>NC_134643.1:51083720-56083720 GCF_030463565.1 Pelecanus crispus
GAGTGACAGGAAATTCCTGAGGGTGATTCAGTTTATCCTAAAAAAGGTAACTTAGCCAGATTGGAATGAATTGCCCTCTGGAAGTGGGCTGCCCACTTACTTGTTAGAGGAAATGCAGCTGTCTAGCTTGGAGTAGATGCCCAACTACTATATAGGTAAAGGTAGGTGAATCCTATCTTTAGAGTGGAAGCTGTTTGGGGAAGAAATTCAGGGCCACAATTTAACATTTCCAAGTGTTCCTGTAGATACCTGTGGGATTAAAAAAAAAAAAAAAAAACACAAAACCAAACCACACAACAAAAAAAAAAAACCCACAGAAAACTCCACCATTCCAAAACAACAACAATAAACCTAAACCTGTACAAACATGTTTGGCTTCTACTAATAATTTTCTGTTGGCATCTTCCCGAGCTATCTTGAGAATCTTGGAAAAGCTGGCCCTTTATGTCTAGATGCCTGAATAAGGCATCAAGATCTTGGGGCTTCTTGAGACCTGCTGGAACTACTGAGAAGTCCAAATCTTAAACTTCCAATGGTACTGCACAGTCCTTGTGAGATAGAGCTTATGTTGACCCGCTGATATTTATGGTGTGCACAGCTTTTTTAAAAAATTGTAATTATATTTGTGTGAAAATGAAACTAGAGATATTGCATCAAATTTTTTGTCACTTCAAGTGGCTTCTTCTTAAAAGAAAATTTGTTTTTATTAAAAAAAAAAGTAATCCAAGAATCTCTTCTTCCTCTCCTTGTCCTACATGTAAGAGGTTTTAAATTCACTTGGTTGAAGAATAAGAATTTTCAAATAGTACCTTGATTTTTTCTTTGGTAGCAAGCTTTCTGAGTGCATGTTCATCAGCTGTATTAGCCAAGCTGCTTCAGCCATTATTGGCCAAACACTTTGACTTCACTAATTATCTAGCAACATGGAGCTTCTTTCTGGAACTCCTTTTCTCCACTGGCTATGTTTAGGCAGAACACAGCCACTTTTCACTGCCTCAGAGATCTGAAACAGTGAGAGAGCACCCAGGAATCTGCTTCCAAAACCCAATGTCTGCAAGAATGATGGTGAAAAATTGTGGTTTGTCTCTTATTATTTTAGGGGAAGGTGTCTTTACTCCAGAGTTATGAAGATGCTGTTCTGCAGTATTGTTATAACTGATGTTTACTAATTATTCTTTCAGGACTGCTTCCCTCTAGATTCTGCAAATAAGAATTAGTCATCAACGAACAATTAATCTTCCCTTAAAATGATCCTGATTTTGTGCATTGAAACATTTGCTTTGAAACAATTTTTTTGATCCTCAGAAGTAGAAGAAATATTGCTTAGTTATTTCTTCCTCATTTTGTAGACAACATCTTCTAATCCTTCCTTAAACAGAAACCCCTGCTGGAGCAAGAAACAGCTACTGAAGCCAAGAGTAGGTAATAATAAACATGTTTATGTCAGTCTTGATGAACTAGTATAATCCACCAATATGTGCTTGCTTGCTACTAAGTGCTTCTTGGCAGTCAGAGGCTGTGCGTGGTGAGGCTCTCACCCAGCACTTCCCGGGACCTGCGGGCAGGGCTGGCTGAAGGAGCGCTGTCACCCCTCTGCAGAGGGCTGGGGAGAACCTGTGGGACGGGCATTCACGCTGTCACAACACTTCTGTTCTAATGTGCTGTGCCTTCCAAACCTGAGGTCTTTTTAAAAGACTTCATTAAGGCTCTTAAACACCAAAGTCAGGTTTGAATATTACAGCCCGGGATCCCTTATTTCTACTTCTGTAGGTGCCTCTTGGGCTTCTAAGGTTCCGTGGCAGCTAAAATTCTGTTTTCTACAGGACCATGAATGTTGCATTTGGATGTTTCAACATCTATCTTCCATTCAAACTTGAAGGGAATCCAGCAACATGGCACTTCTCAATGTGAATCCCCTCAAGGGAGTAATCTGCTAGCTATCCTCACAACATGTCCAAAGTAAATCAACAAGATGTGACTCTTCATAAAAGGTAGTTGCAACAACTTATCACTACAAATTACTTCTAATGCTACAGCTTAGCGGCAAGGGCATTTTCCCAGGATGTGTAGTGTTCCTGGGCTGGACATCTCCTCAGTCTAACAAAGTTCAAAGGCACAGTTCTTGCTTCTGAAGTGGTGGC
This sequence comes from Pelecanus crispus, assembly GCF_030463565.1. Taxonomy (NCBI): domain Eukaryota; kingdom Metazoa; phylum Chordata; class Aves; order Pelecaniformes; family Pelecanidae; genus Pelecanus; species Pelecanus crispus. The sequence continues at coordinate 51,085,862 of NC_134643.1, forward strand.
CTTTACCATCAGGTTACATGCACTTTTGGATAGGGCAAGCTCTCCACCTCTCCTTCTGAACACATTACAGCCAAGACTCCAGAAGAGGATAAGCAAACAGTATAGAGAAGCTAAATATGCGTCTTCAATATTGGGCTACTTGTCTTTAATTAAGGCAGCCTACACTGTGATCCTCACATTTTAAAGTCAACAGGCATTAATTAAGTAAAAAAAAGAAAAAAAATCCTGGGTTCAAAATCTAGCACCTGGTCAGAACCATAGACATTAGTCAGGTCAATTTACCACATAAGCCTTTGTTCTGTCCCTTTCTATCCCTCCATCCCCTTCCAGCCTTGAGACCTTAGAGACCAGATTTAAAAATGTGGTGTTTTTCTCTTGGAGTTTTCTACATTAATGACATCTTTTCACAATGCATTTTTAAAATGTTGTTTTCTATAATTACAGTGGGAAAGTGCTTAATTACAGTGGAAAAGTGCTTAAGGAAAGGAAGAAGAATAACATTTTTAGAGTGGAGAAAACATTTGACGAAATCTGAATGCTGTAGAAATAGAAACTCAGCTCAACTGCAAGCAAAATTAAGTGGATGAAGCCAGGAAGTGGAAAACCTGTGTTCCTCATCATGACTCTGCCACAAAGGTCCTGACAGAAGAAAATGTTGAAAGCTACAGTTTGTTAGAGCTGAAGCTGCTTTCAGAGAGCAGCTCTTTTATTTTCTATATGTAAGAATTATATGTTTCAGTTTGGGCTTTTTAAAATCTAAAAGTTACTGATAGTCTCATACAATGTTGCACAAATGATATCTTGACACTAAAACAACTCCTGAATGATAAATCTAAACTCATCATACTGGACCATTCTTTGGCCTTAATTCTTTATTCATTCACTCACTGCATAATTAAGATTGATTTATATGAGAAATCTGTCATCCGTGCCCCCTGAACCCAGAAAAAACTTACGCATGTTGTGAGTAATGTACATACATTAATCCTTAGATGAACTAATGATCCCATATACCACATTTTTTTTTTTTTTTCAGACACATCAGTATTGCTAGTACTTTTGAGTAGAATTTGTACTTTTCAGGTTGAGGGTGATTGATGCACTTTCTGAAATTACATCATCCCAACTCTGAAGGGCCAGTGGAGACTGACATTTTAAAGTAATGCTGTTTAAAAGCAGAGCAGTAAAATGATAAGAGCATTTGCCGGGTTAAAGGTTTATAAAAATAAACAGAGTGCTCTTCAGATATGAGTGCCTGGATAATATATGAAGAATATGATTTATGAAAATATGATCTGCAAGTATTTGCCATCATTTATAGAGTTTGTGCTGAAAAATCCTGAAATTATTTACCTTTTCTAGCGCTGTGGTGTATTGAAAGCATTTTGCCTATTTTGCCTATTGTTACAAATGTTGTGTCTTACAGAATCACTCATCTGCAGAATGTCATCTGTCCTCTTTCCCACCGCCACATTTGTTTGTGCTAAATTGCCCACACAGAAGCACCTCCCTTCCTTCTTTCATACACTGAAACATACAAGTACCATAAGCAGCCTTCTCACACAGGCTGAGACACAAACACATGCTGTCAATGGAGGGATTTTTATACTAAGTAACCCCTAAAACTAATTTTTTCCTTAAGCTGATGCTAAATGGGTGACCTCAGCCATGCAGACCCTCCAGTATAGTTTCCCAAAGCAGTTATAAGCTTGAGCTCTTAGATACATTTTTCATATACCAAAACAGCTGTGTATACTCTTGTAGAGAGGCACAAAGGTTAATCTAAATAAATTTGTGAGGCTTTTGATGGAGACTTGGTTTTGATTGAATTGCTAGAATCTGCTGTTTAAACAAGGTCTCCTGTTTTAGCAGCTGGCTAAAATACTCTTAGGTGAAATCCTTCAAGAATCCCATAGCTTATACTTAATAAGATTTAATTATTTTACGACTTATCTCTTTCACATTAGTGCTCCCTCTGCATTTGCCACATCCAAAGGAGCAATCCAAGTGTTGAATTATGAAAAATAATTGCAGTGTAGAAATATGGGTAATATACACAAGGTCAAAAAACAGGCAAGAGTAATTTGCAACAACTAAATTGCTTGATGTAATACTTTGGCTTGATAGCCTTTAAGAGAAGGCTTTACAGAAGTCAAAGGTCTTTGGAGTAATATGCAAATCAAAATCCTACCACTTGGATATTTGTGAAATAACATAGAATCAGAGAATGGTTGAGATTGGCAGGGACCTCTGGAGATCGTCTACTGAGACTCCCCTGCTCAAAGCAGGATCAGCTTCAGCAGATTACTCACAGGTGTGTCCAGTTGGATTTTGAGTATCTCTAAGGATGGAGACTCCACAACCTCAGTGGGCAACCTAGTTCACTGTTTGATCACTCTCACAATGAAAAATATTTGTCTTGTGTTTAAGCTGAATTTCCTGTATTTGGATTTGCACCCATTGCTTGTCATTCTGTCACTGGGCACCACTGAGAGGAGCCTGGCGCCATCTTCTTTACTTCCCCCCGTCAGGTATCTACACACATGGATATGATCCCCTTGAGCCTTCTCTGCTCCAACCTGAACAGTCTCAGCTCTCTCGGCCCCTCCTCATAGTGAGATGCTCCCATATCTTAATCATTTTCCTGGCCCTTTGGTGGACTTGGTCCAGTATGTCTTTGTCTCTCTTTTACTGGGGAGTCCAGCACTGGACCCAGCACTCCAGCTGTGTCTCATCAGGAGTGAGTTGAGCAGAAGGATCATCTCCCTTGACCACAGGTCTTCCTAATGCAGCCCAGGACACTGTTGGACATCTTTGCTGCAATGGCACATTGCTGGCTCATGGTCAGCTTGTTCTCCACCAGGACCCCAAGGTCCTTCTCTGCAGAGCTGCTTTCCAGCCAGCTTACCTCCAGCCCATACTGGTGCATGGGGTTATTCCTGCTGAGGTGCAAGACTTGATATTTGCCTTTGTTGAACTTCATGAGGTTCCCATCAACCCATTTCTTGTACCTGTTGAGGTTCTTCTGAATGGCAGCACATCCATCTGATGTATCAACTGCTCCTCCCTGTTTTGTGTCATCTGCAAACATGCTGAGGCTACATTCGGTCCCACCATCCAAATCATTAATGAAGAGCTTCAACGGTATTTGCCCCAGTATCGATTCCCGGGGTGCATCACTAGTGACTGGCTTCCTGCTGGACTTTGTGCTGCTGATCACAACCTGTTGACCTCGGCAGCTCAGCCAGTCCATTGTTCTCTTATCTTGCCTGTACTAAAGTTGATAAATAGTATCAAATGCTCTGCCTTGCAAATTCTTTTGAAGATAGGAGTATGTACTGAGGGTAAAATTAGACACACATATATGGATATTTTTTTATGAGAAGAGCATGTGCAGTCTCTCAGCATCCACAAAATTGCATGCATTGGCCTCAATATAGCTGAAAATATCCTTTTTACTGAATTTATGTAGCTAAGTAAATTTCACTGGGTCCTGCAAGGCTCTGCAGATTTTATCAGAGGCTGTATGGATTTTTACCACCTCTGGTAAAAATATTCTGTAACATTTAACATAAATAACACACCTTTGACCATTTGAAGTCCAGCAGTAAATACAATTTGCATGGACTGTAATGTAGGAGAGCACAATGCTAGTATACGAAAATTATATCAAGGTAACATTTCAGTCAGTGCAATGACAAACACAAAGGAGAAGAACAGCTTATTGGCATTTTCAAGGTTGCATTTGCCAGTTCTAGTGACTCATCTTTGAGGCAGTCTCTGAACATTGACAGATATTGTTCAAACAGGTACCTTTCCTATTCAAAATTTGCAAGCCACTTCTGAGGCACCAAAAAGAATGTCTTTTTTTCAGTCATTTTCAAGATGTTTTCTTGATGAGCATAGAAAAAGATCACAGCTTTATTTATTTCTGTATCAGTGGCAACTGCAGTCTCAGTGGAAGCAAGACAGAAATCAGAAAGATAAAGGGGTATAGCAATATGCAAATGTAGCAATTGAAACGGGAGTTGGCAAAAAGAAAATTTAAAAACTCTTGAAGCATTTGTGGAAAGGGGAAGGGTAGGATAGGGAATAGAGTGTACCAATATCCACATATATATATAACCCTGTTTGATGAACATGCTTAGTTTTATGCATGCAAATACTCTTAGTGAGATCAGTGAGCAAGTATACCTGTAAGTATGTCCAGGATCAGTACTACTATAAAAAGAGGAGGATTTGGGATGAGGGGTGGAGGCAGAATACCTAAGCTAAGAGTGCACAGAATCATAGGAAGACTGAGGTTGGGTTTTAGTTGGAGGTCTCTAGTCCAACCTCTAGTCCGACTACATGCTGAAAGCAGCGCTAACTTCAAAGTGAGGTGAATTTGCTCAGGGCCTCACCCATAGCTTCCCTGAGCAGCCTGTTCCAGTGCTTAACCACCCTCATCCTGAAGAGGTTTTGTTCTGTAACCCGACTGGATTTCCTTTCTTGGGACTTTCCACAGTTGCCTCTTGTGTATGTCCTAAATTATCCATGGGGAATACGGGCAGCTCTACAAGGCAATCCAGCACATGTGAGTCAGAGCTGCCTTCTTGCATTTCTTATCTTTCTCCATGCAAGGAGATTCAGGTGACTGTTCTTCCAAGGCTGACACTTCACTGCACTACATGAACCTGTCTTCACTACTGCTGTTTCTCAGGAGAAATAAGTGAATTATGTGTAGGAATTCTGTCACTTGCTGTACCTTATATACCAGATTTATTAAACTCTGTATTTGAAAGAGTCTTAGTCATTCAGCTGTACCCATTGTACCTGTACTGCTTGATATTTGTTTATATCTTAGACTCTTCATTTTTCTCAGCCATGTTTCATAACTACTTCACTAAAATACTACAATATTGACTCTCCTTTCCAATGCATGTTTTACAGGCTTTATAAAATTAGATTTATAAATTAGATTTATAAAATGCAAATGTTCGTATCTTAAAATGTTGGCACTCATGGATGACCCCTTTAAAATAACAATATAAGACAAAAAATTGCTCTGGTAAATAACATAACATGCTGCTGGCGAATCAATACTGCATACTACTGTGTGCTGCCTGCACACCCCCACCATGAGAATCCATCAAAGGCATTTGCTTTTCCATGCATGATGTGGTGAGTCACCTTCAGATTCAACTGAAAAAAAGGCACTTTAAAATGAGGTTGAATGCTGCCATGTTTAATTCTTTTTGTGAACCAAGCCTAACAGTCATGGCCAAGTTTCCCCAAATTTGATCTCACTTAAATCACTTCACTTGTATCAGAAATCATGGAGCACTTGGTTTTCCTACTTGTTTACCATAGAAGCAAAGGCCTGAAACAGACCTCGGGGTCACTTAGTCTTTCCCAACATGCACACCTTCTGTCAAAAGAGTCTCAACAATGTCTATGTCAGTTCTGATGAGCATCAAAGACAGAGAGTAGTTTTGGTCCTTTTGCTAACATCCATTCAGACAATGGCAGCGCAGCTTTCCCCACAGTGCAGCAGGTTCTGTGTATCCACACAGGTTTTTGTGAATGGCGGTGTCTCTGGCGGAAGAAGAAACGTCTGGTTAACAGCGGAGTCGGTCTGCTGCTAATCAATAACCCGAAGCCCAGTGCTGTGTGATTCTAATGCAATCTGCCAGAGCAAGAAATCTGTGCTGGCTCATAATTCAGACAGATATGATTCAGAGGTGGAAAGAAAAGAAATGGGGGGGTGAGGGGATCAATATTGGGAAATCTCATCTATAGCTGCCATCTGAAAGCTCCAACAATTGAGCTTTCTGTAACTTGCAACATTAATCCTGATGATGTGCAGAGGTTGGGAAGATGAAAAGGGAACACTAGATAACAGAGTGAAACCTCTTAACAGTTTTATCAGGCCCAGCTTTCACTGTCACTCACATAAAAATTGAAAGGGCAAGCATAAAGATCTGTAGGCTTTCAATACATAAGGCCTTCAAAGTATGCTCATATAGTTCAGGAAAGTTATTTTGCTTGGTCAGCAAAATAACAGTTAAGGGAACCTGAAAGGAAAAAAAACAGTTATCAGGAGCATCCTTCTGAAAAGCGCGATATGAAGGTACTGGTCATTCCAGCAGCATCAAGAAAATGCACACAAGAGTTTGATTTAAAGCCTTTTTTGTGAATGCACACTTCACATGTACTGAAAAAGTGGTAAGTTCTTGTGCTCATTGGAATTCAGCACAGAATGAGCCTTAATAAGGCAGTTATTTATACAAAGAGTGGTGAGAACCATTGTGGTTTAAGACAGAGGCAAGATTAATATGTTCAAAATGTCAAACTAATTTAAAGCGTAAAAGGGCAGCAGACCTAAATTTGTAATCATCTCAAACCCTTTCTAGGTTGAAAGTCATTCACTCACTGGAAAGAAAAGAGAAAAATAGATGTTGGCTAATTTGAATTGTCATTTGTTTGATTCAGTTTTGATTGCATCAGGATTGTCTGGGTTTTATGTGCAAAATTTTCCTCTTTTGATTAGTGTTCCCCCATCCTCTGGATATCAGCTACAAATCACAGAATAATCATGACAAAGTTTGGTTTTGTTTGAATGCCTATTATAATTCCATTTTGTCTCATTTATACTCTAATCAAATAAATCCCACTGGAAGTTAGCCAAGGGACCAAGCTAAAGCAAATGACAGTAAATCAACTGATTTTCCAGCCATACAAAGTTTTAACCTTTGTGGGACAAGTATTTTGTCTGTAATGAAGAAGAAATGCAGCAAAAGAGAAGGCTGAGCTATCTGAACCACTTTGAGGCTGAAAGCACCTCCTCTACTGCCTTCAGAGTCCAGCATCAGCCCTGGACGTGGGTTTACACATTGGCAAATAAGAAAGGGCACAGCTCATTAGGACTTACAGGCCAGATGGTTTCGTGGGAGTGAAATAAATATTTGTGCCATTATCTACAGGTTCCATTCCTCAGTTGCAACAAGTGTGCCACTTGAGGTATAAAGTTACAAACAAGGTATAAAATTACAAACACTGAGTATGTGCCTTGAGGTTCTTACAAGAGCACGAACTGGTCCTCTAGTTTGTGAAGGCAGCACAGACCTGTAACCATGACCCTGCAGGTGGGATCATGTCATGTGCCTAAGTGCCCATCATCAAGTAAGCAAGTAATAGTAGGTTGCATTCTCCAAAAGAAGACTTAAAGTATTTAGCTAAAAATTTACCATCATAAATTGAATGTCAGGCTATTGAGATTTTTAGGGGTTTTTTTGGCTCAAAATTTTGTGTTAATCACAAAAGTCAATGTAGAAATACTGAAACATCACCGAGCATTGGGTAAGATAAGGACATTTTCCCAGGATCCCTGGGAGGTAGATGTTGCACCATATGAACAAAGCCTTGAAGTAGTCTCCATTGTGCCAGGCACCATACAAGCGCACACAAAAATATGTGCCTGAAAGAAGTTTCCATGTGAGAAGACATGTTGATTTCTTGTCCCAGAAGGGATGGAGGTGCAAAAGGAGGTTTGGGATGAGATTAATTTCATCTGACTTCAGACATCTACAGTGCAGATCCTGTGTTTTAGTCACCCCGGGTTCCCCTTGTGCAACAGTGCAGAAGCAGACATTTTATGGCATGATTCATCTGACCTGTTTTGGATGTCTACTTTAGGATGAGAAAAATTGCTCTCTAGCAATGCCTGTTTCTCTCCATGAATCTGGAAAACAGCCTTCATGGCAACAGTGCTGTAGATACCTACACTTGGTCAGATGAATCCTCAGCCTTGTTGCTTTCTCCTCCCCTTGCGTACACAAGCCGAAGCAGATACAATCTGCTGCTAAGGTTGGTTTCCAAATTTCTGTTTGGAGAGTACAGAAGACTGTCACCCAATCTGTGTAGCTAAAAAAAAAAACCAAAAAAACCATAGACTAAATGCTTTTAATTATTTCTTGAGCAGCAAGGCATCTAGTGGGTATTACACAGGTGCCTTCACCCCTCCTGTGGCCCTGCAACAGGCTGCCTGCCTTTGCCCGGAAGGAGAGCAGGAGGCTTTGCCTGCCTAGAAGCGGCAGCTTGGAGCCTGAAAACTTGATGCACCTCTCCTGACCTCCCTGTGCTGTCAGGTCACCGGTGTTTCTTGTGGGCTAGCCCTAGCCTGTCGGAACAACGTTCTTTCCTTTCTTGAAGTAACCTACTTTACACAGGGCAGGGAATAAAACATGAATTAACGGTACCTTCCTCTGTACCCAAGTGAAGATACCTACATATGATCACTTACAACACCCCTGGTATTTGTTTTAATTATATACATCGTGTAAGAAAACAAAATCTATTTAAAAAATGGGCATTAACCAGTATGTAAGAAACTAGTTAGAATTATTATAACACCCAGGCAACTGTGTCTATATACTAACATTTTCTGTGAATAGAGTTGTCTGGTTTTGCTTTGGGTGTTTTTTTTAAATCTAGCCACATGTATGAAAGCTAAAATAAATCTGGATTAAAAATATTTACTTTGTGTAGAATTTATTATGTACTTGAGCATATATATGCCTCACTGCAGTCATAACATGAGAAGGGGCGATCCATGTGAATGTAATGGGACGCCTGGCTAAATTGTAAATTCCCCAAGGACAGCACAGAACAGCAGCTGTGCATCTGTGCCATTCTGAGCCTGACAACAAAACAGCAAGAGCTGAAGAAATGTTTCTAATCATGAGGTTATTCAACAGAAAAAAAGAGTTTCATGACATTTAAATGAATTCATTATTTTGGTCTTGAACTCACTGAGAAAAAAAATGAGGTTAATTTTTTTAAGGAATCAGTAAATTCATTCAGATATGCTGTACACAAAATGTTTCAATTTCTTAAAACAAAATTCCAAAATCGAATTTTAGCTAAAAGCTAAATGCAACTTTTCACATTCTACCAAAATATGTTCTTTTTTTTTTTTTCTGGTTTTCAGTTTCGTCGTCAAACAATGGGTAGTTCTCACAACCATGTTCCTATGCTGCCGCGTGCTATCGCAAACACGTTTCTTTGGAAGTTTTAAAACAGCTCAGGCTTGTTTACCACTATCAGGCTCTATTCCAATATGTAGGGGGAAAAAAAGGTATCAAATATACAGCAAAATAACCAGTACTGTAAACTATTTCTCAGTGTGCCAATGTTTTCTTTGACCTTTCTGATGATGTTATGATGTCACGACTCTGCAGCTTTGGCATAGCCTCCACTGGGCTAGATTTGATGGAAATAAACATCTTACATAACAGTCCGGCTGTGCACTCAGCTTTTTTTCTTCTCTGTTTTTCTGGATTTTTTTTTTTTTTCTGAAGGCGATTTTCCCAGCATGAATTCTGCACATACAATTAACGTTTGCCAAATTTCATCTTCAAAATCTGTTAGGCTTTCAGAAGATTAAGAGACAGAGCTGATGTGCTTCATCACCCTTTCCCTGTAATCACACAGCTTTGCACTAGGAAAGAGAGCAAGAGGCAGGTTAAAACTGCAGTAATTCCCTTGAAAGGAGAACTAAAATAGGAGACTGTGAATGTGAGACTTTGTACTACTGGGATTATTTAAACCAAACGGTTTCAAGAAAGAGCAAAGATCAGATACAGATACACACTCACAGACATCATAAATACTCTGGCTTGATAGCTTTTGCTGTTGTGTTAATAGCAAAGACAAGGATGAGCAGTATTGCACAGCAGAATTTTTAACACTTTCTTTTCTTGTTTTCTGTATTTGTTTTGACTGAATATGTAGCAGGTTTGTATATGGACAAAGACTGGATAGGAAATCTTCCTAAAGAATAAAGGATGAAATACATATACAGAAATATTTTTAACCAAAGTGAATACAGAAATAGGTACATATATACCAAGAAAAAAAATATGCCAGAATATGTACAATGAATTGGCATTACCCAAGTTACATACATAGGTTTTTAAAATTGGGAAAATTTACAGACAAAATTTTGCAAAGCTTTCAGAGTTGTTACTTTTGCAACTAAAGTCACAGGAGATACCATCAACCTCTGCTTTCAAAATCACTGAACAGTTTTAAAATAATGACAATTAAAACTCAGTATTTTCAGTTTTCTTGTAGTTTGTCTTCCGTTTTTCCAGCCTTATGGCTTTAAGTCACCACATTTTACTCCACAAAACACAGGTAGGAGAAAAAGCTTACTTAAAAGAAAATGGGGAAGCTGAAATTTATGATAGTCATTGGGCACTTAAGCTAGGGATTTTTTTTTTTTTTTTTTTTAATTTGTGGTACCAGCTCTTCTCTTACACTGATTTCACTCCCGTATCTCTGTTGGCATTAGTGGGATGACCTGATTAGATAAACAGCATGCTAAATGATCAGGCCTACGGTTTCCAAATCAGAAGTGTTAAATGCTCTCTCTTAGAAAAGAAATAATTGACATGCCAGGGTGGAAATGAAGAAGCTCCTTTTGATTTTTAATAATTAAATACTACCTAAGCCTATGTCCTTTAATTAACCTAATCACTTGCGTGCTTGCAAGAACGGCCTATAGTACTACAGAACTGCATCAGCACAAGCCCAGCAGCAGACTCACCCACCCGCCACAAGTTTGGGAAGACCCTGTTTCCAACTGCACACTACAGGGTAAATGCAGGCTGACTTCCTCCACTCACCAATCCACTGCATAAACAACCGTGTAATCAATTTACAGCACGCAAGACAGGTTTTTCCAAGCATTGTTGAACTCACTACCTCTATCAGCAGGACACGTTATTGTGTTTGATAGACCTCTTAAATATTTACTTTTCTCTGGAAATAACACCTCTTCAACTCAACATTCTGTTTAAAGCTATGGGATTTTAGGTATATAATTCTTTAACTGGTATCCTTCCTGCCTTAGGAGAAGCTGTGCAAGGTACAATTTAACATACAGTCCTCACTATATCAGATCATTTAAGTGTTATTTCTGAGAGAAAAATCCGCTACTACCTGCTTTCTTTCAGACTTTCTTTTTCACTGTAATTTACATTATCATTTTGGAAGCATTAGGAATGATACTGCAAAGGGAATCCTTGCCCATCTTCTAAATGGTCTCACAGTTTTTGAGGTGAATCAAGCCAAAGATTTGGAAATGCAAATATAACTTAACATTTATATTATCTAACTTTCCTTCAAGTTATGTACATTTTTAGGTCCATAAAACATGAATAGAATAATTTAAAAGTTTGTTTAATTGATGTTGGTTTTACTTAATTTATCCCATGGGTCTAATACCTATAAATCAAGAACACTCTGCATTGATTCTTAAGATAATATGGTTATTGCATGTGATATGTCACGTTGCAAATCCTGATGTTGCCAGAAAATGGCAAACTACAGACCAGTATGTCACATCAACTGAGAATGTATCACTGAACTTCAGAGTTGGCAGAGACATTTACTTCTTAATTCATGTTTAATTTCAAAGGAACAGCATTTAGTGAAGGGTCCCAAAAGTAAGTGAAATTAAATTAAATCCAGGCAAGTAAAGGAGCATTCACTGTCTATCAAAATAAAGTTCTTCCATGCACAAGAACCCTCCCAGACTATAGGCATTGCATTGTTTTTAAACTGGATTTGAAATGGCAAGGAGAATGTATTCTAGCAACCTAAAGGCTATGTGTTGATAACATTTGGTTGTAATGAATGTCATTGGCAAAGTGTTGCAGCCAAGTAACACCAAAGCTAGCCCAGAAAGTAACCACTTTTAAGAAGGTTTGATTTCCTGGTGAGAGGGAATTCAAACAAAGAAATTCTGGAAGAGTATGCAGGTAAACTTGACAAGTCCGTGCTGTGGGGAAATTGATCTCACAATTTCTCTCCTGTCTGAGCTGAGGAGAGAAAAGCTTTCAAATCTCTGCTGCTTCTGTGCGTCCTTGATCATAGACTGGCTTTAGTTTCTCAGAAAATCCTTCTGAAAGACAATTAGCTGAAACACAAGCTATACTGAGTCTACAAAGTAGGAAGAGGGGAAAAAAAACACCTGCTAGTAGTGTTCATGGAATCACACAGCCCTGTTCAGTCATATTCCCTCCCTTGCCAGCCCTGTTTTTGCTTCCACCTGTGAGCCTGACTTCTGCAATTGAATTGCCCTTGGGCTTGCATTCCTTATAAGAGTCACAAATAAAAAGTGACAAAGTGTCATGACTTGAGGTCAGAACCATAATTCTGGAAATACTAGTTTGGGAAGAACAAGAACAGCAAGCTCAATAAAAGATGATCATTGTCCCAGACTGCAGCTGAAAAACTCAGCTACTTCTTAAAGCAGGAAGTCAACCTCCACCCATATGATATATATTAGAGCTAAAAATGCATTGGTTACAGCATCCAAGACGTAAAAAAATGGGCACACGAACATTTCTGTGTGAAATGGAAGTGAAAGCTCTTAATGAAATAATTCGTGTAAATTTCTCATGTGTGAATGGAAGTCTCTGGATCTAAACTACTACAGTTTTACGAGGCTTCAACCAACAGATATAAATTCCCCTTGCAAAACCAACTACAAAAGATCCAGGTACCAGATCACTGTACCATATATACATGAAGAGCTCAGAAAACATGGAGGAACTGTAACAGTTAATTTCCCTATAAAGAGGAAGGGTAATTTTTTTGAAGTTCAGAGCTAAACAAGAAAAGGTTTATTCATTTCATGGGAATGAGAAAAAGTGAACTTTTAAATGTCTGAAAGCAACATATAAATTTAATATAATCAGAAGTCCAGAGTTTAAATTTCATGAATACCAAATGTGTTATCAAACATGTTTTGTTTTAAATTAAAGTGCTATTATATCATTTTGTTATGAAAAGACTTTTAATTGATCCCTCCCCCAAAAAACATTTTTCAATACGACTTTATGAAAATGCTTTGATTTTTCCTGACAGTTTTGATGGGGAAAATGTTGAGTTCTCAAAAATTTCAGTAGTGACCATTCTTCCTTCAGATATGCACTAAACATCCCGCATACATTTCAGTAGGCTGATAAAATATTTTGTTAGTGTTGATTGCAATCAGCACTGCTTCTATAAAAGAAATGTCCCATTCCTCCAGAAACAGCAAAAATATCAATTCAGTCTCAGAAAGTATGGTCAGCCTTTGTCTTTGGGTAAAACCTTTCCTGATATTATAGAATTATCATATCAAAGATATTTTCCTGGGAGAAGATGTCCTTTCTCCAATACCTTTAAGAGCTCTGTACTGCTTTGTTTTGTGGGCAGAGGACTTTAAAATTCTCAGTGTCATTGAAGTTTCCTAAGAGTTGCCTAAGAGATGTGAAAACTGGTGTGGAAAAGCAAAAGGACAAAGATGTAACTGGTGCGCAAAAATGCAAGTTGATACCACAACTCCACTGGAAATCGGTTGCATAGAGTGGTTCTGCAGCTTTCAGATTCAAACTTCCATAGCTAATTTAGGAAAGTAAACCTTCGTCTTCACCCCATCTACGTACAGCAATATTGTCCTCTTTATTGGTATAATCAAAAATAGAAAAAAATCTGTCAGGCTTAGTAATGCTGAGTTTCTAACAAAATGAATAAACAGATGCAATTCATGACCTCTTTATGATAAATGAGGTTTTAAAGTTTGGTCTGAGGTTTAGTCAAAGTTACAGAAAAATGGAAGTTTAAACTGTATGCCCACGTTATTACAAGCCAGGTTTCCAGGAGAATTTATGAGCTGCGAGGAATTCATAAGCCCTGGACATCCATGTCTGTTCCTCTTAAAACTGATACATACTGTGTATGATTTATGAGCAACACTGGTTAAAAATTGGATGCCAAATTGAATCTGTTCCTTAAACCAATTTTATGTGCATCTATAAAAATGACAGATACAAGATACAATGTCAAAACAGAAAGGATAAACCAACCAAAAGTATTAACAAAATTTAATGCATCACCTCCCACTTCTCCAACTACTGTTCAAGAGAGAAGACAGACGCTAAGTGGATGGGGGATGGTCTCAGGTCTCAGACTTTAACAGCAGTCCCTTCCCTGTGATGGTACCCAGCTTTGGAACATATAAGTAGTAAGTGAAAACATGAAAACATCTGCTTGTAAAGGATCATACTTCAAGAGGCTCCCACATTAGCTGTTACTTAGCTATCACTAAGTTACATAAACTCTTATGTTACATGAGGATTCCTGGTTAGATCTCAGACACTGACACATGCAGATTCTGTCACACTCAATCGATATGAATGATGATTAAACAACAAGAGTCCCCAGGCATAATTTAGAAAGTTTTCCAGACCTAAAAGACATCCTCCTTTACCTCATGCTGCCCAATGGACCAGTGTCACTCAGTTCTGCATGACTACCTGTGTCCTATGCTGAACATACCCCTACCTTTTCCAGGGCCTAAGAGGACTGCTCCAGACTGAAAACTTTTGACTGCTTTCTGTGGCACTTAAGTCAGAGGAATTGTCCCCTTGTGAAAGAGTTTCAGCAATGCCTATATAAGACCTCCTGCTGCCTCATCCCTTTTACATGATTTGAAGAGGCTGGACTAACATGAAGCTCTCACAAGAAATTTCAAAATTAATTCAAGCAATATTCTGATTTGTTTTCTATCCTGTCATTGGTGGCCTTCCTTCCTTTTTATGCATTGTATTCATACTCATCACATGAAGATATTAATGGGCAGGTAAAACAGATGCCGTCACCCTTTTGAGTCAATGGGAATTTACACAGGGAGTGAAACTGGCTTCATCCAGATGGTGTTAAAAATAAAATCTCTTTGGGGCTCCTTAGGTTTAGTATGAAATTGGGTGAATTCCCTAGGTTTCTTGTATTTGCTTTTACTTCTGCAGGGATCTAGGAAATATTCCAGAAAAAATTATGGGCCCTGATACAATCTTTTTGGCAAATAGTTCAGAAGATATAGAATACCTACAATTATACATGTCTGTCTACCTTATGAAAAACCTCATTTTATACTTTCTTGACCTGCATGTGCCCTTGACAAACATGTGTCTAACTTTATTTCATGCCATTGATGGCAATATGACTACTCATGAGTTTGCAGTTAAGTGAATTTTTGGATCAAGATCTGTGCTGACTCTATTGCATGCTTTTATCAGCATATGGGAACAGAGGGCTCAAGAGGACCATCTGAGCCCTCAAATCCAGTTCTCTTTGATCTTTGTAAACTTAGCATGGTGTGCCACATTAGACAAAGAAGTCTAATTTAGAAGGGTCCACAGCTTTGTCACACCACCTCACCACTACACAGCACTTTCAAGAGTCCAGAGTAGCATCTAACCAAGAGCAAACCCACCCAGAACTGTAACACAGTGCAGGAACTGGCCAGGATGGATGGACAGCAGAGGTGAAAATCTGGACACCTGTAAGAGTAGGGGAGCTCAAATAAAAATGTTCAGATAAGCCTAGAAAGAGGAGCAAATTCCCTACTTCACAGAAAGCAGAAAAATGAAAAACTCAGGCAATCTGACCCATATTCCTGATGTCCACTGCTTGTGGTTTAACCCCACTGGATTAGCAGAAGAAGCACTCAAGAGGCTTTAATGCATTTAGAAACATGAGTCCATCTCAGCCATAGCTAGCTGTGCCACAAGTGTAGTGCTTCATAAGAAGGCAAAAAAAACCAACAAAAAACCAACAAAAAACCCTCAGATAATACACTTCAAAACCCCAACTGTTGCTTATATTCTGTGGAGCTTGGTTTTGTTAGTCAATTAAAATAGAATTCATCAAACTAAAGGTAGATGCCTACTTGTATGACATTATTTTATGGTCAGTGGAAAGAAACAAAGGGCAAATTCATTTCTTCCTAAAGCAGATATATAAAATGGGTTGGATTTTTGTACATTAAAAGTGTTTAGTTCACTCGATTGATTGGAAAAGAGATCTAAGATAACTAGCTCCAAGGTAGGTGCTCACACTGTAAACAATAATTGCATTAGCTGAATGCCATGCTTAAACTGTAAGAAATATTTTATTGATTTGAATTGGAGTTGCTGGCTTTTTTTTCCCAATAAATTTTCTTGCTTTTTTCTTTCCACTCTGAGTGACAGGCAAAACAGATACGTTTCCTGAGCACATATATATTTTTGTATAATTCGTTTCACCAAAGTTGAAAAAAAAGACTTTTAACTGAAAAAGAATGAAAA
Source organism: Pelecanus crispus (assembly GCF_030463565.1). Taxonomy (NCBI): domain Eukaryota; kingdom Metazoa; phylum Chordata; class Aves; order Pelecaniformes; family Pelecanidae; genus Pelecanus; species Pelecanus crispus. The sequence continues at coordinate 51,102,025 of NC_134643.1, forward strand.
ATGATAACTGCAAATAGTATTTACCACCTGTGATTTGAGCTCAGATTTAAGTGTTAGAAATACAGAAATTTAATTTTCTTGAGTGAAGAAGTGATATTACTCATTATAATATATATGATTAACATGTGATTATTTTGAAAGGAAGATATCCTGTAATTCCAGGGTATTTTCTCTAGGCTCATTGTCAGGCAAATTCTTAAAGCTGTTATTTGAAGTTTCCCACAGACATCACTAAAAGCTCTTTTCAGCACCAAATACCAGCACAAGCCTGAACAAGCTGCACTTAGATGTTCATTCCCACAATCCATCCACTGGTGTTTCGAAATGGCCTGTTACTTGCATTAATCTGTAAGGCAAAATTCTTCCTTAATAAAGCTGACAGTGACTTATCTCACAGAAATCCAGCGCATTGTGTTACTGCATAATGTAGGCAGGCTGGACAAAGATGATTCCTGACCTGTGCAAGCACAAAATGTATGTTCTGGTTTGGGTAAAAATCTTTCTCATTCCCATACAAGCAGAATTCAGTATTACCATGGTGGGATCTGGAGAGCGAAAGAGCCGATTCATCACAGGTCACTATGGTTTTATGGACTCCTTTCTACGTATCCATGACCACATCCTCTGCTGTAACTGGCACTGAGAAGATCCAGCTTTCCTATAAACTGCTGCTCCACAACCTTGGGCAAATCGCTTGGGGCCAACTCTAATAAAGAACTTTAGTGCCTAAAACAAAAGGGCTACAGAACAAAATCATAACCCTGAAAATAAACATCATAACTGCTGCCTAAGCCTGGATGTGCCTGAGCCTGCCAGGGCCTCCTGTTTTCATAATGTGAAGGTCTCCAAGCACAGAGAAGTGCCCATACCCAGATCTGATTCTGGCTTCTGAGTGGCTCAGCACCTCCTCACACCTGGGCATGGCTGTTCCTTGGCTTGTTTCACCAAGCAGGTCTGTTCAGCATAGAATCATAGAATCATAGAATCGTTTAGGTTGGAAAAGACCTCCAAGATCATCCAGTCCAACCATTAACCTACACTACCAAGTCTACTCTGAGCCAATCAAGGGCAGACTAGACTAAACCATGTCCCAAAGTGCCACATCTACCCGTTTTTTGAACACTTCCAGGGATGGTGACTCCACCACCATGCTGTACATGCTGAACACAAACACAGCAGGACAGGGCTCCTTGCAAAATGCAACTGTGCTACCAACTTTGGCAAATGCTGAAAGTCTCCTTGAAGCAGAGATCAGAAGTCAAGGCATCTTCTCCGATGCAAGTGCCCACTACACCAAGCTGGTGAGCTGCACCCTCTCTTCTGCCTCTTCGTGTAAATCTTGAACATTTTTCTGCACAGTGACCTGGGTTCAAAGTGAGGGAGTAGAGCCTGTCTCCCACCGCAAACCCCCGGCATCCAGAGACATCACACGAAAGTTTCAGGTGATGACAGCGATCACAGTGGAACCTGCATGGATGGAGGGGGTGCATGAGACTGAGGGTGAGACTTACCCCTGTGCACCAGGTTTCCTACTGTCGGGCTCTGTAGAGTTGCCTGCTAGATAGCTGGCTTTAGAGACAGCCCCCTCCTCAACATGCTAACCTGAGGTAGCTCGTCCTGCCAGGTGTTTAACTCTCCCATTGTGCCATCCCAGGAGTTTTAAAAGACTTAAAATTCCAAAGTCCTGCATCTGCTCTAGTTATTCAGTTCCTTTCTCACCAGCACCTCCATGCCGCTGCCATTGTGAATATCACACTATGCCAGTGACATACTCCTGCTTGCCCTTTTTGCCTGCAGTGAAGGAAGAATCGGGATGTGTCTCAGACCTGCTTGCTAAGAAGACAGAACAGAAAATGGTAGCTGTCTGTAATTAAAAATTATACATCAACAGTATGTTTCCTGCCTATGTACACAACTAAAATGAAATTGTTCGGAGTCAGACATCTGTGTACCTATAAGGCTATTGTTCTTTGTTTCTGTTCCTCACCTAAAAAGAGGGGATTGTTGTACTCTTTCTCCTGATCCCCCTATATACCTTGGTGCTACAAACTTTGTGGCAAGGGCCTGCCTTTTTTTTTTTTCCACTTGATGCAAAGTCTCTACAAGTCTTCCTGTTGTGCTTCAATGGACTTGCAGTAGAAATAGTAGATAAAACTCCATGTCACTCTGAGGCTTATGTAAGTACTGCTCAGAAGCATTGGTACTTTCAACTTCTCCTGCGACGTTTAAACACATTCCTTAAATGAAGATTCCTCTGCAAAACATTTACAATAAAAAACACACTTCCTATATTCTTACAAAATTATTTTTTTGTTTTCAAGATGCTGTTCTGGATTTCAGTCCTTTGCCCATGATATATTTTCTCAGCCTTGCATTTTTTATTCTGAATCATAAAGCTAAGCTTTGCTAGGACAGCTGAGAGATTTAGATCTTCTGCATTAGCTGTGTGATCCTTAGCAGTAAATTTCCCTAACCTACTGGATAAAATATGTTCAGCCAAAGCAAAAGTGCTTTAGAGTTGTGTTCTTTTTAACACAACAGTGACACCTCCCAGATGCTGCAGCAATAGAAATAAAACCAATAGTCATTCTTTTGCCAAGGTTAGACTGAAGTCTAAGAAAGGACTTTTTTTGTTTAACAGGATATTTTATAAGTACATAAACATCTTCTGCTTCCTCAAAATGTCTTTGGTTTATCCCTCACTGTTTGGCTTTTTCTCCATCTTTTCTGGCTGGCTTGTCTCAGTTAGGTATGAAAATGTGAGGCTAGAAAATGTTGGCTGGTACATGCTATGTCCACACATTTTGGAAGTCTAGTTTTGGCTAAGCAGTCTGCCTTTGTTATATACTAAACTTAAAGCTTAAATGAACCTAAACTTAGTTTGATTAATTCAACAGTAGTCTAAAGACATCCATTCAGGATCCATCCAAGACAGGATTTAAGCACAGTGAAACAGTATGTACTAGGAGGAGACTTTATTGTTAAGGGCATTGGTGGTATTCTCTCAACCTAATTCTAGGCATCTAAGCAGGTAACCTCAGTCTGAACCTGCAACTATGCCCTGTGCCCCTAGTAAGAAGCAGCTAGTGAGACAACACATTATTGTTGTATTCCATGTTGAAAATCCTTGGAGAATATGAAAATCAGGGTTTCATAAATGAGCAAATATTTGCCTCAAAAATGCTCCGAATTCTGAAAGCAGATTACATTCCTATGGCTGTAGGTCAAAATGGTCTTCTGAAGAATATTCAAGATTATAGTACCACACATAGTTGGTGCAGTCCTGAAGGGGCATGTTTCAAAATTAAGGTCAATTTATGTCCTCTAAGAGAATGCTCTAGATTCACTGTGTTGATTCATGTTTGTTCATAACAGGACTGTGCTTTTGAAACAGATTTCTGAGTCATCTCACCTAAACATGCTTTGGTCTGCATATTGGTATAGTCTTGGAGCACCTAAACCAGAATCCTTTAGGATGAAACTAAACCAGAAGCACCCGGCACTCTACTGTATGCCAACCCTCCAGCAGCACCACTACCGTATGTCAACTGCTACTGGATGTTCATTTTATGGGAAAAACTCACCCAAAGTAAAATCCCTGTATCACACACAGTATGGCTATTGGTTCTTCTGTATCTCTGTTTCACTCGGTAAGTTGAGATCCGTGCTCCTCCTACTCCATGCACCATACTACTTGCAAATGTAAATATAGCCTCTGTAACATAAAGAGCACAGGCCTGAATCTCAACTGCTATTAAGTCCAGGTTCTTTCTTTAACATCATTGAAGCTGCACTGATTGATATCACTTAAGGATCAGGGTCCAGTGAAGTGCTTTTTAATAAACTTGGAAGATATGTCAGGAAAAAAATGTTACAGACATTGAGTTGGCCATTTCTGGTTTTTTGTTAGGCATTTCTTACTCTTCAGATGGCTGAAAAGTAACTCCAATGACAGCCGCAAAGCAGGTGCTGATCACCTGCTCAAAACCCTTTGCTGCGCTTCAGTAACTGCAGGGCTTCTTGCTAATCTGAAGCTGTGATCCTTGAGGAGTTAAATAAAACACATACAGATCAAAGCCATGTACAGATAATGAAAACAAAAGGTTATCTACAAAATCTACTTTATTATCTAGACCAAGGCCTTGGCCATGCTAAAAGACCTTGGCTTCCTAAATCTGTGAGTTGGGCTTTCTTCCATTTTATCATCAGACCCATCGAATACAGATTCTCAGCTGGCATCTGGGTGCATAGTTTTAATTTAAACACTATTGAAAATGTAGTTTAATGTAACCACCAGATTTTGTACAGAACCACTACTGAGTATCTGCAAAGAATGAAATGAAAGGAAATCAAATATATTTCACTTGCTTCTGGTATTATTCGTTATTGTTATTACTAATGAGCAGCTTGGGGTTGTGGAATGAATGCAAAAGGATTCATATTCTCCTCGTTAGTGATGAATGACTCTGTTATGTAGGAAGTCATTAAACTCCTTACACTGTATAGTTCACATTTGCTTCCTAAACAAGCAGGACTTGGATCCTCCTAAACTCCTGCCATTTTTTTCTGGAGATCAAAGTGGGTGATTACAGTGCACCTTCTGGCTTTCAGATATGTTACTTGTTTGTATTACACCACCACCAAGACTTTTGTAAGTACCAGGCCCAGTAAGACACATGATAAGAGACAGTCTTTGCCCCTGGAGGACTCACCATCTAAATAAATATATTCATTTTGTATTGTAGAAGTCAGCAGAGAATTCCCCTGAGGCTAAGCACAAAATAGTCTAAAATACAATTATTGTGCATTGTTAAATAAAACAGCACTGGATGAATGTGAAGTGTCGCCGTGATTCAGGTATGTTTTGTAAGGCTTCTTTTTAATTTGTCTCTTCTCGTACACCGCTAGCATTTTCCAAGCCATTAAAATACCCCTGGCACCGCCTATTAGTGTTGCAGAATGAAATGTGTATTTTCTCTTCAGCATTATTCTTTTACAAATACGGGTTTTCTACCAGCTATGTGAACTGGATAGACATGAAATACTAACAAATTTTCCCCTATATCTCCTAATTTGGAACATGAACTGATTAGGTCCTTGTGAGTCGATGTGATGGACTTGTATCACTAAAGTGTTAGAAAGGGCCTTGAAATGGGTAAACAAGCAGGATATGTAACTCTAAAACTGATGGTGTCCATCAACTTCTCCTGTAAGGCATTTTTTCCATGTATTAGACTCATTTATTGACCTTTCACGCTGTGTTCCATGCTCCTGCCAACTAATGCCAGCCAAAATTTTCAATTAGAAATGCAGACCATCTGAAGAAAAGGCTGTTTCTTTTCACTTACATTTCTTCCTCATTTATTTTTGTTTTTATTCAAGGACTCTGGAGAACTGCAAAGACTACATTATGCCCAGTTAATTTACAGCCCTCATTTATATTGGGTTAGTGTGAATTCCAGTTTTTAAATCAGCGTTGCTATGTCACAAAAAGACATGTGTGTACATCTTGTATGCAAGGCTAATTTTATATGAAAGTAAGTGCTAAGATGAGGTGCTAGAATGCTAATAGCATATTTGTAAGTTACATAGCAGCAGAGCTGACAGACACACAGATTCTGGCATGCCATTTCAGACTATTTTGTCACAAAATTAGTTTTGTGAAAATGTTTAGTGCTTTGGGGGTTTTTTTTGTTTTGTTTTTCTGAAGTCTTCTAAATTGAAATTCATGATGTTAAAGTTTCAATTTCTAATGAATCCAAATCACTTTTCCCTAGTTTTCTATTTACAAATGTTTCCAAAGTGTGAGGGACTTGGGAGACCAGGGGAGGTCAAATTCACAATACAAGATATTTGATGTACTAATTTGTTGATCATGTGTACCTAATTTCTGCTTTGATTTTGCCTGGCTTCAGTCTCCAGACATTTTTTTTTTTTTTCTTTTCTCTTTACTTTCTTTCTATGCAATACATAACGACTAGTCCTTAAGCAACCATCAAGTTTTGTCCGGTTATTAATTAATTTTTTATCTATTATAAAGTCCAACCCAGAGTCATCTTGTATTGGGTAAAATAATTTTTGTCTGACAAAAGACAGCCAGGCATTTATTTCACAGACATATTAGCCTGGAGCCTGGATGAGCACAAAAGGTGGCAAAAAGCCAGTCACCTCAGCTGTGTTATGCAGCTCTCTGAGGTCACTGAGGAGTTGTATCCACACGCTTATTCTCTCTTTAAATTGCTGAAAGCATGTAGGGAATTATTTGGAAAAGTTCTAAATGAAGACACAGCAGCCAGCATAATTAAGTTCTGTTTCAGAGCAAGGAACAGAGCCCAGTGTGATGTCTCTATCCTCTTGAAGCTAAGAGGGAATCTCATGTTGGCTTCAAGAGGGCTCTGATGTCTCCCTTGGTCACCTACTTCTCTTTCCGTTGCATTCCTCCCTTTCACTAGACCATTCTACTTCCTCCAAAAGGTCATGGGATGCCCTTGATTCGCACCAGCCAAATGTTTGATTTTAATCAGGTCTGGGCAAAGGATTCAGGGTTGGTAGATTTGTTTACTCTGTATCATTTTACTTAACGCTGGTCAAGCGCAAAACTAAAAATTAAATACCTGATATGTAGCCCTTATTCTTCCAAACCATCAATTATCATAACATTAGCAAAGTTGCCTGAAGCCATAGTTCAGGGGCATAGCCGGGTTTCAGCAGCAAAGCTGGTTTATGAAGTTTCATTCATCTCCCATCTGTGCCGCTGCTGATTCCTCTCCCTTACCCCCTCAAGGAGTAGTTTATGGGGCCGTACTGCACGTCACAGAAATGGTTAAAAGAAGAACTGTCTCCAAAATAACCCTTCATTTCAGTGACCTTGCAGCCAGTGCAGTGCCACAGGTACTGCTGAGCCAGTGGAAAAATGAACCATGAAGTGGCGACGGGAACAAGCAGCTCAGATGAGGGAAGCAAACCGGTCAACAACTCCTTCAAATGGCTTCTCCTCCCTCATCTGTGTGCCGTGGACCGGCCCTTGCAGGAGAGTTGGACTGTGCCTGATGAAAGAAAGCAGTATATAGGCATAAAAAATGAATAGCAGGCCCAGGACATTGCCAATGAGATAATAAAGTAAGAAAAAATAGTTTTATGACAGCTTCACAGAAAAAAATACTGCATAGGAACAAGGCCTGACTTCTTCAGGGCATATTAGCAATATTTTGTGAGAGTGTGATGAAAGGAAACATTTAGCAATGCAGCGTTAAATTTCTCTCTGACAATATATATCTATGGCAGGCAACAGAAATAGTAGCTTGGACTCTGAATCTATGTAGTTTTTCAAGGAACTCAGAAATTACCTGTGTGAAACTTACATAAAATTGGGACAGAAAATGTAGTGTTAAAGTTACTGAGTGAAGTTTTATTAAATAAAAATTCTGCAGTAATGGCTTAAAAAAAAGATTCATTTCAATAGCTTTCTGACAAGGAATATGCACAATGTGCTGAGAAATATTATAAGTATCTCTAATTTTAACGAAATGAAATGTGTCTGGGACTTGAGCATTTCCCTCCAGGAAGAAAAGATTGAGCAATATGCTTTCAGGTTTAACAAAATACTGAAGAGAGGTGATTAAAAAAATGAAGAAAAGTGTTTCCATTGGAAAACACAATTTCATTGAAATGGAAATATTTTGAGTGAATAAATCAGTTCTAATTAAATCCTCTGGGGTAAATCTTTCCAAGGAGCTGTTCCGATAACACAGAAATACTTTATTTTTACTTCTAACTCCTTTTGTTTAGACTTTTCAGTCATATTAATATATCATCCTCTATACAATATACCACAATATGTCATGTACTACATAAATTAAGATGACTGCTTTTTCCTGGAAAATAAATGCTTCAGTAATCCTTAGCCAGTATTTATTTTTGAAATTCATATTCTTCTGGAAGTTTCTGATGAGAAGTAAGGCAAATATTGAAACATTAAAATTTCCCAGAGAATTCTATTTTGTGACTCCCACCATCTTTGATTCCAAAATCAGTATTTCCTTAGTACTCTGAGTGACATGTTATCCAGGATGACGTCTGCTGATTTTTACAGTAAATGACTCTTTGAAGAAGATACCTAACCACATTTAAGGTCCTTTCCATTATTAATAACTGGGGGGGGGGGGGGGGCGGGCAGGGGGGAAGAGGGGGAAAGGAGGAGAGAATGAGAACTCAGCTGAGATCTTTATTTGCCTGGGAACATAATTAAACAAAAACATTGCTCATGACAATGGATGGATTAACAACCTCTCAGGCTGAATGTATTATGTCTGAAGAGGTGCTTTGCCATAAAACATTCACCACGCTGCCCTTATATTGTGGTCTGGAAAACCACCCTTGGGTCTAAAGGAGCTGGTCAGTTTTTATCCCACCACAAATTGCCCTCTCTGCCAAGGTTGCAAGATAGGTTAGTGGAGTGAATCTGTGATGGGAGCAGCGGGCCACCAAAAAACACTTGAAAACAGTAGCCTGTTTCATATAGATTACTAAAAATTCACAGGTATTCAGCTGCAGGGACTCGTAGTTGCTGCCAGCCAAGTGCAGTGAGGGTGGTGATTTCAAGCCCTGCACTGTGCAGTTTTCCAGGAGAGAGCTCTGCCAAAGAGGAGTGGCACTCTTATCAGCGGTTTGGGATTTTTTTCCCGTCTACATGTTTTTTCATAGCTTTTGCTTAATTTGCATTTCTTAAAAGCCTATTTCACAAATATACTGCATCTGCAGTGATGAGTGAAAATGCCTCATTTGTTCCTGAGACTGGATTGTGGGATCCATCTAGCAAAAATGCTAATGAAAAACAAATACTCTTTTGTTCCTCAGGGCAAATTTAATCATGGAAGTGTAGACTTCTAAGTGCATTAACATCTGCAGTACAGTAAAGAGAAGTTGGTGGTATCTAATATTGCCTTCTAATCAGTCATACAGAGGTGTTTTCATTACAGGGAAATAATGGCTACATTTACCAAAATCAATGAACTATACTGTGATTAGAACTGAGTGAAGTATATGTGTATATATTCATATATATGTATTTGTATACATCTATATATTTGTGTGTATATATATGAATGAAGTATATATGTATATAATCATATGCTTGCTCTCTTACACTTTCTCTCTATTTTATATATATATAGAGAGAGTATATAATAAGACTATACAATATCTTCTTATTCAGGTGTCCCAGTGTTAATTTTTCACAATTACTTGGCGTGTAATCAGTTCATGCAAAGGTCTTCAAAACCTTGAACTGGTTCCTGTCAGAATCAAAACCAACTTTGACTGCTATAATACAGCTTCAGCTTTTACTGCTGAAGTCCAAGCAGAAGTCCTGTAAGCTTCCGTGCAAATGGATTTTTCATGCTTAAAGGGGTCTTGTAGTTATTAAAGAAATTCTACTTTGACAGGAAAACAGAAACTGTAAGAAAATATAAATGGAGTTGGGGGAGGAAGTAAAAAGGGAAAACAAGAGTCAATGTAATAGAGTTAACAAGGGCTTGTAAAACACTCGTCTTTAAAAAGATAACTTTGGCCACAACAGATAATATAGAAAATGGGAAAGTAGTCGATGGAATAAATGCTATTACTAAAGCTGCAGATCCACAAAGGGGATGAATTAACTACAGAAGAATTTGATTTGAGTCAGGAAACTATCAGGGCCAGCTATATGTGTGGATAAAAATGTTAAAAAAGTTTTTAGGAACGTAGGTGAATTCACAGAAATTCACAGGTGGACTAAGTATCTCATTCCCACTGATTTCCTCAGTGGAGACAGTGAACATCTTTGACACCTTAACATTGTGTCCTTTAGAACATGGCCTAATTCCCTTTGAAGTCAGTGGGAGAGTAGAGGGAAATAATCACAGTCTGGACAAACAGCAGCACTGATATAAAGGTTCCAGGTAGGAGAAGGTAACTGAAGGGAAAGAAAGGGTAGCAAACTTTTTAGCTCCAGAGACAAATTAACTCTTGCTTTGAAGCATGTCAGTGTGGAATCACAGAATCAGAGAATGGTTGAGGTTGGCAGGCACCTCTGGAGAACGTCTAGCTCACCTCCCTGCTCAAAGCAGGGTCAGCTAGAGCAGGTTGCCCAGGACTGTATCCAGCTGAGTTCTGAGCATCTCCAAGGATGGAGACACCACAACCTCTCTGGGCAACCTGGTCCAGTGTTTTACCACCCTCACATTAATTTTTTTTTTTTCCTCTGTTTAAGTGGGATTTCCTGTATTTCCTTTTGTGCCCATTGCCTCTTGTCCTCTCATTGGGCACCACTGAGAAGAATTTGACTCCATCTTCTTTGCTGTCCCCCATCAGGTTTTTATGCACACTGGCAAGGTCCTCCAGGCTGAACAGTCCCGGCTCCCCCAGCCTCTCCTCATATGTCAGGTGCTCCAGTCCCTTGTGTAACATTACTTGTGATAGACTGGATACATGTGCTGAATGTGATCCATGCCAGTTTTCTAGGATCTACAGATGTAACTCCATAGCTTAAATCTGCCCGTTTGTACTCACGGATCTCAGCTTTCCTCACTGCAGCTGAGGTGTCTATCTGGGTTGGACATTGCCATTACTGTGGAATTGAGCTCCCTGGAGAATTCTCAGTTAAGGCAACAAAATACAGAAGAGTACTTTGTGCTGGCCTTCCAAAGATGATACTTGCTCCACCACTGTGAGCAAAATTAATAAATAGTGTATTTAAACAGTCACCACTAAGCAGCTGAGCTTTCATCCTCTGGCAGCGCTATCCACACTTCTTGGAGATGTCAATTCTTGTAATGTAAAAACTTGAAACTGTCATGTTGGTTAGCTACAAAGTACACTGACAAAGTTTTCTTCACAAATGGTACAATTAGAGACAAAAATCTGGCATTAGCAGTTCCCATGTCATTTCAATGAGAGACATGCAACTGAACACTTTGAACAACGTAGCTATCATAGTACACTCAGTTTCAACTTTTCACGAGCTGCACTAACTGGCCATGTGCATATGCTTAACCAGTCCCCTCGTGAGGTGAAATTAGATAAACTTCAACAGAGGTACTTTAAGCTGGTGTATATTCCTTTGCAATCGTGACAGCTATGGCATATACAGGGTTTATTATACCAATTTATTAAGCTGCCAAACCCTATAGGTTTTATTTCCCTATATGCTGCCGTACTGGTATTTTTTACTAATATAGCTTGACTAGGATGGGCACAGGTTCAGTATCATAAATACCCTTACTGCAGTAGTTTATTCCCCTCCCAGTATAGGAATATCTTTCAGTAATAAGTATGTAAACACACATGTAATCATGTTCACGTACCTCAAAGCCACTGTAACCCTGCCCAGACTGGGAAGGGCTGCTGCATTACTTCAGTTCTGTCAGTATAGGTACAGCATTGTAATTTTTGCCCTGTCTGGTTCTTTTTGTAAGAAAACAGTGAGGAGAATGAGGAAATGCCAGCAACCTAAACCACTGTCTAATAGGCCAAATTGAGACCAGTCTTGTCATGATTAATAACTGGTGACTGACGGAAGACAAGTGGATTCAATCTATGCCTTTGGCAGATATATTAATTCATGTATGTTCTCCATATGTGAGGAGATGTGACCATTTTCCAAAATTCCACTGCATCCAGCCCATCAACAGCAAACCATCATAATAATATTTCCACAAGAAGGGCCAAATGTGTGCATGAAGAATAAATGTTTTGTGAATGTGGTAAATGGCTCGTGCATGGGTAGCTGCTGTCACAGTGAGGACATGAGGGAGGACTGTGTGGTGTGCAGCTGCAGTTGCAGAGCATAGACCCTGTCCTCTGTGTGTAGCGCTGCGGCAAGGAGAATGGACAGCCTCATTTCTCATCAGCAGTTCTGTTCTGGGACAGGTGCATGGGAAGTCCATAAGAAATTCAATGGTAACTCAATTTGGCTTCTATTTTGCTGCTCAGAAGATGCATCCTGTTGGAGAGAGAATGAGGGGAGAGGAAGCTTTCCTGGTCTATGAAATTACAGATCAGTAATTTAAAGCAAAGAGGTTAACATGCTTTCATTTTTCTTGGCATAGAAGGTATCAACATGAACTTACAAAAGAGTGAAGTAGGAAAGGGCACAGGAGAAATAATAATCAAAAAGTAATGAGCTTTTTCAAAGCAATTTCTCTTAAATATACATTTCCCGCCTTATTCATATTTGTTTAGTAACATGAATTACGCTAACTGCTTACATCAAATTACTTCATCTGAAAGCACCACCTTTTGCATAATGCCCTTAAGCTCTGATTGTGCAAAGATTTATGTATGTATTTAACTTAATGTACCCTGGGCCTTATTCCTAGTTAAACTGAGGCCTTTTTACATCATTGTAATGAATGTAAATGCACTTGATGACTACTTTCAGACCAGTCTTACTACCAGACCTTTTTAGAGAAACCACAGAGTAAATAAGTCATAGACCCTGTGAGTAGGCCCATTGATTTCAATTATGCCATTCACAATGGGTTGTGCATGTCTGTGTACATGTGTATGTGAGTATTTATACGTACACATCTCTTTGCAGAATGAGGTTACACTTACATGTCTGACCTCTACTATTGACTGAACCTAAGTGAGAACTCTTGGTAATTATATCCTCCAAACTTTCATATTAAGCATGGTATAATGAGTTGTTTCTCTCTTCCTTAATTATTAGGAATTGTTACTGTCTGTGGGTTGCATGATGAGACGATTAGCTTTTATTCTGAAATATATTATGTATGGTCATTACATGTAGTATGAAGAGCCCTGGTAGTCTGCCACTGAGTATGGATTATCTGTTTCTGTGCCTAGATAGCTACAAATGTTGAAGGTAATTCTCCCCATCTGCGACCATTTGCAAAACACTGAATACAGCTTTTCATCTGCCTTTCCAGTACAGTTAATCACATTATCGGAGAGATTACACTAAATGTATTATCAAGACCAAACCATTAACCAAATGTGACTCAGATGTGTCAGTGAAGAAAGGGTGGGATCCAGAGATGATGTCTTTAATAGACTTTGAGATTTCAAGTCAAAAGTTACTCTGATTCCTCCATCCATCAATATGGGCAAATGCTGTATTTCCAAACAAAACTTAGATCTGACAGCTCAATATTTGTATGTGATCAGAATTGTAATTATTTTAATTTGATGTTAATTAATTTATTTGTTAACTGCCTCTTGGTCTTGCACTCCATCTGGCCCCGTTTCATGTCTTTTGATAATATTCATTTGTGGTCTGACGATGAACACAAGGTGTGTTTATATACTTTGAAATAATACCATTTAATGATGGGAGATGTTATTCTTCAGAATTCCTGAGGCAGGCTGCCAGGTATTTAATTCTGAATCTATTAATTTCATCATCTGAGTCTGCATCTCTGTTATTCTTCACATATACACTGAAAATCTGAGTCAAGAAAGTTTCCCATGTATACTAGCACACATAGTTTTTTAGAAAGCATCATGGGTCAGACTCAGATTGTTACACTATCCTGTTTCCACAGTCATTTAGAGAAAGCAAGGCTTTCTGTGTATTAATTTAAATAGATAAAGTTCAGTACAAATGTAATATAGACTTTTGGGAGGACCCATCTAAACTACACACACATGACTGACTCTTAAATTAATGGCAAGTGCTCAGGAGAAGTTCTGGAGTCATTGTGGACAGCTCAATAGAAACATCTGCTCAGGCACAGCACTGGCAAAATAACCAAACAAATGATCATTCAAGCCAGCTTCCCACCTTTCTGAAGTTGCAGAATTGAAATGGGATTCAGCTCACTAACCTCAGCAATTTAAAAGTTAGACATCTAGTGTAAAGTAGTTACTGAAGCTCTTTCTGTGGTCAATGGAGGGAGACTAACCTCTGGAGGACAATCGAGCTAGTTAAACTATGTCTGAAGTAAGTGGAATTAAATGCCCTTTTGAGGTGTCAACTTTTCCACCAGCTGTAGAAAGGCAAAGCAGTTGCTTTACTCTAGAGGCCTAGCTTTTAAATAGATAAAGCTGTGGATGATGTTACCACGTCCGTGCCTTGCTCTCAGCCCTTAACGTTGCATTTACTTTGCTGAAAAATTGTAGAGTTTGGCTGAAAAGGTTCTTGGCACGTACAAACAGGTCAGAGCATGGTCCTCACACAGCTGTTACAGACACTGCGCTTATCAGACTTTCCATGCCCAGCATTGTAGCTGTCTTCAGAAACTGTACAAGAAGTCAAGACTTTGTTGTTGTCATCAGCTTGGATTCTCCTGGCTGAGAGCCTCATGGCCTCAGTACACTAGCACTGCTTTCTTCTGTCAGTTGGCATTCCTGTTTCCTCCACATTTTCATAGTTTAATCAGTGGAAAACCTGAGGGCTGACTTGTATTTAAGTTGAGTTTATTATTTGGGATAGTTGTGTTGCTAACTCCTCATCTGATCTGATGGATTAACCTAGTAGTAATACACAGGTATGGTATGCAATTTCATAAACAGGGGAGAAGAGAGCTGTTGGTGTAAGACTATTTTAACAGAGAAACTTCCTGTCACAAAATGTACTAAATAATATGGATTATGGATTTATTCTCCTATATTTCATTCCTCAGTGAAAGTTTCATTCAGGATCAGTGGGAGCTCCTTCCCCCAATGACGATGGTTTCTCAGTGGTGCCCTAACAGTGAACAGAGAGTTTAGTATTCACCTGTTTTAATTTTAAATATATGCTATTTAGAAGAAGCTTTGTAAAGCTTTGAAGTAGGTGCCTGGAAAAAATTTATGCAAGAAGTGAACTTCTTGGTTTCTGGCTTGCCCATTCCCACTACAGACAAAAAGATTTACAAGATTCACAGGAAAAGAGGTTAATAAATATGTCTTAAAATCTTAGCTATCTTTAGCTGTTAACAAATGTGATTTGAAGCTCCTTACTTTTAACATAATGTGTGAATATATTACGTGAACATAACAAGTTGCACACTTTGTACATTTCTAAACCTAACACAAATAAACTCAGTGCCCTGTGAATATTGACAAAGCTAGAATTTCCATACCAAAGGATCAGGCTATTTGTTCTAGTTACGCCATAAAAACTATTACACAGTACAGTGGTTAGCATTGCTCTTCCAGGTGCTAACGGCTAGTTTGTCTTCAAAAGGTTCTGCGTGCAGCCTGTTAGGATTGATAAATACACAATTCAGCAAATTCTGTCTGGATATTTTCAATAAATTGGAGGGCAAATGCAAATAGGAATGTGAATTTCAAGTCATTGTACCTCCCAATGTCCTCTACAAAGGAACACCAGATTGTCCATTTGCATACATTTTCATTCATTTGCAGAAGGCCTTATAAGTACCCACATGCTTGCTCTAAAGTTACAGTGTAACACAAAAAAAAAAAACCAAACCAAAACAAACAAACAAAAAAACGCAAACCCACAACCAAAAAACCAACCCAAAATCTCAAGGAAGAGAGATATGAATTCTGAATTCTGTGTGGTTATGGGACTGGGATCAATTTATGATAAATGCCATGTAACTAGACAGGAATCCTATACAAGGAGAGGAAATTTTCATGAAATATGTATAGATTCACTCCCATGATAGTGGGATACGTACTGCATACTGACAGTTCTCAGCTAGACAGGACAAAGAAATAGAAATGTCTGGTCAGATGAATTCTAATGTAAACTGAAAAAAGATACAGCACAGCAACACTACAGAGTTTCATAGATAAAAGTAGGCTTATTTTGTTTTCTCTGCAGTGGAATTTGCTTGCTGTCTTCAAAGAGCAACTTAATCAGCTCTGAAGTAGCTCCAAAATAGTCCCATAGCAAAATTAAAGTAGGAATAAGTTTAAATTAGAATTATGTCTCACAAGGGAATCTGTACTTCAGTAATCTAGAAATAAAGTAAACAAGAAGAACGTCTAAATAGCTCTGCTGTCAGACTGCTTTTCAGTACCTTCTTGTAGAATGGCAGAACAAACTTGCTTACTTTTGTCCTATGCAGACAACCATGGAAATTCAGATTCACCACCTGGTATGTCATTGCCAATTATTCTTTTTAAGGTCAGGGTTAGTAAATATGAATGTAAAGACTGACTGCTTGTGCAAATCCTAGTTCACTTGTATTCACACCCAAAATCTGATTCATCAAGAGCCACCATGCCTTTGTTATGAATTTTAAGCAAAGTCATCCTTCCTTTATAAGAAAAACTACAAGTTTTACATGAAAAACAATTCTTCTTTAAGCACAAAAGCATACTAATTTTGGAAAATCCAACTGAGCTTTATGGCTAGTGCATTTGTCTTTTGACTCATGGCTGTAACTCTGAATGAGGTTTCAAGAAAGAGGACTCTGCTTCATCAGCACTGTTGGCAGCACAAGGGAATCCTTGCTTTTTCCTGCCCGGTGTATTTTCATTGTTTGGTTCAAAGAAGTTGATATTGCTGCTCCTGACTCCAGAGGTGAAGATGTCTTTCACAGAAGTTCTCTTGCATTACACTGTTTTTATAGTCAGGCATGATTAAACCTTTGGTCTTCTGAAAATGAGTAGTTAATTTTCTGGAACACCAGAAAATAATATGGACATATTTTAACAGTGTTTGTGGTGGCCTTGAAATGTTTATTTTACTCAACAGAAATGCAGTTTCGTCTAAGAACTCACCTCCAATGTGCAGTATTCTTTGTTCAACATCTGTATGGATGTTCTCACACTTAGCAATGTCAGTTAGTCGTGAGACAAAGGTAACAACATCACATAGCAGGAGATGACACATAGCACACGATGAATAACCATGGCAAAGTGCCAGTGATATAGCCAAAAAGAGTAGTTCACGAGTGTGTCGTAAATTCAGATTTGGCCACAAGTGAACTGCTTGGCAAATTGTTTTTTTCATTTGCACAGATGTGAATCAAGTTGGGGAAGATCTGCAGACTAACAAGACAGTATTTGTGATGAATAATTCAGCTGCCCTACTAACCGGTAGTCTGGTTAATGTACCAATTGAAATAATGTACCAATTGAATAAAATTGAAATTGCATCTGTTGACATATGTTATGAGCAAGTTTAAAAAAAGGAGGGGACATCATAGTTGTAACTTAGCTAGACTCCAAGAGTATAATACCCTGGGTAAAGTTTAAGACCATATCTATTGAATTTTTTAATTCTCAGCTGAGTGTCATTCCTCTCATAAAGCCCACATGGACAAGAAAAGAGTCAGGTGGCATTGTGCAGCTGCTGGTGTCTCTAATCTGCACTCTGCTGCAAGCTCTTAAACAATTAGCTTAATTTTTGTAATTAGTTTTGATCTGTGGTTTGGGGTCTGCAGAATATTAGGAGCTGTTTCAACAGGCATCCATAAAAGCGGTAAGCAGTGTTATAGCTGGAACATATGACTGAATTAATTTTCTCTCAGAACACCTGGAATCAATATTATCAGCCAGAAACATGTTGTGTCCTGTATTTTTTCCATTATCTCTAAATTGTGCTTTATGAACCCTGGGTGGTATAATGATGAATATTGTGACAGGAAAAAGGATTTGCTGGGCTGACGTGACACTGTACAGCACAGCGATACACATGACTCTTGTGTGTGGAGCTGGGAGTTATTATTTATTCATCCATTTATGTAATTTATTGAATGTATATGCACTGTAGTGATACTGCATTAAACTGTAGCCCCTAGTGAATAATATTCCAACAACTGTTTCTAATCAGTGGAAATAAATTGGACCAAAAGCTCATGTGCTAGAAACAGAAAGAAGATATCACAGCAAGGCTGGCCTCTTCAGCCACAGGGAAAGAGAACAGAACAATTTACGGGTCATTGGATTAATGCACCAGCACATTGGCAATTCACTCAAGATGGTGTAATACGGGGCACTAATCACAACTGCCTTTGGGTGAACTGTGATCGAGTCAGCAGGTATCGCCCCCGGTTTATGGCATTGGCCCAAAATGAAGAGGTGGTTGGTGCTATGTGTATGTCTGGTCAGTAGCACTTGTGGTTTTCAAGAACGCCTGGTGATTCCATGCCCAGGAGAGGGATTCAAATGGTTGAATTATTCCATGTGTATTCTCACTAGAATGAAATCTATTAAAATATTTGGAAAAAGCCAAAATATGATATTTAATTTCCCATATTTTGCTAGCACGAGAATCAGTTTCCCCCAAAAACTAGGGGAAACTGGAAAGTGGGGAATTTCTTTCCCAATTCTTTTTCTAATTCTGTTGTTTCAAATCTGTAAATGTGAGAAATTTCCAGGCTTTTAAAATGCAAAGGATTTTCTTGGTAATATGTTTTCTGGACATCATGTCAGCACAATAATTCATAGAAGAAAAACAAAACAAGAAACCTTATTTGAAATCAATTAACAGCAAGATCTGAAAACATTCAATATCCTTTCAAATTGAATTCCCAAATCTACATTGGACTAATTAGTTCTACAGAAATACAACAATGGACTTAGCGCACTTGTCTGTCTCATCCAGCATCCATTCCCCATTATGCTCTTTGGATTCATTAGTTGTAGAAATTATAAAATAGCACTGTAGAGAAGCACAGGATTTGTAATGGTTTGGAAGGTATTTGATGAGTACACATATTAAAAAAAATTGTTGACATTTATGTTGAGCCCCCCTACATTTTAAAGAGCTGTAATAGCATTACTTGTTTGAAATGAAAGCTATTTGTTTTCTAAAGACACAGGGAAATTTTTGAGTCCATAATGATGGAAACATCAAGCCTGCTTTTACTTAGGTTTTGAATGTGGAAACATACTTACAAGTAAAAATCATAGTAAGTCTTCATTAAAATGCATTTTCCGGTCCTTTAACATGTCAAACATGCTTACCTACAAGTTGACCATGAACCATACCAGGGGTAGCATGTGCCTGTTCCCAAGCTAGCAATCGTTTTAAATGTACTCCAGTAGATTTACTTCTAAATAGAGTGAAGTTACTCTACCATGCCTGAATTACTTCTAAGGCTGTCCTAGTCATGTTTTCCTGGGAGAGATGCCCATCCCGACAGGATCCCCATCCATATTAGCACTCTGCAGCCTCAGTGCTGCCTGCCACCTGCAGACCACCACATGGGAGGACCATGTGAATGCTCTCCATGGTGCAAGCCCACTGTGATCTCTCAGGGATGCAATCTCACAATGGGTACCAGCTCCAGCCACATGCCTGCCAGTCCTCAGAACCCTGAGAAGAAGCCTGGAGACTCCTGCTGTCCATATCAGGCCCGCTGTATCTTGATAGTACCCTAAGTTTGCCTGTTGGCCTCCATGTCAACAGTGGGCTGCTATTTTCCAGGTACAAGGCTCAGGAATCTGTTCACATGGCTCTGTTCCAGGAGTTGGTATGAGGTACAGAGCTGCAGTATCTCTTTTTCTAGGCCCAGCCTGTTTCAGAAATCAGTATCACCCTTTGGGTATTTGGTGTGCCAGACCTGTATGGGAATAGATGAGCAGTTCAGTACTTTCAAGTACCTTCTGCTGTTGTTACTGAAATTTTGCAAAACAGTCCACAGCTTGCCACTGTCCATGACATCCCAGTTATCATCACTGGGGTCCAGCTGTACTGAGATTATTAATGGAGTTACTCACAGTTCCTGTGATTATTGCAGTGGTAAAGGTGCTGTTCCACTTAAGGCAAATGAACCCCAAGTGCAGTGAATATCTGCATATCACCCACACCCTACAGGGATCTACCCAGTTCTCTTGTGGCAAGTAGAGCATCCTTTCACTACTTTCTTCTTCTGCTGGTGATATATGCTGACATCTGTGGCATCATCAACAGTGGCATTGCCACAGGAACTTGTGGGGATGGCCTGACAAGCACGGTGCCTAAAAGCAGGTCAGCTGTGCCCATATGTCCTGCCAGCTGTCTGGGAAGGGCACTGCCCATCAGAGCAGGTTGGTGGAGAACTGAATCTGATGACCTTCACAGTCTGTGTTAGAGAGAAAGTCTCCCTGAAGGACGCCATGCACCCTTGCTCCCACAGCTCAAGCAGCACCGTTATGGCGGTTCATGTCAAAGCCATTTACCACTCACCAGAGATGTGCTCAGTGGTGGCTTCCCAGCCTTAGCTCAAGTTCCTTGTAATAGAAGCATTTTCACAAGGTGCTTCAGCAGCCAGCTGTGGTTCAGATATGCAAACTGAGCTGCCTGTGACTCTCCGTCTTCTCCCATATATCTGAACCTGGCTCTGACCATCCTGCCAGCCACAGCCACATATTGTTGCCAGCAAAATTCTGAGTTTAAGTTTGATTCCTGCAAATATTTACGAGGGTCTTAAATGTCTTCTGAGCCCCAAGTAGCTCCCCTATGGAAAGCTGACACAATAGAGAAATTACCCGTTAAATAAAATAGAATTACCTTCTCTTGCAGTTCCCAGAACAAGGATTTACTGGGGAACCAGGCAAAGGACAGAAGAGGAGAGTGGGCAATGTGCTGTAATCTCTCAAACCCAGAGCATGGGGCAGTCCCTAGACAGATTCTCAGAGAACTGTAAAACCATTCTGTGTATCCTCTCTCCCTCCCTCAGGAGGTGAAGCACTGAACCTGGCCCCAGATAATGGTTTAAATTCCTTCAAAGCAGTGCAGCTGGTGACTGTGTATTCTGCAGCCTTCATTCCCTGTCAAGTATGCAAACTGAAGTTTAGGGAAGGCTTTTGTCAGAAACAGGCTCATCCTGAATTTCCTATTTGGTTTCTGAATAGCCTAATGAAGAAAAATTCAGAAAAATGACATAGAGTAATATGTGACAAAATAACATGAGTGACTCACAGACTGCAGTAGGAGTTGGGGTTTTTTGGTTGTGGTTCTTTTTTTTTTTTTCTGGGTTGTTATATGCAGGCTCTGAATACTGCAGAATAACAATGCAAAAGAGCAATGAAATAAAGCCTGGGTATTGCAGGCTTTGTGATTCACCACTAAACAGCTCTTTCAAAAGTCTTCTTGTTTTTAAAACCAGTGTTGCCACACTGGTGCAGAAATTATATACTGTAGAATAAATTAGGCCCTAAGAAACCAGGTCAAAATTCTAGATTCCAGAAACAAAAGGATAGATCACTATGAGCGGCTAACATGCTCAAAGAAAAAAAAAAAAAATCCTTTATGGATTCTTGACCTACATTCAAGTAAAATGCTACTTTTCAACTGCTCTTAAATCTTTTTTTTGGCTTTGTTCTAGGAAGGGTGTTGCAGTTCATAAGAAGCTTGACTGCTGGAGCACATCTGCTGCTTTAGTTTTAAAAGGCTGTGGTTGCAGAATTCTAGACACTTGACAGAAATTTCTGTCTTAAATGGTAAAAACATTCTTAATCTAGAGAACAACCATATTTATTTCAGTCCTGGAAGAGCTGATAAACACAGAAAAATTATTTGCAGCTAAGATCAAGTAGCTGTCTTGCCACTTTAATTACACTACATTTTTTGCTTTTCCTTTTCTGATCAATTGCACATTGTTCCTTTTTTCCCTCCTGTTGCCTTTACTGGGACTTTCTCTTTGGATTCAATTTGTTTTCTTTGAATGCTGTATATTCATTCCTTTCCATGTTTCCAGCTTTAATGTCTGTTAGTCCAGGACTCTGGAAATGAAATGGCACATATTTACCTGTAAATTCCAAAAATCCAACTAGAAGAAATTACTTTTCCATGTTTTCTGCTAAATCTGAATGAGTTATTTTCTCTGATGTTAAAATTTCTGACTCATTCACTCTTTTTTTGGACTGACTTGGTATGACTCTTAAGAGTCACTTTGAATTTATCACCACTCCTGGATATTCCATATTTAATATTAATCCTTCCATCCTTTGCTGGATAGGAAATTACTTACTTAGAATCACAGAGCAAAGTAATTATTCAGCTGTGAATAAAATGCAAGAATCCAAGGTTGCTAACTCTTATAACTGTACTGTGAATCTTGTGATAACAAGTATGTCTTTAAAAGTCTCTGATCTTCAAGTCTTGTAAATATGTGACAGCACAGATCCATGAGAGTCTCAGCTGTCACTTAGTGTGAACCCACCTCAGGAAACACAAGTGAAAGAGCCAGACACCCAAATGTGCTTTCTGTTGTATTTATTGATGCTGTTTGAAATCAGTTTTATTATTTTGGGGCACCTGACATACCGCATTAGGCACCAGGTGTGTCATGATTCTGGTGTGCTGATTTCAGTTCCTTCTACTGTTGAGACCTTCAGTGTTTGGGAGTCAGTGGTTTTCCCAATTCTTCCTCTCCTAATTAGGATCTGCATTCATTACAGAAACTGTGAGAAAAATCAAGATAAATTCTCACTCTTAAATATTTTCTGTTTGAACTTAGGGACAGCATTTTACTGCAGTTTTCTTCATTTGAGTGAGGCTTTTTTAATGCTTGATGATGATTTATGAAGCCACAAAACCATTCAGCACAAACTTGTCCAAGCACCATAGCAATAATTAATGTAATTAGCACATTTGAGGACAGTGAAAACTGCAAAATAAGCAGGCATCAGTCACTAAAGCAATAGATTGATTTTTCAATGTGTGTTCCAGCGCTTTTATCTATACCATGCATTAGTGTTTTCGGACTATGTCATTCTCCAGTCTGCTCTTTGCTGGCTATATGTCAATAGAAAGTATAATAGCTGAACCTATTAGTGCTTTTAATAAACTATAAATAACATGCTACTATTACCAGATACTATTTGACGGTCAAAGCTGTACAGGCAAGTATGGAGAAATGGAAAAAGTCAGTGATAGAATGACACAGATTATATTAAGCAATTAATTTACCCCTTTCTGGTTTTTTTTTTCCTCCTTTTGGAGGCACCTTCCTTTCACATAATGCCTTCTTTCCTTCCCAGAAGGGTCAGGGAGACAGATTACATACATATAGATCATTTCCTCAACTTGCTCTCAAACCTGTAAAATGTTTCTTTGAGTATTCTAACTCTGATCCACCAAGAGATAATAAATAGTTTTTGTTTTGAATACTTGAGTAATGTCCCCTAGTGTCAGTATGTGGCTGAGTTTAACCAAACCTAAATAGGAACTGAGACACCTAAAATAAAATTCTGCAATACATGAAGCAACTAATTCAAACATCAATCTATGTAAAGTTCAGGATGGTGGGGTTTTTTCTATGTTAAGACTACAAATGTTATCAAGGGGAAAAGCTGGATGCAAGGTCTTCTGTAGGGTATAAACATTTTCATACCTTGTTTTGCTCAAATGCGTCATCAATAAAAACACAGATGAGGGTCCTCCACTGGTATAAATATCCACAGTTTCTTTGATGCCTGTGGACTGCTGAAAAATTATCCCAGGTGAGGACCATGTAGCTTGTTAGCCAGAACTCTGCTCCGTCTGGATGTGAAGAAAGCTGACCCAAAATTGGGACAGTACATGCTGCGATTTTTCATCAAGTGAAATCCACAACTTAGGACAAAGACAAGATGAATGGAAGTCTGTTAAAAGTCTTTAAATCAAACTGAAATAAATAAAAGCCTGTCTTCACAACACAGAACTTTTAAATTAGGCTTCACTGCAGAGGATTCTTCCTACGAGACTATGTTTTTCTTGTTATAATTTTCCAAAAGCATGAAGAGACATTTTTATATACCATGAAGTAGACTTTAAAATAGGTAATACTGTTGTACAAATTATTTGTAAGTCTATGAATTATAGAAGCATTTAATCCCTTTCCATAAAAAATAAAATTAAAAAAACCCAAAACCTACGTGCTTAATGAATGAAGACCTAGGTGATAAATCTTGCTTAAGATAGGCCAGCAATAATCAAAACACATTATTTACTGGCTGGCTGAGCCAAAGCAGCATTCTCAAGAGAATGTTTTGCCCTTTTAGTAGAGTTAAATAAGTAGTGCAAATAATATTTAGAACAACCTTTTGCAGAGCAGAGCAAGAAGATGACTTTTGCCTGGTAACTGTTTAACTAAGCCCAGCTGCTTCAGTCTCTTGGGAGCTGGGTTGCAGGAGGGTAGCAGTAGCTTCTCTTTGAAGTAAGGCCAACAGGCCTCATCAGGGATATCTGTGGTACTCAACAAACCCTGAGAATGCTTTGGGCTGGCTTAAACTTTACGCTTATTATAAAGGACCTGAAATAGGAGCTATTTAGGGGTTCCCAAATTAGTTCCCATATTGATAATTAACCCACAAAGGTCAGGCAGATGGTGTTGCTTGCAATGACCAGTTTTGCTCCATTTGTACCTTCCTGCCATTTTGGGGCATACAGTTAGACTCGAAGTGCGCTGGTGCTTGGATCACCTTTCTGTTATTTATACACAGGATAGCTCCGTCAGTGAAATCCTGGCCCCAGATGAGGTCCTCCATGGCCAAGTTGTGACTGTGAAGCTGTCGTTGCTGTTTGTTGTGCTGGGACCAAAACTGCAAATCTTTCAAAGACGGACACTGTAACAGGCTCTGTGGCTGAATGTTAGGCAGGAAACCAAAGGATGAAAACAGGGGCAAGAGAAAAGCTGAAGGCAATGCCCAGGTGGGTATGACAGAGAGAGAATGTAATCTAGCCTGTGGGTGGAGGACAGGTAGTTGATGAAGGACTGTAATACTTTAGCAGCTTGCTTCAAGCTGACAAAGTAATATTATTATTGTCTTTGCCTTATTGAGGAAAAATATGAGTGGGTTTTGACTAAAAGAAAAGGGTTTGGCTCTTGAACTGCAACTCTGCAGTGTTTGTGTGGGGTGCGTGTCCCGTGACTACGCTGTCCTCGCGTGGGTCTGGTGGTAGCCTGCATCCCAGCTGTGAGTGGAAGTGAGCTACCACCAGCAGGAAGTCTCAGTGAAAGCATACAATTCATTTAAGGAAGACTCTAGGTGTCCACCTGGAGAAAGTGTGCTGGTGACCCTGAGTGGAGCTGTTTTGTGAAGCCTGAATACACTCAAGAAAAAGGAATGGTTTCTGACCTGCTTCCCAGGTCTGTGCCTGAACAGTTATTCGTATTTCCTAGCTTTAGGCAGCTCAACATGTGGGTTTGATTGGCTTGCCATTCTGAGTCACCTAGTTCTCCTTCTATAACGATTGCAGGCATCTAATTCTGTATTCTCAGCTAGGAGCTAGTTGTTAAATGCGAGGTGGAGAAGCGCTTAACTCAGACAGACCTCCATCCCATACTGGATGTGGCCAATGGGAAGAGCAGTCCTAGCCTTCAATCCCCGTGGGGCAGGCCAATAGTTCAGCCATGCAATTCATTTCACAACCATGTAAAGATCACCCCTGCGGGGCTTATTGTAGACTAAAAGCAGAGATTAACTTTAAACTATCTTGGCAAAATTTGACCATTTAAGCAGCAATAGGTTTTTTTTATCATGTTTGGGTTTCATATCAATCACACATTTCTATGGTTAATTTAGTTATAAAAGCTTTTCCAAAAAAAAAAAAAAAAAAAAAAAGGGTCAGATAATCGTGTACTGACTGTGATCTGTATATTTACTGTAAATTTTGCAAACCTGAAGGATGAAGACATTTAAAATATTGTGACTAATCTATTTTACTGAGGAATCCTCAGCATTTGCAACATTTCTGCTGGGGATTCTACTGAGAATTTTCCAAGGTTTGGCCCCAGTGTAGTATCAGTGAACTCTGGACCAGCACCATCGCACTCTCTGTGGCAGTGAGATTGAACCTTTGCTTTATTTATATTGCCTCTGATACTGCAATGATGTTTTCCATTGTTAGTTTCTCCATACAGGGAGAAATGAACCTCCCAGCCTATTTGCATCCACTAGCAATAAAGCCCCATTTTAATGAGAAAATGAATATTTGGACTTTACACTTTAGCCAGCAATGTATCATTTCTGGCAGCTGTGCTTTTTATTCACTCTTGCTCTGACTGAAACAGCTTCAATGACAGCAACCAGGATCCTCCTCTTCTGTTCAGCTTTTCCATAGAAGGCAAAATGAAATAGATGTCTCTAAAGATAGGCCAGTACTATTTTGAGTCCTTTCTTTTTCATGCCAATAAACAAAGGAAAAAAACCTTATTCCTACCTTTACCCTTTATGAGCCAAAGCACTCTTTCAGGAATATCAACTATTTCTTCCTACCTGTTTCTTCAAATTCACATTCTTCCTCTTCCCTTTTTACTTATCCTTCTTAGGATAAGCTTCTTTTATCACACAATATCTTAGCTTCTTTTATCACACAATAAAAAAAAAAATGTTAGCTCTATGTTAGATTAGGGGTTTTTTAAAAAAAGTGGTATTTAACTGTTCAACAAGGTTTTAAAGCTAATGGTCCAACTCACAGGTAGTAAACCAACAGTGATCCATATCTTTCTTTGTAAGCAACATCACCCGAAGGGCATTATGCAACTCTGGTTTTGATAGGGTTTTTCTTTTTTCCTCAGGCATAATGACTCCAGAGAGACTGAACATAACAGTGATCAGTTGGGCTGCTTTCCTTTCCATTCCAGTTTTACACAACAAAGGGATCCGTTGATTTTATTTGTCATTTATTTTTGCTTTAAGCAAGCCTGGTTTGGAAAATATTGGCCTGTCCAGTAGGCACTTCTCCTATTGGTGCCTCAGCATAAATGTGTTCTTTCCCCTGTCTGAGATAACGAGGCAAGGTCATCCATGGTGTTACTGCTCTGAAATAAGCGACAATATTGAGAGCTGTAGCCTTTTCTAGTTAAAGCTAGTGAGAATTTGGTTGCTGGGAGCTGGCTATAATGGGATACAAATCAGGAGTTAACATGTTGTTTGTTGACTTTGAGCCAAATCTAAAACATGCTGTAATTCTGCACCAGTCCAAAACTGCAGTCTCAAAAAGCCCCAGTTACTTGTGTCTGCTTTCATGTTTGCCTGAAGTGCTGAGACATTTTTCCAGGTGGATGCAGCTGGAACTCTCAGCACCCACAAACAACCACAGTGTGGCTAGGTCTATCTAATCAAGCCAGGGTGTGGGACCTGGGAAGTCCATGTCCAGCTCCTCCATCCTGTAGATGCTATTGGGTTGAACTGAAGACCTCTGGGCAGGATTCCTTGCCAAAATGAAGCTGTAGTTCCCCTTGCCTTTAAGACATAGACAAAGAAGAGGGTAGTCATGATTGTTTTCTGTCTAGTGGTGGTATTGTTAAATTGACTTTCCAGCAAATGGATGTCCCAGGTTTACACTCTTTTGTCTGAGCAGGAGATTTAAGCCTCTTTTCCAAATATTTCAGGTGAGTGCCCTAATCAGTGAGCTGGCAAACCAGCAAAGAGGGCAGTTAGAGCCTTATGCTTGAAAGGGGAACACCTGCCTCTGATACCTTCTTCCAGGACTGTAACATAAATAAGATGGTGTTTGAATAGCATCAATGTTATTCCTCTGCCCCTGTTTGAAAACAAGATGAGAGAACTTGGCTCAGTTACTCAAAAGAGAGCCAGTAGGTACCTGTTCTTGGGAAACTCCTCTCAGCTGGGTCTCTGAATGGACTGCAGCCTGTGAACCAGGAGCAAGGCATCCTTGCACCATGGGGGGAGCATGTTTGAGACTCCCCACTTCTAACACAGGGCACAAGCCTCAGCAGTGGTTCCTGTTGGGGAGCTGAAGGTGTCTTCCTGCTCTGGGACTCACGGGGTCTCCTCTGACTCCCATTTCCATAGGGCCACTGAGCACGTCAGGAGCCTAGGTACGATTCTCAGTCCTCCACTGATGCCAGAACAGTAAAAACTAGGTGTCACAGTGACCAACAGTGTGAAGGCGGGGCAGAAGGGTGCCTATAGCTCCCTCACCTAATAGTGCTGCCTACACTCATGTAGCTGCAGACCCGCCCTCCCCATGACAGCAGCCACATCCTCTCCTGCAAAATCCTAAAAAACAAAACATCTTGACTGATTCTGGCCCTTTGTCCTCTCGCCCAAAATATAGATGGATTTGATAAGCTTTTTTCTTTTGTTAAAATTCTGCACGTTAGTAGCACAGATCTCATTACCACGTATTGGTCACAATATCCTCTTTATAGCTACAAATATCTCCAGCATAAGTAGCTCCTAATTACCTTTATTCTCCATGGTGAATATGTGAAAGCAGTGACACATATGTTATTAGCATGCAAGTGGAGAAGAAGTTTGAAACCAACGTGCTGCTGATTTTTCCCCTCACTCCTTAGGAGGGATCTTCTAGTTCATAGCAGTCACAAGGTGTGTATTATGTATCTAAAAAGGGGACAGGTATGAATATTTTGCTAATTATTTAAAAACAAAACAAAACAAAACAAAACAACAAACAACCTACTGTTCATTAGCTAAGAAGTGAAGCTTTATGTTTCAAGTTCATTTAAGATACTGCTGACCCAGATTTGTATTTCTGTACTGAATTGCTTCGAGTGAGTGATACACAGTCTATTTATAGGATCATTATTAAATTGGCACTTGTATGCTTTAAATCCCTTTGCACTAGATTCACAAGGGAGACTCAGGCACTCTTGTCACCCAGTGGGTAGCAAGCTTGGGTTAATGTTCAGAGGAGTGGCAGTCTAGAGTAGTTTTCCAAAAGGAGTAACTGATTTTGAGATGCAGATAGACCTTGCTATAAAATAGAAAGTCATCTGACCTATTTGGGACTTTTACTTTTGGATGAGATGAAATATACCCCTAAAAGCCTCTTTTCCACAATTCATTTTCCATGGCTGGCTTATTGAGGACTGTAGGTTTTCAACATCTGTAGTTGGTTTATATAAACCCCACCCCAGGGTCCAAATAGGAGCTGGGAGGATCATCATTAAATATTTTGGTAGCATTGCAGTGTGGTGTCTCCAATTTGTTGACGTTGGCGATAGGCAGTTGTGCCAGGGCATGTTCCAGTGATCATTTCAGTATATGCAGTTTTCTTCCTTCCTTTAAATAATGTAATTGCTACAGCAGTTAGCACTGCAAACATCAAGGTGCTCCTTCTGAAAGGGCTCTGAAGCCTGCCTCCCTTTGGAAATGATGGGAGCTAGGTGCTTAACTTCTCTGAAAAATTCCATGAGTAAAAGATATTTTTAAAAATCTAAGAGTGTTATTTTCACATGTAAGATAGGCATCTTGCAAGTTTGCCAACTTTGACTTCAAATGCAGAACAAATCAGAATCAAAGAGACAGCTGACATACATAAATTTGTCAAACTAATTTCGTGGGGCAGTAGCCATAAGAAATGGAGTTAAGATGGAGTGTACTAGCCCTGGCTTAGTTTTGCTTCCATTCTTCCTTCCACTCTACTTTTGCTTGTAAGCTGGAATGTTGTTTGAGGCAGGGGCTGTGTTTCATGTCCATGCAGTGTGACACTTGGTGTCATGGAGCTCTAATCTTGATTAAAGTCTTCCCACTGAATCATCACTTGTGCAAGTAATGGTCATACATACAATACCAATATCTGAACAACATATTTGCTATTCTAGCTTTTTATGTCACTTCAAATCCACTTTTACTTTTTGTCTTGCTACTCAATGTCACCTTTAGGTTTAAGTGCATTTTTCCTGCAGCTATGCAGTGATTTCAATGCATTAACACATTTTCGATATGAAAGAGCTCAAGAAGCAGATTCAGAATATGTCCCTTAGAAGAAAGTTCTGTGTAGGTCAGTATTGGTTTGGAACCTTTTTCAAGGGTGTATCTACATCCTTGAGGGAATGAATTAAAATAAATGTCCCCTAACTCTAACGGGACCTTAACTCTATCAAGAAGACTAGGGTCAGCCTTAAGTATCTTGTGCTCCAGCTGAAATTTGATTGTGCTGACTTATAGAGTGGATTAAATGAAAATATTTAAATCTTTATTATTATTGTTGTTATTATTCATGAAAGTGTTAGAGTTGACACTTCAAAGTAAAAATGCTGCTAAACACACTAAGAGCGAACTGAAAGGTTGTTAACATAATGGACATACACACTTAGAGGCAGCCACTTTTTTGCCAACATTAAATCCTTAGACACTGATGAACAAAGGATGAACAAAAATAGTAATAATAATAGTATTATTAATAATAATTATTATAATAGCTACATTTTTCGATCATAAAATCCATTTCACCAACATAGAAGAGTCTGCAGAAATACATACATTCAAGGACCTGTTTTTTGAGAGCTAGGAATTTTTGACTTAAAGCACCTAAGGAAACAAATGTCAGGATGGATAGAAAAAAAAACCCTAATCTGCTACAATTCAGCTCCTCCATCATTGGCAAATACGTATTCAGAGATGTCAGACATTTGTTCCAGCACTATTTTCTCTGACTGGCCAGTCTTTATTTAACATGCCCAGGCATAACTGACTTCAGTGAGGACCTTCTTCTCTGACCTGTGAAGTCTTCCAAGGCCTGAGACGGGAAATCGTTCACCTAATTTAAAGGGAGCTGGATATCGAATGCAGTTTAGATTCAGCAGATGTCCAAGGGATAAAAATAGGGGAAAAAAGATTCACAGAAAAAATGTAATACCTCATACACAAACACGTCCCACTGCATTCTGGAACTTCAGTTACTGGAATTCTGTTGTGAAATATCTTTGTATTGCTGGGAATCTTACTCTTCTGTCCAACAGCAGTCTCAGAAGAGGGTGCGGAAACAAGCACAGAGTCTTGTCTTTGCCCCTGGGTGCAGTAATATTATTGCATGACAACACATATTTTAAAAATACAGAGAAAGGCAACAAGTCAATACTCCAAAGCAATGTCCAATGGGCATGGTTAGAACAACCCTCAAAGGTCAGCTCTTTGGCCTACTCAGCTTGGAGCATCTGAAATCCTTCTCACACTGGATGTTGTTTCAGGAAACGATAGCAAAAGGCTGGAGTAGGGACTGGGTGAAGCTGTGGCCATTCCAGCAAGGTCTGCAGGCTAAAGCTGGAGCTGCCTGGCAGAGGCCAGATGTGCAGCTGACATGAGCATCCAATGCAGCCTTCACTGCTGGAGCAATGCCAATGCTAGGCTTTCAGTTTGGGGATTTTTTCTCTTGAAAAAATTGCAATCACAATAAAGATAAAAAAGAGTATTTGTGTGCTCTTGTGTGTGTGTGGGTGCATGCAACTACTGAGACTGTTAGAAAGATTAGATACAGAATAAGTAAATGTTGCCCTTTTTAAAATTTCACACTTAATTTAAAGCTATAAATTTCCATTTAAAGCATTTTGTTCACTTATGTGAACCATAAACAATTTATACGATAATGGGTGCTCTGAAACCAAAACACTGTTTCTGTGAGTAGACTGGCATGGTGATTGTGTGATCTATGTAAATACAAAGTGGTGAACAAAATATTATGCAGAGTTATCTTCTGCAAAAGGCATTCCTATTTTTTCTTGTTTTGTTTAATGACTTAATACCAAAATATTATTAGATACATCAAAAAACAGGTACATATTCTGTGGGTCAAGAGTATGTTAAACGTATTGTGTTGTATTTATGAAAAGGAATGATTTTACGTAGTTGATGCTAAAAAGATGTTTTCTAAAATACTGTGTCACAAATGAAAAAATAAGGACACACACGGTAACTGTAGCTGAATAATTACTTTTGTGGCATAAACTTACAAAAGCCAGAAAAGTCACAGATAGGACACGCTTTTCACTGCAGAATTTCCTGACTTGTTGGTTTCTATCTCATCCTTAAAGCTATCTAAATGTTGTTTCAGCCTGTGAATTGAATTTTCTTTTGATTTGAGCAGATCATATATTCGTCAACACTCTTATCTTCGTCAATCAATGCATTATGCCAGGCAGCTTCATCTCCTCCTGAAAGATAACCTTGGATTATGTCATGGCTCAATTCTGTATTGCCCCTACAGAGATCATGAATTCGCACATGTAAGAGGATCATTTACCAATGGGGGTGGGATGCTGTTTCGAGCATATCATTTCCTTCTGCCACAGGATGATTCCGTTTGCAAAAATCAGTCTCCTGGAGGAGGATTTCTTAGCTACGGTAAGCATGCGGTAGGCACAGCGTAGCAGAGTGTGTCGTCTGACAGGAGAGGAAGAAGGGTTCATATTGCTGCTGCTGCCCCCAGAAAGTCAAGGCTGCGGGTATGGGTTTGCATCTCTTCACACCAAGGCTGGAGAAAGGAGCAAGGATGGGATAAACAAGCCCTTCCTTCTTGTAGCAAGGGGTTGCAGCTCAGCAGTGCTGAGAGGAGGAATGCACCCGCATGTCGGATACCCACCGTACGGTGCAAGCACAGGCATAGTTAAGCCACTTCTGAAAAGGTTCAGCCCCAACCGTAACAAACTCTGTTAGATGCTGAAGCAGGCACTGCTGTGAGATGACCTCTTTTAAACAGCTTTAGGATTCAGCTTAATGGCTCCCAGAAAAGAATTGAGCCCGTATTTAATTAGTGTGAATAAAATTATGCATTTCATCAGCCGTAAATAGTAATCACACATAACACAATGAAAAATTATGCACTTCAAGCAACTTTACTTGTGTGGAGTGTAGTTTGGCAAGAGGGAGTGCAGATGGATGCCTAAGAAAGTACTCTGTGGGGGCTCCCAGGGTGGACCAGGAACAGACACATACCAGTTTGATCACTGCAAGCCTTAGATTGCCACAGGCATCAATAAACCAGGTAAAGCAGATCTTGCATATTACATCAGTTATCATATGCCAGCAAGACCAAATTATGCACAAGGCATAAGGAATCACAGCTATATCTGAGCAACCTTGGGGCCATGAGTATTTGCATCCCCTGCCAAAATTTCCCAGAATTGCACCCCGTCCTGTTCCAGTGTTGTCCCTCCCTTAGTCATGAGAGGCAAAAGACAGCGGTGAGTTTGCAAGAGCAGGACAGTATCTCTTTGAGTAGCCTGGGAGCTACTGAGTGGAGTCGCCTGACTTCCAGAGCGGCTGTGTACATGTGTAGCTCAGAAGTCACAGATTAAGTACAGTTTCAAGGAACTCACCAACTCCTGCCATCTCTATCTATTCCCAGTGCTGTGGAAAGACCAACTCATTCAGCATATTTGAAATCATACATTTATTTGCTATAGAACCGGACCTCCACAGACCTATAGTCTGCTCCCTTGGTGCAACCAGCATCGTACTGGCAGTTCCTCTGGCTCCTCCACTGGCGTTGGTTGTAACAGGACATTCAGGTGCAATCCTGGTCCTGGTGACATATGCATGTTCATGCAATGTGGGGAGGACAAGGTGTAGAAACCTTGATTGCCGGCAGACATTTTGTTCAGTGTGTTTTTGTGTTCATTTCCAAATGTGTTCATATACAAACATGTATATTCTTTTCACCAAGGTCCACCTTTGCTGTCATATTTTGATATATTGCTTGTCACTGTTCAGTGTGCATTGTGTCAGTGTGTGATCGTATCAGCTGTCATAAATGATAAGCTAATATGACAACTTGTGTCCTAATGCAGCTTGACAAGATGAAATTTGCAAAAAATAAACATGATTCCTGCCAATACCCACTGGTCATAATGACTTCAGGTGTACCTCCCTTAATTAATCACTAACTAATGATAGTTTCCTGATTAGCTGCCAGAAACAGGGCACAGTATATGTATTGTGTATCTCTGTGACATATTTCAGGCTGGCATACAGACTTACAGAGATATTACCTATATACCGTGCAGTTCTTAACAGGTTATTCTGATTATTTTTCTGGTTCTTCCAGGTAGGCAAAAATGTGAATTGACTGGAACAGCTTGTTCTTTTTGAAACACATGAATCAATCTGAATTCTTTGAAATTGCATTATTCTAAAGAGTGTTCATAAATCTTTGAGATATAATTTATTTTTCTAAAGATCTATATTTTATGAAAGACAGTTTAAATTTTCACCTGAGACCATTATAGTTTCTATGAAAAGAGAATGGATAACAAATTGAATGGATGGACTCTCATTAAGCATAAAATTACTCGACAAGAACCATTCTGAATCAATTAATCATAACGAACAGGACTCTAATTTTCTGGCATTCTCAAAATCAAAAGTAAGTATTTGCATCATTTTTCATCATAACCAATATGATTACTTTTGCTTACAGCTGATGAAATACATAATTTTAGTCACAGTAATTAAATACTGACTCCACTTTTTTTCTGGGAGCCATTAAATTGAATCCTAATGTTGTTTAAAGAAGGCTGTCTCGCAACAGTGGCCTACCACCCTTTACTCTCCTCCCTACACACTTTCCATAAGCATGTGCAAAAAGGATCAGAAAATCTGATTTATATGACATAGCTTGATACTGTGAGACATATCTGTAGTTTAAAATAAGATTTGGTTCCAGGTGCATTGCAGGGAAATAGCATAATCCCTTCTATTTATCATACTTCATGTGTGACTGTTATAAATGGACTTTTTATTTGAATTTTATTGATTAGTGTGTTTTGGATTTGTGCCCATTGTTGTTTGATTTAGCGTTATCAAAACAATCCAAATTCTTGACACCTGGACCTGCCAGCTACCAGGACAGCAGATCATTCAAGGAGGCAGGTAAATTTCCCATGGAACATTAGTCGTGGGATTGGAGGGGGCTGCCTTGACACCAACAGGAGTATTTTATTTACATTGATTCACCCAACAAGGAATGCTAATTATTAGGATAGGCAGAAAGATGGTTCCTGTTTATTGTCCCATGGAAACAAATGTTTCCAAAGCCCATTTTGAAGAGAATTTTCTTCATATTGTCTCAGATTCCAATTAGATTAAAATTTTGAAATGTAAAATAGAGAGACAAAAAGGTTAAAGAAATAAAATACTAAAGCTAGCAATTAATTTCAAATTATATTAAGAAAAAAACCCCAAACAAGTTCTGGTTTTGACCAGCCTAACTTACAGCATTTACTGTAATAAATAAAATGTAGTGAACAACACAACCCACCCCCTCATGCCTGGCACACACATTGCTGAGGCAGCTTAAGAAAACACCAAATGCAGCTCTGAATTCTCTGACCAAAATATGATTCTAGTGCGCTAAGCATTTATAGCCCTCTAAGTTTGGTGAACTTGGGTTGTGGGGCAGTTTTAATGCAAACCATGCCTGGCTTCCCAAGTAAGTGGATCTTTCTGTGCCAGTACAGTGATCTGTTTCATTAAAGAAGTAAGGCTATCCCTTTTTGGAGCTACAGCATTGTTTTAGAGAAACTTGTAAGGACACCATACCAGTTACATTATTCAGTGTTTGTATACTTCAGGGAAGGTGACAGAAACATTACTTACTTTTTTAAAGCAATCAGGAAAGGCTGTTTTTCTCTTCTAATATGGCTCATACAATAATTCAATTTACATATGTAAATCAAATTAATTTTCTGTCTCTTGCTAAATTCTGTTGACCTCTTCTATTATGGTGTAAGTTGTTTGGTTTTATTTGTTCCCAAATTCTAATATTCCATTTCCCTCGTACTGCTACATGTTAGTGTGTATGCATACAGCCAATATTTGGTGCCTTTCAATAGCTCCTTAGTTTATCCTAACAGGGGATCTCTTACATCACAGCCAATTTCACTGATTATATGCAATTTACAGAATACACAGATCATCTTTAGGCTGGGTTTTGACTATATATACGTATATGAACACTTGTTTCTTTTTGCCTCTGCTGGCTGCTTTAACAGAAACCATATCAGCTCCTCACTGGCCAAATTACAGACTCGGACCTAACTAGACACCAAGATATGCTTTGTGCCCTTTACAATACTGCTCTTTGGAGAAATATTTTAGTGCTTTTGGAACTGGCCAAAGCAGCAAGAAGATAAAAACTAATGTCCTTTAAACTTGAGAAGGTATGATAGAAATGCTGATGTGTACAGTAGGTTAAAATTAACCCAGGTGCTTACAGTGCTCTTCCATCAGCACAAAATTCTTGATTTAGAAGGCCTTGAGGTAGATGGTTAATTACTTGCTGAATCAGGGTCAGATGCTTATGCAGAAATCTTTACTAATTTGGTGCAACAAAAGTTCAAGGGAAATATGTCACTAGCTTTGAAATAGGTATGAAACTTTTGACAAAATGAATAGCGTAATTCCTGTATCAGTGGGAGGTACCATGTTTTCATGCCTGTGGCCCACAGGTTATCACTGGGCTTTTAAAAACATTCACACACTACTCCTCCACCTTTAATTCTTCCAAAGCCGGACTGTTCGTGGGAGGATAATATTGGGAGCTTACCTGCGGGGCAGGCAGGTGTGGATTTAAAAGGCGTAGCGTGATTAGCTGCCGTTCATCACTCACTTGCTGCAGCTCTCGAGCTGTCTCCAGACTGCCAGGTTTGGGGGGTAAGGAGGAGCTAGGAGATTAAAAAGCCTTCTCACCGTCATTGCTGTAGGTCCCAACACCTATTGTGTCAGACTGGACAGTTTCAGTCTTCTGAGTGGTTGGCCCCAAATGAGTATCCTCCATGGCAAGTCAAGTACCAGCAGAGCCTCATCCAAGGCATCCAGTTTCCACCCTGAAGGCAGCAGCTTGGACTCTCCTGGGGAACCAGCCAGCCCTTTGTCCGGGCACAGGGTCCTGATAGGCTTTTTTTCCCATCAGATCTCTCAAGGATGCAGCAGCAATGGTAGGGGAGAGGGAAAGGCTCTTACCCCAGGCAACCTGGGCCTTCCCACTTGGCCAAGAGCTCTCTGCCAGCACAGGGATGCCCATCAGGCTGATGGACCATGGCAGGTTATCCAATAGCTTGCTTTTAAGGAACAGTAAATTTAAAGAAATGTGGGGTTTCGGAATTAACAGTTGTATATCTCAGAGTGCAGCACTTCTCTGCAGGTAAGTGACTTAGTAAGTAAGAGAAAGGTGCTAGAAAGATGCCAGAAAGAAAGACCTGGTACACACACGTTTCCTACTAGCTGCCATCACAAGTGAAGAGGTCACAGTGCCACTCCACATCATCTTGGTCAGAAAGGAGGACCAAAGGAAAGCAGGGGAGACGGGATCAAGTGCAACTCTGACCCTGCTTCAGTCAATAGCAGTTTGGTTGCAGAGTCCAAGGAGAATTTCTTCCCTAGGGAGGCTGGTTAAGTCATGCTCACTGCTCAGCTGATAACTCAGGATCCAGCGAGGTCTTATACTGATTAGCAGAAGATTTAATTTCACCCTGATTAAGAGAGAGCAGATGAAGAAGAATGCTGAATAATCCTACGGACACGTATCAACTCTTAGGTAAACATTCTTTTAATCTACTGTGATGAGCAATCCATGCACTCAATTTTGACTCCCTTGACATTTTTTTCTGAAGGGCTCTTCTCCATAAATCTCCCAGGCTCTTGGTTTTTTATAGTGACATTTTGCCTATAATGTGCAGACAGAAAACAACCTTGCTGCTGCTATTAATTAAAATCTGTATTTATTTATTTATACCATCCAACCAGCTATGTCATTAAAAAATATCCTGTAAATGTACTCTTAGTAGTGATCAACTTGATTTTTAGGAATGCAAGTTGTAAATGTTAGTCATAAAAAAAAAAAAAAATCAGTTTTGCTAGTTTTAAATAACTATGCATATTTTAATACATTGAGTCATATACAAATGTAATTAAAAGATATATTATCTTCCTCTTGCTGGGAATATCACTCAGAAATGAGAAGGATAACATCTGCCTCTTGTGAATAACTGTTCAAAAGATTAATTCATGTCAAATGTTGGCTTTTCCAGGGTTGCCTGCAAGAAGTTGAACTCTAACACAGGACGGTATCCATGTGTGTTTACACATTTCCCATTCCTTAGTACAGCCACTGCCATGAGAAAATTTTTGAAATATGTCTGAGCTAACATACATGTGACAGCTGCTTTCAAGGGTTATTAAAGTTATGTACTAGTTTAAGGAACACTTTATTAGACATAGAGCTATCATTTGAAAAGTGAAAGAACCCACAATATACAAAAAGATGTGGATAGCTGCAGTTGATGGAAGCTACCAGCCAAACAGCAGGCAGTTCTCATATAACATTAACATTTACATAAATGTGGAGACTTTAAAGATTTCTATCAAAGATTTTAGAACATTTTGCTGGAGGTAGGCTCATAGATAGATACAACAGTTCATATATTATATGTGAGTATAATCAGAACAGTGGTATAGAAACATATTTTCTAATTAAAGTATACATAGTGTAAAGAGAAAAAAACCCAACAGATTGTACAATAGGCTTTTGAAAGAGTTTCATTGAAGTCCCTTTGACTTCTAAAGTTTATCATCATGCTGATTTGTGAAAAGCAGTAGGTCCAAATTTAGCACCCTTGTGTCTTTATTAGATACAGGTATGCTTCCTGCATGTCTTAATAAAACAATAGGAGGAGGACTTCCAACCTAGTCCCTGAGAGCTACTGAAATGCTCCAGAACATTTGGAAAAACATTCCTAATTTCTTCCATTTACGGTCATTTCTTTAATTTTCTTTTTCTGTTATCAGAAGAAACATAAGACTAAGGAACATGTCCAAGTAATAAGTACACACCCAATTTATAACACCAGAAGGAGTACTATCCACTGGCTCCATGCAGGAAATCTCACTCAAGCAAATGTTTGAGTTGTTTGGTAGAGTGGGGTTTTTGTTGTTGTTTTTTCTTCCTCTTCAACTTTTCCCTTTAACAATGAACTTTTTTCTTCCTTGCCTTCTTACTGAACTCCCTCCTAGATTTGTCACATAAGAATAGCTTGGCCATATTCAAGATACCAGATCGTCTGGAAGGTTATGCCTGGAAGGGGAATAAAACTCACGTCTTGACCTCAAGCAGACAGAAAAACACACCTTCATCTAGATTTCTCTCAGACCTTTTTGGATATAAACCAGCATGACTCCATAGTGGATGCTATCGTTACACTTCTCTCCTGGTGTTTTCCAGGTGGGGAAAGAATCGGAATAAGGTTCTTCAGGGAAGTGTATTCTCAGCTAGGCAAGGGGAATAGGTACGTTAGCAGTATAAAACTTTACTGCATCACCTGTATTGTGCATCCTGTGGTCAGGACCAAACCAAATACATCTGGGGGCTTGAGGGAGACTTTGAGCTGAGTAGATTGAGGGCCTTCTCTAGCACAATTTCCCAAGTATTTGCAGGTTCAGTAAAGCTCTTCATTAGGGTCCTCCTCCTTGTTTACTTCTAAGCTAGCAAAGCACATTTGCAAAGACAAGTTGCTGCTGGTTGGAGCACTGACGCCAGCAAGGGGTGGAGTGGCTGCCGCGGTTGTGCAAGGCTCTGGGCCGTGCCAGCGGCAGCAGGGACCAAGGTCACCCACCGTTCAGCAGGGGCGAGCCTGGGGGCCAGACCCGCACCACCAGCCAGCGGCCGTAGCCCACAGCAGGCTCTCCTTTCTGTGCTATGGGACAGTTCAGTCATCATCTTCTCCCCCCTTCTC
Organism: Pelecanus crispus; assembly: GCF_030463565.1. NCBI lineage: Eukaryota > Metazoa > Chordata > Aves > Pelecaniformes > Pelecanidae > Pelecanus > Pelecanus crispus. Next base: position 51,141,336 of record NC_134643.1, read on the forward strand.
TCTTTTTAATTTAATACAGAGGGTGATATTTTGGCTCAAAGTCAATAGTTTTTACCGTTGATTTCAATGTGGCAAGAATTTCACCCAAACCCTTCATGCCTCACTGAGGACAATAGCACAAAGAACACTATTTTGGAACAGACAAAGGCATCATGTTTGCCAGCAGCTTTGTTTATTGTGTTTGGGGGCTTCATGATGTAGTCGCCCACCCACTTCTTTATTAAATGTTAGTTTGGCTTTTGAAAGTTTTATAAGCTACAATATAATAATAATTAAAAGTTTGTATGCAATTTCCAAAGCTGGCTTTCATTCCTTAGGGAGTATTAATTCTGGTTTAATTTGTTTTTCATCTTCATTGTGCAACAAAACACAGTTTGTTTTTAAAAGGAGGATCAAACTGATACTGAAATATGTGTACATGTGTTGGCAGGCATTTCTTGAGGAGGGCTGCAGCCCATGAACTTGGACTTCAAACAATAAATGTGCAGAGCCCACATGAACTTGAAGTTGCCCTTTTATTTGTGACATCCATAAACATTTATGATGCTTTGTTTTTAATCCCAGTAAGTCTATGTTGTTACTCTGGGTCTTTTAATAGTATCTATTTATATTGTGAAATCATGACAACTGTGTTGTCTTCCCATAAAGCCAAAGGTCAAGGGTCTGCTACAGCAAATACTAACACATGTGAATAACTTCACTCACATGAATAATCAGACTGATTTTAACAGGGAAGTGTTTTTAGGGTCAGGCTCCCAATATTTTGACATAATTCCTGAAATGTTTTGTGGATAGGAGTCATTGACTTTCATATAGTGATAAAATGCTCTGAACACACAAAAAACTCCCCTCCAAAAGATAGGAATATGTTTGGGTTATCAAATTTTAAGAATTACAGTTTTACTTGTTAGCTTTCTTTTCCTGGATACAAGTAGTGTTGGAAGAGCTCTTAGAAGAGATCAAATAGAATTAGTGTTAACAATTCTGTGTGTAACCTGTGTGTAACCACATGTTTGGGGATCTCAGTGTATTTTTTTGCCTTAATCTTGTGGGAAAGAATGATGGAATTAATTACTATTACAACAGTGAGGTATTGCATTTTATAATTTATATTGTGTGCAGATCATTGCTATGATGAAATAGACAAATGTATATGAGAACGCTCTTTTTAATCATAAGAATTCATGCTTCCTACAATAAATATTATTCTATTTTTAAAGCTATATCTAGCTGTAGTGCCTCTGTAGTGCATGTGCTGTGAAAGTAAATAAAAGAGAGATGCAAAATTCCAAATATACAAGGCATACATTAACTTCAAGATATTCAGAATAAGCAGCTTGCCTTATAAAGAGCATTTCCTAGTTGTCTGTTGAGATACTACAGTGATCCTTGGAAAGATTTTTATGAATATACTAATCCACTTTTTCCTGTTGTTTGCACAGATTCCAGCTGTGTTAGAATGCAATTCTTGCAAAAACTTGTCTCAGAAAAACGTCAGGAACAAATTGGCTTTCTGCTTTTTATTGGAATATATTCAAGGGTTTGCCATGTTGCATTCTGAACCTTATTCTCAAAATACATGTTCTATGCCTGTGAATTAAGTCCCACTGTTAAATGAGGGAGAAGCTTTACATATGTTTATTTTTCCTATAAAGGTGGAAAAGTTTTCGAAGAGCTGGAGTGCAGATGAAAATCTATGAACATCAGTATCTTTTAAATTTGTAAACATATATTAGTCATTTTCTTCATATTACCTTGCTGAAATATCCTGCTTGAACCATTTCCTTAAGTAGTAATGCCACAAAACTCGCAAAGGACCTGCAGTCTAGGTGTCTTAACCTTCCTGATAGTAAAAGGAACACATTTTCCATTAACACGGAGTCATGTGCATGGTCTGTCCAGTGATAAGCAATGTCATTTAAGACATTCCATCATTCCCTGCTTGAGCACTCTTTTCTAATCTGATGAGGTACCCAGGGAAGAAACAATGATAGCCAAAGCATTAAAATGTAATCAAGATATGCAAATTCATATCTAAATGTGATTTGCTTGGAAAGAGAAATTAATCTAGGCATGGTCAAATAAACAGTGTGTAATATGGATAATTAATCGCCAAATTAGCAGCTGTAGTCCCATGAGAAGATTATGCAAATGAAAAAGGCCCCCATCTACATTCACAATTAGACTACTTAATACCAAACTCTAAACAAAACACAGACCCTGGGAGCGCCATAAAACAAGCAAGTCAAACTTAGTGGGTCATCCTCCAGATTCCACAGACAGATTTTGCAAGTACTTTATTTTTACTGATTTACAGGAACTGATTTATTTTGTCACCAACGTACCAGGCTCATTGAACAACCTGCAACCTTGAAATGCTACTAAAGTTGCTTTACACAAGACTAAACTTCCATTCATACAGTCTAAATCAGCAGTTAAAGAGGTAGGTACTAGAGGGGAAATCCTCAGCCCTAGGTCCCAGTCCACATAACAGGGATGGATACTGCAGAGGTATGTTAGGTGTCTTCTGCACATGTAGAAGTTATCTCCGACACCTTCAGTTACTGCTTTGCACTTGCATTTCAATAACAGATCAGTCAAGTCTCTCTTTTTTTTTTTTTTTTTTTTTTTTTTCTTCTGACCATGGTATTTTCCCCATATTTCTAATATTTCCTGAAAATACTTGTTCTACCATTTCTGAAAATCTAATCAAGACATTTGCTTTCCATTGGTTAATCCAAGCCAATGAGGCCAAGGATGCTTCATGTGGGCTAGGCTGGGGTATGGTACTACCTGGCCCGTGACACCACATGGTCTCCTCTGAGGCTGTGCATTGCACTAAAACCATGGCCCAATCTGGAGTACGTAAAACATTGCCCAGCTAGGAAACCTGACTCACAGGTGAATAGAGCTATTCAGCATTTGAAGCACAGCTTCCTTGAGACACCTCAGTATCTCAGATATATTTAGCTTAACACTGACTCAACCCAGAGTGAAATATGTTGACTTTTTTTAATACAAATTTTAGACTTTTTTAATGAAAAATTGTAATATACCAACTCTTGTCTTCATTTATGGTGAAAACAATTGTTCAAATATCAAAATTGGCAAGGGGCCTGAATTTCCATCTCCTGATGAACTCCACATCACCAGTTCCATGGGAATAACCTTTGGGAATCATCTTTGTACAATGCAGGCAAGAAATACCTCAATGCATCCTCAGCCAAGAAAAGCAAAGCTTCTCACTTTGGGTCTCTGGGTACCTGTCGACATAAGCATTTATGGGTGGAAGAGACTGAAGACACAGCACTGTGACAACGTAGCTCAAGGTAGACCTGTCCTAAACTGTCACTGTGAGTGAATAGAAGTTCAGTTTGCAAGAAAGAGGAGTTTGCTGTTATTCTGAAATGTTTGTGTTGGTCTTCTGATGCTCTGGACCATGACTGGCTTTTAGTTGCTCTGTGTATGTTGAGAATAAATTGCACTCCTTTTATTTCACTTAGTTTTAATTCCTTCTTGTGAAGCTATTTGTGCACCGTTTTGGTAAGATTTTCAATAACTTCTTTAAACAGCTACATAACACTTAACGCTAGTTAAGAACTTTTTCAGCTTCCCATGCTCTGCCAGGTGCACAAGAAACTGGGAGGGGCACAGCCAAGATGGTTGATCCAAACTGACCAAAGGGCTATTCCATACCATATGACACCATGCTCAGTGTATAAACTGGAGGGATTTGGCTGGGGGGCTGTGATTGCTGCTCAGGAACTGACTGGTTTTCAGTCAGTGTGTGGTAATTGCATCGTGCATCACTTATTTTGTATATTATTATTATTATTTTATATTGTTGTTGTTATTATTATTATTTTCCCTTCTTTTTCTGTCCTATTAAACTGTCTTCATCTCAACCCACAAATTTTACTTTTTTTTTCTGATTCTCTCCCCCATTCCACTGGGGACTGGGGGGAGTGAGCAAATGGCTGTGTGGTGTTTAGCTGCCTACCAGGTTAAGCCACAACCCAAGTGCAGCACCAAAAGACACTCAAGGTTTCCACATGCCGTGTCAAGCAAAGTATTCTGGAAAATGTTGGGTGTGCAACTTGTCTCCTGTATGCTATGGAGAAATTGCAGAAAATCAGAATGCAGGGAAAAGGAAGCATGGGGCTGCAGCTGGCAAATTTCTTGAACTTTCCTGAGCTTAAGCCAGGATGTGTTTCTAGGTGTAAGACAAACAGACAAGAAAGCAAGCACTCAGCTTCATCCCTGGAAGTTCATCGGGCTTGGGCTGGACTGTCCCTGGGGGTTAAAGTACAGATGGCTGATGGCTATGGGCTTGAGGACTATTAACAAAGGTATTAAAAGGCCATGAACACTGTGAATCAGACTGGAAGAGAACGGCAAGGTTTAGGAGCCCCATCTGTGAGCAGCTCCACTGAAGTTGCAAAAGCTCTTTGCTCAGTAAGGTTATCACCCTTTGTGGGTAAGGTATGATGCAAATCCGTTTCCCCTGAAATGGAAAATTCAGGCACTGCTGGAGCTGCAGATTTATGAGGCAATAGAAACCAGTCACAATCCAAAGTGTTTCCTGGCTTGTACCAGCCCTGCCGAGTTTCCTCTTATCTGGATAACTCTTCCTATCTTGTGACAAACTATTGGGCTCACAAATGTATGCTGTCCATGGCTGACTTTCAAAACCAGTAATTTCAGAGAGGGAGTGCCAGGGAGTCCTGACAGAAGCACTCCTTCAACCATCCATCTAATATGAGAGTCCCCAGTGCAGTTAATCAAGCAATGCCCTTTCCTCATTTAACGTGCCCAGTGTTGCTGCAACTGTCACATGTTAGCAATTACACTCTTAACTACATAGGTATACACTAACTATGTGATGGGCCAAGTTCTGCTCTCTGTTACAACTGGTTTAAATCTGGAAGAATCCTTTATGTAAGTGAGCCTACCCCGCCACTAAGAAAGAGAACCATTAATATGCTGGTTATACAAACACCAGCAACTGATCAAACTGAATTATTACCTTTCATATAACTGTTTGTTATAATTCAGCGAAACGTAATTCCAGATGAAATAAGAAGCCTACAATAAGGACACAAGGGAACAGGCAAAGTAGATTAACTGGTTAGACAATGATATTGACAGCATTTTCTTAAATTATTATTAGGAAGATAATGTCATGCAGCATATCTGGGCAGTGTTTTGAGGGAAAATTACTCTCTCCAGGGAAACATTTTAATTAAGATAAAATTGTTAGATTGCTCTGAAATTCTTGGATTGACAGTCTTTGTAACAGTAGTATTTTTCTACAAATTGTGTGTACAATTTAAAAAAAAAATCAAGCAATAATTACTTACGTGAAGAATACACTACCTTGCCAAAAGTGCACAAGCAGGAGTTAGTTGCTTAGTTTATATTTTGTATATCAGAAATGACAGCAGGAATGGGAACACACCAAGAGAAACGCCTTTCCAAACAGCCTGATTATTGAATCTGATTACTAATGCACATTGAGTATTTTCATCCTTCCAGTGCTCCCCTTTTACAATAATAAAGCATCAATGCTGATAGGAAAAGATTGGACCTGATGTCATATCTGGAAACTAATTTAATGGGAAATTGGATAGTGACAAAGTGATGATGATTTATTTTTAATGGCAGATGCCTCATTAGTTATGATTTATTTAGATGACCTTCCCAGTCCTATGGTATTTTCTCCTATGGTATTTTCCTCCTCTCTGCACCCCACCCCCTCCAAAATCCTGTACACCCCAAAAAGAGCAGAAGAAAATACTGCTAATCAGGTGCCTGATCCTGCAGACCTTTACTCCTATTGGTTAGATCCATTAATTTCCATGGTCCTGCTCATGTATGGAACGAGCATGAGATAGGCCCCTGGATCATTATTACAAATCTCTATGTATCCCTCAAAGGATGCTTATTATCAAGTATCCTGAGGCAACAAAAGAAATTTTGTTCTTTTTTGATTCTTTTTTTTTTCACTTGACTTACTTGGATTTTCAGATTGGTGGTGAAAGTGACATTTTGTTTTGCCTGAAATGCATTGAATAATCTTCCTGGCTCTCACAGGAATTAAGAATGCCATGCTTGAGTCATTATTTAAAGTGCACAGCTTTTGATATTTTTGGATTTCTTCTTCAAAGAAATCGAGTTAATGATTGGTTGTTTAAACCGAGAGTCTAAGAAAACAGCCCAGAGAGTAATACCCAGTCTCCATTAAGCAAGAAGAAAAATAAGAACAACAACAAAAATCTAGCATCTTTGTTTCAGGAGCAGGGCTAGCAGTCTCACAGGTAAGCAGAGGCAGAAAGGGTCAGCTTCTCTTCACTGATGTCCCAACTCTCTCCAGAGATATGAATCCCAGCCACTGCAATTCAGAGAAGTAGCAGCTTCCAATGTCGAACTACACGGGGTTCTTCACAATCCACTTTTCGAAATAAGTCTAGTTTTAAGGGTGTCTTTCATTATTTTTCCCCATCTACTGGTCTGTCCTGTTAAGGGAATTAAAGTGAATTGAAGTGTGATTGATTTTCCTGGGTTCCTTACACTGATTTCAGAGACACCTCTGAGAGTGGGAATTCTTACTACATCGGCCCTTGCATTTTTTTTCAAAGCTGTGCTTTATGTTTAGTAAGCTGAACAATTTTGCAGCCTTCTTGAGCAAGCCAGCATTAAAGTCCTCTGAAATTCAGTTGGGTTCTTGTTTTGATTGCAAAAGTAGTCTAGGCAAACAATTTGTAACACATATGAGGGAATCTCCTGTCTTAGCAGACAGCTCTTTTTGTATGAGCCCCAAATATTTTTTGTTTTTTCTTGTTGGTGTCATTTTTATCAAACAACTCATTTTTCAGTTTTCATTGCCACTTTCATATAGATATATTTAGTTGAATATTTTCAAACCTCACTTTTCTATTCGAAACCAGTCATCAGAGCAGAGGGACTTATATCCCACCATGTTAGCCTAATACAACCTACGTTGTGTTCCTGATCCCAGGGCTGGAATTCAGATCACTGCCCTAAATCGCTGCAGGCTGTAGCAAACGTCTCACCACAGCTATAGGTCTGGAAGCTCAAGCCTTTCCTGGCTTCACACAGTCCCCAGTGAGCACAATTGGTCACTCAGCACATCAGCCAATGCAATATTAAACATTTTGCTTCCTGGTGTGCTGCTAGCTATAGACACTGATGTACCTTAATCTCCTAATCCAGAGTGCCAGCTGGGTTTAGAGACAATCTGACTACTTCTGTATGAGAAAGGTAGGCACAGCCTGGAGCTAGGTGATGAGAAGAATGGTGTGTCTTAAATCTTGTACCCCCTAGTGCACTTTGCTCCTTGCTAAATGCTTCAGCAAAGTGATTCTACCTATTTAAGCTGGTCTCCCAGATCTGCTCCTGAAAGCAGGATCATAAATTCTTTCTTTAAAAAAATTAGAGGTGGTGTTTTCTCAAATCAGTTCTTGCAGGTTAAATTCATGCAGTGAGGGCAGGAAGCTGGGATCCCTTTTGTCCACTCCTGCCCTTATAAACCAAGTTGCAGAGCTGTTGTTCTCTCTCACACTCACTGTTTCAACAGATATGATCTCCCTTCCCCATATCCTAATGCTTTGAACACGAGAAATCATTAGAATAACAGAGAACCAAATTCAGATTTTCCTCTAACTTGGTAAATGCTTGAGCCATTAGAGGAAGGAACAGCACACTCTAGGTCTATTTAAGAAAACTACAATTGCGTTTCATATGGGGCCTGTTGGCCTCAGAATGCGGTCTCAGAGCAATTTGAGTCAAATTCCTGAAATCAAATTAAAAAGACTTCATCTTTGGATTTTGACTTAGGTAGGGCATAAGATGCTGTCTGCTCTCCAACGGTTTTTGACCAAGTGTCAAAACTGGCACGTTTTTCGTTGAAATGTTTTTTCTTTTGAAAGTTTAGGTTTCAGTGTTTGGCTTTGCAGACAGCTCATCAGATCTTGCTATAGAAAGACGACCCTTTCCAAGAGTCTGAAAAAAAAAGGAGAAAAATTATTACTCTGAGGTATTTACGTCCTCAAAGCCCTACAGAGAAGGAATTTTTTAGTTCAACGTGTCTGAGAACACAGACTTATCTCTTTTAAGAATATTTGTGCCTATATTTATTTACCAAAACCTGTGGAATGACTGATGATAGCATCTCTTACTTTCCCTGAAGTACTGGTTCGACACGTTTCACTGTTTATCAGCAGTCCTTTCTTTCTCTGTGATTGCCTGGGGTTGCCTACTTCACAGCTCAGGACTCACCTTTGCCACTGAAGAAACACCATGAGCAGCAAAATGGGAGTGCATCTCCTAAGCAGGGGCAGCGCTTGCTTAGAGCGGAGCTGTGTGGACCTTCTGCAGGGGCAGCAGGCTTGCCGATGCCCTGTTCCCCACAGACAGCATACCCCAAGGTCTATTGCTGCAAGGCAAGTTGCATAGCACTTGTAGAAGAACGACTTAGCAGGAACGGTTCCCGTCTTTCTTGAATAAACCTAGCCAAGTTATTCAGAGTACTGCAGAAAAGATCTACTGGTTTGTCCATATGGATTGCTTTGGCCTTTTTTCCTTGCTATTGTGTATTAAGTCCTGTTGCACAAATGGTAGTTCCAAACAGAACTCCAGTCCCTGCAGTTTTTCCATTGCAATAGAAACAAAGAAATGTTTAATATCATTTTGCTATTTTGAGATCCAAGGTGTTGAAAGCACAATGTGTATGGGAAAAAGATCATTCCAGTGTGCATTTTTTCCAAGGAATTTATGCTAAAACCTGAACCCAAACATGAACTATCCTCTGGTAATTTAATAAGAAATAGATTTAAAGTTTGAAAATATTGAAAATAATCTTACTATTCTTTATCACTACAGAAAATGAAGCAACATAATATATTTATAAAACGAAGGAAAATGAAATGTCTGTTCTAGCTAGTTCACTAGTTCTAGCTGCAAAAAATCCATCAGTATAGTATAAAACCAACCACGCCAGACTTGAAAGCCAAATTGGTTTGCAGAGCATGCTGAACATTAACTATTAACACTTTTTTTTTCTACCTAGAGCCACTTGTCTTGCAAATGGCAAAACCATTAGTGAGCTGCCAAACTATATTTTCCACTTAATTTCAATGCTGAAGAATCTAGACATGACAAAATTTGGGTTATCAATGGAATGTGAGGAAAACAACAACTCAAGGCTCTCATGCCATTTTTTCTCTCTGTGAACTCCATAATCCTGTCTAATTTGAATAATTATAAGCTTCACAGGGCTGACAAGGTTCACACAGGTAAATCACCATGTTATCTGCTGCATCTGTGATCAGTTGAAGCCTTAAAGGCACACAACTGAACATCAAATTTTTGACCATTTTCCTCTTCTGTAAATCATTGAGTTGTGTAGTTCTATGCAAATATAATATAATGGAAAATAATTGTGGTGAAAAAGAAGCAGGGATATCTCCAACCATGAGTTAAAATTTCATACCCAGAAGATTCAGTAAGAGATATATTTAACAATCTCTTCCAACCTGATTTTTATTTTAAAAGTTGGAGCATTTTTTTAACATGTCTTTATTTTTGATAGCTTTTAGGAGTCTCATCTGCAGTTAATTCACCTCCCTCTCTCTCACAGAGTGGCTTTGTGGATGTAATTGCTTAGTTTACGTAGTCATCAAGCAGTTCTTTCTATCCTTTCAGCTGGATGTATTAGAAAGCTCAATTTATTATATCAAAATATAACATCTTTCCATCCTCCAAAGATCCTTGAACAGCACATAGAACTCAGTAGCCAAAAGACAGCATTCAAGATGAGTTTTTGATGGGGAGGAATAACAAAACCAACCTCAAATTTCCTGGAGCTCAAACTGATTTGATGATTATGTTAATCTTTTGCATTACAGCAGTAGCTAAAATACAGTCGTGTTTCAGGTCTTTTTGTGCTGAATGCTAGGAAAATATAAGTAAGGATAGGAACCTGAGGAACTTGTGCTATACACAAGAAATGTCTCACTGAGTGGAAGAACGCATCTGCAAAGCCCTGGGCAGAAACGCTGATATTTGTGTGCGTGTTTTCTCAAAACAAGCTAGCATCTTATTGAATCAGCTCTAAAACTTCCTGGAAACAGTGGGAGGACTCCCACTGACTTCAGTAGGCTGTGGCTTTCCCTACTATATGTGCATACGCAAGTTTCACTCAAACAAAGCAACTCCATAGAGACCACCGTTTTACCTCAGAGGCCCCTGCTGAGTGCGTGTTGTTTAGCAGAGTGGGCCCAGCAGCAATTTTGTCATACTCTGAATCCCCAGAAGGAGACCTCAGTTCCAGCTCCAGCTACACACTACATTGAGCAATGGGTCACAGCGTGGGACTGGCTCCTTGGCTCTCTTTAAAGGAATTAAAATGGTTGTGGGAGGGCTTCCCACACCCAAGGATGCTAGCCAGAAAAGGTCAAATTACAAATACTACCAGATCTGCCAGGGTCCTGTAACATTTGTCCAATTGTCTTTTGCCAATTCTTATATATTGTTTTATTATATCCTGCAGAAAAGCCAACTGGGTCTGGGCGGCTGAATTGGGAAAGGAAAAAATCTTATCTACAAATTCTTCTGGAACTTTTCATGGGAAGTTATTTTTGGGAAGGAAGGTTTGACTCTGTGCAGGCTGTGGGAAGAAATCCACTGCTTTCTGAGATTTCCATAGCTTCTGGAGGAAGCCAGAAGCACCTACAGAGAGGGTCTGTCCCCCCAGTTTGGGCGGGTACATAACACAAAGCAGGCAAAACATGTATATTTCAGGCTGGCCAGTTCATCTTCCCTATCCCCTAGCAGATATCCACCAAACACCCTTCTAGTTTCAGGAAATATTTGAAGATGGGGTAGTTGTTTTCATTTTAGACCTTATCCAAAACCCTTACAGCTGCTTTCCAGCTCTCAAAGGAATAATGATCATAATGAAAGCCTTATATTCATTTCAACAGATGTAGGTCCAAGCATAGGGAAGGATTTTATTTCTAGATCCAGATGTTCATGTTAATTTCATTTCTTTGTGTCTAAATCATCTGGGTTCTTCTCAGGTAGCAATGATTTTGGGGGAACATGATACCTCAGATCAACCAGTCCAGAGATGGACTTTCTGTATGTTTTACTTAAAATGAGTCCATCAAGAACACCAAAAGTATTTTCAGCATCTAATGTGCTAGGAAGGTTTAACTGTTCTTAAACAGAAAGCTCAGATGTACTAGGCAGGAAACACAGAATAAAAGAGAAGGGATGACAGTCAATTGTCTCTCTGCCCAACATCTCCTAGAAGAGACACAGTGTTTTTCCCTCCAATCTGCTTGCTGTCAGGCCAGCAATTTTTCAGTAGCTTCCCGCACTGCAATAGCCACTATTTTTCTCCTTCAAATCACAAGAGAAATCTTATTTTTGCTTTCTTGGGAGGCTTGGCAAGGTGCTTCCTCCTTTGCCTGTCTCACCCTGCACTACAAATAATTCCTCCAGCCTTGGCACACTCAGGTGCAGATTCCCATACTTTTGGGCAGCTATTTGTGAACTGGGACAACAAGACAAAGCAAATAGGGCACTGCATGCTGTCCACAGCAGCACTTGCTGAACAAAGCAATATAAGGGATACAATCAAGACAGATTTATCAAAATGCTTTTTTCCTTCTCTCTCTCTCTTTTTTTTTTTTTTTTTTTTTTTTTTTTTTTTTTGAGTGTGTAAGAATAAGGTATCTGGAAATGAAAAGGACAACACTTCGTTTATTATTTCTATTATTTCTGTTTATCATTTTTATTATGATACTTGAATACCAGGAATAGGAAGTGTCACTGACTGCTTGATCCATTCTTACCTTCTTCTCTATCATGGACAACTAGCTGTTGCTAGAAGTATAGAGTACTGGGTTTGGCAGTCATTTTGTCTCATCAAGTATTGACACTCACATTCATGGCCAGCATAGTAACTTCCTACTCTTCTTGTCGATGTATGAACGCTCAGAGAGCAAATGTCCCTTCCCAATATGTGTTTCTATGGTAGTAAGATAAAGCAATAGAGCAATTGCTAATTAGAATCACAGAAAGGACCCCAGGAGGTCATCCGGGCCAGCCCCTCACTCAGAGAAGGGCTTTGTCATTAGACTGTATTGCTCAGGGCTTTGTCCTTGCAACTTAAAACTATTGTACCAGTGTAGGATTTTCCACTTCACTTTCTTTGCTCATCAGATTCAAGAGACATGTAGATCAAGTCTCGGGAAACTCATTTGGGGGATGTATTAAGAGCATGATTGGGATGGTCTTGCACTTGCTAGAGGATATAAAGGTACTTCCATATTCCCTTCCTCTCACAGTTTGGTCAACAGCTTTCACACACTCACTGTCCCCTTCATGATGGTCAACATGTGGGACAAGAGAGCGTATGGACATGGAACAAAGGAAATTGGTTTACAAATTGTTATGCTTTTGTCTCAAAAGTCCTCTTCTGTTCTTGCAGTCTTCCTGATTTGCCATATGGGCAGTTTTAAGTGGAAATATAGTCTCTTTAAACCTTTGTTCAGAGAAGCTTACCTGGAATTTACTCCATCTTGCTATGGATGGCATTTTCATTTGAGGTTTTTTACCAATGCTAACTCTCCTGCCAGTCCTCTGTGTTTATATCAACTGTTCCCATTCAAGATTGGCAAGGATCTGATTCACTTTTTTTTACGATTTAAGTCAACTGTGTTTTGTCTGTGTCTTTCTGTCTTGCTGGAATCAGCAGGAATACATGGGGTGTGTGTCTTATGACAACCATTATAAACATACACCCCCAGAGTGACCTTTGTATTCTGATTTTTCTTTTATTTTTTTAGATTTCTATAGAATCAGGTTCAGAGATTTCCAAAATCCCACTCAGGTTATGCAAGTGGTGAGGCAGACTGGACATAAAATTGATGTAGTTTAGCACTTTCCAACTTCAAAGCATTTGACAAATTCTAAAATCTCTGCTTTTGGCACATCAAACATCAGGAATGCTGGGAAAGAGTTGTACCACTTGAGTGGTAGCAGATGGTGATGTTAAGTTTGCAGATCATACTGAGCTAGCACTGAGCCTGGTGCCAAAAACACAGGGAAAGCAATACAGATCCAGCAGAGACAGTTCTGTTACCAGCTCAGCAGATGAGTCATTGTGTGACCGAGAGAGTGACCCACGGGATGATTTCAATTACTCGTGTCCCAGTTCTTCTAAAACAAACAAATAAAAACCTTAGGAATGAACATAATTTATAGCAACCCATCAAAGCCAATTGAGGTATTTGCATGTTAAATTTTTAGCTATCAGCATGTACATTTTCTGGATCAAAACTATGTGCTTTCATTTTTGGAAGTGGCAGCTAATTGTGATGTGGTTATGTTTGGTTTTTTTTTTTTTTAGAGCATGAATCTCTAAGGACACCATGATCTAAACAGTTGAGTCCCAATCTCCATCTCTTCCTCATATATGTGAGGGCATTTGCCTTCAGCCTTTGATTCCTTCAACTTTCCATCCATATATGTAATCGCAGACCTAGACTTAGATGGGGGACAGAATCAGAAAAAAAGGAAAAACTCGTGGATTGAGATAAAGACAATTTAATAGGACAGAAAAGGAAGGGAAAATAATAATAAAAGAATATACAAAACAAGTGATGCTCAATGCAATTGCTCACCACCCACTGACCGATGCCCAGCCAGTTCCTGAGCAGTGGCTGCGCCGCCCCCCCCAGCCAACTCCTCCCAGGTTCTTTTGTTCAGCATGACATCATATGGGATGGAATATCTCTTTGGACAGTTTGGGTCAGCTGTCTTTGCTGTGTCGCAGCTTCTTGTGCACCTCCAGCCTCCTCACTGTCAGGGCAGTATGAGAAGCTGAAAATTCCTTGACTTAGTGTAAGCACTGCTCAGCAACAACTAAAACATCAGTGTGTTATCAACATTATTCTCACCCTAAATGCAAAACACAGTACTATACCAGCTACTATGAAGAAAATTAACTTTATCCCAGCTGAAACCAGGACACACACACAATATATTTCACTGAAGTCAGCAGGACTTTCCTTGGAATAGCTCAAAGGCAGGGTTTTATCCCATGGAAGGAGCTGCTTGCCAGAGACTTTAATATTGCTAATTTATAGATGTTTCTATTGTTCTACAATGATTTTGCTAGTAGCTAAGTGGATATATCAAGTGCTTGTCTTTTTTCTAAGAGGAAATTGTGAATTGAGGTTCTACAAAATACTGTGGTGAGCTCCCTGCATAAACTAGAAATTAAAGAATTCTCACAACCCAGTATTAAGACAATGTAGCTTTTAGAATAATTTTGTAATCCACAGAAAAGTAACCTCTAGAAAACATATTGTAAGTCTGTAATTATGGAAACACTCATGGACTCTTTGCTTTGCTATTCTCAGGCAAGAGCATGTGACAGGTGTATACCACAAAAAGATACCAATGAAATAAAAACCACACTGAAGGATGTAGATTGGTCTATGGCATCTTCTAGGCCCATCAATGTAGGCATTTCCAAAGAGAGCACAAGGGAAGAAGACAGGACGGTTCTAAGGCAGAAATACGTTTTTGTAGGGCAGTTTACTCAAGGAGAGGGAGTGGGAAAAGGTATTAGTAACTTGATCATGTTAGTAGCTCAGAGCATCCAGAATAACATAAAGGTTCTTAAAAAACCCTGAGGTTCAAACTGGAAATGGAGAATAAAGCAGTATCTTTTTTCCTGTATTACTCAGAACTGTTTTGGTTTTATAGGTCACAGTCCACCAAAACTCATGGATATATAGTCTTTCTCTTCACTGCACTGGCAGCTGTAAGCTAGTAATGTAATTGGAGAGAAAATTTGGCAATAAAAGTCCAATGTACTGCTCAGCAACATATGCCATTTGTATTCCTCTTAACATATTAGTCATCCAAGCAGTGAAATGACAATGCAGCCACAAAGTTGATAAGAGGGAGATTTCCAAAAGTGTTGGACAAAAGTGTCCAGGCATTTGAACCCAGCCTGCATATGCAGAGCACCAGGTTTTGGTCCTGCAGCCCCGCATTTCAACACTGATATTTGTATATGTGCATATGCAAATCAGCCTCTGCATCAACATGAGTCAGAAATGCATAGGCTTAACAGACACTATTGCAATTCTGTCATAGGTATTCCAGATTTCATGCTGTATATGGTAACAAAACAACCTCCCTTTGTTGCAGATATTGGAAGGAAAATATAAAATATGTACAGGTAAACTCCTTGAATGCTGCATTATGCTTTCCTGAAAAAAGTGAGACATCTGCAACTGTTATCAATGGTAACAGAAAGTTGTTTCAGAATGACTTCTTTCTAGATAATATCTTTATTTTTGCAATGTGAAAAATAGGAATATTGCAGAAATTCCAATTAAATACAGTGTACCTCCTCTGAGCAACGATGTGGCCAGAAGCTATTGAATCAGGAAAAAAAAAAAAAAATCCTGGAAGAATAAACAAAAAACCTTACCAATTGATTTTTAAATTTGCCCTTGTTTCAGAACAATTGCTTGACTAGCACCCCAGACAATATTATAATGACTTCTATTTGAAACTGCTCCAGACTTTTGAATATTAGATGCATTCACTGCAGAAATGGATTAGTGTGCAGAACACAGATGAGAGTTTAAAGGTTGTGATAATTTATCATATGGATACTACCAGTGTGGATTGAAACTGAAAGATACATTTGCACAAATTTCCTTTTATGGTGAAACCTCTGAATTCCATCAAGTACTGCATGTAATTTCTGTGCCTCTCCTTAGTGAATGTGAACCATAGTACCTATTTCCAGTACTATTTTAATATTGTCACAAGTACTAAAGCAATATAGTTGTGGAAAGCAAACCAACTAACCAATGGAAGCATAGAGTACTCAGAGTCAAGATTCAATTCTCAAGAAATCTAAGCTTTTAGAAACATAAGCACCCAAACAATCAGAAGTCTGCTTCTATAGTGATGATGTAAGCTGTAAAAACATTGGCACACTCCTCTTGTAGCAACCTTTCATCTTACCAGTAACTACAAACATGAGCAATTTTGCTCTCAATCCTGCAGAAATTCTGTAAGTATTGACCACTTTAAGCCATATATTGTTTAAAGAAAAACAATATATTGCATAAAAATATAATAAAACAACAAATGTCTTCATCTCCATAGTGTAAGCTGAATCAACAGTGCTATTTGCAAAGAAAATTGGAATTGACTGAACAGTTGGAACACCATGATGTTGGTACTGCAAGTCATTTCTTCAGCAGAACCACAGACTTGAGTTAAAGTCAGTAAAATAAAAGGAAGGTTGTTGCCAAAAGGTCTATAAAAAGTCAGGCAATATGAACTTCATCATTTTGGCAGGTGAGTGAAAGGGAGAGAAGCGCAGGCATAAGCATGCTGAACATATTTGAAGGAATGTTGACCTGAAAAGGCAGAAACAGGAAAAAACTTGTGTCTACTTTCTTGAAAAAAACTATACTGGTTGTTTTAAATCACCTTGTATGTTCTGCAGTCCTGTAAAATGAGAACTTAATATATTTTTTCTTTTCTTTTTTTTTTTTTTTCTTGGAGATCATATCTAAAATGACTGGCTTCTATTCCTCCAGCCCTGTGTCTTATAAGACATTTATATTTCTTGTGTTTACTTTTTTTTCCAATGCCTTTGAATCTCATCTATGTGAGCTCTCAAAGATAATGCCTAGTTGTTGAAATGTTGTTTTAGTGATTTTCTGAAGTGAATTTCATAAGGATCTTTAGTCTGAAAAATCTAATATCCTAAATATTATTTCTTTCATAATTCTGTATGAGGATAACCATTCTCTGGCCTGTATGAGAATAACTGTTCTTTTTGAGATTTGGAATAAAATGTAACATTCTACAAAACATTTTTATTTAAATCTGAATATAGTTCACAGTTTGACTTTCTGGTAACCACAGATTTCTCTTCTACAAACTCCCCAACGCTTATTAGTTTATTTGTTTATGTTAAAGTCATCAGTGTTGGTCATATGCTCTGACACAGGATTCTGGTTAAACAATACTACCCTCCATTTTTCTTATTGTCTTGCTTAAACTGATGGTCACAGCTAAGCCTTATTGTAACAGTTTACAGAAATGCTTCATTATGAAGACTGAAAAAAAGTAGCATTAAATACCTCACCCTTCCTTGCATCATTGTTGTTTGTCCTCCTTCCTCTTTCAGCTGTATGTTTTCTCTTATCATTTTTGCATTTGTGAAACTTTGATTTTCCCTTTTACTGCCTTTTCTCATTGTGACTCATTTTGCAGCTTGCCCCTCACTCACTTTATTCCCATATGTTTCCATTTGCAAGAACTGGCCAATGGGTCATGTTTGTCTTCACTGCTTCAGAAGATAGGAGTTTGGCAGTTTTTTAATGGTTTGTGTTTTACAATGAGGTAATAAAAGCAAAGTAGTTGTTTCACGGTTCAGTCTAAATGAGCACTAACTCTACAGTTATCAGAGAGGTAGCTAGCCAGGATGAATTCTGTAACTGTGCCCATAACTGTCTTTATTTATTCTGCCTCATGGTAATAGTCTATTGCTCCCAACAGGATTTTACAATAACATAGGAAAAAGTTTGTGAGCTCTCTTACAGCAAAAATATACGTTTTGATGATTACCAGAAATCCTGTGCTCTCCAGAGGGACTTTGCTGGTCTCCAGCAGATACGATTCCTTTGTTACTCTGCCTTTGTTTTCATGTTTGATGGTTTAAAACTGATGCTGTCAGATTGTTTTGGTCTCAGCGCTGGTCCAAAATGTGCAGATGAGCAGAGCTTTCACTCCCTGCACATACTGGAGTGAAGTTAGCTCCAGTGATCATGAGAAATATGGGGCGTTCATATTGCGGTATTAAGAGGTCGCCTTTGAGAAAAAATCTTGAGGCCTTATTGCTGAAAGGAAGATATTTATTGAAGTTAAATTGGATAAGGTCATAAAGTCTGCAATCAAGATGAACATATTTTGCACATATATTAAAGAGCAGTATAAGCCTTAGACATATATACATACAATACTCACCTCAGTATTTTCAAATGTTTCCTGAAAATTGTATGCTTAGTTTGAAAAACAGAAGTGTAAGTCAGATTGTAATAGCAATGAAAATATAAAAAAAGCTAATCATAAAAGAATGATTGCCCTATCAACGTAAAGAAACTTCTTGTTACTTGTTATTGCCAAGACTAAAATTCACAACTTGGAATTGAATTCAGTATTCAGTCTCAAGTAGAAATGCATTCCCTGGTAAAAAAATAATCCTCAGTGAATACTGTGCTACCAACAGAAAAGAAATCTGGGGAAAAGAAACCCAGTAACAACTGGCATAATAGCCATATGTAGGTCAGGAACTGGAAATGCTGAGACTGTATATTACATTTGGTCTGTTCTAATAATCCCTGTGTTCTCAGACATTAAATTCGTCTAAATCCTTTGTCCAAAATAATGAATTTGACTTAAAATAGAAGAATGTCTATGTGGGAGAAGGCTTCTAAAGATAGAACTAATAATATTTCAACACATTTATTTATCAGAAATGTTATTTGTGACTTTTGGAGGTGCTAGTTGTTAAAAATATTCATTAATTAAAGAAGTCTCTTTTTCTGCAAACCATCTGCTGTTCTTTTTCAGTCTGCCAATGAAGTCATGGTACAGAAACAGCGATATCACAGGTATTTCTTTGCCAAGAGATGATACCCTCAAAATTAGATATTATGGCATAACTGAGAAGTTCAGTCAGTAAGAAAGATACTTATTTCTATAATTTGGGTGTTTTCCCACATTTTCCTACTTATTTCTTTAAAAGCAAGCAGTACATTAAACTTTTCCATAGGCACCCACAAATGTTTTACATTGTATGTACATAGAAATCCCCTTAAAACTGTGACCACTTAGATGAAACTTCGAAGGGAAAAGTATTATGTGCTGGAATCTGATCTGCAGAGAATTTGTATATCTGCATCACATTCACGTGTAATTATGCGGGTTTATACTATCTGTTAAATTGATCTGCTAATAAGGCAAACTGTCAAGCATTAGTGTCACAGGGATACTTTTATAAACAAGAAAGTGAAGAGGTGATGCCAAAATCTCATTTTGTTTATGTGTGTAAATTTGGGGTAGATCCATTGGCTTTAACCCTATTTCAGCAGTGAAATGGCAACAGAATTTGGCTCACAAGTTCCACTCTGCTGTCTGTGGAAGCTGTGTTGGACCTCACAAAGCAAACAACAGCGATGAAAGCTGCTGACTTTAGAAGCCCAGGTAAGGCAGCCTGCACAGAGGAACTGCCATTCAAGGGTAGCTTTTAATAGTCAAAATGTATTTGGTGAACAGGAGCAGCAGAAGCCAACTTGCAAACCATGAGGAGAGATATCTCTTGAGCAGGTCTCATTGCTCCTTTCCGTAAACTTTGTAAGGGCTAGGTCCCTAAGATTTTTCAAGATCATCTTTTGTTTATTTTAAAGAGGTTACTGTGAATTCTGTTACACACTCTTTTTCATCTGACAACATGAAGATGAATTTCAATTTTGTATCTGAGACTTGTTTTCTTCAGCTTCATGATCACGGCACATATCATATGAACATGTGGAGTTGCCTCCTTTTCTTAGGTCATTTCTTAGGTCATTCACGGTAAGAAACAGGCAGCAAAGTCAAGATCAGCTGCAAGGAAAAGTTAAAGGGTTGAAATATTTTTTATTATTAGCTACTTAAATAATAAAGCAGGCACATTTATATCTCAGTGCTTCTATTTTGCTTGTTTTGCTTTTAATTGAGGAGGTTTTTTCTACCTAAGTAAGTGCTTTTCTGATTGACCTAAGAAGCATCTTCTTTCCTGAGCAGGCTAACTGTTTTTTACTGCTGAGTAATTCACATAAAAAGTTAATTAAGCCTTTGACCTGATATCCCACTTGCTTCTTGGCACAGGAGGAGTCTAGGCCACTTAGTTTCCTAGGAAACCAACAAGAAAGTCCCTGTGACTGTTCCAAAGAATTTAAATTTCCTTGATTTTGTACTGCAAAATATCATGCTATGGTAGCCATATTATTTTCTGATGTTTATGCCTTTCACACAAGTGGGAAGAGAAAATTCTCTTTGCCTCTTTCACTTGGGAGGTTATAGTTAGTGCTCAGAGACGAGATAGGCCTTTACACTTCTAAGATTTGTTTAACAGCCAAAGAAATGCTGCATGATTTTCTTGGTTGTATGGATAGTGCACTTGTTATGCTTTTCTTTGCAATGTGCCTTTACCCATTGAAACAGATATCTGGTATTTTGCTAGTGAATCAATGACATAGTTGAGTCAGTAGACTTCACATTCAAGCCATTCAAACAGTTCACTTTTTCAAATCTCTGTAAAGTAGTATTTTCTGAGGCCTAATTATTCTGTGCTGCATTTCTGTGAACCTCTGAGAAGGTTACTCTGAAGTATCTCATGCTTTAGGTGAATACTAAAGGGACTCAGCAGATTAGTAACAAAAGTAGACCACAGTGCATTGCCTGTGAACTTGCTGGATCAAAACCTCAGCTGTAGCAGACAGCACCACTGAATTCCGTAGATACCTTCAGTTTACACTAGCTGAATTTAACATTCAAGTGTCAAAATAACAGAAGGAAATTTTCCTGAGTAGGAGATCAATGGGATAATTTATACTTTTTATCTGATGAGAGTAAAATTAGAGCAATTAAAATAGATTCTATTCTGGTTTTCTTTTTAATGCCAGTCAACTGGTTAGCGATCATGGCTCACCGCAAAAACAAAATGTGGATTCTAAGTTCTCATGTCTCTAAGATAGTCATCTAGCTCAATTTTTTCGCCAAGTCTGTCTTCAACTGGTCATACCATGTAGCTTTAATTGGTTACTATTCATCAGCTGAATCTTCTTGTACAGCTGCATGTCCCTTAATTAGGTTTATATCAACTATATATGCACATAGTCATAGGGAAAAGCTGTACTACATGGAGAAGTAAAGCAATTGCCAGTAAAAAGCATTTTAAAACCATTGCATCTTAATGAGTTTCCAATTACAGCAACAAATCAGAATTGGCATCAGTGAATACCGCTCATATGGACTTTGATCTCTTCCAGCGATCACATTTCTTTGATTAAAGGATGTAAGAGAAGGCTTTACATCTGGCTCTGATGAAATAATTAGCCAAAGCTTTATTGACTCAAATGGGCCAGGATTTTATGTGTTAATGTCAGAAAGAAAAGTACTAGTCTTCTTGAAGAACTGATGCTTTTACTTTATAGTTATAGGAGTATACATTTCCTATTGCAATTCTAAACAATTCATCACCAGAAGAGCACACAGTTAAAAGTTTGTGTTGTGAGGAAGAACTATCACTATTTGCTATGTTTAACCCTATTTATAATAGGCTCTTTGATTTAACAGATTAGAAGATTACATGTATAAAGTCTTTTTACTTGTACAGTCTTTGATCAGTTATATACAGGTATATAACAAGGAAGACCTCTGTCTTTCTGCGCACGCTAGAAAAAGGGAGCTGCTAAATAATCTCTTCCATGATTAATGACTTCAAGTGGTTCTACAATGAAATAGACTGTACATCTGAGTGGAGACTTTGCCTCAATTTCTTGAGATTGCAGCAGTACTTGAAAGAGAGGTGGTGGGAAGGGAATTTTATGTTACTAGTTTTCATGAGAGGTGATTTATCTTGCATGTAACTGTACTCGTGGTCTTAGGCAATTGGCACATGTTTTTATACATAAGTGAACGGGACATAATGAATGGGACAAGTGCTGGCATCTGAATTTATGGTTTGTGTTCTCAGACATTTTCTTTCCTCTGTGAAAGTGTCTCTCTGTTCCCTCCACTGTTGTAAACTGTCTTAGCTCCTAAAATAACTTTAAAATAAGCAGGATTATTGTAGTTTTCATCTACTGCTATAAATATATAATTCTGGGAACTATATTCATGTGATTTACCACCACCATGAAATCTAGGATCTTATGAAATCTCTGCTCACTTTTCCTTGTATGGTTTAAAGTACTCTCAGCATATTCTGTTTAATGATAACATAATTTGAGGAGAAAATAGACTTCACAAGTGCATGTATTCTTTAGCCAGTGGTCTACATTACCTTTTCTTTGCTGATTGCATGTAAAATCTGCAGATGCTCTGATTTTTAATCTTGTAATATTCTTAGTGTTACTATGTATTTCTTCCCCTCCACCCTGAGCACCCAATTGGGGTTTTATATTCTAAAGCTTCATATTCACGTATTTATTTTTTGTGTTTTATGTGGAGATAAATGGGAGTGGGATGTTCTCTCTTGGTGCTGAGCCCTGCAGCCCCCAACAGTTACCCAGGGTTTGTCTGGCCCTGCTTCTGTCTAATCTCAAACTGAACCTGGAATGTGAAGCCAGATTTAAAGCTTCATCTTCTTCTATCCCCCAAACAACAAACATCTTCAGTGAATTTATTAAAAAAACCCACAGTTCTTCAGCTGTTGTTAAAGCATCATTGTCTGTTCATGCCAGTGATAAGAGAAGTGTAGAAAGAAGGGTAAAGGACTATTCCTCAAAATTCTCTTAAAGATTTGTAAAAGTGTTTCAGGAACTGATCCTTAATACTTACACATTATGTATGATGAGCTTTTTTGAAAACCTTCCCAAGCCTCTATTTCTTAAAAAATGCAAGTGTTGAGTAAACATTGATTTCATTTTTGTAAAGAAAGTTATCATTATAGGAGCATGTTGAAAAAGAATGCTGCAGCTATCTATTACCTTTTATGAAAAATGTATAGCAATAGTTGGTGGTATGTTCTCTCATAAAAGGCTTAGTTTTTTAGACACCTGTAATTTTATTATTAACTTAAATAAACCAGATATTTAGAGGGTTGAGGTTTTTTTCTTTCATTCCATTTATTATTCTCTTCCAATTGCATTAACATCTTCCAAGTTCTGTGGTGCCAGGATAATAGAATGTGAATTTTGGCAAGAAATGAAACAATAGTAAATATAGTTTGGACTCAGTACGAGTGATGTTGTTTAATGTCAACAGTGACTAAAACTGCCTTCCAAGTGACTGAGGCTTTGTAGGTCTCTTCTCCTTAAATTAATTTCTACTTCTCGAAGGCCATTAATTTAAATTGCATGTCATATAACTAGTGACTCCTCCTTCTAGCTCACATCACCATTACCAGAGCAACCTGATGATGCATATTGTGGATGGATTCACATTTCAGGGCTATTTTCTATTCATTTCATTACATTATGCCTGGTTTATGCCTTTTACAACCAAGGAATGTTAAGTGTTTTAATGCTACTAAATCTAAAAAAAGAGACTGATAGTTTAATTTTAGCCTCTGTGAGCAGTCTTGGTTTTGATCAACTCATACTGCAGAGCTAGTGACTGACTACATTTTAGCTTCCATGTAAACTGAAGCCAGTGAAATAAGATACCTAGCATTTGAAAGGTCAGTTAAATACAGTGAGTGTAGTATATGCAAATACAATAACCGTTGCCTTCTGATTTCCCTACTCCCATGTTTGTATAAAGATTGTGGGAGATTGGAGAAGGAGGTGGAGTCAGAGCTCAGAAACAGTAACTGTAAAGAAGAAAAGAAATAGCACAGAGGTCATCTGCTTAGTGGGATACAGAAAGTTAAGACTTCATACTCTCTTAGGCAATGCAGTTCCAGAGGTGAGGGGCTGCAAAACTCTCAGATCTGCTTTGAGTCCTCCTCCCTTCTCAGGAGGCTTGTACAGAAACACAGCCCCAGTGTTTTGCATTTATTTAGTTAAGCATCACTTATTGTCAGAGATGAACTTGAGATGAAAACTTGGCCTGAGTGAAGTCAGTGAAATAATTCCTGGCAACGGCGTGGAACAGAGTGACACAGAATATGCAGCACACCCCCTCTGTTACTTTTCTCCTTTTATCTTCAGCACTATCGAAATGTAAATATTTCCCTCTCTTTAATGAGCGTAACTTCCTGCTACAATTTGTATAAGGCATTTGCGCAAAAACAATCTATAACAAAATGTAATGCACCGGTTCGAAGACAAAGGTCTCAAAGAGTATCTATTACTAGATGTGGAAATATATTGTTACCTTAACGAAGCTTTACTTGAATGACAGGAAAAAAACCTTATGTGGTTGTCCATCTAACCTACTAGGCTTGCTTGTTTAAATTTGCACAAAAGCAGCTTAAATTTGCTAGGGATTTGGATCAGAAATCTCCTGAAGGCTAAAGCCTCCATGTATTATTCCTTTTTATAGAAAGGGAAGAGGACATACTAATGATGGTTTGAAGGCATATTGGAATATTGGAAGTGTGAGATAGCACATTTCCCTGAATCCCACATCCTGTTGGTATTGGAAATAGAAGTGATCTGTTTCAATAGGTGGTATATCCAACTGTCCTGTCTCTTAGGCAGAGCAACCTGCTCTCTGCAGCTGCCACACTAATAAGTGGAGCCTGCTCAGACTAAAAAGCCTTTTCCCTCAGATAAAAAAGTATTTACTTTGAGTGTGATGCTACTGCTTAGAGGGGAAATCTGTTGCTGAGGTTACTTTGAAGGCAATAAATCTGTGAATCACCTCAATTGTCCCCATCTTCATGATATCTGGGTCAGGGTTTTCCTATGCTATGCTTACCTGCAGAAAAGTTTGAGGTTTTTGTTTGGTTGGGTTTTTTCTCGTCATGGCCACGTTTCACTTTAAACTAGCTGGCAAAGTTCAGATTAAAGTTCTTGTCCACTCCAATGTTTCATTGTGCATGTGCTGGTCCTATGCTCTCACGTAACATCTGAAGTCTAACACATATATTCTAGTGAAATTAGGCTATGATTCCTGTATTAGTCAAAACATTAGAAAAGATTTAAAGTTTTCAGTTCCCAGGGGGGATCAGAGAATAACATGTTAGGCCACTCACTGCTTGTCACTATCTGATATGCTAAGGATTAGGGAAAACTTGAAATTCAGGCTCTTCCAGATAAGGCAGGCTACTTTGTGAAACAGTAGCTTCTTTCTTTCAGTGAAAAATGAATTGAATACACTGCCTTAATCTTAGGCAGATGAAGGGCTATTGTACATAGCCCCCACAAATTCAGCAGAATGAGGATAAAATGTGATATTTCCCATCCAGTTAACTGAACAGCAGTCAGAGGAGAGAGTTTAAAATCAATAGATTGCAACTGCTTTGCTCCTGTATCATCTGCCTTGTTTTACTTTGTCTTCCTGTTTTGGTTAGCTAACCTGTAGGAACGCAATCTCTCTTTTTCTCTTTTTCTTTAAATCTAAAAAAGGACACTCTGCAATAACCTGTCATCACCCCATGAAATTACCCCTTTTTCTCTCTAACTAAGATAACACTGAGCAGTGATAATACGTGACTGCCATCCTGCCAAAAGGCAATGCTGGAGACTGAAGTGGGCATAAAGCAGAAATTTTCAATGAAGAAAAAAATCAAATAGGGCTGGAAGAGACGTCGAAGTTCTCTATTCCACCCAGCTGACCTGTGGCAAGATCATCTATATCTAAGGCATTTTCATCCCTAGTAATGAAGAATCTACAATTTTGGCAGGCTGCATTATCTTTAGTGCAAATGGGTTCAATGGATTTAAGTAATCAACACAACCCTATTAACCCTGTTAGCCCTACTAGTATGAGCACCAATCAGCTGAAACGTTATTTGTAGCAAACAGGCCCAGTAAGATATTCAAAACATGTCAAATGACCTATCCTTGGCCAAAACAGCCCGACCATTCTTGGGAAAAGCACACCCTGCATTTCCACCATTCCAGCTCTATAGGCTGAGGGCACAGTTTAATTTGCTCTGCCACGTCTTCTTGCAAATGCCTGCCTTTCCACTTTTCTCCATGGTGAAGTATAACATCCCTGCCTCATTCACTACTGCTGCTAGGCTGGAGCTGGCATTATGTTGATTCAACGTTTATGTTGTGACTCCTAGTCAATGAAGTTTCTACTACACGGGCCTTGCTGCATGGCAGTAAATCTGTGTGGTTTTCACTGTCTGTAGTCCCACTGTGTTTTATGCAAAAGGCACCTCAGCCTTTTTCCTTTCCTTTCACCCATGACATGAAGCTTACCCCTGCATGGAAATTAGTTCTTCATTGGCATAAAGATTACTCTATTTCCCTTGGGAATTAGGCTCTTAGGAAAGACAACTATGAAAAAGAGTTGCTCATTTTACTCCCAAAGACTGATCTGCAGTATCTAGGAAGCCTGGCAGAAGTCCCTCCTATTGTAAACTTGGATTTTCAAAAATGCAGAATTTTCAAAAGATCGTTGCTGTCTTAACTCTGTTCTGCTGAAATCAGCAGTAAAGGTCATACTAACCACAGTGGGGACAGAGCTAAGCAAACCCTGACCACTCCTGGAAATTCCATTTGCAGTTGTTATCACCCTGGAACAATAATGGATAGAAACCAACCACAAAACAATGAGTTGGGAAGCAGGACACTTTTGGGACTGGAGGCCAGAACTGAAGGGACTTTTCTCTTCTGCCACAAAAAAAAAAAAAATGTTCTTAGCATCTCTAGCAGTAAAATCTTCCCTGTAAGCAAAATACAGAAGTGCATATTCAGGCAGAAGGCCCTCTGAGTTCAGCTGAGATCTGATTCATTACAAAATGATTATGAACTTTAGGATTTTACCTGTTGATCTTGATCAGCTTGCTTAGTGGAGCACAGACCTGCACTATTGGGAAGTTTGAATGCCAAGCAGAAAGGCAAATATTCTTCTCTCTGACGCAGTTAATTTCATATGCCTGCAAGTTTACATGTAGGCATTTACTTTGACTAGTTTTATAATTAAATCCTGGACATACCAATATTCTGCAAAAGAGCTAATATTTTGTATGCAGCCTATTGCACTCAATATCTTTGTGTTTCCTCACATTATAATCTCTCTAATTTGGATCCCTTTCCAAGGGTCTATGCTATGGTATGTGCAACCTGTTTGTTTTCTGCTGAGGCTTCTAAGGGCAGCACTTGGCCTATTTGCCTGACAATATTGTTGCCCCTGGTCTGGTATCGCTGACAAAAAAATCTTCTTGTGTATATAGCAAAAGAAGTAAATAGACCCCCCCTGTTTTCCCTGTTCCTCTGTTTGAATGATATGCACCTGATACACAGGATTTATGGCAGAAGAAATTCTCTGATAGAGGATTGTCAAATACTGGCAGTGCAGGACTGTTGCTACAGGGAAGAAAAAAAATCCCTGGGCACTAATAAATCCTACATGGTGAACTATTCATACTTTCTTTGTAACCTCCACTAACATTTTTCTGTTTCCCTGGTAGGCTTTTTACTTCTTTCCCTTTAAAATGTTTTGCTTAGTTGTTCTTTAACCATACTTTTTTCTTAGGGGGAATTAATTCCTTCTATGATCCCATTACAAATTCAAATCAGTTATTTTATGCTAGTTTACCTTATTTTATGCTAAATTGCATATCTTAATTGTGATTGTGCAGTCAGTCATTTTAAATTGAATCGGGTGCTTTTGCTCACTGCCAGGGTTACCAGGCTTCACACTCTGAGGTTTGTGGCAGGAAGCCTGGATCAGCTATCTGTACAGTCGGGTACGCTCAGGTTCAGGTCTTGGCAGGGCATATGCTCACACCAGAATACACTGTTTGCCCAAATATGTTGGCTTTTAGCCTAGTTCTGTCCCACACAGAGGAACTCAGGCCCTTGGCAACTCAGAAACTCATGGAAAAGGAAAACAAACAGATTGTCTTTTAAATACAATGCCAAGAAAGAACCCAAAACAGCAGTATATCCACTTCTGCACAAATGGTAGAAGAAAACTAGGAAAGAGGATGTATGGCTTCCGGTGAAAGCACTGGTCAGAGAAAACTTGGTGGGGAGAAGGCAATCAACAGGGCAGTATATTATGAAAGCTGGAAGGAACTGTGCCAGTGGCAGCTTAGTACTATATGCTAAGGAGAGCTTAAAGTCAAATCAAATTAACACTCTAGCTGCTTTGATGGAGGCTGCATGGGTTCATGCCTGTGGAACACCAAATCTGTATGGATTGAAATCCAGCGCCACAGTAGGGAGAATAGAGTGCTGGGTCTATATCATTGACAGCCCAATCAGGACAGCAGCACTGACTGCTGAGACAGATCAGGTTAAAGAGGCAGCAAAGGCAGAAAACACAACTTTATTGGATTCCTTCAATTACCCCCATCCTAACTGGGTGAATGTCACAGGTGAGCATGAAGCAGAGTTGAAATGTTTAGGTGCTCCGTGACTGCTGATTGAGTGCATGAGAAGAAGTAGCATCCTTAACTTGATGGCAAGATAGCCAGGATCAGGTTCAAAAATCTGGTTTTGGAACTGCTGCTCTGTAACAGCAGGCGTGAGGTTTATAAGTCACTATCCCAATGGGGTTCTCTACAGATCCACCACAGCCATGCTCAGCTTCAAAGATAACTGTGTCAAGATGAAGGAGTTTCTTTAAAAGCAACCAAAAAGGGACAGCTAAAAGATTAAATCTTACTGGGCAGCGCTAGAAGGACATGGCACTGTTCAAGGGAGAAGTAGAGAAGTATTTGAAAGGGAGATCTAGGGTTGCTTCCACAGAGGGAACAGCTAAGGACCTTTCATAGATGGCTTAGAGGAGAAGTGATGGAGTCAACCAAAGCATGTGTAGCACTGAGAGGGTAGAGGGAGGTCAACTATTCATCATCCCTCCCAGTCAAGAACTACTGATGGTCAAATGGATCTAGCAGAAAACAGGTTCAAAACAAATAAAAGGATGTGACTCTTCAGACAACAGAGAGCCACTCCATCGACTTCCTTGCCAAAGGGTTTTGTGGGTGCAAAAATTTCACCATTCAAGGGGAGACCGGTCTTGGAAGAGAGAGATTTTGTGGGTTACCAAACATACAAATTATAGTAGGCTCAGGAAATCTCCTTAGCTGAAAGTGACTGGAGATGGGAAAGCTGTTAAGGAGAAATATCGTATAAGCTTCCTCTATTCTTAGTCTTCCCTAGGCATCTGTTTATGGTTACTATTTTTTTTCCCCCCAGATACAACATTTATTGTGCCAGGGAAAACATTACTTAGTTCAGGAGGGCTCAAGGGAGGACCAGCAAGACACAGGGAGAGTTTATCCTGCCCTGTTTTCATAGGGGATAGTTATTATTAGAGACAGAACACTGGGCTAGATGAAGGAGAGTTCACAGGGTCTGCACTGCCCCAAACCGACACAGCAATCTATTTTCCAAGCCCTTAGGGAAACCAGTTGCAAACAATTTTAACCCTGCAAGTACAAGAAAACAACTAAACAGAGCCACCTGCCTCTGTGGCTGCTAGCTGAGATTTAGCCACAGCTGTCAGAGGCACTTTGGGGTGCCTGGGAGCCCTGGTCTGCCCTTTACTCATCGAGCCCAGGTTCTTGAGACCCAAATGACACAAAAGTCAGAGAAATGGGCAAGGCAATAGGAGTGATGAAATCTACCCATTTTTACAGGAAAAAAGTGTCCTTTTAATGAGTCCACAGTTGTCATGGGAGAGAAAAGCAGGAGAAAACTGCCGACCAGCTGTACTTAAGTCACTGGGCAGACTTTCAGAAAGCAGAATTTCTGCAGCTTCAGCAAAGTGTGAATCACACAGTGCCAATCTCTGAATTCAGGGAAATAACATCAAAGACACTGGTAGTCCCTCAAGAATATTTATTCAACTGGAGTGGAAATATGAAGACTGCTTCATGCTGTGTTTCAAACCAATTCATATCAGTATTGCTGCTTAAAACAAAAATTATGTATAAATTCCATTAGATTTGCCTTGAATTGACAGATATATCAGCATATATCATTTTACAGGCCGGCCTGCCTTTGAATAGAAGTGAACTTGATAATGCAGGTGGTCCCAGTTTTGGTCTTTGCCTGTAGCATTTTTGACTAACCATATAAGTATAGTCAGTACTAATTTCCATGCAACCTAAGAGTCTTAGCATGATTTTAAAAAGGATGAAATCAATAATGTTCTGTAGAAATTAAATTTTTTGTTAGAGATTGAGGGCATCAGTGTCCATACTAGAGTGTTTTATATTCAACTTTAAAATTCTAATGAAGATTATAATTTTCTGTTAAGCTTAATAAGAGGGTCCAAAAGTCCGTAGAAAAGCTC
Source organism: Pelecanus crispus (assembly GCF_030463565.1). NCBI lineage: Eukaryota > Metazoa > Chordata > Aves > Pelecaniformes > Pelecanidae > Pelecanus > Pelecanus crispus. The sequence continues at coordinate 51,171,546 of NC_134643.1, forward strand.
ACTCTTCTTTCAGATTGAAACCTGTTGTGCTTTTCTGCAAATAACTATTTTACTCAGTTTTCAAATAGCAGACCACACACTAATTTGCTTTCTCAAAAACCCCTCTCACATTGCATGGCCTGATGAAACAAACTCTGAAAATTAGTATCTACTGCTTGTCTGTTTTACTTAACTGTTTTGTAAGAAAGCAGCCTGCATAAAAGCTTGACCTTTTGAATTATTTCAAAGACTCAGTGGACAAGTTGTATCTGATATTTATGTACTTCTAAGAGCTTGCTTCTTCAGTAAGTGAATCATCATTAAAAGTTGCAGAAGCATTCAGCAATGAGATTCAGCATGTTCTCTTGGTAATTATGTCATGAATATAATTATCAAACTCAGTGAATGCACACATTTACATTCCCCTTTATGAGAAGGCAAACATCAGTGTCTGGCCATAATGTTCATAACATTAATTCATAATGTTATCTGTAGGGCTCTATTTTTTTGGTTCAGTGCTGTTTTAAGTAAAAAGACCAATTATTAGAGATAATGCATGGCAATAATTGAACCTCTCAAGAAAAATAATTCTTAATTACTGTACGCCTGAACTGGAGAGAAGATAAAGAAAACAAAGCTCTAAATCTGCTTTATGGTACTTTCATCAGATGAAAGAGATCCTGTAAAGACTATGACCAATAGCTCCTCTGTAGTCTTTATAATCCTAGCCTTCTTGGAGGCACTGGCAAAACTCACTATAAACTCAATTACATTCCTGCCAAAATTGTGTGCTAGCAAATATGCAATTCAGTGGGTAATGGCCAAAGTTACACTGATTTTGCTTATCTGTTTTTAAAGTGCACTGAGTGCACAAAAGAAAAGGTGTTATTTTTTCCCTCCATTCCAAAGAAAAAACACATTTAGTTTTTAATATAGCACATATAGCACATTAGGACTAATAGAAATCCCATGGAAATAAATGGAAGTGATTTCACTAACTTCAAAGAACTTGGACTCAGCTTGTGGTTTGACATCACTAATGTAAATATCGAAAAAATTTCCAGCCATGAATAATAACATGATGCAACAAAATGGATGTAGAGTGGAAAGACAGATTTGTAAGGTCCAGATTCTCTCCCAGTTATTCACATTAATTAGAACCTTATTGTTGAATAGTCACATTCATTTCTTCGAGACTACTCAAGCTGTTTACAGTACTCCTCAGCAATAAAGGCAGCAGAATCTCCAAATAGTATTAGCCTGGAGAAAAGAACCTGCATTTTTGCTTTTATCGAATTAAGTTTCCATAAACATTTATATGAACAGCACTTTGTTTTCAGGGATGCTGTCAGGAAGAGACAGTCTAAGGAATAATCATTTGGCTGGGCTGTCCTGTGACAATTATACATAGGCAAATTTTGCACTACATGAATGAATGTATGAATAACATCTATTTTGATGCAACAGCAGTTCTTTCAAGGACAGAAAGGTTCATTCATGGCTAAACTACTAGATTTTTGTTCCCCAAAATTTCATCAAATTTCATTCAACAGAAAAATTGAAATACATGTTTGTTAGTGAGGCAAATGCTGTCCTTCAGAGATATGCATTTGTAGTACACTGAATTTCAAAACTAAGTATTTTTTTCAAATTCTTAAATTCAACCATTTATTCCAAAATCCTCTAAGTGCAATATTTACTATTAAAATATATAAATATATATATATATATAAGGAAACATTTTCTAGCTGAAGAAAGTGTAAAACTCAATCCACCTCAATCTCACTAATATAGCAATAAAAAAAAAAAAAATCAGCCAAGGATTTTTACTGCTACTTATTTCACACAGCCTAGCTTGGAAGCACTTTACGCTAGAACCCCAGAGGACGAGATAGGATTTAAGAGACTTAGTGCTGTTTTTAAAATTTGGCTCACAAACACCTATTTCCCCACTGCCACTGAGGCTTGCTTACAAATGTGTGTTTCTGTGAGGATGCGTACAGAGTCTGGAGGGATTTTTAGGGATCCATAAGCTAGCTCTGGGAGAGCTTGTACATAGGCTTGGGCCAATGCTGTGCTGTGAAGAGGCACCAGGGGGTGGGGAGCTCTGCCAAGGCACCCCCCTGCCCTCAGCAGGGTTTAGTGGTTCAAGCACACAGTGTGCAGGCACAGCCACACTGCTCCCAGCTGGGCACTCGTGGTTGCCACTCTGGGGACCTCACCATCATGCTGAATGGGGTAGAGTGGACTAGGTGACATTTTTTGGATGGTGACGAAGGGCCTGTGCCAGAACACATAGGAAGACTTCCTTAGGTCACTAGAGAAAAATTAATATGTAAGTGATACAGGAACAGTAAGAGTTCTCTGTACCCGATGTTGGTAGGCGCAGGTGCCAATGGACTTTATGAACAATAGCTGATTTGAAGCAGGGTGTCCCTGCTTCTCACCAGCCCATTTACCCTTAGATCTACCCTTTCCAAAAGATCTCTGTGTTCTGTATGTTCTAAGTTTTCCATTCTTATTCCAACCTGTATTCCATCTACTCAATCTCTTCTGAGCAGTTCCCACAAACAAATGCTGATGGCTGCTGAAGTCTCTTAAATGTTCATGGAGCTGTGCACTGCTGCAGGGTGTGCTACAGAAACCTGCATCACTGTGGAAAATGCACGCATGCTTACTCTGTTTCCTTTAGAGGGATGGACAATCTTGTCCATGGGCATTTGCATTAGTTTCTTGCAGATGCAACAGTTCTGTCCACAGGGTACATGCTGTGATATCTTCCACACAAAGTGCATTCTGCTTCTTGCAACCTCACTCTGGTTGTGCTTCTCAGATTTTCTCTTAAGCTCTTCAGTGAATTCTTGTTACTGCGTGTTTCTGTAAGTTTGTGGTTTAGTAATACAGACCATCATAGAACTGTCTTCTTTTATCTCCAGAGCTTTCATTCTTCTCTGGTTCTGCTGTGTGGCCTCCCAGTCACCATTGTTTCTTCAAAGTTGAAATCAGAGTCTCTGAAGAATCTTTTTCCCAAGACTTAGATGTCAAGTTACAAACTGAGATCTGAAATTACAGAATGCATTTCTCTAGTAGGTCACAGAGGTTTCAGAAATGCATTTTACTTTTTTCATATGCAGCCGATACCATTCAAAACACCATTCTTTAAAGGAGTGTTATATTTTCATGAATTCATTATCATAAGCCTGATTTTTTCCTGACTGAGCAGATCTTTTTCAGGACAACAGACAAAGAACTTCCATTTTTTCTTCCTTCACTTTTTCTCACCATCTTCATTTCTTCTCAGTTTTTACTCCTGCTTCTACCCCTGCTTGTATTTACTGATCTTTCTTAACAACACCTAGCTGATACTATGTCATGTTCTCAGGTGGGATTTAAGAGATGTTTAAACTAGAGCCAATACCCAACATGACTCTTTACTGTATCAAAAAGGAATTGAACAGAGGAGTAATAACAGCTCTTGTCCCACTTACCAGTGCCAGCACCAATGAACTTTCCCAACAGCTGCTGGTTTGAGGCAAACACTTCTCTTCTTGCATAAGGCTTACAAGGCTGGCAAACTTTTTTTTCTGAATTTTCCTGCATAAGTTTCATAAAGACCTGGTTCTATCCTAGCCTTGGCAGTGCTGAGCAGCCCAGGAGCTAAGGACTTTTGTGATTTACAGACCACATGTACCTCCACCTGCAGGATGCATGTCAGTAGCCATTTTCAGAGCGTGTCTAGTGGAACAGACATTGCACCAATACATACTTCTTCTTGGATTATGCTGAGAAAACAAAAAACGAAGAAAAAAAAACCCCAAAGCTACCCTAACTTTTCTCATATTCACCAAATTAGGATTCCTTTTCTGTGTCACATAACATTTGTCTCTTTTTATAGAACAGTGACAATTATATGGCTTTTCCTTTGTCTCGTCCTGGCTAGACTATGGTGATTTGCAATGAAATTGATGTTTATGTATTCATTTTCACTCTGAGAACAGACTGCTGCTGTGTCTGAGAGAACTGTTTAAACTACTTTTGGTTTGTTATTTGTGCTATTGTTTCCTTTGTTGCCCTTTATCTGTCATACCAGCTCACCACTTTAGCTGCTTATTATTCTTTACACTTTTTTCCCCCACAACACATGATTTCATCTCTGATGGCCTATTTTACCACAATGTTTCTCTGTAACAGATACATGTAAAAAGCATATTTTCTATAGTCATCTTAAAAATTCTTTCATAATTTAAAAAGCTAAAAGCTTTGTTTTGATTTTATTTATACAATTGATATGTCTCCCTTTTTTTAGTGATGTAAATAAATCCAATAAAAAGGTAGTGATAAGGTCATTTGTTGGTTCAAGTGTTAAAAATGCCTTAACCAAAATGTTAAAACAACGCATCATTTGGTTTAAGGCACCTAACTTTTATGATACAGATCTGAAAAGTCAGACCACTTAGTAGGAAAAAAGTACCCAAATATTTGCTGAAATATATAATATATATGTTATATAATGTATTCATGCTTATATACTCTGTTATATATATGTATGTGTATGTATATGCTGAAACATCCTGTCTGTGTATGTGTATGTGCATATGCATATGGGTGTGTGTATATTCTCATGCTGGGTGAGCATATTTTGGCAAATTTTGAAACTGTTTGAAAAACATAGACTGCAGTTCGTGTACATAAATCCGCCATCTGAAATGTGTGTTTTATCTGATTTTAGCAAAAAACAGATTCTGAGCTGCACGTTGTTTTTCTTAGAAGCAATTCATTTTCTAGTAGTTTTCTTGTCTTCAAAACACAGGCTCCTATTCATGTTATACACATTTGAATTTAGTTCAGCTCTGGAAAAAATGGTTGAAATAAAGGCATTTTCTGCTTTATTTGAAATAAGATTTTTTACAGCTACAGATTTCTAGGGCATACACTCATGTCCACATACTCCCAAGTTTTTTCTTGGTGTTTTGGTTTTTTTTTTTTTAATAATAGTATAAATGCACACAAAAAATACATAACCATAAATATATAGGAAAGAAATACGTCTTTCTATTACAAGCAGTTGGACTTTTCTCATAAGAAACAGTTTGGAAATATTACTTAGCTGCGTTTGAAATGTATTGATTAAATTACTTATGTCAACACATTCTGAGGAATATATGCAAGTTACCAAATGCTTGTTTTGTTACTAGAAAAACCTCATTAGCAGAGGAATAAAATAGCTCATAAGTGAATCTCATTATTTGTCTGTCTCCTTCTGCCATGCCAATAACATTTAGATTTGCAAATAACATATTCTGATGTGAGGCACGCAGCAGGTGTGTGTGTGATGGGACTACTTCTGTTGGATGTTGATTACTCTCTGTGTAATGTGAAAAGCTTCCTATTCCCACAGCTTTATGCAATATATCAATGGTAATGGATTCATAATCATTATCAAGCTTGATAGAGGCTTGACTACCGTGACAGATGTCTTCTCAATTTTCCTGTTGCATATGTTCTTTTCCCTCTGGAACAATGCTTACATAAAATTCCAGTATTAATGTATCTCTTTTATGTTGTTTTGTATCAGTCATTGACTGCAGTGATCAATCTTTTAATTCAGATGAATAGGTAATTACAACCAAATGCCAAACACATCAGCAGAAATTCAGCAACTGTCAAGCAAACCATAGTGACCGGAATTATTGGTCTGTGCTAAAGATAGCGCAGGGATGTTATTGCACATTTATGCACCTGAATAGTGTTTCCATTGGCAACAATAATACTTATCTGGTACTTTGTCTTAGCAAAAGGCAATAAGTAAATCTGGGGGTTTTTCATGCTTATCATGAGATTAACGCAAATGAGTGTGCACTAGTGCTGTCCCACCTTTACCAGGGTAAATTTCTTTAGATATATAAAAGAACAGAAGAGCTCAATGGTGCTCTAAGTCTTTCAAGAAAAAAGAAATTATTTTGAAACCAATGTTTTTCTTCCCCAAAACATTTATTTCCTTGTATTTCCTGTGTTGATCATTTTTTACTGAATTCCCAGAAGACCGCTGTGATCAAAAAACAGATGTATTCTATTTAAAGGAGGTTCTATCAATTCCCAAGCTTGATATTTTTCTCTTTTCTTCACTTTGGGCTCTGTTCTTTATGGTGCAGCTACATAGATCCTAGGGAGCTTCCTCAGTAGTTCAGAGCATCCTGCTCAGCTTACAGCATCAATGCCCCCAGACACCCATGTATGTGTGCTCGTCATATGTCCACATACACTTTTTCCCAAAATTATTCCCCGCTTGTTTAGTTGTAGTCTAAGACTTTTTTTTACTGTAACAAACAGCTCTCCTCTGCATAGAATCTCCTGTGACCTTTGTGGAGTATGGACTTTTCTGCTATTCCTGCTCTCTTGGGGTATGCTACAGAAAGTCTTTCCTCCTTGGGACAAAAAGGGGCTTTTTTGTTAACATCAGTCTATTTTAGACTAACAGAAAAGTAATGGGAGACAGAGGCCAGTGGATTCAGCTTTCATAATAAAGGCTACTGCATTTTTTCAACAAGTTACTTGCAAAGAGCTATCTTTTTCTATGTGAACTCATGTGTTTCTGTTATTTTCATACAACAATAAAATCACAGGAAAGTAGGATCCCAGGAGGTTATCAGCTACTGCATACATCTGCTACAAGGCAGGATCAGCTATACATATTCTGCCATATAGTGATCTAACTAGTTAAAAACTCCTACTACTGGCATATCCACAGCCTCCTCAGTCATCACTTACAATATGTCGTAATCTTTCCATGTAGGGTTTTCTAATGTCTAACTGTAGCATTTCCTGCTGCAATTTAAACTTATCCTTTCCTGGTTTTTACCAATCTTGTACATGGGTAAATTATTATTCTCTTCCTCTCGACAAAAATGTTTACATGCTTAGTCTGGTCTTTTCCCCTGTTCCCTGACTAGCTCCAGTCTTTTCTCCTTTAGGCCACAAAGAACCAATTATTTCAATCTTCCGCCAAAGATCATGTTTATTCTATTATCTGGGAAGTAATAAAAGCATTGAATGAAATTAAATCTGGTTTCTAAGGTTTTCTATAGAATACTTTTTTCCTTTTATGCCCTTGAATATTTCCATAAGTAACTGATCTCTGGTTATGCATTCGCAGATAGGTTTGTACCTTCCTTACATTAGTTTCTTCGAGACTGAGTTCCTGGCTTGCTTGGGAGCATTTATTTAAAACAACTGCCTTCACATATTTGTTTGACTGATTGTTCCAGGATTTTTCCTGGGAACTGAAATCAAGCTGATAAGTCTTTAATTTCCTGACTCCTTTTTAAAGTTATACAGTGTATTTGTCCTTACCTAATCTTTCAACACCTCATCATTCACCATCACTTTCCAAAGACAGTAGCTTTGCAATTGCTTCAGACAGTGCTTCAAATACCCTATAATGAAGCTGATCTGGCCCAACTATTTTGAAAATTCCTAAATTATATGTGGACTCCTTAACTTGCTTTTTCCTTATTCTTCCCTTCATTTCCCTGTATCTATCTATTTTAGGCACCACTTCACTGAATTTTTAAATGGGAAATTTAGACCATACAGCATAACAGTCTCTGTTCCTTGTTTCTAGATCATATGTACAAACCAAGATACATGCCAAGAGAATTCCCAAACCGGGCAGGGAGTTGTCTAGTGAATGTAAATAGCTCCAGGGCTAGGTAGTCCTGGTAAAGTGGCAGACCTGGTTCACAGGCTGGGGATTACTTGGGTTCTAAGCACCTGAACTCCAGTTCAGGCAAGATTTAAGCAGACTTAATCCCTGTACTTGCTTTCTTCAGAAAGTCAATTTTTCATTAAAAAAAAAAAATGAAAAGAAACTGAAAACAATTTTACCAGTGTTCTGCACATAGGTGTCTCCTTTTTAGAAATTGTAGTCATTCCAGGGACGACTAGATAAAACTAAAGTGAAAAATTATGACAGCTCTGCACTTGGAATGAATACAGTATGTTTACTGCTCATGAGTGTTTTAATGGCATTAATTCAAATATGCTGATATTTCCAGATAACTTCAAAACCAGAGAGGCTATAAACACTCGGGGAGCTGGGCTTTGAAGTGAACATTGCCCTGAGGATTTTCAGGTAAGTAGGTAAATTTTGCTATCAACAAATGCTAAGTCTCACTGGCAGTGAGGTGAAATAAACAATGTATGAAACAAGATAGAAAAATTACAATGAGGCAGTATCCATTTTGTGAAATCAAATTTCCTTTCCATTTTGCAGCTTTTCTAAGGTTGTTTTCTTCAGACCACACAGAGCTGTGACCAGAGAGGGCTCAGCATTTATTGTTTTCCATTGATTCAAGGGAGCTCAGACTGTCAAAGAACTGGGGGCAAAGCAAATTTCCTCCTAGACCTGGGCTCAGCTTCAAACAGGGATAAGGAGATTCGGACATGGGTTTCAGCTCACAGAGACCCAGCTCATGTTCGGAGAAGCTGTTGCAGAACAGAAGTTGAAGGGGCAGGGGCCAAGGTGCAGCACCCGGGTATGGCAGAGATCTGCCAGAGAGGTGTCCAGCCCTGGCAGCTGAACCTTCTGCCAGGTGCAGTCCCATCTGGAGCCACCTGAACTGTGCTACAGGTCTGCTGCCACTTTAACCTCCTCACCCCTGTTCTTTAGTTACCTTCAGCAAAGTTTGAGAATGAAACTGGGAAATACTCATGTGGGAACTTCTCTTAAGATCTAACCTATGAAAACACTGGATTTACCAAGTATAATAAAAATAGTGTCTATAAACTTGAGTCAAGATCAAAGCCTTTTTGTGCTTGCTACTATTCAAAGCACAAAATCCTAAAAGCTGGCCTAACATAGTACTTTTTTAGATATTGAGCTGGCATTTGCAAAATGCAATTGTGCCAACGCTAGCAGGTAAGGAAACAGTAAACCGAGCGCCACTCAGGTTGGACCTACTGAACATGCATGACAGACCTGATGGGCAGTCACCTTCCAGACTGGACTCCTGGGCTACCTGAGATAGATCTGTCACTTGAGGAGGTGGCAAATTATTTTCAAAGTTGATTCAAGTTGTTTAAAGAACTATGCAGAGGATTCAAGGAGACTTTCCCGTAACAAGAACCCATCACAAAAGTGACTGTGTATCCACACGGCCTTCCTCCCGATGCCTCCCCAGATAGGCGAAGTGGCTGTTCATAGGAGGAGGGTTGGTGACATCCCCTCCAGCAGTGACAAACTGATCGCTCAAGCACAAATGACGATGATCCCGCCCCCCCGGGAATGGCTGAATTCCAGAAAGGAGGTTTGAGTTTGTACCACCCATCTGAGTCTGTGCATATGTATATACATGCAGGGCTACAGGTTGTGACACAGTTTTCATTTAGTTAATGGAATTACAAGCCATACAGTTAATTAAAGAAATACATTAAAAAAAAAATCAAATGAATTTCAATGAATTACTCTTCTCATCCATAAAAAGATCATGTTCTTCATTAATACAATCAGACTTTAGTTCCTGCTCAACTGTAAGAGGGCGTGTGCTACTCATTTTAGATTTTATTTTATCTCTTCATGTTTCATAATCAGTAATTCATACTTCATTAAGGAATCACTGGCATATTCAAAAGGAGGCTGGTGAGATAGACCAGACTTTAATGTTTGAATTGCGAAACTAGTTTGTTTTGTGATTTAATCCAAAATAAGACTGAAAAATTTGTATCAAGCATAGCTGTCAAGCCATCACAGACCTTCCAGTTTTGCCTGCTATCAGGGACAAAAGATGATCAGTGAACTTTTCTACAATGCATCTAAATTAAACTGTAATTAATCTACTGGGTTTTAGAATGAGGGAAAATCTAGAATGATCTAATGGTTAAGAGACTGTCATACATGTTGGAAATATATAAGTGCAGGCTTCCCTGAAGTCACATCACTATTAATTGAGAATGTAACTCTGGGCACTGGGTTGTCCTGTTGCTTCTTTGTTTCTGATTAGCAGCTCCAACAGCTCTCTATCTTAGGGCTCCAATGCCAAATAGCATTTTAAAAAGTAGAGAAGGAAATAAGATGCTATGCCGTAATTCCATTAAAGAGTTTTTACAAGCCCACAAGTGATGATTTCAGATTTAAAATGGTAGATTTGTTATCAGAAGCCATTTAAGATTTATTTTTTTAAAATAAAGAAAAAGAAAGGCTTTTGGTGTTATAATGCTCAGTTCTACAATGCTTGAAAATTAAGTGCTGGCTTTAGGTTGAAATTCATGATGCTGCATCTAGTGCCTAGGGGTGTAGTTCCATATTGCAATATCTCTGCTGGCAAAGCTGGTTTGAGAGGTTCCCATCCTGAGGGTTTTGTTCCCACCGCCGCCCTCCTGAGTTTTCCTTCCTCTCAGTTGTGTTGATTAAGCTGTTTCTGAAGGCATGCCACAAAATCATATGAGCGATCAAGTGGTAGCACAGCCCTACAGAGAGCTGCACGTGCCCAGCTGCAGGGATGGGCGTGCAGGATTAAAGGAAGGTGGGACCTCCTTTAAGCAGGATTGCCCCTAGCAACAGCGGGAGGGGACACTACACAACAAGTGACAAACACATGTTGGGAAGAGAAATTAATGTATGATTTCAGGGTAAGGAATGTAAAGCTTTTTTTTTTTTTTCCCTCAGAGCCTTATTTTGGAGAGGTCAGTTCCCTGATGTGGTTCACAGCACAACAAGAATGGTAAGGGCTTGGGTGAGCAAACAGCACACCCTGATATGTAGGGAGGAATCCCATAAGCAAATATTGCCACCGGTTGTTTCGTACAGGGAAACCACAGGGTAGGCTCCCCGTGGGAAGCAGGTGGTGAAGCCAACTGCCTGAGGCAAACCACCAGGAACCAGCAGCATCACCCTGCAGCCCACCATCAGGACACGTGGCAGGGAGAGCCCACGGTTCATCCTCCGCCAGGGTCTTCTGCTCTCTGCAAGTCACCGAGGGCAACAGTGTAGTGGATCACTCTCCTGAACTCATTTGTCAAAATCCTGCCTGTGTCATATTTTAGTGTGGGGGAGAGGGTTGGGTCTAGCTATTACCAATCTTTGGAGATATTGCCTCACTGACACAGGCTGTAAAAGTGGGTTTCTAATACAATAGGTGGGTGTTCATATTATTATGGTGCTTAATCACAGTTTACATGACAGTATATTGCACTTGGAACTATTACCTCAGATCCATAATTTAAAAGTGCCATATGTTTAGAATGATTAAATTAGCATTTCATTAAGGCAAGAGATAAGGTGTGAGGGGTTTTTTTCTTATTTATTTGTCATTTAAAAAATTAATTTGGTAAAAAGGTGAAGTGCTACTCAAAAGAAACCCCCTACAAACATCCATTACAAACTGTCCTTAAACTTTAGACCTTTATTCCTCAAACACCTCACCACAGCAAAAATAAAAGGAATCAAAATCTTTCCCCTCATCTATCCATGCAGCCACCCCCTAGAAGAAAACAAAACTACCAAAAATTCAAACATAAGAGCTTATAAATGTGTAAGTCAAAATTTCCAACAAATACAACCTAAGTAAACCTAAAAGGTGATAAAAATCAAATAAAACCTAAGAAAATTTCAATTTTCATTTAGGAAGCAGGATGTTGACATCTGACAACTAAAATTGAAAACCCCCAGCCTGTTACACTAAAGTTTTATCAAATACCCTGGAGAATGGAGATTATCTTTCTGATTGCTATTAAAAGAAAGTGACAAATCAGACAATTTAATTGATTTTTAGACTTGTAGCACCTCAGCATTTCTCTGGGAGTATCCAGAAACTTGGCATTTTCCTTTACCAGTCAGGTACCTTAGCAAGATACTGACACAGGTGTCACCCTAATTTTTGGAACACCATTTTGCATGTATGACTCTATTTTCTTTTGAGGCACAGGATGTGATCTTCTCATCAATGAAAATCAGACAATCCTTCACCATGGAGGTTGATGGGAGATTTCTCTTTTGCCGAGGACCTCTGTGGAAACAGCATCATACCATATTTCACCAGTTTTACTGAAAACTTTCAGTACAGAGGTGATATATTCTGACCTACAGAATGAGCGATGTACATGGTGGCACAGTGGCTGCTTCTTCAGGATCAGTCTCACAGGACAGAGTCTTGCAAGCAGCTGGAAATATCAGCCTTGTACTAATTTTCAGAATTTGCTCATAGTCTTGGAAAGTTATGAAACCAAATGATCCTTATGTCCCACAACTCAGCAAGCCAGTTCTGCTCAGCAAAATACTTATGTACACACTTACCTTTATATATATAAAAATATATAAAACCCAGGATCGTTGCCTTTCTAAGTCATAGGGTTTTTTCCTACATTCACTGAATCAAGACCTAAAGGAGGATGGAGGAGGAGCTAAACCAGAAAGACCTGAATGTCAAATTTTCCAGGGTCAAATCTTGCAACCAAAATTCTTTAAATAATTTTGTCACCAATGCATATGGATTATCTCCATATGCACCAAATTTCAGCATGATTGCTCATAGATTTGAGTCCTTGGGCTCTTTGAAGAGCTTCTGACTTGCATTGCAGTTTAATATTTTCTTGCATTAATACATTCAACAACACCTTTAAGGTATTTAAATCCAGATTAGTTTTCTCTTGATCCTTAATTATATCCTTTCAAAACAAATTTCCATCTGTTCTTCTTTAAAGTTTCCAACACCGTATCTTGGGAAAGAAACATAACAAAATACAGGCTATTTCCTTGATAATTAAATAAAACAAAATACAACCCCACTTTATAAAATGTATCCTTTTCCCAGATTCAGAGGAGCTACATTTCCTCCAGTCTTGAGAGCTTTACAAATGGCAAACCAAGGCATTTGTGATGTTTATGAGACTCCAGTTTTGACACAGATGAACAGGGCTTTTTCTCACACTCCTGGCTTTAGACACATAAGCCCTTTTTTGGCTGGACCTAAACCCAAAATGAAACAGTGTCTAAATACAGACAGCAGAATCTGCTGAGATTGATCTTAGTTACTACCATACATGTTTCTAGCTTCCCTTTTGAATATACCTCCACAAAATCAGTCTAACTTCTAAGAAAAATAGGAATCTGGAAGCTAATAATTGTTTTCACAATACGAACACCAAAGCACTTCTTTTCTTTTATGACTGCTATAAGCCCCCGACAAAGTGGTAAGGTGGTTCTGACAGACTACATATTTATTTCTGTAAGTTAAGTTAAAGCAATGAGGTTTAGGTCTTTCAGTGACAAGGGTGAGATAATATTGCCTTCCATGAAAAACATCTTGAAAGATACATTGACAAATCTTGTTCTTCAGCATTTTCCATTTAATTTTAAAAAACGAAAATAAAATCACAGAATCATAGAATCATGGAATGATAGAATCATAGAATCACAGAATGGTTTGGGTTGGAAGGAACCTTTAAAGGTCTTCTAGTCCAACCCCCCCTGCAGTGAGCAGGGACATCTTCAACTAGACCAGGTTGCTCAGAGCTCTGTCTGAGCTGACCTTCAATGTTTCCAGGGATGGGGCATCTGCCACCTCTCTGGGCAACCTGTTCCAATGTTTCACCACGCTCATTATGAAAAATTTCTTCCTTACATCTAGTCTGAATCTACCCTCTTTTAGTTTAAAACCATTACCCCTTGTCCTATCACTACAGGCCCTACTAAAAAGTTTGTCCCCATCTTTCTTATAAGACCCCTTTAAGTATTGAAAGGCCACAATAAGGTCTCCCTGGAGCCTTCTCTTCTCCAGGCTAAACAACCCCAACTCTTTCAGCCTTTCCTTTTAGGAGAGGTGTTCCATCCCTCTGATCATTTCTGTGGCCCTCCTCTGGACCCACTCCAACAGGCCCATGTCTTTCTTGTACTGAGGACTCCAGAGATGGATGTGATGCTCCAGGTGGGCTCTCACCAGCACAGAGTAGAGGGGCAGAATCACCTCCCTCAACCTGCTGGCCACACTTCTTTTATAATAAAGTAATTTCCTACATGACATGGTTCTAAGAAAAACTGTAGGAGCTGAAGAGGGAGTAACTAATACAGAAATGCTTAAGGGCAAATCTACATGTAGAAATGCTTGGGGGCAAACCTACATGCTGCAGCGTAATTCAGTTCAGTCTCACATTAGATCAAATGAGCTTTGACTGAACATTATACTGACTTAATGTATTGGCTTTTAGTATCGGAGCGACCATAGTGGCGAAAATATTCAGGATCTCTGTGCTCTGTTGTCTGCTATAGACTGTCATGGTATGGGTTAACAGAGGGCATAGCACTATGGTACTGAGCAGCATCAGCTTCCTCACTCATTTCAGTGAGGTCTTAATTCAGCTGCCCACTGATAATGATCAAGGATTAACATTTCCAGCCATTGTAAACTAGAGGGCACCGCATTGCTCTGCACAGTTTACAGTGGGCGAAATCTCATTTTGCTGCCAAGTAGGGAATGTTTTGGAGAGGTGCCCATCTATTGTTCCCCTTCCAGGAGACAAGCACAGAAAGTCTAGAGCCCAGGGCTAGATTCAGGGTCTGCAGACTACTGTGACTGATGTCTTATTTATTACGTCTATAAGAATTCATATTTCCATGGTAATAGGCAAACTCAGAAAAAAATAGTAGTCCTCATATTTCCCCAAACTTTTAACACAAAATTTGGAAGGCAACAGAATTCCAGAAAAAGAACTATCGAATCTTACTGAAACTGAAAATAATGATAATTAGTATTTTTCCAACTATCTACCACGCTTGCCAGGCATATTGTTATATCTGAAGTACAGATTACAGCATTTAAATAATAGCTTGTCCAATTCCAAAAATACATGTAGACTGTGTTAAATATTTGGCAGAAAACCAGGCAAATCTCATGTGGATATACTATGTCCAATTGTGAAACTGCATTTCCTGCCAATCCATGATGCAAGTCATTTATTTAGTGGTGAATTGATTTTTTTCATTCCATTCTGAGATATTGGAAATAACTGTAAACAAACCCTCCATACCTCTGTTTGTCTGGTATTCAAATCAAAGTTACACCTGAAAGCACAGCAGATGTAATTCCACTAAAGTTCACTCTGTTAGAAGGCTCTAAGTCAAAGGGTATGGTGTCTGGCTCACAAGTTAGGGAGGTGTAGGTCAGTACATGTACAGCTCAGAGTAAAATAGTATTTTGTAATTGTCTTTGGAAACCTATAGAATGTGATGCATAGTTAAAAGCAGAAAATACAAATGGATAGATCTTCAGCTGATGTAAATAAACATTTCTCAGAGGAGCTATACTGCATGCCTTAAGTTTTCTGGCTTTTGTTTCATTTTTAAATTGAGCTGTCAAGTGAATCCTTCCTCAGGCATCCTCAAGTGTTTGAAAAACTATCTCATTGTGTGATGGTCACCTTCATGAAACTCTCCTATGCTTTGAAGATTACAAAAACTTGATGATGAGTACGGCATGGATTATGGCTGTACTGCCATACAGTACCAGTATACCAGTATTGTGTAATAAAGCAGGAGGTACGGATACTCAGTGTAAATCATCTGGTAAAAGCAAGGAATAGTGAGGTGATAAAGGTTGCTGACGGCAAAGTTATTCAGAATAATCAAATCTACAGTGAGCTGTGAAGAGCTGCAGAAAGCTTTCACATTACTGGAGAGACAGGGTGATAAAATTGCAAATGAAATTCAATGTTGATAAAAGCCAAGTGCTGAGGAAAAAATAACCCTAACTCTACATTTTCTAGTGGTACTCTACCTCTACTTCACTGATACCAGCTGTCATTTTTTCAGAGATGATCTAATTGGTACATATTTAACTAAACTCTGAGCAATTGGTCTGCGCTTGTCTTTAGCTTTGAAAGCTGCTGTTTTTCTTTCAGATCTGAATATCTTATGTGCCCAAGAGCTTGTTTTTTATTTTTCAAACTATACCAGTTGTCTAATGAAAGATAGTAGTTCTGCTTACAGATCTCACCCCCCTTAACTGCATATACATAACAAGCTCTTCTCATTGTATCCCTTGAAGACATCCTTGTTTTGTCTAGACCCAATCAAGAGCCACTAATGAACTTCATACATTAATGGTATGTACATATTTGCATAAAATATGCTGTAAATCTGCATGTTTATATAAAATATCAAGTCTGATGTACTAGAAAGATTCACACACAGATTTATGAAGTGGGTTCCCAGCTGAAAAGAACATTTTACCCTCCATAAGTTAAGAATTTAAGTGTTCTGCTGAGAGGAGGAGATATTCTGGAGAAGGAGGGCAGTTAATAGTGCAGCAAAAGACAGAGCAAACTGTCTCTTGAATAAGCCACAGCTAACAGGTGTTTCTGCAGGACACAAATTCACAATATATTGTTCCAGAACATCCCAAGAGCAAGAATACACAGTGCCATGTCAGCTGCACAAGCCACTTGAAGGGCTGGTAATAAAGGGGGTGTCTATGGAAAAAGTCTTGCATCTGCCAAAAAAGCTCTCCAGCCGCCAGCAATATAGTGGGGAGTATAATTGCACCCAAGCAGTCCAGCAGAAGCTTATGACAACTCTAAATTTTATTTTACCACATTCAGGAAAGTGATGTTAGCATCATTGTGAACAGTTCTCTGAAAGTGCCAACTCAGTGCTCAGCAGCAGTCAGAAAGGCAAATAAAATCTTGTGAACTATTGGGAAAGGAGCAGAGGACAGAACAGAGAGCATTGTTAGGCCACTGTATAAACATGATGTGCCCATAGCTTGAAAACTACACATAGTTCTGCTTATCTCAGCTTTGATGGCACTATTTAAGTACAGGGAAGGTTGTCCAGGATGATGAGGGATGCAGAATGGCTACCATTTGAGAAGCAATGAGGACTCACTGCAGAAATGGCTGAGGGAGATAAGGGTGCACTGTAGACGAATCCATGGAGGACAGATTAAACATGGAAGTCTGGATGCAGCCTTCAACGTGGGAAATCCTTAAATCGCTAATTGCTGGAATCTTACTATACTCGCCATGGTTCACGCCTTGCCTAAGCAGACACTGAAGTTGAATGCTGGAAATAGGCTCCAAGGCCAGGATTGCACCCTGACATGGTGCAGTTGAGCTAGCATGGACCCACGCCAATACATTTGGACACAGAGGAGAGGGACAGGTTTGCTCTCATTTACTGGGGGAAAGTTTGAACTCCAGAGTGCTGGAGAGGATTTCTGGATCTATTTCCAGGGTGCTCTAAAAAAGAGAGGTCTAAGCTAGAGAGCGCTTGGTCAAAGATCGTGTGCCTTTAGTGCATCACTGTGGGTGGTCAAGTCTTCTCTGTGGGTGGGTTTGGGACAAATTTTGCTCCTCCTGGCTTTTCAAACTAGAAAAGACTCTCTCATGTCCCTTGGACAAAGTTTTGGTGCGTTGGTGGGAGATCTTACCACATTACTGAAGGTTAATTACAGTAGCAGGACTCCAGGAATGAAAATGAGGAGATGAGCCCGAGAAACAGACCTAGCCCAGCTGCAGTAACAACTGACCTAGGAGTGGCCCAAGAATGAAGAGGGACAAGAAAACTTTGATGATGCCTAGGAAACCAGCAAGCCTTGTTAGCTAACCAGAAGAAATATCACTTAGCAGATGTCTATTTCAAGTGTTGAATGTTCCTGAGAGGAAGCTATGTTTCTTCTTCCCGTTAGCTCCAACAAAGTGCTAGTCTTCACTACAGTCATTATTAATGTATGTTCTTTGTGCTTCCCAAAAGAGTGTGGTGGTGGGAAGAATGATTTATATATGCATTTCCTCCCGCTTTGTGGAATAAAATAGTCCTATTATGCATCATTAATAGACAACTCCTGGTACACAGGAATAATAAATTAGCACCTGACCGAAAAAAAAAAAGAAAGAAGTCCACATTGTCTCAGAAATATTGACACTGAATTTTACTGTTGGGTAATATATATGAGCCACATGAAAGAGTAATAATATACACAAATGTCTGAGCTCTGTGATTTACACTGTCCCGCTGGAGGTGCTTGAAATGAAACACTAAAAAAAAAAAAAAGAAAATCGCAGCAGTAATTAAAGCCTCCAAATGTTGGAGGTTTATTGGTTGAACACCATAAAGAGTTTATTCATAAAACTGCTGGCACTCACAAAACAGTCAAACTATAGTCTGTGAAATTATTTTACATTTTACACATTTCTTGTTACATTTTTCCCAGGATGTTTGTGTTTTTCTCCTTGCTCTCTGAGGAGGAAGGGAAGGTGGGCCACTCAAGTTATATGATATATGTATGCTAGAAGCATGGATGCAGGACTAACTTGCTCCCTACTCACATCACTGCTGCAGTCTGACCCGTATAAGATGCAGACTCTGATTCCAAGCAGAGACTTAGTTTTGCTTTGTCTGCACACAGTGATGTGCTCACCAGAAGATTGAGACTTTAATGTATTTTACTTTTCTAAGCTTGCTGTTCTTTTTTTTTTTCTCTTCCAAGATAGAATTACAATGAACTAATGGCCTGAGTTTTTAAATTAGAAAAAGGAATAGTTTAAACAGTACAAAATGCTTAGTCTATGCTAATGCATTTAGAGAGGTCACATTTGCCTGTGCTTAGTCTCTCACCCTCACACACACATATCCACACACATCTCCACACACATCTTGCAAAGACTCACAGGAAAATTAAGAATTTTTAATTGTATTACCAGACAGCAGGAACGATCTCATGTCTTTCAGACAGGGGTAAGCTCCATGGGCTGACTGAAATTGAATGGGAGAGAGCTGCCCTTTGTTATGTCTACACAGACGTGCCTTCAAGCAAGCTTGAAGTCTGCCTTGGCATGCAACCAGACACTTCAGGGTTGCGTCCAAACCTTTGCTCTTTTCCCATTAGTGCCGGCCGACTGGTGGGCAATTCCTGCCGTTGGCAGAGGCAGCTCTGGGGGAGAGAGGCGTAAGTCACCAGCCCAGCCTGGCACACGTCCTGCTGGTCCATGACCAAAAGCGCAGCTCCAGAGGGTGAACAAGTGGCTTCTGCTCCAGCTTGCCCTGGACCGCCTGTCAGGGCTTAAGGGGAGGTGGAAGGGCTCCAGCCCTGGACTTGGACCTGGGCGCTGCCCATGTGGCAGGAGATGGTGTGTTAGACATCGGCCGCTCTGGCCCAGTCCTCTGGGAGTGTAACAGCTCAGGAGCACAAGTTTTAGAGACTTTCATCTTGACACAGGCCACGCTAAGAGCTCTTGCAGAGTTCCATGTGAACTAAGCCTGTCTTCTGCCCATGCTTCTTCCAAAGTCAAATTCCCTTCAGATTTTGAAATAACTCGAGATTACATCCTGGTCCAAACCTTCTACAGTGAAACAACAGCAAAAAACTTTTGATGGGAACCACAGGGCCACCGCTCTCAGGACTGAACCTATGGTGCCTGGTCAGAGGCGTACCACTAAATATTCATTTGCATATAGTAAAGTTCTTGCTCAAATTTAGAAAATTTAGGTAAATTGTAATTCTCAATCTACTGACTTCAAGCAATTAGACTTTAGAACTTGAATTAACTATTTCTGATTAAATGCGATCCATTATTACAGCTGTGCCAAGTATTAATTCCAAAATAAGTATACTGGAAACCCTGAAAACTAATAGATAGTGAAGAATCTTGTTGCTACTTAGAAGACAATTTTTATTGCTTTCTCCTTCACATTTAATTACTGAGTATATCCCCTTTAAAACAATTTCTTTGGTCAAATTACCCCAGGTAATAAATTTACCTGGTTTTGACATCTAAGGAGGACTCCTTGAAAATTCTTATTTGACAGATTTTTGTCTATTTTTGTTTTAATAAAAGAACAGGTAGTTATATCATTCCATCTCTTTTTCTGTTGTTATGGTGAAATTATTCTGTATGACGATGGTTTGACTACAGGTGTAGTCTCATCATAAGACTCATAATACTACAAATTTTTTTCTGGAAAAGTATAAATTTTATTTTTGAGCATCATGGCAGTCTTCTTTTGCATCAACACCTTCTTAGATGTAGCCAGAAGAACACAATAATCTCCTTCTCCAGATTAAAAAAGAATCGCTGACTTTTATACTTTTTGTGTATTGTGACTTCCCCTCCCCTCCCCAAATGTGCTACAGGACACATAGTGAGTCTTGAAAACTTTTATTCAACTGTCTACAAAGGAGCAACATTTAGAAACAAAAACTCTCCAAAACTATTTGCTTTGGAGGGGCTAAAGCAAATACCCATGGAGGTTCATGAGAACAACTATTGTGGAGTTCAACAGGCTTTGAGTCATGGGGCACAGGCCGCTGGTACATGAATGAATAAATGGGGAGGTGATGAAATGCATTGAATACATCTTTCTAGAGCAGGCTGAGGTTTGCTTTCAGATGTACCAGCCAGCTGGAATACCACAGAAGAGCCCTCAGGTTCTGCTCACACCCAGCATTTTAGGAGACACCACCCTCAGTTGTTATTAAATATACAGTCCCATGGAAGAAGCTTTTAAATGCAAGAAGCTGATTAAAAGCCAGATTGTGACATTTAGCTACAGGCATAAAATGGTGACTGTGCCCTTCTCAGGATAGCTCCAGACAGATGATGCCTGAGGTGGTGCGGTCCCTTCCCAAGGTTTCAAGCCCTGTAGTGTGGATGAACTGGTAATCTTCCTGCCATCTGGCTTGCTTTTTCATACCCATATTTCCAAATAAAGCAGAATTTAATGCTTTTTTTGCTTTTTCTTGGCTTTTATTTGGACATTAACGCCCAAAGTAAAGATTTGAGGAATACGCACATTATTAATTCATTTTGCCTGACGCAGAGGACTTTACCCAGGTGTGTGCTGTAATGCTTATACTGCTGTGTTGAATGGGATGGCAGATGGGAGGAAGGAATTTGTTTTTTCCATTATCATCTTCCTCCATCTTGAGATAAACCACAGGAGCTGACGGGAGAAATCTTTAGAGCTGTCATTAGGAGAATGATGAGAGTTATTAAATCTGATTGTCCACTCAAATGAAACACTCCTGGAGACAGTACCTGCAGTTGACTAAACCTTGGAGAGAAAGGGGGAGATGAGCTATAGGGTATTTGGGGGGAGACTATCATCTTATGATTAGACTAATTAGGAATCTTCTAAAAAGGAGACAAGCTGTCAGACTGCTCTTTTTAGAGAGCAGGTGGAAAGATATAGAAAAAATTACCAGATTGGATCAAGAGATGAAAAAAATAGTCGTCCAGAAAATAACATATGTGCTAGAGAGAGAATGATTGTTTCCTTACAGTCTTAATCACAAGGAATAAAAAGACTGTTGGAAAACCAGAGGTAGAGTAAAGACTAAAGCTTTAGCATTTTTCTTCAAAGTTATGTACAGGATCCTTGATAAAGTCTGTAGTCCACTTCAGTTGTAGTGTTGGATCCCTGGACCCAGAATATCCATCACAAGAGAGCTGTGGGAAAGAGTGCTCTGAAGTTGAGAAGATTTTTGTGGGGAGGGTCAGATCTGTTTCTCAGAGCCAAAGGCAGGTGACGGTTTATTAAAAGGCCTAAAAGAACCCTGGAAACAAGCAAAGGAAACTAAAGAACCTCAAAACTAAAGAAAAGCCAGAGACAGAGCTGCAGCCTACTCAAGTCAAAAAAAGGTCTGAAGGTGCATGGGCCCAGTGTGATGGGGACCTCACCTCAGTATTGTCCAGCTGAAGATTTCTATCTTTTGGTTCTAAATGAAGCCTTTGCAATTCTGTTCTTGTTTCTGACTTGCTATTCTTGTAGATATACGGATATTTCTTGATCTCTATAATTAGCATAGCAAAGCACATGAATGTTCCCATTTAGAGCAATGGGTCTATTTGCATGCTTAAATGCTTTATTTGACAGGGTTTATGAACCCAATCCAGCAACACTCGGTGCGGACAATGAAACTCTTTTCCCTAACATGAATGGATAGTGGTTTGGGTCTGGTAAAGGTAACTATTTATGCTTGCCAGCTGTTATGGGAAATAAGCACTGTCCTTTTATGAGAAGGAAGTACAATTATACCATACCAAGAAACCATGTCCCTCAGGCCTTCAACATTCTTCCCAATGAATGAAGCCTTATAATTACCACCGCTACTTGTGAGAGCTTGCTAATATTGCATGGGCAAGACTCAGAGTTTAATATCTCTCTTTCAAAAAAGCAATAACAACAACAAACAAACCCCTGTGAGCAGCCTGTGGCTTAGAAATGATGCTGTGTTCCTGACACTATTACCTTACATGCAAATATTTTTCTCTCCTTTGCTGTATGTTTTTTTTCTTGGTTTGCTCAGCTGGTAACATGAATATGTAGATGATCTAACACAAATGGCTCAGCTATCCCCGTAGGCATGTCTCACCACAGCTTCTTAGGTAAAAGGATCAGAAGGGGATAAAAAACCAAAGGATTTACTCCTTAAGAGGCACATTGCTTCACCTGGGAAGACTAAGTAGAGGACTGAGAAACTTTCTTAGTGCTCAACCATGCCACCCTTCTGTCCAGTTGCTTTGGGCACACAATATTTTCCCTCACTGTCTGAAACAGATGCTGTAGCAATTATGAGCTCCTTTCATAAGAGCTGCTATTGTGAATAAAGTATCATTTGCACAGATGTGTAACATATAGAATAAGGTTAATTATTGTATCCTTATTAGAAGCATATACATGTTATGATTCTGGTCTTCCTTTCTCTTCGTGGGTTCAAGAGTATTGGGTTAATGGTGCTTTCGTGACATACATGCTTTAATTTTCTGTTCTACCCACACCTGAGCATAATGAGTAAATTTCCCAGGTAGGGAGGCACATTTGGAAAGTTTGGCCAAACTCAACTCATTCTGGTAAACTTGCTTGTTTTCATAAGCTAGGATTAACTATGAGCCAATCCAGAAAAAGCCGTAAATATGTGAGAAGTCCTGTTGACTTAAACTATATTTGCCTTGAAATCTCCAGTTGTTTCTCTCACTTACTGACAGAGACCTTGTACACATGTGCCTTCTAGTGTCACCAAATTAGACCCTCAAACATACTTTAGTAAAGTTGGCCAGGAAGAGAGCTTTGTTGGTTTCCAGGTGAAAAGAACACAGCACCTGATGGCTCTTGGCTGTAGTAGCATCTCCACTTTCAGCATAAATCTTCCTCAAGGCGCAAGGGAAAACTGCATTTTCTTTTCCTATTTTGCTTTTGTTGGTGACATTTCAGTTTCCTGCAGCAGTAGGGTGAGCATGGTGTGAAGGTGCAGGATACAAGGTTGTGGGTAGGCATTGGGTTACCAGAAGGACCAGCAGGAGCGAGGTGGGGATCAGCAGATGGTTTTATGTCCACAACAATAACTGGACCTGCAAGGGCAGTTACTCCTGTGCTACCCATCATAATCCTTTACTCAGGAGCTGCAAAGGGGTGAGGAGGCAGGAGGCATGGCTGCAACAGCCAAACCCAAAGCCTTCAAGTGCAGGGAAAGGAGATGGTGGTGGCTCTCGATGACTGTGACCTTTGCCTGTTCTGTCCCTGGCTTGTCCCACATTTGTACAAGAAAGTGGATTAACACAACTGTGCAGCATTTGCCATTTAGTTCCTGCAGGACTAGTTCAGTAAACCACATTAATTTATCAGAAAAGAGAATCAACAAATGTTCTTATATGTCTTTATGTAGCAACTACAAAAATTGCTCTCGGCACCTTTAGGTTTTGATGAGAAGAGAAAAACACCAAGAGGACTCTAACAATCCTAAATTTTAAAAATAATTTGAATAGTGTAGAGGATGAGGTCTAGCTTAAAATAATCACCAAAGTAAAATGCAGAATACCTGCTGATCTGGGAGGACTGTCTGTTCTCTGGGGCAGGAATTTTGTGGAAAATTAAGTGTGCAGCAATGATTGCCATAGGCACAATTTAGTATTGCATTAAACATTAAACATTAAATTACTAGAAACTCTAACGATCACTTTTTGACCTAACAGTGCTTGACCTTGTAACCTTAAAATTTTTAGAATTTTTCTGTTTCTCTACTACTGACCTAGAAAGGCCATTCATTCTGGAAAAAGGAATTGCAAAAGCATTACAAATTGTCAAGTCCTTTTTCAGAAAAATGTTTTTCATACTGTGAGATTTAAGTTAAATGTCCATTGCTTTCCATTGATCTGCACACACAGCAGTTTAAAATTAAAAAAAAAGTCAGAAAATAGATTGTAAGGATAATTTATCTTCCTCCTAGATAAGTGTCCTGCCATAGATTTATTTTCCTCTGTTGGATAGGTTTTCTCCTCTTTGCAAAGTTACTAACACCAACTCAATTTTCCACTTCAGTATTAGTCTTTTAAAATATTGGCTGAACCACAGTTTCAACAGCTAATCATATAGCGTCTTGTGAAATACCTTCATAGGTAGTGGGAATTTATAAGAAATCTGTGAAAACTATACAAAGTAAGAGGCTTCCATACCAGAGGTTCTTTTCTTCCCTTTGCTGGCAAACATATCTGGGAAACATAGATCTCGTGAGCAAAGATTTAAGAGAGCTCATTTGCTTTAGGAGAGAAGGTGAGATTTGTTTTTCTCTCATTCTCACAAGATTTCCTAGCAAGTTGGTAGCTTAAAAATATTTTAAACAATTACGCTATTAATTTCTGAATTTTATATTATCTATTACTTCAATTACAATATTTAAATAATTAATATTTTTTATATAAGGATTTCATTCTTCTCCTAAGGAGTTGTTTCCACAGTGCATGAGCCTGTGGTTCATGCTTCAGTAGCAACACTTCATGCTACTTACTTTTCACTTACTGTGTAAGAGTTAGCATGGAGTAAATGGGGAAGACTTCACAGAGTCTTTCCTTTGTAAGGAAGCCCATGCCCAGCTCAGGCAATCCCAGGGAAGTGTGCCTGCTCTGCCGCGGTCCCGAGGGAAAGTCGGACACCTAAAAGTCCTGTCCATTTGCTGGATGCCAAATTCTTTTCTCAGCCTTTATGTCTGAAAAAGTGGCAAGCCTCCAGGTGTTTCCCCCTGTCAAACATGTGAGGTGACGAGCTGAGAGGTGAGACACCTATTTCTTAGTCTGTGTTAGGAAGTGCAATAGAAATACCACAGTTCAGTGTCTCACCTATTTACTTGCAAGCTCTGATACTAGTTTTGTCTAAACTGTGTTTCTTTATCTGATCTTTCTTTCCTTACAAGAAAGCCTGTTATATAGAAACCATAGCTATTTGCCAGTAAAAACATCATAAAACCACTTCCAAGTGTGTGAAAAGGAGGTGCTGGCAGCAATGGGAGGGGCAAAAGTGGAGACAGACAAAATATAGGAATAAGACTTTTCTTGCTGTAATTTTTATCTGTGATTCCATTGACATCATTGTGTTAGCAGTAGGGCAACACCATTCCCCTTCCCATGGAGCCAGCCTGGCTTTGACCAGGCTCCAGGTCCAGCAGGAAAATATTTTTAGGGATGAATAAGCAGAACAAAACACATCCCACAACTCCTCAGGGACAAATCCGCAGCACCGTGCCCCCATCAGTGGTTCTGGTGAGTCAAGCAAGTGAGGAGGGCTGATGGCAGTGCCCCAGCAATGGGACAGGAGGGTGGTGAGGGGCAGTGCTGCCGAGGGCAAGCTGGACTGCAGCACGATGCCAAGGGGCATCCCTAAAGGGAGCCTCCACTCCTGCAGCCTCCTCGGGGATGGATACCCCAAATCGTCTGTCAGTGGCTGTGCCCTGATTTCTCAGTCTTCCCAGCAGGAATGGGTACTGGCATCCCTATCAAACGGGCAAAAGGCAGAGTGAGCTTCCTCATGTCATCTCCTTGCTCACTGCCGTGCTCAGCATGCCTCACTGCTGACTGAGTCTGGGCGCAACTTTAAGATAATCAGATTACCTTTACAATGAAGCACGAGTAAGCAAGTGCAAAATAAAACAAACAAAAAAAATTAGTAGTTTTCAACCTTCCCCTCAGTCAAAACCCCTGCTTCCAGAGTTTTGCAAGATACTAATTTTTGGAAGGAAAGAAAGGTTTCAATGAAAGGGTTTTTTTTCCTAACCCCACCCTGAGAGGCAAGGTGTTACAACCTTGTAACGAAAATAGGTGTTATTAGCTATTGTCTAACCCACTTGAAAGGCTTTGGTGTATTCCCCCAGTGTGAAGGCTTTATTGAAGACTGCAATAAGAAAACTTTGCAGTTTAAGCACTTTCACCCTTGGGACTTAAACTTCCATTTAGGTTTTTATTTGCTACAACCCCAAAGAGCCTACAATGTCAGTGCCTGAAGAAATGAGGCTTGAGAGGTGATTATAGTTTTATGCGGAACAAGAGCTGTTATGAATTGGAAGACAGATGCTAAAAACTGAGTCAAATAAAGGTACCTACTTTGCACTTGCAAGATAGCACAACGCCTTCTGCTGTGTTGCAATCTTTTAATCTCTGTCAGCACATCTTGTACTACAAAATAAGTGTGGATCATGCATATGGATATATGGGAAATATTTATTTTAAGAAGACTACAAACTGCCATACATATATGTAAAATGTAATTAAAAAGTGCACCGTAAAAGAACTACTTGAGGATTACAGAAGCTTAGCAGTATTGAACTGTCATATGCTAAAAATATCTTGGTATCTTGCTTTAGATGACTTTCTGAATTAATTGTACAGACCCCAAAACATAACCTAAATACTAGTAATGTCACTTCTTCTTTTCTTTTTCTTTTCTCTTTCTTTTCTCTGAACCAGTTCCTGTAGGTTTATACAGATGTAGAATTTATCCATCTACTGTATTTTGATCACAGATATATTCATCTTCAGCATCAGGTTTCAAATTCATGACAAGACCTAGCCAAGGGTAAGTTAAACAAGGTGAAAACCTCGGAAAAGGAATGTGTTGTGTACAGATAACTTCAGGGAGTGAGGGGTGAATGACAGCCATGGGGAATTCTCCTCCTCTTTGGCTTCTTTGCACGTGCGCTTAGTCGAAGGCCTGTCCCTGGGACTGGGGAAACAGCCCGCAGGCAGGATGATGTGCTCAGGGGTGTTTCATGAGCACTGCTGTGAACTCAGCCCTCAGTGGTACAGAATCATGTGAGAGCCATGAGCTTGCACAGGGCATTTGGTGGTAGCAGGTTTCTGAAGATGCCTCTTCTGGCTCATGAGAGCTGTTACGAATGGTGAGGCATGGGATGGAAGGAGCTTTGTTTGGCTACAGGAACCCTGAGTAAATTTCCTGGGTGCAAAATTAGCTTGTAAGAAGTGATATTTCTGCTACAAGTAATCTGACGATCATGTAAACATGATGATCAAGTAAACAGGGGGGTGGGGAGAGTGGGGGGTGTCTGCAGGCATTTCATGCTACTTCTACAGATCAGTTCTTTAGAATAAACCTGCATTTAATTGTTGCTGGTACTGCCAGACCTTTGCTACAAAAACATGCTTGTCCCAGTCTACAATAGTATTACCTCTATAGCTGATGAGATGTTAGGAGATGCGCATTTCACTTATCAACAGTTCCCATTTGCTAGTAACTGTGTGTTCTGCACCACTTCTCAGATGTCAGCGCAAGGGTGCTTACAGATTTGGATGCCTATAAAACAATCTGCAAAAAGTACAATGCTTCTCAAAGGTCAGAGAAAGATGTCTGTAAGATGTCAGCTGTTCCTGCTCACCCATAACAGAAGACAAATGGAGATTAGTTACACTCTAAATCTGGGAAATGCCAGAATAAATTTGTCTGTGAATCCTTAATTTGAAGTGGAATCCTCCTTGCCTAACTTGCAGTGTCTTTATCATCATCCACATGCCCTTTCTGGCCTCTGGTGGGAAACAGGCATTTCTAAAGCATTCTGCATTTTCTCCTCACAGACTCATTTAAAATGGGTCAGATAAATTGTCTTTTAGAAGTGCCTGTTTCTCTCTAGTGACTATAAAGGGAGTCTAGATGATTAGCTCAGAGGCAGAAGTCTGTGCTGTAAACTTCTAAATGAGGAGTGAGGAATCTCAGCCTTGTATCTACAGGACAGTCAGACTTTCACTTCCATCACCTCTCTTCTCCTAGACGAATTCAGTTGTGGCTGTTGGTTTATAAACAACAGTTGAAGTGAGATTCCCAGATCTCACTTTTCACTCCACAACCTTAAATTCTTCTGAACTCTCATTTCAGATACCTACAGCCTTTTCTGAATCTGGCCCTTGCAATCTCTGCAAACTACCACATTACTGTACAAATAAGACCAGTGGCAGTCTACACTGGTGCACAATGGCCTTTATCTTGGTAAAATATGCATACGGTAAATTGCATTCCTTTGGAGCTGAACTTGGCAAAAAATGTCACTAATATGGATGGGCTTCTCTGAGTGGTGCAGTAGCATTTTATTACGGCTTTGATCAAGAGAGTTGCAAACAAGACTTCTTTGTCCTGCGAGACCAACTGTGTATACATTTTGGAAAAAAATTTTCAGTACAAACATTGTTTTTGTTTGCACTAGTATCAGTCCCTACCACTTTATTGAACTCTTACTCCTCAGTTGCAAAAGAGGCTGGATTTCTACCAGGATAGGTGGGTGTTACAAATCAGCTCTTCATTACAACATTCAGACCTAGTACAAGCATACACTTTTTCATCTACATCACACCTCTGGTGATACATGTGATGCAAATTAAGTTGCCAATGCAATAAAGCATTTGATTAATAGTGTTTAACTTTAAGCACACAAAGAGTTGTGTTCAGTAGGGATACTCAGGAAGCATGTGAATAAATGCTTTGTTGGGTTGGCATCTGTATTCCCATAAGCCAAGTTAAAAAAAAAAAAATGCAGAAGAGATCACAGAAACCTGGATATGAGGAATCCTTTTAGGGAAGGTTGAGCTCTAGCTAAGCAGTGGAAATTCGTGGAAAAAGGCATCACATGATGACCTACACACTGACATAAATTGCATAGCAGATAGATAGTATGTGGACCCAGTCAGAGATAACATAGGGAAGAAAAAATACTAGCTCATACTCAGATATTGTTAGAAAGAAATAGATCTGGTGGTATGACTCACAATAATCAATGAATTACGAGTCTCTGCATAAGCTGCATAAATAGTAGTGCTATGTCCAGATACTGGGGTGTAAAGGAATAGCAGCAGTGGTGGAGACGAGACTGGATTTTGTGCAGAGCACACCAGGAAGCCACAGGGGACACAGAGTAGTAAAAATGGACTCAGTTGATGTTATTACCTAGAACACCAGACCTGGACAACAGATATTACAGGAACCAGGGGAGCACTTCTGCTTTCTGCAGGTAGATGCGTTTTGTCATCCTCTCTTGCAGAATTATTTGCAGTCAAGTGGACACGAATCATTAATTTTACAGTGCCTGTTCCTGCCAGCTTTCTGCTACTTGGCATCAGCATGTTTTTTGCACAGGTGGATTTGCAAATCCACTTGTTTTTGGTCCTGTCCCTTATGGATTCGGAGGAACTTCTCAGGAAGGTAAAACTAAGAGGCTGCACGCGTTTCCAGAACAGAGGGCTCCAAACATATTTTGCCATGTTTATTTATCTGTCACATGCATGTTTCAGCCTCTGTCACTTGCACCATATGCTCAGAACAGCAGTATCACTTCAGTTTTCAGAATACAAGGATTTGCAATGTTTGATGTAGACCACCTACATAAGGTCAAGCCACATCCTTTCCTGTTCATAGATGTGATGGTGACAAATCAAACTCTCAGAAAGGAGGAATTACTCTAACGAAATAGCGTAATACATAAAAATAAATACATTTAATAAAATGGTTGGGTTTTTTCCAGGATGTTTTGTGCTTGTGACCTTTCAGCATGCCTATGTACCACTTCTGAGCCTCTCACTACACCCAAGATGCACAGATAAATACTCAGGTGCGTGTGGTTTTGTATCTCGAGGATCTGATGCCTGCCTTATCTGTTAGCTAAGGAGAGCTGTGAGAAACAGCAAGATCGGCAGCATTACTTTGGATAAACTAGATTATAACATATGCTTCTCTCCTATAGCAATGCTGATGTAGTTCTGGTGGTTTTTAGGACTGTGATATTACTACTGGGGCAAGGGAGTACCCAACTGAAAGTTAGGCTGTAGCCCTGTGTACATATTTCTCAGTGGGACTGCTGTTGGGAGCACCCAGGCCACTTAAGACTCTCTACAGCCACCTCTGTTGTGTCAGCACAGCTGTGCACACAGATGTGCCATGAACAGGATCAGGGTGAGAAATAGGCTTTGCCACAGGGCCAGGCAAACACTACCCTGGCACAATGGAGAGGAGGGGCAGCTGGAGGGAGGAGGAAGGGCTGGAAATAGGAAAGCAAGGATTTCTTAAAAATCTCTGTCTGGCCATAGTCTGACCTGCCAGAAGAGATTTAGAGCTTAATCCTGCTGTCACTGAATGAAAAAGGCAGCCTTAAAACTTGGTTCAGTGCTAAGTAAAACCGATGAAATTTAGCAAATTTAGTGCATTTTGGATAGTATTTTCCAAACAGATGAACCTTTTCTTTCAGTAATTTGAGAAATTGTCTTTTTAAGTGCAAACAGACAACAATGCAGGGTATGAAAGAAAGGTATTCATGTCACAGCTGTTCTGTTTTCTAGTGCTATTCCTTTTTCTCTTAGGTTGTCATCAGCTACTTTTGGTGTGAAATTAAAGAGAGGCTTGTAAACAGCTGCTGATACATGCAATATGCTACATGCAGCAAGAATGCACATCATGAGTCATCCACACCCTGTTTTGTCATGTTGGTATTTCCCTCAGACTGTGCCCAAACTATGTTCTTTTTAAATCCCCCCCTCCCCTCCCCCCCCCCCCCCCAAAAAAAAAAAAAAAAAAAAAACCCAAACCAAACAAACAAAACCCAAAACAAAACATATTTTTCAAGGAAAAAAAAGTCCTGAAAATGTCAAGTGTTTGCTCAGGCTCTGATCCAACACAATACTAAAACCCTTTTTAAAGTCAACTGCATCCCAAACAGCCTGTTCCTCTTGGTAATCTAGACCTTGTAATGGAAATTCTAGCAGAGCTGTGACTATTACTAATGCACTTAATACATTAGGAGCTCAATTTTGAATGCCTTGAGCACTTAGTCCCCCTGCTAAAGTGGATCAGAGCTGTGGTGCTGTAGCGTAACAGGGCAGTCCCATAGTCTTTGTGACCTTTTGTGAGCATCTGAAAGAGATTGCATTTAATGATTTTAAAATGTCAAGGCCCATTTCGGGCAAAAAGAAAGAAATCAAATTGGGTTTCTGGACTGTGTAAGCTTTTAAAATGAGTCCACGGACATCCTCAGACATAAGACACTGGGTTAAAATATCATGGAGGCTGAATACGTTATATTTCAGAATCAGGTCTCAGAGACAGTAATTTCAAAATCCAGGCCTGCAGAATAATAATGTTACAGCACATGCCTGCCATAATTTGCTTTTTAGTTCATTCTGAATTACCTCAGCACAACCAAGTAATTCATCAGTGCATAAAGCATGCAGAGACTGGAAGTGTGAATTATGCATGAAGGATTATTTTGCTCTGATGTTCTGCTGGATGTGTATTTTTGTGCAGTGTACGCTGGAAAGCTGCACTAAGGGCCCATGATGGCTGGGTGTTGGTTTGTGGAATATATGGGGGTCTTGTGTTGTTTGAAAGCATAGTCAACTGTGATATGACGCTAGTAAGAAAATTGCATCAACAGTATAAATAAATGATGGCTTTAAAATATGAATTATGCCATAAATAAATGATCTCTGCTTCCTCACATTCTGCCTCCATAGAAAGCTAGTTAACCAAATGTGTTATTCACTATCCAGAGACAGCCTGACCAAAGAAGGTTGTTTACTTCCCTGACACAGACAGATCCACCAAAGAGTGCAAACTTGTCATGGAACCAGTAATAAAATACCTGTTGATGAGCATTTCTCTGGCTGGTTCTGGCATGTCTCAGGTTTGAATGAAGCTCTCTTGGGATTTAAAATAAAGATGCAGAATTAGACTTTTGAAGAAGGAATCCAAGTTAATCATCATAATTAAAAACAATAATGAGAAGTCATTTCTGATGCATTATATAATAATCATGTAATAACATGTTAAAATGAAGCTAAAGCTGCAGGCATATATTGGCTGATGTGAGTGCCCATTAACTTTTCAAGAACACTAGCAATGAAAGCAATAACAAATACAGGAAATGTAGAATTAACATGTTACTTCTTTAACAAGGTAGCTTGGCCATCTTAATTCTAGAGGTGGTTGAAGAACAGAACTATTGTATGAAACATCTTTAAAAGTTCACAATTATTTTTATTTTCTAAACTCTTTAGGAAATTAAATTTTTCTATTATTTTGAAACTATGTGAAGATACTACTTGATTTAGCAGACTTCTGGCTTTTGTGCTTTGCCTTGCATTTTTCCTTTTGCACTTACACCCTGGAAAGCAAGATGATTCACACAGAGAAGGAAAAGACAGCAAATAGATTTTTCTATATTTGGATGATAACTGCATTTAGAAATGCAAGAAGGTAATTTCAGATTAAAAACATCCTTTTTCACAAAAGCTTCAACACACTTTATGTAATTCTGACCTTTTGATTACATCTCGTAAGAAAAAATTTCCGTTAGCTTTTCCTGTCGTATTTTAAGTCACTATCCTAACCTAAGAATTAGTAATGCCAATTTTGAGGGTAAAACATTTGTGTAAATTTTAAGGAGTGGAAAACATTTCAATTTTAGCAGTAAACAAGTTGTAGCTTTAACCATTCAGCTGCTATTTTCATTCATCTATTCTGTTTAAAAGCAAGTGATCTATTCTTTATTGAAAACAATATTGATAGCTATATCTTTAATCTGCTGTGTAGTTTACTCCTAAAATTTTAGTCCCAGATATTTATTGGGAAAAAAAAATACAGACTCCCAATTTATATGGTGCTGGGATCACTGCCAAAGGTAAAATTAATTCATGAGGGAATACATGAGAGAAGTTGGAAAAAACAAGTACAGAAACCAGCAGCACTCCCCAGGTTCCCACCCCCAAACCTGCAAGTTGCAGGAAAAAATATCCATGGGATGTGTACCAGTCCATGATGACAACTACCAGAAATAACTCATTGCTCACGTGATACCCTCAAGAACACAAGTAACCCTGTGTTTGAAACACAGCCATTTCCCAAAAGCTCTGGTGCAGTCACTCACTGCAGGAATCACTGCTGGATGGTCATTGTGCCCATGAAGGTCACTGCACACCAAGATAAACGTCTCAGTACTAGAGTGGTAAGGCAGATGGTCCTATACGGTTGCCACTTTCAACAGGCAGGAAAGGGATTGCAGTGAGAAAAGAGGACACAGAGATCATCCCCCCCAAATACCCACATCAGCAGTTGCTGGCTGTGGTGGTGACTTCCTGAAACACAGAATCATAGAATCACAGAGTTGTTTAGGTTGGAAAAGACCTTTAAGATCATCAAGTTCTACCATTAACCTAACACTACCAAGTCCACCACTAAACCATGTCCCTTAGTGCCACATCTACACATCTTTTAAATACCTCCAGGGATGGTGACAGGGACCAGATATAGAGACAATTGCAATGTTTTCACCATCACCCCCAAAATAATTGCCAAGTAGTTAACAAATGCCAGACTCGACTTTTTAGGTTTTTAAGGCAAAGTAAGTCACATCAGTTATTATAATCTTTTCTGGCAGGCTAAGCTACAGACTCTGGGGTAGGATTTGTTTCACTTCACCTGCTTTTAGCTATCTGGAAGTCATGAGGCTAGTGTGAGCCACCTGCCTAGCTTCCACCCTGTAGTCAATGAACAGACATGGGCATATCCAGAGACTGATTCCTCCTGCTTCTATTAAACACCTATGATTGTCTGGAGGTACCCTTCTTAGCTTAGACCTAATGTCTAATGTTTGCATTCCTATAGATAGGCTGGCTAAATTCCTGCCTTTAAAATCCAGGGCGGATTTTAAAAACAAAGACCCAAAACATACCATAAAAGCAAACAGAAACCCCCAGCTGACTGTGAGTCCTTGCAAAAATCTGTGTATCTTCTTTATTCCCTGGACTATTATGTTTTGTGAAAATTTCTAGGAATCATTCTATGATGTAAAAGTTAATAAGTACTTTTAAAAATTGGTATGGCAGAAATAATTCTTTGAGACCTACATGGCTCAGCTGGACTCTGAAAGGGTTGGCTATTTTCCAACAGGTCCTCCAGCAAGGACTGACATTAGACGTGATTGCCCCAGTGCAGGGAAGTCAAGCAGCCTCCTCTTTCCCCTGCAACTGAGGGCAGAGATATCATTTGGCTGCAAACACAGAGGAGGTTGCTGCTTCCGATACTGAAAAGGAGCGGTGACGTATGTTGGCAAGATGAAATTCTGCTCTAATTCCCCTATGCTCTAGTTAGACCTATGAGAGGAGCCTGCGGTTGCTCTTCCTAAAGGCATGATGTGAGCTGCTGTACGCTCTGTTCCTGTCCGATCTCCGTGTTCACAATATTTCTATCAGCCACCACTGGAGTGCACAAGTCCCCAGCACTCACGACCCTCAGCACACCAGCCCCTCCATCATTTAAATTCAGAGGTGGTAACAGTCTTGCAAAAATCAATAGGTTTTAATAGGTATTTCCTGAGTTTTATTAAGTATCAAACAGAACTGAGACATCCACTTATTGTTTATATCTGCAGTCAATATTGCTTGGGTTTGGGTTTGTTTTTTTTTTTTTATTAAACTAAAGCAGATGTGAGTTAGTCACTGGTGGACTTCTCATTAAAACAATGTTCGCTGCCTCTTTTGTGAATTGCATAGGAGGGCTGGGATAAACACTTCACATTGTGTTGCCCATCAGTTGCTGCCGTTGTTACTAATGAAATACTAATGCTCTGATAATGCAGTTGTAAGTCTAATTTACCTCTTAGGTTTCAACATTATTCACCGAATAAAATAGCATTCTGAGAAACCAGTTCCACTGAGCCATGATAATCTACTCCAGCTGAAGATCTGCCCCCCCCCTACTCTTGAGGTAGACTTGGACTAGAAAAAGGAGCTGTCTGGCTAATACAAGCATACTCTGTAGCCTTTGTCAAAACAGTTTTTATTCCCATCCGATGCAAACCTCAGGCATTATTACAGGGTTTCATGGAACAGATGTTCTTGAATTTGCATAATGACAGACAGACTGCCTTTTCTTTATGAAAGGTCACTAAAAACCAATGCTACTGTTCAGTCAGTCCTGTCTTCGTTAAACAAATTTCAGGACAAAACCGCTTTGTCTTCACTTACTGTTTTCATGACCACTGCTTTACATACTTTAATCAGACAAAACTGAGGCCAAATCATTGGCTTATGTCACACCACATGGCTGTCTAGCTTCCCCTAATTCCTAAATATTGGGCATTCTGGTATGATTGTTCAAATAACAGGGTCAAATCCTCAGCTGCTGTAAGGCAGAGTAACTCCAGTGACACTGGTGAAGCTCCCCTGGTTGATGCTGGCTAAGAGAAAGAGCTCTTCAAGAGAACATCCCAAAACTGGGTGCTTGGCCTCAGTATATATTCACTTCTTTATTTATAGGGTGGGGCTTTTTTGCACCAACAAAATTAAATTCGTATGAAATTTCTGAGAAGAATTACTGTTTCTCATAAAGTTGATTTCTATTTAACAGCATGTACCCCCATGTATAAGCAAGCTGTTCATTTCTTTGTGATTTGTATGGGCACATCAAATAGCTGATGGGAAAGTTTTAAATCTTCTGCATCTAATGTCTCAATGACAGACAAATTCCATCATGGAGATCCCCAAAGAGACTGCTTGTTAGCCTTCAAGGCAAAAACTGAACTTTGCATTCTAGGCAGCATGCAGCTGGAGAATTATTGAGAAAGCTGATAGACAGCAAGGGTCCTCATAGAAGGGCTCTAGGAGGGGCAAAAACCAAGAAAAATGAGCCACATTGCACTATGCAGTACTATCAAGTCATGCTGAGATGCTTGAGACAGGGGAGGGAAACCCTTTGTCTAAACAAAACATGAAAATACACACAATTTCCAGCTGTGAAATCCCTCAAATGATCAAATAATGGAAGGTGAACTACAAAGTTACATACTTTTTTTTCTAGGTAGCATAGTGTCGATTTTCAGTGAGAGATGCAATTTTCCACTACATGTTGTCTTTTTCCATGAATTGCACACTTGCTTTTGCTGTTATACTACCCAGAACTAGATGATGATATTAAAAATTACCTCTTGCCTGTATTTCAGGTTAATTTAATACATCTAAAAGAACTAATGGCTGGCTTCCATACATGCAACTGTATGTATGGCTGCCCGGAACAAAGCACATGCTATCAGAATTAGGCAGATACTGCCCAGACTCGTGAGAGAAGGAAAGAGAATAAGGAAAGAGCAGGTTCGGTCCTTGAGTTGCTGGACAGTAATTCTGGGGGAACTCTGATTTAAGCATAGGAATGGGAATTACTGAGAAAGAGGGTGAATCTGGACATGCTGTTCCACCCTTCTTCACTTGACAATCCAACTAGGCTGAAATGAGAGGAGTCGTTTCCCTGCAAGCTGAAGTGGATACTGTCCCTCAGGGTACACAAACACAATACAGCTTCTTTTGTTTT
The DNA here is from genome assembly GCF_030463565.1 of Pelecanus crispus. Classification (NCBI taxonomy): domain Eukaryota; kingdom Metazoa; phylum Chordata; class Aves; order Pelecaniformes; family Pelecanidae; genus Pelecanus; species Pelecanus crispus. Next base: position 51,208,129 of record NC_134643.1, read on the forward strand.
CATTGAAGACTAAATCCCACCGTGCCATGGGAAGCCTGGACTTTCCTCTGCTTCTTTCACGTCAGCCATCGTAGTTCTGGTGATCCCAGGTTGGACAATCAGGGACAATTCGCAGAAAGCAGCTGGGTCACCTTATGCGTGGAAGGAGAGAGGACATACAGCTCCCTTCCAAGTGTAACTCTGGAGAGGAGGAGGTACAAATAACGTGGCTGGTTTTTTTCTCAGCCAACGGTAAAAACTGTGGCATGATCATGCACCAGTCAGAGGACTTGAAAATCTTGTTCTTTGCTCAAAGGCCATTTTTTTCTATTTGAACATCCTTTTTGATAGCTCTTCACTTCTCAGACTTGTAAAGTTCCCTATCAGCAAGGCTCAGAGTAAAGCATTCTCCTCTGAATTGTGTTTTTCTCACCCTTCCCCAGCCATTCTTTTCTCCTTACCATCCACCTCTATTCTAACAAGGTTCCAAGCAACCTTCTAAATCAGTTCCAGGCACGGATGATGAATGGCGATGAAGTCTAAAGCTCTTCCTAGTTTAGGTTTAAATTCCCTAAAAGGTCCCCCTTTCCCCCAACTTCATATCCTGACAGATCATCATAAACATTGACATTGGAGTCAGGTGAGTTATATACAACTCTGTGCAATGAGGTGCTGCTGACAAAGTGTTTTCTTAGACCAACAAGTGAGATTTGCTCCTGTTCCTGTCCAATGCACCAGAATTTGTTAACCTTCAGGGAAAGCTGCAAAGCTACTCAGAGATGAAGAACTCTAGATAATAACAGTAAGTGAGACTACTAGTGATAGGGCCAAACTTCCACTACCTTTTAGCTTCAAAAGTCCATGTGAATGCAGCACAGCCATCTTACTTGAACACTGACAGATCGCAAATGGAATGAGCCTGACCTTCACGTTGGGAAGTGTGATGGACACCCACAGACACGCTGCAGCAGTAGGGCTGGCAGCTGGGTAAAACCAAATGAGGGGTGACAAAGAGTGGAGGGCAACAGGAGATGCAAAGGAGCAGATCTGCAGCCTAGCACCTCACAGGCAATGTCCTTGTCTCTACTGGAAGCACTGCAGAAGTGATGGCTTCTTCTGCCCACGTTCTCTGCACAAGTTGCCATTTGTTGGCTTGGTAAAAGATCAGGCTATAGCAGCGGCTAGTCAACCCATAGAAAATAATAACAGAAATTACTTACACTTCAGCTTTGACAAAGAGTGTTGAAGACATATCTATCTACAAGAAAATTCCCAAAGTTCCTTAATTCATGCAATATGTATCTTGCTTAAAAAATATATAAATGCAGATTAAGCCAACCAACTTTGTACTCAGCAGAATTTTAATATGGGATGCCATATAAAACTGTTCTACAGTTTCACAGTCATTTAAGGATAGTTTACATGGTTCTTAAATGTTTGACTGTTTATTTCTTAAAGCACGTACAGGTCTCACTTGTTCTTCAAGTACAAGTTGAATTTGTTTGTGCTACTAATAAAATAGATTCCAATAATAGATCATTGGTTTACATGATAACATAGGAGGTGGAAAACCTCAGGATTCTTTGGTTTCTGATTTAAAAGACTGATATAGTAGATTGGAAACTGAAATTAACTTCAAAGTTTTAGATTAAATTATCATTGCCTATTAGATGATGAGCTAGTTTTCCTTCAGTATTGGTTTCCTGACTTTTCTTTTCTATTAAAAGGGTCTTACAAAGTACAGGATACAAAGCCTGTGACTACCAGTCCTCCTCACAGATAAAATATTTCATTACACCATGATTGCAAGTAGTATCTTCTAATAGGTCAGACAATATTTTGGAAAAAAGACATGTTTCAAGATTTGGCTTGTCTGTTTTTATTTCTGTAAAACTGTATCAGTTGACCTAGCAGTAAATATTATCTGTGTTTATAAACTTTGTCTTGCTTATCCTCTGAAATCCTCATGGTTACCGTAGTAAAACAGATGTCTCATTTCAGAAATAAAACAATGATGGGAATTAAGCCTTTTTATTGATAAACCCTGGTGAACAAATGAAGACATTCTTCTGTATTAGTGAATTCATTCACATTTATCAGTAATGAATAAATTGTTCTCAAAGCATAAGCAGAATCCTGTAATAAGGTACCGTATTTCCAGCATATGGAAAACTGCCATTTTCTGTTGTGTGAAAGAAAGCTGAAAGCTATAGTACAGCTAAGTAAAATATTCATCTTTACTATGTTTATAATTTTCTTTTGTTACTGGTCTTTAAAAGTACCAAATATACATGAGATATGTCAACATTTGACAAAAGAGGAGGCAAAAAACCAACTCCAGACAACTATGCCATAAGAAAACTGTGCTCATATTATCCTGCTAAAATTTTTCCTAAACAGAGAATTTTTTTTTTTTTTCCCCAGGAGTCAGCATGCATTCCATCATTCCCATCGTATTTGTCTCTGCCTTCTTTTGATGCCTGAAATTTGACTCCATGATAGTTTTTAGGCTGGAGATGCTCACTTATGAATGCCAGGAAAATTCTGAAGAATTTAAAAACTGCACTGTCCACTGGCAGAAGAAAACAGAAGTGAAAACAATTATTTGCATATTCATCATCTGACAGATGATCTCACAAATTCAATCCCTGTAGGGGAAATATGAACTTAATTTTCCAGGCTACAATTTCACAGGATATCAGCTGACTGGAGGCTTCTATTTCAACTATTGAATCTGTGCCTGGTTTTCACAATGCTGATGTCCCTTTGAAATGAAGGCCCTATAAAATTGTGTAAATATGAATTTCAGAAATTTGATTTTAGACGCACACATGAAATGTCTTAGAATTTGCTCATAATGCACATTAAGATCTAACTTTTAAGTGTCTTCTATAGTTACTAGAAATAAGATTTACAGTTTAAAATGTAACAGGAAAAAAAAAAATCTATTCATCATGTCTCAAAAGCTGACTAGCTGCACTGGGATAGGAATGGTATGTGAATGTAACTGAAACAAGGCCTTTTGCCAGTAGCTGTGGTGGCTGGGCAAGATAGATAAAGAAAAAGATTTGGCATAACCTGAAATTCGTCACTGAGCTCTTGTTGAGATTTGGAGGAGAGGAGGCTATGCAACAGACTTGCCTGGTTACTCATTTTGATAACGACAGCAGGTATCAGTCAGGCAGTAAAGGTGTCATGTTTTAATATTAAAGTCAGAGGGGTATAAAAATCATTTTGTATCATGGTGAAGGGAGAGGGAAAGAGGGAGGGATTCTACTGGAAATGCCATGCCACTGGATTAAGATGAGATGTTTTGCGGGAATAGGTAAAGAGGGCAATATTAGGGAGGGTGGGGAGGGAGAGGGGGCGGGAGGGCAGTACCTGTGACTGGGAAGAAATAGTGAAATGGCGTTAACATACAGGTAAGAGAATTCTAGCAATATCCAAGTCTAAGCAAAAGCACTTGATGAAAAAATTCATGATTATGATCCTAGGACTGGAATGCTTCACTTCAGAGTGTTTTAGACGAAAAATCAAAAGAATGTGCATTTTCCATTTCCAATCTCACGGCTGTGTTTTTTCAGGCACTTGAAAAAAGATGCAAAAAAAAATTTAGGGCTTTAGGCACATTCCCAAAACTTGTAACATAAAAAGTTAAAACATCATTTCTAGCATGCCTGTAAACTTAAAATGATGCATATAGCAAGAAGCATTTGTCATATAATTTGACATTTGTATAAAAAGTCATTTTAAGATTAGGTTGATAGTTGAAACATTATGAAAATTAAAAACTTATGTACTCTAAGTATTTCAAATTCAGAAATAAGTGTGTCTGGCAACTTCTTTGTTTATTACAGTAAAGAAAAAAATGTTCTTGAACAAACAAAAATGTCAGACTAACTTCCTATGCAAAATTAAGCCTAACTGAGCCTGAATATACAGAGCAAAACCAGACTATAAAATCCCTAGTACCCTGTGTGGGAAGGTTCAGTCTATAAAGGTAAGGCTTTCTGCTAATTTTGTACCCCGTTTACAAGTTGTTTAAAATCTAAAATTGGCACCACAAATAAAATTGTGAGCATGTGCTTCATCTGCAAAAAAAGAGCTTTCTTGAGGCTACTTAGGTCATTTAAACAGAAAGATATGTCCAAACAGCAGGTTTTTTTCTTCTTTGAATTAGCCTAGATTGTGAAAAATAAAAACAAAAAGTCAAAAGATTCCATCTTTCTCACCTACCTCCTTCACATTTCACCTGTATGCAGGCATATTTCTAATACATGTCCATAAACCCTCATTTGAAAGCTACTTATTATCTTGAAGGATGCTTAAATATATTGGTCAGGGAGCTCTTCTGATCCTAAAGACTTCTTTGCCCAGTCCACGCTCAATGGCAAAACAGCATGTAAAGAACATGGAATCATCACTGACAATGCTGAGAATGGCCATCATGTCACATTTTGTCCCCTTTCTGCTTCCCTGTAACTGTTTCAACTGCTCCTTGGGGGCTGAGATTTTCTGTTTGCTTACCGCCTGAAGGTTAATATTTGTTGACTTGTCCTAAAGTTTGAATACAGCCCTGTTAGTTGAAATGGCTTTGAAGAAAAATACTTCCTGTCTCTGTATCTTAAAAGACATTTTTAAAAAAACAAAACAAAACAAAACAAACAACCCGCAACTAAAAAACAACAAGAAAATGAAAAAGGGCTCACCCAAATCTTGTTGGCATACAACTCAAAATAGAGAAGTGAAAACTGCTAACACTAGAGCTGAGCAAGCTTAAGAGTGTACATCTTCTGCTGAACCCTGGGGCAGAATTGTGCATGTAGAGGCAGATACTGTGTCACTTGCTAACATAGCTTTGAATTATTAATCACACTACATATCTGGGTGCATCTTGAGCCTGTAGTTAGTATGAAAGGGAAATACCAAGATAGATTTCTCCCCTAGCTTTTTGCAAAACTGAAACCAGTAGAGGGGAAACAGTTTCCATTAATAGCAAGCACCCACCGTGGCAGCATAACAGATGATTGCTGTCTGTGTGTGAAATGAAAAGGGCGTCTGATGTGCAGGATTGGTTTTCACTGTTGTTAAGCATTCTTTTGGTTAGATATGCTCTCCTGACCCACAGTGCCTAATGAATTTTCCAGTTCCTGATGTGTATGTATAGTTCAGTCTAGAACTTCTTGCTCTTACGGTTGTGTCAGCACACCAGCAGAATCCAAGCAAACGCCGTATGTTTTTAACAGCTTGTAGCTGGCTCACTGTGCAGGTTTGAGTGCACAGTCCCCATCATGGGACTAATGTGGTCATGCACTAAGAGTCTGCAATCAGTAATCTGCAGAAGGAGGTCTAATGTTGCGCTGACTGGGAGAGTTAGGGTGAAATCATTGTATGTCTGTGATAAGAACATGCATCTTTAATGGATAACGTGATACCACATGACTGCCTTTATTGCTACCTGAATATGAAGAAAGAACGAATATATAGCTAGAATGGCATAAATAATCCCTTTTGGGTTTTGCTGTGTTTATTATTTTGTTTCATGTCCTGTCACCACGTTATCCTTTAGAGATTCATAGAGACATTTCCTTTTATCATACTTCATAATATATTCCATATATAAAATTATTACTGTCTTCTTTTAAAACAAGAAAACTAATAGTAAGATAACTATAGACAAAGGTGCAAAACCGTATCAGATAAATGTTTTTAAATATAACTCGTTGCTATTGATCTATTGGAGTCTGACAGATTAAATAGCGAAACTGAAATGTCTGTTCATGTCTCAGTCGATGTTAACTATTGGCATTTATCAAAACAAAACCAAACAGCTTCATAAACAACAAACAGGGTAGTGGTTATTCTATAGCTGTATCAAGAGGTTTGCAACAGAACTAAATGCTGGTAAGGCAAGCATTTTCAAGAATTTTTTTGTTTCATAAAAATATACAGAATCATTGCAGCCATTTTGTTAAGTGAAAAAAGTAAAATGTTCTGATGTTACTGCTGAATTATTGCTACTCTGAAAAAAAGCATGCAAACAAGCAGCACTCTGTTCCTGAACAGTGTATTCTACTCCATATATACCAGAGTTGCAATGTGTGTCTGTATAGACAGATGCACACACTGGGTTTGCAGACATGACTGTGAAATGAGTAATTCTTCAGGACTGACAACAACAAAGCAGATCATTAATCTACTAATCACAGAGCCAGAAGGTCTGCAACTACGCTTTTCAGTTATACCAAGTTTTTGTTCTTTGTTACCAAGTTCTTCAAAATAAAATGATTGAAAAAATGGCCAGAAGCTAAAAGATCAAACACTGAGCAGGAACAGGAAAAAACAAAAAGCAGAACTAAAAAGAGTGCAGAGGATAATATACTCAAACATGCACAAGTGGAAGGAGTCCATACATTAATGTATGGAACAAGCTGCTATAGGTATTGTTTTCATTATGGTAAATCCTCTGAGACCCCTCTTGCTGTGTATGGCTGGTGGCCATCAGTCCCTCTGGATTCAGACTTACAGTTGTACTGAAAGAAGCAATATTACTTCTTAAACACAAAGGGTCACAACTTACTCATGATTAGTCGTGTAAGACAAGTGCCACAAAAGACCTAAGAACTTAAGACTAGGATCAAAATCAAAGTTCTCAAAACCTTCATTAAGTTGCTGCCAGTGCTCACAGCACTTAAATACCCACATCTCTGAAGTCTGCACCACTAATATGCTTTGTAAGTATCTATACGTCTACTATTTGAGGTTCTGTACATATTCATGCAAGTCCCAACAAAGCTCAGATGTTTAATCATCTGAATCGGTAGAGATACTCTTTCCTTCTCTTAATGCCCAAATAATGTCTCGGGCTATTCATACCCCTAAGTCAGAATCCCAAGAGGGTGTAGGCATCTTTCAAAAAATGCAAATTAAATTTAAGATTTGTCCCTGCCCTCAGAATTTCTTGCCTACACAGGCTGTCTTTTTGGTATTGTGGGTTCCTGCCTGAGACACTTGGGCTTTTCTAGGGACAAGCTGGATTCTGCTGGAGGGGCGAGTGGCTCGAGGTCTTGAGGCCACTCTTAGGCAACAACAGGGCAGAATAAACACCTAATTCCTTGAGAGAAACAGGGTTTGACATAAATGAAACAGATTTTATACCAGTGGGGAGAAAAATGAAACAATAGACATGAGACTTATGAAAAAGCACAGTCAGTGCCAGAGTCCAGGTGAGAACCCAGAGGGCTTTGGGTTTCAGGTCTCATTCAGGCAGTGCAGTTACATGTCTTGGTGGCCAGTATTCAAACAAGACAGTTGGCTGAGGAAATGGGTTACTACAGGAAACAAAAAACGGCCAAGCGGAAGTCCTGACTCCATGGAATTACAACACAGCTTTGGTTCAAACCTCCAAAACTACTCAATCCCTAACACCACTTCTGAAGAGCATAAGGATCAGTGCTGGACACCTAATCATTAAGAAATCATCACACTGTACTTTTACAGCACTAGCACATAGCCTTTGTAATCTGTATCTTCCAAGTCAGTACAAACAGGTGCTTAGTTAATGAAAGCTGAAGTGAGATTAATCTTGGTATTTTTTATCTTCCCCAAAATCTGGCTATCAAATAATAATGAGCTCTTTTGACACTGGAAACAGTCTTTATGCTCTGAGCTAGATCCTGCTGGTACTAGTTAGCATTGCTCTACTGACATACTGGAGCTTTATCAATTTAATCAAAATGGAAATTTGGTCTGTTAGTTTAGAAAAAGAAGCAGTATCTCCTGATAATACCTAAATATGCATGATTTGGTAAAAAGTTGAGTCAGTTTACCTGAAAATAATTGTGTAATTGTTGTGTACTCTACACATTGGAATCTAAAAATTACATGACAAATTTTACATGAAGAGGTTGCTCTATTATTTAAAACACAAAAGATATTTAATTTATTAATGTAACATGCAAATATGAATGTCAGAGTTTAGCAGAAAATGTAGAGCATGAATGAGAAAAAAGAAATCCGTCCCTATATATGTGAATTCACAGAATATATTTGATGATGATAGTTTTCATACCTTGTGAAGTTTGTTTCTCACTTTAAAAAAATGTGCTGTGATCTACGAAGAATAAATAGGTCATAATGGTACCTAGAGACCAGCTTTGACAGTCACTGCAACCTTCAGAGATAGAAGCACACAAATACAACACTCGTAAATAGAAGCTTATGTTTCTGCTCACCTACCTGAGGGATACACTTGTCATAAGTTTTCTTCATTTGGAGACTTTGAGATGTAGACAAAACAGAATTTGCTTTTATGGTAGCTAAGCTGAAAATGAAAAGTTTAATATATGCCCTATTTGGCCACATATACTTTTAGGAAGTACCAGTTAACTGTGCTAAAGGATAACAAGTTGGGGAAACATCCTCACTTTCAACTGGTTGCTGTTGTCTTGCAAACTGTGTTTCTCTGGGCCTCAAAAGCCCTACTGAATTACATTTTAATGAGGCATTTCACTTCTTATTTGGGTCCTGTTGTAGGCAAGTGAAAGAATAAATCACAATACACGTACTCAAATTTATATATTTAACTGTAAATTAGAAGGTACTCAAGATCCTTTAGAAAATAATTCAGAGATTTAAAACATTTCAAAGAGGAAGAAGTTCTCACCTAATGAGCTCCTGGTATGCCCTGAGTGATGAAATACAGCTGGCCTGTAAACTGAGGTTAAATACTACAGGGCAGAAGAGACACAAAAGGCAGTAACCCACCTAGCAGAATGATATAAGGAGGAACAAAGGTAGAACTGCTATGTCAGATTCTTTACCTTTATAACATCTCCTTTGAAGCTAAGCTCCTCTTCCAGTTTGCTGCCGTGTGCATTTCTGAAATCAACATACACAGACCATAGAAAAATGTGAATTTTAGTGTATGAATCATGAATATTTAATTCTTCTTTTTCATGCTTTTTCAAGAACATTTGACAATTATTTCACAAGACAGATTTTTCCCTAAATGAAAATGAAAGCCTGCAACAGCTGAACTCGGATATCTGATAAGATGACTGCTGACAGAAGTGTTCAGGGATGATCAGACAGCTATGCAGAAATGTTAGAAGTGTCATTTTTCAGTTGTGATTCTGGATTCACTAAAAAGGCAATTTGAAACATGTAGGTACCAAGGCTTATATAGTGGCATACTTTACATGTGTGTGCAGGTACATAAGTGGAGTAAGACACACTCCAAGGCTCTTAGAAACCTCCCCAGAACATGTACTTTGATACAGTGAGGTATGGAAGATCTTGGCCCAGCCGGGGATTGGATAAGCATGGGTGAAAAGCCTGCAGTGCCTTGACACAACTCACTGACTCACCACTCCACATGGCCCAGCATAGCTAAGGTTAGCGTGAAATAATTTGTAGGGGAAAACACCATTACAGACTGAAGAGAAGGTGCTGTCCATACAGAAGGCACTGCAGCAGAGCCCCCTGCTTTGAACTGAGTCTTTAGGCACCTACAACCCCACTTTTGTAATTTACCAGTCCTCTAAAATACATTTCTTGTGGTAATTCTATTAAAGACTGTGTGCTCTGTCAACTTTTAGGGATGTGCGGGAAATGTAAGCTGAAAAACCATCTCCTTGGGTTAGAAAGCTCTGGTGAGACATTGAGAGAAGTTAAAGAACATATGAGTTTAGTAAATACCCTCCATTTTGGGGCTGTGTTATATAGCATATATTGCGCTCACTTCTATAAAATACATCTGGAATTACAGGCTAGATTTTTGATCTAGGCTTTCTGCAGCTTCAGAATGGCACTAAGGGGTTATAAGACTATATTACAGCTGATTCTGATGAAGCACTTTTATAACAAACTCAGCTTTGAGTTAGCACGAGTAGAAATAGACCTGTCCCTTCAGTTCTTTCTGAAGCCCCATGGCATAAGAGGGATGACCAGGGAGTTGGCCTAAACACCAAGGTGGGCAGGAAGAAACCATACATTGAGCTTGATAAAAGCAATTTTAGCCAGTCAAACAGGAATCATGAAAAACTTTTTGGAGGCAGAGTCTGTCTCACACTCTCGCTTGACTCAGAGACAATTAAAAAGCTGTCGCTACCACACAGACAGACCAGCATCTCAGCAGCCACAGGCAGGCCTCACACCTGCTGTGTAGGTAGGTCAGCAGAGACCCTTTGCTGTTCCTAAAAAGGCATGTAGTTCATAAAGCTCACAAGTTCATTAGAGTCTCATTCTGGGGCCTTTGAGGTATTTCATCATAAAACATCCCTAGCCAGTTAGAATAAGTCAATATTGTCAATAGTCATCACCTCCCCACTCCACATGATATATAAATAAAGAAGGAAACGACCGTTGAAGTCATCCAGCTTGGTCTTCTGCCTAACACAGCCTGTAGGACTGCCCTGAAGTCTTAACAGCTCTGTGAGCTTTTCACCATAAAAAAGTAAAATTACATCAGGCCTCCATTTGGCCCAATATATTGTTATTTATTTCTATTAATGTCATATCTGGAAATCATCACTGAGATAAGGTGACAGGCAGTGTACAACAAGGGCTTGAGTCACCTCACCCAACTTTATCTATCTATAGTTTAATATCTGATTTAAAGTGTTGTCAACAGAAGGGGTAGTGAGTGAGAAGAATGCCCAGAAAGCAATTCGTGTTATTCCAGTGTTAGACAAGAAAGATGAATCATCCTCTGAAAGTGTCTCTCTCTCTCTCTACAGGGAGTACAGGGAGTCTGGAAAACTAACTGAAATGAGATTTCTCACTTTTAGAAGGCTAATGTACAGTGAAGTGGGTCTCACCTAATTGCCTAAAAAACTTACAGTCTAAATGGGGTAGACCACAGCTAGGAAGGAAAATAATTATACAGAGATGAGAAGCGATTTGCCTAGAGTAACACAATTGCTTTCCCAGGTGATTCTTCCCAGCAGACTATCATCTATTGACTCATTCTGCCCCTTCACCAGGTTTTATCAAAGAATATCATGCAGTAAGACCCAAGAAACACAGTGAAAAGAGTCCTTCGATTTGTCACCTGCACAGTTAGGTAATAAGATGAATAGCTGGTTTTCACAAAAATTTCTACACTGTTTTCAAATATAACTTGTTCCTTTCCAGGTAGAAGATGTGGAACTGAATGAAGTATAATAACTTGCCCAGTTTACTGCAATGTTGTTAAACCTTTACTATAGCTATGTGGGATTTTCAAAGTAATTTCCAAAATTATTTCCAAAAGGCAGTTCCCGTTACATTGGAGATGACGGAAAAAGACTTAACTAATCCTGCTGGCTCTCTGCTTTCTCACAGAATATTTAAATATAAAAGTACATATTTTCACTGCAGATGACAACTTCATTGTCCCAAGGCCTCATCTGATGCTTGCTGAAGTAAAATTAAAAAAAAAAATCTAAAAACCCTCAAATTTATTTCACTGACCTTTAGATGAGACTCTGTGACTCTTCAAAAAAATTCATTGTGTTTCCTGTTTGAACTTAATCACAAAACTTACTAAACTGTTGCCTGGCTCCTTAAGACCTAATTAGTCACTGAAATGTAACCTAATTTTCAAAAAAAATATTGCATGGAACAGCTTCATCCTGTGATGTCAAATAATACCTTTGCCAGACAATACAAATTTATTTGTAGAATGCTAGAGAAATCTAATTCTGTTGCTGAATGTGTCATCAAACTACTTTTTCAGGATTGATAAAGAGAAGATTGAAGAAGGAATGCTGAGAAGTATTCATACAAACATCAAAAATCCAAAATAACTTTATTCATCCACAAAGGTATCTTATCAGTTAGAATGGATGCTCCAGTAAATATGTCTGCTGAAGACATAACTCTGTTAATAAAAACAAACAACTTGCAATACTGTTACAAATAAAGGTACAGAAACATTATCAAATTAATGACAATATTGTATAAAACAATGGTGTGTCCTTGTCTGGAATACTATGTTCAACAAAAGAAGCTGTAGCAAAAATAGATGGACTTGTGTGGAATATGACTAAGCAATGTTACTGAAAACATAGAGTTTGGGTACATGAGAACAGAATGGGTAGTATAAAGATACACAAAAAAAATCCAAACACACAACTACTTACTGAAAATACAAATCACTTTCTGGCTTAGATGAAACAGGAATTTGCTCCAGCTGTACTCATATTTCTGTAACGTTTGTTTTATGTAAAATGTGTGGCCATCTAATTCTTGTAAGACTTCTTATAAGAAAAAGAATTTTAATAAACTATAAAAACAGAAAAAAGGAAAAATCATGCAAATGTGATTGAATATTAAGGTTGCTAATTTTTTCAGCAACATAGCTTCAACAGGACATTCAGGAATTGCCTGCATACTCCATAGTTCACAGGTTGGGATGTCCAACCCTTTTTTTTTTTTTTAGACCTCTGACCCTGAGTGAAAGCTTACTTATTCATTCCTAGTACAATGCTGAGTGCACGTGAGAGGTCTCTGAGAGCGCGTAGCTGGAAAACTCATTAAGGAGTATGAAATCAGATCATTTCAGTGCTTTTTGCTCTGATGGTCTCTCAGGTCTGAGCATGCAAAACGGTGCAATGATGTGTTTGATCTTACGTCGGTTTGCTAATATTGGCTAAATAAGTATCTGGACATGGGAATATCAGCATTCATTGCCTTCGTCAAGCTACAGCCCAGGAGTAGTTCGGAGGCTGTCTGCAGCAGGGAGGAGTTCATTAAAGTCCTCTACAATGTCCCTTCCCTCAGCAACCTGTGACTCACAGCTCTTGTTTTTATTTTTTCCTTCACAGCAGCCAATTTAGAGATAGGCAACCTCTGATCCAAATAAAAGCAACTGTTTCTAGCTGTTTGATGGCATTGAGCTACAGTCTTGTGCTGTTTCCCTCAGGCAAGAAGTCTCTCAGCTCTGTAGTAAATGCTGGTCCTTGTCCCCTGAGCTCTCCAGCTCTTGCATACCTGCCCTGGAGCTACCAGTGGGATCCCAGGCTTCCTCCTCCAGCCTCTGACGAGCAGTGCCATGGATGTGGGGACAGCAACGTGCCTGCAGAGTACAAAGGAGTGCAGTTTGGTGGGACAAGCCATGAGGCTGTTGCCGGACATCTCTCTTTGATTGCAGGTCTTGCCTTTCCAATGCTGGGAGGCAGCCACCCACTGAGCGCCGAGCTATAGGAGCACAGCCTGAGACAGCACCTTGCCGTGACAGCCTGTGCTGTGAATCCCAATGGCTGATCGATGGAGCAGGCCAAGATTAAGAGACGTATTTGCTGAAAAGCGGGTGATTTTTATACATACATACATATATACATGTATATATGTGTGCATGCTTATATATGCATAGCTTTACATATGCATATATATATACAAGCTAAAAAATGGGATTTGTAACAGAACAAGTCTGTTTGTCACCTCCTCTTACAAATCACCAGAAAGAGGGCTAGGAAAATTTAGAAACTGCCGCAACATGCTGGTTTTGATGGGCTGGTTTGGGGTTTTTTTGGGGGGGGCAAGGGGAGGAGTGATTTGGTGTTTCACTTAGGCATTTTTTGAGGGCAATAAAGTCTTCTAAACTAGTATTTTATTTTAAAAATAGGGATAAAATTCCAATGGTTTAGATCAAACAAAATGTTAACCCATCAGAAAAGGCAGGGCAGCTCTCCTTTATTGCAGTGCCTGGAACACTGTGATGCACTTCGTGAACTCTGAGGAAAAGCTGGAAGGAACACAATTCTCTCACAAGGATATACAGCCTATAATGTTCACAATACACTGCTTAGCTAGCTGGGAACAGGGCTTCTCCGTCAGGGAAAGAGAGCTAACAGCCAGAGCTGGGCGAAGTACAGATTTGGATGTTCCTGTCGGATCCTGAGCCCTGGGGGTGAGGTGGAGCTCTGAAAGATGTGAGGTCCAAGGAATGGATAGCTTTTAAGCTGATACCAGCACCACTGGCTCTGTAGCACTCACATTACTGTTTTGACAATATCTGAGGGCCAGACAACTATTAATCTCAGAGTTTGAGCACTGTTTGTTGTTTATCTGCTGTCAGGTTTATTTGCTGTCAGGTTTCTGAACTGCTGTTCTTCCAAAGCTCTGAAGACACATGTAATGGTCACCAGTGATGGAAGTGAGGCTTTAATATGCCTTTAATATTAAACCAATTCATTCAGTAGCCCATTTTTTGTAATACTGTTTTTGAAAATGGTTGGTATTTATGTTTTACATCTGGTTATAAGGTCTAAGGTATTTACTCAAGCAGTAGCCCATTTCGGTCACTGATGGTTTCACTGTAGAGACAGAGAAATCAGTTCTCAAAAAAAAAGCTCATGAAAGAATGTGCGTATATCTGTAATAAGTAACACAACGGAACATGGTATGCTGAAGTGTTGTATTTAAATACACAACTGCGAAGGCAAAAACATATTTTTCATTAAGAATCAGGGTAAAGTTCTTGTGTAACATTTCTTTTAACAGTATTTCAAATACTATTCGTTATATTTCACATTATTCGTTTTTCTACATCTATTTCTTAAAGTCAACTGCTAACTAATAGCAATAATTTATCAGAGTTTAGAACAGTAATTAATTTGAATTCTTTAACATATTTTTGATGACTGGAGCTCTGACCTGTGTTCCAGGAATGAGTCACCCTGAGAAGTACAGAAAGAAGGCTGTGCTAGATATAAATATACAATATTGTCTCATTATCTTCCTTCCTCATTAATGCCAGAAAGTCATTCATATTTCAGGTATTAGTGTTTTATTTTTATAGACTCTAAATGTGGTGATGAGCCCTCTTTGACTCCATGGTGCTATATTCTGCTGCACAGAGAATTACAAAGTATGTAACTATTTAAATGTTCAAAAGATTTTTATTTGCTGGCACTGTGTCCTCAGTGTACATTAAACTTATTGTAAAGGAAGGGCAGTATCGCATAGCCTCAACTGTGTACTGCATTGTTTTGGAAATTTTTACTTCTTTGTTGCTGTTTTTGTACCTCTGTTTAATCTAAACCAAACTCATAATGACTGAAAGAATATGGAAAGCTGCATAACAATAGTCAGTATCCATGGCAGTTTCCTAATTTGTGTAATTCTCCTGCCACACTGTAACATACGGATCCCTTCTTTTCTCCTCCCATCCCACCTAAATTAAAGTTTTAGTACTTGTACTTAATTAAAGTTAATTTGTGAGTACTGACTGCTTGACTCATCTTCAAAGCTGTTAATAGATTTAGATCAAAATCTTCCTAGCATAATCAGGGGTACAGTTGAAAAATGAACTTTTCAAAAA
This sequence comes from Pelecanus crispus, assembly GCF_030463565.1. Taxonomy (NCBI): domain Eukaryota; kingdom Metazoa; phylum Chordata; class Aves; order Pelecaniformes; family Pelecanidae; genus Pelecanus; species Pelecanus crispus. Next base: position 51,223,415 of record NC_134643.1, read on the forward strand.
CAAAAACTCTCAATCCATTGTTCTCATTTTTTAAATGAATTAAAAACAAAAAAAAAAGTTCCTTTGGCTAAAGTGTATATATTTTCCTTGCTTTTCCTCTAGTTTCCTCCTTTTAAAAAGCAAAAGGGAGAAGGCAGAGAAGGGGGGGAGGTAAACTCAGAAGTAAACAACAGCTATAAAGTTAAACAAAAACATTTCAAAACATGTTTCAAAAAAGTTCTCTGTGAAATATTGGTGAAAAATTAAAAGGTATGTCTGTCTTCATTATTTGTGCAAATGAATGACTGAATTTTATGAAAAATTAATTTTAACCTGTTATTGGGAAACATTTCTTATTTCTTCTTGGTTTTAAGATGCTGTGACTGAAGGAAGGTCATCAATGGCTCATCAATCAGCAGTGTTCTCTCCAACACAAAACTAGGTGGAAATTTGTTTAAATTTTGTTTTGAAACAAATTGAGAAGGGATCTTGATAGCCCTGGCGTGTTCCATCTTGGCCTTTATCAGGAACAGAATGTCTGTATTTTCCACTCAAAATGACCTTGTTCCTTTTTTTTTTTTTTTCAGCATCCTGCAACAGCAACCTCTGTTCTTCATCAGACCTGACTTTTCCACATCCCAGGCTGGCCAGCTCTGTTTCAAAGATCAACTCAGTTGGACTGCAAAATGATAAACACCTATACTTATTTGATCTTAATCTGCTAATATCCTTTTATTTTTATAAATAACATGTTTCTCCTTGCATTGTTATCTACTAAGTCAGTAACTGCCTGCCTTTGGCCAGTCACGAGAGTTTTCTGTTGGTAACTTTATTTTGGCAAGGTTTAGAGATGGATGTGAGTAAGAAAGGACTTCTGTCTCTTCATCTGTTTGCCCCACTTTTTTTTGTAAAATAAAGGCCATCTGGATTTTATTTTGCACTGAAGAATGTACAGCATGTACAGAATTTGTTTTCCATGTGAGAGACAGCATTCAGTTACCACCGTTTGGATTGTAAGCCTGCAAATGTTTGTGGCAAAATACCTGGCTTCAAGTTCTGCTTTCTAAAAAGAAATGTGAGCTAAGCCTGATCTTGGGGGTGAAGGGGGAGGGGGGTGGGGGGTGGTAGAAATGCCATGTTGGAGAGGCTGAGAGTTCCGTATAACCCATGCTCAACCATTAATGTGCTGCCCTGAACTTTGCATGGCCCATCTTAGTAACACGTAGACTCCTATAATCATGTGGCAGTTCTGGTGAGGACAGATCAAAACCTCAAATAAGACATATAATGGCTTTAAGCCAGAGGAAGAAAAAAACAGCTAAAAACCAACTTGAGGAAAGTATAAATTTAGCCTGTGGTGTACTATGTGCTCCACGGATGCTGTCAGAGAGGGGTGTGGTTTGTTATTGTGAACTCTGCTTTGCAAAAACAAGTCTCCCAGCAATCCTTGCCATAGCAATCATCACCATCATCATCATCATTCAGAACACACATCTGGGCTCTGTGGGGAATATTGTGGAAATAATATAGATATGATACACTTTTGCATCTGAATTATGTGCATATACTTATGAAAACTTGTTCAAAAGTTTGATGGTGGCTTACATAGAAGGTGCTGCCTCTTCCAAGAGCATGGCACGGCCCAAGTGAGGAAGAAGGGAAGCATGGTCATGTTCTGTCCCCTTTATCCCCAGCATCCCTCAGCCTCGCAGGCTTTGAGGCACAAAGAGCCCAGTCCTATAAGGGCTTCACTGAGCTAACCTCTGGATTTCCTAACTTTCTGGGGGAGAAGAGACCTTGTTAATCTACCGAGGTGCAAGACTGGCTCATTATTCCCCCTTAGAGAGAGGGCAAAATGCCATTGTCCTAAAACTGGAAGGAAGGAAGGAAGGAAGGAAGGAAGGAAGGAAGGAAGGAAGGAAGGAAGGGAGGGAGGGAGGGAGGGAGGGAGGGAGGAAGGAAGGAAGGAAGGAAGGAAGGAAGGAAGGAAGGAAGGAAGGAAGGAAGGAAGGAAGGAAGGAAGGAAGGAAAGAAGGAAGGAAGGAAGGAAGGAAGGAAGGAAGGGAGGGAGGGAGGGAGGGAGGGAGGGAGAGACGGGAGAGAGGAGAGGAGAGGAGAGGAGAGGAGAGGAGAGGAGAGGAGAGGAGAGGAGAGGAGAGGAGAGGAGAGGAGAGGAGAGGAGAGGAGAGGAGAGGAGAGGAGAGGAGAGGAGAGGAGAGGAGAGGAGAGGAGAGGAGAGGAGAGGAGAGGAGAGGAGATGCAGTTCAAAAAGAAGCATTTCAGAGGTGGAACAAAAATTTCTAAGCTACATACCTGCTGGACATACTTGAAGAGTCCTGAGGAGCAGCTCCCAAAGCAGCAGCAGTAAGAACATGCCAGGCTGAGCTCTACTGCGCTCACTCCAGCTCCTGCTCCGCACATCTACAAGCTGTGGACAACAGCTGTTTCAGCCAGTTGCAGCCATTTAAAATCCAATTGTTTGGTCTAAATGGAGCATTTAGGCTTCCCCCTATAATATAGTACAAAAAAAAAGGCACTTCTAGAGGGGGATTCTGAGATAGATGTCTGGACAAGACAGGGTCTGTTGCTGTCTGGACATTGTCCATAATGGAAATCTTGGCAACTCTCAGGCCTAGTTTTTGAAATGCTAAGGAGGCTCCTCTCACAGAGATACTCACAGGATGCAGGACCCACAAAATAGTTCAGGAAGTTCCGCTGTTGTTGATTATAAGATTTGTTTTGCTTTTTTCAAGTATATATCAGCCAACAGCTTTAAAACCTCTTTGTTTCTTTGAGCTACCACTTAATGGTATATTGCTGACATGCACGTTTCACACACTGTTCGCACAACTTGTTTTTCAAACTGCAGCACTTATAAAGCATTGGTTAGCCTTCCCTCAGTCCCAGACAGAATGGAAACATTTCTCCCTGTACAGCATATTTCCATTTCTCCCAGAGATTATTTAATATATTAATAATCCATTATTTAATGTCATCAGCCATTTAATATCTATTTTATCTCTCACACATATAATCACAATTATTATCAGGCTACATATCTTAAAGAAATGTTTGATCTGTTCCTTGTGGTGGGTTTCACAAAATCTCTGCCAAAAAATACTGAGGCAGTTTGTGGGAAGCTACGAAAAGTTCAGCCTGCACAGTCTGCTTCATTAGGTCTAAGATTATATTTTGGTTTTAAACTCAAACAGTGCTCACTGAAATGCCATCAATCAAGATAACAAATGAATTTTTAAATGCCATATGTTCTCCAAGTGGAATTTTAATGAGATATTAAAATTTACTTTAAAGCTCAGGTTATACACAAATATCTTAATGTCAAATATCTCAGTGTCATACAAAATATTTGACTAAATCAAATATCTATATGAGAGTTTATGGGTTGTTTTAACGGCAAATGTCTTTTCTGGTGGAAGATAAGGATAAATAGATTTATTCTCCTCGAACAGAGTGATCCTTTTGTAGAAGCCACCTCTTTTAATACTAAACTCACCTCTTTTAATAGTAAACATTAACCTGACAATGACTAAGCTAGTGAGGATTTCTGCTTTTATCTATGGAGAGTTACATGGACTCGATGATCTCAAAGGTCTTTTCCAACCTAAATCATTCTATAATCCTATGTATTATGTTGTATTTAATAGGTTCATCACCCCACCACTTTTTGTCTTATCCAGTATTAATAGCTTCTCCTTTAGGCAGTAAGGGTGGTTTTCTGTATGTCTTAGAGCGAATTGGTCCTTCATCTTATGGAATTATCTTCATTTTCCTCTAGTCTGTGTGCCTAGTAATAATAATAGCAATCAATTACTTATTTCAAAACTGGTGTTGTTTATTCATTTGGAGTATTCAGAACCTGACAAGGCTCGAACTGCCAACCTCTCACAGGCCTCCCTTTCCTGGCTTTGTTAAGGCTGACTGCCAGGTCCGCTAGTAGCGTTAGTGCTGTGGGGTGCTGGTCATGCATCAAACAGAGCTTGCACAGCAACCCGTGTTCTGCTTACAGTCATGGAGGGTATTTAATAGGGATCCCACATTTCCTTCAATTCCAAGGAGGAGCCAATTGATGCCATCTTTTCCCCACTTATTGTAAGCTCCAAAGCACAACTGTGGGAAATGTACAGCATCTTTTTGAATGCAACAACTTATCTTACAAAGAGCCCGTAGAAAGCATATCAATCACTGTATTTCAAGTTGTGCTCCTGTTGAGAAATGAAGAAAGTAACCATGGGAAAAGTTCCAACAGATGAGGGAATTTTCCCCACCAGCAAGTAGCGTTGTTTTTTCCTCCTTGTGCAGTGAAAGCTCTTCAAAGCGCTTGCTAGGTTGGTAATTCTTGCCCAAATTTTCTCAGGTGTTCTTAAAGAGCTCAAATAATGTTGTATGTAAAGCTAGGCAGGAATTTATGTGTGTGTGTGTGTGTGCATGTATAAAAATACAAAAATAGTATACTTTTTAGAATCTGAAAATGCAGCAGTTTCAGTGAAGCTTTATTGGGAAAACTAGCTCTCAGACTGAAGCTGGAATTTCAAGTGGGGAATGAAGGGAGGAGACAAATGGGCTGTAATAATATTTACTCAAATAAAAGATAACTTGGTGCCAGGGCATTCTTTCTGGGTGTGAAAAATCTCAGTTTGCATCTGTGGCCTGAATCACAGAAAATTTGCTTTTCTTCTTGGTTTGGGGATTATTTTCTCAGTTTGATTTGGTTTAGTTTGGTTTAGGGAGGGTAAGGGTTATTGTTGGTTTCTTCACTGAAAATCTGCAGTCAGTCAAGATTTTGTCTTAAAGCAGAATAGGGGAAAAAAAAGAAAAAAAAAAAAAGAAGAAAAAGCGCCTCATACTGGAAAGTTTCATGGGACAGGAAAATGATTTCCTGCTTAGCCTGACTAGTAAGAGCTGGCAAAATCTCCACAGCTGCTCTGGAGTGTCTCGCTGGTGCTGGGAGTTAAACACATCAGAGGGAAAGGAACGCAGCATGAGTAACACGATGAATATTCATGTCCTGGATGTGGGTCTTGGAGTCAGCAGAAGCGAGCTCTTGCCAGATGTGAGGGTTCAGCCCAGACGACGGAGACTTTCAAAGAATCCTGCGGAAAATCTGTTGTGCTCCTACTGACTGAAAGAGTTCATGTCTCTTCTGAGTTCATGACTCAATAAAACGGTTTTTGCTTTAAATTTAAAAAGAACACAACTGGGTCTAGTGTGTGTGCGCGCAAGCTTGTAGAAGTAAATGAAACCAAGTGGAGAGCCCAAGTAAATATTTTTCTTCATCCTTTGAGTGACTATGAGGTGCTTCAGACATCTATGCTGCATTTTTTTTCTGGTACTGACACAGCTAGTGATGCTGGCAACCACTAAGTTCAATAAAAGCTTTTTACTCACTTTCTTTACTGCATCCTTGTTATTTATCATTGACCTTTGAGTGCTTTCAGGCTAATAAGAGAACTTAGTGCGTGTGGAAACCACCCCGTTGGCTGGCCTTGAGCAGCTGCCACATCCCAACGTGTGCACAAAGACAGCCCTGAGCAGGGCTCATGGCAGTCGAAACTGCAGAGCCACCTCAGCCTTGCCTGGTGGAGCTCTGCCTTTCCCCTCTCCTAATCGTTTCCTGCCCCCTCCACCCCCTTCCAAGTGTGTGGGCCTAGAAAGTACTGGCAGTCCCTCAGTTCATTGTACATCTGGGCTACATACTATTTACATTACAGTAGCTGCAAAAAGCTCCAGTTGGGACTAGGGTGTTGGGTTTTTTTTTTCTTTTCTTAAACACTGAACAAATAAGAACGGAAAGTTTTGGGTCTAAAGAGATCACAATCATGGGCTGCAAGAGCGGCTACAACAAAAAGAGCCTGGGAAAAAGGGAGGGAGATAAAAATGAGAGCTAGAGAGAGCAAATGAACAAGTACAAGCTTGGCTTTGATCTCAGACCTACTCCTAACAGTTTTTTTTAACACTTTTGTTAAATTTTAGTGTGCTAAGCTACTATTTTTTTATGAACTGGAATCAACATCAATGTTAGAGTCATCTGATGTGTGTCACCAGGAACTGTAAGCAGAATGGAGAGCCATACTTCACCTAAAATTGCTGCCCATCACATTATTTTTCTTATTCTGGCACAATTGGCAGAGAAACAATGTTTAAGTAACTTGTTCTGTAATCTGTCAGACAAAGTGATCTGGTATATTAACTATCCCATGCTGTTTATCTGCATGGAGATAATTACAAGAACCAAAATAGGTAAAACATGTCTCAGGAAGAAGAGGCAAAAGAATTTGCCTTTGTCATCTGCCCTCATAATCCTTTCAGTCATGGAAAAAGGATCAAAAAAGTACAAATGTGTTCTGAAATTTAATGCATGTTGAAAAGTTGGTATCACAATGAAGACCTTGATTTTCTCAATAATTCTACCTCCTACTCGTAACAATGCAGTCCACCTTTGAAAAACATGAAACGTATCATTGTACATAGGCTTTGCTCTCCTTGTTGGGGTTGTTTTAAGATAAACTGAATGAGACTTCTAAGAAGAGTCCATTGGCCACTTATGATGACAGGATCAGAAGAGAAACAAAAGAAAGTGTAGTGCTTCAGTTGGCTGAAAATTCTGTGTGTGTATAGACCACTGCAAGAATAAACAGAAAAAAATTATACTCTTGTAACATGATAAAAAAAAGTGATATTTCTGGTCTAATACTTAGGGTAATTTATATGCTGGAAAATTACTAGAAAGAATACAAACTGTTCATTAAGGACATGTGGGTAAACCTGATGAAATAGGGTTAACAAAAGAAAGGGGAATAAGCATGGGGACTACAGTGAAGGAGAAGGCAGATCACTGTGAATAGATGATCAAGAGGATGAAGTTTTATGCAACCTGTCCATCAAAAGGACAGAGTCTGCTTGGGGGATTTTAATCACCCATCTTTTCAGTGGGAAAAGAAAACAGCATGACATGGAGAGGTGATAATTCTGAGTGTGCTGGAAGCAGTGAGAGAATTTGAGCAAGGAAGGACTAGCTGCGAATAAAAAATGGTAGGCAACTTAGGTGAAAATTGCCATGAAATTGTAGGAGTTCATGATCTTTACAAAGGAAGGGAAGGGTATAGCAAAAATGTCAGTGAAATTCAAGAGGCAGACTTCATACATTCAGAGACTGGAAGATAAAATCCCAAAAAAGACAAAAGACAATTAAAAAAAAAACCCAAACAGGTAAGGAGAGCCAGCAATTTCCTGAACAATGGTAAGGACTCAGGTACGAGCTATCTCAATGCACAGAGAGAATGAAAAGCATAGACAGAGCCCTGCTGGCTAAAATCACAGGTTCTTCAATGATCTCAAACCTAAGAGTGACATGGTAAGAAAGTGGAAACCAGGCAGAGTAATAAGGATGAGTATGAAAGAAGAGCACAGGTATGTGGAGACAAGAGAAGAAAGGGCACTGTACAGAATGAACAGAGAGGTGAGTCATAGTCATTCAGTAATAAGATCAGTAGTAAGAAGAAGAAAAGGTGACAGATGAATTAAGAAAGCTGAAATGTTTAATCCCTGTTTTGTTCCTTTCTTCAATAGGAAGGTCAATGGCAATCATGCAGATATCATGTTTAATGTCAGTAACAAGAGAATGAGATCTCAGGTTAGAATAGGGAAAGAAAAGGGTAGAGAATAGACCAGGCTAGGGTATTTACATAAGTTGGATTGCTTTAGATCAACAAATTCTGATGAAATTTGCCCTAGGGGACTTAGACAAGTGGCTGAAACAGTCCTCAGGGGCATTATTTGTTATCTTATGCAGTCTGAGGAGAGCAGGTGTGGGTCCAGAAGACTGAAAAAGGTAAACTTTGAACCAGTTGTAGCTGGAAAATGAAAATAAATATGACACTAGTGACCCCAATCAAACATTGGAACTGTTTCCCTAATATTTTGGCAGATTCACTATCACTTAAAATCTAATTTAAGCTTAGATGCCTTTTTTTACAAGAGCTGCTTCAACTCAAACAGAAATTATAGGGAAATCTATGAAACTGAGTATGTAGAATGGAGAATTCTTTACCTGGGAAACTATCAAATATTTGGGGTGTTGCAAAAGAGGGGAAAACAAAATCAGGGCAGTAAGTCAATGCAATGAGCTAATCACCCTATCTCCATGGAAACAACAGTGTTGAAGTAGTAGTCATAAAGTACAAGGTACATTCTAAGATGTTTATCATTGTTTAATGCAAAGAAAACTGTAGTGAAGAGTGATTCATCTGAAATAACAATGCAGTGATTGGGATATGTGGGCACAAAAATACATAATACCTAGCAGTATCTTGCCCTGTTAGAGCCCCTCTTGATCTTGCAGAGTCAGTGACTCCACTCTTCTCCAGACAAACCACAGCAGCAGTGTCAGTGTCAGCAGACCTGGACTATCTTTTCAAAGAAGATAGTAGCTCAACAGTAAATAATACTTAGATTTTTGAAGATCAAGACGCTTTCTTCATGTCTTCCTGGTATTTCTGAAATTCCATGACAAAAACGAAAAAGTCCTTAGAATAATCTCTATTTCAGTTTCCTTGAAAAATTCCATTTTTTTCTCTTTCAATTTTCTCAATAAATTCTACTTAAAGATTAAGATTTTGTTACTTCAAGATTTGTTATTGAAAAGCACTCATGTTTTGATGTCCTATCTTTTCAGAAATAGCTAGCTATCTAGTTGTAGTCAATAGAGAATCAGAACACTGAAATCCTGGGAAATTACTTCTATACCCCAGAAAACAAATAGAAGTGATTTCGGGTTTCAGATGTAGTATACATCTTTTTAGTCAGCTAAAACTGTAAGATTTCACTCTGTGTAACAATTCTGTTGTTCTGTTGAAACAGAAAATCATGTAGATTTTGAAAATTCCCTAGAGCTCATCTTGGGAGCTAGCTGTGTGGAAGAAAATACTGTATACAACTGAGTTGTTTTAGCATCCATTTTATGATCAGAATGATACTAGTACTAGTACAAAAAAGGGCAAACTTCAGGTAGAAATATACTATAAAAGATTGGGTTTGAATATAAGAAAGGTCTTTTAAAATAGTTCAGTTTGTGTGGGGTTTTTTTTTTTTTTTTTTTAAGTAATGATCTCACACAATTTTTGGCCAACCAGAAGAATGAAAAACCCTATTTACAGAGAGAATCATTAAAAAAACCAAAGCAAACAAACAAAAAAAAAACCCCCGAAGTCTATTAGAAGAAGATGATTCTGTTGTCAGATGAGATTATCTCTGGCTGTACTACAGTATTATCATATTTGAAAGGAAAAAACAGTCAGAATTAAGATCTACATTCTGCTGAAACCATTAGAGGTGCTCATAAATGCATTATCAAGCAACTCTCCAAATGGATATGATTATCCCTGGAGAAAGCTGTTATACCCAAGTGTATTGGCCATATAACCACATTGTTGTTAAAACACATTATCCAGTTTATAGAGAGTTTTGCATGGTGAATGTATATGTCCTTATCAGCAAAGCATTTGCTTGTTTTCTTCAACAGGCCTGTTTTCTTTATCTGCAATACATGTGACATACTCAGATCTTCTTTCCTTTCAAGTAGCTTATCAACCTGTCAGATGTTTACTTGCCAGTTTAAGTTTATTGATCGACCACTGTGTTAAGTCTCTCAAGTTTTTGGGCGATTTGGATTTAATTTCTTCCCTTCACCTCAGACAATGGAAGCCACAAGAATGCATAGCAGCTGACAGAGCTGCTCATACGTACACCTCAACACACTAAAGCATATCAAATATGTTGTTGGTTTGGGGGTTTTATTGGTTTACAGCAGAACCATTTTAACCAGTAAGATTGGCTAACCATACCACGTATAGCTGAAGGCATTTCCTAAGCAGTGGAAGTCTGCTGTCTGATTACGCCGTACAATTGAGAGGACAGGTGTTGTAACAAAAAGGGTTGATCAAACCTAAGCTTGGCACAGACCCTACTGAAAACTGTTAACTTTTATATGATTCACACCCATGATCTCCTGTGCCAAGGTCTTCCTGATAACAATATTTATCTTCTTCTGAGGCCTTTGTTCCCATTTTCAGGCATATAAAATTTCTTGTCTTCTTCATACCCTTCCACACTTTTCTTTTTCACTTCTGTTAGCTGCAGTAACACAGTATATTTGCCCCTGGAGATTCTAAGGGTCAGGTAGATTTTACCTCATTATGTAATGCTCTGGACATCATGAGACAATGTCAATTTGTAGTTGCACGTACTGGTTGAGTTCTTGTTAGCCATACTGGATCTGCTTGGCTCTTTTCAGTTTACATGTAGCTTATCTGAACTCACTCTTCTTGATCATATTTTTCAGTAAGAGTGGAAGTAGAACCTGCATATATCTGGACCAGCTTTTAGCATTTTCTCCTGTTCTGTTTATCTAACCAAAATAAAAGCAAAAGATCCCCTCATTTTATGGACCTTAAATTAAAGTTTTAAAAATATATATATTATTTACAGAAATTTGTCTGAAAATAGAATTGTGAAAAGCATTAAAGTCTATTTTTAGTATCCATATAGTTTTGGAAGAATAATGTTACAATGGTGCAGAAATATACTAAATGTTATTTAATCCTAGAACACATATTTGCAGTTCAGAAGACCAGGTTTGTAATACCTACCAAATAAACCTCAATGCCAATACCCAAAGGCTGCTTATAAAGTTCCCTTTCACCCTGCCATAATGCATAGGAAAATGACTGGGAAATGTGGGCAGCAGGACAACATCGCATTTGAGGAAAGTTTAAGCTACTGAAATATATCTTGCTTCCTAGCTAGTGAAATGTATCTGAGGTTTTAGGTAGAGGCTACAACTCTAAATGATCCATAGGTCTCTCTTCTAAGACTGAGTCTTTAAAAAAAATAGCACTTCTCAGAGAGAGCACAAATTGTCTCCCTAGGATTTCCAAAAAGGCTGCCTTAATACAGAGGTGTCATAGAAATAAGAACAGCTTTATGGTATCTATTGATGAGGAAATCATATCCCTTTACAAACATTTCTATTCAACTGAATTCCTTTTTTTGTTATTACTTTAGGGATTCTGCGTGTTGTCAAAAAAATCTGATACTATACTCAGAAAGTAGCTGGATTTTAACAGAAATAATGTTTTGATTTTGAGTTTTGAATATTCATAGCAAAATAATACTGATTTGTGGAAGCCCGTTTTCCTATTTCTTTTGACCATTTTGTACATTTCTATTCTGTCAGAAAAGCATTTTCTTAAAATAAAGACAGATTCTACCCAGTGAATGCAGAACCCATTCTTCTCCTGTTTATTGCTTTAATATTACCAAATTTCTTAAAAAGCAGTATCTGCATCTTTCTGGATGTTCTGGTTTCTCCCTGCTCTAGAAGTCATTGAAGCTGATGATCTTCCAAAAAGAGACTGGCTTCTGAGAGCCAGTGCTGCCTGCTCAGTAGAGCAGCATGCAACACACACTGCCTGTGAGTGCAACTGGGAATGGCCCAGAAGTGATTTGAAGCCAATTCTCTTGTTTATAGCCTTCCCCTGCTTGCAACCTGCAGGACGAAATGACTGACCTGATCTTCTTTGGAGCAGAGAAGCAGATGTAGAGGCCAGCAACAATAGCCCACTACCCCAGCTGCACATCTCTGCTTCACCTGTATTGGGTTTGTGTGGCAAGGTTTTGGTAGCAGAGGGGCTACAGGTGTGGCTTCTGTGAGAAGCTGCTAGAAGCTTCTGCTATGGCCAACAAAGCCAATGCCAGCTGGCTCCAAGATGGACCCGCCGCTGGCTAAGGTCGAGTCCATCAGTGACAGTGGTAGTGCCTCTGGGATAATATATTTAAGAAGGGGAAAAAAGTGCTGGGCAACAGCAGCTGGAAAGAGGAATGAGAACATGTGAGAGGAACAACTCTGCAGACACCCAGGACAGTGAAGAAGGAGCGGGAGGAGGTGCTCCAGGCACTAGAGCAGAGATTCCCCTGCAGCCTGTCGTGAAGCCCATGGCGAGGCAGGCTGTGCCCCTGCAGCCCATGGAGGTCCATGGTGGAGCAGATATCCACCTGCAGCCTGTGGAGGACCCCACACCAGCGCAGGTCGATGTGCCTGAAGGAGGCTGTGTCCCTGTGGAGAGCCCACGCTGGAGCAGGTTTGCTGGCAGGATTTGTAATCCTGTCAGGGACCCACGCTGGAGCAGTCTGCTCCTGAAGGACTGCACCCCGTGGAAGGGACCCATGCAGGAGCAGTTAATGAAGAACTGCAGCCCATGAGAAGGACCCACATTGGAGAAGTTCAGGGAGGACTGTCTCCCATGGGAGGTACCCCATGCTGGAGCAGGGGAAGAGGGTGAGGAGTCCTCCCCTGAGAAGGAAGGAGCAGCAGAGACAACGTGTGATGAACTGACCACAACCCCCATTCCCCTGCACTGCTCAGGAGGAGGAGGTAGAGAAAATCGGGAGTGAAGCTGAGCCCAGGAAGAAGGGAGGGGTGGAGGGAAGGTGTTTTAAGATTTGGCTTTAATTCTCAGTTTTGAATGGTAATAAATTAAACTGATTTTCCCCTAGTTGAGTTTGGTTTTCCTGTGACGGTAATTGCTGAGTGATCTCTCCCTGTCCTTACCTCGACCCACAAGCTTCTCATTGTATTTTCTCTCCCCTGTCCAGTTTGAGAAGAGGAGCGATAGAGTGGCTTTGGTGGGCACTTGGCATCCAGCCACATCCACCCACCACATCACCGTGCATGCCCTCTGGCAGTTCTTAGCTGCTACTCAGCTGGGATCTGGAAATGGTCTTATAAAAGCCTGGAAAGTCTCTTTGCTTTCAGAAACTGCTAAATTTTATCATTTTTTCAAGCAAACTTTTCCAATCATAGCTTCCCACAAGCCAAAATTCTGTTTGTATTCAAGGCATGGTTTAAATATGTTGTCCAAATCCAACAATCCTATCAGTGTACGTTTTACCTTTCCTTTCCTTTCAGCTGCCACCTTTTGTTTCATAAAGTACTACTCCATAGCAGAGTTCAGATAAAATATTTTATCTGGCTTAGGTAATTTTCCAAAGTACTTTTCTTTAGTATTAAAACCTTCTTGTTCTGATAAGGGTAAATGCAAAAATCTGCATGTTTGTGTGTCTCATAGTTCTTGTATGAACTTCCTTTCACTCAGCTGATGTTTGTATGGCATTATCTAATGTAAGCCAAAGGGGAAAACTCCATTATGGGAGAATGCCAACAACTGTAGAATGAGATAGCAGCTTCCTTCCAGCAATTTGCTTTGATTCATGAAAGAAAGCTTTAATGTATACGTGCTGATCTTGAAGACATCAGAAATATCTTATTTGCATTCAAGGGACCACTCATATTCACAGGAAATAAGCATAAAGAAAAAGCACAAAGAGTTGCAAAACACAAGTGAAAACCAAATTTGTAACTGAAAGATCCGTTGATCGTCCCTCCCCCAACCATGGGCAACTTGAACAAAATGAGGAAATTTTCATCCACCTTAAAAAAACCTCTCTGGAAATTTCACATTCTCAGAAGAGCTCTCATATCCAGCCTTTTGTCAGAACGAGATAATCTATTTACAATGCCATTACCCCAGAAGACTCTGTAGTGGCAAAGATTTGCAAGAGATGCAGTTATTCGTGACATCCCAGAGTGCTGCGTTCTGGGATGGCTTTACCAGACAGGAAAGCCTGAGGCTGTTCATAACACTTAAAGAGAAGGGGTAAAAACAGTGGATTTAATTCTTCATCTTACCTGACAAGACAACCTGCATTTCAAAGCAATTGATATGTTTTTCATCACCGGTCACCTGTTCCTGAGTCTCAGTTCCACAACCCCGTGTAGGAGATCATAAACATTTGCTGGAGACATCCTTGTTGGTTTCCAAAATCACTGAACAGCGTTATTTATCATTCATATTCTGAGTGCCTTTATCTGCTTTTTTTGAGGATTCTCCAATGGGTGGAGGTACAGAAAGTGCCAACAAAGATGACATCTTTGAGTAGTGGGGGAATAGGATTTGTGTACAGCAGCACAAGTCCTGTGGGAATGCTCTGTTTAAGGGATGGTGATGGAGATAAGACACACATATGACTAAGTGGGTTCTACTAGAAGAACACTGTCTCCAGAAAATGGTAGTCTTGGGTATGCCAGCCTGCAAGATCTCCAGTCCTCATGCATGCCACTATACTGTTTCCCTAAAGAAGGTCCCTTAACGTCTGTCCTTTACAATGTTCTGCTTCTTGAATAGACTGAGGCAAATGTTGTGGGCCTGTCAGTCTATCACCCATTCAGATGCATCATTGCACATGCAGTTTTCAACAGGCTGGCAGGCAGCTTGGTTTGTATAGACACAGAGAGGGAGTTAGTTTCCCAATCTGGAGGTGAGTCGTACTCACCTCAGGACTCTGAATCAGCCTTCGGAGGCGCCTTTCTCCCTGGACAGATCTCTGATGGCAATATAGGATAGCAAGATGTCTAATTTACGTTGCCACAACCAACTTGGTGGGGCCAGGCACTTATTTCTCAAGCATCACAGTAATGAAATTAGACTTCTAAAGCATCAAGGGAAAATCTGGCCTAAACCCTATTGGGCAGTAACACAGTATTCACATTCTCTTTATAACCTGTCACTTACTGAGTTGCCTAATTTTCTGGGAAGAGAGACACTCCAGTGCCTTCCCATTAATTCACAGATTTTATATTTGTAGAATTACTCAACCCCTCAAGCCCCTCTATCCCAATACTTTGGAAGTTCTCCTTGGAGGGAGAATATTCACCTTCAAATGCTGCTCTTAAGACCCTGCTCCAAATCATATTCAGTGCTTAAAATGTAGGATCCGTCCTTCACCTATTTATAGACATATCTGGATAGTATGTCACTATTCAGAATCTGTTTAGGCTCAAGACACTGTTCTTAGATTACGCCAGACAGTACATAAAAACAGTTACTAAGTAATGTAATTTGTCTGGCATACCCACACAAGGCATACCATTATGTACAGCTGCTGATGGCTGAAAACAAAATTATTGACAAATAATCACAATCCAGATAATAGTGAGAGGTGATGATCTATTTTGTAATGGAAAATGGAGATCAGCCTTGTTTACATATAATCAAGCAAAGACCCAGACTAACCACTGGGCAATATAATTTTAGCTCATCACATTCAGAAGAACCCAAACACACTATTTTATGTGACCACATCCGAATTTAAAATATAAATAGAGACAGGTATATAGTTCAGCTTCTTTTCTTTTAACCAACTAAATGAATAAGTGAAGTTCTTCAGCATAACACACAAGGTACCTTTCTACTAAATGTCTTACACCTATTACAAACTTGTTTTAAACAAAGTTGCTTTATTTACTTTCCTGAAATGGCTTTGCAGTTCATTTATGAATCTGCTTAAATATATGACTGCCCATAAAATCAATGCAAGCATGGTAGTAAAGTAGAACATCGCAGCTGTCAATACGATGAACATGCTTAAGAACCATTACATGAATGTGGTTTTGTTATTTTGTTTTCTAACAAATATACTTTAGGTTCTTTTTGTTTGCCTCGTGGTTGCTGAGCCTTGAGGATACGTAAGAGTCATATTTTGATGCTTTCTTCATTGTGTCTAAAAGATAAACGCAAGAAGAAAAAATGAATAAGAGCCGTGGGAAGAATGAAGATGTAAGTTGAAAAGATAGATGTTGATAGATGTTTCCAACCAATGAATGGTCCCAGCTGTTCTCAAAGTAAGCCCCTTTCAGGCCAAAGACCTTGATGACAGAAGGCAACCTGGGACCATAGTGCAGACTGGAGCATGAAGTATAAAAATCATAATTGCTTTCTGTTCCTTAAGGAGAGAAGAGAGGCTGAATTTTAAGCAAGGTCAAATGTTGGAAGAAATTCATGGTGGGAACACAAAGTGTTGCAGACCTCTCTTGCTCAGCACTATTGCCAAGCCAGAGAGTTGCTCTTGACATACGTGTCTCTCACCAGGAAGCAGGATGCTCCCACCTTCCAAGATGAGGATCTATGAAAGGTCCTTGAGACAAGATAAAATTAGCAAAACCTGAACTATTTCATGCTTCCCCACTACTCTCAGTTAGAGAACTATTTATTCACTAAAGTTTCTGTGTGCTCTCTCGTGTGCCCCTACTTCTTATTTCAGCATCAGCTTCCAAGGCCAAGAGCTCATTTAGTCCCTCCTTTTTCTTGCCTTTCATTGGCCTCCTGATCCCCTGAAGATGGTCCGTTTGCACACCAATGAAGTTTGAAAATTGCAAGAAATTAAATTTCAATCTCTCACACAATGGCAGGTGCATCCTTTTCTACTCTGCTGGTGGAAGAACAGCAGCTGCCCCACCAGAACAATAAAACTACTTTCCAGCTCTCTGTGGCTGGCTGTCATTGAACAGCCATGCATAAATATAATCCATGGAGATCCCAGGGGTGACATTTCTCATCTCTTATCAGCTCTGCTGCACACACCAGAATTCGATAAGACACCTAGAAGGATGATAAAAGCTGCTATCAATCTGTCCAAGTAGAAATAATAAGAGCAATAGTAACAATATCAATAGATTTATAGAAAATAAGTGGCTATATTATTTTGATGCTTGTTTAATTATTCATTTCTAAAATCTTTCCTTCTTCTCCTTAAGCTAGGGGCAGCTAAGATAGCAGATCTGTATTTTTATACTAACTTGGCAGATTAATGTCCTTTTGTATGCCTGAAACAAGCTCAAAATGTCTTCTAATTAATTTTAAAAAAGAAAAAGAAAAAGAGGAATTAAATCAAATATAGTCTTTCAAAGTAATGTCTTGAGCCCTTTTAAATATCAACACCACTGCACACATACACATCCATTTCTGGCCCTTCTCATCCCAACTGTTTGCAAAGCGGTAGTATACATAATCCTGCTAAAATTATTTTGGGACTTATTAACACTGGAATAGCCTGGTGATCTGCCTGGTTCCATATCCTTTCTCAGGCAATGCTCTATGGCAGATGTTCCAGAGGAAAACATTAAATTCCCTATAGTGTACTTGACAATTGTGTAATACTACTGCTCGAGGGGAAATTTAAAACTTTCCCCAGCTGGTAATCAGCTCATATATTGAAGTATGAGGACAGATAATTGTTATCCTACCCAGTGTGACTGCAAATGATATTTTTATTCCTGAGCCTTCCTCTCTGAATCCTACTGATTACTTTCTTTCAGTAATACCCTGTGACTGTGAGTTCCCAGGGCTAAATTCATGTTGCATTTGGTTTTGTTCTTGTGGCTCTAAATCAGTATGTTTCAGTTTCATCCAATTTTCTCTTGCGTGTCTTTCTTTTTTCTTGTCACAGGTAGTGCGAAGAGGAGATTCTAGCTGTCCTTGACTGTATAATATGAATCATTTTATATGCCTCTACGGCATCCTTTTTTACCTCTCCACTCCTCAAAGGAAAAAGTTTGTGTATTAAACAATTAGTTCTATTCAAAAGTCACACTGTTCCATCTTTCCTTTCAAAAAACACCAATCACCCAACTAGGTCTAACCCATCTCTTTGCAACCTAAAGGAAAGCACTAGATAAGAACACAGTAATAATAATAACTAATGACAATAGTTTGCCCTTTGTACCTACACCCAACCATAGCATTGCAGAAGTGTCTCTTGAGCACATGCTGTAGCAGTGCCGACTGACACTTTTGCATGTCAGATAATCCCATTCAGAGGAGCAGTAGTAGCTGCATAAGCTGAGCATTGCACTATTTTCAGAATTGGTCCTATAGATGCAAGCGTTACTGCAAAGTACACAGAGAAATATGCAGTCAGTGAAGCACATCCCTCTCACTGAAACCAGCTGGCAGCTAGAGGATCAGCCTCTCTGCTGTGGTGCTCAGGGAATTATCAGCAGAGGCTTTCCTTGCACATCTGTGTGAGACTGTGCAACTGCAGTATCTTAAACATAGAGGAGATGTTGGAAGCACTTCCAATGTCTGTTTCCATGCCATAAACATATAATTGCTGGTCTCAGATTTCCACATGTTGAAATCTGTTGACTGGAAGAGGTATCACTTGAATAGATGCTTCTGTGGAAAAAATGTGCCAATGTGCCCTTTGTGGACAAGCTCTAGTGATACTTGTCCGGTAAACAGAAAGTTTTTTAAAGCTTGGTTATCCACATATTTCCTTTTGTTTAGGAGAAGAAAAAACAAGCTATAGTTCTGGGTTTTTTTCTTATACATGTTTGATGGGAAACCAGAAAGCACAAATTCTCCCTTTCAAAAGGAGAGGAAAAAAGTAAGGTCAGCTCTGTAGATCTTCTTGATGTATTGGGCAAGGAAGTACGCATGAAGGTAGGAGGCATAATGAAGTACCATAGGGAATAGAAGTCAGTGGGGTGCACGGATGCTTCCTTTCAGAATGATACCAAGGGGGTTAATGTCTGGTCTGGTGATAAAATCCTGGCATCTGTTACAGAAAACACAATGAGCATTGTTGTCATTGAGAGAATGGCTCTGTTTTTCCTGGCATGAGTTACTGTTTGGAAGCTGTTTTAAAATAGAAAAGAAAAAAAAATCTTACTCTGAAAACTTAAAAATAAAGGGCTATGCCAGAATCACATTCTGCACTGCATTTCTAGGAAGTGTTGTTGGTTCATTGTTCTGACAATGTTATTTACATACCTTAAATACAACTGCTGCTGAAATGCACAGCAAACTGTACAGACTTTGACACAGACACCAACTACAGCACTGAATGTGCATAAGCTCAGAAATACAGGCTAAGGGAAGTCTTTCCGAAGGCTGGCTGTAGAACTACAGGGCAGTAGTTATGCTGGGCTTTCTCCTTTGCCAGTGGAGAGCCTGCCATCTGCAGTGCAACATTCAGAGCACCCAAATTAAGAACCTCTTCAGACTGTCCCTAGACAAGCTTCTTTTTTTTCCCATTGGAGATTAGCCCCTAGCTAAAGTTCATCTTTGTGGAATGCCCTTCCAAAGCATGCCAAGTATTCACATGTGAAATGGGATTACATCCTGCCCTCTTCACCACCCAGTTCCCATTTTTTATGTGAGTTTTTCTCCAAAGATGAAAAGAATTTGTTTGTACCTTCTAGTCCATATGCATTAACAATATATGGAATACATCCTTCTGCTGTAACATAGCATCTCAGCTTATACCAAACTAGACTCTACACTCACTGGTTTTGCTACCAGAGGCAGTGAAAGTAGACAGCAGGCTTTTCATTTTCTCTGCTAATTGTTCTGTCCGTGCTCTGTTGCTGTCTTCTATTTGTTGGCTATCAGCTAAATAAACACAAGTGGGGAGAAAAGGAGAAAACAAACAGTTCTTCAACCTTGGTTTTGATGCCACTGATTCCCCTGTTATGAAACTTCAGAACTAACGGAGAAAATAACGGAGCAGAGCAGAGGAGACAGCATATGTTATTCCCAGGCTGCATTACTTGCCTCAGAGCAATGCAAAGGCTCATGCTGACTATGACCACAGCTTGTAATGAAAACATTGTTTTCTTTCTTATTTCAGACAATGCCGCCAGTCTGAGCCAACTGCAGAAAGCCTCAGCTGTTCACAAGACGCAACAAACTGAACCCTGTACATTTGCTCAATAACCAAGCACATACTAGCCAGTGCAGCCCACGCTCCTTTTACATCCTGGGAGGTGACAAAGGAACAGAGGCGATAAGTGAGATTAGGATCAGATTCAGGGCACCAGAGTGGCTCTGCTACAGCTCTTTGGTGCCAGGGCAAGCTAGGTGTTGATACAGCAAAGAGCTGCTGCATGAAGGCATCATGTACGGCCTCTCCAGCTGTAGCCGAGATGCCCAAGCCTCTGATTCAGTGAATTTCATGCCTCAAACTGACTGCACCTCAGAAAGCTGAGGACCCTTTCATGGTTTGTCGAAGCCATCATCAAATGGCTTATCTAGCTTCCAGATTGCCTCATTAAGAAGCAATACAATGAACCTGATGGGTAAGTCAAGAAAAGTTCATTGCATCTCTTTGCAACTGGAAAATGCACTTTTGATTTTCTGTAGAGTTAAAACTGAAATTTCAATTAAACAAATTATAGGAGAAAACAAACAAAAAGTACACTGAGAAAATCCATTTTAAAAAAAATGTTATTTTATATTTCCTACAATGATTTATTATATTGTAGGTAACAAATTTCGTTAAGCTGTAATGCATTAGACAGCCCAGATAAGTAACATGATGGCAGAAAGCCTAGTTCAGATTGGTCCAGTTATTCAAAAATAAATTTCGAAAGCCAGGAAGATCAGAGTTATGATTAAATATAAGGGAAATTTCTAATACCATCTGCTTCATCCATTTTTCAATGTACAGAATGCATAAATAGCCCAGCTAACCTCAAGACTTTATGGTTTCACCAGAATCAAAAGAATGCCACAGGAGGCACACTTCAGTCCTTTAGCTGAATGGTGCGTGGATAGCTAAATGTGCTTTGAACAGTTTGGATTCATCTCCAGATTCTCACCTCTGAGCACCCTAATTTGCCTCTGAAAACCTGGAGTCTGTTCCCTCCTACTCCATGCATCCCATAACCTGCTGCCAGAAAAGCCAATCCTCATTTTAGTAGTAGCAGAAAACTGTCATAAAATCTTAAATTGCAGAATTCATTAGTTTCACCTTACTGGATAGGGGATCACAGAGCTTTTGCTGGCAAGCTATGTAATATTATAAGTACAGTATAGAAAGAAGTTGGCAACAGAAATGCGACGGACTGAATTACGCTGTCAACTAAAGAAAGAAGCTCTACTGGCCAAGAAGCAGCCTCAGTACATAGCTCTGCCTACCCATTACCCAACATGAGTCATGAGAAGCTGGTATCAGCCTCTATCCCTATGCCACCTCTGACACATCTTTTTCTCACAGCAGACAATTTGGACAGGACAGTTTTGGCAAAGGTATCCCCACAGGAGCATTTGGGGACATATTTAAGTCACTCCCTGCCACCTGAGCACAGTCAGTAAGTACCACAGAGCTGTGGCTTGCTGCTGGCAGCAGGTCTCCAAAGCTCCTACAACATGGTGAAGTTCTCCAGGAAGGCGATCCCCAGCTGAAGAGCCACAATCAGAGCATTTACTGCATCCTTTGTGTAAATGGCAAGGAACTGTCAGTCAGCTTAGTGTGAGTGATCAGCAAAGCAACTTTGATAGGGTCAGGGTGTCAGAGGACTGTGACTTGTCCAAGGACATATGCTAGTCAAACATCTTTTTTTTTTCCAAAAGCATATTCTAATAAAACAGGTCATCACAGAATTAATAGCAAAAATCAGGGAATGTTTGGAGCAGCACAGTAGTTCCATTGTTCTCTGAATGAGGTAACTGATCTTACCTAACTGCAGCCTTGCTCAGCCTAGCCCACTATGACAGGAGAGTGAGCAATAACTGAAGCACCACCATATCATGAGCATTTGAGCCTTCATTGTAGCTGCATTCTGACTCTGCATAGATTCAAACAGCAATACCTGTTCATGTGCAGCAACAGCTTTTAGTGACCGAGTTAGATAAAGAGATTAGTTCTTTGGTTTTTACCTGGGAAAACAATGAGAGTGTTGTGGTTTAACCCCAGTCAGCAACTAAACACCACATAGTCACTTGCTCACCCTTCCTCCCCCCAGTGGGATGGGGGAGAGAATCAGGAAAAAAAAGTAAAACCCATGGGTTGAGATAAAGGCAGCAGAGGAAGAGAAAATAATAATAATAATGATGATAAAAGAATATACAAAACAAGTGATGCTCAATGCAATTGCTCACCACCCACTGACCGATACCCAGCCAGTCCCTGAGCAGCAATCGCTGCCCTCCCTGGCCAGCTCTCCGCAGTTTATATACTGAGCATGATGTCATATGGCGCGGAATACCCCTTTGGCCAGTTTGGATCAACTGTCTTGGCTGTGCCCCCTCCCAGTTTCTTTTGCTCCTTGTAGAGCACGTGAAGCTGAAAAAGTGCTTGACCAGTGTAAGCACTACCTAGCAACAACTAAAACATCAGTGTGTTATCAGCATTCTTCTCATCCTAAATCCAAACCACAGCACTATGCCAGCTACTAGGAAAAAAATTAACTCTATCCCAGCCAAAACCAGGACAGATGGAAAGAGAGAATGGAGACAGGACATCTTCTGCTAAATAAGATGGACACATAGACACCCAAAAGTCCATTCTATTTGCATACACTTTTAAATAAAGTGTTCATATTTTTTCTTTATACAAATTTCAGTACTAGTTCCCAGAGATAAATCACACTTGCGGAAAGACTAAGTGGGTATGGAGGTCAGAAACCTCTCAGAAAACGCAGTCACTTCACATTCTGAAGTCAAAAAAGACTCAAAAATTTTACCCTCTTCCATTTCTGCCTCCCTACAGAAAAGAATTACAGCCACCAATTACAGCCCCAGCGCTGCTGGGGATCCTACAAACTGGGATACTTTTTCGCTCCAGTTTAAGCTGCAAACCATCTTGACTAGCATTCTTCAGTTTGGGGGAAAAAAAGAAACTTCACATAAATGTTCACTGAAAGGGAGTCACAGGCATTCTCTCAGTGAGCATCCCACCTCTCTGAGATGAGCCATCAGCGGTATACATCAGCAGCACTTTTCCAAATATTTTGAAAATTATTCCTGTATCATCATTAAGAGAAGACAAAAGGTGAGAGAGAGGAGGTCTCTATTTCCACATGAGTTCAAGCTTACAGTGGTTTGCAATACCCTTACATAGGTGTCCAGGACAAAATCAAGGCACAGCATGTGTCTAAGCCCAGGGCCATGAGACTTCACCTGCCAGCCACACACAAAGGAGACAGTGGCTGTTAGGTAGCACTAGCAGAGGTTCCAATACTGCCCAACACTTTCTCAAAGATGATTCTTGCAAGACTGATTTTGTTTCTGTGACTCCCCTGCCAACACATGGAAAGGTTACTGGTAACTTTACACATGGGTTTCTCTTCATGTGGATATTTATGCTCCACCAGAGAAGACTCATTAAGTTGCCTCCTTCTCTGGCAACATCTAGTCCATGCATTGGGTCTGCCAGGCCAAAAAAGTTCTTCTTGGCTATGGGAATGTGCATTGACAAATAGCCAGGAAATGCTCTCTTGGGCTGTCAGCAACCTTTCAAGCCGGGAAGATGTTACTAAACAAAAAATACAGCTTGAAGTCATATTCACATCCCTATAATGGCTCCTACACACTGGGAAGCCCCTCCTTTGAACGCAGATTCCCTGATGGGGTAGCATTAAATTTTGCCTCCAGTGAGAAAACCTGAAGGAAATTGTTTAGAAGTGTTTTTCTGTCTGTTTGATGCTGTTCTACTTCTTTATCTCTCATTTTTTTATGTGCTTTGTTTACTCTTGAGGAAGGATTTGTGTGACTGTGAAGATGATTGAAACACCATTTTCTCAATCTTTCCTCATCACTTCTTTGTGCTGTGTGCCATCCTTTCTTCCTGTGACTCTTCCCTTTGTGACAAAAAGCACTGCTAATTGCATAGATTAGCTTCAAATCCAGGATCAAAGGTTTAGCATTTCGATTTTCTGCTCTTCAGGCATTTTATTTTCTTACTCTCATTATGGGAAATTTGCAAAACCACTCACTACAGAACTGGATTGATTTTCCTCTGTAAGTTGAGGAAAAAGGCTAACTCAGGAAGGGGAATATGCTTAGCTGACCTTATCTGGTGTTTTGGGAGGTTGATATATTGCACTGTATCATTGCAAATGCGGAGTGATGGTTTTCAAGAGTGTTTACAGAACACCTACTGCTGGAAGCCACATTGCTGAGAAAGGAAAGGCTGCCACTGTGTCACTTTTACCATTCACGAGAGTGATAAAACTGAACCAACCATAAGCATATAGTCTGCTTATACACCTTTTGCTAGGTTAAATGAAAAGATGTGTTGTGTTCCTTGTCTATCAAAAATTTATACATGCATTCAGAGTGGACAGCTGGCATTTTGAAAAGCTGTTCTGGGCTTTTCAGAAAAAAAAAAATTATACTTCAACTGGTGTGACAGACCTCTATTTCAACATCGACAAAGGACAGCGCTTGTGAGATTGCCTTGTTCCTTTAGGGCAGCAAGGACTTAGAGTTCCCTGTGCACTTCTCAATCAAGTTCAGCCCCATTTTCTCAGCTGTTATCAGATTAAAAAAAAAAGGGGGGGGGGGGAGGGGGACAGGGGGAGAGAATTTCATATTTTAAACCTGGCTTTACTTATCTTTTGTCTTTGAAAATAAATTTTGCCTTTGATTCTGTTTTGGCAGTCAAATTTTGCAAAATTGCTTCTATGCAATTTGAACAACTATTTAGCACTATACCTTGACATGCTGGGTTAAAACAATCCCAGGTGTAATAATTCTGGAATAAACAGTTACACTGAGAGTCAACCTATGAAGTAAAAACTACGTACATGAAAGTAGATATTACTAATGCTGTGCTTGAACCTTTCAGCCAAAATAAAGAACTTAAACTTAATGACATGGGGGTGGCAAAGATGAAGCCAGATAAAAGCATAGCTTTCCACAGTACCGTGTCAGAGTTATTTTTTCTTATGTAGAACCACTATAGAGCTTTCCTTTCCCTTAGCAGTAGCCAATCAAAAAAGTGCAAAAATGGCAGATGACTAAAGCATCCTTAACAACAAGCAACATACCATTTGCTCAGTGTCTGCATTAGCTAATTAAAATAGAAGCTGAAAGAATCAGAAGCAGGTCCATTATGTGGCTTGCTTTTATGTAAGTTGGATTTACTTGTGTTTAAGCTTACAAACAGTTCATGATTCAAGAAACTGCCTGTATGTACAGTCTGTTCATGTGATATTTTGTTTCTTGAAAGCTTCTCAAGATAAAAAAAAAAAAATTACCCTTCCTATAGCTACATTTTATCATCAAAGACAATGGGAGTGCAGAATTATGGTTTACTCACCCACATACTGAAGAAAATTGTATGTCATTCCTGCATCCTGATTGGCTGATGATTGCAAGGAATGGATATTTTCTTTCTCTTTTTTTTTCTTTCTTGCTTTTAGGAAACTTGGATTCCCTCTTTCCTTGGTTTTCCCACTTGTCCATCTATAACCTCTAATGGGATTTTTTACCAAAGGTGCTTGGTCATACTACCAGACCATGGGAATGAGGTTTTGCTATTATTTCTGTTGTCATACAGATTTAAAAATATAAACCTCTTTTTCTATTTTTGCTTTTTGAGGCAGTGAGAGAAAAGGGCATTGAACAAACACACAGTATTAAGGTAATAAAATATCAAGTGAATTTCCTCTATATTTCAAGCTAATTATTTTTTCCACTTTGGTCACACACAGCTAAGAAGCATTTAAAGTAATGCAAATAAGAATAGGGTTAATATACAAACTATAGCTTCATCTGCCACTCTTCAAGCAGAGAATCACTCTCCCCCCTCAACCACCGCTTTCAAGTTCTATAGCTTAGTGTAACCATTTTAATTGTTTTTTTTCTGGAAGGCATGAAGATAAACCATGCATGAATCAATACATGAATGAATCAGCCTCTGGTCTAGCTTACTGATGTACTCATCATTTATATCCTTGCATAATTTACAGAAATTGAAACTGTAGCTGGGCTTTGCATTCAGCTGAATGTGGCTTGTTTACACACTCCAACAGGGTTTCATGTTCCAGAAAAGCTAATTCTGTAGGGCTTGCTCAAGCAGGATGAAAACATCTAAGGCATTGTGCTAAAATAGATGCAGTTAAGTACCTAGGTGTCCCAGCACTTTAAGCCAAATCTTGGTAAGATCACCAGCCTCTTGGCTTTGCCACATATGGTCTCACTTAATTCAAAGGGAGTTTTGGCTCCCTAGGCAAAATGTGTTTGGGCCCGAAATTCAGTAAGCTGAAATATCAGCCACTGACTACCAGAAAGAGTCAGATTCATCTCAGTGAACCGTAGTTCCTTAAACATTAGGCAAGTATTCTAAGTTACTTGTCCAGGTTCCTACAATACACTGAGATACCTCCCCTACTCAGCTGTTCCTCAACCCCTGGGGTTGTCCCTCAAATAGCCAGGATTCAACTCCTGGGACCACCATTTCCTAACTGGCTGACTCTTGGATCTTAGCCTCATTTGTCCTCTGCTGCTAACCTTAAAGAGAACGAGATTTGAGGCCACAGAAAGCAAGTCGCAGTAACTATTCCCAATATTTTTTGAAAACTCCCCTTATTATGAGCATGTTCCCTTCTGCTTTCTGTATCCTCTCTTGTCATATATCACAGGGATGAGGACTAATGGGAACACAATGCCTGCCAGGTTCCCTCAGAGATCTTCTCCTCAGGGAATGGTGTTCTTCCCCCTTTCTCTCCCCTTCCTCACAAACACACCCCACATTTCTCCCAAGCACCAGTGGAAACAGGGGCCCCTTACAGACTATCTGCCTCCACAGCCTTTCTCTTATTTTGGATTTCATTGGCCTTTGGTAGGGCAACTCTGTTTCTGTCATCTCTCTTGCTTGCATTCTCTTGGGGATATGTCTTCTGAATTTTAAAAGATTCCAGGGAAGAATTTGTGTCTCTCAAAAGTCCAGTATCTGTTTGAAGTGCTCAGATTTAGCAGTTACAATTACAAAACAGTAGAAGCCTATATGTGAGAAAAGATTTTTTTGGATTGGAAGGATATTTTCACTTTGGTTGTAACTGTCAAAGGGGATTTCACAGCTATCCACATTACATCTCATCCCTGCAGCTGACATCAAAGCAACCTTTGCTGCTTGAGTAAAAGGAGACTCAGGGAGATACATTATTCAATTTTGTACAGAGAAGAAACAAAAAATGTATTGTCAGAACCAGTCTAGAGCTCCACATTGAATAACATCTGTATTTAAAGAGAAACATGGGGTCGTGGTCTTAATGAGTTATTGTTATTTCCTAAAGGCGCAGATTAAGTATTTGGTTCTGTGAAAGTCAGAAATCTCAAACCAGCCATGTCCCATTAACACGGCACATCAAACACCACAGGCTGATTTTTAGTTCAGCTGAAGGCTGAGGATTTACACCACTGACAACAGCCACGCATCTGGTCACATACAGTCAGGAAATGAATAACTCTGCTTGAACCGAGGAGAGCGAGGGTGCAATAAAAACATATCCTGCAAAGGGATCTGTGAGGGGAAATGGGAGGAGAGCTCAGCTCACATGAGAAGAACAAAGCCTGTCTCACGCCGGACCCCACTCTTCTGCAAAACACAGCACAGGAAAAGGCCTGAGCCTCAAAACATTACCAGGGAGATATTTCCAGGGCAGTAACTCAGCCTGCACAACAGTCTGTACCCAGGGAGGCAGGAGGGCACTGAGAGGTCTCCTTGCACCGAGCAGCCTGGCATCTGAGCAGAGCCCAGTCCTGGGCTGCAGGATGCTGTTGAATATGTTCGGCTTGTCAGTCACCCTAGTTACCAGCCTACGGTAACTAAGAAGTAGAGACTGCTTGCTCTGTGTCTGCTTGTGAAGTAAGATACTACACATTTTATTTGGCTAGGCCAGGTACAGTTTTGGTATTCATTTCTGGAACCACAGATGGATTTTGGAAGCAGTTAAACAAAAAGCATGCCCAGAGGGCTGGGAAAGAGTACAAAAGCATGTGCTCTCTTGATTTTTCTGATATTCCCAAAGTAAAACAAACACAGAAAAAGAAGCTGTGAGTCTTTTTTAACACATTATAATGCAGTGAGAAGGCACATAAACTCTGGTTTGGTTTGGTTTGGTTTGGTTTGTCTTAGTACATTGCCCTCAATGACTTCAGTCTTGCCCACCTCAGGCAGAAGAAAATTCCACTGACCTGACTGGAAAGTGTGTTTCCAGAAGGGAAGCAGGACCAGTCAGTCCCTAAGTGGGTTAAATAGTAAAGGTACCTACTCTTGCTTAAAAATTAAACAGCTTTGCATGGTGACACTTTGGTGACTTGGGCTGTTTCAGTGACGTAGTACGTCTAGTGATACCATGAGCATGCCCCTCACTGTTTGCAGAGAGATGTTTGTGTTGTACAGGCATATGTCTTGTTGATATCTTTGGCCACCTGCTGTCTTGCTTTATCTGATTAATATTGTATTGATTTTTCATGTAATCTGCATATCCATTCACATAGTAATTAAAATCAGAGGTATTTTGTTGTGTGGGTATACGCACTGAGTTGTGACACCTGGCTTAGGTGGTGTACGTGAACATCTTTTATTCATAGATTTTGTGACCTAGAACTAGAATTCTTTTAAAGTAATTAGCCATGACAGACAAGTACTAAATCAGGTGACAAACAAACACAGTAAAACCTAAAATGGTTTATTTCTTCTCTCACATTGCTGATCAATGGCAAGAAGCTTCAGTATGTTTGGCAGAGTGCTCCACTTCCTCTTCTGTATGTGTGTGTGAAATGAAAGGTGCATTTTGTACTAATGTAGGTATACAACATCTAAACATAAATACATTGTGATCTCGCCTTCACCCAGGAGTGAATGAAAGCAAAGCTAAACTTGCATCTTCAGAGGAATGTAGACAGATTGCTAAAGGGATGCAGACAGAAGAGGTGCTTGGGCCACTTGCACTAATGGTGCTATTTATAGAGCCAATTCAAAGTGCTCTGAAGTCAATAACCACCTAATCGGCCTTGACAGGCTTCAGATCTTTGGTTCCTGTGACAAAAGTAAGAATCTGCTCAAATTTATCTGAGAATTTCAGTTTGCACTTTAATTTCAGTAAAGCAAATGGTGTAGTCTATACTTCTTGTAGGTCATTGCAATTTCTTTTTGTTGTTAGATGAGGTGGGATTGTTCCTCAGATGCAGGTGAGATGTATACTTGTATACTTTTTTGAGAAATCAGATGTCAGAGTAGAATTAGGTGCTTGAAGGCTCCTGACAGTAAAAGACAAAGGGAGGTAAGACACACTGCACACTGCAGCAAAAATAGACTGTGCATATTGAAAGAAGGTTTTCATTGTTCCTGTACAAGAAGAAATCCTTGAAATAACTTTCAAGAGGCTCAGCCTCACAACTAAATTAATGGCTCACTCTATTGCAGCTTTCTTTAGGACCCTGGATAAATATGTTGAATGCACACTTGCTTTTTATATTTGGATTTAGCCTCTGTGGCATGTGACCACACCTGTTGGGTGATCCTACCTGCTGATCCTATCTGCCTTCCCAAGGGAAGCATATCTCCAGCTGGCTGACAGATCGGGAGGGAAGCTGCCAGCCGCCACCAGGACAGGGCGTTTCTCAGTTTGGAGCTTTGCCTGCAAGAGATGGGAAGAGCCTGTCCAAGTCATGAAACACAGTACCAAGGAGAGGAGTGGCGCTGGGGCAGAGACCTTCCCTTGCCCCACTGCTCGGGATCACGCTGCAACAGGGAGCCTCTGCCAGCCACGGGGCTGCCACCCCTGGGCAGCACACAGACAGCACTCCTGAGGTCCAACCTCCCTCAGCCCAAATGACAGTGGGAGCCCCGAGAGGTGCCCACGGCCATAGGCCAGGGATGCAGGAAAGAGCAGCCTCCCAAACCGCCTCCGTGCTGTGGGCAATGATGCCTACACCACTCCCTGCTCTCTGTGCAAAGTGCAGCAGACGGTGGTTATCTGATCTAGCCTCGCTGACCTTGCACCAATGCGGACATGGAGCAGCCACATGGCCAAAGCACTGGAAAAGAGGCTTAAAATCTGCTCCCAACTGTTTCCCAGAGGGTGTTTACTTCCTCCCAGCTGACAGGCACAACTGACTGTACAAACACTCCTTGCCCCTTTGAGGACAAAGTCAAACAAGCAAACCTGCAGCAGCAATTTAAGTTTGTGTGACTTTGCTCTCAGACACATTAAGAGTGATTATATGGCAGGTAACTGCCTCTTAGCTGGGAGGTGGTAACAAAGAGCTGGGAGTTCAAAGACTAGACAGAGTCATCTGTTCAGTTATGATAATAACTGGGGTATAAATGATAACAGACTGCGAAACAGAATTGCCATTAGACTTAACAACAGATGGGTAATTGTTCCCTAGTCCCTTCAGTACTGAAAAGTGTACCTCAATGATTTTAGCCCCATGCAAAGTAATCAGGCTTGGGTTCTTCCAGGGAGGGAGCCTCAGGTATGGATTCAGAGAGAAGAGCAGCAAAACAGGGACCTCACTGAGCAACGGCTCTACAGGGTAGCAGCAGCACCCATCTGGTACCTGGCCCCCCCGCCGCAGGTCCTCTGCCTGTGTGGATGCTGAGCCCTGGCTGAGGAAGCACAGGGAAAGGAGGGGTGGGCTAGCCATGAGAAAAGGGATCACAAAACCTCAAAGTGGAAAAGAAGCAGAAGAAGAGAGAAAGGGAGACGAGTGGCACGTGGAAGAGAAAGTTGTCCAGAAGAAGAAATAATGGTGCTTGTTGGAGGGTGGACGTCTCCCTCCCGCCAGCCCGTTCCCCTCGGGAATGCTGCAGGGAGCGGGGTGACTCAGAGCACCGCATCCTCCTCCAGAGCCAGGACCCAAGGAAGGCCTGCGCTGCACCGTGATGGACGACTGACTGTACGACATGAGGTGTTGGCGCCTGGATGAGACATAAAGCTAAGGCCCTGTTTACTATGTCTACTCATCAAAGCTCTTATCGTTTTTACTTCAGAAGAGCAGGATGTGACACCTGGTTTCCTGCCCAGCTTTTAACCAGGTCATTAATTTATTTTTCCCCTTCAGTGTAAATAGTGTTTTGCTTTGTGGTGGCATTCAGTGCTGCTGGGTGCCCTTAAATGCTACACCGTTGTCCTCCCTGACAGAAGTCATGGTTGAGGAAAATCATTTTAGCAAAACCAACTATTTTTTGAATAATATTTTGGTTGAAAAT
Organism: Pelecanus crispus; assembly: GCF_030463565.1. Taxonomy (NCBI): domain Eukaryota; kingdom Metazoa; phylum Chordata; class Aves; order Pelecaniformes; family Pelecanidae; genus Pelecanus; species Pelecanus crispus. The sequence continues at coordinate 51,254,255 of NC_134643.1, forward strand.
GCTTATCCACCCTTATAGATCTACCACCTATGTCGCAGCCTCAATTCTGCAGCAAGACTTCCTGTAATCTCTCTGTTGAAGCTTTGCTACACACAAATCAAATCAAGAGAAGCTTTTATTGACGTGAAATACGACTGAGAGAGCATTTCCCAGGCTATATGTCCTAATCAAATGGATTTTCCTTTCAAATTTCCAGCATGATTTAGATTTTTCACGTGTGTTACTCTGCTGCAAAAATTGTTGTCATGCAAGACCAACCTGCATTATGCTTTCAAAACTGTCACCACGTTGAAAGGAATATGGAATACCAACATCAGAGATAATTCAGCTGCAGATCATTCTCCTTTGTGGGAGGAATTGGGTTTTGGCCACCAGGACCTATAGAGCAATCGTCCATCTCTCTGCAATAAAATACATGTACATATTTGGGGGAGTTTGAACAACCAGTTCCACTTTATAGCAGCTGTTATTAGTCTGGTGTTCCTAGACAAATACCTGTTATTCCATATTTATTAACCACCAATTTATAGGCCAGATCTTTAGCTGGTGTATGTCTGGACTGCTCTGTTGAGATCGCTCCCTTGTATTACACAAGCTGCTGCCCAACCTTAACATACTGCACATTTCCTGACACTTCCATATTTATAAATAAGGTATTTTAGACAGAGAAGAACACTCTTTAAGGCTTTGCTTGGAAAGCAGAACACTCTCTTCTTTTCACAGGAGTGCATGAGAGGTGCTGGGACTGAGGGCAGAGAGTGACCAATGGGAAATATGGTGTTTTATTGTCTTGCATCCACGCATAACCGATCCAAGGATTTTAGATTTTAAAACTTAAAGTACTACTTGGCACTGACAAAAGCACCAGGTGTTACCTGACAAAAAGGGACTGGTTCAGAGCTGCAGAAACAAGACATATTAAATGCCTCTAGGTTTCCTCCCTTGAAATTAAACACCTCTTGTAGAATACTGAGGTTGACAAATTAACAAAATATCTAATGGAAGTAGATGCTTTTGAACAAGAAGACCATAGTTCTCTGTCTGAGGTCATGGACAGCCATATCACCCAGCACTCCCAGTACAGGAATGAGCCACACAGTCACCTCATATGAATCAGTCATGGGTGACTTTGCTTGTAACTTTAGATAATTTTCACAAACACACCAGTTAGGACCTGTGAGGCCAATTATCAGTACCCCTTAGCTAAGTACAGGTTGCAGAGCAGGACTTGATGGGCCTGATTGACCAGTCTCTGTGCTGATGAAATGCCACCAACACTGCTGGTTGTGCGCAGAGGTAAATGGGGGGGCTACTGGGGGACTCCGATTTGAGTCAGAAAGGCATTCAGTGGGAATCCTAAGCAACAAGGAAGGGCTGACTGTTCTCCAAGAAAAAGAAAAGGAAGAAAAATTAATGTAGCTGTAATTGTTTGGGGTTTTAAATACATGTTATTAAATGCAAATTTAGTGATTCTTCTTTTTCCGCCAGAGTACTCAGCTTTTGAATAAACCACAGTGCTCCCTCCCCTAACAGTGCTGCCAGATGACTTGTCATAGACCATGCTGGTCAGCTGGGTCCACTTGCAACCCCTATCCATGCTACTTTACCGGACATTTTTGGGTGCCCTGTTAGCTCAGACAGGTCGCATGAAGAAAGGAGCATAACAGTATTTCTGGGCTTTGCACTAGAGATTTTTTGCCAGTGATTTGTTAGTGTTTCAGCCATGCCAGTGTGTGCTGAAATGTTCTGTCCCTTCTTTGAAAGAAACCTTATCCTAAACTCAATCAGGCTGAAAAAATGAACCACGGCATAATGTTTTATAATCGGCTACAAAGTCCCTTTGGTTACAAACCAAACACCGAGCTTCTTTGCAGGAGAATGTAAGTGGTATGAGCAAACACGGTCACCTCCATGGCTCCTGTTCCCACTTGCTCTCCAGCTTTGGCGAGGGCAGGGATACAAATTCCTTCATGTTCCCATTTGCTGGGTGATAACAGCGCTAATGACTGCGGTGTTGACAAGGCAGGGCCATTTATCAGTCTCTTGCCTGACCTCATTCGGAGCTCAGCTAGAGATGACGCACTAGGTGTCACCAGGCGCTGTCGCCTGCCCTCAGGGGTTGCCAGCTCAGGACCTCTGCAGACCCTTCGATGCTCTCCAGAGAGGCAGAGCTCTTTCCATTTGCCAGGCACATCAGTTCGGGTTGAAAGTGGGTCACCCAAGCATGACGCATAGTGCTAAAAACACTGAAGCTCTGCCTCCAGCATCATTGCAGCCCGTTGCAATCCCCGCTGGTCTTCAGCTTCATGGGGTGGAAATCCCACCCTCCTTGGGTAGCTGAAAGAAACTGAGCCCCCTGTGCTGCTGCCGCTCTTGCTGCTTACATGGTCTTACCTCTTGCAGCACAAAGGGGAGGCACACCAAATGTGGTCCTTGGGGATGTGTGCAGTATAACTTAAATTAAAAGAGAAAGTGCAGATGGAGCTACTAGTACCATCAAGGTATGTGGCGTTACCTGATTCTTCTCATCATAAAACCCTGCTTTTCAGCTGTTTATAATTTTGTCAGACTCTGGAGGAGGGCAGGAGGAAGTTTTCCATGCCAGGTGTCTCCCCACGGCTGAATCTTTTACCTAATTATTTGACAGAGTTTCAGCAAAGTTGTTTAGCCAATTCCAAGAATGAAACTGGGGGCAGGGGAAAGAGAGAGAAATGTTGTCAAGGCAACAGTAATCCCATTATTTTCTAACTTCTGAGTGCCTGAGTAGGCAACCTTTATCTTCTTTTCATGCCTTTTTTTTACATAATAATAACGTTGGAGACAATTATTCTCATCAGTTTTAAGAAAAGAGCGTGCAGGGGTAGTGAAGGGACAGTGAGACATGCATTTGCAAACAAAACAAACTGGCACCTTCATATTGTTGACTGCTGGATCTCCTGCTGCTATTTTGAAAACAGGCTTTCAGGGCCTAACTACTCTGTTAGCAACATCTCTTTAAATTGTCCTCCATCCGGACAAGATCAAGAAACTCATTTCCCCGGCTTGAAGTGCAATTGACAGCCTCCACGCGTTCTGGTATTGAAATCATTGAGCATATGTTAGTATTCAGCAATCATTTCCCTCCAGATTTTATGGCTCATTGTCATTTTTCACACAACGAAATGTTTTAAATGAGGAGGAAGGCTCTGCTTTATGTTTTGGGGAATGTCCCTGGGGAGAGAATTTTAATTTCTGCTTGATGGGGGAGACTTTTAAATCATATCGCGTCAGTTACCATTCGTCAGATAAGATGTGTTCTTACTATAAACTGAGCCTACAGCACATTTGTAAAGTGCACTAAATGAAAGAAAAAAAAGAAAAGAAAAAAAAATAATTGGCCTTTCAGGAGTCCTGCTGGATTTGCATGCTTTCCTTTCCCTCCTCTAGAGCAAATGAAGTCCGTCAAAAAATTTCAGGGTTCTTTTTTCCATTGGAAAAATATAGATCTGTCAACACTGGCAGTACATACAGGAATCTAGATCAGAGCTTGTTTTAGGAAAACCAAGCAGAGTGGAATGTGACAGTCACACTTGACTAGAATATTTTGTGTTTCCATTCAGAAAACATTTTATTTCCAAATTTATTTTTGTGGGTTTACATTTTTCTATTGTTTTTCTTTGAGCCTCTTCCGGTATTTTAACACCATTGGTCTGTATTTTTGTATTTTCACACTGCAAAATATGGAGGCAACAATTCCTAGCAAATAGGAACCACTGGCTTACAACAAATGAAATTTAAATTCTATTCAGGGTTTTGCCACTGCACTTCTGGCCTGTATGACAAGCCAGTTTATTTCTGTTTCTCCATTCCCCAGCCAATGAAATGGAAACGATATATGATCTCACTGATTAAGTACATTGATATCTATCACAAAAGGCTCTGTGGAAAAGCTGGGTTTCATTATTTGTATGATATTTATAAAATATATAGTATGAGAATGTGTTTACCTATGCATAAGAAACCTAATGGGCATGAGCTCAGGCATGTTATAGGAGATGTCAATATTATTCATTTTGTTCTTATTCAGATCAAAAAGTCTCCGAAAGTAGGACTTTTTCCACAGAAAAAAAAAGTCTTCCTTGGCTTCTGTCCATGTTTTGCACCACCCAGCAGGGCCTGTGGCTTTGATTTACCCTGGGTATTACCGTGCTGTGCTACCTCCCACATCATCAGAGCTTGTCACCTTTCTGCTCTAGGAAGCTGAGCTCCCATTTCTTTTTCAAGTATGTTCTGACAACCCATGCAGCTTTGTACCTAGCTAATACGTGCGTAGGTACTGAATCGAATCCAGCACTGTACACCAATTAAGTAAATGCACTTTGAGAACAGATGTGACATTTAAAAAATCCCAGCACAACCTACTTCAGCAAAACATCAAGCAAAACATTAGCAGCGCTATGAAGAATTTCTCAGAATATCAGAGACGATTTTACTATTGCAACAACAGCAACAAAAATAAACCCATGGCAGGAACAGGAAAACACACTTGTTAAATAACAGCCAAATCAGCCAGTGTGAAAAATCTGATGAGAAGTTATTGGTTGCAAAGGAGTATGTGTGCATGCACCACATCACTGCCACAGAGATACAGGATGTTATTAGTACAATGCGAACCTTCACTCAGCTGTCATTAAACCACAGGCTGTGCTCGCTCTTGGGTTGTTTAACTAATTCTGAGATACATTTCATGGAATCAGCTGTTCTACTGTATAACTTACACCAACTGTTCTCCACCTGACAGGGTGAACTAAGCCACTTCTTGTCATGTGGCAGCACTGAAGAAACAAAGCCGCACGTGCTTTCTCCTCCTCCCCAGCCCCCTCAAAACCAAACTATTGTGGTAGTGCACAGGGAACTTGGACCCCACACCTGCAAATGCTTAAATGTGTGCTGAATTTTACTCCTGGACTTCTCAGTTTGACCTAGTGCAGCGTTTAATCCTGCCTGTAATTAAATAAATGGCAGGATTCCCACTGGGAGGAAGCTAAGTCCTTGTGCCTTTGCAGGAATAGGAATATGGTTCTATGCCCACAGAAGTACATGTGATTTTTCTCACTAGTCATGCATTAATCAAATTCTCTGTTCCAAATAACAACAATAATTAAGTACATCACATTCCCAAGAGGCAGGTATAGTGGTGCATGCAAGGTTCAACACAGTTCATGCTGGTTTTACCATGGTCAATATAGAGCTTGCTCATTGCTGGTCTTAGGAAACAAACATGGATGCTGTTTTTCTGTAATTTTAATTACTACTGTAGCACTGGTCTGGTGGAGGAATCCACAGCTGTGAAACAGCAACTGGCAGCTGTATTTCCTGCATTATTCCTATCAAAGAAGTAAAACACCTGATATTTTTCTAGCTCTTCCAGAAATATAAAGGTGCTTTGCAAAGAGTAACAAAAGTCTTGTTATGGCCACACACATCTATATATGCCCATATATAGTGACATCTCCATAATTACTGAGAAACTGAGGGTCAGACACAAGAAAAATTGAAGTTTTTCAAAAGTAGACAGTAACCAAAACTAGAAATGGACTACAGATGCCCTCACTGACAGCCTTCCTTTGAGCATCAGGACGCAGTTCAAACAAGAAACAACAGCAAGTGTAGCAGCATCGAGCAAGCATTAATGGGCTTGAGGAGATTGGGCTCCCTGTAAATGTTCTGCAGTTTTTGGTCTGATAGGCATTTGCAACATGCTGAAATGTCCCGGTGTTGCTCCCTTCTCACCTAAGCAGTGTATCTGACTTTTCCATATCAATTCTTGTGCAACATGGATAGCATGAGAGCTTTAACCAGGCAAGGCAAATAAAAGCCAACATACATGACTGCAGTCACATTTTCTGTCTTGGATACTTGTGCTCAGGGATTGCCACAGCTTCATTTGCTGAATAGTGAATGAATGGCACTTTTGCAGATTTAACCTTTGCTTTATGTTACTTCTCATTTCTCTGAGTCACAAGGAGTTTATTCTCTGTTCTTCAGCTCACCTGCAAAAAGCACAATTTCCTCTCTGCCACAAAACATGCACACACAGTGTAGAGACAGAAGAAACCCTGTTATCATTTCTCCTTGGCTGCTTTGAAGAGATCAAGTAGCTAAAAGCAACAGTGTCTCTGCCTTGTTTACATTCCTGCTGAGCAGGTACAGGCAGGACACAGACCCAGATGTGTCTACCAGGGCACCGCTGCGCACACACAAAAACTCCTCTAGAAACTGAAGCTCTGCCAAAGGGGAACTCAAGGGTCTTTTCACAGTATCTAAGGTGGGGATTAACGCTTGCAATTGTGTGCAGTTTTTAATTTCCTTGGGGCAACATTTCTCATGCCATAAAGGCATAATTCTGTGGTTTATTTTGCTTCCAGTTACTCAGCATACGTCTCATAAAAAGAGTAATAGAACATTATCTGACTTGCTCTTGCTGTTTTACAGATCGTATTTTGCCAGCAATGCCTTGTCCAGTCTGAGAACGTTTTCAAAGCACTAGTCAAAAAGGACTGTTTTCCACATTTTTTTAACCATGAACTTCTCCTTTCATGTTAATTTTCTAAATGTCTGGCTTGGACCAAATTTTCACATGCAATTTCTGAATATGAATACCTCCTCTTTTGCATATCTGACAACAAAACAAAATTTTTCTGAGAATGAATGTAAGGACTTTCGGAAAGTCAGGCCTCTTAAACATTGCCCACATTTGATTTAGCCAGAACTGTGATATCTGAAATAATTAGGCATTTTTGAAAATATGAGCAAAATTTATACTCTTTCTAGGGAGGCTTTTCAGTGCTGAATGCTTAAATAGTGACATCTTCCCACCGATGGGCCACTGGCGTGGCACATGCAGTAAGTTTCAGAAGAGCTCTGTCCTGGTCCCTCCTTGTTCATAGAGCCAGGACAAAACTCCCTACATATAAATTTTCATAACCTTGTTTGTGGAGTGATTTGAAATGCATTAAAGAAAAGTGTTCCTCAAAATTGAGATGTTGTTAGAAATAGTTTATTAGCTATGAATCCTCACTCCTTCCCTCCACCAAAAATATTTACTTCAGCAAGCAAGATGTTGCTTTATATCTTGAAGACTGTATATTTGCCCTAACACAAGTCCTGGCCCTTCCCATAGATACAGCTCAGAAAAATCACCATGGTCCAAAACCTTTAAGTTTTATACATCGACACGACGACTTGAGTAAGATGGCCCCATCTTCTTTCCAGCAAGACCAGAGATTGACCTGCCAGTGGTGTAGTTGAGCAGGATTTTGCCCTGCATCCACACAAACAGCACCAGGATCCAAAAGTGGGGAAAGGAGCAGGGCTTTCTGAGCCAGGGAGATGGCTTCCACTTGAAGCCCCTGCCCGCATGGCTCCTCATCTCTCCCTGGCCAGGTACAGTTGATTGCTCCACTCGTGTGGCGTGCACTTTGCTGCAGATGCTAACAGGAGGGTGCTCTTGCGATGGCACTGCTGTGGGCCACCAAGCTCCCTGTCACCAGCTGCAGCGGGAGCAGGGATGGGCCATCTCCGATTCACGGTCAGCGTGTGCAAAGAATACGGACTTTGCTGCTGGGGGAGGGAAGAGGCAGGGAGCGTCCGATCCAGCCAGCAGAGAGGAAAGGGAAACAAAGTGAGAGGGAGACAGGGTATCCTGGGAAACCGCAAACATCTTATCTAATGGGCTCCCAGGGTCATAACACCCCCAGTTTGGCCCATTGCCCCAGACATTTCTTCCAGTTGCTCTCGGTGTCATATGGCCCCGAATAGCCTTCTTCTGCTGCCCTGATACTTGCCTGCTTTTCCATTGCAATTAATAAAGTCTCAACTGCCTACCCTTTTGTGCAGTTCCTATGAACTGCTGCTTCGTCCTGATGCATTAATTCTCTGGGAAAAGTTTGCAACATTTGAATCTAATTGGTCTTGGCAAGGAGGGACAGACACACTATTGCTAAACTGTCAGCAGCCTGCATTGCAGTGCCTAGTTCAAACTTCTAGGGTTTAAGTGGGAGACAAGCTGGGGGAAAAACCTTCTGGAGCTGTAACAATTTCCAGTGAAACAAGCAGTGCTTGGACAAAGCCTGCTGTGCTGCTCCAAGCTGCACTCTGACTTTTGCTGTTTAACTGCTTGAAACTTTACACAGTCATTACTAAGAACATTTTTTTCAAGTAATAATTTGAGTAACCAATGTGTCTTCATCATGACTTCTGCTGTTAGACATTCACATCTAAGCTGAGCTACTGTAGCAAACTCCACAGAAGTGGAAAGCTACACACAAGTGGGGAAGTGATGCCTGGATGAGCTGAAGTAACTTCCTAAGGTTATGCATAAAATCTGTGGCTTAGTGCAGGAAATGAGCTTAGATCTTGCAAGTTGTGGTCCAGTGCCTGCACCCACACAGATAGTAGTCATGAGTTGTTCTGCCAAGTGACAAAACTAAAGAGGAAAGGCCGTTTCTCAGCAATGATGAAACCCAGGCTCAAAAAGGCAAACAAAACCTCAGCACTGTAAAATACTTCCATGGATGGTGTGGAATGAGCACCTGTGCATGGTCAGGATTAAACTCACCCTTGTGAGAACAGCTATCTCCAAGCCAGAGCATCCTAGTTAGGTCTCACTGTGAACAAATTCTCATGATAACTGTGGGCAATGACAAAACATCCATGGCAGCTTTAGCTGTGCTGGAGCCAGCTGTGTCTGCTCCCTTTGCAAAGCAAGGAAGGAAGATGGGGGGGGATGTCTGTCAGAAGCAGTCATGGCCACCGCCCGCACTCCTGGCAGCAGTGAGAGTGGCAAGCCTGGCTTTCCACAGCACTCCTCATATTTCTCCCCCTACATTTCTTCATCCCATGTTTGTCCTCCCTCTAGCTCTGTTTTCTGGCAGGAAGCTTTTTTTTTTTTTTTTTTTAAATTATTATTTTATGTTCCAGCATTGCCAAGAAGCCTTGAGCTGGCTCTGCAAAACCCCACTGAGATCCCAAAGAAAGGCGTAAATCTGAGATTTATGTTAGCATTGGCTCAGGGATAAATCTCACCTACTGTGTCCAGACGGCCAGTTTCTGCCTTCATTGGATCTAGTGCAGTTTAAGATAGCTAGTCCAAACACATGTCCAAAGGCAGGATTTGGCCGAACAGCAAACAAGAGTTCAGTTCATGCACCAGCAGAGGCCATATCACATTCTTAACTGCCTCTGGGTGACACAAATATCCCTGTGAAAAGCATCCTGTGCCTGGAAAGCAAAGGTCTGCAGCAGCTGCCCCGCTTCAACCCAGACATCTTTTCTCCAAGGCCACTGTGTTGCATTGCTCCAAGAATTGCAGATTGATCTCCTCAGCATGCCAGTTCTTGGCAGACCTACCTAGTGAATACACAACACGTAGTATGACACTCTGACAGCTGCTGTGCCATGGACATACCTTAGAGTCCTGTTACTGTTCTCCTTCTCAGCTGTGACAAAAGTTGCTTCAGGAAACTTGAAGAACATTATCAGTAATGTTAGTGGGCACCTGGGTCTGCCTAGGGCCTCCAGTAGGGCTCCATCCCCCACACTGCTGATAGAGTAATTATTTCTACTAATTTGTCAGCATCTAATGTATTAGACAGAAACCAGAATGATCTAATGGTTTGGTTAGCAGCAGCCAAAACAATGGAAAAAAACCAAAAAACAAAAAACCCAACCAAACAGGAAAAACACTGTAGTGGTTTGTAACTTATTTCAATTTGCAGGTCACCTGCTATTTTCTGCTAGAGATGTGAATACTATAAGAAATTTCACATATGAAGGTCCAGCCTTTATGAATATGATTTTTGTTTTTGAGACACATTTGGCTCAGAACAGTGAACTGTTCTTTTTTTACTTAATTTCTCAAATATTTCTTTACCGCATAGACATAGACCATAGACTACGACTTCTGCATCGGTGAACCATGTAAGGATATTTGCAATGGGGAGTAATGTCATGCAGATTCATAGCTCTGGGTTTCTGCTGAGAGAGAGAGAGTTGAATGGTACTTGGCACCAGGCTGGAAATAGGAAGCTGCAAAATCTAGGGTCTTTGGCAAAAGTCTGAAAAAAACATAGCAAATGTTAAGAATCCAGGTCAGCTGCACTGGTAACTCACTGTGTTGCCTTCAGCTGGTCTCTGTCAGCAAACCCACAAGCATCTCACATGAAATGAGCTTTAGTGGTCCCCACACACATGTGAACACACACACAGTATGCAGTAAGACAACCATAAAATTTACCTGGCAAAGTGCACAACTGGCAGGAGATATCTGGCTGCTGCTTGAAAGATTAATGGCAAACCACCAATATCCTTCATGCCTAGCTTATTTATTATTTATTATTTATGGGGCAGCTGAGAGAAAATTCTAGGATGATCAACCTCTGTTTAGTAAGTGGTACAGTGTGCACGAGGGAAAATGTGCACCTCCTGTATGAAAGAAGCCTATAAGCAAACAATTCACACTCTAGTAGTTCTCATGCTGCCTATTGGATTCACACAACAGGATAGTGTGAATTCCTTTGTCCAGAAACAATGAGTTATTGTCTCTTCAATTCTGACAAGTGTGAAATGCAAGGATAAAGGCCTGGAAATGCTATCGCAAGACATATTTGAGCAATGAAGATTTTAACAGGTACCCATGTGCTGGGCTACTTCACTTTTCAGGTGGCACTCTTCATCTAATACCAAGGACAGGCAACAACCTTTCATCAAACTGCTTTGAGAGTCTGGGTGATGAGGCTGGATGGCTTTTACAAGAGATGGCAAATAAAAGTTAAGGACTTGCAGACAAGAGTGCTATTAACCTACCAAAATTGGGACAGATACATGAAATGTGAAAAGAGATCAGGAAGGACAATACTCCATAACGACTTGTCTACTCACACAGGTTACACTTTTATCTGGATTTTATGGAGACATATGGTATTGTGACATCTCTCTCCTTATATTTGGATGGTTTATGTATTGCTTCTTATCGTTTAAAAACAATGGTGAGAAAATGGGGGAAAATCTGTTGTTAGTAAAAATATCTCAGCCCTTCCAGGAATGCTTGCCTTTCCTGGAGGGAGAAGTTCCATCTATTATTTCAGTAACCCATCCTGTCGCGCTGTCAGCTTGTTCAGTCTCTCCTTTAAAAAAGGGCTGTACAACTAGCGCTAAAATCCTCTTCAACACAGAGAGCAGCCATGCAGCATCAAACCGTAACAAGTGCCTACTGAGTCAGACCACTGGTTCATGTTGCACAGCATTCTTTTTCAACACGGAAAAAACAGATGCTATTTGGGAAGTGCATGTGAGTGAGGACACATTCTTCTCTCCTTTCCCCTCATTGGGGTGCTAGAGGGCACCTCCTTGCCTATTGCATCTAGTATTCACAAATGTGTCTTATCGCTTTCTGAATCTGCTGATAACATCTGCAGCAAGTTCCAGAAGTTTGCTGCCCAATGAAAAAAGAAATCTTCATTTTACTAACTTTAAGCTGATCTTCTACTAATTTAATCAAGTAGCACCAGGCCCTCAGTGTATCTGCCACCTTCATTTTATCACAAACCTCAACTTTCTGTTTTCCAAACTAAACAGTCCCAGATTTTTTAGTCTCTCCTCTTAAGGCAGCTGCTCCATCCTCTTGACCGTTGTCACTGCCCTTTTCTGTACCTTCTCCACCTTCACTAAATCCTTCTTGAAATGCAGGCACCAGGATCACACATGGTGCTCAAGATGGGGGCACATCAGGTTTCAAACAGCAGAAAATCATGTCCCCTGTCCTGTTCTCAATATCATTCCTGATGATGCCCAACATTTTGAGGGTTTATTTGGCCATGCTGCACACTGAGTTGATTTTGGCATCAGCAACTCTAAGATCTCTTTCCTGAGTTGTAATTGCCAGTTTCAAGTTCAGCATCATGTAAGCACGATTTAGATTATTAGATTACTAATGCAAATACAGAACTCAAGCATATTCTGATACTATACCAAAAATTAAAATGCAAACCAGCCCTTTTTACAGTCCTTGGAACTTGGATTTATTTCATCCTTTGACAACTTCTACAGCCTAAAATCTGATAACTGTTTCCAAAGAAAAAAATTTACAAAGTGCCTTAGAAAACTAATTTTGTAAGCATTTGCTTGGACATCTGAAGTACGGCATGTTACTATCAAAAGAGATCTGCTTACTTTTCAGGACCAAAATTTAAAGCAGACATCCTTGTAAGCTTGGCAAGCTCTTAGTCTTGTTTTGGTATTTATATCTATATAATGATTATAAATTCATTATAAATTTAACATTATTAATTCATTGACAATTGATTGCATTAGGCATTGCACTTCCGATAACTCATCAAAACTAGCACCACACATAACATATGAAGCAGTTATATTCAATCAAATTAAATATTGGATGTTATAGCTAAGTTTGATAGATAAATTTTAAGGATAAGGCCAAAACCAAACCAGGTCACACGATGAAATTTCCCTATGCACTGAAGGTTGCTGTCAAACTATATACTGTGGGTCCCACTTTTAAACTATGGCATTGGAGGGAATTCTACCTACTGTAAACTGGAGCTATTTATTGCTTTTGCAGATATTTTTACCAGTTCAATGGACTCTTACATATGTGCATGGAAATCACCTGCCTCAGACGGTTGCTTTTGCTCTAAGTGAACTTGGATGTTTTGCTAAATCTGCTCCTTGTTTTCTACCAGGATGTTTTGGAAGTGGACTAGACAGCAGCCCCGCCGATTGCTACAAAAACAGAACTTACCAGACAGAGGAACTGATGCTTATGGATTTGTGCCAAAAACAATTGACCTGGTTATCCTGACTGGGCAAATATCAGAATATTGGTTGTAAAGAGTCTGAGAGACATGTATTCATGTCTTGGTTCTAAAATCCTGTTCATTGATACTTTTGCCAAAGGGAATGAAAAATAAATACACAGAATAGTCACTGTAAAAAACCACTGGGTGCTTGTTCTGCACTGTGTAAACTGCTGGAATATTCTTGGTCCTTGCCTCTTTATATGAATTCAGTCTACTGAAATCTGTATGAGCTAAAGTCACCATTTGAAATTGCTGCACAGGCTGGAGAGAAGATTACACAGTTCAAAGCAGCGCTGTTGGGTTTGATAGCCCCAAAAGGAAACACCTAATTATTTTAATTTCATATTTCCTTAGTCTTGAATAATTTCCTACCTCCCTCTGCAGTAACAACAACTTGCCTCCTACCTCCCCTACTGAGAGCCTGAGCAAGCCCAAGGTATGTAAGTGAAGGTTTGCAGGGAAATCTTCCTGCCTCTGCATCTTCTGTGCTGGGACCTTGGACCCTTGTCATTTCAATACTCAATATTCTATGTCTGCCAGAGATGTCTTGCTAGCTCTCGTCCTAGAGGACTGTGTCTTCTCACAGGAGGACAGCAGGGAGAGAAGAAACACAATGGGAGGTGGTGTCTCCCAGTTTGGTTGATAAATCTGCCTGGGCCAGCTAGTCTGTGCTCTGCCTCTACTGGGGGCTCAGACAAGGCCACTCATTACCTCTCTGCTGTGCTAACAGTACATGTTTTGGCTTGTGTCATGTAAAGATGAAGAGAGACTGTCAGAATGTCCTGCGATATCCTTATCTGCAAATCCATTTGAAAAATCCTGTATTTTGGGACAATGCGGACTGTCCCAGTGCCAGAATATTGCCTGCTGAAGGAATATTCTTCACCGCAAGGACAACTTGTCTCTATTGGGAGACTCTGCCGCAGAAAGGGTTGGATCTGAGGGCAGCAAGGAGATCATTCTGATTCCCCATCACTCTTAACATGGATGGGAGGATTTCAGCAGGGGTCTCCAGTAGAGTTATCCAACAGTGTGGGGGCACCTTTGTGGATGTGAGAGGAAAGTGCAGCTCTTTTAAGTTAGGTTGTGATGCTGCTAGGAATCAAGAAGGTCATTTTCTATAACTGGAAACAAATTTCAAAAGCAGGCTGATTCTTGTTTGATGTTTTCAGACATGCCAGCTTAAAGCTAATCAGGCAAAGTAATTTTTTCTAGTCCTCTGAGTTTTGAGCTAATGTGTTTTGCTGGCTAAAGGACTTGATATTAGGCCTACCGTAAACAGCCATGAAATCTGAGATGTCTTTAGTCTCCTTGCGATTCATGCAGAGACCTGTAGCATTTTAAGCCCAGCAATCGGTATAGAAAATTGACTTGATCAAGATAACAATGATGTTTTATTTATCAAAAATGAATGAGCTATCAAAGACCTGAGTAAAGTTAAAGAGTTAAAGCAAAGTAGTGCTAAAAAAGGGCAAAGAACAAAAAGTCATTGCCATTATTTCTTGTATAAGTAGAGGAGAAAATGTGAGTCTTTCCCGATTTCTGTATCATCACCTGACAAGGAGCAGCCAGCCTCAGAGCTGTGCTGGACTGCAGCACTCCTCGCTGCTGCTTTCATAACAGCATCACCTGCACGGATTCTGCTGTGAGCAAATCTGAGCACACGAGTGCTCTGAAACGACACTAAGTGCAATTCCTTCCCACTTGGTACCCGGGGCAAATTGTTCCTCCAGTGTTAGCAGGAGGACTCTCACGAGTGAAGGGAAAAAGGTTTGGTTCAATGTTCATATACTTCAAATGAACTTTCTTCCCACATATATAGGTAGAGAAACATAAACCTCCTCCCTTTTTCCCAGGAAATTAGTATCCATGTTCATTGTTTTCCACATTCTCAGTTTTCAGGAAGAGCCGTAATCCAGCTACAATCATAGCCCTCAACTTTTCATTTCCAGAGTCGTGCAGACTTTCAGGTCCTCACAGCATTCCTCCTAACACATCGTCACTGCCTGTGAGAGGAGAAACAAACCTACTGTATCAGCCTGGCATCGCCGTCTGTAAGTGCACACTTGGCAGAAAGAAGGGGAGAGCAGGGAGCTCTGCTGAGGTTGTAGCCATATGAATAAAAAACCCTGAAAATTTCATCTCTCCTAGACTTTGATGGAAAAATGGTTTGTTTCTTCTTAGCTCAGGGATGTCTTTGGCTGGGATTTAAGATTTAGAAAACAGAAAATCAGATCAGGTTTTAAGAAAACAGTTAAAAGTCTCAAATGTCATCTATATTTTAAATACCACAAAGGTACATTTGCTATTCCCCTCCCCGCCCAGCCCCAAGTTAACATCTCAGAGTCATTTCTATGGATTGCATCATGCCAGGATACCTGGCTGTTACTGCTCCACTTGGTGTTTTACCTGCAGGCTGCTGACAGTCAGCTTGTGTCTCTACCCTGCACAGCAATGAAAGCAGACAGTTTGTGGGAATAAACCATAGGGAAGGACACCGATAGGAAAACAGCTGTTTAAACATTAAGATAAGTATCTGAATAGTTCCTGACTGGGAGCTAATTTTTAACAATCTTTGTGGATGTGGGCGGACACGGGTGAAACATTGGAGCCATCCATTTATAATTCCAGTCTGCAGGCAGAAAGGTTGGCCACGTAACATCTTTACCTTCTGATTGAAAAAAGCCTTTCAGTTAGAGAACAACAGGTCTAAAAAGTGCTGAGACACTCCTCCAGAGTAAAGGCCAAGTGTTGCCCCATCCAAGGAAATTTTGGAAGGGGCTGCGAAAGTACTGTCACATGTGCTGGTGCAGGGCAGGGGCAAGTATTTCTCTTTGGGGTCAGGTAAGGAGCACTTCCAGAGAGGGAATAGCAAATGCTCATTCTGCAGCCAGAAAGAGAGAAACAGGCTGATGGTTTAAGCAGACTCTCCCTTCTCAGCAACAGCATTTGCAGGAAGGTGTGCGGCAGATGAATCTGTGTAGTTAAACAGTAACTATCTTCTTTTGGGCAAACCATCCCTCCCCTCCTTCTCTTTCCTTCTGCCACCACCACCAGCCTCACCGCGTGATTTCAAAGCAAACAGCGGCCCCTCAGCAACCACAGCTGTCACCAGGGAGGGAAAGAGCATTCATCCTCGCAGAGGACAAGTGCCCCTCTAGCAGTAACACTGCACACCCCCACAGATGGGGAGATATACAGCACACAGGCACATGCCCCAGGGGTGGCAGAGCCAAGTCACAGGCAGTGCAGACACCTCTTTTTTTTTAGTAAGCAGTCTGATCGTAAATATGACCAGTAATTAAGAACAGGTGAGATGATCTTTCCTCTCAAAAAAAGATAGTCTTCGGATGGATTTCAGCTCAGGTGGCAAACTCCTGGTAACAGAAGCTGTTTTCCACTGGAATTATTATTTTTTATTACTATTTGGGGGAATAAATGTGATACTGCTTGCCTAGACCTTTTTTTTACCAAAAAGAGCATTCTTCCCCTCTGGTAGATTCAGTTGTGACAGAAAGCCTTAGTGGGGGGAGTGGGCATCTGAGAGCTCGCAGCAGCACTCTGCCAGGGTGTGAAGTGGGACAGGCAGCACTGGTGTGCCATACTGTCCATGGTGTCATCTGAGGCAGTTCTGGTTTCTGAAGCAAGCTCAGCAACAGCCACCACCTCCGTAGGGGTGAGGAGCGGGTAACCAGCCAGGATCACTGAGGATGTCCTACTGCCCAGTCAGCTGAAGCAGCACCAGCCTCTGGGCCCCTCTCACAGGCGACCCGTGTCCCACCCTGCCCTGCTCCCACCTGGAGAAACCCAGAGCTGATACATCCCCAAAAGCAGCAGTTTGTGCCAGACCCAGCTCTGCCTTGTGCCCTCCCTCCCCTTCCTTCCTCCCTTTAACATTCCTTCTGACCCTTGGCAGCCCCAGCTCTAGCTTAGATGTTGCCCTGCACCCTTCTTTCTGTAGAAGGTGGTTTCCTGCTGCAGGAAGTCACAGTTCCCCTTTGACTTCACCAGAGTAAATCACCTCTAGTCCTTCACCTGCATTTTCAACAAAACAGATGAGTTATAATCTGTGGGTATTTTGCTTGACAAAATGATAGTTAAAAATGCTCCCATTTCATCGGGCTGTTTTTCTCCCATGCCATGTGAGTGGCAGAAAGAAGCAAGCCCAGAAACTCATCAAAAGAAGAGCAGAGTTTGTCTCTTCTCTTCACCATCTGTGGTGCTCTGCAGTGAGATGGCAGCTGCCGTGTCACTGCCACAGAGGGCAAGCCCCCTCAGTATGGGGAAATGCAATAAGGGACTGAAACAACTTATTCTATCCCAAGTGTACAATCCCTTTTTTATTTTGTTTTAATTTCACATAGTCTCACATCCCACAAGTTTAAGTTTGAGCTTCACATTCAGATAATCCCTCAGAGCCTTTACATGAAATTTGGCATTAAGTGATCAAACTTATACACTTTGTCCTCATCCGGTTCCATTAATCACTCCATGGCTCCAGTTTTATCTAAATGTCTTGCAAGCTTTTCAGTAACTCTAGATATTTTTATTTCTAATGAACTTGACTGGTTTTCAGTTTGAGGAGGGGTGCTGCACAAGTCACAAGCTGGGATGTCCTCACTGCTGTGCCCAAGGCAGCTCTGCAGCCCCAGGAATGGCACCCAAAGGCTGGTCCTAAGAGCCTGCTGGCTGTTGGCAGGAGAGGGCAATTCTTAGAAGTTCAACAGAATAGCCCAGTCTGAAGCATTAGATTTCAATCTTAATGATTCCTAGTTTTTACTTTCATTATAAATAATCCAGCCACCAAGCCAGGAAGCGTGGGGTTGCTACTCTACCCTTAATTGGTTTAGTGGTGGACTTGGTAGTGTTAGGTTAATTGTTGGACTGGATGATCTTAAAGGTCTTTTCCAACCTAAATGATTCTATGATTCTATGATTTCCTCTCCAAAACCAAAAACAAGTAGCAGTCGTAAGAACTACAAAAAGATGTACTACCATGTTGTGTCTGCATTAGACTCACTACATACAAAAATAAAAATCTTATTAAGACCAATCAAGTGCCCAAAAATGACCAAGTCAAACTATGCCATACAGCAGAGATCTTCTTAGGCTGAAGTTGCCCCAAAAGCTTTCAGAGAGCCCCAAATGAGGAAAGTCCTTTTAAGGGCACCATAGTTCACTGCTAAACCGTGACTTCCTCTGCCAGAAACGCTGACATGAGCAGGTAAGTAATGCCTTCAGTACCCCTTTGGATTCAGCAGTTTTGTGCTGGTAGAAAGTGGTTCTCAACTGTTTCCTATCTGTAGCCCAACTCAGTCTCTGCCAGGAGTATCCACATTTTGGATGTGTCAGTGTAAGGGAACGTGACATCTGGGGTAGAGAGAGAGGATGAGGAAAGTATTGCACAGCAGTGCAATACTGTGGCTATTCAGTTGAAACACATGCCAACTTAGGTGGTTTTATTGAGCTGTTTACAAAAAGGGAAGATGAAGAGATAAAAATGTGAATGTTAATGATGCCTGTAGCATGGGCATTGTGTAAGAAAGGGATTTTATGAAGAGACTGTAAAACAGTGTGTTCTGAAGAGTACCAAGCAATGGTAATCTGTCTATAACAACATAGAAGAGTGCTCTAAGGGCAGCAAAGACACTGAGATGACCAGAACAACGAGACTCTTCCACTCCCATGCATACAAAAAAAGTTGTTAGCAAAAATGCAGGCATGCTTCCTTGAGAAAACAAAAAGAGCACCCAAACTGAAAGCATTGCTCCATACCATGAATGCGTTTTTCATTCTCATGAGCACGGAAACAAAGGGGCTGGGAGTGAGAGTTTACAGCCAAGGACATGGAGAGGCTTCATGCATCCTGTGATGGAGCCAGGATGAATCCCTCTGGAAGCCTCTACAAGATTACTGTAGTGTTTGGTTCAGACAGAATAGTCATCTGCTCTTCTGGTGGTACAAAGTGTGACAGCATAACATGAAAAAGTCATGGATTAATTTAGCTCTGTCTTCAAAACTGAGATAAAATAATCCATTCAGAAAGATATCTGCATAGCACTGTGGGTATTACACCAGTCCAAAAGAAAAGAAAATTACTAGTCACAGGCAGAAGGAATTAAAGAAGGGAATGAGAACAGCAAAGTCTTAGGGTGCCAAAATGTAGAGTGAGTTGAATTTAGGGTTCAGACTTCCTTGATTACTTCAAGCACTCTTTAACCCTAGAAAATGTGAAATAATGAGTTATCTTAACCCATATTCATTGAAGTTTAGGCAACAGTGCGCACACTTGCCTTGGCTGTGGCTCAGAACATGCATGTGTACATTTAGTGCAGCAATGTTGAAGAGTAAATTAAGATACAGTAATTGGATTGTGAGTCATTGGCCTTAGAGTGAAAGGAAATTGGTAAGACTGAGAAGCTCAGGGAAATAGGCTAGTGGGTATGCATGGAGGAAGGGGAGCAGTTGGAGGATTAGGAGGAACCCCCACAAGTGAGAAAACAGTGTCCTCTAAGAAGGAAAAGACAGAGAAGATGGATGCTGAGGAAAGCATGGGAAGGAGGTTTTGTCAAAAACTGCAGTCCTATCCATGATAAGACCAAGACAGAAGCTTTGAGGGAGAAGCTAAGGCAGACCAACAAGGCATGGAGACTGTAGGCATAAGATGTAGCAAGACAGAGAGGTGGAGGTGCTAGTCAAAGAAAGCAAGACACCACTGGATTTCTGCACTGTCTCCAGACTATTCTCAGTGTATTTGTTAGGAGGAGCTGATGCCTTTTAGATTGGATGCATTTGGCAGAATGCAGGCATACATGTTTGGCTTCCAAAAAAAGATACATTGAATTTTGGAATAGACATCTAGGTTAGACAGTATAAGGTGTGCATTGGTTTTATGGGGGCATTAAGGAGATAGCTAAAGGCACTGGTCCCATTTTTAGATAGTTAAATTTTGATTTGGAGAATCCATCTTTAGCAGATCTTATATCAGTCCCATTACATCACTGTATATACCAACAACCCTGTAAACACACTCTTGGGGCAGCTCACATCAGTTTTTCAGCTCATGGAGTGTTTCAGCTCATACACTTATTTGGCCTTTCTCCCCAGCTGTCCACAGCTTTGAACAGCTCAAAGTAAACATTGTCATGAGCCTGGCACAAAGGAGGTGATGGTTTTAGCAGGTTAGCTTACATGGATTCACAAGACTTGGAGGAACCTTCTCCAAGCTTACCACCATTTCTGTACTCCTTAAATGCTACGGGCTCCCAGGTTCTGTGCAGCCAGCACTCCCTTTCCTGCACCTTAAACTGACTGCCCTTCCTGCAGCAGGAGCAGCCAAGCACTGGGGTCAAGCAAATGAGGGAGGCAGGCAGGAAGAGAGCCCAATGCACGTGCAGCAGTCAGTGTCCAGTGTTCGGTGCATGAAATTACATTATTCCCTAAATATGTGACATAATCACATCAGCATGTATCCCACTGCAAGAATCTCATCCAGTTCTTACAGGTCTTAATGTTGTCAGCATTGGATGCTGGCTTACAGTTGCTGTGATAAATGTCCAAGGAAGGACTTGTGATACGACAGTGGTATTCACCCACCAGAAGTGGGAAGGAGGCTTTCTAGCTTTTGAACCGTAGTTATTGCTTCACCCTTGTTTACCCTATTCTTTCTTGTCAGTTGAATAGGAATTTAAAAGCAGAACTGAATTTTTTTTTATATATAAACATTTGTGGTAAGCACTGAGCCACAACAGTGTCGCAACCAAAACACAGTTGCTCAACGGCACCTGTTAGTGCAATTACTTTGACATAAAATGTGTTCTTTACTGTTGTCTACAGGGAAAACCAGCAACAGCCTGTTACCCTGCAGCTCCAGCTGGCAACAAAATTTGTTACCTTGATCTTGCATAATATTGCAGATGAAAATAACAGAATTCCAGTGATCAAACTTGTTTTTTACTTATTACCAAGTGCAAGCTATACCCTGCAAACAGATAACCTTGAGAAACAAGACTAAACTAAGCTGCTAATTTACAGATAAATATTTTCATGGGACCTGAATTTATATGCATCAAGGAAAGCATACCTGAGGGCATATTTTTCCTTTATTTTTCTCCATGGCTGAGTTAGTGCTAGAGAGAAGGCAGAGTCTTAACAACAGTTATCTATTTCTTTCTATGTTCTCACAAACCCTTCCACAGTCCTAAGTAGGGGGAGACTCCAAAGTAGTGGCTAAAGGCAAAAGGGCAACCATATAATTAGGATCCAATCAGAAGTTCTGCCAAGTTTCTCCTAAAATAACTGTCATTGTAGAGTGCACAGTGCAGATGTTACTCATATATTTAGGGTTAAGGGGTTTTATGGTTGTTAAAGACTATTTCTAAGAGGTATATGAAAGATAACTGAAGTAAGCAACAACAAGCCAGGGAGGTTCTAGTTCACTGCAACAGGGCATATATTTCTGGTGGGAAAGGTGTACAGGTTCATAAACTAAAAAAAGGTGAAACTGCATTAGCCAGTGTGGAATGTCAGAGACACATCTTCTTAGCAGGTCTACAGGGAGCCTGATCCACAGGTCCCTGGGGAACCACATGAAATTGGGACATATCCTGACAGTGGGTTCTTGCAGCAGGTTTTTATACATCTATGTGAAGAAGCAACACAGAGAAATAGTGCAGTAGGCACGGGCTGTCCAAGGCCGCCTGGAGGGCTCAGGATTGGCATAGCTCTCTATCTTCTACGCAGAACTGTAGCACAAATATGATAATTTGGCTCTGAAGGTGTCTAAATGGTTTTGACACCACTCCAGCAATGTATAGTGCCTTACAGACAGTCTATATAGTCATGCTAAAGCCAACTTTGTAGGCAGAAAAAGTTGGGAAGCAAGCAGATGGAAGGATAAAAGATTTCATCTATCCATGAAATAAAAGAGCATGAGGGAGGTGCTAAAGTTATCATGGATAGTTTTCATTATCAAGATATGACTTCAGGCTGATGGACCAAATACTGGGAGTCAGTACTCAGAATAAGCATGGGTTGAGGGCTCTTCTCACAGAAATGCTCAATGGCCCACAGGATAAGGTCTTATTGTATGAATTATGATGGAGAGAGGTCTGCAGAGAAAGGGCTTATCCCATTTAATGGAAGTGCTGGGAGCTGGTAAACTTTAGGTTGTACCCCACAGAGCCAAGGAAAACAGCATGAAAGCGGGGCCCTGTAACGGATGTAAAGGAGCCTCAAGAAGAAATGGAATTCGAGAAACCTGAAACTGGACCCACAAATCTATGTTTAGCATCTATTCACAGCAGTGAGTAGCAGACTGGGAAAGGTCTCTAAGCTTGTTGTTCATTTTTCTATTATTCTATATTCTTTTTACCTTTAAAATTGAAAAAGAACGAATCTCAAAAAATGAGCAAAAAGCACACAAAAGGACACCTGAGGGAAAAAGGTTGTTCTTTATAGCTTGCAAAGCTAACATTGTATAACAACAGAAGGAATAAATGTCAAAAAAACCATTGTGTACAGTGCTAGCAAAAGGGCATTACTCATAGCCTGATATAAACAACTAACAACTCCCATCTGGCAACAAAAGTCTTTGCAAAGGGAAATACACTAAAACTCCTGCCGTTGATAACTGAGGCCTGTTATGGGAAATGCCTGCAGGATCCAACTGTGATTGCAGCAGAGGGAAGGGAAATGACACGCTCACGTCCAAAATAGCTTGCAGTCCAACAGTATTTGAGGTGTTTCAAAATAGCACATATTTAGAGATGAAAAGCAAGTAAAAGTAGACAGTGTGTACAGAGCAGTTCAGGCAGCTGAGCTCTGAGATGGCTCCTTGCCCCTGACTTTTTTATGACAGAGCATCCACATTACCATCAGCCCTAATATCCCATTCAGAGGAGGGAAGAGCAGAGCCAGGCAGCAGTGGTTCAAACTGAAAAATAAAGGTGAAACACTTTGGTAAAAGAAAAACAGAAATTAAAAATGAGGAATTTTTGGTAATTCCAGAGAAGAAATTGTCATTCGCATAGAGCTTGAACTGGAGCCCGCTGAAGCCAAAAAGAACCTTGCTGTGAGATTCAGTGGGCTTTGGCTCATGTCCATAGGCTAAACGCTTTCTCTGGCAAGTCTACAGAGCGATTCAGCCCCAAACTGCTCAGCACAGCCAAATTCAAAAGCCCTATTCATATTCTGAAAAAGGCAACTGGACATCATTCCATGGTCCCAGTTGCACAATTGTCTTCAAACAGGTGGCAGAAACAACATCCGTCAGTGGCCAGAAAACCAAAGAGAAAGTCAGGAGCCTGTGCGAGAGCAAGATTTTACATCTAACACTCATACTGTGGAACCAATTTAACATTTTCCATTGAGATTGCGATCTTTAAAAGCACTGGTCAGGCTTTTTTTTTTTTTTTTTTTCCTGATTTCACTGCAGAACTAATATATTCATCTCCTCTTACAGGAAATCATATTATCATGTGGAACTGATACAGCAAACAGTAGCAGACATGGTAAGATACTTGAGGGGTTTTCCATTATTGCAGGAAGAAAGATACCTAGAAATTAAATTAGCATTTTTGAATAAAGGTATTGGTATTTTGGATAAAGGAGACTGGAGAAGAGTACATCTCACAGAACAGGAATTTCTGGTGGGAAGAAAGCAGCTATTTTTACAGATTACCCAGGAAGGATGCAAATCAATAGGCATAAAGATATATTATTCAGCCCATATTTTGTAAATAGAGCTTTTTCAAAAGATCTTAGTTTCCAGTCTCTATAAGACTAATATCCTAAATCCCAAATTACACCAAAATGAGCATGGGAAAGAATGCAGTGAGAATGGAAGGAAGCAGTGAGTCAGCCACCCAAACCTCTGCCAAAGGTTTCCGCTCTGAGCAAGAGAAGTTTGAATTATATGCAAGCAGCACCAGACTACGATATACAGAGGTTAAAATGCAAATAATATATCTCATGCTTTGCAATACCCAAGCTGAAGATATTTCAATGATTATTTAGTTTTAGAGCTGGACCAAGTATTTGTGATTAATATGTTTCTACCTCCCCACAACTCCTAGGGAATTTAAGGGAAAAAAATAATTCAGGCTTTACCTATCTGATAGGGGGAGAGGCTAAAAAGTAATAGGAAAACATTCAAATAGTGCCTATTGACACTTCCATTTTGCCATTTTTAAAATTGAAAGGCTTGCTTGGAAGAGGTGAAATGTTTATTTCAATATTTATTTAAATGAAATTTTTACTTTTCTTTTCAAAATAGCACCTTTTTCTTCAAAATAATCCAGCTGACAAGGAAAAAGATGTTGAACATCCCACAAATTTAATAAAAGGTTTTGAATTTGGCGCAAAATTTGAATAGCTTTTCTGCTTGACTCAGACTCTCCTCACACTCCCTTCTAGCTTTTCAGATTTGAGGCAATGAACAAAAACTTCTACTATTTGCGCATGTTGTTTGAACAATGACATAGGGTGAATCTGCAACGTAGTGATGCTCCAAGAGAACAGGCAATATCTTGGCAAGGGAAGAAGAGCTCCTTATGAGAACAACACTGCTGAATTCCCTGTTGCTTTGTGCCCAGTGTAAACAGTTCATGCAGGGTCAATGCCTGTAGCGCACCTTCACTCCCTTAAGGCACTATTCCTTACCCATTTGCAACTGCTGTAAATAGCTGCAGGACAATACACCATCAGGCCCTATGAGCCCACAACATAAGTAAATGTTGGATGGTGTTGCAGCACAAAGTTGTCCTAGAAACCCCTTGATGAGAGAAAAGAGCACCTGGGTTGGGGGAACCCCCGGGTTCAATACAGGCTGGGGGATTAAGAGCAGCCCTACGGAGAAGGACTTGGGGATACCGGTGGATGAAAAACTGAACATGAGCTGACAACATGCACTCGCAGTCCAGAAGGCCGACTGTACCCTGGGCTGCATCAACAGAAGCATGATTCTGCCCCTCTACTCCACTCGGGTGAAACCAACCCCACCTGGCTTGCTGCATCCAGCTTCGGAGCCCTGAGCACAGGAAAGACGTGGACCTGTTTGATCAGGTCCAGAGGAGGCCCACAAAAATGATCAGAGGGATGGAACACCTCTCCTACAAGGAAAGGCTGAGAGAGTTGGGGTTGTTTAGACTGGAGAAGGCTCCAGGGAGACCTTATTGCAGCCTTCTAATACTTAAAGGGGCCTTATAAGAAAGATGAAGGCAGACTTTTTAGTAGGGCCTGTAGCGATAGGACAAGGCATAATGGTTTTAAACTGAAAGAGAGTAGATTCAGACTAGATATAAGGAAGAAATTTTTTACAGTAAGGGTGGTGAAACACTGGAGCAGGTTGCTCAGAGAAGTGGTAGATGCCCCATCCCTGGCAACATTCAAGGTCAGGTTGGACGGGGCTCTGAGAAGCCTGATCTGGTTGAAGCTGTCCCTGCTCACTGCAGGGGGGCTGGGCTAGATGACCTTCAAAGGTCCCTTCCAACCCAAACTATTCTATGATTCTATGATTCTTTGATTCTATGATTCTTTGATTCTATGATTATATAACTAACTTTCCAAAGAATTAGAAGGCCAAGTTTTCATCATCAGTAGAGAAATCCTGGCCATGTTGTAAATCATCAGAAAGTTCTCAGAGACTTCAGTGGGAGCAGGAATTCAAGAAAGTATGC
This sequence comes from Pelecanus crispus, assembly GCF_030463565.1. Taxonomy (NCBI): domain Eukaryota; kingdom Metazoa; phylum Chordata; class Aves; order Pelecaniformes; family Pelecanidae; genus Pelecanus; species Pelecanus crispus. Next base: position 51,279,789 of record NC_134643.1, read on the forward strand.
ACCAGCCTCCTTACAGTCTATTTATTTCCTTTTGTCTTGAACTTAATTTAGGGGTGTTTTGCTTTCTTTTTTTTTTTTTTTCTTTAGTCCTGGGCAAGGACACAAGGAGGAAATCTCCATTCTGTGGTAATAGGTGCATGTAGGAACTTGTTGAAGAAGAAACAATGAAGTGCATCGAAATTTACATTTCTGAACTTCTGCAATTTCACTGTTCACATACTTCTAGCACTAAAACATAAAGGATCATATAAGTATTTCCATTTACACTTTTTTGTCATTTTTCACCAAGGAAAACATCTTGAAGAACTTGCCTTATGAAAAAAGCCAAAAATCATTGTGTCATAAACATTCATATTTAATAGAATTTACTACAACCCCTTCCAAAGGAGGAGGAAAAAGAAGAATTAAAAAAAACACAGGCAGGGAAAGGAACATGTCACACAGCTATGCTCCAAATACTCTCTACTTGAGCTCAGCTTCAGCTTGGTAGAAATGAAAACGACTGGGTAGATCTGAGAATTGCTTCCTTTTCCCATCCCCCTTCCCTCCTCTCTGACTGGGAGGAGAACAGGGTAGCAGAAAAAATTCCCCTGGTGTACTGTAACCTGTGTTTAATAGTCTTGAGGCCAAATTATACAACTGAATCAACATACTTTGATCTCTTCCTATCACTTTTTCTACCTTTTTATCTCACATAAATCATTCAGCTTTCCTCTCGAATTTCTCCCATTCCCCTGTAAACAGACCCGTTTGCAGTCTGCTGTGGAGTTCTGACCTTGTCTTCAAGATCCCACCAATGTGACAAAAGGTGCATCGACCTTGCCAAGGAAGAAGGACAACAGCAAATTGTGCAGGTTTGCTTTCCCAGGCAATTTATACAAGAAATTTATAACTCAGAAGTTTAAGCACGTTGTAAGAATATAAATACGCTGTATATAGTGCATAGTAATATTTCTGAACAGGAACACTTGTAAAAACTTTGGCAAACAATCAAACAGTATTAAAAAGCTGTTTTTCCTCACTCCACATTGTAATATTTTCAGTTTCTTATTGTTAAATTAAATGAATACATGAGATAACAAGAGTTAAAAGGAAAAGGTGTACTGCAGAGCCGCCCCAGTCATGAGCTAGATCTGTAGATAATTAATTCTGACCAGCCATATGGCCTATTGTGCCACAACTCTACTGTTTTCTGTTCATATATAGTTAAAGTGCATTAAAACTACACTAAAGTTGCAGAGTGAGCATTCAAAAGGTTGAAAACACCAGAATGAAAGCTGCTTGGGCAACATCAATCCAGCCTGTTTATGTGAATGCACTCAGATATAGCCTTAATTTTATAACCACACATTTCTTCCCCACCCTCTCCCACCCTGCCTCACTGTGCAAGCAGACTCAACATGCAGTTTTTTCAAATTCTATTTCATACTTTCTTTTTGAAGGTTGATTAAACTAAAGAAGAATGGGTACATAATGTGGCAGTGAATTTCACTGACATTTGCTACCAGTACAGAAACTGGCATTTCATTCCAGGTTGCAGATAGGGGTATGCACAGGGGAAAACCATACGCTCTTGCCCTGAGCTACCTGCCCTGACCAAACTGTCCTGCTCCTGTTTGTCTTCCCTATGCCTTCTACTTTTTTCTTCCAGTCCCAGCCTTCCCACTTCAGCTTCCTTATCCAAGGCCCAAATATTCCCTCCTACCCTATTCACAGGTTTCAGAATGTCATTTCAGAACTGTAGAGGTGCAAGTGTTCCCCAATTAACTCATTGAGGGGTTGAGGTTTATTTCTTTTTTGTTAAGAAAAACATCTTTTCTCTTAAAAGTGGCTTGCAGAAGAGACTTAACTATTTTGCCTTTAAAGATTTTTTCTAGAAATATTCCATCCAAGACAGATAGCCATTTTGAAAAATTTCACATGGACGTATTTCCTCAAAAAGATCCTTGTGGTCTCACAAAACCTGAGCTATTCCACCCAAATGGTCATCACGCTTCCACCCTGCCTCCTAATAAAATGCTTTGGTTTCTTAATCAAAGCGGATTTTTATAAGTTTTTATTTTTTTTCCCCCAAACGAGTGTGTGTGTGTGTGTTCTGTCTTTTGTCACAAGTCAGATCTTTTTTTCCCTCTTGAAAACCCAGTTACTGGAAAATGGAAATTTGGCTCACTGTAAAGCACTTGAGATAACTCAGATAAAATCATGCATATCCATCGCACTCCTGTTACTCAGGAATATCTGCAAAATCTGAGAGATGCAATTCAGAAACAAGTCTACACAGAATGGTTTGGAAACACTCCTTGATTTTTTGTAGCGGCTTAGTTTGGCTGACATGCACTTGGGGGAAAAAAGTGCACATCTTTTTCCTGCAAAGATTGACCTACATGCTTAGTTTTACCATTTGAAAAGTCAGCAGGATTAAATACGTGCACAAATCTTTGAAGAGGTAAGGCCTAAACAACCTTCTGATGGAAGTACAGGAGAATATGTGTGATCATGGATGACATCTTCTTTTTCACTCTAGATACTACAAAGGCTAATTGCAGTCTGCAGCACCTTACAGATTAATTATCAACTACACACTAAGTTTTTTCATTTCTTTCCTCCTTCCTTCTTCTAGCTGACAGCTTGTAGTTTTACTTTGTTCTCACCTTGAAAGTGCCTACATTTTACTGGTAATAAGTCCTCTCAAAGAATGCTCCTTGGAGTTTCTTTCAGCACAGAAGGTCTTCCAAATCAATCCCATTTCCTCTGGCAGCAAGTCCAGAGATTTCCAGCAACACACTTTGAGTGGATCAGAGCAATGGAAATACCCTTAGAGAGGGCCGGTCTGCTCTGCAGCACTTACAGCTCAAAGGCAATTACCACGTATTTCCAAGAGAAACTCTGGCCTGGTGGCACTAAGGTACACTATCACACTGGTGAGAAAAGGCATTCAGGATGATTTAAAAAAAAAAAAAATCCACAAAGCAGTCTGGGTTGTTTTTTTTTTTTTACTGGACTCTAGAAATTATGTTTTTCTGACTTTTTCCTTTGGAAATGAACCACCTAAATGCCTTGTTTTTGAAGAAGACTATCAAATGCTTTCTGGACTCCAGCAGATAAGACACTGTAATATAGTTGCTCATAGATAAGCTAGTGTAAGTAGGCTAAATTTCCACAGAGGTTGTACTGGGAGAAATCCTTTGAAGTCAGCCCTACAGCAGATGTTGAATCTCACTCCTGAGAGAGAGAAAATATCTATCAAATACCATGCACCTCTGACAGACTCTGGCTGGGAGACAAAACTCATAACAAATGTAGAGAATAGGGCCTGATCCACTGAAGCAAATCTGTGCGTATCTTAGGAAACTAATTTTATTTAAGGTATTTGTTTTAAAACAAAACAAAACGTTAAAGTAGAACTAGCATCAAAAGCACACGAAAGATCAAACAACTCACTACGCTTATAATCCAATTATTAATATAACAGCTTCAGTGGTTCAAAGAAGCACTGCGCTAGCGGAACCTGCAGCGGAACGAAATGGAGCTTGGAACGAGCTCTGGCTGCACTCCAGAAAGTGGAGAAGGTTTCACTAAAAGGACCTCAAGGGACCACCACCATGTCAGCCTGAAAAGACAGTGGGACCCATCCTGCATGTCGCTTCAGCAACCTCAGATGTTAAAAGAATCACTTACCACATTAAAAAAGCTAAAGATGGAAGGTTGGGAGGACTGAGAAAAATGCAAATTGAAATGGCCAAAAATTCTCAAAGTATGAGCAATGGAAACGAACCCCGAAAACCATTCAGCCAGGAGGTTAGAAAGTGTGAGTCAGAAGAATGATGAATGCTAATGTGCCTTTGAAAAATCCGAGGCAAATACTTACACAGAACTGGACAGAAATGAGGTTACAAGAGCCAGCATAGAACTGAGGGAATAACCTAAGTGTTCAGTCTAAAAAGAAGGAGCAAAGCAAATCCACTGCTGGCAGTTGAAATGTGAAGAAGTGAGAGAAATTGCAGCCTGGTTTAGCGTATCAGGAGTGGGATCACTCAGGAGATGAACACATCTCAGTCACCACAGACATATACTGTCTGTTATAAAACATGTCATAATTAGAAAAACAAAATTCAATGACCAGCGTCCCACGAGGTGTTACATAACCATTCAGCACAGTATACAAAGAAATAGCAACGGTTAACAAGAAAACCAGTTTATCTTCTTTATCAGCCTCAGCACACATTATGTAGACACACGGACTTAGGGCATGGACAAATACTGTATTGGCTAGCATATGACACTGTTATCATCCTTTGCCAAGAACTACATTTTCAAAATAACCCACTAATTGTGCATCAGTTAGTTTGGGATCCCAAATATTGGGCACTTAAGCGTTTACCGTCAGCAGTGTTCTGCACTTAACTCTCTTTCCGTTGAAGCTCCTGTTCTGAGCTTCCTGTCCAATTCCCGAAAAACTGAAGTGCTTGCAGAGACCACTGGCTTTAGCTGTCATTGATGCCATTCAGCTTCTTGCTCAGCCAAGGTCTTGGATCCTCAAGTTTGAGAAATTGAAATGTAGTAACCTAAAATCTGTAAAAGAACTGAAATTTGGTATGAATAATGGGTCTTTGGGGAGCTTACCTTAATCTATGGCATATTCCACCCCTTCTCCCTCCTCCCCACCTACCCCTGAGCCCAAAAGAAAAAGAAAACACATTTTTGGAAAGTATTAGTAGGAAGAAAGTCCCACATCAGAGATTATTGTAAGTAAATTGTAAGAGAGCTGGCTCCCCATTAAGGATATGGCATTGGCCAAGCAATCAGCAGTAAATGTAAACAGGCAGAATGCTCAATAACTGAGAAATAGTAAAAGTTTGTAAATCACCCAAATCAAGACAGAAGCCACTTTGTTAGCAGATTTAAAGAGGATCACACTACATTTTGTGGTAGATAAAACTCAAAGAATCAGAGAGCTGAGAACCACAATACCTTGGAAAGATGTATGCTCAGGAAATACTGGATGCATGCATTTATCCCACTGAGCTCCTGGCACTGAAGGGCTGAGGCCTAAATCTGGATTTGAATTTCATGCTCTAACTCATGCAGAAATAAGTTTAGATGAATTTTCAGAAAGGTCAGACTAGTTTCATGTTCTGATACTTAAGCTTATTCTATCCTTACAGCAGATACATCTAGACACACACACAAAGAAAAACACCTTCATGAGGTGACAGTCAAAGAATTAAAATATTTTTTTCTGAACTGTGGAGGAAACAGTTCTGTTGTAATTCACTTGAGGTTTTGGGAGAGCAGTACATGGGTGGTTAATATTTTGCCTGACCCATTGCGAAGAACTAATAAAAGTAAAAGCTGTGCAGCTGCCTCTTCTAATCTGAGAACAAATCACAAAGGCAGGCACAAACAAAAGGCAGGTGAGTTCTCAACTGAACGATTAGGAGAACAAACAGGGAAAAAAAAAAGGTAAAGCAATTCACCCAACCTCTTCGACAAAATTTAATCAGAAAAGCAGTTTAGAAAGGGGCTGCAAATCTACTGAAAACAAAGTTTCAAATAACAAACACCAATAAAAGTACAATATAAATAATAGCCTCAAGGCCAAAGTCTAGAGATTAGCAGAGCAATCAAAAAGGGCCAGAAACAAACAATCATAAGTCTGCAAAGCAGTCTGTCAAGCAAACAGCTTTCAAAACCAGATTTAGAAAACAAGCTCTGTGGAAGGAATGGTCTAAGACTGATGGATAGAGCCAATATATCCACCCGGGCTGGGATTTCTTAGTGAGTGTCAATCTAATGAAGCAAAGACTTTTCCTAAAAAGCAACTACACGTTGCCAGGCTAAGGGATCATAAGGAACAGATCAGAAGTTTGCTGCCATAATCTTAGTATTAAATAGAGCTATTCCCACTTGGCACTGAAAATTTTGGTGACGTTGACGTATGCTGACTCTTAGGAAATATATTAGAGCTGTACTGTGGGATACAGTACACATTAGCCTAAGCAACAATAATCAATACACCACTGGCATACAGTCAATGAAAATACACACTGAGATTCAGCAGCCTTGCCCTGAGTATGGATCTGGGTACTTATTTGAGACAAAGTATGCAAAATGTCCCTTTTTTAATCTTCTGCCCCCTCCTGAATTGATGAGATTCGTAGGCTACCACAGCTCTCAGGCAATTGTGGACTTCTATTCTCGGGATAAACATGTCACAACATGACTATTTGGTCATACATGACCCTGCCCTTGCCTGCAAGATCATAACTCCCAGGACAGTAATATTTCAGAATAAGCCAGCCCTTGAATCTAAACAGCCGGCAAGTTGAATTTTATAATTGTCCATGAATATTCCAGAATTTAACTACCAAAAGATATTCATTTTCTGCCAGATAATAAAAGCCAGAGCTGATCTCTATTTCCCCTAAGTATTTATTCTGGCAGGTTCGACTTTCACCACTTACTCATTTTATGATGAGACCCCACTTCGAATCTCACATCGCACCTTCTCTGCTGAGGCACGCTGTTGCGGCAATTTGGCAGTGGCAAGCCCCAAACCTGCAAAATCTGTGCATATTCTGAACTTTCTGGTGACAAAGAGTGGCACTGAGGCTAGCAGAACTAATGACGTGCATGAAGATAAGTGCACGTCTAATCAAGTATTTGCAGGGTCAGACCCCATTATAGTATTATTAACACAGGATCATTTAACGGAGGGACCAGAAAGTTTTCTTTGTGTTCAAGGAATAAATCCCCTACTGTTTCAAAGCTCCTGAACAAATAGGGTTTTCATATTTGTCTGTGTCCGCTGTCTATTTTGGATCTTTGTCATTGACCCTGCCCCACGTTTAGGCCTGGAGCAGCTGAGAGAAAAGTCTGGATGTGTTTATTTTTTTTATTTCCCATGGAGCTGAGCCACGACCTAGTCCTCCCCAAAAGGAAACTAACCCTGACTGCATGACTGACGGGACTGTAGTAAACAAAATATAGCTCATTTTAAAGTTTACCCAAGAGCAGTGTCTCTTCAAGCACCGTGACCCTGTGGCTTCATTTAACATTTCTAGGACAGAGTCTGCAAGGTTAATGTGTTAAGACAGTAAAAACATTCCCTTTGCCTCGGGCATATCACTTCTATTCAGCAAGGCAAATAATACCCCACCTACAGCAGCCTGCCCAGAAGCCTAAAGGCTGCACAGCAACAAGCCTCCATTTCTTCCCGGTCTCCTTGTCTCCTTGAGACTGACATTGCCTGGGTGCTGAATAGCCTGGTGGGAAGAGTTCAATGCAGGGTTTGCACTTTCCCAGCCATTAGCCAGCTGCCACTGCATTTCATTATCTTAGAGGGTGCTTTTATACATCAAAGGCACTTCCAAACAGTGTGATGAAGTGGAAGTAACAGAGCCCAGTCCACGTTGCAAGTCGCAGTATTATTTATTGTCGTTATTTTTTTGCGCCCATCATCGTGCCATCTGGCCCGCTAACTGTAAGGGCCGGTGATGGAAAAAAGACTCAACACACCCCTCTCGGTTTCTTGGAGTGAATCCTGCGGAACAACTAGGCCTTGGAGCAACTGCCTGTTGTTGTCGGGACTCCCTATTGTTCTGCACAAGGAGCCCTCTAAAAAGCAAGGGGAAAAAAACAAAGGTAGCGCGCAGGATCTCATGTGAAAACAAAGTAAGCAGAGAATGAAAAGCGGCACTGAGATGGCTTTTTCTTTGCTTTCTTTCCAACGTAGCCAAGAAATAAAGAGTTGAAAAAGGTTTTCTTTCAGTCTTCTAAAGAAGCTGCCTGTGAACAAGCCAAGGTAGTGGGTTTTGCATAAGACTGCCTCAGATCACTGTTCAGCTGTTTTAACTTACTTCAGCTTTTGTCTTATTGTGGCTTTCTTTTAATGACAAAAGCCCATATGGTTGGTGATTTATTGTACTTCTCCAGAGTTTGAAACCTGCTTTCCATTACCGGAAATCTCTAATTGATACATTCATAAAATCTTGAGGATTACATTAAAAGGTGAAAAAAAGCGAAATCTCTCTATGTGTCACAGACTGCTAATGAGTGGCTTAAAGATGAGCTGTCAGTGGATGTATGATTAAAGTTACACTCTTGTATGGTGGCTCGGTTTTAAGGACTGGGAATAAAGTACAACACATTTCTTCCTTCCTACCTCTGCTGTGCCTGCCTGCCACCAAAACTCCCTGTTGCCAGCAAAATAAACTCAATGAGAAATGCTCATACTTCTGTACTAACATTTAATGGCATAGATATTTTGGCTAATGATTTATTTTACTTTCATATAGCTAATAACTCGAGGATTTAAAAATACGCTAGTTTGTGAATGAGACAGGGCAATTGGCTGTGCAATGTCAAGGTGTTACGGCTTGAAAAATGCCCCAGACATGCAGATCATTATTTGTAGAACATCGGTTCTCTTTTTCACAAAATCACAACATTGCTTTGCATTTTTGATTGCCTGCGATGAAAAGAAACATCTGTTATGGTGAATCCTGGTGTATAAGGACCTGATTCTGTAAAACAAGTCACGCAGGTAAAGCTTTTGCTCATACAGACTCTAAAGGTGAATGTGCATGAAAAAGATTTTGCAGTATCAGGGTCAAATTGTGCAGCCCTTTAGTAGGCTTGGTTAACTTAATTTGGGATTGGCATGAATAGGGGCTGAGACAGTACAAGACTTTTAATTTTGTCCTGAAATCTCTTTCTGTTCTGTGCTCACTGCAGCTAACCTGTAGCTATGAAATATCTCCTGGTAAGCTAGCAATTAGGTTGCTGTCTGAGACTGAGTTGGAAATAGTAGTCAGAGAAGTCAAGCTACTGGTAGCCAACATCAAAAACAAAAATCCCTGACCTTGACTGTTCTTAATACAAAAGACCTTTTCCTGCTGTTTTTGAATGAACGAACTAATGAGAGCCAGCAAACGATATAGCAGACACTTTCTTCTGAAAAAATTTGGTTTACTTCTGTATACAATCTGCTGTCCAAGCACAAAGACAGGAAGTAATATTGGGAAATTCTTACAAATATGACTTATGCGGGATAGAGACTCTTCCTTCTCCTTTATATCACTTGGAACAAATAATGAGCCAAGAATTTCCTGAACTTTTGTAATTTGCTTGGAAAATGTGTTCTCCCTCCCTTGCTACTGCACTGTGAAGAAAGCATTTATTTTTAGTAGTAGGTTTTAAATTTCACTTAAAATAAAACTGCATCTTACACACTCTGCTTTGTCTCTACTCCTGCCATCCTAGCTTTCTCTGTAATGGGGCTGAACAGGTGCTGTGACGCCGCTCCATTTTCAAGCTGCACACAGATAATCTTCCCCATTTTAGAGCATGGCAGGCATCCCTTCTTGGGTAACCAACGCCCTGCCACGCAAATGCAGGCAACAGTCACTAATAAAGAAGTCCTTTGCTCAGTTTTAGAAATCTGAGCAAGCCAGATGTATCCAGTAAGTCTCCACCAGACAGATTTGTGAAGTGTCCCAAATGAGCTGCCCACAGGAGATCTAAGGCTTGCGGGACAGATATTTTTATGCAGATGAACTAGGGGAATTGCTCAAAAGCAATATGGCCAATGCAAGTAGGTTTCCATCTGCGTAAGGCAATAGGATAGCACCTCTTTTGTCACTTTGATGAGCATTTATTCCCCATTCAGGACCAAATGTGTAAAACAGGGTCCCTCGATAGGCTGGACGGGCAGCGTTTTACCCCACTGGCCCCACAAGCTGTCATTTGGGCTACGGCACCTGGACAAAATCCCCCTCAGGGAGGGTAAGGCAATGTGCAGTGTCTTCTGCAGAGAGGTGGGCACAACCCCTCTCTCTCTGCAGGGGTTTGGAGAAGGAAAACACAGCTGAGTAGCATGAAGCTGCAGGGCGCAGGGCACCGAGCAGCCCGGGGAGTGGAGGGAAAGGCTCCAGGAGGGATTTGGGCTCTGGAGACGTGAGCGCTCGGTCTTGGCAGTACATTTGTCTGGGTTTGTCAGAGGCTAATTTCACCCTCTGATAAACTGGATTAGGGAAAAATTCACTGAGTTAGCCTTCGGGCTCGGTTCCTCACCTGATGAAAGCAGGACCGCCTTTCATCATCCCGCTGGAGCAGAGCAGCGGCTGCAGACGTGGCCCCCATCACTTTCCGCCCTCCTGCGGGCTCTCCCCTGGCAGCGATGCTGTCAGACCCTCGCTGAGGGCAGGTGCACGCCGAGGGCCAGATTGCAGCTTGCCCAAACGCAGCTACCCCAGAGAGTGCGGTCCTCTCCAGCCCCCACCTCCCCCTTGCCATCCCGCGCGGCTGTCATATGGATGCTTTTCTTTGCCAGCTGGGTTGGAGCAACTCAAACTGCTATTGCGGCATGGCTCTGGTGTGGTAGGAAGGAGAAAGGAGACTGGATCTCGTATTTCCTTGCTGCAATCGGGAAAACAGGGAGGAATTAGAAAGAGATAAACAGCACTGCATTCGGAGTTACACGTAGCTCTTCCTTTCCAGGAGAAAGGGGTAAGGTGGAAAAACGCGCGGTTCTCAGGACTGCCTGTCAAACCATAGAATCATAGAATCATAGAATTGTTTAGGTTGGAAAAGACCTTTAAGATCATCCAGTCCAACCATTAACCTACACTACCAAGCCCACACTAACCAATCAAGGGTAGACTAGACTAAACCATGACCCCAGGTGCCACATCTACCCGTTTTTTGAACACTTCCAGGGATGGGGACTCCACCACCTCTCTGGGCAGCCCGTTCCAATTCTTGACCACCCTTTCTGTAAAGAAATTTTTCCTAATTTCCAACCTAAACCTCCCCTGGCACAGCTTAAGCTCATTTCCTCTTGTCCTATCGCTAACTACATGGGAGAAGAGACCAACACCCACCTCACTACAACCTCCTTTCAGGTAGTTGTAGAGAGCAATAAGGTCTCCCCTCAGCCTCCTCTTCTCCAGGCTAAACAACCCCAGTTCCCTCAGCCGCTCCTCATAAGGCCTGTGCTCCAGACCCTTCACCAGCCTTGTTGCCCTTCTCTGAACACGCTCCAGCACCTCAATGTCTTTCTTGTATTGAGGGGCCCATGTAGCAGCCCTGGCTGAGAGATGGTCAACCAGGTCCTAAATCTGATGGTCAGAGGGAAAAGAGTGTTCAAATGATGCACCCCATTCACCAAAACAATGATAAAAGTAGGCTCCCATGCAAAGATACATTTCCTCTGCATTACGGTATCTTTAAATATCATGACAGCAAAGACTAAAGATAATAATAGCTCCCACTTTGTTTCAGATGTGGTAAAGTAAAAGCAGCTTTCTTTAGCTTTGCATTTCATTAAAGGTCACCGTGAATTATGAATCTCTCTTCTGAACTACTCAGCTATTTCCATGCAGTGTCACTGTCTGGACAACCCTCCTAACACATCAACAGCTAACAAGCAATGACAATAAGCTACGAGGCACAATTCAAGGAAACAAAAAACAAAAATGGAAGGATGTGAATTCCATGGAGCACACAAAGAAAAATGGGTGGGATGCTTGTTTCCTCAAATTGTGTATCAACTTCATAAGTTATCTACAAATTATCCTCCATTAGAGGATGAGGGTATCGTCTTACATCCCACCTTTGTGTTCTTTTTCCAACGTTCCATTGTGGAACCAGATCTCTGCTGCTTCTGTCAAGAACGGTAATTTTTTTACATGTTTTTGAAACATGAAGTACGGTTGTTGAAATGATTCAGCGCTGGTCTTGCAGCACAGAAAATCAACAGATGACTTCAAAATATCTGAAACAAAGAAATCACAGTGCGGACTTACACTAACTTATGCTCAAATGATAGTGCTTTAGACTATATTTAGCAAGACAACAAATTAAGGATGAATTAAAACATCTTGAAAACAAAACAGATTTTTCATACAAAATCTTGCAGCAGCTTCCAGTCAGGATGTCTGTATTTCTGAATGAGATATTTTTAACATATATTTTTAAAGGTCTGGGTTTAGTTTGCTGTTACTTCATTGTCTCTTTTTTCTCTAAAAAAACCCCAAACCCCCAACATTTTCCTCTTTCAGTTTTTTGTAACTTAATACTTAAGAAATGCATTTTTAATCCAGTTCTTTAGTTTCTACATTATCATTGATGTCTTCTGCTTTCAATAAGACACACACAGTAGCTAAAAATGCCATTGCACTGATATACTGTATGCAGCACACAGTGTACCAAATGGGTGTTTGTTTTTAATGCTTAGCAGTTCTCAGTCATTAGGCTAACAGAACTTTTTTATTTATTTTATTTTTTTTTTATTTTATTTTATTTTTTTTATTTTATTTTGGAAAAAAAAAAATCCTGAATCCTTCTCAAGAAAATAGTTTCTCCTCTGATATCAAGTTTTGAAACATTGGTAAGATGCAGGTTTTCCAGGACACAATGAGAAGTGACTCCATGTAAAAATACTGATTTACAGACCCAATTTGTACATCTTTTGATTCACAAATATGGACTTGTAAGACAAAACAAATGTGTTATATCTGTAAGGTGGCCTTTTCTAATAAATTACTTATGTGTTTAGGAGACACTAAATTTATATTCCTGTAGGGTAGCTTAATTAAATACCACCTTGCCATTACAGCAAGGAACATATTTGTTTATTTTATTACATGAAATACACACCCTCTAGATGAGTAAGAGTTGCAAATAGATATAACCAGCATGGATTTGTGCTGAAAGACAAAATAGCAAACATATAGTATTTCAAGACAAAGCAAAATAAATAATTTTTCCATTGTTAGAATTTTGCAAAATAGATGCAAATTCAGAGTTAATCAAATCTAGAAACAAATTAAACTAAAAGAGGATGCTCTGTACCAAAGAAAATTTAGTTTGACAATGTTAAATAGAAAGCTGGGATCTGCTGGGAATACATACCTTGGTTTCATCTGATTGACCTCATATCATTACTATGGCACATAACTACACCTGACAGGTCATTGATTTGGCAGTATGTAAAGCGGATCCTTAAGGAAGGAGCTTGGCAGAGAGCAGCTTTCCATGTTTTTCACATTCCCACAGCAAAAATACAAGTCCCTATTGTAGTGTTCATCAAATATAGACAGGAAAGAAAAACAATGTTCTTACAAAAGGCTTTATAAATAAAAAAGATGGTTAGCAACAGCCTCACATGTCAATTAACAGATTTCAAGGCTCAGATCACAAAAATGACAGAATAATATTGATTTCAAATTTCAGAATGAAAAAAGCAATACATTTTTCTTCTCTTTTCAGCCCACACCACAACTCCAATAACCTTAACACTTTTCACGCTTGGTCCTGCTTGTTAATTTTGACAGAAGTATGCAGCACACACGTGCACAATAACACAACCAAATTAGAATGCTATTTATTCTTCTGCCACAAAAGCAATTTTACTCTACTTTGTGCCACCAAATGTACCACAATGTTTTCATCACCAAGTTAAAGAGAGTATGCCTAATGGCTTATACAGTCCTACTGCACAAGAAACCTATTCAAACATTTGCTCAAGTCATGCATGGTTTTAGTCACATGCATAATAGCCTACAGACAAAAGGCACAAGAGACAAGGAGGGCTTTATGTATCAAACTGAAAGTAGTATTTCCCTGTGCTAATACTATGTAAACAACAGAGAGCTGCAGGATATCATATTAACATGATTTTTTGTGAGAGAGAAAGAAAGATTAATCAATACCTAAAAACTACAGTACCTGTGTTTGGAGAGAATAAACACATAAACAAAAATGATAATGAGAGACAAAACATCGATTTAGATGCTAACATGAAAAATAACCAAAACCAGTGGTTTTTACATGTTTACAATAAACTAAATTATATTACTTTAACATACATTAATCGAAAAGCTTCTTGTCAGGATATGAAAGAGCCACCTTCTGGGGTTTTTATTAGATAGATGGGCATGCTCACAATTTCAGGAAGAGACATAAATAGGTAAAACATCATTATATATTAAAAGCACAGCGTTAGAGTGAGAGCATACTTCAGTGCCCAATGCCTGCATAAAGCCTTATGCATTAACATGGGGCAACTGCTCTGGAGTCAACACCACCCATAAGGTGTCACCCCCAGAGAAAAGAGTAGGGAGAGGGAAATCATTAGGCAAAACCATCAGTTGATGTAAACTGACAGGACACACACCCCTCCATTCACAACAGCCGAAGCTGCACTTCACAATAGCAAACAAAGATGAATACAAATCTATGAGTAAAGACAGAGTAATCTGACCATATTCATGGACTGGACATGTAACTCTTCTATGAATCTAGAGGGCAGGTCGCAGTCAACAGGGTTGTCTCAGATCAGAGGACTACTCAGTAACACAAGAGTGGTTTCAGAATAAATTATGCCATTTTCCAAGCAAAAAGCAAAGAACCCATAGGTGATGCATTCCTATGGATCAAGTTCTTGTGCCCAGCACGAAGGCAATATAATGTACCTCTTCTACGTGGTTCAATTATTCAAAAGTGCCAATAAAATTAAATGCTTAGAAAAGCACAGTCTTTGAATCTTGCTGATACAAAATGTTGCCTTAGAATACGCATAAAGCATATACATAAAATACACCGATAACATTTCCATCTGTAGATTCTGAAGCATGGTATGAATGAGATCAGTACCAGTATTCTCATTTTCAAAGAGGACAGCATGAGGAACAGGGAAGTGAACTAGCCCCAGTTCCTCAGCAATCTGGAAATGAACCAAATGCTTTCTAGACCAAAAACTTTCTGAGTCCAAGTATCATACCTACAAGAACATGTGATCTCCCTCAACAGCAGACTGGGACCCCAGCTGACAAAGACCTCTCTATGGCAAAGAGCTGCATCATTCTACAAAGCAATGCAGAATGGAAGTTTATTCCACGCTGGAAAAAATGTTAATTTATAGAAATGGAAACTTTCATGGGAATGGCTTACTTTGATAAAATGTTCAGAAAGAAATGGTTTCTCAGGTCCAGAATAAAATTTTGATTCAAAATGAATGAGAGGTCCCTGAAATAGCTTCACAGTTTGAATCCCCATGTACAGTATGAGTATTTCCCAATTAATTTTTCATACTCAGGCAGTTTTCACAAAGCCCTAGAAGACAGACTGGTGGCATGAGGTTAATGGAAGAAGGGCTTCAGTGTGAGCCTTCTGCCTCCCATTGAATGCCTTATCACCAGATTATTAACTGTTCTGGTATATTTATATCCGGTGTGCATGTGGCCCACAGCTTCACTGTCAGGAGGACTGAATTTTTGAGGTGATATTTTTCTAATATTCTTCCAAGTGTTAATACCAGATGATCTTGACTTATTCATTGCATGGGAATAAGTGGCCAACAAAATCCTGCCCCTCCCCCCGCAAAAGAAAAACCCAAATAACCAACAAAACACACGAAAAAGCCATAAGCCCTTGCTGGGTAGTAGACTCAGGGTGATGGGCTCTTAGGAGGAAGCAGAGCTGCTGATCTGGCAGTTAGATACCAGCACTGCCCTTTGCAGAGTGTTTTGCAGGATAGCTATCTGGCTGCTGCACACACAGATACACCCTCTTCTAAGGGAACATAACTATTCCTTTACAGTGCATTTTTTGCCTCTCGTATCTTTTAAATACTGCTACAAAACCTGAGGCTTGTTAAGAGATTATCTCTATTTACCACTACGTGTAGTGTGCTTTATTGTCAACATGTTTTTCAGAGTGTCCATCTGTGTGCACTAGCATTTCAAAAATTGAACAAAAAACGTATGTGAAGTGGCAGTACCCACAGATTAACTATATCCGCAGGAACTCAAAATATTCAAAAAAAATCGGCAATATTACCTTTAAGATACCCCTCACAGCCTTCACTGTGTCACAGCTCAGTCAGTGCAGGTGTGTTTGCAGTGGGTTTAAGCTCACAGCAGAGCCACCCAGAAAGCCTGGCAGTCCCCACAGCCGGCCCTGCCCATCGTGTTATTTTCCTTTTTCCTGTTTCCAATTAGTAACAGTTGATCAGCGGTGCCCTGGCCACCTAATATCAGGAAGAGACACGAAGCAATGGAGAAAAACTTTGCCAGGACTCCAGATTTCTGCTCTTTCCTCCTGTGCCAGTTTGAGCAAGGGTTATACTGCCTGTGGACCCAAGTCCTAATGCACTTATCAGGACTGACCCTTGGATGAGCCTCATACCACCACTGGCAGGATATAAGCCTATATACAGAGCTTGAACAAAGCAAATGGAAACATGTTAAAGCTTGAAACGGAAGTTTTGACCTTGGCTTAACATTTGTGACAACATACTCAGATACACAATAACATGCAGCTCCTTTATTTACCTTCATACAAGGCTTGCAGGGGTATTAACCTTAAGATTGCTCTTTTAGTACTGACAAAAACAAATCACTTACTAATAAGTGACATTTCCCATTAGGTTTTAAGACTAAGGTCTGTGGAGTGAAAATACAGTCTCTCTGAAAGTCAGCAATGAAACTATCATAAGGTTTACTGAATTGATCTTCAGGTTATAAGAACTATGAAGTACATGGAGAAATAGGTTTTCATTTTCTTTAGGGATTTAGAGAAAATCATGAGAACACAGGTGAAATTACAACTGAGGTTTTGTTGTTGAGATTTTTTTCCCCTTTGCAAAAGAAAAAATAAACCATTTAAAAAACTCTTTCGGAGATAGCAAAAGCTTTGCAAATTTGGATTAAATTGAGTGAATGAATTTGACAGGCTGAAATGAGGAAAAAAATCACAAACATAGAAACCTTTGCTAGTCAAACCATGTAGGTTTCTGATTTTAGGATGTTTTAATTCAGAAAAGTGCTAAAGCTTTTTAAAGCTGCAAGAATTTTAGTGGATTTTGCTTTTGAGCAATTTGAACACTTTTTTCCACGTGCGGTTTGACCCCTAAATATATAATTTCCATAACATTGATTCTTTAGATTATTTATTGTGACATAACACTTGTATAACCCTGAGAAATGAGCAGATTCATGTTTACTGTGAACCCAATGTGGGAGAAGAATGCACAAAGCCAGTTGTTCTTTCTGGCATTCACATCTCTCTAGGTGGTTCCTCACCGCTACCCAAAAGCAGTGAGAAACTACAAAGCTGCCCATAGAAGGAGCTTTCTAAGAAGCCTGGGCTCTCTGACGATGCAAATCTGGTGTAACATTTGCGGTGTTGCTCCCCAGGGCTGCTCCCAAGGCACATTTCTGCGGGAAAAGCTTCAAAAGGGCACGGGATGATGGCTTCTGAGAGGACAAAGCCACTTCTTTCACCGCTGAGATGGCAGTGCACAAGCTTCCAGGTCCCTGAAGTCCCTCTAGTCAAGCATGCCAAACTCTTTCAGTATTGCAGTTTAAGCCCATTTTTAAATGGCTGCTTCCCCCATTACAGCTGCAGAACACCATATGCACCAACCTGGGCAAAGAGGACTGTTTTGTATCAAGGAACATGGACAGGAAAGGATGTCCGGGGCCTCTACTTTAGCCCTCTTCCCCTCACTGTGTTGCAGGAACTATATCACATAGCCTCCCTCACAAAAACTGACCGAAATCTGTGTGGACCTTTTATGTAAGAAAAATAATAAAAAGTAATATTCCTGGCAAAGAAAATAAGGTGATTTCTGAGCCACTAAAAGGCCTAAACAAAATGTTGACATTAAACCCAACCGCAGCTGTAAGCTTCCAAAATTAACTGCTTCGCAATCATGACAATAAAAGGCATGGAGAACCATCACATACTTATTAATGCAACATCTGCAGGACTGAATGCAGTGATCCCTTCCATGGATCTGACTGCCTCACAAAAATGCCCAGGTTACAAGAACTTGGATTTGTTCAGTAGCGATTGACAAAGTATGAAAACGTGGCCGGTCCAGGTAGAAGACAAAAGCTTCTCGTGCAGTTAGGCTTCTCGTCTGAATTTGTGTTTAAGCAAAGAGAAATCAAATTATGAGTTCTGTAACTGCTGAAATAAGAAATACACACCACAGTTAAGACAGCTGGATAACCTGTGTTCCCCTCCTGTCCCCTGCAGCAGTCCATACTACCACATTTTTGTCAACATATGCAAAATGCTACTGCTTTTCAATCACATGTATTGAGCTTATATATTCCTTACTTGAGGGACTCTCTCCCTCTAGAAGCTAGAGCCCAATCTTGGTTTTCATTTCTACTTGCTAATGTATTTATGAAAATAAAAGACAAGATCAATCAAGCTTCTGTCTTTCAATACTGTGGTCCATTCTGAAATATTGTACTTAACACAGGGAGGGCCAAAAGCCACGAGGAATCCGATGCAGGTAACTAATTTGCCACTATTTGCAACTGATGCTCTGCACTTGTGAGATGCATTTGGGACCTCTAATTAAAGTATTAAAACATGCATTGAAACAACTGTCCCTTGTAGACAGTCAGTCACTTTTCCTGTATAAACTCTGGGCGTGTTTTTGTTTCCCTTTGGTATTTACCTTATTCTCTATTCACTAAACTGTGAGCTCAAAATGACAACATAACCTAAGCAAAAATCAGGCATCAAAGCAATGAACATGTTATTTTTGAAAGGTAACAATTTCCACAGTATCAAATAAGCAGGAAAATCACCTTTGCCTTTCAGATTCCTTGAGCACCTCTCCCCTTCCTCCAGGCTTCCTATACCGGTTCAGGTGAATGTGCAAAAAACTTCATTTTCGCAGTACTTTACTATCTGTATGCTACTTTATGTCTGCCCAGACCAGAAGTTTTCTTACATTCTTTCACTTCCATCGTAATAGAGGAGTTGACTACACTCAGAAAAGTGGAGTAACACCAAGTATTTCAAAATGCATATTTTATAGGCAAATATAGATTGTTTAATAATGCAACTTTTTTAAAGAACCAGAGCTGAAAACGACTTAGTGATCCTTGAAAACAAAGGAAGTGTCTCTAAATGTGTATGTACCACTGATGTTAATGGAAGGAGGGCTCTTCCTCTCTAAGAAAAGGCTGATCCCTAAATACTCTTATAAAATAGTTACAATTTTGTTTGTTTGGGTTTTGGGTTTGTTTTTTTTTTTGTCAGGACAACTGCATAAGGCACAGCTTGGGAAGAAGGTACAAAAAAATCTGCACACCCTTAATGAACCTTGGACCCATATACAAAGAATGACTACCAAGACATTATGGTATGGCCAGTGACCGCTCAGGGAATGCAGGGAAAAGTGAGAAAATGCCCAAAATATAGAAGCTTACATATTTGTAAACTCAAAGTTTAAGGAAAAAAAAAAAGGGGGCTAATGATCTAATATTTTATTAACTGTTCTGTTGTTTCAACCTTTCATATATCACAGGCCTCCACATTTAACCCAATTTTTTTAATAACAAACCTACCAACTTATGTTTAACTTAAAAATATCTTCCAGAAAGTCACATGGTCTTGATTCATAGACATCAGGAAATGGGGCCCTTAGTTACCTTGGTGCGCTGCTCAAAGGATCAAACCCTCTCTTTGTGAAAAAAGTGTAATCTACTTCCAAAAAATCCCTGGATTCAGGCATTTCCCAAACTTCTCATTATCTGCGTCTCCGTAAGGCTGTAGGATTCTTGGTCACCCAGTATTTGATGCTGGGAAGGTTCCTTCAGGCTGTTAAGCAGCTTCTCAGTCCTGTCCTTTTGATATGCTAACCAGGATAGAGAGCTAAGGTCCAACTCCCAGGAACTCTTTCAACCCTGATGTCATTCTGGTGGCACTGCTCTGCCCTCTCCCCAGTTTCTTAAGTCCTTACTCCAACATTGACACCAGCAAGATAAGCAGTTTCCTAGCACCTGTCATGCCACATTTCAAAGTAAAATCAGACCTTTCCTCTCCCTGATTGTTACACACCCAAGGGTCTCACTGGCCCTTTCTGCCCTAACATTGTGCAGTTAGCTGCTACTCTTGCTCATCTGCCGCGATGCAAATTCATTCCAGCCACTGGGCATGGTTTCCCATTGCATAGGCAAAGGACCCGTATTTCTTTCTTCTAAAGGAATGAATGACTTTGAATATGTTTCAGTAAGGTCAAATATAACATAAATGGACTGCTTATCAAGCAATATAGATCACTTGGTATCAGAACTTTATAGTCCTTGTTTTATGTTCCTCCAAACTGTGGCATATAAGCATTTTAAGAGCAGAATTTTTGTATGTATTTTCAAAACACTGATGAAAATCCTTAATAGCGCTTTCACAGTGCTGGTCCCTCCAGAACTTGACTGGAAACATTTCCATTCAGTGATGACTCTCCATTGACAGACTTTTTGAGAACAGCCAGTTCTACTCAATTTATTGTGTTCTATGATACGTTACACAGTTCTTAATAAAGCTATTATGGCTGGAAAAAATATCCAAACAAATGAAAGCTCTGGATGTTAGAGCACCAAGGGACAAATCCTTTTCTCTCTGAAATCAAGTAGAGATTGGGAATATTCTTTGTTGAGAGCAGGAGCAGACTCTATCTAAAAAAATTAAACCACAACTCACTCCTATATTGCCACACGCACAGAGGAAATTCATTTGGAGTAATCAACAGCATCTTTCCCTCTAATCCAAGGTAACAATAATCTATTCCATGTAATCTGAATGACAGTAGTCAACTGAGAAAGTTTTTAGTGTATTTAACTAAAACGATCCATTAGCATTCACAAGTATAGACAGCAAGCCAAGACTGAATAGCAACTTACTTTGAAAAACAAAACAAAGCAAAACAAAATAACCCACAACTATTTATTTCTAAGTGTATTAATTTACAAGTGGGATAAATTCACTCCATGACCATATTAATGGATCATTGTGCAAAAAGTATGATATTGTGGGGTTTTGTGTAATCACTGAATATCCAAACATTTAGCTGAAAGGTGACATTTAAATATCATTGTGCAATAAAGTGGACAGCACAAAACCAAGCAGATCCCCTCCTACCATTTAAAGGAAACACAAATGAAAACCTGATGAGAAACAATGAAAGTCAATGGGCTTGTGTGCTACTGTGAAGATGCACCCACTGCCTGGTCCTTTTCACCATCACTGATCTTAGAAGTTTTAGCTGAAGGAGGCTAAACAAAGTAGGAGGCAGCCTTATTTACAACACGTTAAATGAAAGATAAGGTGGCCTTCAGTGCACCACCTAAAACAGGGACACCTCTAAGAGTCCATCTATTGCTCTCTGCTCCTTTCGTGACCCTGGCTGCCCTTCCCGGTCATGAGTCATGCCCTTCCAAGCCATGAGACAGCCCTGTTTCACAAGATCCCAATTCAGCATGACCAATCCTCCTGGCTTCATGGAGCAAAAAGAAAACAAGCACTTTAGGAGAGTTTTAGCAGGCTCCTAAAGTAAGAGAACATGTGGGCAGCCCCTGTTGCTTCCAAAACTTACTTCACTATTTCATAATGATGTTAGAGTTGCCCTGGCTCCCCAGCTTCCCTTCTGGATTTTAGAGCCCCAAAGCTTGGCAGTAGTGTACCCCTCATGCAAAAATGGATGTCTGAGAAGACAAAGGTAGCAATGATCTGGAACTGTATAAGAAAAATCAGTTTTAATATTATTCTGACTCCTTACGGTTAACTGTTGATACCTCTACCAGTGGGTTACAAAAAGTAAACAGGTATGCGATCTCTAGCTACTAAACAAAAGTAATGCCATTTCAATCCCTTAAGATCTCCCAAGAAGCCAGCAGTAGGACTGGGAAACACGCTCAAATGGCACATGCAGTCTTTGCAAGACTGCAGAGTACTACAGGCAGCATCTATTGCCCAAATGGGGTTTGACTCAGAAAAACAATCACGTTAAACTGGCAGAGATTCCCTTCACCGGGCACTCCCCCGGATGCAGTGAGAGTACATCCCTTGCGCTGTGGTAGCCGCTATCAGACAATGCTTGTCTATTCCTCTGGGCCTGCAATGCCACCTGAAAGATGCAGAGAGACCCTGTCCTACCCTGTGATTCCTAAAACTGTTTACTGCCAGCCTGATACTCCTGTCCAAACCCCACACAACTGAGCTGGGGGTATAATTCATCCCGCAGAGCTACACCCCCAACAGCTACTGCCCAAGAGCAGTCGTCCAGCTGGGTTCCCCACAAAACATGGGGCTGCTGCCGGGCAGCTGGAACAAAACCAAACCACTCCAGTGGGTTTTATGTGCAAACTCAGTGTAGCTAATACAAAAAAACACACGTGTGTTTAGGTCCTGTTAGAGCACCCTATTCTCAAGCAAGCTGCCCTTAAAATGCCCAGTTTTACACTTAGCGAGGTTAACTTGGTTAGCAAGCACATTGACGTCAATCCAAAGTGAATCCAGTGATCTCAAATGAGCCATTTTACTTTGACAGTAAACAGTGGAACTTGGCCTCTTGTGTTTGGGAACTGATTTTTGAAAACTGAGAAGCATGAGATGAGGACTGAAATAAACACTTATTTCTTCTTTACATCAAGAAAATAATATATATAAATCAGCACGTAGTACAAAATTCCCTTTGGGAAAATGTGTGCCCACAAGTACCGAGCACAGGAAGCTGCCATGGGATGAGCCAAACCCTGCAACTTCTCAGAAATAAATTTCCACCGTTCCAACTTCTCAAGCACATGTTCCCGAAATTCAGGAAACATATTGCTAATGATTTCCTCTAAGGTACTGCAGTTCCAGTGGATTTCAAAATGAACATGTGAGCAGAGTAAGCGATTCTTCATTTGGGGCATTAAGAGTTAATAAAATCGTTACAGGTATCTAATCAATATACTGCAAGTTAAGGCACATTAAACAATCATATGTAGGACCATTTAGAAGGAGAGGGTGAGACTCACCTAACTAGATGGAGTCAGTGATACCTGAGCAAGCTGTCTCACTCTCTTTATATAAAGAAGAGAACCCAGTGCTTATTCCAGAGTGCATCCCTTTAGCCTCGGACACTGAAATCAGTTTGAGGATTTCTGCATAAAGGGTCTGTTTCTCTTCGCCAACCATCAGGAGAGCTTAGGGAAGAGGTCTCAGACTCAGGCGTGGAGATGACTGGAGAGAGTTAATATGGGGAGAGAGAAAAGCCAAGAGGCCAGAGAGGCATTCTCAGCTGGATGCAGGGCACTAGTAAAGGAGGTGACAAGCCTCTCAAAGTATTTTCTCTACCTGTGGATCAGTCTCTCTAACTGATACAAATCAACAGAATCAATGTCAACTCAAACTGATGACACGTATGTCACAGGTAGTTCAGAAAAGGACATTTGTTCCTTGCTTAAGCATTTTGTAATGAGATTTAACATGCCTTAACTTCAGACTTTCATTTGACTTTCCATCCTCCAGTTTCTCCAATTCCCTCCTCTCATTGCCATTTCTTCAAAGGGCAGAACTTCAGATAAAAAGCGTAAGTATAAGAATTCTCCCCAAGTTTCCAGGGAGAAAGACACAGGGTGCTTTCTTGCCTTTGCTTGTGTCCACCACTTTTTGCACAAATATTACGCAATAATAATTGTTTAACCATACCAACATATTTGCAGAAGATTCTCACACATTTTATATCACTCCAATCTCTTCTTTCATAGCAGTAATTTAGGTTCTTGTATATTTGCATGGATGTACCTCTGCATACATGCGGTGCGTAAGTAACCGAACTGTTAAATATTTTAAGTAACTTGACCATTCTCGAGAAGGTAAGGCAGCGTGCAGACCCAACCACGGGAACAGCCAACCAACCACAATTACCTCTCCCTGAATAATTTCCACCGAAAAGGGGTTT
The DNA here is from genome assembly GCF_030463565.1 of Pelecanus crispus. Taxonomy (NCBI): domain Eukaryota; kingdom Metazoa; phylum Chordata; class Aves; order Pelecaniformes; family Pelecanidae; genus Pelecanus; species Pelecanus crispus. Next base: position 51,303,544 of record NC_134643.1, read on the forward strand.
TTATTCAGAAATCATTAGCCAAAAAGGCTTTTTTGCATTTTATATTACATACTACCACCACCACGGATAGAATAACTGCATTCTACATCACTGCAGCTCCCCTGGCCGCTGACCTTATGTTATCTGCAGCCCAGGCTGGATCCACACTGCCTACAGCTACATCTGGAAAGCAAGCCGCTGAGAAAATAATCACTTGAGAACCTAATTCCAGCAAATCAGCACTGCCCTTTATCGTGGATCCGAGCAATATATAGTAACAGTGGATGCAGTCGAACACATGCCAAACTCAAGGACCATGAAGATGAAGTACAGGATTATCCACTGAATTGTGAATGTGCAAAGTCAGTTTCCCAAAGTACCACTGCCGTGCTACCTAAAGAGCACATAACATGAACACTGCAGAGCGGTGCCGCGCGTTGCTGTAGGTGTCGTAAAAGCAGCTGTACAATGCTTGAAAGGTTTCTACCAAGCACGCTTAGTTCGCAAACAAAATTTGCCAGGCTTATTAGCACAGGAGCCTGGGGCAATGAGATTTAGAATTAATGGAAACTTTCAAATATACACAAGAAAGAAGTAAACTAAAATTAAAAGCTTGTTGGGTTTTTTTCCCCCTGTAAATTCCCTCGTTTGTCCTCCAGGACAGCATATAAATGTGTACGTTACAGCCCCATGTGATCAGACACTCTCTCAAGAACTACAAACAATGGGACTATGTATGAGTCATTATTAGGCTGGAATTACATTCAGTTCTTTCCCACTGACTCACCACATGGCTCATTTGTCTGGTCTTTTGCTCTCTCCACTCCCTTCCCTCCCCCACAGATCATACATAACCCCTTCCCAAAATTCAGCACGAGCGTGTTTGCTTCGCACATCCCAGCTCTTGCAGCCAGGTGACACCAGCAGTCTGCAGGGCTCCCGCGTAGCGGGGTTGAGCTCCCCACGTCTCCAACAGCCCCAGCCGTCAGCCAGAGGCTGCCAGCTCCCCACCGGGCTCCCACCATGTCTCCGGCATTGCGGGCTGATGCGATACAAACCTACCAACTGAAACAACTTCAGCCAATTTTGAGCAAGAATCAGAAGAACCATGTCTGCTGTCCCACCTACCAGGATCGTAATTTCTGGCAAAGTGGAGGAAGGAGTGGGTTTGGGTAGTTACACATCTTAACCTGCTGCAGCTAGGTCAGACCTAGCAATACATCAGTCAAAGCTTTCATCTTTCATTTAAAAGAAAAGGGTAAAGCTAGTTCCTAGCCTTCACAGTCGTAGAAAAAATGTGGTGAAGTTATGACTTCCAAATCTTCAAAGGCGGATTGTAAATAAAAGTGCTGACATTTATTGCTTTTAAGCAAATCACAGACTGGAGTGTGACTCATGAACATTGGAACTGGCAAGCACCGAGGCAATCATGTTGAGAATGAGATCATGATGCAGTAGGTGTGCAGCATTCTCTTTTCAGCCTATTCACTATCTCTGTTCTACAGTAATAAAGAGGAAAGTATCTTTTCAGTCAATAATAAAGATTTTAATGTGCCTTCCAGTGCCTATGGAAATAATAAAAACCACATTTCTGCTTCACTGAGAAAGCTTTTGACACATACTTGATCTCATAAAATACTGAAGGGCATATGACGTATTCACATGAATAAGTCAAAAGGCTGCATGGTACTCGTAACGGTAAAATTAGGAACGTGCAAAGGCTGGGGTCTTAGATTTTCAAAGTGCAGATCACATTGGAATTGAATCTTCCTTTTATTGATTGTAAACTGCTTACAAAGGGATGCTCCTGTAGATCGGAGGATGCACCAAGAAGGGGCAAGAAAAGGAAATCAACATACTTGTGCTGCAGAATTAGTCATGGGATTACATCAGTTTGATAATTCAGGAGACATTTTGTACACATGTCAGCTTGGTTTGGAATTAACTTCAACTTCAGTAACTCTGCAATTAGTGATTTCAAATATGAATGACGTGCACATATTTTTCAGCTCAATAACTGTGGAAACTATCACTTTCAGTATTCAGAGTCAGTGTTCTGCTGTTCATGATGCAGGACTTGTCAATTCTGCAAGCAACAAGCTTTGAAGATAGTCACAGGAACATTTGGATAAACAATCAAGCAGATATATTTGTTCAGCTGCCCTTCTGAAAAGTACTTACATATTTGCAACATGGTTCTTCTCAGTTATATTACAAAAGCCTCACCCCTGTTAAATACATCCAGACAACAAATAAAGTTCGATAAATACCATCAAAATTTAGTCTGGTACCTTTGTCACACAGAAACAGATCCTTTACGAACACAAAACTAAATTTATCATTCGCTTTAATGTCATCATGATTCAGATTGATACTGCCATTTCCACTGCCTTATTTTTTCCCTATCGATCTGAAGTCTACAAACAGAATAACCTTATGCTGGCTGCAAGCCAGGGAGTTAGACAATAGGCTGTAAATGACAAAAGAAGCAAGCAGTTAGGGGTTAAAAACCAGATTATTAGAACACAAGCTAAATTTAGAGGTGGAATTGCAAAGGTTGGTTAATACTACTAGTATAACTTCATAGCATTAGGTGTACCACACGCGCAGCTTGATTTTATTTTGCAGTTATGCTATAGAGATTTTCACACTTGTAAACAAATTTCTAATTTACACACCGTAGAACTTGAATGTTACCAGACAGAAGCAACTGTTCTGGTGCACCCATCTAGGGAAGGGCGCTAGGCTCAGCCGAAATGGACCTTTTGCTGATTGTTCAGGCAACTGCTTACCAGAAACCAGAGAAATCTCTCTCCTGCGTTACAAAGTATTAGCATGAATATACAATTAAGATTCTAAAAGTATCTTAGCTTTATTTCATTTCAGCCTGATATTAAATTGATTAAAATGTTGCAAACATTCCTTTAGACAACTACAATTAGCTTTAAAATTCTACAGAAAATCTTGAAAATCTGCACAACGGAGCAGCAAATTGAGTCAAGCTGCAAATTCACATTCAGAAAATTGAAAGAGAAAAATAAGAATGCATGTTCCTGTTAATGCCAACGTATTAAGACATAAAAAGTGAAAGAGGAGGATGAATTTCCCCCATCTATGTGAATTTACAATTTTCAGAACACCTGCAGTGACCTGTGAATTAAATCACAGCAAGCAGGGATTTCAGGATGACCCACTGAAAAAGACTCTAACAATTAAATATGTGCGTGTATATATACATATATACAAGAAAGTTACATATGTGCCCCTGTGTATATACAAATAAAACTTGGTTTAAACTTCAATGCATGGGAGGAACAGTGTCTTTCAATATTCTTCTTAAAGGACAAGAAACTTGTTAATTAACCTGTGGCCAGCAGAACTCCAAAGACACCAATTATTACATGTTCTTAGGTTACAAAACGCAGTAATAATTGAATTTTATAGAACACAGAACAGCAAGGGCACACTGTTGGAATTTCCTAATTGCAGCCAATGTCAGCAGATGCTACTACTAGTACTAGAAATCTGTCTTTAAGCTGATCTTGGAGTTAGAAGCTGTACCTAAGCTTTAGCTCCATGTTATAGCCCTTTAGGTAAGCGTTGCCGTCTGGAACCCAACCGTGAAAGCTGGGCAGCATCCCCAGCCCTGCCCCTGTTGTTGGGCATTTCAGACACTGCTGCTCCTCGCATGTATTCAAGACCGCTCCAAGAACGCTCCTCCCTTGCATCCTTACAATGCCAACAGATTCATTTGTTTATCATTTTATTCAGTTATATAATCAGCACATAAACCAACCGTGCTGGATTTTACAATGCCCCAGAGAAACTGCAAAGCTAGAGGCCATTTCCTGACGTCCAAGAGGTAAAAGCATCAAACAAAGCTACACCTCTCAAGAAAACTTTAAAAGGTTGTTGCGAGGCCTGATGAGACGCTGAGCGGCTGATCACAGCAATCGCAAGATAAAAGACTTCCATCTGCAAAAACATACTTGACATTCCCTCAGCCTGGGATTTTTCTCATCCAGTATCGTCCCAGTCCTATTTCCCTTCCTCGTGTGTTGTCATGGGTCACTTTCAGTGGAGAAAACCTCAAAACTTGAAGATGCAGCATTTTACTTGTTTTCCTTAGTTGCGAGTCATTTCTCCTTGCCAGCTTTGCAGTCACAGAATTGCAATACTACAAGGGCAATATCTGCTGTGAAGCATGCAGCGTTACTGCTCCTGTGGATTTCTTCCCAGCAGCTGGGAGGAAATGTTCTTCTTGTTTAGACAAAAATATCAAATGGTTAGGAAATAAGGAGTTAGGAAAAGCTGTATACAAGGTTCATGCTTGGGAAACACAAGGGCACAGAAGACTTAGCCCCTAAGAATATTCCACTGGACATTCAGTTACAGTAATTTAGATGTGTTCATTTATGGTAAGTCAGCCATTTTACTGTTGACCTACTTTGTATCAGCAATAATTTGTCACAGTGCATTCTCCAACTGCTACTGAAAGAAAGGTTGAAACCATACATTAAGAGCATAGTGTCAAAGCAACTGATGTTAATTATACCCTGCAATTCCTATGTTGATGAAATTGTCACTGCTAACCATTAATACAGCATTTACTGTCTAAGCCCAGCTTGCTCCACCAACCCTTGAAAGCCACTGAATTAACATCCTGCTTCACAATGTTCACTTTATGCCACATTGGAATGTAAATCTGAAACATGTAAAAATAACCTCTGCTATTACACCAAGAATGTGTAAATACACATTCCTTTTTAGGAGAGCTATTTATCTCCAGTCTATACATGTTTCACTCTTTAAACTAAAAACAGCTTTAATGTTCTTCAGTCAAGTGGCAGCTTTTGCCAATACAAACTATTTTCCCTAAAAATTATGGCATCAAGTAGAGGAAACTTTGGAAAATGTAGAGTGCTACTTGATTTATGGAAATTCAGAAATAAGGTTTACATAGATACACAAGAAAGAAAAGCAGCAATGTTCTGCATTTTATTCATTGCTAACCTGCACAATAACAAGAGATCATTTTCCCAGCGTAAGTAAGCAAGGTTAATTAGAAGGACACCTTACGCGGATTTACTGTTCATGTTCAGTGACATCTGCTTAATTTGGTGACAGAAATGTTTACAAGCCTCAGCACAAACCAACCACTCCAGGAGCATTAACTGGATTCTTTATGGTTTGCACATCAGTAAACTGTTTTGTAAGGTCCTACTGCTGCAGTACAGTTTCCCCTGCTTCTAAATCATCTCTCAAGCTACTCTTTTACTCGTTTGAACTGAAGGCAGTCAAGAGCATACAGGCTTAAAAATATTTAGCTTTCAGAATTGTCATCACTAGCTATGATACGAGACAGCACAACTTGATCTTCTGATCCAAGATGACTCTTTTTAGTGATGAATAGGAGAGACTTTTTTATCCTATGAACCGATTCAATACCAGATACAACACAAGTAGAAGCTGGTGGTGGTATTTTCACATCAGACGAGTGCCTCACATAGGTTATTTCCAAATCCTCATGTAGACTGATAGAACAAACGAGTAAGAAGAAAATCCTGTGGCACGATGAGGCCTGTCATACAGATCTACCAGAAAATCTTTGCAGAGTCAGCAGAAAAGTAGAAAACTAAAATCAGCATTATTAGCAACGGAATGAAAGCCCTCACATCTCTATTCAGACCTAAGAATGACCCTAAGATCTACAGGAGGAAAAAGATCATGGTCTGAATGACTGCTTAAGCCAGATGTACATCTCCAGAATAAGCAGGAAAAAACTCACCCAACTGCAAACAGAACAGAAGAACAGAGATTCTTACAGGATACATATCATACAACTGTCTATAGGAGCATCATTACCGAACATGAAACACAAAAGTAAACTCGAGTGCATAGGATCTGATACCATACATAGCAGAGTGGGTGAACATGCTGTGAGAAATAGAAACATTTGCTCACCTGGCATAAACTAGAAGGCAATTTACACTTTATAAAGACATTCACTGAATCGTCAATAAGTCTTAGCAGACTGGTCTGTCAGTCTAAGAGCTGTAACATTAAAGCTGTGACAGCTGAGCCTGCCCTCAGAACACCAACAGAACAACAGGGTTATTCAGTGCTTCAAAAGGAAAGTCCAACTAATTTAACTAACATGCACTGGGCAAGCAGGTCTTGAACGTGCTCTCTCATCTCTAATATTTGCGTTAAAATAAGAGCCTTGCTGGTTTCATAATGGCACCTCAAATGAAATTCAAAAGCGACAAGCATTTCGCTTAGTGCACTGTTTGTTCTACCTGCACCAAAATGTAAGGATTGGCACCAGCCTCCTCTCACAGACATACCCCATTTCTCTCAGGAGTCCTTCCTATGCCCTGCTGCCACAGTACGCTAAGTACTTTCAAAATCAGACAAGGGCACATTGTGTGCACATTGGGGTATACTTAAACTCCAGCTGGAAGAAATCCCAACAACTCTTGAGGACACAGGTTGTACCAATTACAGCTGCAGTTAAAAATTATGCCATGAATGAAAGCACCCTACCGTAAAAGCACTAAAACGTTTAACCATCTTAGGGAGCACGCTCATTCTTGGTTCAGTGTCACATGCCAGCCTCACAGATGGAATACTTGCTGCCTCATAAAGCTATGCTTAACTTATCAAAACGAAAGTATCGACAGCTGATGCTTTCCTAATTTGCATAGCTCCTGTCAAAGACCAGCTATACAGCTACCCTTTCTGATGATGTTCTTACTGTGCAGCAGAAAAGACCATAGGCAGCACCACGATATACCAACCACAGCTCAGTCAGGAGCGAGCTTCATAAAAGTTTAATGTAGCTTTACAGGAAGCCAAGCTCAATGTTTTTCTTTCTATTTGGACATACTTATGCTGTCTGCGGACATGTAACGCAACAGAAATTTCTCCGAGTATTCCTGTTGCTTGAATAAATCTCTTGCTTACAGATTTAACGACTTGAAAGCGTCATCTTAAAAATAGCAGAATTCTTAAGGTACGAAGGTGTGAACCTAAACTTTGACTCTACGCACGAGTTAACACCTGTACTTCAAAGCAAGCTCATTCTGAAGCTTTGGTAATAGATCTATTGTTGCCAGATCCAGGCACTGAGTAAGCTCTTTAAAGTTCACTGGCTCAGGCACACTTCCACCAGTCTATGCCAGAAAGCCATAGTACTGGAAAAGCCCTAGCAATACTTTAAAGTGCTGAATGCTGGCATACATATGCAGATCATGGTAAAAATAGTATCTGTCAAGTTTTCAGAAACACAGTGGGAAAGAAATTGGTAAAAAAAAGCTAGACAGTTTGGTCTTATGTTTTGCTTATATATAATCAGTTATATTACAGATCAGAAGATTTGAACTGGAGATACAACGCATTACTATCACCACATTGTAAAGGCTCACTAGTTGAGCGGGAGCTGCCAGAATGCATGACAAGTCTGAAGCTCAGTTCTAGCCATAGCTAGCAAGTTTAGTTGCAAGTAATGATTGCTTTCTTTTTCTTCAGAGCAACAGCAGCAGTTGTCGTAACTGAAGTGACCAAGTTGGGTAGGCCCTTTATTAAACCCTCACAGAGCAAAGTACACAGGAGATAAGGAGCAGAAAGTTCTTGAGTTTTACTCCAGCGCTTTAACAAGTGTAAATAAAGTAGTAAGGAATTTCTCTCAAGTGTAACTAACCACTGTGCTGTATACAAATGCCATTAGTGTGGTGCTTAAGTGAATCACATCTCCACATCATTCATTAACTTTGAATACACATATAAGTATGGGCTTCTCACTTCGCCTCAACCAACCTTTTAAGTTTGGGAAAAAAGATCTACATACCTTTTGTTGAATCCCATCTTAATGATTTCTAAAGTGAAAGTCTTGCATCTGAAGAAAGCAAAAGGCGAGCAACCTTTCTGTAGAGTGGTTAACCTGCTCTTAAGGCTAAGGGACACTTGTCCCAGAAACTCTTATTGAGCAGGGAATCCATCAGGGAAGAACTGAGAACTTGTGAGCAAGTAGGTCAAAATGGACATTTAGGTTTGCTATATCCTTCATCAGGAAGCCAAGTAAACTTTAATCCTCTGGATTTATTCAAGTCATCTTTGGTGGATGTTATTTCTGTACCTTTTCCTCATATCCTGGAATTATTTGCCCTGGAGTTATTTCCACATTGACTGATTTTAAAAGGTTTAAAGTGACATGTACATCATTGTGTTTCCCTAAACTTCCCACGCATTTATATACGAGGTCTTCATTAATCCACGTCTGCACCAAGTGTTCCCTAGCATCAGGGTGCCATTGATGTTCTTAAGCTTTTATAGTACCTATTTCACTTCTACTGTGAGACAAAAATAGTTTAACTGATCCTATGTAATCACGACAAGAGATTAATTAAAATGCCAAGATAGGAAACAATTTATTATAGAGAAGAAAAATTTCTCATCCAAAATAGAAATCTATACAACTTTGCCACAACCAATATACATGAACTGTACAAATTTACACCAGTTCATAATTTACCAAATAAAAGATGACTAACAAAGTTCACAAAATAGATGGTGGTTTGTGGAAAAGACTTTTACCCAATTAAGAACAAGGAAATTACAAACCAGACCTCCACTTTCTAAAAATAAGAAGTTTACTCAGTCTTAGAAAACTACAAGCTAGCAAATGTACAGATAGCTGGCTGGTGCTAACACCACAGTTCAGACAGTGTCTTTATATGGTCTTTTTAAAGCCTGTTGCCACGGCAGATTCTGGTCACTTGCTACTTTTGAGGCCAATGTAAAGATCTGACCATTTCCCCAGGTCATGCTTACTAGTTTATCTTATGTACATTTATACATATTTGTAAGTGCTAGGTAAAAGTCTGAAAAATAAAATTTCCAGTACTACCGTGTTCGTAAGTCTTGTTACTGAGCTGCCAAAAATGCTAACAATTAATAAATGTAATAGTGCAAATTTACTCTGCAAGACCTACTGCAGAGAATCACTTTATAAATACAGATTGGGGTTGCAAATTGGTGTAGAAATTAAGTAAGATGTCTTGGAGAAACTGACCCTTCCTAGATCTTCTTCACTTCCTAGCAAGTTGCAATCATTTTGACTCACAGGCTATTAAATCACTGAAAGGTACTGTCCAAACTATGGCACTGTCACTTTAAAGTATACCACCCTAACGTGTGCCAGATCTTCACAGCTGTGACATGGTTTAAATTCCATAATCCATCCCCAGAGGTGCCCACCCAAAGTAAAAACCAAATTTATCCATCCATTTTAAGGTGATCCATCCACAGACTATATCTTAACCTGATACAGTCATCATATTGTAGCTTTTGGAAGGGCTAGTTCTGCCCAAGAGAAGTTCCTCCTTACAGCTTATTCTGCTGTCTACCATTTGCATGTTGGTGTTATTTTGGCTACCTCCTGCTGGTGCAGCTTCATACAGCACACAGATCGAGCCATCCTCTCCAATACGATAGGACACTTCATACGGGTCAACCCATAGAGTGAGTTCACTTGGAAGAAGCTGGAACAGTTCCTGACTGCTCAATCCAATCCGCTGTGCTGCCTGTCCAATGAGAGGATCCATTTTATGGTTGATCCGGATACATCGGTAACCTGATCCCTTGCATGGCTTTTCTGGGAACCAGTGGTGTTTATAATGTTCTATAAAATAAAAAAAAAGATTATCCTCCTTAATTCTGTATTCAAAAAGATGTACACTGAACATCGTTCTCTCGCAAATTTCACACCTCGGGATGTCGAGACACTTATTTTAGAATAAGTGACCTGAAAAATCATTAAAGCCTTTATTTTTCCTGATTATTTACGCAAGCACAGCATCCCTTGGCAAGTACTCATGTACAAAGTTACTGTTTCACACTACCACAGACAGAGAACAATGTCTGCCATCCGAAGGGGCGAACGCAACTTCCTGGCATTCACAGAAACAAATATTAAAAAGTGATTACATAAATACAGGACAAAAACCGCAAGGGCTTCACAACTCCACGAACCAAGAAGGAAAAAAAAAAAAGCACCTTTCCAGCATCCTCTTGAGATCACACCCATGCTTAGTTCCTCACATTCTAAGGACACCCAAAAATAACTAGGGAAGGAGCTGGGCAGCATTTACCGACTGACTCAAGCGGTGTTTCACCACTGCTCTTCCCAGCCCGTTTTCCAGGGCGAGACACCAATGACTTCACTTACCTCAGGAGTTTTATCCCACCCAGAACCCTATCGCTCTGAGGCTCCTTGTAGCCACTGCCAAGCACACCGGGGCACAGGCTCCGCATTACAAAACCCGCAGGGCAACCAAGAAACCCTCGGTATTTGCTCCTAACCGGGGCCGTCGGGTGGCTCCGAGACGCTTCCAGAAGAAAGGAGAACTCATCGCCTACCGCTGAATTGTACTTGACAAAAAGAGCCACTTCGCTCCAGTTCTTCCTTCGAGAAACGGGGCGGTTTGCGCCCTCGGAGCGCAGCCCAAGCCCGGGCTGCTCCGAAAGCTTTGTCTCGGGAGCCAAGGGGGGGCTGCCTGCGCGACGCCCGAACCCCTTTTGTTTACCGCCCGCTCCCGCCCGCCGGCTGCGTACGGGGGGGGGCCCCGGAAGGGGCGAGCCACGGCCGCCGAGCCCCGCTCGCCCCCCGCACCCCCTCGGAGGGGCCGCTCTCCCCCTTCCCCCGCTCTCCGGCCGCCCGCGGGGCGCGGCGCCGCCACCCGCACCCCCGCCGGCCCGGGCAGGCGGCCCCGCGGCGGGGGGGACCCCGCGGCCCCCCGCCCGCGCCGCCCTCACCTGCCAGCAGCTCCTGCAGGCTCTGGCTGAAGGTCTGCAGCTGCCGCTCGTTCATCAGCCCCTTGGTCCGCAGGAACTTGGAGATGAAGCCCACGGCCGCGGCGATCTCGCGTATCATGCTGGCCCGGGTGTACAGGGCGGGATGCATGGAGGCGGCGGCGGGCGGCAGCCAGCTCTCCGGGGCGGCCGGCGCTGGGACGGGACGGGACGGGGCGCGGCGCGGAGCGAGCGGCGCGGAGCGGGACGGGGCGCGGCTCTAACTGGGAGAGGAGCGGGCGGCGGAGCCCAGATCACATCCCGGGGGCGGCAGCCTCCGCCTCCTCTTCCTGCGGCAGGGGGGCGGCGGCAGCAGCGGCGGCCGCGGCAGCGCACCCCGCATCTCCTGCTGCGAGGGGCGAAGGGAGCTGCCCGCCCGCCGCCGCCTCTTATAGCCGCCGGCGGCCGGAAGTGGCGCAGGGGCGCCGGGGGCGCGCCGCCGCCAATCGAGCGATCGCACCATTGTGACGGCGACGCGGCGGGGCGGGGCCGGCCAACGGGAGGGTGACGTAATCGATTGTAAACAAATAGAGTCCGCGGCGCGCGGGGACGCGCGGACTCGGGCGCCTCCGCTTGCGCGGAGGGGGAGCCGCTGCGGGGGGGGGGTCCCCGCCCGGGGAGCTGCGTGGGCAGCGCGGCGCGGAAGGGAGCGGAGCGGGCGGCGGGGCGGTGCGGGCAGCGGGGCACCCCATCCCCGCACCCCATCCCCGCGCCCCATCCCCGCACCCCATCCCCGCACCCCATCCCCGCGCAGGTGGCGCCCGCGGGAGAGCGGCGCCCGCGGTCCGCGCAGCGGCGTGGGCAGGGTGGGGGGCGCGGCGCGGAGCGGAGCGGAGCTGGCTAGCGGCAGGGCTGCGCGGGGGGCGGGCAGCCTGCCGGCCTGCCTGCCGGCCGGCCTGCGCGGGGTGCGTAACCGGGCGAGGCCGCCGTGTTTCGCGGCCGTGTGGGCACGGCGGCGGCTGCGTTTCGGGAGCCGAGCGGCGGCCCTGCGCTGTATCTGGGGAGAGCAGAGCCACGTCAGCGGCGGAGGCGGGAGGGAGGGAGGGAGGGAGGGTGCGAGGCCGCCCGGGCCGCGGGGGGAAGCGAGAGGGCGCAGGCGGGTGAACTTCTTTCCCTGCTCTTTCCCCGCGTCGGCTCAGCAGCCGGGGTGCCTGTGCGGGGGGCCATGCTCGGACGTGTCTCCCCACGTACAGCCAGCTGCGCAGGGGTGCTGCGAGATCAGTACTTACCGCCACAGCCACCGGGGGTGACGTGGCTTCGCCCCCTTTGCCTTCTCTCGGAGCCCCAGGGGTGCCCCAGTGGGACCACTCCTGTACCCAGCACCCCGGGGGTCCCCGAGCATGGGTTTGTCCTCGCATTTGTTCACCATGGCCTTGAAGACCACGTTCGCATCGGGGTTTCCAGACAGGGTCCTCCACGCAGAGCCAAAGCCCGGCGCCTGGGCAGCTGGTGGGCCAGCGAGCCCGTGGGTGCAAGCAAAGCAAAGGGCACGCTGGTCACCGGGGGAAGGGTCTTCTCACAGGCCACTGGCCAAAGCTCAGCCCTGGCTCTTTGAGGACACGCCAGAAATACAACTTTTAGTCTTGCACCTCATGCACACAGCTCAATGACACGTTCTCTTTTGGGACCACACAACTATGCCAGCTTTTCTATCGCTTGCTTTGAAAGGGGACAAACCCTGAGTGGGCGGGAGGACTGATGTATATCACTCAGCTGGCGATGGCCAAGAGGAGTGTAAAGCCTCAAGCCTCCCAATGCCATGTGTCTCCCGTTTTGCAAAACGAAAGGGGAGATGAAAGAAGCAGCAGAAGTCCTTTTTTTCTTTCTTTTTTTCTTTTTTGTTAAAAGCACAAAGTGTAGCTTCTTTGATAGAAAACTCATTTTTCCCCTAGGGTATATATCCTGCCCCTATGTAAAGCTGCAAACAAAATGCAGCCTAATACTTACACATATAGTTCTTCCAGTCAAAGATCAGAAATCAGGCCGTTAAAGGCACAATAACAACATGCAATTAAATCCTAAGATTTTTTTTTCAGTCAAAATAATTCAGTAATGAAATATATAAGCATACACGTATGAAATAATTTGCATAAAAGATGAAAGTACACCATTTTTGCTTGTCTAGTGCTAGAGATGTGCCTGAATAGTGCTTTTGGTCTTTTCTCTGCACTCGGGATCTATGCTCTCTTAGACTTTCAGCCTCAAGGGACTCCCTCTTTGACTTTGTATACACAAGGGAGATCTGCAAAACACCTTCAAAAGATAATCGTGAGAGCTTAAACTCACATCTTTACTGCATGCTAAAAATGTTGGTGTGTGTTTTAAGAGCAGTGTCTCATCTATTTTCCCCCCGCTAATATCTGCATATTAATTAGTGATCTGTCCCTGTGTCCTGTGAGAAGGGAGGAGCTGCCAACCTGGCCCATCCTCTTGCTGCTCCATAGGTGCCAGCCATCCTTTCTTCTCAGTGCTTCCGCAGCATATGTGAGGTATATCCAGAGCTGCCATTTCTGCTCCGTTCATAGGTTGGAATTCGCTGTTCTCTTTCAAACCTCGAAGCAGCAGATGCTCCTCTTCCCCTTCACAAGGTCCATCATCCTACTGGAAAATATCACTTCTCTTGTGCAAAATCAATGTTATTTTCAGAGCATTGCAATTAACCAAAATAACTACTGGAAATACTTCAATAAAAGAGTATAATGTGTGCCACCTTTGCTTGGACCTGAGCTTTATCTGGGCCAATTTCTCACCTATCCTACATAGTTCCAGACAGAATCAAATGCTCAGAAGGAGTTTAGGAACTCCTAAGTAGGTAAGTGGTCTTATGTATTAGTACCCCAAAGCATGAGGTTGAAAAAGCTCTCCTCAGCTTGCTACAGCAGTAACTGTTAAGGACAGCAAGGTTGTTCAGTTCGGATTTGAATCATCCCCCTTGAATTGTACTTTTATGAACATGTGGCAGCATGCACCTCATGCCACACTCTGTGAGAGGGGAAGAAATCTACAAGATTTTTTTTTATCTTTTTTTTTTTTAAAAACCTTGCTAGACCATCAAAGGGTTTCCCTCAAATCTCCTGCAAAGTCAATAAATTCAGAGCGCTTTAGCAATCAATAAGTTTCGATAGTTCCTATTGCTTCCAAACAGTTACATCATGTATAAAGAAGGTCTTGTCTATGGAAAGGGTAAATGGTTGTGCATACAGATCCAGTCTACTTGTGAGGAATGAACTATCTCAGTGTTCTTACTGTGCAGCCAGCAAGCAGTTCAAGTGTAACTTCGAGGCCAAGGCTCTGCAAGATGTTTGCCAGCAGGACCTCATCCCTAGCTGTGGGAGGGAATAAGGTAACAGGAGCTGCTGATGCAGAGAACCGTCTTGTTTTCCCAGTCTAGGCAAGTCTGCCTCCATCTCAGTGCTGTGGTGGGATAGCAAAGGAGCTGCTGCCATTTCCTGCCTGTGAAACGCTCCCAAAGATCCTCATCTTTAAAGTATGCAGGCTCTTGGCGATGATGAAGACTTTGGCATACAGCTCACAGGATTGGGGAAAGTCAGCTTTCCTTGATAGGACTTCAGTGGAGAACATCAGAGAAACTGGCCATACCTTAAGCCCATTGCTGGTTTGTACCTTAGCTTCCTGCCAGTATGCCAGTGTGTTTCACTGATCTACTATTTTGCTCTGAACTTGTTCGGCACCTGTACATTTTGGGATATATGAAGTGGTTCGTTCTTTGGCCAGGTCCCAGCTGTCTACTCCTGCCTCTGCAGCTCCAGACACAGAGGAGGCAGTTTGCCTGGTCAATAGTGCAAGATACTCACTGACACCTTAACGGTAGGGTGCTGAAGAAGATAAATGTAAACATTCAACAACTGCCTTATTCAGCCCATCTGATACTTTAAATGAAGCAGAGGCCCTAGGGAGAGAAAATAAAGAAAAAGAGTATGTGATCATGTAATTAAAGACTGGATCATAATGAATATGCACAGAAGGGTTGAATTAAGGTTGCACTGGCAACCCAGCTTCTGATATTTCCTAACTTTCAAGCAACACAATACAACCTTTACAACATTTCTTTCACGTTGTTTTGGCAGGAGCTGTTTCTCGCCATTGGTTTGGAGAGAGCCTAGCACTTTGTGAGTTCTGTCATAATGGAAATAAGTAATAGAAATACAACTACTTTTATCTGTGCCACACACACACATACACACCCTGCAAAGATTGCAACACGCTCTTTTCCCAGCTTTTTCTGAAGGAAGCTACTGAGTGTTCTTTATGGTAAGTGGGAAGATTCAAGAGTTCAAAGGAGAAGAATTAGAATTATTTGATTTTTAAAAAAATTGTTCTGGTCCTAGAGTCTGAATTAATATACATTTGTTTATGAAAATAAATATGCTACATGTACAGCTTGGATTTTTTTTTTTTCCCCCTGTTTGGGAAATTATTCCTGACAGAATAAGGAAATGCAAGAAAGGGTGAAGGTGTTATAGGCTTTTTATGTGGTATCTTGTTAAAGCCTTTCAGTGTAGAAAAGCATTAGGTCTGTTCTCTTTTTATTCCAGGCAGTTCTAGCTACAGTTTTGCACTGTTTGGCATTGACTTAATGAAGAAGTAACAGTTGAGAAATAATTGGTATTTGTTTCCAAAAGCTGTATATGTGCCTTAGATTGGCATAAGCTCTCTCTCACCTGTCAGCTGAAGAGCACTGTTTGCAATACGGAAAATAAAACAACAATCCATTCTATGTATAGAGTTTGTTTTTAGTGTAGGTTGATGTTATTAAAATGCCACATTATTTTTGTCATTTAGCAAGCATTTGAAAGCATATAACAAGAGACTGCTGCTTTATTTTTTTGTTTCTGCAGAGGAAAGCTTACCATGGGATGCATAAAACATTTCTTAATGTTTTTGCTCTTTTTAGTCTTTGCTCTGAATATGTAGTTGCAGCTGTAGAGACATTAAGTTGCTATTCCAGGAAGCAGATGTGACCCAGAGAGTCCGTAGCCATCCCTGACGCTGCTCCCCACAGGACCACATGGCCTGGTTGTGAGTTCCCACTTTGTTCTGTAAAGTTTTCAAGCAGGCACCCCTCAAGCTACAGCTGGGATACTAGAGTCCTTCTCAGAAAGACTTTGGCCGCATGACTTGGATTAAGATGGAGACAGAAGCAGTTAGCCCCCCTCGCTGCAGGGTGAGCCCCCTTCGGTGCCTGTCAAGGGGCATTTGGGGCATAATTTTTTTTGTTCCCTAAAGCCGCTCCTTGAGAGCAGGCTGCCATTCATGTTGTGTTGCCACAAGACATGTCTGGACTTGAGCTCGGGCTCAAACCTGGGCCCAGAAATGTCTTATGACATTAACTTGTAAAGCGGCACTCTGCAGTGAGGCAGGGATAAGCGCTCTTCAGCTCTGATTGTAAGCCTTTCTCTCAACCCAGCATTACGACATCGAAAGTCACCGCAGTGTTGTAGCAATGAGTGTTTTATCCTGAAAAACTGTGGGGGTGAAGTCGTCAGTTGCATATTCTTCCAAAATGGAGAAGTCTTGCTTTTGAAAGCATCATACGGACTGGTATGAGTCAGAGAAAGGGCAAAAGTCTGATCTGTGGCCACATTGGGAACCCCCCTCTCCCTTCAGCATGCTCATGCGTGCGCACACACACATGTACACCCGCAGACACACTCTGCATTTGTAGACTGGTCTATCAGGCAATGAATTCTTCAAACCATTTCTCACCCAAGTATAGAGTCCTGTTGAAGCAAGTGGGACAAGTTCCATAAGCCAGAGTCCTGTTCTGCAGTCCAGCAACAGTCTAACAAACATCTCTGTCACTGCAGGAAGCTTGAGAGGGGATGGAAAGACTCAGAGGGGCAAGGGGAAGCTGTCAGCGTTGGTTATAACTACAGTATATTCTGCAAAAGTAATTTCAGGCAAATCAGCTCATGACATCCTAAAATGACGAACTCTGCTGCACTTACTCCATACAGAAAAAGGCTTGCTCTGTGGGGGATAATTTTGATTTCAAAGGGACCACTCACAGAGAAGAGATTCCTTGTGGCGTGAGCCTCAGGTGGCAGAAACCAGAATCTGGCCAGGACGGATCCAACAGAAGGCTTTTCCTGTGCTATTGCTTTGATTTCAGCAAACAACATGTGACAGCGTGCACATGTAGCAGATAAAAAGCAAATTCAGAAAATAGTATTCTGTTTTTGTTATAAAGATGAATTTTTTTTCAAGTGGGATAGTAGCAGGTGTGGCAGCACACAGGGCGTTTGTTTTTAACAAAGCAATCATAGTTTGGATCCAGTAACAACAAAAATTTAAGAAGACAATAGAAGCAGATGATTTGAAAGCTTGTCAATAGAGAGCTCCTCACAACACAGTTATACATAACCATTATTACACATCCATTTTTTCATTTGTATGCACTTATGAATAAAACAGGAGAGACTAATATAGATGAGATAAACAATCCGACAGTGCAATCCTGCATGGGAAAGCTATTAACAATAATATTAAAGTGAAAGGAGCTTCTAAGTGAAGAGAATGATTTAACCATTTGTTGTCATGCTCTGCAATCAAATGATGTCATCTCAAATTCCAGGTTTTTACCTCTGCTGTAGTTTTTCATGGTGCAGCTCGGATGGGAGGGGTGATAAATAGGTTTATAGCTCTCTGCTTCCCAGACCTTTCTTTTCTGGCCAGCAGTATAGCCTCAGGGAGGCCTGAAATTATTCCAAAACTCCCTTGCCTGTAGTGGCTGTATACAGGCTCTTGCAGTGACTGGTGCCTGCCAGAACAGCCTGTGTCGGTCACCACGGAGCTGTTGGTCCCTCTGTGGTCAGGCAGAGGTAACCTGCTGGAAGAAGACTATCCCAACACCCACTTAGGCATTTCAGGGATTCTTCGTGATGCTGAAGCAGCTTAAAGAAGCAGGGGGAGGCCTAACATTTAGTCCCATGTTTAATCCTGCATCAAGTTAACTGGTGTTCTCGAAGGGTTGATTTCTAGGTTTGAAAGCCCAAAGCAGGGTTATTACCCTCAGCAGGGGTCACAGCAATGACAAGTATTGTCCTGAGCACAACCGAGAGTTGGTTTCTTCTGGTGTTTATGCTAGTAGTTGGGGAGGCGTGAAATCAGCAGCAGGGAAACAAGATTACAGCTAGAACATGCTTATCAACTACGACATTAAGGACAGCAAAAACATTATGGATTATAATGTAGCCTTCTGCATAACGTTTGCCTGCAGAATAGGCATCTAAACATCCAATCCATCTAAACACATCCGAGCGTATTTTTTACAAACATATCATTTCCAGAGCAGAGCTCCATGCAGTGGAGAGTCCACCAGCCTAACTCTATTAGCCAAAACCCATGAATTTTAATGATACTTTTATAACAGTATTTCCTGTCTGTTGGAATTAAAACTGTGATTGTCTGCAGATTTTAAGTGCAAATTTCATTGAAATAATTACAGATTTTAAGAAACAAATAGGTTTGTTGGTCCAGCAAGTGTTCATTTTTCCTTAGCATCTTGTGTGTAGTTAAAAAAATCTAGCCAGATTTTTAAAAGTCCTTTAAAATATCTGGGAAGAAAACCCTTCCATTGACTCTCCAGTTATGTCATAAGAAAGTCTTAAGCAGCTTTATTTAGGTTTGTGATTCGGAAACTAGATAGACTATCAAATCGATGGCTCCTTTGGACCAGTTATTAAGTACTAGCTACGAACATTCGGCAAATCTGCGTGTCTCAAAAATACCTCAAAATAGCAAAACATGGAGACACTGTAATAGTAACACTGGAGATTTTAGGCTAGGCCTGCACAGACTACAAAGAAGATTGCCCACTATTCACTTACTAAGACAGAAAAAACAGTAAAACAGTTGACTGTAATATGTAGATAGACATACACACCTGCCTCACAAACTCATAACATCCCTCTGCCAAAGCTGGATGTGATTTTTTTCGTTGTAAATCAGGTGCTCCTCCACATGTTTCATTCAGTGCTGAGTCTGGTTTTGGAGGACAAATGATTTCACATTAGCTGCTTTTTTATTCTTTCATTGTGGTCTCTCATATCTAAATCCTGCATATCAGTGTAATGAATACACTGCTGTAAAAACAGACACTTATAATTTTTTTTCATTTTTCCTAGCCAACACTTACCACAGCTTATTTTCTTTCCCATTATCATTTGTAGTCATGGCACTGCTCCTGTTACAGCTTTTTCTTTTCCTTGCAATGGTATTAACTCAGGCATTTTAATCAGTCTCAAACAGAAATTTAGCCTGTGAATTCTCAGGACAAAATTAATATAATTAGTTCTCTAGGACAGATTTGGCAGGCTGAGGGAACATCACATTGAGTGTCTGTATTTTACCTTCCTTTGAGTACTGATAGATTTTCTGGATATAATCAGGTGGGAAAAAAAAAATTAAAAATCACAGATACACAGCTCTTACTTGGTTGTGTAACTGTATATAAATTGGCATTCAACTACATTTATGTGTGAACACTTCAAACACACTTGTGTGAAAATGTAGTCATTCCTCCCTTTAATGGGATTGTATTGCATTGTTGCATGCCCAAAATTAATCTGTTTGGCCAGTCCCCATGCAACTTGAACTCTCTCCCCAGAAGCGATGAACAAACCTGAACACTCAGTAACTTACTTTCCTAAATTCGCTCATGTGCATAATGTCCCTGACTTTGATGAGATTATCCATATAATTGCAAATGAACAGCATCATGATTTTAGGGTACATAACCCAAGACTTTGCATCTCAGAGCTCCCACCGCTTGCTTTTTCTCCTTTCTGAGAGATGTGCCATAAACTGAGGAACCCACTTTGTCCTACATTGCCTATAAATTGCCAATTCCTATTTTCCCAAGGAAAAGAAAAGGGAAAAAAAGTTAACTGGTTTTTAATGGTACTATTTTTACAGAACACAAGAGCTATCTGTTAATACAAGTATGTTATTGAGCATGCTTGATGACACTGGAAAAGCGGGGAGAGGGGCCTAAATACAAGCAGAGACAGTAGTCTACTTTTATCTCACGAAAAAAGAATTTTTTTCCTCCATTGTTTTTAAAGAACATCAGAAAAGACTAACTAAAATAGCAACAAAAATCTTGACAGCAGAAACATACACCTCTGTAAAATTAGGCCATTAGTTCTGATTTAGATTAACCAGATGTCTGAAACAGGCCTGTGATGAAAAACAAGAAAAGCACAGCTTTTTAATTAAAAAAAAAAAGAGATGCATAGCATTTATGAATCTAAAAAAGCACAGCCTTGTGATCTAAGTCTTTTCGTCTTCTGCTTCCAACGCCACCTTCAGACAGTGACCATTTTTCCCCCGTGTTTGTCACATGCATTTCCAGAGGCAGAGGAACAAAAAGCTGCTTGATACCCCTCTTACAATAGAAAGGAGATGTGCCTGGCTGTGTGGGAGGAGCCGCTCGATTCTTCCATGTAGCGCTGGGTACACATGCTTTGAGCGGCATTAAGTGTTCCTGGGAGCAGGGAACAGAGTGTTCCAGCAGGATCTAACATACAGGCAAAGATAGAAAGCCATTTTCTTCACAACTACGCAGTGCATTAATGCAAGATCCTGAGCTTGCAGAGGATGAACCTACTGTTTCAGAACTTTTTCTTTCCTTTTCTTTTTTGCATCTTACTTCTTAAATTATTTAAGAGGCTCTCTTATTTTTTCAAACGTTTTTTTTTTTTAAATTCACTGCTTTGTGAAAGCCTGCTTGTAAAAAATTACATAAGAGATACAGCAGTTGCATAAAGCATCCCTTAAAGAGCTGCATAAAATGTCTTTGCAGCAACATTTTCTTCACCTTGGGTTTTTGTGCCCCACAACTCAGCTAGCAGTCAGCGGAGAGAGAGCAAGTATAAATTCATATGAGATAAGAGGGGAGAAGGGAGAGCTAAACCCATGCACACCTACACTATGGAACAAGAGCATGGTGCTGTGCTCCACCATAAGCAGATGGAGCCCCACCAGCTGTCCCAGCCCCACTCTGATGCCACGTCATTGCAGCCAGCTCAGGCCCCAAAACTGCGCTACTTCATACCAAGAAACCAACATGTGCAAGGCCAAGGCAGGGACTGTCTGCAGCACATTCCTTTCCTCCACGTAGACATGCCTTCATTGTTTCCACTCGGTTTTGTTACCCTGGAGCTGTAGGGTATTTCCTGCAGAGTCACCTCCTCCCACTGGCTCAGAGCTTCAGCCTCACCTACCAGGCAGCATGGTTTCAGTAGAGCCATGCCAGAGCTGGTGCTGCCAGCACCCAACCATTTGTTTCACAGAAAAAAAAGCAAAAACCAACATCAACCAACAAAACTGACAATTTTTTCCCCTAGAAAATTCCAGATCTGTTCAAACCTACCACCAAGTGCTGGTGCATACACCTTGGATTTTCTATATTGATATCACAGTATAAAGAAATGACTAGGGATGTCCGGGAGTGATCATAAAAGAGCTCCTTCAGTTGCTACAGTCCTAGGGGAAATGATCTGGCTGTCAGTTATGCAATTTCCTACTTCATATCAAAGGCAAATTCACTAGTTTATATAAAGATGGCTTAGTAATAACAGATATTTCCTGAAGACTGGACATCTTTTTTTTTCTTAAGGTAGTGGAATCTACGGTAAGAAATAGTGATTGGAACCTGGATTTTTCATGTAGATATTTTAAGTTGCTAGACTACTGCAGTGATTTCAACACAAAACAGTCTTAGAATGATGAACCAAACCTTGCTTTTCTGCTTTGTTGATTTAATGTCAATATTTCAGCCAATGATCAAGAGTATAATAAGGATGTGCTTCAGTTGCTCGAGATTTGAAGAGAAGAGTAGTTACAACCCTCAGACTAACACAACAGGTATGAGGGCTTAATACCTCAGAGAGCTTTGATGATGTGAAGAATCCCACTTTCTCAGGGTGCAGATGGAAATTTCACCTTTTGCCGGCTCTTAGTGCGTTTGATAACTGGCTCTCATTTCATTTTTAATCTAATCATCTCAAATCACTTTGACCCCATGTTTGTAAATGCCAGAAACTTGCTGTACCTTCTCCACTCCAGCTATGAAGTAGTTACATTGACCACAGAAATGCTTGTCATCAGTGGAGGTTTTAAAACAAAGACAATAGCAGTTTTACTGTTCCTGATAAAGGTAAACACTCTCCTCTGTGAAGACAGAGACATAAAAGATTACCTGTAGTAAATAAAGGTATGGATGGTCACATAAAAATGCAATAGTGTTGCTCATTAACTCCAAAGATTGGAGATCAAGCAGATATTTAATGGAGGGTGGAGGAGAATTTTACATGTGCTCATTTCTGAAGCAAATGAAACAAAGGCAGTGGAATATTTTTGTTTTATAACTGCCATGAGTCCTCTCCAAGTATTTTTATACTTATCATTACTAGCTTCTTCACTGATTGTATATCAATTGCACTAACTCCTTGAAAAGAAGGTGACCAGCCTGTTTATCCATACCTTCCTATTCTGGAAGCATAAGGTCAACACATCATTATGCACTAATGTTAGCTGGCTGCTGGTGTGTACACTTCCCAAATTCAACAGGCTGTCTTCTGATGTCAGAAGAGTTTTGCTATGGACTTCTGTGGAAAGAGGATAAGATTTTACAACATTTTTCACTGTACTGAATGATTTAGACACCTTTCCTTTAAAATTTACCAAGCCAATTTTCTTTTCCTTCACCTGGCTTTTGACCTATTGACTGACATTCGTGCTTGTTATTTTTCTCAGTTTTAACTGACAAAGCATTAAAATGTTGGGCAATAGATGAGTTCCTTCTTGTCAATAGCAGAGTATGAGATCAGGTGGTGTGGAGAAGCAGAGTCCAGAGGATGCTTGTTAGGAACTATTATCTTCTCAGTAGCCCTTTAGCAGGGCTAAAGAAGGCTAAGAAGTCCTAGGACTGGAGAACTTTGGTTACCGCATGCACATGACAAGTGGGTTTAAAAGCTATCAAAATTATTGAAATGCCAAAGGGTCACTTCAAATGGAGTTAGGCATATACATTATTGTAAGAGCAATTATTTTTACTTCTCGGATGGTTGAATGAACTGTTTCTCCCTTGCAAATCAGGCAACACAAACAGCAATGAATGTCATCCGTTTGCTAACTTGAATTATTTTAATCCCTCTACCAATACTAAAATAACTAAACCCCTTTTTTAAAAATTGATGCCAGAATTGTTAAAGTTTTGAATGGCATATTTTGTTACAAAAACCAAGAAATGTTAAGCTTTAAAAGCCAGTAGATTACCACATGGATTACTGCACTGATAAAACACAGTTCAATGGACACTTTCCTCAACAAGTCATTCGCAATTTAGATACAAACAGAGAATTAAATTCTAAAGAACTTTGAAAATGTTTTCACTTAACAGAATTTAAAGTTTTACTATTAAATTGGAATCATTCTATTAACACAAATAAAGTCCTACTCCATAAGAGGAATAAATGCATTTCTACTTTCAGTTTCATACGCACAGGTAGTACTTTGAAGAGAATCAACGATGTCCCCTCAAAAAAAAAAAAAAAAAGAAAAAGAAAAAAAACCAACCAACCAACCAAAAAAAACCTGTAAACACTTTTCAACTTGCCAGGACAGAAAGCAAAGGCAATGTTGTAACTGCAAGTAGTGAAGCATTTCAGATTTATTTAGGTACACCATTTGTACATCCCATAGCTCATAAAAGATGGGTAATTGTTTTTACCTTCACTTAGCAAAGCCTTTTACAAAAAGAAAAGCAAAGCAAAGTCAACCCTTTCCTCCTCTCAAATTTGTGCAGGCCTTCCCATACCGCCACTGCTTGGCCCCGGCTCTAACTGGCTCCCCCCAGAGATGAGGGGACATTGGGCTAATGACCAATGCCCCCCATCCTACTGCCTCTGGGAGAGCTGCAGAGGGCTTGGATAACACAAGCTGCACCCACAGGCATGCACAGGAGGAAAAGCCAGGACAGCAGAGTTTTTTCTTCCTGTATGATTCCCATTTAACCCTGATTAACTAACACTCCTGTAGGCTGTTATGTGTTTCCTCATCCTGAATTACAACACATGGCCCTGTCCACGAGGCCACGCAGTAGCTGCGTCCATGTGCTGTGGCCCAAGAGAAGCAAATTTACAGAGTGAACTTTTTGGTGCTGAGGACCCAAAAACCACAATATACAGCTTCTGGAGTCTGGTCCTGTGGGCTAAATATGAGCACCTCTATCCTGGTCCCATGGGCTGTACGTGCATTAGTGGATGGAGCACATTAGGTGCATGGTCCTTCACAAGGATGGCCTGCGTCAGCCTACTTAGGCGTTGTGAGCATGGAGAAAGGCGTAGCTGCAGTAGCAGGAGCGAGCTCCAAGTGTGGGGCCCGCCGTGGAGAGACCCAGGACCAACAGGACAGAGGGATGTCAGTCGCCTCGGAATATTTTAGCTGCCTGCTTGTGACAACTACACCGGGCAGAGCACTGGTGCAACGGAGGATCTGGGCTCTTTGCAGCAATCAGGTCCACCTTGCAGCTGATAATGTGACTGTCTAAATATATCAGTGATTAGGGCTACCCTGCATAGATTAAAGTCACAGCTCTGTATCTCCCATCTGAGGCTCAGCAGTTGGCCTGATGACAGCACAAACATGAACTCTGTGACCTGTTTTTCCAAACTGTTTTTTAGAGATGCTTTAAATATACTGGGTCACCGTCTGTAATAGCGGATCACAACAAATGCAATCCCTTCTCCAAGAACAGCTTCCTTAAACTCCATAAATTGTACTAGGGTGGAGCAGGCTACGTGATTAGGAGGTCATCTCTTTAATGTTTCAGATGTCTCTAAGTGTGCCAGCTTTATTTTTAATAAAAAAAAAAAAAAACCAAACCCAAACCCAAGAACAAAAAACCCACTAAAATTTGTATATAAAGCATCAACAAAAGCTTTAAGCAAAGGCAAAAGCTCAAATTCAAGCATTTCATTTTATCACCACTATAGCAATGACGCATAAGGTACCCTGTTTTGTTATAATGCCACCTCTTCTTATAAAGGGGCCTCAGTTATCTGTCTTACACATTTCAGAGGACAGAAGCTGATCCTGTGATCCTGAACAAGCGATTCTAATTGCTTGTCTGTCCAGGGCTGAATTTAAGACATTGCTGCCTCGACAAACAGGAGTCCCTTTGCTCTCCCTCAGAAACCCCCAATATAATTATAGAAGATTCAATTCTTCCTGTATTTTTCCCTAGGCAATGACCTGCTTTGCTTGTATGGCAAAATCAACCCCGATTTTATCATCCAGAGGATAACAAAGTTGCCTTATCTTTTTCAAATAAATACAACTGGGAATTGCAAAAAGAAAAAAAAGACCTTATTCCTTTAATTGTTCACCAGTTTAGCATGAAGAAGTTACACACAGGGGAGCCTTGAAACTTCTTTCATGTTCATACCCTTTAATTCAATTAAGGCCCTAAGCTAAAGCAAAGAGCTAGCAAGAGTCAGATGCTATTGCTACTGATAATGTAACTGCCAAAAAAATTAATGGCATATAAACAATTCAAGTAGATGTTTTGTTATGAGATTCCCCTTCTGAAGCAGGTTAGTTTGCCTAGTAGATGACAAAATTATGGATGAATTCCTGGCTCACTTTCTTCAGTCTTTGATTTAAAATAGGCCACTGGATTTAGGCACTTGAGGTGCAAAGAAGTATTTATATTTTCTAAACGGCCTTCTGTGATCTGAAGAGATCAATGGCATACATTTTACTTGCATTGCTTGTGTTTGGAGCCTGGGGGGAAAACAAAAGCACAAATAATGGATTGATTTAGATGTAATTTGAGATTGTAGTCTAAGGATTTCAGACACGTTTTGAGGACATGTGAGAGGTCATGTAAAGACCCAACCACATGTGGATTTTTTGTATGGTCAAAGTATTGGCTGCCAAATGTATGACTTTAAAGAAAATGGAATTTAGACTTAAAATCATTAATGTAGTCAAAGGGAAGGATCATGGGCCTGATCTTGAGCCCTAAAAAGTGAGTAATAAAAAACAGGAAATAGAAAAGGAGAAAAATATTTTACTGAGTTAAAAAAGAAAAAAGCGGTCATGATGAATACAATACATGATGAATACACTGACACATTTTCATGTAGCTGAAATAAAGAACCCAGAAACACCTATTCCAACCCAGAGAAGAAAAAAAAGAAAATACATAAAATGAAAAAAGTACTCAGAAAATTGCCTCTAAAAAATCCTATCCCCTGAAACCCATGAAAATACCTAGGTCTGTTGAAAATACATGAAGAAGTGGATTTTTTGTGATCAAGCAAAGATACTGAAATACTTGACAGTGTGTATTCAAGGAGGTGCATTTTTCTTGGGCATGTTTGATTAAATAATGACAAAAAAAGAGAAGCATGGACAATGTTGGCTGTACATAGTTGGGATGACTGGACTGAAAAAGGCATCAAATTCTCACCTCCTAACAGAAGTCAGGTAGCAGCTGTAACTCAGGTACCTACATACAGATCCTCTCTCACAACAGGGATTTAAGAAAGAACTTAGCTTTACCTGCTCTCACTTGCAGCTCTTGAATGCTGCTTTGGATCAAACTGATCAGGGACATTGGCAAGCTGGTTTGCTTGTCA
Organism: Pelecanus crispus; assembly: GCF_030463565.1. Taxonomy (NCBI): domain Eukaryota; kingdom Metazoa; phylum Chordata; class Aves; order Pelecaniformes; family Pelecanidae; genus Pelecanus; species Pelecanus crispus. Next base: position 51,330,045 of record NC_134643.1, read on the forward strand.
TCTTCTCCCAGAAACTTGAGCCACAGAGCATCTCAAAATAAGGGTGAGGTGAGAGGGAGGAACCTTGTCCCTAAGCAATACATGCCAATGCCCAACATCCAGTTTTGGTAGGATCCTCTTCGGAAACTAGTGTCCTGTGGACTTGGCTTTGGGTCCTATAGCTTACAGGAGTTTCTCCTATAGGAGCACTGTATGAGCAGTAATTCACCCCTAGTGAAAAAGCTGGCTCTTGGACTTCGCTGCACCTCCTTAGGATGTCCACACTGCCTGACCTCATTAATCTTGTTTTTCATGGTCACTCTACTGTACAGTTATTCCATTAACATATTGTAGTGCTGCCCAAGGCTGCTTTAATGTATGCTCTATTCCATATTTGCCTAATTTATTTAGGCATTTGTAGTGCATTGACCACTGTAGGGTCTCTCTTTCTATGGGCAAATGAAGAGAGCGTATGGTGTGGAGCTGTGAGCTATTGACTGCGCTCCTGGGAAGCCCTATAAAAGGGCATGGTTGCTCTGGCATAGCAGTTCTACACACCAGCTGAATTAAAAAAAAAAAAAATTCAAATATTGCAACGATTTTCCACATAGGGAACACTCTATATACATTTATGCCTATGCATACTGTGCAGTGGAGGAAGGGAAGGGAGAAAGTGCCTACAGCCTGTAAGAGGTGTTTAAACTCCCGGACAAATCTGGGATTCAGCTTAAAGAGAAGATGTTGCAGAGCTCAGAAGCAGACCACATTATATGGCAATGCAGGGAGCAACACACAGTTCACTCACTGTACATTCTATTTTCTGTCATTTTTAGAGGGAACAATAGAACTAGCCAGACTGAGCAAACAAAGTAAAAAACTGTGACAAGGCGCTAATAGAAATAGGGGTTCTTTCTATGAGATCATCTCTTCTGCATTTTGCATATATACATACATTTCCTTGCTTGGAACTAAAGGTTATAATTCTTTTATCCTTTTTGCTCACTAAGTGTATACATAGCCTCTTTCTTTAGGAACACAAAAAAGCACAAGATGCCAACTGACAGAACCTAAAAAGCATGAGAATGCTTATGTTTAACATATGTTGGTGCAAGTTGTGAATCAAATATAAATTGTTTTGGTTTGCAAGAATACATGAGCATCATCTACTATTGAAAACCATTTTTAATATTAAATTGCCTCACATTCAATCCTTATTAGCATCTTAGATTTATTATTAGCTGTATTTAGTCCAACAAATGTGGAGAGAAAGCCTGGTATGTTAATGTTTCATTCTTTTATCATCAATGTTTAAATTGTATCCCATGTTTAATGGATAATCAGATGGTACTTGTAGTGCATTCTGAGTTGTTTTCCTTATGTTAAGAAAAATATTATGGATTTTTGATGACATTATTCAGAAATGGTTGGTGACTTTGGGTGCCAGATTTGAGACCCTTTAACAGATGTATCCATGGTTACTGCGAATACAGTTCACACACTAAAGATCTAGCAGGATAGTAACAGTGAGAATAAGAAACTAATTCACTCCAAATCTAGCAAAATTAAAGATCAGGCATTCTGCCTTTTGTTTAAGTGTTAAAACATCCACTAATCTCCAAAGTAAGCCAGGACACCACTGCTTAAAATAATGAAAAGCTGGCCCAAGCTTGAACTAAGTACCCATCAGTCTTCTGTCACTGTGTCCTGGTTTTGGCTGGGATAGAGTTAATTTTCTTCCTAGTAGCTGGCATAGTGCTGTGGTTTGGATTTAGGATGAGAAGAATGCTGATAACACACTGATGTTTTAGTTGTTGCTAAGTAGGGTTTATACTAGTCAAGGACTTTCCAGCTTCCCATGCTCTGCCAGGTGCACAAGAAGCTGGGAGGGAGCACAGCCAAAACAGTTGATCCAAACTGACCAAAGGGCTATTCCATACCATATGACGTCATGCTCAGTATATAAGCTGCGGGGAGTTGGCCGGTGGGCAGTGATCGCTGCTCGGGGACTGGCTGGGTATCGGTCAGCAGGTGGTGAGCAGTTGCATTGTGCATCACTTGTTTTGTATATTCTTTTATCATTATTATTATTATTTTCTCTTCCTCTGCTGTCCTATTAAACTGCCTTTATCTCAACCCATGGGTTTTACTTTTTTTTTTCCAGTTGTCTGGAGGGTGAGCGAGCAACTGTGTGGTGCTTAGTTGCCGACTGGACTTAAACCACAACACACTGTCATTACATGTGCAGTTGCTGTAGACTCAGAAAAGACATGCTTTTAGACAAGGGAGCAGTTATCAGCTCACAGCCCTGCCTTGACCATTTGTCCCTCAATAACGGCAAGGAACAAGGCAATTGGGAGAACAGAGCTGAGTGCTGCTAGAAGGGTAATACCCTGAAAGGCTCAAAAGCTCGTTCAAATTGTTTTATGGCAACAAAGTAGCCTTTGAAATAATTTGAATTACAAACAGTGAAAGTTTATTGCTAAACCAGTTATTGTTTCTGAGCCACAGGGGGCATCTGAACAGGGAGGGAAGAGCTGGAGCCGGATGGAGGAGGAAGGAGTTTCTTACCAGCATGTTGCCTGCATGGCATCTCAGGCAGCACTAAGAGCAGAATTTTGCTGAGGTAAGGAGAGCCCTTACCTATTCAGGACCCATTTAGCTACCAGCACTAGTCAGCCTTGTCCTGGGTGCAGGTAGGCTGCAAGGGAAAGGGAACAGCATAGAAATAGGAGAGGAGGGAAGTAGAAATATTAGCCTTCCTCCCCAGATCCTTTTTCATCTACAGTATCACACATAACTTTATCCTCCCATGTGATTCTGACTTCAGTTCTAGGTGGAGCTTCTGGAGATGAGGAAATACTGAGAAAGTGTTGAAAGTCAGAAAGTGGTGTTTACAGCTTGTATGTCCTGAAGGAACTGAGTTCATCTTCTCATAGCTCTAAAACCTGGGAGAAGAGTCCACAAGTAGATATGTGCATACCACACTGTTGTGTGGCCCCTACACCATAGGGTCATATGGAGATAGTTTTGCTGGAGAACTGATCCCTCCTACTGATTCAGATCAAGAGAGAAACCATCCTCTTGGGGGGATGTGGGGGGGGAGTTCCAGGTTCCAGAAATAATGCATAAACTAAGCTCTTGCTGTTATACTGTACAGAGAAAAGAAGATAAAAAAATGCTGTACATGATAGCTCCCCTAACACGACGGAGCAGGTCTCCAGAGCGAATCTGCCAGTCCATCGTCCCATCTGCAGTTCCAGGCTGAGAGAGATTCTGGGTCATCAGAGAACCCAAATACGGCCTCTAGTCTCACCGATAGGAACATATTAGTCGTAAGTCCCTGACTTTAATGATACCAGTGCGTTCTTGGAAAAGGAAAATGTATTTACGTAGAAACGGATGTCCAGAAGCGTCATGAGCACCAGCTGAACCAAGCAAAAAACTACTGTTCCCAAGTCTGAATAACTGCCGTATGCTTCTGCTGAGGGGACACTCCAGGGATACACCACGAATAAAATTACGTCTTATTTCGGCAAGACCTCCTGCCTCTGAACAGCTGAAAGCACATTATCAGGGCAACAAGTGATGGCTTCGGTTCCAGATAAGATGCATTCTGTAAAGAAACCAACTCTGTGGTGAAACACAGGAAAACCTGTATAACTGCATATGTTGCACAAAGTAAATTAACAACTTATAACTCATTCTCATAATGCAGTTGCTCGGACTAGGAAGCAGACAACAATACCATATTCACTGAAGCTTTAGGAAGACACTATTTTCACTCTGCTCACAAGACACAGTTGCTGTCAGAGGCCTAAAGGAAATTGTAGGTGTTAGCTAGCCTAACCGTTGTGGATTTAACTGTCAGTTTTGTATCATATTGAGGTTGTGCATGCTTGCATGCACATCTAAATGTCAAACTCCTTACATGCACTGCAACTCAACTGGGTCATGTTAACGAGAGCTTCAGAAGTGTGTCTTCAGGTGTTCTCCCAGCCAGACCAGCTTTAATCAAAGTCTTTCCTCAGCCTCATCCTCAGTTACAAAAATACACCTGTACTTTCCTCATACCCTCAGTGCTGTCAGAGCTCTGACTTGATGGTTTGAGATGAAATGTGTACGCGCATGTTCACGTGCTAAACAATACCAGCTCTTACTTCATGAATGTCAGAGTGTTTGTCTTTGGAAACTTGTATGAGTTGCTTATTTCCTGTCTGAACTTTGTGGAGGTGTCTCACAGTGCGACTTGGGGTGAGTGAGTGGTACTGCATGCAACACGAATATGCCCAAAGCAGTGAAATATTTGTGGACACTAGCGTGCCCATGCCCAAAATATGAGAACTTAAAACAAGTTCTCTCTCTATTTACGTGGACTTTTTTTCCTCATCTTTCACCTGAAGTTAAGTGGTACCAAAGTAAAAGAGCTGTATGCATGGTGGAACTTAATTCAGAAATAAAGCATTTGACTAGGTCCATGACATGTTATGCAGGGTATTTAAGTTACTGAATGATGATACAGGAATTTAGACATTCACACAGTATTTGCCCCAATGAATTTCATATTCTTTTCTCTCTTTTACATTCAGTACATAAAGAAAGTAATTTCTGACCTATATAAATGGCATACAAAAACACTCTCCCCTGCCTTTTCCAAAGTTTAATCCAACAATCAAAAATTACAACAGCATAGATAAGCACAAATGTCAGCCAGCTGCACACTAGCACAGACACGTTTCATGGAGGAGGTGGTAACAACTCGCACTTTTTTATAGAAAGAGGGCTGGTGTAGAGTCATGTTTGCTTTCCAATATATATGTTCTTAAAATTTATATTGCTCAGTTAAAAACAAAACAAAACAAAACTGCTAACATGAAGACAAGCTTCAAGTGACCCTTCAGTTTTCTAGATCACCATTTGTTATCTGGAAGTAATGCATGCACACGCACACACACGTGCTCTCGTATGCAGAGGTAGACTTTCTAAATACTAGCAGATTTTCCAGATTTTCCTAGTGCTCAAGTGCTTTTGTTACAAAGCGTGTTCGCTAAGACAGAATGAATATTTCAAGTCAAATGTAGCAATTTTTCTTAAACTAGGCTGAAACTTTCCCCTCAAAGTCCAAGCACAGAGAAAGCATGGAAAGTGAAAAAATAAGGACTGCTCTTTGGGGAGGGGGTGGCTGGCTTCCAAGGGCACAAAGAAAGTACATGTCAGAGCAGCTGCAAATGCTTGAACTGGGATTCAAGCACACAACCGCAGCCCTCATGGTGGTTAAGGAATAACTTAACTCTCTGTAGAAAGATCTATTATTTATAACATGCAGTGCTCAGCACTGTACAGTCAAGGAGGGAAGCACCAACTCAGCTCCTTTTCTCCAGCCTTAAATTTATCTGCAGCTCTCAAACCATTCCCAGCACACACGGCACTTGAAGCTCAGACACCTGGTTATACAAGCTTTCTCAATCATTAATTTTAAATGTATTCCTCCTCTGATTTTGTACTTTCAAAGCAGTTCAGCTATCACCTGATTGCAGTTTACACACAACCCTAATCAACATATTACAGCCTGGGAACTGCTGTGCCATGTCATTCCTTTAAAAGGAAACAAGCAGTTCCTGTGATGTATCCAATTCCTTGTTCACATGACAAAGTTAAACCCTTAAAGAAAAAACAAAACCAAAAAAAAGAGCAAGTATTAAACACTTTTGAACTGTGCAGCCATATGAGGTTAAGCCTTTCCCACCCCCTGCATAATGCGGCTCACTTTATGCCTCTGGAAACCTGTCCAGGTGTGCTTCCCACTGCCTGGAATCACGGGATTGGTGGAGACAGGATCTTGAAACCGCTGACATTGGCTTTCAATACACTTCTTATTTCCAAGTAAATATTTTGCAAGCGTGTGATTTTTGGCACTACCTTAACTATTGTGGCATTGCCCTGAAGGACAGACTAACCCAGTTTAAAATAAGTGTATTTAATAGTGCAGAGCTCTATAGCCTGTCTAGTAGGACTTTAACCATGGCTTTGTAAATGATTTCAAAACCAAGTTACAAACCAAAGCGAATTTTTGGTTGACTTTTTTTTTAATAATAATTTGAAGGTTGTTTTGCAGGTTTTTGTTTCTGCAAAGTGTACAGGTTTACCTAACTGTAAGCATATTTGTGAAGGTATAAAATTTAATTTTTGCTTTTGAATCAGAACTGTTTTAAGAAAGCTTTTTATATTGTGCTTGCTCAAAATATATGCAGCCAAGAGCAAGACAGGCCAACTGACTGACCCTCCATCCCTCCTGCCCATGCACAGTAAGAAAAATAATTATCTTCAGCAAGAAAATAGTCCCGAAATTATTCAGCATGGACAAAAATTACCCAAACAGAGTTGTAAGACTGTTCAAAGGGTTTCATAATGAAACTAAAACCATGCCCAGTCTGGAATTTCTTCCATGACCAACATTTGGACTGGGTATGCTGTACGGTCTATATGCTTCTTTCAAAGATTCCACACTGGATTTTAGCTGTGCTTCTTGTGAGCCATTTCATAACCAAATGATTGGGAAACTGTCGTTTTACAGTCTAAGCAAATCTAGTGATTTTGAAAAATGATGAGACTAAGACTCCAAAAAAAGACGTGTGGTCAGTCTCCAAGTACAGAGTATTAAGACCCAGCATACTGCTTCTTGCTGGACCCAGATTTTCCTTCCTTCCTGTTCCTGGTGAAGGACAGATAGAAAGTGATTTTGGCAGCTAAGTTAGAGCCATTAAATATTGTGTTTGTCACTAATCTTTTTTCCAACAATTTTGTTCTTGTGGTAATGTTGCTCCAATCCCAGCCTTAATCCTGCATTTTTGTTTCACATCTGAGGTAACCCTGAATAACCTGCAAATATGAGTTTATATTTGCACACCACTGTCTTTTTTGCCCATTAGTATTCTTTAAAACAGAAAAGGATTTTTCTTTGTTAGCACATTGATCTACAAATGCAGAAGAGTAGAACAATATTGCCATTACTTGGATTACATAAGGAATTCAGAAAAATATATGAAATTGTCCTGTTGTCTTGTGTATGCAAGATACAAACTAAATTTTGTTCTTAACTGACTGGCATTCTGTCTTCTTTCAATGGGATTTCTAAGGACTATTAGAAAACTACTCAAAGTTACTACAAATACAGAACGGACTAGGCCAGTAAATCATGGGAAAATACAGTTTTTCTCCTTGAAGACTCACCTCTGATGTAACTATATTGGCCTAAGTATGGCCCTGACAATTTTAAGTGTTCCTCTTACTAAGTGAGTATGAAGCCTTTACCTCCATCTGCAAAAACAACCAAATGGCAATTGCGCTATCAGAGCTCTGGTGTTTGAGAGACTCTCAAATACTTGCTGATGGTTATGGAGACATAAGATGAGAATTTGTTTTCCCAGTCTATTTGGATTTTTAAGGGAGAACCAGTCCTCAGGAGACAGGCGTCTAGACCAGGGAAACAGCATTAATTAGCCCACCATCTGACAAAGCAGATAGCATAGGCATAGCCCCACTCAGGTCAGTCAGACAAAGCTTCACAAAATCCTAATTTTGCCCCATCAGCAAGATATTATTTATTTCAGGAGACAGACAGCAGAAAGGTAGTGCACAGATGGAAACTGGGTCAATCAAAGGTGAAGAGGCACAAGAGTAAGTGTTTAGCTGCTATCGCTTCTTGAAGATAAGTTTATCTGAAGTCTTGCATTTTCAGGTGTTTATAGATGCATCTTACTATTTGGTTCATATATTTACTAGACCCCATAAAACAATCAAGCAAGTGAGATATATTATTGTTGTTTCCAAAGCTGGTTACAGAGGACAGATCCTGCTTGTTACTCTTTTCCCATTCCTTGATTATACATTTAGAATATATGCTCCTGCATCTCTTTTCAGAGCACAGATGCTAAAACCACAGGACATCATTTTAATCCTCAGGTACTGTCACAGCTATGGATCCAACTGGTTTTATTCCAGGTAAAGTGCAGCCAACTGCAATATGCCTACTTGCAAAACCGTAATTGGTGTAACCATCTTCTAAACAAATAATGTTTTAGCTGACCCATGCACAAAATAAATCCCTCTCCTTTAGATATTAAGCTTATAGTCTTTTATCGCCTTACATGATGGGAGGTAGGGGCAGTTCAGGGGTTTGTCCAGTTTTGATGGCAGGGCACAAAATGTGGAGCTTTATCTGACTTTATCCAGACTCTGACCCTGGCTGGCAGGGAAAGACAGCTATTGCCAGACCTGCAGGTGACTATCATTTTAGCTGTGAACCCTGTGGAGGAAAAAAGATAAATAAAAAGCTCCTCAGTTAGAAAGTTTCAGCCCCTGAGCTGCAGTAAGGCTCAAGTGTACTGAAACAGCCAGCTTTATCTAGTGATAGAGAGCAACTTGTAAGGTAGCAAATGAGGAATGCAAGCACATTTAAGACATTTGCTTCAGTTTGGAAAGGAAATGTAAAGTACATACTTCTCCAGTTCAAGCCTTTAAAGGAAATATTTATGGCTTATGGCTGCAAGTGGGTAGCACATTTAAAAGTATTTCTTAAAATAACAAGCGGGAAGCAGTTGTTAAATCAATTGTTCATTAATTAACAGGACTCTGGAAATAAAAGTATTTGCTGAACAAATAAAAAATAGAAGCAAAACTAGTTTTGGAACATGAATTATTTCTTGTTTAAAACTAGTTGATTAAAGAGATGACAAGCCGTATTAGAGCACCCCAGCTACAACACTGCAGAGTAAATCTTTACTGCGCTGAGCACCTGAGGATGCACATCAGCCAGCAGCACATGTGAGTACTCTTTATTTACTTTCTGCTTCCACGGGTGTTCACAGAGTATTGTTCCCACATCAGCTGGCAGAAAGGGCTGAAAGCACCCCAAACACTCCTGTGAGCATGTATTTCTGCATAAACACAAGCCACACGTGTGTGCACACCAGGCAGGTGCACGCCTGCCTGTGCACACAGCAGTGTTTGGCACTGGTTTGGTTTATCATCACAAAGCGGCTCGTGATAGCATAGGGTCTGAGGTGTAGATCTCATATCTCAGGTACCCAAACAAGGGCTCCTTTCTGTGCAGTGTTTCAGGCAGCAGAGTGTCCAGCTGCCGGTTCAAGGGCAGCAGCCTTGTGCAAACACCCAGTTACGAACATCACATACCCTGGGCGTTAGTCACGGCACGTCGCGGGCTAGCGTGTGTTCATGCAAATAGCATAAAAGTCAACAAATACATAAAAACCCTGTCAGTTGGTCTCAAGTGAAAGTATCCAAACAGGAAGATGCATTTATCGTGGGAGAGGAAGGAGTGCAGGGCAGCTGCCAAGCTTCATCCGGCCTCCCAGGGCAGCTCTACCTGTCATTGCCAAATCATCCCTGCTGAGCAGACCTATGGAAAGGCTGGTCCCAAAGCCACCCATGCCCACCAGCTCCAACCTAGCCCTGTGTCCACTTGGGTAAAGTTATGGACCACACACAGGTCCTTGCCTCAAGAAATTCCCTATAGGGCCAGATCAGAGAAGAAGGGGATGTTTCCAGCCAGTTTTCCCCATTTAGTTCATTGTGCAGAGGCAGAATCGTACTCTTGCTCCATGCAATCACGACCTGCACCCGGAACACTTTTTCCCTGGTTTCCTCTGAGTCCCATTGGCGTTGCTCTATATCCTTTCCAATGTGGGCCATTTAGTCTTTCACGGACAATTCCACAGCAAAAAGAAACTTGGATTTCTCATAGGAGTGCCTGAGTCCCCCAGCTTTACTTCTTCCTCTATCAACCATCCCTGAAGACTCTGGAGCAAAAAGTGCATACCCAAGAGATACGTTGCAACCTTTTATTGGTGCAGAGTGTTTGCTAGCTAAGATTTCTCCTGAGAAATGTTAAAAAAAGTACAAGCCAGGAACATAAATTAGTTCACAAAAGACAGTTTATTAAAGCAGCAAGCCATTGGAACCCTTTCACTAGCCTCCATGACTCACGTCTAAACAGGCTGATAAAGTGATTCATCCTGCAGGAGAGTCACGTTTAAATACACTGCTGCTATCATGCTTCCAGCCCCAGAGCAGCCAGTCCAATGGCTTTTCCCATCCCAAGAGGCACCACCTGTCCAGACAAGGAGGAATACAAATTTCTTCACACTTGTAGGCTTGACAGTGAGCAGGATGACACTACATGGTGGATGGATAAAGAGGAATCAAAAGAATGCCCTTTACAGCTGCTCTACGTGATGGCAGGGGGAGGAGGAGGAAGAGGGGAGAGGTAACTGGGCTCACTCCTGTCTTTGCATTAGGGTGAGCCTTTTATCTTTATACTTCACAGCTCACTGTGGGACCATTACACTTAAATTTGGAAGGGCATCATGCAACAGATTTTAGTCAGTCAGGGAGTCATTTCATCATTAGTAACAATGCCACAGCGGGGAGATCTATGGCCAAAGGGCCAATGTTTTAGACTTATGTCTGATTTTCAAAAGATGCAGAGGTACTGCCTATTTTATCTCTTCTGATAAAAAAAAAAAAAAAAGAAAAAAAAATCTTTCTCTGCAGAAACAAAGCTAAAAAGACTTAAAGTAGTACCAGCACTGATTTTATATAATTTTAAAATATTCCTATGTTTTATTCAGGATCAGTAGAGACATATTTCATGTAACTTTTCTGGATATATTACTTCAGAGCAGGAGCAGAGAAGAATGACTGCATGCTCAACAGTACCAAAATCATGTCATTTCAGCAGAACATTAATTAATTTTTTGACCCTTCAGTCTCTCTGACCCAGTTCTGAGAAGCCTATTGCTGTTGTCAGGTCAGAACTTGTTTCAAAAAGTCAAGTGTTAACTTTCCACTTACAGATGACGCTGGCAGGAGTCTGTCTGCTTACATAGGATATGTCTTTGCCCTTGACCTGCATTATTTCTATAGTTCTAGTGCAGAAACAAGGAATTAGCCTTCCAACACAATTTATAGATGGCATTGATCAGTGGGATAAAAATCCACAACTGATTAATTCTGCCTTCTTTAGAATTTAATGAGAAAATAAACCTTCCCTTTAATGAGATGGACAACATAAAAAATGTTTTCTGGGAAATAGATAAGATGCCCTGTTGCAAAAATGATACGCAAAAGTAAAGTGCCCAAAACCCCATAGAAATTATAAGTCTCAGTAAGTAGGATGGATAATCAGAGGCCCCTGGAATTCTGCTGCGTGATGGGGTAAGCTTGTTTTCCCTTCCGTAACAGAACTACATCCAAGCCTATTTTGTTAGAGAATGCTAAAACAGCATTGAAGACAGGCAAGAAAACCACTCAGTTTTATGGTGTGTTGTGGTAATTTAACCTTTAGCCCATATGGAATATTATACAGGAAAAACATATTTGTTTGTAGAGCTTATCCCTTAAAAGGGAGTGTCAATGTAAATACTTGAAGCTAATCTCAAATGGCAAGAGAGATAGGGATGTAGGCATAGGTAAAGGCACATGCCAAATACATATATTTTTAGAGAGCACAAATACAGTTACGTTACATACACCACCAACACCACCCCTGGAAGAAAGCCCAAAAGTAAGAAGTTTGGTACCAGTTAAGCCATTGTTTTCCAGTGTGAGCTCTCTGCATTTTTAGAAACATCATGCTCCCTTGAGAAGTGCCTGAATTTGGATCCCAGAAACTGAAGCACTTCTTAAGTTACCATGTTATTGAAACACAGAGCATGTGTAACTTCATATATTGTATGTGCTTTTTTCCCCTCTCAGCCCAATACATTGCTGTAGATGTGCTGTCATTAATTAAAATAGTTACAATATGGTATGCGAATTGGGAGAGTAAATTGTTTCATACAAAACAATTTCCTATTACAAATGTATGTGTCAAAGTTATAAATGCTATTGATAAAAAGCAGTTGAAGACACCCAAACAAATACAATGGTAAGGTATGGCAAAAATACAGCACTGGTCAGTTTTGCTTGTGATTCTATATTTGGGTTTACGTACATGTATCATTTTTCTGCATCAAGTCAAATAAAACAGTGTTGCCTTTAGGAATTTGTACTTTCTTCAAACTTGGAAGTGGAGGAACTGCTTTTCTGTGATTGTTTCTGAGGGGAACCTAAAAAATTAAGATGCTGCACAGCAGTTGTGTAGCAGCATGGTATTTCAGGGAGCACAGACCAGGGGAGAAGAGACAGTGGATTTATCTGAGGTTCAGCTGCACATGCCTGTGTACTATGACGTTAGTCTTACTAAAGGATGTAATGAGCTCCTTAGATGTAGGAGTAAGACCATGCACAGCTGCAAAAGAAAAGCTGTTATTCTCTTCCAAAATGGCAATCTGTCCTGTCACTACTTTGCTTTCAGCTTCCCTCAGTCCCTTATGCCTTGTACATATATTTTTTTCATTGTTAGGCTAAAGTGCAGATTCTGCTTAACCTGAGTTCACTAAGAAAGTTGTGCCAAGTCAGCCCTTTCAGCCTTCGTGTCTTTGGCCAAAGAGATCAGCAGATCAGTTTGCTTGTATTTCTCCCACAGGGATTTTACTTACAGTGGAGACCTAAAGATCTCATTTCCAAGGGACATCCTTGCAAAGACAGTTGCTGCCTGACACAGCTGTTACAGGACACCAAGGAAATCATGCCATGAAAATAATACTGCCAGCTCTGGGTATACAACATATATATCATTCATGCAGTGTTACAAGCATGATGGAATGGCACATGGGGATAATTTTAAAGTCCACCTAGACTGTAAAAACGTGCCCTCTCCGGAACGTAGGGCACATCTGCATCTGTGTGCCTTGTGGCAGGGTAGGATGGGAAAGGGAGCACTGGAAACAGTAAAAGAGAACAATAATAGCCCTCTTTAAAAAAAGACTTTACACCCCATATGGCAGTGGATTATTACACTGCCATCATTGGAGCCCCTCTCTGCTCTGTTTGTTCTGAAGTCATCTGCAGAGAGCAGGGAAAGGACTGGATTAGCGAAGTGTGGCATGCTCCGTGCTGTCTCAGGAGCATTACTAATCTCATAATAATATCAACCGCAAGGCATCCCTCAGTGGTAAGAGGGTGTGGAGCTAAAGCAGACAAAGGGAATAAGGATCACCAGCACAAGACTGAGGCAGCAAACCAAGAAATGAAACAGGATCAAGAGGCAGAAAAACCATGAAAGGAGAGAAATACTAGAAGATGAGAAGGCAGAGAGGTTGCAAAAATAGGCACAAGAAAACAAACACAATTTTACACCAGAGTAAAGGGTTCATGATATTCCAAAGGGCCCCCAGTTCTTTTAACACCTTTTCGATGACAGTAGGACTAACTACTGCATCACATCAGTGCTGAGTAGTCATCTCACACCGACTTTTAATCACTGACACCTCAAATTCAGAATAGCACAGCAAGCAAGCACCAAGAGATCTGCGTATCATACAGTGGCCATACAAGGACTTAATCACCTTCCTCTGGTGAATTTATGGAGCAGCTGCTCTGTAAGGCACCAGTGCTTAAGTATGAATAATGTGGTTTTAGGAACACTGCTCAGTGTTGAGGAAGATTGCAATGCATGTCCTTAGCTGTGAACACCAGGAGATGAAAGAGCTGTTCTGCTTGACCTTATTGTAGAGGAGAGAGGATTCTGGAAAGAAAAGTGTGATTATTTGTATGTCCCATTTTATAGCCTACGCAATGCTTTTTCAGCTTATGTGGCTGTGTTTGACTGTAGGAGAGAGGAGTCCTCAGACTTTATTCTGGCACTTTTCATACCTACGGGAATGTGATGTTGGCCCCCATGGTGCAAGTATGTGTCTAAAAAAGAAATTACTAAAGATTGCTTTCCTTTCCTTGTTTTCCTTGTAAGTGACACATTTAACAAAAATATCAGGCAATATGTTCATATACACTTTTTCCCTCTTCTGGTTATCATCGCTTAGGGTCCTGCAGAAGTAGGGATTTCTTCTGGCAATTTAGGAAAGGAGGATAAGCCTTGCATGTAAAAAACAACCTGGAGAGAACAAGCTTTTCCCCACATACTCCCTGAGGTTTTACATTTACCCTGAAAGTGGTCGACACTGCTTTAGGGTAGGAAGAAGCCAGCTTCAGGGCTTGGAGACCGTTCCTGTGGTGGGAAGAAATAAGAAAGATCTACCTAAATGTTTATGAGTTCTGAATCACTGTTTTGTTGGAGAAATTACAGGAATGAAATACATCGAGGATTTTTCTCTCTCTTTGTTTTACTGTGTTTCGTACTATGCTAACAAATACTATGTAGGAAAACAAACCAGGAACCTTTTAGTTTTTTGCATAGCAGAAATCCTCCTGTGGCCTCCAGAAAACTGGACAGACTAAGGGAAGTCCAAAAAGTAACATCCATCAAAAATATATCTTTTCATGATTTGAGATTTGGAAGGATCGATACCATCCCAAAATCAAAATCCAGAGATACTGTTCCCAAAATATTCTAACAGCTTTAGTAGTGATATTACCAGTTGATAAAACAGGGTACTGAGAAACAAGGTCAATTAGGCATTTAGAATGGCAGACTACAAAGTATGAAAACCGTTGGGAACACCGTATCTTGAATTTCAATAAACCAAGGATTTTGAAAGCCCTGTTTGAGACATGTTAATTGAGCCTGATTTTTGGAAAATGTTGGTCCCTGAAAATAAGTCCTTTTGAACCATTTGTAAAGCAGCACTCATTTTAAGAGTTAAAGTCATCCTTCCTGTAATCACTGTGTCTAAACTCTGTAATACTGTAAAGACCTTCATATTTTAGTTGCAAAATAAGCACTGAATCAAGCTTTGCAGGCTCTTAGTCACAAGTTGTCTCCAATTTCCAAAAGAAATTGAAGGTAATGAAACTATTTGCACGAGGATGAGTTGCAGGAGAAGGTTTTAAATTAGCAGGGTCAGTAACATCTTAACAATTTTTATGCTACATTAAGCCAGAAAATTATTTCTGTGCTTGTCATGGTGAACTTACAGGGAAAGCTTCAATGCATATCTAACATAATAATAGTTTAAAAAAAAGGTTTAAAAATATGGGTAAAATGAAAGAGTTCACGATCAGCCATTATTAATGGTTGTCCTAAATAATAAATATAAACATATATTTTAACTTCAAAATTGGTATTTTCCAAACTTATCTCCAGCACAAGTTAAACAAGTGACAGAAATAAAAACTTTTGAAATTGCAAAAAGTTAATATAGCTACATTTTCTATCTATGGGTGTTGCTAAGGAGAGCCAAGATTTGGTCTCCATTTCTACATGAAGAAAATACGGAGTTATATCTGCAAACAGGCATGCCTGTGCATTATGAATAAATACTGGCAATTGAATAGGCTCCTGCTTATGACTAAGAATTTGTGGTTTAAGCATCCTGAGATATACCTGAAACACAACCAGGTAGTGACTACCATAAACAGCTTAGAACAAGAACAGTTTGCTCTAGAGAGGAGAGAAGAGGAAGATGACATGCCAGACGCTGGTCATATATTTTAAACCTCAAAAGATATTTAGCATCTCAGACTTCACATTAGCCAGAATACCATAGCAAACACCTCTGCTTTAAATGAACGTGCCTGGGTCTTTCTAACACCTTCCCTTTTTGGGTCATCAAAATGACTTTGTCCATAATACCATGCTGTTCGCTAAAAAGGAAGAGTGATATTTTAATAACTTAGTCATCTACATGATGCATCAGTTCCATGTAGAAACTTCCCTGAAGAATTTCCCCGACCAAGTATTAGTCAGCGCCAAACAAAACATTTTGTAAACAGCTATGGTCCAAGCTAAAACCTTTTTCTGTTGTCAGCCATCTGGATGAAGTAAGGACCATAATATTTGCTGTCCTTGCTTGCTTGCTTGCCAAAAAACAAACAAAAAAAAGGACGGCACAACGTGTGGGTTGGTTTATGTCAGTGCAGCTGTGTATAGGAGGGTCATGGCAAATATCACCTCCAGCCTGTTGAAAACATTGTCACTCTGCATTATGGATTGAATCTATGACTGGTGGTATCTTGCCATAACTTCACTGATTTCAACAGAGCTATGATGATCTATGCCACAGGGAATCTAATTTGTTGGACTGTCATAGCCAAAATAATGTTTCCTGTCCATTATCCATGCATGTACACAAACAAAATAAGTAATATTAAAAAAGAAAGGAAAAAGAACATATGAAACTTCACATGATCTAATTTGGGTTGAATTTATAAACACTTTTCTCCTTTTTGAGGTACATCTGGAGGATATTTTCCCTTTCTCCAAGCCTTCTGCAAATATACAGGAGCTGCCTCATCTTACACTCAAACTTGCATGGGTGACAGTCTTACCGTGATTGATTACCCTAGGGTCACACTTGAAACAAAAGCTATAGAAGCATTTGTTCATGCAATGACACAAGTCCACAGTCTTTTTTATCTTCCTGCCCTTTAAGTGTTCTCATTTCCTTCATTAGGAACCTTTATCTGAGATCACGTCTTTCACTTTACAAAGTCTAACTGAGAGACATTTTTCCCTTCTGTTATGTTAGTTATCCTTTCTCCTCTACTATTACTCAGAAAGTATAGAAATAAAAATCACACTTCCCAAATAATATACAACAAAGAAAAATAACAGACTTCTCACTTAGTCTTTGAATTATTTGCCTTCTTCAAACTGTCAACAACTTCTTGATGGAAATATTCTGTGTATCATTTCTTCCTTGTTGTCATCCCAGGGAATAATTTCCCTGCTCTCTTTCACCTTAAGATACAAAGCTCCCTTGTTTGTTTAGAGGGGCTGGTTGGTTGGTTTGGTTTTGGATACTGTGCCACTGAAATACACTTATAAGTATATGATGTGATTGATTCTATAAAGCAAAGAAGCATGAAGTTCAATGATTGAAAATATTCCACCTGAGGTCAACCAGGGCTTGCGGAGAGTCGTGGATGATTTCAGCGTGCGCCCCTGACTTGGGCCTTCATACAGATGCAGCCCTGCACTTTCAGTAGTTATGCTGAGCATTCAAGTGCAGAAATCCCTCTTTTCGCAAATATGTGTGTGCAACTCCATCCATTTCAGTGGAGCTTTATTCACATTTAATGAACTTTTGGAGATCTGAATTTTCAAATGCTTTATATGCTTCATTTCAAGAACCATCCACTTGGATTAACTAATTAGCACTGAGCTCTTTGGTGATGACTAGATCTTCACAGATTTTCACATACTGCCGTTTGTCTGCAGTTGTCTAGTGTCAATAACATTCAGGATAAATCATTTGCCTATAAATATTTTTATGCCTGCTTATATGCAGTTCCTGTAGGTAAGTCATTATGAGAACATTATAAATCTTTGCTTTGGGCTGGAGAAGTCTGTGTCTGCCCCTGACAGTTCTCCATGAGTACCAATCCAGAAATTTCCCTTAGATATAACCAGACAACTATTTCCCTGAAATCTGTATGAGAAAGACACATTGAAAATTTGTTTTATGAAAGATATGCACAAACCCCCTTAATAACAAATAGATTTCCTTGTTATTTTCTACTGAACAAAAAGAGCACATTTCCTATAATAAGGGGAAAATGCAATCTAATTTTCCTAAGTACTACTTAGTCCCTTGTTAATTTTTTGAATAGGAATGAGCACAGCAGCATACAGCAGCACGCACCTAACAAAGACTGCTGTAGTACTAGGATGTCTCTCCAGCTGCTGCTTTATTGAATCCTCTCTTTATGAGGCCTATTATCCATGCATCATACTTCTTGTTTCCTCCTCTTCACCAGCATCTTCCCTACCGCAGGTGGCCACTGCTGGCCCTGAATTGAAATTTTCTTGTGCAATAGACCTTGTAACCTCTGCTTTAAACTGCACAACCTCCATTCAGTTTGCAGTATACTGAGAAATACTGCTCTTCCTTTCAATTACTGTCCCTTCAGCATTATATCTGGTCATTATTTTTCTCCTTTTTTCTCTTTTTTACCTCTTTAAAATCAGAAAATAGTGTCTCTGATCATTACAGACATGTAATCAGGATAATCAAAGGCAGTTCCTGTAGGCTGCAAAGTTAAATTGTAGAAAATCAGAGCACCTAAATGTAAAAGTCTTGGATTATATAGTTTTAGACATGTTTAGATAGATGCTTCTAAGCATGTGTCTTCCAATGATACAAATACACATCTCAATAGAGCCTTCAGGCATGATGTTTTTAACACTAGTTCAGAAAACAGTAAGACACAACATATAATATATCCTTATAATGCTAAGCATGGCAGTAGTCAAGCCCTTTAGATTGAAAACCAGAAAATGTCATGCACATTCAAGGACAGCTGTTGCTACATTTTTATTTCACAAGAACTTACTGTGTTAAGATACTATGCCCAGTCCACAGGTAGAGAAAGAATGTGATCTGGCAACTGGGCAACATTTGGCTTAGGATGAAAACTGTTTTTCTTTACAGAGTTTTCTGGACCAAATCCCATTGCCTAATTAATTAGTACAACTAAATAATAATATTTTTTGCCTTTTGCAGTTTTCTTCATTTAAATATCTGTTACATTTTGAAAGGATATAGGTTACAGTTACTAATTTTCTAGGTACTTAAGGAAGAACATGTAGAACATACGTAACAATACATACATTGACTTTTTGGTTTAGTTTGAAATATGTCTAATCTGCTTTGTGAACTATCCATTCCCACCAAAAAAATGAATAGTAAGAAAAAACAGGGATCGCCTCTAAGCAATTCTTCATATGGGACCTATCAAATTCCATCAAATCAAAAGTCCAGGATTACAAGATTTTGATTAATACAGACACAAATGAGAGAAAACATTTTAATTTGGGACTTCCATTTGCTAAACTCAGATCTGAGCAGAACAGAGCCCTGGAGTGATTACTCCATCTGTGGTCCATGGATGCAATGCTAAACTGACTGCTTTGCAGTAGTCCAGCTGTAAGCCTTGCAGAGCACTCCTCTACTTGTATTGACCAGCTGCAAGAATATTTGGATGATGCAACATCTCTCTGACAGCTGCTTTTTTCCACCCTGACCACCACAAAAAGAATTGGTATGATAGAGATGTCATCTTGCCCCAGAAGACTCCAATGGTTAGCCAACCTCTTTGGGTCAGCAGATACACTGCCTATCTTTTAGCCCTAGTTTTGAAAGAAGCAGATTGACTGTATGTCCACCTTCAGCAATGGTCCTCACATGGCCCAGAGCATCTCTGAGACTGAGTGGACACAAATGTGAATACACTCAAATTTGGCCCACCTGGCTGGAGATAGTGGCTCACAATCCACTTTTTGCTATCCTCTGCATAAATTCCATGCTGCAAGAGTCTGAGCCCAGAAGAATCTATTTCCCTGTCCTTGTTCTTCCCCATCATGATCTGGTCCAAGATTAGTTAATGCATTTTCCTCAGAATTACCAAAATAAAACAGTAACATCTAAACTGAGACCAAGAATCAATACTTTCAAATCAGAAAGGGACAGCATGAAAAGTCCAAGTGCAAGAACAAGAATATATTCACATACATTGCTTCAGTAGGATGGCTGCTTTGCCAACAACACTATTTAAAAAACAAATTTTGACAGAATCTAGGGTTCCCAGTTATGGCTGAGATCTCGTTGTGCTAGATTTTATATGTGCAGAAAAAAAAGATATTTTATTCCCATATTGCGAATCCCATACTTACACATAAATCCATATATGAAATACAGAACAAGAAATGCTATATATGAAGACAGATTTTGTCAAACTACTGCTTTCCAAGATATATGTTAGATTAATATGTTAGACTGACATTTTAGTATGCTGAAGATCATAAGACGTGTTTTATGGTGCATTAAAATCTCATAATAACAATTTCAGAGAGTTAGCATAATATATTATTCAGAGTTAAATACTGCCTTGAATGATAAGGGCTAACATGCCATCAGGCTATAATAAACTACAGCTTTGAAATATCAATTTTCATTTATCAGTAAGGTCATTTACATAGCTAAAGCAAGAACATAAAGATGCATTTTTTCACTATCTAGGAGAAAAAAAATTGCACTTCTTTTCCAACATCCAGAAAATCCAAAAACATTCTGAGAAAGCCATTATTAAGTTGTTTAACTTTCATACAAAATAAATTGTCATGGATTTAGTTATAAAACTGAAAGTAAATACATTCTGGTTTCTTATATTGAATGTAAGTAAACTTATTTAAACTCTAGGGGAAATATTGTATTCAGGCACAAATGTATTACTCTAACTGGGGTTTTGACAAATTTCATCTATTTATCTGGTATTTCTGTAAGTGATGCAGAAAAGCCATGCAACCTTGTAGCACTCCTCTACAACTTCACCCCAAAGAGGAGTTAATCAGCCTGAGTTACTTAGATCTGATCATTGCCCTTAATCTACATATGAAATACTGTATTTTAAGGCCTTTAAGCTGATAAGAGGGTATGCTCGTACAGTTAATGGGGTGGAAAAGAGGGCAGCTGATATAAGAGATGGTGAAAGGGGCACTAGATTACAAAGTATCTCTATCCTCAAATCTCACTCTAGCCTCCTCCATCCTCATGTAAATGGAGAGCCACAGAGTCACCACTGTTGTGTCCACCACTCTGGAGAGCTTCAGGCTACCTTCAACTGATTTGATGGATGAAATTTCAGTGTGCAGTAGCCCTTCTTTCAAAAAACACATGGCCAGGAAAGGCAACAGGAACCAGGGAATGTGTCCAGCCTGCCATGCGCATGTGTGCCACTGGCATCCCAGAGATCTGGTCACCCCATTTCCCATGCTGCCCATGTCTTTTTATTTGGCAATGAACTTTTGGTATGTAGCAGCTTCTGCACATGCAATTCCTCCTCTGCCTTCAGCACAGATACACGGTGAGAACACTGAAGCTCTGGACATGAGGCACAGCCCAGAAGCGGCGCACAGACTTACACACAGGTGCTAAAGCCATTGCTATGGGAATGCAACACGCCAAGGATAAGTCTGGTACAAGGAGGTTTAGCTTTGCCTCCCACAACATGCTGAGAGAGACACAGACCACCAGTCCAGGAGCATACGTTATTATATTATCCAGAAAAGGTCAGAAGTTCCTCTCCACCTGGCTGTTATGTGCTTATGTGGTCATAGGGGACAGTCAGTACAGAGGGGCTCCTGAAAACTCTGCTGTAGAAGCTATGGAGAAACATGTTCTGGGCACAATGGGTCTGCACCCTTAGAGAAAGAGGAGTGATGAGGCTTCCTAACCACAGCAGCACTTGACTCAGACCAAACCAGTGAATCTGAGCCACTTGTGCCTGGATGTGAACTGGTGCAAACAGTCCTTTGTCCACTGTCCTCTGTGATGTCTTCTGCATTAGGACTAAACTGTTATTTACACTACAATCTTTAATCATAAAAGCAGGCAGATCAGGTCTAAACCAGTCATTTAAATGTGTTCCAGGACTTACTGCTTTTGAATTTGCTGTAAAAATTCACCCATTTTGTGAAATATGGACCTGAAAAAGAACATCGTGATATCCTGTTCGGCTCACCATACAAGGAATTCAATGTGTGTCACAGTCAGTGTTGGTTTTGTAATGTAATTTTACAAAGCTCTCAACTCACAGGAAGCACTCTACTGTGTGTGCACAAAGTTCAGTCATTTAAATAAATAGGCCACTTGAGTCACAGTGGCAGCCCAGAATGCAGCAGAGCCTCTATCCTGATTTTCGATAGCATGCTAGCTTTAAGTTCGACAGCAAAGATAGGTATATTTTGCACCAAGTCTAATTTAAATGTAGAGTCAGTGTAATCTCTCACCAGTGACTGTTCTTCATCCATGACATCCATTGTTACTGCCAAAGCTTTCTCTGGACCAAGGTTTCCTTGGAATTCCTACTCTTTTGATCATGAATAAGAGCAGTCCTCCACTCTTTCTCTTTTTCTTTTCTTTTCTTTTCTTTTTTCTTTTCTTTTCTTTTCTTTTCTTTTCTTTTCTTTTCTTTTCTTTTCTTTTCTTTTCTTTTCTTTTCTTTTCTTTTCTTTTCTTTTCAGCAGCTGTGATATAAAAGAGAGAGGTAGGGCAGATTTAATATTTCAAATAAAAGATAAGGCTAGGCTTTTCTTATGTATTTTATCTCAGAGGGTAATTGCATGTGCCGGTCACTGTTCACATGCCTCTGTGAACGTGACAAACAGGCCTGCAAGAGTAGAGCAAGTTTAAATTCGTATTTAAAAGGTATTTTCTTTTGGTATCTTTAAACCTTTAACCTTTTCTATTTTCCCCTTCTCTCATTCCCCTCATACACACTAACATTGATGTTCCTTTTTTTTTTTTTGGTCACTGGACCTATTAGCAATGTAGCAGAATGAGACAGTGATGGGCCTGTATAGAATAAAAGGATGTTGTCAGGCTGGTGTCAGGTCAGATTGGACTTTGAGGAAAAAATCAAACGGCCTCCTTTCAAAATGATTGATGCCTTCTCCAGCTTTAGCTTAATAATTTTGTGCATTCTTATCAACAGCTTTGGGTCCACTGCAGTGAAATTGCCAGCACTGCTCTTGTCATCCCTGCTGAAGTGGATTGTCAAGATTTCCACTTGGCTTAGGCTAGTGCAGGGGACTGAGATTAAAAACCCTATAGTCACCTCCTGCAAATTCCCTTTAGTGTTGCCAGCCTACAGGTGAAATATGCTGGGAGTGGGCAAAGGTAACATCACTATTCTGAATTTAGCTCTGGGTAAAAATTAATATCCTGGCTTTTAAAATACAAGGATAAAACTCAAATCCACATTCAGTTAAGTGAATGTACCGATTTTCAATAGTGCTGAGAATTACTAGGTGTGCAGTACTCTCAGGGAGAAAAGGAAAGAAAAAACAGATGCCTAGGTACAGAATTAGGAACCAAATCTTTGCCAGCATGGTCAGGTCAGAGCTCCACCCCAGGTCTGGGACAGCCCTTGGTATGAGCACCAGAAAAGTGACATCACGCTGTAGGTTTTGATTCCACCACATTTGTTTTCAGACTCATTTGTCAACAACAAAAGAACAAAGTTCAGGCAAAATGCTAGGGTGTCATTTCTTACCAATAATGAACAAGACTAAAGACACCTCCTGCAGATTAATGACTGGTTGGAACCAGTTAATCACCTCAAGCCATTAACCCTAACTGTTATTAAGCTCTAGGATCTAAACCAAGTCCTCAATCATTGTGGCTGCTATTCACCCCTCCTATTTACAGACCCATTCCCCAATCTCTCCCCTGACTCCCACTCCAAAAAATCAGCTCAAAATTATATGTGGGAATTACATGTGTGTAGAGAGATAGAAGCCAGCTACACAGATAACAAAGTAGTCCATTTCTCACCTATTTCAGAGCAATATTAATTTCACATAACATACATGTCAGCACAAGGTATTTGTGGGTATTGAAAACCTGACACATTAGTTAATCAGAGCTCACCAATCTTTCCACAGGGTAATTTAGTTTATAACGTAGCAGGAAGCAAGAGGAAAAGGGCAGGGAGAAAGGAGCTGGGGGGAAGGGAGGCAGAAAAGGAGGAAAAAAAAGCCTGCGGGAGATAAATCTGACCATTCAGCATTCTGAAGAGGAACCTATTCATAAAGTTCATTCTTGATGTATTCTGATGGGCTTTCGTTTCGGCTTATTTTATAACCCTATTGTACAGTAGGCAGCCCGTTGTTTGCTCTAATCATCTGTTTCCACGACCTTCACCTTTATTGATTCGGCTCCTTCCTAAGTTTAATGCAGTCTCTGAGATTAAAGCCATTTTTCTCCAGGATGAGTTGGTTAACAGATTTGCGTTAAGAAGTAGTAATAATTTTGATTAGTAAAAAATGATTTTTAGCACAGAAGGTATGTTTTAAGTAAATAAAACCTCTTTACAGAGATAAGCAATGGAAAGGGGATTCTAGCTCATAAATAAGAGACAGCATTTTTTTAAAAGTGTGAAAAAGTGAGTGAAATAAATAAAAGCTTATAGTATATTTATGAGTGCGATCAAATACTGCAGATTTGAAGAATAAGGTACACAGGATTTTATTCTCCCCTCCCAGATGTTATTTTAATCAGGCTTATAGCTTCAATAGGTAGAGAATCATACAATGTGAAGTAATTTTCCCCAACAGATATAGTAATATAACTCAATATTTTGCAAGCGTAGCAACTGAGATTATAAATCAAAGACAGAATTTACTGCAAGAATATAATAAGCCCAATCCCATTTTCCTTAACAATTTATAGTTCTGATTTGATTATACAGCTTATTTGCTTGGCTTTATCACTGCATTAAACTACATCCTCCTTGGTGATACTTTGTTCTCTAATGTCTACCATCAACCTTCAGTCACACATTTTGATAAGAAAAGCACCGAGCTGCTTCTTGCACATAGTATATTAAACACTGCAGACTGCCTTTCCATAGCCACACATACATGGATTTGATTCTGCAGCCCCATTACCTCACTTGAAACCATAATGAATTACCAGAGATAAACAGACTGAACCAAACCCACTGCAGTAAATGGAAAATCGTCTGTTGACCTCGCAGGGCTTTGAACCATTCCTCCCCTGACAGCAGACATTCATTTCCTGTTCCCAGCTTCTGCCAGGGTAATAATAAATGTATTACCCAACTCAGCTCTAGCATTTGGTAGCAAAATGAACCAGAGAGAACATGCAGTACAAATTAATATACTTAATTTTTTCTGCACCCTACATAAAATTCAGAAGGAAAAAAATGTAGAATTATCCTCATCTAAAAAAAGAATTGAAAAAAAGCTGCAGATAAATCTTCACTAACAATTTTTCTCACTTTGTTGCCATTATTTTTCCATTACCATGATATAATTTCTGTTAAAAAAAGGCTCTTGTGAATTAATTATACATTTATCTTATGAATATTTGAACCACATATTGCTTTCTGTTTAAATGGTACAGATTTACTGGAAGAGAAACCAAACAGCAGCTACAGAACCACCACTTCCTGTTGATAACAAAACCTGAGCTCTACACGCTCACAAATTAGCATCTGTTGTCTGGAGTTTCCACTATAGTGCTTCAGCTGTGTTTTTCCTAGCTATTGTTTTGCTTTCATCCCTGGGAGTTTTCAGAAAAATTCCTCTGAAACTGAACAATTGAGAAAAAAAATTATTGAATGTTACTATGGTAACAAAAAAAAAAAAAAAACCCAACCCACCCAAAAAACAACACTTTAAGCAGACTGATGACTCAGGGCACAGCTTCTCAATGGAGACGAATGCACCGGTGCTTTGTCCACAAACAGAGCAATCTGGGAGCCTATTTAAAGGTGTTGAACTCAGGAAAATATTAATACTGTACTCTTTTATTTAGAATAGAGTATTTTTCTCTGCTGAGCAGCTGTCTTGCATTATGTGTGGCATTAATTAGCACATATATCTTTCTATAACATATATCCGCCACAGAAACTATTTTAGGATAACATTAAGGTCAAACCATTACATGCTCAAAAAAGTAAAGCCAAAACTAAAAAACAACAGAATATCAATTACAGTTGTATGTAGGCTTTTTCACCCCCTCACACACAAACTTAAATGGCTGTTTAATTACTGACTCAAATGCCGTTTCTTATACTCAACACCAGAAGGGACCTTTTGGGTTAATGGGACCAATCCTCAGCTCTTTCAGGCAACCACACCACATAAAATCCAGTCGTGAAAATACGAGACTCCTTAAAACAGCTATGACTTTTGCAATTAGGAGTCCTGTCAAGAAGCTGTTCCAGAGCTTTATTCCTGTGATGGCTCAAAACCATCCTCCCATTTTCATTCAAGTTTATTTGTTGCCAGATCATATCTATTTTTTTCCCAGAACAAGCACTGTCATTTAGCTTAAACAACTCCTCTCCCTCTGGTGTCTAAAATACCCTCACATATTCGTGCAGAACAATATTTTCTCTACCCAATCTTTGTTCCATGAATCTAAATAGTTTGGTTTGGTTTGCTCATCTTTATTTCGAAAATGTACTCTCCTTTCATTTATAGTCCTGCAGACTACAATCCTGTAGTCCTCTTTAGTTGTTCCTGTGTAATTTAATTCTCACTGAGCAGCAACAAACTCCAGATGTGGTTTTACCTGGACCTTGTTTGATGGGATTAATGCTTCTTTGCCATTATTGGGAATTGCTCCCCTGATATATCATGGAAAACATCATCATGCTTTCTCTTAGGCTGTGTATCAATTCATGTGTCTTTGAAAACACCACAGTATTTCCTCTTTTCAAGGAAATTAGGGCCAAAAGAGACTTCTAAATTATCTAGTTTTCATCTCTTTCCTTTACAAGACAGTAGATTTCATCAAAATATCTCTAGCAAGTCCAATGACTTTTGTGAAACCCACTGTTTATCAGTCATCAAAAGTCCTTATTTAAGCTAAAGTAAGGAACACAAAAGAGAAGGCATTTCTTTATTTAATGTGATGGTCACATTGTGGAGCCCTTCAAAATACAAAACAACAAATCTAAGAAACAAATCAAAGAAAAATGTTTGTTTCTAATTTTTAGTTGCTTGATTCACTATATATTTCCTATGTGATACTCGTGTCCATAAGTGATGGATGAGATAGTTATTCACAAGCCCTCCAGTCCATAGGAAAATACATGAGAAATAAGAGGAACGAGGCAGAAGACAAAAAGAGGGTGTTTTGATGGTAAGCACTCAGTAGAAGGGATGGTGGCAGATTTTTTAATAGTTGAACTGTCTTCATCATCTTACTTGCAAAGAAAGCAAGCAAATAAAGCCTTGGGAATACTGGTCTATAAACAGCTTGCTTTAAAAGTAATTGACAACTTGAATTGCTATGATACTTCAGTCCCAGGGGACAGAAGCTGAAATGCTTGCAACATAGTGTTGAAAGCCCTTTTTCCTTGTTGACTGCAGGAGAGAGTAAAAAGTATTTTCTCCTGGTGTTGCACATAAATATATGTAAGTATAAAGTACGAGCAGAACAAAATAAACCGGTAGATTTAGAAACCAAGAGTAGATTTGATAGAGCATTCACCACAAAAGCAAATTCTTTAAATCAAGCGTACATTTACTTCCCTGCAAACATAAACACTTTGCCTGAGGTGGAGTTGATATGGAGTTGGTCTATGAATGTGGTCAGCATTTTTGCTGATACATTTCTCTTTCCGTGCTGCAATTTCAGAGTTGTGCAAAAGCTACAGGATAAAATATTGTCATTGACCACCCTTCAGTTTAAAAACACAGATCAGTAGCTAAATGTCACCTTGAAATAACACAGGGCTATGTGGGATAATGGATCCGTATATTTGCAGTTTAGAGTTCATGTAAGTGTGAAACTAATGCCATTAGTGAAAGCCAGGCAAAGCATCAGCAAGCAAGTTGTAAGCTTTCCTCGCCTCCGCCAGGGTCTATTTCACCCTTATTACCGCAGGCCAGGACAGAGACGGTAACACAGATGTGTCACTGCTGTGACAAGAGTTTCTGATGCTCGGTAAAGGGCCAAAGATGAGACCCATCTCCTTGTCTCTTGTTGTCTCAGCTGGGATTTGGGTACAGGTATCTAGAGAGGAAACCTAAATGAATAATGGCAAAATGTTTCTTGGCTATAGGAAGTAAAAGGATTGATCAAAAAGTGCAAACAACTACTGCACCCTTGTATCCCACCACTGTGACCTGATTAAACAAATATAATAATATTTTTTAAAAATCAGTGTCCTAACTATAAAACACAACATTACAAATGAATGAAAAATGCAAATATCAGTTCCACAGAGCAGAAGAAGATGGGTCCAATACCAGATCAAATGACACACTGACATAAAGAGATGTCAGGAGAGCTGAACGCGTTTACCCCAGCAGAAGAGTTAACATATGAATACCACAGTAAGCCACAGCTCACAACTGACGGTCGTAAAAGCCAAGGAGCTTTGTGCCAGTCTCACCTGTGAAAGCCATTGTGACAACCAGTGAAGAACCAATGACAACATTATAAGAATGAAGTATGTGCACAGCAGCTCACAGCGGTTCCCCTGGGCCAGTGTACGCTCCTGCCAGCAGATTGCTCTGAGCCACAGAAGAGCAGAGGTGTTGATATTCTACAGACACCCATCATACTGACTAAACAACAAGGCCCTAAAGATGTATTTTAAAAAGCACCTCAGTGACTTTGCCACCTGTTTCTGAATTTTAGAGCTTTTAGAGTTCCTACTCCAGCCTTCAAAGAAGAAAAAAAAAAAAGACCTATTGCAATGCTTGGTGATGCCTTCAATGTGCTATTATTAAGAAGAGCTGACTTTCTAAGGCTGAACTACATTGCTTTTTCAAAATTTCAAGTTCTTTAATTTGCCACCCAAACCCCACCTACAGCTACAAATCATTTCTGGTTATTTGGGTAATTACTGGTTTGAATGTGCAAAGTTATAAAATTCTTCCACATCTACCTAGGGAGACAATTAAAAGAAAGCTAACTTGATTATTTTGTTTTTCTATTGTCATCTGTTAACAAGCTTTGAACCAATTCACGTCACATACAGAATAGTCCTGGGGTTGCATCAATGTTACCCTGAAAATGAATGCAGTCTTGGTTACATTTGCCATATACTTGTTTGTATTACAATATTTATCACAAGAATAGGATTTTAATGTCAACTCAGAGCTGCTTAATCTGTGCCTAGCTTATCCATATGTCTGGCTAGCTGAGAGACTTAAGTAGTAACTAATCTAAACAACATATGTACCACTGATTTACTCATCTAATTTTATGTTAATTCAAGTGAAAAATGACCTTAGCAACTGTGTCAGATGAAGAAGGTCTGATTAGTATTCCGTGAAAACTAGAAATAAGCTGTCTTAATTTAAACACTGCTCTAATTCGTTGGTTCTTCTTATTGTTTTGTACTTATAGACTCCATCCAGGGTAGAAGAAAAGGACCATATGGACAATCAATGAACAGAAAGCTGAAAAAGCCTGTTTTTTTTTTATATATATATATACACACACACATATATATATATTCTCCTACTGTGAGATGCAAAAAGCACAAATTAAATTACATGATACAATTCTGCAACTTCATCATTTGTTTATAATAATGCAGAAGGCTTTGCTGAACATGAAAAAAGAAACCCTAAGTCGATCATAGAAGTGTACTGAGCAAGGAAATGCTCTTGATCAGAGGAATGGCACACACTGAGACAGTTTCCTGCTGTAGCGTGGGCTGCTAAGCACTAATCTATTCCCATGGAGATGAAAACTGAGGATGAAGGGCAAAGCCAATCCTGGCTAGATTTTGACCTATGGCTCTAGGGAGATTAGTCATTTTAAACAGGAAAAGCACCCAAACAATACTACTATTCAGTGTCTTTTTTCTGTGTTTATGTGTAAAACCGTTTTTTCCCCCTGAATAAAATTCTTATTCACCACTTTACCCCTGAAATTTTCCCTCTTTCCCTGCTCCTATTCTTTGTACATACTTCAGTTTCCTGGTCCACAGTCTCGTCCAGCCTTAGTATAAATCAGGTTTCTGAGGGTGGTATGTCTGGTCTCCATGGAGAAACAGTCTTGTCTTTCAATATTCAAAGACCATCTTGCTATGTAAGTACAGTATTTGGAGTATGTACTTAAAATTGTATTTAACCTGTTTCTGTCCACAGCATGAGACTGTTAACTGTTATTCCTATTACTCACTTTTCTTGTACCTACCCTACACTACATCAGTCCTATTATTTAAGACCAAGGTGGGAACAGAGAGAGGAGGACTCAAGTGTTTGTTGCATTGTTCAGGTTATACAGATCTATATCCAATTTTTGTGATGCATGAACAGGCACACCCTCTCTACCACTTTACATAGTCCTCTTCCTCCCCATCCTGTCTTTCTTGACAAAAAAAATGGCTCCAGAGACTGAGCTAGGGAGGAATGTGGTCCTGTTGCCTTAATAAGGCAGTGGACCTACTTACATTTGATATGATGAACCTCAGTTTACCTGGGTACAGAAACATATGCTGGAGTGCTAGCCTTAAGTGCCACCCAAAACCTATCACTACAAGGTCCTTTATCAGCAAAGGCAGAACCAGCTGAGCGCTTCCCCTGATTCTTCTGGTTTGTTACCAAGTTATGGGTCAGACAAGGGTCAGCTGGACATACCGGTGCTCTGCAGTGTCATACAGAGCAGGTGCTCCAGCAGGGGCTTGCTGGGGCCTGCGCCCAAATCACAGTGACATTGTCATTCTGAAGG
The DNA here is from genome assembly GCF_030463565.1 of Pelecanus crispus. Classification (NCBI taxonomy): domain Eukaryota; kingdom Metazoa; phylum Chordata; class Aves; order Pelecaniformes; family Pelecanidae; genus Pelecanus; species Pelecanus crispus. The sequence goes on from NC_134643.1 coordinate 51,360,269, forward strand.
CTCATGGGGATGTTTTGAGGAGCTTGTAGCTACCTGGTGGAAAGTGCCCAAGTAATAGCACAGTACAATCTTATGTCAATGAGAACCTCTGTTGCCCACAGTCCTACCCCCCAAATTCTTGTAGTCTGCCAAAGGTGCAAGCTGCTGCTAAGGACCAGGGCAGAGAATAAATGCAAAGCTATTCCAGGCAAAGCCACAACAGATTAGGATGAGCTATGGAACACTGTTTTCTAATGGAAATCCCTCATATTTTTAACCCTCCATTCTTGCAAATGCCTTCTTCATTTTGCCTTAAGCTTTCTGAAAAAAAAATAGGATCAGATCTGTGAAATTCAGACAAATTTTGTTGGTTAGCTGGATGTGAAGGACAAGCCAAAATCAGGCATGAAATTGAAAACTGTTCTCTTGGTGAAAAGAAAATAATCTGTCAGAGGCCTTGGACAGAATACATGACCTAGCAGCCTTTCCATCTCTAATTTCATCGATTAAAGTGATCATTAGCAATTTTCTTAATTATGCATAATATTTCTGGGTTTCTCTAGTCCTTGCTTTGTCCCTGTCAAGTTCTTTCAGATCAATTTCATCTTTCCTTAGTCTATTTCTAGGTTTTAATATAAGAGATTAAAGGGACAATTAATTTCATTGCATGTCTGTAGAACACCAGCCTCCAAATTTGCCTCCAACCCTCAAGAAAATAACTGTAATTTTTTTTATAGTATCTCCAACTTCACCTCCACCAATTATTTCATAGAATCGTAGAATCAATTTCATTCAATAACACAGCATTTGAAAAGACACATTAATATAAATAACATTATTGGCAAACACAGAGCATGAGTGAACTGATTCTGCTAGATTTTTCTGACCTCAGTAGCTTGAAAGGATTTGACAGGTGTACAGCTCATAAATGTCCTTTTTGCAGTCACCGGTCAGGGAAGATGAGGGCTGAACAACCATGGCAATCAAGACCAGGGAAGAAGGTGGGGTGCAGAGATCCCCAGGCCAGCACTGACCTGAGCACCTAGGCTCATGCACCATGGCCACTGATATTCAAAGCTATTATTCTTCCTACAAACTACAAGCCTCAAGCCAATGCACTGCCTCAGTTGCAGGGGTCTCTCCAGGCCTCTGCTTCTGCAGTGTGGTCTCTTCAAAAGTTGCAAGGACAGGTAGGACAGAGGGCAGAAAGGAAGGGCAACTAAACTCAGCTGAAAACTGGGGCCAAGCATTAAGAAGCAGTCTTTCCTAGAGAACAAGTAAAAAAAATAGCATTCTTTTTAATGAATAAATAAATAAAGTTAATAAATTAACACATAGTGTGGGGAAGTTTGCTATACCCAACTTATAAATATACACAGGCTTAATAGACTTTTGCACCAAGGCCATCCTTTGTTAGGCTTTGTGGTTACCTAGATAGAGTAATGGGACTTCTTCTGACTCACCTACTCAATTAAAATTAATTTTAGATATGCTTTAGAACTGAATGCATTTTAGTCCTCAAAATCCCCACATCTGTTATATAGCATGGATCCCATGTGCCGTGCTTGTTTTACCTAGAAAAGCTGGTCTGCTATATAGGGATATTTTCTCTAAGGTGGATGCTAGTGCTGAGCCACATTGTTTTTATAATTAAACAACGTATATATTAAATCACTGTATGGTCATCTCCCCATGAGATAAAATCCATTAACAGTCCTCTACCCACAGTTTAGAAAACTGTGAACCGTCACCTAAAGTCAATGCATGTATCCTGGTACAAAGATCATTCTTCTACCTACATTTCTTCATTCTACCCACAGATTTACTTCTACTTTCAGATGGAAGTCCACCTTATTACGTCTTCCTTTTGTTAAGACAGTGATAAGTGTCAGTGTTAATATATGAGGATTTTCCACATACAAATCAAAAGCAACATTAAAATCCCTAGGGAATTTCAGGGTCACTGCCACTTTGCCATCTTTGATGCTAAAATTCTACTTGAACTAGGGATTTTTGGAAAATATAAATTAGGAATAAATCTGAGATTATGACTGTCACATAGGATATGAATGATTTGCTACACATGCTGAAATGCGATCAGCATTTGGATTTGCATGATCTCCAAGGCCAGTCCATTCCATAGTGAACCTTTCTTTCTCCACCTCCTTCTTCTCCCAAACACATAAGTCTTTAAATTTGGGATTTGTAATCTCCTAAACTGTCACAGAAATTCAGTCTTTTATGTAGCTGAGACTCAATCCATTAATTGCTTTGTAAGTTAGGACAAGAGCTGTAAACTGGCATTAACAGCTGACCTGAGTAGCTGGAAGACTTCTCTGAAGATCTGTTATGTTCACACTGGGCTGAGCCATCAGATACATGGTGTCAGCCTCCTGCCTAATATTTTCTCCTCAGCTTTGGTGATTCCTTTGGGGAAGGTTATATTCATGGAAGGATACAATGATGCCTTAAATGGATGTTTCCTTGACTTCTGTTCACTCTTACCTTGCTATTTAGAAAACAACATTAGCTGTTCATCCCAATTTCACCAGCAGATAAACACAACTCCCTCATCTTCCCAAGACTTTGTCACATGTTGACAAATAGGTATATACCTTCAAGGGGGAGGCTGAGATGATATTCAACCAACTTTTTATTTCAGTTCACTGATCAGCATCACTTCAGTTGTGCCCAGCTATTTTTCATCCAAAACCTACATAATCATGTTCATCCTGTCCTTTTCCTGATGTGAAGACAGTGGTTTTAGCAAAATGCCTTCCCCATTCTCTTGGCAGCTAAGCCTGTAGCATGACATCGTTTCCTCCTGGATCATAAAAAAAGACCATATTTTATCCTATGACATCCTCATATACTATGATCTCCTCGTGTTTGATCTGAACTTTTAGTTGATATTTTGAGCAATATTATTAAAATACTAAACACCACAATGAAGGGTGTTACTTTCCTTTTCATGGTATTGCTCCCCTGTGAATATTGCTACTGTACCTGCAGTGGAAAAGAATTACTTGTCCTTGGGCCACCTTAAGATACAATGTTAGTAAGCAAATAAGTGACATGAAATTTAATACAGAGATTTGAAAGTGTTTCTGGGTAAATACTTTGCTTTTAAAATTTGCCAGATTGCACCAGCTGTCAGGAATTTCAAAATAATTTTCTAAGGAAGGATCTCCTAGCCCCTCTAGTTCTTCACAGACCATCTGACACAGTAAAACCTGACACTGTACTGTTCCACCAATACATTAGGTTTAATTTTCAGGAGCAAAGTATAGGTCTTCCCAGAAAAATCTACATTTTGAAAGTCTATTTGCAGAGTGGCATCATCCTGCAGAGCAGATGTGAAAACGAGAGAGATTTTGCTTAATGAAGATTCCTCTCCCTCCTCTATTTGCAAGTTTAAGGCCTGTAGGGTACAGAACACATTAAGGACCTCGAACTGCAGAAATGTCTGCCTGTGCTGATGAGTAAAGGTCTTAAGCACTTCAAGACTGGGATCTCAGAAGAAGACCTTTGGGGGAATCCCTTATTAACTTAGTATGTCAGTATTTTCTGCCTGATCTGTAGTTCTTTGTACTTTTTTTTCCCCTCCCCTCTGTTACTAGTAACAAAGAGAAGTACAGCTGATAATAAGGAGAATGGATGCCGGTATTATAATAAAGACAAAACTAGAAATGCTGTGAGAATGGCAGCTATAGTAAGGTTTTTTCTAATGTAATTGCCATGCTATAATTGCCTGTTCACCTTTTCTTTTAACCTGGTCTTAAAAAGTACTAAAAAATTCCACCTGTTCCATCATAAAGCAGAAATTGGATATGAGAAAATAAATGAAAATGAAGAAGTAGCTTGCCACTCTTGAGTTAACCTCTAATAGAAATAAATAGGTGTATTCTCAGGTTCAACAAAGAGGAAGATAATGGGCAAGGGAAAACCATTCTTTTTCATTGTGCTTCTTGGTGTCAAAGCCTAAGTTTCTTGTCAAAGAAGAATAAAGATAGAGACTACCTAAGGAGAAAAACGGCAATCTCCCAGCATACTCAATATGCTTCTAAAATAAGACCCTCCCCACAAGCCACTCTGCACTGGCACATCATTTTGCTCATAAATAGCCTGTGAGACATCAATCATGCAGAAGTCTAACATGGTGGAGGCAAAGAGTATGGTTTGCCTTGTCCTGGCCCACTCAATCCCGGATGAGGTAAATCCACGAGAAAGGATATTTTTCTCCACTTTTCAGAGGGAAAAAAACCCAACAGTAACATTGTTATCACTAGCCTACTTCATCAGATATCCCTGAAATCCATGATCTCATATGCAGTTGTTGACTTGAATCTGAGCCACATCAGTTATCCGTATTTAAACCTTTTTGTGGTTATTTGCCACTGAATCAAATGCATTAATCAACATGGCTATCAAATCCAGTTTCAAATGATAATGTCTTTCTGAAAGTGTCAGCTGTAGAGTCATAGATATGGTGTAAGTGCCTGGCTTAACACTGCTCACCTTAGTAACTGTAGAAGTCAAAACACGTATTTTAGTCTCATCTCAGTCATTTACCCATTGAGTAGCTTTGGCAACCGATTATCTCCTTTTATTATGGGTTCCATCCTTGAAGGAAATAACAAACAGCCAAACTTAAAAGTAAGCACCTCATCTCTATAAAACAAGAAAAATATAAGCCAAGTATTAAATGCTACCATCCTCTACTGAGGTGTTGCTAAGCCTTCTCAATCTGTTCTGACACACACTAAACAGCACTTATCTTCACTATCTATCTACCACGTACTTGCTTAGTAATATTGCATCTTTATTACCATTTACAACAGCAACCTGTAGAAATGTTACTGAGAACAAACCTCATTAGTAGTAACAGAAAAAGGCAGTTTAATTTTCAAGGTTTTATTTATGCTATTTTGGAATTTACTGAGACTTAAATGCATATCTGCATTTAAGCTTAGCACTCCAATTTCTACACACAAGCAACTCTGTAGTAGAAGAGGGAAGCTAGGACACCGCATCAGCTTGTTTGCTAAGAAGCAAAAATTTCCAGGGACTTCAACTGGGAAAAGAACTATAAATGACAGCTGTGAGAGACAGCTAGAGCAATAGCTCCCTGCCTCCCTCATTTCAGCAGCACTGGAGCAGCTGAGATTGAACTGCCCTTGGAGAAACCTGTGAGAGCATGTGCTGTAAGACTATCAGGAGAAAGCCAGAAACTGAATGCACTCAGCACTAAAAGAAATTCAGAGACCACTTGTGAAATGGCTACTTCAGAGTGGCACGTGCTGCTGTCTGCTGAATTTAATGGAGCCACCCTACAAAAAAGACAGGCTGGGAAATCTGCCAAGTGAGGCTTGAAGAAGACTAAACTATTATTATGAAAGAAACTAAGAAAAGAGTGGTCTTAAAGGGATTTGAATCTTACTTATAGTTAGTTTAGAACTCGCATGTCACAAGTAGATATTGCAAATTATCCTACATAAGGGAATAATCAAAGTCAGTAGGATTTTTTTCTCAGCTTTTCAGACTAAAGGTTTCATACATTAGGAATGCATAATGTCAGATAATTCAGCACTTTTATTTCTTTAATCAGCTATTTTGCTCTTGGTCCTCTGTTTCTCAGGCACATATACCCTAATGTGGGCTTTTCCTGCAAAGGTGCATCACATGTGAACTGATCAAATCTGTTATGGAAGAGACAATTCTCCACAAAGGAATGGGAACGCCCGGACAAGGAAACCTCTCAAAATTTGTCAGTCTCTTCTCATGAACACATGAAAGCATAATTTAAACAGGTGATGAACCAGAATTTAAATGGGTGAAAAAAAAACCATATATGGAGCCTCATTGATAGTGGATATTGTAGAAACATAGATGTTTACAATGAGATATATGCTTAAGAGTTTTTATGAATCAAAGAGGTGCCTGGGAGTGGGCAGGGAAAAAGCAAGATTAGGTAGGCAGCTGCCAAACCTGCACTGTTCTAGAAGCAAGGCTATTTACATCTGATTAGTAAATACATCAGAGTTCACTGAAGGAGCATTTGTCTACCCTTGGCTGCAGTCTATTGTCCTTCATCAATTGTTTTGCATTTATTTTTGGATTTGGTTGAAGAAATTTCTAATTTCCTGTAATTTGGGAAAAAGTGCATCTTGCAAAGGATCATAAGCTTGATGGGAAGGACAGGATGCATTATTTATTTTCCTTCTTCCTCCCTGTCACTGTGATCTCAGGTCACATACATAACTGTCTGAGAAGATAATTCGTAGGCTTCCCTGTATCCAAGCCTTGCAACCATTGGGCTGTCAACCGCGCTCTCTCCCAACAGCCAGGGTAACTGCTGTCACTTTTACATCCATATCATGTCACAGATGCCTCTCTACTTTTGTCACACTATTCTCCATGTTTTCATAACCTTCCTCCTATTTCATTAGCAATTTCATACTTCCTGATCTGCCTTGCTTGTCAGTCCAGCCAAGATGCTGCCTTGGCCCTGCTTGACTTCTTTTTCCAGTCTACCCAGGTGGCTCACATAAATCCACAACATTTTCCTTGGAAATCAGCACAATGGCTTCACTCCTGTTGCACCACAGGCAAATCTCTTGCTTTTAAATCTCCACAGAATTTATGTTGCCACCTGCCATTCCTGTGTTGAGACCCTTAACTTGCTAATTTCTTTCATAGACCCTTCAGACCTTTCTCACAAATTCTGGCGTGACCAAGGTGTACTTGAAATGAGACCCCAGTTCTGGGACTAAGGCAGCTTCCCCTGTCCATGTTTCACCAAGGAACCCATTCCTTTCAACTCTCTCCTTATTCCTTCACCTCCATTCCTGTGCTACTTCACATTTATCTCATGAGATATTTAGCAGATAAATTAATTAAAGAAAAGAAAGCATGCAAAATAAAAATTAGATCACTTTGTGGAAAAATCAGACTAGTACTTTGGTAAAATTTCTCCAAAAAGCCTGTAGAAGTTCCACCAGGCATTGTTCCATGTATGTGATAATCTCTTCAGCACAAGGGTTGGTTCTTTTAAATTATTATTATATACCACAAAATCCTTAGCCTCTGTATAAATGTAAATCAGCAGCATTATAAAACATAAATTATAGGTATTAGAGGAAGGAAAAGATGCAGCCTAAGTAATGGTCTGAGATTCAGGGGGTTTCAAATCAATTCAGGTTTTACCTGGTTGTAAAACCCTCTGTGTGCCTGGATAAGTTACTTCATGTTTCCATGGCACTCTGTAGAAGAACAACATTGAGTTTCCCTGGGATCACTGTTCCGCCATCTCTACCATTAGCACTGTAAACTCCTCAGGGCAGAGTCCCCCTCGCTACGCATATAAGTGATGCCTGCAGCAAAGAAACCCCAAACTCATCTGGGCTCCTACATTTTAACATATTATAAACACTCCATTAAGACCTTATTATTAATAAAGCAGTTACTGGTAATGCTGAAAAATGCTTTTCTTTCTTTTTTTCCCCCTCTCTCTCACAAAGACACAGGCACACACACCCCGTTCACACAGGCTTTCTTTGGCTGCCATCACCACCACACACTGACCTTTGAAATATGGAAATAAAAGTGCTCAGAAATAAAGCTGGCAGCAACAGCAGCCTGACTGTCGTCATTTAGAATCTGAAACAAGTGGGGCCATAGTTTGCAAGCTGTCTTCATAATTACTTGAAGCAGTTGTCACTCTGGCTCTAGTTTGTTCATTACACCCCAAACAAACAGCTGATATTTGTTGAAGCACATAAGCCACTTTGTTGAGGCAGGGTTCTTTACTGCGAGGAACTCTGCAGCTGCAAGTCACATGCAGTTCATAGTATTTCCTGATTTCCTTTGCTTTATTTGCTTCCCTGCATTCCCTTTACAGCAATGTCTTTTTTACGAGAGAGAGGGAGAGAAAAAAAAAATACAATAAGGTAAACATTAGCTAACATAAAGCTTTATAGGCTTAAGGTTTATGACCCAAATCTGGTTCCCATTTAACAAATACTTTTGCTGTGGTAAAGAATGCTTAGCAATAAGAAAGTCATGGATGGAATTTGAGGCTGCTGCACTCCAGTGAAACGACTGCCATTTGCAGTTCAGTGCCTTCCCTCTGCAGTACCCTGAAGGGGAAACGAATGGATGGCATCAATCTGAGCCAAATCAGGAGGCTTCTGGGAAGGTCCTTTCCTAGCTCCCTTACATCCTGAAAATTGAGGCTCTGGCAAATGTTCTGCAGTATTCCATGTAAGAATGGTCAACTGGCTGAATGGTTCTTCTCTGAAGAATCCTTGAATGGGAAAAGATCCCCTTTTGGTCTACAGTTGGCAGGTCTCCATGATTGCTGGTGGAGATGAAGGAAGGAATGGAGAAGGTGTGCAGAAAGCAGAGCTGGTTTCATCTGGGCTGTACGAGGGGAAAAAAATCCTGTCCAATGAGACTTTTTTCAAGCCTACTCCGGCAACATGAGTTTGAAAGAATAAAGACAATAAATGAGCTCAGTAGGCCAAAGAAGTTGGCACAGTCTTGTACAAGACTAAACTATTAAATAAGCTCTAGATGTGTGAACAGAGATCTCAGCCTGATCAGCTTCACAGCAACAATCCCTGAAAGAAATAATGTAATTTCTTTTATCATAAAGATGCAGAAGAAAAAAACAATGAAAGCATTTTAAATGTAGTGTATTTCATTTTGATAGCATCCCTTATTCCCTTTCCCATTACTTGCAGGGAATTTTTATATGTGAACAACCCTATTTGGCAATCTTTCAGATGATATGAAATATGTTATTTGTTGTCCTTGTTGGAGGGGAAGAATCAACTGAGGTCTTGTTACTGCAACTCTTTGAAATGTGCATAAGGCAAACAGTCAAGGTGAGAAAAGACCAGCAGAGGGAGAAAATGTGATTTTTTTCTATCCTGTTGAGTTGTAGCTCCAAGCTCTTTGCTGTGGAAACATGAACCCAGCACATTGTCTTGTCTGACATCTGCACATCCAGCAAACTTGTACCAGTGCTGAATTATTTGAGATAATGCTTTTATCTACACAGCAACTGACAAAAGATACACTCCTAGACTGCTAATCAGTCTTCCTGTTAAGCGTGAGACAATGAGAAAGAAAGAAGGAAAGTGAGATGCAGTGCAGGGAGATACCAGGTGGTCTCACAGGTGGGGATGGTAAAGCCATGTATTATTTAAGAATTTCAGCAAAGCCAGGGAGGGGGGTGAAGACTCAGGTTCTTCTCTCAAGAAAGGGGTCAAAAAAGGAAAGCTCAATGGAGTGAAAGTGAGTAGAGGGTGAAACCCGTTACATGAAGTTCATTCTTTTCCACTCAGTCACTTCCAGTCGTCTGCTGAAAATCTATAAAAATGCAGTATGTAGAACAAGTTACCCTTTCATTATTATAATTTAGGCCTTTAATTTCTCATTCTCTTTCCTACACGGTGGCATCGGTAGCTGGTTCTTGATAGAGCTAACCTTGTCTTTCTGCTCTTGTCTGTGTCTGACTTTTATACTTTGCATGTAAAAGGCCAAGTTAGACCTCTGCTATTTTGCCAAGCACAGGAGAAACCAAGGGTCCAGAGAAAAAGGGAACAGACAATCCATAATCTCAGCACAGAGTATTTGCCACACCAGTCTCATTTGAGGTATGTCTGTAATACTTAGAATCATAGAATCGTTTAGGTTGGAAAAGACCTTTAAGATCATCCAGTCCAACCATTAACCTACACTACTAAGTCCACTCTAAACCAATCAAGGGCAGACTAGACTAAACCATGTCCCCAAGTACCATGTCTACCCGTTTTTTGAACACTTCCAGGGATGGGGACTCCACCACCTCTCTGGGCAGCCTGTTCAATGCTTGACCACCCTTTCCGTAAAGAAATTTTTTCTCATTTCCAATCTAAACCTCCCCTGGTGCAGCTTAAGCCCATTTCCTCTCATCCTATCGCTAACTACATGGGAGAAGAGACCAACACCCACCTCACTACAACCTCCTTTCAGGTAGTTGTAGAGAGCGATAAGGTCTCCCCTCAGCCTCCTCTTCTCTAAGCTAAACAATCCCAGTTCCCTCAGCTGCTCCTCATAAGGCCTGTGCTCCAGACCCTTCACCAGCCTTGTTGCCCTTCTCTGGACACGCTCCAGCACCGCAATGTCTTTCTTGTACTGAGGGGCCCAAAACTGGACACAGTATTCCAGGTGCGGCCTCACCAGCACCGAGTACAGGGGGACAATCACCTCCCTGCTCCTGCTGGCCACAGCATTCCTGATACAAGCCAGGATGCTGTTGGCCTTCTTGGCCACCTGGGCACACTGCTGGCTCATGTTCAGCTGGCTGTCTACTAACACCCCCAGGTCCTTTTCGGCCAGGCAGCTTTCCAGCCACTCTTCCCCAAGCCTGTAGCATTGCATGGGGTTGTTGTGACCGAAGTGCAGGACCCGGCAATTGGCCTTGTTGAACCTCATACAGTTGGCCTCGGCCCATCGATCCAGCCTGTCCAGGTCCCTCTGCAGGGCCATCCTACCCTCCAGCAGATCGACACTCCCACCCAATTTGGTGTCGTCTGCAAACTTACTGAGGGTGCACCCAATACTCTCATCCAGATCATCAATAAAGATATTAAACAAGGCTGGCCCCAAAACAGAGCCCTGGGGAACACCGCTCGTGACCGGCCACCGACTGGACTTAACTCCATTTACAACTACTCTCTGGGCTCGGCCACCCAACCAGTGTTTTACCCAGTGAAGACTACGCCTATCTAAGCCATGAGCTGCCAGCTTCCCAAGGAGAATATTGTGGGAGACGGTGTCAAAAGCTTTGCTAAAGTCCAGGTAAATGACATCCACAACCTTTCCATCATCTACCAGGCGGGTCACCAGGTCATAAACGGAGATCAGGTTGGTCAAGCAGGACCTGCCTTTCATGAACCCATGCTGGCTGGGCCGGATCCCCTTCTTGACCTGCACTTGCCTGTTGAGTTCACTCAAGATGAACCTCTCCATAATCTTTTCCGGGACTGAGGTCAGGCTGACAGGCCTGTAGTTTCCCGGGTCCTCCTTCTGGCCCTTCTTGTAGATGGGCATCACGTTGGCAAGCCTCCAGTAATCAGGGACCTCCTTCTGGCCCTTCTTGTAGATGGGCGTCACATTGGCAAGCCTCCAGTCATCAGGGACCTCCCCTGTTAACCAGGACTGCTGATAGATGATGGAAAGTGGCTTGGCGAGCTCCTCTGCCAGCTCCCTCGGTACTCTCGGGTGGATCCCATCTGGCCCCATAGACTTGTGAGCATCCAGGTGGCATAGCAGGTCATTAACTGCTTCCTCCTGGACTATGAGGGCTCCATTCTGGTCCCCATCCCTATTCTCTAGCTCAGGGGCCTGAGTACCCTGGGGATGACCCGTCTGGCTGTTAAACATAGAGGCAAAGAAGGCGTTAAGTACTTCAGCCTTTTCCTTGTCCTCAGTGACAGTGTTCCCCCCCACATCCAGCAAAGGATGGAGATCCTCCTTGGCTCTCCTTTTATTGCTAATGTACTTATAAAAGCATTTTTTATTATCTTTTACAGCATTAGCCAGATTGAGTTCTAGCTGGGCTTTTGCCTTTCTAATTTCCTCCCTGCAGGACCTGACAAGATCCCTGTACTCCTCCTGAGTTGCCCACCCCTTCTTCCAAAGGTGGTAGACTCTCCTTTTTCTCCCTGAGTCCCCGCAAAAGCTCCCTATTCAGCCAGGCCAGTCGTTTTCCCCGCCGGTTGGTCTTACGGCACACGGGGACAGCCTGCTCCTGTGCCCTTAAGACTTCCTTCTTGAAGAAGGCCCAGCCTTCCTGGACCCCTTTGCCTTTCAGGACTGCCTCCCAAGGGACTTTCCCAACCAGGGTCCTGAAGAGGCCAAAGTCTGCCCTCTGGAAGTCCATGGTAACAGTTTTGCTGCCCCTCCGCTTGGCATCACCCGGAATCGAGAACTTTATCATATCGTGGTCGCTAAGCCCGTGACAGCCTCCGACCTCGACATTTCCCACAAGCCCTTCTCTGTTAGTAAACAGCAGGTCAAGCGAGGCACCTCCCCTGGTAGGCTCGCTTACCAGCTGCGTCAGAAAGTTATCCCCCACATGCTCTAGGAACTTTTGAGACTGCTGCCTCTCTGCTGTATGGTATTTCCAGCAGATGTCCGGCAAGTTGAAGTCCCCCACGAGAACAAGGGCTAGTGATTGCGAGACTTCTGCCAGCCACTTATAGAACGCCTCATCTACCTCTACATCCTGGTTGGGTGGTCTATAGCAGACTCCCAACAGGACATCCGCCTTGCTGGCCTTCCCCCTCATCCTTACCCATAAGCACTCGACCTTGTCATCACCACTGTCGAGCTCTATACAGTCAAAACACTCCCTAACATACAGAGCTACCCCACCGCCTCTCCTTCCTTGCCTATCCCTTCTGAAGAGCTTATAGCCCTCCAGTGCAGCACTCCAGTCATAAGAGTCGTCCCACCACGTTTCCGTGATGGCGACTATGTCATAGCCATCCTGCTGCACAAGGGCTTCCAGCTCCTCCTGTTTGTTGCCCATGCTGCGTGCATTGGTGTAGATGCACTTGAGCCGGGCTATCGATTTCGCCCCCAATGTTGCCATGCTGCCCCTGTGCTCGTCACTAGCGGGCCCATTTATATCCCCTTCCCCCTTCAAACCTAGTTTAAAGCCCTCTCAATGAGTCCCGCCAACTCATGGGTGAGAATCCTTTTCCCCTTTGGAGACAGCCGGTCTCCAGCAGCCGCCAGCAGGCCCAGTGCTGTGTAAACCTCCCCGTGATCGAAAAACCCAAAGTTCCACCGATGGCACCAGCCTCTGAGCCACCTGTTAATCAGGTGAGTTTTCCCATTCCTTTCAGCACTCCTAGCTGCCACTGACGGGATTGAGGAAAACATTACCTGCGCTCCCGATCCTGCGACCAATCGCCCTAGTGCCCTGAAGTCCCTCTTCATTGCTTTAGGACTTCTATGTGCAATCTCATCACTGCCCACCTGTACAGCCAGCAACGGGTAATAATCAGAGGGCCTTACGAGGTCGGGGAGTTTCCTAGTAACGTCCCTAACCCGGGCCCCAGGGAGGCAGCAGACTTCCCTGTGGGATGGGTCCGGGCGGCAGATCGGGCCCTCAGTTCCCCGCAGGAAGGAATCACCCACCACAATTACCCTCCTTTTTTTCTTAACAGGGGCAGTCGTAATCCGTGGGGTTGACTGACTGGCCCTCGGCAACCCCCTGGCTGGACCTTCACCTTCACCTCCACCTCCGTCCCCGCTTGCCTGGCCCTCAACTCCCAGAGCCCCGTATCTGTTGTGTAGGGGCAGCTGGGGAGGTGAGGGAGGCCGGGAGGGGATTCGCCTGCCTCCCCAGGCAGGGACCTGTTTCCATTCCCCCCGGTCTCTTGGATCCCCTCCTGCTTGCCGGCAAGAGGGCAGGGGATCCTCCGCTCCTTGTGGGGCCTCCGCCTGCTGCCCTGGCCCCAGGGATGGTAGGGTGCGGCTCCACCAGTCTATCTCCCTCTCGCACTCCCTGATACTCCTCAGCCTTTCCACCTCCTCCTTCGGCTCTGCCACCAGGCTGAGCAGATCATCTACCTGGTCACAGCGAAGACATTTGCCATCTCCACTGCCCTGCGGTACAAGTGACAGGCTTACAGGAAGAGCTAGGAGAACTTCCTACATCACAGCTCTTGGATCTGACATGTATTCTGGTCAATTCCTTACTCTATACTAAGTGCCAACATAAGAAATCCCATCCTTCCATGTCTGCGCTTTCAGGGGAAGGAAGGGGAAGCATCAGGCAAGAAGGGAAGCTGAAAGGTGTACAAACAGTTCCCAGCTTAAACCATCAGGGACAGGGCTGCAGGGATTATCCTTGTGTGCACCTGCTCCACAGGTTGGACATAGTCACAGTGACCTTGTCTCCCTGACAGCACCAAGCCAATGCCACCGTGGGTTATCTGCCAGTACAGTCAGGGACAAATTGCTTTTGTGCTGAGGGCAGGTTGCTGTGATTCTGTCTCAGCTGAAAGAGTTTTTTTCCATTTTTATATAAGTTAAACCATGCCAAACACTAACCACACAGTAAGGATGCAGAACTAGCAATAACAGCATGGGACAAACCAGAAAAACTATTTTATTTGTTTTCTGATTCCCTCCCAAATAGAAGTGAATTGTTTGCATGAAGGATGAGGTAGAAACATGATGCTTCAGAATATAACCCAAGTTGGGTCATTTATACAGGCTATGTGCCTCCACCTGGTTGGATTCCACTCCACCAAGTGCATTCACTCTGTGCTTCCTGGTTTACCTATGTGTATAAACAAAGCAAGTTTCATTAGAGCTTTGACAAGCCTGGCTTTCCCAGCAGAAGCTTTTCATATTATTTTCCATGGCACCCCTGCCAGTAAGTGCACCCATTGAAAAGATAACAGAATGTTTATAAGGAAAGGGTGACAGCAGAGTAGCAGTCTCATAATGTACTTCTTCAAACATGCCCTCCAATGACCAGACAACTTTTTATGCTGGGAAATTTTAAAAGAAGAGGATGCAGCTGACAACAATCAGAGGGGACATACCAGTGTAAAGGACTGCCAGAGCAGAGAGGTACTAGGCATTGAATTGATGACGAAGCTGAATCTTCTATAGAAAGTTTAAGATTTATTGATAAAAAACTCTGAGGCAGTACTATGATGATATAGAAAGACATGTTAAAAGGTAATGCTGAGTATTGTAAAGGCTATATATCTCAGCTGGGAAGTAATCTTTCTAGTAAAGGCTGCCAATTTCTTTCCTTTCAGTAGGTGTTTCATTTGTCTCACGAAACAGAAATGTCTACCCATACTGAGACAAGCACCGTTGAGCCTGTTGCTACTGCTAGGTGGACTGGGGTTAGTCAAAACCCAAAGTGGAAAGTATCTTAATAAAACAATAAGGCAACCAGTATGTACTGTACTCTTAGTATCTTGTTTGTTGTACCACAAAATACATTTTAGAAGGCCAAGTTTGAAAAGCAATTATTTAACAAGGGATTTTTTGTTTCCCTCCTTTTCTCACTTTCCTTCTGTTTCCTGAGTATATTCTGTTATTTAAATATTTTACAAGATAGGCAGCATTCTCCCTCAATTTAAACCCTGGTGAAAGAGCATTAGAAAAAGTGACAAGACTATCATTCAAAGGAGGGGGTCACACTAGTGGCTTGTTACTTCATTTTCATGACAAAGATTACATCTGACATTTAATACTCAACATCTTTCAAGAAATATAGTGAAGTGCTCCACCATTTTGACCTTTTCTTGGGTCTTTATTTCTGATTGGCCCCTTCATTCCACTCTTTCCTAGGCATTATAGCCCTATCAATCAAGGAAATAGAGAGTACAGTCCACTGTGAAACAATACACATTTAAAGGAGGCACCATGAAGGTTTTTAGGCCCCACATCTTCTGCAGCTTAGAACTGTTACAAATGGATCACTAGAAACTATTTCCCCTTTTTTATTTTTCTCCAGCCTCTTGCAACAAATTAAGAAAATTATAAAGTCTTCACGATTGGCAAAGATACTGTGACCACAGCACCTAACAACATCCCTAGGCAACAGGTTTGCATGAGGAACGGTTTTGGCACGACTAAGCGAGGATGCTCATTGAGAGGCAGAGATTTTTGCTCATTTCCAGATCAACCTTTGTGCTACAGCAGCTTTGTTTGTCTCTCTCTTGTTCTTACTCTCTTTCTATCCCCTCTGTGTATATTTTGGGGGGAGGGCAGATGAAACTTAGATAACACTTTAAAAATGTCTACCTGTAAAAAACATTAATCAGTAACACCTAGTTCTTCAGTGGCACTTTTCAACTGCAGATCTCAAAGCACTTCCCAGAAGTGGGAAGGTGTATTTTAGGAATGCCCTGTGTTAGATCCAGAGGTCACTGTGGACCCAGGAGTGGAATCCAGTGTTCCCCATTCCCCATGCTGAGTGCACTTCCAGGGAACCAAAATCATTACTGAAAATGCATGGGTAAAGACACACTTTTGGGCTTATAGCAAGGTAACAGAAAAATATGGGGAACACTATAGAGCACCATCTGCATCTTCTTTATTCATTGTTGCTGTATTTTCTCACAAAAGAAACAGTGATTTGTATACTGCAATTCACAGCAATGACCAATAGATCAAGGAGTTTATGGCCACTAGTGACTGTCATCAGCTCTGAATTATGCCCTGCAGTGACCAAACTCTTAGTCACTTTACTGAAGATATAGTGAAGTACCACTGAAGTTGCCATACAGTTAATGTAACAGCAGACAGTGCACTGTTCAAGCAGCTCAGCACACAAAATGGATCACATTCATAAAAAGGAGGAAAGTAAAGCAAAGGAGATATGAAATGGACAAAAATAATTCAGGGAAAGTGTTTTCAAAAATGCAGACAGGTATAGAGAGAGCCTGACTGAAAGGAACTTGAAATCCCAAAGGCAAGCCTGTCTCTGCAGCACTAACACAATTATTTGAGCGGCCTCAGATCATTGCTTTCTAAAGAGCCAAGCAAGCAGCATGTACCTTAATAAAAATTCCCACCAAAATAGGCACATGATTAATTTGCCACATCTCTGTCATATGAAAAGACTAAACTGAAAAACTTCAATCTGAAATGGAAAAAAAAAAAGAAACCTTGTGTTTTTCATTGCTGCTGACACAGAGACAGTAACATGTACATGCCATGGATACAGTTTTGCAGTGAGGGCTTTATTTGCTCTGAAGTGTAATCATCTATTACATGTCTATGTTGGACTCAAACATCTTGTGAGGTTTAAGGAAGCAGAGTAAATCATATGAGCAGACTGCAACATTGCATGAGAACTGGATGCAGTTATGATGAGGGGAGGACAGAGTGAGTAAAGGGGGAGTTATTTCTACCCAGCACTCCCCATGTCAGCAAGTCTTTGCTAGTCTGGTAACACAACAGTCATAAGCTTTTCCAGAAAATGGCAATGCTGCTTATTGTATCTGTTTTCCTTTTGAGCTAGGGTGAAGGTTCATTAAGGATTATATTTAAAACTTGAATTTTATTAGAAATCTAGTTCTTCAAAACTGATCTGTCTATGGGAGCTTATTGGTTTGGATGAAATTTTCAGCAGGAAAAAAAATGCAGAGTCCAAGTTTTTAAGAGTTCAAGAGTTTCAAGAGCTCAACAGCCACAATATTCTGCGTAGGGCACTCAGCTGAGGTCTTGGAGATGTTAGTTCAAGGGTGTTAGCCCTGCTCCAAAAACAGAGTCTTTAACTTAAATTATGGAGTACAGGCTAGTCCTTGGTGATGTGTTCTTCTCCCCTTATCCTTCTTCACACACACACACAAAAGAACCCCACCACCAAAAAACAAAACCAAAACCAACCACAAAACCCAACACAAAAATAATTGTACAAAAAATTGTATTTCATCCCTGTGAGGAATGGAAGGAAAAAACCAAATGTGCAAAAACTGTTATGGGATGAGAATTCCCAGCCCTATTTTATAAAGGAGGAAATCGAAGCAGGTGAGAAAAGCAGCTTTCCCAGACCTGCTGCGCAAACTCCTGACAGATGCAGGGTTAGAAAACTAGGAGCTTTTACTAGCACTCACAGCACAGGGCTCATTTTTCTGGGGAATGTATTTACTGTCAGTCAGCCCAATGTTTGCACCAGAGCTTTCCTCACAGAACATTTACACTGATAAAACTCCCATTTCCCCTGGAGCTCCCTCTGACCATGGTGGGAATCCCTCTGAGACCAGGATGTCAGAGGGGCACTGGGCTCCCAGCCCTGTGAGAACAGGGAGTAGACACATTACTGGTATACCCTCTTCAAGCTGTGCACATTGGCAGGAACGTGGTGGCACTTTGCCTGGGACATGACTGGACCTCAACGCATGCTCTGGCTGGACCCCACTGATGAGGGTTGTGTAGGCTGCTGAAGTCCCCTACACACACCCCCACGGTGCTTTCTGCTGCTGTTGTCACTATTCTCCATTCTGACCTTCCACAGGGTTTTTTTTTTAATCAATTGCTTCACATTTCATTATTCCAGAAAACACATATTCCTGGAAATCTGTCTTGCCATCTACCAACTGGACGACTGCTCATACGCTAGTACTGGCTCCAGCTCACGTCCCCAGTTTGTAATTACAGCTAACAGTCTCCAGTGTTAATGTCAGATTTATGTTGATTCTGTCTGTCTCTCTGACTCCCACCTCCTTTCTCCCTCTTTGGCATCTATGGTCTTCCTTTCCCTTCCAGCTTAGACTTGTGATACTGGTGGCTTAAACCTGAAGGGATCTTGTCCTGACTGAAAGGCATCCCTTCGAAGTTCATATGACCCAGGAAGAACTGAGACATTTGGATAAGTGTTATTCATTGAACAACACTGTTACTCTGATCTGGAGTGAACTTTGAAGCTTTAAGGGTTATTGCTAATTAGATGGAAAAATGTACTTGAAAGGCTCATCTTATGGACTAGCTTTGGTTTAAGTTGGTGGTGTCAGGAAAACTTCTGTAGGTTCTAGGCTTTGTTAGAAGCTATAGGTTATTCACATTAACTTTGTATGAGCTAAATATATTGGCAAATGCAGGCAGTTTGGGAACTGTTTGTTTCTAGATTCTTTTGCTTCAGCATTAGAAAGAGATACTTAATCTGTATTTGATGAGAATTTTAAATGCTGTTTGGAAAGGCTATTTGATTAAGATGAAATTCTAATACATTCGGCACTGCTGAATGGCACCTTATTCTCCATTTGTTTCAGTGCTACCATGTGGCTATTGTTGCTGTCTGATTTTCATGGCCATCAAGGGAACTTTTTTGTGCATGTTCTGTGCACAGAACAAATGTTTTGGTTGCTTGTTCACTCCTCAAGGTGAGGGCAAACATCTCCTGAAATTCCAAAAAACATCACAGCCTTCAACTCCCAACCCTATCTTTCTTCTCTGTCTCTTGCTGCTTTACCTCCAAGGGCTATCTTTTCATTATTATATTGCTTACTGTTCCCTAGGGTAATAATATCTTAGTCCATTCCATGTAAAATCAGAAGAGATGTTGAAACTTCTCTTGACTTTTACAGAGGTTTTGCCTTTTTCTTTTTCAACTAAATCTGCCCAAGCGATGCTTTAACTTTGTTTTGTGAGGAATATTTGTTTGTTCATTGTTGCTTTTATATTTTCTGTGTTTCTCTGTTTGGTTGAGTTGTTTGCTGTAGGTGATTTTCAGAACCTTTTTTTCAGACTGGGTAAACAAAGTAATCGATGTTGTGAGTGACATTCTTGTCATGAAAAGTTTTTTCTCAGAGGAAGGTTTATGTGGCCTTCACTAGAGATGGGACTTAGTCTAACAGTGAGACACAAGTGAATCACAAACTTTGGTTAAAAGTTCAGGTAATGTCTATAGCAATTTATTCAGCAACTGGATCCCCACAGCCAAGCATGTTTGGTACCAGCTCTCATCTGTTTCACTCTGTGCTTTTTGAACCAAAACTATAGCAAGCTCAGATATTCCAGCATACACCCTACAGTGAAGTTCAAGTCCATGATTCAGCCTCTTTTGTCTTCATGCTCCCTCTATCTTGGGTACCACAGCTCCTGGAGAAGTGTCCTGGGCAACGGAAAGGCTTGGCATTGGGGGAGCAGCAGCATGCCTACCCAGCCCCAGAGTAGGGACAGTGGAAGCTTTCCCCAAAACACCACACAGGAACAGATGCTGAGCCTTCTCTGATGACTCCAACAGCTGCTACTAACCCAACACCTCCCAATGGAGAAGGCTGCCTAAGCTTTCAGGTGGTGGTCCCTGTAGAGCACAGATCGTTGTAGCCTGTATAATTTTTTTTTCTTTCCCCTAGTTTTTGTTTTGTTTTGTTTTTTCCTTTTTTTTTTAAAAAAAAAAAAACCCACAGCATAATTTATGTGAAACACTCTGGGACTTGATAACACTCAGCCTTCAGGCTCATGCCTGAGAATGCACCTAAGCATAAATTATTGCACAATAATTCAAGCCCTGTCTGGCCTTATTGCTTAATAAAATTAACATTGTGATATGAACCAAAATGTCTTGAAGTGAAATTGCACTGATTCAAGAGTTCAATTGAAAGGAAAAAAAAAAAAAGCCAACAAAAAACAAACAGGTTTTTATGACTGAGGCAAAATATAACTCTCTTTCATCTCAAGACTTTCTTTTTTCTTTTTTACAAGCCAGCAACTTAGTTGCTTTTTGTTCTGTAAGTAATGTGAGACGCCTTTTTATACATACTCTGAGTCGTTTCATCATTCAGAAGCAAAGCAAAACCAGAAAGTTGCATGTGTTCCTGGATTTTATCTTTAATGAAAAATACCTTTTCTCCAGTTTTTTGTAATGCCAGCAGTAAAAAGAATAGTACAGTGCTCTGAAGAAAATACCTAGGAGACCTAGGAACTTTGTCACTCTTTTCTTAAAAAAGTTCCTGAAATAAAAAGGATGCAGGAGTTCCTTAGTGCTGTCTTGGTGACAAACCAGGGGTTCTCTGCTTCTCTTACTTTAAAATGTGTACAAATACACACCAGCACATAAGGCAAACACTAAGCCTAAGATCATAGTTACAAGGAGTGGGAGGAAGACTGACTGAAGATTCAGAGCCATGCAATATCAGTTAGTCTGACAGGAAGGCTTGAGAATTAAAGGGGGTAAAGCACTTGTGGCAGGCAGCTTATTTGCTCTTTTATGTCTGTAGGAATGTGGAAAAGCTGGCCTTTTACTGGAGAAGTCAGCCCGTCACAGGATCCAAGCATATAGCCTTCTGCAGCTCAAGAAATTGTACTGGCTACACAGAGATAAGCCACAGATCAAGCAAAAATTTTTCCATATGTATAACTTGTAACTGAAGTTATAGGACTTAATTTCTGTATAATTTACAGTTAGTTTTAGGTCTTTGCCTCTGCTATGGAAAAGATGCAATTCATTCGTGGGCTAAAACTCCAAATGCATGTTCATAGTTCTGGGGGTTTTATTTCTTGAACTGAATGATCCTCTCTCTCCCCCAGATAAACAGTGATTACACTGCTCATACCAATTCTTGTCAAGACAGGAAGACTGTTTAAAACAGTCTGTGTGATGGTTAATACACTAAGCCCGTGAGTGGTGCCATGGAGATTATTTTGCAAATGCACAAAATCTCCTTACAAGAAAAAGTCTGAGTCTGAAAGCAGATACTTATTAAGGTAGCCCCAAGGAACCACAATATAGTAACTGCTGGGAAACAGAACAAAAAAGAAATAGAGGTCTGGAAGTGCAACCAAATGAAAGAAAAAAGCAAGGGTAGCCTTTTGTCAATCTCCTATATGTGCTAGAATGAAAAAAAGTGAATTTGAATCAAAATCAAAGACAGAGAAAGTGCTGGGTCTGCTCTCTACATGCCTTTGAACTGGCCTAAGCATGCCCCAGTCTAGGCTGGGAAACGTGCATGCACTAGTTTGAGAATTTCACAATTATGAAAACTAAGGAGCCTTTTGTTTGTATATTTTGTTTAGTTAAATGTAGCACCATACACACCTTGTCAAAAAGGGTTTTGAGCAAGTCTTTATGTACTTTTAAAAGGCAAGTAAACAGACAGAGAGACACTGACTGGTTTACCTCTCCAGCCAACACACTGGGAAAGCAAACTTACTTTCTTCTAGATACTACTTTTTAATTGGGCTCTTTCCAGTGTAAACTCTACAAGAAGATCTTCATGTGGGCTTGCAGCAACTCCCTTAGGTGGGTCCAGCAGAAGGTCTTGGTCACCATTTGTGGGAGATGCCATGCTATGGAAGTCCTCTTCTATACATTCTGCTTTCTGCACTCTCAGTATCTACCCTCAGGCCTGGGGACAGAGGAGCAACAGATCAGTCAATGCAAGTATCCCAGAGTGCTAATACAAAGAGGAAATAAAAGGCACAACTTCCACAATGGGGAACAGTCCGATGTGAATAGCTTGGAAAAAATCAAAAACCTTGGACAGAATGAAGAAAAGAATGAGGTCACTGACTCTAAGCCAGGAAAAAATACACACAAGAGGAAATTAGAACAGCAGAAGTATTTCATATTAGCTCATCCAAAGATTTAACGTGCATGGGCAGCAGTAAGTTCTGTCCTCTGAAAAACTATTATGGGCAGGAAAGATTGTTAGGAATTTCTATGCCATCTCCACAATGTTACCAGTCCTACCCCAAAAATTACATATGTGGCAGTATACATATGATATAAGATATCCTTTAAGCCTGAAAGCCAAATGCTGGACTCACCCTAATGAGAAACAGCACAAAGCCTGCTTGTTAACCCTTTCATACTGTACATTACACACACATTGCCAGAATTTCATCAAGGCTGCAAAGAAGCACCCAACATTGTTATTCTTCCCACTGCACATATGGATATTTAATTACATGTTAACATTTTTCCACATTAAAATCACTACCTCAGAGGCTGGAAAGAAGCTACTGTTGTTTCCAAGGCTGCATTTTTTTGCAGAAGGTGGATGCAGTATAGGACATGATAAGTAACAGCTTGTAGAAGCCATTCCCAGGTGCATGAACTGTAAAAAAAATTTTAAAACAATCTCAATAGAATTATCAAAGGAAAATTGTGTTTGTCCAACTTGATTGCCTCCCGCAATGAAAGACTGTGGATAAGGGGAGAGCAGTAGAGATTTCAGCAAGGCTTTTGACATACTCTTCCACAGTGTTCTCATAGCTGAGGACATATGAACTAGAGGGATGGACACACAAGGTTGGTGGGAAAACTGCTGGACTGTTGGCTTGAAGGGTTGTACTCAATGGTCTGAAGTACAGCTGGTGGCCAGTTATGAGCATGTTCCTTGAGTCAGTACTTGGGTAATATGCCTAACGTCTTCATCAGCAACCTGAGCAATGTGAGGAAAGGCACCCTTAACAATCTCATGGATGACACCAAACTGTAGGAAGCAGCTGACACACTGGAGGGCAGGGCTGTCATTCAAAGGGACCCAAAGTCTGGGCAAATGGGCCAGTCAGAAAGTCATGAAGAGAGACAAAGGCAAACACAAAGTCCTGCACCTGAGGTGGAATAACCTCATGCAACAACAGAGGTTGGGAACTGTCTGTTTGGATAGCAGCTCTGAAGAAAAGATTCTGGAGGGTCATGATGGACAGCAATAGAACAAGCCGGTTATTACTGTAGCAATGAAGGCTAACCATATACAGCAAGAAGATAACCAGATAACCAGAGACAGTATTTATTTCCTTCTACTTATCATTCATGAGATCTTATCTGGAATATTCTGTATGGTTTGGTACCCTTCCATACAAGGCAAACTGGAGAGAGTCCTCTGGAGGGCCAATGAGAGGATAATGTGTCTGGAGCATAGAACAGGAGAGGCTAAAGGAACTGGATTTATTTAGCTGGAGAAAAGAGGTCTAAAGGGGACTGTCCTCCACCATTGCCTAAAGGGGATTGTGGAGAGCAGTTCTCAGAGGTGCACAATGAGGTGCAATGACAAAAGGCAGTGAGTGATCACTCATTTCAGAACAGAACATTTCAACAAGGGTGATGAAGCACTGGAAAAGGGGCCCCGAATAGTGGGATCTCCTTCCCTTGAGATCCAAAGAACCCACCTGTGTGAGGCCCTGAGCAACCTGACCTAACTTAGGAAGTTAGTGGGGATATGGATTAGGTGATTCCCTTCTGACCTAAATTTTTCTGTGGTTCTATGATTCAAAATACCATAGAATCATACAATCATTTAGGTTGGAAAAGACCTTTAAGATCATCCAGTCCAACCACTAACCTAACATTACCAAGTCCACCACTAAACCAATTAAGGGTAGAGTAGCAACCCCACACCTCCTGGCTTGGTGGTTGGATCATTTATAATGAAAGTAAAAACTAGGAATCATTAAGATTGGAAAGGACCTCTAAGATCATCATTCCAATCATCAACCCAACACCACCATGACCACTAAACCATGTCCCAAAGTGCCACATCTACCCGTTTTTTGAACACTTCCAGGGATGGTGACTCCACCACCTCTCTGGGCAGCCTGTTCCAATGCTTGACTACTCTTTCCATGAAGAATTTTTTCCTAATATCCAATCTAAACCTCCCCTGGCACATCTTGAGGCCATTTCCTCTTGTCCTATTGCTAGCTACTTGGGAGAAAAGACCAATACCCACCTCACTACAACCTCCTTTCATGTAGTTGTAGAGAGCAATAAGGTCTCCCCTCAGCCTCCTCTTCACCATGTGCCTAAAGAGCCTATAGCCCATATCGTACATGCACTCAGCCTTTCTGCCCTGACTGGTGTGGGACCCAGTAGGTAAACTCTGCCCACAGCTAGTATCTGGTAGTCATGGAAATGTCCATGCTTTTGGAAAAAGCAACACCTATGAAGTGGTTGTAGCACTTCAAAGCCACTTTACATTCACAACTCTTACCTTACAGGAAATATTCTAACCCCTGATCAACTCACCCCAGTTCAAAGAGAGTTGCTCTGCAATTCATTTACTGGAGCCTTTGTTGGAACAAGCAACAAAAATCAGGAAAAAAAGTAAGAATCATGTGGCCAAGTGAGCAAACAAGTAGGGACTGACTCTATAGTCAATTGATTAAGGCACTGAGGTAAGTGAAAAAGAACTGGTGACAGTTAGAAAAGGGGAATATTTGGTGGTCTCTGCTCCCCAGCATATTCACGTTTTACATGTGAGAATCATCAACTAAATGATCCAGGGAGAACAGAAAAACACCTAGGTCTTCTTTTCTAGATGAGATCATTTTTGCATCTGCTCCCCAGTGACTAGTAAGAGAATGAAATAATAAGGGAAAGAAAGTGAGAACTTACACTGAAGAGACTGGAGAATTTAATTCCGTCTGGTTTTCAGCCATAGACTGTCAGTGTGATACAAGGCCAGTCCCTCAAACCAACATTTGACAGGCAGTGAGCCATAACAGGAGTCCTTTGCTTGACACCCTGAGATCTAATACAGAGAACACCGGTCCACTTCCAAGTGTAACTGGAGCCGGTGCAAGCTGTGTTGTGAATATACAGGCTGTAGCTATTTAATGTTCCTAGGACCACTCGCTGCTCCCAGGGCTAACTACATGGAGTGCTTCTGTCAATACTGTTCAGCTCAGCTTCCAAAACAGCATGGACTTCTCCACGGTGTCTGCTGGGACTAGTTCCTGGCCTGGCTCAGCTCCTGTGCTCAGGAATTGTCAAAGAGGAATTAGCATGGAACTGTTCTAACAATTTGGAACAGGGTTTGACTGATCACCAGAGCATAAGGCTTATGGCTACATGTGGAACAATGAGAAAAAGTAAGATATTGAGTAAATGATTATGACGCAAATGCTGTCCTCCTCAGTTGGTAAACATAGCTTTCCTGTGCTACCCTTCCAAGTTAGCCCTTCAAATCTTCCATCCTTCCTTTCTTTTCTGAGCTGTTGAGTAGGTATGCAAGATAAGATCTCAGTGCGCCACTGATCAAAATCAGTAAGATTCCCCATTAATCCTCCTGCCTGTCTCCTTTATCTGTTGTGGCATTTTAAACTTCTGTTCCAAACTCTTTGAGTAAGAATTCACTTAATCTCATATTTTATAGCAGGAAATCCAGTCAGGACCCAACCCAGGCTAGAACTGCTTTGTAATAAATAATGAAGATTTTTAAAAATGATAACAATGTTTTTGAACAACTGTGCGTGTTTTTAAGACAGTTGTGTTGCTTTAAATTATTCAGTTCTTAAATTTACTCTTGGCTTTGTCTCTCAGTTCAGGAAGTCTGACAAATATTTTTAATGCTGATTTAGATCATCAAATAGGAAAAATCTTGCAGTTCCCTAGTTCAGAGGATCTAGGTCTGAATAGTGGCTCTCTCTAAGATGCCTCTAATTTGTACCATTTTAGAAACAATTCCTTGAGGCAAGGAATTCCACCAGTTTATGAGGGTCAGGCTAACAGACCTCAAGCCTTTATACTGCCTCCAGTTTTTCCCAGAACATATTCTTCTTGGAGCTAGCACAGTATAGTGGACTACCTGAGGACCGTGTTACATCTCCTTTGTGCTAAACTGCAATAAGTAAGCTGATAGGTCAAACATATGTTGAATAAAGGGGTGTCATTTCTCTGTAAAAGCCATATTTTGACTGTAACTCTAGACCTGTCAAAACTCAGACATTGAGCATCCTTGCTCCTGCTCCACAACTTCACATACCTCTCAGGAAGCCTGAGATCACAAGCACACAGATCCCCAGTGCCTGGTGTACCCCAATGGACGAACAGGCTTCACTCAGTCAGAAACGCCCCATTCTGGAAGAAGAATCTTGCATGTGGATAGCATAATGGAAAATCCTTTTGTCATGAAAAAATGGCAACTTTTTGCCAAAAGGAATTTTCAAAAAATGGTTTTTTGAGAAAATGGAAGTAAATCTCTGCAAAATCTTAATCATCCAGGCTGCCAACTGCTATGGAGCCAAAGGCATTGTGAGCCAAGTAGCTGGGGAGCTATCAATTCAGAGACATTAAGAATGTGTCAGCCTCAGAAGCTGGGGATACCAGGGAGCCCTCGAGCAGGAGAAGCCAGGCAGCTCAGCAGGCCTAGCTGGCAGAAAGCATCAGCTTCCTTATCATCAGCATTTTTTCAGTAGAAAATACCTTTCAGCATATTTTCAACAGAATTTCATTCTCAGAAACCCCAACAGTGACACTACTAAGTCACCCTAACTCTGCCAGATGTGAACATCAATAGGAGGATGGAGGTCAAATTCATAAAGGAAGGGGGAGCAGAAGGCTGGGGGACCTCCCATGTCTCTAAGAAAACAAGGTACTCCCTCTAGGTCCCAAATGCTTATTGCCACTTATATTACAGCAGAGAAATCACTTCTCAGTAACAGAAGAATTTTTCACGGGGACTAAAAGGACCATGATAGAACAAGGGATGACCTACACTATTCTATTTGGCAGCCCAGACTGGAGTGGTCTCCTCCAGGAGGAGTGAAGCCACCACCTCCTACAAGGTCAGAGGCACTTTGCAGATCATGCTGCACTGATCTGTGTGGTGGCCTCACTGTGGAAGTTTAGGGCATTCATAACCCCAGGTAGAGCTGAATGACCTGGTGCAGAACAGCTGAGTAATTGTAACTTTATTCAGATTATATCCTGTTGGCAAGCATGTGAGTTTCTATGTCCTTCTATGTCCAAGGGAACAGAAGTTCCCTTGCTTTACGTGTTGACTCAGAGCCATTACAAGGTCAAAGCACTCTTTAGGTTTATGGACAGTGAGTGCCTGATAAGACTGACTGCAGGAGGACATTTTTTTCTCAGCCTGGACAAAGGCCAGACCAGTTTTGTTGGAATCCTAGACCCACTGAGTCCAAACTTTGTTGTTATCATAAACTGCCAAGGAGAGAGATTACCCATGGCATTGCTTCAGTGGGGTAGCACATAGATTTATCACGTATGACCACAACATGAACAAGTCCTTCAAGGCTTGCTTTCACCTTCCTTCCTTCTATTTGACCCTTCATCCTGCTTTCTCCTTTCTCCCTGGCCCCTGATTCTCTTTACACATCATCTTCTAAGAACTTCAAGAACTGATCTTTATCTCCATCTCATAGTGTCTCTGTTCTTTCTATGGTTGCAATCTCTCTGAATTCACATTATCCCCTGTTTTAGGCCAAGGGAAGGCCTGAAGCTCAAAAATCAATAGGGAAGTGCAAGAAAAGTAGCACAATCCAGACCTAGCCACAGGCAGCTCCTTTTATCTTCCCGAGATAAAATGTCATTTCTATAGCAAGTGCCTTTTCATTTGGAATCCATCTTTTCCATGATGAAATAAGACTTCTGAAAGCACCACATCAGAGAGGATGGTTCTTTGGGGATACAGTGATAACAAGCATAGCAAGTGACAAAGGATAATCTCAGCAAGCATTTAGTAAGGTAGGAAGCACAATACCTATTCAACCTTTGATTAGGTAAAAAATTTCAAACTGGGATTAAGCCAAATCTCTAGCATCCATGACATCTCTAAAAAAGGCAACCAGCTGCTGGGGCATATAAAGAGCTACCACCAGAAATTCAGAGTCCAAAAGGCTCTGGACGTTTTTGCTCAAAAAAGACTTATCCTGGACAAAATATTAGTATGAAATGAATTTTAATTATTTTCCTCAGAGTAAGTAGCTTCCCATTCCCAAATCCAAGGCAAAAAGATCTCTATTCTTTGAATCAGTAAGATCTCACTCTTGGCCTTTCATCTTTCTGAAGGATCCCATGACAGCACTGCCATCCACAGACTTAAATTCTTTAAATTCAAGTGGCTTTGCCCCAAAGCACATATAATCCCACAGTTGTCATTAACATGATGAGTCACTTTTTTCCCCTTTCTTGAATAAATAGGAGGAGCACAGCTAAAAATAAAAGGAATAAAAAAAAAGTTTTACTGTAAATGAGCAGTTCTGCCTCAGCTACAATCAAGTGTTATGTTTCATTGCCAAAGTCATGAAGCACACCTGGGTGACATGTTTCCTTTTAATTTGTGCAATTCCTGGAAAATAAAATGCCTCATTATGTTCTGCAATACAGTAGCATTTCTGTAAGGTGCCTCAAAGTATCTAATCATCACAATAATTTCATTTTATTTCACTAAAATACACAGACAGGCACAGAAGATATTTAGGTTTTGGCTTTTAAAGGAACAGTTGGCATTCACAATTTGAAGTATTTCTATTATTTCAGCTAAGATGATTAATAGAAAACAACTGTTGTCTGGCAGATTGCATTTAAAACTGTACTACTGAACACATCCCCAGTTATTTTGAAACAAGGAATGTACAAGGAATATATCATTAAATACATTTCAAGCAGGGAAACATCTGCTAAAATTTAAGACAGGTGATTGTGTAAAGTTGAAATAATACTGGCAGAAAATCCACCCATTTTGCTAAATCCGTCACTTCGAAAATAGAAAGGCTTTTCTCTCACAGTAGAATAGATCTAAAAGCAAAATTAAAAATGCACTTAGTCTTTCCTTGGTGTGCTGTGGAAAAAAGATATTCTTTGAGATCAAGTTTGGAAACCAACAGGAAAAGTGTTTAAATACTGGTTTAACCATCAGAAGGACAATTTCAAGATATAACTATCAATACAATTGTATCCATTGTTCTTGGGTTTATAGTTTCATTAACCGTGAACACAACTTACACTGAAACAGAATGCGAGCACAATTTAAGCCTTTATTTAAAACCAGGTCTGCAGTGCCACAGACTTGTCAGCTCCCCCCGCATGGGAGGGGGGTAGGGTCCTGTGAATGGGGGACCGAGAGAGGAGATTTGCAAAGCAGGAGTGCTCATTGCTATGTTACGTTCGCTGATTATGTCCAGTGTCGTGTGCCTTAATTTTATCATTAGCACCTCCCTCGCCTCCACGACCTCCTGCTCTCAGTCCATAAAAGCAAGTAGGATGTAAAGAACGGGTGCAGCCTGCTGCTCCCTGCAGCTTCAGAGAAAGCTGGCTCTGGGCTGTCATTGCACCGTGTGTATGCCAGCTGCACCTAGGGACAACCAGCATTATGGAGGCATATTGTGGGGCTGTGCTGTACATTATTATGTAAGAGAGGCCTTCAGCTTCAAATGCACAACAATCGGCATGAATTTAAATAAGACACTGAAGGGAATTAGCTGCAGAAAATTAATGCCAGGCAAGCCCATTCTAAACACAACATGCCCAAACCCCTTGTCTGGGAAACAATAAAGCTGAAAATAGATATTCATAATGTTAAATTACATGCTTGCATACATGGTCTCTGCACTCAGCACATGCAAGCTGTCTCCAGCCATCACACACAGGCATGCTTGCACTCACATGCACACATACGCACACACACAGAGTCATGCAGTTCCAACGCATGTGTAAAAACATTCTGCTTACTTTTCTCTCATCACACATGCTAAATAGGTCAATATAATGAAAGCACATACATGAGAATGCACATGAACAGCTGTGCATGCCAGGTATAGAACAAGCATATGAGTGTGAGGATGAAGCATGAGTCTGGATTACCACAAAACCAAACAAAAAGGCAAAGAAATCAGACTTAGGTTTTCACAATTTATCATTTGATGTCCCAGCCCCATAAGCTTATTTTTCTTTTTTTTTGTGTGTGTGGTTAGACATTTCTACATACCCCAGGTCATATTTCCCCCATAGATATAATATTTTATTGATCTTGTACTTAATCTGTATTTCAATTTATAATTTAAAAAGAAATGTATGCCACCACTAGCATTAGTAAGGCAGTCTGTACAAAATCTTGTTTCCCATATATTAAACAAAATTTCTAAGTGAAAAATTTCTGTTTTGTATTGCAATTAAGATGAGAAATAATGCACTGCCAGAGGTATAAGAGGTGTAACCAGAATCACTGGGTATGAATACTGTTTGACAAGCTATGGTAAGAAAAGTTGTGCTTTGCATAGGTTTATAAGGAATTTAAGAATTGGAATTTCCATCCACAAAATGGGAATTCTTAATTGGGATTATTTGTGACAATTTTGTAGCCCCAGATATAGTGCTAGAACATTAGAACTGACAGATAAATAATCACCATATTCAAAATCAGTTGAATTTTCTTAGTTTGTTCCTGCTTACCATTTGTGAGCACATCTTCTGAGATACTCAGCATCCAAACATATTGGAAGAATATCACAGGAGCACAAAGGGCAGATGCTATGATTTATTAGCAAAGTACTGAATGTGTGTGTGCATGTAGACTCCAAGTTTCAAGACGCATCACTCAAGAATTTTTGTGGGTAGAATTCATCTATACCTCTTAATGTTAAAGTTCAGTACCTGCCATTAGCCAGAGAGATTGTGTGTTAAATACATGCTTAGATCAAATTATATAGGCAAATTTAGATTGTTTAATCCACCATATCAAAATACACATGTAAGTATCAATAAAAGAATGCTCTAGAATTTAAAAATAGTAGTTTATTTTCAGGTTTTTTATCATTTTGGCAGAGGACAGAAGGAGTGGGTGAGAGAGCATTGGATGACAGAATTATTACCCAGCTCTACAGTTAAGCTACGTAAATAATTCATCTCCACACCAGATAAGTCTTTCTGAAAATCTACTGCATGTCTTCCCTCTGTGACGAACGTGTTACACATCACTATTTCAATGTTAATTGCAGTGGAGACCAGATAGAGGAGCTCAGAGTGCCTACTGTGCAAGTGAAAATCCTTTGCCCTATTCAGAGTCAGTAGTGCTTGACGAGGTAAAGGCTAAATACCATGAAGAACAGTGAATGGCTTTCAGTCTTTAGTGCTGATAAACATGTTTATTGTTTCTATTGTTTATTTGTAGAATTAAAGCTAACCCATTCCCATTAAACCTAGATATACGTCAATCAGTTGCTATATGTAAAGGAAGAAACTATGTCAGTTAGACCCACAGGAGAAAAAGACCAAAGAGTATTTAATCCATTTGGCCCTGAAAAGGAGTTGTTCAGTGGACAGGAAAATTATTGAGCACATGTAAGGAGCATATCTGAGTATTGTTCATGATTTTTCCTCTGAGGCAAAGACAAAGAAGAGATTTTGAAATTTTCATTACACTAGAGGTGTATTTGGGATAGCTGAAAGCAAAGTTCTAAGTAAGTGCTGGAGAGACAGGCCTCTTTTCATCTAGGTACAGATGAGACCTGGAGAGCAGCACTTCATGCTTGCTGTCAGCTGTATAAGGACAAAAAAACAGATCTCCAGGCAGCCTGAAATGAAAAAGCCACAGCCTTTGGTTTGACACAACCCAAGGCTGGAGACCCAAATGTAACACAGCACCCGCAGTGAATTAGAGTGATGGTCAGATGCCTCTGCCTTTCTGGAGGAAAAACATTACTATATTGCTTAAGAACTAAGCAAGAAAAAAATTGTTTTTATGATCTTGTTCTGTCAGTTGTAGTCCAGTTACAAAATTGAGCAGCCACCAAATTTGTAGAGCCCTGTAGGTATGTTTAGAAAGACACAAGACACATTTGAGATGTATAAAGCCAACTGAATTTACCACTTGAAGATCAGGAGTGCTGTTTAACAAAACCACTCATTTTTAATCAGCCCTTGGATACCCCTATACCAGTGTCTCTACCC
This sequence comes from Pelecanus crispus, assembly GCF_030463565.1. NCBI lineage: Eukaryota > Metazoa > Chordata > Aves > Pelecaniformes > Pelecanidae > Pelecanus > Pelecanus crispus. The sequence goes on from NC_134643.1 coordinate 51,392,421, forward strand.
CAGCTTCCCCATTTCTCAAAGGAGTCCTGGAGCCTTTCTCTGCCCTTGCCACTCAGCTCCTGATTTCTGCTCCAGAGTACACAGGTGAATACATATCTGTTCAATGAAATGATTCCTTTCGACTCACCCGGATAGACTGCTAAATGCCCTTTCTGCGCTGCCCCCCCACCCCAGCCAAAACTTCCCATCTTTTTTTTCTGTGTGATACCCTAATTAGCATCGTCACACGATCAGTCTTTTGTCCACGGCCCATCATTGCTGAGGATACTGGTTTGGGTGCTGGTTTGTCATCCAGGATGCCATCTATTTGTACACATGGGCTGCCACGTGAGTTGGTGATCATCCTCCCTTTGAATTTCTGTCCTGTCTTACTGTGAAAGGCAGAGAAGGCAAATGATACTCAGAGCTGAAACAGAGGCTACAACTTGCAGCAGCTGCACACAATAGAGATCCTAATAGCAAATAGAGATCATAGAAATAACCATCATCTCGTCATTGCTACAGTACAACAATAGGGAGCGATTCAGTTTGGGATATATTAAGAGAATGTGAATAACACTGTTACAGCAGTGTCATACACACAGTTCCTACCTCAGCTATGTTATGAAAATACTGTCATGCTTGTGAAGCCCCTGTGCGGTGTTAGCTAATTTTCTCAGTGCAAAGGAAGAACTAACTGATATCCAGAGGTATTTACTAGGGTTATCCTCCCCACCAATATATTAGAGGAGACAGATTATTTTTCAGTTTATGCATCAGGCACTACAAATCTGAAGATAAAACCAACCAGCCTAACTGGGACCAGAACACAAAATCTGGATTTCAGGGAACTTGAAACTTGAAATTCTAAAGCCCCAGGAAATTCTGAATTCTGGGCAAGTCCCTTTTCAGTTTTTAGATGTGGGGATTTCACAGCAGCAGCAAGGCATTGCCAGTACTGTTATTTACATGCACAGTTCCCTCTGAGCTAGGATGGGTGCTTTTGGACTGAGTTTGCATCCATCAGTTTTAGATTAAATTGGGGGATTTTCCTAAATTACCGCCAGTATGCTATGGGTATTCATAGGTGACTCCCATAAAGTCACTGCTTACTTTCAAATTACAGACTGTGTTCAAGATTGTAATCGGAGCCTCATACCTCTGCCATTCCTGTCTTACAGGTCATTAGGAAGGTCTTTCACTCACCCCCGTACACTAGCTTCTGTGTTATGAGCCTTGTTTTTCCTTACCGCTTACATACTTCATTTCAAATTCTACAGGGACCCTTTAATGCGCAGTTTGTATTCCATAGCATTACAGAACATTTCTTTTCAACTTTTATTTTCCAGCTGGAGAGCATTTTCAATAGGATTGTTTGTAATTTTGTTTTCAGTTTACACATCTCAAGACATCATGACACATCTGCATTTCATACTTCTCAGCAAGGGTTTTAATGGAAATAAACACGATATCCTACAAGTGAAAGTCCTAGGGAAATGAGACAACAAAGGACAGCTGTGTCCTGGATTAAAAGCTTCTCAGGAGGGAGTTCTACCTGCAGCCTGCTATCTCCCTTTACAGCCTCTGAGCACCTCCCCTCAAACCCCTAGGCTTCGTCTCTGTAATGCCTCAACTCTAACCCTAGGTGTGGACTAACCTAACCCTAGCCATGGCAGCTCACGGCTTAGACAGGCATACTCTTCGCTGGGTAAAGAACTGGTGGGTGGCCGAGCCCAGAGAGTAGTGATAAATGGTGTTAAGTCCAGTTGGCGGCCGGTCACGAGCGGTGTTCCCCAGGGCTCTGTTTTAGGGCCAGTCTTGTTCAATATCTTTATCAATGATCTGGATGAGGGGATCGAGTGCACCCTCAGTAAGTTTGCAGACGACACCAAATTGGGTGGGAGTGTCGATCTGCTGGAGGGTAGGATGGCCCTGCAGAGGGACCTGAACAGACTGGATCGATGGGCCAAGGCCAACTGTATGAGGTTCAACAAGGCCAAGTGCCGGGTCCTGCACTTCGGTCACAACAACCCCATGCAACGCTACAGGCTTGGGGAGGAGTGGCTGGAAAGCTGCCTGGCCGAAAAGGACCTGGGGGTGTTAGTAGATAGCCGGCTGAACATGAGCCAGCAGTGTGCCCAGGTGGCCAAGAAGGCCAACAGCATCCTGGCTTGTATCAGGAATGCTGTGGCCAGCAGGAGCAGGGAGGTGATTGTCCCCCTGTACTCGGCGCTGGTGAGGCCGCACCTGGAATACTGTGTCCAGTTTTGGGCCCCTCAGTACAAGAAAGACATTGAGGTGCTGGAGCGTGTTCAGAGGCGGGCAACGAAGCTGGTGAAGGGTCTGGAGAACAAGTCTTATGAGGAGTGGCTGAGGGAACTGGGGTTGTTTAGCCTGGAAAAGAGGAGGCTGAGGGGAGACCTTATCGCTCTCTACAACTACCTGAAAGGAGGTTGTAGTGAGGTGGGTGTTGGTCTCTTCTCCCAAGTAGCTAGCGATAGGACAAGAGGAAATGGGCTTAAGCTGCGCCAGGGGAGGTTTAGACTGGAGATTAGGAAGAATTTCTTTACGGAAAGGGTGGTCAGGCATTGGAACAGGCTGCCCAGAGAGGTGGTGGAGTCCCCATCCCTGGAGGCGTTTAAAAAATGGGTAGATGTGGCACTTCGGGATATGGTTTAGTCTGGTCTACCCTTGATTAGTCTAGAGTGGGCTTGGTAGTGTAGGTTAATGGTTGGACTGGATGATCTTAAAGGTCTTTTCCAACCTAGATGATTCTATGATTCTATGATTCTATGATTCTATGACTGGGCCTTACAAAAGGACATCCAGCTCTGGCCAAGATGAACAACTGGTCAGCAGAAAACTCTTTTCATTGCCCAAACCTTCCCTCTACAGTCCCTTTACAATCCCACAACTGGACCCCTTGGCTTTGCATCTCTGTTAATGCTAACTGTAAACCTATCCCAAAGAGCAATCAGACTTCTTAGGGTATAATAGCTTTGGTTGCCCAAACCTTCTCTTGGCAGTCCCTTTGCAGCACTTCTTCACTGGATTCATAGGCTTTGTCACTCTCCTAAACCTAAAAGTGGCCAGAGCTTTAAACCCAGACAACCCTTGCCCTGGCTGAAATGAAAAATTTTTAGGGGAGATTAATTTCTGTTGCCCAAACCTTCTGTGGGCAACCCCTTGGCAGCCCCTCTCCAGCTGGATCCCTAGGTTCTATCTTCCTCCCAACCACCATACCCCAACCCTAAACCTAGACATTCACTACGCCTTAGACCAAGATCCCAAGCCACAAAAATACGTGAATTGGTTGGCAGCCTAATTGCTATTGTACTTCTGCGGCAGATCTAGGTGTTTTCTCTCTCCTAACTTCCGTCCCAACCGTAACCATAACCCAGGCAAGAGCTAAGCTTCAAATTCTCACCTGAGATGGTCTTCACCAGGGCTACCCTTGGGGTTTATTTTCTAATACACGGGATACACCTATGGTAGGCTTGAGGTTAGGAGAGAGATAAGGCCCAGGGCTTCAGTTGTGTTGGCATTGCAGAGAGGCTACTAGGGAAAGGTTTGGACAACAAAAAGAACTCTCTTCTGAGAAATTTTCTGTCTGAGATGTCACCTGGAGTCTCAGACTAATGCTCAGCCCATGCCTAGGGTTAGGGTAAGAAGAGGGACAAAGCCTAGGGGTCCAGTGGGAGTACAGCTGCAAAGGGGCTACCTAGGGAAAATTTGGACAACAAAATAATTATCTCATGATTTTTTTTTTTTATTTGTTTTGGCCACAGCTAGGTTTGTCTGGGGATAGTTCTGTGGCAACTCCTAAGGAAGAGAGTTAGGAAAGAAACAAAACCTTGTGATACAGTTGTGATAGGATTGCAAAGAGGCTGCCAAGGGAAAGTTTGGACAGCAAAAAGGATTTTCCCCTTTTCATTTTGTCAATGGGAAGGGTGATCTGGGGTAAAGGCTTCAGCCACTTTTAGGGTTACAGTTAATGTAAGATGTGAGACAAAGCCTTAGGGCCCGGTTGTAGCAGGGCTGCAAATGGGCTGCCTGCAGAAGGTTTGGGCAAAGAAAGGGCCAAGGCTGGAGGTCCTTACGTAAAGCTCAGCCCTTGCCTATGGTTAGGGTTAGGACAAAGACAGACTCAGGTCCTGTTGTGTTGGGGTCACAAAGAGGTTTCCAAGAGAAGAGCTGAGCCACAGAAAGACTTGTCCCCTGAGAGCTTTTCCACCTGGGCGATTGCTCAGGGTCTTGTGCCAAATCTCAGCCAATGGCAAGGTTTAGCTTTTATATTATATGTTTAAAAGTGCAAAAAATAAAGATAGAGATTAAAAAGTGACATAAAGACTCAGCAGATCTTAACACAATATATCAAATTAACTATCCATCTTCTTCAAGAGAAATATAAACCTTGTAGCAACTTTGCTGTGGTTAAAAAACAAAAGTTATTTCTAAGATATCCATATTATGGCTAGAGCTGGTAGTGCACTTCAGGATAGTGTCACTGACTTAGGAAGGATCAGGACCATCCTTGCGAGGGTCTGTTTGAGGCCCTCTCTTGTAGGCAGATCTTGCTGGAGGAAACAAACTAACTTAGGGAGAACTTCAGCCTCAAATAATTTTGCTCCACAGGGGCTGAAAGTCAGCATTTTTACACTCCAGAGGCCACCAGATGGGACAGGCTGTGACGCTCAACAAAGCTTGCTGCCACTGAGCAGGGATGGCCCCAGCCCTCCGCTCTTCACGTCTTCTGGCAGCACCCACCAGTCTACTGCTCTGCAGCACTCATGCTGCTGCTGTTCCAGTCCTCTCCTGAGTTGGACCAACTCAAGGACCCAGGAGAAATGCAGCCCTGCAAAAAAAGTGTAGAACTTTCTGCTGGATTAGTGAGTTGAACTGGCTCACACAGGGTGAAACAAAAGACAAAGCTGAGGAGCAGGAGGGAGATTTGCTGTTGCAGCCATGACAGCAGGGAAGAACGAGAGAGGAGGGCAGCATGGAGGAGCGGGACTGTCCCTTTAGGATGCAGCAAACAATTTCATCCACCTCATCTGATTGTACATTAGGGGTGACCTGTGCCAGCCCAAGAACAGCCCTGTGCTCCTCACAACTCCAGATGCCCCTTTCACTTCTGGGCCATTGCAGCCTCCTAAACCAGAAAAAGGGGAGAGTTGTTTTCTACAGTTTAGAGAGTGAGACCATGTAGTGCAAGGCCAGAGAAAAACCAGTGTGTCCTATGGACGAGGGCAGCACGGCGAGGCCCAGGATACAGAACCATGGCTGGTTTTGGTTGTTAGCTCAGCAAAGGTCGCTGTGGTGTGTCAGGCCACAGATCCCGACCCAGGGACTCCCACAGCAGCCTGCCTGCTACCCACACCATTTCTCACTCTCCAATCTGTCAACTGAAGAGACTGCTAATTGCTGGGTCATCCTGCAGTCCTCTAGCAGAGCTGGGCTCTTCTTGGGCTGCACAGTGACTTTGTAAGTCTCCACCTGATAAAAGACCCCAGAGCCTCAGCTAGAAGCAATTATAGCTAGGGCTGGAAAGAAGATGACTGGAAAATGTGATTTCTGTCTCCTGAAAATGTCATGTTTGAGGAAAAAGGATCATCTGGGCAAGGCAGACAAGGCAAAAACAAAATTATGTCATGGGGAAAGAATTCTGAAAAAAAAATCTATTTGGGAATTGGAGCCCTTCACCTTATGGAGAGGGGTATTTGCATGTTCACTTTCCCCTTCTTGACAACGTCTTTTCAGACCAGCGATAGGGATCTATCTGTTTGTCATCTCAATTTTCCTGGTGGAAAATAGGGTTTGCTTTTTCCTTTGGGAAAAGTCCCACTTTCGCCTTTGTGCAGAGGACAATTTCTGCTGAAGGACCGCTGCCACGAGCGGCCGTGTATCTCTCCCCTCAGAGGGATCCGCCCCGGTGCACAGCAGCACTGCGCTGTCTCTGGCCATGCTGCTGCTGCTCTGCACCCCCATCCTGGCCCCAGGTTCCGCGCTGAGCGGAACAGATTGTATAGGGGAGACAGGGCAGAAGAGGGGGATGAGGAGAAGGAGGAATAAGAAAGCGAGCCTGCCTAAGTTTTAACCTGGTACAAAGTTGTGCTGGGACCGCGGGGCTAGAAACTGTTCTCCAATCCAGCAATACAGAATGAGGCAAAAAGTATTAATGACTTCGATGGTGAAGCTCCCACGTTAATAGACTGGCTGCCTCCTGAACCACACTCTGCCTCTCTTCACAGCTTTTGCCACCTGATGACGACAGCCTTGACCCCTTTCATTTGAAGTTGTTTACAAAGAGCAATGATATTCAGACAGTATTTATATACTTCTTGTAGAGTATCTCAGCAGCTGGCAGTAAGGGGCTGCAACATGCGACCAATGAACCCACAATAAATAATCCCTTGGACAACTGTTAAAAAACTCTGGTTTATGGCATTTTGGAAGGAACCTTATCTAATAACAAAAACATTAAAGGTGACTTAAATAGCTCACAGTTCTCTGGAACATCTGGGCTTGTAGTCATTTATCACATAAACTATGAATAAGGCCAAATGAACTAAAAGTCCTTCTGTTTTCCTTTTCCTTTATATATAGCTTTTTCCACTGGAAGAATACACTGCAGGCCCTTAATCACTTCTGCAATATCACAGTGTCAGTTTTATTTAGCAAAGCAATACATATTTCAGCAACAAGGCTATGTGAACACATTTACATTTTATTTTTCTGTTTAACTAGGTGCTTTTTTTAATGCCAAGGGTTTCTTGATGGATGAAGATTTTTTATTTGAGGCTAATACTGATTTTTTGGGTAGTGACCAGCTAGCTCTACTGGAATGCATTTTTAAACTTATATCTCTTTATGCAAGTTATTTTTTGTTTGTTAACAGCTGCTTATGCATTGTAGTGATTATCCTGTGCACTGAATCCTGTGGATAAAGACCTCAGTGCTATGTAACTAAAAACTGTATCATAACACATACATGCAAGGAGTTGATTACAGCTTCAGGGGAAGCGATTGTTTTGACATTTCCTAGCTTCTCACTTCCTCTGTTTGCAATCTTGAATAACATCTCTGTTAACAGAGGGGGGTTTCTAATATAATTTCCTAAATTTGCCTTTTCTGTTCAATTAGAAGGTAGAACAAATTGTACTGCATGCAGTGATCTCTTCTTCCCAATGTATATTGGCATCAGAGATGCAATCCTGTTTTTCAGCCCTGCAAGCAGAGACCTCCACCACTTCATCTGTAGGACTAAGTATGTTGCTGGGTATCCTGGCCTCCGGGTGAACTGTGCCTTTCCCTTCCTTTTGTGCACACCCTTGAGAGATGACAGGCTGAGTTTCCTTTACATCTTTAACTGTTGCAACCAGCACTTTAGACTGGATTGCTGGATGAATATGTTACAATCTCTGATGAAACCTTCCTTTTTTTCTGGCTGACTGATGTGGCAGGGCCAGCTGTGTTTGCCACACAGAAGAAATTTTCCTTTTGCCGTCCCAGACCAACAGCATGCTAGCACATGGAGAAAATCTGGGAATTAAAGCCACTTCTCTGCACCAAAAGCTCCCCAGACTCTCAAGTGCTGGTCCCAGGTCTCCAAATGCACCAGTGACCTGCTGGGATCTACACAGTCCCCCACCCTGCTCACAAGCCTGTTGGGACTGGCCCACTCTCTCCAGTATTGAACTGAGATCCCACCAACTGACCAACAGGTCTTCTTCCACCAGTGACCTGGGAATCTGTTGTATCTCCCCACACCACAGACCCTTTGCCCCTTTCAGAAAACCCTGCCCATAGATGTGACCACAAGCTGCTGATTTAAACAACTCAGCTTCTTAGAGGAAACTCATTAGTAATTCTGCCACAGGCACATGGCAAGCAGGAACAAAAAAGCTGTGCAAGCTTGGTACTCATACTCAATTTGCTATTCCTCGCACCCCTTGGGGCAGCCTAGCTGTTGACCCACTATGTAAGACCCATGTTTTGACCACCGCTACTATATGAAGCTGCTGCCTCCCAAGCTATCCCTCTCCCTCACTTTTTCCAGACTTTCTAAAATGAAAGTTTTAACTGATAAATCTTTGGGTTTGATCCTTAGCCTCAGCAAGCAACCTATGCAACTCTGCTTGGCACCTAGAATTAACATTTCCCCAGTCAATTGCTTGGCCATTGTTTAACTTTTTGACGTTATACCCAAAGATGCCTTATCTCCTTGCCATTGTTTCACTTCCTCCTTGACAGTACTTGAAGTTCCTTTTGATTCAAGTCCACCTTGGCAGGCAGAATTACATCCCAAAAGTGAAATGAGCCATGCAGTCCAACTCACCTAACCAAACTGTTTAAGTTCCATATTCAGTAAGCAGAGAGAGCAAGATGCCTTTGGAGGCCTGCTGAAAGGTACCCAGTCCCTCTTATTTGGGCACAACTGAAGGGCAATGTAGTTCACCCAATCATATATAAACTGGTAGGAAAGTGGCAGGCACCTCTATCTAGCTGCCTAGTTGACTTCTGAGGCAGGGCAGTGAAAGGTACGGAGAAGGAGGTGCCACTTACCCCTTACCAGATAGGGCAGTGTGAGGGCAGTCGCTCAGGAAGCAGGAGGCCTCTGCCCTAGCTTCTGCTCTGCTTGCACATCATCTCCCATGCCTGACAGCAGTGCTTTTAGTGATAGGCTGTTGCATAGACACCATGTAAAGGCAATTTTTTTACATTCCTATATAAAGAGATTTTCATCTCTTCTTTTCAAGCCAAACCACCATGAAGCCAGACACGTAGGAGTCCTGCAGCCAGCTGGAAAACACACAAAAGTGATCTTAGTTTTATGCTAGTAACTAGGACACTCTTCAGGCTGACATGGATAACATTCCACCTTGACAGAAAAGCAGCTAAATCCTTTAGCCTCAGATTTCCTTTCTAAACTTTAAGACAGTAGGTATGGCCATTATACAAAAAAAAAAAAAAAAAAGGACTGCCACCACTTCCTAAGGTGTGATTTGTTTTAGGGCTGACTGCACCTCATCTCCTTCACGCTTCCTCTGGGATCTTAGGAAGACTTTGTGTGCCCATCTACACTTACACCTGGATCACAGCAGGGCCTATGCAGGAAGACTGACTTCCATCTTAGCAATGTGCACTTCACAGTACATAGGGACAGGCACAATGAAGTACCAAGGGAAAGAGGCAGGCACCTGATGAATTTAGGTGCCTACAGGGGTAGGCAGTCCATTGAAGCAGGCAGGCTGGATTACTTGTGTAGACCTCGGCTCGGCTGCAAGTCACCATGAATACAAGAGTCAGGCAGACAGGATCACACCTATGTAATCCATAAAATGTTGCAGATATCTCCTTTGACCTATGCGTTTGGCAACAAAAGAAAGTTATTGTCTCAAAGTATGGGAACAGACTGCTATAACCAACACTGAATCTTTTCAGCTGGGTTTCTGAGGGGCAGAAAAAAGATTTCCCTAAGCTGGGCTGTTTCTAGTTATCTTCCTGAGGCTGTCAGCCTATGGTTTCTAGGCGGCTGCTGCTGCTTTTCCTTTGGTGGTATTTTTTAACCCAGCTATTTAAAATGTTTATGTGCATTTATTTTGTGCAGGCTCTTAACATTTTTCTGAAGAACACAAGTGTGAAGCAAGAAATGGTAATTTCTAGCAGCTTATATCTCTGCTAAACTTCTCTGGAATTGCATGGAAGCAAGAAAAGACACATCACTAGCCCAAGGCCCTCTCCCTTCTGAACTTCAAAGCCTGTCATAAACAATAAAAGCATTAAGACTTTTTTTTAATGAAAAGGCAAGTGAATGCTTTATAATTGAGAGTATAAGGCAATATGTATGTATATTTTACCACATACACACACAAGTTATCACCATCTCCTGTAAAGCTTCAATTTTCTAAACTTTATTGAGTAAGTGAATATGGCAAAAGTTTAGCAGAAAAGCAACGAGTTATTAGTTGGTCAATTATCTTTTAAGGGCTAAATAGACTCCAAGAAAAGTTGGAGATCACTACAGTAATGCAAGCAGAACTAAAACTAAACCATTAGGTCACAAACACAAAAATGCTGAGAGTCAATAGCCTGAGGCAGGCAGTGGGATGCAGAACACCAACCACTGCACATGAAACACAGTCATAGCTGCAGAGAAGCTGTCCAATAAAATAGACCAGTGGCTCAGGGTCCAGGAGATTCAATCTGACACCATTCCAGGGATATCAACATATGACTTCAAACACTGCATTAAGAGATAGAAAGCTTAATAGCTGCTTTCTGCTTTAGTACAATGCCTAGTGATAATATTCCTGAATTTAGAACTCATAAAATATCTGCCGCCTCCAGCAGCAATATCTCAGTACTTTACTGAGATCAAATCCTTTAGTGAAGTGTGTCAAATAGGTCAGAAGCAGATGACAGTACATGAGAAGGGGCACTACCTCCATAAAAGCATTTATAAGAAAAAGAATATATAAGGCCAGAAGAGATATATGGGAACACAGATATTCATGACTTTCAAAGACATTTTCAAACCTTCTAATTCTCCAGTCATATATTCTATCCAATACTTTCAGAAATTAAAGTGAAAACCAGACTGGAAAACATAGGCAGATGAGGAAAGCTCAATAAACCTGCCAAGGATATAGGAAAAAATGGGTTGCCACTGGTTTGGATCTACACCTTGGCTTGGTGAAATGGTCAGGCAGGAAAGAGGGGCTCACTGGCCCATGTCTTCAAGACTGGCTCTTTTGGCCAGGGCAATTTCCTAGTAGAGCAAGCGAGCTGATTTTGCTTCCAGATCTTTTTTCCTTCAGGTGACGGTCCTATGCAGTAGCAAACAAGCTATTCAAGTAGCAATACTCCTTTATATTGGACACCAAACCTTTATCTAAAAAAAAGTTGACACTGTTAACCTTTGGAGCCTGAGCACCAGCTAGAAAGTATTCTTCTGATTCATTTTGCTTTACTGTCCATCTTTGTATGAAAATTACTTAGGAGTTGAATATTTACAGCAGTAATGGCTTTTGAAGTTCAGTCCTTAAAGGCATTAAATTATGAAAATGGTTACCCTGAAAAAAATGAGAACAATGGACCTTACTTATTCATTCTGTATGTTCTGTCTAATAACTCAGGGCTAAACCTCACCCACCTGTGTTTGTCTGAGGTCAAATGCAATAAAAGACTGATAATAAATGCTGAATTTCTATAGGAGGATCCTAGCTAACGGCCTTCTTGCATGAATAAACTGAAATCAAGATTACGCTTTGCAATAAGATTGTAGAATTCGGAAGTAGAAGGTTGAGAGATCTGTGGAGATTAATCTGTTATAATTCAACAATCTTCTATATTTTTAAACAAGATTCTACAAAACAAGGTCACAAAGGACATTCCTCATTGTTCATTAAGCTACTATTTCCTTGTATATGGTACTGGCAGGGTGGAGTGCAATTATTTTCTGCAAATCAGCTGGGAAAGCTATTAGAATACAATAAAATTCAAATGTGTGTTCTTATCATATCCTTCCCTAAGAGCTAAATATTTGCATTATAACTGCATTATGTCAGATAATTTAATTCTAAGGACAAAATTCTACTCCTCATGGTATTCACTATGGATCTTGAGTCCATAGTCTGCTCTTCTGCCATGCTTGTATTGTATTCAGTATTGAAACTCTGGGATATGCTACGAGTTTTTTGTTACTCCATAAACTACACATGAAATTATGTCAGCTCACCACTAGGTTAGCTGGCTATGCTAGGTTTAGGGCTATGCAAGGTTTATAGTTTTGCTTTTCCAGAATAGACCACAGCAGCAAAAGGTGGGACTAGCTTTAGGCCAAAGCAAAACAGGAGGTTGCTTAGGGTAGCAACCTTCCTACTTTTGCTTCTCCAGCCAGAAGAGCAACTGCTTTGGGAACAGGAGCTGGAACAGCCAGTTTCTGACTCCCACCTGCACCCTCCAACCTGCTGCTCCTGAGGGACAGGCAGAAGCAGTAACCACTTACACTAGACCGCTGGTTTCCTTTTCCTCTGTGCACACATCCCAAACCCAGACTCCTGGAAAACCCCTAGACCCTTTCTAGCCATTTTCATATCTCTGACTTTCTTGTAACTTCCCTGTGTCCCCACTTCCCTAGAACTCTGTTGATTTTCCCAGCCCTTGCTCTACTAATTTCCCTCTAAGCCTGAGCTGGTCACCCCCGATATAACAAGAAGGAGAGAGCAAAATTAACTCTAAAGTGCTGAGAAGCTTTTAGATAGTCTTGGCTAGACTGACCCAGGTGATATGGTCTGTAAATGCAATCTGGACATTTTCTATCCCAACAGTCACATGAATTCTGTGGAAGGGAATGCACAGATACTTCTGAATGTGACTATCTAAACTTAAACTTTTTTTTTTTTTGAACAGAATCCATTTAATTATCATGGTATTAATTACAGAGCTGCCTTGACATATATTTCCCAAATTGCCACACTGTGAGTGATGGCAGCATAGAAAAAACAGTTAGTGGGTTATGACCATACTCATTATGAGATGTGTGGACCAGAGCAGGTGACTTCAGTGAGGCGTGGAGGGAGATGTGATTTACTTGAAAGAATGCATTGAGAATAATGATATGGATTCATGAAATTTCCAAGAAGACAACCTAATCCTTTTCTAAATTATTTTTATGAAAAGGTTAGCAGTTGAAAGGTTTTAAAGGTTATTCAGTCCCTTTGTCTAAGTTTTTTCCTACGTTTTTTTATTTAGTAACTTGTCTTGTTTCATTGCACACATCTTAAGCAATGAAGTTGCTACTACTTCCCTTAGAGAAATATTCCATAACTTGCAATTTCTCACTTGTCAGGAAATTTTCTCACACCAGCTTGCATGTTTCCTGTACTCATTTTTTCCAGTTGTGCTAGTACTATCCTCATCTACTACTTTTAGCAAGAGCAGCAATGAGAATTGTTCCTATTCTTATACTATTCCAGCAGTTATGGGATGCCCCTGTGTAGCAGGTGCTATATAACAAAAGTTCCTGCTCCAAAGTGGTAAAACTCTAAGCATTTCTTTCAGAAGTGAATTAACATTTTGGCAATCTCATGAGAATTCATTTAACATGAAACTTTTCCTCTCTTTTTCAGTGACACATAGACGTGGCTAATGTTTACATTTTGAAAAGTGTATCTCTTGTTTTTAAGCCATTGGTGGATTTGGGCTTCAATATTCCAGAAAGCTGTTGGGGTGAGCTTTCCTGGATATGCTCTGTTTATCTACAAGGCAAAGGCAGACATTGTCAGTTTATTCCCCCTTACAAAGTTCTGGTATTTCTTCAACATAAAATGGAGGTTTCACTTTTGGGGTCAAGAATGAAGACCAGCTTCCCTGTATGACTAGCCCTTGGGCAATCTGGTGAGTCTAACACTTTATGTAAAGTGTGGAAACTCAACTAAGAAAATCAGAGTTTACCAACCCACAACGTAGCTGTAAGTGGTAAGGCTGACTGTTGCAGCTGAACTTTGGTGAATACAGCATCAGCCATGAAAGGCAAGATATTGCAAATGGTCAAAACTGGGAAATATATTTCCACTGGGATTTCTATTATCTTAGCAACACATTTCAGTTCTGAATTTTAAAAGATGAAAAAGTTTCCTTAAAATGAATGTTATGGAAACCTTGTCAAATGGAATTGGAACATTCTGGTTTGCTAGAGCAAAAAACTTTTGTTCTGAGTTAGTATCTTTTTTTTTTTTTTCTTGCTGTAATGTTGTGGTTTACAATGCTGTGTACTGATTTTAAAGTTTTATTTTAATTTAAAACCAAAAATCTAAATTACTCCATATTTTTAATCTATTGTTTTTAAGTATGGACATGTCTCAATACAAGGTTTTGCTTTCAGTGTAATGGCATTTCCCTACAGGAGCATACTCTATTGGAAAATGTTCAGCTACCCCTTTTAATGCATAAGCCATTCTCCTTCTTTATAAACTTAACATTTCAAGATCGACAGGAATAGAGCATGTTTGTTGTTTTCCTGAAGTAGAAATTTTGCTTAAATTGTCCGTTGCTCAAGTGTGTGATTCAGTGCCTAGAACAAATAACCTGGGTGATTTGTTTGCATAATTTGAACAGTTTGCCAATAACTTGGGTGTGAACTATTAAAGAAATCCATTCACTCCCTGTAAGTGCTAGAGTCATTAATCCTGACGGGTGTGTACTGTGCATTCTTTTCAAATATATGGGATGAAAAATCACGAATCCTTGAGTAATATTTTTTAGGTAACTTGTTTTGACCACACTTTCCATTGTGTAATTTAATCCTAAAAGTTTGTACCATGTGATGTGATTCAGAATTCAGCAAATAACTTTTAAGCAAAAGGTTTAAGGGTGTTTCTTTATCTGCTATTGTTAGTTGTTCAAAGCATAACAACTCTGAACAGTGAGGGACAGAATCCAGAAGCTAACCACAGAAATGTAGTGGCCAGTTGCTGTGTATGGATATTGTCAATCTGGCTTGACTAAGAATCTTTGCTGTATTTTTGCATTAAACCTTTACAAGGTCAGGGCTTGGGAAATTTGTGTATCAAGATAATACTGAAAGTCTAATATAATTGCTTTTTTTTTTTGTCAGATGTATACGGTGTTTTGAAAGAGGGCTGTGGAATTTACACCAAAGAGTAACTACTTATCTAACCTGCATCTCTCTAGATGAATGGCAGAGACTGCAAATATTCAAGTGGAACCATTAAGGTTGAAAAAAGGGAAATGATTGTCAGAACGACAGAGATACTATCCTAACATTAAATACTGTCAGTCATGGGAAAAAATCTAGTCAGTTTGGTCTGACTTTGATCACTGCATTTCTACAGAGGGCCTGCCCCTGTGCTGCATGCAGAGTACAAGCCTGACTACACTCCTTCAAAGCAATCCTTATGTAGGATGGAGCTTCCACTGCTGGGTTGCAATCACCTTCTGAATTACCTTACCCTAAGAACATTCATTTGAAATAGTATGATTACAAGAAAAGTTGCTCAAATACTGGGTTTTTTGGATTTTCCTAAGGGCAGATTTTTAAGACGAGACTGTAAAAAAGTAAAAGGATATCGAGTAGTAAAAGATTATGGAAATCTACACTGTCAAAAAATAAACCAGTTTCAAAACACCTTACTAGTTCTTTTACTCAAGGACATAATAGATAGGAGTCCTCTTCTAGATCTCTTTGTCTGGGTAGCACATGCTTTATAAACTTTCAGCTGGACTAGATTAATATGAATGGAAATGGAGGGCAAATTCTTGTCTCTGATTCAGCAGAATGCTCACGTATGTTTAATCCCAAACACCTGATTCCCTCTAATTCAAACCTTAAAGCGTGAAGGATCAACTAGTCCATGACTGACTGTTATTAGTAATACTGCAAAACAGGCAGCTTTCATGTCATGTAAGTAGCAAGTATCCCTGAGATATACCAGTGACTTCAAGTGAACTGCTTAGGATTTTTGATGCCCTGCTACTTCATGAAACTAAAATGTGAGAGTATGGTGCATGGTGACACTGAGCATCCACCTGGAATGGCACTGCAATGTCAAATAGATACCAGGATGTTTACAGCCAAAAATTATAATGAAAAGAGAGAATGTTTAAATTTGCAAATCATGTGGAAAGCACAAATCAGTAACTTTAATGTAAGAAGAAAACAGGGAAGATGATACAGCAAAATCCAGAGAAACCCAAAGCCACAAGCAAGAAGGTCAGAGGAAATAATTAAATTGTGTATGTGTGACCCTTTTTCCAGCATGTGTTGGAAAGAGTAAACTGTGGGTTTAAAATGTTGAGCCAGGTATTAATTGAACAAGCCAGACAGAAATTCGGAAAATTCATGGGAGATTAAATGTATCAATGCCTTGAAAAGGAAACTGTCAACACATCTAAGAAATCAATAAGAGAGATCAGAAGTCTCACAGAGACACATGGAAGAGATAACATTTCAGGGTAGGAAAAGGTGATGTGCTACAAAGATGACCTGAGAGGAGGACAATAATAGAAAACCCAAGGAAGTCACACGTTATCCCAAACCCACCAAGGCTCTAATGCACTGTCCTGAGTCTAAGTCCTCTCTAGTCATATGACACAGAGCCAGGGAGGATTGCTGACATACACCGCTCACAAAGCTGGGGAAAACTTCATCTCAGTGCAGAAGTGTGTCTTTGAGGCTAAACTTCTTCTTAGCTCTGTCTTCAGAAAAACACAAGAGTGTTCCAGTGTCAGTCCTTCTTTCACTATGTGGATGTTCAGAATAATATCAGAAGTGGTGGCTGCACCAGAGGACCTCTCAGTTGGGTGTACTATGCTGATTTTAAACAGTCCATTATTCATTCTGTGATCACATCACGAGTAAGTGAAATCTTGTTTACGACAATTTTACTACAGTGTTAATTTTGGATGTGTGGCTTCATAGGGTGAAAATCATCCATCCGTATTAGGATGCCTAAAATGCTTTTTGACCAACGAGAGGAATAAGCGATTCTAAAAAATAATTCATTTCATCTACTTCAGACATCTCTAGAAGACACAAAGCATACCCCACGTGTGTCAACAATGCTCCATTAACTACAAACAGGGCTGTAGGTGACTACCTCAGATGGAGCTTGCTGGGCCGCAGGTGTCTCTCACTTTGAATGGAAGTAGCTTAGATCTTAGAACAGCGCCAGCACTATGTGATTTAAGTGAATTTTCTAACAAACACCACTTCATTACAAGAAAATTAAATGTGAATTGCCTGCAAATAACCTGGAGGGCAATCAGATTTCATCCCAAGTACCAAACAATTGGAAGGGGAGAACAACTTAACTGAATTCATTGACTAATGGAGAGTTGGAAAGGCTGTTTGTAAGACTACGTGTTAAGGACTGCTTATCAAGTTGATATCAAGTATCAAAATGTTGTTCGTCAGATATGAACACTGTTTTTTTCACAAAGAAACAGAGATCAGAAATTATTTGAATTGAAAAAAGGAGGTAAAACTGCTAGGACAGAAATCCTGGCCCAAGCAGTGCAGCACTGACACATGAGGGTACGCAGACTGAGCCAGGCGGGTGATGAGGGGCCTCCCTTAGCCAGAATCTACCCGGGGTCCATCTTAAGTATCAGAACATTTCCAATGCAATTTTCAGTTTGCATTGACCTGTGTGTTAACCTGAAGCAATTATTTCACTCCCCTGAATGCCTTCCCTCCGCTTGCCAGTCTTCACAGGTCAGACTAGGAGCTCCTCCAGTTACTGCTTGTGCAGCTACTACTATATTTACCAAAATTAACAAAACTAGTAGTCTGGGTGTCTAACAAAATGGTGTATCATAGTTTGGTACAATTGTGCATCATAATGGAAGATTCAGAGCCCTGCAGAAGGCAGTGGTACCTAACAAGACAGTTTCTAACCCAAATGCCGTGAACTGTGTGATGAGCTTCATCAAAAGCAAAAAATGTTTAGAGGCATGCTCCAAAGAAATTTGGGAAGCAGTACAATATTTTGTATGATCACATATTGTGACAAGCAAGGTCTATGTTTTAATCCTCTCCCCCCTCTTTGCACTCTCCTGTTAAAAGGAAAAAGAAAAAAGAGGGAGAGAAGAAGAGAGAGAGAAAAAAAGACTTAATGCCAGAAAGTCTTTTTGAAGTATTTATTCTCTTGATTAAGAGTTCTCAATTTGGCAAGACCTAAATCAAGATACATCAAAGAGGGTTCACAATAAAGAGCAGCTGAATGAAAATATATGAGATGACAGAAGGAATAAACAATAATAACTGTGCATATGTTTAAGTCATCTGAAAGTGATTGCAGCAATGTGTAAAATATTCGGAAATAGACATTAAAATGGCATCTTAGTTCCCTGAGGGGAAAAAATCTGCTTAAATTTTAAGTAAAACCTGTTTAAGCTAAACTGCATCCATTCTTCCCTTTGCATTATGACTTCAGGAGTTTTCCCATCCTCTCTGTTTGGTTATGTATAATGTAGAAACCATTACTGTTCCTGATCAGGTTTTCTGCCATGGTAGTGGGTTTCTGGAGGTAAATATACTGGCAATATAGCCAAAACAAGAACCTCCCCACCAGTTATAACTCATATGGACGGGGTGAAGAAGCAAATGCTTCTACATGCCTTCTGTTTGCTGGCATTTATTTCCCCCCCAGTTGAAAAGGTGTTTTTTTCCAACAGAAGGTTGTGTGGAGAGTGTGATTAAAGGTATGAGGGAAATGATTCACACTGCACTCCATGGTAGTTTGAGGGCTGGAGAAAAGGCCAATAGAAACAGAGGAAAAGGGAAATACAGGACAAAACTCAGGAAGAAAATAGACAGCAGAAGGCAATACTAGATTAATAACATGATGGCAGCAGTTTTGGTTTCCCTTTTTCAAATACTCCCCATGCTATTACCTGTGGAAATAATCTAAAACAATCTAACAATGAGGCATCTCTAACAAAGTTACCATGGATTTTAACTAAGGGCCATATCTCAGCTTTAAAATAACCCTGTATCTTATATTGCATTTATTTGCTCTCAGTTGAAAACCTTGAAAATTAATTTGAAAGAGTACAACTCTTCACAAAACTGTTCCCAATGGACATTGTTAAAAGTGAGCTAGCTCTCTGCAGTACAGTGACTTTGCACTGTCTGTATTTCCATTATGACATTGTAAACACTTTTGAACAGCACAAGCATAGTTGTATTTTAACAAGGTGACAGAATAATGGCCTTCTCCCTGTTGATTTTTTTTCAAGCATTCAAACTTTAGGAACCCTTGTAGTAAATGGTTTAGACCTAACAAGTGGAGATTAATTTTTGGCTCTGGTATTATCTGACAGGCTATCATTATCAGTCACTAATGTCTTTCATGAAATGGATAAAAGGTCCAGGATATCACTCATGTGTCTCTTCTAAATGCCCTGAGGTTTTCTGTTTTAGTTTGGTTTTGTTTTATCTTCATCCGAGTGTGACAAAATGTGGCAGACAGGAGGGCACCACAGAATACTTCTGAATCATTTCACATATGTTGAACACAAGGTGTTTAAAGATAAGGCTGTGGAAATCAACGCATATATAGATGCTTTTGCCTTACCCTATGCCAGACAGTGTAGCACACTTACTGGTGCTGCACCTCTACACAAGCAGCCAAGTGCAGATTATTTGATCCTGCATTTACGTTGCTGTACTTTATAAGGAAGGACCCTGGATATATTTGAAAACATGAGATGAGGATTTTGGTATGAGGATCAGTTTTGCTTTCTGCAGTCAAACTAGCAAAAGGAAGTTATAAGTAATTGTGGAATTTAGCACTGTCTGTATTGGTGTATGATGCTTTGTAATGTACCATGTACCTCCAAGCTGAAATGTACCCTACTTACCTCCTCATTTAGTCTCAAACAATGAGAATTTCATGGAGCAACAGATGGGGTTTGATAGGCTGGCTGAAATTAGATGATAACTTGCATTCTCTCTCCTCTTACTCTCATGTACTTCTAACCATTTTTGTAAAATGGAGGTGGGGTTAGGCATATGTTGCCTCCAGTTCAGATATAAAGCATCTCTTTTTGCTTATCATATACTGCTAGATGACCTTCAGTCATCTCCAGTCCAAGGCAAAAGAATTGGTGGCCTGAGACTGTCTGAAGAAGTGAAGAGTTCTAAATAAGTAGCCAGCTAATCCCTTTTCTCATCTTTCTGCATACCCATTAGAGACAAACCTAATGATCTGTTGTAGGATAATGGGGTCCACTTTTATTTGTTGTCTATTGCTAGTAGATTAGACAGCCTAGTATAATATGAAGGTGCTTCTAATGAGTAGCCCTATAGATAGTCAAGCACATGTAACCCAGCTGACCAGGAATGCAGCCAAATGAAGAAGCATCTTCCCAGAGCTGGCAAATAACCTAATGGCCAAAGCAGCTGCAACTCAGTTAAAGCAGTACTGGCTGCTATCTGTGAGTCTACCGAGCTATGATCACTAACTGGAACACTTTGGCCCTGGTTTTCTATTTATCCTGCCACTTATCTGCAAGTTCCGCAAACTCCTGCAAAGTCCTGCTTCTACTTGACATGTTCACAGGTATGCTCTTTACCCTTCTGAGCTATGCAAAGCTCCTTTTCCTGCTTCTCCTCCATTCAGACTTCTCTTTCTCCCTGCCCTGCAATGCAGCCAGAGCCTGCCAGGAGTGTCCCAACGCCTCTCAGATCAGTGTTTTTTCAGAGAATTTCTGCCCCTTCCTTGTACAGCTGACAGTGAGCATGTGTCTGTCTTGGTCTGCTCTGCCAGATCAAAGCTTATCTGGAAGAAGATAGTTGGAAAAAGCAGTTTCTTATTTTAAAAACTCATCACAATACCTAGGAAAATAGGCTTATTACTCTCATTTCTGAAGCTGATCATAGAGGTCCTACTGCCTTGAAAATGCAATGGCCCAGTGTTTACCAATTGCCAGTTTGTCCTAAATGTGTGCCACTCATAGCTGCTGTCTCTTCACCTCAGCTCCATCCTCCCCTGTCCTTCTCACTGCCTTCTCCCCACTCGGTGCAGCCTCTTCTCCTCAGTGCCCTCAGGATTTCCTTCTTGCTAGTTTATCACCCCAAAACCTCAGCCTCTCTGACACAGAACAAAACCAAACCTCAAAAACCTCTCCAACCCCATTGCAGGACAGGGATCCCATCCTCCATTCATGGCCATTCTGGTGTTACGCTCCTTCTTGCTCCATCTGCCAGCTCTGTGCACATGCAGGGCAAAGGAACATTCCTCTGGGAGAGGATTGTCATATGCCTGGTTAAGCCACTATATTACAGCAGCACAATCAACCTACTGTAGCTGTGCTGGGAATTTCACCAGTTTCAACAAGCTCTTAGCTGGTGAGATCTTCAGGGCATGGACTGTCTACTCTGTACTGCACCTAGCACAGAGGAGCCCTCAGGCATTGTAGGACCAAAAGTAATTGGTATGGGTAATTTCTTTAGATATATCTTTATAGGGCATTAAAAACACCTTTCTAGGTTTCTGAAAGTGTAATGGGAGACAATTATTTAACAACAGGACTTCCCCCCAGCTCAGCCTGTAAATACAATAGCTTCCATATTATTCTGTTAAAGAAAAAGACCTCTTCTTGCAGGATGTGTGCATATGTTTATGAGTAGTTTCCTTCCTTCTGTGGCACTAGTCACATCCATAAAGCTAAAAATGGGTGAATGTCTCTTCAGTATCAGCATCCATGACTTCTGATACATATACATTTAAAGACTGTATTAATATTCTCAGCACTTCAGCCAAATGTTGTCCTACATGTTTATGTTAAATATTTGGTTTTATTCGCTGAGTTTTAATGAATTAATTCAAATACTAGGAGAGAAATATGTAATTTTTTTGGAAACTGGGGAAGTATTTTGGAAACATTCTCATACTGGTATAGTGGTCCCAAAATGTATCTGGTAGGATGCCAAGGTATGAACAGTGTTATTGAATATAAAGTAATCATGAAGACAGTTAGGCTTGTATAGCTGAGAAGGGTTTTGGAAGAAAAATGAACTTTTCAATTTTGTATTCTTTCAGAAAGCATTTTTTTCCAAAAAAAATTGTGATTCTGAGTGTCAAGAGACCAGCATTATGTGTAAAGAGGAACCCATCAAGTACAGTGCATGCAGCTGTGAATGCTAACACTGGATGAATGGCCATACACATAGCTAGTAAGTCTCACTGGACTCATCATGATGTTCCCGATTTGTAATAGTAAATCAAATTCTTTGTCAAAAAAGAGTCACCACTTACCAAGAAATGGGGTCACATGATTGTTCCTTAGCCACATGGTATTGACTTCTGTTCACTAAATGGCTGACCTACATTTCGGAGACACACCTGAGAAAATCACTGCACTTCAAATTCCACAATGAAAATCAACAAGAAAGCATTTTAAGAAGAGGTTGTGAGAGAGCAAGCTTATTCATGAAGTAATGTAAGACATTTGAGATAATTTTTGCCAAGTTCTATATTAAAAGAGAAGTGCCATATATTTGATTAAATGGTTGTAGACATCAAATTTTTAAGCTGTTGGTTTCTCCTTCTCCCTGTTTACAGAAATAGAGGGAGAGATTTGTCAGTTCTTCAGTATTTTACATTCGGTTTTCTTTTCTTAAATAAACAGCTCACCAGACCTGTTTCTCTGGAACTTTATGGTCTCCTTTCCTCCCCTTTCTAACAAATGACCCATGGGAGAAATGCTTCTCTTTCCTAGGATTAGCTCCATGACATTACACTTACATACATCAAGACTGTCTTCACATCACCAGCTCTGTGTACAGATGTTACTGGAGTGCAGTGATGATCTTGGACCTGAAATATATTTAAGACTTCTCCAGGTAAAAAGCAATTTTGCCATTGACACACTTTCCTTTTGCAATATGGTTTCTGTAAGGCTGACCGAAAGCAGGCCAAAATACTATGCAGCAATACATTATTGCAGACATACTCCACCTGACACAGATTTTCAGCTGTTATACTCCTCATGATCTACAAATGAGTATATTCATACCCCTTTTCCAAGTCCTTGAATCAGTCAGTCCCCCAGAAAGAAGCACAGGTCCTCCACATGCCCATTCAGCCTCCCTCTTCAGCAGTGGCTTTAGTCGCTCAGCCAGAATCTCTACCTGATGACTTAGCAGATGTTCTGTTCTGAAGTTTTACTTTATCATACCAGGAATAGGAAAAACTGTAAGTAGGATGCATGGCTTTAAAGCAGACCAAAAATCATAATTTTTCTACACTATTAACCACTAAAAGTAAAATAATCTATAATCTCTCATTTTAGAGAACTACCAGCTGTAATAAATCTGATGAGCTAATTAGATTAATACCAGAAATGTTACTTTGCTTTAAAATATTTGTGAATAGATGAAGATGATAGATGTGCCCATTTAATGTTCTGTGAAACAAAGGGGGTTTTAAAGAGTTGCAATACCAATACAAAACTGAAGTCTATAACCTGGAATACCAGTTAAAGTGCAATTCAAAGTGTGTAGTTGTTATACAGCAGAAAACCAGGAGCCAGGAAATGTCAGGATGGAAACCTGTCCATTAAACATGCAAAGTAGGTAAATTTATCTTTGGAACTGGAATAAATTGAAAGTGGAATATCTATGTTTAATAAACATAGCATTGAGCTAGAATATGAAATTTTCATTCTCAAATTATTGTTGTATAATGTACAAAAAAATTGACAGTGTGCTAACCCATGTATGGGAAACTATTTGGGTACTCTGAGACCAATAGTTTTCTCCCTTACTACAAAAGATTTCTGAAGTTGGGGGAAAAAAAACCTCAACGCCTTCTTGTAGGTAGGTGTACAGAAAGAAGAAAATAGGGACTGGTGAATGATACGCAAGTAATGGTGCTAAATTTGAAAACTCTCTAGGTGTTTACTAATGGCTGACGTGCAGACAGATGTGTAGAAAAGACCAGACTGAGACACCAGGCAGATGAGGCACATTGTGCTACCTTCCTGCAGAATACTGTAAACCACAAGTTTATTCTGCTGTTCCCAGATTAAATGCTCTGACTGCCATGATGTATGTTTACTGAAATAACTGAAATAATTAATAAGTATATACCAGAGCAGCTTAGAATTTCAGTGGAGCTATAACAGCTGGGAACATGCAGCGCTTTTTTAAAAACATATCATTTGATATTTACCATTGCAATCAATGGCTTCCCCTTGCCATCTACTATTGTAGCACTCCCTCTATTATTGACTCCCACTGTTTGTGATTCGTACAGCACTTTATTTCCTGGAAGATACCTCTTTTTTCACTTTCTAAACTTCTTTTTCAGTCCAACTACATTCTGCATCTGCTCCCCATCTCTGGTATCATATAGATGCCCCCTTGAAAGGCTCTGTTTGCTTCAATAATCTCTTCCTCCTTCCACTGAGGTGCTTCCACCCTTCTTGAAATATCCATCAAAGTGGTGTGTTGCAAAAGGAAACCTTCCCAATGAAATTTTAAGGCCATTGTAAATATATCCAAATACAATGCCTTTTTTTTTGTTGTTGTTGTTTTAAAGTCTGTATTCAAACTAAGAAAAGTAAATTAAAAAAAGGTAAAAAATCCCTCACCTCTTAGTTTTTTGTAAGCATGGTTTGTTTCTAAGAAGTAGATAACTGTGAATCTGCACGCTGTTCCACCTCTATTTGCTAATCCCAGGCTGTGTCCCAGTTGTGCCAGCTGCTTAAGATGGGAAAATTTGCTTGAATTGAAATTCAGATTGCTCACTTTCATACATATTTGTAGATTTATTCCCATGTGTTACAGGTAGAATGAGAAGAAATTTTGACAAGTGTAAATAAAGCTGCTTCTGTCTTGTTTCCAGTAGTCCTATAGAATACTACTGGTAGGATTTTGAATGCCATATATACTGAGCTCTCAAGCCTTTCCCCAGTATTTCCGTTCTCATTTCCACATTTTGAAGGACTCTGTAATCTTGTCCTATCCCTTTCAAAAGCTTTCTTCTGCTAGGGGATTTCTTTGTTTGCATAGTGAATTTCACTGAAGTCCTGTAAAAAGTATCTCTGGGTATTTCTTAAGGTTAAATGAATTTCAGAGAACTAAGAGAAGACTGTTTCAGCTTGATATCTTGTGGATCTCTTATACTGAACTGTGTAAGTTTATAAGAAGTTTCAAGTGATTCATCTTCTTGTATATGCTAATGTGCCTTAACTTTAAGATACATTTTAGAAACAGTCCATTATACATAAACAGTAGATACTTGCTGTGCTCTTTACACTTGGATATAGTAGCAAGTGAAGCTGTAGTAGTCCTGGTAGTCAGGACTTCAGACTTCATTGAATTCTGTGGAAGTTTTGCCGTTTGTCTCATTGCCCTCCCACAGGTGGCACAGATGTGCATATATATGTGTGTATATGTATTATATGTATACGTAGAAACACTGCAAACTGCTTTGTGCACTTTATTCAAAACAGCTTCATACAGATTACAGGCCAGGAGCATGCTGCTCTCGACATAATCTCAGAAACAGAATTTTTCTTGCTGTTTCATTTTCTTGAAATTCTATAGGCAGAAAACCCAGCAAAGAATGTGATAATGGAAAATGAAAGTCAGATTGGTTTTCACTGTAAGATAGTTCCTATCATAAATAGCTCTGTTAACCACCTTAAGAACTACTGAAATTTTTAAATAACCTATAATGGAGACCATACACTGTAAAAAGACTGTACGCATATAAGCAATTGACTTCTTAACTGCATATAACACTAATGAAAGCCAATCAGGCATTCACCCATTTTCTGATAATTAGCAGCTGTTATCTGACAGACACCATTTCCTACACATGCTTTTGGTCAGGGTTAGTATGAGAAAAGTTTGCTGAAGGCAGAACTATTTTTGGCCCAGCAACACTTATGTTGCTATGTGCTCTCAGATTACTGGGCAGATAGGCACACAATGAAGTCAAACAGCTGATCTGCAAAACTGAGAACGCTGCGGTTTCCTCCAGTGGTGCTTGTTTGTGTATAAATATGCACATGTGCACAAACTATGGGTAACGAAAGGTTATTTTTCTCTAGATATGCCTGTCAAAGGCCACATCCTGCATCCTGTTAAACCCTCTGCCAAAATGCAGTCAGAACCCCTGAGCAAGCTCTGTGAAATCACTCCATAAAGTCGTGCCTGTGACAGTTTGTACCTTCTGTTTCACTGAGTAATTTAAAGTTGATCTTAGTTAAGATAGAAGGACCATGTGCCAGTGCTGCTGCAAACATTGCTTCTTTCAGTCGGTTGATAATGGCAATGTTGAGAGCCTTTGATCATTGCCATCACAGCAAAGCTTGTGATGGCTGCAAATACAGTATCACTTTCAGTTCAGGTCAGATGGGGGATTCTTCCAAGATTATTGGTAAAATCTAGCCGCTACCCTCTGTGCAAGGCTGGACTCAGTACCTTTCACTCTCCTCTCTTTCCCTTTAGCCATTGTACTGGGCACCTGGTGAAATACAAGCCAAGCTGTATCTGCAGGTTAGTTAGAAGAAGCACCCGAACTTGAGCCCAAGTACTGTATTAATGAATGTAGCACCCCCTTAGGCAATGAAACTCGCCACTGAGCATGACGGGCTCTTGAAAGGAGGCTGTGACACATAGGTGCACTGGCCTGTACCATCGATACATAGACCTGCAGCTTTACCACAGTAGGCAGTATAAGAATCTCCATAAACAGTACACACAAAAATGACAAAATACCCTGTATTAGACCTTGGTTAGTTTTCTTGACCACATTCCTGTCTCACGATCAATTTGCTGCTTTAGTTATACACCACTAATGTGGATAAAAGTTCTACATCTTGATTCAGTTACAGCCACAGTTACAGAAATAAATCTCTTTTTCTGTGTTTTCACCTAACACAAGGATCCTATGGGAGCAAGGCCTCTGGTCTCCATGTTGCCCTTCCCAAATCCTCTTCTGCAGAGAGGGCAGGAAAACCATGTGAATTACGGTGTGTTGGGAACACAGCTTGCAGTGCTCTCGCACAAGCGAGGCTGACAGAGACAATCAACTCTGGCTTTCGCTGTTTGCCTTTTCCTGTTCTGCTGGGATATTTGGGACACCATAGGGCACCAATAAGATTGTTTCACATTCTACTAGAGGCAGCTTTTTGTTGCATGTGGGTGAAGGTAAGTTGTGTGGAGACACGTTAGGAGGACATCTGGGGTACATAAGACTCCAAACCCAGCCAAAGTCTGTCTCACTGCATGTGAAGAGATGACCTGTTAGTGTCCACCTTTCTTATGTAGCCACTTTCCCAGTACGAGCCTGCTGGGCACTAGCAAGCAGCAACACTGAGCAACAGCTACGCTGTTGAGTATCTGGCACCCCACGCACCATGTTCTGGCCTCATGTGACAAAAGAGATGTCCCCCTCTGGACACAGAGATGGGGAATGGTGGAAACCTGCTCCACTTCTCTAATGACGACAAAGATTCTTCAGTCTGGTGCATTGTGCCCTTTCCAAAACCCTGTTAGAGCAATGAATACAGCTATGATCCCACTTTCTCTGTAACTCCTTTGGGATGCATAGTTTGCCCATGTATGCATTCCTCCTCTGGATTAGACTGTCCTATTTTGTAACTGTTCTAATTTGCTTTGATCTTTGTGATGGATTTTTAAGAACGTTTTTTTCCAAAAATCTTACTTCAGAATGGACATGCAATGATAAACTTTGGTCCTGCTGCAACACAGTGTTTCACTTTTTCTTCCTGCAGATTAATGAGGTCAAATAAAATCAGGGAAAGAACACAAGTTTCAGGTTCTTTCCTCCAGTGAATCTAATCCAACCAATGACATATGACTTAACTCAGTGAAGTTTTTCATGTTATAACTGAACTCACCCTGGCAGGAGAGTCCCCTGAAGAGATCCTTTACTTAAGAAAATGAGTGGGTGTCTCTGAGAGCAGAAGACACTAGTTTTCATTTCAGAGGCCTGTACCTTGGTTTTTGGTAGTGTTGAGATGTGTTAGTACCCTGAATGGGACATATATCTTATATCATTTAAGATTGGAAATGCTGTGATTTTATTGAGGGTGGGAAAGGGAAAATCCCAGCTTTGAAAGTCTTCATTACTTAAACATATCTCTTGGGCATATTAAAAAAAAAAAAAGTCTCAGTTCAGACTTGAAACAGGAGGGGAAATCCCTAAGAAGGCAGAAAAGGAGAACCTGACATTTACTTAGGGCTCTACAACTGAGCTAATTCTCAGGAAAATGCTATTCAAATTGGAAAGCCATAGGGTTCACCACCAGTTGCAGAAGATCACAGAGGGCAGTTGTATGGCCTATATCTCTGTCTGCAAGTCCCTAACTTCGGGCATCTTTTGGAAATTTGCTAATACGCTCTTGCAGCTTCCTTTCTTCTCTTCCTCCCTCTGCCTTTTCTATTTTTTTAAATCCTCTTTGGTGCTGTTCATAGAAGCCAACAACCGAAGACAGCAATTCCACCCTATGAAAACTACTTTTCCCTTCTGCAGTGTTAAAAAAGCCCAGTGGCAGAAAGCAATTATCAGGGACTTGCTACTGTAGTAAGCAAATGTCAGTCAGTAGAAAAAATGAAAATATTATAGAGCAGAAAACAGATCACCAAAAGCAGATGAGCCTAAGGGAGAAAAATACCACTTTGATCTAATATACTCTTTAATGTCAGCCATATCCAAGTGTGAAGAAAGTGTTTGGTCTCTGACCATCTTTTTAGTATGCTTCAGTTAAAGATATGGGAATACAAGTCTACTCAGATATGTGCTAAATAAAGACAACACAGGTTAAAAACCTAAAAAGCCCACAGAGAAGAGACAGATACATTTTATTTTAATGACTACACTTCGTATAAATTTTTTCATTGATTGGTGTCAAGGAAACTAGTGATGGGCTAGAAAATTTCCCTGATAATATGAATCTCAGAGGTGCTGGAAACATAGGAAGAATTCTGATATAATGTAAGAAATTCTGGATGACTTTGAGGAATGAAGTAGGACAAATGGAAAGAAACTTAGCGGTAGAAGCTGTGGCTTTGGTGTACAGAGCAATCACCAGCTACCCAAATACCACCACCGTCCTTTGGCCATAACGAGGCAAATGAAGCTGTAGGAAGCATCAGGCAAAATGTTGTTAGTTGGAACAGTGGTGGGGAAAAGCAACCCACCTGGCTTTAAGAAGAGTTAGATCATTGTATGAAAGGGATTACATGATGTGGTTGCCTGCAATAGCAGGGACTTGCGTTCCAGGAAGCCTGGATCTGTTTGTGGAAATCAAAGTAAAAACAAGATCAAGAAGACAAGTGCTACTTAAGTTACTGAAAATACACCTTGCAGCAATATGTGAATTATTATGTTTGCAGTAGCCTGAAAACTACTATTTGTTCAGCTTTTTCATGAAATCAGGAAGCAAGGACTCGGAGAGTCTTCTTTTTTTATCTGTACACAGCAGCTTTGCTTCATTTTCTGTAATCATTGAGAAGCTTTACCAGCAATGAATTAGAAGGTTTAGAAACAGGGAGGAAAAAAGACATTTGCTTGCTTTGTTGATAACTGGATAAAGCAAAAAAGGATACTTGTGAGATAGGATGGTAAAAGGATCACCAACAGGCCTGAAATTATCTAGAAACAGTGGGCACTGGCAAGGCAAATGTAACTCGTTTATCGTGAAGTGTGCACTTCCAAGCATGATCTGGTGATAAGTCAATGTTATCGCAGTAGGTCTGCGTGGCATCTGCTGCAGAGGGGTGTAGAACGCCTCAGAGTAAGTGCTGCCTGGCAATATACGGTCAGGTGTGGTTGACATATCCTCAAAAGGGATATACCAACTACCTTAATGGAAAGAAAACCATTTCCATACATCTTTGAACTTTCATACTATCTGTACAAAGGACCTGGGGAGTGTGAAATGACTCATGGGTAGCTTCTTTTTTAGAAGACTGCTGAATAAGTTATTAGACAGGCAGCTACCCTCAGGCCAATATATTGGGCTGAGGGAATAGGTAAACACAGAAAGAAAGAATGAAGGAATAAAGTGTGTGTGTGAGAGAGAGCAGTTGCTTGTACAATACCGTCCCACTTCCAGGCAAATACACTTTCTAGTGTCTTACATTTCTTCCTGTAGTAACAGACTGATGGCTGAACTGAACTGTAAAGGCCTTCACTAGTTGCTAAGTTATGCTGAGACCAACCACAGTGCAGCTATTCAACAAAGATATTTCATTATTTTGTTACTAGACTGCTTAGCATCTCAGTACCAGAAAGAAACAAAAAGCCCCAAAGACCAAGCACAAATTAGAGCTGTTAATCTTCAATGACAGCTGATCTTTCTGAATATTCTGGGACAGATTTCTTTCTCCCTGATACTAGTAGAGATTGGTACTTAGAAGAGTCACTCTTCTATAAATGAGAACTGTCTGATTGTTTTCTTTAAATGAGCATTTTTCTTCATAACCATATTAAGCTCAACCGCATGGAATTAGCTGGCATTTGTTCATTCTTGAGGATTTGCCTCTCCTAGCAAAGGTATTCCTGCCCAAGGTTACTGACATAGCCAGCTATGCAGCCATTCAAAAGCATGCAAGATTTTGTGTAGGAAAAGGGGAGATGTTGGTACACTGAAGTGCCTGTGGGCAGTTGGGAGTTTACATCCATTTAAAAGGACTATGACTGCAGCAAAAAGAGATCTTTTCTTCAGCAGTTGTGTTCAAGCTGCAAAACAGAATGGGATATGCAATGATTTATTTTAAATTAAATAGTATGACTCATGCTTGCACCGTATTAGAACTGGTTTGATTCAAATGCAGTCTCTCTCTCCCAGTCTATGTATGCCTACTCCAGGAAAAGCAGCAACAGCATAAGGGAAATTATTATTTCTCTGTTCCACCATTTCCTGTCAGTCTCCATCAACATGAAAACAAAATTGTCATGCAGCATAAATAAGGTAATATGAAAATATGGTCACTGAAAGTGGACTAAGTGGTGCTTTCAACATGCAGGAAGATTCTGCTTTGATCGTATTTGCAGTTGTCAGTTAATAACTACCTGACAAGAGAAAAACACACAGATTTCTCTCTCCGTCCCTCCAATATTTGTTTTACTGTCTCATCAAGTTACAAACACCAGCTCAGAGCTCTTTTTAATTACTGCCTAAGAACATGACTGCAGTCGATCAGCAAAAGTTAGACTCATTTCAAAATCTTTGTTTTCAAGCTTATTTGTGGCATGAGAGGGAGATAGGGTATGAAATTGCCATTCGATTGAATTTCACCATGAGAAAGTTTTCAAGGCTATTCAAAAAATAAAAAATGCCTCATTCAATTCCCTATGCACAGTATGAGTCTCATGACTGTAACATGGGATATAGCCATGCAACTATTTCTCTGGATAGATACAAGCTAAATATATCTATCTACCAACCTCATAATCAGTGTTTTCAGGTACACAGCTGAGTGCTCTGGTCTTCACCTCACTTTTGGGGGTGAAACAAGAATCAGGTTACGCTAAAAGGAAAGTAAGAGAGACTGGAAAACAATATGAAGTGATGAAATAGAATGTATCTCAGTGATAAAAATCTATTCCTAAT
Source organism: Pelecanus crispus (assembly GCF_030463565.1). Taxonomy (NCBI): domain Eukaryota; kingdom Metazoa; phylum Chordata; class Aves; order Pelecaniformes; family Pelecanidae; genus Pelecanus; species Pelecanus crispus. The sequence continues at coordinate 51,423,528 of NC_134643.1, forward strand.
AATTATATTCAGTAGTGACTTCTATTGTCCCTTAAGGGTCCGTACTGGGACCAATACTATTTAATATCTTCATCAACAACATAGACAGTGGGATTGAGTGCACCTTCAGCAAGTTTGCAGATGACACCAAGTTGAGTGGTGCAGTTGATTCGCTGGAGGAAAGGGATGCCATGCAGAAGGTCCTTGACAGGCTTGAGCAGTGGGCCCATGTGAACGTCATGAAGTTCAACAAGCCCAAGTGCAAGATCCTGCACCTGGGTCAGGGCAATCCCCAGTATCAATGTAGACCAGGGGATGAATGGATTGAGAGCACACCTGCAGAGAAGGACTTGGGGGTACTGGTGGATTAAATATTGGACATGAGCTGGAAATGGTGTGCTTGCAGCCCAGAAAGCCAATCGTATCCTCGGCTGCATACAAAGAAGAGTGGCCAGCGGATCAAGGGGGATGATTCTCCCCTGCTACTCTGCTCTTGTGAGACCCCACGCAGTGTACTGCATCCAGTACAAGAAAGACAAGGACCTGTTCAAGCGGGTCCAGAGGAGGGCCACGAAAACAGTCAGAGGGATGGAACACCTGTCCTATGAAGAAAAGCTGAGAGAGTTGGGGTTGTTCAGCCTAAAGAGAAGGCTCCAGGGAGATCTTATTGCAGCCTTTCAATATATAAAGCCTTATAAGAAAGACTGAGAGAATTTTTACCAAGGCCTGTAGTGACAGAACAGGAGGCAACAGTTTTAAACTGAAAGAGGGTAGATTTAGACTGGACATAAGAGAGAAATTTTTTTGTGATAAGGGTGGTGAGACATTGGAACAGGTTGCCTAGAGAAGTTGTGGATGCCCCATCCTTGAAAGTGTTCAAGACCAGTGTCCTGGTTTCGGCTGGGATAGAGTTAATTTTCTTCCTAGCAGCAGGCATAGTGCTGTGTTTTGGATTTAGTAGGAGAAGAAAGTTGATAACATGCTGATGTTTTTAGTTGTTGCTGAGTACTGCTTATGCTAGTCAAGGACTTTTTCAGCTTCCCATGCTCTGCCAGGCGCACAAGAAACTGGGAGGGGGCACAGCCAGAATAGTTGATCCAAACTGACCAAAGGGCTATTCCATACCATATGACGTCATGCTCAGTATATAAACTGGGGGGGGGTGGCCAGGGAGCAGCGATCGCTGCTCGGGAACTGTCTGGGTATCGGTCGGCGGGTGGTGAGCAATTGCATTGTGCATCACTTGCTTCGTGTATCATTATTATTATTATCATTATTATACTGTTACTATTAGCATTACTATTTTACTTTATTTCAGTTATTAAACTGTTCTTATCTCAACCCAGGAGTGTTTCTCACTCTTACTCCTCCGATTCTCTCCCCCGTCCCATCGGGGTAGGGGGAGTGAGCGAGCAGCTGCGTGGTGCTTAGTTGCTGGCTGGGGCTAAACCACGACAGTCCTTTTTTCGCGCCCAACGTGGGGCTCGAAGGGTTTGATATAACAACAGATTAACCAGAGTGTATTAAGGAGTCTGTTAACAGTTGCCAGTCATGATATTAGTTCTTCTGATCTGCACCATGTTCTTTTTTTTGCAGCACGCATTAAAGCTTGCTGTCAGTTTGTGTAGTGTGCTATGCTCTGCAGTGATTCATGATCTTTTGCTTGGGAGGCTCCTTATCAAAACCCTGACCTTGAGCATTCTTTGGTATTTGGGTTTCATACAGAAGTCACTACTGTACTTCGGGTACTACCTCATAGAGAGAGTTAGCAATTATACTTCTTACTCTGAGAGGCTTGTTGTGGAGGAAATACAGAATGGCACCTTTGCTGCTTTCTTCTATGATGTTTCCTCCTTCATTACAACAACTTTCCTGTATCTTGAACACCCCTGGGCAGTTAAGATACTTCTATTGATAATTCTTGGGAATGTTGTTTCCGTTTTGATAAAGGTCAGTAAGCAGTTTAAAAATACCATCCAGAGATCTACCCCAAGGCTGGATAGTTATGAGTGGCAGGGTGTGTGGGAACGTATGCGCAAGTACCTAGGGCAGTGGGGACCTCCAGTGTTTTGGAACTTCACCCCTGAACAAGTGCAGAATCCTGAAGAATTAGTAAAGTATTTGGAAGAAGTATGTTGTCACCCTGGTAGTTCCAGAGAGACACAAATCATTGCAACATGCTGGGGACTGGCCCATGCCTATCGAGCCGTGGTCAACGCTAATCAGTACCCTCAAAAGAAAGAGAAGGTCTCTGGATCTGATGACAAAACAACAAGCACTGTGGCTACTCAAACCCCCACTACAGGCCCTGCGGCTACTCCAACCCCCACTACAGGCCTTGCAGCTACTCAAACCCCTGCCCCAGGCACTGTGGCTACTCCAGCCACAGCCATGAGCACTGCGGCTACTCAAACCACAGCCATGGGCACTGCGGCTACTCAAACCCCAGTGACAGACACTGCGGCTAAACCAGAGAACCAACCTGCGCTGGTATCAGTTGCCCCTATACAGAAGAAAAAAATACATGAGGAAATCAGTTTGTTTAGTAAGGTATGAAGATGAACCAAGGCCATCACGAGAACCAGAGGAGGAAGAACCCATAAATGAGATGGTGACCACCCGATCCCTATCCCTGAGTGAGCTGCGAGATATGCGAAAAGATTTCGGTCGTCATCCAGGTGAGTACATCATCACCTGGCTGCTCCGATGCTGGGATAACGGGGCCAGTAGCCTGGATTTAGAGGGTAGGGAAGCCAAGCAGCTGGGATCCCTTTCCAGGGAAGGGGGCATTGACAAAGCAATTGGAAAAGGGGCAAAACCGCTCAGCCTCTGGAGGCGACTTCTGTCAAGCATGAAGGAAAGGTATCCCTTCAAGGAGGATGTTTTATACCGCCCAAGCAAATGGACCACCGTAGAGAAAGGTATCCAGTACCTGAGGGAATTAGGCATGCTGGAGGTGATTTACAGTGACCTGAATGATGAACAGTTAACCAAAGACCCAGATGAAGTCAGGTGCACACAATCCATGTGGCGGAAGGTGGTACGGAGCGCACCAGCATCGTATTCCAACTCGTTGGCAATACTAGCCTGGAAAGACGACGAGGCACCAACGGTGGATGAAGTGGCTAGACAACTCCAGGACTACGAAGAAAAGCTCTCTTCCTCCCTACGGGCCTGTGTCTCGGCTGTGGAAAAACTGTCTGAAAAAATGTGCCAAGAGTTCCAACAACTCAGAGAGGATCTGTCCTACTCCCCACCTGCACGGACCAGTGTCTCAGCCATTAGGAGTCAACGTCCCTATGCTCAAGAGAGAGGATATAGAGGATACACACCACGGGGCACCCTGTGGTTTTACCTGCGTGATTATGGAGAGGACATGAGAAAGTGGGATGGAAAACCCACCTCAACCTTAGAGGCACGGGTGCGTGAGTTGCAAGGAAAAACTATTAGAAAAGGCGGTTCTCCCAGGAAAATTGCAGCTCCAGTTTCCAGTGAGCAGTTCCCGAGACAGAGTAAGAGGGCTAATTTTACTTCCGACCTTGATCAGGGGACTTTTGATTCACATTTACAGGAAGTGAACAGCGAATACTGTGACCAGTGTTAGAGGGGCCCTGCCTCCAGCCAGGTGGAGGAAAGGGACAACCAGGTTTACTGGACTGTGTGGATTCGATGGCCTGGAACGTCAGACCCACAGGAGTATAAGGCTCTAGTGGACACTGGTGCACAGTGCACGCTAATGCCATCAAACTATAGAGGGGCAGAACCCATTTGTATTTCTGGAGTGACAGGGGGATCCCAACAGCTAACTGTACTGGAAGCTGAAGTGAGCCTAACTGGGAATGAGTGGCAAAAGCACCCCATTGTGACTGACCCAGACGCTCCGTGCATCCTTGGCATAGACTACCTCAGGAGAGGGTATTTCAAGGACCCAAAAGGGTACCGGTGGGCTTTTGGTATAGCTGCTTTGGAGACAGAGGAAATTAAACAGTTGTCCACCTTGCCTGGTCTCTCAGAGGACCCTTCGATTGTAGGGTTGCTGAAGGTTGAGGAACAACAGGTGCCGATTGCTACCACAACTGTGCACAGGCGGCAATATCGCACCAACCGAGACTCCCTGATTCCCATCCATAACCTGATTCGTCGACTGGAGAGCCAGGGAGTGATCAGCAAGACTCGCTCACCCTTTAACAGTCCCATATGGCCAGTGCGAAAGTCTAATGGGGAGTGGAGACTAACAGTGGACTATCGTGGCCTGAACGAAGTTACACCGCCGCTGAGTGCTGCCGTGCCAGACATGCTAGAACTTCAATATGAACTGGAGTCAAAGGCAGCTAAGTGGTATGCCACAATTGATATTGCTAATGCATTTTTCTCCATCCCTTTGGCAGCAGAGTGCAGGCCCCAGTTTGCTTTTACCTGGAGGGGTGTTCAGTACACCTGGAACCGACTGCCCCAGGGGTGGAAGCACAGCCCCACCATTTGCCATGGACTGATCCAGACAGCACTGGAACAGGGTGAAGCTCCAGAACATCTGCAGTACATTGATGACATCATTGTGTGGGGCAACACAGCAGAAGACGTTTTTGAGAAGGGAAAGAAAATAGTCCAAATCCTTCTGAAGGCTGGCTTTGCCATAAAACAGAGTAAGGTCAAGGGACCTGCACAGGAGATCCAGTTTTTAGGAATAAAATGGCAAGATGGATGTCATCAGATCCCAATGGATGTGATCAACAAAATAACAGCTATGTCCCCACCAACTAGCAAAAAGGAAACACAAGCTTTTTTAGGCGTTGTGGGGTTTTGGAGAATGCATATTCCAAATTACAGCCAGATCGTAAGCCCTCTCTATCAAGTGACCCGGAAGAAGAACGAATTCAAATGGGGCCCTGAGCAACAACAAGCCTTTGAACAAATTAAACGTGAGATAGTTCATGCAGTAGCCCTTGGGCCAGTCCGGGCAGGGCAGGATATTAAAAATGTGCTCTACACTGCAGCCGGGGAGAATGGCCCTACCTGGAGCCTCTGGCAGAAAGCACCAGGGGAGACTCGAGGTCGACCCCTAGGGTTTTGGAGTCGGGGATACAGAGGATCCGAAGCCCGCTATACTCCAACTGAGAAGGAGATACTGGCAGCATATGAAGGGGTTCGAGCTGCTTCAGAAGTGGTTGGTACTGAAGCACAGCTCCTGCTGGCACCCCGACTGCCGGTGTTGGGCTGGATGTTCAAAGGGAGGGTCCCCTCTACACATCATGCAACTGATGCTACATGGAGTAAGTGGGTTGCATTGATCACACAACGGGCTCGAATAGGAAACCCCAGTCGCCCAGGAATCTTGGAAGTGATCATGGACTGGCCAGAAGGAAAAAACCTTAGAATATCACCAGAGGAGGAGGTGACACGTGCTGAAGAGGCCCCACTGTATAATAAATTGCCAGAAAATGAAAAGCAATATGCCCTGTTCACTGATGGGTCCTGTCGTCTTGTGGGAAAGCATCGGAGGTGGAAAGCTGCTGTATGGAGTCCTATACGACAAGTCGCAGAAACTGCTGAAGGAGAAGGGGAGTCGAGTCAGTTTGCAGAGGTGAAAGCCATCCAGCTGGCTTTAGATATTGCTGAAAGAGAAAAGTGGCCAGTCCTTTATCTCTATACTGACTCATGGATGGTGGCAAATGCCCTGTGGGGGTGGCTGCAGCAATGGAAGCAGAGCAACTGGCAGCGCAGAGGCAAACCAATCTGGGCTGCCGCATTGTGGCAAGATATTGCTGCCCGGGTAGAGAACCTGGTTGTAAGAGTTCGTCATGTAGATGCTCATGTACCTAAGAGTCGGGCCACTGAAGAACATCAAAACAACCAGCAAGTAGATCAGGCTGCTAAGATTGAAGTGGCTCAGGTGGATTTGGACTGGCAACATAAGGGTGAATTATTTATAGCTCGGTGGGCCCATGACGCCTCAGGCCATCAAGGAAGGGATGCAACGTATAAATGGGCTCGTGATCGAGGGGTGGACTTAACTATGGACAGTATTGCACAGGTTATTCATGAGTGTGAAACATGCGCTGCAATCAAGCAAGCCAAGCAGTTCAAGCCCCTTGGGTATAGTGAACGATGGCTGAAATATAAATATGGGGAGGCCTGGCAGATTGATTACATCACGCTCCCACAGACCCGCCAAGGCAAGCGCTATGTGCTCACCATGGTGGAAGCAACCACTGGATGGTTGGAAACATATCCCGTGCCCCATACCACCGCCCGGAACACCATCCTGGGCCTTGAAAAGCAAGTCCTGTGGCAACATGGCACCCCAGAAAGAATTGAGTCAGACAACGGGACTCATTTCCGAAACAACCTCATAGACACCTGGGCCAAAGAGCACGGCATTGAGTGGGTGTATCACATCCCTTACCATGCACCAGCCTCCGGGAAAATTGAGCGATACAATGGATTGTTAAAGACTACCCTGAGAGCAATGGGTGGTGGGACGTTTAAACATTGGGATACGCATTTAGCAAAAGCCACCTGGTTAGTCAACACCAGGGGATCTGCCAATCGAGCTGGCCCTGCCCAATCAAAACTTTTACGTACTGTAGAAGGAGATAAAGTTCCTGTAGTGCACATGAAAAATATGCTGGGGAAGACAGTCTGGGTTACTTCCCCCTCTGGCAAAGGCAAACCCATTCGTGGGATTGCTTTTGCTCAAGGACCTGGGTGCATTTGGTGGGTGATGCGAAAGGATGGGGAAGCCCAATGTGTACCTCAAGGGAATTTGATTTTGGGTGAAAATAGCCAATGAACTGAATTGTATAATATTAATTGCTTTATAATACTGTATGTTATCTCTTAACTATATGTTATCTCTTAACTGCATGTTAATATAATAATATAGTAGGTTAATATTAAGTATATAATACTATATATTATGATTGCTATATGCCGCATCAATGGTATTGCAGTAAGAATTGCCCAGCTTAATGAAAATGAACTTTGATGAAACCATGTTGGAATGAGAACTGACTTCAGCATGCAACAGTCCAACACTGCACACCACCTCTCCTGCTCTGAAAGACTGTGATGACAGATGGAACCCAAAGTCATGGGCTAAATGAACTCAATGGACATTTTAGAGGGATGGGCCCTAGACGAAGGGAATGATATCTGTGTGTATATCAAGATAGGGAAAGCGGTGGTGATGAATTAGAACACATTGGAAAGGGGAGGGCCTGTGCATGACGTAGATGGTATAGAATAAGGGGTGGATACTGTCCTGGTTTCGGCTGGGATAGAGTTAATTTTCTTCCTAGCAGCAGGCATAGTGCTGTGTTTTGGATTTAGTAGGAGAAGAAAGTTGATAACATGCTGATGTTTTTAGTTGTTGCTGAGTACTGCTTATGCTAGTCAAGGACTTTTTCAGCTTCCCATGCTCTGCCAGGCGCACAAGAAACTGGGAGGGGGCACAGCCAGAATAGTTGATCCAAACTGACCAAAGGGCTATTCCATACCATATGACGTCATGCTCAGTATATAAACTGGGGGGGGGGTGGCCAGGGAGCAGCGATCGCTGCTCGGGAACTGTCTGGGTATCGGTCGGCGGGTGGTGAGCAATTGCATTGTGCATCACTTGCTTCGTGTATCATTATTATTATTATCATTATTATACTGTTACTATTAGCATTACTATTTTACTTTATTTCAGTTATTAAACTGTTCTTATCTCAACCCAGGAGTGTTTCTCACTCTTACTCCTCCGATTCTCTCCCCCATCCCATCGGGGTAGGGGGAGTGAGCGAGCAGCTGCGTGGTGCTTAGTTGCTGGCTGGGGCTAAACCACGACAACCAGGCTGGACAGGGCTTTGAGCAACCTGATCTAATGAAAGATGTCCCTGCCCATGGCAGGTGGGTTGGACTAGATGACCATTAAAGGTCCCTTCCAACCCAAACCATTCTGTGATTCTATGATTCTATTAGTGCAAATCGTTTCAAGATCTTGGTCCCTGGTGTGACACCTGACAGACAGGCTGCTGTATCTGATTAAGTATCCCACAAGAACGAATGCCTAACCAAGTAACACACTAGAAATTTGTCAAAGACTACTAGTGAAATTCAGTTCAGCTGTGTACTCAGCCATGCCTGAACAAGACTTCTACTCATTATATTTCATTTATTATATTTATTCATTTTCTATTGCTGTTAGAAATCCAAATAATGTCAGCATGAGCTGAAGAGGTTTGATTAAAAAAAGAAACAACTAGAGCCTTTATTCAGTATCTCAGTCTACTCCATACTTCTACTGAAACTTATTTCTTTCTTCAAACTTCATAATTTATTTCTTTTTTATTCTTTTAGCACCTCCACTTTTTATCAATAATCTCACTAGAAAGGCTATTGCTGCAGAACTTCCTGCTGAGATCATATTGGGAAGCAATGGGAGTGTCACAGAGGAATATGTTCTCATATTTTCAGTATCACTTTTCTCCTTTTAATTTCCTCTCTATTTGTATGGGGGGAAAGGGAGAGTCCAGAATCCAGTGTCTAAAAGACTGACTAGATTATCTTCCTGTCATTCTCTACTAATACAAGATGCTTCCCTGCATGGCATCAGCTAGTGTTTTGCCAAGTCATCAAAGCCCCAAACAGACAAACATTCTTCCCACGAAGACTCATATCTCACTATTGCAAAGGCTTCTTTCATGCTTAGCCAAAACAGTCCTTTTAATGGCCTTCCACATAGGTCTGTCAAAAAGTAACACCCAAACTACTTTCCTTCCTTGGCATTTAACAGCCTTCAGTTATACACAGATTTTTGTAAGAAAGCAGTTTGTTCCGTGAGCATCGTGAGCAATTGTTACATCATATAGTTAATCCAGAAACCCAGTAAATTTCAGCCCCAAAATTTTGCAATCCTTGAAGATAACTAAAAAAACCGCTAAAGAACAAAAATGTGCAGGCAACCTTAGCTATTGGTTTTGTTATAAACTTCAGTTAGAGTACTTATCAGCTTCACAGGAGTGAAGGGTTATGAGAGCTTGTATTTGTACAGATCTTTGAAGATAAAAGGATTGAAAGTTATTTTCTATATATATGTGTGATGGCTAGGTAGATGAATGGTAGACAAGAGCCTCTAAGGCTGAGAAGACACTATCTGAACTTACAATGCAATAGCTGTTCATTACACATGACAGGATTTCAGCAATATCCATTGTGAATTCTTTTTTTGTAAGTGTTCCAGTTTGAGTGTGTATATGACATGTATAAAGGCATGTATACGACACGTATAAAGGCACACATGCATGTACAGGCATTTTCTACTGCTTATTTTCCAAATCTATCTTTCCAAATAAAAGCAATACTAAAATGGAGCTAATGTTGGGAGCCTATGTAATTTAGTAATTTAGACTGAACAATATTCCAAGATTTCTTTAATTACATTCAAACTTTTTTTTCTAAATTAATAAATTCAAATTTAAATTCAAAACAAGACATGGAAAGATGCAATTACATCATAAACAGCGCATGTTTCTTAAACATATTATTTCACATGTAACTAGAGAGAAGATTAAAATATTTTAAAATCAGTATAGTTGAATTTAGTACTACTAACTCCATATTCCTTCATCATTACTGTAATGATAAGAATAATCTTGTCCTTGAAGTGTTGCTTGCCTCCTTGCTTTCTAGCAACTTTCTAGTAATCCTGATAAATATTTCATACAAAAAACCTGTCCAGATCTTTCTTTCAAAGTTCTGTTATTTTAATTCCTGTTAATATCATATTTAGAAGATAAGAGACATTTCCTCTTTGGAAGGATCAGTGTTTCAGAAGTTAACATTAAGCAAGGCTACTTCCCTCCTTTTCAGCTACTACGTGCCCAACAAATTCCCTAACACATTTCTCATTTTATTTTCAAATAAAAAAAAAGTTTAATGTGGTAATTCCTGTAAAAGGAATGCATTTCTAGTATTTTGCAATGTAGCATATAAGAGTAAAAGCTCCTGGTTTGCATCACTCCTATACATCTGATAGAAAATTCCCATCCATGACTCATACATGGTACAACATAAGCAATCAGCCCACATGATCACTGTGAATATTGACTTGCAGGAACTAAGGAAGTATGGGGCTTTCCAGATCACTACTGCAATGCAAGCAAATTTTTAGAAAGATGAACTATTATTTCTGTCAATTCACTTGCGTCAAATCATAGACAGCACAGGGACCGCAGACAGAAACACCCTAAGGAACAAGGATTTCTGGTGACAGACACAAAGCAGGGCAACATGCAGACAGAGTGTGCGTGAATAGGGAAGGTGTAAATATGTTAGAAAAAAGATAGGATAGACTGCAGCCAGTGAGTTTAGGACTGCTTCAATCCCCTGGCCACAAACCACTGATGTATCAGAAACTATTACAGCTAGGTTTGTGCCCTCTGACAAATTCCCCATTGTATCTTTCTTCCCCTTGGAACTGGCCTCATCGCCGTCAGGGTGTATTTTTACCCATGTTTACTTGTGCAAGTTAAGACAGATACTCAGTGAAATACCATTTGAGGTAGGCAGGGTACCCTCTGAAGATCATAGAGCTGGCTGAAAAGTTTATGGTGAAATAATTTCATGAGAAAATGCCAATCCATGAAAATCAAAAGGTGTTGTGCAAGGCTGTTGGCTTCACAGCCTTCTGGCAAGCGTTGTGTCATGATGACACTAGACAGGCCACAGAGCGCCTGTAAGCCTCATGATAGGACTGCCTCAGGGACCTTAGGACTTTCAGAGGTTGTCATGTGCAGCTTTCCAGACTTCTGTACCCTTTCCAATGGTGACAAAGCCCTGAGATCTCAATACTTCCTGAAGGCTTGCCTTCCTCTGCTGGTGCAGGGAGCCTGGCAACCTCAAAAACTCTGACATGCCAAGGCTCGGAGGTCTGCCTCTCATGGTCATTGATCTTGGTTCCTACATGATGCCAGGGCTCCTAACCTCCTGGCTGTCTTACTGACCTTGCTTTTATAGCCAAGCCAAGAGCTGCAGTGCTTAGCTTTCCACTCTCACTTTCACTATGAGCTTGCTAAGCCAGCTGATTTGATACATTTTTAGTTTTCCACATGTAGGCATCTTCATTTTTCATTTCAAAGTGGAGCATTCTTGGTCAGCAGGTCTGCACTGTTGAGGTGATGCTAGCTTAGCTTTATCTTTACATATATCACTGTAAAGCCACAACCTTCTAAAATCAGCTGCTCTGCTCATCTAATCAAACCACCTCCTTCTGTGTTAGAGGGTCTACTATTAAAAAGACACTTCTCACAGAAAACGTTACATCTACATGGTTTTCTCTTTGTACCGATATTTTAGGGATGGGGACTTTTTTAGGTCATAATGTTACTGTGCCAGCTGATCTCGATAGACACATGCCTTCTGCACACTAGCAAGACCTGAATTAAGGGTTACCCCTAAATTCTATTTCAGTTTTGTGGAAAGAAAAGCCCTGAATATATGACAAGTAACACTTAACTGACCAAATATAATGTTGGTTTTAGGCTTCACCAGCAAGAAGCTCAGATGCTGCTGCTGAGTGGTCTCACACATTTTCTTTCGCCATGGCACAAAGCTAACTTGCGTCTGCAGTGAAGACTGGGTCAGGGCAGCAGGGGAACAGTTATTCCCCAGTTGTGTGACTGGGAGCATGTGCTTTGTCATAACGACAAAGTTGTATTCCCTAATCCCACTAAGTTCACCTGTGAATAGAGTACCACAGATATTTTCTATCTCCCCTGCTGGAGCCAAGGGAGCAGACTGTGAGAGAGAAATACATAATTATTCATTTTTTAAGATTAAACCATACAAAATTTGTTGTTTCTCAACCTAAAAGCAAAGCAGAAAGTGTTCTGAAAACTTCAGGAACTTGCTCATCTCCAGTAGCCCTGTCTAGCACAAGCCTCACATCTCTGCTGCAAGGTAGCTGACATAATAGGTTATCATTACCACCCTACTGCAGATCACTAAGCAAAACAATTAGCTTCATATTTTCTTTTTGAGTGATTCTTTTTCAATGCTTAAAATGACCTGGTCAGACATTTGAAGAGTAGTAACAGAATCCAAAATAACTCAAAGAGAAGCCACATAGAAAATTGCTAAGGTTGGTTGCAGGTACTAGTTCTGCACCAACTCCTCTAGTTGTTGTGTTTATTAACTTTAAAATCACATTTTCTACTTTTTTTATTTGTGTCTTCCCTTTGACTTCAGTAAAGATCAACACAAAGAAATCAGAAACCTTCACAGGAGCGGACAGACTTTGTGTTGTGTTGTTCTTCACACCAAGGTGCTCAGAGGCGCTGAGATCACACTGCTTTAAAACAGTAGCTAACAAGTTTCATGAAGAGTGGGGTAAAATGTTTTATGCAAATTATATATTACACTAAACTGATTGTATTTTTCCTAATACTGTGTGTGTAGATCATAAGCTGAAACATGACATTGAGGTCTGTGTCTGCCTTCCACATTGTTTCATACAACACTTTCATTGGTTGGGGTGTCTTGTAAAGGGATTTCAGTGTTCTGTTCAGGCTAAAGAGAACAGATACAATGAGTAGTTCACAGGAATTGTGTTACCTCATGTGATTTGTCTCCCACTACTTAAGTTCTTCATTTTCTCTTCCATATAGTTTCCTTAGAGTTCATTTTATCAGATATGTTTCCATCCAGGGATGATGCAATACCAAATTTTTGATAGCTGTGAAAAACAAAACCAGCACTGAACAGCACTGCTGTTCCTAGATGATAATAGATTAATGACGATTAAGTACATTTTCAAGAGCACACTCTGTAGAATTCTTTGCAGGTCCCTGAGGTTTCCTGTTTTCCTCATACCCATTGAAATGGCTGAAATTTCACACGGATCTGCCTCTTTGAAGGCAGGATTCCAAACGAAAAACGGATTTTGTTTCCATGTGAAAAACTTTCAGGGTCAGTCAGCGGTTCCCTGGATCTGAGTACACACATACAGCTCTCAGGAGAGCTGCAGTCCACCAAGATGCACTTGGTTCCACCTCGCTCCTCTGCAAGAGGTGGGGGGTTTAGAGCCTCTGGAGGGACAATGGGGTTACAGTTCTCTAAGCTGGCCAGTTGTCTCACTAAGGCACACTAAAGTTTTTTTGCAGAACTAATGTGGGGGTTGGTCTCTTGCCAAAAGACCTAGACTCTGAGGTCACCTCTACAGTATTCCTCCTAATACAATATTTTCGTCATTTTTTGGATGTACTGCCTCTTTGTTTAACACCTTATTTCTAGATAACAGCAGGGAGTTCAAGCCTTTTACAATTCCAAGGCAGACAGCAGGGAGCCATAGGAAGCCTAACCTTTCCTTCCTTTCTCCTAGTGCTCCAAGTACTTTTTTGGATGTATGGCATGAAGCACGCATCCTGCAGCTGCTCCAAGCACAGATGACATTTGGGGGCCAACTGAGATAGAGAAATGTGTGCTTTTTGCAGTAGCTGTTCCTGAAAAGCACCAGGAGACAGATAAAGCAAAGGCAGCAGAGGGCTGGTTTATACTAACACAGAGGAACATTTCCCTGTGGTCTCTCCTTCCCCACTTGCTGCCTTGTGGCCAAAGCACCCCTTCTGGGATGGTGCTTACACACCCACAGCAAGGTCATTTTGATAGCTGAGTACCTGCTATGTCTTAAGTGACATACTGCATTTATTTGAATGAGCGCAACGTTTTCCTCTGACAGAGGGATGTTCTCAAGGTAGCATTCCCTGACCTCTTATATTTTCCTTCTTACTCTTTTTTGGTGCTAGCATTGCAGAGAAGGCTCATGTACACACTAATACTATGGCCAACACAAGTTCAGGACTTTCTAGGACTGCAGCTTGCCTGGTCAGAACTGGGTATTTGTCCCCATTGAATTCAGTCAGAATTTTGCCCAGGCCTTGGCTGGAACAACAACGTCAGGGAAAGGACCACCAATGGTCTTGTCATACATATCAAACAATGTTGTAAGAATATTTTGAGACAGATAAGAAGGTCCAGACTAGATTAGCTTCATGGACAGACTCTCCAGCGTGAACACCACTGTTAGCATTAGTGATGGCAAGCAGCAGACAGGCCACACAGAGGGGGACAGAACCAAGGCAGGTCAACACAGAAGTGCACATCCCCAATATTACCCTCATTTCCACTAGTCAGAGGCTGACTGACTCTTATAGCATGAGATGTAATATTCTCTCTCTTTTTTTCTGATAATTATAACCATTCTGGAAATTCTTGCTGCTAATGTATTTTTTCTCTTCATTCTTGCTAAACTCCTCTCTGCCAGCCAGTATTTACTTACACATTTTGGAAAAAGCATATCCTTTTGATTTACTATCTTTTAATCTCACTGAAGGTCTCTCTGGTTTTGTGGTGCTGGGCTGGGAGACAAAAGGCTTCAGTCCTGCCTTCCCACATGCCCATCTGGAAGCTGGTGTGGTCCCGCTTGCAGCTAAGAGCCTGGACCATGGTCCACAGGGCACTTTCTTCCAGCAGCTTCTTCACTCCAGGGAGCAAGGAACAACTTGTACATGCAGCAAACACACACAGCTGCCTGCCTCCTCCTGTACCTGTGACACCCCAGCACAAACTACCAAATTCTTCCCACCACCAGCCTGTTAGAAAGGGTGAAGAGCGGTGGTTGCTGCTCTGTGGGAAGGGCGAAGAAAAGATGATGGAAACACTGGTCTAACCTAAAGGCAGGATTTAATCCATGCTAGACAGTGTGAAAGTATGTTTCAACTGAGCACCAAGACAGAACACACAGTAATTAATTAATCTGAACTTATGTAAAATTCCCTATCATCTTCTCAGAAAGACTTTGTTTGAGACAGCCCTGACCTAGCAAAAACAATGGGCATTTGTGAGACACACTCCTTATGCAGTAAAAATTTCAAGGCTCCTCAAGCATGATCAAAATAGATGAACATTGCAAATACTGTCTTCCAAACTGCCATCATTGTTTCCATCTGACTCTCATATACCCTCAGAAATACACCAAGTGGTAATAACCATCTTTTTGATGTCAATGATTTCGCAGTCTGATGTGAGATATTATGCTGACACATGTATCTGTCTTCCTGTTATGTACTAAGCAGAGTATTTTGCAAGAAAGGACGCTGTAGCAGTGACAATAGTCAATAATTCTCTTGGCCTACCAGACTCTATTAATTTTAAATTTCTGTCATATAACCAATTGCTTGGCACTTATGTTGGCTTTCAATAAGTCATTTCAGCTAACTTACAGGATCCTTTAAATTTTAAAGATGCTATGAAATTCCTGCTGAATACACATAGCTGTTTTATAACTATCAAGCAAAATTGTTATAGATGGTTACCCACAAAATACTATGCTCTTTCAAAACTAGTAATTTACTGACTGCTCTGCTGCTACATTCTTTAACTTATCCCACTAGAGTAGCTCGCTTTGCATTAGTTTTTGATGTGCTTAACATTACCTTGGCATTATTTTTCCTCCTTTTCTATTTATGGAAATAAAATTATATTGTCTGCAATTTTCTTAAATGCAAAGAATCTGATATAATAAAATGCTCTTACACTGAATGTAAGAAAAAGTTTGTTATCAAGGAAACATAAGGGTCTGCCTTGAGTTTTAACTATATTCCTATTACTAAATTACGCTCCCCACTGGCATGCATGTGATCTTGGGTGCCTTGCTCCTTTGGTTCCTTTGATGAAGACCAGCCTAGAACTTTATTTGAATTCACTGGAACTACTACTATACTTAGTCTTAAGTACATAAGTTACATGCTTGACAGGAGTGAGGATTTTGTTACTAGTCTCTTACCATTATGGCAAGAAAAGACTGGTTAATACTCTCTGCAGAACTCCAGAATCTAACAGAGGACATCACTGAATAAGCTGTGTGATTAGCTACAGAAAGACCACCCATATTCAGAGCTATTGACTGGATCACAGCAGCAGATGCCAGAACATATATGCAGCTCCTCTGCAAGGCAAGGGTAAGCTTCAGAAAATTACAGCTATATGTAGCAAGGCATCTAAAATCAGTTTGTATTGTGCAGTAGCTCTGCACACACTGAAGACAAAGAAAAACAAAAAAGCTGTTTAGTGATATGAGTCAAAGGCAAAGTTTTCCCACAGCAAGTGGGTAGATGTAGAAAACATTGCTTGAAATCTTCCTACTCTTTTCCTCCCGCAGCATGAGCCTTAAGCAAAGTAAGCGCAGGCAGGGGAAGGGTTACTGCTTTCCCAGCTGTTCACACAAAAGGACACTTTGCACCTGTTCCCAGTGAATGAAAGTTTGCTTTGTATAAAAGCAGTTCATCACCCCAGCCTTGGCGTCGGGGTGGTGGAGCAGGCAGAGCCCAGGCACATTCTGGCTGGAACCAGTGCGCTACGGAGGGAGAGGGAAGCTAAAGGGCAGGTCCATTGCAATCAAGCTTCATTAGCTTTAACGTGTAAACATGCCCCCACCTGAAGGCTGATGTCACAGCAAATGCAAACAGCAGGGATGGTCAGCTAAGCGTAAGCAAGGGAATGTGTATTTTTCACTTTAATCCCAGCTCTGTTTAGTTTACTGTATTTGCTTAAGGCTGGCATACTTTTCATATCTACCAGTGAGCTATTATTCAGAAAAACCTGCACTACACTGCCCCTGTATAATTATAAAACAATGTACTCCATGCTTCCTTTGATGTTCTGTTAGATCTACATCTCCCAAATTGTGATTTATCTCAGACATTGCCATTAAGTTTGTGCCAGGCCCTCAGCTGGGGTAAATGAGTGTAGGTCTGTGGGATCTCAGGGGAGCCCCAGAAGTTCCCACCAGCGGAGAGCACCTGGGCTGTCTTGGAAAAGTCAGTTCTCAGGTGACATAGTCATGGCAAAGGCATGGACTATGGTCAGAGCTGAGAAACCACAAGGAGCTAGGCAAGTATTTCTGTATTAAAAAATAAAAAGAGAATTAAAACCAAAATTCAATCACTAAAATAGCAGCTTCTCCTTTTCTTATGTCAACTGGTGACCCAGCAGTTTAAACACTTCTCCTTATCATCAGAGGGGTCACAAACAGGGCACATGGGCCATCCATCTGGGCCAGTGTGGCAGCAGCGGGGTAGGCCCAGATTTCCTCTACATCTTCACCCCTCTGACCTTCAGTATATATCACCTTCCACCCCCACTTTAATCCTGGGGTCTTTACTTTGGAGCTTATAATAAATCAATAGACAGTAAAATAAAATCCCTGTGGGAGCAGCAATTGTGGCCCTATTATAAAAGCTTAAATTCCCCACCTGCCACTTGACCAGCAAAAGGCTTGGATTCCCCACTCCAGTCCACATTATGTAAAACTATTCAAATCCTGAGTGACAGCATTTATGAAGACAGCTGTTGGGCTCTCCAACTGGGGGAGGCAGGGGCAAATGCTGTGGAGTCCAGTAAGAGCTGTCCTGCTATTCGCCCTCCCAGAGATCATTACAATGCCTTTTTTTTCTTTTTTTTTTTTTTTCTTTTTGGTCCAGGTGGAGGAAATGAATAATCAGTCAGGGAAATGAAAAATTCCCAAACCAAAAGTTCTCAGAAATGCTCTTTAAAAACAGAGACTGATTCAGAGGCTGTTCTCCTCACACTCACTTCTCCCTCCCCTTTCTCTCCCCACCATTTTTGGGTTGCGTTACTCGTCACAGAAAGTGGCAGAAGGTGGGGTGAGATACTTTGTGCACTGGTCATTTGTCAACACCAGTAAGTTTGATACATTTCTGGGGAGAAGATTACACTAGAAAGATTCTGTCATGTTTTCAGTCAATCAAATGTTTAACCACTCCACTTCATCTCACTAAGGCTCTGCCATTGCCAAGTATTGCCATTCTTGGTGGTATTTCAAACGACTGTTTACCAGCAGGGTGTTGAAATTCAGTAAAACAAAGTGGTTTGCCATGGCAGTGGTTACCGTGCATTGGGGAAGGCTAGAGCAAGAATCCCAGCCACTCACCATTACAGTCAATTGTGAAACCCCTGTTGACTTCCCTGTGTTCATTGGGTTCTGAATGCCCATGCCATAATTACAAGAGTAATTGAAAAAGCCAATCTGTTTACACCTCTTTTTTTTAAAGATTGGGGAGGACTGGATTCTGCTTCCACAGAAGTCAGTAAGGACTGTTTTTTTACTGGGAGGTAGATCAGGCCAATGAAGTTTTACCAAATGTGCAATGTTCATTTGACCTACATCACATCTGAGATCAACTCTAACAATATGATGTATCAGCATTTAATAAAACCTCCAAGATGCATAACAAAAACATACACATAACATGCCTATTGCACTATGACTGTAATCTTTTCAACCTTGTCTCGAGTTCTGATCAGGAGCTTGCTTCTTATCTTTGTTGCATTTGTACAGTTACATTTTTCATGTACAGACCCTGGCCTTTAATTTGTTCAGTTTGGCAACACAGAGAGGTCATAAAACTGTGCCAAGAGGTAAGTTGGAGATTACCTTGCACAGAGGTTGTGCTGTTGCAGTCAGGTCAGACACAGACCCCCTCTTCCTGGCACCTTCCAGGCTGACAGCCAGTGCAGGGCATGGCCATAGCCCTTGCAATCCCACTGCTCCTAAACCAGGATCAGGTTTGTCTCATGGAACATCAGTCATCAAAAAGGTAGGTGTCTAACCCCCTCCCAACCTAGCGTTCCAAGAGAGGTTAGATGAATAGCCCACTGGGGCTGCCCTCTCTACATAGACCACAGAAGGCTAGCTGAGCCCAAATACCTGGCCTTTACATGGCTAACAGTATGTAAAGCAAATCTAGACCTAAGGGGTCATTACACCCCCAAAGTTCATGCCAGGATTTCAATCTGCTGCAGAAAAGACAAAATGGAGCAGTTTTCTTTAGTGTCCATCATTCTGTACAAGTTAGCATCCAAAATAGAAGCCAGTGCAGACACAGTTGCAGATCTCCCTATCAGAAAGTTACAATTCTAAGTTTCACCAATGAGAAGGCAAAAAATAAAAGCAATGGCAAACAGGAATTCTGGTGTAAAGAGAATTGTGCGAAGTCTTTCATTTAATGAAATAAAGTTGTATGATTGATTTTAAACATCTGAATTCATGTCACTGTATTAGCATTTACTTAATAATGAATACTTCTTTCTGACTGGTTATTGTCTATGAATTTTGAGGCAGTAGATAGGCAAGGAGAACACATGTACCCCCTAAAATGAACAAAACACTTCTGATCCAGAGAGACTGTCAGCTTCCTCTGTAGGAATGAAAAGCATTCAATGCAAGCTAAGTCAAAATGAGAATGGAAGGCACACAATCCTTCATGGAAAAAGTTCTTTTATATGCTGCTATATTGCATTTATAGCTATCTGACCATGTGAACAGCTCATAGATGCAGGTTTCAATTATAAATATTTATGCACATGGCAAAAAAATAGCATTTAGAAAATGTTTATCCTTCTCTGATTTGCCTTGTC
Organism: Pelecanus crispus; assembly: GCF_030463565.1. Taxonomy (NCBI): domain Eukaryota; kingdom Metazoa; phylum Chordata; class Aves; order Pelecaniformes; family Pelecanidae; genus Pelecanus; species Pelecanus crispus. The sequence goes on from NC_134643.1 coordinate 51,442,983, forward strand.
AAAACATACACATTCATTTCTTTGCTTGCCTTTTTTTCCTGAGAAACATCATTGTAATGTATTAAAAAGCTTCACAGCAGAAAGGGAGCAGGAGTCACAATCAGGTTCCAACTCTGCATCACTGTTTGCCACCAAAGAGCACACTCTAACGAGGCTGGGACAAGGAGAGAGAAAAGCTAAAGTCTAATTTGAGAAAAGGATCTTTGAAAAGGTAATTTCCTTACTGGACTTCAAAGTACCTGGGTTGTTTTTTGCCTCAGAGAGACTCGGCAGCAGTTTCCCAGTGGTGCTGCCAATGGGCATGTTCTGGATAAACACTGCAGTTGTTCTTCCCACACACATTCGGGACACAGAGCCCCCCCCCCCCCCCCCCCCCGACGTCAGGAGACTGTCCCAGGCACCTGGCACATCCTGGGATTGTGCTCAAACTACTTGTTAACCTAGCAGATATGTTAAATGGAGTGAACTTGGCAGTTTAAGGTCAGTCTCCAGAGATAATATTATCAGAAGAGCCATTTGTCTCCAGTGGGAGCAAGCACAAGCATCTACCAGGCTCCTTCTTTCCACAGCTCTTGCCAGAACCTGATAGGAAAAAAAATACCAGAACTTCAGAAATCAGGGTTCCTGCTACCCTTATTTATTGACAGTGGTTCTTTGATTTTATGATATGTCCACCTATCTGGCCTGTAGCGCTAGCAAGGCAGCAACAGCTTTAACCAGAAGACCCTCAGGGAAAACCCAAATCTTATATGTAATGTGTCCCCTTCATGCTGCAATAGCATTCAGTTCCAGCTGTGCCAGCACGGCCATGCAGGCATCACTACACAGACATGAAGCTATACAGTTTTCATCTTTATCAATTCCTTCATTCTTTCCTTTTGAATTATTCCAGACTTCAACACACACTGAGTTCAGAGAGAGTTCAAGCTCACTGATTACACCAGGAGGGCTGAAATCTTCGGTTTCCATTTCACAGGGATCATTGCAGGTTCACAGAGTGGGTAAAAGGCAACACCTAATATTTGTGCCAGCCTGGCACTCACTCCATGCTGCTTGGCCTCCTAGCTCTGCTCCTCCCAGAGCTGGGATGGAAATCCATTTGCAGCTAGAGAGGCTTGGCACATCAAAGAGATGCTGTCAAAGTGGTAGGCCTAAAATGTTATCTGTCCTCTCTTGTCTACATTTGTTTGCAAAAATCCACATTATCTTTTCAATATAGAAGTGTTTTATTTCCAGGCACAGCTTGGAGGGAACACTTTTCTAGGTTGGTATTGAAGTCAAAATCAGTAACGGTCCTAGTCCAGTGAGTACGCAAGGGAAAAACAAAACAAAGTACCCACACACAAAAAGGGGGAGAGGGTGAAGACATCTTAGGAAAAGAACAACTTTGTGCAGGCTTGCAGGTTATCAGAAATGACTATGAGGAGAAACACATTTCTGAAAGTTAGGGAAATGATATACCATGCACCTTCTCAAATGTAGGTTTCAGGTTTCATATTTAAAGTAAGGCATGATACATTGTTTTAGCTTATTGACTTATTTGTGGTCTGTGATAAACAATGCATCATATAACAGACATCATCCATTACAGTACAGTGCATACAAAGGGGGGGAAAAAGAAGAAAATACTGCATTCCTACAAATGGAAATGTTTGTGATAAATGGAAGATGAGAGAATTATCACTGAACAGCATGTTCCCAATATTAAAAAGTGCGACAGGTTTTTTTAATCTTCTTTTGAGTCCTACTGAGACACTTGCTTCAAAAAGAAACTGGTGGTAGCAAAAGTAAGAGAGTACTGCTGCTGAATTAACACACTATTTCATTTGCTGCTTTAAAATATGTTGTATCATTTAATGTTATCCCTTTGGTTTTAACAGATGAGGTGGATGATCTTTATCACAATGGTGTAAGTAAGAGCGTGTCCCTTTCTGTTTGCTCAGAGAGCAGGTTCCAGCACAGGGCATGCAGACCATGGCAGAAGGCCTGTTCATGGGAGGGCTGGGGGGACTTGCACCCTACAGAGGATACAGCAACTTGCTTCTGGACTGGCAGGTGGTCCCAGCCTGACAGTGTGAAGCTTTGTCTTTTGCTGGGTACAGAGCTACAGGTAAGCAGCAGGCAGCTTGCCTAGGCCTTTTGCTTGCTCTCGTTGACTCTGACCAATGCAGCATGGTTGCTTGCTCCTTGTCATGCTACAAATAGCAAACCAAATCTGCCTTGACATTCCTTCACCCCATGCTTTCCCTCCGAATCAAATGGGTCTTTTAAGTACATTTGGGTGGCAGGTTTGCAAAAATGGTAGGCTCCCTAAGGCAGAGCCAGTGTCATCTGATTTGCCTGCACAGGACACGGCAGAATGAGGCCCTAAACCTAATTTGCAGCCTCTAGGCACTACAGTAATATCACTAATTTAATACAAATGACAATGAGAGGAAGGGACATGCTATTCACAATACTGACTTCTTCCCATCCACAGATGCTTGGCAGGACTTCAGATCTGCATTTAGGAAGCATGTAGGCTTAGCTGAAATGGCCATTCTTTGTACAAATATGCCCCCAAGCAACAATAAAAAGAAACAGATGCAGATTAACAGTAACAAATCACATACCCACTGCAAAATACACGTAACCTAATACATGTGAATAGTCCTACTGGCCTTACATCTGTTACCGAAGCAGAGCCTTGTTGCAGGCATTGTCCTCTTTCACAGCATCAGCTCACCCCAAAAGCAAGAAGTTTGAAGGCAAAGGCAACAACACCCACACAGAAATGGGGGGGACACGACATCAGAGAAGGGCAAAGTGGAGTAGAACCACCTCCACTTTGCCTAGCAAGCTCTCAGGATTTGAGACATCTTGTGAAATCTTGTTATCTCAGCTCCCTCTGCTCCCCAGGGGAGACCGAGGGGGTGGACCGATTCATTCATCCCAAGACCTAAGGGGCCTGTTATGAATCAAGGTGGTTGGAGCAGAGGGGGAGCCTGGATGACCTACTTACACTGATCTCCCAATTTTTAGATGACTGATATTGGATGAAATAGATTTCATTTTGATGGCTGGCTGAGTTATCCTACCTACTGCAGTGTCAGAAGCGAAGTGAGAGATGAGTAAGTACATCCCCTGCTGTCTGGGGCAGCCAGAGCTCAGTCACAGCGGAAAAGAAAAGGTAGTCATGACCTGTAGGCGAGCAGACCACCTACAGTAGGTGCCTGACTTTGGTATCATGCCTCCTTCCCTCCACTGACCACACAGAGACAGAGCCTGGCAGCCCCAGCTAGGACAAGGCTCAAAGCACTTATTGTTCTCTTGATCTTAGACACTACCACAGGTGTGCCAACGAAATCATTCACCCAGATAAGATGACCCAGAATCTCCAACAGTTCTCATAAGCATTATGGATTACGATGACCCTATGCATTTTGGAGAAGGGATTCGAAAGTGAAGAGAGGGTCAGCCAAAGGGACTGACAAAATAGAGCCCATAAATCTACTTTAGCCCCAAATGGATCAAATTTGATTGCAAAATTCTGTGAATAAAGATTTTTTTAAAAAAAAAGAAAGAAAAATAAAACTGTGGTAGGTGGAGTGTGTGTTTGTTTGTCTGTATACCTATGGCTTTCTGTAGGAATTCCCAGAACCTTGCTGCTTTTTCCTGGTTTTGAACTGGCTTCTTGTGTCTTGTGATCAGGTGTTTTTGACCTGTATGAATTCACACCACCGTGCGTCTGCATCCTTTTGGCATGTACAGAGACTGAGAGTCAATGACCTTCCACACTACCTCCGCTGCTCCTCTCAAAGGATCTATTATGTGGCTCACTGGAAAAGCACAACCCTGGTTCTGTTTCAGTCAGCATGACTCTTACAGTACAAACACTGAAAAAAAACTCTCCACGTAGCCAGCCTCATTTTGCATTAGTCAGGAAAGGTCAAGGCAAAATTGGAGTCAGGATAAAATTGGTCAGTGTTTGGAATCAGTCCCACTTGAGCTTGATTTCCTGTTTCTGGGGGAAAAAAAAAAACCACACTGCCTCCCATTACCTGAATACGAAGTTTAGTGAACGTTGCTATACATGCCACAGAAACACATTTTATATACAGTAATTACTTGAGTGCCTTAAGAAACTATCAGCATGAGTAAGGAGGCTCCACAGCTACCAAGAAGAACCAGAAGAAATGTGAAGGCTGGAGTTTGTATTCTTTCCACCTCTATTTATATTATAGGGTTGGTTTATTCAGAGAATTGCCTCTAAAATTAGTGGCAATCCCTTCTAGAAATACACCCAGGCCAACAGAATAAACCAAACTGGCAGCTTCCCACTCAGTACCCAGACCCACTCTTGTGGATTCAAGAGTAATCGAAACGACCTGAATTTCAAACTGGGAAAAGACAGACAAAGCTGGTTTGAAGTTTTGTTATTTTGCTAATCAGGCTAGAAAAATGAAAGTACGGTTTACAGACTTTATCTGAACTAAAATAATTTATATATCAGTCTGTAGAGAGAATAATTAGTTATATTATTGATTAAATAGCAGAAGAAAATGACAGTTTGTTAGGTGTCTGGTTTTAATGGGATATCTGTCAAAGTTAGAAATGTGATCTCCCCATTCCCTTCAGCCCCATTCTTTCATCTGGCAGCAAATCCTCATGGAAGAACCAAAAACCAGCATGAGACAGACAATGAAATAACCTCCAAGCTTTATGGATTTGAGGGTCTACAAGGCACAAGAAAGCACTTCACATTAGTGTTGCAGCATTGTAGATGCCCAGTAGATGCCCAGTAGATACACAGTAGCATCCCAGAGAAGATCTTCTTCAGTAGCATTAACTGGCAATGATTTTCTTGCTCTGTGTTATTCCAAACTCAGTACTTCCCGTTAGCTGTCTGCATCCCCATCTTGACTACCAAAAGTATAGTGTTTTCTGAAAGATTAGAGAGAGGAGGATTTAGGGTTTGGGGTTTTTGTTTTGTTTGGTTTTGGTTTTTTTTTTTTTTTGGTTGGGGTTTTTTTTTGCCTTCCCACAGCAACTCACTGTCCTCTCTGCTGGACTATTTCTGGAGTGGAAAAAAAATCCCTGCTCACCATACATAGATATGACCTTCTCAATTTTCTTCTGAATATAAATTCTTTAGTACACATTAAAATGGAGATTTCTGCAACACTAATCTGATTTTCTCTGGCTGAAGTGAAGGGTCATCATGGCTCACATCTTTCCAGTGATGGTGAAGGTGTGAAGTCTTTCAGAAATGCAATGCATTATAGGTTCCATGAGTCAACCACAGACATCCTTATCAACGCTTCATAAGAAGTGCTGTGTTGCTCTTCACAGGGACACAGATGATGCAGGCAGCAACAATACTTAAAACTAAGCCATTTTATTCCAGAAAATACCTTTTCTGGTATACTCCCTGATTCACAGCCATGTAACCATTCATCTTCAACTTTCTCAACTCCCCACTGCCATCATTTGATTTCGTATCTCCAGATACCCAGATGATGACTCCAGCTCTATTTCCCCAACACCCCTGAATGTATGTCAGTACAACTGATGTCTTCTCCCACTCTCTGCCATACACTTTCTACTCCTTGTTGCCAGCCTCCTAAAAGCTGTTCGTCTTATTTTCTCACCAGCATTTACCCTGGCACAGTTCAGTCACTGTGCAGAGCCTTGCACTACCCAGCAGGGCAGGCACAATTTGTGCGGTAACACATTCCTGCACACATGAATATGTCACTGCCCATGAATAAGCCATTATTCCAATGCAAGTGGGGAGATGTAACTTGATGGGGAGAGAGTTAAAAAGTCTACAAGCCAAGGTCTGTGTCCCAGGAGCAGAAATTTTTCCTGTCCAGACTGATCCCATCCCAGGTCTTTCCTCCCTGCCTGAGCTGTTCTTCCCCACCATGACTGGTCATGGCCCCATTGCAGCCTGGCTCAGCCCCAAGAGGGGACTGATAGTCAGCATGACAATGGCCATGAGGGACAGAGGGGGAGACACGTCCGAAAAGTCTCCCTGCTCCCTTGCTCAAACTTAATCTCTGGTGTACTGAGTCATAGGTTAAATGAAAGAACAAGCTCTGAGACTTCCTGGTAGAACTGCTGCTTCAGCTCCTGTACACTTACAACATCAAGCACAGACTGATTGCACTCAGCAAAGGATAAAGAGACCATGCAAAGGAAGAGCAGCAAGCAGAGTCAAGCCAGTAAAAGTCTTACAACCAGTTTATTTGCTCTAGGCACTGTATATACAATGACAAAGGTTATGTTGCTCCTACACTGAAGTAATAGGGATGTGAATGACACCAACTAGACAACCAATGGTGATGATCAGTAATGGCAATACTTCCCAGCTCTGTGTTGAGACCTCAGGGAAGTAGTGCTGGTATGTATTGACTGTCCTGGGGTGTGAGAACAAGGAAGCAAAGGATGTTCATCATAGCCATTGACCTGGAATCAGTTTGCCAGCTATTAATTATAAACCAGTCAGCTTACACAAAGAGAGTAATATATCGGCAGTTGCCTCTCATTGCCCACCTCCTGGAAGACCCGTCTTAGTGTTGGCAGATGTGACACAACACTAGGAAGTGACATGGCCAAGCCAAGCAACAGGGATGCATCTCAGCCAGGGCAGCACGCACACCACCCCAGGGAAGTCTGAGGAGTTGCTCCGGAGCTCGCAAATAACACTTCAGAACAGCACTGTTGCTTGAACATACATGTCTTTAGTTTAAAAATAATAGACTGAACTAAATAAAAAGACTCCACAGTGAATGCAGCAGAAGGTGTAGGATGTATACATTTGCCCTTCAGGCAAGGCCACGTTTCCCTTCAGACAAACTTTGTCTGAAGTTTTGGACACAAGCATTATTTCTTCTAAGCCCAGGTGTAACAAGACCATTATTTGCATCATCACCATGAAATAGCAAGGAGACCCAGGAAGGACACAGCCAAGACCAGAAAGGGAAAAGGAAATGACGTATAATGAAAGAGTGATTCAAAATCTGTGCAGAGGCTAGCAACCAGAGCTTGAAATGAATCATAAAACAAAGATAAGACTTTGAAGTGGTGAATGTGATCTGAAAAAGTAGTGGCTTGTTAAGACACAGAAGTATGATGCGCATAGAGTGAATGTCAAAGGACAGTTTGGTACCATGTATAGCATGGAACATAACTAATTTCTCTGTTTTCTTGGTCTGCTTCCTCACAAATAAACTCTAGAAACTTATGCTAAGGCAAATAGCTCCAGCTCCAGGAGAATAATTTCCTGACTTCTGCACAACAGTTCATTACTCAATAGGTGAGAAAAATGGAAAAAAACCCCAACCATAAAACCTTCTCAGCAATAGAATGCTACTTTAAGAAGAGCTATACCATTTTCAGAAATTAGGAAGAAGTAGGACAAAACAAATCTTTCTGCATATTTTGTAAGGGATTTTCAAAAATGTATCTTAAAGCTCTCTAGCAAAAATTCCTATACACATGCCAACATGATGGCTTTTAATAATGAAAAGAAAAGCTAATTCAAGTAATTTCTTACAGTGCAAAACAGAAAACTTGCTAACAATTTATTATCAAGAGCTTTACTTCTATTGTTTCTTTTCATGTAAATTGCTGAGTTATTTAAACAACCTACCACATGATCTTTAAGGACTTTAGTTCACAAACTCACATACAATTGCCCTACTGATTTAACATCTAACTGACTTCAGAACACAACCTAAAATCATTGACACTTCACTTCCTCCTTTTATTCTGGCTTTTTCTAAAGCAGTACATACATGCAGTTCTGTGTGTAGCTGCCTAACAACCATATTTAACATCTTTCATCATGGTGTTCATCTTAGCATACTACCAGTGGCTTGGAAGTATGCATGGTTTCACATCAGAAGATACCATATTGTAAAGTATTCCTAATACGCATAGATATAAAAGCAATTTCATTAGCCAGGAGAATTTTTCTTTTAAATGTAAATTCTTTCTCAGTACAGAGGAAGAAACATGATGAGAAGGGCTAAGCAGACAGGGTTTGGATCAGGGAATCTAGATTTACCCTCCACTATTTTCCTATATATAGCAGTAGAGTCTAGTGGACAAATAAGACTGTCAATATCTCCTTTTACAGGCTACTGTAAAGCATAAATTTGTGTGCTTTAAAACACACATGATCTTATAGCATATTTAAAAGATGATTTAAGAGATTCTCTCCCTTGTCCCTTAAATTTTTGGTGCAGAAATACATACACACAATTCTGCTTTCACATACTGCTGAGAAATGTCATACAAAGAAATTCTACAAGCTTAAATAGAATAAACTAAAGCCAAAGTACTGTACCTAAGTTTGTTTAAAGGAGGGTAGATAAACTGTGTCTTTGGCATTCAGTTAGGTTCAAGGATGGCAGACCCCTTTTTATGATGCAAAGTACTAGACTGATTTGTCCAGCACAAATAAAAATGCAAATTCAGCAAAGTTCTTCCTCAGCAAAGAGGAAAGAACATGATAAGTGAAGAAAGCACCCCAGTCATACATAAGGGAGTCTGTGCTGCCCTTCTCTTGTGCACAGGCAGTATTTGCAGTTTTAGCCACATTCAATAGTAAATTCCAACTATTCTGTATATCAATGACACACAGCAGCTGAGAACTTGGCTTTAACTAATGAGTCTGGTCTCCACCAAAATGGATTATTTCAAATGTAATGAGATAGGGCTCCGAAAGTACAGTCTGATTTTTAGACCCCAATATTTAAGTCTGCAGATGTCTGCTAATCCTCTAAGCAATGGAGCATCATAATAGTCAAGGCAGGTGCTCATTTCTGTTGCTCACACATGTCCTAGGACATCCAACACATCCACACAGGCTAGCAGATGTGGCACAGAGCCATCTGTAGGAGATCCATCTCTTTCTGAAGCCCCCAGAAGCTGATCCCAGGGCCCATCCAATGTACCAGATGCTTGTGTGTGCAGGCAACTGGATCAAGTCTGTAGACAATAGAGCGAGTAAAGCTAAAGCGCTACTCAGGTCACAAGCTAGGGGAGCTCAGTTCAGCTGTGTGAGACCCATGTCTTTCTAGGTCAGCAGCTGAAGGCTGGATGGGATTCCCTACTACATCTCCAAAACCTCCAAAACTATGGTTAGGCATCCAAATTGATATTTAGGTCTATCTTAGGCTGGGAAGAATCCCTTTCTAGGTTCTTCTGGCTGCATTGAGCCTATTTCTATTGACTGTAGAGGGAGCCTATACACCTGCCATGCATGCAGACATTTTCCTATAGACAGCAAATTTAGTTTTGATCCTAAGTTGAATCCCATCCTTTAAACCTGACAAGGAACAGACACAGTGATCAAACTCTTCCATTGTCAGCAACTCACTATTGTTAATACCTGAGAAAACAGAGGCAATTAATAGATCATCCAGAGATTTAATTTGAGAGAGAAAGCAAATTTTAGTGTAAGGTATGAAGCTGGAACCAATGCACCACAGGGTTTTGGATTAGATATGTCTGGGGCAGAGTTACATAGTTGAGGAATAGAACATTTCCCGATACCTAGGCAAAATGCTTATATTCCATTCTGGCATCTACTGGAAAGGATTTGAACCTATATTTTTTAGTACTTGGATACTGTCCTAAGGAATCAAGCCATCATGTGTGCTGTTCCTTCTCTTTCCTCCCAGAGTCCCTGCTCTTTGTATGGATGCATTAAATGTTTACTGATCCTAAAAGTAAGAGAAGGATTATATTTAACAGTGCTTGGGGCACTCAGTTAGCAAATGAAAGACCTCTGCTCCAGTTCATGTGCTGTATCAAGTTGAAAACAGCTTTGAACTTAACTCAGTAGACAGAGAGCAGAAACTTTTGTTCTGTTTAGATTTTTTTTAATGGATATCAGATTTATAGATAACAAAATCAGTTTGATTGAAACTGCAGACAACACATTATGAATGTGACCTATTCATCCTCACTTTGACTTGCTGTTTTTTCAAATGCATTTGGCTTAGCTCAGTTACCATGAAAAAGCAGTGGAAGCAAAATTAGGAGAAAAGTTAAATAAAATTCTCTACTGGCTGCTGACAGCTGTGTAGTCAACAGGGAGTACTATATGTTAGTGAGATCTCCCATATAAAGGCTCAATTCACAGATGGAGTGAAGTATAAAACATATTTTTAGAAGTTCCTTTCAAGCTAGCAAGAAGGTCGTCTCATCAGTCTGGGGTAAAATATTTCTGAGGAAAACACTAACAAAGCAGTAGAAGCATCTACTTTCCAGGTTATCCACAATATTTATGATTGATTGATGTGGCAACTATGTATCTTTCAAAGACAAGATCCTACTCAAATTAATGGGAATGTTTTTCTGCTCAACATACCAATACAATACCCAGAAAATGTAGTGAGTTCTTTTTCTATACATGTACAGTGCAGAAAAACCATGGTAAGTAATTTGTAAAGCAAATTAAAAGAGACCTGGCTTTTGTGTGCAAGGCCAATATCTTAAATTAAGACGTCACACACTAAATGATATGTTGCCCACAAACATGAGTTATTCTCACACAAGTGAGAGCCTTCCACCAGAAAACGTTCTTACAATTGCTATATTCAGTGGATGCCAAGAGTAGTACATTTGTCCTTCAAGAGGAACTATTGAAAACTATTGAGAAGCCGTTGAAAAGCTTCAGAAAGAACTATTGGAAAGCACTGCAAAAGGGTTGTTTTCAGTACCACCAAAAACTGACTTAGTTCTTGTCTCCATGTTCTCCTGGTTCAACAATGATTATTCAGCAATGTGTAGGGAAAGAAAGTAAAAGTGCAGATCAAGTGCCAGGTGGAAATCCCAGGAACAGATCTCAAATGAATAGCTCCTGAAGCTATAGTAATATTGATAAAGATGCATTCTACTATATTTGTAATAAAGATTTCCATCATTTACTTTGTCAGATACTGAAAGGAAATGAAAAAGAAAATACTCTGCAGCTTGCAGGCTACTCAATGGCAGATAGGAATTTTGTATTTTTGGTTTGATGACGGGTGCATCCTTTGAAAAAGTATGGCTGGTCATGTTTCCCAAAAATTAACAAGAAACATTTGCTAAAATACGTAGCTATACACTACAAAATTCCTGAGCTGTGTTACTGAGTCCCATTAGGAGTTAGGAGTAATTTTCCTGGACACTATTGGAATGTTCTTGGACTTTATTAGTTCCTGATGAACATTTACATATTGATGTATGATGCATTGAAGACATCAAGTGTCATTGCATAGCCGCCTTGCAAATGAGATTGCCCATTACCCTGGCTTGTTGATGAAGGCTTGCAGCACAGTTTCTAAGGGCTTTGTTCCCAGTTTTATCCTATTACAGTACAAGTGATTTCTGTAACTGGAATCCTCTTTCATTAATTGAACTTAATTGTGGCAGCAGTTGCTGTGATGATCTAGAAGGTTGTGCAAAACTTAGGATACTGATTACACTTTTGGCTTTTTAGCAAAGAGTCTGGATGGAGTTGTTTTTACTGTGGAAAAGGAAGAAAAATAAAGAAATACAACCTTTGAAATAAGAAAAGAACATTCAACATTTCAAGGTCAAGTTCATATGTGGGAAGCCAGTGAAGGTTCTGCTTTTCATGCCCGTTGGCCCCTTTTATGAAATTACTGCTTTGCATTTGCCCTCTCCTTTTGATGTCTTCCCTTCGATGTTTTGGCTGAAAGCAGGAAGTAGAGCAGTGAGTGAAAGCTCACACACATGGGGAAAAAAGTTAAAACATTTTCCATGGTCAGAGGGGGTTGGGGTTTGCACAGAGGACAAAGAAATGTTTAATTTAAAATGTGGTGAATCCAAAACCGGTTGTGCCCACCTCTAGGCATAACCAAAACAGAGCAGGCACGTTAAGTTCAGTTCCACTGAAAATACAGACCAAGCACAAAATGGAAGAGGGCAACACAGGATGGTGAGGGCTTCAAGTGATGTAGAGAGAAAATTCCACAGGAAAGTATTAGTGTGAACATAAGCCAGCTGTGTTATTTAATGATGGGAGGCAGGTCCTCTGTGTGCTCAACTTTTTATATGTTTTCTTGTAACAACCAAGCATTCCGTTCAGGCAATATTCACAGTTTGCAGAGCCACTCTTAAGGCTGCAGATTTTCAGTGAAAAGCCATTAAAGCAATGTGGTTCTTGCTTTGCAATAAGCACGCCTGTTCTTTGTTTCTTGTTTGCTTGCACTGTACGTCTCTCTTGCAGTTTCATATTTCTTTAATTTTGACAGGTTCTGATCAACCATGAAACTTAAGAAATATGGCTGGAACTGAGATTCAACTTGTTTTGATACCTCAAACCCCCTTGATGCTCAACAGGCCTGCAGAAACTCCTACAAGAGTCATCTTCTGCGTAAAAATACTGCCCAGCAGCCCACAGATACTATCCAGACTCCATCTTCCTCTCTCTTCCATTTACAACACTTAGCATGTACATAGACCAGAAACCAGACACATACCCCAACTTGGATCGCTTTCTCCAAAGAGAAATAGCTGGCTCTGATGGCATTGCCTTCAGTTTCCCTACCACCTTCCCTCTGCTGCCTGATAAAGGTTCAGCTGTAGGCTGATAAACACCTGAGAACATAGAGAAATCTCATAATTTGGGGATGTTGGGCCTTTGGCTGCAGTGAATTAATGCACACGCTTGCTTCAGTCATGATCTGTCTGCTCAACAGCCGAGAGCCTGGGGTGCTATTGTTCCCTTTGTGGTGCTTAGGCAGACAGAAAAGGTATGGCGTGTCCTAGTTTAAGCTCACCTATGAATATGGCCACTGTATGTTTCCACACCAGGTGGATACCGTGGTAATCAGAGCCTGAGTAGAAAAAAAAAAAAAAAAAGACCACCGTGCGGCTGCAAACCTGCTTTCTGTTACAACCACTTGTTTTTAGGTGCTTGTATCTATGACAAACAGCTTCCCGCAGGGTTGAGTTTTTCCAGACAAAGTCATTTTTAAAAGGTAAGCAGTTATTTTCAAAACTAGGCACAAAAGCATTGCAGAATTATTATCTGAGAGGTGAGAGGAGTTGTAAATACCTCTTTCTCACAATAAAAAATTACCTGGTCTCCCTTTGACTAATTCTGTAGCTGAGCTGGTTGATGTTTGGCACTCAATATGTTTAGCTTATACCTACTTAGGCCCCTAAACTGTACCTCAGGAAGGCTAAGGTACACTTTGAAAACAATTATTCATGGACTCTATATTGGCAACAGCAAGAACATAGATACCAAGAGAAAAGCTCTGATAAAGCTCTGATAATGGTACTCTGATAAGTATGCTCCTGGTGTAGCTACCCAGTCTGTACTGGGACAGAAACCAGTGACCACCAGTGAGCATTTGGCAGTGCCTGACAACACCAAAGTCCAAGTCTGTGTGTGTACTGGATTGGGACTGCAGCAAAACGGGTAGAAATGAATATGTATATGGAACTGCGATGCTGATCAAAGCCTGCAGAATGCTTTTAATTTCTTATATATTGATACTACATGTGCCATGATCCTTATATGAGCCCTGGGGCAGAAGTGGACATGCTGTAAGGCTCACGCAGCTGGTTTAAGTTAGAAGGTCAGTCTGTGAACTGCAGAGGTTAAGGAAGAGGCACCCCTCGGCTGGGGCACCCCCTGCCACAGAGATGGTAACCCCCAGCAAAATAGTGGGCAGGCTCTCCCGAGGGTGGGGACTTCAATAGGATTGATATGTTTAGCAGTAGATTCAACAGTAATTGGATCTCTCCTTTCTTAGAATCATAGAATTGTTTAGGTTGGAAAAGACCTTTAAGATCATCCAGTCCAACCATTAACAAAACACTACCAAGTCCACCACTAAACCAGTTAAGGGTAGAGTAATAATGTCATGTTTCCTGCCTTGGTGGCTGGATTATTTTTTAAAGAAATTAAAAACTAGGAATCGTTAAGGTTGGAAAGGATCTCTAAGATCATCAGTCCAGCCATCAACCCAACACCACCATGCCCACTAAACCATGTCCCAGAGTGCCACGTCTACCCATTTTTTGAACACTTCCAGGGATGGTGACCACCACCTCTCTGGGCAGCCTGTTCCAATGCCTGACCACTCTTTCCATGAAATTTTTCTTAATATCCACTCTAAACCTCCCCTGATGCAATCTGAGGCCATTTCTTCTTGTCCTATCTCTAGTTACTTGGGAGAAGAGACCAACACCCACCTCACTACAACCTCCTTTCAGGTAGTTGTAGAGAGCAATAAGGTCCCCCCAAGACATGCCCAAGCACTCCAGCAGGGTTTGCACTGGTTGTTTTAAGGCACACACACAAGTACGGTAAGCAATATTTCTCCAATTATTTTTAAATGAAATGTCAAAATACCTTTGACAACACAGTGGTGGGGATGAAAAAAGCAACAGAAAATAAATATGGACCCCAAAGAGCTCTCAGTAGCTGGAAGGCATATTGAAGGCAGCTCATTCAGCTCCCAAGTTTGAGAGCAATAGTTCAACCAGCATTCAGGAACAATTGTGTGTGTGTGCATGTGGCATTATAACCTGACACATGAAACCTGCATTTTTCTCTTTAATATCATGTAATCAACTTCCCACTCTAAAAGTTACAAGATGTTGCATGTGCATGCCAGCGAAGAAGTGTAACTATTCATGCCAGTGAAGAAGCGTAACTATTCATGCATACAGGCTGGAGTGCATGCATGCTGGAAACACTAAAGGATTGGTGAAGATCTGACAAGTTTAGGAAACTATAACTGACCTAATTAGGTACAATACCACCCCCCCTTCCCCACTCCTTTTTTATTTCTTTCCCAAGGAGACATCACCTCAGGGAAAGTTCTCTGATTAATAAGTTCTCCCCACTTCAGAGATACAAAGATTTTCTTTCCAGCTGAAAGCCTGAGTTACTAGGGAGGCTGGAACAGAAACTTGTTTCAGCCTGTAAATCACAGGGATATGTGCCATGGGCCAAGCTCTGTTTTGATTTGGTACGGCGTAAAGAGATTCCTATCAGAGTGCCCCATATAAACATCCAAAAAAGATCACATTTCTAACCCCACAGCAAGGAGCAGATGTAATTTTCCATGATTCATTTATGGGTTAAAAAAGTCGATAAAAATATTACAAAATGTTCAGTTCAGTTCAAAAATAACTACTAGCTATACATTAAGCAACCCTCCAAATACATGATAACTTCTGGGAATGTCAACCAAAGAGTGCACAGACTGGTTGGTAAATTGCTTCTGTGTCAAAAATAACAAGTGTGTTTGTTGAGCAAGGTCATTACAGTAGTTCAAAACTTGTGGTCAGCAGCAGCATGCTGGATCTTGCTGAGTCTGCAATTTCATGGCAATACAAATATCAACAGACTGGCCAAGTAGCGCAGAGTCAGTTTTTGTAACTGAGCACTCCAGGATATGTTCAAGACTCTGATTTATTAGAAACTTCATCAACAGTTGGGTTTGGATTTCCCCATATAGCCTTTTGAAGTGCAAATGTGAACAAAATTACACCACATTGCAAAACCAATGTTTTATCCAAAGCTTTGCATATGATTTTGATTTAAAAATGCACAAGTCTGAACACATTCTTTGGAATGTTTGTTTGTTTTTTCCAGCTGGAGATACACTCAGATCCAAGTATATCAAAAGATAAAGTAGCTTCACTGAAGTTTCTCCAGGGAAAAGACCTAGTAATTCCAACTATTGAGAGAAACTGGTAATTAACATGAGATGAGGTGTATTTGGCAGCAGCAAAGTACATTTCTGGCCCTCTATCATATCTGTATACCTTATAGTCATTGCTGAACTTTATTATTACAACAATCTTATGAAGAATGGACTTATTTTTCTAGCACAGTGTGTATTTTATTCTATTGGAACTGATAAAAAGATCTCAAAAAAATATTTTTGGGGGTGGTGAAGAAAATGGGTATCTTCTCATGGTTAATTCCATATGCAGAAATTAATAGAATCTGCTCAATTATTTATTGTGAACTACTCACCCAGCTGTACATAAATAGCAGTAAAAATACCAGAAATCTTACATCTAGCCAGGAGTTGTGACAGGAGCATTTTCTAACATCTCCACCCTTTGCTTCCTCAATCCTCTAGAAAAATCCAGAAGACTTCTTTAACAAGATGTAGAATTAAACAGTGTTTTCTCTGTAATCTAGCTATAACTGTCTATAAAATGATTTAAAATGAAACAATATACTTTAGGTTAATGTCATTTTTATTGTAATCTGAAGTTTCTGTAGAATCCTATTAGCTTCTATTCTATTTTTATTTTTCCACAGAAGAATGGCCAGCCCCAAATACAAAACACGCCTATTTCCATAAAATGTATGTTCCTGACATTCGTAACCGCAACATCACTGTTGACAGCATCACTTGACTGCACCCAAGCAGCAGTCAAGTGACTAATATCCTTTCTTTTCAGTTCCTCACTCCACTGGCTGCCTGTTCCAGATTTCTTAACCACCTAAGCTTATTTTATGAGGTTCTCAAATGAACGTTTTGTGCAAGTGAAAATTTAAGTGCAGTATGCCTTAGTGTGTGCTATTAAACATGAGCTTTTGAAGCTTGAGGGTGGCAGGGAAGGGATGAAGGGACAGGAGGGAGTCTCTCTGTGCTGGTGATAGGGCCGGTAGGGATGTCAGTCCTACTCATGAGACCTACACTCACAGCAACAATGTACCATTGTCTATTCAGCTTGGATCATTTAGCTTACTAAGTAAAACTGCCAGGCAAGATTTGTTGCGTTTTTTTCTGCCAGCATGTAGAGGATAGCTCTGTCCTTACTGAACCACAAATAGTACCACCCAAGGACAATGCCGAGGAAACATGATATATAGGAAGAAAAAACACAGAATGCTTCAAGGATTTTAATTTGGGGCTGAGACAAGTTTCAGGAGTATGAATTACCACTTAGTCAAGAAGGGAGGAGAAAACAAAAAGAAAGCAATCATTGAAACAAAAATGCCATTCTAACATTGCTATTAGTTTATGGGTTTGAGGTGGGTTTTTTTCCTTTTTAAAGGCCAGACATGAAAGTTCTTCTTCAAACAGTCAGCATCTGGCCCTCGCTGGATTTTAATGCAGCTCCTGAAATCTGATCTGAATTCATATAGGCAATAGTGTCCTTTGAAGTTAGCAAGCACATAAACACAAAAGCTTTATCAGTAGGGCCATTCATACAGCAGTAAGTGATTGTAGAGTAAATTCATGCAGCTACAGCCTGTCCCAGCACAAAAACCATTCCCAACAAAGCATTTAATTTTGAGGATGGGATCCCACTCCCTGAGCACACACAGTCTCCAGTTACTCACGTGATGCATCGGGCACTAAATAGGAACAAGAGTGGGATTGACCCAGTGACCTCTAGGACAAGCTGCAGGGCTGTTACACAGGCATCTGTGGCCTGAGTCACTCGCTGATTATATAGCAACAACAGCGTGCTGAAGCTTTAAAAATATCTAAAAACAAGGTTCTCGTTGTGTCGTTCGATAGTTACGCAGTGCCATAGAGCCTGGCAGGGTCTGCTTCACAGGATGGCGCAGGTCAAACTGCTCTGTGGTCTGTAATTTTAGCCCTCTGCCCAGCACAACGTAGCAACAGCCTCTTCTAGATGGCTCTTTTGAGAGACCTCCTACCCACAACTTCCTTCCTACAGCCCAAATTAACAACAGTTTCTATCAACATTAACATAGTTCAGAATGTCTGCATAATAATATAGAGTAATACAGAGCACTATAGAACAATATAGAATGTCAAGAAGTGTCCAGTTACTCTCTGGGGTGTCCTACACCATCAGGAAAACCTGCAGGTTTCCTCTATGTCATCAGGACGTTGTTAGGCAGTGGGACGTCTCTCAGCTCCACTTGCCTCATCTCCCAGCTCCCATTTAGCCTGTCACGATTGCCACCTGCCAGAGACATTCTCAGATGAAGCAATTAGCTCAACATCCTTATTTCCATCCCCATCTCCATTTTTCCAGCTATACCTCCACCTCTGGAAATGTCACCGTGTAACGAATAGAGTCACAGCTTCATTAAACCACAAAGCCGATTAGATACCTGCTGTCTGAGAACAATAGTTCTATCATGGCCAGGCATAGCACAATTTACATGAAATTGTGGAAGCTCCAGGACCACATCATATTGGGTTTTCATACAGCTTTGTTTGTCTTTCTGTATAATTGCAATTCCCCAGCAACTGCAATATAAGTTTCTAACATGGCAGGTGTTCTTATCTTTATGTTTCTCCTGAAAAATTGTCAGCAGGTGATAATTCATGATTCATTAGTGCTGTTCTACAGTTTTGCTGTTCCCATCTCAAATCACAGTCTGATTCAGCAATCTTCTTCTATGAGACCCTTTATTATTTTGATAATATTTTCCAACTGCTTGATGGAAAATAATAGGAATTAGTGGTTACTCGTCTAAAGCTGTATTTCCTTCCAGATTACCTAAACTCAATCTCATGTCAGACAGGAACTTTTCCTGAAAACTCTGTCTAGCTACCTAAAATAGGATATGCATGGCAATACCTCCTCTTAATAGTATCTCAGGAAACTGGGAACAGTTTAGGACAACTCCAACATTCATTTTATCTCTAGCTAACAAACAAATTGGAAATTATTTTTTTTCAATAGATCAATAGTTCCTTTGCCAACAAAAAGGCCCCTTTGCTTTATTTGGACTGTATTTCTGTCATAGACAGCATAAATAGTTTCCAGGCTCTCACTGTAATTTTGAAACCAGTATAAAATATATCCAGCCCTGCGCATGGCTCTTTCCTATTATTAAATGATTTTCATATGACGCGTTAACATATTTTTCTGTCACACACTGGGAATTACAAGATGCACAAAACAGAAAGTCATGTCTAGTATTAACATGCAAGTGATCAAAAGATCTGGGAATACACTCACCTGGGTAGTTTTTTCAGGAAGAGCTTTGTCTCAATGGCATCTCATATAATATTTGTTTGAGACTTGAAGGGGAATTTATAAACTTGACATGGTCAAAATATAACTCAGGAGTTTCCCTAAGGAACTTCAATACATTTATCTGCTGAAACCAAGTCTCTCTCAAGTTCATATTCAGTTCATAATTGAAAGAAACCTAACCTCTGTATCCATGGAAGAGGCTCACCAGACCCTTTTGGCAAAGACAAAAGAAGCTTGTAGATATTTTCAGCTAAAGTAGACCTCTTCCCAAAACAAGTAAACAAAAAGTGACATTTTCACATCTGTGGATTTAGGCCCCAAGCAAAAAACTTGCCTTTTTTTTTGTTGGTGGTTTGGTGGTTAGGATTTTTTTTTTGGCAATAGCTCTTTCAGAGCAATGCAACAGTATTCTCCTTTGAGTTGTCCAGGGACAAGTTCTTTTTATTATCATTCCTTATTGTCGCCTTTTTGTAAAGTCTTGAATGCACTCCTTTAGTTTCTTAAAACCTACCTGCTGAAGAACTATGCCCCACATTGATTAGATACCTTTGCACAATAGTGCTTTCAGGTCACTGATTTGGGCAGCTGGATTAGGCATAAATGTTCCCATATTCTGCTCCAAAAACTGTTGTGTCCCTCCTGTCTGCTGTGGCAAGTATGAGGTACTAGTTTCAGCTTCACAGTGATCCACTTGTACTCTGTGGTATGTTAAGTTTTCTTCTAGGTACCTTATTTCTGCTACAGAGAATGTACATTTTTGTTTGTCTAAGTTTAGTCCAGCCAATCTGGTTCTTTCCAGAGCTGCTCAGAGCCTCTGGACATGCTCTTCCACTGTTTTTTCATCTATTAAAATCTCTCTTTAGACCATCAAGACTGGTTGCATTTTCTACTGAAACAACTCAAGAGCCTAAGCGAACCCAAACAGGAGCTTGAGGAACCTGTGCCTGCCCAAAGGGGTGCTGAATGTGAAAACCCTCTGTTCAGTTTCCATCATGGCACCTGCCAGCACACTCCTGGTGCATCAAGCATAGGAAAATATTTAGCATCAGCCATTTTTGAAAAAATCTTTTCCTTTGTAGGTAGAGGTAAAGTGTCCTCTCTTTCTTATGTATTTGTTTAAGTATTTGATCCTATAAATAAGCAGCTGTTTCCATCTTCCCTTCCCCCAGTTATCTCTTCATTGAAGGTATACCCAGAAATTTCACACACTGGTGAAGTACACACCACACAGATAAATGTTTCTCCTTCTACTCTATTCCATCACAAATACTTAACTGTACAAAGAACTGCCTTTAAGGACAGGAGCTTATGGAGCCTAGTGACCCTGATTTTACCTCCCAGGTGTTTTTCATTAGCTGATACTCTTACAATATTGGAGTCTCCCTATACTACTTTGCAAATTTGTTTCCTTGCAAAAGCCAACCCTCACACATATTCCTTACAAGATCTTGACCTTGCCATTGATCAGCATTAAATAAAGTCTGCTCTGTTTGGAAGGAGTAATGTTAAGTATTACAGTTATCTTCTCCTCCCCCCAAGGTCTGGTCTGAGTGAGAGAATGAGGTGAAGTCCAGACTGAGGGACCCACAGATGCTTCTGAGCTGTTGGCTGCAGCCAAGTATCGACTTCATTTTAGGTGAAGTCCAAATATGCACCTGGCTGTTCCCTCCCTCCCACATTGCCAGCACTCTGGTTTCACAGGAAGGCAACCTGGACATGTGTGCTAAGCCAGTGCATCCGTGTGGTATTGCCTTAAGGGAGACAGGCGCTCTTGAATTAGGGTTGCGAGAGCACTGAGATATTGGTGTACGGCTCTCCTCCTCCCAAAGGACATGTCTTACCCCAGCAACATGACTCTACAGCCACCCATGTGAGGTCCTGTGCCTGTGGGCCACAGCCACCTTAAGGTGCACTGAGCGAGGGAGAGCTGTCAGCCGGCCCCGCAGCTCACAGCCTGGTGGCAGCAGCCTTTTGCCGGCCTTTTCCACAAAAAAACTGGGACATAAGTCACTTCTGCTCAAGACATCCTGGCTCTTTTTTAACATTCACTGACATTATAGGGAGCCAGAGCCCGAGGTGTGGATTTGCACCAAGTGAGCCAGAGACTTCTATGTGGGGATGCAAGATAGTTTATGGTACTTATGAATTTTGACAGAAGGTTCATCTGTTATACAAATGCATCCAATATTTCTCAGATGTTGGTCCTCCAGGCCATGGAATATATCCTGACCTGTGTTTGTGGGGAGTTCAGCATGAGAAGGGTCTCCGTGCAAGCCAAGGCTTCAGGACAGTACTGTAACAAACACAGAAACAGATAATGATCACGGTGCATTAAGGCATTTTCCTCACCACTGCAAGAAACATGTGCGCTTTGTGATGGTAAAAATCAATTGTTACAAGATTAGAAACAGGAGAGTTGCCCATGGAGCTGGCTGAGCCATCACCATGCAAGGGCTGGGGAGAAAGGAGCAGTCGCTGCTTCTTTTTCCAGTTAGGCAGAGAACTTGGCATTCAGTGTGTCTCCCTTGTCATTTATAAAAGCTTTGTGTAAACAGAACCAACAGATTTTCTGATAACCTCCACCTTCCTTTTTCTGCATTTGTTGTAAGGAGGTATGTGCTCCCCTGAGCAATTCATATTACCAAGAAATAAAAGCTGTTTACTGGGTATGTAAATCTTTCCAAAGAAGAAATACCCATCAAGCCCAGCCACAGTCCTGGCCACCAGTATATGACAAATAATTCTCTTCTGCCTTGAAAGCCCTTTCTTTATATCTGTGTGAATTTCCAAAGGCAGGCCATGGATGTTAGACAATGAAGCCAAGTATAGAGTTTTCTTCTCAGAGAGAATTCAGAGTGGGTCTTATCATTGCAAGTGTATTTCTGCCGACTACTGTGTTTCAGTCTCTAGGCAAGGGCATGGCCAAAGCTCAGTCCCTCCAGTAGCTCCCCAGAGAATGCTGTAAACAAAACACTTGCTGGACACGGCCCATAATGTTGGAAGAACAAGCAGGAATGAAAGCAGACAACTACCACTATTTCATCTGCTTTGTCTTTCCCTCTGATGAGTGTTTGTGGGGTGTGTGCATATGTGCACATTTGCATCTGTGGACATTTAAAGGCCCCTGTGAGCAGGGGAACACAGCCAGCTGATTTCACACGGGCTGACGGGGTGTCCACGCCAGGAGCAGCTCCCCAGGGCAGGAGGGCAGAAGTCAGAGAGCCCCCAGCTTGGGCACTCCCACTCTGGGGCTGCAGCCTGCCTATGAATGGGGCCAGACTCAAGGTAGGTTTCCTATTCCATAAACTCTGGGTTTTGTTTCCTGTCCAGCAGTGCCCAGGACCAGGACAGCCTCACAGAATGCAAGTCCACATGTAAACATTCACCACCAATTAGTTCAGAGGTGGGTTGACATCAACTACAAACACCTCGATTCCTTACCATGTATTATTATGGAATTAACACCATCAGTTCTTATTGATGCATGTGACCAAAGTAGGACTCAACAGTCCAGCCTAAAACTGCCTACCGAGGAGACCATCTCAGTATTGCACTTGGGAGATGCTTATTTGCAGATTCCTGGGAATGCAGGGACAGTGGTCCTTGATCTGGCACTGGACCCACTTGTGCAGACCACCCAGGCCATGCAGGAGGGTTTGAGGGTAGCAGTGTAACACAGCAGAAGGTAGCACTTGTTTCTTCCCTAGCAGAGTTCAACATTAGACCCATGCCAAAACGGCTGGTTGTCTAGTAGGATCATTGCAGTCATGCTGCTCTTATAAGCACTCTTTTCTCTAGAAGGGGGATACTAGCTCACTCGTACAACAACATATAATTGCAGAGTCCTGTTATCATCTTTTCCTGAATAACTGATTGGAAGGTATTTGTCACAATCACAATCCCTTTCACCAGGATTCAGAGGTGAGGGCTAAGAAAAAACAAAGTCAGTCATGCCATAAAGTAATGCAAATCTATTAGATGATAGAGAAGACTGTGAGGAAAAATTGACAAGAGCGACCAGACCTTCCAAACTGAACAGTCAAAACACAAACATATACACTGATATTAAAATGAAAATGCCACAGAATCATGTGTAAGGGATATTATAGCTGCTACAGATATAAGGACATAAGACTTTGATTGATATATTTAGGGACTGATCATTAGATACCTTGCAAATGACCTGCAATAGTGCCTTAAAATTCAGAGTTAAGTCTGCAGGCCCATGACGTTGTCTAAAGATTATAAATGGCCTTGTGAAAAATCACAGGTGAATGCTGTGATCCTTGTGACTGAAACAAAAACAAGGCATTTCAAAGATTTTTGGAACACCCTAATGTTGCCAGTATGCCATTTCTGAGATAATATTGATCTTTCGGTCTACACTTATGGCTCTAGAAATTGAATTTATATACGATGGAAAGGCTTTGCTGTTGACTTCCCCTCTGACTATAAATCTAGTCAACACATGTTTCAGGAAAATCCTGAACAAATGGCAGAGAGCCTGCTGTGCTTGATACCTATTGCCACTAATAATCAAGACTGTGTATTCTTCCAGATAACCAGTACAAATGGTATGAGAAACATATGTGGTAATGAAGAGGTAGCTGTAAAAAGCCATGTCTGATTGCAAAAGCAGAATAACTCCAAGCATTTTGTGTTCCTGTAACAGACTAACACCTCCCAGATTTTGGCCAGCTTTGGATTCCAGTACCAATGTACAACACATTCATTTTGATCCTCTGATTGCACCATTTTCCCCAGTGGCTGTGTTAGCCTATGATAGCTTTCTTTTCCTGTTTATAAGGATACGCTTTCAGACTCCATTATGAATTTATCAGTAGGAGCTGCTCATTTTCAATACTGCTTGCAGTGAACGGCTTTCCCTTCTCATGTCCTTTCAACACAGTTGTACTTTTTTCCAAATGAAGCACAGCTATGACCCAATTTATAGCCCTAGGTAGTTTTTGTGGTATTACAGCACTCTTCCAAGAACACACGGGCTCATAAGTTTATATGGCATGTGTTTCCTCACATTAGCATGCAACTGTGTTGTTAGAATAACATAATTTCTGCACTTACTTTTTGTGCTCTTATGTTTACATTGGAGATGGTTCAAACTTCTCCTGCAAGGAGGTGTTCTTTAGTGTTCCTTTCTAATCTTTCACCAAATATACGAACTGTGAATGGTGTATTTCCAGTTGTGTAGCCTGTTGTTGGGTTTTTTAAAGTAGTTGCATTATTACAAGAAAGCTTCTGTCTGTGATTTCAGTCTAACAATGGCTGTGATGTATCTGGGTTGTGGATGCCTTGTGTCTGAGTGCGTTTAACAGGTCATCACTTTTTTTGATGTCTGGTAAGTTGGACATGTACAATAAGCAAATACCGGTGCTTACATTAGTTGCTCCAAGGCATTTAGAATGGGTCGACATCTTTGATTCAGCCTCGTGCCTAGTTCCTTGCATGTGCCGATCTTTCTCACTCTCTCTATCCCAAGTAAACTGTATTACAGCAGTCCATTATTCCACCTTACATAAAGCTATTAAGTGAACATGAAGTTCTGGAATAAGGAAGACATGGTTTGCATTTGTTGTGGGTTTTTTACAATTTTTTTTCATGATTGATCTTTTATTTAATAATGGCAGATGCCAGAGAGCACTCTGAACAACTGAATTGCAGGCTGAACTTATTGTAGCCCACAGAACCAACAACTTAAAAACATATTCCCTCAAATGGCTATGTAAATCTTCATTAAACTGTATCTTTCCCCATTACTCTACCAAGAAAAAAAAAAAAAGAGGAAATAAAATAATAATCAGGTATTGCCACACTGCACTAATTGTATTAGCTGAAAGAACCACAGTACGCTGGATGCCTTCAGAGACCTGGTCTGAAAGAAGCCTAACAGATGAATTGATGTTTCCTATTAAGCATAGAGAAAGTTTAATTGTTGCCTTGCCAAGTGCTTGTACTAACTAATCACTAAAGTGTAATTTACCTGTTTGGTTATTATCTTGAATTTGCCAGATTAGAGTTTGATTTTGTCAGACAGTCTAAACCTAATGTTCTCTAACCCAAGGACCTATGTTAAGATGAAAAGATGAAGAGTAAGGATCATTACAACTTCTCCATATTCTTCACCTCTAGTTCATCACAACCTGCCAATAAGATGAACCTTGTTTTTATTTCAGAAAACCAGCAAACTAATTGCCAGATATTTGTATTCTATATGGATACAAATCTTTATGAAATATAGCCTCAGCTTGAAAGGTTCTCTGCTTATGGTTGATTTATAGTGCACAGTTAATGCCTAATTATTTCATTGTGCCTTTTGCCAGGGTATGAATAATTCATGATCCTTCTTTAACAAAACCAAGAACAGGTTGATTCATGACCTTGATCCACAGCCAGAATTATGAAAAGCACTTGAATATTGGAACAGTTCAGGATTTGGAAAGAAGGGAGGACGACCAGGCTTCACATTCTATCTAGATTATCCACATCAGCATTCAGAGGTTGTATGTTAAGTACTGTGCTGAGTAAGAGGTGGAAAGAATATGCAACTTATTACTTGCAAAAAACACTGCTGAAACCTGAACATTTAGGCATTCCATCAGCCTTGTGACCTGGCCACGGTCTATCTTCATGGTACCATTGCTCAGGCATTGACTGTGGACTCGTTTTAGTTGGTGAGTCAGAAAGGTGACCATGACCAAGGAGACAATGTCTAGAAGATAAATTTATTGCTCACATTGCACCCTCTACTGTCTAACTCCTGTAACAGCGCTGCGCAGAGTCGTCTGACTCCTTGTTGGCCTGCATTACGGTGGACAGAGAAGTAATCCAACGAAAAATACTAAAGTAAAGGAAAAGACCACCTAGGTAAAAAGCAAACCTGCATGAGATCTGAAATGAGGGAGTACATTTTCATCAAATGGCTGATTGATGAATTGTTAAGCCCAAACCTTTAATCCTGACTGCATTCTATTACAACTCTGAGTTCAATGGGAGATCTTCTTTAATGAAGTCAGCAGGACACTGCCTGTAGAATGTGGGCCACAGGATTAGGAAGCCCATCTGCCTTCCTAGACCATTAGATATATTTGAGGTTCAGATGCTAAAAGTCCATCAAAGTGTCAAAGCAGCTCTGTGGAGTACAAGGGCCACAGCTGTCCTTAATTAGACATGGCATATCACTGACTATCACAGGCAAAAAACATCAAGTTGCCAGATTAGGAAGGTGAGTATAAGTACTGGAATGGGCTGGAGAGTGGCAGTTTGTTACCTTACATTACACCCCAGCCAGGAGCACCCTGTGATAGAGTATATCATTGCCCCACAGCGTCCTGTTTATCATCCTGTCAACATGTCAACCAGCCGCTGTCAGGCTTTCCTATATTCCACCACTGTGTGTTACTGAATACAGCCCCCACACTAAAAAAGCTCAGCCCACTTCTAAATTCCTACCCAAAATGCGTTACTGATGACCCAAGAGACAGAGCACTTCCCACTTACCCAGATCTAGCTTACTTGATAGACCTCAAAGAAGAATCTAGAGAGTGATACTAAAATTTGGAGCCTGATCTCTAGCATCTGAAGATATGCTACACAATAGAGAGAAAAATCCGTCTTTACAGAGGTGAGTCTGCCCACCCTCACTGAGATGTGTAAGACAGGTATAAGCCCATCCTTGCTGATATCTGTTGTTCTTTACTGACTATAGAGGGAACCTAGATAATAAGTTTAGACTAGATGCTTAACTTTTAGCTGGTTCACTTGGGGAAGAACTAATCCTACCCACAAGGCCCTACCCTGCAAGGCTTACAATCCGAAGGGACATGCTAGCACAAGCATGTCATAAGGAGAAAAGGCACCAGAAAAAGTATGGAAGAAAGACCAGATCTGTATACAATTACATTACTTACAGAGGTAGCTGATAGGAAATCAAAACAGATAAAATATGAGAAAGATTACGTCCATGGTGATAATGGTAATTACTCAGTATCACAAGAGAAAGAGGCATTTCAATCTTTACTTCAATTAAAAGAAGGAAAAAAAAAAAAGAACATTACTAAAGGTTCTTCTGATCCCACTTTAATTACTATAAATATGGCACTAGTCTATACATGCCAACAGAGAAAAGCAGATATTTACTGGAGTGGGAGAACATGGCTTTTAATTTCAAACTCCAGACAGCATTACAGAGGACTTGGCACTCCCAGCACTTCCAGAGCAGGGCTGAGGAGGTTATCAGAAGACAGTGGGGGGCAGCCTACATAATCCTGTTTGCGACTGTGCCCTCAGAGTCAGCCATCCACAAGAAAGGGCTTAAAACAGGAGCTGATTCAGGCTTTCTTTCATTGCAGCCAGACATAGTAAATAAAACCAAAAGTTTGGCCCTCTCGGAAACCGAGCAAATGGGCAGATCTGTCGCAGTTATTTCAGAAGTGTATCTCAGGAGAGCCATTAGTTTTGCATCATGTTGCTTAGGGATACTGTGGTCATAGGGACCAGCAAAGGAACAATTTTCTTCAGCTGCACTCTGAGGGAGGAGACATGAAATGCCATTAAATACCAGGTCTTCATTAAAGCTTCAGACACCAGTGTCCATTACACTATAAGGACCAGTTTATCCCACTTTCTGTTTTAAACCCTCAATATGATCTGCTTTCCTTTTAAGCATTTACTGGAGGGGCATGTGGAAGTAGAACAGCTAAGCAAGGAGTCATAGTTTAGGATGGTTTTCAGCTGAGATTTTTTAAAGCGAAGACTTGTCTCTCAAGAGACTCAGCAAGAGCAAGAGGCTTTAAAAAGCAGTCTGCACAAAACACCAGACAGCATGGAGCAGGAGATGACTCTGCTGTGCTTGGACTTGACAAGCAACCTTTTCCCTCTTTGACTTCTGTTATTTTAGGATGGTAATCTGCTACTCTCAGACCGCTGTCCTTGGCAGAGACTGAAACACAGCCAACACATGGCTATCCTTGCTTATAACTGAAACACAGGGTACAAATGAAAAGTCAGAGCCTAGATTAGGTGGAGCTCACTGCAAAAATATTCTCTCCTCTCATATTATCCTCTCTGCTTCACAGCATTTGGCATCAACCTCAGGCTTTCTTGATTGTGGGTGCTGAATGTGTTAAAGATAAGGGAGAGCTCACAGTCAGTTAACGGTATCTGAAGTGTTTTTCTCTCTCGTTGGAAAAAGGTTAAACTTTGACTTAGAAACAGCTATGTAGAGTTCTTGTCTTGGAAGAGCTTCTAAAGGTGGCTACAAATGGCTCTTCTTTAGCATAGTTCATGCCAGTCAAAATGTAGTGCAAATAGACATTTGACAGGAAAGTCATGGATTGCAAGCATCGGGTGAATGAAAGACAAGCGTGCATGTAATCTGTTTATTTAGGTACCATGATGTATAACACAAACTGATATTAAAAAACCCCAGAAATCTAAAAAAGAATGCAATTTACATGTATGGATAGGATGTCTTCTAACGAAGCAGGTAGTTCATGCCTTCCCCAGGAAAGCATTCACCCCACTTTTACAAGTTGCTTCAAGATAAGCATGAAATTAAATTTGCCAGCTGTCCCAACAGGAATGGACTTGAGACAAGGCCTTGGTTGCCTGCATGTATTGCAATGGCATCTCCTGGCTGAGCTTGTGCAGATTATATTATCTGGGAGCCCCACTAATATCCACTACAGGAGCAGGAGGGATTTGTACATAGTCAGAATCTGTGAGGAAACAGGGACATTTGAGGCTGGTCTCAGGAATACACCTGCCAGCCAAGGCACAGCAGCCCTGGGTGCCACAGGTAAATTCAGAGAAGGCCACAGCAAAATTCAGAGATTAAGCCTTGGCCATCTCACTGCATGAAAAGGACACATATTTATGCTGGTTTGACCAGCACTGGGGATATACACCCTGCATTAGGAAGTGCTCTATATCAGGGAATCAAGCTGCTTTTTTGTGTACTGAAAATTCAACAAGTTAAGTAAGTACCATCATCACAAAGCATAAAAATAAATTATTCTCCTCAAACTGCATCACTTAGTAAATCAGGACAGCAGAGTCCAGAAACACAAAACGAGTGTTGTTTCAGTAGAGTGAAGTGACAGGGCCAACAGCAGATGCATTTCTTGGCACTGAGCACTGCAAATTTTGTAAGCAGCAGGGACAAACCTGTTTCACCAAAGATTAAGTCTACACAAAAGCATCGCATTCAGCATTGGGAAAGAGGCTCATCTATTGTCCTGGCAAGCAGGACCAAAGATACAGTACCCTGGAGACAAAATGTGAGGCTAGCTGGAAACACACTTGCCAACCTGAAAAGAAAGAGAGGCAGCACAATGGTAGCTAGTGAAGAAACAGCTGGGTATGGTGGCACCAGGCTGTGTCTTTCAACCCATGTTATCAACACTTGTTCATATAGCCAGCGTGTTGTGAAGAAGCGCTTGTCGCTTTCCATTTGGTCACAGAGAGATGAATAGGGCTCAGTGTCAAAGAGGGCAGGTTAGGGGCTTTGATTTGCTTTCTTTTAATACTCAACAGTATTGGAAAGGGTATAGTTAAATGGTAAGGCTGGCAAATTTATATCACAGTAGTGACTTATTGCTGACATTTGAGAAATGCCAAGAAGACTCAAGGAGATTTTGGAAAAATATAGGCCATCATCAACACAACTTGTAAGAAACACCCTTCTAACACTTCACACTTGTGCCAAATTCAAGGGCAGGAAAGTGTGTCTGTTAGCCAGTTCCAGTGTACAGCATCCATAATATGGGTAGCGGTCAATCCCATCCAGTTCAAAATTTCACCCTATGGAAAAGCTGGTGCCTAGCATCAATTCCTTCACCCATTTTAATCTCCTTTTCAGTATTTATGGCAGAAGCTGACTTCTGCGGCTATATTGAGAAAAACAAATCAACTATAAAATGTTCCGTTGTATGAGTTATGTGCAAGTTTCAAGCTAATGAAAAAGTGTGAATACTTTTGTGAAAAATTTGGATGCCTCTGCTCCAAGTTATCTGAGAAAAAAAATGCTCATAGTCTTTCTTTCCCTTGTTTGGATTCCCCTCAAAAAGAATTTAAGAAAGTCCTCTTAATGGCAGTAATGAAAAGCCATTAAAATGGCCAATGGCTTTTTTAAAAACTTTATTTTTTTTATTTAAAAAGTACTCCTAAAACACATACTATTTTAATGATCACAGCAAATTGTAACCTTTTAAATATGCTTCCTCAGACTTTTTCCTAGGAGGAAATCGGGAGCTGTAAATGATCCAAGGATAATAACTCATTAGAGCAGAGGCTGGCTCCTGGGGAAGTGAGTAGCTGGACTGTCAAGAGTTTGCTTGTTTTCCAGCAGACCTGTGTTGAAATGAAGCTATGTCCACAGACTATATCAGCACTGTAGGATCAGTATTCTCAAATAGCAAATATGTGAGGTGGAATTTCTGACTCATTCTGATTTTGATTCATCATTTCAGATGCAGTGTATTCAAGAGACACCCAAGCTTTCATCCCCTAGAACAGTACCTTCTACATCCTGCACCCCAGGGAAGCTGCTTCACTGTGCTGCTGCCCAATTCTTGAGCCACATTCCACAGCAAATACAATCAGGATAAACCAGGATTTGTGCCAGCAGCTTGTGAGCATGCAAGGAGTTGGTCTACTCATACAAAGAGCTGACATAGCCAGACTTCAGTGCAAGGGCCTCTTCTCCACCCCAGAGGTTAATAGATACTATGAAGGCAGAGAAAGCAGTCTTACACATAGAAGATGGGTTGCTTTTTGTTAGGACTCAGTAGATCTAGGGTTTTCTTGCTACTCTGAATCAAAATATCTGATTTCAGGGCACGCTGCAAGGTTCAGTCCTTCTCCTATACACTCAAAAATTTTAAAATGAACAAAAATTATTACAGAAATGAGGTAACTCTAGCGTTTAGTTTGCCTGTCTTGAAGCCACTGGAGAATATTGCCACACGTTCTCTGTTTTCTTATTTCGGAATGTATCTGTTTCACCATGACCCACAAAAACTATTGTGAGGCACATATCTCCATTCTCACCCCTTTGATGTGGAAATATGCATTACTGAAATGTTCCAAGGTTAGCAGTAAATTACTCTAGTTCACAAGGCTGAAGCAGCTCCATCCAAATTTACATCTTAGAAAAACAAAGCAAGCCCTCTTCCAAAAAAAATTCCTGATCATCCTGAAGACATATCTATACATAAGTTTCAGATAATCCCCCCTCCCCAATGCCCTAAGAAAACTAGCTGAATTCTTTCTTTCATTTAAGCATTCAACTGTGATACAATGAGTATTTTTCTAGTGTCTACCTACAGGCTTTGGGTATTTTTGTCTGGTCTAAGAGGGAATTTTTTTCAGTGCCTTTTCAGGGAAGTAGCAGCAACTAGTTCTGTTAAACTGAAGGTCAGCTAATGTTTTCAATATGGTCATTTTCCAGTGGTTTCAATTCAACCCTCATATATATAGAGATAAACACCTTTAAAACTGCTTCCTTGTACAGTAGGACTGTGAGGTCACTGCTAGAAAGAGAGAACAAAGTTTTTTCTAACATACCATAAAAATAAAAAAGAAAATAAAACTGAGAGAAGCTCTTAATGGTGAGCTTTTTAATGAAAACTTTCAGTAAAAGTGTCTTATAACATTTCTTCTGAATATAATGAAACCTACTCAATAGTTTTGGAAAGAAGATGCTACATATATGCTTTTTTTTTTTTTATCATCAAAAATATCTGTGACAGATAGACACGCCCATATATTGCAGCAACCTGGGTAAGTTTCCTATCTGTCCAAGCTGACTACAAGAAGTTTGAGGGGTATAAGAGCCACAGCCACTTCCACCCCACTTTCTCCTGAATCAGGATCCAGCCTAGACCCTGATTTCTGAGTACCAATCCCTAATCCATGCCTTCAGCTAGGGCCCATCCCTGGTTGATATTGTGAGAAAGGTGCTGGGAGCTGTGCTGATGGCAAGGCATGTGCAGGACTACTGTGAGCTGCTGGCTTCTACAAGAGTGAGTGCCTCATGTATCCGGTCCCACCTGAGGGAGCAGACTGTGGATCTTATGCCTGCTCTCTTTATTTCTTCTGTGCAGTGCAGATAGAGCTGAGCTGTATTCCACATGACCAACAACTATGCTAAAACCTCTGTGGTTGGGAGAAAAGTGTGCATCTGGTAAGTGAGCTGCACCGCAACTCATGGTGACTTGTCCGTGGTCCATGAGATGTCAGCACCAAGGCTTCAGCGCTCTGGAGCCTAATGGGCACACTGCAGCCAGGCACAGTCTCAGACCTACCGTGCCACTACAGGATCAGCTTTTCCTGCCCAATCCTTGTTCCAAGTTTTTTCAGAAGGTTTAATTAGTCTAAATAGTTAATCGATAAATGGCCACTTCACACAGTTGCCAAACAGGTCACTCAGTACTGCACCCAGAGCTTCATGTTACCTGTATGTTATCAATATGTATTTGCCACTGACAGTCTAAAAGTTGCCCCATCACCCAACACAGCGCTTGTTGCAGAAACCCAGCTCGTGGACAATGCAATCCAAATGCTCACTCATTTAGGGTATGTCCGCTGTGCTAAATACAGCAGGGTCAGGTAAAGAGCTGTACTTCCTTTGGCACCTCTGTGTCTGCATCACAGACCAGAGAGTAGGCCAAGTACAAGTGAAGGAGCCAGTCCATTCCCAAATGTGTGGAAGTGCAAGCCTCATCACAGAGAAACTCTCAAAGTCCTGGGGATGGGTTATCTATAGACTTTAAAAGTATGAAAGCACCTCAAGAGATTTATCCTAGCTGGAACTGTATGGAAAAATGCAAGGATTATTTTCTTGCTAGTTTATAGTAACTCATCCTTTTACTTTAGCCTTAACTTCTAAGGACATATGGTGCTGTTGTAAGACCAAGAGTGAGCATTAGACACATAAGAATAATTTCTCTCACTCCCACTCTCAGAGGTTTTTAATTAGTTTCAGGGAGCCCTTCAATACAGTACCCACATCGACCCCCTCCCAGGGTGTCCTAGGTTGCACCTGTACCTTTTGCTTCACTGACGGGTATTAATCAAACAGACTTCAGAGCAGACATTTGAGTAAAGAGAGTGGATTTTTAGCTGGCAATAAAGATTTCAGCTTGGGTACTGCAATGCATTGAGACAGAAATCTTTCAGTATAACTAACCAGCCAGAATCTTCCTGTATTAAAGACTCTGTAAAATGACCTTGCTATAGGTGAAATACACCTGTGTATCAGGAAACGCACAGAGACTGAGGAGGGAATAGGAACAGAGATTTTCTTTTAATGTTTCTTTACAAAAGTTGTTTTCATTCTTTCATCTCTAATGTTTTCTCCAAGAACAATTTTTGCAGTGACATATTCATTTGAGATGGCTAATAGGTACATCTAATTGGAAATTTTTCTCACAGTCATTACTGGAAAGTTTCTATTTCCTCTTGAAGTACTGCTTACTTCTTTCATTTTCTAAGATTAATTCACACTGACAAACAGGAGGAAAAACCATCAGGAAAAGGTAGAGTTATCTTACTAACATGTTAAGGCAAATTAGATGAATTGCAAGATTTTACTTAGTGTTAAAAATATTTCAGCTACACTTAAAGAAACAGTATATAAAGTTTCATCAAATAAAAAGATTATCATAAATCTACTTAATATTTTGTTTTTCTTGTTTAGGTTAGCAAACATGCATAAATACAAACACTTGCTGCTAATCAGCCCTTTTCACCTCACTGATCCACATCTGACACTAACAATGCTATGCATTTTTCAGCCAAAGTGCTCAAAGCATTTCATAAAAGCATTAAAAATCATTATCCTTATTTTACAGACAGTGGCACAGAGGTGATGCAATGTTTGCAAAATTACTCCATAAATCTGTTGCAGAGTCAAAAGCAGAACCCACACACACCTCTTTGATCCCATCTCCCTGTCCCAGTCATTTTTTTCACCATGAGAGAGGAAGACAATGATGATGTACGAAGCTTCACCAAACAAATCAAAGATCACCTCAACCCACACTCTGTGCATGATAGATCTTCTCCTACAAACCCCAAGAACAGCAAAACAAAGGTGAGTTAACTTTGTTAAAGGGGAAAAAAAATGCCTCTGAACATCATGGTGCTGAGGTTTGTGTACAGTTGCATATGCAAAGGCTGATATTGGAGGTGGCTGCCCAAGGCTAATTAGAATTGTAGACATTTATAATTATAGCGTTCTGTAATTATAGAAAGAATAGCACTTCCACTTATGCACAAATGCATGGCTAATTGTTCAGTGACGATGGGAAGGAAAAGAAAGAAAAGTACTATGACTATTTAATGAGGTTTCTGAAAATGTATTACATTATTTAAAGTGTATTTCAGTGCAACTAAGTCTTCTTAAATTGCCGCTCTTCCCTGCGCTTTTCATACTAGGGAAGCGTGTGGCCTTGCACTGAGCGCTGGCCATGCAAGAGGCTGGGTGGTGGCCTGAGCTCTTTGCCCAGGTGGAGGCAGGTGATGAGCAGCTGTGGATTGATGTCTTTATGAAAGGCTCAATGCTTATGATAGGCATCACACTAAGGCAGACAGGAATGAAGAAGAGGGGTGCCTGCATGTGTGAGTGCGAGTCCCAGCAGTTTTCTTTCTTCTGACAGAGAAGTTGCTCTCCTTTGAGGGGATGACCAGCAGGAATCGCCCAGTGCCTTGGGGACATGTGACAGCCACCCTGGAAGAGCTACTGTGCCTTCCAGCAAATGCAGGAGCACTGCAGTTCAGGAGCCTTGGTCTTGCCAGTGGGGAAACTCCATTCATCAGAGATACGCAACCTCACATGCTGCCTCAGTGTGCTTGCACCCGCCGGCATGTCAGTGGGATTGTTACTTGTTTCATAACCAGCTGCTAACTAAGGGCTTAGCTGTCTACCTGGGCACATAGGCTGGCATCAAAGCCATTGATGGTCATAAGTCTGTTGCCGTTCAGAACAGCTGAGCATCAGTCCCCGAGTATTTTTATGTAGAAAAATTAAATGCTTGTGCCTGTACCCACTGCCACAAGCACGCTTTGAAACCACCAGCAACCCTGACAGGGACAGAGACTGGGAGTGGGGACAGAGACATCAGGATCTGAGAGTGGCAGACAGGAGGAGGTAGACAGGAGCCAGCTACCAAGCGCTTAAGCAGCACAGCTCCCAAGGGGCAATCACATCAGAAAGGAGCAGAGCTCTGCCGAACCAGGTTTAGCTGCAGAGCTGGGACCCAGCTGTGTTGTTAACAGCTAGCTCTGCTAAAACGCACCTCAGCAGCCTCAGCTCAGCCCTCTCCATCACTCCTTTGCACTTCAGAAATGCAGAATGTGCTGAAAGCTTCTTTCCCTGAGACTTTTCCTCTGGCAGGATATCAGTGAACTGGCATCTCATCTAGACATTAACACCCCGAGTGGGCAGTGATGAGGAAAGAGAGAGCCAAGATGTTGCTGTTAAGGAACAATTTTTCCATGTAATACATGTAGACCAGGAAGTTTTCATGACAGTGAATATTATCAGAACTGATGCTTGATCATCCTTTGCTGGAAAATTCTTTCTAGCTATATCTAAGTGGTCTTGTGTTAACAGAGATATGAGACACCAGGCCCAACCTTCATTTGTTAATAAATGCACAGGCAATCAGAGGAACGGCTAGCAACACCTTACAATGGAAAATACAGAAATATAACACAAATTGGTTTACATTTTTCCAGACTGGGTTAATGGAAAAAGTTATCACTTGACTGTTTACATTCATCAAGATAAATTTACACAGGTTTATTTAGGCTATAAGATCCAGCTGGGACATATTTGCTCATTTCAGAAACAGTCATTCCATTTTCAAGACAAAGGAAAAGGCTAAGGTTTGAACTGAGCCCCCCTCTCCACAAGGAAAGCAATAAAAAAACCATCCCACAACCATGTTAAGTTCCTGTGTAGAAAAGATTCATACGTTAGCATTAGGCTTAGCGCTCTTGAGGGGTTTTTCAAAGTAGCCTTGAACATATGGTTCTATATGCTTTATTTAAAAGAATTGTCTTTGAAAAATCCTGCCAGATACTAATGCCTTTTGGCATCTGAAATACAGCTCATGAGGACTGCTTGGCTGCTTGCAAAAAAGCACTTGTTTAGCGGTAAATCTGAGGTCTGACTCTTTTGAAAGGAGGGCATTAAGATACCTTGCACAGGATATGCTACAAGGCATTTTTAAAAGAAGTGGCTGGCTCCTTCCAACCTGGGCAGGAGGCAGGCAGAATTTTCTTTGTTTTTAATAGACTTTAAACTAACCTTATTGTTTAGGGAAGGACTGTGAGCTACCAAATGCCTGAGCAATATTATGTCTTGTCTGTGCTACACCATCTGCCTTTGCAAAGCTACTGCATTATTACACATTTTCCTGTATGGCATTTCATGTTTTATGTATGCTGTGATATCTTTTCATAGTATTAACTTAAATATTTCAATACTGTCTGCAGGCTTAAAGAAAAATTCTCCCTTCTCCCCCCACTTCCCATCAACAGACATTATTATGTTCATAGGAATTCAGTAATTCTAGCAGCGGGTAGGGGCTTCCTACAGTCCACTTGTAGGGCTTTTTCCTGATAGTGTATATAGAATATAGCTTTACATTTCAGACAGACCAATGGACATAACTAAATTTCTGGCAGTGCCTTGCTGGCTGACAGATGGCAGGACAGACATTCTCTCTCATCAGGTTTCTCCCATGTGTCTCATGGGGTGAGGCAAAAATGGGCAGAAATAAAAGGTTTGTCATGGAAATGCAGATAATAGTTGTAAATCAACAGAAAGAGCAGAGATATAAAGTCACATAAAACTCTAAGAGTGACAAAGTTAGATTATCTAGGCAAACTCCTGAAAATCTTCCAGTTCACTGGATTTTACTGAATAAAGAATATAGGGACTGGAATTCTAAATGTATCCATATTTAACTTAAAATCAGAAGTGATCATGAAATATGGTACTAGGTACAGCCTGCCTCTACCAAACCCCAGGCTACACATCTAAGACAACAGAAATATGCTCTAAGTGAAGGGCGGGGGGGGGGAAATCACTTTCTTTCCCCATTCTGACAGGGATAAGACAGAAACTCAGCAGTTTTAAACTTTAGTTGAAAGAATGGGGACTTAAATGATGCTTAGCTATGGCTCAAGAGAAATGAGGAGCTATTCACAGATAGCTGTAGCTTGCATAAGTGCTTGACAACACATAGAGTGAGTCTGAGGTTGATCTCCATACATACTCGAACACCTAAGAGCCACCAGAAGGTGCTTCAGGACAAGCCGGCAGTTTGATGTCCAAATTGAACTTGCCTTCTTGAATTGTTCCTCTGGCCATCAAGAGAGTCCTAGAAAGTTCTGTTAGCCTGAAGAGGAACCTTGACTAGGAGACTGCCCACATCAATGTGCATCGTCCAAATAACTTGGAATCAGACCACAGTTTCTCCTTTAGAGTGTTCCTCTAGATATGTAGAAGCCTTGGAAATGTCAGGGTAGTTATTCTTACTACCAAGGACTGCATGGACCAAGCTTCTGAAACACCTTCCTCAGGAAAACAAAAAGAAACCCAATTCCTTCTGTTTGGTTTAATTTTCCACCCTATATATTACAGGTGGCAGACAAGCTTGGCAAGAGGGATGCTTTTAGGGGCTGATGGACACAGAATGACAGACCTAAGAGACCACAAAAAAGATAAACAAGCCAATGTAGTGTCAATATGCCATCAAGTATCATCTCTAACATACAGTAAAAATTAGACTCGACAAAAATTTGTGGGACTATCAAGAGCTATGCATTAACTAACTTTCTGACACAGATCATATTATTCATTTTTTATTACTTGGCATAATCATTTCTAATGAATTAAGTTGCCTGGCTTAATGAAAGTAGAATGTAAGTCATTGACTTCAGTAACTGTTATAGTACTTACCCCAGTACTGGGATCAATAGAAAAATTATTTTGAGGAAATGATAATAAAAATGTATATTTATAGAGCCTTGCAATTCAACATTTTAATACTTTTTGTATTGCTTTTAATATTAGCCTGGCATTTCAAAGGCAACTATGGGTTTGGTTTTATTTTTCATTTCTCAAGGCAGTAATCCAATTCTACAGGAGATGTAATTATCTACACCAAAGGGATGTAGATTATTACACATGAGAAATCAGTGTGAAGGGATGGCTAGTCCAGCAGGATTTTTTTTTTAATTGAGAAGTTATAAAGGTCATAGGCACTGCAATCTGATGGACACCAGCTTTCTTTTGTAGGTTTGCCTTCACATTCATCTTTTGAACATGAAATAGAATATTTTTTACCATGGAGAGGAAAGGTAGCTATTCTGCATGTTTTTCCATTAAT
Source organism: Pelecanus crispus (assembly GCF_030463565.1). Classification (NCBI taxonomy): domain Eukaryota; kingdom Metazoa; phylum Chordata; class Aves; order Pelecaniformes; family Pelecanidae; genus Pelecanus; species Pelecanus crispus. The sequence continues at coordinate 51,481,361 of NC_134643.1, forward strand.
GAGGACCTCCTCTGTATGAACAATTAAGCCAAAAAAAAAAAAAAAAAAAAAGCCTATTTCTATCTGGGAGCACAATTGAGTCAAACACCAAACACATAGTCAAAACAATGGTCTTTGAAGATTGGCATAACTCCAGAAAAAATTACAAAGCAAAGGATGTTCAGTTTTGAAATGTGTTGAACAAAGTAGAAAATAAAAAACTCTTGAATTCACATAACAGATTTGTTTGGTTTGATCTGAACTTTTTCAACCTCAACTCAAAAGTAAAGGTTTGTTGGAAACAGAGTGATGGCACAAGGGACTCACAAAGAAGCAACTGAGAGGTGTCACTGACATTGTTCAGAAAAATGTTTCCAGTGGAAAAAATAAATATGATCATCTGAAATCACTCAAGCTTCCATGTTTATCATTCATGGTAAAGCTTAGGGAACATATAACGTATACAGAGGAACTGATTTCTCTGTTACTGTGCAATAACCAAAATAAAACCTGGCAACTAAGAAAGGAAGAGGAAAAGAGGAAAAAAACTCCTTTTTAAAAAAAAGAAGTATTTAAGAACCATTAATCATTCCTTTAAATCCTAGAATCACAAAGTTCAGGAAGAATGGGCTCCTGTATATCTAAAAAGCAGTTTCAGAATTGTCATACTCTGCTTATTAAATTCCTCTCCCAGTAGGTCTTCCAAGGGTTCATGTGAATTCCAGCTGCAAAACAGCTTAACAGCTAAATGGCCATCCATGGTTGGTTTTATATGCCCTGTTTGGTTCTTTCTTCAGTAGGGTGAAAACAGAAAGGAAGTTTAGCAAAGACAAAGCAAAGGCTGTAGACACTATACAGCTTAAAATGTCAGGTTCAATTTTAATAGTGTTCCCCTGATACACAGCTTCAGTTTTCATTTTCAGTTAGATAAGGATAATGACAGGTCTCTGTATGAAGAAGAGTTTGACCTTGAGACGATCAAGGAAATCCCTAGCCTGAAGAACTTACCAAGTGACAAGATCTTTCAGGTCACCAGCACTTCAACACTAATATTATAAAGGTCTCTGTTGAGATATCATACATGATATAGTGTTACAGATAACTTGCAACCATTGGGTTGCAAACCCAATGGGCTGGTGCAATTGGAGCATTTCTCAGGAACTTCATGCTTAAATTCTGTAAAAATTCAGAAGTCTTTGTAGTGCAATAGTTTAGTAGTCTGTTATGACATTTTGTTAATTAAAAATACACCCATCGCTATCGCTCACCGTAAATGAAACCTTGTGTTGTAATCTACCTGCTGATAAAATTACTTACACTGTCAACTTCCATACTTCAGTGTGGTGGCCAGATGCCTTCGCAATGTGGTTCACAGAAGTACTGTATACTACCTCCTCTTGTAGCTCCACACAATGGGGCTCTGAGACTGAGCAAGCATAGGATGTGGGAAGTGGGTTTGCCTGTGAAGAGGTATTTCAACTGTATTGCAAAAGGAGATCAGCAATGGAAATACTGTTTTGAGCTGTGTCAGGATTTGTGGAAATCTGTATTCCCTCAACCTCAAATTGTACATTGCTTTATAGAACTGCAAAGGTAGATCATTCTGTCCTGGTGGTGTGAACAAAGGGAAAAGCTGAACACCCCAGCTAGAGAACATGTTAAACAGCACTGGGTGGTAAACAACAGTGGGCTTATATTTACACTGAGGAGCAGAAGATGCATCCTAGAGATTGCCTTGATTTTCCATTTCCTTGGGGCCAAGTGCAAAACTCATGGCAAACTTCCAGACCGGGTCCCCATGAACTATACTTTGTCCTTGAACTCAGTGGTGTTACTGGGAGTGAACCGACACTTTTTTTTTTTTTTTGTTTAGTGTAGATCTATATCCTTGCAACTCCTGATCTGCAGCAAATGCCCAGAGGAAGATGAGGTTCTTTCATTATTTTAAAGAAAGCCTGGGGTCTGCATAAAATAATATTCCTGATTGATCCAAGCTTATATTAAGATTTTAAGCATGTGGGAGTACTACATGTGCACATAAACAGAAGCTGCTCTGCACATGTGCAGTGCTTCAGGCTCTCTCCTCTGCATGGGATACTGAATCTCTGGTATACACACTAGCGCACAGTTGTGGGACACATCTGCAGTACATCTGACACTTCTGGCATCCAGCTCTTGAGGTTCTCTTTATACAAGGGACTCAGGGAAAGGGTCTGTGGACCCTCTCCTCTGGTAGCATATGGACATTCCATCACTGCTCCCAGCACAGCTCTCCTGTGCTGCCAGAGACTCCTCCACTCTTTGAAATGGACTATGAAAATAAGGGCAGCACTGCTGGGAAAGAACTTGGCCTGACTGCTTAGGCTGCTGAGCTGGCTGGCTATTTACAGCTCTCGCCACAAACAGGCACTCTTGTAGGGCTTTGATTTTAGATCCTAATTTTCAAATTGTACAGCTTGTAATTCTTTAGGCAAAACATACCTGAAGAGCCTACTTGACTTGGACAACTCCTTGTCTACATTGCAGTTTACCAGCCTAGCTAGCTTGCTCATAGCACAGTGAATTCATGCTGCTCCTGGGTGCTTCCAGCCCAGGGAAACCTGGGCATGGGGCAATGATGTCAGCAGGAGAGAGCCTGCGCCTGCTCAGTTTACATCATTCAGGAAGGTAAGACAAGCAAAGGTCTCTCCATCAGCATGCAGTTACCTGCACTGGGAAACTACCAACTGCCTCAAGTGTCCGAGACTTACCGTGTTGACCGGGGCTCATTTTACCTGTCTTAGCTTCTGCATAATCTCCCACTTTGTACTTGTTTAGACTGTAAATTATTCTGAGCAGGGAATTTCTCCTACTGAAAATATAACAGGGTATAAGATGAGGACTTTGGTTTCAGCCAAAAGGTCTCAGCTTTAAAGTTATAAAGGTTATGTAAGTTACAGAGTACAGGCTATATGAACATACACGTGTATAAGTGTGTGTGTATATAGATATTTACATGCATAGACACAGATTTGTACATACACATACAGTACATATTTTTTGACACAACATATGTACACAATAAGAAATTTTACTTGGATTTAGACATCTAAATCTAGACTTATCACACCTGACTCCCTTCATGAGCAAAGGGGAGAAATAAGAATTGCTCCAGCACTAAAGCCCATCCAGCAGCATTACACTATGGACTGTTTTATGCTAACACCATATTTCAAAAACTGAAGCAGTCTGGGGAGAGGAAAAGTAGACTGCAATGAATCATCTTCAATTGGTAACAAAAACTGAAACAGCCCCAAGACTTTTTAGTCATGACGTTGCATCTTTACTAAATCTGCTTGATTTCAAAATTCATCACGGTAGACTGTCACTAACACTATATAGGGCTATTGGTTCAATGTTCCCATAAGAGCTAAAAATTTCCCACATGCTGGAGATATTAATGTAAAAATACTTTCTACATAAAAAAGAGCTGTGTGCATTTGACTTCAAATAGCAAAAACAGTCAGAAAAACAGCTTTTTTCTTAGTTTCTTTATCAACATGATTGTATCATTAATGGAGACTTGCTTAGCTGCATTACCAACAAAGGATGTTCCTAGGAAGCCTTGAACTGGAGGTTTCCACTGGGAGGACTTCAGGGCTTGGGGAAGTGCCCTCAGATACAAAGAAGTTCTGAGGAAATCTGATTTGCAAATGTGCCTCGGGGGAGAGCATGGGAGGGAGGAAAAAGAAAAATAAGTTTGGGGATCAGGGAAAAGATTCTTTTAGCTAATATTTCTGCCAAGGGACTCCCTCTGTTCCACTTGCTAACACTCCCTTTAGTAAAAGGGACCCTGGCACATTTTCTTAAAATCTAAAGTAAGCAAGGTTCACACCAGAAAGATTTGTATGCACAGGAAAGGTAAATTTCTTTCCCTGATGCAAGTCACAATGTGGACATTCCTTTTCCAGGATTACAGTGCTTTCTTTGGTTATTAATTCCTTCCAAGCTGATATAAACTGCCTTGAAGAACATAAGATGCTCTTATTCTGGACTAGTGGCCCTGAGGAAGCTAAGTGCAGTGGTTTACCATGTTGGCAGTCCCCAGCTCTCTGCTCTGCCTCTCTGCTTGAGGTAAATGCACAGTAGGAAAGACAAAAAGCGGGGCCTGGTTTGCACTGGTTCACAGTACAGCACGGGAGCTTTTGTGGCCAAATGTTAAGATGCCAGCTCATGAAAGGGAAGAGGGGGCCACGGCTGGAAAGGGGATGGCAGCATCCTAAAGCACTGCACTGGCTACTTGGTGAACACAGGCAAAGGCCTTAGCAACATGCATATGCTGGCACCATACGAGTGTGTCTATGTGGCCCTGCTTCACACCTTATGCGAATAGAATAATAGAATCATAAAATTGTTTAGGTTGGAAAAGACCTTTAAGATCATCAAGTCCAACGGTTAACTTAACACTGCCAAGTCCACCACTAAACCACATCCCTAAGGGCCCCGTCTACACGTCTTTTAAATACCTCCAGGGATGGGGACTCAACCACTTCCCTGGGCAGCCTGCTCCAATGCTTGACAGCCCTTTTAGTGAAGAAATTTTTCCTAATATCCAGCCTAAACCTCCCCTGGCACAACTTGAGGGCGTTTCCTCTTGTCCTATCACTTTTTACTTTATCATATGTCCTGGATGCATTACTGGGCTGGTAGGTTCTCAGTCATCCCCCCATCTTCATAACTGCATCTGAGTTCACCTAGGGAAGTGTCTTCTATGGCCACCTAGGAAAGAGGTCTGTTAGTACCTATAAGAGGAGGAATAACCTTAAATCAGAGGAAAACCTCCATGTACTGGCAGGTTAGCTTCATGGTGTAGCTCTCCTACCTCCACCCTGAAAGTGGAGATTATAGCACAAAGGTGCGAGGAACAGCAGGGAGTGGTAATTGGGATAATTAGAAGAAATGCTGTAGAGTGAGATGATCTGCATAGAAATGTTTGCAAATATGTTGCAAACTGTGGAACATCTTTTGGGTCCGAGGGGCTATTAGTGAACTAGCGTCCATGACCTTGGTACAGCAAATGATTCAAAGTAGATCAGACCTGCCAGACATAGCAGCTTTGAAACGCACTACAATCTGAATTCCAGACTCTTAATTCCACTTGGAAAGCCTTACCATCTAAGACTAAGGATTAGGGTGGAAAAGGATGGTTTAGCGGCTTCCATCTACCTGGACAGAATGAAGAGGCAATGCCCACCTGGAGCCCAGACCCCACAGGGCAGGTTGCACTGTTGCTGGGAGTAGGCCAGCAAGGGCTGCAGAGGGCTGAGGTGGGGTGAGATACACAGCCTACTCACTGCTGACAACAACTGTGGTGACGTTACAGACCAGCTGGGGTCTGTGGGCAGGACAAAGTCTTAATTCAGAAAGTTATTAGGAGGGCTTAAATTAAAAAAAATACTTATACATACTCACAAATAAGACCAAAGGCAAAAGGAGCAAAGTGAAAGGCAGAAAGAGTCACTGACATCCAGGAACCTAGCTCTGAGGAGGCTGTTCAGCCCTGGGGATCATGTTTCATCATCAACCAAAAACTATTTTAGTCAGAAAAACATACTCATGCCAATGTTACCTAATACTTCCTTTGGGAAAGCAATTCTAAATGAGTTTTGAATTATCTCATGACAACCAGAACTTCTTTTTGAAAACTAACAGAGAAATTTAGCACTCTAATCCTTTCTAGATTCTTTTACCATGCATCCCTACTTTAAATGAAATTTAGCATTGGTACAGCTGATTACTGCTTTACAAGTATCTCATTACAGCTTTGGCAGATGGACCTGCAACAGCTAATACAGAGTTCGGTTCATTCCTTTTCTTTCTCTTTTCTTCTCCCCACACCTCCTCAAATCAGTAAATAGGATTTTCCAAGCTGGTTTATAAAATATACCCTGCAAACACTGAGATATTTTCTATCCAGCTGTTCCACGTCAGTGAAGATTTGTTTCTTAACATTGGGCAATGCTATTATAAAATAACACCTAACCCAATGATTAATGTTGAAGAAACTGCTGACAAGAATGTGGGTGTTTCCTGAATCAATAAAACTTTCCACAGAGCCCGGTAAATCTTAGTTAACAGTTTTCTAGTACAAGTGAGAAAACAAAGTAACTTCCCATTTGCTTTTACCGTGAGTGAAACTGGATGTAGCAGTGGGTGGGTGGGCAGGCTGGTTTCTGAGAGCTGAATTCCCACTCAAATTCAGGGCTCCCTTTCTGGTTCACACACTGGGAAGGTAAGGAAGGCAGCAGGGGAAATTAAAGTCCTTCCTCTTCCCCCCTCCTTCTTCCCCATGAGCCAGATTCTTCAGGTGAGGTAAGCATTAGGGCAGAATAAAGGAGACTTAGGGGTGTTTGTTGTAGCTGAGGCTGTGAAAAGGTCCTGGCGATGCACTTTGCTAGGCTGCTGCGTAAGGCTCCTCCTGGATGCTCTTGCAATGGTCAGTGAGCCTGGGCTGAGCCCCAGAGCAGCAGGGTAGGGATTATTCCGGCAGCCCTGAGGTCCAGCCAGCCCCTATGAAGGACTGCTGTATCTAGAGAGACTTCTACAGCTGCCCTCACACACAGAGAAACCTGTCTGAGAGGGCATCAAGGTGGTTTTACTCCTTCTATATGACTCTCACACACACACAGTTTTCCCCTGTGTTTCTTATTCCGTGCTACACCTTTGAGAGAGGCAATAGGGAACCTCATCTCAAAAGGACAGGGAGGAAAGGAAAATGCAACTGAAATGTAAGTCCAATATATACGTGGCATCTACCAGACACCCAGTTTTGCTGGTCTCAGTTACAGTATATAATGACATAGGTTCCATGTTTGTCAAAAGAGAGAGAAAAGTAGCCTGTTTTTCTAGATTGAATTAGCTTTGAGCTTAAATTACATAATAGAAGAGTTTGAAACTCAGGCTATGGTTGTGAAGCAAAAAATAGATCTGCTGGAGAGGTTTGCAAAACCTCACACCACCAGGTTCACCCATCTTTAATTGAAACCTTTCCCCTAGCTCCAAGGGGGAAAAATTACGTGTCCTAGAAGTGCCTTCCCTCCCACTGCTTGGTAAGTGGATTGCCTTCCTGCCTCAGGCAGCTTTTGGATTATATCCACTGTCAAACAAAGAAGCTCGTGTGGCACTAGAGCTTGACCATTCGTATTCTTCAAGTGGTCTAAAGCTTTTCTCATCTGGAAGTTTTCCATTCTGTTCTTTAACATCTGAAGATATTTTCTCCTTCCCTCTGTACCATATGCCACACTGAAATCAAGATGCCAATGTAACAAAGACATTTTGACCAATGTTACATAAATGCCAATATGGGGAATTTCTAGTTTAGCGGCACCAGTCAGGGCATGATTCACACATGGAGAGATTGATTTCACTGGAACTTAATGGATGAAGCCAGGAACAAAATCCTCTCCCTTCATGATAAGTATAGGAGCTTCCTTCTTTTTAAAAAATTCATTGCACCTCCTTAAACAATAACTTCATTAAATTAACAAAAATTATTCCTGCACTGGAAATATAAAGCATTAGCTTTGAAAAATAAACTGAAAGGTTGTCTTGGGGAAATAAAACATCCTAATTTGTCTATTGTTAAAATACAAGCTATATTTATTTAAAATGTTTAATTAAACACACTCATTGAATACATTCAATATGTTTAATTTTCCTGTTCCTATCTATTCAAGGTTTGGTACAACTTATACACTCTCATAACTATTTCTGTAAGCATTACTGCAAAAGAATTAATGCCAAAAATAAAACTACAAATTTAGTTTTTAATTTGTAGCCTCCCATTTGGATGAAACTGACTTTGTACATGAAAATGAACCAAGATAAGAAGTAAGCATGAAATTATGGGGGAAGGCAAATGGAAAAGATTCAGCGTGCTCCTTACAGTGGGATCCTGCAGCTGTGGCAATAGGCAGGGACAGAGGAATTGAAGTTTGAAGGAGGGAAGACTTGTAAAAAGCCTCAAAGCAACATGTTTGGGTGTTCATGTGAGATGTATTTCCCAACTTTGGGAGCATTTCTGTAAATAGCTGCCTCAGAGAAAGCCAGCTTATAGTTTGTTATAAACAACATCATTCCTTGTTATTGCCTGGCAGATAGTCCATAAAACAGCAGTTTGGTCATTTTATGTTATTTTGTTCTTTTTTGTTGTTTCTAAGACTTCATCCATTGCTGCTCTTAGCTTTACTGAGTCTAATTCTGCTACCTCTACCTTGCCATGCATGCTTTCACTTCCATCAGCTTTAAACGGACTACATGCCACTATGTGCAATGCACAGACAGAAATCAAACCCACCCCACCACGTGAGATGCAAGGAGATGCTGGCCCAGCCCTATATCAGCCAGAGACCCTGCAAGAGGTCCACACCTGCCACTTGCCAGCATGGATAGCAACAGGTGAGTGCTAATGATTTACACCTGCCTCAGCCTCCTGATCTGCAATGAAGACGTTGGTCTTCATCTTTGCAGTGCCTGCCCAAGAGGGCCCAGGTCCCCATGTGGGACCTCTGGGTGTTACTGCACACACATAGCTGGGCATGCATCCTGCCTCCTTCCCCTGGCCACAACCCAAAAAGGAGGAATCCAGCTTCAGGGTGGAGCTGGGCTCCTGGGAGAGCGCTGGAGGCAGACTTCCCAGAGCAACAAGGTGCTCCAGACATTTTTCCTTCAGCCAGCCAGGCAGAGCAGCAAGAACTGTCTTGCCTCGCCCATGGCATAAGACAAACAAGAACGCTGTCCCGGCATAGTGTCCCCGTGGGGAGAGAGACGGCCACCAATGTGCGCTGCCACAATACCTGCTTTCTATTTGGCAAGAACACCACAAAGGCTTGCTGGTGAGAAAGATGTAATAGCTGGACGTAGGTGAGGTAAATGCAGTTTTGCCGCTAATGGATCAGCAGGGGAGCTGCAGTGAGGTGTTTTCATCTCTGCTTTGCCTTTGATGAAATCACAGCTGGGAAAGCAATGTTCTCACTGATTCATAAGCTGCAGATACTGTGGAAATACAGATTTACTCCCATCACTCAAGTATTTATTAAGTTAATAAGTTTCCGAAGAAGGCAATATAATAACAATGGGAATTTATCTTCCTGAGCTAGATCTCTTCCTTTCAACTTCTAACACAGGAGTGGCATTTCTGTTTTTATTCATTCCAGCTTCAAGCACTCAGTCCAGTGAAAAAGAAATATTTCCTTACTAAACTTGCAGGAACCCAAGAAACTGTACACAAGTATTTGTAATAAACTGTATTATTTTGGATATGGGTAAGTTGGCTACCAACAGTATAAGTTAACATTCAGCCCAAACTCAAATGATGCCAGAATAGTCTGGATAGCTGAAAAGGACATGAGGAAGCAACAAAGCCATCATTTATTTTCTGTTCCTTTCCGAAAAAGGTGATCTTCAAGTTTCTTTTTTGTTTACGCAGAGCCAGGGATTTATGTACAGTTAAAACATAAATTCAGTGACTTAACTTGGATACATTAGATTTACAATGCATACTGAGCTAGTGTTATAAGATTTTCTTGATTTTTTTGGCAAGTTTGCTTCATTTCATTTGGTCCTTAATTTGGACAATGAGAATTTGCCTCAGTGGTGAACTGAGAATCTGCTTTTTAGGACGTATGAGCTCCCAACAGTTGAATGAGGACCAACATTTTCCCCACACTTCTGAAAATCAGGCTTTCAGGTTTAGAGGAATAATTTATTCCCTAAATATTAACCCCAGTACCAATTCATCATTCACATGATTTTTCTCTTTTTTTCAGTGTTTCCTGCTATGGTGTTGCACAACCCATCATCCAATTTAAAGTTTTCATTTCCCATGAATACGGTGGTTTTGAAACTGCTGTTTCAATACATCACTCAATCACTATAATGCATTTCTATCTTTGCCCCATTTTTATCTTCTCATTTCACCAGTAAAATAATTATTATTTTATAATGAGCCCATGTTCAAATTCCATTATTAATAATAATCAAGTGTTATCTGGCTGGTACATGTGTATTTGTCACAGCTCAGGGAAGAGTAAAAATAGGTTCTCCAAATATACTGGGGGCTGGAGGGGGAAAGGGAAGGAAAAGTGCCATCATGATTAAAAAAAAATGATATGAACATCATTTATAACTGCAGTTGCCTGTGTAAATCTTCACCCACACGCTACCTGTAAGCCAAAGTATGTATGGTGCAGAACTCAGAAATAAGGATTCAGCGTGAGTTTCCTATCAACTCCTTGTGATGGAAATCCGTTTAATCATTTGTCTTTTCTGGCTTGCTTACACTTACCTTGATGCTGTTTACACTGAGATTTAAGGCAGTAAGGTGGCTTATCACAGAAGTGGGTAGAGAAATCCAGGGATGTCTGTGCAGCTCAGATCAGAGGAGAGGATAATATTTCAGTGCCACTGGCAGGCAGGCTGTCAGCAGCAGCACTGGGGATCAGTATTTGGGCTCAGCCTCCTCGAGGAGCCCGCATGGGCTTGCCAGCCCTCTCATGCAGCCACTGGCACCAGCCAAGGACAGACGTCCACCCTGAGGTGTTGTAGCACACAGGGATGGACCACAGGCACACCTACACAAACAGCCCCATCTCAACTTTGCTGGAGCTCTACCCAAGCAGCTCACAGACCAGATCCTCTTCAGCAGCTCCTTAGCCACATTAGCAACAAAATATATGCTGACAAGTGGCTCACCTCAAGATACGCGAGGAAAAAGGTTGTGATACGATCTTGCCATAGTTAAACACCCTGAAACTAATCAAAAGACAGCAGAGCTGAGAAATGTAAGTGTGAGCTGGGTGGATAAACTTGAAGAGAAAATAGGACATGATACGGTTTGGTAATATTCAAGGTTGAAGGTCTATGTTGGGATCCATGTTTCTGTAATGTACCTAGATGGCTTACACTGTTGTTGTTAATAAAGTTAATAAAGAGAGGTCCAAGTGAATGAAAGAAGTTCATTTAAAGATAAAACCATGAAATAGTATGGTTAACAGGAAGACAATTAATATTTCAGGACTTTTCTTGCCTTGAAAGCTGATCCTTAGCAAGGCTGCATAAAGCTCTGGAAATCTCACTGTAGGCAACAACAGGGGTGGTAGACTTGACTCTGCTCTACATTCCCTCTGCTTCTGTGAGAATACTGTAGGGATTTATGCAAGGAGTGGGAGACAGTCACTGCCCCATCACTATATCTATAGACCTCCCCAATGGTCAGGGATTTGTGAGTGACCACTGGTGAACATGGCAAGTCTGTTCTGCTTTCAAACCATAAGGTCACAAATCTATAGTTCAAGAGCACTGCGATGACTTCTGCTTTATTGATCCATTTTTTAGATCTGTTTTATTAGTGCTATTTATTAGATTTATGAGTGCTATTTGATTACAGTCTCTGGACCCTGCCATGCAGAGCTTTATTTTATCAAGCAGAGAGACTATAAGGTACACCAAGGAAATCAGTGATAGATAGAAAACGATTTCTCATTAACGTTGATTCCCATTTGTGAGAGTTTTCCTTGTTTTGGAAGGGATAAGCAGAGAGGGAATTTTCAGTAGTTTGGGGTACATGAAAGCACTATAAACTTTGAGCTGTTTTTCTTGTGTGACACCCCCACCCACACTCCATTTTTTGGTTCTTCTTTTTCTGTCTCACATGCCTTCCCATGAACCTCCTTTTGTCCCTGTGCTCCCCCTGAGTTGGCAGAAGCTCAGTTCCTTCAGGTCTGGAAAGGAAGAACAGGCTGTCATTACTGGATGCAATGCATTCATTTCCTCACCCTGCGAAGTACCAAGCTGCTGCCAACTCTACATCTTCCAGTATTTTGTGGTTTCCTCTGAATCTTATCATGACCTCCTCTGAAACTTTTCATGACTCCCTGCTGATTGTGACAACAGTTGGAGAAAGGCTGATGCAGAGTAAAAGTGAGAAGGTGCACAGATATAAGCATGAAGGATGCTTACAACTTTGGCAGAAGAGAGCAAGTTCAAAGGCACAGGTGGCAGCACAAGTGAAAGGGTTCACAAGTGCCAACAGCTCCCCATGAAGAGTATCTGGGCACAGAGGGCACTGCCAGACAATGCCACAGCCTGATTCGCAGGAGAAATAGTGTGACTAATTGCAGAGGAAAGGTTATACTTTTACAGTTTTCTGTAAAGAGCAATAAGGAGGTTTAGAGCAAGTTTATAAAGAGATCAGATTTATCAAGAGACTAACACCTGGAAAAGTGCATTAAAACAGCTCCTCAGTATGCTGGAAAGCTGGACATACCGTTTACTCATCAGCCATATTCTGAGTGGTTTCATTCTTTGGTCTTCTGCCTGTAACACAATACTGACCTAGGGATCTCATTAACAATAACTGAAAATAAAATACTAAACTTATGTTGTCTTTTTTATGTGGTAAGACTTCTACAAGGTCATAACAACTTATTATTCGCAGGTAGTTGTCACAAGACCTATTAAAACAGGTCAGTCTGTGAGCTGAAAACAAGCCATTTATTTAAGATTTTCTGTTTGCAGTGGGTGCCTTTTCACCTCATTATATGGTGGTGTTTCTGACCATGGTTTAGAGTTTTATAGAGAACAGCATGGACTCAATGGCAAATAAAACAATGATTGCTTTGTTACACTCCCATGTAAATAGTTCTTATGTTAGGAAGCAGCTCTAAAACTTGACAATCTTTATCTTATAAAAGTAGGCATGTGGAAACAAAGAACAATATATAGGCCAAGGAAAGGTCACCTCTTGCACCTAATGTTTTTCCTAACTCACACATTTTTACTAGAGAAAAAGTAGAAAGGGACAGTCTCAAACAACTTGAACTAGCTTTTGAACTGATGTGTTTCATAAACTGAAAGAAATGGTGCAACGTTTTTCCTAGTGTTGGACTAAGGGCGCAGATCCAACACGCACAGGGCTCTTTCCATTCAGCAGGTAGGGAGGGAGTACTTGTTATACATGGCATCTTTTATACCACAAAAAAAAAAAAAAAAATGTATTCTGAATTATTAGGTAAGAGGGAACTTTTAGAGGATATTTGAAGAGGCATACCTGAAGTTTCAGAATAATTGCCAAGACACTTTCTAATGTATGGCCCTGAAACTGAAGGCATAGCAAAGAAATTCTCCGAAATTGGTATGCTTTCTGCTTGTTTTCCCTGCTTTGTAACTGATGTACTGTTCTCTTACTGGTAGCACTGTGCCATCACCTCCTCTGCTTCTGACATAGTCTTGCATCTTGAACCTAGTCTGAGCATTTGGTCCTGTTTGTTTTTTTTTTTTTTTTTAATGCTGTGGGGACTGTTAAAGGAAAAACAAACTCTCTAATTAGGACATTTTCCAGCTGGAGAAAGCAAAGTTCAAAAATTATATGTTAAAAGAAGGGAGAACTTCCCCAAATGTTAGTGACTGCAATAATAGGTCATGCATTGTACAAGTGTTGTACTTTAAGCTTTTAAATAGAGCCATTAGAAATTTAAGCTTTTTGTGTTGACTATACTGTAATGTGCAGAATGCTTCGTAATCCTTGAGAGTAAAAACAATACAATGTTATTCTATGTATTTTTCATCCTTAAATCATCAACCTATTTACACTGGGGCTAAGGGTTATTATGTCATTTATTATGTGATGAACTGTGGTAAAGACAGGCTGGGTTGCCTCACTGAAGGGTGCAGAGCAGTCAGTGAGAAAGTCAGGGCTACTGACAACTGGGTACCTATGCTGCACTTCCTACAATGTATATTTGTTGCCACTCACCAGCTGTTGTTCTTCACCAGAGATTCTGTATTTGAGTAGGCATTCTGCAGAGAGAAAGATTTGGCAGCATGAAACATGGCTTGCTTTTCTGTGTATGCTGAATAAAAATACATGTGTATATGATATGGACAAGTAGAGATAAGTCAATACATAGATTAAAATGGATAGTGTAATTGCACATCTAGTTTCTATTTGCATGCTGAGGTACCGGCTGATCCTCTTTTGTGAAATCAGTGTAGAGTACTGTATTTGAAGTCATTATTTACTTCTTACTTACTTTGAATTCTTACCAATGGCCTAGAATGGGGACCTTCACCCTTGAAGCTTCAGCCCCTGTGAGCTGATTGCCAGATCATTGCAACCTTTGTGTTGAAACAGCTGAGCCAGCAGCATGCCAGCAGAAGTCAAAGTGGTGACACTTTTAATGGCAAAGCATTCCTTTGGGGAGGAGACAGGGCACACCTGTGATTATTCTGTGGCTGTGACAAAGGATGCTGCACAAACACTAGGAATCTGGGTGCTGAGTTTCTCGTGAACATGAATACTCGAACCCACATCCATCAGGAGCAAAAGGTCTTTAGCAATTAGGAGATCTACAGAGGTGCAGCACAGCTAAGGCGAGGAAAGATTATTCAGGTAACTGTAGGTCACAGCAGCGGAATATTTCTGAGTTGTTGGGAGAACAATGTCCCTGCCAAAACCATCTGCCATTTTTCATAATTTCCTCTGCAGATGAAGCCAGACTGCCCTCAGCTGAAGGTACCAGGTTTCTGGTTGGCCTGTATGAGCCACAGGAACTGGCAGGGAGGAGGAGAAGGTAAAGGAACATGACTGGAGACAGGGCAGGGGGCAAAAAGCAAATTGAGATGTGAGAAAATGTGGTACAACAAGGAAGGAAGTGACCTGGTAGGAGATGAAGCAGGGAGTCAAAAATGGAAGAAGAAATGCGCCAGTCTAACAGCTTGCTGCTGCCAAGGGAGTGGTTCTGCTTCCCAGACCTCCACTTCGGGTAGCACTTCTTCTTCCTTTCCACCTGCTCTGGCACTTGGCATTGTCTCAGTGAGACAGTTCAGCTCACTAAACCATAGGAAAAACAACCTTTCTTCTTTCTCAGTTTTTTTTCTTACTCTCTTTCTCTCCCCTTTTTCCCCCAGCTAAGTCTGTTCTCTGGCTGGACCACCGGCCTCAGACAGGGCAAGATGACTTTACAGCAGCTGGGATTCAGGGAAGTGGATGTGGGACTGCTGTCTTCCTGAGCTCAGCCCCTTCAGATTGGTTCAGTCCCCTCCTGAAGCTTCACATCAAGCACAGTCATCCCACCCTCAGGCAGCCACAGGCAGGTTTGCCTGCACATTGGATCTGTACTGAATTCCCATCCAAACTGAGGGAGGAAGGGTAGACAGTTGCTGCCTGAAGTCTAGGAGAAGCTCTTAGGGAGGTAATATTGCATTTAATAGATCTTTCTTTATTAAATCTCATGATTCAGAGGGTCTGAATCAATCTGTTTGTTTGATGCTGTCATTGCTGTGACTTAGGGTGCCTAAAGAAAATTAAATCGCAGACTCTGAGATTTTATTTAATCCTTTCAATCAGGTCATGCTTGAGCACAAAGTTTTTAACAAAAGAAAGCTGTTTAGTAAAAAGTGTTACATTATATGTGGATACATCCCTTGTGCTGTTATTACAAGGTTCTCCTCAGGTTCTGACACAAGCATTTTAATCTCATCCTTTGAGTGTTAACCAGCTTTTGCAAATACAGGCCAATGCTTCTATGCCAGAGTGGACACACAGAGGCATATTCCAGCTGCTATTAGGTTACAACAACTTCTAGTGTTGCAAGGATTCACACATCCAAATCACAAACAGAAAATATGAATTAAATGTGTCCTTAACTGTTCTGTCCTTCAGATACTGTTAAGATGTTGAATTCAGAAGAGGGCTACCCAAACAGAAAAGTCTGTCTTATAGAGAAAGTGGTAGGCAAAATAGATTGAAATTCTTTAAAGAAAAGGTCAGAGGAGATCTTGCCATGATACATGGGTAACTGTAAGGGGAAGAGGTTTCTGACAGCCTCTGCTTTGTGCCTGCAGTGACAGAGCAAGATTTGGTGGCTGGAAGCTACAGCTAGAGAACAGCCATCACTCCCCCTGCCACAGCATCCCACAGGCATCAGTGTGTGGGCCACGTTTTCAGGAGTCCCCACTGTACCATACCCAGAGTAACACAGGGTGGCTGAAGATGGGGAAGGGGAACCTCAGGAACATCTCATTCATACAGGGCTACCAGTGGCCCCTAAAGCCTGGATGGTCCCAGCCTTGGAGTGCCACTTCTAGAGCACTCAAGGTCCCCACACACATCCCCGAGGAACCATGGCATGGATGTCCTCACACATTTTCATGCCATACTTGACAAAAATTAGGTAGTCCTGTGTTTCACAATACATGATTGTTCCTGTCACCCCGATCCCTTGGTTTCCTAACTCTCATCCCTCCCCTTGTCTTTCCCCTTCACTTGCCTATATTATTACCTTCCCCTGATCCATGCCTCTCAGAGAGAGGTCTCTGTGCATACTTGTTTACGAGGCAGGTAGCATTTCACAGGAGGTGGAAGAGGAATTGCAGCAGTAAAACACAAGTCTTCCCTCCACTGGTGAGAGGAAGCCAGGGTAAAAGAAGAAGATTTGGGTTTGTTTGCTTGTTTTCATGTAAAGGGCTCCTTATAGCATGGTAAGTCAGGGACATCTGTCATAGGCTGACTATCTGCTAGTGACTGTCATGGCAAGAAAGGGAAGACACTGCCTCAAGAGAGGAAGATCAGGGTTTAAGAGGGAGGGAAGGAAGTTATCTGAAAGACAGGGAAATTAGAAGTGGGGGGGATAAGAGAAGAATTGAGGATTTCAGGGGGAGGCAGAAGCATGGTTGCTAAAAGCTGTAACACCTGCTGGAGGCACTCTCATATGGGTTGGTAGATGAGGGGAGAGCAGTGGATATTGTCTACCTTGTAGTTCAGCAAGGCTTTCAACACTGTCTCTCAAGATCCGCATAGAAAAGCTGATGAAGTATGAGCTGGATGAGCAGACAGTGAGGTGGATTGAAAACTGGCTGAATGGCCAGGCCCAGGGTGTGGGGAACAACAAAGTTTAGTTGGAGACCAGCAAATAGCAGTGTACCCCAGGGGTCAATACCAAGTCCAATCATCTCTTCATTTGAAAGGCACTTTTTACTGCAGGGACATGAATCCTAATTCACTACAATACACCACAATACCCAGCCTTACTACTGATCACCTTGTTAATATGTAGTATGAACAGATTACAAAAAATATTTTGTAAGTACTGCTAAAAGTCTCCCACAGTTTTCCAAGGAAGGTAGGCAATTTGACAAGTTTTCATAAAAACATGCATCAGTCTAGCTGATCTACCTGTACCATATTCCATTAATACAATCCATCATAAAGTGCTTTCCTACTCAGCTCAACAGTGTTATCATTGCGGTTTAGTACATTTATACATCAGCAAGGTAGACATTTGTATTTTATTTCCATTTTAACATGAAAGCCTGAATCAAGGGCTGTACTGCTTCCACTGTTTCTTCAGTATTGCATATTGCTCGCTAGTCTTATCAGAAAGCAAGAGACACTTGAGCTGACATTGTGAAGTGCCTCATATGAGAGAGACCATTTTAAAAAATTCTCTTTCATGTGGTTCTCAGCAGCACTTCATATGCAAAGAGCTTGAGCTGACCCTCAACACTGTTGTCGCAGTAAGGAAAAGATGTTCTCACTCTCAGAGGCTTTAAGATCTCCCTGCAGATAGGATCATCTTTGCCTGGTACATTTGTACATCACCTAGCATACTAGCATAACAGAAGACATTCTGAGACAAACAACTTCAGTAGTGATACAACATAATCATATTTTTGAGTGTGAGAGGTAGCCCTGCCAGGGTAACATTCATTTGCACATTAGTTTTCACCCCTGTGAGTCTACAGGGAATTGGAGCTGTAAGGGTTTCTGCTGACTGCAAGCATATTTTAGTTTCTCCTCAACAGGAAAAAAAAAAAAAGTGAAGCATCCTGCCAGTAGAACCTCCATGTTGTAAATTTAGCCATGAGAGCTTCAGGATGCCGGATTCAGAAAAGTAACCTGAGTAATACAAAGTATAAGATGCACTTTTCTTCCAAGGTCTGCTTTTGAGTTAGAATTTGATACAGAAAATGTTTCTGTAACTGGCACTTCTCAGTTAAGGCATTTGTATTTTTTTTCTTTCATCTTTCAAGGGTTGGTACCAGCTCAATTCTGTGGAGACACAGTGGCCATTACCCAAGGACCTGCAGATGGCCAGCACCCAGCTTGACCAGCAGCCAGACTGGAAGGGCTGATGAGGTTGTTTAACATCCATGGACCTAAAAAAAGACCCCTTTACCTATTCTGTTAATTCAGATGCACAAGTTAGATACTACAACAGCTACTTTTTAGGCAGTAGATCCCCACTGTGGATCTGAAACCCACAGTTTACTGTTCATGTCACCAATATAAGGTATGGGGAGCATTACAGGATAGAGATCCAGAAGGCCCCCTTTCTGTGTAGTGAAAGATGTAGAGCTAGGCAACTGGAAATGGTAGGTACTGATGTCCCTCTGAAATCACCTCCCTCATTACTTTGAAACCTGCACTTTAAATCTGGCATAGATACATTTTCGCTGTTTGTTTTTGATGTATTGAATGTGATAAAATCAGTATTTTTAACTCATTGCCTAGTAGTATCATTTCCCTGAGGAAGGCTTTTAACATTCCTTCCAGCCAAGAAAAAAGTGAACTCTTGAACCAGGGCTTCAAACTATTCAAGAGTACTGACAACAAAACTACACATTCATAGAGCTCGGTGAAGCCTACTACAGGCAAGTTTTGTTGCAGTGACCCATCTAGACTAATCACACGGACTCACATGGTGTTTCTGTGGTCTCTCTAGTGCCAATAATAACTGCAAAAATCTGTGTGCTGCCACTACTGAAGTCTCAATAATATAAAAAATCTTTGAAGCTTTAGAAAACCTAAAGCTTCTGCTTTGGCCAGCTTTTTAATGTTTTTTTAAATCACTGTAAATGAGCCAGAACTAAAGGTAAAGTTCTGGGGCACCGCTGCCAGGGGAGACAAGAACTCCATGCTGCTTTGTTCTCTATCGTGGACATAACATCCGTGTGTACCCGGAAAATTAACAGGTTGAGCAGATGGGGTTTTATAGGAGGCCTTAGTTCTTTCTCTCTGTTTTCTTGCTTTATTTAAAATGACACGACTTTCAACTTGTGGGCATGGCCTTTATGTAAAGCCAACAAAAACTCTTTAACAATAGTGTGATGCAAAAAAGCAAACTTCATGACCTCTGCCTACTAAAAAAATACAACCAAAAAATAATATGGAGTCACATGGACAGAAAACAAATTAATGGCAGTCATTAATTCCTGGTGAAAGAACCAAATATGGAAAAAGCTTACCTGAACGTGTCATGAGATCCTTAATGGACTAGATCATAGTTTTAAGTATTTAAGACCGATTTGTACTGTAGAACAGAAATTTTAGTCCCACATTTGGGTATCTCATATAAAATATCTGGCTCCATATAAAATACCAATGGCAACCTCAGTCAAATCTATTATTAATTTTCCTTCCCTGCCACAAATCAACTTTTCTCCTCATATACCTCCTTGTCTATGAAAGAGGCAAAGGCAGGAAAACCTGAGAAAATATCATCTCTTTAGCCTGCTCCCAAACCAAACCCCAAATTTCTTCTGGCCTCTGTGTCAAGCTACTTTTCAGTCTTGATCATTACATGAAATCAAATGCAAAGTTTCACTTTCTTGGTCTCAGGCAAACAAACATATCAAACCTTTTTCCTCAGAATTCAGTAACACTTTCTTGCTTTTCAAAACAGAGATACTGAAGGATGAAGCATGCCTATAATCCAGACCAAAACAAGAAATTCCCTTGGCATCTGGGAAAACACCCCAGTCATCTGTCTGAAGTCATTCACATTTTCTCTTCTCTCTCCTTTTCTGCTGTAAGAAAACTCACTCTTAGGAACCCGAAAACAGAGAAGCGACAGGGTTAGGTGTCCATGGTCCCAGAGCAGCTTTGAAGTCTCGTTCTTCCCTCACAGAGGCATTGATGTGGCCTTGCAGGTAGGCAACTAAATCTGTTAACAGGACAAGGCATACCAGCACCTCTACCTTCAGCATTTCCTGTGGCTACTTTAAGCATTTTTCTTTGCTCTCCTTTGCTTCCTATGCTCATTCCAAACCCCAACTGGAAATAACTGAACCTCCACTTTTGTATATAGCAATTACTGGCTTCTAAGCTAGAGGTGTCAGTGCCAGTCCAGGGCCCAAGCAAGGAACAGAGATGGTGGAAGTGTCACCATTGCACAAGCCACCCTTGTGAATATCTGAGAACCTGTTCTGTGGTTCTGAACTGAGTATTTGCTGGATGGTGCTACCAACACACTTGTACAAGAATGTTTATGTAGTTAGGAATGAAACCAATAATTGTATAGGATAACATACACAATGTAACCTTAAAATAGTTTTTCTTAAAAACACAGAAACAGGAATCTAATTCTCTTACTTTGTGGCCAGAGTCAAGATCACTATTAATGATGAGATAGGAATGGTACTCAGTGCCTATCTAAGATTTTTCTGCTATGAAAGAAAAGAAAGAATGTATTTCATGAACTTGAATGCTCTTAAAATACATGGGATGAACACTGCAGAAAAAAAATGAGGAGTCCAGCCTCCAAGGATGAGAAATGAGCTTACAAACAACTGATGATGTAAGGGGAGCACACAGTTCATAGTATGCTAAATTTTTACAATTCACTTGCAAAGTCCCTTTTGTTATCCTGAGATGACAAATCCTAGGATCTGCATTGCTCCAAAGTCTGTGTTTTTCTCTGCTTGTTTGGATTTTATTTGGCTTCAAGACCTACTGTAAGAAGAAAAACTTATCACAACCTCTCCAGCTTCCATTTAAGATATACTTAATATTTTAATGTTTTTCTATGGATAAAGGCATGGAGATCTTGTGAGTAAAGCTTGAATCTGTAACACCTGCATCCTTTTTGTTTTCCAGAATTATAAAACAGAGTAGTGACTCTGCCAAAAAAAGTACGGTCATCCCACTACTCAGCTTCTTGTTGTCCACAATCCTGAATTCCAAAAGAGAAGTCCTGCCTCTGTGTACAAGAAGTGAATGTCATGGTAAATGTAACAGGCATAATCTAGTCTAGAATTTGTGCCACACAATAAGCTACTTAATTGGATACTCGAAAAAGAAAGAGGTATACTTTTTATATGGTCTCAGAAATTGCTAGTATTTAAGACAGAAATCCTTTCAGACAGGTTTGCCTTAAACTGCACAGCCACTCTTAATGACAGATGCTCGAGTCTGAACTCAGCTGTAACTAGTGGTTGCTGTATCGGCTTTAGTAGGGGTGGGAAAAGAGTTGGAAATCATGTGTTTGTATGACAAAGACATGACTGAGTGTATTAATTAGACACAGAAAGCAAGAAATACTTCAGAACAGACAAAATGGCCTTGTTTATGTAGACAACTTAACTTGCTTTCAAATTCCTCAAAGTATCTTTAACCCTGAGGTTATCCTGCTTCTCAGTGGAGATCATATTGTTTCTCATGTGCGTAAAAAATATGGTTCATGCCAGAGAACTATCCACTGTGTGGAGAAGCTTAAAGAATGAGAACCTCTCTGCTGTGTATGTGAACACGGCAAGCAAGCCTACAAGCAGCATGGCAAGCCCATTCAGACAGAGCCTGTCCTGGCATCTCATCTATGCTTTCTTGTACAGAAAGTCTTCAAGAGAAGGAACGCTTCTGAGCACTGTCCACACCCACAAACAGATGTAGAAGTGGAAAGCTAATACAGCAATTGGCCATGATAAACCCTCAAGAGAGATTTTGTAACCCACAATTGGCCAGGATAATCCCAGCCACGTATTTTTTCTCCCATGAAAACTGTTTGACCTCAGATTTCTTTCTTGGAGCGTGTGGTTGTTTTTTTTTTTTCCATGTCCCTCCCTTGGACATTCAATGGAATAGCTCTGTTTACTAGTGTTTCAGCCATTCCAAGTATAATATGAGGGTGTCAAAAATGTAATGTTTTTTCAGGTTTACAAACTTAAATTAATGGCATGGTTGGTGGCATGTGATTAAAATAAAGATAATGTAAAAACTTCAAAGAAATGTTACCAGATCCTAAAACTCTCTTAGAAAGGGAAACCTCACAATTTTCCTGGAGACTTTCAGAGAACATTCCTTTATAGAAGAGTATCCATTTAACATTTAGAATACTCACATTTTGAACAGTCTCAGATTTGTTGGAGTTCCATCCAAGGCAGTGGCAGGTATATATCAAAGCAGAAGCCCTGATTCTCTGTAAATAAATATCACATAGTAGTAAAGTAATGTAGCATTTGCTATCTTTAGTCCTATAAAAAGAAGACACCCAACCTGTTAGTTCAGCACCTCATGTTCTAATAATAACAATACTTCAACAATTTTTTGATTTTATGATGCACTCAAAATCATGGAACTGACACAAAACATTTAGCAAAGAGTTCTTGGACAACAGCTGAATCCTAAGAAGATTTCCAGAAGAATCCTTCTGACCCTCAATTGTATTATTATTTCAAGGAATCATATATAGTCAATCAAGCTGATGAGTTTTACAGTATGTCATTTTCTTAATCCAAACACTATGTTCATGCATGAATCACACATTGAGAATAGTGCAAATACCATTTTAAAGGTGCTCTGTATGGGTTATTCATCATGACAAAAGCCGTTGGTATAAAATCAAGATCATAGATTTGGGAATTTTCTTTCTGAAAACTGTATTATTTTGCATAGTCCCAAAGCTCATAATTCATCTCCAGATGGCAAGTATTCAAGGGCAAAACTGTTAGGGGTAAGCAAGGGAAGAACTAGGTCTACATTGTTGTCTGACAGTATTGTGACATCAGAAAACTATATTTTTGACAGATACTAAGGGATACTTATTCCAAGTTGTGTGTATGATTCACTTGCACAGGAGTTCACAGTATCAACAGTGATATTGGATTTTATAAGCTATAAGTAAATCATTCTGATGGAAAACAAAATAACATGATCTCTGCCAACCAGTTCTTGGAAAATAAACCACATGTGTATAACTTGTGAAACAAGGAGGGAGAGTTTCCATTAAATCAGCTTGTCTGAGACATCTCTAACCTTTGTTCGGTACTCATCAAGTATGTTAGAGTGTAGAGAGGCTACAAACAAACCAAGTGGCCACTGGGAGGTTAGGGTCATCCTGCTGAAACTCTGTTTCAGCTAGCCAAAAACACGATGCATAAATGCTTCATAGTATTCTTGGATCCTGGGAATAAGATGAACCTAAAACACTATAAATTTTCCCATAAGGATGAATTTTAATCATATTAACATGTTCAGTAGCCCAGCCGTGCTTTGAATCTGCTTTGGGCCTGCTCATGGCTTGGACGGGCGTACTATTCGCTGGGTAAAAAACTGGTTGGGTGGCTGAGCCAGAGAGTAGTGGTAAATGGAGTTAAGTCCAGTTGGCAGCCGGTCACGAGCGGTGTTCCCCAGGGCCCTGTTTTGGGGCCAGCCTTGTTTAATATCTTTATCGATGATCTGGACGAGGGGATTGAGTGCACCCTCAGTAAGTTTGCAGATGACACCAAACTGGGTGGGAGTGTCGATCTGCTGGAGGGTAGGATGGCCCTGCAGAGGGACCTGGACAGGCTGGATCGATGGGCCAAGGCCAACTGTATGAGGTTCAACAAGGCCAAGTGCCGGGTCCTGCACTTCGGTCACAACAACCCCATGCAACACTACAGGCTTGGGGAGGAGTGGCTGGAAAGCTGCCTGGCCGAAAAGGATCTGGGGGTGTTGGTAGATAGCCGGCTGAACATGAGCCAGCAGTGTGCCCAGGTGGCCAAGAAGGCCAACAGCATCCTGGCTTGTATCAGGAATGCTGTGGCCAGCAGGAGCAGGGAGGTGATTGTCCCCCTGTACTCGGTGCTGGTGAGGCCGCACCTGGAATACTGTGTCCAGTTTTGGGCCCCTCAATACAAGAAAGACATTGTGGTGCTGGAGCGTGTTCAGAGAAGGGCAACAAGGCTGGTGAAGGGTCTGGAGCACAGGCCTTATGAGGAGCGGCTGAGGGAACTGGGATTGTTTAGCTTAGAGAAGAGGAGGCTGAGGGGAGACCTTATCGCTCTCTACAACTACCTGAAAGGAGGTTGTAGTGAGGTGGGTGTTGGTCTCTTCTCCCATGTAGTTAGTGATAGGACAAGAGGAAATGGGCTCAATCTGTGTTAGGGGAGGTTTAGGTTGGAAATTAGGAAAAATTTCTTCACTGAAAGGGTGGTCAAGCATTGGAACAGGCTGCCCAGAGAGGTGGTGGAGTCACCGTCCCTGGAAGTGTTCAAAAAACGGGTAGATGTGGCACTTTGGGACATGGTTTAGTCTAGTCTACCCTTGATTGGTTTAGTGTGGACTTGGTAGTGTAGGTTAATGGTTGGACTGGATGATCTTAAAGGTCTTTTCCAACCTAAACGATTCTATGATTCTATGGAATATGAATATAAATAATAAAAGCAACAACAGCTACATTTGCAACTTGCTGGTCCACACTCAGGATTGTTACCATATGATCTATATCTACCCAGAACAAGAAAAAACCCTCTCTTAACATCGCCAGTGGAATACTCTGGCACATGTCTCTTCATTCCTCCCTCCCACTGTATCTGAAAAAGAGTTTATCACTGTAGCTACTATTCAATGCAGTGACACTGAAGTGTTTTCTAGACAACAAAGAACTGAGGTAGAAAGCTTTGTCCTTTCCAAAATGCAGAATCTGAACAAATACTGGGAATATTGCTAAATTAAAACTTGGAAGCCTAGTAAATTTCCACCTTTGCACTGAGCAGCCTTTATTTAATGTGCAAATCTTAAGGAACCAATAACAACATGTGGAAAAAAGAGAGAGAATACAGCATTTTGTGATATTGTCCACAGTATTATACAACATGGCTTACTATAATGTAACAAATCATTTGGGATCTTATCTGGAGCATGTTCTTTATCTGTGCATGTTTCTAAACTGTTCTTATTACAGACTCTTTTTCTTCCAGTGCTCATTCATCAGGAGGGCTTTTGTTATCTGAGGGCTAAGTAAACAGGAGGGAAAACAAGCAGCCCAAGCTGTTGTATGTCACTGGGCAATGTCTTACTGCCACCTTGTGTTGAGCAAAAAGTATGAATAGCTCATATTTCACAGACATTAAAAAAAAAAAAAAAAAAAAAGCTGTTCAGAAAATAAACAAGAAGGAAAACTTTCAGAAAGATATGTGTGAATATGTGCATACATATATAACATTATAAAAATGGCTTAAGAGTTCATAAAAAGAGGAAAATGCTTAATTTTCATTTCAAGTTTGTCTTCACAAGCAAGTGGCAAATGTCCACTAATTGTTTTGGCTGTTAAAAGCCTGAAAAAGGGCTTTCCTGGGGAAAATTAGTGGACATCTATGATTTTATTCCCCATGTAGATTTTTTTTTTACAGTTACATCTCAAATAATGGTGTTTCTTGTGAAACTAGAGAGATTTTTATCCTACTCTTGGGCTATTTTTCAAACATTGGAGACATTTTTCACACATCAGTACATCCAAGTAATGAAAACTTCCTACAGTGTTGTAGCTTCTTACAGTTCAGAATAAACCCACATGCTGCAGACAACTTTCCCACCCACCAGATAAATCATATACAATGACAGGATTGGTCCTTGCACTTTAACAACTTGCAAAGTCATTGCTTAAAGAAAATCTGTCCTCTGGTAGCTCCACCGAGATTAGTTTTCCTTGTGAAGCAATCACTTCACAGCAACACATGCACACACACACAAGCACGAACAGACAAAGCCAAGAGATGGCAAATGCTTCTGCAGCAAATAGTTGACCTTGCAGAATGGTGATAAAAGAACATAGTTAAGTATGTATTAAAGATGATACCATTACTATGGGTTTGCTCTCCATCCATCATTCCTAGATAATGCCGTCCCTACTGGGATGGCTCACTGAACACCATCCCTTATGCTTTAAATCAGTTGTTTTCAACTTGTAGTTATAGACCCCTCAAAGTCCTGTGGACTATTTCTAAGATGCCTGCAAAACCAGTTTTTTTAAAAAGAGCACATTTTTAAAAGAGCACGTATCTTTTGTAATTAAGTACATATGCAAAGTTTTCAAAAGGCTATTCTCCACTGGCCAAAATTTAAAGATCCACGAACTGAAAGAGGTGGGAAAGCACTGAATTAAAACTCAGATTTGATTTCAAAACTTTGGGGGCCACTCACAATCGCAACATTTTCTTTAGGACACCACATACTTTTATCTTCAAACCTGTTGAAACCAGTAAAATGTTACTATCAGTTTTACTGCTTAGTATGATGCCAAACTGCTTGAGGCTTTTCAAGGTTGTTGTGCTACCATGGCCATGGATTTCTTTAGTACAGTAGATAACATGATTATTAGACAAGTCTTCAGTAAATCAGAAAGTATCTTGGGTAGTAATATTGATTAGTGAGAAGTGGTTCAGCTAATTCCATTATCATTAAACTGTTCATGTGAGCATTACGAAATGGTAATGGACTATAGCTATGCAAGTTTCACCTCCTAGAAAGTCAGTGACCATGATGCCATTAGTCCCAGAACAAAAGAACAGAAGTTCTCTGGCTTCATGCAGTATGATAAATGGATGAACTAGCTATTTAATTTTGTGTGGATGATAAAGACTCTTTTCAGACATTTATGACCATTGCTAACCCCAAGTCATAAAAATGAGCTTGTTTAATGTTCTTGATAGAGGCACAAAGCTGTCTCTCGAGGGTTCACTGACTTCAGGCACTGCAGTCTGTCCTCAAGGCATTATTTGCAGGGTTGGTGAACATGCTTCTACAGCAATAAAAAAAATTAAAATAAAACAGTAATAATTAAATATGTATAATATGAATTACCACTTACCACCTAGGTTTTGATGTCTGTAACTAGGATATGTCTTCCCACTCCCATGTTAACTCCTTGCTCATTATAAGAAACCTTGATCTGCTACTATTACTTCTAACTAGGAAAATCTGTGCTTTAGGCAGTCATGGGAACATATTAACGAGGTCTAGATGTAGTGAGTTGCAGAAGATGTCATGGCATAGCTTGAGAGGCCCAAAACAGGGGATTGCTTCATATCCAAGCAAACAACCCAAATCACACTGCCTGTGACTGCTGAACACACAAGATTTAAAAAAAAAAAAAAAAAAAAAAAAAAGATAGCTGAAAGACAGGAATAGAGATGAGAGAATCAGAAAAGGGGCAGAAAACACAGTATTTGTGCTCTAGATCCTCCTTTCTGTTAAGAACTTTTCTAAGAGAGGAAT
Source organism: Pelecanus crispus (assembly GCF_030463565.1). Classification (NCBI taxonomy): domain Eukaryota; kingdom Metazoa; phylum Chordata; class Aves; order Pelecaniformes; family Pelecanidae; genus Pelecanus; species Pelecanus crispus. Next base: position 51,508,632 of record NC_134643.1, read on the forward strand.
TTTCAAAGCCTAGGACTCATAGTTTTGAGGGATCTTTTATAGTACCCATGTTGGGCTCCCACTAGTTTCCACAGCAATGCTTTTACTGCCCCAAACCCTCCTTTCTTCTGAGCCATTTCTGTTTCCTCAGGAGTCATTCAAGCTTTGGCAACAGAGTCATATCATCCTGTCTTGCTTCTGATGGTCAAGGAGACGTTAGAAGGCAGCTCTCCTCTTACCACTGCTGTATTTGTTACTGGTCTTGCTTTCTTTCATTTCATAGACATACCCCTTTTTCAGTCCCAAAAGTGTTCAAGGTCACTTAAGTCAGAGACCCCTCCTGGCTATAAGCAAGAAAGGTTACAGTAACGGGGAGTTTCTCAGACTTTGTTACCCAAGACAACTTCCATTCTGTCACTCTTTAATAAAATCTCAGTTGATTGTAGGGTTCCTAAATATTTAATATAGTAACATGTTTCTATGAGACTCTCCCAGACTGCATAACCTACTTCATGTATACATTCGCAGAAGTGCCTCATGGTCTCAGTCGAGATCCTGCAAAAAACACACTTGTGGTTAGTGTGTAAACACAAAGATCTGTGAGGCCAAATACCATGAAGTAATTAGAGATTCAAGCATTTAAATCTCTTTAAAAGTAAAGGAGAAATAATTGAGCCGGTCTCTTCTGTTGTAGCATTGTCAAATTACTGGTGCTCATCCAGATGCCATGCTTTCCTCTGGCAGGATGTGGGTGTAAGTAAAACCTACTAAAAAAATGATTGCTTAAGACTGAAGATGACCCTTTCTTCCACATTGCAGGGAGAAGACTCACCCATTTCCATGGGTGAAACACACATCAATATCAGGGCTGCACGGTATGGATTGGGATTATAAATCCACAGGAAATCTAACTGCTGGCATTTGATCCTAGCAAACCCTTGACTGTGTCACAGCCTTGAAGGTGTTCAGCTGGAAAAGCCTGTCTGGAAGCTCCAGCACATGAACTATGCCTTTGGTGGTCTTTGAATTAGACTTGTTTGATGGCAGCCATTGGTGACTTTCACCAGACCAGTATTTTCTCCTACTTCTGTCTGTAAAACCAAAAGGTTAGAAGTGATCCATTTCATTATAAGAACAGAGTTCAGCTGCTTTTTCTTACAAGAGTTTGAAGGATTTCTTTATTAAATTCTTAATTCCTTGTTCAGGGTTTGTGACTGAAATAGCGCTATATTGTTTTAACTTGCCCGTGCTAAAGAAAACACAAGAGAAAATGTATGCTCACACAGCAGCCCATTGTGCTGTGCAGATTTACCCACACCATCATGGACAATGGCTGCTCAGCTGCCAGAATTTAACTATAAACAAACATCAACAAATAAAAATGTTTAACAATAAATTTAATTACTGTTGGGTGGGGGGGGGGGGGGGGGGGTGTCTGTCTTACATAACACCAAGGATGAACTTGCTCAGGAAGGACAGTCGGTATTTCAAAAAGAGGAGCTATGCAAGTAAATCATCGATGGAAAGAGAGCCCTGCATCTGGGACAAAAGGATAAAAGGGAGCCAAGCAGCCAGCAGGATGCAAAATGACAGCTGTTTAAACCACATTTCTAACTGCTGTGGCCAATGGTTTGATATCTCTGAGGAACAAGCAGGCAGCCATGGGGGAGTGGGGGACAGAAAACCAGAAAAGATCAGCATATTATTATTTCTATTGTGACCAGACTGTCTCTTCCTGTCCAACTTCCGTAAGAGCTAATTAGCAACTGCCAGAGTTTACCCCATCCAAACATCTGGTTATCCAGGCCCTGCTTTCCTCTCTAGAGCTTTAATGAATTTTAACATGTTTGAAAAAGCATTTCCCTCTGGCTTACTGAGATAAAACAAGATATAAACAGTCCCCTTGGGCCTGGTACCTCCTCTGCTCAATAGTGTTCCCAAAATGGCTTATTCCCCTATCCTTCCAGGCAATTTATTCACCCCCAGATCTCCAAGCTCCTGACTTGCTGAAAAAAGCATCTGGTGAAGTACACAAAAGCCCTATGCCTTATGAGAAGGACCATTCCCCCACTCTGTCCAGGAGCAAGAACCAAGCTGCTGAAGAGGGTACTTCTTACCACCAAATACTGTGATGAGGCTTTGCAGCAATGGAGGATGGTATCTCCTGGCCCTGATACTTCCTCTGTGTGTTGCCTCCATCCATGACGGAGCACACCTCTCATCTGCAGCAGCCAGTCTGTGAATGCTTCCAGCCCTTGACTATATTTTTGTACTGCTTGCATCAACCAGACCTCCACAATTGTCTCTAGTGAGAGTCTTACTAAGCATGACCCTCCCCCCCCCTTTAAAACACACAGATTTCATGTTACATCTGTCTGTCTGACAGGAGGAGGTTGGAGATACAGCTGGAAGTCCAAGTAACTGAGGTCAAAACCAACCTTCTAGGAAAATATAGAGTCCTACATGGCAGTGTGAAAGGATGAAAGGAAGGGAGGTAGGGGAAAATGACCCGACACTCCAGTAATTCCTGGAATTACTCCAAACATGCTTCACAAGCTTCCCACTGAACCAAAAACCTGTGTGCCTTTACATTTCTCCCAAATACTTAGCGATAGGATGAGAGGAAATGAGCTTAAGCTGTGCCAGGGGAGATTTAGATTGGATATTAGGAAAAATTTTTCATGGAAAGGGTAGTCAAGCATTGGAACAGGCTGCCCAGAGAGGTGGTGGAGTCACCATCCCTGGAAGTGTTCAAAAAACAGGTAGACATGGCACCTGGGGACATGGTTTAATGGACATGGTGGTGTTGGGTTGATGGTTGGACTGATGATCTTAGAGATCCTTCCCAATCTTAATGATTCCTAGTTTTTACTTTCATTAAAAATAATCCAGCCACCAAGCCAGGAAACACAAAATTGCTACTCTACCCTTAATTGGTTTAGTGGTGGACTTGGTAATGTTAGGTTAATGGTTGGACTGGATGATCTTAAAGGTCTTTTCCAACCTAAACGATTCTATGATTCTATGATACATTGCTTATTTGCTCATCCAACTTCTTACTCTGAGCACCCAGAATACCTCACAGGCAGGCAAACTGCATTTAATCCGGTAACTTTGTACTATCAGCAGCTAGAAGCCAGAAAGAATTTTGCCAGTGAAAGTTTCCATCCAAATTTCAGTAAGGTACTTCTACACTGCTTTGGGAAGTCTTATTCACCTGTTCATTCACACTAGCTTACGCCGAAACCAGTTACATGAATGAAAAACCTGGCTGTGGTACCACATACAGAGAATGATGGTAAACAATATATTAAGTTTGACAAGGTGTCTGGTGAGAAGTCACAGGGTACTGTATGAAGCTATGCAGTTTTTTGCTGTTTGCACAGAACTTGCTTCAGAGCATGTATGATTACCACAGCTACTGCTCCTACCAGTTCCTGTTTCTCCTAGTTCCCAGTCTATTTACTGCTATTATCTCCCTTGCCTTCTCACTACAACTGTCCTACAAAATGTCTCAGCTACCTCCCTCTACCACCTCCCAGGTGCTGTCGCATATGCATCTCAGCTGTCCCTGCTCACCAAGCACGCCTCACTGCAGATGCAGCCATGAGAAACAAGGCTGAGGAGAGCAGAAAGCTTGTGACTTTCACCACTACACGTTAGGAGAGCTCCTTCCCCATTCCAGGAACAACACCCCATGAACCACCTGAAAATCCCTCCCACTTTGACCTGACCAGAATGAGAAGAGATGAAAAGAGAACACAACAGGGATTGTGCTATGGACAGTTTCTAGCATCCAAAAATAATTTAAACTATATAAGTAGAAAGCATAGCTAGAAATTACAATGCATACCAGGACGCTGTAACTGTTGGTTAAAATACAGCAGCCATTTTGTTTTGTTCTTTAGTCAGGCAACACTACAAGGCAACAAGTAAAGCAGAATTTTGTGTCTAGCTCCAAAACTCATTTTAGAAATGAGGATATATCTGTCACTTTACCTGTAAAGTCATGGGAAGACAAGATTTGTCCCTTTTGACTTGGGAATTTGACCAATTTCTTTTTCCTTTCCTCCTTCCACATCCTTGAGATAATCCCTTGTTCTCCTAGGAGGGCTGCCTTTCCTGGCATTTTCGCTTTTTCTTTTGGATTTTTATCATACACATGCACAGGCACACTCAAAATGTTTCTGCTATAGTGTGTTATCTGAGTCTTGTAGCTCAGGTTTTGGGAGGGCTTATCAAAGAAAAGGGAAAGATGAGAGATTCAGCTCAGTGGATCTTCTGCAGCCTGCCAAAATCAAATGTGACAGCAACAGACCGGCACAAGAGGAGGTGGTGATGATGGCTGCAAAACTAGAGACACAGACCTGTGTCACAGGTGAACATTATCTGTAAATCTCACACATGGTCTCAGCTGGAGGCCACCTCTGAAACCTCAACTGCTGGTCTCTGAGGCAGGATCTCATAGTTGCATGTCATGCTAATTTCTGACCTCAGGTTTTTTTGAAAAACAATGCATTAACTTGCAGTCTCCAGAGATTTTTTTTTGTACTCCTTCACAGAAATATTCAGGTTATATTCCAGATTTCATCTAGGGATCCCCTTACAGAGGTCTTTGGGGCACTTGACAGAGCTTTGACTTTTATTTTACTGGAGTTTGAGTCCTCTATCCACCTCATATCCACAAATTTGTCACTGGCTACTGACAAATCTTTGAGAATACTGAACACATGCATAGGTTTATATCTGTGTGGGGCCATTATATCTGATAGATTCTGTCTGAGGGACTTCAGACATCCATGTAATCAGCCTGTGAGATAATGCACACAAAACAGCAGCAGCACAATCACACAGCCAGACTGAACTGTGGCATTTCCTGACGTTTAGTGGTTAACTGTGTAAATGCACTCTTGAGTTAATGTCAACTTTTGTATTTGATTCCCCTTGGATTTGTTGTTTGTTTGCAGTTTTCCTTTGAGGATAACATTTCAAAAAGCTAATCCCTACTGCTTCAAAGCTATGCTGCTTAGACAGTAATTACACAGCAACCATGCAATTGTTGTTGGTGTTTGACTCAACGCTAGTCCAATCCTATCATTTTATTCTATTTCCCTGTAACTAAGCTGCCAATAAAGTAATATATAAATGAATTGTGAATACCATATTTCATTACTCCCCGGACTCACTTTTGTGTGTGTGTGTGTGTGTGTAAATTGCATGCTATCTAGTTTGTAATTGTTTTGGAGCTCAGGGAGCTTGGCTTATACTATGTAAGCACAGACTACTTCTTTCAAAATAGTAACTAATTTTTTTTCTAGTGCCGTGCTTTCCAAATGCTCATATTTTAATCAATTAAAACCTGGTTTCCTTTGCAAAAATACAGTGCCTTGCAGTCCAGGGAGGACTATTTCCATATCAATTCCAATATTTAGGTTTTTTTGTTATGCTTTAAAATAATGTACCTTTTCAGTTGTAAATATGTGGGGTTTTTTTAATCCATCCAGTATCACTAGCTGAAATAATGTTTCTAAAACCTTTCAAAGGCAATTGCCTTTTCATAGAAAACTCCAGGGAGGGGGTTAGACAGTAAAATGATTATTACTAAGCTGGGGTCCCTGAAAGCAAGGAGCAATAGAGGTCTTGATTAAAAAAAAAAAAAAAAAACCCAATAGAAGCCTGTAAATGTATAACTCTTGTGCTCGTTTGTATTACTTTTTGTATTGCTGACTGGCAGATTAATACTGGTTTTATCTTGCACGTAGCTAAATGCCTCAGGGATAAATGCACCAGTGACCCAAGGTAAAAGCATGACACTGGCTTTCTTTACATGTGGATGATTTATGACACAATGAACATTGCTTCTGTCTAGTATCTCAGAATTTAAGGCTCAAGGCAAATTGCCCTCCTTTTCCTATGTGTTGGTTTCCTGCTCTATAAACCGTGCAATAACTAAATAAGTATGGGACTTGGGAACATCTCCCAGACATATGTGAGATACAGAGGAATGGGGAAAAAAAGACTGATTTCACTATCCCAAGAACAGCAGCGATATGGTATAGTCATTCAAGCACTGGAACAGTTTATCCAGAGTCTGCGTAGTCTCCATCCTTGGAGGTTTCCAACAGGATGAAGCCCTGAGCAACCTGGTCTGATCCCAGAGCCAACCTGGCTTTGAGCAGGGTTTGGCCTAGAGACCTTCTGAGGTCACCTGCAGTCTGAAGTACTCTGTGACTCTGTCTCCCCTCATCCTTACAGCCACAATGACATTTCTAAAGCAAAAACTCATCTCAGAGGTTGCTGGATTTGAAGAGGTTCAGAAACATATAGATCAATTACTTCTACACAACTTCTGGTGCTGAATTATGGCAGAGGTGTAACTTCCGTATTACAATTATGAAGTGCTGGGACTACTACAAGAAGCAATGCCTTGCATTAGTGGTAGTTGAGTAGTGACGAGGGACCCCACAAGGCTGAGGCTCCAGGGGTATACTGCATTATATCTACTGACAGTGTTTGACAGAAAAATGAAATGAACCGTTGGCACTAACCAAAAGGTTCTAGCAGCAGGTCTTTCAGGTGAAACCTTTTCACACCTGAACAGACAGATCAGTGAGAACCAAAAGTGTCTGAATGGGATGTTTTATGAAATTAATTAAAAGCAGAACATTTTGAGAGATTGAGAGAACAGCTTGTAAGTGGAGGGCATACACAAAATAAACAGTAGTCAGGAATAAACCATCTTCCTAGGAAAGTGCCTGACCACTAGGTTATTTAGTATGTTGGAGCTTGGGTTTTGGAGTGTTTTTTTTCTTTTTGACTATTATAATAGTATGGGAGCTAAAGACACTTTGGGCTCCTTCCTGGCCAGTGAGTGATCTCTAGCTACCAGTTTTCTCAGACATTTATGTCCCTCTCCATTCAGGCTAGAAATGAAGACCCTAAAATTCACTGTGATCATCCTAAGAAGCCTCATTTTATGCCAAGGCATGACAACTTTCTGTTTCCTGGCAATACAAACCGAGTCAGTTGGTGACCAAGTTAACTCAAAGCACAGTATTATTTCTTTAGGAGAAATGCATCAAAAAGAAAAGATATCATAAAACAGTAAACTCTGTATGAATGCCAAGTTAACAAAATAAAAATATTGTCCACAATCTGAACAGCTACCTGATTCAGAAAAGTCTTTTTATTGTGGGGCAGGTTTTTAGGGATGATTCCCCAAACAAATTTTAGTCTCTCTATAATCAGTGCAGAAAGTGACATCTCCAAGACACGTTGCTATGACATAAAGAGTTAGTATATGCAACAGACTGGGGAAAAACCCCAACATTTCTTTAAATAAAAACCTCAACTCTTCTTTAACTATGGCACTACAGTCAGCCCCTTTATTAATTATTTTCCGTAATACTCAGTTTTATAAGACATTGCTGCTGAATCTTAATCATAAAGTCTTTGGAAACAGTGACCCATAACTTGGAAAGGATACCCAGTGACAGAGCTAATTAGGACCACTGAATACAGTTTGATTACTGGAAATTATTCTCTTCTTATCATGACAACAACATATTTATGTCCATAAAGTGCCCCTAGTCTTTATAGCATGTATCCATAGATACACACAGATACACAGAGAAAACTGTGGATGTGTACATGGATATTGCTAACCTGGGTTTTGCCTCCAGAGCACTCACAAAATTTCCACTGTCATGCATGTATGAAACAGTTGCATCCTGCAGACTAGAACCTCTTGTGATCATTTGGCTTTTGGATGAATACACCTGCTTGCTTTATAAACCCACTGCTATAATTACGTATATAGCCAAATGATAGGAAATGGAGAAAAAGTTTGAGGGGCAATAAATGCAAGAGAATAAAAAGGAGCAAGGAATTTAATTAAAAAGGTAAAATCCTCACCCAGTACAGTAAAAGCTACCAGTTTCAATAGCCTGGATTTCACTGTGACTTTATAAAAAGAAGGTTTCAAACAGCATATCTACCTATTACTGCATACTACTTTTACTTTAAAAGGCAGTTATTTTGATTGTGTTTTAGCCATGCCTTTCTCACAAAAGCAGTTGTCTCCCTCTGTTTTCTCCATTAGAAAAGAAGGAATTGTTCTTACTTTTCCTCTCCCACCCCCAGCACTCCCCCGGCCCTTTCTACCCTTGTGTGGCTATTCAATGATGGTTTTTTCATTAACGTATATATTTCTTCTATACTCATCAATGCATGCATAGTCTCTGCACAGACACTTTGAGGGGGTCATGAGGTTTACTAGATATAATGGGAAGAATTGAATTGTCCATATCACAAGGCAGAATGAGCATGGGATATGTAATATTCCTTGATCTAAGTCAATATTGGTTTAGTTTAACATTTAGCTAGGGTTTGGACCAGATGACCAAGTGTGTATTTCAACCAAAATTATTCTTCAATTTTAAAAGTTTAAAAAGTTCCAGGACAAATTCTCCCATCATTCTTCATGCAGAATAGCAACTTGTTGCACACAAAAATCCATCCTTTTGTACAAGAAGATACTCTATTAGTGACAGCTTTTTGCAAACTCCTCAAAGGTGGGTGAATGGGATATTTTCTTTAAATGGAAAAAGTAAAATACAGCACAAAAGGAGAGAGGATTGATGGCTGTTTATAGAGATGAACAGATCAAGTGGCTCATCCAGATCACAAAGAAAGTTCAGCACAGAGTCGAGTAAACTCTGACCAAGCAAGTTCCAATCCAAACCTTTGACTACACCATGTCTTGCAAGTCCTACTGCTACTCTGAGAAACACTCTGAACTAGAAGGGAGAAGGACTGACTTGTGAGATGTTTCGGTTTCCACATTGAGGCTATGTCCGACAACCATAACTTAAATATCCAGGTGTGAGGGCAAGCGAATCAGTAAAAGCATGTGAGGCTGACACTGACAGCTCATCCTGAGACCCGACTATACTTCAGGTGCCACTATGGAGTAGTGGGATCCCTGGAAGTGTGATGTTTTCTCCCATTTGTGAGCTACTTTCCCATGTAATCTTTCCCAAATATAAGACTCTCTTTGCTGTTTGGGGTATGAGATATGTGTCTCCTGGCTTGATACACCTATAAAGGTCCAGAAGGCTGGTTGTGTTCCTCTGGATTTCATACTAAATAAATGGAACTTAATATTATGCTCCTGTTTAGGTTAAAAGCAGCTTTTCCTTGAATTCAGTGGATTCCAAGGATTCCATCCAATTTTCAAGTACAATGCTATTTCACCAGTTTTAAATAAATGCAATGGTTTTAATGCAGTGGATTGTCTAAACAGGCTAGTGTAGTATGTACTTATACTAGTAGATAGGCATTTTAATAATATGCCATATTATTTATTATCCTTTCCATTATGAGATTAACTGATTATTTTGGCAGTTTAAATGATTTGTTTTTCTTTTACAGGGATGAAAATGGTGCTGGCATGCTGCAGATGGCATCATCTGCCGACTGGAAAATTTATTCATGAGATGAGCTAGAACTGAACAGTGTTTCAAACAACTTTCAGGCACTGTTAGATAATTAATGAGTCTACTTTATGGAGATAATTTCAAGTACCATTTAGGCAATATTTAAAGAAAGCAAAAAGCCAAGTTCAAAAAAATTTTCTTTTGAAGAAGATAGAAATATGACATGGATTAAGTTACTAAAGGCTGTTGTCTTGCCACCTTCTTCAACCAAAGCACTTCTTTGTTTCTGCAGAAGAAAGGTTTTCTTTGGAAGGAAAATTTCACAAGAATTTCTTTAGGTTATTGTAACTTTTTAGAGATGGGTTTCTTCAGAAATGACCCACTCAGGAGATTTTTCCATCTGTTTTCTATATTGAAATAAAGAGGTATACAGGAAGAACTGTTTAACAGGATAGATTGTTAAGTAATGCAGAAATAGTTTGTGAAAATAATACATATTCCATGATTTTTTAATAACTGGCTCTGGCCTCTGAGAACTTAAAGCACTTAAAGACATTTCTCAGAATTTCAAATTTCAGTCCTAAACATGAAAAATCATTTCCTTATGCCAAAATTTTGATTGGTTCACATTATGTGTTAAAAGTTAACATGCTGAAAGAGCAAAATATGAAATAAATATAACTGAAAGATAAAGGATGCAATGATCTGCAGACACTGCCATAAGAAATTCTAGTGACCGATATATTAGCAATAAGCTGGGCCAGGGAGCCTCCAGCCTGGCAGGTCTGTGGAGCTGGGATCATTCTCCCACAGAAATGAAGCACAAGGCCTAGACTCTTTTGGATCATACAAACCCAGCCAATGTGCAGTCCTACATCTCAGGAAAAGCAGAAAATCCCAGAAATGAGTAGTCAGCAATCTCTCATTAGCCCCAAATGCAGTGTTCCAGCCTTGGCATAAAGCAAGGTGCTTTTTGGAGGCAATGACTGACAGGATCCCAAAAGAGGTCTTATTTAGCAGATGGCGGGAACTGGGAACCATCCAGAACTTATAAGTTATGTTATACTGGCAAGTTTTGCTCTAAGGCCTCATTGTGAGCCCAAAATCTCAGAGCTCACTGATTTTAATGACAGAACCACTGCCACCATCACTGAGATGGGGATTTTACCCCTTTTGTATAGCAGAAAACAATCAATCACTTTTTTCATACAGGGAATGTGAAAACAGCCCATGAGAAGACTGGTAGCAAATAAATATTCAAAAAGAAGAACTCAGCAACTATCCTATTAATCTATCAGAATATTTCAAATTTTAAAACAAAAGGAAAATCCTTATCATTTTTTTAACAAATATCTACATATAGCAAGCTTGTCACTTTTCACTTTGTTGTGAGTTCTGTTTTTTCTCTGAGCAGATATACAAAACTCCAACTGGAAATAAAAGTAATGTTTCTTTCTTACTACTATAACTGTCCTCTTGAGGTATTATTCTTTTGAAAAATCATAATTTGTATGTTAAACACTTTGTAAGTGGGGATATCTTATCAACTGAGTTCTATTTGCCATTTTGATGACTGATTGTAAACTTGCTTATTGCAAGTACTTATTTTTCACACAAACAATTGTCTTCAGTACTGCCTGATACCTTCCATCAGGGAACACACCTATCTGTATCTGTACTGGTTTTCTGCTGATCCCTTTGGACATTTTCACTAAGTACTTTTTTCTCAACAAGGGTCCAGCTGGCAAACTCCAACCTTCACTAAAGGGTTGTGGAATACTTCTTGTAACTGCCACAACTTTTGAAGAAAAAAAAATCCAGACTAAAAGCAAAGTCACTCAATGCAGTTACACTGTTGTTTTCCCATTCAGGAAATGGCATTCTGAGCTCTGATTTAATTCTTGCTGCAAGTGAAGAGAAAAGAGTTGTCACTATACTAATAGAATCTTTAGATTGTGACTCTATTAATCTTTCTTTTAGGTTAACGTGTGTCTGAGGGGGTGGATGCAATTCTGGTCTAAGCAACAGAGCTAAAATTCCAAGCCTTATTCATGAGAGGGGTGTATAAATCACTTAGATGCATTGATTACCAAAACAGCTGACACAAGTCCATAGAGACTGCTATTCACAGTAGTTTGTAGCTGTAACCCTGTGTTACCACAGTGTGCTATCAAAGGATCTAAAATATAGACATGTGTATGAATATCATGTTGAGATGATGAATCTGTGGATTTTTCCACTGTAGTGGAAAATCATTAACTATTTCTTAAACAGCAAAGGCACAGCACAGAATAAAAACAAGAAAGCTACTTGCAGCTCTAGGGAAATTACTGCCTGTTTTTGTGATGCTCTTAGCCAGTCAGCGGCACCTCTGGATTAGTTCTCCAGGATGCACAGATGCAGACTGGAGCTTTTTAGAGGTGTTCACACAATAAACTGTTCATGTTGTAAATGAAGTAGCTCTTTTAATGGCTTAGTCAAAGGGTGCTCTGCTTTATGTTGAGGATGAATGCAACAAAAAGCTGCCTTCTTTTGCTTGTCTTTGTATTGTGTGGTGATCGCTAGGGAACTAATACTCTAATCACTGCCTACTGACTGTCAAAACCAAAAGGGACTCTGAAGTCAGTTCTGTTGTACTAAATTCCCATGTGGTTTTAAGTCACTACAAAGAGGATGGTAAGAAAATTACCACGTAGTAAAAAGAAACTACCACAACTATTTTATGTTTACCTCTGTTTTCCTTATAAGAAATACCATCCCTATATTCCTCCATTATCTTTTCTTCTTAAGCTAATGCTAAAAGAAACAGGCCATAGAAGTGGGTGTAGTCATGGTTATTCATAGTGGATTCATTCTCTCATCAATTCATAACAGAGATTAATTTTCTCTCATCCCCAGGAACATCCATCAGAAAAAGTGATATATGCTTCCTTCGTTGAAAAATGTTGTCAATAACGATTTAAATTCATTTAAAATCTAAAGCAATATTTCCCATTTTAGGGGGTGGTCAGTCGCATTGCACTTTGATAATAAGATATATCATTGATATAGATATACAATATATAGAATCATAGAATCGTTTAGGTTGGAAAAGACCTTTAAGATGATCCAGTCCAACCATTAACCTAACAGTTATGATTGAGTCAGACAAATAAACAGGACAAATTCTCAGCCAAGATAGCTCAGGGTAATTCAAGTGATTTTGCTGAACTGAACTGACTACATCACTTGAACACCCAGTCTTACAGGGGTACAAGAAGCAGTGCTAGCTTTATGGTGCGCTTCATACCTTCTATTTCCATCATAAGCTAGCATTTCACATGCATTTGTTTGCTAACATCCAAACTTCATCTCTTAATGTTTCAAATGCCACCTTTAAAAAGTGAACCATTGTCTGCATATCCAAAGAGTGAACTGATATGTGCTAGCAAGGTCACAAAGCTGTGAAAAGGATGAGTTAAAACTCTTTGCCCAGTTAATACTAACAGCAACATCTGGCAACCAGCTAAGTGCAGCAAAAATTCCCTTTAACTTGCCCTTCTACTGTCTTGATATGTTCTTTAGTTGGAAAATAAGTGTAGTTTATTGAATTTAGACAATAAATTTGAATTAATTTGATAAGAATAGATATGAGTTTAAAGTTTTCCAGTGGAAAAGTGTTTGTAGATATTTGATGGGAATCCTGTCATTTTCATCACTATGATTATCATGTGGGAAGCCACTGATAAGCAAACAGAAACAGATGTCATTCTTTACAATATGTCTTGTGTTGGCAGGACTACTGTGTCCACTGAATCCAACTGTCTGGATAAAGCAATGCTCAAAGTACAACAGTGTTAGGGGGAATTCAAAACTTTTTCTTCCCAGTGTTAAATGTTTCCTGGTGGTATGCCATACAGAGCTGGCCAGGAAAAAATAAAAACCCTTAAGGCTAGGATAAAAGCTAGTTAATGGAAACTTAATGTAAAACTATGATTTTCACCTACAACTTTATCTTGTGATTTATCCCATAGCTGGCCAATCAATAATCTTTCACCATAACAACCTTGCATAGGGCTTATGGTGATGAGGATGCTGGGTTCTTATGGTTTGGTGTTAGTCTTCTGCCTACAGCTTTTACATTGAGCTGTGAAAAAGATGGTTATGAGGGTCACTGGGAGAAAACATCTGCAACTTTCAATTTAATGACAGCTGTCCTGGGAACCACATTAAAGTAAAAGAATCTGTCTCATTTATCAACACTCAATCACATAGATTTCAGCTCTGTATTCCTGACTGATGATTTGCCAGCTGATTCCTTTCTCTGTTTCGAAGTTGTTTTGCCTTTAGCCAGAAAACTACAGTTCTTCTCTTCATTACACCTCTATTCCTGCAATAATTAACTTGCAGAAAGGACAATATCACTCGGTCTGAAACCAAGTGCAGCTGCACGGAAGTCACTGATTTGGAGGTGTGGAATTCAGGGATGAAGATGTCTGACACAAAATCTCATAGAATTGTTGCTAGGTTATTTACTTTCCCAGTTGGTCACTTGTGAAATGAGGTAAAATATTTTACAAGACCCTTAAAATACATCCTTTGTGTGAAACAAAGAATGTTCACACATCGCCCAGATTATGTCAGGGCTCCCAAGCACACCAACAAGCTTTGTAACCTCTCGCCCCCTCCTTGGGCACATTACCGGTTGCAGCAGGCCTACATAGCTCAGCATATCATCATCTTGGTTGGTGCCACTTTCAGCCAGGGGAAGTTCTTGTAGGTCTTCTTGCAAACAAGAGCCCTCATATACTGCAGTTTTCTGCCAGCAGAGCTGCAGTAGAGGGACCAGACTCCATCAATCATGCTCATGGATCAGAACACAAAATCAAGATAAGGCACAAGTTTATTGCTCCTTAATGGGCAGACAAGGTTAGGAAACCTCTATGCAAACTTCATGCATCTAACAGCATCATGCTTAACACTCAGGCTAGCAAACGTGCTTATTAGCAGCTGAGGGACAGACAGCTTGAAGACCATGGGAAGGATTCATGTAAGATGGATAGATAAATCTGGAATAGTCACACTTAAAGCACTAAGGAGAAATAGTAATATCTACTGGGGATCCTAAAATGGATACCTAATATAGGTTAGATTAATTATCCCCTGAAGTGCACTGCACACTTAATAGGCATCAGCATTGACTACAGAGGGACTGGAGAATGGCTGCTTTAGATGTATGCCTGTCTAAATGTGGATGAGATTAATCCCTCTCCCAAATACCTTGAAGTGAAATTGGAGAAAGCAGGCCAGCAACTCTCTGATCTGCCAGGTGAGATTCAGACCTGATCCTTTGGCTGTTGCCTCCTAACTCTGCTTCATCTTCATGACATCCACATGTTTTTAGATTAGGTGCTGAGAGATGAAAACCAGGTGCAGCATCTGACAGGAAAGGCAATCACCTACATCGCTGAGAGCTATCAATGTTGTGACCAAGATGCTAAAATTCAAGCGGACCCCCAAGGAATTAGTAAAGAAACTCTCAGAAGAGAATATGAACCATAAAAGGGAGTATAAATAAATCTGACTGAAGTCTTCTTAAAAAGAGATTTGTCGAATTATGTACTTTGGAAGTAACTAATATTATGTGTAATAATACTCAACAAATGCTTTCCTCTAAAGATTTTCTTTTTTTTTTCTTTTTTTTTTTTTTTTTTTTAAGTAACTCTTCAAATGGAAAGATTTCAACTCTTGAAGTAACCTATTTCTAAGGTAAAAAGCATTACCTACCCAAAACAATGCTTCACTAGACCCACAGCAAAGTTAGATAGAGGGAAGTTTTGCCAAGACAGTCAAGTCATTTCTGTCCTACTTCAGCCCAAAACAAAGCTGCTCCTCCGTTATTTCTTTACATATCATTACCCTAATACAAGTACCTACAGATTATTCCAAACCATGGTTTCATACAGAAATTGATACATGTTTGAGAAATAGCAACTCTGTTCCTCCTCTGCCTTTTATCCTCTTTGGCTATTAGTTACATTGTGGATATCACCAATTTCTAAACGGAAAAAGGCTTTCCTCCATAGTTTGGGATAAGCAGAAAAGTGACCACTGAAGTTCCACAGAAGTTGGTTCTGAAGAACAGAAAAAGGTCTCTGCTTTTCATAGCATTTTAGAAAGTTTTTCTATTAATAATGGGGTTTGGGGTTTTGTGGGTTTTTTTGGCTTTGTTTTGTTTTTCTTCCATAAATCACATTTTCATTTGCTCCAGAGGAAGTTCAAAAATTAATGCTTGATACAGAAATCATTGCTGCATCACTTGTTAACTTCTGTAAATGTATTACTGTCTACTGATTTTTAAAAAAACACTGTTATTATTATTAAAGGCAGAACTGGCAGTGCATGTTAAAATTGTCCAATACTTGCTCTCATTATGATTAAAATCCTATTTGCTTTGCCAGATTTTAACCATCTGACAGACATTTCATACAATAGGTATCTGCCATTAACTGAAGTCTTTGAAACTTCTCAGGCAAAATGTTCTGTATTTTTGAGGGCAAATATAGAGGATAAAAATGTACTGTTTGTGCCATAATAACAAAAGGGGAATTTCTTCTTTTATAAGTCTAGCTTTGGATTAGTCACTTGAAGTTTTGCTGGCAAATAGAAAAATGGGTTTTGTGTAATTTATGTTGGTCCCATGAAATCTGCCAAAATTTGTCTAAAGTAAAGCCTTGGGAAAATGGCAAACAGTGTCTCCCTGACTAAATTTCAAAAGGTTTCTGCCCACACTTACTGAAAGGATCAGCTCAACTTGCATGCTCTGTGGCTGCAGCTCTGGGACAAGCCAAGACTTTCCTCTCTAACCAAAAACAGGAAGTTTCCTTTCTTTTTTCTTTAATTAGGGATGGGAAAGGAAGGCTGTAGGCTTTTGGAAGACCAATATTTTGGTTGCAAAGCTAAACACTCAGAAATTAGAAAGTACCAGAGCATGAATCCCCTTTGGTACCTGTTTTGATCTCTTTGGGGAAGGAATGAGACGTGGTTCCAGTTCAGATGATGGAGCAATGGTTGCACAACCTGCACAGCCCCCTGCCCCATTTCATCCAGTTCTGGCATTATGATGGGTTTTAATCACACGTTCACATTGTGTGTTGAATGAGACCCTTCCTCAGGGTACAGGATGTCCTAGCTCTGGGAATGAATCAGCACTAAGGCATGTAGGAGACTGCTGTCTTTGGACCATTGCTCTTTATTTGTTTAAAAGCTGAGAAGCATGAGGTGACTGATGCTGGCAATCATAGGGAGAGAAACAGGAGTTCTTGTGTGAATGTTTCCCCAGAAAAAATAGATTTTCTCTCTCCATCTACTGCATAGTTTCTTCACAGTGCTGCCCAAGCCATTTAAACTGAACTTTTCACAGGGGTCACTCTGTGTATACTCTTTATTCTCTGGGTACTTGACTTGAGACCCGAGGTCTGAATACCAAGGGAGCTGAACACTTACAGCTGCAGCTGAAGTCAATAGCATCTGTGCTCTGGGTCTGTTAAAAGTAATTCAAAGCTAAGTATATGGAAAACAGTATCTCAGATGTTTTGATTTGGACAGCAAGAATGAGTTATTTTTGCCAAGTTACTTTTAGTTGGTGTGGTTACCTCTACCCTGTCTTGTGAAAGCATCCACACTGAGATCACATCTGCCAACTTTCTCACCACAGAAATGCTCCTAGAGGAATCTCACTGATAGATAGAGAAGACTCCAAGCATGTTCTGAAGTTTTAAGTCCTCATTAGGATGTCCACACACACGGTGTAGACTATCCGACCTAAGGACCAACTATACCTGGCTTGCCCTGCAGCTCTTGGCACTGACTAGCATTCTAGCTGGAAACCCATAACCTCACACCATGCCCCAGTACTGGTAACCCTTGCTTGGTCTTTTCCTACAAGAGTGCAGCAGATGAGGTGGGATTTTTAAGGCCAGGTCATACCGCAAAGCTGCCACAGACCCCACAGAGCTATTATCAGGACTGCAAAGACATGCCATTTGCTTCTCTTGTTTTGGAAGGACTGTCAAACAGCCATAAACATGTCATACGAACTCAGAAGCAAGCATCCATTCAAGGGACTAACCTGGAGCAGTGCTAAGAGAGTGTAATAGCTAGATGTATATGTTCAGGATACACCAAATTCTGGAGGTTATTTGAAAAGGCACACAGTAAAGCCCATTTCCAAACAGGACCATCAATGGAGGATTGGAGGAAGAAGAGTGGAGCAGAGAAAGCTTTTCACCTCAGTGTAGAGAGCATGCAAGTCTTTGAGGACAAATGGCCAAAAGGTTGGGGGCATTGTAATAGAAAGCCCCTTTGGCTGATGCACAGATACCTTGCAAGATGTAACAAATAACCAGCAGCCTGACATTTTCTGGTATGTGGAAAATACAGCACAGATCCATCTATGAACCTATTCTATGACCTGGATGCAACCCAGGCCCCTAGCCAGCCATGTATAGCTGAGATATTGTTTGCCCTTGCCAATGTGTGAGAGACCTTCTACACTTCTCAGCAGTAGGAGACAAGTTGCATCTGATACATGAGCTGATACAGAACAAGAGAGACACCTCAGGGAAACACAAGAAAGAACAAATGCAACAAATGATGCTTGAAAACCCAGGAAGAAAGTTGAGGATTTTTCCAGCCAGCTCTGATAGCCTACATATCTCTGAAGGACCTGCAGGGACATTGCTCAAGGTACATAATCCTGGACCACATTATTTTATTTCTGAACCTTCCACCATAAAGAGGTTGTCAGTAGCCAAAAGGCCAGCTAGATGTATTACAGCTAGAGGGAGGTCCATGACAGAGCTGTGAAGCACTTCTAGACAATGCTGCACTCATATTTATTTCTCTGCCCTGACGCTAAGCTTCACTTGTGCTCTAGACACCTATTTAGAAAGATGAGCCTGAAGGCTACAGTTCAGCCTGAGTTTTGGGTTAGGTAAGGTAGAAAACTATAAGAATTGCTTAGCTCTTAAGAGGCAAGGCAGCAAAGCTGAGAACAGGTTTGGTCCACCTGGCTATAGTTACTCCTCTGGCAAACAAATGAGGCTCATCTAATGCTATTAAGGCTAAACCAAATGAGAGGATAAGGAGTTCTACAGACAGAATCTGGGGATCTCCTACATTAAGTGACTTGCCAGGTGAAAAGGGGAGCTGGCTAGAGCAGCTCTTGGTCTACATTAATAAGGTAACATGAAGCATAAGGTTTCAGCATCCAGAGGCTTAGTAGCATGAGTAATATGCTAGTTCAGAAGGTGACTGCAGAGGCTGGTGAGGACATCTGGCTATGTGTATTTCTGGAACAACTAGGGAAGTAGGGCTGGAGAAAATGTTTAGGATAGACATGGGTATGTTCAAAGTTAGCAGAGATCATTGACCTGAAGTATCATCTTGATCCATAAGGGGGCATAGGTCTAACTTGGAGATAAACCCTGGGAGGAGTCACCTGGCAAACACTGCAACTGTTTAAAAGACCATGGCTAAGGCTGATAGCAGCACTACAGCCCAGGTCAGCAAAGGCCAACAGACTGGGGCACTGGTTGTGCTCAAAGGAGACTACCAGGAAAACATGCACAAGAGACATCTGGTTAACTTTAGCTTCAGATTGGAGATGTATTTTAGAGTAAAGTTAGTTGACCAAAAGCTGAGGTTTGAGCGTGAATGTTAGGATTTAGACCAGAAGAGGCCATTCATCTAATGTAATTATTTATTTTAGGAAGTACATGCAAGATAACTGGAGATTAGGCAGTTAAATGACTTGGCTACATTTGCTTCTGAGGTTAAAATTACAGTTCATGGAATGAATGCTATGGCAAAGGTTTGTCTAGGATTGAGTTTATAGTTGGAGCTAGGGTCATATTTGTTTGGAAAGGTAGTAGGTTACATAATTTGAGAAGAGGTGGTGTTAGGAGCCAGGTAAGTACACATACAAGTCCAAGCTGAGAGAGGTACCTGCTTTATTACAGTTAGGACTAAGAGGCAAGTTAGGCAGTGGAGGTGAATTCTGGGCAAAATGAGGGCAAATATGATTTCACCTACAGCCAAAAATAGCCCCCCAGGTTAAGCCAGAGAAGTGCTTAAACCTTTAAGAATATTTTTAGTTCTGGGTAAAGGAAGTTAGAGATAGTTTTCAATTTATAGGACCAGCAAATGGGAAGGAAATTGAATAACTTCTGTTTATAT
The DNA here is from genome assembly GCF_030463565.1 of Pelecanus crispus. NCBI lineage: Eukaryota > Metazoa > Chordata > Aves > Pelecaniformes > Pelecanidae > Pelecanus > Pelecanus crispus. The sequence continues at coordinate 51,528,266 of NC_134643.1, forward strand.
AATTGCTACTAGCTTTATATAAGTATACTGATAACACTAAGGATAAGTCTCAGCTAGAATTAAAAAAAAAAAAAAAACCCAAAAAAAAACACCCAAAAAACCCCAAACCACAAACCAAAAAACCTCCAGGTCTCAGTCAGGCCTAATTGGTCAAAAAATGGTCTTAAAACAAAGTTTCTGCCTAGCTATGCCCAAAGCCACCTAAACCAGTCCCAGCACTACATGTCAGAGAGTAGTTCACACCAGCCCTGATCTCAGGCTAGTACTCTAACTTCTTTCTCTTACTAATATTTACCCAACTATCTCTTTCTAAAATGATCCCACATGGCAGCTATCAAGGCCCAGGTATGCATATTGGTATCTAGGAGATGTACAACAGCCTTCTTTCTAGCCCAGCCATCTCTGTCATCCTCTAAATTGCATGTAGGCAAACAGAATAGCAGTTTTTGAATGTTTAGGCATCCAGAATTTGGGGTTAGATTTAGATTTAGGATGAGGCTTCCATGAGCTGAACAGCAGGAATAAGGTCCGGTCTGGCAGACCCTGTATTAATTTGGGGGCTGGTGCTTGCAAAGGGCCACCTAGATACTTTCATATAAGAAGTTGTGGAGGTAAAATCATAGTAACACCTTTAAAGCACATTCAGAAGATTTCAATTAGGCAGATGTTCCTAAAACCCCTACTTAAAGCAAATACATTTGTACTATCAACTATCAGACTATCAGACAGGTTTTTTCTAAAACTTATCCCTTTTTCTCAGAAGCCAAACTCAATGAATACTGAAATAAATATTGTCACAGTCTTGCAAAAAAGTCTTCAAGTTTGTTTTCTTCTGTCATTCTCTTGAAAGAATCCTCCCTCAATCCATAGTCATATCCAACATTAAGCAAAATCAAGGGCACTTACTTATGCCAGTTTTGGGGTATCATGTTTAGGTTTGTGGATGAGTTATGGGGAAAAAAAAAAGAAGTCTTTACAGAAAATGAAAATGTCATAGTGCAAAGGTTGTCTGCATTTTGAAGTGTTCACTCAGCCCTCTGAAAATGTGTTATTTACACAATAGATTTGAATATCTGGGGAGGTTAGTGCTTCCTCACAAGTTATCTACCAAATAAACAATCTTTTCCCAAATTTCACTTTCAATTCACCCAACCAAAGAATGCCTAAACCAACTCTGATGGTGTCCAATCAGTTCTGCAACACAACAAAATAGTGAATTATCAATGTTTGGATGAATTCTGAAATAGTCTGATACTAAAATCTGTGTTCAGAATTATTCAGATAGTTAGTACACTTGTTAAAATTAAAATCTGATTGTAAATAATCTAACCAAGGGATATACCACTACTGTTCTTCCATGAATGATGAACAATGCATAGTTAGATCCAGCCAAATGAATCAAGACAAGCAAAAAAAAAAAAAAAAAAAAAAAAAAAAAAGATTATTGGAGGGGTGGAGACATTTCATCTGCTCTTGCAGCTTATTATATACTTCACTGAGATCTCTCTTGCCAAACTTTATCAATGTGAAAAGTACAAAAAAGGAATCATAAAGGGGATGCAGTTTAATAAAACATATGGATCATGTTACCTTTTGTAAATGGGCATTGATCCTGAAGCCACTTCCATCTGACCTGATAAACAAATCCCCTAGAAACAAATCTACAAGAAGAAAAACTAGTTCCCTATACCAGCATTCAGTAAGGAGGCTTTAAAAGAGGAAACACTGCAGCCAAGCCTAGTATCAGTTAATCAAGCACTTGTTGAAAATTTTACTTAATTGCATATGAAAAGGATGTGACATACTGGAAGCTGGTAAATCTTCACCTGGTTACCTTGGTAAGTTTAATCATATACCCTAATTTTTCTGCATGTCTGTGGCATATTTCTGCACTTTTTTTTAACAATGTATTTTCTTTACAAGTATTTTGCTGCTGAGAGATTCTACTCATAGAAGTAACTCATAAGTACTCATAAAGAAACTCATAAGTTTCCACTTATTAAAAAAAAGCTTAGTAAATTGAAAAGAAAAAAAATCATATTTTTAATATAAGACTTCCATGAAAAGATGTCTTTAATCTTTTTTATTTCTGCAACAGAACTCTATTTGCATGAATATCTGGAAGCTCCATGCCGAGTTACAAAATTCGTCATGGAGAAGATGTGATTATTAAAAAACAAACAAAAAAAAAGGCAAAAAAAAAGCAAAGAGAATGTCTGGCCAAACAATGATCAGTCTTTTTATTTCATTACGTAGCTTAGATGTGATTGCACTTCACAAAATAAAAGTCTTGAAAGATTAAAAAGCAATAACAGCAAATCTCACAGCAATGGTATGCAATCATATCTTTGCCTAGAAGTGGAAAATAGTAACGATTTCTCATTATTGTAATTCATGATGTATCTTGAATGTGATTTTCAGTGTTTATCCATTTTAATAAGCATATGTGTTAATTAGCCTTTATCTATTAAAGAGGAATGAATAGGTGCTAATATATTTGTGGCTATTCACTACAGTTGTGAAGGAAGCTGTTTCCATCATAAAGATGTTCTTTTTCTTCCTGTAAACATCTGAATGATTGTCTCCTAGTGGCTGAAGAGTTTGTAAAAAGCAATACTTTGAACTAGCAAACTTGATGAAATAGCTTGTTTCTAATCACTTTATAAATCAATCTGATGGGACTATATAATTAGGCAAAAATCATATTCAATAACTCAAGGAAAAAGTCAACATATGTTTGAATAAACTAGCTCTAATAAATAAAAGTGCCCAAAGAAGCCAGGAATCATGAACTGTTTTAAGATTCCTCTTAGCAAACAAAGAAGCTGAATTAAAGAAGAGGTTGAATTAATCATCTTCAGTTATAAATTGAAATGTCAGTCCAGTTTTAGAGAGACTAGTCATCAAAATACCTTAAAACAGAGCTTCAGGAATCACAGAACATAAGATTATTTACTGATCAATCAACAGATAAGTTACTTTGATAAATTGTTGTCTTCATTATTTGATTACAACGTATATATAACATTTACTACAAAATACTTTTCCTACTAAAAAGAAAAGTGATTAGACTCACCTTACTTAAATGTTAAACTGTATTTGCTGAAGCATTCAGCAAGTAATTTGTATTTGTGCATAAATGATTTTGCAACGAGTAGGAGTCCTGAGAGCTAGTGACTTCATTTTTATCCCATGTACAGCAGTATCACAATCTCATTTATTGATGGGGGAGTGGCAACAGGAAATTAGGTGGTTGCAGTACCAGATGAGCAGAGTTCCTAATTACACAGTTAGTCTTTACCATCTAATTAGTTCTGCTGGCTGATGCTGACACTGCTTGCACACTTGAAATTGGTGGCTGTTTAAACAGCTTGCTGAAATAGGGTCCTGAAGCTGTTGAAACCTGCATTTAAGCAGGACCAAAATGCAGGCAATTGTTTCTGTATTAGTGCACATATCTACATTATTTTGTTTAGATTTTTTTCCATTTGCATATCCTCCCATATAAAAATCCATACAGCTGTTTCTAAGAACCTTTTCTGATTACATATCCTAGGTACGCAGCTATAAATCTTTATGCTGCAAATAAAGAATGCAACAACCAAGCTCTGATTATTCTCTGGACCTGGGCGAAGAAACCTGCATCAGCACGGAACTTCTAAACAGGGAAGATGAGCTTCATAAAGAAAATGTTGTTTTCTCTGGAAGCAGCAGTCCAGAAGATGTCTTCAGTCCCTGTGAAACGCAGGCAGTATCAGTTTGTACAGACACTGCCGTGCCTCCAGGTGACTATATTCGAAGACGAGGTTATACAGAGTCTTCAATTCTGAAGCTTCCCACAGAGGAGTACATTGGGAGCCATCATGCACTTTTTCAGTTTGACCGGCATGCTTTGGCCAGAATTTCCACTTCTCCAACTTTAAGGCGTGTAAGGATGGCCTCTGCCTCACAAGCACTGTCATTTCAGGACTGCTTTGACACAGCTCAGCTGGGGAATCAAAAGGAATACACTGGCTCTCTCCACCACATTTGTAAGAATCCACCTCGCTGCACTACAACTTCCTCATTGTCATTGCCGCCTTGTGTCCATGCAAAATTACTGTCTTCCAAAGCCAAGTCTGAGACAACTATAGCAGATCCAGAGTCTGCCACCCCCAGATCAAAGCTGCCAAGCCAAAAAGATCCTCTCAGCAATGGCAGTCACAATGAGACACTCCAAAACTCTTGGAGAGCCAGCCTTGCTACACTGCCTAGGAGACTTCCCCACCCCAGCCCTACACCACAGGAGGGTGTCCAGGTAAGAGGAATAGGATGATGCAACCCCCTTTTCCATCTTGCATATTCAATGTTGGTCCATCATGGCCCCGAGCATAAGCAAAACCACAGTTCTTGATTTGAACTGCAACCTGGCCCTAGTTCCTTTTGATACAACAGACCAACTTCTACGCTCATCGGGAAGGGAGGTTTTTCCTTCCAAATCAGCAAGAGACAATGTTTCCAGCCTTGTCTCTTGGTGACCGGGTTGGTCTAGTCTGCTCCTGCACATGGCCACTCTTTCCCACCTTTATCCATTCACCCTGGTGGGCCAGTATAACTGTTTGTGGGGCTATGAAAGAACAAGACTAAGTAATTTATCCAGTTCTGGTTTGGGTTTTAGAAGATTATTTTGTTTCCAGGGACCTTCAGCAGGGTTCCCCCTAAGCCAGGGCAGTTCTCTATTCTGTTTTACTGAAAGCATTACTAACCCAAACAAAACCAAGAATTAGTTCATCCAAGATGGTTGAGCCAAATGTAAGGTTTGCTGCTACCAGAGGAAGAGGTCCCATTCCTTTTCTTTACTTCCACTTAACTAGCTCACGCACTCACTAGACCCCTCCATTTTTATGTTCAGCTCCATAAATGAGCAGGCAATTGTGCAACCTTTTCTGAAAAATAGAAATACTGGTCCAGTGAGTGCCAGTGTCAGTAAAAGAGAAATAAGCAAGGGAGGAGCCAGCCCTCCATCTTCCACTGGCAGCAAACTACCATTTAGCTATCCCCCATAACTTCATCCCAAGGAGAAAAGGAGAAGCACTGCATTAGCCAGGTTTATGACTAGATCTACTCTCAAAGACCCTGCATTACTTGCACAAGCAGTTAAATTCAGACGCATGCTTGACTCCATCCTTAGGCAAAGCACCTACACACACACTTCACTGAACGTGGACAGTGTGAAATAACTAACCAGTCGGTTTTGTGCCACAGACCAAAAGCTATTTTTGCCCCCCTTCAAAATTAGAAAATATTCAGGATATCAAATGAGTTCTCTTCCTTTCTCCACAATAGTTAAAATAATTAGCCAATGTCTAAGCCTATGTAGTACATTTCTCTTAACAAATAAGTACTTTTTTCACAAACTCAGATTGCTTGCTTGCTTTCTGACCAAGTAACAAGAATATCTCGCTTTCTTTCAGAGTGGATTGCCTATACAAAGGTATGCATGTATTTGTTTTACCTTATTCTAAGCTTCACTTCTATAAATTTTTAATGAATCTGCTTCACTCTAAGACAAAACTGAATAGTGAAGCATGTATGTGTAACTCAGCTTTAATCTGTAGATTTGCTTTGTGAAATGCCTGTCACCAGCTTGTTAAACTAAACTTTTAAATGAGATTTTCTTTCAAACGTGACCCTCTCCCTGACACATTTAGCTGTATTTCACACAATATTTCAGCTGGACCATTGGAGAGCTCTGCACTAGGAACTAACTGCCAAAAGATCTGGCTGTTTGGATTAGCAGTGTCAAATTTCAGCTTGAAGAATGTGAAATATCTCATAATCTTGAGCGACATTCTTCAGAACTTTGTGGGAGGGAAAATGGAGCAAAGCAGCTAGCACAACAGCTCGATATTGTTCTCATACGTGAACAAAGCAGATCCAGGACTGCTACTTGAGGGGGGGGGGAAGGGGGGGGGGTATTTTTAATCCTACAAACTAAGAAGAATACTTGAATTTTATAAGTTAGTGCAGGCAAGATAAGGTGTTGTGCACTGTAGATCTGTGCAGTGAATTGCATCAAGCTCTTACAAGCAATTATTAGAAAGTAAAATCTTGAATAGAAATGAGTTTGATTCAGCCATGTTTGTTTCCTTAAGGTGTTCAAATGTTTACAGAAGGGAAACGAAGTTTATTTTCTTCCCAAACAACAAGGAAGTAGGAGCTAGTACCTCCCTTAATAACCATACCTCTCTCACTGATGGTGCAGTGCTCACTTCACTGCATGAGCCCTTTGAAGATTTCAGGTGGGGCATGAAGGTGAGTGAGGTATATTAAAAGCACTAGCAGGGGTGAGCAAGGCTTGGGGAAGACAGAAATAGCCTCACAACAAACGGCAATACACTGGCTTTTGTGTCTCTACCATAATATGTTTCACTTCTTAAGGCAGTAGACATCATTAGTAGATCTGTATCTCCTCTTCTTCCCAATGTTTACTTATTTTTCAGGTGAAAGCTCTATTACAACCAGCAGTTTGCAAACAGGTCTGTGTTTGGGACCGGGTATGTTGGAGCAGGCTGATACAATCTATGAGTCTTCACACAATGCAGTTCCCTAGACAAGGCTTAACAGACGTGTGTGTGTGTGTGTCTACATGTTCACAGTAGAAAAGGTTTCCTAGATTTTCTGAATTGTTGCAATTTCCAGCCCACTCTTTAGCATTTTGAATTTACAGTAGAAAAGGGGAGAGGGAGATGGAGAGAGGAGAGAAGGGAGAGATCTTTGCATCTTGGTGTGAAAACAGGTGATCTGCACCTCTTATGGGAAGAATCTGCATTGATCAAACTCAGAATTATAATACATAAGCATATCTCACTGATCAGATGAAGATGTGTGTGATCTATAGTAAACTTCAGGGGCGAATTTGAAGAATCTGAATGCAAATGGCTAAACAGGAGAACATCAAACACTTAACGTACACGCCTTCTCTTGGTGCCACTTGCCTGTCAGATTCAGAGGGAAGCCACTATATGCCAGCTAGGATATTGGCTCTGGTCTTCTATCCAGACACATTTTAAAATCAAGAAATCACACAGGGAACAATGCAAGCTTTATTCCACAGCCACCAGCAGGAAAGACTGATAAAACAATGTTTGGATGATATATGATGATTTTATTTCTTGTCCTGACCAATATTAGCATGTACAGAAATGTAAAACAAAAATCACCAGTTTCTGCTTTAAACTTTTTTGTCAGGTTGAATTTGGTCCAAGGTTTGGGCAAGGGCTGTGGTCAGCTCTTCCTTTATCCAAATCATTAGTCTAACTCCTTAACAGCTAATCCCTTCTTATGACAGCCAGAGAAAAATGCTGCAACATCAGATTATTCTCTGTATGTAAGAGTGCATTGGGACAATTGGCAATCCTCCTTCAAGACTGACATATATCACCCAGAGTAAAAACATAGAATCATAGAATCGGTTAGGTTGGGAAAGACCTTTAAGATCATCCAGTCCAACCATTAAACATACCTCCATCCTTCAGTTTTAATGAACACCTCCCCGCTCCCAGGCTGTACTTTCAAAAGCCTTTCTTAAAGCAGCAATGCTCATTTTAAACAGCCTTCCCACACACAACCCTCAGTCAGGAATGCCAGTACATCTCTGTCGGCATGGCAACATGCTGAACAAAAATAACCAGCCAAAATAAACAAAAAGGACCAGAGGGGAAGCACAGAGAGAGGTGTGCATTGTGGAGACAGGGTGAGATGCTAAAGCCAACACTCCTGTGGAAGGAAACATTGGTAAAACAAAACCTTTAGTTTACTCTGAGCTCATTTTCTCCTTGCCCTGTTCAGCATATCTGAGACTGGGTGCAAAACCGGATTGCACTATTTCCTAAAGACAACCAGCTAATGAGAAGTCCTCTCAGTAACTGCTAAGGCAGCTCATTTTCAATGAGTTGAGGGAGCTGGGCTCATCTACCTTTAAGTGCTCCTCTTCCTCTTTTAGTGTCTCATATGCCCATAAAGTGTCATGCTAACTCTTTGAAGCAGGGAGTCCAAATACACTCCCTGAGTGGCTTGGGTAACAGTGTCATCACCTGGCAGCTGTCTCAGTACTGGACTACCCTATAATGTTGACCCTTGTAACCTCTTCAGTTGCTTTTATTCTCATCTAGTAGGCATTCCTTTTAAAAACATATCTGTTATTTAAGTAAGGTGATTTATATAGGCATGTATTCCCTGGGACATCTAAAGGTCTAGTTAGCCTAAGATTATGAACATATCAAGATACAGACATCTAAAAAGCAATCAACTGAAACTCTCCATGCCCTAGAAAGAACTATATACCCAGGATATTTGTTTTTCCAGACCATGAGCTGCTTCAGTGTCTTTAGTAATTTTCCATAACTTTGTAATACAAACCTGTAACATTACCTTGTTTCACAAAACAAGTAGATTTAAAGGAGGAACTACAGCAGATGATATCTGCTCAGGTGTTTGAGTTCATCCCTGAAGTATAAACATTTATTTCACTCAAGCACTTCAGCCCCCTGCCTCTAATGAGAAAAACAAAAAAAAAACTAAAGAAAAAGGCAAAGCTACAGCATCTGCAGGCTTGAAAAGATGGTAAAATATTGCATACAGATTCAAAAACTGATAAATTACATCACACAGCACTTCAGTAGTCTCATTTCTCCGGTAAAATCAAGAGGAGCATCTAATGTATCTAATATGTCTACAGGCATCAGGCCAGGTGATCACAGGTCCCTGTACCTTCATCTGTGAAGCATGAGTACATAATTTAGACATGTAAGTCATTAATCAGACCAGGCATGTCAGATTGCAAAGGTATATTGTAGATATACATCCAAGTGCTCCCACACTTCACAGGCTTGCATACCTATGTGAAGAGCTTGTTTAGATACATGTGTGTCTGAAATGCAAGGCCTTTTTGATCTAGGGAAATTACACCATTTACCTCTGTTACAATGAAACTGTGCTTCCCATTCCTAATCTTCATAAGCGACTAGCCTCCAACTTCAAAATACTCTGCAATTGAAGTAAGCTAGATATTTCTCAATTTTGGGTGAAAGTTCTCAATTTTGGGTGATGCTAAGCGGAGGGGCAGCAAAACTATTACCATGGACTTCTGGAGGGCAGACTTTGGCCTCTTCAGGACCCTGGTTGGGAAAGTCCCTTGGGAGGTGGTCCTGAAGGTCAAAGGGGTCCAGGAAGGCTAGGCCCTCTTCAAGAAGGAAGTCTTAAGGGCGCAGGAGCAGGTTGTCCCCGTGTGTCGTAAGACCAACCGGCGGGGAAATCGACCGGCCTGGCTGAATAGGGAGCTTTTGCGGGGACTCAGGGAAAAAAGGAGAGTCTACCACCTTTGGAAGAAGGGGTGGGCAACTCAGGAGGTGTACAGGGATCTTGTCAGGTCCTGCAGGGAGGAAATTAGAAAAGCAAAAGCCCAGCTAGAACTCAATCTGGCCAGTGCTGTAAAAGACAATAAAAAATGCTTTTATAAGTACATCAGCAATAAAAGGAGAGCCAAGGAGGATCTCCATTCTTTGCTGGATGTGGGGGGGAACATTGTCACCGAGGACAAGGAAAAGGCTGAAGTACTTAACGCCGCCTTTGCCTCTGTGTTCAATAGCCAGACCGGTCATCCCCAGGGTACTCAGGCCCCTGAGCTAGAGGATAGGAATGGGGACCAGAATGGAGCCCACATAGTCCAGGAGGAAGCAGTTAATAACCTGCTACACCACCTGGATGCTCACAAGTCTATGGGGCCAGATGGGATCCACCCGAGAGTACTGAGGGAGCTGGCGGAGGAGCTCGCCAAGCCACTCTCCATCATCTATCAGCAGTCCTGGTTAACAGGGGAGGTCCCTGATGACTGGAGGCTTGCCAATGTGACGCCCATCTACAAGAAGGGCCGGAAGGAGGACCCGGGGAACTACAGGCCTGTCAGCCTGACCTCGGTGCCGGGGAAGATTATGGAGAGGTTCATACTGAGCGAACTCCACAGGCAAGTACAGGTCAACCAGGGGATCAGACCCAGCCAGCATGGGTTCACGAAAGGCAAGTCCTGCTTGACCAACCTGATCTCCTTCTATGACCTGGTGACCCGCCTGGTAGATGATGGAAAGGTTGTGGATGTCATCTATCTGGACTTTAGCAAAGCTTTTGACACCGTCTCGCATAATATCCTCCTCGGGAAGCTGGCAGCTCACGGCTTGGACAGGCATACTCTTTGCTGGGTAAAGAACTGGTTGGGTGGCCGAGCCCAGAGAGTTGTGGTAAATGGTGTTAAGTCCAGTTGGCAGCCGGTCACGAGCGGTGTTCCCCAGGGCTCTGTTTTAGGGCCAGCCTTGTTCAATATCTTTATCAATGATCTGGATGAGCGGATCGAGTGTGCCCTCAGTAAGTTTGCAGATGACACCAAATTGGGTGGGAGTGTCGATCTGCTGGAGGGTAGGATGGCCCTGCAGAGGGACCTGGACAGGCTGGATCAATGGGCCGTGGCCAACTGTATGAGGTTCAACAAGGCCAATTGCCGGGTCCTGCACTTGGGTCACAACAACCCCATGCAACACTACAGGCTTGGGGAGGAGTGGCTGGAAAGCTGCCTGGCCGAAAAGGATCTGGAGGTGTTGGTAGATAGCCGGCTGAACATGAGCCAGCAATGTGCCCAGGTGGCCAAGAAGGCCAACAGCATCCTGGCCTGTATCAGGAATAGTGTGGCCAGCAGGAGCAGGGAGGTGATTGTCCCCCTGTACTCGGTGCTGGTGAGGCCACACCTGGAATACTGTGTCCAGTTTTGGGCCCCTCAATACAAGAAAGACATTGCCGTGCTGGAGCGTGTTCAGAGAAGGGCAACAAGGCTGGTGAAGGGTCTGGAGCACAGGTCTTATGAGGAGCGGGTGAGGGAACTGGGGTTGTTTAGTCTGGAGAAGAGGAGGCTGAGGGGAGACCTTATCGCTCTCTACAACTACCTGAAAGGAGGTTGTAGTGAGGTGGGTGTTGGTCTCTTCTCCCAAGTAGCTAGCGACAGGACGAGAGGAAATGGGCTCAATCTGTGTTAGGGGAGGTTTAGGTTGGAAATTAGGAAAAATTTCTTGACGGAAAGGTGGTCAAGCATTGGAACAGGCTGCCCAGAGAGGTGGTGGAGTCCCCATCCCTGGAAGTGTTCAAAAAACAGGTAGATGTGGCACTTCGGGATATGGTTTAGTCTAGTCTGCCCTTGATTGGTTTAGGTGGGCTTGGTAGTGTAGGTTAATGGTTGGACTGGATGATCTTAAAGGTCTTTTCCAACCTAGACGATTCTATGATTTCAAGAATCAATAATACATTGGCAAAATTTTATTGTGAATCCACCCTGAAATAAATCTCCTGAATTTACCAGTACAAGAGTGACAACTTTTAGAATTATCCTGGTATTATACTGCAGCATCTGGCTTGTATGATAACCCAGCTGCCCAAGAGATTGCATGGTAATCTAGAGGTTTCAGAGGCATCTTAATACAATTGTTACCAACACTTAAAATTTGCACTGGGTAGCACTCACCGCATCTCATCAGGAAGCGGTCTCTCTTGCACTGGTATGGGCTTGCAGACAACCAAGAAACAGACACCATCCATAAAAGCTCTCAAACCACATGTTAGGTACAATTTAATGAGAAACCTCAGATTTTCATTGTAAATCCCTAAAGTTAAATAAACAGTTCCTCTATTCCCCATTCAGTAGGGCTACCAGAAAAGGAAAAGCTTTTTAGAGAACTCGTATATTGCACATTGTAAATGCCTCAACTCTTAGTTTTCAGCCCCAGTATGCCCATGTTTCAAATGTTAAAGTCGCAGGCCTGGCCCTTCTGATAGCCTACAGCCCTCCCTGTTGTTAGGAGCAGTCTTTCCTTTCATCTATACAATTCCACTGGTTTAGCTAAGGCAATTGCAAGCAATGTCACTGTCAGATCATAACAAAAAGCATAATCTCCATGTCATGCTATACATATCAAATCCTAGTTCTCTACCTCAGAGCTCATCTGCCGGTTGATAAGTTGTCAAGTGACTATTCATGCACTTAAGGGGAAAAATATACCTGCCAGTTTACACATCAGGTGTTGGCAAATGGCTAAATATTCAGAGTAAGGTATCTGCCTAGGAAAAAAAGTAATAAGAATTATACTTAACTGGCCAAAAATACCATACACAAGAAATGGTGACTAAAAAAAAGGATTTTTGTTTATCCACAAACACTTCATGCCTCCTCCCCTCAGCTGCTTAATTACTGACCCTTTGAAATCTGATGCAGTCTTCATGCATCAATCAGTTGAAGACAGCAGAACAGAAGCTACAGATACCCATCACTTTGCAGCAGTACACTAACAAAATTAATTAAGTATTGGTGAGAGTTATTAGCAAAATCCAAAGAGGTTTTTGATGTGCATCAATAATTTTTGTATTTGAATGCAAGCAGCCTCTGGCACAAACACACTGTTGAATACAGAATGCCTGTGTCACTTCACTTGATGGATCTACATCCTGGACAATGCTCTCTGTTAGTAACAACAATAGTTGGAAAGAGCCATTTGTTTTTGACCAGCAGGGCCACTAAGTCATATTATATTCAAAATACAAAATATTTTAATTGGCAGAAAAAACGCCATAAAGATTTAGAAAGAAAGTAGCACAAACTAGCCAAAAGGTTAAATATTAAAGAAAAAAACCCAACATTTTAACTGTTTCATTAGTATGATATCTTTTCTTGAAATCACCTGAGTTATATGAAGGTTAAAAGTAATGACAACCCACATATCAGCTAGGGACATGGTATTTAACTGCTTCTTTGGACTCCAGTGTCAAAACACAGATTCTGAAATCTCCGCTCACTTTTTGCCTAATCTCAGAAAAACCTAGGAATTTCCAATATTTAAATTCTCTAAGTACCTGTTATCTGAGGCAAGCCATGGCCATAAGCACCTTGATCTCAGCAACAATGTGGAGTTGGAAAGATAATTAGCTATTTGCTGTCGATCACTGAAACTTTCTACTCATTGTTCCTTTAACACATCATGTCACAGATGCTGCGATTTGGTTTTTTAGCTCATTTCCTCCTGTATCAGCAAGGAGCACTTCAGAAGTTTCCTCTGCAGCCACAAGCGGAGAGAGGTGACGTGTGTTGTTGTTGCGTCTCACAGATCAGCCGAGCGCAGGCGTAGCTCTGTGGTAGTGAGCCTGCCGGGACTCGAGGTGTTCCCTGGAGACCTCCTGGTGTCAGACAGTGCCTTGGACTACCTGCCCCACGCGGCCCTGCTGCTAAGAGCAGGTCAGACACAGGGTGGGGTTTGCTTGTCTGAGCACAGCAAAAGCCATGACTAAAACTCCAGTGCATGTGGGATGGGGAGGGAGGATCAGTGCGACAATGACACGCAAGGCAACACAGCCTCCATAGGGGATTCTGTTACCCCACACCAAAGGGACTGCATTCCTAATTTTAAAATGCCCCTCAATTTTTATTTTTTTTTTCCCCTGCATTTTATTGTTGGATGCAAACTGTCAGAGGTAGATGGTGGGGCAGGACACAGATCACCTCCCTCCTCCGCAGGCTAGGAGCAACCAGAGCCCAGGCCAGGATCTCCATCTGCAAGCAGTTGAGTTACAAATTCCTACCTGCACATCTTCAAGCAGAGGGAAGAGAGTGGCTCATGCCACCCTTTCCAGTAGTGCTCCAATCATGAGGGTAGTAGAGCCAACTCATGGCTAGAGGTTGCTCACAAGACCTTCCAACACTGAAATGTAGACCTGCAAGCAATTTCCACAAATATCTATTGTGGAGCATAACATAGCGTGCAGTGTGATTGCCAGAGATGAGACCAGAGATCAAAATTTTGCCAGAAAATACGTAAGTCAAGGTCACAACCAGCAGTTTCATGAAAGCAAACAAGCCAGCCATTCCCAGAAAGAATGACTGAGGCCTTCAAAATCCAAAAGGAGAAAGTTTTGACTGTGATTCCCAGCCACACACAGGCCTGAAAGTAGGTGCCACGTTTAGAAAACTTTCAAATTTCCTGCTGAACAAATACAGGCGTTCCTCAGCTCTCACCAGTGCATTCCTATGTCTAGATCCCCAGCTTTCCCTGTGCCTCACTAGGGACCATGAATTACAGCCTGCACCACTGTGCCAGCCCCATGACAGATCTGAGGCTTAGGGTTTGTAGGATTGTTTATTCACAGGAGTTTTAAATACCTGCATAGCTCCAAGATATCACCAATGAGCAGACATAGCCTAATTCTTGCTTCAAAACAATGGATATCTTCAAGAATTGGCCTGAGGTATGATGTTTTTTCCCATGTAAAGAATTGGCAAGCACATACTGATCATCTGTAGCAAGTGGGAGTGTTTAGCATCATCCAAGATCCCATCACAGACATAATTCTTGCTGGGAGGAACCCAACAGGCTTAATAGGTTTTAAGTCTGGTGCACAAACTGCCTAAACACAGGTATTAAATCTGAGCCAAAGAGAGTATAGTACATCAGGCTTCATGTAAAAAAAAAAAAACCACCAAAACAAAAAACAAAAAAACAAACCCCCCCCCAAGGACCCGCCCCAAAAAAACACCAAAAAAAAACCCAAAAAACCAAAAACATAACATATAAATAACAGTTTTATTTTTAGCTATTTGTTTCTTTGCTGATAACACATTTGTTTTACCCATTAGAGTCCAAAAAGCCGAGGTGGCCATTTGCCAAAAGAGGAGTCGTGAGTATTTCACCACATTTTTTTTCCTTGCACTGACCTTGCCTTCTCCCACAACTAACCTGGGTGAAAAGAGTTTCCTTATTTGACTGCCCTTGGAGAAAGGCAGCCAGCAGGTGAGCTGAACTCAGAGGTCTCAGCCCACCCTGGGACTGCTTGGACATTAATCTGCAGTGAAGGTAGGGTGGCCCCAGTGCAGCCACCAGTGCAGCTGCACGTGATGCACATGAAAACAGTCAGCACCGCTGCTCCCCATCCCCATGGGTGGTGGGAGGAGAGGAGCCCTTGGCACCAGGAGGGCAGAGTGGGGCGGGCAACGCAGGAGCTCTCATTCAAGGTGTTCAGTGGCAGCAGCAGGTGCAGCGCAGCTCCCTGGTGTAAGAGAGCACAAAGTGGGTAAGTCAGTCGCATCGTTGCTTTGCCCACGCTGTATCCTCTATTTTCTGCATGCCAACCTAGATCGTAGAGCTTTAGGGCTCTGGAGTATCTGCTTAACTCCCACTGATGTGGAAGGGATCTAGGTTTTACCTATCAAAGTAGCTTTTTAGATGCTTTCTTAGGCCTTTCCCATCCTCATGGGCAACCTCACACTCTCCACTAAAAGCATACACACCAACACCCCTCAGTTAAATTCCTTGCCTAACACATTTCCTTGTCTTTTCCAGTTATGAAAATTTTCACTTACTATGGTATCTGAATTTCCTTTTTGAGTGTTGTTCATCATTCAAAAAATATTTTTCAAGTATCTCGATAACTTTGCACCCCTAAACATGTAATTGTGAACAGTCCCTTCCTAATATTTTCTGCATTGTATCTTCTAAATCTCGACCAGCAAAGAAGAGTTTGTGCAAGTGAAGCCAATGCAAGTACTCCGATTAGGATGTACAAGAGTTCCCACTTCATTTGATAGCATTTCTATAGCATTTGAAGGAGCATGGCCTAAAAACTAGAATTTTTGAATTCAGCAAAATATTTGAAATTTGCAATAAACTGTATTTGATATTTAGCCAAAAGTGATTTCTGAGACTATTAAATGCCATGAAATTTAATTTATAAAGATTCATTTGCTGGTGCATCAGCTAAGTGTGTGTATATATAATTGCATTATTGTTTCTGTTCCATTTCAAGCTATCTTTCAAAACTAAGAGTTGAGCTTAAACTCTGAATTTCAAATATTATAATCAGACACATATTTCAAAATTGGCTTGAGTTCAGTGCCTAAAGTTCAGACAGTAGAAATCCATGAAGTATGAATATACAGTTCCAGAGAGCAGATAAAACTTAGGCAAACACCTTATAAGCCTATGTTCACAGCACTAAATTAGAGTTCATAAACATTGGTTAAACTTTTTACACAGCACTGTCAGCCTGAAAAAAAAAAAGCCAAACCAAAAGCAATTGGTTTTATTTCATGATCCCTCACACAGACAAACCTCTCCTGCTCTTTAAGCTTTCTAAAAGCTCATTTTATAGACACTACTCTGCATCTGACCAAAGGAGTTTTTTCAATACGTAGCTCAAATAAGAAAAAAATGTAAAAATAAACAAACATGCGAGCTTTGTATACCTATGGCAGGAGGATGATTTCAACTACGAGTTTGTCATCCCCTACTTCTGACAGTGCTGAAGGAAGCAAAATACTTTATTTGTTCTGCCTGCTGAGGGCAACCCATTGTCTGTTGCCATACCAATGACTTGCCCTGCCAAAGACTTCTGTGTTACATAAATAAGATCTTACACACCCACACCTAAGCCACCTACACACCCCACCCATAGCTACAAATAAACCTGCCATCACTGCCTCATCTCTGTGTAGCAGAGCCTGGAAATATGAGGAAAACACTCAGTTAAGGGCAAGCTCCTTACAGATCAGAACAAGGTTACTGACCTCGGTTAACTTCTTACCAGTCTTTAAAACACTGCATTAATCGGGGGGGGGTTTATTATCATTCAACAGGGTAAAGACAAACAGAAGCAAGCATCTGATCTGGAAAGCTGTCTTTCAACCGTTAAGATCATAGACTGCAGCACATATGATTTTTTCTGCTTTAAGGTATCAAAATACTCAGTATACTGTACCAAGGATACTTAAAGATGGGGATAAAAATTTTGTGGTCTTTTCCAGTTACCATTTTTCACTATGTTAATCTACATATGAGAACTTTCTGCAAAATTAATGCATAAGCATAAGGTATATTTTTGTTGTTTGAAATGGAGGTGCGAGGGGGAAACTGAGTGTCGTAAGTGGTTAGCAAGGGCCCTCACAACCACTTGGATTTTGCCAGGCTTCCAGACTGCCCTAGATCAAGGAGACACCACCTTCAGAAAAAGGCATCAAGGCAACCTTCACAGCAGTGCCTGGGGGTCTGGGGAAAGAAACTGCAGCATCACAGAGATGCCAAATAGGGCAAGATCACCCCCACTGCTGCCTTAGGGGTGCGTTCAGAGGTGGCCACACAGAGGTCAGCGCCAACACCAAGGTTCAGCCGCAGAAATCCCACCAAAGTCTGTCTGCCAGATAAACAAGGCTGCTGGCCTCCAGGGCCCCCTAGCCCTAGAAACGCCAAGCTTGGGCTACCAGGGTGATATTCAGATAACCCACACCCAACACCCCCCCCCCTCCAAAAAAAACTTTCTGCATCTCACAGCAGGCTGTTATATGCAGTTCCCCATAGACTTGGTTGTTGAGGGATCCTGGCAGTGCCTAACTTATATGTGAACATCTGACTTTGGAGCGGGTCAGGAAGGTGATAGCGGCCACCTTAGAACTAAACAAAACAATATCCAAGTACCTGTGAAGACCTAGTCCTTTGGTATCCGATTTTACCATCTGGAAAATAGGAAGCTCTCATCCATCCCTGCTTTCCAGTAGCAGCAGCAGCACAACGGATTAAATTCCTCATCATTTGCAAGCTGCCCACTACTTTTTGATACAGCATCCTACAAACATAGACTATCAGACTGTGTTACTTTCAATTCAGTGTGTTTATATTATAAATATTTTGGAGGAAAGTGTCAGGTTTCTTAATCTTTTTAAAGGAATCTTTTAAGCTTTCAGAAGAAGAATCACTAATACTGGCAGCCGGGCTTTTTACATGGGCAAATAGATCATAGATTCTTTTCAGAAGGTCTGAAGCAGTTGATGCAACAGTCAGTGGTTTTCTTTCTTCTTCAATCAATAGAGTAAATCTTGGCATGAATTTATAACGGCACAACAGACTGAGCAGAAAGATGTCGACAGCCGGTTAGAAGTGAAAAAAGAAGCAGCAGTGTGGGAACTTTTCACAAGTGAATGCACTTACTTTCTGGATCATTTGCTGGTTCTCAAGACGGTAACTTCAGATTTCATTTCTCAAAAATAATGAAACATTTTTTGCCGGGCTGTCAGTGTAGCTGTAACCTCTCGTTGGGTATCTACAGGTGAATGACTTCAAGCACTTTGGTTTTCTCCCATCTTGCCTCATCCTGTTTCCACAATTCCCTTTGCTTTTTATCTTCTTGATGGCATCTCTTCTGGACAGCACTTTCTAGTGTTTTGTAAACACCATCTGATTGCAGATCCTTCCAGTAATTTCAGCTGATATTCCACTGTTCCTCTCACTAACTCTGAACTGAAGCCACTCTCCAGTTGACTATACTGGATGTTTCTCTACCACTAGTCTGTAACATTATACTCTTCGTTTAACTTCTTGTAGAGCTGTGGTTAGATTATCCTGACTAGAGCATGAAAACCTCACAATTCAGCAGACCAGTAGTTCTAATATTACAAGAAAATAAGCAAACTAAAAAGCAACTCCTCTCCCAAAAACTCTAAATTGCCTCCATCCTGGTGAATTTTAAGACCTTTGAAATATGGACAAGAATACTACACACTGTTACAAGAATAGCTGCGCTATATACAGTCATCACACATCAAAAGTTAGTGTACCCATTTAAAAGGATGGAAGCTTCCCTAAATATCTTCCTATTGTTTTTCTCTTATTCTGCACAGGCAATTTCTGTTTTCTTATTAGTCAAAAGAAAAAGATTAGTGAAACATTTTACATGTTGCTGAAAAGTTAGCCTAGGTGATACAAGAAGTACTGCAAAGTAAAGGGAATAAACAGAAGAGTAGGTTGAATTCCTCCTTAGTGGGGCAGAACAGGAAGTGAGAGGAAAGGGGACGACAGGACCAGCTATAGGTCCAAGGCAGGATGGAAGTATCCTTCCTTCTAGACTCTTTCTTCTGAGAAGATAAAAAAATGGGTGAATCCTGGAAAGGGTGAGGACATGCAGAAGCTTGGTGAAGCTGGTGTAGGAATCCACAGACAAACCTTAGCCAGCCCTATGTGACCCATGAATGATAAACTATTCAGTCCATGCCAGCTTCACAAACTCTCCTGCCAAAGAAAGAACCCATTGAATTTGGGTAGCCAGCTTTACAGATACCTGCTATTCTAAGTACTTCCCAGTATAGAAATATTCCACTGGTTTTAATGAATCTCCACAGGGAGCTTTATGACTGTAAATCCCCTTTAAGCTCTCAGGTCAACTGTTCATGGCAACTGAAGAATTACACAAGGCTAAGCAAACACTCTCACTAGCTCTTCAGTCTTGGCACCTGGGTGATGGGTTTTTTCATTAATGCTTTTCACACCTATACAAAACATTCTACTCTGTAATCTACATTTCTTAAGCCTTTTTCAGATTTAGGTCAGATTCAATACAGCTCCAAGATCACCATCAGAGCTTAAATAGTATAAAATCTTAAACAACTAATACATTCACATGTAGTTTTCACTCAATACAGGTTAATAAAACAATCCGAAGGGATGAAAAACCTTCACAAGCCCTCTACTTATGCTATTCCAACATTTTTTTTTTTTCTTCCCATAGTAACTCTAAACAACTTATATAGCAGGAGATGCCTGGGGTAGGAAGGAAAGCATTTAGAAAGGTCATAGAAATCTGTAAGTATGATGTTATTAATTCCTTCACACAGATCTGCAGGAGGCTCAGTTGCCCCTCTTCTGCCAGAGAGCACAGCAGGGACATGTCTCCGTGGCAGTTGCAGAGACACCCCAGAGACACCACTCATACCCTCCTCCTTGCACAAAGCCCAATATTTAGCCTTCAGGCAGGTCAGGAAAAGTTTCTCAGAGTATTATCTTCTGCCCTCCCCAAATCAAATGATCATTTCATGAGAATCACAGTGCAAATCTGTTCTTTTCAGGGGAAAAAAAAAAAAAAAAAAAGAGAGATTGAATTAGCACAAATAGTAAATAATATGAATTTGTTTTGTTTTAAAGATATTTATGAATACTCTAAAATACCTCCAGAGTAATGAATTTCTCTTGGATGTGGATTTGTGGAGACTTTTTGCAAACTTAGAGGAGTTAAACAAGGTGAGTGAAAAAATAAAAGTCTTACTGAGATCAGAAATCACCCAGCCCAATAAAAGGGGATGACAAACCATCCATAAAGTTTCTATTCAGATTCAATGCTTACATTTGGACCTTAGTTCAAATAATTAGGCTTTCCTTCATTTCTATTTGGTATAACACTGGGGGTCAAATTTCACCAGTGCAAATTCTTCTCATGTGCCTCCAGCAAAAGATAAACAGGCATTTGAAGAAGGAGGGGAGCTCATTTGGCAGTTGTTTCTGAAATAAACACAAGTTTGAGACTAATTCTCATAAGCAGCATCCTTTTAAAAGGATTTGTGAAGATAAACTCTGACTGCACAATCTTTACAGCAAAACAGTAAGCATGGCAAGATAACTACAGTAACAAGTTTCCTTTCACAAACCGATAGGCACAAAGACTTCGCTATCTATTATGCCACTCCAGTAGAGCAAGTTAAAAGAAAATGATGACCACCCCTCTCCAGCTGGGGCTTCCCTCAGTGTGGGTGGCAGGATATCTCCCACACAGACTGGATGCTCTGTGTTCACGTGCTACTTACCCTCCAGCTTCCAGGAGGAGGGAGACCACGAGGCTTGGCTGTGATGTGCTCCAGCTCTTTGCTGCTTGTGGCCAGTTGCTGGGGGACCATTTTCAGCTCCTGAAAGTTAAAGGAATTCATAAGTCCAAACCAGCTTTTACATAACTTTAGAAGCAAAATAGAAGTTTTGCTTAAGTTAAGAGCTCTTTTAGAGAACACCTCACTCTTAATAGTGAAGTGAATTTTGGAAGGGGCTATTCAGCTGCATAAGTTGAATGACTGCTCACAGCCCTAAACCAGTTGCTTACTTCAAGTCCTTTCCCTTATTGTAATTCCCTTGCCTTAACAGTTAACATCTCCCTTTTTAGCCAAAACAAGAAAAGCAGGAAAGCTCTTCAGAGTAGGGACAATTAGCCAGAGCTCAAATACATGAGCAAGTCACCTCTGCTCAGTGACTGACCACACACCAGGTGAGCTGCAGTGAGTGACCACCTGAGCAGGTTTGGGGATACAAGGAAAGAGATTTTTAGCTGAGGTATTTCACCTTGTGCTTGTTGTGGGATAAGACCATACATGCAGCCAGCTACTAGAGTTCAGCTGATGTGTGGTTGCCTATTCCTTCATTCTTGTTCAAAGAAGGGAGTGAGGTATACTGCTGTGTGCTATTTAGCAATCACAAAAGCTCTGAGGCTGGGTGGAGCTTGGTCATGTCTTGCGAGAATTATCTTTAATACATTTTCTATTTGGTTTTCTAATTTTGTTGTCATTATTGATGAGGATGATAAATGATCATCTATTTTGCATACTTCCAATAGTGATCAAATGTAGGAGAAAGTAGCTGCTCTCAATGCCTTTTATGCCTTTTTTTCATGCATTTTACAGCATGCATTTCTTCTTGGCAGCAGGCTGAATCCATGAAAAAAATGCATGTTGTAAAACGTGCGAAATGCACCCTTGTCAAAATGAAAGAATAAGCAATCCTGCCCCTATAAATACACCAAATAAAGCAGCGTGTGCAGTTACAACAACAGTTCATAGATCACAGAGGACAATGTTCCCTTCTGGCCTAAAATTTGGCCTAAAGCTGAGCCTGGTCATGAATTTGTGTGCAACTAAGTTTGTTCAGGGGGCAAGCGTGGGCCTAGGACCAGACTTTCACCCACATATGACTGACAGTGTGGGCACCCTTGAATCCAGTGCAAACATATAAAGTTAACTTCCAGGGAATATGTGACTTTTTATAGCATTTTCTAGAAATTTCCCTCATCTCCAATAACATGAAACAAATTCAAACTATGAAAGATGGTAACTTCTTCAAATGACCATGAAAAGTTCCTTGTCACAGCTCTGTCATACACAATCAGTGTTTTCCAGTAGATACCATTCATCCATTGTAATTTTTCATGTCAGTTCATGTTAAATGCAGCTACTACCCTAAAATAAGTTTAAATGAAATAACTAGTTGTGGTGGTTTGACCCTGGCTGGATGCCAAGTGTCCACCAAAGCCTCTCTATCACTCCCCTTCTCAACTGAACAGGGGAGAGAAAATATAACAAAAAAGCTCATAGGTCAAGCTAAGGACAGGGAGATCACTCAGCAATTACCACCACAGGCAAAACAGACTAAACTTGGGGAAAATCAATTTAATTTATTACCAATCAAAACTGAGTAGAAGAGAGGAGTGAGAACATGTGTAGGGTAATGAGAAATAAAACCATATCTTAAAACACCTTCTCCCCACCCCTCCCTTTTTCCCAGGCTCAACTTCGCTCATGATTTTCCCTACCTCCTCCCCGCAAGCAGCACAGGGGGACAGGGAATGGGGGTTGCGGTCAGTTCATCACACATGCTGTGTGTCTTTGCTGCTTCTTCCTTCTCAGGGGAGGACTCCTTATACTCTTCCCCCTGTTCCAGCGTAGGGTCCCTCCCATGGGAGACAGTACTCCATGAACTTCTCCAATGTGGGTCCTTCCCACAGGCTACAGTTCTTCATTAACTGCTCCAGCATGGGGCCCTTCCATGGGGTGCAGTCCTTCAGGAGCAGACTGCTCCAGCGTGGGTCCCCCACAGGGTCACAAGTCCTGCCAGCAAACCTGCTCCAGCGTGGGCTCCTCTTTCCACGGGTCCACAGGTCCTGCCAGGAGCCTGCTCCAGTGCGGGCTTCCCACAGGGTCACAGCCTCCTTTGGGCACATCCACCTGCTCCGGAGTGGGGTCCTACACAGGCTGCAAGTCAATATCTGCTTCACTGTGGACCTCCATGGGCTGTAGAGGCACAGCCTGCCTTGCCATGGGCTGCAGGGGAATCTCTGCTCCAGTGCCTGGAGCACCTCCTCCCCCTCCTTCTTCACTGACCTGGGTGTCTGCAGAGTCATTCCTCTCACATGTTCTCACTCATCACTCCAGCTGCAGTTTGTGCCCCATTGGGTGGGTTTTTTTTTTTCTCCTTCTTAAATATGTTATCACAGAGGTGCTACCACTGTCGCTGATTGGTTCGGCCTTGGCCAGCGGTGGGTCCATCTTGGAGCCGGCTGGCATGGGCTCTGTCGGACATAGGGGAAGCTTCTAGCAGCTTCTCACAGAAGCCACCCCTATAGCCCCCCTGCTACCAAAACCTTGCCACTCAAAACCAATACATTAATCTTGTTTCAAAGCTTTTGTGATATGGCGTTATCACAACATAAGGTAGCATTTTTATAGATTCGTTTTAGCTTCTGACTAATTAAAGCATTCTGGGTGTAATTCTGAAGCCAATTCTGGCAATGTCAAGGAGGCAAGTATAGGCACCCCATTAGGCTTGGAGCCTTTGAAGAGACCAAGGATGGGAAATAAGCTTGTTTTAAACTTAACTTCAGAAGATCACTGATGCTAATTTCTCTTTTTTTTCCCTTACTTAGATAAGTCTCCATTTTCTGAAAACTTTTTTTGAAACTGTGAAGGAGCATGTTAGCAAGTCAGACTCTCCTATGGATTTCAGCTCCATATTCAGAAAGGTAACACAATTAGAAGTATTCTTGCTTAATATCAGCAGGTTCTTGCAGCAGACCATTTATCATAGCATGCAGGTGCTTTAGAGCAATCAAGTCAGTCAAGGACACGCCATCTGTCACAGGCAGTTTGGTCTCAGCCTCAAGCACCTCCTGTCAGTAGGATGTTTTTCTTTTTATTTATTGGCATGTTTGAAGTGGTCGTGGAAAGGTGCTCTGTATGTGGAACAAAGTATGGAAAGATTTTCCCTTCCTGGGGAACAGTAGCCCAGACCTCGAGGAGACTTTGCCACCAGCAGAGGCGAGCTTCTCGCTCTATGGAAGATGTATCCCTGAGACCAGACTCCAGCCCCATCGCTGGATGTTCCCTGCCTCCTTCCACTCCATCACATAGATCCTTCCTTTAGTCCATGGTCCAGACCCACAAGCATATTTAAATGTTTAATTAAGAGCTCAATGGGACTGAAATACCTCTTGTACTTTGGCCTGCATCTGCTAAGCAAGAGAGAGGCACAGACACAGCTGTCCTGCTGCTACCAAGCACTGCCCTGCAACCCTTTCGTGCAGTCTGCATGGTACACAAGGCACTTGTCCAAACAGCAGTCTCCAGGGGCTCTATTTCCTGCACAACTTCCCAATGACTGAAAAGTTGGAAATATTAATACAGACAGAAAATCAATTCATGGACCTGAACTTTCCCTAGCAGTAGAGGCCATTAGAAAACTTTGGGGAAAATACTAAAACAGAACCGACCTCAGGGTTAGGATTTTAAAAAGGGAAAGGGAGGCTGGAGCTTGGCTTCTCACCCTCATTGCCTCTGACTTCAGGCGTTCTTATTGATAATGGTTGTGTGAGACAGACAAAAGCCCAGGCAAAACTGAGTTTTATCATGGATGGCATTCAATATTTCTAAGAGCTATCTAATACACTTGGAGATAAAATGACATGCTATATGAGGCCATGCAAAGTTGTTGCATAGACAGTGGTTTTTATCTTCAGCTTCTACGTGAATTTCACATCATTTATTTCTAATGAGAACAAAGTCTAAGAAAGCTTCACACTTCTGCAGAGCTGTTAGAACTGTGCTCCCATGCATTGCTTGAGCACTGTCATGTTTTTACTACTTTACCACTTTTGCTCCTTTTTAACTTGCCCTTTATTTTTTTAACTCCCCTTTTCCCTCTTCCCCTATTTTCCTAGGTACAAGGAAATCTCAGGTAAAATGAGACAAAACCAAAACTGTTGTTCCTCCATTTGTCGTGACATTTTTCTTTCTTGATAAGTTTCCAACCCTTTTCTGCAGTTTTTCCAGGGTGACCTCTGCCAGACACACCAGATTTATTGCCTTAATTATACCTCCGCTGTCTTCTACTTGGAAAACCTAAGACAGAGAGAAGATTTTGGCATCTACCTGAAAGTAAAGTGATGGTTTTTTTGATGTTGTTGTTGTTGACTTCAGCCTTCCTGCCTTATGACAGGATTTTAACAGCAGACTAGGAAAGTTCACTGGAAGCAAAACTGTGTAGATAGCATTTTACACAGATTTTTCTGAACTGTGGAGGGTATCGAAGATATGAAGTCACTCTTCTGAGCGTGTGTTCCCCTGCACATGTGAAAGTCCATACTTGTAATTTAGAACGGGCAAGAGAGGGAAGCCAAGAGGGAACAACTGGCTGCATTTTTGTGGGCAGAAAATATGTACTGCCAGCCTCTATCATTCAGATGTTTCGTACATAATCCCTTGACTTGGTGACCTCCACTTTGACAAAGTGAAATAGTTACTGGGGAGGGGACAGAAAAAAAATCAAGCCACATCGTTGTAAAATCTCTCTCAAGCGTTTTACTTTGATACGTGTCCTGCATATCAGCTTGGTTTAGATGCTGGGTGGGAGCACAGTATGTAGGGTATCGTGTTTTAGCAGACGGCAGGGCTCACATTCCCCAAGTACAAAACAGTGCCTAGTCGCTATGCTATGCCATGCCACATCAGCAGTGACATACACAAACCTCAAAACTGGAGAAGCTTATGATGGCTTCCTTCTGCTTAAGGAAAGGGGTATATGATACGAATCAAAACAAGGGGACTAGAAATCCAGGAGCATGTCAGTGCTTTCATGTGTCTTGGGAGCCTGCAATGAGAGAGCAGGGTGGGTTTTGGCTGAGCCTGGCAAGAATGCTGGGCTGCTTTCCTCACTCGTGTATTCGCTGACCCATGTGCCTGCAGGGAGGAAGCAATATCCTGGATAGAACAGCAAGCAACCCCTCTGCAATGGCAGTGGTTTAGCTCTTCTGACAGGTTTTGCTTAACCATAGATAAAGCAAATGTAGAACGTGGTATCAAAACACCACCAGTAAGTGAGCATTTACCTCCCTCTACGGCTGGAAAGATCTATCAGTCTTTGTAAAGTTACAGCACTAGAGCAGATGCTCTCTTTGCTGACACCGCATCTGCCTGAAGCAACAACTCCAGCCAGTGCAGCAGTGGGGCTCCCGGGGAGAGGGCTCTGCTCTTTCTGACTTATCATTAGCAGACCACTGTGTCTTGTAAATCCTTAAGATTGATCTTCAACATTAAAGGCTTAGAAAGAGAAACCTGAAGAAGTGGGCTTTTCTCACAGGCAGACCAAAACTGGGAGAACACCTTTTGTAGCAGCCAAACTGCAGCTTTTAGGGCCTGGGAGTTTCACATCTCTTGCTCCCTGACAAGGATTTCGTACACTCATGCCTACAAAAAAGTTCCCCACTGGGAAGTAGCAGGTGACCCTAAAACATAAGGTGGCCCTCAAATGTAACTGAGGTTTTTCTGATGAAATTAAAATGGCAGATAAATAAGAGCACTGCTTGATCTGCTAGCATGGCCACAGCATCTGAAATAGGAAGCAGAAATGCAGGAAGCGAATCTGGAGGAGCGATGTGATTCCCCCTGTAGTGGGCCTTTACACTGCCCTTGCTCTTACTGTGTGAGAAGTTCATATTTAATTAGTCCCTGTCTCATTACAGTCAGCTGATGATGCAGAAAACTGCTTGCTGCCTCCCTGCCAGGGAGCGAGCTGATGCCTAAGGCAGGTTTTTCCTTGTCTTCGGCAGTGGTGTGAACAAAACGAACAGTGCAAGAGGCTGCATCTGCCGGAGCTGCTGGTCGCTCCTTTGCATCGACTGACACGCTACCCCCTCCTCCTTAACAACATCTGGAAGAGGAGTGCTGTTGAAACAGAGAAAGGCTTTATCTGGTCACTTAAAGAGAAGGTGGAAAAGTCCATACGTAAGTCGCTAAGGTTAAAAGTCAAGTGTGCAATTAACAATTAGCAAGTTGTGTGGCCTTTTTGTGCAGATCCTTTGAGTGTGAATGGTCTCGTCTCCCTGCAGAGATGCAATGAGGATGTGCATGCCTTTCTACAATCCTGAGCCCTTCCTCATTCCGTAGAAAATGATTGGTGCCACCCTTGTCCTGTTAAAGCCTCTCTGAGCAAGGTCACAGGACTCCCAAATCAGTGAGTCACTTGTATTTGCTCAGAATCATCTGTAGTGACATGCAAACAATTAAGAGCAGATCACAAATTGGAACAATTAAAGAAAGATCTCAAACAAAGAAGTCTTTGAGTTGGATTTATGTCTAGGGAGGATTTGTTGGGGCTAACCCTTAATAGGATAAAATTTTACTCACAAGGGGAATATTACATCAGTGACCTTTCACTAAATGACAGGGTCCTACCATGTAAAGTAGCTGAAGAGCTCTCTCAGCTACAGATTTTCTTTAGCTATTGCGGGACAGAAAGGTTTGGTCCAGGAATATTTTTATTTTTTTCCCTGCATTAGTTTTAAGTAAATAATTTATTAATTCTAAATAATTTATTAATTCAGTTTTGTTCAGGAAGCTATAAAGGCATCTCTAGGTGTCTTACGGTCATATAGTACATCAGCAGACAGGTTTATTCCCCAAAGGCCTCATGCAGTCCCCACTGAAATCAAAGACAAGACAAGTCCATTGGCAAAACACATACCCTGCCAATCTTGGCAGGGAGAGGTGCCAGGCAGCACTTCATCCTCACCAGCAGCACACCAGGGCCTTGAACTACCCAGCATGGTGGCTCACTTTCTGCCGCCATCCTTCTCCCCATCCTGGAGGCTGAAGGTTTGAACATCTCCTTGGGAAATGAGGCAGAGAGAGAGTTAATGACTGCTAGAGATAGATAAATCTGGGGCTCCTTCTTCTTGGATAAATACTCCAATGATAGAATTACCACCTGAAAGAGACTCAGGTTCCTTCTCTTCTTGCCAAGTCTTATGAGGAGTCTAGCCTAACAACCACACAAGGAGCACAATTTTCAGCGCAGAACGGATCCCATAGGAAAATAAGATGGTTTTGTCACTAGTCTGGGGACTTCTGCTGGGAGGACAGCAGTTTTAGGTATGGCCCAAAAGACCATGGAATATCTGGGGAATATTACTGGCAAAGAAATAGGTCCTTCCAGAGTTTAGATACCTCTGGGCCAAGGAAACCGAAGATAGAGGGGTGACCCCTCTTTATTCACAGACACCTGACAAAGATCTGCCTTCATTTTTTGATCAGTGAATCAGTGCCATAATGAACAGCTGCAGTCCCAGCATTACCATTCTGGTGTATATGTGTGTGTATGTGTGTCTCTGAAACCATTATTTGCAGTATCACTCAACACAAAAAACTTGGAATTTAAGTTGCAGGTCCATTGAAGTTTTCCCCATAATGGCCCTGAATCAGCAAAAATGTAGTCCCCATTTTTCACATTCTGAGAAGCCCCCATCCCAGTTAAATACTTCAGTCAATTCTGGCACCACTTGCCCCAAAATTAATTCTCATTAATTTCAACAGTCTTTTGATCAGGTTGTATATAATGAAAATTATTTTTCTCTCACTACCCCACACAGTTTAGAAAGGCAGGAATTTTTTTTTAAAGAACTTTTTAAGATTACAGTTTAATTGAGTTTTATATGATTCCCCCTGTTCTCCAGTCAGATTAGTAAACACAACCTTTTCATTTAGCAGTGAATTTAAGCCCTTTGAATGCATGGTTTGAAATTCTGGCTTTGCTGACCTAAGAGTTTAGGCATTTTTTACAATGAGGCCAAGATTTCATCTGGGGCTTCGCATGTGAGGCACTTCAGCTTCCACTGGAGAAATCAGCATTCAGCATCTTCTAGAAACAGGACTGGTTTTGCCAGCCTTGGCAGTAACTGATGTTTCACATATTTCAGGGGATCTGGAAGGTAAAGTCAAGTGGTTGGACAACTTTCAGAAGTCCAGGCAGTTGCAAGAGGTCATAATTTGGCCTCAGGTCTGGGCTCGTGACAAGAGATTCTTTGTCCCAGAGGTAAGCAGTTTTTTTAAAGGGCATTTTTCTTTGAGTAATGTTTAGTTTCCTATCTATCTT
The DNA here is from genome assembly GCF_030463565.1 of Pelecanus crispus. NCBI lineage: Eukaryota > Metazoa > Chordata > Aves > Pelecaniformes > Pelecanidae > Pelecanus > Pelecanus crispus. The sequence goes on from NC_134643.1 coordinate 51,557,320, forward strand.
TATAGTGTCATCTAAAGTTGGTTGGTTGTCTATATTCTAGTTACTGGGGATGGCTTTGCTCTAACAGCAGCAGCTGCAGCCTGAGCACTGCAAACACTGCAGCTGAACATGCAGGCTGTGCACAGTGCCTTGGATGGCAGCATAGGTTGCTCTCAGCTAGCATCCAAGAAAGTATGATCATATGATCCAGGAGGACTCTCCAGTATTTGTTTTTAGGGGGCAGAATGAAATGGGATAGATGTAAGTATTGCTACCTTTTTATAAGGATACGAAGTAGAAATTATTTGCCTCTTTCACTCCTCAAGCTGAGCCGAAGAAATTTTTATGTACATTTAAATAGCATTACAAAAAATTACACAGCATACCTGGGAACATGTGCACCTTTCTGCTGTGGTTACCCACTTGCCCGTACAGACAGACTTTAAGCAGAATTATGGTAACATCATCAAGTGGGTCTCACCTCAAGGATTATGTCTGCTCACATGCAGGGCTGCAAAAACCATTAAACTCACTCTGGAAAAGAAAAACCCAGCTTAACATTTCAAAATGGTAAACACATTTAAGGAATAGCACTGCTGAAGAAACACAGTCATGCTCAGTTATTAGCTGTGTGATGTATTTAGCCTGAGATAAGAGCACACGTATGCTCAGTTTGTTTAACTGCTCGTTGCCTCCCAGTTCATCATCAGATATGCAAGATTCCCCATTCTCTCTTTCTCTCTCCTTTTTGGGTCAAGTGTTTGAAGCAAAGCTTAAGAGAAAACAGCAGTGAAAACATTTTGTCTTCAGCGAACAGACTTCTCCTTCATGAAGGGAGGCTAACACTAGCAGGTAAAGTCCCTAAATGTCCTGGTATCAGGAGTTAGCTTAACAGAACCATATTTTGTTATGGCAGGTTCAGAATGAACCTCTGCAACAGTATTTGGGCAGGTGCAGGAAAGAAAAAGCTGATGTACAGCTTGCCAGAGAGACTGAGAAACAGCCGAACTGCCAAAAGGATGAGTAATCTGTGTGATTGTTTATTGTCACATCTGGATATTCAGTCTGCCAGGTGCTGATGAAATCAGCTTGACTGGCCAATGCCTGCCACTAAAAGGGAGTGGTTTACTGTCACGTTCAAGAACGTGGCAATAGGAAAACAGGAAGTTTAGACTGTCCTATACAAGGTGCCCCACAAGCCTGGGGACCCGTGTCAATATGCCTCACCTCTCTGGCTATCCGCTATGTGTTTCATTGAAAATTACTGAAAAGTCCAGAGGTTATTCCTATTTTCATTTCATAGTTCATCTCTGCTAAGACTGCTGTTTTGATGGATACCTTGGAACACAAAGGTATTATCCTGCTGGGTGCTTCCCTTTTATGAACAGAGCAATCATACAACATGCCATTAACTCCACAGGTAGCAGTGATCCCACGCAAGCGTGTTGATTTCTGCAAAACTGCTCACAGCTGCCTATCACCCTGGCAGAGCAGAGACTCACATGTCCAGACACACAGGCACCATTTTGTAGCAGGGCACAGGTTGCTTCCTGGGGAGCTGCTGCAGAATCTCTACCTGTACAGGAGAGGAGGATTTCCTCTTTGCATGAGCAGGAAGCAGAGCCTGGGCAGTTTGGAGAAGACCATCATCTGAACAGATGCTGGAAGCTGCGTGCCATGGTGGCTACGGGGCTGTAGCAATGGTTTGACAGAGATGAGCACACCCAAGTCTTACATTTCCTTCACCACCTCCTCAGGAACAGAGGTGAAGAGAATAAGGATTCAATACTTTCTGTCTCCCACCACCATTGTCACTGTTATAATGGGAGCAGCAAAAGGCACACAGTCCATTTTTCAGTGTTTTCAGTTTCCTTCCCTTGTGAGGAGAATTATATTAGCAGAGAAGGCGGCACAACATCAGGGACATGGAGAGTGGAAGAAAAGGTTGCTGCTGATGTTTAGGGTATGGCAGGCAGAGGAGAAAGCAAGCTACTGAGTCCTCTCCTGCCGATGCTTCCCTCTGCACTTGTTGTTCTCTTGCTGAGACATGAGCCCCTAAGGCAGGAGGTAAGGGTGCCTGTTATGACCCAGACTGGGCAGCCCAGGGTGGGTCTTAGCAGTTTCATGATTCCCTTGGGCTAAATTAAGGTGAAACGACACCAAACTATCAATTAAACGCTTTATTGATTGTAGAAAGGACCTGAACTTGACACATGCAACAGTAGGCAACATGAACTTGGAAAGCGTAGTGGTAGGCAACGTGGGTTCTAATTGAAACACTTATAAGAAGAAAGGAAAAAGAGGGGAAAAGGCGGGGGGGGGGGGGGCAGGGGAGCAGAGACAGACAGAGAGTTATCACCACCCTTGGATCCCACGAGGACAATGGCAGATGTAGCAATCCTCTGGTGATGGGCGTGCACCTGGCTCCTTGGAGTTGTGTCTTTGTCGTGGTTTAGCCCCAGCCAGCAACTAAGCACCACGCAGCCGCTCGCTCACTCCCCCTACCCCGATGGGATGGGGGAGAGAATTGGAGGAGTAAGAGTGAGAAACACTCCTGGGTTGAGATAAGAACAGTTTAATAATTGAAATAAAGTAAAATATTAATGATAATAATAACAATATAATAATGATAATAATATACAAAGCAAGTGGTGCACAATGCAATTGCTCACCACCCGCTGACCAATACCCAGACAGTTCCCGAGCAGCGATCGCTGATCCCCGGCCAACCCCCCCCGGTTTATATACTGAGCATGACATCATATGGTATGGAATAGCCCTTTGGTCAGTTTGGATCAACTATCCTGCCTGTGCCCCCTCCCAGTTTCTTGTGTACCTGGCAGAGCATGGGAAGCTGAAAAGTCCTTGACTAGCATAAGCAGTACTTAGCAACAACTAAAACATCAGTGTGTTATCAACATTCTTCTCCTACTAAATCCAAAACACAGCACTATGCCTGCTACTAGGAAGAAAATTAACTCTATCCCAGCTGAAACTAGGACAATCATTTATAGACTAGTCCCCACCTCTCAGTCGCGCCAATCCCACCCCCTTGAGGCCTTACATAGTTCTTGTTCCAGAACATTTTTGATCTTCTGTGCAGGCACCATTGCGGGGGGGGTGGTCGCGAGGGGTCTTTCAGGTGGTCGTGAGCCCCTTCCTCAAATGAACTCTGTAGGACCTCTGGCCATGCATGGTGAGTTGTCACATCCTCCAACACACCTCCCTGCGCTCTGTGCCAACTGACTTCTCCCTTGTGCTTTAGTGTCACTATGCAGACCTTAACTTGTCTCGCCACAATGTTTGAGACATCAACTTACATTAACTGTTTCAGTCTCTCACAGTGTCCATCGGGGCTCCGTATTTCTTTCTGTAATACACAATTAGAGAAGGAGGTATGAACATAGCTCTTACCCACCAAGACAGCCAGCTGTCTGCAATCTGCAATATAAAAGTGCCTGGCATTTGGCCACTTGTCTGAATGAAATACCTTTCAAGACAAAAATGAAATCACAAGTCAAAAATAATGCCGCTCAATAGAAAGAAGCATGTTCTAAAGTCACCACTCTGAACAGACTCACACAAATTTGGTGTTAAGCTGAACTGTACTTGTTTGAAAGAAACTGAGATCACTGAGACCACAGTTGCGTGGGGTTTTTGTATCCTGTAATTGAGAACAGGAGCAGCTGAGAGAAGTGGGTTTGTTCACATGTAGGAAGAGAAGGCGCAGGGAAGACATTACTGTTTTCTTCAACTGCCTAATGGCTGGTTTAAGGCAGATGGAGCTGAAGGCATCTTGGAGCTGCACAGAGAAAGGATGAGACACAACAATGCAAGTTGCAGCATGGGGTATTCCCCCATTAGATATTTGGAAAAGCTTGTTAACAATTAGGGTGGTCGAATATTGATACAGACGACCAGAGAGGATGCATATTCTCCTTTCTCAGACATATTTAAAACTTGACTGAACAACCTGCTCTAGTTTGGCCTGCTTGGAGCACTGGGTTGGACCAGAGACCTCCAGAGGTTCCTTCCAACTCATGCCATTCAATGACTCTATGAACACAGTATAAATCAAAGAAACAGAAAAGTTTGCCCACAGCAGTAGACAGAGTTTACAACAAATAATTCTTTTCTGTGTAACACCGACAAAAGCCTACTGCTGTACAAGAGATGCTGTGGAGAACCGTCTACAAAGTTTTTTACTTCATAGAAACTTACAGAAGGGTAGTTTTTATAAGATGTCTAATACACAGTAACTTGCTTGTTTGTAGTCTTCTGAATCTCCAGTGATATGTAAGAAGGTCTTTATGGTAGTTTCTTTATTGTCCATGCAGCTGGCTGATCCATGACCTAGTTAGAATTTTAGTTTTCAGTAGTTACTGATGTTGCTTTGTGCAACATTAACGAGACAAGAAGTTTTCAAGCCAAACCTTTCAGAACCAAACACCCAAAAAAGTATTTTACGATCCTGCAAGATTGTCTGGAAGCAATAGGTCTGACCAACCCCATTTGCTGTGAAGAGTAGCCGGGTATTTCATGCCTACTTTTCATGCCCAGAGATGCCCTATTGGTACAAAGTAGCCAGAGGACAGATTATAAAGGGTAAAGACTACAGCAGAGAAAGGAGGTGATTCTGGAAGTGAAACAGGACAGCAAGTTGGGACCAAAAAGGGAAATGAAAGAAAGATTCACGGAAAGGGATAGAAGAAGCCATAAACAAGGAAGAGGTCAAAGGATCAAGCTCTGCAAATCCAGTAGAGAGTCCAAGTTTTCTGCAGGAAGTTACTTAAAAAATTGCTCTTGCTTTTGTTAAATTGCTCCCTATTATTTATTATAATTATAATTTATGATAAGAGTTTCAACATGGCTTGGAGATCAACCTGAAAGACTTTAAAGCATTCTTACAGACATTTGTTGTTATATTCCTCACATCCTCATGACCTCTAAGCTAGGAAGCCAACACTATTTTGTGTAGTTTTTGAAAGGCTTTTGTGATGCTATCAATTCATTGCTGTTAAAGCCTGTGAAGAGGGCAGTATACCAGTATTTAAAGGTACCAGGAAAAGGTGGCACTTCCCCATTTCTTTATCTCTGACATTTTCAGAAGGTTCAGTGTTTACCAGCTAGGATTTGCTAATTTATAGCATGCTGATTGTTGTATTTGTAGGTACTCCAGGTGATCCAGGTCACTTTCCCTGGCAGACATGTAGTTGTTTTTTCATAACAACGTAGCTGTTACAAGGTACAAGTATTAGTAGCCAAAATCATCAAGAGACATATGATTTTTTTTAAGCACTGCATTTGAGAGTACAGACTAGGGGATGAGTAGTTGTGTACTATGTTGGAAACCATGCTTCTTTGTTAAAAGCATTTTTTAAGATGCAGTGATTCATAGACATGGCTTATCTTAGACGTAGCAATTCCTTAAAATAACCACACCACCAAATTGATTTTTTTGTTTTCCTCCTTAGAAAGCACAAGACTCCTTGACGTCTACCTCTTCCTATTCGATGATTTCCTATTAATTACCAAAATTAAACGTAACAAAAAGGTAATAAGGGATAGAGATATACATGGTTGCGGTTGTTATGGTTTTTAGCTTGGTAAATATTTTGAATGTACTTTGGAAGATTGATCTAACGATAAAAATACAAGATGACTAACCAGCATGAAGGATGGGTGACACTTCCTTATGCTAATAGCAAACCATAACACCAATACAAAACCCTGCTTCTAGGCTCTGTATGTTACAGAAATACTGTGACAGGCAGAATTTACATTACAAGACCTTAATATTCTCCTGGTGTTGTTCGGATGTGCTGGATTCCTAAAGCTCAGAAAAGTTTCAAGAATGTAAGAAGTTTTCTAATGCTCCCCTCATGACTCAGTCCAGCAACCTGAAAAATTTTCATCCCAGAGATATCAGAACTGTTGGAAAGAAGTAAAAAAAAAAAAAAAGGAAGAAAACGGAAATGCTAAAATAGATGGAAGGTTGGCTTTATTCTCAGTTCCAACAGAGCCTGTTGTATGTGTCCTCTTTTCGTCTTGATTTCCCCTAGTTTAAAATGGAGATATAATTACTCTTCTTAAGAAAATTTTTATTGATGAAAGATGCTATAGAGAGTTGTATAGATGATAAATATCTGTATTTAGCCTTCAAAAAAAGGCACTGGATGACCTGAAATTCCTAAAGCTTCAGTGTAGGAGTATATCTAGCTAATTAAGTTTATGAAGAGGATGTAAATTAAGGCTATGAAGATGATGTAAATGAAGGCTAAGCAGACCTGTACTAAATCTCAAAAATTTTGTGTCCGATTTAAAAACTTCTTTTTTGTTTGTTTGGTTGGGTTTTTTTTTTTTTTTTAAGAAGTACCCATTCTGCCTTTGTAGGAGATAGAGAAGGTAGAACAGTGAGAGATGGTAGAATAGCAGCACCATCCCATAGCACAGTGGAGAATGAAGGGAGCAGCAATTCAAGGGGCCTGGTGCCCACAGGCAAGACTCTTTGAGGGTTTCCCCATGTACATGTGTTGGTGAACCTTCTGTGAGGGGCTGTGACCCATCTGGAGCCCCAGCAATTGTGTGTTCTGCAAGCATGCAAGGAGAGACGGGGATACGCACCTCCAAGGAACAGAGAAAAAGTTCTGCTATTAAAAGAAGAGGGGAGGGGGAAGGGGAAGAGGAGGGCGGAAAAAAGACCTTTGAACACTTCTGACTGTTTTCTGCCTGTGAATTTGTATTGTGTTTCTACTGTGGTTTTTTAGTACAAGGTGTGACCTTGCAGGAGAACTCCAGGTACCAAAGAGTTTTTCTGAGGTTCCTCAGGCAAATAAGCTGTCCGAGTACCTTTGATAAGAGAAAACACATAATTTAGGGCTGTTTAGTGCCTATACTTCATGAGCAGATGGCAGACAAACAGCTAACCAACTTCATTTTCTATTCCCAGAAATACGGGGGCTCAGACACCAGCTTAATCCCTGTCTGCCCTTCCCTCACTCCTGAGCTGCAGTCCTTCATAAGAGAGGGTGGGGTTTGCACAGTCCTAGACCAGCCCATCCCGCTAGACAGACTGATACTGAAAAACGTTGACCCCATCCACATTACAGGTACGTGCCCACGTGCATTTGAACGTCTTCATAAATACCACCTCAATGCATTGCGTACGCAGCGGGGTAAGGATAAGATGCTGTTTGCCCACAAACCACTCCCAGATGCCTGGAGTGCAAACACCGGTGCCTCAGCACTGTTTGGCTTCACAGCTCTGCTCTTACTGCAAGGCGTGACGTGCTAAACAGACACTACACGCCATGTCCCCCTGCCTTTAACAGTGACTTTCACATATGCACCAATGACTGTCAGATTCTCACCCCAAAGGATGTATCAAGACTCGGATGACTTCTTTCTCACAAACCAAGTATTTCCTTGCCCTAACTGCCCTAACACGCTCTGTCAAACCCCAGGCCTCTTTCCCAAGTACATTTTCAATGCTGTAGTAGTTATGCAGCATTTTTTCAGTTGTCCCACTGCCCAACACTCCAGTGCACTGCTCTCTTTGGTGTCCCCACACGTACACAGCAGCAGTAGTTCTCAAGGAGGAGATTTACCCGGAGGTAAGGAGGCTGGAGAGGAGATTTACCTCCTGCTGCTGCTCCTACTCACCTCCCCACAGCTATTGAGAGGATGGAAATCATCCAGCATACGTCCATGCTTCCTTGCTCACAGACATCCAAATCCATTGCCAGGGGAAACTACCCCAATAACATCTGCTGCTGTGTCCTTGGGTGAGGAGGGGAGGAGGACTGACCTCCACAGAGAGTGACCAGCCTTACCGTGCCAAAACAACATCCCTGGAGTCACCAAATCAGAGCTTGGGTGAAGGAGCAGGCATGAAAAATCAGGCCTCCCCTTGGTCTGAGCTGCTCACTCAGGCCCTCCCAGATCCCAGGAGCCTCCTGTATCAAAGAGGAACAAGAGAAATGCAAATCTCTGGGTGAGGAGGCCTGTCAGCCATCCTAACCCTAAAGACTGGGAGAAAAAGCTCAGGGAGCGGGGGTGCTCTGTAGGAAATCAATAGATATGGAAAATAAACCTAGAGCCTGTAAAATTTATGATAACTTTGAAATATATTCACCCAGAGTAATTAGCATTCAGCATCGATGCTGATAGGAAATAAAGGTAGGCAATAAAAGGCAAATGACTAAAGATGAGCTAAGGGGATGAACACAGAGAAGAATAACCTTTTTTCAAATGTGCGCCGTCTGTCTGCCTAACGAGTCTCCTTACCAACCCAGTAGAAACGAAGCAAACACAGCGGCCACCTCTCGCCTGCAGGGTGGAGGGGAGGGCACCCCACGTTCCTGCCTAAACCCACATCTAGGTGCAAGATCAACAGCTTCTGGGTGCTGGAGAGGGCAGTGCAGCCACTCCCCGGTTTGCACATACAAGATTGGGCATAAAAGCCATAAAGGAGATGGGAGTAAGATCTTTGGGTTTTTTCCCAAGCCAGCGTTTCCGACATTCAGAGATTTCTAACCAAGGTCTTTCTATCCCCGTGATCCAGCTGCAACCAGCAGAACAGACAAAGTTACCTGCTGCATCCCAGCCCAGGCTCTGGCCACTGGTTATGGCCCTTCCCTGCACTCTGGACCTCAGCGCCTGACTTCTCTCCCATCTATTCCTACCAGTTTTATTACAGCTGTAGCTATGGCAGTCTCTGTTACTTACCAGCAGTCTTGTAACACCATGGAAGCCCCACCCTAATACAGGACCCCTTGGAGTGGGGTACAACAAAAATAGTGAGAAAAATTACTATAGGGAGCTTGCAGTTCAGATTTCCACCATTTTGTGTAAAACAAGAAGCAAAACTTCCAGTGTCAATGGAAAATGTCCCTTTGCAGGAGAAAAAAAAAAAAAAACAAACCAAACCCCAAACATGTAATATTGTCAGGAACGTGCGACCTTGGGGAATGTTGCTAATTTATTTGCAGTCTCAAGGAGACTTTTACTCCTGGTGGCAGTAAAAGATTAGTTAGCATGTTCTCAGAAGGGGCAGCATGTGACCTGCAGTGATCCATCACATGAATCAAAAATGAAACCCTGATTTTTGATCTAACAAGTACTTTTGCATCCATTAGTTTGCTGAGGGTTGATCTCACTTTGGAAAGAAATGTACCTCAATACAAGGACTAGAAAAATATATATATATTGCAATATCATAGAAATACCCTTTTGGCAGCAGACAGGAGGCTGATAATTATGTGGGATAATTCTAGCCCAAAGCCTGCTACATATCAGTGAAGGGATAAGAGATATAATGGTGTGCTCATAACACTGGGAAGCTACCCTAAAAGCGGAACTATCTGCAAATGCCAGGACGTTATACAAGAGATGTAACTTTACATCTGAGTGTAATAGTAGGAACCCATCTCTGAAGGTCATAAGCAGCAACATACTTTCTGATTAGGAAATTGCTTTCCTTTTAACATTTGGCTCTGAATTTAATCTTTGCAATTACTTATTACTGCTCCACTAATAATGCTTTACACCAAGTTTGAAGGGGCCAGACCCACTAGTATGTTGCTATATCAATGACTGGTAATCTTTACAGGTACAGAATTTCTTTTAGAAAAACATTACTGAGAGCCTGATGCTGAGCATTGCCCAGAAAATTCATTTTTAGAACTGTAAAGTTGTATTTCCGATTGACCACAGACAGAAGGCATGAGTTCTGAAGCATACATGCTCTGTTGCTACAAATTGCCGCTGTAACTGATTCACTGCAGTAGTTTAACCAGTCTGTGCTCCACCTTCCTTTTCTATAAAACTAGGATCATAGGACACTTTATCTTCCAGAAACATTTTGAGGTCTGACTGTAGAGGACTTGGAAATGCTTGGCCAAGAAGCATTACACAGCAGCAAGATATTCTATGTAGCACAAGGCTTCAGAGCAAACTATGTGAACTAGAGACGTTTATCAAAAAGATATGTCAACTGTAGTAGACTCAGAAAAATGCTGCCTTGTCTTGGCTGCTTGAGATCTGCGCTCTCCTCAGGCTGCATGGATTCAGGAGCAGGGCTCCACTTAGGGCCACCACTCACAGGGAGGCAATCACGCACCTTGCTCACCATTGCTTCGTTTACAGCAACATCAACTCCAGCAAAAAAATAAGCAACGCCATCTGAATCCAGTGCATTATAACAGGTTACAGTCCCCTCCTCCCCACCACAACCAGCCCACCCAAGCACGCTTGCAGTCTGCTGCAGGATTTTGGCTACCTGAAGATGTTTTCCCCTCCTCTTCCCTGAAGCTTGCTTCGTAGCAGACTTAAGCCACCCCTTCACTCCAGACATGTGATGTTGATGCCGATTTGTCCGCTTGCAGGGAAACCTGCCCCATAACGCCCGCAGTCACCTGCAGGACCCAGGCTGCTGTCACACCCGGAGTCACCCATTAACGTCTGCAGAAGTTTGGCAGGAACCAAAGGGCTGCCGGCAACATGCCCAGCCCTGGGAGACATTGCTGCCTGCAGCTGACCAGGGGCATCCCGGGCAGCAGCACTGGCTCATGCACGTGCCCCAGGGAGAGCCCAAACCCACCATCAGCCCAAGTGCAGCCACTTCCCTGCGTAGCAGCCATCGTACGGACCTGTTTGAAATAAAACTAAAATGGGGCCTTTCTCTTTAATTTTTGATTTTTTTTTTCTCTAACTTCAGTTATGATTTAGTCCACTTTGAATGGAAACTTCTAGTAATGGTCCTCAGCTAGACTGAAAAGCACCTTAGCTGCACAATGGTAAAAGTAATTCAAAATAAAACAAATGCAAGCAGAATTAATTTTTTGAAATAACAAAGCTCCCCACACAACAAAAACCTAACCATATCAGGGTGCATTGCCCTATTAAGAATCAGAAAAGATTACATATATTATTTCTTCAATTATAATCCATGTGATATAAAATGGGACTGACAGCTGCGTGAGGAAATTTATACCTTTTCTCCATATTTTTTTCCAGTCTTCAGCCTGCGAAATGCTTTCCTAATACAGCATGAAAATAGGTACCGTCAGTGCATAGCAGTCTTTTTGCTACAAGCTCAGACAGAGGCTTCCAAGGTAAGTAGCACACCTTTTATTTTTTCCTCTCTAATTACACAACTACACTTTCCCTAAAGGAGGATCTCAGCATAAAAGTGGCCATACTGTGCTAAGAATCTATTACAGTTGTGACATTTGACCAAAACCCAACCAAAACAAAATAACACCCCAGCGCTCTCGCTCACACATTTGTTACAGAATTTTTGCTGTTGAACATGTACCAATTTTATATCAGGGTTGATAGCAGGTTGTATTCCTGTTGAAAAATATTATCATTTCTGATTGCTAAAAAAAAAAAAAAAGCTATTTCCTGTGTCACAGAAATGAAGACGGTCGGCCCCTCCAGAGAAGTCAACACCAAAACAACCCCCCACACCCAACTCATATGCAGTAGTACTCAGATCAGAAAACTGTATCATGCTCATCTACTCACGGCACACATCTTGCAATCTGAGACTGAACAGATGGTATGATTAATTCCACCATTACATAAATTTACCCCTCATTTTCACACCACATCACATTTCTAGTAACAGCACTGTGCATAACATCTGAAAGTGTGGTAGGCACTTCACAGAAGTATTTTTTTTTCTCCTGTAAGTTGAATTTCATTCTCAAATACCTAATGCACAGAATTTTGACTACCACTAATACTAATTCTTAAAAGTAAATCACAGTAGATGGGTTTTCTCAGGGAAAAGCAATGAGTGAATTCTCTCCATTTCCAAGTCACTGGTTGGTACTTGGAGTAGGTATCTACTATAGGTATCTGCTCAAGAGGTCGTTACCTTCTCCTGCTATTGAAATACTACCTTTCCCTTCCAAAGCTGCCTTCACTCCAGCTGGCTACCATCTTCTCAACATCTCCCACGTGCAGTTCATCAAAGGAGAAAGCCCTGCAGTGAAAGGTTCTTTTCACTTGGATGTGGTGGCATTGCCGCATTTTGTTGACTTTGGGGGCTCTGAGCCCTAGGAAAGGCAGACTTTCTTCCAGCACGGGTCGAATGAACTACCTTGTTTCAGCTCTGAAGAAGCCCAATCTCAGCATGATCAGTATATTTTTTAAAGAAACTTTTCTAGCCAAGATGAGCTCATGGGTTTAGCTGACATGATTCTGCAAGGCAGAAAGGAAGATGACCTGGATAAGATTGATACTGGTGAGGACCGTTAGACCAGGGGCTCGAGCTAGCTAAGCTATATCAAAAGGGAGACAGCAAAATGAATGAAGCCGTACGTGCCATATTCCCATTGACTCGTCCCTAACAGAGGGCTATTATGTCGCAAGCTGCCTCTTAGATCTGATTTTTGTGAAGTGCCTGCCTCGGCCTCCGGCTCTCTTGCGAGGCCCAGATTCACCCGGTCCACCTGCCTCTCGCTCCCATACTGCGCTCTCCCGACTGCACGGCGAGCGCACGCGATGCACTGAACGGAGATGCAGTGAATCCCTTACCCCGCTCCCACCTCTCTCTCAGAGACCCAATACTCAGCAGAGCCATGAAAACACAGACCTGAAATACGCTGCTGTTGCTCATCCCACCCATACCACCGTCCTGCCCTCTGTTCTCTTCCCCCCTGTCCCCGGCTCTCCTCCCCGTGCCTTGAAAAGCTCAACAGTTTAAATCCTGCCTCGTCCGGGTCCACTACTGCCTGGCAAAGCCCTGTGTAACCACCACCACCACCACCACCCTGCGCATCGGACCCTCCTCCGCCAGCAGCTCCAGAGGGGCCAGAGCAACCGCCCTATGCCAAAGCCGGGCTCCGTGCTCTGCCACGCACGTACAGCTTGCACATGCAGACTCTTCTCGCATCCCCTGCTGGGACTCCTTCGACCTGCAGGTCATCCAATTTCTCGCTCCAGCTTTCTATTTTCCAAAGAGATGTTTTTAACTCATTCAGGGTGTAAACGTGCACGAGAAACAACCAGATGGGTCAATAACAAAATTTATGAGTCCCAGCATAGCGTGAAGTAGAACAGGCTGCCCCTTCTCATGCATTTCTACTCTTTGCATCCAATCTCAGTGTCTCTACATGCATTACAGCAGGAAGGGCAGCTCCTGACTAGGCAAAATAAAAACCCTGGGGTGGGAGAAGCACAGCTAGACCTTAAGCTTGTATTGCTGCCAACTAATTTGTAATGTCTAATCATAGCAATTCAGAGACAACCCAGCTTCTGCGACCCAGACCATCTGGAGTAGCACAGAGAGAAGGAAGTTACTTATTCTAAATTGATCTCTCCAGCCATCACCCCCTGCCCTCATACCTGGATGACAGCAGATATAGAGCTGAATGCTGTCAGCGCGATGCTAGAAACTGAAATTCATGTGGCAGCACACGACAAGTTTCGGAAGGGGACAGAACTTGTGATGCTGATAGCATTGGGGCTGTCTTAATCAGAGGAACAGGGAGCCCAAACTGCAGGGACAGCACTAAACTACTAAAAACTTACACAAAATGGGTGAAATAGCCTGCAGCAAACTTCACCTTTACAAGTAAACAGAGCATTAAAATCCTACCTTACAACCAAAAACGAAACCTTCACTGGAAAACCCTGCCCCCAGACATAGACTCCAGCAGCATGTAGCAGCCTGAGCAACTGGGAGAGTCTCAGTTCTGGGATAATTCATGTTCACTTCAGGAATTATGAGCATGGGCCTGAAGAAAGGCTGAATGAAACTAAAGGCTCTGGGTGTTTATGTAGCTGAATTACTGCAACTTTTTTAGATTGTCTTGGTTTACAAATTATTTTTTCTTGTTACAGAAAACATGGATGTCACAGATAGAAAAGGCAATCTCCAATTATACCACGCAACATGAAACCAAGAACGCTGCTGCTTTCCGCTTCCCAGCTGAATCCTCTGAAATTTAATGTCAGCACAGCACTGACAGAGCCAGTGGAAGACTTGTGGTGATAACACAGCTATTTCTTCCAGCATGCCTTAACTTTCTGAAGCTAACAGATTTCTGACTTGATGAGACAGAAGTGAGAAGTTTTGACCACGGGATGTAGGAATAAACTGGAGGGGGAAAATAAGCTCTGCAATACATGTATTGGTCTTAGATGCTTCTTTGCTTCAGCTAGGAGAAGGCTCTTGCCATCCAGGGAAGCTTTAACACAGCTTGTCATTTCCTAGAAAGCGGGACAGGGGAAAAAACATATGTTGGTGAGGAGAACTCATTCACCAAAAAAGTCTAGAAGGGTTATTCCAAGATCATTCAAACTGCATTAATAAATGTCATGAAATGAAAATTGTGTAGCCACAGCTCCTGATAGTTATGCCTCTCTACCTACTAAACTATAATATCACAAGAAGTTTTTTGCATTAACATTGGGCTTGTGGAGGCAGATCAGGAGAAGCATATGTTGTGTTGACTCCCCACTAATTTTTAAAATGACATTATTTAAGTTCTTCGAAAAAGGTCATAATTACTTACAACATTCAGTTAAACTAGAGATACTACAGAATATATAAAAAGAAAGAACAAAAGTGCAATGCTGCCCTGCTTTATTGGGATTTTTTTTTACCTGAGGTTTTTCACTACTTTATAACAGCAGATCTGTCATCATGCATTGTTTACACCCACTGCAGCCTTTAGAGTTCAAGTTTACTTCACAAACCTGAGTGTTCCTTTTGCATTAAATCATTCAATACTTCACTGCTATCCTAGATCCGTGGTCCACATAGCAGAAGCGTGCCCCTGTTAATCAATGTATTTTTCCCTCTTTTTGAGGTACTGGAAAAGACCCACACAGAACTGCCTGAAACTGCTTCCCACAACAGTCATGCAGGTTCACTAACATGAAGGGAGGGAGTGCTCACACCAGGTTAGCCTTGGCTAATCCCCTGAGATTAGCTATAGTCAAGAGAGAATGGGAGACTTCCCTAAAGCCACTCTAAGTGACTCTGTCACTTCTCCCGCTTTCTGTCCCCAATCAGCTAGTCTCCCTCAGCAGAAAAGTTAGCCCTTAGAATATCCCCAGTGCCAGAAATTCCCTCAGGGGGAACCAAAGAGAGAAGCCACACAGATGAGGACTGTGCTGAAGAACGTAGGAGGGCCATGCCAGTTGTTTGTATTATTCACAGGGAAGTCAGCGTTCACTTCACATTCACCTCTGCTCCACAATCAAATTAGGCTCGAGTTCAAGCGTTGACCCTAACCCCGCTCCTCCCCAGCTCCACCCATGAGGATGCGGTGGTACATTTTATCCACGTGAGCTGGTTCACCTGTACATACAAGCTACCGTCTGGAGGCTGTATATATGTATGCACTTACCTGGTTCAGCACCCTCCAGATGCAGCCTAGGTAGCTGCAGTACACATTCCTGCTCTCCCCGCCCTGTGCCTGTGACGGGCAAGCTTTTGTCACAGCCTCCTGGGAAAGCAACCGCCCCTCAGGCTCCATGCCAAGGGGTGAATGTGTAAGGCAGAAGAGCAGAATAAAGCGGAGACAACAGATCTGCTCCGGGACACCACGCAAGCTGCAACCACTTAGCCGCAACTTGGCTCACACAGCTGTGCTCCATGTCCCCAACCCCAAGCTCAGCTGCACGCTGCATCACACCCTGCCCCTTCCACCCCTGGTGCCTCACCAGAACCTCACAGTATCTCGAAACCAATGCTGATAGCACCGAAAGATATTTCAAGCCCAGAGAAGTCACACCTGACAGACTAAGCTCTGCGCTTCCTGCGCTGGCAGAAGCGAGGGGGTATTTTGCATCTCTGTTGTATTTTTGCCAAAATGACCTTAAGCCAGGTCTGCTCAGTTTACCAGGCAACTAAGGAGTCCCAGAGATTCAGTATTTCCTGGAGGCCAGCACATCTCCCTGGAGGACACCCCAGGAGAAGGAATCACCCGCACACAGGGTGTCTTTAGGGAGACGTAAGCTCAACAGGTTCTTATGTGGTCTGGAGAGAAAGATGCCTCAGAAAGCAGTCGAGGCAGAAATTAACTTCCCAACTCAAATTGCCTTTCAGAGGAGATCTCTTCTCTCCCTCTTTCTCCACTGTCTACACAGAGCCGCTAGGAAGATCTGCTTCAATAGCTAAACACATTTTTTTGCAAATACCCCCACAATTCAACAGTGGCTTTCTCATGGGACTGATACACACACATCAGTCACCTGGCTTCTCTCTGCAACACAGCTCCACCCTGAAAGGTTTCCGTCTGACAAGCAAGCCCTTCGTTAGTCTGAAGAACTAAAACAAGTGCTACTTCCGAGTCTTCCAGTTATGCCAGTTGTCCGACTGCATTGAATATGATGTCTGAACACAGCCAGCGACAGAAGGACTTTAACTGAATGCGGGATACCCAGCAGCCTTGTGCAGTTATTGCGAATGGAAAAACTACTCTGAATTTAACCTGTGAAAAAACAGATTTGAAAAACACTCATTATCACTGCCTCCTCAGGAATGTGAAAGCTTTTGTTGCAGCTCCCCACAGGTCTAAGAAAATGGAGTGTTTAGATTGTTCTTAGATGTGTGGCTTCCCAACAGTTCATTTGTAAAATGCTTTGCTGTCTGAAATGGGGCAAGGTAGATTTGAATGACAGAACTGGTCTATCAGAAAGGTCTGATTTTTTTTTTTTTATTGTCATTAATCATTCCTTTACAGGTTAGAAAACAAAAAATGACATTTCAATAACATTTCATCATAGTTTATACAGAACTGGTTGATCCATGGTATCATCTTCTCATCCAAATCCACAGCCGCCTTCCGAATCGCAGACTTTAGGAATTACAGTGCACGCTGGACTAAATTCTTTCACAATGTAAGGCACAACTACATGATCACAAGTAGTAAACACAAACACTGAAAACAGAACTTAAGAGAATCAAACTTCAATTAGAAAGAAACAAAACCAAAACACACTCATGCAAATAATCTATCTACACCTACCAAGATGGTATGATCCAGTTTAAAAGATGTGCAGGACTCTAGGTAAAACTGCAACATAAGGCTATTATAATACATTACCTCTAAATACTGGGTAGGAACTTAAAACTTTTTCCATTTATATTTTATACATTTATACAGAAATTAAGCTGTATGAGCAATATTCACATCCGCAATAATAAACTGATCATTAAAATTCAGAAAAGAGGCAAACAAGACAATGTAATTTGTGGCACGCATCCATTACAGAATACCATTCATCAAGTTCACATCTCAAGTACTGAAGAAAAAAAAGATTAAATTAATGGTGCATTTGGTGAATGAGGTTATCTATAGCCAAATGACAAAGCTGCATACAAAATTGTTTTTACCCAGCAGACCGTGATTATGAAAGCTTGCGGTTATGATTTATTTCCTGTCCAGCAGCTAGAGTTTGCAAGACTGAAAGTACAGAAGTTAAAAGAATACAACAGAGTTTACAATAACTTGAAACTATTGGATACTTTCAAACACATTAAAAAAAAAAAAAAAAAAGACTTAACTTTTTTCCTTTTTGGTGATAAAACTTTTGCAATTTTGGCATTCACTATAACTTTTACATAACACAACAGTGAGCAAACCTTATTAAACTTACCTAATGTTTGAATTTCACTCTGAGAGGTAGTTTAAATGAAATCTTATGTAACGGCATCAAATGGTGGGGTTTTACGATTTTTTTTTGTGATTTTTTTTTTCTTTTCTTACAAAAGTGACAAATCCTATACAAGCAGCATTTTGGACACATTACTATAAAAAGTTCTGGTATTTGCTAACCCAGCAAGACATTCTTTCAAACATCCCTTTTGTGCCAGGAATCAAGCTTTAGCATGATACAGCGGAGTACTTTGCCATAAAGCCAACAGCAGGAGCCTGGACCTGCCAGCACTGGCCTGTTGACATATAACAATGAACACCCTTTCCCAGCCCTCTTTACCCAAAAAAGGCAGGAAATACAGATGAATTTGGTTTTAGTTTAGGTCATAGGGGAGGAAAAATTGGAAAACATGCCTACCAGGCTTCTGCTTTCATAGTAACGTTGATCCAAAAGGGTTAGCAGGGCTTCAGTAATCTTCAAATGAGCAGATACTCCTGTATCTGCTGCACAGTGAGTGCATAGTACATGGTGAGCTACAGACAAAAGGCAGAGTTTATTACATTAACTAGTACCTATCCTCTTCATTATTGTGATCTTAAGTGGCATCTAATGTTCTCTCTAAAGAGGCAAACCTCTTTATTCAGTGCCCCTTTAAAAAAAAACAAAACAAAACAAAACCCAAAATACCCCCAAAACTGAGTTTCTGTGGAGAGACTTTACTATCCAATTATTGCTGGTTTTGAAAAGTACACCACTTAGTGCTTTTGGAGAGGCTGTGGTTGGACAATAATTTTAAACTTATCCTAGAAGGGGTGCTGAGGACAAGACTTCAAAAATTAAGAACTGGACAACCGGCAAGACCCTTAAAAATACATAAAATTCACGATTTCTCATTTTATAATCTTAAAATGAAGCTCTACAAAGACAATGTGTGCGTGACTACATAGTTTTTGTTGTTACATGTGCTCTCAGATGATGATTGCATTTTTGGTACAAAGGAATTATGAGTGCAATTCTCCTTACATAGCAAGGGGCCAAATGTAATACAGTGAAAAGTCCAGCTGAAGATAAACCTTCTGTCCATTGATTACAGCTAACACATGCAATGCAAATTATGCCATTCCACTTACTGTAGATTATATTCAGTTAGACAGCAAAAAGTGCATAGTGCAAACAACAGTGTTGTTTCCTAGTCCTCCAAGAATATGAGAGTGGGAGGGGTGGTACTTGGAGGAAAAATTTATCAGTTTCAACATACTCAAACCATGATATCATTCTTCTTGGCATAGTTTATTTTCTGTTTGAACTTAAGCTCCAGCAGTTTTCTGTCTACCACTGAGTACTGGTCATAAATTTTTTAAGTTTTGCAACAAGCATTTGTTCCCACTTCGCATTTAACTGATGTTTAACAATCCAGAAAAGTACTTGAGTTTTCCAGGTCCCTTCTTTAGGAATGTCACTTCTCTTACATCTAGCATGAGAGACTCAATTGTTCTTGCTAATGTAATAAAAACATAGCAAGTTTACTTCATGCTTCTGCTCCCAAATCCCTTCTTGGTTCACTAAGAAAGCTTTTCCAGTGAGGATTCACAAATAATCCTAATCGTCCCAAACCCAACAAAAATAGTTATTCACTGTTGTTGTGTACCTAGTGCTCCATGCCAACTTGGTTACTTGACACCTTCCCAAAACAGAGGAAAAAACCCACACTCTACCCTAGAGCCTTTGACTCTTGTGCCAAAGAGTGAAGCCAGCTGAAAAACAAGATCCCTCTAAAACTCTTGCCTCTGTTGGAAGCTGCAGCAGAAAATTCTTTTTGTCTCTTCATCTGCAGACCGCAACTTTTCCTACTGTGACTCATTAATTTTATCCTCTTTGTTCAACCTTTGCAGAAAGGGGAAGATTACTGGAGGGAAGGAATACATGGGGAGAAGAAATAAATAACAGTGAAGCACAGCCAGCTAAGATCAAAAGCCTGCCACTAACCTCTGCAACGCTACCTGCCTCCAGAGGGGTTGCAGGACGGAAGTATGAAGTATGTATTGCTGACATGAAGCTGGAGTAGAACAGTAGGATTTGGCATTTTGGAGGCAACAATGCAAGGGATTGTGGTTCTTTGACTGGGAAGAGAGGTGATGTCTCCAGGAAGTGAAAGAACCTCTCCCCACCCTTAACAAGACTATCCTTTACACTTTTCCAATTGCCTCCGTAGCTTGTCTCTGCCCACGTAGCAGCTGGTCTCTCGCATTCCGCTCCCCCAGCAGTTCTGAATGTGGATGGACTGTCCTGCAGAGGCAACAGTTTCAGGAACAAACCCCACACTTCACTGTCCCATTCCTGATGCCATGGTAATGGCTAATAATCAAAGGCAGCTTGAGGATCCAACACACCTACTGGTCTGAGTGCTGGTTTTACCATTATTTCCATGTCTTGCTCTATAATGGCCTCTCCTCAGTGAATCAGAGCAATATGGTTCTTGCTAGAGGTTGTTAAAACACATCACTGTGTATCCTCCGGTTCCAAGGCTCTAGTTTCTTCTGCCATTTTATTAGTTGTTCCCTCTGTTCCTGTGTTTGCAGTCTGAAAAATCAGGGGATTAAACTATTTTGTCTGGAATCCTTTAACTCAGTATGGTAAAAGTTGCCAGGCTTTTTACTAGGTTTTCCTATTATTTATGTTTTAAAGCAGTGCAACACAAAACCCACATTCCTACTGAAACATGCCCATCAAAACAGTCCAACTCTGCAAGCAGATTTATAAATACAGCGCTTTTCACCCTCCAGTTTCCCTTATTATGTATCTCATAGGTCATTTTACTGAGCTTGAGCACAACTTTCAACCTGGCAGTGAGGCTGAGAGAGGTCTATTATACCACCAACTTGTCAACAAATACAGACCAGCACTAAGAATCATAAGCACAAAGAAGGAGCATAAGATTTAGCAGTGGAGTCATAAATTTACTCCAGTGAAAAGCTGTAGAAATCCTGACCTATTGCTGCAGACTCAAAGCTTAAGCATGAAAGCTTCTATGCCATCACTGATCCTCCAGATTTTAACATTCCCTTTCTACAAATGTGTATTTGAAAAGCATCTCCATCCCCTCAAGAAGTTGGTCATATAAACTGGTCAGCAAAAAGCAACCTTCAGAAATTGAGCTCGTTTTGCTCCTGAGGCTGAGGAGCTCCAGACCAAGGTCTGATCTGCGGTCAACCAACCACACTGCTTCAGCAGCCAACTGAGTGAGGTGACTCTACTTGTCTTTACACAAAGGCATCCCAAAAGGCTGAATTAAGAATAACCCTGCTAGAGCTTCTACCACTTCCTTCTTTACTGCAGAGCTCTCTCCTCAGCTTTCACACGTTCCCATTCAAAAGGAAAATGCCTGAACACGAGTCTTTTAACCATTTTCCTAGCTCCCACCGAGAGATTTCCATCTTCCTCTGCCTCATGCATTTTGTCCTTGTGCAGTCGCAGGAAGCTTCTCTCTTCCCTCTCAAAATCCCTTCTGCTCCACGTGGTCATCCTTCACTCTGAGAGCAGCACAAGGCTCCGTGCATTACACAACAGGGCAGAGTGCATCGAGGCTGCAGCAGAACTGTCACATCTTTACTCATCCCACATTTCTGAAGTCACGTGTGAGACAAAGAAAGGCTCAAAAGCAAACTTTTTGGATTCTCTCAATAAGTAAGTAAGTATAAAAAAAAATTCCTGGAGGCAAAGATTCTGTTTGTATTTTCTATTCAAAAGATTCTTATGCCAAACAGCTACGCTGACAAGGAGAAACAGCGAGTCCAGAGGCTCTGTTCAGATGGAATCATTGCAGCAATTGTTTCTTTTGAGCAAGCAATTCTCAAGTTTGAACCAGAAAAGCAGGTCAGTACTTCACATAAACCACGGTTGTATCCCAAACCTTTTTACAGCAAGGAGAACGAGTTACATAATTCAGCTGGCTTTTGGGAAATAAGAATTTAATTTTAAGAAAACTCCTTGAGGAAGACTCCTTGAGGCTGCAAATGTAGAACTAGACAGGTAAGCTAAGAAGGGATATGAAACATATAGATGGAGAAGAGGAATTAAGAAGTTTTTCACTCGAGAGTTAATCAGGACTAGACATTTTTCATAGAAGAGACTCTTCTTCATTCACATATAGAGCTGTCAATAGATAAAAGCAAACAAGCCTGCCTAATGATGGCTAAGATTCCATCATTGTGACAGAATTTGATTCCTTACCTCGGGCAAGAAGTAGAGGAATTCAGGACACAGTCCTTTTCTCTGAACAGCTGGCAAAATTTTGTAAGACACAGAAGGGCTTGGGGTGTGGAGAATTTATTAGGGTATTTAAGACAAAGGGTCCCTAAATATCGGAAGGCATAACCCCCGCTCAGAAGAAATAATCTTAACGGTTTTGAAATACCAGATACAAAGGGAAGAAAAATTAGACACAGGCAGGCAAGAACAAACAGGTATAAATAAAATAACAACAAAAAAGAAGTTTGGAGCCTACATGAACTCTATAAGAAACCTCTGTTGCAAGTAAGGAAAGCAAATATGAACAGACATCTAAAGACATATATGGCCTCTTGTTTAGAGATGTTTGGCTTATAACTAAGCCAGTAGCAGGAGATTCACACCACCATTCTGAGCAGACTAAATCATATAACCAGCATAACATTGAAGACCCCCTGGTAATGAGGGTCAGATGGAGCAATGGAAAACTGAGGTTTGTTAGGTGTAGCAGGAGTTCAGCTTCTTCCACCAAAAGCTGAGGGAAGGGACAGAAGAAAAGGTCAGATAAACTGCAGCACTCTCAAAAAAGACTTTTTCTTAGTAGGATACCTAGCGTGGAAGGTCTGAATGTCATTTAGAACCAGAAGGACCTCTCAGGGCTTCCAGGGTACGGGCAAGGGAAGAGATGCACTACAAGCTACTACCAGTATTGTTTGTTTGCCTTTTAAAACCCACATACAAGGGTTTCTGGAACATTAAAATCCATCAACCAAATACGTAAAAGTGAAATCAATCAATATGGGATGGAATATTGTAATGTACCATGTAATATTCCTACAATGCCAGCTAAACTTTGTCTCATCATTTGTTCACACATACTCTCTCTCAGACACACACGCACACACACACACAAACTATGCAATACAGTATGTGTAAAGATGTTCCAGTATCGAAGCGCTGTAGTTGGATAAGGACTCAGGTGCTGATACTACAACAAGTTCTAAGTGGGCAAACAAAATTGAGTTGGAGTTGAGTCCAGCCCCTACCCTCACTGTGGATTTCGAACTTTAGAGAGAAAAGTCCAAGAACCAGAGAGACAGAAAGAAAACAAAATCACAAGGGGTTATAAAGAACATCAGATATGCAATCAAATGCAACAATTAGTTATGCTTGTACAGCAATATTTGACACATAAAATCCTCACAAGTTTTTGCACCTTCCTTTTTCTTTGAAGGAAACAAGAATAAACTGCAATATCACATAAACGCTGTTTCTCTTGAACAAAAAAATAAAAGATAAAAAAATACATTGTTACTCCTCTGTTTAAACTTTATTTACAAATAACTGGGTATTTCTAATCTAGACATAGAAGCTCTTTCCAGGATAAACAGCAATAAGCTATGGATGATCTGAGCCCATGTCTCACAAAAAATACAATAGTTTTACTTGGTATCAATAAACATTTTAAAATATACTAAATTTTGCCAAGTGTTACAATCATTGTCCAAACTGAATAGTAGTCTGAGTGCTGAACGAAGTGCATCAACAGAAATTATAAATTTTAGTGTAACATTTCTTTGTCACTCACGATAGCCAGTTATCCTTGCAAGTCATTAAAGCAAGTATCACAGACTCGGACAGGCTTCTTAGAAGAAGGAGTTAAGGCATTCTTTGCTGAGCACTCGGCACAAAAGATATTTCCACACTGTCTACAGTGATGCTGTGAAAGAGAAGAAACGTACATGCTGAACATCAATGACGGCATTGATCACTAACAGAGATCACTATCATATCAAGTCAACTCTCATGTTTCAGAAGTTAGTTTGACTTTTTAAATAGCAGTTACATAGCACACAGAATTGCATAGGAGTAAATCTTTTCTAAAGGGTATAGGAGTAAAATATTCAGAAGTGCTTCACTGAGTCTGGAGACTATACCAGCTTGAGAAATGAACTGGTTGAAGTTCATCCTCCTCTTGAACTTCCCTTCTTAAACTTGTTCTGGTCACATAAAACACGTTCTTCTTACATGGAACTACCTGCTTTCACATTGAGAAGTATCCTTGAATGAAAGGATCCAGTAGCCTTTGTTGAAAGACTACCCAAAGAACATCACTGAAATAATGTAGGACAGGGAGAGCCACCTAATACCAAGTCAGGAAGCACTGCAAAATGAACCTCATGAATATCCCTCACCTACTTCATTGCCAAGTCAATTGTTGGAGGGATGGTAATCTCTGGATGAAGGGCAGACCCTACCAATTGAGGGATGCTAACATCTTCTCTGACCGCAGCTGTTTTTACAAAGAAGGTTGGACTACATACCTAAAACACATCCAGTTATTTCTTCTGTTCCATGTCTAGTTAGTGTTTAGAAATGTATAGTCACAAAGCACCAGATCATGTTGATGCCTCATATTTTCACATATATCTAATTTCAAGAAATTTACATTCCTTTTATACCTCTAAATCCAGCTCAGACTGGTTATAAATAAGTTTACTGTAAATACCCTTAAAACAGTGTAATTTTGCTTGCTCACTTACGGGATTAACTATTTTAACACTGCATATAAACTGATGCTGTTAAAACAGCAAAAGAATCATGAATAAAGTAAGCTCTACAAACTTTAATTTTAATATTTAAGGCATTGCAAGCAATAACTATGTTCTGAGACGTCCTGAGCATCACAGCACTATTAAGGCCATTTTCTGAAGTTTGTATCCCATCTAAGAGTTTGAAAACAATAGAAAAAGAAAATCCCCACAGACACACAGTAAAACACACCTACCCTTCTCACTGTCACTGAAAAGCCTTTTCCACAGGCCATACAATTCTGTACCTCATTGTCTTCTGCCCACTTCCTGTTGAGAGCTTGGGTGTGTTTGATCTATATAGAAGATATAAAAAAAAAAGGTTATTTTTTAAATGCAAGTCTAATTCCTACTAATCACCTCTATTTTCACTGTACACACTACCCAGTGTGGTATAAAAGCACCAACTCTGCCATGATACTGAGACCTTTTATTTGTTCAGAGAGAAAATCTTCCAAGTTTCAAAAGTATGAGCAGATTTAAGAACCCACAGACAGCAACATGGCCCTCGTACACCACAAGCATAACATCTTAATCTGGAAAGGTAACCCACCACCAATCCAATACAAACTTGAAATTCTCATAAGTTTCCACACAGAGAATCAACAGGTTTAATTCCTTCAAATCAAGTTATACCTGTAATGACTGGTTTTCTCGGCCAAGTTCCTGCATTGCAGCAGTAGTGTTGTCCAGCTTTTTCTTCATTTCTACGAGTTTGGCTTGAAGCTTTTCAATTTCTCCCTCACTTTTTATACACCTGAGGAAAAATAGTAAATAGTCAGCTCAAAGCACATACGGCAAATGTACACTGCCTCCTTTGGGCAGGTTGTCATCTCTGAGAAGTTACTCTCGTAAAATCCAGCCAAAAACATCCTTGCTGTGAAAAGTTCTTGGATGCCTTGACTGGAAAAATGTTCTGTTGTAATAATCTGTTTAAGATTATCTGGCATTGCTCTCAAATATCTGTGGCTTATTAATACCTGGAGTGATTCCCAAAACCAGGGACAGTACTGAATGCAGTCCATCAACAGCAAGCCCTGATAAGTAGCCCTGTGCAACAGGACACTCTTGCAAACCAGCTGCAGTAGATCAGGTCAGACAAAGGAGCAGAAAAGAAAGCTTTTTCTTTTAGCAAGGCCACCTCCCATCAGCTGAAATTCAGTTAACTGTTGAAAGCCAAATTTCAAAGGGTGTTTTTCTGCCAAGCCATAAACAGCTACTGGATGAATTCAGCACAGTGTGGCAAGGGATTGTCAAAGACAGAGGATCTCACTTGAATTGATCCCATCCTTTCCCAAGGTCTGCTCAAAAACCAAACCAGCAAGCTTGACAGTATCAAAAAAAGTTTTCCGCTCTGCCTTCAGCAAACATGTCAGAAAACAAGGACGAAGAAAGTTCCCTGTCTCACAGGTGTTTCTTCTACCCTTGTAATTGCCGCTTTCAGGTAACTCCCACTGCCTTGCATACCTCCTGCTGCCTGAAAGGCGCTCTGCTTACCTAAGATTTAAATATATTGTAGAGACAATAGTAGAACTGAAGAAAAGAAGACTGTAGGTCTTCAGGAGGAAGAAAACGCCTCTTGTGCGAACCTTAGCCTATCTAATCCGATTACACGTTCAATCTCCTAATATTGAGCAGCGGGCGTACCTAGAAATCCCTAAGCAAATTCTATGTTACTGGAGGCACTAAGGAGTCTCTTCCAGGCTTCTGGATGACTAGTGCATCTACTCTGATTGAGCCAAGGCAGGGGATCCTCAGAGTGATGGAGAAGGATAGTTGAGTAAGAGAAGCTCTCACTGCCAGGCCTTGCAAGGTTCACACAACAGATGAGATGAGAAGCCACAACCTACACACCTCGAAGTTCAGAGGAGCCCAATGGATTTAAAAGGCTCTTACAGATGGGCATAAATCTTTGACCACAAGCACAGAGCTGTGGTTTTGGTGATAAGTAAGGTCCTGATAAGCCTGCCTGATTTTCTACAAAACAGTCACCCTGTCAAAGTCCACAAAGAGCACAGTTTGTCCCCAACACCCCTTGCTGTGCTTTGGCAGGGATGACAGAAGGTTGCACTCTGGAAACTTTACCCACAGCCCAGAGGCACTATGAACAAACATGGATTTAAATAAAGCATGCATATAGAATCCTGAATCAACTGCAACAAGTTTTCAGTGTGAGGCTATCCATTTCCCAAACCACACTTCCACATCATCATGGCCACAGCTTACCTCTCCAGCAATGCTCTTCTCTCATCCTGATTATTCTGCACTGTTGCTTCCAAGACGGCAATGTCCCCACGTAAATCGTCTGTCTGTTTCTCCAGCTCGCTCACTCGCCGCTGACTGCTTTGCCACTCTTTCTTCATTGTAGCCAGATTTTCATTCAGAGCTGTGACCTGCATGGTGAGCTTGGTCTCCTTTTCCTCATGTTTCCGTTTTTCTTCTTCTTTCTCTTTTTTCTCTGCATGCTGAGAAAACAAGGGAACAATGAAAAACAACCTTCCAAGCATTCTTTCCCTATTCCCTACATTTAACCGAGACAAAGAACCTTACTGTACTAGAATCACTACTTTTGATCAACAAATTCTATTAGACAAGGCTGTCATCCCACTGAATTTTGCTACACCATTAAATGCCTCAAAGATTTCTGGCCCTGTCATTTAAAAATTAATGTAATGGGAAACTAAAGTCAATTCTTTGCTTCCTCTCCATCCCTGAAAGAATCCAAAGGCGTGTTCACAAAACAACAGTCTTATACTCTCCAACATACTAACCAGTTTAGCTTCAATTTCAGCACATTCTTTCTTCAACTCCTCTTCTCTCTTTTTCAGTTGATCTTTGACAGCTTGATGGTTTTTTTTCTCCTGTTCCAGAGCTGAATACATATTATCTATTCTGCCTTGCAGCTCTAATTTCTGTTGAATCAATAGCTGTTTTGCATCCTTGAGATTTGCCACCTCCTGTTAGGATACAGAGCTCAAAGTTAAAGTAGCAACATTGAAAGTGTAAATAATTTAAATTCAAAACTACTGTAATTCTTTCCAAGGAGAGAGGACAGCAATAATTTTTACTTTTATCACTGGAAGAAAGGATGATTTTATAGAGCAAAGTATCAGTGATTTTCATGATCAAAGATTTTAAACTTATGCGTATTTTATGAACAATGTTCAATTTTTAAAATAAATTTAATGTATGTTTCTACTAAAGCAGTGGAAGCTCTGTTTGATTATTTTCTACAGTTCTTTGAAAAGATATGTCCATCATAATTTTCTAGAGTCTGTTCTAAAATTTACTTCACATTGTTCTCTGGTTGCAATAATGAGGTTAAAAGCGTCATAATTACAATGTAAAAACCAAACACTGATGGAAGAAATAGTTTCTATTAGTCTTAAATGTATAAATAATTACACTATGTTTTAAGCAGGTAGAATGATAACATTTGGGTTTAAATATTAGTTTTACTTGTTCTCCTGTAGTAAAACAAAAAATCCTGAAGTAGACTAGTTAGTTAAATTTATAGGAATAATTTTCCTTCAAAATTACACAGCCAAGCATGCAGCTATTAACAGACTAATAGGGGTTGCCAGTTTTCCATAAATCAAAATTCACATCACAAATTAAAACCAAACCAAAGACAGCTAGAGAACATATCCTGAGGACAAGGGGATGCCCTATAGATGCATATCTATCCATGCCTTGGTCGGGGATGGGAAACAGAGTATAAGCCTTTAGGAGACAATTTCTGGTTCAGTCTGATTGCTTGTACAGAGATCGAGAGATGACTGTTAAGCTGCCATTGGTGTGCACACATTTTATATACATCTTTATAAATTTCCTTCTTTAGAATAGAAATTTTAGGAGTGATGAGAATTATAATAACCTTTCCCCAGAATCCAAGAAAGTACTGGGCATAGATCGCTTGACAGAAACAAAGTACAGACTTCTATCTAAAAATAAGAGACCATTTTCTAAACACTGGAGAACAAAAGAACATCTGAAACTCATAAGATATCACGTTACTTTCTTTTTATTAGCGTATAGGGACTGTACCTTCATTTATACTTGTGCAGCAACTTAAACCCTGTGTGCTTAACAGATGCAAATAGAACTACTAATACTATAATAGGGAAAACACAAACTATGGCCTTTTAGAGTGTTTGTTTCTACAGAGACTAAAAAATGAAATACGTAGAATGTGGCAAGAAATAGTTCATTTTACTGGAGACTAAGAATTATTTAATTAAAGCCTCCAAACTTTTACCCTTTAGAAAGCTCATTTGATTGTTATGATTTTGGAAGAGAGTTAGTCTTTTACGAGGCTCCTGACATTGTTTCTTCCCTGACTGTGACTTTTTAAGACATTTTAAGAAACCACAGTACATCAAGAGAGTTTCAACTCTACCACACATCCTTGAGAAGTACCAGATGTGCCCAGAATATCTGGGAAACTTCACATTCATGACACTTTTGGGCATCTTTTCTGCACTTCAGAATAGTCAAAAGCAAGGGTATGCACAGTGAATCTACAATGGAATAGAAGAAAAGCCAGGACATACAACCCATCCTGAAGCTAAGACGAGTTATGTGGTCCACCTGGCGAAGAACGCTGGGCACTGGTGCTCCATGATTATCACTAATCATGTCAGCATTGCTCAGGAACCTCAATGAAATCTATGCTTTGGTTCCCTTCCCTGTAATACTGATATTTACAGCAATAACACCTTTGCAAAGTCATTCCAGATAACACCTACTGAGTAGGCACATATTTCTTATCAGATAACCAACCACATGAAGACTCAGTTTGTCTCAATATACCTTCTCAAATTCTTGCTTGCAGGCTCTAAGCTCTTCACCCAGCTTGGCACTTTCTTTTTCAAGTCTATTCCTTATTTCCTGGAGCTCTGTTGTTTTACATTTTTCATTAGCCAAGTCTTTTTCTTTCAAAATCTTGAAGAAAAATAAAGAGTACTAGAAAAGTTACTTCTTCCAAGTTCACAAAATAAAAAAAACCCAGCAAACAAAAAATATCCAGGGCCCAAAACCTACTTGGAGGCTTTGTAGTAAAGGGGAAACAACTGCCACATATCTCTATCCAGTTTGTAGTGCAAACAATTAGCAGCACGTTTGCAGTTTTAGACTTAAAACTAATAATGTTTTTCTACCTGTCTAGCCACTTAGAACAAATTAACAGCCTATTTCAAACCAAATTCACTTCAACTGTCTTTTAAAAGTCTTTGCACCAGAGGTTCAGTAAAACTGCCATTGCTATGCACTACAACAGTGCTATGCCCTCAAAGATACGCCTTGTTTAGAGACGTAACAAATTAATAAAGGGTGCCTGCGTGGGGTGGATGGGTCTGTGTGAAGATTTCAAAAGACAAAAGCATTTACCCTGTCATTCTGAAGATCCTGTAACATTTTGGTCTTCTCGCCCAGCTGCTGCTCCTTCTTTGATGCATCCTGCTCCAGTGTAGACTTTGCTTTCTTCAGTTCTTGAATCTGCTGATTATTGCTAGCAATTCGATTTCTGCTGGAAACTAACTCTTCTTGAGCTAGAGCAAGTTTTTCTTCTGTGGACTAATTACAAAGACAGTTCTGCAAATTATTTGTCAGTATAAGAGCTTCAGATACTCAGCAGTCACTTAAACACTTTCCACATGGAAAAATCGTTATCTAGCATGCAACACTTAGCTTCAAATGTTGACAAAGGACAGTTACAGAAACTTCTAGGTTAGGAAGTTACCCTAAGTAAAAAGAAACCACCCCAGTACCATTTCCAGCAGCAATACCTTACTGTATGTATTCCAGCTTGCATATTTCCACAGAGAAAAGGTGAAAACACAAAAAAGGGCAGAGAATGAAAGGTGACTGATGAAAAGAGAATGAACTTGAATTTGCTTACAGAAATTTTTTTTATTCTCTGGGCAAATCAACTGCTCTGTAACTCCAGACAGCTGTTTCTTAAGATGCAATGAAGCTATTTCAAAAGTCGTTCAATGCTATTTTTTACCAATGACTTAATGAAGCTAGTGCTAGGATAATTGTAAAATTTTTTAAAATCCTAAAGTGAAATGTACAGCCTAAAAATGCTAATAACAGGACAAAACATTTCACAGTCTCAGCTGCATCTGCATTTTAAACACAAAATTTGAACTTCCATTCAAAATCTACTACAGATTATATTTTAATTTGCCTCCAACTCTCCTCATTACCTAGAAAAAGAACGTGGACTTATCTGTCTACAACAGGTTGCAGAAACCCAAGGAACAACCTAGAACTCGCACCCAAGGCTCATTCTGTTTGTTCACTGCAAAATCAAACTTTGGGTTTTTTCTTGAGTTAGTATTCTGGAGGTTATTTTTTTTAAAGCCTTCGGCTTACTCAAGGACTAGCTCCACTTAGAAGCACGTTCTTTCACAAAGAACCAATGAGAAAGAAAAATACCAAACTCATCCTCCACTCCTCCAAAATATCGGTATTTCATGGAAATTTTTGATGCTAAGATACAGAATGTGAGGTGAGGAGATTTATTATTAGTAATAAGTTTATTACCTTCAGTGCACCAGCAAGGACTTAAATTCTTTCAAGATAAAGTGTCTGGTAAATTCTTTATGAAGATCTTACTTAAATCCTAATCAAACCTCTGTTGAAGGTTAGTAATTTTAAAAGGAACAATAAGCATAACTTTGATGTCACTTAATTATGCATATGCTTTAACCATTCCCATGCTGATTTAAAAACAAATTGATTTCTGATGCCTCTTAACCCTCCCTCGTAATGTCTAAAGTATTTTGCTTGTAGAGTCAGACTTTAAGTTTGAAACACCAATGATGGAACACTGCTGATTCAATGGCATTTTCAACAACCCCAGTGGCTCTTAAAAAACTCACACTGACTTTTAAAATTAATTTGTAGACATTATTTTATTTGCTTCCTGAGCTATTAGAGTTTACTACTTAACACTTAGCAAGGTGTTAACTCAGAAACTTTTTTAAGCAAAATAGGAGGCGCTTTTGCAATTCCAAGCTTTCAGCAGGGTGGGTCTTTCAGAAAGCAAAATTACCCCTCTTTGCTCCACTGTGGGCAGTGGCGTACCATGTTTTCCTAACAGTGAGAAAGGATGGGAAGTGTAGCATCATCATATAACATCTTCACAGGAAAACCCAAGTCTCTGCAGTTTTAGATAGAAACATAATGAAGCCACAGCTTTTATTCAAATTTGTTTCCAGTAGAAGAAATGTGGTTACATCCTATTTGTTAGCAGAGGATGATGAAATTTGATGAAGTGGATAGTGGCACCCAAACTGAAAGTCTCACATAGGGGATACTCCTGCCTCACACCCCCTCTCAGGTGTCTACACTGGACAGGTTATTTCATTGTGTCTTATGCTAAGACAATGTAAACATTCTTGTAAGGGCAGCGAGTATTCAGTCTACTCTGCACCGTATTATGCACAAACATTTCTGTGATTAAGTAGTCTGTAGCACAAGAGACTTGGAGTTTTGCATACAATTTAGCATACTATAGCTTACATATACAAGTGCCTCTTAATTGTGCTGCGATTAATAATGATGCTACCTACCTTAACTGGGAAACCATTCAATATGATTTTAACAGTAAATCAACCTTCTTATCTATTTATGCCTTTCTTTCTGCTTTGCTCAGAAGTCCCTCACAGCATCCTTTGGAAATGAGCAGAAATATTCTGGCACATGGCTAAACATTCTAGTTATTACCCTTGTTCTTGGCCCAGTCTCACTGAGACCGTAATTCAGCCCGATTCTTTTGGACTGCTGAGGAGCTCACATCTTTAACATAAAATCACCTCTCAAAACATTTGATGCCATTTTCCTTATTTAATTACCATTCAGTTTTGCCATTGCTCCCAGAATATGACAGGTGTTCTCCCAACAAGATACCCTCAGTCATGAGATTGCTCTTTAGGATGACAGACAAAACCAAATGCAAGGAAAAGATACAGAACAAAAGACATCAATCTGTACTTATTTTTGTAAATAAAAACATGCTAGGATGACTGGTGTAGTTTAAATAAATAAATAAAAAGATAAGATATCACAGTTTGATTCACTACAACTTGGGCTGTTGCAGTGCAAATAATAATGCCAACAGCAGAACTGGTCCTAGCTGGGTGGTAGGACCTGGATTCATTCCACCTAAGTGAGGTGCACAAATGAGCATTTTAGTCTGTGTGCTCCCTGATCCCAGTCCACAAGGAGAGACGTGAAATTATTCACAGATGCTAACCTGATCTCTCTCCTCTGACTTAAAGACCTGAGGTTTGGCAGCATGAATATTGTCCCAGAATGTTCACTGAAGATACACTGACAGCGATGCCAATATTGGAGGCAAAGAAACATTCTTTTGCGAACACAGAGGAAACCAGTATTGACTGCAAAAAGCGCAAGTGCCAAGACTGAAGGATACTTGGCAGAGCTCAGGAGAGCAGGATTCACACAAAGTATGTTTGCACTAACTCCAGGCAAAAATAACAGTTCTGCAGTTTTATTAACTCTTCTATATGAAAAATGCCTTTTCCACACAAAAAAAAAAAAGTATTTTGTGCGTGTGTGTATACAAAAAACACTTATCTATTATATATACACACATACATATTTGCATGTGTGTGCGTGTGTGTGTGTATACACAAAAAATATTTACTGGTGTTCTTTTTTTATTATAAATATTCTTTTTTATCAAAACCTGTAGCTTTTACAAGCGCTCAAATCCTACCCAATTTCTTTTTCCGGTCACAGAGACAAAAATGTATGAGTGTAGTTACTGTTATAGATGGTGCATTTTTGAACCAAAGTAAATTTGCAGCAAATAGTATCCATAAAATTATAACTACGTTCTCACTTCCGATTTTGTTACAACACTTCTCACTTTTCCTCTGCAAGCCCTACAGCTTCTAAGTTTGCATCCAGCTACAGCGACATAGCTAGGATCTTCTGTTATTGAACCAGAAACTAGGATCCAGCCATGCTGATGGCACTCCAGAGAGCAGCTGCCCGCTCGGCGGCTCTCTCTCATGCAGTGTATCTCCAACTGCAAAACTTCGCTGAAGCGTTTGCTCATTTTTCAATCACACCTCAGTCTCCGGAGATGAGCCAGCAATCCCAGCAGGGATATTCCGAGCAGATGCCAGCAGATGGTGCTCTGTGTACGGCCCAACTCCCGCCACCCCCTCCCAGGAACCAGACCTACCACCCTACTCCTGTCACCCATATGCTCTACGGCCTCTTATGATCTGTTCCCCCACCTGAAACCTTGGCCTCACCAATAGCATGGTGCTACACCACGTGAGAATATTTAAGTTTTCCCTTGTAGTATTTTTCACTAAAGAAAACCTAGCACTGCTAGGATCTCACAACACGGCCCGGCCAATGCTGGGCTTCAAACCATGCTGACTCAATGCAGCTGCGCAGGGAGTTTGTATCTCTACTAAAAATCCTGCACGGAAAGACACCCAAGCTCACCTTACATACAAGTTTTAAAAACTTCTACTACTGCTGACTAATAAGATTAAGACCAATCCAAACCCCACCCATCAGCTTCGGTTCCAAACTTTAATCAAAACCCGTAGCTCTGACTCAGATCATCTACTTTTATTAAGTAATACGCCTAAGGCAAAACATAATCCAGACAACTGACTTTGAACTGGACTGTGAAACTCTACCATAAAGTTCTGATTTGAGTGGCATTTTGATATTCAGCTCTCAAGACTAACATTATCACGCTGAGGCTTTCTGAACATGCTTTTTCCTTTGCGGTCTTCTAAGACAAGTTATGACGGCTTCTTTAGGTTAACACTGCAATGAAGCAGCACATCCATGATTAAAGATCAGCTCCCCATCTTTTCCCTCTTCTACATTTTACGGAAAAAAGTGGTGGCAAGCAGACCTCACTAATCCTAATTAATATATGTTTACTAATCCTAATATATGGGGTTTTTTTAGGTTTTTTTTTAAATCGAGCAAACAGCCTCCAAGCTGGTACATCACTTTAGTACTGAGGACCCCAATCTTCCTCAGGCTCTCTAGGCTCCACAGAGACTTACATAATGAATTAGGTTACCTGACTGCTCTTCTTGAAAACCATTTTTTCCCATTGCCATCACCTTATTTTACCTTTTTGCATGGATGTTCTCTTTCTCTCTTGCTACCATCCCCATTCAGGTTTAAAAGCATGTGGGACACCTACTGTCCTATTTTACACTTGCCAGAACTAGGGGTCATCAAGCCGGTTTAATAATACTTGTTCAGAGCTATTTTTGCAACAAGCGATATTTAAATGAAAACTATACCAAAAAAACCCAGTTACTGAGCACATCCAATGCTTTTACAGGTCACTGCATTGCCAAATGTTGATCTAAATGCATTGCAGGAAATTAACTCAGAGAGGTACATGTGCTATAGCAACTAATCATGAGAAAGAGTATGTTTAAACCACCATTGCTTGTTAATCATGCTGAAGTTCTTCACAATTTAACATAGCGATTCAACCAAGCTGCACTGAAAGTAAAGTGTCTGTAACCTGCAGGGAAATGTCACAGGTAATCTAATGCTACAGAGGAGGAGTAAGATTAATAGATTTCCAATGGCCTATATGTAAAGGAGCTATTTCTCTTTTTATTAAAATAACCCTGAACCTGTAGTTTGGCTAGGGGTCCACAGTTCACATGGGCCTATCTGAAATGGACACAAGACCTTTAACAATTTCAGTAGTGGGACTGAAAGGCCTCCACTGGGACAGGTGGAAGAGAGCGATGAAATCTAAGCAGTCACCAAAGGCTCCCTTTATACATAATGAAGCAAACAGAAGCTGACACCGAGAACATATCAGATGATCTGTCCTCCCAAAGTGCCTACTTCTCTTCATAAACTTCAGAAGATCCTACAACAACAGTATCAGACAGACACAGACAAAGCTGCAGTGGGACTCATCTGAAGGGCAAAGTGCCAAAGCTACACATCTTGCCAGTAGACAACCAGTCTCTGCAGCACAGTATATCCTGGGAATAACTGGAGCATTGGCTTAGCACTGACATGAAGGAAGGGGGCAGAAGAAAAGGGCAAAAAACACCTTTGCTGACTGACTCAACTCCCGGCAATACCTGTTTGAAGGTACTACACCCTAATACCAAACCAGATAAATTCAGCTTAGGAATAGCAAAAACTTCAAGGACTAAGTTCAGACACTTGTATTCCAGGCAGGTCCCTAAACCTACTGTTTCTGTTAGTTTGACATCTCTGAACATCTACAATCAGCCGGAGGAAGCAGAAGGGGCAAGGATGTGGGAAAAGACTGACAACTAAAATTCTAGTTAAATCATCTAGAAGATAGCGGTTACTCACATGCTGGCAGAGACTTTGAACTAATTAGCTATGCTGTTTAAATCAGCTGAAAGCTACAATATATAACAAGAAAAAGTAACATGAAACATTAACTCTTAAAAGAATACAAAAATAAGTAATCTTTCACTTTGCTGCTGCACAAATGCAAGGGTATTTCAGGTAAACTGGCAAATACCCTTGGCTTTAAATTAGTTTCAGGATGTCCTTTGTCCCAGGGGAAGGAATTGAACAGCACTGAATTCTATATAAAGCAGAAGAGCTTTTTTTCTGCCTATACAGTTCTTGCACTGTTTCTTGGTCTTCAAAATGGATATAAACAGATCTACTAAGTCACATATGACATTAACATGACTGTAAGTACCTTAAGGTCTTGCCTGGTTGCCAACAGCTCAGACTCTTTCCCATAAAGGTCCAGCTGCAGCTTCTCCATGTTTTCCTTATGTTTTTCATGGGTCTTCTGTAAGTCTGCTAGCCTGACTTTCTCTGCTTTAAGCTCCTGTGCTGACAAAATAGATTGCTGTTGCAGTTTATTCTCCAGTTCTGCCTGAAACATAAGCGCAGGAAGTTTCAATTAAAGTTACAGACAGTAAAGTAAGCTTAATCATTTAAATAAACTGCATTTCTACTGCAAGATGAGATTTGTTTTTCCACTTACAAAATAGCAGTTCAGTAATCTGATGCTTGTGATTTTACAATAATATTTTGTAACTAATTTAACAACAAAATTCAATTCGTGTCAAAAGACTAAGTGAAACACATTAAGACCAAACATTAAAAATCTAAATAAAGTTTCCAAGTCCCAAAGTTTCCACAGACTGACTAAAACACAAATAGGTCCATGTAGCATAGGGCAGCCAAAGATGGAGCAACATTTAACAGTGCATGGCACACAACACAACATTCCCTAATGTTGTAAGACATTTGAACTCTTTCTGTTATGGTTTATGAGTTTCATGCTGTCACTCAGAGAAATTCTTTTGGTATAATAAGAGAAGACCTGGTTTAAAACTGCCATGGATGTTCCAAAACATTGCAGTATTTGTCTAAACTACTCTCACAAAATTCTACTGCTTCACAAGAAAATGGCAGCTCTTGCCTCCTGTAACAAAATAAACACATTCAATCGAGCCATTTTTATCACTTCATTGAAACTCAGTTCCTACAGAATGCATATTTCAGCACTGGTGCTTTTTACTTTATTAATGTTGTTGTTGATGTTGTTGTTTCTACCTCCAACAGCATCTGAAGAACTTGGTCCCACATCCTGACCTTATAATTTCCAACAAGACTGCAGGAAACAGCTGTTTATCACAAAGATATTAACATAAAAGCTGCAGCCTTTATCAGAGAAATTTACATTCATTTTCTTAAAGGAGTAAGAGAGGCCAGTCTTACCTTTTCTAAAAGGGCAGTTTTTAATTCAGCTTGTAGTATCTCACTGTGTTTTTTCTTCTGCTCAAAAGACTCCTTTAACTCTCTCAGCTTTGCCTGGAGTTGTTGCTCACTTTTTTCTTTCTCCTTCAGAAGACCCTGAATTTCCAGTACTTGCTCTCGTGCTGAATCAAGTTCTATCGACAACTGCTTAGAAATCTATATTCAAAAATATTAAATAACTGTATATAATTTTAATTTAAATCATTATTTGTACATGCTGTAGTATGTGAAACTGCCTATTGAACTGTGTGGATGACAAATTACGTAGTTCAAAAAGCAAACAGACAGTTTTATAGATGAAAAACTGGTCAAAGCTGGTAAAGCTGAAGATACAGCTTCAGGAAATCAGCTCCCAAAAGACACCTAGAAGTTGGGGAGAACCCCCTGATTGTAGGAATCTGAAAGGCTTGACCTACTCTACTTTTCTCTAGGCATCTGCTACTTTCCTCTGCCACAGACCAGAGACTCTCTTCTGATCCAGTATGCCTGCTCATGTTTTTACAAAGAGCTGCCGATTATTTGCAGGAAACAGTTTCCAAGTACGCTACTGTTATTTCTTGCACACAGAACCAGACCATCCCACAGTGCCACTGCCGCTACCTTCTGCTTCAGAGCTAGGGGGTCAAACACGGGTAAGTAGATTTTAAGAGCTACCATAACACATTGAAGTCATCCGTTATTCCCAATTTCCTACACGTAGAGCAACTGCAGTCTTTTTTCACCATTCAAAATTGAGAGCAGGCAACTCTTCTCAAGCCAGCAGTGGTCTGAGCTTTCCTGCTGCCAACTGCAGCAGACACCAAACTCATCCTCCTGTACTTGCCACAGAGCACCATAGTGCTTCTGCCGAATGAGAGAGGAGCCAGGGGAGTAGCAGCAGTAGTCAACAGAGCAATTACTATCATGCCTGCACACCCACAAACCCTCTTTCAGGCAGTAAGAGTCCATCACAGTCCATCAAACTGTGTCCGCTGATCATATCTTTTCTGATTCCTTTAGGGAACAGGTGACAGCTTGGGTAAAGAAAACCATGAAAGTGGATTTGGTCTTCGGGCTGCCAGCTGGACTACACGATTTTCCAGTCTGAATGCTCATCTTTAAAAAAAAAGTACATTTGGCCCTTATGCAGTCACAGGCAAGTGACTGACACAAGTTTGCAAAAGCAACTAAATCCTTCAAGGATATCTGGAAATGTCCTGTCAACCACACAGAGAACATACTGATTAGGCCTG
Organism: Pelecanus crispus; assembly: GCF_030463565.1. Lineage (NCBI taxonomy): Eukaryota > Metazoa > Chordata > Aves > Pelecaniformes > Pelecanidae > Pelecanus > Pelecanus crispus. Next base: position 51,595,778 of record NC_134643.1, read on the forward strand.
AGACTAAAGCAGATTTCAGGATACAAGATAACAACTTTTACCGTATGAAAGTATGAAAAAAATGAGGACATGGTAATACCAAGTAACTGTTTCACTAATGAAAAAACCTGAAGGGCTAAAATCCCCTGCTAAGGTATGTGGGGCACAAAAAGGCAGGAGTAGAATCTGTTATTTTGAAGCTTCATATTAACATCTAGAAAATTTTTAGTATTGCCTTATTTCAGTACCCCAGGTAGGTTACAATTTGAGAACCGCAACCTCTGACTGAGAGCATCAGTCCCAGCATGTGAGACTGAAAATGAAGCTTTCAAACATTTATTATTATTGGTTTCTAGATTTCTGAAAGTAAGAGGACAGCTTACCCCCTCCTTTTTTTCCAGTGAGTTTTTCAATTCATTCCTCTCTTTAGCTACAGACTCTGTTTGTACCTGGAGCTGGTGCTTTACTTCTTGGCAAGATTTTTCCTAAAAAACATAAGACAAAGGAATATTCCTGTGAGCTGCTAAGGCTGGGTACCAGGTATTTTTGCAGGACCTACAAAACCTTGAAAAATAATGCTTTCCTTTTCAGTGAAAAAGCTTTCCTTCTCAGCTGCAGACATATTTTCAGCTCAAAACTTCTCAAAACTTTAACAGTGGTAAATCTAAGCTGAACACAGCACCCTGTACTAACAAACGCGGCCATGTGCCAAAGAGTTTTTCTGATTAGGGATAGTCTCCCTGTTTGAAGCTGCTGTTGGCAGCCCTTCTCCTTCTTGCGGGAAGCAGTAGGCTCATCGCCCTCCTCAGGATCCAAAATTTCCTGATGTTCTAAAACTCACGAGCGAGTACCTTTGCGGGACTTGTATCCAAATACAACCACATTTTAAGCCCAAATACTATGCACTTAAGACAGTGGCGAGCCTCCAAATGACTACGGAACTAGAAGCAGAATCTGGACTCCTGTCTTTAAGTCTAAATTGGGGAGAAAATCCCTCAAGTTTTTAGGAAAAACAAATATTTAAACAGCAGTAACTAAGTAAAGCAAACAAAAAGGCTTATCTTAAAAAGGTGAAAGAGTAAAGGAAAAAATGTTATTTTTAACTAGGAGCAGAATTTTTTTTAGATCAGAATAAAAGCAGCTCTGAACGGGTTCTGGAAAATGGTGACATGTAAGATGAGACGGGAATGAGAAAGACACCCCTACCATGTCTGAGGCAGGGGTGTCAGAAGAACTGTGTAAGAAAATCTATAAAACATGTTCAAACAGTGCCCATTCATGTTACCAACAAAGCAAAAGAGGGAAGAAAAAGGTGTATTTTAAGGCTAGTGAAAATTCACTTTCTTTACCGTAATAGGTTGCTCTGGTGGTCAAGCACTTGCTGTTATACCACCACTTGTGAGACCTTTCTGAAACTCAAATATTTCTAGTACTCTGATAATACCTTAAGCTAGGCATCTCCCCAAATGACAGACGACGTTACTCTGCCTGCAGTACGCAGCCTTCCAGCGTGTCCAGACAAGTGCACAGGAAGGTTCTATATACAAAGACTCCAGAAAGGAAACTAAAACAGCCTCTTTTAACATCTTCTTCATCATGGTGGCACTTCAGCAAAGGTTTTATAACTTTGTGGTGTTATAAAAAGGCCGATGCGTTTTTAAAAATGGGGACATTTCCCATCAAATTGTTTTACCACGTGTCTCCATTTAGTTTCTTCACTGTATCAAAGGCACGCAGCAAGAAAAAGGGATCCTGTTGTGTGATATGACTGATGTTCACTACTGTGAACATCTAGACAAAACCTCAAGGTAGGACACATGTATGAACTACTAAAAAAATCACAATTTGTTTTTCCTTAAGGCAACCAATTTCCATGCATTGTCACTGTATGTACACTGTTTTCAGACAGAAAGCAAAGACATTTCATCAGGCTGTAAATACACCAAATAATGTCTAAAGAAACTACTAACCATTTCTGCCACAGCTGCTTTTCCTCTTTGTATTTCTTTTTCCAATTCCTCCTTTCTTTTTTTGAAGGATTCAGAACTTTTTGAGAGCTTGTCTTTGGTAGCTGTAAGGTCCTTTAGTAGAGCATCCTTCTCTAATTTCACTTGTTGCAGCTCCGATGTTGCTGCTTGCATTTTACAGTCTAATTCCTTGAGTTGTTTACTTGTATCTTGATTTGATTTCTCAAGGTTTTGTTTGAGGCTGGCCTTTTCCTCCTCCTGCTTTGAAATTTGCTGCTTCGCTTGTTCAAGGGCCTCAGATTTCTTCTGCAAATCCAATTTAGCATTAGCCATCCTGCAAATACAAAGAGAAAAATAATATTTTTTTAAAAATTCTTCTTCACAGGTTCTTTTGTATCATTAAATGCCTCTATTATTTAATGTATTAACTGTAGAACTACTTCAAAGCATACCTTTTTCATGCAGAGCATGGGCATTTTGTCTCTCCAATGAGGACATACCAGCAACTCTAAAAACAACTTTGAGATGGATTTTTCTTTCTCAACTATAATGAAGAGAAACTACCCCTTTGCTGCTTATGCATAAATTGCAAATTAGTCTGAAAAAAGTTACAGAGCTATGGATTTTTAAAGATGGACCTCACTACATCAAACTGTTCAGATATTTAGCTGACAACAAGCACAGTGAATACACTGAAGTGTATTGAATCACAGCAGTCAGTGATTCACATAAGACAACATGGCAAATGGAGTCTGCATGGCATATAGAGTGAAAGAAAACAGGTGGGATAAAATTCAGTTCTCGTAGCAGAGGGGAACACAGCACTTATCTATGATTTTAAGAAATCACAGGAGAGAAGAACAAAATTTCAACTCTAGTCCAAACGATTCTAGTTTTACGTCTGACTGAAAAGTACTATAACATGGGAAATGCATACGCTTCTCTTGCTGCTTCAAGTTGTTTACTCAGTTCTGCTGTTCGGAGGTCTAATTCTGTAGATTGCTGTCGCTGCTGCTGTAACTCCTGAAGAGATTGTTCTTTGCTTGCTTTAGCATCAAGAATGTCAGCTTCAAGTTTCTGAGATAGAAAAATAAAAACTTAGAGCCATCAGAACACAACCAACAAAATAAAAATACTAATAAAAACCAGAAATCATCTAGTCTGTGAGTAGCATTTACTGTAGAAAGCAGTCACAATTCTCACATACCATCTACCTATTTCATTAGTTTGCTCTTTATCTTTCATTACTCAGTTCCTGCAAATCTCTTGCTCTTCCAGAACTGAACTGTTTTGGTAAAACATTCTGAAATCATCTTTAAATTAAAGGCCAAGCAGACATTTTACTGTAAAGTAATAGATAAAAAGCAGAAATCTTTCAAGAGTCTATCCAAAACACCTATACAAAAAAAAGGCCATACATAGTGCTCAGCTTTGGGGCCAGGTTCTCAGCCACCACAGAGTAGTTTCAGCAGTTTCAAATGACTGCTGATTTACATATCCCAAGAACTCTGCCATTCTTTATAACAAAAACAAAGACAAACTACAGCTGTGAATAAATCCTGTGCTTGCCTGGAAGAGGTTTTTCTTGTTTGTTTTTTTTTTTCTCAAGGTATTTGTTCATTTACATGGAGTATAAAGACTCCTGTAGTCTTCAGCAAATGGGCACTGCTTAGACTCTTCAACATACTGGCTGTTTTACAGGCACTTCTGCTTTCATGCAGTGGCCATAAAACAAAATGGCCAAGTTTCTCTGAGAAAATTCCTGAGGGTTTTTTTTTTTCTACTTTTTTAAAATTTTTTTTTAAATATCATGCATTCAACTGGAATAATCCCAAAGAATGGCGATGACATCAAGATTTTACACAGAATTGCATTCCTGTTGACAGCATCAACAACCCTGCTCAGTTTCACACTTCAGCTACCAGGCACCTCATAAAATCTTGTGCAAGCAAGTACTGAATCCTTCCCAAGCATTTGTGTCTGTTGGTTACTTGTGAAACTTTAGCAAAAGGATGAAAAATAAAACCAGAAATGAAAGCAGGCAGAAAAACAACAGTGTGCAAAAGAAGAGAGATGGAAGCACAAAATAATTATGTTAATAATGCAAAGTATGACTGCTTTATTTTTTAATAGCATTTGATTTAAAATTTAAAATTTTATACAGGGAAAACAACCTTCCTTCTCTTCTATAGAGCACATAAGCTAGGAAAAACACCCCACTCAGTCTTGAGCATAAAGACTGCTAACCTCCCTCAAAACAGACAGACAACCCTGCAAAACCAATTCAGCATTTTTCCTAAGATCCCTGTATCATATGTTTTTATGTATCATGAATTTTGACCACCAACAATGCTTAACAAATATTGAACAATAGTTAAAGTCCAAATTTAAACGCTCTCATTAGGAGCATTAGGACTAATTCATATCCTTAACTGAAAATATTAGTATCTCAAGACACCAAAAGCTTCTGCAAACCTTCTGCCAGAATTGTGTGTATTTTAAGAGAAAAAATGATTCAAGAAATGGAATGCAAAACTCAAGATCAAGTTAGAGAAAAACATTGGTAAAAAAATCCTGATAAAAAGCCTCTGTAGAAGCCTACTGAAAGGCTTTAGAAATAAATTAAACCAGACAGGTAGTGTTAACTTGGGCTAACCAACGTAACACATACTCCCTGCTACCACTTGTGAAGTGTATAAGGCTGAGCTTGAAGACTCTAATTTCGGGAAGTATTCATGTTCCCTCTCATAACTCTTTCCAGGTAACACAGAGGTTGGTAGAAGCACACATACAGGAAAATCACAGTATAGTGGCAATGTCCTAAGCTTATCTTCTTAGTGTGATATGCTAGCATGGAAGAAGAGGAGAATAGGTTTAAAAGGTGGATCAGAAAACACTAGTGAAAAAGAAAACCTACAAAAGTGGTATTGATATAATCCCTTCCCCATAATTTGAGCACAGCTTTTATCACATACTACCAAACAGCAGAGAACATCACTTTCTGTAAGCTCAGATACTGTGTTCAATACAAACCTTAAGCTGTCCCTCTAGCTCTTCAGTTTTCTGTTCTAAATAAAGACATTTCTCTTTGTACTCTTTAAGATTGGCTTCCAGCTGAGTACAGTATTCCTGCTTGTCATTCAGCTTAGCTGTAACCTGATCCAACTGAACGCTGACCTTATTTAATTCCTGAGGTAAAATAAAAATACGAGCGTTGTTAGTTTTTAAGTAACTTCCAAAAATGACTAATGTCACATATGCTTTAAATGATCTAATGTGTTCAAATTAAAAAGGAAAATAATGTTTCTTTTTTTATTCTGAGGGGCAGGAAATTGAGAGCGGAAACACAAACATGTGCACAAACTCTCTCTGTTAAAGTGATGAATTTCTTTTAAAGCCTCAATATTCCTCTCAAATTTACAGGCTGTGGGCTAAATCTTCACAAAGGTGTTTTAAGTTATAAATGGAAGAGGAATTGCAGGTAATAAATGCACTAGAACCTGCAGTTGGTACAACAGTAACTAGAAAGCAACGCTACAAAACCTTAGAGAAAATTTTTGCTGTCTTCATGAAATTAAGCACCACCAAAGAGGAAAGCCAATACCATGAAAACAGTCAGTTCTCCACATACCAGAGATTATTTCAAACCATTTGGTTCAACACAAAACAACATAATTTCCACAAGAGACGTGAACACATTCACCTAGTAACCACTATGATGACAGCTACATCAAAGCTCATTGCTTTCCAACCAAGCTGATTTATTTAATTATTAATTAATTATTTAATAGATGCAAAAAAAAAGGTCTCCTGTTTATAGCAATTAATTACATTCCCACCCTAAAAAATGGTGCTAATTTAGCATCTGCTGGATGTTTCCATGAAGACCACAGCAGCACTGATTCTAACAATGTAAATACTTGATTCAGCAGCCAGTGGAATGCTTCACTAGGATTAACACATACTAAAACCATGCAATTTTAACAACAGTCTTTTGGCTTTTTGTGTCAGTTGGCACGCAGATAATTATTTCTGAATACAGGCATCTGATTCTGAATTTACCTGAATCTGCAATAAGAGTTCAGAGTTTTCACTTGTACCCAGTGCATTCTACAATCTTTTCTTCATAACATACAGGTGAGAATTGAATTACATCCCAATAGGATGGCTTAGATTCTGAACCATAATCCTACAGCAAGGAGTGGATTCCTAAGTAAATTCTTTACACTGCAAAATATATCTGGCTCAGATTACAGCAAAAAGAACTGAATACGTCACATGGTTAAAATACCCTAAATGGTGATTTCCAAATGCATATTCACATGTTTATTTAGTTTGTAAACAGACTATTCTTGGGTTTTTAAGTAGTTTTTTTAGGTAACATAGAAACTTTATGTTTATATGTTGCTTATAACCTGTTGCTTATCTTGCAGTGCATGCTGGGCAGTGTCCAGATGATTCTGAAGATCCGCTCTTTGAGCAGCTTTTGATGCTTCTGCTGAAAGTAGCAATTCAGTCTTGGCTTTTACCTGAAAGACAATTTGTATTTCACTAAAACACCCATTTTACCATAGCTCATTTTATTTTTTTTTTTTTTATATACTTATCAGTAAGTTTAACAGTAAAATCAGTAGTTTTCATGTGCTAGTGTAAAAAAAGAGGAAGAAAGATTTTCAAGGTTTAGAAAAATATCAGGATTTTAAGCTACAGTTAGTTCTTACTTTGAGCTAAAAAGCCAGAGAAACAAAAAAACCCCCACCAGTCCCACTCATGTTCTATTTTAGGAAAATATTTTTACTTACTAACAAGGAACAATGGGATAGACTTACTGCATTCACATCCATGCATACCTTGATAACCTCAAACTACATGCACATTTAAGGGCCTCCAAAATTTTTAAAAGCAAAAAGAATAATAACAAAAATATGCTTCCACATGCAGCCTGTATTTCTCTGCTCCTATCTGCCTGTTAGGGGCAACCTCCCTTCCTTCCAAAACACCCACCAAACAAAATTTAGAGGGTGGGTATGAATGGTGTTGGTGCAAAGAGGCAATAGTCAGGGTCACCTGCTACTGTGGTTTACTGTTTTTCTCCCTAATAAAAATGCTGCCTCTCTGAAGACCGTAAGGAAACTCACATTGCCTTAAAAAGCAGTTGCAACAGTCCACTGATTATTCAGTTCTACCTCTGATGTCTTGGTGAAAAAACAGCTCAGATAGTGTAGCAAAGCCCAGTAAAAACATCGCAAAGCTACATCAGAAGAAGTTCCTAGACCTGTTAGGAAACTGAGTAACACTAATTCAAAAGACACCACAGTGTATTAATCAACAACAGTACTAGCTGCTCCAAGTGTACTGATGCACGAACTTCTGATCAAATGTTATTTATTCTTTGAGACAGCTGAACATAATTAGCAGCTTTTAACTTAAGCAGCACTAAAGTAAGAGAGTCCACATTGAGTCTATATACCAGGCAGTTTCCTTGTTTAGTAAATTAAATTGACAACAAGGTGGCCCACAGCTTTTTTGTTTTGTTTTTGACAAAAGTCACCAGCACAGGAAATTTCTAGACAACAAGATCTTAGTGACCTGACAGACTTTCACTCCGCTGCAGAGAATCCAGGAGTGCTAAAAGCAGGGTTTTGGATGGCTAATCATTACAAATACAACAAGAGATGCTTGAGGACAGATTTTCCCAACTCAGTAATGAACTTTGGGGTTTTTTTAATTAAAAAAACAAACAAACAAACCCAACCCAAAACAATATAGACAAAAACAACAACAAAAAACCCCAACACTTGCCATCTATTGCTATTCTGAATCCACTTACATTTTCTTCAGTTTTATCTGCCTCATTCTACTTCATTTCTCTGTTAGCAGAAACACGCAATTTTTCCAAAATTGCTATGTACGTTCTCTGGAGAGAATACAGAAATCATAAGCAGGATTTACCATCACCAGACAGTATAGAGCTCCATTACCTGTACATCAAGTTGTGAAACTTTCTCTTTACTTTCATTTAGCTGGCTGGTTAGTTCAGTGATGTTTGCTTCCAGGGAGAGCACACGGTCTTGAGCAGCTCTTAGATGTGCCTTTTGCTCCTGCACTTGCTCATGCAAATTTTCTTGGGCTTGTTTATGACTTTCTGATTGATTCTTCAGCTTCTCTGTCAGCTGAGTTACCTGCAGTAAAAAAAAAAAGGAGGTAATTAGAAGAGAAATCTGGAACAGCATGTCCAAGGAAGTCATAAATCTTTTGCATTTTAGCATGTCTTGTCATGGCTTTGGAGACTCAACACTATCACATTTCTTTTTCTGAACTATTACAGTAAAGCTATACTGTACACGCTACCAGAGTTTAAACAGGTTACCAGTTAAATGGAAGCAAAACGGATTTGTCAATTTGGCCTTACTGTAGCGAAACCAAAATACCAAGGAGACAACAGATGCAGGCTAAACTGAATTTTGGTGTTGAAAGCAGGAATTAAACCTCTTTTTAAAATAAGAGAAACAAACATGTATATGTATCCAAAAATTGTTTGTAAGCACATATTACTAGCATATGTACATAGGAAACATCTAGGAATTCCTTCCCCTATGCTGATAGCAAGGAAGTCACCAAAACACAAGTCTTGTGAAATTTACAGTAAGATCTTTAAAGTAAGTATCAAAGAAACAGCGAAGTACAGAAAAGATTAATGTCATCTCTGATGAGACAGGAAAAAAGGAAACACAATTCAATAATGAGAATGAGAGAAAAGAAACAAGTCTCTGAGTTCTCACCTGTATTTGCAATGCATGGTTTTTCTCTTGTAGCTGGTTAAGAACTGCAGTTTCTCCTTCACCAGCTTGAATTTTTGCATATAAGTCCTCTCTTTCCTTTTCTAGCAGAGAGATATTTTCTTTGCTTTTTTGAAGCAAAGCCTCAAGATTTTGAATTTTTTGGTCCTTATCTCCAATTTGTCGTAGTACTTGCTCCAAATCATTCTAGAAAATCGCATAATAGCTTCCTTAATTATAGGGACCTTAGAAGTTATTCCTAATGCATAAAATGTTGGATAAATTTATTAAACACTCTGTATATTCTGTTCTAGATTTACAAGTTAATTTATTGAAACTAGTATAAGTCATGCAAGTCATTTTTACAGAGAAAACATATTTAAACTAATGAAATCCTGAAATATACTTTCACATGAGGATACATAGCTATGTTACCTGGGCTTCTCGTAGTTTTGCTGTAGTATTTTGCTGAAGTGTCTGTTGTTCCTGGTGCTGTTGTTTTGCCTTATCTAATTGATGTTGCAGTTCTGTGGAATTTGCTGCTTTTTCCTTTAGCTGAAAAAAACAACCAAACAACCAAACAAAACAGACTAATGAATGAACAAGCACCCTTCAGTATGCCAATAGTGGTCAATGTTCATTCTAATGCTAAAAGATTTGACTCTAAATGCAAATATTTGAAAACTGGTATAAAAGCGCGTGATGCTAGTTAAAAAATCAAAATCTAACCAAAGCATTCATTACTATTAATAGGTGAGATTCTATGTCACAAGTGAGAACTATAAAACAACTATCAGACATATATGTATTTTAGCTCTCAAAAATCTAAAACATAAGAGATTTTTAGTATGTTTTTTCCAACAGTTGTTAAGATGTAACATGACTGATAATATAGATACCTGTAAAACAACATTATTATTACTATTATTAGCACTTTTAGTAGCAACTTCAGTTTAGCAATCTCCCTACTTCTATACTGGTCAAGGCTTTGCAAATTAGCTACAGAAAAGCTTTAAAGCTTTGACAACATACCATTCAGATATTTGGCCATTCCACATACAGGCAGCAGAAAATCAGCAACATATACAAGATGCTCATTAAAACAAATAAAAATTAATAAAACAAGTGATTTCTGCCCACCCACCCCACGCAGGTTATTAACACTCAATGACCTGCTGTGTCATATTCACTTTTTCTTCATGTAGGGCTTTCTCTCACAAAAATATCTACACACAAAAGTTTACCCATATGAGTTTAGGTGCACCTAAGCCTTTTTTTCACAAGATCCTTAGACAAAGCTCCTAAGTGCAAAAAGCGCATCTTTTGTTCATCTGTAAAGCACCATGAACATCCACGCATCTGATAAGCATTTAGCCTTACAAAACCTGTAATGCAAGCAGCATTTTGGCCAATTTTGACAATTTTACTGTAAGACTTTAACAGTATTAGCCAAATGAAATTCCCGTAAGGACAAACTTTATAAACATCACAAGTGTATACAGGCTACTATCAGAACCAGAGCAAACGAGTCTCTGTAAAAGCCCCTACCTGCTCTTCAGCACGAGAAAGTTTTAATTGCAGATCAGCCACCTGCTGCTCTTTGTCCATCAGCTTCTCACTAGACAGCTGCCTCTGTTCCTTGAGCCGCCCGTGCGCTTCCCCTAGCTGGCGCTCTGTTTCTAGAAGTTTACTGTGCAACTGCAAAAAAACCAAAATAATCCATTTTTTTAGTCATTCTTTAGCCAACAGCACTGTATTTTAGACTCGCTTTGTGCAGTGTTTACCCTAAGTTTTCATAACCCAGAGTAAAACAACTACATGAGCTCCTGAAGTCATGTATGTACATCGTACACCTCAGAAACACAAATCATGATAAAGAACAGCATCGCCTGCACAAGCATGAACAAATATTCAAAAAAGTAGGTTGGAGGGACTCAGAAACATCCTCATTTCTCTACAGATGCCCTTCAATATGAGTTACAGAGATTTAACAGAAACACAAATCCTTCAAAGGCGTGAAATAGTGATGCTTAGAGCAATCTCATCTGATATAGCGCATACCCTGTAGATCCAGTGGCTGAAGCACCATGCCTTTACCCACTCCACTGCCTCCCACAATATACTGTTCTACATTGCTAGACTAGTAAGAGCATAATTTTTAGCTTGACCTGGCTACATTAATGGCATTCATTCTCTGCAGAGAAGAGGTACATGAACCTTTGATGTAGGGTACACAGTAACTTTGGTGGCTTACAGTCCAGCATCTCGCAGCAGCAGAGAGTAAGTAGGGGGATGCACTCTTCCAGCTGGACATAAGCCTGCCTCATATTTTTTTCAGTCATCAAAAGCAGTACTGCACCATCTTCAAAGTGCAAGGGCAGCCTTTTACTATTCACTGTTATAACAAGCGCTCTCCACAAAATCAGTTGTTCTTCTATTTGAAACTGTCACTATAGGTCCTGGGTTACCTCCTGCCTACTTCTACATGAACACATTCATGGATACACAAATGAACTTTCAACTCAATGGAAAAACAGAGAATGGATCAGGCCTTGCAGCACAGCAAGAACTTTCTACAGGTATCAGGATGAATGAAGCTTGCTTCCCTATGAATTTATGTCCAAGACTCTTGAACCATTCACCTTTTAACTCCAGGTCCTCCCTTCAATGTCACTAAACTTTGCTCAAGCTTTCCTCAAATTCCTACTAATATCTAGGCAAAAGGCAGCACAATCTTGTTGCTCACCGCAAGCTACCACTTGCTGACCAGCTGGATGCCTAGCGGGACAGAAAAAGGTGGTTTTGATAACACTAAATCTTCCCCCCAGGCATTGAGGAGGTGAGGCTCTCTTACCCAGCTGCCGGTTTCCCCAAGAATTTAACACTGAAGAACCTAATGCTGAAGACCTTTGGGCCATCTGTCAAAATCTGGCTGAAGTTATCAAACAATGCAAAAGTTACAGGGGACAGAGACAGGGAAACAAATGTGTTTATGCCTTATTTTCTCAGGAAACCAAGCTAAATTTTTTGTTTATATGTCCACAACCACAAATACTGTGAATGAAAAGCTGTTCGGCACATGGCTGAGATGCTGATTGCTAACTGTGGCTGCACAGTTAAGAGAGAGACGGGAGAAGAGGGAGGACAGGGTGAGGAAGGAGACCATAATCTCTCCTCCAGTAATGAAGAACATTTGTCTTTTTCCACAGGAATCATTAAATTATTAATACTTCCTCCTCACTAAAAATATGAACAAGAGCTGGAGGAAAAAAATCTCATGAAGAAAGGGTGCAACAAGGTAACTATTGTAACTATTCATGGCTGTGTTAATACTGGGAGAGAGTATTTGAAAAGGGCAAAATCAGCAAACAATGTTTTACAAAAGTCACTTTTATTACAGGAACAGTTAGGTATTTTTGAAGGATTTTAAGACTGACTTTAATTAAACAGAATCATAAAATCCAGGATTAACCTATGTTACAGAATACAACAATCATAAAAAAATGTTTAGACTTTGAAAGATACAACCAAGTACATTCAAATTTTCTCAACAACAACAGTATTTATTAGCAATTAACATTTCTTCAAGACTGAAGGAGTCCATATTTTCTTGTTATGCTCTTCCTATTGCTGTGTTGGAACCAACATTACCACTGAAGTTTCCTTCCACTGTGAAGATCACCTCCTTCACATCACCCAAATTCTAAAATATACAAACTTAACCAGTCATGCATCTGTTCAAAAGAATTCTGAGAAGATGGCAAGGATTCTTTGAAAACCTGGTTTGACTAAACAACTATACACATACCTTCATAGGCAGCATTCATTGTGTCAACATAAGCTATTGGACTACATGCATAAAAAGCCAATTCCATTAAAGTGAAAAAATACAAGAAATTTAGTCTTTTCATGACAATAGTAACTGAACTCTTGTTTGGAGGGAGAGAGAGGAAGAGAATTTTTTAAAGCTTGACTTTAATTTTATGTTATACCATGTACGAAGGGCTTTTTTCCCTCCACTATTCTTTTACAATACAATTCTAAAACACATCCTGAGATCCAGCAGCTTGGTCAGGTTTTCATGCGTAGACTGTCTTCCTTCCCAATGGTATCACCAGAGAATGTGCAATGCCTCCATTTCCTTTCATAGGAATTCGTTCAGCAATGCATTATTCACCTTTCTCCTCCTTCATTTTCCCAACCCAAAAGTCCTTCCTGAAAATGCCCTCTTGGGCTGAAGCCAGATTACAGCTCAACCTCTTGGCTGTGCTTCTGAAGCTTGCATACATGTTGCCTGGGCAGACTGAGGCAGTTTTACCAAGTGAGGATTCCTAAGCAGGTAACTAATATAATTATCTCCCCTCCCCCTGACAGAAGACTGATGGGAGAAGGAAAGTCATTCTGGGGATGTAATACATACATAAATGAAGTTTTGCCAAGCCGCAGTTCTTCCAAGATAAACTATACACGCACAGCTTGCAACTTAATCTGTTTCAGACGTGACAAAGGGTTGGAAATTGAGAAACACTCACTTTAAAACTATAAAGCTTTAGTGAGAGATTAAAATGAAGTATGTCATACTAACAAAAAAACAGATGATTTTTTCCATCTTAGGACTGGACATGATTCCTGATGCACAAATATTTCTCCAGTGTAACACATTACCCCCCAAGACACTAGATAAAACAGAGTTCAACCAGCCTCAAATTTCAGTATGCTCAATGTTATATGAAAGTCTTGCTTCCATAACTGATTGGACTCAGCAGAACAATACGTAAACGGTGGGGGGACGTATGCTCTGGGTGTTCTCATAGCAATCAGCAACATAAACAGAAGTTGTTCATGGAGACTTTGCATTATCCCTGCTTTTCACACTAAGTATTCCCTACAGTATTCACTATTCAATTTTAAAGCAAATCAAGCATCGTTCAGTTCTAATGTAAAACGAAGACTCGCTTTTCTCAAATTTCCTATAGAGTAGTAAAATTACAACTAGAAGTGAAACTACTTCTGATAGTCTACCTGAATTTGTTTTTCTCATAACCTGAATTCATTAGAGCTTCAGCTACCTTACTGAACCAGAATAAATAACCTTGCTGACTTCTTACAGTTTGTCTATTACCATATTTGTCATGGAAACTCAATATTCTGGGTTGTCCTCTCATTTGACAATGCTTCCCTTATTTCAGGGAATGCATCAACAAAAAAAGGAGAGGGGAAAAACTGTAGGATGAAAGAAGAGTTCGTTTAACACTGCAAGAGAAAAAGAGTGGACAAATAACCCGTCTGAGATCAGCTAAAGCCTTTTTTATTCAAGTAACAAAAAAAGTCAAATCAGAACATGAGAAATAAGCTACAATGTTTATGCTCATTCAATCTTAATCTTCAAAACTGAAATTATAAAGATAGTTTTAAGAAGAGATCCAGATAGAACAGAATTAGTAAGATGTTTCCCTTTCAGGAAAAGGGGAATTATACTACAGACAGGTATTACATTACCCTTCCCAGAAATAAAAATGTGGAAGGGTGGTTATAATTGTAGATCTTGCTGAGTTTGATTGTGACGCAGGGGTTACAACTATCCTCATTCACCCCTGACAAGGGTTTGGACCTACTAAAAAGATTCAGACCTAACAACAAAAAAATACCAAATAATTTCTGCACTCTTATCACAGCCTCTTCTTTTTGCCTGTTCTTTTCTTTACTTCTCTAAGGGGAAGAGGTGATTGTATCTCATTCTCTGCAGTGTCAGGAAGAATGCTTTACATTTATTCAAATACAAGTACTGGTGAGTTACTCCCCTTCAATAAGGAAATGCACATGCATGCGCATGAAAAATATGCACGCACAGTTTAAAAAACCCTAATGGGATGGTTCAAGGAACCATCCCAATAGGATGGTCTAGGAGGCTTAAGGAACCTTACCTGACTGAGCTCACTTTGGAGTTGTAGGCCATACTGCTCTTTTTCCTCCCTCTGCTGCTGCAGCTGTTTACATTCTGCCTTGAGATGCTGGTACTTTGTCTCTACTTCGGACAGCTCTTCTTTAAGTTTCTGGCTTGCTTCCCCCTTCTCACCTAGCTCTGCCTGTAATCTCTGTATTGAGGCTTCAGATGCAGACAGCTTTGCCTGAAGCTGTTGGCAGTCCAGGTCCTTCTGGTGAAAGCTTGCCAGCGCGTTCTTCTTACTCACAGATACTTCATTGTGTTTTTCTTCTAGCTGGGTGTAGTCCTGTTCTTTCTTCAGCAGCTTTTCAGTCAGACTCTATAGAGAGAGTTACACAGCAATTTAATTGCAATTCTGCTTACAGCTGTTCAATGCATTATTCAAATTTTCAAGTGCTGATGCTGAACGGTGAAGAACTTGCTCAAAAACATTATTAAAGGAAATATTGACCTCTATTTCATATCACACAATTAATTCTGGAGCCCACAGAACACGCAGTTTCAACTGGAAACACTTTTTTTCATATTCTCACATAAATACACTTCCACATACTGAGAACACCACACAAACTCTATTTCTGTATCCTGAAGACTAATTTGCTTTCCCTGATCATTCAAATTCTAGGTTATTACAACTGCATTTGCTTGGGGAAAAGCTGAAATAGTAATTTGAGTTATTAGTACACAGAAAAAGTTTTCAAGTATCACTGTCCTTCACACAATTCCCTAAGCAACAATATTTGTGTTTTAATTCCTGTCTAATCCTGTGCAGTCGTCATGCTGGTCATTTTTAGAAGTATCCTAATTTTGCCCTGTCACTATACTTACAGCATGATTTGCTATCCAAATTATGAAAGAGAACCTGTGAAAACTAATAAAATTTGTGATGTTGATAACTCACAGAATGAAATACTCATGATTTAACACTCATTTTCAAAATGTTTTTACATTTTAATTCATACAATCTCATTTCCTTGCATACAAATCAGCTCAAAGAGGATGGTTGCTTTCAGTTTGAAAACACTAAAAATTGGGATTCCCTAAAGAAAGACATGAACATCGCTGAGCATCAGATTTTTCTTACCACATTAACAACAGTAAATATTGCAGGGTCTAAGGTCATACTATCAAATTTACATGCTGAGACAAATACTGAAAAAAAAAATATTTACAGATAATTTTCAGCTATTACCTTAATGCTTTTTATCAAATTTCATGAACTAATCAAAAATACATTTAGATAGAAATTAAATATCTTAATGGACAAGATATAATTACAGAAAGTTTAGGTTTTCCCCCAAGCTTAGCTGAGGCACTAACTAGAATTTCAAGCAGGACAAAGAAGCCATGAGAACCATTTCAGTTTTCCAGTGGCACTTTTTGAAGCACAGAAATGCAGTTGCAGGGAAGCCCTGGTCATCGACCAACCCAGGTAATTCATTCCATCTTCTTGAAATGTGCCAGCAGGTTCCATTTATTGCAGCATGTTAGTGATATCTATCTCAATGGAGCATTACTATGCACACCTTTTAAATGCCTGTGTTCTTCCTGCAGTTTCAGTGACTAAGGTATTCCCTAGTGACCCTTTCAATTAAAATAGAGAAAAATAAAGAACACTTCTAGTATGTCAGCCTGAAAAAATGCCAACACTGAGATCAGCCTTATGTATCAAAACATCAGAGAGTTCTGCAACTTTGGAATAACACTGTTCCAAAGATAAGATAGTGTTGCAATTCTAGCTATGTCTTAAAAGCGCACTTCTGCACAGTATCCAGGGATGAAACCTGTTTTGCCAGAAGAAAAGGTTGTAAAATTATTCAAATAAGTTGAACAGTTTTGTTCTATACAGATTTTAACAAAAGATGACTATATTGGTCGTTATAAACCATACACAGACACTTCTATTTTACAAACGTGATAAAATAGACAGAAGACTCTATTAAAAAAAGAGAGGTTAGAAAACAAGCAATCTTGCAAATGACAACTCTAGCAGTCCAGCAACCCATGTGAGAACAAATATAATTAATGCCCTATGTATCCATTTAAAAAAATACATACTTTCTAAAGCACACAACTTTGCCAAAAATTCTGGCTCAAGGCAAATGTTTGGCTATTGAATTCTAGCCCTGAAGTAGTATATTTTGAAATGTTTCTTGAAAAATAAAACAACTTGTTGCTGTTACAGGCATGCAGAAGTTTTTATATATGCATATATAAAATGCAGGAATAGAGTACATAAAGAACATACTGAGGTCAGGTGTCATCCTTATCCTCCTAAAGCCAGTGGCAAGGCTCCCACTGCTTTTAGAAAACTTCCCCCTCAGAACGTAAAATAAAGTTGCACTTCCCTTTTCATTAAAGAGAAATGGCCAGGCAGGATCATTAACATTCACACTAAATCATGTTCCTGAAATACCAACACACTACAGCACCTTTTTCACCATAGCTGGGCAAGTTAGAACTAAGGCATTAATATTACTACCACTTCATAACTAGATCCACACGTCACATGTAGAACTGCTATGACCTACTTTGTGAAGAGTCAGTGCAGGGCACTAACTTAAATTTTCAAGTAAAGTGGGGCGGGGGGGGGCAGGAAGGAAAAAAGAGAAAGAAACAGTTAACGTTGTCTTGAAGCAGACTGAGATTCTGGGAAGGTTTCAGGAATGCTATGTAAAACAAAAAAGAAGCAAAGCCTTGTCACCATCACCTCACAAGCTATCCACGGGACAGCCAAGAGCAGCAAATGTTCTTCACCATCACCTTACAAGCTATCCGAAGGACAGCCAAAAGCAGCAGCTACACATGGTTGGAGATGCTGCTCCACATTCTGTGCTACTCTTCTTTCTTCCTCCCTGGTCTGATGAGCAATAAAACAATGAATACCAGTGTTTAAAGCCGCTGCCCGACAGCTGAACACCTTCTGCAGTCATGAATGGCCGGACAGAGCCACAAACAGCTGCTGCTGCTTTCACGAGAGAAGAGCTGCGTTTGCCTGACAGCCTGCTACCTCTGCGCGTGCCTGAAGCCCATGAGCAGACTGAAGGCCACAGAGCTGCCAAGCTATGGTCGTTCAGATTACATCAGTGCACCCTGCAGTGTTTCCTATCTGGCTGCATGTGCCAGCTGCATCCCAGGTGCGTAAAGGGATACATGGGCACGCATCAGCCACCTCTCTTCCCTGAGCATTGATTTCCACAGAAGAGAAAGAGGGAATGACAGTATGTTCCAATGCTCAACAAAGAGCCCTGAGCCTTCAAAGCTCACAAGATACAACTGGGAACACCACACTGATCCCTTCTTTTACAACTGCTCCATGGGGAAAAAAAAAAAACCAAACATGTAATACATATTAGTAGTGACAGCGGCCAGACATTAAAGAATGAACTCTGTGGTCACTGACCAAATTTCAGAATAGTTACATCAGTAGAAGGTTGGAAACTAAGCATTCTTCCCTGTAGATAATGCACCACAATTTTTCCAAAAGAAAACAAACAAAAAACCCCACATGCAATGGGTTTGAAATTACAAGTCTTATACTTCAGGGAAACCACTGGTTTTTCAAACATTAGGTCTCTTCTGGGCTACAGGCCATTACTGGCCTCTGCAAGGCAAGCCAAGCCCCATAATTACAGTGCTTTATAAATGAAGGAAAGGCAGTTCCTGCTGATCTCAGAGAACTGATCTTATCTACTTGTCATCTGCTCTTCTCAGTATAGCTCCTGAAAATGTAAGAAACAGCTTGCTTGCTTGCTTGAGGTTGTACATGAGCTTGAAAAACTCTGTGTCAATGCACGGAAATATCTTCCCGCATTGCAATGGAATTATAAAAGGATGTACGCAGCAAAATGCAACATATTCTATCCTGCATTAATGGCTCCTCTTCACTCCCTGACAGCTTCTTCAAGGAGTGCAAACTGTTCGAAGGGGGAGCAATTTCTGTCATTTGGGAAGCTAGTCTTACCTTCTCCAGTTCTAGGTCCATATCCTCCAGGGCCAAGATCCCTTGGCTAGCATACCATTCTTACGTATATCGCCTTTCAACAAGCTGCATAAAGAGGTGGCTGTAAACTGCTTTAAGTCACTGAAACTGAAAGAGAAAAAGTAGCTCGCTGCCACTTCTCTTCTTCCTATTCCTCAAGTGGTGTTTGGCATTAACCTCACATAGCAGAGTACTCTTTCTTAAAGTAAACTATGCATCAATCTGTTTCACTCGACGTTGTTAATGGAATAGCAATACATTCAGGCAAGGGCTCTATACTGTGTGACAATAATTTTGCCAAAAGGTTGATTCAGTGTTTCTGGTCTGTGAAAAAGTACAGCACGACAATTCTCACCATCTCAGTTCTGCACCTGATTTAATGAGCCAAACCAAGAGTCATCCTTCTAAAGGTAAGTTTAATTTACCAAATTTTAATTGCACCTTCTTATATTCTTTGCAAATGCTGCTTTAATATGATTACATTAAATACACACTGTTCGGTCTTTGTCCTTTCCTATTTTCCAAGATTGGAAAAGACAAGGTTGCTGGTAACATATATTACACATATGTATTACACATGTAACGTGCACAGTTCATATACAGTGTCATACGTACACGCAACAAAAAGCAGCATGCACCTTTCTCCTTGTTTTCTTTCCTCTCTTACCTCCATTTATTACCCCACAATGCATGATTTCTTAATGCAAACACAAAATGCAGCAAGCTCAAAGGGCTTTGATAAAAGCTCTCAAGGAATACTTAGAAGCTGAGAAGCTTCTGGAGTTTATTTCAATTTTCTACCATTCAT
This sequence comes from Pelecanus crispus, assembly GCF_030463565.1. NCBI lineage: Eukaryota > Metazoa > Chordata > Aves > Pelecaniformes > Pelecanidae > Pelecanus > Pelecanus crispus. The sequence continues at coordinate 51,615,237 of NC_134643.1, forward strand.
GACTCTGACAAAAGGCCAGAAAGTGTGACAGGAGTGCAATCTAAAAGCTAAGAAACTGGAACACCAATGAAGAGAGCTCAAAATGTCTTCTGAGTTATGATTATTAGGCAAACACTGTAGTATTTCAAAGGGTACTGCTTTTTTCTTTTAATGTGTGAGATGTCTATACTGCTTAATGACAGGTAAGCATAAACTGCAGCAATTAGAAATCTGCAATCATAACACCACTGAGGATTTCAGTTGCAACGTACTGATGATCGTTAAAATAGTGTTTGCTTGTACGTTACGATATCCCTCATGTTAAGCAAAATGGCAAAGGAATTCTCAACTTCTGCAACACCAGGAAGTGTTTTGTTAGTCTTCAGCACTTCCCAAGGCAATGTGTGATGTGTTTCCATTTTAATGTGAACTGACAAGCATAGGAAATAACAGCATTCTCACCTGGTTTTTCTGTTCTAGCTCTTTCACTGAACTTTGAAGTTTTTGCAGCTCTTGAACATACACAGCTACCTCCTGAGGTCCCTTGGCAAGTTCAGCTCTTAACTGGTTAATGGTAGCCTGAACAGACAGAGAGAAAAATCCAAATTTAAAACAAAGCTTTGCATGTGTAACCCAGACAAAAGCAAGATGTCTGGTGGCAAAATAAAAAGCATCTTGTATACAAATAAACAGCTTAAGATAAAAATCACCTGCAAACTCATCTCAGTGCACCATCAGCTACAGAAGTACCACTGAGCATAATTTCCCAGCTGAGATTCATTCATGTCCTATTTCAGAAGACATAAATTTGCCCCAGTCCAATAGAAAATGCCAGGTTGAGCCCACAACACATGAAAATCACAACAGATTAGCCATTAATCATTATTACAGTGCTAGCTCAAGGTGAAACCCTCCCAAGTCATTGCAGTTACACGTCCAAAAGCTTTGCCTCCCTGGTACGGGAAATGTACTGGAAAAGGCACTAGAAGTGAGTCTGGCATCTGATGCAAACTTGGTGTGTGACTTTTGGACACATCAGCCCTGCAGGTCAGCATAATCAGAGTAACAGTACTATCCCATTAAAAAGGATCAGTACAAAACAGAATATATCAATGACTGTACAGTATTTGAATACAGTAATGAAAGCAAACAAGAAAAGCACTTTAGAGGGGTAACAATGTCTGCCCTAAAGCATGCTGTGTATGAATGCACTCACTTTGAATACACTATATAATAGCGACCTTTTTAAAGAAGTTTTCTTTCCTATTGCTCTCGTAACCACAGATTTCAGCACAAAGGTATAAATACTGAATTTAGGAATGAACTAAAGCAGTAGAACGGAAGTAGGAGACAATAAACATACTATTTGCAATCTTCCTACAGAAAAAGGAAGACCAAAGAGAACATAGGAACACAGTATATGTCTACAAAGTGTTATTAATTCTGACTTACTGTAATGCTATGCTTTACAAGGCTGTTTCCTTACTGAGCTGTTAGCTAAAACACATTCTGGGATCTGTCTTTGGCAGACAAACATTCCAGGATGTTCTCAGAAAACAGAGTATGGATATTTCACTACTGATGTAATATAATGCAGAAAACGTGCAGAAGCTTGCTAAGGACACCACTGCAGCCTTTCAAACTAAATTGCAATTTATATGCATAAAGATACATTTCTCTCATTCACAATTCAATAAGCCTGTCCCACATTTCATTCTTAACATGGAAATATATCATGGATGAATATTCATTCCTGATATTGTCTGGCTGATGTGTCTCTATGATTAATGAACCAATAAGCAAACAGGAATGCATCTGTTTAACAACCTCTTGAAATTATCTTCATATAACAGAGATTTACTATAAGAATAAAAAGCTTTCAAAAAAAATTTACCTCAAATTTAAGCATCTCTGTTAGAAAGCAGAAAAAATAAAATGGATGGACGAAAGATGGAAATAAGCAGTCACAAAAGCTGTTAGCAGACACACTTCCTCAAATTTATTTTCAAATATTCCAGTGTTTTTAATGCCTTTACTTAGTGGGAAAAAAACCAGTCCTGGCTTTATTAAATGTACCCATAATTTAATCTACTAATCTTGTTTAATTCTGTGGGCACTCAACCTAACAATCAAGTCTAGGCCCTGTATTTTATGAAGATTTATCAGACACTGAAACAAATCCCAGTCTGCAGAGATTCATAGAAATGCTTATCTCCACAGCAGTGCAGCTGTTTCCATAATGTGTTTACTACGCAGGAGTAACTATAGTGAAAACTAAACATGGAAGGAGTAGCTCAGAATGAACCTTTATCTGAGAGATCTAGACACAAGAGTTTCAGATGCAACTCTGAAATAAGGCATAACACCCAAGAAAAAAAGAAAAGAAAACAATGAATACATTTAGGTGACAATTGTAGAGCTATACAGAACACATTTTCCCTCTCCTGCAGCATTTGAAGATGCTTATATAGGGTGTAAGATGATCTTTGTTATTCTCTTCACCCAGGCTATAAACCACTTTGGAAACCAATATGAATATATGTATCTTCAGTCAGCTCAGCAAAATAGCCAAGGGTGGTGTAAGAACCACTTTACTCTTTCAGCCCTTGAGGTGGCCTTAAAGAGCAAAGCTGAGATGAAACATCACCAAACTTTTATGGCCAGAATGAAGGACTTCCAATGAAGGACTTCCATTTCTTGTTTTCTTATGGCTAACACTTTTCACAATTGTGGTTTTTTTAACAAAAGTAGAGACGTTTTCACCACTATGACTTTGAGTAATTTTTATTTTTTTGAAGAGTCTGATCTGTCACTTTACATTGACAGAAAAGCTTTTCTTTTGAATACATCTTGGGCCGTTGTTGCCATATGTTGGAATTAAGCAGAGCAGACAGCAACGATTATGAGAAGAACCAGACTGCCACTGTTCTGCCACGCAGCAACTCAGTCTTCTCTGGTTCATCCTACATACTGATGATACTACACAGACATCCGATATTATTATAATTGCTGCAATGTATTTTATAATCCTCCTATACATGTAAGACTTCTTATATGAACACATAGTAACAGCTAAGGGCATCATGCAGCCTTCTCCCCCATCTGCCATTACTTCCAGGAGGACTGAAAAAACCTTCTTCATTTGTCTTTTTTCCTGTTAAAGGATACACTTTCATAACTTAAACATACCAAATTTGGGGGAACAGGAGCAATTCATGCTTCTGTGAGAATGTTTTCAGATGAAAGATTTTTGTTATGCTCATGTCACTATGCCATTTTATCTTCAGATGAAAACTAAATATCCAAAACCACAAAAGGCTACAGAGACAGTACTTTGAAATGAAATTTAAATTCTGCAGCATAGTTGTGGTATCTCACAGTTAAAACCAAATTACAATTATGCAGCAACTAACATGGCCACATAACCACATTATATTCATAACTCCAACTGTGATATTCCTTTTTTTCACATCTGATGAAGCTCTTGGCATACACAATTTTAACTTGAAAACAATGGTAGATTCATGTTTAGTACAATACTGTACCCTTGCACAATTCCTGGAGATCAACATATCTGTTGCAGGGGGAGGCAGGAGGGAAAGCCCTAAGGAGTTTAGAATACCAGGCAGCACTTCTCTAAAGCTCTGCAGTGCAAATGAAGAAATAGAAAGTTAAAACTGCAGTTCTGAAATCTAGGGCACATGAAACCCCAGAATAACAAGATGTCAGGAATCCTTCACATCCACAAATGTCAACAGGACAGAGGATACTAGGAGTCTTACAGAAACTCTAGGCATTCCCTCATGTAAGCTGGGGAATTCTCCAAGGACCCCACTTCACTAGGGACCACAGCTCTGTGTTGACAAGTTTTGCTGGCATTGCTGCATTGGTGGGGGACAACAGAAAAGGGGGAGGGCAAAATTAAAAGGTCTCAAACACAGCTGACAGTCTTCAGTGAAGATCGTTATACTGTCAAGTCATCCATCAGCAAAACTATACCAGCCAACCCACTAGTGAGATGCAACAACACCCAGTAAGAGTATTCTTCTGCAGGTATGGATTCACCAACTGCTCATTAGAATAAATTATACATTAGACAAAAGCCTTTTCAGTGGTACTGGTTTTTTATTAGGATTTCTTGCCATTATCTCTGCCAGAGATTTCCCTCAGTCATGGCAGACAACATCAAACAGGCTTTAGCCAGGAGGGATCTGAGACAGTTTGAGGAGTAAGGTTCCCTCTTAAAGATCCAAGGAAGAGCTGTTATATCCCTTTTTCTCCATCTTGCATGGAAGTGGAAGTGCTCACTGGCAGGAAAACAGAGGAACCAAAACCAAGAAAACCGAGTATTTGCTGTGGGAGAGGCAGTTAGTTTTGCTTCCTTAAACACAGAGTTATCGTCAATTCTATATGTTTTCAAATCTCCCATCAGCAATCTAAAGCTTCTTCTACTGACTCAGCCAAAGCAGAGGCAAGGCTTCACAAAGTACTTCTGCAGAAACCAGCATATTCTGCTACTCAAGTAGACGGTGAGGTCTCTTTTAAATAGGTTGAATTTAAAAGGTTCAAATCCAGAAAAAAAAGGAGACAAAATGTAAAAAAAAAAAAAAAAAAAAAAAAGGCAACTAACATAGAATCATAGAATGCTTTGGGTTGGAAGGGACCTTGAGAGATCATCGAGCCCAACCCCCCTGCAGTAAGCAGGGATTGAACCTGTGAACTTGGCGTTATTAGCACCATGCTCTAACCAACTGAACTAACCTGGCTGGTCAACATGAGAACAATAGATTTTATTTTCTACTTTAGACTGCAACAACAAAGAGAGGAAAATCAAGGTGCTGTTGCCTCGAAACAGATTACAGGTGACATCCTGACATCTTGACCTTAAGACATGGTGAGGCCTGGTAGTCACTCACTTTCTGCTCTAGTGGATAACAAGCAACACTTGGAGGCCATTATGCAGTGGATTGACGTGGGGGGTGTGCATGTAAGCAGAACAGATTTGTACCTTACACACAAAATACTCCTAAAATAAATAATAGGTGTAAAAAGGCTTCCCATTTGACAGTAAAAACTAGACGAAACAAAAATGAAAACCTGTTTACAATATCCACTGAGATTTTTAAGTCTTGCGTAAGTTCAAGAATCAAATGTCCTATAAGTATATTCAAATTATTATCTACTTTGCCTTAATAATTTGTTCTTATATATTTTAATACTGTAGCATCCATTTTCAGACACATCAACTCAAATATTAACGAAAACAATCATTTTCAGTAACAGCTGTTTTTAACCACACATAGCTCAATAAGGGAAACAAGTCTTTGAATCACATAGATATTGTTCTATTTCTCTCTCCCAACAGAAAGAGCACAGATCTGCAAGGTGGCTTTTTCCTCTGCTGTTGGGCTCTTATAATAACTTTTTATGTCAAGGAAAGGTTTTGCAATGAAAAGCTTGGGGGCTTTTGGAGGGTCGATATTGACAGAATTACACAGTTTACTGTAATGAAGAAGCATGTCTATTACATAAATTAGAAGATTCGGTTAACAACGAGGCTTTTTCATTATGATGAATTAATATTTTCCATTTTCATATGAAAATCATGGCAAGGCTAACACACACCTCTCTAGGTATGACTATTACCTCTGAGTTAGCCTGCTCTGCCTGCAAGTGCTTGCACTCGTCTTTCAGCTTTTCAGATTCTCTCTCACGTTCCAGCGTCATTTTGTCCATCAGCGTCTGAACTTGGACCAGCTCCTTTTTCAGGACAGCCACATCTTCCACACCAGGCCTTTGTAGCTGAAAAGTAAAAGAGTAGCAATGAGCAACGTGCTGTTCGCAGACATGCTTCCACTGTCAATGTCATCTCTAAAAATGTTTCAGATCACCAATTTTTAGACAAGGTGACATATACAGTATTACAACTATGGAAAAAAAAAAAAAGATTAAAAAACCCCACCCCACCCCCCCAAAAAAAAACCCACCAAACCTACAGAAAAGTATGTATCATTCCCAGGATTTAATGGCTGGTTGTCTGTTCCTGCCTACCAAACTTTGAACTTGTTGATTGATTTCAACCAAACCTGACAAATGGGATGAGGTCTCAAAGATTAAATTTCTGTAATTTTCATGTAGGTAGATGACTAGGTACAGGAGGGAGACCTTCCCTGCAAGAAAACACTACAGTGACAGGGAATCCGTGCAAGAAATTTATCTGAAGTCACAATTCCCTGAGAAGTAGGCTATATTGACTTCACTACTCTACAGAAGGGATTACTGTATATAGTTTACTGCTGAAATACTCGCTAGCCCCTCTCAGGACTGAGACACATAACAATCCAGTACAACACAGATTTTTATAATGATACTGCCTCTGTCTTCAAGAACTATTTCAGAAAACCACAAGAACAGACGAAAACGGGCAGCTGAAGGAAACTTCTTGAAGGAACCATCAGGCATGCCTCATACCAGACCCACAGGTAAAATCTGTTGGTAATTCCATCTAAAGTACCGTAATGTCCCTCAAAGCAAAAAGCTATGGAGGGAAAAGGGAGGGGAAAGGCAATACTGGGGACTGAAGAAAGTGAGAAAAGGAAGTGCTGGCATCTGGAAGAGAAAAGGTACAGGAAAAGGGTAAGAATGCAGAAAGAGAAAGGTAGACAAGAACAACTAAACAGATAGAGAGGAATGGATAGGTCCAGTGGCTAGGCAGGGCCAAGAGGGACTCATGGGCCCTTCAGGGCAGCCAGCTACAGGGAAGAAGGGGGATAAAAGAGTCCTACTTTCCTCCAGAGTCTAAGCAGTGGTTGAGAGAGAGAAACTAGGAAGTCCCCTTCATGACTGCTTTAGAAGCAGCATGACTGCTGAGTCACTGGGATTGCTCCCTGGAACCATAGCTGTATATAAAGTCACCAGGAGCCAAATCCTGGAATACACACACATTGGTGTTATCAGCCAAGCACAAGAGGGACAACATTAACATAGGTATGGTGATGACAGCTGCCAGCCTTTCAGCCACCATGTCACAAAACACCTCTCTGAGCGCTTATGAATGCAGTTGTCCAGGGACAGTCAGAGCGTAGCACCTCACAGAAAAAGGGTGATCTAAAGACAGCTGTGGAAGTCAGCAATGTCATGCTCCAAGTACAGGTGTGCGCAGCACATCTATATGTGTAATACCCTGCAAAATTGCTGAAGGGTAGAGCATCAAACAAGCAGACTATAATATAATGTAGGGTAAATTTTAATATGTAAGTCAGAAACAACATGTATTTCCACACTGGAAAAACACTGAAAATGTAGGTCAACAAAACAGATCAGAAACAATGGTGTTCTGAACTTTTCAGCCCACAAGCAGACATCTCCAACTTCAACAGTTTGACTGTGTTAAAACTGCATTTGCAAGCATTTAAGTGTATCCCTCCCTTGACTTGAAAATAACAAAAACATTAGTGTGATGTGAATACCAGCTCTGTTTTTAAGTCTTCCACTGTACTTCTCTCCTTCTGCAGTTCTTGCATCAGGTTTGTCACTTTCTGTTCTGCACCTTCCCGAAGGCTGATTTCTTCATCATACTTTGATTTAAGATCTAATAAGAAGGAAGATGAATATATGATCACTTGCACAAGTTGCACAAGTAGAGAACGGAATCAGACCTCATGTTAATATACTTACCCACAATTTCAGTGGCCAGTTGTGCTGCTTTTTGCTCAAACAAGTCTTTCATTTGCTTAATGTTAAAATTTTCTACTTGGATCTCTTCTAGTTGCCGTTCTAACGATTCTATTTCCATAAAAAGAACAATATTATTTTCTGGAAGATCTAGGACAATACAGTTACTCACACCCATAACGAACCTCAGCAGGTGAATAAGCAATACAAATTCACTTAACATCCAATTAGCTTAGCAAAGTGAACAACTTTACTGAAGTTAAATATCTCAAGCATGATGCTGGAACCTGTCACTAGTTGAGTACTCTGCAGGATTAAGTACATATTGGTTTTCACTGGTCACAAATAGCCCTTCAGATCACTGCAACATGCTGCTGAACTGCAATTAAGAGCTTTTTAATCATGATCAGTCAGATACTTTATGCACACGTATGGAAAATTCTATTCCATGAGTGCCTCATGGAGAAAAACATAGAGCAAAAATTATTGGTCTGAAAAACAAGAGACAAAAAAATTCATTGTTTTCTTTGCTAGCAACGAGTACAGAAAAACACTAAATAAAACCAGCACTGACAGATGCTATAGTTTAAATATCAACAATCACGGTCTTTCTCAGCAAAAGACTCATACTGAATGCTTGAATATATGAAATGATTTAAAAAATGTTCAAAACTACTCATGAGAACTGCTTTCAGAGTCAGGAGAACTCCTGTCTCACTTCTAGAAATTACAAGCCCCGAGTCTCTGGAACATTTCCCCAGACTATAGCTATCAAAAGCTATCTATCTTAAGCATTTACAATGAACTTTTTTCCAGTAATTGTACCATTCCAGCTTTCTAGCTCTTTAATTGACCAAAAGTGCTTTTTCATAAACCTAAAAGCTACACTGAAAAAAATTTCAGAAATTCCAGGGCAGTGCAGAAATTAATATAATAAAACGTTAGCCACCTGTAGATGTAGCCGTTGTCAATCCATCAGACTTAGAATCCTTAAGAAAACAGAATAAATGCATCATTAGATAGTAGGAATAAAAACTACTGCTTCTAAAGTTCATCCTGTTTTTGGAAAAGACAGGGAAATAAAGACTTCCGAGCTCAAATACTGCACAGCAGTATAAAAATACCAGATTTCAAACACTTATAGCTGGAAGACTGGAAAAGGCCAAGAGATTATTTTCCATTTCATGTATCACTACACTATGAGGCTTCCAGACTTGCAAGACTCCAGTAACAATCCCCTCCCCCTCCCTCTCCTCAATATTGAAATCTGCCCTAAAAACAGGTTACAGACATCACTAAATACATTCTGAGAAGGCATTCTGTCAGAAAGCAGTTTCTGAGGTTTGTAACAATCCAGTATCTAAGTGGCTCATAGTAATAAAAGAAGTGAGAGCTTCCTTAGGGCACAACACACCACAATTTCTCTTGCCTTGTTTGTTCAGTTCATCTGGACATCTGTGAAATCATACTACTATTCTCCAAAAGTTCTTACAAGAAAGACCCCATTGTCCTTTCTCGTAACAGATGAAACACCACATTTAATTTATTTTCTTCAATAAACCAGGTTCTGAATAAGCCCAAGAGAAGGAAAAGTCTGAACTGAACTTGTAGTTCAGTATGGAAGAATCATTATCTACTCTGACTTTGTTCTTCAGGTTTATATATACAGTTATATTGTGGAGAGATAACTAGCTTTGTTTTCAAGAACATGTCAATATTCAAATTATGGAACTAACTAAATCAGGCCACGTGCCTTACAAAAAAGGTATTAATCTTCAATGTCAATGCTGATGATAAACCTGCTTCAAGTATTTTAAAGCAATTACTTGCTGCCGCTGCCCCTGCAATTTCTCTAGTTCTTTCTTCAGTTCTTCTGAATACCACCTCTCCTCCTAGGAGGAAAAAAAAAAAAAAAACAAAAAAAAAAAAGGAGATTTGGTTGCTTAAGACAGTGGAACACTTTGCAATTTGAAACAAAGAACCAAGTGCAAGTAAAATACATTTCCAACCTTCAGCGAAGCTTGCAAGTCTTGGACTTCTTGTCGGAGCAGTGATACTTCATCTCTGAATAAATATATCCATGGAGTGGAGAAAATTAATACGCAGTGGTTATATTTTGTCAATTACATACAGGTTATAATGTGTGTTAAATAACTGGAGTGATAATCATGTACTGCATAGATATAATTTACACAATTATAAATAGTTATTTTTGGATGTTTTGAAACTTGAAACAAACCTGATTAACAGATACTTATAAGTTCACTTTGCACATCACTTGAAAACTGTTAAACATTAATTAGGTAAGCAAAGAAATAGATATGCAAAAAGTCTCATGAAAACAGAATGTAAATCTAAATCAATGCATTGGCTCAACCACATGAGTTCAGAATGGCAAAGCCGTGCATTGGGGCATTTAACTGTTTTGTATGCCTTTTTATGAAAAGGACAGGTCTGTTCTCCTTCACTTTCCGTATCATTTAAAGGAACACTGCTAAGAGACAGCCTTCTATCTTACTCCCTTTGAAATATGCAGTTACATAATTTTTCATCCACACAGCAATTCAGTATGCCCCAAAGATACACTCACTTAATGGTCTGAGTGTTTAAAGCCTTGGGATTTTAAATTCTCGAATTTCGTGCTCAAGCCTCCAGCCATGCAAGAACACAAGATCCAAGGCTAAAATTGTCACTAATTGATTCAGACAGCACCCTTCTAAATCGCAGTTCTCCTTACAGAATTGCACAACTATACATACAAGAATACTGTTGCATTACTGAGATACAGCCACTCCAAATGTAGAATACACAGGTCATTAAAATAATGCAAAGATATCTTTTCTTATTGTTTGTACAGTGGCAACACTGAGGAGTATACAGAATATATATATGTGGGTGCCAATGCCAACACATTCTCTCAGTTTTATACCACACAATTTTATTGCTGCTGTGCTGCATTATCCCCTCCTCCACAGATGTTCTTTTAAATTATCCCAGGAGAAAAAAAAAAGACCGAAGCAAGATACTCTTTAGCTAAACTGGGAAGGAATAGATTCAACCTACATTAGCATATTAACATCAGGTCAGGGTCATCAAGAAGCAAGTGAAACACATGCACTTGAACCAGTGAAGCAAGATCTCCAAGGTGGATCAATTTTAATGGCAAAACAAACATGGGATATTGGGAGGCTAATTTTTTTCAGAGGAAGATTTTCTCCTATTTACACATTATTCTCCCTGTGTGAGACATTCACTGGACGTTTGCAAATACAACTTTACTGAGACAGGTGTAGCTGTAATCCAAAACCCATACATCGGTTGTGGGTAGAGAAGAGGGAGCTGCTTTCTCACCAGTATGAGTAAATCAGCTAATGTTCACATCTAAGATTATAAATGAAATCTCAGGCAGGTGCAACAGTTAACTATATTGAAGTTGGGCCTGAACATATACCAGATCTGCAGTACTAAAGCATTTAAGATGTTCTGATCTTCATGGCAGATAAGAGGTTTTGAGCTGTATAAAAATAGTTTGTAGGAGAAGGGGACGAGAGAGAGAGTTTATAATGTAAGGACCTCTCTACAGTAGTTGCCTCGATATTCCCAACACAGTTTTGCTTGACAGTTTTAAGATGAAACCTAAATTAACAATAATAAGATGAAACTGACCAGTGGACAATGAAGGGGAGCGGGGAGTGTAAGGGATCCCTCTAGAAACTGTAACTTTGTTTTTCTTACCGTCATCCAAATCCTCACCAAATCTCTCTTTCTGCTAGGGCTGTTACAATCCCTCCTCTCAGCACATCTCCTCAGCCTCACCATCTGGCAAATTCTTGCTACCTTTTCCTTATGCTCCCCTCCATTCCCCACCTGTAATGCCGGTGCCTCCATCCTAGCACCAAGTACCAATGGCCTTGATAAATCGCACTGGGGAGAGCTACACGATTTACTCTTGGCACTTAATTATGGTAGTTTATTGGGTGGGTGGGGGGAAGAGGGCAAAATGTAATTTGTACTACCTAGCTTTCTCTGTTGACTAAATAAGGAACTTCACCTCCCGATCTTGGTCCTATGAATTACATGTAAGCTTCACTCCTAGACCGCTAACAGAGTGGCTCCCTGCTGCAGGCTGCAATATTTCTTTAATGCTGTATTCCAAGTCTTGGAAAAACATGTTTATGTTGAATGAGAATTTTCTCAAGCAAGCATGCAACTGAGAAACATTAAAGAATGCCACACTAATAGGAAGAAAAAGCTCATGTTACACAACAGCTCCTACCAGACTCCCTTCACTCCATCCAAACTCCCTGACCTTGTCCACTTTTTCAATTACATGAGAGAAAACAAAACTACTTGTCCTTAAACTGTCAAGAGCCAGGAAAAAAAAAAAATAAATTTTACCAGCCAACATCTGGTTGACATTGGAAACTTGCAGGCATAAAAATAAATCTTTCATAAACTATATAAACAATATAGTTATGACCAATAATTCCCCCATGTGAATGCTATTATTCTACTAAGAATATAATTTCAGGTCGAAGTTATATCACTCCGAAAAGGCTTAAATCAGACAGAGAAGAGATACTCATTCTTGAATAAATGTGCACATAGGAAACCCAATACAACTCCACTAGTACCCTACCACTTTCTCCTATATAAAGCAGCAGCTGGGAGAGAAGGCAGCTATCCACAAGGAAGGGCCTGTCTGTGCGTGGAGACACAACCTCTGCTAGTGCTGGCTCTTACTGCCTTGCCAGCTCTGCAGAATACTGGGGAGATACGGATCTTCATTCAGATAACAACTGAAATATGTTCCCTTCCACACTCTTTTCTCACCGAAGAACCACCCTCTCTTGAGTTAGTTACATAAATACATGTATGTATTTCAGTGTAATTATTTATCACTTTGGATCACAGTTCTACTAGTGACAAAACATTGGAACCATTTACTTCCCAGCACCGGCAGAAGCCAGCTCCGTTAGCAGGTGACCACCCGCAGGGTGCTTACTGACACTGCTGTGTACAAACCAAAAGAGTCTGAGGAACTGTGACAAAACAGCAGCATGGACTGTCATTTATAACAGTCAAAAATAAACACTGAACTGAAAAAGAATGAGCAGGAAGCAAAAGGAAACCTACGTAAATTTTAGCCCTATGAAAAAGCTCCCCAAACCAACACTAGGGATTAGTCCAACACAGGCAGACTACTCTGTTAAACTTTTCCAAAGTTTCCCATTATCAGTTCCTGCCACATACCGCTGCTCTCAAAAATAAAACAACCTGATATGTTTCCTAGGAATATATTTAACAATACAGTTTTGACCAAACAGTTAAATAAAATAAATTAGAGAAGATTTCTGAAGATCAGGATGGAGTTTCTGGAACACAGAAGGAGAATTAGTGTCACAGACAGAAACTTCTCAGATTTGCAAATAACTAGGTAATACGGGAACCTATTTAGGCAAATACTGATGTTGTAATTACCCAGTAAGTACCCTAACTACCCAGGGCCCAAATCAGGTTTCTTCTCTATCTTCAGGGTTGTCCTCCCTCACCCTCAAAAGCTGAAATTTCAGCTCTATGCCAGAAATGAGGAGGAACCTGTGTTTTTCCTGCTACACTCCTAAAAATCATTCCAGTGTGTAATATTTCATTGTCAGCTGCATGAGAAACAGGTGATTTAATTAACAATATAAACATGCGTATCTGATTTTCATTTATTGTCAGATCAGTATCAGCCAATGTAAGTTTCAAGCTGCTTTTTAACTGTAGTTGGAAATGGGGCATGAACATTTAAATACCTTACTACATAATTAAGTGTTCAAATTAATACAGCCTTCAGTGTAATTAGAAGCAGCCCAACATTGACACAAAAGCATATGCACAAATGAGTACTGTTGCACCTTTCCGGTGACAGATGACCTTCCCCTCCATGAGTTGAATCAATGCCAGAATTATGAACTGCTTCATAGTGCTTGAACAGCTCCTCAGCTGATCCATGAGATTTCATACAGAGAGGACAAATAAAGCCCTATTATAAAAAGGAAAAGGAAAAAAAAAAAAAAAAGAGGTGAGAAGTAATTTTTTTTTTCATCATAAAAGGTAGCAAATACGATTGTTAAGATTCATGCTAATTATTTCATGCTCTGATAACACTTTTGGCAATTAAAAAGTTAGAAAATGTCCACAAAAGTCATATTCCATTACTCAGTGTTTTTTTTCCCAACAGCATTACATACTATCAACAAAACCTGTATTTAGGAAAATAAGAAATCGTTTCAGAAGGACCACTCTGCAACTTCTTCCCCCCCCAAGAAAAGAATTTTCTATACAACTTTTCAAAGAATCAGATTCTTCTTCCAAAGAGGAGGTAGGGTTTGGAGTTTGGTCTTAAAAAAAGGAGGTACAAAAACCCACTCTAAAGCACAGCTATTCATACATCAATTACTACCACATTTAAGCTACTGAATTTAATATGGGCCAGAAGATTAAGAGCCACTTTTTACCTTGCATATAATTAATTAGTAAATGCAATTCAGAGAAACATTACCTCAAAAAAATCAGATCTCTACAGCCTAAAGAATCAGAAATCATCCATTTTCATTCCAGCATATTTACTGCAAGCTTACCAGAGTAAAAATTTAGCAGAACAATGCCCTCATTCTACCCATTAACCCACACACAAATGAAAACAGTAAATATCATGTACCTCTACACATCTGTGGAGTGTCCAAACTGCCATTTATCAGAAGTACCATGCATCTCATTTTATCTAGCAACCTATTATACCTGCTTTTAAGTGCTGGACTTCATATTGGTTCTTCACTCATTTGGTTATCATGCCAACTCTGAGCCCTATTCCCATTTATGCTACAGCCCATACGCACCACGATGGCAAAACAGAGACATTTCAGAGTGAGAGGAAACAATTTAGTCTCACGTTAAAGGGTCCCTGTAATTCCAAGCTGTGCAGAGAAAACCTTGTGTAAGTGAGATTAAGGCACCCCATTTCTTAAATGAATTTCAAATACACTTTTGCATATTTATGTTACCCTTAAGTCCCTTATGCCAGCACAAATTGCAGCGCACTCCAACGCTAAACCAAGGCTCTCCAGTATCCAAGATGACAGTACTCCTGTGGGATTATCACACTTCACGTAACATATGCTCCCGTATGATTTCTGAAGGACATATGAAGAGTTTTGACACTCCTTTTCTTCTCTTAACTTTGCGGTTGGATGTTACCAGACAAGCCACAAAACTTTAAATACTAGCACAAAATTAACATACTGAGTGTGTATGTTGAGAACCACAATAGCACTCATTTTCTAACTTGATATTCATAGTATTTTGTTTCACTAGTCACTAAGAATTCAACAACCAAACACCTACATGGATTTAACCTGGGAGAACCATCACGTTCAGCTACTCACACACGGCCGGACCAGAGCACTGAACAGGGACTTCATAAGTGCCATTACTTGTTCAGTGTTTCAGAAATAAATAACTAAATACAGTTGCTTGCCAAACCCACCACATATCATATTGAAGATTAATTTCAGCACAACTAGATTAAACAAAATAGTATACTCCTTCCTAAGCAGACAACAGGTATTTACCGTTAACAACCACTTATTTATTTCCAGAATTGATCAGCATAGTTTCACTCCAGATTAAACCAAGTTAACTCATATGTACATATACGTGCCAAAATGGGTACAGAAAATTGGTTAAACTACTGGTTTAACCTAGTAATGTTTATCTGATACAATTAGCATATAATTATATGATGGCAGTGACAGTCACTCTGAACAAAAGAACCAGAGGGAGATTCCTGGCAAATAGCAATGGCAGTGAACTGTAGGAGGGGTCAAAAAGCAAGGGGTTTATTTTTCCTAGTAGGTGAAAGCAGTCAGTATCATACAGCAATGCTGCAATAGCATCCTTTTGGGATGAAATGCTACCAAGCGGTTCTCAACATTTAGTTTAGTTTCCCAGTGATGGGAAGGTCTGCTGTTCACAGAGAAAAACAAATGTTTCTCATAGCACCAGTCAGTGCATCTGGAAAGAACAAGTGTAGAAAATTGCTCTGGCCTCTCCTTCTTTTTGCCCTTTATTTCTTCCCATTTAAACGGCCAAGTCTGTTTCTTTGCTTGCTTTTTTGCATTTTTTTTGTGGTTGGGTTTACTCTGTGGAAAGAGAAGCCCTGGGGAAGAGGAAAAAATAGATTATATGTGCAATTAGCCCGAGGGGACAGCAATCAATCATTTATCTTAATTATTAGGCAAAGCCAGCCCAAGATTTCCCAGGCAGGCAGATCCGAAGGTAGTGGCTGCAAGGATGAGGCCAGAGGCAGAGGAGAGCTACAGAGCCAAGGGAACGTGCTGCGGCTGAGAGCCCACGGGGTGGACAGGAGCTCTGGGTAGGCAGGCATGCTGTCACTGGCAGAGGAGGGAAGCATGGACAAAACCTCCTCGTTATGGTAGAAACCACTTTCTTCTCATATGGGCAGGGGTAAAAAGTGCATCACCCGCCAGCCCCAGCCTCTCCACCGGCACTGCTGTGACCATGGCTGGTCTCACTTTTGAGGGACCTAGCGTTGTTGGAGTCAGCGCTGGGTTACAGCTTTCACATGCATCCTTACTCTAATACAACGTTTCCTAGAGGTCTGACGCACAAGCTCTGACAGAGTAAGATGCCACCCTTCTGCAACGGGGCATCCTCGCCAGGGAAAATGGCATCCTTCCTGCGCAGAGCTGGGATGGGCAGGAACACCAGCTCCTGCAGCTGCAGGCACCACCGCTCGCACATCAGAGCCTTAAACTGCACAAACACAGGAGCTGGCTGCGTCTCGCAGAATATTCAGATGTCGACTCCGATGTCAGCAGCATTAAATTCAGTTCTCTTCAGAGCAAGAAAATCAGAATCATCAGTATCTTCCTGGGCACCAGACAGTAACAGACAGAAGTGTAAAGGTTTCCTGGGCCTGCAACTATTAGCCTCAGGTGAGAATCTTGTTCGGGGACTTGGGTTGGTGGGTGTCTCGCTTTATCTCCTTTTTTTAAGAAAAAAAATGTAAACAGAGTCATAAAAATATCTCTCAGCATCATCTTGAGATTAATTTTGAAAATATATGCAAAAAGTGTGTTTTACTAATCTAAAGACAAATGTGTGAGAAGAAGGAAGAGGGGAAGAAACCTGATGGTCTGAGATGCTTAAATCTTGTAAGCATTTTTGTTAGTTTGCAGGAATTTATATCAAGGGCAAGATATTCCTATATTGGGACCATGTCTCCCCTGGATAAAGAGGAGATTGCATGGTTACAACCATGAGATGTAACACTGGTCACCGCAACCTGGGGGAGCTGAGATGTCCTTTCCAGTAAGTCTGCACTTGGCTCCCTTAACTAACAGACTCCTTTACAGAAGCAGCAAGTATGACAGCAATGTTCTTGTGTTTGAAGAAGGAGCCTACCATATAAAACATGCACAGTTATACTTTTCAAAAGGCTGTATTTTCCAAGAGACACTTGGTAGGTTTCATTTTAAAACTCAGGAGTGGCTCTGCATAAAGCACAGCCATAGAGAAGTAGAAGGCAATTCATATTCTTCATTTAATGAAAGCAAAGACATCACTTACAGCCCCTGCAGTGCTGCACTGTAAGTCATAACTCCCTAATTGATGTTTCTAATTGGGCTTTATCTTTTGCTTTACACAGGGAGAAAAGAGCCCAAAAGAAGTTAAAGGATAATTAGCTGGGTTTTGTTTTTATAAATACAGAATCTTTCCACCAGGAAATGACAATTTATTGAATCCAAAGCTTTTTACAGACGCCTGTCAGTTAACAGAAAATAAAAATAAAACCACAACCACCACATGCGCAAGTTTTTTATCAGGAAAGAGGTCTTAAGATCACCAGAGAATTGCTGAAGCAAGACAGAGCAGGAACAGTAAAAAAGAAAAGGAGTCCAAACCAAAACCCCATATACATGCACAAACAAACCCCTAGGAGCCAGCACACAAATTAAAGTTCAAAATAGCCCCTGGCCCAGCGGTCAAGGCATTCCAATGAAAATGAGAGAAGTGCTAAACTTCAAATCCCAATTCTCTGATCCCAAGGAAAATGTTTCTCTTTCAGGTGGACGTCTGTGAGCCATGCCTAGCACCCAGCACCTCCAAGCACCACGCTGTTCACGGCGGGACAGGCCTTCCTTGGCGCAAAGACTCCAAAACATACCGGTTTCACTCGGACCAGAACAGAAATTGCTACATAGAAGTCTTGTAGGAAAGTGTCTTGCCTCAGCTTGAGTTATAATGCCAAATTCCACCAAAGGTCTCGGACTCCATCGAAGCACCAGAGGCTTCTTTACTTGCCTTTTTCAAGACAGACTTATGAATAAGCCTGGAGAAGAACATTTGCAGCTATTTTTCCCCCCGATAGCTAAGATTTACTTTCAGGCCTGATAAAGTTAAGCTTCTCAGTGCGCTCTCTCCTAAAAGGCATATGAGGTAAATGATTCCTTTCGGGTAACATTAATATTCGTACAAACCATTAATACAGTATTCTTTGGGAAGTACACCAGGATGCTAAAAGCAACACTGGAAGGAAACTCTCACCACAAGAACTACCATATTTATTTTTATTGTACCCATATAATTTACAGGGCTATTAACTGTTGGAAGAACTTTGGCCTCCCACATCGAAACACACTGCCCAGCAAGAGCAGGGGCGCAGACCCACAGACACAACCAGGCTGACTGCAGGTTACCATAGAGCCCTCCTAATCCTCAGACTATTTTAAAACCGATTCAGAAATAGTTTACGTAACAGGAAAACGTATAGGACTGAATGGATTCTGTTTCTCTCGCTTCTCCTTGTATTACTCTGTAGGACTGGGGGAGGAGTAGAGTAGTTGTATAAAAATATATTTCTGAAAATTTCAGCCTTCTCAGAATATCATCTTACTTGTAATGGCTTTTTTTCCTCACCATTCTGCACAAACCTGATCTAATGAAGTTGTGTAGTGTGACATTTTGAAAAGAACTATTTTCCTTACTCACTAGCAAAGAAAATTGAAGATTTTCAAAGATATTCCCTCAACAGGCTGAAGGCTCCCACCTGAGGGTTAAAAAAATAATCAGACATTTACATGTAGGTGTCTATTCCTCATCACCACCAATGGAGAGCTATTCAACACAGTTAATGGAGGAAGAAACTAGTCAGCTGACCTAACAAATGTGTATACCATATGTAGGGTTAGCATAACAGCTCACTCTGCTCCATCACCGATAACTGGAGCTTGACACCTACATATATTTGCATTAAATCTGTCTTCATCTGCCAACTGCTCTTTTTTCCCCAGAGCTTTAATGAAAAGGTCTTTGTAGAGCTAATATGAAATCTTAAGTAATTAATGAGTGAAAGCACAGCTTACTTTATTCAAAGCTCCTTTTTCACAAGTTAAAACTGGAGTTATCTGGCAGAAAGACAATGACACTTCTTGAAGGACAGTCCCATGGGCAAAACAGTTTTTACAGGATGGAATTCAGATTCGCTTGTACAGTTGGAGTCCAAGAAAAAAAGTACCCTATTTAAGTTTGAAAGTCACAGCTATAGCTACCCAGCTTCCTTAGCATTTTCTTGAAATATCTAATGACTGCCTAGTCTATTCTCCAATCCCACTTTAATACTCCATAGAACTGAACAAGTGGTCCCATTTTGGCTGCTATGATTGTCGTTGATCTACAGCTGTATGTGGTAGAGAGCCATATAGCACGGATAGCGTGCCCAGAGCTCTATTTGCTAATAAAAACAGAGCTTCTGCAACATCTTGAATTTTTATTCCACCAATTATGTCATGAGTCAAGCTTAAAGAACCAAGAAACTTCGCTGTTTTCCACTGAGAAGTCAATTTTATTCCACAAACACTCTTCTTGGAAAATATTTAAGTACTGTGGTGAACACAAAAAAAAACCCCACCCCACACAAAAAAAACCCAGCCCCCACAGAATTTCAGTATAACTGATACTTTTACCATATGGAAAAGATGAGTGACTATTCTACCATATACATGCCATAGGACAGCTTAGCCCAATCCAGTATGCACTTTAACATACTTGGCATTCACATGACCAGGCTTTACATTTAAATAAATCTGAGTTTCTGGACTTCATCTTTCACCTTCCAGAAATACTGGGCCAGCACACAAGCCTACAGCCTGTTTCCAGTAAGCCACATGAACAAAAAGTAATAGCTGTGATTCAAGCCCAGGGTTGTAACACCTTCCAGCCATGACCTATGTTTGCCCATGTCTCAGAATCCAGACTTACATTAACAACTCTTTCACAGCTGTATTTGTACGATAAGCTGTATGCTGTGAATGAAGTCCAGCACATTTAAAAATTGAAAGCAAGTTCAAGAGCTGTATGGCATGTTCACATGCTCAGAGGCATAAACACTTTTCTGGAGTTGATTTTAGTTTTTGTGTGTAATGAGTATTTGGAAAAATTCTAATTTCACCATTCATGTTTTTCCACTGCAGGTGAACCTCTGCAACCTTCCCTGATACGAGATACACGTTTCACCAGCATTTAAATAGTAAGTCTAGGCTAAAGCTCATATATTCTCCAGTTACACAGTGATTTAAAGGCTGAAACATTTTACAGGACAGAAGATTTGGAATTGTATATACTTAACCAGAGGACAGAAATATACTGATGTTTCAGAGCTGAAAGATGTATCAAGTAGTTTCTATGCTTTATTTCCCAAATATATATCAAAGCAATTAACTGAATCCTCAGGAAGTTCTCAGAGGCAGATTAAACTGTCTGCCTATACAGCAAGGGCAAGACCACGTTTTGTAATTTATTTCAGAAGTCTTACATACTGATTAAAAAAAAAAATCATGAGATATTTTAAGTTAAAGAATAAATAAATTAGGTCACTCCTTTTATATCTTGTTAAAAGGAAAATACAGTTGACATATTTTCCATGCCTTCCACCAAAAAAAGCCCTTTCCTATGTGTTTACAAAAAACAATAAGATGACAGTGGCTTCCTCAGATAACAACTCTATTTAATTATTAGAAAAGTAGGTAAAAAGGTCATGTTTCATACAATTAAGACCTGCGGTCCATTTCAATTTTACAAGTAAGTATTTAATTTTCTGGACAAAAAGAAAAAAGATGTCTCGCTACAGTTTATGTTATACCAGACTGCAAACTTGATGTCTTCCCAGAAAAGAAGCTGCATTTTTCCTGGGAATAATAGAACCAACATAATTTCTAGTTCAGTTCTGTTCTGTTTTTATTACTATTGATGAGTAAGACTACAATTCTGACACAACCTACAGACTACAATTTTGTCACAAATTAGAAATTCTAATCCAGTGGATTCTTTTTCTTAAAGAAAAGTTGCATCACATGGCCCAGTCAAATCAAACCAGTATCTCTAATTCTTCATTCTCTTAGTATTGTTCAGATGTTGCAGCAAATTAATTACCAGTGTAGCTCAACCAACAATTTTTGTTCCTGTGCAAAGCAGGCAAGTACCTCTGAGGTGAAATCAGCCGCCACAACCTAATTTGAGAAACAACTGAAAGAGCAGCCAAAGAGAATAAAATATTAGCATTAAAGCATTGACATGACGTTCTGTGCAAAACCAGTCTGCAACATTCCAAGGGCATCCATAAAAACAGAAGATGCAATCAATTGCATCTACAACAGGAGGCAAATAGGAAAAAAACCACCATAAAAAATGAGATATTTTCAAAGACAGACAGAAAAAAAAACCTCACATTTTTGCACAACTAGTATGCCAATTTAGACTCTAGGCAATCCTGCTATGAAAAGCCTATTCAGAAAACATCAGGGTCATATCTTCCTTGTATTAGCTAAGAAATACATATTTACTAAATATCTGGAAAGTTATGGACTACTCAAAAGAACTGTTTAAAGACTGCCTTAGATTTAGCCTAGTTGTAGATAAGACAATAGATATTAACAGCCACTATATTCTAAACATTGCAGGGGTACCGTACAGTGGGTTTTTTTGATGCCTCAGGAGAAACCAGGAAGGGAGGTCTGAAACTAAGCCTCTCTAACTGACTCACTGTTTAGATGTCCTGAACATCCAACAGTCAGGAGACAGTCAGGAAATGCTGGACACGGTTTAGGAATGTATCATTCCTTTAGGAAAAAGAAAACAAAACAGAAGCAGCCACACAGCTTTTGTTAGTGACACCACTGTACACATGAAAGTTGGGGAACAATGTCCCTGTTTGGGAATGTGGCGATGCATGTGACTTCCGTACGGCATTTGTTTGGCTGAGTTGGCTATATATGGACAGAGACACTTGCCAACATTTTGGTGGTTGTTTCTGCAGCTGAATAAGCCTTTGTCTTTTAAAGTAAGCTTTCATCAGTGTTTGAGGGGCAGGGGAAAGTATTTTACTGTCATTTTCACCAGTTATCATATGGTACAATCCCTAGTTTGAAAAATGAGGGCTGCACAGAGAGCTGGTTCAGGGGAAGACCACAAATAAGGCTGTAGGCAAGCGGCAAGGATCCCTTCCCACAATAGGGCATCAGACACCTTCAGGAACTGCAGGAGTGGATGCCTGTGACTGAAGAACAAGAAAACCCTCACTTCATGAAGGACGGAGAGGAGGGAAGGGCAAGGAGAACAGAGGGGCAAATGACCTGACTTATGAAAATTTTTATCAGCCTGGAGGGTGTATCAGTGGAAGACAGGTTAGTGAAGAAAGCTATAGGCAAAATTAAAAGCAAGGTACTAATGCTTTTGTCAATCAAATGACCATTTTTCAGGTCTCACAAAGTGTGACCAAACACTGCTCTTGCAACATGTCCTATCTCCGTATTTGAGGAGAATGCACTGGCAAAAAAACTGAACTCGGAACTTCTTCAGCATTGTTTCCAACAAAATGTATTTAACTTTTCACAGTAGTATCCACAAGCAACAAAAAGCCAAACACCAGCCTAAGTAAGCCAAACTCAGCAATGTTTCATAATGTCTGCTACATAATCTGTTACCAATGTCATCTTATATTACTCTCATAATGCTGACTCGGGAATGGCAAAGGTGGAACAAATGGTGACAACCTGGTTGTGTTGCTGCTTCACGATCACAATGTGCTTGTTGCAAATGCACGCTACCATTTTCCATCAACAAACGCAAACCATCAGCTTCTCAGTAGTCAAGTATTTTAAACTTTACATATTAGTATTGATGATAATGATTAACAGATTTCCCCACTTTTTCAATGCTTCGATGCATGCTGATGTAATAAAAGATCAAACTGGAAAAAAAAAAAAACCTCTCTATATTAGCATTCTTTCTTTCTCACCTCTTCCAGTTACTGAATCATTGTACCCAGAAACACAGCTTTAGCAACAGGAAACAGCAACAGCTAAAAACACTTGAATTTCCATTTCATGTGCTACACTCAATACACAAGTTTTATCACGTTAAAAAGTTGCAATCAGCTATTGACAAGTAAAAAGTACTGACAAATATCTGATGGTGGAAAAACAAAAACTCAAAGTGGGCAAGAACCTGCAGTCAACTCCATGAAACTATGTTAAACACAACCCAGCTTAAATAAGAGGGTAACTTCAGGTAACCAAACCACCTCTGACGGCTCACATCCCACAATCTACTGATATCATTGCATCAGGAATGCCATATTCTGTCACTGGTAAGTCACAGCTTATTCAAGTAAGGTACTTGCATTGTGACCAGATAATAAAGAACTAAAACGTTGACTTGACCACGAAAAGAGCACAGGAGGTCCCCCCGTACTCCAGGAGAGCAGCACAGGCCAGCTTTACCACAGATCTTGCTCACATTAACAGGTGACGCTTCACCCTTGAAAAGAGATCTCAAGTAACTCTTGGATAATCAGTGTATTGATGGCTTTCATCATCTTTGGGAATAACTTCCCACAATTTGAAGTTTTCCCTTCAAAAATAAAGTGTAAATACACATCAAGTGTAGGAAAGGAAAAAAGCGCTCCTTAGCAAATGCATACAGCAACAAACACAATAAAATCACACCTCTCACACAGCCTAGAATAAACACTTTGATTCCAAAATTCCACAATGTAATGTTGACAGAAAGAATGCAAAACTTCACCTCCACACAAACCCATTTAGGGCATGGCAAGCTGCCTGCCCCCAGAAGTCAAATCTACTCTCTGAAGTTTCACAGCAGAAAAAAATTCAGATAGCCTTGTGCAGCTGGAGGCTGTTACCTTACAGAATCTAAATCCTTCCAACTGAGGAGTGTAAAACTGCACACTTTGTTTTAATTGTGCAGTTTTACACTCCACAACTGGAAGAAGTTAGAAATGCACTACTATTTATAATGTCTATTAACTGAAACAGCCTTTGCATTTTGTCGGGGGCATAGAGAAATTCCAGTAAAATTCTATATAAAAAATTGGTTTTATAATTATTTTTATAATGTTGCTGCAATATATAAGGCTCCTACACGTGTTCAAGAAGAGAAGCTTCTAAATTTTTTATATTCCTGTCCTCTGTTCCATCTTTTACCCAATGTACCTACCTCCCACTAGAAATCTGCTTTAAAAATAGTTAGCTAATAAGAGCTGGAAACATTTCTTTTCACAAAGGATGTACCAGATCCGATACTGCATTTATGACTACACTGAGTCAGAAGAGAGGTAAATCAAACAATGTAATAGTCTTATTTACACTAAAATCAATCAAAAGCTGTTCAAAAAGAATACATCGGTGACTACAAGTCTCCCAATACTGCAAATGTTTCATGTGAGACACAACTGCAAACCAGAAGGCTAGACATAGGTTAATTCTTCTGCTGAATGTATACATCGGAATCATGCATAACAGATCAAATTATGTTTCAGCAAGGAATCAGAAGAAACAATTTTAAAAGCTGACACCCAAGCCACGAGAAAAGATGTATGTTCATTTAAAGCAGCCCATTACCAAAGCTATTGAAACAAAATAAACAAGACCCACAGTAACAGCTGGGAGGTCACGAAGCTCCTGTCTTCCTTCTGTCCCAGCGTGCTCATTCTGGTAATGTTCAGACAGATCAGTGGGAGTTAC
This sequence comes from Pelecanus crispus, assembly GCF_030463565.1. Lineage (NCBI taxonomy): Eukaryota > Metazoa > Chordata > Aves > Pelecaniformes > Pelecanidae > Pelecanus > Pelecanus crispus. The sequence goes on from NC_134643.1 coordinate 51,639,998, forward strand.
ACACACTTTCATACACAGTGGACAGATGAAGCCCTGTGAAATGTATATTTGTTTTTAAGAAACTAATAAAGAAAAAAGCAGATTTGGAATCAAACGCTGTTCAAATTCTTATGCTGAAAGTTCTCTACAATCACCAAAAGCAAAGTCTGTTTTCCTTTTGGAAAGATAGTTTTTGCAAACCACATATCAATACCATGGAGAAGGCAAGAAGGAACAGTTATTAAGAACATTAAAATAAACAAATCTAAAATACACTTTAAAAGCTAGCACCATGCTGCATACTACTATGTATCTTCCAGACACTCTTGGTACCCCCTTCATGTGACAGAGGAATAAGCTGCATAACAAATTGTGAATGGACCGTTATAAGGCACGACATCAGATCCATCACGCAGTTTCCCATAAGGGTGTTCTGGTGTTTCACAGAGAGAGACAAGAGTGGTTGCGGTGAGATTGCAGAAATACCCCTGTAAATTAATAAGCAAGTTTGTGGCAGCAGGAGAGGCCTAGGCGCCAGCACAGCCGCACACCTGGCTGGCCTGCTCACTTAGGGAAAAATACGCACCTTCCTTGGTAGAATTTAAAAAAAAAAAAAAAAAAAACAAACCCCTAAGCATGCTCACCAGAGATTTACAAAAGCCAAAAGTTAAATCAGTTTCTGAAGAACAACAGCTTTACATCTTCAAGACACACACCACATGCTTAAACACCGGGAAAAAGCAGGGCGGAGAGTAAAGTGCTCTGGGCCTCTGTCCACGCTGCTGGCTGGGGGATGCCTGCACCTCCATGGCAGAGCGCTACAGAGGCAGGCAGAGCAGACTGAACACAGCCCTCCGTGCATGCATGGAAAGGTTAAGGCCCCTTCCAAAAAGGATGTCCGAGGCAAACCTGTCCAGCCAACGCAGCCACCTTACACTAATGAAAGCGTAAGCACGCTGGTGGACTCACTGCAAGCATGGAGTATTTGGCAACCCTGTACTGCAGACAGAGTTGCACTGGGACCTAAGCTACAAAGGTAGTATAGGCTCAAACATTTCCTCCTTTGGCAGACTGCACAGTGAATAAAAGACATATCACAGAATCGTAGATTCATAGAATCATTTAGGTTGGAAAAGACCTTTAAGATCATCCAGTCCAACCATTAACCCAACTTGATTACAGGTCCACATGTGATCAGAAATGCTGACATGGCCACAGATGGGACTAAAACAGATTTTCACCTCTCCTTGAGCAAGGAACAGTTTGAATTCAGACTTCCCCACTCCTTTTGTTTCATACTACAATTCTCAAAAATCAGGATTGATTTCAACTAGGCTTGAGGAGGTAGGAAACAGATTAATCTGCACAGATTTAATAATTATTCTCCATTTGAATCTTGCAGCAATACAAATCAGAAGATCTAGCCAAGAACCTGGAGTAAAACCAAGTCAACTGGATTTCTGACTTTATGTAATACTGGAGAACCAGGTGGGAAGGATAAAATGGAGAGCAAACATTCCACAAAGTCTGGCTACGGTGCTCCTGGAGAGAAGTTCTCAGAGAGACAACACCTCAGGCCAGCTGCACAGGAAAAGGAGGACCAACAGAAAGGCTCAAGTAGCGTGCTGTAACGCGTGAACCTCAGGAGAGTAAAAACCCATCACCAGTTTCAGAGGGCAGTTTCAAACAGGTTTTGAAACTATAAGCTAAGAAGAGCACCCCACTTGTAACTAATTCAACAGATGGTGAAATTACTGACAAGTAAAAAGATACTTTTTCACGTTATACAGTATCAACCAAAAGTGACACAGCAGCCTTTGGTCTGACCCAGTTTCAACTCAGTAGCAAGAAAAGCCAATGGTGCAATAGTGCAGGCACACCACCGCTTTGAAAGCTCATCCTATGTCAAGAAAATACTACTACATTAGTATTGAGGTACCTTGTGACATCCACCAGCTGTACAGTCAGTGATATTGCACTCATGTTAACAGAACTGTGCAATTTTAGCCAAACTTTGGAAAGAAGCAATTATCTCATTGCATATTTTTATGCCTTAATTAACTACAAATGTAATGAGATTTTAGAATATTTACTTGCTTCAGGGACAGTGTAACTATACATACAAACCAGATTTGGGCTCACAAATGCGTGACATACAACATGCAGCAAAATAATAAGGAATATCTGATTATACTGACTGTAATAAGGTTTCAAGAAATAAGAAATAAGCAGATGCACAGATGGAAGGCAATTAGGATTTTTAACAGCACAGTGAAAAGGTCTCTTATCTCTTATCATAGCAAACACTGGAGTATTTGAATCATCATACACTTTATTCAGTGTAAGAAAGGGCACTTTGCTCCCTTTGATGCTGTAATAGGAGTAATTAACCTTGCACTACATTTGTATGCTAAGCTTGAAACATTTTCAAGCTAGGTAATCAGGCTACATTAGCACAAACTAGCTTCAACAGCCATTGAAGTCAGTTTGCATTTTTCAGAGTTAATATTTGACAACACTGTAAATCCAAAGACATTGTAATATGGGATTGAAGCAAGAATAACAACTTATTCTGATGGTTAAGTATGGCATACAGCACATAAAAAATGGATAGAATTTAGACATGGTAGATTTACACACCAACACCAAACAAAACCCAACACGTTTGGCATTTTACGAGGAGGAGGTGGTTTCCAGTATAAATTATAGCTTAGCAGAAGAAAGGTGAAAAGGGACTACAAGTGTGATAAAATGTTAAGCTCCATTTTTTGGAACTCTCATAAATGATTTATTAATGAGGAGTCTTAAGCTTGTGTCTCGTTGTTTTTAACTTTAATAATTCATCTGCAGGATTACAGGAAGGATTGCTTGTGACCATTTAGACAGACAAGCCTAATTAACAGCTACATATTTATGGGCTTAGACACCCCTATTTTTATTTAAATAACAACCAATTCTTAGAAAAGAAAATAACAACCAGTTCTTTAGTACAGCTGTTATGTAGGTAGGGCACCAAAAGTTACTCCCAACAGCTTCATGGATCAGAGAAACAGCACCCAAGGTTTAAGACTCCAGTCCCATGTACGGTGCACAGTACCTCGGAGGAGCCTTCGTTGTTCACGTCCACGGCATTTCCTGGTGTGGCAGATGAATCCGAATCTGAGCTCTGAGACCCACCTCTACCTGGAGTCTGAAAGACAGGAGGGACAGAAAACTGAGTGTCTACAGACTGCATTTAATAAAGCATGGTACATATCCTATGCAAAGGCCTCTCTTCTACTTGCTGGAATACAGAAGTATTTTCCCTCCACAAGAGTAATGAAGTGAACAAGCTAACTAGCAATTACATAATTTTCAGTGCAACACTTCAACAAAAGCTTTTATCCAAGACTCTCCATGCATCAAAGAACAAGCAGACACCAGAAGCAAAGGCCAGAATTTTAAACCACTTCCTCTCATGAACGCTCAACACAAAACAAAGAATTAGGCCAAACTCTGCCCTTACATCACTCACTCTGATGTTAAATGAGGACGCTTTATCAAATCGGAAAACACTAGAAATTACAATCTAAACAGTTTCCAAAGTAGTAAACTACTATCACACTACTTTCTTGATAACTTGTCTACAATCTGAACAAGCTTTTACATATTGGAAAGACGGAAAACTAAAGAGTGAGAACCCTGTTGATACAATAAGCACACAAGCAGGTACACTGCCTTGATTTGGAAAAAATAAAAATAAAAATCAAGTGTCAAGCCTGTGGTAAAGTTAAACCATGTTAATCAGTAAGACAACCTATAAAAATAAAATCCTATGAATACGCTGGAAATCAAAACAACAGTACTGATTTCAAAGTACAGGTTTAGAGAAAGTAAGCAAATAAATTTGAAACACTACTTGATTCAAAATCTGGATGGATGGATCACAACTTATAATCCTTTTCTTAACCCTAACTTTGATTTAGATTTGATTTAACTTCTCTTACTCATCTCCATAACACCACTACTTGACTGATGGCAGAAGAGTTAGCACTCTCAAAGCAAACATCAGTAAAGAAGTTATCTTAATACTGATATGCAATCTTAGTTTCAACAAAGAATAAAAGTTCATTATCCAATTCCATGATGACAATTGCAAATAGGATGAAGTAATGCTACTGCAGTATTTTAGCCCATCTAGAAATACTTGTAATGTTATAAAGGATTTTCGAATTTAATATAGAGGGATTAAAGATATAGACTTTTAAATATATAGATTGAAATCTACTGAGAGAGGGACAGAAGTGCATAATTTTAGTTTCTAGATCTTGGTGTCTCCAAAATCTTACCTGGTTTAGAATTTTTTTTCTCAAATATATCCTCCTTTTTTTTTTCCACACAAATCAGCTATATAACCTTTTATAAGATATCTGCAGCACGCAGGCTTTTCCATACTTCAAAAATTAAGTATATTTTCCTGCTTTGTTTTGTAAAGAATGTTCTATTTCCAACTTTCATAAACATTACAGCCTTTTATGTCTAATCAAATTTAAAAAGTATGTCATAAAAATATCAAGTTTACTGATTAAGGACTTAATTCCCAGTGACATAGAGTTCAATTTTAGAAAGGCCCTGAAGATTGGCCAAAGAGAAGTGAGGAGGGGTGAAGCAGCGAGCTATCAGGGCTGGCAACAGTAAGTGCAGGAGAGAGGAGAGGACCATCTCTCCTCATTCCAGCCTTCTCTGGGGTCATCAGTTAAGTGATCAACATACACTGGCTTTCCTACTCCCGTGCCTTTTTTATTTTAGCTGTTTAAGTTTTACTTTTTTATGTTTCTAAAGAAAATAAAAATACAGTGTAGTTTCCTCCTAGTACAGCATACAAAAGCAATAGGCAAGGCGATGCAAGCTCTCCAAGTTAACAACAGGAGAGGCAAAAAAGCCTCAAATAAGCAAAGAATACAATGCACATGCAAAGCACATCAAAGTGAAGGCATTAGTACTTCTCCTCCAGGTCACTGATACATACAGTAAACAAGGCACATCCCAGCATGGACCACAGGTACACGCTCACCAAGTTTTCATATGACATCAAACTGGGAGGACCAGTTGATACACTAAAGGGCAGGACTGCCATTCAGACGGACCTAGATGCGCTGGAGGAATGGGCCAGAGGAATGGGCCAATGGGAACCTCATGCAATCCAACAGGGACAAATGCGGAGTCCTGTGCCTGGGAAGGAAAACCCCTGGCAGCAACACAGGCTGCTCTGCTGAAAAGGACCTGGGGCTTGCATCAGACAGGAAGTCAAACAGGAGCCAGCAGTGTGCCCTGGCAGCAGAGAGGGCCACCGGCATCCTGGATTATATCAGCAGGAACCCAGCCAACCAACCAAGGGAAGTGATCATCCCCCACTGGCCAGCATCTGTTGGACCACATTGAGACACTGCATCCAGTTTTGGCTCTCCCAGTCCAGGGAGGACACTGATAAACCAAAGTGAGTTCAGCAAAAGGCCACCAAGACAGCTGGGGCTGGAGCACCTGCCCTGTGGGGAGAAGCTGAGGGACCGGGGCTGGCTCAGCCTGGAGCAGAGACAGCTTTGGGAGGGCCTAACAGCAGCCCCACTACCACCTACGAGGAGGTCATCAAAAAGAGGAAGCCAGGCTGCTCCTGGCAGCGCACAGTCGGAGGACAAGACACGAAAACTGAAACAAGAGAGGTTCCCACTCTATGTATGGAAAAGCTTCTCCAGCGTGAGGCCATACATGAGCAGCCTGCTCCTGACCTCCGAGCTGGTCCTGCTTGCAGCAGGAGCTCAGACCAGCGAGCCCCTGAGCTCCCTTCCCACCCAAATTGTTCTGGGATCTCTGAAGCACTGCCCTGCAGAAACACACGTCCTGCAGCAGAGCTCTGAAAGTTTAGTAACTCCCTCAATGAAGATGTGGATTGTGTGCATTGACAGTTGGAGGAATAATATCTAAAACAATTTATAAGGTGTAGCCAAGTTCCTCAGTAAGGCAGATAAGTTAGAATACTGTATCTAATGTTATAAACAGTTTTCTTTGGTTTATATTGTTCAAAAGTTCCTTTCCATGCAATCCATAAATCACAATCATGCAACCCAGAGGTAAGGCTCACTCGTGAATCCATTTTGTGCGAAAACAAACAATCCAAAGAAGATGTATATACACATATGTCTACATAAGGGAACATGAAAAGGTCAGGTGTCAAAGCTTTCTTCCATAAAGGAGCTGAACTTTCATGATATATGAATCTATTTCTTATTGAGAGGAATTTTTAAAAAGGCTTTAGAAATCTGAACATGATAAAAAAGCTTTTGTATGGCAGTTAGCTATGGCAGCTGTTCTGTTCTAGAAAGCTTGAGAACTTGGACTTCTAGCTGTCCCAGAATCTACATCCACAAGTAGAAATGGGATGTTTTGAAATGGAGAAAGCGTCAGCATTAACAGATATGCTCTTCTTTACTAATCCTTTACAAGAAAGGAAAGCCTTGTGTTCCACTCTTCAGCTCCAAAAACTGAAGAATATGCCTTCATGTAGCCTTGGACAGAAAGACACGAGACCAGAGGCAGAACATAAACAAAACTTGATAGCCTGGGCAATGGCAGTAAGAGATGGTCCAACCGGCTGTTTAGACAGGCAGCATATACCTCCACTTTTGCAATACCTGAGCGTAAGCTTTCAGCATACCTCATGAACCAAAACCAAGAATCTTCTGTGACAATTAACACAGTATTTTCTTCACCTTATATCATAACTTCTTATACAACGCTACTGTGCATTGTTAATTGCCCATCACTTTTCACCCCAGAGCTGGCTGCATTTCACAAGGAGATTTGCATAGTAACTTCTGCTAGTTCTAGCACTACAAATTGGAGATTATTACAACCTCCAGGATGAAAGCTCTTGTATTAAAGGTACAGTGTTATTACTACGTGGTTGATTAAAGTATTTGCTTTATGAAACACTCCAGACATGCTATAATCACACTAAAACGCACTGCATGGCATGTCTTACTACACACAATACACAAGACAGATATTATTAAACAGTATCTGGTAAAACCCTTTTAATCTTTCAAAAAACAATGTGCTCTCTTTTAAAGAAAAAGATAATTCCAAGCTAGATTTAGAAAGCTCAGTACAAATAGGTGGCATTTTCCGGTGAGTGGCATGCACAGGGAAGAAGGGTGGGAAGGAAAGAGGTCATTAAGTAACTTTCAAGAGTGGGAGAAACACCCCATAGCATCCATTTGCAAAGTAACACAGACTAGAAAGAAAAATTTAATACAAATCTGGAAGGATGTTATAGAAACTGAGATCATAAATGCAATTAACTTATCGTTCAAGGCTGTAATATAATTTAAACATCCTTCACCAGCCAAATAAAAGAATGGGGGATTTTTAATTGATCATTGCATGATCAAATAGGCTCACACTCATGTTTAAGTTAGGCTCCCAGACCACTGTTATATCATGTTCCATAAAAATAATAAATCACAACACACTGAACAACTCAGACTTCGTGAACTAAGGAAAGATTTAGAATGATGCCCTTTGCTTTCAGTTGGACTATACAGGGGAGCAAAAGAATGACTTATGAATCCCATAGGAAAAGTAATTTTTCATACAGGCTTCTGCATATGTATTTTTACATAACTAACATTTGACCCTTAAAGGCATACCTGGAGTTGAAAGACTGATGCAAAATTAGTCTCTCACCCAGCGCATTTCTTTCCTAGCTGTCAGAGTTGTATTTGTTTACTTTGCAGAGAAGCATATGTTTCTACTACTAGCACCAGAGTTGTAGAAGTAATATGCTAAACTTCATAATGTTGTCCTCTGTGTTTTCTCAAAACTGCAAGCTATTATAAAGCAACATCATTAACAACAAAAAGGACGACAACGATTGCAGCTTGTTTTCTGAAAAGGAATAGAAAATTATATAATGAATGAGTTGAGCTAATGCATTAAAATGACAGTGTAAATATGGATCACTACTGTGTCATTTTTGCATAGTCATTTATCTGCCTATAGCTACACTCCATTCAGTTATGATACTCTTTTCAGCAGTTTTAAATTCAGAATAAATTAAACCTTTGAAAAATATGTTAAGCCTTGAGAAAGTCTGAACAAATATGGATGTGTACAGTTTTCCCAGCACAGCTTTAAATACTACAGAAGGGCACTATTGTCCAAACATATTAAGGTCCTGAAGCAACAAACAAGACACAAGAATGAGAAGGCCAAAGCTCTTGTTACCAAACAACTCTTAGTGCTAGAAACAGAGCACAGTGCAATACAGAACAGTAATATTGTTTACTTCCAAAAAAAGTGTGACAGCTATTTTATGACTCTGTAAAATGAAATGACTCCTGACTTCATAGGGCTTAAAACCTTTCTTTCTCATCATGCCACCGGTCCCACACAAGCAGACTTTGTGCCCAGGAAGAGGCACACACGCTCCCTCCAACCCCATAGGGAGGGCACAAGCACAGCTGCAGTTCAGCATCCATCCGAGTAAATACGCTATCTAGCAAGCCCTGCAATTATAAACGTAAAAAAGAAAATTATAGGTAAGGCATGACATGCAATGCATCCCAGACAAGTAAGCATCTCTGCTCCTGAGCTTGGAGTAAGAGAAAAGGAGACTGTACTACTCGAGCTACAGAAATGCCTGCAAAGCCCTGTTCTCCACCTAGACCCCAAGATCTCAACACCAAGAACTCATGCATTGTTAAAAACAGAGTGATGGGATCTCACCACCCAAATACAGTACAACGGCTAACAGTTGTAGACAGCCAGTTAAACACAAAGAATGAAGAAAAAAACTAATGTAAACAGTAGTCACACTGCCCCAACAGATGAGTCCTTCACTACAAAACATGAGCGATGGGAAGAAGGCTCAGAAGAAGGTCAAAGTAATCAATTTTCTACCAGCTGAAAATAAATGCCTCCTCCTTACAAAAAGTGTTTTTTTTTCTTTTTTTTCAAGTTTTGGTATCTTGCAAATATAAGTAGTGACCTCTGCTTTAACAGACCAGAGGCAACAGCCACTCTCCCACTAGCAGACGAACAACAGAGAGGGGACACAATGGCTACAAAGGGGCTTCAGAGTTGAACACAAAAAGAAGAGACAGCTCTCTAAAGAATACTCTGACAAAAATAAAAATATCTGGGCAGGAAAGTTGTGTCTCAGACATTCCACACAGATGTCTTCTGGGAATGGCTACCTTTTTCTAGATCAGCACAACAAACAATGCATGAAACTGAAAAGTGGCAAGAATGAATGACAGGGAGTTTTACGGTGCAAACACACAGAACAGGCAGATCCCTGAGATATCACACTGAAACACACGTAAAATTTAGAAATAGCTTGCAGGGAAAGGGCCTAAAACGAGGACCTAGCTGAAGACAACATGGAGATACTAACTTCAAAAACTAAATGAGCAATGTTCAGTAGTAACAAGTATATAATACTTTCCATTTTGAAAATATGCCAAAGTCACCATGAAGATGCTTTTAAAAACAGAAATTACAACTGTGGAAGAAATAAAAAGGTGATCAGGGAACAGAAGTATAAAAAAGAAACATCTGATGTCTCAAAACTTCAGGAACCAGAATTTCAAATAAGTGACTAAACCTGTAAACCATATCTTTGTAGTTTTTGTCTTCTTTGTAGCTTGATGGGCAGCTAAGTTACAAAAAAAAAAAGGACTGTAATACAGAATTCCTTTTTTTTTTATAAAGATGCTTTCATAATTCAAGTTATATCACCAGTAATGACTAGCCATCCAGCTAGAAAGGATGGCATCACTTATAATCAAATAATAAACCAAATAGAAATACAAGAAACTATGTTTCAGAACTGGAAGGTGGGGTTTTTTGCCAGCTACATTAATGATGCACAAGAAAAGGGTCAAGAGGAGGTTCCTTGGCCTTCAAATTACTGCCTCAGAGATGTGAAAGATTTTAATACTTATGCTCTTTATGTACAAATTTGACAGCAAGCTAAGGCTCACTGCTAACACCGAAGTACATCAGAAGTCTTTTTCATACTTTGCCAACCACAGATTGTAAGTGAAAAAGCTATGTATGAGGTTGTGCATACAATCACTACTTTATTAAAAGGGCTTTAGGCCTCTTATGAAGAAGTGGATTTTTAAAAGCATAATTATTTGCACCAATTAAAAGACTAATACCTTTAAAAATCTTGGCATTTCTCATTTTTTGGGCAGGAAGAAATCTGTTTCACCTCTGTTGGCAATTAGCTCTGCTGTAATCCTGTAATTTTGGGGAGCCACTGGGGAACAGTTATTTGTTTAAACTTTTCAGAGAAGACGGCTGTTTCTAACACAAAAAAACCCCTTTTGCACTGACTTTAGATTTTTATAGGAAGTGTTTAACTGAACATACTTGGGGGCAAGCTTCCTTTGGCACTGCATCAAGCTTTTTCCTATATCACAGAAGCTCTCCTTGACGGCCTGTTATTTCTCAGAATCAATAAACACCCAGTTAAATGCTGCCAATATTTAATTAGATCCATACTACGTTTCCCTGCTTGTTAGCACGGCTTCCCATCAAACTTCAGGAAGGAAGTTCTTGCCTGTAAACACAAAGCTCCAAAGAGACGAAGAGTGATCTTCACCTGCTCAGGGTCTGTGACTGAAAAACAATTTTAGGTACGCTTTACACTGAAAAAGTTGGTTGTATGCATACCAACGTAGTTTCTTCCCCTCTGTTACCTCTCATTCTTGTAACAACAATTCTTTGCATGGCAGGTAAGAAAAGCATGCCAGCATTTCCAGTAAAACACCCTTTCACGGAGGGCTTACGCAGACAGCGCGCTTCGAAAGAAACACCAGACAAAACAGGGAGGGCAGCTGGTTTCCCCTCTATCCGTGAGCACCTTCTGCACAACACCGACCCCGCGCTCTTGCGGTGCGGGATCTGGAGCGCTGCCTTCCCAGCGCCGGCGTGACTCAACCCTTTTCGGTGGATGCTCCAGCCCAGCGCCAGCGATGCGGGACTCGCGGAGCCCTGAGCCACGCCGACACCTGCCCTTCGCCAGCACCGCCCTGACACCAGCGCCACCAGCCAAGCGCACGGCGGCCGGCACCGCCGCGGAAGATACGCGAGGATTTTGGAAGGCGAGAAGGGTTTCATAAACGAGTGTCACAACTTGGCTCTTCAAACCAGCCTGAGCTGCCGGAAAAGCCGGTTCCTAAAGTAAGGGAGGCAGCTGGCCGGTGGCCGCCGGGCTGCCTTCCGGCGTTAGGAGCCTGTTTGCCAGCCGGCCCCCCGGGGAACAACCCCGGTCCCCGCGGCGGCTCTCCCCAGGCTGGGCTTCCCTTCAGCCTGCCCCAAGCGCGGGCGGCCCGCTGCCGCGGCGGCGAGCGAAGGCGGGCGGGAGGGCGGGCGGAGACGCCGTCGCGCTGCGGAAAGGAGCCACGCCGGGGCAGGGCCGCCCCTCGCCCCACCGACAGGCCCCTCGCCCGCCCGCGGGGGCCCGCCCGCCGCCGGCACCCCCGCCCCGCTCGGGGGACGCCGCCGCGGGCCCGGCCCGGCCCGCCCCGCCGGGGCTCGGGCCGTCCCCCGCGGCGGGCGAGGGGGCGGGCGGCGGGCGGACACGCTCACGGCCTCCGTGGCCGCCACGGGCCTACCCCCTCCCCTGCGCCGCAGGGCGGGCCGGGGGCTCCGGCCCCGCCGCGGGGAGCCCGGCCCTGAGCGCGGCCGGCACCAGGAAGCGGCACCTCCCCGCCACGCCACGCCACGGCACGGCACGGCACGGCACGGCACGGCACGCCGCCCTCGCCGCCGGGGCGGGTCTCGCTGCCTTACCCGCTGGAGAATCCGCCTGAACATGGTGGCGGAGCACGGATGCCGCCGGGTGGCCGCGGCCCGGCCGAGGGGGAAGCCGCGGGGCCCCGCGCAGCGCCGCCCCCGCCCCGCAGGAGCCCGGCGCGGCCCGCTCGCCCCGTGACAGCCGCCGCGGCCGGGGAGGCGGGACAGCCGCCGCGCCGGGGCGGGACCGGCACCGCACCGCACCGCCCCGGGGAGGGACGGGCCCGGCGGAGAGGGGGCGGCAGCCGCCCGCCCGCGGGGAGCCGGGGGAAGGCGAAACGGGGGAGAGAGGACGGAGGGTGCCGGGGCGGGGGACGCCGGGCCGGCGGGGGCTGCCCCTCGGGTGCGGGCGGCTGTGGCGGCGCGGGGTCTGCGCCCCGATCGCCTCCGCGGCGGCCCGGGCCGGGCTCCCTCCCGCCGCGCCGGGCCCAGCACCGCAGCTCTGGGCGCGCCGCCTGCCCTCCGCCTCCTGTCTCTGCCGCCCGGGAGACGTCGCGGCTGCGAGGGCAGGGCCGGGGGAGAAGGGAGCACGGCCGTGCCTCCCCGCGGCCCTCGTCCCCTGCCCGCCCGGCCTGCAGTGCCGGCGCAGCCCGCAGGCGGGCGGAGGCCGGGCGGGTTGGCCGTCCCCCGGCAGCACGGCCCTCCGCCCTCAGGGGCTGCCCCAGGCGCCCGGCAGCTGCGGGCCGCCCTCGCCGCTGTCACTTCTCCGGCACCAGGGCCTGGCCGAGGGAAGGCAACGCTGTAGTCTGAACTCGCAGCTGCGGGCTCACCGAACGAGGCAAAGCGCAAACGCGGCTCCGTGTGTATTTTCGTTAGTCGTGCGGTATTGAAAGTCCTGAGGAATGCACGCTAAAGGACTATTGTTACGGCATACTGGTTTGGGTAATTCACTGACTGAAGGAGCAGTTGCTTCCTTCAAGCCCTGAACGGAAAAGGCGACCTTGTGGCAGGACCCATTAGGTGGTTTTTAAGTATCAGGAAAGAACATTTTGCTCTCACAGGCACACACCTACCTTCAAAAAAAGTACAGCCCCAAAACATCAGTTCGACCGAGAAAGAATCTATGTCTGTAGGTACTGAGGCAAAAACCCTGACAGGGAGTTGGTAGAATACCAGTAGCCTCTATAATACGTAATTCAACATGCTACAGTTCCCTGTTCTCTAAAGCTGCAACTTTTACATATTGGATGCAAGACAAAGGGTCATGAGTAAATAACAAACCTGTCCAATGACTAATTGTGCAGAGTAGTGCAAATATAGCAGAGCACCAGTTGTGCTGTAAAGCTTGACATTTTTTCCACTCAGAGGCTGACATTTCTAAGCGCTCTAAAATCCTCAGATTTAGTGTGAGTTACGAGCACATGACCAGAAGGATTCCGCTGCAGCAGCTTAGGGCTTGGGGCACAGCAGCGGTATGTGTTTGAACTCGGTTTAGTCCAGCTACAGGCTCCAGCATGTTTCATGCTAATGTCATTTAGTCCACAACTGGGGCAGGTTAAGAGCACACATGCAGTTGGTAATGGCTTCAGCTGATGACCAGTGACATCTTTGGTCACATCCATTACATCATTTTCATTTACGGGTCCATAGTACAAAATGGCTTTGAAATTTGGCATACTGTATAGCAGTAATGAGGTTTGTTTCTGAATTTTGTACATGGGATTAACAATGGGAAAAGGATTGTTCTTGTATGGCTGTACACTTCCTTAAATATCTAGGCAGGCTATAGACATTTACTCCAAATCTAATCAAAATTACTGCAAATTTTAGTATCTCACTCCCTTTACCAGATATTTCAACAGGAACGATTGACAGCCTAGACGATGAACTGCTGGAATGCTCCATTTGCCTTGCCCAGGTGAATTAAGCAGCCCATCTTTGCAACTCATTTTTTATTGCCCCAGGTTAGCAATTCCTCGGTGCTCTGAGGAAGATGATAGAGATTTGAGGACACTGGTTAGAAGTCCTACATCAAAGGAGGATTTTCTTAGACAAGTCTTGCAAGGAAATGCATGATCCTTTATTTGTGTGGATGTTTGAGTGAACATATGCGTCTGTCTCCCTGTCCATCCATCATTCCCTCAGTAACTTATGAATCCATCGGCCAATTTCAATCAAATACAACAGAGCCAGATAAGGCTCAAAGATATTAAGTTCCTACAAATTTAAATAAGTGGCCAGGGAGAGGAGAGAGATCCTATTGATTCCTGCCTGTACAGGAAAGACTGCAGTGTGACTGCCTTTGCTAAATACCAGAGAATGCACATAAAAATTCACCCTTGGGGCAGAGATCTAGGGAAAAAAAAGATTAAATCAGTCCCATTTCCAGTGGAAGTCCTTGGTTTTAATTATTGTGTGTATGGTAATGCCTATTAATTCATATCATGTGCTGCCTTAATATTAAAATCTCAGGCTGTTAGAATATAGTTGATGTCCTCAGGCATGGGAGTTGTAAATTTTCATTTCATCCAACCTCATAAATTCTGTGAGGGGTTTCGTGACAGGAGGGTTGAAAGGTGCCTTTCTATGGAGTCCATTGGTGGCAGAAAGTCTCAGACCACAATCATGGCAAAGACTTTCCCAGATCCAGCTGGAAGCCGGTATTTCATCCTCTAAATGGAAGCCAAAGGCTGAAAGTCTGAACTACAACAACCTCTTGCATACCTGCAGAAGCCAGCATGCCTTTATTTCAGTAGAGAACTGATATCAGTCTTGTGACTGTACAAGCAGTATTCGGGATGGCCCAGCATGCACCAACAACTCTCAGACCTTCCAACAGATAACTGCCTTTTTTTTTTTTTTAATAGCTATGCATATAGCCAAATAAAAGCAATGATACCTGGACCATGGCTCACAGGAATCAGTGCCCATGCAATCTTCTGCCATGACTGAGGGCCACAAGGAATCACCATCACTTGGTACAAAATGGCAGCGAAAATAATGTATGGTATGTCCACAGCACATATGCTCACTTAGACATGTGGCCTATAAATTTACAAAGATTCTGGGCTACTGTCCTACATGTTTTCAGTGTTTATACAGATGATTATTTTCAGTCATGTTAAGTTCGTGACCGCAAAATCTCTTGGTCACAAGCTCCTTGGGTTCATGATGTGCTGCACTGGAAAAATATCCCATTTTTTTCAAGATGTTGCTTTTAAGTATCCTATTTATAAAAGGCATCAGCCTCTGGTTGATTGTTTTTTTCTAGCTCTTTAACTATACGTTTTTGACTGTCACTATATGCTGCTCATATAGTTTCAGCAAGTAGCTTTCAAACTTACCCATTTTTCTGAGGCTCTCTCCTTTCGAGTTGAACTCTATGAAACTCAGTTGAACACAGTTTGTTTGAAGGATTTGTATGCTAAAAAACCATAATAACTAGCAGGTAAAAATAATACCATGTTAAAAATGCACATCACAAACCATGGAACAGACAAAGAGAAATAATAAGATTAAAGAGTATTAAAAAGTTGTGACCATCTGTCTTCAAAGATTAAACTTTCCATAAACTCCCCTTTATCTCCTCAGCCAAGCTCCTCCAACAAACCCATATTTGAGGTATTGGAGAAAACTGGTTTCTACACACAATTTAAATATGACACACACACCCCTCAACCCCCAAGAAATGATACAACTTACCATGTGGAAATTATTGATCAAAAGAAGTATTTTATCTTAAAATACTTCATACAAGCACAGAAAATTTGTTAGCTCTTGAAAATTGCTTATAATATTCGTACAACTACTACTGCGCATATTTATGAAATGGCAGCCAAGGAGTGAATAGAAAGATTATGGCCATCATCTCCTGTTCAGTCCTCAATGATTTAGAAAACCTGCCACCTGGAGTTTGGATTCTAAAATGATGGTAAAGCACATAATCTTTCATAAACAGATTAAGTTAGTAAATTTGTGACAAGAAAAAGAAACAAGGTATTGTAAGTGCAAAAGTGCAATTCATAAGTAATTAGTACAGCATTATGTTACAACATTGCTGAAACCAAGAGAAAACACACACCTGGGATTTTCAAATTCCTCCAGGTGGCTTATAACCATGTATTTCACAGAAAATTGGGGATTTGGGTGCTCCTAAATCAAAGCAGCATTTCATCAAAATGCATACTAGGAATTGTCATTTAAGAAGAACATGGCTGGACAAATGAAAATTTGTGAAGGAAAAACTACCTTGAAGAAGAATGTTTCAGCTATTGATACTCTCGTCCCTCAAAAATATTTGTAAATAAAATATGCAGAGTGCAGTTTAAATTCATGTTTTCTCCATTTTGCTGAGAAACTACAACTGAAATTTGTCATTCTTGCAGGCAGCACCAATAAGCTTGAAGAGGCCAATGGCAGAAAACACTTGATAAAAGAGAAGCTCTTGGTGAAACTAGTGATACGGAGAAATAAGTGTTAGATGAGATGAGACATCAGTGAGACTCACAGTACATCAAGAAAAAATATTTTTAAAAGTGACACATAACAGCAAAAAGTCAAAAAGGTGGAAAAGATTGGAAAGTACAGTAATTCCACATTTTGTTTCAATCTGTAGACTTACAAGGACAAAAAGTCATAAGAGCATGTGACAAAATTTGGAAGCTTTCTGAAGTACGGATTTGGGCACAAATGCATTTTCAACTGAAGGCGGGGCTGCTTAGCAGCACAGATGGGCCACTGCCATATAATGGGGGTACAGGGACCTTGCCAGACAGTGCTAAGGCAGGCAGCTGCCAGTCCCTCCCTGCCTGCCACCTGTATGTATAGGGCACATCTGCTCCACAATAGCCATAACTGAACTAAGGTATCCAATTAAGAACAGCTAAAAGGCTTCTCAGAGTTCTCAAAATATAAAAATCTGTATTTGTTACTGATCTTACTATTTATGTAGGAATATACTTTAAAATGGTCAATGCCTAAGTACTAAAATGACAGCATCTATCTTGCCTTCAAAAGAGTTTGACAGTTTGGACTGAACTCTCAGTATTTCATTGTTTACCATTTGGCTCCCCCTCAGATTTATTAGGGGAAACAAATAGTTTAGCCTGGAAAAACAGTTAGGGTGGTTTTAAACTGGTGTTAGCAAATCAAGATTATCCAGTGGCTTGGGCGCTAGTCGTAAGACTTGAGAGATTGCCTATAATTTTGTACGCAGCCCAAAACTAGTCCTCTGAGTAACACTCCCCACCTATAAAAAAGAAAATACTGATACCTCTCTATTGTGAAAAGAAATTGGAATCTTGTGATGAAAAGCATTACAGAAGAGTCAAATGCTACTACTAATGTAAATGTATTGGCAATCAATTAGGTGGTGACAACCAAATGATTTATGAGCAGTGAAAGCAATGAAGTCTACTTTCCCATGAAGAACATATCCCGCAGCTTCACCTTTACAGAAACTCCATCTTCTGTCTCTCCAAGGCCCCTCAGAGCCCCACCACACAGGAGACAGGACGTGCTGTGGTCAGTCCAGAGCTACAGAGGAGTTCCTGTACATCAGCTTGGCTCACTGAGCTTTCCAGTAGCATAAGTGTGGATCTTTTACCTCTACCCAGTCATCAATTTTGTCAGAAACCCAAGAAATGTAATTACCCTTGAGACATCTACGCCTCTTTCTGTTTAGACTTAAATTGCCCCATGGGTTCAAAACGTATGTGGTGGGGAGCAGAGGGGAAGGACGTTGAAAGAGACAAGAGGTCACCTCTGCTTCCCTAAGGAGCTGGGCAAAACCCGTAGCGTGGTTTTAGTCTATGTTTGAACTAGTCACCAATCTTTCCTGACCCACTCCCTTCTCAATACAGAGAAACAGCTCTTCAATTCTTCACTCGAGGTACTGAAGAGGTTGGTCAGAGCACCAGTACGTCGCCCTGCATGTATTAGGGGAGTGTGTTTTCTCAGCTACTTTAGAACCAGGCTGACTCTGTGATGATGTCTGTAACAAAGAGCTGACAACTGGAGGCCAGCTCCTGCGCTACAGAAAGCCTCTTTCAAGTCAGTGCAATTACTTGCATGAGTAACGAGCATGTGTACTAATAAAGGTTGCTTGGCTAGCATTAATACCAAATCCAAGAGCTCAAAGTCATGGCTTCTATCTAGTGTTACAGGACCCGAATGTTGTAGGATTTGCACAGCTCCCCTCAGGTAACCCCAATTAAAGACAGAAATAAAAGAATTCTCTCTATTAGCAACAAAAAAATGCTCCAGTGACTGTTTTTTTTTCCACCCACCCCAAGACTGAATCACTGTGTGGAGTATGCCACGTAGCTTTGCTGGAGTAGCTGGAGAGACAGGAACTGTAACTAGAGAAAGCCCAGCAGCATGCAAGAGAGCTTAAGTCATAAATATGTATGAGTTCATGTAAAAAATAAACCTGATATTAATATAACCAAAATCTGAGATGGAGGAGATCTGCTGCTGAGTCATGCAGAGCACTCACTGATGTCTCAGCTAAGAAATTATTCTGCATAAAGTTGAAAGCCTGCCACAAAACAAACACTTTCAAATATCACCCTAAAAATCTGTGGCAATACCGTGGCCATTCTGATCCCGTTACTTCAGAGACGTCAGCTCTTGCTGGCAAGTTTCCTAGACACTTTCCAGAAAATGGCACAGAAAATGGGTAAATAGGAAGAAGACAGGGGATTGGTGGAGTCCCACTGCAGAGTAAAATTCAAATATTTTAAAGAACACATTCTTTGGGGTTACTTATCTGCTCACTTTGGTATGTGCTAATATACATATGTAGCTTCTCTTTCTTTGGGACTTAGACACAAACTTATTCATCTTCATCAGTCTCGGCACATTTGAGGCTTTTGCAAAGTTATTTCAGCAAAATGCTTAAAATGCCAAATGAAATAAGCAGGGGAGCCCTTAGTTATGCAGGTTGTAGGGGATGCCAGTAGTACTGATCATTTAAATTAATCTTATTAGGATTCTCTTAGTTACAGTGGAAACCTAAGATGGATTTTCAATGTCATGTATGAAGATTTAGTGATAATAGAATTATGGGCATTGTTTTGATCACCATTCTGAATAACTGAAAAAAAGCTGAAGGTCTGTGGGTTTTTTTTCAAACACAATTCTAACCAAATGTAGTAACAAGGTTTTGTTTTGTTTTTTTTTTAAATATATGAAGGTCCATACAGCAGTGATTCAAACACTGTCCTGTCTCTGAAAATTAATTCAGTATTTGTTCATGGCTTTGTATGCAAGCAGATGCAATAAATGTTGACTTTGTTGGGAGTCATTGTGTACATGTGTTGCATCAGCAATTCAGTTAAACATTTTTAAATGGTCAGAATAGAGGCTGCTAAATAAAGAGGACAAATTTTAACTATAAAAGGACGCTGACAGGCTTTATTAAAACAGTAAATAAATACTCCTGTAGCTTTAGAGTAATCACACAAAGTTTAATGGCATCTGTTATTATAAACTTAACCTCTCAAAGTCTTCCAGATTTGTATTTTAATATTAGAAATTTACTGAACCTAGGATCCAAAATGCTATTTTTAAGCTGTACAGTATTACACTGCTAAATGCCCTGCTGGCCAGCCCTTGATTTTCTTGCAGTACTAGCCAAACCTGTCTATGTAGCAATTGTAATAATGATTTAGACATGAGGAAGAATCTTGGGAATAAGCAAAGGAGGGTTACAAATCTCTCTCAGTTAAACCTTTTTTTTTTAATGTTAAAATGTCCACACTAAAAGAATAATGAGTGAGACCTTTCATTCATCATCTTCCTTTCCTCATATAGAGCCAGTAAGATTTGTGATTTCATAAAACACTAGATAAAGTTTGCAAACAAAAAAAAATGCTAATTTGTAAATGGAAAATAAAATGTGTATACTAAAGCCTAGGGCAAACAGGCACTGGGAATCAATGAACAAAAAAGTAACAAATGCATTTCCTGTAGGATGATGAAATGCTACATGGTTACTCGGTTCTCAAGAATCAGCCCTTCGACAGCTGAGGTTTCCATTTCATTAATGTCAGCTACAGGCATTACTGGGTCAACTGGCAATACAATTTTAATCTGGATCAAATGCACGTGCACCACGGTATTTCTGTTTCTTCTGAACTAACAAGAGCGTGGGATATAGTGTTAAAGCAGTTTTATATAATCTGTTGACTATAAGTGGACTGCAGGCAAAACCCCCTTCATCAAATCCATTATAAAGCTGGCCAGAAGAAAGCTATCGCTTTAAAACAATGCTAACGCATTTTATTAGGTAGGATAAGTTTGCACCAGACCTGCAGTTTTACTGTTTGTGCTGGTAACTTTTCTGATCCACTGTTAAGTACTCTGAAACCAGATTTACCAAGCTGTGTAACCACAGCCTTGCCTCTATACCTGTCTTGTCTTAGATGTTCATTAGCTGTAATGGTAAAAGCAATGCCAGTGATGCATATGCTCAGAAAATAAGTGTTCACTCCTCATTTCCTGCTTGGTATTATAATGATACTGAAATGGCTCCTCCAAAACTGGATGTTATTGTAGAAGCCTATAGTATGGGTCATCTCTGCCTCAAAAAGTTTTTGAACCAAATAAGCAAGCAGCAGCATCTTCTAAAAAAAGATATTTTTAAAATTAAAGATTACAAAACTGATTAAAACCATCCAACCTGCAAAATGTCTCAGTGGTGGTTTAACTACTTGGCTAGAATATGTGTTTAGTACACCAAAATCTCTTGATGAGTTTGCAGGTGATTTGGATGAGGAAGAAATGGAAAATCAGGTGTATTGTTTGAAGTTGGCATATTTTATTCATATTAGACATTTCCGATCAAACAGAGATTTCCCATAATGAATAATAAAGCCTTCTTTGGTAGGCAATTGGACAATTCTGATTTGTATAAAAATCCTTCCTTTTTTAAGCCTGTGTAGCATAATTACAGACCTTAGCAGTGTAATAGCAAAAATATAAGGTTAAAAATGTCATTTGTCTTTAGGAAGGAGGCGAGGGTCATCTGCTGCTACATCATTTCTCAGCTGTCCAGCAACATGATGTCCACAGCCAATTTGTACAGGACATTCATTTTATAGCCTGGCCCAAGGCAGAAAAATAAATGAGCAGGCATTCAGCATTTCATTTCAAGACAGTCAAAGATATTGAAGGCTGGACTCTTGGCTCCCTTGCAGACAGCGGGAGTTTTACTGCTGACGTCAGTGAGGCATTGAAATCAATATTCCAATCTACACGAAGGAAAGAGAAGAATGCGGTTCATGACTGAGCAGGGCTTTTCTGGTCAGGATGACTTTTGATTTCCATTAAGGACCGGTGTCCCTGTTAAGCAGACACCCCGCTTGGGACTCCGTTGACACGGAAAGGAGGGTGACATGTACATGAGCCTGTCAGAGAGGTGTGTGAGGCCACAGCAGTGGACCTGGTTGAGTGTGGGAACCAGAGCGAATCCCTTGGCTGCACAATGCAAGGGCCCTGCTCTGAGGTCTCACAAGGAGACCTGTGCCTGCCTATAGACATACATGGGATCTAGGAGAGAAAAAAAAATGTATTGGGAGTCACAGTCTTATACTTTTAAGTATTGGGATCCTAGATATGGAGCGATCTCAACCTCACTGGGGGTTTGCAAGAAAGGGCCCTGAAACAGAAAGGGGTTTTGTGAAGTGGTGCGCAATTAGTTGTAGTAGGTAATTTACTGAAGTGATCCAAGAGTCTTATGTTTATAAAGGACCCATTGATGTTTAAGTACTATTCTTATGAATGTAACAAACAGCAAATACTAAAAAGTATTCTCAGATCTGAGCGGAAATTGATGCTGAATGAGGTTACTAACCTGAAACATATTTTGAGAGTATTAAAGACATTTTAAACTGAAGCTGTACTCAGGAATTCAAATTGCAGCTTGTTATTAAAGATGTTGGTTTCCTGATGTCTGCTACCCTACTTACAAAGAACAAGTGCTGGCTTCTCTAACTATCTCTGCATCATGAAAACATTTACAGATGATTATAACAGGTCTGCCCATTTTTAGTTGCCAAGGGCCAGGTTATTTCCTACTGAGGCAAAACCATGTAAAGGCTAGAACTTTGTACGGTTACTATTTGGTATTTCTCACTGACCCTTTAGTGCAGAGCACAGCTGGGATTTGCGGCTCTACGAGTTACACTCCTCTGCATCCTTGGGGTCATCACACAAAACTTGAATCCCCCTGACAGCCTGTGGTGGCTGGGGAGGCCTCTGGAGCTTCTCTGCTTTGCTCCATCGCTATCCCCCAGCAAGGCTCCCTCTTCATCTCTGCTCTCACCAAATCCTCCCTTGAACACACCAAATGCAGATTTGCTGGGATCTTTAGCGTGCATTTCTTCCCAAATCTGTTCCTGTCTGTACTTACTTTGTGATACCACTGGGAACATCTGCTTCCTCCACAGTGGTTTACATCTTTCTCTGAGAGCTGAGCTGACACAGGGGCAGATCCCAGGTGCTGTCCCCCCATGGCAGCATGCCTCCATCAAATGACCACGTCTACCAAGCAACCCATCAGGGGAGTAAGATTCTGTCACAAAATAAATCCCGTTTCCTTTCCCTATACCAAAGGATATTTCTAAGACCTACAGCAACGGCAAAACTTTTTGCAGCAATGGCAGCCCAAGAAACAAAAAGCCCATCATCCAATGCCAGGCAAAGATGCTGAAAGAAAACTATTATCATCTGATGGAGCAACCGTGTCCCAGCAGTTCCTGCTAAAGCACAGGACCTCTGGGCCATCCCACCCTTCCACCTCTACAGCACAGCCCAAAGGGCAGATCACATGATCACTACTGCCTTTTTAAAGCATGTTTTAGTATACCATTTATCTGGAGATTTTGTTGTTGTTGTTGTTGTTGTTGATCTCCATTGTCCTTAGCAATTTGCATTTAATGAGTAGACTACATGTATTTTTATGGCTGATGTTTCACAGCAGCAAATAAAAAATACTTAACTGCATCTGGAATGCATGCAAGTGGATCCTAATCCTACACTGAACCAGTCCTGGATGGTGTTTTCTGTCCTTTCCCCCCAAGAATGGAGCTTGAGCTGCCAGAAGTGCCTGCTGAGGAAAGAAAAGATCATTAGCCACTGTGGATGAACTTGGCCTCTTTGAAGAGACCTGTTTGCTGCGGACTTCAGGAGACTGAGGATATTATGCCTTCTGTTACAAAAAGCTGTGATGGCTGAACAGTACCCAACAAATCACTGAGATGTCATGTCACCAACCTCAGCTTAGCAGACGTAGGCAAGGCGAGGACGCATCATGTTCAGCATTCAGGCATCTCCTGGCAAAGAGTTTCCCTCTCTCCACCCTGACCATTCAGCATGTCAGCGTTGTTTTATATCACCTTTGTTCTCAGCTACATTCAAACATGATGAAGTCTTGTAATGCATGTGTGTTTAGCATCATTAAGCAATCGTTACACAAGAAATTGCAAGTTCATTGGGTGATTTTTTTTCCCCTCTTCCCCCTGCCTCCTAAGTGTTTGCTCGCAGCAGAAGCTAATTCCATTTTCCAGCAGCTAAGGAAGGCTGTGGTGGGACAGCAGAGGACCTGCTGACCAGTAACATGTCATGTAGTGTCCAAACTGAAGGAGCATGTGGGGAAGGTCTCCGCACAGAGTGAATGAGAAGGGCTACTTAGGGGAAATAGCAGAAGACACAAATAGCAACAAACATGCTTCAATTACTCACTAACAGAATTTTCCTTACACATCCTCCTCCATGGAGGCCCCATAGCTTCTTTTGCATTTGTCAGGCAATTAATAAGTTGAGAGCCTGATCCAATTAAATAAGTTGAATGTAATAACAAAATTCAGCCATATTATAATACAGCTGTAAGAGTATACTCTTACAATACACATACATACACAGAAGGACTGATTTAAGGGGCTATAGGATGTCTTAACTTTGGCATTCTCCACCAGTTGAAAACTTGACTATTCAGCGTTGGTAACAATCTTTCAGTCTAGTATTTTTTAAGCAATTAATACACAAGTACATCTATCAGTATATCTGTCTACATTTGAAACAACTACAGATACATTTTTTCCCATGTCATGCTGAAAACTTTTTATCTATTCATTTTGCTCTGCCTTTGGCAATTCCTAGTCAACAACAGAATTTATTTCTCACCTCAGACCCATTCACCCTCTTTCCAGGAAGCTGTCAAAAACCTTCAAATTTATTCCTATTATTTCTTTGTCCTTATTCCACTGTCCCGTTGACACACAGTCCTATGCTCGTAAACCAGGGTGAACTCCTGTATGTGCGGCTTGTCCAACACCTCTTGTGGTTCAACCCCAGCCGGCAGCTAAGTCCCACACAGCCACTTGCTCACTCCCACCTGGTGGGGATGGGGGACAGAATCAGAAAAGTAAAAGTGAGAAAACTCATGGGTTGAGATAAAGACAGTTGAATAGGTAAAACAAAAGCTGTGCACGCAAGCAAAGCAAAACAAGGAATTCATTCACTGCTTCCCATCGGCAGGCAGGTGTTCAGCCATCTCCAGGAAAGCAGGGCTCCATCACGCGTAACAGTTCCTTGGGAAGACAAATGCCATCACTCCGAACGTCCACCCTTCCTTCTTCTTCCCCCAGCTTTATATGCTGAGAGTGACGTCATATGGTATGGGATATCCCTTTGGTCAGCTGGGGTCAGCTGTCCCGGCTGTGTCCCCTCCCAGCTTCTTGTGCACCCCCAGCCTCCTCGCTGGTGGGGTGCGGTGAGAGGCAGAAAAGGCCTTGACTCCATGTAAGCACTGCTCAGCAGTAACGAAAACATCCCTGTGTTATCAACACTGTTTTCAGCACAAATCCAAAACATAGCCCCAACCTAGCTGCTATGAAGAAAATTAACTCTATCCCAGCCAAAACCAGTACAGTATCCACCCCTTCATACCGTTCATACCATTTACATCATGCTCAGGTCTCACACTATCCAACACATTCTTATTACCCACCACCACCCTTCCCATCCTTTGATATAATACACAGATATCATTCCCTTAGTCTATGGATGACCCCTGTGAAATATCTGTAAAATGTCCATAAATGTCCTTAAAATGTCCACAAAATGTCCATTGAGTTCATTTAGTCCATGACTTTGGGCTCCATCAGTTACGGTGGTCACTCAGGACAGGAGAGGTGGTGTGTTGCATGGAGATATTGGGCACCAAAGCCAGCTCAGGTCAGGTCACTGCTGCACTTGCACTGCTTCTTGTAAGGCTTATCCTCCATTGGTTCAGGTGGTTCCTGCTATAGTAATTCGCATAACATGCAACTCAAATCCCCTGTTACAGCAATGTAAAGGTATGTCCATTACAATCTCCACCCCTGGCCCCTTTGGTTTAACATTGCAATGAACTCCTCTCCTTGCCCCTGCTCTGGCTTGGACTTATCCACAGACTGCAGTCCCACAGGGGTGTACCTGCTCCAAGTGGAGCCTTATCTATGAGCCACAGTCTCTCCAGGGGTATATCTGCTGCAGTATAGACTTATCCACAGCAAGAGTTGCTTTGAAGGGCACCTGTTCCAGCGTGGCCTTCTCCATGGGCCACAATGCCTTCAGAGATCTACCTGCTCCAGCGTGGCCTTACCCACAGCCACAGTCCCTTCAGAACTAAACCTGCTCCAACATGGCCTTACCCATGGCTGCAGTCCCTCCAGGGGAGTACCTGCTCTGTCGTGGGCTTATCTATGATCCACTGCCACATGTGTTGAGGTGCTCCAGCATGACTTCATGAACAGCCACTGATGCTTCAAGGTGTCCCTTCTCCAGTGTGGACTTATCCTTGGGCCACAGGTGCTTCAGGGTGTCCTGCTCCCATGTGGACTCATCCAGAGGTCACAGTCGCTTGGGCTCGAGTTCACACTGGAGTTCCAGCCTGTCCATTACAGCAGCACAGAAACAGTAGTGATACCCTGGTCCTCTGCCAGCCCAGGCGCGTGGCCACTGCTCTTATCACAATGTTCCCAGGCACAGCAGAGTAAGATGATAAGCAGTACAGCACTACAGCAAGCAGCAAAAGCAAAAAGCAGCCAGTAATGAGCACTAGACTCTAATATACTCTAAGGGCAAGCAAGCCCCATGGCAAGCACAGAAGCCTGTCAATTAATAGCTAAACAGCAATAACAGCTATAAATCTGATCTAGCACATTCCAATCAAATCTGCCGTTATCTTGAAGCCTTTGAGCCCCACACTGGGCACTGAAAAGGACTGTCACAGCTTAACCCCAGCTGGCAACTAAGCACCACACAGCCACTCGCTCACTTCCCACCCCCGGTGGGGAAGGGGAAGAGAATCAGAAGGGTAAAAGTGAGAAAACTATCCCAGCCAAAACCAGCACAACACCGCTACAGAGCTAAAGGCAAAATGGACAGTGGATTCCTCCAGCACAGGAGTTGTTTTGCCCTATCCCCTGCTAAAATTCAGTTGCCTACCAAAAATGCTTCTCTTCTTTGAACTTTGGTGTCATTCAGGCCAAATCCATCTACAGAACGGTGATTCCTAGAAAGGTACGTAACCAAGAAATCTATAATTTTTCCAAATTATAGCCATATTAGGAAGATGTGAGGTGTAAGATGCAGCGGGCTCCTATAACTAGCTAAAAAACTGCTGAAGTCTTTCTGGGCTTGTTGCAGCACACAGGCTGTGAGTCACAACTCCTGAGGCTTCCAGTTAACTAAAAAGGAGAAATGATCGATATCATTTTTCTCAGTAAGTGATTAAGACTGCTTTTAACAATGCAGTCATGCATGCTATGTACTAAAAGGGGTGATTCATTAGCTACTTGGAAGAGGAGCATCTTCGTTTCTCAGTTCAGAAGCCAGAGGGATTAGCCAGTGCCCCATGAGCATGGCTGATTAGCATGTAGAAAGAGAGGAAATACTGGCTACTTTTGTCCCTGTCCCCACATCTGCAGTGCTCTTCTCATTAAAGCAAGAAAGAAATGGGGGAATTTTTTATTCAGCAGTGACATTGTTTTAGTCATACTTTGCATAAGTCTGACACCAGAGCTGTCTGCTGGCAGCTGCTGGCAGCTCCCTCCTGTCCTGCAGTCACAGGCGCCTGCATCCAGCCGGGAGCATGTCCTTCACGGCCGTGCCGAGCAGCCAGAATAGCAATACCAGCTGCTCTGCACACTTTCTGATGTTGCCCTGGCACATACGTGGGAAATTTGTTTGTCCTGATTTTTGTGGTGATTGCCTCTTCTGAAATAAAAAAGAACAGTTACAGGTAGAACTGGCAAAGAGGACAATGACAATAAGGTATTTTTTCTTATTTGAACCATATTGTTGCTGAAATGAAGTTTATAACAACTCCTCTCAACTTTCCATTATTTTAAGTTTGCTAACAATAATCTTTCTTTTTAAGATGAGGTCATGCATACAGTAAAGAATATGCCACTCCCAAGCCTTTTTAGGTTTGGGTAGCTCCACGTTTTAAGGCATTCTTTGCAACACTCTTGTGGTGCAATACAGTAGCGTGATGGCATAACCATCTGAAAGGTAACTGGGATTTCTTACAGTCTTCTTCCTGTGAGGAGAAATGATGTTGCCAAAGCCTGCATGCAAAACATTTCCAACAAGTGGAAATGGATGTTGCTGTCATCAAATGGATCCATCAAATGGATGTTTCATCATGACGTGAGTTTAATTTATGGGCAAGTACAAAGCAATTTTTTTTCTGAAGAGACTGATCAAAACTGTCACATGCAAGACTTACATCTCTTTCCCATTTTCTTAGAGCCCAAATATCAGATAGAAGTATAACTTACATGCAACTCATTTTGCATGCTTCTAACTGCAGTCTCATGTAATAATCATTTGGACACGCTGTACTCGGAAAACTGGCAGCAGTTCCAAGATTGACATATGTGACAGACTTCTGGCACCAGCTTAAAGATGTTCAATATCTGCAATGCTAGGTATACATACAATGCCCTTGCATCCAAACATAACCACCACACTATTCCTAAGCACACTTATATCCTGGATTCTACCAATTTCATAGAAACGCTGTATCACTCGTCCCTGGGCCAAGCCTTTGTCTCAGTGTTTCTCTCTCTGCTTTTGCTTAGTCTTTCTTTTGACCTAATCCTCGCTACCCCTTTTTGCCTTTCACCTCTCTTCTCCTCTGTCACCGGTTGGCTCCTTGGCTGCCACAGGGCCAGCTATTTAAGCAAAATGATTCATCTTCTCCCCTCCTCGTGCCTCTCTTTTCTTGAAGATGTCTGGGTGGGACGAAAGGAGATACAGCTTCCACATCCGAGGACAACCCACGTGAAGCGGTAGCAGCTCTAAGGGGTGGATAAGCAACCCCTGCCAGTCCTTCCTTCCCCAAACACACTTGACTGATATCCTTCCCTGAACGTGGCCTACCCTCAAATCTCCTGTGCTGGCTGGTATTTATTACTGGCCTTTTGTTACCTGAATCCCTTCTTATTCCACCTTGTCGAGTGCAAAGCATGCTTCCCATAATGATGGAGTAGAAAACAGTCTCTGTAGGTGCCTGTCTAGCTGAGTTCCTCATAGAAAGACCACAGGGATTTTGGTTTCTATTGTTAATTATGTAAGGGCGCTTAAAGCCTTGGCTACATAAATTCCATACATAAAATTCCAAATGTACAATTTGAAGCAAATGTATTACTACTGAAGTAAGAAGTTCTTTGACAAAAAAAAAAAAAATTAAGATTTTTTTGCAATTCAAAAAGATGATATTTTGGCCTAAAACAAGGATATTTTTTGTGGTTTTGAAGGTCCAAAAAATGTCTCTTGAAAACCAAACAATTGAATTGAAACATGGCCAGGGTTTCTCTTCATTAAATGCTGGAATATATCGACCAAAAGAAGGATCTTCTGTGAAAATCTCATCTTCAGTCAAAAAGTTTAAATCTCCTGAATCTCCTGAATATATGCACAGCACATATTGGACACCAAATGAAATCATCCTCATTATATTTATGTATATAACCACTGAAGAGCAATTTATTCCATATAAAAACAGAGCATTATCAGTTCCATATGTGAGGTGTTACGTAACTTACATTATTTGTTTCTTTCACCATTATGCTTCAGCTTTCATCAGAAGTTTCAAAGACAAATAAATCATTAGTCATTTAACTGGTGGTATATAGTACTCATATTTGTGTCATCTCTGGCAGGGTTTTGCTTTTAAGCTTAACTTAAAGCAATTTGTGTCCTAAGTGACATAAGTACATAAACTTCATTGCAGTAGATCTCTGATAATGCTGAACACAGAGCAAGGTCAGACCTTGGGAAGGAAAAGTGAGCACAGTGCTGAATGACTGCTAAGATTATTTTTTCTGTAACTCAAGCAAACTTGTATGTTGTTCTTCTGATGCTTCCTTGGAAATGGCTGCATCATTTTAGCTAAAACATTTCCTGCCTTCTCCCCTCAGCTCCCCACAAGAAACAGCCAGAGGCATTTATTTAGCATTGAAAACATCTGAACAATCTATTCACATTTAAGGAAGCATGGAAGAACTGAAAACAGTGTAATTTAGTGTAAAGAGCTGGGCAGTCTTTTCCTAGGAGTTAATACCTGGGCTCTGCATAATGGAAAAATTGCCATTTTTCTTTATCAGTAATTCAGTGAGATTGTTACTCTGCCACTCTCTGAAAGGTCATCTATAACGGTTAATATATAACCCACCGATGTGTCAGTTCTTCCCTAAAGTGTTACTTCAGCCACTGCAGGGGAATTCCCTCTGATATCCGTGCCAGAGCAAAGGTACGCTGGCAGCTGCAGTTTCACAAAGGGGGACTTCAGCTGCAAGAGCGGCTTGGGAACGTCCGTCTCCCATCCCTGCCTTGCCTCCAGCTGCTTCTTCACACTCCTGCTGCTCTGCAACTGTTGTTGGGGCTGTGCTGTAAAGCAGGTCACTGTGCTGGTCCCAGTTACGAATAATCTTTTTTATTTACAGGGTTGTTCTTAATACAGGTTGCTTTTCTTACCAGAACGATGCCAGGCACCGCAGTGCTGGGGCAACTGAGGAGGCAGGGCCCTGGGACAGAAAGCAGTCAGGATAGCGGGCGCTGGGGAGGAAGCATGCCGGCGTTCATGGAACTGCCGGCTCAGAGGGTGCCTCTTCCACTAATAAGGGTAGAATGCAGCCAGAAGGGTGTTATCATACACCTTTAACAAACAGAAAGTTCACACACAAAAGGATCATGCATTGGTTTAAAAACGACTAAGACCAAACAGTAGAAATGGCTTGGTATGTGACTTGTGCAGGAAAAGTAGCTGCAAACATATAAGTGTTGGAGAATGTGTGTATGTACACGCGCGCGTGCGTACACACACATATACTTATTCATACTGAAAATTTATCTCTAAATTTAAAAGAAATGCAAAATATGTCTCACTTCAGAGTTTTTGCCAGCCTTCAAAGCCTGCATGCAGCTCTGATCCCCTGGACGGCCGGTTCATGAAAGCAACAACCAGGAAAGCCTATAGAGGGAGCAGGTCGCCTTCTTTTCCTGAGTGACAGGAGTTTTCAACCTTAAGTGAGAATCCTGAGAGAAAGGAGGGACAAAGGCAGAGGATTAGCATGTTTTAGGGAGCAATCCCAAGGACCAGAGAGAGTGACCCTGCCAATGGGGAGCCGCAGTAGCACCTGCCTCCCAAGGCATGGGCAAGAGGGCTGCAGAGCCACATCTACCGTCTTCTCCTCCTTTCCTCTTCTTCAGCTTCACACCTCAGCCCCACAGGGGTCAAGAATCTCTCGGTGTCTTTCCCCTTTCTGCAGTCACTGGGGTGGCCTGGCACTTCAGCACATTGCAGGATGGAGATTTGCTTGTTTAGAAATTGAGCGGAATTTAATCTTCCAACGTCTGAAGTAACAGAGCACTGCCTAGAAGTAAGGGAAGCGCGCGCTAAGAAAATCCCGGGATTTCCTCTCGAACAAAAAGAATAACTTGAAAATGTATAACTGTATGTCACAGACAACAGAAGAGAAGCAGTATTAAGCCGAACCAATATTAAAACCTCATTCAGAAGACAGAATATACAGAACTATTGACGAGTTAGTTATTGTCAGTAGAGGTTACGTACCTAAATCGAACATTATGTTTATTCTAATTTACACATGCATACACAAAAATTTCTAAAAATCTTTAACCCATGTATACCTGTATCGTAGGTCCAGAAAGCTGGTAGTTATTTGTACAACTGTAAAGCCCAGAAGGCCTGCCCTAGTCAGAATTGCTTTTGCTGAGCATGACACGAATCTGTACCAACAGCCTTTGCCTTACCATGTTTATTACAGTCCAGCAAAAGAGAGGGTAAGATTTTTTTTCTTATTCTTTTTCTTTCTAAAACAGATACGGAGCTGCGACCAAAAAAGTTTAACGGAAACTGGATCTTATCAAACAAACCCAGATTCAGCCTTTGAGGTCAAAAGAGTAGCAACTAAAAAATACCTGTTTGGGAGCAAGGACTTCCGTAAGATGCTTGACTGAGTAGTGTATGTGTTCTCAACTTAAAAAGAACAATTACACATGGAAAAGTGGTGCACAACACATGGCAAATACATATGCATTATTTACCACGTTGCACCTGTGAGTTCTCTTTGTAGAAAGACTGGCCACCAGAGTGTGCACCAGCTAACTTACATTTCTGTAAAAAAATAAGAACTGGCATAAAGCATACAATATTTATACATTAAAATTATACTAAGAGCTCTTCCCCCCATGCACTAAGGTCTAATAATACTTCAGCGTTTGTCTCCTGGGGAGCAAGAGCAGGTTTTAGGTTTGCAACATAAATAGTTAAGCACAGGTCATGCAGCAGTAAGAGAGAAAAAGAACACTCTATGCCCTTCAATTCCCAGGCCCTGCAGCACGAGGCATTAAAAAAAGATAATATTCCTTTTCCTTAGCTAACCCATACAACATGTTTCATCTTTTGACACAGGTTTGCCTTTTTTTTTTTTTTTTGCATCATTCGAGAGAGGCCATTTGAGGAATATATTCTGCAGTGATGTGATTCAGCAACTTTCTGGAAAACAAAAATGCAGCCCTTTTTTCGGTACACTAATGAAACACAACTGGCAATAATTTTCTTCGAATTGAGCCTAACTGGAAGCAGGCGATGTACCATGTAAGCTGAAACTCAGTGGTCTTGGATCACAATGTCATTTTTCATGTTTTTTTATATGATTGAATATGAGCTGAACATACCCTGCTGCTCAAACCAGGCCAATGACAACAAATACATTACTGTACAAGCTGTTGTGTTACCAAGAATGGCTCAGCAAATACATTTTCCTTTTTATTCTAGGCAGCTTTTGTCCATACCAACACGAGACCACTGTTTCTGAGTAAGTCCCAAGGGCATACCCGCAGAAAGGTTATCCTGCAGTTCCATGAGGGCAAAGTCCCCTGTCATGAGCTTGCCCCATCAACTTTTTTTGCACAAGGGGCTTGAATGGTACTTAGCAACGCCACTGTAGAAATACTATGTAATTTTGTATATTTGGTATTCTTTACCAAGAAGTTATCTAAGTCTGGGAAATGAGATCAGGATCAAAAAGTGTTTGCCTTAAGAGAAACAAAAACCCGCCCAGTGACACACAGGGTAGTCAAAAGAGTTTAGGAAGCCATAGTGCCCTAGTGCTTCATGGGCATGTTTCCCAGCAAAAATATTCTAATAAAGAGATCCTTGTCTATTTAGCCTGGTGGAGGAGTCCTATCTCCAGGCAGGCATGCCATGGTAGCCCCGGCAAGCGATGAGCGCCTGAGCTGTGCTGCGCACCCTGTCTTAGGGCACACGCTGCTTTTTCTCCGAGCAACACGTGGGAGTGACGGGCAGCATGTGTCCCACGTACCGCTGCAACCCTTCCTGCCCCGAGCTGCGGGAGAGCTGCCATCGCAGTTCTGCAGCCGGCAGCAACCCCAGCTTGTGAGGAGCGGGTCCCACCCCCTCTGCGAACCAGTCTGAAGATGAAAAGTGCAGCGTAAGCGCCAGCCGTTATTGTTACTGGCACAGCTGCGTGGGGACGTTTGCACGCAGCGCCTGCGGGCTTGGCTAACCACTACCCAGCGTGGAGTCTTTACTCTTAGAAGCACCAAGCAGCATCCCCCAAACGCATTCCCGCTTGCAAAAGAAAGAGTCATTTTGACAACAAAGTCTTCTGGTGACTAAGTGGCCAGTGTGTTGCTGGCACTAAATAGCTGGCAGAATTTCTATCATAAACATTGCTATCGGGCCTTGTATCTCAGCTGTAAAAACTTGCTCCAGGCTGATATTTGGCAAACAAGACCCAGCAAGATAGTACTTTTTTAAACACATTATCCTATTTGAGTAATCTACAGACATGTAAATCAAGAAGTCTGCAAGTGTGGGCCCCGCTGACACTTTGCTGATTCTTCTCTGCTGATGCTATGGGTATCAGGGGAAGTGAGCACCCAGCCATCCCAAAGCACTTGCTCTGGGGCTTTCCTTTTGCCTCCAGATGCCCTGAATGGTTCAGATAAAAATGCTGGGGAGGCACAGGGCAGAGCAGACAAGCCACAGTCAGTGATGAGACACAGAGAAGAGTTTCCCTAAGAGAAAAGCCCATCTCTTGGGAACGCACACATAGCGAGACACCGATCACCTTTTTACACAGGTGAAGAAGAGCAGCTGCTGGAAACCCACAGAGCCCTACCTAGCCATAGACGTGCCTCCTTCCAGATCTGCAGCAGCCAACTTTTCCATATAAATGAAAGAAAAATTGCACCTATTTCTATCTCAGAGGAAATGTCTCCTGTTGTTTTGAAGCTAAAACAGTTCATAATGCTGTAACGCTGCACTGGCTACACAGTTCTCTTGTGTTTTGAAATGTTTCCTGTGGACTCTACCACATCTGGCAAATGCTTGGGTGGAAAACATGTCATCCACTGGCTCTTCTGAATGGAGATTTCCAGATCTGTGCGGAATATCCCTGGGACAAAGAAGTGGTTAAATGCAACAGGGCTCGAAAACTCAGCACTGAACAAATGGTAGCAACTCTTCACGTATCCATGTCAAAGTATTCAGGATTTATAGTTACAAATACTCTTTTCATTTATTTCATTATTAAAAGTCTGTTACGGATAAGGTTTTTTTTAAATGCTGAATCTAATTTCCAAATGCCCTGAGGGAACAACAGCCACAACAATAAAATTAGGAACCCATTACTGAAGATAAAATTAGAATAACTAAGCTCAACACTATACAGGGAAAATGCAGTGTTAAAATGTATGAGGTAAAATGTTTTCTAACTATCCCACTGTTAAACTTCATTTTGTCCTTGGAATGAGCAAGGGCAGAAATTTGTGACAAGCTACCGTGTTATTAAACACAACTGTGTTTTGTGCAAGTTACATGCTAAATCAGTATATTTTCTCAGTATAGTTAAGGCCAAAGAGGCTTAATAAGATACTTTTAATTCATTTTTAATTAACAAGACTTTTTTTTAAATGCCTTTAACCTTCCCTTCCTTCAGGACTGTGATTCAGGGAAGGACTAGGAAAAGAGATGGTTTACTTTTCAGTCCTGCTTACACAGGAAACTTGGAGGGATATCTCAAGTGAAAGAGATTCTTTGGCAAGCATGGAGAAGCCACTGCTATCGCACCTACCACCTCCATGGCGAAAGCAGCAGAAGGTGACAGGTATCCACCTATTTCTACTAGGGCAACCACTCAGATAGATACTTCGTAGGGAAATTTCCTACCATAGGTAGACTCACATTTCAGAGCATACATACTACCATGCCCTGGGTTAGAGTTAGGCTTCCCTTATCGCTCCTGAACCAGTATCTTCACGAGATGGACATTCTCACAATGCCTGTGCTCAGAGCACGCACAGGCTGCGCAGGCTGGAGAACGACAGTTCCTCCTCACAATCACGTTGAAAAACGCATTCCCTTTTTTTTCAGGGGCAAAAAATGAAATTGCATATTTCTAAAACCAGAACTGTGTTGCAATATCCAAAACGGGATAAGAAGGGCAGGGGGTTGTTGCGGTCTGCTCTTTCTTCTCACATTAGGCAACTCCCCCCTTCCTCCTCCTCTTCCAGCCTCAAACACGTGGCTGTCATAAACTCTTTAAGGGAATATTGTCAAATGCATTCACCAAACATTCTGACACTGGTGAAAAAGAATCATTCAAATGAAAAAAAATACAGTAATGAAAACACTCTCTTTTGAGCATTGCTTCACATTAGTGAACAGCTCATTTGCTATTCCTGGGTATTAGAGTCGAGCTCAGTGCTTTTGCAATAGATATTTTTAAATAAAGGTTAAAGAACATGTTTGTCTTACGTTACGTGCTCGAAATGTCTGTGGAAACAAACAAGCAACCTCTTCTTACAGTATTGTCTATAGGTCTTGAAACAAGCAGACAGACCAAATACACATGGGTTTCACAAACTGTTCTCCAGCAAAAATCTACACATATGAGCTGACTCCTTATCTCCACTTCAATCAAATGAGCTTATTGTTAAAGTTTTACAAAGCAACCCAGCAGCAAGGTGAAAGATGAAGAGATTATTGAATAATAGATAAGAATATTTTTAGTCAGCTCAGATGTATTCATGTATCTGAGAAAGCACCAGGAAAAAGTCGTCAGAAAGGCACTGGCTGAATTCCAGCAAAAGAAATCCGACTGTCAGCTCCCCATGAGGGCCGGGGGCTCCCTGGGACCAGGGTTCTGGGGGCTCCCCATGGGAGGCTGGCAGAGCAGAGCCCAGGACAGGGCTCCCAGGAGGGCACTGGGACACCCAAGGCAGCCCCAGCCCCGGGCATTGGGCACCTTCCTGGCGATGGGGACATGGACCCATCGGTGGACCCAGCTCGGGGGTGGGACCCATGGCTGGGCAGGGCTGTGGGGAGCTAGAGACCATCCCTGCTGCAGCATCACAGGAGCAGGGACCAACAGTCCCAGGGGGCTGAAATGGGGTCCTGGGCTGTGGGCAGGGTGGGGGGAGCCCCAGGGGGCTGGGCAGATGCATTCAGGGCTAGGGTTGCCCACAGGACACCGACACTGACATGCAGAGGTGCAGAATCATTAAGAAAAAGTTCCTGGTCCTTCTGCTCCTGGAATTGATGAAGATAACATGTTTGCTTCCTTTTCACTCATAGCTTTATTATTCCAGCAATCCTGTCCTTAAATTTGCAGCAGCTAGAACTGTAAACCCATTCCCAAGGTCATTCCTTCCCATCATGTTTCCTACAATGTTGTTAAATGCAGGGGAAACAAAGAAGTTGTAAATGCTCTGGAAAGGACCTTCCCACACGCAAAAGAAGGAAACTACCAAATTGTCTGATTCCAGCGCTGTTCTGCTTCTTACCCTGCATCCTTTAACTGAGCGAGGATCATTGTGCCCTTGTTACAGTCTGAAGAGACAAAGATTTTTAAAAGATCTTTTCACTGCCTGAGCCAGCCCTCTCCCTGTCATCTTTCCCTTTTAATGAAGATCACAGAGTGGTTGACATCTTTGATCTCACCGCAGATCCTGAGAGCCTCTGAAGAAGTGGAGGTATAACAACATCATTCACTTAAAAGCTAGGGAGACACTGACTGAAACTGCAACTACTGAAATAAAGTACCAGTGAATAATTAAGAGTCACTTGGATATTCAGAACTTCATTCATTAAAAAACATCTCTGAAAGGAACTGGTTCATGTGTCCCTGGGAATGCTAATATAAGAACCGCCATGCCACATCAGACTTGGCATTTAGTCTAGAATCAAAGTACTTGCACATAGGCCATCCTCCCGCAACACCGACTGCAGAGCAGAAATGCCCTTACCTTACCTCGTGTATAACTATGAGACTGTATGCAATCGTGAGGTAGAAAATCTTTTAAAAGACAGGTGAGGTGTAAACAGGGAAAACTTATCTCAGTAGTATGTAAGAAGCACAGCCCGTTACAACATAATGGTATGACTACCCCAAGAATACTGTACAGTGTGAAAGGCCCAAACCGTGGTCTTTTGGGGCAGAGACAGCCATCAACCTGCAGCACCATGGAGCTCAGCGCTGCCTAATTTACCTTGATTTTCTGACAGGAAATTCTTGGTGAGCTCCTTGCCCCTCTAGCTAGACTGCTGTAGGCAGCTGAGGTAACAAGTTCAAAATTAGCTTGATGTGACTAAGTTATTTCTTGAGTCCTGGAGAAAAAGAGCAGATATGAGCTGGTGCCTGAGACTGCAGCAGAGACATAGCCCAGCATTTTTAGACCCCTGTCCAGCAAAGCGTTTCAGCACACGTGTAGCTGTAAGACTCTGAATAGACTTGGCAACTGCATTAACTTAATAGTGGTGAAGCATGTTGTGAGCTTCCTTCTGCACTGGGAGTTATCTCTGAAGGGTTTTATGGAATGCAGTAGAGCCTCAGGAAGCAGAGAACAAGTTATTCAGTTTCTCTCCCCTCCACCTGGATGCATTGGAACTAGGATGTTTTGGCATAAAAACCAGACATATTAAAGCAAATGCCAGAGCCCATCAAAGGCGCAGCAAAGTCAGTTTTGGGGGGTGTGGGCAGGTACAGACAGGACACTTGTCCCAAGGCCAGACAAGCCCCAGTGCCAGGTGACAGAAGTCAGGGTGAATACCGGCAACATGGGACAGGGAGCCCCACGTCATCTTTCTGTGAGGTCTTGGCCAGGTTATTGTGCCATTGCAGCATGCAGGGCCCAGAAGGCTGCTGCAAGTAGCACAGCCTAGTAAGATAATAGTGGTAAATAAATCTGTGGGTTATATTCCCCTTCTAGTGACAACCCTTTTCAAAAGAAACCCACAACAAGCACCTTCAAGAGAAGAAAACCACATAAGAACCCCTCACAGAATCCCAACCTGTACCCATGCACACACACAAACACACAGACACCAGCATATTTATTTATCCAAAGCAATCTCACATAGGATCTCACTTCAGATCTTGCAGCTCATGTGGGAGTAGAGGGTCATCCACATGCAGATCTACTGCTTTTGCAGCTGTTTTGATCTACCATCTGCATCTTCCACTTCCCAGCTCCCTCAAAGTGAAGTTTCAGAGTGACTGAAATACTGAAAATCTCCCACCCTGCAGATTGCATCATTTGGAAATGGCTGTGTTAGCTGATCTTCACCCCCTGTAATTGAACCATTTGACATTTGAAGCTGTGTTTTCATTTCTGGGGAATAATGCACATGCCTCAACTCCCTTCTCAGATGTGTCATCCCACTGCTATTCCTTCCTTCTTTAAGCTACAGTTTGGTATTCTTTTAAGTGAACACGATTGCCAATAAAGCAGTCCCCACTTTCTCTTACTCCCACATCTTCTCCCAGATCATCCTGTTGTACTGTGCCATCATAAATATTTGTGTGGCTACATGGTGAACCAGATCAGGGAACTGATCCAGCTGAAAAACAGCCCCTGGGAAAAAAAATATGCAATTTTTCCAATATAGTTCCCCACAAGGTCATACAAATGCTTGTGCTGCAATTATAAGGAGGTTTCTGTAAGGACACGAATGACTGACGGAGAGAAGGAAGGGGGAACAGCCTGCTTTTTTAAGCAGCTCTACTGGCCTTAATGTGGTGCCATGGTTTGGCATTTGCTTTCACCAGCATTTGTCCCCAGAAAGCACACAGAAACCCCTGTTTTGGGAGTAAATAGGCACAGAGCTACTGAAGATTCCTCCTGAACGCCCAGGGAAAAGTTCTTTGCACAGTAATATCTAATTCTTGCCTGCATTTGAGGTGAAGTCCATAATGCCCAAGACATTGTCCTTACACCTGAAGAAGAGCTTTCTCCTGTCAACAACAAACTCAGGGATACTTTGGAATCAACTGCTAGCACTTCAGAGGCAAACAGCCTATTTCTCCTTCTCTCACTTTCTCCAGATTTGAGGACTGATGAGACTGAATACTGCCTGGTTACCTATTCCACAGCCCTATGTTGTAAATGGGAGGGAAAAGTCTGGAAGCTTTACCATTTGATTGCATTTTATCAAAAAGCCTTTTGAAAACAGCTCACCTCCCCATTTAACAGTTTCTAATAAACTAAGCCTAAAACTAGAGCCAGAACATCCTGACACTAATTCCCTCATTTTCATTTCTTTTTGCCTCATTTTTTTTCTTCACAATAAAGGGGCTGTTCCACTGCCGATATTTCTCAGGATACGTGCGATAATCTTTTGTGAGACACTTGAGTTAAATGCAAGCTTGCTGCTGAATAAAGCTGTACAGAACACAAAAATGTCCTTCCCTTGCCTCCTCCACTTCAATAAAAGAGAGTCAAGAATTACTGTTTTCTCCCTGCTGGTTTGTGGTGTGAGATAGTGAGGATATGAAACTAGCTGATCCCATGAGTGGGAGGACTGACTACAAAGAGAACTCTTTTCTTCGTTTTTTGTTTCCAGCAACGGTACAATTAACTTAAATTGTGGCTATCTTTTCGCCAGTGGGCTTAATGTATTCAGACTAAGGATAGTGTCTAAGGGAACATTACAATTTGCTGAAGAGATTCCAAATCAGCAGTCTTTCCTGAAATCATATACCATTGCTTACCCTTCACCAAACTAGAAACACGAAGGCAGTATGTTATCATATGCTAGGGGACTTCCTTCACACAGTGTCTGTGCCGTGGCAAGCTTGGGGATAGAGCTCTGACACATGCGTTGATGGACATATTGAGCTTGAGGCAGTTTATCCAGTAAAGATCGGGGTAAATTGTGCACAAAGGTAACAGGAAGGGAGTGATCCTGCTCATCTCTACTATTTGGGTAGTTCTACTGATTTTGGAGAAAGCTGAGCAGGACTTGGCTATGCTACAAATAGGTAAGCGTTTTTAGACATTAAACTGTTTTGAACTCCAGGAACCCTAAAGAATGTAAAATCTACTGCTGGGCAGAGACTGCATAAGGAGGCCTGTTTTTAACATAACCTTGAGAAAGCCAGCAAGAAGAGCTACCGTTGATTTTTGCCTCCAGCTGCTGGTTCCCCACATTTCATTCTGTCTCTACTTCTGGCTGTAAAAGTGTGGCTGTTGGGGCTGTGATGGTCTCAGGATATAACCAAGGCAATATTTGTAAGGACAGGTCCTAGTTTCTATTAAATTGTGTATCTGGGGTAGGGGGAGAACCAGACAGATTTTCAGGCACACAAGCCCATCTCCATGTCACTGAAAAGTCAGCGTGCCTAGAAATGTGTCTGGGCTTTTTCTAGCTCTATCTGTCTAGGAGAAGATATGACACCTCCCTTCAACACCCCTCTCCTTGATCTGATGCTCAGTTCTCTCTCCAGTAAAGCCTCCTCTTACCCCATCTCTATTCTGACAGCACTCCCAGTCTTGTCTGGACCCACCACGTTTTCAGACATTCATTTCCACCTTTCTTGTTCTTCTCACCCCGCTCCACCACCTCCTTAAGGCCTCACTGAGCAGATCCCCTGGATCTCCCACTCTTCTTACACTGAAGCCCCTTTGACAGACACCTGTCAGGCAGGAGCTGTTCCACAAAACTTTGTCTTCTGCAAGGCAAAGCCACCAGAGAGATTCCTGTCCAGCCAGAGACGCTTTCTCTGCCGGGCACTGCCTGCTAACCACATGATGGGTCTGTGCTGCTGACTATATCGCTGCAGCGATCAGGAGTAAAAACAACCCTCAGAAAGAAAGTTCCTTTCAGCTTTGATCACTTCAGTGATAGGGTTCAATCTGCTGCCTGGCATGCAGTCGCAGAGGCAGGGCCGGGGGGATGAAGCGGGGATGGGAATGGAAGGCTGAGCATCGGGTGAAGGAGGAAAGCGGTAGGGTGAGGCCGAGAACCGCTGAGGGTATCCGCGCCCTGCGGAGAACGCCGGTGGGTCAGGAAGGAGCTTTCTTGGCAGTAAGGAAGCAGTCAGTGTACAACAGGAAATGTTTTTCCTTGCAGGACATAACAACACGGCATTTTGTGAGCTTTGTCTGCAGCTGCTGTATAGAACATGCAGGAACATTTTGCAATATTTTTAACGGTGTTGTGTCAGAGCTTTCTCCAGTTCTGCATGACTGGTTAAAAGGGACAGGAACAGGTTAGGACCCTGTTGTTGAGGTGAAAAGGAAAGCAAGGGAAGGAAAATTCTCAAGCATTTGCCTCAATGGGCCATCAAGAACCCGAAGGCAGCAGCACCCTGCAGACGGGCACAGGTTGGCAGCACAGCGAGGGAGGACACGTCGGACAGTATGTTTCTGCAACTAAAGTGAACACCGAAGAAAGCCCCTGCAAGAGGGTGCTGGAGGGAGAAGGAAGGATTCCTAGCAACGCTCTGCAGAACAGTGAACCTCCTCATCCTCAAGCTTGGCTAAGGGCTGCGGTGAAGAGCAGGAATGCCTTAGATAGATAGGACAAAAGGAGAAAAATAATGCCCCGGCCTTGTGCCTAGCTCAGACCACACGGACATTTGAGCTGCTGATGAATCAACATGAATCAGCCCTATTATACCACAGACCATAACCATGATGTAAACCGAGGTGATGCAGCAGCTGACTCAGAGGCACCTTGCACGTCCAGGGTGAGGCACAGAGCTGGGGACAGCAAGCTGTCAGCCATCCCCAAATAAACTCATAAAGCCTGGGCAACAGGCCCAAGGGATTTTTCCCTCCCTAGTTCAAATAACCAATATGTATCACGCCAACCTGTAATGTGCAAAGGCTCACTGACTTCCTTTAAAAGAGCAAGGCCTCCTTCAGGATTGATTTGTCTCGCCAGTGAGGTCGCTGACAACAAGCAAAGGTGCTGTGACCCCAGCCTGGCTCACCGCACTCAAAGGAGACAGGGGCTGCTCCTTACGTAGGGTCTTCTCTGAGGACCGGCCGAAGGGTAGTCAAGGACATGTGTGAAGACTTGTGCCACTAGCGAGAGCTGCTTGACAGGACATAAACAGAAATCTAAGAGACTACGCAGTAGACTATGCTGAGCCTTTAAAAAGCAGCTCTGCGCAAGGGTTGCTGTGTGAACCTCACCACAGACATCCAGCAGCAGAGCCACATAAGGCAGCAAACCACACTGCAAAATAATAAAGAACACATTATATTTCAGTGGCATCAGTTTCCCAGCCCAGACTCTCACACGGTGATATGAACAGCTGTGTTGGCATGGAGAAAAGGGCCATCTGTCTTGAGATCTCAGCTGGGATCAGGTCTGCCACCAGGGAATTCTTGCAACTACGTCCCTGAGCTGCCCAAGAAGTCTTGACCCTCCACTATAGTTCTCTGAATTACAGTTTCTCTAAAATCTCTCTCACATGCTGCAGATAATAATTTGCTGTCACCTTGTAAGGAATGCAACTTACATGCCTCTCCCTGTGTCATATGTAATGCTTGCTGGCATGCGAGAAGTGCGGGCAGAGATGTCACAAGAAGATTTGGGAGCATCCCTCTCCTAGACCATCCTACCGTGGAGCTTCTTCCTGCCTTTCACACTCCCACCAGTTGCCACCAGGGACCTGCAGGCCCTGTGTCTGGGCAGCAAGAGCTACTGGCACGCCCTGACATGTCACCCTGGCTGTATGCTCCCCAAGTTATGACACCCTCCACGAAGCCCCTGCGTGGCTGATGTGCCCATTGGCCTGGCTCTGGCCATGGCTCTACATGTCAGTATGCTTCTGTCCTTCCTCACCACAAGCCCCTCTCTTCAGTACAGATCAGATCCAGGCAGAGCTAAACATGCTCATGTCAGTAATAGGATGAAGCTCTCAGATCCCTATGTTAAACGTGGACACAAGTGAGGCCTGTAGTAAACAAGGGATGAGATTCATCTCACTAAAACTTTTGATGGCTTTAATGTAAACATGCAAAACTGAGCTAGTTGTCTAGACAACGGTTTTATTGTAGTGAAGAAGCACTTCTGGAGTACAACTCGTCTGAATTAATTTTTATATCTACCTTAGAATGGGATGACTCATGTATTGCAAAGTATTTATTCCACACCATTGAATCCATCAATGAATCCCATTCTACATGTCAAACAAGTGGAGCTGTATTTGCTTGCACCATTTCTTACAAATACCCACTTGGGTACATTTATATTAGGTTGGAGCTGATTTATTCCTGTTTCATTTGCATAGTTGGAGTTGATTCTCACTTAAACATAGCAAAACTTTAGAATTAGGTCTCCCACCTATACTTTCATGAATTCTAAAAAGAATTTTTTTTTTAATTGAAATTGTGCAGAGATAGTCCTGCACCACAGAAGGCACTGCCTGCTTTGCCACTGGCTACGGAAGAACGGGCTCAGTAGCATGGGCATCACAGAGAGTTTGACAGTGGTGCAGGTATGAGGTTGTCTAGTGTTTCTATCTAGACATCATCCTTTCAGCTTTCCCATCATTTATAATTAAGCTGTAACAAATCAAAATACAACAGTCTTTACACAGTGCCACATTTGCAATTCTTATTTAGGACAAAGCAGAAAAGAATAAAGAAAAGTTGTAATAGTGTTCTTCTTACTAAATAAAAATTGGGTGGATGTGATCTGGCTTTTACTATGTTGAGCATACCAGATGGTCAGAGGGCCTCTATCTCTGTTGGACAGCTTTGATCTTAGCTTTGTATTCACGCTCTTGAAGAAATGTGTGCAACAGCATGACAGAGTCAAAGGATGCCTGAAACAACTTTTAAGCTTGAGTCATAGAACCACAGGTTAACTGAGATTGGAAGGGATCTCTGGAGCTCAGCTAATCCAATCCCCTGCTCAAAGCAGGTCCATCGCCAGGTCACTTGGTCAGGTTTGCCCTTGCTCTCAGAGCACTTTCCTGGGACAGAGGCTTTGGCAGCCATGATGCTTTTGCCAGCTGAAGCCATTCCTACCTCCCCTCCAATCCTGGTTCTCGCATTGTCCTCCCAGCACAAACATTTATGTAGACTCCTAAGGAAGTGATTCAGCTGAAATATAATCTGTACCTCCAAGACGATAATAATTTTTTAAGATGGAACTGTTCCCCAGTCCAACTTATTCTGCAGTCCTACTCACAACTGTGCTAGCATGGTGGAGGGAGAGCCAGACAAGGATAAGCAGCCAAGAGGAGGAAGGGAAAGGAGGAGGAAAGAGCGAGGAAAATGCCTGCCTGAGCCAGAGCTGCAGATTAATGAATTCTGTGCCAAGCCCAACCCTCAGAGAAGCAAGACTCAATTCCTGTTCAAGCCCCTTCACAACTACAATTTCCTCTTCTGTACAAGAGGGAGGTGGCTGACTTCAGAGTATGCAGATGAAAGATGAAAGGCATGATAGGTATTGCTTATTAACTATTTTCACATCCACTGAACTTATTGGAAAAACTCTACCAAATGTATAGGAACCAGGTGAACCTGTACATCTGTTAGAAAGGAGAAGCAAGCATAAAGTTGGCCTGAACAGAAGTATAAAAGAAATAAAATTTTCCAACTGAAATAGCCAGACTGGCTGAGCTACAGAACCTGGGGTGTCTCCACCCAACATCTTGTGGAAAGGCACTTTCTTCAGGATTAGATCA
Organism: Pelecanus crispus; assembly: GCF_030463565.1. Lineage (NCBI taxonomy): Eukaryota > Metazoa > Chordata > Aves > Pelecaniformes > Pelecanidae > Pelecanus > Pelecanus crispus. Next base: position 51,684,295 of record NC_134643.1, read on the forward strand.
AGCCTGAACAAAGCTGGAATGAACTCACCTACCTTGGCTCCAGCTTTCCCATTTTCACAGTATTTCCATATTTGTCAAAAGGATTCAAAATGTTATTCAAAATAACTGACAAGGAGAGCAACCACTGATCAAAATAATCTGAGTAAATTCCAGAGTAGTACTAGAGTACTACTGATGTGCTGAAAATTCAGGCAATTGATCCTCATTAGTGCTACTGCCAACATGCAAAAAAGACCTGATTCATCCCATCTAGCAGTAGGTATTTAATGCAGACATCTGAGTTGGAAGCCAGATCACACTAGTCTCTGTGTGTAGCCCATGAAGAGCAACAAACACCCCCTGAAGATAATTCATCCTGACGTCTAACTTACTGTTTCTGTATAAGCCCATCAGAGGTCAAGACTGCCCTGCAAGCCCTACTCAAACCCCGATGCTCATCACCGACCAGTGAGAGGCTAGACACACTGCCCTGTCACTTTTGAGTCCAGTCTCAGTCTCTCATTTCTACTGGCCAGAGTTCAAAACGCAATTTGAATGCCAAATACAGATTGAAATAAAACTTGAGTTGCCAGAGACTACGCTTATTAAAATCAACCCAATACTGAAGCTTGAGCTTATTTTTAAAACTACATGATTGACACTGATCTGCGTAGATTTAAGGATAATACTCCCAACCAGAGTATAATATTCCCATATAGATTCAGCAGAAGCTGAGGCCTCCAACTAGTCCTGACTCTCATTGTTACCATGAATTTAACATTAAATGTATCCCTGTAAAGACTTCCAGTCCTACCAAATGTGGAAGTAGGAATAAGCTCCTGGCTCCTGTCAAAATTCCTAATTCATTTCAGCACATGTACCACAGAAGTAATACAGAAAAGCTGCCTTAACAGCAAGGAGTGGCTCTAACTAGAACCCTGTACCGAACCTTTAGCCTCTGCCCACAGCTATATCACTGATTACAGGTTCAAACTGAAGGCTGTCTAGGAGAGCCACAGCCCACAGATCAAAGATATCTGAGTACATAATAGACACAATACACATGTTGTATACGGACTGACATAAACCAAACTCTGTACTGACAGTATTTCTCACAGTTAATATCAAGAGCACAGTTGCATTCCTTTTTAAATAGAATACAGTATTTAAAATTATTATGTTCCCTTCCTAAAGTGTTAAGAGTAACTTAGTTTTCTAGGATTGATTCTATGGACAAGACCTGTATAATTAAGAAAAGGGAAAATGTCCTAATTCTGCTTCCCTGCTAAATCCCATCCCACAAATTACTGCCTTATTCAGAAAGCCGAACTCACCCTGCTAATTATGAATTCTTCTCCCCCAATTAGGTCATGGAAATAATAACAAATGACTTAAGTAACTAATCGCAGCAAAATAGCACAGCTTGTATGGTGGATACCAAGTACTCCATACTGCAAACATACTCACGGAATATGAACAAGGAAAGCGCAGTCTGTCTGTACGAACTCCACAAGCAGAAGAGGTTACGTTCACTGAGTGAAATGCAGCCAATAAAAAAAAATATTTGGGACTAATATGAAATAACATTAATATGTCATTATTCAGAAGCTTTCAGCTCCAGTGCGTTTCTTCATTTTCAAGACACTATATGAGCTGTTGGAGCCTTTGTACCATGCTACTAAAAGATTTTGCAAGTGGGTAGTTAGAGATCTCAGCAAGACCCGTGAGTAGAATATTTCTGTCTGACTTACTCTAAAAGCATGCAAAGTGAAAGACCAGACTGAAAGCTGATTACACTGTTTTTAAACATGTCCCTGAGTGTCATGTACAGTTTGCACAGTGACTTTTCAGTGTCACATGATTATTCTGTAGAAACAAGCTAATCTTTGGTGCATGTTAGCTTGAGGCTTTCGAAAGGTATAATATATTTTCATGTTTCCAATCTTGACTACAAAGAAAAATTTAATAAAAACTCCAATTAGAAGCACTCCTGGATACAAATAAGCTGAACATGGTTTTACGCTTTGAATTCCAAGTGCTAGCACATGTAGCTTAGAAATTAGAAGATTCTGGCAGCAAACTAGTCCGGCTACAGCAGGGCAGCAACAAATGGAAGGCAACTTCCATTTTACTCCCTAGCTAGCAGATTATTTGCAATAGATCATGGATAAAAGGACAGAAGAAAGATACCAAAGCTCTGCCTTTGCAGTGGAGTATTAAAATACCCCTGTATGCTCATAAGCAGAAGTAGAGTTACTATATAAGAGCAGGAATAAAGAGGCAGGAAGAAAGATTAGTTGCACCTTCTGGTAAGGAGGAATAGCCAGCGGTTCCGACACTCACCTCTGGTTTGTGACACCTGACTTCAATTCCTTGCCATGCCTCAGCTAATCTGCATAGTGTTGGGAGACCCACTGATTGTCTCTGTGTCTTCTGTAAAACAGCAATAGCAGACCACTGTTACTCCACGGGCATGGCATAAGGTAGCCTGGTGAGAGAGAAAGAGAGGTACTGAGATGCTGTGAGTACAGCCAGATGTGTAGCGGAAGAGATTTAACAGCTGGTTGCCTTAAGATGCAATGGTCCTGCTCCTCCACTTTCCTTCTCCCTCTTCCTTGTCTGTATCCCCATTCCCAACCACACAGCCTCAGCTCCTCTCTTGTGTTACTTCTGATGCTCTATCTGCACAATAAAGCCAATTCAACTTGCTAAGCAGCAAAAAGTTATACTTTGTGTTGAGGTTGTTTCAGCGCTGCCAAGTTGAGTGAGGCCACTGTACAGTTAGATAAATCCTAGAGACAGTGCAGAGGACAGCCAGAACTATGCAGCCTGAAGCGGGAGGAACAGAGCAGGGGAGAGCAGCAGGATCTCCCCTCTTCAGCGTCAGTAATTTGCCAGACTGGGAGCTACAGCACGTAACTGCCCTTGACTGATGGGCACCTTAGGTAGCAGCGCACAGGTACAGAGAAAAACAGCAGCTGTTTATCGCAAGGAGTGGTGGTCAAGGCCTGATCCAGCACAGACACCAGAGCTCCAACAGACTCCAAGAGATTGACAAAGAGTTCGCAAACAGTATAATGGAGCTGGAGCTTGATAATACTTTATTTTAAAAAAGAGACTGAAACTGCAGCAGCCCAAAAATATAGACAGGGAAGTTTACTGCCAGCTAAGAAGAATACACTCTCTCTCTCCCTTAACACAGAAATTATTAAATCCTGGTTTTAATTGACTGCACAGTGCTACCCCACCAGATTTGATACTGCTATTTGGTTTGCTTGCAAATAATACCATTTTCCTAATCTATTTTGCTTTCATAACATGCTTCAAGGACAGCTTGTGCATTTGAATTAGGGGGTACCAGGTGGCCATCTTCAGCAAGACAAAGCTTTGGGTCTGTGCAGCAGAACATGGTAAAGACATTATTTGTTGACCGGATGCCCTTGCATCCAGTGGGGCCCAACAGAATATCCTGAGGCACATTAAGAATTGTTGTTAGCTTTGGACTAGTGTTCTGCCAAATTATAATGACTGTTCTATAATAAATGTGTAGCGATTGTGTGATTTGGTGTGCTTGTCCCGCTTCCAGAATGGCAGAGCAACAGCACATATTGCTCTTACATCTTACTGCTGTGAAAGCTAGGGCTGCCACTATTTGATGTACAGGGGCTTTCTAAATCTGAAGCATACCATGCACCTTGCTGTGGGGGACTGAGAATACATTCCCGATCACCACTGACTCCATCCATAAGAGGGCAGTGATATGCACCTACAACACATCCACCATCCCCCCGAATCTTGGGATGAGACCTGGGTAGAGTTAAAAGCATGCCCACTTCTGCAGAAAACAGCAAGGACAGGCATGAGCCTGTTGGCATCACCCGTGTCCACCTTCCACTTGCCAGCCTGAGTGACTAAGCCTTCATTTAAAGCAGGATCCCTTGGGAACCACTGTCAGCACACATATGGAGCACAGCCTGTGCTCATGACTCTGGCTCTGCAGCCAGGTGTCCTAATTGCTCTGCTATGAGTCCCCCATGGGATGACATAAATTACATTATTAATGGCTGGCTATAGCTGTTGGAAGCTGTGAACCAGGTTTATTACACAGATAAACACACCACCTTGAAGAAGAAGGTATACTTTACCTTTCACGGTACCTTCCCTGCATTATTTATCCCCACCTGTGGTGGTGAACTACATTGCATGAAGAAGGCAATCAGATCATAAAACCTGTAAATATTCCTACCCAGTGAGATTAACAGAGGAAGGGAATTGCAACTGCTTATGTCTGCTATACACATTTTTCCAGATGCTCAGAAAGAATGGTGATTACATTTTGTTTTCTCAGTTTAAAAAGATAAATAAGAATATCATCTGTCAAGCTTCAAGAGTACATCAACCAGCCTTTCATTCTCAGGAGAATTCCAAAATATCAGTATTCAAAGGGCAGAGAGCACACCTAGCAATATGTGCTGCAAAGCTCCCAGTACACCAGAAGTGCAATAAATAAATGATCATAACAAAAAAGCTGTCTTGCCTGTAAGTAACAGTTCACCTTGATGTTTAAATTTAGTAAGCACTATTTGCCACTGTACATCAGTTTTGATTCACCTATGATAAGACCAAATCACAAAGTGTTGTTCCGATGATCATAACATAATGGTGCAAGGAATGGGATGTGAAAACTAGGCAAGGACAATTTAGGAGAATGAAATAAATAAAAATATACTCCTGCGAAATGAAACCAACAGAAAGTAAGTGTCTCTGTGATATTTCATAGAAGACTTCAAGCAATGTATTAGTTGTTTAAAAATTTATATAGAAAGGATAATTAGCATCACCCAATTTTAGGCACCTCCCAAGCAAGCAATTCTCACCATATAGAATCATAGAATCATAGAATTGTTTAGGGCGGAAAAGACCTTTAAGATCATCCAGTCCAACCATTAACTTAACATTACCAAGTCCGTCACTAAACCAGTTAAGGGTAGAGTAGCAATTTCATGTTTCCTGGCTTGGTGGCTGGATCATTTATAATGAAAGTAAAAACTAGGAATCATTAAGATTGGAAAGGATCTTTAAGATCATAATTCCAATCATCAACCCAACACCACCATGCCCACTAAACCATGTCCCAAAGTGCCATGTCTACCCATTTTTTGAACACTTCCAGGGATGGTGACTCCACCACCTCTCTGGGCAGCCTGTTCCAATGTTTGAGTACCCCTTCTGTGAAGAAATTTTTCCTAATATCCAGCAGAGAGGGAGAGGTTCCTAATAGGGACTCCCTTAACTCAGGTGTTCTCTGTTGCCTTGTCCAGGTGTCTCTCTCTCTGCCACCTACAGAGGAAGCCTAGGGAGCCTGGCTGGCTGATGTGGGGACTGAGGCCACAGGATTCAACAGCTGGGCTGGCTAAGATGGATGCCTGCCTTAAGTATCTAATGCTGGGGAAATGTGCTTTCCCTCCCTTACCTGATACTGCATTCATATGACACTCGTTGTATTATTCATACATTATTTCTCAAATAAAAGGTTTTGAAATTAACTCAGCTGTTTTTCTTTGCGGTTGTTTGGGGGTTTTGTTTTCTGAAGATCAATGTAACTTACAAATACCCAGTGCAGAAAACAGCCTAGTAATATGAGAGGCAGGATGAAATACGTCTTTAAAGGGCAGTTACATTTTTCCCTGACATAGCAGCCTACACGATCTTAGGCTTTTACTGCTTCCCGTTAGGCAGCTTAAGAAACTCCAGACACTTTCCAAAGAAAGGAAGACCAAATGTGATGTCATTTTTTTAAGAGCTAAATAATTTCCTGAAATGTGTTTAACTCATTATTTTTCAGAAAGTTTTAGTTTGGTTATAGAACTTCCTATAGAAATTCCATTTCCTGACCCCTTCCAAAGCTTTGGTTTGGTTGTTTTATCTAACACATCAAAAAAACCTGGTAGAGATAGGACAAGCTAGTTTTATTCTATTGAAGCTGGCTGGTCTGGAGTGTCCTAGGCTTTCTGCTCCACTGGGGCTGAACACACAGCTCTAACCCATGTCTCCCAGCCCATCACAAATGTCACTATCTAAAACCCAGAAGCACAATCCTCTAGTCTTTGGAAGTATATGGAACCAACTGCATAGAATAATGTCCAGTTTTGTAGCTTGAACTATCACACAGAGACAGCTAAAGAAACAAAATGTGCTGCCGCAAGATAAATGCAGCCAAAGGGGAAAGAGAAGAAAACTGGAGAGGTCAAGAGGGCCCAGGTGGACAGCACATTGCACAGGAGCAGTAACAGTGCAGCGTCCCTCCTTCCCCTCCTGCTTGACAGCTGGGTTAGGGTACTCTTTTAATTTATACAGATTCACTTTCTAGAGCTCCGTACTCCCCCTCGTTGGTGGGGATACTGAAATCCAGCAGAACAAACCAGATGCTCAGGTAATGGCCTAAGCAGGCAGCCGTGTAGAGGCACTAAGGGTTGCTATGCTCTTTAGAGCAGGGACAGATGGCAACACAGGACTGATCAGAAACCCTAGCCTTTATATTCCCTTCGGAGCACTACTCAGTTTGGCTGGTTTGTAGTTCATTCCTGTCCAAATCAGCTATGTTTTCTGGGTGTCACCTTTTGCCAGGTGTCACCTAAAGCCAGATAGCATTACTCCTGTCCCTTTTACTCTTCACACCCATTCCCTTACTGTTCACACAGTTTTCACTGATTATCTGTAACGATGTGGTCTGAAAAAAACATTTATTTTCATTTGTTTTTTCCAACTCTGTGCCATTCCTATTCTGCTAATAATTGCTCCAAGGAACAATATTTAGCAGAACAGATTTTATAGAGTATGTAGCCAGCAGAAGCTGCTGTGTAATGTTGTTAAAGAGACAGTGTATGTTCCACTGCAGCTTAGAGTGTTATGCCTGATCTCAGGTAACTAAAACAAGGGTTTTCATCACCAGCTTACCATTTAGCTATTGCTATTGCAAGAAAGACTAATTTCTTGTTTACGTTTTCGACAAATACCAGTTGGATAAATACATTATCTGTTATTGCATATAAATGCATCCAATGTAGATGCTCTGGGTTTTTAAGCTATTTTCTAGGACTTTCTTCTTTCTCTCCCTTCCAGGACATCCTATTTTTTTACGTCTTTTTGGACTGGATAACAAACGGGTTCCAATATTAGGAATGTTTTTTCTTAATTCTGTAGTTTCTATATTGTGTCTAGATTTAAAAAAAAAAAAAGGTTCTGTAAGCCTGAAAACCCACACTGGCACCAAACTGAAACTGAAGTAGAAAGCTTTTTAAAATGTTTCTCAAATGTTGTTTTAAGCTGGAAGCATGACTACAATGTTTTTCTTGGCATATCTTGTTGCCTTTGAAATACACAGACCACTATTCTTGATATGTTCTGGTTTTCCTTGTATTTTATTTTAATAAGATGTGCCCCTTGGGAATGCATGGTGAGTCCCTTTTCATAGGGTGGCTCTGACATCTAACTGTGGCATCTCTCCACTGCCAAGTATGCAATGTATATTTTTGTTAAGTGTTTATTTAAGTGAAGTTCAGAGATTTTCACAGACCTAAGCAAGTGTCACAGACTTTGACACCAGATGTAATATCTAGTGGTAACCCCAGAAAATATTAAAAATCAAGTGTTTTGTTGCAAGGGAGCCAGGTTAGCAAGTCTTGGAGCTGTTCAAATAATGTAAAAACCTTCTTGAAACAGCCTTACCAAATTCAGTACTTAATCTCTCCATTAAGAGTTGTTCAGAAATATTCCAAGACCCAATACTCTGTTCTAACAGAATTCTGCAAAAAGCTGTTTCACAAACTTGGTTGACAAGAGATATAGGAACATGGAGAGAAGAATGGAAGGGGAAAAATGGGTTTATAAAGATGGTCATATTTGATCAGAAGACAGTGACAATATGACTTATAAAATACAACTTAAAAATGCTGTCCCCTAAATTTCCCAGTCTCATGATTTTTAAGCTAGTGTCAGGATTCTTTGGAGGGTCAAACTGTTAACATTACAGTGATTGGGCTGTCTGTACTGAAAAGATGTCATCACTTACAGATGGTCAGCAGTCCATGCAATCCATTGGTCAAATACAGCTGTAATGATTACTTCAAGGTGTTCTAAAACTTAAATATGTTCATGGATACTTGCCAAAATGAGAAAAAAAAGAGCTACGTAGGTTGTTTGGAACAAATAGTTACATTAGTCCTCACAGATCTTTTCGGTTGCTGATACAGCTTAGCGGCTAAAAATTTTCTAACGTCTCAAAAAAAAAAAATCAAAATAAAATCAATCTGCACTAGCAGAAAATTAAAACCTTGTCAGGAAAGCTCCAGAACATTCAGTGGATGTGACAGTCACACCATTCATCCAGCTTGCTGGCAGCTTATGTTCAATTCCACTATTGACACTCTTCCATTACTCCACAGTACTTGAGGATCTCCTGAACAAAAAAAAAGAAAGAAAAAGAATTATTTCAGGAATTATTATGATGTTGGAACCCACTTGTACTTTCTTGTACTTTCAGATAATGAAGTTTCTCTTCCCTTCCCTCTCTGCTTGATCCAAATATAGCACAGACCACTGTAATGCAAAACTATATTCTCAGTTTCACTTTGATTCAGACTTCTTGGACATCCACACCATATGTAAATCTTGTGTGTTTTCTTGCATATCAGTCCCCAGTTCAGACTCTCTTGGAATTTTAAAATATTTATTAGAGAATTGTATCTTCCTATCACACACCTCCCAAGCTTAGTCTTAATTTCCCTTTTTTTCTTCTTCTCCAAATAAACTGAAATAAATAGTTAATGTTGCTATTCATGAAGAGAGCAGATTCCAGGGTTATATGATATGGCAGGAAAACAGAAAAACTGTCCTTCTTGCATAAGCCATACATATATTATGTTAAATTTGGTATAGAGAAAGCAAACCTTCCAGGTTCTTGGCAACCTAATTCCATCACTGCTTGCAGATGAAACGAGATGACTGGTGGTGGTAGGAGGGCAGAGAAGACGACTGGGTTTTAAATTACATACACTTGGTAATTCATTGCAGAAATTAAGCCTGATAGGTACAGCTGCTTCATGGACATGGAGACGTTTCAAATGGCCAGCATTGCCCTTGACAGCAGGTGGTGTTTTGGATAAACAGCATCAGGAAGTAGCTAGCAAAAGAAACACACTTGGAAAAACTGTGTTGGAATTTGATCAAAACATTTTCCAGACAGCTCAGCTCCTAAGAGTCATGCAGATCATTTCAGTTCAAAAGCAATATCCAGCTGGGGAAAAATCCCAAAGACAAAACACTACACATCAGTAATACCTGGTCAAAAGGGCTTGCACTATTCTAGTAATCACTTGTGTGAAACATATCAGCCACTGCTTCAGCCTTAACACACAAATTTGAAGACCCAGTGTTAGACTTCAGCCTGAAAAAGCTGGAAAGAATGAAAGAAAGGAGAAGAGAAATGTCCCACAGCAACACTCTTTCCAATGCAGGGTCCTCCTGGGAGCACTCTAACCTGGGTTCTGCTCTCCCCCTCACCACTGTATATTTCAGAGAATCCTCACTGCAAATGTGCAAGGACAAGATACAGCTGCTGTGAGAACCACTCCTGAATGGGTGCAGGTCTAAGACCTGTATTTAATTTGCAGTGTTACTTTCAGTGTTGTATCCTTATCCCTAAGGGACTGGAGAAGTTTGGGACCCTTGATACTTATGTGAAAGGTCACCTACAGAGAGAGACAGAATGAGGAAAAATAGACAGCAGCTTCATCTTGCAGGTGCAGCGGGATTATCCATCTCCAAAGAAAAGCTCTGCAGAAAACAGAGCTCTCTCAGGCCAGCCTCAGACTTTTGGATGAGTTCCCACTGGAATTATCCCCCGCACAAAGCTCACTATCTTCTCTGAATGCGAGTCACATAAATACATACAGAACTGTGTACAGATAATGTAATAACTATTTTAAAAGATACTGAAAATAAAAAGACCACAAAAGTCACCTTTGGAAAGAATGGGAGAGAGAAAACCATATGTAGCAGATGACAATCCCAACACTTCTGGAAGACATTCAACACTGTGACATGCAGCATACAAGAACCTAAACAAAACTTACATAACGTTGCATTACATTGACATAGTTTTCTAGGTAGAGGCACTGGCTGCAATTCGTATAAACATATCCATGGAAAAACAGTATCTCATCCACATGTACAAGGTTTACCAAATAAGAAGAAGTATCACAGCACTTGACAATTATCATAACATGTGCTTCATAAAGTGTGGCTAAGAAAAGCAGTATCCAGTGATTCCTAACGGGAAATAGTGAATGTGGATTGATGTGGGTTTTATTCAATTGTCTTCTGCCTTGCAAGGTAACAATCTTACTCCTTGGATACTACGCAACACACACTTCTGTGGTGCCCCACACAAGTCTAGCTTTGGTAGCACTCTGTATTTTCATTTTGATGCAACGCCAGGACATATTTCACATTGTCCTAATTCTTACTTTGCTCCATGTAAAGCTATATTGGCAGAATTTAATCTCAACCTCCCCAACAGAAACTCTGATCAACATTTAAGCTATGAAGACTATTTTAAAAAGAGTTACGGTGCAGCTCTCAGCCTGCTAAGCAAAAATTCAAAACATTGAAACTGCATGTTAAACGTGACAAAACGGAAAGCGGAGGTCACCAGCAGCCTGATCTGTAAACATAATTGAGTCTTTTTGTTCTTGACCAGTAAGAACTAAGCATTCACTAAAAACCTAACCACGATAATTATCAGTAAACTTGTATATTTGCACAACACCTTGGAAAAAGGCATAAATAAGCCCAGCCTTTTGCTGAGAATTTTAGAAGCATAACTTCCACTGTATTTCAGGGTCTGTATACTTTAAAAAAAAGAGTTCTGCATCAGATCCTAGTGAGTTCAACATAAACCCAGTGAGCAAGAGTTGAGCACAGCATTCTTCTCTTCTTTTCATCTTTTTCCTCATGTGATGCAACAAAAGACATGAAACACTTCCAGACAGCTTGATCTAAGCAGATAAAAGGAAGGAACTGAAGGAGTTTCTGCTATTACAATACACTCACTGTATAATAATTTTTATTTCCCCAGCCCTTGATTGCTCCTATTCAGTCCAGATAAATATGCTACTTCTGGCGCTTGTGCTACCTCAGCAATCTGCTCAGAGAATTCTCTCAAGATGTGTCTATACTGTGGGAACCGGCAGTGTTTTGCAAATCTCAGGTGTATGCATATCTGGCATGTCTTGTCTTGACCTGGGGCGTATCAAGACTCAGGGCCACTTGTTGGCATCCAGCTTGCAAGGAAAGAAAAGTGTACAGATTGTTTTCTCATCCTTTTTCCACCATAAACTCTATTTTCTACAAGAAGAAAATGTAGGCAGGCAGAGTGGGAGAGCATCACAATGCGGTCCACCAAGTGCTCCCATTTAGACCTTTCAAGAAACCTTAAAAGAAATCAAATAATAAGATTCGTCCCTCATAATGGTGCTTAACCATGATTTTGCACATCTTTAAAGGAATAATCACTCTACAAAGTTACAGGCAACAACATAATTAATTTTTTGTCCACATGCCAACTTTCTGCCACATCAGCCACAGCCAGGACTCCCTCCTGCCTACCTGTTTTGTACCAGTGCTCCCTGGGAAACTCTCCATGTTGTCCAGGCTGAGAGAAGAGCTCCCTTAAGATGCAGTCGCATGGACGTGCACCGGATAGTGTGTGCTGTGATGACCACATACACACACCCAGAAATAAAAAGGACCAGAAAAACTGCACATACACATGGGAAGGGATCTTCTCTGCCATTTCAAGGAAGAGTACACTGACCCTATCTCAAAGGCAGGGTGTCAACCTAGGCCTATGTCAGGCCAAACATTTTGGTCTCAGTCATATGAACAAATTATGGCACCTTAACAAGTTAAAGCCTGTCAGATTAACCATGCCAGCTATCCATGGGCATGCTCTCGGACTACCCCAAATATGAGGTAGTGTGGCCTACTTAAATGTCTTTCATGGAGGCTTCACCTAAGTCACATCACCTTGCAACTGCAGTGGTCTAAGTTCGCACATGTGGACAAATACCAACAGTTAGTAAAGCTCAGAAAAGCTTTACTAGCTCAGGGGCATCTTTTCAAGCCCTTGTAACCCAACCATGTGCTGACACTTCAGGAACTGACTACAGACACAAATAGTATTCATATTGAGCCATGCAAGTAACCATTTATAAACTGGACTAGTAGGATATAAAGGGTTGATATACAGCTACAAGGTTGTTAATACTATTAACTTTGGGATAGACGTTCACTTCAGGGTTAAAACTGCACTTCGGTTTTCACCAAGCTGTAGAGCTCATTTTAAAATTTTAGATTACTGATAAAGAAATAATACTGAGAACATATTTAGATATGTATCTCAAACAGTATTCCTAATTATTACCATCAAAGGTGAACAGCCCACTCACTTAAATCATCTTTTATAACGCACAGGCACTCTGGGGCCTCTGCCCAGAGCACCAGCTCAGAACGGCACAGTACGTTCTCCACACAGTGTGAAAGACTCTTCCTCCCAGAGAGCACCTTGCGCTATAGGTGAAGGCTGCTGTGTATACCTGCCTCAACACACAGCTCTCCAATGCCCTCTACACTGCCTGCACTGCGGCCAAAATCCATGAGATCCACACTGCTCTTTTTCCACCAAGTGAAGGCCACCTCCAAAGCCTGAGTGCACTGCAAACAGCTTTCTATATGAAAGCCCCTCCCAAACACAAAGAATGGACATGCCTCCCCAAAATCAAGCCTAGGCTTTTCCCAAAGCCACAGAAAATTAATCTATGGTGAACACTTCTTGTAAACCACCTCTTCACTATTTGGGGTGGCAGAGGTGGAGTGAGGTTCTCTTGGAAAGCCCATGGGTTTTTTTTTTATAAATTCACTATTCTGTATTCCATAAAAATCAGAACATTTTCACTCAAGTCAAGAATCAACTGTACTTACACTGGGATGAAACATACTGCTGCTTTTATAGAGGAACGTGTTTGGCAAGCTTAACTATCAGCAGCATTATCTCGGCAGCTTCTAATTCTATACCACTAGCTCAAACACACGTTATCAGCTGTTGTATTTTGGATGTGCACTAAAAAGCGACCAGATACTTATCACAGTAATATTTCTACCACACAGTTAGCAAACCCACCTACATCAGTATGCAGCCTGCTGTTCCTACAGTGTAGCAAAGTCCCTACCTACAGCATATGAAAGCTCTGTCATGTGCCTTAAGTGTAAGCTTTGGTTTACATTAGCGAGGGAAAGTCATACCCATACAACTCTGCTGGTTGAATACATGATTTTGCACCGGTGTGGCTGCAAGGATTCAAGTTCCAGTGCAGATACATATATGGTCAGGTTTATCTCATTCCGATTTAGACATTTGAAAGTTGTATGTTGAAATCTGATTTGTGTTAAGTACCCTGTACAGTCAATGGAGAGGGACTAACACCTCCAAGGTGATTTCTCTGATTTGTCTTAGACATTTTACACACGTATACTGAAGGTACTATTTCTCCCATTGACTAAAAGGAAGCCCAGGACACCCGACTAATTTATATGTGCCTAAATTTGGGAAGATGGACCCCATGTATAGCATCAAAGAGCTCTATACAGGGAGAGGGTTTTTTCTTCTCAGACCAGAATAAGGTATGTCAGTGTAAGCATTCCCATTTAAGCACAACTGCATCCCACTGGGATCTGGGCTGGTTAGAAGTACACTGCTCTGAAAAAATGTCCAGTGCAAAAAAATTCTGTGGTATTTTAAAGTGCCTGTAGCCGGCCTCTGCCACTGGAGAAAGAGGCAAATACCATACCCAGGACTTTCCAAATCCCAATCTTGAATAATTTATTATTTGAAAGAAAGAATTTACATGACCTATAGTAACTCAGTCAAAAGACATAGCTTGCACATATTAAATTTTCTCCTGCATGTAACAAAAACTGAAGAGAAAAAAACCCACAATCTTTCACTGTGACAACTCCCTAGATCCAGCTCCTTTTCCTCGCTTTCTCCACATTACTACATTTTTTGTTGGGATCCTTCAGTCTTTTCTACAAGCACCATCACCTTTTTATCAAAGTCTGTAAAGACAGGGGGTGTAGATAGCTTTCCTTACTAGCTCAGAAGAAGGGGTGATGTAGTTAAAAAATAGTAAGCTAATAGCTAGTGTCCACTGTTTACCTATTATAGCTGGGCTGGTCGTTATATCTGGGCTGGTCCCTTAGGAATTTACTTATGTCTCCACTGCAGTGATAGGATCTGGTCAGGGTCATCCCTCCTGTGATGGTGAGTGTCTCATGGCAGAGGCTCCCTAAGGTGTTGCTACAGCCCAGCTCAGGTTCATGGAGTAGGCTGGCCCTCCCACCCTGTAGTGAAGCCCCTACCATTGCTGCGATTTTACACAAGGTAGCTGGAGTTCAGCTCCCCCAGGTATGGCTACCTGACTCATCATCACACCTATGGTTGCAGTCTATACATACCCACTTTTTCAGTGTAAGAGGCATGTGTTTCTGTAATGCTGTCAACAGTTTCAAGACCTTCTCTTTCCCCATGAAGAATGATCAAGTAATGTTAAATACCTCTAAGCTGAGGAATTCCTCTGCAGGAAGGTCTAGCTCTTTTCTTCCCTGGTTGTGAAGGGAACGCTTATTCTGTGAAGACATACCCTGTGCTTCTACGTGAAGTCCTCTTGTTGTTCTCCTACTGGTTTTAAGTCACCAGGAGTCCTTTGTTCCTCCTCCTCTCACAGAGGTTTCTCATTCTCATTCCTGCCCTAGGATGACCATCTCTGAACCCTGCCATCTGGGGCAGATCCAGATCCCACCTCTCCTCTTGGGTAGATTCTCTGCTAGCACTTCTCTTTCTTTTTTCATTATCCCAGCCCAGTGAGTGATCCCCACAAATCCACAAAATGACCAGAGACTCAACAGCCCTTTTGCACTTCCAGCTTTCTCAAGGCCAGTGCGCCTCCAGCTACTCCTTGATTTTTATTTCACTTCTCAGGAACCTGGAAGAAAGAGGAACTGATGGTTTTCAGTTACTAAACAGAAAACCAGATTGTTTCCAGTGTGATAAGGAGTCTGGCATGGGCTTGTCCTGGTTTCGGCTGGGACAGAGTTAATTTTCTTCCTAGTAGCAGGCATAGTTCTCTGTTTTGGATTTAGTAGAAGAATGTTGATAACACACTGATGTTTTAGTTGTTGCTAAGTACTGCTCATGCTAGTCAAGGACTTTTCAGCTTCCCATGCTCTGCCAGGTGCACAAGAAACTGGGAGGGGGCACAGCCAGAATAGTTGATCCAAACTGACCAAAGGGCTATTCCATACCATATGATGTCATGCTCAAAATATAAACTGGGGGGTGTTGGCCGGGGAGCAGCGATCGCTGCTCGGGAACTGTCTGGGTATCGGTCGGCGGGTGGTGAGCAACTGCATTGTACATCACTTGCTTTGTATGTTATTATTGTTATTATCATTATTATACTGTTACTATTAGCATTACTATTTTACTTTATTTCAATTATTAAACTGTTCTTATCTCAACCCAGGAGTGTTTCTCACTCTTACTCCTCCGATTCTCTCCCCCATCCCACCGGGGCAGGGGGAGTGAGCGAGCGGCTGCGTGGTGCTTAGTTGCTGGCTGGGGCTAAACCACGGCAGGGGTATTCTCTCTTCGCTCTGCCAACTCCAGACTGCTCCACAAAGGCTGCAGTGACCAGCGTGTGAGCTAGATGTTTGCCTCAGAGACCTACAGGTGTTTCAGCTCCCTAATCTTATGCCATTCAAAGTTAAACACAGCTCAAAACACAATCAGAAGTTGCATTTTTAAAGTGTTAAAACCAATTAAACAGCTGACTGAAGAAGAAAAATCCTACATTCCCAGCAGCAAATAGATCAACTTCTGTTGTCATACTGTACTCTCTGTTCCATTGCCTGCTCCAGAAACCAAATACCTCATTTTATTCACATTTCTGAGATACTTTACCCACCGTAATGTATTATTTTCTTAGCACATAACCTGGTGAAATATGATCTCTCTTTTCATCCTAGTTGAATGATTTTTCCTGTTTTGATTAGTCTGAAGAGAGTGATGGAGTACTCCAGTTATACAGATGCACAATTGCCATACATGTATTGAATTTAACCAAGACTTGGAATTTCCACTCCAACTATGTTTTTCTCACTGAAAAATAACAAATACAAGAAGCATCAAGATATTTGCATCACCACAAAAAACAAACAAACAAAAAAACCCCAACCTATTTGTGACAGGAAGGATAGAATTCATCTTTTCTAATCCAGGAGTTTAAAACTCAGATGCTGAAGTGTAGGGTGGTCATTCCTGACTCTATGTATAGTCAATGAATATACTGAGTACCTCTTCAAGACAAGTAGCCATCTTGCCCTAGCTTGTGACTACATTCATTGCTCCCTGGATGTCAAACTCCCTCTCTTTTGACTGCAAAGAAAGCCCAGGAAGGCCAGTTTAGAATTGGATATTTAATTTTTAAGTATCTAAAACAGAGTGAGGTTTTATTTGATTAACAAGTAATTAAATAATTCTAAAGTTTCAGAATTACTAAAAAAAAGAGACCAAAACACTCACAAATCCAGTTCCCTGAAATGAGATAACAGAAATCATAACTTCTACGCCTGCAACATATGGCTGAGCAACAATCAGAAACAAGGGTATGATGGTGGCTCAGACAACAGCTTTAGTGTCTGGAGCAACAACAAGACTGCACCAGGAGGAACCATGAGGAACACAGACCCATTGATTTTGGAAATCACCTAGACTTATAGCAACATATTATTCAGAAGTGCATGATCCTAAATGAAGTTTTCATGAGCATTTAGGAAATGCCATTCTAGCTAATTCAGAAAACTGGTTAGATGACAACCAAAGATACTGTCCTTATTTCAAGACATGAAAGATGAGTGGTAAGTGTGTGACCAGGCACCTTTGTTCTTTGTTAAATCAGGAGCATGCTCCGCAGTAAAGGCATTGGCTTTGCTTTCAGAGAAATGCCTTACATGATGCATCTTCAGCTGCGAAGGAAGCAATGCAAGCTCCTTATATAAGAGTCTGAAGTGGGAAAAAAAGGTCAGAACTCCCTAAACATAGTAGACAATCTGTCCAAAACTCAAATATTTTAAGAACAGAAAGCCAATCTCTTAAATATGGCACTTAATTCATTTCAGTGAATCCACTGAGATGAAAGCTACAACATGCTGTGGGAGCAAAATCGTCAGTAAAATTTACAGCTGGAGATGCCTGAGATGCCTGAGACGAAAAGTTCCCAAGAAAATCCAGAAAGGACTGGCAAAGCTAGCTCTCCAAATTTGCTAATGTAATGCTAGCAGCACTTCTATTATTACATAATGGATTTTACAGGTATTCAGCCATTATTTTTTTCATGAAGAGTCAGAACTATGATAGTTCCAAATGTGGGAGAATGTTAATTAAACAACAGGTTTCAGCTATATAGTTCTGATTTCAGTCATGACTAATTACGCAGCTTTATCTGTTGGAAGCCAACTGTTATCTTACAGAAAGTTATTGAAGCCAGTTCAAAAATATCTCCATTTGCTCAGCCAATCTAAATATCAGATTTTTTTCCAGAATCATAAAAGTTGATTTAAATTATTTTCCTGGGACTGAAAAACAATGCTGTGAGCAAGCAGGGTATTAAACATGGTTTAACTTCACAGCAGGAGAGTTACACCCCAACCAGCATACGGCTCGTGTAATACTGCAGCCAAGCCAATCATGTATTGTTCCTCTCCAAGACTTCCATTGTTCAGAACTTTTTCAGATTTGCAAGACATTCTTTTCTGACATATTTCAAAAACAGTGTTATAATGCATAGTTCTGCCATACGATTAAATTTGCCCTTTTCTAATGAAGTGAGAGATACAAACTTCTGTTCTAAATGGTGTGTTTCCTCTAGTTACAAGCATAACCCCATCATTTCTGAGGCCACCAGTGCCCATGACCCCAGGTGGGTTCCCACATAGTCCTGCCTAACTTCATTCCTGGTTCTGCTGTGAATATGAACATTGTTAAAGGAACTTTTATGGTTTTCATATTCAAGAGAGACTTGGTGATTTTCTGCCATGCAAAACATTATCTACAAAATTCAGTGTAGCTTCTGAAGGAAATGTAACTATTATTACAATATATCCCTTTCTTTTCCTTTTCCCTTCCCTTCCCCTCCCTTTCCTCTTCCTCTCTGCTCTCCTCTCCTCTCCTCAAACCACTCCAAATCATGCTGTTGCTTTACCTTACTACTGTGATGAACTATGATAGTGTCTTGAGAGTGACTGTCACACAACACATCAACACAAATTTTTGTCATGCTATTTACTCCATCCAGATGTAATGTAACCTATTTTTACGGTATCTGGAAGTGGGTTGACATTAAAGTGAATGAACAACTGTTAATGACAGTTGACACAAAACTATGCCTGTCGTTATCATTCAGGCTGGTCAGTCTGATAATACTTCTCTCATTATGGGACCATACTAAAAACAATGAAGTTATAGTAAATTGTTAAACCTGTTGCCACATCCTAAAACTTGCATAGTTAGGCGTTTCTGAGCTGCTACACAAAGCATCTTTGAGCTCTGAAGACTCTTCTCACCAAAAACCCTGCAGAACCTCCTCACAGATTTCATATGCAGAAAGTAGACACAGGTAAGATGGGCTGAGTAAAAGCACTGGGCAAGATTCATGTACTAATGGACCAAAAAAAAGCTACAAAAATGCAAATTATCTTTCTTCTTTTTGTACAAAGAGCATAGATTTCAGTCCAATACTTTGTGGAGAGACTTCCTCCACCTGCTCTTTATTCAGAAAAAATACTTATTATTCTAATTCAAAAGTAGCAGCTGATCTTCCTTGTCATAATTTCAGGGACAGATAGCAGCTTCTCTTAACAGGACTGGACTACCGTGCATGTTTGTTGGTGCTTTTTGTTAGTCTCAAATCATAGCCTTTATTTATTCTCTTTTACCCATTCTTGGAATTTTTGCTTCTTCAAAGTAATCTTTTGCATTCTCCTCCCTTCCTAGTCCTCCTTACACTCCCCTATACTGGTTTTATCCACACACTGACTCTGCCTCTCTCTCACTGTAAATCTTTGGTCCTACTTTTGTCTGTGCACCTACTGACTGCTGGCTCTGATGCTCTGGCACTCTGTCCCGCTCCACCTTCTCCCCCTGCGTTTCCTTCCTCTCCTCCCTCTAATGATTGCTTTCCCTAAATTCCAGTCGTTAGAGAGGTCAGGAACAGACAGCGTCACAACCACATGGAAAAGTGTTTCCTCTACTTCCCATTTTAAGATAATCTCTGTTCCAGATGGTTACAAGCATTACCTGGTTGTGAATTGCTAGTGTGCATTTGCTCTAAAATTAGGCAACAGAGTGTAAGAGCATTAAATTGCAAAACAGAGAGAGAGAGACAGCAGAAATTGCCAGGTTGGTTGTTACAGCTGCTTGCCACACCTATAATTAGCATTGTCTGACAATTCCCATTCCATGGTGTTTTTTTAGTTCAGAATACTTTGCCAGATCTCCATCCCCATAGCTTAAATTTTCCAGCTGGACATCTGCTTTAAGAAAATATCAGTCAAAATGGTGCAACAATGTGTAAGAATGAATCCAAAGAAAAGCCAGCTTTGCTCACATTTAACTCATGTTAAAAAATGCAGGTAAACTTTTTCTTTGGAAACCTTTATATCCCCATATTTAGGGACAGAAGTTTGAAGCTTAGCAGGGAGTAGCCTGGTGTAAGAAAATACCTTTTTCTCACGTACACGGGAGGAGAGGAGATGGGGAGGAGGGTAGCCTGGGACAGGAATCTTAAGGATTGAATTTCAGAACAGAGAAAAAAAGGTTAGGGTGCACAGGGAAAAGCTGTCTACAAAGGCAGAAGGATTGAAGCCCTCTAGGACATGGTGCCCTTCAGAGGAGGCACCTCACCATTCTCCTGCTGCAGCAAACACGACATGGGCAAACTAACCCCCTCCACTCTGGCGAGGGGGGACAGGAAGGATGGAAATACATCCAATTAATCTAAAGGCCTCAAATGGCTTACACAGGGCATCAATATCATTGCCATGTTGGTGAAGTCACTTCTTAGTGTTTAAAAATCTAATAAAGTAGGCCTCATACTGTGAAGCATTTTCTATTTGCCTTTTAAGCCCTGTAAAGTGGCACACAACAAACCTGTCATAGGAAACAAAAAAAAAATTCTGAGGCTGCAGAAAAGAATTAGGAAATGGCGCAGTTGCTTGCATTACCTTGTCTTCATCTCCCCTGCTTTATGATATATTTGCTCTACAGTATAATCTTTCACTGCAGGAATACACACCATTGGTTTGCAAAGACCCTGTACCTCATTCAGTGCACACAAGATCCTACTCAGAGGTGCCTTCCACAGAAGACTATTGGCTCTTCAGCCTTGGTTCTTTTGCTGCAGAAGTTGTAAACTGTGTGGTAAAATAGATTTATATCTTCCAGAAGAGAAAGGATCATTCCACAGCTGAACACTTCCAAGAATACATGGATTCTATATTTGTTTCTGCCACAGACTTCCACAAAAGGTACTTTATGGACCTGCATTGTTTCAGGGATATGTATAGCTCCGTAGTACATGTAAAGAGCAAAGTGCCTGTCGTTAATAAATCCCTTGACTATGCTTGTTTTTCAGCCTGCCTGCCATCTTGTTGTCATGGTTTAACCCCAGCTGGCAACCAAGCACCATACAGCTGCTCGCTCACCCTCTCCCACCCCGGTGGGATGGGGTAGAGAATCGGAAAGGCAAAAGTGAGGAAACTCATGGGTTGAGATAAGAACAGTTTAATAATTGAAATAAAATAAAATATTATAATAATGATAATGATGATAAATTGTAGTGAAAAGGAAAATAACAACAACAACAGAAAAGGAACAAACCCAGGAAAAACAAGTGATGCAATTGCTCACCACTCGCCAACTGATACCCAGCCTGTCCCCAAGCAGCAATCGCTGCCCCCCAGCCAACTCCCCCCAGATTATATACTAAGCATGACATCATATGGTATGGAATAGCCCTTTAGTCAGTTTGGATCAACTATCCTGGCTGTGCCCCCTCCCAGCTTCTTGTGTACCTAGCAGAGCATGGGAAGCTGAAAAGTCCTTGACTAGCATAAGCAGTACTTAGCAACAACTAAAACATCAGTGTGTTATCAGCATTATTCTCATACTAAATCCAAAACACAGCACTATGCCAGCTACTAGGAAGAAAATTAACTCTATCCCAGCTGAAACCAGAACACTTGTCCCCAGACACCTCAACTGGAAGCCTGAATCCCACTACCCAGAATACATGCCAGACAGAAGACTGGGAATCAGAGATGGCTGGACTGCCATGTCCTGGCTCCCAAAAATGTGGGACGGAGTCAGAGCCTGCAAATCCTTTAGCCCCAGAGCGAGAAACAGTACGCTGAGATCCAGATACTTCTACTGAATAAAGGGTTTAATGACATCAGAATAAGGAATGCATTGTTTACTTTTATCTATCTAACTGCAAAGTCATAAGTAGAGATAAAGTACTCTGCATTTCCTGCAGCTGAAACCACCTCTGTTTCCACCCTCTGGTAAAACTGGACAGTCACTGCACGTGAGTCATCCTGTAGCAAAACCACACCTTCTTCTGTAAGTGTCAGGGTCCTAAGTGTACCAAGAAGCCTTACTGGTGTTGATGAACCTCACCTGGGGCCTCTCCTGCTGCCCTGCCCATGGTCCAGGACCCCATTTCAGCTCAGTCCAGAGCCATCAGTCTCTGCGCTAGCGATGCCATAGGAGCGCCAGCCTCTAGCCCTGCCTCCTGCATGGACTTCAGATCCACACTGCAGCCTTGTCTCCAACCCTGTCTCTGGCCCCGTCTCCTTTTGTTCCCAGATGGACACCCTGGATGGATCCTGGACCTGGGTCATCACTAACCCGGTCTGGGACTGTCGATGGAGCCTGTTACCAGCACCCAGCTCTGCCCACCATGTTTGGCCCCCATGGGAAAGCACCCCATCGGTTAGGGCACAGCATGCACTGGGGTAACTGTCAGCCCCCAAGGTCCCTGTCCCACAAAGGAGAAAGGTCCTATGAAGCACTAGATAGCCTACATTTGGGTTCACTTATAATACACTTAGTCTCCAGGTAAGAACTGGGTCAAGCTGTGACAAGAAATCATTCTCCAGAATACCAGGTTAGATAGGCACTGCCCAAATCCTGCCTCCCCTTTCTTCTATTTCATAAATGTTGTTCACCTTTTACCAGAATCATCTGGTGACTCAACGTCCATGAGAGTCAATGTTCTTCATTCATCTCCCACATACCTCCCCTTTTTGAAGAGTATGAAGTACCATTAAAGCACCTGTTACAAAATGCTTTTGCAGTGTGTCAGATCCCTCCACCCCCAAACACCTTTTGCTTTCAGAAACTGTAGCTGAGTTGGACACTGGCACCTATAAAAAGCACTCTCTTGAGTGCCATCTGTCAATGAGTCTTCAGCAAGGCTGTAAAACAAGGGCACTGACAAACACATGCCAAAACACAATGCACATCAGTTTGAGCATTTACAAAAAAATATTGCAGGTTATATAAGCAGGGCAGCAGTCCTATATGGTTCCTCAGCCTCTTTTACGTCAGTCTCCTATCAGAGTTGGCATTCGATGTTGGCTTTGTGCCTTTTTCCGTCAGTCAGCCTTAACAAAGGGGGTATCGTCTGCCCCTTTGCCAGTTTTAACACCAGTCAGGATGCTGAGCAGCCAGCACAGCAAGTGCAAACACTGGGGTGTGATGTAGTTTGAGGTAAGTAGAGATGATGTTTTCCAGGAAAAATGTATCCAAAGCAGACGTAAGCCCCCTGAATCTAAAGCATGAGTCTATGGATTAGGTGATAGGAAAATGGCCTGATAATTAGGATGCTGGACGCTCAGCCCAGCTCTGCTACTAACATGCTGTATGACCTTGAGCTATTTCTCTCTCTGCTCACCTCCATCCTTTTGTTCATCTTAGCTATTCCAGTTAGAAACTTAACACTTTCTCCAGATATCTTATTTGACAAATTGTGTTACCATTCCCAGCATTTTTTACACGGTATGATCACCTCCAGAGACTTGGCACATTCCTGCATAGCAAATTTACATAAGACGAGCCCACACCGTGCAAATGTGTATAGTTTGCTGGTGTTGGCTGACTCCTGGAAAGGGAGTTGTGTTCTTCCCTGGCAGCAGCAGCAGCGGTTCCTGACTGTGCTGGCCAACAGGCAGGTGCAGGAGTAGGTATCTGGGTGTCTGACAGCTGCCAAAATATCTGCTTCCCATCTTCTCCAGGATAAAGACGTCAGGATGGATTTTGTTGTATGTACCACTTCAACATAGCTGCAGTACTGCTAGCAGCTTCCAGCCGGGGGACACCTACTACAGCTGACTGAACCAGTACATGTTTGTAAAACAGTCCGCTGCTGTGGAGGAAGACCTGCCGTGTTTCCAGCAGCAGTCTGTCCCTGTACCACCTCATCAGACTTGTGAGCCCAGAGCGAACTCATCCGACACTAACCCAGGAGTGCAGGCATCACCTGGACCTGCATGGTGCAGCTATACTCCCATGTTCAACTGTGAAACCCTGAAAAAGACAATCCTCAAAGAGATATAGCAAGTGTGGGAGAAGAAGAGGAAGGCGCAGGGGAAGGCTAATGTAATCTCAGCAGCAGACAGCAGTGTGTGGAGGGGTGGTATTGATACGGCAGCTAGTGAGAGCAGGCAGTCAAGTGACTGAACTAATCAGCAAATTTGACTAGTGATCTCAAATGGCGAATTCATTTCCAAAAATCCTATGGGAAGCTCTTAAAAATAACATTCTTGCTGTAGACAGTGAGGGAGACAGGTGTCTATTTCCCTGTCTTTTCTGACTGCAAAGAATTAATGGTTTCATTTTTATTCATATTCTTAATACTGAATGGGCAAGGAAGGAGTCATGAAGCAGAACAACTGTGAAAACTGCCTCTACAGAAACATTTATTACCCATACCATTTTCTGCACTGGTTTCCTAAGAAGCCGTCACTGGGAAAAGAGACAAATCACTAGGTTGGTGCTTACAGGTCCCAAGACCTTTCCTCAGTGAAACTAATATTGTGAGAGGATATGATGTGCAGTGACACGTCTCTGGCCATCACTACATCCAGCAGTTCAGGTCTAGAAGTAGAGAGAAGGGATGAAGATAACTCATGAAGAGCAAAGAAGACAGTTTTAATCTGAGGTTTTAGGCCATATGGTATAAAATCAACTATTTGAAACAGAATAGGCAAGTAATTATAGTACACTTTTCGACTGTATTATTTTTCTTTTATTTCAGAATTTCTCCTTCCTAAAATAGAACTTCAAAAAACCCAATACTTTAGATATCTGAAGATTTACAGCTTCTCTCATCTCCTGTTTTGTTTAGAACCTTTTCATAAAAGCATTAACAATAAAGAGTCAAAAACAGAAGATGAACTGGGAATTCAACCACTAGTCCCAAAATAGGAAAGGAAGAGATGGCAGCCTTGTTTCCTGACACAAAAGGTCTCAGAAGGGAAGGCAGCAGGCTTAAAAAAGAAAAAAACTCTTCCTTCCCAGACATTTTTCAGATTTTCCCCAATTTTTTTCAGATCAAAATATTGTCAACATCAAATCTTTCTCCCCATCACTTCTGCATTAAAACAGCATTTTCTAGTGGAAAACTTCTTCTGTCAAAATGTCATGACCAACTCTATTCAGCAACTTCTGTTGCCGTGGAGATCTTCTCAAGGTTACAAACAGAGCATTAGAAATAATATTTTCTCAGCCAAGCTGCTCCTTGCTTACCCAGCAAAAGAGCTGGTCAAATCACCACTCCCAAGAGCATTCACCTGCGAGGAGGGAGGAGCAGGCCAGCCTGAAGTGGAGATTGCAACATTTTCCAGGCAAGTTGAGTAATTTTGTGAGATACTTAGCTTACTTACAAAATTATTCCTGACTTTATTTTTTAATTTATCTTCCTTTTCTAGATAAATGTCTCTGGGAACCTCTAGGGCCTGAGTAAATGTTTAATAATGTTTTCCTCTAAAGGTAACATGCCAAACTCTCTGCTCCTGTGTCTGCATTTTAAGCTACACCTTTGCTTTTTTCCCCTGAAAAAAAAATAATCCTGCCTTTTAATGCCTCCAGTTTATATGGTCTCTATCTCAGTCTATTTTTAGAGAGTAGGGAATGGTAGACAGCAGATAGCTGCTGATACCAGGCAGTGCTGGGTGAGAACCAGGCTCCAAGGATAGTAATTAAACTCTTTTGGTTAGTAGTGCTTCTTGTTTGAACCTTCAAAGTATAGATCATGCCTGTCTAGACTTAGGTATTAAGTTTCTCAGACGATGACACAGTCTTGCCTGCGTTCGTACACACGGATGCACACGCCTCTTTACTCAAATAACAGTAATGGGCTACATCACCCCTGACCTGATAAAACCAATGAAGTAGGGTGTTTTAAGCAGTATCCCTTAGAGAAGTTACTCTGGGACATAGCTGTTCAACAGCAGGGAGCACTCTGTAATACAAGACAGACCCAACTTCTGCTTTCATTCTGCTTTCATAAGAGGCCTTCCCGCAGCTGACTTTTTGAATCTGGAGATCTCTTGTTCTGTATTGTTCCCCACAGCATAGTTTTCATGAAGCTTCTTGACTATCAGCTCCAAAACCAGCTCCTTTCCACCTATCCGAGAATTGTCCACAGTGCTTCTTGACCCAAATTCACCTGGTCCCACTCTCTCTGGTCTACAAATCTTCAACAGTATGGTAAATTCTCCTCTAAGGCAACAGAAAATGGACCCGGCAGTGCCATGGCCATGGCACATTAGGCATTCATCCAGTATAAATTCACTTTGCTGGTTCAAATGCAATAAAGCACTTTCGATGGATTAATTTTGCACTGGCAGATTTTATGCCAGATCAAGCACTGCCCATCTTTGCATGGCCACTGTAAAGCCTGAATAAACACACAAAGCCAATATCCACACCAGAATGCGTTCAACAGAAATGTGATTATGTGCCTGTCCATCACCTGGCTCAGGTTTGTACTGCTGGGTGACCCAGGAGGGGGTATGTTGGGCAGGAACAGTCATGGTACCAAGGCCTGGTCACTCCCAGAGGTGATCAGCTCCGGTGCAGGTACGTTCCACAGCAGAGCGGGGGATCGCAGCATACAGGGGGGTTTTCTGAGCCAAGGAAACCCCAGGGGAGTGCAGAGACCTGCCAGGAGCTGGCAGCTCTCATGAGAGCAGCTGACGAGGCGTCGGCAGGGCCAGGAGTAACAGTGGGCACGCCCTGCTCCCACAAAAGGCAGCCCCAGGCAGCACTGCGACCAGGGCATGGCACAGCAGTTTGTGCAGGAGGGCGCGCAGGGCGAGGATGCCCTTCTGCCAAGGAGGAGCGTTCCACTGGCTGAGTGGGAGATTTGAAGTGCACATAACCCAGCAACCGGGCACCGTTCTGTGACCATCGGCACAGGTCAAGGGCACTCATCCTGCCTGACCCTCAAGACAGAATGGTGGGCACTCATCTGAGAGCAAAGGCTGCAGCTCCGCTGGGGGGTCTGTACCATCTACCCCGGCAGTGGCCGATGCCTCCACCCAGATGGAGCTGCTGAATCAACAAATGGTTATGGGACTGGTGCCACAGCCAGGGGTTATACTTAGACCATGGCACTCACTTTGAGAAACCTGGTCTAGTAGGGACTGATGGGGTCCATCTCTCAGAGAAGTGAAAGACCATCTTCAGTCAAGCCAAGCTGGTGAAGAGGGCTTTAAACTGAAGTTGCCAGCGGAGGGGAACCTCGATCCATCCCACGCCTACCAGTTTAATACCAGTGCCAGTAATAGATGCCCAGAGCCTGGAGAAGGATCACAGGTCAGCAAGAGAGCACCTGAATAGCAGCACAAAGGAATTCCAGCCACTCCAGCCAGTAAGTCAGCTTAATTGGGGGCCAACTTAAATGTCTCTATGCAAATGCACATAGCATGGGGAATAAACAAGAGGAGTTAGAGATGTGCGCACGCCTGCAGGGCTATGATCTTACTGGCATCACAGGGACGCGGTGGGATGGCTTTTATGACTGGAGTGTTGGAATGGAAGGATATAGGCTCTTTAGGAAGGACAGGCAGGGGAGACAAGGGGGGGATGCTGCCCTCTATGTCAGTGACCAGCTTGAGTGCATGGAGCTCCACCTGGGAATGGATGAGGAGCCAACCAAGAGCTTATGGGTCAGGATTAAAGGGAGGGCAGGGACAGGTGACATTATAGTGGGCGTCTGCTACAGGCCACCCAACCAGGAAGACAGAGCAGATTGCGGCCCTCTATAGACAGTGATAGAGGAGACAATGAGGAGAGGTGCTATGCTTGACCTTGTTCTCACCAACAAGGAGGGAGTGGTGGGGAATGTGAAGCTCAAGAGCAGCCTTGGCTGCAGTGACCAGGAAATGGTGGAGTTCAAGATCCTTAGGGCACCAAGGAGGGCGCACAGCAAGCTCACTACCCTGGACTTCAGGAGAGCAGACTTTGGCCTCTTCAGGGATCTCCTTGTTAGAGTACCATGGGAAGGGGAAGAGGAACCCAAGAAAGCCTGTTAATATTAAAGGATCACCTCCTTCAGGCTCAGGAGTGATGCATCCCAACAAAGAGGAAGTCAGGCAAAAACACCAGGAGGCCTGCATGGGTGAACAAGGAGCTCCTGGACACACTCAAACACAAAAAGGAAGCCTACAGAGGGTGGAAGCAAGGACATGTAGCCTGGGAGGAATATAGAGAAATTGTCTGAGCAGCCAGGGATCAGGTTAGGAAAGCTAAAGACCTGACAGAATTAAATCTGGCCAGGGATGTCAAGGGCAACAAGAAAAGCTTCTATAGGTACATCAGTGATAAAAGGAAGACTAGGGAAAATGCGGGTCCTCTCTGGAAAGACATGGGAGACCTGGTTACCCGGGATATGGAGAAGGCTGAGGTACTCAACAGCTTTTTTGCCTCAGTCCTCACCTGCAAGTCCTCAAGCCACACCATCCAAGTCACAGAAGGCTAAGGCAGGGAGTGGGAGAATGAAGAACCGCCCACTGTAGGAGAAGGCCAGGTTCAAGACCATCTAAGGAACCTGAAGGTGCACAAGTCCATGGGACCTGATGAGATGCATCCGTGGGTCCTGAGGGAACTGGCGGATGAAGTTGCTAAGCCACTATCCATCATCTTTGAGAAGCCATGGCAGTCCAGTGAAGTTCCCACTGACTGGAAAAGGGGGAACATAACCCCCATTTTTAAAAAGGGAAAAAAGGATGACCTAGGGAACTACAGGCCAGTCAGTCTCACCTCTGTGCCCTGCAAGATCATGGAGCAGATCTTCCTGGAAACTACACTAAGGCACATGGAAAATAAGGAGGTGATTGGTGACAGCCAACATAGCTTCACTAAAGGCAAATTGTGCCTGACAAATTTGGTAGCCTTCTATGATGGGGTTACAGCATTAGTGAACAAGGGAACAGCAACTGATGTCATCTACCTGGATTTGTGCAAAGCATTTGACAGCCCCACACGACATCCTTATCTCTAAATTGGGGAGACATGGATTTGACAGATGGACCACTCAGTGGGTAAGGAATTAGCTGGATGGTCACGCTCAAAGAGTTGTGGTCAACAGCTCAATATCCAAGTGGAGAGCAGTGATGAGTGGTGTTCCTCAGGGGTCAGTATTGGGACCGGAGCTGTTTAACATCTTTGTTGGCGACACGGACAGTGGGATTGAGTGCACCTTCAGTAAGTTTGCCGACGACACCAAGCTGTGTGGTGCGGTCAACACACTGGAGTGAAGGGATGCCATCCGGAGGGACCTTGACAGGTTTGAGAGGTGGGCCCAGGCGAACCTCATGATGTTCAATAAGGTCAAGTGCAAGGTCCTGTACGTGGGTCGGGGCAATCCCAAGCACAAATACAGGCTGAGCGGAGAATGGATTGAGAGCAGCCCTGAGGAGAAGGACTTGGGGGTGTTGGTTGATGAGAAGCTCAACATGAGCCAGCAATGTGCTCTTGCAGCCCAGAAAGCCAATTGTATCCTGGGCTGCATCAAAAGAAGCATGACCAGCGGGTCGAGGGAGGCTATTCTGCCCCTCTACTCTGCTCTCGTGGGACCCCACCTGGAGTACTGCATTCAGCTCTGGGGCCCCAAACATAAGAATGACATGGACCTGTTGGAGCAAGTCCAGAGAAGGGCTACAAAGATGATCAGAGGGCTGGAGCACCTGTCCTATGAAGGCAGGCTGAGAGACATGGGGTGGTTCAGCCTGGAGAAGAGAAAGCTTCAGGCAGACTTTATAGCAGCCTTTCAGTACCTGAAGGAGGCCTACAAGAAAGCTGGAGAGGGACTTTTTACAAGGGTGTGTAGTGATAGGACAAGGGGTAACGGCTTTAAACTGAAAGAGGGTAGATTTAGATTAGATATAAGGAAGAAATTCTTCACTATGAGGCTGGTGAGGTACTGGAACAGGTTTCCCAGAGAAGCTGTGGATGCCCCATCCCTGGAAGTGTTCAAGGCCGGGTTAGATGGGGCTTTGAGCAACCTGGTCTAGTGGAAGGTGTCCCTGCCCATGGCAGGGGTGTTGGAACTAGATGATCTTTAAGGTCCCTTCCACACCAAACCATTCTATGATTCTATGATCATTCTATGATCAGTACTTAAGAGAGGTAATGGAGGCCCCATCCCTAGAAACCTTCAAGGTCAGGTTGGACAGGGCTCTGAGCAACCTGATCTAGTTAAAGCTGTCCCTGCTCACTGCAGGGGGATTGGGCTAGATGATCTCTAATGGTCCCTTCCAACCCAAAGCATTCTATTGTTCTATGATTCTATGAATTTACAGTCCATACAGAAGTGGGGGATTCTCCCCTGGATCATGGGATTATAATTGGGTCTGTGGAAACTGCCATTTGGTGAGGCAACTTGTGCTTTTCTAGACAGCACCACCTTTGGTTTGCTCTCCTCCCTAGGGTGCAGGGAAGGTCCCACACCCCAGCAATGCAGGCTAACTGGTTGTACCTTGAAGGTTTGGCCTCAGCCCTCTGAAGTAAGGCAGTTTCATCACCCTAATGAGGGGTGGACCACTCCTTGGTGACAATATCTGAACTCTTCAGAACAGACTGTTCACAATGATTAACAGAACCTGTCATTCCACTTGAAAAGCTATTGATGATAGGTTATCACTCCTCAAACATGTCTTTAGGTTGGAGAATTTTTAGCTACCTGTGGTTTTATAGCTTTCCCAACCTTTGGCCATGCTATGCTTAAGCAATTCAATAAAAATGACTGTTTCAGCAACAACTGAAGGTAGGAAGTAGGGAATAATCTGTGTGCTTTCAAGACCTAAGTGGTCGATAGTGGAATAAAATAGTCTGCTCACAGAGTGAACCTTGAATGCTCTCACAGTGGCCTTATTGAAAAAAATGGTTAAATAGTAGTTGTGCAGGTGTCAGGTCCCTTTTAAGTAAGGCCAAAGAGGCAGTAAGGAGGCAAGAAAAAGGCTTTGCTCTTTCTAGGGAAGATGGGAAATCTGAGACCATAGTTCCACAGTAATAATTTTTTGGCAGAAACATCCTGTCCTGGAGCTCTACCTTCTCCTCCCATTAGCCAAGCAGGTCCTTCACAGCTGCACTGTGAAACACCACTCCTGAGACCTTGCCGTGAACTCCACAAAGGAGCCAGCCTGAGTTAAAAAAAAAAAAAAAAAAAAAAAGGAGGTTATTTTTTAACATGGATTAGTTCCTCGATCTGTTTCATGACTTCTGTGTTGGCTGATTGAGGGGCTAGATCCTTGCAGTGCAGGGGAAGGAAAGAGTATGTGGAGGCAGGGGAAGAAAGCAGGAACCCCTTTGTCTGGCACTGCCACCAGATGCCTCATACTGTGGAACCACAGCCTGAGGTCCTAACCTCTGAGAGGTCTAATCTCTTCGAAAAAAAGTCTAACCAGCCTCTGAGAAAAAAATCAGGCCATCTTGTGATGTCTTGATAGGTTTGAATGTAGCACCTTGCTGAACTACTAAACACTGCTGTGTACATGTTGCCTGGTAAAGAATCCTTCAATTTATAATGATTTTGGCAACTGTCTCTTGATTAAGACTCTTCTTTTGTGGAAAAAAAAAAAGGAGCTTTCTCTCCTCTATATTACCAATACTTATGATGATGTGAGAAATGCCAAGGAAATTGTGAGGAGAATTCAACAGATACAGAAGCTTGGACACAATAGAAAAGGGGACCATAAAGATACCTAAGTAAGTTTGTTTCAATAAGTAACAATAACAAAAAGTCATAAAGCAACTAGTTGTTCTTCAGGAAACCAGCATAGTGACCAACATGCTCTTCAACCGTAATATGATCTAGGAAAAACAAGTAGGTAAACTGCATGTATAGTCCTTTCTTAAGTCACCAAACTACTGGGTAGTAGTTTATCATCATTCAACATTGTTGCCTAAAGCTTTAAATTCAGCTGTATGATCATTATAAAAAAGCACTGTGAACTGTAACTGCTGTACTCAGCAGACGATAACCACTGCTGTGGGATTTTCTAACCCCAATTTAGGTCATGTGACTGAGGTCAAGGAAAAGAGATTATTTTTACCAGCCTACCTCTGCCACATCTTTATTGAAGAAATAGATCTGCCTTTAGTGGTGTGCACCTGTACTCAAAAAGGGAGCCAATAAAATCAGGAAATCAATCTTCAGTGTTTCCCAATAAAGAGTATATGCTTGTTCAGATCTGCCAGGTTTTGTAGGCCATTAAAAATAATCAGTGAGATGAAAGTGTATAAGAGAGAGCTTGGTCCTTAACATGTCCTGTGCATTAAACTCTTTTTGAACATTCTGGCTTGAACTCCACTCTGGAATAGCCTCATTAGTACAGTTTATGAGTCATTAATTCACCTTGTCAATATTATCAGAAGTTCTCTTCTATAGCTTGCCAATTATTCCCTGTTCAGAGAAAGGAGAAATGTGGCACAGTTATAATAAACCAATTCAGGGATGTGAGTTGCATTCATACCTATGCTGACAATTGCTCTGTGGTTTGCCCTGCAAGCTCTCCTATCAGTTGCCCTTACCCTGTTTCCGAGATTTGGAAATTCTTGTGCCCACACAGGACTCTTCAGATGGAGGACTGAGTCTTGTGGGCAGGCTAGTGTAAAATGTATGAACAGTCCTTGAATCAAGGATGAGAAAGAGCCTCCCCAGCAGGGAATTGTCCCCAGCCATCCACAGCCTATCCATGCTCTAACTTCTACGCACCACTGGTCATCTACCCCATTTTTAAAGGGTGCACTTAGGTACCTAAAAAGAGGATATGGATTCTCATTTAACCTAGGCATGTTCCTACAGCCTAGGATGAGCCAGGAGAAAAAAGTGTGGTTCAAACTTGCTGTGCAATTCAGCACTTTATGTTTGATATTTTAGGTAGCTGCAGACTGCTTTGCATCTTACTGTGAGAGACCTGCCTTTCCACGGATTGCCTGGAGCCACGGGGTCTAACAGCAGGCTGTGAATTCCACACAGGGAGCCGAGACCCTGCAAGGTATGTGCCACTTTGACAATGCTGCAGTCCCCCTGTAGATTTAGTCATTGGTGTCTAATCAGTGCCAGAAATAAATATTACTTTCAGCTGGCAGAGCTGCAGTAATAAATCCACAACTTATTTTTCTGTTAATTGTGTCAGGTAGTTTGCTGCTTACAACTACTCCCTGTGCTCCCTCCAGGCCAGATTTGTTATTTGTTCCCTCTTGATACCAAGCCATTTGCAAGTCATATTCTTCAGGGTCATAAACTTCCCTAATGATTAAATTAACAGCATGAAATTCCAACTTGTAGGACTGACAAAACTCGACTTTGAAAAACTACTGTCTTTTTTTTTTTTTTGTCCATGGGGAAAAAAAAAAGTACTATAGATATCATCTCATGTTGAGTTGTTTTCTGTTTCAGTTTGTTGATCTTTTTGCCCAGCTTTGCAACTATTGGACAAAAAGAAGTCATTATAAAAGCAAAAACTGCCATTCAGAGCAAACCCTGAAGTATTTTGCTTAAGGATATGAATTTTCCTACTGTGTTATCTTCCACACTACTGCTGGACAAAAATAAAAGCCAATCTATGCAGGCCAAAAATTAAATAACCTTGTAAAAATAAAATTAATATAAAAATTAAAAAAAATTATGTTATTGTACATTTGACAAATAAAGAAAATATTTTAAGATCTACCTCTGAAGATGCATGAGAAACATAGTTAGTGTGTTTTATCCATGTTCAGTAAACAAACAATTTCCTTCCATTCCAGAAGAGCACCCAGCAATAAGGAGACCAACCATGTTTACAATGCAAGCCTGTGTCAAGCTCTACACCTGCATATGATAAAGACAGCCACATGAAAGGATAAGGGCATCAACTGCCTGATGATAGAGACTTAAGCCTCCTAAATTACATGGCAAATATAAATTAGAACTATCTGCCACCTACATCAGATGGTGAAGGAGGCAGGAACACAATGCTCTGGATACCAATTAGTGGCATAATGGAGCCAGTATCTCATGTTCTAGTGTGTCAAATTCCAGCAGTGCCAGTGAGATCAGAACAGAAGTCACAGCAAGGTCACTGCGATCTGTCAGCAGGACAGCTTCAGCCAAGTACCGCATCCTAATCCCTGCCTGCTGAGAATCTAGCAGAGGAGAAATGCCTGTAGTTAAAATGCGCCTAAAGCAGTATCCTCCAAGGGCATCAGGCTGGAAGCAGAACAGTGCTACAGAAGATAATAAAACACAGTTGATTTTAACTGTTAAATGAGCACTTTTTGTTTTGATACAGGAATGTGCTGAAGTCTATTCACAGAAACAGCAAGGACATCAGCAGTGTGGCAGGGACAGATTACAATACAAACACCTTCAAACTGCACACCACCTCCCCCACTTCCAGCTTGGAAAAGCTACCTCTGTATGGAAAGGCAACTATGCCCATACTCACCCCTTTGGTAGCTCACCCTGACGAGTTAGTCAGTTCAAGATATAGTAACTGTAGCAACAAAGCGCTACACAAATGATTTATCCTCCCAGCATCACTTGTCAGGCAGAGAAATAACGTACCTGCTGTGCAATGCAAAAAACCCTTGTCTTAACTTTTGCGAATCCCAGAGGTAATTAAGCAGACCTTATCCACATGTGCTAGCCTACCTTACTACGGTATGGTCACACTCGCAACATTAGCACACTTCCGTCATGTTTCCCGCCTGTCCTGAGGCTCTACATAGCCACAGCAAGCAATACAGCTGCCAGAGCAAAGATGGTGAGGAACACAATTTCCCTAACACACTCAGAGTACCTGGAAAGTAAGACAAAGTCACATGTTTGGGCTGTGGTATGGTGCACTGGGGTTGTTGCTTTGTATGCAGATACAATCCTGATGTGCATGTTACAAAAATAAACATTCTTTTTTTTTAACATGCACTAAAAATCCTTGATGCTAAAAAAGTAGCTGCCCTAATTTGGTCAAAGTATGTGCAAACATAATAGAGAGAAGGACCCACTCCTAAGGATTAGAAGACACATTGGTCCCATCTTTGTTCTTTTTGAGGTCCACTGGCTCCTGTTGTTTGCTCATTCTGCCATTAATCTTCTGTCTGGTGAGAATTATTCTTAGAGGGACTTATCCCCAGGGAAGAAATTCGGAGTTAAATTTAACTTCTAATTATTCAAAACAGTTGTTGAAGTAAAGGAGGTGGGTAGGCCAGTTAGTAGAAGTCACAATAGCAGCGGTGGTTATGCTGTGCCCTTTTCTGCAAGCTTCCATTCAGGTAAGGTTTCACATTGCAGCTGGCCAGACCTAAGAGCCAGATCTTGCTGCTACAAGGGGTGGGCTGCCTCCTCCGCCATTCCTTTCCGTCCATCCTGTTCCATCCCTTGTGTGGCTTGGCAGCTCAGCTGAGCTGATCTGGCTCACTAAATCCTCAGAAGAATATTCACTTGCTTGTGTTGAGATAGTTTTTTGTGGGTTCAGTGAACTGAACTAGCCCACCAAGGGCAAGAGGAGTGCTGGGAAAGAAGGGGAGAATTGTGCAGCTGGTGACAGGAGGAAGAGTAGGAAGAAGGTAATAGAGGGAGAAATGAGAGAAACTAG
Organism: Pelecanus crispus; assembly: GCF_030463565.1. Lineage (NCBI taxonomy): Eukaryota > Metazoa > Chordata > Aves > Pelecaniformes > Pelecanidae > Pelecanus > Pelecanus crispus. Next base: position 51,719,596 of record NC_134643.1, read on the forward strand.
CTTTTTCACGTGACAGTGACCTTTAGATCTGCTGTGCTATACTATGAGACCTCAACCTTACATACTACAATGGAAGAAAAAAACCAGTTTATCTACAATGTATGAGGTGACACCTTCCATTTGTACCACCGAAATTTTTCTCTATCTTGCACTGAAGGAGCTCAAGTAATCAAGTGATGGTACAGGGACTGCAAACTACAGAGGCAGACAAGAGATGTTTTTCTTACAAAAGAATTACTGTCTGGAAGTCTTAGCGGTTGAAAAATTCTGTCTTATTCCTCTCCAGAAAGAAATTAAATCAGGTAGGCAATAGTCTGGTATGTGATAACCTACAGGCTGTCTAAACAGGCAAGTGGTTTGAACAGGTAGGGAAGCATGCAAACACCTGGCAGTTTAGATTTGATGAAGAGGTGGACACAACGTTTTAAGTCTGTCTATAATGTTTCTCATTTGGAAGAAGTCAACTAATTCACCTGGTGTGACGTGCTAAATTTCCTCTTTTTTCTCCATTTGCCAGCTATTCTGAAGTTCACAAATGAAAAAGGGATCCCGGAAATTAGTAGAGGGAAGTTGCATTTACAACCCCAGAAAAACCACTTTACCAACTTAGAGCTACAACTGTGGTCACATGGAAAACCTACCCAACAATAAAGTCCTGCTTGCCTTTTCTGCCCCTTCATACCTGAGCCAAACAGTCTGAACAGTGTGATCAGGATGAAGGAAGAAGAAAGCGGGAAATCCATTGGCAAATGAGCAATGGTGTTACCTCCAAACAGAAAGCTGAAGGCGAGCTTTCAAGATGAAGCACACTCCTTATGTTTCAAACCGTCCTTTGAAACAGGAATAAAGACAACTGCCTCCATCTTCCTGTGCTGAGATGCTGAGTCCTAATCTGTGCTGCTCATATTCTTTGTGTGACATACATCTTGTAAATCAAAGTTGACCTTTTATCCAGAGCAGGGTAAGGCCACTTACCTCCCCTTCTTTCCACCCCCCATCCCTTTGCTGGCTGCCTGGGTAGATCAGTCTTGCAGATGCCATGTTAAACACAGATAACTTTGCACTTGCCCCATGCTCCCAGGGGTGCCAGTGTACAGCCCATTTCATCACTGGAATTTTTACCACTGGATTTCCAGCCACTATCCCTCAGCCCCTTTATCTCTTCTCTACACTGATCTTCAGATCCCCAATGTTCTGGTCAAACACCAGCAGCTTGATGTTCGGTGTTCCTCCTTCATTATTAAAGTAGCAGGTTTTGCGCTCTCCAGCTCAGACTGACAACAAGCATCTGATGTGTTCCTGCAGTCAAGCAATTGGTATAAAGACTTTTGGGTTTCTGAGGGCCCACTGTTTTGCTGCTTAAAATGTAGAGATGAATAAAAATTAAGAGATCATAGGCAGGTTGTGATAATAGATATTAAGAAAAGGTTTTATGTCCCCCATTGCAGGCCAATGATGCAAAGAGTGAGCCAGCACAGGTAAGTAGTATATGGGAATGAGTGCCCAGAAGGCTTCCAGGTAGGTGTTAAAAGACTGATTACTTCTTTGTATGCATACACGCATTCAGTGAATCTGCATGGCACTAGCAGCTGATAAAAAGCCACCAAGGTAGCTTATGACAGAGCTCTCATGTATGGCTCTGACAGTTGCTTTAGATTCAACAATGCAGCCCATGTTGAAGGGGAAAACCCAGGTTAAATACAGAATTAGCACTTAGTAATGAAGATAGGACCTGATGCTAGAATCTCTCCCAGTAGCTGAGTCTTCTCTCATTAGCAAGGCAGAGAATTAGAGCAGTAATATTCCTGTCACAGTGCAAAGACTAATTAAAATGCGAGGCAATCAATTGTTAATTTCATAACTTCTCTAGTTGCTATAAAAGTACAACTTTGTCATAATCCATTCATAAGAGATTTCTCATTGCGCCAGCACAGGTGACTTCTTATGCCATTGTACGTCCGTATGGAATTAAAATCAGCAGCACAGGAAGTCTGACTAAGTGAGTGAGCATGAAAAAACATCAATAGCAGGGATAACGCCATAGCGTAACAAACACTTATCCACCATGAGTAGCTCCCACCAGAGGAAAGATGTAATTTATAACTCTGCTTCAGTCTCAGTTATAAAGACTGACAAATGAAGAAAGACTTCCTTCATTTCTGCTGGAATCTCGTTCTTGATGAAGCTATTGAATTCAAATACCGATCACTTGACAGGCTCTTCTTAAGATCTACTCAGCAATTCATTTACTACTTAGAAGCTAGCTGATACTGACAAAATAAATAAGATTTTGGTGAATAATTTAAGACTAAGAATCTCTCCTCTAAATTTAGTGAGCACTGTGTTCTATTGCTTATCATGGTGGACATTTATTGGATGGACGAAAATCCCAACATAGTAGGAATGTATTTCAACACAAAATGCCTACCATAAAGTTATTAATACAAACCTATTTTTGAGAGCCTAGGCAGATGGGACAAGCAAAGCCTTCTGAAAATAATGGATGACTTCAGAGTGTGACACCAGTTCTGCACAGCTCACAGCAGTATATGGTTACACCAGATATCTATTTTGCGCGGATAGGTCTCATGATAGGTAAGAGTGTGTCACATGATGGATCCACATTGAATGGTGTCAATTTTGGCTTCTTCACCATTACAGGAAACTGCTCAGCTGACCAGAATTGTGTAGTATGTGTAAATCAATCCCTCACACAGGATATCAAAAGAAAAATTACTTTGTGGGTAGCAAGTGTAAGTGCACTGATTAGGGTACCAACTTGTATCCCATTTGACTGTAAACATCCCCCATACTTCCAACATTCACTTTCTGTCATTTTAACCAGTGGCATCAATAGCAAGCAAAATAACTCCAAGACAGAGCCTAGAAATATGCTTAAAGATGGAGAAGTTTAAATCAAGGGCTGGGGACCAGGAATTCTTGGCCCTATTTCCTCTTCTACCACTGCAAGGCAAGAGGTCATATGGCAAGTCATTATCATGCCATTACCATTACCACCACGCCTCACGAATACCACCATGAAAAGCAAAGACAGTTCATCCTCCTGAAAAAGAAAACAGTTGGATTATCTACTACAGAGAAGTACTGAGAAGAGTAATTAGGGAACTATTCTCTTATCTGATCTTGATCTCAGTCTACTTCTTCCATTATATGATGACGGGTCCATTACCAGCAAAGAGAATTTCACACATGTAAAGAGCCAAATATTAGAGCATAAACCTCACTTTCCAAATCATAGCCTTTTTCTTGTTCCTTTTCTTTTTTTACCCTGTAAGATTAACAGAACCCAATCATTCTAGTGCAAGGATGAAACAGAACATATCATGCGCTCCAGTGAATGAAACAAAGTAGAAAAAAATAGAATAAGTAGAAAAAATAGACTCATATGACTAAGTAGAGAGAGTCAGAAGAAACACAGCAGCTATAGAAGAAAATTAAAAATAGTAAAGACAAACCCAGTGACTGAAAATGTGAGTTATGAAACAGACTCTCAGCACATGTGAATGGATTCTTTGGCTTTCACACTGGAAAAAGAGAAATCTTTTCAAGATACAGAATTTTAAGCCAATTGTTAAAAAAAAAGAACAACCCAACAAAAACAACCCCCAGAGTGTTTATAACAGTAACTGCCCTTCTCATATGAACAAACGGGTGTCTCCTTCGGTTTACTGATCTCTTTCTTTAGTGGCAATGCTAGCTTAAACAACTCCCACCTTCTTCCCACCACAAGCAGTTTGATCCTGTTCTCTGCTTCATGAGGGCAGATGTTTGGGAGGTCCCAGGATGAACAGGTTCCAAACTGACTGTACACCCAATCCCCACCTAAACCCTGCTTTTTTTCAGGTGGGTCAGTTCCCCAACTGCACAAACAGCAGACTGGGAGACTTAGGAATTAGAATAAGCTGCTTGAAAGATGGGGCTGGTGCCCAGAAGGTATTTAGGACAGACTTGACACCACTTGCCTTAATTCATTGTTCAACAAACACTTTGTTTTATCATCAGCTGGCTCCACCTCTGAAAGAAGTAGTCCTTCACCTCCTGGGTCCACCCGCTCTCTCCCATCCCATGTCTCCATTTCCTTTTGGCAGACACAGATATTTTTTGCAGTTTTACAATAAGCAGGACTAGGCAACTTACCCAGCTGAAAGACAGATTTTGCTTTTGTTTTGCTCAAGTCAGATCCCAAGAGATACATCTTCCACCTATTTCTCCCCACATGTACAAACTTCAGGGCACGAGTCAGTGCCTGAGGACAGGGAGCCACAGGACTCACTCCGCTTAAGACTGGCTTAGCTAGTATGTGTCCATGGAATTACAGTCCTGTGGGCCCTAGAGCTGTCCTCCTTAGCTGTAGATATGCAGCCACTTGTTTGTTGTAAATGTATACACAGCAAGAATGTAATGGATTGAAGTAGCAACCCACAAACAAATAAATTGCTTCTCATGTTCACTCCAGTCACTTCCAGTTAATCTGATGATTTCTTAATGTGATTGCCCAGTCTGACAATAGATACCTGCGGAACCTTATCGCTCAGAGTCACTTGTAATTAACATGATTCCTGTCAGCAGAGACAATCAGATAATCCACTAAAGTCAGCTATAGAAAAGGCTGTGAGGAGACACAATTTGCATGAAGCCAGAGAAGGTGACCCACCACTCTTGGCTTTTTTTAATGCTCTGATCTCTCTCTCTAAAAACCAGAAAGAGCAAAAGCAAGGGAAAAAAATCCTGGTATGCTGATAGAGAAGACCATCCAGGAGACCTCAATCAACCTGGCATGTCACAGCACTGAGAATTAGCAAGGGCAAAGTGAATGCATTGCTGCAGAACAACATAATTCTTCAAGGCTGACAGAGGAGTCAATCCAAAAGCAAAGAGAAGAGAGACAGTAAAGCCATTCACTCATCTAGCCTAGGTAATGGGAATTTGAAAACATGAAGGCGACAAGTTCCCATGATCTTATGAAAGAAACAGTTCACAACACGTTAGGCAAACAGGACAAACAGCACTGCCAGTTGAAGGCAGGAACTGGACAAAGCACATAGTGCTGGCACAGATCCTGCTGCCTGACCTAAGCCTGGTCCTGAGCCTGAAGTTTCACACTCAGCTGCCATGAGAAGGCGTGAACTGTGTCCTCCACAGGTTCCACTGGCTCTTCCCTCCCTGTCTGCTCCTGCCCTTACATCAGCTGTAGCACTCATCCAGCCAGGGGCTAACTCGGAACAACTGGATGATCCACATGAAAACTTACCAATGTATTTGCAGGGCAGAACCACTATTTTCAACAGCAGCGTGGTCTTAAGCTCGCTGTGAAACCATACCTGAATCTATGGCAGATGTCTGAACACCAAAAATAGCCTACAAGATTTACAGTAGAATTGCAACTTACTCTTCCACTGCAAGGAAATTATTTGGAATTTTAAGAAAGGCTGACTGCTTCTTTCTGTAAATATATCTAATAATGGCAGGCTCACCCTGTCTTAAACCCCATTGATCTGAAACTCTGGCATATTGCCAGACATGTACCAAATCACTAATTGGTCAGAAGACCCACTGGGTTAATTAAATGGGCAACCTGATGGTCATTGCAGACTTCAGAGTGGGGATACTCTGGAAAAGGATACCGTAAGGAAAAACAACAATTGCTCAAGCTTTCTCAGAACATTCAAAATATCTTTTTCAAAATATTGGATTTAAAAAAAAAAAAATATCAGCCCTTCTAACTTTGAACGCATTGCAACTATTCAGCTGCTGAACTCTGGGACCCCTCAGGGTTAGCAAGGAGAAATAACAGTAAACAGGGAGCCAGGGTGCAAGTCCTACAGGACTCTACAGTTTACCTACTGTGTCAGAATTTTTCACCAGAATAAGAACTGCCAGGTCACTGAATGAGGGCCAGGAGGCTTAAGTAGAGGCATGTGCCTCTACCTCCTAGAACCTGAGGAAAAATAAATATTAGAGGGTGCCACCCAACAGGAAGATTTTCCTCACCTGTGCACAAAAGCAGAGGTTATCAGCCCCCCTCTGTTGCCTCATTCTTTATTTTAGCAATAAAGAAGACTACTACTGATCAGCTGTGCAAAACTTAGGCAGTTTTGCAATCTCTCCAGGCAGAAAGCCATCAAATGAGTTCTAGCACAAGCTGGTAACTGTCAACTGCACCTGAATCTATACCTTACGGGCACAGCCACAGTACTTTCCTACACTATTTTCTCCTCTCATTTTTCACTAAAAGTTAACTAGCTTTTGTGACTGAACAGACCAAATTCTAGTGGGCAACTGACCATGGAAAAGAAAAAAAAAAAACCCAAACCTCAACTGCAGCTCAGCTAACACTAGTTGTTTCCCAAAGCACACTGAAAGAAGAGAGAGGTGAAAGGAAAAGATTAATCAAGTGTGATAGCAGAACCTGCCTTCAGCGGCCAAGCCAAGCAGCAGGCTGAGGTTCCTGCATTCACTCACTTAGAAGGCAACAGCTTGCAGATAAGAATTCAGCTTTAGCTGGCAAAACACACTCTGATAGCTCCACTGGCTCAGGGACTGACAGCAGTACCAGTAACTTCACAGCAGCACTAGTCATAATATAAATCTTAAATGTGGTGACCTTGCCGGACTGGGTTCAAAAGCCAAGAAGTATGATACAAGCAAAGGCTCATCCTCTTCCTCTTTGCAGTCACCTTTCACGTATTTGAAGACTATTCAAAGAATCACAGAATTGTAGAATCATTTAGGTTGGAAAAGACCTTTAAGATCATCCAGTCCAACCATTAACCTAACATTACCAAGTCCACCACTAAACCAGTTAAGGGTAGAGTAACAATTTCGTGTTTCCTGGCTTGGTGGCTGGATGGCCATGTCATCATACTTCCCCTCAGTCTTCTCCTCGCTAAGCTAAACAAACCTGTTCCTCTCAGTGTTTCACCACAGATTGTGCTTTTGAGACTTCTGATCATTTTTGTTGCATTCAAGTTAACCATTAAGTTAATCTTAGTCTAAGGAAATGTTGCAACTGATATATCACTGTGCTGCACCACTGCAGCAACAGCCTTAAGTGAGCTCTAATTTTACCACCAAACAAGCTTTGCAGAAATCAAAACTATCCTGTGAAACAGACCTTCCTGGATTTTGTAAAAGCAACTCCATGATCCTGCACTGCTGTAGCACCAAATCAAGGTCTTCTGGCAAAGGACCTTCAGTGGAAGAGAAAGAGATACAAGGATCTAATGCTTTGAGTGTACTGCAAATGAAAATGTTTAGAATGTCTTTTAACCCATGAAAACGTGAAGTCAGGAAGAGCTAACTGTGAATCTATCACCATAAGACTGGAGAGGGGTTAAAAAAGAAAATAAATAAAAGGAAATAAGGTGGCAAAGTCAGAGTATTTGTGCTGAGGTAGGAACTGAAACAGCCCGTCACCATGAAGGTGACCTTGTTTACAACGGACAGTTTTTCACCATGTTGTTTATTGGTGCTACTAAGCTAAAAGAAAGATCAACTTACTCTAGGAGAGAAACAGAAGATATATCTCATATTACTGAAGACAATGCATTGCCACTGATATTTCATGGCTCAATCTGTATTGCAGAATACATTGAGTTCAATTAATAGGGATATGCGTTTGGTTTTGAAGTTGCATATACGCAGAACTCCTCACATAGCTACCTGACAGTCAGACACACTGACCTTCTACTTCTACAAACTGAAATTTAAAAAAAAAAAAAAAAAAACAAAAGGAGAAATACAATTCTGGCAGCTGCTGCAAACTACGTCTTTATTCAGAGATCTTCCAAGATGCCTCTGAAGCAGGGAATTTATAATTACTTAGACTTTTCTTGTTACATCCTGTAATCCAGACACAGTCATTAAAGCTGTAACTTCCTTCCAGTTTGGTAGGAAACAACCAGTATTCTCTTCTCAGAAACCTCAAAGTTCCAAGTATGTAATTGCAGGAGAGATCTGTATTTTAAAGCACCACAGGCTTTGAGGGCAGGCGAGATTATGCAGAAGAATTTTATTTACCCAACTATTTGACTGGTTCCTAATTTTTTTTATTAAAAAAAAAATGTGCTTTGAAGGAATCCTTACATTTTGTTCATTCTAGCAAAACCTGCTTGCGTCGATACTTCTATTTTCAATAAATAGCCTGCTTAACTGAACAACAAGCACATAGCAAATAGCCCTTTCTTAGGGTGGTTAGAAGGAAAAAAACCCTGTGGCTGTAGGAGGTACCATGGAGATGATACAGCGGTTGCTTTAAGGATTTTGATACCATCTCGCACAACATTCCCATAATCAAACATGGGAATATTGTCAAGTTACGGATTTTGTGTGCTGACCGCGAAACAAGTTGGAAAACTGTATTCAAAGAGAAATTTTCACTAGAAGATTAGTATAAGTAATTTCACACTCTAAAAGTACCTTACATACCTAGAGTTTCATGTTAGAGAGGTGCATTGGTCTTATTCTGTGTTTTCATTACTGTCTTGGCTGATAACGTAGCGAAGACACCTTTCAAATGATAACAAGCTGCAAAGTGTTGCAAGCACCACAGTGGAAACAAACAGACTTCCAAACGGCCTTGAAAAAACACAGAACAGGTAGGACGCAATTCAGAAATGATACGTTCAAAGTACTACACTCAGGGAGAATTAAGTGCACAAAGACATAGTGGGCAGAAATTCTGAACAAAACCTGGGAGTATAGGAAACCACATACTGAACATGAAGCGATCCATTGCCATCATATAAAGAACCCCAGAACTGTTTCAAGTTCATCCTCAACAGTGTGGATAATCTTAGGCAGCCACTATTTGTCTTAAAACTGCATGCTGACACAGGCGTCTAGATAGACCTGCAATAGGTCAGGTAATTTAAAAGGGAACAAGAAACTGAAGACCACTTCTTAAAAAAATCAATTATAAACATAAGGTGTCATTTCAGGGTTAATAGGAGCAAAATTACACCTGCCAGCTTGTGCATGAACCACTTTTCTCCCTTTTCAGCTCGTCAGCTTATTTCTGAGAAGCCAATGCATTGTATTGAGAACTTAAGAGCACTGGACCCACACCGTGCAAATGCCAAACTCTTCCAAGAATACAAGACTCACATTCATAGAATCATAAAATGAATCATAGAATGTTTTGGGTTGGAAGGGACCTTTAGAGGTCATCTAGCCCAACCCCTGCAGTGAGCAGGGACAGCTTTAACTCCATCAGGTTGCTCAGAGCCCCGTCCAACCTCACCTTGAATGTTGCCAGGGATGGGGCCTCCACTGCCTCTCTGGGCAACCTGTTCCAGTGCTTCACCACCCTCACTGTAAAAAATGTCTTTCTTAGGTCTAGTCTAAATCTATTCTTCTTTAGTTTAAATCCATTATTCCTTGTCCTGCCACAACAGGCCTTGCTAAAAAGATTCTCCCCATCCTTCCTATAGGCTGGCCCCCTTTAAGTATTGGAAGGCCACAATAAGGTCTCCCCGCAGCCTCCTCTTCTCCAGGCTGAACAACCCCAACTCTCAGCCTGGCCTCGTAGGAGAGGTGCTCCAGTCCTCAGATCATTTTTGTGGCCCTCCTCTGGACCCGCTCCAGCAGCTCCATGCCCTTCTTGTGCTGAGGGCCCCAGAGCTGGACGCAGTGCTCCAGGTGAGGTCTCACCAGAGCAGAGCAGAGGGGCAGAATCCCCTCCCTCGACCTGCTGGCCACGCTGCTTTTGATGCAGACCAGGACACGGTTGGCTTTCTGGGCTGCAAGCGCACATTGATGGCTCATGTCCAGCTTTTCACCCACCAGTACCCCCAAGTCCTTCTCCGCAGGGCTGCTCTCAATGCCTTCATCCCCCAGCCTGTATTGATATCGGGGGTTGCCCTGTCCCAGGCGCAGGACCTTGCACTTGGCCTTGTTGGACCTCATGAGGTTCACACAGGCCCACCTCTCCAGATTGTCCAGCTCCCTTTGGATGACATCTCATCCTTCTGGCATGTTAACCGCACCACTCAGCTTGGGGTCATCTGCAAACTTGCTGAGGGTGCACTCGATCCCACTGTCTATGTCACTGATGGAGATGTTAAACAGCACCGGCCCCAGTATGGACCCCTGAGGGACACCACTTGTTACTGGTCTCCATGTGGGCATCAAGCCATTGACCACGACCCTCTGGATGCGACCATCCAGCCAATTCCTTATCCATCGAACAGTCCACCCATCAAATCCATATCTCCTCAATTTAGAGAGAAGGATGTTGTGGGGGCTGTGTTGAATACTTTACAGAAGTCCAAATAGATGACATGGGTTGCTTTTCCCTTGTCCACTGATGCAGTCACTCCTTCATAGAAAGCCACTAGGTTGGTCAGGCAGGACTTGCCCTTGGTGAAGCCGTGCTGGCTGTCTCAAATCATCCCTCTGTCTTCCATGTGCTTGAGCAGAGCTTCTAGGAGGATCTGCTCCATGATCTTCCCAGGCATAGAGGTGAGGCTGACAGGTCAGTAATTCCCAGGGTCCTCCTTTCTTCCCTTTTTAAAAATGGGCACAACATTCCCCGTCTTCCAGTCCCCAGGGACTTCACCTGACTGCCATGATTTTTCAAATATCATGGAGAGTGGCTTGGCAACTACATCAGCCAATTCCCTCAGGACTCTGGGGTGCATCTCATCAGGTCCCATAGAATTATTTAAATTAAATCAAATACTTCTACCTTATTTGATGAGCAATGAAGGCAATGAAAATTTGAGAAAATCTTCCATCTTCCTATTCCATTTATTGTAAGCTACTAAAATGCATCTTTTATGCTCTCCCTTTAGCATAACTCAATTTTTGTAGTTTCTAACTGTAATCACATCTTTAAACTCCTTACCACAGACCTGAATGATTAAACATATTTCTGATGTTGGAAGATACCCTCTATCTACCACCTTCTTCAGTTCCAATAATGATTATGGGTCAGAGGGAAATCAAGCCTACAGCTTTAAATATCCTCCAGTGTCAAACGGCTATTACTGAAGTGCCTTCAGTTCTGCCTACTGTGAAAAAAAAAATAGCCAGACAAGAGAAACCAAGGAATAACGGAGAATTTTGCCATTCAGCATGTTATCACTTGCCACAAAATTCAGAAACTGCATCCAAGCAGATTCATCAATACCGTCCAGTAGCTCCTCTGCCAATAATGCTGCTTCATCACTTGTGGCTGGATTCCTCTGCTAACAGCAAGTGCGGGAAGCTGGCTTGAATCTCTTGGACATCACTTCACCTTTCATTTAAGAGGACTGTGAAAAAGTCCTCAGGGTTCTTTGGGGGAGGAGATGAAACAATGTTCTTAAAAAACATACACCAGGATTTTTTTCCTCAGTCAACATTATGCAAGACTGAATGATCTAGGCAAAAGGACAGCAAGATATGTCTATGGTCCATCAGATGCAGAGGGTATAAAACAAGCAGTTCACGGCAGAGCCGTAAGAGATGGGTTTTGTGTCTGGCAACAGCACTATTTCAGCTGGTTTGAACAACTTCTCCATCTTAGCTCCCTCTCTGCTCTGCCAGCCAAGCTGTTTGAGCAACCAAGCAATGAACTTTGGATCAGAGAGCTGATCCATCTGTAAAACAACCCAGCAAAATAAATGGTTATTTTCAGATGGATCCATTCCCAGTCCTGTTATGTGTGCCAAGTGCCTAAACAGATCTGACAGCACGATGGAAGAAGCACAGCATGGACATGAATGGGAAGCTGGGACCAGTTGATTAAGTTGACAGTGGCACTTAAGAAATACACGGAATGACACAAGGATAAGACAGTACCTGTATTTGTGTGGCCACGTTGGTCTATGACGTTGATCCCAATCTTACAACACATCAGATCTAGTAGTGAGGCTGACTTAGGAAGTCCCTGTCCCTCCAGCAGCTGTTTTGCCTGTCCCTCAACTGTGCTGATCAAACTGTTTCTATGTTGAACTGAAAATTGGTTCAACAAAAGCAACTGGACTGAAAACAATGCTTGAAAGAAAAGGAAGCCAAAAAGGTATGCAAGACCTCAAGGAAAACTCACTGTGAGAGTATTTTCTGTGGAACCTTATATCAAAACAACTAAACTAGCTGTAATTCATATTTTCTACTGCGTGGCACAAATCTGTGCACTGGGACATGTTTTAAATGAAAAGTTCACAAACATGATCTGACTTAAGTTCTTTTTTATTATTTTGCATCCACATAAGAGAAACTAAGGAGCACAGCCAAGCAAAATAAGGTGGCTACCATGTACTGTTTCATCATGCCCAGGGAAAGAAAAACAAGCACTGGTACATGTATCTCCAACACCCAGCCATCAAAACAAGTATTTTTCTTTTTCAATTCTGTTTATTTGGACAGGCTTAGGAGGCTGTCCATTTCATAAAATAGGGACGATAACAGGAAAACGACTTCAGAGCACTTATCCCTGGTTACCCCTGGAATACTGTACACGGTTTAAAGCAGACAACATGCACCGTTCAATTAACAACTCACCACCCTGCAGGACCAGCCCATGTGAGAACAATAGTTCTGATTAGCACCAGAAAGAGATCATATGAGCAAGGGGGAAAGAAAGCAAAACTACATGAACTCCACACTTAGGTTTGTAAAAGAGCACAAAGGGAAGTTATGTTCACAACTTTTCTCTGAAAGTCAATGAGATTTCGACATCTGGCTTCCCCACTCTGTAAAATCACTCTTTTGTGTAATCTAAATTACAAAATTAATTGACACCCAAGCTGGCTTAACTACATTTAAAACATGCTTTCTGAAGGACACTACAGTGGTCCCATAGCTCAGACATCATACTACCATTGTGTACTTGGAGAACTGAAAACTGATCTAGTCCCCATGAGACAGCTCTGAGATCCCATGTATTGTACACAACAATTACGTAGTTACTGAAAATAATGAGAAAACTGTGAATTTTGAGAAGAAATTAATCCACAAGAAGCTTCTGCTAAATGCTGTTACCAACCACTTGAATTCTGTTCTGAAGCACCAAAAAATCCATTATAGGACAAACCTCTTTTGTCAGAAACAACTAACTGTTCTTTCTTATCTCTAATTTCTGTGAACTAGAAGACAGCTTCTTTAATACTTACCAGATGCTATTCTCATTGTATTAAGGAAGACTGATTTCTTTTCTTAGATGCTGTCTCTTACTAGACGCACAGGGTGTATGCAGTGCACAGAATGTCTGAGAAAGAAACCAAAATACATTCCAAAAAAGTGTATATGCCACCATACTGACTGTGATGTCTAAACAGTATTTTAAAGTGTTTACACATGTGCCTAAGTACTGTCCTGAAGCCTCACTAAAATCAAGTACAGGACACTTACATACAAACTTACCTATCCATCTCAGATTACATTATCTGAGAGTTATTATTATTAAGATTGTTATCACAATTGCAGGGCCGATTGCAAATGGTAGCACAGGCACTATATGAAAGATCCATTCCAGAAATAAAAATGTTGATTAAAACTATTTGAAATTAAGGACACATAGTGCACAAGAAACTTCATCACGATGATTATTTTTGTCAACATTTCAGCTGACCAAAATACATTTTCTAGCTAGGGATCCAGCCTGTATATGCATATCCAGTAAGTTTGATTTACATGACAAATTCTTTTAAATAAGATTCTCTAAGTCTTATTCCTCCTAGCTTCTGATATAACTATTTTGGATAGCATCTCTTCTGCTGAGAACACTGATTCCTTCTGATACTCTTAGCTGCAGAAGACCTTTTTATTTAAGAGGTTTACCATATATTGGAAAAAAGGCTGTAGCCTGCAAATGACTAAAAAGCATCCTATAAAATTCTGTGCACAAGGACACAAACTTCCTATAAGATTAGTAACCATATTAATCTTACATCAACCTGTGCAGAAGATATGAATAATCCAAGCAACTCAACTTTGGTAAGTATATCAGGTTGAAGTAACCACAGAAATGCATATACCTCAGCTCTAACCAGCAAAAAAACCATCACAACGGTGTTATCAGCATTGCAAAACAGCAGTATGAGCTAAAAGGCAAGCAGAAAACTTGAAATCGGAAATTCACATTTAATTTTAGTTCTGCTACATGATTCACTGTGTAACCTTTAGTACTGACCCTGTCTGTGCCTCAGCTTCCCTACACAGAAAAACAGGGATTTGCACAACTTTTCATGGTGTATCAAATCCGCTCCGCTTCCAAGCTTGTGTTAGTAATAGTTCTGTGCAAGATGGAAAGACACCAGCTTTACTTTAAGAGCTGAGTGCAAGTAAAGAGCATCTGCCAGCTACATAAAAAAAATCCAAAACATCTTAGGCAAGGAAAGCAAGACTTAGTACTCTGCTCAACAGCAATTCTCTGCCTGTCTGTATATAAAGCTGCAACTTTTGGACATCTCTTCTGATCAATCCTCACATTTTAGAGGAACATTTCATTCTTACTGGCTGAAAATGTGAAAAGAAAGCAAGAAAACAGAGGCTACATCTGCTGGCCTGAGTTTTTTTTCACTTCCACATTACCATGATATTCCAGGATTCTTCAAGGGAGCCATTAACACCCCCTATCCTTAATGCCATCTCAATCTCACTGCAGCTGAGCTAGCTCAGCTTTGCAAGTCTTGCCCATCCTTGAAGAGACAACTTGGAGTGCAGGTTGGGAGAAAAGAAAGGAGAGAATGCCTGGGGAGAAGACAACGGGAGAGATGCACAGCATCACTGCTGGAGCAGCCAAGGGGGCTGGAGGAGCTCACAGAGCCACTGGCTGGAGGAGAGGGAATGCAGAGCATTGACAGCATTGGGGAGAAAGGGCAGACAGCGGCATGGGAGACTGGCATACGGGATGGGGGTGCGCGGAAAACAAGGAGCACACACAGTCCTTGGTTTGGAGATGCATATCCCATGGGCTTTTTCCCCTGCAACTCCCACATGGCAAATACAGCCTGCAAGCAGATAATGCTCAAACTGACCGCCTGTGCAGAGTCATGGAGCAGGAGAAACCTGGCAGCGCTGCGCGAGATGGAGATACCAGCTGCAACGGCAAAGGGGTGTGAGGAGGGAGGGGACTGAGGGAGTCCCTGTCAGCAGGTGAGCTGGCTGGGCTCTGCACTGCCTGTCCGACCCTGCTTACCTGCCTTGCTCCAGGGCCTGCGCTCTTCCAGTTTCTCACTTACTAATGTTACTCTCCGTTTAGCAAAACTTCTCTGATGCTGATCTGCCCTTGGCAGCCTCCCGTCTCCACTCCTTCGGCTTCTGGCAGCACTTAATAAGGAACACCTGATGATCTGTATCCGACTGCCACCTCACCTGTGACGGCCAGACACACTGTTCCCCAGGCCATCACCGTGCCCACCTGAGAGGTGCCTCCAAGCACCCACTGTTGTTGTTGGGTTGCACAACTCTTGTGCTACACCTACCTCACACATATTAGTAGTGTAAGTGTATTGTAATTTAGAGCATGCAAACTTGCTCAGACTTCAGGATGCTCCAGTATCACTTCTCTTCATGTGCTTTTCACATGGTTTGTGGCAGGTCTGTTCTTCATTTGCTTGCTGATAGTCACAGCTGAAAGGTCTTATTTGGAATTATAAAGCTGGGGTTTTTTCTGTTAATTTTTAAACTTCCCTCTACCCCCCCTTGCACTCCCCTCAAATCAATAAACATCTGCCTTCCTTCCTGAAGGCCACCCATGCTAGTGTATTCCAGCAAGATCCTGTTACAGGTCACAGCACAGAGCCCAAGCTAGGCACTTGCTTTACCTCCACTCAAAGGGATTTAAAGAAATTTAACCTCCAGACAATCTGGAAAATCTAAGTTGATCATTTACTGCTATTAACCCCACAAAAGATTACACTAAGTTGATATGCACAGGTAGTTACAGCATTTGCAAGCACAGACCTCATCAAATGCATATGCCACCTGAGCAGGATGTTTCCAACAATTGGAAGTCAGCACACACTGCTCAGACTGTTGTTTTGTCCCCTTCCCCCTCATTATCCCTCTCCCCTCACATATATTCCTCTGCTTTGTCTTTCTCCCAAGAGAGATAAACAACGGGTTTGATTCCTCTCTCAGCACTACCAGTGAGTCTCTGCTCACTGTATTCAGAGTGCCCAGACTGTGCAAGAACAAATCTGCAGGCACTTTCTGCAATTAATTTGAAAACCAATAAAATAATAATAAAACAGGCTAGAAACAGGAATCAAGCCCAGTCCAATCATTACTGCGGAAAGCCCAGTTCAGTGGCATCAGACAGCAATATGCTGAGGAGGGCTGGCACACCATAAAAGGATCATCACCTTTTATTAGTAAAAATCTAGTGTAGATGAAGGAAGATCTTGGCTGTCAAGCACTCTGCTAGACAATGCACACAAACCCTATCAATGCAGAGAAGATACTGAGATTACCAGAAGTTAAAAAGAGGTCATAATATTAATGCCTTATTCCCCACTGACACGTAGCTAGTATTACACTGTGGAAGATATGACCCAGAAAAAAATTTGGACATCACGACTCACTTTGGCAGCCACTGCCTTGGACGAGCACTCCTCACATTTTTTCTGCAGTTCCTCTCTTTCTTCTCCAGTTCACCTGCGGTGGGTGGATACTTCCACCATCAGCTTAACTGACGCTTGCTGCCCACTCTTCTGAGATTATTTTGGTTTGCTGTTTCAGTTCATGTCCCCACCTGATCTCTCTCTGAGCCCACAGACTCAGCAGCAGTGTCCCACATGCTCTGTTACTTACATTCAAGAACTAGGCAGACAGAGGATGAACAAGGGCCCGGGTCATATGCATGATGGCAAGAAAGGTTTTGACCCCCAAAAGCAATTGAACTGCCTATTCTGAACATGACATGGAGCATTTGGGAGAGTGGCACAGGCCCCTCCATTGCTCTCCTAGACACCTTCAATAAAGGAAGGAAGCTGTGCAGAATTCTGCATGCACAGGTCAGGCCAAAAGAGGTGAGGTGCAGACAGGAAAATGGCCACATCTTCCTTGCCTGCTTGCCTGTTCCCTGACACCTTTTTCATCCTGACTCTACCAAAGTGCAGAGGATGTTTCCACTGTTAGCAATTCCACTGCAATTAGCAGTGCCTCCTATGTCAGATGGCCCTGCTTCTCTTTCCCTTCGAGCTCTCAGATTTAAAGTCCTTGTTCCACTTTCTGCTGGACAGCTTTTCTAAGCCTTACCTGCATGTCCTGTCCCTGCTGTTAGGTTCTGGCTGCTCCACTCTTCTGGTTTTATTGACAGATGGTAGCGCTTGCACTGTATAATACAGTAGCTTCATAGTCATTGCAAGATCATAGTATTTCAGAGCACAGTTAGAGGTAGAAAGGAGCTGTTTAAGGGAGCCATTTCCTGCTATTTATAAAGCAAGGAAAAATTGGATGAATGAAGATAAAAGTTGGTGAGAGGAAAGGTGCAATAACAGCCGAGCCTGTTCAGCCAGTACCAACCAGTCCCATCTGGTAACTGGAACAAACTATGCAGTGCATCATACCGCTTTACTCTCTTGTCAACGCAATCAAGCAAACTTAGCCACCTGGCGAGGCAAAGCTGCTGTGTTTTCAAACTGTCTGCTTCTACAAATGCTTGACAGTCTCGCTAAAGTTGTATCCTCTTTCAGTTACTGGAGAGCTGTTGTTAATGTCTATAGTATTTGGGAAAGGCTTATGTGCATCAGCTGTGCATAGCACTGCAACCTTGCATGTGCAATGAACTTGAAAAATGTTTGATCCCTCTTCCTAAAACTCTGAAAAAACAGAATTTTCAACTCCTAGCATAACAGTGGTTCCATCTGTTTCTAATCTCATTGTTCTGGGTACTTTTTCCTGGCCCAGAGACACAGAGGGGAAGTCAGTGATTCTTTCCAGAGGGTGGAAATTAATTTGTCATTGCTACAGCCAGCTCCATTGCTTTCCTCTGAAACACTCCACAGCTCAGGCTATCGCCTCAGCCCTGATTGCACTCATCAGCCCTACTTCCCACTTCTACAGAAAAAGCTTAAGTATCTGTGCTAGAGGAGGGTTTATTATTGATAAAGTTCAACTTCTTAGCTCTTTGCCATACTTACACACTACTTTAAATGGGCAGAAATACAAATAAATCACTTAATGTATTATCCCATCTTGTGTGAAAGTTCAGACAAATATCGGGTTTCTCTGCCACTTAACGTCCAGCGTTAGCCACTGATGGCCGTCATCCTGTAGAGTTAGGGAGCAGCATCCTTACAAGACACAACCTGCCTGCCAGGGCACACTGCCACACTCTGCTCCTATAGCACTTCTTGTACCTGTTTCTCAGCGAGGAGAGAGCACTGAGCACCTGTTGGGCCAGCCCTCCGTCCCCAGATTCAGCTGAGACAAGGATTCCTTGCCTTTTACGATGGCAGTCCCTTGAAGCCATCACATAGCAATACCTATCAAGCTCTTAAAATGGGCCTTTTAGGAAAGGAGACCATGCTTTTTAAACTCTAATGCTAGTGCTTACTTCTACAGAACAGATATCCAGAGGCAATCTCCTACATCACTTCTGTGACATTATGGAAGCAAACTGGTTTTTCTGGAGTGCCAGAAATAAGTTTTGGATTTATGGCTTTTAAATAGAAGAAGTGATAAAATCCAAATCCTCCCCCTAATGTTTTCAAAATATATTTCACCTAAAGTCATTTTCTCTGTGAGTCAAACTCAGAGGAGTGTTTATGATGAAGTAATTTCCAGCTCCTGGGAATATTACGTCACCTTTGTCCATCTACAAAAGTTTGGGCTCTGATCAAAGCTAATGCTCTGGTTGAAAGGTTCCTGCCCTCACCTCTCTATCCCCCAGCTGAGGTTCCCATTCCTTCCTGCCTGCTTAGCTGTACATGCTCTGCACTCAGGTCTGTTAAAATCATCCTGTTAACCCACATCTCCTTCTCCACATACACACACGGTGTTCTAAGGATTCGTGCTACCCTGAGTAGTCCCCACAGAACCAAGGGACTGAGGGAAAAGCAGCATGTGCAGTTAGGCACATGGCAGTTTTCAGGAGAATCAATAAGAACCACCTTCTCCACATCAACATACAAGGTATTTATACTCACACAGATCATATTTATAGGGAAATTCCCAAGACAAGGCAAGCTGAGTATATCTAACACCTTGCAGCAACCAGAGGAGGGGGGTCTCAGCAATTTCTCATACCATTCTCAGTCATCTGGTCCTCCTTCTCACCTTGTGCTGCCTTTCAATGAATCAATTCATCTTACTAAAGAGGCAGAAAATTAATCTAAAAAATAAAAGACAAAAGCAGATTTTTTTTCTGCTGCTCCAGTGAGTTGAATCAGCATAAAGGCAGCTAAGCACCAGAGTCCACATAAGGGAAGAAGCAGCACCATGCAGCCAGGAGCAGGAGAGAGAAAATCAGCAGACCCTTTTGGAAGCAGTATGGCAGCAGATCCCCACCCAAGGCATCCAATTCCAGTAACACTGGACAGCCTAAAAAACACCTGGCCTTTTCTCCCAAGCGGAATTGGAAGTCCAGATATGTACACTTTGTAATAAAATAAAAAAGGGAACTGACGCGTTTACAAAGTTTCTTGCTATTCTTATCTCATGCAAACCCATCCAACCATTCCTAGAGCTAATCACGTTTAAGCAGGCAGTTCCACGATTTCAAGCACTTTATTATAGTTACTGTTGCAGTAGGCATGGTCCTAGAGCTGAGCCATCCTCAGCTACTGAATGGACCTATAGTTTGGGGGAAGGGGTAAGAGCCTGAAGCTTTTCCAGGACTACAGATGAGGCACTGTGCTAGTTCCTAACCAATGCCTGACTCTGGGTGATAGTTTCCCAGCTGAACCTGTCTGCTGATGAGGTTTCCTGCTAAAGTGTACTAAATAAGTGTGTCTTTCCCAGTTTCTGATACATTATTTTCCAACATGATTCAGATAAAAACGGGAGAGTCCGGCACCTACACATCAGCACAAACCCAGTATGCTTTTCAGGTTTTGATATACTTGTAGCCTTTTTGCATAACAACAAAGTGAAATTTGAGATTTAGATCAGTAAAAAGCAGGCTGCTTATGTATCCAAGCAGAAACCTGAGGAAAAATATAGAGGAAAAGCAAACTAAGAAAATCACATATATACTTTGATTTTCCTACTCATGTCAGTCCCCATTTCAGGAAAATCTGAACATTGTTCCATTTGCTGGCCTACCTTCCCTCCTCAGAAGACACAAAGCAAAACCAGACAGGCATTCCCTTTCCAGTCTCCTGCTTACAAAACAACTTGAATGTATTACTCCTTCAAAACATCTGTTTGCACTCCTAACATGAGAAAAAATGTTGAGACTTTATGTGTTTGATAACAAGTCGTGACCTCTGCTTTGGAATTTGGAATTTGGTTAAACCCAGCTTGTTACACTTGCAAAACATAGTCACTTTTGAAACGTCAATGACTTAAAGTTTAATTATTCTAAACCAAAATGATTCCTGTATTTCTGTTTTAGAGATATCCACTGAGATTATTAAAGAAGGCTCATTAGCCTTGCTTCATTTCTCTTTACTTTTTAATTACACTAATGGATGAAATTCTAGCTAGTGAGTCAGTGTTTTTAGTGCAGGGGTGCTGAGCTCATGAGCTGAATGCAGCATGCCAAGCAGTTCATCCAGGCCACAGCCCAGTCTTAACACCATCTTCCAGAGCGTCCCTGAAATGTGGACAAGCAGCAAGCCACAAACCAGGTGACGACTTGGGCAGCCTGCACCAGCCATTTCTTCTAAGGACCTCACAGTCTTTCCACCGCTCGCCTTCATCTCCCCTACAGCCTGAAGGCAGGTCCCACCACCATCAGAAAGACACAAGGCGGGACTGTGTACGCATGTCTGCCAGGATAGATGTGCAACCTCTGGCCATATGACACACTGTGCGGTGATCACAGGACAGAGTCACCTGCATTAGCCACATAACAGGGCACACACGCAGCCTCCAGTGAGATGACTCATTTCACAGGTACCTCGACGTGTGGCAGCTAGATGACAGGGCAGGTAGGTTCTGAGAACGTGACATAGCCACGGCCACTGACCTGACAGGGGAAGGGCCATGCCTTTCCTTATCACATAGCGATCAGAAGCTATGTGACTGCCCAGGCTGAAAGCACAGGCACCGCTGCCTCGGAGCAATCCTGGTTATGGCAAATAACCAGGATTATTATTATTTGTAGGAGCAAATGCTGCTCCTACAAGCACACAGTTTTTCTCTTTCTGTTTTGCAGATGTTCTCTATTACAGAGTAGAGTGGTTTGTATCTCCAAGATAACAAGCTAGTCCATTTTATTACACATTAATGAGGTTCAGTACAAGGTTTCCTTTTATTTTCAACTACTTGACTGATAGTGAACATTCTTCACATAGTCAGGCAGAATGCCTGTGGGACATCCTAAGCCTCTGTTCATTCCTACAAGCTTCTTTTAAAATGACAACGGAGTAAAATTCCCAATGAAGAAGAAAATACTAAAATAATAGCTAAAGAAAGAAATATCATTGTCCTCTACTGGGTACTTGTTTATTTGATTACCTGCTTTTCTAAAATGTGGTCTTTGTGCATGGTCTTTCTTAAAGGGGCAGGTCTTTCTTAAACCATGGTGTGCTGGTTTTGGCTGGATAGAGTTAATTTGCTTCATAGTAGCTAGGATGGGGCTGTGTTTTGGATTTGTGCCGAAAACAGTGTTGATAACACAGGGATGTTTTCGTTACTGCTGAGCAGCGCTCACACAGAGTCAAGGCCTTTTCTGCCTCTCACCCCACCCCACCAGCGAGGAGGCTGGGGGTGCACAAGAAGCTGGGAGGGGACACAGCTGGGACAGCTGACCCCAGCTGACCAAAGGGATATTCCACACCATGTGACGTCATGCTTGGCATATAAAGCTGGGGGAAGAAGAAGGAAGGGGGGGATGTTTGGAGTGATGGCATTTGTCTTCCCAAGGAACTGTTACGCGTGATGGAGCCCTGCTTTCCTGGAGATGGCTGAACACCTGCCTGCCGATGGGAAGTAGTGGATGAATTCCTTGGTTTGCTTTGCTTGCATGCATGGCTTTTGCTTTACCTATTAAACTGTCTTTATTTCAACCCACGAGTTTTCTCACTTTTCTGATTCTGTCCCCCATCCCCACTGGGTGGGAGTGAGTGAGCGGCTGTGTGGGGCTTAGCTGCCAGCTGGGGTTAAACCACAACACATGGAAAGACAGAGGAACAGCAAGGATCACATGTCAGTGACAGGAAGGGCAATGAAGCAGCAACCCACCCTGTTAAGGATACAGGTGTTTGCCTTTTAAAAATGTAATGTGGCATCTGGCATAAAAACACATTGATAGGGTAAATTCCCACCCAAAAGTTCAATGGTTGGGAAACAATTACAGAGGAAGCACCTTCTAGGCAAATGATCAAATCCCTCCCAGTACAGGGACTTCGGTGAAAGATAACAGAGGTAATTCTCTATTTGGTGTTGCTTTATTGAAGCAGCTCTGGCTCTACGTTTTCTTATCATTATGATGAAAAGCTATGCCTTGGGAATATGTTTTAACCTATATACTTCATGCATCCCAAAGCTGTATGCAAACACTGGCCTGAAATATGGTACCTGCAGGCAGGAGAGGTAAAAGTGAAGGTCAGTTTCTTTCCTTCAAGACAGAATGTTGTTTTGATACCTGGCTTACGCTCCTCCACCCACAGCAAAGTGCTGCTGTTAACATTGAACCCTTCCCCTCTTTATGCAAACCAGTAATTTCCAGCAAGAGGGCTACAGGTCCCAGGAGGTTTAGGTACCATTGCTGGAGAGTCTGAGGAAGGTAGCTGTAAAGACAATCTATTGTCAATAGTCTCAGAAACACCAACCAGGGCTCCACACCTCCAGGAGAGAAAAAGGCAGAGTGTCCGTAAATCAGAAAAGAGTAAAATTCCTGAGTTCTCCCCTTGTTCACTCTCCTGAGGTTTTTATACTCCACACTCACACCTCTCTTGGGACCTGTTACTCCTGTGGCTCAGTCCCCCGTCTCTGATCTGCCCCTTAAAAATAATTCCCTTCTACATTCAAATCCCTCTCCTCTCCTTTAAAAATACAAAACTTTTACCAATTAACTATTGAAAAAACTCTCTGTACCTTCCTGCCCTGAGCAGACACAGCATTGGTCATTCTAATATAGCAATTTAGCACATCTTTGGCATGTGTCGCACTTTTAGATTTAAAAATAAAGCATGACATTTATCTACATAACTGTAATTTCTCAATGACTTTCCCTCAGGTGTTTCTCTTCTAAAGTACAATTACAGGCACTGAAGTGACTCTATAAAATGGCATGCATACCTGATTACTCTGCTTGTCTGCTTCCAGGGAGTTCAGGGGTTATTTTCTAACTTAATTAACATTAGCCAAGTGTTGCTTTTGGTGGAATGGCAGAGATGAATCAGCTGGAGGGAAGAAAACTTATTGCTAGTCTTCTGCCTACACTAACAGGCCAACTGCCACAATTCTGACCACAGGATTTACAGTTCCTGACAGTGGCCAGGCTGGACCTAACCTCCACAAGAACCGGCTGGAAGAGGTGGCTGATCCTCCCACTGCATCAAGTTACAGGACAAAGCCAACAGCCAATATCTTGCCACAGGCAGGAGTATATTGCCCGCTGAAGTGAGACTTGGGAATGTGCTGAGGAAAAACATGCTTTCTTCAGGTGCTGAGCAGAACTACCATTCCTATTCGTGCACCAACCCAGCCACATGCGGCCCATCAGGTCAAAAGAGTCACAGATAACAACAGCATGTGGGCAGTCCAGATCCCCAGAGGAACATG
This sequence comes from Pelecanus crispus, assembly GCF_030463565.1. Taxonomy (NCBI): domain Eukaryota; kingdom Metazoa; phylum Chordata; class Aves; order Pelecaniformes; family Pelecanidae; genus Pelecanus; species Pelecanus crispus. Next base: position 51,743,443 of record NC_134643.1, read on the forward strand.
GGAGCAAATACACAAGCTAACACCCCTCCTCTACCAGCACTTGTCCACCCTTATAAAACCCAGCTTGGAATGGTCCTGTAAGAATATTCTTTAACTTTGTATGGCCCAGGTTGAATTTGCTGGATTAGAAGCAGATACAGTAGTCATTAGGCTGGGTAAATGGAACACACTTGACATGAGAGTAACAGGTATAAATATAGAAAACTGTTGTCAGGTGCAATCATCTTTCTGAGTATATTTATATTTTAAAATGCACTTGCAAAATAAAAGGAGAGACTCATGTCATTATTTTTTGTTCCAACCCTCCAGCAGCAGTAGCATCACAGCACACATTATATGGCATGGCCTGGTTATCACAAAACTCTGAAGCCAAAACACTAAGCCTGTTTTTCTAAGTATTTGCCAAGCTCCAAAAGCACCTGACTTTGTGATGCGATGCTGTGCTTAGGATTACCTATGTACGCTAAGTTAAGGTCATTATATAATTATATATTATTACATACCAGTTTTTTGGGGCCCTTGCCTTACTCTGTTTACTACATGGATTTCCTCTGGGATAAAATCCAGACAATGTAGTGACGGAGGCTGCCCTTTCTGGGCACTCTTTTCCTCCCTCTATATCATTTGTTGCAAAAATTGGCAAGAGATTAAAGGTGAACTTGAAGAAAACAGAAGGTATCATAACGAAAGCAAATGAATGTGGCTTTTTGCCATGGAATTCTTCTGCAGTGCCAGCCAAGCCATTTAAATCACACTTTTCACTGTTTTTCAGCAATTGCATATTCCTCATCTTCCCATATGTGGCTTGAGATTGTGGGTTCTCATTTGTAGCAGAGCTGAAAAGTCAGCTTGCAGTTGATTTATGTGGATGCTTTACTTTGAGTATCTGCAGTACTAAACACTGAGTACTCTGAAATAGCAGCTCCTGGGTATGTCAGTCATAAATTAGTGTGGATAACAAAGAGAGGGTACAAAAGCCCCATCATGTCACAGAAGTATTATGGAATAAATTCAATAGGGATGCACATGAGAAAGAAGTGCATTAGGAAATCAATCACTCTGATTTCAGGGCAGACTCTTGTAGCTACTTACTGACTTTGAGGCATTTGATTTTGCAGTCTTAAAAGTATCATTTTGTGTGTAATTTCCTAGACTCTTCTCAAATCACAACCTGAAAAGAACAGAAATGCCACACTAAATCACTACAGCAACTCCTGCGTGCCTGTCACAGGTGCCTACCATGCGTCCACAAGCCAAGACTTCCGTACCCAAGGCACAGGTCTCTGTCCCTGAGCCAGACAAGTTGCCTTCCTGCCAGTGAACCAGCAGAAGAGATTGCAAGCTATTTACTTTGTCAGGTAACACTTACTACCGTTATTGGCTGATGGGAAAGGTAATTCAGGGATAGCAGGTTCTGTCACGGAAGAAGAATGTGTTTGGGCAGTTAAAACTCCCACCCACTCTTCTTGGATTTTATTCACAATACCCGGCCTTTCCTATCTGTCCCTATCGATGCATAAGGGTTTCTGTAATAGCAGCTCCTGGTCGGAGGCCCATGCCTTTTGCTTATCCATCTGTGTCCTCCTCTTTCTCCAGCAAGCCTCTTATATCAGTCCCAGTCTCTCCCTTTGCCTTCCCTCCAAGATCACTGCTTGAGTGTCAGTCTCCCAACAACTCCCAGGTTGACACATCATCCCAGTTTCTTGCTCAGATGTATACCAGTTACCTCATCCCTGCCTTGTCTTCAATGACCCTGCCCAATCTGCCTCTCTTTCAGTGTTCCTCCCAAGCAGTCTCCATCCTTGACCTTGACTTGTGAACTCTCTTCTACATCCCCATGGCTACCAGTCCTCCTTTTTGCCCACCTAAATCCCAGCTTACAACCTTCTCAGTTGTTTTTCTCTCCAGCCCCAGCTTCCCTCCTCACTCGCCCCCTCTTCTTGCACCATCTCCATGCCTCCCTCCTGTTCATCATCCAGCTGCCTCCCATTCCTTTCCCCATTCCCCCCAGCTCCCAGGCCAAACTACAACACTGCAGAGACAAGCTTTCAAGAATATTTTTAAAGGAATAAAGCAACATATTCTTCCCTTAACCTTCCTTTCAGAAATGGTTCGGTCACTTGGCTGCTATTTGTCAAAGTTTTCCACCTCAAGCAGAGGTATTCTACTTTCTCTTTAGAAAGTACATTACAGAGAATTTAAACGAGTTTTCTTATACCTCTCTGTAGTTTTGGTAGGCAAAAACTTTAAAATAAAATCCCAAGATGCAAGATAGACCAAAACTAAAACTTGTGAATAATTATTTTGGTTCACTCCTGAAGTAATCGAAAACTAAACTAAACTTTATGTACCTTCACTAAATCAGCTAGGAGGACAAAACCTCTAATCTTTCACTTAGTTTTTACTTCTGCCAGTTCATCATGAAAGTTTAGAAGATACTGGTGCTGCTTTCTTTCATTTGAATTTCAACAGATGAGACAGAAACGGTGCAAGTAAAATGCCAGGGACGGTGAACTCATTTTATAAATAAAAGTGTGAGCATGTACAATATAGAAAATACATGAGTTCATATTTGGTCAGATAATGTTCTTACACCTGTTCATTCAGGCTTTGGACCAAAGCACTTGCAGAGCTAGTGAATGATATTTGAACAGAGCTGGGTAAAAATAGATCTGTTCTTGTAACATTATCAAAAGGATCTGACCTAACAGGTGACGACATCTTATGGGGTAAATCATCTAAATTGGATGTTTCCTCATGTTTTAGGATTGGTTAGTATTACTCAGTATGCATAAAATAGCTGACCTCTACTACAGGACATATTGTATTTATGGACCCTCACTTACCTCTTCAGTCCTATGTCAAGTTTCTACCATAGTCCTATACTCCTAGTTTATATTATACGCCAAAAATTTTCCTTGCAGTTGTTTTATTTGCAAACTAATCCAAATGTACAATCAACATAAGTTAAGTTAAAATATTACGGCAGATCTTGGGTAGACAGCAGTCTTTAAGCTGCCTTCTCTTTTTTTGAATGTCTTGTATGTCTTATGCAGGTAGCTATATAGGTAGGTAAGGACAGTAATCTTTTTGTTATAGTATTTTTCTTCCTTTGAGAAAAGGAAGATTGGATTAAAAAGAATTTATATAATATCCACTGCATTTTAGCTCTATATGTCTGTTCTGTTACTAAGGTTGCTGTCCGTGAGCCCATTTAGCTTTACCTAATTTAGCACAACTTTAGACTGTGCCTCCTCCCCAGAAACATTCACCAGGAAGCGGTACTGCCCAGCACCCTTCCTGAAGTGGTAATTCAGTGCAACAGAGAAGATTAAACCTACTCTCCACAGTCAGAGTCACCAAGGAAGACAGCTTTGGAAACAATTTAAAACCATGCCACTGGGGATAAAAGCTGTACATGTTTTTATCAAGCGGGGAGGCAGGTGAGGAGCCTGCAAGAGTATGCTTATTTCCAACTAGCAGACAGTAAAAGCACCAGTTGCCCTGCTGAGGCACTCTTAATTCATTTTTTATCAGCTTTTGTAGGCATTGGTGAAGTTTAGAGTGAAACACATTAATAAGGCAACTGTGGCAACTTGCCTCATTTGCTCAAAACCCATAATGTTGCCTGTTGACTCAGAGTTTACATTTCGTTTCAGCTCACTGCACGTGAGACTTAGCAACCTTGGCTTGAATCTCAGGATTTCTCTATACACAGAACACAGCACCAGTTTGATTTGAACAGTTTGTCAAACCAGTAAAAAATCTGGTGAGGCACGGGTGACTCAAGAATGACTTCTTCAGATTTGAATGATTCTAGATTTCGATCAGCATAAGCTTTAGCAAGCCCAGGGCTTTGGTTCTGGGGCATTCACTGAGCCACGGCATATTGCAGAAGGAAGGGTTTATAATTAAAAATCAGCATTCGGGAAGCTCTTCTCCAGTTTCATGATAGAGTTTCTATGTCATCATTTTTGTAGTCTGTACTGTTCCATTTCTTTCTGCAGGAAAGATGGCTTCTGCTATATTTTTAAATTTTAGCTATTTATAAGTAAGGCAGTGGAACAAAGCATTGTTACCAAGCTAAATGTTAACATCTCTCCTGCTCCTTTTCCTGCAGTTGGGACTAAAATAAAACAGTTAATGATTGTACGAGTAGCTTAGAAACTCCTGTAAAGAAATACAACCTCCCTACTGTACCCCTACAACAACACCCTAATTAACTAGCTAATTAGTTAACATAGCCAACATACCAGCTGACTGCAAGATTGCCAGCACGGTATGGAATTTCTAGTAGTCAAAAGAAGTGGAAAAATATTGATGCCTCTGCAGAGCAAGCATTCAGAAAGGGTTTCCCAGAAAAACCCAAGGAGGAAAAAGTTAAACAAGGAAGAATAAAAAAAAAAAAAAAAAACAGGCTTGCCAGAGCCATGTAATTAAAACATGACATGTATTGGGTCTGGCTGAGATGGAGTTAATCTTCCCCACAGCAGCCCTCATAGTGCTGTGATTTGTATTGGTAGCCAGAGAGGTGTTGATAACACACCGGTGTTTTGGCTACTGCTGAGCAGTGCTCGCACAGCATCAAGGCTGTCTCTCCAACATTTTCCCCCCTCACGAGTAGGCTGTGGGTGGGCAAGATCTTGGGAGGGGACATAGCCAGGACAGCTGACCCAAACTGACCACAGGGATATTCCATACCATATGACATTGGCTCAGCAATAAAAGCTAAGAGAAAGGAGGAGGAAAGGGGAACATTCATTATTTACGTTTGTCTTCCGGAGCAACTGCTACACGTACCAAAGCCCTGCTTCCCAGGAAGTGGCTGGACATCGCCTGCTGATGGGAAGTAGAGAATAAAATCTTTGCTTCCTTTTTTTTTTGCTTCTGCACATGGCCTTTACTTTTGCTTTTTTTTTTTTTTTTAATTAAACCGCCTTTATGTTGACCCACAAGGTTTTGGGGTTTTTTTCCATCTCATTTTCTCCCCGCCTGTCCTGCTGAGGAGGGGGGCAACAGAGCAGCTTGGTGGCATCTGGCATCCAGCTGCGGTCAAACCCACCACACCTTCCAACATGGTAATTCCTGTCAATTTCTTATTAAAAGTATTGATGTCAAAAGAAATTTTACTCTTTTTTGTGTATTTTCAGGCAGGAATGCCAGAGGAATATACCTAGAAGAACACACCTGACAGAAGTAACTCAGTGCTGATCCAGCACAGATATGCCTTGAGGCTTTGGCAACATCCTTGTCCATTTTCACATCTGTAAAATGAAGGCAGATCTCACTCTTCTTTGCCTTACGTGGCTATAGAGATTAAGCAGATACCAGACTACTTTACCTTCTACCAGTGTAACACAGCAAACAGGCTCTTTTCCTGGGGTAGAAAAACTCCTAGAGGGGCCTGGGGCAGAGCAAGGTGGAGCACCTACAACAACCTTTCATTCTGCACGTACTACTGCAGGCTCCCCCAGCCAGGGAAGGAGGGCAGCTAAACAGCCCCAGTTGCCTCCACTATGGAGACAAACTAAATGTGTGCTGCCCTTCCCTTGCAATGAGAAGTAAGGGTGAAACCCGTTTTCCTTCTTTAAGATTAATACTCCCCACCAGAGAGATCCCAAAGGCTTGCTTAATATATATTAAGTATAAATATAAATAATACATTATTAAAAAAATAATTAGGCTAATGAAGACTCCTGTCCTATATGATAAAGAGACAGGAGAGGAGAAATCTTTTCTGCTGCTTTTGTATTTGCCAGGCTGGTGATGACAGTCACATTTTAGCTCTTCGGCTCATAGTAAGAGAGCACTCTGTACAGTAGCATATTCACCTTGCAGATGCTTCACAACAGTTTGCAACAGCAGGTAAATACTAAATATAACAGCAACTTTACAAATATGGCAACAGGGGAATGGAGAAGTTAAGGAACTCAATTCTGTTTTTTCTGTAAGTAGCTGGCAGACAAGCACAGAACAAAACTTTCCCAAATTCACTTCCAGAAGGTTAAACCAGCAAGCTGCAGGCACCTGCCACGGTATGCATGGGTTCCTCATGGAAGTTGGATGTCTTGCGTATGGCCACTGAGCCACCTAGTAGCAGGACTTAGACCAAAACGCGTATTTTGAGTTCCATAACCTAATAGAGCGGGACTGGTCAACAGATCAAGTGTCTACCATGTTGGGGTGGTAATCCATTTCTGTTTTGAAAGGAAACATCAAGGAAAGGTTTAGCAGAAACAGATAGGTACTTGTCTTTTCGGAAGTAAAAACAAAAGAAGAAAATGTCTGTCTTTTCCTTCATATAAAGTGTGGCTTGAAGATTTTTTTACTTGTATTGCAACAACACTAAGTTCCATGCACAAAGGAAAAGGATGAGATTTCTGGGATTTAGGTACCAGTCAGTGCCAACTAATTGAAACAATGATGAGACTGTGTGTGTGTCCATGTCTGGCTGACCATTTAGCAAAATTTTGCTTATAGAAGGGCCACCAATATTCTGAAAGACAAGAAGCACTGCTCCTGGCTGGCAAACAGGGAGCAGTTCTACGTAGCAATGGGACCTTTGCTTACCTTCTAGCTCCGTGCACGCAGCAGCACGATCCTTCACACGTATTAACAACTGCAACCTTTCACATAAATAGCTTTTCATAAGTTTAATTTGAACTTTCACTACTCTTTTTATTGGTAGAGCATTTAGGAGAAGAATGGCTTGCTCTTTAGGAACTCAGGTGATCTTCTGTTTTCAATTCATCACTTTAGAAGATGTGCTACTATATTACAGGCAATCCAAATGTGTGTGATACTTACTGTGCATGAAAGCATTAGTCATACAACTGGATGGGCACCATGCCAGCCAAACTCATCCGTCAGGCTGTCAACACCTTACTCTTTTTCTGCGGTGACCTATGTGGAAAATTTTCCTACAAACAGCTGTTCAGATGGTAGGCAGACAACAGGTTGTCTTAAACCTGCTTTCAACTGTGCATAAAGGTTTGTGAATTTCTAGTCTCATCTGCAAGATAAACAAGAACAGGGTGTACTTTTGATTTACATTTATGATTTGTTTTACATTTATGATTTGGTTTACATTTTCTATTTGTAGAAATTCTTCTGGACCTCCTAGCTCTATCACCAAAAAAAGACTTCTAGTTCACTGACACTTTCCTTCTGATGAAAAAAAAATTGAGATGTGAATCCTGCAAAGAGAATTGAATTCTCTTCCCATCTGGTCCTTTTTTTTTTCTTGAGTTCATCAGCAGACATGAAAAGATGGCCCAGAATCATGTGACAAAAGCTCAGCAATGCGTACTGTCCATGTGATGAAGACTTGTATTTCACAAAATGGAAGTGCTGTTTTATTACGTAAAGCAGCACCTTTCTCAACAGCACTGAAAATAAACATTCTGAAAGCGCAAGAATGACTTAGGACCCTAATCCTTTGGACTTTCAAGGAGACTTAGGCCTTAGGTTACAGGCCAGACTATTTAAACATTCCCTAACTCCTTTGCATAAAATTTCTTTCTGGACCAACCTAGGCTTTGAGAGGTACCAAAAGAAATAACTGATTGACAACTGTAGGTAGAACTTAGACCTTCTGATTAAAGCCCTAGATGGCCATGAGTAGAATTCATCATGCTGGATTAGATGTCTGAAGAAAAGACCTGAGCTGGTCAGTGAAGATGCACTTGACCTGTTTTGGATGTTGCCTTTAGGATGACACAAAACACTCTACAAAGTGCCCGCTTCTCTTCCCTGAAGTCAGAAGTAGCTCATTTCTAGATATCAACACATTTCTAGATATCAAAGGGGGATAAATCCCCCTTTCAACTCATTTTTGGAAATAGGATTTAAGTCCCTAAATCTTTTTGAGATTTCATCCTGTCTTTTTTTTGTAGTCCGGTATAGACTCTTAACACCATACACAGCTAAGCTGGCATATGGACAATTTTAATAAAAGCAACACCTACATGTCATTCAGCAGTGTGTCCTTAGTTTTCCAAAAGCTTCAGCAGAATTATCATTCCTGCTTTATAAAGGTGAAAGCAGAGAGGCAGGTATATTCTTTACACTATCTGGCAGTAATATTCTGATACCTGGCTGACGAAAAAGAACTCTTCTGGGGGCAATTTAGAGCAGTGTCTTAACTTAGCCATATTTAATCACATTTTGGAAGAAGCTCTTGATTGTGGAATTAACTGTGCATGTCGAGAGCCTTGGGAGACTACTGCATTCAGCTTAACAGAGCTCTAGCAGCCCTCGGGTTAGATTGCATCACATACAGATGTTTGACTGATGATCTTGATTAACTTTTTCCTTCAAATGTGACATTCACTTTTTCTCCAAGAGACATCCTCTTCATTCTTTTATTCATGCACAAAGATTATACAACATTTTTAAAAAACAAAAAGTACATTCAGTAATTCATACTGCTTACTCTTCCTTGCCATTGCATGTGATTCCCATGACTGTACTTGATAGCAGTATTTCCAGGGCACAGAAAGTTCCTTCACAAAACGTGGGGGTTGATTTTATTTGTTTATCCTTTCCTTTACACATTTCCAGAATGTCAACTCTGACATTCTGTATTTTTGCTGAAATTCTTCTTTGTGGTCTCAGAATTATGGATTGCAAGCTTAGTCAGAGCTATAATTGAGGGCGACGTTAATCAAATACAAATGTTTATAAACCAGAGTTTTAAATGCTATGAACAAAAACATTTTTCCACTTCAGAGCTCATTCTGTTCTGTATAAACACATTTCTATTGCTGATTCTTCAGCCACTGAAAGCTTTTCTGACTCTTCTTGATGTAAAGGTATAGGCCAGCGCTAGCAGGGAGAAGGTTCAGTTCTGGGTAACTTCAGGAAGTTGCAGTCTGCCTAGGTTTCAATTCTCCCGAGTACATGATGGGGACGATAATACTCTCCAGAGGGTCCCTTTCATTCTTGTCCATACTGATTGCACAGAAAACCACTATCAAAAGGATTGATCTCAACAGACACAATGGTGTGAAATCAATTAGAAAACCTACTGTTTCAGCATGAACTGATGTTCATATCATTAAAAAAAACACAGCTCCATGAAGGGGGTGAGAACAGTGCAACCAGAAAGACCGAAGCAGCTACTCATCTTACATATGAGCCACAGGGATGAAACTAGGGGGATATTAAAGAAATGCAATAAATATACTAGAATAACTGAAACATCAACTAATAGCAGCCCTCAGTTTTGTCACTGTCCTGTTCAAAAAGTCCTACAGAGTACAAATTTCCCAAAGGTCTAGTCTAAGGAATAAAAAGAACACATATATCCCTATCAAAATAAATTTGTTTAGATCAAAACTAAAATTGTCATTTGTGGTTCAAACAAAAGACGACCGACTTTTGGCTGCTTCTGCAACACTTTTGCTGCTCAAAATTGCTATGAGTGCAAAACATGCCTCTGCGTATGTATACAATACATCTATTTAAAGGCCAAGAAAACTTCGATACACTATATTTCATTATAATGAATTTAAAACTGCAGGCACCTATGAGCAGTTTCATATTTGTACACCTCATGTTTACAGAATTGGCCAAGTTGTGGATAATACTAAATAAACAAAAAATTCCTTTCAAGTTCACCCAGAAGATTTTACTTAGGCTAAAAAACAGTATTTCATTTAATCTCTAGGCTGACAGACTTTCTATTAAAATCATAAAAAGGGGACAATTTCCAAAACAAAATGGCATTTCAAAAGCCAAATTTTAAACTTACAAAGTTACAAAATGAAATATCCTGACTTTCCATATTTTTTTCTTTTTTTATGAAAAAATCTTTGAGTATATGACCTAAAAATTACTAGTGTCACTCCTAAAACTGCATTTTTGGGCAATTTTGCTATTCACAAAAAACAGTCATCAGTTTGGTGTTCACACTACACTCAGAACATAATAAGTGTTTCTCAGAAGCAGTCAAAACTCTGGAGTGTTAAGATATTGCTTACCAAAGTATGTGAATTTTCTTAATGTTCATGTCTCTTTAGGCAAACAAATCAGGGTATTGACGTTTACAAGCACACTCTGGCTATAAAATTTGAGCACTTGTATTTAAGGGAGTTAGGTGTGCAGTGAAGCTCCCCAGTTAATACTGAGAGGTATAGCTAACTGAGATGGAGTGGCTGCCTTAAGAAGTTCCCATCTTTTCTCCCAGCTTCCAAATGCTGTTCCTGCACCACAGCTCACCTCCCATCAGTTGTACAGACACAATTGTTGTGAAGCAGCTCAGTAAACTGGATCACTCAACTATCAAGGCTAAAAATAATTCTGTAACTATTTTCCTTATTTGCCTTAGTCCAAAGCAGGCAAAGTAAGGAAGATGTCATCTCTGCTAGGAAGGAAAGGTGGTGGGGAGAGGCGAGATCTTTCATTAGAGTAAGTGCTGCTCTCAAGAAAAGCAGACAAGTTTTCAGGGACACAAACCTTTCTACGGGTCCAAAACGCAACTAGCAAACTTAAGCTAACTACATTTTGGAGACAGTGTCTCTGTTCTCAGTTACATCAACCTATTTGATAATATCAGAGAGAAGAGTAATGGAAACAAGCAGATTAGCTGGGAAATATAGCCAGAGAAGTGATGATAGGACAGAGAGGGGAACGATGAAAGACAAGTGATGCTTCTGTTCAAAGAAGGGAGCATTCACTGTGGTTGTTGTAGAATGTGTGTATTAGTTTTGCTTTTGTTGTTCTGACACAGTTTGGTTCCACTAGTGATCCATGGGGTTCGTGGGAAGACTGTTTCTGATGATGAGTTCGGCAAGGCTTGGGTGAGATGGGAGTTATTTGGTGCCTTGCAGTGAGTGGGTTGGGGAGTTTTTCTTTCAAATTGTGATCTAATAAGCAATCCAGTATAACTGGAAAGAGGTTAATTAAGGCCCAAACACAACAGTTGATGTAAGAGTTTATCAGGCAAGCCACAAAACCAACACACTCTTAGCCTTTCGTAAAACAACATGATTTACTGCCTGCTAAAATTAGTCAATTACCTTGTGTTTGTTGATACAAACAGGCACATCTGTAATTACCACATTTCTGCCTGGTCTCCTGTTTCTGACTCCTTACAAGAACCAAACACCAGGCCAGAGACAGGCCCATAGACTAAAAGTGAGTGAGACTAGTGGTGAGACCACTGTCACTCACGTGTGTCCTTTACTTAAGGATACTTCAGTGAAGATTTTCACGGGGGAAAAAAAAAAAAAAACCCAAGTATGGATGCCTTCAGCAAGATTCCAGAACAGTGCTAGCTCAATGGCATGACAACATGTGGGTTCCAGTTCAGGGTGCCAAATTCATATGAGCTGATCTTTCAAATACACAGAAGATCTCTTGTATTAGGAAAGATATACTGGGTTAGCATGCTAGGCTAATTCAGGTAGGCTTTCGTGGAATGCTGTGGAAATAATTGAATAGTCCTTGTTAAGAACATTGCTTGTGCTTGTTTGCAGTACTAATTGCACAAATGTTTATGCACAACAGACAATATGTTCAGTGTTTTCAATATCTAAGAAACTTGTTAAGAATAAACACTAATGACATATTTTGCAAGATACATAATCTGTTTGTTTATGTGACTCAATATGTCTAAAGAGGAGATTTTGATTATTTTAATACAGTCCTGTGGTGGCTATTGTTGACTTTCCAATACGCAAATGGACAGCCCGACAGCTAAATACTTGAAGAGGTTCCATATTTAAATATCTCCAAGACCTGTAATTTTCCAAATCCATTAGCTATTACATTTGGGTTAAGGCACATAATAATCCAAGCAATATGATGGTCAAAGAAACGTCTTAGTTTGTTAACATGTAGGGGAGCACCTGGAAAAATAATGATGTATTGTCAACATGAACTTGTACTTGGTCAATGCAAAATAAAACCCTTGCAAATGTTAACAAAACATAAATCCCAAGCACTTCTGTAGTTAAACTTCTTCCCTATGAACCTCCTACCCCTCCACCAAAGCAAACAAACAACAAAAGCAGATGCAATATATTACTACATTACAATATACTTTTTTTAAAAAAAAATCACATCTCTTCAGAAGACAGAACATTTCAAATTAATGTTCACTTTTAAAAACTTAGAATTTTTACAGTTAGATAAAATTACAGCCATGCTACCTCATCTATCCACCGCCCTAACATAATGATACCAGCCTACAAGCCAGCATCCCATACACAAGATCATCATGGCCTACCTTAGCACCCAGAAAAATGAAAACAGCTGCCTAACTTTTCACTCAGACATAATAATATCTGATATAGGAGGAAAAAAAAAAAACAAAACATGTGTGTATTACTTCTTTACATCTATCCCAAAAGAGGTACTCGTAAAGAATGAATATACTATTAGGCAATGTTATGTATTATGCTTTATTAAAAGCTGATCGTGAGTTTGGGATTGTTTAGTGAAATTTTTAGCAAAGTTTTACTAACCAGGCTTTACATAGCTTCTTCACTTAAATAAAAATATAATACAAGCATAGCAATCAATGAAATTATAGCATGAAATAGTGCGGTAGTAACCATAAACTTGAAATTGTTTATTTTGTTCTTTGGGAAAAAGAAGTTTATGGGAAAACCCTCCAGCTTTGTTGTCAAGGATTTTGGATTGCTTTGCAGCATAATGTCTACAATGCTGGGGTTTTTGGTGCTGGGGTTTTTCCCTTGCAAAAATGCAGCCCATGTGCTCAAGCTATGGGAAAGTAATGTCAGTATTACTTAAAATCTGCTCCTGTTCTTTGCTAAAGTTAACCCAGTGTACTATCATTTAGGAGAGAAGCCTCTTCAGTGCCTAATAAACAACAGTGAGTTTTAAGAAAAACATCATAACTTTCAATTTGAGGCTGCATTTGTACCTGCTTTGTGAGCAAGAATTCATCTAGGTTATTTCTTCAGCTGCAGTATGGATTTGCATTTAAATCATTATGCAAAAGTATAAGATTGGAGTAATTATTAGGCAGAAAATAGGGAGGGTGCACCCATCCATACTCAGCTCACAGAAGTTTCAAATCCTCTCAAAAAAGGGTGTGTTTTTTTCCTCTCACACTACAGGATGTTCAGTAATTGGCATGCTGCTGGTACCAGCTGTCATGTTAACTGTGAGTTTTAAAATTAGACTAGATGGAAAAAAACCACTGAGGTAAAGAAGATATCTTGAAATTGCAAGGAGATGTGGACACTGTGATCTACCCGATGCTAATGATTGAAGGGACCTATAATTAACAATGAGAGCACTGCAAAGGATTTGAATGTTCTATTGCTGCAAGACATGTCACAGACACCAAGTATTAATCATGACTTTTTTAATTCTTCTGTCCTCAGTGACCCACTCAAGTGTCACTGAGGAGGGCATCTCTGAGGGTGTCTTCACCCTCATCATGTGCTCAGTCTCTCACAGAACGCACTGGCATGATTTCCTTCCTACAGCAAAGTTCAATTTGTTTTTCCAAGCTGCCTCTTCTCAGTTTGCAGTAACTGACAAGCCTTGCCCTGGGTCCTTTTGTTCGCTGGATATGCTCTCTCCAGGACAGTTTTCACTAGGCATCTTTCCAAGGATGTGTCACCCTGAGTTTGCCTTGTATTCAAATCTTAGGTAACTATTTAAATCACACCACCACAGCTGCTTCTTCCTCTATCTAATTAATGAACATTGTGCACCCTATCAGAGTTCTATCAATTCAAAAGAAAAGAGAACCTGATCAACAACAAGGTAATCATAAAACAGCATTCTCTTTGGGGCTATAAAAGTGTAATTAGGAGCAAGATGATCAACGTTTTTAACTAAGCAAAGAGGAAAAGAATTTGAACAATCAGTACAACTAGAGCGCCAGTTTCAAACCCACATAGGCAAACTGGTACAAGCCTCTCCATGAATATCAGTGAGTGATTCAAACCTGCGTCACAGAGGAAGATGTAAAATGCCAAGATTTCCCTTTCCACAAAACGGTACAGTTTTAAACTGTACTGTTTTAAACTGTACCTTTCATTTGAAGGGTAGTTCTATTCACATTTTCACCCACAACCAAACCAATAAAAGAGTTTTCTGATGTCCTTTATCCTTGGCCAACTGTTTTTCTTCTTATTTGTGTTGCACAACTACATATGTAGGACTGTTGTTTAATACAAAATCAACTGAACTGTCAGAACTTAAAATAAGGAATGGCTTTTCAACTTGAATCATTTTACTGATCAACTTACAGTCAGCCTCACATACACTCCAACGGCACAATCCAAAAAAAGAGCGAACGGCAGCACAAGAACAGGAACAAGCAGTTCCCCATTTACTTGAGAGCTGAAGGTGGATAAAGAAGTTACTGGCTGCAGGCTAATGACAAAAGAGCTTCAGTGGCACAACACAGCAAATACAGCTGTTGCCCCTCTTCTGTTGTGCCAGTGAAATTCTTTGTCGGGTTACACTGAGCAGCAGATCAAAGAGCTGATCTGCATTAGGAGTAATATCTTCACTCTGGCAGCGGGTTTAGCACCACCAGGAAGGCTGGGCACTCCCATAAAGTTGTGTTTCCATGAGCATCCCTGTCTCATCAAATTATATCCTCATGGTGAATTTCTGTGTATCAATGTACTTTTATGCAAACTGTGGCTGGTCACATTTCAGCGTTTGTCTTTAATGTGCATTTTAAATAATCAGAAATTAATATTACAGTGAACACAGCTACCTGAGAAATGACATCCTCTATCCACAAAACAAGTTAATGTCTCCTGTAGACATGCCCAGTCTTTAGCTTCTTCATGAAATCACCGATACAAATACTGATCATAAATGGGCTCTGGTCATGTCAGAGGTGGTAGTGAGCTTATTTAGCCTCTGTCCTTGAGAACCAGATTAAAGCTACATGTTCACTTTGAGCAGACATAAGCTAGCCATGGCATTTTAGTTATTAGTTTAAACTGGTGTTTGTTAACCTCAGAGTTTAATGCTTTCATCTTAATGACAATCTGCTATGTCTCCACGACTGAAAAAGTCCTAGTTACATCCACACACTCCTAATTCAGTTCAGTGTACTGTGGGTAGTTTCCTTCCCCTAATTAAACAGCCATCACTGTAATGGGAAAGAAATTAAGTTGGCTGAAGTACTACGAATTTAAATCATGCAGCTGGTCCCTTGGTGATGGTCCCTAGGGGGCGAAGACAGATCATCAGAGCTAGAAGGACAAGATCTACATGCAGAATGTGCGTATTCGAAATCCAGCAAGGGCTGTCTGGTCACCAGTCTGTGATGTTATCTGGAATTTGCTATTGAAATCAGAAATTAATTATTTTCTAGGCAATTATAAGATAGAGAATCAGTCTATAAGCAAACCTAAATTTTATCTTTCCACTGATTATCTTTATTTTTAAAGGGAAAAAAATCTCCATTTACTTTGTAATCTCCATTTGTTATTACATACTCAGCTCCACATTTCCTCCAAAGTCCTACAGCTACTTCCAAATACAGGACTTCAGGTTCTAAGCACTAGGTCTTCTCCAAACCCTTTTTATCCTGATGTTTACACTCTGATACAGAAAGACAAGGGCTGCCCTTCTGTCTCATGCTGACACCTCAGTTTCATGACACAGGGGATTTTGGCAGTGGAATTCTTCTCTACCCTCTCTGTCAGTCACTTGTTTTGCCCAGCACTGGAGTTCCCTCCTACCCCACATGCAATGACACAATTATTTGCACAGGGCTTCCAGAGGTGCACTAAGCTGAACTAATAGCTCCCTGAAACTATGAGCAGGAGGTCATGCTTCTGCCGTTTATCTCCTACCAGCTCTGGTACTCACCAGACCCTCCTTTGAGCTAATTTAATGTGCTAAAATGGCAGAGTAAAAGACAGGGTTGAATACTTTTCTACCTAGTGAGCTAAATCAGCTCACAGAAGGGTCTGGCAAGTATTGAAGCTGTTGTCTAGGAGGGGGAGAGCGCCAGTGCAAAGCACAGCTCAGCTCAGGGAAGAAGTACAAAACTTACCCCCTTCCACAGGAGTAGAGCTGGTACCTTCTCCTGCCCCCTTTTTGTTTGCATTATTCTTAACCTTATCTGGTTCCCTGATCCAGTTCACAATCCCCAAACATTTGTGTCAACAACTGAGCGAGTGACAGCCTGAGTGTAGACGTTCTTCAGTTAGTTTCTCTCTAAAGGACACATGTTTTCTGAGCAGAATTTTGCTTCAGACATGTCTATTAGGTTCATTTAAATAAGACCATGCATGGAGGTGTTACCAGGCATGAAAGATGAGAATCTGGTGCATTCAGCTTTTATCAAGGTTCCGTTAGTCCACTGCATTCTCTGCTCTACCAGAACAGAAAAAATAACATTATGTATGACGGGCAGCTGTGGTATATTCCACAAACACCACTGTTCTCATGTTCATCTTCTTACTTATCAGGTTTAGTCTCTACATAAACTAGAGATAAGCTTGCATTCCTTATAATCACTAATAAAGTTTCACAACCACTCTCTACAGGTATAAAAGATTTGCACTAAAGTTGGTACGACAATTCAAAGTTTATCTCACAAATCATTCCAGAATAATGAACAGCAAGAAAGGACCTAATTTATCCATAAACTGGCTCCTATACTTGTTTAAGAGCTACTCAGCTTCAGGGATGCATTTCAGAAAAGCACTTTCAAGTATCAGAAAGTTATATAGTGATAGATTGCATTTCGTAAGTAGAAAGGTAAGGTTAATACTATAATTTGGTTCACTGTTAAGGCTGCAGAAAAATAACAGGGGTGCATTTACCTGACTAGGATCTTCTGTGACTATGAGAGTTCAGAAGAGGAAGCTTCAGCCAAAGAACAGTTGACTTTGGGTGGCCACTCAGCTGACATTTAGGAAAATGCCTCAAAGACCAGCCATCAGGACCCTAGCTGTCCATTCTGCAAAACCTTTCTCTCCACTAGATTTATCAACCCTATGGGCTGGCTAGACAAAGAAGATCATAACTTTACACTGACATGCAGTTAACTATTAGAGTCCTGTCTGTGACATTTATTCATCTGTTTCCAAATGCAACAAAGAGTTTCTTTGGTGCATTTTACCTCATTGATAAACTTTGCCCAACATTAGGAGAAATTTCAGGTTAGTCTGGGAAACACTGGGCATTTGCATTTCCCAGGGAGTGAAACCAATCACCCTGAGGATCATGGACCCAGTGGGTTCAGCAGAACCAAGTGCCTCCACTCAGCACTTCCTAAACTGCCCATCTTCCACCAAGCTGCAACATGCTGATGCAGTGGCAACCAGAATTTTCTTCCTTCATAAGCAGCAGGACAGCAGGCAAAAGACCTAAAAGGTGGGCTTCCCTACAGAACTCATTACAGTGGGTTCCTTCATCTCCAATCTGTGAAAGCAGAGCAAAACTAGATAAATACAGAAACAGCCATCTTCTCTCAAAAATCTCAATGCACTAAAAGACCACTAGATCTTTTTAATACAAAGCCTATAATTTCATTTCTTTGAAGTATTCCCACTTAAATGTTTATTGCCACAACTGTAAAGATCTATGTGAGATTAATGTGGATACAGTTTTTGAAAAGAAGAACTAATGGCCTGAGATTGGCAAGTAGAAAGTCAAAGTTTCATCTAGGTTCTATTGCTACATTTCTCCCATTTGATTTTCTCTGACCTGTAAAACATAAGTATACTTGGATCCACAGCTAGTCTAAATCATCTGACAAGTCTGGCCCAGTACCTATCTAACAGAGACACTGTACATTCAAGTGATCCTTTGTAATGCAAGCTGAGGACCGGTAATACTGCACTGTTTGGCTACATACAAATTCTCATGCAAGTCTGACTGCTACAAAAATTTCAGAAACAGGCTAGTAAAAAGTTTGAGAAATAAACTGAAAAACTTGAGAAGTAGCGCTGCACACTGAGACTGAGGAAGATCTCCAGTCACCCTCATCTCTGACTGCCCAACTCAGAGGGCACAGTGGCAGCTGAGGTGCAGCTGTCACTCAGCATGGTGATCAAAATGCAGATTGATTTTCAGACCTTATGTGACACTTACACTTTATCCTTTCAGTGTTTCGCTAATTTTAATGCTCACATATGTGGGATTTCTGAGAAGCTGAGAAAATTATCAGATATTGATTCAAACTGGGATATATATGACTACATGCTTCCAGGACTGCTTCATCTTTCGGGGGCAGTGCTGATCCTCCCCATTCCTGTCCTTACCCCATCCCTACTTTGCCCTCTTTAAGCAATAAGACCAGTCCAATAAGCCTCCTTTCTGCTTAGGGCTTCTGTGAACTTTTTAGTCAGACTTGCAAACGTTGCTAAACATGATCCTCGGCTCTCACAAGACTTTTCCTCGCTAAATTACTGCCATTCACCCAGCTGACTTGTTCTTCAGCAGAACTGTAATACAGCCATAGTAGCCAGTGATCTTGAGAAACTAGCAAAGCATTCCTCCAAGCAGTGTAAAATTCTCAGTCGCAGCCGCCCAGACAAAAAAAGAGCATGACCGCAAGGATACAGCTAACAAGCAGACCATCATCCACATAATAACTGTAAGGCATGGCATCCAGAAGAAAGAAAAGAAGCATGCCTTAGGTCAGCCATCTATATGCCTAACAGATCAGGAAGCAAGAAAGCATTTTATATGATTTAGCCCAGACTAGAAAAGAACATCCCTGAGAGCATACTTGCTATTTTCCACTCTTTCATTCTACAAACAGCACCCAGTGGGATGATAGAGTTAAAAAGGTGTGGCTGTTGTTCTCCTCTAATACCTCCATTTACAATATTCTGGTGCTGGCAAGCACTATGTACAGAGGGAGGAGCAGAGACTGAATACCAAAAAAGTTTAAGAGTTTACAGTTTTTCCCTTCCTGTGGTTTAAAAAGAAACCCAGGAGAGTGGATTTTTTTGTTGTTGTTGCCTATCAACAAACCCCATTTATTCATCATGTAATGCAATATCTCTGTGGTAACTCCAGAAAAAATCCATAGTTGTTCTTTGCGTAAATATGTTTGTTTTCTTTGGTTTATGTAGCCACTGAAATGAATCAGACATGCACTGGATGTGTTTATTGAATTGCCATTGAAGCATGCCATGCATGCATCATACATGCAAAGATTGTTACACTTTCTTAGCATAGGCTTCAGTTTTGCTTTGTCAGAGATTTGCAAAAATCTTGTCAAAATTATGTTACTCCTGCTTTGACTGGATATAATGATGTTTTCACAAGGGCAAAGTTTAGATAGACAAAGAGATAAAAATATAAGGTCACTTCAGTGAGGCAATCTGAGCTGGAATGTACATTTTGAATGAACAAATCTGTAGACTTTGTACAAGGCTTTCCTTTCAGCCCCGTGTAGCCCTTCCAACAGAGAGTATCAGCCTGGTGACTGAAGCACAGACCACAGAGTCAGCTTTTATTCTTGGCTTGGATACAAATTTGTTGTGTGACCTTGATCAAGTAGTTTAACCTCTGCATTTCCTTATTTGTAAACAAGAATAATCACCATCCCTTACCTCAGAGATTTTATTCATGAATACTTGTAAAGAACCTTGAGATTCTTGGCTGAATGTTGCTATAGAAACAAGAAGCATAACTACAATACAATCGTGTATGATACTTTTATGACCCCAGTCACTGTAGTACTCAAGTAGTTCAGCCTTTCATTTTAATATGCAGTGGTACCGTCACATAAGAGTGAAATAGCAGCAATGTCCTATTTCATCCATTTTTGGAGATGAGGAATTGAAGTACAGGCATTACACCTACACAATCTTTTGAGCTCAAAATTGTGCTTTGGTTTAACTTTCAAATTCAGTCACATACATGAGGTAGATACAGGGAAAACTGAGGAAAGAAAACTCAGATCTACATTCCCCTTAACATGGGTCCAAGCATACACATGTACAGACCATATGGGCAGGGTGACCATGCTCACTTAGCTGGCCATCAACATTTACCCCATCTGCCCTTCTTGCAAAACAGCTGCTAAGTGCTTCTTAAGAGAGTTCAGACATCATACATTGCAAAAGCAGACAATAGGAGTTTTAGACAGCCTAGGAGACCTACACACACTTATCAAAAGGTATCTAGTGGGTAGCAAAATGGCTTCATAGAAACGGGTGAGGGATCAAACCAGTGTTAGGTTTCTCAGTAGTCCAGACTGCTCAGGCACAGCATAGGCACAAACATGGAGACTTCCCACTCTGCTTCAGTGACATAATCCACACTGACATCAGTCAGTGAAGGTTCAGTGACTAACTGACCAACTCAGAATCAAAGAAGGAAAGTTGCAGCAGGCCTGCTACATCTCACACTAGTCCTCTGCCTGACCAGTCCATCCTTCTCCTGCACTGGGAGTGCTGTACATTCCGAATAGACCCGGTAAAGCTGAGATCACCATGATCCAAGGAAATGCTTCTGCATAGTGCAGGTGCTTGTACATGCCATTCATGCACCAAAGTCAGTCTGTGCAGCAACCACGGAACTCATTTTGTTTCAGAAACATGCATTAAATAGTCGGAAATGACAGCTAAACACAGTTATTGCTTGTTGCTGTTCCTCAAATTTTGATACTGTTTGAACTGTAAAAAGTTTTCATTAATCCTTGTGAATTAACACATGCATTTTAATGTCACATTTGCTTTTATATGTTGACGTTTGTGATAAGATTTCTATTAATAAAGTTTGTTTACTGACAGGCTTTTTGCAGCTCCTTCCCCAGCCACCAACATTGCAGGCAGCCAGTTTAATCGTAACACTGCTAGTTTGCAAGTGGTGAAGTATCTGTGCTCTAAGCTGGCTTTAGGATCTGCTAAGCGGGTACGGGGTCAAATCATCATATGGCTTAACTTATTGACATAAAAGCCAGTATAGAATTTATATGGTGAAAGAGTGTGTAAGTGCAAAAGAATTTATACAACAAATCATTTCAACTGATGCAGATTCAGCCACTCACTCACTGTCACGATGCACAATACCGCATCTGCTGCAATAGGAGTCAAGTTTGAAGGGACAGCCTATATCATTAGGTTGTACCACAGTCAGCAAGTGTTCCCTATGGCTGAGAAACAGTTTCTGAATCAAGATCATCATAAAGTACAAGATTCTTAAGTTAAACCTCATCACATGCATAGATATTCTCCTATCACTGTGAAGAAGTAATTTTTTAAAAAATTATATACTATATTTTCTTACAGTATTTATAGAAAAAGTTTTGAATTATTTTAAATTCTATTTTTAGAAAAAGCAACTGTGGATTAAACCCCCTACATAAAGCCTTCATAAAAATTTTTTCTATGTTGCTGTAACACCAGTGTTTGACCTAATGCTCCTTTTTCTTAGATTAGACCAACAAAATCTTGGCGGAAGTTTCTAGACACTAGTATAAACAGCTGGGTGCCCTGTGGGCCCAAAGATACCCTTAAAAAAAAAGAGTCCATTGTAGCGAATTTTCTTCCAGACCCTTATCAAAATGTTCATCCTGAATATCCCACCGATGACAGAGAGTCCATACACATTAGATGGACCTTATAAAAAGGCCTTTCTGGAGGCCCATCTTAGCTTGCCAATGCCAGCTCTTAGTATTACTTTGTCTGTCTGCCAACCCTAAGGTTTGCACAAAATTATGACCTTCAGTACCTTTGCTAAGGAACAGTGCAAATGACATGTTAGCCGCCAACCCCTGCTGATTAGCATGAAACTTCAGCAGGTTTAGCTGGCAAGCTGCTGCAAGGTTGGTTAACACATTTGGGGTATTGTTTGAGATCTCTGTGCTGTGGAGTAGCACTTGTATGAATCAGCAAACACAGAGAAATATCTGTATAGATATGATATGTACAGAAGTCAATATTGGTCATTTTATATCAGGCAGTATATCTTTGTTTTCTTTTGTGGCTTGAGTTAGACTAATCCACAAGCCTGGGTTAAAGAGAATAAGAAAACACCGTTCCTTTAGTTAGCTACTGTTGATTGCTTTGCTCTCACCAAGAGAAAAGCAGGGCAGAATCAGAGACTGGATCTTCCTCCTTTGATCCTACATAAGAAAGGAGAAAAAGGCTAAGTGAAAAGAGGCTATCAGCTCTCCCTGCTGGGATTTTGCCACACGTGACCAGTTAATGGAAAGACCAATGCCCAGAAATTTCATAGTCTGGCTCCCACTACTTGCACTCCTGCTTATAAAGCCTTCCCATTACCACCACAGAGGTTGTCTGTAAGTTACTGACCCTATGCTTTTAGCAAGGGAGGGGACTTCCTCTTTTCCATTGTTTTTCAGGTCGTTTCTGACAAAAGCTGGGTCCTTGGTCTCTTTGGTTTTTTTTTTTTTACATTTTTAAAGGGCATTTTTCATACAGTAATAAGGAGGCACCTGCTTTCTGTTAGGGATCGAGAAGGAGGGACCTGATCTGTCAGTGTTCTGTTTTTGCTAATAAAACTCTGCAGGTCAGTGGGATACTGCTAGTTCAGAAATCAACAAGATGCCAGTAAGAGCTTACTGGATTGAATCAAGGCACTAGGATGAACTCAAGGCATAACAATATGAATACAAATGAAAAAAGTCAGTGTCTCCTATAATAGTCCAGGGCCATAAGATTGCTACAAATCTAATGCATCTGTTTCTTACACTTTGTTCATCATATAAACCAGCAAAATGTGGATACAGATTGCCATGGTTTTAGCTAGGAAAAGTGTAGAGGCAGGGTCAGACCTTTACAGTTTGTTAACTAAAGCATCAGTAGGACAGCCTTGGAGACATTTCCCCAGTCACTTATGAGAGAGATACAACATGTGCAGTGCAGAGTTAACATTATGAAAAAAGATGTAAAATATCTGCTGCGCAGAGACATTTAACTGCTAGGTGCAAAAGAAGTAGAATCAACCTATTCCTTCTCTGCCTGGCTCTGCCTTCTTTCTCACTGCAGAAAAAAAAGGTGCTAGTATTACCATTAGCTGTGTAAGGTAGCATTAGCCACTTAAAAAAGTGCAACTAGTATGTAAAACATTAGTCCATGTTTCACACCAGCCTAACCTGAACTAAAAAAGAAAACTAAGAGATGCTATCTAACCAAAGCATCTTATCTTGACCCATATAGAAAAGCTACAGTATAGAATATGGCATTACCTGTTCTTCTCAAATGTTTGAACCATGCCACGCTGCCACCCATGGAGAACTTCTAGTCACTAGAGAAAGAGTTTGACCCCACATCCAGACATTCTTTGGCCTCCGAGACTGCTACTTAGCCCATCAGCCCTGCTTACAGTACGCCAGCTGTAGGCTAGAATAAAAGCAACAACTAATTATAGAAAGACCATATAAAAATGTTAAATGCTAATGGCCTCAGATTATCTCAGCTTTTAGATGTTCTAGAAGGTGGAAGTCTCCATCTCTCCCACCTTGCCCTGCCTTACTGCCCTTTCTTCCCTGTTTAGGCTTTCTATAACCTAGACTCAAGTTCACATTTGTAAAGATTTCATGAAAGCTGCTATATTATCACCACGTACTTCACTGGCAAAGCTGCGAAAGCTAGCAAAGCTGTCATTATTGTCCCTCATATAGTTAAGATGCAATAGCAGTGCAAATAGCAAAGCAAGAGAATGCTTTAAAGGAAAATGTTGTCTGTTAAAACTTGACTTACAATAAGCCAGGCTTTGTATTACTTTAGGAACAGCTGCTGAGAACTGCAGTGCTTCCATGTTCCTCAACAAATTAGTGTGTCCATTGGGTAGGTGAGGGAGGAAGAGGAAAGGATGGTGGAGACAGGGCAGCACACAAGCACACAGCAGCCCTCAGGGGAAGGGAAGCTGAGTGGCACCCTAGCCCTCCTAATGTGCAAACACCTTTTCCCCTTTGGAAATCCAGAGAGAACATGAGCTATTCTTGCTCCCTGCTCTAGAACTTCTGCTCCTTAGCTGACTGGCACAGCTCTCGCTTTTAGCTCTGGCAAGAGGTCAGTCATCACATAAGCACTGCTGAGTGCATTAATTACTGTGTTCACATGGTCACTGTGTCTTGTTGCCCAATTATTTCATAACTGAGTGGTATGTACTGCACCAGATCCAAGTGCACAGCTCTCACCGACTTCAAGGGCTCCCTTCACGCATCAGTCTGTTGGAATCTACGTTTTTCATAACTTTATTTACCTGACCTGTAAATATTTTGGAGAACATAATGGTGCTTTTGAACGTTTGCATATTTGCCTTGTCTACGCATTGAAGCTGTACTTACACATGTATCTCTTGCAGAATTCATTCATGAGGAAAACCATACAAGTTTACAAGTTAATCATTTTCCTGAATGTCAAAAGCCAGGGCAGATCAGGATGTGCATTGTGTTGGCAGAGCGGCAAACTAGGCTGCTTTAGTATTAATAGTAAATTTCCTAGCCTCAGTAAGACTTTTAATAGTTTTTGCAGCAGGTTAACAAGTAGCTATGGATATATGCCCATAAGAAATTGCAAAGCACATGAAAAAAGTGTAATTATTAAGAAAAAAGTGGGTTGAGTTTTCAATTCAATAGAAAAAGAAAGCATCCAATGCCTTCTTTTAGCTTTCAGCTTCCGAGTAAAACAGATTATTCTGCCTTAGTAAGAAAAAGCATGGATTTCAAGAATCCACTGATAAGCAATTTTTATATTGCAAATGTTCCAAACCAACATCCAGCAAGATTTTGTTATGGCTGCTAGCTGTAGAATGTGGCTGAGTAGTTCACGCTATGTAAGCTCAATCTTCAGCTACAGGATCATTGAGGCCAAAAAGGCAACACTCAGCTGCACAGAGCAGTGTGGCAAAGTATGCTTTAGCTGCTCCACCTCACCATCTGGTAGATAAACAAAACGCACCTTGTGAACCAGACTGTTGACTGGGATGACTGGCCTGCTGACACACATTCTGCCATCCTGCTTTTGGGGATAGCAACCTTTCACAAGAGCGAACATGAACACCTGAGAAAGAAGCTTTTCTCAGAACACAGACTGTTTTTTCATCCATCTTAGGAAGATAAAAAGCAGTGAGATCCTTACAATGACTCTTCAGAGATAGCCACCCCCGCATCAGCCACTGGTGATAGCCAAGAGAAAGGAATCTCTCTTCTGGGCTTAGGTTTCATCAGACACAAATACTTGTCTTTCATCATTCCCCCTCACTCATTTTCTTTTGGTCATAAATTATTAGATACAATGCATGTGTAACCTACTTAACATTCTGCCTCTCTTGTCTGCCCCTCTGACTGCCCCTTCTTCTGTCATCCCCAAATTTGCTTCTTGTGGCTCCTTACAGAGTGCAAGTAGAAAGTAGGTCAGACAAATGGGCACTGTCAGATGACTAGTTTCAGTTTATGGACATGATGTTGTCTCTGTAGTACCATAGCAAGTTGTTCTTACAAATCCTTAAAAGCTTGGTTTAGCCTGAAAGGCTATTAGACTTACTCAGCTGGCAAAGGAGAAGGCTTTCTGCAGGAATTTCATCTGGTTAAGTCAACAGAGCTCTGCCCACAGAGCACAGCTTCCAAACATGAGGCTTCATTTTGTATAATTAATTCTTCACCTTTTTCTGTTTATAATGAAAACCCTATTAAACGCCTAAACAACTGGGTTTTATTTTCCCTTCTCCCCTCACTTTTGCCCACACACTCCAACCCAAAAGTCTCAGTCATTTTAGTTTTCAATCATAACCAGCACTGGATACAGACGCTTCACATATTGATATGCTTCTTACAGCCATGTGATAGTGTCCCATCATGCGATGAGGAGTGCCCACCACACTGAGCAGTGCTAATGGCAGGGAAGGGGAGTGGGATTTACAGCTCTTTTAACTCCCCCAGTAAAGCCACCACCAGTCAGTTACAGCGGCAAATAAAATACTCCGACAGAAGCATAATTGAAGTTGACAATGGTCCTCCAAACTTCAGCAGAGTTTCCAACAGTGTTCACAGTTTTAGTGAATTAATGGCAAGGCAAACAGCATCTGCTCAAGTAGTTCTGTGGTCTGGTAAGGCCAGAATGTCAGTTTTAATAGTTTGATGTCAAATCACCTGTCAGAACAACTGTCTGTTGCCTCTAGACTCCTGTTACATGTGTGAAGCATGGTACAGTAAATAACCGTAGGCTGGTACTTTGTTAGACCATATTATTACATATTACAGCAGCAACCTCAAGCAGTGCTTTAACTCTAGTCACAACAAAACCCTATTCAGATTTATTGGCTTAAACAAAGGGGTAGCCACTTCCTCTTGTTCTCAAAAAAAAAAACCAACACAGCAGGGCAGAAGTGCAGAAAAAAGAAAGTTCAGAGTGGCCATAAACATACCAGAGGTGAAATCTTAATACCACTGAAATCCATGGCAGTTTTGTTACTGCATTCAGTGAGACCAAAACTTAACTTGGTATGTTTGTTTTTGTGTTGCTCAGTGAAACTAATAGAACAGATAATGGTCATCATTCCTCCCATCCATATGGAAGCCCCTAAGTGGCGGCAGGCCAGCAAATGAGAATATGTTATTAAATTGGGATCAGAAGTGGGTAGAAGGCAAGGTATAAATTTCTCCAATAATCTGACCCATTCCCTTTGGAAAAAGTCCCTAGGGAACTGTTTTAACTAACAGAATACCAAGCAGCCTTCAAACTGGATGAAACTTACAGGGAATGGAAAATTGGACCCCTCCCCATCTATATTTCACGCATTATGCCTAATGTAAAGGCTTACATTTCCCACTGCTTATTTCCTGTAGATATAATCAAAACACCTATAATTGAACAAATTGTAAAATCTTGCCTTAAGAAATAGGATCTCTCCCTTTTTTGAAAGGGCACTGAAATTCCTACAGTGGCTACTACTTAGGGTTTCTTACTGTAAAAAAAATACTGCTTTAACTACTATGGGTGGGATCCATCTGTCCTGATGAATCTGTCTAGCCAGGTGGAAGTTAGGTGTCCATTCTCACCAGCTGTATAGGCACTCTGTACTAAGGGAAGAAGTTCTGAAACTTCAATGGGATAATTCCTCCTATCCTGAAATAGGCATCTAAGAGGAATGACACCTCTGGAGGGCAATTCAGCCCACTTACTTTACACTATTTCCTGTAAAGGGAGGACTAACTTTTATCCTCTAAATGGCTAAAATTATATGAGAAGTACCTCATCCTCAGCCTTTACGTTTAGAGCATAGATGATCCAGGGGCTTTTCCCTTAAACTTCTTTTAGAAAATATTTTCTAAGCAAATGTTGCTGTGACTAATCTCTTTAACTCTTGGATTCAAGTAACTCATGGATCCAAGTAAGGCCATGAAAATGAGTGCATTATTACCACAACTAAGAAAAACAGTTCTAATACTGTTAAGCTGCGACTAGTTTCCTTTGCAACAGCAACTTATAAATGTTCTGGGTCATAAACTCATGGCACACAATAGCTTTTGCATCTTATGCTTTATCATGACACATGGATATTTCTAGTTCATTGTATGTGTAAGCGTTCAGTGTGAAAGCCTCAACAGCGCTTGGGGGCATTCTCAAAAATTCCTCAGTTATCTCACATCACTCAGTTCAGAAAACAGGGTTAAGTGTAGAAGTCAGCAAGAGACTTTCCAATTTCATAAGGTCATCCTAGTCAGTTATTTTAGACTATTAGTTGTGTGCCTTCAGCAGCTATTAAGCTTTTCATTGATAGTTTTTCAATACTGTCCATTTAGTACTTCCTTCCTGAACACAAGTATTTTCATTATTCCAAGGCAACAAATGTTATAGCCAGATCTCTTTAGAAAGTACATTGCTAGTGGCAAGAAATTCAATGAGTGCCACAGTCTTACAGTTAATAGCTTATTTATTTTGCAGCAGTCACCAGTTCTATACACATACCTCAAAATTTCGTCCCAACCTGCTGTTTCTAATCACTAATGTTAGTGGTATTGCTTTGCTGATACATTCAAAACTTAATTTCAGTCTCAATCTAGCTTTATGCCATTGGAACTTGGACTTCCTTCCATAAAATTTCAGACAAATAATCACAAAATATGTCAGCTATATTAAGTATCTCAAAGTTACAGTACAAGACTGTAACGATGAGAAAAGCCTGTTCTGCTTGGTGCTATATAGTCTAATAGGGCATCCCTACATTTCCAGCAAGGCATGATTGTATCAAATGAAAGTACACTTAAACATGTAGACTGCAAGCAGTGTAGCACTGAAGTTACAGAACTTGGCACAGACTGCAAAGTCTGCCCGAAAAGCAAATTCAGAAAGTTAATCTGTGCTGAATTCTTTGCTGCTGAATCTATCCTGATAGCAGTATCTGACTGATGTTAATTAACTTAAGGCTAATTTAAGTATTTGTACGTAAGATGGAGTCATAATGTGATTGCTACATAACTATCTTTGTAGTAAGATATGGTACTTTCTTGAGGCTGCCAGAATTAAAGAAAGGTAATGTCATGAGAGAACGGGCACACAGTGAAGCCAGGTGGCTTCCTTAATTTCCTGCTAAAAATGGCATCCACTCACTGATACAAACTGCCTGGCATGAACAACAGTGAATGGGTACAGAAACAGATAATTTCTAAACTTCAGTCTCTACATATTTCAGAAACAGCATCTGTGGTTAAGGCAGCCAACATACCTTACTTTCCTTTATCAGCACAGTGTCAACTTCCTGTCAACTTCTTGTCAACTTCGCTTCCCAAATTCACCCTCCCATTTCCTTAATCTGAAAAACAACAATCACAGCAACTCGGAAGTTAGCAGAAGCAAGGGTGGCAAGAGTACTAATAATGATGGATATTTACCGTCTTATCAACTCACTTTAAGGGCTACAAAAGCGAAGGAGTACACAGATCTATTTCTCTAAAAGTTCCACTTACTAATTTTTTCTGTCTACTGCCAGTTACAGCTCCCCTCACATACCTGCACTGCTGATTGCATAAGTCACTTGGAAGATGACATCAGACCTTCAGCATCAGAAAGTAGCTGCATTAAGCAATAGCTGACCACTAGGTTCAAATATATACAAGAGGTCTCTGCCATACTGCTGCTGTTACACAGTCCTCTGAATTTCTTACTTCCAAACACAATCTTCTGATAGAGTTAACATCAATATACAGTGGTTAGTTATTCAGCTCAATCTGGGGACTGAAAAAGAAAACAAAGATGACAAATTTGTGAATATGCAGTAATTAAAAAATGCAACTTTCGAGGCTCTTTTGCTTCTTGATTTTTTTGTCAAGTCTTTCAACTGACTCAAAAAGTGACAACTGCACTGTCATCAGACTCTACAGCTGAAATATTAACACCTCATATTCGAAAAAGGAACCATGGAAAAGTAAAACTGAAAACATTTTTAAAGGACTGATTAAAAAGAACCATTTCATCAGGAAGTTCACAAACAGAACTCAGAAGGAAAAGCAAGTAAAAGAGAACAGACAGGAAAAGATCAGACAGTCATGTTATGTAATGTTTTGATTTAACAGTAGGTTGGCTAAATGTAGCACATACAAATCTGACTTTTCCAAGCTTTAAGATTTGAAAAAGTCACACTCTATCCTCAGTACTGTCACGAAATGTCCTCCTGGATTAGTCTCTTCTTCACAGAAATAAGTTGAAAATACATTTTCATGTGTATATCCAATGCTATTCTGTTGATGGAGGAACCCAGGAAGAGCAACAGAAGTATATCAAATTCCTTTATCAGGCACAAGAGAGGAGTTCAAACAAGTATATAGCAAACCCAGTATCCTAAGTACTAGTGAGACTTTGCGCTAGCTACTTGGTTCTCAAGGGTATGACAAACTCTTGGGCAAGTACTACATAGTAAAAATGTGGTATTTAATGTCTAAACATACAATTCTAACATTTAGCTCTAGAAACTAGATGTAAACTTTCCATACAAGGGAGCTCAAACCTAGGAGCTCATACTCAGATACTGTTTTCAAAATGCACATAGCAAAGTCCTTGAAAGCCTATTATACAATCTGCTTGTAAAGACTCCCCTGTATTGCCGCAGTAACTCAGCAGGGTATCAGGGAAGAAAAGGCCTTATTTGGTCATTAAGGTCTCAAACTTTCTCCTATTGCCATAGCCCTAATTCCCACTGACTTCTGCTTGGAACTGCAACAGATTCAAAGCCCCTAAAAATCAGCTGTAATAAGGGTCAGCCAAAAATGAAGCAGCTGCATTAAACTCCCTCTCTGAAACTGTTGAAGTAATCTAACACCAGATGACCAAGTTACATAATTTCAAAATAAATATTGGGTGCTTTTACGTTATTTTGTCATTTGAAGTCCTCGGTGGCAGTGGAAAAGAAAGGAAGCAGGACAGAAGATAATGATACTGTTAAGATTAACATTCCAAAACAATGAACTTGCCCCCAAATCCCAAGACTGCTAGAGAAGTTGAAAGCTTTTTAAAATGTATTTATGGCTTTGTTGCCTTCTGGTTTGATCTTTCAGGTTTGCATTTGCTGTCATTACAAATGCTTGAAACTTTCCATCTTAAGTATGGGATCTAGTATTTAAGTCCAGGAGCCAAGGCTTTAGAAATACACATAATAGTCTGAGATTTGGCATAATGCACATTATTGCAATCATCATCACTGCATCTTCTTCCTGTGGTGAACTTCTGTGCCTCTACTACCATCCAACAGTGGATTTCTTCCTGAGTCTATCCAGTCACTGCCACAGAAGTATGTAGGTAGAATGATGTCTTTCATACATTACGTAGCCAACTGAAACCACAAAAATGTATTCCACAGTACATGAATTAATTTTGACAGAGGAGTCTTACAATGTCCATTCTGCAATTTTAACAAACCTGCTGAGGACTTTAAGGGTTCAAGTATGCAATATCCTGCTTGAGTACCAGAGAGCCTCATACCTTTCCACCAGCAGCTGGAAGACATCACTTCCTCTCCTAAGCTCTGTGACACCAGGTCTCTACCTGACCCATACATCTTCTGCAGGAGTACTCACTGATGCTCTTTGAATTTGTTGGAGAACTGACTAGTGAGGTGACTGAAAAAGTACCAAAGTTACCCTACCCTTGGTACTTCATCTGAAGAGCTGAAAGCTTGCTCAGGTGTAGATGCAAGCAAAGACTATACATAAAACAATCTTACAGACATCATGGGTCCAACTAAAAACATGGATCCACTTTTCTGGGTACTGGAAAAACTTTATCAGAGGGTTTATCTTCATGACTGAAGGCCACAAAACAATTCTAGTTTGGACACAATATCATGGTTTGTTATTTGTTTTTATACTGTGTGCAGATGAGACCCACTTCACAGTAGCTAACAGCAGCCTAAAGGCTAAGCAGAATTTCCTGTGATGTGGAGGAGACAGTCAGTAGATGAAGACAGGACTTCAAAATCCTAGACAAGTTCCATAGCCACTACTCTATAATTGAAATTCCATCCTGTACATGAAAATACTGAATCAGACACCTTCTGATTCAGTGGAAAATAGGCTTTTACAAGGTGGTATTTGCTAGAGCATTCACAAAAACATGTGTCCTGTATCCTCACCTGGAGATGACTTTGCTTTATGTATTACATAGTAAAATTGATATAGTGGAGACAAGGTATTTTGCAGCAGGACAATTAACAAGTAAGCTACTGAAGTGAAAAGACACCTTTTCTTGACAGTCAAGACAAGGCTCCATTGCACACAAACTAAACTGTTTTAAGGAGCACAGTGTAAATTTGCAACAAGAATTTATACTTGTGACATAGTCCTTTTGTTTGTTTCACTTTGTTGCTGTCTCCAAAGCACATTAGGAAGTAGTCTTGATCACTGTTGACCGAGTTTGCTTGCACCCGTGTGCACCTTACAATGCCATTCTGCTGTGCACCTGAAAGAACCAGGAAGAAATGTTTTTACCCGGTGTTACAGACGGCTTGTTCTGGTTTCTGGTTTGCTCTTCTTCTTTCACCTTCCTTTATATATTGGAAGTTTGGCTACAACAGAGCTGGTCAGTAGGCTTGGTCTTGCCAAAAGTTGAAACCAGGATGAAAGCTTCTCAAGCTCAATCCAGCAGGTATTGTTGAGTTTCTGTGGAGGAGAACAATCTCATAACATAGGATGCAGTGTACATTTTAAAGTTATCTGGGAATTTTATCTTAAAAACTGTTTGCTGTTGCAAGGACAGCGGACACTGATGATGTCCTTGATCTCTCCTACTTGTTCAGCAGTATATTGTAGTTGTGGGGTTTCTTCTCTGTTTTCAAAACTATCACAGACAGCACTGACACTGCAGCCATATTGTGCTTACTGATCATTGCAGGGTGTACAATTGTATGTCAGTACCAACAGGATGTATCACCAGTCATCATTGTATGGCAGTAGTGTACCCTCTGTATTTAATGACCAGGCCTCACTCGGGTCCTATTCTCAGCTCTTCCTTGGCCAGTGACTTTAAATTGATGTGACACTCTGCAACTCAGTGCCTCAACTTCCGCATTTCACAGTTAATGATCACTTCTTGTAAAATGCTGATATCCACAAACAACACAGGGTGCACTATTGTGGGTGATCACACAGACTCAAAGAAAATAAATTCAGCAGGTATATCTTGTGGGGAAAAATAGCTGGGATTTGTTCCTTCCTTTTCTGATGATGTCCTCCTCCATAGCTACATTTTTTTTCCTCCCACATCCTGTCCATCCCATTTATCTGGTTTCACATATCCCCACCCTATACAATAAGGTAAATGACCTCAAGAGTTTGATTCTCAGGAGTCTACTTTCACTCATTGACCCTACTGTTTCCAAAACCTCAGAAGTGAAGAGCTATCAGCACTTCTCTAAGAGAATTGAAGAAAACACAGAAGATGTCTTCAAGAAGTGAAATCCAATGCTTCAGAAACTAACCAGAGCACAGTGTGGCTGTTCAAATCCTGGAAACAGAGATGATCAGCCAGTAGCATCTTCTCCAAAAACACCCACTGTGCATCTGACAGTGTGAAGTCTACTTTCCTAATAAGCTCAAAAAACTCAACCCAGGAAGACAGGTTGAAATGCTGAAAACTTCAGGCATGGATGAATTTGACACATCATTCTGCAACAGTCGTTAGACAATAAGGAACTCTTAATCAGGAAAAATAACTTTCAGCCAGCACAAGTCTGTGTGCATTCCTGCTCCACTTCCAGTCCCCCTGAGAACACCAGGGGCAAAAAGCTGGGAAAGTTAAAACAGTTCCCCCAAGCAACGTAAGTTCTCTTTTGGCCTGCTGCCATTACAATAAAAGACAACATATTACAACCGGCTTTAGTCAGCTACGGCACAGCCATTTAGAGCTGAGTCATCTCAGGCCTCCTTTAAAATCAATGGAGAAAACAGGCATTTAACGAGTGATTCATCTGGTTGATTTTAGACAGTGGCATTGGGATGAGATAAATTGTGCTGCAAAATGAAAAAAAAAAAGCCCTAGAAATGCCTATTTCCTTCCATACAGAATAAATGAAGTCCAGACAAGGAGTTGTCTGTATTTGGTAAGATGAATCCCACCCAGTAAGCCTGTGGCATACATTCACTCCTCTCAGAGACCTTTTGTTATAGCTGTTACAGTTTCCATCGTTTCCAGACTACTGGGCAACCAGGGTCCCTCCACAATGAGCTCTAGATGGACAGTGGAATCACAGATATTCAAAGCTATTCTAGGATTTCTAAGCTATCAGATCATAGAATCATAGAATGCTTTGGGTTGGAAGGGACCTTTAGAGGCCATCCAGCCCAACCCCTGCAGTGAGCAGGGACAGCTTTAACTCCATCAGGTTGCTCAGAGCCCCGTCCAACCTCACCTTGAATGTTGCCAGGGATGGGGCCTCCACTGCCTCTCTGGGCAACCTGTTCCAGTGCTTCACCACCCTCATTGTAAAAAATTTATTTCTTAGGTCTAGTCTAAATCTATTCTTCTTTAGTTTAAATCCATTATTCCTTGTCCTGTCACAACAGGCCTTGCTAAAAAGATTCTCCCCATCCTTCCTATAGCTCAGTCCCCTTTAAGTATTGAAAGGCCGCAATAAGGTCTCCTCGCAGCCTTCTCTTCTCCAGGCTGAACAACCCCAACTCTCTCAGCCTGGCCTTGTAGGAGAGGGGCTCCAGCCCTCGGATCATTTTTGTGGCCCTCCTCTGGACCCGCTCCAGCAGCTCCATGCCCTTCTTGTGCTGAGGGCCCCAGAGCTGGACGCAGTGCTCCAGGTGAGGTCTCACCAGAGCAGAGCAGAGGGGCAGAATCCCCTCCCTCGACCTGCTGGCCACGCTGCTTTTGATGCAGACCAGGACACGGTTGGCTTTCTGGGCTGCAAGCGCACATTGATGGCTCATGTCCAGCTTTTCACCCACCAGTACCCCCAAGTCCTTCTCCGCAGGGCTGCTCTCAATGCCTTCATCCCCCAGCCTGTATTGATATCGGGGGTTGCCCTGTCCCAGGCGCAGGACCTTGCACTTGGCCTTGTTGGACCTCATGAGGTTCACACAGGCCCACCTCTCCAGATTGTCCAGCTCCCTTTGGATGACATCTCATCCTTCTGGCATGTTAACCGCACCACTCAGCTTGGGGTCATCTGCAAACTTGCTGAGGGTGCACTCGATCCCACTGTCTATGTCACTGATGGAGATGTTAAACAGCACCGGCCCCAGTATGGACCCCTGAGGGACACCACTTGTCACTGGTCTCCATGTGGACATCGAGCCATTGACCACGACCCTCTGGATGCAACCATCCAGCCAATTCCTTATCCATCGAACAGTCCACCCATCAAATCCATATCTCCTCAATTTAGAGAGAAGGATGTTGTGGGGGCTGTGTTGAATACTTTACAGAAGTCCAAATAGATGACATGGGTTGCTTTTCCCTTGTCCACTGATGCAGTCACTCCTTCATAGAAAGCCACTAGGTTGGTCAGGCAGGACTTGCCCTTGGTGAAGCCGTGCTGGCTGTCTCAAATCACCCTTCTGTCTTCCATGTGCTTGAGCAGAGCTTCTAGGAGGATCTGCTCCATGATCTTCCCAGGCATAGAGGTGAGGCTGACAGGTCAGTAATTCCCAGGGTCCTCCTTTCTTCCCTTTTTAAAAATGGGCACAACATTCCCCGTCTTCCAGTCCCCAGGGACTTCACCTGACTGCCATGACTTTTCAAATGTCATGGAGAGTGGCTTGGCAACTACATCAGCCAATTCCCTCAGGACTCTGGGGTGCATCTCATCTGGTCCCATAGACTTGTGTACACTGAGGTTCTTCAGGTGGTCTCGAACCTGATCTTCCCTTACAGTGGGAGGGGCTTTACGCCCCTGGCCCCCATCTTTTGGTCCTGACATGGATCTGGAGGGTATGCCTTACCATATAGAATACTCTACATCTAGAATACTCTACATTCTAAGTGGAAACGAAATAGATCAGTGAAGCTCTCTTTTCTAAATTGGGAACATAAACTCCCTCCCACTGAAGAGTCTTATAAGAAAAACTGAAAGACTGAAAACTGCATGAATATATGCTACAATTTTCAAAGATAAAACAAGGATACTAAGCTGCATTCTTGATCAGGAAATGAAAATACACAAGAGAGCATGAAAAATAATCCCCTTTAGTCAAAGACCTACATCATCTTCCTCACTCCATTTTACAGCAGTATTGAACACCAATGGAAGAGAAGATCTGATAGGAATCTTCCTACTCAGAAGCAGCTATAGACACCAAGGCCAGCACTTTGCAGTGCCCATATCGTAAGTTAAGCTTGATAAAGGTCTATTTTCTGAAAATCCAGGTTTGTGTTATTTTGTATTAGATGGAAATTCCCCAAAATTAATTGCTAAAAGAATTTCTGCATGTGTGATAACAAAAACAATCACTGTCTGGTTAGTGCATACCATCACAATACTTTCTTTTATGCTCCCTCAAACAGTTGGTACATAGGGCAGACAGAACCGGCATACCTCTGACTTCAACAGTTAGTACAAACACCTTATTTCTTACAAACACCATTTCTCCAACTGTGATAGTTGCGGAAGTTATGTAGTACACAACATGTGGCATTCACCATCAGAACCATTTCACCTGTAGAAAACCAGACTTCTCATTAGACATTGTTATTCTTTAGTGTTCGCTCATTCTGGGCACCTTGGGTCTGCTTATAGAACAAAGTCTTGCCCGTCCCACAACAGACAGAATCACTCATCAGTACAGCTTTGCTATTTTATAGATGTCTTTGAGTACCATGCTCAGTTTGGGGCTCCCCATCACAATAAAGACATTGATGTACTGGAGTGAGTCCAGCGGAAGGCTACCAAGTTGATTGGGAGCTGAAGCACATGATGTACATAGAGAGGATGGAAGAACTGGGTTTCTCCATTCTTTAGAAGAGAAGACTTAGGGACCTTATGGCTGGCTGCAACTAACTCATCAGAGGGTACAAGGAAGATGGAGCCAGACTTTTCTCAGAAACGCACAGCAACAGAACAAGAGGCAACAGACACAAGCTGAACAGGGGAAAATCCAAGTAGATGTAATAAAGTAGTCAAAAAACTGGCTGCCCAGAGAGGTTGTAGAATCTATGTCCCCCTTGAAGGTGGTCAAGACTCAAGCAGACAGGGCCCTGAGAAACCTGATCCTGTTGAACCTGCTCTGTGCAAGGGATTGGCCTCGGTGACCTTCCAGAATTCCCTTCCAACCTAAACGATTTTATGATTCTACAATAGGAATGGGAAAAGGTGTGAAGAATACTAAATACAGCCCTGAGGAAGCAGTTTCTGTGGCTTTAATGCACAGCTCCCTCAGTTCTTGAAGGATACTCACTCAGTGTCAATATTCAAAAGCAGCCTCACCTAGTTGCATGCCAAATAATGGCACATTAATATAGTTGGCTCTACACATAGACACCTCAGACTGCCCGCAAACCCCATCACCCTTCACAGCAAGTGATGACACAGCTGTCCTAAGAATAAGGAACCATCTTATCTGCACAGACAACTGAATTAGCCAGGCACAGAGCCTATCCACATAGCAGTAAGGACACTCTTGAATGAGCTTTAAAACTCCAGCACTACCCAATCTTTTTCCTGCTGGAGAATCAGCTGTTTTCATGTGTCCCCAGATTCAGCAATAACAACGCCCTAACAAGTGCAGAATGAATAGTTAGTGCATTTGGCTTCAAGACGAGTACTGCACAGCATTACAGACGCAGTTACCAAGATCCTCTTACATGCTACATATATTTTGCCAATACAATCTGAAGCCATGAAGAAATATATTGCCAACAGAAGCAGCCAAATGTGAATGCATTCTGCCAAAAGAACTTGCTAGCTGCACTATGCCAACAGACTGTTTGCCAGCTAGATCTCCTCATGCAGAAGAGGCCACAGATTTCCACTGTCTTTCAGACTCTCTGTCAGATTCCAGTATTAAATGGATGGATTAACATTTTGCAACCAACAAGGTGACACTGGTTATCTTCATAACTGTTTTAGTCACTAGTCAATACTAGTCAACACGTCAATTTACACCACCATCTGCACTGAGCCATGTAAATACAAGGCCGCAAATATCTGGGAGTGCCTAATGAGATGATGTTAAACTCCATAAATGTGGACTTACTCAAGAAGTCTGTGAGGTTTCATATACTGCTACAGATACTACAGGTTTACTACTCCAGCATGTGCACCCAGCAGACACCATCCTGAAGTAGCTTTACAGGCTGTGCATTAGTACAAATCAGAAGGATAGATATAATATGCTACCAAAAATGGCAAGTCATTGTTTATGTTTCACACTAGGATTTTGCATTTTGTAGTCCCAACAATAAATTTACCTTGCTGGAAAACTAAATGGTGATTCAGGGTATTTGAAAGTTCTCTGAAAAGATGTTTTTGCTGCTGTTTACTAATCCAATGAATAACGAACTTTGTGAGAACATACTGATTTTGATTTAACTTTTTGAGAGGGTTTGAAAGTCTATCCAATGAAAAAGAAAGAGAATAACCTAAACACAATCTGGTGCTGAACCACATAAAATATTCAGATGAGGCATCTGATTTGCCATTTTCCCACAACAATTAATGCTCAACACTTAATTTATCAGAAATGTTTTGCGTCTTCAGCTTCTTCTATCTTCCGGAGAAAAGCTAAACTTTAGAAAGTGCTTTAAATTTTTAGTTTATTGAGAGGGACTTTATTAAATTAAACAGTATTGGAGAGAAGAAGATGTAACTGCTGTCAAACCAACACATTAGCACAAGGAAGTTACAGTTACACTGGAATCCTCCCTACAGAAACTATAGTACATTGATGAACCTGTAACAATTTTGGCCATACCTTCCTTAACATATTCATAGCAAGACATCTATAGCAAAACAAACAAACAAACCAAACCTTATGTCAAATGAAACACTCTAGCAGATCATTTTCACCCCCTCAGAAGAGGATGAGAGAGATCAAGTACAGGACAGATGTGTAGGCAGATTACCCAAAGGACTATAGGACAGCACTCAAATACTCTGATGATATATATAGACTAACATGTGGGCTCTGTTGAAATAACAGAAGAGCCAATGCCTGCCTTAAGGTAGCAATGGGGTTTGTAGGCAAAGAGAAATAAGAAACTAATCGATTATAGATCCCATTTCTTATGCCTATACTAGGATACAAGCAAAAATGCAAAAATTTCCATGATGTCCACCAGAAATATTGTAACGATGTCATAGAAAAGTTGACCTTGCAAGCCACGCGAGCAAAATTAATCATTTTTTCTCTGTGGTAAACTCCATACAGTATTTACAATTAGCATTAAAACAGATTTATGCGAACTACTGGTATCCTGTAAAACTGATACTGGACAGACATATTCAATAGTGAAATGGTTCCGTCCAGCTGAGTCACAGTTAATGATCTCCACTGCAATGGACTCCACTTACATGTTCTCTGTTCAGGATCCTAAAGCTAGGAAAGCTCTCGCCTCCCCAAATCTGTTCTGATTTAGATCCAATCAGTAACTAAATCAAGTTGATCAAGACCATTAGGAGAAAAAAAAGAGACATGAAAACAATTGCTGACTTAGAGAAACTACAGTGTACCACCTCTAAGGTAGCAAGATGTTCCAGGAATCCATTTTCATAACGTGGCAAAAGAAATCCTGCTTATTTTAGGAGAAAATCTGAAAGAACATATTTCCAGGGTGCACTAACTGAGGCTAAAAATGAGATGGATTTCCTAAGGTAGCAAGCCTGTCAAAAACTAGGGTGAACCTCATGATTGCCATGAAGCCATTCAATAACTGGGGAGGAAACATGAGGTGTCCATCACCAAACTGCCTAGAGAGACCATTTACACATATTAAATTTCTGAAGATAACAACATACTCTGTAGCCCTGAAAGATGAAGTAATTCCTGGAAAATCTATTCTAATTTTTAAAAGGATAATTCAAAGTTAATAAGAAATTTTAGCAAATGCCATCTGCCTTCTGCAGGTCTTAGTTCTTTGAGAGGCATCAGCATAAGAAAACAAAGTTTCTCTCCAAGTTTCAAGTTGTAACAAACTAGCATTTTGAAGCAAGCCTTCTATTCCTATTATTCAATATCAATTATTTTAAATGCTTGTACAGCCTATTAGGCAAACACTTGCAAAGACCCTAGATAATTAGCAAATATGTTTATGGAAATATTATACTTAAAATGTAAATTGAATCATGTTTATCATTTAATGCCTTTCAGAAATCCGTTTTAACCATCTCATTTTACAAGTTAGTGAGAGTTTTGCTTTTGACTTTAATGGTTATAGACTGGCTCATCCTGACATGAGTTAAGACACCCATCTTTTAAGGGATCTGTTAGAGATGCACACATACTCACTAATACTTGCACCTTCACTGAAATAATTTTCCTTTAAAAAGCAGTTACCACACAGTCATATGGAGCACATAAAAATACCACCAAAGTAAGCAAGCCAGCCCTCTGACTTTTCAAATCTTTGAGCTTTGGTGTAGTTCTGGTTGAAAAATGTAGCTATTTAAGTTTTGTGTTGTTTAGATCAATAGAGATGGATATTCTTCCCACCTACTTATTCTTCCCACTTTAACACTGCTGTGAGGAGGTATTTCTGATATCCACCTACACCAGAGAGAATCTGGTCTATAGCCCTTTTAAATCTCAGTACTCCAAAAGACATTTTCAGATAATTGTTATAGACAAATCTTTTTGTAATACCTGCCATGGTTTTATCTCTGCCCCACCAACAGGGTCAGTTCTGAAAATCACCACTCTAACCAGTATTTCCAGGACACCTTCTCAGATTTTAGGATAAATGCTAAGCCCACGCTCCAGCCAGGTCTCACTATAGACTAGCTGGGTAACACATGAGTTCAGCTATGAATTCAGATATTTTTGTTTATTGAGCTTATTGCTTTAAAACAGGTGGCTCCAACTAAAGAATTAACAGAATTACTCAGTATAGTAGAATTAAATCAGATCAATTAAAAAAAAAATAATATTCCTGTGGTACATAACACACAAAAAATAAACATTTTATCACTTAAATGTTAGCAATGACTAGTATATTATACTGAAGGTTAGCTATGACTGTTCTTTTGGCTGCAGGAAGTAGTTTTCCCATTGTGGCCTTATTAAACTCCAAATAGGAAATGTAGGATGGATGGGAGAAGGATATTTTGGAGACTTCTTGGGGTTAATGTTACTTTAAAGATCCACCTCCTCTGAAATACTATTTAGAGCACAAACCAAGCAGGTGCAGGTTAAGATGAGATTGAGACAACTAGTGTGGTATTCCTTTAGCATGTTTTCTGGCCTGGGGGTGGGAGTATAGTGATGGCTTGGGTAAATCTTGGTGGATGTTTCCTTGCTGAATATCACAGGCAGAAACTGTA
This sequence comes from Pelecanus crispus, assembly GCF_030463565.1. Lineage (NCBI taxonomy): Eukaryota > Metazoa > Chordata > Aves > Pelecaniformes > Pelecanidae > Pelecanus > Pelecanus crispus. Next base: position 51,784,303 of record NC_134643.1, read on the forward strand.
AGTCCTATTAGCATTGTCTTCAGTAGACAGCTCTTGCTATATGAACTTTGATAATCAAAGCTAAGCTTATCTTTTGGATAATTATCTCTCTTTTTTTCCCCTTAATTAGCAGTATTTCTGGGAAAGTGACGGTGTGCTGTCACTTCTCATGCCTCTGGTGACTGAGACAGGCTAAGGGCTAACTCTGGCTTAATGAATGTGTTATGTGCTATTCTGTGAGTGCAGACTGCAAGCTTTCTCAGAGTCTACAGACTTCCCCTCTTGTTTTAAGCTTTTCAGGGAACTGGCATGTTATAATACATATCTCCACTGCTGTCAACTAAAAGCCTGTTTAGGCCTCAAGACATCAAACTCAGGGTGACATAATGTGAGCATCTGAACAGCCTGAACTGGATTTGTAAGCATTTTTTTCCTCTTCTTAGAAGGAGTGTCTGAGACTGACCTTTCTTCCAGCATTAAGTACTTCAGCTGGAAGGACGTATTTTTACTGAAGAATAGTCTGTATGTCTGAGAACTACTAAAATTGTTTTCTAGCTTTAAAAAGAGTATCTATGTAAACTTCACTAAAACTACACATGTTAAAAAAACATTTGAGAAGCTGTTGTTCTTAAAATATAATGGAGTAAGCTTGAAACATTGTTCCAATTCTAGAGAAAGGCTTTTTTAAAATGGCATACTGCATACAGCTGTGCTGCTTTAATTTTGCTTTGGAAAGATGAACAGTGTTGTTAACACCTGTTCATGCCTTGTAGTATGGCATTTGAAACTGGCAGCACTAGGTTCTCTAAAAAGCCAAGCTCTATTTTCCTTTTTATTTAAAACGCTTTGGTAAAACTTAAAAAGTTTGGATCATCTACTAACTTTGATCCACACCATTTCTGACAGAAAAGGATGAAAAATGCTTATTGTAGGATAATTACATTCTCATGAATTAAGATACTGCTTTATTTGGTGTTCTCTTAGAATACCATCATTGTTCCTTCTTCATACAGGCATAAATGTATGCTTAAACACTTAAACCTGGAAATCTGACTTTAGTGTCATCAGTAGATCACAGTTAATACAGGACTACAGGACACTCATACCCTAAAGCTGTTCTTGAACTGCCTGCAGAATCAAATATAACTCTGCATTATTGGTCTACTTCCCTTTGACCTCACTACAATCATTCCCTCTTACCAAGCGATTTCTCTTTGTGTAATTTAAATATCCAGGAATCTTGTTTCCAAAAGTCAGCTTTATCCACTGGACAGACAGAGCATTCTTTTATGGTGCAAATGGCAGCATTGACAGCATACAAAAATAGCTGGAAAAAGGGCATTGATTTTTTTATTTTTCACCACGCTCAACTGCTGGAAAGAGCCTAATATCAATAACAGTGATCAACTTTTTGTATATACTAAAAGTAATTTGTTGTAGCTATAATATATAATTTTATTAATGAATTCTATTCTATGTATTTCTATATCAACAACTTTAAAGGCAACAGCTGTTGGTGTACAAGCTGTTGTGCAAAGTACACTAGATAATTTGTAGAATCAGTCTGTTCAGTTCTTGCTCTGAAAACATAAGGATCTTTCCTTTTATCTTTACCAGGGTTTTATTTCTGGTTGCCGCATCTCTCCTACCCTCACTGCTTTCCTTATGTTATTCCACTTTGTCTAAGTGCTATTAACAGTCATTTCCTGGCAACTTATTGAAACTCTTTGCAATCTTAACTTTAGTAAGGCCTTTGACACTGTCTCTTTAACATCCTTATAAACAAGCTGACAATACAGGGGTTAGATCAGTGGACAGTGAGGTGAATTGAAAACAAGAATGGCCAGGCCAAGAGGGTTGTGAACAGTGGCACAAAGTCCAGCTGGAGGCAATTCACTGGTGGTGTACCCCAGGAGTCAATACTGGGGCCAGTACTGTCTAACACTCTTGTTAATGACTTGTATGAAGGGACAGAGTGCACCCTCAGCAAGTTCACAGATAATACAAAACTGGATGGAGCGACTAATACACCAGATGGGTGCACTGCTTTCCAGAGGGACCTTGTCAGGAAGGAGAAATGGGCAGAGGAAAAACCTCTTGAAGCTCAACAAAGGGAAATGTGAAGTCCTGCACCTCGGCATGAATAACCCCAGGCTCCAGTACAGGCAGGTGGCCGACTGGCTGGAAAGCAGGTCTGCAGAGAAGCTCCTTGGGGTCTTTCCAACCAACAGGTTGACCATGAGCCAGCAATGTGCCCTTGCAGCAAGGAAGGCCAAGAGCCTCCTGGGCTGCATGAGGAACAGCACTGCCAACAGGTTCAAGGGAGGTGATGCTTCCCCCTCTATTCAGCCCTAGTGAGACACAGACAGAATGCTGGGTCCACTGCTGGGCTCCCCAGTGTAAGACAGAGACTTACTGGAGTGAGTCCAGCAAAGGGCAACTTAGATGATTAAGGGGCTGGAGCATCTGACATAAGAGGAGAGGCTGAGAGAGATGCAAACGTTCAGTCTGGAGATGAAAAATCTCAGGGGGATCCAATCCATGTGTATAAATACGTCACAGGAGGAAATGAAGAAGAGGGAGCCAGACTCTTCTCAGTATTGCCCAGTGACAGGGTAAGAGGCAATGCACACAAATTAAAACATGTGGAATTCCATCCTAACACAAAAACATTTTTTTACTCTGTGAGGGTGATCAAACTGTGGACCAGGTTGCCAAGAGAGGTTGTGGAGTTTCCATCCCTGGACATATTCAAAACACAACTGGACACGGCCTTCGGCAACTTGCTCTAGCTGAACCTGCTTGAGAGGGGTTGGACTGGACGATCCCCAGAGGCTCCTTCCAACCTCAGCCATTCTGTGAATTCTAAGCCAGAAATACTGCTAACATTTTCATTACCGTTTCTCCTTGCAAAAGCTACATGGGAACTAGATGGAAAAGAATCACCTCAATCTCCAGGTTGCCACCTTCTCAATGTTAAAGTGTTGCTTTCTTAAACTAACCAGCCCTCAATGAAGTTAGGGCTCCCATTCTCACACCTCCTACTTGAAGGTTAGGTGGTTTTAAAAACCTTACTCAAATTTATTTTAGCCTAGTTCACACCCACATGTTCTTATCCCCACATTGTTTTTCAGCCTAAGTATATTTTTCCCTCCCATATATTTATAGAGATGTGGGCTTATTTAGCACATGGAAACAAAGCTTTTATGGGCTCTTATAATATGCTGTCCATTCCTGTGGTCACCCTCATAGCCTTTCCCTGCACCTGTTCCAGTTTTAATTCATCCTTAACATGGAAGAGCAGAATGGTACACATTATTCCTCAAAAAAATTATATTAATGCCTTCCTCTCTGTTCTATCTGTTGTAAACATTTTCCTCACTCTTTGGAGGCAACAGATCATTTGATTACTCCTGCCAGACTAAATGGGAGCAATTAATACAATAGACACCCCAGGTGCTTACCTGCACTGTGCTTACAGTTCATACTACTGTGGGTAACAGATGTGAGGCACCTTTCTGCATCCTCATCACAATCTTCATCACAATCACAGGGCTACGTCATGCTGGCTGCAGCCATTTCATTAAGATCTTGCTTCCAGGCAAAAATCAATTATAGTCTTTTTATTATGGTTGTATTTCCACCCATGCACATTCTCTGATGCTGAAGACTGCATTTCTCAGGAAGTCTTCAGCAGCCTCTGTAAGATGTCCTAAGAATGAGAAAGATCTTAGCCATGGGAGGATCTGATTCAGGTTAGTCCAGCACATACCAAACTACTCAGCAGACAGTAGGTGGGTTTGGCTTTCTTTAAACAAACAGTAAACTTGCATTTTAAATCATGCCCATGAGAAAATTTTTCAGCTTTGTTCTCTGCTTGTACCTGGTTCTCTGTAAATACAAAAAGATAACATCTGGATTAAAACTTTCAAAAGTAGTAGAAGTGACTTAGGCTCATCAGTCACTTATGAAAATGGGACTTTGAGCTTTGAAATTTCCATTCTAAGTAAGTTTCTAAATTAGAGAAGACACTGAAACAGAGCTTCAGCAGTAGAGAGGGCCATTTGATAAGCCAAAAATAGCCATTAGGAAAGCAAATATAACTCTAAAGAGATGTAATCTATTTAGAAGAACTTTGGAAGGTAGAAGGTGATGGAAGGAGGGGAAAAGCTAATGCAGAGATCACTTATAACTGATGATGTAAATGAAATATGATCCCATGGAATCTTGAAGCTTAGGATATATTTGTTCATGAGATACAAACCCATCATCTTCTATATAGAGTTATGGCAGCCTTGTAATATTACATTTTTTTACCCACCCACCCTCCCTAAAATTTTGAAGGACACTGAGGTAAAAGAGTTATAAAACAAAGTGGGAGAAATTACTCTCTTATACTGAACCATCCACTGGCAGTTTGTGCTCTTTACTCCTATTCGCAGCTACACTGTTTTCAATCAGACTTTCTGTCCTGACATTTATCGTGCCATTACAGCCATTAATATGCAAAAGCCTATTTTCAAACCCCTATCACTACCATTCCTCTTATCTTCCATTTATTGGAGTGAATATACAATGTGAAGAGTGATGGGAGGTGATATTTTTTGTTTGAAAGTAATAAAGTCTACAGAAATAAAATAAGCTGAAAAAATAATTCCCATTTTCTGTCTTTTGCAACCACAATTCCACCCTCAAATAGTTTGCTACTTAGAGTGATTATGTATGTTCATAGGAAGGACACAAATGGAAATCCAATATTAGGTAGACTTACTGTAGCTAAAATTAGAGTAAATATCAATTTACTGAGAACTTACCCTCAATTCATTAGCAAATCTTATCCTCAGTATCTTGAGATATATACTCTTCTACACATTCTACTAGTTGTCAGCAAAATGGATTTGCCTCCTTTCTCGTGTATGATTTTTCACTGATACTCCATACGAATACAGTCACTCTAAAGAAAGGGACGCTTACCCTTTGCTTGAGATTATATTTTTAGAGTGTCAGTTATAAAGATATACTAAAGCAGTAGCTCCCTTTTACTTGATAATAAACATAGCCCAACAGCTGAAAAGATATATTTACAGTCTTCCACCAGAATCCTCCCAACCCCTTACTGCTAAGAAAAACAAGTGGGCCACTGCAACATGTCCCAGAACTATTTTGGTATTCGGGGAAGTGCAAGTTCCAAAGCAGTGTGGAAAAATGCCCTGCCAGCTGCTCCCCTCTCATACAAATGTAGGCTTAAGTGCCTCCCCTGATCAGCTAGTAGACGAAGGAACTTTCAGATAAGTTACTTCTACATCATTAGTGCCACATCCACAGAGATTTTTAGGTCTCTGAAGGCTCAAAGGTTCAAATGAATTGCTGAAAGCTAATCAAGTATCATACCTCAGCTGACCTACAGAAATTGGCTGCGCAAGTCAACAAAAAAAAATGCAATGTAACACACAGCAGCTCAGCTCCCTTCACTATGGAGTACGCTCGCTCAAATTACTTGTGCCTGCCACATATTAAGAGCACAGAGCATACAGACCTACTGAGGCACAGTAACCTGTTACCTCATACCAACTGGCTCTGCTCTGAGTAACATTTGTATTTATAAATATAAATCTGCTTTCAAAGCTCTGGCACCTGAAAAGTCATTGGTGCTTTAACTCTCACCAGTGAAGTTAGCCGAGTGCCAGACGTTCTACTCTGCATGCCCAGACCTTGGTTTAGCTGAGCATTTCAAGGGCCTATCTCATGCCTACTGATCATCAGGCCTGCGCTTTGCCTGCTGATCAACCCAACAGACAGGCTTGTACTACAAGTGCCACACCAAGACCAGATTAAAACACCACGTATAACACACACTTTCACTTAGAAGCGCTACCAAAGCAGAGGGTGGCATCCCCCACTTTTTATGCAGCTGTCTAGAGGCTGGCATACCCAGGAAGTAAGAGACTACTCACCTGAGAGAATTCAGACCCAGATTCTTACATTGTTCTTGGAAGCATAAGGGCATTGGCCTTTTTAAAAGGGATTTACAATGGAGTTCAGGCTTCTAAACAGAAGTTTAAAAATGTGAACCTCCAGTGAGTCAAAATCTTGGGAAGCAAACAGAAGTCCAGTGTGCGTGGATTTTTTCTAAACCTCCTGAGCTCCTAGAACCTGATTCATATATGTGGCAATAATGACAATAGCTGACACAAAGCATGCTGCAACTAGATTAGTCTGGAGATGAAAAAGACAAAGATAACAGTTGGATGGTCTATATGAACTGCGTATAAACACAGCTTCTTGGTCGAGCTGAGACCCATCCTGGTTTCGGCTGGGATAGAGTTAATTTTCTTCCTAGTAGCAGGCATAGTTCTCTGTTTTGGATTTAGTAGGAGAAGAATCTTGATAACACGCTGATGTTTTTAGTCGTTGCTAAGTAGTGCTTATGCTAGTCAAGGACTTTTCAGCTTCCCATGCTCTGCCAGGTACACAAGAAACTGGGAGGGGGCACAGCCAGAATAGTTGATCCAAACTGACCAAAGGGCTATTCCATACCATATGATGTCATGCTCAGTATATAAACTGGGGGGGGGTTGGCCGGGGAGCAGCAATCGCTGCTCGGGAACTGTCTGGGTATCGGTCGGCGGGTGGTGAGCAATTGCATTGTGCATCACTTGCTTTGTATATTATTATTGTTATTATCATTATTATATTGTTACTATTATCATTACTATTTTACTTTATTTCAATTATTGAACTGTTCTTATCTCAACCCAGGAGTGTTTCTCACTCTTACTCCTCCAATTCTCTCCCCCATCCCACCGGCGTAGGGGGAGTGAGCGAGCGGCCGTGTGGTGCTGAGTTGCTGGCTGGGGCTAAACCACAACAGACCAAAAGCTAGACAGACATGGTCTGGCTGTTGATGCTGCAACACTAGTGCTTCCCTGTCAAGAAAGCAGTGGTAAGATCAAGCAAGTAGTCATATGATGCAACATCACCACTTCCACCTTGACTGTTTTGTTTCTTCAAATTAATCCTTTTCACTAGTATTAGTATCTCCTCTTTCTTCAGAATGAGTTTCAGGCTACTTGTAAGTTGCAGTCAAAGGTAGAAGTGAAGCTGACATGCCAAAACTCACGAGCTATAAGCAAAGTAACACAGCACAGGCTTTGGTTACCACATAGCACCAGGATGCTGCCCAGGTTTGTACAGCTGAAGCCAAATTCAATGCTCTTGTAACTTCAGTGCTGTTGCCTAGGCTAGCTAGATCAATATTTGCAAAGCAGTATCTCTACGCACTGCTGTCACACCTTTAACCGCAGTGTAGACACAGTCACAGGTAGTAGTCATTAGTGCTCTGAACTCACATAGACACCAAACCTGGCAATTTGCCTTCTCAGCTATTTGAGACACTAAATTTTTGTGAGTAGGCGAGGCTTTATTTGAAACTATGGATCACAGTTGGAAGGACGTTGCAAAGCAGCAGACCATGAATTAAATCTATCTCAGTGCAAACTGTGCCAAACTTCCAAGACACACTGAAGACTGCTATTTCAAAATGAAGAGATGCTAGACATTTGCTGTACCACATTTTGATTGCCTAAACTAATGCTCTCATGAACTCAAATTATACTGAAATTTGAGGGGAAGCACTTAAGCCGTGAGAAACTTCTATTAGTCTGCCAAGATAAATTCTCCCTTTTGATGCACAAAACAGTCTTGACCTTCTTCTGAAAGCAATATATTACATCATAGCAATGCAGTGCATGTATATATTTAAGGTAACATATTATACACACATGCAGGCCCGCTAAGAAATCGTTTTCAAAAAAATACTTTGGTGATCCAAAAATGTCTTACATTTTCTGGGATTTTCATCCTCTACTCAGTTTCAGCTCTGATGTTTTTATAAGCAATAATCAAGAGGCCATGCTGCAGATGGAGAGGGAAGAGGCTACAAAACAGCACAGCCACCTTCCTATCAGCTAAGCCTGAGCACACGTCCCATGCAGAATGGCACTGTTGGAAGAGCTACTGCCTCTATATCACCCTTCACACATCCAGATCTGTTATAATACAAATCCGTTTTTTTAATATATATATATATATATCTTCAGGCTGTTCCCAATGATTTGGGGGCTTTATCTGCCAATAAGCAAATTCTATCTTCAGTTTCAACCTCGGGATAGAAGGCAAAGTCTGGGAGCTTGTGCTACAACTTCCATCTGCAAAACCTCTTGTGTGGGCAGCATCACAAGAAATTCTTCAAGGCAGATTGCAGCTCAGAAGACATTGATGGCTGTGTTTGCACAATGTAGTGACAGTAGATACAGACACCGTTTAAGCGTGTTTTAAATTTAATTTCAGAGCATGTGAACTGTGGGCATCCAGGAGATGGGACATAAATATCAGAGGAGAAGACCCAGACTCAGTGCTGTTACTTCACCTTCGCAACAACTGTGTTTCACAGTAGCCCTGCAACAAAATTTGTAGGAATTTTTATATCATAAAACCCCCAACCATATCACTAGGAGAGCTAACGTGTTTTCCCACCCTGCTAACTAAGCTTAAATGATTAGACCAACATCACCCGCCTCCAGTACAAGACTAATCAACATTGTTACAACAACACTGTACTCCCCTTTGCAAGCAAGATCACTGTGCCGTGTCTGGAAAAATCAATGGATAAAAATGGTCACGTACCTTTGCTACAGTTGGTTAAAAAGAATACAAAAGTATCTCATGACATAGATACAAAACATGCTACCATGCAAATTCAGGATTAAAACCTTTTTTTTTTTTTTTAAATAGGGGAGAATGGACATTTAGATCTAATTGCACACAAATATAAAACAAACAAAACAACCCAAGAAACAAATAGCTTTCCAAAGTATGGAATCTTTCCCTTTCCTAAATACAAATACAAAATGCATGCTACTGGTTGCAGAAAGTACTATCTTTTTAAGTTAAAAAGTGAGAGACAACATACATCATGCACTGAGACATCTGTGGCTGATGTAGGAATCGGAATAAGGAAGGATGACACACAGAAACTAAGGAGTCTTTGCTGTGGGCTACTGTCAACGGAAAGCTCAACTTGACTGTCACAAAGAACAAGCTGTCGGCAAACTCATCACTGATGGTGGTCTGAGGGCTGACTAGCACTGTTAAAACAATGGGTAGGACCAACATGAGAATGGAAGTGGAACCCAGAACGTGCTGGTTGATCCCATCCCATCCGTGGTTCCTCCCAATAACATTGTTATGCAGCCTAGCCAGAAGTCAGACCCACATTTGCAAGTGCCCTTAGGCACCCAATTCCTATTAATTTCAATAAGAATCAGGCTCCTAAATGCATTTGTCAGTCTCAGCTTTACTGCCTTTGCACTCCAACAGCAGGGAGAAACTCTTGTACTACACTGTTTCTGCCTCAATATCTTTTCAGGACAAAGGTGGGGAAAAAAAATATATGTGTGTCTTAGGCATGATTCATGTTCATTTTGCAAGGAGATAACCACATAGCCAGCACAAAAAGATGTATCAAGAGGTATATCATTATGTATGGCTTTTAATAGTAAGTGACAGCATTGGCTGGTTACCACTATATTACAACTCCTTCAGAAACTCTGACAGCATAGTCCAATAATAAGGAAATCCCTATTATCCTTCTCTTTCCTTCAGCTACCTTTGAAAACTAGCTTTAAGGCTCTGCAGTTGAGTTTCATTTAACAGCTATTTTGTATGCAAAATGTATTTGGGTATAGTTACCCTGGCTGTCAAGAAGTTTGATTGCATCAGTTTGTAATAACACAACGGAATGTATTTAAGGTGACCCTCTTTAGAGTTATGTTCTGTTAGTGTTCAACCCCCTTTATGAGAGGAGATGATTGAAGAAAAAAGAAAAATAGCATATGGCAGCTATTACCAATATAAACACATACCACGTCTTGTTCTGAAACCCTGCATGCTACTCAAGTTACTTTAAGAGCAAATAGAGTTTTTTTTTTTAAAAAAAAAAAAAACAAAACAACACACCACCACATGAATTCCATTTATTGACTCCTGGGATTTTTTTTTTTTTTTTTTGCCTGGCAACAGGACATCCTTGCTGGCATTACGAAGATCTGATATTCATTAAAAAAAAAAAAAAAAGCAACTGTGCTAGAAATCATGCATGTCAAAGAAAATCAAGAATGCTAGCACATGCTGAGTCTTGTTCTCCAGCATATTAGCAGACATACATTCCAAAAACAGGTTTTATCATAAGAAACTCTGATTCGGAGCAGAAATTATTCTTGCTATAGAAACAGAGAAATGTGCAAAATGATAACCAACACTTATATTACTTTCAATGCTTAAAGTCTTAAATGGTTTATGGACATACCATGGTAGACACCACTTATTTGTGCATGCCACTGTCATCACAGATCTTCAGCAGTGACAGCCGACTGACAACTTATCTCCTTTTGTATAAATGAGACATAGCTGCCAGTCAGACTACACTGCTCCCAAGGGCAAAGAATCAGAAGAAAATCTTTCTTTCTAGGACAGGGACTTGGAAAAGTAGGATTTAAAATGTCATCTGGTCCATTGCTCTACTCCAAGGCAGGACTGTTAGGGTTTAAGCTATATTTTGGCATTTTTGAGTCTGTATCTAGAATAGCCTATATCTGATGACTAGAAGATACAAGTGAAACCAAACCTCTCCGATCCCAGAAGAGGTTTCCACCCTGCAGACTAATTATGGAAAAAATATGAAGAGTGATACTCTAGGAGATGCACTTGAATTACATGGTTTGATGTGTGCGAGGTTATTGTAAGCTGTAGTGTTGTGCCTTGAAAGTGATGATTTTAGTATGAAAATTCCTGAACACAGGAATGCCTAGGTCCACAAGCCTTGCCATTGGCTTACAACAATTAGGTATACCCTAAGCACATCGGAACAGTTAACAACAATTGTCTGATAAAACAATAAATACCTGCTTCATTTTCTGCATTTATTAGAAATGTACCAAAGTACAGATATCATTAGACACATAAACTGACATGTCCAGCTTGGAGGTAAGCAAATATTCCTTTCTCACCAATGAATCATGGGAATTAATGTTGTTTAATCTCCCAGCTGATGGAAGTGTCATCTAAGTAATTGGATGCTTTGTGTTCCTCCTGAAGACAATGTGATTTTAAGCCTGTTTATATACAATGTGTGGAACTTGTTTCCCTTCTGAAAGGTATAGCTTCTTACGGCCACTCTACGGATTACTTCTATGTAACAAAAGTCCCAGAGGGTAAAAAAATTAAACTTAAGCACATTTTCAGAGGCATTCTCTTGTTTAGTCATCACTAGGAACAAAATGTTGGCTCTTTGTTAAGGAGGAATTATCACAAATACCATATGCAACAAGGTTCCCAAAATGGTAGCTGGCAGCAGCAGAAAGCATGCTTTCACTGATGCAAAGACCAAAATCTTAATTCAGATGGACAAATGCAATACCATTTTTACTAGCTGCAGCTAGTATGCACCATAAAAGCATTTTTGTTCTCTTTTTGCCATTCATACCTGCCTTTCCTTTCTCTTCCATTCTTTTTCTTGATGCTCACCCTCTCATTACTTTAGTTTTCAGAAATTCTTTCTATAGTTCCACTTCACCTTACTTTCAGATCAGCCTAGAACTCAGTCTACCTGTTCTCAAACAACCACCATTTTGTTCTAGAAAACAGCTGAAGAGCAACAGCTTAAAAAAAAAAACCCAAAGCCAAAGCCAAACAAAAAAAAACCCACAAGAGAGAAAGAGACAGAGTTAATTTGCAACTATTTCAGTCCTCTTTTGCACAGCAACGGGCAATTTGAGATGTTTCTACTCGTAGAAGAACAGGGGGGTGGTGGTGCACTTTTTAAAAAGGAAGGTTTAAAATTTTTGTTTACTATTTCAAAACAAAGTAAAAATGGTTAGTTTTACTTTACTATTGCAAAACAATTGTTTAGGATTTACACAGGCCAGTCAGGCCTGGGTTACCATTTGAAAATATTCCTTACCAGTGAAATCAGTATCATGGCTAATGTGAGTCTACATGATCTACTTAAGTAATTTTGTAGCTCATTTCTGCACAAGATTATCATTAAAGTCATAGAAAGAATGCTGCTAGATAAGCCAGTGATCCTGTTGTTCCCCTGAGCACTTGTAAAACAATTCCTTCAAAGGAGGTTATAAGAAGTTATAAATTCTAGAACTGTCTGCCCATATGGGAATTTGCTTTTTAATTACAGAGAATATTTTCATTTTTACATTGAATTCTCAAGACTTGATTTCACTTATTCCAGGTTTCTTCATCTATATCCACATGGCAAGACATATTATCGAAGACAGATGTGAGAATGTTGAGAATGGAAAACTTAATTTTACTTGAACTTTTATAAGATACCCACATCTACTTTACTAAGTAAAAGCTCTTCCAAAATACATATATAGAAACAATTTGGGTACAGTACAAAAATGTGAGAAAACCACCATGGGCCTAATCCTCCAGGTTTTCAATGATGACAATGAAAAATACAGGAATAGGACTGATTTATTTTGTAGTAGGAGGTGGGGAGGGGAAAAGTGTTTCCAAATATTGAACACTTCTAGGTGCAGCAAGACACAAATTATGTTTACACAACACTTCTATCTTCATCCATTTAATTTTGTACTTAGAAGTCTTCTATTCCCTTAAAGGTGCATACAGAAAATACTACTGCATATACTAGCACAACACTATCAAATAAATACTTTATCCAGCACCAATAAAGGGTAAGTACAGCATGGTCATCAAATTATAAAGGTCATCAGTACATATAATAAGAGATGAAGGCAAAAAGGATATCCTACTTCAAATCTCTGGACTGCACACACAATCAATAATTAGCCTGGCTAGAATTTTTAGTAGAAAGGAATTAGGCAACAGATGTATACCAAGCTATGCATCAAAATGAGCCACAGAAAAAAGAAAATAACCATCTGACCACTTCTGTCTTTTTCTATCTAGAATTCAACCTCCAGTTTTCCCTCCCAAGCTCTGCAACACCTTTACACCATCCACTAAAATCATATGTCTTGAAAGATCTCCTAAAGGGGAATGGACAGCATTAACACTGATCACCCACTCTGGGGATAAGCTGCCGTTATTAGCGTAGGATTGATGTGGCATTCATAGATGACACTACCATTCTGTATGCTTTTCTACAGCAGAGTAACTGAGACATAATATCATATTTCAAGAGAGTTGCTGAATATGTTTGAAGACTTAGAACTTCTGTGAAGGGAAAAAAAATGCACATCTTTTCCAAGCTGTACATTTTTATAGGAAGTGTTCAAAGATGCGTGTATTTGATGTATACAATAAGGATGAATACTCATTCAGGCTATTCAGAGAAGCTGTCTGGAACTGGAGGAAGAGCAATGAAGCATTAAAACAAATGAGTTGTACATAAAATGCAAATGAAACATCAAAAATATAAATCAATTGGCAGCTTCCCTTTTTTAGGGTTTTGTTTTGGGGTTTTTTTGTTACTGTTGTCTGTTGGAGTAAAATCAACTATGATAAAAGTTAAAGTAATCTTTGAACAGACCAGCCCTTCCACACAGTGAAACAGAGATAATTACCCTTCTATTAGCAATGGTTATGCCTCATATAACTTCCTTACTGCCAGGATAACCTGATCAGTATAGAAAGAAGCAGGCATAAAGGAAAGAAAGGAAAAGCAGAAAGGAAATTGAAAAACACGGAATTTTTCAAAAGCAAGGTGACTCAATGTATATTCTATATGTTTTCTCCCCATCCCAAACTTTTTACATATTTATGTCCTGTATGAAGCGGCATTTTTTCTTCCTTTTAAGAAATAAAGTTGCAAACTTCAAAAGGAATCAGGTCACAACCAATGTCCAGCTCCCCAGGAGTCCTTCCTTGCCTGCACACCTTACTACAGGTCTGCTCTGTTCCCCACTACTCTTTTCCATCCAGCTGTTGTGCCCCATTTTAGCTTTTGGGGGTTAACTGTCTACCTCAGCAGCCATTGCCTTCATTGCACTTTTTGCTTTAATTCTGGCCCTTGGATGAGTCTTTTCTTTACCAGCTGCAGTTCTCTCACATTCTTAGCATCTCATTGAGGACCTGCTCTTTGTTAGCACTCTGTAGGGTAATCCAAAATCCTACTACTCCTTCTCAAATTAAGTTTTTAACTTATTTTTGTGCTCTTACATGGTGACAATTCATTCACACAAATGCTAGTTAATCCTGTGCTGCAACATTCAATTGTGTCTCTCTCTGCCCTTAAATATGTATTGTCCCTTCTGCATACTCAGGAAGACTCACTCATTCCCTGGCACAACCCTACATACCTACACGCCCAGGCTGACTCCACATATTGCCTTACACATGCTGTTTCTGAGGACATTCTTTCCCCCACATTCACTCAATTACACCCTCTTCTTCCTCTAGTACTGTTCAACTTTTAAAAGCACAAATATATTACTCTCAAGGCCGGAGTTTCAAAGTTTTGTCAGATGTGAACATTACTAAGTAAAAACATGGAAGTTCAATGTATTAAGAAGCTATCTTGTGGCTGCAGAAAGAAAAGGTAAAGTGGAGTGTGCATTAGTGAACAGTCTATGAAGTAGAATCATCCAATGGTTCACCTGAAAAGACAAACATGAAAGAACATTCTGTTTGAGTTTATATTATATCCACATTTAACAGGTGCTCCACAGTGTTCTTAGAATGAAATAACATTATCTAAGTAGTCAGATTCCCCCCAGCTTGTTATCTTCAAGTGAAATGAGTTTAGGAGTTCACTTCCTAGTTCACGTAAAAGAGAACTTAAAGATATGTCAGCCTCTTTTTTTTTTTTTTTTTTAGGACGGACTACAGATTTAGTTTGCAGCATACTGGCTGTACAGCAGGGGAAGACTGCTGACCATGATGCAAATTTTGCTCCCAGCTTAGTGAGTTGTCTTGATGTATGCCAAAATCTTACTTCTATTGTCAGCTCATGCTGAACTTCAGCTGTTGAGCTGTATCTTCCCATTCACTTTTCTCCTAAATATTTATTTCATAAAGCATTACTCAAAAAGAAATACCTGAAAGGACAGTTTCTTTATATCATTTTATATTCAAAATTGCCTTTAGTATTTTAAGTCTATTCACTCAGAAATATAATGAGGTAATGTACTGTACATCAAGTTAAAGCTCGTAAGGTGGCATATGCTCAATAGCTATAGACATGAAAGATCTCTTCAAATATCTGCCCAGCAAGCAATATTATGGTTTCATCTGTAGAGTATACAGTCCCTAACATAAGCACGAATTTTACAGTACCTTTACAAATTAGTCTACTGAAGCAGTTTCTCTGCATGAATCAAAATCATTCTAACAGGGAAGTTGGTAAAATAACTAATGCTACCTTAAAATAAACTAACATCTCTGTATAATGCATGCACATTATATTTGAAAACTGTTTAGGACTGGTAGTGTCAGCATGAATTTTAAACTTGTGCAGTAAAGTACTTGTACTACACATTCACTCTTTGTATTTTAGACTTTATTATATGAGGCCTGTACATTGAGTTCAACTGAGGACAAATCGAGTGGCAGACATTACTTCATAGTTAAATGGGATGGCTCCACTGTTGTTGAACCAGGAAAGCGTACAACTCGAGTCCACATAATATAATTAGTATGCCATTTTGCAATGTTCCAGAATGAAATGGCCTTATGACCTCTAATACTGGGGCAATGCTTACAGATCAAACTCACAGCACTCTTACCAAGCAAAATCCTAATTCTACAATGGGATCTATTCAATTCACTTTCACATACATGAAGTCCCAAAAGACTTTAGCAGACCTTTGTGAAACTCCATCTGGCGGCAGCCTAGATATGAATATGGCACAAAACTGATATAAAGGGGATAACACTTCCCAAGGAAAAAAGATAAAAGGAAACATCATTGGGATGGTCAGAGAAAATCAGAAAAGGAAGGAGGGGTAAATAAAGGCTAAAAATCACACACTCAGCATTTACATTACAGAATTTTAATTCATGTGTTCAATTTTTATTTATTTTACTAGACTCTATTTGGTGCCACTTATGATGCATCTCTAGAAATTACCTGCACTTACGTCAACAATTTTGGTCCTACTATCAGAGGAAAACTAGTACCCAATTGCAAAGTCCAAGTATCCACTTGCAAAATCTGTTTCCAGCCACATTCCAAGGCAAGTATCGTGACTCTCAGAGATGATTTCAAAAAGCATGTCCCACTTTGAATAGCGACAAATTTGCAGTTGTAAATACAACTGATCTTTTAGCATTTCCATAATCAGGATATGAATGCTGAAGCCTGTGCCTTCTAACCATCTAAACATGATTCATCCTCAGTCAAATTCTAAACCCTATTCCAAACTTAATTCAGACCATATCTTCATTTGTTTTAAAACTCAAAATGACAAGATCTGTAGTAAAGCATTGCCCTTGGTGAGTCATTCTTGCAAGTTTCCTTCCAATACTAGCAATCCACGGGATATACTTAATCCATGGAATATTTAGTCTCTCCCTAGGAAGAGTCTTCATTATTCAGGCAGAAGGGAGGTGTGACAAACAATGAACCACAGAAATCAGGTCCATAATTGCCACTAGAAAAAAAAAAAAAGGTTGTTTGTGACACGTTTTATGTTTCCAGTAATGCATTGCTATTGTCAGAATTTTCTTTCTTATATATATATATATAAAGATGCTTTATCTAAACTCTAGAAATAGTAACAGTAAGGCTGTGGAAATAATATAAAAATCAAAAGAAGCTTCATCCTTTTACAATTTTGGCCTTTTACATCCTGTGAGAAATGTTGAAACTGGCTACAAAAATAAAGTGAGAAATAAGGTGTTCCCTAAACTCTTGTCCCCAGAGTTGTACTTTAGTATATAATTTATGCAAATGTAGCTTAAGGACCAAGATACACTGTCCTTTAAGAAATTTTACATTTTTTTCCCCCCACTCTTTGCCCACAGTGAAAATATTAAGCACTCATTCAGGAGAATCAATTTTAATCTGAAATGTTACTCATTTATGCTAGTAAAAGCAATATTAAAATCTATATTAAATAGAAAATGAAGCTTTTAAAACCAAATTTTAGTACTGATAATATGCGTAACACTGTTGAAACTTTGTAAGTTCTCTACACTCCCACTTGATTTGTTGAAAATGAGATGGACTCAGCACTATCCCTGAAAATTCACACGCACACTCACACAAATAAGAAAGCCTTGAGATAAAGCTGAAAACAATTAGGAAATCTTATGATGAATATAGAGCTACAATGTCATATAAGTCAACTAAGATTACATGAACAGTTGTATCTAATTTGGTCAGTGAGGTAAAGTTAAAGCTTGCACAAGCACGGTGGAGGTTTGGAATTTGTTGCATTGATTATTTAATTTAATAAGAAAACAAATGTAGTAGTACAGCAAAAGTAAAAAAAAAAAAAAAAAGAACAGCCTTCAGATGACTGAAGAGACAATTACAATACAATGACATAGCCACAAGCTGAAGATACATAGTTAGTCTATCAATACTAGCAACAGACAGACCAGAAAAATCCTAAAATGATAACAAGACTTTTCTCTTCTTCCTGAGAAAGACTTAATCACCACAGTAAAGAACATTTTTTTCTGTGGAGGAGTCTGAAAGAGCTGGATTTATTCCCAAATTCAGGAAATAGCAAACTTTAACAAAACAATGGACAAACGAACTCTTACTGTGGTTCAACTTCACAAGTATTAACAATGCAAAAGGTATTAATTTACAGCATACTTACACTAAACACCACTCCCATCAATATTTTAACAGTTGTCATCAAGAGAATAGTAAAACCAGAGCCTCATTACACTGAAAGATATGAAGCTGTTAACACACATCTCAATAAGAAGTTGCATTTCAGAATCAACCCCCCCCCCCGGCTTTGATTTGAAATTGCCCACAGTTGTTGCCTCTCAGGATGTAGTTCAGTAACCATTTACTCAGCTTCTATTGGGAACTAGAAGTAGTTATGATAATGTAGTAACTAACGCCCTATTTACTAACTTTGGGAGGAACTCCAGGAGGAAAACTTGGTTTTATTCTGTATAACTGCATTTTTTCATATTTCTTCCTAAAATTTGGGAGAGATGTTTTAAATTACTATTAAGAAAAACTGTAGTGCTAGTGAATCCATTCTCAAGATTACCTGCATGCATATACTGGACTCCTCTCATACTAGTTGTATGAGGAGAAAAAACCCAAATCTTTACAAAAAGATAACCAGACAAGTTTCAACAGATATGTATCAAAACATGCAATTTAAATTATTTAAATTTAAATAAATTTAAATGTTTAAATAATACATATGGATTGTGCCATAAGGAAAAACACTCACTCAGAGCACTGGTCAGATACAACTAGAAGTTCCCTTCTTGGCTGTTCCTAATTTGAAGCTTACTGGGTCTCAATGATCCAACCATCTGTCCATTCTGATGATCTTTCTCAAGTACAAATTCTATCTCACAGGACCTGGAAAGTCTTCCAGAGACAGTTTGTCAAAATAAATACAATTACTCAGTAAAACTTCCTTTTCTAGGGAAAAAAGAACTTGAAGGAGTCCTAGCTAGCTCTGATAACATTTTTCATTGACTCCATCCCCCATATCAATACCATTTGATTGTAACCATACACAGAAAACATACTCCACCTACTCAGAAGCTGAGCAACAGAACCCCAAGCATATGGAAATCACTAGGCTAAAATCCAGAGCCACCACAGTGATTTCCTACTGCTATCAACATGTAAGTTTACATGCAAATCTTCTGATTGCCCACAAACTGTCCTTGCACAATTCTCTATGTGCAAAAACAAAACAGGCACACATCTGTGCCTTTAACCCCAGCAGAGCCCTTATGCACAGCTTAAATGCTACCTTCTGCTGCCCCTCTTAACACTAGGAGGTTCAACTGTTAAACTGCAAACAGCTCTGATGCATATATTTAGTAACAGTAGCTAAACCACAGCCTGAAACAAAAGCACTGAAATAAAAGTGATAATACCAGACCCCACTGTAATTTGGCTCCAAAGTTGGTAACACATTCAGTCATCATACACCCTCTTTAAAAACAGAGCAATGATCAGCTTGCACGTCTAGGTGTTTCCAAGTAGCCCATAATCAATATTACACTCTTGTAATGGATCATAAAGATGATAATGAATAACTAGGATTAAAAATTGGTGGGGTACCTATTATGAGTCTACTACACCCACACTGACCTGTAGATCTGATCTTTTTTGAAGGTTGCTTCGTATAAGAAACGTTAAGCCTAACTAAACACATCAGGGTCAAAAGCGAACATTTTGGAATGAACCCCTTCAGATGAAAACAGTGGAGAGGACTATTCAGGGTTTTTTATTGCTTTCTCTGCCACCACACCTTTGCAGTAATCACTTTTTCCAGTAAATTGGTTGAAGCCTGAAACATAACAGCACTCAAAATATTGTTCAGATATTTAAGAAATCACTATGTTCTACTACCAAGATTCACCTTTGAAATTCAACCAGATGTAAGAGCAAAATTTAATCACTGTTTACTTCTCACACGGAAGTACCTTTAGTAATTATCTCAAGTACTTCTTGAACTCACAGCTACACAAAATAGCTTCCACTCCTATTTAGCACAGTTTCTCATAAAGCACAGCTTGGCCAAGCCTCCGATATGTTTCTCTGCCACAAATTACTATGTTTTTCTACACAGTCAAAAAAGATGTTGCATTATCAGACAAACTCTTCTACTAGATTTATACAGTGCCGTATCAGAAATAGACAGGCTCAAATAGTCAGTAACCTGGCTACACAAACATACCAAAATAAACATAAAGAAATGGTCTCTTCTGTGGGACTTGAGTGCAAATACTAGCCAAGCAGACCTCTGTTAGTTTAGGAAAGAAGATTGCTTAAATGGCAGCCTATCCTTCCATTTTTGATGCATCTGTTAATAATACAATGCAACTACCATTGTATTATTAACCAGGCTTCTAAGAGACAGGCTTTGCCAGAAAGAACTGCATGGTTTTGAGGTAATCCCACTACCATCTCTTTCCCTCACCCCATTGATGGAAAACACACTCCACAGTAGATTTAACCAAACAGAATATGTGCCCATCTTTTGGCAACCCAGTTCACAGTCCCATTTCTGCTGTGCCTTAAACTAGGACTCTGGAGCAGTTGATACTTGGTACAGACTTGCTGCTGCTGCTATGGGAGCGATAACAACTTAACTACAGGTAGACTTCCAAAACAATTCAGGTGTTTTCTCAGCTCTGAGTCAGTGAAGTCCTATTTTCCCCAAGAAGCCCAACTCCTCAAAGCCTAGACATATTTTAACCCTACTTTATTCAGGAAACTGAACGAGCACCAATGAAGAGCCTACTCATACTACTACAATCTTCATGGAGACACACTTATAATTTAAAATGTTTGCAGGTAAAGCAGGATTCCACTGCAATC
Organism: Pelecanus crispus; assembly: GCF_030463565.1. Classification (NCBI taxonomy): domain Eukaryota; kingdom Metazoa; phylum Chordata; class Aves; order Pelecaniformes; family Pelecanidae; genus Pelecanus; species Pelecanus crispus. The sequence goes on from NC_134643.1 coordinate 51,804,824, forward strand.
ACTGGAAGGCATAGCTTTACCACTGAACAAGCCTAGTAACTCATACAGCATCTCCAAACCACATCCACTTACACCAAAAAGTAGTCTCGTACCAGAATTAACTCAAAACTTGAACAAGAATATTACGGCAATAAATTCATAACTAAGGAGGAGAAAATACTAAGGACCCAATTGTGAAATGCATTGTTCACAGGAAGAATATTTATGAACATAAAACTAAACAACAGGACATCCCACTAACAAAGCCCTACAGGCTAAGGAGCTTAAACCCAAGTTTAAGATTACATAATCTCACAGAGCATCTAAAATACACAATGATTTTAATTCATACTTACTTATTTCATGAGGTCTGGTCAAAGCCTTGGGGTTTTAGGGTGTCTCCTAAATGATAAAGATAAAAGAATTTTGCATCAGTTTAAAAAAAAATCTTTTTCAGGTACTTTTACCGAAGTTGAGTATTGTCAGTCTAGCTTTATTGTAGAAGCCAAATAAAATATGCTAAACTCTTCTGTAAAATACTACTTTTTCTGTTTGGCTAAAAGAAGTTTGATTTTAAGCAAATCCAAACCAATCACAATTCACTGAACCCATAAAAGCACACAAAAGCATACAATACTCTTAATAGATAAAAATAAACACGCTCAGATGTCTACATTCAAATAAACATAGCTGTATTTAATTGATCTCCCCCTTTTCATTCACTGGTGACTATTATTTATCCCCATTTGTAAGCACTGAATGCAAAACCCTGTCTTTACTGGAAGGATCACTCTTACCAGGCATCAAAGCAATGCTAACCATACATTTTCATAAAAGGCGAGATTATAAAGCTGGATTGGCAGACAGTAATAGTGTAATTGCATATACTTCATACAAGCTGTTCAACGATAACAAACCAAAGGAGAAGATATTTGTTGGCAGCTGTAGCAGTGCTCTAGGCTTACCTGAAAATAAGGGAGCCCTGTGGGTGGGGAATGCACCCCTTATCATAAGTGAGCATCTATATGTATTCTCTTTGAAGTGCATTTTACAACAGATTCAGGTGAAGATCTGGCTCTAAGGCAAAAGACAATGTGGAACTTACTACATAAAAGCTGCTTTATGCAGAAGCATGATTTAGGATGAAATAAGTGTTCCATTTTTTTTAAAGTTCTCTCTGTTCAATGTTTACCAGAAGAGAGTGTGTATACGATTTGGCAAGCTTTTTGCATATTTTTTGGCACTTAAAATACTTTTAAGACTACTGCTGGAATTTTCATAACTGCTAAATCATTAGAAAGATGACATTTTAAGTTTGAAGGGAAGTTAGCTTGACACTGTTCTCATTTGCTTCCTTTTAGCTAACCACAGAGTAGTGTAAAATCTCAGAAGAATCACTGCTCCCTCCTACTGTAACCTGGGGGAGTAAATCACCTTAAATAAGAACTAACCCAATGAACGCTTACCCTTTCCATATACCAAACCTTCCTATATTCAAATATGTTTAAGATTTTTTTCTAGGTTTGAGAAAGGTGCTAACCAGTCTGGTTGTCAGATTAACCTTGCCAACCTCAACACTACAGTTACTGTAAGTTCTGCTGAAATGATGACTCGGCCTAGAGCTGCAGACCGCCTTTCACCAGGCTACAATGCAGCCGAATGAGGATTTACTGTTCCAAAAGCCCACACAATGCAGCACTAGAGGGATGCGTTCTCAATACACTGTTCACTCCTGAACTTTTGGATCTTTGTGCTGCTTTAACAGTTGAATACCAAAGAAATGTTAGAACCATGAGAGAAGAAATGATCATCTAGAATGATGATAACTGAAGACACTGGTTTCCCTAATATAAAGTCATTAATTTGAGGTGCTATTTGCAGAGGGGAGGGAAAAAAAAAAATCTAAGTATCTATTTCTCTTCAGAGCAAATGTTAAGTAGAGGACTGAAAGTACCTCCAAAGCAAATATTTCATTTTTATTAACCATAATAAACTAGGAGTAGAAAAGAAAGTTAGATAAAACTTGCCAGAACATAATTATTGAACACTGCAGTTTCTAATCTCAGCAATAAATGTAGGTCAGAGGAAGTGGAAAATCTAATTACTCTGTAAATTGTTAAACCTGCTTCTTTCTTCTCAAGGAAAAGAAAATTGTTCCCTTGCATTTAAGCAGACTTCACTCCAAGTGTAACTACAGCAAGGTGGAAAGTTATTTTTGTCTGAATGTAAGGGGTTTTGAACTTCCTTTAAAGTGTCTTTTGCATCCTGCATTGTTTACTCAGCTCTAGTTCACACTTGTAGTCAAGGTATCATCAGTTACTTCAGAATTACTATTGCTGTAGTGCAAAATCCAGAGACACTCTTCACAAAAACAAACAAAAAAACCCACCTCTGTATAAAATAGACCTTTGGTACCATACCGTAGCAGTTTCTTTCAGTAACATATCCCATGTAATCATAATTTGATACTCAGTGTTCATACACTGCATTAACAAAATACAAAGCAATGCATCATTACAGAACTACTGCAAAGATGAATGTGATAGCATTGTAAGTGTTAACTATTTACTGATTGACTGTTTCATCTACAGTTGTTGCTGACTTCTGTGTATAGACAGACCACATAACTTACTTACAAGAAGACCAAATACTTAAAAAAAAAAACCAAACCCAAAACCTTGAAGATTCAAGCCCCTTGGTAATTCTAAAAACCCAAGGGCCATTTAAGAATCACATCTCCAAACAAAAACCCATCATTTTAGGCATTTAAGATTAATTCCTAGCACAATGAATCTCAACCTTACTAAAAAAAAAATTAAAAAAAGCAAGCAACACCTCTCAAAACAAAATCTCTCAAGGTCCAAAACCCAAAGCATCCTACCTCTTCCCTTTTTAGGATTCCTCTGTCATTATTTTTTAGTATCTGTCCATATTCACAAAGTTGGGTTTCTTCTAGCTTGTAAAATAAAAGCCTAATTACATATAGGCAGAAGTCAGGGCTTTCACAAAAACAAAGCAAGACCCAATGAATTTACAAATGATTGGAGCTGTTACTGTGTTTGAGGATACATGGACTAGAAAACTTAACTATAGCCAGCCTACTGACTGGTCCGTCTTGCGGAACTCTCTCTTCCAGCTCTTACCTCTGTGATACGTGACGAAGAAACCATTGAGTTTCACAACAGAGATAGGATTTGTGTGTTGTGTTCTGATTTGGCAGTCAAATGCTTTGTTTGGTTTTTGGGGGTGGGAGGGGTAAGTCGTACAAAAGTGGAAAACCTGGCCTAAGTTCATCTGATCTTTGGACACTGCTCTCGTTAAGTATAAATCCTACTTTTGAACTTCCTCCAATTGCGTGAGAGGTAAAGCCTGCCAAACAACAACAAAAGAAGATAATTCAGAAAGAGCCATATTGAAGACTTGAAACATGTTTGTCTTAAAAGGTAAACCCTGAAAGAGTAGCTCAAGGAACAACCCAAAGCAAAATGAGTTCTATCATAATGGTCTATTATAAAAAGCAGACCAGTGGCAAGACATTTTTTGCCATATGCATGACATGAATGCACATCTATGCTGTTGTAAAGATTTACCTTTAAAACTACATGGGAATACAGCAAAGGTGGCAAGGTCAAACATGTAAAATCTAAGAAATGTTGGTGCAATGACTAACTGTGCAATCTTAATTAGCCCTTGAGTTTCATTACACCATACCATACTCCCTTTTCTGTATCATGGACAAGTTTATGAATACAAGCCTCAAAACCATATTTTTATTCCTCAGCATTCCCAAAGGTTTCAGATCTCAACCCTTTAAACTTTGAAATAAAAATTTCAGATACTAACAGGGTATTGGTCCTTCCCTCACAAAGAAGAATGTATTCTGACTAAGGATCCATTAAATACCTACTAAAATTCTATGTAGCTTGAGGCCTGACTGGTGACAGGTAGTAATAAATAAGACCTGGATCTGCACTGAATAAGGAAAAAAGAAGAAATCTAATCTACCAGTCCTTTTGCTAAGTGGCAAAAGTGGCCGGGGCCTTCACAAGAAAAATATGCTTATACAAATAATCAATGTGTAAAAGCAAATTACATTTGGAGTTTCTTAATCTTTAGGTGTTTGACTTTACAGCTTATTATAACTTTAACAAAATAACAGAATTTAATACAATTGTGCTTTCCCTCCTTTAGTTTCCATGGTGTTCAAGTGTGATACTGCACTGACTCATTGCACTTAGTTCACACTCGGAAGAACAGAAGGTCCAAATTTCACCAGAAAGAACCAGAGTAACCAGTGATGACAAACTAATCTGCTTTCAATGCATGCCACAAAAAGCATGTAAAAAGTCTTGTTACAGATCAACAAAATTGTTTAAAAAAAAAAAAATCTTAGGATGAAGAAAATAGGTGTTCTGGAACAACAAGGAAAAAGTAGAAGTTTAAAGCACATTGGTCCGCTCTAAAAGCACAAAGGAACCTACTGAACATCCGCAAGATTCAAGTGACGGAAAAAGTTTATGAAGCAGTTTGGATGGGTGATTTCTGCAAGTATCTAAGTGGACACCGCCTTCGGTCTGCCAAGACAACTGAGCAATCTTTCATGCACAAGCAGCAAGTGCTTCGATGACTACCTGCAATCGACAGCAATCCAGTGGCACTGAAAAGAGTAGCATTTTCTTGTTTTGCTCTGGGGCTGGGTTTTGCAGGATTGTTTGACGATAATGAACACAGCAGGGCTTTCACCCTACCAGACAATAATCAAGGTATGTGGATAGCAGACCTTTTCCTGGCCTGTTGGCAGCATTGGGAAGGCCTTTTGTCCATCTTTTGCTCCTAAATAATGTTATTATAGAAACAAATGAAGAAGCATGGGCTGCGTGCTTTCCTAGCCTGCATACACCAGTATCTTCTAAAAAAAACCCCACAAGTTATTTCCAAAAGGGTTTAACTTACATTGGCAAAGCTACACCTCTTACTACGGCACTCGAGCCATGTGCATCCTCCATCTAGCGGGCCTCGCAGCAGGGAAAAGCCGCCCCGCCTCGCACACCTACGCCGGGCTCCCTGCCACGGCGGCTGCCAGCCGAGACCGCATCCCTTCCGCGCTCGGAGAGCCGCGCTGGGCACTGGGCACGGGCCCAGCGCCGCTGGAGCGGCGCCTGCGGCAGAGCCCTGCGGACCCAGAGGGCCCGCCCGCGGCCGGGCGCCGCTGGCTGGCAGCGGGCCCGCTCCCGCCCCACGGGGACACCGGGTCGCACAAGCCCGTGGGGCAGCCCCTGCCCTGCCCTGCCACACCCGGCTCGGCGGGGCAACCGCGGCCGGGAGGACGCGGCGGGCGGACGCCCGAGCCGGTTCCTGCCAGCCCACGGCGCTGCGAGGGCGGGCGACAGACCAGCCTCACCCCGCCTCACACCAGGGCCCGCTCCCCGGGGCAGCTACAACCCCGCCGAGGCCCCGCCGGTGACTAAGCACACCCTCCACCGCGCCCCGACCGCTCTTTTACCTCCCCTCCCTCTCCCCGCGCCCCGCCCGCCGCCGGGCCCCGCCTCTCCCCCCCCCCCCCCCCCCGCCGCGCCCGGCGCCTGCGCGGTGCGGCGCGGCGCGCGCGGGCGCAGGAATGTGCGTTACGGTTAAATAGTGGGCGCAGGGGCGGCCGCCGCGGCGCGCGGGGCCGGCGGCTCAGGGGCGAGCCGGGCCGGGCCGGGCCGAGCCGAGCGGGGCGGTGAGGGAGCCTCCATGGCGCGGCGCGGCTCCAGGGGCGGTGGCAGCGGCGCGGCGCTGCTGTGACAGGAGCTCGGCAGCTGGGACTGGCCTTCCTCCCGCCGCACTCCCGAGCGGGGGGCTCCGCGCCGGCGTCCCGGGGGCGCGGCGGCGCTCGGAGAGCGGAGCCGTGGCGGCGGCGGCGGCCGGGGGTAGCCGGCGTGTCACCGCCTCTATGATGAAATTTAAGCCGAACCAGACGCGGACGTACGACCGGGAGGGCTACAAGAAGCGGGCGGCGTGCCTCTGCTTCCGCAGCGAGCGGGAGGACGAGGTGAGCCCGCCGCGCACGTGGGGCGGGGGCCGCCGGGCCCAGCTCCCGTTCCGCCGTCACCCGCGGGGCCCGCCGGTGCCGCGTCCCTTTGTCTGGCCGGTGGCGGGGGGGTGGGGGGGACGGACGCGGGCCCCTCCCGGGGGGGGGACACCCCCCTGCGCACGCAGCGCCGTGCCGGCGCTCTCCCCCCCGCTTCTTCCCCGAGCCGGGGGAGGGGGCGATGCCGCGGAGCCGTGCGGGCCCCCGGCCCCCAACCTGCGCTGTGGGAGCAGGGGCGGCGGCGGCGGGCGCCCTCCTGCCGGGCTGGGCCCGGCCGTGCCGGGGGCGGGGCGGGCGCGGCGGCTCCGCGGCGCGCCTCTCGCCCACCATTTTGGGGCGGTGCGCGGGCCCACGTGTGCGGCGCCCTCCTTTGTGCGCGGCGGGGGGGGGGGTGGCCACCGGCTACCGGCACCGGCTACCGGCACCGGCTACCGGCACCGGCTACCGGCACCGGCTACCGGCACCGGCTACCGGGTTATCCTTTGTCTGCCCGCGACGCGCGGCAGATGGGCTAAGGTGTAATGGCGCATTGAGGGCAGGGCTGGTGTTGGCCTTAAAACGAACCCTCTGCCATACTTCGGGCGGGGATTAAAAAAAAAAACCGATCTTTGGAAAACCTGTGCTTTTCCCACCAAGAGAGTAAAGCGGTGCTTAAAAATATTTTGTCAAGGAGCTCGGGGGCGGGGGGGTGTTGTTGCGGGTTTGGTTGTAGGTGGGATAAGGCTTAGCCGGGGTTTTATGTTGCAGCAGAATTGGGAGGTGGCAACAAAGTTGTCCTATATTCCTAGCCAAGGTCAATTGCACTGGCCGTTATCTGGAAACTTTGCCGATGGTTTCATTGCACAATGCGTTTGTAGACTGTCTCAGGCTGGAAGCATACCCTTTCCTGATTGTCGTTTTCATTTTGTTGTTTAATAGCTATAAAATAACTACAAAGGTTAGGGCTTGGGGTTTTTTTACACTCCCCTCCCCTTTATCTATATGCTGGAAGAAGCTAGGGTCCTATTAAAGCTGCTAATATGGCGAATTTCTTGCTTAGACATCTACTAAGCAATATAATGGGGGAGAGGCCTGATCTCAAAATACGGACCCTTGAGTTCAGGCAAAAATTTTTTATGGTGTTCTGTTATATGCCATTCCCTCCCCAGTATAAATAGAGCCTTGGGACCACACTGATCAGCTTTTCCTAATATTATAAAAGAGTAAGGTGCCCAGCAGGAATCTTGCTATTGGTCTAGCTTGTCTTTGGTTTCAGCAGCACCCCTGATGCTCCAGCGTGCTTCCCCATTTACGTGTCTCTGGTATTTATTTTTGGATGCTGCTCCAGCTCAGACTTGTTTGGAGTTCAAACACCTGAGCCACTGTTACAGCTTTCTTGCACCAACTGTAGGTGGAAATCCATGGTTGCAGTCACCTTTGTCACTAATTTCCATTCATTCTTCATTTCTTGCTGCAAGTTCTTATATTCTCTTCCAGTCTTGCATCCAAATGAGACCACTGGCTGCTTCAAAAAATTGTTGGTGCGTAAGGACACCGTCTGAGGCTAAGGATGGTGTAGCACCTTTGCTGGGTTGTGTAAGAAGAGTGGATGCTGACACTTGTTTCACTGGAGCACTTTGTGGTATTGCGGATGGAGCACCTGTATGGCTGGCATGAGGCTGGCCTTTGGTATTGTGCAAGTAGACATGCTTGAGGGTGAAATGAATGGGATAACACCAAGTTGGATTTGGGGCATAGATTAAGCATGTGGAAGCAGTTCAAATGACTTTCTGGTAAGTTATTTCCAGAAGAGCAAGGGCAACCTCTTGAACTTGCTTAGCTGTTTCCCAAGTGCCAGCTCCATCTGTATCAATATAGAACCTGTGCCTTAGAAGTTTGATGCCTGACTGCTGTTTGTGATTAACTTGCATCACCAGCTGTGTTCCCCAGATTGGCTGGATCAGGCTTGCTTCTGTTGTTCTTGAACACTGTTTTCTTAATAAGTTTCTGTGTAGGTCTCCTTCAAACTGCGTGTAGATGTGGAGTGTTTTCTTTCCAGTCCTCTAGAGATTGTACCACTGATTTTCAGCTGACCTACATCTCCAGGAATCTTTGAGTGCAGGGTAACTTCTGCTGTGAAGGAGCACAAAGGCAGTACCTGGGTGACTGGAGGGAGAACAGGGGAACAGCAGACTCCTGTAGAAGCTATTGGGGAGGAAAAAAAAGAGCTTTCATAGTTATTTTAACCTACAGGGTTACTACCCCATAAGCAAAGAGTTGCTAGACACTGGAGGAGAGACAATAGAACAGACAATTGAAAGCGATCTTTAGCAATAGATTCTTTTTTGATTTCTTGCTTTAAGACTCCTAAAATCTCAGCTTTTTTGTTACTGAAGATTCGGTCTGCAAGACCCTCAATAGATCATGTTCTACTTTACAGCTCCTTAGTTTCTATCTGGAGGAATGAGTATCTGCAGCAATCTTCTCCAACAAATCTTAGAGTTAACCCGTCTTCCTGCTTCGGTTCTGAGTTTCTGAAAGGCCTGTCCGTATCCAATTGTGCCAGCGCTTTAGCTTTTTTCCTCCTTTCTTGCACGTCGCTTTCTGACATATCTGTAGACATCAGTCATTCCTTTCTTAAGACTTTTTTGATGGACTTGAAGTCTTACAGTGCCGTCTCCTAAAACCAGTTTTCTCTTTTTCTGATCATCATGGTAGCTCTTTCATCTCCTTCAGTTTGAAACAGCCATGTTTTTTGAATGTGGGTGATAGCTGTAGTTGCTCTAGGTGGCATCTCACTGTATCGTGTAAAAGGTTACTAATATTTCTCTAGCCGTACTAGAAAAAACATTGTGATAGGACCTGTCTTTATCATGATTGTAAAGCTATCGTGTAGTCATCTTGTGGTTAGTGGTGGTATCTAAGTCTCTAACTTGTTCCCACCTCGTGAACTCTCAATTTGTACTGGAAATTCTTAGCGTCCTGCACATTAGATTCACAATATGTTGTTCCTAACCAAATGTGATCCTCCTTCTGCAACTTCAGCATGAGATCCCCTCTTGATATCATGACATGCGATCCTCTCTTGATATCGTGACTTATGGGCACTGCCTCTCAATTTGGAGACTTAAAAATTTCAGTAACAGCTTTTTATGTTCACCACCAATGAAAATCAGGCCTGTCATTAAAATATTCAGTATCTCTATTGTTAATCATCTTCTAGCAAAATCTGCATGTTACGGCTTCTTGGTTTGTTTCCTATCAGTATTGCACTTCTTATGCTACCTTTGTAACCTTGTTGAAGCCCCCATTACAGCTGAGTTTTATGGACAGTGAAGCAACATGCCAATTGAAAAAGCCTCTGGTAACAAAGGATGGTTTTGGTGAAACCATATTGTATTGCTGTTCATTTTCTGTTCACTTCTTAATTTGAAACGTAGGTGGGCTCTAGAAAATCGCTGAGGCAAAATTCAGTCTGGTGGTCCCTGCAAACAGTTTGAAATACAGCCGCTGAACTCCTGGTCTCCAGCTACAGCACCCTGTTCCATTAGACTTACCAACAGTCTTTGCTGCCAGACTTAAAATTGTTGAGTCAGTTCTCTTGGGTGTCACGGGCTGGAAACTGGGCTTGCCTGCAGTCTTGCAACCTGTCAAAAGGCTTCTGCTTTTTCTTGAGAGCTGGTATTGCAACTGAAAGCATGTACTTGTGAGATGACTGATGGCTGTCCAGGCACACTGCTGCAAAAAGCCCTTCCTTCCTGTTCTATTCTTTGTCTTCAAGTGACTCCACATAGCTAATTTACTGCTATATAGCCAATTTTGGTTTAGCTTTTCTAGCCTTCATGCTGTGATATCGTATGATTTTTAAAAAAAGAATCCTGGAGGAAGCCCAAATAAACCAAGTAATGTGGCGAGTAGCTTTGGATTTTTTCTGAGTGTTGTAGAAGATCTCTTAGAATACTGTCATTAAAGTGTTGCCTGGTTTGGTGTCTCAATGCTGTCATTTGAGCTGAAGAGAGAGCAAGATGGCTGGATATGAGCTTAAGTGCTGGCTCCTACTGTCGTTCTTAGTGGAAATGAAGCAGTAATTGCAGGCGCTGTCTGCCCTTTGAATGAAAAAAAAAAATTGCTGGAAATGAAGCAGGAGAAATGCCATAAAAAATGAAACAAGGCGATGTGGGCATGAAATGCGTGGGGGCTGCAGGCTTTTTGCTTTGACCAAGCAAGAAGTTGTTAGGTGTGTGCAAAATGCTGATGGTATTCAGCAGACTGGGATGGGCCGGTGGATTTGTTTAAGAGGAAATGGAAGTCTCTCTTGAGCAACTAGGAGATGTGGATGGCAGTTTTAGGATAAGCCCACAGGAGAATCTCTCTCAGTACTGTGAGGACTCACCGCTTCCACGGGTTGGCATTGCTTATGCATTCAGTACTCTGCAAACACTGGTTTTACATAAAATGCTACTGTCTCAGGGTCTGGGCAGAGGGTGGGCAAGGAAATTCTTGCCTCTCTGAGAGAGCAGAGAACGAGGCAGGCCTTTAAAGCAGCAAGAACAAATAGTAATAAACATTTTTTCTAGTCATTTGGATAACTAAAACAATTCTAAAAGCTAATTTAATTTTTCTTCCATCGACTACATATTGTACAAATAAATGGGCAGTTATTTTTAAATACTTTGAATATAAAACTAGAGTGTGTTCTAATTATTTTGGCATCTGTAAAACTGCTTTATGTAATTGAATGTAGTATCGAAAGCTCTACTTTAGTGTTCAGCCAGCAGTTGCTAGTGACAGATCTAAAAAATAGTTTAATATGCAAAAAAAGTCTTCAAGCTTTTCAGTTTTTAATTTTGCCATTTTTGTTGTTCAGCCTTGTACAAGAGATGAAAATAGATGGGAAGGGTTTCCTGTTACTGTTGAGACAGTAGTGAGGATAACTGTATTGTCACACAGTTATGGGAAACATAGAAAATTTTTTTTTTTTTTTTTGGTCCCCTGTAGCAGGGCATACATTTGCATGTCAATTATTGCTTCTTAATTTTGAATTAAAAATAATAGGCTTCTAGTATTGTATCTCCTTTTTGGTCTGATTTAGAGAATATTACTTCTTGTAAAGATTTAAGAAACCCTTGTTTAATTTATCTTGCTCTGGTGGTCACTTTCATTATTTTAAAAAATAGTGGTGGTGTTCAGTTTCTTACAGCTGTTGCTTCATATTAGCAATGATTTTATTAAAGGATAATAAAGGAAAATGTAAAATGTTATTTTTATTTGCATTAGTCTAAATCATCCGAAAACCAGAAAAACATGTTGTAATGTAACCTGATCTTTAAAACCAGGGCCCAGAAGTGTCACCTGGCTACCCTGGCAAAATGGGGTGTTCTAGGAATTACTGTAAATAAACTTGCACAGTGATGAAAGATCTTCCATACTTGACTTGGAATTTGTCATTTACCCTTATAAGCTCTCTGGTGTAAACACACAAGTAATATGCTCTTTAAAGTATAACTTGGAGTATGACCATGGCACCATATTTAAGGCTGGCATGCTCTCCAAAGCAATGTATGGACTGATACAGGCTACCTAGCTTGCTGTATGAGTGCCTAATAGAATATAAGTACATTTTAAAATACCAGAGAATACGCATTTCAGTATGCACTTCAGGCATGCTGTGGTTTTTACTTGTTCTGTCTCCTGTCCCTGCCCTGCTAACATACAGGAGGAATAATCGACCTAGGATGGTTGCTGCCTTAGTTTTTCCTTAGCATTTTCTTGATATTTGGACATCATCTGTGTGGTACAGGAAGGTGTATAGCTTTAAAAATCAAGACCTATAAATAGCTTCCAAAATGGCTCTTTATGATGTGTCTTCAGAGACAGTGTCTGCTTATGGTATATCCCTGAAGGCTCACATGGAGTTCTGCAGTGGTTTAAACTTGTGTTAATGTTAAATAAAAATAATTGAATGTTAGGTTACTGTGGTAGGAGTTACCAACTTACAGAACACAAGTGCCTTGTTATCCCTACTTCCACAGAAAAACAGCTTTCTGCAGGCGTTGCATATGCACCTTGCCTTCATGTCGGGATCTTTTTTGACAAACTGCAACTGCTTGCCAGCAGTGGATGCCTGCAAGTTTGGCGAAGCTGTAGGAATTCAGCTGTCCACCATGGCAGGAAGCTTCAGTCTTCACTCATGCCTCTTCAGATACTGAAATTAGTCAACCATGAGCTGGTTTTTATGGTGAAACCACGATTATTTTTTTCCAGTGCCTATGGAATTACTTGTCTATGCCATATGAATGTGTTTAATGGGGCGGATGGTCGCTCACAATGGGCTGAGGGGAGAAGGAAACATGGCTGTACCTCTCTGACATCAGGCTAAGGGGTCCTGCAACAAAACATGTTTTGTGTTTCGCCCTGTTTAGAAGATGCTGTCTTTTTGAACTGGTAATATTTGTAAGTGTTTAGATACTTGAGAAAATATCCTTTAATGCTTACTTGGACCATCCTAATTTTACTTTGAGGATTTAAACTGGTGCCTGAATTTCTGTTTTAATTGCCCCAGCTAACTCAGTGGTGCTCAAAACTTTCAAGTTACCAGTTTCTATAAAATAGCAGAGTGGCAGACTTCCTCAGAAATATGCACAAATCCTAGCTAGAGATATATATGTATATATACACACAGCTAGGATTTGTAGCCATGTTTTCTTAAACTTCTTTTGTAGATATGCAACCACAGAGATATTCAGGGACCGCAAGCTGATGTTTATTTTTTTCCAGTCTTGTTTGTAGAACACTTAAAAAGCTTATTTTAAGTAGGTGGCTTTCTCCAGTTATTCCAACTTGAAGAAAGATGTGTTTGGCTTTGGCCAGCCACTGATTTCATGAAATACTACAATCTGACTTAGTGCTTAGGTGCTTCAGTGGAACCAGTCCTGTAAATGTAAATATTTTAAACCAAATTTTATCTTCAAAGATGTATGGTTTTTTTCCCAAGTATCTCAAAGACAAAAAAGGCTAAAAGGTAACCAGTGCTTTTGTCAAGAAGTAACCTTGTCATGTCTTTACCTGCAGCTGAGTGGTTCTCAAAGACTTGGGGCTCTTGTTTCTGACAAGTGCTTGGAAGTTGATCCCTTAGTCAAACAGATTATGTTGCTGAGTAACCGGTAAAGCCTAGTTCTCCTGCCCAAGATTAGGCCATAGTTTCAAGTTGCAAAGAAGTGGGCAGCAATATGAGTTTTAGCTCTTCCCCTACTGCCTTGTGTGTTTTCTCCCTTGGTCTGTATTGGCAAGCACAACGGAAGAAGGACGTACTGTGAAGTGGATTGGGGAACTGACCCAGTGTGAGAAGTAAAACTTCTTTTATAGACACTTGTGGGGGGTTTCTTGTTTGTTTGCAGGGTTTTTTGCAGTCAGGAATCTCCTTTTGCCATATGCCTGGCTGTGTGCAAGATCTGCACCCTTTATCACACCATGAGACCTGTCACATCTGATTCTCTGAAGCATACCAAAGCTTAGGGGGAGATCTAATGTTACAGGTGACTTGAGTGCTTGTTGACGTGAGGAAATGTGTTCTGACTGACGTACCATAGTAGTATACTGCTGTCTGTTCCTGGTATGAACACTTTAGCTGAAGAATAAAACAAAGTGCTTTAAATAGCCAGAGGAAGGTACTCATTCTGAATGACTATAACAACATGTTAGCCCAATATGCAAATTTCATGTGAAATAAAAGTTATAGAAAACTAGAATTTTAGTTGCAAGTTAAAGCAAAACTTCTGAAAAAGGCTGATGTTTTTCTCACTATTGCCTTATAGCCTTAAAATCAGAAGATCTGAAAGGAAAAAATCATTTGCAGATCTGATTTTGGAGTGTTATAAAAATGTATGCATATATATCTTTCTTCTTCAGAATGTCAGTATAAAGTTGCACTGATTGATGTCTAAGCAGCATGCTGCTGCTTTGAAAAGGGATCTTTACTTGAAGTTGGGAGGATATTTCAGACTTTATTTAATATGTTGTATAGACAGAACCCCGTTTTCTGGGTTGCTTTCAAGATGCTGTGCTCAAGTTAATGAGCATTAGGATTAATGTACTGCTAGTTGTTATGCCATTTCTCTGCTGCTCTGCCAGTTCCTGTTCATTGAGACTAAATCTTCTTTTTAACCTCCGTCATAGCTGGGTACTGCTTTTCAGTCTCTTGTCTGTAAAGTACTTTGCTAGAGGCTCTTGGATTGGCTTAGGCTGATCTGAAATTGGGTAGATGCAGTCATGCCTTTCTGCCCCTGTTTGTGCAGTGCTGCCCCTTGTATGGCTGCATACTGATCAGTGTTGAGTGTGCCCAGGCTGAAAACGAAGCTTTAATGGTACAAGCTAGTTTTCAGCCAGATCAGCTTCCTGAACTCATTGTGCCAGTGTAAGGGAGAAAGTAAAGATGTTGCAGCCTTGACTTTAATTAGCCTTTAAAAAGCTGTCAAGTCTGATCCCAAGGTTTTTTACTACTCTACAATAACTTTGTGCACCTTACATCTCCAGGTTAAAAAAAGTAATTTTGAAAAGGATTGCAGTAAAGAACGAGGAATACAAGCAATCACTCTATGGAGGATATTTTCAGGAAGGCAGAAGTATGTTCCTTACTAACTGCTACCTGTGTGGCATTGCTATGGCAAGTTGTAAATCTCTGTTGCATTGTTCAACTTTCTGGAGTCCAAAAAGAGACAATGGCATTCTAGGACAAGGGTACCATGGTAAGCTATAGGGGAACTGAGAAACTGTTTCAGAACTACTGAAATGAGGCAGTGATTCTTAAAATAGCAAAAAGTGTTAAAGGAAATCTCTAACTACAGTAGCAGGTTGATGTGCTCTGAGATATGTGCTTTTGCCTAAAAATTCATACAGTGAATCCTGCAAACATAACCCAGGGGTTGTAAGAGGTGCTTTTCCTTGCTCCTCAATGTTTCTGTGTTGTAGCATTCAAAGTAGTTTCCCAGTACTTTTAAGGAAGCTCCTGAGCTGAAAACAATTGGAGGTTGGAAGTGTTAGGGAGTAATAAAATATTTCCTGCTCGTATTCTTCCCTGAGCATCTGCTTATGGCCATTTTTAAACAAATAAGGGCTTGAATGACCCTTTTAGCTGTATTTGGATTAAACCATCTTTATGACTCTTTCAGGTGCTTGTAACTTTGGCAGACCAACCATGTAGGCTGAAGTTTCCATATTGGGTGTGCTAGGTTAGATTATATTAACCTACATCAAAGTGGGTCCTGTTTTTTTCTCAGAATAGTGTTGGATTCCCCCCCCACCCTTAATGTTTCTGATGCCTGTGAGAATATGCAGTACATCTGTTCTCTCTAACAGCATTTTGACACTTTGTTTTGTACCTGAGAGGTACCTCTTGCTGCCTTTACGATCATTCCTATACTCTGACCAGTTTAAAGCTTCTGAAACGGTTCACATGTACTCACCTTCGTAGAGCTTGGGAGCTAAATCCGATGTCTTCCATGCACCTGCCTTCTCTTTTCCTTCTCTGTGCAGTGTTTAGTCATACACCTGAGCAATGCGGTGCTCTTTGCAACTGAGCTACACATGCTCAGTGGCCTTTTGTGGGTGAGGGCTTGATTCCATTCCTCTTAAAAGGAACAACTTTCAGCTGCCAGTTTTACTATTAAAAAAGGCAAACTTGGCTATCTCCATCAGGTAATTCAAACAGCAAATTGGACATAGCTAGTGGATTAGTGGGGGTGATTGTGGAGAAAAATGGGGTGTGCGGTGGGGAAGAGAGGAATATATGTGATTAGGCTAGGAGGAGACAGCTTACAAAGACATTTAATGACAAATAATTTCTGTGGAACTGGAGTGGTACCTTTTCAACTGTAAGTTCATTTTTCCTTGCAAGTAATACATCTGCTATGGAAAAATTCCTGTCTTGCGGTTAGTTTATAGAGGCTTCTGCTGCTATTGCTTCATTATTTCAAGTTGTGGATGACTTTGCTCTGAAGTCAGAAGAATCCAGCTGTGGGGGTTTGTTCTGTCTAGCAAGTTTCAACCTTAACTTTGTGTCGTGGTTTAACCCCAGCTGGCAACTGAGCAGCACACAGCTGCTCACTCGCTCCCCCCTGGTGGGATGGGGGAGAGAATCGGAAGAGTAAAAGCGAGAAAACTCGTGGGTTGAGATAAAGACAGTTTAATAGGTAAAACAAAAGCCATACATGCAAGCAAAGCAAACCAAGGAATCGATTCGCTACTTCCCATCGGCAGGCAGGTGTTCAGCCATCTCCAGGAAAGCAGGGCGCCGTCACTGCCAACACATTTCCCCCGCCGCCCCCTTTCCTCCTTCTTCCCCCAGCTTTATATGCTGAGCGTCATATGGTATGGGATATCCCTTTGGTCAGTTGGGGTCAGCTGTCCCGGCTGTGTCCCATTCCAACTTCTTGTGCACCCCCAGCCTCCTCGCTGGTGGGGTGGCATGAGAGGCAGAAAAGGCCTTGACTCTGTGAGCACTGCTCAGCAGTAATGAAAACATCCCTGTGTTATCAACACTGTTTTCAGCACAAATCCAAAGCAGAGCCCCATCCTGGCTACTATGATGAAAATTTACTCTATCCGAGCCAAAGCCAGCACACCTTGCTTTTTTTTTTAAGCTGATTTTTTAGTAAAATTAATTTTTGTAAGCTATAATGCCCTACAGTTAAGGAATGTAGAAAGGAATGATATTTTCTGTAACTGTAAGTTATTTTCTACCTCTTTGAGTGCTTGATATGAAAAAAAATATAAAGAGGAATAGCTTTTGGTTGTAATTTGTATTACTCTGAGCTGTTGCCATTTTAGTCTTCTGGAATACATGGCTGCTAACTGTTTCACAAGTTTCTTTTGATGTGAGAAGACTAAATAGGCCAAATTTTTGGCATCTTTCTCTAGAAATTTTCAGTTGTTTGTCTTCAGGATTAGCATTTATAGTGAGCAAGTCCCATGATGCCACATGCTCTGTAATTACCTTTGGCCTTTTGGTTAACCATATCTTGGTTAAGCATATCGATAGGTGCTTATTACAAGTAGGCTGGCTAGCAGTTTCTCCTCTTCACTGCACAAAAAGGTCATTTCTATTCCTAGACTTGAAAACAAGGTAAAAACTTGGCTAGTAAGACTTAGTGGAAGAATTTTTCTTTTTCTCCTCTTAGCTGAATTTTGCAGCTTTACTTCCTCACTTGGCAGCATTGTGGAAAATAATACCTTTACCTTAGTCTTTGGAGTAAGATAAACTTGACAGTATAACTAGGCAAGCAGATTTGATGCCATTACTCTGCACTTTGGAAATCTTTTGAACAAGAGTCATCAACAGTAAGGCTTTATCAGAGACATGAGAAAGGCAGTGATGGCTAGCAATCTCATTTCTTTCTCTGCATTCAGGCATATGGGATACAGATTTCTCTGCGTAAGAAGTACTTTTGTTGTTTTCTTCTGAACCTAATGAGGTTACGATGTGAAATTTGGTGTGCATAGGCCAGAAAAAATGTAGGTGTGTGAGATTCTGCAGTCTTGTTTTTTAGTAGACTACTGTAATCTGTGTGAACATGAACCTCCTCAGGAACGACTGGATGTCCAGGAGACCTAGATCTCTATTCTCCTGGTTTGCTTATCTTATATTAAGGGAAGATGAATTGCCGGCTTTTTGCTGCTGATTTTGCACCTCTTTTGGCATGTGATAAGTGCATTGTCAACCAACCACAGCTTTTTGGTGTCGTCTTTTTTAAGTGATCTTCTATTTACAGCCTAGTCATTCAGGTACTGTGGAATGTGTTTTCTGGCCACTTACAGATGGAAACACCTGAAAACTACATCCATTACATGGAAAAAAAAACAACACACCAAAACCAAAAACGTGCAAGTGAGTGCAAGATTGCTTGCTACCATAACTGAAGGAATCTATGTGGAGTGCCTTTCAGCCTTACCGCACAATCTTGTAATTGCTAGCTATCAGCTCTTGGCCTTTGTAGAAATTGATTACCACCGAGTACATTTTCGCTAGCATACTGCAGGATGGCTGCCTCATGCCCAAGTGGCAAATGTTAATGTTACTGGGTGGAAAAAATTGTGCATCTGAAGGTCTCGGGGATATACCTTAGTGTGGTCCCTTTGGATTCAGACTGTAAAAGCAGTGGGATCACAAGAGAATAAAGCATAGAGAGAAAGATGCTTGAGAAAATGCTTCAGTTCCAGGGTTAGTGCAGACTTGGATTGCTGCCAAAATGAACTCCCAGGCTGTAACGCTGAGGACTTTATTGTATGTATAGCTGTAAAGCCTATCCACCAGCGCTGATGTATTTTAATGTTGATTGCTTGCTAGATGTATTTGTTTCTGCTTTTTAGAAGGGTAATTTAAAGCTAATATACAAACCTAGCTCAATAGACTATTGATCAGGTTAGCAGTAGTTGACTGCTATGTATAAAGGCATAAAAAATTCCTGCCTTTATGCTACACTGCCAGAAACAGCAACCTGATTTATCCCTTAATAGTAATTAAGAATTTTATGTCTAGCCTTAACTAAACAATGAATGCTGATTAAAACCATTCTACCAAGCTGGGAATGATTTAATGTGATATAATCATCCTTTTGTTCATCATTGTTGCTAGCTTCCACATGACTGCAGTGAGTGCTGGTTTCATCAGCAGAAAATAATGTGTAATGCTTATGTCTGGAATCCCACAAGTGAATTCATAACTTGATTTTTACAACTGCTTTTCAAGCATTGCCGACATGGTGGTTCTTTTGTAGTGATATTGATGCTCCACCTACATGTTCAAAAACTTTCTAAACCTACATTTAGTAGAGCTGTGTACCCTCTGGGAATCTTTTGTTAATATAAAAGAATCCTAGGAAACTAAAACCTTTGGTTGTGCAGATCAAGTTGAGACACATTTGTGTCTAACCTTGTTGCCTTTGCTGACTATTGCTAGGTTTTTAGATAGCTGAATAAAATATTTGAGTTGACTGACAATGTGAACATTTAGATCAGATGCTAAGAATGACTCTGTACTAAATGAGGTCTCTGCTGTGTTCCTCATTTAGCGTAGGAAAAATTTTGGGGAAATTAGTACAGTGGAGAACCCTTCAGAGTAAGACAAATCTTGACTGCTAATAAACATTACAGGAAGAAAATATCTGTCAGATAAGGCTTTTCTAGGTGCACCTCAGTATGCACACGTGTTGTTGCATTCGCAAAGGCATGCAGTCATCTTAATTATGCTCCCCAGTTCCTGTAGGTGAACGTACACCATATTTCCATGAGTGCAAAAGGGGCGTAGTATAAGTGATAAGCATTTCCTCGTTGCCCTCATCAGGGAATCATTTTCTTACTTAATCCAACAGGAGATGAGTTTAAAGGCCATAAAGGTAGTTGGTGAGGACTGGACTGTCGCTTCAGTCATCTGGCACCACTCAACACTTCAACCTTTAGACTGAGGTTCTTGTGGCTAGTCTTTTAATTGCTTTTAAAGATTTGCACACTGACCCTGTCCCTTTGCTCACCACAGTTGTCTTTTGACTTCAGGGTAGGGCTTATGTTAAGTATTGCTAGAATATGAAGCATGTTACTACACAGATGATGGAGTGTGTCTTACTAATCAGGACATGTCTCCAATACAAGTTAAACTGTTTATTTCCATGTGGTCCTGAATCAAGGTCTTATTTTCATCAACTTCTGCTGCAAATTACTTTAAATGTGGGCATCCTAGTTTGTTGGACAGGTGGCTAAAATCCTCTCAGTTTTGAATATTATGAAGGACAGGTCCTATAGACAGTGGGTTTTAAATTGATATATATTCATTATATGACTAGGTTACAGAGTCAAATTAAGTGAAATTAAAATGTCTTGGAAAAAATTGTTCCTAAATTTAGAAAACATTCACAATTCAATCTGTTGCAGTTTTTCCTCGTACAGAAATGTTAGAAGAAACCAAATTGGACAAGGGCCAATGAAGTACTCTCCTTATAATTTAGTTATGCAATATTGTAAGCATGCCATGCTAACATAACACTTCAGTAACTGAAGAGAAGCTTGTCTAAGACTAAAAATCAGAAATATTTTCAGAAGTCCAGTTCTTTAGCCAAAAGGTGCCATTCCAGAAGAATTAGTTTAACTTCTGTATGACGAAAATGTCTTAATTTTCACACTTTACCATCTATATGACCCTAAGACTTACTCAGTATTGGAGAATATTGTTATTAGATTTTTGTTGTACATCTGCATTCCTGTGCATATTGTATTGTGTTTTTCACATTGTGTCTAAGCATCTGATGAAAGTACTTGTGCAAGGAGATTACAGTGACGTTGTCTTGACTTAGTGGTATTAAAAAAGACTGGATGTTAATAATTTCACCTTTTTTTTTTTTTTTTTCTTTCCCCACTTCTTAAAACTCCTGGTTGCCTATTATGCTTCATTTCTGAAGTTTGTAATCCATCTGACTAGGTGAATAAGTGCATTGATGAAAAAGTAGATACTACCAAGATTCTTGACTTGTGAGCTATATTTAACAGTCATTTGCAATTATTTATAGGTGCTGTTGGTAAGCAGTAGCCGATACCCAGATCAGTGGATCGTACCGGGTGGAGGAATGGAACCAGAAGAAGAGCCAGGTGGAGCAGCCGTCAGAGAGGTGTATGAAGAGGTAACAAAAACAAAACAAAAAAGTCCAGCTTCTTTCTGCTGCTGCTATCTTCAGATGGGAATGGAGGAAAGAGGGAACTCCACCTCCTTGATCCAGGATTTGACTGAGACTTCTGTGGTTGTGAAATTCAAAGAACTGCAGTTCTGTGTGTTAGAACTGGGGTATGGTGTGGTGAGGTGAACTAATTAGCTTGCTTCCCAGCACGCTTTCATTTCATAGCTAAATTTCTGTCTGCTTTTATAAACACTTACTGGAAGTGGAACTGTGACTTTATGCCAAATGACATATTATAGTAGTGTAGCATTTCTTTGTTTGTGCAGAGAATGTTTGACTCGCAGTGCTTCTAGAACAGACTGAAGGTGAACTAACTATTAATGTGTAGCTACATAAGAAAGAGAAATAAACAGACCTTTGAGGAGATTCCAAACTAAACGGATTAGAAACTGATGTATCTGAGCAGTTGAGAATTCAACAATAGAAAAGCCTTGTTAAGTACGTTTAAGGCTGTTTATCTATAAAGAAAGCACCATAGGTATAGTCTGCCTTCCTATCTCTGCCCCTACCTGTAGGTAAAATGGAGCTTTAAGTCTTGATGAATTTTAATGCAGTTTCCCACTCTAGTATAGTACTTAAATTTCAAATTCAAAATTCTTTTTTTTAACTTGCAATTTATTTTTCCTAGGCAAACTGTTAAAATATTAAATGTTACTTGAATATCTACCAGCCAGAGCTGTAAGCCAAATAAAACTTCAATAAAAATCAGTCACTTGATTTCACTAGAAATTATGCAATGCATAAGTGACCAGAGATCAACTCTTAATTATTTATATGGTACTTCTTAAATAGAAGGTATAAGGTTTTGCAGAAAGTGGATGCATCCTGGCACATGAGTGAACTACAGGATTTCTGCTAGTCTTAAACAGTTTTCTCATCCCGGTTTGACTACTACTATTCACAAAACACACTAATATTGTTGCTAATTAGTATGCATAATGATCTTTATATTAGCTGTGCTATCTAGTGGTTTAGCTTGCTTACCCTTAAGGCTGGTTCTGCTGGGTTGTAGAGGCTTGGGAACTTGATGTAAATGCAACTTGCACCAACTGCTGCTTATTTGGAATCAAAATGAGATCTTCTGTGAACTGTGATTCAGTGACCCTCCTCCCCTCTTACATGGGGAACAGCCTAGTTCAGTATTCAATGCTCTTAGCAGCTTTTGGGCAAGGTTCAAGCATAAATAAGCCTCACTGATGCAAAGTTATTCCAGACTTTCTGTCTGTGTCCAGTTTTGCTGGGGGAGCCAATTTCGAGCTGCACAAGACACTCAATAAGTGCTTGTGTATTTGTAAAAGTAAAGGAGGCAGCCACAAATTAGTCCATTTGAAAGGAGCAAAGATTTAGGATTCTAGGAATGACTCACCAAAGATTTAGGCTTCTAGGCAGGAGTAGCACCTCTGGGGAAAGGCCTGGCACTTCCCACTGTCACGAGTTGATGGGTGGGATTAAAAAGCACAGGACCACTGGTTCAGTGTTCTCGTGGACACTGGTAGTTTTACTCGCTGATCAGACCTGAGGCACAGTCCATGATGAGGGATAGTAAAATCTCATCTCCATGTCAAACTAGAGCTAACTGAACTGTAGTCATGTTTGGTTTTTTTCTTTGGTGGTGAAGAATGGATCATCTTAGGACGAGAGGAAATGGGCTCAAGCTGTGCCAGGGGAGGTTTAGGTTGGAAATTAGGAAAAATTTCTTTACGGAAAGGGTGGTCAAGAATTGGAACAGGCTGCTCAGAGAGGTGGTGGAGTCACCATCCCTGGAAGTGTTCAAAAAACGGGTAGATGTGGCACTTCAGGACATGGTTTAGTCTAGTCTACCCTTGATTGGCTTAGAGTAGACTTGGTAGTGTAGGTTAATGGTTGGACTGGATGATCTTAAAGGTCTTTTCCAACCTAAACAATTCTATGATTCTATTCTATGATCTTGAAAAGGGACCTGTCTGCAGTTAGCATGTTATCAAAGTTGCTGTGGGGGTTTGACCAACTATTGAAAGCTGCCCGAGTGGTCTGGCTTCCCAGCTTGCAGGGAATGCAGTGCTACATAGAAAGCTCTCGGGCTGACTTTGTAGCAAAGTAGTATAGCAGTGAGAGAAGTTGTGACCTGGGGGCTGATAACTAGTTTTCTACTACATATGGTTCTGCCCTGAGAATATTCTGAGGGACACTTCCAAGTCCTGGCTTTGCTGGAGCTCTGCTTGCAAATTTCTATAGTGGGTGCAGTGCATGGGCCATGAGTGTTGGAGAAGGTGAAGCTGGGATAGCTAAGGAATGGGTGTAGAATAGTACTGGATGATACATCATATATTATAAACTTTGTACAAATTTCTCTGTTAATGTAAAAGCCCAGTCAGAGCGTGCACACTGCCGAGACACTGTGAACTTCTCTGGTTCATACAGGTACCAAAATGTTAGTTACTTCTGAATGATCTTTTTTCCTTTGGATATGCTTTCACATCAGCAGGCACCAAAAAAAAAAAAAAGAGCAAATCAGAAAGTGAAAAATAGATAGGAGCACCTGCTGTTACGATGTGAAGCAGTCCTTCCACAGCTCAGTTTCATTCTTGCCCTCATTTCTTTCTCAGGGCAAAGCAAAAGGCTTTCCCATACATTATGGTGGTTCTGGTCAAGAATTGCAGTACTCAGCAACCCTAGGCTGTTTTGAATCCTGAAGACAGAGGCCAGCCTCATACACTCATACACAGAGGTCTCTTTTGATCGTGTTTTTTCAAGTGCTATCACACAAAGTGAATCTTAAAACCAGCTACATGTAAACGTAATTTAGGCAAATGCTTTGATTACCTTTCAGCGTATTGTATGGTAAGCTGTTCTGTAGCTGCTTAGAATATATGTGTTGTCATCAAAATTTCAGTAAGAGGCTTCATGATAGAAAAGCTGAATGTTGTAAATGATTCAAAATGCCAACATTATCAGTGTTTATATACCATGAGAGAAACTGTTTCTAAAGGTAGAGAACCCAGCAAATACAAAGCTCAGGTGGTGCTAGCACAGGGGCATTTTGCTCAGAAGTTAAACCAGTTTTCACTCACTGTTACTACAGTGGCTATGCTTGGTTTTTTGTTGGTTTTTTTTTTTTTGTAAATGATGTTCTGGAGTAAGACACAAACTGTCAGCCTTGTTCAGCTCTGAGCTGTGCTTGCAAATGCATAAAGATTTTTCAAAGGCTAGGAGCTTTAATAACCAAAAATCATTTGGTGACACTTATTATACAGCTTCAGAGTTTCTGGGGTTTGATAGCTTGTGTAGCTGATGAACGTTAAAAGCTCATGCCTTAAAGTAAAATATTCTTAAGCTACAGGCTGAATCTTGTGTGCTGCCGTGACACTGCAAAGCACCATTTTTAAAGAAAAGTCAAGAGTGGTATTCAGACTTGAGCCATGGAAATTCATACTAACCTTTCTAGAGATGGATGTCCTTTCTATTTTTATACTAAGGTCAATGTCACCTGGCAAGCTGGTTACAGTACAGTGAAGTGAACTGTTAAGAGTTTTGTGAATGAATAAACTTCAAAGGAGGTACACTGTGGCACTGGTTTGAACTGTGTTTCTTCAGTATTGGGTCATGCACAAACTAAGCATTGGTTTCCATTAATTTGTAAAAAGGAGAAATTGGTAGTGAGAGTTATAATGTCATTTATTAATAGTAGGAGTGCTAATAGTTCACAATATGATAGCCCACTGGCTCTAAATATCCCTCACTTCCCCACCAACAGTAGTGTATTTTAAATCTTTGTTTTAAAATGCAAGCAAAGATCTTTGTAGTCAAATCTATATGCACTGCAGTTGTTCCATAGTCTGCCTGTGTGCATGACTTATCCTTAAGTTCTGTTCATGTTAGTGATTTGGGGTTTTACCTCTACTAAATGTTTTGTATGAATTTCATTTGTCTGCCATTTCATAGGTTACAGTAATTAAGATAACCTGGCAAGTCCATTGGGTACAACCAGTTTTTACAAACCTGAAAGTAGAATACCAAAATGAAGTTACAGTATAAAGCAATCCCGGAAAGGTATTAAACCTCGTCTAAATGAGGAGCTACTCTGTTAATGAATTTGGAGCTTTGTCTTTAATTGGGTAGCATGAAAGATGGAAATAAAAGTTGTTTGCACATACGGTGTTTGAAGAGAAGTGTGACACAAATAATAAGGGTGGCAAGCCGATGATGTCCAGCCTCTTAAATAGAAGGAGCACCCTCCCACTCCCTTTTCTTCCTCCATGTCACCAAAAACTGAGACTGTTGCTTGTTTGTGCTTAGTAGTATATTGAAATGCCTACCAAAAAATATGCAATTCCTCCCAGACCTTTGTGAATATAGCTTCTGAGAAGAAGAGGCTGATCCTGAAGGTTAATCTGCTGCAACAGTGAAAATGGCAGTAATATTACCTAAGACCTCTCGTAGGAAATAGAGGAATCTGCTCCAGTGAGCGTCTAATATTTGAAAAATGATTGAGTGTTACAGACTAGGACCAGGTAGATAATTTTAAAAAATAAATCAATACAACACCCTTTCAGCTGAAAGATTGAGGCAGGTACAGTGAAACCCTTTGGGTTTTATAAGAGTATGCAAGAAAGGGCAGGAATAGTCTTGCACTCTGCCTTCAGGAGTGTAGCCATTAAAGTACTATCCAACAGATCCCACAGTTAAAAATAACTCAAATCTTTCAGATTTTAAGCAACTTTCTGCCCTGGTAGACTGTTAGCCTAAAAATTAAACTGCAGCATGACTCTTGCTCCACCTACAGGAAACAAAAGGCAAGTCTGACTGCACATCGAGATTGCAGTATGCCTGGAGCTGCCAACAGTGGATGACCTCCAGGCCAGAAAGATTATGCAGTGGACAGTTTTCCCTTTTGTGGTTGGATTTAGACTAATACTAAAATATATGCATAAATTCAGATTTGAGACCTTATCTACAAACTACTCATAGACTTCCTTAGGGAATCATTCTGGGTGGGGGGGTGTAGCACTTAATTCAACAGCTTGTCTGTCAAAAGAAATGCTCGTTTTTTCAGTCTAAAGTTTGGAAGAAAAGCCTGTTTTACACACTTATGGTAGCCTATAGGATTCTGTTTACTTAAAGAACTGTATTTTAACAGCCGTGGGTACATAAAGGCCAAAGGAAGAAAGATATTTTTATTAGAGACAAAATGGTTCAAAGTCTAGAACTTAACCAGTGTGTTGGATTAGAAGTTTACAATTGGGAAAGTGGGAACTTTATTTGACTTTCTGGGAAAAAGCCGAAGCATTTCTTGGTCCTCTAGCACTTAATTTTGACACATTTTGAAGGAACTACATTGATAAGAACTTGGAGGAAATATTTTTGTTAGCAAAAGCACTTAAATCACTGTCAAGTTGATGGTACTTCTTAAACTATGAAGATGATTCAGTTGAATATATTACTTTCAGAGAAAAATCATGAGACTCCAATTACCACCTTTTTATACTTTTGGGTATAGAGGTTTTCAAAAGATGCTACTGTCTGCAGGAATGATGCTGCATTTTGGAAGCGCATATGTTTGCATAGAGAGTAACTAGACATCAGTGACAGTAATCACATTTACATAGCAACATCTGGTTACACAAAAGCTTCACTATAAGCTTTGGGGAAATTTTACACTTAATGTAATGGAGTGCTTCTAATTGTTTCATTCAGAATTACTCAGCTAAGAGTATTTGTTTAAACCACTGATTTGCTTGGAGGGACAACAGAGAAGCTGTTAAGTAAATTCTACTTAGAGTAACATTGATGATAAATTCACATTGGGACTATGGGCTACTAATAAGTTGAAAAAACTTCTCGATGAAAGCTATTCAGTACTGGTAAACTTACCTGGTTGTGGTCTTTGTGCTGTGTGTTGGGTATCAGTAAATTGTCAGACTCCCACTTAGCAGTTCAGAGAAGCCCTCCTGCATCTATTGATGGTGAGTTTCTTTGTCTTTCAACAGTCCTGTTGCCATAGACCTGCCTTTAAGAAATATCTGTAATGTAAATAAGGCCTTGGCTAAGACTTTTTAAAGAGTTATAAAATCTTGAAAGTTTTTTGGCTTAGGGGGCATGTTGGTTGGGGTTTGGGTGGTGGGCAGCTGTTTGGGTTTGGGGTGAGGGGGAGTAATTTTTTTCCTCCCTCTGGTGGAGCATAGTCCCCTTTAGAGCAGTTCCTTGGTACTTGGAAGAGCTTTTCTTAATGTTTGAGAAACCTGCAGAGTCTGTACTGGGCTCTCTGTCATGCTATTAAGCCATATCTTTAAGGATATTAAATAACCTTGTTCTTTGCTGCAACTTTAGGGAAGAACTGAAGAAATTACAAAACTTGTGCAGCTAAAACTGCACACTTGCACACCTGATGTATTAAAAAGAGACTAATCCCACAGATTCATGTTGTTATTTTTGATGGAATAGGATGATGGGAAATTGCCTTTTTTAGTTGTTCAGTTTGTCACAAAGTAGAAATCTTAAAGGATACAGTGATTCCTAGATAGTGCTGCATGAGAAGAAAGGCAAAAATTGGGAACAGCAGCATAAGCTTGTAGCCTTTTAGGATCTGCTTGTCTGTCTTTAAAAGATACTGTAATGTTAAGGAAATCGGGACTGATGAGTAAAACTTAAACATTTATTCAGCATGTGTTCCTTTAGACTAATAAATGCTTTTTCATTACCCAATGTAAAGCAGTCTTTAGTGCCTGTTGTGGCATAGCTGACCCTTTCAGACCAAAATAAGCTCTGTTACTTTCATAATTAATGTGCTGCCTAATCACTTATCCAGCAGGTCCAGTTATGTATTTCAGCTTCATGAGCTCTAACAGGTATCTCTGTCATCACAGCAGACAACCAGAAGAATATTGTATGTGGTTTTGCATTAACTTTAGGTCTAGCTCTTGCTCTAAATAAGCAAAATGCTTGTTGAGTTGCCTGGGCTGCGATCAGACTTCCTTCATCAAAACTGCCTAATAAATAACACCAGCCATCTGCTTTTTTTAAAAAGACACACACACAAAACATTCACTTGTAAGATCTTGATTAGACTTATTGCTAAAGCCTGCCCAGTTGTCTGTCAGAGTTGCACATTAAAATGTAATTAAGATCCATATGGTCCTTTATAAAAAGACATAAGACATCAGTAACTTTCTTTGGTTAAAGCTGGAAACAAAGACTGAAGGCTAGAAAATGTCACTGAGAAGCTGAGAACACTGAGAAGCCCTATTTTAAATATCGGTTATACAAGAAGATGAAAAAAACCTAAATATGGCTTTGTCTACCAGTAGACTACATATGCTTTTATGTCTCGGGCATATGGACTGAGATTTGTTTAGAATAAATGGATGATCGTAAACTACTTCTGTTGGAAGAGGCATTATATATTACTTTTGGAAAAACAAACCCCAGAGTCTTGTTAGAATATAATGACCACCTTAACTGTATTGATAAAAATTACTAAGCACAGGCTGATACATACAGGGGTTGTTTTAAGAAGTTGGAGTAAAATTCTGAATTTAAAGCCCTTTGTAACATTACTAACTAGAAAAAGAATTAAAAACTGTAGAGAATTGGGGATGTAAATTTGGTTTTAAGTTTACATGCCAAAAGCTACACTTTTATATGAAAACTAGTGTACATGAAGTCATGCTGCAAGATCCACCCAGTAACCTACAGTTTAATTTGTTGTTGTGTTTTGAAGACTTGGACTTAAGTTTCTGTGTAAAATAGCAATGGAGTTTTAATGATTCCTTCTCTAGATTTATTATACTACTTTAAATTATCTCTTGTCCTATCTACTTCCTCGGATTATTTCAGTATTTGATGTCATTTGTCTCTTTAATGAAATACAGTACACAAAGAACATGGGAAGTAAACCAGTATTTTGGTCTGGATGGAAAACCTGAATGATTTATGC
Organism: Pelecanus crispus; assembly: GCF_030463565.1. Lineage (NCBI taxonomy): Eukaryota > Metazoa > Chordata > Aves > Pelecaniformes > Pelecanidae > Pelecanus > Pelecanus crispus. The sequence goes on from NC_134643.1 coordinate 51,833,484, forward strand.
TTTCTTTGATCTACTCATTAGGACAACAACCTTTTGTGCTCTAATACTCTTAAGTACTCTAAAACTAGAAACTCCAGAAGCAATGCAGCACTGTCTAATTAAAACTCATGTCAAAACACTTGCTTAAGTAACCCTAATAAGGAGGAGTATGCTGATGTAGGAGGCTGGTACTGATATTTTAGGTTTTGAAGTTAAAAAGCACGTTAACACTTCTTCTGTTTGTTTTGTAGGCTGGAGTAAAGGGAAAGCTAGGCAGACTGCTTGGGATATTTGAGGTGAGATATTTCTTTTACCTTTTAAAACCAATGTTCATTTTTGTTGGGTTTTTTTTTTTGTGAGAGTTGATAAACTACAACATCAGACTTCACTTCTTAAGTATTAGCTACCTATAATTTTGCAATGCTACTGGAAATGCTACATTAGACAGGTGATTTCCTTTAGTTGTTACATGATGTGTGAAGATTTGAATAGGAAGATTTCAAAGTACTTGGAACTTTCCTGGAAAGATTAAATTAGTACCTGGACAACAGCTAGAATTAAAAAAAAAAAAGTGAAACCAACATTGATAGATCTAGAATTTCTGAAATATCACACATGCCTTTTGGGGGGCCCTATTTTGACTTTTCCTCTCTGATTAGATTTTGCTGAAGTAACTTGTCAAACACCTAAATTGATAGGTCTGTATATGAAGTATCTCATTATGGCTTTGAATCACTAAGCAGGCTTGGGATAACAGATAAACATAGCCTTTAGCAATACTATGTAGTTCAAAACTTGTATTTCGTAGTGTAAACATCAGACTCTGAACTACTGTGACAGCACAAGGATGCATGCTAGATGTAACTCTGTTTTAGTGTTGGCATTGCCCACTTCTGCTTAGGTTCCAGACAGGAGTAGACTGTAGAAATGTAGGTGTGAGTCTTCAGATCGTAATACATCCAGTGTTATTATGTTGTGCTGTATGATGGGTGAGAGTGGAAGTCCCTTAGTCTAGCAGTTAGGTATGAATCTTCACAGCTTAATTATAAAACCAACTTTCAGAGGCAGTGTATTCCTGATAGGGATTTCCTGTGTGAAATACTTCTTAGTCGTGTATGACTAGTTGATACAGTGCTAAAGGTGTTCCCATTGTGAAGTATGGAAACCATGACAAAATTAGAGTTCCTGTGTGTAGTCAGTAGCACTCACTCTTTTTCTGATTTGTTTTGGGTTTATGATGCACCTGGATGGTCCTACACATTAAAAACTTGTGTTTTAACTCGGCTGGTTAGTCTACAGGAGTATTCTGTATTTCCCAGCTCAGACAAAAAAAAGATGGGATACCTATCATCTTGTTGCCTTAAAACAGGGGCTGCAGGGGATGATGATTCTTTGGTAATTCAGCTGTATGTTCTTCTCAAGCCATCTACCACCATCTAGACAGAGGAGATAAAAAAAATCTGTGTTGAGTGGCACTTTCCTAGGTTACTTCTAACTCAAATCAAGGCCCTACTTCAGTTTCACAACACGGCCCCACAAACACTTGTTAATACCATTGAGGGGGCCACACGTTGCGACCTGGGGATGGAACTAAGAGAAGATGGAAATTATACTGCTGCTGAGTCCTCGTATTCTAGAACTACAGCCAGAAGGGGTACATGTTACAGATGTATTTACTCCATTTAATAGTGATATTGACAAAGAACTGTCTTGGAGTACTTCTGTTTCCTAGTAAAGCACAACAGTTTAAAACTATATTAAGCTTGTAGTGAAACAGAGTTAAGTAGGAGGGGTTATTGGCACAAGGATAAAACCATCTGTAAGGGGAGCTAGGGCATAGCATCTCTTGGTTCTTAATATAGTTGTAATTGTAGATGGTCCTGGGTTTTCTAGGAGCTCAGTTCTTTTCCAAGGGGCAGCATGGTTTGATTAGTCGGGCAGCACCTTCAACAGCGTGCCGCTAGCCTGCTTTGGAGCTAGCAGGGAGTAGTGTCTACACAGACCTCACGTGGACTGGCTGCGGCATAGCGACCCTGCCCTGAGCAGACTACCTCCGTCCGTCTCTGTATTTGACTTGCCTTGTTCAAAAAGTGTGTGCTTTTTAAATAGGTGGTTAGTGCTGCGAACATGGCAAACCCATCAAGTGAACAGATGGTAATGATTTTTGCATTTGTCATGATTGCAAACATAGGCTATTTAATTTGTCTCACTTACTGAGTGAAACTTTATAGCCAGCATTGCATAGATGATCTGGCCACATGATGCAGTGGGTTCCATCTTGCAAAGGTTTTTTGAATAACCTTTCATCTACGAACATGAGTTGTGGAAACAGTTTTAGCAAATGCGCTCTACTGTGGTAACTTGTAACATACGTAAAAGATAAGTAATGGGCAGTACTAGTGGACAACTGCTAATATTAAAATGGATGACCGAGAACATAGTTTGGTCCCAACTTCATGATCTTCAAATTTGCTTTGTTTTGGGTTTTTGGTGTGTGGTTTGTTGGTCATCTGTGTGTCCGTCCGTTCCACCCCCCCCCCCCCCCCAGCCTAGTAAAAGAGAATAGCTGTCTTTTCAAATAAAACTTCATTTTTCCCATCCTTTTGGGCCTGCTCAGTACAGATGTTTATTTAATGAAAATAAAAGCCAGGTCTTGCTGGCAAGTATCCTTCAGAGGTAAGTAATTTCTAATCTTATAGTTGTGGTAAGTCTGTAAATTATTTTTTGCTGAGAATTAAAACGTCTACTTCTAATATTCAAGCAGAACCAGGATCGGAAGCATAGGACATACGTTTATGTTCTTACTGTGACGGAAATACTGGAAGACTGGGAGGATTCAGTTAATATAGGTAAACCTATTTTCTGCCCTCATGTACTATACTTAAAATGTATTAAGCAAACTTCTTTCATTTCTTGAAACAATTCATATAATCCTGGGAGGAATACTAATTCTGTTCTATGAACTGAAATTACTGGAAATTGTGATGCTGTTCTTCCACACTTTCGTACACTTATAACTGGGGTTGCTTCCAACATACTGTGTTACTCTTATGTTCGGGTATTCTAAGTATTACAATGGAATAAATTTCATTATTAGTTGCTGATATAGATCTTAACTTTTTTTTTTAAAGCCAAATATTATACTGACCAATTCTTTTTTCCTTAAAAAGTAGAATGTTTTGCTGTCTGTTACTCTAGGGTGTTTTTGAAAGTGTATTTGGAAAAAAAAAAGTTTGGAAAGTTTTGATGAGGTTCTTTTTCTCCTGATTCTCCTGGGGGAAAAAAATCACTAGTATTTACTTTCACCTTAGCCTAATTTTTCAGCAGTGATAGTGCTGACCTTAAGAGGTGTTTATTCCTATATATACATCTATGTCATGCAGATACCTGTCATGCAGTTTAGTTACATTAACATCCTTTGTGGTGATGTATGGATTTTCCACTTTGAATTTAATTAGGTAAACATCAACTGGTTTTGTCCTTAAGTTTAAAAAAAAAAAAAAAAAAAAAAAAGCTTAGTTCATTCAGTGTATTTGTCCAGCTGAAGTTTTAGTTAACTAAAAATTGGTATAAAAAAATTACATCCTACCTTGACTGGTTATGCTTTGCCCTTTTCAGGGGGTGGCGCTTTAGGAGCGTTAACGTTCTTAAACGTAGCACTATTGATCTGTCAGTAAATGGCATGTAACTGTAAGGGTAGTTTCAAAACTGTGCTCAGTTTTTTTCAGGTGGAGAGAGAATGTTTTGTTTCTGATACTATCGAGTTGTGGGGAGTGCACCCTCTTAATTGTATGTCCGGTTCCCTGTGTAGCAACACTGATCAGTGGTCCATTACTTAAGAGGACCAATATTGGCGGGGTGGGATTGTTTGGAGGGGTTTTTTTGTACCTGGAACCGCACAGGGCGCGTGAGGACAGTACTGGTCTGCTCCTGCTTAGTGCCAAGCTGCGGGGTAGAGGGGAGCATCCAGCCCTGGGGCTACTGCCGGCTTCCTTCTGGAGAGCGCTGCTGGCAGTGGGATGCTAGCTGGGTGGACAGTCCTGGGGTGGGGGGGGAGGCACATACCTTGGTCTTAAACAAGCAGTTTATAGATGTCTTAAGCATGCAGATGTTCAAGCGTAGTACCTGTAACACTGTAAAACCAAATGAAAAATACAATTAATCCCACTTTTAACAATACTGTCCTTGACCTTGTCTGTAAGTATTTTCAGAGGCCTCTAATTTTAAAGGACTGACTTGCATAAGAAAGATGGTCCTAGAACTGTCTCACTAAGATAAGTCTTAGAACTTATCTAAACGTATCTCTGGTATAAGATATATTATTTTTCAAAACTTACGGCTAACCTCAGTAACTCCATACAGAGATATGTTTTGAGTATGGAACGCTGCTTTCTAAATCAGACCAAGCCTCCTTTTTCTGTAACTTCATGCATGCATGTTCATTCTGCAGCTTGGTTTTCTGCTAGGTATGACAATGTGGGAAGGCAGTATGAAGTCCTTCAAATAATAATAACCTTTTCTGTAAGGACTAGATGTGGCTTTTGGAGCATATGAAGAGTCGTATGAGCTTCTGCCCAGTATCTGCTTCAAGACAGTTATCTGAAAAGCTTTATTATGAACTGCATTTCAGTAAGCTTGAGTGAATCTCTTGTGTTCATCAGTTCTTTCAAGGTCTTTTCACTCTCTGTCTTTTGCTTGACAACTCGAACTTCTAAAGTAAAAGAAATGAGAAAAAGTGAATGATCAGATAGCCACAAATGGTGCTGTTACAAATTTGTAACTCTGTTTTTGTGGATTGTACTCATTCAGGAAGGAAAAGAGAATGGTTTAAAGTAGAAGATGCCATCAAGGTCCTTCAGTGTCACAAGCCTGTTCATGCAGAGTACTTGGAAAAACTGAAACTGAGCTGTTCACCCACTAATGGAAACTCTGTGGTCCCCCCTCTTCCAGATAATAACTCCTTATATGTCACTTCTGCACAGACTTCTGGGTTGCCCTCTACTGTGAGATAAACATTTGGATTACCTTTTTATTCATGCCATCACAAGGGGAGACATCTGTGATCACGTGTAGGCATCTGTATAACTGTCAATTCTAAGTAAAATATGTGAATGTGTCATAATGTCAAATTTATTTGAACATGTTTTTCCTTTTTAACAATGTAAAATAGTATTTCAGCAAACCAAAGCCATATATGGATTTTTTTTTAAGATGCCTTAATAGGCCATTTTAAAAAAAAAAAGAAAGAAACTTGAGTATATAAATTTCCATATCTGCTAAAATAAAATATGCATCTCAGTGGTGTTCAGCTTATTTAAGACTTGTCAAGTTTTAGTCAGTAGTTCCGCAAGAGTACTTGCTTAGAAAAAAGCTTGAGCAAATAGTCTTATACTAAACTCTTACTTGGTATCCACAGATGAAGCGCTAAGATAGTAAGGTGGCAGTATTTGGGTAAATGGGTGTGTTGAAGGCAGAGAAGCGCAAGTGTGACTACAGTAAAGCACTAAACCACATTCAGCCTGTCGAGAGCAAAGGATACCAACACTAAGCACTGCTTGCCTCAGTTATCCAAAAGGTTGCCTTGTCCTATGCAATCTTCATGTAATGTATAACTAAAGCAAGAACAATAACCTTGTCTTGCAACTACCAAAACTATCCCCTATACTTTTGTTTCCTCACTTGGTCAGCTGATGAACTTTCAGAAGACTTACATGAAAAGCATTGTAGATCCCTCTTCCCCCACTTTTTGTCCTTTTAGTATTTTGATACATGTTTTGTTCATGGTGTAATTACACTTCAGGTTCCAAAAACTTTGAATCTTCAATGAGAAGCATCTTATGTAGTGTTCCTGCAGTCTGTCGTAATTTAAAAACGTTTAGAGGAAAGTAAGACTTACCCAAGGGGCACCCTTAGGTTAGAGAGCTGTCAGTTAGCAAGCATGTGTTGAAGTGTCTTGCCCAGCAGGAGCCAGTAGCGGTACCTCCTGGGCTTGGAGGCAGGTGGGTTGATACTTACACTAGTGGAGAAATGATATTCCTTTGTCTTATTCAGAAGGTGTGATGAAAGCCCCAATTTTAAGTTAATTCTCAAATACTTTGGTTTTACTGTTTTACCATTGATTGCTATAGCTTCTTGAATTAAAAGCTGGCCTCTTGATAAAAACTTAGTCAGAATAAATGAGGTACAGCTGCCAACTTCCCTGTTCTTAATTATTTTGTCCTCTTTTTCAGCCAAAAAGATGAAAACTAAATCCACTGTCGGTCTTAATCTTTTTACCATAGGATTACTCTCTCTCTGTGTATGTGTGTGTGTATGGCTTCTTCTACAAGAACACAATGTAATTCATATGACTATCCTAATTCTGAATTTTTTCTAGGATCTAAACCCAACTGTACCTCCTCTATAGCCAGCCAAAACAGAGGTTGAGGTAGACCATGACCTCACATGTGAAGCTTATTCTGGGTAAAGCTCATTCTCTTACACAACATTTGAACCTTTGTAAATAGTCCAACTAGTAAATAGTGAGTGTAAAATGGAAAATAAATGTAATTTAAACCTTTTGTTACTCAATACACAAATGGTTAACTTCTACTTTTTTAACACAAATTGTGTAAAATGCTGCTATAAATTAAACTTTTTTGTGCTGTTACACTTTTTTAGGAAAAAATGTTGTTGCCACAAGTTACTCCTTAGAAAACCAATCTTGTGCCATATGTAAATGCAGTGAAACTAGGGAGACAGATGATGTGATCTCTTAATGCTGCTCTCTTTGAAGAGGCATAAATACTACTGACAAGAGGCATGAGCCACAAAGCTGAAGACTTCTGAAATGTTGGGTAGGATGCTGCTTTCCATCCCCGTATCTCCTATTCCAGGTCGCTTCCAGAACTGGGAAGAACACCCAGCTCTGTTCGGGTGCACCTGAAGGTGGATGCATTGCCAAGAGCTTATCCAGCCTTTCAGTCACCAGGTGGCGGGCTGGGGAAGGGCTGTTGGTTTTTCAGTAATGCATGCAAACGTACGTGTACTTTACGCCGAACCTAATCCAGATTGGGACACCATTTGCTCAGCTCACTTCTTTAAACTGAATGGTCTAGCAAAAGCACTGTTTTGCCAGGTGAAACAGAAGAAGGTGGAGTTGAGCGTGTTGAAGGATGTCTAATCTTTGTTAAAATCATACCCACAGTGTGTAAGGGTACCTCTGGCTCTAACGCTGCCTTTAAAGGAGTGAATCATTTAGCTCCCTTTTTTGATCACTTTGATGCTCACTTTTTTTGTTCAGTAGTCATTTTAACACTTTAAATTGAGCAAATTTGTACAGGCTTTCTTGTAACAAGATTATATAGAATCTGTGAAAGCTAAAACAAGAATCCAGAGTTTGAGTTCTTATTCATAAAAAAAATGCTTCTGTCTCCGTTTCAGATTCTTGGAATGAAACCAATCCAAGCTTGTATGAGATTTAGTGGTAATGCATGATCTTATTTTGTAACTCTTGAATTATGTATTTGATAATAATGTAAAAATGTACAGTATTGCTGTTGCTAACAAACGCAGAATTGATTGCCTATAAATATTTTGGTTATTTTTTGGTCACACACATTTGAGCTGTTCAGTAGTGCTAGACAGGTTGGGGTTTTTTTAAACAGCATTCATTGTATAAATCTCTTCAGTCTCTATGCAACCTTCGGAATGAAACTCTATTGCTTAGTTTGACTTCTACTCCCTTTTAAAGATAAATGTTCTGTGAATTGTAAAGGTAAATTGAAAACACTTCAGTTATGCTACAGGAACAGCTGTAGTAAGGCAGCAGTATGGCTTCAGTCCTAATGAAATCTGACACTGAACTTCAACAGAAAGGGTCTGTGTAAAAATCAGAACAGGAAGGCTTAAGTTTTTTCTACTACCTGTCAATTTAAATGTAGAAGCATTTTGGTTTTACATGCATCTCTATTTAGGTGGGCTAAACCTATTTCATACAGAGCAGCTTTGGGATTTTTCTCATGCCATAAATTCTATACAATGTATCCAGATTTGGTTCTCCAGAGGAGAAAGAGAAGAGATGGGCTGTCATCTGCAATTTTCAAAAAGTCCAGTTTGTACTGCTGCTTTTCCTGGCTGTTAGGTTTTGAGATTATCATGAGTTAGATTATGGTGGTATCAAATAGAAATAGCCTTAAAGTTTAAAGTCATATAGAGCCAGAATTAAATGAAATGGATGTGCTTTTAAACACCGCAAGAAATGCTGAGGTACTGCAGAGAGGCTGTTAAAGTGAAAAATCTTATCTTGGTGCTTACTGCACCCCTGACTTAGCCTAGCATTGGTTTGTTAACAATGTGCTGTGAAAAAAACCTGAGAGGCAAACACTTGGTTTACTTACCAACATGGTTTGTGAAGCAAAAACTGAAGGGAAGGGGGTGGGAGGGTGGGGCAAATGAAGTTGTAAACATTTTGACCTGCTTGCATGGATTTTCTTTAAAGATTGATGTAAGAATTTTGACTTTTTATATTTGAGAAATACCAGAATAAAATCTAAATTAGTCCTGTGGATTATGTAGTCATACCATTGCAAATACTGCAGAAGAAGTGTTTATGCAAGCCTTCAACCCCATCTAAAATACACTTAGTAAGAAACAGTAGGTGAAACTACTTGTCTCATCCTTGCCACCCTAGCTTTGTCTAGCCCTGTGGAAGAGCCCTCTGAAGAGCTCATCCCAACACAACTGCCCGAGCTCACTGTACGGCGCTCTCCTACGTAACTGCTGCACATACCAAGGAGATTTCTAGCTCTCCACTTCCGTTATCTTCGTGCCTGCCAGTTGCAGCACAGACATGTATTTAATATCCGTACAATAATGGTGAGAGCAGCTGCATCAGATCAGGCCAAAGGTCCACCTAGCCCAGTGCCTGGAGGAATTGGTACCAAGAGGACAAGTACGTATTTGCCTCAAGTGCCCCCCTGTCTACCACCACTTGTGGCTTGGGATCCTCCCCAGCCAGCCACAGCTTTCGTGCTGTTACGAGGAATGGATTTCTTTTCCTCAAACTTGACACCACACACCCTGCCTTAGAACACATATGTCTCCACTACCCGCCCCAGCTTGGAGAGCGCTGCCAGAGCTCAGCCTGCTGCTGCGGACACACCTCCTCTTGCCTTGTTTTTTGAACCTGCTTCCTTCCACATTGTCTTTGACAGCGAGCAGTTACTCTGTTCCCCCTCTTTGTATGACTTCAGACAAGTAGACAGTTACCACACAGCCTTCTCCAGTTTTAAGAGAGTTTTACTGCAGTTGTGTCTGGCTCCTATCAGAACATCTCCCATGCAACATGTGAAGTTGAAGCACACCAGTATAGGTAGAGGGTGTCAAAGCACAACACACAGAGGGAAAAACAAAATGATTGACTTTTCCAAGACTCAGAAAGAAGATTATAAGAATCTTCAAGCTATAAGTTGAATGTGTTTGGGCTGCCTTTTTCTGTTTGTTTTTAAAACTAACCCTCTTCGTTTCAACACTATTCTGGCCTCAGTACTGCTGTGGCATTACGCTAGGCACTGCATGCTCAGCTCAAGTGATGAAGCCAGCACTGTGTCCGGATCAGGCGGCCAGCACTCCACACAAGGAACGGCATCGCCTCTTAACCTGCAAACTCAGCAGCCACAGGCATGTCCCTGCCTGTGGCAAGCTGAGTGCTGTGGGCTATGCACCGCCCACAACAATGCTCTCGGCCAATTTTCTGTCCCTAAATAAGCAGGAAATGCCATTCAAAGGGCTGGTTTAGGAAGGCTAGAGACCACTGAATGAGCCTGCTCTGTGATCAGCTGCTGTTTGCCTGATGGCCCACACTGAACTTTCAGCAGCTCTCAGGGGTAGCGCTGGTTCCCAATGGCTTTCCCCTCGTGCTTTATTACCACCAATTCTGACAGACAGACAGCATGAAGCAGCACATACAGCAATGCATGCTGCTGGCCAAAGACCATCCCCTCGTGCACTTAACGCTGGTGTTGGGGTGCCTGCTACATCCAGACAGATTCTGTAACAAGGCCCTTGTCCTAAGGGACTTTTTGCTGCCACTCAACTGCTTAACTGTCCTAAACGCTTCCTTCTTTCCTGCTTTCTGGGTATGCCACTGGCAGCACCTGTCTTTGAATAAGGCAGGCAAACATCCACAGCAACTGAAGAAAGGAAAAAATACTGTTAGCATCATCTTACTGTCTTACTCTTCTGAGATTAGCCCACCTTTAATGATTTAATGATTGTGCATGGGGTATAAGACCACAGGCAGCCCTCCATAAATTTATCGGTACCCATCTTAAGCCATCGGTGTTACCTGTAATAATGAGCAGCTAATAGGAAAACCACAGCAGCAGTACTTCTGAAGGCACAGCAAATATTTGGGCTGAGATGAGCACACCTGCTCCAGCGAGCAACAACCGAACATCACACATGAAATCTTTGATTTATATCTGACCTTGAGAGCCTGTCTGCAGAAATCACAGACATCTGAACTTGGTGTACCTGGCAGGCAGGGAGGTGCAGATTAGGCCCGAACCAAAAATACTCCTTCACAGCAGCCCTGAAGACAAGAGCCCAGCCTACACCAGAGTGTCTGAAACAATTTTGCAACAAGTACTCCGGTCAGAGATGAGCTTCCCATGTGAAATAATTTATATTTTCCTTCTTAAAAATAAAAATCTTGCAGTCAGGTGCCACACTTGCATTGATCTCTGTAGCTGGGAAGGCTCATGCAGTGTGATACACAGACACCGCAGGTACCGTACCGCCCAGTGCGCTCTACCTTGAGCAGAATTCTTGAGTATTCAGTGTCTCGGTGATGGGCTGACCAAGGGTGACAACCCTCCAGCAACAAACTGAGCTACCCAGCTGAGTCATCTTAGGGTATAATTCCCTTCCCAACACAGGTCATCTAGCTGACAGCTTCCACCACCACCCCCCTTCAAATCAGAGCAGCTTTTATCCTTAGTTTTCTGCCCTGCACGCAAATAGAGGATAGTCTACTTGCTCACACCTAATCTCTTATAAGCGTGGAAGGGAGTTTACAAAAAGAAACCAGCACAGATGAAGCAGTTACACTGCTTGATGCCACTCTTCTCATGTACTTCAATGCGACATCATAACAATTACATATTTGCTTTAAAGTCTTCCCACACACTTTGACAGGAAAGGTTGCAATACATGGTACGAAATCCATCACAGCGGACACGTAATTATTAACTTTGTGGCATGCTCATAACGTAACATGGCTTAGCAAAGCTTAATACATCTATCAGTGTGATTGCACTAGAAATTGTCCACACCATGCACTTAAGTAGGAGAGTCTTGTACTAAAACAGGCAGCACCCTCTGAGCTTGTGTACCAGACTCCCTCGCGATGGCTTTAGGACAAAGGTGTTGCTCTTTTCTCCCCATAGAAGAGAAGGGGGGTGGGGGGGTGGGGGGAACACCAAACCCACACAGCAACTGGGAAATGAGTTATGAGACAATTTATCAATGTTGTCATCTTCCTTATTTGAACAGATGTTAAGAACTGTTAGGAACTTGCATTGCACACTGATGGCAGCCCACTACAGTTGAATGAAGCTCAGTGCCTACGTAATGAATAATCACTCTTCCTTTTATTTCAGTGTCATATTACATTACAGTCAAGACATGTTATTGACAAAACCTACCATTTTACTTTAAGAGTAACCCTCAAAAAAAAAAAAATCCCAAGAATCAATGTACATAAATCAAGATATCATAAATTTTTGATGTTACTAGTCCATTAAGATGTTTCACAATAATCTCAATGTGTTGGAAATACACTTTCTTGAAAGCTATAGAAGCAACATTTCACTTGGTCTAAACTGAAGTCAGCTAAGATACAAAAAAACCTGTTCCATCAGTTCCCAGTGATAATACACTTCACACCCATGACAGAACATGGCCACTTGTTAAGAGCCCATCACTGAATGGTTACGCAAAAATAAAAGCCTTCCAAATTCTCCTCTTGTTCTAAAGGAAACTACTGCAAAAATATTTTGCATGTCTGGTTTTACAGCCCATGTGATAACCCAGGCTCAAGAGATACGCAGTTACTATCCAGACACTAACAGATAAAATGCAATGTTGCCACTCTTGCTCAGGATTTCAGGACGTTTGACACATAGCACCAGTACTGCTAGAGGAAACCCATTTATTTTAAATTTACCGTAAATTTATCCAATGGACATCCACTCAAAACAGAGATAAAACTAACGCTCCGTAAAAGACAGCTGCATTTGCTAACCAGCTGTAATGGTAGATGTAACAGAAGTAACTTTGAGTTTCAGATAATGGCTGTGAATATACACCTGCTTAACTGAGGAAAAAGTTCTATCTAACTGGCTTCAAAGAATTTAACCTAAAAGTTTCACACATTCCTCAGCATAAGATACAATGAAATTCCCAGCTTGGCTTTATACAGGGCTCTTAAATCAGGTTTAAAAGTCAAATACATATTATTTAATATATATCATCAACTTTAAAAGGATTAAAATACACCTGAATAGACCCCACAACAAACAAATTTTAGTTTTTAGGAAGCCCATTTAAAATTTCCCTCATTACAACTATCATTTGAAAATACTCTAAAGAGTTTTAAAATACAGTATTTTACCTATCCTTTTACACCATTAATTTCAGATATACCATCACTATGGACTCATATGTTCAAACTCAGACAGCATGGACTTCTTTAACAAAAAATCTCAAATTTGTTGAGTTAAAAAAAGAACCTAGACATATACTGGCTACTGTGTACTCAAACAGTTCTACAATCCACTTTATTCAGTCACTAGCAAATGGAAGCAGAGGATTTTTTCTATCAATGTATTAATAATATTCCATCAAGAACTTGGTTTTAGTTACATCCTCCGATTAGCTGCCAACTCTAGCTGAGTTTTAAGCCCTGAACATACAAATACCTAGCCATCTGCTAAATGACCTTGGGTCTGGATTCATTCCACCTGGTTTGAAGTTAAATTGTGTAAGTGCCAGTTCAGGTCCCGTTTCTCCACGCAAGGAAGGGCAAGCCGCCTTCAAAGGGGGTCCTTAGGTGGGTCTGACCGTCCTCTGGGGGTGCCACTCGTCCTTGGACTAGCGACAGAGGTGAGGAAAGCTGTATATGTAGTGTAAGGTAAAGCTTTGAGAGGTAGGTGAAGTGAATCCAGGGTCTGCAGGCGGCTCACATACTCTCAGCTGCCTGCCACAAAAGCTGCCCGTGTTAATAGCACATATAGGACTATGCCAGCTAAACCCAAACACATGCTCAAATATTTGTAAGGAGAAGGCAGGGTTAATGATGTCTACCCACTCTGAAGAACAATTTGTTACAAGCCCTGAATGCAACTTGGGCTTACATTCAACACAGAAACTACTTTTTAAACTTTTTTTTTTTAATAGCTCTCTGATGAAAAAGTTGTATTCTGAACCAAGCTTCAATCATGTTACAGAGTACTTTGCGGGACAATACCAGTTACTAACCACTGAAAGCACTGTCTGTTGGAAAACGTAGTTTTAATAGATATTCTTCATCTTACATAAGAGCACAATAAATACACCACATTCTATAGAAATTTCAGGTGACACTAGAGTGAGAAGAGGTGAAAAAGGGAGAATACCAATAGACTACATAACCATACCCCTGAATTGCATGACAAAACACTCCTCACTGCAACCACTGCAAGCTGTCGTTTATACACTTCAGGCTGGCCTCGACAAAAGCTTTTAAGCTTTTTTGTTTGTTTGTGCCAGAGAGGGCTTGGGGAAAGGAAGAGAATAGGGATACAAGAAATTAAGGGAAGCAGTAAGACGGGTTCCCAGAAAAGATGCTGAACTCCCAGATAAGATGCATACACAAAAAACAGGGATGAGAAGGAAGGTTTTAATCACTTTCCTTCCCTCCAATAAAGAAGCTTTGTTGCTATTTAAGGAGACCAGTTGCTCAAGCAAGTAGCTTAATAAGGCTTGTAGAAAAAAAACCAGCGGTATGAGCTGCTAGCTGTAAGTGGTTAAGCAAACATCAGTCAATACACAAGCTGGCTGTAACAGTGGTTCTAGAACACTGGTATTTCATGTTAATAGAGGGCAGGAACAAAAGAAGGCAGAAAACCGTGTAGCCTAACATCCGATGACAATAAGCAAAGAGAAGTTATGCAGATACTCATAATTAGTGCTGTCATTTGCTCTCAACCTCCTACTTGATTACAGTTATTTCCATGAAAATGCATATCAATGCATTACTAAAATTATGGTTACAATGGTTACATCAGAGACTTGTTTCTAAAAGTCACTCCAAATGCAATTTCATATTAAATTGGCCAGGTACGGTCACCCACATAACACAAGCTAATAAAAAAAGTCAGCAAACAGAAGCAAAAAAAAAAAAATCTTGTGAATTCCACCTCTTTACCGTTTAATCTGTCAGACTGGTGAAGACAAATTGTCAATTCTGGTTTCAGTTTTTTTAAATACGATTGTCACATTAGAGAAATGAAAACACAGCAAAATAAACTGTACAAAGGCAAAGTAGAATAACAAAAAATATTTTACTAAAACATAAGATTTACAGGAGATTTTCCAGACAAGCCATACAAAATGGTCACAAGCTTTTTCTTGGAGGGATTTTTCTACACTTGACAGCAGAATCACAATATTATTAGTGAAGGTGATGGATGTTTAATGTTCCCATTTTTTGTTCAAACAATGAAGCTTGTCCATCTACAGAGTCTAAGTTAGACTGGGCTAGAGGGTATATTCTAAAGTATAACTGGTTAGCTGTTTTTACCAATGCAATTAGCATCACCATAAAAAGGGAGGAGGAGCCCACAAAATTAAAACGAAAAGCCCCACAGCTAACCCTGCCTACCTTCATTCACAGTGCTTATACTTAAACCATGATGGGAAAAATGATTAAAAGCAGAGATGTGCTGCTGCTTTTAAACAATTTCACAACAATCCAGATGATACTTCTAGCCTCTGCTCATGCGGTACAACAGTGATTTAGGACAAGACACAGATTTGCTAATGTGCATTTAATCACCAAAGGACTGAAGATGTCTGGGCTTTTATTCTGTAATGTTTCTAAGACTGTGTCCATTAAATGCAAACAAAAAAAGGAAGAGGTCTTGGCAGAACAGGAGAAGTGATGCACACTTGATGTTCAAAGCGCATTTAAATATTATTCATGGCATATAGCCTAGTCCATGCTCTGGCTGTAAAGAAAAAGAAACACATTTAAGAAAAGACATATTTTTCAGGCTTTATTAAAGTCAGTTTAAATACTTATTTTTTAAAGATCACTTTTATACCACTGCTGCAAGTATACAAAATACATCCGTTCCAAGATTTTAAGTGCAATTTTGAACTCCTATAATACACAAAAGCTGACAGCTGCTGAAGTGGCCTGACTGCAGTGGATCCAAAAGTGAAGAGGCATAACGTAATAATTCTTTCAATCCATTACCGGCTGCCACAGAAGCAGGCATGGAAGAGATGTACTTTGTGCAACTAGATAATCTGTTCCTTAAGCTTTACAGAAAAAGCAGTGGTGTGTACTTTTATTTTACCGTGAGTCCAAATTAGACATGCTTGCAATTTAAGAACATGAAAACTCTAGATAAAACAGATCAAGAGGAGCGCTTTTCTTCCAGCAGGCCTCACAGACTTGAAAACAGACCACCGCTGGCACATTCAGGGTACTTGGCCTATGACTGCATGCAGTCATTGTTTCTGCAAGTTGCAGACATAAAACAAGAGGTCAGGATTTATATCGCCCAACCAGTTAGCAATCAGCTACTTCCAAAAGCTAGAAAAAAAAAGTGTAAGATACATCACCTGTTTCTATGGCTTGGGCTTCATTGGTCTTCCATTGCTCAGCTACATCATTTGCTAGTGGATCATCTGGATTGGGAGCGCTTAACAAAGCCTGGATTGATAGCAGAACTGTACGAATCTGCAAAGCTGGGGACCATTTATCTGAAGAGACATTTATAGAAGTATGAAACGCCATATTCGTCACAGTCTACAGAAAGAGCAAATTTTCCTCTCCCAGATTAAAGAATAAGCAAGGTATTCTTTAAACAAACAAAATCTCTTTTTAGGGTCAGTCTACAGGTTTCTGTACTTAATAACATCGAAAGAAAGAAAACAAGGTAGCACTTACCTTTCAAAATATCTAAACATATTCTTCCCAGCTTGTCTACATTAGGATGATAAATTTTGGTCATGAAACGTACTTTAGGAGCTGCCATTGGATATTCTTCTGGAAGGAATAGTTCAAGTTTAAATGTCCCACCCTCAAAGGGGGAATCCTGTGGACCTGCAATGACCACGTGAAAATAACGTGCGTTGCTTTCATCTGGCTCTGCTTTTATCCCAGGGACTGGCTCTGCCAGCAAGCGCTGGGTTTCCTAGAAGAAAAAAAAGAAGCAATGTAACAACTACAACCCATTAAAATAAATGACCTGTACGAACCATTTTAAAAACAAGTATTCATTAAGAATTATTTGCCTACATCCACAGAAATGATCAGGTTAGACAAATACCTTAAAGTCAAAGAACATCTGCCAGAAGAAGATGAGGATGTGGTAAACTGGTATGCATCTCCTTTCGGATCCCTCAACTGCTGTAGTAGTGTGTGCTTCTATAGCGCAAGGTAATAGGTAACAATTAAGCTGTCCTCAACCATTTTCTTAACTTTTGATTAAACTACTGCCAAGCTGTTATTTTTCAAAATGCTTAAAAGCACTTTAAAGAATACCACACTAAAAATACCAAAACCATTTCCCATTCTACCTTAAACAGAAAATCCCATTAAGTGAAAAACCAAAAGGGCTAATCACTCACAGACTGTGTTCAGGATTTACTCTAACAAGAGTGGACTGGTTTATTATCATGAACATTTGTACCAGAATTAGATTCAACTTTGAAGAATTCAAAGTACTGCTCCGCTGCAACACTAAAGCTGTTTATAAGGATTTTTTATATATTTACACATATATATGCATAAACAGGTTTGGCGTGAGCACTTTCAGCCTACATATAAGCATGTTTAAAGTCACCCTAACAAACAGTAGGAGACAGGCAAGTTGTTCTGTAAAATTAGGGAAGCCTCGTTTCCTACAGAAATTTGTATTCTTTCTTGCTCAATTCTTCTGCTCACAGCACTGATCCTACCTCAGACACCACGCTGTGACCATAGCTAAGAGCTGCCCACGTTCTGACCACCCACCCCGCTAAGGTACTGAGCGGACAGACTGGCCAAGTCCTGCACATTTTTCCCTCTCCTCTGCTGCCAGCCTTCACAAGTCCTACAGGCACCATTCTGCTCCTTCTTACAAAAAAAGAACCCAAGGCCGAAATGGGCAGCAGGACATTAGGCAGAGACAAGAAGTCCTGCCGAAGACTCATTTCCTCAGGTAATTTTAGCCCCATTTCCTGCTTTTCGTCTAGCTTGTTTTTACTATGTACAGTTAATTTTTCACCGCCTTTCTGTGTTGGCTTCCACAAAGAAAAATTATGCCATTTCTACTGAAGAAAAATGGTAACTTGGAGGTATATTATAATTATTCTAGTTTTATAGCATATTTATTCTGTGTGTCTACAATAGCAATAATGCAAGCACAAAATAAACATATTACCTCTACTTGGCTTAGTAAGTTTTTCAAACAATCAGACTGCTACAATACTGGCATTTTGTAGAAATATAAGCGATATGGCTGTCTTGATGCAGTTAAATAACACCTCACTTTATATTATGAATTTGAACTTTTTTTTTTTTTGCTAAAGAAGTGAAGTCATAGTAATTAATGCCAAAACCCAGTTGTTCGTCTCAAATTGTCAAGGTCATACAAATCATAATACCGAATTTATTACTATGTACATACCAAAACATAAAAATAAATTTATCTGGTCTAATTCCTTGTTGTGACTACATACTGCCTACTTATCTGCGTAGGCATTAGCAGCCAATGCCACTTATGCATCTTACTGGAAGGACATCCAAGCTTCTTAGTGTTGTCTACACTCACTTCTGCAACTATTTTTTTTTTAATTATACACATAAATTTATAACATACTTGGAATTTGTGTTCTGCTGGCTATTTACTTGTACAGTAATTCTGTAGAAAAGCAGTTACAGCAAATGCTTAAAGCTTTAGTTCAGCAGTATGAAAGTCAGTGAGTAAGAAACTATAGATTATCCCTGTAAATGCATAAAACAGTCTCCATTTCTTTCAGCAAGGTTTCAGTGAGTGCTGCCACAGGTAAATGGCACAATCTGGATTCCCACCTATTAACCATCCTATACTTACTACAGTTTGGCAGAGGAAACAGTGTCTTATGCCAAAGACAAACTGATACAGCAAGCCAACTTGAAATTAAAAAAGAATGAACTTAAAAATACACAATTTTTAAATTTCTTCACAGCTGCTACCACCTGGACTTTGCCAGATACATGCTAGCATGCAAACCATGGGTTTGGTTTTTATGGGCATGCTCAAATTTAAGACTTTTTTTTTTTTTTAAATAATAAGGGTAACACATCTTAATAGCTAGGCTGATCTCTGCAGTCCCTAGCCCTCACGCAGTCATTCTGGTCCCCAGGCTGCCTCCCTAGTTATGCCAGTATGCTGACTGTAACCATACCGGGCAGCCAATCCTGGCTTAAAAGAACCCAGAATCAGCAGTCCTCTGGCAGCAGCATCAGCACTTCTACCTGCCAGCGCAACGGAGGGAGCAGCGCCTGGCTGTGAGCGGCACATTCTGCCACTAAAAACCATTTGTCAATAAACAATGAGAGCCCATGTATGAGAAAAACCATTCTTTTAATTGAGGTACCGCATTATACTGAAGGGGCTATATCACTGCTAGTATGTCATCACGTTCCGATAGCCCTTTATGCCTTTCCATTATGTGGCCACAGTTATCTTGCTATAAAACACCACAGAAAAGGGGAGTGCAAAGAAAAGCATTTATGCTGCATACAGCCACACTAGTGCTGAGGCTACTCAGAACCCATGCAGGCCCCCTGTGGAACATTAATATTAGATGAGAAATGCTTTAAGCAAGCACAGCTCACTTCCTGCACTGTGCATGGAGCTCCACCACTATGGGCATAATTGAAGCTGTTTTCAAACAGAGATGAGGAGGAATACTTGCAAGAAATCTGTGAGGGAATTGGTTGACAGTCATCTTTCATGCCCGCCAGGCTCTGATGCAGCTGTCATGCCGAGAGAGCAAGCACCAGGCTAAACTTCTCCGATACACACAAAATGATAGGTCATGACTCCTGTGAACATACATCACTACCATTTTATGCAAAAGCTAAGAAGCATCTTCAGTTCAGAAAAGGCATCTTTTTAAAACAGTATAACACACACAAGCTTGTTAGACTATGAAAAACACAAGAAAGATGCCATTTATTACAAGACTGTGAAATGTTTGTACTTAAATATCAACACCACCTGCTAAATTCTGACAGTAAATAAGGCTTTTACCCTTCAACTATGAAGAAATTTACAATATCTTCAATATATTTTGGGGAAAACCATGGAAAAGGAACAGAAAGGGAAAAATGGATCAAAGAGTTACATTTTAAGGTCTAAGCATAAAAAATGTTTAAACACACAAGTAGGTCCAGTTCCAAGGTGATAGCAGGGACTTGACTTCCACATTTTACCGTAATGTGGCCGGTTAAAAACATGCTGATACTAAGATCAATTTGATTTGCCATAAGACTTGGAGAAGTAAGTCATATTTGAGAGAAACAGTTGTCACTATGCAGGGCAACACTATGCACCAGGTCAGGAAACTGAACTGCTTAAACTTTTTTTTTTTTTTTAAAAGTGTACATTACCAAAAAGAACCACCCAAACCACCCTGTAAGTCACCCACAAAAGAGTCACAAGGTGTGGACTAAACCTACAAACGAGGCAATGTTTAATTACATGTTGATCTTATTTTGTAATTTTACATTACTTTCCCCAGAGGATGGTTACCCAATTAAAAACAGTCTCCCAAACATGTTAAAATAAATAAATAGTTTCTAATTAAACTTTTAACTTCCCACCTTTCTTAACTAATCAAGAAGATCAAGCACATGCAATAGTTCACTTTCCAGTATCTTTGTAGGCAAAACCCTTCTCAGTTTTTTAGCTGAGGAGGTGAGTCTTGTGCAATATGTTACTTTCCCCTTTCTCCCCAAAACTGCCTTTGAACCCTTTGTCCAATTTCAACTTTTCTGTACGTTTTGTAAGCTGGCAGGGGCTAAGACAGAAATCAAGCTCAGCACTACCAAAGGGAAAGACATGAAGAACTCTGATACTACCTGCTGTTTCGCCACTTCATTCCAACCAGGTATGTGCTATTCTTGCCTAGCAAAAAAACCCTGCCAATAAGGATAAAAAGATCTGGGACACCCAAATATTAACATGCTAAAGAGGAAAAAGGACAAATTCACAGAAAACCAGGTTTTGCAGTCGTTCTGCTCACAATAAATGTTTTTTACAATACAGCAGTTAATTTTGTCTTCATGGGAACTCAAATTTCCATCAAGTAAGTGTTCCAGAACAGCACTTTACAGTGTTTCTTATTAGCTCTCCTCTAGCATACTGAAGTAAGTTTCACAGAAGAGATTTCAGGACATATTTTGAGCTCTAAAGCATTTAATGAAGTATCCCATGCTGCCGCAGGCAGTTACTTCTATTTGTCATACTCTGCAATGTTTTTAGATTGAGATCACTTCTCACTCCTGCTTTTACTCCACTTTTTCCAATTCCAAGTTAATGTCATAATTTCCATTGACTAAAGAAAATTAATAAACCCCAAATGCAGATACATGCCAGTCAGTACTTAAAAAAAAAAAACCCAAAACACACACTCTCATTCACAACTTGTTATGCCCCTCACAAATGTATCTTTCTTATCTTTAATTAAGTGGTTAAAAAACACAGAAGTGTTGAAGGTGTTTTGACAAGCAAAAGCAAAGCTTTTCTTATTAACACAGGTGGCCTGAATTAGAGTGACAGATGATACGGATGGGACAGATGGTGTAGCTGACACTCTGCATAGCTATTCTTCTATGAAGATATTAAATTGAAAACTAATTGTACCCAAGGGGAGAGAAACCCTCAACTTGTTTTTTTACATAACCTGTGGGGACAAGACACGTCCGGAAGAGAAAGCAGTGTGATCTTTAGAAGAAACCTACAGAGCAGGAGGTGGGGGTGACAGTTTTTTGGGTTGTCAAGACCAAGAGAAGCCACACAAACACAAGAGATCGATTTGCAAGGGGGTATGTTTCATTCTTTGAGCTTTTGTTTGGTTATCCTGATTACAGTGGAAGGAAAAAGAGACAGTTACTGAAAAGTAGACATAGCCACCAGATTCTCCTGGTTCATACACCCAAAACAAGACAGAGTCCTTCTTCAAGGAAGTGAACTGAAGAATGCAGAAAATGCTTCCATACAGACATACACGAAAATCAATTGTTAGAGCACATGAAGATATGAACAAGCATACAAAGAAGGAATCCATTAGAAATATACTATTATTTTAATCACTTCCAGTCTTGCAGAAGTGTTTATAAAAGCCTCAAGCTGCCAAGGCCTCAGTCAAAACAACCAAAAAAAGATTTCTGCATGCTACATTTTTGGAAAATAAAAAGCTACTTCAGAAGTCTTACTTGCTATCAACAGACTAAGGCAGGATCAGACTGTGGCATACTGGCAAATAACTATGATCAGAAAACTCATATATGCAAGTATTTGAAAAAAAACAAACAAACAAAAACCCCACCCACACCCAAACATTATTTCTTACATAGCAGAGCCACTTGCAGCTGAACTGAAACCTCTAAAGCTTCACTTGTCTGACAGAGACCACTCCAGTAGCAAAGGAAGAAATTGTTGCATGGGATTAGACAATTTTTAAAGCTTCTTCATTGCTTTTTAGAAAGGAGTACTATATTTGCTTGGATAAATAATTGCAGTTCCATTCCCTATACTATGGCAATAGTTAATCACCACAAATTTCACACTGCCTGCCAAGGGATGTGGCTAATACAGTTAAGAACAAACCAGTATCTAGCACCTACAAAATACAGGAACTTTAAGGCTACTGTATGAAGGCCACTAGAATTTAAGAAAGAAGCTTGCTTGGAAAGTCAGCACAAACTAGCTCAAATAAGAAATCCAAGCTCCATGTTGTCAGCCAAATTTGCTTTGCTTAGTAGTTCAGCTGTCTGCACACTCAATTTCCTGGCATGCCAGTTTCCTTATTTCATATTCAATATTACTGATATACAGTTACCTTCAATAAGTAAAAAATTCTGCATATTAATCCACAAGTTAAATACAGTAGTCTTTAGTGAGATGTTACAATTGAAGGAATATACTTTTTGACAGAATCTAATATGGTCTTCTGCTCTACACAGCCCTTTAATACCGGCTATGAAATCACCGGGTGAAATTCATAAAATCCATTAGAACAAAAGGAGCTTAGAGAAATCTCAGCACCTTACAAAGCCTGAACATTTTAAGCTGATAAATGAGCAGCCACTGGGGAAAGGAAGAAAAAAAAAGCCGTGCTGCCTTTCCACTTCAGCCTATTATGCACCTTCACTTTTGCCTGTATAGCTGTCTCTTGACCTCATGATGAAACATAGCATGTAGCTGAACTGGAAGAGAATTTAAAAAAAAAAAAAAAAAAATCATGCAAGAGAGAAGAGTCCCTGATGGAGTTTACCACATGTCCACGCAAACAGCTGTGCCAACCAAAAGGAGGGCACAAGCACATGCTGTCAGAAGGATGGGAGAACAGACTGCTCCTTTTGCTGAAAGGGCTGGTTTAGAGTTGAGACTGCAGCGTTAATCACAGCGAGATACTAATGTAACAGATTACTATTCTGTAACCAACCTAAAAAGGAAATGCAGAGGCTACCTCCTCATTCCAGAGGAAGAAGCTTAACTACCAACAGGGCTAATTTCAGTAGCAGGTGGTAAACTGCTAAATTAATATCTTCATCCATCTATAACAGTGTTAAAACACCAAAGACTCTGTGTATCTTCTTACTCGTTATAAAGTTATCTAGCAACCTTTTACAGTGTTGAGACTACAGAAAAGCATCCTTATGACTAGCAGCTTTATGCTAGTACCTTAAAAAGAGAGAGATAATATCATTAAGACTTTCAGAGGTCAACACAGCTGTGATAAAATTATTCTGAGACTTCAAAACAGAAAACATTAATAAGGCCTCTTACACAAAGAGAAAATATTGCAGGTCTTAGAGCTGTTAAGTATTTTAAATGGCACAATACCACATCTTTATGCAAAGTCTCAGTAGAATGATTCTTTCCTTGTATTTTCAGCAGAACATTTACTAGCTTAATTCTCTATGCAGCAGTCAAGTAATTTACCTTCAGCATCACCTACTAAGATGGAGGTTACACCCCTACAACTTTGTCAGGCCAAGGCAAAGCACAGGCCCTCGCTAATCTACTTCAGAGAGTGAAAAAAATGTAGGCAATATCCACCTTTACCTGTAGGTTCAACTAACCCTATGTGGCTTTATTCTGAACAGATTAGGGAAGACAGATTATGGATGAGTATCTTTGTCCTAATAAGACTTAATCGGCAATGGGAATTACAGCTCACAGCTCAACTCCCAGTGCTTACTGCTGCCCCCTTGCCAGAAATCACCATCCTACAAAACTACTGAGAAAGTAAACCCTGTCAGCATTCCCAATTCAACTCAAGAAAAGTGAGCTGGGCTCTCTTAAATAGATCGTTAATCCGAAAAATGCTGACTGACAGCATAAAACATTGCTGCCATCTAGCACAGGACAGTAACTTCCAACAGGAACTAAGGAACAGTTGGCATCGGCTGTGGGTAAAAGCATCTTCCACCAGTACGAATGAATGAAATCCTCACATCTCTTGATATGTTTCTTCCATGGGTGCTACAAGCAAGGGTCTCCAAACAGCTGGCTACAAAGCAAACTTCTCTGGTAGCCTTGGCCACTTATAAAAGGAACAATAGGATGCGATGCTGCATGAATAGTCCCAAGATGGCCTCAAAGAAAGTTATTGGTAAAATGGAAGAGGCACCCAGACTGAAAGAAATATACATCAGCTTGCCTCACTTCTTTGGGACATAAAACTTGTATTTGGTGTGGTCTAATTTGACTGCATAACCATCTAGGCATACATACAGGGTGTGGGTGTCAAGGTGTTGGCAGCAGGGGGGGCTTCAGGGGTGACCTCTGTGGGAAGGGGCCAGGAGCTGCGCCGTGCCAGACACGGCCAGCTCCAACAGACCTGCTGCAGGGCACAGCTGAGCCCATCAGCCAAGCTGGTGGCACATCTGGGAAAGTGTATTTATAAAAGGATAGAGAATATCACACAGAGAGAAGCGGGGGGCGGGGGGGGGGGAAGCATGAGCAAAACTATTGTGAACACCAAGGTCAGATAAAGAGGTTGAAGAGGTGCTCCACAGATTCCCTGTAGCCCATGGAGGACCAGAGTGGAACAGACATCCAGGCTGCAGCCCATGGACAGGACCACACTGGAGCCCAGGAAAAGCATGAGGAGGAGGGAACAGCAGAGAGGAGCTGTTATGGATTGACCACAAACCCCACCCCCCTACAACCATCAGGGACACAGGAGGTAGAGGAGTCGGGAGTGAAGGACTGAAGTTGAGTCTGTGAAAAGGGGGGGCAGAGGTCTTGTTTTAGTTTTGTCTTTGTTTCTCACCATCCAACTCTATTTTACTTGGCAATAAATGAATTCATTTTCCCCAAGTCAAGTCTGTTTTGCCCATGATTGTAATCGGTAAGTGATCTCCCTGTCTTTGTCTTGACCCATGAGCTTTTCCATCTTATTTTCTCCCCCTGCCTGGCTGAGGTGGGGAGAGTGAGAGAGTGGCTGGGTGGGCATGTGGCAGCTAGCCAAGCTCAACCCACTACAGCATAAATCACAAGGTAACTTTTAATCTGAAATGTGTTTGAACTGTTGTATCCAGAAGCATTTTTAGAGAGGATGTGGTAGACAGTTTCAGACTCCACAGATGATACTGCAAATTACAGAGTTTTTCAAAAAGAGATGACAGACTTAAAATGAAAGCCACCAGCTCCATTTGCTGCTATAGTTGAAGTGATAACACTTATCACTTGGAGAGTACCATACATACCAATTTATGTGGGAGAAGATGTGATGAGGAAAAAGAGATATCTTTCAGTTTAAATGATTGCTCATCCGTCTCTTCAATATTTGCTTCCTAGGGGAGATCAGACATTTGCTGCCAAGCCCTCCAGGAAGATTTCTAAAGCAGATGAAAAGTCACTACCAACAGCAAGAAGTGAAGAGGTTTTGTTTTGTTTCTTTCTTTTTTAAATGTTACACCCAAGTTCCACTCTCAGTGACCAAAAATTAGTGCAAGTCCTTTACCTCATTCTTCAGCCGTTGTGTTTACAACTGAGTTAAAGTGCTTTTCGCCACACCATTTCAGCCTGGTCCTCAGTCCTTCTTGATCAGCTTCACTCACATCTGTAACTACCTCTACCTTTTCCTTTCCTCACAAAATACAAGGTTTTGCCCAAATGGGAAGCCCTAACTTCTCAGCAGCAGCGCTAATTTGTACAGTCACCATTCCATGCACCCCTTTCATCAGCCCAACTGTTTGCAAAGTCAAACAACAAATGAGATCACAGAACTTATCTGGCTTAAGAAATAACCTTTACTGCAGAGTTCGGAGCCAAATCAGTCCCTCAGTCAAAGTTTACCACAGCAGCACAAAAACTTTTTGCCAGCCCAGCCCAGGCTAAATCTGTTTATACAATGAGGCTGCTCAACATGAACCACAGGCTCATCACCTTGAGAACTTATGGTTAATCTAACTTAACTAGGTGGTAACTTTTGCGCATTGTGCTGGCTCTCTGCAAAAACCACAGAACTACACCACCAACTTTAGCATTTCATTTCAGACTACATACAGCATACATTTGTTTCGTATTTTTATTCTGATTGCAGGAAACCCTTGCCAGCTACCAGTGCCATTATCTTCCAACTACATCTAATAGTTTGGATTAATTTTGGGGTATGAAATAAAAACTAAAGGTTTTAGCTGCATAGGGCAAAACTTAAAGCAGCATATTGGCACACAGACAAGTTATAATTACTTGCCAAATGGCAATTCTTTCCTGTTCTGTCAGAGTGGGATAAGGGGGAAGATCACACTGATCTCCTTCACCAAGAACTGATAAGTTGCACACAAGAAGCAAAAACCGTATGCATGTTTTTGCTTTGATTTTTGAGGGGGAGGCAGTAGGAGAAAGTGAAACAGTCAAAACTGCCTTCTACATATAGAGATAAAGCTGCCTCAGAAAACCACAAGGACTTAATTCAAAAACTTTTTATAACAGTACATCACATTTTGGCACAAATTCTTCCAGGGTCTATCAATTCATTAGCTACAATTATGTAAAGAACTGGCTATAACCAGCACTACTGAAAATAAACTGGTTACCTAAGCAGATGTCATATTGTCAGATTTCAGAATGTTTAGATTAAAATTATATCACTGTAGCACAACTACATTGGAGAGAGTCCCCTGAAAATAATGTCTGCCTTTTAGGAAAAAAAGAATTGGCAGTAAAGCCCATTAAACTGTAAAGCAAAGGTCAAACATCATAAATAGAAGGCTGCACTTGCGGTTTCCAGTAGCTGGCCTCAGCATGAATTCTTCTCTTCCTTGCCATATAATCCCTGAGTGTCAGCATCCCACATGCCTCCACTTCCTAGACTCATTATTGGGCTAACGTCTCTGAACACTAATGCTTCCTCCACCCTGTGGGTTCCTAGACCTCATCACCAGCCCTGTCTGTATCTACCCCCTGAAAAATAAAAAGCAAGAAAATGTTCTGCATGTCAACGTGTCAAAGGCATTGGCTGTAAAAAAGAAAGAATAGAAGAGTGGAACAGGGGATTTGGAAACCATTAACTAGTACTCAATCTATGGACAATTGTCCAGCAACTTGAAACTACATCTCTGCTAAGCAAGCACCATGAATTCTGGATCGCTCACAATCTTACCTCATGCACTTCTGGTTCTCCAGTTCCCATCACTACACAAACAATTTTAGCCACTGCAAAGTCACTTACAGTGAGATGAAGACAAATGTATACTCCAGGTAACAGTGCCTTCCCAGAAAAAAAATCCAGAATCTACCACCTGTTCTTGGAAGAAGACCTTGTTGCCAAACAACGGTAACATGAAGAGGGACATGTTTAAGGTCAGCATCGCTCTTCCCTGAGAATGACCTCGTTCTCCAATTGTCAACAGCAGATTACAGGATTTTGGAACTGTGAAGCTGAGATCCTATGCAAATTCCTAGAGGATTATCTATGTACTAGCACAGATCAAGCTTTTCATGGTGCATCTCCAGCTATAGTAAAGTGAGGCATAACTAAATTCGCTAAGCTAATAGTGTAAACCATTCCTGCGGTTAAACTGATGGAGCACATTTGCATTAGTGCCTTGTGTTAATACACATTGCAGAGTCAACTATCGAAGTGTGGTTCAGTCAAATAATAATTCATACAGAGCTTTTGTCCAAATGCCATCTATGGCAAAATTTGCTACTTGCTTCTCACTGTTCACCCACCAGTCACATGTAACTATGAAAATGTGTTTTTGTTTTGTACTATTACACAAAAAAAATCGATGATACACTGAAAGCCATGTAAACATAACAGACAAGTACAGTATAAAACAACTGTGTGCAAAGCAAGAAAAACCCATTAGCATCAGTACTTAGAAAGCTTGGTGTACTATAGATTTGTACCTCCAAGTTGCTCAAGTACTATACAAGAAGGTGGTCCAAACAAGATTTTTGCCTCCAGTTTGATTATTTGCTGGGTTTTTCCTCAGTTTTTATTCTCTAGTGTCTAAGGAAAGCTTCTTTAAGGAAAAGGCTGTGGAGAGTTATCGGTGTCCTCTTTAAGACCTTTTATTAAGACTCCATGTTTTCCTTTTAAAACTGGCACCTTGGTCTAACTTGAAAGTTTTCTTATCCTCTTGGCCTGAGCCTGCTTCTCAGCCTCCCTCCCACACCTCCACAAGAGATCTGTCCCGCCAAACTTCAGGCTTCCAACACCTGCCACCCCTCCCACTAGTATAGCATAGGCTGGCTGTGGTAGTCACCTGGCAAGACGACTCAAAAAGTGTCGCAAAGTAGAATATGTATTATCTTCCTACCTTCCTACATTTGTTGGGGGGCGGGGGAAGGTGGTTTTAAGAAGAACAGTACAAAAAACCCCTCTGAAAATTCCCCGAATTTTCACCCTTTTGTCAGATTTGAAGTTATCCACAAGATTCAAACAGCATACAAGGGGCAAAAAGACATTACAAAGACCAAATATACAGCTTCTCTGACAGATGCCAAGGTACAGCACTGTCCAGAAGTAATGTTTTCTATGCCTAACCACCATCCAAACAAATGCAAAATACCATGAAAAGGTGTTAAGTTTACCCCCGGTCTTTTTTAAATAATTTTTTTTTATACAGGAAATTAAAAAACGTCCAGAAATGTCAGAGAAATCAAAAAGTAAGAGACTTAAATTTTCACATGGAAACAGATGTCCATGGCCCAGAAGCCCATAGCTTCCAAGACAAAGTGAGAAACTTCAAGTTGGCTGCCAGTAATACTGTCTAAGAACTTCCACAAAGTTTCAAAAGTTGCAGGCTAAATACCCAATTTATATTTTAGAAAGCATATAAAGCTGATTATACTGACCTCTTAAACAGAATGCTGTACATGCCTATCACCACATACACCATGAGAATCTCCATAAAACCTCCCAGAAATTTTACAATTTGAGGTAGCATTTTATAACTCAGCAATCCAAATGTTACCCAGATTCTTGAAAAATACTGCAAGCCGGAGCTCACTGGCAGCAATGTGGAAATAGCTTCTTACAGTAAACAACAAGGAAGGAATCTCTCAGACAACACCACACTACCACGAAGGGGAGGAAATCAAAGCCTCAGTACATTAACACTGATAAATTCATTAATAAAAAAAAATTAAAGGAGTCTCAGATGCTGTTTCAGATGGCTTAGTTCATGATATGAGCAACGCTACTAACAACTGGCTACACAGTTAACACAGACCTGGACATCGAATTATGAATTATGAGATCACTGCAGCAGTGAAAACAGCAGAAAAAACATTTGAAAAGACGACACGAGGCAGCATTGCCCATCCCATTCAGATATACCAACTGCACTTGACACAGCAATGAGGTGGTTTGAATGTCAGCCAAAAAAAAAAAAAACCCCACAGATGCAATTCAACTCCTTACTTGACTGGAGCTACGTGACTTTGCAACACTGGAGAGAATTGGTGTAGTAAGTGCTTGAAAGTAAAAAAATCGCTGGGCTTATTTATTGTGTATATTGCAAAGGCTGACTTTTTAATACCGCCCAGTAGGAAAAAGTTTACAGCATCAAAAACACGCATCTATGTAAATGTGCCATACCACATTTTTATTTTATCTTACATTAACAGATTTTCTCGTCAAGGTGATTCTCAGAGCACCCTTGGTTTTGGACTACTGAAGACAATAAAAATACCTGTTCTCTATTCACATGCCAGAAGGTTTTCCAACTCTAGTTATACCTTCAAAGATTCAAAAATCTATCATCATTTCCTATGCACCATTTGCAATGTGCTAACACTAAGTCATAGCACTAAAGCAAGTCATCTCTTGAGCTTACAGATTGTTCCCCCCCAACTTGTTTAAAGTCTGTGTTTCTAAGTAATCCGAGGAGAGCAAACCAGGAGTAATTCTCTATCTTCTGTAACAACTGCTTTGCAACATCTATACTGTCACCTTTTAATTGAATTGGGGAAAATATTGGAAATACAGAGCTCTCTGGTGAGACGAGGAAAGCTCTTGCTCTCCTACTGGGCTAGATGACAGCCTGCACATAGCAAAGATGCAGTCTGAGGAGTACAGGGCTGCTAGTCAACCTGAGAGCCAGGCCATCTGCCAGCAGTCGGTCAACATGAGGAACGCCAACTGCATGTCGAGCGGTTAGCTAGATTCTGTACTTCATTACAGCCCGAATATACGCTCCTATCCCCGATCAGCCATCAATGGTCTCCCTCGGATGACAACACAAAAGGGTGGATGTGGATCAAGGGGAGAAGATCTTTTCCTAACAGTTACCCAAGCCATTTATTTATCACCAATTTTACTATTGCACATAAAGAAAATCAGATCTTCTTGTTATTTATTTCACCTTTCTACAGCTCTTTCCTATCTCTCTCTTCCATTTCCTTTCCCGATCTTTCAAATTCTCACTAGCAGCAGAGTTCACTCCCTCCCCTCCCTCCAGGGCAACCAGCAATAGGAAATTTAACATCAAGATTGGCAGGATAGAAAAGGTCAAAACAATTCTCACTCGAGACTCCTGAAGACTCAAGCAGCCATATTTCTAGGTCTGCACCTCTGCAGCTATGGTATTTCAAAATATGACTTTGCACATTTCTGAGGCTGTAGTAACCAGTCAGATTCAAGTCCTGGACTGCATGCACATCTGGCAACCTAACACACGCACAGCGCAGGAGCTAAAGAATTGATCATCTAACACAACCAATCCAAGATTTAAAAGCTCCAGACTGGCTGTACAAAACTTATAATGCATACATGGAAACACACAACCCACCGTATACACCACCCTATAATATAGATAATAATCCCGAAAACTCTAAAGGGGATCCTCTGGAGAAAATCTGGAGTTTCTAGGTGTCTCTGCTGCTGCCTTCCACCTCCCCTCTCCAGGAGGAGAAGAAACATTCCCATGATATCACACACCTTTGAAGTGAGTCGTGCAGATTGCTCCAGGTTTCTTCTAGAAAAGCATGAAAAAAAACCAAAAGCGCCAACGAGGAAATTTATGCACCAGCTTACAAGTGGGTGCGCTTCTTGGTTGTATTCAGGGGAATTGTCAAGAACTATTAAAAAAAACTTAACACGGACACCAGCCTCATGACTGAGCTCTTACCACAACTCTGTGATGAATACCAGTTCCACTGTATTATGAATCAGTGTTCCCTCTCACACCTGAAATATACTGCATGCTGTGGACTAAGGCAGCTGGATAAGTGTCAAACTCATTCTCTAAGATCTGTCTTCATCACTTTTACTGCTTACAATGCTGAGCAGTAATCATAGACCAGTCTGTTTCACACAAGATAAATGCTACTCCTGCCTTATTTTTACCTCATCTCCTTTATCACCTATTACAGAACCTGACTTTTTAGAGAAAATCCAGTTTTATTTTTCCATCCATTATTTAACATATTCTACACTCAGGTGTTTTACAGTGGTTGCCAACATTGCAAGCTCAACCAAGAGAGCTTCACAGCATTCTAAATCATTTGGAGACTTAGAATCATAGAATTGTTTCGGCTGGAAAAGACCTTTAAGATCATCCAGTCCAACCATTAACATAACATTACCAAGTCCATCACTAAACCAATTAAGGGTAGAGTAGCATTTGTGACATTCGTTCACTTCAACAAGTAACAAGGGTGCTGTTATTTCCTATGAGGGCTAACGAACCTTACTGGAATCACGTTGTAACTTTTGTAAAGGGAGTGATCACCAGTTTGAGGGCTTCAATTCACATCACTGCAATCAATTTACATCACTGTGGGAGACAGCAACCCAGCACAAACATCCACGCTAGCTAGAGAACCAAGCTATCTTTTGATAGCTTGCAATGCAGCTACCTGTACCTCTGTTTGAGTGACTCCAAATCACTCAAGTCTTAGAACGGAGCTGGACTCGGAGGGTCAGCTGAAAGCACCCCAAAGTTGAGAGCCCTTACAAAGCTTGGTAAATGAAAGTCGAAGCACGACGCTGAACCGCCAGCACGAACACGCTAATACCGCAAGGGCCGACAGCTCGGAGCGCACGTAGCAGTAACCAGGCTGGCCTGGCGCGTACCGGCGCGGATGCCCCCGACGCGCAGCTCAGGCCCAGCTTTAACGACTGGCTGTGTTTTGTCCCTGCTCGCACAGGAGGGGGAACCCGAGCACCGCGCCACCGCCGCGCTCCCCCGGCCCAAGCACGCCGAGAGCTGTGCCGGGGGAGCCGGGGCCAGGCCGGGCGCCCCCGGCGAGGAGCCGCGCGGCCGGCGGAAGGGGGTGCCGGGTGCGCCCGCTGCCTTTCAAGCTCCGGGCCCCGGAAAGGGCGCGCAGGCACCCGACGGACGGCAGCACCAGAGGCCGTGAGGCACCGCCGCCGGGGCGGTCACCGTCAGAGGCGCGGGCCCGCTCCTGACCGCCCGCGCACGCCGCCGCCGGGCCCGGGAGCTCCCGCGGGAGCTCCCGGGCCCGGCGGCGGCGGGAAGCGGGGAGGGGGCGCCAGACCCGGCGCGGGCCCCCCGCCCCTACTCGCTCCCGCGGCGGCCGAGCCCGGCGGCGGGCCGCCCCCCGCCCGGCAGGGGTAGGGGGAGGCCTGGGAGCGGCCCTGCTCCCGGGCACCGGAAGCGGCGCTCAGCCCGGCCCGGCCCTGCCCTGCCCGCCGTGCGGGAGCCGGCCCGGCCGCCCTTCGAGCCCCCGGCGGGGCGCGGCGGGGAGGGGAGGGGAGGGCGCGGGTACCTTGATGATCCTGCGGGGCAGCCCGGCCATCTTGTCTCGTCGGGGTGCAGGCTCGCGGGCTCGCCTCCGCTCGGGGCTCGCGCACAGCCGGAAGTAGTCCGCGCCGCGCTTCCGGTGGCGCCGCCCTCGGCGCGGAACGCCGGGCAATGTAGGCCGCGCCCGCCCTGCCCGGCCCGCCCGCCGGCACTGCTGCGGGGCGCTCCCGGCGGCCGGGCGGCCCCTCGGCTGGAAGGGGACCCCGGGGCTGCCCGTGGGCACGGTGCACGGCGGCGTGGGGTGCTGTGGGGGGCGCCGGGGGGGGCGGCGAGGCGGCAGGAGGGCCGGGGCGTGCCGTCGCCCGCACCGCCCTCTGCCCGAGGCCGCGCCGCCCCGGCTGCGGGTGGCGGGAAGGGCCCGCCGCCTCGCCTCACGGGCCAGCGGGTTGCCCCGAGCTAAAATGGGCCAGGCCGGCGGGCCCGGGAGGGGCGTTCGCTTCTCCAGGTCCTGCGGGAGAAGCGGGCAGCGCCCGGGGGCAGCGGCCTCCTAGGCCGCCGCTGGCAGAGCCCAGCCGCCGGCGCTGCTTACGGTGCCTCTGGTTTCCCCGCTCCGTGGTGCGCACCGGCCGTCTGCAAAGGCAGGAGAAGCCCATGGGTGATCAGTGTGTGGGGTCACCGCTCGACACTGGCAGAATTAGGATTTTATGGGCGCATCTTGTGCACTGTAATGCTATAACGTGTACCATTTCCTGATTTTAGGCAGTGTGAGTGTCACTAAACCCGTCACAAAGATAATCTTAGAACATCTTTGTCTTAATAACACCTGGTTAGTGAACCTCCTTTTTTAGCAGGAGGAGAAATATTGTAGAAGTTAGAGTATAATTATCACACGAGCATCCTAGGACACTACTACAGCTGCATAGTAATAGTAACATCTAGCACCGTGCATCATCATTGATGGGAAATAAAAGCACAGAAAGATGAAGCAATTTGCCATAGGTTACCAAGCAGGCTAGCAGCGCAGCCAGCAATAGGACCCTGCGTACATATGATTCCCTGTCAAGTGTTTTCTCCTGGTTTAAGAACAGAACTTCTAGGTGACCTACATAATTTCTGTACGCTCTGGTAGAGTGGAAAGTTCTCTGACACTGGGAAATCTGGGCTATTGTCCTGGTTTCAGCTGGGATAGAGTTAATTTTCTTCCTAGTAGCAG
Source organism: Pelecanus crispus (assembly GCF_030463565.1). Lineage (NCBI taxonomy): Eukaryota > Metazoa > Chordata > Aves > Pelecaniformes > Pelecanidae > Pelecanus > Pelecanus crispus. The sequence continues at coordinate 51,867,359 of NC_134643.1, forward strand.
GCACAGTGCTGTGTTTTGGATTTCGAATGAAAAGAATGTTGATAACACACCGATGTTTTAGTTGTTGCTAAGTAGTGCTTATGCTAGTCAAGGACTTTTCAGCTTCCCATGCTCTGCCAGGTGCACAAGAAACTGGGAGGGGGCACAGCCAGAAGAGTTGATCCAAACTGACCAAAGGGCTATTCCATACCATATGATGTCATGCTCAGTATATAAACTGGGGGGTGTTGGCCGGGAAGCAGCGATCGCTGCTCGGGAACTGTCTGGGTATCGGTCAGCGGGTGGTGAGCAACTGCATTGTGCATCACTTGCTTTGTATATTATTATTATTATCATTATTATATTGTTATTATTATAATTACTATTTTACTTTATTTCAATTATTAAACTGTTCTTATCTCAACCCAGGAGTTTTTCTTACTCTTCCTCCTCTGATTCTGTCCCCCATCCCACCGGGGCAGGGGGAGTGAGTGAGCGGCTGCGTGGTGCTTAGTCGCTGGCTGGGGCTAAACCATGACAGCTATGTAATTGCTCAAACACTCCTATTGCAGATACTACAAACATGTTCTATATTCTAAAATTTAAGCATTTATATTATTACACAATTGTTACAAGAACACGAAGCAGAAGGGTGGTGTGCCTCCTTCATTCACCCTCCCTACAATACTTCCCAAAAACTTACCTACTTTTCCTTCTCTCTCCTTCTCACTAAGCCATTGGTGCTATAGAAGGCAACTAACAAGTACAGAGTTGTTCTACACTATTTGATATCCCCAGCTGTTGAAGACACCAGTAATTCCAAACTTCATGTCAATTCACGAAAACCCATAATCTCTGTGAAATGTTGTCTACATCCTCAGCCCTTTAAGCGCTCAGTTCCTCTCCTGACTTTCTGGATGTGACTTCCTCTGAAGTTGGTCAAATCAACAATGAAGTGATGCGCACCAAGAGAAGTGCATGAAGACACGTTCGCAGAATTGGGACTTAAAGCATTCATCAATAACACCCCCTCATTCTGCAGTGGAGATGGGTGAGTTCATCTGAAAATATTAGCATGCGAAATGCCCATGTTTAGATGTGGTCCTTCAGCAAAATCTGGTCTTGCTAGTTACACACAGAACTATTCTTTAATTGTGGATTTTTCTTTTTAGTTAATTATTACAACCTGTTGCTACTACGAAACAAGACCGAGTAGATATTTTCGTATACTTGGCACCTTCACAGTACTTACCATCTAACCTAAAAAGGTGAAATGCTGATCTCTAGAAAAAAAAGTTGTAAGGTGGAGAAAAACCCTTCTAAGGTAATGTGTTTTATCAGCTGCATGTTAACCTGTTTTTTTCCTAGCTTCACAGGTACCGAAGTACCTATAGCACTTCTGATGCCTTAGAATAAACAATTATAATCTGGGCTGCTAGGGCTCTCCTAAGGATGCACAGTGTCTTATTGTTTGATTCTGGTGGCAGTGGTCTCGGTGATTTACTAGTTGGTTGCTTTTGGGTTTTTTTTTTCAGATAGGTGAGATCACACACAGAGATGTGAAGCCTCTTCCAAATGACTATAGCGCAGCTTCGCAGCCCTCGGCGAATAGTCTAAATGAAAAGCACAGTAGTCGAGCTGTTCTTTGTATGGGCAATGTAAACCTCAGGCCTGGGCTCATACGGGGGCGTGTTTAGGACCCGTGTGGTACTAAAATTGCTCTCCAGCAATCCTTTTTCAATTGGAAGAATTTTGAGGCTGTATTTAGTGCCTGTTTCTAGAACTCAGATCTTCACAAATGAAGGCTTACTTTGCAGTAAATTTTACAAGGCATAAATACAGTAATGCCTTCTCAAATCGTCTGTCACTTGGGCGAGCAGTGAGGTTGGTGTAAATGAATTACCAATATCTAGTGATGACCACAATGCAGTGCTGACCTGCGTATAAATAACTGTGTACCACTGAGCAGGATGCGGATGGGGTAGAGAATCTGAGGAATGGGATTACAGTAAACTTTGCTTAGGGACTCAGGAAGAAAAAATCAGTAAAAAAGGTTAGTGAAAAGAGGAAATTAGCATTCATATAATCTTGAAACTTCGTGAGTAACTGAAAATATTTGTAATCATGTTGCTATGACACCCAGTAATAACTAGAAGCCTTCATTTTGAGTTAGCAGGTATACTGACATATATAGAAGGAATGCAAATATTTAGGTTATTTTAAAAATTGTTCTCTCCATGTTATGTAAATTTCACATAATACAATAGGCAGTTTAGGGACCAAGACTAGAAATGGTCCCTAAACCAAATGATCCCTTTTCACCCTTCTGTCCTGTGCTAGTAACCCTTGTATGCACTTGCCAGCATCAAACAAATATGAAGATACAGCTGGAAAGGTGAAACAATTCCGTGTGAAAAGATAGCAATTCCTCATGACTTATGAAAGTAGGAAGACAAAAGTAAAAAAAATGTTGCTGGTAATCCCACTAGGAAAAAAACTCCATGACTCCAACACTTTATTAGACATCAAAGAATCTTCATGGGGCCATATGCTCAAGACCAAAGTAGTTGGAAACCAATGCATTTTGTTACGCTGCTTGCAGAATTACTTCTTTTTCTTTGTTTCTGCCTTCTCCTACTCTTTTTTTTTCTTTTACCCTTCTCCCAAAATACTGACCATTAAAGGACTGGCATAAGTGGAAGAAAACATGGGCCAAAAGATGCTTTTAGGCTCAATGCAAGTAAAATGCCACTCAGTTTCTTGAAAGTGCTGGAACTTCTGCTCTGTGAACCTTGCCCTACGTCTGCGAGATGCAACACCAACGTGGAGCATAGTTGGCTCAAACAAATGCTCATGAATGTTGCATGCAGTGTCCCCTTTCAAGTGTTGCAGATCAGGAATCTTGCTTCAGTCTGAAGTTGCAGCAAGTCAGCCTGGCAAGCTATTATGTTTTGATAGTTTTTGTTGCTCAACAAGTGGCCTGCCACATCCTGGGAAAGTTGCAGTTTTCATGACACCTCTCTTTCTGGCTCCTCTTAGGAAGAGGCTTTTGAAGTCTGCTTGCTCAGGAGATGGCAGTGAACAAAAACATTGTTTTCTGTTGTCATATCTGCAAAGATTTAGGGTTGTTCCCCTAAGTCATTCTAGCTCTTACAAGGACTGCTGCAGAGATCCCTAGGTATCCATATAGGTGCTGGAAAAGCCATCCAAACTGGCTACTCCAGAATATTGGGCTTTAGACGTTGCTTCTTTGCACTTCCTCTGTACCAAGGGATATCTTCCAGGAGAAGCTATAGTAAAAATTGTCCTTCTTTTATAGCATTCTCAAATTCCCAAAGGAGGCAACCTAATCCTCTGAATCAGAGACACGCAAGTGCCAGGGGAGCTTTGTCTCCTCAAACTAGCCACACCCCATGGAGGTTCTTGCATCTTCCAAGTGCTTTCCCACCCCAATGACCTTCCAGTGTCCACCCCTGTCCTTCAGGATTTTCCACTGAGCCATTATTGCCACTGTAACTGGGTTCTGGACTGCAGCCTGCACCGCTGTGTGTGCGTATCCTGCATTTGGCGTGTCTCTTGGAAGACATCCTTGGAGAAGCTCCATGAGTGACCCAGCCCAGCATCCTTCTGCTTTCTGCTTCCCTGGGTAGAATAGTACTTCAGCACTCCTACGCTGAAGTTCAAGGTTGTTGCTAACAAGCATTTATTCTTCTCTGCCAGATTATTTATTTTGAGCAGTATGGCACAGGGATTGTTTATCCATACAGTTTTTCAAAGCCACATACACCATTAAACATATGACAATACCATTAAACACATAACAATGCCATTAAAACCACCTAAAAAAATTAAGTTTCTCAGAGGGCATGGTAAGGGGGACAGAGAGGAGAAGAGGAGAGAAGAAAAAGTAGATCTGAAACACGAGATTTCCACAGCGCTACATGTGTAGTTTGTCAAAATTTGCAGAGTGTTTCAGCAATCCTTTTTTTTTTCTTTGTAAAATAAAGGTTTGATGGAAAAAAATTTCTGCTTTCATCCTGAGTATTGTAATTAATGAAGTCATGCATCCTCATTTAGACAGCTGCCTCCCCTGACTCAACCTGGTATTTTTCTTTTGCTGGGTTGAAAGATAAGGATGCTATGTGTTTGGCAGTCATTTAGATTGATATTTTTGTTTAAATTAAATTGAGATTTTTTCATTAGACTCACTGCCTGGAGTTCTGTCTGATGCTCTCTCAGTACTGTCGATTGCTAATGGTTTGCTCCCATAATATCCTGAAATAAACCTCAGGCAGAATGTGAGGAAATCTGGGAATATTATATTCCTGTATTTTGTCAGATATGTGCTGATAAACAGTTCAAAAATATCAGACAGGACTCTGGATGGTTGTACTGGCCTTAGATCAGTAAAGTCTTTGTTAGGTGCTATTTTGACTCCACAGCTTTGTGTCAGGGCGCTGAGTGCACAAATAGACCTTTATTTCTGTGACAGCCTCAACAGGGGCCTCCACCCTCACCCTCTGACGGGCCTGGGTGTTCTTTCTTTCCTGAGCTACACCTCAGCTGTGCTTACCCAAGTGTCGGGGGCTCCTGGACCAGCCTCGGACCTGGGCTCTTACCGTGTCTTGCCCAATGATCCCTGGACCATCGACAGGACCCGCTGCAGTAACCACCCTGCTCTGCTCGCCTGCCTCTGGCGCAGTGGGGCTGCGCCCCGGTGCTGGGGTCACTGCTCGGCTCGCCTTGGGGTGCCCTCGGCTCCCGGCTCACCTGCCCTGAGGGAGCAGTGCCACCCTTGCTGCTCCCTGACGCTTTCCTTCTGAGTTCAGAGAGCCTGAAAATGCAGGTTCATTTTAGAAAAGCCATCTTGTCACGCTACAGTTGCTGGTTGGCTTTTATAAAGCAACATTTATATCTGCCTTTCAGAGGAAATTTAGGTACAGTGTTCAGTAAGGCTGCTGTCACCTGTAGTCCCCGTCTAAATCAGAGTTCATTCCTACAGCCCAGCTCCACCAAGGCCTGCCTCCACAGTGGTTATTTAGGGTGTAGTTTCATGTCAGGGTTATACCACTTTGTATTTGCATTGCTGCTAAAGAGGGCTCCTGCCCTCTTCCTCTGCCACACACCACTGCTCCCTCAGCTCACATCATGATCTCATGAAGATGAGCTGATCAAAAGCGTGAATAGTTCCTGGGTGAGCAGTGAGCTCATGTGAACCACAGGCAGTCACGCAGCTGTGGAGGTCTGGCACAAGAAAAGGGACAAGAACCTGTACCTGAAGGTGTGAGAAAGGGACTGGCTACAGTTCACTGCATTAGGGCTAGTGTGAAACCACATATTTGAGGTCAAGTTATACCAGACAGCTGAGTCAATCTGTCAAAAAGAGGACTTCTTACTTCCCCTTCCCATCTCACTCCTTCTACCCTCCTTCCTCACGCACAGCGTTTCCCCCAACTTTCACTGCTGGGGCCTGTCAGATTCTGCTGAGCTGATTCAATGCACTAACTTGGCAGAAAAACAGCCATTTAGTCTAGTCTTCTGCTGGACTGGTGAATTGATTTGGCTTACAGAGGGGTCTAAACCTAAGTAACGCAAGTGGGAGTGAAATTGTCCCTTGTAGCAGCCATGAGTTATTAACCCAACTTTGGATGCCTCTTATTCTTTTGAAGAAGCTGCAGGCAACACTGAGCTCCTGCTCCCTTTCCCTGCGCTCTGCCCTATAACCCTGATCCCCTCCTTCCATTGGTAAGTATCTATTTGGGTACAGAGGGGGTTTTTTTGGCTGAGTTACCTTTCTGACCAGCTCACTAAGGCATCAGAGCTGGCACAAGCGAAGCAGTAGGAAACAGAGTAAGACAAAGCAGATGTAGGATTACCCCTTCCCACAGCAGTGACCTGTTCTCTTGGCTGAGCCAATCTTGTCCCACCGCACCGATGTGAAGGCCAGGATGGAGAGCACGATCCTCCTCCACAAATCCCTGACCATCACATCATCGCTGCGATTACAGCGGTTCTGAGAACAAAGCTAGGCAACCACTTTATTCACCAACAAAGTGCTCTATAAGGTTACTGCAGGCAGAAAAAGTAAACAAATAATTGCAATTATGCAATTAATACTCCCAGAACAATTCAACACAGCTGCTGATCATCTTCCTATGACAGCTTTTGCTGTCATCGAGTTACTCACTGAGTGGGTGCATCCAGGCCAGCTCAGCCTGTGGCTGACTAATCTTACTTCCTCCTCCTACCCGCCCTTTGCAATCTTATAAAAGTCTTACTGCAATTACAACTCTATTTCAAACCCCAGATTCTTTCTTTTGCATAAAAGTATTTTTATATTTTTGTCAAGTATTGTAGAAAGTCTGTTCAATAGCAAAAAACAGATACATGTACACATACAGAATGAATTCTCACAGTGATAGCTAGATTCTATATTTAAAATTTTCTTCAGTAAATCCCAGACTATTTACAAGAGTTGTTATGATCCCTATGTACAAATGGGGAAACTGAGGCACGGAAGTGCAGTGTTTTTCACTTAGCACTAATTGTAAGAGTCACTGGACAATTTCTGAATGATCTTAACTGGCAGTACTGGGTGAAACTGTACTGAGACAAGAAAAAAAAAGCCTACCAGTTATATGTTTTACCAACTTAGGACATCAGAATAGGATGCCGTGAGTAGTAGCCTTCGCTGTAGCAAATAACTTGGTTTTATTTCATGAAGTGGCTGCTTGAATACAGGCATAATATTGCTTACTTGAACTACAATAATCGTCAGGAACACTGATTATTTAGGCTGCATATGACCACTACAGGCACTTTAGTTTTGTGAGCTCAGAAGGTTGTGATCAGCAGCTCAGAGTCTAGTTGGAGGCCTGTAGCTCGTGGTGTTCCCCAGGGGTCAGTACTGGGTCCAGTCTTGCTCAGCTTATTCATCAATGGCCTGGATGAAGGGACAGTGTACCCTCAGCAAGGCTGCTGATGATACAAAACTGGGAAGAGTGGCTGATGCACCAGAAGGTTGTGCTGCCATTCAGCAAGACCTGGACAGGCTAGAGAGTTGGGAGGAGAGAAACCTAATGAAGTTCAACAAGGGCAAGCGTAGGGTCCTGCACCTAGGTAGGAATAACCCCATGCACCACAGTGCAGGTTAGGGGTTGACCTGCTGGAAAGCAGCTCTGTGGAAAAGGGCCTGGGAGTCCTGGTGGACACCAAGTTAACCATGAGGCAGCAATGTGCCCTTGTGGGTATCCGGGGGTATCCTGGGGTGCATTAGGAAGAGTGTGGCCAGCAGGTCGAGGGAGGTTATCCTCCCCCTCTACTCTGCCCTGGTGAGGCCACATCTGGAGTACTGTGTCCGGTTCTGGGCTCCCCAGTTCAAGAAAGACAAGGAACTACTGGAGAGAATGCAGCAGAGGGCTATGAAGGTGATTAGGGGACTGGAGCATCTCTCATGAGGAAAGGCTGAGAGAGCTGGGTCTGTTTAGCCTGGAGAAGAGAAGGCTCAGGGGGGATCTTATCAATGCTTACAAGTATCTTAAGGGCGGGTGGAGGGTGGGGCCAGACTCTTTTCAGTGGTGCCCAGCGACAGGATATGGGGCAACCGGCACCAACTGAAGCACAGGAAGTTCCATCTGAATACGAGGAAAAAATTCTTTACTTTGAGGGTGACAGCACAGGAACAGGCTGCCTGGAGATGTTGCAGAGTCTCCTACTCTGGAGATATTCAAAACCCACCTGGATGCGATCCTGTGCAACCAGCTCTAGGTGAACCTGCTTTAGCAGGGGGTTGGACTAGGTGATCTCCAGAGGTCCCTTCCAACCCCAACCATTCTGTGATTCTGTGATTCTACTCCAGATTTAATGGAACAAAGGAAACCAAATGCTTATTCCTGGAAGACTTTGAAACATTGGTTTCTATGAAAAAATAAATATTTATTATATTCATTCTGCTAATGAGCAGCCTGGATGAATTTACTAAGAAACAATCTCCTAAATATGCGACTGAAGCAAAAGAGCTAGAACAGCCAAGTCCCAATTTTCCATTTCCCACAAGGCGGGGAGGGGGGGTGTGGGTGTGCAACTGCTTAAATAAAACCCACGCCAATCCAGATGCCAGCTCCAATTTATAAGTTTGTTCTTCTATAACAGAGCCAACCAACACAGTCCTGCCTTCATCACTACGCAGCATTTGTCGCCTAACTATAGGGCAACTGTTTTATCAGTGAGAATATTTCCTGGAGAAGTTTGTAACTGCCTGTTTGAGTAAGAACAGATGATGGATTTTCTTCAGCAAGAGAGCAACCTAGAAACAAAATTTTCCAGGTTTTCAAAGACATGAAGTCCCAGAGGTCTGCAACTCATCACCATCAGTGCCTCCACAGTATCCCCCGCAGTTAACAACCTCCTTTCTGTTGAGCCAATACAGAGTGAGCAACTCTCCTCTTCGCTGTCTACAACCTGCTGAAGCAAGCAAGGCTGTTGGCAGTTATTAATAACCCCATCTCCAGACATGCTGGAGAAGTGTGTAGTCACACTTCTGAGCTGTCCTTAAGCAATTCCTGTCTCCCTACCAGAAAGTTGTAATCCATCAGAACATGGTTCTAAGAATAGACTCGCAGAACATTATGTGTCAAGGAGGGGGTAGACTTCATCTACTGTCTCCTAAAAAATCTTTTTATAGAAACCGTCTAAAAATTAACAGGTAATGTGGTTTAGTTTTTTAAAAATAAAAATAAAGTTCTGCAGTACATTCAACTGCAACCTTTTAGAACCAGGATTTAAGTTACAAGATTTGCCGTTACAGTGATGATTTAAAAGCACACGTTTCCAGAACAAGATCATTACAGAAATACCCACAGATTACTTCTAATTTAAAACTAATTATGCAATGAGGGTATAAAATCAGGAATCTGAAAAATCCTGTGAAGGCTGTTTTGTGAATCAAGATTCCAGAGGGCTGTCAAGTGTTCTCAATGCATTCACACAAGGGACAGAAGATGGCTAACAATTTCTGATGAACCTTACAAGTGATATTGCATTGCAGTGATGTGAAAGAGAGGACTAAAGATGTGGTAGCACTAGGCAACAGATACCTGTAATCCTCCTCGTGGCTGCCCTCCTGTCTGGAATCAGAAATTCCCCCCTGAAAACCACGCAGCATTTGCTATGAGGAAAAAAAAATACAATAACTGAAAAACAAACAGTACAGACAGGCATGTACTGCAACATTTATTTAAAAAAAAAAACAAACTTCAAATTCAAGATATTTTGCTGTTCTTTACAATCTCGTTGATGAATTAGCTCCTTAGCTGTTAACAGCTGAATACCACCAGCCTATAAAACCCCACTGTTAGAACACTTGTCGGTCACATTAATCAGTAATGTCACAAACTCTACTTTTTCAAACTTGTGTCTGAGCAGAGAGAGTGCACATACCTGTAAGTATGTGTCTGTATGCAGTCCTCAGAAAATACATATGGCACTGAAGAGTAAAAATATTGTCTTGATAAAAGCAAATAAATTGATATAGGAAACTGTAATGTACAAGAACCACAGGCAGCTTATATTGCAATGATGACTAATATACCCGAGCATATCAAGATCTAGTATTTTTTATGGAGAGGGCAGTTTTCTAAGGGGCTAGTGAGACATTTTTAAAAATTAATTCTTTTAACAGATGCTGCTCAATATAGAGAAGATAAGTTAGAAAAAAAAATGTCTAACACTGGAGAAAGCAGAAGGTGCAATTTGCACTGGTCTCCAGCTGTGAAGGGAGTTAATTTCAAGGTTTCCACTGGACAGCAAAGGATTTTTGTCTTCTGCATGGATGAAGAGTATCCTTTTGAGAAGGCATCTAAGAATCAGAGGTGTCAACCACAGTCGTCATCATCACTGACTTTTAGGCAATCTTTTAAAGAAGCTATGACAACTAAGTCGTGAGCACCTTCACGATAAGTAAGAGAAGCCTTAATTTTGCTTAATATTTCCTAGGAAACAAGAACAAGGCCTAATGTGCTTGTGTCACAGGTTTGCACACAAACACACACACACATAGCACGCATGACAGTGTAATGTGCTAAGAGACTGTAGCAAGGTGCATTCACATACAGGTGTATTGCAGCCATCCAGGAGAAAGGCAAGAATCCTGAGCAGCAGTTCCCTCATCGTCACAATCTGCTGCTGGTCATAAACTCAGCAAGAGTCACTTTGAAGTAACTCCATTTATCCCCACTATGCCTATGGACAAGATATTCCTGAAGTGCACTCCTTAAATGCAGTTTTACTCCTTTCTTTTAATTTCCAGACCGCACTTGTTTCCGCACTTGTTTCAGACAGTTTGTAACTATTTATTTATTTTTGTCAACACTGTCCTTGAACTTTGTATTGGGTTTGCATGGCAAGGTTTTGGTAGTGGGGGGCTACAGGGGTGGCTTCTGTGAGGAACTGCTAGAAGCTTCCCCTATGTCGGACAGAGCCCATGCCAGCCGGCTCCAACACGGACCCGCCGCTGGCCAAGGCTGAGCCCATCAGTGACAGTGGTAGCGCCTCTGTGATGACATATTTAAGAAGGAGGGGACAAAAAAAAAAAAAACCACTTGGACACAAACTGCAGCTGGATAGAGGAGTGAGAACATGTGAGAGGAACAACCCTGCAGACACCCAGGTCAGTGAAGAAGGAGGGGAGGAGGTGCTGCAGGTACTGGAGCAGAGATTCCCCCGCAGCCCGTGGGAAGCCCATGGCGAGGCAGGCTGTGCCCCTGCAGCCCATGGAGGTCCACGCTGGAGCAGATATCCACCTGCAGCCCGGGGAGGACCCCACGCCAGAGCAGGGGGATGTGCCCAGAGGAGGATGTGACCCCGTGGCAAACCCACACTGGAGCAGGCTCCTGGCAGGACCTGTGGACCCATGGAGAGAAGAGCCCATGCTGGCGCAGGTTTGCTGGCAGGACTTGTGACCCCGTGGGGGACCCACGCTGGAGCGGTCTGCTCCTGAAGGACTGCACCCCGTGGAAGGGACCCTCACTGGAGCAGTTTGTGAAGAACTGTAGCTTGTAGGAAGGACTCACATTGGAGAAGTTCATGGAGGACCCCATGCTGCAGCAGGGGAAGAGTGTGAGGAGTCCTCCCCTGAGGAGGAAGGAGCAGCAGAGACAATGTGTGATGAACTGACTGCAGTTCCCATTCCCTGTCCCCCTGTGCTGCTTGGCAGGAGGAGGTAGAGAAAATTGGAAGTGAAGTTGAGCCTGGGAAGAAGAGAGGGGTGGGGGGGAAGTGTTTTAAGATTTGGTTTTATTTCTCATTACCCTACTCAGTTTTAATTGGCAATAAATTAAACTGATTTTCCCCAAGTCAAGTCTGTTTTGCCCATGACAGTAATTGCTGAGTGATCTCCCTGTCCTTATCTCAACCCACGAGCTTTTTTGTTATATTTTCTCTTCCCTGTCCAGCTGAGAAAGGGAGTGATCGAGCGGCTTTGGTGGGCACTTAGCAGTCAGCCAGGGTCAACACACCACAAGCTTAAAATCCCCAACGTGTTTTCTTTGTCCATCAGTATAACCACTATCTTGCTTGTATTCAGCTTCAAAAGGCTGTTCTTCATCCAAGGGCTGCCCTCATCCTAGCACAGGGATTTCCTTGTGGGAATAATGAGCTGGTACACAGCAGAAGATACATAGAACTGTGTTGCTTCTGTTTGGTGTTGGAGCCCAGATCAGAGCCCTCTGTAGCAGTTTCTGCATGCAGAAACTCGATGGCAATGCTGGAGAGAGCTGATCTCCACAAGCGTGGAGGAGTCTTGTAGTGGAGATGTGATCTCCCACCTTGGCTGCATGTCTCCAAGTAGTATGTAGAACATTTTGGTTCATGTCTGCCCCCTCTCTCTATGGCTTACTGAATCTAATATTGCAAGAAGGCCCAGAATGGAAGTCTTCCATTTCCATCTTCCACTGTCAAGAAAAACATTCAAAAAGAAACCTTTGCCACTGCTAATGGGAAAGATCAGCTCTTGACCAGTGATTTCTGGCCACGCTTCTGCTAGCTTCTGGAAGTTACCAGTGTAACTACAACTCTGCGGCTACAGAACAAACTTAGACATTGCTGAAATTGTGAGGCTTCCACCAACTGCATGAAATTGCTGTACCACAGCCAAGGACCAGAAAAAATGCAATGGTTTGAGGATATCTGGAAGAGGTTGCAGCCTTTTCAGGTGGCATTATCCAAGACTCTCCAAGAGAGTAATTCTGTGAAAGGAACTGAGACACAGTTGGCTGATGTCTTAGAGATGCTTCACGGGTGTGTGAAAGCTTACAGGGCTGCAGCCATTTCAGATACTGGAGTAGCAGGTCAGATAATTCATTTTCGTCTCTACTTCTTGTCTTTTATCAGTTGTGTAAATGTAACATTGTCTTTCAGGCATAGTGTGGCCAGCAGGAGCAGGGAGGTGATTGTCCCCCTGTACTCGGCACTGGTGAGGCCGCACCTGGAATACTGTGTCCAGTTTTGGGCCCCTCAATACAAGAAAGACATTGAGGCGCTGGAGCGTGTTCAGAGAAGGGCAACAAAGCTGGTGAAGGGTCTGGAGCACAGGCCTTATGAGGAACGGCTGAGGGAACTGGGGTTGTTTAGCCTGGAGAAGAGGAGGCTGAGGGGAGACCTTATTGCTCTCTACAACTACCTGAAAGGAGGTTGTAGTGAGGTGGGTGTTGGGCTCTTCTCCCAAGTAACAAGCGACAGGACAAGAGGAAATGGGCTCAAGCTGCACCAGGGGAGGTTTAGGTTGGAAATTAGGAAAAATTTCTTTACGGAAAGTGTGGTCAAGAATTGGAATAGGCTGCCCAGAGAGGTGGTGGAGTCACCATCCCTGGAAGTGTTCAAAAAACGGGTAGATGTGGCACTTCAGGACATGGTTTAGTCTAGTCTACCCTTGATTGGCTTAGAGTAGACTTGGTAGTGTACGTTAGTGGTTGGACTGGATGATCTTAAAGGTCTTTTCCAACCTAAACGATTCTATGATTCTATGAAATGCTTTGTGACTCGGTCTCTGAGAGAAGCAAAGCAAGTAGCCCCAGAGCAGCAGCGTGCCTGGGGCATTCAGGTGAGTTTTCTGCATGCCTTACGTATCTGAAATGTACACAAAACCCAGGCCTTCCCTGTGAAAAGCTATTACAGGTACTGCAAAGGTTTGGTAGGCTGAACAGTGGGAGCTGCTGCAGCCACTGTGTAAGTTAACCTGGAAAGCAAGCGGGCTGTGCTCACAAGCTTGTGAAATAACCAGTGAGATTATTACGTATGTTAGAGATGTCCCTTCACATCACAGGATCAGAGGGGGTTATCTTGCAGCTGGAGTAACAGGGCTCACGTCCCCCGGACAGGCAGGCGCGCTGCTGCCCGGTGCGGGCACTTGGCGCCCTCCCCCCGCCTAGCAGCTGCTGCCAGCGCCGGCCTGCCCCAACACCCCCCGCTGCGGGTCTCCGAGCTGCCCCCCGAAACCCGCTCAGCACAGGGACCGCCGGGGAGCACCGAGGGCGGGGACGAGCGGAGGGTGGGTGATCCTCCCGCTCCCCCCGCGGCCCGCCGCCATCAGGGGCCGGGGCCGCCCCCGCCGGCCGAGGGGCAGCTCGCTGCCGCCGCAGCCGTACTTTGAGGCGCCCTCGGCGTTTGTTACCGGGGTAGCGCTGGGCGGGGAGAGAGACGACGGCGATGACAGCGACGACGGCGGCGGCGGCAGGGCGCCCCGCCCCGGGTAGGCCCCACCCGCGGCCCTCCCGCACTACATCTCCCGGCGTGCCGCGGGGCGAGCCGCCGCCGGAAGCGGAAGCGGGCTCGGTGCTGCTTCCGGTGCCGTGGCCGGCGGCGGGCTGCGGAGGGGACGCGGTGGTGCCGTCCGCGCAGGTAATGGCTGCGCCGTCGCGGCGGGAGGGAGGCGGCGGTGGTTGTGGTTCCGGTTCCCTCGGCGGCGGTTGCCGGGTCCGGCTGTTGCGCTCTGCGCCGGGGACGCGCTCGTCTCCGCGGGCCGCCGAGGGCAGGGGCCGCTTCGCCTGAGGGTCGCGCTGTACGGCGCTCCCCTCTCCTCGTTTTTGTAGTTAATGACAAAGCGTGGCCGGCTGATGCAGAGGAACGGCAAGCCAGGACTCCGAAACGGGCCATAAGAAGTCAGTTTATAGACTTTCAGAGGGGTTAAATCGCTGTGTTTCACACTCAGGATTTATTTTCTGTTAATAGCCTGCAGATCCGCTTTTATAACGGGCACACTTTTGCTTGCTTTGATGGATTAATGACTTTTTTCTTAAGGTAAATATTTTCTTTAATCCTAGAAACATCAGTTTTTGCGTTCCTGCTTGTTGCAGGCTAAGAGTTTTCTGCGTGCTGCCTCAGGGATGGGAATGTCCCGATTCAAGCTGTAGTGGTCCTTGAGGTGAGGCTGAGCATGGGCCATTGCCTGAACCCCGTCCTCTGAGCAGGCGGTGCGGATCTGCCGTGTTCTTCTCACTTTTTTTGTTAATGAGCTTTCAAAGGCGAGTTATGAGCAGCTCTGTAGATGTTGTGTTGGTGTTCTCTTAACTTCAGCAGCACTTGTCACAGGTAGAGAAAATGGTGGATAATTATTTGTACAAATTGTAAAATATACACTTCTGGTGATGTTCTTAAGTGCTAAATACGAAGTAATTTTAAAGAGGTCTTGTTTCTTTTTTTATTGTTTTACAAGTATGCCTTTAAACGGTTTCCAGTTGTGTGAGTTCTTTAAGCATCATTGTAAGTTTCTCTTCGAGGCAAGCTGGTTTGGTTTTTTTTTTTATTTTCTGTAGACAATGAAAACTTAAGATGCTTATATCTGTCTTTCTGCTTCTGTGAAATTTGGGCTAATATTTAAGGTATTCTAAATGGTGTTAAGTAGCTTTTAGGTTGTGTTACTTTTGAGATAGTTGAAACCAACTGCATCTAGACAGCTTGTTAACTACAACAAGTGTTATTTATAAGTACTTCTATTTTTATATTGGGTGATGATATTTACATCATGAACAAGAAAAGCGTGTTTCAGGAATAATTCTGTGGAGTGCACAGAAGGAAGGATGCAAAACTTAGGTGGGTGAGGACCAGTTAGGAAAAACTGTGAGAAGACCTAAGCTTGGAAATTTCTTTTAAAGTTCATCGTGTAGCTTGAAAGAGTGCCTCTCACTAAATAAAGTCTTGTACCGCATTTGACTATTAAGGAGGCAGGTGCCAGTACCTTAAGTAACAAGGACTTCTAATCAACTGACAAATAATGAGGAATATATTCCACGAATTGTATTTATCCTTAAGTTATTCAAGAAATTAAATTGTCGGTCTTTTGTACCCTGAACAGTTATGAAACTGGTTTCTTTCAGAGGGTGTTCTGCAGGAAAAGAAGGATACAGTGTCCATTTGAGTTCCATCTGGTCCAGGACTGTTTCCTGTCTGCTGTCAGCATGGCAATGTCGCTTAGAACTGCGTGGTCCAGCTTCTCTTGGATGCGTTCAGTAGCACCCTGTAAGCAGGCCCTGCTGCAGAGTAAGTAGTGATGAAATTGTAGAAGTCCTATATTAAAATTTGTTCTCTCAGAGCCTCTTTCCTATACTGTTTGAAGTAATGGAAGCACAGAGGTGAATTTTTGGTTGAACAGAAGCAAGTCTGATATTCTGTGTTCTCTGGTAGTAATCAAAGGATATCTTGATTTCTTTTTTTCCTTTAAAGCTTCTATGGTCCACGTATGACATTCCTCATGGTTATTAATTAGCTTGTAAACACCACCCTTCTTACCACTGATTGTATTTGAACATTTAAATTTATTTTCTTCAGGCTTACAAACAGTGGTGAGAAAAGGCTACAGTAAAATGTCATTACTTAACATAAACAGAAAACAAGTGAAAACAGGCAATATTATTTCTTAGATTTTTGTCCATGTTTTACACTTCAGTAGAAAGATGTAGGGGAGATAGTAAAGGTGGTAGAAAAGACAGGAATTGAGAAAATATAATGGACGTGCTACATTTTAGAGGTTAGTGAGCAAGGAGGGGAAAGAAATCTTAGGAAGAAATAGAATCATAGAATGCTTTGGGTTGGAAAGGACCTTGAGAGATCATCGAGCCCAACCCCCCTGCAGTGAGCAGGGATTGAAATACAAACTATTTGCAGTAATATTTTACCAGAACTCAACTTCTTAATAACTATGAATGGTTTAAGTGGAAGCACTGAAGCGTGGAAGTGCTAACAGAAGTTCTAAATTTAAGAATTTTGTATCTAAAATATTTAAATATATTAGCTATATCTAAATTTAAATTTTGGAATTTTACATATAAAATATTTCTGAGAGGAAAATAGCTACACCAAAGTTCCTTCTTGGTTCTTTCAGCTTTCCCAATTTTGACACACTGAATGCTCTCTCCCTCCATTGTGAACAGCTAAGAAGAATCCTGTTTATATTAAAACTAAAGATGGTCTATGTAAAACGTCAGAAAAAAAGTTGAAACGTTTTTGACTGTGGAAGGGTCAGAACATGATGAGGCTTTGTTCTTATGATCATAACTCAGTTCCTAAAGTGTAGTGGTAGAAGAACAGAACAGACGTTTCAGTTGGAAGGGACCTACAGTGATCACCTAGTCCAACTGCCTGACCACCTCAGGGCTGACCAAAAGCTAAAGCATGTTATTAAGGGCATTGTCCAAATGCTTCTTAAACACTGACAGGCTTGGGGCATCAAACACCTCTCTAGGAAGCCTGTTCCAGTGTTTGACCACCCTCTCGGTAAAGAAATGCTTCCTCATGTCAAGTCTGAACCACCCCTGGCACAGCTTTGAACCTTTCCCACATGTCCTGTCACTGGATACCAGGGAGAAGAGATTGACACCTCCTTCTCCACTTCCCCTCCTCAGGAAGCTGTAGAGAGCAATGAGGTCACCCCTCAGCCTCCTTTTCTCCAAACTAGACAAGCCCAAAGTCCCTAGCCACTCCTCATAGGCCATTCCTTCCAGCCCTGCCACCAGCTTTGTTGCCCTTCTCTGGATGCATTCGAGTGCCTTCACATCCTACTTGAATTGTGGGGCCCAGAACTGCAGGCAGTACTCCAGGTGAGGCTGCACCAATGCCGAATACAGCGGGATGATCCCCTCTCTTGACTGGCTGGTTGTGCTGTGTTTGATGCACCCCAGGATGCGGTTTGCCCTCTCAGCTGCCAGGGCACACGGCTGACCCATACAGAGCCTGCTGTCAGCCAGCACCCCCAGATCCCTTTCTGCAGGGCTGCTCTCCAGCCACCCCTCTCCCGATTTATACTTGTGCTCAGCATTACTCCGTCCCAGGTGCAGAATCCAGCATTTGAACTTGTTACCTTCCATCCCATTAATTGTTGCCCAATGCTCCAATCTATAGATCCCTCTGCAAGGCCTCTTGTCCCTCAGGAGAGTCAGCAGCACCTGCCAGTTTGGTATCATCAGCAAACTTGCTAATGGTGCATTCAACTCCTGCATCCAGATCGTTGATAAATATATCGAACAGAACTGGCCCTAGAATTGAACCCTGAGGAGCACTGCCGGTGACCGGTCACCAGCCAGATGTAGCCCCGTTCACTACAACCTTTGAGCCCTACTGTTCAGTCAGTTCTTCACCCAGCGCACCGTGAACCCGCTCATCCCACAGTTGGACAGCTTGTCCAGAACGATGCTGTGAGGGACAGTATCAAAAGCCTTACTAAAGTCCAGAAGAACTACATCTACCACCTTCCCTTCATCCACTAGGCAGGTGACCTTATCGTAGAACAATAGCAAATCTAGTTAAACAGGACTTTCCTTTGTGAACCCATGTTGACTGTGCCTGATGATTGCATTATTCTTGGAATGCCTTTCAGTAGTAGCCAGTATAATCTTCATAATTTTTCCAGGAACTGAGGTTAGACTAACAGGTCTGTAGTTTCCTGGGTCTTCCCTCACACCCTTTTTGTAGAGTAGAATAACATTGGCTGGCTTCCAGTCAGTGGGGATGTCTCCAGACTCCCAAGACCTTTGGTAGATGATTGAGAGGGGTCCTGCCATAACATCTGCTAGCTCCTTCAGTGCTCTGGGGTGAATCCCATCAGGCCCCATGGACTTGTGAACATTCAGCGGATACAGCTGGTCCCTTACAATTTCAGTATCCACAGATGGAAAATCACTGTTCCACACTTGCAGCCTTCTGACTCAGGGGACCAGGCAGCCCAAGGTCTGTCAGTGTTATTAAAGGCTGAGGCAAAAAACACATTGAATGCCTCTGCTTTTTCTTCATCCCTGTTAGTCAGATGACCATCTTCAACAAGTATTGATCCAATGTTTTCTTTAGACCTCGTCTTGCTATGAACATACTTAAAAAAGCCCTTCTTGTTATCTGAAACAACACTGGCCAGTTTCAGCTCTGATTGAGCTTTGGCCTTTCGTGTCTGCTCCCTGCATATACAAACCACAGCTCTGTAATCTTCCTGCAAAGCCTGACCTCACTTCCAGAGATCATACAATTTCTTTTTCCTCTTGAGCTCTGCGAGGAGCTCCCTCTTTAGCCAGGCTGGTCTTCTGCACTGCTTGCTTGACTTAGAAACAGTGTACCTGCCTGCTCCTGTGCTTCTAAAAGGTGGTTCTTAAAGACTGGCCAGCACTTGTGGACTCCTAAGCCCTCAAAAGCAGATTCCCAGGGTACTCTGCAAAACAGCTCCCTGAATAGCTTGAAGTTTGCTCTCCTGAAGTCCAGGGTATCAACTCTGCTATTCTTTTTTCTCATTTCACTGAAAATTTTAAACTCAACCATTTCATGATCACTGTGGCCAAGACAGCCACCTACCATCTCATCCCCCACGAGTCCTTCTCTGTTCACAAATGGCAAGCCTAGGGGGGCATCTTTCCTAGCTGGCTCACTGAGTACCTGTGACAAGAAGTTATCTCCTGCAAACTCCAATAATTTCCAAGGCCTGCATGTCACAGCAGAGTGATACTCCCTGTTGATGTCTGGGAAGTTGAAATCTCCCATAAGGACAAGGGCTACTGATCCAGAAATTTTTCCTGATTGCCTATGGAACAACTCATCAGTGCTTGCATCCTGGCTAGGCAATCGGTGGTAGACATGCACTACAATAACTCCTTTGTTTTCTATCACCCTAATCCTTACTCGGAGGCTCCTGACCACATCATCACTAACTGCAAGACCTGTGCAATCAAGCCTCTCCCTTACATATAGTGCAATACCTCCACTTCACCTGCCCTGCCTATACCTGCTGAACAGCCTATAGCCCTCCATTCAGCACTCCAGTCGTGGGACTCATTCCAAGTCTCACTAGTAGCAATGATATCGTAGCTCTGGGAGCTGACCAAGGCTTCCAGTTCATCCTGTTTGTTTCTCATACTGCATACGCTGGTGTGCAAGTATTTCAGATATGCTTCTGAGCCCTCTGTGCTCCCAGGAGCAGTGTAAATGTTCCCACTAGCATTGCCACCCTCTGTCAATGCCATGCCAACCCTTGGCTAACCTACTGCTGTCCTGTTGGTATCTCCTTCCCACATCGATTCTAGTTTAAAGCTCTTTCGATCAGTCCCAGCAGCTTGCACCCAAAAATGCATTTTCCCCATCGGGACAGATGGATCCGGTCAGGCCCCACTGTAGGGGGGCTTCACTGGGCTCAGAAACTTACATGCAGATTTGTGTCAGGTTCTGGCAGTAAAGTAAGGGGGTTGCTAGCAGAAGTCGACTACAGACACCCCACAAGGCCCATCTTAGGCATGCATACCTACGTGGCTGTGGAAGGCAAGATGCCTATGGTATGGTTCCTATATAAGGGACTGTTACTATTTAACACCTTACGTTAGGTTTACAGTTGGACTCAATCTTAAAGGTCTTTTCCAACCTAAATGATTCTATGATTCTGTGAAAAAATGGGAATGGAATCGTAGGAAAATCAGTTAGAAGAGACCTCAGGTGGTCTGTGGTCCAACCTCCTGCTCAAAGCAGGCTCAGCTCTGCCATCACAGCAGGTAGCTCAGGGCTTTGTCCAGCTGGGTCTTTGAAATCTCCAAGGACAGAGGCTGCACAGACCTGTCCGGACTGCAGTCCCAGCGGTTGGCTGCCGTCGTGAAGAAAACATTTCTTTACATATCCAGTCAGAGCATCTCGTTTCAACTTGCGGATGTTGTTTCATGTCCTCCCACCGTGCACTGATGTGAACAGACTGGCTCCCTCTCCTCAATAACCCCGATCTTCCTACATAGTCACTGGGGGCTGCTGTTAGGTATCCCCAAAACTGTCTCTGCTCCAGGCTGAGCCAGCTGTGGTCCCTCAGCCTCTCCCCACAGGGCAGGTGCTGCAGTCCCTGACCATCTTGGCGGGTCTTCACTGAACTCATTCAGGTTTATCTTTTATTAAAGTGCCCCAAACTGGGCATAGTATCTAGATGTGGTCTAACAGGTGCTGAGTAGAGGGAGATAATCCCTTCCCTCAGTCTGCTTAGTACAGTCCCGGATGCCGTTGTCCTTCTTTACTACTTGCAATTCTTGTGATTGCTTTCCTTGGAGCAACAGGAACCTGCGGAAAGGGGTAAAGTTGTCTAGTGTTACAGGAGCCAAGACGTTATAGTTTTGTGTTTTGTATAGCATATATAGCAGTCACCAGCGAAGTACAAATTTGGTTTTTATAATAAATATTGCTATGAATGAAATTATGATCTTCCCTGTAAGTCATAAGGTAATGTTCTTTGCATATACAAAGAATATGCTCTAATGGTGAAATCTATAGGTATTTTATTCATACTGTGATTTTTCTTAGGAGAACAATACGATCGGAAAGGTAAATCTAGGCCCTAGCTGCTTAGATACTGTATTTTTTGATTGCACTAGAAATCTGTGTAGTCACATGAACTTCTATTTAGACAGTATTTAGGTTTTGTTAATCTAAAACTGAGTATGATTATAATTAAAATAATTAAGATTAAGATAGAATGGAATGAAAATGTCAACATTCTTAAATTTGGCACAGCTCTGTTTGGTTTTATGTTAGTGTTCTTTACGTGGGTGGTTTTTGTTTTGTTTTTTTTCAGATGGAGCTGTGTATCATGCTTGCCGTAAATCTACATATTCAGTTCTCCCTGAAGACTACAATTGGTACTTCAGTGTGCTTTGATGTCTGGCCTTTTCATGTAACGTTTATTCCAGGGCTACTTTCTCTGTCATGAAGTTGTCATATAATGGTATTAAATACGTCTTCTGCCAGTTGTGGATATATGTTATAATTTTAACTAAAGTACTGTTTCTGATCATAATGATTGTGAAGTTAGTATTTAAAAAAATGAGCATAATGAAAAATAATGTGGTGATGACCCCAGTACCCCTGCAGTTTTGTTTGTGGAAGAGCAAAACTAGCTAAGAGCAGTCATTTTCGTTGATGCTTGTTGTTAAGGCTAAGTCCAGGTATTTTTGTGCTGCTGCATGGGAAACTTGAGTAGCAAACCAGAAAAGATGATACAAATATAGTGAGAAACGTGGCATCCATGTCATACAAGGTTTTAGGAGGCTCATGTGTCAGGAAAGTTAATAAGGAAGGAAGGTGAGAAGAGAGACATACTCCCTCAAGGAACCTCTCAGTAGGACTTTTTGTTCATCATGCTCATCTTCTTTTACCAAATATAAAAGTTAGAAACCCAAGCAGAGCTTTGTTTTCTATTCTTTCTTTTGTAGGTGCCATACTTCTTATAAAGGCATGATGTCCTAGGTATCACTGATGATCATTACCCCCATCTGTTGCTACAGTTTTATATGTAATTATTCAAAGTGTTCAAGATTTTTTAACAACCCATATTTCCAGCTATCTTTAATACTTTATTTTAGCCCTTTTTTCTTCTCCATCCAAAAAAAGAAACCTGAAGATGGCTGGGGGGGGGGGGGGGGGGGGGAAGAGGAAGTTTAGATCAAGTATTTGTGACCCTTATTTTATAAGGGTTTGTTAAGAAGGCCAACAGCATCCTGGCTTGTATCAGGAATAGTGTGGCCAGCAGGAGCAGGGAGGTGATTGTCCCCCTGTACTCGGCGCTGGTGAGGCTGCACCTGGAATACTGTGTCCAGTTTTGGGCCCCTCACTACAAGAAAGACATTGAGGTGCTGGAGCGTGTTCAGAGACGGGCAACGAAGCTGGTGAAGGGTCTGGAGCACAGGCCTTATGAGGAGCGGCTGAGGGAACTGGGGTTGTTTAGCCTGGAGAAGAGGAGGCTGAGGGGAGACCTTATCGCTCTCTACAACTACCTGAAAGGAGGTTGTAGTGAGGTGGGTGTTGGCCTCTTCTCCCAAGCAGTTAGCGAAAGGACGAGAGGAAATGGCCTCAAGCTGCATCAGGGGAGGTTTAGATTGGACATTAGGAAGAATTGATCTTCACGGAAGAGGTAGTCAAGCATTGGAACAGGCTGCCCAGAGAGGTGGTGGAGTCACCATCCCTGGAAGTGTTCAAAAAACGGGTAGATGTGGCACTTTGGGACATGGTTTAGTGGGCACGGGGGTGTTGGGTTGATGATTGGAATGATGATCTTAGAGATCCTTTCCAATCTTAATGATTCCTAGTTTTTACTTTCATTATAAATAATCCAGCCACCAAGCCAGGAAACATGAAATTGCTACTCTACCCTTAATTGGTTTAGCAGTGGACTTGGTAATGTTAGGTTAATGGTTGGACTGGATGATCTTAAAGGTCTTTTCCAACCTAAATGATTCTATGATTCTATTCTATTCTATTCTATGATTTTATAGAAGATTCTTAAGAATTCGTAAATGCAGGGTCCAATCTGGTTTTCTTTGGGATTTGGGCTATTCAGTTGCTCAGCATTTCTGAAAACTTAAAGGGATATATTTAAGAGTGTAAGTTTTTATTTTTATAGCAAAGTGGAACTTGCAGTGACATCAGATTTGAAGACAATTGTCTGCTACCACCCTTCGCTTGAGATTCCGTATGAGCATACAAAAGTATGTCCAAATGTATACATTTCTATTTCTTACTCTTGTAAAGGCATAAGTAGTTCATAATTTTGAGCCTTTAGGGCATCTTTTTTTAATTTGAAATACTGAGGTACTTTTTATTACGTGATCAGCATGTCTGTGAGGTGAGTGAATGATGAATATAGCTGCTGCCATGAGGGGGACCTTATTCGTAGCTGAATTGAGGGAAAGTTGCAGAGTCAGAAATGCTCAGGTATCCCAGTGTGTAGTAACTCAAATAGAATTAAATGAGGCACTCAAATACTTGTGCACTACAGAGAAAACTAGTGTCTGTCTATGAGTGTACTCCTCAAAGAGGATGTTTGGAATGCAGGTTATAGTTCACCCGCCCTTGTGTGTACAGATGCAGCAGTCTGGGCAAGAGGATATAAAGGAGTGCTGCTGCTGCTGCTGCTCTTCAACTCATGCTTTAAATTCCATTCAGCACTCTGGGTTCATAAACTCCACAAAAAACTTTAAATATTGAATTTTTATCTATCGGTAGTACTTTCAATGTGTTCTTTACACTGACGAAAGTATGTCTAGATAAACTTTTCTAGTGTATGCTTTTCGTTTCAATTTCCAGTTCTCATGTGCTCACAAAATACTGCAAATGGTAGCTATGTTGCTGAAGTACCCAATGTGAAACTTCTCCATTGAAAACTTAAAACACTTTAGCACTCTTTGCCTGCAAGTTACATAGCGGTATTTTTAAATTTATCAGTTGCAAGTCTCTCAGGAAAAACAGGTGTAGAAGACTAAAACAAGGACAAATATTTGTAAAAGTGCTGGTAGTTAGGTTTTAGGTTGAGAACAAATGTCTTGGTCTTAGTGGAGGCACAAACAATTAGGAAGTGACATTATTCTCCAAGGTACAAATCATCTAAAAGCTTTTTTAGCGATGATGATCATCACTATGAGTAAATTTCTAAATAGTAATACTATGAGTACTTTTGTATCAGTAGAACTGGAGCTTATGATTCAGCTGGGGAATTGGAAGGATGAGATCAGCAATAATGATGATAGCCGTGCTGATTTTAGGGGCGGGGTAATCAGCTGTAGCACCTGGGGTAATTAGATGTTTCTAGACATCTGCTCCACAGTCATGTGGGTTTGTTGCGGGGGGCGGAGCGGGGTGGGGCGGGTGGGTTGGTTGGTTGGTAAACAGCCTTTGCAATTACTGGCATTCTTCTGTATTCCTTTGGTTTCAGCTGTTAAGAGTAAATTGTAATGCTATCTGTGTAGCTTGGCTTTTTGATTTTCTCAGAAAAATGAAATATGTACACTCCTGTTTTTTATAGCCCATACCACGGCCAGATCCAGTGAATAATAAAGAAGAAACCCTTGATCAAGTTCTGAAATCCAGATTGACTGAAAAAGAGCTAAAGAACAATAGAGGTCCTACAATTGAAGAGCTCAGCAAAATGTTTTACACAACAAAACATCGCTGGTATCCTGTGGGACAGTGAGTATTTTCTTTTCAATGTTTGTTCCTTTGGGATGTAAAAGGAGATACGGGAATAATGTAATGACTAGATTCAATCTACGACAAGTCATGTGAGATCAGCTACTGTTAGAACGTGGGCTACTACGTAAAATCTTAAATGCAGTATAGTATAAAAGGAAGACTGTAAGGTTTTTTTTAACGCTGCCCCTTTGGTAGACGTTGCGGCTTTGTTTTTTGTAAAATATGTCACGGAGTAGACATTTCTCAGACCATCTAGTTAGCTGCTGGTTCAGGTGATTTATTAAAATTGTGTAAGTGAGGTCATCATAAGGGAATCTAGTATGTAAAGTACCCTCAATGGATATAACCAAATACAGCTTGGAAACATGCATTGTCTATTCCTTAACAACTTTTCAAAAAAAAACTTAATGGGATGATTCCCAGGCTTAAGAATAGTAGAGGGTTTTCATCTGAAATGGTGAAAAGTGTACCTTGGTGTGCCTTGTATTCAGAAAGCTAGGAGGAGAGGTGCAAGTACACATGACAGCTTAACGAGGGACTGTATATCTTCAGATATACCACTGGCAACAAATGGCATTCTAGTTTGTGTTACTCCGTTCCAGTCCATGTTACTACAGCTTTTGGTAGATGCTGTATTTTATAGCTATGGAGACTTCATACAGGCAGAATTTTCTTTTTTTTTGGTCCACAGAAAGCTTGTTAATTATTGTGTTTTGGGAGTAGATAAAAGGAATGAAATGGTAGAACTTTCTATGGCCAAAGGGTAGCTGTCACTTTAATGAGCATCAAACAGGATCTTCCTTGTTTTAGGGTGGGTAATTAAGAGGAAAGTAGGGATTATTTTTGTTGTGAAGAATTTGTTTTTTAGTTTGTCTGCAAAATCTTACACTATTTAATGTACAGTCTGGCATAACTCCTTTAAACGTCGAGTCTCTTTGTTCTGTAGTGATGATTTTAGCCAAAGGAAAAAGCTGACTGTGTAATTAAATTAACTTCACACAAAGGATTAAGAATAAAAGGCAGCCTTCGTACCTATTCAGCTGTAGAACTGATTGGATTATTGCGTGCCTGCAGCAGATGTAGCAGCAGAAACAAGTAGCATTATGTAACTCCACGAACAACGGAGATGACATCGAATGAGCGGTGATGGGTTGTGCTCGTGTGTCTTGTGCCTTGCTTACTTGTGTAACCTCCTGACCGCTCACCGGAGTGGGGGGAAACGTCAGGAGAATCCAAGACTCTCCAAAGCTTGTATTCACTGCAGCCTTTTTTTCTTCTAGGTATCATAGAAGACGCAAGAATCCTAATCCTCCTAAAGACAGATAATTCAGATAACTTCTTGTTCATCAGCACTTCGCTATTAATCTTTATTGGAAATAAAACTTGCAGAAAATGAGATGTTTGGCAGTTCTGTGTGAGTGCTGTAACTAAAACATGCTCAACTAAGTCTGTTACTTTCTAACTTGACTAGTGGATGGTAGAAAAACAACGAAACTGCGCTACTGAAACAAGGATCTGGTGAAGGCTGTTGTATGTGCATGGTCAGTGAATGTGCTGGTGTTAGAACCGGGTGTAACAGGTGATGGGGTGCTCCGATTAAAGTATGTCAGAGGCTTTTCATTGATACAGTGAATGCATAGAAGTGTTATGTCAAAATGGGAAGTCTAGAACTGGACGTGTTGGGGTTTGGTGTTATTTTCGGGTTTTTTTTTTTTTTTTTTTTTTAGAAGTCCAGTAACCGAAATGGAGATGAGCTTGAATACTGAGGTATTTATGAAATGGCATTTATGAAAAATATTATGAGGTATTTATGAAAATAGTGAAACAGTTTTGCTGCTTCTGTTAATGCTTGTAAGATACCCGATTCCATGTTTAATCCTACATCAGCCAAGTGATTGTATTTAAAGCTAACATCATGTACTGAAAACTGGCCAACTTGATTGAATTGTAGCTTCCAAGGCGTAATAACTCACCCTTCTAAATCACCCAGCATTCCCAAACATCTGAGACAACTTCTGTGTGCATTCGTGGTTTGAGGCGGTTTCTTTTTTTTTTGTTGTGGGTTTGTTTTGTTTGTTTGTTTGTTTTTTTAAACCCACCCAACTACCATGAGGGTGCTATGTTCCTGTATAAATGGGAGTAGCTGTAGCTCAGGGGAGGAAGAGTTCTTTGCCTCAGCAAGGTAATCGGTGAAGATTCCCAGCTCTTTCTAGCTTACCTAGGGGAAAGCATTGGCCCTTTACTATACAAAATGCTTTAAAGAAATTTGGTCTGATTCTACTTTGCAGCTTTAGCGTTTTGTAGTGCTTAAATGTTTCTGCTATTAAAATACTCTGCATCATCTAGCATTTTTTCCTCAGGACAAGGAGATTCTTTACTCCAGTCTACAGTTTTAGGCATCAGCCTTCTGATAGAAGGGGCTAGCTTGGAACACTGTGGCTCTGCAGAGATCCCAGTGACTTCATTAAGTCGTCTTAGCAGATCCTAAAAAATAATCAGAAAATAATTACCCCATATATGTCTTACATTTTGACTGTATTTCCTTTCCAAAGCAACATGGATAAGATAGGAAGGTTCTTGTTTCTTTTGTTAGTCCAGTGTCATTTTGCCAGCATATGTTACCTACACGTTTTGCTGGAAGCAGAGTAACATGTGAAGTCTCGAATCCTGGTCATTGTTAGTATAAAGGACACTTGCTTTTCTAAAGTTATTACTAAATAACCTTTTTTCCTTGAATTTCCTTTAGTTGTGAAAAAAGCAATGTTGGATGCATGTGAAAAGACTGCCTTTAAATACTTCTGGAAAATTTTACATAAAGCTAGTCCTAAGTATTTATCTTGGTATTATTTTTAAAAATGCATCTTTAAATCCAAATGCCAGTCAGCTGATAATGGTTTATCATGGCAGAGCATGAAATCATTTTGCTTATTCTCTCGGTTACGCTTGTAAGGTATCTGAGCCCATGTTTAAGCCTACATCAGCCAAGTGATTTTGGCTACATATTGTACAACGTGTTGCTCACGTGATAACAAACGTGCTATCATGAACAAATGTCTGTTGTGTCTATGAAAAGGATCGCTGCTTCCTCTGCAAGGTCAATCGCATGAAAATAATTGTTTTTTCTGCCTAAGAATGTAACTTTTAAAATAGTTTTTAGTAATTTGTAGCACTACAAATTTTAGTATTTTCATCAATTCATGATGCCTGGTACTGACACTGGTCCATCAGTGAGAAGCTTGCATCTCATGTTTAGTGTTTTGTTATGTTCCACTGCAGAAGACCAAGTTGCCTTCATTTCTGGAAAGCTGAGACCTAATTTGTCACCATTTGACTTTACTCCAGTGTAAGAAAAGATACCCTTGGATTAATTTAAACTTTCAATTATTTTTCCCCCTTCTTTTCCCTGATACTTCTGCTTAGTGCTGCCTAACACTATTAAGACATTTTGCTTTACAGAAACCTTCTGTTACCACATTTGTCTGTTCTTGCCTGTCAAACCCTGTTTATGACCAAACATCCAGAATCACTGTAGAAATGTTGGATTTCTCAATGTTTCCCAAGCATTTTTGGATGCTTTTCAGGCATTTTGAGGGCTGAAAATCTTATGATGTGCTGGACTGCTATCTTTAAAGTACTTCCTCTTCTGACCAGTTACTGGAAACTGAGTCTAAAACACATGTTCACTACGTGTACCCTCTGCCATTTTGTTATTACATTAATTCACAAAACTGACATTTAAAAATCTTGCCCTGTGTTACGCTGCCACTCTCAGTCTTTCTATGCTCTCTTCCATGAAATAATTCTCCTGGGTCATATGAAGCATGACCTAATGAAAATCCTCCTCTCACAGTAATTCCAAGCTGTCCTCCTGATTTCCTAGATCTTGAACAACTACATAAAGCTGTCTTTATCTGTTTCTCTTCACTTGAAAACTTGGAATTAGAAATCCATCCATTTGATTCTTGTCCCACTTCTACACAAAAGAATAATCCATTTGAAAGTTAGTTTGGGATTTCTGTTCGCTGTTGCTCTTGTTCTTTGTAATTGAAAACTTTAGGCGTGTAGGATTCAGGATGTTAAGTCTGCTCTGGTGTCTTTGTGTCCAATTTAGGCACTTAGCCATTTACTTTGTGTCTAGTAGTTACCAAGTGTTTCAGACCTTATTAGGCTTGTTGCTGTGGATAGTGTACAGTTGGGAACATCTTACTGATTTTGGCTTGTTTGGGGTTTTTTTTGTAATGTCTCACTAAAAGTCTTCTCAGGCTTTGCTTGCTAGCATGACATTAGAAAACTCCGTTTCAGTCAAGTATCAAAATGTTTTTCCTCAATTCCGACCATTTAAATCACACTTCAGTTTATCCTGCTGTCCTAGTGAAAAGAAAGTTCTTTCACTTCCTCTACTTAGACCTGCATTAAAAAAGGAAGCGTGCTTTTAAAACAGGTTATTTGCCTTTTCTACATGCAAATTATGTTGTTTGCAGATTCTTGGTACTACCACCAGGAGGCAATCTTGCATAATAACGCAACTGGATTTGCCTGAAACCATAGAGGAGTGAGCTGTATCGCCAAATTTAACACTATGAGAGACATGGATTAGCTGCTTTTTATAGTTGTAAGAACTTAAGAAAAAGGAACTTCCTAGCAGGTCAGAAAGTGGTTGGATTTAAAGGGTCAATGGTTCTTGCGTGGGACTTGCCCGTTTGCTTTGACTGATGTGACTTTTGTCATGCGTAGCAGAGATGTATGTTCACACTTCAACAAAAAAAGCCCGCCCCTCCCTGTTTTGAAGAAACAAGCCAACAGTGGAGCAGTGATGGGGCCCGACTGCCGACTACACCCACGTCACAAGTTTCATGTCTTTGTGCTTCAGTTCCTTACGCTGGTAACGGAGGGAGCAGTTATCCATCCATCCCTTCCTGCCCCTCTGGTTATTCAGTCCTGTAGGAAAGTTCCCTTCTTGTCCGTTTGCTGTTGTAACAGGTCTGCATGTCAGCTGCCGTGTCTAAATTCTGCTGTACCAGAATAAGTCATCACTGCAGCTCCATTTTACGTCACAGTAATGATTGCTGTTTAAAGCCAACACTGCATTCCTCAGTTATTCCAATCTTCATGAATTTGAGCAACTGCTCTGCTGTAGTTTGTCACATGCTCATTCCCTCCGCAAAACCAGTACAAAGTTACACAAGGAAGAGATCAAATAGATGTAGGCTGCATTCCTCTTCTGTAATAGAGGACGTACATTTTGTTTTAATGCTGCAATACAATAAAATTGACTTGCAGCCCACCATTCACTGGAACAAAGGCCAGACAAATTGTGTACCTACAATACATAAAAGTTGGATTCATCTCTAAGACTGAGACAGCTACTAATTAGACATCTAGGCCCGAGTTAATCTTTGTATGCTCCCCTTACGGTCAGCTGACACAAAAAAAAAGTACCTGCACAAGGCAGTTGATCTTATTTTAAGATTTTATTGTCTGGAATGTGTCACACAAATTGTTCTCTGGAGGTGCTTTTCCCTTCTCGTCTATGAAGGGAGGATGAAGCTTAGCTGAGATTCAGATGCCCTTATAAGAGCAAATGAAAGCAGTCTTACCTTTTTTTTTTTTTTTTTTTATAAGTTTAAGAGAGCATATATGTAAAAGAAAAATATTCGGCTTAAAATAAAAACATTTTTGCTGTTTCTGCTAGCCTTCAATAGCATGTAGTCCATATGTAGCAACTCTTTGTTTTCTATATAGAGTAATTCACACACATTTAATTTGTAATTTCAAATAAATTATGTATAGGATTTTAATCTCACCTCCTTATATTTAATCAACCCTCCAATGCTAAAAGATAATACTTAAGCTGTTATTGTTTTGTTTCATTTGGTCTGTAGTCACAGCAGAAATAAGACAGTTACCTGTTTTATGCATCTTTATAGCACCTCTTCTAATGAGCTTGTGATCCCAACTGTTACTCTAGGTAATTCTAGAAAAATGAACACAATAAATTATAATTTACTGGGTAATTTGCACAGAATTCTCTGAAAATTTAAATAGCGTTTACACAGAATGTTCGTTCCACTGTATGTAACTACAGCTGTTAGGACACTGCACATCAGAAGGTGGGAACTATGTGGGAGCTATGTGGAAGCTGCATGAACCAAACAGCACCTTTGGTCAGCAATTTTGCACTGCGTGGCTTCTGGAGAAGTAGAAGTTTATGGCCTGGAGAACCACTTCCTTAAGTGTCGTGATGTAGGTGAGAAATGATAATCAATGTATCGCAAAGTTTTTCATCACCTGGAGGCACTACAGGAGGTTGGAATGGCCAACAGAGAGCTGAGAAACTTTGCCAACTAGTCTTTCTGAAAAATCAAATAAGTAATAAATACAGAAAACCATTGTGCTTACATTCAGCTTTACTGCTTGTCAAGATGAGAAACAGCCTTGGGTCAGAGGCAGTTCACCATTTTAAATAAGGCCAGTTTTGAGTGCTACCAAGGTTTATAATTCCTCAGCAAAAGAATCTCCCTACCAGCAAAATATGAGATACCATAGAAAAAAATTGTGGAAGAGCTGTTTTTTTAGCATCTCTTCTGCCAAAACTAATCAAAGTTTAACCATGTAAGTATCACAGAAAATTCAAATGAACAGTGAACAGTGACTGTTAAATTAGGCTACTGCATGAAGCTGTTATCACATAGAGTAAAAACCAACCTAAGTAAAAATTAAAGCATGACCCTAGTGTATATTCCCTACTCACTAATGCTAACAAAGCAGAGCTTTATAGTTTCATGTAAAGATTAGTCTGTCTTAAATACTGCTAGTCTTTCTCATTATTCGAATTTATGTTGCATTTGTTCAAACAAATAATAAGCTAGTAGCGTTTTTCTGAAGTCAACATCTGTAGAGTTACACTGGATCAGAGCTGTGCTGCAGCAGTGATCTTCACCTTCTGCTTTAGTTAAGACATGCTGAGGACTTCAACTGAATAACAAAAACTAATGCCAGAAAAAAGATTTTCCTTGACCCCTGAATTAGTTCACAACTGGTTGGTATACAGTAGCATAAGGCTTCACATCCCTTTTCATATTTTTTTGTTATTTCAAAATTTTTAATGCCGACTAGTTTAAGTATGGGTTCACTTGTTATTTTCCAAGAATACCTCAGATCTTTATAAAACTGCCTTTCCCCCATGCCATTTTTCATACAGTTAAGATCCTGGCATTAGTGATGGGGAAACTGAGGGCGTCAGCAAGCTCCGCAAATTTTAGAACTGGATTAAGAAAAAGGATTTCCTATGCAGAGTAGAGGCACAGAGCAAACAAAATTCAAGGTAAGTTCACCATAAGTAGAGAGAAGAAAAACGGCAGAGAAGTTCCCTTTCTAGAGCATACGTTTGTTCAAATCTACTAAAATAAACATGCTGTATGTTGGCTGCACGGATTACAATTCATTGACTTTATATGGCTGTATTTGTTGAAGATTTGAAATGAGCCCAGAGGCCACTGGTAAGGCTGAAAGGTGTCACAATGGCCTGCGAAGAGGAGGGCGGCGGTGGTTAGTACCTACACAGTGCTTCACCAGTCCTTGTCCAGACCAAGGGCAAAACCTTGAATCGCTGGAGCTGGGTGGGTGTTTTGCTTCGATATGACCAGGATTTTAACTAGCGACTCTGTGGAAATGATACATGAGAAGCCTTAT
Organism: Pelecanus crispus; assembly: GCF_030463565.1. Lineage (NCBI taxonomy): Eukaryota > Metazoa > Chordata > Aves > Pelecaniformes > Pelecanidae > Pelecanus > Pelecanus crispus. The sequence goes on from NC_134643.1 coordinate 51,899,483, forward strand.
ATTTCTTTTAAGAGTGAAGCGTTTATCCTGCAGTCAAAATACCTGTGTCTATGCTTCAGCTCACCAGAGGTGGTCCCCAGCAGCAGACTGATGCTCGGGGTCCCTCCGAGCACGTCCTTACTGCTGCAGGCTGGGGAGCAAGCTCCAGCTCCGGCTGCTGATCCCCACACCTCTTCGTTACCCGCCTCGTTCCGCCTAGCCCTCTTTAAAGCAATGGCTGCACACCCCTGCAGGAAGAGTTCACACCCAGCACTGCTCTCAAGATCCCGTCTTCTTTGACTTTACCGTACTAAAGTGCTCTTCTAAACTGCTCAAGCTGATTATGCACCCTCAAATCTTTCCGCATCCCAAAACACATAATACATACCCTCGCTTTCCTGCTAGGAAAGCACCATTCTCATAGGCTGCAGTATGGTTTCATGTAATTTCAGATACTTCAAAATGCAAGATGCACAAAAAATCAGAATTACATGTTGGGCCCATAGGGGCACCAGAAAGAGTCCAAGGAGAACTGTGGGATGTGAATATAGGAGTCTGCTCTTGAGGGAACCAGCCCCAATAGGTGGGAATATAAGCCAATCCTCCTGGCATCTGGCACTTTTTAAATTCAGAAATACAAGCATGCCTTCTGAAATTGGGTAGTTGAGGCACACATCATTTTTACAGACAACCTGAGCTCAGATTGTCTTTGTCTGTTCAGACTACTATGTCTGAATGAGTCTGGTACAGGCTTATCGAGACATGCAAAACCAACAACTCACACACGTAATTACTGTTCTCTAAACAACTTGAGTCATCAAGACTGTCCAATCCAGTTCAGAGATGCCCCAGTTGAGACTCCTGTAAAAATAAAAGGATTTTTCATCTGGATAAACAAAATTAAATATGCAGAGAAGAAAGTGCATTTCTGTAACTTCAAACAAAATCTGGATTTAGGAGCAAGCATCTTCAACAGTCCACATCGGAGTAAATCAACCGTACCAAAGGTCACTAAATGTCAACGTTCTGTAATTCTCAGCCTTCAGAGGATCAAAGAAATCTAAAGAAATGGTTCAAGTTGAGGCATTTGGTAAAATAATGAGGTGAAAGGCTTTCAAAGTTTTCTGGAGGAAAAAAAAAATAATTGGACATAATTCTTAAAATCTTAATTTAGGCATTACTAAATAAAAATACTGTGTTTCCATTTCAGGGCTAGTGAAATGTCAACAAAATAAAATAGTGATAGAAAAAAACAAATTAAAGAGCTGTTTTTCAGTTATTCTCAGGACATAAGGGGTTTATTTATTTAAAAATCTGTGATGCTGGCTAATAAGCTGCTCACTTTAAATAGCTTGCCAGGTGTTCGTTTGGGTGGGGTTTTTTTGCCTTTTCAGCTCTACTCATATGAGAAATTAATTCTGCTAGAAATACGCTACCAGATCAGCACAGATTTTTTAACAATTCACCTCCTTACCTGGCATACTCTCACCCCCCTAGAACAACCCAAGGAACTGATCCTGAAAATGCCCAAGGAGATTAAAAGATATGATTGTTGAAGTATAACTGTCAGAAACGTTTGGGGAATTTCATTGTTGTTGCTGTATCTATTCCATCAGCCAGTCCAAAGGGATTTCATTAACATCTCACTAGTACCTCAGAATAAGTAGGAATTTTGACTAGATTGCGAAAGCTTCTAGAAAGAAACTGTTTTGAAGTGTTAAGTATATAAATGCAAATTGAGTGGAAACAGCTGTTATTTACATTCTCTGGAAACAGGATTCCACTCCCTGACGGACAGAAAAAAAAATGCCATTGAAAGAACATGAAGAAATTGGAAAAATATGGATCTAGTAAAAATATACGCAATGGACCACATTGTTGGGTGGTATAAATTGGTACAGCTTCACAGGTTTGCCACCATAACGATATATAGCCCACCTGCCAGGGGGACTTGAAGAGCTTCACGTATTTCTTGGAGAAAGGGGGGGCTTTGAAGGAATGAACGTGCTGAAAACAAAAGCATATAAACAAATTCATGTTTCAGTCTTTTGTGCAATGGCCAACAGATAGCCAGGTGTTTTCAGAAACAGTCCCACAGAACAAAGTCCCCATTCACAACAAGATTTTGCTATGGGCTTCTGTTAGTTTAAGATTATGTTCTGGAAAAATTACAAAAGCTTCTGAAGAATATAAGTAGCATATTCTAGACCAGTGTGCCTGGAAGTGGAGGACTGTGCCGGAGGGAAAAGAAAGCATAGTGTGAAAGCTCACGTCTTCGATGAACCCAAGCTTTATCTTTTTATTAGCCTGGCCGAGGCCCCCCTGCGTGTCCCCTGTATGCGTCACCCTTCACTTACCTGGAGCAGACCCGCACTGTCACATGTGCCACTGGAAAGCTCACACTCCCTCCTGCCATGCCTGCTTCCATCTGTAACATCACTGGCAACCACCTAGAGTAAAATGAACAGTAATAGACTGTCCTCAGGAAAGGTTAGGCATGTTTAAAAAGGTACACAAAACGTGGCTGCTAATTTCATTTGGACCAAACCCACTCACTCAAATGGGCATTAGGAATGGGCTGGGGAATTAAAGGTGGGATTCTTTTGCTGGGTTTTCTGTATAGAAGGGAAAAGGAGCTGATACAACCAACACAGCTAAAGCTCAAGCACTGCAGAAACACTGGATTCTTAGAGCCCGTAGGTGATTCCCTCCAGGATTAGTTCTGTTTGACCGGGGATTGCTTTGTGCCTGCCAGCACACAGAAACTGTCGTAACACAGGGAAAGGTGGGACAGAAATTTCATTCTTGTTCCATTTTAGACGCAGACTCTTGCCTGCTCTTCTGTCTTACACAAACAATACATCTGATGGTTTAATGCATCCTTTAGCTCCTTCCCAGAACAGAGACCAATCTGCAGCAGCAGGTTTTGCAGCTTCCTTCCGTCTAGCATGATGTGGCCTGAAATGCTGGGGAAAAATTCTGCGCTGCCTCAGGCGTCTTTCTGGATCAAATTTATTCCCAGAGGGATAATTTATCGGAGAAATGAGCTCTGAAGAGAATGCTAAAAATAGTGTTAAAATTTTGAAATACAGGGCAACGGCACTGAAAGTCGGAAAAGATGCCTAGCCCAAACTCACACTTTATAAAACCCTTTGCATATTTTGTAATAATTATGGATATTATTTCCCCTCCCCCGTTCATTAACAAAGACAAAGAGATAATAACAGACTTCAGCAAATCTGAATTTGGTTACACGGAGCCATCTGTTAATTCTGGTCTATGGCAGTAGAGGGCATCTAAGGACTTCGAGTCACATATGGTGAGGGATTAAAATCAGATGGCTGAAGGAGTTACTACTCTCATCCCCAACCACTCACCCCACCCCATGACAGAATTTGCCACCTCACGACCAAACAGCTCATGAAGCTGCTCCTGAATGACTGCAGTTTTGAGCCACACTGAAACTGGGCTTGATCTTAACACACCGGACTGAAAGCTGAAGTTGTTTAGGAGGAGATGCGTGAGTTAATTTCTCATCCCTGCTGCAGGCAGCACTCTGTCAGAGCCACAGGAAGGATGTTTCAGGTGCAGTATAAGGGGAGATAGTAACTGCCTCAAGCAGTCTATCCCATTTTATCTACTACTGTTTGAGCTTTAATTCCCACATGCCTGGCAAAACTGCTTACAGGAGGGGCAAACAATCCTGGGAATGGACAGGCAGTGCCAAGAAAAGGCAAGCTGTGGACCAATGCTCTTTCCTTAACCAGGAAGAATAGCGCGGTATCTATTTCCTCTGTTGAGCCCCAAAAATGCCAGTCTGTCTGTCTGGCCTGTATCTCAGTTTACGTCTTCCAACATGCCCATCAGTTATAGGATGATGCCTTGAGCCTTGCTGACAAAACCCAACCGCTAATCATGACAAATAAAGAGAGAGAAGGTAGCTGGCAGCTAGCACTGTTTTCTTGTCATCTGTTCAGGTTTGTATGACATTCCACGTTCAGCCTCTGTTTATACTGAAGTGGGGAAAGCAGCCATGTCTGCCTTGAGCCAAAAGAAGCCGACACGTCAGAGGCAGGTTAAGTTCATTACCTGACACTAACCCTTAAGGCACTAATCTGAAAAATGTATTTGATCTGAGCAGCATATACACATACCATGGGCAACATATTTTCAATTAACTGTTAAGAAGTTTCAAATGATATAAACAGATTAGTACATGTTGATTATCCTGTTATTCAAACTCCCAAATACAGCAACACGTCAGGCCTTATGCTGAAGTCTATTATAGCCTTAGTCTGAAATTTCAAAGTGGCTCATGCCCAGGAAAAGGTTCTACAACTCATTTAATGATTCACAGTACTCCTGAAATGATATTCATCTGTCTGCTTTCCATGGCAGCACTTTCAGTCATAAACACTTAATTGTAGGAATTCATCCTCAAGGCCAAATAGCTCTGGGTGAATTATACCATCTTTAATATAAGAACTAGAACAGTGATTTAAAATTAATCTTTTTCTGATGGGAGACCATCTATTCAGAGACATATAACCCAGTTTCTTCCTTACCTTTGTTTTACTTTGCACTCAAAACTCTCTCCTTTGGAGATAGCCACTGCATCACCTGTTCTAATTTTCCTTATTCGTTTCAGAACTGACTCTTCGCCAACAAAGGAACTTTAATTACTTACGGATTGGCAGAGCACAGGAGAGCTGCCTGCATGCCGTCTGTCAGGAAAACTTTTTTCACAGACATTACTTGCTCTCTTTTACTTTGAGAAGTAGGACTCGCGACTGGCAAGAAAACATCTCAAGCCTCCTCAAGCATAAAAGGCTTGTTTTTTCTGGCAGCATCTAGGACGAGAATGCAAGATTTCACAGTGCTTTCAGCTGTGCTATCTCTAGGATTTTTCTAAAAAAAAAGACAAGAGTGTACATTTCTCCAAAAATCCAGAACTTCAAAGAGAATGGTTGTGAACATGTGTATGTATAGGTGTATGTGTATATATACACCTACACGCTCTTGCTCAGGCATATACACGCTTTCTCAGCCAAAAAAACAAGGGAAATAAATATTACAGTCACAGCATCTTATACTATAATCTGAATATTGAAATCCACAGCAGATATTCTCCTAGTAGTTGTTTAAAATGACTGCTATCAAAACGGCGCTTGCCAGTAGTCTTTTTTTCTATCTTGTCCATAAAGAGGAAGCATGACAGGGAAGAAAATGCTGTCAAAGCATGTATATTTACAAATTATCCTCAGGTAACTTTCAGCAATATTTAGCTGGTTCTAGTCAGAGTAAAACTGCATGTATGTTCACAAAATAACAAAGTGACAGAACAGAATTCTGCTCACTGTTTGTAAAGAAGCCCAACATAGTATAAGGTGAAAACTGCTGTGTAAATTATCTTTTTTTTTATATTTAGTACCCTGTGTCACCACATTCCACTTTTCCTTAACAAGTCCAGCCAAATTATTTTTATCTTATGTTGGTTTTACTTTAAATTTGTAAATAGTAAATTAGAGAAACTATAAAAGCACTACATTTAATGCTTTTAATTAGAGATCCTAAGTGTGTCTAGATAACCTCTACTCAATGCAGTTGAGGCCTTTAGATGCTACCGTAAGTTTTAAATAGTAGAAAGCATACAATGAGACGAGAGAAGGATTTAAATGCCACCTTTTTATGGTCAAAGTTTCATGCTTGCTGGCGATTATCCATCTACCTATCCACTGAACTAAAGGAAATGATCCTTCTTTTTCTCAACCACCTCTGAAAGAAAATAATCTGGATGTTATTTCAAAGTACTGCTCTCTTAGTGCTATCTCTTGATGGTTTGCTTTTAAATTACAAGTGCTGGTTCTCTTTTACACCACCACTGATTCATAGAAATTATTCACTGGATTTTTGACTGTTCTCCTTTACCAAATGTATATTCTTAAGAAAGATAAAGCATTCACATCTGAATAGATAAAAATGTCAGGAAATAAGGTGGCAGCTGGTTAAGAGTAAAATTGTTTGGTATACATCATAATTTATTTCATGAAAACATTCTGTTCCTCAGGCAGCTGGAAAGAGGAGAGCAATCCCATTTACGAAAATATTTGTTTTCTCTCTGCTGTATTTATTATGCTGTAGGAACTCTTTGTGAAATAAGTAAACCTTACTCCTGACTGCTGAGTGAGAAATTCTCTAAGGGCTCACATTGTGGACCTTGTTTGTGGTGCGGAGCTACGATTAACTTGTTCTAATTTGCTTGAGATAGAGGCTCAATATTCATATTTCTCTGCTCGAGAACCAGACATGCTGCCTGACCACTGTAATCACAGGACAGGGAGGAACTGTGGCAAGTATACATTGTTATTTACATCAGTTCAGGTAAGTAGCTGTCAAAGTATGGTCAATAAATAGACATGTGATAAGCAATAGCTGGCCTTTTAACTAAAGCGGATTTTATCTGACTGAATGATATGCCATGGATAATGGATATTCTGTGCTGCATCTTCGGGAAGTAAGGATGCAGAGAGCAAGGAAAGGCCCCTTCTCCTTCAGATAAATCTAGCTGAATAAATCAGTAAACCTTTTCAGCAAATCAAAGCAAAATCCGCTGGGCCAAAAATGCATTATCCCCTCCTCCGCTCACGCCATATTATATAAATAAATCAGCATGCTAGCTCTCCAGTAAATTTGGCATACTTTTCAGGAACAAAGTGAAAATAATTTCTAGCAACAGGCACTTCACACTGTTGTAAAAATGTTGTTGCCTCCTTCCTCGGTCACAAAAGGGATTTTTGCCTGAAGGAAAAATAAAAAATAATCCACTCATCCCTCCCCTTCTCTTTTTGAGCACGTACGTTTGAAAACAAGTCAGGAACATAATACATTCTGCTTGTGATTTTCAAGAACTCTTAATGTTCATGTTTTCACTACTAATATAAATCTCGATTTAAAATATCTACTATATGGATGATATACTGCCCAAACCAAAACGTTCATGCACAGTAGAATGTATCTGGAAAAGAAATCAGAGATTCCTTAAGTTTGTGCCTTTCATCTCCCCAGTCGGATGATACGCCTCTAAAACTGGCTCAGAAGCATTCCTAACTGTATACATACAGGCAATATTTGCCCTAGAATTGCTACCCCAAACCAGACAGACTACCAATAAATAAAGCACTTGATTTGAATTGTACTTACAAATTTTAAATCCCCATTTGTATAAATTAATTTTTCTCTTCATATTAGTGACTCTGTTTAGAACAATTACTGTTTGTTACATGGCAAATGAAAAAAACTTACTTTGTTTACATGATGGAAAGCTAAGTTTTCAGAGTCTGAGATCTCCGTGCTGCTGCTTTTGTCTTTCTCCATTTCACATCCTTCTCCTATCCCACTCTAATTTTTTATATAGTAAAACACCTAAACACCCTAACGCCAAATAAGCTAAAAAAGCAGCTTACAGTAGTTTAATGCACCACATGTGGCCCATAATCCAAAAAGTAATTTAATTTGATCACCTTTTCTTACACTTAATTTTTTTTTTCTCCCCTGTGACTGTGTGGAAGACTCACGCAGACAGAGGAGAAAACCAGCTAACTAACATTGTTGAAAGAAACAGTGAAATACTAACTTATTCCACTGAGTCTATAGTACTTACGGAAGTCTCATACCAGAGAATAAAGATAACTGTGAACCAAAGTACTCTTATGAGGTGCCAAAAGTGTCATTTAAAGATCAAATTTGCAGTTTTTAAGTTTGAATTTCATTACTCTTGTAAATTTATCAGATCTTTAGTACTATTTTTAAAAGACATTAACTTCTCATGAAAAAAAATAACAGAACTCTGTTTAGGAAAGATCCTGCTGATATACTGCCTATTTAATTTTTATGCTACCTTTTTCATAACAATATCTGAAGTTTTAAGTAACAAATATTTATTACATTCTTCTGTTCTTGTTTCTCATTCACCACATAAATCATGGTCTTCCTCTCTCTGCCTTTATAGCAGCCAGCTGTGGTTTTAGAAACAAATTATTCTGACTTCAAGTGACGAATAAACAGCAGAAGCAAAGGAAGTCTTGAGGTACTATCCACATAAAAATGCCATTAATAAATAACATAGGGAACGACAACTACAGCAAAGCTGTAAAAAAGCAGCTTTGCATCTAGACAAGATGCATTCCATTTCTCTAAGATGAATTAGTGAACTTTAAAGGAATAGCCCTAATTTGAACATTATTATATCAAAATAACGTATTTTTGAGCAAAAGCTCTGTGCCTGCATATACATATATGGAATTAATTTAGTAATAAAAATAGATCTGTATTTCTTTTTGTTTGTTTGTTTTTGTTCTTCTGAACATAGTGAAGCCAGTGCAATTCTGAAAAAGTAAATTAGATTTTACGCAAGATCTCACATCATCGGTAGCAGAACTGTCAACTAAATTTCAAAGGACACAGACATATTCTCTCCCCGCTTCACATCTATCCAATGAAAAGTGAGTGGGGATGCCACAAGAGTCACTGGAGGCTGAATCTGAGGTTATCTCAACTTCACGGATAAAAACAGGAACAAGAATGACCTTCAAGACCTAAATTGTTTTAAACCAGTTCTGAAAATCCCTAAGTAAGAAAGCCCATGTTTGTTCATCAGACCTCATTTTAAATCTGCGGTGCTGTCAGTGATTAAAACCATCTTTTTTCATAAACTGAATAAATTAAATTCAAAAGCACCCAGGCATTACAAACAGATGAAACCATGCCGACCAATTCACTTAACAAAGTAGATATTTTTTTCCTCAGATGAATCTGCTTAATTACTAAATACAGTGCAGTGCTTATTTTTTAAGGGAACTATTAAATCTCTTCACTCATCCCCTGATGTTTCAAAATTGTAAGTAATACTTATTACAAAAGCCTTCAGGAACTGTCCTCCACGGTACCTTTTCTTCTTCTTCTTTTTTTTTTTTTTTTAAAGAAAAGTTGAATTTCAGGAGTTACTGGGAAGTACGACCCAAGGCAGGAGTGTCCCTGTGGGAGCATTCTCTGTGCAAGGAAGCTGGCGTGCCGGTGCTGCCCCGCTCCCTCAGCCAGACCATCCAGCCTAATACATATTCATTTATCTCTTTGATAACAAAGGGGCGCCCCCCCCCCCGATTTTTAAAGAGATTATTTTTTCCCTGAGGACTTTAAAAAGACACCCCTTAATCATTCTCCCGTCAAACCCGAAAAAACGCTCCTTCCCAAACACCGCCGGGCAATTAGCAGGGAGCCCTGACCTGCAGCCAGGGGCAGGGGTGGGACTCATACGGTTGCTTTTGCTTTGTTTCCCCTCTTTTCTTTCCAGTTTGTTTTTTTTTTTTGGTCTTTCTAAAGTCGACTCGAGGCCGCCCGGGCAGCGGCAGAAGGTGGCCGGTTACCGAGCAGCACCCGCGGCGCAATCAATCATCTTTGCACCGAAAAAACAGCTTCGGGTTTATTACCAAAAAAAAAAAAAAAAAAAAAAGTCGCGGAGCTGGGGAGTGGGGGGGGGGGGGGGGGGGGGGGAGGAGAGGAGCGGCGCGCGCATCGGCGGGTAATGGCTGTTTGTAGCAACGAGGTATTTAGCGCCGGAGGGTGAAGGGGGGGTGGAGACCAGGGTGGGGTGTCCCAGGAGCTTCGGCCGCCGCAAGTCCCTGGCACGGTGCTCCTTGGCACCGGCCCCTGACGCGCTCCCGGCCCTGAGGGAGGGCCTCCGCCGCTTCTCTCAGGTGCCCGCGGCTGCCGGCGCCGGGCAGGCCGGGAGCCACTCGTCGTCGCCGCCTTCACCCCGGCTTCCACGGCGGAGGGGAAGCGGGAAGGAAAGGGGCGGGGGTGGGGGGAAACGGGACACCGCGCTCCCGCGCTCTCCCGGTTACCTCAGGAGGTGCCCGCGCGCCCGGCGGCCGTTGGAGCTCGCCGGCGGCCGTTGGAGCCCGCCGGTGGGGCCGTGCCTCGCGGGGCGGCGCGCGCCGCCCCGCGAGGCACGGCCCCCACCGGCGGGCTCCAACGGCCGCCCGCGCGCCGGTACCTCAGCGGCCCCGGCCACTGACCTGCTCGCCGCGCGTCTCCCGCGGCCGGAGGGCGTGTGTGGGCGTGCGTGGGGAGAGCGGCGGGGAAAAAGATTTAGGCGACCGCTGCCCCGGCGTGACAGGGGCGGCGGCTCGGTGCGTCGGCCCCGGCTGGCCGCGATCACGGTGGAGGCGCCGGAGCGGGTCCTGTCACATGATGCGGTTCCTGGAAAGTTCCTGGAAAGCAGCCTTTGTATGTAGCCATCCCGGGAGGGGGGAGCGGCGGGGGGAGGATGCCCTCGCCTCGCAATCAAAGGCGAACAGACCGCCCGCAAGCCGGGGAGAGGAGGGGAGCGGAGGGTGTTGTTTCCCCAGGAGCACCGTCCTCCTCCGGCAGCGGCAGCCTGTCTGCCCGCCCGAGCACGGCCCCGACGCTTCTCCCCGGCGGCGGGTGCTGTGCCCCAACGCCGCCGGCAGCGAGAACAACCTGACCGCCCCACCTCCAGGCGGCGGCAGCGGCGGCCCCAGCCCCGTCCCGCCGAGCCCGGGTGAGTCCCGCCGTCGTCCCCCCTGCGCCCGGTGCCCTGCCGCTCCTCGAGAGCGGGGAGCCTGCCGCCCCGCTCCCGGGACGGAGCTGCCGACGGGCGAGATGGAGGCTGCCCCGAAGCCGGAGGCGGGCCGTTCGGGCGCTCCTCGTCCCCGCTGCAAGCTAGCTTCCACCGCCTCGCAAACCCTCCGCCCCCGCCAAGCCCGCCGCGGCCGGCGGCACTCGGCGGCCGGGCGCTCCCGGCGCTTCGCCTGCACCAGCGGTCGCGCTCGGGCAGCCCCGGCGAGGCTGCTCCCAGCCGCGCTGGGGCTCCGCAGCCGCTCCGGCCACAGGCGCACCTGCGCCCGCTGCCCGCGCCGGCGGCGGGAGGTCCTGCGCGGGGGAGAAGGGCACGGGGATGGGCTTTGCCGGGAGGTTGCCGCCTGCCTGCCTTGCCTATGTTGCGATAGAAACCCGGCAGAGCGACCTTCTCGGCTGCCAATAAAGTTGAATTCGGAAAAGTTTCTGAGCTCCGCCGCGGAACTTGCGACGGGAGGAGCCACCTCGGCATAACCCCTCACCTGGCGGCTGCCGCGCACCCGGGGGCCGGGGCTCTGCCCGGGTCGCAGGCACCGCCGGGCGCCCCGGTCTTCCCCGCGATCCCCCTGCCCCGCCGCCGGCCGAGCCGGCTGGGCTCCCCTCGCCGGCGCTGTCCGGCTTGGTGTCGCTCCCGGCGGGGCGGTGGGAGAGCGAGAGGCTTTTTTTGTCCCTCCCGTCCGCTGCAGCCGAGCGGAAAGATTTTTTTTTTGTTTAATAGTATCAGCATTTAATGGAACGGGAAAAGCACATTTCCTGCCCCGCGCTAAATATATCGCGCCCTCCGCCGCGCTGCCCCCTCCCGCACCCAAGCGGCCAGCGAGCCCCGGGAGCCGGCGCTGCCCGCGCAGCCGCCCCGCTGCCCCCCGGGCAGGCCGCGGACCCCGGGCACGCCGCTGCCCGGGAAAGGCCGGCTCCCATCCCGGCAGCACGGCCCACGCCGCGCTCCCGTTCCTGGAGGTACGACCTCGCCCGTGACCTCACCGAGAGGCGTACCGCGCCGTCCCGACGCGCCGCAGCCGCCCGGGCAGCGCCGGGCCTGGGGCCGGCCCCGCTCCCTGGCTACCCCTCCCCAGCCGCACCTTTACGCGCCCGGCTCTCCCCCCCGCCCCCCCCCCCTCCCCAAGAGCCCCCCCAGCGCCACCGGCCGGGCTCCCGCCTACCCGGCCGAGGGAGCGGCGCATCAGCGGCTCTGCCCTTGCGCTAAAGCGAGACCACCTTGGCGGGCCGCCGCCTCGCCGCCGGCGGAGGGGAGCCGGGGACGGGCTGGGCGGCGGGGGGTGGGGGGAGGAGGAGATGTCCCTCCCCCGCTCCGCCGGGAGGTGATCTCTCGCCGCGGGTCCCTCCTCTGGATGCTGGGACGTTCCGAAGCCGGAGCGCCAGAACCGCACGGGCTGCGCCGGGAGCGCCTCTGGCGGGGCTCGCCGCTAACCACGCTCTCTCTCCGCTCGCAGGCGGCGCCCGGGCCGGGGGCCGGGGCCATGCACCCGGCGCGGCGCTGAGCACCGCGGCGGCGGCGGCGAAGCGGAGCCCTCTCCCCGCGGGCGGCCCCCGACCTGCGTGCGAGCGGGGCCGCGCCCGCCGCCGCTGCCGCCCCCCATGACCCTGCGCTCCGCCGGGTCCCTGGAGAGCGCGGCGGGCGCCCGGGCGCGCTGGGGGCACCCCGGGGCGGCGGCGGCGGCCGCGCCTGTTGCCGAGGAGCCCCGTGAGGCGGCGCAGCTGGCCGCGGCCATGGAGGAGCTGCGGCGGGCAGGTAAGCCCGGGCGGCCGGCCGGGAAGGGGGGAGCGCCCGGGGCGGCGGCTCTCGCCGGGGAGCCCGGCCCGCCGCCGCCCGCCGCGCCGCGGTCCCGGGGGAGGCGGAGCGGAGCGGCGCGGCGGGGAGCCCCGCCGGGCCGAGCGGGGGAGCGGGCGGCGGGGCGACGCTTTGCCGTCGCCGCCCGGGGCTGCGGGGTCGCGGCGGCCAGGGGCGGCGGCGGCGGCTCCGACCTTCCGCGGGCTGCGGCGGCTGAAGCGAAAGCACCGCCCGCGCCGGCAGCGCCGCGCCCCGGCGGCAGCCCGGGATCGCCGGCCGGGCGAGGGCCGGGCGCTGCCGCCGGCCGGGGCGGCCGCGGCATCCCCTCGGCCCCGCGTACCTGCGCTGCGTTCGCCGGCGTGGCGGCGGCTCGCCCGGCCCCGCAGGACGCGGGGCTTGGCCAAGGGCGGAGGGAAGGGCTTTTGTCTTCATCGCCTCCCTGCTAGGACCGCAGCCGCCCCGCCGAAGTTGTTTTCGTACCCCTCTCTGTTTCCGATTGCTAGACAAAAGCTCGTTTCAACAACAGCCTGCCCGGAGTTACCAAAAGCGGGCTTTTTGCGGGCTGCCAGGCGGACGCCGCGCTCGCCGCGGCGCGGAGCCGCGGGACGCGTCCCCGCTACCTGACGGGCGGCCCGTGGGGTCGGCGGCTTCGGCGTGAGCCTCGCAGGACGCCGCAGGAAAGTTTGTGCGTGTGTAGGCATAGAATTGAAAGTAAACGGCGACCTGGAAGGCTCCGTCAAAAGGAGACGCGTTGCAAAGCAAATGAATTTAAATAGAAAATAAAAATTTACAACGCCTGCAGGACTTTAGCTTTCAACAGCAAAGGAAATGGGTTATTACAAGTACATCAGCTGAGGAGCAGCTTTTAACAAACAAACAAACCAGCAAACAGGAATAAACAAAAGCCTTCTTTCTCTCCTCTTTTAACAGGGTGGTACTGGGGCAACATGACTGTTGCTGAAGCCAAAGAGAGATTACAGGATGCTCCCGAAGGGACCTTCTTGGTTAGGGATAGTTCACATTCAGAGTATCTGCTGACGATTTCGGTAAAAACATCAGCGGGGCCGACCAATCTTCGTATAGAATATCAAGATGGCAAGTTTAGGCTGGACTCTATCACTTGTGTCAGATCTAGACTTAAACAGTTTAACAGCGTTGTGCATTTGATTGAGTACTATGTTCTTATGTGCAAGGACAGAACCGAAACACCTTCAAATGGAACAGTTCATCTTTACTTGAACAAACCTCTCTATACATCCGCTCCATCTCTGCAGCACCACTGCAGAATAACTATAAACAAGTGTACAAATCAGATCTGGGAGCTGCCATTACCAACAAGACTAAAAGAGTACTTGAAAGAGTACCAATACCAGGTATAAATATCTTTTCTAAATGCCTCTAATGTAGAGTAACTTTTAAATGCAATTCTTAAAATCAGCCAAAGAACTGAGTAACCAGTTGTACAACTCGGCATGGAATTCGCTATCAAAACAGTGGCAGTTCTGGGGGAAAGGTTTTTATTTCAGATGCCACAAAGGGAGACTTTATGTCGAATAATCCCATCTTGCATCCTCGGGGGTTCGACAAGGTGGTATGCTATTCTTGCGAGGAGAGAGAAGCCAGGAATCTGTCCAGATTGTGTTGCTTTGTCAATGGCATAAAATACTGCGCTAACTATCCAATGCTAACTGAAGCAGTGGGACCGGGAGAGACTGCAAAAGTGGTCAGAGACGTATGAGAGTGCCTGAGTATCTCAGTTGTCTGATTCCAAGATTAATTTGGTGCTGGTGTTCGTATAACCCTGAAAGCTTAACTGGATCACACTGTGATAATCTTGCCAAAGTTATGCAACTAATCAAATCCAGTCAAAAAAGTGATCATCTATTCAGTTTTTATTGAACTGTAATTCTCATGCTTTTCTGCAAGCAAAGGAGTACTGTAAGTAATCACTTTAAAGCATTGTTTTTTCAAAGTTCTCTAAAAGCTGACCTTAAGGAGAAATGCCACATCTTTCATAGGAACCCAGTGTGTTGCTGATTATACCAGATTGGTATCCCAGAATCTTTGTTAACGTGTTAACATCTTCCCAGTGGTGATATATCCATGTTATAACTATTAAGCCTCTTTTGGTTGAGGCTTTAGGACTGTACGCTGCAGACTTGCAGTTGCTCAGTTCCAATGTCAAAACATGGATATCAGCAGTTACAGCTGTCTTCTACAGTGTAGAATGTTTTCTTCAGCTTGTTTCCCAAAATGTGGGGAAATACGGATTTGGGGGGTTTTTTTTGGAGGGGGTTGGGTTTTTTTCTTTTTTTTTTTCTTCTCTTCTAATTCACCATTGTAGCTCTCAGACTATTACTCAATAAAGTAAATCTAATTGCACAACAGTCTCCCAATCTTTGTATGTATGGATTTGCTACTATTCAGGAAACGGTGATCTTACGAACCTGTATCATTTCCTAGCTAATACTCAAATAAATGCATCAGTGAGGATGAATACTCCTGCTTTGCCTTTGTGGTGCTGCTCAAAGGTATGGCTGGATTACGTTCAGATTAGTGGCTTAGCGGCTGCCTGCTGAATTCCTGGAGTTAGGTATTAGCACAGGATATTGCTTTTTCTGTTACAGCAGTCCTCCAAAGAGGAAGAAGAGACCAAGATCCTCAGTACCCATTCTTCAGCCTAAATGTATTTAATAGAAGAAATAGCCAGGGTGAGAGTAATAGGAGAGCAGTAAAGAGAGAAACAAGGACATAGATTCGTTCTTAGTCAACAATTTCATAGTTTTAACTCTTTCCCTAGCTTACTTTTTAATTAAAGCAAATAGACCTGTGTTTGAACAAGGAGGATTGTCAAGACTTGCTGTAATCTAGCCCTACCCAGGCTGAAATAGAAACAACATAAAATAATCTTGTTTTCCTTGTGACTTAACTGCTCCGTAGTACTCTCAGGATGCTGTCTCCCTTCTCATAAACTCTGGTGCACTGACCAGCTTATTTTGTTGCATCGAAACTCCCGGTGTTATGCACTCAGTTTGGTCATTAACGTGCTGGCTGAAATGAGTAGCACAGCCGTTGAGTCAAGGAAGGCACCAAGAACCTGAGGCAGAGGGGATGGTCCCTTGGTATGGCAAATACTTGATCTGTTGTTGTTCTCCCTCTGCAAAAGGCGGCATTTTTCCCTCCTCTTCCACATCTTCAATTTTCTCTCCCTGTTTTTAATGCAAGCTTTAGTATAGAAATGGGGGAGTTTTCTCCTGAAAAACAAACCAAAAGCTTTTGTTACATAAAAGTTTTCCCCATGCTCAGCCAAAATGTAGCAGGTTGTTGGAAGTTTTTCACATAACACAGCGACCACCCTCTGGCTCCCATCCCAGAAGAGCCCTCGTATTCCAGGTACGTGTCGTAATCACACGGTTCTCCTGCGCTTGTCATCTGTCTTGCTAGGATCTGCCACCCTGAAGGCGAGGAGCTTTTCCTGTGAGCGGTATCCATGCACGAACGGTATTCCTGGGAACACTTTTCATTCTGATGAATCTGTTTTCTTACAGTCCTTGCCTAGCTCTGCCTTGAGATGAGATAGCTGCTGTACGGAACAACTTCTGTTACAGTAAGGAGACGCTCTAACCTGCTGCCACGTTAACCACCTACTGCTGGGCGTTTTTAGCCAAGGTGATACTTGGCTGTCACGTGCTCGGCGTCGCAGTGGTGAACACGTCGTACTAAGGCCCTTTAAAGTAAGTTCCCTCCAGGCTAGCCCCTGGTCTGGGGATTTAAAATCACAAATACCAATGCCGGAACAAGCAGACTGAGAAGCTAAGAGCTTTGGGGTGCACGGAGACAATCGTGTTGTACATATCAGAAAAGATTTATGGCTCGTTGCCGGCAGCCTGCTGTAAGCAGTCGCAGGCCAGGTATACCCCAGGGCAGCGCCAAGCTCTGAGGAATGACACGGGGCCGACGGAGGGCAGCTCGCTGGGCTTTTTGTCAGCAATTCCCCAAAGCACAAGGGCAAACGGTAGGCTGAAGACAAGGAGCGCTAGTAAAGCGCAAGGTGGTGGTTCTTATAAACAATTGAGAGTAGTTACTGTGATGTGGAATCAAGTCACCAAACGTGCGTACCGACTTACACTTCGTATCGTTTGTGTTAGTTACTGCGAGGAATAAGTAGGGTCTGTAGCTGTGGTGTGCTTGAAGCAGTGAACAATATTTTGAACAGACTGGAGGGGGAACTAGTCCTCTTTGTATGAGAGCATAGTTCTTGTCCTCATTAGGATGCCAGCCCTAGGGTTGATGCTTTGCACTAGTAAAACTAAACCACACTACAGCTCGCTGCAAGCTGGGCTTCATTCTAACGCAGCACAGAGGAATGACTTGTTCTGGTAGAAAAAATGCAAGGATAGCACGTTATTAGATTACAGTGGTGCAAGAATCTTTCATGTAGACCCCATGAATTTTCAGGCATGATCATGTTGTCCAAACATTTTTTAAAAAGTTCCAGTGCTTTTTTTTTTTTTTTTTACTTTATGGATGTTGCTGTTGTACTAGCTTTTAAATTGCTGGCCCTTCAGATTCCAAAAATGACTTCTAACTGATATACGTCACCTTGAATTGCTAGTACAGGGTGTTCAGTGAAGCCAGTTTCACAGGTTCAGTGCCCGTGAGTCAACCAAAAATCACAAGGACTTTAATCCTAAGCCTGTTTTTCCATCCCATGTGTTGGTTTGGTTTTTCATTTTTGAGTCTTGAGGTTTCAGATTTTCCAGCTTATACCTGGAATGTTAGTTGCTGAAAAGTCTTCATTTTCATTAAAGGAAAGCCGAGAATCCCACAATCCTAAAAGGTGATGCTTGAAATAATAATAATAACAACAATAACAATAATAATAATAATAATAATAGTAGCAAGATGAATGATGAAAATGGAATTGGTATCTTTATTTAGTTTAGCAGTAAACCTAGCAGAAGTGTGAACTATGGCTCCATTTTAGTTGTATGGGTACTTCCCTGCTGGTAGTATTATCACCAGAGACAGAAAATGGTTCAAGTATGAGATGGGTGGGTAGAGTGGGAATGCAACCAAACAGTTGCGCACATTGCATTAGAAGTAATTTTATTTTAATCTGATCCTGTCAGTATTGTCCTAATTATATTTTATGTAACCACATTCTAGATAAACAAGATATAATTAGTAGCAAGAAGGAAAAATTGTTCACTAGAATATGGGGGGAGAGGGGTTTATTTTTCTATCTTAAACCAATCTGGAACTTACTCCCCACTACAAACTGTGGAGCTTTAGAAGCTGAGACTCTTACTAAGTTGCATTACCTTAAGAAAACAGAATCTACACACGGTAGGAAGGACAGGGTTCTGTAGTTGCATGGATTCCTGTATCTTAGCCACCTCTCATGTCTTAGCAAAGTGTTACTGTAGGTAAATTACCTTGTTAAAGATTGTAGAAAAGCTTTATTTACTTACATGTTCTATTCAAGAGCTTTTTCTTGTATTCCTGATAAAATTCCTACGGATTTTTCCTTTGGCTATAAGCTTAGGATCTAGCAGAAAGTAAGTTGAGTGGTGTCAGAGTTTTGTTCTTCTTAAGCCAAAACACATGATGGAGATGGGAAGAGATACCTTTAGATGTGGGTGTCGTGTCTAACAGTCATTTAAAATAAAATAAAATAAAACTTCTGCTGACTTTGCTGTCATTAAAGTAAATCTAAGTATCACACTGACTGCTAGAGGAAGCAATGGCTTGAGGGATTCTAACAGCTGTATTACTGATTCTCAATCTTTATAAGAAACTTTTCTGTCGAAAGGAGAAATTTTACTTTTAAAAAAACTGTAGAAATAAAGGAAACTTTTAGTACTTAAACCATAAAATTTCCAAACAGAATAACTAGAAATTACTTGAAAGGTCTGAGCTGGTTAGTGCTGTATACGCAAAGGAAGTGGGGATGACAAGCTACTTTGGTATCTCAGCCTAGCTCCTGCAAACCACTTCTTTATTAGTGTTAACTTCAGCAGGTCTCAGTATTTTGCTAAGCCCTTGGCATGACTGAAAATGCCTGGAAACAACATTCCACCGACACATAACTTCAGATCACCAAGGTCTGAGCTCGCTTTACAACAACATGGTGGTTCGCCACAGTATTGCTGAAATTGGGCAATTTCTACAATGGGCTGAAGATCAGTCGAAGAAACTGGGAGGCTGAGTCGTCGCTGCCAGGGGCTGTGGAGGGCATCGGTGCCGGCCGTGGCTGGTCATTGTCTGCTGCCTTGGACAGCGGGCATGCTACAGGCTAGGGAAAACAGAGCCGCCAGGAAACCAGCTGAGCAGCGGTTCTGCTTGCTCAGGAGGGAATCACCCGTCGGGCATCTGGGGTCTGAGAAGGGACTGAAGGGAAAGGACATGGAAAAGCCAGCAGCTCCTGTGAGCAGTGGCACTTCTCACGGGGCGTATCAAATAACCAGCCAAAGGGCGTAGTACCATGCTGAAAGGTGTAGTAGTAGAAGCTTAAAGGTCCAGGGGAGTAACTAGTATCGGCGCAATTTGAAACCACATATAAAGAAAGTCTGGCTAGATAACTGAACTTCAGGGAAAAATTAAGCAAAATCAGTCTGTCCTGGTCCCAGGGTTGCCAAGGCGGGAAGGGATTAATGGTGCTTATTAATCAGGTTATCTACAGGGCTTTGAAGTAGCCAGTGCCCCTGAGAAAGTCTAGGGAAATGTAAAAACATATCACCATAATTACGGTGTTTAATCTCCCTGATAAATTGTGGATTTTATTCTACTTAAATCCTATTTAAAAAAAAGGATTGCACCTGTGGGTTTGGTTTTGCTTTCGTTTGGTTTTTTTCTTTTCTTTCAGAGTTGGAAACATTAACTCTCCAGGAACTGAAATACCAAAATAATATCATTACCTCCTATGATATTAAAGAGTAAAAAAGGATATTAAGGAGTTAAAAAAATACAGGAGCAAAAGCTATTTACCTTAGCATAAGAAACAAGCTCACATTTAATAAGAAAAAGTTCAAACTAGTAATACCCAGGAAAAGTTCAGTGCTGAGTACTGCAAAGAACAAAATACATTAGAAAGATCCCCAAATTCAATGCGCCTGCCTTAATTTTTCTTTCACTGGCAGGTAGGGTTTATATAAGTAAACCCTTTTTTTTTCAGTCAAATTGTTCCATAAGTGATGCTTCACAGCTGAGGATTGCAATTTGGTGCACTGTTGGTTAACAAATAGTAAATGCGGAGGTACGTTAAACGTGGGAAAAGATTCAAAGCCCAGTGCAAATTCTTCTTTTGACTTTATTGAGGTTATTTGGATCAGGCTTGATAACAAGAATTATATAAGAAACAGTTGTAAGACTGGTATCTGGAGGCTGTAAAATCACTTTTCAAAATGCCTTGTAACAATTTAATTGTATCTCTTCAGGTTGCAGCCCTGAAATGGGATCTGTTCGGCTGAATCTCTGTACCCACACTCACTTTGTCTCAGGGGGAATCTCCAGATTTGAGGGGTTGCTCTGGACACCGACATTACACACGTCATACGTTTGCTTTTTTCTTACCTAGCGTGCTGCTTATTGACACAGCCTGGAGGGCAGAATAAGTTGTGGATCAAGTGTTATTGTTTATGGGATTTTTAGCCGGTTCAACTTTCTTTTAGGAAGAGCAATATTAAACAAGACTGAGCCTATATTAGCTGCAATTTACCTATCTGTAAAGTAGGCGGTGGACTTAACATTTTGTAATTTATCAGCGTGGGGTGAAAAGTCGCTTATATTTCAATTAACATTGATCAGAACTTAAGCTGCGATGATGGTAATGTCTTTGAATGGCTGCATTGCTAGGAAGAGAGAAGAAAATAAGCTAGGAAAGTGAGATTCTTGTCTAACTGGATTGCAGTGGAAGTGGCATCGTGAGCTGAGGTGCTTCGGACGCGTGTGGGAAACTGCCTGCGAGAAGATAACTGTTTTCTGGAAATCCATCTGTTTTTTTTAACTCCCCTGATGGAGGATGCAGTGCCTGCTGCGGGCTGCTTAACCAGCCCACTGTAACCATGCATGCAGGCAGGTTTCATTTTGAAAGGGAACAAAACAGAGTAAGTGAATTTTTAATCGAAGGGTATTTTTTGTTTGAAAACAGGACGTACGGAAGAAGTATAAGCAGTGGCAAATGTCTTGCTAGGATACCAGTAAAAACTTTCCACAAATCATTACTAGCTCCTGCTTAACCTGAAAGTAAGAACCTTTAAAAATACAGGTACTGTATATGTGTTTGTCCAGTTCAAAGCCTGGGAAAGAAACAGATTACAAAAAGCAGTAGTTATTCTCCTCCTAAATAAACCCAACCTTTCAGACTTTTATCTAAAATGCGAGACAACCATTTCATACGCTGTAATTTGCAAACAAAAGAAGCTGGTTTTGTGAAAAGGTTTCAGACTTGAATCTTAAATTCCTTTTACTTATTTGTCGATGTTTGATTTCTCAGGCTAATTTGTGAATTTTCTTTGTTTGTTCTCACATTATTAAAATGGTTGCTTTACATTTAAAAACTAGTTTCGTAAGTCTGGAATAAATACTTAGAGGCTTGTAGTATTTCATCTGTCTCCCCAAGCATCTTTAAATTAAACTTCAAAAACAAACAGAGAACTACCTTAATTCATATATTTAAAGAAAACAGACTAAACATTCTGAGAAATACCGAGTCACATTTTGCATATAATAATTGCAGGGTTTTTATTACAATTCATTGGAGATTCTTTTTTTTTTTCTGGAATGAATACAAAAGTTTCACATTTGATGCCTGCTTCTTTTCTTACAACAATTCTGCATTCAACTTTTCGTTAAAGGTTATTTGTATCAAAGTAAACAGCACTAATTCATTGCAGTACCGCTAATAAACATTATTGAAACAAATGTAAATATACAGACACTACATGGTCACTTCAAACCCCACGGTTTAAGATGTTTTGAAACTTTCTGTGCTATATTTTACCTCCATGCTGGACATGCCTTTTAATAAAATAATACTTTTAAGGAAGCTAATGACGTGTCACCTACATTTTATATTCATTGCTCTCTTCGAACTGCATTTAATTTAAAGCCTTTATTACTTAAGTGAATGGGAAGTTATTAAGTATCAGAATAATCTAAGTGGCAGCCCAGGGGCTGATCCCCTTCAGCGACGCACTTCGGTCCTGCCCATCCTCTTTTCCCAGGAGCAATAAGGGATCACTTCTGGAGTAGCAAATGCCACCTGAAGAGTGACAGCCCTCCCGACCCACAGTCCAGTGCCCTCAAGCCCTGCCGGCACCCCTCGCGCTACACATTGGGCCGTCTTTCCACACCAAAACCTTCCCTTCCTTGGCATCAGCCTGGTTTTGGGTGGCTGGCGCGGGAGACGTGGCTGTGTCGGCGTTAGGGAGGGCCACACGTGCAAAGGGGAGTGCAACGGGGAGCAGGGCGAGGAGGAAGAGGAGAGGGAGGAAGGGAAGGGATTATTGCCTGGGATGGCAGTGGGTGGCAATAGCTTGCAAGACCGTCATCTGGTCTTCAGGCCACTGAGTTTGGGCCACCCCGACTTGTATTTTAACAGTGTTTTTGAGATACATCACATTCAGAAATGTTTTCTGTGCTCTTATTTCTAAAAATGACAGGCAACCATATAATACATGTTTCTTTTTTTCCATCTTCATTTCAGAGGTTTTGTGAGAGATTTAACCAATTAGATGTGTTTTTAATAAACAAATCTAGAGGCTCATATTTCTTTTCTTTTGTCCTTAAAGTTGGAATGCTGTCCTACAGACAATTGAAAACAGCATACTCCTAATAGATTAAATCTGCTTGCACTAGTTTTAAAAACACATTTTGGCTCTTGTTATCAGCAGAAACAAATTAGTCTGTAGAAAACAGAGAAAATATGTACATGCTAGGATACAGCTTGGCTCTAATTAGCATAAAGGATCCTCTGAAAAGCTTTATTTTTTTACAAATCTCATTATACTTTGTACAGAGTTTCTAAAAAGATTTGGGACTTTTAAGTGAGCTTTAAACAAGTGAACAGTAAATTTAAAAATCTGGTACTCTGACTTGGAATAACAGGCATGTAAAGAGAACAGCATTGTCAGAAGAGATGCTGCTTAGTTTGGTACCCACAGATTCGGCTACCCCGAATTCAGCAGTTCTCAAAAGTGTGGCCTGATGACCACCGGTGATTCTCCAACCCACAGAACCAGAGAGAACAAGGTTTTAAGTCTAAAAGTCAGATGATGCTGATGTGCGGGATTGACCGTGGTCCATTGATCTACAAAGTCTAGGAAACTCTTTTTTAATCTACATCATTAGCTTTGAGATTTTCATCTGCTAGTGGGCAGATGAGCTGAACCCAAACTGGCTCAAATAAATAAATATATAGATATAGATATAGATATTTGTCCCTAAAACTGGGATAGAACTGAACCAACCTTCTGAAGTTTTACTGAACTCAGACCAGAACTGAACTGGAAGAATTTTAGTCAGAACCAAAATGGAAGGTTTAAGGGCTTCTCTCCTTGGACTTAGTACTACCTGCGCGCATCCTTGTTCTGTAACTGCAGAGTATAATCAACACCTGGGGTGCACCGCTAAAGCTGAACCCAAACCACCCGTAGCACATTTACCGTTTCCGCTAGTGAATTTGCAGCACTAGTTGTAAACTAGTGGGAGGAAAAGGAAACACCAGATTTTCCCTTTTATCAGACTTGGACCTCTGCTCTCATCCTCTTCCTTCCGAGGCTTATCTGTGTTCCTTTCACTGCTTTCCTCCTTCGCATCTCTGTTCAGACCGTAAGCAAAGACGTGACTAAACGCTGGCTGTACAACTGCTACCATTTACTTGAGCAGGAACCGGAGTTGCTCTGTGCATATCCATATGTTTTGCTAACTTTCTAAGATATTCTTGGACACTATAAAATAAATAATCCCGATTGCCTCATCTGGCAAAAAAATACAGTAAATGCAAGTGATGTAACTGCTTGTCTTCATTTTCTATTTTAAAATGCAGGCACATTATCTGCAATTAAATGCAGCTGTCAGGATCACAGTGATGTGATACTCTAAGTCTCCAAGTCTGGTCACTCCAATTCCAGATATAATACAGTTCCTTAGATCGTGACTGGAAAAAAGAAAAAAAAAAAAAAAAAGCTGGCAATCAGAAATACAAGAAGCTAAGAAAGGAAACTGTCAGTAGCTGTACAGCGCTGTGCTGAGGAATGATCCCATACGTTGTTTGTGGTGTTCACTGCTCCCTGGTGCCGGTTTGTGTTGTTTACAAATGTATTTTCTCACAACCGGTATTACAAACTACTTATGACATGAAAATTTAAAACCACCTCAGCTGTACTTTGGCTACAACAGCAGCATGCTTCTTGTCTTAGAGTTACCGAAGATGACTGACTTGTGGGGCTTCCAGTGTTGTCAAGGTCATAGTAAACATGTTAATGCATCACTCTGAAACAGCCCATAGGAGTATTTAAATTTTTTATGTCTGTGTTACTAGAAGACTAACACGTGTGCCTGAGACAAAAAACATTTACCTTGGTTTAATAGATCTATTGGAATAAGATATTCTTTATCAATTATTTAAAAGCAATTTAAACCCCTTTGGAAATAATCCTAGGTAAAAGCGTTATGTCAATTAAACCAAAATATTGCTTTAAAATTGCCAAGTAAGTAGCATCTCTGCAGAAGCTGACCACATAATAAATTTACAGAATTTTTTAAACATTTCTTAAATCCAGCGTACAAACTTTGCCTTCAAGACTGTGATTTCTGTGTCCACAAAAATTCTCAACTTTGCCGTTAGCCACAGGAAAATCAAAGGAAAAGGATCTAAGCTTTCTGAGTGTGACTAAGTGTGTATCTTTATGCAAAATCTTGTAGATAAATATCATGTTGAGCACATGCAGTATGTGAGCTCTACCAATAATACTTTGGTATCTTTTTTCCATGGCAAATATTTCCTGGGTACAGTATCTAGGAACGGTATGTAAAGGTTTCCGTAACTCACTTCCAAATACCCTTAAACCTTCCAAATACCCTTAAATCTGTACGATTAGTCTTAACTGCATGTACAAATGGGATTCACACAGCGGCAACATTTCTAGCAGCAGCTGCAACCACCTTTCCTGCTTTTCCAGAGGGTAGGCATTAGCAAGCCGAGCAGACCACAGCCAGCCCGCTGTGGCTGCCTGCAGCTTCAAGGTAGCGCGTTCCAGCTCTGCAGGATCTTTTTTTTTTTCTCTCATCGCTATTGCGGTCCCGACATGAAAGAAAAAAGGGCTGACACCGCTCGAGCCCGTGCAACACCTGACACCTACGTAAAGATGGAAAAAAGTTCTTCGATGAGATGTGATAGGAAATGACACCGCCGCGCTTTTATAGCTCTGTGAATCACAGTTTTCTCTCTTCTACCGTACTTTGGTTTCAAATATTTGTATAAAATGATGTGAAAGAGATGTTTTCGTATTCAGTCGCAGTCGAATGAAACTATGAGAACGTGCACAGCGCTTGAAATGTGGCAGACGCAGGCTGGATCTTGCTAAATGTTTTTCATCGACGGAAGTTTCTTCATTTTTAGGCTGTTCAGATGAAAATAATGACGCTAAATATATACAGTAGCCAATACGACATTGCTGTACGTTTGATACGATGACACCAGCACCTGGATGAAGTCTGGCTTAGCACATACTTGCCAGTAGGAACCAGCAGACACGGAGAGTAATGAGATCAGCTGTTTCCAATGTCACGAAAACGCCACTTTTTGTCATTTCTCATTTAATTTCAGCTACAACTCGCCCACTTTCACAAAAAAAAAAAAAACCCCAAAAAACCCCAAACAAACCACCACCCGGGTGCTGAGGGCGCAGCAGCTCCTCCGAACTCCCGGGACGGAGCCGCCTTCGCGGAGCCGCCCCCGGCACCCAGCAGCGGAGGGGACCCCGCCGCGGGGCCCTCCCTGCCTCCCTGCCTCCCTCCCTCAGGCCGTTCCCGAACTCGCGTGGGGCCGGCTACGCGCCCGCTGGCGCTCCGCTCTGGGGTCGCTTCCCCTCGCGAAACTCGCCGCAGCCGGGCTCTCCAGCCCGTCCCGGCCGGCTTCGCCTTGCCGGCGCCCCGCAGCAGACCCCCTCGCCGCCCGCCTCCCCCCGCCCCGAGGCCCACCTTCCCGGCCGGGGGGCGGCTGGGACGCGGCCGCCCGTCCCGACCCGCGGGGCCGCCCAGCCCGGCTGCCCACAGCTGACATGGCGCCCGCGGCGCCCCCCCCCACGCCCTCAGCGGGGCCGGCCGCGGCGGCCCTTCCTCGGCCGGCCCGCAGCAGGGCGGCGGCGGCGGCTTCCGGCGAAGCCTTCTTGCCTTCAACAAAGATGGTGCTCCCCGCGCAGGCTCCGCGGGCGCCTGGGCGCCCTGCGTAGTTCCCCACTTCCCTCCTGTAAGTACGGGCCGAGGGCGGAGGGAGCTCTGCCCTCACAGCGCTCGCCGCCCCGAACGCTCTCTCGCCTGCTCCGCGGCGCGGTGCCGGCGGCCCCGCTCGGCCC
The DNA here is from genome assembly GCF_030463565.1 of Pelecanus crispus. Taxonomy (NCBI): domain Eukaryota; kingdom Metazoa; phylum Chordata; class Aves; order Pelecaniformes; family Pelecanidae; genus Pelecanus; species Pelecanus crispus. The sequence continues at coordinate 51,925,487 of NC_134643.1, forward strand.
GGCCCGGCCCCCCCCGCCCGCTGCCCCGGGCGCCGCCGAGGCGGAGGCAGGAGGGAAGGCGGGAAGGCGTCAGCCCCAGCGCTGCCCAGGGGCCGTTCGGCGGCGGCCCCCCGCGCTGTGGGGCCGGGGCTGGGGCCGGGGCCGGGCTTCCGCGGGGGCGGCGGTGGGCCGGAGGCAGCGCCCGCCTCCGCCGCAGCAGCCGCGCCGAGCCGTGCCCGGAGGGAGGGCGGAGGGGAGGCGGCCGGCTCGGCGCTGAGGTGCAGCAGCTTCCAGACCTCGGTCACCGGGGAGGAGTTAAACGCAAAACTTAATTTTTTTTTTTTTTTTTTTTTTTTTTTTTTGGCGGGGGGGCAACTTTTTAACCTGTAGGCATGCCGTGCATAGCCAAAACCACTCATGCGTTAGGCGGGGTGGACCTTACTCTTAGCTAAGCAGACACATGGTACTGGGAGTCGCAAGCAGCCCACCGCAGTTGGGGTTTGGGAAAAGGCCGAAGCGTTTCCAGCCGAGAACTATGTGAATGTTCTTTTTCAGATCGGATGGGGTCTTTTTAGGGTCAAGGCTTTCAAAAGTTTTATCCCCGTTCATGGACGGATTCTGTGTCAGATCCAGAAAAAGGCAAAGGTGCCTGTGTTGGTGTGGTGATAAGTAAAAGGCGGCGCTCATTCAGCAGGGCGTGGGGGTACGCTTCTTAAAATTTGGCTCTACAATGGAAAAGATGCGTTTTTAGCAGTATCTGGCTAAGGTGTGAGCCATGTCATCTTTTGGGTAAACGGACGTCTCATCTTTTTACTTCCCCTCTAGCACCAGCATTACTGGAGAAAATCTGTTTTAGAGCTTACTTTGGATCGCTAGGTACAGGCTGCAATTAAAATTAATTTAAGCTAATTCTGTGTTGCACTGAAATCCATCCCTACACTCTTAGGCACCAAAATCCCGATTCCTTTCCATATCTGGCTGCTTAGTCCCCAACTCAGACATTTCCTTCTCACGGTACACACACACAAAAAAATACTTAATCTTTAAAAGGATCTTAAAAATCAATTCACCCTATCCTGGAAGTTCACTGGGCCAGTGACCTTGGTGTGAAGGGCTTTAAAACCTCAGTTGGGCTCACTCTGCAGTCAGCGAGCCAAAGACCTTTTTGAGCCGAAATTCCCCCTTCAGATTCATGGCTTGATAGGCGTTTTTCAGTGCGCAAAGGTGCAAACCAAGATGGTTTGAAAAGGCCTTATTCTTGAAAAGCGTTGACCACTTTGGTCATGAAGAAGGGGAACTCATCAAGTGCTGGACAGTGACTGGAGAAGTCGATGTTCCTCATCTGGCACGTGGGTGAGGAGGCTCCTGGTCGAGGACTCGCGGTGGCCCGTGCAGAATGGGAAGCACAAGAGCTTTGTAGCAACCGAAAGTTTTCTGCCTGGGCTGAGATAACGCCCTCAGACCTGCTGCTGGGTGCCTGTCTTGAACTCCGCAAGCGCTTCGTGAGCTCAGGGGTGGTCAGGGAATCCTGGAAGGAAGGAACGGTGGGGATGTGCTGCCTGAATTTTATCTGGTTTTGCTTTAGTTCAGTCCACAACTCCCAGCAGCGTAAAGGTAGTGCATGTTAGAGACCAGAATCTTCAGCTCCACCTGTCCAAAATGAGCATCTTAACATCAAGTGGGGAAATCCAGCTCTCTTTCTTGCCTGCTCTTTTTGCATCTCCTTGCTTGCACTGTTACCTCACTCCATGATGGAGTTTGTTGTTTGAGCTATGCTTAGCAAACTAGCATTTTTTAAGGACATGTGCCAGGATAGCTGTTGTTTGATTCCCAAATGACCTCTAGGCAGAAGGCAGGCACCTCAAAATTCACTTCAGTATACGAGAAACGTACTGGGTGGCTCAGGAAAGATGGAGTCCTCCTGGAATGCTTTCAGCACACGGGGGAAGCTTTTCGGAAAGTGGCTTTATCGGAGGGTGTCATGGACAAGGTTTTCCAGTCTCTCTCTCGTGGTCCTATGCTCTTGCATTCTGTCCAAGATGCCATTTACGTGCCTATATGTTCTGTTGGTTGCCTACCCTAGATTTTAACAACCAGGCCAACCAACCAACCTTTGATGGGGCCTTGGGAGTCAGTAGGCACCTCTGATGATATAAAGACTTTAGCAGGTTTCTTACAAAACCTTTGAAAATCTCTGCCTCTCCTTGTATCCTCAAGCTGAATGAAGTACAGTTTCTGCAAGGTCTAGCTGTTTGAACAGCAGCTTTTAGTTTAATTATCAGAAACTCTCTTGGTAATCACACTCAACACCTGCTGCAGTTTTTTGACTTCATTATTTAGTCATGAGAAAGTATTAAATTGTATGACTCTGTCATTTTCCTTTTCAAGTGCCATGAATGGGCCTAAGGATATGTTTGTCGTTAAGGACTCGACCAGACATCTTGATTCAGTTCATAGGTCTGGCACGGACTGCTGGTATGAGCTTGGATGAGTTGCCTGGTCTCTCTGGACCTTGATTCCTCTTCTGTAGAGTGGCTATAAAATGCATCTTTTGCAGCTTTTGTCTAGTCAGAGTATTAGTCAAGTGAAATGGAAGCTGGCAGAGGGCATCCAGTTGCTTCCTGTGAATACATTAGAAGGGTAAATACCAGGGAGAGAGAAGGGCTACTTAAGCTAAAGCACAGTTTTGGCGTAACAAATGCCTGTAAATAGAAGGTGGATAAATTTGAGATGGAAATTCGAAGAAAGTTTCTCATCATCAGATCAGCTGAGTTCCAGAGCAGCCTTCCAGGATGAGTCAGGAGGAAGAAAGACCTGGTGCATAAGGTACATTTCCACCCCTCCTAAAATTAAAATGCATCGCGTAGGCCAAAGCTACCTGCTGACTCTGTCCCTGCCGCTGCTGCCTGTCTGTGGCACATCTACCAGTCCTGCTGCTTTTACAGTACTGCAGCAAAAGTGCCGCAACAGCAGTAGCATCAGAGGCATCAGTAACAGAGGTCAGCTGTGACATCTCTCTATGCTTTTTGTGGTTAGAGTCTCTTAAAGGACTGGCAAATGCTCTAGCTGCCTTTAGCATGGACCTCGACCAGTTAGTGAGCGGGATTATTTGGCATGGTTTTTATTCCAGCGAAGGACTGGTCTTCACAATGCCAAAGGTTCTCTTCCTGTCCAATATTTCCCAGATATGGCTGCATTTTAGCTCATGAGACAGTGAAATCTGAGCAGAAAAAAGGTGGTGGGGATCGTTAATAGTTTTCCCAGGTTGGTGATTCTGAGTTTGGCATTCTCTCTACAGGTTGCCAGGTATCAAACATCGCTTCTGGATATTAAAGGTTGAAGTATTTTAATCTTCAGGCGTTTCCCTACTCCTTTCGTCACACTCTAGGTTGCCAGATGGATGCCAGAGACAAGCAGCTTTTACGCTCCCTGCGCCTGGAGCTCTGCACAGAGGTGCTGGTGGATGGAGTTGTTATTCAGTATCTCTACCAAGAAGGGATTCTCACGGACAGTCATGTTCAAGAAATAAAATCCCAAACCACCAGTCAGAGGAAAACCATGATGCTCCTTGATATTCTCCCCACTAGAGGACCCAAGGCTTTTGATGCGTTCTTGGATTCCCTACAGGAGTTCCCGTGGGTTAAAGACAAGCTGATGGTGAAGCGTAAAGAAATGACAGTACAAGATCCTGCAGGTAAGGCCAGGATTGTTGTTGCTGATATTTTGAAGCTTGTTCTCAAGATGTAATTTTCAAAGTATTGCATGTACCAGCAATTTAAAGTTACGCGTCGTGTAGATATGGAGCTTGATGCCAGCAGAAGGGGACAGCCTGAATTTCCTGGAAGCCAGCCAATGCCAGGAATTATTGCAAAGTTTGGTCTTTGAGCAGGGCTGAGTTTCAGGAGACAGCAGGAGAGACTGTCTTGGGAGAGGCTGGGATGTAGGAGGACCCAGACTCTATTACCTCAAAGGGAGCAGACTATAAAAAGTAGTTTTGACTAGCTGCAGAACAGTCTCGTCACCATCCATACCTGATTATTGTTTGTTTTATGTATGTTTTACAGTGGTTTGTTTCTGGATTGTTCATATTGACAGAATTTTTATTTACTTACTTTTTTATGATTTTAATGTCATTTTGATTTAGTACCGTATGTTAATTTAGATTTATTTATTATGTTTACTGGAGTGCAGATATCTAGGATCATTGCTTCCAAAATTACTAGCCATTGCTTAGTTTTAAAACAAATTTAGGAGCTAGCCCATTTAGTGGGTGCTGTATAATCTTATTTAGTCAAACCTCTGGCTTTCTGACATTTAAATGTACTTCTAAAACTAGTTTTCTGGACTTGAGGTTTGTTCAGAAGTGATTTCTTTACCAAACCATGCATGCAGTTGTTGAGCTGTTTTGGAATCAAGATGACTGCTTAAAATGCACATTTCTTGCCCTAGATTCTGGCAGCGTGCACTGGCTGCTAACCTCATGTTACCAGTAAGATAGTGAAATAGTCCTCACTTGGGAACGTTGTTTCCAAGCAGTCTTGATTAACCTTTCTCCAAGTCCTTCACCCCGCACCCCCCCCCCGCCCCATTTGAGTTTGGTCATATGTATTTTGATGCACATGATATGTGATTTTTCCAGTGTAGTGTGCTTTACGTGAGACTGAAAGCCTGTGAAGATGGGTGACTAAGACCCGTTGACCGTCACGTGCACCTGCGTCCCAGTTAGCTGCACGTTCAAGAATGGTTTGTCAAGGTCTGCTGGACAAATCTGACATTATCTTACCTTAGGACATTTTTAATGGAATATCATGACTGCTTGTCTTTCTGTTGGGTCTCTGTGGAGCCTGCTTTATGCTTGCTCGGAAATGGGTAAATAATTTTCAGAATTTGGGAAGTAAACATCCTGTGCTGCCCGTAGGGGAGAATACTGCAAGTTCTCAGCACAATGCAAACCTGTGGCATTGAGCGTGTTGGAAAAGACCTTGCTCGCTGTTATGACAAATCCTGTCATGCTAATGCTCTTTATTTGCCTTACAAATCAGCCTGTTCGTTTACTACTTGCTGGTTAAGCTGTTGAATAATCCTTACAGTTCCAGAAAAGCACACACAGCCATCGAGTACAGTCAGGATCGCATAGTGTGTTACTAGAAAAATTGTTTCCAATTTTTGTTCTTTTGATTGTTTTGTGGACTGCTTGTTCCCATTCTTGATTGCTTGTGACTAACATGCTGAATTTATGCATATCAAGTTCTCCGGTTTCGAGTGGGCTCACTGTACTTGATAATCTTATTGCCAGATTTTGTGTGTAAGTTAGAAAAGGTTTCCAGATTAGATCAAAAGTTACTGTTATTTTTACTGTGGCAGTACAGACTGTAAGAACAGGATAAGGGGCAGATAGCCAAGTTTGTTTTAATATTTCGGCATGTTCTTTAGAAGCCAAAGAAAGAGAGCACCATCTGTGCCCTAATAAATGCTGAGTGCACCCTGAAATGAATTGGAAACTATGGCGGCAATCATCAGTGCTGATTACATGCAAGAAAATGTGGTTTGGGATAAAAAGCCTCTCTTTTCATTTTAAACAACAAACTTGTAAGCTTTTGTCTCGGCAGAGTGCTTGAGCATATGCTTGGCCTTAAGCATGGAAAAAGCTCTAATAAAACTATAAGCATACTTAAATGTGTTCTTTAATGCCATGCTAGATAACTTCTGCCTTATTTGAAACAGTTCTTATAAATTATGATTTGTCAGTGGCAATTTCTTTTAAAGAATCCATTTGTAGTGAAAAAAGCCTGCCGCATGCACACTACCTTTTTTTAGACCCTAAAACTTTTAAAATCGAAGTTGGTTTTATGGCCCCAGATTTTTAAATCTTTTTTTCCTTTGAATCATGCATACTTATGGAAATCGCATGCCTGCTGTTCACTTGTTTATGCTCAGTTAAAATTCTGTTTACTCAAGCAAAATATCCTCAGTTTTTGCAGATCTTTTGCAGGACTAAGGACTGGTGGCAAGTTGTTCCTTGAAGGAAGGTTTTATTTTATAGTCTTTCACTTCTCACTGACTACACGTAGGATTTTTAAAGTCAGTCAAAGTAGACTATTAAGTTTTCTCTATCTGAACGTAAAAACTGTGGCATATGCACAGTGATTTTTCTGTGTAGGCCTTTGGATTATTGTGCATATTGTTCGAAGAGATCAGGCTTTCTAGCTTTGCTTCAGCTGAGAAATATAGTTTGTTGGTTCCCAGTTAAAAAAAAAAAATCACAACTGTAATTGTTAAAAAGCTTTTAATTTATTTTCTTCCCCTAGTGAAAAAAAAAACCAAACCAAAACAACAAACCAACTGAACCAAATAAACAGCAGTTTCAGAAGGACAGAAATAAAAACATTTTTGGTGATGTAGTGTAAATATGATCTGGTGGACCGAGCAGCTATGAAATGGAAGCCAAAGTCTGAGATCTAAACAGGACACTGCCACTGACTCATCAGGAGCCTTTGGGCAAATTCTTCCAAGGCAATGGATTTACTGAGTCCCAAGTTGTGTAACTTGGTGTAATGTTCATGGAGCAGCATAGAGTGTAACTGTAAATTGGCCCAGGATTCAACCCAGAGTATGCTATCTGGCTGCTTGCAAATAAATGGACTTTAAAACCTGTGATATCCTGAGTTTTATTGCTGAATGTCAGCTGACTTAAAAATAATAGTTCTGCGTACTGTTATCTGCTGTAGTTCCAAGGAACACAGAAGACCCTAATCCTGCAGAACACGAGGAATAGTTTTTCCATGGTAATCAGGAGAGTGACGTGCAGGCAGGTAGGGCCACTTGCCGCTGTATAATTGCAGCAAAGAGACCCAAGATTCCTTCCCCTTGCTTGTTTACTTTATGCACAGGACAGCCTTTTGCCTAGGGCCACCTTTCTTCTCTCTCATATGATCTGTCAGATGGCCACAGCTTTGGGGAAGCCTTTCCTTAAGGTAGAGAAAGCATCATTGTAAAAGCCCAAAATCTCAAGAAGAAAATTTCAAGTCATGTGTTTTTGGAGGTAAATATTTATGACTTTAATTGATTTCAAGATGATAGGGTGTGTTTCTTACTTGTGTAAGAACCTGTGATAAAACAGTTCACCCTGTGCAGAGTGGCATTGCAAGACTTAATCATTATAAACATCAAATGCAGCATGAGTTCCTGCTTTTGAAGATTAAAACTTCTGCCGTAGTAAGAGTTAACCAAAATAATGTGGGTCTGTTTTGTTGGGAAAAGACTATTCTGGTTTTTCTGCTGTAGTTTGGATAACTTTATGCCTTTGTCAGGAACATAAATCTTCAATATAGTATTATAATTCCTATGAAAAACTACAGCTGTTGGCAACAGAACTCGTTCTTTCTAGGAACAGCGAACAGTTACCCAATATTTTTTGCACTGAATAAAAAAATACAAGCTTCGACGGTGTTTGTTTATCAGAATATTTTTTTAATATCTCTCCACTCGGGAATTTCTCTGCCCAAGTGTTCTATTTCTCTCCATACTATATGTTGCTATAAAATTATTTACTTCTAAAAGTGTTAGTACTGCACCTCTTTGTATTATAGATGATTTCTCCATTCCACAGGAAATCGCAGCATATTGAGAGAGAGAAAAGTCCGAGATACAGCGTTTGCCAAAGGAATCCTGCAGCAGCCGTTGCTATCTGGCAAATGTTAGTGAATTTGGGGCATGGAGTTTCACAGAATCGTTTTGGGAAAGCTGTTCTCTCACAACTAAGCAAGGAATATTTTCTAATGCATGATTTTGTTGTTGTTGTGGTACCTAGTCCACAGTCTGCATTAGGGTCCTGTTAGACTTGGTTGAGTTTTTTTTGATTTGAATAGATTTTGGTGTGGTTGGGGTTTTTTCCCTGGATGTGTGGGGAGTGTATGTTCTCGTATAGCTATATAAGGCTTCATGTTGTGTAACACTTTGGATGAAGCATGCAAATACAAAACAAAGCAAAACATGTACTTCTGCTGAGAAAGCCATCCTTCCCTCCCCCCTCCCAGCTTTCCCAAAGTCCTTTTTCCACAGCTGGGTTGTAGGTTTCTAAGAATTCAGATTCAAATGCAACAGCATTAGAACATGGGGCAGTTTAGCATCTCTTCTTACCTTTTGTTGGCTGCTTCCTGCCCTCTTCCTATCCTGCTTCCTCTCACGTCTAATGCAGTGAGGAAACAGCCTGGTCTCTTGCCTTTTCCATTTGGATGTCAGATAGGAGAGCAGCTGATGAATTCCTTTTCTCTAAAATGGTGGACAGAAGACGGTGTGGTTTTTTTTTTTTTTTTTTCTTTCTTCTCTTTCCCTCCCCTCTCTTGTATAGTCCTGTGGCAGAAGGGGGAGTTTCCTCCCACGTATGTCTGAAGGAAAGGGATGGGCTTAGCAGCCTTGGCCTCACTGGATTGACCTGGAGATGAAGGAATGCCCTTGTGCCACATCCCAATGCCTGGAGGCTATAGAAAATGTTCTCTGGTTCTCTGGAGAGACTGAAAGGCATCCTCGTAGGAGAATTTCCCAAACTCTTTTCCACATTCCCATCTCCCCTGAAAATCGGGTGTTACATTTACAGCTTTGGCTTTGTTCCTGACCGCAGCGAGATCTGTGAAGTCTGGCATTAAAGGTTTGTGCACACACTCAATATTAACAGCATGCATCATGACACGGACAAGGAATCAACTTCCCTGGTTCTACAGAGCATTCTGTGTATGTATTTTGGTTTTAATGTGTGTATGCACGTAAGATTTTTTTTTCTTTTTTTTTAACAGTTTAAGGAGTATTTGCTTTGTTGCTTTTTTGCTGTGCTAATAAGCAGCTGTGTTTATGCTGCTTATGTCTGTGTTTTTTACTTTGAGAAGCCCAAATCTTAGGCATCACTGTTAAGAACTGTAGTGTTTCCTGTCCAGTCTCAAACAGTTTCTTCCAGGTAAGTTAATGGAAAGATATAACCAAACTTGGTGTCATCCTCAGTAACACAAATACGTGAGGCTAATAATATAGATTTAATAAAACATGTAGTCCCTGGAAACAGGAGAGGAGCAGTGAGCTCTGGCAAGAGAGCTGTTTGGGCCAGCTGTGCCTGATCAACTACTTATAACCAGTGCTGCTAAGAGGAAGTAACAGGTAATTGGGATTGAAGACTCCTTGGTGTAGGGAATGGGGACATCCATCTGCTGCCCAGACCTGATGACTTCCCAAGTTTGCTGCTTCCCCAGGGACTGGATCCAGGACATCACAGAGGTTGCCAAGGCCTGCCCAGTCATCAGACTTTGCTAATCTCTCATGTTGGGTGCTAGTAATACTTCAGCAGATTAAGGATGACTACGGGGCTCAGTGATCCTATGTGAAGGGATGGAGCCCAAGCAGTGTTCGCCATTCAAGGCAAAAAACCTGGGCAGGGGTGGATGCATCCTGCATATTCACATCTGTCTGTGCACCTGGTGTCATGGCAGCACTTCGGACTCTATGACCACAGGACCCTCTTCAAGAAACGGGACTGCTACGGACAGATGGGATCAACTCAACAGTGGGACAAAAGTGTCTTTACCAGCAGGCGTGCTGGGAGGAAGTGGAAGTCTGCACAGCTGAAGCACTGTGATGTCATTGGATTTGCAGAGACATGGTGGGATAGTTCACACAACTGCAGTGCCGTAGTGCATGGCCTCAGGTTCTTAGACAAGGATGCCATTGCAGTCTCTTCAAAGGAGTGTCTTGAGTGCACAGAGCTTTGCTATTGCCTGGGCAACAGGCTGGTCAAGAGCTTATGGATTAGGATCAGAAGGGAGCTCAGTAACAGAGACATTGTGGTGGCATCTTTTATAGGGCTTCCCAATCAAAAGGAGGTAGAGCCTGGAGAAGGAAAGCTAGCAGCTTTCCAATACCTACGAAGAAGGTATCAAGAGAAGACAGGGATAGGCTCTACACAGCAATGCATGGTGGGAAGATGAGAGATGAAGGGTGTTAATTGAAATGGGAGGTTCTGACGGGCTATAAGGAGCATTTTTCATCGTAAGGGGAGGCAAGAAGTGGAATGGGTTGAGTAGTCTTCATCCTTGAGGGTTTTCAAGACCTGGCTGGGTAGAATACTGAGCAACATGGTCTGATCTCAGAGTTGACCCTACTTGGAACAGGAGGTTGGATAGGAGGCCTCCTGAGGTCTCTTCCAACCTGAATTTCCCTATGATCCTATGAAGCTTTCTGAAAAGAGTGCTTCTTTTGCAGACCCTGGTTCTCAGGAAAACCTTAACAACCCTGGTGTTTACTGGGAATGTGACACAGTATGGCAATCCAGGAGGCTTCTGGAATGCAGAAGGGACAATACCTTGATGAATGTCCTAGATGAATAGACTTAAGGGAGGTGCTCTACTGGCCTTGCTGCTCACAAACAAGGAACAACTGTTTAGGGATGTGTTTGTTAATGTCAGTCTTGGCTGCAGTTACCATGCAGTACTCAAGTTTAAGATACTGAGAGAAGATAGGAAAGCAAGTAGCTGAGTAAATGTCCTGGACTTTAGCTTGTTCATGAAACTGGTTGATGGGACACTGCAGGAGACAGTTCTGATGGACAAGCACCCAGGATACCTGACTGATCATCAAGGAAAACCTTTTCAAAGTACAAAAATGGTCCATTCCTACATACAGGAAAAGCAGCAGGCATGGCAGGAGGCCAGCTTGGCTGAAAGGGGATCTCCCAGCAGAGCTCAAATTCAAAAAGGAATTGTCTAGGAGGTGGAAATGAGGACAGGCTACCCAGGAGCAATATAAAAGCATTCTGTGGGCTTTTAGCGATAGGGTTATGAAGGGCAAAGCTCATCTGAGTTTTAAACCATTCAAGGATGTGAAGTACAAGACAGGCTTCTACAGGTACATTGGCAGTGGAAGGAAGACTAAGGCAACCACTGATGAAGGGCACGGAAAAGGCTGGGTCTTCATATGCGAAGGCTGCTGTCAGTTGGCCCTGGTCTCTGTGCCTAGAATTTGGATGAGGGAGATGCTGTTTATAGTAGAACAGAATTGAGTTAGAAACTACCTGAGTAGAGTGGGCATACACAAATCCACAGAGATGGATGGGATGTGTCTAAGAGTGCTCAGGGAGCCAGCCTATGTCTTTGAGAGGCTGTTTTCTGTCATGTTTGGTGGGCTGTGGTAAGCCAAATGCACAAAGTGCGATAAAGTGACTGGGAACAGCCCACTTGGGTTTACCACAGGTAAATCAAGCTTGACTAACTTGATTCTTGCCTTCTGTGATAAAATGACTGCCTCTGTGGATGACAGGAGTAGATTTCATTTAATTGACTTCAGCAAGGCTTTCAGCACAGTCTCATAGCATTCTTGTGGCTAGCTGGGAAGGTGTGGACTGCACAGTGGGTGAAAAAAAGGCTGGACCACCAGGCTCAAAGAGTGGTGGTCAGTGGTTCAGTATCCATCTAACTGGAGGCTAGTTACGAGTTGTGTTCCTCAGGGCTGACAGTGGGACCAGTTTTAACCTCTTTTAACCTCTGTTTAACCTCTTTGTCAGTGACCTGGGTGATAGGAGGGACTGTATCTTCAGGAAGTTTGTAGGTGAATTAACTTTGTTTGCACACTTGTCAGTTTGTGTTCTGGGATCTTCTGAACTGTGCCTAAAGCAGGAAGCAGAATGACTCCAGGCCTTGGAGATCTTTGGCACTGGGGAGCAGGACTGCCTCTCATAGGGATCCCAGCAAGCTGGATGAATGGGCCAGCAAGAACCTCATGATATTCAGCAGAAGTAAGCATGAAGTTGTGCACCTGGGATACAAAATTCCTGCAAAATAACACAAGATGGGCACTGACTGCCAGTTGCAACTCTGCAGAAAAGAAGCTGGATGTCCTGATAGGCAGCAAATATGATGATGAAGACTAACCATACACAGGACTGCATCAGCAAGAGCAAAGCCAGCAGGCTGAGGGAAATGATTATTCCCCTGTGCTTGGTACTAGGAGGCTGTATTTAAAATAGTGTGTCTAGCTTTATGCCACCAGTACAAGGGAGAGATTGACAAACTAGAGAGTCCTGTGGAGCACCACTAAAGTGGTTAGTTTAACATGAAGTACAGGGAAAGGCTGAGACAACTGATTGTGTTCTCGGAGAAGAGAAGGCTAAGTAGACTCAGAAAAAGTGGAGTTGGACTCTTCCTACAGATGCTCAGCAAAAGGATAACAAGTGGCAGCCACAAGTTGTAGCAAGAGAAATTCTGATTGGATATAAGGAAAAATAATTCACAAGACGGGCTAAGCACTGGCCACCAGAAGTTGCGGCCCAAGTAGGGTTGCCCAAAGAGGCTGTGGAATCTCCATCCTTGGAGACAGTCAACACTCAACAGTAGAAGACCCTGAGAAACCTGAGCAGACTTTGAAGCTGGCCTTGCTTTGAGCAGAAGGTTGGACTAGATGACCTCCAAAGGTCCCTCTGAACCTAAATTTTTCTGTCATTCTGTAAGCTTGGCATCACACTCTGTGTACTCAGTATGTGGGGTTTTAATCCAAATATAACTGGTGCTGACATAGGACACTTTGGATATGTATGCATGACTTCTAGTTCAGATTAGGAATGTGCTTTTTAAGTGAGTTGGAGTGTTTGAATTAGATTTCTTTCAGGTGAATCTGAACAGGAAAATGTGCTCCAAGTGTTCACAGAGTCTATAGGACCAGACTAGAGCCAGTCAGGAGTGAAACCTTCCAGCTGCGTATAGTGTGAACGCCAGATGCTCAACATGATCTATATCACTCTATAGGTCCTCTACTATTGCTCTGTACTGCTTGCTAATATAGACATAGCCTTTTCTGGCCAGTGGGTGAGGTGGTTTTGTCCATAAACACCCACAGTCTTGGAATCCTTTCTTCCCAGAATTCTTTGTCCATACATGCATATACATGTAGATGTGCATCATATCAGGGATGCTGCTGTATGCAAATAAATGCTTTTTTTTTCTTTGATTATTTAAGTATCTCTGTTTCCCAGAGTTTATAGTACTGCTTCTCATCTTGGGGTATGTTCATTCTAAATGGCTTACAGAGTTCACTACCTGTGGTTTTCCGTTCGACAAAATATCTTAATTCTCTGTCCATTTTCCTCCTCAACTTGCATCACAGTATGATAAAATCATGCCTGTGTCTTGTATTTCCAAAACCATGCATAGTTGCAGCCCTCTATGATCCTTGAGATCTTTTGTTAATTGTTGCCAGCTTCCCACTGTTGGTCTTGTCTCAGGATGTGGTGGGCTAACCATTGAAAAAGCTTTGCACAGATAGTAATAGTTGTTTTCTAGAACAGACTAGAAACTTTCTTGTAAGGACCGGATCCTGCAGCTTGATGAAGCCACTTGTAAACATGAAAAAGCAAGATGCAGTTGTTATTTTTGCATTATGTCATCAGTATAGGCATTCTGTTGATACTAATTAGTGGCCCTTGTGGCCCATAGATATACACTAGTATATGCTCCAGAGTAACTGAGAGGACTTCCTATTTAAGACTTTGTAGACTTCTTTTCATGAAATTTTTCTTCATTAATATTTTCCTTCAGAGCTGGCCAGCTCTTCTTTTAGCACCTCCAGAATTGCCTCGGAGCTCCATCTGAAAATGTTTGTTTAATTTTTGTATTCCCATTGCATGGGGAAAATCTATTGTCTTTTGTAAATTAAGCCTATGAATGCTGTTTTAAAAAACAAACAACCAAGCAGCAAACACACCCACCTTAGCTTGCATGTGCTGTGGAGGCTGCGTAGCCATCCAAAGTCAGTAAAAATGTTAACTAGTGTCTCACAGTGAAAGTCTGACTCCAGTGAAGTCAGGGGCCAGACTCCTGTTGACCAGAGCAGGACAAAGGTCTCGCCACTGATGGATGAAATGTTCTCTCTGGTGAAGGAATGGGTGCTATGCTGTCTTCCCTACAGTGGCATGGCAGTATGTCTCGACCTTCAAAGCAAAATAATTTCTGCAGTTGAAAAGCTATTACTAGTTCAGACTCTGCACTCCTTTTGCCTGTCAACTGAGAATATCAGCACTGTTGTGACTTACTTCTCACTGGGAAATGTCACTTGTGTGACAAAGGTCAGGACATTCCTCTAGGATACAGTTCATTATGCATGGTTATTATATCTTGAAGCCCTCCCTGCATTGGCATATGCAACTAAGCTTTCCTTCCAGATCTGTTTATGGTCATATATATATGTTTGTATGAATGAGAACTAGAGCACCCAAGTATCACTCGTTGTTACCTCAGAGTGATGCAGCTGCAGTTTATCTTGTTAGAAGATTTACGGTTTTGTACACAAGACTTTCAAAGCCAATTTTTATCTATTTGGCAATTGTCTGTGTAAACAGAAAACCAATCTTGTTGCTTCTTTTAGCCATTGGATCATTGTTCCAGTATACTGTCAGATCTTCTTTTTAAGTTTTCTTCCTGCTCTGGCTTTGTCTGTGAATAGATTTGTGTTCCTTCATATATTGATATATTGACAAGGAGCTGTGCATGTGTTTTGACAAACACCTCTGCTGCAAACTGAAGTGAAGCTTCAGTGTTTCTTCCAATCTACAGTTAGAGAAGGAGCCGATTTGATTTATACTATACAGTTTGTGTGTGCAGGAAATAAGCATTAATGCATTGGGTCAAGGGGAATAAATTGCCATTAGTGCATTACTACTTCTGGCAGCCTTCTTAATCTTAGTGTTTCACCACCTTGCCTGGGATTTTCAAAAGCACTCATAGTTAACCCAAGCTCACCCAACCCTCCTCCTGTCAAGGTCAAGGGTAAACTCCCCTTGGCTTTAAAGAAGGCAGTTTTAGTCCTGTGATGATACTTTTTAAAGTCTTACCTTTCATTTGTAGTTAATGTGTTGAGCTCTTTAACGAACAGCCTGTTTCAGTCTTTGGATCTTTCTAATAAAACGTATGCTATGGTTGAGTGAAGGGACTTTACACACAGGTAAAGGGTTGACGAAGCCCCTTGCCAGCCCTGGGGGTCTCTGGCTGGTGCTGGTGGAAGGCAGGCATCCTCCATGGGCAGCTGGTGCCGCTTTTAAGCAGGGGCATATGAATCCTCAGCAAAGTAACTGCTGAGAAAGGAAACCTGGAATGAAAAGGAAAACCAGTACTTTCTAGTATTTCTGTGTGAAGAAAGTATTTCTTTAAATACGTTTTTATTTACTGTAGGCAATGTCTGTGTTTGCTCAGCTTTTCAAAGCGGCAAAACATGTTCTTTATTCTTACTTCTCTTCTGTTTAATTAATGTCATGTATTTCTCTGCGATCCAGTTCTGCCACGTCCCACGTGAGGTTAGTTTCATCTTCATATCCTTGAATAGCGATTGCTGCAGTCAGGGTTGCAAAACGCCCTCATCATCCCCTCGGTTCATGTGCTCATGGTGGATCTGACGAGTTCACCTGCAAAACGCTCATTTTAAAAGCAACGTCAAGTTATAGCTAGAAATGCTAGCCAGCTGTTTGCAGTAGAAATTAACTCGGGTTTCTTGGGTCATTCCTCTTGCAGGCACCCAGATCCAAAATGGGGAGCCTTAAATCATTCCCCACCGAGCTGCTGGCTGTGCCCGCAGCCAGGTCCCTGGGGACCACAGCTTTTGCTGTCGGAGCTCCCCGGGCGCTTCAAAGCCTGCTCTGGGCAGGTCCCAGGCTGCCCGCCTCTCGACAGTGCCGAGCAGCACGGCGCCTCGCTCACGGCCGGCGTCAGGACATGCAGCCAGGACTTCCTCCAGCGATCTTGCCCGAGGGGCCGAATCCTGTGGGTGTTCGTGGTGCACACCTGTCAGATGGGGCTGTGTCCCTGCCAGCAGCTGGCAGTGAGGTGCAGCTCTTTGCATGGAATAGTTTTAATATTACTGTGACCCCACGGTGTAACAGGTAGGGTACCACCTTGTGACTTGACATCTGAGACACTTCCCAAGTAAGCGCATCTATGGTTTTTATGAGCGGTGCCCCCTCAGCTGTGTTTTAGAAATCTTTGGTGGAGGTGTTGCTCCAAGAGAAAGCTCAAATCTTGAATTTTGACTAGAATAAAGTCCTTCCAAGTAGTTGAAAGAAATGTATCTAAGTCCCACAAAGAGGTAAGATAGGACTTGAGTTCCTCTCCTCCTTGTTTCATCTGGGCTAATTGAGGCAGTTTCTCAGTTGGCACGCTGGCCTTTGTGAATCCCCTTCTTAATGCCCCTAACTTTCCCCAGAAATTGTGCACAGATTTTAGCAAAATAATTCAGACGTGTCCTGGGGGAAGGTGATTGATGATAAACCTGTGCCTCTTTGCATCTGAATCCAGGACAATTGACCCTGTTACTGAGAGTCTCGTCTTCATTTATCACTATTTGTTTATATATTTCATTTATTCTAGTTCTCATATATAGCAATGTTATTGTATCTGGTATACATTATAAACAGAGTCTATAGAAGTGAAAACAACTGTGTTTCCACTGAAGGATGCACAGGGAGTCCAGGGGGGATATTAGAGGATCGTATGTGTCTTGTTTGGGTTCTGTTAGCATTTTTCTTCTGTTTTTCAATTTGTCACCTACAGTAAGGTAAAGAATAAACATCAAGCTATTTAGAGAAAAAGTGAATCTCAGTAGTGTCTTTCCATTCAGACTGATATCAGGAAGAACTGGAGTGTAAACCCTGCTGTTCACTTGAGTTTCATGCTCTAGCCTGCTGCATGACAACGTGTTTTCCTGGCTAATGCTGATCAGAGGCATTCCTAGTGTGATTATATGTCCACTGGAGTGTTCATTCTGCCCTTGGTATGTGCACCCTCTTACAAAATTCTTGGCATACCAGGCTCTGGTTTAGAAGATTTCTCCCTGTTTGTTTTATGAAGCCAGATAAGAAGGAAACTGTGATTTACAGCCATGAATTTATGATTTAGAATCATGGAATCATTTAGGTTGGAAAAGACCTTTCAGATCATTGAGTCCAATCGTAAATTTAACAGCTTTCACTTCCACTGCTCAGTAGCCCGTGCACTTGGTAAAATTCCTCCTGTGTCACTGAGTATTTTTGATGACAGAGATTATATTCTGATTAAGAAAGCAGTGTGGTGGGTTTTCCTCCTCTTGTTCTGCCTGCACAAATGCACTACTTCTTCCCCTTCAAAACCTCTTTGGTAAATGCTGAAATCACTCGGAACATTTTTTTAAGAAAATCAGTCTTGATAATGATAGCAACAGTAATCCCATGAGATCGTCTGCAAGCCTTCTGTAATCATCTGTAAATGTTAGGAAAGGCAGAACTAGGTTTTTGCTTTTGTGCATAAGCCTTTCACGTTGGTCTTAAACATTAGATTGTATGTACTTGTTAGTATCAGCCCTCCTGATAATGTCCCCCAAGATGAAGTTCACCATTGTATGCTTCTTCAGCTTGCTTTTTCAACTTCAGCATTCTTTTGTTGAGTACTATCAAATATTGGGTAACGTTTGTCCATAAAGCTTCAGAGGTCTAAGTTAAGGAAATACACGGGATGTCCATGTCTTGATAACTGCTTTCATGCCAACTGATTCCTCCTGGTGTGAATCGAGGAAGGGTTATGAATTACTTGTGCAGGATACAGCGTTACTAGTGCTTCTGGTACTAAATAATACTCTGTCCAGTTAAAACTGCAAACCCTCCAGTTTATGTACAGGCAGACACTATTTTTTGTATGTGCTGCCCTTATCTTGTAGCTCATTCTGGGAAACTGTCATCATGTCAGCAACATTGTCTGAGATACACATATCCAGACAAGTCTGGAGCTCTTCAGACTTCATCACTGTCTTGCCTGTGGGGTAATTATGAACTCTTTCCACATGAGGCTGGAGAATACCAGAAGTCTGGGAATTGGGGATCTCATAACTGTTGATCCTGGAGCATCAGAGCAGGCACACAGTTCCTGGTAGGAACAGGGAGGTGGTAAGAGATTCTGTACTGCCAGGTGTTAACACTGTACTGCCTTCTGATTTGGCACCAGCTAACACTTGTACACGTGTAGGGTTTGCACTGATAAACAAAGTCCTTTTCTCCTATTCCATGCTGTAAGTGTGGCTTTTTGGTTTTTTTGTGGTTCAGTTCCTATTGACTGTACAAGTTGTTGCTGTAGCCCTTTTCCCCTCCCATAGAGCTACCACCATTTAGTTACTCAGACTGCTAATTTAATCTTGTGCATCAAGAAAAGCACTTACATTGTCATATTATTTATGAAGAGTTACTTTCTGAATAGATTACGTCCTTTGGTTTATTGAGTAAGCTAATACAAGAGCAGGGTATAAAATCCCCTAGATTTGTGACCCTATATGTGACCCTATACCCCTTCCATGTACACCCAGTTCTAAATGGCTCCCTTTCTCCTTATCTGGTTCCAGTCATGTCTAAGCCACAACTTTTGAGCCTTTTCCCCATTGTGGATAGCTTTTTCTTTCTCAGTCTACTGTTTCCATATGCATAACCCTTTCACAGATCAGTCAACGTTAGAACATATAGTTGATTTAATTCTGAGGCGCAAAGCGCATTGGTCATACATACCAGAGAAGACTTTAATAGCATTTCTGTGAGCAAACCGAACATCATTGTATTGCATCTTTTCTAAAGATCTAAAAGCAAAGTTATTACTCAGACCTTTCTCTAGGATTGCATGTTCTGCCTTTGTCAGGATGTTTGGAGTGGGTACGTTATTATTTCATGTTCTTTCTTATCAGCTTCTGAGTCCAATGGTATCACAAGGTTAAAAAAAATGTTGTTGGCACATAGAATATATAAAGTATGAAGAGTTGGCTGCTTTGCCTCACCATAGGGAACTGCTGTGAGTTATCTACATGCTTATTTTCTGCATGACACTGAAATTAGATACCGCGTTTGGGTTTTGGGATATATATAATTTATTTTTTGTGTTAAAAACTGTCAACACCAAAATGACCCTGAAGTATCCTCCTCCTACAAAAGCTGTTCGTCTTTCTTTTGCAGTGGTAGCATTCATGCTTGCCATGATGGTCTTTTATCTTTTCCAGGTTGTAATATGTCCGATATAAATTCTAATGTACAGTTGTGATTACTGCTTTGTCCTTAAACCATTACAGCTGCGTAGCAGACACTCACTGATTCCTGACCACAGCTGATGGGCTTACTCCTCATACTATGTTTTACAGATTTCCTCACCTTGGTTTTGAAAAAGGGGCTTTCTCAAGACTTCGTCATAGTCCTATCCTGTCTTTGCATAGCCTACGTTACAAACTTACCAGTGTTCTTTGCCTTGCCTTTGAGCTCTAAGGGCATATAGGCTTTGATGGGGTTTTTTCCCCACCTGTGGGATCCATTATGTTATTAGTAATATTCCTTCTCCTATAGTAGTCTTGCAGTTGCTCAGAAAACTTCCTTACCCATGAAGTCTTCGCTGTAAGAGAAGAGATGCCTGAGGTTTTGTTCAGCATTTCTGTAATATAGCCACTGGGATGAGAGATGATGAAAGGACAGCCATGCTGGGTCTGTTTTGCTCAATACACCCACCACATCAAAGAACTCACCGTTAACCTTTGCCAGGCTCTGTCAAGCTGGACACCCACTGCACCATGAGAAGGAAGCTTGACTGGGGGAATCCCAACAGTGGGGCAGGACCTATTTCCACTCCCTTTTGCTGTCCTGTCTCCAGACAGAGAGGTCCGAGGTGGCATCTGCTGGTTTCTTATGGGTTTTTGGGAAATGGTGTCAGGGATGCTTTGTTTGAGGCTCCCCTTTGGATCCCTGTTCTTACATTTTTTGAACCCCTTGACCCTCAAGCCTCTCTCTTTTTTTCCTTGATCATCATACGTAGTCATTTTCTTGGTTTCCCCACATCTAGCCCTCTGATGCCTGTCCCAGGTAGGAAAGCCAGTCAGGACAGTGGTCTAGGAAAGGATAAGCTTGGGCTCAAGCTGCGCCAGGGGAGGTTTGGGTTGGAAATTAGGAAAAATTTCTTTACAGAAAGGGTGGTCAAGCATTGGAACAGGCTGCCCAGAGAGGTGGTAGAGTCATCATCCCTGGCAGTGTTCAAAAAACGGGTAGATGTTGCACTTGGGGACATGGTTTAGTCTAGTCTACCCTTGATTGGTTTAGTGTGGACTTGGTAGTGTAGGTTAATGGTTGGACTGGATGATCTTAAAGGTCTTTTCCAACCTAAACGATTCTATGATTCTAAGCCAAGAGTGAGCATTTAATCCCAGGGTTTTCAGTGACTGCCTTTTTAGGCATAGGTTTTAGTACTCAGTTTGATTTTTTTTATTTGACTAGAGGTAGCTAATCAAAGTTCTGTCTTTTAACACCACAGTCATCATTATTTTCATGCAAAGTGATAATACAACACATGCCTGAGGAAAGTGCATATGCCATGTCTGGAACACCAAAATGAATTACCTCAGACATAGAGGCAGAAGGCAATCGCTCAAAACAAGGTATGATTTAGGATCAAGATACGGGAAATGCACTATTAGATAATCTTCCCCCACCATTCCAGGTTTATAAAATAAGTATTGGTATCTGCACACAAAGGTGGTTGGTGCTTTAGGAATGCCAAAGAGGATGTAGCTATTTGATGGAACTACAACCAATTCTACACTTGTTTTTGCCTACAGGTTATGAGAAAGTGTTGAGAGCTGTTCTCAGCTTTGAGTGGGTCACCCTCTTTTGGTAGCTTGAATTCAGAATATACATACATACTCAAGTAGTTTATTTCCTATGGGAAATGAATGTGTTTAAGTAGCTGAAAAGAGGGTGTTCAAGAGAATTGGTGCGTACGGCAGACCGCAATTCTCTTACCTTGTGGCGTACGCAGGCTGGCTGGTGAACCTTTGGCCTTGGGAGGAGAAATAGCTGAATCTCTTGCTGTTCCTGGTGTTTTCTCATGGGGAAATCTGCATGATTGAATTATATTTAGTACAGAAGAGAGCTAAATGGCTTGTCTTCAGAATTGTTTTGTATCACTTACTTTTTTCTCTCTGTACAAGTTGGGTGTGTTATGCTCTAGGCAGCACCCAGCTGAGCTGAGTTTTCTCAGAAAAGCGTCTTCCTCTTTGAACAAGCAGTACTTAGCAGCTGGAGCTTTGCCCCAGTACAGAAAGTGTGTGTGTTACATTTATATTGTACAACACACCAGAACTTAATTTCAGGGTAGTTTTCTTCGTGACTAAAGCCAGAGGAAAAGCTGAAATTTGCCTTTTGTCTACAGCTGTTTTGTAGAGTTTCAATTAATCTTCAAAGCCTAGTAATTGGTCTAGTTTCATTACAGAGTCTTGAAATGGAATTTTAAAGGATCATTCCTGTTTGGAGATAAAGCCAGTCATAACTCTTTCTGCTACAAGCTGAAGATTCAAGTTTTGGTTTGGTTTTTTTTTGTTTTTGTTCTGAACACAAATGAACTCTTCTAATATCAGGAAAGATTAAGGAAAAGGTGCTCTTGATGTATGAAGTCCTGTCCATTCTGTGTTTTCTCATCATGTTTCTTAGTAGTTCTTGTTTTCTTGTGGACCATGAGAAACATGAACCACAGGAAGAATATATTTTTTTATCAATGTTTTTGGTAAACCAACAAACTTCTGGGAACTAGGCGAGGCTGTCTCTTTGTCGCTCCTTTGTCTTTCCATGATATGTTTTTTTGGGTTTTGTTCTTACTGTGGTTGAACAGTTGGATTGTAATCTGTAAAGGAAAATATGTAGTAGGACCTGTAGACAGTGACATGAAAAATAATGTAATTTGCTAATAATTTATTTAAATTGCTGTAAAGAACCTCGCCTATGGAGTAGAAGTCACTGCATCACCTGCTGACTTTTATTTTATACATCTCAAGGTGAAGGTGCTAGATTTCAGGTCTACTCTGTGACCTGCCCTAAGGAATATGCAGGGGAAATCTGGACTTCAAACCGAGTTAGTGTTAGGTAACATCTCAAGAGTAGAAACGTCTCATATTCCCACCAGGCACTGGGACTAGCGAGAGAGCTCTTGTTAAAGAGGGACAAAGCTCCCGGGCTTCTTAAAGGCTAGCAATTATATCTTTTTTTTAATTGAGAAGGACATAAATACATTTAAAAAAAACTTTGAAAGCCTTGATCTTGCATAGGCACTTTACTCTTAGGCCCTGAAGCTTTTACAGTAGTTCATGTTTAAAACTCATAAAAGAAGATGCAGCTGACTGGTATAATACTGCAGATCCTTAGGGCCCAGGGGCCCCGTAGCATGATGTTTCAGAGGATACGCTTTCCAAAGATTTGAACGTTTCTTGCAAGGCACCTCTCCCTGCTGGAGGGGAGTTTAACACCAGGGGTGAATCACAGAATCATAGAATGGTATGGGTTGGAAGGGACCTTAAAGATCATCTAGTTCCAACCCTCTGCCATGGGCAGGGACACCTTCCACTAGACCAGGTTGCTCAAAGCCCCACCCAACCTGACCTTGAAGCCTGGAAGTGCCAGGTATTCATAACTTACCGTGGGAGACATCTTTGTTAACTACAGCACAGGTTTTTTAGGGTTTCATCAGATTGTGATCAGGACCTTGTATTGCATTTGGAAGAGAAGAGGAAATTGGTCTGAAGTATACGCTGTCATTCAGCTGAGCTCATGGTTTCAGTAGCTGCGCAAACCTCAATTTTCATTTACTCAACCTGTTTTGATTTGACTGTATGATATTACGCGTAACCTAATGTTTTTGTCTTGCCCTGCTCCCCTGGGACTGAGATAAGGTTTGCTGCTGGTAACGTCTGGTGTGTTAATTGTCATGTTCTGCCTCGACTTGACTTGACTACTTTTAAAAATGGCACTGGATAATTGACTTTTCAGGAATAGTTGCTTTTTAAAAGGGTTCAGTTTGCTCTATCAGCAAGCGTCATTGCTGCTTTATGCTATTTTTTCAGAATTGAGTGATTTATGGCACTTGAACTTCCCAAACTATTCTGTAATTTACTGTAATGTTAAGCTTTGTCCAGGACACACTGACTGCCCATAAAAATTGTTTGGAAAAGGAATTTCCCCTTTTAACTCAATAGCAAATAATGATGTAAAAAAGTTAATGTAACTGTCTGCTCCGCTCCCATGGGTGGCTGAGATGGGCTGCAGTCACACATGCCATCTTATTGTTCTCCTCCTAATAAATGTTACCAAAGAAAATGGGGTTTAGATGATTGTTTACAGGACTGTGTAAAACACGCAGTTGTGCCTGCAGAAGAGATATTTAAACAGGGGACTCTGGTCTCGAGCTGGACCATGACTAAACTTTGTCTGGATGCCAAACCAAGATCCCAGAATTCTGCCGTCTCCCGAGGCCGTGCATGAGACCACTTGCCTCTCCGCCCGGGGTGTCTCAGGGGGTAGCCGGAGCGTGCCACCCCCAGCCACGGGCATGGCGAAGGGGGCAACGCGCGGCTTTCATTTCTAACTCTCGAGGGTTAACGCTTTCAAGTCTGCCCCCCTCCCTCCATCATGAAGAATGTAGGGTTGTTTTCTTCACAAAAACCAAGGGCAGCGGGCTTGGCAAAATGATGCCCGGAGCTGGGCATTTAGGCAAAACAGCAAAGCGTGTTGTTCCTGTGGAGAAAAAGGAGTGGGTGGTGGGCCAGTAGCGAAGGCGAGGGTGGGATGAGGACACCACGGCCTGGGGACCGGCCGTCGGCTCCCGCTTCCCACCGCAGCCTCGCTGCTCAGACGGCCCGTTCAATTCGCGCCTTCCTTGACCTGCAGATCTCCTTTCCTTCGTGGTAGTGAGCAGGGTTTTTACTCTTTAAAGGACGCTTTGGTAGCTCCCATGCATTCGTAATTCTTGGCTCACTCTCTCACCCAGGCTTAACTGTGCCTTTTTGCGTCCCGTCTCGCAGGTCGCAGACCGTCTCCTGACGTGCTGCTCTCCAGCCGTCTCTGAACCCCCCGTGTGGTCTCATCTGTGTTTTGTTTTATGTTTTGGCCCGATCCGGTGCACTTACCCGAATGCCATACATCTTACACTTCCAAAGACTGATCCTTGTCGTAGTTTGAGGGCAGTCAGCTCCCTCCCCCCCCTTTAAGATTGCTGAATATACTCCCTGCCCTTATAATCACTGTATATGGTTTCTCCAAAGACTTCCTCCTCGAGCATCAAAAAACTACCCTAAGAGCCTTTTGCTTACGTTTTCAGTAGATGGCTTCTTCAAACCACTCCCATATGTGCCATCCATCCAAATAATATCGGGCTGGTTAGTTTTAGAGCTTCTTGAGAAACATGAAAGTATCCTCGTATTATTGAGTTAGGAATAAAACTTCTCCCATGAAAAATTCCTTCTCTGCTTTCTTAGGGTTAACGGTTGCATTTGAGTTGTGGAGCACAAGAAAGCTTGTTTTGGTATTTAAAACAAAAAAGAAAACGGGAAGAAAAATTGCTGTGTGTGTTGGTGCCCCCTTGGTTTCAGTTTGATGCTGTGTCGGTGCCGGACACAGCCCAGGAGAGCGTTAACTGGGCAGGAGGTTGTTTTCTTTAATCTTTTACATTTGCTGCCTTTTCACTCTCACTGTATATTCTCTTTTTAATGGATTTTAAAGATCATTCTGAGCAGCGTGCCAGGGTGTTGAAACAACTCCCCTGGCCTATTCCACAAGTCAGTCCCGTGTATTTCTAACCTATATTTTGCTGTCAAACTTGTAGCTCTGATTTTCTGTATCCTAACGACGTCTGACTGGGGCATGCATCTGAACCTTGCTGTCTCTGCTCATTTCTGTCGTCACGTCAAGTGCTGTGCAGCTCCTTTTCACTTCTAACCTTACTGAATCAGCATGGAGAGCTGTCTTCTGTGTCACCGTGGATTATATATATGTACCTACAAGTATATATACGGTATATAGACTGTAAGTAGTGGGGTGGTTACTGCTGGCCGCAGCGTGTAAAAATCTTGCTTTTTTCCTGAACTGGTGTGCTGATAATGCCCAGGCCTCCTAAAATTACCCGCTTTTCTTTGAGGCTTTTCAGCACTCCCATTTCAGGTAGGTGCTCTGATTGAGCCCGAATGCACGTTGTTCGGCTGCTGTTAGCCTTGTCACAATGCTCCTATCTTGAAATAATTTTCCCTTTACACCAAACTGTTAATTTTGTCTGTGTGCTTGTTTGGTTTTTTGTGCTGCAATCTACTGAATGGTGCCTGAACCAGGAAAGCAGAGTGATTTGGGAATTTTATTCCCAGTTCCAGCACTGATTTAAAGCGTGGCCTTGGGCAAGTGACTGCTGGTCTGCTTTCCCTTATGTTCACTGGAGGCAATGAGATTCATTTATGCATCTCCTGGAGCTGCTCAGCTGTGGTATGAATGCACAGGGTGGATGGACCCACAGGACCTGCGGTAACTAGCTGCAGTGGGTATCGTGGAGTACCTCTTAATCACTTTCTGTATATTTTTATTGTCCCCCTCCCAGGCCAGATGGATTTGAAATTTATAGTTCTGAGAAACTGGATTCTTTTGTTCATACTGTATGGCTTTCCCCCCCCCTCCTTTCTTTTTGGCACGCTTCCTCCCCGCCCCCTCCCCCCCCCCCCCCAGTATGGGGGTATCTAATTTAATAAAGGATTCAATCAGCTGGAATGTGCACATTGGAAAGTGACAGACAGCAGAGGCTTCCAGGGGAGGCCAGGTGCATGAGCCGGCTTTAGGAAAGAGAAAGAATGAGGCAACTGTAAAAGAAAAGATGTCTAATGCAGTTAACATACAAATACCGTAACACAGAATGAATAGTCTGCTCTCTCTCTTCAGCACGCGAGAACGTGATGGTGTTTCAGACCTCATTACTTCTTTGCTTCGACTGAGGTTTAATGCTTTGTGACAGGTGACAGGTTTGATGGCATCTGCTTTTCCAACATTAAAGAAACCTAAATATATCCACCTGCCTCTCCTTTCATTTGGGGCCTGCAAAGGGTTAAGGAGTGCTGAATGCAGACATATATGGTGCTGTATTGATATTATGTACTTTGTAATAGAAAACAGAACTATCCAGATCAAATATCAATAACATTCTATAAGCCTTTCTAGGAAAATATAATTAAAACCATTCAAAGCTGTTTCCCATAACTGAATTTACTGTGTCTTATTGACTTCAGTCCCACATCTACAATGTGATATTATTATTGACTTTTAGAGCTCTGCCTATTTTAAAAATAAAGAAAACACAGAATCAGGTGGTGGTATTCATTTTTTGAGAAATCTTGCCTTCCTTTTCTTCCTCAAGCAGGGATCATATTGAATTGTTTGAACAACAAAATGGTGGGGCAGCCCTTCAGCTGGTTTACGTTGTCATTGTCCCACTGAAAGCAGCTAAACCAGTGGACCATCCTCTGAGAACCTGTCCCACCTTCTGCATTTCAGCAACTTGCTCCTTTGCACCCAAGGCTCCCGGTTACAGCACTACCTCTGGTTTTATTATCAAGCTATATTGACTTGTTTTCATATTGAATATCGTGAGTAGGATTTAGAGTAGGAAGTTCACTAAATTGTTTAAATATTTTAGACAGAATGAGTTTGCTTTTCTAATTCTGTCCCTCCCTCTCCTCAAAGCAAATATTTTGTCATATCCTCCACATTCAAACTAGGAGTATATTCCTCCAAGCATATAATTTTCATGATAAATATATTTTTTATATTCGGTAAGTTCTTAAAACCTATTTGCTAGCAGAGCCTCTTAAAAAAAGGTGTATCATACTCTCAAAAATTGAATGTTGATATAAAATAGGTGATACTATACCATATTCATTAATTATATTCATTCTGAAGACTTGTGCCAAATATTAAGTATGTTTGTATTTTTCACACAAATCTGCTAGTGGAATAATTTTTAGTTATAAATATTAATAATACGGAACTGTTTCTGCAAATATTAGGAGAGACTAAGAAAACTCTTTTTTAAGAATAGTTTTGTTATTGTTGTTGGCTGTGGGTAGCTTAGCACTTCATGGTCATCACACAATATGTGATCAATATTTAAGATTTTTGAAGAAGTCAGATGTATGCAGATGCCTAAAACAGATGTGTATACACACCCACCCACATATATATAAAAAAAGAAGAAATGGGTGTAGAACCTTACAAGGAGTTTAAATGTTTTATTTCCATAAAATTAGATGTGCTCATGTAACATTGGTTTGATTTTCCTGAAATATGAAGTTTCCGGGAAGTTGGTAGGGGTTGCGTTGTAGAAAAGAGGGAAGAATTCGGACTGTTTCCTTTCTACTTGAATTGCACTATATTGGGTATGTTTGTGGCTCAAATAGAGTACCTAGATTTAACGTTAACTTC
This sequence comes from Pelecanus crispus, assembly GCF_030463565.1. Classification (NCBI taxonomy): domain Eukaryota; kingdom Metazoa; phylum Chordata; class Aves; order Pelecaniformes; family Pelecanidae; genus Pelecanus; species Pelecanus crispus. The sequence goes on from NC_134643.1 coordinate 51,952,746, forward strand.
CTTTAAAAATATTCAGACATGGATATTTATTGGTTGTGACAGCCTAGAATATTTTTTAGTCCACTAATGTTTTACGTGCTTTTTTTATGTAGTTGGGGCTAAATTGTTAAAATAAGGAGCACCTCTCAAGTCCCGAGGCAGACAGTGGCAGCACTTAGAAAAATCTGATGGTCAGTGGTAAATGTACTCTGAAGAAGATGAGGTAAAAGAAAATCATTCTGAAACTACTGAGAGCTGAACAGGAATAATGTGTATGGAACAACAAAAATTAAAATATTTTTTTCTTTCAGCAAGTACCTTTTAAACTTATTATAACTTAATAGATACATGTGAAGTTGGGAGACAGGCTTCTGTATGAACCATAATTATATTCCTTGTGCTGTCAAAATTTCTATAATTCTGTGGCTGAGTTTTAAAGATTACATCCTAAAGATGATATGAGCTACTGTCCTTGTTGCTGTTTGATCTGAATACTCAACTAGGAATTCATTTGGGTGAATAGGATCTTAATTTATTTTTCAAGTCATTTTAAGTCACCTGCAAATTGCATGCAGGTCTGAGCCATCATTTTTGTCTTTAACTTTTTGAAAAAAATTTCAATATTTCAGTTTGAAATGCAGAATATTTTACACTCTAGTTATTTGTTTAATAGTGTAATAACTGTATGTTTTGATGTCTATATTTTCTGCTCATGGTATTAGAAACTACATTAGTATGTAAAAGGGAACAAGAATAAATAATTTAAAAATCTGTAGGGCTCTGGTGTCATTTTCATTAGTTAGTTCATGTCATTTATCTTTTCTTCATGTCTGGCTTAAAAATGGCTCTACAGTCTGGTTTTGGATTGATGTATGTCTTCTCTAAATACAAAGGTGGTGGTGGTAAAATATTTGCCAAGAGGAATGTGTAGGGGACTTTGATGGACTGTCCTGTTGTTTTCTTACCTTTAAACGAAACTGCTTACAAACACTCAAGAACAAGTACACAGACTGGGCAGTGGCTATATATTTTCCACTCACACAGTTCCCTCCTTTTCAAATCTGATAGTGCTGTGCTGTGCCATTTCAAGAAGGAATATTGATTACAAGCATTACAGTGTCATTAAATGTTCTTCATTAAAACTTCACTGTTTTAGCATACAGGTGGCAGTAGGAAGATTAAACCGAGCAGATGAATATTACTAAAAGACGACAGGAAAAACAAATCTGATCCTGACCTGCATCGCTTGTGTTCACCGCAACTTCCCTCAGACCCCCCATTTTTCACATAGCCCATGAATACCTAGGAAAAAACATTGTTAAATCAAATTTTTACACGCACCTATAAATTTGGCAGAGTCAATTACTGGCCTGGGCCTGCCACTTTTATAGTTTTAACTCTGTTCTTACTTGCTATGTGAGAAGCATCACTGCAGTATGCAGAGAAATTGTGATTGCAGTAACATATGCAGTAGCATATTTTTTTCCAGCTGCAAATTAATTATTCCCTTTATCTTAAGGATTATTGTGGAATGCTATGATTTTATGATTATTATCAGGCCTCTTGAGGTAGTTAGAATATTGTGTAATACTTTTATGAGTTCAGAGACCGGACTTTACTGTACAAGAGTGGTTAACGCATATGGATACACCCCCAAAGTTTCCAGTAACAATTACATTCCAAGAAAGGTGCTAAATATATTGCTACCAAGAATCTTCTGGTTTTTTCCTCCCTCAATCTTTGATGTCATTTGGGAGCGCCAAGAATTTTCACTTCACCTACTTAAAACATTTAAATGTGAATATAAAAATTTGCTTTAGATTTTTATCCTACCCAGGAAGCTTGATCCTGTGGCTATCACCTGGCAAAAGTTCCCACTGTATTAAATGCGAGTCTTCCTTGTGTCAGGGCTGCAGGAGTAGGGCTGGAGTTACAGTCAGCTCGTCGTGGTGAAATTTTTCTGAGCCCACGCGAGGCTGCTGGTGTTGTTATTCTAGCTGAAAACTTCACTACAAAGGCACAAGCCCTTGGAAATGAAGTTTGCAAGATCACTTGTTTACATTTTATAATTCAGAGATGTAAACTGGGTGGTAGTGTTATGGTCAGTGTTTGTTTTATTTTAGAAATGTGTTAACCTTTTAAGGTTTTTTTTTTTTTTTTGGAGGGGGGGGAACAAGTTCTTAATGCAATTTTTTTATATGCCCAAAGCAAAAGCTGTAAATGGATTTGAAATTATGACATACTTCTTTAGGTCAGCATTATACTTACTACACAGCTTTTACCCATGATTACCTTGCAAAGTGAGAGCAGATGATAATTGGGGTAGTTTGCAGGCAATAACAACCTGCATTTTCTCACAGGAACCTTAGTAACAGTGTGACATAACGAAGGTAAAAGCAAATTGAATTAGAAAAACAGCAAACATTGTGTTTTATAACCCAAAATAAAATTCTTCAGCAGCAACTAGTCCTGTAATGTAATCCAATCTGTTTTAATACTGAGATTTTTCCAAGAAAGCAGGAAACAGTAAAGGGTAAGGCTTTCAAACCTCTGCTGTTTCGTTTACAGATCCCTTGTGTTAATGCTTCTAGGGAACTGGGGCTCTTTCTTTTTTCTCAGAATCCCTTCTCTAGGAAATACTGAGTGGTGTGGCGCTGAGAAGCAGTCATGGTTTACAACAGATAAGCCAAAGGACCTGGCTTCAAATTCCACACTTCTCTGAGAAAACAAAACACGCGAAAGCGTGCTTCTCTCTAAAGCGGATGATTTCTTGCTAACAGGCTACAGAAAATTTACCTTAGAAGGAGCTTAGCAGGCAACCTCCAGGGCCTTGACTCTCCTCCCCTTCTCCTGTCCCTCCAGTGCATGCACCAGCATCCAGCAGTTCTGTGCAGTCAGGTTTTTTAAGCATAAAAGATAAATATTTACAGCTATTACTTTTGGAGCATTACCCTGAAAGTTTTACTGGCACAAAATTCACACTCCTGACGGTGTAGCTGTGCCAGCTGAAACCCCAGCAGATGCAACGCCAGCCCCTTCCCAAGCCCTGCCAGTGCGTTTTCCCCGGGCTTGAAACACCCCTTCCCTCCCCCCAAACCAGAGACACCCACCTGGACAACTGGATTTTGCGGCTCAAACTGATTTTGTCTGGAAAAAAATAGAATGAGTTGCTTGCAAAAACCCAGCCTGGCTGATGTCAGCTGCGTGCTTGTTAGCAGCCCTGCTGCTGCAGCTTTAGGAGATGCCTGGGCAATGCGTGTTTTGGCCTCTCGCTGTTTCTTTTCCTCATTTTGCTGGTTCAAAAAAAGGGTTCACAGCGTGATTTCTGAAATTACAACAGCCCTGGCTTCTGGGGTTTTGTTGGCAGCGAGGGTTTGGGGCATAAGTTGCGGGGTTTGGGCAGAGGGGGCCATGGGGTGCCCCGTGGGGGGGTGTCAGTGCCCGCTGCCGGTCCCTGAGCGGCACCTGGCAAGGGACCATCGCGGGGGACACGGCTGGGGACCCACTCCTGGTCCTTGGAGGGGCAGGGGGAACAAGATGCGTGGAGGAGAAGGAACAAGGGAGGCACAGCAGGAAGGAACAGCTGCCCGGCCTCCCACAGACAGAGCATGGCACCTGGGGAAAACAAGGGAAACTGAGGCTAGGAAGGGGGAGAAGTTCGTGTGTCTGTCCGCCCCCCCCCCCCCCCGCCCGCCCTTAACATCCAAATCAGTAATTAAAACTTTGTGTTAATTGGCAATAAAGTGAATTAAGTAAAATTCCCAGAGTTGAGACTGTTTTGCCCGCAAGAGGAAGGCAAAAGGAAAAATTAACAGCATGCTTTATAACCAGTGGACTCTTCTGTCTTTGGCTGTAGTTTGCCTGGCATGGGAGGAGATTTTCAGGAACTTTGTTCTTGTGGTGGTACAGAACATCCTGAGAGACTGATACTTTTCCTCTGATCACTGATTTTTTTCGTTACTATGTAAAGGCAGGGAGAGCGTCAAAGGCTCTCCCAGTCCCCAAGTAGGCCAAAAGGATCTCGGATTCAGGCGGCAGGAGCAGAGATTTGGCAGAAGAGCAGAGCATTGCCCTATATCATGTGTTCTTGGTCCCAGCCCCACCCCTGGTGCCGTACAGCTTGGGCAAGAAGATTTAGCTAACACTTGTAGGTGTGCCATCGAGAATCCCGCTGCCGAGCCAGGGCAGGTGCAGCTCCCCTAGAGTCATGTTCATGGTTTAGGCTTCTGACTGTCAAATTGGTAGTTCGTGGGATCAGCACCAGAGTGGGACATCGTGGCACTCTAGAGGTTTCCCAAGATCAAGGAAATATCTTGGGAATCTTCTTCAGGGACAGCTGTTACTCCCATATAAGCAGAGGGAGACAGATCTCATGCTGCAGTAGATAAAGCACCACCCTGACTTTCTTCCTAAACCTTCTTTCCTGGGTTTTATATAGGAGGGAGAGCTCTGCATCCATTTCATCAGCACGTTCAGGTTATGCTTGCAATGTGCATTAGATGAGCTAATATTGAGGAGTGCTGGGAGAGAAAAAAGGAGAAGGAAGTTCTGATTTTAGAGGATCTTAACATGCTGAATACTGCGTTGCTCAGATTTGTAGCAATTTTAGAACTTCTCATTTCATTTTCCTTTTGCAAAGGTACTTGAATCCTGCAAAGAATTCTTGATAATGTAAAAATGTTGCCCCTACCAATTATGGAAACAAACTTTGAAAAACAAATTGGCTACTCTGTCAAAAATTTGCAAAATAAACTTCCTCTCCTGTCCCTGCCATTTCCAGATTTTTCTTTTATTTTGTCATCCTGGTGTATAAGCCACTCAGGGTTGTCAGTGTTGTACAAAGTATCACCAATTTCTTCTTATCCATGTGTTAACTCTTTGAAACAGCATATTGTGTGTGTATTTTTTGTGTGAACAGACTTTGAGAAAACACGAACATAAAAATAATCTAAGGATGGCCATATGAAGCCAGACTGAGGTCCATCTGTCTCAGCAACCTGTTTCCGATTACGATCAGTAGCCCAGTAGCTGAGGGAAAGCTGCAAGAACAGGACCTGCCCATAGCAGTGGGTACCTGCCATGCTTTTCCTGCAGGCTGGGGCTTGGAGGCTTCATGAGCTCCGATTTGTATTTCAGTGTTGTATAGCCCGTCATGGATTTTTCTCTCCCTTAATTTGAGAATGTGCTTGTTGAAATCTGGCGCCTGGAGACTGTGACAGATTTAACTTTTGACCTACTTTCCCATTCGGTTGCATTTGATGCACTTCTGTTCCCCAAACATGGTTGGCTAATAGAATAGAATCACAGAATTGTTTAGGTTGGAAAGGACCTTGAAGATCATCAAGTCCAACTATTAACGTAGCACTGCCAAGTCCACCCCTAAACCATGTCCCTAAGCACCACATCTATATGTCTTTTAAATACCTCCAAGGCTGGTGACTCTTTCACTTCCCTGGATAGCCTGTACCAATGCTTGACAACCCTTTCGTGAAGATTTTTCTTAATTTTCCTAATATCCAATCTAAACCTCCTCTGGTGCAACTTGAGGCTGTTTCCTCCTGTCCTGTCGCTTGTTGCTTGGGAGAAGAGACTGACACCCACCTCACTACAACCTCCTTTCACGTAGTTGTAGAGAGTGATAAGGTCCCCCCTGAGCATCCGTTTTGCCAGGCTAAACAACCCCAGTTCCCCCAGCTGCTCCTCATAAGACCTGTGCTCCAGACCCTTCACCAGCTTCATTGCCCTTCTTTGGACATGCTCCAGTACCTCAATGTCTAACTTGTAGTGAGGGGCCCAAAACTGAATACCGTATTCGAGGTGCAGCCTCACCAGTGCCAAGTGCAGGGGGATGATCACTTCCCCAGTCCTGCTGGCCACACTATTTCTGGTACAAGCCAGAATGCTATTGGCCTTCTTGGCCACCTGAGCACACTTCTGGCTCATGTTCAGCTGGCTGTTGACCAACACCCCCAGGTCCTTTTCGGCCAGGCAGCTTTCCAGCCACTCTTCCCCAAGCCTGTAGCGTTGCATGGGGTTGTTGTGACTGAAGTACAGGACCCGGCACTTGGCCCTGTTAAACCTCATACAGTTGGCCTCAGCCCATCGATCCAGCCTGTCCAGATCCCTCTGTAGGGCCTTCCTACCCTCAAGCAGATCAACACTCCCACCCAACCTGGTGTCATCTGCAACCTTACTGAGGGTGCACTCAATCCTATATCCAGATCATTGATAAAGGTATTAAACAGAACTGGCCCCAATACTGAGCCCTGGGGAACACAACCTGTGACCAGTCACCAACTGGATTTAACTCCATTCACCACAACTCTTTGGGCCCGGCCATCCAGCCAGTTTTTACCCAGCAAAGAGTACGCTCGTCCAAGCCATGAGCAGCCAGTTTGTCCAGGAGAGTGCTGTGGGGAACAATGTCAAAGGCTTTACTGAAGTCCAGGTAGACAACATCCTCAGCCTTTCCCTCATCACTAAGCGTGTCACCTTGTCAAAGAAGGAGATCAGGTTGGTCAAGCAGGACCTGCCTTTCATAAACCCCTGCTGACTGGGCCTGATGACCTGGTTGACCTGTATGTGCCATGTGATGGCACTTAAGATGATCTGCTCCATTACCTTCCCCGGCACCGAGGTCAGACTGACAGGCCAGTAGTTCCCCAGATCCTCCTTCCATCCTTTCTTGTAGATAGGCCTCATGTTTGCTAACCCAGTCATCTGGGACCTCCCCAGTTAGCCAGGACTGCTGATAAATGATATGAAGTGGCTTGGTGAGCTCTTCCAACAGCTCCCTCAGTACCCTTGGGTGGATCCCACCTGGCCCCATAGACTTCTGTGTGTCTAAGTGGTGTAGCAGGTTGATGACCATTTCCCCTTAGATTAGGGGGGCTTCATTCTGCTCCCCATCCCTGTCTTCCAGCTCAGGTGGCTGGGTACCCCAAGAACAACTGGTCTCACTCTTAAAGACTGGGGCAAAGAAGGCATTAAGTACCTCAGCCTTTCCCTCATCCTTTGTCACCATGTTTCCCCCACATCCAATAAAGATGGAGAGAAAGGCTTGAAGGAGAGAGAGCAGTGTACTCTTACTAAGGGTGTGGTCTGTGATGACCATGTAATAAAAACATCTACCTTCAAGCACAAAGGCAAATTCCAGTTCTACAAAGAGATGCACACAGGAAGACCCTTTCTCTTTGGCCTTCCTCTCCATTCACCAGGGCTCTTCCTAGGCTCAGGAGACCAAAGTGACCCTTTATTGCTTTTAGGATTGTCTCTGTAAAGGCACGTAGTGGGACTGTTTTAGTCTGACGAATGCTTCTGGTAAAGAAAAATGGCACCCAACTGCCTGAGGGTGTCAGTTTGGTGTTATTTACATAAAGCCTAGCACAAAGACTTGAAGCATTTCCTTTTGTCAGTGTGGGATACAAGGCAAACCAGCTTCAGGCGCAGACGGGCAATGTCTGTCTGTCTCCCCTGTATAAAATAGTCCCCAGCAGTGTTGCTATGAGTGGCTGCCTTCTGGCTGGTGCAACTTTCAGCCTTGATTCTTTCTTTTCTGTGTAGGATTAATCTGCGCTGTTTGTGTAGTCATTCAGCAGTAATGTGAAATAATATGTGCCATGATGTGGAAGTTGCTTAACATGGGCGGTCTTCCAGATCTATTGAAAGAGCCGCTCCATCTACTCTGCCGCTTCATCTCTTCACTGCATTTCTTGGCAGTCAGAAGGAAGATAATAAAACTGTGCTCTTTGCATACCAGGCAGATAGAATTTGTCCTGTGTCATATTAAGCAGTGCTTGTTAATTCATAGCTGCTGGGGTTTTTTTAAATGAAGATGAAAGTTTGTAGGTGTTTAATTCACGGGAGGTAGAAGGGGTATCCATGTTGCCCTGTATGTTGCAAGAATAATAACAATCAGCAAGAAAATTATGAAAGGCCTCCCATTACAAAATATGAATTACAACAAGTCAACTTTTATGCAAATGTGGTAATCCTTGTTTTCACAAAAACTTCTTCAGACATGCAACAGGGTTTTCTGCTCGCACTAAGATCCTTGGTTTTTATCCCATTTCCTTTTGTTACATTGTTGGCAGGTACTGAAGTCAACTAAAACTAACATTTTCAGAGAAACGCCTTAAAACGTAGAGTATATTCTGTGAAGAGAAAAGGTATTCAAAGTGAAGTTAAAATCTACATTTTATTTTTACTTAAATATTAATGGTATGACTGAGTTTGGCCTTTGAACTTGAAGACTAAGGGTTATTAATATCAGCGTATGTGACGGACTGTGTGAAGTGTGGTTATAATTGCATTGCCTTTCATTTACCTATAAATCATTTACAAGCCAGAGCTTGGATCTTTCAGGTTGATATAGACCTAATATGGTTGCTATGTCAGCTTCTGCCGTGGTTGGGTTCCAGGTTGTTGTGCGATTTTACTTGTAAAAGAGCAGCACGGTCAGTCGCTAGAAGCCAGCACAGTGGGAATAAGTCGACGGAGCCAAAGTCATCCTGCTTGATCGACTCGCTGGTCGCAGTAACGCGAGAAATGTAAAATGGGAACCGGCCCCGTTGTTCTCAGCAGTCACCATCTCCAGGTGTGGAGGTAGGGCAAAGGAAAAAAAGATGGTTATTTTACAGCCAACAAATTACACAGCAGAATGAATAGTTTCCCCAAAGTTTATGGCAGATTCAGGAACTGAACTATTAAGTCCCAGTCCACTGTCCTAACCACAGATGGTTTTTCCTATCATCAATTAAATGAAATAATTTGAAAGCTTTCAAGGCTGTTTTTCAGGGATACCTCAGAGCTGACAGCGCTGATCCATCTTAACCTGTGAGTGTTTTAATGTCTGGTATCTGTTTTACTTAAAAATTTGCAGGATTTTAACTTCTGAGATTGAAGTCTCCTACTAGCTCAATTTTTAATTCTTCCATAGTCCCAAAAGAAGAGAGAAATTGCTGTTTCCTCTGTAGAGAATTACTTGAGGTAGTATTTCGAAACCATCAGTGTGTATGTTTTCTAGAAAATCTGGTAAAACAATTCGTTAAATTCCTGAAAGATTGTAACCATATATTAGCTCTAAATATCTTTTTTCCTATCGTTTTGCTTCCTTCCTTGTAAATCCAGAGGCCTCTTCTGCTCTGGAGATTAGACGGCACAGAGATGAATGTGTTAAAAAAAGAGAAATTCTTTTTCAGTACTGTTGCACATGTCTGAACGTTAGATTCCAGTGGGCATGAAGAATAGGTATCAGATTATTTGCATTGAATTTTCACTTGGAATCTGGAATTGGATTTGGAGAATTTTACCAAAATATATAACTCCAGAATGCATGAACTTTAAGCTGTTTCAATATTTCCTCATTTTTATAGTTATCAGTGTTCCGAATGAATTTGCTGCAACTTATTTTAATGGCTTTCAGTGTGCTGGCTAGGATTCCAGGATACTTACTGTTTGTACATCATAAAAACACCATGCTGTCTTTCAACAGAAAGGTTTTCCTTTTAACAATCCTTTTAAGTACATTTCATGAAGTAACAAAGGCAGCCATTACAAGACAGCATTGAGTAACTTCTGCCAAGTTTCAGTGAACAAATTTTTATTTAAATTAGGAATGAAAAAGATTTCCTGAACCTAGCAATCGTTCTCTTGCTGTTCCAGGCAACCTCCTCCTGCTATGCCATTTGCAAAGTGATCAAAATCCCTTTAAGTTCGTCTTCACTACTGTCATTAAAAATATGTTCCAAAACCTCAGTGCGGTCAGGCTAGAAGCCTTTCTCTAACTTCAGCCTGAATTTCATTGTGGCCTGTTTATATCCACTTGTTCTTGAGTTAACATTGTCATTTTGCTTACTTCCTCTGCAATATATTTATAGAAAAAGATCTTGTAGCCCTCCCAGCCTACGTCTTCCAAGGCTAACCAAGCCAAGCTCCTCAGGTCCTCTTCTCATCTAGAAGCTTGTCTGTTCTCTTGACCACCCCAGTAACCCTGCTCTGCACCAGTTTGAGACCAGTTTCCTTCAGTATGGGTAATGAAAACCTTTGCTCAGTGCTCCCAGTGAGCTCTCGCTTCGTAGAACAAGATGACTGCAGTGATCTTTATGTAGCAGAAGCCCATCTGATACACTTTAGCAGTGTCTTTGTCTTTTATGATTATATCAGGGTGACTCTCTGTGTGATTTTATGGGTTTGTCTTCTTTGACATTTCCAGCTGATGAGTTTCCAGTTTATAGCAGAAATTTTGTTTTCAGGCCTTTTGTTCATGATCTTGCTTTTTCAGTTGCCTTTCTATAGCAATGCTTCACGAGCTCAGATAGTTCTTCCTATTCGATATCTCCGCAGGCCAGGTGATTATTTAATAAACTGGTTTCTTCTAGTTTATCAAACTTGCCCCTTTGAAGTCCTGAACTTTTATTACAGGCATTTTGCTTATCTCTCTGTTTAGTTTAAACAAAAGCAAATAATGGTCTCACAACTCATGATTATTTTCTTAATCCAATTGTATTACAGATATCTTTGCTACTCCCCAAATCGACCTTAAGAATCCCCACAGACCCTCTTGTTTAACCAATGTTTGGTAAAGAAATACATGTCACATCCAGAAATAACTGGGTCCCTGCTGTTACTAGATCCATGTGTTCTGCTATCTGTATCTCATATTTTAAAATCTTGTTTTCTACTAGGAATTGTGTCTTCTGAGTGTCAGGTAAAATTTTTTGGGGGGAAAAATGGAAGAAACCTGCTGCAAAGGAACTGAGAGTCTACTGCAGAGTATCTTTCTCCTAAATGGATTTTGTATTATCAATGCTCTTCCTTCTTACCACATTACCATTGATATTATTAATGTTTAGTTCTTGTCCATCATTTTTACTCCTGTTTCTACCTTTCCCAAACACAGGCGTGTTCTAGTCCTGATTGCATTTTCTGTTATTCCTGCAACATATTGCTTCCCATTTTGCACCAGCAATTAAAATTCCACTTTTTCTTTTCTGGCCTGTGGCCTAAGCATTAGTACACAAACATTTTACTTGTTTCTCACTAACCACATCCATTTCCCTTACTGGATTAGGCATGATCCTGTGTTTCCCCTCAATTACTGCACTCTGCAGTTATGAGTCTGTTTTCTTCCTCATTTTTTGCTCACTGACATTCCTTTGCCCATTGCCATATCTTTTAAGTGCAAGATTTTTCATGATCACTTTTAAACCTAACTCCATATCCTATATCCATTTGATAGGCCATTCTTATCTGTAGACCCAGTCAGTTGACAGGTTTTCAGGTCTTGTTAAGGACAGTCTCCCATCGTGTGTATCTTCTTCCTCTGCCTGGTGTTGGTACAAATCTGACTCCTTTCTCTTCCATCCTTTCTCCTGTCGCTGGAGCATCCTGCTTGCTGCGTTAGCTGCAGTCTCCAGTACACTGTCAGGATCCAGTCCCTCCGTGCTTCTGTTCTTGTCTCTCTCCTGTAATGCTATTTTCCTCACGTTCCCTTTCCCTCCACTGCTCATAGGTCTCATTCTCTGCTTACGCGATCACCCTTACCGAGGGGATTTTTGTTTTGTTTTATTTTGCCAAAGCTGTGCCAAGGCCCTGCCGCGGTATTGAGCTGTACTGGTTGTCTCCCTGCATAAAGAAGCATCTGTCAAATACCCCGCCAAGGATGCGGGACACCTCACTTTCTGTATCCAGTCATCTCTGTTGTCTCTGTAGTTATTTGGGTCTGCCCCCCCTGCTGCTGTAGTCACCGTCATTGTTTTCTCATCCTTGCCCTGGACTCGTAACAACAAAACCAATGAGAAAACCCTTCCCTTTCCAAGCTCCTGAACAGCCTGCCCTCTTTCCTGCTCTCTGCCGCTGGCTCCAAGGCTGCTGGATCTGGTCCACGGTTACTGGCTTCTTTCTCGAGAAAATACATACCATAATCAGTTGGTGAACTGCTTGAATAGAAAGACTTACATTGAGGAGTTGCACACAGCATAGTAAAAGTTGAGGAATTTAATATTGCTTGTTATTGTATTAAAGGAACATCTGACTACAATGCATACCAAAAAAACCAGCCTAGCAGCATTGCAGGAAATCATTTTAATATTTGACTGTATGTATTGAGATACTTTAAAGCGGCAATTTCAAAGGATGCTTTCTTTTCCTGAAAAAAGAAGATGCTTCTATAAATTAACTTCTTCTGGTTGAAGCTATCCAAAAGTCTAAGTAATAGACGAAAGCAGCATATTTCTTTAATACGGCTGATTCTAATAAGATAAATTCTCATTGTATGCTTGAGCCTGAAAAAAGTGCAGGCATAATTTATCATTCATACAAATATTTTACAGTAATTATGAAATTATTAAAGCTTGTTTGGTGGTGGAGTCACATTTTTATTCTTTCTCAGACTGAGGAATTTTTTTTACTATAGAACAGCATAGTTTAAAAATTAGTGGATGATCCTCCGTCTCCAGCAAAACCTATGTTAAAAACATATTAAAGTATAGAACACTGAAGAATTATTTCAGTCTGATAGTTGAATAAGAGACCAAAATTTCTTTTACAATTGCAGGTGTTTCCTGTAGCTGAGTATGAAATTAAGTAAATTTTAATTAAGTTACAGTTGCTATTTGTTGAGCTTTTGCTGTTCCTAGTTTTTTTTCTCAGTTACTCTTACTGTTTTCCAGGAATTCTGGAACTAAGAAATGTTCTACTTAGAATTTGAAAACATAAAGCCTTCAATTCAGTGAGTTTGTTTTTAAGTTTGGAAAGCAGTGAAATAGAGGTTTCTAATTTGTTATTCTATGTGCTATCTTGTAAACTTGTTTAATATAATTTAATTGCACTTCATGGAGCAAAAGAACACGAACAGTAATTACAAATACATTCTTGCTACATTAAACAAACAAACATTGCCCTCCCAAAGAGAGTGATTTTAATAACAAAACAAAAAAGGAAAGAAGGAGTAAGTAACTAGATAATAAAAATCAGATTTTTTTAAATACAGAAATTATGTAACAGCTTGTTGCCATTTTCCTCTGCGCTTGAATTAAAGGTATCTGCTTTTTATTCTCACTGGCTTCTGTGACAGTTCCTTCTTTCCTATCATTTTCCTGTTAATTTATTTTTCACATTAAACATTCCAAAACTTGACCTTTCTCTCATTTTATTCTTTTCCTTTTCCAGCTGTTTCCTCAGAAGTATTCTATCTTTAGTTTTTTTCTGCATTTTTCATATTTCCTCCACCCTCATCCTTCTTTTCTCAGGGCCCAAGTCCAGTGATGCTCAGTATTCAGAGGAAACCACGGCAGTATTTTCCTTAGGCTTGCAGGTCCCATCCTGTTCTTAGTGAGGAAGAGCAGAAGACATCCCCCCCCTCAGTCACCAGCACTGGAGGCTGCAAGCAGAGATCTATTATTAATGCCTAGTATTTTTTAAATTATTTGAAATGAAAAAAAAAAAAAAAAGAGAGGAGAGGGAAGGAAGCACTAGGCAAGTAAATGTGAAACACGAGCAGGTATCACATCAGCAGAATTCAAGCTTGGTTTTAGGAACTGAAATTCACTTGCCCTGTTATCTCAGAATGTCTCTCAGCTGCCAGACCTATCTTGTTGGGTTTTAATACCCAGCGTAGCTTTCTTCCTTCTCTTTTCAGGATCACGATAATCACTCCTGGGAGAAGATGAAATAAGTAGCCTACAAAGTTAAATGCAGTTTAAAGTAAATAGTCTGGTTCCTACATGATGTAAAACGATATAGGTCCGGTAATCTTGCTTGGGATTACAGCAGTTTCTGCCATCCGAGAGAAGTGAATAATGTCTTTGGTGAAAGACTCTGAGCTCAGCTTAACTGAGTTGTCAATCAAGAGTACAAGTGCTCTCCCGGTAGCCAGTCAGTGCACAGTGACAAATACTTCATTTATCACAGCCCAGGTTTATTTTATGAGTAAGAAATGCTGATGTGTGCAAAGAGGATCTTTTCTGACAGTCTGTAAGGGGAAAGCAGGTCCGAAACAGACAACAAGTGGTAGTGAAATCAGCTCTTCCACAGCTCCGCAGAGGGCTGACCGTTTCCCTTCACATCAGACCTGGGTCTCGGCAGCTTCTCCTCCAGCCGGCACGGGATGCTCATCTAAGCCCGTATCTCGCCTCCCTAAAATGGCCCTCAAAAAGCTAAGACTTGCCGCCTCCCAAAGCAATATCTTCCTACTCCTTGTTGTGGTGTGCATCCTGGGATACATTCCACGCTTCTCCCATTTGAGGGCCAATACTATAGCATATGCTGGCTGTGTGCTGTTAGCCAAGCAAATTGTAAGCAAGCAGTACATAATACCTGCATTTCTTTGGGGTTTTGCAGCATGCCTTCAGAACCAAATACATGATTACCCATTTCAAGATCTGATGCTGCTCTTTTAGATTGATGGGCCAGATAATTGATCTTACTGCTGCCTTGAATATTGTCTTGCTCTTCTTTTCCTTCCCTTGCCTTTTCCTGGGTAAAAGCTTTTCCTTTTCTCCAGCTGAGTTTCTTCAGTAGATTCTAATGATACAGGCAACCTCCTTTCCAATAGCTAGTGTTTGCTTTATGTCGACCATAATAAATTAAATTACAGTTTTCTCAGTGCTGAGAAAACTACATTCCTCTTGATAGGCATGCTTTGGCTTGACATGCTGGCACTTATAATTGTGTGTAGAGACTTGCTTTGAGTCCACTCTGTAGCAGGTACAGGTGACAGGAGTAACATCCATTTTCTCACTTCATTGCAACAGGTAACTCGAGTTGAAGCTCTGTATTTGCAAGGCATTTCTTCTTCCTAACCTGCAATTTTCTCCCTGCCAAGGAGCAGCAGAGCTGGCCTTTTAGTGCAGATTTACTTACAATGCTGATATCAGTTGTGGTTTTTGCTTTTCCCATCAGGTTTCCTTTGAATACTAAACTTCTAATATTTAAGATTAATTATTTAAACCTTAGGATTTTTCTCGCCTATCGGTCAGAAGTCTTTGGCTAGCTGAAACGCATAAAAATAACAATAAAAAACCAAAATAAGATCCCTCCGTAGAATGTCTCTGTGCTTGTGTTGCTGGGAGTAGGTGTTGAAATTAGGTGTGGTAAATGCCTGTGCTGTCTTGGAGAGTCATTCTTCATTTGAATGACTATGGGTAGATAACTGAAAATAAGGAAGGAGAGCGTCTGTCCTGGTGATGAAATGTGTTTTAAATGTGATGTAATCTGCACACCACCTTTCAAGGGAGGGGCGTGCTGGATCCTTGAAGCTGTACCACTCCTGAGCACCTCATGCAGGACTCGGTGCTGGCTGCCATCACCACAGTCCTGCTGGACTCGCACATCCGCCAGGAAAAGGCAGCGAATCACTACCCTTACGATGTCCTTGTGTGGACAGTGCCTCTGCTGGCACCTACTAGGTCTGTCTTGAGCTTGTCATCCCCTTCTCCTCCTGGAGCCTTCTTTTTCTTGGAACACACCACAACTTTTTCTCCCATTCAGCAATGTTGACCACAGAGGTGGAGAAGATAAACCATCCAAGATCTCATAACCCAGAGATGCCCAGTGATTTTTCATGCTGCCTACCCTCTGAATGGCCACCACCCACTCAAGACTGTGCCAGCAAGTTCATCTGCTAGTCCCTTCAGCTAGTGGGCCTGTGGGGAAGAAGGACCTCCTTCCTGCAGGACAGAGGCTGATTCAAGGCTGTAGAGTGTGGCTCATGTTGCACCCCAAAACACCACTGAGAAACCGCCTTCCTCCTCCTTCGTCTTTGCTTTGTATGTAGTGTAAATTGCATTGATTTAGCAGAATGATAAATCTGGCCTCAGGGCTGTGGTGGCTTCTACTGGACAGTGAGACCTGTGTTGGATCCTGCTTATTTAGCAGCAGGGTCTCCCTCCTCTTGGTGATATGGTGTACCTCCAACCCCACCCAGGTACCCAGCATGGAGCATAGAGAAGAGGTGCTAATTCCCTAGGGGGGAAGACAATGATGTGATGGATATACATATGTTTCAGTGCCTTCCTTAGAGAGCTTTCTCCATTTTTCCCCAGTCACGACTCTCTTCATGGTTTCCCTCTTAGAAACCTCAAACTGCTCATGTTTCCAAACCCTCAGTCACTTCCATTAGACCTTCTCTGGGCCTTGAGTGTGGCCAAGGCCTCTGTCCTCACCCATCCCCATTTCTGGCTGGTCCCAAAAGTGGCCACTTCACTGTGCAGCATGCACAGATTCTGTCACAGTCTGGTGGATCTGTTTGCTCTTCCTTCCCATTGCTTTCTGGAATGAGCTAACTATTCTGCTCATGAATATTTTGTACATGCTTAGGGCTCTTCCCAGGCTTCGGGAAGAAACCTGCACCTGGATTATCTCAGTGCTTGAAGCAATCTGCAAAAGAAAAATCTGTTTCTTGTCCCCTGAATGAGGAATAGCCACTTTTCTCAAAAGAAGGTTCCCAGAGCTTCCTTGTGCATAAAAAAAATGTGCTCTCCTTTTCTCTGCTTAGTTGGAAAGCGGGCCTGGATGGTTGAGGAAAGATGTGGTCACAATCCTACATAATCCTTTCCAGCTCTTTTCAAGGAAGATCTTTGTCTTTACTTTTTCTCTCTCCTGCTGTTACTGTGCCTACCACTCAGTGTCTCATCTGGGCTTGGCTTTGCTTTGCAACTTTTCCCTCTGAATCTTCCTGCTCTCACATACCAGCTGCCTACCCTCCCATCCAAGCAGCTTTTCACACCTTATAATGTTTTGCTGTTCTTCTTTCCCAGCGATGCAGCACAGTGGCTTGCCAAGCCAGGACACACCTCTGTCTGACGGGGAATGCGGAATATACTGGGGGGGGGGGGGGGGGCGGCCGGGGCGGGTTGTCCCATGGTGTGCTTCAGGGAGCAGAGCAAAGGGAGTACCTGGGAAGAAGTGGCTGGTACAGGGGTGGGGGAGTGTTCAGTTGTTTGGGGAAGATGAAGGAGGAGGGCAGACAACACAGTGAGCAGGAGCGCATGGTAACTAGTGGCCGGTGCAGCATCAGCCTTTTGTCATGGAGGCTGCCAGCCTACCCTCCTCTAGCTGTGGTCAGTTCTGGGTGCCTACCTCCTGCCACCCCTGCCCAGTCACTGCTAGCTGCCCTCCCCATGGTCCTCCTTGCAAGAGCAGCCTCTTCCTCATAGGACACAGTCTGCACTTCCCCATCTCTCCCTTCCTTACTTCTCCCTGGGTCAGCAGTTCTCTGGTTGACTCGGGAAGGCAGGAGAGGGCATAAGGAATGTATCCCAGGAGAGCAGAGAGGAAAAGGTGTTGGAAAACTGCTGCTGTAGCTCACTCCTTCTCATTAGTAAGAGCGGTGTGACAGTGAGCTGCTTGTGACTTGGTGGCATGTGTATCTGGGACCTCTGCCAGAACATCCATTTGGTGTGAGCTTTGCTTGGTGGAGCGATACAAATAGCAGAGTGGCTCACAGAAACCAGGGACTGTCAGCCGTAGTTGCTGCTTTGCTTTTTATTTTTCTTATACTGTTAGGCTTGTAAAGTGACTTGAAGTACTTTTTGTCTGCAGTAAATCAGAGTCTTCTAAAGCCAGCATTAGTAAAGAAATCCTTGAAACTTAGGTGCAGTCATTGGGGTTAGAGAGACTAGAGCAGGTGGCTTGAGTGTTCAGAGCATCCCTCCCATTCCTGTTATTCTTTTCTCCCTGAGGTTTGTTTTCTTATTTTAATAGAATCTGTGTATCAAGGCCAAAATACTGAATATCTCTCTTCTTCCTCTCTGAATCAGAGTTTGCTTTTACTGGAGCATTAGGGGAACTGGAGGAGCTTTGGGGCCCTTTGATGCCTGTGGAAGGTGGGGAAGGCTGATCAGTCCTTTCTTTAGAAAATTTAGTGGCATTTGATAAGGAACCTGAGCTACACTTTTGAATTTGTGTGTTAAACAGTAAAATTAATCTTGGGGCTGTCTTATTTTTTTATGTGAAGGAGAGAAAAGGGAGGAACTGATTCCTCCCATATTTCTTTTATTCAAGATAATAATGAAAAAAAAGAGCTCTTCAAGTGTGGTTCAAGATAATAATAAAAAAGAGCACTCTGAGTGTGGTTAGGGCGTATTTGTTCACCAGCCCCATAGGAAGTGGTATTTTCTGTGCAGCATAAAAACACACAGCTCTCAGGTGCTTCTCTTAGAGTTACAAGAAAAGCAACATGCACACCCAAAACAACCCAACAAACCCAAAACATCCAACTCTCCAAAACAAGGTGCAGCCAGACCCCCTTGCAATGCAACTACCTATTCTGAAATTTTCTATCCCCAGATTATCATTTTATTTTCCCTCCAGAATATCTAATTTAAAATGAGGACAAGTTGCCAAGCTCATTTATTAGTGAGCAATGGTGAAACTGGTTAGAACTCTCTTGTCCTTCCTCCCTCAGTCCTCTTGACCTTAAGGGCCAATTTTATGTTAAAGCACAATGAAGATTAGAGTATGTTACATTTGTGATCCCCTGGTGCCCTGTTTCTGCTAAAATGTCCCTGAAATGAATAAAACTACTTGTTGTACTTCCACTATGGTGTGTTGTACGTGTCATACATGTATGGCCTGTTCTATCTGTCATATGACTGTGGTGCACATCAGTAGATTATCTCAGGATGATTTGCATTGTAAGGCATTTATGTGCGTGTTTGAGAATTACCTCAGTTTCCTAGTAGCAAAGCTGCTTTGCCATTTTGGCTCTATCTGGACATGTCCAGGAACCTTAGTGTCTTTTGCTAATGACTTGTGTTTCAGAGTTTGAAATTGAAATAATTTCTTAGTAGCTTTATGAACATATTCACAATTGTGAATTGGTATCTGGCATAGAAACTCTGTAAGTAAATTAGATGTAACTTCAAGGGCTAATGGGTAGTAGGGACAATTAGTGAAAAGCCAGCAAGCGACACAGCTGCATTTGAGTTAATCTGGCTTGTTTGGCTGATTTTATTTCTCTAAACTTTGTCCATATGCTGAGCAGAATTCAAGGGGCTTCCTTGTTTGATGCTCTGGCCCTTATTCAATGGAGTTCTTAATCACAAGCCTAACTTCAAGCGTATGGATAGTCCCACTTCTCATGGGTGTTGATAAAGCCATCTCCAAGAGTGCATTTGCTGACTTCTGTAAATACAGCCTGTTGTATTTTCTGCTAGAATAAGAAGTGATATTTGACCATTCATCCTGTATTATCCTGTACTATCTTCCTTTTCCTACTTTTTCACCCCCAAATACATTAGGCTGTTTCAGACTGGAAGGATTTCATTCCTCTTAACAGAGTGGATGAGGCACAGAAAAAGAAGGGTTTATCAAAAAGGCCAAGACAGCACAATTCTACAGAGCATGGAAGTTTCAAAACACAGTTTGCAGCGAGGAGCAAGTGCTTCTCAGAGTGGCAAAATTATATCCCTAATGAAAAGAATTTCTAGTTTCACATGCACAGTCACAGCATCACAGGATGGTTGAGGCTGTCAGGGAAGTTTGGGCATCATCTAGTCCAACCCTGCTGTTGAGAGCAGGGTCAGCCAGGGCAGGTTGCTCAGGACTGTGACCCATCAGATTTTGAGCATCTCCAAGGATATAGACTCCACAACCTCTCTTGGCAGCCTGGTCCAGTGTTTGATCACTCTCTCAGTAAAATATTTTCTTGTGTTTAAGTTGAGTTTCCTGCATTTGAATTCGTGCCCATTGCCTGTCATCCTGTCACTGGGCTCCACTGAGAAGAGCCTGGCTCCATCTTTTCTACTTCTCCCCATCAGGTATTTACACACATGGATAGGATCCCCCCCAAGCTTCTCTTCTCCAGGCTGAACACTCCCAGCTTTCTCAGCCTCTCCTTGTACGTCAGATGCTCCAAGCCCTTTCATCATCTTCCTGGCCCTTTGATGGACTCGGTCCAGCATGTCTACATCTCTCTTTTCCTGGGGAGCTCGGCACTGGACCCAGCCCTCCAGCTGTGTCTCACCAGGGCTCAGGAGAGGGGAAGGATCACCTCCCTCAACCTGCTGGCAATGCCCTGCCTAATGCAGCCCCGGAGGCTGTTGGCCTGCTTTGCTGCAGGTGTGCATTGCTGGCTTGTGGTCAGCTTGTTCATCAAGACCCCAAGGTCCTTGTCTGGGGAGCTGCTTCCCAACCTGCACTGGTGCCTAGGGTTATTCCTGCCCAGGCACAGGACCAGGCATTTCCCTGTGTCGAGCTGCGTGAGGTTTCTGTTGGCCCATTTCTCCAGCCTGCCCAGGTCCCTCCAGGTGGGAGCACGACCCTCTGGTCTATCAGACACTGCTCCCAGTTTTGTATCACCTGCAGACCTGCTGAGGATGCCCACTGTCCCATTGTCCAGATCATTGATGAAGAGATTAAATACTCTTGGCCCCAATATCTTCTGCTGGGGTACGCTGCTATTAACTTGCCTCTACCTGGACTTTGTGCTGCTAACCGCAACCCTTGAAACCCCACAGCTCATCCTGTTTTCAGTCTACCTCACTGTCTGCTTAACTAGACCAAACCACATCGCTTGTCTGCTAGGATGTTATGGGAGACAGTATCAAAGGCATTACTCAAGTCAAGATAAACAACATCCGCTGCTCTCCCCACATCACCAAGCAGTCATCTCATCGTAGAAGGGTATCTGGTTGGGCTATCAGGTTGCCATGAAAGGACTGAGGGTAAAAGCAGCAGCTAATACACTGTTGCATTACTTTCTCAGCCAGTGAATTTGCTAGCTAGCTGTTCAAATCTCAATAGACTGTGAAACTCAGATGCAATTTTAAGTCTGAAGCTGGCTACTTTTAAGATGGAAAAATGTATTTTAATTTAAATTAACAAATAATTAGTAAAGCATTTCAAGCAGTTTTTTTTAATTCTAGTTGCAAAAAAAGGACATAAAATCCATGCAAAAAATTATTCTTGAACTTTGGGTCAAGCAGGTTAGCAATAATAATTTATGAGCTCTTTAGGCATTAGAGGGAAGAGGGCCACATAACACTGTAATATTACAGTTTTTCAAATGTGACTAAATTTTTTCATACTGTAAGCTAAATCAGACTGAAATCTGAAGTTTGCAATTTTGTGTACTGTTTTTCTATTCCAACTGGGGTCTTTTTTTTGTGTTGTTGTAGTTTAACTTTTTAACTTCTGTGCTAGTTAATAATCTGTAAGTATTCAATACTATACTAGATTTACGGGGAGTAACTTTGGCTCACTGCCTGCATAAGTAGTGCTTTTTCTTTTTTTTTTCCTTTTTTTACAGTTTTAATGTGTTGCAACTCTGTGGCCACTGTTGAGTCATGCTGTGTAACTAGGCCAAGCAGGGATGTCTTGCCTATTTCTGTCTTTCTAAGGATATTTCTAACATTTGGCTCTAATTAAGAGAATGAAGAAATGAGGGAAAATAAGATATTTTTTTACATGACCTCCAATTACTTAAGGAGAGAGTTAAACTTAACAGTTTGAGTTCTTTTGTTAAAATGAAACTAGAGCATTGGCCATTTGTAATGTGTAAGTACTTTCATGGGGAGAAAATACTTGATGCTAAAATAGGGGGTTACTAAAAGGTCACTTTAACAGGAGCAGAAGGCATAACAGGAATCAGTGGCTGGAAGCTGAGGCCAGAAAATTTCAAGTTAGATACAGGCTTCATGGTTTTAATAAGAGAGGTGGCTAACCTTTGGAGGAAACTGCTGGTTTACAAATATTTCTTTATAGTAAAGACTAAAAGATTTTCTGGAAGATGCGCTGTAGCCAAACATAAATTTGTCCTATATTCAAACACAGTTGAACCTAGTGCAAGAGCAACAATCTGAAATAAAATGGCTTGTGATAAGGCAAAAGGTTAGATGAGGCCGGGGCGGTTCAGCATGTAACTCTAGATAATACGTGGCCCCTCATTCAGCCTGCAGCTCTCTGTTGCCGTAGAACTCATCCGTCATGAGACAGGGTGAAGAGTAGCATGCCTCTGGGAAGATTGTGGCTAATAGCTACTTCTGCTAAGACACACAGTTGTCCAGCCTGTGGACCACTTTGCATCTGCTCCTGAGGTTTTGCCAGAGAGACCGTTCTGGTGGTGGTAACCTGCCCCCAGGTCAGAGAGTATGTGGGAGCCTACCCACTGCAAAATCACTCCAGCGCTGGCCCTTGAAGTTCAGCTAGTGTCACACTGCTATAATGTCTACTTGAAGTCTGGGATTAGATGTGCATAAAACATTGAAGAGGGCAGACGTGGATACAATCATGTAGAAAGACAAGGTGATCTACCCACAGTCAAAATTCAAAGACTGGAAAATCTGGGAGAGACTCATAGCAACTGCCCCAGGAAAGTTCTCATCACCGGCATAGTGTAACCATACAGGAATGGAGCTAAGGAACCCCATAACTCCCATTAAGAGATAGAAAACAGTCCTGTGATTAAGACCTAGGAAGGAAACATAGAAGATAAGGATGCTGTCAATGCAATTTTAAGGCTGGGGTTGGCAGGGGAAGTGAGGAGTTATAAGGTACTGTCTAGCCTACCCTCCCGCATTATAGCTCACATATTCTGCACAGTAATTCTCTTGAACCTGATAACTTCTGTTGAACTCAGTCAGGCTTTTCTGGAAAAATAGATGCAAGGCAAGGATGGGCAAGGAGCAAAAGTACTGTAGCTCAGCATGTCCATTTATAAAATGGAGAAACTATTTGGCTAATTCACAAAGGCATAGCTGTGGGGATAGGGTACCTTTGATCCTCAGATGGAAGGTACAACAAATACAACGTGTTGTTTTTTTTCTTGAGATCCTGGGCATGTGTAAGGCCTTGAAGATGAGTCAGCTATGAATTAGTAATGTATGGAGCAATTAAGAAACCCATGTAATTTAGTGAAATTATCTTCTTACGATTGCAGAAAGTACACCGAGACTCCTGTAGCTAGGCCACAGTTCCGTCACTTCTTGTGATCCTCCCACTGAAATCACTGTGGCAGAGATGGTGTTTGACATCGTGCTGAACTGTGTCCGTAGTCCCATGAACCAGAAATAACAGACTGTTGTGAACCAAGCCTGAGCCTTCCAAAAGCACATCAGTGCATCGGGGTTCAGCTCCCACTGAACTCCACTAATCTTCTCTAGGAATCTCAGGCATGAATTTCCAAGCAGATTACCTGATGTTATCTGACCCACCCATAGAAACTCCAGCTCGGAGAAAAGTTGTTTATTCAAATAACTGGCCTAAAAATTATAATGGCATTTATAATGCATTTCAGAAATTGGTCAATTGTAATTCCCAGGAACTTGTGTTCAGAACACAGGAACAGCTCTGATCCTTCTGCGTAGGGCTGGGAAGATGATAGGAAGTAATGTATTGTTGGGAAATTGGTATTTGTTGTGAGATTTATTTTTTTACTGTGAAACATTGCTTTAAGTGGTGTGTTTTTGTTGTTATTTTTATTATATGCATTTTATTATGGACGTAGGGACTCGCCAGGGACCATTACGCAAATGCAAAGTGTCATCTTCATTTTGCAGATGGTTCCTGCTCTAAGTCATACTTGACATAAATTGTCATAGCACAGAATAAATAATTTGATACTTAAAGGAAAGTTATTAGTTTGTATAAGCAGAGACATTCTTTGTTACTAAAATCAAAGAGGTACTCTTAAGATGCATAACTCCATCAACACTTTGAGACCACTTTCATACTTATATTTTGGTCACCTTGTTCTGTTGAGATAAAGAGGTAGAGTCACCACTTTGGAGGAAGCTCCACATACATGGCCTCTTATAAACCATATAAATCAAACAATCAGATTTGATTTTTATTATATGAACCCTGCTTTTATTACATTTACCCTGATTTTGAATTTTGAGTATAATCAGTGTCACAATGACCTTACTAATATCTTATCCAAACTTTTTATCTCATAATGTCATACCCAAATACTGTCATCACCCTATATCACATCATCTTCCCCACCTTCTCAATACATTCCAAGCTGCCCAATTAGCACATCACACATTTCATTGCCTCTTACCTAATTAGCAGGAAATAATTCCTTCTTCTGAGTTATGGAAAAAGAAATTAGTTGTCTTTTTGGCCAGCCAACAGAGATCTTAGTCTGCTGGGCCTCTCAGAAATCCCAACCTTTATTTACACGACTGCAATTACTTAGCAAACAAACCAACCACCATGGTCCACAGTGCATTATAAAGTGATATTTGTCAGTAAGATGGTATGGACTGAACTCAGCACCTCTGTGCTCTGAGTATTACTGAGGTTTTGTAGGCAGCATAGCAAAGGAGAATTTTAGAGAGGGAGCTGAAAGAAGATTATCTGAAGCAAATGACAGGTTTTCTCTCAAGGTTAGCCATCTCCTTGAGGAATGGATACTCTCTGTTAGATGATGCTGACACAACCTGTTAATAGAGATACCAATTTCTAGATGTTCTGCAGGCGTTCTTATAGTTGCTCCAGGTATTCAGATGATCCCGACTTGGATCTCTGGGTTGATTTGTTTCTTGTGTCATAGTGCCTAATATCGCATGATAGCCTGGTGGGGGTATGTAGCACTAGCCTGGAATACAGCTGAGACAAAATGGTAGGATCTTTCTGCTAGAGCTTAAGACGAAACTCTGAGGCAGTTGATGGGAAGTTTGATTTTTTATGGGAGGCCCTATTTTTAAGAATTTCTCTCTGTTAGAGAGGCCTGATAAAAGCTGTGGAGTGGGTTGGAAAAAGAGCCTAGCGCAGTGTTGCTTCTCTGAAAGAGGCTGGTCAGAGATACTGATGGAGAAGTACAGAACCTGAATGTGTCCCAAGGCTGTATTTGGATCACTGTGTTTTGTAGTCACTGAAGATTGTTTATCCTCTGAATTTATCTCATCTGTTTTGAACCCAATTTTACTTCAGCCTCCAGAACATCCTGTGTCTATGAGTTTGGCAAATCGCAGAGTGAGGAAAAAAGCTAATTTTTTCCTTACTGTTTTTTTTTAGTTATAAGCAGCCTGTTAAGGTATGTATGGTAAGCACCTGTGCTCAAGGGTGGCTTGCATCTGTCTTTCTGTTCCTTT
This sequence comes from Pelecanus crispus, assembly GCF_030463565.1. Classification (NCBI taxonomy): domain Eukaryota; kingdom Metazoa; phylum Chordata; class Aves; order Pelecaniformes; family Pelecanidae; genus Pelecanus; species Pelecanus crispus. Next base: position 51,977,765 of record NC_134643.1, read on the forward strand.
GTATTCAGTGAGTGTTGCTGACACTGTGACAGGTACTAAATATAAAAAATGATTACCAAATGGGAATTATGAGAACAAATAATCTTTTCAAGCATATTATATATTCTCTGCACAGATGGTGGCTTTTTAGTGTTCACAGATTCAGTTTCAAATAAGATAAGAACATACTTTTTTTTATGATCTTTTGAAACTTACTGTAGCCCACAAAGCAGTTTGTGATATTGCTGTTGTGAAAACACTCATTTTTTGCATAGGTGATGCAATCTGCTGTTGTTCTGTGGTGGGATGAGGTTGTAATGGACTCTCTTTAGTGGTTATGATCTTTTTTTATGATCTTTTGAAACTTACTGTAGCCCACAAAGCAGTTTGTGATATTGCTGTTGTGAAAACACTCATTTTTGCATAACTGATGCAATCTGCTGTTGTTTTGTGGTGGTATGAGGTTGGAACGGACTCTCGTAGTGGTTAATGGGTCATACTCAACCTGTGACAAGTGGAGTAGCACAGGGGCTGTGCTGGGACTTGCCCTGTTTAACATCAGTGACTTGGGGGAGGAGACCAAGTGTGCATTCACCAGGTTTACAGATGACATCAAATTGGGGGAACTAGTCAGTATGCTAAAGCACAAGGTTGCCATTCAGAGGGACCTGGGCAGACTGGAGAAATGGGCCAACAGGAACCTTAGGAAATCTGTGTTTCCTAAAGCTCTGGCTTCAGTGCACCTGTTCCTTATTTTAACAGCAGATATACAGAAAAGGTTTCATGCTGGTTCATGTCCTCCCAGCTGACAGATGAGTTAAACTCCCACAGCAGGTTTTCCTTCTTAGCTAACCAGCCCCGCAGTAGAGGATTTGATCATTGATGTTTCCAGAATAATTTGGGGAGCCTAGTTGAATATGTAGTTTCAGACATGGTGTTTAGAAGACATCACATCCTATGAATGCTTTGGACCTCTGAACCATAAATATGGTACTGTATTCTCCCTTTTATCAAAAATCCACAATGCAGACCCCGATGGACATTATCTCTGTGATGCCTGACAAGAAAATCAAGTAGATGCCCTTTCATTGTTTCTCTGGAAACGTAGGAGCTCTCAAACTCCCAAAACAATGCTCTTGGTATGGAATATCTCTGTTAGCGCTCCGCTTTCAGGAGGTAAAAATAAACTTGTACTTGCAGAGTAGAAGGGCAATTCATGAGAAGCTGATAGAGAGCTGATAAACACCAGTGGGGCTTCCTGTGATGGATCTCATTGCTGCCAAAGGTATTAACAATAGCAACATTTTAATTCCAGGAGCACAAGTTCAGGGACACTGATCATTGTCTTGTTGCTTGTGGTTTCCTTTTCTTTCCCAACCAGTTCCCCCAGTTTCCAACAAGATTTCTAAAGGCTGAAGAGAGAAAGCCATGACCACTTTCAGAGATGCAAACTGGCTGGGATAGAGTTGGCAATACCCTCTCTCCATTGAGACTTCAGCAGCTGGTGCTTGCTTCACAGCAGAAATATATGTCAAAGAGCACAAGCAGTTCCACATTCTTTCCAGCAAACATATTGGTTATACACGTGATCATTGTTACTCCAACTTAGCCGGGACTTCACGAAGTTACAACCAGATAGATGATCCGAGCCCAAGGCTCCAGCAGCGCAGAGCCCGGCGTGGGGCAGGACGGTACCACGGACAGGGCCCCCGTTGGAGAGCCCCGAGGCATCTGCGCTCCACCGACCTTCTCTGTCCAAGGACATGACAGGGAGATTTGTCATTCGGTATTCAAGCTGTGCTCTAGGGCTGCAGATCCTGGAGCAGAACTCTTCGTCTTTCCATTCAGCTCCGTCAGAGTCCACCTCTGTTGTGCAGTCTCTGTCTACGTCTGCTCATGGTGCTGTGGTTGCTCATGGCCTTGCTACAGAGTTATCCGTCAACAAGGAACGTGCCTTGCCCACAGTGTCTTGAAACTCACTAGTTCCTTTTTTGTTTCTCTTTTTCAGAATGCTGATTTTTTTGCATAGCTATGAACTGTTTTCTATTCAGTGCCACTGAATCAACTCTTTTCTCCGTTATTACATTCTGCCTTTGCTTACACTGCCCTGTTCTCTTTGATGCGTGTCTTGTCCTGCATAGTTTTTACTACCAGTGTTAATGACTGAATCAAAAAGAGTACAGTTGAGTTTTCAGCTCCTGGGCAGTCAATAAGGCTAAGAGTTAAGAAAAGACACCACCAAAAAATTCCCCCAAGCCTATACTTTGTAAATGGAATTAATTTTATCTGGAGGTCACTGAGACATAAAAGGTGCTGAATTTTAATGTCATTTCGATAAGCCACTTTTCCAATAACTTTCACTTTAAATCCTCAGAATGTCAATAGGTATATATGTGTGTTAAAAGCCAGCAAGTACAGACATATATTTGGAATGGAACAGAAAGAAACAAACTAGTACTGGTTATTCAGAGAAAGTAATGGAATATATAAACCTCTGCTCTGTACTGAAAGAGACCTCATGAGAATATTTGGGTTGCTAAGAGAATCATTAAAAATTAAGAAAACGCTGAAAGCAAAGTTGTCTTCAGTATTTAACTCCTCATGACTGCGTATTGCAACACTCTCGAATTACGCAGTAATATGTATGCATTTTCAGCAATAGCACTGCATCATTACAGTGAAATGAATATTGAAATAGGTGAGGGGACTTCTCTTAGGTTTTATTTAAGACTTCAAACAAAGGCAGGCAGTTTTAAAGTGATACTTAGTTTCCCTGCAGGAAGTATATTCACCTTTGTTGTGTAGGCACAGTACTGTACAATGGCTTTTCAGTGGGTTGGGTTTTTTTCTTGTTTTATTCTCCAGCTAGTGTTCACACTGAGCTGAGGAAGGATAGCATGTAATTTAATATAATGAAGGTTATTGCAGAGGTAATTGTTGCATGGGTGATATTAAAGTAGCACTTTGCAGCTGATGAGCACTTCACTTCCCATTTCAAAGCTAAAAAAACCTCAACAACAAAAAAAAAAGAAAGAAAGAGAAACTGCATCATTTAGATCTCTTTATAAGAAAGCATTAGAGCATTCTCTAGTATGAGGAATATTTATCATCTGTCCTCATAAATGATTTGCCGGCATAACCAATAAAGAAAAATAAGACAAAGCCACCAAATGCTGTGATTGCAGATCCTCCGTTACTGGCATTGTAACCACTTTTTGAAGTTTGGGAAAAAATAAGTAGATATTTTTAGACATTGTTGCACAATGGAGACACTTATGTGCCATAATTAAAATTTGCCTTTGTGTCATTAATGTTCATAATCCTACTTGCGTGTTGGCTGGCCTGTACATCCCTTTGTGGGAGTATGGTCTGGTCTGGGATTAATAATGAGAATTTGGCTGTGCCCAACTCTCCAGTTTGGACTCAGGCGCGCTGTGTTCATATGCGCATCGCTTGACTTCTAAGGCAGCTGGCTGGCTGTGATGGAGAATCAGAGGGAAGATGTGGCTTGAGGAGAACAGCTTCTAGTTTCTTGGCAAAGCCTTCTAGGTTTTCAGCAAACCTGCAGGGCCAGTTTGATTAATGCACAAAGTATAGAAGGTGCTCTCAAAGGACGTAGCCCTTCAGCAGCAGAGCAGAAGATGGCAGAACTGCCGTGATGTTCCTGTATGCTTTAATAGCTTTAGTAAGTGGAACACACTGCTGCCTGCTTGCAGGGCCAGATCATGAACTCCTTATCTTGTAAATCTCTACTGAGCTCACAGGGCTGACTAAAAACCCACAATATTTTCTGTAAGAAAAGATGCCTGAATTCAAAACCACAGCCAAATCTCAAATTATTTAGATTTTAGAATGGCAGGGGGAGTTTAGGTTATCAGAATATGAAAGATTGCAGTATTTCTCTTTACTTATAGCTATATAAGTATATATTACTTTCTGTGTAAGAACGGCCAGCTTTCAGCTGCCAAGTTATAATTCAGATGAGGCTGAATTTCAGTAACAGACAAAATTATTCTTAAACGCAGCTTGTTTGTCGACCTGTTCGGGACACATCAAGGATTTGTGTAAATGTTTTCTGTGAAGGTAGAGTATTCAGGTCAGGTACACGGTATGTTCCTGGTGTCTTAAATTTAGGAATTTTCCTACACTTCAGCACAGTCTCTCTCAGTGTATCAGGTTTGGAAATGCAACTGATAGCCAACTGGCTTTTCTTTTAAGAAGACTCAGAATGCTTGAACAAATTAACAAGTTGTGAGGGCTTCCAAAGGGAAATTGCCCAGACTGGAGCTTGTCTGAGGAGAGTTTGTCATCAAGGGGAATTCTCTGCCATCTAAGAAATCTTTCAGCAGCAGTAGACATCCCTTACATAGAAAACACTGCCAAGCACTTATGGAAATATTTGAACTGGAAATGACTGACTAATTGATTGACTGGGCTTTTTCTACCACAGCCTTTTTTTTTTCCCCTTCTTCTTTTCTTTTTTTTTTTTTTTTTTTTTTTCCCTTTTTCTTTTTAAATCAGGCAGTTTAGAAACCAAAGACATTCCTGGCCAGGACTGCTTCCTCAGTTGACTCAATTTTCCCATTTCCTCCCTGGCTTCCGCTGGCTGCACTAGGACAGGAAGTTCTGCTGCACCCTGCTTGAGACTCATCTCATTTTGCAGCTCAGGCCGAGAGTTTCACTGGTCATTTGCAGACCCTCGAGCAACCACTGGTTGTGAACACGGAGGCAGGAGACTAGAAAGCCCTGCATGCTTTCGGTGCCTGAGGGCAGCCAGAAGAACAACTCCACTAGGAGGGACGAAGAGGTTAGAGCAGTCTTCTGGGAACTGAGAGGTGTGGATTCAAACCTCCTTAGAAACGAATTGTGGGTGCCTAGAGATGTTGGGCAAAGTGGGTCAGCGACATCGCTAGTCCTCAGATCTCATTGTGAGGACTGTGACATTGCTTGCTTTTGAAATGAAGGATTTATCCCGCTCTGGAAGAGGATTCTAGGCTGAGAACCATGAATAGCTCCTTGTGGCCCTCTGTTAGGCTCTCCTGTTATTGCGGGGAGTATGGCTCGGCAGTTCTCAGTTCTTTGTTTCTTGCTCAGTCTGCCAGCTATTGTGGATCATGCTCTCAGAAGTCTCATTCACCCCATGCACAGTACAGAGGGAGCCTCAGCCTTCAGGAAGGCATCTGGAGGACCCATGAATATCTAGTCTTTGAAATCTTGCAAGTTTGCACTTCCCACTTTTCATTTGTTCAGACCTCTATGGAGCCCGTAGCTGTTTGGAGCAGTTTTCTCTTCTTCTTTTTAAGCACACAGCACAATACCTTTCATCAGCGTCTTTTCCCTGGAGCGTTGTTTGTTTCCCTGTTCCTCTTAAGAAATGCAGAGCTTGCTTGCTTCTGAAGCCTGAAGTGCTCAGCTTGCAGTATTGGAGGAGGTCTTCCCCTCTGGGTCAATTCCAAAATACAGAACTTGTCTTTTCTCAGTTTTTCCCCTTTGCTACTTTATTGGGCTACAGCTTTTCCCACAAGATGACATGTCAGAGTAGATAGGTGACACCTTCCCTGCCCTCTCAGGGGGTTTCCCTTCAGCATCATGAGCCTCAGGAGAGATTAGCTTTTCAAAGCTCTTGTCAGCATCCTCTGAGAATGTGTCAGACTTTTCTCCCAAAGCTTGTATTTCTTGCCTCAGTGCTGCAAGCTGCTGGTCATTTCATCCTCGAGTAAGATCACTTCTTTCTCAATGATGCTTGACAAGAAGTTTGGAATTGCCTTTTCTTTGACTGAGACATTTAGCTTGTTTGGGCCTCAAGTGCTCTGTCTTTCAGGCAATTTAATGCTTAACCCTCTGGTTCCCTGTTTAATGGCCCACGTCTCTTTCTCAAAGAGCAGCTGGAGAAGAGAGAAAAATTGCCTTACAGGCATTTTGCGCTCTTGCCAATTTGAGAGGCATGGAGGGGGATTGCGGGGATTGTCTGTGAGAATCTACTAGGGATGACGTGATTGCGTTCCACTGGCATAATGCTCATCACCATCCTTCTCTCTTCCCTTGGCATCTTCAACCTTGAAGCCCAGGGAAATGCTATAAAGGAGAAATGAACCTAAATGAGCAGCAGTATGCAAAGTCTGAGTGTTATCAAACATTAAAAAGGTTACTTCCCTTCAGTTGGAAGGAACATCTAAAGTGAGTGTTGCAATGTGTGAAACAGGCTGGCAAGACTAACCTTACGGCTATAAAATATTACAAAGGCAGCTGTCCCATGCAGTTTTTCGGATCATGGTGGCAGTCGGTCTCGTGGGAGAGCTTTGCTGAGCTTCTCTGTCTGCAAGGAGGCAGCTTGGAAGGGCTACAACAGAGGGCTGGGGACAGTTTGTAGTTTTATAAACTGTCAGTTCCAAACTGAAATATTTTAATATAGGCTTACTTAGAAGCAGTAGTACCAGCTTGGATTGCTAAGTAAGTCTGGAAGAATTTTACAAGCTGGACCTCTATTTTTCTGTTGCACTTCCCATGCGTAGGTTGCAGTATTTACTGACACTCAGGGATGGTACCAGAACCCAAATTTGGTTTTCAGCACAGAATTTTCATTTCATGGTCACGAAAGGTGGAACTAGGCTGGCCACTTTCACTTTCCTTTTTAAGGGCTATTTTTAAAGTGTTTCACTTTCTGGCTCCCCTCCATTTGACCTGTGGTGTAATGTTTGGACTAGAGATGCTTCTGGGGAAACATTAAATCCAAACAAACTCCCTTCCACCCTGTTTTTCATGAAATCTTTCTTGGATGGTCACTAATGCTCTATTTTCTTTTTTTCCATTGCATTCTCTATTAAACACAGACACGCACTAGGGATTTCATGATTACTAATTTCCCCAGACTAAAGCAATTTTAAATGCTTCTTTGTTTGTTGTATTTTGGAAGGCAATTAGAAACACTATGGTACTTACTTGTTTGGTTTGCTTTATTTTGCTTTGCTTTGGTGTTTTGGGGATTTGGGGGGGATTTTTTTTTTTTTTTTTTTTGCTTTGTTTTTCCTGAGGATGGGCTGGGAGAAGTGAGGAATTGGAAACCCAGGAAATCCTTGGCACTGAAATCAAAATAAATGTTTCCTCTTGCTAGTATGTCTGGAAATAAGGAGAGATGAGTTGTTAAATAGTTGGTCTGTTACACTCTGATTTATGGAAACTTTCAGTAGTGACAATGCCTTCAGTCGTACCTAGGCACATACGAGTTTGTTCTTTCGCAGCATGCTGACGTGTTAGGTCTTCCCGAAGCTGTGCAGACCATGCAGATGCAACGCAGGCAAGCTCTGGGAGTATTTTGAAGAGAGATCTTTCCTTTTAGCAGGGAGTGTGGCAGAAGGAGAATGAAATATTCAAAGCTCACTATTAGGAATTTAATAAATGGGTCCTCCTTGGCTGATTTGCTGCTAGATATGTCCCAGTAAAGAAAGAAATGAAGGTCAGAAACAGAAGGGAAGAGGGGACCAAGTGATCAGGGTAGAATTGATGTGAAAGTTTGCTGTGGCTGTGGTCTGTCTGAACCTTTGCCGAAGTCTGGCTTCCCAAGAAGTTGCAGTATTTCTCTATCTTGCTTTATCCGTGCTGTATTATTTTATTTCAAGTCTCATAAAATCATCAACTCGCAATGCAATAAAATCTCTGCTTGCTTTGTTTATGTCTAACATAAATATCTATCTCCCTCTGCACACCCCACACCTGGGATAACATGACAAGGGGTCTCTTTCTCATGTCTTCACAGACTGCCTTTGTTTCAGGGTTTTTAAATCAAATAATTTACTTTATATCCTATTGTTGGATAAAATATGTATTTCATATGCTGCTTTGGTAGCCCAAGTATCTTATGAGACTTACATTCTTCCTGCTGGAGTGTTTTTTCAAAAATATCTGGTTTGAGTTGATGAATCTGAGAACTATAATCTGTATTTTTATTATGAGCTTCTTGGCACTGATATGTAATAAATTCACTTCGTTACCCCATCCAAGAGAAATACTGCTAAGTTGAGGGTCATGAATGTTTCATATCAATATCCTGTCTTTAATAAATCCTGGTCACTTCTGCAAAAAATCTGTCTGCTTTCTGTTTTGGGGTATTCAGGAAGAAAAATAGGGAAAAATGAAATATTTTAGTCTGGGACTTCCTTCCTTTTCACTGCCTCTGTCTCCTTTGTCTTCCTGGTAGATATCTCCAGGACATGCCAACTCATCCGGGCTGCAGCTGAGCTCAGGAGCCGGAATGGAGTTGGTCCATCCATACTTCTTGTGGCTCACTTTCCAAAATGTTCTAACCTCTAGCATTTTAAAGCTTCTGCCCTCTGAATCCTAAATTATTTGTATACAAGAGCTCCCCCCCCAGCCAAATACTTTCTCTCCATGGCAGTGGCAAGCAAAACGCAGTATGAGACCCGTAGGCTTGTGGAGTAATGGAATAAAACAAGAAAACCTAAGTGATGGGAACTGTGTGCGGTGCCTGGTATGTGGCACGTGGCTGGGGCTCACGGGCACTGCTGGTTTTAGTAGTAAGGCGGCTTTCTCAGAATAACATTGCCTGGTCCTTGTACTCTGCCTGTGTCCCTGTCTTCCCAACAGGCTGGCATCTACGCTGGCAGCTTGTTCTGGTTTTCTTCGATTACTTTGTCTGGTGGGGACAGACAGACAACCTTAGGGGTGAGCTGATGACTTTGTGGGGGTGTCACCTAAAGTGAAAGAAAGTAGATGAGATGAGAATAAATTAAGACTATACATTTTTATTCTGGTTAGAGTTTCAGGAAGTGATCCCTGCCAGTACAAAAACCTGGTATGGGGGAAGATTAAGCCACATCATTAGGTGTAACACCAGCTGTTATCTACAACAAAAACTCAAGCTATGTTCTCATAACAAATGAAAGCTATGGCATAGTAGTTTCCCCAATGAGCTGTGATACCAAGATTTCAGTTTACTTTGGAAGATGCTACCAGGATGTAATTTCATAGGTGGGTTTTCTGGGCTGTTATAACTTGTCAAAACACACTTCAATTAGTCCAGTTACTGGAATTCCCTGGAGGAAAGCAGCCTTGAGAGGAATGAAAACCACAGCATACCCGCACAAATAGTTTTCCCGTCTGTTGCATAATAGGGTGACTTGCTTGGTTATTCCATGGTTGGTCCTTTCCATGCTGAAAGAGGTATTTGGAAGCAAAAGTCCAGACGGCGTTCAGTGGCCTGATCTTTTTTTGAAGTCAGGTTCTGAAATGAGGGAAGAAACCAAAATAAGGGAAGCTTAGGGAATTTCCTAATCATCTCATCCCCTCCAGGATGAAGGGAGAAAAAAGATTTGCTGTGTACTTGGAAGACAGGAAGCATGATTTTGCAATTACAGGGTATGACGGAGACTCCAGAAATCCTGACTTTTTTAGCTCTGCCGCAGATCTGTCTACCATTCCTCCCTCTCCTTGCCACAGGTGATATTAAAATCATTCTGGGAGGACCCTGAAGCCTTGTGAGGAAGGACCCGCGTTGTCTTTTCTGCCTGATGTTGCAGAATATCAGGACCTATTGGCTCTGCAACACACCTAGATTTCCTCCCACGAATAGCAGCAGGGTGGATCTAGATGCAGGCCATTGTGTGGGTGGAGGTACAGGACCCTTCATGTGCAGTATAAATAAAGAGATAATGTGTTAACGTTGCTTCAGATAGAAAATGTCTACAGTGTGCATAAACTATCCTTTGTTTTGGGAAACGGGACTGACACCAGGTATTAAAACCTTTGGCCTGAAGCTCTGGACTTCATCGCTTGTTGTTTGGTTTGCTTTTCGGCTCACAAAGCAGTACTTTCCCACTCTAAATACAGCTTATCACACTAAAAATGCGCAGTGCTATTGCAGTTGCCGTGGCAGACACTGCTCTTAATGAGACGTTCCATGTGGAAAGCAGCAATTCCACACAGCGCAGCTTAAGGCTCACTGAAGCTAGGGAGAACAGCTGGCTTGGCTGATGCAGGCTCCGTGATACTGAATTTGGGCTGACACCATAAAATCTGACCCATTGGTGCTTTATCACTGGTGTAGGGTTGCTGTGTTCCAGCTGCAGTTGCTGGATCAACAGTTGCTGGTGGTCTGCTGAGAAGTTGCGTGTGTGTGTGTGTGTGGTTGGGGTGGTTCTTCCACTCCTATTTCCAGGTGCAAGCAGACTTAGAGTCGTGGAGGAAAGAGGATGATGGTTGTTTGTCCCCAGAACTCGTCAGATTTCCAAGAGCCGTTATTTGTGTTGGTTTGTGTGGAACTTACTTGTGCCAACGATGGTCGCTGGACTTTCACTTATTTCATGTTTTGTAGATGGTTGTTGAGTTTTAGGAGGCCAATTCCCTGCTGCTGGGTCAGAGCGGCATTGAGTTACATCTTTCTGTGCCGGTGAGTCCTGCCGTGCCATCGGAAGGAGGGATGCCCAAAGGAAGCCGTGCTGCCTTGTGGTTGCAGCATACCCTTGGAGACTCTGTTGGAAAGGGCCTGTTCGGATAACAGCCAAGCCTTATAGGAGGTTCCTGGCCAAAAAAAAAAAAAAAAAAAAAAAAGCTGCCAAAGGAATAAACTATATCAGTATGTGTTTGTCACTGTATTTTGTGGTACAGTCCTGCCTTACGCGCTTACTGTTGCAAATGAGGGTTGGGCTTGTTCCGGTGTCGCAAGCATTTGTTTTTTTCATGGGAGACATGGTATAGCCAGAGCGACGGGTCGCCTTCTGTACCTGGTGGTGCAGGCTCTGCTCTGAACCATGTGAATTTCTAGCTGGGAATTCAGATTTTCCTAGTAGCCTCAAAAAAACCCACCTCCAACACGACCACCGGTTAAAGCAGGAAGAGTGTTGTATGTAGTTAATTAAAAATGGTGTAATGTTAATTATATAGTCTGGCTAGACATGTGCTCCTGTAATACATAAAATAATAGTTTAAAGGAAGGAATCAGAGAGACGGCTATTTTTGCATTGGTAAAGGGAGTAACAGTCTTTATTTTTGAAAACAGCCGGGGGCTGGTTTGGCAGCAAAATCTTAACCCGGCAGCCGTCATGCTTTGCCGTCTGTTCAGACAAAGCACACCTTAAACAAGGTTGACTCCTGAGCAGAAACAGAGACAGTGTGCGATGTATATATACATGCACTCTGTTCTCGTCGGTGACTGTAGGGTCCCCAACCTGCTCAGACCCCTGCGCATCAACACCACTGGAAAATCAATAGCCTCAGTGCCTTTTTCTTCTCCTTTACTGGCTGCTCCGGTCTCTGCCGCTCTCTCCGTGCATGGGAAGGCTGCCCCAGCTTTTGGCTGCTCTGGTCCTCTCCTTGCTCACCAGTGCTTTCCTCCCTCCTTGCCGAACATGTGGAGCCAGGGGGGATTAACACCGGGGTTGTGCAAAGCCAACTGGCAGAAGGAAAGCATCGCAAGCTGTGCATCGACGCTGGGTTATGGGGTTTGATTTATACAGCCGAAACCCTGAAAAGTGGTTTGCAAAGATACAATTCAAGAGAAAAATTCAAGCTGACCTCTTGCCACACTTAAGGCTGGGATCTGTGCTAAATGAAACAGAGGTACCAGCTCCATGCTACCTTCCACACCAAATGCCAGTATTAACTGGACACTTATTTAGGAAATTTTAAATAAAAAAAATGGCTTCTGAACCTCACTGAAAAAAAAACCAGAAAAAAATTCTGTCCTGGTGGAAAATTTTTGTGTTTTTTTTTCCAACAGAAGCTGAGGAAATCATTATTCTCCCTGTCACTCTCCTTCCTGCTTGAAAAAGTGGGCGGGGAAGGAGAGAAAAAGCTGGAGAAGGAAGAAAAAAAAAAAGAAAAAAACAAATTCATTATTTGAAACTAGGAGGGGATTTTTGTTACGGAAAAAACTTGCAACATATCTTTGACACAGCCGAGTCCACCCATCCGGTGGGAGGGCTGCATGCCTGCCTGGCGCGGGTTAGGAGACAGACCAGTTGCCTTTCTGTGGTGGAGGGACATGGCGGTAGCACCCTGCCCCAGCTCCAGGGTCCTCCAGCAGCCGCAGCACAAGGCAGGGAAGAGAAGAGAGATGGAGGAGATGGCAGACGGTGGGAATAGGCTAAATCAGTGCTAAGAGTGGGAGACCAGAAGGAATCCACACTGTGAACTGTCTGGGAAAATCTATCACGTTGTATAAATGCAGACATCAGAACTTGACTCAAAGGTCTTTTTTTCCAGATTAAACCCAATGCCTTAAATTCCATGTGAAGCAACTGGCAGAATAAAGATGAGGTGCAGAGATTGGAGAATGCTTTGGTAAGCAGTGACAGTGGATCAGCTATGGTCTTGGTGTAGCTTTTCATGAATTTTCGAGAAATCGTCATGACAGCACCTGCATGCACAAAGAGCACAGATAGGAGATATTTTCAGATATTTTCATGAGTTACCTGGGGTCACTGGATGACTGCAAACAGAACAGGGCAAAACTTCATTCTCCCTCTTAAATGCAGGGGAGCTCCTCTGTGTGGAGGCTTCCTAGCTCCGCAGGTCAAAAGCCTCAAGACGATCCACTCGGTACAGAGCCGTGAGGTCAGAGCCCGAGCCTCGTCCCAAGCACACGTGTGCATATTTGTCTTCATAACATTTCAGTCTTTCTAGCTCAAATAGCTACTGACCCCTTTGGTTGTCTGCTGTCTTTGGTTATCAGTACCTCTGGATTTCCAAATTCCAGTATGCTCAATTCCATACTTGAGATTATTTGGGACGATTTATTATTTGCATTTCTGGGACCTGGTAAATTCGGTTCTCTGATTAAAACTGCAGAGGCATAGCAGGACTCCGTTGGCATCTGAAGATGGGCACCTTTCAAAGCAGTGGTCATAAGTAGGAAATCCAGCATGGATGAGCTGCTGGGCTATTGGCTCCTCTGGTGCTTTTCCTTTTTTACCTGTACAGGCCCAGCCCTTTGGAGTTATTTGAGCATAATCATGACAATCTCTGTGTACGTAAACTAGTACATGCAAAGCCTTTTTCACAACCCACGCCTGAGATTGCAAACTCTCCGGCGCAGCGTCTCTCCTCCCTACGTTTGTATTTAACACAACAAGGCCAGTCTCACAGGGAGCTGCCAGACAGTACAGTGTGGAAGCCATAAAATACAGTAGTTCAGATATAAGAAAGGCTAGGAGGCTGTTGGTTCAGAGTTCCTGGAAAGCCTGGGATGGTGTACAAATGAGGTAATATTTAAAACATCTTCAAATGTGTTTCTAAAGCAAATGTTGCACAATTAAATTAAGGCTTCGGAGGAATAAAAAGTAGAGGCAGATTTGTTTTTCTGTTGAACAGGACAAGTGTGTCATATTTAATGATTCCCATATTAAAATGTGGACTTCGAAATTAAAGCCACAGCCTTGTTGTCAGTCTAACAAAGTATATCAGATTGGGACATACAGAGCTGTAGACCGTTGCATAAACCCCGAGGATTTCTCACCATCTCTTTCTAGTAGAGTTTTGTCTTTTCCTAGGCTTTCTCTTTTGGTCTACTATACGTATTTATGCAGTAATTATATTTTTTCTCAGGGTCAGAGACCAATGAGCACCAGAGCTGTGCTGCAGATTGCTTCAGCTGCCTCCTGCTGTCCCTGCATGTATCTCTGATCTTATTTGATAGATATTCTCAAGCTGTGTTTCTTAATGAAACTGTCTTTAAAATAGCAATCCGTGGGTTTACAGAGCTACAAATTTTTTGCAGTTGTGTATCTGAGGCAATTTTATATGTTGTTTGAAATTACTCCATTAAGCTTATCTTCAGCTGTTCCAAACATACTTCTGTTCCCTGTAAAAGGTGTGCTCCTTCCAGACACACGTGCCCTTGGCTGACTGAGTTTCTCTACATGCATGTGGAAATAAGTGCATGACACAAAGAGCAGTATTAAAACTTGCTTCTGCTTTCCTTGCTTGGTTTACAGAAGGGGTCTGTTGAGTCTCTTTGTCAAATGCTTTGGACCTGGGTTGTTTAAAAGGACTGCTGGCTTCTTGTGGTGATCCAGGGATTCTTGTCCCGAGTCTCACAATCCACCTGCACAGGACTTCCTGAAAACACTGAGGCTCTTCACAGTTTTCAGCTTGACTGTCCCCATTCACTCGGTAATTTTGGAAGTGAAAACCTTCATAAATCTCCAGATTCCGAGATGCCTGGAGCAAGGACTTTTCATGGGGTGCCTAAAGTTCTCAAGCGACTCAGATGATACAGTATCAATATCAGTAAGTAATGTCTAATAAATAATGTGTCTTGAGAAGCCTGAATCATAGTGGTACCTTCATGTTCTTGTCAACCTCTTTCAAGTAGACAAGAAGGTCTCATTTTCAATCTAAAAAATCGGATAAAGATATTTAAATAGTTCAGTCTTGTGGCTTTAGGACACAACTCCTAGGCTGTATAACAGACTTAGAAAGTTGGAATCTCCCAAAATGAGAGAAAAACGAAGTATTGCAGCCAAATTTTCATCTGTCTTCTGCACTTGAACTTGTAAACTTGCACATGAACCCTCTGTGCCTGTCATTAGCATATTTACACACACTAAAGTGCAAGTGGAAGGTCAGGTTAGGTAGCTGGGCACTGTTTGTGTGGTTTATACATAGCAAAGTTGGGTTTGCATATACTGATGTGGTATGGCGTATTTCCGCAATGGGAAATTTGAGGCCACTTTTGCAGAATGTGTTAACCTCGCATCGCCAGATCGTTTGGCTCTTCTCTGAGGAGTGCACACACAAAATTAGGTAACACACCTTGAATGCAAAGCTCAATATTTAGCCCTGCCTAACACCGAAATCAATTAGAAGGTTCATTGCAGGGTGTGTTTGATTTCTTTATTAAAGTCAGCCAATTCATAGCAGTTACATCTAAAGAAGGAAGGAAGAGAAAGAAGTTGATGTTTACAGTTCTGGCACTAAAATTCTCAGCATTATAAAAAACCCAGAAAGATATTTGCTTAAGGAAAAAAAAATCTTCTTTAAGATTGTTTTTCCATTGTTACCTCTAGGAGGTAGCTGTGATGTCAGGAACAGTCGTCGAGGAAATAACAGCCCTTCTCTCTTGTTCGTAGCAGCATTTCAGATTTGGCTCCCCCAGGGACACAAACATAATTTGTATTTCTGCATCTCCGGGATGGAGCAGATTTGTCTAGTTTTTTGTTTTGCCTTTTGTTTTTGTTTCAGTCTTACTTAGGTTAGGCATAGCTGTGTAAAAATCCCAAACCAAGTAAAACAAATCTTTTATGGTCTGTCTGATATTCCAGCCTTTTCATTTCTGATGTTAAAACATTTTTATTTCTGATTCGCTATGTACGAAAGCCAAAATGACTGAAATTTCAATTCTGGATCAAAATCTGGCAGCTAGTAGACTACAAAACTGTGAGGGAAAACATTGTTCTGTATGCATGAGACCTGAAAATTAATTGTTTAAGCAAAAGATTTTTTTTTTTTCAGATGTTTAGGTTTTGCATATGAATTGTCCCACTAATACTGGCATAAATCTTCTACAAGTACCGTAATACAAATGTTTGCTAATAGCTTGTTTGATTTTGAACTTGCTTCAGTCGTTTTGGCACAATACTATTCCTGAGTGAGTAGAAGAGTAATTGGGTCCACAGCCTTCAAGTGCGTGGCTGCAGCTGTGACTCACCTCATTACTTTCAGTACCGTCTTGGGACCTCTAATGACTGCAGCTGGTCAGTGTGCCGTGTCACCCGGTACAAGCCGTGTCACCCGGTACAAGCCGTGTCACAGGGCAGCCGTGAGCTACGCCAGTGAGCACATCGCACGGGATGTTAGGTCAGTGCTGACTCAGAGGGGAAAGGAGTACTCATCGAACACATGGTAGTGTAAAGTGCTCTGTGAATTAGGATCTCTGCTTATGAAATGACTTTACCCACACTCCCGTTTTCGTCCTTTTTCTCACAGGGTGGTGTGACAGTTCCCTAACCTGAATTTGTGGAAATGAAATCAAAACCGTGATGAATTTGACTTGCAGATGTCTAAGACTTTCATCTTTTTTTATTAAGAATTTGAAAATGTTTATTTGATTGTTTGTTTGTTTGTTTGTACACACACACACACACAAATATAATCTCACATTTGCTCTATAGACAATTAAAAGTCCTGTGACTGTGACCTTCTAAAATTACCGCCGTCCGTCGGCTAAAGTTGCTTTTGGATGGTACCAATCCGTCAAACCAGCCGTGAGATTCCAAACCGGTTTCTTTCAGACCTTCAAGTGACTTGGCACTTGAGAGGGCTGGGTGCGATGCTAAGCCTCCCACTAGTCTGGAAATGCAGAGAAGCAGATGATGCCACCTGAAGCTCTCCTTCCCCACACCTACGGAAAGCCCTGCCTTCTCACTCAGGCTGCTGAATTGCCTGCTTGGCAAGCCAGGCATAGTGACCGGCTGTAGCTCAGCAGTGTATTTTAGTACCAGTATCTGTTTTTTCCTGTTGATTTTGAAATGTCAAAAAGTCTGCCAAAGTTCATGAGCCTTTAAGGCACTGACACAAGAAAAGGAGGGAAAAAAATAAAGCAAGAGGGGTCTAAGTCCCTGTCGCTTATGGCATTTTGTGAAGCCTTTTACACCTGCACAAAATGTCTGTAAAGAGACACTGAACTAACCCACTGCATTTTGTTTACTTGCTTTGCATGGGTGTAAATGATTAAATAAAATGCCAAGCAGCGGAGGATTCAGCATAATGATTGTACTGTTTTAGCTTGCTCTGCATGGCTTGTTCTATTAATATATGTTTGAGGTCAGGAAGGAACGCAGTCTCACTTCGCTAAAATCTGAAACTCGGTAAAGCATAATATGTGCAGTATTAATTTTGGTTTGACACCTGCCAGGCAAAGATCCTCACCAGCCAAAGGCATTCTTCTCAACCGAGCTCCATCTGTTGCACAGATCTTTGGTTCTGATATTTCTAACTACTCTAGCCAAAGTGAAAAGAGCCAACTTGAAGAAAAAAAGTCTCTAGGAGGAATGAACAGTTTTATCAAAGCTAAATATAATGGCTTGTTGTCATACTTGGTTTAAGTCCTGTAAGGGAAACATGTACAATTAGCTGTCTTATATAAGAAAACAGTCCTTCATACTGGCAGCGTGATTTTTGTTGCGTGAAAGGAACATCGATAGCTAAAGTCCAAGCACATGATTTTATTGTTGAAATGCTGCAGCCTTTAGAAAGATTTCTTGGTAGGAAAGTTGCTAGTAAAAAATTTACTCACTTATTGTACCCGGCAGATGAAAAGCCCAAGGACTCTGCCATGATTCTTGCATGCAAAGGAGCAGCGGGATGAATGCTCGCCTCGGCTCTTTGAAAGACGGCTCAGGCTATTTGAAATAAGCATTCAAGTAGCGTCTGTCAAAAGAAGTTACCTTCCAATCCCCTGACAAAAGTTGTGTGATGAGTTTGTCACCTAGCTGACAAAATAATCATTAATTGCTCCAGTTGTCTTTGTTTTGCACTTAGAGTGGGTGAATTACTGTGTCAGAGCTGCCATGCCCACCCAGGTAAACATTTGCCTCCTGTGAAACCATGAGAAGTCTACTGCAAATATGAATGTGCTTTATGATCATCATGACTTTGTACAACCATCCGCTGATTGTTAATTATTATTTGTGATAGCGTGGGGAAGAAACTTGACTGATGGAAATGATGGCTCTGTGTGCTTCAGACAAATAATTAGTGGTTGAAAGTGCTGTGAGTATTATCAAACTCTGTTGAATTCACTAAGAACTGCAGAGCATTCACAAGTATATAGAAATCCATTGGCATACTTCAGAATTTGATTTTTTCAGCATTATTTCTAGAGTTGACTCTTGGTGTGACTGCCAGCATGTAAACCAGAGACTCTCGTCCCTGCTCTGCCAGGCTCTCAGGTAGCTTTGTGCTGTCTAACAGTAGTTGCATCTACAGCAATTCATAGGAATTATCAAGCAAATTTTGCTTCCACTTCAGTGTCTATAGCAGCATCAAATGCTGCTACAAATAAAAAAGTATAAAACCACAGAATGATTAAGTCCAATCCTGTCTGTAATGCGTAGATAATCCTGCTTGAAAAGAGAGCAGATATATGTTGTGTTTGCCTTTTCTTTGCAAAAGTATTCTTTTCCTTGCATGCATCTGTAGTTGCCATTTTATTTACGAAATTAATTATTTGATTTCATGGTATGCAACAGCAGAGAAATACTAGATAGGGTTGTAATTCTTTTTTTGCATGGGAAACAGAGTAACATCCACACTATTAACTGCTGAAACTTCCTCCCTACTCTTCCCAATAAAAGGCAAATGAACAAGTGAAACCCCAGCCTCTTTCAACTCCTTAAACCGAGGGATTGCTCCCTATGGCTTGAAAAGCACAAAAACTTAAGACAGCATGAATTAATTTAGGGACTTCTCTGTCAGTCTGTTTAACATGGATTAATACTGAAGGCCATCAGTATAGCAGAGATCTGTGGAGGTACAAAACCTGTAAGACAGATCAAAAAAAAGTTCAGGAAAACTGCACAGCTACTGGAACTGAATAGTGGGAAAACAATTGAAAACTTTTGTCATGAAATCTGAATGTTTATGTTTCAGGTTTTAGCAGTCTGCTGCCACATCCGCAGCTACTAGGCAGTCATTAGCAAGTGATAAAGAATATACAAATTAGCTGCTGGTGTCGAGCCAAAATAGAAACATCTGCGTTCTTGAATTGCCTGTAGATTTACAAAATTTTTTGCTGCCTTTTTTCCCTACCCTAATACTCAAAATGTATTTAATGTCACAAAAGCGTGATGCTTTAGAGCTCATGCAGGAGAAGAGATTGCCAACAAATGAAGATATATGTACTTTTTAATTACAGCAGTAATGCTGAGTCCCAGCAAGCTTTTGGCAAGAAGGAGCTGAATTTGGTACAATGGGTGGATTCTGCTTCACTTGAAGGAGATTGTTTAAAGTTGCCATAGATTTGATTATCTCGGGATCATGGCCACAATTTATTCTGCAAGTTGGCTGTCACAGTATTAGATTTCAATGTATTTAAAATAAGACAGAGAACTTCCTGTCTTTTAATACAAGTCTTAAAAAAACAGCACAATGTGGAAGAATGCGGACAGTCTTAAAAATTTATTTCATATTTACTTTCATTTTGATTAGTGTCTTTCATAATTTAGTTACAAGACATGGAATTGTAAATTACTATGATAGATGTACGCTTACGAGTAAGTGTTTTATGATCATTAATTGACAGAGGTTGGTTTTATTCACACACATTCTTTATATAAATGACTGTTTGCATTCATCAGATCAGAAATTATCAAGATACAGAAACTTTACAATCCAGCATTTATGAAGCATAACTGCGGCATATACTCAGACGAACATAAATTCTCTGTCAAATTTGCTGCACTGTAATGCAGGCAGTTGAAAAAAATGTGCCACTTTCTAAACCCTTGTTTTAGGTGGTTTTCTTTTAATGTGCTTATGGTACAGATTCCATTCTATAGTTTAGTCTGAGTATTTAACTGACCAAGGTTTGATTTTGATTACATTAGAGAATATAGTATTTATTCTGGATTCATACAGGCATTCTTGGGAAGGTGACTGGGCCTGTTGTTCCTACAAAGGTGCAGGTTTTCCATCACCGGGATTTCCCCATGCTGAGTCAGCTCTGTAGGAGGAAGAAGAGGGAGTTCCCAAGCAGAGATGAGAGATCAGTGCATGCTTGGCAGTCACTGTCGAATGGTGTCCTCTGGTAGCCCTCAAATGGGATGAAGGAGGTGCGCATCTCTTTGGTAGTGAGCAGGAGCCTACAGAGGAGGCAACCAGCAGAGATAAGTGGAACACCTACCACAGTCTTCCACCCTGCAGCTACCCTTATAACTCATCACTTGCATTCGGCAGAAGAGACAGAGAAACAGCTACGCACGTCCTACAAGCAGGAGAAGGCTATACCTCTTCTCCAAGTTATTTTAATCTTCTTCTGTATGTTATTATAATCTGAGTGTATTAACTTTATTTATGGAAAGATATCTATAATGGGGTCAGCCATCTTGCTTCAAGTAGTAAAGGATTTGGTTCAATTTTTTCTTGCTCCTTGGTCAAGCACTTTTTGAAACCCACTCACTCCAGGAGGCAAACCATAGTGGTTTTTAATAGACTTTGGATGGGCTGCGTGATCTGTGCTGTTTGCAGATGTATGGAAAAGATATGTATGTGGTGATATATAGAGGAGAATATTTTTCCATGTTCCCTGGAGCATGATTATTTGGAGCTGTTGCAAAACACTAGTGTTCCCTTCCCAGCCTTTGAATCAATCTGATGTTTAATTAGCAACAACGACAACAAGAAAAAGAACAACACCCAAATTATATAGTAGGGGTTGGTTTCTGGATAGTCTGTTCTACTTTTTTCTTGTTTCTTATGTTTAAACAGCCCTGAATCAGACCCTTCTAAAGTTCACAGCCACAAAATAACCTTATAACACTTCGTGATCATTTTTAACTTGCCTAGGAGGGAGTAAGCGCTGCATTCTCCATGCAGGCCTGCCAAGTGTCATATATCTAGCGTGATACTTTCCCATCTGGCACCCCAGTCATTCATTGCTGCAGGTTGGCTTAGAGCTCATGAATTTGGATGTGCTGTAGGAAGAGGGCAGGCATTTGCCTGCAGTTCCGCCTGTTAGGACAGGGTTGGGAGAGAACAGCCAAACAAGAAAGCAGAAGAGCAGCTGTACAAATGGAGGCTCACTGTCACCTCCCATTCCCTTTTCTAACAAACTGAGCCAAGCCACCTGCTGCAGTTACCTAGCACCTTCTGTTTATTCCACCCTTCTCACCAGGACCGCCCTTTGACTTCAGTGATCTACAGCACCCACTGGGATTCCTCAAAATGCTTATTCTCTGCTTTCCCTTTCATCCAGCATCTCTGGTGGCTCAAGGCAGGCTGCAGCTCTCTCTCTATGAAGTCTCCGATCCCTCCATTAGTGGAAACATTACCCACTTACCTTCCAATTCAGGTTCTGCAACCCCGCCTCACTGCTCTTGAAAGCCTGTCCCAACCTGATCCGCCAAGTGTTGTTCTGCTTCATGACCCACTTCTACCGTTGTGCTCAGGCCAAGAGGATTTCACTCTAAAGCAGATATACCTGGCTATGTGCAAGTTGTTTGCTGTTGTGACATTTAGACATTAAATAATTTCTGGAACAGAATACAGCTGCCAAAACACACAGCACACAGTCTGGCAACCATGACCATGCCCGTTCAGTACCTAGTGCTGGGTCTGTGGCTCAGGCTAGATGAAGAAGTGCACTGCGCTCCAAGGGGGCTGGAGGGAAGCAGAGCTGGGCACTAGATTGTTATATATGTTTCCCTTTAGCCGAAGTGCCCCAAATGTCACTGGCTGCTGGCACGTTAGCCACAATGGCTCCGTGGAGCTTCAAAGTCCCTTTTAGCTTAATTTCCTATAGTAACCAAGGCTGTGTGCTCCTCCGCTGTGGGCCATTGCATGTATGCATACACTCCTAGTAGCTTCTGAACCTGTTGGCCAACTTCAAGAAGCCTGTCTAGTTGCTGTTGTGGAGAGGACCAATTTCATGAGTGTCTTGAGAATCAGTAAGAAGCTGGAGAGAGGTCCTAAAGCATGAGTCAGACCTGGGGGAAACAAGGCTTCTTTGGATTGCTGCTTGTGGAACTGCTTGATCTAACTTTAGCACTTCTCAGGGAAGAACTGTACTCCGGATGCCAGGAAAGACAATTGAAGAGGACTCTGAAATGCTTGCTTTGAACTCTTCAGAAATTATGAGCAGGATCTGATAAGAGGGTCAAGTGAACAACAGTTAGTGACTTGAGTCCAGATCACTGAAGGACTCTGTACACCTATCAGTAGGAGACGCTGAGGCCAGATTCATGCCTAAACGGTTACTCCTTCTTACAGTCCCATTCCAGTTATGCATGGTCTGAAGCCCAGAATCACCTGCTGTTTCTGATGTGATTATATAAAAATTAGAGCATTTGCCTAGCATTGTTTCTGCCAAGGGCTCTTGCATGCAATTTTGCTCTGTTTCAGCATACCCCTTGATTCCCAGGCAAGTTTTCTCTCCACCAGGCTCCATTCTAGAGGCTGGGAAGCATTCTGGACCCTTCCCAGGGAAATCTTTACATTTTTTGCTGGAATGATTTATCAGGAGAAAGGGAATGAAGAGGAGCATGACTGTGCACCTCAGCATTAGGATGTGCAGCTCAGAGAGACCTGGATTCCCATCTCCTCTTCCAGGGCTGCTTCTGTCTTCTTATCCAATGAGTATGTACATGATCATTTAAATGGATAAAATACAGAGGCAGCTCTGGAAGCAGAGACCAGTCCCCAGAACATCCTTTCCCAAGGGACAGATTTGTTAGATAGTTATTAGATAAGAGGTGGGCTATTGTATCCCTGGCTCTCCAACAGTCTCCTGAACTGCCTGTGGAGTTGTCCTTGCAGGATTAGGCAGCTGCTGATTGAGACTTTTTCAGCACTTTGGATTCAGGTACATCATTTCCATCAAAGTCACTTTTACACAGCAGAGAGCAAAAGCCAAAAAGTTGTTTTTGTCTTGCATCATGTAAAAATGTATTGACCGCATAAGGGAGAAGGCTCCCTGAAACTCCAACAGATCCTTTTGGTCATGCACAGAGAAGTCACGCTTACATGGAGAAGGATCCTTCAGACAAAACCATAAGGCACGCTGGGCTGCCGGCAGTTCTCAGGAGTCAGCTGGGTACTTTGCAGATCACCCAAAAACGCCTCAGCACTTTTCACTGCTGTGTCCTGTGTTGGAGCCAAGCTCGCTTGCTCCCCACTGCATTCCAGCAGCATGGAGAGAGGGAGGTCTGTTCCTTGATGCTGATAAAGATTTTCCCATGGCGCAAGACAGCCTAAGAGATGATCTCAGCTTATTTCATCACTTAGAGATGGTGATGAGAAAGCAAAAGCAAAAAAATCTTTAAGGGATTCAAAGCCCATTTTCACTGAACTTTATCTTGCGTCCTCCCACTTGTGCCAAGCAGGACAGAGCTGGGGTGAGTTTATTTTCCATCCCCCTGATCGTTGCAACATCTTCTTGGAGTCTCCTACTTAAAGCTGGAGACGTCCTGAAGAAAAAGAAATGCAGAAGTGGCGACCGGCTGCCTTTGCCCCATATATAGCTTTGGTATCTGGGTTACTTTGTTTTGTCTGGTACGTATCTGTGATACTGTCTATTTATATCCAGTTCTGTTTCCTGTCCACATTCACCAGCACCATTGCATCTCCCGGTCTGTGCAGTGGTCTGGAAGCACACACGTACACGCAGGCCAGAAGCTGTCAACATCGCCTGTTTTTTCAACTGGGACAGCTAGGATAAAGGCTTAGGGTGGATGAGCTTCCTTGACCAG
The DNA here is from genome assembly GCF_030463565.1 of Pelecanus crispus. NCBI lineage: Eukaryota > Metazoa > Chordata > Aves > Pelecaniformes > Pelecanidae > Pelecanus > Pelecanus crispus. The sequence continues at coordinate 52,001,161 of NC_134643.1, forward strand.
TGAGAGCTGGAGACGGGGAGAAGCGCGTTCCCTTGTGCTGCAGCTTGGAATAGAAGGAGCTGCGGGTCTTTCTCTGGGTTGGTTTCAGCTCCAAAACCAGGGTGGTGTGTCCTCCCCACCTCCAGCCCAGTGAAAGGGGATTTTCATGGTCCCAAGCGCCGCGCCAGCAAGCTGGCCACAGTCCCAGGAGAGCAGCTCTGCACAAGGCTGGCTGTCTCCCCAGCACAATGCTGTCGGCTCTCCATTCCTCGGGGACTTAGTGGCTTCAGCGTAAGCAGCAAGACTTCAGCCTCTAAATCTCCGCAGCACGCGGCCCTGGCACTTTGCGGCGTAGACCATGTCCACAGCTGGACACGGTGTTTCACTCGGTGTGGTCGCTGGAGGGGACAGCGCCGCAAATCGCCTTCTCCAGGGAAAACCCTCGACACCCTCCCGTGGTGCTCCAAGCCCTGCTTCTTCCCGTTTCTAACAGTGCAGTCCTCATTTTGCTAAGCTGAAGCATATGTCTAACATAAGCATGTACACCTCCACATCAGATCCACCTAAAGGAAGAAGAGCTTCACCTTTTTTGCAAAATTGAGGTCTCGGTATCCTAAATGTGCCTTTCAAATGCAACTGCAGGATCTGCATAATTGAAACTTTTGCTCTAATCTTGTTACCTCCCTCAGGCAGTTCCTGACAAATGGAGATTATAAGTGAGGGTCTGTGGCAAACATAACCAAAAAAAGGCATCTTTAATGTTTTTGCAATGTGTTCAAAGCAGCTTGGGTGCCGAGCACGGAAAACTCATTTCCCTTTTACCTGAAATACTATTATGTTTATTAAATTAAGAGTGCCATTAATCCTAAAACATACCCAAATCTTTTTGTGATTTTGTATTTGTCATAACTAAAAGATCTCACTAAATATTTCTCTATACCTCTAAATAATATTGCCCGTCATGTAATACTTGTCTCAGATTTTCCTCAGTGACTTTGTATGAGGGCTGAAAAAGAGCTATCACAGAAAATAAAATGGGACTAAAATAACAGTCCTTTGTATTAAATTTAACATTTGGCTTCTGTCCCAGAATTTTCCACATCCATATTAGAATCAGATGGTAGCGTAAGATGAAAAGATTTCCTGGATGGATTTTATTCTTATTCTTATTGAAGGGCTGATAACAGGCTGAAGGCAAGATACTTGTAGTAAAAAAATCTGCCTAATATCAAAGGCTGGATGGACAAGCTGACATGTATTATTGTTAGGCCTCCCTGCTTGATCACACTTCAGTATCATAAAATCATGCTGCTAGTGAACACGAAGTATAAAAATTCCAGTGTGAGAGCAAAAAGCCCAGGCTGGCAGGTAGCGCTCCTTTGGGCACACTGCTTTATGCTTAGTAGCTGACCGTAAGCCAATGCAAGGGTTTAATATCAAAAAGTAGTGTTGGCGACAGCACGGTGTAGCTATATTTATTTTAAATTTTAGTTATTCTCAAATATTTGCATTCATGAAAGGCACTCCCTCGTCCTGACTTACCTGTGGAGCTGGTATCACGTGTGATGTGACAGCGTAGGCAGCCCCTCCAGTATTGCTCAACCTTCTTCGGGAGCTGTGCATCCTCTGCCCTGTCGCCAAACCAGCCACTTGCCCCGGGTTCCTTTGGCAATCTGGAGACAGAAAGATCAAAGGGACTTAAATACTCTTCAGAAAGCAATTTTCCCTTTACTCAAAGCAGCTTTGTATAGTACTTATGTATGACTGGGCTTAAATTGTACAAACGTTTGCAGGCTCTGGGTATTCTATGCAAAAACAATTACTTTTGATAAAATGAAGGAATGGTGCTTTCTAATGTTGCTGTTCTGCTGTAGTGGAGACTGCGAGCATGATATTGGAGCTATAAATTAGATTTTGCAAAGCGGCTCTTCTGTAGGGAGTCTGCTGCTTCAGACTGACAGGCTATAATTAGCATTTTCTTGGGGATATTTTTGCTCTGTTTTGACGCAGTATCTTCAGCAACTGAAGTAGAGCAGCAATTGCAGGCTGCATTGACCCTTAATTTCAGCTTGTGATTGCAAAGGATATCGAAGAGCAAATATGCTTTATAGATATCTTATGCTGCTTTTCTAAATGCACCTTTTTAAAGCAACTGTTATGTGGCTTGAATTTACAGGCAGAGAATCGTTTCGCCAGCACTGGTGTTTACAGCATCAACATCAAAATCTGAGCTTATACCCAGCCCTCCTTTTAAGTCAGTGGTGAGAAATGTGCATGTTTAAAGGAGTAATTCATCTGGTCTATTTTAGACATCTTCTTTCCAGTGAGATGGGTTGTATTCTAGAAGAGCCTATTTCTCTCCTTAGCAATAATTAATCCTAGTAGAATTAGTTCAGGAGGAGCTATCTGTAGTTAGGTGAGATGGATCCCATCCAGCATGTTTCTGAATAGCACTGTGTTCTCACTCTGCTATTAACACTTTTTGTATTAATGCTTTTTTTAAAAAAACCAAAATTATCAGATTACCATAGGGGATACACAAAGACGTCACTTGTATTTGTAAGAAATACTTGGTTCAGTCCCAAAGAGATTTTTTACCACTGATAATTACAGCGACCTTAACGCTTCCTGTGAGAGCTGTTTTGGTAGTTGTATTGATCCTGTCGTCCATGACTCAGGTACCAGTTCGATGCTAAATGTCTTCTTGGATGAAGAGTGCGTTCTGGAGCATGTTGGATACTTGGGCAATACTAAGGGACATAGGGCAGAAATCTCTGAAGGAACATGGGACTTCCTTGCGCTCTCCTGAAAACAGCTTCAGGGAGGCCAGATGAATGGGGCTGTAGCGCATACATGCCTGTTTTCAGGAGTGTTACTAAACTGGGATGAGGGATAAGGAAGCATAATTTGTATTGGGGAACAGTGTTGATGCCCTGTTCATTTGGGTTCACCTGAACCATGCTTATGGGTTCATTCAAATAGAAGAAAAGCTCCCAAAGCTGGTCTCCTCAAGACAAGTTTGCCATATATGACAGGGCACAAAGGGTAAGTAGCATCTTAGGAGACAGAAGAATTTCCTGTGAACAGCCCTCAGCAAAGAAATAGAGTAATACCTAGTAACTAAGGAATCAAAGTTATTGCTGAAGTGTATAAACAGAGTCACAGAATAGGAGTAATAAGGTATTATTGGTCCCGTATTTGTCATTTGTCACTATATCATACTGGTGCAAGCAGATTGATTTTTCAGAGGGTGATGGCTGCTGGAAACTGTTGCTTGAAAACCTTTCTTGTTCACTACCCCAAAATCTGTAATTACTTTTGGAAGTCATGGCTTTGGAGTAGAATTCTGATATCTGGATTATTGACAGTCAAAACCACAAGGCTCGCTAGTATGGTCCACTGAGCATTAATTTTCCTCTAAGGAATCTTCTGGTTGATTATGTAATTCATTTTTCTAGGTGAGCATGTATTCTGTTTCTTTAATTAATTAATTCTTTCACCTCAGCTTTGCTTATTCCCTCCTTTGTCAAGGTCTTACATTAGTATTTGCTGCAGTGCCTAGTGGCATGTGTATGCATTTTGTTTTTCTTTTTTTACAGATGTAACTGAAATTGCACCATGTATTCTGAAGACTTCACCAACAGATCAGCAGCTGAACAAGCTTGCGAGGAGACTGGGACCTGAATGGGAGCATATAGTTCTGTGCTTGGGTTTGTCCCACACTGACATCTATCGATGTAAAGTCAATCACCCTCACAACCTGCAGTCACAGATCGTAGCTGCGTTTGTCCTGTGGAGACAACGTTTGGGGAAAAAAGCAACAATCCAAAGTCTGCAAGCCAGTCTGACGGCAGAAGAAGTGGATCCTTCGGTGATACAGTACATGCTTGAGTGAAGCCTTGCTATTCACTGGGAGCTTTCAAGTACTTCATTAAATTAAATAAAGAGGATTCACTGAAATGTATGTTGAAGACCTGACGCCTCAAACTGGAAAAAAATGGGGTTGGGAACTGTGGTTTTATTAAGCTTAAACATTCCAGTTTTCTGTGGCATCTTGTGACTTGTAATTCTTTTCATGCCAGATTAATTTTTAGCAGGCATTAAAAAATGGATCACTCTTTCCTGTTCGCTTTTGTACTATTCCAGTGGGGATATAGGGTGACACTTAAAGTCCTTGCAAGCAGGAGGCCCTGCAGTGAGTTCAGCAAGGTTTCTGGTTTCATTGCGGGAGCAACACTTGGTTTAACCTATTTTCTGGACTATGTAGGAGCCTTTTTTACTGCTGTTCCGTGCTAGTTCCCTGATATCCCAGCAAGAAATGAGAATAATCACTGTTACTAATTTAACAATTTTACAACAGTTATTGCAGGTGGCTAATTTCACATTTATAAAAGTTTTAGCACATGCAGTTTCTTGCTAGAATAGATGGCTGCCACCTTAGTCTGCCTTTGAAACTGGCCCTAAGTGAAAGTAACAGGAACCCAGTGTGCCTGTGAGGTTTTCTCCTGTTATTATTTAATGGGTGTAGGTTTCTGCAGGGAGACAGGCACTGTGCATGTATGCCATCTCTTAGCATAGCATGGGTGGGGAGTTCTCAGGGAAGACATGCAGTAGAAAAGTGACCAGAAGATAGGCAGGAACAGGCAAGCAGAGCGAGAAGGGGCCTAAAAATGAGACAGCTTCTAAGTTGTCCGTGTTTGCCTCCGCTAATAAACTGGGAGACAACCTGGTGCCTACTGAGTCTTTGTGCTCTGGATCCTGGCAATCTTGTTTCACAGAAGTTTTACTCTTAGGTCAAGTGTCCATAGGCACCTTTCTCTGACCACCACATGCCCAACAGGGTACTGAAGCTGACAGGTTCTTTCTGGTCAAGATGAGCTCTGCACTGCTCCTTCCAGCTTGTGCCATCCACCAGGCTCGTTTGCTTTCTGCCAGCTTTTCTGCACCTAATGGGGGCAGCTTCGACGCTCCTGTCCCCAGTTCTTTGCCAGCTGTAATTGTACCACCAGTGATGATTACATTTTATCCAAAAGAACGGTAAGGCTTGGACTTTTCTCCTCTTTCCCTCCTGTCAAGGAGATTTTCTTCCTGCTGGAAGAAACCACTGAGGTTTTTGCTGACCAGGTGATTGGGGATCAGTCCACAGGGTATGTATCCAAAGGCAATGGAAGTGACCAGCTGCTTTCTGAGGCCTGATGATAAGAGGCAGAATACGTTTTAATTCTCTCTGGGCAGTTTGCTATACAGTAAATGAGGAACAAAGTTTGGATGCGGGGTTTCCAGGTCTATGTATGAGCAAGTTACAGTAGACTGTTTCATCTACAGAGTCATTGCCAAGTAACTTCCCATCCTACAAGATCTGCCCTGTATAATTTAACAGCTTAACAACCTTGTCAGAAGTCTTTATTGGGACAAGAATGAACTCTTTACTGCCTTTTTTTTTTTTTTAATTCTTCCTGTACTCAGATTTTGGAAGACATCTGGGAAATCAGGAAAGACAAAGAGATTTAAAAGGAAATCCTCTCTGCCTTGATTTTCAGAAGCATGGAAACAGAAAACATATCCTGGCAGGATCAGCTCCTGCAAGTCCCAAAGCAATCTGGTGGTATTTTGGTTTTAATCTTCTGTATACAGGTCTGACCTTCAGTAAATCATGATCCTGTTATACCTCACTCAGATCTTAACTAATCATATCCTATTATGTCTACTTACAGAGTTTAAGTCTATCAACAAATCCCAAATAAACAATGTAAATCAATTTAGGTCTTGGGATTTATTTATTTTTCTGTTTTATGATGCTTTATAGAATCATAAAATCATAGAATTGTTTAGGTTGGAAAAGACCTTCAAGATCATCCAGTACAACCATTAACCTACACTACCAAATCCACACTAAACCAATCAAGGGTAGACTAGACTAAACCATGTCCCAAAGTGCCACATCTACCCGTTTTTTGAACACCTCCAGGGATGGTGACTGCACCACCTCTCTGGGCAGCCTGTTCCAATGCTTGACTACCCTTCCCGTGAAGAAATTTTTCCTAACTTCCAGCCTAAACCTCCCCTGGCGCAGCTTGAGCCCATTTCCTCTTGTCCTGTCGCTTGTTACTTGGGAGAAGAGACCAACACCCACCTCACTACAACCTCCTTTCAGGTAGTTGTAGAGAGCGATAAGGTCTCCCCTCAGCCTCCTCTTCTCTAAGCTAAACAACCCCAGTTCCCTCAGCCGCTCCTCATAAGGCTTGTGCTCCAGACCCTTCACCAGCCTTGTTGCCCTTCTCTGAACACGCTCCAGCACCTCAATGTCTTTCTTGTGCTGAGGGGCCCAAAACTGGACACAGTATTCCAGGTGCGGCCTCACCAGCGCCGAGTACAGGGGGACAATCACCTCCCTGCTCCTGCTGGCCACACTATTCCTGATACAAGCCAGGATGCTGTTGGCCTTCTTGGCCACCTGGGCACACTGCTGGCTCATGTTCAGCCAACTATCTACCAACACCCCCAGGTCCTTTTCGGCCAGGCAGCTTTCCAGCCACTCTTCCCCAAGCCTGTAGTGCTGCATGGGGTTGTTGTGACCGAAGTGCAGGACCCGGCACTTGGCCTTGTTAAACCTCCTACAGTTGGCCTCAGCCCATCGATCCAGCCTGTCCAGGTCCCTCTGCAGGGCCATCCTACCCTCCAGCAGATCGACACTCCCTCCCAACTTGGTGTCATCTGCAATAATGCCAGCATATTCTTTTTTTGGTTGAAAACCATCCTAAAGCAGGTGTCCAGACATTTGGCAAATTCCTAGGAGCACAGCCCAATGTAGGGAGTCTGATGAGGACTCTGAAGCAATTCTGCCAGTGAGGTGGGCAGGAGCATGGTCCGCATGTTAGGGAAGAGGGGCAAAGCAGTGTCCCTGGCAGCAGTTTGGAAGAACAAAAGCTGGAAATAGGGAGCAGGAGAAACTACTGAAAATGTGATTTAGAGGAAGAAACTGGCTCCTGGCAACATAAATAGAAGTACCTTATCGTGTTTTGAGCCAGCATGGACCAAGTCTTAACACAGGCTGGTGTCTAAGGGAGTCATCCCCAGTTAACCCAACATGTATGCAGTGCTCCGGGAAGGCAACCAGTCCGGGTCGTAAAGCAGTGTAATGGGCACACTCACGGGGCCCTGGTACCTTCTTCTTTGGGTGAACTTTGCATTTCATCTTCCTTATTTGTAAGACCAATGTCAGGTTATCCATAACTAATATATTTAGAGTCTTTATAATGGTTAGGAAAACAGCCTGGAGTAGGTATGAAGTGTCATGCCAAAGAAGCCTTCCTTACAAGTCAGGTATCCGTCTCCATATCTACTATGGGCCACTGGAAACCTGGTGGGTAAGTATCATATCAGGTAATTTCTCCATTTAAATTGGTCTTTAGGTGGGCTAAATTCTGCATCCCAGCAGTGGTACTGAAATTACAGGAGCAACGGCTAGGCAAGGAATTTAAAACCTGGCCTCTCATATTTGTAGAACAAAGCACTTAATTCATAATTTATAGTTACTTTCACATTCCCAGGCCCTAAGTTAATGCTGTAATACTTGAGTTGCAGATATTGAAGGGAGAGGTTTACTTATTTTATGAGATTGTTTCCATTACTGTTATTTTTAAATTCATGGAAATGTTCCTATTAGACTCTTAAGTTTTATTAAAGCTTGTTTTTGCACCACACAAATGCAGGGACACATTTAACTTGACAGTAGTATCCCTCTAAGCCAGTGGATTTTTCCATCCACTTAAAAATGTTTTTCTTCTGTATGTAACGCTTTATTTTGCACAAGGATGCAATTAAGACAATTTAATCCTTCAGATGTATAGCAAGGCCTCTTATTCTCTCTTAGGACAGCCAAAAGGTCTTAAAATGTTTATTCTTCTCTGGCTAATTTGGGAGCAAATGTTATTTATTTAAATCTCACTTGTACACAAGCCTGTGACTTGAGTATTGTTCAGGAGTGAGGCAACTCAGAGAGCAAATTTCCCCATCTCTCCCTTTGCCTCAACTCCCTTGCACCACCGGTTTGGGTGACGACAGGGAGCTTGTGCAGAGGCTCCTGTCCTCCCTGCCTGCCGTGCCCTCAGGACTGGTGCATAGGGCAGGTTGATGGCCGGGGCAGTCCCCAGCAAGGACTCGTCCCTCTTCCACTGCTCATTGCTTGCAGCAAGGCACGTGGCCACTCCAGGCTTCGGGCTAGCGCGTGGGCTCAGGGGCAAAGTTTAGCCAGCAGCAACTGCTCTCTGATGTGTTTGGTTTTCTTAACCAATGTTGAAAAAGCCTTTCCAGTAAAAATGGTATTATTGCTGTCTACTTATTTGTGGCAGTGTTTAGGAGCCCTGAGAGAGGAAAGCATAAAGGTGGCCCCGGCTGCACCTTCCACTGAAATGGATGGCTTAACTTCTAGTCCTTGGAAAAAGTAGTCATTGATTTTCTTCCTTGGTCTATAAAGGAGCCTTTGAGATCCCATTTAACTCTCCTAAGTGGTAAGTAGGCTTTATAAAAGCCGGTTTGTACTCCGCAAGTACAGGTGGACTCTTAGGATAGCAATAGGCAAGGTCTAAGAGCACCACTTCCCACCTGTATAAAGCAGCATGGATGATCACAAAGGAGGGATCTCCTCAGGGCAGAACCATGTCAAGCAGGCTTTACGCTGCGTTGAACAGTGACTAGAGTGTAGAGTAAAATGAAAATGCAGTCATCTTTGAGCCGCTTCTCCCAGATGATGTGGGGGAAATTTCCATCTTGAGTCATATGTTATGACAGTCATTGATCTATGGAATAAAACATTTTGCAAAAGGCTGGAAAAATAAACAAAGTCGCATTATATTCAAAGAATATAAAAGGCACGCTCATCTGATGATCAATGTGGTCATGCTGCCAATTTTGTTTCTTGCTGGAAATAAAAACAGTCTCTGAGAGCTAATCTGCTTATAAGCTTCCATATTCTCCACAGCCATAGACTAATGTCAAGGCATAGTAGAAGAAGAGCTGAAAAGGCAGTTCCTAAAAGCTTTATGTACTTACAATGAATATTCAAAAGCTTTGTCCAGAATTCACTAAATGAAAAGAATTTTGACTTTCAAGGTGTCTTTCTATCACCTGATAAACAGACCTAAAAATAAATCCAGTGATTTGATTTTTTTTGGCCTGAATACAGTGGGTTTTTTAACTGATTTCCTGAGAAAAAGGAACATTTGCCGGAAATGGAAATAATCTTTCAAAATATCTTTCCAGATTAAAAAAAAGAAGTACATGTTTTAGCAGAATTCACTTCTGAACCTAGGATTTTAGTTGTGAAAAAAGATGAATTGGCAATTTCCTGTAGAAGCTGTTGGGGACAGCTGACTGATCAGTATAGCTGATAATGGTGCAGGAAGACTCCCTGCACTCCTGCAGCAGTGACTGCATTAAAATGTTTGCACGTGTTACAGATACCATTTCTGACACTGATGTCTGGTCCAAGCCCCAACAGCAAAGAGACAAAAAGTCTTTTATTAACTTCAATGCACTTTGGATTAGGCCTTCTTTAATTGGAACCTGATGAAGCGTGGTACTTTTACTACATCCCTTTGAAAAGGAGTCTTTATGGATTTGGGGCAATAAAAAGGAAAGGGGTTTTTGTGGGTGTAGTAAGCACTGTAGGTTATGGGGTCCTCTTTTCACCGCCTCAAGTACTACTTTGCACTATTCACTTCAAAGTAAGCATCTTGAGAAAGGAAAAAGAACAGAGGAGTGGAGCCGTTCAGCAAAGGATATCAGTATGTTTCCAAAACTGAGATCATTTTAAGTTCTGGAATGTGAATAATCCCCTAAGAGGTGGGACTTGATGGCTCAGGAGATTGTTAATAGATTCATGGAGTTTTCCATCTCAAGATCAAAGGTCCAAACTCACATTAACCCAAAAGAAATGCAACCTAGTGACAATCTGTGCAAAATAAACTACGCATTTTCTTTCTTCTATCTTTAGGACTTTGATTTCTGACCTACATAGCACCAGCCCTTGTCTTCAGACTTAAAAAAGGGCGTAGAGGATTGAGTGAGCCAAGTAATTGAGCTGCCCTCTGCCCAGAAGAGGGACAAACCCGTTAGACCCTGGGAGGGCAAAGTAGGCAATGTGAATTGCCATGGCCGGTGTTAATGTTCACATGATGTGTGCAGAGAGGCCATCAGCTGCCTGGGATGTCACCCAGACCTCCTCCACACCAGCAGCAAGCTCATTCACAGAGGGAGGACACACAGAGACCTCCTCAACAACTCCTTGCAGCATACGCTCGGAGGCTATTTTCACTTGCTGGCTAGTTATTACTCTCCTGTGAGTGCTGTCATAGCCCTTCCTGAGGACTGTGTGCCAGGGCATAATATTTAACTGCCCAAAATCCTGTTTCTGCATGATAGAGTCTCCTCCATGAACAGGCTCAGGGCAGGGTAGGACAACACCTTAGCTGGGAGCACTGCTCAAGCGCAGATCCCATCAGCAGTGTTTCTAGTTGAAGATACCTTTCCAGAGTCAGTGTTATCTTCTGATTAACAATGCCTTTTTTTTTTTTTTTCTTAAATTCAGAGCTGATCCAACACTTGCTTCCTGGTTTGATTTCTGTGCTATTAGAGTGAGTTTTGCCCGGTGGTCGGGATGCTTGCGCTTGGCCATTCCGCAGCTGTAAGACAGCCTGCTCCATGGCATGCAGCTCAGGTGCGGGCCTCGGAATTAGCCCTTCTGATTTTCAAAATATGCAAACTCTTCTAGCACCTGGGACATCTGCACATGGCTGTTCACTGTGATTTCAATCATTAGCTATTTTATTTTTATTTACTCTTCTTTATATTCTGTCTTTGCACTGTTAATTTTGGATTATCCTGAAGGGAATAATTGCAAACTAGAGTGGGGGTATCTTTTTGTATGCATGCTGAACACCGTTCCCTAGGAAGCAGACGCGCAGAGACTCTTACACTCCTTTGATGTTCATTTTGATTTTTTAGTGATATTTTCTCTGCCAGGAGGGTGATGCTTCCCAGCTTACAATCCTGTGAACTCCAGGAAGGGACTGGGGGTGTTCCCACTCGGCTGAGGCCGGCCAGGATGAGCCCACAACCACATTTGCCTTCGTGGCACCTTAACAGGAACAGCACTGGGGATGCATGGCACAGTCATTGCCCTTGAAAGCTCAACAGGCACCCAACAGCCCTGTAAAAAAAAAAAAATATAAAGACATATTAACAGGAAAATATAACTTTCAATTATCTGAGCAGGCAGACCTCAGTGATACTGCCTTTTATGAGGTAATTTTATTTTTATGGACACATTTGCTAGGCTTTATTTAAATAAGAAAGCAATTGAATAACTAGAGCATGTGGAGACTCCTGATAAGGATCTGTCTTTCAGGTTATTAAACAAACTGCATAGCAAGTGCTCAATTATTCTCCAGAATGCTTAAGCAACACCTTTTGTTCAGATTCCCATCTAGAATTATCTCCCAGTAAGTTGCCTCCCATTAATTTCCAAGAAGCAGCGTGCAATCAGCACACACCCCTGTTCTGGATAATAAAGACTTCTGAGAAAAATCTCAGGATTAACAAACAAGCCACGTAGGGACCTGGGAAATCAAGCCTTCTGAAGGAATTTTATTTGCCTCGCGTTGGGCTCGCTGTGCTCTCAGGTCTAATGTCTGCATGTGAAATGAGCCTCAATAATTACATATTCTTCCTCTCCATTGCTGGTCCTGACTTTGCAACATTTGAAAAACCACTTCAGGCTGCAACTTGTAGAGTGATGCAGACTTCCAATGAGCAGAGTTCAACGAAGGCATAGCGAGCCCAAGATTATTTACTTAACACACGCTTAGGGTTTGCTGTCTGAGCAAGCAGCCATCGCACGACGAGCAGGGTGGAGCACTGAAACCTCTGCAGAGCAGAGAGAGCTCTGAGGAGCACGGGCGTGCTTGTCAGCCATGGTGAAAAGCTTGTCAACATGGGGCTTGAAGAGGCGACCAGAGGTTTTCCTCCTTGTGATACACACAGGTTTTCTCACCCAGCACCAAGTATTTGGGTCCCACAAAACTCTGAAAAAAAAAAAAAAACCAAGCCAAGAAACCTTGGAAATAACTACCTAAAGCAAGAGCCACATCACAGAAGCAGGCAAGAGTAATAGCAAAGATCTGAAGAAAACCAGCCTGGAAACGACGCCCTAAGTCTGGCTGACCAGCCTGTTGTGAATTTGAAGACTGTGATTTTTCTGTTTCAGCCGCAGACTGGGCTCCGTGTCACGGGTTGTCGGCTTCTCCGCTTCCATGTCAGCTTGGGGCTCTGGTGAGTCAGCCCCCGGGCACCTGGTAAAGACAGTGAATAGCAAACAGGTCAGAGAGGGACAACGTGTGCATGAGCATGTAGAGGACAAGAATAAAGGGATCGGGAGAGGAAGGAATGAGCTCCGGAGCTCCCAGAGGGCTTGCTCCCAGCACTGCCCCGACCTTGGCAGTGCCCCAGCTCCCTGCCTGCTGGCTCCCCGTCCCTGCCACGAGGCCGCACATTGGGCAGATGTCACAGCAGGTAGGATTTTTCTTTCTCTTTTTTTTCTTTTCCCAGACAGACACAACCGACACATCAGATTTCACCCTGAAATCCAGCTGACAGGCTGGCTCCAGGTTTAACGTGCTTTCCTAGAAGGGACATTGCTCACAGGGCACGCAGCTGCGATTTCCAAAAGCTAATCCCACAAGGCGTGCATCCTGGCAAGGTGACAAGCCATGAGCGACTGAAGCAAAGCCGTCACCCAAATGAAGCGCCAGCAGGCGCCTGGCCAAGCACGGCCAACAGCAAACGCTTCTGGCCATGGCTGCCACCACCCAGCACCTCCCGAGGGGTGTGCAGCCACCACCACCTCTCCGCACAGGGGAAGTGAGCACCGGGCCAGTGTTGGACATGCGCCATGCAGGGCTGGATGATGAGGCTCAGCCACCCCATCTAAGGCCTCCTTCTGGCTTTTAGGTCCCAGTTTGGGGACAAGTTTAACCGCCCAGGCTATTGGGTCCGGGTCTGGTGGAGCTGGGGGGCATTGCGGGAAGATCAGGCTCCTCGGCTGGAGAAAGCTGCCTGCTGCTCTGAGGCTGCCAGGGGTTTGCGCGGCTCAGGTCCGGAGTCAATACACAGCTTTGCTTCAAGAAACTGGCAACTGAAATAGCTGGTTCCTGGGGAACCTAAATAAGTCAACAGAAGCGTCAGCTGCTTCAAAACTTCTCTCGTGTGTCTCATCTTAGTAATGCAGGTTGTTCTCTTAAGTGTTATAAAAAAAGCACTTTGAGCATGGAATCACAGAACCATAGAATGGTTTGGGTTGGAAGGGACCTTTAAAGGTCATCTAGTCCAACACTCCCCGCCCCCCCAATGAGCAGGGACATCTTCAACTGGATCAGGTTGCTCAGAGCCCCATCCAACCTGACCTTGAATGTTGCCAGGGTTGGGGCATCTACCACCTCTCTGGTCAACCTGTTCCCAACCTGGAGAAGAGGAATGGGTGAGTGCTGGGCCCAATACAGAGACCCGTGCTCCTGCTCACTCCTCACGGTGCCCCTTTGATGTACACCCGAGGTGGGCCTGAGCCACAGTCCCTGCCAGTCCTGCTCTGCCTCTCCCACCATGGACATCCCCATCATGAGCTTGCGTGGACCCTCAGGGTGGACCGCAGTGGCTCATACTTCTTATGAACCCAGCAGAAATCCAGCAACAAGCGTGGCCCATTGAGTTTGAGCTATCCATGTGGTGGTGAATGCCACTTCCCCAGCAAACAGCAGCGTTTTTCATTGAAAAGCCAGCATTTCTCAAATAGTGCCATTGTGTTCTCCTGTACTTGAGCATGTTGGCAAATGCTTATGTCTTTTAAGGGCCATTACAGCAACAATGTAGGAGTGCTGCGCAAAAGTAAGCCAGAAGTGCAGCTGATCAGAAGCAGCATCGAGGGGCTGCCACGTTCGCTGCTGTGAACTCTCCTGGGAATATAAGCTTGGTAAGAGAAGGAGGAAAAGATGAACTGCACCATTTGACAGTGGCTATAACTAACATGGTAGAAAAAATCCAGACCTAGTGTATACAAGATGATCATATGGCATAACAGAATTGCTCATCTGTTAAGCATTACTAAATGCTTACTATACTAAGCATTGCCGATCTCCAGGAAATGTACCTAGGTGAAGCTGAAGATTTTTAAATCTAAAGCTGATGGCATAAATCAAACCCTTCTTAGGCTCCTGCAATAAGAGGAGAAAAGGAAATTGCTTTTCAGCCCAGAAAGCATGCTCCTAGTAGCTGATAAACTGGCTGTGACTTCCCACAGAAGGCACAATGAATAGCGAGAGAGCAAATATCAGAACTATAATGAGCTTCCAAAGGGACACAGGGAGCAACAGCAGCTGCTGCTGGAGGAATTTGGGGCTGCAGGAGATCCCCTTGGGAGGGAGGGCAGTGGATGTGAGGGGGAACTGCACCCTACGGGTAAGGGCGTGTAGGGTGCTTGGGCCAGAACTGCTTAGTATCCAGAGGCCTTCCTGTGTCACTTCAACTGCTTAACCCTGGAGCCAGAAAAGATAGCCGAGAAAAGCGAAAGCACAGATGCGTTTGCACCATGCCAGCCAAAAGATGAGCTGAGGCCTTACTGAGGTCGTGGGTGAGGGTGTGATCCTGAAGCAAAGTAACCCTACAAGATGGAGACCTGACTTCATCCCTTCTAGCTTTCAGCAGCTAAAGATCAGGCACGTATCCTGTGCTTCTCCCATAGACAGCAGAATGAAGATAGGCACCACTGGCAGGCAGCTCAGCCCACCTGTCAGGTAGATGTGGGTTACATCTTCTGGAGGGATCTCTTTTCCACTGGCTGTTGAGGGAATGTAGATGACTCGCTTTGGCCAACCATTTAGTGTTAGAAAGCCAGAGAAGGATCCATCTAACTTTAGACATCTACCACAGAGACACCTCCATCAGAGCTGATCCCTGTCACATCCTTTTGTAGTCAAGGGAGAGAAGCAGGCACCTTTTGGGTGCAATTCATCTACCTTTCCTTATGTTTTTGCTAGGATGAGAAGAATTCACACCCCAGTGACTCTAATTGATGCCTCAGCTGTAGGCATGCACATTAATTGAGATGAAGCCCATCCCTTGTGTCAGATTAAATCAATCCCACCCCAAAGTCCTGATTTTTGAGACAAGGTGCTTTCAGCTCCCGATGGTTCTGGCTGCCAACACTGACGGCCCCTGCGGTAACGCTGCCACCTCACCAGCCGCGGAGGTCCTGACAACGTGAGTTTCACGGAGGCCTTTCAGGAGGTAATAAATGGTTCATATATCCAATAAAAGGAAATTGAAACTTGGTAGACAAGCTTCCCTGGAAAAAGACCCACTCGGTTTGTATAAACAGTTCACACACAGCAAGAGGGATTCTGGAACAAAATGCAGCCTTGTAATCCAGTTCTAGTCCTAGCTGTGTATAAACAGAGTGGATCTCTAGTACAAAAATAGATATATCGAAGGAAGCCAGTAAAGACAAGGGTGCCTAACAAAGGTGCTAAACTGCCAAGCAGTAGATTGCATACGTTACCTTGACCGAGACACTTGACTGCTTTGTGAAGCACCCGAGCAAAAAAAGTTCCATTTTGCGCCTTGTGAGAGGTTTGGTGGTTTGGCTTTTTTTTTCCCCCTCTTTGTTGCTAGAATTTTAAGAGCTTGAATTTGGAATAGTCTTGCATTTCCTCATGTCTGTGTGTCTCACCTCAGTGCCATTAAAAGTCATGACACGTAATAGAGAAACAGCTGTGCAGGAAACTTCAGGCATCTGTTTAATATTAATTGCATGTATTCCTAAAAAGTCATAGCATGTTTTTAAAATTTCACTGCACATCTGGTGTGTCACTGCTTAGGGTTTTTGTTTAATAGGTTTTATCTGTGAGTCACTGAGAATTATCAGCCACAAGCTGGCCAGACAGTGGGGAGATACACAGGCAAGTAAAATGGAAAAGGCGTTTCTAAATAGCTTCTAAAAAACCACAGCTCTGAACAAAAATGACAAAGCAACACTGACTGTTAGCTGCCCATCAGCAGACACCAAGCTATACAGAATCTAGGTTTAGGGAAGGAGAGCACATTCTATTACTAAACACTGTATGATTTAAAAGAGAGATATGAGAATCCTGTCCCAAACTGTAAGCTAGGATTTCTTTCTCAGCCAGAGGAGGATGAGTTCTCCTGCAACTACTCACAAAACCACAACTTGTTCCCTTCTGCTACAACCCTTCCCCAGTCTTACCCCAACCTCCATGCATTTAGCCATAAACTGCTTTTCCTGCAGACTTGGCGAGTCTCATGTTAAAGAAAGCGGTCTCTTGAAGCTCAGGTGAAAGGTTTGTTCTTCAGCCTAACACAGCCCTGCAAAGCCTCCAGCCCCAGGAGGTCCTCCCACCACTCTGCCCTGTGCTAGCCCAGGGGACCACGGAGCTGCAGCCTCCCCAGGCCCTGGGGAAGGCATGACAGCTGGTCCCACCAGCATCCGTGAGCTTCTGAAGATTATGCAAAGTCTCTGAGAAGCTTTTTGTGAATGAATGAATGAACGAATGCTGGATAAAGGATTTTTGCACATTTTTCTGTATGTCCACCCGCTAGGAGGCAAGGGTCCTGAAAAGTGTCACTGAACGACTCCTTTTTTATTTTAGAGATCTTTTTTCGAGAGCTCGTCTTGTATACTGCATATGACAGGGTGTTTCCCACTGTCAGCTGTTTGAAATATTTGCTGAGTGGTGACAACCAGTAATTAAGTCAGTAAAAAATTATGATTTGAGGTGTTTATTAATGCCTCAAAAAAGGACTAGAAAGCATAGATTTGGAAAAACACAGCCTTGTCAATGTTACAGAGCAGGTGCATCCCACAGAGAGCTCAATTTAGAGAAATACGGCAGTAGGTCTATGGTGCATGCGTGGCTGGGATTACCTTCAGGAGATGAGAGGACCCACAGAGGCTGGGGCAAGGGAAGGAGGGAGGGAAACCATGGGCACAGCTCTCATCCTGATGTGCTGCAGCAGGCACCCACACCCACACGTAAGAGGGTGTCTATGGGAGAAGTGTTCCTCAGTCCCACGCTTTGGAGATAGGGAGTAGAGCCTAAAGAGTAAAGGCATGTTCCTGTTCTCAGAAGGGTTACAACTTTCTCCCTTTGAAACAGTTTATCTAAGATGAACCTTTTGTTTCATACCTTCCCCCAGCTCTGGGGAAAGTCCTCATTTTGGGCTAAACTTCACAGTTGGTTCATGTGTTTGTAATGGGGCGAACAGCCATGAGTGCCATGGTCCTTCTTGGGGGGCTTCTAGTTTGGAGTTGGTGGCCTGGGTGCCGTGGTGGCCCTTCAGACCTCTCCACTCACTGGTAAACAGGGGCCATGATTTTACTTTCTCCTCGAAAAGATACTTTGAGTTTTTCAAATGGGGAAGACTTGCAACATCTAAGAGTGAGTGGGAAGATGTGAAGTGGGCGCGCTCCAGAGGTGCGGGGACCGAGTGTCCATTGCGTATTCACCCCTGCTTGCGTTGCTAGCACAAGGAGTACCTTCCAACCCTTATTTTTCCTGTCTGTGCTGGTTTTGGCTGGGGTAGAGTTAATTTTCTTCATAGTAGCTAGGATGGGGCTATGTTTTGGATTTGTGCTGAGAACAATGTTGATAACACAGGGATGTTTTCATTACTGCTGAGCAGTGCTCACAGAGTCAAGGCCTTTTCTGCTTCTCACCCCACCCCACCAGCGAGGAGGCTGGGGGTGCACAAGAAGTTGGGAGGAGACACAGCCGGGACAGCTGACCCCAACTGACCAAAGGGATATCCCATACCATATGACATCATGCTCAGCATATAAAGCTGGGGGAAGAAGGAAGGAGGGATGTTCCGAGTGATGACATTTGTCTTCCCAAGTAACCGTTACGCGTGATAGAGCCCTGCTTTCCTGGAGATGGCTGAACACCTGCCTGCCAATGGGAAGTAGTGAGTGAATTCATTGTTTTGCTTTGCTTGCATGTATGGCTTTTGTTTTACCTATTAAACTGTCTTTATCTCAACCCACAAGTTTTCTCACTTTTACCCTTCCGATTCTCTCCTCCATTCCACCGGGGGGGAGTGAGCAAGCAGCTGTGTGCTGCTCAGTTACTGGCTGGGTTAAACCATGACAATCCTTTTTCGTGCCCAACGTGGGGCTTGAAGGGTTTGAGATAATGACAGGTTTGATTGGAATGTGCTAGATCGGATTTATAGCTGTTATTGCTGTTTAGCTATTATTAATCGGCAGTCTTCTGTGCTTGCCATGGGGCTTACTTGCCCGACTGTATATTAGAGTCTAGTGCTCATTAGTGGCTGCTTTTTGCTTTTGCTGCTTGCTGTAGTGCTGCACTGCTTATCATCTTACTCTGCTGTGCCTGGGAACATTTTGATAACAGCAATGGCGATGCGCCTGGGCTGGCAGAGGACCAGGGCATCACTGCTGTTTCTGTGCTGCTGTAATGGACAGGCTGGAACTCCAGCATGAACTCAAGTCCAAGCGACTGTGACCTGTGGATGAGTCCATGTGGGAACAGGACACCCTGAAGTGTCTGTGGCCATGGATAAGCCCATGCCAGAACAGATACATCTTGAAGCATCTGTGGCCGTGGTTATGTCTGTGCCGCAGCAGTAACACTTCTGAAGGGATTGTGGCCCAAGGATAAGTCCACACTGGAGAAGGGACACCTTGAAGCATCAGTGGCTGTTCATGAAGTCATGCTGGAGCACCTCAACACGTGTGGCAGTGGATAAGCCCACGACAGAGCAGGTACTCCCCTGGAGGGACTGCAGCCATGGGTAAGGCCATGTTGGAGCAGGTTTAGTTCTGAAGGGACTGTGGCTGTGGGTAAGGCCACGCTGGAGCAGGTAGATCCCTGAAGGCATTGTGGCCCATGGAGAAGGCCATGCTGGAACAGGTGCCCTTCAAAGCAACTCTTGCTGTGGATAGGTCTATGCTGCAGCAGATATACCCCTGGAGAGACTGTGGCTCATAGATAAGGCTCCACTTGGAGCAGGTACGCCCCTGTGGGACTGCAGTCTGTGGATAAGTCCAAGCCAGAGCAGGGGCAAGGGGAGGAGTTCATTGCAATGTTAAATGGTCCACAGGGGCCAGGAGTGGAGATTGTAATGGACATACCTTTAAATTGTTGTAACCCAGGATTTGAGTTGCATGTTATGGGAATTAGTACAGCAGGAACCCCTTGTTGCTAGCCAGGCTAGGAGCAAGGGGAGGAGTTCATTGCAATGTTAAATGGTCCAAAGGGGCCAGGAGTGGAGATTGTAATGGAAATACCTTTAAATTGTTGTAACCCGTGATTTGACTTGAGCGGCTGTGTGGTGCTTAGTTACTGGCTGGAGTTAAACCATGACACTGTCTTAAAATACCTCTGCAGTTGTATGCTAAACTGGTTTTAGGAACCCACAGCCTAGAGAAGGTGAGCTCCAGGCCACTGGGAATCAAGGAGGGGGGCAATAAAGGGGAAACCAAGCAGCGGAGCAATGTATCCACAATGTGAGAGGGGGGGAAAGGGAAGGCTTCTCTGAGCCTCTGCCTGGGGACCCAGCAGGTCTGGTGCCAGCTCTGGCAATTGTTTGAGCTGAGCATGTTTTGTCTTGATGTTTTTACAGATATGGATGAAATTTAATTCCTGGCAGAGAGCAATTACATTATTTGTGGCTAGAGTTGAAGGGGGACAACACAGAACCTGTACAGCATTATTTAAAAAATAATTTTAGTGAACAGCTGCATTCACGGGCTGCAGAAGAGAAAGAAAAAGCTCATGGGACTCAGGGCAGAGACAGTATTTAACCTGCAGAATTGCTACAGCCCAAACGCAGAGGCAAGGGCGACTCTTTGCACCACATCCCAGCTAAGCACCTCGGTTGTGCCTCCGGGTCCTCATCCACCTCATGCCGCTGGGGAAGGACATGAAGACAAGCCCTGCTCGTGCTCTGCTTGTGGGACAGGGGCAGGGAACATTACGTAGCTGCTGCTGGTGGTATCAACATATACCTGCTGATCTGTGCTGATACAGAAGCAAAGATCCTTTAATATGATAAAGAGCTATCTAGACCAGAATTAAACCCAGCCAGCCATGCTAAATCTCTTTGAACATGGGGAGAAAATACCTGTCATGGGCAGAAGGGCAAGCCTGACCCTGGAGCTAAGATGCAGCGGGGGGACCTGAGCTCTCCTCTGCAGCCAGCCCGGGGCAGGATGCTGCAGAGCTGGGCTATGGCACTTTGTGGGGAGCAAACTTGCGTGCTCTTCTAAAACAGAGAAACTTTCCTCCCCGGCTGGTGCCCTGAGGGCACAACCCCTGGCACTCTCCACATGCTGAGGCTGGTAAACAGGCGCTGGGGAGGCTGGATGACTGCCCCTGCTTGCAGACCCTCCCCGCTGCTGCTGTCCGGGCCGTCCTGGCACATGGCAGCACTTCCTCGCCCTGGGTGGGAGTGCCAGCGAGGCATCCCGACCTGCCCTGGCTCAGGCTGGGCCGGGATCACTGTCCAAGACCTTTTCCTCAGTTAGCAAGAGGTGCCAGGATCCGCCCCAAGATCAGCGAAGGAAATAGATCTCGCCAGGGCATTTACAACCAGGAACAGGTTAAAGGCAGGAGAAGCGTCGAAGAAACCACCCAACATGGAACTTCGTTTTTTTCCCCACCGGCACGCCTCACCTTAAGCAACTTTCTCTTAGCATGACTTCACCCTGCGCTTCCTCACTGCTGGCAAACAGCAACACGCTACAAAAACTAAAAGCCTGTCTCCGGCGTATGCCTCAGCTCAGAGGGATGGCCAGGGACAAGCGGGGACAGCACGGTCAGACAGCCCGCATCGCCACACTCCCAGCCACCACATGCATGTGTGTGTATGTGTACGCGCCCAGGATTTCCACCGCACCAGCATGCATGTGCAAAGGGGCAGCGCTGTAATTTATAGTCTGGGGCCATTCGTCTTCACGTAGCAATTGTTCTGGCAGCGCAGGACAACCACGGCGGTGCTGCCAGGAGGGAAATATGGCTCGCAGCACCCCAAATGCCGCAGGCCACTTTGGTGCAGAGCAGGTTGGGTGCAAGGCCGGTGCACTGCTGAAGCTGGGGCCGGGGGGATGCCAAGGTGGCGGGGGGGCCCCGGCATGGCGCGAGGGCAAACGCCAAGCCGTCGCGAGAGAGGGAGTGAGCGGCGCGCGGCACGCAGAACAAGATCTGTTCAATTCCATCAGTCAGCACTCTCTTCCAGAAGATGACCTATTGAACATTTCCAGGAATAGCTGTGCCAAGCCTGTCAACTGTTTCTTGGAAATACACTCAAGAAAAATGGCTTCCTTCCAGTAGGGATCTGCAGAAAGCCTGGACTGGATCAAGGCTGCAGTCAGACGCCGAGATGGATGATGCCATTGCAGCAGCTCTTTCAGGAGCGGGGGCTGCGGGGGGCCAGGGCGGAGGGGGGCTGCGTTTTCTCCCCTTCTCCTCCTCCTTTCTCATCAGATGGGAACGACAGGGAGGGAAGGGGTGATTTTTTTTGTGTGGAATGACTCAGCTCACTGGTATGCTTACCCTGAGTTGCAGTCTCCAGCAGTAAGCAGATAGGAAAATCTGCAGTGCTGCGTGAGACTGGGCTGTCAGTCTGGCACAAAAACTACCTGGGCTATTCCATAGGCAATCACCAGCGTCAGTTGCCAAGACCAGCACAGGCCCCCCACAATCATAACTCGCTCCCAGCGTGGTATTCTTCATATTTCCTTATCACTTTATTGCTGGAATTACACGATAACCTGAAGTTATCACTGTGGTACCGAGGTTTCACTCCCTGCACCAAGAGTTGTGGGGGTGGTAGGGTCGGGAGCAGGGTTGAAACGTGCCCTGGGAAGGTTCTGTCACGGTGACCCTGTGCCAGCTGAAGGGTCCCACCAGTTCCCATCGACTGGCAGGGAGAGGGGTTGCACATTGTAGGCGATGCGGGGGCACCTGCTGGGGCCTGTCCCCACAGCGCACACCGTGACCTGCACCCCCGCCATTGCCAAATGCACCCCTCTTTCACCAGCTGGAACCAGCAAAGTACAAACCAGGGTCACGCACCGACCAGAGCTGAAATTTAAAGTAATTGTCTTGCATTTCCACGTTGTAACGTGGTACCAGTGCAGCGGATGGCTTTAGCAATGTGGGGGGTCTGAGTGCCTCTTCGCGTCTCACGGGTCCCTTTCCACCGTTGTCCTCCGACATGCGTCCGGGTGAACAAAGCCCCGTGGGAAGGAACATCTCCCCACTGCTGCGTGGAGCCGGGCAGATGCTCTTCTGCCATGTGAGATTGCAGAGGTGCCTTTTGGAGTTGCTCTGGATCGACTCCAGATCTGGGTTTGCATTGGGTCCTTCCTGACGGGTTACAAATAAACCAAAGTAATGAGAGCTGGCATGGCTTGGCAGACTGTTAATAGGATATAGAGTCTTTCATTTCTGGGTCATTAATTCAAACCAGCACAGATCAGTAGTGGCCACATTTTGTTGCAGTCTAATAGCTGTATAATAACCTCTCTGAGCAGAATTAGGGAGTCCATCACCACAATTTATGTTAATTGTAATAACTTTTGTTGGCTGTCTCAGCAAAAAAACCCAGGACTGATTATGCCCCGAAGTGGGGCTCCCTGGAGAAGCGGGGGCAGGTGGTAGCTCCTTCTGCAGCAGCCGAGTGCAGCCCCTGGGGCCGTTCCTCACTTGCTGTTTACAAGGCGAAGCTCCCCGGCGTGCAGGGAGACCACCTGAGCAGTAAGCATCTCTGCAGCTATTAAAAACTGGGCTCCAGATGTAGCCTCCAGCTTAGAAAGTCCCCATAGCCCCTGCTTGACTGTTGGAAGTGTAGGATTGCTCTATATTTGCTTGCTTTCTTATATTCTTTCCAAAGCATCTGTTACTGGCGACTCTCCGAGTCAGTACACCGGGCTGGCCAGGTCTGTGTTTGACCTAACAGGGATCTTTTTTTTCTTTTTTCTTTTTTTTTTTCACATTCTTATATTCCAAAACCCTCAAAGGAGACATTAATGATATGCAGTGCACTTGTCTAGGATCTGTGCACACTTTTACCCCTAAATTCACATATGCACTTGTATACGCTCATGCACATCCAGCATTTGTCTGCATTTTTGTAATGGCCCAGTAATTAAAAAACCCTTTGAATGATTTATAATTCCTTTGTGAGGAAGGAGGGCTATACTGCTTTTTTTCCCCTCTCTCTCTGTGTCAAATCCAGTTAGCTGGCCACCATCTCATTTCAAAAATTAACTAAAATAAGCTTTCTATTTTCCTGGGAGGAATATTTTCATGTTTCTTTCTGGGTGTGGTCAGAATTTTTGGCAGCACTTTGCTGAACCGAAGCGTGTGTCTGACTAATGCAGCAAACAGGCTAGTACACCGTGCCATTTTGCAGAGATTATTCATTTCATACCATCAGATCGCATCATTTGTAGTTTGTTGTAGCTATTCCAAAGAGCCCTGGAGCTTAATGCTAAGTCCACTTTACATGTAGATGCTTTCAACACAAGGCAGAGGGGACTGGGAGGGGAAGGAGGAATGCTATGAAACTCGTATAAAATGGGGGTGGTGGAAAAGACCACCACCTGAGTGTCAGGGATCTATAAAGGAATTTATCTACCAGGAGAGCTTTTCATTAATGGGTTGTCTGCAGCCGAGTCATTTGTCACAGCTGACAGTTTTCACTTCATTGCATCACTAGTTATGCTGCTCTGATTCTGGGTTTTTTCTTAAGTATTTTTATTACATTTATTGTTCTTTTAAAAGAGGGGCTGAGTTCCTTTCTTTACTAAATGAATGAACAGAACCATAAGCATCTCCTGGCTGACTTGCCAGTGTCCTGGGTGACTAACTCACCCACCACAGTGTCTGCTAGCAAGGGTTGCATTTAGCACTTGTTCTTCTAGTTTTCCTGGTAAGGAGGCTTCCTTGTGGAAGTTTGCACCATTGTATCTGAGTTGTCTCCAAGTCTTGCCCCCACCCCTTGTTCTTGCATTGCACAGTTGCTGGCTACCCATTGTGGACCCACCCTTGACCTTTAGCACCTGCAAGTGAGAATCAGAGAGCTGAAATGTCATGAAAGAGCAGGAGTTAGACCCTGGGGACCCTCTTTGGAACACAGGGAGATTTCAAGCCTTCTTTTTCCCCATAGGGCTCCATTCTTATTGTATTAGCCACGCAATAGTGTTAATGAACAGCCTTGCGGCATAGGGGACCGTAGTTTTGAAGGCCAACTTTCCCAGACAGAGACACTTGGAAACTCTTTTAGTTGCTATGTGCAAGCAGTTTAAGCTGGACACAGAATAAAGCGGATCACTTGCAAACACTTCAAGCACTGAGTGCTTGAGGTGCCGTTGGAGTAGCAACTGCAGATATTATTTGGATAATACAGAGGTTTACGTGTGGCACTGAATTGGGATAAATTTTGGAAGAGCATAAGCAGGAGCTTAGAGGAGTTTGGAAACCAGTGGTAGTAAACAAAGTAAACAACTGAAAACCTAAGTGCCTATCAAAACATGAATGCTGCAAGGTGTATAGATAGATCTCAGCTCTATTAAGACAATCATGAACATGCCTGTGCCAGTGACAAAAGGAAATAAGCCCGTTGATGGACAAAAAGCTTCATGAGGTTTGCAAAGCTATTGCAATTTATTGTGGAGACTGCCATTTATATGCCACAGTCATAAGTATGAAATTAAGCTGTTACAGGAAACTTTCCTGAAGAGTAACAGCATAATTCTCTTGCAAAAGCATGATCAAGGTAGACCAGTAGCTTAACCCAGGAGTATATGAAGAGGCCTGTGCTCATTTTTGGGAGGACTATGCTGATTAAAACTGCTCACAGCCCCTTTCACTACCGCCAAAAGGAGCTGTAGATAGCTGTTGGATGCACATGGTGCACTGGATCATGTAGGGCAGAAGCGCTGCTGGTACCTAAAGGCTCAGGCTGGGGAGTGTGTTGGAGCATGGGCCTCGCCTTGGGGCAGCCCCGCTCCAAGTCTCTCTGCAGTTCTCCAGGGCAGGTGTGGTGGAGGAGGCTGTGTCTGGCCCCGGTGTAGGTCCAAGCCAGGCAGAACAGCAGCCCTGCACTGGGCATGTATGAGGGGTCTCTGAGCAGGGCCGTGTGAAGCAGAAGGTAGCTGTGGGAGTCGCACACAGAGATCATGAGATGTGGCCCCTCAGATATAGCTGGAGCAAGGCTGAGGCTGGACTGATGAAAATCAGCATCGGTGGCTGCCTGCTATTGTACTTCTTTCAGCAGCCATTCCCTACGGGTACAGGAAGATCTGCCTTCCAGGACTCTCCAGGTTTTCGTCTGGCTTAGATTTAAGCCAATGAGATTGAAAGTGGAAAAGGCTCAAGACAACCCTTGGACTAATTTGTGAAGCAACCAGCAAGAAAGCTAATTGTACTGACTTTAATGATAGCATTGGTAATTTGATCACTTATTCTCTGAGAACTGCACTGACATCAGCAACTCATGTCCCATGGGTGATGAAACAGTCATCCTGGGAGACAAACTTTTGGTCACCACCAACAAATACTGGCTTTCAGTCCTCAATTCTGCCGTCTGGTGATATTACATTGC
Source organism: Pelecanus crispus (assembly GCF_030463565.1). NCBI lineage: Eukaryota > Metazoa > Chordata > Aves > Pelecaniformes > Pelecanidae > Pelecanus > Pelecanus crispus. Next base: position 52,026,838 of record NC_134643.1, read on the forward strand.
CAAACCCTTATGGGTGCCATGGGATTGCTCTGTACACAGTCTAAATGATGTGTAGGCATATCTAGCTAGGTCAAGAGAGGCAACCCACAAAGTCTAACACCCATGTCCCAAGCCTTTCTCTTGACCATACAACACATTACCCTTAGTATATTGATCAATCCCCATTTAGGAAAGATGTAATATGGATGTCTTCCATGTTTCCTGCCAGCTCTTGTGCAAAGCAGTTATTGTGTGTCTCTCAAAAGATGGTGCATTGTAAGTGGAGGTAGGAGTGCTCAATGAGCTCTAAGGCACTTTGAGATCCTTAACTGATGTATACTACAGAAATGGACTGTGTCGTTTTTATTTGAGCACAGATGTGAAAATTGTTTCCTTCTACAAGTCTGCTGGGGTAGCCAGTTTGATTTTTCCTATCATTTAAAGGAGAAGACTAATTCTTTTATTCTGCCTACACCCCTGATTGGAATTCAGACCTTTATCAAAGTCTTCCTTGCAGAAAGCCACAAATGCCAGATTGCAAATTCTTTGCAAATGAAAGCAAGCTTTTTGTTTCATTTTATGTGTGCCAGTGAGCTCTTTTGTAGACTGATTTCCTGAGGTAATTTCATTTATGCAACCGTGCTGTTCCTATGTGTCTGTCAGCCCCTTCTTCATAGATTTGACCAGGTTGACTAGATTCCACCATATTTGACAGTGAGGTAGAAATCTCAAAGATCCTGCAAGTCTTGTGATAACAGGCAGCTGTGGAGAAGAAGGAGACCCATAGTCGTGGCCTTTCTGAGGGGAAGGCTTCTGTACAGTGGAGCAATTATTTGATCTAACCTGCATAGCTCTATGCAGCATAGTACGTGCTGCCTTCTGACCAGTTAGCAACTGAGGGACATTGAAAGTTGGTACAGATAGTCAATAAGGGTGTGAGGGTAGCAAGGAATCTCAAAGATGTTGGAGGAATTGAAAGTCTTGTAGCAGGGCGTAGTCATTGGAGCTCGAAGATGGGAACTAGATTTCCTGTGGCACAAGGGGACAAAGGAGGGGGAAGGAAGGGACAGAGAACGGAAATCCCCAAGGAAGCAGCATGTCCTCCACTCTGCTGCACCTGGAACTACATGTGCTTCTGACACACTTTATGGTAATCTTCCACTCTTCATCTCCTCCCCACCAAGTAACAACTGCCCATAGCCCCTGCCGTGGGGTCAGAAGGCTATCTAGTCACCTCCTGTTAGCACAGTTTGCTATTTTCCAGACACCTCTGCCTAGCTACCGTTGACAGCAAATCACATGTACAGCCTGTCCTGTAGACCACGGGTACAATTTTTTACCCTTCTTCATGCAGACTCTGATGTTCATGAAGTCCTCTAGGTCCACATGCCTGAAAGAGGTCCTCTGCGTGCACGCCAGCAGTTTTCCTTGCTTCTGTTAAAGAGGACACTTCTCTCTGCACTGCTGCTCCTTTCTGGGCTGTCATGTTTATGTCTACACTGGCTGGTGTAAGCTGCTGTAGGGCTGCTCTCAAGACCAGACTTGCCTATGCTGCATGTGAGCCAGCAAGAACAGCAGCAGGTGTGGTCAGGGCTCCTTCTCCAAAACACTCCTGCCTGCATGGCACGGCAGTGCAGCACGGCAGCGCAGCCTGGGCAGGCTTGTGCAGCCCACAGGTGGGCAGTGGGCAAGACCAGGGGACCTCCAGCCGATGCCCCTTCAGAGACCTGGCTCCTGTCTGGGAGCTAATCCACTAAACAGCTGCTGTTCCCAGTGCCCTTCGCTGTTCCTTGTAAGGAAGTGCCTTAATTAAAATCCCATAGTTTAGTCTGGTAGGCTACTTTTTAAGTAGCAACCACTTAATTCAAGCTCCCTAATCAACTAATGCTTGGGTTAAAGGCACTGCTGGAAAATACTGGGCTCACATAAGAGCCAAGAACTGCAGCGCAAATGGCAACCTCATGCCTGTTCGTGTAACAAGGGCTCATTTTTGTTTTCCTGATCTCCTTTCTCTTTCTGCCTTTTTTTTTTTTGTGGTTGGCTTGAAGGGTAATTTTGAAACTCAGTTGTCTTCTGGTACACTCACATAAGAGTTTTCTGTTTGAAGTCTCTGAGAAAGAATTGCAGAAATGTGCTAATAACAGGCAGGTTTTTTAAAAAACAAACTTGGCCTAAACCCAGAGAGATTTGAATGCTGTCAACAAGAAAAAGCAGTGCTTCAGATCTGAGACTCATTTCAATGTTTGTCATCTCACATCTGACTAGGTCTGAGTCTGGAATGGGAGCTTGATCTCACAGGAGGCTTCAGGGGTAAAACCCTGGGCAATGGCTTCAAGCTTTCACCGCGCTTTATAGCCCTTGATGTTTCGGAGCAGCGTAAGGGCCCCGGCAGATGCCATGATGTGATGTCTCACCCCAGCCGCCCACCCACCCTCTGCACAAGACAGCCGTGGGCAGTGCTGGAGCAAGGTGGGCGGTGCGGGGAGCACGCGTCCTGCCTGGGACCCCAGCACCGAGTGCTCGTCCAGGCGTGCTGCTGGGGGCCGGAGCCCCTCTGCCTGCCTCCACCATCTCCTGCTTGACGCAGAAGACACTGTGCCGGGATGGCTGCTGGAGGCGACTCCTGAGCCTCCTGAAGCCATTGCTGCCTGCTTTTTGAAGGAACACGTTACCAGAGTGATTTGCTTGTGAAATTATATTGTTGAGAATGGTGTACATATACTCGTACCACAAATGGGCACAGAAAATCAGAGAAACCCTATCTGAAAAATACATGGGTTTTTTTTCTGGTTTTCCACCCCTTCAGATTTTCACGTTTTGTGGCCCAAGAAATTGGCATCTTCTTATTTCAAACTATTGACAGCCAGAATACCTGTTCCTCCCCCTCTCTTACACTCAAGTCCCCACCAACAGGTTTCTTGTGTTTCTCTCTTCTATTGCTCGCACTGGTTGAGTTATTGCTTCCTTATCCTGGAATTACAAAATCTGTGCCTTTACTCACTGAAGCAGGTTCCTAGCACAGTAAACACAGCACAATGAAGTCTTTCTTTGCTTTGTTATGGATGAAAAGAAATTAAAACAAGGTAGAGAGAGACAACACAAGAGGAAAAGGTAGTAACTGCTCCCTTAGCAAACAAGACACGCGTATGGAGAAGGAAGGAAGTTTTCACAAACTCTGCTCAGATGGCTCTTTGTGTCTCGCTTGCTCACAGTCCTTCCTCCTGCAGAGCAGGGGGTGCACCTTTGCTCCCCACAGCCCTACGAATGGACAGACCCTACAGACCCACGTAGACCACATAGAGGAACGTGCTAGGCTCCAGCTGCCTGGTCGCTTGCACCTGCAGTGGCTGACCCTTTCCCCGGGTAAGCTGTAGGCTGCAGCAACTTTGCAAAGCCAAAGCACTTGCCCAGAGGCCTTTCCACTTTCAATGGTCCTGCACCAACTTTGCAGACACCTGTACAGCCAATAATTTAGGACAGTGTCTATACCTGCCGGTGAAGATGCGAAGCTGCCGCGCACGAGGTTTTTTACAGCATTTACTGCCTGTTCCCACACGTGCTCAGCAAGGAGCCTGCCCGTGCTCCTCATCACAGAGAAGGGAACACAGCAGTTTTGGTAGCCTTATCAAGCAAGAAGACGAAAGTTCATGCTCCCATCCAGCTTTTGCAATGGTACAAGAAAAAAAGGTAGCTTATGGAAAAAATAACAACCAGGTGAGCCAGCCTGGCAAGCCAGCTACACCTGCCCAAGGCCTCAGGCAGTGGAGGGAAACCTGCAGCGATTATGTGAAAGCCATCAGGACACAATGGCAAGAGAACAGCAAACCTTAGAAAAGCAAAGTTCACCCCACAGAGTGCCCCTCCCCACCTCCCCCCTCGCCAGCATGTCTTTGCAGTCAGGAGCAAACCGATGCAAGAGAGTCCTCATCCCAAAGCCCTGCTACCATAATAGTGTGTCGCCGTGCTCTCACCAGCTTAATACATTGCAGTCAGTGCTGTGCTAACATGGGATTGATCCCGAGCTGGCTTGCACCATGGCACACTGGCAGAGGAGCGGGAGTCTGTGCACCCTTGCTCATCTGACACGCTTGGGCTGGAGCAGGCGTGCAACCTCATACATGCTGCGGCTGCTAGTGCCTAGGCCTGTTCCCTTGTTCCAGTGCTGCCTTTTTATTTACCTTCCCTCCTGACTCTGCTTTCACCCAGACCAGGCTGGTTTGGGTCTCACCATGGTGGTAGCAAAGTGCCACCCCCCAGTTGGCAATGGCCAAGAAAGGGCTTGAAGGGCCACCTGAGTGTTTGGAAAAAAAGCCCGCATTGACTGTCTTGTAGCTCATGTGGGGTGGTCTCTAGACTTTTCTATACAGTGGGCCTCTACCACAACCAAATAAATAATCCATATTGATTAAAAATAAACACAGGAGAGGGTGAGGATCACAACTGCTGCCTTGTGGGCTTGCTGATCTTTGGGAGAGTCTTGAAACGCGCGCTGCATTTGAGAGACACGGGAGTCCCAAGCTGGTGCAGCGTGCAGCAAGCCGTGTCTCAGGGAAGGAACTGGAACCCATCAGGGGTAACTGCTCGAACAAGAATCCCCTATTCATTCCCGAAACCTGCTGGCTGTGTAGAGAACAGGAATGTTTGCTATTACACCAAACAATTATCTTCTCAGATAACACCATTAGTTATGCAAAATTGCAATAAACTTTTTTCCCCTTTAGGAAATCGGCAAAAGCTGATGCTTTCACCAGGCAAGCTCCTCTATTTAAAGCTAGTGCTGGTGAGGCAAAGCAGGCTGCAGCCTGAAGCAGCAGCCTGCCCCTGGCCCCAAAAGAGCCCTGCTGCCTCTTCCCCCAGCAAAGATAGGGAGCAGTTTTCCAATGCTGAGTTTTTTCTCAAGCCCTGGGTGCCATCCTGCCTTTGTCCTGCCCAGCCCGCAGCCAGGCTGTTGGCCATGGCAGGCAGCGGGAGCATCCCCATCCCTCTCAGGAAGCCTGAGCCCCATCCCCTTTTGGGGTTCCAACAGCTCCAACCCCACCTGCACCCACAGTGATGCTCAGGCATCCCCCACCCATTTCTCAATAGCTAAAGCTCCTTCCACTCCCGTACATGCCATAATTTATAAGCTCTGCCCATTAGTCAGTGAGGGTGTGCACCTCTTACAGTTGCGTGTGTGGTTTTCCAGTGAGCAAGCTGCAGCTCTGACTACCCTCCACAGCAGGTCTGCATGCCAGAAGCATCAAGAGAAGTGTTTGATGCTATAAACTTACCATGTGTATTCATTCAGAGATGATCTTTACAGTCTATTCCCATCTCATACAATAGGATGAGAAGTGTTTTAACTGCCTCCCAGCCCAGCTGCAGCCCCAAATCAGGACTGCTGTGTTAGGAAGAGCAGCAAAGAGCAGTGAGGTGGTATTTCTAGGACCAGTCTCCCCTGAAGCACAGGGTCCTGTCTGCACAGGGCTTGTTTGGAGGAGTATGGGAGCTGCCATAAACACACTTTCCAAAAACCTGTGCTCAGCCCTGCCCTATGGGGTGGAGAGGAGGCAGCAGCCCCTGCTGGGTGGCAGAGGGGTCCCTGCAAATGTGCTTGGGGTGATCATCCCAGCACGGAGCTGTACCCCACACATGGCTGGGGCATTGCTCTGTGCAGAGGAGCCACCCCGAGCATAACCATCTGGCACATGGGGTGTCTCTGGGCGGCCACCCTGCAAGGTTCATGCACCACGGGCCAGCTGGAGAGCCTGGGTGTAGGGATGTGGACATGATGGGATGCTTTGCCTCTTTTCTTCCTGGACATGTCCCCTCCCAGTGGGACTGGGAATGGCACTGAACTTGTCCCCTGGTATGCTCTGGGTGCTGGTAATTCAGCAAAAACTGAATGGTGTCAAAATTGCATCTGTTCCTGAAGATTTCCTCTTTTTAATTTGTACTGACTGTGAGCAGCGTTCAGGTTTTGGCAATCCAATGAACTAGGTAGCACTGATGACAGTGACCCTAACAATGTTTTCATTCCAAGAGGGACAGATATTGGGCAGCCAATGCCAAAAAAGGCATGCAGATTTTCACCATCCAGTGGAGAGGCTATGGCAAAATCCTCAGCACCACTTCAGTCCCATTGGCTTTAAATGAAAGCAAGAAGAGTCGAAAAATAATCTTAGAACCAGCTCATTTAAAGATGTGCAAACCTCTAATAGGCTTTAAAATCTGTAAGTGGTAGGCATCTAAGTACCTGTAATTTTCATTTGTTTCAAAAGAGATTACATGTCTGAAATCCTTAAGAAATGCAGGCTTTCCTAATATAATTGCATCTCCTGTGGTTCTGATTTTTCTTTCCTCATATATGTTTATGTCAGTAAAAGCTTTTCCAGGGGCGGAGTTCAGCTGGGAAACTTTAGTTTAGCTGGTCTGCAGCAAACAGTCCATTTTTAGCACTTTGATATCAGTATAACTGTACCCAGTCCTTAGGGGTTTTGCTGCAATTACCAGCTTAACATTGGTTAGTGAAAATCTCTGCTTCTGAGATGCAGCTCTGAATCTTGAGCTCCGATGTTCCTTCTGGCTTAACAGGTGAGTGCAAAAGTTGAAAATCCATCAAGAGGACACAGACATAAAAATAGTAAGAGCATGAGCAGAGGTAAGTTCCCAGGTGCTCAAGTGGTGCTCAAGCTCAGCAGTGGATTTGAAGCTAAACTGAAAGGTCTGCTGCAACCTGAAGGGGGAAACGCTGCAGCCCACAGAGGTAAAGCTGTAAGGCCGTAATATTGGTGGCCCGAAGCCGGTGTGGGTCAGGAAGGGCAGCGCACCCACAGCTATGACAAATCACCAGGACAGGTGTTCTAAAAAATTGCCCTTAAGTCATAACTTATTTACGGTGCTCTTATTGCACGGCCCTATCTAATCCTGTTACAAAAGATTCTGTGAAACACAATAGGAGTTTTTGAACCTGGTCGTCTGTGAAGTAAATTAAAAGAAAGGCTCTTAATTTTTTATTGTAAGAACAGCATGTGATAACACTTCCCGGCAGGAGGCTGCAAAGGAAGGGACCGGGACAGGGGGAGGATGAGTAATTGCAAGGGGAGGTGGAAGAAGGGCGCTGGGCAGCATGGGCATTGCCCATCCGTGCTGCCCTGCTGCCTGGCAGGTGGGGCAGGCACCATATAACTCCACTGTGGGCTTTTAAAACAAACTTAGTAAAAAATAACCCAGGAGGCCCATCACACATTAGCCAAAGTGGTAAAGAACTCTGTAACTTACTGCTCCCTTCAGGTTATCAGGTCAGCAAGCCTGGAAGAGGGTTGAGTAACACTAATGGCTTTTCATCGTCAAGCCCTCTGGCCATCTGAACTGCATTTCCAGAGCTGCAAGGCAGGGAAGAGGTGGCCAAAGTGGGTGTTTTGGTCATGCAGGGACAGCTAACTTGAGGCAGAAAGGCAAACCACTACCTGGAGTACCTTGTGATGAATGAGTGAAAGCAAGCCTCAAATACACTGGTTCTTAGTCCCACATGCAGACTGCTGGAGCACAGCTGGAGTGCTGGATATCTGAAGGGGGTTCTTCCCTTACCAGGTAGGTTTGGGCTGGTCAGATACCCCCAATGCCCCAGCAGTTGGAGTTGACATCTCCAACCCACCGGCACTGCTCTGGCTGACAGCTTCACCCGAGCTGTGGAGAGCAGAGAGCGTGTTACCAAACCATGGCTCCTTCAATCACTGTCGATAGCGATCCTGTTACCTGGCAGGGTGGGGCATCATCAGCAAGGCCAACATCCTGGTCACCAGGGCCTGTTACTGAGCATGGCATTGGGGGGTGATGACTGCAAACCAGATTAACTGTGTCAAGTTTTATTTCTAACCACAGTGTCCCAGGGTCTTTAACATCCAAGGATTTGGTCTATGTATCAAACAAATTTAGACCACATTGAGGAGGTGGAGGGCATTGCTTCATGTTTGGATTTCACTTCAAGCCAAAGGCAAATGGAAATGCAAAACATGATTGAAAGAAACAAGTGTGAACATGTGATTCTCTGCATGAAGAAAAGGAGAGGTTTGTAGCGGGGTGGGGGGGTGGGGCGGGAAAGGTGGTGTCACTTTACAAGGCTAGAAACTCTAAATATGTCCCAGGACAGATACTGTCCTGAAGACCACCTGGGTGACTCTTCCCAGCCAGCAGCAACTGCTAATTGTCACACCCAGGCTTGCAGGTCAGGTCTGCCTGACACAGCTGCCCCTCTGCTGAGGCTGCAATGAGCTAGAATAGAAATTTAGAATAGAATAGAATAGAATAGAATAGAATAGAATAGAATAGAATAGAATAGAATAGAATAGAATAGAATAGAATAGAATAGAATATTTCTGTTGGAAGGGACCAGCAACAATCATCCGGTCCAACTGCCTGACCACCTCAGGGCTGACCAAAAGTTACAGTATATTTTTAAGGGCATTGTCCAAATGCTTCTTAAACACTGACAGGCTTGGGGCATCGAACACCTCTCTAGAAAGCCTGTTCCAGTGTTTGACCACCCTCTCAGTAAAGAAATGCTTCCTCATGTCAAGTCTGAACCACCCCTGGCACAGCTTTGAACCTTTCCCACATGTCCTGTCACTGGATACCAGGGAGAAGAGATTGACACCTCCTTCTCCACTTCCCCTCCTCAGGAAGCTGTAGAGAGCAATGAGGTCACCCCTCAGCCTCCTTTTCTCCAAACTAGACAAGCCCAAAGTCCCTAGCCACTCCTCATAGGCCATTCCTTCCAGCCCTGCCACCAGCTTTGTTGCCCTTCTCTGGATGCATTCGAGTGCCTTCACATCCTACTTGAATTGTGGGGCCCAGAACTGCAGGCAGTACTCCAGGTGAGGCTGCACCAATGCCGAATACAGCGGGATGATCCCCTCTCTTGACCGGCTGGTTGTGCTGTGTTTGATGCACCCCAGGATGCGGTTTGCCCTCTCAGCTGCCAGGGCACACGGCTGACCCATACAGAGCCTGCTGTCAGCCAGCACCCCCAGATCCCTTTCTGCAGGGCTGCTCTCCAGCCACCCCTCTCCCGATTTATACTTGTGCTCAGCATTACTCCGTCCCAGGTGCAGAATCCAGCATTTGAACTTGTTACCTTCCATCCCATTAATTGTTGCCCAATGCTCCAATCTATAGATCCCTCTGCAAGGCCTCTTGTCCCTCAGGAGAGTCAGCAGCACCTGCCAGTTTGGTATCATCAGCAAACTTGCTAATGGTGCATTCAACTCCTGCATCCAGATCGTTGATAAATATATCGAACAGAACTGGCCCCAGAACTGAACCCTGAGGAACACCGCTGGTGACCGGTTGCCAGTCAGTTTTACAATAGTCTGGGAGAGTATTTTCCTGTGTAAAATCACATTGAGAGCATTCATTTTAATCAGATAAAGAAACCTTAGGATAGATGATGATTTCTGCCATTAGTTGTTTGGACACTTTTTGATTATTTGATTATGTGTGCTCTTCCCAGTCCTCTGCAGTGCAGAGTTCATTATTTTACTTCCTTGTGCTGATGGTACAGCCTTGTGCAGTAAATGGTCTGCTAATATCAATTAAATTCTAGTAGGAGAGTAAGCTTCCTTGATGGTAAAATTAATGGCCACATTACGGAGCAAATGTGAAACAACTGCACTTAATAGAATTATTTTGGATTAGTGCTACTACAACTGGCAGCAGATAGCCAAATGCTTTCAGTACTCAAAATTATGAAGGCTGGCTATCTTCTCTGATTACAAAGCACAGGGTATGCAAAACAATACCTAATATTATTAGCATTCAGAGTATGAGTATGTTGGCGGGGGGTACCATCATTCTGAACTTAATTTTTCTTGGACAAAAAGTTTACAGAATTTCTATTGGTATTCACAAAGGCTCAAGGAAATGCAAATGAAACTATTTAACAGAAATTTGGCTCCTTTGGTTTCCTAATTCTCTGTGTGTGTGTTTGTATGTATGTAGGAGGGAGGACACGTGAGTGCCCATTTTCTCCTCACAGTTACATTTCATTTATATTCATTTGGAGCAAACATTTTTCAAATGCAGTGAAGTGCACAAATCAGGTTTTGTTAAAAGCAGCTGTGGATAAATGTTTCAGTTTTGGGGAGATCGAGAAATTAACTGTGCTTTTCAAAACGTATGATGACAAGGTTTTAATAATCTCTGGTTTCTGTATGATGGAAAGGTTACACCCAGCTGTGTCTGCCTGCAGTGCTTGTGAGAAAATGAAAATTAATACTATTTAGCATTTGCTTGAAAATGCATTTAGCAAAATCAGATGATAGAGAGACTGGAAAGACTGAATGCACAGACTGAGTCTGCTTCAAAGGCTGTCTTCTAACTCCTGCACGTAACACTGAGGGAGCCAATAATGTTTTGATTCTCAGAATAAAGCTAGAGAAAAATTTGCTCAGAAGTATCCAAAATGATATGGGTTGGTTTGTTTTGTTTTTTTTTTAATTGTGGGAAGGCATGTGTCCAGCACATTTAGCCCAGAACCAGACCTGTCCTGGGCTGCTGGCTCTGCCAAGGGAAGGGTCCCATCAATGCTTAAGCCTGGGGAAAGGACTTGTTTTTAGTGATGGGTAGCAATAGCACTCCCGTGCTTTCACAGGGTGGGATAAGGGACTGGGGGCAATGCCTCGTTCTAACAGGGACCAATCTGATGACTTTAAATTGCCTTGTTTGGGGGAGAAGGAAGCGAACAGCATGCCACAAGGAAAATCTCAGTGCTGACTTTAGCCCAGACACTGTTACATAGCCACTGTCACTGGGTGTGTCAGGCGGCGCCAGAATGTTAAATTTTGGGGTGCCTTGCTGGTCACCACCCCCGCGGGCTCCAGGGTGCTGGCAGGGGATCCGGAGTAGCCCCCTCTCCCTGGCAAGCTGGGTTTGTGCAGAAGTAGGAGTTGGCCTGCGTCTCCAGAGGAAAGGCTTATGAGCTGTGCAAGACTCAAAGAAGGTGTCAGGTTTATAGTCATGAAATCTTTCCAGTGAACGAAGGAAGTTTCCTAAACTTTGAAATAATCCCTCATTTCCTTTTGAGTCTTTGGGAACTGATATTTTCTCTCTTTCACTCTGAGTGGAAATGCCCTCCTATTTGACAAATAAGTCTGCCACAAACCCTCTTCCCCTCCATCAGATACCAGCAATTACATACCTCTTGTCTCATGTCAGATGTGCGCATCGGGAAGCTGGAGTGGCAACGCAAAAGTTGGGAACAAGCATGTCTGTAGTTGTTTCTCAAGACTTTGCCAGGTTCCTGCAGGAAAATACAGTCTTGAAGCTGCATGCACAGCTCCCTTCCCTGTTCCTGCATCAGCCTGAGCAAACCACATGGCCTCTGTATGTTAACCCTAGTCTGTAGGACAAGTATTAGAATAATTCTTTGTCTTGTGCGTTTAGATTACAAATAACTAACGGCCTTTAGCCTGAAACCCGTGCCCAAGTATAGGCTTCTTCACTCAAAAGCTTCTGTTTTTCCTGTGGTGGCATCATATTAGCTTTGTAACCCGCTGATTGAAGGCTTCCTCCACGCAGCCTGGAAGAGAAGCAGCTAACGACATATGTCATGGCCCATGTGAAATCAAAGAGAAATCAGGATATACAGCTCCAAACTTAATTCCAGCTTCTGTTAAATCAGAATGGGCCCCACTGTGCGATTACTAATACTTGGTGATATTTGACTACAGCACTTCAACATAGCTTCCCCGTGTCATCTGTTACAGTTATAACACTCACGCAATTTTCGAACAATAGCGATTGGGTGTGATTTGGCAGTTTGAACCTCAGGAAGCCATATATTTCCCCATGACACAATATTATCTAATATACTGGCTACCTCAGATTGCAGCAACTCTCAAAGTTAGCAGAGGGGTTATGATTTAATGCAAATAATAAAATCCATTTATTGCTTATTAGACACGAAGAAATAACATTTCTGGCATTCCACCTCCCTGCTCCTACCACGGTCTCTCATGAAGCAGAAGGAGCATGCCGTTTGAATTTAAGGCTCTTTGCTGGTGTTTTTAGAAGAGCACTTTACACCGGTGGCTGCACTCAGCATAGCTGTGTCCCTGTGCGCCGTGGCTTGGCACGCAGGCTTTTCTGCCCAAATGCATCTCCTATGCTCCCCTGCCTTGTTTGCTGTAGTAAAGGGAGGTGCTACATGCTGCTCCCCAAACTCAGCCGTGCAGGAGGCAGTGGGGAGGGGGCCGTGGGGCTGAGCAGAGCCCAGCTGGGGAGGCAGCCCGTGCTGGGGGGCTGCGGGGCAGGAGAGGTGGGCGGTAGGCAGCTCACGGCTCACTGGCTGGCATGCCTGCAAGAAAGCATCCTCTGGGACGCGCCGTTTGGGGTGCAATGTGGTGGTTAGGACTGGCGTAGACAGCAACTAGAGTTTGGTCTGGAAGGCACCGCCACTTCTGGCAGAAAGCCCATTTTCGGCACAGATGCAGTCTGTGGTGTTGATAGTCTTTCTGTCCTCAGTAATTGAATTACAGTTGTTATTTACTGTAGAAAACCTTCAGGCATATCCTATGACTGCTATTAGAAATTAACTGAGGGTTTTAAAATCCTGACTTTGAGGCTATTTCTTTCTCATTGCCCATTTTTCTTCCTGCATTTTTGAAGAACTCTTTCCATTTCATTTCCCCTCATTTCGTCACCTTTTATTTAATGGATATTATGTACCTGTTATGCAAAGCCAAATTATTTCCACAAATTTGGCATTCAACTGTTTCTTATGTTGAGAAAGCATCCAAGTGTGGACAGCTGACCAGATAATGCACTCTGCCATGTGGGTGCTGCTGTGGGACAGATTCTGCTTTTGTTTACACTGACATAAACCAAGTTGTTTTATGACATCTAGTCACAGTGTTCTGTATTTACATCAGATGTGAGGTTTGTTATGCTCTGAACTCCATCATAATGTCAAACAAGTGTTTGAAGAAGATATTCATTTTTTTAAATAAAAAAGTATTTTGAAAACCGTGTCGGAATTAAAAAATATTTTATGTACTTAATAGCACTTTAACTTGATGTACTTTCTTATTCAATATTCACAATGCCCATATGTTAGCTGCCAGCACTGCCTCTTGCCTGTTACCATGATCTTCTCCTAGCACATAAACTGTTCAGGATCCCATTTTCCTTTGAGATTAACCCCTCAGATTTCCATTCACAGTGCCACACACAGTGTATGTTTAAAACACTATAAAAGGTATTAATAATTCCTGAATCTACAAAGCAGAGCACAGAAAGAGAAAGGATAGAAAAGCAAAACATAATTCTCCCTGTTGAAATTTAAGCAGCACGACGAGATTAATTCTCCAGCTCTTGCGAAAAGCGTCATGGGATCTTTAAAGACCACAGACAAACCGGGCCAAGATCTTTAAGTCCCTTCAAGAGTAATGGTCCCTTCACACCATATAAACCATATAAAAGAACCACCGAGGGAAAGCCTCCCAACAATTTAAACAGCTGTGTAACACGTAACCCGACGCCAGGAGCGTTTATGCGTCCATGCACCGAGCGCATCCTCCTGATGCGTGCCAAACATTGTGTAACGTGTTCCTGCCAAAGACAGACGGACGTGTGTCGCCGACAGTGCGTAACGGACAATGCGCGGCGGTGAGGCCACGCTAGTGGCAGCTGAGTGGGGAGAAGGCATCGCCTCATTACGGCAGCCTCTTGAGCAGATGTTTGTGACTGCCCAGGCTGCTGCAGATGGGTTTAATGAGATTAACTCCCCAAATGAGAATTCTTCAAAAGAAATGTATTAGTAGTCGCCTGTATTCTCCCCTTAGCGAGACACATCATCTGCTTGGGACTGAAACGGAGGCACATCAGCCCAGGCAGCCCCAGCGCCACTGACAGCAGCGAACTGCTCCTCTGAAGGATTCTTTGTTGGCCAAGTGAAATGCCGTGAGTTGAGCTGTTGTCCTTTCTCACACCTACACCAGGGCTGGACCCTGCCACAGAGGTCCTTGTACCCCCTGGGACATGGGCTCTCCTAGCCTCTGCAAGACAGATGTGGGAAATGGAAGCTTTTCCAGAGCTTACGAAGGAAGCAGGAGTTTCCTCCTGGCCAGCAGCGTGCCATGGGCAGCGTGTCCTTGCTGCCTGAGGTCTACAGGCTTGCTCGGACAGGAGGGGAATTAATAGTTGTGGGCAATGCAGACACAACTCAATAGGTGTTACTGACAAATCACCAACCTGAGCAAAACCCAGATATGCCCAGCCTTCGGAGAGAAAGAGGAAGCTTATAATGTCATCATGAATGCAAAGAAAAAGGGCATTGCCGGATTGATGGGAAAATCATGGTGAAATTGCGTGTCTCCAGATCAAAGGAAGGAAAGTGAGTGCAGAGGGCAATGAGCCCAGCAGCAGGGAAGAGGCAACGGCAGGGGAGTTCATCAGCCTCCCGGCAGCCTAGACAGCTTGCACCAACCCTAGAGAGACAGTTTCTTGGATGTAAGTGTTGGATCTTAGAGTAACCAGCCCAAGAGCTTGCACATCAGAGGGAAAGCTATTCCTGATTCAGTCTTAATTAACGTGCAGGAGTTAATTCAAAGAAAATGACAGCAGCTGAATATTAAATAATTAGAGACAACCATGTAATTAGACTCACAAAGGGAAAATAAAACACCGGAAAGTGACATGGTTCTGGTAAGCATTAAAAAATAAGATGAGCAGGTTAGTTTAAAAGGCTTTAAAATTAAAATTAAAATAAAATCCCTAGAAAGTCACCTACTCAAAACAGTTATGTAGTGTCAGAAGATATGCCTAGGGCTGAATAAAAGGGAACCAGACGGGGCAGAGGAATGCCAAGTGGCAAGATTTAAGAGGTAATTTGAGCCAGTCCTTCAGCATTTGGAAATCTGACCCTACTGAGGGCAATAAACAGGATTATAAATTATGGTAGGTGATAAATTAGCAGGAAATCAGACGGATCAACATAGGCTTGAAAGGAATAGCTAAAAAAAAAAGTAAAGATAAAAAGATGTTTTCTTAAGTCTGTCAGAAGTGATAGTCATAGGAAAGAATCCACAGGGCTGTGAGAGCACCAGGGACCAAAGGAACCAACTAAAGAAAGACAAGGGTATTTTTCAGAAGGAAAATTATTTTTCAGTGCAAGTCTTTACCACTGATGATGTTGCTCCTGTTCCTAAGGATGAGCTGAAGCTGCTGAGGAAATACCACAACTGAGATGTTGGAGCACACTGAAAAAGTTGTGAGTTGCTACATTCAGATAGTATATCCAAGACTGGGAAGGCGCTCCACTCCTCAAAGAGCTGATGGGCTGAAAGAAAGCAAGCTTTTTGTGTACCTGAGGACGTCAAGTGACAAGCTTATCCAGTATTTACCCCCATACAAGGAAAAATCGCAATGAGTACTAATTGCCGCATTTGTACCTCAGAACTGGTTGAAACTATCATTGAAACTAGAGCAATAAGACACCTGGAAGCAGAATAAGTTGTTCGGATTTCTGTAGAAGTCTAGGGATCTAGTCAGGTCTCACTCCAAGCAGCTAAATAGTGAAAAAGTGAGAGAGCATTGTCATGAGCCGAACATTGTGCAGGAGGCAGAAAGCAGTGGGTAGGGCTAAACGTTTATTTTCATTATAACAAAATGATGAAAGGCAGAAGATCCTGTCCTGGTGCCTGTGTTACTCACTACATTTATCAATGTTTTGGAAATCAGGGTGGGTTGTATGGTAACAAAATTATGGGTGATTCAAAGAAGGAAGTAGAGAAAGATTAATTAAACACACAACATTCTTGGCAGATGCTTGCCCAATCCTTTTCTAAAAGCTCCAGTGATAAGAAACTTCACTGCCCCCCTTTCCCAGTCTGCTCCAGAGCTGCACAGTCATTACTATTGCAGAAATTTTCCTGATGAGTAACCTGTCTTCTTTACTGTGATGCCTGACATTACTGTTTATCCAACCCCCAGCAGACATTGAGAAGAGTTTATTCCTTTCCTATGACTTATCTTTTGCATATTTAAGGAATTATTTTTATGTTGAGTGACTTATGTGTGTCTAAGGACTCATCATGAGATATTTCAGGACTCATCATCTCTCACTGGAGTCTCCTCCATACTAAGCCAAATTCCTCCAACCCTTCTCACTACCAGCCCCTAGAGGACAAATCCTTCTTGAGTCATGGAGACCTAAATGGGACACAACCTTATCAGCACCACATACAGCAAAAGAATTACATCGTATTTCATGGACTGGTCATTTTTATCCATCATAACACAGCTGTTGCCTGTTTTGTGTCTGAATTCTTAACTAGTAGTGAGTTTGCAGACGACTATCCCCCCCAAGCTGGATTACCCTGCATTAATCAGTCATTCCCCTCCTATGTTTCTGGAGTTTGCTATCCCTATTCAATTATTAAAACTTTTAATTTATCCTTTTTCAGTTGCACCCTATTTCTCCCAAGCCATTTCTTCAATTTGTCAGTGTCATTCTACCTTCCCATCTTGTCCTCTGTCATCACTGCAGCTTCTCCCAGTTTAGTCATTCATGCAATTAAAAAGTATATGTCTGCTCTCTAATGTAACTGTTGAAAATCTTAAATAATGCTGGACACAGTACAGACACCGCTGAACCTCAGCAAATACTGTTTGCAAATTTGAGAATGAGCTGTTGATCACTACTCTGAGTACACGGTTTTAACCAGTTATGGTATTTCCTAACATTTATCTACTCCTTTTTTCCATGCTTATTTATGGGAATGTCACGCAAGGCATGTTGAAAGCCTTAATAAACTAAAGTTATGTGCCATTAACTTCCTCCTTCTAGCCAACAAGACCTGTTGCCCTGCCACAGAGAGTAAATTGCATTAATTTGACAAGACAGATCCTTGTTAGGTGTCATTCATCTGGTTTTTATCTTCCAGATGCCCCAAATCCTTTGATTTCTTGCTCCAGCATTTTTTTATGAATTAAGAAAAGCTGATTGCCTTGTAATTCCCCTGTTCCCTTATAATGATGAGAACTATGTTGGCCTTTTTGGGGGCTTATGATTTATCCAAGTTTGCCTCTGACACTCAAGTCTAGCCATCCTTCTCACTGGGCTAGATAATGCTTTTGACCTTACTGTAACATTCAGGGACTCTCCACTCTCCTTCAATCCTTTCTCTCTTACATTTTTTTTCTCTGTGTCGATCTTGCCTGCTAGATCTCTGATTATTTTGAGGACTGCTTTCCTAAGTCCATTCTCTTTATTTTGGTCTTTTCTCTTCCTGCTTTTTCTGAGTTATAGGATATGTCATATCATGGTGACAATTGTACAGGTCACCTTCCCTTCCATGTTCTTATATAGAATCAAAGGAAGCAGATCCTCTCTTCTAGTTGCTTTCTCCACCCTCTGCATTATCAATGCTGCTCACAACACGTCCCAAGATCTTGTGCACTGTCTCTACCCTGTTATTTTTCTCCTCAAGCAAATGCCTGTGTAGGAGTTAATCTCATTAATAGCAAGTCTTATGTTTTGGGTGGTTCTATTAGTTGCTGAGAAAAAGTTGCATTCATTTGATCTTCCTGCTATTGCAAAATCCTGCTGTGCTCATGCCTGTGTAAATCTCCTTCTTTTCTGTTTACTCTGCAACTTGATGGCCGTGAAAATATAAGGGAGATCTGGATTGTTTATGTTAGGTAGAAGATGTGGGTAGTTCTTTCTCCCTTCCAGTAAGAGATCACTGACATGTAAAAGACAAGAAATTTGAGATGGCTAAAAGGAAGCTTTTTCTTCCACAGACTTATCATTCAACCATTCATTGCCATGGGAACTCTTTTTAGCTGAGATGTAAGATTAAAAAAGCCACATGGGGCATGGATGTGGATAGAGTACATTTCCAGATAGCATGTGTGCTGAAAACAGTGTCAAAGAAAGATGCTAATTCTCATTCTCCAAATCTTATGCCAGTCTCTCCCAATAAAGTACCAGAGTGACTCATGAGGTGCTAAAGTGGCTTACCCTCCCAAGATGAGCAATTTTGTGCAGGAGTTAAGGAAACTTTCTGAGCCCTAGATTAACTCTGCCACATGAGTCACGTTTCTGACAACTGGTGGTATCAGGGCAATGCATTTGGGCTGTTCCTCCCAACCTGAGCACAGCTGGATTTACCTCTGCACCCACTTACAGCTCTTACACCTTTCCCTGAAGCATTTGCTGCCAGAATTTATGGAGGACACGGCAAGGTTTCCAGACTGAATCAGAGCAGGAGCTGCTTTCCTGTTCTAAACTTCAATAACTTTTTGGCAGCAGTTTCCAAACATTTTACTTACAATCCCACTTCCCGTGTCACTCATCTACTTCTGTTTGCCTTTCCGGACTTGGGAGCTCTTCTGCAGAAACTGCTGCTTTATGGCATCATGTGCTCCCCACATTCCCTTCCTCCACATCCACATCTTCCCTACACTCCTGTCTCACCCTGCTGCTCACGTCCCTCCCCTCTCCGCAGCTCTCTGGCTGCTCCATTCCTCTCCTGCACCTCCGCCCTGCGGATGCTGCCATGCTTCCCTCATTTCTGCTTGCTTGAGGTACTCCTTTACCCCTCAAAACTCTGTGAAAGTCTTGCTGCATTCTCAAAGTCCCTCTAGACTTCCCTTTGCCCCGGTCACGCATCCCTGAGTGTGTACTCCCAAAGTGTCCAACTATGCTTTGGCATCGCATTATGTCACGAGTGACAAAACTTGCTTGTGATGGTTCTCAGATTTCAGGGGGTGAAGAAGTCCGTGTCAAGGGAAGCTGGGATTTTCCTAGCTTGTTTTATTGGAGAAAATTGCAGGGAATGAAGAATCAAGGTGGGACATGGACAGTTAAATTTGATCATTTGTTAGGAATGGCGCTGTAGTGTAAGGAGCCCATAAAGCATATACATAAGAGCAGCAATAAGCAAGGGGCTACAGCTTCCTAAAGGAAACTTTATTAAGTTTGAAAGTTAAGATAGGATTGTTCTCAGCAGAGTCTTCATCTTTTTTAACAAAAAAGGGCTTTTTGTCCCACAGTGAGTGACTCTCATCTGCAGGACTGGATCTAGGTGCAAGTGGTTGCTTCCTAAGCTGGACAATGCCAGCTGCGGGGGCAGGAGTGGTGCCTATAATTTTCCTTGCCCATACCCCCTCACTAGGTCCACCTCTGCACAGACTAACAATTTGGTTTCATGGAAAGGAAGGAATGGGATTATTTAGAAAATAGGATAGAGAAAGAAAGCAATACATTAAAAAAACGCTTTTGCTGGCTCTGTTCTTGAAGAAGAGATTTTTCCTGACTTAGAAACACCTACAATGGCAACGAAGAAAAATGTCCCAGAAAATTACTGGAAAAAATGTGTAAGGAAGAGGCTGATTAATTTCCAAAGTAATTTTCTGTGAGATTTGTCTTCATTGTCATTGAAGGTGTTTCTAAGAAAGAGTCTGATTAATTTCCAAAGACTGCCCTTGTTTAGACAGAAAATCATGTTTGCCCTGTTTCCACTCTGGTGATTTACATTTTTCACTTTGGGCATAGGCCAGAAGGATTTACAGCTTGAGAAAGGATCTTCCATCTTCCTAGGAAGTTAAATCATTGGCACCGCTTCAGCTTTTGTGTATAAAGGAGATTAACATCATATTGACGTATAAGGTTGAATGAACCACAAAACAGATGTTTGGATAGTCAACTGAACGCTGGACCCAATGGAAAAATTCCATTTTGATCAGTTTGAGGTAGGCCTAGTCGTCTTGTGGCTGTGCAGGATACTAAAATCTGGACTTTATAAATGAAACACTCATTAAAAAAAAAAAAATCCTGGAGAAACACAACTGCTTCAGGCTTCTCATTTTATTTTTCTAAACTGCAGTAATCTCCAGCATGGATGGTCTAGCCCAAATGGAATACATTAACATTAGTTATTCTAATAATTATGGATTTTCAGATGATAGCCATCTCCTAATCACAGCTGGTCCACATCTAAAATATGTGGTGCCATGATATTATCTTTTCAGTGACTTTTCACAGAGGTTGCTCTGGGAACAAGTGTGGAGGGCCAATGGGTCCTGCTGTGGAGAGGTGGTTCATCACTGGATGTTTACTTCATTCCCAAAGAGCACTGCGAGCTATCTCAGTTAAAGCAGTGGATAAGGACTGGGATTAACCGTGACCAGTCTTTACCAATCACACACACAATGAGCCATAACTCAGGCCTGGACTGCTCATCCCCACAGCGCAGTCATGCCTTCAGGTCATTACAGCCAAGCAGCATAATTAGCTGCTGTTGCTGTGGATGTGATTTCCCTTTCTTAGGCTCACCGTGCTTTTTTTGCTTTTTCAGCCATGTATTCTAATACATACCATTGCCATTTGTATATGGCAAATTTCTATCCTTTCCATGCTAGTCTCTACCAAGTGGTAGCAAGGCAAGTCTCATTGGCTTTTTCTTACCTGAAAGGGGATTACAGCACTGACTTTTTTTATCTCGTTTATGGGGCAAAGGGGAAAGGATGGCCCCTCTACCACGTTATTAAGGCCTTTGTTTTAAGCACGCTTATTATTGCTCACTTTCTCTGACATAAGGAGTTCATTTGTTGGACCAGCAAGAGCAGCGCTGAGGCAAACAGGCCTGTAGTGTGCATTGATCCTCGCATGTTGTAAACATTAGACACTTGGGTCCAGCCCTTGCTCAGAGTCCGTGTAGGGATGCTC
The DNA here is from genome assembly GCF_030463565.1 of Pelecanus crispus. Taxonomy (NCBI): domain Eukaryota; kingdom Metazoa; phylum Chordata; class Aves; order Pelecaniformes; family Pelecanidae; genus Pelecanus; species Pelecanus crispus. The sequence continues at coordinate 52,047,527 of NC_134643.1, forward strand.
AAGGATGCCACTGCATCTGCCACTCTTTCAGCCAGATTTGGTCAGGTAAGTGGTGAGAAACAGAGAACCAGCAAGTGTCGGGTTTGTTTAGCAAGAGTTTTTCGAATATGCGGTACTACAAATACCAGTGTGTCTTGGATTACATCACGGGCAGATTGTGTTTGTTACAGGAAGCCTGGAGGTGAATCTGACCTTTAATCATTACTAAACTGGGTAGTGGAAAAAGCCTAAATTAAGACTCTTAAAAGGAGCAAGAGAGGTGGGGTTTTTTTGTAATTTGACCTCACAATATCTGTATAAGCAGAGGAAACACATGATACAAATTGCAATTTTCTATTAAGCCTCTGAGTGTTAGCACCAGCATAAAAAGAAATGGTGCCTTTGAAGTACCTCAGTAGATTAAGATACTTATTTAGACAAGGAATGTGGGTTGCAAGATGGGGAGCTGGTCAAAAGCGAGTCTGCCTCTTCCGACAGTGCTGCCTCTAAGTTCTGTTTTAGTTGAGGATATTAATTTGAGGTCTTTCCTTCAGCTACAAAATTTGCAGATACATTGACCTCTTTGATCTCTGAGATACTCTTAGGCTTACACCAGGAGATACTCTTAGGCTTACACCAGAAGATACTCAGAAGATGGACCCAGTGTGCGCAGAATCCTCCATGAACATTATTTACTTTTCTTCTTTCTGTTACTCCCTTTACGTTGAGATTCACCTCCCTTGACTTCAGGTGACTTAGATTAAGCTACTTGTCTGCTACAGTCAATAGAAGGAGACACCAACCATAGTGTGTAATTTGTGTCACTTATCATAAGTTTCATTTCTCACCTCCCTAAATGCAGCCTCTGGAAGAGACTTGCCCTCTTCACTGACTTTGGACAGACCGTAGACCCATGAATCTGATTAGATGGATTAAGGTAAATTTGATCACGGATCATACTGGTGTCCATGATGACTTTACACTTTCTTTTTCCCAAAAGTCAGGGAGCTGAAAAGGAGAGAAACACTACCAGTGGCATCCAAGGTACCCAAAGGAAAGCTCAGTCTGTAAGCCTCATAATGGGAATTAATTTTTGCTTTTTCTCCTCCTTTTGTACTCTTCTCCTTTGAGCTCTGCCAAATTTTACTCTATATATTTCATGTCCCTCTTAATTTTCTGAAATAAATACCTGACACTGGGCTGGAGATCTGCCATGGTTTCATGATAAGTGAGCCCTGTTTAAACAACCCATTTCATCATCTAATTTTGGTTTCTACTGTCATTTTTGTCTTTCTCCACTGCAAACGCTTTAGCAAGTGTGCATGTTATCCCAGCAAATATTTATTTTAGGTTCTAACTGGAAAAGCTCCTTTCCATTCCAGGAATATTTTGAAAGTCTGGAGGTGAGTCTGGGCATGTCTACATGGATGGGCCCAGACAAGTACGCTCATCTGCTATGCTCTGAGCTGATCGAATGGGAGCCAATTCTGGTCTGGAAACCATCAAGCCATATTCCTGCAGCTCTGTGCCCAAGCTAACATGCCCTGCAGAAGAGACCACATCTGTCTGCACCCATCTGCGTAGACATGCCTTATGCATATAAAGCACTTAATTTTGTTTCTCTCCCTCTCGTTGGTTGTTTCTCCTGATGCATAGACATATGCATGTACACACACGCGCATGCACACACTCCCATTTTGTATATCTATTACAATCTATAGGGGCTAAGTAGCACCAAAATATCACAGGAATTATGTTTTTACCAATAACAAATACCCCTTCTGAGTGAACCAGCAATTGAAAACCAGTCTATATCCTCTCTTTGTGAAATGTTATACTGGCAGATAAACTAGAGGACCTGACAACGCGTTCCATCTCTATTTACGATTCATGATTATTATTTGAAAATTAATTGAAAGCCTGGCACTTGCAAACTTTTTACTCCAGGCAATACACTCCAGAAGGAATTAACAAAAGAGAAGTGTTAGTTCAAAAGGCAATCTCTTCCAGCTACATCTGCATTTAAGGTTCACTCTGTGAACTCACAGACTGTATTGAAATGAGCAAAGGGAATAAAGATCCTGAAGTTACCCATGTGCAAACAGCATATTGCTATGCAGATGCAGAGTATGGCCTGAAACCAACTAACATGTTTTTTTACAGCCCTTGCTGTCCCCGAATCCTTGGAGGAATTCTGGCTGGTGCAGACTTCCTCCTGGAACATTAGCAAAAAGCAAGCTGGAGCAGCGGTCTCACGCCACCTTCAAAGAGCACTCCCCTGGCCCCATGCATGGAGCCAGTCCTCCTGACGCTGGTGTTCACACGCCTCTCCTCCCTGACCGGCTGTGATTAATGACCCTTGGAAGACCCCAGGTGTTCTGGGTGCCTGATGCTTATGACTGTGGACAGCTGTTTTGTGGAACACAACTGGGATGGAAAAAGTCCTGTATCCTTTTCCCCCTTTTCTCACATTAGTGGAAAAAGACCCTTCAGTAGTGCTTGAGAAATTACTTTTGCACACGGTGTTCTCATAGACTGTGGGGGGCGCATGCTGATATATGAAGTGGATGCCTATGGATATAGTCCTGTGGTTTTGGCTAAACAAATGTAATGGATGCCTTCATTACTAAAAGTCTACTTCAGCAGCCAGCTGTGTATTTACCCACTTTTGTTTGCAGTGACGACTGAATCGCCTCCTCATCTTGTAGCACTTAAACGAGCATTGCTCCGTTCATACTGGTGGAGATGCCTCTGTTTCTAAAAGCTTGTCTACAAGGGGAGGCTAGTGTGCATTAAGATAGGGTATGAATTTACAGTGCTCTTGGAGTATCCACACTTGATAGAAAAGCTATAAGGATGGAAAATGTGAAATTATGCCTGGTGGAATGGCTTGTTTAGCTAAATCTGGTCTAACTGTGGATAATGCCTTATTCAGATGGCAATTTTGGTCACCTGGCAGATGTTCATGCAAGTTCACATAGCTTTTGAGTAATTATTCCACAGCTTCTCATCCCATTTTTGAGGCATGATTTCCATTCTCTCCAGTCACTGTTTTTCTTGGCCTTTTTCCAGATGTGAGTGATTTGATAAAACTCCTGTTCAAATGTAGAGTTTCTGCAGCTGTAATCACTTTTGGCAGCCTGCCCAATAAGATAAGCTGATCTCCAATTATTAAAAAGATTGGACTGATAACAAGCTTTACTCCATCATCCTTGAAAAACAAACAATACTCACCACTCCATGAAGGGCTGTTCTTGGAAAAAGAAGATCTGATTTTTAACACAGAAAGCTGAGGGCAGTAATAACAGCCTTGCTTAGTTTCTCTTCATAACATCAGTGATGCCATGACTGTATTTTTAAACCAAAATAGCCCTTTAAGCTATTGATAGGCATTATAAGTACTTCTGTACAAAGGCAGAGATTGAGTAGACGTATACTGGTATTTGTACATCACTCCAGCACTTCTTTGGCAGTGTTATTAGTATCTGCAACATCCAGACTTTCCTTTCCAAAGCTGCTGCCTTTCTGAATGTGCACATAAAAAGGATAAAAAGAGGTCCTTAGGCTCACACTTACTCAGCAGTGTTATACTGGAAATTCACTGGGCTTCAATTGTCATACTGACATTGATGATAAAGAATCAGGTAGTCTTACAATGTTAACTATTTCTTGTAATGACAGAACCATTCAGGCTGCAAGGGACCTCAGGAGGTCTCTAGTCCAACCCTCTGCTCAAAGCAGGGTTAGGTCTGAGACTGAATCAGGTTGCTTAGGGTTTCATCCACCTGGGATCTTAAAACCTCCAAGGATGGAGACTGCTCAGCCTCTCTGGGCAACCACCGTTTGACTGTCTTGGTGGAGAAAAAGTTTCTCCCTATATCCAGTCTTTTCACTGTAGCTCAGTCATGAGTTCCCTGCTGAGTCAAGCCAGTTTCCTGACACATCTGCTTGTTTTCCTGCACACTAGGATGGTTTTGTGCTTGGAAGAGGTTGTCAGTAAAGATTTGCCAGTTTTCCTGAGTTTTTCTGCCCTTCAAAGCTGGTTCCTATGGGATCCAACCTACCAATTCTCTGAGGAAACTGAAGTCTCTGCTCTCCTGAAGTGCATGGTCTGTAGTCTGCTACTTGTCTTCCTCACTCTCTTCAGTATCTTTAAGTCCACTATTTCAGGGTCTCCAAAACCAAGCCTGCCATTGATTATCAATCCCCCAACCAGTGTGAATGCTTTGTGAATAGCAGGTCCAGAGTGTGTGTGAGATCCCAGGTTGGTTTATCTAGTACTTGTGTCAAGCATTTGGCCCTGACAACTTCCAGAAACCTCCTGGCTTGCCTGTATCCCTCTCTAGTGCTCTTCCAGCATATGTAAGGGAAGTTAAAATCTCCCATAAGAGGCAGAGTATGTGATCCAGAAACATCTTCAGACTGTTTAAAGACAGCTTCACCTTTTTCCTCACCCCAGTTAAGTGGTTATTAAAAAAACTCCCACCAGACTGTCACCATTACTGATTACCCATCCCTGTCCTGACCCACAAGCTCTCACCCAGCCTACTGTCTGGCCCATTGAGGAGCTCCTTATATCAGAGCTGCTCCAATCCCATATATGCATCCACACCCCCTTGTCTCCCTGCCTGTCTTTCCTGAAGACCTGGTATCCACCCGTCACAGCACTCCAGTTGTGTGAGCTGTCCCAACACATCTCAGTGACTCCAATGATGTTGTAGTTCCTCTTCACCAACCAGACTGAGGAGACACAACCTGGGCCCCTATGCCCTTAGCCAGCACCCCAAAATCCATGTAGTCTCTCCTGACATGCTTGAAGTCCCTAGCAGTAACATTGGTGCCCATGTGGAAGAACAGCTAGGGTAATAATCTGAGGCCAGAAAACCTTTGGTCATCTCTGCAGTGTTCCAGACCCCAAGTGCTGGTCAGGTTGGCAGGCAGAGAATTCTGTCTCCTGCAGCAGGGTGTCTTTAGCAACTATTGATCTCCTGTTCCTCTCCATGCAGATGCTTGGTTGAGGGCCAGCTGGCCATGGCACCTCCCTGAAGGGAGGTCGTCTCCCCTCGGTCCCAGGGCAATGCACTGGTTCTAGTAATTGTAGAACCACGGACCAATAAAGCCTCATACATCCTGTATGCCTGAAATGGTCCAGCCTTCCCCATCTTGTGAGCGTCTATCCATCAGCCCTCTGTGGGTTGTCACCAGCTCTCCTTCCCAAACACAGGGTTTGGGCTCCTGGCTTTACAGGGTTTCTGCAAAGACTCTTTCAGTCTCTTGTGCTCATCCTCCTGGATGGTGTGTGCCCAGTCACCTCCTGGCACTTCTCCTTGCACGCCCATGAGGCACATGGTGCATTCACTCACCCAAGACTGCCCTTATATCAAGAGTTTCTGTGAAACACCCTTTTCTTCTGCCTGAAAATCTTGTCCAGATGGGAAGAGAAATTTGCCCAGTCAGAGCAGAAACTTCATTCAGTTCATATGCAGTAAGTTGGATGTAACCAAGAAAGATGAAAGAACCCAACAACCTTCCCTGTCCCCCAGCCTGCAGCATGGAGCAGCCTTGGGGTCCCCGGTGCCACAAGGACTGCAAGTGGCAAATGGAGCCCAGATCAACCTGCCCAGTGGACCCTGGGCTGGGAGAGGGGCTACAGCAGCTCAGTGCTGCAGAAGTGGGGCACAGCCCCTCTGAGGGGAGAGGAAAGAGCAGTTTGCAGGCATCTCACTATCAGTGTGCCAACACTGACAGGGGCTTGGAGATGCAGGTAGGATGGCCCTGCAGAGGGACCTCACAGGCTGGACCGATGGGCCAAGGCCAACTGTATGAGGTTTAACAAGGCCAAGTGCCAGGTCCTGCACTTCAGTCACAACAACCCCATGCAACGCTACAGGCTTGGGGAAGAGTGGCTGGAAAGCTGCCTGGCTGAAAAGGACCTGGGGGTGTTGGTAGATAGTTGGCTGAACATGAGCCAGCAGTGTGCCCAGGTGGCCAAGAAGGCCAACAGCATCTTGGCTTGTATCAGGAATAGTGTGGCCAGCAGGAGCAGGGAGGTGATTGTCCCCCTGTGCTCGGAACTGGTGAGGCCACACCTGGAATACTGTGTCCAGTTGTGGGCCCCTCAATGCAAGAAAGACATTGAGGTGCTGGAGCGTGTTCAGAGAAGGGCAACAAGGCTGGTGAAGGGTCTGGAGCACAGGCCTTATGAGGAGCAGCTGAGGGAACTGGGGTTGTTTAGCTTGGAGAAGAGGAGGCTGAGGGGAGACCTTATTGCTCTCTACAACTACCTGAAAGGAGGTTGTAGTGAGGTGGGTGTTGGTCTCTTCTCCCATGTAGTTAGCGATAGGACGAGAGGAAATGGGCTCAAGCTGCGTTAGGGGAGGTTTAGGTTGGATATTAGGAAAAATTTCTTTACGGAAAGTGTGGTCAAGCATTGGAAGAGGCTGCCCAGAGAGGTGGTGGAGTCACCGTCCCTGGAGGTGTTCAAAAAACGTGTAGACATGGCACTTTGGGACATGGTTTAGCATGGACTTGGTAGTGTAGGTTAATGGTTGGACTGGATGATCTTAAAGGTCTTTTCCAACCTAAACGATTCTATGATTCTATGATTCTGTGCTGGGACAGGGAAGCACATGGTACACTGTAGCAGGATGTGGCATGCTCCATGGCAGTGGGAAAACTGCAGGACTTCTGCAGCCTGGCACTCCGCCAGATAAAGCATCCCTGATTTACCAAGCGCATCAGGATCTCTCCTGCTGGAGCATCTTAACATGATCTTGTCTTTCTTGCCCTTTGCATGAGAAACACTAGTGTGAAGTTGTCCAAGTGCGTGAGTCCATCAGTCTGCGTATGCACAGAGGGTGCCAACAGGCCAGTGGTGGGACAGGCAGGAAAGTGGTGGCACACTTGCAGTGGTGGCACTTGCTCTCAGGAAAGCAGGGAGCTGAGAGCCCATCCCCATGGAGGATGTCAGGCAGAGGTTTGCACTTCCAGTGCAAGCCTGGAGACTCCAAAAAAGATCGACAGCAGGGACAGCTCAACATCGGCAGACCAAAACCCACTAATAGGACTCCAGTGCCTCCAACCTGGGAGGGCCTGCAGGGAGGTGAAGCCTCCTCCAGACCCTGGGCCATGCACAGAGCCTGCCTGGGCTGGCAACAGCTTCTAAAACTCCAGTGAAGGGTATCACGAGGGCTAGAGGTAGTCACAAAAGTTGCATCTGCAACCCTGAGGGGATTTCTAGCTGACATAGTAAAAACATGAGAACAATTCAAACCAGTGGGATAGAAAGGGAGAAAATTAATATATAAAGCCATTCAAGTGTGATTTTTTCTTTTTTTTTTTTTTAACATTCTGGCATTTTTTTTACACACATTTCCATCAGTAATGGAAATGCCATCAATGCCTCCAAGCAATGTGGAATTTCCTTCTCATGAACCCTCTCCCTGACATCTGTCTCCAGAGAGATGAAATGTCACGGCCTGAAATCAAGCAAGCAATTCTAATAATTGTCTGCCACTTATAGTGCCTCTTTCCTGCACAGCATAGCAGCACCCTGTCAGCTTCATCCTATAGCTGGGGAAACTGGAGGAGAGCGAGTTAAGCAATTGCTCTGGGCCTCACAAGAACTGGAGGGTAAGTGTCCTGCCTTTCCGGCCAGCCCTTGTGCTTTGGGCTACACTGCTTCCATCAATGATTTGGTAGTGAAATCATGGCACTGGTATGCCTAAATTCTCTCTGGTCTTCACTTTTTTTAGCTATTGTAAACACCAAATCAGTATCCTGGTTATCTTAGCTGAGATGGTGGACAAAGACAAGCGCTTGGAAGGAAAGAAAATAACAGGGGTGCATAGTGTGGCTTCAAGAAATCACTTAATGACAGGATGTGGAGAAACTCAAAGACAAAAATATCAGAAGGAATGACAAGAATGGTGCCACAGTAAAGAGTGGCTAAAATGCAGGGAGCCAAGCGAAGCCCTAAAAAGGCAGGCTTGGAAAGAGCTAATATAGCATCTCACAGGACATTGTTGTGTGCCACGCACTAGAGAGATTAAATGACAGAGGTGTTACCCTGACATCAGAAGAAAAGCGGGATGAAGGACAGGCAGGAGCACAAGGAGGTGAGAAAGAGCAAGTGTATCTCACCCTTACTCCTCGCTGCAAGTATTTTTTCAGTTTGTGGTCACCTGCTACCAAAGAGATCAGCATAAACTGCACGATGGCGTGTGTTTTAGGCGCACACAGAATGACTGTCCAAGGAGCGAGTGCTGCTGTCCTTTACATTCCCCTGTAGCATATGCATTACTAGCTTCTTCAAGTAAACAAGCTCCAAATCAGAGGAGACAGATTGCATGGGAGAATCTTGCCCTCTATTATCAGTTCATATCTAGTCCAAAACCCACAAGAGTCCTGGGGCCCACAGTGAGAACTAAAATTAGAAAACCTGTGACAAAAATAGAACACTGCTTCTTTTAATAGCCTGGTTTTATTTTGAGATACCCTTCAGGGAATGCCCCACTGAAATGTGATCTGAAGCCAAATCCTTGACTACACAAAACTTGTCTTATTTGTGCAGATGGTTTAGTGGATTACTTTTTATTTTTATGTAATTGACAGTCATTAAAAAATGATTGCACAAAAAATTAGCTGACGTGTTCTGAAGATGCTGGCAAAGTGAGGTACTCAGACTGTTATCAGTGAAGGAGAAGGCAATTTCCTCCCTCCCCAGTGCACACAGTGACAGCGGGTCCCGCCACATCCACGCAGTGCTGAACTGAGATTATATGCCCTGTGTCAAAGTGTACCTTGCAGTGTCTCAAGAAAACCTTGGGAGGAGATAATGAAAGCTGGGTAGATCCTGGACTGCTGAGGATTTATTTCCCACATTCTGACTAGTGCAAGTCTAAGGGTTAAATAATAATGCCCTTTGTTGAAATGAACCTGATACGCTTTAATGGAATTTTTTCAGCTCCTCTGTTACTGAAGTCGCAGTGCATTACTGAGCCTTCGTGTCCCAAATTTCCGTAGATGCAATTCTGGCCACGAGCCAAGTCATAAGATAGCAAAACATAAGCCTCAGGAGCAGTAGGCTTAGGAAAATATACTGTTTACAGCGCCTGCCATGGAGTACTTTCAAAGGCCTAATTTTAGATGTACGCACTGGAATCAAATAGCAAAGGGATCAGTGGGGTGACGACTGGAGGATTTTTTATTCAAATGTCAATTATAATTAACCTAGAGCACAATGATATGCTCCTGTCCCAGAGCATTTGTGGTGGCATGTAACACCATCCTTGGAAGCTGGCAGGACATCCTGAGAAAGATGTTCCTCACCTCGGGCAACAAAACCACCAAACGTTTCTGCTGACGTTTGTCCGTGAAGTCTTACTTTGGTGTCTGTCCATCAAGGGCTGGCCTTGGGCACAGTAGAGCAAGCGGCTTCCCTTGGCCCTTCCCACCACCCTCCTCACTGCTGCAAGGCCACCCTGAGGGCATGTTCCTGCACCACCGCCCATGCCATCCTCTTCCTTTTTCATATTGCATAATTGCAAATCCCCTGTGCTCGGGGAGGAGCAATCTGTCTCAGGGTGTGAAAGGAGCAAAAGCTCCCAGTGCTTGGGCTCCAGGAGGGTCAGAGAAATCAGGAGGTAGTGTCAGTCCTCTCCCATGGGAATGGCCTCGCCATGCACATCCCTGGTCCTCCCAGGGGCTGGCTGTGGGACTCCACATACTGACGTTGTGGTCACACCTGGGACTGTTGCGCTCCTCCTCATTTTTGTGTTTTCTTCCTTTCTTTTCCTTCCTCTGGATGGGGGTGGCAGCTGTCTGTGAGACAAGGTGGAGCCCCTTCAGCAGTAAGGGAAGTTGTCAGGCACACTGCGTGGGTTTTTTTCTCTACTCATGCCGTAGGCTCTTCCTAGAGTCAAACAATTTTGCTGTGTTTTGCCAATATACTGCCTAGTGAGACAGCATCAAACCTACAGTTATGCCACAGCAACACATACATAAAGCCTAGGGCCAAGAGCTTCCAAATATGAAACCCACACTTTGGCTTGTTGCATAACTATATGCATAAAAATGGGAGGATCCTGATTCCTCAGTCCACTCTGGCAGTTTTTCACTAGTTTAATTTCCATGTAACGAGGCTGTAATAAAACAAGCGTAACGGAATAGAACAGTGCACAACAGGTGGAGGCCTCATTTACAGGGAGTCCCAGAAAACTCCCCTTGGCCCCTGCAGAGCTCAGAGGTGCTTGCTGCTGCCTTGCCACATCCAGAGACCTGCTCCCGAGCAGAGGACAATCCCATTTCCTCCAGGCTCCTGTGCTGCCACCTCTCAAACAGACTTGCCTAAGGCAGGAGATGAACCTTGCCATTGCCACCGCTCCTTGGCCAAGGACCCTGTTTCTCACTCAGTCTTACTTCTCCAGACTCTGTTCAAGAGCGCAGACCTGAACAGCAACAAACCCTGCTAATCCTTTTGGTAGGTGAGATCAGAGTTTGGAGATTATTCACATTTAACTCCCCCCCATTTCTTTACTTTCTATTAGCTGAGGTGGAAAAGATCTGGATCTTCCTCCCTTCAAACCGTTGCTGGAGAAGCTTTGGCGAGAGAAGCGTGGCCTAAACAGTCTCACCTATCCAGTTGGACGTAGTGGGGTTTGTCTGACCAAATGTGGACATCTCTGATGTGGATATCAACAGCTGACACCAGGATCTGGTCTCCCTTTATAGCTGATGAACATTTTACATGAACTTCCAAGTTATACTCGCCTCATACTAAAGCAATGTCTGAAGGAGACCAGATGAATCATGCTTTCTCAAGCATGATTTCCTGAAGCAGCTCTCTCAGATGTGGTTATCTGCACTAGAGGAATCTAAAATAGGCAAGATGAACTCTATCTTTAATGCCTCTTTTCATACTTCAGTAAGCTTCCAACAAGTCATTAACTGCATTTGAAGCAGAGTGCCGTGTCCCAGTTTCCTGGAAAACATTTAAATCACGGGCAGAAGCTCCTTCTCATACAAATTGCATGTGCAATACATAACAACTTCCTGCCCCCAGCCAGGAGCTGGGATTATGGAATGCAGCTGCATGACTGCATTCTGCTTGTTGAGACATGAGAGCAACAAATCCCTCCTAGGTGATAATGGGGTTTGGAAACCGGACCATCTCCTGGCTTCACCTTTTAAGAGATACAGTGACAATGGAGTTTTAAATGAACTTAATAAAAAGAAATGAACATAAGATGAGAATGTCACAGCAGCTTATAGACTTCAGTTTTTATGCAATGTAACAAATGTTGTCATGCTCTGTGTCAGAGTTCTGACAGTATTACTATGGTGGATGGTAGTAGTCAGTCAGCACAGACCTGTATAAACCCAGGGCATGCAGATGCCTTCATCTGGGCGATAAGAAGGACTGGTTAAACATCTTCTAATATAAAGATAGCTGAAGCCATTGCCCAAGAAAATGGCTAGTCATCACTGCAAAGCCAAAGCAAAAGCTAAGACACCAACAGAAATTCGGAGACTCTCCTAAAACTGACCACAAGCCCAGGATGCACCAGTTATATCGCAAGCAAAAAGCTGCAGTAGGCAAGAGAAAGCCAGCAAATGAGGACCGATGTCATGTCCCGAGGAGAAAGTACAGGCAGAAAATGTACTCCCTGGAAGAGTTGTCTTGGAAATGGTGAGCAAGGAAACTGCCAGATATTTGTTTTTACTGCGTTCACAGAAACAGGTTTTGTGTAAAATATTGCATTCTTTGTAAATAATCAGTACAATCCCAGAGAGCTGGTAATTGACTTCTGTAATCAATTCTCCTTGCAAACCCTGAACATTGGCTAGCCTCTCCATCCAAGGGGCATTAATATGTTGTCCAGGAGCCTGAGTAATTAAGGACAAGGTAGATTTCTGTGGCTTGCACTGAAAAAGGCAGAACTGTCAGTACCTTGATAACGCAGTGACCAGGACAACTTTTTATTTGGTGACTCACTGTTGAAAGACTGTTCTGTATGCTACTTACCCCTCTGCTTAGTTTGGACACACTGTACTCAGGGATGCTACCAAAATCAATATTGTAGATAAGATTATGGTCTTGGCTAGAGTCAAGGAGATACTGCAGGGAAATAAAAAACAGTAATTTGAAAGTACATGGCATAAAGAGTACCCTATTCATTTTCAAGCAATTAGTACCCATAAGGAAAACTAAAAACATCCATGGCAGATGTCAAAGAAAGTGTACCGAGACAACTTCCTTCTTAATAGATTTGAAAACAATCCCCATGCAAAAGGATATAATGGAGTCAGAAAAGGGCATCTTAAATGGTTGAAGTGGTTTATGGTACAGCTATAAAGCAACACTAAATGTAACAGGCACGGAGGTACCCTGTAGTAGCCCTAGTATAACAATTGGGGATGCTGGGGAGTACCAAAAAACAGACCACTGAGGACTGTACACTCCCTAAATAGCATCTCCATTGCCACTGTCCATCCTGTTTCCTTCTCGGGGAAAGGGAGAAGAAAGCAGAGAGAAATCAAATGATTATGGGGTGCAAGAATGAAGATAAGGGAGAGGAGTGGGAGTCAGAGAATGAAAAACATAAAAACGGCACCAGAGGGAGACCCTGAAGAGAGCAGCCAGCAGTGCCCTGCCGGGAGGCCTGGCAGCAGCGGGCCCTGCAATGATAACACCAGAACCCTTTTTCCTACACTATTATGATTTTTAAAAATAGCCCTTGAACCGAGAAGAAACAACACGGGTCAAATTCTGGGGGACTGGGACACATCCTTCCCTGCTTCAAAGCAGCAGCTGCTCCTGACTGTCCCTCAGAAGGATTGGCATGGGATGACAATCCCACAGGAGACCCAAAAGAGACATCTGGGAGCCAAATCTGTGATTGTTTCCAGCAGGGAGAGCAGGGCTTTCAGTGAAAGGCAAGGAGCCACCATCCCCAGTGTCCAGCACCATGGCAAGGCCAGCATGTCTCTCCTTCATCTCCACCACTTCTCTCATATCTTGGTATCCCATCCGATAGGGTCTCACCCTGCTCCCTCAGTGCCCTAAAATGTGATTTCCTAAAAGGCTGCAATGCCAGGTGGTGCTAATTCAGGTGGCTTTGCAGAGAGAGTTATAGTCCAAGGAACAGAGCAACTGAACCAGCCCAAACTAAACCACTGCGCAGAGTGGAGAGACAAGGGCTACCTGGGTTATTCCCCGTGTTATGCGGCTCAGCGACTGAGATCCTGCAGGAGCTTTTCAGGCTCAGAAAATGCTCTTCAATCACAGCTGAGCTGCAAATGGTCAAAGTGTTTGACGGAGGAAGCGGCAGAGGTTTGCTCTGAAGCACCTCGTTGTTTAAAGAGCTTAAAAGGGGGAAGTTTAGTAAAGTACAATAAATAAACTCTGGCAATCCGGTTTCAACAAGTTTCTTATCTACAGTTTCAGAAAAGAGAGGGAAAGCAGTGACTCTGGGGCAGCAGGTGTCCTGGGAGCTGCACCTGCCCCAACAGCACCCGGGCTCCTCTCCAGCTCATTTATCTTTCCATTTGAGCACAGAAAGGAATAATAAAAAGTTGTGCTCTTTAATATAGTGAAGACTTGTTCTTTTATCAAGAATGACAGTCTGGCTTGTCATCTACGTATGTGAGCATGGGGTTTGCATCCCCATCTGAGGTAAATAAAGTATCGGTATCCGTTCTGACTGCTGTAACAGCTTCTACTAACAAGAGACAATTAGGTAGGAAAGCATGTGTAAATAATTTATTATAGCGTATAAATGCTTTCAGGAGATAGAAATAATTGCTACGGAAGTGCTCTCTGCGCAAATGGGAAATGGCACAAGTTCAGTGGCTGGAAGGTGAAGCCATATAAACTCAAATGAGACATAAAATTTAGATTTTGACCCATGAGGTTGTTTAACAGTGGACCAGACTGCCATAGGCATGGTGAAGTTCTCATCTCCTGAGGTCTTCATATCAGAAGTGCAAAGCTTTGAAGAAGGCATGCTTTAATCAAGTGCTAACTGAAGAACTCCCCCCGCCAAAATGATTGGCAGGCCAGAATGAAAGCATTTGTGATGGACTGGGGGACAGAGCTAGGCAACTGCTGGTTTCCTTGGCTTTCAAGTTACTCTGTGACTCTGCAAAGTTAGCTGCCTGTAATAAAATTCACCAATTTACTCTTTTGAAATCAATATAGAATCCAATAACCCCACAAAATACAATTTGTGTCTTAAATGTATTTGTTCTAAATTTAAGTCCCAAGCTAACTTTTCTAATACCTAAGGGTCTTTAAAGGCTACATAGTCTTTAACTCAGCCCTCAACCATCTCTCTTCTGGTTATTTCAGGACCAGCAGAGGTTATACACAAACAGTCAGAAGCTTTGCTGGCCAGCATGTCAAGCAGGGAAACTGCAGTCCCAGACAGGTTCTCCAGCGCTCAGCCCATTACAGGGCACATCAGTTCTCTCTGAACCTGTCCTGGAGCCGAGGTCTTGGCCAACAGGAGACATCTTGTGCTGTCCATGCCAGGACAGCACTGAATTATTTGAGATAACCTAATTTTAGTCATAAATCAAATAATTCCATTTAATTTGTTTCTGACTTTCTACATATATTTGGATTTTAGATGTATTTTCCTACACACAGACTGATTCTCGCTGGTTGGTAGCTATTAAAATATGTTAGTTTGTTACTAAAAGTAGCCCATAACTACAACTGGTATTTCCTTTTTGGTAGCCAAGGTGATATACTATACACACATTAAATTCATAGCTTAAAAATACAATTCTTGTGCTGAATGAACAAGAAAAGTTTTAATCGGAACATGCTACTCATTTATAACAAAATGATACCTTAGACAAAGAAAGAATTATTCATAGAAAATTAATCAAACTAATGGTTTCTGATCAGCATATTCTTCAGCATTTTAGAACTAATAGATGTCACCCTCTCACACCTCATTTTTATAAGTAAATTGGAAGAGGAAACTTGGCTTTTTTGTTTTTTTCAAATCCCAGCTGGTTTCCCAAATTCTATTACGTTATTGAAGTAGCTATTGAATTGAACACATCTGATAGGAAGAAAATATCCTTCCAGCAGAAGAGCCTACAGATTGCCAAAAAGAAATTTAATGCTTTCGCAAATTCTGTTTCCAGAGCTCAGTTAGTGATTTCATACGTGACTTCTACATAAATTACATTTAAGCAAATATATACTGGCTAAATAGTGTTCCTTATATAACCTAAACGTTTTTAATAGCGTAAGATCAGGAGTTAATATAGGTCATGATGATTCTTTAAATGCATTTAAACTAAACCCATTAAAGTGCATTTATTTTTAATAAGGAAAATAACAATTTAATTTTATTTTTTTATTTAGACTTTTGTCAGCTCAGTGCCTGCTGCTGTATTCAAGGACCCTTAGGACCTTGAGAAGCTTTTTGCCTGTCTGCTGCTGACAATTTTCTTATGCAAACTTCTCAGCCTTATCACAACCTTGTGACTCACTTCTGCACTTGGATCACATAAGGACAACTAAACAACTGCAAGCTCAGCAAGATAGGAGTATCTCTTTGGCTTCAAAGCCTGTAAGAGTTCAATCTCATAGATTCAGGGAGTTCTACATCTCTTTCTTCAGTCCTGTGCTGGTTTTCTGGACCTCTTTTTCCCCTCCTTACCATGCTAGCTCTGCTTTCATAGAGGATTTTGGAGCATTTTTCTTCTTTCCTGAGATATGCAGCAACTAGGCTTGCCTACCACAAGCTTCAACATTTGTATTTAAGGTATTGCCTTGAAAAATACCTTTGTATTCAAATAAAACAACATTCTTTCAGCTCTTGAACTATATGCATGGTTTGACTTACCTTTATATTATAAAGGCATATTGCTTGTGAAAAAGTGTTGACCTCAAAGATACATAAATGAATGAATATATATATGGTTATATACTTTTAAAAAATACATATAGACACACACAATTTGTGCAAGATTAGCCAAAAACGAGCTAAATCCAGGAACAGATTAAATAAATTGCTATAAGAAAATTGACATCTGGAGGCTTTTCTTCAGACTCAGTATGAAGCAAGGAAAGATCTTTATTTTTGAAACTGTGTTTAGCTTACATGTTTAATTTTTTCCATGACGTTTTACCGGATTGATTATTTGCTTTACTGACGTTTTCTAATATCATTGCTGCTCTTTACCTCCTCCTGCTGTGCTCTATTATGAACCCAGTGCCTGGAAAAAGCTTATTTCTTTTTCTGTTCTCCTTTTCAAAGGTATAATTAGTGGTTTTCTGTGCGTGAGGGCCAGCACATGTACATATGTGTGTTTATATATGCTTTACATCCACAAATGCATGTGTGTATATATATACACATACACATATACATATTGAATAGTGCTTGTCATTACAAATGCTTTACAATTGAAAATTAACAGTGAAATAGTAATTCTGTATGATTTTCATGTTTCTGAACTGAGGAACTATGATAAGAACATGAGAAATTATTCCCATCGGGAAGATGAACAGCACTGAGATGAGCTCTCACCGGCACACCTGCGTTGCACCCAACTCCAGCAAGGAGCCCACCTTATCCCAGGACTCCATGCTGGCACAGATCCTGCCTACTCTGCACCAGATCGGTTGACAGGATCTGGGCCAGAAGGAGGAACTACTCTGCTGAAGTTAGTGAGGCTTTCAAGGCACTCTCTTAAAATAAAAGGTAGCATGAAAAAAAAGAAAAGCAAGGGATTGTGGTGTCCAAATGAATGCGGTACCAGGTGTAATTTACATTAGCTTGTGCTGCCCTGATGTAACATCCATAGGTCTTTCCTAAAATTTCTAGAAGGTGCATGCTTTTCCAATGGAGTTCAGCTCTGCTATTGCTGTTAATTGGGTTGCCTTATACCAAGCAGTTCAGATTTTATTAAATAGGGTCATACAGTGGTCATGAAGAACATTTGAATTGTTACTAGATTAGTATTAGCAATCAAATAAATCAGAAAAAAAAAAAGATACTTTATCACAGAACACAATTTCTCCCTTTATTTGAACAGACCAGTTTGTAAATAGAGTCTCATTAGTATCAGCCTAATGTAATTCTGTATTTTGTTTTGCAAGTGAAATGAAGTTTAGGAAACTTCATTTTAAAAGGTTATAGATGTGTAAGAGTGAAAGAATGACGAAAAATGAACAATTGCACCCAATTTAGGATGATTCATCTTCCAGAGCGGAAGAGAGAAAATCTCTGTCTTCTGGAAAAAGAATATGCAAAAAAAGTCAGTAAAATCATTGGGCAATATTGAAGAACAAATAGAGCTACAATCAAATAGATCATACAATGAGAATAAGAGAAAAAATTATAACGCCTGTAGGCAAAAGTTAATGGTCTAAAACCAGAGACAGATGAACTGAAATGCTTAGATCTAAATGAAGATATCATTATATGAGATTGTATGTGAACTAGGAGGAAGGAAAGAAAAATAGTGTAACGTTAAGGTAAAAATTGTATCAGAAAGTATAGCTGTGTGTGCTGGTGGAGAAACAGTATCTGTGTTAAAGAAAGTCTTGGCAGTCAAATAATATGGTGAAGTCATCCACATCAACAAGTCCTAGGATATCACTATGGGTTGAAATTGTGGGTTATAGGTTAATACTGGGGCAACAGTCCACATCAGTGGAGCACAGTCGTGACAACAGCCTCCAGAATCAGAAGCGGAACATTAATGGAAAATTTTAGTCATTGCTTACCCCCGTGACAATGGCGGAATGTCATTACAGGCATCATAAAGAGGCAAAGGTTGTAGATATCATAAATGACTGTGTTTTCTCAAGAAAAGTGAAAAAAAACCCCACCTGGTCTAGATGAATACTAGAAATGTACAAGAAAAAGCATCTTGTGGGCATTGTACAAGATACAGTTCAAGATATAATCATAGAAAAGATACTCTGTAGTGCCTACACTACCGAAGTCCAATGTTCTAGTAGAAGATAAATGTCAAGAAGTCAATTCTATTATGACAGCACTTTAAGTAGGGTGATTAAAAAACCCAAGGAAGCTTGTTCAAAGGGGCTTTTTTTACAGGCACCTTATCAGCGTCTTTGAGTAAATGTAAGTCACCTACAAAAAAGTCTCAAACCCAAACTCAGGCCTGAAAATAAAAATTATAATAGCCGTCGTGAGTAAACATTGGAGTAAAGGAACTGCCTGGAATTGAAAAATCCAAGTTTACTCCAAATGAGGAAAATAGACAAGAAGGTTAGTCCTGGTAGTTAAATGCAAGAGCATAAGAGGTTATGGTAAAATGATCTTGAGAAGCAACAAGCAAATGGCATGAAAACTATTAAAAGCCTTTTCAAATGTATCAGAAGCAGGAAGCCCATCAGAGTTGGAGAGGTAAACAAGCTGCAGAATAGATGTTCAGAGGAATAAGGCCATAGCAAAAAAGAAAAAAAAAAAAAAAAGAAAAGAAAGAAGAAAGAAGAAAGAAGAAAGAAGAAAGAAGAAAGAAGAAAGAAGAAAGAAGAAAGAGGAAAGAAGATAGAAGAAAAAAAGGAAAAGCAAAGGAGAAAAAGGAGAAGGAGAAGGAGAAGGAGAAGGAGAAGGAAAAGGAAAAGGAAAAGGAAAAGGAAAAGGAAAAGGAAAAGGAAAAGGAAAAGGAAAAGGAAAAGGAAAAGGGAAAGGGAAAAAGGAAAAGAAAAGAAAAGAAAAGTAAAGAAAAGAAAAGAAAAGAAAAGAAAAGAAAAGAAAAGAAAAGAAAAGAAAAGAAAAAAGAAAAGAAAAGAAAAGAAAAGAAAAGAAAAGAAAAGAAAAGAAAAGAAAAGAAAAGAAAAGAAAAGAAAAGAAAAGAAAAGAAAAGAAAAGAAAAGAAAAGAAAAGAAAAGAAAAGAAAAGAAAAGAAAAAAGAAAATGAAAGGAAAAGAAAATGAAAGGAAAAGGAGAAGAAAAATAAAAAATAAAAATAAAAAAGAAAAAGAAAAAGAAAAAGAAAAAGAAAAAGAAAAAGAAAAAGAAAAAGAAAAAGAAAAAGAAAAAGAAAAAGAAAAAGAGAAGAAGAAAAGCCAGAAGGATTCTTTGTGTCAGGGTTCAGCACAAAGAGGCTTAAGGAAGTTTGCACAACAAAGTCTTTATTTACAGGGGTGAGGCTGAGGGGTTGTGTCAAATTGAACTGTCAGTAGAGACGTTTTAGAGAAAATCAATAAAGTGAGTAGCAACACATTGCCAGGAGCAGGTAACAATCACTCAAGGGCTCTAAGGGAATTCAAATAGAAAATTGCTGAACTTCTCACAGTAGTGTGTAACCTATCGCTTACATTGGCCCGGGTTCCAGAGTAATGGAAGGTGGCAAATGTGGCCTCAATTTTTAAAATAATCTCCGGAGGGGAGCCAGGAAACCAGAGAATTGTAAATTTGACTTCCTGCTGAGGCAGACTGATGGAAGTTATAATAATGAGCAGAATTAGTAGATGTGGATATATACAACTTACTGGAGATAGTGAACAGAGTTCATAAATAAAGAAACCATGCCTCACAAATCCGGTACAGTTCTTTGAAAGGATCATTGCGCTTGTAGACAAGGGCAACTTGAGCAAAAAAATTACCTTTGGATTCCTAAACCTTTCTATAATATCCCTTCCCAAACAATCTTACAGAAACCTAATGTCAGGGGGGATTGCTGTGCATTAATAACTGCTCAAAGGAGACGGAACAGCAGGCAGGAATAAATGGTTGCTGTTCTTCCTGGAGCAGTCACTCGGGGAATCCCAGGGGGATCTGGCTGGGAATGGCCACAAATCACCTAGAAAAGCTGAAGAACAGCGAGAGGAGAAAGTTTGCTGGTGTTTTGGAAGTAGTCAGGACAATTGAAACCAAAGCAGACTGCAGAATTTCAAAAGTTTGCATCATGCTGAGTAGGTGATAAAATGGAAGATAAAATTAACCCTTGATAAATACAAAGTAAAACGTTGTGGGAATGCAGTCCTCAGCACACTTAGGCAATGATCAGCTCCAAATTTAGCTGGTTTTTGTTTTGGAGATGAGAGAGAAGTTAGGACGGTCCTCCAAAGACATCTGCTTGACAGCCTTTCATTGTCAAAAAGGGGAACAACGTTAGGGATGGACTAAGAGAAAACAGCACTGTACTAATGGTGCTGCCACAGCTTAGAGGTAGGGTTGGCTTCTGCTTCAGCATCTGTCTCATGAAGGATGCAGAAGAATTAGAAAAAGTAAGAAAGAAAGGTAACAAAAAAGAGAAGATACTTCTGTGTGAAAAGGAGCTTAAAATACCAAGACGGCTAACACAGGAAAAAGAAGGTCCAAACAGGACACGCCCAAGATGTATAAAAATCCTGAATGATACGGAGAAGAAGAGGAGGAAACAATTCAGTTTTTCCCAGCACAAGTACTGGGATCATCCAGCAGAAAGCCTAAACAGCACGTCTAAAACAAACAAACAGAAATACTTTTCCACATAGCACACATAAAATTTGGGAATTGCCATAGGACGCCATGGAGGCTTAGCATCTAGACAGTTTCAAAATAAAATCCGGCAGCCACATGGAGTGAGATCTGTGGCTGTTAAACGGCAACGCTGCTCAGCAAGTCCCTAACCTCTGATTTCCAGAAACTGGGAAAATATAACAATATAAGGATTATACTCAGCCTGTTTCTCAAGGGCTCTGCCTGCATCTGCTGTGACCAGATGGGATAGATGGACCCTTGTTCTGACCCAGCATGTTATCTTTAAATTCTCTGTGTGCTTTTGTTCACTTTAGCGATCAGTTTTTCAGCCATGCTGAAGCAAGAGGGAGATGGCCTGATGGTCGTGCTGAGGCTCAGATGCACAGAAAAGCTCAGAAGAAAAGAACAAGGTTCTCTCTCATACTTCCAAATGGCTCGAAATAAGTGATAATTCTCCAAGGCTGAGGTCTGTCACGTTAAAAGGTAGTAACCCCTCAACCCAGAGAGACACACAGTTAGCAGGTTTGCATGGAAAACAAGAGCGTACCGTAGTTGGAAGTGCACCGTAGTTGCAAACCCGAGCTGTTACTGATGAAGCTCTAATGGCATTAAAAGATAAGGGTCAGGGTCATCCACCAGGCGCTTTGGGACTCCCCTGTTCCATATCTAATGTATGGATTAGTGCTTTCCCTTTCAAACATTGAAGCGTCACAGCTCAGAAATTGCTAAAATAGGAATGGGGGAAAGGTGTGATGGGCTGGCTTTAGTACACGTTAAAAATTTTAGTCTGTAAAATGGTCACAGTCGTTGTTAACACAAAATCTTATTTTTAAACTAAAAGATCTCGATTGAAGAAAGCAAGTTGCAGCTTTGTTTCCCACAACAAATGCTGACTATGGCGGGAGCTGCTCTGCCGACTGACAGCTCTCCATCTCCTGGGAACTGCTGCTCTCTGGTGCCCATCTTCCAAACAAAACCCGGGACAATTTCTCTTTCATCCTCCTCACCCTGCTTTTTGATGTTGCTGCTGAACCACCTCATTAAGAGAAGACTCAAGATGTTGTAACTCATGTTCAGATGCATGTCCTTTCTAATTAAGTGTTGGCACATCATATGCACTTGAGTTGTAAAATGGGCCTATGTAATATGCAAATGAGGTTGAGTCAATTTGAAAATTGGGCTTTGTACAGCATGGTGTCTTCTACACATGTGACACAAACGGCAAAGAAAATTCTAATTTTGGTAGTGGGCGTATCTTAATTTAAACATTTTCCATAGAAAACGTCTGGACTCCTCATTTCAAAACTATTTTCATTTTGAAATTGATGGAGGCATCTTGAAAATGGGCTTAAATAACCTGAAAACAAAACAGAGCACTCGTTTTTGGAGCTGGATGGTTGAATCATTGTTTCTCAAAGAGACTGTTTCCTTTAAAAGGAGTATAAATCTTGTGTTGGGTCCCTACAGTCACAAGGGCCTTTGATGCATTTTGCAAGTGATGGTTTAATTTCTGTTTTGATTTTATGCTACAGAAACTACAGGGCTGAAATAATGAACGATTTGGTAATATATTTTTCACTATTTATTGCTTATTTTCATCACGGTTCTGCCATTTTTATTCCTTCTGCAAGCCAGTACATCTTCCTTGATGTTAGAGACTGTTGAACTAAATAAATATAAAGGAGAAACTGTCTGCAGCAAAATTTCTGTTAGAAGTTCTCTCTTTTCCATTTTAAATAATTATGTCCTATCAAC
Organism: Pelecanus crispus; assembly: GCF_030463565.1. Lineage (NCBI taxonomy): Eukaryota > Metazoa > Chordata > Aves > Pelecaniformes > Pelecanidae > Pelecanus > Pelecanus crispus. Next base: position 52,069,726 of record NC_134643.1, read on the forward strand.
CGCACAAAGGAAATAACAAACTCAGCCAGTAAATCAGAGGCAGTAAGTAGAAAAAGGGACTGTTGATGGTGTCTTTAACTGCTGAAAATGGATATATGCATGAAGTAGCAATACTTTACAAAGTCATAGTTATTTCTGACTTTATTGAAATGCCTGCTGCTCATTACAGAGATTTAAGAGGTTGATGCTATGAGGTATAACAGCTATATTTAATGAAAGTTGCAGCACTCCTGCTTCCTGGACTACTGCAATTATGTTTTACACAAACTGTAGAAGCATTAGGTTCACCTTTAACTGACCATCAAAACATCCTGTGTTGTTATTCACAGTGATTTCAACATTCATTGCTTGTAATAACTGTACAGAGCTTTTGTTAATACTTCTACTTCCTACTTGTGCTGTTTATGTTAAAAATGCTTGTGTCTTAAATATTATATGCACTAATTTCAAGTACAGAAAAATTAAGGGCTTAGAGTCAAACAAAGCACCTAACCAGGTACTTATCCTTTTACCATAAGAGCAGCTCCATTGGCCTTAAAGCACTATGCTTACATGCTTAATATAAGTCCATGTTAAGAGCTTTGCTGGATTTGAAGGTGAAATAGCTTAAAAGCACTATTTAGAGACCCATGCAAAATAATTATGAAATACGAACTTTCTTTCTGTGAATAGCATTCCTCCTCTTTAGCTGTATTTTAATTTTAGAAAAAAGCTATTAATGAAAAGCTTTTCTATAGGACAGAATACCTACATTACTGTCTTTTTTCCTACTATTGAACATGTGGTCTGGGTTATCCCAAGCTACCACATCCCACTCTGAATTCAGTGTTTTTGCTGGGATAGCTCTGATGCGTGTGCAAGGCAGCAGCATGTTGCAAGTTCATGTAACGAGTCCCTCAGGAGTAGCTATGCAAGGCCCAAATGGTTTAGGTGCCCTTGGATAACCAAAGTACTCATTCACCTAAAATTACAGTCTTCACTTCATTACTCATTCACTTAAAATTATTTAAATGATAGACAAAATTATATATCCAATGTGGACTGCATAAGTAGAGTGAGCAAACAAGGGGAAGGATCTGTCTTCTTGAAAGAGGCTTGGGATTTGCAGACATTTTTCAGAAAAAGGTTGTCCGTTTGCAGAAAACCTCTTCTTTAGAAGAACCTTGAAACCAATTTTTTACAAGTGTATCTTCCAAAGGGACAATTTTGATGCAATTTCTAATCAGATTGCATTTGAGTCAAAAGCTACTATCAATCAAACAAGAAGTTTGTCCACATTTTGCAAAACTGTGATCTGAAATAGTCTATTTTTCATTTTATGGAAAAAAATAGTTTTTGTTTCTTACTTACCAAAAGCTTGTTCATGTGATAATGCCATACAGAATAGAGCTGTGTTTATCACAAGATAGTAAACCAGGAATCGGGGATACACATTGAGGGCTGATGAACAGTACCTGACGTAAAAGAAATTAAGTGTAGTCACTATCCAAATGACTTTCTTCAAAATGGTGACACCTTTTCAGTGTGTCATTATAAAATAATCAGAAACGTAAGCTATTAGAAGATTTCCACAGCAGAATTCATTCACTCGGAGCCTGTTCTAAAGTGAATAAGCCTCATGGCCATGTACCACAAAAAGAAGAAAAAGATGGCAAAAAAAGAATCCAAAGGTGGTAAAAAAAGCTAACTGCACTCTTGAAATGTTTATGAAATGCCAGCAATTATTTTTCCTGTTAAAAATCAGCAAATTAGCAGTGACCAGGTCACCTACCTACCATTTAAAAAGAGAGGTAGGGAGTTAAGAGGAAGAGTGGAGCAAGAGGTGCTTGTGCTGGCAAAATCTATGCATACTTCTAAAAATTCAAAACTACACTTGTCATGTGAGTATTTACTGATTGTAAAATGTTAGCACAAAAGTATCCTGGTTTATTCTGGTTTTCTTTTCAATATACAGTCACTTCATATAAATAGTACTTCTCCATACCTTCCTTGCATAGTCATTTTTATTGTCTCTTGGCATTATGTGTTCTAGGATATCTATCTCCACAAAGGTTATTATTATCCTATAATTTGTCACTTACAAATGTGGGCTACATTTTAGCTGCCAACGGCACAGGAATCATCTGTGGTTATACGTTCCAGCTGAATACTTCCAAGGCATTTAAGTGTTGTGGTTGCAATAGAATTATTCTTCAGATCACCCCACTAAATTAGGAAACTATGAGGTCATTTCCAATAAACAATTACCATATAATTCACTGAGTGATTGGGGGGAGGGGAGGGGAGCTGTTGTTTCTTGCTTATTTTGTATTCCTTAAATGAGCACAAGGTAAACATTGGTGGAATAGGTAAAGGAGCACAACCTGCAACTAGCCCTGAAATACAAGAGAGCGCTATGGAAAGAGTGCCCATTAGGAAGGAGAAATTAGAGTTAGATCAATGGAAATTGAAGTTTGAAAGGATGCTGAGGGAAACAGAAGTGCAAACTCATCATTAAGGTTCACTGGAGTTGTCAAGGTGTTGGTGCTGCCCTAATGATCAAGAATTTATTGTACTAGCTACGTAACTTCCAACAGTTGTTTTGGGTTCATGGACTCATATAAATCCTTCCATGTGTATCTCCATGTTCAGATTTGCAGCTTGGAGGTTTATGAGGAGGAGAGGGCCATTCATACCTTGACTTGTTCTTTCCTGCACCATATCTGGCTCCAAGATGTGGAGACATGCTGTGACATGATGAGTGAGCTTTGGCTTCATTTTGTATTCCTCTTTTCCTGCTCGCAACATTTCCTCACACGCTGTGGGATTGCAGAAGCAATGAAAACAGCCTACATGGAGATGAAAGAGGTGTCTATTCCATGGCGTCTCTGAGGATCTGACCTGGGTAGAGAGGCAAGAAGCAAGAGGACGAAAGAGATGGGGGGAGGTTAAGGGCTGAGATACCCCAAGACATGCTTCAGGAGGTGAGGAGTGGTGCCTAATGTTGCCTTCCATGTCTCCTTCTGGGCACTCGTTTGAGTAACCGCTTTATACACTTTTTGTTGCAGCTGTGGACAGCTGCTTTGGTACCGCAGCAGCACAGTGGCTGCTGTGTCCTTGCCCTCCTGACTGCTGACAGAGTGAAATCAATGCCCTTGGCCGTTAAGCAGATGGCTGCACAAGACACCGGGCAATACGTTAGCCATGCTGGAACGCCACAGAAGCACCATCAAAGGATCGGTCTTCAGGTCTGCTTCCTCTGAGGTTGGAGGCACAGGTACTGGAAAAAACAGAATTATGCCAAGGCTGAATGGTCTTGAAAATCCTTTTGATTCTGATCAAATCCAACCAAAACTGGTGGCATAAAAGATTCCCACTGAACATCCCTGGCAATTGGATCAAGGCTTTTTTTGACTGCTATCATACTCTGCTACTCTGAAAATAAGACAGGCTCTGCCTGGAGAAAAATGGACTGTTGTTTCCATCAAGCCAGCGGGAATGTAACCACCAACATATTGAAAAGGTTTCATATGTAAAGTGCTCCGCTTTGAGGAGCAAGGCCTGAAGTCCTTATGTAGTCTAAGATGGTTCTGGATTTGGCCAAAGTTCAGAAGCTTGCTTTCTGTCTGTACAAATAAGCCCCTGGAAGTCCAATCAAGGCATTCCTAAAACCGAGTTCCTTACAGTTTAGAATTAATACTCAGTAGTAAGTCATTATGATTTTACGTAATAAACCAGCCATAAGGGTTTGCAGCCAGTTCTTAAACTTCCAGGAACTGTGCTGCGGGATATAATGTTTCTATAGAGATCTTTTGTTGTGCCACAAAATAGGTCTACAAACGTACAGCAGGGTGTCCCCTCTTCTACAATCCTTCTTATATCTCTCTGCCATATATCACAGTGGTGCCTCACACAACAAGCACACATCTTCCCATAACTGTATTTTCTAAAGATGTCTTCGTGCCTTCCAAAAAGATGGAGAGTAGGGATAGAAAAATAAGTTGAAATTTTTAGTTTTCGGAGGAGTAAAATCTCAGCTCTACAATTGCTGCTTTTGTTTCACTATACTCATACTTGTATTCTACCCTTTTGCTCCTGCACGTACAGTTTCACTGTATTTTATGCTCATATTCTACTTTGAGTTAGAAAAAAACCTGAGATTTAGGAATGAGAGCTTATTAGAAAATATTAATGTAATACCATTCACTCAGATTTAAAATACATAGCAAGCTACTATAACATTGAAATAGAAATAGATTTTTAAATTTTTTTTTGCTTTTTTTTTTTTTTGTTGGAAGCTCAGGGAACTGGGATGGTCTCAAGCAAAGTTAAGTTCTTTAAAAAGTAAAGAAAATTGGAAGGAAAAATCACATATGGAGCAGGATTATTGATATAAAACAAATTTATAATGAGCTATTTCTTAAAGCTGCTAAAACCAATAAGAGAAGTTGTGCGAATATTCCTTCAAATGACTAAATTTCTTTACTCAAATTATTTTAACGGATTTCTGTAGACTTCATGCATATTATTCTGTGTTAAATTAAAAGAAACTGTAAAAATAATTTTGCTGGAGAGAATTGTTTAAAGAAACACTGTAATTTCCATTAAAACTGCAAAACACTTTTCAAAATAATTTAAAATGTATAAACATGAACTCTGGTATTGGAAATCTGGCTCAAAGGATTAAGTGAATTGTGACTAAGACCATATTTTTGTTCTGATTTTTTTGTCTAGACACAGCTAACCAAAACAGTGAACTTTTTTAATACATTACTTAAAACACCCTTATCATTTTCTACAGATCAAGAATTTTTCTGCAAAATATAATAAAAAGAAAAAAAAAAAGATTCCAGAACAATGCCAGAACAAATTAAAGATTTAGAATCCATCCAAAGCGTATTAGTTTTTAATTACTTTTTTCCAACAGTACTGAGGAATATTGTTTCTGTAAAAAAAAAAAGACAGTTTCCAAACACCAGAATTGCTGACTAAAAGAAGCTAATCTTGCAACATATTTGTTGAGAAACCATTAACGTGCTTCCGTGTTTAAGACCAGCTGGCACATCACAGAAGACTTTTATGAACATTCTGATTTTAATTAATCCCTTGGGGTTCTCCATTGACCTCAGGACAGTTACACAAGGATGAAATTTGTCTTCTTGTTAGAAACAATTCTGTTTATAAATATGTCTTTAATTTTGGTACGAGCTGGGTGGATTCCTCACTCTTTTACAGTAGAGCACTATGAGCACAAAGCTGAGTTATTTGTTCTTTGTTCGGCTGCTGCTTAATTAGACTTCTCAAGTCTAACCAAGCTTGTTATGGAGCTCACCTGTTGCAGGGCGTCTGTTACAAACCCAGCTTTCATCACAGGATCGCACACTCTTGTTTGTTTGCATCTACAGCATGCTTTCTATGGTTTTCTAGTTAAAAGAGGCCAGACTTGTGGCTTTCAAGACTTGGGTTAACCTGAAGGGCACGGTCTTACGTGATTTCTTTTTTTTTCAGCTGTGATTTCTGAGTTCACATGAGCTGGGGACTCCACGCAAAGTTAACTGAGAACAAACCAGCACAGATTAAGATCGCAGTAAACCCTCCCATTAAAACCACCCATCTTTGCCTTGGCCATAAATCTTCACGTGTGTCAACCTAATCTTTGATCGTGTCCACAGCAAGTAGCTGTGATGCTACAAAGAGACTTCTCAGTCACTTGAGGAATGACTAGCAAGAGCCGTTGAACTTGTATAGTTACGTAAATTCCTATCTCTATGTCAGGAAGCTTGTTAATGTATCAATAAGGAAAGGTGGGGAGAGGAAGGCACGTGGGAGAAGAGCCACACACATGCCAGCATTACGCCTTCTCCTTCAGGGGAGAGTGAGTCAGAAATTTTTGCCTTCCACACATCCTTGCTTTGAAGTGGTTCATTTTGGCTTGATTTGACTGCGCAGGAGCCATTGCAAACCTGTTTGTGCTGATACTGTCAGCCCTGCAGTGGGTAATGAATCTGGTGTAGACAGCCACCACAGCACTGCCCAAAATGTGTTCAAAAATATCAATCACAGGGATTACACAATGTATTTCATAGCCATTTACATGGAGAAGTCTCACCAGCTGGGTTAATCTTGTAGAAGCAAGTACAATTAGATGATATTTTATATATATTATAAAGGCTGAGCCACAGGGCTCTGCGCCAAGCTCCGCTCTCATAAACAGCAGCGTAAATCCAGAGCAACTCCCTCAACTTCAGTGGAGATTACATCAAAACTGAGCCAGGATTCATATTCTAGGTTGCTTCCCACTGCCTACACACAGCCTACTACTTTGCCTAAACTGAACCCTGGCTGCTTCTTTTCTGGCACCTTAAAGGAACAGTTACCAAATATGTACATATATATGTATTTACATATATATATATGTAGTATGAATTGTTAGCAATGCTGGAAATAGTAACCTAACACCAAGAATTTACTAGTATGGATTTTATATTGCAACAAGTGCGCATCTTCTTGTGCATGCACCTACGTGACATTCATACAGACAGTAGATTTTATAGATGCATGTGTGAGCCCTGAAGAAAAGGAAGAGAAAGGGAACTTTAACAAAACAACAGAGAGGGAGATGACAAGGTGATTTCAAAGTTATTATTCCAAACTTACAGCAGTGACAAGCAACACTCAGGATGACTACACTGGGGGAAAAAAGCAAGTAGTATATCATGTGTTTTGGACCTTTTTTTTTTTGGACCTACATGACTTTTAAGTCCGTTTTCCCATTTCCTAGTGTAGTCCTCATTAAAGTGAGGATATCCTGTGGCTTGGGTAGGACAGTTACACAGCAAGAGCTTACAGATAACCTATTTTTAGTCCAGTTTCCTACAGATATTTGGCTCTTCACATGATTACAGAGCCTGGAGATCTATCTGTCTTTCTCCTTGTGCTCCTCAATGACTTTTGGCCAGTTGCAGCCATATCAGAGAGAGAAGTAGAATTCTTAAATATATTATATTCCTACAGGTTTTGTGATCTTTTGTGACTGGGTGGAGGAGAAAGACCTGAAATAGTGCTCTTAGAGTGAGTTCTGAACACTATTACTAGACGTTAAGGGAAGCCACCCAGGAGAAGGGAAGTTTAAATACTGTGGTCACAGGAAATGCTTCCATCAGACCTTGCACCCTGTGAGGTGCAGAATGTCATTAGTCACTCAGGCACAAGTAACCAGAGCTCATCAGTTCTTCTGCTCAGGGAACTGCTTCTTAAAACAATGGGAAATACCATGCTTCCACCCCAAAACCTGATTAAGGTGTAGGAGGATAAAATCTGAAAGCTGTTTTAAGTCATTACTCTAGTTTTCTAATAAATCTCTAGCAATTTTCTAATTGGCAGTGACCCTTTAATAGCTACTTTAAAAATCTGTTCTGAAATGCTGTCATTAATTTGTTGCTGTGTGTTGAGTTTTCCTTCTTTATGGTCTTTAAAAGCAAACTTTGCATTGTAGCACTTTGCACAGGAATCTCTGGTGAGCTCAGAAAGATTTGTTGTGGTTGGGTTTTAATCTGGAGCTTTCCGGCATCCTTACAGATAAAACCTTGATTTAAACACAACTTTTGTAGCCCGCACCCATCTTAGATAAAACAGTTCCCTGCATTCTCATCTCTGCACAGGCTGACCCCTGCCATTCCCTGTGGAAACCCTCTGTGCCCATTGCATCCTCCACCATGGCTCGGCATCCACTTAGGATGAAATGATTAGGCCAGTTCTCAAGATTTCAAAGAAATTCTTGAAAATAGATATCCCAGAGCTTGAGCTTGCAGCTGTCTGGGCAGTGGCTGGGAAATACGAACTCCAGCTTTGTGCCTCCTTGTGGCTATTAACTGTGAAGTTTAAAGCTGACATATTAGGCACCAAAGACAAACAAATCATGTGCATTTAATTTAGTGTTCAACTAAATAAAATTGGAGATCCTGTAGCTCATCTTCAGATGGAAAAAAAACACACCAAAAACTTTAGTGTTTCAAATGCCAACAAGTCTCACAGAGAATTTGTATCCAAGTGTCACAGATGGCAAGCACCACGCTGCAAAGCATACAAAAGCATGAATTCATCCGTTGGATCCTTGATGAGGGTGTACTGTGCTCATACTTGGAAAAGAAACATTCAAATAATTTCCAGGAAGTCAAACTTTCTAAACTATAAAACTATAGATATAAACCTAATGCTTGTGGTCAATACTGATACGCTTTCTTGGCTGCTGAAAGAGACCCTTTCACTTTGTTAGGCAGCACCTCGAGCCCTCCCCTTTCCCAAGGGATGCACCATGCTCCCATCCCTAATCACTGCAATCGCAGAGACTTATGTTTCTGTAAGGCCTTTCATAGCACATCACGCTGCTCTACAGATGTGCTTTCTGCCTGTGCTGAAATCCTGTGGAGAAAGGGGGAAAGGAGGTTCCCTTTGAAAACAAAAAAAAACAAGCAAGCAAGTAAAATGTCTATTGACACCTCGCCATGCCAGCGCTGCCTGTGTTTGCTCTCCCAGGCAGCCCGCTGGCAACACCATGACCAAGTCGGCTAAATCAGCAATGCAGCGAGCTGAACCAATTGCTTTCCTACCACCTTTCCCAGCAGTGGCAAGGAGCCAAAGCCCATGCCTTATCTGTCGGACCATGCCCTTCGCACCCGCAGCGGATGCCAAGAGCATCGCCTCCCAGAAGATGTCACGTGGGAGCTCCCCCCACCATCCTCAGCCAGCTGCTGGGCTCCAGGGGCTGCTGGATCCCGCAGAGCACGGTGACCTTGCCTGCATCCCACCTCTCCTGGCTGAGTGCTGAGCATCTTGAACCTGCCGTGGTGCAAGAACGGGCAGAACTTGGGCTCGCCAGCCGTGCCGAGCGCTGCCCTTTGAACAGGGAGCAGCGGCAGCAGTCTCTTGCGCCTGGGGATGGCTTGGCCACCGACTGCCGGCTGCGGTGTTACTCATTATCCCAGCCGCACGCATGGCTGGAGTTACGATGATTTCTACCAGCTTGAGGATAAAACTCTAAATGTACAATTTCCTGCCCTGAAGGCCTTGGCTTTCAAGGATATTTAAAATGTGGGCCTCTCATTTAGATGAAAAAAGGGAATAAATGCCTAAATCTTGCTCAGGTACTGGTTTTAGATTCTTCTCATCGCTTTCCAAACAATCCCTCTTAAGCCGGAAAATTTAACAAAAACAGGCTTGTTCAGTTGCATGTACATAAGCCAACTAAAACTGGAACTGAAGGACAGCAGTAAGAGAAGAACTGGGGTCTGGAAGGCAAAGGCCTAATTAGTTGTGGTGTGTTAGAATATCTGATAACAAATACAAAGCAGAACAGGTTTTAGATGATCTGCACTGATAGGGAAGACTCCTGATATTTCTTAACCAAGCAGGAGGGTAATAAAACTCTTGCTGTGCCAGTTTGTTAGGACTGGAATGCATTGTGACTAGGGAAAAGAAAAGCAGCTCTGACACTTTTCACTGATGAAGGTATTTTTAATGAGACTAGCTGGCCTGAATTTCAAATGTTCGGTAGACGTGTGCAGGGTTGAGCGGAGGTTGCTTCATAATTGTAATGATATTGCAAAGTAAATGCAGGCAAAGTTATGTGAAACCAGTCAAATGTGGTACTCTGAGTTACTGTGGAGTTATACTTACAGACTATATCTAATGAATATGGAAATTGGCTGATTTGGAGATAAAAGGGTGTTAAAAAATGGTTCCTTGGAGCTCCTTCTCAGGCTTGTGTTTTGACATTTCTTTGTCACCTTGTGCCTGCCGTGCCAGGCTTCTCCGAATGCGGAGCTTGTTTGAATTCTGAGTTCTTAGTACTGGTTTTAATTTTAGTAATAGAGTTCATTTGGATTTTGTCTGGTTTCTGCTGTGCTAAAACACGGCTACATGAAACCACCAGTTTTGTAGTGGATGAACCTAACAAAAACTATCAACATTTACAACATTTACAACACTTAACATTTACAACAAACAGATCAGAAACTTCAGTAAACATTTAGGATCCTGCTCATGATTATCTCGACAGTGAGTCTTCTGAGTTAAAGCAGGCCAAGAACAAGCCCCAAAGAAGCTGCTGTCCACAATCTGTAGGCTTTAAACAATAGTTAAAAATCTACTTGTCATCTAAGGGCCCTCGGAGTTTTTCCCTTGTTTTGTCCAGTTTCAGGAGTCCATTTTCTTAATTTGTACAGTTAAGCCTTCCTGAAGAAATAAAAAGCAGAGGGAGGAATTACTCCATCGTACGCTGGCACTGCACTGGAGCTCAGGATCGCTGGGTGCAGTAACTTGCTTTGATGAACCAGGAAGGGGTTTCTACAAAGACTGACATTTCCCACCTCTGCTTTCTGCAGTGGATACCACCAGCCCTGGAGCCACCCCATCAACATCTGCACCATCTCCTGTGCTGCCAGGAGAAGTCAATGACAACCTGTATTTTTGCGCAAGCTCTACAGACAGAGCTTGCAGGAGGTGCAATGCGAATGCTACCCCAGCACGACCCACTTGCCCCAGGGGAAGAGGCAGAGAGCACCTTTGGCAGGAGAGGAGGGTGGCCCTACAGAGGACAGATGGCAAACAGCCCATTGGCACAGCATGTCGAGAGCTCGTAGCTGTCAAACTACCTGCCCTTAGGTGTCCTGAGCGACTTCTAATGAAATGGTCACTTGTGGAAAATAACCTTTATGCTGGAGTGCATTCAAGCCAGGAGGGTTGAGGCGTCCCGTCTGAAAGCCAGCGAGAATGCCGTTTTACCGGGCGGATCAGATGGGCTCGCGCCAGTCCCCATGGAGCAGGCAGGTTGCCTGCAACCCCGCGTTCTCCCTGTGCGCCCCGCCTTCCCCACAGGGAGAGGAGTCCTCACCTTCCAAACCTTGATGCAGCAGAAGGGCACATCTGAAGTGTTTATTTGGGGAACAAAAGCTTCCTTATACCTTGACAGCGGGGCTGCCTTCAAAGCTCTCGTTCAAACAGAGCTGTGTTTATTGAATTCCTCTGCACTGAGTATATACATGCCTGAGATTTTAATTCTTTCGTAACTGTGAAACACTTGGTCATATTTCTATCTGAGGCATCAGGATGGGAATTATTAGATATTTGTGCGAATTTTGGTCTGTTCAGATCAAGACTGGGAAAAATTCAAGTATGTGGGACTTCAGAGGTTCCCTGGGCAGAGAGACTCAGGAGGAGGGAAATCTCTTCTCCCCAGTGGCCTGTTTTGTGACAAAGTGTGTCATAAAATCTCAGACATGGAATAAAAAAGCCCACATATTGCTTTTGATAACTACTCACCCTCAGGCTTTCCGAACAGATGGGAGCACTAAACACCAAAATTCTTCAGCTTACAAACTGGCAAAAGGCCCGGCAGCGCTGCTAACAGAAGGACTTGTACGAGCTCTTCATTATTTACAAATTGAAATTCTTCTGGAAAGAATTACTATAATATGTAGGACATGATCCCAGGGTTTTGGCAAAATGTATTAGTGACATGAGCTATTGATCCTAGGAATTAAATTAGATCTTGGAAGGTTAAAGTGTGATGTTGTCTAATGTATCGGGAACTTTACCTCTAATGGAAAGTTGTTTACACCTGTTGCAAGTGCTTTAGTTAATACATGAAAGTTGGTCTTTCCAGGAGGGAATTGGCCAGCCGTTCTTCTCAAACGGTGCCTGTAGAAACCAGGCGAGCAGTTCTGGGCTAGAAGCGTGATTGTAATATCACTGCCACATGACCAAAATGCTGCATCTACTTTATCTCCTATTTTTTTGTCAAATGTAACCTTTTGCTCCCAAATATCTCATTGTGGAAACTTCCTGCAAATAATTCAAAACTTAGAAAGTTGTTTATTAAAAGAATATTTTAGGAGGTGGGGTTTTTTGCTTCTAGGTACTATCAAAACAAGTTTACTCTTAAGGATTCAACTATATCATATCAAATTAAACCCGCAAAATTATTACTGTCTTTGTAGCACATAATCAAACAGGGGTTTGAAGCACCGGAAATAAAATGGTGGGAGCAGAGGGCTCAGCTATATGGAGTTGTTTCTGTAATTTCAGAAAACTACAGAGCTCTGGGTTCTGATGCTGGCGGGAGCTGGCAGCTGCCGACTCAGGCAGCGGTGAGGCAGCGAGCGGATCTGCTGGGAAGGGAGCAGGAAGCATCGTGCAGACATTTCCTGCTTCCCCAGCAGTTTCTGCCAACACGTGTCATCTCTAATTTGGGAAGGGAGGATGCCATCTGGCATACCAGCTTTGAAGGGAGTATGCCTGCAGTTTATATTGCGGGCGGCAGCTCCAGCAGGGCAGGGCGGAGGGAGACACCCGGACACAAATTCAGCGAGCGGTAGTTTCCTGCTTGCCAGATAACATCCCTCACGATGGGGTACCCATCGGTCAGAAGTGGATGTGCCTCTCTCCGAAATACCTTCCTCATTAAACTTTCACTGGCACTCCTATTGTTTCCTTTAAATGTTTTGGCGTTGACATGTTGTTTTGTTGAAAAATTCCTGTCCGGCTCTGCTCAGTATCCCTTCCTTCAGTAAGCTGTCAGGGCGCTTTTGACTTGCCAGCCTTACGGCAGTCACATAACACGGAAACTTGCAATATGAATCAGTGATATATGTGTCTCCCAGAGGATGCGAGTGATGGAAATCCCAGTTATTGGTTATTATTGGACCAGTGGGAACTTAGGGCTGGGAAAGAGATCATCTTACCGGTCTCACTGTAGTAAACAGAGCCCCTTCTTTGTTCTCCTGAAGCCACTAATTGTAATGGCAGCTACGTTCAGGCCCCAATTTTGGGACCATCCACACGGAGCAAGGGTGACTGGTTGAAGCATTCAGATTATCCTGCAGGCTCGGGCTTTTGTTGGTTTTGAGTCAGAATAAGATCTCCAGAAGGCAGTCAGACTGTGAGTATTTCTGCAATGCATTTCAGGAATATCCAAACCAGCTTTAGCCAAGAAGCGATAGCGCTGATTGTTTGCAAGAGTTGTGCAAGCATCAGCTGAAGCCTGCTGTTGCTGTGCCGTGCTTAGAAAGCTAATAGCGGGAAGCAGGCTCAGGCACTGTATCTTTGGATCGCAGCAAAGGCAGAGTATTTGTTCAGCTGTGCACGTGAAGGTGGGCAGGCTCTTCCCCCTGCTGAGGAGTTTAGTAGATCTCTCACTGTTTTATTCTCCAGTCTTTGCTACGGAAGACCACGCTGCTTTTTTTTTTTTTTCTTTTTCCCAGGAAATCTTAGATTCCTGCTCCTGCCAGCTTGCCTGTGTGGGGCATCAATAAAAAGTGACTGACTGAGTCAGGCCTCCTTCTGTGCATTTGCACTTTTGCTCCTGTCAGATCTTTTAAAAAAAACACAGTTGAGTTTGACCAGTGCTCTAACTAGAAAAACTCTGAAGGACAAAAACAGTTGTCTTTGTTTAGCACAAGTATCTATGGTTTATCTACAGCTATCTGCCGTCAGGTCCTGTGGCAGTTGGGTTGTGTTTCTCCCTCCGCCCCCATCCTTCTGCCGTATTCTTCATTAGCTTAATTCTTTAAATAAATATTGTTCTTTCCCACCGTTGCGAATGCGATTGTCAATCATCTGCCAAGTGGCTTAGCAACACATCCCAAGACCTGAGAAAGCTAAAGGCACTGGCCCGGCCTGCCCTTGCACCTGCTGCAAAGCAGACAGGTAAGAAATGATGCAAACAGATATCTTTGTTAAGGAAAAGAGGACACAGTGGTTAGTCTGAGAAAACACAACACCAATTACATTTGCAAATAGGGTCAAGTGCCTGTTCTTCGTTTCCAGTAACTGCCAGTGCCCTCTCCGCTCCTACCCTAGCTGCCATTGAAATGGTCCCTTGCACCAAAGTCCTCACAAGGGAGGCAAAAGAGGATGCAGAGCCCTGGAGCGGTCACGACAGCTTCAAAAGGAGCTGTTTGCCCCGACATATGATGTCTTGGGAGCCATCTGTTCTCTCGGGACACAAGTTCATGGACAACAATAATGACTTTGCATGGTGTTAGCTAACCTGTGAGCAAATAACTCATGCAAATAAAACCCCATTGCAGCACCTCTCTAGGGAAAAAAGAATTTTAAGATGGTGACTGGACTTGCCAGAGCAACGTGAATTTGTTTAGAAGAGGATTTGGGTGTTTTGGAAGGTGTTTTCCTCCTGGTGAAGAGCAGATACCAAACTGCTTCATGTTCTCCAAAAGGAGGTAACAGTCACGGACCGCTTGGGTCCAATACCAAAGGCCATTCAGCAGCCGAGCTGCCACGGAGGAGGGCAGGAGTACGTATATGCCTACATACGTACGTGCATTCACGCGCACATCAGGCAGGAGACTGCCAGAGCTTTCTCTGAACGATTTCAGCAGAGTGTTTTGATTTCTAGAGTCTGACACATTCCAGCCATTTAATGAGAATCTGGGGATTTTTATTGAGCTCACATTTAGGGAATTGAGCAGACTGTTTTCCTGTGGGAACATCAGTCCCGTACCTTGCACGGAAATGGCATGAAGTCGCCCTTAATTTCTTTTATTTACTTTTTTAAATCCAGGATCTTGCAGAATACAGGGAAGTGAAGCAAGGTGATATATAACTAACAGAAAAATACGAAATTCTTTTCAAAGGCTTGACATTGAAATGCATGCCTGAAACTCACTGTTGCATGAGCTAATATCAGGCAAGTGAAAGCAACTGGCTATGAATAGAGGCAAATTTCTGTTTAAAATATGAAATCCCCTCCGCAATCAAGAACAGCTCTGTGAGGTTGTTTGTCAGGCTCTCACTATGCTGCACTATTACGAATTGATTTCAGGCAGGGGATCAGTGAAATCATATCTGACTTGGCCAGATGCCAGCAGCATTCAAGAAGTTATGATTTCCAGGAAAAAATTATGATTTCCAGGATAACAACATGGTCTCTATCACCTGCAAAACCATGAATGGTACGTCAGTGGCTCACAGTTGTTTTGTAAGAAAGGCTCACTAGAGAAAATTGGTAATATTATATGCCCATGTCCCCCTTCCCCCAAATCCTGCTCCTTTTACTCCTGGCACTTGTCCCCAGTGCTGCTGCTACCACCGCTCCCCTCTTCTCCTCTGGTCACCCAACAAAGGATTCCCACCACATCCTTCTCTCCCTGCCTTTTGTCATTGCCTGTCAGAGGAGACCCAGGTGAGTGCTCTGTCAGTGATTTTCAGCTGGCATCTGCCCAGCTGTTGTTGGAGACATGACTCGACAGCATCACATTTTCTCCCTCTAACTGAAGATGCTGCAAAATGCTGATGGGCTTTTCTGTAAGTAGTTGCATATGTTGAGATGTATGCTTTTCCCATGTTAGAAAATATGCATTTTCCTAACCACTGAGGACTGCAAATAAATGTTCTCAGGTCTGAATGTATCATTAGACTACCGTGATGGTATTGCATTTACATCTGGCAGTTCCCAACAGAACAAAGACTGCTAAAATAGTGAGGATAATGTGAGGAAGGAGTTTGAAAAAAATCTGCATTTGACTAAAAAAATATTTGAAACAGACTCTTCTAATGATGATGGAGGAGGTGTTTGAAGTTTGGAATAGGATTAATTGATCATCTTGCTTCACTAATACTTTTTATGAGTTTGTGTAACAGTGGAGATACATAGCCTATTTTCAGCAGCTTCATCTCAAATCATATCGCAAGAATCAGGTTTTTTAACCCTCTATTAACCATATGACGTTTATGAAATACCTCTTAAAGTTCTCTTTTAGATCCTTTTATTATTAGAACATGGTGCTAATAACGCCAAGTTCACAGGTTCAATCCCTGCTCACTGCAGGAGGGGGTGGGCTCGATGATCTCTCAAGGTCCCTTCCAACCCAAAGCGTTCTATGATTCTATGATTATTAATTCTGCTCACCTTTCACTTGTGCACTTTAATAAAAAGCCATTCTTTTGTGAAGAAACGTCTTGACTGCAGCTGAACTGAAGCCCGTGGGCTACTGCAAGAAGGAGGTTATTGTATAAACCTTTGGACAACAGGCAGCCACACAAAACCTAGTGTCACAGGCTGTGTTCTAAGAACTCATGCTGGTGAAATTGCAATCTCGTATTTGCGGAGAAGCTGGTTTTGTCAGCTGAATTTGTAGCGGCACCCAGTGGCTAAAATATAGACTGCAGATTTTTCTTTACACTAGGCTGCCCAAAGATTTCCCAACTCCAATGTACTCGTGTCCACCAGGTAAAAAGCTTCCAGCTAAGCCCAGGGAGATCCTAGCAAGGGGAAACTGTTTCCAGCCTCTCTCATGAGTACTAAAAGAGTTAGGCATCTAGGCATCTGATTACCCTTGGAATACGCCCTTTTTCACTGGAACAGCTAAATATACATATTTCCCTAACGTTATTTTCCTGTGCAAATGCTGCAGTTGCCATGGGAGAGTTATATAACAATCTGCGGGAAGGGATGTGATCCACGTAATTGCAAATAGGAAGCAAAATATCTGCAGTGAGCTCCTGGCTATACATAGTCTATGCTATAACACACTATAATATTCCCTGCCTTTGACGTTATATCTATTTATATATGTACATACATGCTATATATAATTATATATGTGTGTGTGTTTGCACACATGCACACAGAGCGTTTTGTAGGAAGACAAATAGGCGGACTCAGAATATCAATGCCAAGAGTCCACTATCTGCTGGTCCATGTCATTCACTATTTAAAAGCTGACATGAGGTTGTGCAGTATTAACACTTCATAAATCAGTTTTTGTAGAAGAAACACCGGGGCTGAAATCCTGGCCCCCTGAACACATCTGCCCCACTGTCATGGGTTAGCCCCAGCCAGCAACTAAGCACCACGCAGCTGCTCGCTCACTCCCCCTGCCCCGATGGGATGGGGGAGAGAATCGGAGGAGGAAGAGTGCGAAACACTCCTGGGCTGAGATAAGAACAGTTTAATAATTGAAATAAAATAAAGTAAAATAATAATAATAACAATATAATAATAATAGTAATAATAATATACAAAGCAAGTGATGCACAATGCAGTTGCTCACCACCCCCCGACCGATACCCAGACAGTTCCCGAGCAGCGATCGCTGCTCCCCGGTCAACCCCCCACCCTGTTTCTATACTGAGCATGACGTCATATGGTATGGAATAGCCCTTTGGTCAGTTTGGATCAACTATTCTGGCTGTGCCCCCTCCCAGTTTCTTGTGCACCTGGCAGAGCATGGGAAGCTGAAAAGTCCTTGACTAGCATAAGCAGTACTCAGCAACAACTAAAACATCAGTGTGTTATCAACATTCTTCTCCTACTAAATCCAAAACACAGCACTGTGCCTGCTACTAGGAAGAAAATTAACTCTATCCCAGCCAAAACCAGGACACCCACGTAGGCACAAGGGCAGCTGGTGCTCATGCTCCTTGCAGGCTTCATCTCCCTGGTCCAGGTAACAGGGGCAGCAGAGCTGTGACCTATGTTAACTAAGTATTCCTTATGCATGTGTAGGAAGGTTTCTGCTACCATATCTTCCCTGCTGCTGGCAAAACTCTCACGGACTTCCCTGAGACATGGGTTTCTCACTGCATGGCCTTGGGCCTTCAGACTGATCCCCAGGACCCTTTCAGAACGCTCAGAGCTGACCCCTGGGGTGGACCCCAGGGTGCTTGTCCATAGAGGGGCACCTGCTCTGACAGTAGCAGCCAGAAACATCTTGCTATAATAATAAATGTATTTCTAAATACCCAGCCAAAGCTCTTAGTGCAGCACATAAAAGTAAAATAACATTTTCAAGGCAATGTAAGATCACTACTAGTATGAGAGCCACCCTCCGTATAGTAACGAACACAGCTGGTGTGAGGTGCAGGCGGTTGCAAATATGTGGCCACCCATGGTAGTTCAGATAACCTGATGTGTGCAAAGCTGGGAAGGAGCAAAAAAACCAAGGGAAAAGCTGGCTGATGCAGAGAGGCAGTGAAAGTGAGCACTCGCTGAGGGCTCACCACAGCTCAGACCTCGCCTGCCGGCTGGTGAGCATAACTACAGATCACCGCTGCCCTCGCAAAGCCCTCTGTGAAGCCTAAGGGGAAGCTGCCAAGCACATTCACCGCAAAGAACTTCAAAAACATGCACCAGCAGGTGCCACGTTGTTTCATCCCTTGTGCACCAAGATAAAAGGCCTGGCGGGACGGTTTCCAAACTAGTTTCTGTTCTAGTTTTTCCTCCTAGTTGTAAGTTTCCCTCCTACCATGCCAGACGTGAAGCACCAGAGAGAAACAAACCTAAGGCTCAACTAGTTACAGATGTGATCCTCACTTTGGTGAGCTGTTCCTCCTTTGGGAACCACTGGTCGAGAGAATATCCTGCCATATGAATGCTCACTTCTAAGTGGAAGGTGCTGGAGTTAGGAAGAAGCAAACAGCTGGAGATACCCTCATCTCTAATCCCCACCTCTTTTCCAGAGTTTCCTCTACCCACACAAGAAGCAAATTTGTCTCAGCCACCCACCTTCATGAGTACTTTCACAGGCTGGACCGTGAGCTCGGTGCACTGGGGCTTTCTCCATTTTCACTCCCCAGCTGCTGGGCAGACACCTCAGACAGCAGGATGGGATAGGAAACCTTTAGTGATAGTTTCCCAAATAGCCAGAGAAGACCTGGTTCAGCTTATCCATTCAGGCTCTGCCTCTATGGTTAATGAAGCACAGGAATAGCTCATCTTGGGAGGTAAAGGACTCTCCACCACTGATGACTCTTACATATAGGAGAGACGAAAACCTCTTGAGAATGATTTACTTGTAGCTGTTTCTCCATTATGAGAAAGAGGATGGACTAGAGGACCTCTTAAGGTACTGTTCAGCCTTATTTTCTATGATTTCTAGTTGTGACTAGAGACTTCAGTCTCTAGAGATATCTGACTGACGTGAAGGGACTTTCTACATTGATTACAATGCCTAACACCACCACAAAAAAAGAAAGAACAAAAAACTCCAGTAAACCAAGAACAGTGATACTTCTTTGTAGCAAATGTAAAGTCTTATTTTATCTTAAGCTCATTAAGAGCACAAAAATACATGCTGATTAGTTGTGGCCAATTAAAAAAATTATTAATACTGACACTGATTAATACTGACAAAGTTTGTGTTGCATTTAAACTTGTACTTAAAAGATCAACATCCCTTTTTCATGCTTCAGTAATTGCTGTCTTTCATATCTGAAGATAATTCTTTTACCTTTAATAAATATTTATTAGTGAGATATTTTCTCATCAGTTTTCCCAGGCAATACTTCGAAAACGCTCTGCCTGCGAAATGTTGACCTTATTTTGCCTTGCTCAAGCTTAGTGGCCTGTGTAGCCACCGCACTACAAGGGACCTTCCCTTTTCTCACAGTGGTAATAGAGAGGTCAGTGTCCCCGGGTGGACTTGCAAGAGCTTTTTCCTAATCCCTGTAAAATACAGGATGTTCCAATAGGATGAGAGAGTGAGAACCCCTTTCCCCACTCCTCCCCCAACCAAAAAACAGTTTGAAGGGGAGAAGGAATGATAAACATGGGACAACATAGAGAATGAGAGATAGAAGCAAATGCCATCCTAACATCATACAGAATGTTACTGGCCTGAGTGTAGGATGAAGATGCAAACCATGAATGCGTAACACATCTTCCCCAATAAATGGTGTCACCCCTATACACACACGCATCTCCCTCTTCCAGTTATTCATTATTCATGTCTGCTCAGGCCCAGTTACTTTCAGCAAGACAGAGTCAGAACATCAATTGCAAGTTTGGTGGGACGCTGTGGAACCACCGAAGCAAGACCAACTGTGCCTGTCATTCCTGACCAAGGCTTATGTTCTTAAATACTGCCCAGCAATTGACCCTTTGAGACTTTGCTTTCCTAACATTTCCTAATGTCAAATCTGAACCTTACTCACTGTAGTTTTCCTGTCATGCAATCAACTGCAGATAAGGGGAACAAACGGTTTCCTTTCCTGTTGCATAGTTGAAGATCATCACAACCCTTCTCAGTTTACCCTTTTCTCTTTTCCTCTGGAGAAAACCAAATTCAAACCAATTTTAATTTATCCAGTCTTGTCTTCAAAAGCCCATTCTGGTTTTTGTTGCTTTCCACTAGTTCTCCTCCTCCTTGAAGGGCAATGCCCAAAAACAGAGGCCACGCGTCTGCTGAGCAGAGCAGGAGGATTGCTTCATCCTCTTACAGACAATATTTCTGCTTATACAGAAGTTTCATCTGCAAGTGATTTTGCACAAAAGCGTGATGCTGTTGACTCATATTCCAGCTTGTGACAAGATACCCCATGGATCCTTTTCTGTAAAACTGTGGGTTACCTGGTTTCTCCTAATCTTGTGCCTGTGACACTGGTTGTTTCAGTTACATGTGGAACCTTCTACTTTCAAGGAACTTACATCATCTTTCTAGCCATGGGTTTTACAGCCAGACAAATTATGTGGGTTTTTCTTTTCCTTTATTGAATTTCACTCTATTTTTCCCCCAGGCAACTTCTCCAATTTGTAAAGATCATTTTGAATTATAATCCTGTCCTCCAAAATGTTTGAAGCCCCTCCCAGCCTGGTGGCTGCCAACACTCATTGCAAACAATGTCCCCAGGAGACTTTTGAACACAGCTGTTAAACGTTGACTTTTTGCTGAGCTGCATCAGCTATGGGTCAGTTTTGGAAAGTATTTTCCTTAGTCTGGATTAAGACACTCTAAGTATCTTGAAAAGGGAGAGGCTTTATTTACTGCTACTCTTCTAAAGGAAGAGACATCTGGACTGGCAAACTCTGTTAATCCAGAGCAGTCCTGCAAAGATTGTATTTCTTGCAGCTCTTCCCTGTGTAAAAAGCAAGCTTCTTGTTTTGCTCATTGAGCCACTGTCTGGCCTCCACATACTTCTGTAACAGATCTAATTCTTGAACTGTCTTTTTGAATCCAGGCCTGACTGCATATACGTCTATTCATTCTTTTTTTTTTAAGACAATGATTCAAAGGCTTTTTGTACATGTTGAATGTTCACAGAAATATTTAACAGAAGTGCTCATGCACAAAAACAGTTCTCGCTAGGGTAAATTTTGGATCAGGATGAGCTCTTAGCTTCTGGGTCATTATTGCATACTTTATACTATTACAAAGTAGCGTTTTTTTCAATGTGTGTTTTTGGCTTAGTGCCATGTTATCTGGAGGATGATTTGGATGGGAGGTCTCACAATAGATTATTTGGTGAATTAATGAATATAGAGATTATGAGATAAAATGATAAGTATATAGAGAATATAGAGATATAGAGAACACTATTACCTTTCAGGCATTGATTTTGCAGACAAACAAATGATGGCTTTTTTTTCTTTTAGTTCAGACTAAATATTCTCCTCTGTTGCAGATCCTCCTTTGGGATAAACTGCTATTGCTTCATTGACCACAACAGACTTGTGACATTTTATGCCAGCTGAGGACCTGCCTCTGTTATACTTCAACAAGAATATTAAAAGCAATATACTGTTCACAAAAAAAACCCCAGAAACACAAGCGTATCTGGTATCCTTTAATGTAGGTTAAGTCATGGAAGGTTTTAAAGCATAGTATGCTTCAGTAATTTAAGCTCTATTTCAGTTTCAGACTGTACAGTAAACATTTCATTTCATATAACTGGTGTCATTATAATACCTAGAGGGTTATTCGGATAGCAGATCCTCTAGCAGTGAATTACTGAAGTTAGAGGGTATGGGGAACATAAGGAATCCTGAATGCATTTATGGACAATGAGAAAAGCCACAGGCATTTGTAACAAGACAAAAAAGAAGCAAGATATTTCTGCAGATAATAAATAGGCTCAATGGCATTTGTAATGGTGAAGCTGACCAATCTCATATAGACCAAGTTTTCTTACTTCCACTGACCTTCATTCAGATATAGAATCCACCACCCCTGTTTTCCTCTGGCAATCCAGAATCCCCTGGCTTCACATTCACCGTGTGGATTTTATTTGAGCAAGAGGGCAAATAGGGAACGCAGCACAGGTTTGTTGCCCAGATCTGGCACTGAACAACATCCCAGACTGAAAGGAGAGGAACAGAGGGGGAAATCTGTGAGCACACGGTCATACACCAGGGTGTAAAAAACTCCCATGAGGGGGAATTTGCAAGGAGCAGGCAGCATTTTTAGAAGCATGAAGACAAACATGCCTGAAATATGGGGTGATTAGGAAGGGAAAAATAATAAGAAGAAGAGAAATAGAGAAAGAGCAAGCAGGAGAGTGGGAGGGAAAGAAAGAAAGGAAAGAGAAGAAAGAAAGAAAGAAAGGAAAGAGAATAAAGAAAGAAAGAGAAGAAAGAAAGAAAGGAAAGAGAAGAAAGAAAGAAAGGAAAGAGAAGAAAGGAGGGAAGGAAGGAAGGAAGGAAGGAAGGAAGGAAGGAAGGAAGGAAGGAAGGAAGGAAGGAAGGAAGGAAGGAAGGAAGGAAGGAAGGAGGGAAGGAGGGAAGGAGGGAAGGAGGGAAGGAGGGAAGGAAGAAAAATACAGAAAGGAGGAAGGGAAAATAGGCAGAACAATCTCTCTGTTAGACTCTACATTGCAAAAGTGGCAACAATGAAAAGGCTGGAGACCAGCTTTCCAAATGGTATCCCTGATTGATGTACTGGTGATACAGCCATTAACTAACAAGCTCTTTTGGGTAAATTTGTTGGTGAATCATCAGAGACAATGACAATTCAGTCAGATCCTTCTCAGAATGAACAAGAGCAAAAGGAAATATTAGGGGAAAAAAAGAAACCATTTCAAGCAAATTCATATCAAATTAAGGGGTTTGTCCCTGTTTCCTTCAGAGGCACCACTGTTCAACAGCATTCAAGGAAAGGCAAGCTCTTGCATTTAGTGCATGGCACTAATCAAAAACAATTATTGTAATTAAAATACTTAATTTCACTGTTCTCTGGTGGCAAAGGTAGTGTATATTGTGGATCTTTCTATTAGCTCTGAGTGGGAACACTGAGGAGATAATTTGGCAAAAACTATCTTTGTAGCCTCTGGACACAAAACTGAAAGTTCTCTTGGTTAATTTCATTAGCTTAATTAATTTGGCTAACTTAATTAATCAGACTTTCATTAAAACCAATGAAAAAAACCACACTGAGTACTGCTGTCATGTTGATAATGGTCTTAAAAAAAAATGTTCATTAAAAGATTGTTGATACCCAGACAACTTTGAAAAATATTCTCTGTAGAAATAGGGGTTTTTTAATGTGCCAAGCTTGTCTTTCACCCTGACGTCTTTTTGATTCCTCTTAGATGACTGTAGAAGAAAAAAAGTATCAGCTTGCAGATCGCAGGCTTCAGGCACTGAATACCCTGCAGCATTGGGCTAGCTTGTCTGCCTCTAACATCCTGTTTCCATGCAAAAGTCTCTTCAGCATAAACAGAAAGGGGGAAGTGAGACTGAGATACTCAAAAAACAATGGCCAGAATGATGAATAAGGAGTTAAGCTTGGGTCAGCTTCTACCTTTCCTTGAAGGCTTGTCCGTGGAAACCAGCCATGGAATCAGGGAGGAAAGGTCAAGCACCAGCAGTGAGAGATCAAGACTGGTTTTCAGGTCCCTCCCCCACCCCCTCAGTGGAGTTAACATCTTTCATTGCCTTCATACGCACAGCTAATTGCAAAGGTTTTTTTTTCCTGATAAGCCACTAATTTCACAGCATAATTGCATAGATCTTTATCTTTGGGAAACAGTACAGTTATTTTTCTTTCTCTCACCAACAGTATTTCAAAAGATGAAGGTCAGTATGCAAGGAGAAATTGATACATACATAAATAGGTGCTTAGTTACACAGTCCCTTAAATGAACACACATTTGGAAAAACATTTTGTTTTCTATTCCAAAATAAACTTTAATTCCATGCATCTCTCTGTATCAACCTATCTAGCACCAGCGTGTTGTTTACATCTTTAATTACAAAAGAAAAATCCAAGACGCTTTTCTGCAGATATGTTGGACCTTCCTCTAACCTAGGTAAATATTTTAATTTGTTGGACTGGGTATGTGGAGGCCTGTTGGTAATGACTGGATGCTGCGGTCAGTGTTTCAGGCGGGATCTCTCCCACAGTTAGTGTCTGGGTTGGAGGATGGTAGGACTGCAGGATGGTAGGACTCCAAGACTGAAGGAGGAGAGGTGCTTAGAGGCAACTGGAACTTTTGGCACGTGAGAGATTGTGGAGGATCCTTTTCCCAAACTGCCCTGGTGAAGCAGGTTTGGTATACTGTCATCTTTTAGTCCACACACTGGAAAGTAAAGGATGCAATGTCAGTGTTACAGTGCTGAAGGGTGGACTTGGACTATTATCTGAGTTTAGATCATAGTGATGTAAGCGGGTCTAGAGGCAAGCAAAAGTAACACTTCATATTGTAAGTCAATGTCAGGACTAGTGGAAGGGTATTTGAATACTTTGGAAACTATATATAATTAAGGCTTGTTCCTTTGCATGTAATAGCCTTTAGTATCTTTCTCTTAAAGTTAACAAAGATTCGTATCTATCTGCTGCAGCAACATATATCCAAAATCTGACTCAATTCTCACATGATATTTTTGTGTCAGATTACGAAACTCTGGCTGTGACCAGATTAACAACCACAACCAAAAGCCAGAGTTATAAATAAAAATGAGTGTGTTTACACACATCTGCAGTGGGATTGCACAAAATCAGTAGCATTTTGGGAAATCAGAGAAAAGAATGGTGGAAATAAGTAGTACCTGATCCATCAGAACCTATCCTAATCCCAGAGCATATCAATATGTGAGAACACTACGACAGCTCTTGCACCAGGTCTGTAATTAAAGTTGAGATAACTGTTCTTTAAAGCAGTCATTCATTTTGCTTGTCCCTGAAGAAGATTACAGCACCTTATTCCCTGATTTTGAGCACTTAGGTTTTTTTCAATTCTGTGTGAGTATTCCAAGTTTATTTTAAATTAAAGTCGATGAATGAATTTTAGCATGCATTTTAAGACTTTTCTGTGACTTGAAGGCTATTAATGGAGTGACACAGGCTTTTCAAATTCTACTAAGTGAAAATTTCTTGAATCCAGGTGCAAAGAGCTCAATTTTAAAAAAGCTCTTGCTAAACTTACCTATTAAAGATTGTTTGCGAATCCATTAAATTTGTTATGTTTGTTAGAAGCAAATAGGGTGAGGAAAAAAGTTGAATAAGGGAAGAGTGCCAGAGATGAGAAAATATTAAGAATTTAGGCAGACGGTCACTCTGCAAATGGCTGTGTTGATAGAAGACAGTACTATGGTGTTTTTGTGCTGAGACGCTCTTAATGACAGCTGATGAGTCTTTAATAAAAAGGTAAATTAAGAAACACTCAAGGCATCTGTGAAAGGGATGTATGCATCTCACTCAGCCTCAGTTCACATCAACAGGACACTAATAGAGACATACCCAGACTCTTGGCGGGCGGGCAGGTGGTCAGCCACCGTTTTCTTTACCACTCCTTGGCCCATACCCAGCTGTTTACCACCACAACCTTCCGCTTGCATTTATCATCCCTTCAGATCTGCCAACAGAAAACCCTGCACAAGCTTTCCTACAGCTGTCTCATTTGAATCGGATGGGCTGGTTCAGACAGCTTAGATAGCAAACATGCTGACCCAACAGATCTTGTTTGAAATGGTTTAGTAAGCCCTTGGATGAGTATCTCCTCTGCAGGTGTAAAGGTGCAAAGGGAAAAAATGAGGAGGAGTTTAGGACAGGTTCTTAATAATTTTTCTTTTCTACTGGCACAGCTAGATGCGGCAGATTAAATTTGTCCTTGTTTCATTCAAGGCATTTTTGTCTAATACTCAGGAACAGACTTGATATGGAAGTTTCTGGTTTGCATTTTGGCACACACAGGAAGGGCCACATCATACAGCGTTTGCCCTTTTCTCATTTGATCTTGCTTAACACCTCGCTCTAGATCTGAGGTCCCTCCTCTGTGTGATTATTATCACTGACTGAAGACACAGCCAGGTCAAGAGCTTGGGTCACTTTTAGGCAACTTTTGAATCACTTCCACCCACAAAGCTTTTCTTTTGCTCAAGCCCTGGCACCTTTTATTCCAGCTGGGGTTTTTTGCCTTCACAGACAGGCAGCGCTAGAAAAATTAAACAGTGTGCATACCTACAGAGGATGGAGGGACCTGCCATGGTTTTGAGACACCTTTGTGCATTCCTTATTCTGCATTGCCTTGGATGTTGGCAAGATACTTTGATACACTAAAGCCATCTCCAAGTGACTACAGGCAAAGCTCTCTGTCCAGAAGTCCTTCTGTGCCAGGTACTCTTTGTGTGCATCCGGATGGCAGACGCAAAAACACCAGCAAATACCAGTTTCAGGTATACTACCACGCTTTGGCCGGTACCATCCCATCACCTTGTTCTGCTTCAGCAGACAGCACTGCCCATGAACCCTGCCAGTTCTGAAGTGAAAAAAAAAAAAAGAGATTGGTATTGTTCAACTCTCATTCCTCTTAGTTAAATCATGGAGACATTATTTTGCCAGATGCCACAGTACAAACTTTTATAATAAATAAAATAAAAAGAAAATACATCCTAGGTAAAATACAGCTGTTGATATATATCAGCTCTGGAAGTTAAGCTAAGCTGAGGATAAAACCCCATTATTTTCAGTAATGATGCTACCTGTACGGCATGTGTGCCTTCCTGTAATACTGTAATTTTATTTCCCATGCATATAATGCCTTTACTGGTGTGGATTCCCAGAGCTTCCTTGAAAGGTAAGTAATTTTACTTCTTTCATAAACTGAGGAGACAAACATGGGGTTCAGAGAGGGATTTATCTTGTCCAGCATTATATAGGAAGGTTGTGGCACAGATCACCTAAAGCCCAGGTTTCCTGCTTGTGTTTCTGATACAAAATCAACCTTCTCAGTGTAGCTGTAATTTAGAGAATGAACATTTTTCAGTGTAGAGAAGAGCAAACTATATTTTTCCTTTGTGTATATTCCTCAGTTCCTTTTCTGTAACATCACTACTGTATCTCAAAAATATCACATTTGAAGAGAAAGGAAACATAATGTGATTGAAAAAAATGTGGTTTAGATATGTAATCATGGTCTCCTGATTTCTTATAAAAAATTTTATCGCATTTATAATGGAGATAGGATTAAAACCTTCTTCCTTTTATTTCTTCCTCCCTCCTTCCCTTCTTTTCTTGTTTCCCTCTCCCTCCCACCATACCGAAAGTATTAGTACCTGTGAATATTTTAATACAGGCAAATATGTGACTAGTACATTTATGAATTCAGGTCAATGTTCTCTACCTTCAATCGCATTATTTGCAGACTTTCACAGTTAATTGCTCATTTTTCGCAATAGCGACTGGAATTTCCTCTCAAGGGTCACAAAGGCGCCTGTTCTTGAATCTGCCATTTCCTCGCTGTGAAGACCACCAAAAAAAAAATGCAGAAGGGTCAGTAACTTTTAGATTAAATGATGCATAGAAACTAAACTGAAAAGCAGAATTAAAATCCAAATCTGCAAACTCAGTTTTAGTACTCAAATGAACTTACTCTGCCAGGAAGGGAATCCTTCTCAGCAAAGCCTTTTGAAAACCTGCCCAGCATTTCCTCTTTATTTTGTCAACATTTAGTTACAGGACAAAATTGACTTAACTATATAATGAGAAAAGCAGTTATTTCAAGTATTATACTGAGGATAAAATGCACGTTAACATTAATGCTACCTATTATTACTTCGTAAACAGAACGTTATTTACCCTTTAAGAAAAAACATTTCAGAACCAAGCTAAGGTAACCACATGCATTAAACAAACAAATCAAATCAAACCTTAATTGGGCTTGGAGCTTCAAAACAGGGAAAATATCAAAGTTAAGCTAAATAAATTAAACATAAAAAATAAATCTCATTTACTGAGTAATATTTTGTCAGATTCTCTGTGGAGTCATAAATTCAGAGAAATTTAGCATGTGGATGAGAAATAAGGAGGAGGGAAGCAGGTGGATAAACTGTAGTGAGAAAGCAATCGTAAGTTAATTCAGGATGTGTTCTGCCTAACACTGATGAAGATCTAAATGAGAGCTCTTTAAATTGTACGCGTAGAACCAAGTCTTGGTGTGATTCACATTCTAACTTCAGATCTCATACGCCCTGCTGAAATATATAAAGCTTGCTTAGGACGGCGAAGGAAGCTCAATTTGGTTCCCTGGCTTTTGTAGAAATTTTGGTCAGAGTGCCAGAGTTAGGAAGCAACGCATTGTGAAGTCTAACGTTAACAGGCAGACTCCCTTGTTTGTCCTTCCTTCAGTGCCTGAAAAATAAAACACAGTGCAACAATAGGATAAAAACACCAATTATGGAACTGACAGACAACAAAATACAGCAAGACGGTTTGCCATTGTCTGCTTAGTTTTTATAAAAGTATCATAGAATGGTTTGGGTTGGAAGGGACCTTTGAAGATCATCTAGTTCCAACATCTAGTTCGTGCTGGAATCAGTTCAATCATGAACTGATTGCACTGTTTTCTGGTCTGCTGTATTAATAACAAATATTATAATCTGCAGCATTACAAAATAAACCTGTAGGCTCCCTTTCTATTTCCATAACATCAGTAGAAGCTCAACTCTTCCGGTATCCTGATGGGTATCTCTGGAAGTATGGGTTGAAGATAGGATCTCCTATTTACTTCAGGAGCTTTGAAAGGAATTGGGAATACTTTGCTGCTTCGAGAACTGGGCTATTTATGAGCAAAACCTGATGTGCTAATTCTCAGTGCAAAGCTGCTTCAGTGGCTCTTGGAGGCGTGTGCAAAATTAAATGTTTCAAGATGAGGTTCTGGTCCAAGCTACTGCTTCCCTGGGAAGAGGGAGGAAAGAACAGGAACAGAGAAGTAATACCGGCAGGGAAAAGTCTGCAGAACTGGGCTCCAATAGCTGTCCCTGCAACAAGTGGGGTGCAGCCTCCTATCCTATCCTATCCTATCCTATCCTATCCTATCCTATCCTATCCTATCCTATCCTATCCCATCCCATCCCATCCCATCCCATCCCATCCCATTGTGGTAGTACCTGCTACCCCACACAACTAGACTGTAGACTGTTTTCTTGTGACAACAGCCATACGTAGTCCAGCCTTCCCAGGTCCTAAAATAAGCAAAATTTGAAGCAGAACACTGCTGTTTTGGCAGTCAGAGAAGTCTGCAGCCTTAGGAGCCATCACTGTTCTCTAAGACTAGAATAAGCCTGGCCACACCCATTTAACCAAATCAGTCATTCGGTGAACTACATGTGACTTACTTTAAAGATAAAGCCTGAGAAACAGGCCATTCGGTGACTCCTGAAAGCCAACAGATGCAAAGCTCGGTGATTTTGCAAAGGGAGGGATGTCCGCAGAAGGAGACCTATTGCTGGACGTGCTCTGTGGCCAGCACCAAAGATGTCTTGCAGATAGCAAGTTGGTGTGCTTTCCTGGTGAGCCTCACAGGTTGTGAGCAAGACACAGCTCACTGAGAGCTTTATATTTGCACTGAAAAGCAACTAGAAGGCAAGGTAGTGTATAATGCACTCGAGCGTGACGTGTCCAGCCTCCTTTGCAAAGCTGTATAAATTGCATTTCTGTACACAACCTATTTTGGTGATATTGGCACGAGGATTAACTTTGCTTATGTGTTGACTAGAAGCTCAGCCCTGCATGGGAAGCTGCAGGCAGTGTTTGTTAATAGGCACAGCATCTCTTTGCATCCGGCGAGAAGAAAAATTGTGCAATGATTCTGTTCCACATCCTCTGCTACATTTTGCAGATTTTGGACACGTTTTGGAGTCACTAGACAAGAGATAAGTAGATGAGTTGTGGAGGGCTCCAAATTTCACAGTAATATTTGTCCTAGATGCTGACTGCTGCAAGATGGTCAAATACTTTTGCTGAATGGAGCAACATCAATTTTTGCGCAATAACTGCTGCCGGGTACAGTAATGGAGAAAGATAATTAAAATTAGCTATCTACTTTGCACTTCCTACTTGAAAATGTTGTGCTTGACTCATTTATACAGAGGTTACTGGTGTTCTAGTTTTTATAATTCCACTTATTCCCGCTGTAAAGCTACTTTAAGATAAAAGCAGTGTAAATGGAGGGTCAACTGGCCTCTTGGTTCCGAACATTATGTCCTCTTCTCAGTAACAGTGGCAATGGGCCCTATGCCCATCCTCACCCAGTTTCCAGAGACACCCACGAGAGAACACTAAAAAGCATCTTTGCTACCTTTCCTAAGCCCGGTTTTCATTTAAAATTCAGCAGAATGACCGTTTACCGTTAGCTCAGCATGCAGCCTCTCCTCCTCATTTTGTTGAGCCTGTACCAGCCACAACCCAGCGGGAAATAAAGCGAATTTGTTGTGCCATTCCTCGCGGCCCCTCCGGCCCCCAGCGCGCCTCGGAAGGGCGTCCATCTCTTGCAGCAGCAGCAGCAGCACAGCTGGAAAAGGCAGGGCTTTTTGTCTGCCCTGCTGAACTCAGGAGAAAGCCCAGAGCCTTTGTTCTACCTCAGGCAAGACCACGAGCTTTCCAGCTAGAGACATCTTCCCAATCTTCCCGCTTCCCAATCTTCCCGCTCACGGTGGCAGCGACCGGCGGGGCTGCCGTTCTGCAGGCCGGCTACGCAGAGCACCCGGGCGGGCATTAAGCCGGGTTTCGGAGCACCCGGGTGGGCATTAAGCCGGGTACCCGGGCGGGCATTAAGCCAGGTTTCGGAGCATCCGGGCGAGCATTAAGCCGGGTTTCGGAGCACCCGGGCGAGCATTAAGCCGGGTACCCGGGCGGGCATTAAGCCGGGTTTCGGAGCACCCGGGCGGGCATTAAGCCGGCCTTCCGAGCACCTGGGCGGGCATTAAGCCGGGTACCCGGGCGGGCATTAAGCCGGGCTTCCGAGCACCCGGGCGAGCATTAAGCCGGGTACCCGGGCGGGCATTAAGCCGGGTTTCGGAGCACCCGGGCGGGCATTAAGCCGGGCTTCCGAGCACCCGGGCGGGCATTAAGCCGGGTACCCGGGCGGGCATTAAGCCGGGTTTCGGAGCACCCGGGCGGGCATTAAGCCGGGCTTCCGAGCACCCGGGCGGGCATTAAGCCGGGCTTCCGAGCACCCGGGCGGGCATTAAGCCGGGTACCCGGGCGGGCATTAAGCCGGGCTTCCGAGCACCCGGGCGGGCATTAAGCCGGGTACCCGGGCGGGCATTAAGCCGGGTTTCGGAGCACCCGGGCGGGCATTAAGCCGGGCTTCCGAGCACCCGGGCGGGCATTAAGCCGGGTACCCGGGCGGGCATTAAGCCGGGTACCCGGGCGGGCATTAAGCCGGGCTTCCGAGCTCGCAGCCTGCAGCCACGGGCGCTGCCGGTGCCCAGCGGAGCCTGAGCCTGCGCCCGCACCCTGCACCCACCCGCGGGCCGGCCCACGGGCCTGCCCCCGCTTAGCACCTTCACCCCCGGCCGCGCTGCCGCCCTCCTCCGCCCGCTGCCCGCGGGGAGGCTGCAGCCGGGCGGGGAGCGAAGCAAAGCGGGCGGCGCGGGGGCCGCCCTGCCCCGGCCGGCTCCCCACGAGTGACCGGGCGCCGCCGTGGCAGGCGCGGAGGGGGCCGCTGCCCCGGCTGGCGGCCAGGCGCGGCGGGTCTCGCCCCGCTCCGCGTCCCGCCGCGGCCAAGGGGCCGCCCACGGCCCCCCGCAGCCCGGCGGCCGGGGTGGGCGCCGCCACCGCCGCCCCCCGCCCGCGGCGAGGCGGGCCGGCGGGGCCGGGGGGGCGTGGGGGGAAGCGGCGGCGCACGGCGGCGAGGTGGCTCGGCAGCCCTCCCGGAGGAGCCCGGCCCACCTCTCCCGTACAGGCACCCCCTCCTCCCCGCCCCGAAAGAGGAACTCCCCGCCCGCACGCAGCCCGGCCGCGGCGGAGGGAGAAGCGGCGGCGGCAGCGGCAGCAGCGGCGGCGGCGGCGGCAGCGCGCCCGGCCCCTCGGCGCAGCATGGCGCGGCAGCCCCCGCCGCCCGCCGCCGCCTGAGGCGCCCCGCGGCGCCGAGCCGAGCCCGCGCCCATGGCGGCGCCGCCGCCCGCCCTCAGCTGGGCGCTGCCCCTGCTGGCGGCGCTGGCGGGCGCCGGCGGCCCCCAGAGCTTCGAGCTGCCGGGGGCCCGCATCGACAACATCGAGGTGAGCGGCGGCGGCGTGCTGGTGGCGGGCGGCAGCTGCCTCTACGAGCTGCAGCCCGAGCTGCGGCCCCGCCGGCGTGTGGTGCCGGCGGGGGAGCAGGGCTGCGGGGAGCCCCCCGGCATGCGCAGCAACCTGCTGCTGCCCTACGAGGAGGCCCGCGGCGTGGGCGTGCTGCTGGCCGGCTGGACCCAGAAGGACGGCACCTGCGAGGTGTGGGAGCAGCCGGCCTACCGGCAGCGCTTGAACCGCAGCGAGGTGGTCAGCTGCCTGCCCGACGGCTCCACCGCCGGCGTCGTCTTCCAGCTGGCCGACGCCTGGTACCTGGCCGTGGCGGCCACCTACTCGGCCGGCACCTACAGGGATCGGCTGGGCTGCGAGCCCTCCCAGTCGGACGAGACGACGGTCATCACGGTGCGCGGCATTCACAACCTGCAGTCCCAGGAGGACCTGGGCATCATCAAGCGCCAGGACGAGCCTTTGCACTTCGTCGACGCGCTCCAGTGGAGGGATCACCTCTTCTTTCCCTACTACAGGTTGAAGGCCAGGTGGAAAAACTACACGGAGCCACCGAGCATGGCAGTCCTGCGCCAGCAGTCCCCCTCACAGGGTGGCCTTACTTTGCAAGGGCACGTGTATTTGGACTGCGGGTGCAGGAGCCTCATCGTTTCCTCCAGCCTTGTCCGCCAGGGTGAGCAGGGCTGGTGGGTGGGTGTTTTCCACCAGAGCCACGGCGCCAAGGCCTGGAACGCCACCGCCGTCTGCATCTTTGGGATGGAGGAGGTGAAGAAGGAAGCCTGTGGGGCCACGCACTTCGTCAGGAACGGGGAGAGCTCTGTAAGTCTGGGCATCGTTTTGCTAAGCTTTCCTCCTGCACGCCGTTCTTGTCGCTGTTGTTGTGGCTGGTGTTGCTGTGCATGACTCATGGGCTGTCCCTGACCTGAAGGCACATGAAGTTCGCAGGGAACTTCAAAGCTGTGCCAGGCTTTGCCCATCAGCCCTGTCTGTCCATCAGCCCTAATGATTTCTCCAGCACCTTCTGTTTCTAAAAAGCTGATCCCTTGCCAGATCCTGGAGCCTCCTTCCCCCATCTTGGGAAAGACATATCTGAGGGGACACCTGAGGGCATCCTGGGTCAGGCCTGAGTCTCAGGCTCCTCACTCAATGCGCCCTTTTCTGTCAAGGATTAGTCATACTTCATTGTATTTTCTGTACAGCCCAGATAAAGCATCTCCTACCTTATTCTGCGCATTCACATCTCATGTCATTGCAGCTACATCAGAAATGAAAAAAAGCCCATCAAATTGACTCCTGTGCACTGGGCTGCCTGCGTGTGCATTGTTATCCACATTGCTCACTACTTATTTATGGTTGCTTGTTCGGCGGTAGGTGTTTCCCAAACCTCCCAGGATTGGCCTTGCTTGAGAGGGCTCACAGGCACCCCCCCCAAACCCCTATGCGCAGCAGACAGCAATAGGTGATATGTCTTTGTTGTTGCAGTGGTTATATTTTCACAGGCGGTAGTATCTCATGGAGATCCCCTCATCACCTACTTCTCTAACACTCTCTCTTCACTCCTTCCTCCTTTTGAGGGTGAGCTGTGCACATGGAGGGCAGGGTGGGCTAGGCTAGCGGCTTTGCTGTGGCCTCGGTAGCTGGTAAAGAAATGAACTAAAAATGAAATTCAGGAAGCTAAAAATGTAATTCAGTAGAAGAAGCAGATTTTGCAAGGCCCATCCTTGCTTTTAAGTCACACTCAGAAGTCTTTTCAGGGCTGTGGCAAAAGGAACAAGACTGAAAAGTATCAGGGACAACCGCAGGGGATCAAGCAAGCCATCATAAAGCAAGCCCTGGCCTTTTGCAGCTCCCCCACCATCCAGGGACTTTGCAGCTCAACCCCTGCATCCTTGCTGTGTTACGGTGGGAGTGTGTTGGAAACTCCTTGAAAGAAGTGCATTGGATTTACTGTCGCTCCTTGGCTTCTCAAATCTAGCCCATAGCACAGCGCAGTGCCGAGATTCTTCCAAATACAAACTACTGCAGGGCACGTGTGATTCAGTCTGCTTATCTCCCTACAGAGTTGCAAGACTGTTGTCAGTGTTCGAGGATGTAGTTATGAATGAGAACCCCACAAGTGGGTGAAACAATGGTGTTGAAGTAAATAGTGAAACTCTCGCAACAGAGCTGGAGCCAATCCTTTGATTTCCAATGTCATTTTATAGCTCACTGCATGATTTCTGTGCTCTCACAAGATAAACTTCCTGAATTAATTTGGCGTGTCATCCTCATTCCAAAATACCTGTTTGCTAGTTGGATTTTTAATTTGTATTCCTTGTTCCTTATTACTCATGGGGTTTCTTCGTGAGGTGCTTTCTGAGCCTGCAAAGCAAAAAAGAAGAAACCTCCCCGGGCGGCAGATCCGTTATAAACACTTTCCAAAGCCTCACACAAGAAATTCCAGAAGAGTCTCATGGATTTCGTAGAGTAAGATAATGCATGTAAGGTGCGGCGGGTATTTCTGTCTCACTGGTGTTCCTCTCAGTCCCCCATGCCCATTGCCTCCCAGTGCCTGAATATGAAAAATCAATGATCCGCTTGTTTAAGGATTGATCTGATTCAGATCAGACTCCTGTGATGCCAGGGTTACTTTCATGTCCCAAAAGGCTCGTCCCTCCTGGAAACGTAGATTATATTTGGCTGCAATGCGGAAGAATCCCAACTTTAAAAATTATTAAAAAGATTGTTTACTTAACATCATGTCCCTAACTATGGTGATGTTATTAATCGTGATATTTTGGCACAACAGTAAATACAGTTTACCACTGACAGGAAAGTGGTATTTTAATATTTTGTGAGATAGCAGGACATCTGGGTGTTGCGTAGTAATGTGACCTGTAACATTACATAGCTAATTATGCTCCCTTTTTAAGCTAATTATATGTGCTTGTGGTGTATAAACATAGAAATAAATGCATGTAGTTCAGCTTTAATATGTTTTTTTATGCTACAGAAGGTTAGGCTAGGCTATTGCAGAGTAAGTTTGGAGATGACAGGCCCATATGCTGCTGCTTCTGGGTTGTTTTAGCCCAGATCCTTCTACTGTCTCTCACCAAATCATGGGAGTCTCTGCAAACATGGAACACGCTCTTCTTGGACTCAGAAGCGCGCGGGCTTCAGAACTGGCAGGAAGATGGTGCAGAGCGCGTCCATCAGTGCACAGCTTGTAGGAGAAGTGTGTGCAATAGCTAGCAGTGGCTCTGGCCAGAAAGGAGCGCGGCGTAGCACAGAGTCGTCATGAGTACGTTGTAGTACAACGTGTAGGAAAGGCGGTGACAGCACTTAACATGTGCTTTAAAGTCCAGTCTTTTAAAGACAGTGTTGGTCCTGAGCAAATGAGTGTGTTGCAGCATTATGATTGCCTGGAGTACAAGACCTGTACGGTGTTTGTGGCGGGTGGACCATGCTGAATGTCAGCCTGACTTTTGCATTGCAGATGCCATGTGTTGTAGAGTGCTGTGGGTCTTAGTCTTCTTTGCTTGGTACACTTGAATTCTGGAGCTCAGGCATGATGTGAGGGACACTGATCATGATCACAGACATGGACTGTCAGTTTATGTAGGAATTGAAAACACAATTTTTTTTGCTGTGGGAATACAATTTATAGTTAGAGTATATGTTAGGGAGTAGTGGCAGTTTGTTTTCCTTCTGATCTTGTCATTCTTCAGATTTCTGTAATTATTCTGATTACCTTTAGGCAAGACATCCTCTTACCTGTCTGCACTTGCACAGCTGCTTATATTTGCACTGTGCTTCTCAATAGTACACTGCAAGAGGGACTTAGCCCGAGGTATTTGCGGTCCTGAATTCCCTGCTATGCTACTGCTGTGTATTCTACTCTGAACTCATTCCTGTAAGGTACTGAGCTTTCTGGCCCTAACCCAGTAAAGCACTTAAGGGCGTATTTAATATTAGGCATATAAGTAGTTCCATCATCTTCAGGGGATCTGCCCATGTATTTCAAGTTAAGCATGAATGCGAGTACTTCAATGGATTGGAACCAAATTGCTCCACATCCTGTAGGAACTCGTTGTAGGTGTGTTACCTCTTTAGCCTCACATTGCTACTTAGGCCAAAGTTGACATTTGCATTAAGTTTTAATGCTGCATTTGAGTCTGCCATTGAAGATTAGTAGTTTTTAAGATCCTTACTTACCAACTTCATCAAAAAGTAGGTGACTGCTACAAATTCTGTGGAATTGCTGCTTATGAGACCCAGCTAATTCTGTTTTCGTTTTGTGCAGTAGTATGCACAAAGCATTTTGTCCTAGTTGGATGTGTTTATTCTGGACATATATAATACTGGATTCCCAGAGACGTGATCCATAACTAGCAAGAGGCAAGTGGTGTCTTTTATATTCAGCTTGTTTTCCTCTGATCGACATGTCTCTTAGTTTTGATTATATCTACTTATATGCAGTGTTGAGGTGTATGTGTTAATGGACTCACTAGCATAATCTGCATGTACATAAGCGCATCTTCTTCACGATTTCCTTAGTTAATAAATACGAATTTGCCCAATCTCATTCTCCGTTTCTTTTCAGAAACCTGACTGAGCACTAACAAATATTTCTGGTGGATCACAGTTATGAAATAGAAGTTCCTTAGCCAATACATAGGACAAATGCTGGAATTTGTCACAAACTTGCTCCAGTAGCTAGTGAGCTTTAAGAAGACCTTCCCTTCTGTTGTTCCATGGCTGAACAGGAGCTTCTAGAAACTCAGATCTCTCCCAGAGATCCCAGGATCTTGTGGATCACAGCCAAGCAGATGAGTAGGAAAAGTGCTCATATTAGAGAACGTCAACAGGAGAGAGTTGTAGGATGTTGCCTAACCTCAATGACAAATCTGGAAATTAGTTTTGCCATTAAAAAAAGTTGCATGGGAAGAAAAGGATTCTACAATTTTTCAGGGAGAAAATCCAAAAAAGTGTTCGGCATATATGTGTAAGACAGAGAGAAGTTGCTGTAGTTTATATTAAGGTGTTTATTTTATGATGTGCAAAGGCTAAGTAGCTGCGATAGCTACTGAATGCTAAGCTATCTTGCTTGGATTTTCATCTGCTATTTAATGCAAGTAAAGATGTATAACAGTCTGTTCTTTGAATTTTTCAGTGGGTGATAAATATGTGGGTTGGTATATGCCCCTTAATTTATTGAGCATAATTTGGAATCCTAGGACAAATCTTAGCTGATATAAGCTCTACTGAAATGAGATTTTGAAGTCAACAGAGTCACATCAGTTTAATCATGGCCATTAATTTGCAGGAATGACATTTGAATGTGTGTGGTAACTCATTCCAAAATGATTCATAGTATTTTATTTAAGGAAAGAAATACAGACTTCTAAATATCATTTGGTATCAAAATTGATCCTGTAATAATTTTCTAGTAGTAAAGTCATCTGTGTGTTACCAGACTGCTAGTATTTCATCTGATGTTTGACAGATTTCTAGAGTTAACATTTCTAGAGTGAATATTTCTGTCCGGTTACAATTAATTTTCAGTTCATCCCTGTTTGGTGTGGGAAGTGTGCCGTAGGAGACTTGTAAGCTCTCACACTGTCAGTAAGAAGAAGAGTTGGTGTTAGTCATCTGGCTTCACCAGGTGTTCTTAGGGGAAACTTTTGAGAGCCCGGGGGCTCTGGAACAGAGGATTCACTTCCTTGGGATCACAGAGTCATTCAGGTTGGAAGGAACCTCAAAGGAGGCCTTCAGTCCAGATCCCTGCTCACAGCAGGGTCAGCTGTCAGATCAGACAAGGTTGCTCTGGGCTTTGTCCTGTCAGATCTTGAAACCTCCAGGGATGGAGACTGCACAACCTTTCTGGACAACCTGTTCTGCTTAATTGTCCTTATAGTGATATTTTTTAATCTCTTGTCCACCAGCAACCTCCTCTGTTTCAGTTTGTGCCATTATCTCTTGTTGTCCTGCGTACACCTCAGTCAAGAGCCTGGCTCTGTTTCTCTGGTCCCTCTGAAATTGCCTCTTCTGTAGGGAACGAGCCCAGTTCCCTCAGCCTTTCCTCAGAGGGCAGGTGCTGCAGTCTCTGACCATCGCTGTGGCCGCTCTGATTTATCAAGATCAGTGCTGTACTGAGGGTCCCAGAACTGAGCACAGTATCCTAGACACAATTGAACATGTGCTATGTAAATGAGAATAATCACTTTCCTCACTCGATCTGGCTATGCTGCTGTCGATAACAGCCCAGGATGCTGTTAACCTTCACTGCTGCCTGGAGACACCATTTAGCCTACTGTCCTCCAGGACCCTTGTGTTGTTTTCAGCAGAGCTGCTTTCCAGTCTGTACTGTCACAGGGAGTTAGTCCGTCCCAGGTGCAGGACTTTGCATTTGTCCTTGCTGAATTTTCTGGGGTTCCTGTTGGCCTATTCCTGCAGCCTATCTAGGTCCCTCTGAATGGCAGCCCTGCAGCCTGGCATGAAAATGTATTTTGATGTCATCCGCAAGCTTAACTCAGAAGCTTTCAGTGTCTTCCTCCAGGTCATTGATAAAGATATTGAGCAGGACATGTCCCAGGATAGGTTCCCTGAGAAACTCCACCTGTCACCAGTGTCTAGGTAGAGTAAAAACCATTAACCAATACCCTTTGAGCCTGATGATCCATCCAGTTATTCCACCTATCCAGTAGTCCTCCTGTCTAAATTGTAACATCTCAACTTGGATACAAAGATGCTGCGGGAAATGGTGTCAAGAGCCTTGCTAAAGTCAATGACATCCGCTGTTCTCCCCTCCTCCACAAATTGAGTCATTTCATCATAGAAGGCAATCAGGTTGGTCAGGCACGATTTATCCTTGGTGAATCCATGCTGGCTTTTCCCAGTCACTTTGTTCTTCTTCTTGTGCCTAGAAATGGCTTCCAAGAGGATTTGCTCCATGATTTTCCCCGGGAAAAATTGGGACTGACCAATGTGTGGTTCCCCAGGTCATCCTTCTTGTCTTTTTTTGAAGATGGGTGCAATATTTGCCTTTATTCAGTTGTTTCAGACTTCCCCTGATCTCTGCAGCTTTTGAAATTTGAGAAAATGGCCTCACAGTGTCATCAGACAGTCTCTCAGCATCTTCCTACAGATCCCATCTGGTTTCCCTGGGACTTCTATAAGCTGAGTTTTCTTAAGAGATCCCTGGCTTAATCCTCTTCCAATACTGGTAGTTTCTCTCTTCCTTGAACTCTGTAGGTACAAAGAACCACAAGACCTTGCCGGTCAAGTCAGAGCCTTATCTGCATCCACTGTCAGTAAATCACCTGACCTATTCAGCAGCTGGCACGCATTTTCATTGTTTATTCTTTTATTGCTCATGTGGTGGTAGAAGCTCTTCTTGTTGCCCATAACATCCCTTGCCAGTTTCAACACCAGGTGAGCTTGGGCTTTCCTAATACCATCCCTACATGTCCAGGCAGTTCCTCCTTAGTTGCTTTTTCCTGCTTCCACCTCCTCTATACTGTTTTTCTGCATTGACATTCAATCATGACTTCTCTGCTTAGCTCGCGGCCATCTCCTGATATGTCTGCTTGTTCTTCTGAGTTTTGTGCTTGGAGGAGGTTGTCCTGAAAGACCTACTAGCTGTCCTGAGCTCCGTTTCCCTTCAGAGCTGCCTCTCAGGGGATCCCACTAACCAGTTCCCTGAGCAAGCTGAAGCCTGGTCTCCGGCTCTGTACTCTGCTGTTTTTTCCTCACCGCCCTCAGGATCCTGAACTCAGTTATTTCATAGTTACTACAGTGAAGGCTGCCATTGATTATCACATCTTCAGTTGCTTGTTTGTGAGTAGCAAATCCAGAAGAGCATCACCCTTCACTGACCCCATAGTGTTAACAAAGCCTGGATTCCCATCTCCTTCACTTTGCCCCCAGAGCGCCGTAGTCCTGATCTGCACTAGGCGATGTCTTTGGTGTCCACGTGGATGTGCAACAATGGGTAGTGGTCCAAGGAATGGAAAATCATTGGCGGTCTCTCTGCAATGTAATGGATCGGGGCCCCTGAAAAAAAGAGACCTGTTGTAACAGCATGACGGTTTAGCAGTTGTGCACCTTCATCCTTGACAGGAGAAAAGCTCCTAGCACGGTCACCCGCCACTTCCTCTTGCTATCTGCTAATGCTCTGTTCAAGCTCAGTTGGTTTCAAAGCCTTCCTTAGAGCTTGTTCTCCCTTATTGGTTATTAGGACACTTTATCAATTCTGTAAACTCAAATCTAAGGAAGGAGTGTTTCTGCTGCTGCAAATAGTCACAAATTCCTAGCCTCCCCCATCTCAGGAGTCTCCATCAACCTCTTGCTCAAGCGTAGCCTCTGACTGTCCCTCCTACCTTCTATCATGGGGCTCAGGATCTTGCCTCTGCAAGGTCTCTGTGAAGGCACTCTCATTTCCCGGTCATCCTCCCTGATTTTTTGCGGTCTGCTCGCCTGGGATGGTTTATCCACCTAGCATTGCTATGCAGTGCACAAATTAAAAAACCTCATGGAAATAAAATTTTGGAACAGTTCATCTCCTCATTCCTTAGCTCAGTGCCTGCACCAATATTTAAGTTTGTTACCCTCTGATATAATAAAAATTGGTGGAGGAGGTTGAAGGGTGGTGAAGTTAAGAAAGAAGAATGAGCTTCCTGAAGTTTTTTCCCTCTAGGAAAAACATCTATGTATTGTTCCAGTGTTGACTGTTGCTATATGCTGCTCACAAGTCTTTTGTCCTTTTGTATAGCTGCATCTGTTCATTCAGTCTGATGCTCAAACCCTTTATTTTTACTTTTTGGCCAGCTGCAATATGTTGAGTGCTTCACGAGCTAAAAATGCTGCCCTTCCCTCTGAGGCACGCAATATATGATAATCAGGAGGAAATCAAGACAGAAAGTAGAAGTGTGAATATGGTTGCTGCAGCTGGAATCATATGGAGATAAATCTGAAAATGAGATGCAAAATAGAAAATTAGTATAAATACCTTTCATGCCAATAACAAAACAGCATGGGGGGGGTGAACTTAAAAGCAAAGTGTAAGTTAATTCAGGAGATCTCTGAGCTTACCTGCACATGTGAAGATTTTGGGGGACTATAGAATAGAACAGAGGGTAGAACTGAAGAATTAAAGAAAGAAAGGTCTTCTAGAGCAGTATTGTCTTTTCTTTTGCTTTTCTTGTTTTTGTATGAGCCTGACAATGTTACAGGATAGACAGATGACTATGGAGATGAGTGACTCTTCAAGTACAAAGGAAGTTTAGACTGTAAATGCATTTTAAGGATGGATTTAGCTGTGAAAGGAAAAGCTTGGGAAGGCCCTACAGTGCTGTAACCCCATTAGTCACAGTGGAAGAGGTAAAAGAGATTGTTAAAAAAAATAAATGCACATGGAAAAGGGATGACAGAAGGGTGAAAGCAGCAGCTGCACCCTGGAGGGAATAGGCAAGCTGGAGAAATAGGTTGCAAAAGAGAGAAGGCAATTTTTGTTGTGACTGCCCACCATCTAAATTCCCTCTCTTATCTCTATAAGCTCAATGTCGCATTGACCCTCCCTCTAGCAATCAGAGTGAGGGGAGGAGGCTTCCACACTTGTCAGTATTGGTTCTTCAGTCAGATGAGGAGGATGCACTGAGATGACACTAGTTATTTTACTAGTATGTGGGTCAAAATAAAATCTGGCAGCAAAGCTTTTCAGAGACTGGGTGAGTCCTCCCCTCTTCTGTGATCTTATTGTACAGAGTCTGCGAGGAACCTAGGGTGGTTTGTTTTCCTTATACTACTATACGGTGCAGTGCAGAAAAAAAAAATCCTAATTCTGGTGGAAATGAAAGCCTGGAAGCTTCACCTCCTCACTCCTTAGGCTGAGTGAAGGCTCACTGTATGCACCCTTGTCAGCTAATGGAAAAGTGAGTTAACTTTTTCCACCTTAAAATGCTTGCAATCACTTCTCCCCCCCCATCTAAAACAGACCTCCATGGTAGTGGAGTCTCATGCCAAGTGGGTTTTACTGAAGTTCTGTGCCAGTACATGACAGTTCCTGTGTCTTCTCCCTGCTGCATGAAACAAGAATAGTCTTTAAATATGAAAGTTAATCAAGTCTTCTTTTACTCGAAGCGGCTGTTCTTGCAAGCTAATTAAAATAATTCAGATGACTGAAAAAGATTTTAATTGACTTAGGATTGCAGTTTAGAAAAAATTCATTTCTATGTGGAAAGACTTTTTGGGGTTAAGCCAGCATCCTACCATGCAAGAGAGTTGAATTCAGCTGTTACTGTGTTATGGATTCACTTTGTAACTTTGAGAAATGCCTTCACCTTTCTGCGAAATGTCATTTTTAATGGTCCATTCTCACACTTTGTCTTGTGCATTAAAGTGAAATAAGTTCCTGCACTCAGAGGGTTCCTGTAGGTTTAGGAATCCGTCCTTGAGGCTGAGATTCTGGGCTT
This sequence comes from Pelecanus crispus, assembly GCF_030463565.1. Classification (NCBI taxonomy): domain Eukaryota; kingdom Metazoa; phylum Chordata; class Aves; order Pelecaniformes; family Pelecanidae; genus Pelecanus; species Pelecanus crispus. Next base: position 52,112,402 of record NC_134643.1, read on the forward strand.
TGTAAGCTGACCTACTGGGCTTGTTCCGAAGGACCTGGTCCTACCTGAGCTCTTCTCCCACCTCTCCATGCCTGCTGCTCCTTTGTGCCAGGACTGGTGTCTGTGCAGCCACATGCTCATGTGATGAGGAGAATGACTGAAATGAAAATTTAGGTAGGTAGGTAGGTAGATAGATGGGTTTACAGACCATTTTCTAGGTGCGCCTCATTTCCTTAACCAAGCTCACTGGAAAGCATTGTACTAATAGAAGGGAAGGGGAGGTGGAGCTTGGCTGGGGTTGGATCCATTTGAAGAGCAGGTGAGATCACACCTTTGGCAGCATCTGCCATGGAGATCGACTTAAAGCAATTACAGGACTGCAAAACTGAAGTACTGCTTGCTAGGGAGATATCTGGGCTTGTTGTGAGTTCGGGGCAGAGACCATCTCTCGCCTGGGGAATGACCTCATTCTCACACATCAGCGCTTCCTTTCAGCACTTGATCGTCTATAGTTGGGGTTACTTTGTTTGGTTTTTCCTTCCACAAGATACAGGGATTTCCTGCATGATGTTTTCTTTCATGAGCTGCTTACACGTGTTTGTCACTTAACTTTCTTCAGCTTGGGCAGAGAATTGTAGGTAACGTTGATTTTAAAGTTCACACGGGTACATTTATGTTCTCCCTGACATGAACTTTATGCTGTTTTACCTCATTTTTATATTCATGTAATACACAAGTCTCAACTTCCTTTAGTGTAAAGCAGGAAACCAGAAAGGGAGGATGAAGCTCTGCATTTTCTGACACACACACAAAAAAAGGCTGTGTGTTTGAAGTGCCTCCTTTCTCCAGACTATTTGCATGCCTTTAAAAGTGGTTGCTGAGTGTATCTGTAGCCTTCATGGTAGGTGCAGTCAGGTGATGGCAAAGCATGGCTTCATTGAGAAGAACTGACAATTCAGAATAAGCCCAGGGCATTATGTCCCAAAAAAGAGAAATTCTCTTGCAAAGCAACTTGCTGCTGTTTGGCCAAGTCTGTGTCCCACTGAGGTCAGTGATGTAATCTCTATCACAGACATGACCAGTTGCCATGTATAAAAAAGAAGTAGTTTCATGTTTCATGTGCCATTTCCAATGATATGTTGCTCTGAAATTGTGTCAGAATTAAAATGTTACCTAAAGTATTGTCTGAAGTTGAGTTCTCTGAGAATCTTTCCAAGGATTCTTCTTTTTCTTTTTCTTAACGTTTTGCAATATAGGTGAATGATTTTGTAATAGCTTTCTCTTACATCTGATTTTCAGGAGGCAAAATCCATCAAGAAATTACCTACCTTGATTCACTCTGGATTAATGGCTGTTTATGGCACAGTTGTTTTGAATCAGATAGTTCTCTTTTTGGGAACAGATGATGGACAGTTACTGAAGGTAAGCTGAGTATGACAGTTCTTCCCTTCTCCATCAACTGCTGCTGTGTTCAAGTGGGTAACTGTTTCCTGGTTTAGGCACTGTATTATAAACAGATATAATCCCCTGAATATCTATTTCTTTTTTTGTTTTGCTTGTGAAGTAACTGCTGTATTGCTACTTGGAGAGCAAGATAACTTTCAAAAGCAATTATGTGCGCTGCTTAAAATTCATGGAAACATTTCATTAAACTGCTAATTCCCACAGCATCAATTTATGGACTGTGGAGTTCTCAGTTACGGTGTCTTTTGTTTCCTTCCTTGCTTTGATTTTCCAGTAGCAATATTAAATATTGTTAGATTTTGGAAGCATATTTATTTGTTTATTAGCCTATCTGTGTGATGTGAATAGCTGTCCATTAGAGAGAAAAGTCAAGATTCATTTTTGCCTTAGCTTCTGAATAGTTGACTTACGGTAGCTTAAATCAGTCACCTGGAAGTGAGACTCATCTTATCTCATTATCAAACTTTTCAACCATCCAGTCAAATGTCTTTTATGCTTTCATTTTTTTCTGCGTTTTGCAAGAATGCGCATTTCCTGTCTACAGTGCAAAGGATGACTCTCATTTTTTGTTTTTATTGAGCAGGCAGTTGGAGAGGAGTATAGTAGAGAGCTTGAAGAGCTTTTCCCCATTGTGTTTCACTGTGCTTTTGATAATGAAAAAAGAAGTTGAAGTCTTCCGTGTCTCCTTAGCACAGTGGAGACACCATGAACATATCTCCCTTGTTTAGTCATGTTTATGGAAAACCTTATATCATTGTTGGTGTGCTTATTAACTTGCAAAATAAAGTTGCTGTGGTCTCTGGTTCTCTTGAGTTCTGTGCCAAGGGTGGTGGAAAACTGTAGAGTTGGGCAAGGTAAGAAAAAGAAATACCACCTCAGACGTATACTCACAGAAGCCACAAAGAAACTTCTGTCCTGAAGACAGTTGTCAGTAACTTGCATAGGTTCCTTTTTACATTATGGGTGTCTGGATGTTAATTTGTTTTCTGAAGGCTAATACTTTCTTCTCCGTTCATAGGAGTACTTAACACATTATGACTTTGGGATATAGGTGTCTCTTCCACATTCAGTTTCTCTGTCGGTCAGGAACATAGTTGGTGGGAGGGAAGTTTCATACATTAAACCAGTGCCAGATGCAGTGCAGAATGTGTCTGGCATGGATTTTGTTGAAATTCTGTTCTGGTGGTCTTTTCCTCCATCTTTCTGCAGTGTGAGAGCTAGTGCAGCAGGTGAATTGAATCAGGGCACAGTAAATCATCTCAGAAGCTCTGATGTAGCTGAAATTAGGCTTTTGTTTAAAATGCTGACTGATCAATGAAAGGACTTGTGAATAATTTAATTTCATGTGTTTTAGGCTATTCTTAATGAGGATATGGAATCTAATTGCCCAGAGGTTTTATATGAAATTAAGGAAGAAACCTCCATTTTCCCCAAACTTCGACTTGATCCAGTAGATAACAACTACATCTATCTGTCCTCTGCCAATAAGGTAAGCACAATATTAAATAAAATAATAAATTCAAGTAAACTACTGCTTTAAGGATTTCTGCCACTTTATAAGTGAAGCATCAGTTTGGGTAAGAGCTAGACCTTAAATATCCAAACTGCAGTTACCAACTTTACATCTAATATCTGGCTATGTTGTCTAAGTTTGGACTACACTTCTGCAGAGCTCAGAAGAGCTTCCACTGTCATGGTGCTGCCCACTGTAGCTATGATCCAGCAACACCCTTAATCCCATACTTATTTTAAGCCGTTCTGTCAAGAGGGTCTTTGTTTCTCTTTTTTCCTGGAGGCATCATGCAGAATCAAGCCTGGAGCTAGCAAACTTGTATACTCTTTGGAGATGGAGTTCCTCTGAATTAGCAATCCAGGTATTGGTAGGCCAGGGTTTGCTAGTCAGTTATGGAGTTTCTAATGTGGAGAAATCTCTTAACCGGAGAAATGGGTTTGAAGTCTTAGTTCTGCTGAAATCAATGATAAAATTCTCTTTGTCTTCAGTTAGGCATAGACTTTAAAAAAAACTCCAACAAAACAAAAACGCAATCAGAAGTCATTAATGGGTGTGCATAGTGAGGCCGAAGAGTTCAGCAATCACTGGGAGCTACTGGATGTGAACGAATGCGTCAGCGGTGCATGCCAAGCAGAGAGCAGCTCCCAGGAGCCGGCGCAGTTGTTGCAGCACATCCTGCAGCAGGGCTACTGAGCATCAACTCAGCAAATTTTTTTGTCTCGCCAGCAGTAGGGAAGATGGCAGTGAAAACATAAGGGCTGGTTGTCCATCTTAGCTGGACAGGATTTCACCCAGCACTTGATTACCTTCATTTACAATAAAATCACTTTTCCAGCAGTAAAGATAGCATTTTAGCCTGCTGTCTGGGAGAGTGTGGAAGGTGGTAGAACTCCTGACTGATATAAACCATGTATCACAAATGCAGAAGGAATCAAAATTAAAGTCAAAAGTATATGTAGATATTCAAAGTAAAGACTTGAATTTTCTTTAGCTTTGGTAAAAGCTAAAGCTTTTTTTTTGTAGAGGAACAACAGCTTTTAGGAATAAATGCCTCTGATCATCTCTTCGAGCTTAAATAAGGCTTCTGCACTGTCTTTCTTAACTGGCTAGTAGTCTGTGATGTTGGCTGGTTTCTGATTATCTCACACACCTTCAAATAAATTGCATTTTGCAAGATATGGCTGGAAAAAACAGTAAATACAGTTCTGCAGGAAGCCGCGTATCCTTGTTTCTGTTCACAAAATAGGAACTTTTAATTCTTGCAAATTTGTAAAAAATGGTTTGAATTAGGAATATTTTTCTTACTGATATTATTAATTAACATTGTTATTGATAACATTATTTGTATTTGTATTCAGTATTTGTAATCAGCTTTCTCTTTTTCTTTTTCCTTTCCTTTTCTGAAAATGGCCGGCTAGGATATTCAAGCTGAATGTACAAGTATAGCTGCATACAATATAGCCACAATTATCTACATTTACTTATTGAAATGGCATCTTCATGCATGCTAAGTAGTTGCATGCGTTTGTTCTAGTGTGCACATGCAGTAACCTGACATGGTGATGCAAACACAGATGCATTTTGTTTTGCGCATGCATTTTTGGATGTACCTTCATCAATCATTTAAAAATCTCCGTTCTGATGAGAGGAAAATGGTGTTCTGCTAAACAGAGCATTATTTGTAAAATATACCTCCTTTCTATTGTTATCTATAATTCACTATGCTAATCAGTCTTTCTTGCATTAATCTGCCCATGCTGGCCTTTGAGTAGTCAAACCAAATTGTCATTGTCAGAGGCGTTTCATTATCTGATGGCAAAATACAGCGTGTCTGAAATAGGCTGCATATTTCTATCCAAAGGTGTTCTGGCAGAGGGGAGTCCATAGGAAAACTTTCCTGAAGGGATCGTGCTTGGTTGCTGTCAGATTTTTAATGGTCACCCTCAATTTCCCTGTTTATGGAGGCTATTTTAATTTGGTGTGTTATTGCATTCTTTGGTTTTAGGTGAGAAGAATACCAGTTGCAAACTGTGGTAGATACGTTTCTGAGCAAGAATGCTTATCTGCAAAGGATCCCTACTGTGGGTGGTGTTCTTTGAATCAAAGGTATTTTTTTGTATTTTAGACTTTCATATAAACGCAATGCATTATTAGTCAGTGTACATTTTGACTGGCTTGGAGCTATTCAGCATCAAGATTGTATCTACTGAATTTTTATGGAATCAGTCATAGCCATAAATGTGAGACACTTTACTGTCATGTGAAAGGGAGCTCTGCGCCTTTTAAAGACCATGTTAACCCTCAGTTTTTTGAGATCTACCCATAAAACATATGTTGGGCTAAGACGGAGAAACTATTTTGGTTTTAGAACAGATGTTTTTGCTTTCCAGATTGATTGAGAGAGAAAATTATATACTTGTGCTTCAAGCATCTTAATAGCTGGGAGCATCTTCATGTGAGAACGAGGAAAGACTGCTCAGTTGCCTTCAGTATTCATATTTCCTTGCTTTGGAACCACTGCCTTCAGTTTAGGCCAGAGGACAATTTCTTTCTAAACACTTCACCCTCACACTTGCGTCATTAGTTCTGCTGCTTTCTCTGAAGCAGGTTTGAAAGCTATTGTATGTCTTTGGCCTGGACTGGAGAAATTCCTGGGTCATCAAGCCTGGTCTTGCAATTGCAAGCAACCACATCATGTAAACCTACTCATAAACTAATCAAGGATCATCCTAAATTTAGATAGGTTTTTTGTCCTCCCTGCCCTCATTGTGTGGCTATCAGAAAGTCTCATTTTTCTGCAGGTTAAAATTGGTCTGCTCATTTTCATCACATGAGTGTTCATGGACAGGTTATACTCATTTGTTCTGGTGCTCACGTTGCCTTGGCTTAAATAGGTTTTCCCCCTCCCTCACACTTATCTCCTCAATGTTTTTGTGAAAGCAGTCTCTTTTTTCACTTTCATTTTGGTGTGCTAAAACAGCTAACGTCACTAAGATCCTCTCACATAAGATACTCCTTTCTTAACTCCGCTCCAGTAGCCCTTCTGTGAAGTTTGTGCATCCTGTTAAAATAAGGATGGCCAGGACTGTCACAGTATTCCAGAGATTTCAGCTGTACCTGCTCAATGGTGTTTAATCAGTCTGTCCAGGAAGCACCTTACTTAGTGTGTCCTGGGATCACAAACGTCTTTTTCATGACAGCATCACATTGATGGGCCACAATCATACATGATCAAATAATGCCCCCAGGTCCTTCCCTTCCTTTGTTTTCTTTCCAACTGATGAGTTTCCAGTCTATAACACGTATGGGTTGTGAGATTTTTATTGCTCTAGGTACATGTTCTTGTACTTTATGCTTTGAAATGTCATCCCATTTCAAGGTTATCCAAGTTTTCCCGTGTGATATTCTCATCTTCCTCTGCACGGTAATGTTCCCAACTTTGTATCATCAGTGGATGTTGACAGTGTAAACCTTCTTTTATGCCAGTTCATCAGTGATTAAAACATTGAACAAAAGTGGTTATAAGATTGATTTTTGAGGAATTCCACTAGTAGCCTTCTTTTAGAAGGTTAATACTATCCATTTTGTTTGTTTCAATGTTAATGTGATTTTGCTGAAGACCTGCTACTTTGTGTTTGCAAAGGTAATTATTAGAAGAGAGTAGGTGTTTATTCTGTAATGTGTTTTCTTCAAACTCTTTTGCTACCTTGTTAGAAACTGTATGTGTTACAGTGCTAAGCTTTTCAGGCTTTTAGTTACCTTATGAAGAGTTTGCGAATAACAGTTGTTAGTCAGTAAATCCCCTGTTTATGAGGGGAATCACCGAAAGTTTCCATCTGGTTGAAACAGAAATAATTTACTCTTTTGGAGAAAAAATGAATTACTATAATGTGAATCCCGTTCAACACCCACATAATTTTTCACTGTTAAGCACTTAGCATCATTCAATATTTGGTTTTGTGAAGAGAGCTCTGAGTGAAGCTTTAGAAAAAGAGGAAGATATAGTTTTAGGCAGTATTTTAATCAAAGTCCATACATGTCCACTAAAGCAATATATTCCATAGCAATTTTGAGATTGATGATATGTTTTATACTCTTACTGGGAAATAAATTTTATATTAAATTTGCACTTCATTTTTTAAACAAAACTTACCAGCAGTGCTTAATTTTAAAGAGGGTGAACTCAAATCCAGTATTTTGATGAAAAAACCTGCACATCTTATTGCAAGTGAAAACAAAGTGAAACAAAATGTTTCTACTGTTCCTATTTCTACTCTTTCTTCCATAGGGGAAGATATATAAATTCTCCTTTTCATTCACAATCATTCAAAACAATTAGTCATAGCCTTGTGTGATTTCTCTTAGTGTTTACAGATTTTCTATAGATGAATCAGATTTACCTGAAGTATGCTGAAATTATTCCAATACAAGGCACTGGTGTTTTACATGTGTTTTCCGTATGGAAATAACACTCTATGTCTTAGTTATCCGACATGACCAGACTTACTTTTGAATTTGGTCGGTGTGTGTGACAACTGTGGACTTCATTCAGGGGCTGGTAGCTTGGGAAAGGAAGCCAAAACTTTCTCTGAAACCATGTTCTCATGTCATGAGGAAATCGGTATGCTTTAGCGAGGCAGAGAAGGCAAACTCAGTAGGATCTGTAGTTAATACAAGATTAGCGAAGCAGAGACTTAAGTAAATATGAATGAACCAGTATGCAGAGGTATCGTGTTATCATAATGAAATAAGAACTCAATTCCAATTGTGAAGAGGAATCTTTAGCAGTATAAAGAACCAGCTTGCTGTGAAAGATTAAAAAAAAAATCTCGACTCTGCTTTTCTCTGTACACATATCTGTGCATGTCTGAAATCTGATCCTAGGGTTTCATGCCTTATACCTTCATACTTGTATAGGGCCTGGTCCAGTCCACCTTTCCAAGAAAGCCAGACTTAGTAGTTGTCTGAGTCTGTATGTTAATTTTGTGGTTCACAAATAATATTGATCTGTTATATTCAGATATATCTGATATTGACAATATCAATTGTCTAGGGGTTATAGGATATAACTTGGAGTTAATCTAGGGATTGTTCATTAACTGTTAACAGCAGACAGTATTTTAAGGATTCACCTTTCAAACTCAGTGATTGTCCATCAAATTTGTATGCCTATGTTCTCTTTTTCTTATCACATGCTTTTAAAACGTGTAATCTTTGTAATACTTGTATATCCAGTGTTTCCTCATTCTTCCTTACTTTTCTGTTGTGTAGTTTCTGTTGCCTACAATTTGGCATCTATAACATTTGTATTTACTTTGTGCTGTCTTACTTCTGAAATGGATTTTATTCTTGAAGGCAGAGAAATCTATTTCGAACTACCTTACCAAACCTGTTGTTTTTAATGAAGTGCACTGACATAAAAGGGAAAGATTACCATTCACATCAGTGGATGACAGAGGAGATTAGGAAGGAGGATGCATCTCATCAACTATACACACTCGTAGCGTAGCTCTACATCTGAGCTTCACCCCCATCTCCTCTTACGATCTCTGGAGAGAACAAGCAGCTTCTATAGTGTGATTCATTTCATTTTTATATGAATGTCTAAAGTAAGCTAGGTGAATTGCACCCTGAAAGAGTGTATTTCTCCCCATTGAGTGTAGAGGGAACTGGGGGGGTCAGATCTAGAGCTGTACAATGGAGCAATCAAGTTGGGCATGATGAATTCCATCCCAGGCTACTAAGTCCACTGTTGCTGGCCAAGCATCTAATATTTGCTTGAGTCCTATTGACTTAATCAAGACCCTAGAGCACATATCAATGCATTGCAATTTATTTTGATAAGCAGAAGATTTTACTGATTGTTTTCCTGAAGCTTTTTGCAGTTATAACCATATTCCTGTAAAAAATCAATAGTGTTCCTGTAAAAAATCAATAACATCAAATAAGTTGAAGTACAGTGTCTGAAGTCAAAGCCACGACAAAGAGGCTAGTATAATTTTATGTATACTTTTAGGTGCACATTAAAAGAAAATTGTACAAGTTCAAACAGCATAAAGGGTTGGTATAACATTTCACATGCACCTGATAAAGATCTGAAAGTCGTGCTAAGATTCCCTGCCAAAAATCAGGTATGTACACCCATTTTTATGTGTGTTTGTTTATTGTGACTTAAAACGTGTCATTTTGTCGCTTATTGCAGTTTCCCTTCTTTTGTCACCATATTCCATATATTAGTCCCTCTTACCTCAACAATTGGCAAATGTATTGGAAATCCCAGTAAGTTGAATGTGTTAATCAGATAGGTGTTCTCCTCCTCTCCTATAGAATGTATCCTGAAGCTATACTTCATGATGTTGAGTCAAAAATTCACTATGCTGACAAAGGCAATGTTTCTGTTATATCATTTTATCAGCTATTTTAATATTGCCAGTGACTGTATATATCAAGCGCATTATGTAAGTTCTGAGCTTTGTAACAAGTTACAAATCATTCACTGGGACACATATGCTAACACAAATGCATCTTTAAGTGTTTGATATTAGTATTTATTCAGTATCTGTTCACAGCACACACAGCCTTGAGTATTTGATTATCAAGTATTGTTACTGGCCACTTAATCTGCATGCTATTGTTTCTGGTTTCCTGATTGAATGCGCTAATGTGATCATATTTGTAAAGCGCTCTCAGCCAGAAACAAAGGATAATTCATTACAAGACAAACTCTGTTTCATAATTAAGTGCACTTTGGTTATGGATGCAAATGTTGTCTCTCTGTGAGGATTTGTACATTATTGCTTGAATATTTTTAAGGGACTATAACAGCATATGACACTGTTAGAGCAAAATTCTTGTTTTAAAATCCAAAATTATTCCAGATTGCTCCCCTAACATATTTTACAGATCCATATAGTTTCTGGAAGTAAGCAATGCTGTACCTTTCAGGACTCTTTCTGTATTGCTTCTTCAGTTGCAAGAGGCCCTCTCCTTTGAGAGACTCCCTAGTGAATTGTCTGCTTCTGCCACAAAACTTTTCATTTTGTACATTTCATAGTTTGTAGTTTTCTGTAAAGACAAGGTGACAGCTTAACAAGTATTGCAAGAAATCTGTTGTATTCTTGTTTTTGTTGTTTTGTAGGTTGCTGTGGCTGCAAGCATAAGCAAAATCCTTACTTCCTGTATGATAAAAATTGTAAAACCTGTTGAAGTATTTTATGAAAATGTAGTGCTGAAAAACTCATCCTGTTTCTGCAATCTAACTGCTCCGGTGATAACTGATAATGGTATGTTTTACTATTGCATGTATTTAATGCTTATTCACTGTCCTTTATTACTGAGGAGAACTGAGCATAAATACAGGCCTAATAAGTGTGAGAGTAGGTAATGCTTTTTATTAAAAGTCATTGAAAAAAAAATCCATGTTTTCTCAAGTGATTTGAGTACACACACACTATTCTTGATCATTACAGATTTGTTAATATGGAATCCTTTCTAGAAGTAATAAAACATGTTAACCTACGGCTAGAAGCAGCTTCTTCAGTTCAGCCTATGGCAGTGCAGTGTTCTAGCATTAGGAGCATATTGGTGCTATTAATCACTGTCTAAGGAAATTTAGCATAGCTGCAATGGCAATCAACTGGCTGGAGCTTTGGAAGCAGTGTTGGTCCAGTGTTCTGCCTTGACAGATTAACCCATCTTAACCCTTCTCTCATCTGCAAACAGAATTTGTTTTTGCAAGAAACTGTAGTAGCATAAATAAGAGGAGAATCTGACTATGGATGTCTGTACAATAAATAATCTTAACATTCAATTAACTGTTGCAACCTAACTTAGACACTTGTGAGAAAGCGATTGTCCCGTGTAGAGGATTAGCAGAAAAATACATGGTTCAGGGGCAATTTGGCTGGTGCATCATTTTGACTTGATTTCATTCATGTTTCTGAATTACTGGTTGCATCATTTTGCAATAATTCTTATACTACTTTGTTCACTGGTAGTTCTCAGAATTAGAGACCTGAGCCATTTGTTTTGGACACATGATGTACGTGATGTTTTGTGCATTTTATGGGGAACTACAAGTTTTAGAATGAGGTGGTAAATTACTGAATGTCTAGACTTTTGAGCTGTTCTCTAGGCTTTGGCTTCAAAGATCAGATGATAATCCTTCACAGTAGAGTCTTACTTGACTAATAGGAGGAAAACGTCCCCCTTGCATTGCTTCAAGGGTCTGTATAGAAGCACAAAGCTTTTTTAATACAGGTCGACCTTGTACCTTTTTAAAGTTTTAATGTTGGAATACAAAAGAGAGTTTTAATCTAAATGGAGGGACAAAAAGCTCAAGGATACCATGTGCTCTTAAGTGGCTTGAAGAGGAAACAGAAAATTCAGATAAATGCCTGCCTTTATCTTTTCCTAGACAATATAGCCCAAAAGACATGTAACACTCTGCATGAATCTCATTTGCCTTTGTGTAGAAAGAGGAATGAAATGTTAACCAGAACTTACAATGACCTGTTGTTGTGGAGAGCTCAGCGCTGCAAAGAGCTCGCTCTCTCGGGGACCCTTGCCCCTGAAGGAGGTTCCTTGGGATATTGGGATCTCAGGAGCTCATCCTATGGCCTTTGTATGGGAAAAGCTCCTCTGGTATCATACAAGTGTTGTGTCAAGTTCCTGTCCAATACTGATTTGGGGATCGAGAAGAAAAGACTTTGTCACTAGCAGGTGGTAGCTAGGGTGATATCCATGAGTATTCTGGTCTATTAAGCTGTCTTTAGTAAACACTATCAGTGGATTTTGAAGAGGGACAAATGCATTAGAGAAGGAAAAAATGTCCTTTATTGACCCAGTCCCAAAAGCCATATTTTCTTGTAATTATGGAGTACGTTGTTTTGGTTCTCTGTCTTCTTGGACTAAGGTTTTCTCTTACTCCATTAGCAGGTTTTCAGAGTATAGTGTTACGGAAGCCAGCTCGCCCTGCCTGCGCTTTGTGCCAAAGATGAGCTCTTTGACAGTGTTAACCAGAAGGCTGTGAGCTTAGCTTGCGCCTGCCAGTATTACTGCCACTCATATCTCAGCTCGTAGGAGCATGTATTAGTAGATAATGCAAGTGTGGAAGTTATGTTGACTATTTATGGTACCTCGTGTAAAGTGACCTCAGTCTCACAAGAAGATCCACTTGCAAAGCTCCTTCATGTATCATTTCTGGAAAAAAAACATTTTGAAAATACCTGCTACTCAGTGCAGTCTGGTGCATTTTGAAAGGTCAGCCCAGGCCATACAGAAAATAATAGGTTCCATTAATTTCAACACAGACAAAATCAGGAAACCATATCTGACAGTGTCATTTTTAAAGTATTTATACAAACTTAAAAGAGAAGACAAGCTCCGCCAGAAAGATAAATTCCTTACTTTTACATACGACTCCTAGTAAAATACTATTTTTCAGTAGCTCATGGCTTCAGACCGTTCTCATGTAATGACCTAGGCAAGTGATTTGTGCCCAGCATATCAGATTTCTGCAGGTACATAGATTTCTGGAGATGCAAATAGGTGCTTGGTGAAGGATTTCAGAATGTCTATGTGTGCTCATCCACAACTTCAAGCATTAAAACACCTTTAAAAATCAGACTCTTTGCTATCCGTTTAGTAAGGCATTTAGGCATACGAACAGTCCCAAGGGCTGTTTCTAACAAGCAGTGCAGGTGACCTTTGCAATGAGTACCCAAGTGCCATGCTGACGTGTAGAGCTAGGAGATACTTCTGATTTAACAATGTAGATGTAGCCAAAGCTGGTTTTCATCTGAACAAGCCAGCCTGTGATAAAGACAAAGCTTTCTCTACCTTTGCAAGGTAGGTATACTTTAAATCTGTGTAACTTTCCTGGATTAAAAAGCTATCTACTTCCTAGCATAGAGAACCCAGAAAAGTCTGCGCACATGGGTTTCATTTGATCTCAGACAGTCATTCATTTCACAGACATACACATCTGCAGGCACACAGATGAAAGGGACCATGGCTTAAGTGGTATATATCTAACTCTACTTTTCGATGTGGTATTCTGCTTGTGGGAGAAGATACTCTTTCATTCCACAGCTGTCACTGAATTGTTGGTATAGTAATTGCTGGCTGAAATAATGGCAAATTGACTCATGCAATCATAAAAGATTTAAATAGGATGAAAATTGCTACTGCATAGATTACAAAAGAAGACTCTGAAACCAAGTCTCTGAGACAGAAAGAGACACAAGTACGGTATGTTGGGGGTCTCTCACATTGGAACAGTCTGTTGTGTTAGAAGGCTTGAATTCGGGGTCTGGCTGTGCCACAGTATACCATTGTGTGCTCTTCAGGAGATGATTTTATATCCCTGCTCCATGGTAGCATTTCCTTATCTGTATCCTGACAATAACATTATTTTTGTATGTCATGCAGTGGTGGCATCAAGCTTAATTAATGAGTGTGTATAAAGTCTTGGAATAACTCAGCTGAAGGATGCTATGGAAGGACAAAATCTAGTTATTTTTATAGGTCAAAAGTGTGAGTGAATGTATGAGAGGAAGTACATACCATGTAGATAACAGCTGAAGGCACATGAGCTTTCAACTCAATTATTTTTTTACAGTTATTTCTTGTAATATCCAGCGTATGTCTAACAGTCACATTTTTCCAGATTGTCTAGTTCTCGAAGCATCGCTGTCCTCAAGCTCTTGGAATATCACACAAACATTTTGGTTGAAAAAGTAAGAGCCTGGTTCCTACTGAAGTTCATTGAGGGGTTTTTGTGTGTGCGTGTGGGGAGGGGGGGCTGAAATATTATCTTTTTTTTTGCTATTTATTAAGGAAATACATTTCACTAAAGACAGTCAAATCCCTTTTCTTGACCCATTTCCTCCTTCTCCTCTTTTTTATTGTCCTTAGAAAGCTACTTCTGCTGATGACTCTTTTATTTAATGGGACCCTGGCAGCTAGCTGTAGGAGAGTCATTACAATGAGTGAATTTATGACAAGTGCCTGAAGAGATAATAAAGGATGGCACAATGACATTAAAGTCTTTTTTGTCCTTGTGAAAAAGGTGGGCCCCTGCTACTCAGGATAAGACCTAGATCAGAGGAGTCAAGAGATTCTATAAAAGTCACTTTATGGAGACGTTTTTTAATAGAGACAAATGCAATTTAAATATGGTCCATGGGTAACATGAATGCAATTAAACCGGAAAGTAACATCTAATCTGCTAACAAGAATAATGAATAACTATTGTTCTGTATACATTATTTTTCAGAGCCACGCTCTTTGTTGAGAGCTCGCAGTAGAAAGTGTTTGTGCCCAGTACATGGCCTAAACCTTTATGATATGTGGTTGTTAAAACTTCGAAAGATCTGGCTAACGTGTCCTGTAGGTAACTACAGTGTTCCCGTTCAGAACGCTCCTCCCCTATACAAAGAGGCGAATTCATAGGCACCTGGGATAAAACTGAACTCCTGCTTTTTAGGAAGTGGCACATCATTTCCCTGTCCCTGGAGCAACACAGGGAAGGAACTGTCTTTCTCTAAATCAGAGCATTTCTCAGCATGCGTGGAGAGGGCCTGTGCTGCTCTTGGCTCTCCTCCATGTTGATAGATGCATTGTAAAGCAAGATAGGGACAAACTAGTCTCTAACAGGCATGTTTTTTGGAGGGGAAAGGCAACAGCTAACTAACAATACTTGCTAGCACTACACACACAGAACAGAAGTTCAGGCAAGCTGTGAAAGAATCAGTGATGGTTTTCTGCCCTTTTCTGTTTGAAAAGTACTATCTGGCCACTTATGTACTGGAGAAAATCACAGCAAAATGAAACCCAAAGTGTCCGTCTGCTTCACGCTTTTTGGAAATTTATGACTCTCAGCATCTCAGCACAGATTGTATTTCATACTAAATTTGTCCTCAGAATAAGCACAACAGAACAATAGGCTTGGAGGGTAAGCACAGGTTATGTGTTGTATGCATTTCATTACATGCTTGCCAGGTTGTTCTCTTGGGTTTGTGTTTTTTTCTGTCACTTGAAATTTCACATTCATGGCTGAATTGAGATTGAGTTCCTGTGTCTTACAAAAGCTCTGTTTTCTGTGTTACCAGCTGCTCACGATGTATACGCAAGGGTGAGTGTACCAGCTGTAAATGGACACGTGTCTCTCCTGCCACCACCTGCCAGGTGAAGTTTGTTGGGGAGGACTGGAATCCCCTGTGATGCTTTTTCCTTGTATTTTTTACATCTGAGCAGCAATCTGTCTCTTCCTTGTCCTGACATGGAGAAATGCTGATTTTTTTTTCAGGATAGTTGTAATGCACCTGCTTCCAAGGGGATCGCCACTGCGCAGAAAACAGAGGTTAGTTAGCATTTTAAGATTGGCATTATCACGGTTCTGTGGGTTGGGGGAGAATTTTATTTAAAATGAGAGGACTTTGCAGGAAGAATAGAGATATGGATGATGAGGCAGTCAGTTACATAGAAAGGTAATGCAGAACTTGGATTGATACTATTTTTTCTTAGTGCTTTGTTGGTGCTTAAAGGTACCAATGAAGATTTGCATTTCATATCCAGGCATTGTTCTGTTGGGAACTGCCAGATGTAAATGCAATACCATCACGGTAGTCTAATGATACATTCAGACCTGAGAACATTTATTTGCAGTCCTCAGTGGTTAGGAAAATGCATATTTTCTAACATGGGAAAAGCATACATCTCAACATATGCAACTACTTACAGAAAAGCCCATCAGCATTTTGCAGCATCTTCAGTTAGAGGGAGAAAATGTGATGCTGTCGAGTCATGTCTCCAACAACAGCTGGGCAGATGCCAGCTGAAAATCACTGACAGAGCACTCACCTGGGTCTCCTCTGACAGGCAATGACAAAAGGCAGGGAGAGAAGGATGTGGTGGGAATCCTTTGTTGGGTGACCAGAGGAGAAGAGGGGAGCGGTGGTAGCAGCAGCACTGGGGACAAGTGCCAGGAGTAAAAGGAGCAGGATTTGGGGGAAGGGGGACATGGGCATATAATATTACCAATTGCAGAACACTGCAATAGTTATGTGCTTACCTCTAGATGCAGTATTTACAATATTGCTTTAAATGCTGAAGTCCCTGTATGCTTTATTTAGGGAAAGTCCCTGTATGCTTTATTTAGGCACTCCACAGGAGCCAGCATGTGGAGGGCTGGGATGTGTAAGCTGACCAAGAACAACAGAAAAAAGAAACAAAGGAGAACATCTCGGGCTTAATCTCTTACCTACACTTAAATGCATGTTTGAGTTCTGCTGTCACAGACAACTCTGTGAAACTAGATTTCAGAGTCTCAAAACTCTTTCTCGTTTTATGCAGCCAGATCACAGCTTCTCCTGAAACATAGGTGCCAGGGCAGCAGAAGGAAGGGGAGGATGTGCCACCCAGTTTCTGCATAGCAGACAAGTGGCTAGAGGATCCATCCAGGAACTGAAATCCCTGGGTGTTAGTACATCCCTGATTCACACTTCCAGAAAAATTTTCCTTGGTTCCAGGCTGTAGACAAAACTGGAGATGGAGCTACCCTCCATCCATCCCGCTCAAACTGGATCACTGGAAAAGAAGGAGTGTTGTTGATGCCAAAGTGCCTTCTGAATCTGGTTGTTAAGTTCTCTATTGAAATCGTACCAACTGTATGTGAGCATACAGTCTATATGATTTGCTTCATAGGCCAGCCCTTTAACCACAAGGTTATCCCTTCATTCTTTATGGTGCCAAAATGGTTTTATTTTCTCATAAAACTGAGCAATCTTGTCATCAGTGGGTGCTTGTGACATGCAGGTGTTAGGAAATGAATGACTAGTGAAGAGAAATTTGACTGATGAGTAAGTATATAGGGATTTGCTGCCTACACTTTTTGGTTTCTGCTTTTCTGTGAGTGATCGCACAGTTGGTATAAATAGCAACTGTGATCTTATCTCTAAATGTTTCATTAGAACTACCCAAACTTTTACCTGTGAAGACAAGGAAATACCTCTTAAATTCAGCTGTTCAGCTGAGGTTTCTTAAACAAAATCACAAAATCCATTTTGGTTTTCACAGAGATGAGTGAGATTGTAATACTTGTGCTTCCGAGCATTAATATTCTGGATTTGGTCTGCATATAAAGCATTATGAATGGTGAAAGAACAGAGGAAATTCTTCTTTGCTCGGCTTCCAAGTGCATTAATTTGACATTGGTAAATAGTTAGAATTGCCTGTGAGATGGCTTTCTTCCACACGCCTTATCTTGGAAAGACAGTGATGGACAAGGCAGTGAAAGCACTAGAGGCAGTCCAAAGGCAGATGTTTATTTAGAAGTGATTGATCCATTCAGAGGGCTTGAAATTGCATTTGAAATCCTGCTCTCCTTTGACTGCTGGTGCTTTAAGGAGAACATACCGGAGAGCTGAGAAAGAGGATTTGTGTTTTCCCACCACCCCAGCCGAACATTTAGATTAATATACTTTTTTTTTCAGTGGCAGCCCCAGCCCTCCTCCTGACTCCAGCTGCTGGTTTCCATGCGTGCGCCTTCCCCCTCCCTGCGCCAGAGCAGCAGTGGGAGTGGTTGCACGAGTACGCTGGGCTGGGGAACTGATTTGGCTGGAAATAACTGTTGTCTTTCGGCAGGTTATTTTTCATCTGGGCCAGTTCCCCGATCAAGTTCTTCGTGTGGCCTCAGGGCCCCATGCTAGCACCGCAGGAGGGGCTGTGCCAGAGCGGGGACGAGCTCCCCAGGGTGGCAGAGGCTGCTTAACCTGGGCCGCTGCCAGATATCTGGCTGTGACCTGCAGCCATGCTAACCACACCTCTGAGGATGTGGCTGCCGCTGTTTATGCAGCCCTAGGGAAGCGTTAGGCCGTCCGGGAGACGGGGGCTGCAGCTCAGAAATGTGGAGCTCTATTGAAGTCGACAGGGCTGCGCTGATTTACATTACCTGAGGACCTGGCGCACGCCTTCTGTATGTGTTTCTGCGCGTTTACGCTGCTTTCACCGCATGCCTCACAACTAGTAGTTTTTATAAATGTCCTTCTGCCTCTCTGCTGTGTCCCTTCCCTCTTGCTACCGGGCATCTTTCCCCCTGCCACGCAGCAACTGGAAGGTCAGTGGCTCTCTGGCGCTGGGGAAACGATCACCGCAGACCCCAGCGAGGACGCTTGGTCCCTCCCGCATTCAGTGAGGAAATTCAGGGTTTCTTTTGCTGCTGAGGAAAGTGTCGCGGACCGTGGCAGCCAAGCCAGGAAGCGGGCTCTCGAGTAGCTGAGGCCAGCTTGCCCCAGCGCCGCGGGTGACTGCGCTGATGCCGTGAGCCCGAGCCAGGACGCGGCGAGGGAGCACGTGTCGTGTAGCCACAGGGAAGGCGTGATTTCAGGGGCGACTGGAACTTCCAGAGCGAACCGTTCTTCCCACAATTTCTTCTTGGTGTAAGAAAAAAGAAACAAGGCGAGCTAAGCTGAGGTGCCCTGTGGCGTGCGGTGCCTGGCAGAGACCGGCGGGAGCCCTGGGGTGCCGCAGCATCCTGCCGTATCCCAGGGCAGGGGATGCCTGGCGTTTCCCTCACCCCGATGCAGCTCTGCGGGATCTCCGTGTGTTTGCCTGATACTGTGTTATTCCTGTGCTTCAGGGCTCCCTGCTGGTTACCAGTGAGAGCCCTGAAGCAGTGTTTTACTCTTTTCCATAGTATTTGGCTTCTGGATTTGTGTGAGGATATTGACTGTCCTTGGTGCGCTGGAGACTGGGCACAAGTAGAGGGATGGGAATGGGGGGTGGAGAAAAGCGCTGGTCCTTCGCTGGCTTTAATCTCAGATTTCTGCTTCAGTTGTTCTGCTTGCATACTAAGGGTTAAACTGATCCCCAGGTCAGGGTGGGAGTGAATTTTCCCCCTCAGGCTGTTTGTCTGGGGTTTCCTTTGCCCTCCTCCATTATCCATACCAGGGCTCATCTTGGAGGCCCTTTTGCAGGCCCCCTGGCCCCAGCCTTTGCACTCTCTTGCCCTTTCCTACAGCACAAGTTGCAGCTTTCCATCACTTGTGACAGCTCTCACATTTGCTCCGGAGCACTCTGGCATTCGGTGGGCCATGGTAGCATGTGGGGACAATGTGCCGGGGACCTTTCTGAAATGGGCAAATGCTGTGTTTGCAGTGGATGGCAACGTGACCCCGGTGGTCCCCTCAGGCCGCCAGCCTGAAGGCTTGGTGCGGCTCTGGGTACATGAAAAGTAGGGAGAAAAAGCCTGTGGCAAGGACTTTCCTGGAGGTTTTGCACCAGCGCCTTTCTCAGGGTCAGGACGGCTGAACTGCCTGCTGGATGTGTCCACAGGTGCACAGCAGAAATCAGGATAATCACAATACTCTAAAAATTCACTTTAAACTAGTATTACAGGCAGTCTAAAAGCATGCTGGAAATCATTTGCCTGAGAAGGTCCCAAACAGTTTGTGGTTTCACATGCGTATTTTCCTGTTTTTTTGAATGTTTTCAGTTTGTTGTCTGAAAGATACACAGAGAGGAAACTGTCTGTGTGATTATAAAACTGGGGAAGCGGCAAAACTGATTAAACATGAGATGCTGTCAAATGTATCAAGTAAATACTCTAGGGGGAAAAAAAAATCTCTCTTCTTGCTCGGTAGTGTTAGTAAGTTAGAATAAGTAAATATAAAGATACACAAAGAAAAGCACAGTTTAAAAATTGGCCACATTTTGGCAAGACTGTGAGAGCATCAGAGCAAACTAGGATTATTCTTAAACGCTGGAAAATAGGTTTGTAAACTTCTTAGCATCAAAATGGGATACCAAAAAGTCCCCACAGTTGCGTTGTACCTTTAGCTATATGTATGACTTTAAGAAAACTTTCTAGTAAAGCTAATTCTGTGGCTCTTTTTCTTTTCATTCTAGGATTTGACCCTGCTTCCCCTTTTCAGGTCTTGAGAGATGCCTTCATTTGTTTCTCTGATCTCTCATAGTGACAGCACCATGGGTTTTGTCTTGTGTTGTTTCTTAGTTCTTCAACGATCACACAAAGTGTATAATTTCAAGCTGGGTTTTTATGGTGCTTACCTTCCAGTGTGTCAGATTGTGATTCCTTTGGGCAACTTTGTTATGAGATAACTTGAAACATAAAATATGTAGGTAAAAATAGTTTGCTTGTAAATAAGTTGTGATTGACAGTACTTCCTGGGATTAAGCTTAACAAGATTTGAAAATGATAAGAAAAATGTATCCCAGTGCCATAAAACGGGCATTCCTGTGTAGTGGTTGTTTTTGCAGCTGTTGTTTAACTGCCTAGCCTTTTTATAACCAGATTTTGCTTTTGCTTTGTTTTCTAATAGCATATCAGCATTCACTCCATTGAACCTTTGTGGATTTCTACATTAGGCAAAAGTGAAATAACAGTCAAAGGAGAAAACTTTACACATGCATCAGGCATAAAACTGATATTGACTGGAATTACTGGCTGTAAACCAGACATGTGAGTTAAGCTCTGAAAAATAATATTTACTTTGCTTGGTGAAAATTATGCCCATTTTGCCCTAGCAATACAGTTTGAACAGTTGTCATGGACCTCTCCTCAGCAAAGGGGGAGATGCTCTGCACTCCTTTAGTTATACTTCCACTTTAAATTCCCAAAGAATGGAAATTAATTTGGTGTTTGGGTACAACACAAGGGATGGGTGGGTAGGTGGGCAGCTCTCAGCAGTAGCTACAGCATTTCTGTACCTGTGGCCCTCTGTGCCTTGCAGCAGGCAACAAGAAGTCAGGTCACAGGAAAGCCTCAGCTTTTGTTTGACTCTCCTTCAAAATAGCCCCCATATGTTCTAGGATTCTGCTTGTGAAAGCACAGACACCATGCCAGGAAGGGAATCTCTCATGCAACAGCGTGTACTTTCTCTGTTGATGATTGCACAGTTTAACCCCCTAGATAATTAGGCTATCTTATTCTGAATCAGTCATTTTCAGGTGCAGCTGCAATGGCTGCCTGTGATTACCAAGCCCATTTTACATAGCTAGCACTTCAAAAAGTATGCATATGGTACCATTCAATTTTTAGTTCAACCCTGAATTTCTTGGGGACCACAGAAAACAAAAAGGGAGAAGGATGGAGAGAGGGAAAGGAGGGAGAGAGAGGAAGTAGATACAAAGGGGAAGGAGAGAAAGGGAGGAAGGAAAGAAAGGGAGAAACGAGGAGGGGAAAGAGGGAAGGAAAGAAAAGGAAACTGAAGAGTCTTGTTGACTAGCTAATGTGTTGGTAGCACAGAGAAGTAAACAGCAAAGTACACAGTTTACACAGCAAAATCACACATTGCATTACGTAGCCTTATCCCAAGGCCATAAGACCAATAGCTGTACCGTCTTCTGTGATTATTGTGACACATAGCAACTTCATTCAAAAGATGCCCTACTTCAGCTTTTCAACTCCCTGCTCTCTTTTTCCGCTTCCATCTGGCAGCTCAAAGAGAGATTCATTGTTCTTCTCTTTGCTTTAGGTTGTAGGCTTTGTGTAGTAACACAAGTTGAGTGGCATAGTGGCATCTACGTTTCAGCATCTGACTGTTTTCTTTCTCCTCCAGCATTAAAGTTAGAAATGTGCTAAACGATACACAAATGACATTTGCTCTCCCACCAACACGTAAAGAGGCCAAAAGTATATGTATACAGGCTAATGGGAAAAAATGTTCACCACCAATGACCCTACATTATGTTTCACCACCATCATGTTTTGGAATCACACCAAATACCTCCTGGATCAGGTAAATTAGTCTTTCTATACTTTTTATGTATTTATTAAAATGTAGTCCCACTGAGCCGATATGAGCCGCCTTCCTTGGCCAGACTGCAGCTGACGTAAACTTGGATGACTGCTGTAACCTGTTGTGGAGGATGAATTTATGCCAGTGAACTGATTTAACATTTAACATACAGACAGATTTAACAGTCATGATAGCTGCAAGATGGATTCTGGGTTTTGCAGGATTCTGTCAACTCCTTCCTGCCCACCACAGGTCTCCTTTGTAGAAGTCAAAAATAATCTCTTCATACTAAAGCTAAATCTAAAATATGGGTAGCACGCATAAATTCAAACTCCAGTGAACTTTGATTTCTTGATACTAATATACCCTTCACCTCCAAAACAGTATAAAGTATCAGTGAATTGGAAATTAAGTGAAAATAATCACCACTGCAGTGATACGCACAGACTTGCTTTAGGACCAGCTTCTCTAAAGCCAAAAGAGTCCTTTTCAAGCCTCTGCTGTGTTCTGTGCGAGACTCACAGCGCCGGTGGAAGACTTACAGGGTGGTTTTAAGATATTCTCAGGCACAGCTTTCCACCTGTCCCTCTGCCTGCAGTTTTTACCCACTTTCATGTTCTTAATCTGATATCTTGGCGTCAAGCACTGGCAAGCGTGGATTTGAGGGAATAAGTTGGGCTGGCAGCTGCAGCAGCTGAGCAACTAGGACACATGCCCTCATCTCGAAGGTGAGGGGCAGCTCAGGCAGCTGGAAATTAATAATACCTTAAACCATTCCAACTGTGTTCAGCAGAGATTGTGAGCCAGAGCCCTCAGACACAAGCACCATTGTGTGTGCTGAGACAGATGGTCTGAACACTGCTGAAAATGTTTCCTGTGAGGTGCCTGGCACCATCGGTTTGTCCTGAAGAAAGGAAGAATTAAGCACAGGTGGGGCTGTTCTGGGGCAGTGAAATACCATGTCTTCAAGACAGAATAATAAATTGCGGTCTAGTTCTTTGGCTGCATGAATAGAAAACAAGGTGGAGAGTCTCTGAAAAGGAGTATGCATGTGTATGCTATCAAGTCATTTGGTTTTGCGGTAGCAAAAGCATTTACCATTGCATTATGAGGAAAGAATGGAAGTACACTGCATAGCTCAAATTATCTTGTCCTGCAGTTTGACTTTATTATATTGGCTGCTACCAAAACAAAATGCACGAGTAGTTTGTTCATGGCTGAAGCCTTAATGCAGGACTTATCTGGGGGAAAAAAGGTAATATTAACCTCCCTCCCCACCCCCCACCCCCCACCCCTTTTTTTTTTTTTACAGTGGTGGTCGCAGAATTACTACGATTGGTAGAAATTTTAATGTGGTGGACAGTGTGATTATTTCAGATGACCAGAGATCAAACTTCACCGTAAGTCTTAATCTCCTTTACAATATCAAATGGAGGTCTCTTAAGGGATTAGGTTTTATTCCTAAGGTTTCAGGAGAATCTCAGTATTTTTCAAACACTTGCAAGCACACATCAGTCACCCTACTGAAAGAAATACAACCACTTGTAGGATTACAGTTGCACACATTCTCAGTACAGGATTATGGATACACATAAGCTACTCTCCTGCATAATTCCGTGAGCCTTTTTTCTATAGTCTAGAGACTTGCTCCAAATTCATCCTTTTTGAGCCTCCGCAGCCTCCATATATGGGTCAGTTGGAGGAGGGGGTGGTGTACTTCTCTCTGGCTTGGTGTTGAGAACCCACATGGTGCCACTGCCTCAGCAAGGGGCAGGAGACTGGAGCTGATTTTGGGACGAAACCCTTCCCCCGAGGCTGTGAGTAGGTGGGCACCCTGTTGCCTCCTGGGCTTGCAGCACAGAAACCAGAAAACAGCAGCAGCACCCCGTGGCATAATCAATGGGTGACTGCAGCAACTCCCCTCTAAGCTGGGGAGAGCCAATGCCCAGGGGTGCTGGAGAGCTTGTCCTGTTCTTCTCTTGTCACCTGCTTTGAGAGGAAGGAAGGAGAAATCACTGTCACTATTCCTGTCTCACTGCAGGAAATAGCTACATTAGCAGTCTGCAATCTGCCTTAAAGCAGCATGCAGAGTGTGTGATAAATATGCTTAAAGGTAGGCACAAGCTCAACACCTAAAACTTTCCCAGGTGCTCTGCATGCAGCCCTGATCGCAGAGACGAGGTTTGGCAGATATCTCTGTGTGTCAGGAAGACATTAAAATGATTTTGAGTGCTTCTGTTTGTAATTGTACCCACTGTTGAGTGCTTAATGACTGACTGTTATAGCTTTGCTATTGCATTTCTAGGTCTCTAGGCGTCCTGGAAATGAATCTGAATATCATTACTTAACGCCAAGCCTGAGCCATGCAACAGAGGGTAGAGTTGTTGATATGATATTAAAAGTGGAAACTACCTTTATACCATGTGTCAAATTACACTATCACCCTGACCCAGTGTTCATTAACTACCAGCTGCACACTGAGCTGGATCCTGATCTGGAATTAAAAATATATGTAAGTTTGAAAGTAATAAACTCTAATTCCTTATTTAAAATAGTATTTGGGGATCATTTTACTTCTTACTGTATTTAGTGACTGTTTATGATCTTCAATTTTTTCCCTCTAGAAAGAAAATGACAAGTTGAATATTTCTAAAACTGAGGTAGAGGTTTATCTGTCATATATGAATGGTTCACAGACGGAAAAGATATGGTTCAGCGTCCAAAATATTACCAAAAAACCAGACCGTAGCACCATACTGTGCAAATTCAAAAGGGAAGGAACAGACAAGATTGACTTTTCCACAGTGAAAGTTTTTGTAAGTAGTTTTGATGCAATTTAACAATGTTTGGATGTTTATGCAAATGTAGTAAAATGTAGCATTAATACTCTGTTCATGAATGCTTTTTATAGAGGGAGGAACTGGATGCATGTTTTGTTCTCCTGGTACTTGGTAGTCTGGTTATCTTCCTCACATCTAAGCATGCCTGCCTAGCTTAGGTACCACTAACAGTTCTGAGTTCATTTACTGTCCGGTTACTGCTGTAGTGTCAGAGGCAGGCTTTGCAGTCCAAGATGAGCTCACTGCTGCTGAGCTCCAGGAGAGCAGTAGTTTGTCAGACCTCGGGCTGCAGCACGGACATCACCGATAAAGCATCACTGGCTCCAGGAGAGCCCCTCATCTTAGATCTGTAAGCAGTGTGGCCATGAGGAAAAGGATTGTGTCCTCCCATTCACTTTTTCCCACTAAAGTAGATAAGGATCTTGAACAGTGCATAGTAATCACCACTAAGACAGAAGAGAAGGCATTTCCGGATGAAAAAGGGGGTAAAATTCAGCGTGCACTGGGGAGGCCAAAATGCTATGAACGTATGGCACAAAGCCAGCCCCAAATATAAGAGCATTAGCATGGATGTCAAAGCTAAATGGCAGCTTAAGATATTTGCTCCATGAATAAGATGAAGGTATGAATTTTTTAAAAAGCAACCATCACCATTTATGAGGGAGAAAAATGATGCCAGACTCTATTGCAGTGTATGGTGGTATAAAACTGAAATAACTCTATTGACTTCAAGGCATATGGCTCATAGTAAAGATTAAGAAAGCTATTCTCAATTTCATATCACTGTTAACCGATCCCCCATCTGTGGATCCTGCCGTCTGAGCCAGTTATGGCATGGAAAAGCCTTTCTGAGATTGGTGTTGCATTTAAATATTAACATTGCCTTGCAATATCATGTGCTCATCCTGCAAGCTTCAGAGGAGTGACTGTCATAGAAAGGTCACCACTTCGCTAAGGCAAATCAAGTGCAATAGTTATAATGTAACATTTCACTTCTGGTACCTTAAAAATTATTTTTTCCAACATCAATAAAAATGAAAAAATAGGAAATCATCACGTGTTTTTTCAATCTTATAAGTAAGTCATCATAGAAGAAGTAGGGCCACTCTGGAGAAAGGATAAGCTGGGTATAAAAGATAGGTATGGCCCGAGAATAAACGTATGTCTTGCTTTAGTTTTCAGGAGGAAAGAGGATATCAAGTGTGGGGTCAAAGACAGGAGGATCAGTCTGAATGGAAATGTCAAAGAAGAAAATGCCATTCTTGTGACAGAAGCAAGATTCAGATAAATCAAGGGGCTCAAGACAGCTGAACAGGATCATTCCCATCACAGCACTAAGAACTGGCACATGATATTGTAGGCTGAGTAGGAAAGATTTTAAATAAAACTGTAGAGTCAGGAGAGGTACTGTATGACTGGAGAGGAGCAAATGTAAACCCACTATTTAAAAGGAAAAAAAAAAAACCCTAGGTAAAATAGAGGCTTGCTGATTTAATCCTAGCTCTGTGTAAAGCTTTATAATGTATTTTGAATGAGGGACTCATGAAAGACCTGGAGGTAAATGGAAAATGGGATAATTGTCAACTTCTTTTTAATAAAAGCAGATTATGCTAGATAACTTTATTTGGTAAGATGAGTGATTTCCTCAACAGCAAAAAAGCAGTAGATCACATATACCTGGAAGTCATTCAGTAAACAACATGGTGATTATGAAGACGCTAGGGATTAGAAAAACTGGATGCTATGTACAGGGAGCTGACTCCGGGCAATGTTGATTTTTATACAGATGTTATTTAATATCACTAGTGACTTGAGCACAAAAATAAGGCAAGCACTAATAACATTTGCTGATGATATAAAGCTCATAGGCATTACCAGTCTAGAGGAGGCTTTATAATATCATGTAGGAAGAATGAAATGAATTTAGGAATAGGAATCAAATGAATTCAGGTGTCCCTTATTCAGTCCGTGATTCATAAGCAAGATAAATAAAAGATAAGGAAAGAAATGGGGCCACTGAGTAGGAAGGTTATGGTGAAGATTAAAGATAATCTAAGTATGAATGGAAAATTAAACGAATGCTTTGCCTCAGTTTTCAATAAGCAGGGATGAGTAACAGGAATTTCTGCTTTAGGAATGCTTTGGTTGGACATGACAAGTGGAGAAAGTCAGGTGTATTAGTCACGGGATGATTAATGTATTTAGCCACCAATGCGTTTCAGCCTTAGAAAAGGCAAATGGGATCCTAGGAAGGCTTAGACTGAAAGTACTTTGTATAGCAACTGTGAAAACACATGAACAACTGAGGGAAAAAAATATATGTGATGGAGGAAATTGGTCTGCTTTGTCTGCTGTTCTTTGTAGCCCCAGAAATATGAAGGCTGTGTCCTTCTAGCCCTGTGGGGTTTCTTTGCTTGCTTATGCCCATGTAGCTGCGATGTGACTTACCCAGCTCGCAGTGTCCAGCTGCCCTGGCTGCTCCCCTCCTGTGACAAGCCAGTGATTGAAATCACCAGATCTCTGCCTTCCTTGCTGTAACCCAAAATAATTTCAACCCAACCCTCCTTTTCAATTATCTCAGGCTCATTTCTATCCCTGGCAGTTGGTGGTATTCTTTTTCTGTGTCAAAGTGTATTTTTACTTCTAGTCTGTTTATAGTCTTAGCTACCCTTTATTTACGTGCTTTCACAGTCCTCTTTGAGATCCTCCTTTGTGAAATTTCTTCTCCCATAATTATCAGTGGTGAATGCCTCAGTTTGGCATCTGGCAGACCTCAGCACCTCCATGTATTCCTAAGAATTAATGCCTGTCCTGCCTTTGACAAGCCCAGTAGCTGTTGGGGAATGTTGTACATGTATCGTATGTTGTATTTGTTCTTAAGTGGACCTTCAGGAGCGCCCTACATCCTACATAAAGAGGTTGAAACTTCTGCAGAGAAATAGGAAGGCGGCTGTGGGCCAGGCGTCTATCAAAAATTTTACTTCCCTCATTATTAGCCTGAGTCTTATCTTTTCTGCTCAGCAGAGTAATACTGTAAATGCAAAGGAATATTTTTAACTGTCAACACGTGCCTTCCTCACTTCAAAATGCCAGAACGTTTAGCAGTGATTCTGAAGTGCGTGAGCCACTTGGCCAGCTGGAGGCCAGATCTTGCCATTCATTTGAGGGCTCTAGTTTGCAGCAAAAGCAATGGCAAAATTTGGTGCTGCATGAGTACCTCCAAATTTTTCTCTTGTTCTGTTATCCTGCTTAAACATCAAATACAGCAACAGTTAAGTTTGTGTTGGTTCACATATGTTTTCCTGAATTGCTGCTGTCTTCCCAGTAATCTGCAGAACCAGGGTCCTTCATATGCCTCAAATACATATTGGGTTTTTTTATACATTAAGTGTCATTTTACGTACTGATGTAATACCTGTCTTCTATTGACGCAGCCATTATTTCTCTTCAGGTCAAATTAGGAAATTTTGAGCAAGAAGTCAAACCAACATCATCACACATATATTTATATGTTCTTATTTTGCTACCTATTGTAGTGGGCGTCATTATAGGTAAGTAGAATAATGCGTTTTCGGTTTTTGTTTTGCTGAAGGGTATAATGATGACGCATAAACACATACACGCATACATGTTTGGGAACGTCACAAACAGTCTGGTGGTTTTCCCCTGTTCCCAGTAAGAGTGGACAAAGTTAACTCTGGTCTGGTGGTGCAGTCCATCTTGCCAGACTACGGCATGTTACAAGACAGTAGTTGTGGCTGTTCTGCTGGGTTTACTCACCACTATTTAGTGAGGCAAGCCACAGGACTGGCATCCTTCTGTCACAACTTGGGCCTTTCCAGCTGCCAGAGCTGGGCTCCCCTCCCGTCCCTGGGGCAGACGTTCCCTAACAAACTGCTTATCCTCAGGCAGTGTTTGTGGCGTTTCTGCCCAGTCTCATTTGGATCATTCATGAACTTATAGGTCGTTACTGAAGTGAGGGGGGTAAACAGTTATCCCCTCCTCTTTTTGTCACTCCTTTTTTCTGAGTGTTTTGACCTGGTTATATATTTGATAAATGTCCATTTATTGTAATAAGTTTAGGGGTTTGTTCTTTTGTTTGGTTGGGTTTCTTTTTAAAAAGTGCATTACCTTTACAGGAACTATATTGTGTGCCTTACTCTCTCAAAATAAGCTTTAGAGAAGTTAACAGTTTGGAAGTGGATTTGCTGTTCAAAGCAACTGTTTTTCCTGTTTAATCAGGGCTACTTTAAGTAGGTGGCTACTAGTAGATGTGCTTGTTAGATTCTGTGTGTCACTGTGCCGGTTGCACGTAGCAGGGTGTGCTGTACTTTCAAATACAGTTGGATTAACAGTTCTAAGACCTTGTTAAAAGGAACGGGTTTTATTAAACATTGGGGTTTAGATCCAGATAACTGGGGCTTATGGTACTAGCACACTGACAACAGTAGAAACAGTAATCCTCCTGGAGAGTGCAAGTGTATATTAATCCCTCTGTTCCTTAAAATAATATTAAAATGTCTTGTGTAGGGGTTGTCTGTTCTGCAATTTCTGTACTCAGAATCTTTTTTTCTTCCTTTTTAGTGGCATTCATAGTTACTAGATACAAATCCAAAGAGTTAACTCGTAAACAGAGTCAGCAACTTGAACTGCTGGAATATGAGATTCGGAAGGAAATACGTGAGGGTAGGTCTAAAGAGCTTTATAGAGCTTAAGTACAGCATAATTTCTGAACTGAAACTGTCAAGAAGCTCACGTTATGTAAACATTTCAATTTTATAGCTGTTAGAATATTTTTGTGTTGCATCAGAGTTCCTCTTTAATGTTGGCGTGCACTGCAGTAGCAGATAGCACTGAGCTAATAGGATTGCATGTAGTATTTCCTTTAACAAAAGTGGGGAAAAAAAATGGATTGGTACTTTCCCGCTCATAAGAGCTTTGGCTTGAAAAACAACCCCTCTTCACTGAGAACTGTTTTTTAAGGAACACCTATTGGGGCAAAGTTACAATTGTGAAAATGATTTTGTGTCAACTAAACTAACTCTCTGGGTGTGGGGGGGGGGGGTGCTTTTTCAGGATTTGCTGAACTGCAGATGGATGAATTAGACGTGGTGGATAGTTTTGGAACCGTTCCCTTCCTTGACTACAAACACTTTGCTCTTAGAACTTTCTTTCCAGAGGTAAATATTTACAAGTCTTTCAGTTGT
Source organism: Pelecanus crispus (assembly GCF_030463565.1). Lineage (NCBI taxonomy): Eukaryota > Metazoa > Chordata > Aves > Pelecaniformes > Pelecanidae > Pelecanus > Pelecanus crispus. The sequence continues at coordinate 52,142,166 of NC_134643.1, forward strand.
CAGCCCTGCCTAATAATGAAAAAGCTAGGAAGGTTAGGATCAAATAGCTAAAGTAAATACTACACACTAATTGTGCATTGTTTTCACAAGAAACTTTTCTTAAATCAAGAATTACCAAAGAACACTTAAGGCTGTACATCTCTATATTTAACCACACCTAAATGCTGTAGATAAAGCACCGTTGTTGAATTTTCAAGGGTTGTGTGTGCATCCATTTCTATTTTTGCCCAGCCTCACTAAGCTGCTTGCCTTTCAGGCCATCCTAACAAAGCTATAATTTATCCATTTCTTTGTTTGTTCTCATGCTTTCACTTTCCATGCTATAGCTAATTAAAGTAGCAGTCAGGCTAGCTAACATGCTAGCTAACAACATGACACTTCCTAATTAGACTTGTGGGATGAAGAAATGGCTCTAAGGTCATGCTGACTTTCTACTCCAAGCTGCTGACAGAAATGGTAAGACCTTGATTTAAAGGAGTGCAGGTCAAATGCTTAAAAATGTCATAAGTACTTAAGTGCTGTCCAGTTTGGAGGTGGATATTTTCATTGTTCTTTGGAGCAGTTTGTGCCACTGCATCAGAGGACCGAAGAGGTTTTCTCTTGAATGTTTTACTTCTCTTGCTATTTTTTTGCCTATGTGGCACATTACGAAGCTGATAAGTGCATTTGCCACAGCTTTCAAAATTATGGCATGATGTTAACTAGTGCTTACCGGCATTTACTAATTGGCAGAAGCTGTGATCTCAAGCTGTGATCTCAGCTGGTGATATTTTGCTGTGGTAACTGACACCAATGAGTAGAAATCTTAGGTTATTGCTGTGGTGGTGTAAGGTATAGCTGGTATGTATGCAAATGACCTACTAGTCTTCATGTGTTACTCATCACTGGTGCAGCCCAGTCCTGCAGTCTTATCTGCACACTGCTTCACTTTATTGCCATATGCGATCCCACTAAATGCTCATTGTGATTAAGTTAAACACATGTGATAGTGCAGAATCAGGGCCTTTTTGTGTACAACACCAAATACCAGATACTAAGGCAGACTAATATTTAACAATTACATATGCATAATCTTTGTACGCTTTGAGTCCGGTTCTCACACCAAAGGAAACTGGGAATATCTCTTCTGGTACTGCTGTGATGCCCCCAGTCTAATTTGTATGGGGTCACTAGGAGGTTTGAAGAAAGTGGATGAAGGAAACCTTTCTTTCTGCATCTCTTTCCTTTCAGTTTATTTTGTTGCCAGGCATATTAGCATTAAAATAGTGGTTTTATTTTTAGGAGTGTATCTTTTCCTTGTGATAGTCCCCTGTCAAAACAGTAACAATCTGTAGAAGCTATCTGGGTGGAAATGCTTTGCTTTATGCAAATGAAATGGAAAGAAAAAAAGGCATGAAGTCTGCCACTCTTTTGCATTATGTGAGGTCAGAAAGGGAAGGGCTCCTCTTTTTCCTTAGTGAGTCTCATGCCACTGCACATCCTGGAAATGATTCCAATTAGATTTTGTCTCAGTTTGAAATACTGATACCACAAAGGTAAACTTGCCACTATTAGCTCTCTCCAGACATGCAGTGTCAGGCAAGTTATTTAACGTATTGTGTACCAAGTTTTCCTGCTAAGTGCTTATGGTTTACATTGCAGGAGTGTCCAAACATGCCTTGTGCTGTATGAATGTGGTAGGAGAGCAGTGCTCTACTAAACAAATATTATAGATTAACAGAAAAGGCTGTGGTAGGTTGAAACTGAGTGTCAGAAGGGTTGACAGAAGGGTCAAAGTGACAAACCACCACTTCCCTCACTAACATCATGTGTTTGAATGATGTCCATATTGTACGCTTTCTGCCTTCCAGTGTGTTTGATGGGTTTTGTCTCATCTGTCTAAGCTGTTTAAACATGGACAGCAAAGCTGTTCACTGAGCATCTTCTGTAGTCAGTGCAGAGACTGGCAGCTCAAGAAAGTGATTCATCCCACTTGCCCGAGACATCTGTCTCAGGATGGGATGAGTTGCTTGAAGAGGGAGTCAGATACCTAAAATTAAGAGTGATGGACCCATCTTCATTTTGAGCTTCTCACTTCTTGCTGCTTCATTTTTCTATATTTAATCTGGCTTGATAGCTTTTGTTTTGTGCTTAATGCTTGTAGGTGTTAAATGGATATTACATCTATTCTTAAAATATTCCTTATGTTCAGCCTGATTTTTGCTCTACTTGTTAAATTTGGATTATTATTTCTGTTTTCCCTCAATTTCCCACATTTTTTAGTTTAATGCTACCACACTTGTTTCCTGTTCACAAGCATTTTTAACCTTTAACATGGTTCTGGTTGTTTCACTCTGTGTGTGTGTGTTTTATTGGTAGGTGGTGTTAGGGGTGTTGAAGAAGTTCTGCAAAAATGGGAATAGCCGCTGGAGGAAGAGGAAGAAGAGTATGGTAGGGGAGATGAGAACAGGAGGCATGAGGAAAGGGAGGGATGAAAAATCAGATATGTAAATGAAAAATTAGATGTGAGCTGGCAATGTGTGCTTGCAGCCCAGAAAGCCGGTTGTACCCTGGGCTGCACACAGAGAAGTCTGGCCAGCAGGTCGAGGGAGATGATTCTCCCCCTCTACTCTGCTCTCATGAGACCCCACCTGGAGCTCTGCTTTCAGCTCTGGGGTCCCCAGCACAAGAAAGACGTGGACCTGTTAGAGTGGGTCCAGCGGAGGCCCACAAAAACGAGCAGAGAGCTGGGACACGTCTCCTATGAAGACAGCCTAAGCGAGTTGGGGTTGTTCAGCCTGGAAAAGTGAAGGCTCAGGAGAGGCCTTATTGCAGCCTTTCAACATAAAAGAGGCTTATAAGAAAGACGGAGGGAGACTTTTTACCAGGGGCTGTAGTGACAGTACAACGGGCAATGGCTTTAAACTGCAAGAGGGTAGATTTAGGTTGGATATAAGGAAGAAATTCTTTACGGTGAGGGTGGTGAGCCACTGGAACAGGTTGCCCAGAGAAGTTGTGGATGCCCCATCCCTGGAAGTGTTCAAGGTCAGGCTGGACAGGGCTTTGAGGGAAGATGTCCCTGCCCATGGCAGGGGGTTGCACTAGATGATCTCTGAAGGTCCCTTCCAATCCAAACCATTCTGTGATTCTATGATTGTCTAAGGAAACTAGGGGCTGCCAGTATCATAGATAAAGCAGATGACAGTAAATGTTACTAGTGTGAATTTGTTGCTCAAGGACGCTGCTTTGGGAACAAGCAGCTGTGTTGGGACCTTACAGGCTGTAAGAGTCAGACGAGAGGCATTGACAAGGTATTTGAGAACTGGGGACTTCCCTTTGTTGTGAGAGCTTTTGCTAGGACTGGATGTGTGGTGGCACCTGTGCCTCTCTGGAGACTGACAGCATGGACCTCCTGGAGAGTTCATTAGTGAACATTCATGAAGTGCCTTGAAATGAATGGAGGCAGATGAACTCAAGTGTCACTCTTACAGAAACCCCGTGTACCAAAGGCTATCATTGCCGTCCAAGAAGGATGCAGCTTGCAGCACCCCTTGCACACCAGCACATTTGCAGATGAGGGTGATAAACAGCCCTTCCTGCAGAGTGGTAGTTGACTGCTGTGCTAGCGCGGCTGAGTAGCACTGAGTAACACACACAGTAACGCTGAACTCAATACCAGGTCATCTTTAAGAGTTCACTCTTCGGTGAACCTTGGCAGCACCTTTGCAGAAGTTACCATGGAGCGTTTTTATATTGTAGCCTCATTAGAAGCCAGCATTTCCATTGTTTTATTTGAAGTTGTATGCCATCAGGAACATGCTTGGCGTGTTTAACGTACACGTTAGAAACTTTTGGTATACATAAGAATGATAAATATCACCTGTCTTATATTTTAGTCAGGAGGCTTTGCATCCATCTTCAGTGAAGACATGCCGCAGGTAAGTTGATGTAGTGTGATATGCCTTAATTAATAAGTATTTTTTCAAGAGTGATTGTATCCCTTATCTCAGTGTTGTCCTAGAACACATCAGATTGCATTTTCAATATGTTCCCTTTCCCCCATGTGGAGGATTACATGGATTTATATATAAAAAGAATTTGCTATGTAAGATGCTGTTGCCTAATGTATATTCTGACCTATTTAAATAAAATAAACAGAATCTAGTCATGGGAAATGACAGGCAAACTTAACTATTGGCATTACTTTGTGTATATGACAGAAAATGTATGCTCTGCATGTGTGCAGTCTGTATTGTACACAAACATAAATGCATCTTTGGTAAAATCCTGAGACCCATGAAATAAATGCAAAATTTCCACTGATTTGAATGAGGCCAGGATCTTATCCCATATGTTGCTTACCATTTTTCTGAGCATTAAGAATCCATCATAGCCAAACTACAGTTTGCTTATTTTTGTTTAACTATTCCAGAGCAGAGACCAAACGAGCCAGGATGAAAGCTTCAACATGTTGCATGCTTTAATTTGTAACAAGAACTTTCTTGTTACTCTCATTCACACCCTTGAAAAGCAGAAAAATTTCTCTGTGAAAGACAGGTATAGTATGATTATGTTTATCATCTTCAAGACAAAGAATTAGCAGGAAAAATCTCATGGATTGTAGCACACAAATGTAATTTCTACTTCTTGCAAAACAAGCTTGCATTACTCCAGAGCATTTTTCCATCTTCTCCATCTGCACACACTGAGGAAGAAAAAACATTGCCATTAAAACAAGCCATTAAAGAGAAATCAGAATGTTTGTACGTGTAAACAAAGAGGCAAAGGAGCAGGAAAACTCACTTAAAAACTGTAAACACTTCCTGCAGTTAGATCAACAGTTCTACAGTTTAGAAATGTTCTGTCACTGAAGCAGGTGTTGTTCTGCAGAATTAAATTGAGAGACACAAATTCTGTGTTTAAAACATAATCACAAGAGCAGATGGACTTGCATTTTTTATATTTTTGTAGAGATCAGTGGACAGTTTCTGTGCCTGAGGAGGGAAAACTTAGGATATGAACTGCACTGAGGTGTGTTTCATTTATTAAAGATGACTGGGAAGAGAAATTCGAAATATTATAGCATTCTTTTTTTTTCTTTTCTTTTCTTTTTTCTTTTCTTTTTTTTTTTTTTTTAACAGGTGCTTGTTTGCATCCTTCTTGACTATTGCACTACAGACTAAGCTAGTTTATCTAACACATATTTTGGAAGTGTTGACAAAGGACTTGATGGAGCAATCAAGCAATGTACAGCCTAAGCTCCTGCTCAGACGAACTGAATCTGTGGTAGAAAAATTGCTGACAAACTGGATGTCTGTCTGCCTTTCTGGATTTCTCCGGGTATGTGTACATCTTTTCACTATGTAAGATAGGCAAAGAATTTTTTAACTGATTTCTTCCATAGGAATTGTTAGAGGAATCAATTTAAAGCATTCAATCTAACATTTAACGTTATTAAAGTGTGTTCTTCTAGTTTAGGTGACTTAACTAGCTACCATCAATGGGATGAAGGAAAAGAGTGTGTCTGTAAACAATGATCATGGAATTTATTTGGCTGAGATTTGGGTAATTTTGCAATTCTAGCATATCCTTTTCTCATGTCAGACATTGTTTCGTCTCCATGAGATGTATTGTGATCATACTAAAAGACTGACACACTTGGTAAAATGCAGCTGTACCTTTCTATGCAAGTTGTTGGAAAGCCGCCACGTAATGGAGATTTAAGGAATACCGTCTTTTGGAAAACTAAACTTCTTTCCAAACTTTTTAACCTCCAAACAGCACTGCAGATTTCAAGAACTAAATGACTTCAAGTGGAAACAAAATAAGCATTTTCTTTCATTTTACTGTTTGTTTATTTTAGCCCATTTGGTAGCACTTCATTCTTGGTTTCAGCGCTTGGTTATGCTTCCTGTTTCTCTTACCAGTGTGATGGTATCACACGGTTGGTATCACCCATATCAGTCCTTGCATTAATACAGCAGCAGAGTTTGAGGCTCAGCAGCTCACACCGGTTTCCTGAAACCCCAGGAGAGAGCCAAGGAACTGTCAGAGATCTGTTCTCGATACACCAGTCATCTTCACAGAGCTGTGCTAGTGAGATGCCTTAGCCAGGCTGCAGGAATGGTGTCAAGTGGAAACAAAAATCCATCCTTCCTTTCTCAGGTGCTTGCCTGAAGCCTGGGGTTCAGGCAGAGAGGGAAGCCCCAGTTTCATTCCCTCTTTCGCTGATACACCAGTGTATGTCCCGCCAACTTGCTCCCAAGGCTTTTTTCTTAGGGACAACAAGGGGAGACGCCAATTCAAAAGGAAACTAGTTGTTAGCTTGTTTTCTCACAAGACTGAAAAAGAAAGAAATAGCTGAAGTATGAATGTGAACACATGCACGTCTCACCCCCCACCCACTCTTCGGTGGAACTAGGAAGCATCTGCCAAGTGGAGTAGGAGCAGCTTGTCTGCAGTGTGCTTGTGCACAGCAAGGGGCTGTGAGCGATCTTGCCGCACACTCCAGCTGTCCCTAGCTATTTGCATGCGACTTTCACACCAAAAAGCAAAGGATGGAGGTTAAACAAATAACTAGATAAATCCGCTGAGAGGGATTTTCTTTTCTAATTGCGAGATAACAAGCTAGTTAAAAGGAAGTAACTTGTTACACTTGATTTTTTTCCTAGTTATTCATGCCCATTTAATGATTACAAAAATAAACACGTTCCTTGTGTTTGCTTCACGTCCTAGGAGACAATTGGTGAACCTTTCTATTTGCTAGTGACAACTCTCAATCAGAGGATAAACAAAGGACCTGTTGACGCGATAACGTGCAAAGCCCTGTACACACTTAACGAAGACTGGCTGCTGTGGCAAGTGTCTGAATTCAAAACAGTGGTACGTTTGCCAATTTGTGTTTCCTCCAAGCACCAACAACTACAATGTTTTCTCTTTTTTCTAGGAAGCTAAATTACGGCTCTTAGACACTAAGGTGATGGTTAAGTGCCCAGATAATAAAATTGTTATTGCTGACAAAGTTTCAAAATGCAATAGATTTTAACTAGCTGGTGTTTCACCAATATACATTTCACAAATAGCACTCACTCCTCGCTTCACAGCATGCCTTAATTGCCAAAGGTTAGGTTTAACGAAGTCTCAGGGTATTAAAACTCCTTCTTATTTTGAAGTGTACTACAAAAATATAAACATATGCTTAGAATTTAAACTAAATTACACTTTTTCAATGAATGGAAGAATGGAATGCAGAGGTTTTATTTTTCTATTGTGTTTACTTGTGGCTAATCTTCAGGCAGCAATAATTTGCTGTGGGTTTCCATGTTATTAGCTCCAAATTAGCTCCAAATTAGCAAGGTTACAGTGTGGTGGATTTTAATGAGTTGCTTGGTTAAAAACAAGGTATCTGGGAAGCCTAGCTAAGTTTCTGAACTTTACCATAGATTTCTTGCCTTTCTCAAAGCAACTGCAAAGTGCTTCCTATTTTAGTTACACCCAGAATTCTTTGAAAGCTGGAATTCCCTTACTGATTGTCATTCTGACACTGAGGGGAGAAGGGACATCAAGGATTATTGCACTTTGGAGAATGTAAAAATTGTGACTTTTTGAGTAGGAGGTCTGAAAAAGGTTTTCAGAATAACCAGAGCACTTTTTTCCCCCAGAATTTCCAAGTGATTTTGTGTCTGAGAATTTAAAAACCTGCATTTCCAGTCATTTCCGTAGCTTCCTTGCTCCTTAACTCCTGGCTTCCTGTTGGAGTTACCAGACATACGTAGGAGTATGAGGAGTGTGCCTTCAGAGCTTGGGAGCAGAAACTTCCAGGGCAGCAACTGCCATGGCGGGGACACTGCAAGCGCTGGTGGCTTTGGAGGACAATTCAGTCCTTTTCAGAGCCCATATCCTGAGCCTCAGGTAGGGCTGGAGCTTCCAGGTCTGCCCATCTTCTGTTTTTGCAGGAAGAACCTGGAGGTCCTAAGATGCCACACACTGGAGTAGACTACATGACCCTGGAAATTTTGGCTGGTCAGCAATCGGTTGGACTTAGCTCACTGGGTCATGTAGGAAGCTCACTGAAATGACAACCTTTCCGTAAAATATTTCTGAATTGTCATTTTCTGCTGAAAGCTCTTGGACTGACAAATTTATCGTCAAATCTTGTTATAGCTATTTACAAAGCTGTTGTTGGAAGCTTCATTTGAGGGTACTTCAAGCTAAGTTACCACAGCGTGCATTTAGAAAGGAAGTTTGTGACTAAAAATTAAACGCATAATACTGTATCTTTGGTTTCTTTGTTTGTGTGCTGCATTCTGGCATGCATTTGGGATCCAGGGTAAGTTGTGTAAGTTTAAATATATTGCTACATGTAGCCATAGGATACAAAACCCAGTAGTTACACAGAGCAACAATTTTCAAGCAAGCTTAATACGCCTGTTACTAGTAGACTGTGCAGGAACATCTGGTCCTGTGGAATTGATTGACTTTTCTTATTTATAGCACAAATTCAAATTGAGAGCACCTTGGGGAGATTGCTGACTCCGAAACTGCTGAACACTGCCTTAAATAATTTTCCTAGTGTTACTTCTATGCATGCAGTTGCTGATAGGGTCTTGTGGGCAGCCTGCAGTGAAGAGGAAAGAGGGGAAGTGGTCTGAAGGACTCGGTATCAGTGGGGAAGGCTGACTGCAGATGGATGAGGAAGTGAGACAGCAAATAGCCTTTCTCAAATGTTGTTTGCTGCCTTTGTATTCCTGCTTTTAAATAGGAGCTAATGATACTGTTGTAGGGTTAATTAAGTCAGCTTTCCCCACGAAGGTCCAGCAGTTTATTGGACTTAGTTGAGAAGTGGCTGAATGTTCCCTTTAAAACCATCAGAAAAGGAGAGAGGTTCCTGCAATAAAATTCCCGCAGAGACGGAGCCCAAGGACTCTAGTTCTGGCTGGACAGGGAAAGAGTTTTGTTTGTTGTTTTGTCTAAGATTTATGCTGGAAACTAAAACTGTGCTGTGAAAGAGATTTAGGTGGAACAGTGAGGCTTTCTGGGCTGGGGAAGCAGGCCAGCTGTGCATGTTTTCTCTTCAAGAATATAATTTAACAAGATGCTAAAGTGGAAGGAGTCAGCTTTTCTTCTCCCACTAACACTGCTTCACGTGCACTGCAATGACATGCAGGACTTGTGAGCGTACAAACAGGGAACCAAGTATTTTCTCCTTTCTTTGGAAGAAAATTTCTGCCTAAAGGATTGCAGGTTTTGTTTTCTAAATGGAATAAATTCTGAGCTGAGTTTTCAAATGCATTTGCACATTTGCTCACTGCAGTTACATTCTGAGTCTTGCAGTATTTTGTTGGTATTTTATTTTGCCCCTTTCCACAGCCCCACAACAGCAGTACATTAAAACCTACCAGTCCAGAGCAACATATAAAAACACAGCCAAAAAGAGGGTGATAGAAAGATCCTGAAGCACATCTGCAGACACTCAGTGTCCAGATTTTTAAGCTATGTAGGCACTTGAAGATGCAGGGATGCATCTGGTAGGGAGTTCAACTCTCAAATCAGTGGCAGGGCACAAACAAGGGTGTAGGCACTCGGCATGCAAATCTCTCCTTGCAGGATTGGGACTTCAGTTCCAAACCAATAAAAGCAGGATGCAGACAGGCTCCTAAAAATCAGGGGGAGCTCCACAGGTCTTCTCCTAAACATAATACCACTATGCATATAAACTCTTGGGGCAGAAGAAGGAAGAAGCGCTGGGCATAGAGAAAGAAGGAAGGACGGGAGAGATTTTCTAAAACTCAGGCCATTTGTAAGAGGAAAAAAAGAGAACTAAGAAACATGTTGGTTTTGAATTGTGTAGGAGCTGTCCCTTGGCTGGGCCCCATGCCTTTAAAAGGCCATGGACCTTGGGACCAGCCAACCCCTTACTGTTAACCCTCTCTGCTGGAAAGGGTCAGATATTGAACAGAGATGGGCTGCTGAAGTAAATACTCAAGCAGAAGAGTTGAAAGAAAGATGCTTCTAAAAGCACTGGTCTAGTATGAGCTGAGGATCTGTGTGGTTTCACACTGTGCTTATATTTGAGTACTGAGAAATAAAACTGCCCTGAAAGAGACTTGGATGTGTCATGGAGCCTTTTCGCAGGCTGAGGAAGCAAACCTGCTTTCTCACAGGCAGGCAAGCAGCTGCACCCCTCGGTGGATAATTTGCTCAATGACTGATGAAGAAGCATGCTGCACAGCTGAGTGTTAGCATTTCACTGGAGTGTTTCGTTTTAAATAGAAAAGCTACACAATGCCAGCCTGGCATGGGAGAAGTTCTCAGTGGAATCTCTCCTGTGGAAAACCAGGGGAGACTTCTTCATGTGGTAGACTTGGTGCTCCGGCATTCTTTTGAATAGTTGCTGCTTATTTTAAAAAGAGGGATTTGGGCTGTTGAATTCTCTGCTGAAATGAGTTTGTATTTTCAGATGGGAAGAAATGATCTAATTCACCTGTTCAGCCAACAGCCTTTCATTGAAAGTGAAGCAAAGCCACATGGTGGAAGGTTGTTTAAAGTGTTCAACGGCTTTACGAGTTAAAAGAAGGGTGTTAAAAGAAGTGGGAGGGCTGTAAGCGAGTAAAGCAGAGACAGGGAACCCAGTTTCCTAATAAGACGCCATGTTTGTAGTATTATTAGGCATACTTTGTGAGACATAAGGAAGCTATTAAAAGCATGTGACATATGGGGATTTTTGTCAGCAGAAAAGGACACAACAGCCCTCGCTAGGAAGCGAGCAGTGCAGATGTTGGCTACAGGAGAGTCTTCTGAATTAGATACAGATTGAGTACCGTACTGTAGCATTGAGAGTACAGTCCTTGCTTTGCATAGTGCCCATCTAGCCTAAATTTAACTCCTGTAACATTTTCTATGCTAATTTGTTAGCTGTTCTATAACCTCTTCATGGGTAACTGTTCTGGCTGCTACAGAAGGATCATACAATCAATCTGATTTTTCCTGTTTATTGTATTTCATAGTCTGGGAAACAGGGGAGTAGGTTTAAGGCAATTTGATTGTGCTGTACGTCATGGTGTTGTGTCCTTTACATAAATTCTCTGACTTCTACCAGTCAAAAGTTTTTCTTGTTTTTTTCAGTCTGTCTGATAAATGGAAAAGTGCTTTGTTGAGATGCATAGCTGAATAGAGAACAGGGTAATGAATAAGAGCCCTTGAACATCCCAGATGATTTTTCTTTATTTCTAAGAAAATATGGTATTATCACATTTCTTTTTAAACCACAGCTCATTTATTATCTGCTACAGTTATTAATAGCTTTACTAAATAATTCATTGTGTGAAATTAATTTTCAAGAAAACTACAGATCTGAAAAACCATCTGTAAACATTGTCTTCAAATGTCATTATTTCTTTCACTGCATGAGTGAAAAAAGAAGTTTTCAAAATTTGTTCCTGTCTTTTAGCTAGGTTCCAAACTAGTTCCTATATAAGTAGTTGCAGATGCTTGCCTTGTTCTCCTTAAGTAGCCTTTAACAATTCTTGCAACCTGTGTTAAGCCTTTGCTGAAAAGCACTGTGGCTTTGTGTTGCTAATCACTAATTTCTGGTGCATGAAGTCTCAACTCTAGATATTACTATGTTGAACCACATGTCCTGTAATTTCCTCCTGAATCTTTTCCTAAGTTAACTTGTATTTTTGTTTCCTTTGCAAAGTGAGAGGGCTTAGAAAAGGGCCTGATGATGTTTCCTCGCGACTACCATGTGTCCTCCTGTGATTTCTCTTAAATGTTTTCTGACCTTCAGAGCTGATCATAAAAAGGCTTTCATAATTTTACAGTCACTTCTGATTCTTTTTCCAGTTCTACACTTTGTGTCTAAATGCGGTGATTGTGACTGTCAGCTTCTGATTAATGGTTTCTAAAGCCAGGGATTGTGCTGTCAGACAGGTTGAATCTGATTTATGAAAACTTCAGCTACAGAGGGAAGACTTAATAATAGTTGGCTTTCCTAGCTCCCCATCAATTGCTTCATCACTTAAGATTAACTTCTGAAGGAAATCATATCAGCAAAGCTGTCTGGCTCTCTTGGTTCAGAGATTTTCATGCGTTTAAATATTTCTTCCCATCTGACCACTTCTTTGAGTCATAAAGTGTTGTTATTATCCTCGCATTGTGGATACTTGTGATTAAAGAGTCCGTAAATGCTTGTATTCCACCTACATAAAGGACGACTACTCTCTTTTTACAGTCCTGTCATCCTGCAATGAGTTGAACGGGGATAGCAGGACTCTTGCATGCTAATAACTGAAGATGCTGCACATTTTTGTGCAATTTGAGTGAGAGCATGAGCTGAAAAGAAAATACAGCAGAGAAAAAGTGACAGTCTGAAAGGGAAAGGAAATGAAGGAGAAGGAACATGAATATTGCAGTATAGGAATAACATTAGGAGGAAAGGATCAACTAAAGGAAGGAATGCTTCCAAGGATGTAAAGACAAATCAACATCAGTTAAAGTGTGAGTAGTTACTCCAGAAAGATCAGCTGGAGACTAGAAGAGACAAAGACTTTGATTAAACTTTGATTAAACTTAGTTTTTCACAGACAAAATACAGTTAGTCCCTGGCCACATTTTTACCCTACAAGACCATGACCTGAGGGCAGTCAAAGTCAAGGACAGGACTGCTGTCTGTTCAGTTGGTCCGTGAGCATAACCAAGCATGACCCCTTCATTCCTGTGCCAATATATTTTTTACCAATTTTCTGCATGAAATCCCAACCTGAGGCATGGCATCCAGTCTGCTTCTCCTTCTGCAGGCACTGTTCCTGCGTCTCCTTCTCTTCTGTTCTGTCTGCCCTCTCCATGGACTCATTTTCCTCACAATTAAACATCTTGGTGTCCCTATTAAGCTATTCTCAGTTACTTCAGTTACATCCTAGTCTTTGTTAAATCCTGATCTTCATAGTTTTGCGACCCTGTTTTTAAGATTCCTTTTGCTTCTCTAGAAACAGTAAAGTTACTTTCTGTCTCATTGGACTACTTTTTTTTTACCACCAGTGTGTCGTAATTTCCACTATTCCTAGGTAATAAAGCAGAAAATAGCATTCTACAAATATTAATAACTACCCATTTTTCTGAGAAGAGAGAAGAGTTATCCCTGCAGCAACCTGGCCAGGAGTTCTTTCCTTCACATGACAGCAGTTGCTTCCTCTTTTAACGATCACTCCTTTACTGAGCCACGCCTGCAGTGCTCACGTTTCAGTCAAAAGATATGTATTATACCAGAATGTCCAACAGCCAGAATGGTTTGAGTACGTAGATTTCCCTATGCCACTTGCAGTCCAGTGCTGGCACCAAAAACCTTGTTTTAATTCTGTCCTGAGACACCTGCAGGAGAATGTCTGTATCCATGTAGCTGAACAGTGATGTCTCTGCAAGGAGCAGGTTGCGGCACTGGAAATGAGTGCTAGCATCACTGGGCTTTAGCAATCCTGTGCTCATCCCTTTTCCCTGCCTTTTGGACGCAGTTGATCTGCCTGACCTGACCAGAAATACAACCTGACTAGAAACACTCCCTGGAGATGGTCACCCAGTCTCGTTGGCACCTCCCTCTGGCCCGTACTCACCTTGTGTGCAGCCCAGCAGATGAGCTGTGTCCCAGCTAAGAGTAGCTGCGAGCTAAAGGGCAGGGGTGTCATAACTGGACAGGTTGTGTGGGTGTTTGGCCTGGAGTGATAACTAACAGAATCCATCACACTTTTCTGTGCAGATCTGGACCGCTTTGTGTTCTGTCTGCTGCACCATGCTTTCCCTTCCCGCTGCTTTGGCAGTAGCCCTGTCTCTGCTGCCTCTAGAGACACGGCTGTATGCAGATAGACCTTGGCGTCTCCAGGGGAGGTGTATTTTTTTGTATGATACAAGGTACTCAGCATGATCTGCTGGTGTAAGTATGCATTTTAACACTGCTTCCTCTCCACTCGAAATCAATCATGCTTACCATGACGACTTACTTAGCAACCTTATCAGATCTCTAGTAGCTTACAGTTTTGCTTTGAAGGCATTCACTTTAAATAAAAGAGCTGCTGCTTTTAGAACATGTATTGTAATTTTTCCTGGTCTCTTGTCTTTTTTTGGTAATTCACTGAAATAGATTTGCACAAAAGCAGAATACAAAATACAGTTTTCAAAATATATAGCAATATATCTTCGATTCTTCAGACGTGAGGAATTCTAAATGCTTCATTGTGTAATTCCTTCAAATAATCTTTATTCGAAATAGCCTTAATAATAAATATGCTGAAAATCTCTCAGGTTTGCTGTCAGGAGTTTGTAGGTTTCCCATGCCAGGTGTTCCCTGTAAGTCAGAATAACATGCGTTTCTTTCCCCAGACAGTGAACATTATCTTTGAAAAAATCCCAGAAAATGAGAGTGAAGATGCCTGTCAAACTATCCAAGTTAATGTTCTGGACTGCGACACCATAGGCCAAGCCAAGGAGAAGAGCCTTCAGGCTTTCCTTAATAAGAATGGCTTTCTCTATGGTCTTCAGCTGGATGAAATTGGTCTTGGTAAGAGAGTATCACTGTGTTGTATTTTCATGAAGTTCGCTGGTCTGTCTGTGGAGTTTTCTTTTTAGGAATTCCTACCTTTGGCTTTGATTTTTTTTTTTTGTAGCGTTTATGCAGAACATAGCTTTTGTAAGGAATTTCTGGGGAAATACTAGATCATTTATGCTACCAGTTAGAACATTGGAACTACATCTGCTTCGCTTCTGCAAGGACTTCAGCATGCAGTTAACAAACACGTTATTTTTTGAACACACATAATTCATGTGTTCCTTTTCTGGGTTAACTAAGGTGGCACGTCCACCTAAGTACAGCTAGTTGATAAGTTTTGTCAGTGGGTAAGATGACATATCATGATTACCAAGTACTTTAGTCCCTACCTACTATCCCTCCTACCACCCTTCCTTCCAACACGCCTACATTTTCCCTGATCCCACAAATACAGTTTATTTACAGATGAGGCTTATATAATAGTTCGCATGTGACTCACAAAGATACATACAGTATCTACAGATGTAAATAAAGCCATTCCAGCAGATGAGTCGAGCCATCTTTTCTTGTCGGGTTTTCAAGAGCTCAAGGTCACATAAAAACCTGTAGTTGCCACCATACCACTTCCAATAGGAAATCTAACAAACTCTGCGTTGTTGGCATTTGTCACCTCCCAGACTTGCTCCCGAAGATGTTGATATTTCCTCACCTTCTCAGACACTATGTCAGCAAGCGATGATAATTTACTTTCATATCTGATGTTTATATCCACCACCAGTGCATGACTACCCTTCACAAATACTATGTCAGTCTTGTACAGCTCATTTTAGTGGTCTCTTAGAAGTGTCTTGTGAAACCAGTCTTGTAGTCCCAATGTGGCCATAACACCAGGGCACGCTTGTGCAACAGAATAGCTAGATTAGGTGAAAGCACCTCCAAAAATTCTGCATTGACCAACACAAAGTGAAGCACCAATAGCCTGCAGTAATGGAAACCACCCAGGCTGTCACTCCAGAAAAGGAATCTGTAGTGTGGGAGTGCAAAACCACTCTCATGTGACCTAGCACAAGGACAGAGAGAAACAGCTCAGTTGGGAGCCAGTGGTCCAAAAATAATTAGGTGTTCTTTTTCTTTACAAACATCTGTACAGTGAGAATGCCATTGGGATGTAATTGTTTTCTGTTGCTATCGTACTGCAGAACTTGTGTCTGAAGAGCAGCAAAGAGAGTTGTTAGACATTGATGGTTCCTCAGAGGTGATGGAGGATGGGATAAGGAAGCTAAATACCATCGGTCATTACGAGGTAAGCAAGGAAGCCATACCAATGAATGGAGAAGCAGTTTCTCCCCAACTCCCAAATGCTGCCTGCACCAGAATTACCTTGATTGATCAAAATCTTGAAGAGATAACTGGGCATCGTCAACAGAAGGAAAGAAATGTGACAGACAACTTTCTTGCCAATGAGTCATGTTTTCTGTTACTTTTCAGAGGGTTGCTTGGTTTAAGCATACCGGGTAAACTGCTGCTTCTGTTGCTATGAACATTGCCTTGAGTCTTTTCTAGTCTCTGCTGCTGAGTTTTTGTTGCACCATGAGCAATTGTTTACCTCTTCCCACCTCATATGTTGATTATCTGAACAGGCGGTAGTGATGCTCGTGAAAGCTCGTTGAGAGTCAGAATAAAAAGGACTGATGAGTTTGCTCGCTCTTCTCTTGAGACCTCCTGTGTCAACCTCCTCCCCTTTTTCTCTCTGTTTCTGCTTCCATCTACTGTCGCCACTTGTGCCATAAGTTTTACCCTCCACTTCCAATTGCACCTGTAAACCAGTTGTTTTCAATGCTGCAATAATCTGTCCATCATTGCAACAACACACAAGGCTGCAAGTGGTGGCAGACCCTTTCTGGGTGTAGCACATAGGAAAAGCATAGCAAGCAGTATTGCCTGTCTAAGGAGTTTCCACTGACCCTAGCCAAAATAGAGGGTGAGAGGCTGGGGTAAAATGTGCAACAGGTGATTGACCTCAGGTGATACAGTAGCTCACATTTTGATGCTTACAGATTGATTTTGGAAATGAGGTTAGTATGCTGAGTGCTTGTAGAGAGCTTTCTTCATGTCTCATTGTTAAATCTGAAAGTCTGGCTCTTAACATGATAATGAATTTTTATTTATTTAGAAGTTTTGCTTGTGAATGTAGGTCTGTGCCATGCAATGCAGAATGGTGCTGAGAAACCTGAGCCAGCCCTGAACACGTTGCTGTCTGCATGAGCAAATACAGTGCCATCCACAGAGAGGAACAAGGACTCCAACAGGACTATTGGTAGCTTGGGCACAGCACAAGGCTGCAGCAAGGTCATTTGGAGTCACTTTACGTATTTCTGGAGGCGTTTGTTGCTCTCCTTACCTCCTGGGCAGACAGCAGTGAACCTAGATGTCCTGAGTCACCATCCAGTGTCTTAAATACAGCTTTTCCTGTGCCTCTCTTGAATGTTGTCTATAGGTGGGACTTCCTCCACTCCTCCTGTAAAGATTTTGTACAAATTAGGACATTGTAGTGTTACTGTCAGAGTCTATGCAGCAAAGGTCAACGTAGATTTGAATCTGATTAGATATTCGAACTTCTGTCTAATATGATAGTACCCATTCTCTTTACTACAGGCAGCTATTGCAAGTGCTTCCTGATTTTACCTGGCAGCTTTTTTCACTTCCTGAGCTCATGGCATGCTATACCTCATGGCAAATGAGTCTGCTCCAGTTGGTCACTGTCATCCCTGGGTATCTTTGTCCCAGCCCTTGTTTTCGTCTGAGGTTTCTGCAGGCAAATGCAAGTTAGGTTGGACATTCAGTTGTTTTTGCAAAGCTGTAACTACACTAATAGCTTAGCAGCTGCCTTATGGAAATTGTGCTGGGTATTTCTGTTAGATATTTTAGTTCACTTTTTCTGACACTGACAAAATAATGTACACTTTAGGCAGAAGCTTAGTGGCATTTTAGGCAGCGGCTTAATGGCAAGCACATCTAGTTTATTTTCTTGTATGCATATTAATGCAAAAAAGGAATGTAAAGGTGTCTAGTTAGCAAGAAAAAGGAACACTGCATACACAATGTGAGGGTCATAACATTGCCTGAGGAATTCCAACTTACATTTCAACAGTGCCCACAGTTTTGTGGCAAGCCTGAAATTTTTTTGTTTGCCAGCCTTAAATGCTAGAAAGTAACCAGATTTTTGAAACTGGGAAGTAGCGTCAAATCTTTTTAAGATGCTGGAGCATGAGGGTTGTGTTGTAAAGGTCCCAGAATCACCAGTCACTCTTGAAAAAGCAGACTTGGTTTCTACACTGATTTTTCAAATGCGCAAGTGGGGGACGTTTGCATTTTTGTGTAGTGTTTCTGAAGGGGAAAAAAATCCACTGCACTCTTATTAGACTTCCATGTGTCTCTGACTTGTGTGCTCCTTTTGCTCTAGTTTTTTGCTCCTGGTAGGGTTATTGATGTGTTTATTTATGAGGTCTGCGCTATTGTTTGCATGAGAATAACCACAAGCCTTGACAAGAAGGTTGCTGATTATCATGATGTCCTATTTCCCATGCAAGAAGAGAGCTAGAGAACTGCTTTCAGATCTGCCGTCCAGTCACCGATCTCCAATTTCTCAACCTGTAGCAGCATCGCACATTCCAGGAGCAGGCACAGTTCCAGAGAACAAATCTGAATGTGTGATCCTGGGAGCTGACTGACGAGAGATGGATTATAGGGAGGACAGGAGGCCTGGAGAACAAGGAAGAGGCGTAGAGCCACACTACTACATCTTCTGTGTTGCAAAGTAGCTGTAGTCTATGTTGTGTGGATCCGAACAGCTCTCCCCTTCCCCTGTTTGTTCCCCTCAGTAACTGACAAAGTAAAGGTGTTTTGAGGTGCCCATGCGAGCAGCCCACCATGCAAAGTGATTTAGGCAGCAGGACACACAAAGAAGGGTGCTTTTTTGTTTGTTTTTTAATTGGATCACTCTGAAAGAAACAGCAAGTATGGCTGGTGCACTAATGATAAAGAAGGGAAGGCATATTCCATTCAATGCTAAAAGCATCATTTGTCCCAGAAATAAAACCTGAAGTGGGGGCTTGGATTATGGCTGCGCTGCACCAACGCCTCTGGTTCCTGGAGGGAAGCACAGTTCTCCCTCCGAGCTCTGCCTGTCTCCCTCAGGACCAGAGCCAACACATTTCAGCATTGAGCTGCTCTCTTGCTTCTTGGAGAGGGAGTGGAGGCAGCGTATTGCCCACGCTGCTCTGGGTGGGGGTAAGCTGCTGGGTAGCCCTGTTCCTGTTTACCTATCTTCAGGGCCAAGTAGGAGGACTCTCTGGGCGTTTGTGTCACCTCACAAGCTAGCCTCAGAGTATATTCCCACTTGTTGTGTGGTTTTGAAGTGCTCTGTGGTGTCTGAAAGAGCTCTGAAACACTGTATGATAAATGGAAACCCTGCAAAAAAATCATACTTCTAAAATAGATTGCATTTACTTTCCAGGAGCAAGTGTAAGTGCAGATTTCTTTGGCGTGAGACAGAGCTTTTGATAGAGTATCTTAATGTTTAAACTGGTTTCTCACACCAGGCTGGCTGCCAAGGTTTAAAAAACACTTAAATTATTTTGGCAGAGATCCCTTCCTAGAACTGGCCAGTTGTTTTTGTAATTATAGAGGGAAGTACACTAGCACTTGGCAAGACCCAACATTTGACTGCAGAGCAGGGGGGTAGTTCTCAGTGGGAGCTGTTTTTGAGTTACTCTTTGACAATAAAAGCATGACTTGCCAGTTTCTTTTAAAGATAATAGTTACCATCCCAGCAGCACTATAAATTCAGGGAATGAGGGGGGAAGATTTTTTCTAGAAATCCCAAGGTAGCTAGATGTGGATCTTAACCTTATGGTCCACAGGGCGTAAATATTTTGCTAAGTTTGAAAATAGTTCTTGGGAGCACCAGGCCAGACCCTCAACATGGCCCCTCCGTAGGGCATGGTGGGAATGGACTGAGCCGGAAGAAAGGGGGCCAGAAGATAAATCATCCTTGTGTTTCCCTCCCTGCCTCACTTTCCCGTAAGATCCTATTGCATTGGAGCCCGAGAATTCAACCTGCGCAATCTGTAGAAAGATGGGTGCAAGAATCAGCACAAAGCAGTACCTGAAAATGAGAATGTCCCAATAGGGATGCAACCAGAGGAATCAAAGAAAGGGAAGGGTCTTAAAGGCTGGTTTGTCGGAAGAGCTGCCTTCCCACCTTGCCAGGCAGGACTAACAAACTGCAGCTGCTGCCCATGCCTGAAAGCCCAGCCCCGGCTGCCTGCTGAGAGCCGTGCACACCGGCACAGCGCGGTGAGAACCAAGCGGGCTGGCACGCTCCTGCGCTGCCATGGACTTCAGGACAGAGGAAATGAAAGCGAGGGTTTTGTGAATTCCAGACACTTTTATTTCAGCATAATATGTTTGGTTTTGCTTTCAGATTTCAAATGGAGCAACCATAAAAGTCTTTAAAAAGAAGGCAAATACCCGATCAGGTAATGAAGGAACTGCAACCTATTTAATCTTTTGTGGCAAATGGGCTGGGAATGCAGAGACCTGAGCTATGACAGGTTGTATCTTGGTCAATAGGAGGTCAGAAAAATTGGCACTTTGATATAGCTGAGCCAAATGAAGAGCCGTGTTACCCTGGCTCTGGGCCTCTGGCAGGCCTAGGAAGTGGGCAAAGGAAGGAAGGACAGAAGGACTTAGAGTCCTCGGCAAATGACTGCTTAAAGATACAGACTCACAGGCAGGAAAGCAGGGCAGGGAAGGCCAGGTGACACAAAGTGCTGACTGGTGAGACTAACACAGGGAACGTGCCCTGCTCCAGTGCCCGGCGTGGTGCACCACAGACATAGTGGTGCACTGTCCAGAGACAGGCATAACAAAAAAACTCAGTTTTGGAGTTTTCCTTATTCTCTTGACTGCATTTCTGAAAGCTTTGGCTCAGCTGTCTCAACAGCAGGTCAGGAGTTGAAGGGTGCTTACAAGGGGTCAGTTCATCTCACCTGCCCCTGTGATGCAGGTTGCTACAGCCCAGCTGGTGTCCTGGGGGAGGTGGATTTTCTGTAGCCCCTGGAGAGAAACAGCCACTCCTAGCGTGTGATTCACCTCACCATCAAAGTGGACATCTAAAGTTAGGAGAGATGCGTCCCTGGGGTGCAAGTCACTGGGATGGCATCGCTCTCTCCCTCAGCAAGAACAGGGTCGTCTGTTCTCAGCCATTGCTGTTAAGCCTGACCTCAGCCCACCTGCACTGAGCACTCCTAGAGACTAAACCGGTGCAATAATCTCATCTGCTGTCTGTTGTCCTCCTTTCAGAGGAGCTGCGATTTGCTGCCAGCTTACCCCAGCAGCAGGTGATGATGCCCTAGCTTAGTGGTCCGAGCTACAGGTTGGCACTGGTGAGGTGAGCCAGGACCTGTGCGTTTCTCAGAGGCTTCCCCCACACTGCAGGCAGGAAAGCATGACACCCAGCCTGCTTCCTCAGCATCCTGGCATGCAGCCTGCTGCACAGCCCAGAGCCCAGCAGAATTCACAAGGTTGTAGCTGTGTGTTTCATTTAATGCCCGTTTGCTCTCTGCTTTCTGTTTTTTAGATGTGGACTACTCAGATGAACACTGTCATTTGGTGAGTTCAGTCATTACACTGTTAAGAGGTAGATTTAATACTGAGCTGTATTTGTATCTGTGTAATCTCTCTAATCTTTTCACGACAGATTTTACCAGACTCTGAAGCAAACAAAGATGTGAAAGGAGCAGGTCACAAAGGAAAGCAAAAATTCAAAGTGAAAGAAATGTATCTGACAAAGCTTCTGTCAACCAAGGTAAACTGTAAAGGCCTTAATTTGGGGGAGGGCTGATGTTAGGCTTGGCTAGTTTGGCACGGCTAGTTTGGCACAACAGAAATAGAAATTAAAGCAGAAATTACGCAGCCTTCCTGCGCTTATATCAAACGTTAAATAAAAAGGTAGCCTATAAAAATCACTATGCTAACTGTGGATTATGACCACTTGCAAGGACGGACATGTTTCTGGTTTTCTAAGGCTAGAGTTCTAAAATTGTCTATTACTCACACCTCCTATCTCCCCAATAAGCACAACCTTTTTTCTCAGGTTAAAGAAAAAAGGTAGTTATTGAGCTTATAGAAAGTGTGTTTTGCCACTGAGTCCCATAGAGCGAGAACAATTCCTTCTGGAGAGACAGCTTTCAGTCAACAATCTCCTCACGCTTTACTAGAGTTTGCCCAGCTTGGAGACGACTTCCAAGGCCTGAGTTTCACAAAATACTGCCCATGAAATGAAATAATCTTTTAGGGTCTCAAATTAAGCATCCAAAATAACTAGATTAATTTTAAAAACAAGGTCCTTAGGATTTATAATACGATTACCTAATTTATACAGTGCTCATTCTGTAGGAGTAAGCTCTGCTCACTCCCTCCAGTAATGTCATCTTGTTTCTGACTTACTCAAAAGGGTTATAAAACTCTTTGCAACAGCATATTTATTAAGCAGTGCACAACACTGAGAGCTGTGCCATACAAGAGGCCTGAAGGGATTATGATTATGGCCTTCTTGCATTTAAAAATCTATCAATCATTATTTAATTAGATTGTTGATAGCATCTGAAGTAATTTGGGTTACTAGCCAAAGTGAGAGTGAAGACTGGTCATTTCTCATTAGCTGTGGAAACTAACATAAGCCCTTAGGAACTGCTGGAGTAAGCCAGTAATATCTTAGGGTGGAAGACTGAAGTACGAAAGAAAAGATCGGCCTCTTAAGAAACAGTCCTTTTAAAGGGCTTTAAATTAATCATCTCTTTCTCCAAAGTAGGATAGGGCTCTGAACAACAATGCTGTGATATGCTTCACTGTGAAATTCCACCCATGATACACCGTGCACTAAAGGAAATTTCACTGAACCATGTCTCTCTTCCTCTCTCCCTCACCCATACACACACACAGACACAACTGCAGAATTTGCTATGTGAACTGGCCAGTAGCGCATCAAGGCCCTGGGATACACTTAAATCCTGCCTGTTGAGAGAAGATTGGGCTGAAATGAGCTTCAGAACAGATGTGAAGAAAAAAAGCACAAAACAGTGTTTTGCTTTGTTTGCCTCTACTTATGAATACTCTGTGATGATGTCAGTGAGTCTGTCAGCAACCAAGCCCTTGCTTTTGTGAGCCAAATAGCTTCACTTCCAGATCAGAAATACCCAGGTTTCAGTTCTACTCTCTAATATTAGCATCTTCATATGCCACCCAAAGTGGTTATCCTAGAACTAGATCAAGCACCACAGTCACTTGGCTGTGAAGTGGTGATGAGCACGTGTTCAACATGTGTTGCAGATGGCCCGATGAAGACCAGTGCCCTAGAAAACTGGTTAAACTCTTTTTTGCTCACCTCCCTCTTACTTCCAGTCACAAGGTCTAAATGCCTTTAGCAACAGTGCCAACAGTATCTGAAGAGTTGATGTTGTCTTTGTTGGAACGAGCGATTCCTTCCACCTACGATTTATCACAAAGTTCACCTCAATTCTCCTGTCGGTAAAGTGATAGCACATGTGACATACAAAAGCAGCTCATTATGGTGTATTTGTAGTTTCATTTTTGTTATTGACTGTCTTGTTTGCCAATAACCTGTGGCCTAGATGTTTGCCACACGTGTATTATAGTTTCTGTGTGTGGTTGCCTTGGGGCAAGCACAGCTTTCTGAGACAAGAAATCCTGGTCTTTTCTTATGTAATAATAGCACAGCCCATTTTCTTACTTTTCAGGTTGCAATTCATTCAGTTGTTGAAAAGCTCTTCAGGAGCATTTGGAGTTTACCCAACAATAAAGCACCTGTTGCCATCAAGTACTTTTTTGACTTTCTGGATGCCCAGGCTGAGAGCAAAAAAATTACTGACCCTGATGTGGTCCATATATGGAAAACCAACAGGTATGCCAGTATGATATGTGCAGGAGTGCATGCAGTCCCTGAAAATGTAGTTGCAAAGATGGAGCAGGTCACCTGTGATCAGAAGAATAAGATTTTGGCATGTCTGGGTGAAGATGTGGTTTGGCTTTGTGGATCCCAGTAATTTTAGTGTATTGATTGGATACTGATACAAACCACCATAGCTTCCAGGACTTCTAAGTCTGCATACTGACTTCACGCTCAGAAAGACGTATGTGCAGGTTGGGAGCATTATTTGCAGATGGAAGGGTGACTGACTGATGTGCTTGCTCCGTAGCCTTTGTTCCCTCATCCCTTTTTTAACATGACCAAGCAGCCCAGAAATGTGCTTCTTTCCATGAATGCAGTGCAATTAAGCTACCGTTTTAAAGCAGTTGTGCTACCTGAGTGGTTAATTTTAAAGATGCTTGTTCTTTCTCTGTCTAGTCTTCCTCTTCGCTTCTGGGTGAACATACTGAAGAATCCCCAATTTGTCTTTGATATTAAGAAGACTTCACATATAGATGGCTGTTTGTCTGTAATCGCACAAGCTTTCATGGATGCCTTTTCTCTAACAGAACAGACACTGGGGAAGGTAATGCTGCACTTCCAGTCTTTTGCTAACTTCTCAAACAATGTCTTTTTCAACCATATAAGGATTTAGGGAATGAAGTCCTGGATCTGCTGACATCAGGGGCAAAACTGTCAGTGGCCTAATTAAGTTAGTTTCTGCACAGTGTGTTTATACAATATGTGGAAGAGGGTAGAAATTGCAGATTTTAATGATGTTTTAAAGACTTTTTAAACAAATGTCTTAAAAGTATTAACATTATTTGATAAGTAGTCCAGATTTTATCTGCCACACACCAATGTGCAGAAAACACACGTAGTAAGCTACTGGGAGCGGTAAGAATACTTGAAAGAGCTCTGAAGTTTGAAACGGTTCCTTTCACATGAATTAGCTGCTTCTTTTTTATAAGCAAAATTATTTGCTGGAGTAACAAGTCCAGAAATCTTACATTCAAAGGCTCTTTAGTACAATGTCCAGAACTCTGGTAATCAGAAATACTTCATTTTTCCTGAGGATATTTTCCTTTCCATTGGACCAAAGCAGGAAGCATTTGTTCAGGCTCATACTACCGAGAAAAACAGGCTAGAGATTTTTTAGACTAAAAAAAATTATGTAATAATGGACTAATTTCCTATGTGATCTGCAGCAACTGTTCATCTGTTAAAGGTAAATAAAAACAATGTGCTTATTTATCTTATTTTAGGAGTGAAGTGTTGTGAATTGAAACTAATCACATCACTTACTTGATGGAAAAACTGCAAATGAGCACGGTCTGTTAGGTTTCTGTGCTTAACACCCGTTGTGAAGTACTGGTGATACAACAGCTCCTAACCATTTGAAAAGGGATGCTGAAACCTGATAAAGGTTTGCAATGCAGTAAACATCTTGTGGCCTTTTAGTACTCAAATGTATTTACTTTCATGATTTTTAGCCTTTTACCATAAAACATTCTTTAGCCACTTAGAAAACAAACATTTAAATCATTTCATCACACAGTGGAAACAGTAGTGACAAGATGTCACGTGGTTGTGTCATTTATTCCCCAGAATTTAAACTAGAGCAGTGACAGGAAACTACCAGCCCCCACTTTTACATTCTGAAAACATGGTTTCCAGGTGGGGCTTCAGCTCCTACCACAAACATCAGCATTTATTTCCTCGGATGAGCCTAAAGCTGCCTGGTAGGTCAGTGCTGACCTGGGTTGTTGAAGCCCTGGGGGAAAGAAAAAAAAAATCCCTTTGGCTGTGCATGCCTGGCAGTCAGCTCTCCATGCTCTCGAACCCCTGAGCGAAAGGAGTGGTAGGGACCAAAGAGTTTTAGGGGAACCTCTGCCAGGACAGGATCTAGCAAGGTCCTCTGGCATGTTACCCTAGGGGAACTTTCCACAGCACTGCTGTATCCTGTATGTAAATAGGGTATCAGCCTCAAGCCCTTTGGTTCGGCTTTCACAATCTTTCAGCAGTGAGGAAGTAAGAAAGAAAAATATGTCTAAGGGACAAATGTTCATCACTCCTGATGCCAATAGAAATAATTATACGGCAACTGTCATGCAACACAATGCACTACTACTGAGGTCCTGCGTCTGTTCTTCATCTTTATTTCATAACCTTGATTCTTTGCATATAACCACCGCAAAGAGAAATGAGTCACGCAGAGAACAGACACAATTAGATGCAATTAACTGTGTGGAGGTGGAACCTTAGGAAATCTGTGCTGTGAAAATTGACAAGACTTCAAATATTTTCTTTTAAGGAAGCACCAACAAATAAACTTCTCTACGCTAAGGACATTCCGCTCTACAAGAAGGAGGTGAAAGCGTACTATAAAGCCATCAGGGATCTGCCTCCACTGACCACTTCAGAGGTTGAAGAATTTCTAACTCAGGAATCTAAGGTACGGTTGAGGAGCGGCAACTTCCTTTCATGCTAAGTTTTTTAAAAAGGAGAACTATCTGACCAGAACTGTTTTCTGTTTTAGAAACATGAAAATGAATTTAATGAGAAAGTGGCCTTGTTTGAAATCTACAGATACATAGTGAAATATTATGATGAGGTAAGGACGTCTGCTATTTCTGCTTTACCCCTTAATGTTAACTTGCTACCTCAGGCTTTGAAAGTTGGGCTTGACAGAGTAACCAAGGGCTGGCCTGGTGTGTGACTTACTGGCTGCCACTCCAGAGACAGCCCTGCAGTGATGCAGCCGAGGCTGCTTCTCCCTGCAGTTTTGAGAAAGTTCCTATATAGTTTAGACTTCTCGTTTTACTGTGCGGGCAGAGTATTTGCTAATGCCCGTCACAACTCCTGTGCATGCGCTCCATTTCCCTGGAGATTCAGAAATCAGGTTAGACTGTAGCACCAGGGATCTCGATTTAGCCGTCAGCACAAACACTTTGGCGGAGCACGCTCAGCCTTACAGCAAGAGGTGTCTGCTCCTTTCTCATCGCAGCCCTCTGCTCTAATAGGCTTTCTCTTAAAGAAGCTATAGCTTCCAGTCCCTGCTATTGCTAACAAAAGAAATCTTTCCTCAGCTGAAAGCACTTGGTCGCAGGCTACCTCTAAGCTGCCTTGAAAGAAAAATCCCTGCCCTCCGCTTCGTACGATCGGGTTCTCCACTCCATTTTGCTCGGCATCCTTAACAGAGGCTGCGTGTGCGTGCGCAGGGAGGCAGATGAGAGCTGGCTGGGGTGTGTTGCCTGAAGGCCTCGTTACCACTTCCAGCAGGTTGTCTGGGTCTCCCAGCAACCAGACCTTTCCCTCTTTCATCCCCAGCGCACAGCATCAGCACTTGCTGTAATCATCCAGCTCTTGGTCACCTGTTAGCTAGCTTGCCACTTCTGATCGCTAACATCTCAAATTATCTGGGTTCGGCATCAAATCTTCGCCTCTTAAAAGAAGCTTGGGAAGGTACTCAGAATGGCACTACACTTTGTTAAGCTCACGAAAATTGCTGACACAAGAGACGCCAGAATAGTTTCTAATCTTAATGCCCATTTTTGCTTTTTTGAGGCTGGTACTGGCTCAGCTTACCCCATTCCTTAGAAGGAAATCCTCCCTCTGCTCTTCCCCCTCTGGCTTTTGACCGGGAGCAGCTAAACCTCATTCATTGTTTGCTGAGACCTCAGTTGCTTTGTAGAGTTGCCAGCAAAGAGTTTTCAGACAGCAGTAGTGCTCCTTCCTATCGCCTGGGCCGGTGCCAAGTGGGCCAGTTAGAGGAAGAGAGGCAGTTTGTGGCCCTCAGTTCACAGGGCAGAGGAAGAGAAATAAAATACCATTTGCAAATCTCCTCTAGGGTAAAACTGGAGCCCTGGCCTTGCCTCACACTTCAAGAGATGAACATGTGTTGGATTTGTTTGGGTTTTTTTGCTTAGCTCTGTCATTCTTTTGTGGAAGTGTTGCAAATCCTGTAATCGTAATGACTGGAGAGGAAAACGACGAAAATAAAGTGTTAAAGTCAGGAAAGAATGTTTACATATAGGCATTTTCTGCCAGTAGTTGTTGGAATGCAGAAAAGCAGGCTTTAAAAAACAGCAAGTAAAGTAAGCGCTAAAAAAATGATTCTCTTTTTTGCTAATTGTTAACAGATTGTCAGCAAACTCGAGCGAGAACGGGGGTTTGAAGAAGTCCAGAAACTCCAGCAAGTAAAAGCCTTATTCGATGAAAAGAAAAAATGCAAATGGCTTTGAGCAGAGCACTGACTCACGGCGTCACTGTGGGGGATTTTAAATAAGCGCTACTGCTCCCAGAACTGTTTTGACTGACTATATGTACAGGGTTTGAAACATTTGGACACTCTTCTCCACTCTGACCATTCCAAGTAATATCTACGTTTGGGAATGAGGTATCTGCAGGGGTAGATATTCAGACGTGGGCATGTGAAAGCGAAAGTGAGCCTAGCGTTGGCACGGCCAGCATTTTTAGGTACTTGAACACATGTACCTTTTGGTTCAAAAATACTGCTTAAGTAAGCTTTCCGCTTATTTAAAAACAAGCTTGCAGGAGGTGCACAAAACACACTGCAAGTTCAGAGTTGCCCATGTGAACTTGTAAGTTGCTTAGCTCTTTTTTTTAAGAGAGAAAGCTGATGTTTCGCCACATCCTTTCAGCAGCCTTGGCAAACTGTGAGGATGAGCTCCGGCTCCGGACTAGAGGTCAGCTGCAGTTTCCTTCCTTCCAGATAAATGTACACTGGTCCCTGTTTGGGGGTGGGGGAAGAAAAAAAAAAAAAAAAAGCACCAAAGTGACACTTAGGACAAGTGTGTTTAGCAAGACAAGGTGGGTCTGAGGTTTGAAGTCCAAGTGCCGCATGGCAGGACTTCTCTTCCTCAGGTTAGAAATTCCATGTGCAAAGGGAGGCCAACCACTGGGCAGGCAGGGAGGCTTTCGGAGAGGCTTTGGAGGCCGGCATCAGTCTGTGTTTACATTTCTACCTTTCCATCCTTAAGTAAGCTGTGAAACGCTTGTGAGCAGCCTCACACGTGAAACCTCCGTGCAGCTGCACCGCGTCGGAACGCCGCTGTCAGCTGATGAAGCAGCTGACGATGGCTGCGCTTTGGTGCGCAAACCTGTACTCAGGTGCATGATCGGCCCCATGCATCAGTGCTGACAGTCCAGGCCAGTCTTGCCATCCGTGTACGAGGGCCTCACAAATCTAAAGCCAGCAGATTTTTTTTTTTTTTTTTTTTTCAGGTTGGCCACGCAAAGGCTTTGTCGAGAGGGTTAGTTTAATAATTTGTAAGGACAGGAGGGCTGGTGTAATCTCTGAGTCTGTATGAGAAACTGCTTGATACAAACATGATCTTTAGGGTTGTGGGGGGAAGGCAACTGCCTTGGTCCTGCTGGGGTGTTTTTTGAGGCTTGGCCGCTTTCAGAGGAGGGGGTCCATTACATTTGCATTGGTGGCTAAAGCTAGCCCAGCTGGAAAGCGGGTGTGCGGCCGTGCTGCTGAGATGAGGCTGGTGCAGTGGCTACCATGCAAAGCCACGGAGGAGCAGCCATGGCTCTGGCTCTGCTACCACACCAGCACAGTCCTGCCTTCCACTACAGAGCTGACATCTTTTGTTGCCGCGGGCTCTGCATCAGGCACGTGGAGGCACCTAGGCTGCAGCCTGCCCTTAGATGTGAGGTAAGGCGTTGATGAGGCGGAGATACATTTCCACGCGTTTCCGGAGGGTCCCGCCGCCGGAGGTGAGCGGCATAGCGCAGTGGCCCACCGGAGGGGGAAGAGCTGTCCCTTGCCTCGGCAGCAGCAAGGGTGCTGCGAAAGGCGTAGGTGACCCAAGTTTAGTATAGAAAGCCTATGCTGGGGCTGTGACCAGCCAGAGGCGCCTATGCACGGCTCCCAGGCAGCGGAGTGTTCACAACATCGATTAGCGTGCACCGCTGCTTTGGAGGAGCCCAGAGGCTGCGCTACAGCGATACTAAAGCTGGCCGGCTTGGCTGCAGCGGCCACCAGAAGCTGGTACCAGGCACAATCCCACGGCACGTGGCCGGCCAGCGCCGGAGAAGGCTATCCGCGCTTTACCCAAAGCAAGGCCTTCCGTTAACGTGGGGAAAAAGCAAACACAAAAATGCGTTACCTACTGGTCTGCCCCCTCCCTACCCTGTGACTGCACAAACTGTACCTCTTGCATATCAGTGAGGGCAGCCACCAACCCATACTGTGATGGCTTTTTTGTTTTGTTTTAATTCGTGTCTTACACGTGCTATTATTAAGTTTACACTTTATACTTGATGGAATGTATGGCTTTCTTCAGGAAACTGCACTACAATGTTGCAGTACTTTCAGCAGTTCTCTTCTCTGCCTGGCACAATATATTGTGGTAAGTTTAATTTTAATTGGAAAAAAACCCAGCCCTAACCCATCTTGCCCTCTGTCCTAAAGGAGTGGACTGTGGCTTGAGTAGCACTTAAGCTTAGAATACCTGTACTTAAGGGCTTGATTTTTTTAATCATTCTTAACCTAACCTTTTGAAGCAGCATCAAAGAAATTAAAAAAGAAAAAAAAGCACAGTTATTAATATTAAAGGCGGGGCATGAGCAGGTTACTCTTTCCAGTTAGACAGCTATCTTGGCAGTTCCATTCCACTTCAGGTGTTTGCTGGCAGTGCAGTTGAATGAACTGTGATAGTTTTGTTCAACAGTAACCTTCTGTACAGGCAGAAAAAAAAAAAAAAACCCCACCAAAAAACCAACCCAACAAAACACCCACCCAACATTTCTGCTTGAAAAGCTGTAAAATATAATCTGTTTGCGTGGGTCTGATCCTGTGAACTTCACTATATGTGTTTATATGATGAGGAAATGAAAATCGGTCATATTTGTACTACTGCTTGTTTGCTACAATAGCTTTAATGAGTTCTAGAGATTAAGTATGTGTTGCAGCAGGCCCTGTAGCATTAGCCTACAGCCTGGAATAAGATTATTGCCTTTTATTCAAGCTTCCTAAGCAGTGTCACTCTGTTAGTAAATCATTTAAAGTCATGCTGGGACTTTGTAACCCATCAAGTGGATCTCACAAAGTGATGTGAAGTATAATTAAGTGATTGTGGCTCTTTTGGTAGGTTTGGGTCAGCACACAAAACATTGGCACACCTTCCGTATCTGCGATTCGCTGTTACTGTTACGCGGACAAAAAAAAGAACCACCTCTGGATAAAGCTGTATTATGGCAACCCCACAATTCTAACAGCATTCTCTGAAATGCAAGCAAACTTCTCTTTAACTTATTTTCACATGTTTACAGGCAAACTGCTACGGCAAACAGCATTTTTTTTCTAACACTAGCTTACAGAGCATTATTTTGCAGTCATCTGGTTTAAAAAGTCAAATGTTACTAATGTGTAATTCCTGTTGTACAGAAGTTAACCTGTTGTTTAAAATGAATGGTGAAAAAAAAAAGAAGTGCAAATGACAAGTACGTGTTGGTGTTTGTATGGGCTTATCTAGAATAAAATGCATTGGGAGGTTATTTTGATTAACTCGTGTACTTTAAACCGGTGAAAAGAAAGCAAGCGCAGCTTGTAGCAATGCCAAGGTCATGCAAGGAACAGGGCACAAGGCGCTGGCTGGCGGCAGTTGAGCAGTGCTACTGCAGCTCCAGCCCCACGAGGCTCCCAGGCAGAGGCAGGTGGGCAGATATGGGGTGTTACAAACCACCTCCCTCCCTCTCAAGCTGGGAAGTACAAAAAAAGGGAAGGTACAATGCAGCATCAGGCGTGCTGGGGGCGGAGAGGTACTGGCCCAAAACCCAGCAGCTGCTGAGCTGCTTCACACAACTTCATTGCTTTGAGGCTCCAAGGCTGATGATACCTTTCAAAAGCTAAAAATAAGGGTAACCTGATAACCGTTCTTTCAGGAGAAGTTGCTGCGGGGACATGAAGTTCACTCTCACGCCTGAGACAGACTGGGAAAGGGAGCCCACAACCCAGTAGGTGTCCAGCATTCCTCCTCCTGCTGTCACCCTTTCTCCGCCCTCCAAGGCTGCCCTAGTTTGTACAAGCCGCCCGCCCTGCCTCGCGCCTCGCTGCGGACCGCAGAACAGGAACGCGAGGCTGGGGAGAGCTGGCTCCCTGCAGCCATTCTCTACTGGAGAACCTTGGTCAACGCTACATTTGGTAAAGCTGGCTCAGGCACGGATAGTGACTTTTTCCAAATTAACCCTGCAGGAGATGGTAGAAATAGCTTCAGTTACTTCTAATAGTTACCCTGTTTTCCTCAGAGAAGTCCACCAAATTCCCCAAGAAAGTGCAGTGCAATCCTTATACTTACGTACTGTACGGAAAAATAAAAAATGCAGCTTCTGGAGAGAAAAGTTGAATCAGTAACAACATCCCCATGTGCAAGGTAGTTACTCAGTTGTCTATTACTACAGTCTAATAACAATACCGAATAAGCTATTAAAAGAAATCGCACTGCATATCTCACTGCCTCATACTTTCACTGCAGTATTTTGTGGGGGAAAAAAAAAAGCCCAAACAAAAACCAGATAAAATCATTCCTACACTTCTAAGAAAGTTTCACTATCAGGTCAAAAAAATGAATTGATCCTTTACAAGTTTCTGTTACTAAACTGATAATGAAGGGGGGAAAAAAAAAGATTTTAAATGAACACACTCAACCCTGAATAAATAATTTTACTGTAGTTAAGTAAACAAATTAACATAGCAACAAATACAAATTTACATTTACAATTTGTTATACTTAATCTCCACTATGTTATATTAAAAAACACGATTATTGCTTATTCCCATTATAAAAATAGAAGAGGCACATTGTCAAGGGTAGCAAATAAAAGTTTTCAACACTTGTTTTCATTTCATCCTCTCTATCTGCATGGGAACTTCAAAATAACAATCCAAATGTGGCTTAGAGCATTGTTAACAATCAAAACAGCAACCCAGCAAAACTCCACACTGATACAGTAACTTCTACATTCAAGGAGCAAGAGGATATTATTAAATAAGTTTTAATGGATTTATTAAAAAAAAAATAATTTTTATTTTAAATGTCAGCACAACCCAAACCTTGATAAATATTTTTTAAAGTTTCATGTGATTTCATGTTTTGACTTCCAAATAATTTTACATCCTTTATATAAAAACATTTCAAAACGTAGTTAATCTTTCAGTGCTTTTGTTTTGAACCATTATATTTGATTTATGTCAGTCTATCAAAAATAAATACAAAACTACGCAGAATATATTTTATGCTAGCCAGGCACATACAAGTATGTTTTGGGCAAAATAGTAGAAGCACATCCAAAGGATAAGCTACTAGAAACTAACAGCATGTGGAGTTCGCAGATTTTATTTGGAGTCCTCACTCTGTGCATCGCCTTCTCCAGCCATCTTGTTTCTAGCCAAGTCCCCGTATGCACCCACCGTCACTCGCTCTCTAGATGGTCCAAGATCTTGCAGCTGTTTTCGCTGTGTGGTTTCCAGTTCTTCCAACCGCTTACGAAGCAAGGACAGCTCTCTCTGATGCTGTTCCTCCTTGAAATTTAAAAACAGCAAAAAAAAAGTGGCTCTATTACATTTTGCACACCTACAAAGGACCAAAATGAGCAATAATTTCACTTTCCTTAATGATTTTAAAATAAAAACTTGTTCTGTAACAAACGTATCGTTTGTCTTTCAAGAACTCCTTCCTATTGCGAGGAAGGCAACATCACTAGAAGCATTCCTCAAAGTTTCCTTCCTCTGTCAAAGATGGAATACTCCTTCCTTAAGACTAAGGTCTGTAATGAAGGACTGTTGTAGTACCCTCTTTTGCTGTATTATTTTCACAACTTGTAATACATCACCACCTGAAGAAGGGGGAAGGACACTTCAGGCCCAGGAGGCAAGGCAGATGATGACATTACACTGACTGGATTGAGTGACGGTATGTTAGGATTCAGAATTAAACTCCGGAATTCATTGTGCCTACGTTGCAAGTCCTTTAGTCTCTTCTGGAGGCGTGCGTATTCTTCATGGGAAACATTCTGTCTAGGAAATAAGAGATTTCTTATTGCTCAAAATCTTTTTTATCCCAACACAGAAGCATACCTCTCCACGAGCACTCTGCGGTTTATTATGCCTACAAAGGAAAACTACATACCGGAAAAATGGGAAGGTGGAAGATCTGTGTATAGTCTTGTGCCTAAACATCTATCTAAAAGTCCCTCTATGCATTAAGCTAGCTGCTCTATTACAGATAAGAATTTACATGGAATAAATTAAGCTTTTAATAGCATTCACAGTAGTGAGCCACAGGAGCCACATTAAATGAATTATTTCAATCAAGCCCTCCATAGGTACTCAAAGAAGACAAAAAAAATAGGAGTTTGTCTTTCAAAGAGGATGCTAAGTCTGTTTCTCTTGCAATTCTGGAGTCTTTTTCTTTCCCACCTTCCATTTATTTTCACATACTGTACTTCCAGCTCTGATACTGTTTCACTGCCACACCTCCTTTTTTTATATACTCCCTTCTTTTGAAGGGATTCCTGCAAGTGTGTATCAGATATTTTTCCTCCATTTCTTCCTGAAGAGACAGCCCTACAGGTATCTCATGAACTCTTAGCTGTCCATGCTAAAGGGACTCCATTCAAAGATTTCTAATGCTGAAAACACCATTAGATTGGACTCCAGTTACTAAACTAAGTATCATGAGAAAAAATTACTTCATATTCACTACTTCAAATATTACTTCATATATCATTTTTCAAGCTAAGAAAAAGCAAAGTTTATTACCTATTTAGCACCTGATTTTCTTTTTCTAGCTCTTCTATCTTGGCTTCCAAAAGTTCTAGTTTCTCTTGCATCCTCCTTTGTTTATTATCATTGAGAGTCTTTCTCTGTCAAACAGACATTTCAAACAGAGCTAAGTGAATGCCTTAATAGATTAGATCCTGTAAAAATTAAATCTACATTGCATATGGTTTCAAAGCTGTGACAGTTTTTAGGATTTTCCTTCCTTAAGAAGAAGTGCCGTGTCGTCTGAAGGTTCTGAATCCCCATGATGGGAAACAGAAGAGATGGGAAATGATCTGTAGCTGTGACTGAAAGATGCACAGCTGTCAGTCACTCGTTGGTCAGTGACTAACTGTACTAACAAACACTTAACTGTATTTAAGAATTACAAAATTCATTCTTTAAATGACCATGTATAACTAAGTATAAACATGAACAAAAAAAGTACACTTTTGGTTTTCTTTTTTGCTCATGTTGACCTCAACTTTTAACAACCTTAAAAGCTACTGGTAGGTTTCATAACCTGTATATGCCTAATGTATGAAACTGCCAATTAATCTTGAGCTTTTATAAACAATTAATCAGCTTTTCCTTTCAAGTTATTTCATAAGAAGCAAGCTTAGGAGAAAATATAAAATTTTAATATTCTATCAAGGAAAAGCAGAACATCATTTGTCTGGTGTCCAAAACATCATCCTTACTAATCAAGGAGTCCTCCTCTTAAATAACCATATACACACACACACACAAAGCCTCACAAAATCTTTGATGGCATTATAACAAAGTTGTTGGCTGTAATATTCTTTTGCATATCACTTCAACCTATTTCTGCGCTAATCTTGAAGAACCGATATATGTCGTTACTACATTCAGTAGATTGCAAATAAACTCTTAATAATAAAACAGTTCTAGCTGGCCAAAGTAAAGCTGAACTTTTCATAAGCTGGATCATTCACAAAGGAAGAGTCACCGTGCCTTTTTCTGAGCAACAGCAGCTCGACACAACTTGTTCTTCACTTGGTTGTATTTCTCTTCTTTCTCTGTGATGCGCTGAGTAAGCACATGCTTCTCCTCCAGCCATTCTATACGTTTGTATTCTAAAGTCCTTTGAAAAAATCAGGTAAAAAGATTAAGAGGTTATATAGAAAAAGCAGTGCATTCGATTAACACCTCAAGGCTCTTGAAATAGATGCAGCTTTCCATAACTCCAACCTTTATATACTTAAAGGATCTGATTTAAATTTCATTGTGCTCAAGGTTGACCAAAATTGAACCTGTACATTAACATCATCCCAGGTTTTGTTCAACTATGAGGCACGATTTGAACACTGATTCCAATAAGCTAGTTAATTGTAGGCTGTTTGTTGTTGGCACATTGGCAAACCATCCATGGTAAAATTTCTAAATTTGGATGAAATAATCACATTGGAACACAACAGTAGACACCTATGCTAAACACCAGTTTTCAGAAGAGCAGACAACTGCCTGCTCTGTTTGGGAGGCAAGATGTAAGAGAATAGGTTGCTGCCCTGCGTGGTCTACTACGCCTTTGTAACAGAGAAGTACAGACTTGACTAGTGCATGCTCCCAACCAGAACAAACGCCAACACAACAGTGGAAGCTCCCACTGATACGGTTCCTAGACAACATTCCAGCTGAACGCACACCACCAACAACATATGTTATCTGTTTAGGCCTTTGTATGGTTAAGACATACTAAAATTAGGCTGTGTTCTCTAGCAGTGGATAGGAAAGGAGCCAGTTTCTCTCTGCTGCCTTGTTTGTTTGGGCTACCTGCATTGTGGGTCAAAGTAGATGAGAACAAACTGCGTATTTAACTTCATTACTATAAAAAAAACCAATGGTGAGATTCTTTGCAGCATTTTTTAAGAAATGCAGTCCAGGGCCTGGTATCAGTGCACCCATACCACTCCAGTCCTGGGCTGATGCAGTTTCCCTACAGGGACTGCAAATGGATCTCCATAAATTTCTCACCAGCCTTTCCCTTCCCCACAGTAGAATTATGAGGAGTCATCCACTCTCATAGCAGAACCAGGATCCTGGCCCACTTGGTACCTGTCACAGTTCTTTTAGTAGACCTAGTGTGGCTTGTACCTTGCTGTTGACTGTAAACAACTACTACTACCCAGGAACCAAAGAGCTTTCTCAAAAAGCACTGCTTAACAGTAGAAGAATTGCAATTGAGACAGCGGTTAAAAATGCCATGAGATTTTTTTTTTTTTTTTTAAATGCTACTAACACTGTTCCTGAAATGCTTAACAATTGCCTGTCTGAGCTCCTCTCTGATCTGTATCAGTCTCAGTTTGCCCTCAGCCCTTTTTCCCATTTCACATTTTCAGTCCCATGCCTAAGATTGACACAGCCAGGCAGGCAGCTGCTTTGGCTACTTATGGCTCAACTGGCATTATTTTATTTATCTGAAACTTTTTATCTTAGGCTTTCTTACCTTTTGGTTCTTATTTCACTTCCTCTTTAAGCCAAGTTGCTTTGGTGCAACTTAACTCTTGGAGTTCAAGCTTGTAAGAATTACTGAACTGAGGAAGGAAGTCCTATCACCCAGAGAGTCAGGAAAAGAATGGAAACGTCCCCAGTCTCCCAGGGTAACAGTAGCACATCTATATATACAGACCCGGAGGACTTGCAATACAGGCTGCCAAGCTGCTTAATTTCTGCAGTATCAGCAAGATTTAGTTTCCTTCAGCATTTATTAGCATATTTTGATTGTATGTGGTCAAGCTTGTGTGAAAAAAGAAAGTGATTATTTTTCATTTTGATGACAGCAACTAGAAGATACCCAATAAGCTTTTATATGCCTCATATAAGATCTAGTTGGAGGGGGGAAAAAAGTATATACACACATACACAGACTGGGTCCCTGAAACCTTATCAAAGCTTAAACACTCTTAAAAGAACTGTGTGTGAAACTCTGGATCCACTTCAATATAAACAGGATTGCATTTTATAAAAATAGTGTATTTCACTAGTCAAGAATTGTAACAGACATGAATGGAAGCCAACTCCTATATTTGAGGTTACCACAAGCATAACAGAAGGTATAGCCATTTTTTTACAATCGTCCAATATTTCCTGTTCATTTTTAATTTCAGACTTTATTCAGAATCTACAATCCACAGTAAGTAATTCATGTGAAGTGAGTACAACCAGTATGAAAAGGAAAAGTACAGCCAAAAAGAAAAAAAATTACTTCTCTGTTTCCAGTTGAGCTTTTTCTGCCTGAGTCCTTGCATGTTGACATTCTTGTTTCAATCTTTCTATTATTTCCTTCAGCTTCTGATTAGATTCCAGTAAATCATTTTCTGACTGAGAAAGTGAGGCAAGTTGGAGTTGCATGTTGTGCATTTGCTACAAAGAAATGAAATTTTTCCATTTGAGAAGGTATGCAAATAACTTAATTTTGAGATACTGAGATAGAGCAAATGCAGACACCAACTGGCTGCATTAGCTTTTCATAAGCCTTTCTTATTTGTTCTTTTTCTCCTTACTCAACAGCTTCTCCAGAGGCTTTATAGTAAATCACTACTAGCAAGGAAGGTTTTCTGTTGTAGTTAAAATGAGAAAGAGAAAGGGAGGCA
Organism: Pelecanus crispus; assembly: GCF_030463565.1. Classification (NCBI taxonomy): domain Eukaryota; kingdom Metazoa; phylum Chordata; class Aves; order Pelecaniformes; family Pelecanidae; genus Pelecanus; species Pelecanus crispus. The sequence goes on from NC_134643.1 coordinate 52,180,076, forward strand.
GGAGTCTTCAGTCATTGATGTGTCCCCCAGAACTTAAGAAATCTGACATTAAGCCCCAGGTTGAACAGAACTAGAGCACCACACAACATTTAGGAGCTGAGCTGTGGAGCTACCTAGACGCCCCCCTCTCATACCGCGCAACGCGTTACAGCCCGCACTGGCTATACCAACCAGTTCACAAAAACAACTGAGTCTGAAAAGTCCAACCTCTGCAGCCAGCATCACATGGAAAGGATGATTTCCCTTTCCTTTTCCTCTCCCCACATGCACACTCAGATACCCCAGTTTCTGATTTCTGGAGGAAAAACAAATATTGCTTTGAACTTCAAGTGCACACAGCTTGCAGACTACTTCGATGCACAGCTATGTTCTTACCTACTAAATATTACATCATGGGCCAGCAGGAGTTAAAAGAATTAGGTTTTATTTTCAACACTGCCATCAATTCACTCTGCAATAAAAATATACCTCTTTACACTAGTTTATTCATTTATGAAACATCTGTTAAGCACTTGAAGAACGTCAGATGAGACATGCAGTGTAAATGCAAAGCACTACCTAGAAACAATTTATAGTCTCCATGGAAACTGAATCTCCTGTTAAATAGTGCAGAACCGTATTCAATATACCAGTCTATAAACATTCAGCTTTGAAATCCTTGGTACCCAGAATACACATGAAGCAAAAAGCTGTAATCCATCTATAAAGGTCCAGGAAAGCATGACTGATTCCTGAACACTTCTTGCTTTTAAATATCTGTTGTATACATTTTGTCCCTCAGGAAAAAAAAAAGCCTTAAAAATTCAATCTAATCTCCAAACACTGGACATGGTAACTGCAGGAAATATTGTATTTCTCTATAAAACATTACAATGCAATAAAACCTTACCTGTTTCAGATCAGCACTTTCACATTTCTTTTCTTCCAACTCCTCTGTCTGAATAGCTTGCTGTTGAATTTTTAATCTAAAATTGTATAAGACATCCTTGTTTTTATCTAATTAAAATCCAGATATTAGAAGTCAGGACAAATCAGTCTGACAATAGAATATATTGCATAATTTGAAAGGCTGATATGTATTTAACTAAACAATGATTAAAAAAACTATTTTTATTGATTATTAGAATGCATACAGGAGTAGGAAATATGTTGATTTTTTTGCTTTTGGAGTATGATTTTTGCTCATTTTATCATACTGACCTTTATACAAATACTATAGTAAAACATCTTCACTAAGATCTATAATAACCAACACAAAGAGATACCGTGTTAGGGTTCCAGTTTGCCCGTTGCTGATACGGTGCCATTGTGGAAAGAGAAACGGCTTAGTCTAATGCTGGGGCTATGCCAGCAGCCAACAAGGGCCCAATTTTAACAAACATGAGTATTGCAAAATTACGTCTTAAAAAATGTTCATTAAAATCTCATAATTTTTAAAGGTTTGGATGAAAAATGTTTGGTGGTTTGGTTTCTTTTAAACAGCACATTTTTAATTCTGCCCTCTTTTTACACAATGCAAAAGATAATTACATTTGTGTATCTATGAATAGTGAACATTTGTACTGACTACTGTAAAGAAATTAGGGGGGAAAAATGAGAAATTTGTGTTAAGGTTAGAAAAGCCACACTACCGCAAACGCTGAAGTTCCTTTTTGCTAGATTCTTCTGCCATCTGTAAAACACGTAGTTTCTCTTCATACTGATCCTTTTCAGATTGTCTCCAAGTATCTTGTTCCAGTTTCATCTTCTCTAGATCAGCTAATCTGTTCTCGAGTTCTAACCTGAGACAATATTCAACATGCACACAAGAATCATGAAAAAATGCCAGAAGTGTTTAGTTCTAAGAATGAATTTTTTTTCAAGTTACTCAAAACACTGCTCTTTTAGAAGTTGAACAGTAAATCAACAAACATACTTTTCATCCTGTAAGGCTGCAATTTTTTCAAAAACCTCCTCTTTGGCAGCTTGCACTTTACGAATTAGCTCCCGATCCTTTTCTACTAAAAGCACCTTATGACGTTCCACAGCTGCCTTAAGAATTTCCTTGTCTGACAGCAATCCTGCATTATACATTAAAAAAAGTTAAAATGTCATTATTGTTATGAACCTGATGAAATCCAGTATTAACATAACTTTATAAATGGATAAAAGGGAGCTAAAAATCACAATTCACATGACAGAATGAATCAATGGGAAAAAAACCCCAAGGAAAACAGAAGAGACATGGCCTTTCTTAGTATAACAGCAACATTTCAAAAACTTTTGAAGAGTAACCATTACACTGGAATCTATGTCTACGAGGGTCTATTATTTTAACATACCAAAACAATTAAACAGTTGATATTATTAGAGATTTGAACTCTAAAGCAATTTCTGCTAAGCTGTTATGTCTGGATTAAAAAAAAAATAGTTTTCCACAATAGCTATAAAAAGGTCAAGCAAGAAAATTTGTTATTTTCTTTTTGCAGAAAAGTTTATGGTACTGGTTACCATACAGTACCAAACAGTAACTGGTTACCAGTGAAACTGTAGTAACCTGGCTACAACAAATCTCACATTTTAATCCACTCATATTACCAAATGAGGAAATTCTAAAATTATGACTCTATAGGCAGGGACAAAAGATGCAAATTAGAAACTTGTGACCAAGACACCTGTGTTCACTGGCAAATAAGCCAACATACTGTAACAATGACTCCTGGTTATTTAGCTAATTGAGTGATGCAAACTGGATTCCACAGCAAGTTCTGGTTAGCTTAAATCCTGTCTGTATTTAGTTTCATATTTCATAGGGTCCAACATTTTTAGTTCGCAATATACTGTAAATGCATTGTCAATACAGAAAACACCACTTTTTAGTTGCTCTTAGAGAACTTAATATGAAAGCAAGTGAACAGAAACAACTATTCGAGAAAGATGAAGGTACTGTTTTGGGGTTACAGCAAACCGGTGAGGACAGTCCACTTAAAAGCTGTGTAGTGATTTAAATCATCAGTACATAACTAGTATTAGAAAGCTTTGGTCTTTTCACTCTAGAAAGGTATTTCAAGTTGCCTACGTACTCAGCTGTATTAGGTAGCTTAGAACATTGCCTATTTTCTTCAAAGAACAAGCTAGAAATTGTATTTTGTTCCACATGGCAGCCTTACCAATTGTTATCAATTCCACAGACACAAAATCAGAAAACAAAGCAACCACTGAAGCCCTATAGTATGTTAAGGTTTCAAACAGAGTGTGAAAGACTCTGGAATTTGGTAATAATAGAAAAAATAACCATATGAAGTACATGATTTGAAACAGATTATGCTCAAATTGTGTCACAAATTCACTAATTTACATAAATGCAAAATTGTTCTGTAACTGTTCTTCTTAACCTAGTAGGACCAAGTGAAACAACACAGTTATTTTAGATACAAAATGAATTATCAGATCTATGACCTAGACCAGAAGTAGAAGGTGAAGGCTGCTGGGAATGTTTGGAGGAAAAATAATTGTAGTATTCTAACTAGACATTACAAAAGAAATCATTAGAATTTAATTACACATTTTACCATCCATTTCACTCTGAATCTTGTTTCTCTCTCTTTCTGCCTCACTCTTTGTTCTTGCTGCCTCCAGTTTGACATTTGTTACTTCCAATTTATGTGAGTGTTTAAGTTCTTCTACCTATGAATTAGGAAAAAAAACCCAAATCAACTAAAATAAATATATGTATATATATTAGCAGCTTTACTGTAAGTTTTTCATGTGATACTCTGCTACCAAGAAAGTCTGTCAAATAGTCATGGACTATGCTTATTTTAAACATACCTTAAATATTTTTTTCATCCACTGCTTTCCTGAAGCCAATCGAAAATATCCACTCCTGTAGATAATTTTTAATGGTGATTCTATAGATACTGTAACACTAAAGCTATTAACATGATCTGATTCCCCAAATCACAATCAGTGCTATTACAGGTTTTTGATTACTGAATGAGTTGTCAGTCATCTTGAAATGCAAGTTTTATATATTCCCCGATTAAAAAAATTAAAGTGCTCAAACACAACATATATTCCAGGAACCAGGCTGTCTGACTAGTGACATGTATTTCATCTTTAACCAGCCAGTTATTACAAGCTACAGCGTAGAAAAGTTACTCTTTTAAGAAGCCTTGGTGATACATGCACGGATGCACAGGATTGCCTGTGAAAACTTGGTTTCTGAGCAAATTCTATGCATTCTACAAGCTAGCCTCCGAATATTGGGGTATTTCTGAAAAGACTACTCATTGGAAATAACTTGCTATGACACTGATCCAAATTGCATAAGACTCTGATGCCTTGCTAACTCAAGCATTAGCATGTCAGTTTACACGTACTTCACTTCCGACTAAAGATCCCTCAGAGTCAAGCTAAAATAAAGCTAACTTTAATCTCCCTAAGTAAAACAAACAGTGATATGCAAAAACAGATTACCAATTGCTCCCCCAAGTAATTTCAAATATTGTGAAAGTGCATGTCAGTGTTATTTTGGAAAGTATATTCAGAAATGCAGGATAACTTTAAGTCAGAGAGGCTCAGATTATATTTCAAATAGTTATAACTACTTATAGTCCCCCTGACCTCCTAGGAGTGCTACACTACTTTCTCAAAATCCAGGTCTTCATAGTTTTAAAGTGCATTTTAAGTCAAATACTTCTCTACAACTGTGACACACACATCAAATGGCCTCATAAAAGCAGGGGCTTTAAGAACATCAAATCAAAGACAATTATTGCTTGCATGGAAACTTTCTATAGTTTAGGCATTTGTATGCAGTAATTACACGGTCAATGAGAATTAAATATCTAGAGGAAAGCATTTATAATGAAAATCCATTCACAATGACAAATGTAATTACAACCTGCTAGCATATACAAGTGGCAAAAGGTTAAGAATGACACAGTAGCTTATTAAGTAACTACATGGTGGATTTGGTTGCTTAAATACTAAGTTGAGAACATTTCAGGGCAACTTGCAAAGATTTAAGGTGGCTTTTTTAAGGCACAAAATCCGGAAGACAAATGCGTGCACCTGTGCTCGGGAACAAGTTTGAGCAGGTGCAGAAGGGGTGGTTAGTATAGGAATCGGTTTCTACTTTCCTCCCTTCAAGGAACACCACTGAACATTTTAATTTCCTCCTACTTCTGCAAATGAGCAGAGAACACCAGTTGATACAAAAAGTAAAGACTTGTAAGAATCTTCTGTAAATTCTGATACACAATTGATTAAAAATGTTTAACGGAAGTTTTCCCCTCCTATCTATTACTCATGAGACACATATGACACATTGTATAAAGAGGCTTTAAATACTGGTATAGGTATATCTTATTCTTATGGTAAATTAGAACTTTTTTGGATTTGAGACCAAAATGAAATACTTCACACTCATAAATGTGCACTGTAAAGCCTGTTTTGAATTAAATCTGAGACAGTTAAAGTTTTCTTCCTGTATTGAATCTTTCTTGAGGCATATTATGACAATATTAACTGCTGTACCCATACAAAGCGCATATCAGTGTTATTTTGGAAAGTATATTCAGAAATGCAGGATAGCTTTAAGTCAACAGAGAGCTTAAAATAATTCTGCATTCAGCTAGATATACAAGACCAAAGTTACTGGCTTTACAGTTGGTTCAGAACTAATGCCTCTCCAGAAAGGCAAGAAAACACAAGGGATTAAATTTGCTACCACGAACTGACAGATGTGATAAAAATTTATTAACCAGTATTCTCTCCAGAAAGAAGGGAATAAGAGACAGCAGAAAGGTAGTATTTACCAAAATAACTATTTCATTAGGAGTAGATCCTGACTCAAATTTACATAAAGCAATGTTAAGTATTCTGCAACACTTGAAGGTAAAATGGTTTACTAGTGTTTCGATTTTTCTTGTTTATTCACATAATCACATATGAAATTGCATAAAGGATCTGTCTTTTTTGTGTAGCTGAGGAGTCACTGCAACCAAATAGAACTCTGAATCTGGCATCCATACTAACCTAATTATGCTGAAATACTAAACAGTGATGTCAAGTTTCTTAAGCACTTTCAGATTTTTCCCTAAACTTGAAGCCTTCTGATCTTTTTTTTAAAAAATATATTTTTCTAGAAATTTCTACGATGTTAAAAAAAAAAAGTTAATTTAAAACTCTACTGCACTTTACACACTTTATGAAAAAGCAATGCTTGTTTCCATGAAATAAGGCTGGCTATTTTCATGAGTACTAAAAACATGAATATAAAGACACCTCTTCGAGCCACGTTCTGTTTAGAAAAAAGGTCTAGAAAATTAAATAAAAAGAGCATAACCTCAATCTTTAGAGATACTTTTAGGGATGATGTTTTTCCTGTAAAGTCATGTATTCGGTATCTTCCAACTGAAATTGGGAAAAAAATTCCAAACCTATTTTAAGTCACAGCAAAAGACATTGTTACTTTATTCTTAATGTAAAATATAAATGGAAAACCTTCAACGTAACAGGATACGAAAACTGTACTTCGGATACCATAAAAGCACTTACTTTAGCAGCTAAGGAATTGACTTCTCGTTCAGATTTGTGAAGTTTGCTAGTTAAGAGAATGTTTTGCTCATGACTCATCCGCAGTTCTTTCTCAATTCGATCAATCTGTAGTTCAGCAGACTTCTTTTCTGCCTTGAATAAAGGAGGTATTTGTCAGATTTTTGGAGCAGGGCTGTCTCTTGCTATTCACTTGAAAGATTCAACTGATCTGGGCTTTCAGATATTACTGACCCTTCATATTATATAATAATATAATAGGTAAATATTTATCTTTGCTCAACAATATGTTCCAATACAAGAAGGGTCTTGAATTTTACTCAAAAGTCACAATTGGTTTTACTAACACTGCCTGCACAGAATCACACACATTTTCAATCCTACTTCACAGGAGGCAGAGGTAATCTGACTTGGTTAGGAGGCAGCAGGTATTCCTACCAGTAAATTATTGGGCTGTAAACACCAGTATGACTATAAGTGGTGCTCAAAAAGATGTCATATGTTGGCCTACGCAGTTATACTACCTGAGGAATTTACATCAAGGAGAGGAAATAAAATGCAGTTACTGTGAGTATGAGAGATGCAAGACTCTGAACTTTACTAAGTATCAAAGATAATCTAACCTACGATTTCACCTTCCTTTTTCCAAAATGACCTATTTCCAGTAGAACTTTTTTTAAAGTTTTCTAAATTAAGAATATTACAGCACTTTTTTTTTTACGTTGTGATCAGAGCATTTTGTAACAAAGGTATATAGCACTGATAACAGTAAAAAGGAAAATGAACCACCTATCTGTATGCTGCAACTGTGCAAGAAATCTACATGGAAAGACTCACGACCTAGAGAGATAGCAAGAACTGACAGGAGGACCGAAGACCACAGACGAGGAATACAGTGGAACCCTGGGAAACATACAACAGGCCAGAAATACCAACAGTTCTTTAAGGGAGAGCAACAGCCAAGAACTAAACAATTGCAGTAATGTCTTGGAGAGAGGACAGACAGAGGTAGGCAAGAAAGAAGACGACACAGGAGGAAAGGATTAAAGAAATAGGGGAGCATCATATGACATTTTTTAAAAGAATAAAAAATTTACTGTAGCAGATTATTAACATACTGTCATCAGTTTCTAACTCTAGCCAAGTGACAAGTGTTGACATGGCATCTGACTGCAAACATAGAGACCACTCACATGTTTAGAAAGGAGACCATTCAACAGAATCTCTCAGTTGAGCTGTCCACCTTTCCAAAGTTGAATTGGCAGTACATGACTCCCAGTGTACCTACAATTTGGTTTTAAATCTGAAATGTACAATTTCAAATTGTGGAGTCAATGGCAAAATTATCAGTGACTTCAGTGACAGTTCTATCAGGCCAGGCATTATTCTCACTACACTCTACAAGGAGGCAAAATCTAAAAAAAAAAAAAAAAAAAAAAAAGTCTTACCTCTAGAGACCTTGCCGTGGCCTGCATCTCAGCTAACTGTCGCACTTGTACTCTTTGAACATTTTCTGCCTGCACACCACAATTGTCTCTTTCTGCTCTTAGTTCTGCTACTTCTGCTTCTAAGCCTTTTAATTTCTGATACAGTTGTGCCTTTTCTCGAGAGAGTGCCTCCACGCGTTTACTGTCCCTCGTGGGATCAACACTAAGCAGATGATTACGGAGTTCTTCTTTATCTTTATCCAGCCTTGCAATCTGATAGTTGTTAATCAGAAAAATAAAAGCTTTTACACTGGTTAGGTGTCAGGCAGCAACAAATACAGCAGTTGACAATTCAAGTTGACAAAAGAGCAGCAGTGTGCATTTAAAATATTAAGAAATCACATTCACGTTTATTTTCTTTCTTAGAGTAGGAAAATCAACAGACCCATTCTTCAAGGCCTTTTTTGTTTCAGTTTTCACTTATAAGGCTTGTCCTTGGGCCTCAGATGTCCCTGAGCCCCCTAGCAGTCTGTGGGAGTAAAGCCGTACCCAGAGGAAGAAAATGTTAGGGATCATTTAGTCCACTGGACACACACAAGTCCTTGGAATGCATTCAAGCATTTTGAAGGAGCTCACTGGTATCATTGTAAGGCTATTCTCTATCATCTTTGAAAAGTCACAGTGATCAGAGAAGGCTCCTGATGACTGGAAAGAGGCAGTCAGCTTCACATCAGTCTCTGTGAAGGTTATGAAGCAAAACCTCTTGAAAGCTATTTCTAAACGCATGAAAGACAAGGTGATGGAAAGCAGAGTTTACCAAGGGCAAATCATGCCTGACCTACTTCTCTGCTTTCTAGAAAGAGGTGACTGGCACTGCAGACAAGGAGAGGGCAGTGGATCTTGTACTCCTTGATTTTAACAAGGCCTTTCATACAGTCTCCCATAATCTTCTCTCTCACCAGACTGGTGAGATACAGACTGGAAAAGTGGATGATAAAGTAGATGGAAAACTGGCTGGGCTGCTAGGCTCAAAGAGTGATGATCAGTGGTGCAAAGCCCAGCTGACCACCTGTAACTAGTGGCATCTTTCCGAGATCAGTACAGGGTCCAATACTGATTGATGTCCTCATTAGTGACCTAGATGATGGGATGGAGTACACTTTCAGCAAGCTTCCAGGTGACACCAAATTGGGGGAAAATGGTCAATGTCCTGGAAAGCAGAACTGCTATTCAGAGGGATCTGGACATGCTGAAGGAATGGGCTGACTGGAACCTCTTCAATAAGAGCAAGTCGTGCATCTGGGATGGAGTAACCCAATGCAACAGTACAGGCTGGGGGCAACTGTCCAGGAAGCAGCTCCATGGCAAAGGATCTGGGGGTCCTAGTGGACAACAAGTTGAACATTAGTGAGCAGACTGCCCTTGCAGCAGAGATGACCAACTGCATCCTGGCAGATTGGCAGAAGGATAGCTAGCAGATCCAGGGAAGTGATCCTTTGTCCCTTTCCAGTACTTGTAAGACTGCATCTGGAGTTTGTATCTAGTACATGAAGAATAATGACAAACTGCAGCAAGTCCAGTGGATAGCCACCAAGATGGTCAGTGCGTTGGGGAACATGACATATAAGGACAGACTGAGAACTATGCCTCTGCAGCTTGAAGAAGAGAAGGAGATGCATAGTTATGGGAAGAGAGGCAATGGACAGAAGTTGGAACATGTGAAATTCCAATTAGATATTAAGAAAAAAAGTTTACCATGAAGATGGTTAAATACTGGAATATTTTGCCTGGAAAGGTTGTGGAATCTCCATCCTCGCAGATGTTCATGACTCAACTGGATATAGCCCTGAGCAACCCGATCTCATTACACTAACATATTATATTACATTAACATATTATAACAAACATTAACATGTATTAACATATTATAATATGTTGACCAGCGGGGTTAGCTCAGTTGGTTAGAGCGTGGTGCTAATAACACCAAGGTCACAGGTTCAATCCCTGCTTACTGCAGGGGGGGGTTGGGCTCGATGATCTCTCAAGGTCCCTTCCAACCCAAAGCATTCTATGATTTTATGATTCTATGATTCTATAATAAACATATATTGTAAACATATTCTATAGATTTCTAGTGTTTCAAAGTTAGTTATGTGGACTGAATGTAATATTGGGGGCAAAAGGGTGAGAAAGTAAGGTAGGTAAGAGTTCTCTTGACATTTAAACACTAGTCCCGACTCTGACCTGCAGCAGTGCTTCCTCTATGGAGGAAAGCCAATTTCTGCATCAAAAGCCCTCCAAATCTCTTTTATGAGGAGATTCAAACACTTATTGCATGACATGCCCATGCAATCATTTAAGAATTAGGAAGTTTTTGTAGCCTTCTTGTGCTAAATAGCATGGGAAGTTAAAAAGGCTCTAAGAGGGAGAAACTAGATCACATTGCACCCTGGGCTCAAGGTAGTTTCATTCTCTGTAAGCGTGCTAATCAGCTGTGGGACTAGCACAAACTCAACAAGCCCACAAGAGAGGCAGGGTGTAAAGCAGCATGTGGGTTTAGCTCCAGGAAGGACAACTGTTCTGTTTTTAAATGCATTGCATTTCCAAATTTGGATTATTTCGAAAGTGAGGATTGCCTTGATTTGTCTCTCATGTTTGGACTAATACGTTCAAATCTGGCATCTTAGGATACATGATCCCAGACAAGTAGCTAAATGAATATGCAAATGACACATGCAACACTCATTTACACTGCTGCATATACTTAAAACATAAATAAGCTGGCAATTTATTTAGCTACACTTTTGAAAGTCCAGTTCTGAAATAGAAAATTAATGAATGGTTTATTCAAGAGTTAATACAACTGAAAAAGTTACCAAAGTTTTCGGTATCCTTTTGACTACCACTGTCATGATCCAATTTGCAAAATGTACCCTTGTCTGGTATCTTCTGCTGCCTTCTTCTTGGATTAGTTGCCACATAAGTAATTTAAAATCTAAACTTACATCTGTTGCTCAGATAACTTACTAATTTCAGATTAGCATAATGTCTCAAATTCCATCACAAATGCGATTAAAAAAAGCATTAAGCAAAGCTTCTGGCTGTCATTTATCAGAAGGCAAATCTTTTCTTACTTATAATAACACAAATGATATTGCGACACACCACTGAACAAACCTACAGAGACAGCTTTAGGCTAAGTCATAAAAGTGTTTTGAGAATTAAGAGAATGGAAACAAACACTACATTATGAAATGGTGTCAAACTGACAACCCATCAAGTACCAACATTTTCACAATGTTCAGGCAGCTTTGTCATCAGATACATTTTAAGCTACTGTAACACTATGTACCTCAGCCTCATATTTTATTTTCTTCTCTTCTAAAATACGTGCATGTTCTTCCTTTTGATGTTCAAATTCTGATTTCAGAAAAGTATGTTCATAACGAAGTTTGTTATATTCTGTTCTGTATTTTTCCACTTCCTAAGTTAGACAAAAAAAACCAAAAACATCAATCAGAGAAGTTTTCAGATTTATTTCCTTCAAATGTCCATGCAATGTTCCTATCATTTCACAAGTTACATCCGATAAACTGAATCTCTCCTTCTCCCTCTTCTAGGGTTTCAACCTTCACTGCCTGGGGCAACAGTACCAGACAAAGAATGTCATACTTTGCTCACCTTTCAGTTTTAATTTCCTAAGGTTTTAGGAACAACTACAAACTGGTGATCACTACTCTAAATGCAATAGAGTTTGCATACTTACTACTTACATTTTCTAGCTTCCGATAACGCTCTGTCATAGGAGATTCCAATTCCTGCTGTATTTGTGCTTTTAATAGTTCTAATTTTTGAGGAGTCAGCACCTTAAGACAGAAAGGTATCATAAATAACTAGTCATATTCATTTATTTACACTGTGATAGGACAAATAGCCAGGAATAAAGTATTTAAAACATGATTTTAGGAATCCTGCTTAATTTTCTATGTTTTTCTAAAGAATTTTCAATAGTAGTTACAGAAGCAAAAACCCATGATATTAGTGAACTAAAAATATTCTAGGAAGGTAACAGAAGCATTTTAAATGCCAGTATCTACTGGTAGAAGCAATACAAATGTCAAGCTGAATTGCCAAGAGATTTATCTCCTTTGTGGGGGAGTGGGGGAAGGAAAAGTGGTCTCACATAAAAGATAAAGAATTAGCATTTGGAAAAACTTAAACAGTAAGTGAACCAACCCCAAAGAATCAAAATGAGCAATACCAAACCAATTCTTTGTAAAACACATTAGGTACATGCTCTCCAACAGATACATGGGTACTGGTTTGAAATGAAACTAAGATCAGAAAAGATTCTCTGCCTTAAGCTCCATGCTGCATGGTATTTTGTGAAGTTTTCTTGGGTATGGTTAATACAGCAAACTATCTACCAAGAAAAATGTTAAAAAAAAAATTCATCCACAACCTGTGACATATTCTAATTTATTCTACTTTTCTTCCACTTATCTGTACCCTGAAGTCCCTGAAAACTAATTCTAGTTATGGTACCGAGGCACATCTCCTCCATTCGGAGTCTGGGATCCTTTGTTAGATGCTATATTTGTTTCCTAAGAACTCATCCTGCATTAGTTTAAGGAAACAAGCAGTTATAGAAAGTGTCATCCAAATTATCTTAAAGGAGGGGATAGGGTGGGGGGGTGTTGTTTTTGTGGTTTGGGTTTTTTTTAAATGAAGAAAGCTGTCATTATGAAGAAAAACAAGTATCTATTTTTCCAATCACTTATCCTAACAGGTTTAGGCATCTAAGTTATCCGCCAGAGCACGCAGACAGAGAGTGAAGGTCTTACTATTGACATAGCACGTAACAACAGGATTTGGAAAATTCAGTTAAACAAGAAAACAGTAATTTCAACCCATAGTCACTCTAGAGAAGAAACATTACTTGGGTTGGGTGAATTTCAAGATATCTGAAATATATTCAAGCTAGGTATATAGAAGTTACATAAACACAAATATATGCATGGCCCTATTACAGGATTAAAATTCACAGAGTCCTGCCAGTAAACTATCTCACCTGCATCTTCAGTTTTTCCAGCTCTTGTGTTTTACCCAGCAACTCCTCTCGATATTCAGCAAGAAGAAACTGAAATTTTTCATGTACAGTCTGCTTTTCAACTAACAAACGCTTCAGTTCATCTTGTGATTTTGTGTATTCCTCCTGTAATCTGCAAGACAAAATACGTATTTATTTTATATTTACCCTCTAAAATTAGATCCTAAAGCTCAAAAAACTGACATGCAGCAGCAAACATACAAATACCAAGTAGGAAATAAGCTATTAATATCCTTTTCCTGTAATATACTGAAAAGTTATCCCATGTTTACAAGCATAAAAAGTATTGCAGAAACATAATCTGCAATGTCTTAAGGTATTTTGAACTGTTTATTTTCTAATATGAACAATGCTCAAATCTGTCCTTAAATACAGAAATAGCTAACACACACACAAATCCCTTCCACCCAACATTTAGCTTCACCTTTTAACAGCTCAAATGAAGAAACCTGTTTAAATTAGTGTACCTTAGATGTTCTGCCTTTATAGTTTGATAATTTGCTTTATGGTGTTCACATCGCATTTTTTCATCAATCAGAAGTTTTTGTAATTCTTGTGAATTAGCCGTATCACCATTTCCAGCCACGGGAGGAAGGAGACTGCCCAAAGCATCCATTTTGTGATGATTATTCACGATGAATATGAAGATGACAAACCAAAAATTAACTTATAGCTAATCTACAATGCCATCCACTTTTTTTGCTGACATCCCAGAAGATCAAGTCACCTGAACAAATACAAGGGCATGTAATTAGCAATCAAGTAAATTCACAGTTCAAAGATTTCACACGCTGCTTTTGCTTTCAGTACAGCAGTATAGAAGAATCCTGGCTCTGCTGTAACTCAGGTTAGAAACCTCTACTGAAAGGGCAACTCTTCTCTGCTCATTCTGCCTGCCCTGAAAAGTAATAGCCCTTCCAGTGCCAAAGAGTAAACTTAAACACAGAAGTTATTTGAGTCAATACAAAATAAGCACAAGCACTTCTATTTGACGGATTACATGAAATGTTATTTTTACTCATACTGTACACTGAGAATCAAACTATGATGCTAGTAATGCCCTAATTATGCCTTGTTAACCAGAGTTCAAGCAGAGGCCACAAACATCAGACACATACAGTTTACAGTAGTAAACTACTACTTATCACAGTCACAGTCTGTCACACCATCCTAACAAGTTGTACTATTGAATACACCATCATTTCAGCTGTAAGAAGAGCAGATAATTCTCACTGTTGAACTCCTATCAAGCCCGCTCTGGAGAAGAGTTAAGGTTTCATGGACAGTCTGGAAGATACCCGCCCAAAGTTCAGCCCTAAGATATATCATTGATGCATGTCACTTCCTCATTTTCAAAGTTTATTACGTGGGTTCTTGTGACCTTTCCAGAAAGAGTTTTGCGAAATGTGACAATATCAGATCAGTGCAAGAAAGCTGCAAATCGACAGACGCTGAGAAATGGGAAGTATTCTAATATGCCTCATCAGTTCTTTTCAATATTAGAAGCAAGGTGTATTAATCTGATCATTACTGACACTTCTAAAGTATCTGGGGGAGGGAGGACTGTAACTGAATTTTAGGGAAGTTACAAAGCTTTGAAACGAACTACTTTGCCATTTTAGCTTTTGGCATAACTGGACTGATGCCTAAAAGCTCCACTGTTGCAGTGTACAAGGTGTAATTCAAAGTTACAAAGTGTAACTTTGTACAAAGTAAAATGTAAACAGGAAAAATGTTAAATCTCCACCATCACTGCAAATACCTCATCTTCTTTACATATACAGTTGAATATATAATGTTTTCTACTTTTTCACTCTTTAAATCTTTCACGGATCTATCTTAAACACTTACCACTTGATTTTATAAGCTCCTGAACTATAAGCAAGATGAAAATCTGTCTTCCATATAGGAAAATAAACATTGCATGTCAGGGCCCATTCCACTAAAAGACATAACAATGTCAAGAAAGCCTTACATTTAAGTTTTCTTTCCCATTTTTCCTTCCTCCATCACGAAGATGGGAAAAGGTCAGAGGAGAATCTACCAGAGTTACAGCACTAGCATAAGCAAAGCGGCAACAGCAACTTTGTATTCTGCTTTACCCAAATTTGCTGAGAGAATAAAGGGGAAGAAATCAGAATAAAGAACGTTCTCCTCAGTGACTGTCCTATATGCACAACTAATTTCAAACATTAATAGCAGAAGTTCTGAAGAACCTTCTAATCAATACAGTATCTATTTTTCATTGCTGAATTTTGTTGGTTGTGAGAAACAAAGGACAACAACGATTTCCAAACTCAGTATAAAGACAGCTGTTAAAACCAACAGCTGTATGAGGAGAACTGGTCAGTGATCCTAAGGACAATAAATCATGTGAGAGGACAGAAAGTTCTGGTACACAGAGAAAACCCAAGGCAGCACATCCCTAAGAATTTCTAAGTATACCAACAGAGTTATCATGATCACTGGGGAGGAAAAAAAAAAAAACCAAAACCCAACAAACCAAAAACAACCAACCAAAAAAACCCAAACCACCAGGCAATAGGACTTTTCTCTCAGGTCTTTGCTTTCATAAGCTACAGATACCAAAGGTAACTATCAAACTGTAAGCCAAAGCTCAGAATTAGGAACACAGGATTTAAAGTCGGGTCTGAATCCTGCAGCTTACTTGAGTAAGAAGTATTTCTGAAGTGGTATAACAGATATAAAGTCAAAGACACCAAAACACCACTGTGTTTTCTGAGAGCATATAAACCAAAAAAAAAAAAAAAAAAAAAAAAAAGATAAATGGAAATAGGTTTTGTATTCTCAGTTCCAAGCTGCTGCAGGTGGGAAGTATATCCTCTCTTCACAGCTTTGGCTACTATCAAAAAGTGCACAAATTATAAAGCAAGACACTCACCTTGCCATGTATTCATCTGCATGAAGATGTCATGAAAAAGAAAAAAGGAAAGAACAGAGGGAAAAAATTGTAGCTTATGAAACAATTGTTTCAGACTGCAGAAACCTAAGCACTATGTATTTAAGGAAACAAAACTATTTTGGCTTGCAGGGACATCTAGTGGCATATTTTGTGACTTGCATTCCTGGTGACGACTGTGAAACAAACTACAGTAACATAGAAATTTCATTACTTCACAACAGCTCTTTCCTTGAAATCATTAATAGCAACTTGTAATATTTACCTACATACATTCTTACAAATAAAAAACTTTCCCCCCCCCCCAATCATAAAATAATTCCTGGCAGTGAATTGTCAATAGTCAACATTGTTTAGGGCTATAAATATTGTAAGTATATTATTAACAAGAATTTCTTCTGTGCTAATGGCTTACAGTGCTTGCTCATAGTCCATGAGCAGACCTTAAATAATCTTCAAAATTACACAAGACTACACCCATAATTTTTGAGAAATACTTTAAAGGAACACTAGTTAAAATTTCTTCCTCTCTTGGAGATCTGTTCAAGAAGTAGAGAACCATAAAACATACTTTAAAGAAACTAAAACCACATCATATCTAAAATTAATCATCCACCTACATATTTGCCAAATTTTATCATGTTACAGAACTGCAAACTTCTATCAGTTGTCCCAAATTCATACTATGAATTCTTAACATCACTTTGTGCAGCTATACATAGAAAGGTATTGGTACAGAGTCCTGAAACCTAGGAAATGCACACTCCATAGTTAAAATAGCAATATTTGTTGTAGAGTATCTAGCTAAGTGAAGTAACTCAACTACATTTCCAAGAATCACCTTTGGTTTG
Source organism: Pelecanus crispus (assembly GCF_030463565.1). Classification (NCBI taxonomy): domain Eukaryota; kingdom Metazoa; phylum Chordata; class Aves; order Pelecaniformes; family Pelecanidae; genus Pelecanus; species Pelecanus crispus. The sequence continues at coordinate 52,196,924 of NC_134643.1, forward strand.
CCTTTCTTCTCCAATTGTTTATTTTCATACAGAGAGAAACATTGCTTGAAGACCTACTTCACATCTCTCCTTTATACCCACACACCATGAAAGGGCTTTTCTTCTTTTACAAGATTTTTCAGCTGTATTATTTTAACTTTTTGTTTGCTACAAGCACTTAAAATGGTGAGAACACTTGCATTTAGAGAAAAACATGAAGTTATCAATATAATTTTATTTATTTATACTACAATTTTTATTTTTATTGTATGTTGTTTACAACAATAAAGCTTCCTTCTAGCTTACCTGGCATAACCAAATTACGTGATTTCAGCATGTATTGGTAATTCACCTGGGTGACATATATAACTCACTCATGGCTCTCCTTTCCATACCACACACAAACATATCATATTTGAACACTGTTTTAAACAGTTAGATGATACAATGAATGTAATTTTGCAACTATTGATGAAAAAATTAACAGTATTTAGCCTTGTGCCATGTTTTGTTCAAGGAGTAAAATTCTCAGTAAAATCTGTTTCACACAGTGTATGGTTTAATCTTTTCTTTTTTTCTAATTGAATCAGCCAAGGTCTTGTGAAACAATAAACTATTTGCCTGAAAGAGTGAGACACTCAAAGGAAGAACAGCCTCATGAAAGTGACTCTTCAAACACTACCCCTTCTCATCCCTGCTTAAGAGTCTACAGTAAGACTAGATAATGAACTAATGAAAAAGTGTAATCCAATATAAGAGCTCACTGTCTCAAGGAATAGAAGGTTCCACTCCTCCTTTCTTCATCCCCATTCCTAGATTTGTCATTCATCAGACCCTTCCATGAACTGATTTAACTAAGAAGCCAACACACTTAAACAAGCAGAAAACACTCAATAGTTTTTCTGTGAGGTCAGTGAGTCACGCTAGCTCATGGAAAAATCCAACAAGCTACAGCATCAGTGAAAGTAGGCAGCTGGTACTGGCTAAGATAAAGGAACAAAGAGCCAAGTAAATAGGCAGGAGGATGAGCAAGGCTTTTTCCTTTCGGGAGCAGAGGGTTGTCACATCATAAGCTCAGATGTTCACAAAATCACAGCCTTAGACTACATACCTAGCTTTTAGACAGTCACAGTTAAGCGCAACAAATCCTACCTTAAATGACTATGCAACACACTCATGAGAGATCAGACTTTCCATGAACATCAAGTGAATAAAAACCAAAACAAAACTATTTAGAATTTGAGAAATATGATAGCATACCTCTCATTACTGTAACAGTCCATATTCTACTAATCCACCATCAGCAACTTGCAACAGCCAAAGTAATCACCTTAAAAAAAAAAAAAAGGGGGGGGGGAATATTAAAGAAAAACATGAAAACCTTTATTACAGGAAGTTCCATGATCTGGATACTGCTCAGATATCACTGTAGAGAATCCAATGAAAATAAACACTTAATACCTTTATGCGCCTAAGTGCAGAAGTTTTGGAGAACATCTGTATGACTTCTACATTACAGAAGACATCAACCTCATTCAAACTACTATCACTTCCTCCACAACACTATTCAAAGTACAAATTCCAACAACAACTAAGCATGCATTATTTCAGTGTCCATCCCTACACATGGCACACAGTTCCACCCCTTCCATTTCTGTCTTAGACTAGAGATACGGTTAATTATTAGGTGAAAAGCAACAAACAAGGTTATATCTTAACTCAGGATTAAATTTTCTGCTTTAGGCATATACACCAGTAAGTCAAACTGACAGCAATTACTGATCAAACTGAAGTTTTGTATGGGAGCTACCATTGGTAAATGTAGCTGTACTCAAGAACAGCTAGGCTACATATGCCACATATATTTTCCACTGTTTTTTCATTACAAGAGACCTTCAAACACACATGAGAAACTTTTGCTCATTAGAATCTCATTCAAAGTTTTCCTCGGGCACACAGATGACTGCTTGTCACAAATAGTTCTACAGTCCGCAACCAAAACTCTTCTGAAAAATCACTTCTGTTTCATGTTGACTTAAAAATAGAGATGTTCAAGCAGGGCATAGGTGTCCTGTTAGCATATGTATCCTACACCTCATCTAAGCAGAAATACGACCATATGCACCTTACAGTACTGTGGACAAAGCATATGAGAGGCAAAGCGATTTTCACTGTTAATTTTCCTACGACTTATGGACGTAGGAGCTTGGTCAGAGGAACAACACTAATACGGGTGTCACACATCCAGAAGTGCAGAAAAATAATCATTATCCTCAAACCGCACGTGGCTGAAGTTCACTGCTGGAAAAGAAAGCACGCAAACGTAAACATTTGAAAGCCTGGCAGGGAGCGGGCTCTTCCTACCCCAGAACTTCGCCGCTCCGGGCTTGTGCTGGGCGATTCCCAAACCCACCAGCCCACGACCAGCCAGCGGAGGCCGCAGCAGGCTGTTCCCACCAGACGGGACACGAGACAAAGACGATCGTACTCTGGGCCGGGCCGCCGACCTCTCTTCCCGGCTTTGCAGCTCTCTGCTCGGTAACTAACGGCCCAGGGGAGGAGCGAGCGCAGCCGGAGGAAAGGCCGAAGAGCCTGCCAGCTGGTACGCCGCGGAGGTGAAGCCCCAGGCGAGAAGGCCCCAGTCCGCCCGGCCGGCTTCCCCTCAGCGGCGCCCTGCCCTTCAACACCCCGGCGCGCTCAGCCGGCGGCAGCCGCTACCGGCTCGAGGAATTTAAAAATGGCGCCTCACCTCCCGCCGACGCCTCCGCCCGCCGGGGTCCCGCGGGGCGCGGAGCATCCTGGGAGCGCACGAGCGCCGCGCCGGGGGAGGCCGAGGCGGGCGGGGCAGCGTTGCCGGGGAAACGGGCTCGCGCGACCTCGGCGGCTTGGCCCCGCCCCCGGCCCCGCTGGCCCCGCCCGCGCCCCCCCGCGCGTGCGCGGGGCGGTGCCGGGCGCCAACGGTGGGTCCGGCGCTTCGGTGAGGGCGGGGGGCATGGCGGGGATCTCTGGAGGCTGGGGCGTCGAAATGACACCCCTGGAAACGCCGCGTTCCGTGTCGCTGTGTGGCGGCGTGCAGCGTCCGCACCGAATTCGCGGCGCTGGGTGTGCCAGCCGTTGCGGGTTCTCTGGCGGAGGAGGGAGGCGGGACAAGAGGCCTGGCAGCGCCGTCGTGCAGCTCGCAGTCGCCGTTTCTGGTGATGGGTATCCGGGTCCAACGCTTCCCAGCGGAGGGGGGGGGGGGGGGGGGGAAATGTGCGTCACGTTTTGTATTGGGCGCTGCTACGCAGCTATTGTCCAGTTGCTCAGACCAGGCCCAACACTCGGGCTTAGGGGTAGCCACGTACAAAGAAAAAGACATTCCAGGCGTTCCTGGCAATGATCCCTGGTTTCTGACAGAAATCGGCTTGTGAGAGCAGTTGAAATACTGTAAAAATGATCTCCAAGTAAACTTCCTCCATTTCTCTCTAAAATCTCTTCGACTAAAGCGGGAGACTGATCATCCGGAGCCGTACTGACACTCCCCTAATGCGATTAACAGTCCTTTAATAAGGATTAAAATTGGCTTCAATTACTATCTTAGAAGGTGGGTATTATTGATGACACATACACATCCCCAAAGAAAAAGAGAAAAAAAGCTGAATGTTAAATTTGCCAGTAGCTTTATGATCTGGAGATTACAGTTAGCTCCCCTAGAGGTGGTTGTAAGCTTAGTTAATAAGAAGGTGTCTCAATTACAGTCACTTCCACAGCTACAATGACAGGAGTTTAGTACTGCACTGGAAGTCTGACTGCAGACTGATGTTGCTGTACAGTTTTACGTGTATGTTGTGCTTGTGGTCAATACCTTCGCAATATCAGAAGTGAAATATCAACAGTATTCAATCTATACCAATGTATATCTATACTGAAATAAGTAACATTACAACAACTTAGAAGTTCACCTTCCAAAATGCACTAAAATTTAATTTTGGTGCAAACCAGATTTTGATTAAGAAAAAAAGCCGTAGTTCTACACAGCTTTGCAATGCAAAAAATCTTTTTTAAAAGTATTCCAAAGTTGCATGCCTGACTCTCTTGTTTTCTGTATCAAATTTGCTCATTTTTAAATTATTTTTTTCACTATCAGCTGTACAAATATTAATGCTAACTAAGGTCAAACAGAAGTCTTCCTCCCTTGTGCAGCTTCATTAACAGGAATGGTCGTGTGGCCCAGATTCTTTCTTGGTTGTAGTGTCTGTTCACATCAGGATTACACAGCTATAACCTACTGGAAAACAATTCATTTACATGAGAAACATGAAGTCAAGAATCTAGGTCACTCTGTGAGCTCTGTGGGCGACATAGCAAAAAAAAAATTACGAAATCTAAAATTATTTAGGTAACTAAAATCAACAGACAGGGTTGGGTGTCTCTTGCCAGCTAATGCGTTGAATAATGGTGCAATTTTTGTGTAATCATTTCCAACATGGAGTCTTGTTCTAAGAGGATGACTCAAGATGGTGTAAATCGTGTTACTTTATTTTGGCCTCCATGTTTTTCACATTGATCAAAAAAGGGTACTTGTTTCCCTCCAAAGCCCACTGTGTCAGGTAATTCTAGTTAATCACCTGACAGCTAGAATTTCTGAAGCATGGGTGGTAATGATGCTCCTCTTTGTCACAGTCGCCGTCTCTCTCCGTGTCTCACAGCAATGCAAGAAGCAGTGCTGGAAACTTGCTCCTACCTCTGCTTGCTTTAAAAATAGAGCCGCTGTAGTGATTCAGATGGGCTTGACCTGGGAATCTTGTGGAGTACAAGGAAAGAGAGAGAGAAAAAGCAAGAGGCAAGATGGAGTTCAAGGGCACAGGGAGGAGATGGCTGAAGGAAGGAGGAATAGAAAGGTGCGTGGGGCTTATGGACACAGCAGAGAGAAAAGAGGGTCAATCAAGAGATGAGCCTAGAGAGTAAGAGGGAGAAACAGGTCAAAAATGAAGGCCATAAATACTACAAGACAAATGGAGAGAAAAAAAAAAGAGAGAGAAGTAAATATGAAAAGAAGCCATCCTTCTTTTGAAGAGGGAGGATGGAGGGGGGAAACGTATTGGGGTTTGTTTGTTTGTTTGTTTTCTCTTTGTTTATGTCAGTCTTACTCTTCTAATTAAGTCAGTACCTAAAGGAAGCAGGTATAATACCTTTAGAATATGTTGGATTATTCCAACAGTGGCAAATTCCCCTTTTTGAAACATCTCCCACAACACGGGGTTTTTTTGTAGAAACAGAAATTTATGTAGCTACAGATCTCAGTAGTTTATTTTACAAAAATGTAAAGTCTCTTTAAGGTACACTATTTAAATTCACTGTGGGGCTCAAGCAAAAGTAAAGAGATTTCATTTAGAGCCCTCAAGGTTTTTGGCTGACAGTATTAGAGATTATTTAGGTCTCCTTAAATGTCATCTTAGTTCTGGGTAGCTCGGCATTTCACAGAGCAGCAAGGTTCATCCTCACACACAGAAAGCAACGTACAGAGAGCTGTAAAACATGTAGAGAAGTCCAGGAAAATATTTCAGTGCGTTTTGTAGCTATGCTCTTTGGAGGAAGGTACTGTGTAAGTATGGTCAGAAAATGTCTTGATGAGTTTGAAAGCTCGTTTAGACTTCCTTGCTGCCTCAGTTGAGGCAAGCTGAAAATAGTTGCTGGATTAGATAAATCCTCAAGCTCCTGTAGCCCAGTGGCATGTCTTTAGAGAAGGGTTTTGCTGTTATGCACACATGCTGCTGGTCATACCTGTAGTTTAATCCATGCTTAGTTTATGTCACCTTGACCTGAATCGAACCTAGCGGGATAGAGGCCAAGTGGGGAATCGGTGTTGGGAGTACGAGCTCTGTTCAGCCTGAGTCAGCAGAGCCTGAAAGCGTCAAGAGAGTATCATCATCTCATGCAGTTGCAGCAGAGGCGGCTGTGACCAAGTAGCGTGCTCTTCGTGGTGGAGAGTTCAAACCGTACGTCGTTGCGTGTAGATTGGCTGAGAAAAATAATATTTTAGGCATTGCAAAATCAGAAGATGCTTTTAAATGCCACAGTGCTCTGATAAGAGTCTTTCCCAGTTAAACTCAGAGGGGTTTTGCTGTTGAGCTCAGCGGGGCCGGAATGTAATTTTTAGCACATAGGACATCGGTAGAGATAAAGCATGAGGTAGTTTGTGAAGCTATTGCTCAGGCAGATGTGTTGTATGGGACTGCTGATCACACGGGTGTTGCGTTCGCTACTTTTCTGTTCAGCATGTACATCGAGCGTCTTGTGCTTATAAACACTGACCTTCTGCGTCCTTCCCCTTTAACCATGTGTCTCTGGCTATGGGGAAAAAGGATGTTTCCCAGACCAGTACCAACTTACTAAAATGGTATTCGACAGAAAAATAGAGAGATTTTCTGTATTTTTTTGGGCTACAAGGGGATTTCATATTTATATATATTGTTCTCGTATCTTACAGGCTTCAGTCCAGACTGTGCTTTCATTTCCATTAGATTGACTCCATTGTAGCCACACTAACTAAAATGAGTTTTTCCAAGTTTACACACATGCATGGGTAGAACCACACACTCACCAACTGAAGGGAGCATGACTACATCAAATGCAAGCTCAGTTCCTAAAGTTTCTGTCAAAAGTGTGTCGATGCTTCTTTCAGCAGCTTAGCACTGGTGGGCTTCAAGCTTGTCCTAAGGCAGGGGAGTTCAGTCTCTGCCTTACTTCTGTCTGAATCCGGTAGGCTGCGTGTAAGAGGTAACACAGCATCGATCCGCTAGGTAACTTCACAGAACTAATGAGCTGTCACCCAAGTCTGCTGCGCAAACATGAATTGAGGGGCATACAGCGTGGAAAGGTCTCCTTTCAATTACATCAACCCTGTGCTCGTTGGGAGCAGAACCTGCCGGCTGATTGCTGTACTCTTCCACAGTGGCACAAGCAGAGCAATGGCACACATGCATTCAGGAAGCATTTATCACTAAGTTTAAACTGCACTGCTAGCAGTGTCTGAACTAGCTGGTTCAAAGCAGATTTTGGTGTTGCAAAACAAGTTGCAGTGTAGTAGCAGATGAAGTCTTGGGTGCCTTCAGATTGTTTCTGGCATGTTTGTACAACTTTGGTTCTCGGACGTATTGGGGGCACCAACACGACTGTTTTTGGCATTCCCTCCTGGTAAGGGTTTTGTCTCATCCAGTGATTGCTAACGCTGTATAGTGACCACTACTTGGCTACGAGCAACACTTCTCTTTCTGTGCCAAGTTAAACAGCACCGTTGTATTTTCGTCTCTGCCTTTCTATTTTTGGGTGCTAAAACAGTTACCAGGGTGTGTTATGCACTCTTCAAAGCCAGAGTTAGGAACAACTGAGAGAACTGATGATGAGTGAGATGCCTTTTTTTACATCGGGTTTGCCAGTGCGTTAGCAGGGGTTGTTCAGTCCATGCCAGAAGTGGGCAAAAGTTATCAGCGGCTGTGGGGAACCTGCTGTTTGTGAATGGAGTTAGCCTTATGGACCGAGTCCCAGGCACCCATGTGAAACTCAGCATGACAAGACCTTGGAAAGTCTGCAGGTGACGCAGGAGCCGCTGGATGCCATTTCATCGAATAGGAGGAAATAGGAAGTATGGCATGAGCGCAAAGCAACACGCTGGTACCACACTCTTTCTACTCTGTTCTTGGTATAAAAATAGTATCATTGCCAATGGCTGCCGGTGCCAGCTGACAACATAAATGCAAATGTTTTGCTTTATTTCAGCTATGTTAATGATCAGGTACATCACTGTTACATTTTTGGCACATGTGACCAAGATTTCTGACAATAATGTAAAAATTCAGCTTAGGTTTCTAATTCAGTTTTCCAAACAAACAAACAAACAAAAAAAATCCAAAGCAAGTTCAACTGCTTGGCACAATAGCATCCCGTTTTCATAGCATGTTCACACAAGCTCTGGAGAAGAGCAATGATGATACCTCATTTGATATTTGCAGTTTTGCCATGTCATAGCTGTAAATAAAATTCAAATTACTAGTTTTGGTCAAAACTGGGTCGGAGCAGAATGCTCAGTTTCATCAGTATTTGAAAGCTGGGGAATAACTTTGTTACTGACAAAGAAAAAACTGATAGGGGTTTGAGTGATCAGACAGTAAGTTTAGGAAACAATGTTCATCAAATAAATGTAAATATTTTTATTTTAAAAAATGTTAATGGCACCTTAGAGGCAGTCATGACTACACAACAAAATATACAAAAATTACATTTTCATAGTTGCATCTTTCCACAGTGCTGCACAAAATGAAAATGGCGTGAGAAACATTGTAGATCACACACTGAGACAATTAACCTTAGGCAATAAGAACAGACAGTTTTTGGTACACCTTGATACTACCAGACCCAGGTTCCCTGGGTAAAAAGGAAAGGTGGCTTTGTGCAAAACTTACCAACAACAGTACAACTTAATACGCTAAACATACAGCAAATCAACCGTACAAGTTAGTTTTACTAGTCCTCATGCAGTCTTTATATACAGCATCATCTCAGTTTGCTTTTTCAGGGAAAATAAGCCATTCGATTAACTAAAATTAAACTTTTCTTAGCCTTTCACTGCTGCAATGTAAAATTGTCCAATTCTTTCTGCTGGATTCTACTCAGCATCAGAGAGACCATTCCAGCTTTATCTGAAAACAAGCTTTTTATAATCTCTTGCAGTTTAAAGGGGAGCAATATAATTAATTAAAGGCCACATTCTGGCATGATGGTAAATGAAAAAAGCAAATAAATATTTGCTTGATTAAAAAAAAGAGAATAAACTTGCCTGATTGCTATTCCTAGATGGACGTTCAGAAGTGATTAAATTCTGTTATCTAAATTAAAGTGTTTAATTACACTAATCTGTGTTTACCTTCTGTTGTACCATTGAATCCAGAAGTAAAATGTCTATACCACAGTGGAAAGGGGCTTGGTTTCCAAAATTGGTTTCCATACCACCTAAATGAACCACGAGCTTCTGTAGGTTGGGGTTTTTTTCCAAATTTCTTGTTTATTGATTTTAACTCCAGAAAGCAGTACTTGTGATTACACAATTGACTTTGTATTGAAAATAACTCTGAACTGCTTCCTCTTTTAACAGCCGCATTCAACTTTAACTTCAAATGTTGGAGTCCTTGTTTGTTATTCAGTAGCTAATAATTAGCTTGTAACCCATATGATTACAAAACTGAAGCTTGCACTGGATTTGTCTAGCTTCAACTTCTAGTCAGTGGGTCATCTATCTTTCCTACAGCAAATTGCCTTCACCTACCAAGTTTCTATTCCCCAGATAAGCAGTCATGATTTGGTCAGAGAAAACCATTGGCTTTTAAATATCCTTCATGTAGTGCAGACATCAGATCTGTATGTGGTGGTCCTGCAGCAGAGGCACTGCATAATACAAGCATTTTGATAATAAACTAAAAAGCAGTCAGATGTGATAGTGCTTCTCTAAGAATTCAGAACAAGCAGATATCACAGGAGTGCAGTAAAACGAGAAGTTGCATGTACACATATAACGTAAAGGAGAGAGGAGAAAGAATTTAAACTGGGTCTCATTCAGTGCTGGCAACGAATAATTGGATGTTTGACAGTAACAGAGTTATAGTTGAAGCTAGTGGAGGGATCCATTATACAAGTTTGAGAGGAAACCTAATTTAGACCTGAATGCTGAAATGGGAGAGATCAGGAAAACTGTGCTAACCTTCACGAGAAACGAAATCTCCAGAAACCTCTGAGCAAAAAAGCTGCCAAGAGCCTATAGAACGGGTATTAACAACTAACTGAAGGGCTTTTCAGTTGGAGAACTACTGTCAAAGTGAAGTGCAGGGATTGACTGCCAGGCAGCACCGAGCAGAAAAGACACTGTCTGGCAACTTCTTGTTGAGTGGGAGTGTTTTAGAGGCTCACGATGAGTAAGCGTAAGGAGTATACCAAGAATGTCTAATGTGTCGTATGAGAACATAAAAGCAAACGGTATCCTGACAGAACATGGTTAATTGATTGAGAAGCTGAACAAAGTTCTTATTAAGAGAGGTCTTGCAGTTGTTTGGGCTGGCCTAGGCACACTTTCGCAGCAAGCAGAGCTCTGACTGCAGGCCAGATACGTACGCTCACATAATCCCAGCCGAAGGGGTGGAGGTGATGCCGATACCGAAGTTAGCGGTGCAGGCATCAGCCCTGGCTAGCCCGGCCACCAGCCTGCTCTTGATCCTGGGTGCAGCCACAGCTGGCCAGCCCATACTACCACATCCTGGTGCTCTTTGTATCTGTTCCCTGTAGGCAAAAGCTAGGAAGAACCTTTCTATGCTGAAGCTGCCCCATCGTTCTGCGGTGAGACTGCCTAGAGTGCAGTTTTAGGGGCAGCTAATGATTCACTGCGGCAAGAAAGAAAAAGGCTCATCTCCCTTTTTTGCCCCGCTTTGTGCTGACAAAACCTTTCCATCAGCCCTTTAAGTCTCTAGGTGTGGAGAACCATCCACCTCTTTCACTAGGTTTTTCTTCCAGCCCAGTGAGCTAACGTGGCGTATGGAAGACTGCAACACACACCCGTGTCGGCACGAGGTAAGAAATGGGAGGGTGAAGGCAGGAGGGGAGAGGGGAGACCTGTCTCCCCTTTGGGTGGCCTTCCGCTTGGCAGACCTCCCGGCACTGCAGCCTTACTCTGTGCCAAACTATAGCAGTTTCACCCAAAAGCAGGCTTTTGCCCTTTACATCCTTTTTTAATTTCTTGATGCATGCCACGTTCTCCAGTGATTTAAACCCAGCAGGGAAAATAGCCTAGAGAAGTGCTGTGCCCATTTACCAATTAGGGTTGTTTTAATTTGCACAAGTAACACTATGCAGCCTTCACAGCTTTTTCTGTGTCTTCTGCCAGATATAAAGCCAATATGGAAACGCGAGACCCTTCTGTTTCCATTTGGACCCAGTCAGATTTTATCAAGACAGCGAGCAATCTTTCGTAGGCCCATTGATTTTATGTTCTACCCTCATTTTGCACGGAGGTCATCTTCCAGGGTTGTAATAGGATGCCCTTGGAGCAGAAGCTTTTGCGTCCCCAGGTTGTACCATACCAACTTCCTTTGTTATAAGAAAAATGACTAACCTTTTTCCTGCCTGACCTTGAGACCACCTGACATTACATTTTTAACTATATACACTAAAACTGGGAGGATTATCTCTTTAAACATATAACCATGCAACAGGCAAAGGAATTTTTCTTGCGTAAAAATGATTAATACGTGGTATTTCTTTCTTGCACGCGTACCCTTCTGAACCCATTTAACAAAATGCTAGACAGTGCTTTCTCAAGTGGCCAAACCAGAAGGTGGCTGTGCAAACTGAATAGAAAAAACGGTGATTATAAAAAAGATTGCAAGAAAACAGCATGAAGAGTCACAGCTTTCTGAGGATCCGTACCAGGCCTCTTGTTTTTTCGTAATGGGATGTACCTTGTGGCCTACAGAAATGAGGGGAATAAAAAAGTCATAGGGCTGATTAGCAACATGGGTGGTAGAATTTAGGAAAAGACTTCAGAAAGGAAGGGACTCTGAATAGAAGCATGCTCATTGGCTAAAGAAATGGAAAGTACAGACTATAAAAAGACATTAGATGCCTTTTCGAAAATGAAGATAGGAACAAATAATATGAAAACAGTGGAAAAAACCGAGGATCTCAGGACCCATCAAAAGGGCATAAAAATAAACCATGGGAAACCCTTTCTTGTGACGTAAAGGCCAGGAAAGAGCTACTTCTTTTTTCCTTTTAATCTTTTTAACGTCGTGGAAGGGGCTTTCCTGTGAAGATAAACTTTATGAGCTGCATTGGTGGAAGCAATCTCCTCAGTTTATGAGTTGGCTGTAAAAGGAGGCTAAGCGCAGGTACTTGGAAGGTGGGGGTGAAGGCCTGTTGCAATGCAAGCATACAGTGCCAAAATGGGTTGAGAGAGGTGAGAAGAAAGCTCTCCCGGAACTGAACAGCAGCAGGAGCACATGCAACAATTAAGACAGAGAAGTTTTATACATAACACAATACCTCTCTCCTTCTTCAGGGGATACCAGGAATACAGGGGTAAAGGCAAAAAGGGGAAAAAACCCCAGCATTAAGGAAAAGAAGAATGTATATAATAATTCCTCCTGACACAGCCAGGGATAAACTGGTTGGTAAGTCTGGGCTTTATAAAGGCATATCCCTCTCAGCGGGGCTTTGGCTTTCTGCTCCACCTTCCTCCGAAGATGAGGCAGGGCTGGGTTAGGCTAACATGGGTGTGCCTGATCTGATCCATTTCCAGTGCCTCCGAGCCAGCACAATCCTTCCTGATTTCTCTGTTCAAAGAAGTAGCACATATAAAGAACTCTTTAATGATTTTTAAAGTGTTTTAATTAAATTTTCTAGATGCTGAGTCATAGCATTATTTATGCAGTTAATTCTGTCCTTCCTTCAGTCCCTGAAGCCACAAAAAATAACTGTATTCACTGTTAATCCAATCGTGGTAAAATGTCAAAGTTCTTCCCCTGCCTCCCCTCCCCCACTCCCTTTCCTCAGGATAAGGTTTTCTGACTTTCTACACCAACTATTGCACTTGATTATAAACAAATACACACATCGAGTAATCCCCTTTCCCCTCCCGCCCCCATAAAACCAGCATAACAAATACTGCAACCAAAAAGAAAATCTGTCCTGACAATTATTTTCAAAGCAAGCAACACTGAATATCAAATAAGTGGAGACAGTCTTTTCTTTCATTTAATGGAGAGTGGAGAAGAATTCTGGTTATGGTGGTTTGGTTGGTTGGGGGGGGTGTTTGTTGTGGGGTTTTTTTGTTTGGGGGTTTTTTGGGGTTTTTTTGTTTTTAATTAAAAAATCTTGGTTTACATCATGGCTGAAAGCCAAGCAGATTTCAGGGAAATTTTATTTGCAGTTCTTATATCAAGCAAAATAAATTCCAGTAAGAAAACAAAACCAACCCTGTCTCCTAGTAGTGGTACTGTATGCTAATACATTCTTTTCAGGAATGGTTGTCAAGAGAGTCTGCACAGTGTTTGTATATGTACAAAAGTCTAACTCCCTGCTCTCCTAAGGACCTGTTCCCTCGTTCTTCTTCCACATCCCTTAATCTGACACCAGAAAGAGAAATCCACTGTACCCAGAGTCCCATCACCTATCTGCTTTGCATTCAGTTAGAGCACCCCAACAATTCAGTGCTAACAAAGGCTAACTTAAATGTTGCCTTTCTGCACACTCCTTTCCCCTTGCAGGTTGCAGGGCTTGAAGCGAGTGAGTGCTTTGGTCTGCATGACAACCTACCCACCAGTTACTTGCTTGGTAACTTACTCCTTTCAAAGTGGCCTGGAGATCCTGTCATTCAATTCAGTTCATCTTTGGAAGCCTTGTGCCGTGTTTATGCGTTTGCCGAGTGTGACAAGGAACAGTGCCAGGATAGAACATCCGCTAACTGTGGTCAGTAGTCATCACTGGTCTAATTTACAAACAATAAACTCTCTGTGCAAAAGGGTCACTAGCAGAAGCATCAAATTTTGCTGGTCCTGAAAACTAGAAACCCCATACACAAATACCCATTAATTTAGAATCAAGAACTAATAATACACATGACTGTATAATTTGGCTTATCATTCTAATTGGATTCAGAGAGAAAATTAACTTATGAGTCTAACAGGGCTGATACACATTATGGTGCACTCCCTCCTGATCACACTCTTTGCGCTCCAGTCTAGTAAAAAGCACACCTGACATTTGCAGTTGCTTAGATCCCTCCAGAGCATCATACCATCTTTTGTGGGTGCGGGTTTGTAAAGTGGAAAACCTGTTGCGGATGATAGCAGAAGATTGACATAAGCGAGCAGTTCATCACAGATATAGCCAATTAGACACAATCTGATTGAACAGGCAACTGACTGCCAACAAGTATGCATTTATGTATTTACACCTTAAAGTCCAAGAGTCTTTGTAGCCTTCTCTATCCGGTCTGTACATTAAACTGACAGAAAATAATTTGTATACATACAGCACTTAAAAAACAGGGAGGGGAAGGAGGGAAAAAAAAAAAGAAAAAAAAAATCACCCAGACCAGCAGCTTCATCTTGGTATAATCATCCTTTCTATGGCACAAATGATATGATCCCAGTTTTTACAAAATATTGCCAGCAATGTCACTGCAAAAAAAGTGCAAATGATATGAAAACGGCTCTTCATCATAGGAGCAATGAACTTTGCGATAGTAGAAACGCACACTAAGATGACAGTCATGAAGGCCAGGATAACATTTATACATTTCCCCAGGAGCACTTTGGCATTAACCGTTTCGGACTGCTGTGCTTGCTGTTCTTGCTGATGGAGCTCCAGCTTCGAAACCCGGGTCTGGCATGATTCCAAGGCTTCCTGCAGACAGAAAACAAGAATTAGGGCAGCTGTGTTTCCATACACCACTTTTTCCGGTTTAGCTGCAGAGCCATCCATCAGCTAGATTAGAAGTGTAATTTATTATAGACTCCTAAAACTTGAATGAACCACCAACTCTTTTAAAAATAAATGCACATATATGTCTGCATGTGTGTATCACCACCTGCTCAGGCATAAGCAAGTCTGACAACACTGTCCAAAATGTAGTTTTTACATTTTTCATGCTTGAGAAAAAGTATCATAGCTCTAATGTTCATGACAGATAATGTTTCCTGCATATACTGATGAGATGAAGTACTGGGAAAGCTGTTGCCATGGCAACTTCCACTGCCTTAAAACAGCATCAAAGTTAAGTTTCTTTGTATATGCTATTGAAAACATTAGGGTAGTACAGGCTTGCTGTGATACTAATTAAATCTACATTGCAACATGTACCATTTGGTTTACACCACCTCCCTGGTCTACGTTACTTTTTCTCTCAAAGCCACCCATCGCACAGCGCCGAGATTGAGGCCTCAGTAAGAGATTGCCTTCTCTCTGTCGGTGTGAAGGCTCATTAATCCATATGCCAAGCGGGCAGCGTGCAGTGGAGACAGTGGAGAAGTCTGTAGTGATGCTTTTATGGGATTCTCTCTCTCACATGATATACTCCACATTTTGTCCTAAAGAAAGCAGACCTCACTCTTCTGCTTGAGGGTGGACTGAAAATGGTCTTGGAGTAAAATGGTTCCTAAGTCACTAACTCCACACTTAAGCCCTCTCAAAGCGAAACATGGAAACATTTCTGACTGCTTGACTTACTTGCCAAAATGCCACTTTTTTCTGGAGTTAGGACTTGGGCACCACTATAACACAGGGCAAGGCTAGAATTTAATGAGATCAATCAACTTGACATAACCTTTTACCACTGTGTAAAAGGGAAAAATTATGCTCCAGCATCCCTACTTCCTTCCCCACTCTAACTCCAGACATTTTCCTTGCACTGGCAGGGGTGTTCAGCTGATCACACAGTAAGCTGATTCAACCCAATCCTCCATGTAAAAACAAACAAAACCACTGCACACAGAGTTATTAGCTTTCTTTGGCTGGGTCAGTTCTCCCTTGTTTCTGCAAGTTGAACTGGCTTACTGCGTGACCAGCCAGGCACCAAAGTCAGCACAAAGCATGTGGCACAGCATGTTATAAAAAGCCTGCTTCCTTTCACTGTTCTAGGAATTAGTAATAATAGAGAAGACAGTTCTTAATGGGTGGCACAAAGTCCCTTAGGGTTCATGCATGCTCTCCACTACACCCTAAAGCACTTTCCTGGTTGTTTGTCCACTCTGACCTTAAGTTATTCTCAAATCACCTCGTGCTGCTTTAGAGAAAGTCCAGCTGCAAAAGTCTGATACCTGCAGTTCTGCATTGAGAGGCTGAGCAAGTGTTTTAAAAACAATCTGCCCATCCCTTAGGGACAGAGTGCTCTAAAGTTAGGTTGTTACTTAAAATATCCACAACTTAAATGCTTTTACTGTTTTAGCTTATTTGCCAAACCCCCAAGGAGAGGTTTAAACAGGCCCAACTGTACAGAGACAAAGAAACAAGGCGGTATCAATGTAGCACTTCAATCAGTTTTAGAAGTCTCTGACACCCCTCCAGGGTTCTGCTAATGAGTTAGCAGACATTTCACAGCCCTTCTGCTGGAGAACTCCTGTCTCATTCAGTTTTTACATCCTCAAGATGCCTTCACAGAAAGGACCTGCACGAAAGACCTCTCTTCTTTAAACCTACAAAGGAACCTATGATATGCTTAGATTTAGTACCATCCTTTTCCCACTCTGTTCCCAGGGGGTTCCTGATTCTCACACCAATCAGGAAACAGGGTGATCGTCCTGCTGTCTGTGCTCTCTACGTTCAGAAATGTGAGCACAGAGGTGTACAGCACAGGAGTTTTTGGGTTTGGGTTTTTTTTTTCCCCCATCTGAGCCAATACAAAGATAATCTATAAGCATTCCTCAGTTGTTAGTGAATTTAAACTCAAGGTAAGGAAAAACAACGTTTTCACAATTTTTCAGCACTTGCTCAGACTTTGTGTAGAAATATTATGCATTATATAAATGCTTATATTGTATATAAATATTCAAGTATGTAATTACATGCTGTCAGGACAAACTTGTAGAAATTATTACTGGCTTTTTATTGAAGCCAGACATGACTACAACTGATCACTGAGGTGAACACACCCCACAGCTTTGATTATAAGGGCCGTTGTGACCATGGGTTAAAACTCTTGAATTGTAACTGGCAAATCTACAAGTCCATTTATCAGTTAGCTCTCTTTTTACCTTAAAATCAACTTATAATAAACCTTGCCAGTGATATGGCTACGTATTATTGAAAGTCTGAGCAAGAGGTTTGTGTTGGGACATTGTCAAAAGTGGCATTTTACACAATACAAGCAGACTCAATTCCCTCCTCCTCTGCTGCAAGAATTAAAACAGGCCATTCTTCATCCACAAGTCTGCCTAGGCTATATAATCAATTTCAGCAGATAAAATCCTGAATCCATTCAAACAAATGGAGACTGTCACCAATTTAAAAGTGCTGAGTTTTCATCTTAAAACAGACAAAACATGGGCTTAAATCTTTCCCCACATTCCTTATATACAGAGATGTAGAAAGATGCAAGTGTTTTACAGTACAAGATTTCTACAAAATATTAGAAGATTATGATAAGGAAAAAAGAAAAGTACCTGAACATCTCGTGATCGCTCATATGCCTGATACGCCACTTTCTCCTCTATGCTGGCTAGCTCTTGTTTCAAGTTTGCTGTCTCATGTTGATGAAGATCAGTGAGGTCATTTAACTGGTCTTCCAATCTTTCATATCTTATCAGGAAAAAAGGTCTAAATTTAGTGCATTCTATTCAAGTAATGCTAAATCATGAAAACAGTTACACATTTTAAAAGTTAACTTCCCAGTGTACTATGGATTCATCTGACTGGCATTACAGAGCACATAGGGAAATCAGTAAAAACTTTGGAAACTCTCCATAAGCATTTATTCAGCAAACTGAAAGCCTTTTTTGAGTGTTCCTTGCTGGCAGTGGGTGTTAAAAAGCAAATATTTGTACATCATTGGCAAATTATATGAACTATAAACAGTGGCTAAGGGTATCCAGCTCACATTTTTCCCATTTCTCACCTTTCATTTAAACAAGAAGATACGGTTTCATAAGTAAGCTTGAACCAGTTAACAGCTCGCCAGTAGTGAAAGGAAAAATATGTTCCCCGAATCCCCTGTCAAACACAACTGCAAGGTCCTACCATTCATGTACAGCCTGTTCTGGCATGTCTCTGCACGGTAAACCATTTCAACTAAACCACCAGAAAGCTAAAATTTTTTTGGTGCGTTTATAACTTGGTTTAACACACAAACAGGCAAACACTGCGGTCAGCACAAAAAATATGGAGGCAAAATTGTCTAGCTGTAGAAATGGTGGCAGGAGGCTTGAGATCTTAATGGCAGTGAGCTGTCAGAAAAGGCCACTCTGCCTTCTCCTGAAACCAAGTCCTGGCTGCAGTAGGCCATTTGCACTGTTCTTCCCATGTTACCACCCGATAGCCAGCCTTCCCTTGTATTTCAAGAAGCGTAAACAAGGGAAACATTAAATATTGCAATTCATACTGAGTTTTTCCATTAGCGTAGTAAAGACTTCAAAATCAACACTTGCTTTAACAAGTGATATGACAAATGGGGTATAGGTACAGCAGGTGCAAGCCCTCTGTAGAGCATATCTCACTTCCCACAGTGGATGATAAAGGAATTAATTGCCAGGTAACAAATGCAAGAGGAAGTTGTGCTACAGCACTTAAAATTACATTTCTCTGCCATGTGTTACACCAGGGTACAAAGTGACATTGCATCCACAAGATAGCAATGTGTCTGAGGAGTATTTGAATGAGGTACTCGGGACTAAAGGGTATATTTATCAGCTATAAGCTAGCTCTGCTACACTGTAGACTGATTAGCGTATTTAGGTCGCAATAGATCAGAATTCTTCCACCAGTTACAAAACAATTGGCATCTCCTATATGCAATGTTCACATAACACAATATACCAGTAAGATGTCAGACGAAGGAATTTTCTGACAAGCCTTAGACAAAAGGCAAAGAACTACCACATCAGTTGATAGGAAATATTAACGTTCTACGTGTATTTTCAGTTATTGGAAGGACTGCAACGTTTTGGTACCAGATACTGATTGGAATTATTTTTAACTCTTGCTTCTGAAATATCATACACACAAGCACACATCCACATTTACACTTTTCAAATAGCTTCTATAGCCATTCAAAACTCATTTCAAGAGAACAGTTAAAAAAAAATACCTATATCTTTCCTCTTGTAACATCTGAGAAATAAAGCCATAGTCTCTTTTAAATTGTGCTTTTAAATTCTCAATTTCATCAGCTAATTGGGACTGTGTCTCCTTGATTTCCCTTAGTTCCTCCAAAATCATGGAAAGCTTTCCTTGGCTGTCCAGGGTATTTGCCACAGCAGGACCAAAGGAAGCATTCCCATTACTATCTGCTGAGCCAGAGGTCCCGCTTGAGCATTCATCATCACTAACATATTTTGGTTTGGCAACAATGGTGGCACTGCCCCCATACGTTCTAGAACTCGTTTCCGGCCGAAATTCATCCAAGGTATTTTTGAGATGAGCAATATTGTCTGCACTACCAAATTTGTTTCGGATCAGGTTTGCAAACTCTCTAGACTTGCTGAAAACAAAGACAGGTGGTGTCAAGGATACACCTGGCACACCCGACTTGCTGCTCTCTGTTCCATGCCCAGAGGTACGAGCCTTTCCATGCTGAGTATCTTTCAAGTTGTCTTTGGAAGTATCCTTAGTACTTTTGGAAGATCCATTTTGTTCAATATCCTTGAGCTTTTTGTGATACTGTTCCAATTTCTTCTGCAGCTGGGCAATGGAGTGGGCAGATTTCTGGTTCTTTTTCTCAAAGACTTGTTTAATGCGCCCAGCCTGTTGCTTGTCCGCACTGTTTACCAGTTTCAAATACTCAGCCACATTTCCATCTCGAGCCGTTTGTTCAATTTTGATTTGTTCTGTAACCTTGAGGATTTTCTGTTTCAAGCTATCTGCACTGAGCTTGACTTTGTGAAACTCTAGGACCCCATCTGGTACATCAAAGTTCAGGTTGGTGTCAGAGCCTCCACGGCGAATGTTAAGCGGTAAACTCAGGGTATTCATGTCATGTCTTTCCACCTGTGGAGAGAGAAAAAGAGATAAATGGAATTTGAATTTTACTTTTTAAAATCCAACTTTCAGTTTCCTTTTCCACATGTAATTATGACAAGTACACAATAAAAAGTAGCTTATAGTAGCAAAATAGAAATTTCCTCATATAAAGTCAAAGCCATGGGGGGAGGCATGAGACAAGAATGACCTAACCAGAATAGCTTCATCCCTGTTAGCATCTCGTGCTAACCTCTGTGACAAAGAGGGTACACTTCATTAAAGCTGCCACAACATCCTATCTAGAGAGACTGCTTAACAAACGCTCTAGCTGTAATGGGTTTTCAGAGCTTTAAGACCAGAGGGAACTAACACAATTGCTCAGGCAAGACCATTGCAGACACAAGGCAGAAGTTGTATTAAAGTATCTTTTAAAGATGCATTTATGAAATGCTTTAACTACTCTTTGCTTCAAAATGCCTGACATCCTATGTCAGAAAGATTTGCAACTACAGTGTTTATTATTGTCTATAATACTGAAAATCTTGCAGCAAGACCTACGTACACATCCACGTCCAGTGATCACCATTCAATCTTTTCCTTGATTAAAAACATCATTAAGCATTGCTGTAAGGCTTGTTTTCTCACCCTTGCACAGTTTGGGTGGCTCTCCTGGAAATTCTCTCCAGCACTCTTGTACTCTCCTTAAAATACAGGCTCAGGAACCAGACAAGGTGTCGTACTGTTAATGACATGCATCATGCACAGATTGATCAGAACTATTCTCACCCTGTGTCTATCATGACGGGTTACAAACACAGAGGGGGTAATACAGCCATAAAGTTGGATCTGTACCTGACCATTTCAGAGACAAGATCATCTCTACTCCTACTTTATAGCCTTATCCTTATATTACTGAGGATTATAGTCTTTTTTTTTTTTTTCTTTTTCTTTTGCTACCGCACTGCTGGTACAAACCAGGTAACATAAAAGTTCACATTCACCAACCTCTAAGAAAAATAGACACTTGAAAAATGCAAACAGAAGAGCTCAGGAGCTGCAAATTTCTTCTGGAGAGTATTGGTTAATGGTGACCTTTAAGACCTGGACTCTATTCCAAGGATTAAAACAGTGCTGTGGCCCAATACCTCTGCACTTTACCAGTTTGTTAAAAATAATTGATATTGAGCCATATGCTTAATTATTAAAAAGAGGTGCAAGTAATTTTTATAAATATGTAAAAATTGTATATGATTTAATATCATCAGTCATATGTGCTTCACAGAAAATCCACTTTATTGATGAGATCTCCTTTTAGCATTTGCACATGACACACATGGATGGCATTCTATATTGAGGGTGATGCCTAATTTAAAGAGTGACAAAAATCACAAGTGTCAAAACTAACTTCCATTTTTATTGATTTTTTTTTTTAAATTGAACAAGTCTTAGAAATACAGCTAACAGGAAAAAAATAGCTTTTACAGATCACTTTTTAAAGTGATAACACTCATAATACTGTTGTGGTAGCTAAAACATGCATTTAATATAAGCAAAAATAGTTTGACATAGGATACTTGCATCTTTCAAAAGGCTCATACAGCAAAGGAAAGCAACCAAGGCAAACAGCTGAAAACCTTAGATATTGGATCTGTACCCCATATTGCAAGTATTTCTTTAAATGGATTTACTGAGTCTGGACAAATTCAGTAAAAAGAAAAAGCTCAGTATAAAACAATAGCTTCCTGAAACAACCTAAGACATTTTTTAAGAAGCTTTAGCACACAATTATACTCTAATAAATCACTGAATTGTATATACATACAAGACAGATCCATCACTGATGTCACTCAGGACAAGCTGTACATACTTCCAAGAATGGGTGGGTCTATCTCTAACCTTTACACAGTATTAAGTGTTTACTTCCTTTGTACAAAATAGTCTAAAAATATATTGTAATAATTGGATACAAGCCCAAACCAGATCCCTTTGCCCTTGTGTCCTCTCCCTCACTGGAGTCTCTAGTGGTCAACCAAAGTCTATCATCACTATGCAACCCCTGCCTTCCTGCAACTTCAAGGTCACAACATCAACAGAGATAAAAAGAAAAATAATGTCAAAGGAATACATCTACTGAAAATTGCATTGCTTTTGGAATCGAGGAAATCAATCAGCATGTGGCAAATCTACTTCTCAAGTGAGTAAAACTAATCGTAGGGTCAGTTTAAATTCAGTGAAGTTTAGAAAAGAATTGTGTCTAAATTCCCAAAACACTACTGGGAGCAGGTTTTTAGCTTACTGGATTGAGAGCTCACCAAGGGCACAGAAGAGTCATATCTAAGACATTCCTCTATCCGATTGTATTTGGCCAAAATGACAGTTGTCCTCTTGCCATCATGACGCAAGGTTGGGTCAAGCAACAGAAGGTCTTGGAATCTTCTCTTGATGTCATACACCTTTTTGTTGGTGGGGTGGGTTTTCTTGGGTTTTGTGGTTTGGGGGTTTTTTTTTGGTTGGTTGGCTGTCTTTGTGTGGGTTTGCAGGGGTTTGGCATTTGGGTTTGTTCTTTTGGGGTCTTTTTGTTTTGTTTTAAATCAGAAGCAAGCAGACACTGGAGGACCCAGGTATCTCTAGACAAGTGGCCTATCACCTGTCTTCTATCTTGATGAGGTAGAACAGTTGGCAAAGATCCATTTGGGATTGCGTTATAGTTCAACACTAATGTTACCCCAAGACACAGAGGTCCAACTTCAAATCCTATCTCAAATCCTATCCCAAAGCTTTCTCACTGCAGCAGTCTCATCTTGAGATGAGAAGAATTACACTCTGTGTACCTTCCTGAGGCACTGTAAATGTAGCTTGCACTTCCTGCTGTCTTGAATGCCCAGTTCTTCATACTGAGCAGAAGACTGTCAGTAGGAGTCTGGGATGCTACCTCATCCCCACAGGGACTGGCGTACTCTCCTGTGATGTGGGCTGAAATCCTCCCACACGCAGGAGGCTGAACGCACATCCCCCTCAAACTACACGACTGCTCTTCCAGCTATGCTACGGGAAGAGATGATGAATGCCATCCATGCCATTGTTCTTTCTGTGACTCTAGGGTCACCGGCACCTGACAAGGGCATAAAGCTGTTAATAATAAAGAAGTTGTTGAGAGATTGATTTGTTTAAGATTTTCATTGTGGCTGCCAAAAGAAAACAAAACAAAACAAAAAATATATACACACTGTAGTGGCCCCAATAGCCAAAACAACCTATCTGGGACCAGACATATTTTTGAAAGTGAGAAGCGCTTAAAAGAATGGAATCATCATCCATCTCTCCTATCACAACAACAATTAACAGGGAGCTGGGGATTAGCAACAGATGAGAGGAAGCAGTCCCAAGACAAGTGGTAACACAAGGAAAGCAATGCACCAGCCCAGAGTCTGAGGAAATACCAGACACATGTCCAGGAGCTGGCTTCTAGGAAAAACAGGGGAAAACCAGTTTGCACATGGTTACTGGGATAGCCATAGCTGCTGTTAGCTTGAAAGAAGAAATGTGGGGCTTGGAGAGACCACTGCATTTTATGGAGCAGTTCACATATGTACTTTGCTACAACCCACCTGAGAACTAATTCTAATGTTTGTGCTGCTCAAAGACTAGCTTTTAAGAACAGTGATTTAGGAGTGCAGCAATTCAGGCTCCTCTACCTGTATCAGAGTCAGACACCACAGATGACTAGGTAGGTACCTCTCAGAGGCAAAGCAACTTCGCTCTGCCCCAACCTCCATTTTTCCATGGAGCCAAGCAGATCTCTGGCTGCATGGCCAGGCTGTTCATGCAGTCCATTCCAAGCCAAAGTCCAGAGCTTCAAAGGGGATAGCAGAATAACTGCTTGGTGCAATGAATGCAGGCACACTGCTAGGAACCCTTCATTACACATGAACTGGCAGGCATACTTTCTGCCTTAAATGGTAAGTGGAGGGTTGTGTAAAAGGTAACCTGTCATTCATAAAGAAGCATTCAGAGCACAATAGCGCATCAAAAACCCAATCACAGAAGCAAGGATAGGGATTTTACTGGCATCATAATGATCCACACATTTTCTCACCTACTGCCTGCAAAAGCAACCCAAAGCTCAGATTTGCAGGCCATGCTAACAATGAGCTCAGAGCACAAAAGGACCCATGTGCCCAAATGCCACAGGTAAGACTGTTGGAAGGGGGTTCCATATGGATAGGAACTGCTGAATGGGCAAGAACATCATGCTTAACAGCCTATGTAGATTGGCCATTATATCCTCTGGTTGCAAAATGCAAAGCAGACGTAGAAGGTTATTTCTTCCCCAAAGATCCTGGGTGGGATTCATCTGGGAGAAAGAAATCCATAGTGAATAGAGCATGAAGAGCATGCAGCCCACCCTCAAGCACACATCTCATGGCTGCTCAGATGAATCACTTCCTCTGTTCCACTGACACGTGAGAGCTCAGCCACCTATGTTTAGCTGTCAAACTGAATTCTGCTGTTTATTTCACGGATTTCTTTTATACTCTTTTAAGAAGTGGCTGAAAGAAGCACAGAGAAAAAGCATTTTTAAGTCAGAGTCACTGACTGCATATACGTATCAGGCTCCAGAAAGCACACATCTTTGGGTTGCCTCACTAACAGAAGCAAACCACGAAGACACCTACTCAAATAGGCTCAATTTAAAGGTGGCTGGGTTTTTTCTTTTTCTTTTCCCAAACAGCCTCATTACCATAACCAGTCATAGTTGTGCAAACTAAACAAAAGCTTAGGATGACAATTTAAGTCTATCTTGCAAGACTTTTGGAGGGGTATCTTATTAGTGCTTAAAAAAAGAATCCCATAAGAAACATACAAGACAGGATTGTGGCAGCTCTAAAGCTTTTAGGGTTTAGCAATAGCAACAAAAATAATCAGGAGTAATTATCTTTTTGTCAAGAAGTATACATATACCAGAAGCACAGGGGTTCCAATGGGTAAAAGAGCATGCAGAGGAGGTTTTGTTACTTTTTCAGCATATTCCAAAGCAGAAATGTGTTTGGGGAAAGAGTTTTACCACCTCTTTCAAATTCACTGCTCCTTCTAAAACCCACAGGAGAAGAGTCCTTCATGGAAGTCTTAAACTGGTGCTTAATCATCATAAAAGGTTTTAAGTTATGTAAAATCAGCCCCCAAAATTGCTGTACAGCATGTTACAGCAAAACACCTTCTGCTCATGTTTTTTTAAAGAGCTACTTAACAGTACTATCTGAAAGTACCTACATTCAGAACATCATACTAATAATCATGCAGAGGGTTGAGAATATAGGTAATAAGTGATTTGTCTGAGACGACCTAGCAAATGCTGATGGAGTCAAACAACACAGAAGGTTGTTCTTTTACCATCAACAGTTTCTCTACCACCTACCAAAAAGACAAACATTAAAGCTGTAAGGCATCTCACTAACACACGAGGGGTTTATTCCAGGTGAAAGTCAAAGATAATCCCAGATACCCTTTGGCAGGTATCTGCGCTTCAATATTCAAAGGCTGGGGAGCTTCAAGGCCATTTCATGAGTGAGACATCATACAGAGGCAGACTAGCCTCCAGAGCTTTGGATACTTCTGAAAGTTTTCCCCATTAAGCCAACATGGTCTGGTAATTATAAAAATTCAGTTGTTATACTAAGCAACGTAGGCAAGACCTCAGATACAGAACCCATTCCTTCTCAGGGTCAGTTTGATCATCTATTTTTTCCCTCCATTTACTTCTTTTTATTAGCACCACAGAGTTGAGACTGTAAGCACAGGCGCCTCAAGAAAGCTGTAAATGTGCTTGTAATTTAGTTTAAGAAAAAAAAAAAAGTTTAAAATGTTTTAAAACAAAAAAGCTCTGTAGAAAGCAATGCCAAAGAAAGCATATACACATAAGTTCTGGTGTTACTAGAAAGAAAGCTTTTACTCTCTTGGTCCAATTTGGTCAATGCCAAATAGCTACGTATAACCTGCAACCCAAACAGCCAAGTTCACACCAACGTTGTTTTGCCTCAAATCCTGTGGACATGCCCAGTTCAAACTAGGAGTATCCCAGAAATAACCTTTTATCTAATTTCTAATTAAAGGACTGAACTAAAGCCAAATTAGCTAGGTCAGTGCTTGTGTGTAAATAAGTCTTTAGATATGGTACCATTTCAGATTAAAACAACAATGGGAGAAGAGAACAATGGGGGGAAGAGGCAGTTTTCTGCTTCATTGCTAACACCAGCTCCTTCAAAACCCAACAACATCCACTAAAAAGTCTCCTGTGTCACAACTTGCACTCAGTCCTGTTCCAGGTTTTTCCACAGCATAAAACTGACACAAGCAAACCAGTGCCAATACAAATACCTTCTGTGCCTAGACACTGCAAACCTCAACAGGCCTTTATAAAAGTAAGCAAGCTACTTTCCATTTACTGTCCAGCATTCATGTTAAAAAAAAAAAAAAAAAAAAGGCAGCTAGGGAAAACAATACAGCAATGAACTAATACTCAGATTTACTATGCTTAAGGTTCTTAAGCAGGCAAGAGGTAGGCTCCACACCCCACAGTTAACTATTTTGCTTCAGATCAGTCCCACTCTTTAGATAGGCACCGTTAATTGAGGAGGAATCACCAAAATACTCTCTCCTAACTTCTTAAATCAAAACAAATGTCACTTTTATGGGTATGTTCCTTCTCTCTCAGGTTTCCATAGCAATATAAAGAAATACTTGGGAGCCCCAGAGCCCCAGGTGCTACACAGGTGCTTCCATCAAGAAGTGCTTATCAGAAGCCTGCACTCCCACTGAAGGAGAGTGCCTTTCACCTGACAAACCCCTCAAAATACAGCCACTATGAATCAGTCTGGGGGTGGCATATTTTTGAAAAGTGATGCAAGACACTCTATCTCTTCTTCTAGACAAATTGTTCAACTCACTTCTAGTGTTTCTAATAAGTGCTTTCCCTCCCCCCTCCCCCCTCCCCCCAGCTTTTATGGATTTTCTTCCCCTCCCATTCAATAATAAGCTTTCTTCTTCTAAAGATGTTCAAAATAGGTGGCAAGAATTACATTTTCCAGAATACTGTGAAATAGCCTGTGAAAAGCCAGCTGCTATACATTTTCAATTATTAAATGCTTTTCTATGAATGAGAATTTGATAAAAAGCCAGCCACATCCCTGGCATGAATAACCACTTCTCATAGTTACAGCATATGCTTCTGATTTCCCACCACCTGTGATTTAGAGCATGCTTTCCTTTGTATCACTCCATTGGCTAACTTCACATCACAAATTATCTATTCTGTGTTGACAAGATACAACAGGTCACCGCCTCCCTCCACCCAGTTCTTTCTGTTTGACAGTCAACTCTTAATTTCGTTGCTATTCAGTTTGTCTAAGCATGTCCTGAAATCCCAGCTCCTGGAACTGTACAATCATACAAGAGACTTCCAGGGACTATTACTAAGTTTCTTGTCCTCAGTTACATAGAAATAACTCCCACAACTAACTTAATAGTCAACAACCAACCAAGTCCTCCTTCCCCCAAATACAGATGATGCTAAGGAAATTTTAAATATGCGATGTACAGATCTACAAACATCCAACCTGCAACCCAACACTGATTTTAGAAAGTCTAGTTCATGACTTCTTATTGCTTTGAGCTGGCAACACTTATGTAAAACCTGGTTTGTAACAGGAACATTAAGACTTCACAGTAGCAGGGAATTTTTGAAGTACTATCATTCAGAGATAAAACACTCTAAATTCAGATAGACTGGCCATCATGTGCAAAAGACTTGGGTCTTTTGTTTGTTTTAACTATTGCAAAACTTCCAATTATAAACAAGAGAACAACAGCTCCATCACGCAGAACATCTTTTCATTTGGGTTAATGCTGTGACAGCACATACTGAGCATGTAAACAATCACTTCTTGTCTTGTATGAGAACCGAGTCACTTGTTCAAAGGAGCCTGCTTGCTTCTTCCTTTTTCCCTGCCTCTTCTCTCCACACTGGGCTGATAAAGTAAAATTGCAAACGTACATTTCTGTTACATCAGCAGTGCTGCCTATACACAGGACTTTTAGTTCATTTTTTGATACGAAGGCCTAATCAAAAGATAAGGTCTGCTTCACTACATTACGTGACTAACAACACAGGCTGCCTAATAAGCAGCGTAGATGTCATTTTGCACTATGATGGGAACTACTGGAAGGCTTACAGCTGTGGCTTTGAGCCCTCTTTAAGAATTCACACTTACCTGATATTCCTCCCATCTCTCTGACTTTTAGATATTAGGGGCTCTAAGCTTTGCTTGTCCATTAAGTTCAATACCTGGTAGCCCTCCTTCCAGGTAGCAGCAGCAAACAAACCAACCTAGCTGAACTTGGAAGTGTGCTGAACACCACGAGGTCTCTCCTTCCCCTCTCCTCCTCCCTACCCCTGCCCTTACACTTCAGGCTGCTCTCCAGGAAAAGATCTCCATTTTAAAGAGCCTTCTATTTACCTCTCCATAATAACTAGTACATCTCTTAACAAGGCAACTTTATTCTTTAAAGCTTAATTACTTATATACAGAAGCAAATTTTCACTATTTGCCACATTACATGTATATTGAGTACATTTTTTTGTTCCACACCTGATACCCAAGGCTTGTACTTGTACCCAATACCACAAATAAGGCCAAAGGCAGAGAACTGCAGGGAGACTGGGCCACCAAAATTCAAAAACTTTGGCCATCCTTCATGATCTACATATACTGAAAGAAAGGAAAAAAAGAAAAAAAATAAAGGATACAAGCCTGGAAAAGAAAAAGAGAGATGAAAGGTTTTATTTGAAAGCCTACTTTATTAAAAAAAGTTTAAAATTATTTTTATTAACAAAACTGTATCTCATTATGCAAGATATGGACTACTGAAACTGGAACCACACAGATGCATTACTAAACAGGTCATTTGTTATTCAAAAAACCACTGCTGCAATAATGGTATTTTAAGCTACTATACAGAACTGATTAACACTGCTCTGAAAAAACCCTAGAGAAAACATCTTAATTGCAGTGCAGTAAGTGCCAAAATTCTCTGCAGATTCAACGGATTTAACCCTCTACCTCCGGAAGACCACAACAATGGAACGTTAAAGCATTTTCTTATTTACATTTCTTTTTAAAAAAGAAAAAAATATTTTCCTTTATTTTTACTGAAGGGACAATACACAGCATTAGGCAACAGAATCACAGTTTCCTACTCGGGCAGTAATCTTTGCCATATCTTCATCCTGGAAGAAAATGAAACATTGTCCACCAGGTTAATATAAATAACATATTTTGGAAAAAGTAAAAATATAACGTAATAAGGTTTTCTGCTGCTGCAACTATGCTACTAAACTGGGTCACAGGTGATGATTTCCATTTATGAACAGAATAATCAAGAGCAACTATAACAGTCCTTATTCTAGAGGAAATAACTTCAAATACTGTTTGTATGCTTACATACTTATATATCTCTTCTTATTTATATAAATGCACACATATAAAAATATGCATTTATAAATAATTTTTTAAATCTACATAAAATTATTATTAGTACAAGCAAGTACTAGTCCACAGAAAATCGGAGATATATAAAATTAAACCATGCTTGAGCTGATGTGCACCTTCTGGAGAATCTGGCATGGCATTGTAAGGTTACACCTTAAGAATCAACTCAAATAATTACAACTAAATATGAGTTCACAAAAAGATAACTTTTCCAGAAAAAAAAAAAAAAAGAAAGAAAGAAACAAATAGCACACATTTTGAAGATGAGTGTGCTTCAAGCAGATCTCCCTGGATCCTTTTTGAAGGGGCTCCATGTGCACATAATAGCTACACATCAGAGTGAATGACTACCTCAGCTAGTGTTTGTGTGCTCTCCAGAAACATGTTTCATGTGGGTTTGCATCCCCCTGTGCAGAAGAGTGCACTGAATTTGACCCACTTTGTGACTGCTCTGATTCCTAGATGCGTGGAGGCAGCAGCTTCTACCTTCCTGCTTTTGTAGATTTGAATCTTTTCTCCCAGTGAAAAATATTCAGGACATTTTACTTGAACTAACAGCTCTAAAGTGATGAAAATTACATTATTCAGCCAATAGACTATTCTTTTTTTTGAGGCAACTAGGATGGACACCATCCTGCTCACTTACAGGCTGCTGAAAGATAAATACAATCACAGAAACATTCCAATTTCATACTTGGGTCACAGTTAGCAATGTGTCAGTCAACATATTTGCTGCACCAATTGCCTATTTGTTAGTTGCAAAGGAAGAAAACCCTTTTAGAAGCCTACAACACATTTTAAATAAACTCTTAACCTAAAGTGTCTTGAAGGAATTGCTCTATATTAAAACACTGTCTATAGCATGTGATTTTGAACAGTTTCCCACACCACCTTTTAAAATGTTTGAGTTTGTACTAGCATGAATCATTTCCTGTAACAGGTTGAAGTTCTTTTTAAAAAAACAAACAAAACCAAACAACAACAACTTTTCTACCAGTCTTTTCTCTCTGAACCAAATTCAGCTAAGACTGTTACAAAATAAAATAACCTACTATTTGTACTTAGTGATGGGTCATCTCCATACTCAATTTTTTTCCTTTTTCCTTCAAATTTTTGTGTACACCATACACTTCAAATACTAATGCACATTACAGAAGATACCTCAACCAGTAAAAGAAACCGTATTGTAGAGACATTCCACAAGTCAGTAAGATAACATCAATTAATTAAAAACCCAAAATGCAGAAGGCTTGTCTAACTGAAAAGAAAATCAAAGATTCACCCAATTAGAGAGGAATAAAACCCTACAGTAAAACTTTTATCGAGTCTAAAAAATATTCCTGTCCTGAGAACACACTTCCCCAGTTAGTGAGATTTATTAAACTGAATTACTTTGAGATAGCAATTCAAACAGTAGACAATTCTGGAAGATAAACTAGGTTAAATTACAGTTATAACACCATATTACTTGCCACAAAAGTGTTAAATCACAATTTTTTTAAGTTTCAGAGGTAAAGAAAGAAACTATTTTTTAAACAATTGCCTTTAACGGGGATTCATAAAATTTTGAGAGTATGGCACAAAGCCTCTGATGTCATTTTGAACAAGCTTGAGTAGTGACCATTATGTATTGCCAGTGTAGTACTGGCAAATCAAAGCAGACTTTTCCTCTCAGAGATGTTCGCAAACTGAAAACACATCTCTGTTTGGCCAGAACTAAAATGTCAAGGGTGGAAACTTCTGTGGATACCAAAGGCTCATTACAAAGCTCAGTGCCTTCTACTCCAGCTATAGGGCACATTTGGTGAGCACCTCTTTATGCAGCATAAATACACGGGAGAATGTATATTATGCACAAAATTTAGGCACAAATGCAGTGCTTAAACTAAATAAAAAACCAAGCCAAACCCAAACAGAAACCCCTCTCTTCTCTCTCTGCCATCCAACACAAAAACAATTCCCAAATGCAGGACTGAGATGAGAATCACAGACAAGAGACAGTAGTGACTTTGTTTAACAGACGACTGGAAAGCACTCAGAAACTGTACAATTGCACAGCACCTAAAACTGCTTAGAACAGAATAGATTCAGTAGAAAAACTGTGTTCAAGTTGGTCTTTCTGAATCTGCTAAAACCATGTTGCTAATCTAAAAGTCATTTAATACAGTGAAATTATAACTCCTTATCTTAGATATTATAATTGGGAGGGTTGATAAAATATTATAGACCAACTTTATGCAACTTCTTTGCTACATTAATATGTTTGTGCAAAATCATGCTTAATGTGGCACAGATCTAGTCAAGAACTATCACAGGAGACAGCAGGGCTAAAAAAGCAACACCAATAATGAGACAGCAACAGTAAGAGTCACATAAGAAAATGATAAGCAATGACAGCTCTGCAGCCTGTATTGCTTTTATTGTCTTTCCTTGCCTTTGGATAAGTGTTATAGGCCTCTGTCCTACATATTCAAGGCCTTTCAGGTTTTTTATTTTTGTTAAAACACTGTCTAGGAGGGCAGAGGGGATTAAGGCCTTTATAATGTTTTTAGAGTCACACACAGTTTAATTTGGATCTGAGCATTATTAAGGATATCTTGGGTGTTTCGTCCTCGCCCTCCAGAGGACGTGATGGTGTCAGAGGGATTATTTATTTAATCGAATAGGGCAATGCTAACACTGTTAAATTGTTCTGCGATAATGTCTCTCAGGTAATGATAAAATTATTCTTCAAATAGTATTTGTTGAAACATAATTAAAGTTCAGAGATGTTTACTTTACCAAGATGTTTATATGGCCAGACACCATACTAACCATAATTTAGAGTCTAAAGACAAAACAGGCAAACTTGTCAATTCATATCAATGAGGATCACTGGCTAATCAAACTGAGATTTTTTGGAAGAGGAAACCTTAATATTGTCATTAGAATATTGTACTACAGTCAACTTTGCATAAATAAAAACAAGTATAGCTTGCTACAGAAATAATATCTACACTGACAGTTATGTGCTTATTCTTCCTCTAAGTTTGTACAATTTTCTTTTCAGTTCTATCTTTCCTCCTATCTTCCTGCTTTTGCTCATTTGCAACTCCATCTTTTTATCTGAAATTAGTTTAATCATGCTTTTTATCTGGGATATATTTTACCTGGTACAATACTTACCAAGATTTACAAAAATTGCCAATCTATGCATTAATGTTTCTTAAGAGGCTTACAGAAGGAGATATAGGAAGTTAAGACTATCCCAGAACAACTCGTCTTTTTAAAATAACAGCTGTGATTTATATTACACCACACAAACAACAAGTGTTTATTCTGGATACTGCAAAATCCAAAGCACATGATTTTATGCCATCCATACATTTCAATTTGAATGGATACTTGACACAACAACTGATAATATTGCTTAATTAATAAAATACAATCTTAAAAGAGAACAGATTTTGCTATAACCTCAGTAGTGTCTACTACTAAATCCACAGTGATGGGTAAGTCAGCTGGTATAAATACAAAGGATAAAAACAAAATTTTCAAGTTAGACATCAGTGTAGACCTGTGTTTTACTCTCAGAATCTCTTTCAGCATTGCCAGTAAGCTTCACATGCCATGAAGAAACATAAAGCTACCTATATTGTCTAAGCAGCAATTGTAATAGGAGCTATTCATATTATATCTAACAAAAACTTGTGAAGTGAACAGGTATTTCAGATTCTTATATAGCCATAACCTGTGTTAGCTAGACCAGGATAGCAATAATAATTATGTACTTCTGAAACAAGAGCACAGGCTATTGCTTTTCCGCTTGGTTGAGTTGTCACACAAATGCTCATCATCCATGACTTCCACCTTCCAGGAACCAAGTCACAGAGTTCACCAATTAACTTCTCTGCCAAGTGCATGAAAACAATAAAAGATGCTTCAGAGCATTTTTAAGAGTTATTTTTCAGCTTATTGAAAGTCACTGCCTCCTTTACCTAACCACAGAGAACTGGGAGAGCCTCTCTCAAGCCAGTGCCACAGCCAAACAGTTGCACTCATCTCATTATAGTATTTCTGTATGAAGCTACAGGCTGCCCAACTCAGGTAAGATTGTTCCCCATGTTCTTTGGCCGTTACAGCACAACAGAACCATTTAAAGCAGGATACTGTTCAGTCACGTGCTTCCCTACCTACCTTCCCAATATAATTTTATTATGACATAAAATACTGCAATAAGGCTGATGGTCTTTTTAAGGCAGCTTGTAATCTTAATTCAGAGCATTTAAAAAAAAAAAAATCTCAACGGAAAATGGTATGTGTCCAGCTTACATTCAAGCTAAACATAGAGGGTTTCTCAAAAGCACATAGATGTAAAAGCTAGTTGCCCCTAAACTCTTTTAGTGCTAGTTCCTATGTATTAAAGTCATATTAGATTTTTCTGTTTTTAGAGTTGTGGAGATGTTAGCAGCCTATTCACCAATATGATTTGATTAGAAATTAAGCTGTAATCAATATTCCATTCCTAGCCTGCCTGCCTCCCTGTCCTTTGAACTTTCTAAATAGATTCTTTTTTTTTTTTTCCCCTCTTAAGTTTCTATTCAGACAGTCTAAAAGGATATGCTTTATCACATGGTTGGCTTTGGTGTAAAAGATTTATAAATATATTACCATATTCAGTCATAGCAACAGCACAGAAAAAAGGAACAAAGCGGAGCTCAGTGGGAAAGGAAGCAGACAAGAGTCATGCTGTCCTTGGAGTCTGACCACAGTTACTGGCACGGCACTGAGCCAGAGCTCTGTACCTGAGCAAGGAGCTAAGCTTGGCTACAGCTCCAGGATCCTGTAGTAAACAGCCTATCATTCAACACAGGAGACCTCATACCTTTGAAAGTGGAAAAGCAAAACAAAACCCAAACCACAGTACTCATTTTAAAAGATCAAGGCATTAGAAAACTGTTTAAATATTTTTTTCCCTTTATCTCTCATTTGGTCATGTCCTTAGAGTAATTTAACCTGCATAAACTACCACCTATAAATTAGATATTTAGTGGTCTCAAGATGCAGATGAAGCTCTATATCCACTACTAAACCCTCAAAAATATGCCTCCTGTGAGATTAGCCAAATGATGCTAGCCTAATTACAACTTCCACACAGTGAGTTAATATTCTATACTGTATTACGTGTTGAAAAAAAAATTTCCCAGATACTATTCCTAAATAAACAGACTGACAAATACACTCACTTTCTGTAGTCAGTTACTTGACAAGTCTGAGAAACAGATAAATCGTACCACAGCTCTTTAACAAGCCAATGGTGCCAACAGTTCCTCAAGCAAGCCCCACTCTTTCTTTCAACTACTGCTCTTTGCTCATCCACGAAGTCTCTCATGCCTCGACTTAAATTCCATTATTTCTAAGGAATGCTTTTACCTATTACCTCACTGAAAATCCCACAACATATGTCCAGGTTTCACAAGTATGACCAAGGCCAAAAATTCAGGAGCCACATGGACAGTGGTTATGTTAGATCTTGGAGACTCTCTTCCCAGAACAACTTGTATTTGCTGCTATGTCAAGAAGCCTTTGCTGATACAACTTTGCATTCAGAGAAATAGAAGGTTGTCCAAGAAATTATAGTGTAAACTGCAATAGAAGCTGCTTCAGCTTATGCCTTCTAGTTCTTGGTATGTACCTTACAATCAAAGCAGACTGCTGGCAGGTAAACAAGTGGAAGAAACAGATTAGGGGTGTCACCTTCTGTACACAGAAGTAACATGCACCAACCTAGCTGCAGTCTGGATTTTGGTTCCAGAGGATCAGCTGTTTTCCAAAGTTGAGAAAAGTACTTGCTACCAGCATTAAGGCTGGACAGAAATATACTTCAAAAAGTAGCTCCTGCAGACTTAACGCTGCTTACAATAAAACAAAGGGGGGAATGGGGAGGAGCAAGTAGTAAACTAAAACCAATAATACCCAGCATTTCAGCAACTCCAAGCGGCCTGAATGGCTTATATTCTATGTCAGCTAGGGAGAGAGCTTGTAGATTGGTAGTGTCAGGTTAATGGTTAGACTGGATGATCTTAAAGGTCTTTTGCAACCTAAATGATTCTATGATTCTGTGATTTGCAAACATTCATTAAATGCTTTGGGAAACTGTAACGAGTTGCAGGGATTTGCACAGGCCAAAAACTTTCCATGCAACAGAAACAAAACAGGAATGCAAGGAACTCCACCCCCTTCAACTGAAAAAGCAAATAACAAGTCACTTCTTTAATTGATCTTCTTTCCAAATTCAGATTTTAAAAGTCTGTCCCTACGTATGATTCCGGTACTAATCAGGCAACACTGAATCATTTTAACTTTATGGAATAAACTCACATAGTAAATTATTCAGCCCATTTGGTCTATAGGCTTTTTACTTGTTTTTTATTATCTTTCTTGTTCATTTACTGCTTTAACAAGGGTGTTGTAAAAATAAAGGTCAGTACAGAAATAAATACAACAGGTGTTATGTTCCTCTGTGTAATTTAACAATATTTAGACAATAGTCATATAGCCTGAAAGCAAAAGATACAGTAAAAAATACTGAAAAAGCCTGTTAGGGCTGTCTGCTAGCTGAAAGCCAAAGATTCACCAAAATAAAAGCAGCTATATGTTCAAACATTTTCAGATTCACTTAGCCACAGATCCTGGGACCAGTGTAGTGTAGTATATGCATCTAACAACTCTTAAGCACACTTAAAGGAGTATAAATAGACTAGTAAAAACAACTATTTGTCATTATTTAGGTCTTTATTGAAAAGCTGTTTCACTCCTCTTAGTATGACGTAAGTGATGTTTAGTTTCTGGTATTGACTTCACAATACAGGTTTTAAAAGATTCATGCACAATGCTGTGCAGGCATTCTTGTTTAGCATGCAGAGCCGGGGTTGGGCATTAGCAGAGTGTAAATAACTTAAGACACTTATGACGTGGCATAATAAAAAATGTATACCATTTTAACACTGCTTTTCAAGTTCTCTAGATGGCTTCTGGGTCACATGAGGTGACAGATAAAATTTCTTACTATGTTTAAAATATCACAATATTGTGAAATTTGATTACCTAATGTATTAGGGTTGAAACTTGCGTCAGAACTGATCACAAGCTTTCTTACAGTTTTACTATTATCTGTAGGGAAACGAAAGGACTCTTCCTAGAACTACCTCCTGAAAAGAGCGTTGTTCCAGAAGGTGTATCATTTCATTACATGTGGCAACAACACTGTAGGCACTATGTAAGCTTTAACACAACCAGAGAAATTTTGTTACAGCCTAGAATGCTAAGACCCAACTACAAGTACTTATCTTGCTGTCAGAAAAAAAATCTCACAGTGCAACTAAAAGAAAATCTAACGGATTCAGTAGATGCACTAACAGACTGGTCATATAAGAGACTCCTACATGTGAATGTACATAAAATCACTACCTACAGACTTGGCAACCTGCCAATATCCCTTACAGTGAGCAAGTCTAGCAAGGTCGAAATATTTCTACAGTAAAATTACCAGAGTTGGGGTATTATGCCTTTATTATCACCTTCTGAAGAGTTCTCATTTTTAATAGTAGAAATTAAAAGTTATAGCTGGTAGTTCTAGATACCTGTCTCTGGCACAACCTGCCGGAATGATTTGAGCTGTACTTCTGACCTGCAAAAGGGCAAATCCTAGAAAAACTCCACTAGTTGCAAGAGAAGCCCCAGTGACAAACAGCATCTCAAAGCTTCCATTGAGATAGTCATGCCGGATGTACTCAATGATGTGTTCCATAGGCATTTGCCTTTCCCCTTTTCACAAAAGCACAGACACACACTGGTGGGCAATATGAGCCAGAGATGAAACGAACAAAAACTAATCACATTGTTGCTTCAAACCAATCACAAGTTCCAGGTATTAAAACATGATCTATTTATTTCCCTTTTGATCAGTGTTGCCTCCTGAACATGAACACATGCTGAGCAGAAGATGAAGATTTTGTGATCTCCCGCCCACAGAAGATCAAGTGTCACAACTGCTTTCATTGTTGAAACATTCAAGGACTCCTGTTAGGCCAAAAGTAAACAAAGTGTGTCTTTGACAACCACAGACACTTGATCTGTGCTTACATTTAGATGCCACGTAGCTCCTGCAGCCACCTCAGGTGAAATTTCACCCTCAGTCTGATACCACAGGCACCTGACACCTTGCACATAGTGATTCTGCTACCTGCAAATCATAACCTAAGCTCTTACGTCTTCACTTTTTCTCATCCATGGCATGGCTGGCATCCATGAATGATTATGGTAGCCACTTTGGCAGGTGGAAGCTGAAGCAGTCACTATTTTGGGTGAAGCAGGAAGGCCTGGAATTTTTTCTAAGTGTTAAACTCAGGGAGGACACTGCAGGACCTGTTCTGCTCCTTCCTGGAGGATGGGAGGATGCCACATACAAGGGCTTTGCTTCAACTGATAGCTTACTCGTTAAACACAAGTTTGAGTTCTATTTGCATGAGTAGAAGCTCACATGAGTTTCTGCCTCAGACAAGCTCAGGCTTCTCCCCTTACCACTTCCACCCTTCTTTTATCTCTATATACTTTTCTGTGAACCCTTCTGTTCTCAGTTCTTTTTCTGTCCCTGCTTCCCTCGCACTTTTCTACCTACATACCTTGTACTAGGTGGGTACCTTCTCCTTACTCAGAACTTCTGCAAGCATCTACCTACTCCCCAAATTTTCCTGACTCAGTTTAGATTTTGCTCATCTCTGAGCCAAGGGGTCTTGAAGCTAGGATCTAGCTTTACAACATTTAAAACAGAAGCATATAATTTGTCATTAGTAGTACAACTTCCTGTAAATCATATCAGTATCCACTCACATTAGGAAGTTTGAAGAAAATAATCTCACTATCCAAGCACAATCTTTCTAGTAGGTCATTCTCAGTCTCT
Organism: Pelecanus crispus; assembly: GCF_030463565.1. NCBI lineage: Eukaryota > Metazoa > Chordata > Aves > Pelecaniformes > Pelecanidae > Pelecanus > Pelecanus crispus. The sequence continues at coordinate 52,235,081 of NC_134643.1, forward strand.
CAGAAGGTGCCTTATCAAGCATAGACACTCTTTAGCTTTACATAACTTTACAAGAAAAGCAACAGCAGCTTTAATTCTGGGAGTCTAACAGTAAGTTAACAGCAGCAATATGATGCAGCTGCAGAAATAAGAACTAACACAAATGCAGAACAAGCCACTCTAAGCCACATAACAAGCTCTGACACTCAGCCTTCCCCATGAGCCTGCCAGTACCTGGAAGAAACTTTTTGCTCTCTAGTCTCTTGTGTATGCACCTTCAGTTCTCACAAGTACAAAAAAGTATGAAAGGGATGACATAGTGATCTGGACTTTAGTAAAGCCTTTGACACCATCTCCCACAGCATTCTCCTAAGGAAGCTGGCAGCTCATGGCCTAGGCAGGTGTACTCTTCACTGGGTAAAAAAATGGCTGGGTGGCCAATCCCAGAGAGTTGTGGTGAATGGAGTTAAATCCAGTTGGTGACCGGTCACAAGCAGTGTTCCCCAGGGCTCCGTTTTGGGGCCAGTCTTGTTTAATATCTTTATCAACGATCTGGATGAGGGGATTGAGTGTGCCCTCAATAAATTTGCAGATGACACCAAACTGGGTGGGAGTGTCCATCTGTTCGAGGGTAGGAAGGCCCTGCAGAGGGATCTGGACAGGCCGGATCAATGGACCAAGGCCAATTGTCTGAGGTTCAACAAGGACAAGTGCCAGGTCCTGCACTTGGGTCACAACAACCCCATGCAACACTACAGGCTTGGGGAAGAGTGGCTGGAAAGATGCCCAGCAGAAAAGGACCTGTTGGTGTTGGTTGACAGCCAGCTGAACATGAGCCAGCAGTGTGCCCAGGTGGCCAAGAAGACCAACAGCATCCTGGCTTGTATCAAGAATAGTGTGGCCAGCAGGAGCAGGGAGGTGATTGTCCCCCTGTACTCAGCCCTGGTGAGGCCGCACCTGGAATACTGTGTCCAGTTTTGGGCCCCTCACTACAAGAAAGACATTGAGGTGCTGGAGTGTGTCCAGAGAAGGGCAACAAAGCTGGTGAAGGGTCTGGAGCACAGGCCTTATGAGGAGCAGCTGAGGGAACTGGGGTTGTTTAGTCTGGAGAAGAGGAGGCTGAGGGGAGACCTTATTGCTCTCTACAACTACCTGAAAGGAGGTTGTAGTGAGGTGGGTGTTGGTCTCTTCTGCCAAGTAGTTAGCAATAGGACAAGAGGAAATGGGCTCAAGCTGCGCCAGGGGAGGTTTAGATTGGATATTAGGAAAAATTTCTTCAAGGAAAGAGTGGTCAAGCATTGGAACAGGCTGCCCAGAGAGGTGGTGGAGTCACCATCCCTGGAAGCGTTCAAAAAACGGGTAGATATGGCACTTTGGGACATGGTTTAGTGGGCATGGTGGTGTTGGGTTGATGGTTGGACTGATGATCTTAGAGGTCCCTTCCAACTTTAGTGATTCCTAGTTTTACTTCATTAAAAAATAATCCAGCCACCAAGCCAGGAACATGAAATTAATTATCACTCGACCCTTAATTAGTTTAGTGGTGGACTTGGTAGTGTTAGGTTAATGGTTGTACTGGATGATCTTAAAGGTCTTTTCCAACCTAAATGATTCTATGATTCTATAAAAAAACCAAACCAAACAAAACCCAAAACAAACCCAGGCCAGTATTGAAAGCTTAAGTGCTACTAAGTTATTATTGGCCATAATCTACTCATGAGGCTATCTAGGCTGCCACTTGCCTGTCAGGCAAAAATAACAGCTGCTTTAACATCTACCATTGCACTGTACTGTAGATACTGCATGAGGGAGAGATGATTGCAATTGCACTATGAAATATACTTCCCAATTTTTTTAGCTAAACTTTTTTTTAAGCTTACAGCAATTAAAAGAATAAATTAAAGCTCTGTGTTATCTGTATAATGAAAAGAATTACTAACATCTTTTTGTCTCTTTTACACCACTCAGATAACAAAGATTGGAAAGATGGTAAGTACTACTTCAAAAGCAATTTTAGCTGATTGAAACAGAGCCATGATTCTAAATAACCTACAAGAGAACTAACGTAGGTAGTCTGAAGACTTTGTACTAAGGCAAATGTCACTGTTTCAAGTGAGATGCACTTAGCCAGTCATTTCCTGAATTCTTTTTCCTGTTATTTCACATGCTTTAAAATGTATTTTCCTGAAGAGTTTATTCCCTCATCCTCCAGGGATTTCTTTGCAGCGACTTCAAAATAGTCCACTAACAGGGACACTGATAGCACAATCCGTTGCCAGGGGAATCAGTTCAGATACAAAATGCATCATGACTTCACTGCAGAAATCGATGGGGAAGAAGTACTTCATCAAAGATGAATCACATGTTTAGTCATATGTGTCTTCAGCAACAGGCATGTGGAAAGAAATAACCTGCAGGCTTGCTTATCAGTTAAGATCATTCATCAAAGAAGGAACAGTTGGGTTCTAGGCTCTCTCCAGCTTCAGACACGTTCAAACTCTCAGCTTCAAGGAAGACACCCCAACCACCAAACTGACAGCTAAAACAATGGTATTCCTCTGCCTCTCCTGAGGAGCTCTGGCCACTGGACCCTGAGATTTATGGAAAGATTACAAAAGAGAGTAGGGCAGTGAGGACATGCCCCAGCAAGGGGAAAACTGTCCTCACACCACAGACATGTTTTGAAAACACACACTGACACTGAAAGAAGGCACACTAGTGTGTTGCTTTGTGTTCTCAGGCTTGTTCTTGTTATTCTTCAATGGGGAACTCCTTGCCCTGAGCCCCTACAGTGCTGGGGCCAACCTGCCTCGGGAGGTGCAGAGGCCTCGATCAGATTGCTCACCTCAGAAACACAGGCTCCCAAGCATCTCACACAAGGTGGTGGGGAATACACAAGGTGTCCAACAGACTCCTTTCCTTAGTTCAGCACAGCAGCTTTCTCATGCTGCACTACTTCTATGAAATGTGTTGAGTCTAATTTTTATCCTATTCCCGTAAAACTGTGTTTTGGATCATTTTTTCAGTCCATTATTAATCAGCAGGGTTTGAGCCACACATTTCTCCCGTTCAAAGAACAATTGTGCTGTAATATTCCCCACCAGCTATGACCTGAATGGAACTTACCAAAATCCACACCCATCACTACTTAATATTGACAGAAATAACTTGAAAAATGGTATTGTATGCAAGCCAGAGTGCTTAAATGGACTGCAGGCAAAACCCAATTTCCATACACTCATTCTTACCTCTTGAGTAAATGCATAACACAAGTAATGCCATCTAGTTACCTCTAAAATCATGGTATGCTGGAATTGGCTTATATACCTAAATAATTCACCACTGAAGAGAGATGATTGCACTCCAGTCTGAAACCAAGCCACGAGAGCCTGTCACTGTTGAGACTCCTCTGTGCACTTTTCCTGACTTAAGAACCCCAAGCTGTTGGTTACAACAACTTACACTGTTATGCCTGAACATTCCATGTTATTTTAAAACTCTACTGATTTTATTTTTCTTTTTTTCTATTAAATATACTCATGAAAGAGACTTTCATCAACTAGTCAGAGGGCAGCAAGTACCTGTACAAAATAGCTTACATCCTTTGGAACATTTTCTTGGACAATCCTGCTCTATATGTCAAGTTATTAAAAAAGGGAATAGGAAAATTCTGAAAAAAAAATTTATCAACTGAAGCTTCAGTTCTTCAGATTACGAATCTTAACATGGATGTCTAAAGTTTGGCAAGCAAAAATGGTACCAAAGCTAAAAAGTTACCTGCAGTATCCAGCCTTGTATGCAGCAAAGCCCAACACTTAATAAAAGTCACATTTTATGTTTTTTAATGAAAGTGCACTAAGTGTAGACAAGCTGTTAAACACTTAACACTTGGTAAGATACTATGCAACAATCCATTCCAAAAAAAGCAACATTTGTTAATTTTTTATGAAGGTCATGATTTTCTTGCTTCAGTGCTCGTGAAAGTGAAATATTAATGTCAGGCACAGGAATGAAGCATACTGAAACCCCCCAGAGCTCTGTCAAGACACCTAGATCCAGAGTTTCAGAAGCAGCAACCAGAGCTACTTCAATAAAGACCGTTCTTCCACACTGTGTGGCAGCTAAGCAGTGCAGAAAGGCTTTTCAAATATTTGACTAACATCAATTGCTTTTTGTGTTCGCAAGCATGGATTAATCCAGATTCTCAAAAAAATTATCAGGAACATCACTATACTATGCACCTGAAGACAATGAAACACTGTCAAACAAAATTAAGTGTGCCAAAAAACCAAACCACTAGACAGCAGTAAACACGCTGTGTTCTTGGAGAGAGAATTCAAAATGTAGATTGACAAGAATCTTCCATTTATCCCCTGCCACATGAAACGTGCCCAAATTTAGTTAACACTAGTCTTCTGTAAATCTTAAATTAACTCATAGAAAATGGATGAAAAAAACCAAGACCAACAATTGTTTAGAACTAAAACCTAAGATTTTAGTTTCCAATAACAAATGCAACCATGGAAATGGTCAAAAAAAAAAAAAAAGAACCTAGCCCCCTTCTAAAATGTCAATGACATGTTCTATATGTATCAACAGAAACACTTCCTATGGCACTTGTTCTCAATGAAGGAAGCAATGGTGTGATAGGAAATAGGCACATCAAAATGCAGTAGATACAAGAATAACTGCACATCAATTGTGGCAGGAAGCACTTTTGAGTAACACCAAGCACCATACCAGAGCAAAGTGGTCTCCTGTCAATATCTGCTTCTTCACTTGATATGTTTTGCCTTCCCAAAGGCACACCATCTCATTTTGAAGTTGTCTACCTTCCTTCACAGTGCTTTCTCTGGCCACTTATTTGCTGACAAGAGCACAAGAGTTGTCTGGGATGTTGTGTTCAAATCAAACTTGCCTTCCCAATGCTCCTATAGAGTTCTCTCTGGCGGGCCCATTTTCTCTTTCTACACTCCAACGTGACACACTGAAGATGCTAGAGCACCTCCACCCAAGCATTTAGGGCATATTAATAGAGTCTTCACTATTAACACACTTTTGTCAATTCATCGCTACCCTGCTGTTTGAAAACTTCATTCAAGTTAGAATATAAAACTGCCTTTCACAGGAGAGCTCCATGGTAGTCATATACACTATCAGAGGACACACACTACATTTGATTGGCAGCTGAATAAGCACAAGTTATACATCAGGTGGCTAACTTGATCCCACATTAACTCCATGCTTCTTCTGAAGGGTGTCATTATTTTTAGCAACACAATATAGAGGACACAACAGATGATTAAAAATGGGTGGTGGGAAGCACAAGAGAGAGAGAGAGAGAGAGAGAGAGACAGTGCTCTTTTGCAGGGCTGGTTACATCCAAACTGATGGTCAACCCAAAGACAGCAGCATCAGACTGTGTTCAGAACCAGCAGACAGGCAGGCATCTGTTTCTCAGGTTACTAAAGAAGCTAAATAGGAAACCTCATACCTGAGCACAGCCTGTATATTAAGCAAGTTGTCTATAGTTCTACAGCTCAAAAGCAAATACCAGTAACTGCTTTAAAGCCACTAGCAACCCAATTGTCTTGCAACTGACAATTGACAGATGAACAACTATTACTATGACAAGTTGTATGAATTATCCAAGAAGTGTCTCTAAATCCCTACTAGAAACCACATATGCCCACAAAGTCTAGCCAATCCATTTTTTAATAATAGACTGGATGTCCCTGGAGCATTAATCTTCTGCTATGCTGTGACTTAATGCTTGAACTGGTGAGCACTATGGGCAAGAACATCTATGCATTAAAACAGCATTACTATTTTTTTAAGCAATAATTTGTGGTTGGCTTAAATTACCCATGCTTCAAACTTCAGCAGCATGCTGCCCAACATATAACTTTTTCCAATAAATCTGGAGGGTATCAGGACCAGCAGCTAGGGCAGAAGGCTACAGTGAGTATGTATTCTAGTCTAACATTGTTAAGCAAAATTAAGGCTTACCCATCACTAAATGGATTGGATTGTTAGCTAAGCAGTTTAACATAATACTTTAATTTGAACTGAAATACAAGTGTGTATATACTCCTCTGTGTGGAAAAGCACGAGACAGGGGACCTGACAGTTCTCTACCACAAGCAGAATTTTTGAAAGTGTTCCATAATGCAAAATCATCCACCACCTCTTAAGGATTTGAGCCTTAGCTCAGCTTGAACAGCAGCATGGAACAATTGCTGTAATCCTTTGGACACATTCAAATTGATAGAGAAGAAATGGCAGGGACAGTCTGCTGTATAATCCCCCACAATCCAGCAGAAGCATTAGTTCAGCAAAACCAATGAAACATAGTTATCATACGGACCTTAGACTCACTTCCTACATCAACAATGCCAGCAACATCTTCCGAGATCCCCTCACTCCCCACACTTCAACACCCTCAGATTCTCTTAAGTCCCTAAAATGCTACAGAATATTTCCTGCTTCCTCCCATGTCCACAATTGTCTTTTATAATGGCTCCAACTTCATTAGTAACCCTTGCATAACCCTTCTGACCCAACAGGTGGGCAAGAGGGCATATTCTGTGGATAATCTTAAACTATGCGCCTACTGACAGACCAGCAGGCCAGCCAGTGGACAATGGGCAAATTGTGTCTGACTTTCACTCCCTACAAGAACAGATAAGTACCTGGTGAGGACACATAAAAATTATTTTCACAAGATGTCTGGGCTTGTTACCTTTGAAGTCACTAGTCTCCCGTCACATTTATTAGACAAAATACATTCACTTCAACAAACTTGAATGACGCAAAAGCCTCAGAAAACATGCGAAATAATTTCCAAGACAGAAACAAAGGACTTAAAAGGAAACTCCTGGCTCCTAACATTGAAGTTACATTCATAAACTTATCAGGCTTTCTTTCAAAAGAAGTCATGTATTTTTCCTGCTATTCAAGTTTGGAAAGTAATTTCAGATCATCATTATTCCCATGAATACAAATTTAATCTTGATTTACTACCTTCTCTTGCAGTTACATCTTTCTCTTCTACACCCAACTTGATTTCAACTGTTTCTCCTTGTTATTGGCACATAGGTGCAGGATGACATACATTAAATGAAAATTAATTTAATAGTAGAAACTGCCTCTCTTTCCTTAAAGGAAAATTATACCAGATGCTTTGCAAGATTATTAACGATCTCTAACCCCATCTCTCTTCTATGTCCCAATCCGCTGCAAAATCTCCACATACTGTTTATCATGTGGCACCACAGCAAGACTGACTCAGGGCCACACTCATATTCTAAGCACAGGGAATTCAGCAGACATGGTGTTTACCTTTGCTAAGATAACAGACCATATTAACAGGCAGAATCCACCAGTGGTTAAACCAAAAGTTAAATGTATTTCATTTTCTATTTACCTCCAAGTCTTTAAGTCTTTCATTATTCTCACCTTGAAAATTTGCCGAGAGATCTGTTTGCTTTAAAGGCCTCCACGTCACTGAGGTTATACTAAGGCCTTTATTTACTTGGACTATTCCTTTCTCTTTTACAAGGAGGTCCTACACTTGTTATTCTTCTGAAGGGGGGGTTAGTCCTGCTAACTCCTTGCAGCAGTTTCCTCTCCAGCACAAACATTGAAGACAAAGTCCACATTTTATTTTCACCTTGATTACAAGTACCTCTTATTTCTATACATTCACTTGCCAGAAAAGAGCTTTATACAGTAGAGACAGTCCATTACTTTGGTGAGAACGGGGGGATGACTTGACATAATCCAGAATAAGGACATTAAAAATAGAAGTGTATCTTCTGGGAAGTTCACATATCAGAATATTGCAATATTTTCACATTGTCAATTTGTTCACTTCTGAAAAAAAAAGTATACAGAAGTGATGTGGAATATATAACATATTCTTACAATTTCAAATAATGCATGCGCATCATCTTTTGTCATTCTAAAAAGGGAGAACGATTAAGGGCTGAATAAACAATGCAAAGCCTGCTCAGGCAGAAGCAAGCTGAGCATAGTGTTAGCCTACGGAATACTTCTGAGCAGTCAACATTCAAAAAAGCAAGCACATCCACTGTGATAATGCTGAGGGTTTTTTGTGTTTGGAAACAGGCTGCTGAATTGAGGACACTTTGTACCTTTGTTAACATGACTGTCTCCTAAATCTTACTGCTATTGCAAAGATAATGACAACAGATAGACCTGTCTGCCCCAGGAGGAAAAGACATTTCAGAGAATGACGCAATTTTATCACAAAAGTCTCAGAGCACTCAGAACTGAATCTTCCCAGTACGTTAATCACAGCACTGGATGGTACCATTCAGAACCTTTCTGAAATTAAAGCTTCCCCAAATTTAGCAAAGAATAATTACTACAGGAAATAAAGATACTGCTTCATGTGTTGGCTAGTAAAATAGATGGCAAGTTCAGTGCCTCTTATACGGAAATTTCAAGAACTCAGCTCAAATACAATACTTCCATGCCAATTCTGACTGTAGCATTAAAACACACTGATATGATGATTCAGTATATTAAGACATGAGACTGTTCAAAATCATCTTGGAATGAGAATTTCTTCCTACTTCCAATTCACTAACCCTACTTTAATACAAGTATGTATTTATCAGTCCATCAGCCTGTTGGTCACCAAAACAGCAACATCATAAGCAACATATTTGGTCCTACATAGAAACACACAGTGATAAATTTTAAACAAGTATTCAGATGCAGCTATTAAAACTTCATCTCACTAAACCATGAGGAGTTAACACCCCTAAAATTAGCAAGCTACACCGGATGTAACCAGAGACAAACATTTCTTCTTAAAAATAGAAATTAAAGACTCTATTGCAATGTGCAAGGGTTATTAACAATATTAATTTAACTCTATGTGACATTTTAAAGCTATCTTATTAGGCAGTCTACATATTAATTGTAGCCCTTTATTTTCCTACAATCAGACATAGATGTTATTAAAAAAAAAAAACCCAAACCATCATGAGGGTTCTGTTTCACACATAGAATTACTTTCTCCACTTTTAAATATGCAAATTCTAACCCAAGTCCTCAGTTAAGATTTCAGTTTCCATATTAACAACTTCAGTACAAGTTAATTCAATCAGCATCTGTAATAATGGTATAAGGCTGAACAACTTTGTTTTCTCATTGCTAGAGAAAGACAAAGTGAGGGAAAGTAGCAAGATAAGCTACATGTCTGCAGGAACAGAGACCAGTGCTGCAACTCCCTATGTACTGTCAGTCACAAGCAAGCAGGCACAAATATTAACTACACTGTTACACTTGATGAGTGATGAGCACCAGACCCAAATTTCCTTAACTCACACACTGATTTGAGCCTGCAGGTAAAGGGCAGAAATTCCTGCTTTCCCCCAGCTCCCTCTTTTCCCCTATTCTCTTTAAAATGTCCATTCAGGAATAGCAAAAGCAATTACATACTGAAGATTACTGGGCACATTCTGAAAAGAAGACATTACAGTTTGGAGAATTCATTGACAGATCATGCTGAACAAGCACTTACAATGGGAACTAATGCATTCTTACTCTGAAGATTGGAATAGAGGAAATTAGAAGATCATCATAAAGACTAAAAGTTTCCAAGGAATTAGGACAGTATTATCTGCCTCTGGAAGTCCAGGATTTATGTAAGTTAAGTTACGTATTTTCTCAGGCACCCTCTAGTTTGGACCTCTGTTGGAGCCATTGGGTACAAATTCTATACATGCTTTAATACAACAGCAGCACTCCAAGACGGTCTTTCCACCTCAAGCTTTAGCCACCTTTGCCCTTCTCCCCCTGCCACTGTGCTACATGTGTTTCTTTTTCAGCCACACCTACTTTACAAAATAAACGTGACAGCACTAATACTTGCCAGTGGCTGGGCAAAAAGTAGTCTCATAAACAACATGTAAGAGTGATACTGAAAACTTACTACACAGCACTTCTTGCCAAGATGTGAAGACTCACTGCATATGCTCAAACAGTATACAACTTTACATCTTAGTCTTAGAAAACTAGATTCCTGCTCCTTAGGAAGGATTAATTTCAATTGGCAGAACCTGCCAAAAAGGTCAAGGTAGACTGAGGTCTGACAGACACATGAGGAATAATAAACTGTCTAATATGTCCTATCATTACATCTTTTGCTGTAGGTTAGGCAATGCCAAGGTTAACTCCTTAAACCAATAGAAAAATGTACTGAAAAAATATAGATTACCTCAAACCCAAAGTAATACTGTATATATACAAACACGTTCAATCACACTTTCCAATTCCACATTCTAAAAATTCCTACAGAAGTTTCTGCCTTCGGCTTTTTAAAAATGAAGTTCTGAATTTCTGAACCTTCTGATGCCTACCTTGCTGAAAGAATGATTTTTTTTTTCCCCATCAGCAACACCTATAACAAGACAGTACAAACACTTTACACTGTGGCTGTGTGCTCCCAGTTCCTATTGCTAAAAGCTCGTCTCTTTCTGACATGCTGTAAATTCATAAATGCCTGCTTTCATTAATGAAATTATTACAAATAGCACCTGCAGGAGGCTTAATCCTGCACCACTGAAATTATGCAGTGTTGCTGCTGATCTACCCAAAAGCAGGACACAACTGATGGGAATGCCCTGGTAGTGGTCTCATCTACTTGCAGCCTCAATTCTCCACAAGACAACACATGGAAGTCAGTGCCAGTCTAATTCCAATTCAAAGCACCACTAACAAAGCATAAAACACTGCCAAACTTAACATTATTACATGCTGTTACCAGAAGTAAGAAGAGCCCTACAGATTTACAGAAGCAACCTTTCACTTTCTTGCAGTAATGATAAGGTAGACTTAAGATTACTCTCCTTCTCTCCAAGTCACACGCTGGTATTTTTTCACCTTTCTTCCTTTATTAAAAAAAGGAACCCTTCCACAATTTAATTCTGGCTTAACTACATAGAGAAAAATAATGCATTTCTGTGCAGTACTCACAGCAGGAGCACTCTGTAATAATCACAATTGAGCCAAAACAGAGAGAAGAGGGGAAAGGAAAGGTAACATCCTGTACTGCCAAATTTCTGAGCAACAAGAGACCAATGGTTTCTATGCGTAATGGCAAAGCTGGCAGAAGACAAAGATTTTAGAAAAAAAAAAGTTGTCCTAAAACAGTATAGTTATGCATAAGCGAAATGAAGATTCAGTAATATCAAGAATGCACAGTGCAAGGGGAGAGCCAGAAAAGCCTTTTGCTTGTCTGCCTAATAAAAGAAACTAAGTCCCACTCAAGAGTAAAGTTGATTTGGCACAGATGCCTAGATATTCAGTACATACATCTAAAATGTATGAAAAATGGCGAATCTTGCACCTTTTCTGCAGTGCCTGCAATATTCACTGCTACATGGCTATTTAGAGTGGATTTAGTCTCATCCAGTTTCAGATGCTCACCTGTATGTGATTTAGTTTAAGCTTCTAAGCTTCTACCAAATCAACAGAGATCAGGCAGATCACTTGCAAGAGCTGTACCCGTCTCAGCTCAGAGGGTGCCCTACACAACTACCGTAAGAGCAGATGCCCAATTTCAAACAGCTTTTTATTTTTTTTTTTAAAGTCCATCCAGATGGCTAATGATTCTGAAATACATATCCTCTCCCCTGTGCACACTGGGAGAAATCATATTCTCGTCAGAGAGGTTAAATGGCTCCCATAGTTACACAAGGGCTGAAAACTGCCACAGTAGCCTGAACCCATGGCACCAGAGCCTTAGGCTAACATTGTCACCACTGCTCTAGACTTAATTTCAAAACATATATACTCTTCAAGCAAATAACTGAACTTCAACCTTCTCTGACATTAACTGCCAGACCGCATAATGGCACAGGGCACACAAAGATTATTCTAGTTGACTCTCTCAAGTCCAAACAAGAATAATTAAAACAAAGACTTGGCTATTTGTTTCAAAACACCAAGAGTGGGTGTATCTTCATTGCAAGAGTACTTCTTCAAAATTAAAGAGCAGTTTGCATATATGCTACAGTGTAAAGTACATATTCACTAGTAAACAAGAAATCCCACCTAAAATATGCATGCAAAGTGGCAACATAGGTCAAAACATTTTGTGAAAGAACAGTTTGTAAGCTACTGCACTCAAAGCCCAGCTTCCCAAACCTAAAAGAATATCATAGCTTCTGGCATCCAAAAATCACAAGCAAAAGCTTGACACCAAGTTTTATGAATGTCACTAGAGATTCCACTAGATCACTTTCAGCTCAACTTTGTCAGTTCATGTCTTATTCATTCTCCTGAATATTTACCTGCAATCCAAGACTTTCCAGTTCCTTGGTAAAAGTGAGGAAGAGTTCCTTGGAGGCAAAAAAAAATGCACAGAAGACAAAGGTGCATCCTTTTTCTACACTAAATGTATATTGCAAGACACAATGATGCCCCTCAGGTAGGAGTCCACAGGAAGCCGGTTTCATAAATATCAGGAATAGAAGATTTGCTCAATAGGATCTTTCTGTGCACTGGAGAGAGAATACCATAGGAGTTAACACTGGAAAGACACAATGGAATCACCTGATAATGGCACACCTCCTTTACCAGTAGCAGTAACCATCTAGCTCTTACAGACAGTAATGATTCTTGGTGCTTCCCAAGAGAAATTACTTGGAACCACATCCATGCAGTTCATGGGAACAAAACATGCAAGAGCCAACATGGGCAGCCTCAGAATTTCTTCATATACCTACTGGCAAACAGAGGAGAAACTCTCACTGATTGTCAAAGATCTTCTCATTGTCTTCACTCTTCTCCTTTTCTTAAATCTTCCTCAGGTCTTGTTAAGAAATGCTTTCACTCTCTCTCATCCCCCAGCCTTCCCATGCCTCTGATACAAAGGTCTAACAAATCCAATTCACTTGCACAGGACAGAAGGAGCGTAAATCTTATACAGATCATAGGCCCTCATCAGGACCAGCAGCACCTGCTTGTGATGACACTGTGTATCAGAAGGGCCAGAGTGTCACCCATTGCATGAATTCATGTGTGAAGAAAGGGTTCTACTATAGAGACCTTCACAAAAAGCTGAGCAGGACAACAACTTAAAGGGTATGGCAAACTCACTGTCAACCTTCTGGACACATTTTAGCACAACGGGAGCCTGGCAGCTATTGAATCAGTCTGTTGCCATTTACTACCTGGCTTTAAAAGAGACTCCTAAGACTATCCCTTTAACTCTTATCTTAGGAGCAGGTTGTCATCCTTCTTTTGTTCATCCAAACTGAAATTGTGTAATTTGCTCCAGAAAAGGACTGGTTACATGTGGCAAGATGTAACCAGATTTCTTCCTTAAGATATGGGGGGAGAGTGAATGAACAAAGATAACCACTTTTTCTGGACATAAGAGGAAAGGAGGAAGAAAGAAATCAGAAACCTGATTATGTGAAGAGATACTTTGCTGATCTAGCAACAAATATCAGGGACAACCATGACACAGAATTGCATTATTCCTGCAAAAACTTCTAGTAAAACAAAGATTCCTAACATAGTAAGAGCCACCCCCCCCCGCCATATTATGCACATGCATCAGTAACTGGAGTAATACTGAGTACTGAAGCATTTTATTTTATTTTCAAGTCATCTGTGTGAAGTCAAGAAGGGAAATAAAAAAATTACACCTGACATCTGGCACAAATTTTTAGACTGATTCTAGCCAAATCCTATTTTTCACACTTGCTTCAATACATTGCAGATTCTTCTTAGTGGTTTAAGTACAAATGAAAAAAAGAAAGCCAGATATGTAACTCAATAAGTGCAGTCAAGTTTATTTTACCAGACCAAAGAGAATCCAAAGGCCTGTGATACAGGATGCATTCTCTTCATAACCCAATGTATCATAACATTACTGGTAAACAGTAGAATCGAGGCAGGTGTAAGAAGAAAGGGTTCCAGCAGTTGACATTTAACAAAGCTTTCCTTCAACAAAATGCCTTAACAAAAAGACATATCACAGGAGCAATGTACATTTGTTGCTTAACATTTTTACTGTATTAGTCACTCTCACACTAACAATATTTTATTACCTTTTCTTCCTTTGTTTTTTGTTTTTTTTTTTTTTTTTTAAATGTGTGCCCCACCCCCAGGACCAAGAAGCACTTCTGTCCTTTCCTGGTTACTATAACTTTCAGATTTGAACTCGTGTTTCTTCTAGACTTACATAAGATAATGATAATTTATTATTTTATAATAATAAAATAATTATAATATACTGACACTGGTATGACACTATTGACACGGATAATTCAGTGTCCACATACAGCGCAAATATCGAAGTGTGGATTCAAAGGCTCCAGACCAGTACATACAAAATTTACTGCAGATGAAGTTCTATGTCTCACAGCATCTACAACATTTAGACACTTCTCTTAAAAAAAAAAAAAAAAAAAAAAAAAAAAAAAAAGCACAGGGGCAGGGGGTGGTCTGTGAAAAAGACACACACAGAGGGAAAGTGGGAGTGACTCCACTCTGGGCAGAGCATGCTAAGTCCCACCTCTATTCCTTTTTTCATCATATGTCCGTCCCTACTATCTTTGCTATTGCCCTGCCCATGCCCAAAAGCTGCTGAGAGCTGCCCACACACCCACATACTTCCCCTGCCCTTCACCCCTGGGACAGGGAATGAGGAAGCTTGGCACTGGGAGGGGTGTGGAATCTGTAAGCACAATATGACCATAGTGGGGGTGAAGGAGCCCCATGCTAGTGTAGTGTTAATGGACTCGATACAAGATAGCTCTGAGCAGCTTTGGGAAAGCTGGCAGGGTGAAGGTGGCAACCTGCAATGCTGCAGACTGCAGCTGTGAATGAGTGCACAGTCAAAAGTCATCTTTGACTCTTCTTAAGTAAGAAGAGTTCCTCACAATTGATCCAGGCAACTCTGACTCAACAAGATCTGTTCATTTACTTTTTCTAACACTAAATGTCTCTGAGACTAGTACTGGGTTTGATCCTATTCGGTCTCAAAGCTTCCACCTTTCCTTGCAGCTGTCTGCAACCGTCAACCAAAGCTTCTTGTCTACTGTAATCCAAAACACAATGACCACTACAGCCCACAAACAGCCACCTCCCGTTTGATTTAAATTTATCTCCTAGAAAGTGAGGGCGAAGCAGTGAATCTTTGGAAGTCCTTAGTATACTTACAGTACAGTATGCTACTAAGCTGTGCTGCCCTGAATTAGAAAAACATTAAGAGTCAGTTCTAATTGGTGTGTCAGTTTGATCTTTGGGCGTCACTCACCTGCACAGACATGTTGGTATAAAGCAGCACATTTCCTGCATATTTATATCATTTTGCATTTGAACAACGAGCACTAGCTTAATTGTAATTTCTGTATTACATGTCCTAGAATAAATTGGAATAAAAGGAGGCATGAATGCTGTAAAACCAGAGAAACTTGCTACATCTACTTACCGTAACAAGGCTTCTCTTCCCGTCACAGTAATTCTTGTTGGGTAGCACTGAAAGGCCACTTAGAAATTCATTTAGATTTAAAAAACCAATAATCTACAGACCCCAAAACACTGACTCCTCACATTTCCTGTAAGCTGCATTGTTTTTTTGGTGGTGGTAGTAAATATTGGGTTTTTCTTAAGAATGGAGAACTTACACTTCCACCAGCTCTGTGCAACGCTTTGTATCACCTTATAAATCAACACCTCTTGCACATATAAACTGACTCCAGAGCGTTGCAATCTTCCTTATCTTTAAAACACCAACTTCCACCATAATGCTTCATCTTCAACTGAAAAGCCTTGCTTTAAATACAGGATTAGCATATCAATAGAAAAAAAAGAAATCTTATTTAATGCTTGAGAAGCCAATGGTGTAGTATCTTGTAAATGCGAGTAGCCTTTTGAAAGCCATAGTCCTATTAACTTTAACAAAAATCACATGACATAGATAATCAGACTGTTTAATTCTTGCAATCCTTAGATATACACACAGGCTGCTCTTTTCATCACAACTTTTGCCAGGAAACTAAACAGGTTTCCATACATTTTTAGCCAAACCCACTACAAGAGCATTCATTTACAGAACAAAAACAAAGACGAAAACCCACCTACACCATCCTGGTTTAAGCTAGATGAAACTATAATACAAACTGGAAGTAGAATCTACCATCCTGTAAAGAACACTTAATACATAGAGAATTTTCCATAAGGCTGTTCTAATTCATCTCAGATTGGTTCCATGGGCCACTGATGTCAATCAAAAGTTTCAGCACTACTTGGATCACATTTTTATTTTAACTCAATAGCACAGTGTTAATTCTTTGCATCCCCATGTAACTTCTTCATCCAGAGCTACTGAAACAAAAGTTTACAAAGGAAGGTAACTGTTACTAAACTGTACACAAATAGGCAAACCAAGGAAAAGATGCCTACTATAGTAAAGGTTAACCAAGAGGTACTTAGAATTGATGCCAAAAATTTTATATCAAAGGTCCATGAAAGTACACCATAGTCTCAGTGTCCAATACAGAGGTAACTAAGAAAATATTAGTAGCAGTGGTTTCCATAACCTCTGCCCTCTGGAATTTTATCCAGTTGCAACATCTAAACAGAACAATAATAAAGTGGGCCAGCTCTCAATATTACTAAGCTTTTCTGGATTTTTTTTTTTTTGGGGGGGGGAGGAAATCCACATTTCAGCTTTCTACAATAACAGTATCATAGCTCACAATTTGTAGATATTCTTTATACCTCAGCCAGTAGAGACATCCCTCCACTCTCATCCTTGTCCCTAAATTAAAGCTTAGATTATGTACAATGATATAAAAAACTGCCTTAGAGAAGTTCTCACTTGCTGAGTGCCTGAAAAAGGTTAGCTGCACAGCTACAAGCCATCCCAGTCGCATACCAGGTCCCATATGTCAAGGCTTTAGAACAGCATGTTTATTTTTGGCTTTGCATATTAATCCTCCGCTCTTCTTTCAGACCAAGGGAAGAGCAGAAAACTTTCAATTGTAAAGATATTTGCAACCCTCATTAGCAATAGTGCAAATGCTCTTTAGCAAAGTTTCTCTACCTTTATACATAGATGAAAAGCGAGAATTATGTTCCACCAGTCCCCAACACTACATAGAAACTCATCTCCCGCACAGGTCTTTCCCAAAACCACACTCACTGTGGGGGTGAAGATGAAAGCTGCACACTTGCTAATGGTGCCAAAACAACTAAAACTGGACAACAGACAGTGGCAATCTTTTTTGCCTGGACAATGTTAGACATCAAATCCAGCCAAAACCTTAAAGGCTCAGCCTCTATGCAGACATTGTGCCTGGTGGTGCCTAGTTAAAGCCTTACCTATGGAGATGACGACAATAAGCAAGCTGTGGATCTAGAGCTGTTGGCATCCCCCTACATCACCACTGGCAACCTGACAGAAGGACAATTACATGTCCTTCAAAAGGAAAGCAAACCAGAGGGTTGGTGATTTTCCCCCAGAGATCATTTTTTTAACATACCCAACATTTAAAAAGGTGATAATAGATGCCCCAGTCCTGCAAGCAATACCATCCACTGCAATAAGAATTAATCAAAAGCACAGCAAAGGGAAGGAGACACTGTACAATCTTCAGAGACATGAATTTTCCAGGTGGAGATCAAGAACAATGAAAGGTCTAAGTATAAAACTTGCAAACCTAAAAATCAGCTTAAACCTTGAAAAGAACATGCATCCCCACTTCTACTTACTGTTTAAAACTGTCGTCTTAGGTTGGAAGGGAGAAGATGGATTGGGTGAAAATACGATCTTTATGGCTTATAACTCTACCAAAGAGGTTCAACTTGCAGGATCAGGGGAGCACAGCAGTACTACACTAAGCTGTACAGCAAAAACTTCCCCCTTTTTTTCATTTGACAGTGACAAATTACACCAAACATTGACCTTTAGCTTCTAGACGTATTTAATGCCAAAACTCAAAGTATACCAAAAAAAGATACCAGCTTTGTAAACTTCCTAGCATTCCTTTCTGGCACTAGAAAAAACAAACAAAAAAAAAACCCAAAAAAACCCCACAAACCAAAAAAAAAACCCCCACAAAAAACCACCAAAACTTACAGTTTTCCAAACAGTTCTACAATGACAAAAGAACCAAAACATGATTACTGTTTTACATGAACAAACCAGGCTTTTCTTCAGTTCTAACCAGCTAATCTGTCTTTTCGGGTTCACATTAGAGTTGTGGCTTCCCTCTCTTATTCCAGTACTCCTGCATTGTGCAGCCTACTCTGACAGGTTTCACACATTTCTAGATACACCATGGATTTAAAACCAACGCTTGGAGGTCTTAACAATATTCTGTATCATCAAATTATCTTCATCTCATGTCAAAACACAAGGGAACTGTGGGAAAAGTGTGCATAAGTTCTTCGAACACAAAATATCTGGAGGTTTGGTTACAAGTCACAAAAGCCCAGAACAAGCATTTCTTCTACACCGATCTTTGCATTTAAAGGAACACCAGGAGATTAAATCTCCCTTTCTCCTAAAACTGTGGGTGGAGTGTTTTTTTGTTCAGGGTGGGGGGTTTTTTTTGGTTTGGTTGGTTTGGGTTTTTTTTTTTGGGGGGGAGGGGGGATTGCTTGTTTGGATTTGGTTTGGGGTTTTTTTTACATTTTTAATCTTTCTAGGTCCCTTTATGTTAGTTCCTCTAAACGCACTGCACTAAGAAATAAAGGGAATCCAAGGACAGATGATGAAAGTGATTAGAGGCTTAGAAAGATTTCCATATGAGGAGAGATTATTAAAACAACTGCCTCACTTATAGACAAGATGAATGGGAGGGATCATAAGAGAGACATGGAAAATGAGAAGAGACATTCCACAGAACGTTTTTTCATCACTAGAAAGCAAGTGGATTTCTGTATTCTTTTTTAATGTAAGCCTTTGTGTGTGCATGTGTGATTACGTAAGAATCAGTTCATCCACAGAACTGATTCTATTGCTAGTCTCACCAAGGCTGAAAGCACAGGAAGATTGAAATTAAGATTCCCTGTTTGTTCATAAATAAACCACATCTGTTCCAGGTAAGTTTTGTTTTGTTTTGTTTTTAAATAAAGGAAGAATTCTTACCATTTCAAATATAAGTCTACCACTAATAAGAGAAAGTTCTGAATAGGCCCCAATATGCAAGTAATTACATAATTAGGGCTTCCTGCATCTCTCTCTAAAGCATCTGGTACTTGTTAAAAGCACGACGTATCACTGCATAGACTTCTGATGGGATGCAGTAAAGGAACTCACATGTTTTAGTTGTACTGGAAAAGAACTTTTCCCCTACAAAGCCATATGTATAAATTTATAACCCTGATGAAATGTGGAGGATTTTTGTACTGTAAGGGGTAAGAGATCAAGAGTGAAGAGCAATGTCCTGATCAGCAGCAAAAAAATTGCATACAGAGGTTTCTGAGGTCTACCTGGTGAGCATTCAGAGATGACAGCTTTAATAGAGCCTTGAAAGGTAGCCCTGACACAATGCTCTAGAAGCAAAAGTCAACACAATGAGGCATAAGTTAGCATAGCCAAGATACTTTGAGCATCAGGAATGTTACTATTGCAATTGCATAGACCTCTGCATGGACTTACTGCCTAACAATAGAATCATAGAATCATAAAATCATTTAGGTTGGAAAAGACCTTTAAGATCATCCAGTCCAACCTAACCTAACATTACCAAGTCCACACTAAACCAATTAAGGGTAGACTAGACTAAACCATGTCCCAAAGTGCCACATCTACACGTTTTTTGAACGCTTCCAGGGATGGTGACTCCACCACCTCTCTGGGCAGCCTGTTCCAATGCTTGACTACTCTTTCCATGAAGAAATTTTTCCTAATATCCAATCTAAACCTCCCCTAACGCAGCTTGAGCCCATTTCCTCTCGTCCTATCGTTATCTACTTGGGAGAAGAGACCAACACCCACCTCACTACAACCTCCTTTCAGGTAGTTGTAGAGAGCAATAAGGTCTCCCCTCAGCCTCCTCTTCTTCAGACTAAACAACCCCAGTTCCTTCAGCCGCTCCTCATAAGACTTGTGCTCCAGATCTTTCACCAGCTTTGTTGCCCTTCTCTGGACACGCTCCAGCACCTCAATGGCCTTCTTGTAGTGAGGGGCCCAAAACTGGATGCAATATTCCAGGTGAGACCGAGTACAGTGGGACAGTCACAAGCACAGTATAGCCAGAATCTGAGCACCTCTAGTCTCCCACAGTAGTCACTGCAAAAACAAGTCCCTTAAGGAAGCACCACAACACTCTTCAGCTGTCCTGCAAGATACATTCCAGCAAGAACAGTACTTGGTGCACGACAGCTAAAAATGCAACCCTTGTTCCCAAATCTTGTCCTACTTCACAGCTGAGGTCCTGATTTTGAAAGATGTTGATTAGTTTTCAGAGTGTTGCAGGAATCAACTAGTAGCGGATGTGAAGCACAGTGAAGCTGCCGCAACTGGCGTTAGCAGAGGTGAACTGAAACATTTTGCACAGCTGTATTTTCCACATTGATTTTACCTGTGCCACCCGAGAGAGCTGCAGTAATCCAGATCATCATGACCAGATACTGTTGACAAGGAGAGGCAGGAAGTCTCCTGGAAGGGTACCCTTCTTAAAGCTGGGGACGGATGATTCACCAGAACCAAGGTAACCACACAACTGTAAATCTATACCCACCAAATAATACCAGAACTGTAAGGCACTGATACCATTACGCTATGAGCAATAGTAGTTTTATGCCCCACTCTGTACTGCCATGCACAGCACAGCTTGGCTCTCTTGTGACTCGTCCAAGGAAGAGAACAGGAATCCAGCCTCTCCCTCAAAATACTTGGCCCCCTTAGGCAGCAGTGACTCCCCCCATGTTAAGAATGACTCAGCTGTTCTTCATTAAAGTGTTTTCTCTCTCTCAGGCACTGGGGACTTTGCACAAAATGTGACATATGGTTCATTGGAGAGCTGTTAGCAGAGCCCAGGATATCTTCAAAGGGCCTCAAAGAAGAAGGTATTGAAGAGACCTGTTGCCTTACACTGAAGGAGATTTTTAGCTGCAGCAGGAATTTTAAAATCCCCTTCTCCTCAGATTCTACCCATTTACAAACTCAGCAGGCTATATTCACAGTAAGTTGCTCTAGCACTTCTGCAAACTGAATTTGGTGATGCCTTCCTATCATATATACAGCTGCAATTTTGGAACAGTCTTCTTGCCTGTCCACAGAGAAGGCTTCACTTTCTCGTAAGTAAAATCCTTAGATGAGCTCAAAAGACACAGGCACTAAGCTACAGAGCTGGAGAAGTCCTTCAAAACCTGCCCACCCAAAAACTGGAATCAGTAGCCTATGTTATACAGACTATAAGATCAAACAACTACTTTGACACCTCTCTTTCCCCCAGGCTTTATTAAATCTATCTCACCCTACTTACTATACACTGTCCCTATCCTGCTGACAAAACCAACTCCAAGACTTTTTTCACACAAGCAAGTCTCCCTAGTTTGTTCAGGTTCTCTGAGCATCCTCCCATCAGCTCTGTATTGCTGTGTTCATGCTCTGCGTTGCTTTTCTTCATGGACGTTTGGAAATAGCAGCTTTAACTCCAGCTGCTCTGATGCTTTTTATTCCATCTCTGAAAGAAAAACAGCATCCTGCTTTCTTGCTTCATTCCTACGTAACACCACCAGTTGTTGCTCCAGTGCCTGCACATTTCCATCCCCCTGGTTAAAGCAGTAAGAGGAATGTTGAAGTTATCCAGGCAATTTACTCAGGAAAAATTCTTATTTGTCCAGAATAAGCACAAATGGATTTAATGCAAGCTCTTGCCATCATCTGGAACATACAACCTGCTGTTACCGCCTCTAGCAATTATATTACAAGTTCTGTGATATCTGACACAACTTGTAAAGCCCAAACCCTGGAGCAATGCAATTACATACAACTCTACAAGCTTGTTCCAGAGTTACATTTCCAGTTCTCAGGGTCACAGGAAGGGAAGGAAAGTCTAATTCTGATGAAAAGAAACCCAAGATCAGACAAAAGCCCAATGCTTTCATAAAATTGTCTTAAGCATGAGATTGCTTTTTTTTTTTATGTTTCAATACACAAGTACAATACACAACACTGAATGTTAGCCATAATACTTTATGCTTGTAAGCAGATCAGCTAGACTATAGAGCAGAGGCTTCAGGTTTAACTCTTAAACATACCAAAAATCATCCTTGAAAGTATGCAACTTTCTTCCATAGCCACAGTAAGCTAGGTAGCACATTATTCTTACAGCAAGAACAATGAAGAAAAACTATGTAGTTCAACTTGCAAAGAGAAAAACAAAAGAAATACATACAATTTTTAGCTGTGTCATAACTAGTTTTAACTAGTCATAACTAGCATGTGCACCCTGCTTGTGGTATGAAGAGCTCTGTAGACTCCAGTAGTAAAGGTACAGTGTATAGGGTTACCTATTTTTAAAACATTTCATTATGCAGCAACAATCTGAAGCACACCATCTCCTTTCCAGCACTGTCAATTAATGGACTGGAGGGATGGAAAGAACAGCTAATGCACAGTGGGGGGGGGGGGGGGGGGGGGGGGGGAACAAAAAAAAAACCCAAAAACCAAAACACACCCAAGCAAAACCTCAAGAACCCTCCCCGCAAAAAACCCAAAACCCAGTCTTCCTTCATAAATAGCTAATCCCTACACTTCAAACTGTGAAGTTCATTTATTGACAAATGCAGGATCTCATCTTAGCATAGAAAACAGAATAAACAAAATTTCTGCTGATATCCCAAGTCAGCTAGAGCAACCTTCTTTTTTTTCACATCTTTCTGCAGTGCACAGGAAGAGCCCTTTGTTTTACACCTGTTTGAGCTGAGCATTTAGGTAAGAATTTGAAATCTGTGCATAAACTAGAGAGCCAATGCAGCCAACTGTGTGACATTCACCACAAAGGGTACTAAACATACAAAAGGATCACAAGTATTGCCTATACATGGTTACCACATATTGTATGAACAAACCATTGAAATAGTAAGATAAAGAAAGATGAACTTGCCAGCAGACCATAAGAAAAACTGTCTCATAAAGTCATACATCACGGATACACAGTATATTCTTACCTTATCCCTAGCACACACACAGATACACCTTTTCTGTTGATCTTCATCCCTGCCACAGCCCTTCCTCTTGTAAGTAACTTCAGGAAGGGACCGGTAATCATTCTCTACTGCTAGATACAATCACCTGATCCACAGTTCATTAAACAGAGACCTTGAGAAACAGGACCAAACCCAGATATCCACCAGTGTGATCTAGACAGCGAGTCACTTCATTAAATCATCAGCGCTGTTGACTTTGGTGAGTAAGTTCTCTATTACCCTCACTTCCAATTAGTTTCTGTTCTGGATAGATCTTGAACATCGGTTTCTGTTATGTCAGCAACCAGTTTCGTTTTGTTATACCAAAGAGGATGAGAAAAGCACCCATGAAAAACTTCCCTTTGGATCGACAACGCAGCAAACGCGGGGACCGCTCGGGGAACACGCCGCAGGTTAGCAGTCCCCCCTCAGAGCTCGGCACCCAGGCCCACCTGGCAGCCCCACCACCTCCACCTCCCCGAGCCGTTTTGGGGGATGGCCACCATCAGCCCTTGCCGTGCCCTCACACGCTTTACCCGCGTCTTGCGGCGCCGGTGCCCCTCCGGGTCCGAGTACGTCCTATCCACGGCCAGCGCCGTGTCGCTGCCCGGCATGCTGCCCCGTCGTCGTCGTCGTCGTCGTCGCCGCCGCCTCCTTCTTCTCCTCCTCCTCCTCCTCAGCGGCGCCCGCCAAAAGCCCGCGCGCAGGTAGGGGTCCCGTTAACGGCCGCCCAACCGCCAGCCCAACGGCCGCGGCACTGAGGGGAATCGCGGCTGCCGCCGCGGTGCGGGAGGGCCGGGCACGCCCCTCCGGGCGTGCCCGGCCCTCCCGCACCGCGGCGGCAGCCGCTCCGCTTCTCCTCAGCCGGCACACCCGGATTAACCCCTCAGCGCTCCGGCTCCCGCCCAAATGAGTCGTGAAGGGGTCGAGGTTCTGGTGTTCCCTCCCCCGCCCCGCCGCCCGCGGCCTTCGAAAAAGGGAGAACGCCTGAGGGGAGAAGAGGGTGGGAGCGAGCTTTAGGCAGAGGGAGTGGGCCATAAATCGCCTTTTTTTTTTTTCATTTTCATTTTCAAGGCTGGGGCGAGGATGATCTCCCAGAGGAGATGGAAGGGTGACAGGCCCATTCCTTCCTGCCGACAGCCGCTGGTTTGGTGCAGGTTTTTCGCTGGACTTCTGTTAAAAGCAACCTAGACCCCGTGGCTACAGCGAAACATCGCAAATCCTAAAGGTTCAGAAGTCCAAAAGGGTAAGAAAGGAAGAAACCAGAAGTATTAACTATGTTGTCGGTTTGGGGTAGACTCACTTGTAAGGTTTTGACAGTTTGCGGTAACATAAGGCACCTGGGCACAATGAGTGCTGCTGCTGGAAAGCCCTTGGTACCTAGAGCTTTCCACAATAAACATGTTATAAAAATTCTGTCAAACCAACTAAGTCATCACAGTCTGCATTTTCCAAAGTGGTCAGTGGAGCACGGCAACCAATTCGGTCCCCATTTCTGCACATTACACATATGAGATAAATCCTTCAGTGTCCTGGCACAGGGGAGCTTCAAACCAGACTTGTAAATACCCAAGGAATACTTGTTTTCCAAAGGCATGCGTATGCCAATGTACTTAAATTCCTAAGAGTTGAGCGGAGTTCCTGGCTGATTTTTGCATTTCTCTTCAGAACACCTATGCTGAGGAATTAATTTAAATCAGTAACACTTAACACATTTTAAACTACTGAAAAGTTTAAGTAGCATACTCTTTTTATAATCATTAAGTTGTACAGGAGATGTACTTTTTTCTTTTTCTCGTATAAGTAGAATAGTTGGGTTACCACTTCTGCCTTGTTACACAAAGTAAACCTGGAGTTCCTTCGGACTGACTCCCTTGCAACACCAGCAGGACTTCACCTTTTAGGTACAGCTGTCAGGATGCTCATGCACGAGTCGCACTGCTTTTCTTCTCTAGTATGGAGACGGCAACAGTCCCAAGGCATGTGCATACACGAACATACATAAATCAGCACAGCTAACTATCTTACGGTGGGCTTGCAGCTTTTAAAAAATATTTCCCTGACACCATTTACATTTTTTATTGAAATCTTATGTTCTGAGATAACTCTACTACCAGAGGTTAATTATCTGACACAAGGGCCTCCTTGGTGTTTTCATGTAACGAGGTCTTCAAAAACGAAGGACCTGAAATTCCGAAGTAAAAATAAATCCTACACCTCACCTTCTTGGCAGGTGTTTCTTCTTCAATCGTAACAGTAGTTTTTACGAAGTTATCCCAAATTAAGTAGTGAGTGGGTTTCCTAAGGGGACCATTATTTGCCCAATGCAGTATTCAAAGTAACCAAACTAACACAGGATACCTGCACACAGGTGATGACTTGCCATCCTTCCCATACTTACGCAGCTGAATGAGACAGCCGAAGTTGGAAGGCTGCTGTGAAAAAGCTTTAAAATAGGAATTGGATTTCTTCAGTCCTTCAGCTCAGACATGAAAGTCAATTCATGACTCAAAATGTGCCAGAGGGTGGGGAACTCTGGAGGTAAAGGTCAGTGAGAAATTAAGTAGGCAAATGTTGTGGGTTCGGGGTTTTCACTGAAGTCATAATTGCACATTTCCAAAGGGGACTGTGCAGTTTCCAGCACCTAGGATGAAACATCCTTATTTCCTCAGAAACTTTTGGGGTTTTTTTAAAGCCTTGCCAGATGCAGTTGATCAAAGCATAGAGAGGGTAAGTAGTTGGATAAGGGGCACATAAAAGGCTTCAACCTCTTGGCTCTTCAGTAATACAACGCTTACTGTAAATCATAGTTTATTCAAAAGTTTAAGAGTTTTATTTAAATAATATCAGCGTTATTTAAATAATACCAGCAGACTAGCCACAAAATGATGAAACTTCTCTTCAAGATGAAAAGAGGCAGGCATGTGCAATATATATTTAGAGGTACATCATGTATGGTGGGGTTCAGTGGTATTAACATACATACTAATACACTTATGAAGAAAGCACTCTCTCCTAATGTAACTTCTTAGAAGAGAGGATAATATGGTTAGTCTCACAAGACCTCGGTGTTGCATTAGTCACACCTTCCAGTCAAGCCTGTGGATCTGTTTGCTTGGGCGCTGCTCTCAGTGGTGGCACTTACCACCACGCTTACCAGCACCTGTCCTGCACCAGTAGCGAAAGAAAGCCCTGGCACTGGCCGGTTCCTGGAGGAGCTGTGACCGCGGGGCAGCAGGCTGGGCAACTAGGAACGGCTGCTGCACACAGCAGCAAGTTATGGTGGAGCAGAAATAGCTGCTTGGGTCGAGGCACCTGTGCCGCAGGTCAGGAGAGCCCTTCTGCAAAAGCTGAATTAGGAGCTGTTGCCATCTCGGCAGTCTCTGCAGGTGCCACGCTTTGCAAACATCTCAGTAAATGGTTCTTTTCGTATGTTGGAGTTAAATCAGCTGCATCTTCAGAATGTAAGTTTAGTGTATATCAAGCTATGGTGCCACGCGATTCTCTGGCCAAAGGCCGCTCTTTTCCCCCTTTCCCCCTCACACTCGTGCCACTAGGTCCTTCCCAGCCTGTAGCAGGAGCAGAAGGACTGTTACCCTATGTCATGTTTGCGGAATACGATTCATTTTGCTTGGCTGAGGAAAGGCAACTCCCCCTCCTCTCGCACACACAGCTGGTTTGTACAGTTCTCCTTCTCCACTCCAAAACAGAGACATGCCTCCCTGAACGTGGCAGAATAGTGCACAGCACAGTACTTCTGACAGCCTCACCAGGTACTTCTCTCACTGTTATTTTCAAAAGCCCACAGAGTTTAAATAAATGCTCTTCCCACACACTGCACGTACTCTCAACTGAACCTTCAACCCACTAAAGCAAATCCTTCCAGATACTGGCAGGAGCATGAAGCTGGACTCACAGTGACATAGATAGAAGTGGTAGCCCGCAGATGAATTCCCTCACCTTTTGTTCTTCCCACAAAGTGTTTTTAAAATTAATTTCTATGGTTTAAATTAAAGGTAAAAGCGTTAAACCATCCCAGCCATCCATTGTGTCAATCTTAAAGTTCAAATACCTCAAAATCCCTCACTGACTGCCCAGCTGTCCTTAGAGGCACAGAGTGACTTCATCCTTTTCCAGTGCTTTCCCTCACTTCAGCATGCTGGCACAACCCACAACGCTCAACTCTTGACATTTACATTATTTTGCCTACCTTTTTAAAGTGACCTTTCAACAAATAATGCCAATTAGGAATGGAAGGCCTGGTTAGACTTAAGATCACTGTACAAGGGCGTACACCACTGTCTTCAGCTTTCAGAGGGACAGACATCGATATCGGGTTTGCCTGCACCGCCCTGTTTAGGAAAATCAAATCTCTGGAGGGGCAGCAGAGGCACTGCCCAAAGCAGGCCTGTCAGGTGCAGCCTGAGCTTTCTACAGATGACTCCTGTCTCACTCTTCCCTGCCAAAGCTGCATCTTTGCCATCCATTTCCTGCTGCATGACCCCACACAGCAGACACGGCAGTCCCACCTGTGAGCCATGAATTATCTATACTGACTTCTGTATAAGCCATGGAGGGAGAAGAAGTGGCAGTGGCGACAGTGGGATTACTTAGCAAAACCCAACTCCCACACAGTGTAATCCCATAGACAGGGTCATGCACACACACTGGGAAGTAAGTGTCACAAGAAAGGAAACCTTTATTGAGAAGGAAGGCATGGAAATCCTGTCATTAGGAGGCTGGCTTGAGTTTTGGCCCTGTTCTCTTTTGGCCCTGTTCTCTTTCCAGTTTTATCATGAGTCTGGATCTTGGCAGTTCAGTTCTGTGGACTTCCACTGCCATATTTGTAAAAGGAGAAGCACAGCACATTTTTCTTCTGTGGAGCACCTTGAGCTCTCCAGAATTAAAAGTACTATTATTAAATGTTGTGTTCTGATGTTGTTGGGAGAAATTAAACATATGGTGTCAAGTGTATATTTCAAAGGCACAATCAGGAAGGAGGCGAAGGTCCCTTGTTCCACAGTGGTAATACCTGTACTCTAAACAGGATACTGGGGGCTTCTTACGAGACCCTTTTTAACGTGCCCTCCAAACCTTTTTCCAAAAGCTTGTAGCAGCCAGCCTCTGGGGAAAAGGTCTATGTGATGACAGACTCTCAGTGCCATTTCTAAATCTGACGGCAAATGGAACAGTGCTGAGTGACGTAGGTCTTGCAGTTATCCATGAGCACACTGTCACGGTTCTCAGTTTATCTGCCAAAGCATGAGCCTTTCACACCCACAGGAAAGGAGATACTCCGCTTGTCTGTACCCAGCACAAACTACCAAGGGATCACACTGAGACTTACAGATTGCATTGCCAAACTGTGACGTTCATTCAGAAGATGTTGATAAACATTCAGATATCAAATGAAAATTTTAAATCTCCTCTCCCCCCATCCTCTACTCATTAAGAAACATTTTATGTGCTTTTAGGATATAACAGCCGTGGACACTCTGTGAGTACCCATTTTCTACACAGGAAAAAACTCCAAAACTAAGACTGTCATCGTGTATTAGTGAGATGCATTGATGGAGGGTGAAGGATAGAGAAACAAGTGAAAAATTCCAGTTGAGGGTAACAGAAGTTGTCCCTCTTCTTTCTTTCCCCTGCATACTATCCTGTGTCCCTTGCTGTGCAATGAGAGACAATTTCAAGCCCTTATTCTCATACAGCCTAGGAAATCTCTGCTACATAATTCCTCATTGCTGCTGCTGAGTGACAGCAGTAGTGCAAACAGTACCTACAGGATGGTGGCAGTGTTTTGCATTTCAAATGCTGTGAATAAGAGCCACCTTTTTAGCAGACTTGAATGCCAGCTGTTTTGTATACACAAGAACTTGCCTGGAGCCCAGCTATTTACATTAAAGATGACCTACGTTGCAGAGGCAAGTACAGAATTCTCCCCTGGGCAATGTGAATGGTTGCTGCTCATCAGCTTACAAATTTTCTTCAGCCTCATAGCATGTGATTTGGGGCCCTTCTGGGAGTAAGTGTACGCAGCCTGTCTGTCCTGAATCAGCTGCTTTGAGATTGTCATGAGGTATGCAGGACCAACAGCTGCAGCCTGGTGGCACAAAAAGGTGTACCCCATTCCAAAACACAAATGTGAACTTGCATCCAAACCGTTCAGACTGCAGCCAGAAGACAGCCAGCCTGAATCTCCTATTACTGCATATCCCGGGGTTTACATCAGTGCGACCTCTTATCCCAGAATAAAATAAACAAGCCAAAACCTCAAACTAGACATAGCCCATGAGCACACGAATTGCTCTCAGGATGTGCCACCTCTACCCACTGCTCAGAGAAGTGTACGCAGCCCCTGTGAAGTGGCATGTAGCTGGGTAGCTGACATCTGAGCTCCTAAAGGCTCAGTTAATACACCACAGTAAGATAATACACCACAGTTTTCACCCTACTGCTTTATGGCCGTAACTCCACAGACATCCCCGCGCAGTTTGTGGCTGATGGTTGCACACATTGTGCTGGATAGGAACCTGTCACTTTTATTTTTCTGTGAAGTGCATTGCATGGCTGTGGCTCTGTATAAGTTATGTCATGCTAAATGTGTGACATCAATCATTTCCATATCAAGAGACAATGTCCAATGCAGGATTAGGACTTCTTTGCCAGTCAACCACAAAACAAAGATGGGTTATGAGAGGACAGAAAAATTAATGATTACACAAGTAAGCCTACACCTCTTCCTGCTGAGCATTGTTACACTGCAGGCCTTTGGGTTTCACTACAGCGACTATCTATAGAGATGCAAGTTACAGGGACATGAAGCTCAAGTTCCCTCACCACTATCAAAGTCGACCACCTACAACTTGTCTAACCGCGGTTCTGCTAAATCTAACTCAATGCAATATGAAAGCTTTCCTTTAAAACGAGGTGAACAGGGAAGTGTGTTAAGTTGGTTATCTGGTGGGTTACCCAGGCATTAATAAAAGCCATTAGATAAATATGGTTAATACCCCGTTTAAGATGAGCATAATAAAACCAGAAAGCTCCTTCCAGTTTACTTCTCAATCTGCCAGACCTAAACATATGACATCCAGCTCTGACTTGGGTGACAGGGACTTGAAAGATTAACATCAATGATGCTGAAAAGCCCAAATGCCATGATGTTTAATGGGCATAAATTTTCGAACTGCCTGATTTTCACAACAAATATTTTAAAGGCAGCAAATTGCAAACAAAAAAAACCCACAGCGTAGCATAGACATTTGCATTACGCTAAGTAAATTTGTCTCAATCATCATTTCTAAGCATCCAGCAACACACTCCCTTTACTCATCTAAATATAGTCATTTATCAAGGAGCCAGTTCTGAGTTTTTGCTATGTATTACTATATAATTCTGCAGGACAGTTTTCACTGAATAAAGTATTTGCTGTATTTGCTTCTTGGTTGCATTGCTGACAGTTATTACATTCATTTTACTTTCATTTTATAATGCTTTTTATGGAAAAAATCCAGGTCCATTGATTAAAGTTTTGCCAATTGCTTCAATATGCAAGGCCATTACCACATATTTCTGCATATTCCACAGCACATTCACTCACTACTTACGTCCCAAAGGTAGGGCCAGAGCTTCATAACTTCCTGCATGTAAGCATTCTTAACAGTATCAAACTGCAGCATCTGTATGCATATGTTACTACATCAGAACTATATAATTATGACTACTGGAATCATGATTTAGATTGGAATTTAGATTTAGTGAGTTTAGACATGTGACTAGTTGACCATGGAGGCAAGTGATAAGATATAAAATGATTCCTATTTTTAACTAACCTGGTGCTGTCAGATGCTTTAGAATAGTCTGTGAGAGAATACAGATTCTAAGCAGAAAAAATAAGTTTGAATTTTTAACATATACTCATATGCATCCTTTTGGGCCTTTTAAAATCATAATTTCATAAGCTATTATTCATTACTAAATTTGGGGGACAATTCTTGAAAGATTGAGGTCTTCTGCTTTGTTGTTACAGAACCAGTAAAATGTATGAAATATCATACAGTACAATTTTCTTATCCCTGGGACCTGAGTTTCAGCAGGAATATATAAGAAGCTTATTTTACAATGTTTTTGGTAATTGTAGCAACACAAGGTAGAGTTCCAGCATTTCAGGGGAATTTTCCCCTGAACTTCCATAAGTGGAAAATGTTACAGCATGAGGTCACTAGAAAATGCAATGGTAGAGATACAACATTTGCCAGTAAAAATTTCTGTTCTGCTACACAGGAATATAATTTTCTGGAACTAAATTAATACCTTTTTCCCCAGCATAATTGTAACTGAGCTTTTCTTACCAAAGTTATGTCCACGAAGGGTAGGATTTCTTTTTCTTTACCTTCTTAACCAATAGAACTATGTTGATAAAGCACTTCTATGTAAAGCAACCCTAAGGCAACAGAAGCGTAGAGAACAGCTGTGTCCACAGACACCTGACAGCACTGCAGAAGACACCCTGCAGCAGCCAGACAGCTCTGTGGCTGGAAGAAACTGAAACCCCTCTGCCCTTCCAGCGCCCACCATGTACCCAGCCCTGCCCGTCACCAGCTAGCCTCAAGTGTCTCTGAAAGATGAAGCTGTCCTTCTTCCTACCTAAAAAAAACCCAATTTTGGCAGCAGGGTTTGGGTTGGTCTGATCTGGAAGGTTGGCAAGTAATTGCCTCTGCTCGAGCTACGAGCAGCTCCCCATTTCTTTTTTGTAACCACCTCAGGCCAACAATTTTACAGATGTCAGACAGATTTTTCAAGCCCAGTATAAAGGCATGACATTATCAACAAGAATCTCACAGGCACATGCTTGCAAATCAAAACAGAGGAAAAACTGTAATAATTATAGGCTTACTAGTGAAACTGTTCTTTTACAATGTTCCCTTAAATTTATTTGTGTTTGTGCGTGTATCTCGCACACATAGACAGCCTTATAAACAATTTTATTTAAAGTATTATGAGGGGAGAAATGTTCCAGCTTTCCTATTCGGCTAATAAAGATTAATTATTACATGTAGGTTTTGAAACACTTGTAATTAAGAGTCTCAGTAGAAAGCATTGGAGCAATACATAAACTCTAATAGCAACATAAAAACTCCAATAGTAACATGGTATATATCAAAAGTAATTAAGAGTTCTAGGGCCCAGGCATATAAAAGTTATGACAAAGGAACACAGCTGAGGAGAAGTCGTGTTACACAAACCAAGACAAACCCTTCTGAAATAAGTGGTATTGAAAAGACATAGGACATGAAGGGAAAGTGCCTACCTTGCAACTCACTCTGACGCTTACCAATTCCAACGATTTTCAGCATCTCAAACACACAGGTCTGATACAATTACGAAACAACGGAACATATTCTTCATTAACACTCACCAAAACCTTGCAGTTCTTTCAACGGAGGGTTGTCTTTTTTTCTAAATGATACATTTTCTCATGCATTCTATCTTTTAAAACAACGTATCACAAACCTTTCACTGTTTGAAAACTTAGCAGGAAAAAGCTCTTGAGAGGGCTTTTTTTTTTTTTCTTTTTCATTTCACTTATTTTTCATTTCTGCCCCAAGCAGCTGCAAAAGGGCACTCTCTATACATGCCCGTGTTGCGTAGATAAAGAGCGATCCCAGCTACAGGTGGGGCCTCCCGACAGCACAGCCACCAGCTGACATCAGCAGCCTTGCAACTACGGGCAGGGAAGGTATCAGAGGCCCCAAGGCCATAAACAGAAATCACCAGTTACCGATACCGACCTGGAAGCAACCCATGCGAGCTGCCCATGGGCAGTGGCACAGGCAGGGGCCTATTTATACTATGTACTTAAGCTGCAACAAAACCCACTGCCTGCTTGGGTGCCACTGCTTCAGAGTTAGTATGTGGAATTGATGACTGGTAGCCTGTAATGCTGCGTGTGTATGTATTATCAGGGCAGAGAGATGTATCTTTAATGCCCATGTTTGGTCTAGTATCTTATCCTTGAGGTTGGGTTGTAATTTGGATGCAACAACGGTGAGCTGATCAGAGAGCTGATCCAGGTTAAAACTACCTCTGTCAAAACAAAATAAATTATTAGATTGCAAAAATACATACGTATTAGTTTTATAAGCTCCCTCATCTGACTGGCTGCACAGCTCCTTTAGCTGTGGTGTTGACTCAGGAAAGTGGGCAGGGAATCATACCTGAGGGCAGAAGGCAGAACCTAGCAGAAGTCAGAAGTAAGGACTAAAGTTGATCATGCAATCACATTCTTAGTTGCCCGGAGCTTCATTGTGTCATAGCACGTTGGGTACGTTTGTATCCAAAGACTCTTAACATCAATATTCTGTGGATCTTTATGGAGGTTAATTATCCTTGTAAAAGATATGGAGTGAGGATACAGTCAAATGTTAAGCCATCTAACATTTACGGAAATCTGTAAAAGCATGGGCACCCCAAAATGAACTATTAAACCTTTAAAATGAACTACTTTCTCATTTTCTAACAGAACTTCAAAAATAGTATGATTCATTCAGGCCTTGGAAAAATAACAAACAGCTTCAGCCAAGCAAAAACCTAGTGGGAAGCTTCAGAGTGAATCTTCTGGGTGAGATCGGCAATTATATGAGTATCATAATACCAGCTGCTGAAATTATGATGAGGGAAAGATGAAAACTAACAGGACTGCCTGAAGGACCAAGAATAATGCAAATGTGGCATTAGAACATCTGTGGAGATGAAGCATCTGAGGTATGACATTGTGACAAACCTTTTTTTGACTCGATTCCCCCAAAACTTCTTGACACAGCCCTCTTGTTTCCTTTCGTAACTTCTAGATCTACACACATACAAACGTGCATCAGTAAACATGTGCACATGAGCATTTTCCCCTCCCCTCATTTTCCAGTATTCCTCAGTAGCTGTGAATGACACCTGCAGCAAATGAATCCCTACTATTTTCAACATGTCTTTATACTGCCCTGTGATCTCAGAAATAAGAAAAACACTAGACAGAAAACTTTGAGGTTAAAAATATATTGCTCAAGCTATCTTCTCTCTGTTCATTAGGTATTCTACAGACATGCATATGTATAAACACACATTATTAATTTATGCCTCCCCAGTGCTTACTGCATTTTATAGGCAGAGCAAGCAGTTTCTGTGTGGCACTGTGTGGTGTGTAGGGGGAACACCCACGTTGTGCCTTCTTGACTTCAGTCTGCCAAAAGCCTGAGCAGTTGTCAACTGGTCACTGTGTTGGATGGAGAGTAAATAGTAAAAGGGCAGCAGGAAGAAAGTTAACAGGGTTTGGGGTATTTTTTTGAGAAGGGATGTACCCATCTTGAAGAGTGTATTTTTATCCCAAGAAGAAAAAAATAAGTGGACCTGTGTGCATGTTACGGGTTGACTGGAGAGGTTTCAGAGCTGTTTTTTAGTAATTAACTCTTGCAACAGATTTTTAAAATGTCCTAAATTAGGACAAAACTTTTAACTTCTGTGAGCATTACCAATTTTCAACAGCTAAGGACCCTCCCAAATCTCTTCTGCTATTGCCAATGGGTTTTAGTTCACTAAATTGTGGACAGCCATTAAAGTAGGAAGAAAAATCAGTCCTGTAACTGGAGCAAGCAAGTTCTTCTCATGTTCTGCAGAACCATTCAAATAAGACAGCATCAGTGTCTGTAGTTTACTGCAGTCCTGCTGGAGGTGTGCAATAAAATCTTGCTTTCAGCCACTAGTAAATTTGCATTCTTTTCACCACAAATTCTGTGGCACTTGGATACCTTTGAATGTCGGATATGGAGCCCTCAGTCACACTTACTTGTGTGTGTCTAGCTATTTCAAGCTAGAATTTATATACATAAATTATATTTATGCACATAAATACATATATTTATAGGTACATATATATATACACATATAAAATAGAGAATACGCAATAGCATCATTTCTTGAATCACAACTATGAGAAGCTGTATGAAAACTTGCAGGTTTAATACTGAGCAGCTGCAGTGTTTTCATATTAACAGGTTGGCTGCAAGCTAGCAGGAGCACTTCCGCCAGAAGAGTGTCTCAGGAGGAGGGAAGAAATACATAATTTGTTCTAGCCCGCTTTTCCTAATTCCATTTACTAGGATTTAATTGAATGAGTGCAGAAAAGCTACCTAAGAACCATATCCATGATGACAGTTTGTTCCCAATAAGAAATTTCTGAAATATGTCTCTAGGTTTCTGCATGTATGTTACTTCTCTGATTCAAATCTAATGACAGTAATTGAACAGATTTTGATCATCAAGGATTTGATCAGCATATAGTGCTGCTGCTTAGACATATGGGGATTCCTACACGAGACATCACAATTTAGTTAGACCTTGTAGATCATGCTGTCAGTACTGGTCAGCATCAGTTTCTGGAGCAGCTGTGGCAGAATTTACCACGTAGGTGAGACATGTGCTGCAATGGATACTCAGGACTAATTCTTTCTACTTTGAATTTCAGGTAGTTTTGCAAAGACACTGATGTATTTATGCAAGTACTTTGAAGAATATGCTGACCTTGTCAGATTGTGTGGCACCTGAGAAAGAACATGGAAACTATTTTCCAGGTTTTATAAATGCGCACATACAAATTATTGACTTAATTTATGGCCAACGGCTCTTCCATAAGGTTATTTCAAAGGCACTCTGATGTTTTACTGAATTATCCATCACACAGGGCTATAGTATGTGCATCATTTATTACAACTGAACTTTCCTGGATAATCTACTTGGTCTTTTTATTTCGTTTTTAATCTGTCTTTCCTTAAAAAAGATCTGGAGAGCATCAGGGTGAGGTGCTAACAAAATAACAGAAAAAAAAAACCAGAGTTAACTTTCAGATATGGCCACAGCACTAACACTGCTAAGCAGGGAATCTGAAAGACCTCCCACTGCAACCTTTTATTAATATTCAACCTTGATCTTTCTGCATCCTTTGATTTTGTGGCTTCTTGAAAGACTTTACACATACAGGCATCTTTCAAATATCAGTCTGAAGGATACTTTCTATTTTTTTATATATATGTATTTATATATAAATTGTTTATAGCAGCTGTGCTCTAATAGAACACAAATAAATATATCTAAGTGATACCACTAAATCAGAGACAACATTGTTCCCAGAACAGAACCTCCTGAGCATTCCCTGCATTGGGCTCCATATCACTGTCAGGGGTATTGTCGTATGGTTTTGCACTGGCAGCACAGGATGAATGTCACCCCTCAGATGGTTTCCAACCAATCTCATTTCTGTCAGCCTCTCTGAAAGATGGAAGACAGCGGATGGATGCGTTAGATGAATTTGAAATAAATCGTAAGGAAGATGGATGTTGTTAACTGGGTCTCTTCTTCTGCTGAAGGCTGACGCCTCAGCTGTATACTGATGGAAATTCTTGTCAGCACAGATGGTTTGTTTTGACCACGCTATGTAATTTAAATGTTATAATAATAACAGACTTTGGGTTATTTTGTGGCAGCAACCAGTTTTCAAGGGAAGTTAAAAGCACGTGGGCACTGAGAGAGTTATAACTGATACTAAGCACGACAACAAAACTCAGCAATCTGCTGTGTAGGTGATACTGCAAGACACATGAAAGCTTGTCTGAAACAGTCTACCGCATCTGTTGGTGAGCTGTAACCCAGTGGTACCATGTTTTAAATTTGCCCTGAGGTGAGAGAACTCAATGTAAACAATCTGCTTATACTTCTCAACATTCATCTTTAAATGTATATTGGTAACTGGAAGCCTAGAAAAAATAAAACCAGTGTACATGTTTTAGCTGCAGCTCCGGCAAAAAGAATGTTTTCTTGTCCTAGGTGGAGGACAGTGAGCACTTTCTTTCAGTCCAACATTGCTTCATTTGCAGTGGAGTTACACATCTGATCCTTCCTCCAGCAAGAGCAGAGGAGGAAGAGGAGGCTGGGGTGGCAGATGTCACCTACTGTGTCCTTGAGGAGCTGACGTGGAGTCGCGTGTCCTGCTCCATCTACTCATGGGGTGGGGGGAAACTCTGCTGAGAGATATTGTTGCCTCCGCTGACGTGATATGATAAATTCTTAAGCTATTTTTTTCTGTTAAAATCTGCCTGTGGCCTTATTTACTAATGCCAGTTACCCTGGATAAATGCCCAGCAAGGACTGATTTGCACCAGTTCATCTGGGAAGGAAAAGAGTTGGACCATCGGTAGCTCCGATGTTGCTATGTTTTTCAAATATTTTCGGACATTACGCTGCTTGTACAGGACCCTGGGGACTGTCATGGGAAGTTACTGGGGTATATACATTTTTGTGACCCTTCTCCAGGTGCATTTTTACAAAATGGAGATGGGGATGGGGACAGGGGAATGGGCTCAGCAGCTGAGGCTTACTTGGAGGTCTTTACACAAGAAGTAGAGACAAACCCTACACAGGAAGTTGACGGACAAACCAGGAGAGCACATGGTACTTGGCATCTGCTCTTGTGCAGGATGGAACAAGAATGGAAGAAGGTACCTAAAACACTTTGGCAAAACTTTCCTGCTTCAGGGGCAGCCTCCTGAAACAGCTGCTACCTTCACCTTCATCCATACTTCCCAAGAATCGAAATAAACTGCATAGCAACAAGAAAAGAAATCTGCAGAAACCTTTCAAATCCCCAGTAGCAGGAGTACGCATGAACACTTGATTATGCCTTAAAATTTTTATGTAACTTGAAATGTCTGTGTAGCCTGCAACAGGTCATTTACCTCACAAAAATCTCAAATCCCTTTAAAGCTGAAGACATTAATGAAACTGTGAACCAGAAAACCATTTCTATCCATTTTTTTTTCCCATCTCCTGTTGCTGTAAACATGCTTCTCATTCAAAAGACTTATTTTTAACCCATGTGTTGCACCATCATCAGGACATATGGGGAGGAGAAAGTGATAGGGCATGGAATAGCGCAAGGGAGGAAGCAGCAGCACGGGAAAAGCAAGAGAGGAGACAGGGAAAACTCGAGCAGTGGCTATATGCTTGCATTTTTCAGAGCAACAAGCACGTTGGTTTTTTAATACACCACCATCCTTGCTTTAAGTTCCCCGGGGAAGATGCTAACTGCTGAGAGGAGCCAGTGAAACACGGCAGCACCAGCTGGCACGTGCAGCATGGGAGCGTGCAGCAACGCCAAGCGTGACGTCTCGCTGACCTGCAAAGCCCCCAGCCTCTGCGGGGGGATGCAGTGGGCTGCGCAAGTCCCACACGGGCCAACGGCGGGTTGGGGCAGGTCATAGGGTCTGTTGGCCGTGTACCACCATACCTGGAGGAGGTGTCAGGTAGGGAGATGGAAGCAGAATGGCCAGGTCAGAGGCTAGATAGCTCTGCCACTGTGAGAGGCCCAGAGGACCGAGCCATCCCTCTGGACAGACGTAACGTCATCCTCTGATGCTTCCCTTTGCTAACCTGGAGCAGGGCAAAAGACAGATGCTCATCATGGAGAGAGCTGGAGGCAGTACCTCCAGGCGTGCTTTTCCCCAGCCCTGTGCCCACCACAGCACAGGACAGACCATCTCTCTGAGGGCTGCTGCAAGACAGGACAACGATGAGTTGGAAAATGGCAGCATAGCAAACACAGAAGTCTGTAACTTCCTGAAAGATGTTTTGACATCCCCTATGAACCTTGTAGCTTATGCGTAGGATCTGCCCATGTTGTAAAACTGAAAAGGTGCAATGTATTTTTAGAACATTGCTGCTGGACTGTAAACCATTTATGTACATTGCCCAGCACAATTACCATGGGTTGGGTGGCCCCCAGGCTCCTCAGCAGTTAAGTAACCTGTGTAATCAAGAGAAGATTATGAATCGTCTCACAATCTTTTTAAAACACCATATTAACAAAAACCACAAACACATAGCATAGATCTGAAGCATAAACATACACACAAAAAAGTCAACTTCAACTTCTGTGTAACCCAGTAATTCCTTGCCCAGCATATATACAAGGACAGCAAAGGCAGTATTGCTAAGCCTCTCCCTTTTTTTATGATCATTGTACAACAAAGTAATTAAGGTCAGCTGGGGTCACCATTCTTTAACTGAGTTCCCAACCCTGACAACAGAAACCTGTGTCTGATCTTTGGTTTGCAGAAAGGTTTTTTAACCTTGTGTCCACCCACCACTACTGTTATAAAATTTCTCTAATGTGTGTTGGCTGCTGTTTTTTCTTAACCTTTGGAGGCTGTAACATTGTACCTTTGCAAGGCTGAACTCTAAGGCTGCTGAGAAAGCAAGCATATGGTACAAGGTAGTTCAAATAATTTAGGATCAAGAATTATATACAAGACCTAAACACACCAGTTGCAAGCTTAGTCTTAGCTATATTTTTCCTGATATTTGACTGCTGAATTCCACTACCATGAAAGTTTTCTTGAAGGCCTGGACTATTGGAAGCTGCAAAGCGAAAAGGATTGAAAAAAAAAAAAAGAGGGATAAAGTCTGTCAAGGAGAACAACATGCTAACCTTCTAGGGCAACAAGTCTAGTCAGGTACAGTGAATCACAAAGAGAGAAATCACAGCCATGCTTGAAACTGCCATCACGGACTTTCCTTTACAAGCATCTAGGTAACAATATCAACAGATGTGGAATTTTGGGTTTCAGCTACCGGGATGACTAATGCCAATAAATCAGCACAGCAAAGTAGGTCACAGAGTTAGCACCTCACCTGCTGCTCCCAGAGTCACAACAGGCTTGCTCTCTTTCACTTTGATTTCACATGCTAGTTTGGCATTTGCAACTATTTCATTATTTCAAATAACTTCCCAACATTTTACATAGAGTTTATTTCTCCAACTTGTTCATTTTAGTCAGTGGATTCAGGTGCACAACAAATGGTCCCTGGTTTTACACTGATAAGCAGAAGAGCCTTAATTAAAATGCCAGTTAAAATGGTAGCACAATTATAGGGACAATTTTCTCTGAGCAATGGGCATTCAGAGCTGAAGGTAATGATTAAGTTTCTGCAAAAGATGTTCTTTATTTTGAACTACTATCAGCCAGCAAAGTACTTGGAACACATAAATTAGACTCCCCCAGAAAATAATATTCTGGACAAATAGTTATTCTAGTGGCATCTAGAATTTTGAGTGGATGTGTTGCTTCCCCATTTTGTGGAATTTAATAAAAATGCCACCACGGATAATGGGCCAGAAATAGAACTTAGATTTTTCTATTCAGTTAGCATCGCCTCATCTAATGCAAACTACTTGTGTCAAAGTAAGATCTTAATTTTCGGTAGGCATTTAAATAACCTACCAAGTAATAATGATGCAGAAAAAATACTGACATAGACTGTAAATTAAGAACTGTTCACTACTTTGTACCTGTGCAGTTGTTCACAATACTCCTGTAACCCTAGTTGGCCTTTAATCACTGTAGTGATAAACCCAGTGCATCATAGTCCAGTGACCAATTGAATTAGTAACTTCTGACACTTTAGCTGTTCCCACTCAAAAAGCTCATTGCGAAAGGCATTGTGCAACCCGCATGAATGCTGCTCCCATTCCGGCAGACCTGGTGCCAGTCACACCTCCCAGAGTATTTTGTAGCAATCCCGGGTGACAGCAGCCCACGTACAAAATGCCCGAGGTCTGTCTGGAGCGTAGCTGAAACCCAGAGTGCACCAGCCCATCAGCTGCTAACCCCGACAGGCTCCCTTCTGCTGCTGCTCATGTTCACGGCACACCTTCTCCCTTGGCTGCCCTCAAAGCTGCACAGGCACCATTACGCTCCCCAGATATCGCTGTTACCCATCAGCATCATGAGTTCACCTTGAAAGAGCAACCACAGGCTAGAACTTGGGCCCTCATCCATGCACACTGTTGGGTTTTTTATTTCAGGTATGCACAACTTTTTATCCTTCCAGTTCACCGACAGAATTCTTTAATTTGCGACTATATTATTGTAGCTTCTTGTATTGTGAAGTAAAATAATGCTAATGATAAAAATGTCACATTTCTCTCAACACTGGCATTAAAAATCTGTGTCAGCACTCACTGACTGAAAATATACAA
This sequence comes from Pelecanus crispus, assembly GCF_030463565.1. Lineage (NCBI taxonomy): Eukaryota > Metazoa > Chordata > Aves > Pelecaniformes > Pelecanidae > Pelecanus > Pelecanus crispus. The sequence goes on from NC_134643.1 coordinate 52,276,344, forward strand.
ATAAATAGATAAATGTTGAAACAATATTTCTAAAACCATCTATGAATTTGCCTAAGGTAGACAGTGCTGGTAGTGTGGAGAATCTGGCACTTAGATTTGCAGTCAGACATTAGGGACCATGTTGCCCTGACCTTCAGCATCAGTAAAGCAGTTTATTGAATTGGAATTGCAGAAAGCTAACTTGAAAATGAACTCGATGGTAATCTACTAATTAAAAAACCATAATGGCATGTGACTACAGCTTCAGTACTATTGCCACCTACAGGTATTCTTCTCTTCCCTCATTACAAAAAATAATGTAGTAAACATGCTCCTCCTGGCACTCTACTCTGATAAATTCAACCATTACCATGTAATTCACTGAAGATGTAACATCATCAGCTCTCTGGGTACAAGCTACAACTGAACATCTACTGTAAGATTCAGTAAACTGCTACCCACTTCAATGAGGAAAAATCTTTAAAAATTCAGTGGCTAAAAATATAAATTCTGTTCAGTTAGAGAAAAAAACGCTTGCTTTATATGATCAGACACTATCTCAGTAGTTAGATAGCTTCTGCAGACAGTAAAAACCTGTAGAGGACGTGCTTGACAGTACACCCCAGGCAGTGAAGCGTGCCCGCGTTCAGGTTTGTCTCGGGCAGCAAAAATCCTATAGCCAAAGCTAGCTCAGGTCTCTGCTGAATGAGGAATTAGCGGGTTTGGTAACCCCAAGCTGCAGCTGAGAACACAAAGCGCACAGCAAGGATGTGGTTGTCCGTCTCTGCTGCCTTGGCTGAGGGGGAGCAACAGCCTTCGTCTTTTTAAAGTAACATAAGCTTGTGCGGTGCAGAGCGCCTTCTGAGCAACCTCTCTAAACATGTAATGTTTTTCTCTTCATTTGGAAATATATTTTTTTTTTAAAAAAAGATAGCTTAATCATAATTTATAGTGGTGACTATAATACTTGTTGCTCAGACTGATCGTCGCCTATGAATACGTCAACAGCAAAGGCTTCTAAATGAAGTACCTAAACGTATTTGAATCCCTATTTTAGCTACCTGCACTGGAATTTCCAGATATGCTCAAGTATCCGCAAATATCACTGGAGAATAAAAGAAGCTGTGAGTGCTTGACATTTTGAAAAAAGCTGAAGAAACTGGAATATTAGCAAAATGGTATAGTCAGAATAATAAAATAAACCGCTTTTGGCACATTTTGGTCTTACCATTAAAGCACAGCACTGAAAAGTATTGAGAGCACCGAGACACCAGGGCATGTGAGGATGAGACCTGGTACACAAGATCTTAGAAAACTAAAGAATGTAATGGTATTTTTTGAGAAAGCCATTTAAAAAAATGGTTTTTACTGAAAACAAGGATCTGATTTCAATAGTGTTTCCCAGTTTTACATACATGGATGGATGCAAGTACTGACAGAGAGACAAGTGTTGCTGTCTGGAAAGGTGAACACTCAGTACAGCCACAGATTCATCTTCACTATTGCTGCCCCACACCATATTAATATTCTATATATTCACAACATTACCGTCAGAGCTAAATCACTGTGACTAACACTTGAGCTATAGCTGAGGCTTGTAATTATTTCAGAGTCAGAAAGCCATAATATATCCACTCTGAAAACAAAATTATTTGGCATATGCATGTATACAGAATACAAATTATGTTGATATATCTTGGTGTTTCATATTAATGGATCATTTCAATCCAAATACAGATTATTTCTTTTGGCATGCCTTTTGTCATGCTTACGTGCATAAAAAATTATGAGCTGATAAATGAAACGCAACCACCACTTAAACACCACATACCAGATAAACCCAATTAGATGTGAAGCTCCATGCAATAGGGTACCAAATAGGTGTGTATTACTACACTGGACATCTCCAAAACCATATCCATTCAGGAGAAGAAGGTTCACACTATATAAAAAGAAATTACAGAAATGTCTTTCTAGAAGCACCTGTTTTTCAATGTTCTACTTTTAAGGTAAATGGTGAAGTTGGAACTTTACCAGCCTCAGGCCCCTTTACTAGATTTCAAAAAGGTAGTGAAAAAAATATTTCCTTTTCTTCATTTTCTCATACTTTCATTCGACAACATTGTGTGCACATTTGAGTTCCACCTGTGTCTCCTCTTTGTATGGGGTCTTTCCACAGCAAAAGAAAAACCAGGTTGTTTTCAACAGTAGAATTAGAGGGGGAAAAAAACAACGGGAAAAAATTATATATGCAAGCATCATCCTTGAAACAATTACCTCTGTTTTTGTAATGAACTACATTTCAACCTGACGAGATCTAATTAGTCACAAATTTCAACCGAGCGGTCAGGAAATGTTTCAGAGCACCGAACACACAGCGTTTGAACAGACATAAGCCGCATGAAAAGAACTCATCTGGATCAGAAGGTGCTCACAAACCACCACAAATCTCACAGCTGGGCTGGCACATCTGTTGTGGGGGCAGATGTGGGGGCAGCGTTATAGCCAAAACTGCCATTTGCCATTTTATCCCTAGAAAATAACACTTGTTTGAGAACACTTGTTTCCGAACTGGTGTAAAGCCACTCACCAAGAAACCTGCTGTGTGCTAGAAGAGACGCAGCTTGCACCCTCTGCCCAAGACGAGAGCGACCAAGACTGCACGGCAGATGGGAGCGAGGGATGGGGAGAGCAGGGCTGGGAGCTGATGGCTACGCTGACAGTGCCACCAGTTTGGTAGCTCTGAGAAGACAGCACAGAGAGTCAGGAAAGGCCCGGTGTTTCAAAAACAAGTGGAAAAAGACCTTTTGACGTGCCCTCTTGGAGGCCAAGCAAGAAGCTGGGACTTGTAGCCAAGTGACTGGGAGCTCTAAGGTTCTCCTGCGCAGGATCTGACAAAGAACAAGATTTTTTTACAAAGAACTAATATATTCTTAAACACACTAGGAAATCTCTGATTTCACTAAACTAAGTGAGAGTTTTGCCTCTAACTTAAGTTACGCTTTCGCTCATCTTCCCTGGTACTGTAATACGGATGTTTCTTATCTTTTATGCAGATAAAATCTTACCAAGAGTTTTGCCTCTAACTTAAGTTACGCTTTCACTTATCTTTCCTGGTACTGTAATAGGGATGTTTCTCATCTTTTATGCAGATAAAATCTTACCAATGTGGCCTGTGTCAACATGAAAGGAAAGTAGACGTGCTGTTAAAATTTATGCTAAACTATAACACAGTTTCACTTCCATGTTTGTCCAAAAATGTCAAGTATTTAACCTTTAAAATAAAACCCTTTTAATTATAAATGTGAACCAGAAACAGTATATTCACTCGGAATATGCACTTTTTTTTGATCGAGAATATTTTTTACAGATAGTGTCTGAGTTGTATGAATTTTTAAATGGAATTACAATATTTTAGGTACAACACCTAAAGGTGCAAAGTCTAAGTGATTCAGGAGCTTCAGTCTTACCATCAAAATAAATTAAGAATTTAAGGGCTGGATTCTTAAAAATATTCAAGTACAAAACTCTCTTGGAGTTTATCTGTTTAATTCATTGGGAATTAAAGCTCTGACTCATTAGTAGATATAGATAAGCTTAGGAAAGCTTAGAAGAATTTTCTGTCCCCCCAACAATCTGCCCATTTTAGATGTCTCCCTCCCTCCTTACAGGACCAGCTCAGCTTCTGGTGAGGTAGATGCTGTTATATGCTCTGGCATATTAACATAAACTGGCATCAATTTTGGTCTTTCCCAGTGCATCCAGCTATGACTTAAGCAGATCTGCAACTGCTTTCTGATTAGACGAGCAATCCCAGCAGCAGGGGCAGAAATCTTTGAAGAAGAGCAGAGTGAAAAGCTTGGGACCAGAATCACTGTGGCAGACTTAGCATAAGCTGTCCCTATTTGTGAGACAAAATCTTTGAGCACTCAAACAGGAACCTGACTTCAACTGCAATTAACAGACTCTCCCTAGTATTATGTCTTTTTTTAAAGATAAGAATTAAGAACAGCTGGGAAAAAAATTTTCTGTATCTTGTTGGCAAACACAGACATGACCTGTACTTTTAATTCAACGTTGTTTATTTTACAGCAGGTCATTATTCTCATTAATTGCTAAGGTTGCTGGCAGATTCCTCGACATTTTGGATGAAAGATCAATCTGGATTTAATAAAGTGATCAAGAGGAGAGAGGTTATAATTCTTTTGCTTAAAAGTCTGCCAAATCAATGGAATTGTGCAGACTGACATCATGATAGGCAGTAGCTTATTGGTACAGCAGTCCATTTTGAATCAGGGTGACATAATACAGCTATTGTCTGGCATGCAGGGTGACATAATACAGCTATTGTCTGGCATGACATATAATTACATCATATGCACATGACCAAATTTTACTGCAAATCCAACACAGTGTCCTCTCCCGATTCCTCCTAGTTAGAAGTTCAACGTGGGCAAGTGTGCTGGTTTTGGCTGGGATAGAGTTAATTTTCTTCATAGTAGCTAGGATGGGGCTGTATTTTGTTACGGCTGAGCAGCGCTCACACTGAGTCAAGGCCTTTTCTGCCTCTCACCCCACCCCACCAGCGAGGAGGCTGGGGGTGCACCAGAAGCTGGGAGGGGACACAGCCGGGACAGCTGACCCCAGCTGACCAAAGGATATTCCATACCATATGACATTATGCTCAGCATATAAAGCTGGGGGAAGAAGAAGGAAGGGGGGACGTTCGGAGTGATGGCATTTGTCTTTCTAAGGAACTGTTATGCGTGATGGAGCCCTGCTTTCCTGGAGATGGCTGAACACCTGCCTGCCGATGGGACGTAGCGAATGAATTCCTTGTTTTGCTTTGCTTTCGTGTGCGGCTTTTGCTTTGCTTATTGAACTGTGTCCTGGTTTCGGCTGGGATAGAGTTAATTTTCTTCCTAGTAGCAGGCATAGTGCTGTGTTTTGGATTTAGTAGGAGAAGAATGTTGATAACACACTGATGTTTTTAGTTGTTGCTGAGTACTGCTTATGCTAGTCAAGGACTTTTCAGCTTCCCATGCTCTGCCAGGTGCACAAGAAACTGGGAGGGGGCACAGCCAGAACAGTTGATCCAAACTGACCAAAGGGCTATTCCATACCATATGATGTCATGCTCAGTATATAAACTGGGGGGGGTTGGCTGGGGAGCCGCGATCGCTGCTCGGGAACTATCTGGGTATCGGTCGGCGGGTGGTGAGCAATTGCATTGTGCATCACTTGCTTTGTATATTATTATTACTATTATTATCATATTGCTATTATTATTATTTTACTTTATTTTATTTCAATTATTAAACTGTTCTTATCTCAACCCAGGAGTGTTTCTCACTCTTACTCCTCCGATTCTCTCCTCCATCCCATCGGGGTAGGGGGAGTGAGCGAGCGGCTGCGTGGTGCTTAGTTGCTGGCTGGGGCTAAACCACGACAAACTGTCTTTATCTCAACCCACGAGTTTTCTCACTTTTACTCTTCTGATTCTCTCCCCCATCTCCACTGGGTGGGATTGAGTGAGAGGCTGTTGTGGGGCTTAGCTGCCAGCTGGGGTTAAACCACAACAGCAAGGCAAGCAGAAAGGGGTGAGAGGATATACACAGGTATGTTTTCATCTGTGGGCACAGTTCTTTTGTTGGATTTACATGTACATCTAGCAGGACTAACTACAACACAAGGATATTCAGGTTCATGGGGTTCTAGCTTTCCATTCATCATCATTCAGAACTAAGAAATCTGACTAGCATCACATCTGAACATACAGGTTTTTAACTTTTTGTTTTCCAATGATCTGAATTTTTCTTTCCTTTCTCTCTCCCTCTCACTCTCTTGACACACATGCACCATTACCACTTTCACATTAATACAAACTTCACATGCTAAATAAGTTACACATTTAGTTTCAGGCGCATCCGACTGATTCCTTTTTATTTTCCCGGCCCATCCCCAATTCAGACAGTGCAGCAAGCATGCTCCTTTCTGCAGCCTGGAGCTCACTTGGATGGGGTTACTACTGTGCCCTGTACCTTTGCTTTGCCGGCCCTGACAGAGCAGGTACCCATTTCCAGCGGCGCTCACTAGGAACAGTCTTTGACATGATAGCAGAGCAAGGGGCTCAGACACATGCCTCCAGTTCCAAAATGAGACACGCTAACTGGTGCATTTTAGACTGACTAAGTGCAATTAGCTTTTTCAAGCAACAGGGTTTTTTTTTTTTACAGGTAATTTATCTTGGAGAAATTAAAACAATCCTTGTTTACTGTAAAACATACGTCCTGTGGCAGAAATATCAGACAGCAGACACTCGGGCTGAACTGAAAAAAACTGGCAGAAGGATGAAAGAAATTACAACAACGTGCTCTGTGCCGGGCTTTGGGCAGGGAAAGTTGGGGCAAGGGCTGTGCTGCTTTTGCAATTGACTGGAGTCTGCTGTTAACTCAGTATAAAGCCCAATAAAAGTAAATAGAAAAGATGTTTTCAAAGAGCTGTAGGTCAAGCATCTGCTCTCCTGACTAGAAGTCAAGCCCAGCCACAACACCTGAAAGGGTATAAATGAGAATACACCATCCACCTGGAGTAGGAATCAAGCTTGTAGAGACAGGATTTCAGCACAGTGTAACAAACACTGAAACAACTAAGTACATACAAGGAGGAGAAAATGGGAAACTGCTGAAGACTACTTCTGAGATAACGTGTTCTCCTGGGATGCCTCAAAAGTGAACTTTTGCTGAACCAAGTAACTGGATTCCACCAGGCTGCAGAAGTATCATCAATCACATGTTGCTCTAAGTAACTGACTATTCTAGAAAATGAAATTTAAAAGTAAACACAGTAGATCTGTAGTTTCTAAAGCCTAATGACATTCACGCTGAAGTAGACTGAATTTTTTAAAATCTGGGAACTGTAAAGGATTTTGTGGAAATGTCTTCTAAAATTGTACATTTGAAGGTAGCAGCAAGATGCATTAGGAAGTAGTAAGGCATGAAATTGCCCTATAAAGGAAATCACTTTTGTGAAACACGGTAATAAACATCACAGTGAAATTAAAGATAATGATGGGTATTTTTGTGCTACTTTCCACAGCCTGCTCTGACACTTGTTCTGAGTAAATGAATAATGAACTTGTCTCCAGCCACTGAAACCAAGGAGAAAGAAAATACTGTGTTATCCTAGTTTGTTGTGTCTTGGTATATGCAGAGATGAAGCACGTGCCATTTTGGGGTATACCTGAACTGACAAAGCAGGTACCTTCTTTGGAGAAAGGCTCTCTGCAGCTTTGTGATACCTGCAATGGGTGAGCTACTGCCCGCACAGTCAATCTATCATGTCCCTTTTCTACCAGTCTAAAAATCTTCCTGCTGAGTGTGGCATACACTGATTTTTCTTAACCTGCACCCCTACTTATTGAGTAGGGCTCTCACCCCTCAGCTGCTTGAAATGGGACAATTGCTCTGTTAAAAAAATGGGGATTTAATGTGTTAACTGTTTGCTGAGGTTTTCAGGACGAAGTCTAGGAACATCTGAGCTACTGAGACAGATGAGATTGAACTCAATTCACGTCAAGAGCTAATAAGTGGATCAGATGAGAGCAAATGGCAAGCTACACACAGTTATGGCTGGAAAAATTATTCTTTATGTACAGGTTAGAATAAAAGCTTGATTTAGTTTTATTTGGGACAGTGGAGTTTTAATGGTGGAAGTACAGTTAAATAATGCTAATTAGCCTTTAACAAGCACTCTACACCTGCAAAGAGCTCTTCAATAGATACAGCAAGTTATTCTACACAATATCCTTATGTCATATGCATTAGGCTCGTTTTTTAGCAATGGAAATTGAGGTCTTTAGATGAGAGAACGCAAATTACAGACAATTATCTTATTTGCAGATGGCTTACCAATAGGCATGTGATGAGTCAATGACAAAATTCAGCTGCAAGTTTTTGAGTCTGTGACTTGGGCTCTTGTCTGGTAAAAAAGATCCCTCCCAGGGATTAGGAAAGGCAGAAATAAATAGACTGATACATTTTAGCTGATTTGCAGAAGGCCGGAGACTTACCACAAGTCTCCAAAGCAGTCTTTTGCAAACAGTGCACTTGTAAGGCTCCTCACTCATATGTCCAAACTCCCATATAAACAAAGGGGTTTCCTTTACCTGAACTGCCACAGAGAAGGAAAATATAGGTGTAAATCTGTGGGGAACTGAAAGATTATCTCAACCAGTCCTACCTGATCCACTCTTCAGAAGCAGCCAAATGGCTGCCACAAGGTGTCCCACAGCACCTAAACTTGCCTTCAGCCTCTTCTAGGTCATAGAATCATAGAATCACAGAATCACAGAATCATTTAGGTTGGAAAGGACGTTTAAGATCACCAAGTCCAATTGTTAACCTAGCGCTGCCAAGTCCACCACTAAACCATGTCCCTAAGCACCACATCTACACATCTTTCAAATACCTCCAGGGATGGTGACTCAACCACTTCCCTGGGCAGCCTGTTTCAATGCTTGACAACCTTTTCAGTGAAGAAATTTTTCCTAATATCCAATCTAAACCTCCCCTGATGCAGCTTGAGGCCATTTCCTCTCGTCTTATCACTTCTTACTTGGCAGAAGAGACCAACACCCACCTTGCTACAATCTCCTTTCAGGTAGTTGAGAGCATAAGGTCTCCCCTCAGCCTCCTTTTCTCCAGACTAAACAACCCCAGTTCCTCCAGCTGCTCCTCATCAGACCTGTGCTCCAGACCCTTCACCAGCTTCATTGTCCTTCTTTGGACATGCTTTGGTCATTTCCTCAGGGATCTCAAAGCCACAGGCCCACCCACCGTCTCCAGCTACTTTCATGACATATGCCTGGAGGGTGCCAGTACAAGAGGAAGACTTGCCACCTGAGCTGTTCAGTATCACCTGCGAAAGAAGGCTCTGAGGTGTATCTACAGCACCTGTCTGGCTCAGATCACCATGGCACACTTAGACATAAGTTATTCTAGTCATAATGGAATCTGCATTACCAAAATGTCTGTTCTCACCAGCTTACCAATTGCCTGGATTCTTTAAATTAGGAACAGTGTTCTTCACCTGAGCTTAGTATCAAATTTTTTCCCAAGGTCTTCATTTCATGAAGACCGTAGATGAGCATCTGCCATTCTAGCAAAATAACCAGCCTCAAGGAGTGTTGGCTTGCACTCCACATGATCAAATCAAATATACAAGGAGGAATGGCTAATTATTATCCATTTTTCAAGAAAAAAACCCAGTTACACAAATGTCATTGGCTATAACTAATTATGAGTAAAACTTAAGAGAATCCAAATTTTGCTCACTAAAGCTCAGAAGAGTCAAAGACCTGACTTAGTCCTATTCTTCTTTATAAGCCTTGGTAGCCAGTGACTAAATTGGACTGAGGTATGAGAACAGAGATAACTTTGCCAGCCACTTTCAAAACAATCCATGTGAGTTATAACATAAAAAATAGTTACCTGTAGCAGGTTTGGTATGGGCTTCCTGGTTTTACCTAAAGATACCTCATTTTTGGCAAAAAAGCTGGCTTCCTTCAGCCTGATAGATCTCCCCTTGTTTCACCCAATTCTCCCATTTTCCCTCTGAATTTCTTTAGTCTTCTGAAATCAGATTATCTTCTCCAAGGATTCATACTGGATTCAGTAAGAAATACAGACAATTCACCACTTAAAAATTCCTCTGGGCATATACTAAATATGATACCTACTGCAAATCTCAGCACAGGTCCAGATCTTCTCAGTTCCTCGGTAATATTAAAGTTCTCATTGCTCTAGCCCTCTAGTAGCGTAAAAAAAAAAAAAAAAAAAAGCAATTTCTTGCACATCTGAGCAGACACATCTGCCAGAACTGAAGCAGGAGAAGACAATGACCCACCTCTTCCTCTCAAGACCTCTTTGCATGCTGAGCGCCGTTTGTGCCTCCTCTCCTTGACATCCTTCCCTCTAGCCAACCCACTTCCATAAGCACCACGCAGTAGCTGGTTGTTAGCATGCAGCGCACCAATGGAAAGTCATAGGAACAGCATATACATAGCGCATAAGCGAGAGAGCTGATACAAAATGAAAGTGTCATCGGAGTGGGGAAATCAAACTTTCTGTATAGTCAACACATCTTGCTCTAAATACTCATTTCTCACTCCCCCCAGTTCCAGAACACAGCTTGTGGACTCCACATGCCTGGATGGACCAAAGAGCATCTGTACATCATAATGAAAATGCCTAAACTACCAGATACTTGGTTGTTGGGGTTTTGTTTTTTAATACACATCACCAGGTCTTAGCTTGGCTGATGGAAAAGAGTATATTTGAGTTCTGCATGCAAAACTGATGCTTCACTTGTACACATCCAAAAAAGAGGAAGTGAGACTGTAATACAAATACTGAAAGGAAATGGTTTTATCACACACATGCTCTTTTGGCCACTGCCTTCACATTTCCCACAGGGTGGGAGCACGTCACACAGCATTAGACTACAGAGAAGAGATTCAGCAGTGAGTCAGGCTAAGTAATTCATAAAGTAATACTGTCTGGATCCTCGACAACTGGATCTAGACTGTAGTTTATTACCAAAGGCTGTAGCAGAGTTCTTGCACATAATTACATTGCTGAGTTTCTAACATATGCCATTCTTCATCCTTAGTCTAATGACTTTTCGGTGGAACTCAAGCAGCTCCCGAAATGTGTGTCATTCAGATGATGCACAGATCTTCCTTGGGATAAAATAATCAGGTTTTTAAAATTAGAGAAGTACATTCACAACTTATTTAAATCAATTTAGGAAATATGAATTTCAAATGTGATGCAAACATGGTAATTCAGAAAGATAACAACTTTCTACTTTATTTCTGTGCAATGCAAGAGTAATTTCTTTCCTGACATCTTCTCCAATCATTCTCCTATTTGGCCACTGCATAAGAATGCAACTACAAAAGCGGGGTCAGAATGTGCAACTGCAAACCACTACTGCTAATTACAGGATTTACTCTTTTGCCCTGGTAGCTCAGACTGCAGCCACTCTGACAAGTGGTTGAAAAGCAGCTCTGAATGCCAGCAGGAGCTTTGTCTTGTAAAGCCTGTTTTCCTAACATTGCACAGTTCTCTATGAAGAGCAAGTAAATCCCTATGCTCACTACCAGAGAGGAAATTCAGATATTACTTTCTTCTCTTTTCTTCAAGAGCAGATAAATGTTGCACCACCATCACAGACAAAGGTTAGGTCAGACCATGACCTTTCCTACACCAAGAATAAGGGTTCTCACGGCATATAACCCAGAAGAAGCATGTGAAGACCAGCTGTCTCCACAATACAGCTGCACATAGGCCAAGTAATCCATTTTTGACAGGGATTCATTAGAGTTGAGAAGGAGGTAGTTTCCTCAACTCCCTCATCCATACACAGCTAGCCAATATAGAGAATATGGGCAAGCAGTGGGGCTGGGATCCCACACAACCCTTCCAAGGGGACCATGCTCTTGGTTTTTGGCTCCTTGTTGTCATTTACTTCTCAGCCACTCCTGGCTTGTGTCCTTTTGGGTTCTTGGGTCAGGAGGCCTTGACCCCTTGACAAACTTTGATCCCTTGATATCACTGGGAAAGGCACGCACGCCCTCCTGCAGGCTCGCATGCAGAACCGAGGGAAGGCTCTATTGTCCCACCTCAGCCCTGTCAACCCTCATGATTTTATCCAGATTTCCTGACATTTAGAGTTTCTCAAAGCTCCCAGTCCAGGAATGATAAAACTAAGTGAGATTCTCAGCTTTCATATTTTTTAATAGTGTAAATTTGTGATTACAAAGAAAAGCTAAAAATCTGTCAAAAGTGTCACCTGACAACTCACAAAACAGATGGCGAAGAGAAAAAAGTCACTGTTTTTAATCTCATTTCTTTGGAAGGTCTGACTCACGGCTGCTAAGTACAAAAGTTGGCAGAGGGGACATAATACATCTAAGTGCTGCCTCAAAGAAGTTGTACATCCTGCCCCCAAACTTTGATGTAGCTAAAATTTAATGAATATTGTGGAGTATATTGGCAGAAACAACTCACTCAAGTCACAAAGTTCAACGAAGCCATGAACTGGACTCTGTCTGCAGCAGGCCAAAGATACTAGTGCCCTGGCACTCGCTGAAAACAAACAACAGATGATGTTTTTCAAAAGCAAACCTACTTGATTGCTTTCAGGTATTCTGACTCTGATTCTGTGAAAAATAAATCACTGAAGCTGATGAAAACCAAGCAATTGGCAAGGCCAAGCCCTAAGAGGCAATTAGTCCAGACATTATTGCAACTGCTTGTATGGTTCCCCAGCGCTCCCTTGCCTCCAGCAATTGGGTAGTAACAACTTGCATAAAAATGTATTCAGAAAATTCATTAGCAACAGTCCAAGTTAATTGTGGCATTAGTACAGCTCGATGTTAAGCTTCTAATTAAAAGATGCCAAATCTAACTAGGCCCTTGAAATATCTTTAAATAATATGCATGTGTTTGGGGCATGTATTACAGGCACATTGTTTTGGTTTTGTTGCTCTTCAGTCATCATACAAACTGCCTCATTTAAGGCCATTTAAATGGTAATGGCTTGTTTTAGTAACACCAGAATAGACACTAGAAAACACCTTTATCAAAGATGGAAATGGTTTCTTGCACATTTAGGAAAAAAGTTATTTAAGACATTTTAAGCCACAGTTCTATTATAAAATAATTCTAAAGGGATTCCTCCACAAGATGCACCTGTCTGGGAAATAGCATCCACCTCTTCTACTTGGTCTGGGAGGGGTGGGGGGAAAGGGAAATGCATAGTGTGCCCCAGTTCATTTAACCTTTCAGTGAATACTCCTGAATTTCTAATCAGCATCCACTTGACAAATCTCGTGTTTTAACTGATGATACTCAACCTTTCTAATCAAACTGCAACTCTACAGATGCATATACTTCTCATGTTTCCAGAGTAGTGCCTCCATGACAGTGATGAGAAATTCATAAAATTTCTCAATTTTTTATCAATTGGATAAAATTGATTAAAAAAACATAGGAAACATGCGTAGTTCATCAAGGCATCGCTGGTTTCAACTTGCTGTAAACAGGACACTAGACTAGCATGAAAGACTGGATCAGTATATTAACAAAGAGTTTATTTGCAGAAAAAGAGTGCCGTTTCAGTTTACACTGCAAAAGTTGCAAGTCAGGCAGAAGTCACTGAAAAGTTTTGGTTGAAATTAATGAAGTCAGGTATTTGTAAAACAATTAGGTTAATGTATATATGTCTGAAGTATTCAATCTGCCAGCTAAATTCAGAAGAAACTTACATACCTTCCACAAAACCAGTGAGGGGATGGTGGTATCACGTCCCTTCATAGGCAAGTAGTTACTTAGTCTCCTAAAAGGATTACAAGAAAATCCAGAAACTCCAAAATTCACAGAAACCTAAAAAAAAATACGTGAAGGAGCTGAAGAGACACAGAGCTGCCCTGGGGACCAGCTAGCTAGAGTCCTTGACAGATGTTTGTTGACAGAGATGTATGTATTCATCCCTCCTCCCCTCCCAAACCGGGAAAAGGCCAAAGGCTGTTGAACCTTGAACGGTAAAACTCCGCAGAGAACAGCTTGGGTCAGAGATGTATGTGTGTGACAGCTCAGCTCGAGAAGCCTGGAGAGATGGTTTGAATCAGAAGAAACCTCAAGCATGGCAGAACAAGTGCAGCAGGAGGTGACTGCAGCAGCTGTCAGAGCGAGCCTTGGGGAATCACCGGCTGTCCTGAGTTTTGGGGATGTCAGCAAGGACACTGCCTTGGGTTACTGACTGACCCCTCTGGCATTCAAGGAAGTAGGATTTTGATGCAATTCCGTTTATTTACAAGAATGTACAAAAATATTCAATTCCATTGCATCTTTTTTTTTTTTTTTTCTCCCAGCTGGACTAGTTGAAGTGCAAGCTTCTACAGCGCAGCCAGGCTCACCTCCTGTAGAGGCGCCTCCTGCATCGGTACAAGTTTCAACGCATTGCTGTCATCTGTTGACATCTGTGCAGAGACCTGACAGATGGAGGAAATTAAGTTTGCAGCCTTTCTGTTTAGCTGTCGAATGGTCTGGACAAGATCTAGCACCTTAAAATCCTGTTAGGTTCACTCGGGTGATGTGAAATGTCAACGCTGTGCTGCAAACATCTGACTCGCAAGTAGCCAGTAATGCAGCGAGGAGTGGTGAGCACGAGCTGGCAAGAAAATATTCAGCAGAGGCTTGTGGATTTCCCACAGAATAATAGGCAGCAAAGGCATTTCCACTCAGCCTAAGATACATCCCACAGTCATCTGACAGAATTATATTCCAAGAATATAAAACTCACAAAGAAGTTTCCACCCTGCCCAATTTGATACTTGGTTTCCTTGCTATGCAAGGCTAATTCCTGAATCTGCTTCTTGCTAGCTTTCCTGCAGGGTTTCTTTCTGTCCTAAAGACGCTTCCCCTCCCTTCACAGACATCTCTCAGGCATCCTGTATCTGTCATGGTTCCCAGGGGATCAGCTGCCACCTGAAGCCTGCCCAGATGGTCAGGACCTAACCTGCTTCAGATGGGGTCAAAAACAGGACTTGTGGACACAAACAATTCTGTACCAGAACAACCCAGGAACAACAGCGCTGCTTACAAATAGAAAATTTGAAAGCAATGTTACAAAGTACATCTTCACAATTGGAGGGGGGACGGGGAGCAGACAGAAGAGGTTAAGGAGGTCATTTTTGTGGAGACAAGTTATGAAGTACACTCTCTGCTGCATATTATTACACTTTCCTCTGATGCACTTAGCTGTGATCGTAACTAGAGTTGGTGAACTACCAGTGTGATCCAAATTGGTACATCCTATGCACCTTTAGTCTGCTTCCTTCATTAAGTATAAGTAAGGAAACAGAAAAAAACCCCAGAAATATCTGCAGACAGCAATGCTGCTATTTATTGACATGCTACGCATGCCTCAGATTGTACTTAAATTGCTTTAAAACAGACCAACAAGCCTAACAAATCAGCATCATGTCACCTCTTGCAAGAGTGTTGACCTGGCAAAGTACAAAGGCAAAACTTTTCTGCTTACTGGAAAGCACATGTAACCACAAGACAGAGCCACAACACTGCCGGTTAATTTTATTCTTTGATTCTGTCATGGTAAGGACTCTGAAAAAATGAAATTAGGGAAGAATTAAGCATTTTAAAATATTTGTTCAGCGTAAGTGAGGATATATTAATGTAAGGAAGTTTCACATAGTTAAGAATGAATAAATAAAGTCCAACATATTGCAAAAGCTAGGTTCAGTGGCATGGTTCTGCTTCTGCCAAATTAAGCTAAGATAAAGAATGTTAACTCTCCATTTCTGTACAGAAAGTCCTATTACTTCCTATCATGTCTGTCACTGTGTCCAGTCAAAACAAACCTGCTAAAAGCAAGAAGTGTTAATGAGACATTTTTCTCATCTAGCAATCAGTATGTTATTGAAGCCAGAAGATGTAAAGCAGCCTCACTGATAAACATCATATCTGGGCCCCACCACAGACCGTCCTGCTGCAGCTGCTGTGAGCGAATGGTCCAGCACATCCAGCCACTTGGCATTCTTGAAAAATGAATCCAATGAGCTCGGGCACTTCTACTTTTCTTCCGTGAAAATGTGGCCCGAGATCGGATTTCTCTCTCACCATGCAGATCGCAGTCCACTTAGGGTTGACACCAGTATTTTAAATACCTAACGACAAGTCAGGAGCCTCCAGCAAGAAAGCAAAACATAGTATCGTATGATTGAAGCAAGGTGCTCTGTTTATCATTGTTGGACGTTGCTTAGTCCTTAGTGGAGCAACTAAGAAGCAACTTAGAATATAATACATTGCAAACATCTCTAATGCTGAAGTAACAGCAAATGGTAGCAAATGAATACAAATAAAACAAGTACCATAAATGAGCGTGTTCTGATTGTTTGCCGTATCTGGGAGTCTAACTGAGGCCCTCAGTGGCCCATGCGTGCAACCACTGCCTCAGGGTAAAGTGGGCAGGCATACTGAGGATATTTTTCCCAAGCCTTTTGCATCTGCACTGAGAACAAGCCAGCTCACTCTCCTTTATTTTCCAATCTTAACATGATACTGAAACACTTGCTGAGCCGCATATTAGCCATAAGCAATAGGAAGAAGATATGTATGACACACCTTTTAATGAAGAAATCAAAAAGAAATGAAAACCTATTTAGAGAGGACTCATATGCATATATATCGCACAACACTGTAAGGGAAGGGAAACAATTTCCCAGTTCCCTCCTCAGGATCTCTTCCCAGATGAGTAGAGAGGCTGCTTGCAAGAGTCCCAGCCATTTCTCATGCTCCATGGGAACATCAATAACCCCTCAGGAGAGACTGCATGAAAGGCAGATACACAGACTGGAAACAACATACGGTAATTGATCTCTGTGCATCATTAGGAAAAGAGAGTATGAGTCAATGCAACTAGCAATACAACTGTATCACAACCTGGCAGCTAGACAGATGGGCTCCAAGTGAGCAAAACAGAAGCAGCTGGAGTTGTCTCACTGCACAATATTAATCCCCAAGCTGTATTTTGTCATAGAACAAAGGTAGACTGATTGGTAGTGCCCAGTGTTCAGTTCTGGAGCCTGGAGCACCCCAATGGGAGTCAGCCGCCTTCCATTTTCTAGGACACTCCGGGAGACTCTCGTTCTCCCCATATACATCACCTTCCTGTGGGTTTCCAATGGCCAAGAAAGGGAAGAATTCAAAACACAAGAATCTTCGACTTCTCAAGACAGAGCCACAGCAGGAATGGGGCAGGAGGGGTGTCTGCCCTGTGCACCTTCTAGAGTAGGGGGAAGCAGAAAAAGAGAAGCTGTGTGAGTCAAGTGTGTGGCAGCCTCCTGAGAACGGAACCCAGCCAGCCCAGGAAGCCAGGAGCTGCAGCAGATGACATGGGGCAGCGAGAGCAAGGAGCGGATGCACACGTGGTCCCCATGAAGTCCTCCCAATCCCCCTGCCCTCCCAAACACACACACTCAAGGAAGTGAAGGAGAAGAAAGGAACTAACTGAAAGCCCTAACCAGCTGCAACTCAAGTTGGGGATGAAGTAGCACGAAGTACAAGAATGCCCTGATGCCTGGCTGGGGTACACAACTTCCAGAAGTTTGGAAAGAAGCTGCTAGATTCAGCTCACATAAAACAAGCACGGTGTGCATTAGGGCAAAATGAGGAGTTATATTCATCACTGAGAAAGCTTGTTGAGGCCTCAAAATTTCGTATGTATGCATTTAGAAATGGAATGCTAAAAAGAGCTGATGATCTTCAGCAGTATTTCCTGACAAGATTAATAAAGATATGTTTATTTCCCTAAAGAGAAGAAATATTTCCAGAACTAAAAAAATAATTTTAAAAAGCCCCTACACTTCAATTTAGTTAGTAACCGAACGTTTTAGGAGGGTTTCTCTTCTGCTTTCTTTCGAGGGCAGATTGCTCAGTAATCAGGGAGAGGAAACCCGGCCTGAGAAATATTTCTGTTCTGTTCGCTGCAGTCCCTTATTGAAGTGAGGCAGTTTTTCATTCCGGTGAACAACCACATTAGCATTTCATGCCTCTGCATGAGTGCCTACAGGTTAGTTTTATCAGCGCTATTAATTTCTTGCATTTACCTATGGAGGAGGCTCAACTTCACACTCAGAGAGATGAGGCGGCGATCACTGCAACTGGAGGTGCTCAGGAGTGTCCTGACTCCATTTTCGCCAGATCACTTACCACGCCTTCGGCTTTTCTGATTGAACATCACAACATTCAGCCGCTCCAGTCATGAGGTCTTCTCTCTTCCGACAGCTGGATACAGAGCCTCTATGAAAGGGCTGAAACACCCTCTCTCCATCCGCAGAACGGATTCATGCCTTCTACAGGGAAAGCTGCTGGCAACCCTCTAGATGGTGGGGTCACAGGCTTGGACCCACAGCTTGCCACATGCTGTCTGTTCACGCTGTGCAGTGGTTTCAGCCCTGGTCAGCCGTATCTCAGGATGCATTTTTCTCACTTGAAAGTAAGTAAGGCTTACTTGTAAGTAAGGCTTAAAACGCCACTATATAGAAATGCAGTTTTTATAACTATCACTAAATTTCCTTCTGAAGCACAGCGTACAAGACTAGAGCAGTGTACAAATTATTGAAAATTGAAACTGAAAATATGTAAATTTTCATAAGAGTATATGGGGACGCATGTTAGAGAGATTCATCAACTAACAAAATCCAGAAATAATACTAAAACGTAAGTGCTAAATTATCATTATTTTTATATTGATGCCATCTTTTAGCACAGAGCATCAAAGCTCTTTAAACACATTAATGACTTAAGCTTCATAACACTCCTGAGATTTAAGCAATAATTAGCCAGCTAGTATAGGTACAACAATGACAGATTCTGTAGAAAAAAAATAAATGCTGATTTGTTGTTGATACCTCTGAATGCTATCAAATTATAAAGAATAATTCGTATTAATTGCCATGTCATAACTGATTAACTGCACGCTCTCACTTTTTTTCCAAAATTAATCCTTTCAAGTGTTTCTCTTTCTATGAAAACTTCTCCCATTTTGTTTTCTGACCCCATTTCCATGTTTCTGTGTGATGACTTGCTCAGTATGCATGGGAAGTCAACATCCATGTTGGAGGCAGCCTCCTGATTTCTGTTCTCGTAGTTATGTGGTCTGGTGCCTTCCTCTCTAATCTAAGCATTTTCTAGGATTGTAAAATCATAGATTGAAAATGCCTGTTTCTAATTTGGCTTTAATTACCTCCCATTCAGCCTGGGCCTTTAAGTAGACCAGTCTTGCCCTCTGGGATATTAAAGTCTTAAAAGTTTCTCCTAAAGAATCAAGGACTGTATCTTCAATAGCTGCGTGGTTTTTTTCTTCACCAGGCTCAGTGGGTTTTTACATTTAGCACCTATTGATCTTGGTTTAGAGGTGTAACAGAAAGCAAGTTCTCTTTAACAACAGTGCTGAGAAAGAAAAAGAGAATACGGTTTTATTTGTGAATAAAACCTAAGGGCGTTCAGAGAAGATCTCCGAAATATGAAGCTGCCACTTATCTACAAAAGCTGCACAATCTATGATTAATACTAACTGGGACTCAAGGACACTACAGCCACTGGGGAACTAACGTTTTACAATGCAAAGAGAAGATGCAAACTGAGAGAACTCGGATATTAGCTGTAGGGTTCAGACACAGCACATGTCCTAGTTTCTACTCAAGCATTCACGAAATCAGGCTTCCTGTTATTAGTCCTCCGTAAGGCATAAACGTGGCTCTTTCTCAATAAGACGTTAATAGTATTTACTTTCTTGACAAACAGTTCACAGTTTCAGTTATGGTAAATGTTACCTACATGACCCGTGTGCATGCTGAGTATCTGATTTCGTGGCAGACTAAGTGTAAATCCACTCAGCTATCTGGCCCACGGGCAAGCAAGGTACTCAGTATTTCAAGCCACCAGAAGGGAGTACTGACCACAGTCCCACTCAGCCTGGGACTAGACCATGGTCTCCATTTGAAGATACATTTGTGTAAATACTGGCTAACTGGTATCCACACAAGTCTGCACTAATTGTTCTAAAAACCAGCAGTATTTTATACTCAGTAGCCTGCTGATTCATGATGAGAGAAATAAGCTATGCAACAAAAACCTGAACAATGTCATATCTAAAAATAGCCAGCAGATCAGACCAGTGCACTAATAGCACCGTAATATTGGTACTAATTACAGGCCAACAACTGCAGACCTTAGAGCTAAGAGCAGATTTCTGAAACAAGCCAGAACAAGATGTACTCATAAAGACAAAACAGTGTGGGATGCTATCATGAAGATGGCTGCATCGGATCAGCCTCATACTGAGATGCAAGGAGAACCTCTTAAATCATTTGTAAAGCTGCATCATCTCATTATTTTTAATAGCTCTTGATATGAACACCGGTGCCAAAGTACCTACAAATATCCCTACTCAGTAATCTCCGCGGTTCAACACTGGGCTCCACAAAGCTAGACCTCCATTTACAGGATCAGGCAGGCTAAAACAAATGCACAGTTAATAACTCGCAGCACACCTTCTTCCCCAGCTTCACCTGCCACATCTGGGATCAGCCTCCCAGAGCTGCTCATTAACCACTGCCTGAGCTTCAGCAAGCGCAGGTCAGCATGACCCCCATGATTTCAACAAAGCTGCATCACCACCCACTGATTCATGGTATAGGCGCAAGACATGCACAGAGAAAAGGTTTGCAAGTGCCCATTAGCACTCTTTTTACAGGAGATGAGGGGAAGAGAGCTGGAAGTATCATGGGCAGGCAGAAAGCCTGCAAGGGAGGAGTGGGAATAAAAAGGGAGGCTCAAGTAGACAAAGGGAAATAAAAGATGGGAGAGAATGGCAAAGTGTGTTTGCCAGGAGACTAGGGAAAGAGGTGCTCCTGAAACACAAGAGAACTGTCAGCCCTCTCAGAGGAGGAGGAAGAGGAAAATCAAAGGCTGGGTAAGAAGGAAGCGAGAAATCACATCCTAAAGCAAGGAAGCTTCCACAGTTCTTTGCTGCTCTCCTGCCTTGTTAATTGAAAGACAGTGCAGGGCACAGTAACCATCCCAATAACCATCTCTTCTGAAGCTGGTGCAACTTCACCATGCCGGCTGAGCACACACGCACTGGCTTCCCAGCAACCCTCCCGGGAAGAAGCACATCTTAGCACACGCTTGTTTTCTGGCTGCCCGTCTTCTCATTTCCATCCTCGCTCTCAGGAGCAGCAAGATAAAGCCTGTGTTGGAAAGCCATATGCTTACGCCTGGATGAGCAGGACCTGCCATGCTTCCCAGGACTGCAAAACATGTCCTGGACTTCTGCTTGCCCTTGCAGGGAACTTGGTCAGAGCGTGCCGCAACAGATGCACTTTTGAACAGACACTGAAGGATACAGACAAAAGGACAATGATTAAACAAAATGATTGCATCATTCACCTGAATGAAAAAAATGGCATTTGCCACTGTCATCCGTCTAACATTCCAACTATGTTTTTCCTATTTTATAACATCACTTCTCAGTCCCTGTACCCTGCATTTCCACAAAGGCATTACTGTGGGATCATCAGACTCCCAGAGTTACCAAACTTTTCTAAAGTTATCTTAAATGCATTGGAAAATTACAGGGTACAATTTTGCAGGAGGGAAAATGAGACACAGAAATATCAGTGCTGTAATATCAACCAATGTTGGTTTCATTTTGCACAGAACTTCGCACTTTTATAGCACTTAATACATTCAAAGTGCATCTCTAATTGATATGGTTTCCAGTTGGATGGCTCAGTTCTTCTACACAAATTTTCTAAGGAGACAAAAAGTTCTCAGATGAGCAGGAGTAAAGTCTGGCTTCCTGAATTCTTGTGTCTTAGAACTGGGAAGCCTTGGTGTTTGTGAGCTCTGAGTTAAGCTCTTCCAAGACTTTTCCCATTTAAGCTTTTCCCAGAACTAAGACTTCCACCCATCTGCCTTGTGGGGCCAAACCTGGTGGTCTAGGGCTAACTGCCTGCACAAAAAAAAGGAAACATCCTTGTCCTCCCCATTCCAGGCTAGGCACACCAGTACGCCATACTGCGTGCCACACACCTCTCGGGAGCTAGTGATCTTGTGCCTAGCTGCCCTCAGAGGAATACAAACTCATCAGCACTATCTGGGGACTTTCTTAACCCATAGGCCAGCAAGGGGTAAGGGTAATGGATATCTGCGTTTCTGGATTTGTGTTTTGGAGCAGAGGGGAGTCTGAAGGCAAATCTGGGAGCTGAGTCCCTTCCCCAAGCCTGGAGTCAGGAGGCAAATCAGCTGGAGTCATGTGCCACATCCTTCATTCCTTGCAAGAACCAAAACCCTTTCTTCTTGTTCACAAGAGACCAGGTCCTTGTAGCCTGCCAGCCTACTCTCAAAGACCAGCAAACAAACATGACCAAACTATTTTCCTAATCACGCCCTCAAAGTGGAGGAACCCTTTTTCCCCCTCAAATTCTAGACAAAGAATTCAGCCTAAGTCAGGTATTCAGCATTATCATCTCTGCTCCGACACTTAAAGGGTTGCGAAGTTACTACTGCAGGAATGCAAGCCTTCCAACACGCTATTACAGCTCTCATAATTTTATAACGAACCCCACACTGATGCTAAAGGATCCAGTGTCTGGATCAGTGTCATCAGATGAACATATCACATGCCAGTAGGAAAATAACAATGCCAAAGTTCAAAGTTTTTAGCTCTCCTAGAGAAAATGTGAAATGGAATCTCAGTACATCTGAAGGCTAAGGAATCATAGATGAATGAAGAAAGCAGTTTTTTTGGTCAGTCTCAGTTTTTAATTCTGCTATTTGCCCCAAAGTATCACTTCTTCAGAATCTAACTATATTGGCACTCTCCAAAATAAGAAATAGATTATAATTAGAGCTAGTCATAAATATTAAAAAGTAGATAAATAATGAATAAATGCTAATTTTACCTCCCATCCTGTGCCCACTAAAATTTGAAATATGCCTAGTGGTTCTTTCTGTATTATATTTAATAGGCTTTTTTCCACTACATGAGTTTAAAACAGCACATTTGAATTCTGCTCATGGAAAATTTTTGTCCCATCATTGAGCACAAAGGCATATATTGAAAACAAAACCAGAAGTTGCCAGTGAAAGTCATGCTTCAATTAAAGTTATTTTTGCTTACAAAGTAGAATATTTACATCTTGTAAACGCGACTGGAGCCATTTGCCTTTTGAGCAATGTCCTGCAAATGTTCTTGCACCTGTGTGACTTTATTTGCATGAATTTAGTATGGTAATTCTCACAAGTAGAAGTTCCTTACTTGGTGAGACAGATGTGAAATCCGTTTCTTGGATAGTGTAGAACACAGAATCTGCATTTAATAAGTATGATTAAAAGGAAACTGCTACATTATTATTTTTGGCACTGGAAGTTTTCTGTTAGTGTTCACTCCGAGTGGAGATAAGATCCTTTCTGCTTCATTAGTGAAGACTGACCTGGGCATCAGGAGATTGGAATCCTATTTCTAGATGAGAAATGAACTGTCTTTGTAACCTTAGGTTAGTCCTTCCAGAATATTTGGCTTCCTGCTTGTTCGATGTGTTCCCTCCCTAAATACAAGGCAGAATTCCTTGCTTCTGAAGCACTCAGTATTAAGCTATGATAAGGGCCATACATAAAAAAACCATACGCACTGTCCTTTTGATCAGCCTTTATTTCATTCCTAAGAGAGATGACAAGAAGTGGGATGTCATTATGGTTGGACTGGATGATCTTAAAGGTCTTTTCCAACCCAAACGATTTTATGATTCTATGATTTACTGGAAACCTACTTGCACTTTTTCTAAGGATTTTTCTTGCTCACAAATTTCCATTTTCTAAAATAAACTGTTCAGGAAGTGTTTCATTTGTGGAAATCTTAATCTGAGAGGAAAAAAATGGGGATGCTCAACCTATCCTGTTTTGACACATACAAAAATCGGAAACAACTCTACATTTCAAATATGCTATAGGATTAGGAAAACAAAAGAAGAGGTCACAACAAAATTACTTTTTCATCGATCTGATCTCAACTCTCCCCTTTCTTCCAAGACAATTGATTTACCAACATTTGAAAACTGGTATTTCAGTTCATTTTGGAATCAAACTGTATTTGAAAAAATACACTGAAACATCAAAACTTCTTGCAGAGCAGCAGGACCATTTGATGCTGAGGACTATGTGGTACTGAGCTATTCTCCGCCCTCCAAGATCAGTAACAAAATTCATAAAAATTTCATTGCAGAGTTTTGCAAACTAAGAGCTTTGTTTGGCTTTACTTCATTACATGTTCACATCACAGATTACTAAATTCTGCCCAAACTGCTCCAAGTCTGCAAACTCCCTGAAATAAGATGGACTTGATCTGTCAAAGTCTGGCTCAACTGGAGTTCAAAGGAGAGTTTTGCAGCATACGGTAAAACGGGTTTTGGTCCAAAGAAATTTTGGATCTCCTCAATCCTAACAATTGTCTTTGTTTTATCTCAGCATGATTTATTTATTTTTAATTTTTTTTTTTTTTCAGTGTGGTTTGAGAAGTCTCGCTGATGGCACCCAAGCACAGGAAAGCCAGTCGCTAGCCAAGAACTCTTGCCCAGCACCAATGGAAGGTGGAAAATGCATGAAAAGGTTCAGTTGCCTTTCAGGTCCCCCATCCTCAGGGTTCATGTGGGTCTCGGCAAAAATTACAGCAGTAATTGCCTTCTCCTGGCAGGCTGCTCCAGGCACATAGGGAGCAACTCGGGCTCAGCTGACAGGTAGGGATGACTTTAGAGAAAACAATCCATTGCTTCTGGTTTTGTGCTCATATCCTAACACTGATAATCTTCCTATGCCTTACTAGGCTGAAATTACAAATGCAATGGTGGTGTTGCTGAAATGACAGGAAGAAAATGAATGCCATGATTTTTCCCTTGTATGCCAGAACCACTGTTGGAAGAGAATGTGATCTTACCTTAGCTGATGACAGGACTTGGGCCATACCCTGACGGCACACACCCTGCCTGCACATCGCATACCGAACTGCCTGCAGAAATCGTCTCCCAGGCACACAAGGGGACTCACAGCTGGCAGAGTAAGAAATGTGATTTATGGAACATGTACACCATATGGCACAATTTCCTCTCATTTCATTCCACTTCATTACTTGTAGCTGAAAAAAAAAAAATCATGTGCTACCCAGTTTATTGGAGGGAAGGCAGGTTACAGTAATAGCAGAGACTAACCCACCAATCAAATTCCCTCACTTCAATTAATAAATGTAAAAAGATACCAATCTGTGACCAGGATGGAAGATAAAATCTCAGTTGAGAAACATCACGGAGAAGAGTGGCATCCCTCTGTCAAAGGAGGACTTATTCATAAAGCAGGAAAACAATTTACAAGCTGTTTGAAATTGTCTGTGCAACAAGAAATTAATATAGCAAGATCCACATACAAGCCCAGCAACCCAGCCAGAATCGCGGTCCCTTTTATTTGTGATGGAAACTCTTGAGCAGTGTATCACTGCAGGGTTGACAGGTCTTTCACCTCCATGAGAGGACATCGGTGTGGATTAAGTGCCATTTTGCAGAGGTGAAGCAAACATTTTGTATCAGTAAAGTGCAGAAATGTTCCGAATTCCCTGAAAGAACATTTGTGAGAGGAAACAGGGCCAGGTGGTGGGAAATTAGTGGAAATAAGTAATTCCATGGTTCTTTGGAAACTGGGAGAGAAGCAACTTGTCCCAGGCATCACCAGAAGTGTGTGGCAGAACCAGGAAGGGAATTTCCATTTTCAGACTAGTATCACATCTCTATTTAACTCCAAAACTAGCTTGCCTCTCGGTGCTCTGGAGCATGCCCCTGGCACAAGTGAGGCAGTCTCAGGAGGCCAAGGCAGAGAGAACCCATACAGCCCAGGTATGCCCTGGCAGGCTGTTGGGAGGGGGCTGCGTGGCTGCAAGGGCTGACAAGTCAAAGCCAAGCTGTGATGATCGCCGTGCCACCCCCCCTTTGCCTCCTGCCTCTCCTGTCACCTAGAGACACCGGCTATAACCAGCATGGGAAATCCCTCGTTATCTATTTCACTTGCCTGGAGCACTGGAGACAATCCTAAACCAAGCCATTAAGCACTGAAGTCCAACTTATTTGTCTAATTCCTTATTTCTTTTTTTATTATGATGATTAACGACTTCAAGTCTCCATCTCAGTACAAAGGCGCAGACAAGCCTGGTACAATCTCCTTAATGGAAATGCAGAGCTGAACAACATGTTTGCCAATTAGCAAATCTCCCACTAAAGGGTCTGATTCTTAAAGTAATGAAACAATTACTGTCAGATGTTGTTATTTATTAGTCATAACACAGTGGCACTTTCAGTCTAAGGCAAGACCCCGCTGTGCCTAGCACAGTACAAGCATTGAACAGAATAATTCCCCCTAATCCAAGGGGTTTTGTTTGCAGAGCCATGGCCTTAAGCCTGGTCCTACTGATGCTCTTTAAAACATGCAAGCAAAAACTACATTTACATTAAAATTAGCAACAGTAACAGCAGCAGTTATTCCTCCTGTGAGGAGGAACGCAAGTCATTTGGTTTGGGAGTGCCATCCCTCCTTCCCCCACCAGTGCTGTGAGGAGCTCATCCTGCCCCAAAGATGGGAATACAGGAGGAGACCATCACAGCCGGTGCACAGGCTTTCGCTTCTGCCAGACAGTGCTGGAAGAGCAAAGCAGGGCTTGTCCCCTCTCCCACCAACAAGGCAACTGCCTTTTTAAAAGGCAAGGGCAGCCCCTGACTAGTGCCAGCCTGAGAGAGGAAAGAGGATAATACTTAGAAACAAACCACAAACAGGCAACAGCCCCATGTCTTCAAGGGTCGGCTCAGGTTTTCCAAGTGAGATGTTGTACAATCTGCCAGCACAGGACATAACCAAGAGTACAGGCTTCAACTAAGAGAGGGAGCACGGATCCTGAGCCTTGGGGAAGACAGCTCTACCGAAATGTGGGACACTTTCCTCAGGCAGCTGATGGAGGCTTCATTGCTGAAGCGATTTACAATTAGATGTGAAAAGAATCACATAAATACTCCAGGAAAATTCACAGTGGACTCACAGTGATGAAGAATATGATCCAACAGGATTTCCCTATCTCTTAACACGTGTCCCCTGAAGATAAACACTTACCTTTAAAAATATCAGCATGATCCAAAGCCCGCTGAGTCTCTAGAAAGCCAAAATTCAACTGGGCCTCAAAAAAGGCCATAAATTTGAGGAAAGGGCCATGTTTTTTTTTTTAATTTGTTTAAACAATGAAAAACTAACTACAGATTTTGCCAGTAGATTTTATAGATCTGTTGCAACCATTTATACATTTTGCCATAAATCCCAGCATATTCCTACAAGCCAGGTGCTGGAAAGCTTTTGCTCTTTTTGTCCTGAAGGTTTTTGGACATATTTATATACAGGCTGGGCAATACCAATTAACATGTTAGCTGCAGAAAGATGTGTTCTTATTTTTTCCCCATAGCAAAACTAAAACATTCAGTAACTTCGCTTCAAGATATCTAAAATCTATCAGGTTGTAAATGCAAAAGGAACATGGAATGGAATCTGATCAGGAAACTTCATAAAAATGAAAGTAACCAAACCAATTTAACCAGTGTCCCATCAATAATGCAATCACACTGCAATATCCCAGTTTTGAAAGGTGAATTTTTTCTCAGAGCATGTATGTTATTATTTTGCATCTCGAGTAAAGGTAGACAACTTTCAGCTCAGCTGTGCATGAAAGTAAGGGTGTGAGGCAGAAGCCTGTTTTCCAATGTAATGAAATCCAACTCAGGCCACTACACAGAGACACACCTATAAAAGCAGCAGTCATAAAACTGAGAATAAACAGGAAACAAATCACTTTCTATTTGGTATTTTAAAGTAAAAGAACCAATCAAACTTCTTCAAGGTTTTGGGTACCTTCATGGGCTACCATGGGGGGGGAAAAAAAAAAAAAAAACCACCCCAAAGCCCAAGAATACTCCAGAAATAAGAGATTTATAACAAAGTATGACAGATGCTATGAAAGCGTTCAGCCTGGTAAATTTTAAGTGCATACAGTTACCACTTTCTGGAAATTGTTTATCTGGAAGGCACAAAAAGGTCAAAGGACCATGAGGATGGATGGTCTGGGAGGATCAGAAGTGACCATATTTTTTGTTTCCATTCTTCCCACTAATGAAAACTGCAGAGATAAAGTTTTGCCAGTGACATGGAATGCAAAATCTCTATTATTAGCAACATCAAGTAAATCCAACCCCTCCAAAAGGTAGACGCCATTCTTTCTGCTGTATTTCTCCTCTTTAAAACCTCTCTTTTTCTGCCTCCTGTTTACTAAGTGCTGGAATTAGGTGGCCAAGTCATCTCAACTACATGTAACACTGCATGAAGCCTGTAACCAGAAGGCAAGAGGAAAGCAGTGTTTTTTACAGCTCAGGACTGGTGTAAATTTGCAAGGCCTGAGTGGTTGACACTTTGTGTTATGTTTTTAATTTTCCAGAAGAGGGCTACACATGCAAGTGGGTGTCAGAGGTAGAAACTTCGTCATTTCAGTCATCGCCCTTATCTACCTTTTTTTTTGTCCTAATGGAAAAAAGAGCAAACTTCGACAGTAGTGCCAGATCATCTCATCCAATTCTCTCAGAAAGACAGACACCACCAGCTAGGACACAGTCACACAGAGGTTCTTCCCTACACACGCTCTGGGCAGCCAACACCGAAGGCAGTAAGAAAAACTGCTGCAGTGAAAGCCCTACTTAAGCCTTATGTTTATCCGCTAGTGGATTCCTTTCTTCTTCTTGTGTATTTTCTTACAAGGCTAAATATACTTTAGTGGTGAAAGCCATTAATAATGGAGATAATTGTGTTGCGGGACTTGACGTCAAGTTAACTGTTTGAAGAAGGAACGGCAAAAAAAGAGTCTGGTTAACACTGCATCCCCCGCTGAACTCAAAATAGCACCTAATTAACACAACGGGGGCAAAATAAGGGTTTGCGTTAAAAGAGTGTTGATGCAGTCTATCAGCTTTTCTGACAAACAACTGCTTCACTTTTTGCTGTTTCCCTGTTCACAGAAACACAGACATTTTAGGCCAGCAAAGACCACAACATGCAGCTCTGATCTCCTGCACCACATGGGACACGGAAGTCACCCAGGAATCCCCACAGTGAAGCGATGACTTCTGAGCCTCATTGAGCAAACACTGACCTCAGGAGTTTGTAGATTAAATAAATTCCAGGCCTGGTTATGATTTGCGCTAAGGCTGGCCTATACCCTTTCAAGGCTTTTTAACCCCACTAGGATAGACTGGAGATGCAAGAATAAAGCCCTGTCTCTCTGGAAAGGCATGTCATGCTTTGTGTCTCAACCTCTTACTCTCTTAAGTGTAATTCACTCTTCAACACAGATTCTCTGAGGTGCATAAGCGGAAGGAGAAGGTGAAACTCCCAGTATGCTGCTACTTGTGACTTAAATCATTACATGAATCTCAACCTTGAGCAGTAGAAGGCTAGAGAATAACCCAGCACACCTCTAGCCCCAGGAGTGGTATCAATGGATGCACAGTTTTATGGACAAGGCTCCAAAGCCAGAGGGGAGCTGCTGCCTTTCAGATGGAGTGACTGACAAAAACTGAACTGAACTGGATGTAAATGCTACAGTCTCAGTCTTCTCAAGAGGAACCATGTTAGGTCAGAGGAAGCCCCGAGCAACTGCTCACTGATATTTGCAATGATAATGCTATTACAACACATTACTTTTAAGAAGTTCAAAATCCAAGCACAAGTCAGGCTAGTTTCTCTCCAAGGATTTAACAGCCTCCCTTTACCTTTATGTTTTTAACACACAGACTGCATTATCAATTATTATGGTTAATTATCCCTTTTTGTGGATTTGAAATCCTATTTCTTAAATGTCCTCCTACTAAGAAAACTAATGGATGACATACGAAAGAACAGAGACCTTGCAGTATTCCTTCTTGCAAGGCAGATGGCGGAGAGCCCTAGCACACATCATCCACACCACTGGATAAGGACTCCCTGCTACAGGTGCTGTGCACTGCCTCTACTCTTATCCTGAGAATTCCTGAGATCCTTATACAGGCAGGGAACTACATGTACATATACATCAGTGGATGCAACCTTCAGACACTGAGTCTAACATGGAAGGCAAGCCCAAGTCTCACTGTGTGTCCCAGCCCACAGGCAGACATGCACACACATGGAGAAAACACTAACCTACCCCATACACGGTCATCTTCTGGAAGAACTGACTTCCCTGGTTATTGCCACCCAATATACAGAGTAAGAGTGAGAGCTGTCTGAACAGCAGCTGGCTTAAGATACCTAAGCCCATGCATTTAATCCCTGAGTGGCTATCTTTAAAACAAGGCACAATGATATGTCATTTTGTGGAACCTGAGCTTTCTGCTGTCTTCTGGCAGGACCACGTGGTCCTGTCAAGACACTGTCCTGTATGGCCCCATAAGAGAGCTGCATTCAAAGAAATAAAAGTGTTGGAATAAGTGCAAAATATACCATAGTCTGCTCAACAAACACATCAGTCATTAAATACTTCAGTTCAGTTTATCAAAGAGGATAGATGAACCAACAAAAATGAGTTTGTTCTAGGAGCTGTCTTTGGGCCTTTCCACCTGTGGTGCTCCTAACAGAGGTTCATTGCTTCCAAATACAGCATTGCACTGTACTGCACGGACAGATCCTGCCAGGCGCCAAGCTGTATGGACACTACACAATGTCCACACAGCCCTGGACTGCCAGGAGTAACATGTACTCTTTTGCTAGCGTATTTACATGCACTAATTACAGCAACTTCTAACTAGGAGGAAATGTTCCCTAGGGCTTCCACCACAGAGCAGAGAAGAGAGGGCACAACCTTGCTATTGTTAAAGCATTAGCAAGAAGCCTTCTTTTGCAGTACCCCTGAGGTGCTCGAGGTTTTCACGAACAGGCTGTAGCCTGACACTTAGATACTGATCATAAGAAAGAGTTCTTGCAGTCCCAGGAGAAATCCAGTTACATCCCCATCACATAAATTGAATTATCTTGTGCATGTTTATCTACCCAACTTGGAGGCTGTAAACCATCTTCTTTTAAACAGAGCATAAATTGTCTTATTTACACCATTGCATGGCGGCTTTTGTATATTTAAAATCCCTTTGATTGCCATTGGTGATTAGATGGCTGACCTCGGCTGTACCTGTCTAAGATTCAGCTACCTGAAGTTAGGCAAGGAGTACCCCAGGCCAGGCAGTCAGTCCCAAACTACACTGCAACAGAGCAAGAATTCCCATTGGGCCACCAAATCCCAACATTTTGCTGCTTTGCGTATAAAGAAAAAATACATTTTTAAAAATTGATTTTGCTTGTCTGTTTGTTTTCTACTTCTGGTGTTCTTTCCCAGTTCAGTTTTCCCAGTTCTTACTCACATAACGCCAGCTGATTTCAGTCCTCTGTATGCATGTGGTGCTCTCATAAACCATTCCTACTCCTGTTCAGGTTTGCTTATAAAAACCAGCCTTGCCCTACCCACAAAATGAATTTACTACGGATGACCATGCAGTCAGGGGATAATGATGTGAAGTATCTGGTTCCACTTTCAGTTAGTGTCTTCTGTCCCTCACAAGAACACCACCACCCCTGAAATGCCAGGTTATTGCACTGCCAACTGCTATTCAGAATCTAAAAAGTCATTATATCCAGAAATATGTTCTTATTCTGAAATGTTGTCTTCTCTTATAGTCAATACAATAGGAATACACATACGGTGTGGAGCATCTTGGCTATTATATCAGAAAGGAAAGCAATATTACCTTTAAAGGAAGGAAGGTGACAACTCTCAGTGATTTTAATCTGCTTTAAAAATTAGTACTAGATAAAACAGGCTAGGGCCTTTGACAGATTTGTTGCTCATTTATACCACTGTGTTCTGTATGTGGGCATTCAAGTCAGCATCAGTGAAACTGGTCTCCTGGCCAATTTTTCAAAAACGTATGATAATAGATTCATAAACTGAGTCAACTGCTAACTTGAGCAATGAATGCTCAAAACTAGCCCTTGCAAAACAAGAGATGAGTGAGGAACATGACAAATATATTTGGAACATTGTAAATGCAAGTCTTTCTCTGTTTTTCCAAACGGAAGGAAAATTGTGAGATACATGAAGCCAAATGACTACGTTTACCAGTAAGTGCTGCAAACAAGGACTACAGAAACGCTGACTGACCTATTTTCTGATCTTGCATGAACTTCAAAAGTAAACCAACTCCAGTAAATACTGGTATTATCACATACAGCTCATGTCATCTAATTAATCACAGGTAGTTATTACTGCCAAACTCTTGACAGTCAGGATACAAACACAATCCGTCCTACATTAAGAGTCACCTCTGCAGGCTGAGTAGTAGTTGTTTAGCACATACACAATACTCCATGCTGTCATGGAGGCAAAGAATAAGGCCTCTGTAAGAGGGCAGAAGACACAGTCAAACTAAAAAGTGTTTGCGCATCTGGAGAACATCTTTACTCCTAGACCGTGACCTCAGCAGACCACTTAGTCCTGCCTGGAAAAGCAGATAAAAGCAGTATCTAAATACAGGTCAGTTGTACTCAGGAAGACAACAGTGTTCCCTGAGCAGTCTAGAAGGATAATGTTCTACCAGCAAGGTGAGAAGGGTTAAGTAGGTACCACTAACTTGGAGAGGTGGATGGTTTCTGCCTTGATGTAGCGTCTGTAGGAGTTATCCCCCAGAGAGAAACAAAAAGTGCGAGCCGAGCAGCAAGGACCTGAACAGAAGTCAGACTAGAGGGCGGTTTCTGTTTCTGGAATTGCAATCCAGCAGTGGCCTGTCTGCTAAAGATAGCCCGAGAGCCTTCCTCAAAAGCAGACTCCTCCTCCTCCTGTGTGAATGCAAAGCCTCTCGTGCTGCGCTGCGGGAGCACTGCACTGAGCCGAGGCAGCAATCAGCTTACTCGCCCCAGCTGTCCAGAATGGACAGAAGGTGCAGGAGGGCATGCGGTGCTTACGTTTTTTCTGGAGGCTGCTCTTTCTGAGCAAAGATGTGTGGGCAATGTTTCTAGGCTGAATTTTGATAGCTGAATATTAGCGAAAAGACTAGGGACCTTGTAGGAATACACAGGAACCAGAAACTGCCGAGAGGAGCTGACTTTGCTCATTTTCCAGTTATGTACTTTTTCTTTGCAGACTTCATTAAAAAGTCTATAAAAAGATTTGAATTTTCATCACAAGATTACTAAGGCCAATGAGGGACAGATAAACCCTTTGCTCCTTATCTCTACACAGTCACACACAATCAAGTTTAAAGTTCAACAGACATGAGTGCTTACAGATTGTAGATGCCCTAAGCTCTCCCAGGGAGAGACCGGCCATGTCTCATTCCAGGCTATTATAAATACAAGCAAAAGAATAAACCAAATAATTTGACTAATGCACTTCTTGATCAAACAAAAGAGTAAAGCAATCTTCACTGTTTCTGCACTGCAGAGCAAGCTTCTCTGAAGCACTGCAACCACCAGCTTGCCTTTCTTTTTTAGACTGCTATTTTTTCCAAAATAGATCTTTTATTCACAGCCAGTTCATTCCTGCTGCCTGCATTACCTGCATCCAAGAGGCACACTATGCATAGCCCTACTACACCCAATTGCAACCGTTTCGGCGCTGCAGGTTGCATTAGCTGTGTCTTGAGGACACAGTACTTGCTCCCCACTGCACGGAGCGCAAGGCACGCGCTGGCTTCTACCTCACGCCCGTCTTCAGTCAGGCCTGGGTTATACTGTGCACAGACATCCCTCTGCCACGCTGGGCACCGGTGTGCTGGACACAGCTCACTGACTTTATACATGGTCTCCTTGAGCAGCCAAACCTGACACAAGGCGATACGGAGCAGAAGAGGGGCTGCAGGCCTGGACTTCTGCTGAGGATATTTCCGACAGTGACGCTGTGCCGCCTCCTCACTCCCGCTACACAACCCACAGATGTGGCTTAGTGCTGTGGCCATTCCCCGTTCACATGACCAACAAGTAGCCCATCACATCATCCAACATGTGGTGCTTCTCTGCTGGGAAAAAATTATGCTGCGCTTGTAGATGAGGTTTCTGACAGCTGCCGGTACTTCCTATGCTCCCGTGTTTAGCTGTAGGGATGTCCTTTATTCACTGGAGCCTGCAAAGAGGCTTACTACTAGGTATGAGTTTGTCCCCATCTACCCCCTCCTTCCTTGCACCATGACTGGTTGGCCTTGATGATCTTAAAGGTCTTTTCCAACCTAAACGATTCCATGATTCAATGATCCAGGTGGTTTCAGAGGAGTCTGCTGCGGGAGCCGTGCAGCAGGAGGAGGCACAGGAGGCAGTGCCTGTTCCCCTCCAGCACCATCTCACAAAAGCAAGCGTGCTGGCAGACGGGAGGGGAGATGTCCACGCTATCCTCCAGAGAGCGGGGAGAAGCTTCTTGTGTGGTCACACTAAAGGGATTAAAAAGGCTGCCCCTCCTGAGGTTACTGGGAGTTTTGCTCTTGATTTTCAGTGTTTGGATCTTACCCTGTTTAGGGAGGGTCAGCTAGCTATTAGACAGACCACTTCTTTTTCAACACAAAATGGAGAGCCTGGAGTACACATAAAAAAGGCTTCTTGTTGTTTTTTTTTTTTTAAATAGTCTCTAACATTCAAAAGGAATTAGATAACAGCTATAATGGCCCCACCTACTCTTGATCCTTTCTGCTGCCAGAATGTTTTGTGTAATAAATCATGAGAGCACTACATTACTCGGAAGCTAAAAATGGAGCAGAGATGTATGTGTATTCTGCACATAGAATACAATCGTATTTGATAACATCTGCACCGAGTCTGATTTTAAGCTTCCTCAGGTGGGATAACAAACCCAAATGAGGAGGGAAAGGTTCACAGGGTGATTACAGCACACCCTGGCTTTTAAGCCTTTTTCCTTTCGACTTCACTTCCATCACATTTTGATATGGTTTGGATTAGCTCCTGGAAAGGGTTCTGCTTAACAGAACACTGACAGCATCACTTACATTTCTCCAAAGCCAAGACAGTTGTTGAAGGGTGGCGAGAGAGAGCAGCTGAACAGCAGGATACAACATCACCTTTCCTCAAATCAGAGGGGTAAGATCAAATAATTTCTTCCAGACCTGGAGAGAAAGCTTCTGAAACACTGGTCCCACTAGCTGTACAGGGTTTAAAATACTGATTTAGAATGAAAATGAGTAGCAAGCGCTGATCACAGTGGTGGACTTAATATGGCAGCTCGTTCTTGCGAAGAGCTGACACATTGTTCCAGTCGTATCCCAAAGCCCAGTCCCAGGCACCCTCACTGGAAGTGATGGCTATCCATGCTCACTAAGTAATCTGGCTAAATGTGACAGCCGCCTGCCTTTGCCATGCTAACCAAATGGATCAGCTGAGCTTCTACTAGGCAAACGGTTGAATGAAACTATCTCAAAGGTTTATTCGTAACAAGAATAAGAGGTTTTAACATCTGCTAGGGACAACTCTGGATAACAGTCGTGAACAGAACTTTTAGTCTTTAGGCTTTAGGAACAATTTTAGTTACAATAGCTGAATTTTGTCGATGGCTGAAAAATAGACCCTGAATACTAGCGCTCGTTTAAATTGGATAAAGCAGTGTGTTTCAGCTGTTGACACTGAAAAAGCTTTTGGGACAGATTCATACCAGGGAATCAAAAATAATAAATCAAATGAGATTTTTTTTCCTCAGGTAGTCCTACCATCTAGGAACTGACTTTCAGTGAGAGCTGAAAGTCATGGGGAACTAATGAAAGTACAGCTGCAGGCTGCTAGTGCAGGGAGTTTTAACACCCCCAGCTGCTGGAAAGCACATGGACCAGCTCTCAGACTTCTGGCAGGCTTTACTGCTGCACATTTACCATGTAAATAACCCTGTGTGACGCAAAAACATCTTAAGGGTTCTTTCTGTGTCCAGATGGTATTGTTCTTTCTAGGCCAGTCTGCTAGATGTCTGATCTTAAGGCAGCCTGGCAGGCTACTTACATCTTCCCCTCAGATGTCTCCACATTTTCTTCTGTGACGGATTTACTGGAACAAGAAAAAATGAAAAGCAACACTCAAAATCGCTACTCGCAGATGTGCACTAACTGCAATTACACGAAGAAATCAAATGGAGCCACCTCATTAAGAACCGATCAAATACGTGAGTACCTCTTCTAAAAAAAGAAGAGGAAAAAGAAGAAGAGTTAATGACTGACATTATTTGAATTAATAGATATTAAGGCCAGCGAGACTATTATACTTACCAGCCAGTCTGCTCTGCAAAACACTGTCCAAAGAAGACCTCAGGACTCTTCTGTTTCCACTGAATTATTTTTAAGTCTACACACAGGCATTCATTAAGCACATTCATTTAGTTATTCCATCATCCTGCACCATTCCAGCTTTATTATATATTACAGATACAACAAAGGATGATTTCATTGCTCACACCTAGTACTTTTTGTGCCCTTCTCTGCATGCTGTAAACCCAGCAGACTTAAAAATGACCTGATCTGCTTTCTATGGCACTGCTTGGCATTCTGGCCACAAACCAGCACCAAACGGTAATCCCTACTGAGGAAAATTTGGGGAAAGATGGGGAGAATCTTTTTAACAAGGCCTGTTGTGACAGGACAAGGAATAACACTAAAGAAAACTAAAGAAGAATAGATTTAGACTAGACATTAGAAAGACATTTTTTACAATGAGGGTGGTCAAGCACTGGAACAGGTTGCCCAGAGAGGTGGTAGAGGCCCCATCCCTGGCAACATTCAAGGTGAGGTTGGACGGGGCTCCGAGCAACCTGATGGAGTTAAAGCTGTCCCTGCTCACTGCAGGGGGGTTGGGCTAGATGACCTCTAAAGGTCCCTTCCAACCCAAAGCATTCTATGATTCTATGAAAATTTGAGGGACAACTAAAACGTACCAGTAGCACTTAGCTCACTAGCACTTTCAGTCTGTTTCCCACTCAATGAAATTTCCCTTTTTAGAAATAATTTTATCTGTGTTTCCTGTAATACGTTCTCCATGCTTTTTTTCTGTCAGATATCTTAATCAGATTTTAACTCTACAGTGACATAATGAGTTAAGCGTAGCATTTATTCTCCACCTAGGGACCATCACACTACCTACTTCAGTGCAAAGCGTATTAACATTGCAGAGCACTCTCTCACTTGAACACTTAACACATAACTGCCAGTTAATACTAAAGCGTGGACCATTGGTGACAGCATCAAGGTCTAGTTTGGTTTATTTATACAGAGATTGTGTCTGCATGTCCATCTATTTCCAGTAGGCATCCTTAACAAATGTAACTCAAAAAAACCCCACCCAAACTTAGAAACCATTTTTTACTTCTAAAATGCAATAATTTTCCCATATATCTAGCAAACCAGAATCACTAGATCAATTCTCCTTCAGCCACTAATCACCCCAGGAGTATTTCCTCAGTTTTAGTCCCCCTGGGCTTGAAGCCAGACCCAAAATGTACTTTGGACCTGGATGGGCAGAAAACTCCAGGGACAAGAAAAGTTCCAGGCATGGGCATTGCCCTGGCTGTTAGGCTGGAAATAGGAGATGCAAAACCAAAATGAGACTCCAGGGGCTGATACTCTGTTCTTACCTCAGTCCCAGGCTGCGGTGCAACCAAATACCATTCCTCATAAACACCATGGTCATGAGGACCATATAAAGGCCCTAGAGGTGGAGCAGTCTCCATTCACAGAGGTTAGAAGGACTCCACAGCTATCAAACCATGACAGGATGACCTGAGAGAACAAACTCCCTAGGTGATCCCAAGTTTTGCACATAGTTTTCAAGGTAAAAATCAACACAAATGGGTAACTTCTTGAGCTAGACTCCAATGACTGTTAAAAAAAAAAAAAAAAATTACAGTGCTATTCTTCCACAGATGGAGGGGAACAAGAAAGAAAAGAGCCAAAAAATGGAGCTGAGGGAGAAAAGAGCCAAAAACTGGAGCTGAGGGAGGGAGGTAGGAGTTCTCTAAGACTGAGGTCTTAGAGACAGGCATTAAGACTGAGACATTAAAAGAAAAAAGAGAAAAAGTTCATTAATTGAGTTCTGGTGCAGGAAGAACATGCAGAGTCTGTAATAAGGAACTTAGCTATGAGGGAAGGGTTGCTCCTAATTTTTTCCTATCAGGAAGTATTGGGTTTTAATGTGTGTGGGGTTTTGTTTGGGGTTTTTTGGGGGTGGGGTTTGGTGCATGTGTGTTCATGATAGGACTTTATAGCTCCTTAAAGCATTGCTGTAATTAAGAGTTGAGCTTTG
Source organism: Pelecanus crispus (assembly GCF_030463565.1). NCBI lineage: Eukaryota > Metazoa > Chordata > Aves > Pelecaniformes > Pelecanidae > Pelecanus > Pelecanus crispus. The sequence goes on from NC_134643.1 coordinate 52,314,338, forward strand.
CAATCTAAGGACCCTGTATCACGCATAACCACTGGCTTAATCAGTGTTGAATCATGAACTCAATCACATACGTAAAATCCAGAGACAACAGCGAGATTAAACACTATCTCCATTAAGACATGTTTTGCAAAGTGTCTTCTACTGAGGAAGTACTTTGGTAAATTATGACTGTTATCTCCATGCTATGGATATCTGGGCTGTTATTCTAAAAACAACTGAACTATTTTTCTTCAGTTCAGGAAGTTTAATTTTATTAAGTGACTGAAAAGCAACGTACAATATTCACATGCAAGTCATGAAGACTGCAAGCTAATACTGGTATGGTCAACTTGCACAATAAAAGGAGAGAATAAGCTTGTTGTCTTAATTGCATTTGTGTAATCAATTTATTTTGGATACTGAAGAATTGAACAAAATGGTGCTTTCATTTAATTTAAACACTAACAAAAATTAACATTTGGACTTCTAGCTAAGCAGCCAGGAATTACTTCCACTGCTCATAGTGTGGTGCTCATACTCTTGCTATAAATAAGTTGCCTAATGACATCCAAACAATCCAATCAGTCAAAACAGGGACACAAAATGAAGAACTATTTTAATACTCTTGCCATTTTAGCATGCCAGAAGTTAATTAGTGGCATTAACATCTGAGTTTTGAGACCCAAACCGAGGTTGGTTTCAACGGCTCTAGACAGTATAAAGCTGCAGAGCAAGGCTAGTCAAAGCAGAATTTCAGTATTTTAAAATACTGAGAGAGTCCCTGAGATTGAAGACCTTGTTTTAAGAAAACAACCAGAAGATGTTAGAGTGTACTTCTAAAGTTTTTGTCTTCTGGTTTACAGGCCTTAAAATTCTTGCTTTCCCAGATTTTCCCAGAGCTTGAGAAACTAGAAATGGTATTTAAAGGTGAGAACTGAATGTAATTGTCCCAAAAAGCAGTCACTCTAAAATCAGCAGAGTGTAGCAAGCGTTCCTGTGAGTGCATGCTGCTAGTAATATAAGCAACCTGTTCAGCTAATACCATATTTAATCTTCATACAATGCTTACTGAGGGGAAAAAAATTGAATCTTGTAAGAAATTTATTGCATTTAATATTTCCCATAACACGATGCACATGGTTTACTGACTTATCTCCAGGAGGCTGTAAGAGGAAAAAAGCAGCCTCCATCCCTCCAAGTGCTAACTGCAGCATTACTGCCAGACCTTAACAGGGAGGGGAGGAGGCAGCTGCTTGCTGTCCCACCTTGGCAAAGTGGGGCCCAGCCTCAAGAAATGAGGAGGCTAAATCTTGTAAGAGGCAAGCCCTAGAGTCTGCTGGCCTGGGTTGGCATGGAAGATGGCATTAAAGCATCTTTAATTCTAGGCCTCGGCTTTAGTGTTCCTCTGGGCTTTTCTGGTCCCCTCAATCTTATTTTTGCAGCTCAGCAGGGATGGAGGCCAGCACCACCGCAGACATCAGTCCCAAGCGTTTGCTGGAAGGCTATCAGAGCTGATGTTCTCTGTCCTGCCTGCATGCATACAGGCTTTCTACCAAACCAACGTCAAACACAGCCAGAGAAAGTGCCATTGCAACTGGGTCAAGGTAAAGGACTCAGCAGCCAGCTCAGACAGCTCCATGTCCACTACAGCCTCCTGGAGATCTCCACCGATCCAAAGGATCAACCCTAAATAGCAAGCTCTGTAGCAGCCAACAAAGGAATCCAACCAGAAAAACTTAATGGGAGATACAGTGGTCAAGCTGAGACTGCGTTTTCTCCCTGTTTGAAAAACTCCAATAAGACTGCAGATTGTGTACACGCTAGCTAAACCCTAACTGATGCTATAAAAAAATACTAGGTTGGAGTATCTATTGCACGTATGGTCTGTCTAGGCCTCTCTACAATTATGAATGCCTGCTTGTTTCTAGAGGAAACCCAGGACACTTGTCCATCCACTGAGATCATGGCAATGCCTTTCAGAGCTCTGTTTTGGACGTCACCTGCTCAACAGAGCTCTGCTTTGGCCAGACCATGGGACAGGGTGCTGAGAAAGGCCACGGAGTCTCCATCCTTGGAGATACTCAAAACCCAACAGCAACATACCCAAGCCACCTGCTCTAACTAAATCTGCTTTGAGCAGGAGGTGGGAATAGAGGCATCCAGAGGTCCTGTCCAACCTACCCAATTCTGTGATTCATCTCTCCCCCAAAACTAGCACACTGAAACTGTGCAAGATATTAATGTGAAAAATAATGAAGGTAAGAGTCAAAGGAGGTTATATTTGGTATGGTTAAGATACAGAAGAAATCTTAAACTGAAAACTTTGAGGAAAGACAAGAACAGACAGAGGTTTCACTAACTCCTGCTCTGCTGTAATCCAGACTAGTCATTCATGGTTCACCATAGACAGATACTATTTTAAGAAAGAGGCTTGGAACTTTTAAACTAAATACAACTTTTAAACAGTAAGAAAAATATTCTGAAGTGTCTTGTGCTTAGTGAATTCTTTTATCTATTAGAGTTCAATTCAGCCCTCATGAGGTCACAGTCCATCCATTAATTTTAGTGCAATTTGGATCACGACCTAAATTAGTTGGCTGATCAGCCTGTCTTTTTAGTCTCAGCATTTTGGATAGTCACAATTGTGGCCAAAACTGATTACAAAGAGTCCCTCTCGGGCCATTCCACTTTTAGTGAGGTCCCCATATTTTTTCAGGAGGCTAAGTGACTGCATCAATTCATGCAGTAAATCATTGACTTCAAAGTGCATTTACTTGCTCCCTGTTGCACGAGTTCATCCACCTAACTTGTTTTCTTTAACTCTGGCACCTAAATTGCTATACAAGCACTCTATATTCTGTGCAAAGAGAAATAAGTTGTCGTTTAAAAGCTTCAAATTCTTTGGAGTGAATTTGTGCGGATGTATCTAGATCTCCCAATAGTAACGGCTACAGACAGATCAATGCTTTTGCGTCAGAGAGAGGACTCTGCTTTCTGACTCCCACTATTTTGGAAAGTAGACTACCACAATTTCCAGCGCCCTAGTAATTCACTAAACAAAGGACACTGTATTCAGCAGTGATTATTGAAAGTAAGCTTGACAGAAATTTTCCATCAAAAGTATAGACAGAAAAACCAGTTTATCTAAAAATGCAGTGAAAATCAAAACAATAGATTCTAGTTACCTCCACAGGAGAGAAAAAGTGGACTGTGTTTGGGAACTTCATTTCAATGGCAAATTTGCTGTCTTTCTGGGAGCAACAAATATGCTGACTGATCAGTAATTTCCTGGCCCTGTTGAACTTCAGTTCACAGGAAACATGGAAACAGGAGAGGAAACAAGCTCTCTCTTTGCAAGCACCCAGAAGGCTGTAGAGTGTTACGGAAAAGCTAATGTGGATTTATCAGAGCCAGATTGTGTCACTCTTCCTCCCATGACAGGCTAAAAGGCCTTTCTGGGCAAGACAGAAGTAGGACGTGCTCTGTATCTTCAGTTAATATACAGCTTTTTTTATGCTCTTTCACAATACAAAACTCAAAAGTGCTTCTCAGTGGTTCCCTGCCGAACAGGAAGGCCGTACTGTGTGATCCTCGCTTAGGTGTCGACTGAGACAGTGAAATAGAGAACATGCATTTTTCTCTACACAGTACAGAGAGCATCTGGAAGGGGCTGTGAGCACATGGGAGGACAGAATTAGAAGTTAAAAGGATTTGAGAAATCGGTTGGAAGGGACTTAAAATAAGATAATACAGCATGACGAAATGAAAAAGAAGTTATCAGCTGCACAAATGCAACATGGAGACTGGGTGGACGTGGAGGTCAATAGGGTCACAAATATATGCCTGTGTCATGCTGTTGCAGAAACAAACAGACAAACAAACGATGACCCTGAAGCAAACTTCACCTTGGCATCTATAAACATGTTTCACCTGTAGATGTTAATGCTTCAGCAAGAGTACTGCACCCACCCTGGGCACCACACCGCTCAGAAAGCATGGACTGCCGCAAGGTGGCCGAAGAACACCACAGATAATTAATGGTAATGAGAAAAGTAACTGGGGTTGTTGCGTTTAGTCCAGGATTTTTCTACTTCTGTTCTGTGCTACTGCTCAGGATCCCTGACCATATTACATCTTCCATGTGACTCCCATTCCCATTACTCATCCTGCATCACACAGACTGGTCAGACGAGATTTTCCATATTGCAGCATGAGAAATTTTGTTCTACAGAAACCCCAGTTCCTTTAACAACCACATAGCACTGGTCTCATAGGGAAAGGCATTGAGAAGTCACAAATGGGACACCCAGCATCAGAACTAGAACTGGGGCCCTGGGTTCATATCACCCCGATAGAAGCATGGCTCATTTCTTGAGAGTCCAAATGCGCTCATGGGCAACTCTAGCACCAAAAAGAGCTCCAGAAGAAATATAAAACCAGCTCTTTTCTTTTTGCATTTATTAATATCAACCAGGCATACAAAAACCAAAAGCAACAGATGTCTTAGAAGCAGCATGGGATTTCACAGGGGCCCGTGCCTCTTCGTTGTACTTTGCTAGTACGTCAAAAACTTAAAGAGATTCATCAAACAGCCTTGACATTTTCCTACTGCGTGATGCTGCAGATAACAGTGTTTTCAGCTCACTAAATGCTTGGGAAACACTATACCTTAAGAGGAGACAAGTAAGAGTGTTGGTTCAGGAATCTCGGCTCCTCAGGCTGAGGGAATGTTATGGAAATGTCTGGAGAAGATAAAAGTTTATCTCTGACCAGATAGTATAAACCGTCATCATTTCAATGCCAGTGCCTGTAGGAAGCTAAGGCCACCCTGCGCTGCGTCAGAAAGTGTTTTTTATTTACTGTTTCAGTAAAACATGAAGTTCTTTTGCCATGGGTAAGTTCTCAAAAGCAGCGTGTGCCTGCTCTCCCGTCAGAGCCCAGCAGCGGGGCTGGCTGCGCTCCCAGGCTGAGGGCAGGGACATGGTGAGGAAAAGCTCCACCACCAGCCCGAGAAAGACGTCCGGCTACTCGCTTCCCCTGAAGCCCAGCCACCACCGCCAGCCCGGCTTCGTGTGCGTGCCCGAGCTCCCCTGCCCGGTGCCGGACGCAGGCAGAGCGTGCTCTGCCCACGCTGCAGCGTGGGGCTGGGAGCGTGCCTCCCTCCTCCCGTCCTCTCCCTTACGTAAGGAAAGGTAACCCAGAGGCCATGGCAATTTCTGTATGAATACATGTCATACAAGATATCTGCTGGCTCACAAGCCCTTTTTTGTTTGTTTCAGATACTGCTGCCTGGTAAGGAAAGCAGAACCACTTCAGCCTTGAGAAAGGACAGTGCTTATAAAGGCATTCCCATTGCCCAGTCCTTCCTGGCTCACGCTTGGGCTGGAGGACAAACACAAGCCATCTCTCTCTCAGTTTGCCCGGGGGGCCAAAGGAAAGGGTTTCAACCTTCAGCATAAACCAGCATATTTAATACATAGTTGTCAGCATTACACTTGTGGTCAACTACATGAAATTAATTCATTACTGATTTTGTATCTGGAGGATCATTCTAAAAACAAATGAGGGCTGAATCAAGAAATAAAAAAGGTAACATTGGCAAATGTTATGAACAAATCTCTTTCTCATAGTGTTTTGCAGGATAATGCACAACCATATGAAGTTTCTATGGCTACAGGTTGAATATTTGCTCCATAGGGCATAGGAGAAAGGGGGAGACCACAAGGCTTTTTGCCCCGTTCTCCCCAGCTCTCCTCCCCATTAATCAAAGCATAGCCACTCCTGCAGCATGTGTAGGAGCTATGTGAGCAAACAGTCTCCCTCCCTTTTGGCTCTTTTCTCCATCTGAGAGCGCCATTCTGCGACTTTCCAACAGCAAGAAATGAATTAGAGACCAGTCTGCATCTGCACAGGTGATAGAGGTTTGGGAAGGACAGTTTGAAAGACTACAAACCAGAAAAATGAAAGTGCAAAATCTACAGGTATCAAGAGAAACCCAGTAATAACCTGCTGGAAGCACACAGATTAACTGGAATGAGATTATGTGCTGTCGTTTTCCATCAGTCCTCTCAACTGATTGCAGCATCTGATATATGCAGGCAAGATTCTCAGGCGATGGCAGATGAACACAACTCATTTCTTCCATCATTTGAAAGTCATTAGGATTAGAGCGCTGCATGCACCAGAGGCATCAAATTAAGCACCCATCACAGGATCAATCCCCATCATCCCCTGGGTTTTTGCAAATTAACACTGCAAATTAAGTATTTCAGCGAAAGAACTTTTGTTTTCTCGGTTAGCAATTATTTAATTATGCCTACTTTTAAAACACAAAATGATCAAAAGTTCTCTTTTTTATGTAGCTAACAAAGCAATATTTTACTACTCTGTGTTACAACTGCAAAATTATGATGTGAATGTAGAAACTAAAATTCAAATTAAAACTCCTATCTCGCCTGGTTGTTATTAAAGCTGTTAATAATACTTGCATTACGAAGAATTAGTAGACACAGTAGGAAAGTACAGTTCACAAACAATCAGAAGTAGCAGGAAAATGGGAAAATGCAGCAGTACCAACTTTCAAATCATTTTATCCATCTGTACTGTAAATCAAGACATTCTCTAACTTCAGGCTCCCAGTCTGCCAAGCACTACATACATGGCTAGATCAAAGCATTCAGAAGCACAACATGGGCTAAGCAAACTTTTATGATATTTTGGTTTGTTGACCAAAGACAGATAATCTAGTACACCGTGGCAGTACAAGTACCACGAAGCATGGAACAAACAGGCTCTGTATGTTTGCCAATTCACTTGACTATCATAATCTTTAACATCAAATGTAATATTCTGGCTTAGGCTTGCTGGATTTATTTACAGAGTAAGACAATTAACACTGGGAGAATAAATCTGGGGAATACGCCTCCGCATTCAGTATGCCTCAGAAAGATAGCAAATCTTTTCAAAGTGTTGCCATGTACAAGAAAATATACAGAATGATAAACAGAGGGAGCAGAAAAACATTCCACAGCCTATGGTTTATGTAAATTGAAACTGAAGTCTGTATACAGAAGATGAGAACAAAATGTAACATTTATTGGATTCTATTCACTTGGAACATAAAGCTGGAATTATAATAGCAGGTGTTCTGAGATATATGTTTGAATGCCAGGAAAATACTCTAGTACAATTTTTGTCTACTACAAAGTACATGTTAGTAATTTAGCTCAAAATGGTGTTAGTATTTCTAGGTCTCCCAAGTCTGCTTTTCTTTCCAGGCCAGTTTATCTTTGGCTACCGCTCCACGTACTGTACACACAGCAGCTTTTACACAGTATGCCGCAGAGAAGCTGAAAACTGCTAATAAAAACTGGTAAAAGAAAACCTTTTAAAACTGTGATTCTTTCCCCAGATGTTATTACGGATTAACACTACACACCCCCCCACAGGTGGAGAAGGAGAGAAGGTAGATGTAAAACATGCATAATGCCAGACCTATGCATTTCCAAAAGGAGAGATTGCGACAAAGTATTAAATTATTTTCTCTCTGCGCAAAAAGTACACAAACACTACTGAAAACAGAACTACATGTTATTAGCCCCCTCATATCCCATTCCATGCAGGCCATTTTGGAGCAAAGCATGCCCCCTCTTTCACAGCTGTGTATCATCTCCAAAGCAGTTGGTATGCTGATAGACTCAAAACACTATTTGGGAAGTTCTTTTTGAACCGTTATCATACTGTGGAGCAGCTGCAGCTCCAGTTCAACAAGGTGCTTCAGTCCATAGTCCCAGGAGACCGCTGAAACAAGGGAGCCAGTTTATACACTTCATCTTTTAATGAGTTAGAAGTTATGATTTCATACACAAAGTCACTCTCGTGGCTCCTCCACAAGCCACATACATTGCCCTAATTACTTCAAGTAACTAAATTCAGTTGTGTAATTCTGAGCCAATTTTTTTTTTTCCCCCCAAGTAGGAAATCAGGACTTTAATGCAGAATGTGCAGATGTGCATATCCAAGTGTGTGCATTTGCTTATGTATATGCTCATGCTTCATAAACCTTCTGCTAAGGTTTAATTCTCACTGGATCATAAATATCTGAAGAAGATTGAACTCACAGGATTTTCACAGAGTAAACACTTTAAACCTCAAAGCTGGATTTTATTTCCTGCTGTTATGCAAGCAGTTTAAAGCCGTGAAATACGTTCTGGAACTACCAAACACATGTCCCAGGACTTGTCACATAGTGATTTCTCCATCTTCCCTACCAGATCACAGATACTCATTTCAGCCAAGGATTGCATATTCTTATCATCTACCACAGCCAATTTTTTTCTAGTCTGTGGGCCAGATACAAATTTGTTCCAACCCAAAATCAGAATTCAGGAGAAACGCTCCATAGTGAATCAATGTTCACCAACCAAACACCTCTCACGGGAAGGATTAGGCAGCATTTTTCCCATCTGATCTTCCCAGAGGAGTGAGAATAGCTTTAGTTCTACTTTGCACTCCTGTAGCACAAACTGCTGAAAAATTCAGGTAAACATGCACCCACCCTGTTGCTCCAGTCTCATCTTTCTCCCAGCCAGGACCGTCTCCCTCACATAGCTCTAGCAGAGAAAATTTTCACCTTTATGGCCGAATCCTGAAGTTCTGCGACAGGACTTAGAACCAACAGAAGCAGCTGTTAATAATCCCGTGATGAACCTGCAATGATTTCAAGCCTGAATCCAATTCTGCAACCATTACCTCTGATACCATAGGACCACTTGTTAAGGGGAAAGATCTCTACAAATATCAGAAAAAGCTTGTTTAATTCCAAAAGTACTTTCAGGAAGTTTGTGGCTGTCCATGTGCTGTCCTGGGGGGAAAAAAAAAAAAACTCAGAAGCAAAAATAACAGAAGAAATACATTCTTGTAACAACTGGAAAAGAATAGCCAAATTCATTCCAAGCACAGAAGCAAGCTGGAAAGTAATACAAAAATGTAATTCCAGTGGAATGTACATAACTTGACTCTGAGAAGAAGTTTGAAGGCAAAAACACCTCAGATAAGAATCTTGCTTTAACTAAGAGAGGCACTGCTACTTTCCCACACAGCTGTAAATCAGGACCCTGTATATGCAATAAAAAGCAAAAAGCTTTTTATGTAGCAGCTGGCAAAACAAAAAAAAACCCTGAAAGCTATTCCAAATTAATAAGAAAATGGTATCATCTCTACAAGCTGACAGGGATATTTGCCCTCCATTTTACACTTCTTAAAATCATGCTTCTTAAGAGCTGCATCTCTGGGCCTATGTGCAGCCAAGCAAGTTCAGAGTAAAAAAAAAAAAAAAAAAAACCTGCAAAGACTTGCTCCTCTGAAACACACAGGTGAAGATATGTCTTCAGGAAGGGTGCAAATATTTCTGTACTTCTCACCTCTCCAATGCTTACACACCTTGGTGTCAATCTCAGGTAGCTTTCTGGACCTTCATCTGTCATGACAGGTTCTACACTAATACAGAGCCAGCTCTAAGCTTCTTGCTTGCAGTCAGCATTGCAAAGTGCAACTCTGCGTGAAGGACAGCAGAGCAGATTCCCCGGGCACCACACTGAAAGGAAATGAAGGAGTTTACAGGAGCCAGGGAAGACAACCATCGGGGAGCAAGGAAGCTGTGAAAGCAGCCCTTCTGCGGGCTGTGATCAGTGTCCTCTTTTCTTGGGGGTCTAGGGGATATCTCACCCCAGTAATCTGTGCCCAGTAGGAGGCCAAAACAGTCCTTGAGGACTGTCATGCTACATTGGTGGCTGCAGCTTGAGGCAGCAGGGGTGCCAGAGCAACATGCACATGAGACAACACGTGCTGTTGAGAAAGCAACGTGAGGATCTCCTCCTTTCCCTTCCCGTGGAGTACTTGGTGCTGCTCACGGTCTGTATACACCCAGGTACGAACATGCTCATTCCTGCTCTGAGATCTTTCCACACAAAGGCAGAGGTCCCCGCGCTCAGTGGGTCCTTGCTGGCACGTGCAGAGCCACAGACAGGACCTCAGCTCAGGATACAGAAAGAGCTCCTCTATGCGCAGACGTAAGCAAGTGGGAAAAGTGAGCAATGGACGGAAGGAACAAATCTGACATGACACTGAGATGCTTTGCAGATCTGTGTGAGTGCCCCTCAGTGGTGTTTAAATCAGTTCTTTCCAGCAGCCAGAGAACGTGCAGCATTAGGATTCCTGATGGCCTAATTATATGCAGGCAGACCAACAGCTTTAGCACCCAACAGAACCAATTTTGCTCCACCATCCACTTTGATCTGTTCCCTGTGACGACTACCCCCAGCTGCCTATGGTTAAGAGCCACCTCTGTTGCATGGCGCAGTTTAACTGTGGTCATTATTGGCAGTGATGTTCTGGAGGACAGAAATATAAATGGACTAAAATGTGGAAACCTCAGTGGAGGTTGTGACCATCAGCAGCTAGTAAGAATGGCAGCTTGGACACAAACTTTGGCTCAGGACGCTCCCCTGACAACGCCGATTACCAAAAGTGAGCTATTGTAGCAATGATCCCTTCCATACATACCTATAGCTCTATCTGTATATACACACCCATGCAGCCTGATGCTTAAATTCATGTTTTAGTCTCTAACACTGAATGTCATGGGAGACCTACAGTGTGACCTGGTATGGCCATTATTCTACCAGATACAGATAATCAATAACATCTCTTCTGGTAACTTTTGCACGCCTAGGGGTGCTGTCGCAGCCGTAGATGCAGGATATACGTACACCCCGTGGTGTCCCAGAGAAGGGGTAGCTAATGGCCAGCCAGATGCAGATGCAGATGCACAGGCATCACTAATGTCCTAAGGTACACTGCCACCTTGTTGTAGTTCAGAGAGATGACAGTGAGCAGCCTTCACTCCTTCCACTTCATCCACAGCAAGGTTATCTGGCACCCAGACAAGTGTTGCTGTCTTTGTTGTTGCAGCGGAGATTAAGGGTGATGAGGGTGCTGGCTATTTAACCGTACAGCCTGGGAGTCCTGCAGGACACACCAATTCTATTTGGAAGCATTGAAAAAAAAAATACTTTCTGCCTTTCAGCCCTGATACTACAAATGTAGTTAACAGCACATATCATTTGATGGGTTCTGGTTTGTCTAGAGAAATATATGCTTGTCTACAAACAGGAACAATGCTCCATAAGAAGCAGAATAATGCATCTAGACTGCCAGTAGCTTTAAGTCAGCCTAAGGACTCTTCGACTTTCTCATAATCTGTAGCTGGCAGCACATTTCACCATAAATGAGGTATATTTGCCTCCACCTACATATTAAGTGTTGCCAGGGACTAAAGTAAGTTTCGTCCCATTCTGGAATAAAGGATTAGGGAGGGAAAGGATGAGAAAACAAGCCTTGCCCTCGCTCCTAACAGGTAGCACTGGCAGTTTAAACAAAATAGTACCAACAGTACCAGCCCTGCATGTCATCACATTGGTGATATTAAAAAAAAAAAGTCTGAATGCACACATTGAAAAAGAAGTGCAAACATTTTAGAAGCTACAGGTCCAAGGTTGCAGGACTGGAAGCTTTGTGTGTGCTGTGCTGGGTAAATTCAGTATGAAACACTGTCACTCACTTCACACAGATGTGAAAAGAAACCTACAGGATGCAAAGGAATGAGAAATTCAGTTCTTTGGGTGAACTGTGGCCTGTTGACATATCTGCCTGTTCAGGACATCCTCTGCACACTTCTCAGAGCTTGCACACACACACACAAGTTTAATGGGTTCAGCTTAAAATAGCCACTTTTAAGAACTCTATTTTTACCTACATAACCCAGGATAAAAGTGGTTTGAAACCATACAGTCACATAGCCTTATGTCCACTTATAAAGAAACATTCCCTTAACTGGCACTGCTCTGTATCATGGTCAGTCTTTCACAGAAGTCCTCTCCAAGTTACAGGTTGGGCTTTTCTTACTGTTTCCTGACGTGCTTGTAGAGCTTATGCCAAGAATCTGGGACCAATTACCATGAGACAGCCAAAGCAAGGGAGTAAGTTAATTAGTTAAAGAACATGAAAATCAAACAACCTTGTTTCTGTGCCTCAGGATAGGATTTCAGATGTTTTATAAGAAAATGGAAGAAAAGGCAGTAAGACCTCAGGAAATATGTCTTAGCACTAATGATTTGAAAGCTCTAATTTCTGGAAACCAGAACAATACAATTCATAAGTAAGGCATTTGAAAAATGTTTAGAAAAAGAAAAGGCTGCAGATGAACTAATGTTTTTAGCTTAATTCATTTAAGTTACAGAACTTGGAAAATTTATTTAAGTAGACAATACGATCTGTTCAGACCTGTGGCAATATCTTTTATTTTCTGGCTGTCAACAAGGCGCAAATGCTACCTTATGCCATACAGTCTACCGCTGTGAGAGATGATGGCGGTGTTCATCCCATCCTTTCTTTCCTTCATCTTAATTAGAATTGAAGACTGAAAATTTGTGGCTCTCAACACCCAGGAGATATGTAATCTACAAGGGAAACATAGCTAAGGTCTTGCCTGTGTACATTCCACACTAGATAAGGCAATGCTCTTTCCTTCCCCTCTCCTATTACGGCGTTTCTACTACAGCCTTGTTGTGGTTTAGCCCCAGTTGGCATCCAAGCCCCACGCAGCCGCTCACTTACCCTCCACCCTGCCCCGGTGGGATGGGGAGAGAATGGGAAGGGTAAAAGTAAGAAAACTCATGGGTGAGATTAGAACAGTTTCATAATTGAAATAAGATAATAATAGTAATAAAAATTGTAATGAAAAGGAGAACAACGAGAGAGAGAAATAAAACCCAGGGAAAAAAAGAAAAAAATAAAAAAAACCCCAAGTGATGCAACCGCTCATCACCTGCTGACCGACACCCAGCCGGTCCCTGAGCAGCGATTGCTGCCCCCTGGCCCGCTCCCCCCAGTTTCTATACTGAGCACGACGTCATATGGTATGGAATAGCCCTTTGGGCAGTTTGGGTCAGCTGTCCTGGCTATGCCCCCCCCCCAGCTTCTTGTGCACCTGGCAGAGCATGGGAAGCTGGAAAAGTCCTTGACCAGTGTAAGCACTGCTTAGCAACAACTAAAACATCAGTGTGTTAATCAATGTTATTCTCATACTAATTCCAAATCATAGCACTATGCCAGCTACTAGGCAGAAAATTAACTCTTATCGCAGCCAAAACCAGGACAAGCGTGTTCGGCTGTACTAAGCTATACAGTACAGCAAAAGCTATGTATGAACTCTCACAGCTGTGCACATACAGTCGTAATAACACAAGATTGTAGTAACTGGGAACCTTTTTGTATGCTATTTTTCTAAAGGAAACCTTATTTCCTTGATTCCTGCAGGAAAGAGGAGAGGAGCCTGCTCAAAACTCTCAGACCTGCATTTAAAGCACTGATAGGAAACCAAAGCAAGCATTCAAAACCCCACAAAGCTCCACCTTTGAAGATGAAATGCCATTTTGGAGGCTCATTTAAAATTAGGTTGCATTGATTCAGATGTCCCTTGCATGACAGAAACAGTAGCTTCTGAGCAAAGTGCCCACCAAAGGGAATGAAACCACTACCACAACGTGAAGAGCTGAAAATAAACAGAGCACGATGCAGCTAACGCACTTAACTCATGGACACTGCACATTTTGATTTTCCTAGATGGCCTCTGCTTAAGGATGTCAACCAAAGGCTCTTCAGGAACTCTTCAGGGGATGATTCTCAAAAAATCCAGCCCTGGGCACTGATCCTGAAGGACTCTGAGAGACTTCACCTGTCACAGAATCTCCAAAAATTTGTCTGTTGGGTCTCTGACAACAGAAGCACATCCTTGTGCTAGCTTTTGCTGTTGGAGTGAGTTAATAAAAAGAATTATCACTCCCATAGCATTTGATGGCATGGGTAAGTGAAAAACTGATTCATATTGTTCCTTTTTCCCCTGGAAGATTATTTGGCTCTGTTACAAAGTGAAAACAAGCATTTTCTAAATTCCTAGCAAAATAAAAAATACAAAGTATTCTTAAGTGCCACAAAATCATTCATTACTGTTTAAAACTTTTACTTAAAATAAAAAAATGTAGTGATGTTATAGAAAAGCAATGATACCTTGGCTTTTCAGAACAAAAAAATCCGACTAATGTCTCACACATAAGGAATGAGAGAGTGCCACCAAATCTGCTTTTTCTCTTGGGAAAAAAACCTGTTCCACTTTATATCTTTAAAGATTTGAGTCACTTTTTTTTTTTTTTTCCCCCTGAAGGAATTAAACTAAGGTAAAGTGGCACCAGATAACCACAGGGAGCACCAACCCTCAGGAATACTACTTGAGCTGATGTGTGCTCCTGGTCTTATGAGGAAGGATGCCAGTCCACCACACAGGCCCCCTTCCCTTCTCTTTCCCCCAACCTTATATTTGTATTTGGCCCCATGGTATGGACTGATAATGTTGCATAACTTGTAAAACTAGTTCCTGCAGTCGTAAATACAAATAATATTTCATCTACTATAAAAAACATGCTGAGGTACATACTACAACTTTATTTTCTTCCTTTTTTTTTTTTTTTTGTGTGTGTTGAATACTGTGCTGTATCTTCAGGGGTTTGAGCCTTTACTTTGAGATCATTTGCTATAACAAACCTAACAAACAGACCCAAGATAAACACACAAATAGAAGCTAATCCCTTTACTATTAAACAAAGGGCTATTTAAGTTATATAGTACAGAGGAATAAAATGCTTCAGCTACTCTCAGCCACCATTTGCAAAAGAAACATCATGTTAAAGACACACAAATATCACACTTACAGTTCAATTTTTACTTGCCATAGTTGCAGCAACTCCTAAATTTATCAGAGCACAAGATGCCTACAAAGAATAGCATAGCCTGTCTGGTTTTCAATTTATTTTGTCCCTTTGATAGCAATTTTTTTTACAGCCACTTTCAGAGCTTCCTCTTTCTCATTCACCAAATCACTCTTAGAAATATCGCAACAGGAACAAGCGAGTCCTTTTAAAACCATGATAAGAACATGACTACGAACTGCATCTTTAAATAAACTGCAGTCCTCTTCAAAAGGAAGTATTTGCTGTAAATTATTCTAATGTATAAGAAAACAAATAGTATTTTGACTTGCATTTCATAGGGCTTCCCCAACACTAACGAGGCAGTCTCCCAGCCCTCCTCCGAGGACAGCAGCTGTTCATTCTCCCGCTGTGGAGGAAGAGGCACTGTGAAACCCCATGAGTGCTTTGGGGGTCACAGAGGAAGTTTGGGGTAAGGCTCGGCTCATGGCCCCCCCAGCTGTCACATCCACCTCCTGAACCAAGCCCAGCAATCACTTCTCCCTAGGTAGACTGGTCACTGCTGCTGCCCATAGTGAGATCCTTCAGCCAAAATGAAAAATGGAGGGGAAGGAAAGAATCTTCCACACCCTCTTCTAGCCCTTCACCTTCTCAAGACCTTAAATCCTTGATTATCAATGGTAAACAAGGAGATCAATCAGCCCCTTCCCTTCAAGCCAGCTGGTGGTTAATCAGCAGCACCCAACGGGGCCCTGCACCATTGCACCAGCCAATTCTGCTTGTGACTTGCCGATGCCACCGCACAACAGGAGCTCAATTTGGCAGGATCTTCCTCTTTCCAGATCATGCAGAAACCTCACTAGCTATAGAAAATAATAGGTTGAAATGAAAATCACTGCCTACCGGTGACTCAAACAAACAAACAAACAAACACAAATCATAAGGCTCAGATCCCGAGCTGGCACTGCTGTCCCGTAGTGCCAGAAAAAACATTTGGCAATGTATGTGTCGCCGAGTTGTTTATTACTGAATCACATCACATCCATACATATCCTGAGCAATCTGTTGCTAGGTGCTGATCTATTTGATAACTTAGCAGACTTTGAACATTTTTCCAGAAAGGAATGCTAGACCTGAAGGTTTTGTTGTTATTTTGTTCAGATGAAGCAACAGCAGCTGAAAAAACTTGCATGACTTCTCAGCATAGGTAGGGAAAAAAAAACTCTGTTTGCATTGTGGCAGACCTTGAAGTCAGATCAAACAGCAACTGTAAAGCAACCTCTTTTAAACTACAAGAGCAGGTGTAAAGAATTATTTAACCTTATGCTCTTATGATGAGATTAGATGGAAAACTTGAAGAGACTGGTTCAAAAACAACCCTAATCAACAAATCTTTCACGAGACGTATACTGTTCAAAATAAGATAAAGCTTTGAACTGGGTTATCTTGGGAGATTTATTCTATCATAATTTTGGTCCTGAAATTTTGCAGCATCAAAGTGAAACTCAAAGGACTAGTTAGGCTTTCCATTTTAGCTAAGTGTAAACAGATCTTCTTCCATTTCTGTAGACCGTTCTGTGTTTAAGGATGTCAAAATACGCTGCACAGTCCATTAAATGGCATTCTTTTTTTGCAGGGAAGGGGGAGCAACTGATGCACAGAAAACTGCAATGGCCCCCCCTGGAAGTCACAGAGCAGTAATGTCTAGAAAAGACCCACTGCAAGCCCCGTGCCTTCCTTACCGGGCTGCTCCGCAGACCGGAGGCTGTCGTGACTCCAGAGCAGCGACCCCTCTTCAGGCCCTGAAGACAAGACCTGGGGAATGTGTTTCTTTTGATGAAGCAGGCTCGTGGCCGGTGAGACTACAAGCAAGCTAAGGTTTAACAAATGCCTCCCGCAGGCTGTTCGCACTGGCGTCCTCTTGCTGCCCTGGGCAGCCGGCGTTCCCCTGAGTGCCTCCCTCCCAGGCACGGGGCATGGGGGAGCCCATCGGAAACGAACCTGGCACATGCACTTTGGCAGGGGAGCCCCACGCTGAAGGGACGAGCCACGCGGCACGGCAGGCGCCGGAGGCACGTGTCACGCATGGCGGGTGCATGGTGCTGCGCGCCCGGGACTGGTGGGCATCAGCGCAACCGCCCGCGCGCCTTCAGCTTTCTCCACGGCTGGCTGAGCGACGCAGGCTCAGCGGTGGCAGATCCTAGGTAGGGTCTTCAGTAGGTGAGATCTGAGTATCAGACACAACCAGGGCGCAAGCTTTCACTAAACACTGGGAAAAACGTAGAACCGGGCTCAAACCTCACCGCCTCTTGCTGCTGGTAAGGAGATGGATCTGAATTTCTTAGTCATACATCATTGGTATTGGAGGTCTCGACATGGATCTGAACAGTCCGTAGCTAAAATTGCATTAAGAACACAATAAAATCCCACTGCTAAATCCAGAGAATGGCACTGTATTTCCCCAAAGAAACTCTTATTTATTCTGTGCTACTGGATAAGTCTTTGAGCAAGAATAAAACAAATATTAGCTATCTTACCAATTTCAAGGCCAAAGCTCTCCACAGTTACAGCTCACTCACGCTCTAGCTCTTCTGAAAAGGAGATGGTTACAGTGAATGAACTTACTTTCTAGTCTCCCTTTATGAACACAACACACAGTTTTCTCAGTCTGTGCATCCTTATTGTTGTGTCAAATAAATGTGATTTTGTTATTTTTACAAAATTTAAAGTATGAATCTATAAGTTCATGGCATTTTTAAATGAAAATCTGTATTCACATGTCTTTGAATGTTACCATCCATCCCTGAAAATGGGTCCAGCAAGCGCGCGTAAGCAACATGGTGAGCCTGGGTGAGCTAGACACATGGCAAGAGCCTGAGCAAGTGAATTTTTCTGGAAGTCAAAATGCAGCACCTGCCTGAACTGCCTGTAGTTGATAGAGGCACAACTGCCTCCCTCCACGAGTTTCCCAATATTCCAGCTCCATTTCAAAGCCCTCATAGTCTTAGAAAACACTGTCCTAGCTAGCTGAAGGCAGTAGTCTCTTCTGGCAGCTTACACGCAGATCTGAAATTTATTTTTCCCTCTAAGCATGTTAAACCTACATGTCTGCCAGCTACAGTGTTCACAGAAAAGTAGATGCAGTGAGCCTGCCTCCTGAAGGTCCACGAGGAACCTGCCCATAAGAACACCATGAGCTGCTGTCCCTTGTAAGGGGTTAATCTGAAACCATATTAGAGATGGCAGAAAAAATTACTCCACTTGGCTCCTGTGGCTCTTTGGGTAACCAAAGTCTTACTGCAATTATATGTCTACACATAATGTATACTGTACATATCTATAGAAAGTAGAAACTTGTATTACAGTCTCACATCACAGACTAGTTTCGCTATAAAATCACATCCCTTAATCTAAGGGGAGGTAATAACTTTCAGAACAGGTGAAGCAGAAGGACCCATATGTTGTACCTTGCATGGAGATCCTGCCGATTTACCTGTTTCAAAACTCCACCTAACCATTTGGTCCTTTGAAAGGCATCGGTGAAGTTGGGATCTAGGAGTGGCCCCGGAGCCACCGAAGTCACTGGGTGCCTCATGGCTTTCTGTAAGCTTTGGATTCAGAGTGCAACATCAGCACAAACCCTCAGCCTCATAAAACTGAGTGTACAAGAACAAATGGGAGTGATTGCATCGGCAGATGCAGAGCTTGTGGCAGCTTGAAGTCATTTTGTATCCAAGGAATTTAGGGTACAGGACGAGACAGGCTCGGTTTCTGCACAGAGATGGGGTTAAACTGTCTCTTGCAGGAAGCCTAGCTCCTAGTATGATCTCTCTCATAAATAATTCCTTCTTCTCTTGCAGCTCTGTGTTGGAAGGATGCAACAGAGCAGGAGGCTGAAAGCTCAACTACCCAAGGCTCTCTGTCCTAACGCACTCCTGCTGAGCATGGCAGGGCCTCGAAGAAAGAGGAAACCAAGTGGAGAGCATTCAAGCAGCAGCATTTACTGCAGAGCTCAGAAAAACAAAGTGGAAGACAAAGCACTATATTGCATTTTAGACCCTAAGCCTGCCACTTCCACATCACAGGCTGAGCATCTCACCTAGATTCACACTGACACCACACATTGATCCTGCAGCAGGATCCACACAAGCATGAAGTCCTACGGAACATTAATCACCCCACGCCCTTTAACAGCATTACTTTTTCCACGCAGCTGGCAACATCCGTAATAATTTTCCAGGGGATACACCAAAAGGTGTAACTCTGAAACGAAATGCCCTCACGTGAGAAGATGCATGTGTAGTGCATCATTCTCTGTGTTGCACACTTAATCACTTTGCACAAATTCTTGTACATTTGTGCATCTTTGAGGTAAAAAGGGTGAGAAAAGCAGCCTGATTCTTTTTGTGATACAGATAAAATTTTCCATAAAGCAATCCTCTGTTAAAAATGTGAAAACAATACAAAGGCTTCAAATGCATTAAAAAGTAAACAGCATAAAAATAAGCCATGAGTATTTACTGGTGGTGCAATTAGAAGCAGTTTAGGTGTCACAAATTACAATGCTCTGGCAGATGTAAAAAAAACTAGCAAGACACAGCATGGTTTTGTGTCTCTTCATCTTGCACAAAGCCAGGAGATTTTCTAAGGTAGAGAAATAAAGCAACATTCAGCTACACATACAGCAGTGGGATCTTGTATGCAAGTGTAAGCAAACCTTCAAGGCTGACAGTCAGAGATGCTATAGGCCTGTGGGTACTGTTGGAGGCAAGTAAAGATCAGCCCATCTTTAAATCTGGCCATGAATACCAATGCGAGGGTTGGAAAACTAGAGTGCTGCCACTTCATACCTGAAGCCATAGTTAGACACCAGGGAATGTTAAAACGAACAACCGTGGCAAAAGACTACTCTTTCTGAGGTAAGAAAAGTAGGGAGAGGGAGGAAAGAGAATAAAACCACCAGAAGACTCTCTGTGGAAGAGCACTCAGCAGTGATGCCTTGCTGACAACATGAGTCTCGCTACAATTATGAGCCCTCCTGAACTTGGGAGGTCATACAGCCTCGGGAACTGCGTCTTCAGAAGCAAACCAAAACCTACTTTCTCTACTCATATGATCCTGAATCCTCTCTAAATGTTTTCTTTCATATAGGAAAACCTGGCATTAAAGAACCTGGCAGAATCTTTGAAAAGCTTCTTTCTTTGTCTCTCAAATTCAGCAACGTAATGTTAAAGGTAAGAAACAGTTTATAAAAATAAATTTCTGTCTCCATAATATGTGTTTATAAAAAAAAGTCAAACCGCTAACTGCTGGCTCAAAAATACATATAACAAAATAGATTTACACATGTAAAATGCTAACAAGTCAAACGAGACTTCAAAACAAAGCTATAACAATTACTCCATTAATATCACACCTTTAATGAGAATATACTCATTTTTTGAAAGTCAGCTTTTTTTCGTAAAACTTAAACCCCTTTCTTACAAAGAACGGGAGGAGTAAAACCATTCCACTCATCTAATTATGCAGAGTGAGAGTGCATAAATGCAAACATACACATGCTGCTGAACACAATCAGAACTATACACCTGTGAGTCACAGGGTCCTATTTGGCTGAGTAAGGTTCCCGTTTACGTCAAGAGAAGCCTGTTGAGCAGGGAGCTCTGGCATCTAGCCCTTGCAATCAGGGAGCAGGGAGCTCTGGCATCTAGCCCTTGCAATCGGCATACCAGGTTATCACGGCAGGCTACGCATGGGTACGGGCGTAGTTCGGATATTTCAGAATTTTTGTGTGACCTACCGTATGTGTCTAAAGTCACCTGAATCTCGACTGAGATTGCTTACCAGAAACTGCTCCAACATTGCAGTTACTTAATTCCCCATATATATATAAAGTTGATATCCAATAGTTTGTGTGACACCAATAAATCCATCATGCATCTGGATGAGGATACACTCCATGAACAGACAGGGCTGTTGAAAGATTATATTGAGGGCACAGAGAAACACGGTAAGTTCCTTGTCGGTGAGTTCTCTCATTTAGGATAAATCTTCTTTATAACACATACAATCACTGTTTGATACAAAAGCTTTATTACAGTGAAAGGGAAATATCGACTATACAGAAATAATGTCAAGCAAAAGAGTAAATCACAGACAGGCCTGCCAAACCAGTACCACATGTTAAGGTCGCTATGGATGCCCTGATGCACAGCAGCACAGTTCTTTCGAAGTGATTTGGAAACACACAATTCAAGGTACATTGCAAAATTGTTCCCAAATACGCTCAACCTCGGTGTTCAGCATGGTGCTGGAGTTGAAACTGCCGTCAGCAAAGCTGTAAGCGTCTGTTCCCAAGAAGAACTTAACCCAAGTCTGTGAGTCAAGACATTCAGGAGTAAAGTTTGCAATACTCCTTAAATCATGGAAGGCAGTGATGTGAAGGGTTTCAGATGCTCTTACAAGGCAGCTAGTGTAGCATCACCTTCATTGTTGGCCTGTTTTCTTATATCTCCATACTCTCATCATTTTCCTTTTTTTCATCTTACATTGGTTGTAATTTCTATACTTTTGACTTGGTTTAGTTAGCCTGGTTCCCTATGGAAATCAGATTTCCAGGATCAGTCTGTGTATGTGTCCGTAGCAAACTTCTAGTGTTGATTTCAGACCAATCACACAGATACTGGAGATCTCAAATATAATGAGCTCTCTGGGTATTTTGTAATTCCAGAGTGAGGGAAGGCCAAAGGTGTGATTCTGTTGGCCAAATCAGTCAAATGAGGCAGCCTGCATGTAGTTGTCAAAATACTTGGCAGAAGAAAGCCTGTATGAGAAAGGATGGGAATCTTACAGGATATGCGGTGAGAACAGAAAATAATAGAATCATAGAATCATAGAATCATAGAATGCTTTGGGTTGGAAGGGACCTTGAGAGATCATCGAGCCCAACCCCCCCTGCAGTAAGCAGGGATTGAACCTGTGAACTTGGCGTTATTAGCACCGTGTTCTAACCAACTGAGCTAATAGGATAATTTAATTTTTAAAAGTCTATGAATGAAAAGGCTCAAGACCATAGGAAACTGAGTTTCCACAGTATTCTCTGTAGCCACAGGACTTAGCATTGCGAACAAGCCAAATTCGTACCAGCAGCTCTATTTAAGCTAATATTAATTACGAGATTTTCATTATTAAGCTTCAGTGTCTTCCACAATAAATGGGCCTGTTGCTGGAATCTGAGGGAATTCAGTAGTCATGCTGGGCTGGCCATCTGAGCAATGGTCGGTAAAGCTGCTGTGTAGTGTCTGTGTGCCTAAAAGGAAGAAAGGGCTGTATATGAATAAACTAGTCCAACAGAAAGTCAAAGCCTAGCTAATGGCTCGTATTTTATTTTACCCCCATTGTAACCAGTGGCAGGTTGATGCTGAGGATGGTGATGGTGATGGTTGTGTAAACTGCACTGAGCAGCAGTGCAGTAATGGCTTAATGATAGTCGCAGCTGCTCCAGCCACATCCATCCCTGTGCCACTTCTCATTCCAGCTCAAACAGCAATTTCCACAAGAAATGGATTTCCTCTGCATTCAGCAGGGTAGCAAGGAATCCCATCTTCCTTAATCCCACTTCTGGGACTTATGCATTGCAGTTGTCAGAAGAAACTGCTACTTTTAAACCTAGGATTTAATTAAAGTATCCCCAGGATTTTTCTCCTGTAATTCAGTGACCCTTCTCTCACAGGCTAACCAGAATTATTTGCAAACTGTTATGGCTACTGCAGCCAAAAGAGGTCTCCAAGCTGCACCAGTAGCTGTAACTAACACATGAGCATATGTCAATATGTAATTGACTTCTCAGGGAATTCAGTGCAGCCACGCAACCAAGCAGCTCTGACAAGCTTTTGGCATCCAGGCAGCAGCTAGTCCTGCCAGAAACCGGAACAAGAGCAGGAAGAGTCCGAGAAGACCAGTTTCTTCTGCAAGGATTTTTCTAAGATCCCCTTCCCTACGTGCAGGGTCACATCCAGGCCCATGAAACCCATGCTGTTTTAGGGATCAGGGATCTAGGTGAGCAACAGTGCTGCAGAACTCCAAAGCCTTTCCTCCTGCTCTTGGCCAGTCAGCGATTATTTACTGTGGCGTGAATGACAGGACCGCAGAGGTATGGATGATGAATATGGGCTGCAACTATCAAGATTATAGATTGTGACATTGGGTTGGAGCACAACGTCTCAGCAGAAATGGGAGCCCTAGACAATAATTGCACATGCACCTCTGCAAGCAGTCTGGGAGGGAAGGACTCAGGGCAGGATTTTTTGCCCATGTGAGCAATGCGATGGTTAATTGTAGAGAGGGAATAGCTCTTCTTTGCGAAGCAGGCTAATAGTTGCGTTTCTCTCTCTGCAATTAGTCCTGATAGTGATAGGTATGGGCCATCACTGACCCCTGTCATCAGAAGCACAGAAGGTGACCGCCTAAGAAAGTTAGAGAGCCTAGCCAGAGACACACGATGTTTTGCATGGGTGGGAGGCCACATGTTCCCATTCTGAAATGAACCATAAGGTGGCACTGCTTTGAAACATTACCTCCCAATATTTCCCCTGACACTTTCTATACTCTAGAAGCGCACAAAGAGTTCCCACTGAAATCATGTAAATAAAGTTATCCTACAGAAATCTCAGTGATGTAGTGAGGGTTAACTTCACTGGCTTATATACTTTCACATATATTATTTACTTTTAAATTGCTAAGTTTTGTCCTGAAAAACAAAATGTCTTAGATACTTTTGTTCAAGCACTACACCTCCTATTTCAAAATCTATATTTGTGTGTGCAACAAACCCCCACTTTGCACAACTGACTGTCCTCTGGCATGTAATACTATAAAGATTATGCTCTTTTTCTGCACCACATCAACAGCCAAAAAAGACACTTCTAAGAAGTAATTTTGTGTTTCACATCTAATGTGCAGGATGAGAGCGGCAAAGAGTTTGGGAGAGCAGGCTTTGCAAGCAGAGTCACCAGGAATGAATGGTGGTTATGGTAAAATGAGCTACAGAGATTCCATGTGACTATTGATTTGCTGTTGTAAAACAACACAGTAGAGCAGGCACCATCTTCAATGAATGGCAAAAGGGACCTGAAGTCAGGTATAAGAAGGAAGGAGATGATGACAGTCTGGGAGAGAATAGTGCAAGACTGATTCCTAACAAATCACAGATGCAAAGATAAGGACCCTAGTGAACAGCTCATATCTGCCAAATATCCTGTGCACAGACAGAGGACGAGGTGCTGGCTGTGTGCCACTGTACAGTGCCAGTTATTCACAGCACAAGGAAAAGAAATGGGTCAGAAGATGAATGCTCACCAGCTGAAGAACCTTCTGCAGGGTTGTCCTGTAGGAGCCCAACTGATCTGAAAACAGCAAGGCCATGAGTTCAGGTCCCCCTTCATCTTGTGTATCCAGCTGGTTTCCTGCACTGCAAAGAACTCCTCAGCTTTCAGACAGCCCTTTACTATGAACATGCAAGGTCCGGAACCACTGTTATTTTTGCAGTGTCTAATACAAAGTGTGGCTTGCCCACCTCCAGCTACCACATGCTGTGCAGAACACATTATAGCTGAACTACCTGAGCCTAGCCTTAGATATTTTCTTTCTCACAGGTATTCTTGACCTAGCATTACATGCCAGTAGTGACCTTGCACTGGCATCCTTTCAGCCAATGGCTTAAAGTGTTCAAAAAGCCAGTGAGACGACAGACGAGCCACAGACCCCTTTCCAACCACACCATGCGGTGGAATAACGAAGCAGTGTCAGCTACAGCCTGACTTCAGGACATGCAATTGCCGGTGAATTGACCCAGGCTGCGTCTCAACAGACAAACAACATCCATTCATTCATGCATCTATCTGTTTGGATTCATCTATGCGTTCTGCCAGTGGAGCAGAAGACATACTTACACACAGTCTGGCAGAATGCAAAGCAGTCAAGTAAAACAGCTGGAGAGCCACCAAAATGGTCCACCCATATAAACATGAGGATGTCCTCATCTACCATAAACTTAACTGGTATTTCAAACAGGAGGATACACTAATTCATGCCAAGAATGTAAACATAGATCTCTGCAGTGTGTAGCAACTCAGATAATTTTCAGTTGATCCCTACCATTCTGGTAAGGCAATGTGAAGCTTAATTCTACTGGAGTTGTGTGAAAAATCCTCCATGCATTTAAAAACCAAAAGGCAGCGATAGTGGGAGGCAGGAGAATGGAGGAACTTGTGAACATCAGCATGCAGAGTTAATAAGATTCTATCAGCAAGACTCATATGATGAGTTTTAATCTTTTTTTTCCCTCTTCTGAGCATCCAAAATTGTCTTTTATTTCAAATATCACCATAGGAGCAGTAATTAATTCAAATGAAGTGGGATTTACTCTAAAAGAGCAGGAAAAATATTCTAAAACATCCTGAGCTCCAAACCTTAACAAAAAGAAAAGAATTTCTCTTTAAAATACAACTTCCAGAGAAAATTAAGCCCACTAATTTTTTTTTTTTGAGTCAGCAAATACACTAACTGTGTAAAAATGACACATCCACTTTCTTTGTGAAGCAAGCTAACAAATTCTCCTTTTCTGTCCCCAATAATATCTAACTGAAGACTACCAGTGGCAGTGCAAAGCACTTAGACCTACTTGGCTCTTAAGGATCTTTTTGAGTTGGATGCTAATAACAGTTACTGAACTGGAGCCCAAACATTAAATACTATTACACTCTCTGAATCCAACGCAGAAGCACTTCAATTATCCAGGCCTTGCGTTATCCCAATGAGGTCATGATTCTTAATGCTTATCATATTGAATATTCCTGCCATTTTCTGAAAGCTTGATTATCAAAATTATCCTTTGTCCCTTGTGGTGTACGGATAACTGAGGTTTATACATTTCATGCAAACCAGGTTTTGTACCTCATTAAACAGACCCATCTGTATTTCCGCAATGTAGTTCCGGAACATAATCTGTGCGGTTCCTATGCTCATGACTGAACAGCGTGATTATGCAAACTCTAAGGTAAACTGGGCTTTAGGTCTGAAACTGCTAGAAACCCACAAATCAAGTGGCAGAGCGCCAGCTTTGGAAGCAGATTGATTTTCTGCGCTCTGAATAGGCATGCAAAATGGCACCATTTGTTACATTATTCAAGCTGTTTAGCTGAACAGCGTTTTACTCATGTCTAACTTACACTGGCACTGATCATCAGTTGTTTTGAGTAGGAGTGAGAGTCCAGAAGGCAAATCATACACAGCACAATCAGTTTAAACTAGTACTACAAAAATGTGACATGCAGATACTAATTCTTAGTCTGCTGTAGCAATGCACGGTACTTACACAGAGCGAGCTCAGCAAATGAGTTCACATAGCCCCTTTTTTATATACTGGTGATGGGCTAACGCAGAACTTCTCAGAATGAATTCATTCCCATGTGTTTACCTCAAACAACACTACCAAGGCATGAGATTCACTAATCGCCATTACCAGTATCTGCCTGGCATTCTTAAAAGGGGAAACAAAACCCACAAGACACACAAAGTCTAGGGGGAAACCGAACACTTTACTAATCAATCAGTCCATCTTCTTGGGAAGAGCCCACGGAGAGCACAGGGAGGTTCACAACTGCCAAAGCATCACAGGAGCCTGGTTTCTGGGTAGCAGCATGTCCCACCAGCTAACAGAAGAATTATCAAAATATGGTTTAGCAAAAATTGGGACACCAGCTTCTGCTCTATTTTCAGGAAGACAAGTTTACAGGCAATACATGAATCTAATCCAGCTCTTAGAGTAAATCGTTTCATTCTTTCATACCTCATGATCTGAAAAGCATCCTAACAGCGTAAGATAGCTGAGAGGGACCTGTACACAAAGTTCTAGTCACCGGGCAACGCCGTGCAAAGGTGCTGGCTCTGAGGGGCTTTCAGGAAAGAAGTGGGATTCAGTGAAAGGAGAGGGGGAGGAAAACATCTGGTACCCGCTTCAGCCCAGTGACTGCAGAAAAGATGGAGCAGCGCTGAGAACCAGAGAAGGGGACAAGAGAGTAGCCATGAGGGAGCCAGAAAGAACTATACAAAGGTCACATAGCAGGAGATGGGGGCCAAGGCTAAGGCAAGCCAGAGCCGCAGAGCCTGCCGGGGCAGGGCAAGGCAGTCTGAAAGGAGGCGGCACCGGTGGACGGACCCCAGGAGGAGAGCAGCGCGACTGAGGGTGGGGGGTAGCGTTTGTGGGAGCACCTCCTTTGAAGGAGGACAGAAAACAAAGAGGTTATCATGGAGCACCCCAAGGTACAGAAAAAAGATGGCCTTTACGGTTTCTGAAACGACGTTACTGTGAGCAAAGGAAGCCGGTCAGCCTTTCTGTGAACGAGTTGGGATGTCAGGCTGTAGAGCTCAGAGCACACAGGTTGCAACGGGCATTAGAATGAGCAGGGACACAGCTGGTGAGTTTTATGCCATTTAAAATGCCTCAGAAGGGTTGTTTCATGGTTATTTCAGTATGCAGAAACTTAATTTGATCAGAACATAATTACCTGTGTCCTAGTTCTTTGCTACACCTAAGTATTTGTCTTACAAGATATTACTTCCAATGCATCTCTAGATTTATGCTCTCTCTCTATATATAAAAAATCTTGGATGATGTTCAGTGACCACTGGTCAGAAAACATTAGTGCTACCTGTAAAAGAAATACATTATGGTGTTTTAAAATCAATAATACTGAAATAGGGTTTCATTTTTACCTGAGCTTTTTATTCATGAAAGGAGATCCTCCCCCCAAAAAAGTAAATTTATACAGCTAGAATACGTTTACAGACTTCACTTGAAAAAATTAATTCATCACACTGATTTCTACCCTATAGTGGCTAACGCACTTCCACATGCGCTGCTCTTTTAACCATAAATCCACCTGTGGGAAGGCAGTCTCAGCTAAGGGTGCCTAGTTTAAGTTGCATTTAGCTCTTTGCAGGATTAAGCCCTATGAAGCAGAAGTAGTCTGCAATACAGAGGAGGTCAGAGTGGAGTAATTCTCTAAGTGAGGCTGCAGATGATATCTCGTGCGGCAGGTTGCCAAGGAGCTGCTACGAGCAGAGAACAAATACAGATGGGAGGAGGTGGATGCAGCAAGGGTGGAACTACGCTGAAAAGGCTCTGGCTACAAAAGAATGACAACAACAGGCAGCAGGAGCAGACAACGCCCAGGATCTACAGAGCCCAGCCAAGGATGCTCCAGCAGAACTAGCAGAAGAGCCTCTGAAGGTCCCAGCAATGCTTCCTCCCTTCGCTGGAGTTTCATGACCACAGCCCTGTCAGGCACCCTCAGCCCCGAGCTGGATCCTTCAGCTGCTCTCTCCTCCCATCCGCTGCCTGGGGACCCAAGCACCACTCCTCACATATTCTGGAGGTGCCGGCCCTTTCCCTCTCCTCCACACTCCTTTTCAAACTGAAGAATAGGGAAGGAGAAATAGCATGAGAAAAGTCTCAAATTGCTAAACAAGCTCTAATCTTAAACCCTATTAGGATGAAAAACCTTAGTAAGCTCAGTAACAGATATAAAAACCTGACAGCTCTCCCCTGCAGAATCATCGAGCTATTTCAAAGCTGCACTGGTTTCCCAAGCGCTAGTTTAGGAACATTTCTTTATTCAGGAGAGCACCGATGCATGTGCCTACACAAGTGTATGCTTTTACAATGCAGTGTCTTAGAAAGACAAATTCTAGCTGTCTTGGAAGAGTCATTTAAAACTACTGGTTTTTCCCTTGGCTTGGTTGGTGAGCCTTACACAAGAAAATTTTATCTCTTGCCCTCTCATGTACCATAGTGATAATTCATATCTACATCACTTCATAGTGGTGTCATGAGGATTCGTTAATGCTTATAAGCACTGGGATGATAAGTCCTGCAAGCATTAAAGTACAGCAAGGCAATAGGGTTTTAATGCACACTTAGCCCTGTGGTGAGTAACCTGCCCCTCCCACCACCCCCTATTAGCATCTGTAAAGCTGTTTGCCAAAATCTGCCCTGTGGGACAGCCAAAGCCGATCACTGTATAGGACCCAGGGACCGAGCCAAACACTCAGACGAGTAAAGTTAACAATGCTGATCTCAGGCACAGCAAAAATTTGCGAACACGCATGTACTTTCAAGATCCCTAAAGTGGCAGTGCCAAGGAAGAAAATGTGCTTATGAAATCAAAATGGGCTCCAGAAGCAAGGAACAAATGAACTGATTGTTATTTAGCTTGGGGAAAGTACTACTTTTTCCTCATTTGATTCAATGCCATGCTTCCCTCTGATTTACTGATTTGTGTCTTTCGTATCTAAATTATATTCAGTCTAAATTTAGTTACTGTAGAGAACAGTAAACCCAGCCTGAACACCTGGGCACTTGTTACAGGCAGGCTATTCTGGAGGTGGCGGTTCAGCACACCAGAACCAGCAATTAAAAACCGCCTCCAGCACGCTCGGCTTTGCTAAGACTTGTGATGACAGCACTTGGTCCATCAGCCAGCTCCTCTTCCTCTCTCCTTTCCTGCTCTATATACACGGAGACCTGGTCCGCACACAGTCTCTGGCCCTGAAGCTGGAAATAGTAGCTATCTGGGTGACCGTCCACCCTGCTCAGGTACAGACGGTCATTTCTCCTCTGTCCCCGCGATGCTGCAGTCTGACAGTGACCCACATTCTCATTCAAATTCACCAGGGGACCACAACCAAGAAACCGGAGCAGGCAGCACAGGCTCCAACAAACTCGAGCAACCAGATCTTGAGGACATCCGAGGTGAGGCACAGCTACCCCACCTGGATGGTCGAGATTCAAGCTTCACGCGTTTGTCCCCTGAGCATCAGGATCTACCCTGGCTCCACCAGCCACTTACCAAAGAGGCACAAACACCCTTTGCAAGCGCTAATAACCCGTGTTATTCTTACAGCAGCGTTGTTGTGAGAGTGCTTCCTACACCCATCTTGTCAAAGCACCAGCTTACCCTCTCTTGACAGTCGTTTTAAAACCGTACCCTGATCTCAGAGGCTCTAGCAAAAGAATGCCATAGCCGATCTGTAATTCAGCATCAAGTAGTGCTAAAGTACGTCAGGATGCGTGCTGGTACTGCCCCGAGCCCACTTGGAGGTCAGCGCGACCGGGGCGTGAGGGCTGCGCAGCGAAGAGGTTCAACCCCGCTGCTGCTGTTCTGCTTCTGGGCAGGGGCCAGCAGCAAGCGGTACAGCCTGGGTGCTCTCGTCCTTGAGCTGCTGGACAATGGGGCCCGGAAAAAAAGGGATGTTACTCAGCAATGAGGAATTTCAAAGCTTTAAAGAACTGGTGAAGAGAATCCGGCCATTTGCAATCTGAATACCAGTTTGCCACGGGAGACTTTAAATGATTTCTGTGATTCTAGGAAGGTACCCGCCTTTCTTTAATGAAAACATTCTGTCACCACCTGTCAGGAATAAATTCAGGCAAAGAAAACAAGACAATATTGAACTAGAAGACAGGATCTTGCAAAACATCAGAGCTGATTCATCCCTTCCCATCACTTCCCCCCCCATCCTACTCTGGGCACCATGCCGTGAATATATTAACTTAACCTGCCTGGGGATTTACATTAGATTACTATCCACTACCAGCAATTTGAAATTCCTTTAATCTCCACCACTGCCATATTTCTGTAAGAGACGTACTGAATAAAAGTAACTTCATCTTTTTCTTGAATTATTCCAATTTGTCTAGAGTCTGGCAGCAGAGGTGGCAAGTACAAAAGTCTTGACTACTCACTCCCACCTCTAGAACTGGTACGCCAGGCTATTAGGATATAAATCTGTTATTTTTCTCCCAACATGAGCGAATTACCAGAGCATTACATACGTAGATGCACAGTCTTGCTTGCTAAAGCTGCATTCCTACTTTTTAGGATCTGAAAATGGTGGTTAAAAGAAGTCACCTGTTGCAGGGCTAAGTTATAAAACCTTCTTGGATAAAAAACCCCTTTGGATCACACATAGAAAGGAGGAACAATAAATAACTGTCAGGAAACTGTGGCTTCCATTATCACCCAAAGCAGCAGACATTTTGTTCTGCATACCTCAATTCTTTCTACATAGTTTCTGCAGTGACGGCACTTGGGGTTACAGCCTAGAAAGCTCTCTGGTTACACTTCTCCCCAAAAATAATAAAGATCAAACTTTGCTAATGTAACATAACACTTACCACTCTGAAGAAGGACCTTTTTCCTGCTCTCTTCCCTCATCAAGGTAGTCTCTGTGCTCAGCTGCGAAAAGCCTTCCCACGCAGGTGCTCTGCAAGCCACAAAAGCCCAGTTTGCCTGGACCAGTAGCTGACCTGGCAGCAGCAAGTGGCAGTGAAAGCGGCCCCCTCTGAAAAGTTTTCTTTGTGTTGCAAAGCAGTTCGGAAAAACAACTCGGTCTACCTGAGCTTTCCCACGGCCCGAACAGGCATCCTCAGTGACTGGCTACTCCGGTGGGAAGGGAACGGCAGGGGATGAGAACAGGTCGGTCTGGCAGCAGAAGGAAAAAAAGCCTCTGAGGCTGGACACAGCTTCCCGGCTGCAAGGCTTGGCACGGTTATACCTTTGCTGAGAGTGGATGCAAATAGCAAAAAGCTTACAAAAGTTGTCCTAATTCTTTCTTACTAAAGGTCAGAGGGAATCTGTTTGCTGAGAAAGCATCCCAAGTCTGTACAACCAGCCCTGCTCTCAACAACATAAAACAACATGAAACAAAACAACACGAAACAAAGCAGAAAGAATAGAATAGAATAGAATAGAATAGAATAGAATAGAATAGAATAGAACAGAACAGAACAGAACAGAATAGAAGAATAGAATAGAATAGAATAGAATAGAATAGAATAGAATAGAATAGCCCTGCAATCTAACTCTCAAAGAGACCCGAACAGACTGAATCTAAATAGTAAAAAGCAATGGAAAGAATATCTCTTCAGGCTTCCTTTATACATAAAAAGGCAAGAAAAAGGACAAAAATCCCCCTTTATTTCTGAGCAAGTCAATATGTATCATACATCCATTTGCACTCATTAACTCAAGTAGGCCAGTACCAAAGGCTTGCCACTCGGGGATATGTCCTTTTTAAATGGTTAATGGAGTTTTAATTAATTGTGTTACCTGAAAATATATCTTCACAAAAAGCAAGATAATTGAAATGCATTAAAAAGTGTGTTTATTCATCTGCCCAGAAAAAAGCTGAAAAAGACAAAAAGACAAAGAGAACATGTAACAGAACAGTTTTTAGAGCATCTGAAAAGGATGGAGAATGACTGGGAGATTTGCAGATTCAGTTACTGGTATGAATAACTATATGCTAGCAAATGTCCGAGATGAACAATAATTTAAAAAAAAGAAAAAACAGATGTAAATACTAACTTATTTACAAGAAAAGTAGAATATCTGAATCAAACTAGCAAGCATTAATACTATATTGCTGTTGGGGAAAAAAAAATACAGTTTCCCCTTCTGGAAAAGGTTTTGACTTCCCATGGACAATAAAGAGCTTTAAGCCATGTTTTTTCAACGAGATGTTACTTTTTCAGGGAAAAAACAATATTTTCAGCAGAAATGTATTTTCTGTGGTGTTTTTTTTTTTCTAAATCAAAACCTTATTTTCTATTAAAGCCAGTTTTGACAAAAATAATACAGGCCAGTCAAGCATTTCCTTTTATAACGGTACCTGGCATTCAAGGTCAGGCTCCACTACATTAAATACAAAAGCTTAAGATCAATTGTTCAGAAGCAAGAAACCGGTGACCAAAGAGCCAGTGTCCTCATTTTCTAGGTCCTGAAGCCACATGAGATCTGCCAGGGCACGCACAGATGTTGTAGTAGGGCAGAAAAGGTGAGCCCTAGCCATTTTTCACCTTACAACTGGAGACTATCAAAGATTTTTGGAAGTGTTACTTACTCTTCAACAAGAGAAAAGCTCTCTTCACCAACAACATGCCCAAGACAGACCGTAGCAGAAAAAGATCAAACAAATTTGCCTCAAAAATCCCACGTCAGGTCAACAGCCCAGTGAAAACAGGATACCTGTTTAACCAATGCTTGGTGCTGTTTGCAAACTACTGCTGAGGCTTCAGAAAATGGTGCACAGACCAGAAATGTGTAAGAGTTTCCAACTGAAAAACTATTAATATAGTTTTACAGGGGTTAACAGTTCACAATAATCTGCTGGTCTGAAACGTTTGGGATATTTGGCCTAGAAGTCCCACCACAAAGCAGTCAAGATGCTTAATAATCACTTATTATAACTTAAGGAGACCTCAGTCGTCATCAAACCACACAGAATCTAATATCAAATGATCTGGTCAGTCCAGGAAATACCCAGATTTGCTCAGTCTCAGCTGAGTTATTTGGAAGAGGGGGGTTACTGTCTGGTGCGTTGGGCGGACACACCAGCCACATCCTCACCCGAGCAGGACTTGCTGCTTCTCTCAGAGGAAACAGAAGGCCGTGGAGACCAAAACACAAGCCATCGATGCCAATTTCTAAATGTACCTCTGCTACATCGTAAAGCAGGAGACTGAAGAAATCCATTTTTGCACTAATTGCTAACTAGTGCCGGAAGGGCTGACAGGAAAAAATAGTCACATGTGGCTTGCTTACCAGGAATTCATACCAAGGTGAACTTATTAACTCCATTTATTTGGCTGCTCAATCCAGCACAGCCATACCACAAACAATGGAAATAAAAAACCCTTTGGAAATTGCAGTTTTATCACTGGGCAGACCTGGAAATCATCTATGCTAAAGGATGCAAAATTTCCTTCCTTTCCTCACAACCAAAAAGGTCAATCAGTTCAGCTGTCCCTTTTTTTTCCCATGTCTGTTTGGAGATTTTTTTTTCACATATATTTTTTAAAGTTAAGATTTTATTGTCTTCTCAACAGGACAACACTCCAGCAGTGGAGAACTTATAGAGGAAAAGATATTAACTGTCCTTTTTTTGTGTCTTTTGTGCTAGAACCTGCTTTGTCCCCACCTCAGAACATGAGGACAGGGAAATGTTGGTCGTGGCACAGGCAAGCTGTCGAGAAAGGTGCAACCAGTCACTCTGACCTACCATTGCCCTAAACAGGAGTCACAAACACAAGAAATTACTTTTAAAAAATCCTTGTGTTTTTAGTTCAATGAAGCCAACATGTTTAAGAGATCTTAATCTTCCTCCATTTGTTTTCCCACTGCCTCAGTCCTAAGTTATGCACGCGTTCTCTGAGATGACAGACTCATAAAACATTTCTCGGCTGACCTGCTTAATCAACAGTATAACTCTAAACAGTTCAATATCTCACAAGCGACCTCGGGGAAAACAAAGCTTGGTGCTGTGGTGCTGGACTGTAAGGAGCATACTGGCTCACATTAAATCCATGCCTGTATCTCAGCTGAAACAGTGACAAACAGTGGATGCCTTGGGAAGACTCTCACGACCAGAATAATTGTGTAATGCTGCTCCCCAGAATACTTTCCAGCTGCTGGGGGTCTGCAGGTCAAGGGCTTTCTGAGCCAGCGGTGTTAATTTTGTACTCAGAGGCTTTTGAAGTATTCTTCCTGAATTTACCCACTTGTTTTTTGAATCCATGGAAACTCGTGCCCCACACAACGCCCAATGGCAAGGAACTAAATGAGGAGCACATCCTTCCGCTCTGAACCTGTGGCCTGATGATTTCATGTGATGGCCCCAGTTCTTCTGCTGACAGAGACAGGGAACAATCGGTCACTCTCCAATTCTTCCTCTCCACGCCTCGCTCTCCTCTCTGCTTACCAACAGAGGTGGCAGATAAAAATATAACCAGTAAGAAGGACAGCCGAAAGCACATCAGCCATTTAAATCCCATTTTCAAAAGTGAACCCAGGGACTTCGATACATAAACCTCACTGGCTTTCCATTAGATTTTGGCTCCTTATTGCCCAACTTCAAAGAATTTTACTCTAGAATCTTAAGAAAATAAATTTTAGGACAGAGATTTTAAATAGATGGTAGATATATTTGAGACAGCCCATCGACATTGATTTATACCACAGTGACACTTCCAAATTAAGACCTCCAAAACTGCAGAAATACCAGCCTACCTTTTAAACATCCTAGTTTGTGTTGCAGAGCAGAATGAATTGCCCTTCCATCGTCACCTTTTGCCTGTCACAGCACACACTACCACCAAGCCTGAAGCTTCACATCCATTGCCTTGGACGCCTTTATTCCCTTGCTATTATTTCAAGTCTTTTCAAGCACTGGGAAATTTCCGCCCCATTTTGGTCTGTGTTTCCATCATAGACACTGTTGGGAGAGATGGATCCTACTGCTAATCAGTTGAGTCACAGGAAAAAAACCAGCAGAAGCAGTGACAGGAAAGATGAGCTCTTTAGCAAATAGGAGTGCTTGAGGTAAAGGCAGGAAATCCTCTTATCTTTAGCCTTTCAAAACCAACGCTGATGTCCCACCAAAATCCTCACTTGCACATCCTGTAATCTTTTAGGCACTTAAACGCCTCCAGGCACCTAAATTCACTAAAACCCACTTAAACCCGCCCCAGCCACAGCCTGCCCAAGCTGTAGCAGAAATCTCTGACTGTCTGTCTGTCCTGTTTCCCCCAAAGGCCAGAGACCCTTATTCAAGTCCCCACTTTGCTGTGTTTGGAGCAAGGACTTATTCAGTGCTCCCTCATGCCAGGGTGGCCTGTGTCTTACTCCGTTCATTTGCCTGCATGTTAGCTCGGCTAAATCTAACGCTTAAGTAAGTTATCTGTTGTCATGGATTTAATTGGTAACACATTTTATATTCCCTGAGGGTAGCCAAAATAATAGAGCCTCTAATAAGGAAAATCTCGTTTGTACCTCAAATCTGAAATGTAGTCTTTGACTGACAGTGCTATATACTATTTGAAGACAATCTCTGAGCAACTAAAAATACCAAAAGGGCACTTTTTTTTCCCAGGCAGAGCTATGGTGCCAGTGTGTGCAGTTTTGCCCAACAGGTTTTTACAACCAGACAATGACAACTTGGTTAAAAATAAAGCTTTCATTCTGCTCAAACATCTGGTGAATAAAATCTATAGCAAGATGTAGCACTGATCTAGTATATACGTCCCTCCTAACTACCTTACGAATTAAACAGAGCATTACCAAGCAAGGCTGTTCCCTTTCCCTCCTACAAGAGTAGCTGCTGATTACTCCGTGTCAGAGGCAAAACCACCTAAGAACATCAAATGATATAATAAAACCAGAAGTAGCACACAATTTCATCTTCATGACACACTTTAGTTAGCCCAGCCTGGATTTTCAGTATATTCTGCCTATACTAATTTCTTCTTTTTCTTGTCCCTAAATACTAATTTCTTGTTGATGTGTTTGATCTCCATTAACTTCCAGCGTGGGTACCTCTTGCCAAAGAAATAACTCCAGCAGAATTTGACATGTGAATTTGTTTTCCCTAGTGAAAATGAACAAGATACACGGAGTTGGTATTCAAAAAGATAATAAAAGCAGACACAAATGAGAATTTATATCTAATACGTACTTCCGTGGTCTGGTGAAGGACTGTCTAGGCTGACCAATTCAGCTCCTAATATGGTCAGTTAAGACAGGTAGGTCATGTGGCAAGAAGCTGAAAGAGAAACAAGACCAAAGAGACACGAGTGCTGAGGTTTGGAGCACTGGCTTTCCATACGTTGCCTGGAAATGTAGTCTCTCCTCTCCTAACTCTGTTACTGCCTTCCTGCAATGTCTAATAGACAGCTTGTCTCTATTAACTAGAATGCCGAACTCTTACCTGACCGGGAAGGGAAAGGAATGTAAAAACAGGAAAATGTAAAATGTAAAAATGTAAAAACTCGGGGATTTTCTTCCTGTTTATATTTGCATTAGTATTTTCTTACTAATAAGAAACGGAGTGAAAAGTGAGGGGCATAGGGAGGAAAAAGAATCAGGTCTTTCACCTGAAATGAAATCAAGAGGACCAACCTCAGCTGGCATTAGCTATACATCCAGCTGCAGCACCTAGATACTACACAAGGGTGTTCTTAAAAATGTGCATTCATTCAAGCAAGAAAGTACTTGGAAATGTCTGTATCATCTTTAACTATTTTGAACAGCTTGAAGAGGGAGGAAAAGCAGTGGTGGCCAGGAAACTCTGTACATAAGCCGTCGTGTTTCTCAAGTCGGAAAAGAGAGTGAGTAGAGACAAGACGGGGGGTGGGGGGGCACTCTCTCTGGAAGGATGAAGCTCCTGTAAAGCACCTCAAATAAGGTGTTAGGGTAATTAGGAAACATCAATCTCACTAGTACTCAGAGGATTTTTAGAAAGCACTCCCTTCATGAAGAACACGTTGGATATATGCAGCTGGAGGGGCCAGAAGGAGGGGAGGGGTGGCAGGCAGGGAGGTCTAAACTGCTCCCTCGCAGGAGCACTCGGAAAGAGCTGCCGAGCTAGGCTCCAGGTTCAGCAGAGAGCCCTGACAGCAGCAGGCTAGCAGTGTCCTGCTACTGCCTGTCCTTCCCCATGCTGGTCTCTCTTCCTTACCGCACAGCTCTGATGCGTACAGCACCAGACCTCACTTCGCCTGAGCTGCTCTGCTTTCCTCCACGGACAACAGCAGGGACCTGAGGAACACATGGAGGGTCGTCTGCCAAAGATGTGCCTCCGCACTGGTGAGCAAAAGTGCAGAGGGGGTTGCACAGAGCATCGCTGTGTCACTCTTGAAGCCACAGGACTGCCAGCGCCTGCGTGCTACTGCTGGCTTCAGGTCACCACTGCCTGAAGGACTGCACCCTGCTTCGGTGACTGACGCACAGGGAGCAGGCAGGCTCCTCGGAGGCATCAGCTCACCTGAGGAGCCAAAGGCTCCGCTTAGGAAAAGCCTGCCCCACACACACAGCTCAACAGCAGCTCCGCCAAGACACTGATTCCACCCATCCTCACAGGTCCATTTTCTCCACGCCAGTTGAAATCCAGCACACCCCCAAAAGAAAGGGCAAGGACGTTATTTCATCTGTCTCTGGCAACAAACCCCAGTTTTTTACTATGCTTCTGAGACATCCAAAACAACTCTTCTACTTATTGCTCCTTTATGAGTGCAGATGGCACTGAAAAACTTGATCCAAATGGAAAGTGTGGATTTAACACTGAGCTGTTGACCCATACTAAACCCTGTGCAAGCGTTTCAGCTTTCTACCTCAGTGGCCCAGTCCTCTCCAGCTTAATTTATTTTTGAAGCAATCAATGAAACATCAACTGCATTTAGGGACAGCAAAGTCAGAGAGGTTCTGAATGTTAGACTTCCTCTTGTTGGCCATAAAATCATGCGACAGGCAAAACAACAGAAAGCCAGGGGTTTCTCCCTATTTTATCTTCACTTCCTGGCAGATATAAATGCAAAAAGGGGATGCTAAGTCACAAATGGTAGAAAATCCTCAGGAAGAGCAGGGAATAAAGAAGAGACAAAGCAATCGACACTGAGGTTTCATACTCCAGCCTAGAGAGCCATGGCATGAAATTAATTTTAACTGCTGGTTGCCCACGTGACTACTGTTTTTCCAAGGCATGCTAAGGACCTGATCCATGAACTCAGTGAGGAAGGTTCTCCAGTGGGATGCCTAAAGTAGGATCTGGGCACTCATGATCCAAAGTGAGGGCTGCAATTGTGTTTCTTGTTATGTCTTGCTTCTTTTGCCTAAAAGAGAGATTCCCCTTCTCAGACGGTTCTTCATGCAGCCTTCATTAGCCCTGAGGTGTTGCCTAAGAGTTAGGGATTACAAATTTGATTATTTTTAAGCTAAAGTTAGCTTAGTTTAACTTCTCTTGGCACCGCTTTAGTTCTCGTGTACAGCAGAGGAATTTAGCACAGGTGGCCCATAATTCACACGGAGGTCAGTCTGCAATGGGCGGCTTGCTGAATGTACAGCACAGAACAGGCTGCCAGCATACAGCAGCCCTTGAACTCCGATTCAGCCCTTGGGCAGCTGCAGCATTAGGTATGAAAAAGAAACAAGGCTCGGATACCTTGTATCCACAATCCCCAAGGTCATTCTGACCTTTAATAAACCCTTCATTTCAAATCTTGACCATGTCTGCACTCCCCCTTCTAGTAATCAAAGGAGTATGATGGGTAGTGGAAGAAGGTAAAATTCAAATGAAGTATTTGTTCCACATTATTCACAATGCAAGGATAGAATTAATCAGCTTCCTCTTACCCAGCCTGTCCAAACTGTATCATAACTACATAATAATTAACACTAACAGTATAAAATACTGCTCTGGGAATATCTGTAGAAAGAGATTAGCAATGCCAGGCTTTAGGAGCCTGGTGAAGTGGAGGGTTCCTCTCCAGAACAAAGGGAAATCCTAAATCGTCTTATTTGTTCTGCGTCACCCAGGCTCTGCCAAACCAAGCGCAGCTGCCGGAGCCCACATCAGCGGCTCAGAAGCGCTGAAGAAGACCCCAGGCTCCAACTACCTCACTCACCACGCAGAGGGGCTAGAGATTTCCCATGCCTTTTATCACGAATTTTGAGGGATGTCTTGCTACTCCAGTTGTCTGAGCTACAGCACACTTAAGCAAGCAGACCTAAACCTGTAATAACAAAATTTGGGAAGACAACACAAAATGAGAGAGAGGAACGACAGCGGGACAAGAAGCCTGAGCAGTTACATGATTCATTCTTTTGATAACGCTCCTTCTACGCTGGCACTTTTCTGTTACAGCCTGTTTCCAGCAATGATGGGAAGCAGCCCTGGTCCACCTCGAAGGAAAGCTTGCCTTTTGGAAGGGGTACTGATGTTGTGGTTTAACCCGGCAGGCAGCTAAACACCACACAGCCGTTCGCTCACTCTCCCCCTCCCCAGTGGGATGGGGGAGAGAATCAGGAAGAAAAAAGGAAAATTTGTGGGTTGAGATAAAGACAGTTTGATAGGACAGAAAAGGAAGGAAAAAAAAAACCCCAATAATAATATACAAAATAAGTGATGCACAATGCAATTGCTCACCACCTGCTGATAAATACCCAGCCATTTCCTGAGCAACGATCGCTGCCCCCGACCCAGTCCCCCCAGTTTCTATACTGAGCATGACGTCATATGGTATGGAATAGCCCTTTGGGCAGTTTGGATCAACTATCCTGCCTGTGCCCCCTCCCAGCTTCTTGTGCACCTGGCAGAGCATGGGAAGCTGAAAAGTCCTTGACTAGCATAAGCAGTACTCAGCAACAACTAAAACATCAGTGTGTTATCAGCATTCTTCCCATCCTAAATCCAAAACACAGCACTGTGCCAGCTACTAGGAAGAAAATTAACTCTATCCCAGCCGAAACCAGGACAACTGAAAATTGTGATAGGAGCTGGAAGGTGTGTATGCACGCTCTCTCATGTCAGGGAAGGATCCCTACTGACTTTACTAGGCTCGGGTTGCGGCTCCGAAGCGGGTCCGGTGCGGCGGTGTGGCCGCCCTCCCCTCGCCTCAGCCCTTCAGGTCATTTCCCCAAAGCTTTTCGCGGCGCCTTCCCCAGCCGTAACGCGTCTTGCATTCGCCCCCCCACACAACCCCCCGCGCCGCTGCCGGGTGCGCACACGGAGAGCAGCTCCGCCCGCCCGAGTCTCTCCCCGCCCGACATTTCGCAGCGGGGGGACGCCGGGCTGCCGCGCAGGGGGGAGCAGAGCGGCGGGCCGCCCAGCCGCCGACCGCCGCTCCCTCAGCGCGGCTGACGCACGGAGCGGGGCTCGGCTCCCGCCAGCGGCCCCGGCCGGCTCCAGGCACCGGGCGCTCGCCCTGTGCCGGCCGCCCGAGGCCTCCCCCGCCGCAGCCGGGTCCGCTGCCAGCGGCGGCGGCCTGCGGGGAGACCCCGCGCCCCGGCTCCTCCGCGCCCCGGCGCTGCCCTGACCCACCGGCGCCCGCCGCCGGCAGCCACGGCAGCTCCAGCCTGAAAGCGGCCCCGCTCGCCGAGAGCCGCCGCCGGCGGACGGCAAAGTTTGCCGGGCCCGGCTCCCCCGCCCGCCCCCCGCCCCACCACGGACAGCGCCCGGCGGGATCCCTCCGCCCGCCGCGCCCGGCGCCGCGGCGCCCCCTGGCGGAGCGCCGCTGCCCCCCTCCCCTTCCCGCCGCGCCCCGGCTCCCGGTGGCGGCTCCCGGGGCTCGGCGGCGCCCCCCCGCCCCCCGCCCCCGCTCCCGGCCC
Source organism: Pelecanus crispus (assembly GCF_030463565.1). Classification (NCBI taxonomy): domain Eukaryota; kingdom Metazoa; phylum Chordata; class Aves; order Pelecaniformes; family Pelecanidae; genus Pelecanus; species Pelecanus crispus. The sequence continues at coordinate 52,355,358 of NC_134643.1, forward strand.
CCTCCCCAGTGTGCGCGCCCGCGGGGCGGCGGCGGGGTCCCTACCTTCCGCAGCATGCTGGGCAGGCAGCGCCGGGGGCTCCCCGCCACGGCGCCGCGCTCTCCCGCCCCTCACGGCGGCCAAGCGCGGCTGCGGCGGCCGCTCCCCGGGGCTCACCCCCCCGGCCCGCCCCGGGCGACGGCCCGGCCCCCGGCACGGCGGCGCAGCGCCCAGAGCCCCGCGGGCGCGGCGGCCCCTCCGTGCGCGCCGCCCGCCTGCCCACACTGAGCGGCGGCGCGACGGCTGCCGCCGCCACCAGGCAGCGCGGCCCCGAGGGGGGCCGGGCCCCGCCGCCCCCGCCGCCCGGCCCCTTCCCCCGGCCGCGGGCACCCTCCCCGCCCCGCTGCCCGGGGCCGGGGCAGCTGCGGGGGAAGCGGTGGCCCCGACCCCGGAGGGCCGGGGGGGCTAAGGCGGACGCCGGGCTCCGGCCGGCCCTGGGTCACGCTGCGTGGGCGCCCACAGCCATTTGGGGAGCCGCGGCGGCGCCCCACGGAAAGCGGGGCGCGGGGCTGCCTGCCCGCTGCAGCCGCTCGCCGTGAGCTCTGGCGGGCCGGGGCCGGGGCCGGAGCAGGGCAGGGCTGGGGGTGCGTCCCCCCGGGGGAGGTGCCCGGCTGGATGGCTTCGTCGCCCCGGCCAGACCCGGGCCGTGGGAAGCCACTGGGACCGCGCTGGTCTGGTGCGTAAACACCCGTGTACGTGGCCGTAGCGCTCCAGTTTCCCGCAACGAAGCAAGTCTCACCCAAAGCCAATTACACCTGTTCCAGGAGCAATTTACTTTTCCTTGCAAGCTGTAGTACATCGTCAGAGCTACAAGCTGTTCTCAAGTTAAAATAGAATCCGATCTCGAGAGGTATTTAGCACTAATTATAACATTCTTTCCGTATCAACGTTAAAAGCCAGAACCCGGGGCTCCTGCTGTCCGGTGCGTGGAGGTGAACCATGGCTCGGTGTGCTACACCTGCCCACACGCACCCCTCGGGTGAGCCTGCGTGCCCAGCAGCCGAACCCGGGCGACGGAGCGGCAGGTTGTGCCGCGTCTCGGCAGGACGGGACCACGCGTTTCAGATCGTGAAGGATGTGGCTTATCTCAGGGCAACACACGGTTTCAAGCTTTCCCTGTGTCCTGGTACGTTCTACAGTAACTTTTCATGAAACTTCGGTCCTGTGAGCGTACAGCGACCCATGGTAAATTCATTTCCAGACAGCTAGTTAGTAAGTAAAAAGCAGACAAAGAAGTTAGAGCAAGCTGTGGTCGCATTTAGATTTGGCGTTAGTTTGACCGGAGCAGTTTCGCTGAAGCGACTGAATATTAGCTGGCAGGTTAATACAGAGTTCATAACCTTACGTCACGGAGAGGAGGGAGCGACACCACAGTAGTCGGCCATCAAATCTCAGCCGTCACGTTTGCCATGCTGTGCAGACTGAGTCAGATGCTGCTGCCTTTGATCTTGTAAGGTATTACTCAGCGCAATGTTGCGTTAAGGTGCTAAAATGGAGGGGGGTCACTTGAGTGGAACCTGCGTGGCTAGTGCTTTTTTATGTTGGTCATGGTTAACCAATGGTTGTTACATTGTCGGTGACAGCTATTGGGCTCAGATTTGCTGGGCTCCTATTAGCATGTTAATTTGTGTCTCGTGATGCTGGTTGTTAGTTACTTCTCCTCTCTCAGGTCTGGTTATACAGGCTTCAGTCACGCTTCTATTCACTTGCTCGGGTTGCCTCTTACCTTTCTCTTGTGTCCTGAAAATGAAGGACCCCTCATTTTGTCAAAAATTCCATATTACGGGTATGATATGGTGTTTTCATAGTCACGGTAGATGACTACTCACAGAAACTGGTGGCATTTCCGAGAATACTGCCTGCCACAGTCATTGACTCTTCTTGTCCACTGTCCAGTGTAAAATGCTATGGGTCACATCCCTCTTAATGTATCTGCTGTCAACCCTGGTCGTTGCACACTCTCAAACAGCTTTCCTTTCTTCCAGACATTTCTCACTGAAGTGCACATGTCCTTCTTGCGTAAGGGCTGGTTGTGTAAGCTTGATACAATTACTAGTTTACCTGTAAGTGAAACAGGATAATCAAGAGTAATAAGAACATCAGCAATAATCCTGGACCGTAGGCATATGGGAATCTGCTCTGGGTATTTGGGTTGTTTTGTCTGTAGTTACACTCACGAAAAGACATGTGCTCTGGAATCACTTCTTTTCTGAAGATCTCTGAGTATGATTAAAAGAGAGTTGGAACCCTAAGATTCAGGTGTTGCAATGCTTAAATTACAGTTATGGGGTTCTTAGAGTCCCCCAAACCTCAGTGCTTGGTGCCTTGGCCTTTTTTGCATTAGGAGAGTTCAAGACCTTGGAACAAGTTTCATAGCAATCTTCCCGTCTCAGAACGCAGGGCTGAGCCTTTTGTCCTGGAGATAGACCCTGACGACCGTGTCTTTCAAAAGCTGTATTAGATAACTCACTTCAGCACATGATTTTATTTGTTTTCTTATAACAGTACTGCTGCCTCCTTCTTACACTGTTGACCTCTGCATTTTTTTCTGGAGTTATAAAAGTTTGAGTCCATCCCTTTATTTTGAAAACATAAGCATTTTAAGGTAGGTGAAAAGCTTGGAATTCAGACCTATAGAGAAATGTGGTGGGCAGGGATTTTTGATACAACCCCAGAGCCATCTGGCCAACCAGCAGTAAATAATTAACTTTGCTGAGTTGTCTGAGATAATATCATTTCAGGGCAGCAGGATTGCTTGTGTTTCCACTTTTTCATCCCATCACTATCCTTTTTTTTGCGATCTTTAGCAGCTGTTGTGACTCCTCATGGCTCTTGGCACCTACCCTTTGTCCTGCCTTTCTGGTGCCGTAAGCTCTCTCCATGTTCCTCCTTGGTGCACTCACTCTTACATCACCCTGTGTGCCCCTTTTTCTTCTACAGTTTTAGCCCACTTATTATGCTTGTGCAATACCAGGCATCTTCAGAGGAAGTCTGGGCATGAAGCAATGCATGATTTGGTGGGACCGATCCATGATTTCCCGGAACAGATCCTTGATCAGTTTCCCTGTAGACAAACTTACTTCCTCCTCTAATAAAAATTATGACTGACAAGTATTGTACAATTCTTTTCAAGCTTGTTTTGAAAAAGCCATGTTAGTTTGCTGGTCTTCAAAGAGCTTTACTCACATGCAATAATCCCACTTAATCAGAATATGATAGGTGGGAACTGCAGCCCATGTTGGTCAGCTCAGATGAAGTTTGGATAACTGGAGAGCAATCGGCATTCAGCATGACCACACCTGCTTCATATTTCCTCTGACTTTCACTCATATTTTTTGGTGTGAGGTGTCTTCCTTCCACAAAGCTTCTGAAATTAATCTGTCTGTATTTCCTTCCCCCCAAAAAAGCTTCAGGTAACAATTTACTGCCTTCGGATATTGAGGCCATTTTACAGTCTTATGTTACCAGCTGAATGGTGCCACGCTACAACAATGCTCTCTCAACTTGTTCCCACTAAGGTATTTGCCAATAACACCAACTTTTTTGTTATTCTTAATGTCATTACTTTGCTTATCAGCGCCCAAAGGCAAACACAGAGAAAAGATGACTCAATTTCCCATTAAAGTATCACTGTATATTAATATAACATATAATTCCTAAAATACTCTAGCACTGACTCTATGTGTGCATTTTGTTTGCAGTTCTGTCCTCCTGGGTGAGTTGCCATCAATGTTCCTGGACCAAACCACTGTGCTTCTGATGTGTGTACTGTGCCACTGAGCTGTGTACCTCCCAAAGTGAAATCCTGGATAAATATGCGGAATCTTCCAGTTCTGCCTGAACAAGATTTGTGCTGAGTGAGAGAGTATGTCTGGTGAAGCACAGATAGATGGCAGCCAAAGAGGAAGGGTGCTGGTTTATATCATCTCCCTTAAAGACCACTACAAATTTCTTCTGCTCTGTCCTTCTTTCCCAGTATTTCGCAAATGAACCAAAAATCCTGAAGTGAAATACACTCCTTGTCTTGTCGCTCTGTCATTGAAGTCTAATTCCCTCTTCTTTAGCCACAAAAATTAACCCTGCTACTACGTGATCAAACTTTACAGTGTGAAGCGCAAAAACCAGAACCGAAATTGCTTTTGTCCTCCATTCTTTCTCCAGTCAGGTCTTCCTTCAGCAGCTCCTTGTATTAGGAAAGACTTTTTTCCTTCATCCTATCTGCCACTCCTGCAAGAATTCAACAGCCTCTCCTCTACTGCTGCCCCACATCTCTGAGATACAACCTCCTGCGTGGGCTTTACTCCTTCTCAGCCTATTAGCCCGTTCCCTCCAAACACCATGCTCCGTGGTGTTGTCTCCGCTAAAGGTAGGAGAAGAACTCTTGTGACATCTGAGCTTGGGACTGATTTTTACTTAAAGTTGTGGTTTCTGTTCAGACAACTGGTAGTAACGTGGTCGGGTTGCTTTACTGTGCGCATTTCACAAGAGCAGTTCAAGCGATGCTCTGTAGCATACCTAGTATCAACGGGCTCAAGTCTCGGGTATGGGGATGCAAAGATTTTTCTTTTTGTTTCTCTGGTGTTTACTAAATAATTCTGTCAGATGCAAATATTAAAATACATTGTAGAGCACAACCCGCTCTTTAAATGCAGCGCATTTGAAATGCCTCTAGCCAGCCTCATTTCTGCAGGCTCGAATGCAAATTGTTGCTATGGGAACAAAACCTTCTCTCCACCCAATCAACTGAAGCGAGAGGTGGGGTTTTTTTAAAATAACAAGATTGTCTATATCTGCACTTCACCTAACCAGTCAACACAAGACAGAGAACAATCATTTTCACAGCCAAACAGTGGAAAAATATGACTCGTTCACTGCCAAAAAAAACCTACAACCTTCTTAGGGATGGGACATTGCCATCTGACTGTAGAACATGAACAGACAATAAGACACACTGACAAATCAATCCCATTTGGCAGTGGAATCAAGGAAAAAAATGGGTGTGAAACTGCTCAAATCTAAGTACATCTTGCTGTGGGAGAGAAAGCTTGAAGAGGTCCTCAAAGAATTTGGAAGAGGAATAGTGGTAACAGAGGACAAGACAACATGATTTTGCGATTGCCTCATTTACCCTGCATGCATGTTGAGACTGGGTTTGTATGGTGACTTTCTTTTCCATGAGCTGGTATCGTGTGCCCCGAGGCAGCAGCTCTGCTGCCCATCCCACCCCAGGGGTGTCCAGGCTGCTCTCACACAAGCTACAGCCTGGTAGCCTACGGAAGCCAAGGTCAACGTTGTCTTCCCTCAGCGACCAGCGTGCACTGCTGCTCCACGGGAGCATGGAGCAGCCCGTCATCCAGCACCAGCTCCTCCAGGAAAAGGGGCTGTGGACAGAGCTGCTCTGCAAGACAAGGCTCGTACCCTGCTCTGCCAAGCCCTTCACAGTGGACTCTGTCATTAGTCTCTGTCATTAATGTTTTAATTCAGTCAATGTGAGTCAGAGAGCTCTGTCGACAGCAAATTAAAAAGTAACATAACCTAGCTTGATCCTCTGTTGTCTGGAATGGTGTATTAGTCCTTTGGCTGCACTGAGGTTTAGCAACCTGTTAAACTACAGTAAGCATATATTTAAGTCTTGCCTCTTGTCAGTCTGTAAGCAGAAAACATATTTCCCAAAATTAAAAAGGAAAAAGATTGGTAATTTTGGGGTAGTTTTCAGACTAATTAAAATTCTGTTTATTGATAGAGATTTTTCTACACTGTCATATGAGGGGAAAGTACTAATCAAACTTTAATAATAATAATAATATCCTTTTAAAAATGTTTTGGAATTTGACTAACACTTTCATGAATGGGAATACAATAAGTCTTTATTAATGAGTGATTGAACTGTCAATCTTCAGTCCTTCTTAGTCATTATAATGAATGAAAGCATACCCTTATCAATCTTGGATTCTGTACACGTGTCACATGCTGTCTCTCTCCTCCAGGAGCTGTCAATTGAAAGCTATGAGACAGTCCATAGAAGAAAGGAAGAAGCTGTCTTCTCATAAGGCCCATAATAAAAATAATACTATATGCACAAATACAAAACAAAATGTGAGCTTCATCCTAGTTATTTTCTTCATACCAAATGTAGAAGAATGATCTGCGCTTTGTGGTTCTTACAAGAATATAGGAAATTATAGTGACATAAATTATTGAATTTCAGATCAGCCTACATTCAGGTCTAATATAAGCATTATTTAACTAAACTTTTTGAAATCAGCTGAACCTGATTCAATAGTAAGATTTAAAGCAGGAAAATTGCAATCATCTAGGTTATGGTAAGACCTCAGTATTTCTCATGCGAGGCAGGGTGTTGTCAGATGTAGTGCTAACTCCGAAAGAGAGGGGCAGGTTCTAGGCTCAGTCCTTTCTGCAGAGATACTAAGATCTCCTGCCACTGTGGGAAGTGCAAATCCTAGGATGGGCAACACAGGAGAGATGCACAGCTTTGTTCATGCATACAACATAAATAGCCAGAGAAGCGGACGAGTTTCCCAAGCAGACTTCAACCCAAAACACTGGGATATCACCAAGTGAGTGGATATTAAGGGACCTGACTCAAGGAGGGCTTTGAACACTGGAGTGCTCAGCTTGCAGTGGGTCAAACAGGGCTGCTGCCTCACTCGTATGCCACGTTGATTTGAGGAGATGCCCACTACTGCAGTGTGTATTTCCTGGGAGCTGTCATTCAGAAAAGCGAGATATGGGCATGAAATACATATTTATTTACAGTGTTTGTTCTAGTTCTTTGTTCCTAGAAATCTGGGAGGTACATGACGTTGATCAAGTAACTGTTCCTGTTCCTGCCTGTATGAATGCTTCCCTATGTATCTACACGAGGAATTTGATTATAACAGTAAAAATTTAGTGTTATTCCTCATTCACAAAGCAAAAGAGTTGGCTCATCCTTGCTAAACAGTATGCTACCACAACTGTGGTTTAACTTTTAATTCGCTGTGAATTTAGCTGTCGTGTTCAGGATCATTAAAGAGCACTTCATGTTCTCTCTTTTCAGACAGCTACTCGGTTGGTTTTGCTGCTCCTACTGATTTGCCTAATAATTTCACATACACAAAGCCAAATCCTGCTATTATTTATGTACACGTGTTCCCATTGAAGGCAATCCAAAGATTTGTAATACCAAGACATTATGCTGATAACATTGGTTGAGGCAGATACAAAGCTTCTCTTGTTGGGAGTGAATTTAGGATCTTGTTAGATCCTAGAGTATCTCGAGTCAGAATAAAATTGCCGTATTTTAAACAGAAACTTAATAGAGTGTGTCTTTCCTCTGCCTGCAGAAGAGGGAAATACTATAATATATTCTTCCCAGCTTCTGTACTGAAGGACATGGTTTCCTTAGTCATCATAAAGCAAATCATATACCCAAAAACATATGTTTGTGTTCACTCACCTATGAACTCAGAGCAAATAGCCATCAGCAAGCAGTAGGGAAAGCAGAGAAGTCCCAGGAGTGCTAGCCAGGCTGACTTAGCTAATGAAGTGCACATAAACAACAAACATCCATCATCACAGATTACCCTCAAACTCCCCTTTCACATGCAGTCACTCCTTGCATCTGATGCTTCTCAGACAACCTGTGACATCCGCGGCCTGAATCCTGCAAACGACTAGACTGAGTAGGAAATGTGCTCTGTAAACATGCTGTTCATTCTAGCTATTTTACCTACTGCCAGATGGATTGATTCGAGATGGTTTATTGCTTACTCACCCTTTTGCGTATTCGAATTAGATGAGTTAGCAAACTGCCTAGTAGTCAGGAATCGAGTGCTTCAGGCCAGCAGCTGCCTTTTCTTTTCTGCCTCCATAGGCAGTTGCAGGGGAGTTGAAAACGTTACATGGGAATATTTTCATTTGAGCTAATGCAAGATGAAAGAGATCAGCTTTGCTAAATAAGCACCACATTTAAAATGGAACTTGTACGTCAAGCCTGTTAATTGGAGAAGCAAGTATGAAAAGATTGTAGCTCAATAACTGGTTATGGTATCGCTATTTTGATATATTTTGAACAACAGACAGCCAGAGAGATCTAGATAGATAGATCTTAGTAGAAGAACTCAACTGGAATGTAAGAGTTGATACTAAAAAGATAACTTCCCCAGAAAAGAAGACAAGGGAGTAGTAGCAAACATATATTCATTCGGTATCACTATTTCAACATTGTTATCCAGGCATGAGATCAGAATTATTACAGTGATGGCATTAGTACCAGTATCCAGCAGTTATTAGTAAAGCAAATATAGATCAAACAAACCACATAAGCATGTATTTTGAAGCACATGAGTAAACTCAAGGACTAAAAAACTATTGAAAGGAACAAAATATTCCAGTCAGGTAGAACAGACCAGAATTAATGGAAATACATTATCCTGTGGCTAAAGAAACAAGCTCAGCCAGAATTTATGCTCCCCTCTGATGCTTTCATGGTGCGATGGCAGGTAGCTACCCTGCTACTTACGAGATTATCTAAATGCAGCTTCACTGAACTGAGAACACTGCATTTGTAGCAATTTCAGTAACTGCCGTTCTAGTTCGAGCCTGTAGATTTTCTAACACATACAAAAATACGTTTGCATTCGGCTTTACCTGCTCTATAGCTAAAGTAATTCACCCCCCAGCTGCTGTAAAAATGAGCCCAGCCTTTCCCAGGGTTGGCTAACTCACACATGGCGCTGGTGCATCCAGGAAATATTTTGCATCACTTAACTGCACCGACATTTGAGAGTGCCTCCCCTCTGGAAGGCTGCCTGGGCTGTAGATCTTTTATCAAACTGGGTATTGACTTCAGGTTTGCATTGCTTACAGAATTCTTAATTTTATTTAAATGATCATATATTAGCCTTGATTCAGGAAAGCATTTAATAATATCCTGGAGTCCCTTAAGCACTTGCTTAAAGTGCTTGAAGTTTACTACATGTTGATTCATTTCCTGCACTTGCACCGTACAGTGCTAGACCCTCCTGAAATGACTTGCTGTCTTTCTTAGCACTGCTTTTGTAGCGATTGCTTCCGTAGAAGAAATGCAGGTTAGAAATGTTCCTTCGCGATCTTCCTTCCCAATCCACTGCCAAAATCTTCTCCACATGAAGGGTATTCTGAGGAGCAGATCCTCTCTCGTTACAAATTACCATGCAGGGCGTAGCTCTCAACAGTCCCAGCGGGTGTGTACATCCACACGCAACTATAAATATGGCATAACTTGGGGCGTGTAAAGCACCACGGTCCACTTCAAAATCGTAATGATGACCTACTTTTGATAGCAGCAAGGACTTGGGAACATGGCAATTCAGAACGAATGGAGAAAAAGTATTGCTCTGCTTTTCCCAGTTCGGGTACCTTTTTGGTGGGTATCCACACATCAGATGCTCAGTGCCTAGCTCAGCTGCTGGCAAGTTGTTTACCTCTACCTTGCCTACAGAGAGGCTCTTTATATGACAAATGAGGTAAATTTATTTAAAATAGGTAGCGTGAATATCCCCTCCACTCAACACCACCCTCCCAAGCCAATAATTGGAGCCAGTTCCCTTCCTACAGAACAGAGAAAAGACTATTTTAAACAATAGGAGTAATAAGAGTATAAATGGCAAAGAAAATATAACATTTTCCAGAGCCATTTGGACATCAAATTGGGCCCCTTAATTACCAAGTACAAATAAAGCTGTCACGCATCTACTGAGTTTTTTAAAGTGATCTTTAGCCCACAGCATGGGAAAAACAATCTAACTTCAGCATGCGGTGTCAGATCAAACAGTTTGTCTGCTGTTGATTAGAATGAAAGAATATATTAAGTCTCTGGATGACATCTGGTATTTCAATACAAAATTGGAATCTCTCAGACTTAAAAAGGCTTTCCTCAAGGTAATCTCCATTTAAAGCTCAGCAATGTAAACTGTGACCAGATCGAAGACTGCAAGCACTAGCACACTCAAAAGGGAGACAGTGAAAAGACGACTTTTATTTAGTCTGCATTTTCCTATCTTTTAACTCAACGCAGTATGCTGTGAGCGGTATACGGGCTGTGCAGAACAAAATGGAAAGCCATGGGTGGCTGCGCTGAATTAGCCAAGTACTGTAATGTTTAGTACTTCATAAAACCCATCATATGAAAATCAATTCCTATCACAGAGGTTGTTGTTATGTATTTTGGCTGTTGAATGGTAAATCAAATGCTGGAACTGTAAGTTCAATATATTATGTATCTTGACATAGGATTTTTTAATTTTTGTTTTTAGCAGTTACCCTACACAACAGACTGTGACTTCTTGTTCTGAACAAATGTAAATAAATCTTCTGTGGCAGCATGTATTAACCTGATTTAGCTCTTGTAGGCTGGCAGGAGAAGGGAAAGGAAAGGCCGTGTGCCTACTGCAGTGGGATTCAGTCAAGCTGTAGAAGGCCATTACTTTCTGATTAGAAGAAATAGGTGGGATCCTGGCCAGCATGCAGAACTGGTAATGATGAGGCAACCTTTTACTTCATGGCTTGGTTTATTATTTTCAGTAGATCAGCTGTCATACATAGGTAAATACAAACACTGTCACACAAGTACTGGAATTAGGGAAGCCCCCATGACCTCATGCATCCACTGAAATAGCCCTGGCCTTTTCCTCCCTTTGTGACCTCATCACACGCCCCGTTTTCTCCGCACACCCTAAATTCCCCTCTGCTTTCAGTGCTCCCTGCCTGCCGTCACACTGGCTCACATCCCACGCCTACCAGCGAGCTGGGGCACGCAGGCTGCTGCGTAGGGGCTGGCCAGGCAGCACAAGCGACTGCGAAGCTCATGCAAGCAGCCCGTCCCCTGGTGAGGTGTTCATTCATTCTTTCTCCTTTACCCAGGGGTCAGTATTTGCAAAACTTGTAGGAACTTGATATCCCCCAGTAGCTGTACATCTCACTTCCTGCTTGGCACCATACCTTGTTCTCTGTTAACCGGCTAGCAGCAACCGTCCTATCTTCAAAGCAAAAAAAAGCATTACGGCGGTGCCAAATTCTTCACGGGGTTCACACGTTAGGAAGCCACTGATTCAGGAAGCACCGGTGTTGACAAAAAAATCCCAATGTATAGCAGTTACCACAGTCAGAAATAGGGGCGGTGTAATTTGGTTTCCTTTAGAAATTTCTGAATGACAGGGTGAATCAAAAGTAACGTAATCAAAATAAAGCTTGTGCCACTGAAGAAGAAAGGCCTAACACATCAGGTAAGATGCATAGGACGTGGTATTTTAATACAATTGGGAATTTTGACAAGCAACTATGAAGTACTACGTTTTTAGAGCCGCCAAATGCTAAATTAAGAGTGCAGCTACAGCTGGTGCAAAGCCACCCTGTCAGTTTTATGATGGCACCGCATTATGCCTTGCTCAGCAGCTGCCTGGAGCAGCCTTACTGGGGTTTTCAGCACTGGTCCAGTCTGTGAAATGAGTGCACACACTCCCCTATCAGCCAGCAAAGCCTTCTGCGGGGTGGTTTTTCACTAGATATATAAACAAGGTGTAATTTTAGCATTAGCGGCTTCCTACGTTCTGACTTTGCTACAGCCTTGCAACACAGTAAAAATAGACCCGCAATCCCCTGAAGTTTCTCTGATGTCAGTCAGAAGTAAACCCATTAAAAAAATTAGCACAAAACATATGCAAGAGGAAAATCAAGCTCTTTTTAAATGAAATCTAGTATCACGGGAAGCAGAAGCTAATGAGAATCCTGGATTTGATTTTTTTGTTTCATTTTAATTCTAATTTCACGTTTGTCTGCATGATTCTAAACTCACGGTGATCAGAGTGATGGCGAGCATTCCTGATGATCAGGGGCTGCATAGCTCTTGAGTCTGTAGAAACGGAGAAAACTGGAAACAGTGGGAGACTGAAAGCAGAGAATGATTTTCTACCTTTCCTTATCAGCCCCCTGCCCTGATTATACCTACCCCAATAAAAAGCACTTATCCTTATCAGATAGAGCTGTGCAAGTCATCAATCATTTTAAAACCTGTATTGGTTGTGAGCAGGTTATCATCAGCTGAAACCGTAAACAGTCATCAGAGATGGGTGGTGAACAAACGCTGCTCCGTGGCCTGTTCATCCCCACAGCTGCCAGCCTTGTCGCACCTCTGAGAGAGAAGATTCCCCAGTTCTCAGGTTCCCCTGCATGGAAAAACGAGGTGTGCAAGCACTTCTCACCATGCCTCTAAAGGTCAGGCAGTTCCTACTGATGGGGTTTGCGTGCCAGCTGTGAGGCTAAGGTCAATTCAGAAGTACACGAAGAGCCAAACATCTCAGGAGAGTAGATGGTCCAGAATTGGATGGTGAATTTGCTAATAACACAGAACAGTTGAATGTTTTTATTTTGTATCTGGAAAGAAATAGGATTATGTATTCATATCAATTAGAGAGAATTTGTTCTTTGCTAGTGACCAACTGAGGAGGATGTGTGGGATGAACTCTATTAACCTGGCATGTTTAGGTGCCACTGAACCCCAAGAGTGGTGGAACAGTTCACTGAGCTTGACTTTGAAGGTACTGGAGAAATTGCAGGAGACTGGAAGAATACTTATGTTGTGCTAGTATATAAAATGTTAAAGTGACTTGGCCAAGATAAACATACTGTAACAGTGACTGGGAGCGTGGAAAAAACCATACTGGTAGAGACAACAGGGGATGACACCGCTCCAAGAATTATGGTAGGCAGTGAGTGTCAATTATCGTGATTTTTGGGAGACTTGCCAAAGAAATCTTATTTCAGATGACAGGTTTGTACAGGTAAATGTGGGGATGTAACACACCTAGATGATTGCAAGGGGTTTAATTTTGTACTGTGTGAAACCTGATGAAAAGTTAGCAATATACCATGTCAGAAAAGCACTTGCTAAGTGGTTTAAGAACTGGCTAATTCAGCAGTACCCAAGGATGTATTTTATTATTTGGCTTTTCCCCCAGTTTCTCAAGGATATGCCCCATCCTGTCCTCCCTCTCAGTGTTTGCTAACGTGTAATTCAGCAGCTCTTAAGCTAGAGCAACATGTCTGAGAGTGGAGCTGGAGCTGGACATGGGTGAGATGGGAACGGCAGGGTAAAAGGCTGGGCTGGAGCACAGGGTGAGCAATACTTGGCACCGGCGCTGGAGGAGCCTGGGGTTGCTGCAAAGTGGCAAACCACAGCCAAGCTTCTCAGATGGGACCTGCTCACCCACCGCCTTCAGAGCAACCTAAAGCAAGCTCCCTGCGCAATCCTGCAGCAAACAAAAAAAGTCTAGTACGTCCTCGACTCTTTGCTGCAGGCATGAGGGAAATAAAGTAAGCAGGAAGGGAAAGATCTTTACACTTCGTGTACAGGTTTGGTACGCTAGAAAATCCTCATTCCAAAAAGGCTGATGAAAAATTGGGGAGGGTACAGAACCACAAAAATTACAAGGGAAGAATGCTTTTCATGAAGAGATGGAGGGTTCCATCTGTTTATCTTGTCAACAAGAAAAGTGAGAGGTGACTTGATTACAGCATACAAGTATTTTCCCAGGCAGAAAACACTGGGTAGTTATCGCTTCTCTCAGCTTGCAGAGGAAGGCAACAACAGGATCCAGTGGCTGAAAGCTGGAGCCCGACAAATTAAATTAGAAATTAGGCCCAGCTTTGTAACGTGGAGGCAACTACTCATTACGACACGTGACCAAGGAGAGACGGTTCCACAGAGCAAGACAGGATGCTTTGCAAGAAGATACACTCCAGCCAAACCCAAGATATTTCACTCAAGTCTGACAAATATAAATGCAAGTTAGTCATTTCTAAGAGGAGAGATTAAATGGTCAAGCACCTACTTTTTTTTTTTAAAAAAAGAGAAGCTCTTTAGTCTATTTTGCTCAATTCATGGATGTCTGTCAGATTAGGAGAACAAGGGGAGATCTTTCCAGTCTCTGTGGGCTAACAAAAGAGCCACTCACATTTGAAAGGAAAATGGCCAAGAATGATGTGCTAGCAGGACGAAATGGAAATCCCACATCTCTTGCTCGGTTCTTTCATACTGGTAAGTAATCATGCAACTTTCCTGTTAGTTAGGATGTCTGGGGGAAGAAAATGGGAGACCAGCTTTAATTAGACTGGAGACTGGGTTGATGCAATTGCGTTAAGCACTCAGCTCCGTCGGTGACGAGCACAGTATCAACACCCAGAAGGGCAACCTTGCAGGATTAGACAGGGAAGGTGAGAGGCAGCCAGCTGCTGGCGTGAGAAGGGAGGGCAGAGTCTGATGCAGGCAGTCAGGGGTGGCACAGAACCCCTGGGCTGTGGGTGAGGGGAGATGGGCAGGAGGCAGCACGCAGGCCTGCAGTGCCAGCCCCTTGGAATGAGGCAGGACAGCAGGGGAGTTGCCTTGAACAGGAGGGAAGGTGGCCGACAGCATGCAGGGAACTGCAGGGAGGCTGGAAAGATGCCCGGATGCACCTTGGAGCGATAACACACGAGCCCATCGACTGGTTCAAGAGAAGCAAAACTATTATCTGCAGAGAGTTTCCCCCTGCTTTCCTCTCAGAAGTGATTACAACTACAAAATCTGTTTGCGCTACCAGCCTCCCACTGTCTGCTACAGTCATTGCTGTAAAAGCAGTATGTCCTGCTGCGGAGAAGCCGAGCTGCAGGGAAGAAGTTGCTCCTGGGTCTCTCCGGCTATTGCCGCAGTGCTCTCGACAGTGTGGGGCTTCCCAGAAAAAAATGAACAATCCAGCACAGCGAGTGAAAAGCTTTTCAGTGCTCTTAAAGGCTTCACTAAAATGTAGAGACAAAACATTTATGCACCCCATGGGCTTGGGCTTTCTTGACCCACTGTGGCGTGGCTTTTGGGGAATAAATGAAGAGAAGTGGGAGTTCCAGGCTAATGCTGGAGGTGAGAATAGGTCCCCTGGAGACTAAATGTATACCAAAGCTAAATAGCTACCGAAAGACAGGTAAGGGCTCAAGCAACTCAAGTGATAAGCACAAATATTCCCTGTATGATATGTGTATGTATAAAGGTACATGTGTTTATTAACCTTATTTAGGAGGTTAGTGTCTCTCTTAGGAGAGTTTGTTATTTTAATTGATAATTCTTATTTTGATGTTATTTTAATTGTGGCACAGGGGAAGGATAGAAAAGGAACAGCAGAAGGGAGGTCAAGACAGTCCTACAAATTCACTCAGAGCTCCTTGTTAACACTGGCAAGCTGCTCAGGAAAGATATTGTCTAGATGCCTGCAAAATGTCGTCTTCTCTGAAAGATTTGTATGAATTATAACACAAAACTGCTAGTCTACAGCAACTTTTAAATGCTTGATTCTAGGCAGCATATGGTAGGTGATAAAAGTTGTTTGTTTCCTCGATATCTTTCTGTACCGAGGCGCTATTTTGTTAATTGCAGAGCATGAAGTTAATTATACTGTAGAATTACGTGTTATGCCATGAGGGCATTCATTCTGCCCAGTGTGGTGGTAGACAAACGGGCAAAAGATTTGCTGCTGCCATCAGGCCTGGATGGTCAGTTATGGCTTGTGTTTTCCTATCGCTGCGGAACAACAGCAATTACAATCCCGACTAATGGGAGCTACAAGTACAGATAAGAACCCACTTGGGCTTTAGAAGAAACAAAAGTTGACTCGAACTGATTTGACAAGTGTTATAGCACAGATTAATTGCTGCTCACCGCTTTTCTTTTGCAGGTAAGTAACGGCGGCTCACAGGTTGGGTTTGGAGCATCCAGTCTGCGCTTGGCCACGATGGAGATGTTCACCGTTTTGGTGTTTGCTTTTTGGAAACCAGTTTGGGCTTTGCTTCAGCTGCCAGAAGCAGGCCTGCAGCCGTGGCACGGGCAGGGCCACCACCAGCCCCCGTAGTTGTGGTAAGGTTGTAGCTGGAAGGTGGCTGCTATGGTGTGGGTTACACAGCAGTTACTCTCTTTTGCAAGCTGCGGTGGTTAAGGAGCAAGCAACAGAGAGGACTGTGCTTCCGAGAAGTTTTCCAGCTCTGGGGATGAAGGCTGTTACTCGCGCCGAGTTGATAGACCAAAACGGGTCATACGGTTCCCCAGTCACCAGGCGAAGCTGCATGTTGTATTTGGGATTAATCTGTGCGCCTCAGTTTTGTTTATTCCGGATGTCAATGAGCACAGATTACTGCAGGACAGCGGAGCAGCCAGCCCACGGTGCTGAGCAGCGGCCAGCGCTGCTGTCCCCTGAGCAGCCCCTTCCTGGTGCACGCACGCAGCCGCCTGCAGCCAGCCCGGGGGCCCCAGCCCTGCGCTGCCAGGGACCTACCCACCTCCCCCAAGTTTTGCAACTCACTTTGAGGAGCGCAAAAAAGAAGCCACGCTTAATTTAATTCTTTGTTCAGCTCTGATGATTGGTTACAGCAAGTAATAGTGGGGTGCTGAATTAATTTTTGCCCTCTCGAGCTTCGTGCTTTCAAATGCGTCACAAGACGTGCTGCCATTTACTGCCCAGTTTGAAGTGATTCTGCCAGGACACGTTGGCTGCTGTTGCTGCTTTTCAAAACGTAAACTTCAATGGCCAAATCAAGCTTTGAAAGCCCAAAGACTAACAGATGTGTAAGGAATTTTTTTGAAGAAAAAAAATCCATCAGAAATCATTTGAAGTCCATCAGAAATCATTTGAAGTTGATAAAATACAAATTAACATTTTCTGTTACTACTTACAGCAACAGCACTGCAGGACAGAGCGCCCCAAACTGAAAAGGCTTATTTATAAAAATGAAACCAGATCCCACTGGAGGGGAATGCAAATTTAATAGCAGGAGTTAAAGGAAAGACAGGTAGATTTTAATGTGATAACTAAAAGGTTATCGGAAAAAATCGGGAAAAAAATTTAAGATACCTTCTAGACTGAGCTCTTTCAGACAGCATAAGATTGTGTCCTGACCTGCAGTCCGTTGCTTTCATCTCATCCTTGTGTCTGAGTCAGTGTCAGCTCTGTATGATTCTCCCATGGGCTTTAACTCTCACAGCTGATACTAAGTTAGCAAAGAAAGCTTCTTCTAAGGCAGAAGGAAAAAAAAGCCAGATATTCCTTTCACTCTTCCTTCTTCAAATGAGTAAAAAGTTTGAATTTTTACACTTTACTATATCAAAGCTAAATCTTGCTTTACTCTTTGCAGTCTGATTTCTTGCTCGTTAAATATACAAATGTGAGCTGATCACTCAAAGTATATACTCCCTCTCTGTGATCTGTAACAGGCTCATTTTAGTGGCAGGGGTTTGTTTTTTTTTTTTCCCCCTCCATTTTAATAGTTATTCACAGAAAATTGCAAATTCTTGAGTGGAGAGATGTGTTTTCCCAACTGCCTGGCCAGGCTCCAGATGGAGACCCCTGAAGCCACCACGACTTCCAGGTGCCGGGCAGAGCCCTTGGTGTCACCTGCATCTCCTCCCACCCATCGAACAGGAGATAGCGCAGCTCCCTCGTCGGCTTCTGTTTCTGTTTTCAGACTCGCTCTTCTGCATAGATTCTCATTATTAATGGGTTCTCTGGGGCACAGATATCCAGAAATTAAGCTTTGATATACCCGGAAGGCCGGGAGCGCTGCCGGGAGTCGGCACCTGACTTAGAGCCAGAGCGAGGAGGTTCAGTTTGTGATTTGGAGGTGATCTCCCCTGCCAGAGGCAGAGAGGTCTCTGTCCCAGGGCGGCTTTGTGCCGAGTGGCCCGAGCCAACCCTGGGCTGGCTCCCAGAGAGATGTCAAGGTCAGACAGGAGATATCCAAGGTCAAGCTGAGGTGTGCCAAAACCCCAAAAAGTCTCACTTGTGCCAACAGCGGTCTTGCTGCTGCTTTGTGGGCAAGCAAGGTGCACCTGAGGCTCATGCTGTAAAAACCTCGCACTTCGCTTTTTTTCTTTGGGAAGTAAAGCAGCTCCATGAACTCTCCAACAGCCAGGGTAAATAAAATATTTCCTTTTTTAACACAGCTGCCTCAAATTAAAACATGCTACGGTTTCCTTGCGTCCTCTGGCCGTTGTTAAGCTGCAAGACACAAGGGAAGCGCCGCACAGATAGATATTGCTGAATTTGGGTTTTGCCTCATTGAATTTTTATGGATGGTTACCCTCGAAAAACAAACTATTAATAGGCCTGTGTCTGAATGCTCGGCCACACGAGACTTCATCTGTTACATTCAGGCTGTGTTTTGATGGATTGTTATTCCATCAACTAAACATCCTTTGGGCTATAAAGGATATGAAATAGTCTTACAACCACTTGCCCTAAAACTAATATTTAAAATATATATCACAGGGAAAAATTGAGTAGTCCATTACAGGAGTGGGAAAGAAATTACAGCACAGACAAAGAGAAAGAAATAGATACAATATTCTAGCAATATAAATCCGTGTAAAACACAAGTCTCTTGAGCTGCAATTCGCCTTAGTGATGCTAACAGTAGTACAGATTATTTAAATAGATTTTGTAACCGCTGTTGTTATTACAGAGATTAAATTACACTAAGCTATTAATGTAGTTTTGGGTGGGTAATTTGCATAAAGAAAAAGATAGGCTTCTAAAATTTTGGTTTGCTGCATATCCTTAATGGGAACAAATTCCAGAACACTAGATTTCAGAAGCAGTCTGTGAAGCTGTCCTTTAATCATCGTTCCTGCTCTAAATACCCACTTGAAAATTAGCCAGTAACTCTTATTTTCGCTCTTATGCACACAAACAAAAATTTTTGGTTGCAACATCAAAATCAATCTCTTCTGCCTTATTGGGTTTGTAGTGCAGGATAAACTGTTCTAAATGAAGTGATTCATTATTTTAATAAGAAAGAAACTTCGATTTGAATATCAGTTTTTGTTTTACATATTTTAGCATTGTCTGTTGGAAACTTTGTAATGCAAATTTCCAACTAAATATAGTCTTTATGTTAAATTTGGTATTTATTTTTCCTACTGGGAGTGTATCTATGCACATTTGTGCACACACATATTGCTTAGCACACATGTATGCATGTTCTAATTTTTTTTCACTCTGTTGATATTGAATAGGAGAAAAATCATGAACCAAAACCTCTAAGTAACATGCACAGAGGAAATTATAAATGTGAGTCTTAAAGTGCTTTTTCAAAAAACAAACCTTCTTATAGGTGCTTATTTCATATATAAATTTTGAAAAAACACTGCTGCTTTTTTTTTTTCTCTCAAAATCCTGCTTTGATTCTGCCCTTTGTGTTTGTTGCATGTGAACAAAACTAAGAGCCTGCAAAATTCATCAGTCTGGGAAACAACATTATGTGGGTTCAAGTGACTAAAAAATGTAAGTAAAGGAAATGGCCAGACCTGGTTTTGGCTCTTCAGCAACGGGAAGTCTCTAGGGGCTCAGAGATCCTCTGCAGGCTGAGCGTGGTCGTGCTCCTGCTGGCAGCTGGGAATGGCGCACACAGCAAAGGGCTCCCCTTCCTGGACTCCATGCTGAAATTCAGCTGGAAGCAAGAGCCACCAGTAGCTCCGGTGCGTGGGCCCTGCTGTGCTTGGGAACCGGAGGGCAGCGTTCAAAGCTCAGCAGGTCTCCGGGAGCAAATCCCTGCTGGGCACTGCCCCGCTGACACGCGTTGGCTCTGATCTCTTCCACCGAGGTAGGTTTCCACTGGTGTAATGCAGCACTGACTGTGGGATTTGCGTGAGGAACCTGAAGTGCCATTTAAAGGCTGCCACTTTTCCCCGCACCTCGAAGTACCCGCTTTCGTACACGCCTTGTGAATATAAAGGAGAGCCTTTAGACTGGCTGTTATTTTAACCTCCTAGCAAAGCAGGGATCTGTTCCCACTTTTCCCCCCTGGTTACCAGCAGAATAAGCAGCCCCACAGAATTAGTAACTCAAAAGTTTCACTCTGAATGCATCACAGCTGTGGTAAATATATACCCCAGCTTGCTGGGCTGATGACTTCCAGCTGTATCCAAAACGATCATCCCTGTAATTCCTACTCAAGACTGCTTCCCAGCACCAACCGTAGCAGGAAACACCCCAGAAACTGAAGCCTGAGTTTATATGACGTAAAAATATGAGGTGGTGAGTATCTGAATGTTCTCGATGTGCCCTCAAGGAGCCGGGTGGGCACAGCCTGCAGGAGTCAGTAGCACAGCACAGGTTGGGCAGGAAAGGACAGGGCCTCCTCCCCTCTCCTTCCAGCTTTCTTAAATGGCCTGCAATGTCCTCGCCTGTCAAAGATTTCTCCTTTTGTTGTAGCCAGAAATGGTTATGAAATGTTAACTATCTGCTGCAAGCTCTTCAGTGCAATGCTGGTGCTGCCTCTCCCCTCTGCCTACCTCACCTTTTGCCAAACAGAGCTACAGTGGATTCGTTAGCTGCTTTCAACATCAGAGCCAATATCCAGTCTTCAGAGCATTGAGTGGCGGTGTTTGTACACACGTACAGCACAGGTCCTCTGTGTAAAAGGCAACCTCTGCCCACTCTAGACCTGCGCGGCCAGGGCCATTTTTGGGTCTTAAGATCAAAATCTGGAGGCTTAGCGGCGTGCTGCCGATGGATCCTGTTGATGGTGCCCACTCATGCTGCTGTAACGCTGCGCTGACCTGGGCTGTTGGACTGTCAGGGTCTCGATAAACTCTCTGCTGGTAAAGAGTCACTCTCGGTGTTGGGACTGGGCAGCGTGTCCTGCCATGCAACGCTAGCCGGCTTGGCACAGGGTCGAAAGCAGCACACCGGAGCCAGCAGAGTGGTGTTGCGTGCCCCAGTATCGACCCACCGTCACTGGGATCTTCACGTAGGCAGATGGTCTCCTGAAGCTCCTTTCTCTGTCATTCTCCACCCTAACGCCTCATGGCCAGTTTTGGCTCTATTGGGCAGAGGGGTGCAGCCCTGGGCAGCTGGGAGGGAGGATGCAGTGCCCTGTTGAGGGAACCGCTCCCGGCCAACGCACGGGGCTGAGCCAAGTATGCTGTTGATACAGTGATAGCCCAGAGCCAGCTACAGCACAGGGCTGCCCAGGACCGCAGGGATGTGGAAATCTACTGGTAAAGACACAATTTTAAAATAAAAGCAAGTTTCAGCACTTGGCTACTCCTGGAAGAGGTACTTGTCTTAATGGGATGGTTTCCATGTCAGAAAGTTGCCTCTTTTAAAGTCACATTTAGTGTAAGGGGAATATTCCCATCAGCGCTTCAGTTGCGCTTGGTTGAAGACACCATCTGCTGTGACACTCGGCCAGCTTGGTATTTAAAATGTCATTTAGACCAGAAAGCAACTGAGCCTGGATACTGAGGCAGATGTCATCAGCAAAGGTGAACTTCCGTAAGTGAATGAGGTTGCTGATAAAAAGACTGAATCACAGAAGCATTTACAGAGAGCCCTGTGGAAGACCACTCATTTTTCTGCATAAGCTTTATTTTCTGTGCATGCCTTACACAATCTACCTTGGAGAAGCAGTGTTACAAGAGATGTCAGTGAAATTCTGCATTTAAAATCCAGCATTTGTGGCTCTTGCTGGTTAAAGCAGGATGAGCGGCTTTCTGTCCTCTCCAGAAACAGGATTGATGATATTTTCCAAGCCAAGCTACTGAGTCCTAAGCTTGCTTCAGCCCAGCGGGGCAGGAGAATGAGCCCATTTTCCTGCCTTTCTGTGGAATATTGCTGCACACAAAGCTGCTCAAAACTGTTTCCTCCCTCAGCGTTTCTGTTCCAGCTGACAATAAAAGGACAAACCAGCTCTGAGGCCTCTTTCTTCAGCACAGGAGGTGTAGGAAGTTAGTGCATCCCCATCTGTCCCCTGAATACAGAGGCTCATTCCCAACTGTACCTCCTGACATCTGTTTAGGCTGCAATTCAAAAAATCCACAGGACAAAGAAGGGAGGGGAATGAAATAGTAGAAAACGCATGAAAAAGAAGTAGAGGCTAAAACTGATGGAGTTAATTGCTCTACCCAGGTTTGCGCCCATAGGGCACGTATGAATGAGCGTTAGTAACGAAGCTCTTCAGCAGCGCTGGGGCAAACTTGGTTCTTAAGGTCAAATAATCTATCAAGATGAAAATGTTGAAAGAGTCCTTTCCACATACGCTGCTCAGCATGGCTCAAATTGCTTTTCAGCTGTGCTTGGTGCTTTTGTTGACTTAAAGTAAATTAAACATGATCCTTTTTTAATTAGATAGGTTAGATCTCAGTAAGTGCTACTTCCTACTAATTTAAAAACTCAAACTAGTTGAAAGCAATTAAAGCTAAAAAACCCCACCTTTAAATAATGAATTAATACAGAATTTGATTTAATAAGGAAGCAACTGGGGTTTGAGCGACCCAGTCAGATGGGGATGAGAAGGAACAGAAGCCAGCACAGAGCCAGCAGTGCAGCCACTGGGGTGGCTATTAGGGAGCAAAGTAGGGTTTTTTTCTGCTTGACAGGCAATTGCAAGTGTATAATACATTCAAAACCCTTCTTAGTTGTCTTTAACAATGATTTTTATTAAGTCAGCGTATTGGGTGTAATTGTCAAGGTGCTGGCAGCAGGGAGCTGCAGGGGCGGCCTCTGTGAGGGGAGTTTTACATTTTTTTGCCTTTGTTTCTCACTATGCAAATCTATTTTAATTGGCAATAAATTAAAGTCAAGTCTCTTTTGCCCATGATGGTAACCGGCAAGCAGTCTCCCCATCTTTATCTCAGCCCATGAGCCTTCTATTTTCTCCCCCATCCAGCTGTGGTGGAGTGAGTGAGGGGCTGGGTGGGCATCCCACCACCGTCACTTACCTACAGACTACGTCATCGGACACAGGAAGCCTTGCGGAGTGGGCAGCTCTGCTGAAAAATATTAGCAGGCTGGAATAAGAATCAACCAACTGCAAGATACAGAAAAAAGCCACAGCCCCAACCAACTCTCTTTCAAATGCGAACTTCCCATTTTTGAGAATAGGTTCTGGCACATTTTACTTCTCTACCTCCCAAAAAAGTGCGCATTCTCAAACTTTCCAAGTCCTTTAAAGTCTCATCACAACAGGGCAAACAGCCCACCCCAAACCCTTGTGAGAACACCTTCTAATCAATCTCAGTAACACAGAAGCAACAAAAAAGAATTTTGTGACGGGGGCCCTCTGCTTATGGCTGAGTTCCCTTAGGGGGTGAGATGTCATTTGATCAGTATAGCCGTACAAGTTTTATATTATGTATCATACCATATGGTAATACAGCAATGCATGCATACTCATGCACAAAGAATTTATGAATAAAAACTATAATCCTTGATGGGCCTTATTATTCTAACTTGTCTTATAAATATTTAAAGAGATGGCTTCCTAAAATAGTACATGAGTTGTAGGTTATTTACCACGCAGAGACTATAATAGGTAATGTTAAAGATGAGAATCCTGTATTTCAAATGTATATTTCTATTCTGTTGAATGGTACAAATGTGAGAAATGACTGTCACAGGAATGGTTATCATGCTAAAAAGAGTTTGAGAGCTGCTTATGTGAAGAGAAGAGCCACTTACAATATGACAAAAAGCCCAATATCTTGATGAGATTAAGACTTGTCATGTATTCTGTCCTCTACCTCTTCCCAATGTTTTCTCACTTGTTTTCCCCCCAATTCAATAAACTAAACTACAGCTATTACAGGAGGCTTTTATTTTGAACAAAACCAGTGAAAATACAATTTACACTGAAAGCCACAGCTGAGGCAAGTCACATTTTTTGTTGTTATTTGCTAGCTGTTGTAGGTGGGATCCACTCCTGTATCTTCTTGCGAGTAGTAGAGTAAGGTACGTACTGTCCGGGAGTGCCACTCAGATTGAATTTATGGTTCTCCCAGATAAATTTACGAGCAACTGGTGGATGAGTAGTTGGAGGGTCATCTGTCATCGAGTGAAGCCAGCGATGCCTTAAGAGGAAAAAGACACACTGTTATTAAGGAACATTACAAGATCTGTAACAAGCCTTCCTCCTGACTCCCAAGGGTTGTCCTCTGAAGAGACACTAAGTACTCATTTGGGGGGGGGCCGGATAATTTTAATCCAGTATGACTTTGAATGAGACTACAGGATACTGATTTAAAGTAATTACACAAACATAACTGATAAATAACAGTTCTGCTTCCAAGCAATTGAAAGCACACCTGAGTTTGAATTTCCTGTTCCTTTGTACGCTTAGTATTTGGGCAGAGAGTATTTAATTGTTATGTGTTTCTACGGCCTTAACCAGCCAGCCAGGTCAAGGCAGGCACTACAAATGACAAAACCACAACGTTTTGTTTTGTTGCCTGGGGTTTTGGGTTGGGTTTGGGGCTTTTTTTGTTGTTGTCGGTTTGATTTTAATTACCAGAATATGCTGCACAACAATTTCAATACCATCTCCAAACCATTCATGAGGCTACCGCTTGGGATATGGATTAATGATGCAAGTTCACCTAAAACAATCACATAAATGTTTACTGACTGCACAATAAAATGACTAATAGCAATCAGTAATGGGGTAATTACCAAGTGATTACAGTGATTATCCTTTACCTATGAACTAAATGTCAACCCTCCCCTGTGCAAACAACATTAATGATCGAGCATTTTCCATAACAATTTACTGAAACACTGCGGCAGGGATCAACTGAATTGATTTCATCCCATTTCTATTTCAGTGCCCAAAGCAACTTTCAACATTTTAACATTTTAATTATCTGCCAGTTTACATGTACTTCATCCTATATGCACACTTATTACAGAAGTGAGGTTATGACTTTTTTTGCAAGCTTATGTATTTTTTTACTGAGGTAGAATTAAACAGGCTTCTGCTAACCCGCTTTTGCCGAAGACTTGACCTAAAAATAAGAAGTCTTCTATTCCAGTTGTTATTAGAAAGCCTAAAAATTGCACCTTCAGCTTTTAGCAACAAGTCTGGCACACTTCATTGATACAGCAAAACAAAACCACATCAGAAGTAGTGAGAAATACACTGACAAGTATATTCTAAATCTGAAGAGCTCTACAGAAGGTTGATTATCTTTTCAGTCAAATAGCTTCTAGACATTTATTTCACAGAAACTCATGTATGTACATATAACTTTAGTATAACTTCATGTGTGTATATATATAACTTCAGTACAAAATGTAACTTTAGTACAAAATCTCATTTAAAAAAATGTCATGCACACATTCATTTTCTATAAGTAAAAAACAAACAAAAACCCCAAACAAAAGCCACATGTAGGACTAAGGACTGTCAGAAAACTGGCTTGAATACAAAACAGGATGGAACTATAAGATCCTTTAAAAGTAAAAAGAAAAACCTTGTTTAGAGGTAGAGCATGGCCTCCTATGGGAATAATCATCCACTTAGGAGTGTTAAAGTTATGCGCACGTTCAGATGAAGTGACCCGATGCAACATGAAGGGAATCCCTGTCTTCCTCCCCCCAGTCTCCTTTGTAAATCTGGTATCATTTGACGTGTACATTTCCCACTACTTCTATTAAAAAAGAAATGTGGGGTAATGATCTCTGTCTGGAAGAAGGAGGCCCCATAGCACTACTAATCACGATGTGGTCTGAGGATACAGGGTCAGGCCTTGCTACATTTTAAACCTGGTATTACCAGCCTCTGAAATGCCTGGTCGTATTACACAAAGCTCTGACTCCCAATTCACACCCATTAGAATTCTGTGTAGTAGTGTGCTTCACACCACCTGAGATATCACATGTCCTATGACGGCTAGCATCAAAGTTGGCAGATACACTGTAACACAGCTAACTTGACAGAAGTGGGATCATATGCTCATACCCAACAAGCTGGCTCTCCATTGCTAACACAAAGAACCGCACAGTTTGTGGCATGGAAGGGGAAAAGAACAGTCTGTGTATCCATATACATTTCTGAAATTAAAAAATACCAATATGAAATTGGGCTCAAATTTAAATAGATCAGCAAAAACAATCCTTAACTCCATCTTCCCACTGGAAAGTAGAAAAATAATTGCTCACCTACAAGACAATTCAGTACAGTCACAGGTACTGAGATGCCTGAAGAGATTTCAAAAGTTTGTTTAGAACTCCATCCACTATTAAGTACGCTTATATTTTAAGAGCTTCAGGGCTAAAACCTGGTCACAACAGATTCCCTTTAGAAGCCCAACATGTGACTTATAGAAGCATTTTGACTTGCAAAGAGTCTGTTCTCTCAAACAAAAGCTCCCACTCTCCACTTACGCAAAATACATAAAAACTGAAAACTTTATTTTGGGAAGCCCTTCCCCTTGACAACCTCCCTCAAAGAGTCCTTTGAAGCCCTGATTTCTCATAGACTCTACTCCCAGATGCTCAAGACAAGCTTTTCCCGCACTAGATTGAACAGCATGAATAAAGAGATTTGATGTCTTGCAGATGGCTGTATTTCCATACAAACTCTGCCTATAAGCCCAGGCATGGAAAAACAGGATTCAAAAGCAATTAATGACTTAAAACCTACAAAGAAGCAGACAACTTACACAGAACAGAGAAAATAAGGAGGATAGCAGAAGCTCTGAAGGGGCTGAAGCAGCTTCCTGAATCACAGAGCAGAGTCACTACCAAGCAGACTGAGGCTAGCAAAGCCTCTGGACTTTTCCTTGGGTAAAAAGACGAAAGACACCTCAAAGTATCTTCAGCTGCTCTGAAGACTATGTAGAATTTTCTCCTAAATCAGACAAATATTTAAAAGCAAGGAGATTTCAAATTGAAGCTACAAGGGACCAAAGCCAATTATATGATGTACAAGCTGTCAAACAAGAACCAATGCTACACAAACTCTGTAGCTACTACCATATGTGCATCTGCAAGGTTCAGGCACCATCTACGTAAGTTCAGGGTGTTTGCCAACTTGCTAACATCCATTTTTTCCAGCAAGTTAAGCGTGTTGCAATAAAAAGTAAAGATGTGTGTTATGGTCAAAGGGCAAAAAGTATTTCAGTGCTTTCCCAAGTACTTTAAGTGAACAAGAAATCAGGGATTTAACTTTGACTAGCATAAAAAGCAGCTTTTTTTTTTTTAATTTTAAAGATAGTCTTCACTTATTATTCCAGGTCTACATATGGGAAGAGAAGGAAGAAGGGACAAGAAACATGCTTTCATGCATTCAGCAGGGTATCAAGCCTTGACTTGCATGGACTTTATATGCTCTTGAAAGGAAGTCTTACTTCACAGCATAACCGTGTTGAAAGTAGAAAACTGGGTTCCAAGTTGCCTCCCCTCAGTTGGCTCAAGCTGAACCTCCCAGAATCCTCCAAATGCAAATTTGTGCTCTCCCAAAGTCCAGCTACAGGAATATCCTGATCATTGAATAGCACATAGGAGTCCGTAACAGGAATAAGCAGACACACAGGGAACTTTTGCATGAGATGTGAACATAACCTGAAAATCAAGACTGATATAGGAAATTCTGGGGAAAGAAAATGCTACACTCTCCTCTGATCACAAACAGATTAAGGACAGTAAGATACTCAGTCCTCTTCCCTCATGTTGTTTCAGTGGAGATAACTGACAAACCCTTAGATGTGAGGCTCAAAGAATCAGGAAATACAAGTCTGGAAGGTATTTGGACACTCTGCATATACTTCAGACCCAAGGAAGTATCAGCTACATCCGTGTCACTCCCAGCAGGCAACTGCTTAAATTGTTATGGAATTGCTGTAATACTGGCTTGCTCATCTTCCCAAACCAAGTTATACCAGTGAAGATGAGTAGAATTTTTTTAGTGGTAAGGTCCAATCTGTATCACTTTTCCTGTAATTTAAACCTACTGCTTCCTATTCTACCTGTCTATCTGTGAAAGATGGACTATGCCTTTTTCTTCCTCAAGAGATTAAATGCTTCAAGATTATACCCGTGGTCATTTCCTCTCCTTTTTAAGCAATCCCAAATCTTTCTAACTGTCTTCAGAGGTCTGATTGTTCCTGCTGCTCTTCCCTAGGCTTCTTCCACTGGTCAAGCGCTATACCCTGTGTAAGTCTTCCTGATAATAAGCAGAAAGGAAGTCACTTTGCAGGAGTACAGGCAGTAATTCTTTCTGCTTCTCAGGAAGGCACGCTTCTTTCTCAGCAGTGTGATCATGTGGACTTACTTAGCCTGCCATCCCCATAAAACCCAGATCATCCTGCAGCACTGCTAGCTGCTCTCCTCCTGCACACCATAAAGTAAGAGGCTGCTGGTGCCAGAAGAGCAGGATCCTGCCCTCCATCTCCACATCCAGCCATATGATTTCACTCCTTTTCCTCTTGCGATCACCAAGCAAGACAACGCAACTTGCCACGCTGCCAAACTTATGACTGCAGATAATCTGCAGCTGGTAATAACATTCATGAAAAAAGAAGCACTGAGCTCTTTGATTCATCTATCTATATTTTATACCCCTAATATTTCACTTCTCTGTGCAGCTTTTGATTAAGGGGGAGGAAGCTAACGCTGCTTTAAGCACACCTCCTTACTAACAAACCTGCCCAGAACATTTCACCTAGGCTTCAGCTTGCCTGTGATCCAAGCCTGCTTCTAGCAGGGCAGGTGGGAGGGTGGGTGGAAAGAACTATAACCCCTATAGCCCTTGCCCTAAGTGGAGAGCAAACCACATTATTATCAAGAAGTACACATACAAGATAGCCAGTTTTTACTATGAAAACTCTTTGCCTGTGAAAATACTTTTGGTACCCTAACTAGCACTTACTAGTTGCTCAGGGATTCCCTCAAGGAGTCACATGTTCCTCTTAATCTTAACGCTAACATTTTCCTGCCTGAAACTTTTCAAAAGCTTTTTCTACAGACCCAAAAGTATAAAGTATTAAACATGAAAGTCATTTATCCATATCATCTTCCTGCTTGTTTTTTGATTATTTTTGAGCAAACAGAAAACATTTTTGTTTGTAACGAGTGCATCTGTGCCTAAGTTGTGACTATGTGTGAATGTGAGCACAATGCATGAAGCAGCATATGCCAGTTGTATAAAATAGCATCACCTGGTGCTCCTGTAGATGATTTGCTAACTGTAGTATTTTTAGGTTGGGAGATGATAAATGAGTAAGGAACAAAAGATGATACCGGGCCTTCTAACCTAACAGTAAAATGGAAAGGAGCTCAACACACAACCCAATGATTAGAGCAATTCTGCAATGGAGACATCTATGAAAGCACTAAACAGAGTGCACACAGGCATTGGTATAAACAGATTTAACTTTTATTGTTTATATGTTCACAGAGCACACCCGGTCAGTGTGTTCAAAAATGGAAGTATTAAGTTCCTGCAAACAACATGCTCTGAACAGCAGGAGACAAAACAAGTGTTTTGGCTTTTCTAACTGTCTAACAGTGTAAAAGATGTCTCTGTGTAGGAAAAAACATGTGCCAAATGGCTTGCATAGCATTACAAGAAGATTAATACTAATCATTCCAATGCAAGTATGGAGAGAATTTAAAAAAAAAAAAAAATCTAATTAACTTGTCTCCAACAAAGCAGATACCAACATCTTGATTTTGAAGATAAGAAAAGAAAACCCAGAGTAACAAAGAGGCTAAGTAACACAACTGCATCAGAATAAACCACAAGCCTCCATATGCTGGTATGGCAACATTTTAAAAAAGCAACAGTCTCAATTCCCTGTATAGTAGACATATGTCAAAACAACTCTTTTGATTTCTTTCAGACTGTGATTTCAGTACATCCGTTGTCAAAAGACATTACATCAATTATTTCAGAATACTGAAAATATCCAGTAGTTCCTAAAAACAGTACTACAATATGTTATTACATGAGATGTTTTTTCTTGCTGTTTTTTCCTTTTCTCCAGTATCTGACAGAAGGTAAAAGGTAAATGAAGCTAAATGAATTCTCATTTCATTTTTTCCAGACAGTTGTTTTCAGAACTTTTCAATATACCAAAATGCTTTTTTCCAATTCATCACGCATGATGAGGTCCACCTGATTGTATTTCAACAATCATTCATATTCCACAATCCTGAAGGCCACAACTGACCACAAAATTATACTTTAAGATGCACAGGGTATTCAACAACAAGAAACATGGAGAAAAACAACCTGTAGTATGACTTACACTGAAAACAAAAAGAGGAAGAAAGCGTTTTTCCTGCACATCTGCTAGTGTTCTCTATAATTCCCAAGAAAATAGTGTAATCAGTAGGATGATCAGTAGTGTAATCCTATATACAGTAGGATTTTTATAAGGGTACTACAAAATCGTTACAAACTAGTTAGCATTACTATTTAAAAAAAGAAAATCTGCAACCTCTAGGTTAGCCCTGGTCTTAAGCCTAGATTTTGTTAAAAGTGTCATCTTTAGGTGTGACAGTTAAAAAATATTTTCTGAAAAGTAACAGCAGCATGGGCAACACAGTAAAACCTGTTTCCATCTGCAGAGGGTACAACAACATACCCACAAAATGCCCCACTGAGCTCAATTAACTACAACCTGGAGTCAAAAATCAGTGTTCAGAAGTATTCAGATCACAACCCAGCTGTTACAATGGTACTTTATATACTTCCCAGTGGACCCAAGGATGAAAAACTTGTCTCACCTTTCCATGTGCTGAAGGGAGGGCTAGTGCTTTAAGAAATAAACATTTTTTACAACTGACAGGACAGATACTATTACACTATGGACTAAATTAATCTCTTTGTTAATAGAAGTAATTTCACATGATCTAATTTATTTCCAACAAATTTCTGGGTTCAAAAATCCCACTCGTCACAAAGCTAGGATTCCTACATAACAGTAAACATCTAAGGTTGCCATGGGACATACAAATTTATCACCAATAAAATCACCCCAAAAAACTGAACAGTACTGCACAACTAAGTTTCCTGACAAAAATACCTTAGAACACAGGACTGTTTACCCTTTTGTGCCCCGCTGCACTGACCAGTCTTGAAAATAACTAAATGTTTACTGTTTCTTCTAGGGCAATTTTTTCCACACTGACAGGAAAACAAGTTTTTCTACCTCACTAATTAATGTGATCTAAACAAGCTACTTAATCCTAGAAACATCCTTACGATACTCAGGAAGAATCCCTTTATCAAGGTTTGTAAGGACACAATAAACAACACACAAACACAGGCAAAGAAAAAAAAAATCAACAAAAAACATGCCTCAAAGTAAGGAAAATCTTGAAAACCAGCACAGTCTAATAGTGAAAGGATAAAGACTAGATCCAAACAACAGTTATTATGCAGATAACAAGGAACAGCCCCGCACTGGCATGAACATGCTAGTTTCGGAGATTCTAATGTCACTTCTAAAAAACAATGCCATTAAGCTCTTACTGGAGAAGACAGAAAAAAGCATTAACTGCATCAAACATAATTTTAAGGCTGGGAAAATTTGAAACAAAATTGACTACCTAGACAGCCTACCCACGCATTTCTCAAATGTTCTAATGAGAGCCACAATTTAGGAGTTTGGATAATCAATCTCAGCCTTGGCACAGAACATCTGTCACAAGAATAATAAAAAACAGCGTTCACCAATGCTCAGTCTACCCAAGCACCTCTTACTTCCTATCACCTTTCATTGCTTTGTGGCTGAAGTGCTATTCATAGTCCCCAAGAATCGGGTAGAGATTGGTTTTGCTAGCATACACGGTCACTTTATGTAGTGTGTGTGTCTTTCCTGAGTTATTTAGGAAGACAAAAAGAGTATTAACAGATGTGTGGTCAGAGACCTTCTGGAACTCAAGGTTGTACAGAATTTTTACTGAAATGAATGAACAGGAAATAAAACCTTAAGAAAAATTATAGTCAAGTAGCAGTCAACATACAGAGCATCCTCACCCTTTGCTGTTCATCATCTTGTAGAGTATCAACGTGTATCAATTGAAACAATTATGCTGTTAATGGCTGTGGATTAAGGAATGTTGTTCCATCATTGCCTTATGTTCTTTAGGTTCTTGTCTAGAATGGATAATAAAAATATTTTTTCTACCTCTGGCTGCTCAATGCTATTGTAGGCTTTGCCAAACCATTAAGATGGAATCACAACTAATAAGGAAAATTGGAAGACTGGCTTGACCTGCTCAATCTGGCTGGCAAAATGCCTTCCTCATTCCAAGAAGCAGTGAGTGCAACTGTTAGGACAGTGAGCAATATAACATTATGAATGCAGTTCAAAATTAAAAGTAACCAGACTGAAATCTTCTGGTCAAGCTGCATCCAAGAAAACTTTATTACCATAAAAGTGGTTTGGATTTTTTTTTTTTTTAATCTTCTGCTTTGTAATACAAGAAAATATACAGGCAAGTACACAATTGGTACCTGTCTACATTATTAAGCTAAATGGTTTACCATTCGGGGGGCACCATACTTCCATCAACTTCCCAAAACGTATTTTTGCCATTCATTTCATTAGTATAGATGACCCATCTGTGTCGACCTTAAATAAACAAACAGAAATATTGTATTAGCTCAAAAAATTAAATTATTTTCATATAAAGGAGAGAATTCACATGAAAACACATGGAAAAGTATTTTGACTAGAAGTATCTACCATTATGGGTACCTATTTCAAAGTCAATACAGCTTTTATTTTTCTAAGTCTTCTGTATTTCCACTGTTACTGTATTTTTATATGGCTGAATCTAACGCTCTCACAAAGAAGCAAGTATTAGCTATGGTATAAGTAACAGGAAATAAGAACTTACGAAATTTTCAGGCAGAGAAACAGGTTTGGGTATTTTTTTCCCCATTAGAAGGAGCCTTTTCCAAAAGGACATTGCCATTAGTAACCTAAGATTAAACTAAGTTTCAGCCATATAAAACTACCAAGCAATGTTTACCAGCAACTGCTTTCCCCAAGTACCCTACAAGTTAACCTACAGTAGGCAGAGCTTGGCCTAACCAGCATGTCAGTTGCTTAGGTGTCACCTTCATTGTTTTAGGTGCTGCCTTTTTAAGTACTCTACAACTGTTATTCAAAATCCCATTACTTAAGGTAATCAGAAGTTTAAGCTAACCTGTGTTTCTTTGCCCTGAAGTGATCATATAATTAAGTACAGCTGTGAGACAGTTTTAAAGGCAGTTCTCTTCCTTCCCCCACCTGTTAAGCTATCAGCTTTTAGGTCAAGGACCAAATTCAGCTCTCAATCACATTATCATATAGGCATACTTACATGGAGAGCATCTGACTAGTTTATATTTATCCCATTTTTATTACTTCAGATTGACTAAGTTTGCAAATGAAATGAGGGGAGCAGCAGAGAGACAGAAAATGTCAAAGCATTTCTATGAGCCCCTCCTCTTAAGATTCACACAAGTCAAGTGCTAGGAAGTCGGGCAGGCAACAAGTTCTATTTCACTAGCAGAAACTACGCAAGCTATACCAAGTTGGACAGTCAGTCAGGAAGTGTTCACATTAGCACACATACCAAAGAAGTTTCTTTTGTCTTCATAGTATTTGTTTCCATATTTGTCAATTCCTATCAGCGTACCAGTCTTGAAATCATTGACCCTGTGAATTCCCAAAACAACAGTTTTAATTGACGTAATCTTAGAATGAAGTTGTGAAACCCTTTCTTAGGAGTTGGTAAAAATCTGTAATGAAAACTCAAACACATGTATGTAAAGCTATTAAAAAAACCTATTCAAGCTTAAGGATTGCAGAACATAATCATCAATTCCTGCAATTAATGTCAGCATGCCTTTACTGTGCGCCCCACTGGCAGGATAATAAAAGCCATACAAAAAGGCTTTTGGGGGCTATTATTTATTTAAAAGGTCTTTATAGTGGAAGATAAAGCAACTCTGCAATATAGCGCAATTTAACACCTACAAAACCTTAAATACTGTGGAAGGGAGTCCCAGAGACACATGTTAATTCACTTAGTTGAAGAAGACGTTACCATCCTTCTCAACTATTTGTTACTACCATTTCAGCTTGGATTGCCATGGAAAGTGGTCAGCACTGAAGCAGCTTAAGAGATCTCAGACATCTGCGTGGGCACTACCCTCCAGGAGAGGAATAGTAGTATTTTAAGCCACTGTAGCTGCTTGCCAAGCAAATGCGTGCTAAACCCTAAGTTACAATTGTAACTTTCTAACTTCCGTATAAATGTGAAAGATGCAAGCATTTACACTGCCCCTCCAGGAGACTTACTCTGACCCAGGTAAGGTATATACCAGTTTCAACTCTTTATACAGAACACATTTTAACATTACTGTACATATCAATAATTAAACTGAAGCTATGATTTACATTCTATTGATAAAACGTTAAAGTTGCTGAAGTACTCTTTTCCCCCTTAATCTGCATCTTTGCTTTCCTTTTTACTGGCATTTATCCCAGGCAGAATTACGTAAGGAAAAGTTTACTCTCAAACATTTTAGTTGTTTGTAGTATTATACACACTCTCAACTCAGTCCCAAGTGACAAAAGGGATGTGCACATGCATGCTTCCTTAGTTGTAAGTTTAACTATATAACCCACAGATAAAGTTTTTTTGTTGTCTTTTCTCTGAGGGTGCATCAAAGCGATAATCACTCCACCAAGTACTCATTTTAAACCTCTGTGGTCCCAGCAGAAAGGTTCTCTGACACAGCTCTCCTCTGTCAAAGAAACACTCAAAGATCTCTGGCTCAGCTATCCAAGCCCAAGCTCCCAGCTTCAGAAGAAGAAAAGCCATTTCGCTGCTGGTCTCCCTTCCTTCTTCCCCTCCCTTTCTTGTAAGGGTTCTATGCTCTTGTCCTGACTTCATGCCCCGAATACTGATATCAAACGCTAAGAGGTATTTACGGCTTGCAGAGGACATTTTCCAGCCTATTTCACTGAGTCTTGAGTAAGGAGAATGTTTCCAGGCACATAGGTTCTTGATAATTTAACTTCTACTGCATAAAACCTGTTCCAGCCACCTTAGTGGGAAACATACGGAGAAAAGCAGGGAAATTCAGAATAAAACCCTTGCAGGGAAAGAGTCTCCTGACTTGGGTAAATGATTTTTCCAAATTACCAGTAATTACTTCTTAAACACATCAATTGCTGCAAGAAAGGTACACCTCGATTACTCTTCCTGTAAGCGCCAAGCCTATTCCTCAAGCTGGGATGGAAGATTCAATGGCTTGAAAGGTGAAAGGGAGGCAGCAGCTATGTGGTTGATACAGTTACAAGGATCAGGTGCGATTCTCCACCTAGCACACCTCTCTTCTACTGTCAGTCTTCTGAAAGAAAAAAAAGAGCGCCCTGCCTCCAGTCTTGCCTGCTCCCTTTTTCTGTGTGGTAGAAAGGTGTCAGCACAGCCTGTGATCTTTGACTCACAAAAGCTCCCTGGCAAGACATTCATCAAGATGTGCTTAGGGAGAGCCACTCTGGTGAAACCTAATACTCAAACTCTTCTACACTTTTATTTGCCCAGCTCCTTTTGTTTTTGAGAGCTGCCAGTGTAATAGCTACAGCCTAAGAAGGGAAACAAAGTGGAGAAAACAACTTAAGAAAGGATGACAGAAAATAATAGTAAAATACTAGCCAGTCCTTCTATGACCTGGTGACCTGCCTAGCGGATGAGGGAAAGGCTGTGCATGTCATCTACCTAGACTTCAGTAAGGCCTTTGACACCGCCTCCCACAGCATTCTCTTAAGGAAGCTGGCGGCTCGTGGCCTAGGCAGGTGTACTCTTCACTGGGTAAAAAAATGGCTGGTTCGCCGAGCCCAGAGAGTTGTGGTGAATGGAGTTAAATCCAGTTGGCGACCGGTCACAAGTGGTGTTCCCCAGGGCTCCGTTTTGGGGCCAGCCTTGTTTAATATCTTTATCAACAATCTGGATGAGGGGATTGAGTGCACCCTCAGTAAGTTTGTAGATGACACCAAATTGGGTGGGAGTGTCGATCTGCTCGAGGGTAGGAAGGCCCTGCAGAGGGATCTGGACAGGCTGGATCGATGGGCCGAGGCCAGCTGTATGAGGTTCAACAAGGCCAAGTGCCGGGTCCTGCACTTGGGTCACAACAACCCCATGCAACGCTACAGGCTTGGGGAAGAGTGGCTGGAAAGCTGCCCGGCAAAAAAAGACCTAGGGGTGCTGGTTGACAGCCAGCTGAACATGAGCCAGCAGTGTGCCCAGGTGGCCAAGAAGGCCAACAGCATCCTGGCTTGTATCAGGAATAGTGTGGCCAGCAGGAGCAGGGAGGTGACTGTGCCCCTGTACTCGGCCCTGATGAGGCCACACCTGGAATACTGTGTCCAGTTTTGGGCCCCTCAATGCAAGAAAGACATTGAGGTGCTGGAGTGTGTTCAGAGAAGGGCAACAAAGCTGGTGAAGGGTCTAGAGCCCAAGTGTTATGAGGAGCAGCTGAGGGAACTGGGGTTGTTTAGCCTGGAGAAGAGGAGGCTGAGGGGAGACCTTATTGCTCTCTACAACTACCTGAAAGGAGGTTGTAGTGAGGTGGGTGTTGGTCTCTTCTCCCATGTAGTTAGAGATAGGACGAGAGGAAATGGGCTCAAGCTGCGTCAGGGGAGGTTTAGATTGGATATTAGGAAAAATTTCTTCACGGAAAGGGTAGTCAAGCATTGGAACAGGCTGCCCAGAGAGGTGGTGGAGTCACCATCCCTGGAAGTGTTCAAAAAACGGGTAGATGTGGCACTTTGGGACATGGTTTAGTGGGCATGGGGGTGTTGGGTTGATGGTTGGACTGATGATCTTAGAGATCCTTTCCAACCTTCATGATTCCTAGTTTTTAGATTCATTAAAAAAATAATCCAGCCACCAAGCCAGGAAACATGAAATTATCACTCGACCCTTAACTGGTTTAGTGGTGGACTTGGTAATGTTAGGTTAATGGTTGGACTGGATGATCTTAAAGGTCTTTTCCAACCTGAACAATTCTACGATTCTATGATTCTATGAAATCATATATTTTCTTAACTTATACTGCTTAACAGCTTGAAATTTCCCTCTAAAATGCTGTGCAAGAGGAAGGTCTATCTGAGCTTTCTGAGATGGAAAAGCCAGAAGCTGCCTGTCACCACAGCTAGCAGGAATGCAAAGCTGAGACCTCCCAAAAGTCAAGCTGACTTCAGAAAAATATACAGTATTGTGCCACAAAACAAATGAGAAAAATAATTTAAAAAGTATAATAATTGTAAAGAGAGCAATACATTGGCTGACAGGAAGAAGACAACATGCTCAGCTGAAGGAAGAAATAGAACTAATTGAAGGTTACTAGTGAAGTTCCACAAAGAATGTTGATGTTAGTAGCGTTATTTAACACTTTACAGGGTTCCTGACCAAAACAAGACCAAAACAGAAACCCCACCCCCAAAAAGCACAGGCATCTGACAGAATATGATATTACCATACAGAGGAAGGTCATATTATTGTATAGGAAGTTCTGTACTGTCTTCAGGGCTGGAGTGATACCACCAGAATGAAATTCCATGGTATGAAGGTCATAGCACAAGGTGATGCACCTGGAGACTAATAAGATCTGAAGCACTGTGAGTGTAATCACAAGAAAAACATCTGGACATCACAAGGCAATAATGAGCTGCCAATTAAGTGACATATGGGAAAAAAAAGACAACATCCTAGTTGATCCTAGGATGTACCAGGTGAACTGAGCTGTCTTCAGTGAACAAACCACGTCCTAAAGCCACTGTTACGAAAATACTGATGAGGCCTGATCAGCAACTGTGTAAAATGATATGTTCAACTGTTCAAAACAGATCAATTTACACTACAAGAAATAACAGAAAAGGGGCTATTATGATGTCTGGGGGGGGGGGGGGGGGGGGGGGAAGTCTTCAGGAAGGCTCAGAAAGCTTGTCTTGTTTATTCTAGCGTAAATGAGCCCTTGATATATAGCAGGGAACTTTACCTTTGCAAATCCTCCCTATCCCATACTCCTGACTTCCTACTGTTTATTAAAAAAATGCTTTTCAGCTATGTGGTTAGGCCTGCAATACTCACTATATCCTGAAGAAATGTTCTATTACTTTTCCAAGACCAGCTACAAAGATAACACAGGTTATTGACACTGCCAAATTTGGATCATGTACCATTCAGACTTCCACACTACATTTCATCAAGGATCTAAATGAAAAAGAGTTATCTTAGTAAATCTGCAGCTCCTCCTATTTGGGAGGAGCTTCAAGCATGCTGTATGACAATTCAAAATACTCTTCACAAAGTAGAGATGAGATGTGAGTGGGAAAAAAACCCAAACAGGTGAAAGTTTAATGTGGACAAGCACAAGGTTCTGTGCCTGAGGAACAAAGTACACAGACACAACTGGAAACAAAGACAGTGACTAATTCTGCAGAAAATGTCACTAGGGCTAGAGTGCATCCAAACCTGAGGACAGGTCAACATTGACAACCCACTGCCAAAGAGGCAGAGGTATGGTTTGAAGTGTAAAAGAATTAGAGCCGGTAAGGCAGATGAATTAATTCTCTGCTTTATGCTGCAGGATTTCAGCACAAGCACAGCTTTCAGATTTGCACACTGGACAGTTCAAGAAAGCTGCCACCAGCTTGAGGTGATCCAGAGCAAGCAGCTGGTGGCCCACTGCAATGGTGGTCCGCAGAAGCAAGGGAGCTGGCTGCAGCAGAGTGCAGCATCCC
The DNA here is from genome assembly GCF_030463565.1 of Pelecanus crispus. Taxonomy (NCBI): domain Eukaryota; kingdom Metazoa; phylum Chordata; class Aves; order Pelecaniformes; family Pelecanidae; genus Pelecanus; species Pelecanus crispus. The sequence continues at coordinate 52,393,984 of NC_134643.1, forward strand.
TATGGCGGGCACAGCTGTGGCAACACAACTACGAAGGACTGAGGCTGGACACCAGGAAAAGCTGCCTGGGCAATAGAATCATAGAATCATTTAGGTTGGAAAAGACTTTTAAGATCATCCAGTCCAATTGTTAACCTAACACTACCAAGTCCACCACTAAACCAATTAAGGGTAGAGTAATAATTTCATGTTTTCTGGCTTGGTGGCTGGATTGCTTTTTAATGAAAGTAAAAAAAGGAATCATGAAGGTTGGAAAGGATCTCTAAGATCATCAGTCCAACCATCAACCCAACACCCCCATGCCCACTAAACCATGTCCCAAAGTGCCACATCTACCCGTTTTTTGAACACTTCCAGGGATGGTGACTCCACCACCTCTCTGGGCAGCCTGTTCCAATGCTTGACTACCCTTTCTGTGAAGAAATTTTTCCTAATATCCAATCTAAACCTCCCCTGGCGCAGCTTGAGGCCATTTCCTCTCGTCCTATCTCTAACTACATGGGAGAAGAGACCAACACCCACCTCACTACAACCTCCTTTCAGGTAGTTGTAGAGAGCAATAAGGTCTCCCCTCAGCCTCCTCTTCTCCAGGCTAAACAACCCCAGTTCCCTCAGCTGCTCCTCATAAGGCCTGTGCTCCAGACCCTTCACCAGCTTCGTTGCCCTTCTCTGGACACGCTCCAGCAACTCCATGTCCTTCTTGTACTGAGGGGCTCAACTACTGACAGCTCAGCGTGGGGGAACGCAGTACGATGGTAAAAGAAGAGAAGAGAAAACAAGCTCCGGACCCTGCCCGGGGAAGGCTCTGCCCGCAGTATCCGCTGCCGCCTGGGAGCGCACGCAGGGCTCCACGGAGCGGCCTCCTCCTGCGGCCTGGCCCGGCCCCGCCCGGCCTGAGGCAGCGCCCGCCAACCACCCCGGCGCCGCGGTGAGCGGCGGCGGCCCCCGCCAACCCCCGCCACCCCCGCTTCGTGCCGGGGCAGGGCGCCCGCCGCCCGGCCGCGCCCCGCCAAGGTGACCCCGCGGGGCGGCGAGGCGGGAGCGGGGACCCCCCCCGCCGCCTGCTCCGGGCGCGCCGGGCGCCCCGTTACCTCAGCAGCTGCCACAGGGCGCCGCGGACGCCGCCGTGGCCGCCGAGGTGCTTCAGCGCCCGCTTCACCAGCTGCACGTACTCCGCCATCTTGGGGCGGTGCCGCCCGCTCCCGGCGCCGCCGCCGTTCCGGCCCGGGGCCGCCCCGCCTCCCGCCCCTCGCCCCGGCCCGGCCCCTTCGCCGGGGCAGCGCCGCCTCGTCCGCCCGGCGCCTGAGGGAGGGCGGCGAGGCTGAGGATCCGTCTCACCGTCCGCCATTTGCTTGGTGGTCGCCCAAACCCGCCGGCGGGACGGGACGTGGCTGCCTGGGCCGCGGAGGCTGGGCCGGTGGGATGCGGCCTCTGGGGCCGTTCCAGGCCCCCGTCCGGCGGGGAGCAGGCCCGGCGGGGAGCAGGCCCGCCGTGGCTCGCCGTGGCCTGCCCTTGAGAACGGGCAAGGAGGGAGAGGTACTGCCCTCCCGGCAGCCCGGTGCCACCCTGCCCAGCTGCCGAGCGCGTTACTCCTGGTCCTGCCTCAGCCTCGCCAAGCGGCTCTTCAGCCATCCCCTCCTGCTCTGTGATCCACTCCGATGAGGAATGTGGCTCCATCGTCGCTGTTAACTCTCCCGCAAATAGATGTAGGCCGCAATTAGATGCCCCTGACCACCTCTTCACCAGGCTGTAGGTGCAGAACTCCCTCAAAACCCATCTTCACAAGGCACGCATCCCTGCTGGCCGTTGCAACAACCCTTTGCTGGGGCAGGATCTCAACATCCCGCTCGAACAGGGCCCTGGTACCCCAGGTACTGCCTCACCAGCCAAGGGGGTGACCATTTCGCTGCACTGGCGGACCGTGCTTCTCCCAGTGCAGCTAGCACGTGGGTTGCTTTGTGATAACAGAGCAACTGTGTAGAAACATACCCAGCAGTGAGATCCTTCTTCTGGCCTTTGTTAAGGTTGCTGGAGGGTATTTGCTGATGAAGACGCAGAGATTTGGGTTTCCAGTCTGCATAGTGTAGATCCATAAAAAGAGCATTTGCCTACTGCTCACGTGAAAATCAGCAAGAGACAACATCAGGATAGGGAAAAAACCCTTTGTAACAGAGATGTCTGCTGTCTATCCCTTATTTCACACAGGTCACAAGATCTGTGATGAGAAAAGAGTTACCAAGACTGGCAGTGAGGAGTCCAGGATTGCCTAGATCAAAAATGACGAGATAGGGGAGGTGACATCTCACCCCATGCACACTGGGTCATCAGAAGAAGGTCAGAGAAGACCTTAACAGTCTTGCCTCTCCATGGCTTTTCCCAACTCTGGCAGGCCATTAAGGAACCTGTCTCTCTTATCTCATCCACCTCTCTACCGTGCCATCTCCGTCTTGTCCCACTGCCTTCTCCTGGTTCTGTACCAGCATGAAGAAATATTTTTGATCGCCCTGCTGTGGAAGTTGGGAGTACTTTACTGCTGTCGCTGCAAGGCTGGTCTGGCAAGGTGCAGAAACTACTTCGCTGACCGTCACAAGGCTAGGGCTACACAGGCCAGCCAAAAATAGATCCACGGTACCTTGTCAGAGCAGGCAGGACTTAGAAAAGCACCTTGTAAACACATCATCAGTGCTGCAACCGGCACTGGCTGACTGGCGGAGCCCGGCTGTCAGTCAGCAGAGAGGCCAAGCTGCTGGGCACTGACACCGTTGGAACTGGGGATTTGGGAAGGGACAAAGCAGGAGTCGAAGTTAAAAATGAAGTACACAGTGTTAAACCTGAAAGGAAAATGACACTGGGAAAAAGGCCTGTCAGCCAAGTTCACAGTGTGGAAATATAATACCCATTTCAACGTAAAGTCTAGTAGTCTAAGTTTCCCATTAAATTTTTTTTAATTTGAACCATAAGTGATTTTTTGTTCAAACACAGAACACAAGACCTGCTGATTCAGTGCTCTGTCCTCTAACCACAGCATCTGTTTCTTGGTAAGTCTCACGCTTCAGTACATTTGTGGCAGGTTATTTGCATTTTCACAATTAAAACTCTTAGAAAATGTATTAAATATACTAAAATACGCTCAGATGTATATGCAATGTAATACTATACATTAGCAGGCAGAAAAACAGGGAGGAACATTTACAGTCAGAATTCACTCATTTTGTTGTAACTTCATACACAGAAACCATTATTTTGATATAAACTACTGACAATGGAGTGTAAAATATGAAAGAAATATAGTTTAAATTAGGTCAGCCAACTTTTGAAGCGTTGGATAGGCTCAACTCTTGAACCAATTTGTAAGCCTATTCCTGATCCATGTAACTGGGATAATTTTCATTGAGAGTATAATTCCATGAGCATTTTCTCTGCTGGCAGTGAAATAACATCAGTTTTTTTTTTTTCCTAAGAGTTAAAATGATCTGGATCACTTCATGGATCCACGTGGTGCCATGTTTTTTAGACTGAGACACCACTGTGGCAGATAGGGCATTGTGACACAAAGCTGGAAGAAGGGATCAACTCTTAATGTGACTTTGATCCTACAGAAGATTTTGTGGAAATACATTCTTAGTAGCAGGAACATTTTACAGCATCTTTGAATTACATTTTTATTTTTCTTTGTACTATTTTTCTCCATTAATTGAGTCAAATGAGATCTCCACTGAGAATTTCATTAGCTCATAACTGCTCAAGTCCCATCACATCTACTTAAACTGCTTTTGTTAATGTGTTCGGTCACTGAGCATGAAAAAAGAATCTTACTACTGTGTTCAAAATTCTCCCTGAACTCGGTGCAGATGTCATGATCGAATACAGTGGAGTGCAAATGCAAGTATAGCGTCTTCCTAAGAATTTATTGGGGCATCTTTGGGAGACAGCATCAAAATGCTGTCTCGTCACTCAAGTAACTTATAAAACTCATGCACCTATAAAGAAATTTTGAATTCCCAGTTTTTAAAATTTAAGACTCTGTTAGATGTTGCTTTTGTTGCCCAGGAGTTCCTTCAAAAATCCTTGCTAAACACATCTAATGCTGCCTTGTTTTTATTCTGTTGTCCAAGTAAATGGCACAGAATTACTGACAGAACTCTTTTTCAGGCCTAAAAAAAACCCTCTCAAGTCTGAACACATGAGTTAGTTGCTTCTTTTCTAATACAGATTCAGAGTGTAACGAACAAGAACATATTTTTCAAAGACAAACAAATCCATTTCCTGCATGATTCAAAGGATGACATGCAACTTCCCTTGACTTTGATAGCACACAAGTCTCACTGAATCCTACATATTTTATTTTTCTTTAAAGAGCTTTTATTCAGTGATACAATTGATCTTGAAAAACCTAAGCTCATATATTCTCAGAAAGTGCAAAAATCAACCGATCTACAGAATAATTTAGTATTTAGATTTTACCTTAGAAAAAAAAATTGTATTATATTTGTCTATTCCACTGCCATTCCCTCTATTCTTAGTATGGAAAGTCACATAAATTTATTCTGCAGTAGTTCACAACTGTGGAATATATATTTGCAACATTAATTGGAATTCCTTTTCTTAATTAAACTAAGAAACATCCAACAGAAGAGAGACTAACAAATAAGACCAAACTATGTAGATTTTGAAAATGTTATCACTGCCTGCCCCATCCTTCTAAAATTGCAAAGTTCCAGAAGCAAGGTCCAATCCACAAGTCTCCACAATTCACTGTCCTGCAATACTCAAGTCTAGTCTCTAACCAGTTTCTCTCCCTCTAGTCTAAACAATGCAATCTCTAATGCTTTGACTAATGGATTTTTTAGCCAGTCCTATAATCCATATCACTTCCCAAAAGCACAATGAAAAAGTTTTTGTTACTTGGGTTCAATTGCTTTAAAAGGTTAAAAGGTAAATTCATAGCCTGGGACTAAAGTGTAATGTTATTAAAAAACATACATATTTTATAATTTTCAAAAACCATCCAAATATGTATATACCTCTGTGACAACAGTAAAACACTCAAAACCCCCAGAATAATAAATTTACTGGCACTTTTAGAAAACAGCTGCCACTTTGTGGGAGCTGTTCGAGTTATGCCTCCAGCAGTAACTCTACCTTCACCTTCCATTTCCCAATGGCAAAATTCCACTGGTTACAGATTCCACCCTGAAAACCTCATTTTACAGTTGTTCCTCAGCTAGCCTCCATTAGCCAAAGTATGTGGCTATTCAGTTTGCTCCCTAGTAAAATTCTAAGATGAAGCAGATTTGAAGTCATCATAAAGGAGCTTAGACACCTCATGAATAGCTTCTTGGAAGGGGTTAGACTGCAGGTCTGCAGAGCACCAGAAATCTGCAGGACCAAAGCCACAGGGTCGGTTGCTCATAAGTCTCTCGCCAACCCACTTTCTTGTTTAGGAAGTTGGTGTTAACAGGAGGTTCAGAGCATGGCTGTTTGGTCCTCTGGATGTCCAGCGGACAGTTCTGCTGAGCAAAATGTGCTGTATTAATTCAGAAGAACCCATGGTGGAGAGGCTCCATCTAGTTTCTCTGCTCTCGCAGGCAACTCCACCACAGAAGTTTAGTTAAAAGCATCCCCAGAACATTGCTGCTGTGCTATCCCTTTTCCCCTACGAACTCATACAAACCACAAATACTCTTCTCTCCTTATTAACACCCCACCCACCTTCCCCTAACCCAAGCACAGTTAACTTAAAAATATAGTTGAGCAAGCATTACAAGATCCAGTTACTAAAAAATAAGCAGGAAATGCATTAGTTCAGCCAGTATCAACAGCCACAAAAACCTTAAGTGTCCAGATGTTGATACTTGAAGACGGTGATACTCTAGTGGTCCAAATGACTTGCTTTCATCTCCAGCGTGGTGACTCAGAGGACACACTCGGTTCCTACACTCAAGCCACAGTGTACAACTCTGACTTCTGACAAAGATTCATGTAGGAGAAAATTGTGTTCTGTATTAGCTGTTGTATCTCAGAGCAAAGGTAGGGCTTGTGTAAAGATAGCTCAGAGGGTAAAGGAAGACTGAGGTGGCTGAGCAGGGCTGTTCACAGGCGTGTATTAATGCAAGACTTTGTACGCATAGGAAGAAAAACAGAGGAGCTCATGAGAGATGGATTCATATGATGAAGGACAAATGTTCTTTGGGGTTATTTGATAGAGGAATGAGGAGGAAAGGCAAGACGGGGTGCTTCGGATGTTCATTGTGTAGAGGGAAAAAGGGAGATACCACAGGGAAACAAAGTTGGAGAGTTGCCAGACAAGTTTCTGCTATTCACCAGAAGAGCACTTCTTTCTAGCGAGCTTGTGGCGGTGTGCTCCCCCCCGCCCCACCCTGCGTAAGCAGTAGCCACTGGTGGGGCTCCTGATGGCTGCATCCAGCTTGTGCGGGACTTTGGGGACAGATGGCAACACAGTAGCCAAGGGCTGTCTGGAGCAGTGACCCACAGGTCTTGCTGGTATGGAGGTACGGCTATAAGTCAATCATCTTACTCTATAAGTAGTGGACAGCCTAGGGCCAGTTGAGCTCTCCTGCACGGCAGCGGGCTGGGCAACAGGATCTCTTCTTGCGTAGGGATGCCTCTCAAAGTTACTCCTCGAGGTTGAGAGATTCCTTGCCACAACAGATCCTTGGTAAGCGACTAATAGCATGCTAAACTTTGAACTCTTAGCTGAGTGATACGAAGGATTGATTGCACTTATATAATCTTTTAGACATGAACTGTTGACCAAGTCTGGGACTAGGACTGGATCCAGCGCACCTAGACTCTGCTCTGAGGAAGGAGTTTAGAAAGCAAGGGGGTCCTTTCTGAACCTCATGACTCAACAGGAGGGTCTCCCTGACAGTTCTGTCTGACCCTGTCCTCTATGCAGTAAATAATCAAGTGTACCTTGCCATCGAATCTTGTTAAACCACTATCACATTTACCATTGAACTTTGTTAACTAACTGTTTTATATCAATAAAGTCTATTTTTGCTTATCTTATGAGTGGAGTGCACTCTCACTCCATCCATGACAGAGCACTTCCTCTTCCCTTCATAAGTGACCAAAAGGCTGTGGAAAGTTACTGGTATGAGAGAGTAATTGATTAGCAGTCTGATTGGGGAACTGGGCTCTGTAGATGTTACAGCAGGTCCAGAGGAGGGCCACAAAAATGGTCAGAGGCCTGGAACACCTCTCCTATGAAGAAAGGCTGAGAGAGTTGGGGTTGTTCAGCCTGGAGAAGAGAAGGCAACAGAGAGACCTTATTGCGGCCTTTCAATAATGAAAGGGGTTTATAAGAAAGATGGAGAAAGACTTCTTACCAGGGCCTCTAGTGACAGGACATGGGGCAATGGTTTTAAACTGCAAGAGGGTACATTTAGATTGGACTAGAAATTCTATACGATGAGGGTGGTGAGACACTGAAACAGGTTGCCCAGAGAAGCTGTGGATGCCCCATCACTGGAAGTGTTCAAGGTCAGGTTGGATGGGGCTTTGAGCAACCTGATCTAGTGGAAGGTGTCCCCGCCCATGGCAGGGGGTTGGACTAGATGATCTTTGAAGATCCCTTCCAACCCAAACCATTCTGTGATACTATGATTCTAAGTACTGAGAAAGGTAACTTTTTAAAACAGAGGCAAGAGAGAGGCTGGAATAAGTTTTGATGGGGAAGAGACTAAATGCTTATTTCCAGCTCTCATAATTAGTAAACTCACTGCATCATCCAAACTTTATCTTTTACCAGTGCACCTTACAAACATTTTCTCTGCAGTGTGTCAGTGGGTAATTAATTTACTTCATGATAAAAACACTTCAGAATTTAAACATGGAAAGAATGGTAACTCATTTCTCATTTGGGATGCTGTTCTGGGTTATATGCACATTCATGCAAACGCCACATTCAATTATAATAGAAGACAAATACTAAAAAAATTACACTTTTTCAATTATCATTGAGAAATCAGTTCTGGAATAGACCAAAACTCGTGATAATTTCACAATTTTAAACATTAATAAATTCATTATTTATCCAGTAATATTTAAAAGTGAGATAATAGAACCTGAACATCTGAAGTCTGTATTTCTTTCAAAAGAAAAAAACCTGTGTTCAGCCTAACTTCCAACCTAAAACTGATCCATAATGAATCAAATAATAATGTCCAAATATACGTGAGTGCATTACATGACATGAAGATCTGTGATCAGGGTTCATTACAACACATATTTCTATGTAGTGTTTTAAAAAGCAAAACATTGGTAAATTAAATTTTACAATAAATTATTACATTTTCAAATTCATAGGCTAGAAAGTAGTAAGCATGAATACAAAGGGCTAATAGCAAAAAAGATTAGCAAACAGCAAGATATTGCAGCTATCACAAATCCCAGAGACTGAATATAATTGACAATACTACATTGTGTAATAAAAGTGTGAAAGATCCACAAACTCTTTGTAATCGTATACACTGTTTTAGGTCTGTAAGTCCATCCATATAAAACACTAACAAAGTTATAGGTTATTGCGATCATTTTCTATAATAGAAAGTTACAATTTATTTTAAAAAATACAGCCAAAATAGAATTTACCAATTTAGCCAGGTTTCAGGACATTTACAGTGATTTTTTTTATACAACAGCAAGACAGCCTCAGTGAGATTGTAATGCTTACACTGAAACTGATGTACTAGCAAACCGCAAAGGCTGAACAAAATGAACAGACCAGTTTCAAAATGAACAGACTGACTTTCACTGACACTGAAGATCACACAAAGAGAATAAACATATGGACAGGTAAGTTAGTAAATGCAGAAGGTATTGCAATGAATGTACTTTTGAAAAAAGTTTAAAATATAACAATTATTTGCACTAGGAACTTTACCAGTATGAAACAAGCAACCTAAACCCACATATATATGTACAACATACACTTTCATGAAAAATGTTTGAACTAGTAAGCTTATTATGTGTAACATGGCTCTCATCTTTAAATGACAGGATTCTAAAATGTATAAAATTGTTTTTCCTTTCGTGTGATTTATATGAAAATGTTTTTTCTTGCTCTTAACACTGAAAATTTTAAAGCTGTTGAAACTAAACCTGTCCTTTCATTGGCAAAGAGACTTCGTATTTTTTGGCTAGTAAATGCCAGAGTTTGGTTAAATCCTGATTGGGTATGCAAACTGTCAGACTGCTGAAGATCAAAAAGTTGAAAAATAAATTCAAGGTGAAAGGAAGAGGTCACAAAAATAATGAGATATTTTAATGTCCACGGTGGAGCGAGCTTCGATACTCACATTTTTGTTAGCTGCTTAACAATGTTACTGAACAGCATGAAAGAAACAAGTAATATTAGCCAGTCTTTCATTCAGTAGCAAAGAACATTTATTCACAAGACTATAAATGACAATAAATCACACAGGTGGTAATGTGAGATCATGTCATCATAAAAAATAGCTGTTAGAAACACTAAGGGCCCGAGTTGAAGGTAACTTAATATGCTCCATTTAACTGAGCAGCAGTTATCTTAAAAAACCAAACCAACAAACCCAGAGCTTCACTGTTTAGCCTTTCCATGAGCTGTTGCATTATTCTGATGACTGCAATGGTTAACATCCAGAAATAACAAAAACCCATGTTCATCCCTGTATTAATTTACCTGTTTTAAAGCTCCCATTCCTGAGAAAACCCAGCTATGCCTCATTCCTTATCAAAAGCATGAATTCATAGATTAAGAATGATTAATGAAATTAGTTTTAAATGATTAATGGAAAATCTTGGTAAGGAAAGTAAATAACACTGAAGCAACAACCTGCAGTATCTACAGCTTCTACATCATCATGAAGGCAAGAGATATTACCTGCCAGGCAGCACAGACCTGCTGCACCCTACCTTTAAATCAATGCTGAACTTACGATGAACAGTTACTATTATGAAAATAATTAAGAAAATTTTTGGGGAAAAAAGGTTACTTACCAGTAGCCAGAGCTCTTTGCAATGTGTTGTGTGTATGCACATTTGCTTTGTAGAGGTCCAAACATCGGAGGCATCCAAGATCATAAAATGGGGTTTTTTTGGCCCTCACAATACTGCGGGTGTGTACTCGTATCTCTCCCCTTTCCTCAACTTGACAGCAAGCACAAAGTTATAATATTCTGTCAGTCACACTCAGCAAGGGAGAAGGGGATATGGTTATCACATATATGGACAACACATAAGTAGCTAGAATCTCTTTGGGATAAGCAACTTTTCTTTACATGCATATCCATATAGATGGCCACACCACAGATAATTAAGTGTCCCAGTATCCTCAGAAAAACGTGGCTGGCAGAGACTTCTTGGTTCTTTGGTTGAAGATTTCTTGAACTAGTTTTCCAGTTTGCAAAGATATGAAACAGAGAGATTATTGAGCAAAGCCTCAAACATAGTCTGAGAACTACTGGAGTAGATCCTGATTACGGATGCTGACTTAACCATACTATTCAAGAGAGATAATACAGTCCATTACCTGGTTTGGAGATGGTTATCCTGTTTGATTTCTCAGCTGGTCAAGAGAACTAGATTAAAGATAATCTGAAAGTCTCTGTCCCGTGCAAATAAGACAACAATATTCTCTTGCTACCCAACATGTGAAGGGAAATCTCAGACCTGAAAATACAGGACTTAAAGAGAAAAACATAGGTGGGTGAACTTCCTGATTCGGACAGAAATCCCAGATGAAGTCCAAGGGATTTGCCAGGAACAGAACAGTAAAAGGTGTGGGAGGGGAAAAAGTCAGCCATCAGTATTTGGATCTGCTGCTGCCCAGCAGAGGTGATAGGCATCAAAAAGAACAGCAAGGACATGTTTCAAACACCTGAATTTAAACAACCTAATGTGAAACATGACCAAGGTTCTTGTGCTTTTGAGTTAACACATCCTAAGAAAGTAGTATTGACCCCACAGTCAGAAGTATTGGCAGTCCACACATTACTGAAGTAGGCGAACTTGTATTCAAACAGACTAGGGAACAAAGAGGAAGCAAGAAGAGAAATCCAGAGAAAATAAGGTTCTGAGGCCACCTCCTCCAAAACAGTGCTTTGACAAAAAAAAACAGAAAAAAAAAAAGAAGGCAAAAAAGAAGCATACTGGCTATGGAAAGGCAGCTAAATACCCATGAAGGACTACAAGAACCTTGCTAGAGCATGCAGAGATGTGGTCAGGAAGGCTAGAACTGAAATTGGCCAAAGACATCAAGAACAAGAAGAAAGGGTTCTTCAGATACGTGAGCAGTAAGCAGAAACACAGGGAAGACATAGACCCATTGCCTAACAGGGCAGGGAACTACTCACTAATAATGATAAGGCAGACCTTCTCAGCATCTTCTTTGCCTCCATCTTTACCAGCATAGCTGGACCACAGAGCACAGGATCAAGTAGCTACAACAATGCATGTGTCGACCCACCAGTAGTGGAGGAAGGGCTGATCTGCAGCCTCTTGTAAGGGCTCAACCCACATAAATCCATGGGCCCAGAGGAAATCCACCCATGGGTATTAAGGGAAGTGGCTGACATTGGTGCAAGGCCACCGTCTGTAATCTTTGAAGTCTTGGAGATCTCAATATAAGAAAGAAATTTTTTACGCTGAGAACAATCAATCACTGCAACAACCTCCCCAGGCATGTGGCGGAGTCCCCATCACTGGAGGTTTTCAAGATGCGACTGGACAGGGTGCTAGATAATCTCATCTCGGCTCCCTTTCCCAAAAGAGGCTGGGCTGGATGATCTTTCAAGGTCACTTCAAACCTGGGCTGTTCTATGGTAAAGATGGATGGATTGAGGGATTCAATCCCTAACGATTTATGTCTGTAGAAACACTGGTATTTTCTCAGCTGTTTCTGAAGCACGACAGTACCACGTGAGAGGCTGCATCAGCCGAATCTTACGGCCAGCTGTAAACAAAGAACTGCATATAACACCTGAGGCTCAAGCTATGGGGTAAAAGATTTCTTCAGCGATATGAGAGAGATATGCACAATGTACTGCATTTAGAAGGAAAACCAGCTATTTATTTCCATCTTACTCTTATCTGGGTTACATGATGTGGAGAATATTGGAGTAAAACTTGCAAGATTATTGGAATGCCTGGGAAACCACCTCCAAAATATTCAGGTGTAACATGCTGTCAGCTTCCTTAAAAGGTTTAACACAGAGGACTGTAAATCTCCCATGCCTGTTAGGGCCAGAAGTGGGTTAGGGATAGCACAGGGCTAGAAAGCAGCATCAGAATTTCTAAGGAGAGCTGAATTGAAGAATGATGTACCTCCCATCTGCAGCTTGGTCCTGCAGATCGCAAGGTGGGCCTCTAACCCCGGGGGAGAGAACAAGCACAGCATATTAGCAGAAACTGTCTGTCATATTTCCATAAACCCTGCTGATGAGCTGCATACCTCCTGAAACGCAGAGCAGTAGTCCTCATACTGCTCTCCAGGGAACACAGATGAAGAGCTTGAATCCTGCGCCCTTTGAAAGCTGGAATGTGGGAAGAGCTCAGCTGCCATGGCCAACTCCAACACTCTGAAGGCTGTCCTCCAGCAAGTCTGTAAGTGCCAAGGCAGAGCAGGGGGGACAGTTCCATCCCATCAGGGGTCCTCAGCAGCGAGTGCTTTGGTGCGTGGTATTGGATATGACCAATCCTGTAGCACAGCCTCAGATTACAGAGCTTGGGTGGAAGAAGATCCAAGCAGCTCAAGTTAGTGGAATTGAAAAGAACACAGATATTCAGTGTCAGAGGCAGTTCTCTGATTCTTTTTGGTTGGTTGAGATCCTCAGGTGCTGCGAAAAACTACAGAACTCACCCAGGCCTCATCTAGTAGTCTCCTGGTGTTAGGGTGGCCTTGGAGCTGCTAGCGCAGAGTGGGCAAAGGCCCTCATTTAAGCTGATCTTTTGGCTAAGCAATTTCTGGTGCAACCATGTGTTTCTTGATTGGGTGAGGCTCTTCCTCGCCCAATGTTGCCAGAAAAAGAGAAGGTTCACGACAAACAGAACTCAGCCTTGATCCAAGATTTAGGTAATCCTAAATGCTAGTGTCAGAGGTAGACAACCACTTTTACTAGGATACTTCTCTCATTTTAAGCAACAGGTATTAAATGTGCTAGGGATGTATAACTTCCTGTTGCAAAAGTAAGCAAGAAGCAACCATGTGTTAGTGTTACTTGTCAGTGAGGCACATGCCTCAAGATAGAAAAACATTTAAACCCATCCTTAGATGGAGCTATGGAGTATGATTCAGGCAACATATATGAAGTATCTAGACCCATTTCTAATAAGGAAAGGAAAAGCAGCAGAGACCATGCTCCCATAGGGAGGTGCACTGGATTGGACAAACTCAAATTTAAAAAATAATCATACGAGACTGGTTGGAAAAGAGAACTACATAGCTAAAGGCTAACAATAATAAAAAAATAAAGACATCAACACAAGTTAAGAGGCATCTAGAATGCCTCCATTGTTGTGCACCAAGTATGAAAGAGGGAGGGGTAGTGTGAAAAAGCTTTAACTTCTGAGACCAGAAAAAACAGGAGGATGCTGTCTTTGAATACCTGCAGTATACACTTCTGTGTTAGTTTTCATAGTATAAAACAGCTGATGTCTACCAAGACATAATACTACAACACAGTATTCCTTTGCATCCACAAAACAGTACTGACCCTTTGCTGCTTCACTTTTGATCAACTGCATCAACTGCATCAACATATCATCAGAATATTTTAAAATGTGAACGTTTCTGCTTTCCCTGCCCTTGTAGTGGTGTCCAGTGTTTCGTTCAACAAGAAACAAATCTCTCTTCAAAACAACAGGAAAAACTATGTTTGGTTATCACGGTCTTGTTTCCATGGAAACACTGGTCTTTCCAGGATGTTTGATCATGTATTTTCCATTTGATCAATGAGAAAGAACTAGTAGCAAAACACTGAAAACACAACTCAGAGAGGAAAGTTAATTTATTTGTCTAAAACATCAAACTAAGTGAGATACCTTAGTTCAGTCAAAGCTTCTTCAGTTTCTTCACAAGCCTGGATTTCATAAACAAATATTCCAAGTTCATCTATCTACAAAAATAGGATGGACAATTCTTGACTATCTTCAGATATCAAGTTAATTTACAAGTCCTTGAAGATGAGATGAAAAATAGGAAGCGATCCTGTATTCCTTAGTACACTCCATCACGTTTCCCAAGTGTACTGGAAAGGAGGAACATTAGCCTTCTTTGGAAAGGTGCATGGGAAGGCTTATTGCCATCTCTTGGAGACAGGGTATGCATTTACATCACCATGACTGCCATGGTACAGAATCCTTGACTGCTACTTTTATACGGCATGACCAATTATCTGGGAGTTGTAGTCCGCTGTCTCCATTCGCAGAATATATGGGATGATGCTATCAATCTGAACATTTCCAATTAGTCCTGCAAAGAATAGCTCCTCAGTGATGGCAGCACTCATCAGCCTAAGAGCAGGCAATCGGAGAAGAAGTCTAGACAGTCTGGAAAATAAGTTTGGTAAAAAGTGTTACTTCTGGTCACAGATTTTGGTGTTATTCACAATCATGTTATCAGTAAGAGAAGAGAAAAAATTGACAAGGGACAATACTGGTCAAAATTCACTACATCTAGTTCATGAAAGGCTTAAATATTTAAATCAATAGAGTATTAAATTTATGTTCAGTCAGGTGTTCAGCAGTACAAAAAATGTGAATATGCCTGTCAATTACATGCACTGTATAATGTTTGGACTTAGACTAAATGAGGAAATATTCCAAGTAGGTGCAATTCAAAATGAAAACATTAAAAATATTTATTTTATTCCCAATATTTAATTTTGGAAATTAATAATGAGTAGATAAATAATACTCATAATATGTATGAGTACATGCATAATATTTGAAGTGCTCTAAAGGTAATTTACCTTTAAGGAGGTAAGAAGAAAATGTATGTTTTTATTACAAGAAATACTGTACAAATCGGTATCACCGATGCTCTGAAGAGTAAGTTTACAGACCTGTAAGTATCATCTGGATACGCTTTTGTTACATAGTCTTGGAACTCCATGTAAGCCTTTTCTTGAAATTTCTCAATCTGTACCACATTTTCTAGACCTGGGTGATCTGAAAAAAACACTCCACATTGTTATACCTGTTCTATATAAGATGCACTAAAATCAGTACAGATTATCCAATTGTAAGCATACTGAAATAATTATTTGGTAGCTGTAGCAACTTCACAGTTTTAGTGGACGACACTGCTTTGCCTCCTTATATTTCTTTTCATTTATGTTTTATTTAGTTTGTATAAATACAGCCAGACATTTTGAAGAGTTCAAATAAATGCAGTGCTTGCAATGTTTACATCAATCTTGATGATACAGCTCTGTTCTCTGTAGCAGTAGAACAGCATTGTCTCAATACACTGACATTTACTGGAATATTGTATGCACAAATAGCATTTGGGTGGAAGTGAAGAATAAAAGGCTGTGAACCATTTGTTTCCTAAAAACTGTATAAGATATGTAGCAATCATTCTTTATCAGCTGTTTGGTGCAAAATTTTCAAACGTACTAAATGTAATTTTTAGTAGTGATTTAAACACTTGAAATCTAAATCTTGCTAAAATGAAAGGATATTAACCTAACTGCCAAGTCACATTTGGAAATCATTATCTGGTAATTCTGAACATTTTATATGGTCTGTAATTTTTATTATCCATCTATCTTAGTGTAAATATTTTACTGTCATAGTAGCATGACAAATCATGTAGATTTTATTTCTCAGAAATAGGATCATAAATGAGCTGGCAAATTATGTGAGATAAAAGATTATTTCTAACAGTCACTCCTCTCCAAATATATGGTCTTCTGTCAGCAAAACCAGGAGTTTTTGGTCTAGCTCTGCAGTTATAGAAGCTTTCAGAGCAATTTAGCAGTTATGTGATGCATTGGACTCCCCTAAACACATCATTTCACAGATGAATATTTTGTCCTATATAGTAATTCAGTCATTCTGAAAACATGATTTCAAATTTATGCAGAGGACAAGAGTTTAGCATGTTCGTAAAGAAGCAACACATTTTGAAGAGTTGTCGTTGACATGCAATATGCATCACTTCATGATGCTGCTTTTACAGCATGTCAGAAACATAGCTAGAAGTCAACTTCTGAAAACAGTAGTTTGAAGACCACTGCTAGTACACTAGTAGCCATTTATAAAGATGTAAAGTCTTCTAGGCACTCCCTTTACGCTCATCCTTTTGCCAAAGGCTGTCTTGTGACAGTCAAACAGCTGGCTTGGCACAGAAGGTTTTCAGTAATCTTCAAGTCTCCAGCTATGGAAGACAGCAAATCAGCAGGGCCTACTAAAGGAGATGTTCTTATCTTACAACCCTGCTGCATGTGCAGCCCAGCCCCATCCTGTAGCAGAGCAGTAAAATCCCTGAAATTGTAATTTCTGGCCTGTGAATCACTGCCAGAATATCCCTTCTGTTCAAGGTGCTAAACATAACTTTCAGGTATGTGGAGATTTTGTTAAATGGCTCATAGGATCAAGAATATTGACAACACGTTGCCATTAAAGCAGCTATACATCATTAGGAATGTGATCCTGAAAGCATGTGAGCTAAAGAACATTCACCTCAATCATGTGACTGGATATAATCTTTTCCCAAGGTATTTTTCCTTCTACCTTTTGTGTTGTCAAATCTAACTGGAAGGAGACAAATTAACTTCAGACTACACGAAAAGGTAAATACTGCTTTGCAAGTGTGTGCTGGTTTTGGCTGGGATAGAGTTAATTTTCTTCACAGTAGCTAGGATGGGGCTGTGTTTTGGATTTGTGCTGAGAACAGTGTTGATAACACAGGGATGTTTTAGTTATCGCTGAGCAGTCCTCACACAGAGTCAAGGCCTTTTCTGCCTCTCACCCCACCCCACCAGTGAGGAGGCTGGGGGTGCACAAGAAGTTGGGAGGGGACACAGCCGGGACAGCTGACCCCAACTGACCAAAGGGATATCCCATACTATATGACATCATGCTTGGCATATAAAGCTGGGGGAAGAAGAAGTAGGAAGGGGGGGATGTTGGGAGTGATGGTGTTTGTGTTCCCAAGGAACTGCTACGCGTGATGGAGCCCTGCTTTCCTGGAGATGGCTGAACACCTGCCTGCCGGTGGGAAGTAGTGGATGAATTCCTTGGTTTGCTTTGCTTGCGTGTGTGGCTTTTGCTTTGCTTATTAAACTGTCTTTATGTCAATCCACGAGTTTTCTCACTTTTACTCTTCTGATTCTCTCCCCCATCCCACCGGGGGAAGTGAGTGAGCGGCTGGAGGTGCTCAGTTGCCAGCTGGGGTTAAACCACAACAAAGTGTAAGGTTCCTAGAGAAATATTTTCTCGTGTCTAACAGAACTGATTTCTTCCAACAGGCCAACAGATTCTGTCATAAATCCTAGTAGACATTGTGCTAGAAAAATGGGCTTGAGGTATTCTTCCATCATTTTGTTTCTTTCCTGGGATAACCTGTATCAGTTCTGAGTATGGGAATGCCATGAAAGCACTATTTTGGGGTAAGGAACACCTGAAGGAGAATTGTATCTCCTGCAAGCATTATCTACTGAAATTAAACAAGCAAACACCTTCCCACCCTCCACTAAGTTTCTGCTTCTTCTGAAATAACGGTGAAAAGTTCAGGCAACTCTTCAGTCCTCAGCGGAAAAGAAAAATTGCAAGCATTTTCAAGCACTCTTAATATTGCAATTAAATTCATGGTAGGTACTGCTTATCAGAAAACTGAAATCGTTCCTGTGCTTCAGTGCAAGATTCTCCTAGTCAGGAGGACTGACAGCAGGATTATGTTCTATAGTGAAAACACTCAGGATCTGATTTTCCTTAGTGATCCACAATAGAAGAATATCACTGGAATATCCTCTGGGAATTTATTATCTTTCCTGGAGAGTTCTGACACTACTTATACTGCCTTTTATTTGCAAGAACATCTTTCATCTCAGAAATCTTCCATTAATGCAATATTTAAAAAAGAAAAAAAAAAAAGGAAGATATGCAGGGTTTTGTTATGCACTTGGATGAGTACCATGAATTCCAGCTGATGCTGATGCTACCACTTTTACTGGGAGATGTGGGTACTTCTTGTAGATACAACATACAGAAAAGATCATGTAAATATGAGGGAAACTGCAAAGCAAGACCCTCACAATTCTTTTTTAGAGAGAGAGAGATATATCTCTATAAAAAAGAAAAGCTGCTTAAAATTTACATTTTGGAAGTGTCCAAGTTCCAAAAGATTTTCTCACCTCTACTACTTTTCCTGTGAAAGGGTGAACTGCAACTGAATGGAAAAAGAAAGTTCTTCTCAGATCTAAAAAAATCTACAGAACTGACAAGAACCAAATATCCAAATATCCAGTTCTCTTCCATATCCTACACTACTGACAGGGGGCAGGTCACTAAGATTCAGACAGCTTTTTAAAATTTGCTCTGATCTTTTCTGTGGTACATCAGCATCTAAAAAAGGCAGAGCAATGAGGTTTAAGAAATCTGTTGATGCTTTTAAAACTAACGCAAAATGGAGTGACTGAAGATTTACTTTCTAAATGTGACAGTGAAAAATTCCTGGAGGTACAGAAAGTACTTGAGGTTTATACATTTTTCTTTTATCAAAAGATTTGACTTTGGTTTTATATTAAATCCCTAAATTCTGAATGATCAATCTAAGACCTGCAGTATACGGATATAATATCAGAATGCCTTCAGTGAAAAGGTAATTTTACAATTGTCAAATAAAAGAAAAATAACTTTCTAATTTTCTACAGTCCAGGCATACGTGTTACATAATCGAACTATTCAGTCACTATCTGTCATAACCAGAGGACTCTTCTTCCTCCATATTGTAGACTCCCAGAAGGAAAAAATAATCATTATTTTACTTTATCTTCACTGTCTAATGTACGTCCATTAACATTTTGGAATACATTAGGCAAATACTATTCAGAAGACAGAAATAATAACATAAGGGAATGTTTGTAGTGTTCATTCACCAGAAATGCTACATGCAATATTTATTTTCAAAATACATATGTGAAGTGAGGTGGTGTGTTTCTGTAACTTTACATGTGAGAATCCATGCCCAGAGAGATAGATAGTCTTTCATATATTAGAAACCCAAGTTCAACCCATCTCAGCTGGACGTGCAAGAGCAACACTTCCGAAAACTGAACTGCAGGTCAAAAAGACTGCAGTTACTCATAAAGAGTACCCCAGAAAGGAGGCACAGAATTAAAAGCAGTACATTAAAAAAAAAAAAAAAACAAACCCAAAAACCAATGGCAGAAGCAAGAATAAAACTTAAGTCTCCAAAGTAGCATTCAACTGTTTACATTAAAAGATTAACCCTCCTCCCCTTCCTACAGTCCCTTCCAGATCCCTCAACAAGTGAGGCAGTAATTCTACAGGTGATAGTAACTGCATATAATGAAACAGGCAGAAGTTATATGGCAAAAAATAGCATAGATTAAAGGTTTACATTTGGAATAATTACATACCAGGACTGAAGAGGACGATCGCTTTCAAATATGCATATTCATATCCATCTAGGCAAAGCTTAACCATGCTGTTACAGAACTCTTGCAATTTGAAAATATGCTCCATTACTAATTTTCCTCTGTCTGTTGGCAGCTTATCTAAGTCAACACACACATAAAATATAGAACCTCCAAGTCAACACACATGCAAAAAATGTGGTCACACTAGATTTTTTAAAATAATGATTTGTATTGGATTCAAACAGTGAGAAATCTATGCCATCTATAAACTCACATACTAGGTCTGAATAATCTTGACACAAACAATCATGGACTACAACAATCTTCCCCCCCCCCCCCCCCCCTTTTTTTTTTTCCTCCTTATGTTGTACAATTAGGTCTCTAACTAAAGTTTCCAATAATCGGAGGCAGACCAGAGCTTGGAATGATCAAGGAATGGAAAGACTACTTGTAAGTGAAGAATACACTACTACAGCAGATCTGCGCTCTACATCCAAGAGTCAGGTGCCATGACGTAGGTTAGTGTACAGTTTCACAGGTTATTTTAGGCAGTCAAAGACTATGCCACTGCTGAAAAAGAAGGTGTGCTATACACAGTCCCTGATTTGCATCTAGGGGAACGTGTTTGGTGCAGAGCTGTTCCCCTTGGGTCAACAATAGCTAAGTGGCTTGAAAATCTCATTCCCTCCATGATCCATCCAACTGGGGTCCCTGGGCCACACAAACTTCCTACCTCTTGGAGATGCTGCAGCTGGCATACTGCACAACTGGAAGACTCTGGATATAAATTTCTGATTTGTGCATTCAAACTGAATTCCCAAATTAAATGGCAAAAATATGTATTTGTAGTAATGATAAAACCATGATTAATTACTACAATATCCTTTTTGGTGAACATGCTTAAAAATTATAAAGAGCAAACTTCCCAAATTCCATTTGTATCACTCCTAGAGACATTGACAGATTTATTTATTAATATCTTTACCTGATCCATTACATTTAGTGGTCTGATCAATTTGTTTTAATTTTGTCATTTTAATTTTGTTATTTATAGGAGGATCTTGTGGATATTTTTAAAACGTGAAAATCTCTCAGAAATAATTCTTTAATTCCCTTACCATAAAAGGAGAGGAAAAATCTAGTCTTGTGGGCTGTTTTTCTACAGCTTACCAATCTGTTTTTGCATAGCATTCGTGACAGTGACTTTTCATCCACGTAACAGAAAATAACCCTAAAAGTTAGTTAAACCTGAAAATGCTAACATTTTTGTTTGCGCACCTACCTTATTAAAAATGTGTTAAGACTATGAACAGATGAACACTATAGTATTTTTGTTTGGTTAGCTTTTAGTGCTGACAACCTTGTGAGCGTTCACAAGCACACAAAGAAGATTAGCTAAAAGACTCCCCTACTACTCAGAAGAACATTTCCTTCACTGTAAAGTAAATGAAAGAGGAGGCTAACTGGCATCTCTTTCATTTGAATCAAAAATATGCAAAAGATGCAGGATATAGGATTAATAAGGAATGAAGTATACTTAGTGAAGATCTGCTGAAGACTTGCATGTAGTCTAATACTACTATACAGAAGTCAACAAGCCAAGTTATGTAAAGGAAGTTTATCACCAAGCTGGCATTCGGCTGCTTTGTTTCACAGCTATGAACAGCAAGGATAGGTGGGTCATTCTTTACTTTATACCCTTGATACAGAGGAATCATATTCATAGTACACTTGTGTTCTTAACATTGATGCTGCCTGAAATATTCCTAATTTGAGCTGATGTATATTAACAGAACAGCAGAACACTATTAGACATCACTAGACACACAATAAAAACAACCCCAGTAAATGCTAACCTATATTAGATAGATGGGTGATTTTATTTTATTCTTTTTAATTTGGGGTTAAGTATCAGCATAGCTGAGTTCTGCAAAATTACTAAAAAATTCCACCTTGTGAACTGTATTTTCTGGTATTATTTTGTTTCAATGCTAATCACATAACTCTATAAACAGTAATTTTTCATTGACAATTGAAGGATAAGTAAAAGGCTTCCGTGCCGTTCAGAACTTAAAAAACATGAAGTAATTCCCCAAGTCTGGCAATGTGCACAGTATACACCTTACCTTGCTGTAAACTGCCATGAAGGTGATTAACAAATGCAGTTAATATAGTTGCCACATTCATAACTTGTGAACATTGTGCAAGACCAAGCGTAAAAAGTTCGTTCCAGCAGGCTTTTACTAATGATATGCTGTTATCCTGTCTATTAAAAAATACAATAATTTCACTTAATAAAACCAGCCATTTGCATTCACATAGTTTTTTTCAGTTTGAAGAACACTTCATAAAACATTCATCTAATTCAACATTGCAACCAGTACCAAAATGAAGCCCTGCATGAAAAATATTTTTATTTGCATGCTAGGATTAAAATAACTATTTTAGAGTGACTTTTGTAAAGAAGTAGCTTTTGGTTTAATGATCTAAAAGGAGATAGATTTCTATCACAAAAGCAAGCTTAAGTTACCGTAAATGACAACTGTCTGGGCACATTCCATCATGCTAATTTTCTTAGGATTTACACTAATTTTTTAATAACATTGACATGCATGGGCAAAACAAGTTTGCATTGTTCCTGTACTGTGAGTGTAGAATAGACTCAAAGGTCGTTTGGTTTTTTTTTTTTTTTTACTTGAAATCTGGCAGGTTGGTATAATTTCTTAATTAAAAATACATATGAAATGGAACATGTGAGATCAAGTTCCTGAGCTTCCTGACTGCTATTTTTTGTATCCCTTTCATGTTTGGAATAAGGTTTGAAATACAGACTTCAAAGTATAAATAGAAATAATGAGGACTTCTTTGCTGTAAGAAGTAGTCTTTAAATGAAGTTTCATATGTAGTCAATATTTTTTTTTCAAATGCTGAAGCTTAAAATTAGGTATATCAATCCATATTCAGGCACTTCCATATTAGTAACCTAACTTTCAGTATTGCCAAGCATCTGTAACTTGTAGAGCTTAACAAGAGCTCAGTACCTTAAAAAGGAAATCCTACCAGTGAGGAGTCAAATTCAGGTACCATGTTTCACAGTTTTAGCCAGTAAATATAAATAATGGAAATTTAAAAGAAGCACAAGACCTATCAAAGAAGAAAAGCATATTAAAGCTAGGATTTCAACTACAAAAATACAATGGAATGGATCTTTGCAATCTTCAAGAACATTTCTGATGATTTACTGCAATACTAATATGCCAAATGACAGATTAATGTAGACTTGTCCTGCACTGGATTACAGAGAGCTTACCTAGGGCAGTATTTTTTACTATGATCCAGTTCTTGTTATGGTAGACATGATACTGTACATGCAGCTTCTACACATATTTCTCACATCCCCATTCATCTCCTGTCAAAGGGACTATTCTGAGGAGCAGTGAAAATAGGCTATATTGGCTACTCAGCTGGTATGTGCGCAGATAAATGTATCATCTAGAGCAACTTTATGGCTTATCAAACTTAGATCAGAACAAGCTGATCAAACTTGAGCAGCCTCAGAAAACTAGGAGGCTGTAACCAGCTTGATGAACATGCCAGCAGGAATCTCTCTTGCCTACAAAGATCATCATGCAGGAAGAGGAACTAAGCAATAACTTGGTATCATTAACTAAATCAGTATGCCAAAGCCAACTATCTTGCTGAGACTAAGGAAAACATTGCCTGAGGAGGTAAACCACCTGGATACAATTATCTACCTTCCTTACAAAACCATTACTATGGTTTTGTTTTGGCTCATCAGCTCCTCTCAATTACTAGTACCATGAATTTCTCTTCATTTTAAAAGTGAAATGAGTCACCCTTCTGAGAGTCCAAATTATAGTACATAATGTGCTCAAACTAAAAAAGCTGCATTAATTTCAAATAAATCTCCACTTGGAAAAACGTTAGTATTTTAAGCTCTTCAAAAGAAAAACTGCATATTTATGTTAAATGGTGTTTAAATACACTGTTGCCCATGATCTTGACTGGGACTGTAAATGCTAACACAGGTAAATATTAACACTATTAAGAAAGCCTACTCCTCCATTTTTTTTTATTCAAACAGAAAAATATATTAGGAAGTAACATATTAAAAAAAATGCAGATTTTCTGTAAGTATTTCTTGTTAAATCTTTTCAGAGAGAGAGGTCCTCTGTACAACATTTTATTTTTAAAAAGCAATTCCCATCTGTTGTTATAACACTAATTTGCAGTGTCTCTCTGTTACAAAAACCTTTTAAAAATGTATAAGTATATAATGTCCTATGTTAATTTGCTAGGTATTTTGAAGTTCTGCAGGGAAACAAATTCTACTAAAGTAAAACATCGTATTTATCTGATTTTTTACCCTTGCTACTGTTTTAACTTTATAGAATTTTACTTTTTCCTTCTCCAAAACACAGGCTTCAATTACACACAATGTAGTATCTTTCCTTAAACAATGTAGAATCATTTGGCTTAAGCATCTGAGTAAACACAAATGGTAATCGCAGATCATGCTGCTTTTGACAGCCTTCTCGGAAAAGAGGACAATTCCTCACTTTAAAAAGGAATTCTCTTTGCTGCCAGTCATACACTATTTTGATACTGAATTAAAGAAAAACATTGTAGATGAGAACAGACAAGCATGACTTATATTCCATTTGTGTCAGAGCTGATACAGTATCTTTGTTTGATGTGTCTTCATAAAATTACTTCCGAAAATGACATAAATCACTTTTCCCCATGCTGTTTTGAGATGTTTTCTCATGATGATCAGCAATGTACTACTACTACATGTAGCTTAAGAATTTTAAGTGATGCACTGAATTCTGCTGGAAAAGCAGGATGTTATACAAACTGTAAAAAGAATAGTAAGAATTACTTTCTGGTTACAGCAACCATTTGTTTTTGGAAAATCCCATAAAATTAAACAACTTCATCCTGAATGCTTGCTGAATCTAGCTAACCATTTTCTTCATATAGGTTATTAAAGGCAAAATTATTACTACTAATTCACCTATAAAGATAACAATATTTGGGGATCCAGGGAGGAGCTTCTTTTTGGTGACTGTCTGATAAGCATCCTAGTTTGGGATGTAGCTATTAAAAAATTATAGGAAGTCCTATTTACTAAAAATTTATTGAAGTAGCAGCAGTGTGCAGGCATTTGATTGTTATAAATCTACTCCTTTTTCCTTCAAAACCCAACCAAAGTACCTGAATTGGACTGAAATTAGGAGTAGTTGATTCAGAAAATTTACTTTCATGATGAAAATCTATAAAATGGTTTTAATAAGTAGATTTATATTTTTAAATGTCCCTGAAGAAGACAATGAAAATAAAAAATTAAAAAATGCATATTCACAACATGAGCGAATAGAGTAACTGAACACTTACCCTAAAGCTTGGAAAGATGGAATGGAACGTGCCCAGTGCATGGACAAGAAAAGCAACCTGGAGGCAGACTCGCAGATATAGTGAACATTAAGATATTCAGGCATAGGAGAAGGCATGGTGAGCTGGCAACCAAAAAAAAAAAGAAAAAAAAAAGTGCAAGTCAGTTATTTTACTTTCTTCATAAAAACATGGTAAGACAAGAATCAGTCTTAGAGTTTCTTTTAAGTGAAAAGTAAAATTGTTCTTTAAGTAAACATGAGATAATCCTGAAATAAAATTGAATGACTGCCTTTTTCACTATTAGCCACGCTGTTATACCCTATAATAACTACAAAGCAACAAAAAAAAGCAAAAATTTTGAATCTTTATCTTAGATAAGTATTCATGCCTGGAACACCTGGAGATGGAAAATCCCAAATAAAACTCAACTTTTGAGACACTCTCAAAGAATAAAAGTTTTAGAAGAATCATTGTAATTAGAATTAAGTTGCTTTCATTTATGTATAGATAAATATATAAAATATACAAACACAGAGGCATCATTACTTTCTAAAGATTCCCCCAGAGGAGTGGAAGAATTGGCCTGAAAAATTTGAGGAGCTACCACAATTCCTGGCGAGGGTGTGTGTGAATTCTATTTCACAAAACATCTTTTTTTGTACTTCTAGTTAATACTTTACAAATAAATACATCAAAAATCTTTTGATGTGTGAGTAAAATACCTAATATACAGCTGCTCCCAAGTCCTAAAAATATAAACAATGTACATCAGAAAGGACCAGCTCTACCTTTCTCAACATACACGAGTAAAATCAGTGGCAGTACCTGCATATGTGAAGAAAGTGGGATGTGACCCAAAACTGCTACATATAGTGTTGTAGTTTTATCTTCAGAAATTAATACTTCTTAATATAATGGTTTGGCTAACACAATTTAAAAAAAAAAACCCTGACATTTGCATTAGAGAGAGATTTATTTGAGCGATCAAAACGTGCTGATAAGAGGGTGTTGTGGTTTAACCCCAGCCAGCAACTCAGCACCACAGAGCCGCTCGCTCACTCCCCTGCATCGGGATGGGGGAGATAATCAGAAAAGGTAAAAGTGAGATCGTGGGTTGAGATATCTTGTGGGTTGAGATAAAAACAGTTTAATAATTTAAATATAATAATAATAATAACAACAATAATAACAATATTTAAAAGTTAAATAATAATAATATTATTAAAAAAAACAAAGAGAAATAAATAAAACCCAAGACAGACAAGTGATGCAAATGAAAACAATTGCTCACCACCAACCAACCCATGCCCAGCCAGTCCCCGAGCAGCAGCCCCCCTGCCAACCTCCCCTTTAGTTTTATTGCCGAGCATGACGTCATATGGTATGGGATATGCCTTTGGTGAGCTGGGGTCAGCCGTCCCAGCTGTGTCCCTTCCCAAATTCTTGTGCACCCCCAGCCTCCTCACTGGTGGGGTGGGGTGAGAAGAGAAAAGGTCTTGACTCTGTGTGAGGACTGCTCAGTGATAACTAAAACATCCCTGTGTTATCAACACTGTTCTCAGCACAAATCCAAAACACAGCCCCATCCTAGCTACTGTGAAGAAAATTAACTCTATCCCAGCCAAAACCAGCACAGAGGGGCAGAGCTGAATAAAATGCCTGGTACTGAACAAGTTTTCAGATGAGCAAGCTTTTTGATTTGTCCATGAATAAAAAGAGGATGAAAAAACGGACAGAAAAATTCCTGCAGGCTCGTAAAATGAGAAATAAAACCAGAAAATGTATGGCTCACTAAAAAAGAAACCATATTTTCCCTTAAAAATTATTAAAGTCAATTAATACCATACTATCCTGGTTTCAGCTGGGATAGAGTTAATTTTCTGCCTAGCTGTCATAGTGCTGTGTTTTGGATTTAGGATGAGAATAATGCTGATAACACACTGATGTTTTAGTTGTTGCTAAGCAGTGCTTACACTGGTCAAGGACTTTTTCAGCTTCCCATGCTCTGCCAGGTACACAAGAAACTGGGAGGGGGCACAGCCAGGATAGTTGATCCAAACTGACCAAAGGTCTATTCCATACCATATGACGTCATGCTCAGTATAGAAACTGGGGGGGGGGTTGGCCGGGGGGCAGCGATCGCTGCTCGGGAACTGGCTGGGTATCGGTTGGCAGGTGGTAAGCAACTGCATTGTGCGTCACTTGCTTTGTATATTATTATTATTGTTGTTGTTATTATTATTTTCCCTTCCTTTTCTGTCCTATTAAACTGTCTTTATCTCAACCCATGAATTTTACCTTTTTCCAATTCTCTCCCCCATCTCACTGGGGATGGGGGCGGGGAGTGAGCAAACGGCTCTGTGGTGTGTAGCTGCCTAGGGGTTAAACCACAACATGTACTACAATAGGGTATATACACAAAGGAGAAACTGAAAAATACACTTAAGAGTCTCAAAATCCAGTTACAGATTGCATCAGATCCACCTATTAAAAAGTGAGAACGTGGATGCTGACTCTCTGCTTCGTGCAGCTCTTGTCTATCCAAGTCCTTCTGCATGGATTACTTAGTATTTTTAAGGTAAGAAGCTATAAAATAAACAGTGCAGCTAAAACACTGAAGAGAGCTGTATATTCTCCCAAACAGTTAACCAGTGAACTAGTGGCACGTTCATCAGAAATTAATGCCAATAGCTGAACAAATCGTTACTCTTTTAAGAAATTCAAAATAAGATTTAATCAGATCATTATTTTATATTACTATGTTAAAATGGTTATAAATAGTCAACAGTAAAAAAGTATTAAGTACCCTGAATGCTACATGTGCATCACTGAGTAGTGGCCCCTCTATTTCGACGATATTCGTGCTTGTTTCTCCACCAATCAGCTGTACGCTGGCTTCAACACTTTCAGAGTTCTGGCACGCTGCACTCTCTGCTGGGTTTAATGCTTTTGCAAGAGTATCAAATGCCCTGTAAGATCAGAACAAACAAACAAACCCCAAAATTTCATTTTAGAGACCATTTTAATTTAGGAGGAACCTGCACATGTCTGAAACCTGTATTTAGATGTGTGTTTCAAAGAACCAGATTTGGAAAATAAACGTTAGTAGCATGCTTTTCCTGACACTCCACTGAACAAAATCCCTGAAAACTCCAACTTATAGTGGCTCTGAAAAAAAAATTAGCAGCACATCCTGTTCACACTAGTTGCCAACAAATTCACAGTTTTGACATATTGATTGTGCTGCTGAATCACAGTTTGCCTTTCAAGATCTCTTTAGTGATGTTTACTGAGAGTGCTGGCATGAGCATTTTGAGGACACGATCATCAGACTGCTGTTAAAGCAACTTAATGCATGTATAAATTTTACAGATTTTTGCTGCTATGAAGCACAATCAGAATAAGCTTTTTTTTTAAAGTAATGAGTTGTGGTTAGGTTATTCAACTTAATTTGAAGACTGTTTCAAAATATGTAAGAGAAAGCACTTTCATGCTTTTGATACCATCCTTAGTACCCTTTGATGTGGGGCAGTGACTCTTGTCACATGTACAAACTTTACAGGGGAGATGTCAGGACAAGCACAAATATATTACTCATTATTTTGCCGCTTGGTAACAGATCTGTTGTTTTTCTGTTCACGAATACATCTGAGAACCACAACTGATAATATCCTCAATCAAAAATATATATACTTGATCACTGCCTACAGACAGATGACATATCCTGAGAGCAGTATACAGTGTTGCATGAAAAACTTACACACTGAGGTCTGAAAACTTTACAAAAGCTGATTATCAGCTTGTTTGTAGAGCTGATTCTCAATTTATAGAGACCACAGAATCTTAAAATCACTAATTTAATGCCAAAGTCTGGAGTAGAACTTTGACACCTCTTCCCCCCCACTCCATAGCTAGCTATATTTATTAACATACTAAAAAAATCTGAATGTTTACTCTGTTTGACATAATCATTTACAACCAAACGACACACGACAATAAAAATGCTGCCGACACTGCCTCAGGCTAGAGACGGTAAATGAACTAGTTTTTGGTACTATATGAGCCTGTATGCCTTGATGTATACACGTGAGGGTGACTGGGGCAAGCACAAGTGGACTAAACAGCTGTAAGTGGACTACAGAGATATACCTGGGACATTTTCTGTCACTGGTATACAGAAAGTAGGCATAAAGAGAATGCATTCAGGGTAAGCTCTAGAAGTTATAATGGACTCCTGCTAGGAGATCTGAGTGTCAGGTCCTGTATGGCTCACTCTTGGCAGCCTTAGGCAGAATAGGCAAACCCAGCAGCTCAGTGGCAGCTGCTGCTTAGGAAAACTAGGGTCTCTGCAGGGCTCTTCATGTTGCAGAGACAGAAATGTAAGAGAGGAACAAGATCTCTCCTTTCCCCAAAAGGTAAATGTCATATGCATCTGCCACGATCCTGCATTTATTCTAATATAGGCTGAAGAGTCCTTTTTAAATAGGGTGGGCAGGTACACTGGTTAACCATGTCTGCCCGTAATACTTTGTTTCCAACTTACTCTTGAATGCTTGCTTTCAAAGAAATCTTCTCCCTCCTATCTCATAAACTGGCAGTATAAGCCAGCAGAAGTCAGTAGAAGCTTTGCTTTCTTGCAGCTCAGCACTATGGGTCCTTTTCATACGTGAAGCCCCAACATGAGCAACGATTGCAAGGTAAAACACCAAGGAAAAGAGAATCTAGAACAAAGCTTGCCTGGAAGCTATGAAAACCTAGCCCACAAAGTGAGAGGAAAAAAAGGTAAAATCAACATTAAAATACACGGTATTGATATCCTTTGTTAGAAACAACTTTGGTTCTCTTTTCATCAAGCTCAGTCACTAACAGATATATAGGACTGCTGATAAACTGTAAAAAATGAACATAGATAATGAAGCCATCAGAGGACAAGACATATAATATTACAATATAAAAGCAGTGGAATGCTAGCCGCAAAGTTGTACACTAAATTTGTGTCAGCAAAAGTGAAAGCTTAACTACTGTAGCTGCAAGCAATGGAATGTAAAAAAATACATGAAAGACACAGATGGATAAAACTGGCTCCCTGAAATCCCTTAAACTCCTTTTCTTCACTAAACATCTGTGTCTGTTAGATCAAGCTGGCATAGGGCCTGGCAAGGAAATCAAAGCTTTAGACAAAAATTTTAGTTTCTGCTTGGGTAACAACTTCCCTTTCACAGGAATATTTAACTTGAACCTCCCCACTGGAAATCTATTAGGTAACCTGCTGGACAAGAGTACACATTAAGCTGAGTCAGAGCTCTTTCTGGCTGAGAGAGCTTGATGCCTTTTCATAGACAGATTTTTAAAACTGAACAGAAACACTGAAGTTGGCAAAAGCAAGCATCTGCAAGTGCCAGCAAATAAAGAAATGCAAGACTACTGCATCTTTTTGAACAGCCATAGTATTGAATGAAGTTTATCAGCACGTACAACAATACTATTTACACAGCATATTCTTATATTCTTTACCTAGGAGGACACAGCAAAGGCCCAAATCAGCACATATATAAAGTCACACTGACTTTCTAAGCAGCATATAAAGAAAGGAGCAGAACAAATGCATTCTGCTTGCAATTATACAAAGGAGTAGAGACCGTAGGGGAATCCTGTATTTCAGTCAGTACAAACTACTTCACTATATACCAATCTTTTTTTCCTTGATGCATTTACTCCACATACACATTTTCAAAACAGCATGTACAATGTAGATGGTGTGTAAAGGAATATTGCTGGGACAGCTGTCAAAAATTTGCATGAGATGACAACCAAGGAAGAACACGATTGTGATTGACAGAATAACTGAGTACATACTACACAGAATATCTTACACATATGCTCACCAAAATGGCTCACTTAAAACCAGTGCAAGACAAAAGTTTGTAAGATTATTAGTGAATGTATTTGTATTGATGGTGAGAATTCTGTGACTTCTCCTGTGTAGAAATAAAATGCTTTTCAAGCTTTTAAGGTGATTAATAGTTACAGGCATTAAACTACTTACACAAATGAGATCTCTAAGAAACAGTTTTCCAGGATGATACAAAGTACTGAGACTATAGTACAAGATTTAACACACGTTATTAAGGCCAACCAAAAGGTAAGAAAATCAGCTGTAACATTTACATTGAAATTAATTTAAAGTACAAACAACTAAAAGTATTTATTTCTCAAATGGAACTTCCTTAAGATTTCACTTGGAAGAATCTTAAAAGATTTATGTTCTACATGAGCTTAGGCTGTTATTACTATTATTTTTAATGCAGATAAATTTCCTACACTGCGCTGATTTAATTAATGGTCTGAATTGACAGAGACCTTCTTGGAAAGAATAGTATTTTCAAGAGTAACATGCCTTACCTTGTAACATCACTACCAGCTTGTTCTTCTTGATGGAGTTCAGATAATGATGCATCTCCGTTACTTAAACTCTCAATCATAGATAGCTCTGTACTGCTTTGTGACATGTCTTTGCATTTACTGAGATTTGCTAATGAAGTCACCACGTTTGCCAGTGTACTTAAATCTCCCTGACATGCTTCAACCTAAGGGAAAAGTATAGCGTTTAATTCTCTCATATTGGCAGCAGTTAACGTGCAACAGAAGAATCTAACTTTTACATAAATGAAGAATTGAGCATGTGAATAGACCTGCAAGAAAATTATTGTTTTCAGTAAAGGGATAATCATAATGCAGCAATTAGACACCGCACTGCTTCTAAAATATGAAATATTTAGACATTTACTTTTACAAGTAATAGCTATCTATTTCTTACAGAAAGAATGCCACAGATGGTAAGCAACTGCAGAAAGAGAATTTATCATTGCCACTCACTAGTCAGTCACCAGGACTCTAAGACTGCACTAGATTATATTTTTAGCATCTTCCTTCCTTCCTCATGTAAATGAGTCAGTAGTAATAGGGTAGCAAAACATTCGAAAAGAAGGAATGGATACAAAGTCGCCTTTAAAAGCAAGCAGAAAAATAATTCTGCTGCAGCCTTTTTGGTTTTTATATCTTTATTTAACTGCAAGGGAAGAAGGTGATTCAGTACTGACCAGCAACTCAGAGAGGCAGTAAGACATGTTTTCCCACCTGCCCCACAAAAAAAAATTAATAAGGGAAGTGCATGATTACAGACAAGGATGCTGCTGCTAACACAAGTATGCTACATGTCATTTAGCTTGCACTGTCATACTCTACAGACAGAGCCAGAAAAGTGAAATGCAATAAACAACTTCTGATGGGGCCCTTTGCAGACAGAGCAAGCGAGGCAAAATGCATGAAAACAGTATGAGGTCATTTAATATCAGCTAGAAAAATAAAAAAGCTTCCTACTGTGCATGTGTAGGGAAGTTACCACATGGCTTTAGTGGATCAGTAAGTGTAACAAAATGGTAACAAAGGAAAACTAGCTCAGAAATAAGATTGTTGCTGAGATAGCTCTTATTAGCTTTGCAAAAAAACTAGCAATTCAGGGTGGAAAAACTTAATAGTATTCATGAAATAGGAAAAACCAGCTCAGTCGTAAGAATGTTGCTGAGATAGCTCTTAATAGCTTTGCAAAAAAAAATAGCAATTTTGGGGAAAAAACCTAACAGTATTCATGAAATGCACTGTGATAATGCCATGCGATGTTCTGCGAACACCTCACTTTGTTGGTACAAAAGAAATATGTGTCAGGATTGCCCAATACAAAGAAAAATAATGCAGCCCTTAAAGCTCTCTAAAAATGCAGAGGGAGGCATTTACTTTGTAGAGTTTTTAGTGTTCTTACTATGCAAGGCTAAAAGCATTCTTGTGAAGAGAAGGCATTTGCAACACTGGCTAATGTTGTAAAGGATTGTTTTAAAAATGAATTTAACAAAACAGAAGTACAACAAAACAGAACACCCTTCCCTCCCTACATACACAATTACAGCAATCACATCACTTAATATATTGGGCATATCATTTCATACCTTATCTGGAGTCATCAGCACAGTAGGCTCACTTTTTATTGCAGACTGATGAATGTTAACAAACATTCCCGATTCCAGCAGACCTGTTGATCTGACACAAAACAGCACACATTTTAATTTTGATTAATTTTAAGATTAATTTTTCCTGTTTCAGGAATTTGCATTTCAGTAGAATTTACATACCTTGCTGTTTCATTGTCTGTTACAAAAGTTGGAGTTGCAGCTAATGGACTACGAAGATCTTTCCGAATATAAATCTTTTCTGTAGAAGCTGCACAGTTGGAAGATTTTTCTCTTGACACTTCAATAGGTTTCCTCTCACACTGCACAGCTAACAAAACAATATGCAACTATAAAGTCACATCCCAAATTACAGACTAAGAAATAATCCTTTTTTCCCTCTATTTAATCTGCAATTTTAATAATGATTCTGAAAATAACTAAAAAAAAAAAAATCCCGTAACCAATAAGCTAACAACTTGGGTAAAAACCAACACATGGATTTGATTTGTTCTTAATGAAATGATGTAGTAGTCAAAGTCTGAGATCAAACATATAGACACTAAATTTTTCGAGTTACAATTAAGGGAGAAATCCCCTTATACCTTCTTTTTAATTTGGATCTTTAAGTGGAGGCTTATGGCTTCTCCTCCTCTCAATTTCACTACCCCACACTCTCAGTTCATTCATAAGGGACTTGTGGTACCTTTTTCCATGGATTGTGGGTCTGGGTTGAACCCACATAACTTTATGCACTTAAAGAAGCTTCTCAAGTTAGGATCTTAGACAATACAGAGGGAAAAGGCCATTCACAAAGTTCAGTTCAGAACATTTAAGATCTGGACAACAATGACTGACTTCAGAGAAGCAGCAGATTTTTAATTTGAATAGCTCAGTGAAACTAGGTGGAATGAATCTGGACCTTAGCCTGCAGATACATCACCTTGCTTTGGATGGATTAGGGAACATTAAAATGAAACCTGCAGTATTATACCCTATGGGGAACTCTCTAGCTCTATGGAATAAAGCCAAAAGAAACTGGTTTACAGTTTGATTTTAAAAGTTTAAAAGGAAAATTTAATTTCTGGAAAAATAACAGTAACACAACATTGTTACTGTAAAACTTAATTAATAAATGGTATTTACAAAGTACAAATCTTTTAAAAATACACAGTAAGTTGTTCTTCCACAATTTTAAAGCGGTGCAAGTCATTTTATAGGCTGGAATAAGATCCTGAAGAGAGTCACAAACCAGGCCCATATGTAATTTAAAATACGCATCAATTCACCAGTCTGATAAGCACTGGCTACTGGCTAGCAGAGCCTCTTTAATATTGTACTGCACATAGAAACTGTTTAAGCCTATAAAGAGAATCCTGAATGTTCATTATTTTAAAACACAAAGGCAAATAGGAAAAAAACTTTTTTTTTCCAATTATGCAGTTTTGGAAAATGTGTAACTAAAGAAAAAAATTCAAAAGCTTTCAACTTAGTAGTAGACTGTGACGCTATTTGAATTTTTACATTGATAAGTATCATAAAACCAAATGTCATAATATCATCAAGTATTGACAATGCCATTAAAGCTAGCCCATAACCCACGAATGGTGCTTTGAAAGGGTGGGAGATGGAGGCAAAAGTCTTTTATCTTCCTCTGCTAAGCCTGAGCTCACTAGCTGGATCTGAGTTGCTGAGAAAGGGCCAAGGCTTCTTCAGGGGACAAATAACCCCACTAAGGGAACTACAGTACAAGACGGTGCTGAGTTTTCTTTCCTCTCCCCACTCCACTGAGGAATGAGACTTCTTATCCCAAAACAACCCTCTCCTCTGCTCAGTATTCCCCCACAACCCAGAGATCCTTTTCCTGCCTTCTGACCCTCAACCCCAGCGATTCTGTTCTGTTTGAAAAGTCTTCTGCGGAGGGGCAAAGTACTGTCAGCTGAACTAGACGGTAAAGGGGTAAAGATCCACTTTCACTGCCCCAGGTTTTCCTCCCATTCTGAATTAATTTCCTCTGTGCTGGAAAAGTGTTACTGGTTTCTGCTGACAGAATCAGGGCTGTAAGGAGGGGAATGTCCACAGAGGTTCAAGAGGGTCAGCAAAATAGAGCTGAATGGCAGAGAGCAGAGCACAAGACTAATACTGTGCGTATAGCAACAGCATGGCAGTATCGGGGCTGAAGAATTCATCTATTGCTTGATTTGCTGCATATTTAGTATTCTAATACTGCTGTGGTATTACAGTATCACTACACCCAAGGTATGGAAATCCAAAAAGAAACTTGAAATCTACAGGAATCAATAAGAACTGACCTCTAGATCACTATGGATCTCTGCCTTGTGAATAACTGCCTCTGCAGAGCTTTGCTAAGAGTGAACAGCAATTGTCAGCAACCTCAGTTGTGGAAAAAGTGACAAGAAGGCAGAAGGACTCGGAACATTCAGTAGCTTCATTTACATAGAAAAATTAAACTGCATATATAAAAACCGAACATGAAGACATGCTTGACATTTGCCACCTAAGAATAACAATTCATTCACTTTTACCACATGCACTGTGCTTACTGTCAAGCAGTATGTACACTTGAAAACATTTCAGACAACTGATACACCAAATTTGCACAATTCTTTAAAGGAAAAAGATACAATGATTTAAAAATATCAAATCACAATAACCATTTGTATTAATACAAACCGTATCTTTTGTAGCACAAACTTTAACATAGCTGCCAGCTAAAATAATTTACACTTATTCAGACTTACAATCTTGTTTCATCCCAAATGCGATGCATCTCTGCAGCCTACAGTACTGACATCGATTCCGGTGGTGTTTGTTGATGACACAGTCTTTTGTTCCTCGGCATGAATAAACTAAATTCTTCCGTATACTCCTTTTAAAGAATCCTTTGCATCCCTCACAAGTTACTGCTCCATAGTGACGCCCTAATTACAGAACAACATAAATCACTACATTAATTTTACACTGTAATATTATATTTTTAGAGTTTATATTTATTACAAACAAAGTATTTGCTATTTTACCCAGAAAAAGAACACTTTTTTCCCCCATAGGTTACAGATCTTAAACTATATCGTGGCTACAAAACAACATAAAAAAAGGCAAGTGAACCATTTTTCTAGTTCAAAGCACTTAAAACAGGACAGATTTTACAAATAGGCAAGTTGCTTATTAAATTCTTGCTGAATCTGTTGACAGCAGTGTTTAAAAAAGCTAAGAAAACAGGTTAGTAAGAACATATAAGAAACTCTTTTCATTTATACATTCTTTAGCAATTGTTTTAAAATGTCCCTACAGTCAAGCCCTGTTACTGCTCATTAGAAATTCAGCTGTTGAAATTGTATGCATTCAATCTAATGGAACCATGGAAAGCAAAAACATGGCATTTGACAGCAGTAGGTAATCACTTCAAAGCTTTACTTTCACCTTTCATTTTCCTAAGAGGGTAACGGTACTTCCTTATGTTCTTTCAGTAAAACTTCAATGAGAAAATAATCTAAAATAGCTAATTTTTTTTTTTTAAAATCAGTCCTTCTGTGAATTTTCTAATATATAATACTAACATATAAACATTTCTAGGATATACTACAGAAAAAAGTCAAGTTTAAAAATTATTTTTCAGAAGTAAATTGTTTTGATTCTGCTATAGCACAAAATACAAGTATTACTAAAAAGTACTGGTTTTGATTAAGGCCTGCTTGGCAATTCCAACAATTTTAATTCTATGATCCTGAAGAAAAAAAAAAAAGTTCTAAAACCGAAGATGACTGACAAACACTCAAAATACATACTGCGGAGGCACCAAAGCTGCTCTTTGAAGTAAGTAGGGCATATTACAGAATTATATCTCAAATATGAACTAAAGTAAAGGAAAATATATTTTTAGATTCTTTTCTCACTCCTCACAAACCCTTTTTTAGATACATTAATCTTGCCTGTCTGAACTTTGTAGAAATTCTTACAGGTTTTCTAGATTCCTTTACTACAACCATATTACCACACTATTAAAATGTAAAATTTATAAATATTTATTTTATATTAAAAGAGTATCACTAACAGTAACATTTTAACAGCAGCTGGATTGCAAATACTTAATTTCCATCCTGCAAGGTGCCTGGGCTGCTTCTGCATGTCCTCTTTGAAGTAGCTTCTTGGACTTCAGCTTGGAGGTGACTGCAAAGCAGTTTGTGCGACACTGCTTGTCACTGCTCCCCAGAACCTGCAGCTGCTCAGGGAAACATGGCACTCTCCCCAGATTCACTACCAGTGCTCGACAACCCTGGGCCAGGACAGGAGGATCATCTCCTGGGATCTCCAGCCTCTCAAGGAATACTCCAGCCCTCCACTGGGGAGCCGGAAGAGTCTTGCCAGTTGGAACAGACTAATCAGATCTTTGGCTTCTGTTTGGCAGAAATTTCCTTTGAGATGGGTGAAATCTGACATCTATTTAGAGCTCTAGAACTATCATTTTTACGTTAAACTTTGCTGCAATAGAAAATTTTTAATTTATTTTATTTTCTAAGCAGTTTGCTCTACATCCTACTACTTCTCATGATGATATCCTAACATTAACTACTTCTTCCCCCTGGCCCCTCATTTTTATACACTTTATTTCTATTGCTTCCCAAAAGGAGCATTTAACTGCAGCTGTTGTATTTTGGTATTACTGGAGGTCTACCACACAGACTTCACTCAGAAAAACCTTAAGAATTTTCTGATGGAGCAACCATTTCCCTACATAGTCTCATTTTAGCTAAGTAAAGAGCAAAGTTAAATGTCCCATCTCTCTTACACCCCATTATCTTCTGTAACAAAGAAAGTGCAAAGACAAAGGAGCTTTCAGCTAAACCATGCTGAGGAACAGCCCTTGTACTTCTCTCTCTCTCTCTTTTTTTTTTTTTTTTAATAAAAAAGACAAGACACCCTCTCAGTAATTCCACCTCTGACACATCTGGAACACCTGGTGGCAGGCATACCCGCAAAGGGAATGTGGGAGACAGAGTTCTCCAGAGCACTGCTCCCGCTATTCTTCTTTCCAATTTCTTAGCATTATTTTACAAAATTTAGTGCATGAAACATTTTTCTTTTCTTACCTTAGCACTCTACTTTGGTGGCAATATATGAATATACCATTCTTAAGCTTATTTTTACTGGAACTATAATGCATTTTTACAATTTTAGCAATGGCTCTTCGTATAACTAACTGTCCTGCATAAATCTCATGTTAGCACTTTTTTCATATACTCCCTTGTCTACTGGTGTCATATTTAAAATAATGAACAGATTTTTCATATAATCTAAGAGAATCTGTCAACAATAACAAAGTTCACCACATGGCCTTATTTTAAGGAAGAAAAAACTCTCAGCATTGTCACTTAAGTAATTTTATCAGCCAATTTTTTGTAATAGAAAATAAAATTTATCAGCCTAAGAAAAAAAGGCAAAAATTAGCTGGTAGAAAACATTAAATTTATGATGTAAACCAACAATAAATAAGTCCACCCATGGACACTAGAGTAACATTTAGTGTAATTCTCAATTGAAATGGTAGTGTATCCCTTCTGTTTGTGCACGTGTATATATATACATATGCATGCAAACTGTTATATAGCTTCAGAAGAATCTTAAACTGCTTTTATAAAATTGCACTGCCTTAAAAAGAAAAAAAAAAAAAAAGAAAGAAAAAGTAAATACCTGATGCCTTGTCTCCACATACAACACACAGATCAAACACTTTATTTAGGCCCTGTTCATTGGGAGAGTTGTCTGTTAAAATCTGGAAAAAAGTGTGAAAGAATTTAGTTTTTTCTTACCATCAAGAAAGGTTAAAATAAATCTCATGCTTGTGGTTTTCCTCTAAGATAGGGGATCAAAATACAAAGTATGAGGTTTTCTTGACTACATTTTAAAGTCTTCATAGACACCTGCCATGTCATTGAACTCCTTTTCAGGATGGAACAAAAGTTTTACTTGTAATACTTCTGAAAAGATTTCAGGATTTCATTTATTTAAATACTACCTCTGCAGAATGGATTGACATTTTGAAAAACACTTAGCATCTGCATACTCTTACCTTTTGTTCAATTTTGTATTTATATCCTAATGACTTGTTCATAGTACAAAAGAGACTGAAACATTAAACGGAACAAAAAAAATCCCTTGTAAAGGCTACTGTATCTACATTCAGATTTATTACTGCATTTTTTAATAATACACATAAATGGTGAACCGACAGAAAATGTACTCTGGACACTATCATTAACTGTCAAGTGGTATATAGTTTGGCTTGCAGTAACAGTTTGACATTATTACAGTATTCTTGCCCTGTCTCTTTCATTTATCTCTGGCACCCGTAAACTTCATTAAGCACATAATCTTAGAAGGCCAGCACTACAGGGTAGGCACTGTAGCCTTCCATTTTATCTTTAAAAACTCTATCCCACTGCGACATAAATAAAGCACAGCAAAAAATTTAAAGAAGGAACACACATGATCACAAGTAACAACCAAGCATCATCTCAATAATAATGTAAAGCAGAAAAGAACAAATTATTCTTCCCATTAAGAAGAGATTATAATTTAGAAGTTTTATGAGTTTCTAACTTCTACTGTGTCTTAGTGGGAAGCCAGCCTCTCTCATTCTTGCTTTGCATATTCAAAAGAGGACCTCTGATCAAAACAAAGATAACTTACTGAAAGAGAAATTACCCTATCGTCTATAGAGAAAATTAAGAAACCACGGTTTTCTGAAAGTTTGGAAGATAGTATAGATGATACATATGGGAATGTTTAACAAGCATACTTCTTTCTAGTTAGCCTTTGTTAACAATACTGTTTCAGAGATTCATCTATTAAGTTTTCTTTTAATGTAACATCTTTTTAAGAAAAATAATATTCATTAGTTAAAAGCATATTAACCTTTCATTCCTTCCTAATTTCCATTATTAACATTATGTATTTTCATGATATTATATAAAATATATATAAACAAATTCTAAGTTTTTCCGTAAATGAAACCTGCACTGAAATGGGAAGTTCTGTGTAAGGAAGGACTACAGAATTTGGCCCATGAGGAGATAAAAATCCCAGACTCAGAGAACTCATGAACTGACCTTGAACATGAAGAGTAAAAATTTATTATTAAGATGAAGAAGAATCACTGAAGGTGAAACAGATGACAGGAAAAAGGGTCTTGCCAAATAAGTCAATGTAGAGATAAGATAGAATAAAGGAGAGATTTTTTGCAGAGCAAATGAATGGGCATTTCAAATGAAGGCTACAGAAGAACAACAAAAAACGTGAAATTGCAGACAAAAAGATCATTTAGGGGAGAAAATATGAAAGATCCCAAAGAGGCTGCAGTTGAACAACAAATGAATGGTACTCCATATTTCACCAACTTTAAGGGGGGGGGGGAATCTCTACCCGCACATCTTAGCTGACAACAGAAAAATCTAACTAAAGTGACAGAATACTCCATTGTCTCTCAGACAAACCTATTTTGTCCAAACTGCACAACCAGAACTGGAGCTTATCATTTTTTGTCCAGACTTCCCCTATACCTGAATTTTGCTCTTTAAACCAATGTGGCACACTTCTCATCTGGCTTACACTTTTGTTGAGGATTACTTAAAATACAAAATGTATGATACCACTAAACATCCTTAAATGCCTCTCAATAGGATTGACTTTTGTTACTGCTCCCCTATCCATAGCAATCAAATTCCTTGGAGCAAGGACCTTGGATGTCCATTTGCAAAGATTTGTGAGTTTCAAAAAAATATGCAATATACAA
This sequence comes from Pelecanus crispus, assembly GCF_030463565.1. NCBI lineage: Eukaryota > Metazoa > Chordata > Aves > Pelecaniformes > Pelecanidae > Pelecanus > Pelecanus crispus. The sequence goes on from NC_134643.1 coordinate 52,434,828, forward strand.
TACAGAGATATGTTTCAAGCTTGCACAACATGTGGATAGTGAATCAGAGTAGTGCACTGGCTCCCAGAAGAGCACAAACTAAAAAGATCAGGGGTCTTCACTTAGGAAAAGAGATTACTTGAAAGAGGATATGATAGTGACTTATAAAAACGATAGAATCCTTTATTGCTGTTTCTTATAGTGCAAGAGACACCTAATTAAATATTTCTCTCAGAAGATTAAAATAACTGAAGTATTCTTTGCACAACATACAATTATACTATGGGATATTATACAGACCAAAGCATACATGGCCTATATAAATAACAAAAAAGGTTATTAAACTTTAGTGGCAGCTATCAAATGTGGCGGTCTCACTGCAATCTCCAAATCAGGAGGTTGCTCTAAACCATCAACTAATGGAAGTGAAAGGACAGGCTCAGAAGGATCATTATTTACTTGTCCAGTTTTTAATACCTTTCCTTAAGCACTTGTTTCTGACCATTGCTTAAGTTTAAGACACTAAGTGGACTGTAGCTATCCTAATGTTGCCTGGCCTACCACACTGATGTATTTTAACAGCAGCAGAAATGCACACGGGTAAACAATATGCAATAACTATGCTTTAGCTGGAGTGTTGTAATCTCCTACTTCATGCTGAAGGAGCTCACATCTCCCAGTCTGTGCATGTTCTTCACACTCTTCATGTCAGTGCCATCCCATCCTTGCCATGTGAGGAGATGGGGCAGAAAGCTTGGAAGTTAGAGGGTGAGGACTCCCACACAATGTGTGTGGGAGTAAGGTGCGCTGGGGACCAGTTTAGGGAGTTACAACCCTGATGAGTTACAATCTCACATTAGTAAACTCCAAATCTTTAGTGTTATTTTCCCACCCCCACTGAGTAATGTACTTCCCTACTAAATAGTCTCTTGGAGAAACTACCTTGGAGTACAATTCACACAGCTGAACAGTAGTTACAACAGCGTATGAAAAGGAAAACAAGCAGAAGAAAATGTTAAGTGATAAAGACAAGGGAGAAAAAAGTATGTTTTCAACAATACATCAAAACAGATGGAGAATCAATGAAGCAGAAATAAAAAAGGACTATTGGTATGGCAGGAGCTGGAAATGACAATAACAACAACATTATTCTTTCTAATCTCATAAGCCAGGGTATAAATTCCAAAAGCAATAAAAGTACCAAAAAAACCCCGTTTTCTTTATAATTTCCAAGTATTCTTACTGAGTCCTAATGCAAGGGAAGTATACCGTTAAAAAAAAAAAAACAAAAAACAACCAACTCAAAAAAGGAGAACTCAGACAGACATATTTGGAAATAAAACATCTCCTCTTATCCCATTTGAATCAAAATTATGAAATAAAGTGGATTATCTACCTGGATGTGTTGTGCAGATATATCAGGGGATGCAAAAAACAGTTGGTTGACACCTGCAGCATCTGGAGTTGCTAGGATAACTTTTCCTGGAGTGGAATCTTGTCTGGCAAGGATCACCTTGCTTGGGGTAGAGCCATCATGATTTGTTAAGATGAATTGCTTGCCTGCTGAGCTCTGATCAAGTGCTGTAACAATCTGAATCTTCTGGCCCGTCTGCTGATCTGTGACAATCTAATAATACATTTATCTCAAATTGTTACGGTAATTTAAGTTCACCTTTAGGGCCCAATCCGGGCACTTGAAGAAAACGGGAATTTTGCCTCTGACATTTGTGAAGCAGGATCATCTTCCCCTCTATCACACAAGAGTGAAGTAAACTCAGGTGAAACCTTGGATTTCCACTGTATTTGAAACACACTTCAGTCAAGGGTGTTTGAAGTCAAAACCTGAATTCATACTCAAGTTTTACACATGGCCCGGGCTTTTAAAACACCACCAAAACCCTTGACAAATTCTAGCATCCAGAATTTGATGTAGCTCAGCCCTAGGACCCATCAGGTTATGAGAAATCTTAACTCTTGAATTCACTGCATACCACATGAAGTGCTTAGCACCTCCCAGATTTGGCTGCTTAACAAGAAACTTTAAAAACATAAATGTAGACTTCCAAGTGAAAAAAGTAAGCACCAAACAGCAAGAAAAGCAATAGTCTTGTTGCACCTGTATATACATTTTAGGCTTCAATTTTTCTGGTCTTTCTTTACATATATGTTCCTAAATAAAATAGATAAAACAGAATCTCTCTCCCTGCCATTTTTTTCATTTTTTAAAGGAAAAACTTACTTTCATGGTTTGTTTCATAATCAAGAACAGACCTACAGACTGTTTTTTTCCATTTTATCCCTATTTTCAAACACAAATACAGCAGACCTTTATTCAGTAATCCTTCAGTAAACTCAATATTTTGCCAGCTTTGTCAGAAGATTATAATCCTCAGAGAAAATAATCAAGATTCCATAATTCTTCTACTATAAATCTCACTTTTAGTCACTTCCTACATTTCTCCAGAAAACTGCCTGGTTTGTTCTGGAGACTAAGGAGAACCATCCTACAAAGACTGTTTCCTGCAAACTATTTTTGAACTACAGATCAATAAAATAGCTCCAATTAATTTTTTTTTTTACCTATTATTTTACCATAATTTTACCTATAACCAAACATTCATGTCCATCTATCCATCCCTAACATTTGTATCATTCTTATTACTGATTAAATGATTTATTTCATGGCCTAACACTTATAACTAGTTTCATGTAATCAGGGCAGCAATACTAATTATGTTCTCTAGGAGGAGAATAGGGGCACAAAGAAACTGAATGAGGCATAATTTCACACAAGTCCTTATCAACTTTGCTATTGCACCTTGACAACTAGCTTATTACTTTCTCTAAATGTTCAATATACTTAATTTGTTTCAAAAACCTGTCTGTAGCTTACGTTTTTAGAAGGTAAGTAGCGAGAGATATAAGTTATTGAGTACCTAATTCCAGTAGTTGTAAATCAATATGGCCACTTTCAAATATACAGAAATTATGAGTTTCAAAATATACAAAGGGAATCTGTTTCCTTCAGGTGGCCTTTTGCTATTAACTATTGAGCTAATGGCTCAAAATTCAGATTTTTTCTCTGCAAAACACAACTAAGAGCTTATTTAAGAGAGAAGACCAGGTAAGATGACAAAATTCCAGAGGCTAAAGATGTAAGAAAAGAATGTAAATTATTATGAGATTTGGGGTGCAGGGTAGAAAGACAACGCAAAAACCCCACAATAGTTATCAACACAATTAATACAGGGTTTTCCATTAAGTTTTCTCAGATATTGACATGTCTGGGACCACAAATAACTATAGCAGTCCCTTATTTCTCCTTTCTATTCCTTTATGTTGGTTCTATAATCTTTAGAAGGGAAACTTTATTGCCCTTTTAATTCCCTTCTTTGCTTAACTTTCTCCTTCCATTCTGTTTTTCTTCATTTTACAATCTTTATTTCTCCTGTGTCATTTCTGGCTATCTTCAAAGTAGCTGATGTTTGTTTTCCCTTCTCTCCAAACATCTACTTTATTGGTATTAGGAGAAATCCAATGCCTGTTATCCTCAACAGGGTGCATACATGTACAAAAGCCAAACACAGAATATTGTGCTGTTTCTTGAATTTCCAGACCTGCTCTTTGAAAGACAGTCTTATCTAAAATCTGTCTCCCTGTCAAAACCTAAAAGTACAACTATGCGTACATCAAAATAGGCATATACTCAATCTAAGTATAGCATAAAACTAACTCAAAAACCAGCATGTCCCAAACAGTGAAGATACAAATTTGAACTAAAGTTGAAATTATTTTTTGGATATATATGCTAAATTATCTTTGTTCCTATTGTAGTCCATCTCCATAATTTAACAAAGGTATGTATTTGTAGATAAATACGGCAGGACAGTAGACAGAAGAACCATTGCTACTTCACACAATTCACTTCACCTCCTATTTAACAAATAGGGTCCCAATTCTTCAAATGGCTTCCTACAATTCTAGGAGGGTGCCCATGTAGTTTTCACTACATGATATAGTAGGTATAGTGTTACATTAATATCCACACAAAGCTACTCAATCTGCACAAATAGTTTCTGCAGCTGCCAAGCATTTGACAACTGACAGAGGCATAAAAGAAAGCAGTTTAAACAATTAAGCACAGTCTGTCTGCAGCTGACCTCTTATGGCCATATACCTGCAAAAACTCCACTTAAATTGCAATGGGACTCTGAAAAGTGGAGCAGTCCACCAAAGTATAACAACTTGCAGTACCTAAAATGTTGAGATAAGAGAAAGAAAAAAAAATCAGAGGGAAAAATAAAACCACTTATCTTCTCAAGGGAATCCATCAGGGCTCAGTGACAACACATTAAGTTTCTTAATAATCTGAAACTTAATATCACTAAAGGGATAATGTTATAAACCAGGAATATATTAATGCAGAATTGCCTGCTTAAAAAATACACTTCCTCCATGTATTTCATTTAAGCACCCTGATGATAACGGAGGATAGTATTTTCCTTTATTGCTTTCAAGCCTTGTCCGTTACCAAGTTTTGACTTCCATTTGAACATCATTTCAATAAATTAAATCTCTCAATAATTCTGTGCTCCCATTTTAGGAAAAAAAAAAAGTGTCTAAACACAGAGGACTAATCCAATGGTTTATAACAGAGACAGTTTTGAACAGAAATGTCTGTTTAACAACAAATGTGACATTCAACTTTTATTCTAGAGAAATGTTAGCATTCCCTAAAAAGGGTGACTAATGAAACATGTGCCCAGGTGGCCAAGAAGGCCAACAGCATCCTGGCTTGTATCAGGAATAGTGTGGCCAGCAGGAGCAGGGAGGTGACTGTGCCCCTGTACTCGGCCCTGGTGAGGCCACACCTGGAATACTGTGTCCAGTTTTGGGCCCCTCAATACAAGAAAGACATGGAGGTGCTGGAGCGTGTCCAGAGAAGGGCAACAAGGCTGGTGAAGGGTCTGGAGCACAGGCCTTATGAGGAGCGGCTGAGGGAACTGGGGTTGTTTAGTCTGGAGAAGAGGAGGCTGAGGGGAGACCTTATCGCTCTCTACAACTACCTGAAAGGAGGTTGTAGGGAGGTGGGTGTTGGCCTCTTCTCCCATGCAGTTAGCGATAGGACGAGAGGAAATGGGCTCAAGCTGCGCCAGGGGAGGTTTAGGTTGGATATTAGGAAAAATTTCTTCACAGAAAGGGTAGTCAAGCATTGGAACAGGCTGCCCAGAGAGGTGGTGGAGTCACCATCCCTGGAAGTGTTCAAAAAACGGGTAGATGTGTCACTTTGGGACATGGTTTAGTCTAGTCTGCCCTTGATTGGTTTAGAGTTGACTTGGTAGTGTAGGTTAATGGTTGGACTGGATGATCTTAAAGGTCTTTTCCAACCTAAACGATTCTATGATTCTATGTTTTAAAGAACATTGTACTGAGGATTTTTTATTTCAAGATTTCAGGTAATTATTTATGTGCATTTAACAATAATAAAATAAAGGAAAAAATATTGATTCAAAATATAATCTCAAAATGAATCAATTCAACATTTATTTTGAACATATCACTGAGATGTATTTATTCCTACAAACTACTTTACTCTTCACATAAATTCTGCTTTGAGGAAAGTTTTCATTATTAAGTTTTATCTCATATCTAATTCATTATTATTAATATTGGTGACATGTTTGTAGATGCCTGTTCCAAGAAGGATGCCATTCGACTGAGCGCTGTTCCACACATATCAAGAGACAACCAGCGCCCCAAAGCGCTTACCATCCCATTTTGAAGCAAGAATCAATGAGTGTGGTGAAAAAAGACAAGGGACAAAGTAGCTGGGTTAGAAACAAGTGATCTTCCAGCTACATGAGACAATGAAAAACTATATACAGGTCCCTGTCCCTAGAAATAAAATTCTTCCATGTTCATCATATTTGCCGTAATTACAGTGCCTAACCAAAAGTAGTTCTCCCCCCGCAAAACAGGTGACAAACAAGGGTTAGAAGTCTGCCACTGGCTTTGAACCAACAGAACTGTCCTGCTATTCAACAACAAAGGCTCATGGGTTTATATGTCATCGTCCCACATACAGACCCTGATGCCAAAATTACATTAAATGGCTTCACACTGCAGGGACATTATAGCATACAGGTATTGACAATGAAAACAGAGGATAAAGAGATGGTGGTTAATTGATTAACATAAATTAGTTAATAAAAGGTACAGCTGTACACAAAGCAATGGAAAAGGAGTGGAGGTAGCTGAAAGAAAAACATCTACTGGATAGACAAGACTGGTACCATGACTAGAGCACAGGTAGGGGGTGATAAAACAGAAGATCATGTATGGGGGGCAGTTGTGAAGAGTTTTGGAAGGTTGAAAGCTTGAATGCAATGCACCGAAACAGGAAAAAACAGTGGAAAATACTGAAGAGTGAAGCCAGCAAAAGAAAAAGCAGCCAAGATTATATTAGCAACTGGCTCGCTTAAGTGAGAGTGGTTTTGTATGCAACAACATATATCTGAGAATATTTTTAAAATTTATTCTGCAGTTTATATTTTTCTCTAGGATGAAATTTAAAAATAAAACGTTTGCAAGGACTTGCATTGACTTTTAAGGGATAAAATGTAAAATTCTATTCCCCAGATCCTCCTAATCTCCATATACACACATCTATGTTGATTTAACTACCCACATTGCCAAAAACTTCCTATCCTGACTTGAATTGGAGATTATTACCTGGCCAAGCTATGAATTAGCATACTGGGACATACAACATCAGTTGGGACAATCAAAAACCAGTATCCTCAGGTATTAGGTTGCCTTGCACTTTGTCATGACCTGTATCGATGATACAATGCAGTATTTCCCTCCCTCCCTGCTCCAAAATGTAGAAATGTTCCAACAACTCAGTTGAATTATCAAATCTAAAAATTATTCAGCTTTTAAAGAGCAATATCATTACAGTATTGGGAAAAGTCTTTTTCGGTTCAGTGGTTATAATTTTTTGTAAATCTTAAAACTCTTAGGAGGAAAAAAAGAAAAAAAAAGGGGAAGCATTGGAACTATGTTTTATTCCTGTTTATATAGAAATTATCTCTGCAACCCAGGGCTGAATATTTACATTCAAGCAAATAATATGACGCAAATAAAAAAGAACCATATATGAAAACTGGCAGAACTAACAGTTCATCTCTGCTTTTAAAATATGTCAGATGAAGCATACCTGTATACGTTGTGGTAAAGAGAGGCCTGAATCTGCCGGGACAATCTGTATTCGTTGTGCTGTCCCATCCATTAGTGTTTGTGTAACAGCTCCCTGGGAATGGGTAATCTAGAAAAAAAGAAACAAATGTAATGTAATGGACTGACAATGGATATACTACCTTAAGGATGGATACACTACCTTAATGGACGAAACCTTAAGGTTTCACCAACTTTTGATTTCTCTGCACAAGGCAAGGGAAAGTCTGACACTCTTACGGTATAAGGAATGCAAATGCTTGTGATCTAATTTAATAGCTTAATTTTGCTAGTTAGAAAATTCTGTTTGTTTCACTGTTTTAAACCCATTTTGAAATACCTTCCAGTTTGAAATTTAGAAATACATCAAGTAAAACAATTCATTATTGACAAGTCCATGTAAGTCAATCAGACTAAATATTTATTACTGTTGATGTTCATGAGACACATACTAAACACAACACCTTTCATCATAGCTGTGCTACATTTACACTAAAATATTTTTACCTTAATGGCTTACTTAAAGTGACAAAAGAATTTTTGGTGTGGAAACACAGCAGTTGGCCTTTTCTGTCCTGTTTCTGTTCTTCTGTTAAAGCAGCAAAAACAGAACAACAGAATTCTACACTGGGGAACTATCAAGAAAGTTAGAGAAAATTAATGAAATGCACGAAGTTGGCAAGTAGTGTATCTTAAAACAAATTTAAATCTCTGTGTGAATGCTCTTGGAGACAATTTGTGGAAGTGCTTTAACGATTATCAGTATTTTGCTATAGCCAAAGGTATATGTGAGAGGATATTATTAATTAAATTATTTGTCAATAAAAATTAAGAAGTACCACTACTACCACTCTGCTATTTACAGAGGCTTGATCAGAAAGGCCAGACTTTTTACAGTACAAAGGAAGTTTGTCTTCAGAGACTTTACAGACACCTTCAAACTGAAATTTTTGTCTTAAATTCCTGAATAACTCCCTGAACTTTTTGCAGTTCAAAAACTCTGGAACGTCTGGCAATTCTGTATTAATAATAATTCTCAGTATTTACACGATTATAAAAATGCTGCACTTCAACGGTCATCCTCCCCCCCAAGAATTAATATAGAGAATATATAGATATATCTGCAGTAAAGGTACTGTTTCATAACAGGTTGAGCGCTTTTTTCGTTCCTCCTGAATCAGCTTCCTGATTTTGCAACCCCACCACCACATAAATGCTAGTACCAGGCAGAAGAAAGGAGGCAAGAGCACACCAAGAGCTGGAGGTAAGTATGAGAAGGGGAAGGAGCAGTGGGGTAAGACCTCCCCTTACAGCAGAAATACAAGCTCCCATCAGCCTAAAAGCTGATTTTGAAATTTTACCTGAAAATGCATTACTTTTGGTACCAGTCTCAGCTCTTATAACCTACTTGCTCCTATCCCTTCAGCTTGGTAGGTAAAATTGGTTGGTTAGTCATTCAGTGATCTGGAATAGGACACTGATACAGGTTACAAAGCAGCCCAGCAAAAAAACAGACAAAGGCTATTATTAGCACAGATCAAACCTTCAATCCAGATCTCCACAATGCTCAGAAGCAGACACATCAGAGCAAATGAGAAAGTGGGATTAAGCTGCTGGGGGGATCACTTAAGCTGCCAGCAGCATCAAAAGAAATGCCTGTCAAACTACTGCCCAAGCCATTTTCAAACACTGCTTTCTAAAAATACCCGATTTTTCATGAGTATGAATACCTTCCATATTCAAACAATTCATCTACTTCTTTGCTTAAGTAAAGGACAAAGAAGAGTTCATTATACAGCAACATTTAGAGTTTTAGCACTTCAAGCACTAAAATGCTGCATCAGTCTTTGAAATGACATGTACACATAGTGATTTACAGGCAATCGGAGTTTTATGTGAATTTATCTTTGCTTTACAAAATAAGCTACATATTCCAGGACTGTTTTATGCTTGCTCCCTTAAAATGTCATGATCTACATGACTTGTAAGGTAAAACTGCTCTTCAACCCCACAAAAAGTCAGCTTGACAGTTTTACTTCTATACAGAATACATTTTTTTTTATTGCAGTTTAAAAAATACTGGTAAGAATAACTGCAGTTGTTTGTGATAAATTATATTTTGTATGTGTATGACAGACTGTTTCAACAAACACGTAGCTTTCCTCGGTTACTGTTACCTGGCAGGACTGTGGAAACAAACCACCATATACTCAGTGTATCCAACCACAGATTAAAGAAAGATTGCTGGGGGCTCTTGACAGACACCTTCCCTACATGAATCAAAGAATTTCATCTTGACATAGAAATATTAATTATCTCACACTCAGCAAAAGATGGTTAGCAGTTGGCAGAATCTGAGAAAAGATAAACATTGTGCAATGCTCCATATAGGCAAGGCTATAAATTCTTTTTTTTAGTAAGTTTTGCTTTTATGCAAAAAACCTGTCCTACATTAATAAAAACACATTTGTGAACATCATCATAAGATCATTTCTGATAATTTTGTGTTTTAAAATGCTTCATGAACAAGAATTAATATCATAAAGAAATGAAAACCTACGCATGGAACACTTCTGACCATTATTTCAATGAGACACAGGAGCACTTTCTGTTCTCAGAATGGAAATACCTGTCTTTCTCCTTTCTTGTTTTACTCATGTAAATTTTTCTTGTAAATTCAATTAGAACTATTTCAACATTCAAGAGAATTACAAATGCTAGCAAAAGTACTGCTGAAGTTTCATAGACCTTAACCTATGGTTTTCAATGCGTACATTGAATAGGAACACCACCAGGCATTTACAGCTGGTCACAGATAGGTAGGAATGTAACTTCAAGTACTACATGAAGGCCCCTGTAAGACCACTTTCCTTGCTGACTCCACCTTTCAGGCAGTGCGCTCATGCATGGCATACACCTTTGACAGCAATTTTGGCTTACAAAGTCCCACCTTGCACTGCCCTGGATGATGCTTTTCAGTCCTTCTAACCATGTGCCGGGCTGCACCTTGTACCAGATAAGGGAACTGACCCCAACTAGGAGGGAGAAGACATCCCTCCACTATCCTGTAATTTTTTTTTTTTTTTCCAGTTTTGTCGACCACACAATGACACAGAGAGCTGACATGAGGAAGACTAGCAGAAGTGTGAGTATAAGTGGCGAAGCGAGGACTGGGCAATGCTGAAGTCTCACTGCTGCCAAATAAGATGTGACAGCCTCAGACACAGTAAAACCTTGCTAAAGGACAAATCCTAATCTACACTGCTGACAGAATGATATCCATGAAAACTGTAAGGCTGCAGTTTCACCATGAACAGAGACAGCCAACAGCCCTCTGCAGTGTCGCACCTCCACTCCCTCCATCTTCTCCCCCGCCTTCCTTTGGCTACCAGCCATCTCCTTTATGCTGGCTCTGGTACGCATTAAAGCCTTCTCAGACCCTACTCAACGCACTAACCCAGCAGAAAACCTTCCACTTGTTTTAGCTGGGTTAGCTTGCTGCTAGCGCGGAAATTAAACAAGGTAAGAAACAGAAAAAGGGCCTTCCCTCTCCCACGGCGCCGAGATACTAAGTCAGCTCAGTGTCTCATTGAATGACATTATGAAATTGAGAAACAACCCTCACAGAGGCTAAAAACCATCATCACACCACTCTCTTTTCCGAGTGGAACGTACACTTCAGCTAGCTTTGACTGGTCTTTACTTTCCAAAAAAAAAAACCAAAAAAAACCCAAACCCAAAACCCCCAAAAAACAAACCAAAACAAAAAAACAGGAAATACAGTCCTATTTAGACTTCCACAAGGAATTATATTACCAAAACAAAGCTACACTAGACAAGCCATTCTCACCTATACAGACAAGTGAGAGAAAGAAAACACCATACGTTACATAAATCACTTCTGTCCTTTGAGATAGCCTTAGCAACACTCAGATGCTATAACAATAAAAGCTGTAAGAATTTATACAGGATAGAATTAACCACCCCACCCTCCCCAACCTTTCTATTTGAAATCAAGACTGAGAAGGGCTAAAGTTACTTGAAAAGTAAGTCTATGTCTAGACAAGAAACCAAGAGTGGATATTTCAAGCTAAAAAATACTATTTATTTAAGATAAATAAGATACTGCTTCTATCTAATTTAAAGTGGTGCTAATTTTAAATAGACTGTACTATGATGAAACCTTCTAGATAAGTATATGTACTCCTATCTACACTCCCAAACTGTGCATCTCTGAAGTTCTCTGGCTGCAGTACAGAGATTCTGCACACAGGTTACAGAAAATGAAAACCAGAAGTTAGCAGAAACAAGAGTTCAATCTTCCTTTTGACTTATACCAAACACCAACAAATATTTTACAGTGCAGAGCATGGCAAACCTTTACTCATGAAAACAAAAATGACAACTGAAGCAATTGCTTAATTGGAAAATAAAAGCTATGTACAGACAACTCTCTTGGTTGTAAATTTTGTAACTGAAAGTGAGCAAAGCAATTCTACAACCACACGGCTCTCTGAAGACCACTACAGGCCCAAAAAGTAGAGCTGAAGAGCTAGTCACTTACTGGAAACACTGCTAGATTTTTCTTAGCTTCATTTCTGTGGGGCAAACTTTGGCAAGAAAGCCTTTGCAGCATAACTTTAAAATGGACATGGTAAGTTCTTCTTGTCTTCCATGGGAGAGTCTCAGGAAGCTTTGGGTGTACTAAAATTTTCTCTTGTGATTTTGGTTTTTACATATCAGTCTGTGCATTTTATTATTCAATGTCTCTGAAATAGGACTCAAAATTTATGTACCTCTCCCATTTGCTGTTCAATAATTTGATGGGCCAGTTCCTCTATGGTTGCCATGATCTTTAATCACCAGAATTTCCTGTCAAAGAAAGGAAAGAAGATGCTTAACATCTATAGCCTCAATAGTAAAAATATGTTTGGGAAAATATAGTTCACATAAGTAAAGTATGTTTCTAGTTGTCTGAAGGTGACATCCCTGCAGAATTTAAAGTTTGATTATACTATAAAAGTAATAATTTCTTTTCTATTTGCAAACTTCTGTATTTTTTTACAAGCAACTCACACAGAGACTTCCTATTTTTCCCCTTCTGCTTTCCCAAAAAGCAATGATATAATAAACTCCCTGTGAGAGCAGAAGTGTATTACTGACCATGACATCAGCAGGGACATAATTAACATCTTAAAAACTGGAACAGAGCAGTTTTATTAATGCAAACCAAGGCGGGGAATCTAACTTCTTCTGAACTCATACTGATTTTTTAGTACTAACAGGAGTGTTTCAAGGTCAACTTTGTAATTAATAGGAGGCACTACTTGGGAGGCAGAAAATATACATGTTTAAAAAACAGACGTTGTTTTGCCATCAATACTGTAGTTACAACATAAGAAGTCCAAATCTTCATAAGAAGAATTTTGTAGGATTTAACAGACACTACTATATTAATGCAGTATGAAGTATTCAGATGTATGCCTTGTTTGGGGATCAATTTACAAATATTCACTAGGCAGTACTTAAAAGGAACATACACAAATTATGAAGCACCATGAACACTCAATTTTCCTGACAAAAGCTGTATTAAAAACATTGTCGTATCTACTTCTATGAACCAAGACAGTACTCTTACACTAAAGGATTTATCTATATACTAAATTGGTTTTGTTTCAACTACACAAGGTACACAGGTTATACAGCCTTCTCATTGCAGGCAAAGTTATAAAGATGTTTAGTACCAACACGTTTTCCTGTATGAACATAAGAATAAATGCTGTCAGTATAAAGGATTTTTTATACTGTATAAAAGATTTATTTATTTCACAAACAGGAATGGTGCTGTGTAACCATACAAAAAGTTAGAATGCTAATGAAAGTAGTTACATATGTAGAAAAGCTGTATATATAGCTAGCTGTTTTTCACTCCTTAACTTTGCTAGAACTACTAGGAACTATCTCCTACCCCAATGATCTCTAAACTTTTCTAGTCAACCACGCAAATAAAAATGTAACTCATTTTGAAGCTCATTCTGCTCCTACAATTGGAAAGAGAGATCTCTCTTGACTAGGGCAAGAACTGCAGGCCTTGGAAGTGTGCACAGTGGTATACTAAACCCTGATCAATGCATGGAAGGGAAGACTATAGAAATATTTGGGCACTGTAGACCACTCTTAATCACCCACCAGCATGCTGCACTGTTAGTTAAATTAAGACAAAAGATGACAGGCATACACATAAAACATATGAGACTGAAGTTTATGTTGAAAAGCTTTATCTCCTTAGAAGATCTAATAAATGTCAGCACCCTTGCAGGAGCACTCTAGTAACCCACTTCTGCGTGCAGCAAGCTGCAACACAACCACTATTCAAAGAGCACTTCCCAGTCAGCCAACATATTCTGTCAGATGTTTTCTTCTTTTAAATAAAATACTTATTAGCAACAAAATATTGCATTGTTTAAACAAACAGTGCCAGAAAACAGTACTATGTCATTAAAAAAAAAAAAAAAAAGCTAAAAAGAAAAGCTTAATGCCTTAAAAGCAAATTAGACAATTATTTAGTAAGACACATACTTTTGGGTAAGAGACATGTACTTTTTGCGAAGAGTTATTTCAGAGGAAGATCATACTGCTTCGCGACAATTTGACATACCGGAAACACTGTGCACATGATGGTATTTCACAAAAAATTAAGAGTAAACTATTAAAAGTGAACTAAACTAAATGCTGAAATTCTAGTCTGATCTCAGAGCCGATCCTGCTTTGAGTGGGATTTTGGACTGGAGACCTCCTGATGTCCCTTCCCACCTGGAATATTCTACAACTCAAGAATGCACTATTTTCTTAACTACAGGGACAACAAGAGTTGCTTGCAATTACAAAAAAAACCCCAATATTTTGAAAGCAATCTGATTTGCAAAATCTTTTGACTGCCTCCACATAGATCTACTGTACAGATATTTTCAAGGACGCAATAAAGGATTATCTAATTGTAAAGTTTTACTTCACTGAGTGTCTAAAGAGCTATGCACAAGAAAGCTTATTTTGAGCAGTTTAAACCAATTTTATGGAGAATACCTGTTCCCCTCTGTCAGCCTTCTGAGACAGCAGTAACATCTTCCATTCTGCAATCACCGTCTCCAGCATTTTCTACATTATTTTCCCAAAAGAAAACAGACTACATCAGTACCATTTTCCCATCAGAAAAGCCAGGTCTATAATCCTTCCCATAACAATGTATGATTATGACCTTCTCAATTTTAGTCATATTTACCAACAGAGCCTACGGCTACTTTATTTTATGCTTTTCTAAGACTCCTAGTGTTTCGGCCTGCAGAATGAGCATGTTCCAACACGAATATTGAATACTAATTATTAGTGCTATGGCTGTGTTGCACCAACTCAGCAGCACATGGGAATGAACAATACAGTACAGTGAAAAGAAAAGCTTAATTTATTGTTCATCTAGTAAAAGCTTGCAGTCAAATACTGAACTTGCACAGGAGGCAAAGCTTGGAAAATAACTTTTACAGAAATTGACTCAGACATGAAGAATAAAAGATCCTTACCTAACATATCTGTGGCACTGCAAAATTATAATTAAAGATTCTCTTTAATGTTCTCTGTCACGCAATTACTTTAAATTAGCAGATCAACACATCAGTATTTTTGCCCCAAACCCAGTAAATGAAAGATGGAGAGATCTGATTTCTCCAAGCCTCCACGAATACTCTGTCCACAGTCTTAACAAGGAAGAAAGCTCTTTTCTTGTTAACGTTGCAGACTCATTACTACCTTATTCAAAACAATTCTGTCATCAAAAGGGCTAGACCTAATCTATCTCTTGGCTGAGCTGCCAACCAAGCTGCTGCCAGCACTGGTACATCTGCGACTTTGCAGCCAGCAGCAAAGTTTTATTTTTGTCCATGTCAGTTCTCAGCCCAAGGAATGACTTGCACTTGCTATATTACCATGCAAATGCTACTGCTGTACCAGTGGTGGAGGGGAACTGTAAATCACACCTTTCCACAGCAGCAGCAATTTACATCGTCTTAAGCCATCTGAAGTCTCCCATACTTTCCCACAGCTCTATAAATTGTTGAGAGATCAGCCTTGGAGCTTAGACACACTTATTTTTGGATCTTACAGATGAACCTGGTGAAGAAACAAGAAACAGAGGATGAAAAAAAGCAACATACAGCCACAGGACAAAACAGGCAACACTTACAATGGCAAAGTGGCCTAGCAGAGACTTCTGGTCCATAACCTGAAGTACTGGACAAATAGGAGACTGACAGGGATGCATCTTCTTGCCTCATCCCCTATTTCTAGGAAGGGTATTATTTTCTAATTGTGAGCACCTTAATAGTCAAAGCTACTTTTAAGAACAATGCAAGGAAAGCAGTGCAGTTATAGAAGTTTCACGCGCATGAGCTTATTTATAGCTAAACTTTGTATTCTCTAGTAGAAATACTCTTCAGCACAGATTTCTCAACCTCTTAGTAGTTAGCCCTCCAGTTAACAGATATTGACCCTTTCAAGTCTCAACACAGAACTAAATGGTGTCTCATCTCTGAGACGTTGGACTTTGTGTTCTTTGCTATATTGCCAAATCCTCACTGAGAGGATGGGGAGAATTTGTACTGGTTATGGCAGAATTCTGTATTGGTGCTAACAACTATCTGTAACAAGATCTCTCTCTTGTGAGCAAGACAAATAGCTATGAGAGAGAGCACGTATTTTTTCATTATTAATTCAGTGTTATCAAACAGCACTAATAAAATATTGAAAATACACAGCTCACTCAAATCCAGAATTGGCCATAGGCATCCCTCTATTCTTGCTGTTAGGAGCAATGTAAGTATACTCTTGTTTTACTCTTAAAAGCAGTGGAAGAGGTTCTCTAACAGAGATTCCCTGTCTTGGTGATGTATTATTTTTGCAGGAATCCTAAATTAGAGATGAGAAAAAAGTAGGAAGGAATTTCAAACAGAACAGAGCGTTACTCAATCACAACCTCCAAGATGCACTTAGTTGTAGCCATACAGTCTAAATGCCTCTAAAATAAAAAAAAAAAGAAAGGAAATCCAAAAGGCAGTGCTAAGCAAATCCTTTAACAAACTGTTTAGAATCGAACTGCTTTAAAGGTGGTGATTGTTAAATAAAAACCTGATGAAATCACAATGGACTTTGAAAGCCTGACTAGATGAATATTCCCTAAACAAGTGATGCTCCTAATCCCTCCCCAGTCCGAAGAACTTTACTGGTCAAAAACATTTTCTTTGAAATGTGATTCTCAGAACCAAGAAAGAGAAATCTGTGTTCACAAGTTTTCAAATCCAGCTATTTCTGAACTTGAAGAATGGCACTTCTCTATTCAAAGCACCTTCAGAGAGGTTTTTCTCAACAACTATCACCTTTAGAGAATGACTTCTAAATGGCACAGCTCTCAGAACAAAACCAATTCCTTCAAAAAAGCATAACAAACACTTAAGCATCCATCATTAAGGGTCTCAACCACCACTTAAGGACAGCTTTTAAGAATGCTGGTTTTAATGTTAATGCTTCACTGTACACCTGACAGTGCATCTTAGAAAAAATAAATTATTCTCTTTTACCTACAAGTAGTTAGCAATAAAAATTGAAAAAATAAGAGGGAAACTCAAAACTGCATAAATTCTTGATCGTAGTCATGAATTCACCAGCTATGAGCTTGAAGTATGAATCACATACATCCCAATTCTGCTGAGACACAGAAACCTCAAACCAAAACAAAAGCTTTTTAATTGCTCATCCAATCATTCTGTCCTGCTTGTCAGATCATCCTGCGGCTCAGAGGCACCCTTCTGCAGTGTCGTCTTGGTAGGAAACAAAAAGACCAACCTTCAGAATCAAGAGGTGTGTGCTTTAAGGAATTACTTTGCACCTGCTAGTTAGTTCTCCTAAACCAAATGCAACTGCCCTCACAGCTAAGATGTATCAGTAAAACAAGTCGGCTTAAAAACTGAAAGCGACTTAAACTAACATCATTTACCTTGCAGTAAACCAGTGACGGAATACCCATGTATTCAACTATGATGCTCCAGCCATATGGAAACTGACTCTCAAAGAGGCAGAAACCATTAGAGGTGAATTTTCGAAGCTTTATCTAAAAGAGCCATCTGAGGAGCACCTCATTGGAACTAGACTTGTGTGAACAGAGTACTTCAAGCATACAAACAAGATTTAACTCTTATGATGAAGAGGAATCTGGAGAATTGGTTGAGGCTGTCCTACCTCTTCAGGCTGCCTGGAATAAGCACAAGGAAACTCATGGATGCAGAACCAGCTGTCAAAGCGATACAAATCATCTGAGCATGAGCACGTGGGGCACACATACAATGGAAAAGGAATATACTCACTTGAGTAAGAATCTGCAACTACTATGGTCAGACCACAATAAAGAGTTGCTATGTAAAATTGACAGAACATTTTTAATAGCTTGCACAGACTATTAACATGTTTCCTTAACTCAGACTACTACTTAAATAAAAATGTTAACACTGTCAGTGTTCTCCTTGCTACAGCCGTACTACTAGTAGCAACAGAAAACTTCTAGAGAGAAGCTGGTAGAGATACAGTATACACTAGCTCTTGACAACTTAGAAAACAGCCCTGAAACCCATCAATAATCAATAAAATTATTACACAAACCACCTCTGACATGGCAGTTACTATAACCTATATGCAGAAATCCACTGCCTAGAAAAATATTACAATGAAGTACTGCGATAGCATAAAGCGTGTACACATATATATAAAAAATTTTATTTCTGGGACTTAAGTGGGATAATTGAAGTGACAGAATTTGTTAGTATACCTTTACAATTATAAAAAAAAATCTTTGACTAACACAATAACTAGGTTCTTTCCTAGATACAATTCGTATCAGTACCAACTGACATTGAAAAGCTACATTATGAAAGAGCTATGAAAGCAGGCTTTTTTAATTAGTGTTTACAACAGTAATCGATGCATTGGTAGAGTATACTTGGTTTTTCTGCATTTTCATGCATGCATTAGAACTTGGCAACTTGAGGCCTCTTTTGATGTGACATTAATCATCCTACTGGATTCTTTTTAGAAAACCTATCACTTGAACAAACGGAAGGGGGTATTAGCTCTTCACATTTTTGTGTTGAAGTGTTGTCATTCAAAGCCATCACGAAATAATAATAAAATGTATATATAGTTGAGTTTTTCGGCATGAAGCACCATCCTTCTGGTAAAGCCTTATTTATTTCATTGCAAATTCAGTTTTTGAGGCTATTGAGCTTGTGATAACATGTTTTTGAGGACAGACTGCAAAGGTGTAAAGTTCTTGAGTTATAAGTGCTGATAAATGCATTTATGGAGAAGCTGTGAAACTTTAATTGCTTTGACTCTCCAATTGGTAAGTTTAAAAGCTCAGAGTTAAGTTAGAAACAGGCCTATTATAGGCATAAAATGTACTGCTGCATTTACACTGTTGCAACATTGCATTTTTAAACTTCTGTAGTGAAAGTACCCTGTAAACAAAACTAAACTAAGACTGTTTAAAATGGATAAATGCCAATATATCCCTCTGGGGATTTTTTTTTAACACAGTGACTTGTTAAGACTGATATACAACAGGCCTGATCCATGAAGTTATACTGATTATGAGGATATAATCTTATGCCAGCTTCACTTCAGCAGGTGAAATTCCTTTGTGTACACAAGAACAACCAGCAGATTAATACTCCTTAGCAGTCAGTATCTCAGTCCCACTATGGCTCTTGCCAGTGAATCAAACAGTAATTCAAATTCTCCTAAGCAAGTAACAAGTCTGAAACACTGGTCAGACTTTAACAGCTCTTATAAGCAGAGGCAGCACAGCTTGGAATGCCCTACTGAATTAATCCTCCATCTCATCTTCTCACTTGAAGCGTACATGTGCATGAGCTACTTCTGAACTGGCTGCTGAATCGCCAGAGAGCAGTGCATGATTCTGAAGTTTGTCTTTACTGTGTTGTGTTAAAATGCCATGCAGTTAACAGCAATGCTCAGCAACGGGCTCAACAGCACCTTGACCATCTGTATATTATAGGTGGGATGACAGCTAGGAGTGCTAACTGCCAGGAGTTGCACTGATGTCCTTGATTACATATCAGAGTTCCTAAAGTAGAGTGTAATCTTGATTTTGGCCTGAGGAGATAGAATTGCCATGGACTTAAAAAAAAGGAAAAAAATTAAGTGATTAGCATCTCTGACACTTGCAAATATCACGCTCAACTACATCCTAAAATAAAGGCTAATGAAAATCAGGTTCCTCCCTCATTTACCTGACACAGAATAAATGAGGCTATGGCTCACGGTGGTGCACAACTTCATGCATTGCAAACACATCCTTTGTAACCAGTGTGACTTGTAACATACAATGAAAAAGTGATACCTTTTACAGGATTATTCCCTTATGTTTCCTATCTTTTTTTAATAATGTGAAATTAAAGAATATTATTGACAAGAATTTATAGATTAATTACACAATATATTTTCACACTTGCACTTTCAAGTTGCATAAACATTCAGTAGTAGGTTCTTTTGTGCGTTGTTGCTTTATTTAACTTGGTGATCCCTAAACACAAGGGCACTGACAAATCCAGCATTTGTAACAATGGTACTCTGTACTGCAATGCCTTAACTTAAATCACCTCTAATAAAACATGTGACTGCGCTGAAGAGCATGTATAATGGTGAAAAAACTCACCAACTTCAATGTTTAAATGCTAAACTTTCAGGCAGCATTTCATGCTGCTGCTCAGCTACTGAAATGGCTAGTTGAAACAGGCATTCCTATCCCATTCCCCATTTTTGCTTTATTATTTCATCTCTTCTTGTGCTGGCATTGGTATACACATAATGCCCTGCGGAGTCAGTTCAAGGAACTGAACTGGCAGAAACCTCTTTCTTATTTGTACAGTTAGGGCATAGTTTCAAAGGCCGTGTGAACAGAATTACAGCTCACTGCTGGGGAGGAAGTCCTGCTGACCCTGACCAAGCTATGGTGGTGCTGACCACACACTAGGGCAATTCAACTTATTGAAAAGACAGAAAACTAACCTATCAGAAATGCACCAAACATCTGCTAGGTAAGCACACCAAACTAATTTACTTTGCAGTCAGATTCCTTCCACCACAGACAAAAAGGGAGAATATGTTGTTAGAAGTTGAGGGAGGAAAAAAAGGAAGATGAAGGAGGAGGCAAACCTCCCTTTCCATCAGTGGTGGTAGGGAGCTGGTAATTCAGTTCAACTGCAGTGTGAAACTGTACTCTTTGTTTTCAGCCCATCCAGCTGCCTGATGCAGCTCACTGTGGAGTCGGACAAGCACCACTTCCAGCTGTGCAAAGCAGCAAGGCCAACTCTTTGAGCAGTAGCTACCTGTTGGGCTGTGCATCTTGACAGTAAAGACAAGCAGGCAGGACAGGTCAAGAAGAACTGGCTATCAACAAATTCTAAGCTAACTTTGGGACAGATGTAAAAAAGTTTTGTAGTTCACCTTATGCTTACCTAAGGTATCTATGTTAGACTTCACATCAAGTATGCTTAACCACTCTTTAGAGATCCGTGCAAAGAATTAAGTGGAAAAAATGCTTTAGCTGTTTTTTCTTCTGTTATGTAAACTTACTAATTTAGCACATACTTCATGTTTTTAAAAGCTTCTTTTCTCAAGTTACTCCAGCCAACATTCCCAAAAGCTGAATTGTTTTGTGTGAAGTGATGAATATATTCTAAACTCAGAGCTATTTGAAATTCGGAAATATTCCTTAAACACTTCATTTACCAGTAAAGAAAAAGATTTGAATAACTGTCTCCACAGTCTGAGTTTTGACCTTCAATAACTGGAAGTAATCTTCAAGGTGTTCTCACCTGATATGAATATTCCTGATTTCAGAAATGCTTCTTTTTTCCACACTTGTCCAAACCACACCACACACCTTCAAAGCACACATCAGGCAACACACAAGAAATGTTTTTTATTGCCAGTATAGGAAAGAAGTAGATTGAGTCAAACAATTGACAGTTTCTTCCTTGAGAATGCTTTGTTCTCCTTTCAAAGGGAATGAGACAAATCAAGGTAAACAAAACTTTATCCAGATGCTAGTTAAAGACTGCTAATCACATTAATATTGTTGTATTTATTATTATTTTAACAAAGCACACAATATTTTTAAATACACCACTATCATCAGTGTTAGCCCAAAAGTGGTGTTGAACCAGGCATCATTGCCATTGGTTTTCATCGCTACTTTAGATAAGCACTCCATGAGCTACCATGTCAGTGGAAAACTTTCATTAGCTTGCACTACTTCAACCACTCTTCTCTACTTCTTCCTCAGTTTTTATGTGCCATAGTTTTCCCAATATTTTAGTCAAAATAACTTAGGAAAAGCTTACTTTCTAAATTGTTTTTGGCTTACTTCAACTGAAACGGGTTAGGAAACATTCCCACAAGAACAGCCAGCAGATTTGAGGGTTGATAGTCAGAAGCACTAACCTCTCCACTAGTACAGTTATACCCAGAAGACATCAATGTTTAACTCACACCCTTCTCCAGGGACAAAAGTTACACAACTTTAATTATCCTAGTAGGAAGTTCCTACTAATAGTATTTCAAAATATTATACCAGTGTAGACTAAGGACTTTAAAAGCAGTAGCAGGAAGAATATTTATGTTTGGACTCTACATTTGATATAAATGGTAACATCTCTTGTTCCATTACATTGCACTGTTGGTATAGCTGCCACACTATACTGTACCTTGATTCTGATTTAACACCCCTTAAATGAGTAAGAACAAACCATATTGGTATGAAGGTACAACATGAGAAAATTCTGTCTACCCCAGAGATCTTCAGTTTACTTTAAAAAAAAAAAAAGTCATAACCTTGACCAGTATAGTTTTACCGGTGCAAAAACAATGCTTGTAAAATTTGAGTAGTTCAACTTACCCTGCCTGGCACTGTCAAACCAGTTTGACTGTGTGTATACGGAATGCATAATGATTCTGGTAATAACTATGCATATATATACAGAATGTGTGTTAATACAGGGGTCTTTCCTAGATTAAATCCACCTGTAGAAGATCAGACACATTTAAACTAATAAAGTTACGTAAGAACTTTCTAGATACTTTTGAGGTACAGGCACATTAACTAGATATGGCTGCAGAAGTTACTGTGAACTTTACTTTCTGTTCTTGTATCACAGTAACAAGAAATACAGGAAAATCAACATGACTTTTTAGGAAAGCTCAGAAACTTAACATAATGGAAAACTAACTGGAAAAGTATTCCCTCTTAGAAGAAACTGTCTTAATCTCTCTATAGTCATACTGCTCCAGTAGTAAATGACTTCAACAGATCTCAGAAAATGAACTAAGGATATACTCTTTTAGCTCAGGTCATCATATTGCGCTTACAGCTGCTCTGTACCTTAAAATGGAAGCCAGTCCTCATTTCCATTCTCAAACTCATCATGTACTAATTAAGAATTCAGCATAACTGTGCCAAAACTTGTTTAATAAATACCTACACATAAAATAGCACTTAACAATCCCTCTATGATTAAAAGAGTGACAGAGTTAGGGGGTTCTGTTACTTCTTTTAAGCACTAAGATTTCTTTACACTTTGGAACAGTATTCTGCAATGCTTTGTAGATAATAAATTAAGCCAAGGAATCCCAACACATTTGTGAAACAAATGACACTACTCTGCTCAATGCTTCATACAAGAAAAGCTCAATGAACATG
This sequence comes from Pelecanus crispus, assembly GCF_030463565.1. Taxonomy (NCBI): domain Eukaryota; kingdom Metazoa; phylum Chordata; class Aves; order Pelecaniformes; family Pelecanidae; genus Pelecanus; species Pelecanus crispus. Next base: position 52,457,860 of record NC_134643.1, read on the forward strand.
GGAAGCTAGATGTGCTATTCTTGGATTATCGTTCTATAAGCCATATTGCTCAAGACTGTAGAACAGTTGGCAGACTTCAAGGATTAACATTCTCTTTATCAATGAACTAAGGAATATTTATGTAACTCTTGATGCCCAGTTCAGTACTGTTTATTAAATTTGCATGACATCAAGATTTAGAGAGTACAAATGTAAGAGACAGATAACCACAGGAAACTGAAGCAGCTAAACCTGCAGGCAAGCAAGGGAAGATGAGATGCTTGTAAAAGCATAAGGGAATAATTAAAAGGCACACAGCAATAGAGAAAGAGATGCATTTGCAGACTTGCCTGTACAATTAATTTAGAATCACTGCTCTCACTGCTTTTTCATGTAAGCAAGTGCAATAGTGGGAGGAGAGGTGAGAAAACAGAATTGCTAGGATAAATTTTCAGGAGACTGCCAAGTCATTCTTAGAGTTTGGGCCACCAAAGGGATGGTCTCACTTCTAGCCCTGGGGTCCTGTTGCTTTTATCATGCCTTCTTTAGAACCTGCCTGAACAGCTACAGAGCTGATTCAGTTCACCAGCCGCACAAACAACGGGGGAAAAGAAGGAGGAGGAAAGCCAAGCGGGCTGTCTGCAAGCTGAGTCCACTCACATTAGCGCTGGCTACGTGCCAGAGCCAGGTAAAGGAGACAGCCATTTAATCAGGTCAAGCTGCCCTGTGTAGTATCAGCCATAGCCTGCATCTCCACCTGAAGCTTGCAAAATCCTGCATTGGTACAGGAAGGAAAAAAAACCAAACTGGTTCCCGGCACCAGATCTGAAGCTGCACAATGAACCAGACCAGGAAGTTCAGCTGACTGAAGACTTCCCCCTCCACTGGATTAGGTTCAACCAGGTCCATTCCCCTACCTGGTACACAAAGATTATGCTAACGCAGCATAGTGAGTGCAAAGCCTTCTTTCCAAACACAGAGAGGCATTGCATCCACCATGCTATAATTACAGCATTTCACAAAGAGGCAGCCCCACTCCTGGCTGTCAGCTTTGCCTCCTCTGCATTTGACCTCCTGGTTGTATAGCTGTAAGGTAAACTGATCTTCTGAATTTACTCACCCTGCAGCTAACAATTGCTATATGTAACACAAGTAAAGCAGGTAGAAGCAGAAATAAGACCATTTCCTTCGGAAAAAGCCCATTATTGTTACACCAGCTTAACTATAACACCAAATTGCCCATATAGGTGCAGTGTGACATGCCTGCTCAGAGCATTCACCGAACTACAGCCACAGATGAGGTAGCTGATACATGAAGGTACACTATGGAAAGGACTTTCAAACCTATTCAACAGTACTACTACTACTAACTTGCACATGTTCATATCTACAGAAACTCCCTTCAGAAAAAAAAAAACAAACCAAGTTTCACACACATCCTTCCCGTAAATTAGTGCTGACATTGTTTCAGATAAAAATATCCCTTTATAAATATAATCACCTGACTCTTCCCTGTTTTGTTTTTTTTTTTTTTTTTTTTTTTGCTTTATCAGCTCCACAGGATTAGATTGTTAGAGGGTGTGTGGTTTGGCTTGGGTGGTTTTTTTTTTTTATTCCTATAAACATGTATGTAAAGCACTCTGGAAGAAATATTCAGATTAAGTGAGTCAAGGGTGAAAGCATTAGTCATGTTGACACTTACACTGTCCTGCTAATAGTTCAAAGGAAACATATTACCAAAACAACAAAACAAATGGGGCAGTTTTCACACCACAAAGTTACTGCTAAGCTATAAACAGCAACCTCAACTTATTTGGAATGAAATAACCATTAATTATAGCTAACATGACAACAGCAGAGGGTTTGGCTTTAGTTTTTTGGTGGTTTATGTTTTTCAAGGTTCTGGTTTAACTTCCTACAAAGATAGTCAAATACTTAGCTTAGTCCAGCCTCTCTTACTATCTAGTTGAACAAAGTTAATTTAAGTTAAACAAATTTGAACAGACTTTCACAGAAGGCCTGGCCAAACCAACAAAATTGATCTAAATATTGATATAGAAGGGCACTTCTTAGACCATGATTTTCAGGAAGGAACATACTTCCTTACAAAATCTGCAGCACTGCATCATAAGATACATGGGACTTGCTCAGAAAGCACAAGCAACCTTCCAGTCTCAGAGAACTGGAAACTAAGAGTTTGATTTTTCAGAAGAGAAATTGTTGCTTTAAGAGTCTGGTGAGTACTATCTAACACAGTAATCTCTGGAATCAAAAACTGCTGACTGAAGGGTAAGAATATGGACAGGTCTGCATACACCAGAGTAAGAATTTGATTGCACCGTTGCTGTTTTATCCATCATTCTCACACTGATGAAATTCTGTTTTGCAGCAGCTTACCTTATGCAAATAATGTACAGGCACAAGTTTAAAGTGCTAAAAGCAGCTTGAAACAGCACTGATAAAAAAAAATATATAGAAAGTTTACCAGAAAGTAACTTAGGTATCATTTAGCTTTCCCTGATGGTCACTGTTGGGTTGCATGCTGCAGCCTACGTATGACAAAAAACCCCATACACAGGCAGCTGTGCCAGGCAGAGCTTGCAACCCCTGCACCCATCCCAGCTGCTTATCACTTCCTCACAGTAGCTCTTAATACTCCCACAGGTCTGGGAAAGCAGATATTCACAAAAGCCCCCTGACCTGTATCAACCAAAATAACTCAGGTTAGCAAAGCCTACTATTAAAACTGCTTAAGCCAGCATGGCTGCTGAAGCAGGAGAGACATCTGCCAGCTGTGATCCACACTTTGTCCACCAGCAGAACAAGTGTGTCCATTTTAAAGATTTGACACCACTCTATTCCTCATACACAGCTAAGCTCCCTACTTTAAGCAAGGGGTGCTGGGGTTTTTTTTTCAGGGTTTTTTGACCCAGACATTAGACACAGGTTACTTTCTTTAGGGAGACTGCTTTCCTTCACAAACTGTAAGGAAACTCCAGCAATTTCACTGGCTGCACAAACTTTAGTTGCATAATATAATGAGCACACAATAAATCAAAACAAAGATTTAGTATCAGCAAACTTTAGGGAACAAGCAAACTAATCTGACCAGTGTAAATATTTAGATTTCACAGTATAGATGAAAGCCAGTTTTCACTGGACTAGCACATTAGCCTTAAGGATTCTGTAATTATATTTTGCATGTGAACTATTTAACTGCATGCTACGGTATCAGTGGGTTTTTGTTTGGTTTTGGTTCCCCATGCCCCACCCCCACAGTTTTAATAACACAACACAATCATGAAATAATTCATGTTGAAAGGTATGTCTGGAGGTCATCTGGTCCAACCCCTTTTCCCCCAAAGCAAAGTCAGCTTCAGAGTTACACATGTTGCTCAGGGCTTTGTCTTCAGAGGTTAAGAAACCTCACCAGAAAAATCAAGGCAGGCTTTAAAAAACAAAACAAACACCAGTCTCCCTTCCTATCCCACAAGCTAGCCTGGGCTATGGCTATTCTTAAAGATATCAGAACTCCCACCAAATTTGTTCCCTTCAACACAACTTTTCACAAGAAAATACAACCAACAAGAAAACCAGAAATATTGGTAGGAGTTAAGGGGAAAAGTTAAAGCTAGTTAATTTATCTACTGCGAGCTCTTTTCTGTAGTAAGCACCTTGATCTCTTGTTGCAGAATGCAACAGACTTAGCAAGTGGTGTCCAATCATCCAGCTAGAGCAAACCGCAGAAGCAGCCGAGGACTGTACACCCCACCAGGCGATGTCAGCTATGTTCCTTACATTACCATGCACGTGCACACGTACAGTTGACCACCATCACATGAAAATACTTAAGTCCTTTGATAAGAGAGGGTCTGCAATGTCTCTGGAGGAAGAGCTACAGACAGGAGCAGAACATTTCACAGACCTTAAGACTTCCCTCAAGCAAGTGTCCCTGAGGAAAGTTGTACAGCAACAAGCAAGCTGTGGGCTAAATGCTTGGCTGAACTAGGACATCTCATGTCACAAGTGGCTACTACAGACTAACAGGGGGAAAAATATTTATAGAGTTATTTTCAGGTAGAAATGCTGTTACAGGAAAAGCCACCCAAAATTAGACTGCAGAAGAAAGAGTCACCAGGTGAACACTGCCTCATCCAGTGCAGTAATGTGATGTTTTGCTTCGCCCCTGATACTTGTATTTCTACTTATACAATGCTGATTCCAAACCCAGGAAGCTGTCCTACAGAAAACTATTCGTTGCAGCTCTTCCTACTACACCACTTCCCCAAGTCCACCTTAATGATGCTGGTATCAGTGTAGCTTCAGATCAGAGATGTCACATATGAAGAAAGCCCAACCAGTATCAAAAGACTCCCCCCCGTTGTGTAAGTTTATTTGCACAACACACACCATCTCCTCTCTTCCCTCCCCAAGGTGTAAATATAAATCTACCCTGCGGTACAAGGCTATGGTTTTTACACTTAAGTCAATATATTGCAGCACTGAGAAAAGAACGAACCCACAAACACCGCATCTTAAAAGAAAAATCCCACACAACGAGACAAAATAAGGAACAGCGATAGGCTCATCTGCCCCAACAAAAATAACACCGGCTGTTACACAGGACATACTACCTTAACCCAAATAAACCCAGACAGCCGCCGGAGATATCCGAGAAGAGCGAACCGGCGGGGCGAGAGTATCAGCAGGCACAGAGTGGCCGGGGGGGGGGCTGGGGAGCAGGGTCACCCGCCCCCCGGCAGGGCCGAGGCCGCGCACGGCAGCCGCCGGCGGCCAAGCTTCAGCCCAGCGCCCGGGCCCGGCCTCCCCCCGGCAGGCTGCCCCGGCCTCTCCTCTCCCCGGGGAGCTCCGCGGGGCTGCGGCCAGGCGCCGCGGGGAGGGGGAAGGGAAGGGGCGGCGAGCCAGCGCCCCGGGCTCGGCCTCCGCCGCGGCCAGCGGGGCCGCAGAGCGGCGCCCCGCACAAGATGGCTGCGCGGAGCCGCGGCGGGCCGGAGCCCAGCACGAGGGTGCCATCGCCCGCCGCCGCCTCCCCCCGCGGCCCCCTCTCCCCAGCAGGCGGGGCCGGAGCCCGCCGCGGCGGCGGGAAGCGGCAGCCGGCGCCGCCCGGATGCGGGGCGGCGGGAGGCGCAAGCGGTTCCTGTAGGTGAAAGGTCGGGGGGCGCGGGGCCGCCGGCGGGACGCGCCAAGGCCTGAGGCGAGGCGGGACGGGACGGGAGGGACGGGCGGCGCCCCGCTCCGCGGAGGCGGCGGGCGGGCAGCCGGGCGGGCCCGCACCGTTAACGCGCTGCGGCGGCCGCCACCAGGCCGCGGCCGCCGCCGGGAGAAGTCGCTCACCTGGCGGGCCCGGCGGCCTGCTCCGGCGGCTTTATTTGTCGGCGGCGGCTCCGGCTCCCGGGGGGGGTCAGAGTTCGCGACCCCGCCCCCTCGGCTCGGCTCCGCTCGGCGCGGCCCCGCCCCGCCGCGGCGACTGCGCCTGCGCCTGCGCTCGCGCCCGGCCGCCTGGCGGGGAGGGCGGGGGTCCCGGCGCGGGGCGGGGGGGCTCCGCGCGGGGCGGGGCCCGGGGCGGCCGTTAACGGCCTGCGCCGCCGCGGCGGGTGCGGGCGGCCATTGGTCCGGGCGCTGCTGCCGCCGCCGGGCATGAGGCCGCGGGGCGCAGGTGGCAGCGGGCCGGGCCCTGAGGAAAGCGCTGCTGGGGAGGGGGCGCCTGAGGCGAAGCTTCCTCACAGGTGGGGAAACGTGGCTCCGGCCCGCGTCGTTGTGCCGGCCCTGCGGGCCTCACGGTGCCCGTCAAGAGGAGAACTGGAGTCTCCGAATCCCCGCTTGCCGTGCTTCGCGAGGAAGCGGGAATGTGTCAGCTTTCAACATCACGGGCGCAAAGGGTTTTGCTTTTGGCTTTGGGTAGCTTGGCGGGGTCTTCCCACTGAGGCAAATACACAGATGAGACCTGGAGATTGGTTTCGAAACGTGCAACACGATGAAGACGTGAACCGCTTCATCACGCTGTGAGTTACCCTCGCAGTTAACTGCAGCAGTTCCGCCAGCGGTGTTCCAAAGAGCTGTCTTTCTCTGCCAGCATGGCAGCAGCAAATTACTTCCTTCAATGTCAACGCTGCTCTGAACAGGGTTTGGAAAGGCAGTGGGGAGCCTGGCTGCTAATGAGCGCGCTCCCAGCTGGAGTAGGACTTTCTAAAAAAAGTACCAGAGGAACAACTTACTGCTGTTCTGGCAATGTCTCTACGTTCGATTGGACCAAAGTTGTGTTAGCTAATTACTTAGTTTATGCTGATTATTTTAGTGACCTTGATTTTAAGGAAGAGTTTTATGCTTTAAATAGGTCCCTTTTCCCCCTTCCTCTTCCATCTGTTCAGCAAAGATTGTATAGCTGTGGTTGGAGATCAGCAGGAATTTCAAGATCATTTAGGCCACCGGGGCTGCGTGCACAGTTTCACTCTCTGAAATTCATTTAGACTATTTTATGCAATTTCTACTGAATCAGATGACATAAGCATCAACATCTGAGAAGCAGAGATGAAAAAGCTCCAAAGAATACAAGCAATTTATGTGTTAACATTAATAAAATCATTCATGCACGCTCTTATCTTGCCAATTCTGCTGCTGCTTTTCTTCCCACCCCCGTTCCCACAGCTGCACTTACATCTAGCCGCCCTAGCTCAAGATCACTAGTTCAGTCAGTACTTGCAAGCATCGTATTTTGCTTTTTGATCAGACACATTCCCAAAAGCCAAATGCAAATGAACCTTATGAAAAATGTTAAAATTGGAGCAATTAAGTTGCTAAGCATTTCCTGAAAGTGACAATGTTACAGCACTCTCAATTTACAGTACTTGTCACTTCCCAAACTAGCCTGAGCTGCACATCCACTTTCTAAATGAAGGAGCTTACTGCAGTTTAATTTAACAAATACCAAATTTTATTTCAGACAAGGATTCTGATACCCTCAATAGAGCAGAAATGTCACTGTAACCACTAAAACATGTTTTGATTTTTTTTTTTTCTTAGCAAGTGACCTGATTCATACTTGATCTGTATTACAAAGCTGTGTCAGCCAGGATTACGAGAGACATCCCTATCAAAAACATGCAGAGAAGCAAAACCCTTTATGTTGTTACTGCAAGTTATCAAAAAACTGCTTTCAAACATCTGTCAGAGAAGCACAAGGAGGCAGCATAACTAACCTGACAGAAAAATCTCTCCCTTACAGGCCCTGCTAAAATACTTAGGCCAACAGAAACTGTGATTCAGGCATACTTGAATAGATACAGCAGAACTGGATTTTGCAAAAGGATTTATTAGTGTAACACCCTTCATTTGACCTTCACATAGACGCAACTCCCTTAATTCTTTAGAATGATGATTTCTTACGATGCTTTCTTTGCCATGGGTACATCTATTCACCAGGAGACTGAAGAGAATAGCCCTCTCGTTCTGCGTCCTATGTCCCAGAACTGTCTTATCTCCACTGATAAATGTTCAAGAACATTGCATTAATGAAGTGCTTTCTCTATGGGTTAATGTATCCTTATGAGCTGTTGCTGCAGCTACAGTTTCTGCTCATAGACCTGTAAATCACACTGCATTGTGGCACACCGGTGTAGGGAGCCTGGTTCATTCCTGGACTGACGAAACTCGCAAGGACCATCACGCCCCAGGGCTGGGAGGTGGCTTCAGGAGATAAAGCCCCACTGCTTGGCATCCTACAGGTGGGACTGCTCAGGAGCAATTTTTTGGATTGTCACATTTTGTCTGCAAGCCGCATTCCACCACAGGCTCTGCACCCGGTTGTGGAAGGGCTCTATAGAAAACAAACATCGTGAATTTGTGAAGGCATGGGCTTTTAGTTTGGGGGGCTGGGAAAGAGGGAACAGAGAGAAGAACTAGACAGCAAGAGGCAGTTAAGGAAAGATGGGGGGGCAGGAAGAGGGAAATAATTTTTGTAGCAAAGACACCAGTTTTGGTAGTGAGAGTGTGTAGTGTCTTGGCCGACATGAGCAAGGTAACTCACTTAAAATGAATGTTTCAGGTGGTCAGACCCAGCACCAGCATCAGTCTGTGCACACAGTCTACCTTTTCAGGCCGTCTTCTGTTCATAAGGGCAAAACATAGTACAAATTTTAAAGCCAGACTGACGTGCAGGATAATGACAGCAAATTCTGCCATTTGAAAATCAATGAATACACGAATTACGTAATACATAAAAACCTGAAAATATTAAAAAAAAAAAGATGCAGACTCAACTAATGTGAATTTATTTATACAAAAATGATACATATCCACAGGAATATTTACAACTTTAAAATGTTTTAATTTACAAAATCAAGATTCTATTCTTTCATTCAGACTGTACGATTTAGGACTGCTCCAAATAAAAGCCTATTTGGATGGTAAATACAGGGGACAGCAGTTATGGCAAACAGATGCATTGAATGTGTCCTTCCAAACATCTCTTTACATTATGATTTAATATACATAATAGAGTAATCAAGTTTCCACACACACAAAATATTGAGTAAAATGTTTTCCATAGCTGCTCAGCTATCCATTTGTTTTAAGTCCTTTGGGCACAAAAAATAGTTTTCAGTTAAAGAGAATTCAGGATCCTAGAACCTTTCATTTGTCCAAGAATAAAGATGCTAGAGCTAATAATGCTAATGTCTGTCTCATACTCAACTAACAAACCTTAAATTAACTATAGATTCTTATAAGAAGAGGTAGCCAGGTGTTTAAAAACTTCTGCTCTTGTTTTAGTGTTTAGTCAAATAAAGAAGTGAACACTTCTAATGGTAATGAATCAAAATGGGAGGCAAGCTGGAAAAATAGGGTAAGTCTGAAAAGCAACCATCTCAAAATGTTATGAAAATGCCTATGTTGTGGGTTCTTCATACGACATGAAGCACTAGTGCTGGAGAAAGAGGAAAAGAAATATTCAAACATGGACAGAGACAATTTATTTCACACAGAATTAGACTGCAATATGTGTACTGCTGTTTTTAAGGCTCCGTTCCAATCTATTTCTGTCACAGAAAGATTTTTTGATTGATTAACTGCTTCTGGAAGAAGTCCTCTGACTTTTACAGAATACTTTAAACTATTTTCTCACTGCACCAAATCCTTGAGAGGTAGTTTGACGCCATACGAGGCAGAACTTGGGCACCATATTCAGTATGTATTTGACTTATTGCTCTGTTTTGCAGCAGGGAGATCGATGTCAAACCATAAATGGAAATTAGCTGGCTCCTAGCCAAATTTCTGATTAATTTGCTGGTTCATGGCTTTCTATCTTAGTTGGTGTGCAGTCCCTATAAAAACATTAAGCAGCTTTTCCCTTTGACGGTATCAACTGGAAGAGCCACATCACATCTACGTTACATTGGTATCAGTTTTGGTTTGGATACAGTAAAAACCATGTCAGAAATCACCCTGAAGAGACATGCTAATAGCTTACATGGCTTCAGTCAGCAGCTGTTTTTGAAAACTAAGTAAAAGCCCTTTATATATAACAAGAAAAAAATATTAATTTATCACTTTTGTATTAAAATATAAGAGAATAAAGGCTTTGATCAGACTCGCACGGAATTCAAACACTATCTGGTCAAATCGCTAGCGTTGAATGGGGGAAGGCAGATCTACAGCCTTACGTCCCTGATTCAGAAAGGTACTCTACCGAAATGCTGCAAGTCAATGAAATTACTTGTATACTTAGTATCAAGCATTAGGCTTCCAAGCCCACTACTAACTTAACAGAAGCTCTGGAAAATCAAGCTTCTTCAGAGCTATGTTAGTATTTTAGACCCAATCTTGAGGTATTTGAGGGAATAAGAGAATTTTGGTTCGCGTTTTCATTCTTGGCCTTTCTGTGATGACTACTAACTATACTATCATCTATTCTCTTTCCTTTGTCAGGCCATAGAATAGCTATTAACATGGGTTCAAACTATTAATTAAAAGTGAATTGCTCTTAATTCTGTTACCACAACTAGCTTTATTCAGAGGACTACTGAGAAGTGTTTCATACAGTAAAATTAACTGGATACATACGCATCGCATTTGACATAAAAACGGCTTCTTTCCATGTGTTTTTCATAGTTCTAGTTCCATTTATGCCATTGTAGAGTTAAAAATTTTTCAAAAGTTAAATAGAATAAATGCACCAGAGTCATCAGTAAGTATTTCCTAATGAGGTATACTGATAATTTTCTTAAAGGAAAAAAAAAAAAAAACCAACCAAACACCTAAAACTTAATTGTGTTTTAAAGTGTCAAACAGAACAAATCATAGTGTAAACAAAAGGTATTTCAAAGAATGGTATACATTTCAATGCCATCTGCACTAAAAAAGCTGGGTTTTCTTGGTATGGCAATTCCAGTTTAAACACAATATTTAAATTGACAATAGCTAAAAATTTTGGGAGAAGGGGGTGCATATATTTAACGTTCTTTGAACAATAGTTTATACAGTGTTTCATACTGCGTACAGAACTCATTTGACACAAAGTTTTGAAACAAATAAAATATTTCGTCTTTTCCCTGTATATCAAAAAAAAGTATTTTTTTACTCCGCTTTAAATTACTACTGGAAACATAAAAGAAAATATATCCTGCAGTTGTTTTGAAGATAACTCATTTAGTCTCTTTGGCATTTGTAGTACTGTAAAAGCTCTAGTGCCTTATCTCTGTAATTGCAAAGTCTGTTTTAAAATATTTTTCCCCTTTCTCTTTTTTAATAACTGAACTGTACTTTGCAATTGCTTCCGTGACACAGAATCCGTTGTACTGTTTTAATGTACTGGTATGCAAGATTTCAACTGCCATTCAAGGAAAGGAGCAGCAATATTATACAACTTCTCACAAAGGAGTTCACATAGCCAACAAAGATCCAAAACCTTTGAAATTCCTATTCTGATCTGTTCTTGCTAAATTGCAGAGAGAGCATCAGCAGCTCAAGACCTATACACAAATCATGAGGAACTGTACAATTGCAACAGATTTGTTTTGTGTTTTGTTTTGTTTTTTAAAAAAGCACAAACTTTACGAATATGTTGACCAACCACCTGCCATTCTGAAGACATGGGCACTTTGGACCTCATTGCAGATCTCACAAATAATTCTGACCATTAAAGTAAACATTGGAATTTAATAAATAACACAGTTTGTATCAACACAGAAATACACACAATTCTTTAAAAAAAATACTACCTTATACTAAAAATGCAACAACTCCTAATCCTGACAAATATACAGTTTTGTGTAGGTTGAGACGGCAGGATTCTGTTTCTTTGAACAGCTGCTGTACTCTGTTTTACCACCATCCTTGGACATTTTCCTTTAAACTTGCAGACACGATGCTGACACTGCTATAATATGGTGCCTTCTTGAAAAGCTTCTATCCACCTATTAGAAAATTAAACACTGTTAGGAAGTTGCTGGTAAAAGTATAAATCACACTGCTGTGACTAGCTACAGATTCACACAAGTAACATCGTACTTCCATCACCAGTTTGTTAGTGCAAATGTCAGAAATCTGTCCGATGAGTCCAAACACACAACGCTTGCTAGAGACTATTAGGTATCAGTACAAGGCCAGACGATAGAAACTTCTTGCTGTACCTCTTCCATACTGAAGTTACATGCATAAAGAACAAGCGAAGCTGGGGAAGCAAATACTCAAAAAGCAAGATATGCCAAGGTTCTGCCAAGTTTAATAACATGATTGCATACCTTTTAAAAAAACCCAATGCTGCTTTCTCTTATTTCACTGCAAACGTGATCTGGGATGAAACAGGACACTACTACAACTGAGGTAGCCACCTGCATAACCCACGCCCTCCGCTACTGCAGCTGGTACACGGGTATTAGTGAAGGACTAATGGGGCTGAGGGGGGAAGCCACAGGGCACGTGGGCTGGGGTGGAGGAATGCTGCCTTTGCATGATGACAGAACTTCCCCTGTATTCATACACACAATATGTGCCACTTACGAACTACATACTAACAAGATACCCTGTACGTTATATCCGTGGAAATACAAGTATATGTAAGGGGCGGAGGGGGGGAGTCCCAAAGAGCTGATCCAAGGTGTCCTAAACTGGAAATTGCAAGTCAATATTCAGATACTTTTACCTACAGCTGTGGTTTCTGTTCCTACTTGATTATGAGGGTGATAAACATCCTCAACCTTCTCAAGGTTGCAAAAATTTATGTTTCTGAAGCACTCCGATGCTACACTGACAAATACGGTAAAAAATGGAATAATTTTGTCTTCTGAGTGAGGGCTGAACGGTCTGCATGTAAAGTTAAGGGGCCCACATACTGATGATTTTTTTTTTTCCTGAGTGAAAATCTTGCAAGAACTGAATGAGACAAAGATTGTAAAATTATCTTTATCATGGAAATTCAACCCTGTCTTAGTATTCATGGAGTATCTAAATGTTAGTCACAGATGTCGGCTCTTTCTAGCCCTGACTGTTTAACTTTGTAATTGTGTGCATGTTCTTTGAATTTAAGCTTTTGGCATGAATGTATACAGCACGTGTAAGTGCTCATGCCTGTCTGCACACACAACTCAAACTTCTTCTTTTTAGGGCTCACTGTATTTTCCACTGCCATCTATTCATTAAAAATAACTAAAATGGAATACAAATAAAACAAACTCATAAACAGTTTAAGCATTGAACATAGTACTGGACTAACAAATTTAAAAGCTCAACAAAAAGTAAACATCTGTTAAAATTTATTACTGCACTTACACAAATATGTCAGCTATTTCTTTGGCCCTAACAGGAAGAAAAATAGTGTCCACTGATGCAAACAGGCCAACAGCATGTTCTTTGTTTTTTCTTTTAATGCTATCAAAGCAGCATTTATTCTGGAGGTTCAGCATAAATCTCCCAAGGATATTAAATTCTTGGAGAAAGCTTGCCATTTAAGGTACTTAATGTTATTCCTAGCCTCAGTAAAATAGAGTGTGTCCAATTTCAAGTTTTCCCACTGATGACAAAAGCCATTGTCTGCATAGGAAAACAAAGCTGTTGAATGCCTTGGATTTTTTGTTTTGTTTTGTTTTATATAGTACAAATGAGGACACAGTGGAAACAAGAGAATACTATCTTAAATAACAAGGAAACATTTGTGTGCATCTGCAAGAAAAATACCCCCAAAAACCAAATAAAGACTTCCAGATTTTGTGTGTAGAGAAATGTCATTAAGCATGTTCTCAGCTGTTCAAAATTTTCAGTAGCCCTGGGTACTTTGTTTTTCAGAATATCTGTACTTCCACAAAACTATACCTGCAGCCATTTGAATGCTTAAGTATTAATAATGGACTAGTTAATGCATTAAATCTATTTTATTAATGTAAAATCCATTTGGGAAAACTGCAGTGAAACCAGTCAGATAAGCTAGGCATACAGGCAAGATAACTTAAGTGTATTGCTTCCATGCTCATTTCTAGTTTACTCCATGATTCATGTAGCATATGTTTTCTACTGATTAATGACCAAGGTTCTAGGTTACTTTCTATAAAACACACACAATACATAAATAGGTAAATATGACTCCAACTCAGACACATCAGCAGGACTTGACATCAAACAGCTTGTGTGAGTGTTCTTTGAATTCAAGTTTTTGGTCTGAACACATTAAGTGTGCCTAGGGGCTTGTGCACTTCTGCACACACAGTTCAAACTTCTGTCCCTTTACTTTTTAGGGTTTGCTTTATCTTTCACTGTCATATATTAATTAAAAATAACTAAAATTTACAGCTGGAAATAAAAAAAAGGACACATCAGTTAATTCTTAAAACACATTTTCTGGATTTCTGCAAAGGTAACATTCAATTTTCACTTGAGCAAACCATGGATAGAGGAATGGGCTAGAAAAAAAAAAAAGATTTCTTATTTTGTCTTAGACTTTTCCGTTCTCCTACATTCATTCTTTTGCAGAGGACAGTCTGCTTCTTCATTTAAAGCATTTCAGAAGTCCTAACAAAACCAGGACCTTGTGCTTAAGTAATTTAAAAGTTTTATTTACATATTACATAATATGCATCTTTTGTACATATGCTTAATCTGTGACTATTAACATTCATGACTTCTGAAACATTTTCTAGAAAGAAATAACAGAAATGAATTCAAATAGTTTCTTACTTTTGAGCTGAATGGGGATCATCTGCTTTAAATATGTAAAATAAAGTGTTTTTGTGCAGTAAATGGAACACTCTAGACTCTGAGTTTTCATCTTTTACTTCACTGACTGTGAATCCAAGTAAAGGCTGGCTCTCTAACGCTGCCACATCCTATTTTACAGGGAAAAAAGCAAACAAGACAAAATTAGAGCTTGTAAGACATACTAAGGAATGCATTTAGACTTTACTCATGCACCATACCGTTGCAACAGATTACACCACAAACAAGTTGTTACAAATAGTCGTGCACAAAATGCCGCTTTTTATAGTCTCCACGCACGAATCAGGGGACAGGAAATGACAAAACCTCATAGACTTCAACATTGCTGTTCCTCTTTTTATTTCCCTGGTAACATCTACCTTGTCTTTGACTGTATAGTCTCATCATTCTGCCTGGTAAGGACCACTTATAGCAAAAGATCAACTACCACCTGGCAGCAGACCAAAGGGCCATCTAGCCCACTGCTCTCTCCAGCAACCTTAGCAGTGAGTTTTCATGTCTTAAAAGTGATATGGGATGCAATTAGCTGCACTGAGTATACTAAAAGGAGGAGCTATGGATGTAATCTATGTTCTCAAGCACTGGAGTCACACTCCAAATGTTTTTGATGGCTAAACTTATTTTGCTTTCTGTTGCTGAAAATTAACAGGATAGGGAAAAAAAGTTGCTGAGTGTTCACAAGTGGTTGGCTAGGAAAGAGTAGCAAGAGAAACTGTACCTTTTTACCTTCTCTTCATTTAATTTCAAAACCTGGCTAAAAAGGCAACCTTTTCCCTTCCTCATTCATCTCAATTCCTTTTTTTTACGCTCATGTCTTTTGATTAATAAATGCAATGCACAGCATTTTTGGAAGAAAAAAAGGAAAAAAAAAAAAAAAGTATTTTCATCCTGCACCCAATTCCAAAAGAGTGTTTTGTAACTAGGCAGGGTCCTGCAATGCTTCTGGACAGAAAAAATAAACAAAGAATGTACATAAACTGTACTGACGCATCAGGTGAAGACTTTGGTAATTGCCTCTACATTGAAACAAGAGTATCCTGTGAAAGCAGCGTTTCTTGACATCGGAAAACAGTCAAGTAAGGCTTAGCAATCTGTTTTATCATCTTAGGTCTCTGTACCACTAATAAGTGGTCTTTGTATCACTGGGAACTAATACAAGTAGCTTAAGTGGGGTTTCCTGGCTAAGGCCACACTGGACCTTCCCTTGAGACTCTCTAAACAATGTCTCCCGCAATGGCTCATCAAGATGAAAACTACGGACAGATCTTCCTTAGTTTAAGGAAAGTAGCAAAGTAGGAAAGAGTTAATTTTGTGATTGCAAGCTGCAAACTGAAGCTACTCTGGAAGGCTGGTATCTCAGAGGAAGCCAAGCAAAAGAAAATTTAAGGTGACTGTCACAGACTAATACGCCTTTCTTTACAGTTGCCAAAGTCTCCTTTGCAACTGCCAGAAGAGACACAATGCTCTAAAATATATTTCAAATCTTTGCAAAAGGAGTTGTTTTGTACGTAATTATTTAAGATATTTTCAGAACTACTTATGGTTTTTTACTATTGCCAATGCTGTGGTAGAAATAACATCACAGGTTCTGGACATAATTCAGAAGTTCTAAAATAAAAGTTGGCACTACAGCAGGAACAACCCAGGAACAAATCTGAGCACAGACCAGGAAATAACTAGAGTAGGGGTGGCATGGGGGTGAAGAAGAGTAATTCTCTACATGGTCAGGATAGGTTGGGCCTTACATTTTGAAAGAAAGTGAGGGATAGCAATACCTTTAAACAGATGCTTTGGATATTTTGCTCTTGAAAGCTATTAGCAAACTATAACATATGATACAAAGAAGTGAAAACCAGGATCTTCCAAGTGCTACAATACATCCATACATGTTCCAAAGCATTATAAGATGCAATAAAACTACATCCTCAGCACATGCTAGGATGTGCAGAGCTTATATGTATTGGTTAGACATTATTCCACACTGCAATAGGACTACACATTCTAAATAAAAAAAGCAAATGCCATTAGATAAGATGCATTTCTTTTTTTTTTTTTTCTTTCTCCTACTGCAGCACTGTATACTAAATAATAACTCCAGGCTGAAGATGACAGTTTGGGGACAAGTAAAGAGATGTAGTTTGTTCATTTTCTAAGTGTTCAAAACACCTTATGGAACTGCAAAACAAGACACTTCAAGACGCTTTTAGAATGTTGGCTTTGCCACTAGTCCAGTGTGATGCATCAAAAGAGACACCCATGTATTTAACTGACTCAGAACATGCCTACAACTGTGCAATGGTGTGCAGTGCAGAGGTACTCAAAGCTAGGTCTGGAATCAGAAACAGTGTAGCTGTATGTCCTGGTTTCAGCATATTATGGTACCAAGCTTCCTGGGCCTTTTCAAAAATACTACATGGCAGTCAGATCAATTACTGTTAAGGTAATCTAATTTTATAGCTTGTTTTTAGATTATAAAAATAAACAACTTTGTTACAAAGACAGTATTATCATTGGATATTTGATTTCTAATACGTAGTCTCTTACCTCACTAGCAGCATACGTGTATAGCACCTTATTTTTTATAACAAACCATAGGTGTTTCCATGGTTTCTTACTGCCCTTAGATCTGTGTAGGTAGCCACTCATTGTAGAGTCTTCCGTATTTGCTGAAACCTGAAGAGGGGAAAAAAAAAAACCCAAAACAACAACAAACCAACCCCAAGAGAATATATGCATCTGTCCAGGTTTTTGCAGTACAGTTTTTTTTAAAAATGGATCTCCAGAGCCCTGTCCTGTCAAAGACTCTTGATTCTTACCTGATCTCAAGTTTATGTTGCTAATTAACTCAGATGGCTGAAAGAAAAACAATTTTGTCTGCCACCATCTATCTGGTCTGGAAGAGAGGTTTCTGCAGTCACTAAGGGTTGGAACTTAAACTGGATGCAACAGGACAAGAGAGGGCTGAGACTCTGAGGACCACGTACAGCTGGAGAACACACATTCCTATGTAAGAAGAAAAATTACTTCCTCCCATTCCCAAGACCTCCAGTGTAGGTAGGCAGAGTTTAGCTCTACCTTTCCTAATCATAAGCCAAGAGCTGAGCTGGTGTAGGAGTCTTCTCATTGACTGTTGGTACAGAGGTAAATCACAATTCCTTGAAACACAGGGAAGCAAGAAAGAAATTACAATTCTGACTCTCTCTGAATCACAGTCTCACAGGAGTTTATGCAGTTTATATACTGCTTCATCATTCAGGTCCCCGCCTATATAAAACTAAGGCCCAAACCACTGTTACAGGAGAATTTTGACTTTTGATTCTAGAGAAGATGGCTAAAATACAGAATTATTTTTTTCATTGGTAATATGGATGATGTAATACCAACAAGGCATTGCTTTTGACCAATAAAGCACTTACTTCTTTGAGGGCTGCAGGGATTTTTTTCTGCTTTCTTCCAGAGGGAATACTATGTAATACTGTAGACAAGGCACTTGATGGAGATTTATGGTTGACTGGGGATCCGCTCTTAGGAGTGCACTGGTTATCTAAAATGCATAGGATGAATATATTGCTTTCATGTCACACATGACTAAACACAGGCAATGAGTCTTGGACTTTTTTTCTTAAAAACAGCTGACAGTTTTATTCTGATTACAGTGTTTCAATAGTAACACCCAATCACATTAAATTCAGTGTTGAATTAACTTTTCAGTATTATCATCAACACCATGAGTTAGAATTCCCCAAATCACAATCAGACTAAAAAAACCACAAGAAATTTAAAACTAAATGGATTGGTCATGTTTGTTTTCAAAGTCTGTTTTCTTGATGTTGAACTACCTTTGCCCATTAGCAAGGTGAAAATTAAATCTTAAAATCCACACCAAATTTTTAGAGCTGTCCTCTGCAGTTCAGTCTGTGCTTTACCTCTGTTCCCCAACTCTGTCCTTCAATTCTATACATCTGTTATCTTCTCAGCTTTTTTCAGCATGTATGCTGTAGAGCTCACACACACACTTCTGAAGATTCCCATCTCCAGAGCACGTGCTGTCTTTCTCCACTGCCGCAGGCAGTTCCTTCATCTCTCTTGGAAGATTTCTGCAACACCTCACTCCTTTAAACCCCCATTTTCTAGCAACACCCACCACTATTTTCCACCCCAGCCTGGAAGGCGTAGGGCTGCCCTAAGCTTCATTAACTCCCCTTCCAGAGTTGTCACTGAACATGGTGAGGCTCTGAGATAATGAGCAGAGCAGGAGAGTAATTGGATTGCCAGCTGTACCGCACCTGCTCCGCAGCTCTTTTCCCAGCTAAAAGCACCTGCCATTGCCTGCAGCACAGCAGCCCCTAGGGCTGAGTGCAGAGACCTGCAGGTGATCCAGGCAATCCACCTTCCCCATCACTGCAGGCTCCCACCGCCACTTCAAGGGTTGTCAGCGCTGCTTTCCACATCCCCATGACAAATGCCACTCCGAGCATGCTGGAAGCCATAGCTTGATTATTTCACTGAGGCATCACAGATTTCCTGATACCCTAAGAGAGCTTGTGTCGAACTGGAGCCCCTGCCAGAGTGAAGGGCAGCAAACTGTTTCAGTCCCTGCTTATGGTTCATTTGTGTATTTTATACTAGACTCTTTGGACAGAATTCAGAGCAAGTCTTCTGAGATGGGACTGGATTCCCACCTCACTGGGAGGTTTCCCCGTTGATTCTACATTCATTTCTGCATAGTGATACGAAGCTTCTTCAAAGAGACAGATTTGAGTTCCCTCAGGATGAGAAGGAAACTGACCCTGGATCTCCTCCCTAAGCAAATGTTATTACCGCCATGCATCAGGAGTACCACGTACTCTGAAAGTGTTTCAATGAAAATAGCTCTAGCGATGGTGTTTTACATTGAAATACATGTTCCCAGTGGGCGGCAGGCAACTGTTAAGAGTTTGCCCTCAAAACTAAGGCGCAGATATGCCAAATTCTCGAATTCCAGATGAGCCAAGGCTTGAGGCTGAAGAAATTCAGCTTCAGTAAGATGAAGACCTATGTCTTCACAGAGCCCCAGAACCCCAGCAATCTCAGCAGCTTAGCTGGCAAAAATGAAGTTTACAGGCTGTCCTGGTTTCGGCTGGGATAGAGTTAATTTTCTTCCTAGTAGCAGGCACAGTGCTGTGTTTTGGATTTAATAGGAGAAGAATGTTGATAAAATGCTGATGTTTTAGTTGTTGCTAAGTACTGCTTATGCTAGTCAAGGACTTTTCAGCTTCCCATGCTCTGCCAGGTACACAAGAAACTGGGAGGGGGCACAGCCAGAATAGTTGATCCAAACTGACCAAAGGGCTATTCCATACCATATGACGTCATGCTCAGTATATAAACTGGGGGGGGTTGGCCGGGGGGCAGCGATCGCTGCTCGGGAACTGTCTGGGTATTGGTTGGCGGGTGGTGAGCAATTGCATTGTGCATCACTTGCTTTGTATATTGTTATTATCATTATTATATTGTTACTATTATCATTACTATTTTACTTTCTTTCAATTATTAAACTGTTCTTATCTGTACCCAGGAGTGTTTCTCACTCTTACTCCTCCAATTCTCTCCCCCATCCCATCGGGGTAGGGGGAGTGAGCGAGCGGCTGCCTGGTGCTTAGTTGCTGGCTGGGGCTAAACCACGACACAGGCATACAAGTTACAGAGAGTAAAAGTACACATGAAGGACACTGGGAGGTCATGATAAGATGCAAGGACTTTAATGTACACTTGTACCCTGTTATTAATAAAAAGCAATGTAACACTAGTTATCTCAAAAAGAAAGCGGCATAAGCTACATGTCATTATCATAGGGCAAATGCATGCATGTTTCTGGAAGGAAGAGCTAATGTACTGCAAATTCAATTCCTAACTTACTCCACAGAAACTTTTTGGGGGTCTTATAACCTCAGATGCCTTTAGATTGGATATTAGGAAAAATTTCTTCACTGAAAGGGTTGTCAAGCATTGGAACAGGCTGTCCAGGGAAGTGGTGGAGTCCCCATCCCTGGAGGTATTTAAAAGATGTGTGGATGTGGTGCTTAGGGACATGGCTTAGTGGTGGACTTGGCAGCGCTAAGTGAACAGTTGGACTGGGTGATCTTAAAGGTCCTTTCCTACCTAAATGATTCTGTGCCTATTGCTTTTCAGGCACTAGCAGCATTAGGCACTTGAACCCAGCAGTAAAGAGGAAGCACAGACATACCGTGGTAATAAGGGCCACAAAAATAAGACAGTTTGTGCAGATTTTCTTTACCTTGTTTCTGTAGCTCCCTGAAGCAATGATCACATACTCTTGCTGGCTGGTTTTTCATATAGTCTAAACCATGTTTATTTGATGAACAAGCTTGACAGACAATCTGGAAACGCATAAAAGCATTATTGTACATGATGTGCACCTGTAAATCACTAAATGGTCAAAGACATTCACTTCAATACTGTTAATCCGATAACAGAACCTGAAATAGGCACTATTTTACACTGAAAATGGTTTAAGATCTTGGCTTTTCTTTATGTCCTTATGTTCAACACGCTGCTCTTTCCTCCTCTAAATGAGAAAAATTTAAACAGAAAAAAAAATCACTGAATTACACAAGTCAATAAGACAATGTTAACAATCCATGAAAAGTAGAATAAGCCTACTGTGTTACTGAACTGTTTAGATCATAAGCTTTTAAAGAAATAACTAAAAATAGTCATTGCTCTCTTGACAATTTCTCCACAACACAGATGTCTCAACTGCATTGAATTCTGTATGCTTACTTGATTAAAACAAGAAAAATAAAGGTTTATTAGATATACCTTTCATAAGTGTTAAATACAAAATAAGTCTGGTACTAACTTAAAAACAAAATCATTATTTATCTTACAAAAATTAGTGAGGAAGGCATTTTTCTAATTTCAGCTAACATTCTTCATTTGTACTACGTAATTGCAGAAGCAGAGGACAACCGTAAATAGTACTCCAAAATGCAAAGTAAGAAACACGTAACAGGTTAAAAGGTTGAACACTGGTCTGTCATAACACCCTATTCAAAAAAAAAAAAAAAAACAAACCCAAAATCCCCAAACAACCCAACACGTTGTTTTTAATCCATACAATTGTGTCATAGTACAGTGTTCTCTTAAAAGAGTTGTTTGGGCGCAATCAGGCTCCATCTGTATTTGTCACACAAGGAACCTGATGACTAACTGAAAAGGTAATCACAAAATTGCCTAACCTTTCCACATGCCCTGCAGTGATGCCTTCTCCATGTCAACGTGAATTCACTTGTACAGATCATACACATAGTGGCTCTAGTATCAGGGATCCAAATTGGAGCCTTTGATCCCAGCGGACTATCTTCTTCCTGTTTCTCTGGATCTGCCTGAGAGAACATAGGCAGAATACCATTACCTTCAGTGATGAGAAATAAGATTAATATTTATCAGTGATTATAGGTTAATTATGTTGGAAAGCCTCTGATAAATTGTCATAGTCTTAAATGTTATCTACTATTTCATCAGTGACCGTTATAATGCAAGCCTCAAGACAGAGCTGCATTTAATTAGTTCAAAAAAGCTGTGTGACTTTCAAGCTTTACCAGCCTATTTATATGAATAGCTGCTATAGTTTAAAATATTTTCATTTAATTTTTCTGTTCACAAGAGTACCAGGAGAACCAAGAAAGCTGATTTGGGTTTTTTGGAAGAAAATAATTTTAAATTTATGAAGTAGATAACATTGTGAAATATCATTCTGTTCTATCATTTCTTCACTTATCATTTACCATCCTGTTTTATTATTCATCATGGAATGCCTCTCATTTCTCTAAACACCTGCAAACAAGTTTTATATTCAAAAAGGGAACAAACCAATAATAATGGTGTGATATACCTCTTCAAGACTTTTGCTAGGATTAAATGTGATTTTCTTTTTTGTATATTCTTCAATTGACTTTGAGATAGCTTCTAACCACTCATCTCTTTCTGTAGCAGAACTGTTGGAGGAAAAAAAAAATCAGTTTATTATTGTTATTAACATTTAAGACTAACAAGCAAGTGTTGATTAGAATTCTATTAGCTTTATTACACATTGACTTAACTCTCTTGCAATTTCAGTTTTATAGACCATCTCCAGTTCCTACTTAAACTGCCATTTTTTTTAAGTGTCCACATGGTGTCAGTTATTTGTGTTGATTAACACTAAAGAAGATTTCTGTGTTTGTTGTTATGATGTGGATTCCCTCCCTCCCTTTCCTCCTTCCAAAATACCCTGTGATTGTTTCAAGGCTTGTATGTCAATGCTTCCCCCTTCTCCCTGGACCCTTGAATAGCTTGAGTAACCCTGGTGTAAATGGTGTTCCCAGAACAAAGGCATGGGCCCTCCCTCTTGAGAGGGTCTCTGAAATTTCAGCAAGCCCTTTTTCCCCCCACTTCCTTCTGCCTCAGGGTGCAGTTTGTTTGCTGTGAAACCCCGAGCTTCTGTCAGAAAAAACATGCTGTCTCTTCCCCAGCCTCGTGCTTCTGACTGACTGTTCCTACCAGGTCATGCTGCTTTGAAAGAATCCTTTTTTGCCAAATTTTTCCATTGGATTAGCTGACCCAAAGAGATAAACAGATAAGCTTACTGTATGTCTTTATCCCACAGCTGGTGGATCACTAATCAAGTGCAAGGAAAGCCTTAGGCTGACGTGGCATGGCACAAGGAGTAGGGAGAACAAGGAGTGCATGGCACAGCAGGAGCCTGCAGCTATACTGGGTTACACGCAGTGCCAAAGCACTTCTGAGGCCATGGGCTGACAACTGCTTTCACATAATATAAATCCGTGCTGCTGCTGCTGCAAAGGACAGCCCAATATACTCCCTCTCAGCCACTAAGTCTCATTTTCTCCCTTGTGCCAGAACACACACGGCTTCACAGTGGGCTGTAAGTGCAGTGGGCTGGACTGGGAAATAAATCCTTATTACAGCAAGCCATCGACCTGCCCTTCCTCTGGATCAATTTACCGACTGGGTTCATCACACAGCTGAACAACTACTTGTGCCAGCACCATGGAGGGTGCTCTGAGGAAGGAAGAAGCAGTTTTTTGGCAGAGGAACAGCTAGACCGCTTGTTTAAGATGCCATGCCAGCTTTAAAAGGGCTTCTAAAATTTAAACTAAATTTAAACTAATTTAAACCTACTACCAACATTTTTTTTTAATTCCTCACTTCTTAAATAGTATCAAATAAATTAATTAGTTTAAACCAAGGAACTGAGCATGATGAAAAAGGAAAGTTAGGGATGAGGAAAGCAATGATTTACACACATTAGGTGTGCAACACCGATTATTATTTAATGGCTTTTGTAGGTGAATTGGGAAGCTTTGATCATCTTTGAACCTTTAAGGAAAATCCTTTGAGCTGGGGTTTTGAACTGGATGGAACTGAGTACTATACAGAATCAGAGAGGACAGATCTGGTAAGGTAAACACAGGGGAAGCCTGTGAGGCACGAGGGAAAAAAAGGATCTAGCGCACACAGCAACAAAATCAGAACAAAAGGAGAGGAAGTAAGATACAAGCAAGGGCAAAGCAATGTATTATTGTCTGTCCCAATATCTCACACTGAGTGAACGTTTCGTTCAGTTTATTTACCTTTGCTTCCTCATCCGGTAAGAACCATCCTGGTCTGCATTAGCTACATAACATTGATAACTAGCTCTAATCAACTCCTTCGGCTTTTTCAAAATCTGGTTACATTTAATTAGGTTCCTAAAACTGTATTAAATAATTTAATAAGTTGGCTCAGTTTTGGGAGATTAAGCATCCCCAATCACATGGGGATTGCTACATATGCGGCTGCTTGCCCAATGAGCTACATGGGTTACACCCCAATATTTCACTAGGGAGCTCACACTTGGTAGGTTTGCTAGTGCTGGCTTTTAGGGTTGTTTACAATCCTTCAGAACTTAAGAGGAAAGGCGGTGTCATCAGCAACTGAACTGATGTAATGGTTTGCTGCCGCAAAATAGACAGTGTTTCTTCTGCTGTTGCTGCCAGCCCCCGCCCCAGCTGCACAGCCCTACCACCTCCCTCACTGCAGGTCCAGTATTTGTTGCATCCTTCCAAAAGCTGTTTTCTTTACTAAAATGGCAAGGTTTTCTTCGGGTTTATTTTAAATTTTTTTTTTTTTTTTTTTTAATTTAAGATTCTATTTAACAAAACAGCATAAAACTTTTAAATAGATTGCAGACAGCCCCAGCAATTGTTATTGCCGGTAAACGTGTGCGAGGGCCACACGTCGCAGCTGCCCAACGGAGTAAGCGGCTCGGTGGTCCCAGGAGGGCTCACGGAAGTGTGCCCCTGTTGTTTCCAGGATCAGAGCCTTAGGGCACCTCTCCCAGCTGAGCTAGTCTCGCATGAGCTACCCTTATGTTAGGTGAGGCAATGCAGCTATGTGTGCCTGGGGTAGCTCTTTGCTACCTTTATTGAGGGGGACGGGGCCAGCTGGCCTCAGACCACATCAGGCTGGCACAACTATTGTTTGCAGGACCAAAGCTTGACTTCTGCACAGCGCTGTATCACGCAGATGCGCTAACTTGTTTCTCCAATTAAGAGATTTCTAGTACAATACTGCATTGTACCCTGTAAACCAATACACATTCCTACAGATACCCCAGGAAAACTGAAACCTCAACCCAGACTAAATAAAGCAGAATATAATACAGTCAGTAAAACTAAACCCGAAGTGACAAAGACTCTTGCCTAAACATTAATCTATATGTCAGTTATTAACTGGCTTACATGTGTATTACTAGCATTAATAGCATAACATACTATTACTATACATATGTGTTTTTCACCAGCTTAATTACTCCCCTCCCCATCTCTGCCCCCAGGATCATTTCAGAATCTCTTTCTTAGTGTACACTCCATATAAGGCTTATTATTTGAAAAAACACAGAGGTGAAATTTGTCTCCAACATCTGTAAGATTAATTTGAACAGTTTTGTAATCGAGATTTTTACCACCTAAGAGCCAAAAAGCTGTTAGAATGAGGTATCATCAAAAGGAAGATGCAGTCTGTATTGACAAGATACTGATTCTCCTCACATCCAGGATACTTATCAATAGGAACAATAAAATTAATTGGGAAAAAATACATGCAAGCACCTATTGCTGGTAGTTTTTCACTTGTTTCCCTCCTACACCACAACAGACCCAGGCCTCGCTTATAGACAGATAACAATTTGAAAATCCTCATTTACACCTGGGGTCCCCAGCACTCCTTCATCCCAAGCGAACACAACCTCTCTCCGTCACTGTTGTGTAACTTAGGGCTCTTGCACACACATAGCTTCCAGCAAGTATAAAAATAACAGAGCTGAACATGCTCCAAAGATGCAAGATCAACAACACTAAAAAATAAAGATCAAATCAGAGCCGCTTTAGTCAGTAATATGAAGGTAATTTCAGTAATTTCAAGGTCAAAACAAAAGCATGTCACAAACTCTGCCCAATTTGATGAGAATGTTATATATAGGGGTCTTCCCCTATGGACCAGCATGTATTTCACAGGAGTTGCTTTTAATTTACCACTTAATGAGTTCCTCAAAAAGACAAGTCTACGCTGGTTTGTGGAAAATAGGTAGGTTGTATTTCAAGATTATAATCTTTTCACAAGTTCCAATGATTTTTTACAGTTTTTTAAAACAACTGAATTAAAAGTGAAATGCTGTTTCAAGTCAAGCAGAGATAAATCCACATTGCCTACTGCAATCCTAGAAATGTCTTGTGACACCCAGTCACCAAGACACCTAAGCAGCACGGACCTGCTCATATTATTCTGGAGCAGAATCATACCCTGAACTGTGAAATGCATCTTTTTTTCCCAATGTGCAACAGAACCATAAGAAACATCTAAATTTCTTGAAAAAATACAAAAATATGCCTTTCAAGTCTGTTGTTATAAATAACTACTGCTCAGACAATTGAGCTACTTCCTTTGGCTACTTTGACAGGGTTAACTCTGGTCTACCCCTCAGCTAGAGATACTGCTATCTTTGTGCAGACATCCTCATGTTGGTATTTACAACGTCACACAAAAAGCAGCAGTCTGGCCTTGCTCAGCTTTGCTAAACAAAAGAGAAAACACGTCTTTCTTCATTGGCATCAGCACTGTCACAAATGTCAGAACATATAAAACTCCAACTCAAACACAGTAAAAGCAACAATCCACAAAACCAGGTCTTTGCTAAAGGCATCTCGGTGAAGGCAGACCAGAGCTGCGCTGGTTTAGCGGCCATGTATCCCTTTGGTGCCGCATGGAGAACTGGGTTTTCTGGTGAAGACAAGCACCATTCCAGTAATTGCTGCCATTTCCATAATTTCAGATTCACTGAGATCCATTTCTTGTTTCAATTACACTGTTATTTTAGCTAGAAGACCAGGATGATTTCTTCCAATTCATATCAGTTACCAATAATAATATCAACATGTATTGTCATACTTTATATCCTGTCCTGTTAATGCACTGACAGGCTATATCAGTAACTTTGGAAGAACAAAAAAATACTGAAAAGCAAAGCCTAAAATTAATTGAATTGAAACAATTTTAATTCATGTTCCTCTCAAGGAAAGGCAGTGAGAGGATAATATTTCAATTTACTTAAAGTTTCTGAATGTGTAGCTAAGCTGAAAAGGAGGAACAAAGCAAGAGTTTTATTTACTCTGATTAGCAGTTAAGTGTCTTGAGGACAGCAGAATTCCTACCAGCTGCAGCCTTAAGCCCAAATTGCTCAAATTCCAGCCACATTTACTATAGCTTTTGTGCTTCTATCCATCACTTCACAATGGGCAGTCTTCCTTACAAGTCAGGGTGACCTGTATTAGAGACTGCAAATTCCTATGGTGTCTGTGAAACTTACTACACGTGACCAGGCTTCCTTTCTGCCACCCCATTTAAAAATAAACTTAAATTTTCAAAATCCGATTTTGAACGTGAACAAAAGTAAATTAGAACAAAGCCTACCTTATTTCCAGAAATCCATCTGTCACTCCCTCTATTCTGTAATTACTCTAGCCAAGGGTAACTTTTTATTACGTAAGTGCAAAATAAGCTATAAAAAGCTTATGTGGCCTGTTTGAAACCATGTGGGTTTTAAATAATTTTTCATTTGTAAGACTTACCTTGCTGAAAGAATGAAGGATCTCTCTACGCTTTCAATGTTCAGTTCATTCTGATATGCTTCCTGGGTTGGCTTTTTAACCTTCAGTTCAGAGAGAAAACTTGACATTCAAACTGAAATTGTACTTTTATAGTTGCTTTAGTTTTACTTGCCATAAAATCGCTTAGATTTTTATTGCAAAGGGATACACTGGAGAGAAAAATCTCAGAAGTAGATCACACACCAGTCCAGAGAGCCCAGCTACACTAAGATTACATGCAGCCTACCTTTTTATTTCACTGGGGCCCCATACAAACACCAGAGCTGTACAGGGGAATGAAGCTCAACAGCTGTCAGACACCTCCAGCTGTGCTTCAACACGCCCAGGCCCATTGCCCTCTAAGCACTTCCTGCAACTGGGCAAAAAAAGGTACTGCTGCTGCTGCTGCAGGGCAAGATGTAGCCTACTGGTGTACCCCAGAGTGGGCATCTGCCCCATACCCCCAAGGGCTGGACCACCCTGCTGATGCTTCTGAGCTACCAAGTTTCAAACATAAGGAGGTTTAACAGGTAAGAGTGGTTCTGAGCCACCCCGAGATACCTGCTGGCAGAAGAGATTTTGCAGCTCTGCCTGCAAAAGCTTGGACCTGGGCACCAGATCTGCACTGCAGCTGGCCTTGGTGCTTTTCTCCGACAGGACCAGAGGCAAGTTACTTAATTCCCGAGGCGACGGTTTGTTGTTCCCACTAACTGTCATGTCACGGACCATGTCAATATATGGCGTGCATGTCCCTTATCACTACCCAGAGGGGCTCAGGGCTTAACTTGGATGCTTGTCACAAAGGCTCAGAAACAAAAACCCTCACAGTTAGCAGATCTCTATAAACCATGGAGATTTGATCCACCAGAAACTTATCAGGCAGAGATGTCTAATCTCTGTGTGTGGGCAATAAAAAGCAGTTACAAGGCAAAAGTAAGGCAGTCTAAGCAAAATACAATACAAAAAATAAGTAGGCAGACTCTTTCAAAGTAGGACAATACTGGATGAAACGCACATAAGATGATCCTGTGGCAACAGAGTTTTTTAGGGAAACCTAGACAGCAATCCCACAGGCCATATTATGCAAGAAATTTTGTCGTGGCTAAACCACGACAAGCCTGTAGGATTAAAGCATCTTTAATATCTCTTTTCAACAATGAACATAGTTGCGTTCTGAAAATTTGAAGGCCTGAGTTTAAATAGATTTGGAGAAAGACTCATTTTAACTAGTGACTTACCTTCATTCCAGCCAACGACAGCATGTTGTTGAGTTTATACATCCCTGACTGAACTGGAGTAGTATACAACAGGGCATCATTGAACTGTAATATGGAAACAATGCTTTTAATGACTAAAGATTGTTTAGAGACAGATAATTTCAGATGCATTTTACTGGAAGTACAGAACTCATAAAGCACTGAGATCAACTGTCCAGAAGGGTATTTTCTACTTCCTATTATTCCACTTAGAACCCAAGAAACATTTTCATGTATGAATTTAGATAACAATAGGTGCCTATTTATATCCTCCTTATGTAAATATGTATTTGGCACATGAGTAAACAGTCCACGGATGTCAAACAGGCTGTCAAAAAGGACAAAAATGTTTCTCGTGTACACAGCTATATTGTATAACAAACTACTTTAAAAGGATATTAGAATTAACCATTCAAACAGGGCAAAACATGCCAGAAACTCGGAGATAGCAGAATTAAGATTAGCAATTCATGATTATAAGGACAAACTTATCCATATGTACCATGTGAATTTTACCAGTTCAAATGTGCATCTACTGTTTAATTCCTGTTCTACCAGACTTGGCTTCATTCAGTGCACTTACTGAACAGCTATTAAGATTTTTTTATTATTATTTTCTGTGTTGTTCAACACATGGATCCAAACTTCATTTACTGCAGATAACCACAGACCAGAAAACTGAACTGTCTCGTAAGTTTTTGCTATGAGGTTCTTTGCAAAATAACCAAATGTTTCACAAGCCTTACTAAATTTTCACAACATGATCAACAGAAAAATCACTGCTTAACTGTCTAAAGGTATAAACACTAACCTAGACCTTTTATATTAAAAAAACCCCAACAAAAACCCCAAACAAACAAAAAAAACCCCACCACCCCAAAAAACAAAACAAAAAGAAAATCCAAGCTAGAGCCACTCAAATTAGCAACATGTGATTTGGGAAGTCCAGCTTGAGATAGCACCAGATATTTGAGAGCTTGACCTTAATTGATATCATTTGCAGTTATCTCAGTGCTTTACATGCTACAAAGTCATCTCCAGAGCATAAGACGGGCACTTGCAAGCTCAGAATACATACTCCATGACTGCCTAGGGAAATATTTATTCATACTACAGTAACTACAAGACAGATTTCAGCCAGGACTGTAGACCAATAAAGCCACAAATTACACACGGCAACAGTCACTTTACTATCTAAATAGAAGATATAAACAAAAGGTTCAAGTGGAAACAGAAACTTCAGAGACGCACAGAAGTTTCAAAACAAAACAGTGGCAAAGACAGGAAGAGAACCCAGCGCTTAACTTCCAGGCCAGTGCTCCGCGCAGGATGCAAGCAGGCTCGTGCAGGGGAAGGAGGGAGGAGGAGGGAGGGAGGGAGGAAAGGGTGCAATAGCAGCAGACAAGTTGTAGGTTTTAAGATCTGGTATGGCTAAGTGGGACGGAGTAACGGTTAGTTTTCGCACTACCGCAGATAACGTCTTCTCATAAAAGCACTCAAATTTTAAATGAGCATTGTTCAAAACAGCACATTTTAGTGAGAAATGGCTTTCTATTAAAATTAGTGCATATGCAACAGATGATCTCTCTAAATTAGAACTGAGCAAGCAGAAGAACAAGAATTGGTCATTTTTTCCACTACCTGAAGTTATTAGTTATTTATGGTTGCGGTGTAATGTTTCAACCACTTAGAATTACACTAGTGTTAGGCACACAGCAACATACACAGCATCTTACCAGAAAAAACATTCGTGGCTGCATGACCTTCCGGGACAGCTTCATCAGTGTTCCCTCTTTCAGAAAGACCTAGCAAATTAAAACAAGCAATTCAAAACCTAGCTTTTCAGGGCACAAGCCATACAAATGAGCTGACTTTTTCATCATCATCATTATTATTACTACACTAGAAGGGCTGCAGAAGTTTTGGGATTCAAGGTTCCCTTTCTGAGAAAGGCTGTTCATCCTTGGGTTTCTCTAAAAGTGAGTGTGAATGGCTGCATTAGTTTTCCACACCGCACTTGAAACCATGACAAATACAAGGTTAAGCTTGAAGAAAAAAAAGCCTGCCTGCAAGATCTGGCAAGGAATCGTATTCTAAAAATCGTAAGTTTTCATCAGATAAATGTCTAACAAAAAGCCCCCACATAGAAGCAGTATTCACTTGACTGTTAGAACCGAATAATTAAGTGATGGACCATTTTTCTTCTTGGTATATGCCAGCTTCAGTACTTTGCTTGCAAATCATCTGTGCTGCACTTTTACTGCAATCTGCTGAATGCCACCTGGAGGACCTACCCTTCCTGGCTGTACAATCTCATGGTGTCCATTTAAACTGTACTGAATCTGCATGAGTTTCTGAAAGTTATCCTACAGGGAGAAAAAGCAAAAGGTAAGTAATTGCCATTCCATCCGTGAGAGAAAAAGCTTTACTCAACCAGCTTCGTAAGTCAAAATACTTACTCCCTGCTTCATGATGTCATTGGCATGGTTTGCAACTTCTATGACAACAGCTAGAGCATCTGAAGGATGAAGAAGTGATGCTTTGGTTATACAGACTCGTTCACATTGGTATTATGTAAAGCACAGGTACAACATTCTCTTCCACATCACGTCAAGATTCAAGGACCTGATTGTACAGTCACTGCATTCAGGAGCACTTCTAGATCCCAGTGTCTTTGGATCATGGTGTAACAAGTGTGCCCTAGCAAGTCATTGCTTCAACCAACAGTGTCAATCTTTTCTTAGAGCTGATCAAAACAGTCCACAAGCAAAATTAAATTCTAGTTTCTTACACAAAGAAATACTTTAATTTCAACATCTCTACTTATAGCAGAAAAGTTAACAACATTTTAACTGAGACTATGTAGAGATTAAGTTTTTTCCATTTTACACAACTGCCTCCAGTGCCAGTCATGGAATACTACCTAGAAAAACTATCCAAATCTTTGCTATTTCCTTCTTCTGCCTTTAGCTTTGCTGCACCTTATGATAACAGTATAAAGTTCAAATTTCTAAATTTCAAACTTTTAATACCAGAAGGAAAAAAAAAAACAAACCTCTGAAAGAAAAGAGCTACTCGACTGTAATATATGCTAAGGTGTAACTGCAAAAAAGGGTTACATAAAAGGATTATGTAAATTACTGAACAGTGATTGTATATGAGACGGAACCCGTCCAAGGATCTTATCCAAAAACCTGTAATTTACTTAAGGGGGGGGGGGGGGGGGGGGAAGAGACCCATTTAATTGAAACCTAGAACAACTGCTCTGATAAAATGTAGTCTCTGAAGCATTTAGCAGCTTCTGAGTAACTGAAGTGCAGTCAGGCACTTCAAACAAAGGAACTACATTTGCTTAAAAGTCCACAGAGAAGGAAGCCTATCAAACCAGGTAAAACAAAAGCCTTAGGGTTTTTTTCCAGATAATCATTAGAGTATTATATTCCAGTATCAGTAGAGTATGTAGAATGTATATACTTCCCTTATTGTTGAGTTCATATTCAGAAAGAAAACATGTTGAAAGATACCGCTTTCTGAACTGAAGGGTTCAGAAGGTCCTGAAGCAATATAAGTAACTTAACTGAGGTGCAAACAAAAAGCTCCTCCTAAGTCAATCTAAGGAGAATTTTGTTCAAGATTTTCATGAAGCAAAGCCATGCAAGCACAGGAGTCAAACAGTTAAAAGGCATAGCACATATCAAGCATTTGATCAAAATTTAAGTTTAGATATAGATGTCATGTCAACTGAGTCTGCTGAAAAATAGCTGGTGGTCTCCTACTAGGAAATGTTGGAGCTGCTCCAGCCAAAGCATATCAGGCATTTGATCAAAATTTAAGTTTAGATATAGATGTCATGATGTCAGCTGAGCCTGCTGAAAAATAGCTGGTGGTCTCCTACTAGGAAATGTTGGAGGTGCTCCAGCCAAAACACTCCCCAGCTCCTATCCGCTTGAAAGAAAATGAAGGGAAATTTAGCTTAATTCATGAAGACAGGAACAAGTACCTGAATTTTTTGTTATACTTTCCTTCATCTATCAGCTATTACATCTATTAAAAACTTAAAATTTTATTCATTGACTTCAAGAAAGATTGAAGAATGTTACAGCAAATTTGCTGGTTATTGAAGGGAAAGTTCCAGGCTTTCAGGGCTACTTATAGAGCCAAGACTAAACAAATCTAAACAACAACATAAAATAATCTACAGGGTCAAAGTCCATAAACAAAGTGGGTTTTGGCAGGGAATTTGGCATTCCAATTCCTACACCACTTAGCTGGACCAATGTATTCAAATGAAGCTCATCAGGAGGAATTGTGTTGTTTGGGGTTTTTTTCCAAGAATACTAACCATAACCAAATGCAGTCTTCCCCCCGCCGCAATGGAATTTAACAACTAAGCAAAGTCAGAACTAAGTTAAGCTTAAGTATCACAAGAAAGATCTTGGTGAGTAAAGATTAGATTTTCTTACCCAGTTTCAAAGATAGACTATCAAACATGTCAAATGCATAAAGTTAACAGTTATTGTTACAACTAAGCTTCTGCTTTTATCTTTGATGTATGAAGGGAGAGAAAAATGCTGTGGAAGGTACAACTACGAAAAACACAGAAGCTGGAGAAATCACAAGAAAATGTAAAGTAAAATATATACTCAACTTGCTCACTTTTGAAGTGGTCAATTATTTAACGTGCAGTGCAAGCATTAGTTTGTTCACAGCCATAAGAAGTGCAAGACAAACTTTTCTCTTAGAGTCATAATTTAAAATGTTTTTGGCTTATATTTTCAATATACTCAAACGTGTCTAAATGTCCTAAGAAAGATATTTACTTATAAATTTTACTGTACTGTATCAGCAGACAAAGCTATAAGAAAGCAAACTTGACTCAGTGTATTGAAGGCACTCTGTACTGCAGTCCAATCGACTACATCTGCACAACCCTCCTAAAGATAACGGGCTTGCACAAATGTCACTAAGGAGACTGAAATAAGTGACAGGGGCTCATGTAAATGAAATGGAAACATTGACTGGGAGCATTTTTACTACTGCTGAGGCACACACATGGAAGAAGGAAACAGTCTGAACATGCATTGCATTGCTACTCTCAAGTTAAACCAGCTTAATCCCAAACTACCATGAAACATGTAGTCCTGTCCTCTTCCATCGCCAACTATTCCTTCTCATTTCTTCTTATCTCCTTTCCCCCCACATGCAGGCAAACTTGTGGAAGTCACTTGTGTTTGTGCAACTTGGTCAAACTGGAGAACTCCTCAGGTTAAATATAACCCAGAGCAGCTCCTTGATCTTGCTCATTCCTGCCACATGAACACTTGTCCTGGCAGAAAGAGAAAGGAGGAGGCCAGGAAGGCTTATAGCTGGGGAGAGCAGCTGGTAGACCAGACTACCTATCATGAAAGGTCTACAGATGCAAGGACTGTCTCTTTCAATAGCAGTGCCCAAAATACCTGCTTAAACTGCCTGTGGAACTTCACTCTTATCTCTTGGTTTCAACTCAAGGGTGAGCTGATACCACTGTCAGCTACAGACTTCTTGAAACACAAGTTTGCAATCTTTCAGTATCTCTGCTGAGAAACTTAGAACTAAATAGAAAACATTTCTATTACTGGCTTAGCATTTTGCATGCATTTAAAATTTAGAAACATTATCATATGTACATAAGCTGTTATTTCTTTAATCTAAAGAGACATTTACCTTGAGTATCCCTATAGTCTGCAGATTCTTCTAAAAGATTCTTTAAATAATCTGTATAAAGAAAAAAATAATATAGAGATAGTTTTGTTAAAGAAATAAACAGCACGAGAAAGTAGTAAACCCCACCTTTTTCCTGGAAGTCGTCTTTTCCAGCAGACCTATGCCACAAAGATCTACTAAATCTTTTCAATCCGTCAATGTAATGACAAAAGGAAAACTAGCATTTCCATAATGAAAGTATACCATGATATCTTGCTCAGGGACGAGAAGGTTATTGAAGCGGCGGCCTTCTCCAAAGACAAATGCTGTGTTGTATATATTATTCCAGAACAAAACAAGCAAGTGAAAAATAAGTACATACTTGCAATCATTTACCTTTAAGATGATGCAAAAAATTTGAAGATTATAGGTATTTTCCTGAGCACCTAACTTGTCTATAGGAGCTAAGAAAAATAAAGTAGTCCATTACAGAAGATCTGATTATGATTAATATTTTTCAATAATAGAAGTATTATTCCCCCCTCCAATGTTCAAAAAGGCATTTTTGCTTTTCAATTATAAATTTAGTTCCTCAACCACGAGATGGCACCCTCAATCCATTAAAGTCTTGGTAGTTTTAAAATCTACTTTACTTAAGCTAAAATTAACTCCAAATGTATGACTATACAAGAAAACATCCCCCTCAAGTTTCCATTCCCTGGTTGAGGGTCTAGTTCACCAAAAAGTACAATACCCTGTCAAAGATTAATATATATCCTCAGTAAAAAGTCAACCATCTATTCTCTACAAGCTACAGCTTTGAACTGCTTAAAATTGAAAGAAACCACATCAGAAACTTTCAAAGAAATATACATGTTAGATTGATAGTATCTACAAATACTGATTTAGAATTACCTTTTAAATGAGGTATTAAGATTCTGGCAGGTCTACTGAAAACTAATCATATGTGATCTAGCAAGCATTCAATTTTAGCTTCACAGTTGTACAAGTTTCATGTAGGAGTGAAATAATTCAACTCCCATATGCTTGCCCTACCCATATTCATCCTTTTACTCAAGAAGGATCAGGAGCCAATTGTTCCTGCCTTCATAAGATGTCTTGCTTCATGCATGCCCCTCAGAGACCGCTCGGTGTATTGTAATCTTTTCCTTATGCAAAAAAAAAAAAAAAAAAAAAGAAAAAGGAATTATGAAACATGTTTCTGCAGTAGAAACACTATGAAGAGTGAGAAATCTTGTCACAGTTAATGAAAGCTTTGAGAAAAACAGAACTACAGGAAGAACAATATTTGGCACTGAAATTTTTTTTTTTTTGGCAAAGACCTAAGGGAGGATGCAAGAGAGAAGCACGAAGAGCAGGTTGGGGTGAAGGAAGAGGAACTAGCTGGGGTCTCCTGCAGGGAAAAGGGAGGGAGCACAGGGAGGTCTGGCTGGCTGGGCCACGGGAACACACACAGCTTTCTGTTCTCCTCGAAGTTTTGCCTGATTGCTATCAGGCGCTGGTCAACGTGTGATCTTTTAAGACAAGTCTGACATGGCACCAAAACCTCTCCAGCTACACTCCATAAATACTGCATCCTTCACACCCCTCAAGATCTTGTGCTGTAGTAGCTGCCAGACATTCCACTGCAATATTTAGGTGAACACATATTCCATTAAAAACAAAGTTCATCTTGCTTCACCTTGGGTTATGCTGGTAAGAAGCTGGTGTGAGAGAAAGAAAAAAACCAGCAGGAGGTATTTGGAAAGGAACTGAGAAGAGCTCACGTTGGTTTTTTAACTTGGTTTAACCTAGAGGAACCCACATACACCACCAGCTGCCCCCTCCTGCCCTGCCTGCTGGTGGGTGCTCTCTCAAGTTGGAGCTGTGCCATGCTGCCCGGGCAGAGCACTCTTGGGACTCCACTGTAAAGCGAACAAGTTAAAGCTTTACAGTTGCAACTTGCTATTCATCGGGGCCAGCACAAAGGACTTCAGTGGGAACCTCCCAGTATAAAGAATGAGTCCTCACAGCTTATACAGAAATACCAGCTTCTTAAATCTGCCAACCACACACTCACCTCTACGGGCTGGGAACAAGAGGTGGGGTAGGTATAATGTACTCATCTGCAAAGGTACTGCTGGCATTCTAAGAAACTGTCCCCAGTACATGGAGACATCCAATTTAATATGCAAAGTAATTGCACTGGAAACTTCAAACCAGAGACCCAACATGGGAACTAACTGTTTCTTGGCATATTCACACTTTATGACATGTTCCCCAAAATAACAACACTTTGCATTAGTCAAAAACATTTTTTTGATGGGTACATTCTAGCATTTTAAATCATATCATCAGTGAATAGAAGAGGGAAAATTAGAGATTTTAACATAACTGCATTCATTTAAAATTCTGTATTTAAAAAGGAAGGCAGCTTTGCATTACAAGACTGAAGCAGCCAATAAAACTTGCAACTGTAAAATCCTGAAAGTGATAAATACATAGTTTTCATCTTAATACTCCCTATGTACATCTGGTAAGTGGCCCTCAGTTCATAGCTAAAACTCTGCTTCAGGGAAGCATCAGAACAGGTATTTTCAGTCTCTTCTGTGCATACACACTGGAATTCTGTGCTTGCAACTACTTTTTGGAGGTACTGACTTAAACTATACATACAAGTGGATTTCACAGACATTAATAACGTTACAGTAAAAATTTAGCAAAAATATTCCTAGATAAAATAAATACAGAAGTCAAATCTTAACGTGGAATGGTATCTACTGTCTTTGCCAAAAAAATTTTCCACTCTGAAATGTGCTTTAGTTGTTCAGACTGGGAAGACCTCAAGCATACCTTCAGAAGGCAGGCTTAGAGATTAAAATTCATAGCTCTGCTGGATACCCCAAAACACAACAAAAATCAACACAAAAGCACACAAGTACTGCTTCTGTGACAAATAAAATTTCCTTATGCCCTGCTTCTACCTGACAGCAGCCAGCAGCTCTCTCTTCCTTCTTGCTGGGGGGCAGGAACTATCGCTTCTTCCCCTACTAAAAATTCTCTTCTGCTTCATTAACTACTTTTTGTCTCGGGTTGTCTAATTTAATTAAGTTAAACTCAAAGCAATCGTTCCCCAGCACGTAACTGGCCTCAAGTCTGACAACTCTATTTCCGATCTGCAAAGCAGCAGTGTGCTGAAAGGCTTATTTTTCATACCCCTCAGCCTCGCCTTACTATAGCCCAGTTAAGGATAATAAAAGACTCTCTCTCTGCAAACCTTATGTTGAGAAAAAGAGGAGAGGGGCTTATTCTGTGACAATGAAGACCCTGTTCATATTGTACACTCTCAAGTCATCTGCTCAAATCAGAGGTTTTTGGGAGGAAAGAATCCCCTCTCCTTCATTTATATTAAAAGTCAGAAGCCTCTAATTAACCTCCCCAAAACCCCATCTAATAGTTGCTGTATAGAGCTCAGGGCCACTACGTGGAGAAGTGGAAGCTCACTTGCCGGACTGGAGAAGCTGTATAATTAAACAGAAACACAGCTGAGCTGCGCCTCTCCTTGGCTGATTTATGAGTCCACCTGGCTCCTGCTTTTGTTAGCACAAAAGTAACTCCACTTCAAAGCACAGCAACAATCTTGTGATGTGACCATGTAGCAGCAGGTTACCAGTACAAAGCTGCCCCACTGACACAGAACATCTAAATAGGAAGAAATCCCTGCTGACTCAGACCTAGCAGCTTCATCTCCTGAATTATTTTCGCTCCCCTGCTCTTTGCTGCCCCTTCCTCCCTCACCCACAGATCCCCTGTCTTCGGTTGGGGTGGCTGCTGCATCGCTGCATCTCGCCCACTGCAACGACAGATCCAAATATTTTGCGTGTCCTCCGACGGTTTTGCAGCACAAGTTTATATAGAGATTGCTCAATATTACACAGAGCTGCTGGAAGGTAACAGAGCAGATGGGTCATCCACAGAGATACAGAAGAGTGAGAATCTCAAGGACAACAGAAATGCATGATAGACTGAACCGACTGAAAATGAAACAGATCCAAAATAACACTCCCCAGCCCCAGCATAATTAAATTCTTAGTCTGACCTCTTTTATTGCTCCCAAAGAACAAGAGAAAATTACTTTTCTAAATCAGCAGCCAGCATTGCAATCCCATTCCTGTCAACAGCAATTGCATTTGCAGGTGTACTTAAAGCTGGGCAGCCACAGTAAGGTCTGCAGACTGGGGATACCCACAGCAACCCTCATCACCACAGAATGATTTTTTTTCAGCTCTGAAACAGCCTGTCCCAGCCACAACCACCATTAATGACCATGAGGGATTCCCCTTCAACATCTGAGTTTTGTTCCAGTGCCATTCACCCCTGACATCTCTCGCTTTGCTGTGTATATTGACAATGGCATTTACTCCATCCTGATCCTCTGTTCAACCTTTTTAATTAAAACCTTTGAACTTACCCAAAGCTCCGCTGATGTACTCTGCTTTGGAGTGTATAACAAGCCTATACCATGCCCTAAGTCAGCATCCTTTTCAAATAAAGCAACTCCCCAAATGCCGTTTTATGGTTTGATTTCATCAATTAAGAGTCACTAAGATTTTCCCCTACAAAGTAGTCCATTTAATAAGGGGGTTTCACCCTTTTTTCAACACCTGTGACTTTAATGAGATGATTAAAATGAAAACAGTCAATGTTAATAACTTGGTAACTGCTGTATAACACCTAAGTCTGTATCTCCCACAGCATCACTCGTCTACATATTTGCTGGGGAAATGCCAACAAGCTGCTACAGAGCCAAAAAAAAGGTCACAGCATTTTATTTTGCAGTTACTACATAAACAGAGGCTATTTTTAAATTGCTCATCAAGAAGCAATGGCTTTCAAAAACAATGCCTTAAGTATTTCCAAATCTTTACAGGAGGCATCCCCCTCTTACAACAAACACATCTCAAAATACTTCACAAAGGAGGCCTCTATCATCGCCCTCCTTTTACAGAAAAGAAAGCACTGCATCACGGAGATGACTTGCTCAAGGTCACCCAAACATGCCAGTGCCAGAGCAGGGTGTAGAGCCCAGATTTCCCAGTCCCAAGCCAGCTCTTCAGCCTACAACGCCCCTGTAACAAGTCTTAAGCACTTACTAGTAAACATACACTAAAAACATGTGTTTTGCCTTTAAAAGAGAATGGATTTTACAGACACAACACCTGGGTGGGGAAGAAATGGAGAAGCTACTTGCCGAAGTTCACAGTTGCATAGATATCTTTCACTTCCTTCTCCCGGCTCCAATTTTCCATACTATTTTTTTCTTCATTTAGAAAAAAAACCCCAAAAACCACCACTGACAGAAAAAACAAAACCCAAAGCAAAACAGGAGCATTCCAACCCTCTAAGGAAATTACTGGCTTCTATTACCGCAGAAGCAAACAAAACCCACCACAGGTTTCATGTTTTCCAAGTATTGCTGAACGTACCATCAGAGAACACACCACAGTGCTGGGAATATTAGTACCTCGTTTGTGTATCTTGTTGCAATCAGTATTAACAAAGAAAGCCTCTAAACCCATGCCATGTTTTTAAAAAAGCTTCACGTATCTGAAGTCAGATAAGCACGCTTTACAGGTGGATACAAGTGCCTGAAAACAAGTTTCCTGGGACATGTGAAGACCGGCTTCTTAAGCCTGCAAAAGAGCTTGACTGTA
Source organism: Pelecanus crispus (assembly GCF_030463565.1). Classification (NCBI taxonomy): domain Eukaryota; kingdom Metazoa; phylum Chordata; class Aves; order Pelecaniformes; family Pelecanidae; genus Pelecanus; species Pelecanus crispus. The sequence goes on from NC_134643.1 coordinate 52,497,901, forward strand.
CCTGTCAACAGGAGCCTGTATTGCGGAATCCTCTGAACCGGCTTGAGCAGATAGTGTTTGAGGGCCAGACTAGCGCAGCGGGGGCTCATCTGAAAGAAATACCAAAAAAAAGTAACCATTCTGTGATGGTCAAGGGTTCCAGCAAAAGAAAACAGAGCTATAAACTACTGATTATCTTAAAAAGGTGTCACTACCATGGCGTTAAACACCACACTACAGAGCAAGCATTTCCTTGTGGAAGATCGCATGCAAAATTAATCATGCATTTAAAAACATTGGTAAGCACTCATACTCTGGATTCAAAACAGGTGCTTTCGCTTATGAGGAAGAGAGAAGCTTCCCAGAAATAAAGGAAACACCAGTGGCAAGGGCAACATGCTCCTTTGCAATCGCCGCCAGTGTCCATTAGGCAGAAAGGCAGAGACGACAGCAGTGCTCACTGCAGAAATTTTAATTAATCCACAACTCTAAAGACAACACAGAATTACAAGATCCATGCTTCAAAAACATTAATCTTCTTGAGTTTGCATTCAAAATAATGCGCATCTGAAACACTGAGACCTTAAAAAGGCCGCTTCTTCCTGTTTTTGCTGACTCTACCTCAAGCTCTTCCTTTGCCCACTGTAAGTAGCCTTACGAGCCACTTTTCAAAGCAAACAGAGCAGGGGTTACCCAAGGGAAAGCCCGTGTAATAAGAGGTAAATTCACAGTTTGTGTGGATCATGTGCTTAGGGAGCTTACACCTCTTCTCTGATTTGTTTTAAGGGAGTTATATAAAAATCTGGCAATGTTCTTAAAGAGACATGAATCAGCTTTCATCTGATTGCTGCATGTGCTGAGTTTGAAACTTCTAGAAATACACAGATGAGAAAATTCACTTTTTTATGTTTCCAACTGAAATGAAACACCATTCCCATGAGTAAGCTATGGCCCTATGATGTGGTAGAGAAATCAACCCAGTTAAAATAGGACAATTAATCAGTGCATAGTACAATCAGGAGACAAAACTAAAAAAAAAAAAAAAGGCAGCTAGAGATTTTGTTAATGTGTCTTTGATATAATTTGTAGCAAATGCTGCATTTTCTGAAAATCGAGGTCCTTTATCATATCTCACAGTGGTAGCCAAAATCACTAGTTACTTCACAAAATCTGAATTTACTTCTTTCCACTTCCACCCTACTAAGTCTCAAGCCAAGACTGCAGAGAAAAAAAAAAAGCAAACCACCAAACAAATTGGAGGCTAGTCTCTAAAGCATTATGGAAGATCACAACTGCTGAAAAGCCACAAAACAGGATATATCTTACAAAAGACTACAGTACCTCAAAGTCTTTGACTACTGAAGCAAAACCTGCATTCTTCTTACACTGTTCATCTAATAGTGCAACATTTTTATCAAATTCTTTGATGTAAGTTGAATACATCTTTAGGTAAGGACCCTTTTTAACAAATATATCAGCAATTCTTTGATGTTCGAGCCTAGAAATAAAAAACAGAGCAATTAGAAAGAGCTAAAACGAGTGTACATCTTAACCCTACAGCAAAACATCTTTTTCACAGTAAGATGTGATAGTTTATGTTCTGAACAAAAAGCTTACAGTTCAGCAGACAGGCATCCATCTCAGTAGCTACTCTGAAAAACCTTACCAGGCACACCTCGACACACTAGTTTAGTGTTAGATGAAAACCACGTAATAGACAGTCTGTTTAAAATGGTCCTGAACTGTTTGAACACAAGGCTGGATTTCTGAGGAGACAGGTCTTCAAGATGCAGTCTCCATCCCTCAACAGCAAGCATGGGATTACAGTCTTTACCCATTTCAGTGCCTTTGTCAGTAGGCTTTGTGTAGCCAATTTAAATCAACCCACCAGTGTAACTGAGAATGGACTTCAATGGGATTGTGGCTGTCAATCAGCACTGTGTCTGGTTAGTAGATCTCAACTACCTTTAAAATGCAAACCGGTCTTCAGGACAGCCTCCTTTTCCTTTAATGAAATCAGTCCACTTATCATGCCCATGCAGGGACCAGAACTTTATTTAAAATTTCATTTTTAATTGAAAAAAGCATGATTGCTAAAACCATGTATTGACATGTCTTCTGGACCTTTTTGGATACATCTAAATGTCAAAAAGTACATCTAAACGGAATATTATCTCCTGTACTTTCAAAGTCAATTCTGTCATTTAAGAAGGCACGTGAAACACAAACAAGAGTCAAACCATGGTCACATGGAGTCACATAAGCCACAGAGATAAATTTCGACATCAAAGGAGTGGTATCCCTTTATTGATAGTCACCAGTGAGATAATCGCTCTTCCAGTTCCCTCAGGAGGTCCCGATTGAGTTCGTACAGCTGAGGTAGGTAGTACAGGATCTGATTCAGGATTCTGTCCTCAATCACTGGCTTTCCAAGCTGCCTAGAGGCATGCGCCACAGCGTCCCGGAAATCCTGCCAGAGTACAAAGAGGACAGAAACCCCCCTTCCCATGAGCGAACAGCCTTCAAAGCACCAACGCTGTGCAGACAGCGGCGTTCCCTCTGCAAACATTCCAAGCGCTGCTCCCTATTACCAAAGGCAAAGCGGGCACCATCTGGGTTATGTTTCTCTGCAGCTTCAACTTACTCCCCTGGGACTGCCTTAATCCCTTTGGTTTGACGCTGGAGCTTTACTTTCTTGCTCCTGCATGCATAATGTAGTTGTTGTTCATTATTTTTATAACATGCCCTTAAGAAATTTGCTGGTACGACATATGAGGAAACTAAGGGGGGGGGAACATGCTTGTATCTGCAAGGGTGTTGGCAGCCTTGAGTATCTTCTTGCTAATATTTGGGTCAAAAAGCAAACATGTTATATCAGCTAATACAATCATAATATCTTATTTTAAAATCATACTAGTTTTCATAAGTCATCTACAAATGCCCGTGTGGAAGATGTACCTCTTGGACAAAAAAAATATAGGGTCACAAAAAATTACTGTATGTAGCAGCTCTTCTATATAGAGGAAAATTAACACCTAGGAAAAAAATATTGTAACAACATATGGGAACCATGAGATTTGAAATGTTAATGATGATCAAAACCAACAGTGGTACCTTCAAAACATTTATAGGGAGGAGGAAAACCCCGCTTACACTTGAAGGATCATTTTTATGCTATAACCAGCTCCTGACAGGACAAAGCTGAGGCTTACTGGTCCTCATTAAACTATTTAGAATTAAAATCTTGGCCCCACACAAGTCAGTATGGCCAGGATTGTATCCATATTGAAACTCAGTACCCATTACACAAGGTATTTTCCCTGATCACATGCAAACAACATTTTCAAAAAAGGTTAGCAATTTAGCATTTCACTTGAAAAATAACAGTCTGAACTGACAAAAAAGAAAATCCAAATTAGGTGGTGCGCTGTATTGTCATGTCTCACTTGAATTTGGGCCACAGTGGAAAAAAATATCAATCCGTAATAGCTCTTTTTGAGTTGGTGGTCTGCTGAAACCAGATAACGCGTGCACAATATATAGGGATCCTGAAAAAGGTGACCAACCACATGTTCCTATTCCTAAGTACAACAATGAGTTGTATTTTAAATGTGGATGGGGTCTACACCTGCCTTTGAAAATCTGTAGGGTCCTCAGGTTGAAAAAAGAAAAAAAATTTAAGCCCCCACCTTCCCCCTCCCCAGGTCTACTATTACAGGTCTTACTAGTTATCTCATCAGTCCAGCATCTGGCACTATTTAAGGTCTCTCAAAGTTAAGCCTCAACTTTCCCCTGCCCTCCCTCCTCATTACGTCAGCTCTGGGCAGCGTGAGCTCCAGACACACTTTCTTGCTTTGTGACCCTCTGGGTCATGAAGGCTGTGACTGGGCAGAGTTATGACAAGAAACTGAAAGGAGATACAGGGCAATGGCTGTGATGGGGGAAGGCTGAGAACTAAATGCAAGGGAGTTAAAAAACAGATGGCGTTATTCATATGGAAATGTTCTGTTTTACATCCTCTGTGCAGACTAGTGACACATAGGTTAACTACCAGCTGCATCTTATGGGTTTTCCTGACCCTAGGGCATTGCTTAACACTGAAATGATACATGGAATTACAATGGCAAAAGCTCAAACGAGGCATTCTGGAGAGCTTCGCGCAAAATGCATCATCATATTATGATAATATTCTTTCCCACCCCCCCCCCCAATCACATGAACACACAATATACTGTATGTACTTTGCCATGGGATGAAACAAGAATTTTGTCTGAATGTTATAAGGCACGATGAAAAGAAAAGCAGTTTTGTCTGTAGCGTAATCAACAGCCCAGGCTTTTCCCTGACCAAACAATAAAAGGAGAGCAGGGAGCCAGGTTTAAGCACCAGTAGATAAGACAGGAATGTAATTTGTAGTTAAGAGCATTTATTTAATGTCTAGATAGAGCTTTCAAAGAGTCTGCAGGATGTTTTCCAAATACAGATTGGGTTTTTCAACTAGCTTGATCCAAAGTCCATCAGCTTCACCAGGCTTTGGATCATGCCATGAAAGCCTCTATCATTAAAACAGCCAACCAAAACTCTGTTTCATCACCCCTTCCATCCCCCTCCACAACTGAGTAAACGGAGGAAGGCCTGCAGAGAGGAAACACAGGAAAGAAAGATAATGTGAAGCTTTTGAATGATGCAAACCAGCCTGCTAAACAACAAAAGAGCTAAACTTCAACACTTTTTTTTCTTTTTCTTTTTTTTTTAATTATCAAGTCTTCACTACAGAAGCAGCACAATGCATTTGTCACTGTAATCATATTAAGATTTATTTTTAACCTGGCAGTGGGTGTGAAGTAACTGTCATGCCAAGTTCATCTTGAGATAAACTTAAGAGTTGAAGGCAGAGAGCACATGCCTGAGGAGTGGGGGTAGGAAAAGTCAAACAAACGTAACAAGGTTGGAGTTAACAGGGTTTACACTTCAAGGTACTGGCCTTCCGAGAAAGTAATTTCTTATCCAAAAGGACACAACGTAGCATAGGCCTGTTTTAATTACCAAACATAAAATATGTTAACTTAAAAAGTAAACCCTGAAATTTCACTCCAACTGGTGGAAGGTATTCAGAGAAGGACAACTTTTTATACAAATAGGTGAATGACTCAGAAATTAGAAATTGCAGTAATAGTAATTTAATACACCAGAACCTAATTCCTTCTAAAACTAAATCCGTTCACTGCTAAATAAAAACAGAATCACTGTTGCAAATAATACACACATTGCTCTGATATCTATATATATACCTGCAAGGAGTGATTCGTATTACAATCACATTTAGCATGTAGTACTATGTAACACTGCTGAAGAGCCCTGCTTTCATCAGTCTGTTCAAAGAGTCACCTGAGCTGTCCTGGAAATTATTCTGTTTGAAGCAATGCAGCAATCCATTACAGTGAATTTTAAAGAGAGAGATGTTCTAATTAAAAATGAGCCTTTCAAATATTACAGTCTTACTCATTAAAAAAAAAACTTGCCATGCTTTGGAATTAATGTGCTTATTTCACTGAAAAAGACCATTTGCGACTCTAGCCAAAAGTTTCATATGCCGCATGACAGAAAACAAAAGATTATGCTAGTTATACTGAATCATCCCAGCTTCTTAGCAGGATAATTTTTCCTTTCAGAAGCAGGGAGGCTATTGTACACTTTCTGAAATGGTGGTTTACAGTTTCTAGTTCTACATTATATTTTGGTCCAATAATAATCTTCTGATACCACTTTTTACTGCTTAGGCAAAGGCAACTGTCTTCACACAGCTACTTTAAGAGGACAGCACCCATCACCGTCCCTGGAAAGCACATTCTTTCCAAACCAGCCACAGTTTATTCTAGACTAAGACAGCATCCCACTGCGTACTTGTCCATATGAAAATCTAGTTTAGACAGTTTTAAAGGCTTCTGAGTACATATTTTTGCTGAATTACTGCCTGATAAAACATTCCCAACTTTAGGGAATTTTATTTATTCTGTTAGTATACACTCCCCCTACAGCTGTGCTGCTTTTTAACAATATTTGAGGAGGATACCACCATTCGCTGCTTTTGTTTCCTCCCACCCCTCCTTCAATGCAGCTTCCTTAAATAAGCAAAGGACCATGATATCTGAAATAACTGTGACCCTGTTGTGAATCATCTGCGACCAGCCCACGCACTTCCCCTCTGCAAAGGCCCTGACTCACAATTCCTCTCAGTTCTTTCCACCCAGCACGCGGCGAAGCGACCTGCTCGCGTCCCTCTAAGGAGCAAAGGAACAAGTTTAGTTGTAAACCAAAATAGGTACTGACCAGACTAAACCCTCGCTCAGGTGCTGATGGGTTAAGTGCACCTTCAGGTACCTACTAGCTGAATGAAGATGATTTCAAATGGGTGAAATTAAAACTCCCCGTAAATTTAATTGGAAGAGAAAGAACTACATGATCTAAACTCAGTCACGTATTTTACTCCTAAGGCTTCAACCAATATTCATCTTGGATCTGTTCTCCTAGAACATACCATCAGCAAAGCAAAAATAAGCCATAATCCCTTCCGCTGAGGTACAACTCCCAGCTAAATACACCTGCAGATAGCTCAAATATCAGTTTAATTTAGGGAAAAAAAAAAAAATGTTTGTGCTTGGATGCTCTTCAAGGAACACACACACATCCTACCAGGGGGAGGAGGGAAGGGGAGGAAGTTTCACGCTCTGGGGAACAGCCAGGCTGCTATATGTGACAAACTGTAAACACGACTGCTAGGGATACAGCTAAAGATAATTTCACAAATACATTATTTAAAATATAAATAGGCAGTCATAACTATAGTTAGACTATTAAGCAAAGACTGTTAAGTTAAACTATAGCAACGATAGTTCATGAAGACCATGAGTAAGTGTGGATCGTGACATTTTTCAAACATACAGAATTGCTTCTGGAAAGCTGCCAAGTAGTTCCACACCTTTTCTCAGGTAGCAAAATCATTTATGAGTATTTAACAATATAATATAAGTTAATTTTTTACAATAATCAATGATTTGACTGTGGCATATTCCCAGAATGTTATTTCAAGGAATAGGCTGGGTAGTAGAGCAATGTTTCCTTCCAAACCAAAACTATTTCATTAGCCTTTTTAATAAGATGACTACAGCTGCAATTCGTTGCCAAATGCCTCAATCAGCAACTCTAAAGCACTTCATAGACTAAAACTTTATCAACATGTTCACCACAGACTGGTCAAAAATTAAAGTTCTACAGTTGGAGAAAAAGGAGTTGGAGGTTGAGGGAATTTTTCACACCCAAACAGTAGGTCAATTGTAAGCCAGAACCAGAGGTCAGGACTTCCCTTGCTCCAAAACCCATAGCTATTTTATTCCTCAATATGCACATTACATTCTTTTTCCAAATCTACTATGAATTATTTTTCATAATATTTGGCTACAAAACACAAAAAGTCTAAGTTTATATATTAAAAACTTTATGTATAATTTTTATATATACGTAATTTTGCAAATGTCTTCTGAAAATGGAAACATATTAAACCAGAATTTCTCACTCTTGTAAGTGCCTCTGGAAGGATACACAATAGGAAAAAAGAAAGATGTTTGACCTCTTATCTGCCTTCTCCAATAAGAAGCTGATCTTGCGGCTGCAGAAATGTTACAGGTGCCTCCTGACAACCTCCTACTTGTTCTCATAGTCCTAATAAAGACAGAACTGGCGCCTAAGTCAGATGCGCAGCTCTAAAGGCTCAGGCAAAAGCTGGAAGGGTTAAGCTTTTCTTTGCTCACACCGCACAAAGTCATACACTAAGCCTTGCAAACCAAGGAGCCATCCCAAAAACCATGTTTCTCTGCCGGACCAGAAGCCTCACTGCCCATACCATAGCAGGAGAGGAAACAAAATCAGAGTGGTGGGTTTTGGCAAAAGAACAAAATTAGGAACAAAAATGGGCAAAAGAGGTGACAGCAAATAAGCCAAGCAGCTTACCCTTACAGCAACAGGGTGCTGCTGAGGAGATCCTCTCACTTGTGCAAAGCAAACCATTTCCAAAGAATCCCATACAAACAAGTACAAACAGCACCAATCCTGCCTTACTCCTTTCTCCAGGAACACCAGGTGGGTTTTGGGCACAGAGCATCTCAGACTGCCGTGACAAGCTTGTTTCTCTTACATCACTTGTGTTTTACATCCAATTCACAGCTCCTTTTTTTTCCCTGCAGGTGCCCTTAGGGAAAAAAGGGCGCTTCTCTAATCTTCTTAACCCTTATTTACCCTCTGGAAGCCAGGCATGAACCATCTCACAAAGATGCATACAGATGAGCTGGTTTCATTTAAGCCCCTTTGTTTTCAGGAATTTCTAACAGCATTTTACTGGAATCCTGTCCTCTAAAAGGGCATTACAATAATTACAGAAACAAAGAGAATTCAAGATTACATCTGTTTGATCCCTCCCTCAAGCAACCCCATTCACCTAGTATGTTTGAGAGAGCATCAGTGTGCAAAGCTGGTTAAGTCCCTTATCTCTGTTATGACCAGCTTATTTCGTATTACAGAAGTGTCCCCAAGCATTTATCATTTTCTAGAGAACTTTTGTAGTCTGTCTTCAACAGAAGCAGCCAGGTGTTACAAAGCACAACAGTGTCCAAATAGGCCGGCACCCTGGTATCTTGGAAGAGTTGCTCCACCCAACTCAACTTTGTCAATATAAAAGAGAAAAATGCTAAAAAAAAAAGTCAGTGGTACTTGCAACCAGTTTGCAACCACATTCCCACCTTCTCAACTGCTTTAGACTCCACTTCAAGTGCTCTAAGCAGCAGCAACTTAAAACGCTTTTTCTTACATCAACAGTCCTGTTCCCTGGCTGTGCTAAGGGCCATGAGCTGCATTAACTGGCATTGGTAAAACAGACTGAGGAGAATAGTATTAATTTCAGATCATCACTAATGGAATTAGTCACTAAATTTCAAGTATTTACTCTTTGGAAAACCACTAATAGGTGGTTCAGAAGGTGTAACGGACCATCACCTGAGCAACCAAATCTTTACTATGGGTAAAACAGCCCAGCCTGGGGAGAATCTTTTAATTCCAGAAATCTGACAGAGGTTGTTTGACTGGCAGTTAGTAATCCTGACACTGAAGCCAAAGTGGTTAAGTACAGGTAACATCAACAGGGTAGTTTTATCAACATTTACATACTATCCATAAGAAATATATGATTAAATAAACAGACTTAAGAATATGTCTGTGACACATATACACAAATCCTCAGGCATACCACTTTGTGTAAATAAACCAACATGTTTCTGCAACCTTTCTCAGGTATGGCAATTTTTATTTAATGAAGAATGCACACACACACACACACACACAGAGCTTCAAAACTAGTGCCCAGTTTGACAAGGACCCTCACCAAGGTTCATGCTGCAGGCCAGCAGGCAAGTTGAGAGCAAAGTACTTCCTTGACTCCTAGCCTAGCCTAGCATCCTTTCTGTTAGACCAGGTTGAATACATGTCGATTGTTATTGCTAGCCAACAAAAACATTTCTAATGGGTTTTTATTTGGCAGCTAGAAGCTAGCATACTGTCATGAACAGAGTTGCACGTTATCCATTAAAACAAAGTAAAACACATCCTACAGCACTGCGCACTTACAATGTGCAGACAACCTGAAGTTTATCCCCAAAACTTCCTAAACTCCCTACTACTTTCCCTCTCCCACATTCTTCCTCTGCTTGCCTCCATCCTCTGCACCAACAGCCTTTGCTTCCAGTACTGCTCATGTTACCTGAAAGACTGGTACACTGAAAAGCAAAGACACCTTTAAGGTGTAAGTTACACGCCTGAAGAATATAATGATTAAAAATCATATAGCTTAAAACTTGTTTCTTCCTTTAACCAGTATTTAAGCTTGAGTTCTGTACTAGAAACCATACCGAATATAAATTATACATTGGCCGCAACCGCCTGACTCAGCTGTTAAAAACCAAGCCTTAACAGAACAGGAAAATCAATTACTAAAATGGAAGGCAAAAGAGGAATCAGCAAGTGGTGTGGTAAGTTTTTTGTTTCCTGAAAGATCTCCATATTACAGGACTATATACATCCATCTATAAGAGCCTTTGTTCCCAGTTTCACAGAACATGCTTCTCAAGAGACTAAGATAGACTAACGCATCTGTTTGCAATATAACCACTTCTATTGCCCAAGGAAAAAAAAAATCACTATGCTTGCACTTAATAAAGTGACAAAATGGTACAAACACATATCACTTAGAAGCTGACAGAAAACACATAAAATGGAGCTAGAGAAAGCTAAATTCTTCATTAATTTACTATTATCACCTTCTACACAGCATGTTTAACAGATGACTGGTCTGCATAAGCATGGATTAAGGACTTAACCCTTGCTGTGCACAACACATTGCATATATGACAATCACAGATGCTTTCAGAAAGCAAGCACCTGTCAAAGAATTGCAGCCCCAAAAAATATGCTGCCATGGTGATGGATGCATCATTAGAGCTAATTAGATTACCTGAAGAATGTGTATTTTTATTTACCATTTCTAAAGGTAAACTGTTCCCACTTCCCCCCCTTACTTTAAAAGTTATTCGAACCAAAGATTTTATTTTGTTTGCTAAGGTACAAGCTGGCTTATAAATATGATGCTGATTAACATAAATGGATATATATTCCATTTTCAATATTCAAGCAATATCCCCACTCAGCTGGAAGACCGCATACATTAATTAAGGAGTTGCAGAAGGAACGACCAAAATATTAATCTATTATATAAAATCTGAAACTTTAAACTTCTGCTTAATTAATTTTTATGTTTTGAATACGTAGACACAGTAGGAAAAAAGTCACGTTCACTACCATAAAGCCTAAACATAGAACTTTAACAGATTAAACATAGAAGAGGAAGCTGCTTTTTTTTTTATATACTTACAATGTGTAAGAGCTTTAGCACATCCACAAACCTATCAGAAAAGCAAGAAAAAGCAAATAGTTACATTTTAATTGGCCAACTGAAATAAACTGAGTAGCTGTTAAGTTTAGATTGACACTTACACTTTCTCTGAGCTCATGATCTCCTTGGCAATATGGTAAACCTTTGTTTTCTTTCCAGCTGCTTTACTCTGCAAATAAAATTATATGTTATACTATGCACCTATTAAAACTGTCGTAAAGATCATTTCAGGCTAGTAGTTCCTAAAACCCATTGTCATTATTCTAATGTTATTTCTAATAAAAGTGTTTTATACTGCTTTGTAATCTCCTGGCTTTAAAATCTTCTGGCTTTTCAGGATCTGTGAGAAATTCAATTTAGCTGGTAGCTGGAAACAACAATGTTAGCTAAGAGTAGTTTTTATAACAGTAGCAGCCTTTCTATTTATTACAGGAAGCACTGAAGCCCATAACGAATGTAGCTCTAGCAAGTGACAATTATTGGTTAGCAAAAGTAGTAAAGTACGGATAATATTTGTATATTATTCAATTTTTTTCTGATTAATACAGTAATATTTGCAGTAAACTCAAACGGGTTCCAGGAACATCTTAAAAGAAATACATGTTTTCTTTACTGAAAAAGAAGATGAAAGGAGTAAAATATCACACTGAAAAGTCAGCTTCTGACCATCTACTAAAGGAGTTGCTGAAAAACTTAGCAACCGTACTGCAAAGCTGTAGAAGTGTGAGCCTTGACATCTACCTGAAACACTGTGAAGATGATGATGTTTTTTACATGCACACATTTGTCTTCCAAAAAATTCAATGCTACTATTCCACATCAGATATAAGGAACAGGTATAGCAAAGCAAAAGAGTGTAGGTGTCAGGATGCAAATAGGTTTTCTACACAGTGTAACTCCCGTGTATAATTTCCCTCAGATAAAACACCTTTCTCCATAACAGCTCTCATGGTTTGCCATATGCTTCTCTTCTGCCAGCTGTCAGCACATCTATTAGATATTCAGGCTTTCATTTCAATGGGCTGCAAAGAAAGAGTGTGGATGAGGAGCACTAAAACGTCACAGGACGTACAACACAAGTGCGATGGAAGTCCTGGGGAGACTGTCTTGAGTATGGTAGTATAATATAGGCATTGAACAGTCTATCTAAAAAAGCAGATATCAGTGAACCTTTGGTTCATAAGCACTTATTTTGCAAGATTCATCTGGAGTTTTAGATCTTCTCCAAACCTATAAACAAGTCTGAAGTACTAGAAATCAAACCATAGAACCGATGATATTCATAGATTGGTCTTAATGATATTGTTATATTAAAAAAAAATCTAAATTATTTTTTTCATTTGAATTTAATTGACACAGTGCCAAATTACTAAAGTAAAATCAATTTCTAAATTTAATACTTCAGTGTTGCATCACATATATGCAAAATACATTATTTATTTTATATACTACACAGACTTCTTCACACAGAGCTGGGATTTTACCTCTAAAACTAAAGTTATTTCCAAAAAACCCTTAGATCTACCCAGTGAGGGTCAATCAGATTCAGGCGAGATTGTAACACCCATCCTCATGCCTCGACGCCTGTTTAGAAAGCACAGCTGACAAGACTACAAGACTGAATTCACAAGTAACTCAGTTATGCAGAGCAAGGTATCTGCCATCACTATAGACGTGACAGTTGCAAATGAGATGAAAATTAGTGTTTTGAGAACAAGATGCTAACACTAAACAATTACAAAATGAAATATCACAGTCTGTTTTCAATGCCATTTGAAAGACTTTTCACATACCAGCTGGCACTGAAAAAGCCACTTTGCATTTGCTCAGCCAAAGATACTCTGGGCCTAAGAGAGTCTTTAGTGGGAGAACCGAAGGGATACAAATTGGGCTCTCAGGCACGGCATTGGGAAGGAACCTTGTAACTCCTCTAATGGATTTAAAAAAAAAAAAAAAAAAAAAAAAAAAAAAAAAAAAGCATCAAAACAGCCAGATGCTAGTGGTAAGGAAAAATGAAAACAAGCCCAGCTGACGACTGATGCAGAAACGGCTTCATTCTCCTCTGCAGCTGCTCTCCCTGTTAGGAAGTTGGTTGTCAATCCCCAGCTGCCGGCCGCACGTGCCGCAGGCGGCTGAAGCAAGCCGACGAGCAGATGCTTCACAGCAAGTGCTCAATTACTGCGTGAAACCTGCCCGAGAAGCCTCAAAACAGGGACGCTTTCCTGTAAAGCTCCATCGTGAAAGGCTGAGGGCATTTCTAGCCGCCCGCGAGGTAAGCTAGCTTCTATACAGGTACAGTCCTGCTTAGTTTCACAGGAACGAGCTTTTCCCTCGACTCTCCATCCTCCAATTTATTCCTCAGAAGAGCTGGTTAAATGACATTCAGGTCTGACACATCATCATCAAGTCTTCTCTTCCAGCACTAAAATGTCCCTTTTTTTTTTTTTTTTTTTAAATTATTATTCATTTTTAAGGAAAGGAAGCAAATATAACAACTGTCAAAAGAAACAGAGCTGCCAGTGCCGAGGAGAGGCACTAGTCTGTGGGCAGGCTGGTGTCAGGGCATCCAGGACTGAGACGTAAAGCGGGTGTCCCCAAGGAAAGGGACAGGACCCCCAGAGCTTCATTTCATTCTAAATAGCGTTGTCTTCCTGCTCCTCATTTGAAGAAGAAATAAGGTTAAAATAGGGGAAATAATTCCATGCTGGCACTCGCAGAAGCTAGCAGAAGGTCAGACCTTGACCACAACAGTCAAGTGTGGCTTACACTGCTCCAAGAGCCACGGAGGTGGCTCTGCAACCCTACAGCGACAGGTCTCTCACGCACACACCAGTAGTCTCTCCTGAGCACCAAAGGAGTGAATTAAGGAACTGAAATGCTGAAAGGCAGGTTGAGCCCTTTGCGTTTCATGCCATTGAAATGGAAGAATTAAGAACTGATTCCATCATCTGTCCCCTGTGCACCAAGCAGTGATTTGGCAGGTTAGCGTGCAGAACCTGCAAACACAAGAAAGCTGTCTGCACAGAAATGGTTCCTGAGACACAGCCGTTGCTGCATGGCCGAGACATCCAAAATAGGAACATCCAGGCAAAACTACAGCTTCCGAGAGATTTTTTTAGAAGGACTTTCTCAGACCTTGCAGCCTTCACCTGGACTCTTTCCCTGAGCTTCACCAAGGCTGACAAATCAAAGGTTGATTTTAAATGCTTAGTGCACAAGAGACACTGTGCAGTCTAGGATCAGTAAGGCATAGACAACCTCATTAAAAGGTCTTCACAAGTCTCAAAACTGAAGATCTCTAAACGTACATCTCTGCATGTAGCTCTAATAGAGGGGCATGGTAGGCAGGTCTACAGCTCTACAATTCAGTGAAAGATCAAGAAGAGATATGCCAGGCAACACACACTTTGTACTGGCATATTTCTAAACTTGACCTCCTAATACCAGGCTAGCATACACATGTTAAATTAAAATTCTAGGAAAAAACCCACCCACTAAACAATAAGAATGATGAAATATATAAAGTTATGTTGACTCAGTGCCTTTTATTTGAAAATATCCCAATAGGGTACAACTTACAAAATAGTGCAAGAGTGAGGAATAGCTTCAGGAGATAAAGATAAAAAGATACCTGTTTATCTTCTTGAGCATCAGGCTCCCCTTTGCTGGAATCAGAATTTGTGTCATCATCTTCATCAGAGCTGTTCATGATATCTTCTTCATCTGACTGAAGATCTCCCATTACCATGTTAGGATGATCATGGTGTTCTTCTAAGGACCTAAAATTAAAATATGTACAGTTAATAAGCATACCATACTTTATTTACGTAAAGAGCTTTCTGGTTTACCCCACAATAAATTGTCTACTTGGTATCAGAAACATTGAAAATAGTAGCGGGTAGTCTGAAGATGATGACGACAATGGTAGGCTTTTCCATAGTGGACTCATAACTCTGCAATGTTTAGCTATGCTGGCACTGACAGTGAGCAAAAGCCACAATACCTTTGGAGTATTTATGTTATTCTTGTCCATTAGAGTTTGCCTGACAGCAAAGTTTGATAAATCTAGTCCCTTATTGCTATGTGCATGTATAGAGCAACATTTGTACCACATGTCGGAAGCATAAAGAAAGATCATAGACATTTTGCTCTATCTCACAGCATCAGGACTTGTTCCAGACATAGTACTCAAACTGGAGCTTTCTGTCTGAAATTTTAGATGCATGTATATATACAGGGTTGTACCATTCTGCCCAATAATTCTTAAAAACAAGAAAGCTGAATCTTTTGTGATTAAAAACTCCCATCCCCCAGAGATAGACACCTTCCAGGTAGCTCTCAAAGCTATAAAATATAACCTTGTTCTGCTGCTGTACAATGATTATAGAGGTCTCTTTTCATTACCTTCAGCTGTATTTGCAATATAGAAACTGCATGAGACAGGCACACAACCTTCTTCCTCTAACTAGCCTTGACAACTTCAGTACAGATTTAAGAAATGCAACTCTAGAAGGAAATAAAAAAGGGGTAGGGAAAGATAAAGAAAACAGAGACTAGAGGGAACCGAGCCCGAAGTTTTGGTAAAGTTACAGAGAAACACGGCAAATCCCTAGGCTCCTACTTTTAATCCTTAAAAATATCTGCTAATTGCCAATTACACTAAAGCTGTGTCTAAATTCACATTTTCTGTATTCAGGGCCTGCAAAAAGATGCTGGGATGCCACAGGCTTATTGTGATATGAGCCAAAAGCGATTAGTTACCCTACAAAACAAAACGCAAATCCAGAAACTCATGTGCCCACGCTAGTGCAGCCAGCGGAGATCTCTCTGTGCTGATCAACACCTAATTTTGTGCAGCCAACATCTGTCAGGGCTACACACTTTTCCACATAGCTGCCCTCTGCCTCCCTACGTGAGGGGTGGTTATGGCTGATCTTTTCCTAACTTTGAATCACATGAAAGCAGGGATGGAGGGCAACTCTTCAGACTCACCACCTCCAACTGTGATAGTTACCAGAAAGAAAAGCTGTCAGCGTGGATCCCATGGGAGGTGGCTGCCAGTAACATGAATAGCAGAAGTAAGAAATACTAGCTGCGTGAGGATGCTCTGGCAGCCACAGCAAGGCGTTGATTTTTCAATGCTCAAGGCAGAGTTAAAAAAAAAAAAAAAAAAAAAAAACCCAACCAAAAAACAACACCACACAAATGCTGATCACAAATAGGAATATATTTAGAGATGAAGACAAGATAAGTTGGCCTGCAGACAGACTTTGGTCGGGCACGAAGACGTAGAAAAGATTAAAATAGCTTGGTTCCATTAAGACAACACAGGAAGGATGCAGGAAACACCCAAGCTGTTACTGTCTCCCAGAACCAAATGGGGTGGGGGGGAGGAAGGAGACTGCAAGCTCATCCCTGAGTTCAGATGAGACCCTGAGCTAAGATGGCAGCACCCAGGATGCAGAGAGACACCAAGTTATTTCAGTTTGGAAATTATCAACTTCATGCAGAAAGACAGCGTGCAGCAGGGAGACAAGCACTGAGGACGACAGTGCATGGAGTACACCAGGGACGGTTCCTGTGGAGCCTCCGAGAGCTTCAGGAAGGCAAAAAAGTGGCTTTTCACGGGAGCTTCCCCTGGAACTGCACTAGCAGGATGATAAGACTTCTGCAGTTCCTTGTTAACCTCAGCAATTCAGAAAACTCTTTGCCTAGTCTATCTCATTCAAACATCTTTATATCATCTGTAGCTTTACATGAAGTAGATATATCCCCCTGCTTTATTCAAAACCTGCAACAGAAACAACTACTGCTACTCCTTCCTTTGCTATATTATTTATAGTTTTACCATGCACATCTGTCACTGAAGCTACATCTGATCTGGGATTTCTTTTTTTTCATTGCAAAAATGTATTTAGCGCTTTATCTCCAACCACACTGGAATTAACTTTTTAGTCACTTATTCATCAACATTTACTTCTGTTAATGTACATTTTATTGCCCTTTTTCCTATCCTTAATATTTAATTGCTGTTTTAATTTACTTTAACTACGATTCCTTCCCACCAAGAAAACATTATTTCCACACTTGTGAAATCACAGTCCTTTTGCCCAAGCACGTTCTACAGGATGCCCGTTCCCAGATTTTGCTATCATTTTTCATTTAAACATTTCCGGGCAACTGTGCTAACACTTAAAATTTTAGAAAAGCTGCCTTTTTTGAAGTCAGAAACAAGCATATTTCTAGGTGAGGCTGTATTCTGCTTGCGCAAACATAACCCTGCCACCACTGAAGGATGAAGATCAAGCTAGCTGACCTGTGCTGGGTGAAGAATTTTCTAAATGAAAGGTTAATCGGCTTATCTAATAGGAAGTTTCAGTAAAAAACTACTAAAAGTTTTTAATAATTAACTACTGATTATTTAGAATGTTTAGTATGTGTCCACAGATGAGAGCCATATACATTTTTTTTTCTTCCTGGGAATCACAACAACCCTTAAGCAGTAAGCTCCTTTTCTTGCCTTTGTGGTGTGTATGCACCTACTATTCCCGTAAAGGAAGCTATAAGAGCCGAGACAACCATCTACCACATCTTGCCTACAGTATCTGCCCCACCAAAGCACCTCCGAGTAATCCCTATACGTCTTTACCCTGTATTTGCTCAGCTCACAGCCTAACACAGTCCTCAGGTTCTTCCACCTGATACATTTTGTTGAAGTTTTTTTGGTGTTTTTTTTTTTAAATTTTTTTTTCTTCTTTCTTTGTTTTTTAAAGAAAAACCACAGTGGATGATTAGATGATTAACAATCGAAAGTCGGTTCACCCCCAGCCATTTTCCAGAAGCAAACAAGCTGCCAGTTCAGGGATAGGGTGCAATACTGTAGCCATGGGTAGATGCACTCCTGGTGGTATCGGTGGTTGTGTCCTCTTCTTCAGAGAAGATGGTGACAAAGTCACTGTGTTGATCTGCCTTTATCAGCCATGTGCTGGAAAACATGTGACTCTCCTTGCACCTTACGCCTTAACCTTTCATCATAAATACTATGGCTTTTCTGTTGAAACAGAATGCACTTTACTGATTATTCTTTCTGTACTTTTACCTCTGAAGTCATCTATAACGTAAGTGTAGAGTTGTCTTTTAAGTTATCTCTGGACGAAGTGGAATCCCTTGTAGCCTTTAAACGAGTTTGGTAATAGTAGCAAATCTTTAAATAATCAGAATCTTTTCTACCACATATCAATTCCTCTATTCCAAAATACCACAGGCATGCAGTAGTGGTTATTTTTAAACAGCTCTTCTGATAGGTATTTTGGGGATACTGTGAACTATCACTATCTTGTTCCCTCTTTTTTGTGCTACCCACAGCACTACTAAGAGAAACTTCTGCATTATCAGTCATGTGAAACACTATCACTGCCAACGCACTGTGCTACCCACTGAGTAAGAATATCTTGCCATATCTTGTGAGCAAGTTACCTAAATATAGATGTGGGGCTTTTTTATTTGACACATAAAACAAAGGGATCATTAGTTTGCCTCGGAATGAGCAGTTTATGGGATGACACATATACATTGTGCTGTATTTTCCTAACGATTTTTTATTTTTCTTTACGCCAGTAAAATATTAATGAAACAAAACATGCCAGTCCCAGTCAGGCATACAGCAAGAAACTCAAAACTTAAGAATTGCCATCAAGCTATTACAGCCAGAAAAATAAATCCTAATCAGCATAAAAACCTCTTACTGTCTTCAAAAGATGACCAAGACTAGCTTATCTGTATTATTATAGAAGCTTCAAATAAGCCTGAGGCTTCACTTTCAGGCACTGTTGATTTAGACACTGCATAGGACACTATAGCCTGAAGTCACAATTAACATTTCAGTCTCAGTTCCCAATTCATTTAGAAGGCAATTAGTATTTTAAGCTTGACTGAGATGACTCAGAGACATTCTCTACCATGGAATGCCCCAACATTAAGTATTTTATAGTATATTGGAATTACTTCAAGTGTTAGCATCACCATAACTACTAAAAAGCAAGTTTCCACAGCTCCAGAGTATTTGTTAAAATAGATTCATCCAAGCTGCTGCTTTACACATATTTCCTTGTGATCTTCATTATTTTTAGATGGTTTTTCTACTTCCAGTAAGGAATAAAAATACATAGGAATGCTGAATGAACAGAACCTTGCATACAACACTCTGCTAAATTCTTCTTTTCTCATCCTTTCGTTATTTCAAAAGGAGTGTCCATTCTACTCTGCTTTTTGTAGGAGTGTCTCGGCATCTTTATTGTTCTTCTGTCTCTTCCTCCAGTATTTCATTGCGGTTTTTTGTGGGTGTTTTTGTTTGTTTCTTTATTTTTTTAAGAAAGCCTTCAACACGCAGGCAAAATTACACAAACAGAAGTTCCTACTCAACTAAAAAATACACACCAGAACACCAGAGATCCAATAAGCATACCCTACTATAACATTTAATCTCAAATCCTTTTTGTATTATTACAGCATTTCACAATCCTTTCACAGCTGCTTGCATCTCACTTTCCTCTGGAGAGGTAGCAATTACTATTGCTGGTTCATCCATTTTCATTTTTTAATATCACCAATCCCTGCAATCAATTTAAATAATTAAGGCATGTTCAGCTGCTTTTTTTTTTTAAGACCTAAAAGCACACTTGCTCTCTGCGGAGGCAATAGCTGATAAGGCTGTTATGTTTTTTCAGAGCGCCTCATACTTTTAATAGCTGTAGTTAACGCAGCACTGACCGATTCCCTCAATGGATCCTAGCCGTATGCTTCTGGGAAATCCCACAAATAAAAGACTTAAAAGACTAAAGGAAAAAAGAAAAGAAAAAAAAGTTCTATGGCATCTTTTCTGTTAGGTCCTATCTAAATTCAGGATCTTTCTTTTGAGGTACAAAGAAGGGCTGTAGATATAGAAATCAAGCTAAGATCCCAAAACAATTTAAGAAGCAATTATCTGATTTGGATGCTCAAGGCAATAGAAGATGCTCTTGGAAAGCCAAAGCAAAAGTGAAATTATTGCTTGGTTAATAATTACTTGATTTCGTTCAGTGATCTTCCTTTTGCTTTAACACTTTTTATTTAAGACAGTTCAATGTCTTTAGTATTTATTTACTGCAGGTTTTTGGAAAAAAGGAAATCAGCTCTAGAAAGCAAGCATAGATGGCAAAGCACAAAGATAATGAATGCTAACCAAGATCACTCTTGACCTCCTAGGGAAGTTTTAAGAAAATATATGACAGGATTAGTGATCAGCAAGATTAATAAAGGCATCAATTAATGTACTTTTTGGATGAGTTACATTGTTGCTGCAATACCTCAGCTCCACAACCATCCTGAAGAAGCCAACATCAGTGCATTTCCTTTTGCAAACCAGTCTAGAAAGCGTAAAGATGAACTTCATATCACTCCAGATGCACCTGGACCCTAACCCATCATATTCACCTCATAATTGAAACTTCAGATTCCCTGAACAATTGTGACTGTCTACCATTGTAGCTAAAAAATTTCCCCCCTCATCGTCCTCTTCATGTCCCCCTGCTTTTCATTTCTCCTTCAGGCATACCGGACCATTAAGCAGTAAATGAGGATGAAATGCAGCCTGGGCCAAGTGGCTTACTTATCTGAGTTTTTCCTACAGCATCAGTCACCTCTCTGGTTTAATGACAGATGCACAGATGGAAAGAGCTGAAGGTGAGGTCACGTCTCTCCTCTCTAGGTGTAGTGGACAGTTTGAGAAAGGCTGGTGGATACTGCTGCAGCTCGCGCGGTGCTGGCTTGGCTGCCAGCACTGGGGACTGGTTGCCTTATTGCAGCCAAGCTGCCTGGGCTTCAACTTCTCTGCCAAAAATGGTGCTTTTTTACAGCGAGCGAGTGAGATAGCAAGGTGTCCTCTCAAATAGGATTTTGCATGATAGCATTAAAGTTATGCCATTAGTTCTTCTGCAGTGACAACTGAATGATTTTAATAAGTTCTTCATATTATTAGGACTAATGACAACAAAAAAGGCAACAGACCAGGAGTTTTTATTGGTCTGATGCTAAGGAACATGACAGGCAGTTAATCTTGACCTCCCTTTTATTTATATTTTTGAAGACCACCTGAACAGATCACACTTGCGAGATTCATCAGCTCCTTTTGCAGGCTATCCTCCCATAGGTGACATGGCTGAGGAACGACACAGACCTCTACAACAGCCTTTAAAAAAAGCATCGCAAGAGGCAAACGAACTAGACCAATGAATCCACGATTATTTGCACCACTTATAACTGTTGTGCTATATTCTGTCTGGGCTGGTTAGGGAACTTTAAGGATACAATTGCAAACATAAACACTCCTCAAGAATCACAGCTAGAAAACAGAAACAACCGGCCTCCAGCTCAGCAACTCCAACTGAAAATGATCTGTGCATATCAGGCTACTTTTTCAAATTGCAATTTAAAGGCTTCAAGAATTCAAGCAGAATTATCTTAAGCAATATCATGTGTAGTGTATGCATGCATAAGCATATATATGTATTTTAAGGGAAGTCAGGACCCCTGATTGTGATACTCTCAAAAGAGAAGCTCAAGACAATCTCTTTGAAATGGATTTTGGTTCAGAGCTGCTTGTACTTCGAAAGCTGTCTGCTGCCTCCCAGGCAAAGGGCTGGCTGCAGAGAGAGGCCAGGTGGGAATGCCGGGAGTTTGCTCCTGCCAAGAGAAACGCCAAGAACTGCCCTCTTTGTCCCGGTCTTTACCTCTGGCGCTCCCTGCTCACACCTGGGTTTTCTGGGCAAGGAGGATATCACAAACACTGCCGAGAGCTGCCACCACATTTAGCCTGTTAGATCATGCCACTGGCAGCTCCTTCTATACTTGGCTGAGCATGTTGCAAACTGCAACACCTGACTTGCTGGAACCAAGTCATCCTAGCGTTGGCAGCCAGCAGCATTTAGTTTAGAATTTGTTATCC
Source organism: Pelecanus crispus (assembly GCF_030463565.1). Classification (NCBI taxonomy): domain Eukaryota; kingdom Metazoa; phylum Chordata; class Aves; order Pelecaniformes; family Pelecanidae; genus Pelecanus; species Pelecanus crispus. The sequence goes on from NC_134643.1 coordinate 52,519,854, forward strand.
TCAGGCCAAGACAGCACTTATTTCTTTCCTCAGCAAGAAGAAAAAAATAAATCTGACTCGCATTCTAAGCAAAAAAATAAGCAAGGCATTTGTCATATATGTTTCATACTTAATCAGTTTTGTACCTTTTTTTTTTCTAAGCAATCCATTCTGTCAGTCACCCTACTTCAGGCATACTACCATCAGTACAGTTGTGTGCATGCTTCGTTGCATGATTTTAAAAAGCACGGTTTAAAAAAGGTGCAAACAGCTCTCAGATTATCTCCATATTTAGTTGCAATTTGAAAACACGAGCTCCTACAGCCAGAGGCGCCCAAGGACCACAACTCGTCTCAGGCAGCCTCCCATGCTCACAGAAGCAATCTTCAGTGAGACCATTTGTTGACAATTCCTCAATTCCTTGGAAAGTTCAATATAAACACACATGCATGCTTCAGATGTTTCCACACTCACCACAGAAAAGCCACATTTAGAAAAAAAAAAAAAAAAGAGACATCTCCGTCTTAAAAGTCTTCAAGAAAACTGGTGCCCACAGTGGGACAGTTCAGCTCCCAAGCAGAGCGACACAGCTGCCGTCATGACAAGCAGGGGGGAAAAAAAAAAAAAAAAAATCATCATTTGCCCAGCAAAAGTGCCAAAAGGAGATTATGCCAATGTAGCAGAACATAATCCGAGAGTATACAAGGGGACAGTCCTGAGCATTGGTACTGGAAAGTGAAACACTGCGGCAAAACCCAGGGATTTAAACCCCTGCCTTGAGACTTGTACAGGGGAAGGAGTCGCTGCATCAGTTCTTCCCATCACCACCCAAAACTGTGAGGGATTACCTGCCTCCCAGCGTAGGTAAAGAGGGAAGTCTTTGCAGAATTTGCAGCTTTTTGCCTTTCCTTATCATTAGTTCTTGTTTCAAAGGGAGAGCTGCGATGCTCATGGCCAAGACCTTTGGAAAAAACTCCTGGCATAGAAGTGATAAATATAAAACAGGACCACCAAAATACGGCACTCATTTACAATCAGGACCTGCTATTCTAACTTCTGTCATTTCACAAAACAGACCCTACTCGGAAAACTTTTACTGGGAAAGGACAGCAGGATCAGAAGAAAAATAACACTTTACTTTCCAGTCACACATACAAAAACAAAGAGACAAACCACAACACAACTCCAGCACACACTGAATAGACTTCTAGAGAACTATAATAAAAAAGTGACAAAATCTCAAACTGAACGCATCAAATAGGAAACGGAAAACTTAGACCAAGTGAGAGCAAAACCTCTTATTAATACCCATTTCCAACAAAACTGATTTTACCTTGCCAGAGTTACCATGACATTCCAATGTATAACTACTTCTGCTCCACTAAAATCAGAGTTAATGCAAAGCCCAAAATATCTTCTGTATAGACTCATCATTATTTTTATGGTTTTTGGGTGACTTTATCCCTGAAATCAGGGCTGTAATCCCTCTCTTCAAAAAGCTGCTCATCCAATTTAGAAATAACGCATAACCTATTGCACTCCATTTTTTACATGTCAGATACCTAGAAGATAATGACAGAGAGCTGAGTAGCAGAGTAGTCAAAAAGTAGTGACTTAGATCTAAAATAAACATGGAGTGTCTTAACTCTTAAACACACGACTGTCTGCACGCACGAGAGCTGACGCAGCTTCCTGGGTAGTCTGCCGGAAAAGAGAGGATGAAATAGTTTGGTTGAGACCAACACAGACTAGCTGTAAAGAATAACTGGGCTGCTTGCAAGATTGGACTTGTGCTCTCTCTTCCTCTAATCTTTTGCACAGATTAGAAGACTGGGATTTAGAAACTTCTTCTAAACTTTTCAGCTCATCTCAAAGTCAGTACAGAACATCTGACCCCCAGGAACACCACTGGGGGGGGAAAAAAATAATAACAAACCAGAAAAATCAACTGAACTCTGCGCAGTTGAAATCACTGAGCCATAACGCTCAGGTTATAGCTATCAAAATGGCAGTTTTGATAAAAACTGCTTTTATTTATTTACATACATCTTAGAGATTTTTTTAGTCCACTTCTGCTTGAGAAGAACAGTTTTTCATAAGCACAAAGATATTTTAAGGAAAAATTAAAACTTGTGTAAACTTAGTATTTTTAAAAGAAACTTCTTGGATCCTAGCATCTGAAGTAAAACCTGTATTCCTTAACTTAAATTTTGTCTAGCGCATTGAAACAACATAGCTGCATAGTTTTCAAAGTCTATTCGTCCAAACATCTTTAACTGGATCAAGTACAAGTGTTGGGTAAATAAGGCATATTAATATCACTGTTGGCATTTAAATAGAAACTGAAGTTAGTATTTTGATTGCTTTCTTTCCCAACATTTATTTTATGCCCCAAAAAATCTTACTGTTTTACACATACAATTACTTTAGACCTTGCTGCAGTTAAAATATCACCATACAAAGCAGAGTACCACAGAGCTTCACAAGCACATTTCCTGAGCAAATGCTGAAAATAACCCACAGGAAAAGGCTGTTGTTGAGCATATAAATGGGTCTTTCATCAATTCTCATGTCACACTTGACTATCCATTCTACAGCTGAGATACTCTCTGGAGCTACATTTTGTTAATCTGTAATTTACACCATGGTTGGCAGCCGGAGACAGAGCGCGCGTGGTGGAGACGGGGAGAAAGGCCAACATGCAGTGACAAATACACAACACTAACTTAGCTTCCCACATCTTAAGGAAAAGGAAATACAAACAAAGAATGCCAAAATTAGGAAAAAAACCAAACATGGAATGTAAGAGGAAAGAAAAAGATAAAGTGTTGGATATTAATTCCTGAAAGTGTGTGACACGTGAGTTCCTGTTATCCATAAACAGGGAATTGGGAAGCAGGCTAAAGGACGCAGGGTTTTTATGTGTCTTTGCTTACTTCAGGCACCCCCACATCACAATGAGCCACCCTTCGGCGGAAGGCAGGAGCTGACACGCTGAGCTGAGGCGACGTCACCGGGAGGAAGGACGAGGACATCCTTGTATTGTACCAGGGGGATCGATGGGAACAGCACAGTTAGGACATTTTTGCCATCTGTGGTGAGCACTCCTTCAGTGGGAAACAAAGGATAGCGCAGTTTACCCTCAAAAAGACGGTTTTAATGCATACGGACTGCATGTGCTCCAAGGTTAACGTGCCCTAATTTTCTAGACTGCACAAGACTGTGACAAATGTAACCACCAAACCTTCTGGAGAGCAGCAGAGGGATTCGGCCAGCAGCTGGGCAGCACAGCCCAGCAGCGCCTGCCTCATCACCGCCGCCACTGTCAGCTTGCTCCCTCTCATACTCACAAACACGCCCAGCCCCAACTACACTCAGTAAAAAGATAACATCAAGAACTTAAACCGCAGCTATTTTTATGTAGCACTTGGAATACCATCCGATAAATTAGGAGTCTTCCATTACTGCACCTCCAACTCTGTCAAAAGTTTCCCTATGGGCTGCGTCCACGTCAACTTGCTTCACCCACCTCCTTCTTTTACCAAAGTCAGCAGGGAGCCCTTGAAAAGAGGGATGAAAGAAATACCAAAGACAAAAATTCTCTTTTATGACAATCTTGGAGATCTTCACAATTGTTTTCATTTCATAGACCTTTCAAACCTTTTCAAGACTAGATTGTATACTACAATAATGGACTTGGTATTGGAAAAATTAGTTCTCCAACTCCTTTCTCTCCCTCATTGGAGAGGGGGAGTATTGGACCTCAGAATCTTTCCCAATGCCAAATAAGATGAAATCAGCACATCTCAAACACATTTGAATGAGAACACATCAAGATTCTTTCAAAGCAAGAATGTTCCTATTTATTCTGATTTAAAAAAAAAGGCGGGGGGAGGGGGGAATTGGCATACTTCTCCCGGATTGCTTTAGGAGATTAAAGTATTTTCCCAGAATGCATATCATCATCTTATAATATATGCATTTTATTTCAGGTTGTATAGCAGACTAAACTTTAAAGCTCTGTGACTGAAAGCCACCCCAATACTAAGGAAAACTCCTTTTCTTATTGGAAAAGCAGACCATGGAGACACTGACTTGCATAAAGTTTCTTGCAAGGAAAGAAAAGAAAACCCAAAACACCTCATATGCTTTCCTGAGAAAAAAATTCACTGCGAGTCTTTCATGTAGTTTCACATGCTACCCTAGTAGTATAAAATAATTAACTTGGCACTACAAAATAGAGTAATTCCAGACCCAAGGTCAGTGATTTGACTGACCCTTGGGAAAGAGAAAGAGCTCCAAGAGCAGCGTACAGCTCCAGGATGAGGGTCCCACCATCTGCATGCACCCAATTCCTTCCCAAAGTCCTTGTGTCCGAACATCAGTATTCCCAAGGAACAGTACTACCACTTCTCACTGGTCTGGACTCTGATTAGACATCCCAATTTCATTACAGAATTTATTTCTTCATAGTCCATAAATGCAAAATGTGAGAGTCAGCAAGATGGCATATTCCTTGTGTCCGGTAGCCAAGAACTGCTGTGTCCTGAGTGCCAGAGCTGGGGGACTGCCAGATAGGCTTTGCGTTCAGCCTCGCGGGGGACGGAAAGCGGAGAGATCTGAGCCATCTGACTCACTCTTTACTGACAAGCCCTTGGAGTTGGCAGAAGCCTACCAGCTGCATAACATGTACGTGAGAAAGCGAGGTAGGGAGGGGAAAAGAAAAAGGCAGGCTCAAGGAAGCTGAATACAAAAAGAAAGCCAGTGATAACACATGACCGAAGATAATGAAGCCTGATAGGAAACCTAAATAGCATATTATTGAAGCTATGCCATTAAAACCTGAGGTACAATTGCAGAGAAAGAATTTAACATACAACTACAGGTGGCAGAAGCCAGCTAGAAGCACAGGGTGGAATCAGAAGACAGGACAAGACAGCAGAGCTGATGGAGGAAAAGGAACCTGCCTTCTTCAGATCAGAAACTAATCCATTACCATCTTTAAGAAGATGAAATCCAGCAAAATCTACATACCTGGCCTCTACTTAACAGGAAATTATATCCTTCAATAAAATTCAGTAAAAAGAAAATGGGGTTTTTAATGTATAAACGTAACACCTTCAATACCTAAAATTTATTTTGTGCATCCAAATCTCAGCACAAGTGTTTGGAAACTGTTCTTAAATGCTATTTAGACCTTTCAGTATTTTACGCATTTAGTGTTTCTCTTCAAATGTTTTTGAATAGGAATTTTGCAATTGCAAAAAAACCCCCTTCCCTAACATAGCCAGTCCTTAAACACCACCACATTCATCTGGTGCAACACTGCTCATCAGAAGCATATCTCAACTCTAACAAAGTTCAGTACATCAAAGAGGAATGTGTATCAAAGCAAAGTGCTTAACCACACAGATTTCAATACTAAATTCAATATTCCAGGAAGGCTTTCATGGACACTTCATTGACCTCTGGGGACTCAGTCACCAAAGCAGAATTTAGTCCGGAAAAGTAAACTTACATTTTGCATTGAGATGCTAATTTCTGGAAAACCAATGGATTATTCTAAATCAACAGGGGAAGGAAAAATAGGAAGCAGCATTTAATTAAACCAACATTAAGATCTCAAAGGATTGTTGCCTCCTGGTACCCCCTGCCCCGCCCCCAGCCCTTTCCAAAGAAAAATCCTAGCCAGAAACACGACACAGCTATAAATTTTCTCAAAATCAATCAGCAGTCACGAATATTTGCAACATCTTGAAGGAACACTGTCAAGTAGCCAGTAAATACTGTATGCTATTCCCTGAAGGGTGAAGGAGCAGACTCACTCAACCTGAAGTACAACTCTCTTGCCTAGAACAACATAACAAATACGAAAAGGAAGCCCACAAGATCCAGAAAAGTTTAAGTTTCTGTTCTCTGCAGCGTGACAGATGTTCCAAGGCACATTCACTGTTCCTTTGCATGTTTAGATTACTGGACAAATTTTACTTTTGGTTTTAAGGAAGATTTTGCTGTCCTCCTCAGAATAAAAGGTTTGTCACTAAAAAGAGGATAACCAATACATAAATATTTCTCTTTCATTAGGAGTTTCTAAAAAAATGGTGTTACTTCAAAACGAAACCATTTCACCACTGGTCTCTGACAACATTAAAATGAATCGTGGCAGTACCAGCAGCACTGCCTTTGCACCTCACGTTTCAGGCCCGAGCCATTCATTTCTCAAAAGAAACAATCCCAAAGAGCTGCTTTCCCTGTTATCTGCAACTGGATAATGGTATTTAAAACTTCTTTTACATTTAACAGTACATTTTCTATCCCACAGCATCTATTCTTCACTCACTTTGTTTACAGAGTCCTCATAATAATGCATTCACCTTCATTATCTATTTTAAATTGGTAGTCAAACAGGTAGACTAGGACAAAATAAACAATCCTTTAAAACTGTTTCAAGAGATTTCTGTTTTCAACAGTGGAAAGAAAACATGGATTATCTGCTCCCAATGTATTGTCATTACTTTCTTTATTGAGAATATTCCCCTGAACTACTTAAAACCAGCAAAACCCATCAGTCTCCCATCAGCAGCATCTGTCCCACCTCAGTGTTCACAGGACCCTGGTTCTCTTCCTTTCAAAGCCAAGCCCACCTTCAGTAGAAGGGAGGGTGACATCAAATAACTCAAAAAATCAACGGTGACAACTCATACCCCACTATTAATTACCCAGGCCCACCATTTGCATTTAAATCCCTGTGAGAAGGCCCAAGCAAACAAAATGTATCTAAGTTTAATAAGACATATAAGTGTCAGAAGTTATTACCATTCTCCATTAAAGCATACTGGTTTCACCAGGTGGGATCGGGAAGGAATTTCTCAGTAACCACCAAAGCACTGGGTACATTATGAAAATTTTATTTCTTCCTCCAGAAAGAAATGTAACACGGGGTAAAGACACCACCAAACTATTCTGGTGATGGCAAGCCTGGCATTCAGACTTAATATACTGCATATGTGCTATTATGACTAGAAGTGTAGGCAATCAGTCTATGAATTTCTCAGAAGAACTATCTCATTTGTACGTTGGCTTTAATCATAAGATAATTTGCTTTGAGATCCCCATTAGCAGTGCATTACAGGAGTTTTATGTGCCATGACCTATGACAAAGAGCTAAGTGCATGTTCTGACAGGCTGGGGAAAACGCCGAGCGCTAATTATTTCAGTAACATCAGCACTGTTTCTCTAACCAGTTTTATAATACCACCTGGCCCAGGAAATAATAAAAGGCTCTTAAAGAACTATGCAGAAAAGGTAAGATGACATTGATAAAGAAGCTTCAAAGGATTTGAGATAACAACGGATAGGAAAACTGGAACAGCTGCCTGCCTGGCTCCGTCTAGGTGAGGACCCTTACACCTCTCAAGCCAGAGCCAAAATGAATACCTGTACCTGCTCGTCCAGCAGCAGCTGATCCGGGTCAGGAGACCACTGCCCCATTGTGTCCCTTTTTCTCTTAGGGATTTCTTTGTTCCCTGAGATCTACTGAAGTAACTGCAAGCATTAGTCCTAAGGTAGTTTCTGACTATGTAATTTAGTTTAAAATAAACACTTACATAAAGGGTTCTGGTTATGGTTTTCTATGTGTGCTTTTTAAAGAAAACACAACACAAACTCAGTTATGTCAAGAGCATCTGGCTTAGTGAGCAGGTATAGTTGCAGATGTGCCACGGTGCAAGAGATCACTTAAACCCTTAAATCACCATTGGTACTAGGGAAGGTTTGTGTGGAGACAGAATAACTATAAACCTCTCGCCCCACTCTGTCAGGTAAGAAAACTACAGAATTTCACTCAAGGAGCAACTGCAGTCTCACACCTACCATGCTTCATACAGCAAAACTGTCCTTTTCTTTTCCTAAAGCAAAGACATACATTAACCTGATCCAGAACCACAGCACAAACCAAAACAGGTCACATAAACATATAAAATATATCCTTATTTAAGTTTGGTCTCACCCTTCTTAGGTAAACCAAATCAAGGGAATACTAAGAGTGTGGTCAAAATGCCCAAAAGATACCCAAAGATTAGATTTAAACAAAAAGTATATGCTCAGTCAGGAACTTAACCTATGCCAAGGCAAAACCAAAAAACACCCTACTGTAAACAAGAAAAATACTCAACAACCAGATGAATAAATATACCAATACCAAGCCCATAACCAGAAATCCTACTTCCCATGATAAGGCTTCATGCTTTCCATCAAACAGTGCAATGTTGAGGATATCAATTCTATAAACAATTATTAACACAGGATGCCACTTAAAATACTTGTCTCCTCCTATAAAAGAGGAAAAGCTCCCCTAAAGAATGGTCAGCTCTCAGATTCTTTGGAGTACGTGCTTGCTGCACACACATCCAAAATAAAATGAAGCTTAGTAACTCCCAGTGAAAAATGAAGTTAAATGTGACTATCTATAAGCTAGCTCATTTATTCTTGTCAATATGCATATACTCTCAACAGCGTAAAGAAGTATGCTGGGGACTATGAAGTATACAGGCTGCATATTTCACTCAAACCCTTATTGCTGGTTTGAGATAAATCTTGAGGATCTCTAAGACCAACTGATTAGCTCAAGTTAAGAAGTGAAATAGTACCGTACTGGGTCAAAACAATGCTTCACCTGTTACCACACTCTGACAGACCCGGTAAGTGATGCTATTTAGGGAGAACATACAAGCCTGGCCACTCTCTGTGGCCCATTCCTCTTCCCAGCATCCACAATCACAGTATTCCCCAACATTGGACACTTTCAAATTCAGCTGGACAGGGTGCTGGGCCATCTTGTCTAGACTGTGCTTTTGCCAAGAAAGGTTGGACCAGATGATCCTTCAGGTGCCCTCCAGCCTGGCGTTCTATGATTACAGATATTAAAAAACCTGTTTCTGCCTATTCCATTATGCATCTGTTCTGGACATGTCTGTGAATCGGTCCAATCCCTTTTTGCATCAGCTGGTATCATCTGTCTTCACCACCTTCTGAGACAATGAAACACAGCAACAACGTGCAGAGTCACCAAACCCTGTCTTTCGGTACTATTCTGTGTGAGTCACGCAGAACCCATGCGCTACTACTACCTGTGCTGGAAGCACAGAGAGATACAGAAGGCTCACTGTATTCAGGGAGAAACAATATATTTTGTTATACCCAAAAAGCTTTCAAGACTTGATGACAAATTTACATACCCAAAAGCTTGTCTGCTTTTCCCAGCTCTATCAGCTGACCTAAAAAGATATTAATTCCTGCAACAAACCTAGCAACTATTCACTCTATGGACACTTATTCAAGTTCATCCTGAGGCTGTGGTAAGGTTCATTCCTCCCCATTTAAGTATTCTTGGATACAAACACATGACTGTATCTGATTTGCTTTAAAGCTGGAAAAGCACAAATTTTGATCGTATATAAGAAATAACTAGCTTATTTTTCCTCTTGACTCTTTACCAAGTGCAAACAGTTTTCAAAACAGCAAAAGCATATAAAGATATACAGCAACAACTGTCCTGCTGCCATTTAACGAAAGGGGTACAGCCTCTCAAGTCATCATCTAAACATGTTTACAACCAACAGAGTTGCAATGGAGCTGTTTAACTCCCCTTTCCTCTTTATTTTACCTGCCAAGTCTCAAACGCCTGCTTGTAGCTTCACAAGGCTCCTCAACCTCATAAAAGCCAGGGCTCTGGTCTTCCACACTGCTGGAGTTCTGCCATTCAAAACAGAGATTTCTCCCAGCACCCATAGCAAAAGGCAAGTTCTCATACTCAGGTATTTCCTCATAGTGACGCACATTCTCATACTCTGGAGCACAAGTGCTGGTTACAGAATTCAAATGCATTTGTGACAAATTCTCTCCCAAAAGTACATGCCCATCTAAAGACTCCAGCCTTTGGTTACTTCGCATCTCAGGTTGACTTCTGTTTCTCTGCCTCTTCTTCTGTAACACTGGACTACTTATTTCTACAGAATGTGCCTTGGCAGATTTCGCTTTCCTTTCACTGCCATACCCTTCCCTGGTGGAAAGGTTGGCAATAGCACTATCCATTGACTGGCTGCCTTTAGACAGGAATTTTTGGAAGTCACTTTTCATTAAGCAAACCGACAGTTTCATGTTGAGAAACTTTTTCAAGCTGTTTTTCTTCTGATGGTCTTTGCAAGGCTTGTCTGTCCTTTCCATGTCCACAGAAGAGAGAGATTTGGCCCTAGGCTTCGTCACAACAGTCAAGTGGTTGAAGCTGGTAGCAACGTTAGCAGTTTTTAATGATTCAGAATTTCCTGAAAATGGAAGAATAGGATGAGGTAACTTCCAGACGGGTTTCTCAGAAGAACGTTTGGGTATGTCACAGGATGACAGCGCAGCTTGCTCCTTGGCTGGTGGATGTGTGAAGTGAGATCCTTCCAGAACGCTGTTTGATTTGTCCTCACTAGAGGTGTAAGAACTTTTCTCCACAAGCTCTGCTGATGCAGCCTTTTTCAGCAGGCCAGCAGCTGGTAGGCTGTGCCTCTGTGGTTTCTTAGGAACGATTTTTGGAGAACTTTCATCCTTTGTTTTAACTTCTTTATCTTCTAATTTTTGTGGGGAAACGTGGAGGCTATTGGAAGCAGACGAGTGCTGACTGCCAGTTAATTTGAGTTGCTTTGGCAAACTCATGGACAAAATATCACATCTGACAAAGTTAGTCCTTTTGTCCACAGCATCTAGCATACTGGCATCATCTGTCATCTCATCCATGGAGTTAACTAAGTTATGGTCTGCATCTAAAGAACATGCACCACTTTCCACCAAATCAGAAGTTGTGTGTGACAACTGAGGCAAACAATTTTGTGAAGTTGACCCTTCCGTAGCAGGTTCCTTCACCTGATGCGTTTTGTCTGCATTGCTTTGAGTTATCTCACATTTTTCAGGATGAAGCACGTCTATATTGTTGTTATAACAAACACTTTGACCAAGGATATTAATTTTTGCTGGCTTTTTAAAGCTTTGTTCTGCAAGCCCAAAGGAATCTTTCTCTGAATTAGATGGTTCCTTTGTTCCGTCTCCTGTGGTGTCTATGCCATCCTGACGGACTAGACATGCAGCACGTGGCTTTCTAGGCTTAGGAATAGGAAGCACTTTTGAGCTCAGGACTGAAGACGCTTCAGAGGAGGTTTTATTAGCATCTGTTTTCATACCCATTTCACCTGGAAACATACTATTGCTACTTAAATTTTCATTTTCCAGGATTTCCTGGTCCAATGAGCAAGAGCAACTGTGGTTATTTTCAGTCAAACTAGGACAAATTTCAGACATCTGAAACTCATCAGCAGTTAGCTTACCATCAGTATTTTGTTGCTTCCCTTTAGCTACCTCAGAAGACGGCGAAGACGGTACAAGTTCCATAAACTCTATTTTAACATCATTCTTGGAACTGCTGCCATCTCCTTTGTCAAGTTTGTCTGCATACCTGTGCCTCACAGGACTGCTGTTAGGAAACACACTATGCGTTAGAACGTCCTTAAGTTTCTCTTCCAAAATGCTAGCTTTCAAAACCACCTGATTTCTATTTGCCAGTTTTTCATTGTGACTATCACCCAGAGCTAGTGTGGTTTTTTCACCGACTTTGATGTTCTCCAAGTTTTCAAAGCGCTCAAAAATTATCTGAGTTTTACAAGTGTTCTCCCCATTTCCAAGCTTGTGAAGGCATTCCAATTTGCAAGATGACATTGGTAGAATATACGCTGTGTTACCATTACTCCCTTCCAAGGCTTCATTTTTATAGTTCAAGTGGTCTAGCGTTTGAGAAGAATCTCCCCTGTGCTCCTCAAAGCTTTTTGTGCTTTTTCGTGTGGACGATGGAGGTTTAACTTCTGGAACAGATGAGCTCTTGAGAACCTTTGGTTTTGGTGCAATTGCTGGCTTGGTTTTCCTTGCTGTTTGTATAACACCAGAAAGTACAATGTCGGGCTTCGGTGCGACAGGTGGAGGCGTTGCCTTGTGTCCTACCACAATTTTTGGTTTGGGGGCCACCGGCGGCTTCTTAATTTCTAGGAAGGATGGAAAACAAAGACTTTAGTCATCATCAGCCCAAGGAATAGTTTCACCGGCACCGCAGTATTATTAGGAGTTTTGTAACATTTAAATCACATGATCTACAGGATCTTTGTGTGTGTATGTATACATTTTTCACCTAAAAGCATGCCTCGCTTCCCTACCACCACTTTTTTACTAGTTGCCTTTCTTTGTTTGAATAGGCACAATCAAGAAGTGGTGGGAAAATTCTTCAAGGGTAACGTGTTCTATAAAAAAATAGTTTAACTTTATGAAACTGCATGTCCTTGCTCAGATACTAATATGATGTATCATACTAATATTAGTATGATGTTAATAAAAAAAAAAAAAGAGTATAGTTAGCCTGTTTTTGCAGTTTGAACTATTACAATACCATTTAAAAATGGTGCAAATATGTTAAGTGCCTCGCATATAACAAGCCACAAAGATAACAGAACAGCTAGGGTAACTACCAGGACAGTTCAGTCCCTTCCCCTACCACCTCTGGAAATGTGTAAGCTAAAATTCCTTTTTCCTTTCCTCTTCTTTTCAAACAATATTGAGATGGATTACCATACCAGCTGTAAACTGGCATGTCACTACCAGCAGTTTAGTGAAATGAGTCTGTGGTGTGAAGTTAATGCAATAATTTGTAGCAGTCAGTACTTTCCTACTGTAAAAGTAAAATACCATTCCAGTGCATACTATAAAATTACTCTTCCCAACATGTTACTGTGTGACCTAGAAACACTCACTTCCGCTATGACTTATGACCCACTTGACAGCACAAGATGCCAAACCCTGGGGAGAGTGGACAGGAGGAAAAGGAGCACATGAGGAACTTGGAGATTATGGAGTTTTGATTGTGTTGTTTCTGGGCCATTCGGCGTTTGGTTGGTTGGCTGGTTTGTGTTTGTTTTGGGGGTTTGTTTGTTTGTTTGTTTTTTAAGGTACACCTGAAACATTTTAATATTGCAGGAGATAATTTATGACCAATTTATTCCACGTGCTGGCTGGAATCATTTAAGATTTCTAAGTGCTTTGAGTGATTTTTGATATATGAAAACTGATTTATAAAGTAAACAAGTTTTTCATTTTTTTTTTTTTTTTAATCTACTACCTGTACTATTTATTACCTCTGTTTTGAACAATGTTTTGGTATACTTTCAGGAAGTCATGCACATATTAAATGAAACTCTCAAAAAACATGCTAATTAATGTTTCACACCCAAAGAGATTGGGTAAACCATTGATTTATTATTCCCTTTGAACCCTGGGTTTGGTGTTTGGTTGTTTTTTATCACCATTATTATTACAGATGTGCAACTATATCCTGATCTCTAGCCTAGAAATAGGAGAATAAAGTTTCAGGCTTGGGGTTTTTTTCTGTTTAGGATTTTTTTTGTTTGTTTGATTGAGAGAAAGCTAGATGGTTAAAAAAAAAAAGCAGATGCCCTCAGTTGCAAGCATTTCCCAAACACTAGGCCACTGCTCTAAGCAGACGGCCAGAAACAATGTATCTACTATAGCAACAGGAAAACCATGTTTTTCTAGGACATGAATCATTAAATGGTATCCAGACTGACTCCACTTACACTTAGAATAGCTACCCTCTCTGCAGTTATATTAGCAAAGAGGTAAACCTGATGGTAGAGATAATTTTTGAGACATTTTGCAAGAGGGAATGCAGAATGCCCTTCAAAAGGCACAGCTCCCTATAGCCAGCAGCAACAGGCAAGAGTGACCTAACTACCAGCAAAGGACGTACCCTGTCCAAAGACAGAGGTTTCCCACACAGGGAAGAGTCAATAGTTTGCTAGGTAAAAAAAAAAAAAAAAAAAAAAAAAAAAATAACCCTTTGGATGGGCAACCACTGATCCTGAACAGCAAAAGAGACTTGTACACTTGCTTTCAGACAAGGCAACTGCCTATTCAGTTGGAGAATGAAGGGTTGGCAATAAGGGAGACTGTTTTCTAAAGTAAAAACAGAGGAAGGGATGTCCAGTTTGTCACAGAACACAAGGCAGCAGTAGACCTGGGCCATGTTCAGTAATATTTATTAAGATATTAAAGCTCCCTGAAAACAGGAGAGAGACAGTCTGCTTGGGAACCCTTCCTGATGCCCAAATGAGAAACAGATTGCAGAAGATACAGGAGATTAAACGCTGGCTAGGTAAGCGATACCCTGTGGATTATTTGTCCCACTCCACAAATTGAAGTCCATAAACACTGGAAGTTTCTCTCTCTCTAGATGGACTGCCTAATGTTTTGGATAGCAATCAAACTAGATTATTCTTGCAGGGCTTTCAACTAGTATTTATTAGGGAAGACACTCAGAAGTTATGATATGATAGCATTACCTGAATATAAGATTCAAAACTAAGACATGAAAATATAAAGGGATGCAAAGAAAACAAACCAGTTGCTTATAAGCCAATAGTGGAAACCTGGATAATGGACAGAGTGAGAAAAATTCATTTCTGATAATAAGTGCAATTCAATCTGATTTCTGAAGCCTACAAGAATTTTTCAAATTACTTCAATGTTAAAAAACATTGGGACAGACAGAAGAGACGGGCAAGTTGTGTGGTATAATAAAGACACCACTATCTGCTTTAAAGTGATTGCTCATTTCATCTAGAGTAGATATGGGTCAATGTATTAACAGGCACTTTACAGTCTTGGTATCAATACGAATCTGCAGTCAAACGCTCAATCAGAAAGGAATGTGATGAAGAGCCCTTTCAAACATAAATATGACATGAGAGGAAAGACTCCAGGAAGGGAATGCATACCAGTAGTTTTCCCCAACAAAATATGTTTACGTTTCTGAAAAATACAAGTGATGAACTTCTCAGAAAAAAATTACAGCAGCTAGGCAAGGGTAAAAGTATATTAGATTTCCATTAGAAAGCAAGAATTAAAGTTCAGTTTATTATAAACTAATTTAATTCACCGTGTGTGGATGAAAACCAGTTCTACATAACACAGTGCTTTAAAAGGGACAATTTCCCATTTTGAATAGAAAGAAAACTCAGTAGGTGGCAATGGTTATATATAAAGGTGTAAGGAATGACTGAAGTCATATGAGAATGACTTTTTGTTAAATGACACGCATAAGCAAGCCTCTTTGGTGAAAACCAATAAATATAATCAAGGAAACATTATACAACAAATGCATGGAGTGGTGAGTTGTTTGGACAACGGGCTTTCTCCTGGTGCCATATGGAACTGTTTGCCTAAGAATAGAGATGGTTGGTGACGCTTAGGAGAATAAAAACTGAAGAGAATTTGGAAAACATTGTAGATAGTTATTTTATGAGAGCTCCATGCAGGTCTGCAGCTAAGCGGTAAATAATCCTCAGAATTACAAGGAGGTAAATACAAAAAGATGAAGGGAGCTGAAAATATTTCTGCACGCTGCACCTGCCAGACTATTAGTGACATGCTATGTCACCTTCTGGCAGTCTTAGATGAAAATTTGGGATGAATGCAAGAAATAACTACAGAAGCATCCAAGATCTAAAAATCATGCCTTGAATCCCAAGAAAGCTCATCCTGCTTAATTTAACCAAGAATTTAAGAAGTGACATGATAATAGTATACATACTTATGCACATGTGAAAGATTTTTTGATAACAGATGACTCTTTAATCAGGGAAAAAAAAAAAAGACAGGATGAGATCCCGTAGCTGACCACTGAAGTCTGACAAGTTCAAACTAGAAACAAAGCTTTAAATTTATTATTAAACCCTAAGGATAATTAACTACAGGAACATCTCACCTAGGGTTGTGGTGGAGCCACCAGCACTTACAGTCAACCTAAACTCACTTTCTGAGATGTGTGGAAGTTTCAGAGGAAATTTTGGACTGAACAATGGATTCTCTGACTTGTCTTACTCAGGAGATTAGAACAGAGAATCACTATGACTTCCCTGCTCCCCCCTCCAATCTTACCCCATTTGTCAGAGAGGATCCCTGCATCCCGACTAGCATCATGGGTTACCAGTAATAAACCCAAATGTAAGAGCAGAACCACAAAGTTTCATTTACATAAACAGATTAAATGATTAGGAGCCAGAGAAGCAGCCAGAGATATCCTCTGACTTGCTTGACTAAACAAAGGAAGAAATCCATAAATAAAGTGACTAACAAAGCTGCCATCACCAATAGGAAATCTACTGCTCATCTAGCAACAGCCAGCACCATGTTCAGTGCTGAAGAAAAAAAAAAAAAGAAAAGATGCTTAAAAATACCAACACACCCAACACCCTGAAAAAAAGTGGATTAAAAAGGGCATTATTTTTCTAACTCTAAATAGCCATTAGCACCACCTATACAGGTCAATGCTCTTTGTCCGATTTCAGGTCACAGCACAGAGAATAGACATTTGTCCCTCTGGTGAATTATCTCCTCCAGCATGCTGAGGAAAAAGCAACACCCATTCTCATCCTGCTAAACTCCTCTGCGGCTGACATTCGTTACTGCTCAACGAGCATGAGTTCCTGGCCTACCTTCAAGTTGTTTTAAAGGAGGATGAGAACACCCTAGAGCAACTTCTACTCTCAATGTTTTGGCCTTAAAGCGTTCACTTCTGTTCTTCAGATGACAGGATTTGGCAAGCGAGGACCTCACTTAAAAATGCTCGTGTGTCTTCTCCTATACAATATCATGAATGAGCAGGGACAAGACAGTGCAATCTTAAGCACTATTATTACACAGCTTTCAATTTTCTCTTCAAATTTTGACCTCTTGTTATCTTGCCTGTCCAGCACAGGAATAGGGAGAAAAAAAATATACATGAAGTTGAACTGAGGCAAAAAAATCAAATAGCGCTACCTCTTCTGCAATAAACCCTGCTATTGCTAAAGGAACATTTCCCCAGGTTATGTTTATGCCCATACTTTTGAGATTATATTAACAACTTCTGCACTCGGGAACAGCAAAAGAACAAGTTATGTTCACCTGCACCTGTCCAAGAAACAGGGACAAATGGTTCTGGATGCTGGCGTGCGAACATAACTTGATATTCGTTTCCTTGCAACACTCCACATGAACAGAGGCCTCTCTCCTGGTATTCAGGGTCCCCTATGGGACCATCTCTAGCCACCCAAGAGGTACTCCCGTGGCAGGATCCTGCAACCCACCCTAAAGCAATATCCTTTTTGAACCACAAAACTGTGGGAAGACAGTAAAACAATTAATCAGTGTGACATAGATTTTGACAGCAGCTGAACCTAAACTTAAGGTACAGGTACACAATCAAGTTACTGTGGGGGAAGCCAAGGTGTGAATTTAACAAATCAGCTGCTGTGTAGAAGCTGGCCATATGTATACTTTTATCACACAGTATATGAGGTAGTTTATTTGTTCTTTCTTAGGTGAAGGAGGAGCTCGCTCCAACAGCCAGTTTACTGTTCCTGGGACTACTTTTGGCATTAAACACTACAACTCACAGACACAGAACAAGAAAGCCAATCCCTCTTTTAAAAAGCATGTAGGGAGAGAGATAATTACTGCTATATTTGGGATACAGACAGAGATTATTGCGATGGTAGTTAACACACTGCACAGAGAAACAGATAAAGTATTTTAAAACTCCAGCAACTTAAGTTATGACTCGCAACAAGGCTTTGCAGTTCAATTACTTCGCTTTCAGTTACAGAAAGAAAGTTTCATTAGGTAAACACCTCAAAAAGTATTCTGTGATCATTAATTTATTTCCTGCAAATGTGTGTTTATTTTCTCATTATGCAGAGGCTCTGATTTTCTCAGGTGCCACAATGCTCAAAAAACAAAAAAAGGAATGAGTCATGACATCCCGGAAGATAACACATGTAGTTTTTAAAATACAAGGGGAAAATGATGGTTTCCAAGCCACTACAGTTTTAGAAAACATCCTAAATAAACTGCAAAAGGAAAACATTAATTTCAAAATCTCAGGTTGTTCAATGACTTGTTGAAATAAAACAGGAAAGTTTGATATAACCTTAGAATAAGGACAAGAGATGAATAAACAACCTTTTAAGATTGCATGCAGAGATAGAGCTGAGTAACTTTAACGAGACTTGACATATTAGAGGGTTAAAGGGACATTAAACCCTGCAGGCCTCATTTTTTCAATCCTTGAAAGCAATGAAGTTTGACT
Organism: Pelecanus crispus; assembly: GCF_030463565.1. Classification (NCBI taxonomy): domain Eukaryota; kingdom Metazoa; phylum Chordata; class Aves; order Pelecaniformes; family Pelecanidae; genus Pelecanus; species Pelecanus crispus. Next base: position 52,538,056 of record NC_134643.1, read on the forward strand.
GGAAAAGTCATATTGATTTTGTTTATTCTGTTCCTGCTATGGTTTTTTTTTCCCTTTGAATTACATTTTTGACATTAAAACACACTACATATTTCTCATTGCTGTTGTCAAATCAGATTTCAGGTCTAAGCTATATGTTCTGCCCGCATTAAATAAGCTGTATAGATTCACATATAAGGACTGTTTCTTCAGCAAGAAATAATAAATGTCAAACTCATAACTCTGAGCTTTTGCTTTTCCCTTTTAAAGGCAAAGCACATACTTGAAGACAGCACAATAGTTCCAGGCAGAAAATGAGTAAATGCACATTAATCAGCATCACATATAAAGAATATGCAGTACATGAGAAAGCAGTAAGAGAATAGCTATAAATGAAGGTTGAAACGAACATACAGGTCGATCACTACAATAAGATAGTTTTCAAACTATCTAGAAGTATTTTAAATAAGTGCTATAGTTCCTCAGTTCTAAGAAGTCCAGATTTACATATACATCTTCATGAATGTAAGCAGCAGCTATGAAAGAAGTGCTTCACCTATCACTGAATTACATCCAGCCCTGGACTGAGGTTTAAATAAAACATTTCTGTAGAGGAACTAGAAAAGATATATAGCAATAAACTGAAAATGCACTGCATTACTTAGAAAGGCAAAAGGCAAGCTGCAGTGGAGTTAAGGCTGGGTTATCAATGTTGGACCTTCGGCAACTTCTGTCCATGGACAGAAGCCATGTTCGGTATTTCTCTCCCTCCCACAGCTCTCTCAAGGAGCACAGTATCTCTTTCAGAGTCCTGCATATCCAGCTGAAGTCACGCACATCTGCAAATCCTACTTAAAAATATTAAATCAATACCAATGATGCAGTATCAGGTTGCTTTGTTCTAAAGGTACATTAAAACAAGACACAAGAGAGAGACATTCAAGCCCTTCAAGTTAAACTGAAGGAAGAGCAGAATTTCTAGGCATTTCAAATTCCATCTGAAGCCTTCCACACAGGATAACGTTTTTACTGAAAAGCTGTATTACCAATCAGTTGTCAGAAAGCTAGCTTACGTAGCACAAACCAGAGTAGTAACTGAATTCACAATCTAAGTAATTTCAGTGTAGGAAATAGATCCTATAGATCACAGAACTGAAATTACAATGTAGGAGTTGGTAAGTTTTTATTTGAACCGTAGCTTTATAAAGCATGTCTACTTATTTCAGGAGCAAAATTCTGCAGCAACACAAAGAGACAGATATTAAACTTTCAGAACTGTCTTCTGGCAGTCCTCAGTCTCTTCCTACCCTGCCTATAAGCTCCTTAATTGAAATGTCAAAAGCTGTCATGACACCGTCAGCAGGATCATGAATCTCTGATCTTGTTTCACCCGTTCCCCATGTATTTTTTTTTATCCTCACATAATCCATCACACAAAAAATACTCTTAATCCCCTCTTCAGTAGCCTTCACATACGCCTCAGCTTCCCTCTTCCTGCCCACCAGGACTCTCTCTATGCCTTCCTCTTCAAATCCCTCTCTAAAATTCACATTTTCCATGAAACTGTCCCACTTTCTTCTTACTGATATTCCTCAGCATCCCTTTCTCTTTTGCCTTCTAAGTGACTTTGCTCACCAGAAGCCCTTCCTCCTCACCTTCCCCACAAACACCATCACAACATAAATTAAAACAGACTCAGTCACACAACCTCAGTCCTGAAATCACTGTTTAGTGCTGAAAATCTACCCAACTTTCTGAAACTTAGTACCATATCAAGTTTTAACAGCCCAGCTCTAAGCTCTTGAGCACCCCCTAACACGTATTTTTTATTTGCACAGCTGTTTAACTCTTAAAAAGAGCAGCAGTGAATTGTACTACCAGCAGCGCTACTAAACAACATGAACATACAATGCAGCTGTTAAGTAGAGATGATAACCTGCTCTATTTCATGTTTTCCCAGATCTAAACAAAATCAGTTCTATCATACATATTGGAAGTGGAAATATATTAAATGGAGTAGAAAGATGCATTAAATGGCTTTGTATTTTCCAGTAAATTCTGATTAACTAAGACAGCGTAGATAATTAACGCTGGACTTGATATCGATTTGACATATTTGAGAGGAAAACACTGAGAATTAGCTTGATGTTTTTGCTTTGTGTGTTGCTTTTTTTTTTTAGACACCCCACCCCCCCCCCCCCAAAAAAAAAAAATCCTTGCAGGAAGCACTTCGCTGCTTCAGATTTACACTGCAATTAGTTGTGTTTCCACCCAATACATCATAACTCACGCATGACGTCTTTTCAACGCAGAAACGACTCCTATTCTCGTCTTCCAGCAGACTGAGAAAGGAATCCACTAATCTAAGAGATGGGTGAAGAGCAGCACTAACAGCACACCACCGTTGCAGCCAAACACACGCAAAATACGAGCAACTCCCTTAAACACGGCGAGCTCTTGTTCGAAACCCAGCCTTTGCCTTGCAGGTCCTTTAGCCATAAAACTGGCAGCGGTGAGGAAAAGGGGGAGGAAAGGCCAGGAAAGCACTGGAGGAGGTCAGTTCAAAGCAGCAGCGGGAAAGGCCAGAAGCGAACGCTTTCCGGGACCCCTGCCTCTGCGGGAGGGCTCCCGCTCGTACGGGCCGACCGGGGCAGGTACGCCCCTGGAGCAGAACCGGAGCTCAGCCGCCGACAAACTCCCGCCGCTCCGCGCCGTCAGAGGCAGCGACAACCCAAACCCCGCTGCTGGCTTTCCTGCCGCAAATCCCAGCCCCCGGCGGAGCCTCTTGGCAGGTTCCACCCGGGGCCAGCTCCGCCGCCGGGCACCAGCACGCCGGGAGGGGAGCGGAGCGGAGCGGAGCGCCCGGCCCGGCTCGGCCCAGCGCCGGGGCAGGGACGTGCCCGCACAGCCCTGCGGCCGGCCCGGGGAGCGGGGGGCAGCGGGGCGCCCGTAGCGCAGCCCGGGGAAGGGCTGCCCCCCGGGGCAGGGGAGCGGGCGGCGAGGCTGCGCCCCCCGCCCGCCTCCCCCGGGGCGAGGGGGCACGCAGCGCCCGGCCCCGCCGCGGCGGTGGGGGAGAGCCGGGCGCAGCCGCCCGGCGCCGCCGGGGCGAGGAGAGCGGCGGCGGCGGCGGCTCCTCCGGCTCCTGTCCCGCGCCGGCACCCACCGCGGCGCGAGTCCCTCACGCCACCCCCCCGCCCGCACGGCGCCGGGCCCCGCCGGCCGCCACGGCGTGCGGCGAGGCTCTCCGGCCGCGGGGGCACGCGGGCTCCCCGCCGGGCGGGCGGAAAGGAACCCGCCACTCCCGAAACTTTCCCCGGGCACTCACCGGCGGAGCTCATGGTGCTCCCCGAGCGCCGCGCCGTCCTCCCCCTCGTCCCTTACGCCACGGCCCCTCTGAGGGCCGAGGAGAAGGAGCCCATTGTTCCCCCGCGCCGCCACCCAGCAGCAGCAGCAGCGGCGGCAGCGGCAGCACCCCCCGCCCGCCGCCGCATAACGCCCCGCGGCTGGCGGCAGAGTGAGCGCCGGCAGCGCCCGCCGCCGCCGCCGCCCAGCGGCGCCCCCTGCCGGGCCCGCCGCCCGCCCCGGCCTGGCCCCGCCCCCTCCCCTCCCCGCCCACCAATCAGCACCTCCCACTGGCCGCCCGGAAGCGGGCCCTCGCCGTGCCTTCTGGGGGCCGTAGTTCCCCCCGGCGTGAGGCAGGGCCGGGCCGGGCGGGGAGGGGTCGCCGGCGGCGCGGCGGACTCCGTTTCCCAGAGTGCCCGCAGGGGGTGGCATGGCGGAGAAGGATGACACCGGAGTTTGACGAAGAAGTGGTGTTTGAGGTGGGCGCGGGGGCCACCCGGGGCGGGTTGGGCCCGTGTCTCTCCGCCCCTCGCCGGGGCGTTGCGCCGCGGCCCCCGGGGGCGGCGTGCGCCGGGCGGCCCGAGGTGACCGTTGGGCGTGAGGCGGGCGCGGGGCCCGGCCGCGGGCAGCCGGCGGCGGGCGGGGGAGGGCGAGGGCGAGGGCGGGAGCCGGCGGGACCGGCAGGTCGGGGCGGTGCTGTGCTGTGCTGTGCTGTGCCGTGCGGTGCCGTGCGGTGCTCGCCGGGACCGGCGGGACGGCGTGGGGCGTCCCGCGCTCCGGAGCAGCCTGGCGACCAGCGTCGCGCCGCGCCCCGCCGCGCAGGCCGAGGGCGGGATCGCTGGCGGGAGAGGGAGCCGGGCCGGGGAGGGCGCGATCCTTTGTGCGGCGGCCCGCCTGGGCTGCCGGGCCGCCTGTCCCCGCCTTTCGGGCTGCCGGCGTTGCGAGCTCTGTGAGGAGGAAGCGCGGCGGAGCGGGAGGCCCGCGTCGGCGGGGGTTCCCTCAGGGCCGCCGGCGCCGGCCTTTGAGAACCGTTGGGGGCTGCGGAGGGCGAAGGGCCGCCCCGCGGCGTGGGCGCCGTGTGTGCCGGCGGCACGGCCTCGTAACGGCGGGTGCGGAAAGCACAGCGCCTGCGGGAGGCTTCGCACCTGACCGCTGGAGCGGGCCAGCGGGGGCAAAGACAGTAAATCCGCCGTGTAGCTAATACATACAATCCTGCTTCCAAATCGGTATAGTTCACGTAAAAGGTACATTCCAGCACGCACTCGTCTGCGTAGTAAGTACCGAAACTACCTTATCTTAATAGCCTTTGTATTAGTGACAGGATTCGCGTAAAACTTTTACAGTTATATTGCGTGTCTTGTTAGATAATGGGGCCACGATATCATCTTGGCCTTATTTAAAACAGTGGATAAATAGATCTGCTGTTGCAGTTCAGTAACAAAATCGGATGAGTTTGCAGCAGGTAAATGTAATTGCATCTTCATGGAGGGCACACCTGCTTTTGCAGGTGTACAGAGAAAGTGGTTATAGAGAAATACTGTCTTTAAATTTCTTAATTATTATAATAGTAGTAAGGCTTTTGGTTTTATCACGATGCAAAAAGCTCCTTATGTAAGGAATTACTTTTTTTCTCAGCTGTGTACTACTTGTATATGGCTTTGGTCTGTACCACAAAGGTTTGTGTTTATCCGCAACCAGCCTTGAATCCTAGCAATAAAATCTGTTATTTATATTGCTGCTATGTTAAATCGCTTCCTTTAACGGCATAAATCCATGGTGAGAATTTATTTCATGGGTATAATGTCTGTCTTCTGCATTTCCTTCTTCAGTAAGAGTGATACTCATTTTACAGTTCCACAGTCCTTCAGTTCATGCAGCAGTTACTGTTTTGATTGAAAAAGTTCTGCTGCAGAGGGAGTAAAAGATCTCCCTGCATGTGCATATGCACTTCACTATTTTCTTTGCATTTTGGAAATGGATTTCCATCACTAGTAAAGGTTCTTTGATACGTTGCTGTATCAAGTGTGTATGTGCGTATACAGACTTACAGGTATACTGAGTGACATAGTAGCATATCTTTCATATATTAGGGTACAACTATAACATCAGATAAGCAACAGTAGGAAAAATACAGATTTTTTTGGTTGGTTGATTGGTTGGGGTGCAGAGCTGGGTGAGATACATACTGATAATAACAGGTACCTTGAAATACCCGCAAAAATTATCTTTGGAAGTGCTCAGCAGGGTTCATGCTACTGTAAAATAAAGGCTACGCAGAACATACTCCACACAGATGAGCCAAAGATGGGAATTAGCAAGGAGCCAAAAAGTGTTTGGGTAGTTAATGCTACAATGTATTTATTTTTTAATTACTGCTTTAATTTTTTTTTTTTTCTTGGGCCCCAAACTCTCCCCCTTAATTATTTGTGGTCTCTGGTAAGCAACTACATTTTTTTCTGCACCTCAGTAGGTCACTTCCCATGTTGTTCTTCAGTGGTCACTGTTGCAAGGAGGCCTTCAGCATTTAGGCCTAGGTTACTGTCAACAGCTGTTTTCTCTGTGCTTTTGGGGCTCTTGCAAAGAAGATATCAGTCAATATCATAAGCAGCGGTGGTGTGCTAACAAATGCATAATCAGGAAACAAGTGGTCCTTCATGTTTTTAATACCCAACAGAATGGGTAGGAGAGGGAAGCAAAGCAAATGGGGTATGCTTCACCTGTTCCATATGACAGTTATGCGCAGTGTTATCTTCTGCACGTTTTTCAGGTCATAGCTCTGACCAACAGGCCCTGAATGCATCGGTGACAGCTGTCTGCGTTATGAATTTTGCAGCCTCAAACAGATGATGGCCCGTTGATAGATATTTATGAGCTTCCAAGGACCGATCATTTTTCTCACTATCAAAGTATCTTTTACATTAATGTATCTCTGAAGGAAGGGAAGCACAAACACAGCATCACTGCCCTGGGAAAGCGTGTTTTGCATCCAGTTCAAGAGCTGTTGCGGATCATTGTGATTGAACAATAATGAATGATGGGCATTTTACTTTATCCAGTAAGTGCTGCCATAGTCTATCCAGTTTATAAATGAATTCCTACAGCAGCCAGAAATTTTCATTCACTGACTGCATAGTCCTCAGCACTTCAGTTCTTGCATTTGTTAAAACCAGTTGCTCTTGTAATTAAAATGCTACAAATATTGGGGGGATGGGGCAGAACCCAAGAAACACAGAGGTGCACCTGATGTGCTTGACCTGGGCTCATCTGCCAGCAGTGTGTCAAATTAAAAATTGTTGCAGTGTAGAGCAGATTGTACGAAAAAATGGAGGAGCAACGAATTAAATTCTTTATTAATGCCTGCCTTAATTTATTAAGGGAGATCATAAGATTGGAAATTTGATGTTAAGTTACTTGAGATGAGTTTTTTACAAAATGGGCTAGAAGACAGAATGTAACTGAAGTGCAGTTACAGTGTACCCCAAGAGTCTTCTGGAAAATTGCAGTGTTTTGTGTATTTTGAGATGAGACTGGAATTGTGTTAGGTTTTTTATTGTTGTTCGGACAATGACATCTCCTTGTTGTTTTCTTTTTTTCATGTATAAATTAAAGAAGCTCCTTGTTCAAACTGGCTAAATTTCTGCATCATTATTCCAGTGGGAGGACTGTGTAAGAATTTCATTGCTTTCATAGTTAATAACTGCCATCTAATTTCTGACTTGACATTTATTCATGGCCACTTCATACCTACTTGCACTTCTGCTAATATTGTCTGTTAGCGTATATAGTTCTTATATTTTTCTAGAATTTACCTCTCCTAGTGTATTCATAGAAAGCAATCTTATCCTGGCTAATGATTTTGCTAAACTGAATATTCAAATATATTTTAGCTTCCTTTCACAAAACAGATTTTCCTGTTCTTCATTTTTTTGTTTGTTTTGGTTTTGGGTTTTTTTTTTTTTTAATATCTACTGCAGTTTGAGTTCATCTTTCTTTACCTGAGCTTGCAGCATGGTGCTTGGCGTTCTTGCTGGGGTCTTGTACAGCTATTTGCAGTTACTTCTGCTGGGAATACTTTGTTTCTTGCATCCTAGGCCTACAAACAAGTTTTTCAAGTCTTCATACTGTTTGACTCGGTTGTAATGTAATAGAGTAACTGCTTGTGTCTGTCCTTGTTTTTATCAACAGCTTCTACATTACTGGAGAGTTTGTTTATATCAGTCCCTCTGTGTAAGGTCTTGCTGTTGCCTACTGTTTAATTGCATGCCATTATCAGTACCCACTCAAGGTCATCCAGTTCTTTTTGTATGATGTTTCAATCCTTTTCTACATGTATGATGTTACTTGGTGTTACTGGGAAATTTCATTAGCATGCTTTTTTTGGTATAAGGTTAATTAAGGAAAATTCAGAAGCTTTGACTAAAGACTCATCCTTCAGGAACTCCACTAGTAACCTTCTGATCTGATAGCTTTCCGTTCAGCATAACCTGCTGTTATCTCTGCCATCTACATATTTGGTTCCTTTCCCATCTTTTTCATCTTAACTGATAAGGCACAATATCAAAAGTCCGTACACCATATGGCACAGTATAAAAAGTCCATATAAACTTCCTGCATTTCCTTTATCTAGAAAAACTAGCTGTCTGGTCAAAGAAAGATGTTGAGTGATTTTGGCACAATCTACCTCCGGTGAACCCATGTGATATCTTCTTTGATGATCATCTGTTTTCTTCTTTGTCTTTGAATTTTGCAAGAAAGAATAATTATTCTCAGTGGCATGCTGGCTTTTGATCAGATTCATAGGCCTGACATACACCTGATTGCTTTTTTTCTCCTTGTAAATATAGGCACTATGTTTGCTTTTTTCCACTTCTGATTTACAGATTTATTAAAAATCCTTTCTGCTGGGTCTTTGATCTCCTGTGCCCATTCTTTCAGAACACTGGGATGAAGGTGATCCAAACACTGCTCTTTGAGTGCACTTTTGGCTCCTGATTTCTGCTTCCAGCTAAGTCATTTGTCCTACATTTTAATGAGCTTGTGCAAGTTTGGTTTTTATGTTTAGATAGATACTAAAGCTGTGTTCACAGAATCACAGAATGGTTGAGGTTGGAAGGGACCTCTGGAGATACCACCCCCCCTGCCCAAGCAGGGCCACCTAGAGCTGGTTGCCCAGGACCATGTTCAGATGGCTTCTGAACACCTTCAAGGTGGGAGACTCCACAACCTCTCTGGGCAACCTGTGCTAGTGCTCAGTCACCCTCACAGTTAAAAAAAAGTTTCCTGATGTTCAGAGGGAACCTCCTGTGTTTCTGTTTGTGCCCACAACCTCTGGTCCTGTCACTGGGCACCACTGAAAAGAGCCTGGTTCCATCCTCTATGTACCCTCCCTTCGGGTATTTACATACATTGAGGAGATCCCCCCAAGCCTTCTCTTCTCCAGGCTGAACAGTCCCACCTCTCTCAGCTTTTCCTTATGTGTGAGATGCTGTTTCCTTCAGGTTCACCCAGACCATTGTTGGAATCTAATCCCAGAAAGTCTTCCTGACCGTGTCAGCTGTATGGTTCTGGTGGAAGGATTGGAGCTGCCTTTTGTTGTTTTCCATTTTAATGCTGTGTTCACAGAAGAAAGTTAATCCATGCAAGATTTTTCACCAGATTGCACAAAAAAATGGATTTTGACACCCATAATGTCAAACTGCCACCACCTTAGTTTTTTAAGGACTTTTTCATACACAATATTTGAAGTATAAAGCTTTGCATGTAGAATTGTATAAAAGATAGTAGTGAATTAATTTCATTGCCATAAACATCTCTCTCCATTTTTTTATTTTAATTGGGAAAGAAAGCTTTCCTTACTTGAGACATTGTTTTAACTCATGAGTCTCGTGCCATTCCTACACCAGTTCTGTCCATATTATTTACTTAACGTTGCTATTCACTAACTAGTTCAGTACTAATGGAAATACATGTTAAAGAATAGCTCCAACTAAATGCTGGCTGAGTGTCGTGATAGTCATGTCACTGTTGAATCCGATCTTTTATTCTAGATCTAGAGGATCTGATGATTAGTATGGCTCCAGACTTTTAAATTTGGGATTTATTGTTTGTCCCGTTAGAAATCCCAGACTGAAAAATACAATATAAACTGTATATGTGATCTTTCTCAACTTCCAATTTTATTTTGTGCAAATGGGAGAATAATACCAAATTAACAAAATGAGACTTTCTTTGGCTCATCTATCTGCATCAAATCTCGGAATCCATACTAATCTGTATTTAAAAAGAAAACAAGCTGGGGATGAATGCAAAGAGAGTAAAAAAAATCTCATGTCCAAATTCAAATGTTTGTATCTATGTAAAATATTGAACACAGTTCTACTGAACCTAGAATTGGAACCCACAAACTCAGAAGAAAGATTTTGAACGTATAACAGGTGCTCTCATTTCACAGCCAGCCCTTGCTCAAACTGTCATCTTCCCGTTAGTTGGGGTAAAATATGCACAGAAATGGAATTACCCTTTCCAGAGTTTGGAGAGACATGGTCTGCGTTCTTTGTCTTCCTGCTGTAGTGGAAGAAGTTAATGTGAAAAATGAGTCCTGAAAACAGTGAAGTGCTTTACAAGCAGCATGTCATCCTGAGGGAGAAAGGAAGCACCAGGGCTCAGCAGAGCTGGCAACTACATGGCACTGGGTCTGGCCTGTGTGGGGAGGAGGTAGGCATGGTGGAGTCATACTGCATATTTAGGCAACAAGCCAAGATGCTGCTTGGTGCTGAGGGGCATGGAGGATGCCTGCATGTAATATTCCGATATACAGATTTCTGTAAGATTTAAGAGAGATTCCAGCAAGAGGCACCACCATTTGTCAGCATAATACAACTATATGCAGAACTGCCTTTAGTCGATGTGTTCTCTGTGTGCCTACAATAGTAAAAAAATGTCTAAAATATGGTATTTCTTTGCTTAGAATACTGGTGCATCACTAAATTGAGATGTTCAAATTGTCATCTGAACCCTTTTAAACCAAATGTAGCTTTTATCAAAACACTTGGTGATGTTTGTTTTCACAAATGCTTTCTCCACCCAAACTGAGCTGTTCTAAAATTATTTTGTTTAAGAAATGAGACAAAACCAAATGAAAGCACTAGGAATGGTGGTGCACCAGGATGAAATTTTTAGGTCACGTTCATTCAAAAACCTAAAAACTTCAGGACTTGCAAAGTAATGGGATTTTTGTCAAGCATCAGGCTTATAATGTTGTATTCTAAAAAATAATGTCTGAAATATTATAAAATAGGAAAAAGAAGCAGCCAAAAAAGAATATTCACACAACTTTAATGGTAGTGTTAGTAATGCTCCCTCAACAGGATTTTTCTCACCAAATATTGGGTGGACTAAATGTGTAGTACTCTCATTTTATACATATGCATGAAATAAAGCCAGTTTTAAATACACAGTTCTGTCAAAACCACAGTTCACTTGTCATCCTGATGAGCTGGTTCTGAGACTGTGCTTTGTCTGCCTGAGGTGTGGGCTGTTGCCAGAAGAGGTGTTCAGGCTTCACTCCTCCTTTCCAGCTTATTCCTGTCCTCTTCCTTACGCTGGCACCTGGATTTGTGGGTGATGCTGTAAGCTGGCTCAGGAGACTGATTAGACTATAAACCATCCTGGCTAAGAAAGAAAAAAAAAAAACCCATGGATTTTGTTGGGGTTGTTTTTTTTTGGTTTGTTTGTTTTTTTTTTACAATCAGATCAGTTCCTTGTTCCATCTGATCATTTGGCTTTATAAATATTACTATTAGTGTTCTAAAATGGTACTGCAGCTTTCATCTGCACCCACTGGTAATGGCAGATTAAATTGACCATGTAAATGCAGCCTGGGGAGATATCTGCTGCAAATTGCAGTGTGCTGTAGCGGCACCTGGACTAGTGACGGATGGACTATTTCGGGTATTTTGCTTCTCAGCAGTCTGCTAAGAGGAAGGGGAGGACAGGCTGTGCTCCTTTTCATCACATGACTGGGAGGCAGGTGATACTGGAGAGAAAATAAAGGAAACTGCAAGCTTAAAACTTGCCTGGTTGTTGTGGAGGCCAAGTAAACTCATCAGGTGTTTTTGGGTAACACTAATGTCATATCTGAACAGATGGAGAAAAGTATTATATGGGCCATATGGTGTGTGAACCCGTATTGCCTTTATTATTTTTAATAGAAGATTTGAAGACAAAAGTACATGATGATCCATAGTAAATTTTGAGGTCTGATGGTCCAAAAATATTTTATTCCTCCTCTGTGTTAATTACTCTGGGGTCATGTTTACACAAGGGTTAATACCGTAGTACTGCTCTCACAACTTCAAGTCATGAATCAACTTCTTGAGACACTTGAATAAAAAAAAAGACTCACTGTATTTTTAGTCTTTATAATGTGACTGTCTCTCTTATTTCTTGGATGCTTTTCACTTCAGTAAAGATGTTTGCTTACTGTGTGTTGTCATTAGGAGTCAGAATTAACATGATTTATAGTGGATAAACAAGTTAGTTCTTTGGAGCTGGTGTTTTAAAGAGGTTTCCAAAATGTTTCAGAAATACTCCACTCGTTTACCAGTCAGATGTGTTAATTTCATTAATTTAGTTCTGAATGTAAGTCAAGAGTAGAATCTGTGAGTTGTTAGTAACTGGTATAAAACAAACCAATTTTCCTGTACCAGCCTAGTCCGATGACCTGCATGATCAGTGACTTCCCACCCAAAGGTACAGAGTCTGGCTGGCCTGTTACCCTGTCCTCCAGGGAAGGTAACATTTACCACTTTTACTTTCAGTTTTTCAGGTGTTTTTCATCTCTGTCCTTGTCAGAAAGGTCCTGCTCAGCTTTTCAGCTGTATTTGCAGGACCACTTTTGAACTGGTAAATAATCCAGAGCTCTCTGTGAGTTTCAGGGCTTTGTCTAGTACGTGATAATTCTTTCTAAGACTTTTCCACAGTAATGTGCAACCACCTGCTGAAAATGCAAAGGAAAGAGCTTTCCCATGTCACAGACCAAGTGATACAGAACTATACACAGGCTATAAAACTTTCCTGACTCTTCAGGACACATGGGTGCATGCAGAATTAGATATATATTGTGCATCAGAAAATATCCGGGAACAGTAATAGATTAATGGCTTCAAAGTAGTTCTCGGAGCCTGCTTCTAAATCAGATGATACAGTAGTGCTGGAAAAACCAACGTCTACACTCCTGTGGTGGTGAAAGCAGAATAGGAAATTTAAATTACTCTTTCGCTGCCTTGAAGTCATTGTCTAATATTAGCCCTGTCAGTGCCTGGCTCTTTGTCAGCTGGAGCACAGGAGGAGGTGGTTACCAGCCAGGAGAATATGACCAAGGCTTTTAAATACTGTTGCTTGGAAGGTCTTATTAATGGCTGCATAAAAGATCGATGTGCAATAATTCTTTCAAGCAGTATCTTTTTAAAAGCCTTTAGCAATCTGTCATCCTCATTTCCCTCCCCCCAGTCAGAAAGGCACATTAGTCAGGAGAAATCGCACAGTCCTGGGAAGTTTCAAACTGCATCCGCTGATGCCGTCAGGAAAATGCTACTGTGCAGGGGCACAGGTGCAATTACACTGACGGCTGCTTCTCATCCTCGGCTCGGGTCATCCTGGAGGGACAAGCGGAAAGAATCGGGGAGGCGGGCGAGATTCTGTCAGGTGCATGGGAGCAGTACCGAAGAGAAAAATTGAATACCCTCTTCCAGGAGACAAAGATCGCGCTGTCTGTGAGTGTTAGCTCAGCTTCTTCAAACCTGTGTTTTGGGGGGAGGGGGGAAAATTTCAATACTGTTTATTTTGTTCTGAGTTTAGCCACCTGTGCAGCATATCTTAGCCTTTGCTGTCACTATGGTAGAAATGTTTAATCTTTTTTTTTTTAACTAATAATTCATAACTTGTAATTATTGTGAAGGTGGTTTAAGCTCCCACAGTGGTCTTGGCATATTGGAAACCTCAGCTTTGGAAAAACATATCTGTATTTCAAGAAGAGATGTTTAAACCTCTTACTTTGTGAAGAGACCTTTAAACCTCTTATTTTGTGCAATGGCATTAAATATTATTTTTAAGGTTAATCTGCTCTATTAGCTATGGTTGGAAACTAGAGCAGGGGTTTACTGGGTAGTAAATTTTATCATAGTAAAGAACATTGGGTGTAGGAAGCCCCTGTCTCTAATGGAGAAATCCTGAGTCATTTACTTCATGATGCATCAGCAAAAATAACTTGGGTGTGGCTTTGATTTTTCAGCTGCTATTGTAACAAGACTATGAAAGCTAACAGTGTCTTAATCTGATTTGTGATTGCAAAAGTTTTTTCTCAGAATACGCGCAAAATGCCTCACATTAAAGTGCAATATCTGTGCTTGCAAGGCTGCAATAGATGTAAGTATTTGAGTAGATATCTTCAAAATTAAGTTCTTTTCTGAAGCTAGGGAACTCTCTACTGTAATAACCTTTCCATCACATAGTAGTAGGCAATGTTTTATATGTTTGATTCTCTTTTAATGTTTGGCTTTGTTTTTATTTTTTTGTATTTATATTTACTGTAGGCTTAGAGTTGCAAACACTATGTTTAGTCTTCTGTTTAGGTGATGCTTTTTTCTAACCAAGTCAGTACTGTATGTCAAGTGGCATTAAAATAAGCATTGAGAAAGGGTTAAAGAATAAAACTAATTTAGTGGACTGTTCTTTAATCCTGGATGATATATCTTGGGTTTAGAATGAGGCTCAACCGCTTCCAACAATGAAAAAAGGAGAGTTGTAATTGAACATATGTATGCGAGTGAAATAATTTTTAATAGTATGTATCTAAAATAAGTATGCTCAGGGAATTATGAATGAGGAGTAAAGGATTTTCTTTCTTGATTCTGGAAACAGAAGCTTATATAAACCTATACTATACTATAAATGTCTAGTTACAATTGAATGGCTTTGCCGTATGACTGACTGTAGTGAATTAGAAAAGTTATAGGAAGGTAAGTGGTTTTTTTGTTGTCAGTCTCCACTGAGTCCCCAGAAAACCCTAATTCTTAAAATTTTCAAAAAGTATATTCCCACTCAGTACATTGACTGTTTCTGACTACCTTGCTTCAGTTACTAGCAACATTTTCCGTGTATAATCTCTACGAAGTATACCAAAGAATAATGGCATTTTGTCTTTTGTCTGTCCTGGAACTGTTTTCCATTTCCAGCACCCATTTTGGACAAGTAGCATAATAAAAAAATGCCCTGGCTGTAAATGTAATGCCTGTCTCTTGTATCTAGGTGGTCTCAGAAAGTGACTTAGAAGAAGAAACTTAGAAGAAACTTCAGAATTAAATACAGGATATTGCTGAAAACCCCTGTCTTGGTATCCTCGCTTACTTTAGATAGTATTTCCCATCAGTAACTGGCAGTATGATGGTAACATAACAATAAGCTGAATTATTAAATTTTTTTTCTCGTCTACTTTGTAAATGATTCATTACCATGTTATTCTACCAGAGATAACTAGAAATAAAGGAACCCGAGTGTGAAACATGAGTAATACTATCCTAGTTATTATCCAAGTTAAGAGTGGTTGAAAGTAAAGATTCAAAAATACATGGAAATAGATTCCTCTAGAATAATATGATGCTGTATTAATAGGAAGATGAGATTTTATATTTTTAATTTCCTTTTCATGCTGTCCACTGAAACAACCTTGCTGTCCCTTTACCTCACATTCTAACATAAAAGCTTTCTCTCAAGTCTAAATTATATATTTTTTTAAATTACAACCTATTACTGCTTGCAAGGATAAACTTTCTGGTATGTCCTGAATTTCTTAAACTAAAAGTGTAGTGTCTATAATATATGCAGAAATGTAAAATAAGTTGCTCTTTCTTTGTTTTTTTTTAATGTTGGGCTGTTGAAAAAAGGAATGCATGAATTTTGGGCAAAGAAAATTAGGAGGAAAAATGGCAGATTCCCAGCCAATAAGTAGATTTTTTTTTTTTTTTTAATATTATCATGGCATTTGCCAGTGAAGACAGCTGAGTTTGACAGTGCTGATGAATGACAGTACAAATTGAAACCAAGGAACTTTTCTCACAGTTAGAAGTGCATGTGCAAGAATATGTGTGTATCAGTGATCTTTTTTATGGGAAAGAAGGCATTTAGGAGTGAGAGGTTTGGGTAAGGATGTAAGCTAGAAATTCAGAGCTATCATTTGTGGGAGATCAGACACATTATGAGATTTAATTATTGGTTTTAAATATTTATGAAGATGAAAAATGCTTTGTAAGCATTAAGTATAATACTTCCGTCTCTTGTATTGAAGCAAGCAGTATATAGAATAGGATATTTTAATGGTATCATATTGCAATTCTGTAGTTGTGTAATTAATAACTTTCTGATTCTTTGGTAATATTGGAACTTTTCTGTGAATGTTCACATACATAAATCTGCCCTTCAACTTTTAAAAATTCCTTTACTGGGTTTTCTAGCCATTACTTACATATGCCATGGGAGAAATTTGTTATAGACTGTTGGAGACATCCTCAGTGGGCTATACAGGCCACACAGCTTTACAGGTGACAGGCTTGTCAGTATCATTCAAAGTTGGGCAAGTATCTAGGACATGAAAGATAACAAACAAATAAATAATGTGTGTTTTTATCTTAGCATAGGCTAATGTGTGTATGTCATCAGTGTCTAACAGAAGAGGAGTGTAATCTTCAAAGTTTCTAAGCAAAATGTAGAGCTGAGCGTGCTGCACAGGAGACCTCACTCTTAACGGAAGAATTTTATGATCAGTTTGTTAAGGTTCTTAATCTAATTTCACACAGGCCTCAAACCACTTCTTATTCAGTGCTTTCTTTACCCACATCTTACATGCCACTAATGGATTCAGAAAGGGGAACAATGGTGGTTTTACTTATAGCATAAGGGATTTTAGTCACAGCATAGTTCTCGGTCATTTAGGTTAATAAAAAATGAGGGTTTCCAATGTGCACTTAAATTCCGCTAGTAATCTTTTAGAAAAGAATGGGAAAGAGAAAGCATGTGAAGTGAGATAAATGTGTTAGAGGAGGATTGTCATAGCCTGAGTACTTTCTGAGAAACTGAAAGAGGAGAACCCTTAGCTACTTGAAGGAATATGTGATAAACATTCAAGTTAAATTTTAATCAATTATCATTTGCTAACTCAGTAATCAGAAAACTGATTTCCAGTTCCGAGCAGTGACAAAAAATTGCAAATTACCCATAATGAGACCCTGTAAAAGCCTTCGAAAAGTTAATCAGAAGGAATTTATGTAAAATCTAGTAAGGTGCCTGTATTCTACCTTGATTACAAGAACAAATAAAATTACTCATCCTAGCTAGGGGCTAAAGTTTCACTAGCATTTGGAGAGATGGTGTATTTTTTACTATTGCTGTAGAGTAGAAAACGTACTAATTACAGTCAGATGGAAGGTTTTGGTGTTGCCAAATACCCAGTAAGAGGGAAGAATTGGGCATTCTTACATCTATGCAATATTTCACTTACTAAATGTAGCATTCATTATTTTAGCTAATTCTGTCTGTCTTCAGTGGACAGAGACTCTGTCTCTCTCTCTGCCTTCCTTCCTCCATTTTTGTGAGGAAATGGAACCAATCTAAACAGCATTAGACCAGTTTTCTTGATCAGCTTTTAGAAAATTGTCTCATCATGGACCCCAAAGCGAAGTGCACCCTGAGATACTAGTGGAAAAACTCCTTTGTATATTTGGGTTATTTTGCCAGCTGTCTGTATGTAGGTGAGTACTAATAAAGTACAAGAATAGTCATGTGTCACATGATGGCTGGCCTTGCTTGTGACAGGTCTGGTCAAGATGATGGACAGGTCTGGTCAAGATGATGGACAGGTCTGCCAAGAGCCTAGATACAATTTTCTTGGAGACCTGCCTGGAGCGAGCATCAAAACTATGATTTTGAATAAAACATTCTCTGCTCACCCACTGTTTTGTCTATGTGTCTTCATCTAAATGGAGAAAATTCTGTCTGTTTCTGACTGAAACCTCCATGCTACCCTAAGGCCTCTCGTGTGGGGGTGTTCGGATTGTTCCAGGTGTGCTGGCAGCATGCAGCCTGGCTCTGTATGAAAGCCATTTTAAGAAGATAAGGTTATGCATATCCATTCATATTCCGAGTTATGGCCTGAAGTTACTAAGCGAATTTAACAGTGTCTTAAATAAGAGAAGTACTCTAGTCTATTATATTTTCTTTTCTTTTTTTGATTAAGTAATTCTGGTAAAGTGGCATCTTCTACTTAGAAAGAAACATACCTTCTTTCCAGCCAGCCCAGAACAGCACATTGTTTAACCAGTTAGATGCATTTGAAAAAAGTACTGAAACCTGGAGGAAGGGTACTTGGAAAAAAGATGGTATTGAGTTGTCACACTAGAAAAATTCCCACAAGGAAATGAGTCATTAACCTATCCTAGTGTTTTGCACAGTTGTTGTCATTGTGGGTGAGGGGGATTGTCTGTACCTGCACAGGGCTGTGAGTTGGTACGAATGTTTGTGTTTCAGGTTATGACTGCACACTGAATCTGTTGTGAGTAACTCAAGGAGAGCGTGCAAAAGTATGAATTTGCATGCCTTAAATAGGTAACTGATCAAAATAGCACTTTGGTGATGGGGTTAAAAAAAAAAAAATCCCTAAAAGTAACAAGTTAATTTGTTCAACTGGTATGAATGATGGCTTCCAAGTTTTATTGTATGGCAAGCCATCATTTGAGATTTGGCCATGTTGGTACGTGATCACAGTAGATGTGCCTTTTTCACAACTTGCACCAGCAAGTTAATGATGGTTAACAATTTGTAGTAGATGTAGTAGATGGTGGTTGTTTCTGCAGACCTCGGCAGCTGTATTTACTGTAAAGTTTTTACTTACAGTATTTTTGTTACCTCACCCATAGCATGTTAGAATTCTTAAAATGTTTTGTGTTCTTCCTATGCATTTTGCTAGTGTTTGCATACTAGTGTGGGATGTTGATATCAGAGGCCAAAAAGAATCCCTAAGACTGACTGCTGAGAGGTGTTCTAAAAAAAGTCTCTTTACATCTCCTGAGTAGAACTGGAGTTAGCATAAATATCCTTTCCATCAAATCTATCACAGATACTGCCATATATGTGGATTTCAACAGAAAAATAACAGTTAAGTAAATCTAGGTATCTGATGCAGATGAAAACAAGAAAATTCAGAAGTCTGTGGAGATAAATATCTAAACATGTAAAAACCCACTCTCTGGCAATCAGAATTCCGTACTTCTCTAAGAAGTTTTATTAAGGACTTTTTGTAAATTAGTAGTTCTGCCAGCAGCTTAAAAAAGGTGCGGTGTTTTTTTGTTGGTTGGGTTTTTTTCAATAACTGTGATACTCCTTTGCCAGAAGTGCTACTACCATCTGCAAGGACAGCAGAAGCCTTTTTCTAATTTGTTTTTCTATTTCTGTAAAACACTCTAGGTACCTAATCAGGTTACACTGAGACTTCATTTATTGAAGATTGAAAATTTCTCTAGTTATGAAGTTTGTTTCAGTAGAAGTGGTTCAAAGTATAATCTATTCAATTTTTATAAACTTTAGGAAAACAGTGTCATTAAGTGTTCTGGAGTCACACAAGAATATTTTAAAATATATTACCAAATACATTTTTTTTTTTTTATTGAAAACATGTAAGTTATAAGCTGAAGAACCCTATCAGGTAACCTAGAAAAAATATTGCTATGGGAAAAGTTGATTGGTTGCATGCTTATTTCTCGTAACATTGTTTTGTATGTAGACTCTCTTGCAGCCTCTTTCATTATGGTCAGGATAAAACTTAAGGGAGATATTTAAAGCAAAATTTTGGCTTCATTGCTATTAACTGTTGGTTTTTTTTCCTGTTGCATGGAATCACAGAATGGTTTGGGTTGGAAGGGACCCTTAAAGATCATCCAGTCCAACCCCTGCCATGGTCAGGGACATCTTCCACTAGATCAGGTTGCTCAAAGCCCCATCCAACCTGACCTTGAACACTTCCAGGGATGGGGCATCCACAGCTTCTCTGGGCAACCTGTTCCAGTGGCTCACCACCCCCATCGTAAAAAAATTCTTCCTTATATCTAGTTTAAATCTACCCTCTTTTAGTTTAAAGCTGTTACCTCTTGCCCTATCACTACAGGCCTTGGTAAACAGTCTGTCGCCCTCTTTCTTATAAGCCCCCTTTAATTATTGAAAGGCTGCAATAAGGTCATCCAGGAGCCCTCCCTTCTCCAGGTTGAAACACCGCAACTCTCTCAGCTTTCATCGTGGGAGAGGTCTTCCAGCCCTCTGATGGTTTTTGTGGCCCTCCTCTGTGCCTGTTCTAACATGTCCATGTCTTTCTTGTGTTGGGGACCCCAGAGCTGAATGCAGTGCTCCAGCTGGGGTCTCACCAAAGCGGAGCAGAGGGGGAGAGTCGCCCCCCTCAACCTGCTGGCCACGCTTCTTTTGATGCAGCCCAGGGTACAATTGGCTTTCTGGGCTGCAAGCATACATTGCCGGCTCATGTCCAATTTTTCATCCACCGCTATCCCAAAGTCCTTCTCTGCAGGGCTGCTCTTGATCCATTCATTGCTGGTTGTGTGGTTGCTGTATTCACAGCTGTGTTTTGTGGGAAACAGGGAACAATTTTTAATGCTGTTTTTTTCTCATTTTTCTTTTTTAACTCTCTTTCAGAATTCCCCACTCTACCAATATCTGCAGGATTTGGGACACACAGATTTTGAAGTATGTTCTTCTGTGTCGCAGAAGGCAGAGCAATGTGCAGCAGCAGAAAGCCAAAAAGAGCGGACTGTGCATGCTGCCCAGAAAGTGAGCACTCTCCCGTTCCTGAGTATTTATCTTCTCAAAAGAGAACTGTGTTACTTCACAAATAGGCAAAATCAGAAGGGATAAAGATGAATCTCTTACTGTATTTAAAAAAGAAAAAAAAAACCCAAACCAAAAAAACCCAACCAGTTGTCATATCTTGTCTGCAAATATGTTTGGAAATGCATGGTTTGCCAGTATAGTTTGAAGTGTTTCTTTGCACTTGTGTAAGCTAGGGAAGCAAGAGGCTTTGATAGTGAATTTTTTGAGTGTTGTAAATGATCTTATTTACTGGATATTATTATGTTAGCTTAACATGCCATTCTGGGAACAAAACCTGTAATTTTCTGGAACAGAATATTTATAGTTCTCAGCCCTTCTCAGGCTAAATATTGCTTACTCTGTGACAAAACGTATTAAGAAAGAGGATTTCTGGGAAGTATAAATACAATAACCAATCTGAATGAGATAGTAGAACTGTGGTTAGGTTATGGCAATTTTCTAACAGCTGACAAGGATCATCAACTGCTTAGCTCAGGCTTCTTATTTATCATTTTAACTGAAGTCTTGTGGATTTTTTGTAAACATTTTGGTCTTAAAATTATGCTTGATAATTTGGCTCATTAACACCTACTGTGGCCTACACGTTTTTTGTTTTCCTTATTAAAAATAAATGGTATTTTACCATTATTGGTAGTGTACAAGCAATGTGACTCAGATGAGGAGCTGTAGTGTGGGCGAGGAAATTCCTCTTTTGAGGGAGCTAATGTAGGAATCTCTTTGCAACAAGTATATTGAAAATTCAGTAGTCAGTCTGTCTTCTCCTTAGCACCTAGATGGAGCATGCAAAGAGCAGTTATTTTCTGCCTACCTCTTTCACTTCCACAGTGGAGAGTGCGGTTTTTTGTGGACATGCTCCAGCTATGTGCTAAGCCAGGAGGAAAAGGAGGCCTCCATGCAGACCTCTCTGTCCTGGCCACTGCAGGCTGAGGTGGGCAGTGCCTTACAGGTAAGAACCCAAACCAAGCATTCATGGGTTGATGTATTGCCTCTGAAGAATTACCATTTCGTTCTCCTCTCTCCCCACCATCTCCAGTAGCTTCCATCTTTGTGCACCTTAGTTCGTCTGTTTCTTGCCCACTCTGGCTTTTAACCTTCCACTGGAGCTCAGTTTTCCTGTTGTTCATTCCTGGTTTATATCTCTTCAGCTATCTTCAAATCAGAAGTTCACGACCCCTTCCCTCTCATTTGTAAGCTCTGCTGCTTCCCTGCTCCACCATGTTCCATCCTCCCAATTAGCTGGCAGTGAACTCGGGACAGCATCCTATTTTTCCCAAACACAGGCAATATGAGTGGCCCTGAGATCTCCAGAACGTCTCCCTGCAGATTGTGGTGGATGGAAGATCATATGGCAAATGAGGGGATCTGATGCTTTTCTTAGGATCTTTTCTCAAATAGTGCCATCTTGTCGTATATCTGCTACTCAGTTCTCAAGATGCTTCAAGGAATTA
Source organism: Pelecanus crispus (assembly GCF_030463565.1). Lineage (NCBI taxonomy): Eukaryota > Metazoa > Chordata > Aves > Pelecaniformes > Pelecanidae > Pelecanus > Pelecanus crispus. Next base: position 52,559,766 of record NC_134643.1, read on the forward strand.
GCCAAGTAATAGTCACAGTTAGTTAGGCTTTATTTCAACAAAGTTTTTTCACTTTTGTGCATTTCCCTCTTGTAAGGTTGGAAGTATTTTTTTCTTGTGGGATTTTTAGTCTGTTCTGCTATGTGTAGGATCTTAGGTGGGGTAGGATTCAGAGATGTATGAATTGATGTGGATAACACTGGTCAGTTTTTTTCTGATCAGGGGAAGAATGTGTGGGTTTTTAAACGTTTGTAGTGTGTACTTGCAAGGACTGACATGCCCAGTCTTTGAAGTGGAAATTTAGAAGTTGCAGTGTGAAGCTTATTCATCTAGCAGTATTCAGAGAAGTGTTGGTATGTCATATTTTCATATAGTGATACTTGTTTCAACCACTCTCTGTATAGACTCTGTAAACGTCCTCACACACTCATTAGTCCATTTGAAAAGACGGTAATAAAACATGAAACATTTTGCTCTGGTCTTCAGTCCTGTTGGAGTCTATCTTCATGCACAGGTTGGCCATAGTTTGTGTTTACCTGCTGGGCGGGTGCACTGTGCACTTTGCTTCACAGCCTCGATCCACAGTTTCTGAGACTTGTAGTCCTATGGAAGTGTGTCATGTCTCCCTTCTTCTTTCATGCCCCACTTCCTGATCAAAGATGACCACGTATATAAGATACAGGGTACATATACCTTGAGCAGACCTGTGAGTACCACTGCATGCCTAGCGCATGGATTAGACAGAGCCTGTAAAAAATAATCATACTATCATTGTAATCCTTAAGTTTTGTACTGTTCAGCTGTGCTCTTGCAGAGCTTGCAGTTTTTCAGAGAGCTCAGCGATCATGTAGACAAAAACTACCAGGCAGCTTCATACAGAACTCCAGTCTCATATACTGAGGATTTGTGAGCCTAAGAAACAGCTTAACTGAGGGGAGAAAGAGAAGTGATACTTGTAGTGTCCCCATGCTTCATTGGCTGGTTTCGCTAATGTAAGATTATTTTAAATTTAATGATTAAATTGATTTCTAGTTACTGCTGATGTGGATAGCTACTACATTTGTAATAATGATTGCTTCTATCAGTGGTCACAAGGCAAGGCTGAATTTAATTCAGGGTTTAACTCGCAATTTGTTGTACTTTAATTTAAACTACCTTTAAAAGGATTCATGGAAATATTAGGTCCACTACCCTTACTTTTCAGAATTGTCAGCTGGCACTTACCATAGCCCTCAAGAAACCGCCTGAAAATGTATTTTCCCTTTAAAGCTATTGGCAGTTCTGTAGTGCATTTACATTGAAGATACTTATTCTGGCTTAGTGCAGGAAGACTTTAATTAAACCACTGTTAATTGAAAATTAGGGTGACATATTTCATTGGCTGGTTATCTGTTCGTTACTATGAAGTAATGCATGGACTATCGCTTGTTAGCTGCATTACTTTATTTTTCATAATTACTTTTGTGGAAGTCAGTAAAGCAGTATGATGCTGTGTTCATGTACATGATTTCCACCAAATTTAATACAAAAGTGCTGTGGGGTTAAGAACCTCACAAGTATTAAGATATACTGCTTTTAAAAGTCTCAAGTAGTCTGGTTTTTTCCCTCCCTTCCCCTCAAGCATTTTAAACTTAATTTTACTGTGTTGGGAGCAAGTCCTCCAGTATTGTGTCAGATGTAGAAGTAATTTGTCATGGTTTGCCTTGCAACTTGAAGGGAGTGGGTGTGTGAAGATGGGCTGTCCATTTCTTTCAAACACTAGGATGACATTCACATTGTCTCATCTCCGTCTAGACAGTAGTGGAAATAAGGAAGAGACCTGTGTGTAATTTCTAGTGATAAAACGTCATAGGTTCTTACTGCTGCTGTTCCAGTATCAGTTTGGGAACATTAACACTTCTCTTTTGTAAACTGATGTCAGAAGGTCTGGTTTTGTAATTTGATTTCTGTGTCCCATTGTGGTGGGGTGTCTTAAAAGAAAAGAGAGTGAGGGAGAGGCAGCTGGCCACACGTTTAAGGAAGTAGACTGGATTTAGGAGGATCCGAGGCTTTGTTGCAACTTTTGCATGACATACAGTCAAATCATTTACGTTCCCATCCAATCATTTCCTCATTTTTACATGAGACTGTTATGACTTCCCTTCTCTTGGCCTTCGCTGGCCTAGTCTACTGAAATTATAAAATGTCTGGGAAACAAGTGGTTTCTGAGTTCTGAATATGTACCTAGCCACAATCCTAATATAAAATGATCTTAGTTGAGGCTTAGTGTAATGCAAAGTATAATCACAGGGAGTAGATGATGTTCCATGCTGAGTGATGCATAGTATGTGTGTATCATTTTCCTTCTGTTCTGAAAAACAAATTTACAAATGCCTTAAACACTTTATTAAAATAAAAATAGAAAAGCTGCAGTACTGCTTTGTCTTTGAGTTGAGATTGTTTATTCCTCTTGTATTCAGTCAAGTAGGATCCCTGTGCAGATACAATCTGGTGACATGTAGCAAGATTTTGGCAAAGCAAAGATCTAGTTTGGGATCTTCAGAGACTGGAAAAACAAATCTGGAAAAAAAAGAGGTTCCTAGTGACTAATACAAACGTTACTGCTGTGTCTTGCTGTCCTGCCAAGCAGAGCATATAGTTCAGGCTTAATGAAAGGTAGAGGCATCAGCTGAATTTGAAACACATCTTTAATAGTGCTCTGTGTGTGTGGTTTTGGTGTTTGGTTTTGTTTTTTTTTTTAATTGGAATATGGTCTTAATGAACATTGAGCTGAAAATCTGTAAAGGTGCTTCAAGGTTGTGTTCTGAGGGCTGATGAAATGCCAAGCTCCCGTCTGAGGGAGTATAGAGATGTGATTTAGAATGGTAATTATAGGTGCAGTGTTCCTGGCTGCACCAATCTCTGGAGAAAGTTACAGCTAAAGTTCTGGTCTCATGATCACTTGATACTCAAAACCACTGTTTGCAAGAGCTCCTAGACCTGTTTTCTGGAATTAAATCCTATTTGGGTAATTCTGCTTGATCTTTAAGGAATGTATTTCTTCCCATTTACATTTTTCCTTTCTCACTCATTTTCCTAGACTGCTGTGCATATCTGAATGTTTAAATTGATTATACTGTCACACCTTATCCCATCTTAGATGTGATAATATTTCAACACTAGAACAGGGCTGGTGCTGGAGGCAGCTACTGAGGATTGTGTTGGGGCTAGCCCTCAGTAGCTGTGCAGGTGATCTGATGTGGAAGCGCAGAGGGACCAGTCCTTTGCCTTTGTCTAGGGCTCCCACCCACTTAATGCTAGCTCTGGGGAGCTGGAAAGTATTTAATATATAGCATTACCTTCTTTCTGAAGTGCACAGAATTGAAAGGTGCCAATGTGAATGATGATATTTTAGATACCTGCTAGTTTGCCATTTCAGGTTCATCCTGTACAAAAAAGAAATAGTCTTTAGAATTTTATTTTAGATTCAAATGAATGTACCTAAAACGTGCGTGTCCTATGCTATTTTTTTTAAATGTTAGGAGTTATGTATCTTTGTTATTCAGTTTACACAGAGTTTCACTGAGTGGTGTTCTAAAGTTGTAAGAATACTCCAGAAGCATTGGCAACATGACCTGACTTGTGTGTTGATGAAAGTTGTTTTACTTGTCAGTAACACTCCCAATGGGAACACAAACTGTGAGACACTATGCCCAGGATCTGAATAATGCAACGTGTTACTGTACTCTACTGGGTCACAGCCCAAGACAGTGGGTTGTCTTGTTTTGTGTTTTCAAGCACTGACATGCCTGTTGAGTATTTATGCAAGCTCAGATATTTATTTTTAAACTAAAACACGGAAAATAAACCAAAAGATTACTTATGTAGCACATTAGTATGGGATTTTTTTCAGTAATTCCACAGTCTAGTTTAGTCAGCTGGTAGCAGTTTAAAATTACCCTTGGTGTAGATTTAAATGTTCATCATAAAAACCCAAAGACTTATGAAGGCTAAGCAGTTAAAAATGGTAGGCTCCAAGAGGCATAATTTTTAATAGTAAATGGACAATTCTTTCTGTACTCTGCTTTCAAAGTACTGGGAAAAGTACTTCTGAATGAAGTATCTGTCTGCAGCTCAAATGCAGAGCAAGAACCTTTGTTTATTTAATGTAAATTTTCTACAAATTGTAATTGGAAAAATTTGTTTTATTTTGTACCACTTTACAAGAAACCTGGAGGATAATCTAGTGCTGCAGTTTGACACTCTTCTCCTCTTCCAACTTATGTCAGTGCCCTTGAGCAACATCAAAATACAATCGTGTGGATTTATTCCATAGTCCGAGAAGTGTGGATTGCTGGGATAGCTCTTCCTAATAAGCCACGATGGTGTCTGTGTATTGGGAAGAGCTATCATTATGAAACCCCTATTGTTGGTTTGCCTCTCCACTGACCTAAAAACACTTCCTTTTGGCATAGCTCTGCAATTCTAACTGTACACAGAAAGACTGAGGCATACATAAAGAAAAACTTGAGTTAGGTTACCTAAATGGACACCAAAGCAAGTTATTCCAAAAATTGTTGAAGCATAAGGGCTTTAGGGTGACAATTTCTGATGTTACTCAAAGCTGTTCTGCCCTGGCTTGTTGCATCAAACTTGCGTGACACTGCCTTTTAGAGGGCTGTCAGGCTGATCACAGGGTGAACCACAAAGCTCCAAGCTCCTGTTGCTTGGTTTTACTCTTCTATTTCCCACTTTATAGTTGGGGGGGGATGAGAAAAAAACCAAAGGGGGGGGGGGGGGAGAAAAAAAAACAAAACAAGAGGGAGAAACAGAAGAAGCTGATTTAATGCAGACACCCTTTATACATTAAACTATTATAATCTGTTTGGTTTGGGGCTTTTTTAAATTTTGAAACAGTATGCCACAAAATGTAAGTGCTCCACAATTAATTTGTTTTGGCATACACTTCGATCGATTGTATTACATGTCAGCAGTCTGAAGATTAAGAGGCAGGGCCTCAGAATTCATGAAATATATGTAAGTAAATATTTTGAAAAATGCTTCCTGTCAGCTGAGTCTGAGGAAATTAGATGTACAGTGTGTGTCAAAAACTCCATTTTTTTTCATTGAATGGCTGCAGAATGAAGAAAAATCATGCATCTATTTAATTATAATCTTTCATGCATCATATTTTAAGAAAGTACATGAGTAAAATCTGTGATGACCAAGAGGGAGTCCCTCTAATTAGTGGTGTTCAAAGTTATGTTTACAGCTCAGATGAAAGTGTGGATTTAGGTTGCGTGGGAAGCCGCATGGAGACAAAATACCTGATAGCACACACTGGTTGGGACAGGGAGTTTCTGGGACAGTTCCTCTTCTTACAGTCACGCTTCCCTGTCTCTGTTCACAATTCCTCCAGACCCTTGTCCTCAGGCTGCGGTGGTCTGCCAAGGAGAGGTTGTTCCTCTCCTAGTCTTTTACTTTTCTTCAGTCCCTGTCAGCCACTTAACTTCACTAGTTTTTTTTTTATCCTCAAGGAGAGGGCAAGTCTTTCATATCGATGCGGTAGCTGCCAACTTGAGATCCACCTAATTCTAGCTGTAGTTATTTTTAACAGTACAACATAACAATCCATTATGCTCCAAATAGGTGGGGTTACTGAAAGCTTTATTTCATGCTCTTGTGTACAGGCAAACTGACGGGAAGCAGATGTTCCCTTAGCATACTCTGAAGTTAGGCCAAACACAGTAAGCGAAACTTCCTTACAGGTACTTGGGTCTGAGTTAACAAGAAAAGCAAATGCAGAAATAAAGGAACTGTCTGTTGTTATTTATTTATTTTTGGCTTCAGGGATTTTTTTTAATTGGAGTAATTTCTGTTCTCTTCAGCAAGGCATCCTGTCAAAACTAGTTGAGTTCTTTAGAAGTTGGTTTCCTTTTCCACAATATAAGAAAAACGATGACATACTTCACCGACTGGTAAGTGATCACTTTCCCCCCCCCCACCCCATTTCCTTTCCTAATCCACAAGTCTTCCTCTCCTCTGTACCTCATCCTCTGAGCTCCATCTTTGGTCTGTACTGTTGAGTTTGGTTCTAACAGTTTTACTTCTTCAGATAATATCGATTCTGGTTTTCAGAGTTACTGTGCCAGGCAAATTTGGCACACAGGAACAGGAAAAATATCAGTAGCCAGCTCGAAGATGTTAAAAACATGGAAGAGAAATTAAAATAAAATGTGTGAGAAATTAAAGAAATTCTTGAAAGCTGAAAGGAGTTAACCTACAGTGTAGCTACCCCATTTGGTGGAAGGCAGCCTGGAGACACTGACTCCATATGTTGCAGCCTAGCGCCTTGCAGACACAGCTCAAGACAGAATGCTCTAGAGCTTCATCTGAATATTGCTTCACCCTCTGTTTCAGCTTGTTAGCTCAGGCCCAGCACCACTGCAGTGCAGCTGGACTACCCCTGGACCCATCCTGGCCTATTTGTTTCTTCGCTGCTCTCCACAGTGCTTCTGCGTTTGGGCAAAGCGAAGCAACTTAAGGCACGTCTGTTTATAAAGTTTCAGAACAGTGGTACGCATTAAGAGCAGACGACATCGGTGTAGCGGTCTGGCTGTAGGGTGAGGCAAGAACAGTTCTCTGTACTGCCTATGTGCTCTCATCTCGGCAGTTCAGAAGCAGATTGGGTGTCTATCTGCCTCACCAGAATTTGTTTTCTCCTCCTCCTGGAGCCTGCAGGAACTTTTAGGGCCCAAGTCAGCCTGTGTGGGGTAGACCTGGAGGGTGATAATTCTACCCCAGATAGTTAAAAATAGTTTTATGCTGCCTTTACACCTGTTCTCTGCAACGCCACTTTCTAGCCTGGGCTTGTCCAAGATCTGCTTTAACTTGCATCCAGCTGCCTCAGGTTCCTACTCTGGCTTGCAAATGTCACATTAGTCAGACTGTTCCAGAATCTAAAAGTTAGAATTTTGATTTACTTTTCCCCACTATGATACAAGGATGATATCTTCAAATGTAGCTTCAAAAAAAAAAAAAAATTGAGCAACATGAGAAGTTAGGGGTTTCCATTCTCAGACAGTTCTGCTGAGTCCAATTGCTATCTCTTCTCCCTTATCTCAAAAGGACAAAATTTCCTCTGAAACCTCTCATTAGTGATCTTTGGTTGTCTTCTTTCTTCCTCCCTCTTCCCCTATGAATCAAAGGTATTATCTTCACAGCTTTTTTTAGTCTTACTTTCTTGAGATGGAGACACAACCAAAGAATAGGGAAAACATGTTTCGCCTGCTGCATGCTACAGTAGGGTACTGAAATGACACAGGATGCGTTGGAGGAGGGCAGAGTTTCCTCTCACACACGGTCCTGAAACGAATGTTTTCTATTAAGAGTAGAATGCAAGTTATCACTAATGACATATGGAATTAAACTTTTGACTACCTATCTTATGGTTTCCTAAATAATCTCATTCTGTCAATGACAGAACTAAACAGATTTTGTACTGTGAAATGTCATACTTCTGTTAACAACTTCTATTAGAGGGGTTTACAGAAATATTCTCCTTTCCCTCCTGTAATCTAGCTAGATGCAAAGATGCACGTGTTCAGTGTTTGTTGGGGTTTGTTACAACATTCTTAACTTGAAGTGTTTTGTAATTATAATTTGGGGCAGTATGCAAATTAAAATTTCAGGGGGCTTCTCTGTTGGATATTTTTGTGTTCAAGAGCTGTGTTTTTGTCTTGAAGAGCTATAGCTGTAGGGAAAAAAATAGCAAATGCTTATCATGGCATCAAATCCACAAGTAAGTAACTCCCTGAAGTTTGCCTGGAGTTTAGCAAGTGTGAGGTCTTCAGAGTCCCATGTTGTTTCATGTTGGGATTGAGTTCCCTTGGGAAAGGCACAGAATCCTGCAGGAGAGGACTTCACTGCCTTGACTGGGGGCTTGAGTCCAGTGCATTGACCCTACTGTTATTAAATGTCCACAGATGACTTTTTTGTAATATCTCTCTTTCTAATTTTTGTTTGTTTGTTAATGACGTAAATTATGTCATGACATTTTTTTTTTTAAAAAAAAGTGTTTGCTGTTTTATTAATGATCTTCTAATAGATATAGTACCTCTCTGATTCTTGCACAAATATATTGGCATAATCTGTGGCATGTTTCCAGGTAGTGTTACTATCTAGGTCAGATCACAAAATCAGTGCAATGCATCCTGCAAGTCTGAACTGTTAGGTAGTATGCGAGTTTCTAAAGTTAAGCAAGTTGACTAAAAATGAAGTAGCTACTTGTGATATACCTGAAACATTGCTGTAGTCTTTGGGGATGGATTGTTGTCAGTAAAGTGAAGAGTGTCTGGGTTTTTTCCTTGTTCTGCTAACTTAATTTTAAGAATTTGCATATTCTTTATTAATGTCAGTTTTTTCTCTTGCCCGTTTGTGGTAAGGATGTTGGATTTCGATTTGACACGCTCCGTACCATCCTGCAACAGGAAGTTCTGCTGCAGGAGGATGTGGAACTGATTGAGTTCCTTGACCCCAGTATCCTGTCTGCAGGGCAGTGTAAGCAACAGGAAAACGGACAGCTTCCAACGCTACGCTCCCTAGCAACGCCTAATATTTGGTATTGTATAGAGAATATCTACCACTATATTAATGAGAAACAAGCAAAAAATATATTGTGTGTTCTTTATATAAAATGCAGCAATAAAGTAACTACTTTTTTTCTCAGGTCTTTGAGTCTTTGGTCCAGTAGTCCCCAAATTTTTGTATAAGCATGTTTTTTTCCTCAGGCGCTTTATTTGAAAGAGTGAGTTTTAATCTGAGAAAGCTACATGAACATGAATGGATACTTCCAAACCCTAATATGTGCTATAAGGAAGAACTAACACAGTTGATTAATTCATTAATTTCTGAAGCTATACAATGGTGATTTTCATAAATGAGACATGATTGTGAAGACTGAACTGAAAAGTGTTTTCTTTGCTGTGGTCTTCATAAAATATGTTGGGGGTGTGTATGCAATTAATTTTCAGACGTAGAATACCAGAATAACAAACTAAAAAATGTTTAAATAAGATGCATTCAAGTCAGCAGAGGCTGGTGAAATTCACCCTAGAATACTGAAGGAGCTAGCTCCAGCAGTGTCTGATCAGCTGCCACCTATATTTGAAAAATAACAAGGATGGTGGGTGTTCTGAGAGAGTGACTTGCTCAGAAATGGACAGGAATCAGTAGATAAAAATATCTCATAACACAGCCCAGTGCTGTTTTCATGCATATGTTAGGAAAATAGATGAAATTATTATAAAGCCACAGCAGGTTTAAAAACTCCAACTGTTTAAGTTGTAACATGTCATTATTGATGCTCTCTGTCAAACGAGAACTTTTGAACCAGATCTTCCCAGTGGTTTGTCCTGGTCCTAGCACTATTCATTGTTTCTTTAACTGTTCAGATGATAAAGTACACTTAGAAAATTTGTGAATATTGCTCAACTTACAGATGACACCAAGTTTGTAAGTGTTTTGGCAGAATGGATTTCAAAAGTAGCTTGGAGAAATATCTTGAAATCAATAGAAAAGTCAATAAAGACAAAAGTGTAATGTTACACTTGGGAAGGAAAAATCAAACTAAAAAACACAAAGTGGTGAGTAATTGTGTAGGCAGTACTACTTCAGACAAGGATCTGCACATTATTGCAGAGCATAAATTGAATGTGTCAGCAAATTATTCAAAAAATGGCAAATCTTATCCTGGTGTCCTTGTTATATGCAGGGCACAGGGGTTTACTTTCCTGTCTGTTTCCCTAAGCCTTGTATTAGACTACAGCATCTGGTTTTTGGATGCTACACTTGGAGAGGCATAGGTAATTTAGAGACAGTCCAGAGCAGAACAAGAAGCATAATGAGTTTAGAAAATGTAATCTTTCAGAAACTAAATTAGAGTGTGCTGGGATTGTTTGGCCAAAATGGAGAAAATTGAGGTGGGCTGGAACAGTGTTACAATGTGTAGAAGGTAGTTAATAAGAAGCTGGAGATCAGTTCTTGTTTATTCTGTTCAGAAAAGGGAAGGATACGAGGAAAAATAATGCGATTAATTTGCCCATGATTCAGACTGGACTTGGGGGAAATCTTTTGAACTCTAAGGATACTTACAAGTTGGAATAGCTGCCTGGGTGAGTTGTAGAGTCTCCATTTTCTTCTTCAGTTTGTCCATGATAATCTGGATTAACCAGAAACTGAAAATGGACAAAAGTGAGCTCTTAAATCCCTTCCAGTCTTTCATTGTTGCGATACCTTTTTTGTGTGTGTGATTTTTTTTTTTTTTTTTTTTTTTTTTTTTTTAATGTGCCAAGGAAGTTATAGTCTGTGTGTGCCCCTTTTCAAGTCAATTACATATCTGGAGTATTTTAACCCTGGGCCTTTAGTGAAACCTATCAGTAGCCCTGAAGAGTTAACACTTATAAAGCGTGTTGAAATATGACCACAAAACTGTCCAGAAAATAGAAACCCAGAGATCATGTCTTATTTTAGAAATGGCAAAATATTTCTTGTGAATACTTCCAAAACTAAATACAGGATATGCAGCTTGAAGGGCTGAAGAAGGTGTATATTTTTCTTTCAAAAAGTTCTGAAAAAATAAAAGTTGTTATGCACCTTGAAGCCCATATCCCATCCATCTCTGTGAAGACTGTCATAATTTTACAAAACTGCAACTATATATGAAACACAGTATATTTTCTAGCAGTTACTTACTTTTGTTGAATTTTTCTAGATGAAAATAACAGCTTTATGAAGTTTTTAAAATGTCCTTGAGAAATAACTGAACTGAGATACTAGTAACTCTGTTCTTTAAGGATTTTCAAAAGCTGTCAAATTATTTAAAATTATTATTCAAGCCATCTTTATAAAGATGTGTTAAAAACTAGTGGTGTGTTGGTGTCCAAGTTAAATGAGTCAGAATCTGGAAAAAATAAAGCTGGCATTAGTTGAGAGTTTTGTTACCAAAAGAAACATGCCCTTCCCTACTGTACTCTTGAACCTGGAAGTACAGATATTCCAGTTCCTACCCACCCTGGCTTATAATGCTGAGTAGTCAGGTTTTTTTCTTTTTCTATTTTCTTTTCTCTCTCTCTCTCTCTTTTTTTTTTTTTTGAAGTCTTATGTGTAAGAGAAGCTGACCTTTCACAGTGGTACATTATTCTTTTATTTGTGCCATAAAAAAGCCGGATAAATGTTTCCTTAGAGTATACTGACCAAGTAATATCATGTATGTATACATCTAAATCTGCCACTAGCAGTAGTTTTTGGCGTTTACAGCTCCCTTCAGAACCTACATAAAAGCCCCGTAATAAGATATCGTAATCTCAAATGTAACTGAAAGCTTCATGATTTTCCCACTTGTTTGACCTCGGGAATCTGTGGTTGATGATACTTTCTCTGTTTGCAGGGATGTCTCGCTGTTACTTGCCTTTGTAAGTGCAGTCCTTATGCTTCCTTCATGGTGGAAGGAATCATCGTGGCTGCTGTGGGGACTAGTTCTGCTTGTCTACGCAGTCTTTCGAGTGTGGGGCACATGGAGGACAGCCAAGCTGCAAATGTCCCTGCGAAAATACTGTATCCAGCTGGAAGAAACAGTGGCGAATAGCCGAGCTTTTACTAATCTCGTGAGGAAAGCTCTACGACTCATTCAAGAGACTGAAGTAATTTCCAGAGGATTTACCCTGTGAGTCTATATTTCACTTTATTTAATACACAGACCCATTCAAGCCAGATGTCTTCTAAAATTGTCTTGTTACAGTCTCCCATAACAAGTGAAATTACTGAACAACATAATACTTAAAGCTAAAAGTATGAATTCTAATAACTCAATGTTAAAACCCTGCATCCTGAAGGAGACTTAAGTATCACAAAAGTCGTATGCATTTGAAATCTCCTGCTATGCTAGCAATGAAATACATGAAGAAATGGATTTTGAACCAACTTAGCTAACTATTTTGGGGAGTCATTTAGAAGGTTGGTTGGTTGAGGGATTTTGTATCTTATATTACCGAATCTATGTAAATAAACTGACCTGCAGATAATCATTCATATTTTAGATTAATATTTTAGAAAACAAGATGACACAAAAACCATTCTATTCTTATTTAACAAATAACAGTCTGAAGTAATGAGAACACAGCAATCAGCAAAGACCATCAAAGGTCATTTCCCACCTCAAATAAAGTTTACATTACTGTTTTTTCTTGCATACAGTTGTTGAGATGTTTAGATTCTTAAATCATTTACTGCTGAATTTGGCTCTCATCCACTTAAGGGATATGAAAGTGTTCCTGGTTATTTAGCTCTTGTAGCTATTTGGTAATTTTTGCTTTTTTGCCATGTTAAAGGACATCAGAACATGTTCAGTGTATGCAATGATTCCAAAGCCAACAGGCCTGTTTCTGTGCACTCTCATTGCCATGTATGCTTTTTCCTTGTAACGGCCTATGGTTAGATACCTACCTGTGCCAGTTAGACTTAAGGTTAAAGGAGGTGGGAAATGCCAACAGCTAAAATCCAGTCGACTTCTTTCTAAAAACAATAAAAAATTCCTTTGTGTGCACCAAGAATTTGTTTGTTCATGCCAAACCAACTGTTCTGTGCTCAGGCACATGTTTTTACATGCAAGCTTGAAACTGTAGACTTAACATTTTGAATTAATTTTCTAGCTTGAGATACCTTCAGTATGCTTCACTGAAGAAATGTTTCATTCTCCCTTTGGAATGCATAAGCATGTCTTCAGTCTGCCTAGCTATGTGTTTTGTTTTGGTTTTTTGCTGAAGAAGCATATAGTTAAGCAACAGGCAGTCTTATCTTTGCAAACGGGTTCTTAAAAGAAATTATTGTTAGGGCTTGTCTAAATTACAGATGAGAAAAACATTTGGATTTTTTCCTAAGTTTAAGCAAACGAACTTGTGGTCAATGTCTAAATTGCTGGTGCCTTGTTCTTTTACTACATATCTTAGATAACAGATTAACAAAAACCAGACTGGTCTTTAAGCTGATGCTTGATCTAATAGCCTCTTTACTTAAAACTTTGGCAAGCTTTTCAAAAGACTTTGGAGTATGGATGGAGTGGGAGAAGTCTGACTGTGCCAGTATCCTCATTGGAACAATTGTCCAGTATGAAGAAGTCAGTGCTGTACTGGTTTTGGTTTGGTTTAGCCTGGAGGAAGTTCTAACTCCAGAGTGTCCTTTTCTGCATCCACATATGCAAGAGATGCTGCTGCACAGGGCACCATGAAATTCTTTGCTTGAGATAGCGCTTCATGTATGATCCAAAAATCTAGCTACCCCTTTTTTCTTCCAGAACTTTGCTACAATAAACCTTAGCAGAACAAAGTTTAGTATGTTCTCCTGTAGTAACCTTGTCAAAGTCTTAATGCTTGTTCAGAAAGAGCCACATGGCAATAGAAGTGGTTGCAGCTAAGAAGTTAATGAGTATCTTCTTGTGTCATTTTACATCCTTGAAGGAATGGGATTTCAACCAGGTAGCACAGCATCCTGTCTAATGATATGTATGCTGCTGTTTTAATATACCGCTAGCTCAGCATGGTTTGGCCTGTGCATTAACCATGTTGTGAATGGAAAGATACTGAAGCTAACATTTAAATAGTACTGACTTCAGATTTTGGCTAGCTGTACTTAGCTAAACGCTGATATGGCAAGCCCAGGTCTGCAGCTTTGGCCTGAAGTGCCTTGCTTTCCACCACTGTTTTCTCTCCCCATTGCACCATCCATTGCTATGTTCCTGTAGGCTAATTTACATATGCTTTGAAATATCTGTGGCTTTGCTTTATTCTACCCTATTTGTCCCTTCTTAACTGATATTTGACTGTCTCTGTAAATGTTAAATTATTCTTGATGAGGTTTTGGTCAGTTGTCCACTGGTTTACTACTGTGTGGTAGTGACTGCTATATGCTTAACCAATTCAAGCATCGTTTTGCCTCCATTCCCCTCCCACCCAAAAAAACCCCACAGCAGCCACTTAAGAAAGGAACCAAGAACCCTGTCAGGCCTCTCTTACATTAGCTGCTGTCAAAGGCAACTGGATATTCTGATTTCAGAATGGCCTTCAGAAGTGTTTCATGCTGCTGTTGGCATTTCAGGTATGTCTGTGTGGTACAACCTCTGCGATGCAGAGATGGCCGAGACCTCACCAGGGTAGTTTGGATTACAGAAATTGTGTAGCCAAGGTAGGGCACTGCTCTACTCGGGCAAAATGGCAGTATTTCTGTCTAATTTCTTCATTTGCGATTAGGCAAATGAAGCCTGATCATGGGTTGCAGCCTGGAATTTCCACTGGGTAATGAAAGTATGTCCATTGTCTTGTACCTTGTAAAATTAAAACTGTAGGAATACATAATGAAAGCAATAAGCAGCAAGTAGTTATTTCCTTGTCTGTCACTGAAATAATTGGCTTTTCTCCAAAATGCTCCCTTTCTACTATATTTTAAACGAGAAGCAAGCTCTACAAGCACATATTGGTGTATATAGTATCTTTGTAGAACTGCTTTCATGTTGGAATACAGTAGTAGGTTTTTATTAATGTGTCTATACAAGTTTGTTAAAAGTTTAGACCCTATTTAAAATTTAGCTTGTGAGATTAATGGAGAAATAAGTCACTGTTCTTTACAAGTAAAATAGGTTTGGAGCAGTAGGAAGAACGAAATTCACCCTTAACCTTTTTTTCTTCTTGCTATTCGTGGCTGATACACAAAGCTGATAACATTTTATAAGTCCAATTAAAATATATAGAAGATAAATGGAACATTAGGAAGTTAGGGATATGGCATGTCTGGCACATAGACATTTATAGCAAGTTATACTAATTTAAGATTACTGGAATAAAGAAGAATTATTTTATAAAAAAAACACTGAAACAAGCCTTCCCAGAAGGAAAGCAAATTGTTTTGCTGAATACTGGCAGCACATGCTGTGCATGAGTTGTGCTGTATTTGTTCTGTATAGGAGCTGGAAATGCTTACATTGCTGTAGCGGAACATAGATCTCTCTCTCTCTGTTTTTTATGGTAGAAGAATTTTGCTCCTTTTCTTTGAGCCTGCTTCTGACAATTCACCCAGGGCTTGAGTCTGCGAACTGATGTGAAAGTTTATCCATAAACACTTCCAGTTGTTACCTTCAAAAGCTAGGGAAACTTTAGAGATTGGCATGTACTACATTACATGCTGTGTTCCCTAGTGAAATGTATGGCAAGACTAGCATTTTAAATATATATTTAGAAATTCAAATTAACACAGTTTGTTTTTATTTTATTCCAATTTTAAAGTAGTTTATGAGATGTTATATAAACCATTTTAATATCACTCGTAATTTCATATGGTACACAGATAATTTCATATGGTATTTCAGTTAGCTTATTCAAGATACTGCAGTATTTGGCATGAATCTCCTTGTGTTAATCATATTTAACATACTGATATGGGTCCAGCCTTGCTCACTGGGTGGGCTGCATTGCTTTTTCTATTTGACAGTGAAGGCGATAAGCTATTTCCCCTCCCCGTCAATGTGCAGCATGGTGCAGCTAAGCACATGCAGTAGGACTGATGTTTTTCCAGCAGGGTCAGGTTTGCTGGCTTAGTCAGCTCTTCAGTCAGATGGGCTACAGAAATAGTTACCAATGCAGCAACCCATCTCAGTCTTGCCAGGTACCCTGTATGCTTTTCCCTTTTAAGTGACTATGGACATGAAATCATCTGCTGACCGTGCCCTGGGAAAGGTGAGAGCAGAAGCAGGTTTGCAGTCCCCAAACAATTCATCACAATTCATTGTCCTGTTGTCCACACTATGTCCATTCTTGAGTTGATTCTAGTAAAAACAGTCCCAGCAAGTAGAGTGCACCTAGGCTATTTTCAGTGTCTCAGTCATAGGTTTTGCGTCAGACTGTATATGAATACATATAACTGGATATTAATCTTTTTTTCCTTTTCTACAGCTTAATGTTACACAGGCACGTTTAACATTCACCCGGTTCACAATTCAGTTTATTTCCAGCTGAGGCAATTTCTTATAATTCTAAAGCCGTTCAGAAGTATATTCTAATAGACAAATGGCACAGTTTCTTTTAAATGGTATATTCACCTGAATATGTGGACACCAAAATATATTTTCAAATATGCTTGTGTAGTTGCATACATTTCATACCTGTCAGACTCCCACAAACACAGCTGTCATTCATTGCATGATGATAAAATCTATGTCACCACTCAAATAATATTTCTGTTGACCTAGAGAAGATTCTGCATGGAGAAGGCTGAAAGAATATAGTGTTTTGCATGAAAAACAATATGTAGTAGCACATTTTTTCTGCAAAAATTATTTAAAGAACAAATTTGCATATAAAGAGGTATATGTTAAATATCTGTGGGTTAAAACTTCCAAAGCTTACAGTGGGCTTGTGATAGTTTTGTATCGGAGATAATGTTATGGCCTGTCTACCCTTAATGTACCAGTTTGGAAAACTTAGGAGAAAACAAATGTCCTCAGGAGTTTTGCCATGGCTCAGATGAGACTAGAATCAGGCTGTCTACTGAGGAATCCTGGCTGCTTATCTGAAATTTTGATTAAATATATAATTTATATGATAGATTTTTTTTTTTCTCTCTCATAGTTACTGAGTGGTTTGAAAAAGTTTTCTAAGTAATGGAATAAGAAAACTGATGTACTGTCTTTTAAAAATACTTTAGGACATCTGTACAGTTGTATCACATTTTACTTTTCAAGTTTGCTTGACAGGGTCAGTGCCGCTTGCCCATTTAATAAAGCTGGACAGCATCCTAGTCAGCATCTTATCGGTCTCCGGAAAGCCGTTTATCGATCTGTCAGAGCCAACTTTCGAGCTTCAAGACTGGCTACTCTATACATGCTGAAAAAATATCCTTTTTGTAAAAAAACACGAGTTCAGGTATTCCGTGTTATCTATCTGTAATTCTACTGATGTTTAGAGTTAGTATGTCTAGAAACATACAATACCTAATTACCTATCTAAATAAGATAAAGAAAAGGTAGCGTAGTAAATTGGGGCTTATGCTTGGTTTGGAACATTCTTAAAATTTTTTTCTTTTTGTGTACTGTACAGTGTGAGATAAGATTCTGTGCACTGAAAACATTGTCCCAGTTACTGACACCCATGCCTTTGATGAAAGTACTGATAATGTATTTCAGAGTCCTTCAGTATTTTATTTTATAATTCCACTTAGCCATCTTTTTCCCTTGCATCAAAATACCCTCTTTGAACAATGTGGCCTTTCACGCAACATCCCCCTGTTCAAAGGTTAATTGATTTCCTGTTTCAGATAACCTGGGTGAAACTCTGAATACATTCATTAGGCAAAAGGCACATTTAAGAGCGAGGAGTTTCTACTCTGAATCAAAGCAGAACACTGTTCAGATTCCATTTTGTGAAGTGTTATCTGTGTTTCTTCGGTGAATTGCCTACTTTCTTTAATGGCATTAGCATTTCAAGGGTTTTTTCTATTTATTGTACTTACTGTACTATATAGGAAATAACAATGTCTTCACCCTCTATTATAGCAAAAAATAAAACAGATATGACATGTACACACACAGAGGCACACACAAAGCTACTAGTGCATGCATTCACTTTGAAGGAAATGACTATTTCTTTGCAAAATAATAACTTGTGTAGGGATAGGCATCCTCATTCTGGGCTCAAGACTTCACTCTTAGCCCTGAGGAATAAGGTGTATTTGCTATGTAAAAAAAGAAAAAAATACTCTGACTGGTTCAGACACGTTGATAGGAGCAACTGATACCTAGCTTGGAAATAATCAAGAATCACTTCTAAGAACATGGGAAGAGAGATCTGAAAATAGGATTGGTTAACATGGCCTTCCCCAATAGCCTGCAGCATGAAGAAAGTCAGTCCAGCAGTGGTGATGACAGATGTGTAGATTGTTGCTGTGGCTGGGGAAGTTACAGGTTCAAGGAATATTGGTGTGTATTAGACTGTCCACTAGTTCAGTAACTACTAAACTTAAGGAACGGCTTTTAAATTAAAGAATGGGAGAGAATAAAGTTTAGTTTACTTTGGATAATTTGACATTTATATCTGTCTTTGAAAAGTGTTAAGATGGAAATGCTATTATACCAAATTATCATGCAGATATCACAGTAGTAAGGACCAGCAGAAATAAATGGCCAAAAATTTACTGAATTTGCATGTATATATAGGTACGTTCTTGACAAATGGAAAGAGAAGCATTATATTTGTGCAGAACGTAGTGGCAAAAACAGTGGTAGCATGTGAGCTGAGATGCAGGCTGGGCCAGTTCTGCAGTGCATGAAAACTGAAAGTAAGGAGTTTAAATGTAAGGCAGGTGAGTAAAGGATTCCTCCTCCCCACCAGGATAATTAAGAGCAGCTTTAAGGTAGTTACAAGTTGCCTTAGTTTGAATTTTACCCTGCATAGCATGAATGCCTGGAAACGTTATGTGTATTCTATGGGTATTGATGGCAAGGAGCATCTTTCAAATAGATTCCAGTGTCTCATGCAATTAAATAGTACTCTTATGCTGGAGGAGCCAAAGATTCCTTCATGTCGAAAGCATTCACAGCTGCCACTGGTGACAACTTTAATGCCCTTGTCCCTCATCAGATTGTTAGCACAAATCTGGCCTACTGCAAGGAGAAAGAGGAACTGGAGAGATTAAATAAAGGAGTGAGGTGATAAATGGAAGGAAAGGAATGTTGATAAATTAAAGGAAAGGAACTTCCATCCAAAGTCTGGAAATGAGATCCCAGTTCTGACTTTTACAGTTCTTTTTAGTAAGTTCTGCTTTGCACAAAATCAGAAGATATTCTCGACATTAACTCCCCTAGGTTATTTGAGTATGAATTAATGAATTGCTATCTGAAATTTGCTTTTTCTGAGCATTGTGAGAGACCTGAATCCAGTAGCACTATTAGTCATTTACACTGGCAACAGCAAAACAAAATGCTTTTATTAGAGAAAAAGATATTAGAGAAACATTTAAATATTTAAAATTTGGATTAATATTACATAATGACATTAAAAACCCCCAAAACCTGTTTTCCCTGGCTAGTCATAATACTTTTTAAATAAAGATTTTGTTGGTTTACTGGATATTGCTTTGTATTTTTGTTGCAGAGTAGATGTATCTCTGTATTTAGGCAAGTGAAAACTTAATTGTTTTTGCTTGGAACAATTTTCAGTAGGAATGTAATATGCAAAACACCTCCTGGTCTCAAGGGCAACAAAAATTGAATCTCCCAGCTAATACACTAAAGATCAAATCTTAGTTCCATTTTAACTGATGGCTGATCATTCTTCAGGGTGATTTTTCTCTTTAAAGAATAAGGAAGTAGTAATTTTGCAAGAGTGTGAGCAAATACATAGGACAGGCACTTCTTTGCACACCACGGAGTGTGCATTTCACGGAAACATTTATATGCACGTATAAATGGGAAAATCAACTTTCACATTACAGTTTGCTTTCCTTGGTTGATGGTATTCAGTTGACACTGCAACATGGGCGTGATACTCATCATTCAACAGCAGTGGTGAGCCTTTGACTCCAGAGATCCTTTCTATGTGATGTCCAGTTATCAAAATAAGGTCCTAGTCTGTGACTGGGCCTTCTGAGTGGTATACAGGCCTACGAAAGGATGATAATGTGAAGTATGTCCTATTTTCCTTCATCCTTGTGTTTCTTATAATAAACCTGGAAATCTGAGATTGAAGTTTATAATGCAGTGAAGATAATTGTTGCCTTAAGGCTATGGTAAACATGTCTTGAACTGAGACATGTCTATTATTAGATACAATGGTTAAAGTATTGTAGAAAATGGTATTAAATTTACTAATGTAGTAAAAGGTATGCTTTGATTTATGCTTTCATTTAAAACATTCTTATATATTTATAAGAATTCTTATATATATTATATATTCAGAACTTACTAGAAATATCTGTAGCTGAATTATTTTTCAAGCTTACTATGTCAGAATATCCCTTTCAAAACTAATTTGCAACAAGATCAATTTACTCATTTATGGCTTAATAAGGACTGATAATTTTCTCTACTTTGAAAATATGTATTCATATGTGCTTAACAAAACCAGCCGAACAGCCTCTTATAGGAACTGTATGGTTCTAAAACAGGTTGCGTGTATGTAATATTAAGTCAAAAAAGTGTTCAGAAATAAGCAAAATCTATTTCAATGGTTTTTTTTTTCTGAGAAGTCGTCTTTCAGTGAATGATGTTGTACAGACATACGTCTAAGCTAAATTCTACTGTGAATTTTCATACTTTTAAATCTAGACCTTTAAAACTATACAGTGAAATAGAGAAATGTTTGATCTGAAAAACATTTATAGATTTGTATCTCATTTTGTCAACAAGTGCAAACTGCAAAGCTTATTGTTGCTTTGTTTTACACTGCCTTGAGAGATTTGTTGTTGTTGTTAGTAATCTTAAGTAGGTTGCTAAATGTATACTTTAATGTATTTGATTATTTCTGAGAAGAGTATCAAATTCATACTTTGAATCAGTACGACTAATCCTATTGGAAGCCAAAGGGAAACTGCTTTGAACTTAAGCCACTTGCTTTGTGTTATAACTACAAGAGAGACAAGGAAGAAAATATACTTGAGGGGCTGAACTGGTAACTGTTGGGCTGAGTCTTAAAAATTGGCTAATCTAAGTATTAATCTTAATTGTAGACATAAACTAGTGACTAAGTAAAAAAAAATAAGTAAAAACATCTTAAATGTTAAGGGATATGTTGATCTATGGTAATCCATTAAGTGTAGATTTTATAGGCATCAGTATTATTTCTCCTACCAAATATCTGCAGCGAAATAGGCTTTTATGTTAATGTGTATCTTAAATGCATTAGAGGGAGGTCTGTCTGATGAACCTGTTACAGAGAATTAAAAACCTTAATTCACAGTTTTATTCATGGCAATGCAAATTGCATAAACTTGGTAAGTTACCATTACTCGCTTCAATAAAACTAGAAATTCAGCAATATTTGCTTGTGGCTAGTGCGCCCCCTTTTAGCTAGACAGCTGCCTTCAGTGAGTAGAATAAATTAATACTGTCCTGACTAAAATTTGTTCCCATGTAAAATACAAAAATATACAATTATACTTTAGCCTTATACCAGGTGTTTGTACCAAACTTGGTGGACCAGTAATTTAATGAGATGGAAAGTCGTATTCCATACTTTTTATATAAGGGGACATTTGGGTACTTGCAGAAACAATTCAGCATTTTTTCATGCTGTTCTTATTCTGATTTGTTCATATCGGCAAGAGTACATTGCTCAAAATCATAGAAGAAAAAGTCAGAATGGAGAAGAGAGAAGAGTATTTCTCTTTTAATCTGGAAGATAAGAGTATAGCAGGATGCAAGGCTGAAAGCTGAAAGAAATTAGGCATTCTGGGTCAAGTGTTCACAGGATGTGCAGACCAGTCACTACTAGTTCAACAAACCTCTGCACTATACTCCATTGAATTGTGTAATAAATCAGGCAATACTTCAGTCGGCGTGCTAGTTGCTTAATATTTTTATACCTAAGAGCCTTGTGGTTTCTGCGTCATGGGAATCTATGGTTTGTTCACTGATTTAATTACATGCAAGCTGGGCGGAGGAAATTTTGTAGCTTATGTTACTGGATGATGTTAATAGTCTCATCATCAGCTGGTGCAAGATGGTATGATACTCCATTTCCATTGAACTATATTGATAGGTAGGACCTGGAGGTTGGACCATAGAAACTGAAAAAACTTTAATTTTGTTGTAAGTGTAAGGTGTCATTCTCTGATGGAAAGGCATAACTAGTGTTATAAAAACAGACGTTGGATAGCAGTATTTTAAACTGAATGATATCTTAACCCATTAAGGTGGAATGGATGTAAAATGCATCCTATGTCTTTGAGATGCACTGCGCTCAGGGAAACTTGCAAATTTCCTCTAGTAAATCTAGTAAAAAATTATTCCTTCTCCTCTGTAAAAATTTAGTTATTGCATCATGAAATATTAGAAAAACACATACCTTTTCACTTGGGAAAGAGAAAGCTCAGACAAGAAAACAGTAAGCTAAACAAAAAGTAGTACCCTCTTTGGGTCATAAAAGCCTACATCAGAAATCCGATGCTGGAAGGTCTGAGTAAAGATACTTGGGCATTTTTCAGTACGATCTTTCTTCCTTGATCAGCCAGTTCATCACATGCTTAGCTCATCCCTTCCTGCCTGGAGAGCAGGTGAGAATTTTATAAAAGAGCAGCTTGGATTTCTCAGGGATATTGTGAGGCCCTCCTGTTAGATCTTTAGATGGGAATGTACTTTTGAAGAGTAAAGTATGAATATTAAATTGTTACGTATAGGGGTGCAGTAGTGTTCTTGCTTTTCTATAGGTAAATAAGATTGGCCTCATGACAGAGATTAGACATTCACTGTACAGGTATTTTATTCTGGATTTGACTATTATTATGTAGCTTTGCCTTCTCCCAAGCTAATAAGGAATGCAAGTTAAACAGATGAATGAAATATTTTCACCAAGACATAGAAAAATTTAACTAACCTAATGTTAGTTACTGTATTTTGGCTTTAATGGAAAACATTAGCACTAAAAATACTTGTGTTTTAGAGCAAAGTGCATGAAGGAGGTGTGTTTGTGTATATATTTGTGTGTATGTGTTTAAACTTTCTGAAGTCCTTAGGAAGCTAATGGGGGCAGGGGATCAGTTCTCTGCTTTCATCTGTCACATAGAAATGGGAGTGGGAGGGCTACAATACAGGACAGCAAAGCAGGAGGTGCGGGAGTCCACTGGGAATCCCTAGTGGAGCCATAGTATCCATAAGTGGCTCCTTTGGTCAACCCACTCATTTGAGATATTGCCTGGCAATTTTTTTAGCATGACTTAGAAATTCATGTGTGTCCAAACTGGTTTTTATGGTGTCCATGCTGTTGGAAATATCTTGTTGCGGGAAAAGATTAACAAGGAATATAATTAGTCTCTGAGATAACTGGTCCTGAAGGGTTTTGACCTGACTTCTCAATCTCTGCTGGAGTTACCATCCTCATCCCATGTGCTCCATCTGCTGGGCATGCTGTCAGGTTAACTTAGACTAGACACCATTTTTGCGAGGCAGCTGCTGGTGGCAACAATAATATTCTGTTCCTAATTAATTTGCATTGCAGGCTTTTGTCTGAACACTTAATAGGCTTCTTTCTTCCTGGACTTTGGGGAGAAATTAGGTATTTGTTTGTTTAGAGCCTGGACACTTAGCATTGCTGTTTCCTGGACACGATATTTTTTTTGTATGCAATGTTGTTCTACTCAAGTGGTAAAAATTTACTTGAGCAAATCACTTTTACAAGTTCAATCCTATGAGAATTTAGCATGTGGAAAATTTGGGAGTGAAAGCGGGTGGAACTTGTAGCTTCCTCAGAAAACATGTTAGCTGGACAAGAGACAAGTTCTTCTAATTGGCTTTATGTGCCCCAAGAGATGAGAGCATTCAGTTTGTAAATCAAAATATAAATGAAAAAACCCCATAGTTTAAATTAAGGCCTTATATTCCTGAATGCTTTACAAATATTTTTGTATTTTTATATATATGTATTTCTGTGGAACAAATGTGCTTATGACCGTAAGTTGTAAGTTTCTGTTTTAAAGCGAATTTTACTATTTTGTGACATCCAAAATGTACAGAAATCTTGAACTGTTCCTCCTCCCCCTTCCCCAGCATGAGGTTAGCCTAAAATTAGTGCTATTTTAAAATAAATGCTGCCTAGTCTATGAATTATTTTTATCTGTCTTCTGGTATCAGTTACATTGTGCTTGCTTACTACTTTTTAAGCATTTCTGAGGACTGGAAGCGTACATTTTCCTACTCAGAATTTAAATGTGCTGAATAGCGTTGGTAGATAACAGTCCGCCGCTGTTCCTGCCAAGATCATGGTGGCTTTGCAGTGACATAATCAAAAAAATTAATGGTATGACAGTGGGGGAACTCCTGTTCTTCACGGTACTATCTGAAATGTCAAAGAGCAGTTATTGTAGAGGTCTCTGAGTGGTCCCTCCACAGACAGAACTTGCAGGGAATTTCCATCATCCTGAGTTTGGCCTATAACACAGGCTATCTTTGAAACTTAAAATTGCACAATTGTTCTCCTCTTTCCTCGGTTAAATATCTGATTTCCGGTTTAAGATTGACATGAGCTACTTCTTTGAAACTTAATATTTAAAGGTAAGATATTTTCCTCACTTGAAAGGAATGCAGAAATTTTTCATCAATCTGTTTTGTTTCTTTTTATGTGTTTGTATTTAGACGTAGGTGTTTTGTGAATGTCTTCTCTCTCATCCTTCTAAGAGCCTTTAAAACTTGTGCTCCGAATAAGGATGGCAAAACCTTCAATTAAGCAGGATTCAGGTGGATTTGGGTGGAATGTACGTGCTTTCATACAAATTGCCAGAAATAAGAAACCTTATTGGGTGTGTTTTCATTTTCTGTGTGTTTAATGCAAAAGTTCCTTTGTTGACCACCTTAACTCCAGCTAAACCTACCCTCTGAACTCGGAGAGCGACAACGTGACCAGCTACATCTGTGTCGTCCCCTTTAAGGAGCTGGGTCTGGGACTGAGCGAAGAGCAGGTCTCTGAAGAGGAGGCACACAATCTAACCGATGGCTTCAGCTTGCCTGCGCTCAAGGTAACCTCTTCTAGAAGGACATATGCATCCATGCAGGCTCCTGCTAAAAATGTCTTTCAGTTGTCTTGAAGCCCTGTGGCTTGTACATCCTAGCCTGTAGTAACACGGTCAACTGAGGG
Organism: Pelecanus crispus; assembly: GCF_030463565.1. Taxonomy (NCBI): domain Eukaryota; kingdom Metazoa; phylum Chordata; class Aves; order Pelecaniformes; family Pelecanidae; genus Pelecanus; species Pelecanus crispus. Next base: position 52,584,605 of record NC_134643.1, read on the forward strand.
GAGATGTAATCAGTCTCATCTCGTGTGTTTCTACATTTATTGGCATGTAGGTGATTTCTTTTTGCATGTAGTTGAAGAGAAGTTGCACAATACAACATTAAGATTTTTTTCTGCAAATCATGTAAATCCAAGTCAGTGTTTTGCAATCAGCTTGATCCATCTCCTTAAACTATTTTTTGCTCTCTGATTTTACTTGATCCCAGCTGAATAAAATAATTTCCAGATTTGTACCTACATCTTTTTTAGCTAATCTCTTGACTTGAATAAAAAGAGAGACATCAGAAGATATGAATTAGTTGTAATTGCCAAAGGGAATAGCTGCATTTAGTTAGACTGAGGAGTAGAAATCATAAGCTTGGACCCCTGCTGCCATGAGCCAGTGTGGTTCTTTGATCTTTGAAAAACGTTTAACTGAACAGAATGACAACCACATAATTGCCTTTTTATCTATTTTGTTTTGAGATGTTAGGTACTTTTAATTTGCATGAGTCAATGTTTGCAATTGGAGAGAAGATCTAATTTGAATGCAAACCTTCTACACTCTAGTGGCTCTCTGCTGAGGCAGGTCCCTTTTAACATTATTTTTTTAATGGAAAATTCCATTATTATGTGACTTCTGTGTTTCTATGGGGTTGGCTCTTGTTGTATTTTATTCACTTAATTCCTAGACCTTGACTTCTTTTGTTCTGACAGTAAATGTTACCAGTAATAGTGATTGCTAAGCTTTTCGGCTTTGTCTAATTAGTTGTAAGCTAAGAGCTACATCAGATGTAAGCTTTTGGGATTTTTTTCTTGCCTTTTCATTAGCTGAAGTTCTAATTGCAACCATGCAAGCCCACTTATTTACCCAGTTCCTTTTAAGCACAAGAAGCTAGTCAGAGGTGCCCAAGCTTGTAAGCTAAGTCTTTGTTTACCTGCAATTTGCAGTAATTTAACTGAAATATGTGTTAGTTAAACTGGTTGGGATGCTTTCTGGGTACAGTTAAGCTCACAACTCGTAAATCTCAGTTTACATTAACTCATAACAGACAGTGATGTAGGCTGGGTGTGGTGTAGTTGAACCAAGCTAAATTAACATAAATCAGTCCTAAACAGATTCGTGCATAGATAATAAAATAGATATACTTCAATAACCTTGGGACATATTTGTGTTGCAAGCCCTGGATTTATGTGCAGTCCTGTTCAGTTTTTTTTTTAATTTGAGAGAACTTGTCTTTATATTAAAATGCAGCTAGACTACAGACATATATCCAGATTTGGTTAATATTTTAATTTTCATTCAAGCCCATGTCTAGGCCATATGACAAATGTAGCCTGTGTCTCTTGGCTACCTTGTCCTTGAACAAAACCAATTTAAAGAGTGAAAATTTTTGGCTTAAGAAAAAATACCGATTCAAGCTGAGAGCTAGTTGGATGTTTTGGGTGAAGTTAAAGTGTCAGTAAAAATCATCAGAAATCATTGGCAGAGCAAGGTATTTGCAACCCTAAATACATCTGGAATTTCCTTTTCTCTCATTGTTGTGTCTTTATTCAGGTAGGTTTTGCATAATTATTATCAATTCCTGAAGCCCACTACTTTTGTGTGCTACTTTTTCACTGTTTTTGCCTTATGTCTGGTGGAAGGGATTGGTCTTTTGTGTGTATTATATATAGCATGCGCTCTTGACTTTCTGTCCAGGGCACCACACCTTCAGAGACACTTGGGTGATTGCTGGCCATTTGTTTGCTTTTTATTTTAGCACCCAGCCAAATCACAGTCTTGCATGTGTGCCCAAAATTTATTTAATATAATTCTGTGTTCTTTCTTCTCATAACCATCGTTTGTAAATTGAGATATTTTTTCTTTTTCCCTTTGGAATATTTTATCAGTTTGCATATGATTCAAGTATTTTTGATATACCCTTGGGGTATATCAGACCACATCTATCTGAAGGCATTTAATTTTTTGTGTTACTATGCTGAATGTTCTGCTTTTGATTGACTGCTGACTGGAAAAAACTGCTACTTGTCCATAGTAGTATGAGTACAAAGATGTAAATATGTTATTTCAAATCCTGTAGATCCAAAATCTCAGAACAAGTAAATTATTAGTCCTATTCTGTAGCTAAGGGAGGTGGACAGAAGCATGATGAGTAATTACTTTGTCTTCTTCGGTCTGGAATGCTTGAGAACAGGTTTCAGGCTATACCTCATAGCCACCTACAGTTGATCCCTTTTAATAAGGGCCAGTATTGCAGAGAAAAGTGTCATAACCTTTCCTTCTCATTTTAGAGATTTAAGATGCTGCTGTTCTGTCATGGTCTACTGAGCCAACAGTCTTCTCTAAACTAAGAAAACAGTTCTTTTCATTTCATTGGAAGTGGAGGTTCTCAAGAAATTGAAATTGTGGGTTTCCTTGCTCCCAGATGGACTGACCTCTTTTGTACCGTATATAACATCATGAATTGATTTATTTCTTACAAGCCTTTCCCTCCTTAGTGGTATTGGTGAAATCTCTCACTTTGGCTGAAAAAAAATCTAAGTTAGCAGCCCAGCTTTCTTCAGATGTAGAATGTTTTTTGTTGACATACAGTGCAATTAGACTCATGTTTCAAGGTTGGGTGTGGGGCAGTGCAGTAGTTGAATCATAGAAATGATCGCTTGGCATTATAAAGGGAAAAATGTCTTTGCTGCCACGGGAATTTGGCAGCCTTTTATGAGCTGCAGGGTATGTGGAGATTATAGCAAATAATCAAACTGCCTGAATATGAGTTTTTAGGCCTCTGACAACCTCCTGAGCATAATTGCAGATAATATCCTTCATCAAAGAATTAACAGCCACCTAAGGTTCACAAGATCCGAACCTCACATGGTCTGGGATACCCTCCAAAAACATTCAGCGGATTTTCACAGTTTTTCAAAGTTCCTGTTGCTGGCCAAGGAATGTTTTCCCGTGGTGTATGTGTACATTTACTTTGGAGGCTGGCTGTCTTCCCAGGTGCACAGAGCTAACCCTACCCTGTTTTGCAGGTCCTCTTTCAGCTCTGGGTAGGGCAGAGTTCAGAATTCTTCAGGAGGCTGGTTCTGCTCCTCTCCCCAGCCAACGCGTCCCCCAAGCCCTTGGTCTCTCCTGAACGGCTGCCTCATCATATCTTGTCTGATGTGACTCAAGGCCTACCTCATACACATGCTGCCTGCTTAGAGGAGCTTAAGCGAAGCTATGAATTTTATCGGTACTTTGAAACTCAGCATCAGTCGGGTTTTGAACGGCCAACCAGAACAAAGCAGAAGTCAAGAGAGCTGAACAGTCTTCAGACAGCGGTACGCAGCTTGCAGCTTCATCTCAAGGCACTGCTCAATGAGTAAGTTTACACATGAACTAAGAGAATATGCCTGTAGGAAGAAGGCTTTGGACTTGAGTTCTTTGGGTTGTCAGCTTGTATCCCAGATTAAAAACAAAAAGGCACATATGTATAGGCATATCTTCACATAGTATGGGGTCAAAGATCCTTGGTTCAATATGGAATCTGATATTGTTTCTTCATTATTCTTTAAGTATCTGGTGAAAAAATCAAAGCTTACCAGTGCATTAAGATCTTGCCTCGCTTTTGTCGCTCCCTGGAAAAACTCTGAAAACATACTTATCTTTCATTGATTTTGCAACATACCAAATGCTTTATAAGAAAGTTCAGCTCATAGTAACTACCTAGTAAATATTTTTAAAGATTCGTCACTGCCTTGGTGAAATAGTTGAAACCGTCCTACTCCTTTAATCTTACATATAAGAATTACTATAATGAATGCAGGTGAGCAATGTGTTTTGATGTGGAGAAAAATATCTTATTTTAAAAATTTTGGGCCATCTTTGAGGAGTTGGCTGAGTTAGATTCTTAAAACTTGAAGAAAATAACAGGATATTAAAATGAAATACTTGAAGTAATGGTGAAGTTAAATATTTATTATTTCTTATTTCTGTTCATCTCCTCATCACTTAGGGTAATAATTCTTGAGGATGAACTTGAAAAACTTGTTAGCACTAAGGAGACACCAGAGTTGACAACAGAAGCCCATCAGGTTCTGGAACAAAAACTAAAGTTTATTCAGCCTCACATCCAGGCAAGCAACAGCTGTTGGGAAGAAGCCATTTCTCAGGTGGAAAAAATGAGTGGAAGAAACCCAAATAAAAAAGGTAAATGTGAGAGATTAATTTGGCAGCTAATGGGATACACCTTAGAGATGGAATGGTCAAATGGATCAAAGACGGCATTCAGCCCGTGTATCAGAATTTTAGCTGAAGAAGGTGTTACAACCATACACTTTGAAAAAACTATATACATATGTCAAACTTTTTCATTGTGATGACCTTGAAGCTTTTGTTTCCGCAAAAAATGTAAACATGTTAACTCAGTCTGTTAGACCTGTGGATTCAGATTGTTACATTTCCAGGTGTAGATTAATAGTGACTTTTTGCCTTTGGTTGGTGAATCACATGTGTAGGGGTAGGATTTTGATGAATCATCCCTGAGATTTTAATTTATTTACTGCATAAAAATTACATAGTTAATTGAAATTACAACAGCGTTGTCATGAAACTTTCTTGGCAATGACGTTTCCTGGAACATTTTAAATTGTAGAGGATGTATTGAGCATATAATACCCATTTACCTGCTGTCTCAGAGAGAGTGACCTAATCTTGTGTGTGCTTGAAAGTCATACTGAGCAGCATATCCCAATGTTTTGCCTTATGTCCCTCTCCGTAGTGACCTGCACTGCCCATGCTGCTCTCCTTGTGAATCACAACTAGCTTAAATAATGGCCTAGATAAATTATGCTCTCCTGACATGGAGTTGAACCTATAATTTCTAATCTTTCTTTTTTCCAGGACCTTTTTTACTGTCCTAGGAAGGCACAGCCCAGCATCTGAAAAATGCTGGTAATGGAGACTGCATTAGGAAAATTATGACTTGGGGTATCAGCCAGTTACCTACAGAAACCCAAATTTGTAGTGAGCTAAGCTTTTAATGATATATGGGTGGGATATCCAGTAGATGGATGAATATTGCTGTGGGCCTAGCGGTGTGCAAGCTGACCTTGTTCATGCTTACATTAGAACCGGGAGCACTGGGAGGCTTAACGCAGGCTCTGTGCAGGTCCAGACACGGTATAACCAAATTTGTGTGTACTTTGTCTGATAGTCTAGTCTTGCAACTTCCCTCTCAGTGCTGCGTAAAATAACCTATGAGGATATTAGATGTAGTCTGATACATCTGCATGTGCTAGCCTGTTGTGTTTTGTTGATTCCTTCCACAACCAGCAGTTCTATTGATCTTTTTTTTCCCCTTTCTTTAAATGTTCTTTCTAGGCTGCATGCCATAGTGTTTTTAGTTATTTTAGTTTTATTTTTACTTTGTGTATAAATTTCACAGCAGGCACTTTTATTATAACTTGCTTCCTTTTAAAGTTCAGTACAAAAATAACCTAGTATGTGATCTAGAAGGGAGGATTGCATGGGAAATAAAAAATATAAAAATCCTTCACTTTCACTTTTGCCCAGTGACTTTCCAGGAAATGTGCTGGGGTCGAATCTATTTTGCAACAAGTTTACTGAATTACTCCACAGGAGCTACTTTTAAATTATGTTGGTCATCGAAAACTATTTTTATCTGACTACATTTGACTTTCCTGATATATTTCTAAGCAGTCCAGCTTCTGTGAGTTGACCTTTTCAAGCTGTGCATGAAATCAAGTCTAATTCTTCTGCTGTCTTTCTACAAATCTTAACAGCTGGTCTGTCAGTCATGATTATGTGAATTACTTCATTAAATTATCTCAGGTTTTTTTCAGCGCTTCCTGAAAGTTCTTTGGAAGATACCTTCCTGCTGAAATAATACAGCAGCTAAGCACATCTTTCTTTTGTCTTTATGCACTATTATCCAAAACCAAATGAATCTTTTGACAAGAGCTGTAGCGAGAACCCCATGGTAGTAGAACATTGTGTCTAAGTGCATGCCCAGTACTTTTGCTGCAATAGATGTTTAGTTCAACTAACTAGTTCAACCAGTAGAGCAGTGGGAATACTGTTTTCAATGTCAGTTATGAACACTGTTGAAGAGATAGCTGTTTCTGATGGCTTAGACCCAGTTTTGAGAAGAAATACTTCATCACATAAAAGCCGTATATATTTGTTAAATGTTTTTAGCAGTATCTCATAATTGTGCTTGGTATTTAAACAAAATAACCCTTTCTTGCTTCTTCATCTATAAATACAAAATGTATCCAGTATTTAAATTTTTGCTTGGGTTTCATACTAACCATGTTTATATACTGAGCAAAAATGCATCTTTGCTTGTCCTTCTTGGTTCCTACCACTCTCAGCATGGGAAGGTTTCCTTCCATGAGAAGTAGAAGTCAGCTCAGCAGTTGCAGCAGCAAAGGGCCCATGTTGCTCCACGGAGAGGAGAAACTGGGAACTCATTGGTCCATCCAGCATCAGAGTGCTGCTGTTGCACCAGGAGTTGAAAGTTTCCAACCATTAAGGAACGGTTTTGAACGGTGGGCTGTGCTAGCTGTGGCATCCTATGTAGCTGCCTATCACTTATTTTCAGAGCAGTTTTGCGTATCTTTGTTTTCTATATAAACAGATGAGAGATGAGCCTCCTTCAGCAAGCACTGCATGCTTCTTGCCCTAAATTCTGTGTCAGAGCAGGTTTCTTACAGCTACATTAAATAGTTCATTGTGTCAAACTCTGTCAAAGCAAAGCCTTTAAGTCTGACTGATTGAACATTCATACACTCCCATCAGCCTTTCATGGGTGGTGATACTTTAGTGTATGCTGTTTGGTTTCTTTGTTTACAGGACTTGGTGTATTTCTAGAACCAGTGCCATTAGTCACTGATCCTGTCAGATACAGAACAGCCTGAGAGCAAGTGGGGCTTTAGCACCTTGAGGGGGATTCACCTCAAGGTGAGGGGAAGAGTGGCTGGAAAGCTGCCTGGCCGAAAAGGACCTGGGGGTGCTGGTTGACAGCCAGCTGAACATGAACCAGCAGTGTGCCCAGGTGGCCAAGAAGACCAACTGCATCCTGGCTTGTATCAGGAGTAGTGTGGCCAGCAGGAGCAGGGAGGTGACTGTGCCCCTGTACTTGGTGCTGGTGAGGCTGCACCTGGAATACTGTGTCCAGTTTTGGGCCCCTCAATACAAGAAAGACATTGAGGTGCTGGAGCGTGTCCAGAGAAGGGCAACAAGGCTGGTGAAGGGTCTGGAGCACAGGCCTTATGAGGAGCAGCTGAGGGAACTGGGGTTGTTTAGTCTGGAGAAGAGGAGGCTGAGGGGAGACCTTATCGCTCTCTACAACTACCTGAAAGGAGGTTGTAGGGAGGTGGGTGTTGGTCTCTTCTCCCAAGTAGTTAGCGATAGGACAAGAGGAAATGGCCTCAAGCTGTGCCAGGGGAGGTTTAGATTGGATATTAGGAAAAATTTCTTCACGGAAAGGGTAGTCAAGCATTGGAACAGGCTGCCCAGAGAGGTGGTGGAGTCACCATCCCTGGAAGTGTTCAAAAAACAGGTAGACGTGGCATTTTGGGACATGGTTTAGTGGGCATGGTGGTGTTGGGTTGATGAATGGAATGATGATCTTAGAGGTCCTTTCCAATCTTAATGATTCTCGTTTTACTTCGTTAAAAAATAATCCAGCCACCAAGCCAGGAAACATGAAATTGCTACTGTACCCTTAACTGGTTTAGTGGTGGACTTGGTAGTGTTAGGTTAATGGTTGGACTGGATGATCTTAAAGGTCTTTTCCAACCTAAACGATTCTATGATTCTATGACCTCTACTTAAATTCATTGGGCAATGATAGACCTACCTATGATTGATCTGCGTTGTAGATCTTTGCTCATTTCCAACATGAGTTGATTCTAGACATTCAGCCATATTCTTTTTCTTCTTTCACCTTTTTTTATCACTGATAAAACTGATTTACCACTTAAGGCCTTGATAATTTAAGCGTGTAGTAGTCTGCTGCTAATTTTGCAGAATGGAATTTCCTTTATGGCTAGTTACAGTGTTGTTTTAATTATCTTTGAAACAATATCCCTCAAACTGTTTAAATTCCATCCTTTTTTCCTTTCAAACTGTCTCTATCTTTGCAAATGTATCCAACTATTTTACATATTTATAAGAGCAACGCCATAGTACTCTGCTGCAAGCTCCTGGATCTTGCAGTTCTTTGACTCACTGGAGAGTGACTAAAGCAGCAGCAGTTTGAGTTAAACACTTTCATGATCTTGAAGCATATCCTTAGCAATGGTATCATCCCATATAGGTGGCAAACAGAGCAGTCTGTACATATTAGAGCAGCTGTTTTACTCCTCTGATTTGGCAGGTAATTGGTAACTTCCATATACTCTTCCAAATTTTTCGTCATACCTTCAGGAGTGTATTTCTATTGTTGCTGTCATTATTATTAAAATATTTTTATTACAAGGCAGAGTTATGCACTGGATAAGGGGGCTTGATATTTATGAAATAAGTATCTCATGTCAATTTTCCATTTACTTCAAATTTCACTACATGCTTCACCTTTCTTTTAAACTTTGCATTTAGATACTTCTGGAATGTCAAATCTTTAGCTCAGCCCAGGCAACTAGGGAGTTACATATTTCCCTTGTTTGCAAAAGCAGGTAACTGAGCACCACTAAAATTGTAATTAATGTGAACTGCCTACTTTCAGAACACCATTCCTAAGTATTCAATGTGTACATTAGAAACTGAAAATAGGGATAGGTGGGGCTTGGTGAGGTCATCCAGCCCATTTCCCTTCTCAAGGATAAATTAGTGTTTGTGAGTAAATGTTGTTTACCAGTTCCTAAAAACCTCTCTTTAGAGACATTTTACAGTATTTCCAGGCATCTGTTCCAGCATTTAACTCCATTACCAATAGAAAGTTATTACTGAATATAAATATCTCGTGCTGCAATTTAAAAGTGGTACTTTTGATCCACCCACAATGGAAATCCATTTCCTCTTTATAGCTCTTACATTTTTGAAGACAGTTAATATGTTTCTATCTTCTCTCCATGACTCTGTATCCTTCAACTCTTCCCTGACGACTATACTTTATTTAGTCCTCTGATAATTTCCACTGTTTTCCTCCAGACTCCCTCTAGCTGGTCCACAATATTATTGAATGAAAGAGCCCCAGACTGGGCACTATGTTCCATCCACAGCCTGATCAGTGCCAGAGTAGAAATGTAATTTCATGTGTCTAACAGTCAGTGCTGTTGTTTATATGCACTAGTATGTAGTTTGGCTTTTTGCTTGCAGCAGGGTATAGTTGACCACTAGGCTCCTCACGTCTTTTTCTCAGTGGCGCTGCCCAGTCAGTTGTCATATATTTGTGCCTTTGACTATTCCAAAGCACAAAAATTTGCAGCCACTGTCAGCAAACTGCTGTATCTGAAATCCAATTCTTCCTGAGCTGTATCTCTGATTTTCCAGTATTATTTTCAATTCTAATTGTGCCCTTCAGTATCCTTGCAGATTATCCCAATGTCAGCAGATTTAATGAGCTGAAACACTTTTCTTTCACCCATTGGAAGTATTAAAGAGTATTGGACTTGAGACAAATCCTCACTCAATATATTGTTCCCGTCTGAAAATGGTAACTACACCCTGCTTATCCAAGAGACTGTCCTATGCACCTAATAGCAACTTCTCCTGGCCTATGCATTTTACTTATGAGTATGTTGTGACACCGTGTCAGAAGCCATACTGAAAACAAAATGCAGAATGTCTTTGGCTTCTTTCTATTCGTAAGACCTGTTACTGCACTGGAAAATGAAATTGGAGTGATTTGACATCATCTATTCTCAACAAACCCACACTGGCTGTCACTTATCGCCTTGCTACTTTCCAAATAGCTTCCTGTAAATTTTGCTTGATTATTTCTTCCAGTATTTTCCAATGATTTGAAGCTGATTTGCCTATAATTTTACTATTTTACTTCTCTTTTTAAACTTGGGTTCCACGTCTCTTTTCTGGTTTTACCAATTTTTCTTGCCATCTGCAGGTTTTCAAAGTCTATAAAAATTTTGAGATTTTTTAGTTGAAGTATTTCAAGATGAGTTTCATCAGACCCAGCTTACATCAAAATAGCTATTTAAGTGCTCCCTATCACAGTGTTTCAATGTATTCTAACCAGCCTTCTCACCATTTTTTTTCATGTGTGCCAATCCTGCCTAATGAAAATGCCTGGGCCCTGCCCAAGTGAGTCAAAAACATCATTCAATACTCAGTCTTTTTCTTTTTTTTAATCCCTTTTCTCCTTTCCCCCTAAAGGCAAACTTGAAGTTTCCTGTGACAACCTACAGCGTACTACAGTACCTTTAACACAGCCTGCCATATACATAGAAAACAAAGATCCAATCCCTGAAGAGCAGGTAAAAAAAAATAGGACCATTTAAAATAATAATTGGGGCTTGTTTGCTGTATCCATTCCTTTTTCAGTTGCTTGTGCAGTGACCTTCTTGTCTTGCCAAGACAGATCAAGTAGGTAGCCAGTGCCATTTCGTAATTGGACTTACAGAAAAAAAATATGTATATTCCTTTTGCTGTTCCATGGGGAGCATGGAAAAAGGAGCACTAGCATTCACTTCTTGAGCAACAGCACAAGTCAGAGTAATATAGAAAAAAATGTGAATTGCTAAAAGGCGGTATATAAAATAGAATTCTACTTGCATATTGTTAGATGAACTGACACAGCTGCAAAAGGGACAAGTTCCAGAACAAAACAGCCCGTCTTCAGTTTGAGTAATCTCTGCATTTTTGGATACCTAAAACAGAACAGTTTTGTGTTGTTTCGGGAACTTGTGTGTGATGGTTGGGCTGTCTTGAAGAGAGGCTGGCCTCCTCCATGCCAGAACTGGGTGGCAGATACATTCTGAAAGCAAATTGAACACCCATGCTCTGCTCTGTCCCTCCCTCGCCTTCTCCCAAGCCTACCCCACATGTATTCTCTCTAGATTTTTTTCCATATCAAAGAGCTGGGACTAATAACTTTACTGTCTGTCTGTTATAACATAAATGGAGCTGTGTTTTTTTCATGCTTGTAAGCCAATATAGTTAAAATTGGAGGAGGAGTTTTCTGTTCTCAACATGCTCTTAATAAGGATTTACGTAAGTTAAATTAGCAAGATGCCTGACTGAGGAAGAATTGCTTATGGTGTAAATTAGAAAAAAAAAAACCAAAACACACACACAAAAAACTCGCATCATCATTGCTTATTTCCACATGTAATAATGGGGAAACAGACTCCCGTTTTCAAGGTATATCACTTGATCATACTTGTGTATGAAAGTAAATCTTAGGTGACTGCAGTAATGTTAACTTTCAATGAGTGGACTTGCACCAAAATTATACAAATACAACTGAGGGCAGTGTCAGATCCACTGGCTCTGCTCAAACAGGGCTCCGTCCTATTACTGTGATTGGCTTGTGTTGAGATCACTTAATCATGCATCAGATTGTAGGACATGGTCTACACTGACAGTGAAGGTCAAAATTCTTCTTTCTTTCTTTCTTTCTTCCTTTCTTTAGGAATTGGAAGCATATGTTGATTATTCAGATATGGAGAACGAATACAAAAGGGAAGATTTTTACTGCTTTTCCCAGGAAGAGAGAGACAGACAAGAACGAGAAAGACAGGAATCTAAGAGGGTGTTACAAGAATTGAAATCTGTACTGGGATTTAAAGCTTCAGAAATAGAAAGACAGAAATGGAAACAGCTGCTATTCAGCGACCATGGTAAGCATTGCTTTTGAAAAATAATGCTTTTCTAAGAAAGGGTAGGTGTCTGTTTACCATCAACTTCTGACTATGTTAGAATTCAGACAGTGCTTAGCTATAGTAGTGTCTTTGATAGACCTGTATGGCCTTATTTTGCTATTCCATCTCTCTCTTTATATTACTTGTGGCAATCATTTTACTATATATTGAAAAGAACTCAAAGAAATGGGAATTTGGCTCTAAACAAAATATTGAGCTAAAATATTAAACATACAAACTATTAAGACAGCATGAAGAGAACTGTCAGGCTATAAACACGCAGGCTGAACTGACTTTCCTTCATGGCTTTCCAGTAAATACGAATTTTAATCAGGGTGCATAAATAAATTACTTTTCAGAATGTAAAGAAACCATCAGAAATTATCCCAAACTAACAAAAATAAATAGGTTGAAGTGAAGAGCTAGACTTTGAAATATTAAAGGCTCATAAAAGAGTAAGACTGGCTTTTGTTTCCATGAGAGAATAAGTATACAGAATATGTTTTCAAAAAAACCACCAAACCACAAACCTAATAAGGAGAGTTCTTCCAAACTAGCCTTTACTAACTCTGAGGACTGCTGGGTAGCTCCATCCACTTGCACTTGAAGGCAGGAATATTAAAGTTTCTCTTGCCTCAACAACACAATCTGTCTCTGTTCCAGCAATAAGAATGGATACAACTTGATTCCTTTCACTGCTTGAGCTGTTTGATTTATTATCTTTAAGAGGAAGGAATGATCATTCTTCTTAAAGACAGGCTAAGAAAAGCACTCTAAAAATTTCATGTTCTGTGTTATGAAAAACAACCCTAAAGTCTGGCAACATATCCAAGGATTCTGCCTCTGCCCGTGTCTACCAGAAAAAAAGACCATGGATTGCATCTTTCAATAATTTAGTGGGAACACATAGTAAAGACCATACCTTTTTATGAGACTGTTTCTTTTGACATCAAACCCACAAAAATATCTGTTCTTCACAACTTTTAGCTACAACTATGGTAAAAGAAATCACTTGGCCATTGGTATTGACTTCTCTTCTAGTTGATTTTTAGAAAAAAAGACATCAGATTGCATCGGAATCTGCTCAAGAACAGGATTTCTGTTTTACCCTTCTGGTGTTAGATGCGACACCACACAACTCTTCACATAAAACTCTTCATTTCCTCCCTGTTGAAGGGAGAAGGAAGGAATCCTACCTCCAGTTCAAGTCTTGACAGACCTAGTGACTGTTGCAGAAAGAATTCTTGTTAGGAGAGCTTGCATAGAATATTTCCTTATCTAGATAAGCAGCTGATACCTGTCCCCATCAGTATATCCTCAGGGCATCTATGGCCATAGCTCTAAAGAGTCAGCTGACTCCTGCAATCTTCAGTAACTGTTCACCTGAAAGCCTTTGGGGCTCATGTTGGTTTCTTTCCTTTCCATGTATAGCTATTACATTGTTTTGGGATTCAGTGGTGGGGAGGGAGGAAAGTGTGATTTCGTCCAGCTGCCTAGGACTAATCATTGATTGCTTCCATCCTGTACAAAACTGGAAAACGTGAGGGTGGTTCATGAAAGTAATTAATATTGTCTCCTTTTGGCTCAGAGACTGCATGTGTCTAATCTGAAAGATGTGATGTGGACAGCAGACATAACGTCTTCTACTGGTTTTTAAGGAATTTCTTCATTATTTGTTTAAAAGAAACACAAGTCAGTTAAATATGACATAATGGGCCCTGGCATATTACTACTGCAGACTTTAATTTATCCATATGCACGAGTCATTCCTTAAAGAAACATTTTTGAGCTGTGCTTTCCACATTTGTGGCTTGCTTTATCTTGAAGATTGAAACCCAGGAAGGTTCATATTCTTGTCTCCATTGGCCCAAGCCAATAGATGGCCATAATATCATACTTTTCCATAGCCCTCTTAAATCTTGCTTTTACAGGACTACTGTATTCCAGAAATCCTGTGTTCTCCTAACTTGTGATTATTGTGAATAAAGATCCTGAAATATTCAAAGGCTTTAATCTGTTGGTCAAGGCACCCAGCAAGCTATTCTGATTTGTTAAGGTTTTTGGCTCATTGAAGGAGGGGCTGGTAAGGGTTTCCACATAAATGAGGTCAGCTCCAGACAAGTCGGTATGTCTAAAGAACACAGCATGGAGTCAACTGGAGATGATAGGTTGGGTTCCAGAAGAAAAACATCATCTTAGCAGAGTACCAGACTAAAGCAAATTTGCCCGTCATGGTAATACTGCTTACAGTCTGGGCAGTAGGTAATTTACTGGAGTGTAAGTGAGCTTGTATTTTTGGTCCTTCGGCATCCTTTGAGACAGTAAAATGGATGTGCTTTAGAAGAGGTCTGTGAAGCTGTTAGTGGTTTCGTTTTCATTTGTCAAACATTGTAAAACAACTTTCTTTGGGTGCAAAATCACTTCTAGCCTTTCCCCTAAGCTCTCCCCCCGAAAAAGTTCATTCTGTCAGTGGTTGCATTGTACCCAGCTGTTTCCCCTTCTCCCACCTTGTCCATACAACAGTTCTTATACAGCTGTTTCTCAGATTTGGAAAGCTACACTCTGAGAATTGATTAATTCCACCTTGCTTATTAACTAATCAGCAAATTGGCCAGCTACCAATCTGAAGTGTCTGTCTATTTTTCAAGAAATTGTGGCTTTGGAAGTATTCTTTGGAGGAAGTAGGCAGCAAGTTTGCTCCCAAATGATAAGATTACTGTGCATATTCCTGCCTCTTCAAGCAAATGGGCAGAAATAAGCAGCAGCATGTTTTTTACAAGATGGGGAAAGAACTATCTTGTTAACAATTGAGATGAGTCTGGTGCAGTGCTCCTTCGGTATCTAAGGTTTTAAAACAAACAATACAATAGAAATTCGAAGCCACAGTCTTTCAGTGTGCTAATGACAATAATTATCAATGTGACAACCAGAATGATGTGCCTGCCTTCAGCTAGCTAAAGTAAATATTACTGAAATAGGATGCGATGGAAAAATCCTAATACCGTAAATTTTGTTTCCCGTGAAAAGTTTGTGTATTTCCCAGAGTTATTTTCATCTCTGCTTACAGGGGTAAAGTCAGAATGGAATTAGAAAGGGAAATGCCACTTGGGAATCTGCTGTTGCCGCTCTCATTTATGTTCGTGCTGCTACTCTAATGGAGCTACTGCAGTTTAGGGAATCTGTTACTTGGAAATGGACATTATATCATTTTCTTAAAAAGAAAGACGTCTGTTCTTCAAGAAGTGATTGTACCGAGTTATACTAACCCTTAACACTGGGAGGAGAGACTTCCTGGCAAGCATCCCGTTGCTGGCAATGGGACTCGCTGCTGCTACTAACTTCAAGAGAGGCTAAATTAAACCACACTTTATTTGTGAGGACACCTTACCTGACTGTATGAATCTGTGTTGTATTTATATGTTGTGATGTATGAGATCAGATATTGCATATAAGGACTTTTTCATGTACCAGCTGTCTTTATTGGATTAGGTAAACTGTTGTTTAAAACAAAGACAGTTCAAATCTGTATACAGTGCAGTAATTCTACTTGGTTTTTACTTTAATATTGAATGCATCATCTGTGTTTGATGCCACTTTTAAACGTCATGAATTTTGTGCTCTCTTTTTATGTCACAGATTTTAAGGAACAGTTCCAAGAAAGTAGCTATCACATTTTATTTCAGCTCTGTGATTAGAAAACACTGGTTTATTTTAAGTTTTCTTTGATTGTGTTTTTTGTTACTGTTGTTTTGATTTTATTTTTTAGTCTATTTTGACCTCTACAATCTTGCATCTTTTCAAACACAAATAAATTATTTATGTATAGCAGCTTGCTTTTAGTTATCATTTCATTTTTTTCCCCCTTTTTAAGCTGCAGTGAAACCCTTGTCTCCTGTAGAACCGCTGAAGCTACTAAATAATTTGGAATCACATATGAATTCAGATACAGAAAAGCAGGACTGCAGCCAAAGTTGTGATAAATCTGAAGAAAAAGACTCTAATCCAAAGGTGAACGCTGCTGATAAAAGCAGGACAGAATATTTGTATGAAGATCCTGAGATGGAGGAAAACAAAGACAGTACTACTGACAAAGGTATTTCTACAGGGGCTGAAGAAAGAACGTGTTATCAGCATGAAGGGGAAGTTGAAGAACTCAAGCCAAGTGATATGGATGGAGTAGAGGTTTCAGTGTCTCCCTCTAAGGATGCATTGCATTCAAAAATCAAGCATAGGCTGGCCCAGCTCCACATATCAACAGATTTAAACTTCACATCTGGTCTGGCTGCACAAGTTGCTGCCAGGTCTTTCACTTTTACTACAATGCAAGAAGAGACTTTTGGAGATGAGGAGGAGGAAGAGGAGGAGGAGGAAGAGAAGACACAGGAGCGTGAAGACCTTGTGGAGGACTGTGAGAATGAAGATGGAGGCTCTGAAAGTGAAGGGAAAGTATAAGTCTGAGCTGACCTTTGTTAAACCAACAGCAGGCAATTTGGTGGAAAAAACTGAGGTGGGGGTTTGAAGATGAAAATACTGGATGGAAAAAAAGGAGGCCTAAATGTAATACATCTTGTTCCCTAAGTCTGATACACTAAATAGGACTTCTAAGTATATTGAAAATTTGCAGGTAAGAGAAGTTTAGGCTGCATCCAAGAAATAGTTGGCTGTTGCCTTTTTAAGATCCTAGAGGTGGGTTTTGGAATTTACCTTTGTGTTTTCTGTTTTATTTATTTGTATTATAATGTATTGTGTTTGTTTTTTTTTTCTAAAAAGAAGGAAAAACAATGTCTTGAATTACAACAGACTGTGTTTCTTTGCTCTCTGATTCCGTTGTCACGGTATCAAAGTTTGTTCCAACAAAAAAGCCAGGACATTTCTTTTGGAAGAACCTGAACTGCTCCCTGTGATCTTCCCCCACCACTTTTCGTTTCACTTCTTGTGTCTGCAGTATGTTGGCTGTGCCACTGTAGGCATTTGTGATTCTGTGGCTAGTGATGTGGCTCCCAACTAAAATGTAGAATTTTAAATAAAAACTTGAAAGAGCTAGTATTTGATGTGTCCTGGGGCATGGGGCTGAAATAGTATAAAGTTAGTCATGCTTCATATTAAGGTTTATTTAGAATTTTATGAAGGGTTAATAAATGATTTCTAGATGTTGTAATTCATGTTAGAGAAATGTGTAGTATATGTTAGGGAGGGTTATAAGCACATCAGTAGAAAGTACTATAGACAGCTGGAAGCTATCTGTTGGATTGATAATAGATGAGAAGTAAATACCTATTTATTAAAACAGCTATTAATTATTTGTTAACCTTTTGTAAATTGAACCTTAATATAATTGTTCGATTTGATATAATGATTGATTGTACTTTTTTATGTCCTGAAGTAATTTTCTTAAAGCAAAAATTATCCGAGTGCTTAACAACATACAGTATTTTGTTTAAACAGCATACTTGCTTTTCCTTAATGTTCTTTCATTTTTCCTTAGATCACAACTATAACCTGTGTGATTAAGAATCCATGAGAGAACAAGAATTGTGTATTTTCTAAGGTGTATCTTGTAACTTAGTTGGCACCAAAGTCTGGATGTTTGGTATGAGGTTATGTGGGTTGTTTTTTTCTTTGTGGTGGTTTTACAAGGAGCAGCAAATGGATGCTCACCTCACAGAGGGGCTGGTGAATGGTTTCACTGCCTTCTCTTCCTTCTGCCCCTGGACACAAAATGAAGCAAAGGTCTCGTGTCTCAGATGGCGAGAGAGCTGCCTCTTTGTATGGAATACTCTCCTTGGACCTGGATACATTTCCAGTCACAAAACACCTCATCAGTTACTTAGGGTAACTTGGTGATTCTATAGAATAAAGGGGTTTTTAGATGCAAGTGGTTCAGAGCAATATCTTTCCTAGGATGCTGTCATGGGAAGTGGGGAAGCTAATGAAGGTCAGCAGGTTAGGGTGGAACTCTCGACCGGATGTCAGAAAACAAGTGCTTTCTTTCGACCTCCCTCTCTTCTACTAGTGATTTTGTATGAACGCTGTTAAGTACGTGGATTTTTTCACAGACCATAAAGAGGTAAATATCAATTGATAGAGAAGGGAGTATGTGACTTACACTGTTCTTTCACAATATAATGCCTGTCTTCTCCCTCACACACAGCTTTTGGGAAGAGAATGTTTTGCCATTCTTCATTAACCAGTAATGCTGTGTTCTGTGCCCTTAATTTTCTGTAAGTGACTGGAAGCTGAATGGATGTTGTCTTGGGGAACTTGTAAAAGAAAAAAAAAAGATGATTCTCATAGTGTATTTAGAAGCTAAGCCTCTTCTTAGTGGTTGAGTGTACTCTTCTGTAACCTGTAAAGGTTAGGCTAAGATGATGAAACACTGTTTTATTTTCCCTGCAGTAGGCAATTTTTTTTATCAAGTCTAGAACAACTACTTTGGATAAATTGTGTTTGAAGCATTGTCTGTGCTTCTGAAAAACAAGTCTTCCTCATCCTTGACTTGAGATCCTTGAGTTCACAAAGTGCCCAGATATTTTTTGTTCCTAGCTAATTGTTCTGACTGCCGAAATGTATGTTCCACTAATATTTTTCCATTAACTCATTTACCAGCATCTCATGATCTGATGTTGTGCATCCCAGAAATGATACTCCTGAGCTTTTCCCACGGGATCCAAATCTTAGTTTACAATGTGTATGGCTATGATACCAACCTGGAAAAATGGTCAGATTTAGGATATGAATTATCACTGTCCTCACAGTTTTGGATGAAGTCAGTAGTAGCCCGAGTGCTTTGCATTGCTACTAAAATAGGTTTCAGATCTCGCATTTATAAAAGTTGCTAGCTCTTTATTCCCTTGCTGCAGTCCTTAGCAAAAGACCTGGAGAATCTACTTCGGTGGCTCACTTGGGACCTAGTTTTATAATAAGTTCGTCTTGGTGATGAAACTGGCCTAAGAAACCCCATCCATCATTAGTTGCTCATTTTCACCTATCAGCTGGGTCAACACAGGGTTTTGTGCCGTGTTATAAACCAGCTCATGAGTCCACCTGGGTCAAGAGTCCACCTGGGTCAAAAGTCCACCCTTTTTAGGGGTTACTTTTCACTGTTCTTATTGCAGTGATGGAGTTTATAGCACTTGCCTCCAAACAGCTGTATTGGCACATACTGTGTTGCTGGTGTGAGACTCAGGATTGCTCACATTTACATTACTGGCAAAGATGGTGTAGTGTGAAACTACAGCCCTGACATTAGACATGGGTATGATCAAAAAATGACTTTTTGGAGCAAGTTCTGGTCCTGCTTTGAACAAATGGATTTTCTACAAGCAATTGAACTGATTTCCATGGTCTTACTTAACACAGTCTTAAAAGCTGCACATATGAACACCTGGGCTCACTTGCTTTCTCTGCCTCTCATCACATCTGTATATAACAGCCACCAGGTCATTTATTTTGATTTATTTAATATCCTCCCTGCAGGAAAAATACAGTGTACAGCACGCAAAGCATGGCTTCCCTTGATTTGAGAACCAGGTTCCATCTACCTATAAATAGTCTATTATAATCCAGATTTTCTCATGTCATTTGAAAGGACTGTGCGTACATGCTGTAGACTCCTTCAAGAACCTGACAGATTTCTTGGCAATCATAATTTATTGTTGCATTTAAAATAATATATATGAACACACTGAAGTGCGCATTAGCGCTAAAGAGTTGTGTTAATATATTGAGCATGTCAAGGTCTGAGTGCTGTCCTGTGTTCTTTGGCTCATTACCCTAGATAGGGACTTTTGTGAAAACAAAACATTTACTTCTTAGACCTTTGTAACTTTTTGAATAGTGTTAATCAGGAAATCCATACTAAATAATGGGTTATGCCAAAGGATATCGGCAGCCAAAATTCTTGGCGAAGAGCAGAGCTAACAATAAATGCATTTTCCCTATTCCATTTCCAATTAGCAGCTCTGTGAAGTTGTAAAGAAGCAAGTAATTATATAGGGTTAAATAATTTCTTCTCCTTCTGTCCTACCTGGAAGGCACTCCAAAGATGATTATTTGCTTCTTAGGTTGCAATCTAGCACTACATCTTTTATGTCACTTAATTCTACAGCTAAATATCTAGGTAAAGGTTTAAATGGGCGCAAAGATCTGCGATAAGAAGAGCACTTGTCCCTTTTTTTAAGTGTATGTCTTCATGGCAGAAGCAAAACAGTGGTGTAATGGAAGCAAATTTGGAGAATTACAGATAATCGAGTATCTTGCAAATGGAGTCAAATGTGCCTGTGTCAACTACAAGCAAGATTTGTGAATGTGAAGGCTTCTGCTGTCATTTGCAGTAATGAGACAGTTTTACTCCCAACAGAGGATTACTAGACATTGCTGAATCTTGCACTTAGTTTCCTAAATACAAGATGGAATCTGGTAGAGTAGCCAGTTTTACTGAGGTCTCAGACTTTGTCCTGAGCACACCTATCTGTGCGTAACCCGACTGTTTGTTTACAGTATTGGAAATTTTTATGTGTATCTGAAGTGCAGAACTTGCAGCTGTCTTATTAATGTCTTTGGTAGTAAAAAAGCATCTAAATAGTGGACTGTGTAGAGTTGTTGGCCCACACTGAACTTTGTAATCTTGTAGTCTATCCCTTTTTTTCTTTTTTTCCTTTTAACAGAAACAAGGGGTCAAGGATACTAAACTGCCCTTGTTCTTTAAAGCATTTAGTGAAGGGCTGCTGTTGCTCTGCAATGGCTCATTCCCAGCGCTAATTACTCTTTAGAATTAACAGGTTTTTGTACTCTCTCATCTGAAAAAAGCGGGCAGAGTGTGAGAAAGGCACCTGGTGAGTGTAAAGGGTCAGGCTACTCTAGGATCTTGTCTGTGACAGGGACTAATAGCAGATGCTGAGGGAAGAGTATGAGAAAAGGGAGATCGTGTAGTGATGTTTCCCCAGGCTACTCCCCAACAATTTGTGGCTCTGCAACTTGTTGAGCCAGTGGTGGTGGCTGTCAGCTTAACAGGTCCCGAAGGAATTCTCTTCCATAAATTTGTTCAGTCTCGTGTTTGGTCAATTATTACTAGTCCCAATGCCAGTATGCGCTCATCTTTATTACAGTCTTTTACAAACCAGAAGATTTGCCAATAATGGTTTTTCACTTTCCTTTTTAAACTAAGCAAGCCCACTTCTCTGTCCTTCTGCAGAAGTTGTCTACCTTTTGGTTGCTTTCCTTAGAAATGTGTCCAGTTTTTGCAGTATAATGACCAAAGTGTGGTGTGGTACTCCAGACGTAACCTCAGTAGTGCTGAGTATGGAGTAATAATTGCCTCCCATA
The DNA here is from genome assembly GCF_030463565.1 of Pelecanus crispus. NCBI lineage: Eukaryota > Metazoa > Chordata > Aves > Pelecaniformes > Pelecanidae > Pelecanus > Pelecanus crispus. Next base: position 52,605,734 of record NC_134643.1, read on the forward strand.
AAACACTGAACCATTCAAATATATTTGAGTCCATATAGGAAAAAATCTTTTCAGATCTTTTACCCCTAGCTGCTAGGATGACAAATGAAAATATTTGATCTAATGGAGGAGAAATATTTATTCACTGTCAGCAGGATTTGGCTGGACAATGTTTTTCTTTGCTAACAAAACAAAAAGTTGTTAAATCAAAATGATCTTCCAACAGCTGCCACCTGGTCTAACACAAACTAAAGATGCCAAACAACACTTGTTTAAATTGCAGCTTGGCTTTTCAGAGCTGTTCTGATCTCTGATGAATAAGCATGTATCACAAAATGTATTATCGCACAAGAAACATGGGGGTGGATATATGGATATCAGAGATCAAAACTGAAGGCTTCTGTGGCTAATTTTTAAAATGCTTGGAGGTGCGCTTTATCCATATTCTCATGATACTTAATTCCCTCATGTGTAAGTTTTTATTTTACCACCTTGAATTTTAAATGCCAAAAAATACATTTCGATTTATTTGACTTGGAAATTTGTGCAGTAATCAGATAAGTCGTGATGGTACTGTAACTGTGATAAGATGACATGGTCATAGGTAGGGGTGAAATCTAGCTGCCATGGACTTTGTAGATGGATACAGCAATATAGTTTGAGCTACAGATCAGCATGTAGCTGTTCTCAATACTCTGTCTCACCTTTCACGCTGCCGTCTCTTAAGTTATTGGCAGGTTTGTCAGAATAAAACTTGACTCAACAGCTGGAATGGTCTGTTAGCCCACGTTACACTTTCTGAATTGAATGCAGGATTCTGAAGAAGTGACTGTAATTTAGTAGATGAGGAGAAAGAGTTTGTTTCTCTGTAACAAAGTGGCTTATTTTAAAAGGGTTGAATAGGACCAAAACTTCTAATACTTTCATATGATCAGCATATTTTCACCTTTATACCTTCTCAGCTTTAAATCTTAAAGGCCTCATGGACAGCCTGCTTTAGGGGATGCAGTTCTATAGCAGCTTAAACCGGTCCAGGTCCAGGCTGCCATGGCCCTGCAATGGCCATGCAATGGCCATGCAATCTCAGTCCCTCCTTTAGGCTGGCTTTTGTAACCACTCAGTGATTCAGGACGTGGCTCTGGCTGAAAATGCACCACTGCTGTAACTTTCAGCCGGCTCCCTCAACTAATTCATTGTGTGGTTGAAAGAGCACCAGTAGCATCTCAGGGGAGCGGGAAGGAATACATGCCTGGGTGATGAGGAGGAATGCCATAGCTAAAATTTAAATCAGTTTGAATTAATGTTTACATGCTGTGAGTTACATCATTAGCGTCTGTACCGAAGAGGGATAAACTCACCTCCATATCGTTGCTTCCTGCATCTCTGTATTTTCTGTTGATTGAGGATGATGCCACTCATTATTTTCCTTACTCATTTTGACTCCATTTTTTTTGTTCTTCAGGCCTAGGCTGCCCAAGACCTGTTGTGTCTTATTCCACAGTCTCTAAGAACTGTTTATTATACTGCCAGTAAAACTGAAATTATCATGCGTGTTTTTTTCTGCTTACTGTTTTCACCCTTCTGGTCCCTCCGACACTCACGGTCCTCTCCCTTTCCCACCACTCTTAAGAGGTTCTTTTTGTGTGTGTTTGTAACACAGCTTGATTCTTCTGTATCTTCAGTATTGGAATGACTAGGTCTAGAAACATATACTGACTTTCCCAGTGGATTTGAGAACTGAAAGAGAAGGCAAGCACCATAATGGGGACTGCTACAGTAGAAACAGAAACAATAATGTATAGCAGCTCAAATTTATACCACACTTTTGGTGTCTATTGGCTTTTATAAGTAATTCCGGCTTACTGAAAAACACCAGTTGTGTTTTAGAAGTAACTGCAATTCTAGTACAAGGTCCCAAAATAAGTGTCATTAGTTGGCTTGATTTGTGCTCAAATCTTAATATTTAAAGACTGCTTCCTGACCTTTTCCAGCTGCATGGACAAGAATTGAAAATAATCTCAAATTTCCAAAGAGAGAGTGACCAATGCTTTCTGTTACTTTGTGCTGTTCAAAAGAGGTCCATTCCTAAATAAACAAAAAGAAAAGTCAGTGCTTAATATCTTCGGTAGTCATTAATAACAGAGAATCATGCATTTGATCTCAACAGAAGTACCATAAATGAGGGCTGTTTATAATGTTTGATATCTGTGTTTCTAAAATAATAATAATAATAAAAGGCTTTAAATGTATTATGGGATAAAAGCCAGAAATCTATGAATTGTCCTCCAGATCTTTCATCCAAAGCCACAGGTGGTCAAATTTAAACAAGTTCATGCTGTCTGTTCCTGTGCTGCTCAGCATGACATTGTACTCAAAATTTTTCATGTCGTAACGTGAGTGTTCACAGAAAGTCTGCATGTACCTGTGTGCTCGAGGTCTGCAGGGCTTGTAGAAACCATGGAGCGTTGCTGAGTGAAACCTATACAGGAGCAGGATGCCCCAAAAGCATTTGGGGTTTATTGTCTCTGTCTTGCTCTCTTGCAGCATCCGTGCCATATGCAATCCCACTCATAAAGTTTTTCCTTCTCGGCGTTCCTCTTCATAGACCATACAAACCAATTGTGGAGGGGTTTCGTTTGTTTGTTTCGCGCGTAGGTTACTATCCTATAATGCACCAGGTAATATATTTCCAACAGAAGCTCAAACATTAGTGGCCACACTGCAAAACACGGGGCCTGGGCACACAAGGGCTGGAGAAGCTTTTCTGGTTTGACCACTTCTGGAAAGGGTTGTACTGAGGTGATTGACGAGGCAGGTGCCGAGCTAGGCTCAATGACTCCGCAGGTATCTTCCAAAGCTCCGGTTTTCGCTAGGTGCATTCTTTCCTCTGGTGGTCTCTCTCTTCCCTCTTAGCAGTCTTCAGCCTTCTCCAGCATTCTGCTCCCAACTCTTCAGGAAGTTGGCCACTTTTTCCCTTCATTTCTGAAGCCGTTGTCTAAACTTTATGAAAATGGCAGGTTAGAGGGAACCCACGCCGAGGCGCTGCTGCGCATTCCCAGCCAAAAACTCGTCAACAAAAGGATTGTTAGTGCTGGTAACTTGTCTGTCCTGATTTTCCTTCCAGGTAGCTTTGACCTCCATTTCAACCTGGCCCTCCTATTCCTTCCTGGACTTCAGAACATTCATTTTCAGAAATCTCCCTCCTTAATGATCATAAGATGGTAATGTCTCCCCAGCAAGACTGATCCTTGAACACACATTCCTCATTACATGAACTTTACTTGTTCTGTGCCACCCTCCTGTTGGAAAGTTATGGTTGAGTCTGTGTTCCCCTGAATAAGCTTCCTTCTTCCTGCATTAAGGGCTTGAAGCACACTCTCCAGCTGCTATGCCAATGTGCTTTGGCTCCACAGCTGCCTAGCCTTGAGCTCTGGAAGCTCAGGGATCTCGCAGTTGTGCTTAAACCTTTCCAACTGTCAAAGAACATGTGTTTTCAGAACACAATTACTACTAAATCTCCCCTGAATTGAACCATTTTGAATTTTTCTTGAGCAGCATTAATGGATTGCTTCTTAACTTAATTTGAGGAGTTAGTGTGAGTTTTTTAGATATATATATGTGTGTGTATATATATATATACACACACACTTCATATTGTATATGTGTATTGCCAGGTATCACATTGACAGGCTTGTCTAGCAAAGCGGTTGTGTTTTTCTCATATCAAACTTTCCAGTTACTCAGAAGGTAAACAAAAACTTAATTCTTGCTATCTAAAGGCAAAAGAACGGAATTTTGTTCTACCAAGCAGGCTGTGTGGAGGTATTTAAAATGCACGCCGATTTTACACTCTAATTAGAAAAGCTGTTTAACCTTGTTTTCTCTTATCAAGGCTTTGCACCTGAGCTGCTGTGAGTGCCTGCATGCCCATCTGCCCCATCTTAAACACATAAACAAATACATGTTCCTGAACATTTCCTGCCTGCTAAGTCTTAGTGTTTCCCAAAACAGGGCCGAAGGGCAGCATACATTGCCAAGGAAACCACAGGGAAGGGAAAGAAAAGAATCTTGATAAGCTGCTGTTTAATTGATTAATAAATGAGAGCTAAAATATAAGATGAAATGTTTAAAAGAACAAACTGCAGCAAGAGCCTTCTGGCAGGGCTACAGAGGGAAATCACGTGTGATACACCCTGAAGTTTGCAGACACTGGGAAGGATCCACAATTTCTTTTCAGTGTGAAGCGGAGACAGGAAACATTCACCAGACTGGTAGTCTTCAGCAGCTCTTAAAATACCCCTCTATTTTATCTACATTTCGTTTCCACAGAAAGACTCGCTCCTGCTGTGCTGGTGTATCAAGCTGTACGTAAATCAACCTCCGTATCTCTTCCTTTAAGCTCTGTACGACGTCAGCCTCTTTCCTTCGACCACGCTGAAAGCCCAGGTGGTTTGGCTCCATGGGGAGCCTTTTCTGCACCTGCCCTGCCAGTTGCCGATGCTGCTTTAAGCACAGCTGATTAGGCTGGCCTCAAGCAGGTTTAGCCCAGCGGGTCTTTAAAGCAGGTATGAAGCCTGGTGGCTGGCTGTGTGAGGGCTCCAAGAACTGGGTTGGATGTCAGCAGTAGCAGGAAGACATTCCTGGGTTCTGCCCTTTCTTTGTGATAGGGTTTCTTTCCTGTGATATTTTCCCAACTGTTTCTGTTTCTCTTTTTCTTACTTTCCCGCATTACCTCCTTCCTTTTTCCCATAGATATGAATCAGGACCTAAAGTCTTTGTTACATATTTGATGATGTGTATCACCAGGATTATTTTTAAGCCTTTTTTTTTTAAATTTTTGGCTGGGTTTTCCCAGTTCCAGAAAGAGTTTCCTCAATTGTAATGCTAATCACTTTCAAAGTCTTTTTGGTTGTTATTATTTCTTCAGCGTCTGTAGTAAAATTCTGCCTCACTACTGCATGTATGGCTTTTTCTCCTTATGCTGTATCCCTGACAGCTGCCTCGATGGTGTGGATGTGGCTTATCCATCCTTCAATTAGCAATGATTGAATGGAATAGGGAATGCTTTTACAGGGATGCATAAATGCTGTATCAGCACTTTGTTTGATCTTTTATACAGAAGTTTGTTTATAATTCCTCATTCATCCTGAAGATGAAATTAATTTGAAGCAATCCTGGCAATAGTTTCTGCAGTTAGTTTCATGCTGGCTCCTTAGTACAAGCACTTTAGTAATGAACACTGCTTACTCTTGTCTAAATAAGGGATGACTGAAGAAAGAATGTTTTTCTGTGTGTCAGATGCTCCCAGTTGCACCTTCCCATCATCCTTCAGAGGCCATATGCTATGCAACCGTGTGACAACTATTAGCAAAATCCCTTTTAGCATCACATAAATGACTAGGTAGGTGGGGCTTTAGGAAGAGAATAATGTGTCAGTTGAGGAGACTGGTAGCAGGTAGATCTTTAACCTAGGAACCGGGCTTAGGTGCTTTGCAGGAGATGTCTTCTACTTGTCTAGCTGTACGACTCCTAAGCAACAGATTTTCTCTGTACGCTTCGAAAGTGCCAAAATAGTGGCAACAGTACAGACCGGCTCCTTTTATCTGAAGCTTTGTGGCTCCCTCGTAATGCTTAGACTTTATTAGCAAAACAAAGGCTGTGTTCTGCTGATGTCAGGAGCTATGGCTGATGCACACCTCTTCCTGTAAACTTTCCCTGTATTGGTTTTAAGGTTAACAGCTGTTGACTGCTCTTCTCGCTTAGGTATGACTCACTCTTACCTAGTTTGTATCCCCAGGAAGGAAAGCTTAGAGATGACTGGGGAAGAAGGGAAATAATTTGATCTTGAAAAGCAAGGGGAAGCTTGGTGAGGCAGGAGTATTTATTCTTATGTATTGAATCTCGCTGCCTAACCAGTGCATCATTTGTTGTGCAGTACAAAAGGTCTTGCTTATTCTTTGCTATTCCCAGGCTGGTTTGTTTGTTTTCATATGGAATACTGAACAGATCCAATTGCTGCTGTTAGAAGGAGAAGCCCGTCTACCTAGAGGGGTCTGTAATGTTTTCCTTTACTTGGAGATTTTTTGAATGCTAAATTGCCTGTGTGTATTCTTCATAATGTACCATATGCAAATATTCTTCAGGAACTGATATGACCACTTCAGACAGTCAATATTTTCTATGTAAGAACTGTACATTTCCTATACTGCCAAGAATGTATATATATCTATGAAGACTTAAGATTGTATCTTTTTGAGGAAGCCTCTTTCTTCAACCATCTGAAACTTTCTTCCTGTTTCTCAAGTTCTCTGCTAATTTATTAGACACTTGTGTTATATTGTGTACTTTTTTGTATCAGCTGTATTGCTGTATTTCTCCTTTCTCTCATTAAAACCTGTTCTTCTCATCTTTCTACTGTGCTGCTTCATATTGGAAATACTCACACTGTATCGGGTAACTTGGTCTGGTGTAGTGGGTCTGGCTGAGATGGAGCCAGACCAGTCCTAAAAAGCCAGTCATTCAGACTTCTATTACATTTTTCCACTGATCCCAACATGTAATCAGTTTTACTTTATTAAGTTTCCCTAGGGTTATTTTGCAGCATAGTTCATACTTTTATAAGATAGCAAAGAAGAAACCTGGAATGGCACACCCATGGTATAAATGGACAAGAAACAAAAAAACGTACTGAGAGATAAAGTCCGTAAGTCTCATGGATGGTTGTTTCTGCTGACATACGCTAAGAAACCTGTGGTCTTCCTGAGTGAAGCAAGTTTTGAGGAGCAATTTGGAAGAGGAATCTAAGGGCACATTTTTCCTAGAAATGTGGCCTTCAATTTAAGCCAGTCAGTTCTCTATGCTGTCTCCATGCTTAACTCATTTTCCAGGTAGATGAAGAGGAAAAAATGAATGCAAGGTAGGACCTGTTTGCTTACTTCCATTAGAGGAACGGCTGATTTACAAACAAGAAAATGCCATTTCCCAGGAAATCACTCCATGAACAGACAGAGAAATGATAGTGCTTCTTTTCTCCTCCCAGTGAAAAGCAAGATTTTCAATGTTTCACTGATGCTAATCCCCATTTAGCAGTGCAGGATCTTTCTTGACCTACAGCCATACTCTCTGTTCCACGGCATGGTACGCAGGAGGAAAGAATTCAAAGGTCCATTACAGTGGACCCAAGGTATTGAAATAAAGAAAGTGAACAGAACATGCACATGCACCCATGTGTTAGCTATTTGGCAGTTTTTGAGGTGGGAGATCAGCTGGCAAGAGGGAAAATAGCAGGAGCATCTGCTCTTGGAGGGCCTATTGTTTCATCTGTAATTAGACACTTACTTAAGGATGCAATTAATCTCATCTTTAGCATCACCTATATAATTATAGTAGCATATATAGAAATAGCTATGTCACCTAGCCTTGGTTTTCTCTCAGACTCTTCATCACCCTCTCCTTCTTTAAGACTGTTTTTGTGCCCCCAGGTTGCACCTGCTCATGTGCTCACAGCCTGTGCATGAAAGAACCCTGAGGAACGTCCCAGCGGTAGCATTTAAGGATTTCTTGTCACGGTGCTGTGGTAGCAAGGAGCAGAAATGCACGTGTAGAATAACCATGCTGGCTCTGACCACATGTGACATTGGTTATACTACATTAGGTTAGGCAAATGGCCTTCTGCATGACTGCATACATCTGCTTCTAAAGTTGTATTTAGGGATGATGCCACAGTGGGAAATATTTAGGAAAACTCTAGTGCAGAGAAGAACTAGCACAGGGCATTCCGCAGGCCAGTGCAGCCCTTCCAGTCACTCAGAGAAGCATTTGGAAAAACACCCAGCCTAAAGCTAATCTGTCCTGACTGCAATCAAGAAAGCTTGCCACTGACTTGGAGGGAAAGCCTGGTAGGCCAGTAATTAATGTGTTTGAAAATGTTACTGTTAATTACCTGTCGTATTTAATCCCTGACTTCTTTACTACTCCAGTAATTGTTTTATGTACACATGTGAAGTGACAAGCTTCCTTCAGAGAAGAATGGACTACAACTATAGTACATGCTGTTTTCTGCTGTTGTTCGGTATAAATGAAATACATTGTTTTGTTAAACTAAAAAGAAATACAAGGAAGGAACAGACTTTCCATGACCTGTCAAAGCTAGCTAAGAGCAGCTCAGCAAAAGACTGCACACTTCATTTTGGGCTATATCCTGTGTTCTCCTTTGCTGTCACTGCTGTCAACTGCTTCTCAGCTATTAACAGTAGTTTAATAGATCATCATCATCCCACCCTGCAAGAGGTATTGGTTAAATCAGTAGTGGAACGCAGTGGCCTTTGCATTCATACCAGGCACTCTGAAGTTCCGGTTTGAGTACTGGTTTGCAGCACCACTAAATTAAAAATAATGATATGGTTCCCAAAACCTATGTAATAAATACGTTGCAAAAGTTGCAACTATTTCCCCTTTCTGCCTGTCTGTTTCTGCTTTGGAAACCTCTACAAGAGAGCTAATTGTTGCAGCATATGCTTTAGCTCCTGGGAATGCTCCCTCTGTGAGCTGCATGCTCAGTATGCAGCTGTGGAGTATTTGACCATCTGCTGCTATTTCTCCAGGTTGTGATTCTAAAGCTTCCCCGCAACTATTAATTAAATGAAGAAGCTAGTTGCCAGAAGACACCTGACTAAAATAATTGGTCCTTTAGTTGCAATTAAATTTTTATGGCTAGTGCCAAAATGTAAATATAACAGCCCATAAAACAAGTAAGTCTTAGTCAGACATGCACAAAAGAAATGGGGGATGTGCCCAGGACCTTGACCTCTGTTTCCTTATTTCCTCCTTGCCAGTAACTGCCAGTAAAGATTCTGTAGCTCAGCAGTTAGGGTTAGACAGTCCTAACTGTCGAATGGGACAGGAAGGAATATACAAGATGGAGAACTTGTAAACACACCAAAAAGGTGCACATGCTTTGATATTGAGACTGCTGTACTTCCTGCTCTGAGTCACGGTGCTTCATGTTTAAGAAACTGAACACAGAAGCCAAAGGTCTCAGAATGAAGTGATTAAAAAACATGATGACGGAAAGTAAAATACCTGAACTTGAAATCACTTGGAAGACAGTAACCCATGCGATAATCACTCCTTGTCTTAGCTATTTGTTTTTGAAGGTCTTTAGCTGACTTGCTGCACCCATTGAAAATATAGTTGGCAAAGAGTAGCTTTCCTTGAATGTACATCTGCCAAAGAAGAGAACAAAAAAAGACACAGAATTGGCAAGAGCAACCTCTTGTTCTAAATGAAGATGATAGGTTGAGAAACGAAGAAAAAAGGTTGTTAGATAGCCTGACTTACAACTTTATTATAGCTTACAGCTTTCACCTTTCATGACTTTGCTATATAAAATATTTTATTTCATTTAAGAAATTAAAAAATAAAACTAATCTTTTTCTGGTCCCTCCAAGATTCCAAAATACAGCATTCTGGAGTATATAAAACAACATTTTGCATGCTGCTTCATGGACTACCAAAACCCACCACCACCCATCCCGGTAATATTTCAGTTTAGATATGGCATAACATGACGTATTTGAAGATGAACACAGACAAATACATTAGGCATAGAGAAAAAAAACAGCTGTTTGTTTTTTTCTTTTGCATACGTTAACTAAATATTTTTCTTTGATTTTTTTGTTCGTTTGTTTGTTTGGTTTTTACTGAGTAGAAGTAGGGTATCCTACTTCTAAAACTTTTATAAGTAGCAATGAACTTTCCTGTTTAAATACTGTATCTCATAGGAAATGGTTTTCTAGAGAAGAAAGGTGACCAAGGTCATTTGACAAGTGATTGTAAACCTACAGGAATTAACTAGGCCTGATGTTCAAAGCCATAAGGATTCAAAATATGGGCAAAATCTGAAACTTTAGCAATTTTCTCTCCCTGGAAAAGAAAACCAGGACACTAAAGCTAATTCAGAGCTGTTCAGAAGATCCAGAAACATTTTCCAGCTCTATTTCCACAGTTTCAAACTTGCTTTTGATTCTGAAGTATATTTCATGATGTCTCAGTCATTTGCATGTTTCCCAAAGCTGGCATTTGTAAGTGACTGTCTTATCATGACATCCTCAACAAAACAGATGAGTTAAAAGCCAAATTCTGTTTTGTGCTAGAACTCAAAACTCTTAAACAAGTCAGATTAATGATGCATTTTGTAGTAAAATCTCAACAACTGAAAGGAGGCGGTCTTCTGGATTTTTAGAGTATTTCTATTGGTTTTGGATCGGTTTGTTAGGTTGGGCCTTTCGGTTTATAATGTCCCCAGACTCAAAATTACCAGAGCAAGTTAAAGAAAAGATAAATAATTTTTCAACATGTTGCAAAGACCTTTCCACACGGATATAACATATGGATGATCTCAGAATTAGGGCTTGAAGAAAAGCCTGTTGAAATATTAGATAAAAAAAGAATGAAGGTGAGAGCATCAGCCTTTTCTTGGTCAGTAAAGAAACAGTGACGTATTTGGGCCAGATTCTCCCTGACATGAAGGCCTGTGTCATTGTTCTGGCAGTGTAAAGGAGCCTTTGTTTAAGTGAAAATTGGCTTCATTGAATTTAAAACTGTAAGAATCATTTAAGCTGAGGTACTATCCAAAGCTCCTCGTGTTGTGGCATGTTCCCAGTGTTTCACAATTGGAAACATCTGGTTCATTTCATGGAAGCTCTCAGCATGCAGGACTCCAAGTCAAGACTCTTTGAATACTTCAGGGTAATGCATATTCAAGTAACAGTGGATGTATTCATTAAAAGGAAATCCAGAGGAACACTGAATTGTCTTCATCTTATGATCACACCAATATATATTCATCTGTAATATAACCAGTAATTAACATTACGTACAACACTGCTTTTACTTGTGGGTAACTGAGAGGGGAAAAAAATATTTTACATCATGCATTTTTCATTTTTATAGGCAAAAGTTATAAATGATAGCCCTGTTTTACTCAACTCCAAAACATTTTTCTTTCACTCAGGTAGCTTGTCTCATTACAATGAAAAGCTCTACTTACCTGAGTGTGAGAAGAGCACTCACAGCAGGGCAGATTTGAAAGTGATGACCAGTTTAATGCATGTTGCACTAAGACACAGGTCCTCATTTCTCCACTCCCTTGCTTAAACCCAATGTTGTGAGCAGCGTCAGCATCATAACAAAGGGAATCCTATAAGCTCTCCTTGGGGCACAGTTTTGAGTGTATGTCAGCAGGTGGATATGACAGTAACATTTGGCCTCAGCTACTGATTCTCTGGCGATATGTACCCCTTCGTGCTGTGAGTTTTCCCCTTGAGGCAAGCTCTTTGCATTCATTTGTTCTGACTTTCGTGACTCTCTCTTGATTTTCCTATTCTCATTTCAGTTTCTTCCTTGTACTTTACTCGTACATGTTTCTTTCCCTGCTTATTTTTTTCCTAGTCAAGGCCTTGTCTTCCTTCCCAAAACTGGTCTTACCTCCCCTTCCCTATTGTATTTCTCATCACACAGATCCTTCTGATCTGATCTGTTCTAGCCTTTGGGTTCCCCATACAGATAATCTGAATTAGCTTCCTCTTGTTGCTGCAAGCCCTTGCGTGTTGCGTTGTCCAATTTAAGTGCCTTTCACTGCCATGTTGATGAGGAAGCAACACACAGTGCTCCTCTCGTGTTGGCTCTCTTTAACCACTGGCATTGTCCTACTGCCAAAATGTGCTGGGGTGCGTACCAGTTTTGTTATTTCATTTAGAGCTCTGACTCTGTTTTCATTGTGGCTAATGATGAAAACTATAACAAGCAGTTAGGGAACGAACCTTTTGGCACTGCAGGATTGCTTACAGAATGCTTTGAAAATAACACTGCTATTCTCTGATACACGTGTTCTGTAATTTTACAAAATGAAGAGGTTGATAGAAGGGGTAGATAAATCTATTCCAAAGATGATCTGATGCATTAATACACAATGCACTGAAACTTTTCTAAGTGAATATAAACAAGAAGGCTGCCTCTGGCAATCACCATTGCTGTCGGAGGAATGTAGCCCTTTCCATTACAATTCACCTGGTTGACTCTGTAATGTTATGACACGGAGGAATTTCATTATTCCTTCCACCACAAGCAATCAATTTGTGCCTTCAAGCATAAAATTTAAGTATGCTTGAAGATTTGCTTTGCTTGCGTAATATGTAAATGTTACCAGTCAAAGTTTTCCAGTGTTTTTCAAATTCCTGTCACTCTCAGTATGGCCTTCTGTAGCATGTGACTTTCACAGGCTGGCATTTTATGGCATGAGTAAGAATTTTATCTTCTACAGGGTATCCTTCTGGCTTGGTTCACTCCTAAAACACCAGGAATCTGTAGAATAAGAAGGTTCATTAGCAAGCAGCTCTGAAGGTCAACTTTTCTCAGTAGGTATAAACTGGCATAGCAAAGCTTTTTTTACCCCTATTGGGGTAAATTTAATCTAGAATGTTTTTAAAACCCAAGTCTTTACTGAAAGCCAAGAGAGAAATTTGGATGGCAGCATTTTGGAGTGGGGGGCGGTTCTTTCTTCTCTCACAGCTAAACATAGTTCTGGCAAATGGCCTCAGACTGAAAGTCTTTAGGGAGTCATAATAAGCAAGCCAGGGCAAAGAGGAATGGTTTTTCTCCCTGACTAATTCTTCCACATAAAAAGGTGAAAGGTCAAAGATGAACTTTAATAGTAATGAAATTCTGAACTTCAGAGCAGTAATATGTCAGAACATTAAAAAAAAGTCAAAATAAAAAATGTTTTATTATTGCCAGCAGTAGGTTGGTTTTATAAGTATATATATCTCTGTCCTGATTCCTTTTAACCTTTGGGAGAAGGGGAAATTTTAGATATTAAACACAGACATTAAGCAATCCACAGTTGGGGTTTTGGGAGTTCAGCCCATACTTTTCCCCTTATGTGCCCTTCTGCATCTTTCTAGCTGACTGAAGGAGTAAAATGGGGCTGTCTTCAAGTTATCGCAAGTTCTCTTTCCCTGGCTTTTGTGACCGAGACAGTCATTCTCGAGGTTAATTTCCTTCTTCCTTCTGTCTAGGAATATTTCATGCAGATTAGCAAACTTCACATCTTCATATTATAGAAACAATTCTGTTAATTCAAACTGCCCCTTAGAGAAGGAACTTGACAAATTCTTGTGTGTATGTGCATGTGCATTCAGATGTTCAATTAAAAAAGATTTGCTCACGCTAAAGTTCATTTAATCGCCAGAGCTGAAATACATTTAATGAAAGCTTTCTTATCTGCGTGAGTTTTGTAGTGCCACCCTTCTTGGGCTGGCAATGTACAAACAAGATGGTTGGGTTGTCCTTTTCATGTTAGAGATTACCTGTGCTGCTGCTGACATACAACTTTTAATCATTGTGAGCTGTGCAAATAGGAGTCTAACCTGTGAAATACGAAGTATAACTTGTAAGCTCAGCAATGCTGGAGTGGCCAAATGCCTATCAACCAGCAAGAATCTGCAGGAAAGCAGGGGGAATGACCAGAGCTCCAGGAAATATGACCTATAAAGCAAGGTTGCGTAACCTGTGCTTGTTTAGTGTACAGACGTGAAGACTGAGTGTGGGAGTATAGTTACGGGAGACAGAAGGGACATAAAAATATGACCTGCTACAGAAAGAGAGAGAACCGTCTGTTTTCCGTTTCTGTGATAAACAGAGCAAGAAATAATGGGCTTTAATTACAGGAAGAAAAATTAAATAGGAAAAGCTGTCACACAATATGAGTATAAAGCATTCAGATATATTTTTGTAAGGATATTGTGGCTTCTCTATCACTGTGTCTTTACGAACAGGTTAAGCAGCAAGAGTGGAATTTACCTCACCTACGGCTGAATCCCACGGGAGAGAAACAGGAATTTCCAGTATGTGATTCATTTGACCCACTTCCATTACGCATTGAAAGGAGATGAATTACACTGTGGAAGTGCCAGTTTCTCTTCAGGGGCTGCGAAAGACTCTAGAAAACTGATTCAGATCTAAAGGTGTGTTTTGTAGATGTCTAAAGCTCTGTCGGGACTGTACTATCTCTTGTGCCAGTCATAGCACTGACGTAGTTGATTTTGCACTGGTGAAAATGGCGAGGCTAGATGACCTCTTCAAGTTGTTTCTATACTATGAAGGATATGAAGAACTGTCATTGCAGAAGGTCTGCCTAACTAAAGGACTAACTGAAAGTAAAAGTTGCCTGTTCAGTAGGATGACAGTAAGAAAAACTTATTAGTGTTTGACAGCTGCTTGGCTGAATCATTTGGAATGAGAAAATGAATAATTTAATTTGCTAACAAGCAAACAAGTACATCATCACCACACAATGGTAAACGGGTGTTCTTAGTCAGTCAAGGAAGTCAAAAGTAGAAGCACAGAGACTGATCATCCTGTAAATTCCTGACTATAGTCTTTCCAGAATAGCTTTTGTGAAACAGAAAACTGTACAAACAGTTGCTGGGTGTATTTTTAGGTTCTGTGTATAAACAGAGGATTCCACATCCTGGGCTCATTTCATAAGCAGTATTTTTACTGGAGAAAAATTACTAAAAACATTGTCATCTTGATTATCTGCAGCAGAAAATGGCAGAATAAATTTTGAATTATATTCCCAGAAGACTCCCATTCAACCCTTGAATCCAGAGAAGTGCAAACTCACTGAATGGCCTGATATAGCACTAATTCCTTCCATGCTGTTGAGAAGCTGCAGAATCAGCTTGAAGCATTCAGCCTGTATCATAATGAGCACACTTATAGAAGCTGGCAAACATTTAGTCCACTGCAAGGCAAATGCAATTATAGAACACAGCTTTCCTTTAAAAAGCTTTGCATTTTGAGATCAGCTGGAATGAAATGGGTGTGATTTTCTCTCACCGTTTTCAGGGGAGTACTCTATTTTTCAAGGAAGAAGAATCCTGAAAACCACATCTGTGGAGTTTCTCATACAGAGTTTAGCTTGACTTGTACAACCAGTTATAAATGTTACTGCTATGCTGTCTCAGTATTTTCAACTTGTAGTCATCTGGGAACGACAATAAAAAAGTCACTTGTGGATTTAATGAAATCTTTGTTACATTTCCCATCTCAAACCTGCATGCTAGAGTGCTGGCTGGGGATGGGGAAGTTTGGGATAGGTTAAGGTCAGGCTTTGGTTTCACCGGACCTTTTCTGGAAGTCTTGTGCATATTCACACCTTGGGGGGGAAAAAACACAGATTCTTCTGCTCTTCATCCTAGGCCTTGCATCTATGTTTGGATGGCTGATTTCTCCGCAGATGTCTGTGAATTTCACCACTACTGGCAAATGCAGCAGGTGTTATTGAGAGCAACCTTTGTCCCCTTCCTGCTTTGTTTCCTTTTTATTTTTCCTCTTCTAGCTTTCTCACACACTTGGGAGACTTCTGTCTGTGTTTCACACTTAGCAGAAGGTTACCAATGGCACAAACCAGGCACATTGCTGCTTGCTGGAGAGGCCAGTTACCTTTGTTGTTGTTTGGGATAAACAGAGAATCTGGACTAATGGATTGAAATCTAAAGCTGCTGCTTTCCATCTGTGACTACCTGGCCACACTGCAAGTGAAAGCTAAGTAATTTGCACAGCTCATGTTGCATTCTTCAAGTGCAGGCACAATTTTCCAGACCCATGGATCTGGTTTTGACCGCCGGTTGCCTTCTCCTCTCCATTCCATCACAGTGTCATTCTGATACGCTTCAGAAATTGGAAAATGCAACCTTTTAAGAGTTGTGCTGCTGGGGCTCAGGTAGTCACATCCAGAGATAATTATAAATCTAGAAATGTAAGCATTCGATGCCAGTTGCCCTCAGCAAGCTCTTAGGATATTCAACCCATCATTCCATGTAGTACAGCACTGATGAATGAAAGCAAGTATATAGGCTTAAGTTCATTCTTAAACTGGAACAGCAGCATGTGTTCACGTGCATGGATGTATGTAAGCACACCATGCTTTGTTATTGTTTGTCATATGTTTGTTATCCTAGTAATTTCTTAACAAATAACGTATGATTATAAATTTATAAACTACACAGAAAAGGCATCTGCTTTGGAAGAAAGGGGCATTAAAATCCTATGGGAAAGAAAACAGCAGGAACGTTTGGTGTTTGGTGGTTGTTTTTTTTTTTTTAACTTAGCACAAACAATGCTTTTGAAAAGCCACTTCTTGCACAAAAAAACCCAAAACTTTGGTTCCCTTCTGCCTCCTGTCCCTCAAACACACAACTCTCTAACATTTTGAAGGCACAGGAATTAAGTCCTGGCTGAAGATCTTTAGATGGGGGGCAGGGGGAGAGAGGGGGACTGTCCATATGGCAGGAAGTACATGCCACGATCAGAGAGAAGCAACTGCCCCTGGGAGCAACTCTGTTACTGCAATGCTGCTGTAAAACCATCTCCTTGAGGCATCTAAAAGACTATATAGAAAGCTGTCTAAAAGCAAATGTTTAATATCATACAACATTTCCTTCTTGCCTAATACATTCATTAAAACTTGAACTTAATTCTTTTTCTCTGAAGCCATGAATTCCTTCTCTGAAGCTCACTTGTATTTATTTAGCTGAACAATAGTTATTTTAGTAGGAAATTAAGGATGGACTCTGTCCTTCTAAGTGTACTAAGGGTAGCCTTTTGATTCATTAGACACAGAGGACAATTGTGTTTCATTTTGAAGTTTTTTTCCTGATCATCTGAGGAAATTCCCAAGGACGAGAGGAAATTAGTTATCTGCCTCAAGAAGAAAGCATGTAAAATTAAGTAAATTTTTAATCCTACTTTTACACAGTTTGAGAGAGACCTTCCCTTCCTGGGAACATTAATTTTGCTTTATTGAAGCTTTACAAATGAAAATATATACAAAATTGGTATATGTAGCTGAGGATGATTTCAGAGGCAAAGAACCTTTTTCTCATGAACTCTGGGCATTTTCCCCCCCTAAACCTTTTATTAAAGTTTTACCCAAATTAAAGCAACAACCTTGCACATACTGGTGTAAAAGCAGCTGTGTAGGACTATACCAAAGGCTCATGTAACCTGCCCAGTATCCTGCCCCTGTGAGTGGCTGGTAGCTGGGGGAGGAGCGAAAGAGCATTTATAAGAAAATCCTATTCTTTGTGACCCGTAGCAGCCATAAGCAGCTAACAATTCAGGGAATCCCTCAACCAAAAGCTTTGCCTGGGCCCTAATGTTTGATAGCTGCCAATGGAGCTAACCTTCAGGAATGTATCTAATTCCATTTTGAACACACTTATACTTTTGGCCTCCACAACATCCTGTGGCAAAGAATTCCGCAATTTAATGATGTGCTGTGAGAAAAAGAACTTCCTTTTGTTTTAAATCTGCTGCTTATCTCTTCATTGGTGCCTGATCATTCCTGTGTTTTAAGAAACAATGAATAATTATTCCTCTGCCACATCATTTTTGCTTTATAAAGCTTTCTCATATCTCGTCTTAGTCTCTTTTGTAAGTGACCCTATTTAGTCCTTCCTTATACAAACAGCCATTCCACATTATATCCTTTTTTGAGATGTGGTGAAGACAGTCACGTGCTGTGTACCAGAATCTCAAGAATGTTTTATTTACCCTTTAACTAACATTCTGCTTGCATTATGACCATTGCAGAGCACTGATCAGAAGTTTTCAGGGACATGTCAATGAATGAGTCTTGGATCTCTTACTTCACTGTTAAGAGCTATTGTGTCCATCTTTGCATCTGTATAAATAATTATGATTCTTTTCCCCCATGTAAATTACTCTGCACTTATGGACAGTGAATTTCATATACCAACTGATAATCAATTACTGAGCATTTCACGATCCTTCTGGAGCTCTCTGTGATCCGCTTTGAACATTCCAGACAATCAGGTGTGACCTGGAATTTTGTCATCTCTGACACATGACCAATTTTTAAGAACTACAAAAAAGTGGGAGTTGCATTCTACCCTAAATGCAGTGACTTCATTCTTAATGATTATTACTCCTAAACTGCAATCTGGCCAGTCCCAGTTCTTCAGCAGAGGTCGTGCTGTTGTCCAACAGAAAAAACCCATAGCCTATTTTAGGTTCCAGAACTTCTGAGTATTATTTATTGTTTTGCTTTTGAGCTGCTCTGGAAATGCTTATATAAAATGCTGTGACCCTTCCCAATTTGTGACTGCCGGTAGAGTTGCATTTGACAGCTTATCTTTCTCCTGGTCTTTGCAAGTCACCACTGTATGCAGATAAGGAGAGCTGGAGCTGCTACCTCTAGCAGGTTTCCTTAGTGCCCCCTGGTCCATAGAGAATGCTCATATCCTGCACACAGCTTTGGTCAGGTCTTGCCCCTCAAAGCCAGGCCTGTGAAATTGTTCTGAATTGCCGCGGCTCCTGCTGGTAGATTAAACTGCTCTGGCTGAGCATGGTAACAGCTGGATGAGTCTGACTGGGAATTGCTTGAGGATGGGTTGGATACGTCTCTGGAAATAGCGAAGAAGGCTCCATCTGTATAGGATGGTCAATGTATCATTTGAAAGGTCATCGGGGTTGTAACCAGGTGAAATAGGCTCATACCTTTGGGACTTTTTGTTTGCTCGGACTGATTTTTTTGTCAGCTGAGTGACATTGGGAGTATTGATAGAAAGGACTATTAACACATTCCTTCTAAAACCAAACTCCATTCTTCCTTAAGCAATGGTTAGTTTCTTGTTCAAGCAAAAGAACTAGCCACCTTGCCCTTACCATTCAGTTTTTTAAAACAGTAACTAAGACCATGCTGAAAGGCTAATTAGGTTTCAGGTTTTACTCCTTATGCATCTTTTGTGTTTATCTGTGTGTATCTAGGGACTGACTGAAACTGAGCTTGTACTGGTGGCTAATCTTTGTAGCAGTGAATTACAGGTAAAGTAAAAAAAAACCAAACCAAACCAAACCAAAGTGCTGCACATATACCACAGAATGTCTTTAAATTACTTTTAAAACAAAAGCAGTTTATGAGCTATTCTAAGGATTAATCAGCTCATCAGTCACAAAAAATTGCTTGTTATCCTGATTTTTCTTTCAAAAATAATAAACAATTTCCATATGGGAATGCAAAAAGGTTAACACAGAACAGAATCAAACTGCACCTCTTTAATTGGCTTCCTGAGTTCCTCAGAGCTGTTAACAATCATTTTCATCAACTGTGGGTCATTCATACTAAAGCCTATCATCTTCATCTTTTTCTAAGACAGGCCCTCAGTTCATTGTGTATTTTACAGAGTATTTTCCCACTTTGTCTCCTTCAGCGTTGTAAACTACATGTAGCAGATTTGGAAGAAGTTTTGTTTTTTCTGCATTTTGTTTTTCCTATTTATATCACTTTGCCACCAGCGAGGAAAGAAATTGTTATTAATATTACTAGGAAAAAAGAAGCTGTGTGGTTAAGAATTTATTCTTCTTCAGACATGTTCTGTGGTACTATACACAGCTAAGCAATGTCGGATGGGCTGCTGGTGTCACCCAGTGGACAGAGAAGTTGATCGCAGATAGGTGTCATGTAGAGGAGTTTTCCTTTCTGCAGGAATAGCTCGTTCCTAACTGACCGAAATAGCCTTAATTTTACAGTAGCTGAGATGACATGATATTTGAAAGATCCTCTGTTCTAATGCCATGGCCACGACTAAAAATGTACAGAGCAAACACAGGAAGCAGTACTTGTTCCTCACTGTTATTAGGAAGTAGACAAAGAATAACCAAACAATAATTAGTGGGCACTCTCTCCTACTGGGAGAAAGTAACTAAAATAACCAAGCAAAACAGTGTTTGTGCTGGCATTTATGGAAAGATGTGAGAATTATTAAAATCCAATTATAATGCAATTCTGTATGATGCAAAACAAGATTGCATTTTCTTAGCCTAGTAACAGCTTGTGACAGAGGTGAACAGCTTGTCAACAGAGGCGAACGAGACCTGGTGAATCCTCTCTTCACAGTGTTACAACAATAATGTGTTTCAAAACATATAATGTATGCTTTGCGCGCAAAACTTCAGTAGAATAAATCACCTATGAATTAATCTCTTACAAGAAATACTAATGTTTCCAGGCCACATACGAAAACTGTACAAGTACTTAAAACTAACTTCAGTGCATGTTTCATCTTAGACTTTTTCCTGATTTGCAAAGAGTACTTCTCAGAATGTTGGAAAGTGAAAGTCAGTTTCTTTTTAAGACTGAAACATGCTGTTGTGTGATGTGCTTCAAGACTTTTTGCCACAGATGAAGCAGAAATGGGGTTAAGTGCATATAGATGGTTAGATCTAACCTACGAAGTCCAAAGGAAGAAATCATGTTCCTTTTCTAATGCTGTGGCAGCCAGCGTGTGGTTCTTGCCCTTTGCACGTGGAATCAGAATGACTGATGCATTGTAAATCCTGAACTGCTAATAGATAAAGAAGAGTCGGAGCTGCTGGGACAACAGTCGGGACTCCTGAAGAAGGAAGATTAGCATTCCGCTCTCCCGATGGCCCAAATACTCATGACATGGCAATCCCAAAGTCACTTATTTGTAATCAGATCACAGTAATAGCATTAAAAGTTAAATAATTGACCGTAATGGTTTTAACATACCAAAAAGACGCCAGGAGCTACATTATGTCTCTTTTCCAATAAGGAACCCTTATGATCTGTAAATGCATCTGCAGAACTGATGTCATATTTGAGGAGGTGAAAGGAATCCAGACAACCCTGAAGCAAGGAGGGAAGTACAGTTATATAATTAAGTAGGTGGTAAATTTTGCCTGACCAATTAAGCTAGTAACATTCTCTCTAAACAAGTCCTTATGAACATAACTGAATTATATTTCTCTTTCAGACCAGGTAGCAGTGGTTCTTTACACAGTAAGTTTGATGACAGAGGCTTCTAAATTTCTCAGTTTCTCTTTGTGGATGTATTTCTCTCTTCTTAAAAGAAACAGCTCCTCTGATTTGTAAAACTAGACTTCACAGTTGCGAGAACAGGGGTGGTAGCTAGTCACTGTGCAACCTCCTTATGGATTTGTCATAATCCTCTGGAATTCTGGCTTCCAAAAGTCTTGTGCTCCTGCCAAGGAGCCAAATACAGGACCACGCTGTGAGACAAGGAGGCAATACACAAGCCTTTTTTCCACTGATTTCCCAAATAGGTTTTCGGGTCAGGCTTCCAGGAGGAAAGAACAATATGAAAATTTAGGTCTGTAAACACCCTTACTTTCTTCCTCTTCTCTTTAATAAAATGTAGATATTTAATTCATTTTTAGCCTCTGTTTCTTGGACTAAAAATCCTGCCAGTGCTGAAATGCACTGCAGTTTTCCCAAAGACTTCATGAGGGCCAGAATTTGACCCCTTCTATGCTAACTTTTTCAAATGCAAATCAGAAATGATAGTTGCTGTGTGACCAGTTTCTCAAGGAATGGATAAATAAGACATAGTGAAAGAAGTAATTTTAATGCCTTAATTGGTACTGAAGCTGCATCTACGCAGGCTCAAATCCTCAACATTTTCATTTCAGTGCAGCTCCACTAATGTCTAGTAAAAAGCAGAAGATTTTGAATACAGCAGTCACTGATGTTTACTGTTGTGCCCACTATGTCAAGATGATAAAATGCCTGGTGAGTGTCTACTGCCACTTCCACTGTTAGCTTTATTGAGAATTTTTCAGGTAATTACAAGAACAGACAATGTCCAGGGACATTGAAACAAAAAAACATTCCTTGTTTTAAAGTATTTATCATATCACCTATCTTTTGCTTTTTTGCCCTTCCAAATTTTAACTTGCTCTTATTTCTAGTCCTTCTAAATACAGACTTACACAAAGATACTTTGTGCTGTGTATTTCCTTAGTGCTTGGCTATGTGAATGTGAGGACAGAGTCTTGTATTAAATCACTACTCAGTAAGTTTATACTGCGAGGAAAATGAGCTGGTTTGAAATTTTCTAGCAGCATGCTTCTGTGTGGAATTATTCATCTTTACTAGAAAGTGCTGATTCCTGCAAGCCAAAATGTTTCAACAGAAAAAGATATTTTGTCACACTGCTACCAAATCACAGATTTCTGCTGAACTGATGCAATAGATTGTTGTGGTTACTAATCCCCAGGGCCTGCAATGTCACAGTGGCCATACACACACACTGCCTCTGGGTTTCCTGGTACTGTGCCACAGAGCTAGAAAGCCACCCAAGACTCAGTTTTAGGGATTTTTAATCAAGGTTTGATGCCCTTGGTCTACATCAAGGGATTATTCAGGGTTACTCCCTCAGCTGTTCCAGAAAAAAGAATGATGTGAGGAATTCCTCTAAGTTGGGAATAGCGTTTGCTCCATCTTCAAGGATATGGATTCAAGTAATATTTAGTTTTCAGAAGCAATTTGTTTTGAAATGCCCTTTTTTTGTAGGAAACTCTAGCATTTCTAGACTTTTTTCCTACTTTGGAAGTATTTTTTTAACATTAAATTTCCTATAGAACACATATTTGGAGTTGGTGCCAGCCAGACATTTCTGGTGAGACAACTTTTGAGATATCTTAGCAACCAGATAAACAGAAAATTATTCCAAAAAGACTCTTTAAAGTCTTCATCCACGTGTTGGAAAAAACTACCTACTGTCTGATAAAACCCACCTGAGCACAAGGCATACTTCTGTTCTTTTCTTTCTTTCATACAGCTGCTCTATCTTGTCTTCACTAGAATCCTTGTTTGTTTGTGAAGATGAGACACAGACCACTACAATCTGCTCCTTAAAGGACATCTGACTGTTAATGAGGTGATCATACTCCAGGTCTGACACATAGGGAATCCGATGATTACTACACCTGCACGTCTTCCCTTCCTCCCCCATCATAATTCTTCGAAGCACGGCAGGACAAGCAGCCTGGGATGTTAACCACAGCTTGTCCCGGTCACAAGGAAGAGAAAATATAGGGGAAAGGGTTAGCAAGTTAGATTGTCAGATAAATCAAGTACAGATTGAAGAATCTTTCAAAATCATCTCTATAAATGACAGGCCTAGGCCCAGTCATCCTTTGTCATCGGAGGTGTGTGGTTATCTAAAAGTTTCAGGTATTTCTTAAAGTCTGATGCAACCATGAGTGCTGTGGAGTTCCTGGCTCTGGCCAAAACACAGCCTCTGAAACCAAGCTGACAGGAGAAGGAGGGATGTGCTTTAACCAGATGAGCTAGCCAGGCAGGCTTTGGTAGCAGCCAAGAGCAAACTTCAAAGGCTACTCCCTAATTATTTGAAGGTCTCATAGGCACCTCTTATCTCTGACAGCTGATTGTAGTATATTCATTTTATATTCATGTGTATGTGCTATGTGTGTTGGTATTCTTTGTCCTTCACAAGTGTGGTGAAGACTAATTTGTTTGAGAAGTCCTTTGACATCTGGGGGGTTGGGAATTCTGTAGGCTGGTTTGTCATGTAAAGCAGGCAGCAGAAGTGCCAAGTTCCAGAGCCTCATCTTCACACCTCTAGTGATGACATCATGTCGTCAATAAGAACCTGCCACACAGCTCTAGGTGATGGTATCTTTTGAACACAGCTTCCTCATAGTGAGAGCAAAGCCTATGAAAGTTTGGACCAGAAAAAATAAAAGAGATTCTAAAGGCCACAGGCCTCCCCTGTGGCCTTCTGAAGCTAATGGAAAGATTACTGTATTGGGACATGTTGGATCAATCCCTAAATTGGCTGTACCAAGAGAAAAGCATTAAACCAGAGTGAGCTATGAGGAGCACTGGCCTGAATTAGATGTTTGCTGGGGGTATATTGTGCTGGCGGGAGCAGAAGGAAAAAGGAAGTAAGTCTAAAATAAATGGATCAGGGAAAAGAGACCATAAGTGATCTCACAGACAGCAGTAGAATGCACAAAATTTTGGTTTTCAGCGTCACATGTATGTAAAACAAGATTACAATTTCAGCAAACTAGAAGCAATAATAAAATACTTCAGGTTTATGGTATTTTTACTTTATTAGTTGACCTACAGACTAGTAATATGAAATTAAAAGTAGTTTGTTCCTTTAATTTTGTTCATTTTTAGACATTGTTGAGTTTGTAAAAAAGCACTGTTGCTATTCACCCATAGGAAAGCAATCAATAAAAGCAAACTTGCCTCAAAGACACAAGGGAACCTTGAGCCACCAAAAATACAGTGAGAAATCGTGTCACCTTGTTTTCCTGCTATGAGAAACTGCAGGCACAGCATGAATGACAGCTGTGGATTACTTACGTTTGAAAAGTTACTACTGCTTTTGATCCACATGCAATGCATCCTATGCAATGGTGTAAAGGCTTGGAGGCATAGGTGAACTACTTAACCATATCCAGAAATGAACTGCTAGTAAACTACTACCATCAATGTTTACACTGGAGCCATCATTGTCCAATTTTAGCTTAGATTTCCTTACCGTGAACTAATGACATTCAGTACATTCCTTCTTTTATTTAAATTGAACCGAGTCATATGCAGCTTCTCTGATTTGGTATTGCTATTTAGTAAAACACAAGCCCTGTATGAGAAAATAACAGCAAGTAAGGGAAAGCTTAATGGCAAAACAAAACAGACAAGCATCTTGCATTAGCAGGATGTGCCACGGATGGGTGAAGTCAGGTTTCAGATAATTGCTAAGGATATTGCAAACCTCTTTGCTTTAATGGATTGAATAAAAAGACATTTGTCTGAGACTAGCAGATAATTTGAAATCAAATACAGACTGTCTTGTACTTGAAAAGGCAAGGACTTGGGAAAGATGCTGAAAACAATATTCCCTCCATTTCTCTGACTTCCCTTACATATTTTTAAGAAGTGAAATGAAGTAGCATGACTGCGACTCTAAACAAGCTCTTAGAAAGCAACTCTGAAGCTCAGATCTTCTCTATGTTATAATTGGCAGATGGTGACACTTGTAAGAGCAGAGCATCAGTCAAGTGCATGACACATGGGGTTTGCACCTTCATAAATGCTGGTATAGGGAGGCATTGCTCCCAGAGTTTTTTGGATGCTACTAGCACAAATGTGACTGATAATGATAAAAAAAGTGAATCGTATTTGCTGAAATAGTATTTAAAGATCTAATATGAGCATTTTTCCAAACCTTCTCAACTGCTGCTTCATTGCTGTTGCTGCTATCACATTACCATACAGGGATATGTGAAGGCTCTGAGGTACTGATAATACCATCTCACGGAAAAAGGATGTAAATTCTTACTGCGTGGCATAAGTAAGTGATCATAAAAGAACCATTTAGTGACTTGTGACTTGGTAGTTCTTTCATCTCCTCCCTTTGTCCCCCTCATTTACCTGAGAGGATAAGAGTATGGTTCCTGCTGCATGCTGCAAGGAGACGTCGACTGTATTTGATCTAGAAGGAGAGGAGTTTCTGATTTGGGAGCTTGGCTGTTCTCTTTCCTCTTCCCTTGTGATCTCTGCAAACCCGAGGTAACTGGGAGAGCATCTGCAGACTGAATTGTGCCCTTTCTTAAGGGTCGCAGAGGACGATCAGACATTTTCTGAAGGCGTATCCGGTCAATTCCTGAAATACACCACCACTGCTGAAATCAGTGACAAAGTAGGCCCTCATTTGGTAACTAATAGCGGGTTTGTGCTTGTAAATGTAACTCATATGCTGTGTGATCCAAACTGGAAAAGTAATAGTGAAAGTTAATCATAGAATTACAGAATCACAGAATGGTTGAGGTTGGAAGGGACCTCTGGAGATACCTGGTCCAACCCCCGCTGCTCAAGCAGGGCCACCTAGAGCTGGTTGCCCAGGACCATGTTCAGATGGCTTCTGAATACCTTCAAGGTGGGAGACTCCACAACCTCTCTGGGCAACCTGTGCTAGTGCTCAGTCACCCTCACAGTTAAAAAAAAGTTTCCTGATGTTCAGAGGGAACCTCCTGTGTTTCTGTTTGTGCCCACAACCTCTGGTCCTGTCACTGGGCACCACTGAAAAGAGCCTGGTTCCATCCTCTATGTACCCTCCCTTCGGGTATTTACATACATTGAGGAGATCCCCCCAAGCCTTCTCTTCTCCAGGCTGAACAGTCCCACCTCTCTCAGTCTTTCCTCATAGGAGAGATGCTCCAGTCCCTTAGCCATCTTCATGGCCCTTCACTGGACTGCCTCCAGTATATCTATGTCTCTTTTGTACTGGGGAGCCCAGAACTGGACACAGTACTCCAGGTATGGCCTCACTAGTGCTAAGTAGGGGAGAAGGATCACCCGCCTCGACCTGGTAAGGCCAAAGTCTTAACTCAGGTGGTAGATCTTAAATCTGATGCTCACCCTTTTATACCTCCCTCTTCCTACCCAGAACCAGTTATCTACTGTTGGATTCGGTATAACTAATTGGCAGGTTGGCAGGTTTTTCTGGTGGCTAGATTACAATCCAGAAGAAAAAATTATCAGTGTTGACAATGATGTTGACAAGGTAGAAAAGGGAAAATGGATCCTGCCAAAGGAACATGGTGATGCTCAAGCTGTCTCCCCCATAAGAGGACTCCACTACATGGAATGTATGTTTTGCTAATTTAATCAGCAAAGATACAGAATTCAGGTAGTGCCCATTTTACTGAACCATGTTCAGTAAAACAGAGCATTTTCTTACAGCTTTTGTTTGTATTATTAAGGAGGCTTTTATGTATCAAGCACTCACAGAATGATTCCCATGGCATGTAATGCACCAGCATGAGCTCTCTAAATCAATTTCATTCTGTTCAAGGCTGAAATCAAGTTCATATTAGCCTACTGCCCAGGCCTGGCTTTCATGCTGTCAGGAGTTGTATGAACTCACAGTGGATTATGTTATCAGATAGTTCATTTAAATGTTATAGCTAATGCATATAAAGCAACAGTCTTCAAAAAGGTTAGTAGTTACAACACACCTTTTTAATCTCCTCTTTTCCAAACCTTTCTTCCTCCATCTCCACAGTCTCATTCTAACAAAAGCTGCGCTACCAGGGAAGTAGGGAATCAGAGAGGTCGTTACCTGTCCCGTTGTCCCCAACAGTTTCCTCAGTACAGGACTGGAATCCACTGTCTTCTCAGCCCAAATATATATCAAGGATCTACGCAGGGCATGTCTGTACTGTGCAATGTACCTCACTGCAGCGATCCCTGACCAAGTCAATGTGCTTGGCTCTGTGCAGAACCATGCAGAGGTATTAGCCTGGCCCTGGGAACAGTACAGTGCATTAACATGCTGCTGTGTCTGTGCTAAATGGCCCGGTCCCTGTAGGACTGGTAAGTCTGAATGCAATGGCACTCCGACGGAGCTCTACCACTGACAGTTGTAGAGTGGGCTTCTTCAGCACTTGCCTGGCAATTTTAATGCCATGCTGTATGGAAACACTCAACGTAGAAATATCTGCTAACCTAGAGGAACCATGTGTTCTAAGTACCTGCTCAGCAATTTGAGCAACGGGTTACCCATTGGACTCCTTTCTAGTTCAGTGTTCAAGCCAGCAGTGTCTGCACTCTCTAATGTGCAGTCTGGGGCTGACTTTCAGAGGACTATTTAGTCTTCTCTGGTACCTGCTGATACAGAAGCAAGCTCATAAAACCACGTCCCCAGCTGTTTTCTGACCATGCCTGACCTAGGGCCGTGCGATAATACTGCAGCCAGTCATCCATAATGCTCCGGATCTTCCTCTGCAAATTCCTCAGTTCTCTGGCCACACTGATGTCATTTACGTGGCTTACAGTTGCCTCTGGAACTCCATTTTTCATCAACAGCTCTGTCAACTTCGGCTTCAAAAATAACAATGGAAAAACAAATTAAAAAACTTAGTGATTCCATCTGGTGTTTAATGGTGCTGACACTGGCATAACACTATTAAATGCCTCGGAGATATAAACACCTTCTGAGTCCAAATTATTGATAGAACGAGGTGTAATTTAAAAGGAAAGTTTTTTAGCCAACGCAGCCATCACTGGAGGATAGTTGTAATAGTGAATCCTGCCCTCTTCTAGCCTGGACAAAGGAGACTATAAATACTGAAGAGCAAAGCAGATACTGTTAGTATTTGTCTGCTTGGCTGGACTCATGAAAACTCCAGTGGCTAAAGAAGATAGCACTTTGTGCTAGGCAAAAAAAAAAAGCATGAAGCAGATATAACTGCTAGATTTTTCACTGAATCTAGAACCATTTAAATCTTTGCATTCCAAACAAATGCGCTACCTTTCATTTGTTCTGAACATACATACTAACGGTGTGATGCATGTAATAACATTTTAGAAACAAGTCATACATCAGTGTATGTTTGAAAGAGCCCTTGATAACTACAGAAAATTAAAATTAACCACTAAGGCCCCTCTGAAGAATATAAATGTAGCCTCAAATTAATATAAAATTAATTCCACACAGATCTCTACTTCATACCTTAAATAAAATAACCTTAAAAAAAAATATTTTTAATACTGTGACCCTTAAGATTCTTTTTTTTTTCAGCCAGAAGGTAGCTGTGGCAGGACTACTGTTGTTTTTTAAATTGGAGTAGATACCAGATAACCCACTCTTCTCCAGAGCTGTAGGATTCTCTCCACTTAAGGCTGAAGTGTATTTTTCATGCTGTACAGATTTTGGTCTTGTTGATTTCTTGCATAAATCAAAATCAGCCTAATACCTGCTTCTTTACTTGCAATTTGTCAGCTTACTCGCTGAAGGTTAATGTAACTATTTTTTATTTCTTTTTAACAAAATCTTAGGTTTGCATGCCAACATTCTGTAGTCTCTAAAAATGTTACAGATTCTGCCATGCCACAGTGTGACTATTAATTTAAATCTACCTGAAAATACTTCTCTCCCTCTTTCAGATTTGCCCCTGAGAATTGGATCTTACCTAGCCCTTTCAGAAGAAATGAATACAAAGGCTCTGTGGCTAAACATATTTGAGGGCTAGAGAGACAGGAATCAGAAGAATTTCCTCAGAATGAACTCTAATCTCCTCTAAATTTCCAATAGTTTGCCCAAATTATCTCAGCTTTGACGAAAAGAATTTTCTGCTGGTGGAAAATATAGATGCAAGGGAACTACTGAGTGACAGGTAGTGGCAAAATGTCTGGTTTTAATGATCTCTGATTATGCTATGCTTACTTAGTGCAGAAAGAGTTGAAAGGATTAACTGGTTTATAAAGGTGTAGCCAGCAGCAGGATATGGATTATGTTGTCTACTGTCCAACTCCTCGTAATGATGACCATGCCTAGTGCAGGAGAGTTCTTGGGGTGAAGAACCTTCACAGAGAGCATAGACTGATGTGGAAGTGGATGCTAATGAGACTCCCAAAAGCATGGTATTAGTCTTAGAATCCATCACTCGAAGAAAACCAAATACCCAGTATGTCTAAGTGGCTTTAAAGACAGTATTCATCACTTTTGCTACGATGATTCACAGTTTTCATTGTGTAGCATTTAAATATTTGTTGTTTTCTGAGGTTTTACTGTGCAGTGTCTTTAATTATTTGGATTGCTGACAACTGAAAAAAAAATCAGAGCTATTTTAATTGCTATAAAAGGAGATTATTTGATTTTTGGAAGAGAAAAAGATTAATTGAGAGAGAGAGATTCTTGCTGACTATAAATAAGAAGCACTGTCTAAAATTCAGTGGAAAGATCATTTTCATTAATAAGAAACAAAGGGCAAAGTACAAAGACAAATGCTGATTTACCTCAAAGTTTAGACCATTTTTGGTGTTGTCAGTTAATCTATAACGAAGTAACAGGTACAAGTATTTAAAATGCCACTAACTACAGCTGATACTCTGATGTAAGCAAATGCCACCTTCTCATATCCACTTTCAAAAAAGTCTGACCTTTCAAAATAATTGGTTCTTTTGGACCAGTAGTGTTTAAAATGACAGAATTCTGCTTGGAGAAGGGAGGACAATAAGATTGCAGAGTGCCATATACATCTCGTGTGTGTTGCTGGGGTATCTCTTAATGAGTCAATGTGGAGTCTTAGAGAGTAGAGACCCATAATCAAATTAAAATGACTCAATAAAAGCTTCTGGTCACACCTTCTTCATAGGTTTTTACTGACACACCCTCGTGCCAGTAGACTAAGTAAAGACACAGGTTCTCTCTGACTCAGACCTTAGCTGTCTGCCATATATTTTCTATAATTTTTTCCAGGTGGAATTTGCTATGTCAGCTATTTAAAGTCAAATCCTCTTAAAGTCAAATTCACCACCTCAGTGCTCTGTCAAGGAAGGGTTTGTGTGCAAAGAAGTAGGTCTGAACTGAGAATTGTATAAATTCTAAACACCTACTCAGGGGTGTGAATGAGCCAAAAGACTTATTCCTGCTATACCAATTCTCCCTATTTCCTTGTAGTCCCTCAGAGCAGTGACCTTTCTGATTCCACCAGGGAAAGATATTCAGCAAATTCCTCATGGTGCTTCATCTTCCCTCGTTCTACTTTGAGAGAGGCTCAAATTCTCCATTCTTCCATAGAGGAAGCCTTGTTCTGGTGGCATTTCAGATGGCAGTCTTACAGGGACCCAGGAGCAGTTCTAGTATTGTTATGGCCCAGCCATTTCTAGAATTAGAAGGAATAAGGTATTGTTTCTCATCCCAGTGTTACAGAGGGATTACATCTTATTAAGGAGGTATTAAAAGCTTCTCAATCTTTTTAATCAAAGAACAGCCAAACTGTTTAAAAAAAAAAAAGGTCCAGTTTATGAAACGTAGATTGAATTTTTGTTTCCAAACAAATAAAAAATAGGTTAGATTGTGAATATGTTAGTTTACTACATTTATCTTCCGTCATTTAGAATGTTTCCTTGCCCACATAAGCAGAAAGGTGTGTGAATGAGAAGTTGGGGTTTTTTTTGCTAATGATGGTGATGTTACTTGCAGTAGTTTCACGGATTGCATTCTAACATCTAAGCCTATGAGCCACACATTGTGAAACTCTTACAAAATGCCATTTAACAACTTCAACAAATTTAATTTCTCAGAAGTTCAGAAGTTAATCTAAATTTCTCTTAAATCAATAAGACATGTATAACATGCCTCTTATAGACCTGCAATGTGTGCTTCTACATTTTCTAGGCTAAATGCTTTCATATATAACAGGAAGAAGGAAATAAACTCTGAACAAACAGAATTTTGGGTTTGTTTTACTTGGATCATAGATTTCTTCTGTTCTTCCAACAACTGTTTCTTAACTATCTTTTTCCTGACCCCCAAATCACACAAAAAACCTGTTTTACGAACAGTATATTTCAACCCAACTATAAGACAGCATCTGCCATTAAGATTTAGGGTTTTGGCTGGATGATTAACCTAGCTGGACAGCCAGCTCACTGCACGGAAGTGAAGACCGGAAGGATTTGGATCAGGGTTTCCTGGGGCTTCATTCAGCACCCCCCACCTATGGCACAATAAATTATACCTAAGTGGGCTGTCAATGCATTTAGTATCCTGTCTGTTAGATCAGACAATTCTAGATAAATTACAGGTAATATTTAACCATCCTTTCTGAGCAAAAATGAAGATTCATCTGTGTTCTAGCTGCACCTATAGAGTAAACACTGGATGTAGGGTAGTAGGGATTTAATCACCAAAAGTTGTGAATGCTAAATAATTAAGGAAATCAGCCAGAAAAAAAAGACAGAAATAGGAACCTAAGTACATAGAAATAACTGTCCCTTTGGGCCAGACCTACAGTAGGTAGACATTGGCATAAATTCACTGGAGTTTATATTTAATCTCTAGAAGCTCTTACTTGATCACTCTGTGGCATTGCACTTAGCACACTTAAAAGGAAATAAATTTGGGAAGTGTATTTTATGGGAAAACTCATCAATTCCAGAGTTTGCAGAGCAAATAATGTCTTTAAAGAGCCTTCATAAATGCAATACTGTAGCAGTTATGACATACCAATTCTTCTAACTGTGGAAAAGCCACACCCTGCAGCGGTGACAAAGACAAGCACACACTTTCATGTTGCCACTTGTCGACCAAGCTAATTGCAAAGCGCTCTTCAATCCTCACTGTGATGTATTCATCAACCTGAAAGAGCAAAAAAGGATACTTACTAACTCCACCAAGTTTTCGTATTTATGTTTGGATGGAAAAGGCAGTCTGAAGTCTCAAAGGGTTGTCCAAGACAGTTCGTCATAGGCGAGGGAATGATCAGTTACTCTAGGCTTAAGTCTACAAAGAATTTTTAGCGCTGTTGCTCTCATTTGAATCCTGCGAAGTTAAGCTTGTAGCATAAGAACTGTGGACAGAGGCAGCTCCCAGCCCTTTGTCTGGATGACTCCTGCCCAAAGCAAACGTACTGAGACTGTGCATGTTTTGGAAGGTGATCTTGTATAGCAGGAAGACCTGAGAAACTCTCAAACCTCTCAAACCACTCAGGAAAGCATGTATACTTCTGAGGCAGAGGCTGTGGAGTCAGACACGGACAGACTCGAGAAGCTCTAGTCCTTGCTTGCCCTTTAACTACTGTTGCTGGTGAGAGTGGGCAGGATTTGGGCAATGTTTCGTCCCCAGTAAAGAATCAGCATTTTGACACATACAAAGTACTTTCTTAAAATCATGGTTACTAAAACCTTTAGCATTGTCTGTGCACACAGACCATGAAGAATGCCCTGGTGACACCAAGCAGGGGACTTGGAACCACTTCCATTTAATTCAAAAGCCAGTTTGCACCAGCCTTTTCCCGCCTCAGACACTCCTACCCATTCAAACAAAGTAAATATGATGTTGCAAAAACTAACAGCTTTACTAAACTAATTTCCATTGTCGTGTGGCTCTTGAAGAATGTCACGTTAATTTGATATAGCACATAATTCTCATTCTATAATCTGTAACTCTATAATCTGTAACACTCTATAATCTGTATTTGATAACCCAAACTGTTTCAATAATTATCTGCTTTAATTTTTACAGACTTTGTAAAACTGCAGATAGAGCATGACATTTTGGAAGTCTCAAACTCTTGCAGACTTTACAGAATAAACAAAAGTCAGTTTACACAAAAAAAATCCAACCCCCCAAAAGAATATCTGCCTATATGAAACAATCATGGTAGCTGTAAGAATTTTATTGCCATTTGTTCAAAGTTATTCCTTCATGTCAGCTGCCAGCCTGGTAGTATGAGCCAAGTAAAGAAAACCTGGTATGGGTTTGACTACCTGTCATTCTGTCAGGGCCTTATGTATGCCTTGTATAAAATACTAAGCATGATGCTCTGTATTAGTTAGCACGGAATAAAAAAACCACCTGATCCAACCCCTGTAAATAATGCGTGTGTTTACAAACTCCCATGCTTGAAGGCACGCTTACTGACTTGAGTCACAAATGTTTTTACCTTTGTTTCTGGTATTTTTGCAGCATGCTAGGCCCAGCTCTGATAACTACAAAGCAGTGGGAGACTTTTCATGAACTTCAGTGGCAACTGGATCAGGCCTGAAGTAAGGCAAACAACTGCCGGCTGCTGAACATGCCCAAAATAAAAATGAAGAATGGCTCGTTCATATTCCCAAGCTCAGAAAAGATGCTTCCAAGATGCTTCTAGCACGGAGGACAAGCCTCTGTTTTATTGAAATCCTGAGTTACAACAGTTCCAGGCAATTTGCTTTTCCTTCTTCTCAGTAAGATGCCACATGAGTAAAGCAGAGGTCAAGATACCCCGCTCATGTAGAGGCTGTTGGGAGAACCATTCTTTGTGAAGAATGTGTTAAAGAAGAAATGTAAGCATCATCTTCCTTGCAATTAAGACACTTCAGAGAGACCAGAAGATGTGAATTAAAAAAAAAAAGAGGTAAGAACAACAGTAAGAAAAGTAAAGCAATAAATATTACCTGTGCTATAACTGACTGGGCAAGCTTGCCATCCCAAGGCCACTTCCATTCTCTGACCATTTCTCCATCTTTATTAGTCACCAGCCCTCCTTCCTGATTAAACATCACTGCTATGGTGTTGCTGTAAACAAGCAGAAATATGAGACCTGTTTTTCCTGGTGTATCTCAGTGAAGCCAAGCAGTCCAAGAAGCTCGCTTTGATCTATGAGTCTTTAATTAAAAAGCCACTTTGCCTATCCCCTCCTTCATCGAGCTTTTCTCATGCTACAGGCCTGTGAGGCAGGCATAAATTATTATCCCTGTGATACAGACAAAAGAGTCGGGTTAAATTCTTGTTTTAATAATTCAAATTAATAAGAAACTGCTGTCAGATTGTGTGATTTTAATGCCATTTCCACTTACTAGTACATTCCTAGGAGTTGTAAAACACTTCAAATTCTATTGTAAATTTAAAGAAAGAAAGAAATAAGGTAAAATGGCATGCAGATGTCATTCATGTATGAGCCTTCAGTTGACAGTTTCAGGAACATTTTTATGTCTCAATCCTTAATATTTACTAAGAATAATATGTATTCTGATGCTTCTTTTATCTACCCATAAGCAAATAACACTTGATGACCTACAGAAAGACATAAATTTTGAAACACACAGAAAAGGTCCTGAGATAATCAAAAAAGGTTTTTTAAGTGGATTCTGTGTGTTGATGGTCTTCCTTGGATACAGGGAATTGGAGAATTTTGGCGCTTATCGTTTAAACTATCAGGGATAGTTCTAGGTTGCTGTTTTTTCTCACAACTTAACTGAATACAGCAACTGAGTTTTTAATAAAAGGTATGTTTTTCTTGAGTTTCCACTGGGTGCTGAAAAATAAATACCTATGTGTTAACAAGGACAAAGCAAGAAGCACCAGGAATCCTGAGATTTAATGCTTGCACTTTATATTTTCTACATATTTTTTCTTGCTTTTCCACAATGTAAGGTTGGCCAGTGTAGGTAAATTTGTTTGGTTTGATTTTACATCCTAATTGAGAATTGTTTGGGTTTTGGGTTTTTTTTTTAATATTTTGGACTCCTAGAGGTTTTTTTTTTAATAAACAAGGGCCAGCTCCTTCCACTAGCTATGAAGGCATTCAACTCCTTTTAAAGTCCTTTTACACAAGAGCTGAACAATCCTGCTCTGCACAGCTCCAGTAAAACATATTCCTCCAATCCCAAGAGCTCATTCAGGATGGTAAGCCAATGAACTTGACTTCTTTAAAAATTAAGGCAGCTGCAAGTTTATGTGTCCCTCCTTTTTAGCTACTGTTC
Organism: Pelecanus crispus; assembly: GCF_030463565.1. Taxonomy (NCBI): domain Eukaryota; kingdom Metazoa; phylum Chordata; class Aves; order Pelecaniformes; family Pelecanidae; genus Pelecanus; species Pelecanus crispus. Next base: position 52,640,856 of record NC_134643.1, read on the forward strand.
CTCTCTGCAGAGCATGAAATTTTGATCCCAGATGTCTTGAGTACTCCAAAGTCACTAAAGGAGCATTAAAGAGGAAAACCAAGGAAAAGACTGTGCTGAAAGTAGGAATCAATGACAATCTTTGTTCACATCATGTAAAAGTGCAGAGGACTACACAGAGAGATATAAACAGAGAGTAACATTATCCAGAAAAGAACTGTTGTCCTTCAGTTTACATGGTCTGGTGGGCCTGAAACTCCAGAGAAAAACACCTGTGTGCTTGCTTTCCATTAAGTGGGGATCTGCTCTTTACAACCGCATTTGAAATCGACACAGAATACTGAGAATATCAGTGTTCATCCTGCAGCTTTTGTTAGAGAGGTTTTTAATGACAGAGCTAGCTATGCCCCTTTAGATAGGGGACACACCCACAAAAGGAAGAAAGCTGTATAGAAGGATACGTATCCAAACAAACCTTTGCAATTGTTTTAACAAGATGGTGTAACATGCACCTGGGAAAATAAATGAAACCCAGTGAAAGAAATAGAATCAAGATGAAAATGTAAAACCATGAGCAATACTTTTTAAAGGACTTTTCTTAAAACATGCATCTATCTAAGATGTAGTGAAGACAATTATAGTCTTAATTTCCATCCCTATTAAAAACAGACCATAGAAAAAGGAGCTGGAAGGGACTTACAGAAGTTGCTCAGAGACATTTAGAGGGATGGGCCAAACAACTCTGCAAATACTTGGTGGCGGCCAGACACAAAGATCTCTGTTCTTTGTTGTGTGTAAATTATTCCAATTAGGTCAGTAGCTCCACTTTCTCCATAAAGGTTTGCCAATTATTTTTAATACAGAAAATCATAATGATGATTGAACAATACATAGTACAAATAGCATTTCATCAGCTCTTTTTATGACCTGTATAATGCACTGCACTGTGAAGCACTAAGAAGTGGCAGGGGTGGAGGGGGAAGAGGGTGTCTGCATTTTGTCTGTGCGGAATATCCATCTGCAGCTCATCTCATGCATTCAAGGCAGCCAGAAGGCTGGCTCCCAATTGCCTGCTGTCTCCTTTGTATGTGTAAATTTTCTAGTAAGTCAAAGTGCATCCTGTCCTCACAGCATGGCTTTCACAAATGGGAAATTCAATTTTCAAAGTGATTTCTGTCTAGCTTAGCAATTTAGATAACATAGTGCTTTTGGCTTGCTTGAAAAAATGGTGGGATTTGACTCCTAGAGGGGACATGTAGAGGGGACAAGCTCCTTCACCTCCAGGTTCCTTCACCTCCAGCTGACCTGCAAACAAGATGGAAGTGGTGTTTTTCATCTTCCCACACATGTAGATGTCAACCTCCTCCAATGCCAAACTCCCCATTGACTATGTGTCTGTCTGAGCAGAAGTTTGGTCACCAAAGACTGTGTCTGGCTTTACTTTTTTGAGTGAAGAGGGTAGATGAAAAACAACCAACCAAAACAAACCCATCCCATTGTTAGACACCCAACTAAGATATGACTCTAAACTGCAGAAAAAAAATTGTGTTGCACAACACACCACCTTTCTCATGTCCATTATGGTTTTGAACATTGTTCACATCCTTGTACAGCTTCGTGCTCTCCCCTCTAATTTGCAGCATCAAGCAAGTGCTCATAGTGCTTCTATCTACCTGCCAGGAAGACAGATGCTGCCATGTCCGAAAGGGGTGAAAGTTCCCACTATAGAGTGATCTGGAGAAGGGCTAAATATGTTTGTATAGAAACCCCGACATGGGAGATTGCAGCAGCTTTGGCAAACAGCAAGATACTCAGAAGGATAGCTAAAATGAGAGTCAAGGCGTTAACTTGTTATCATTCTCCATTTTTATGGCTTCTGTTACATGCCCCTGCAGAGAACACAGGGACTAACACTCTCTATCAGCTCTATATGCTGGGTATTGGGTCCAGGTGCATATGGATAAGTGAAGCTACTAACCCAGCCACCTCCTTCCTTGAACAAGTGGAGGATGGAGGATGGGCAGAGCTCTCACTACAAAATCCACCCACCTGACTAAGCTAACATGGCTGGTACAGGCCAAAAATGACCTTTGGAGGAGCAACATATGAATCAGAAATATGCTTATGAAGCACAGTATCTTTGGTGGTTTTCCTTGTGACAGAGCAGACTGTTCCTAGTCCAGTTTGATGACTGTGGCTGATAAAGTGATTTTTCTTCAAGACAAGGCTATACTCTAAAAGGATTGCAGCCTGATGCCATTAACTTGTAACTGCATTTTTCATTCTGGAATATTTCTTTCTGAGGCATGTCCACACACCTGACACATCCTGGGCTTTGTTATAATCTGACTGCCTGGCTATAGCTCTGGTACTATATAAATACAGCCTGATAAGAAACTAACATTTTCATGCAGCTCAGTCTTGGAAGCTGTTCAGCTATACATTAAGTATGAGTTTTCCCCCTGTAGAAGTCTTCCCACTAGCTCTCACACTCTTGCTAGAATTCACATGTGCTGTGTAAACAGAAAGGATATTAAATGAAAGATGAGCCATCGTTCAGCCCATAGTGCAGTTTTCTCTGTTGTGTCTGCTTTCTTGACCACTGGGATCTGAGGTTTGCCATATGTCAGCTCTGGTGTGACAGTCATACCAGTCTGAACCTTCCATGTCTTGGAGAAAGTTTCTTCTCTGTGATCACCATAATGCCAGAGAATTATCAGCTTGTCAAACCCCACTTCTTTTCAGCTTGGATGTTTTCTCTTCTCTATTTACATGAGGGAGGAAAAAAGATTACACCTCTGATTAGTTCTTGCTAAGCAGAATCCTCAGGCAAGACTTCCATTAATTTAGAATTAAGTTTGACCTAAGCAGAAAATATACCTTGATTTGTGAGTTTCTCAGCCAAGACAGAAATGATCAAGGTTACTAATTTAGCTAGGAATTCATGCAGCCTCACAAACATCAGTGAACAGCCCCATCGCCTGTTGAATTTGTTACAGACATTTCAGTGCTTTGTCACCAGACTCAGCCCATGAGTTGCAGTACAGTGTGCAGGTTCAGACTCCTTACTGATCACCATGGCCAGTATGAGTGACAGTGAAAAATTCTGGTTTAAAGTCTCAGCTATTGTACACTTACAATTATCTTAGCAAGTGACTAGGTTTATATCTTCAGCTACCGTATGAGTAAAATGTGCCCAAATGTTTGTTCTTCTCTAATCTCCTCCTTTCTGCTTAATGCAGAAGAACCTACTGATCTCCCAATTCCCTCCACAAGCAGCATCAACCTGAAGTGGCAGATTTCTGTTTTGTTTCATCAATAACTTCTCATTAGGACCTCTCTACAGCTAATTATATGATTTTGCACTCTTCTCCATTGTTTTTCATGTGAGAATCCTGAGGAGGTTTGTAAACATTGATGATAAATATTAAACACATTACTCCCAGATAGAAAGGGGTGAAGTAAGTTGCCCAAGATCACGTAAGTCACCTGTGGTTAAGCTGGCACTAGAACTGACTGCACCAACCCTCTACACATGTACATAGCAGAGATCCTTTGACTGTGAGGGGCAGTCAACTTTACCGCTGTTGAAAGTCTGTCTGCCTGATTTCTTTTCTTCACCTTCACCACCCTGTATTACATACACCTACTGTGCTACTCTTCATTGCTATTATTTCATCCTTCTGAGAAAGAACAATACTTAAATATTTAAAAATTTCTTTAATAGCCAAGTTTGTATCTATTTCCATCCCATGACTGCTCTTGAGAAAAAAGCGGAGAGAGTTTGAGGCTGGCTAAATTAACCTGAACCTAGGAGACAGCTACTTAGTCCTGCCAGCCTTTGGCTGACATCCTTTTCAATTAGACGTTCTATGTGTACTGTTCTACATGTATATATAAGTGCATGCATACATATTTTATCTGTTAGTCTTTAAGCAGTTATAAAAATGTGCAGGTCATCACAGTAGTATTAGGTAAACAAAACCATTAAAGGAAAAAAATGAGCACAAAAGCTGGTCTCTTTTGAGGAAAGCTAATTATGTAAAACATCAGCTGATAAAAATCAAAGGAATATTTTTGTCTTGAAGCCAATATTTCTTGCTGTTTCAAATTCGCCATAAAATTTTGCTCAGTATAAACTTTTTGCTGACCAGGCTAAGCATAAATATTCAAGAACACTAAGCCAATTCTCATGGCACTGACACAGGAATCTGGTGACAGCATCAGGGTATTGCAATATGAGGAGCAGCGTTTTACTTCTAACCTGATGGGCCAACAGAGTCTGCAAATCCTGCAAACATACTCAGGTCCTGTGAAAGGGAACATGTTGCTTGTAGGGAGACCCTATGACCCTATTTGTGGCATAAATGTTGTCTTCAACTAGAGGATTAAATCAGCTGACTGCAGAGCTTTTGGGAACGGTAATATGGTAGACCCCAGAACAGTTGCACCATAGACAACCACAGGTATCCTCAGTGTCTGGATGAGCTCTGTCCAGTTCTTAACAATTACAGGCTGGGGTGTATCAAAACCCAGAATCCAGGAGGATAAATGACAGGTACACTTGAGAGTGTTCTCTAAACCAGGTAATTCTAAGACATGATATGTCTCACGGGTGGGAAGACAACAGCGCTCATTTAAATAAACAGAAAATATTCTAGAATAATCCTCAAACATTAAGCTGCTTTGTTGCTTTTCTTTTTCTTGGCTTTGCAAACACATTACATAGCTATTGGAGGGTGACATACAGAGGTTGGTCAAACAATGCAAACTCCAGCTTTTGCTGCAGCATCAATTCTTTTGGACTTTGGGCTACTCAGTTCCCCAAGGAATAAAGCAGTGACAATAACCCATTCCAAGATGAATAATACACCAGTGTACTATATTGTACAATGTACAATACATTGTAGCGTATACACTCTTGCACACTGAAAACTGGTTGATTTTATACAGCCACTAGCTGCTAAACCTATTATTATGAATGATGATTTTTCACCTAAGATACAATGCTGATTTAATTACATCTGAGTACGTTTATAATTTTGCCAGTGTACAGGAACTGTCAGTTAAATAGCAGGATATGTAATGGCTGAAATTCAGAAACTGTGCTGTAGACAGAAAATTATACAGGTTAATCTTAATAACTGTCCTTGTAAGTAATTAATGCTTATAGTTAGTTATCAGCAAAGATTTTTTCATTTAAACCTAGCCTGCTTTATAAATTCCAGTACTTCTTCCTCAGAGAATTGATCAGGCAGGGTAAATCTTAACTATTTCTGACATCTCCTCCATCCCTTGATACTATTTTAGCACTATAATTGGTATTCAGAGAATGGCTGATGTATTTGGAAGATACCACACATTTTAAGCACATGGCCAGTTCTCTATGGGGACCCTCCAGGGTGTTAAGGCTATCTTGTGCTATGTAAAAATAGAAAGCTTAAGTACAAGCAGCATGAAGAAGTCTAAAGGCCTCATTCTGGCCACAGTATCTTATGGTAATCTTCTTTCAGGCCCTGGCAAGGCAACAGGCTTGTTGATCACAGCAAATTATCAAAATGCAAAATGTTTTTCATGGACCATGGTTTCTTTTGCAAAACATATTCAAACAGTTTTTCACAACTACTGGAAAGTTCATCTGCAGATTAATCATAATCAGAAAATATTGTCTCACCACTAATCCCTGAAAATGTCTCTGTTGAGATAATTCTTATCTTCCATTACAGTAGCTAAAATAAAATTATATGTTTCTCTTTCATGAATAGTGAAATGTTAAGCAGAACTCTAGGAGTTTTCAAAGCAGTAACGCCCTCCAGACTAGTGTGTTGGTTTGGTTAAGTGGTCTCCCATAATCTGTATTCTACATCATGAAAACATTGCCATTTATTCTAATTTTGCTTATGGAAGTTAAAACATCCGTTTGTTACATTCGTTTTTGAATTTGTTCTAGCCTCTTCAGTGTCCACACATAAGGCAGCTTCTGGTGAGTATCTTCAGAATTTGAGTCAGAAAGTTGGAAAATCCAGCCTACAGAAACAGAATGAGAGATCAGAATTAGATGCATAAGTAAAGCCTGATGTTAATGTCAGTCCTGTTCTATGGCACCTGTCAATAGAAAGTAAGGTTCATTTGTCTGAATACAAAGTGCTGAAGCTTTGGGAACTGCCTTCTTAAACAGATCAAACAGATTCTTTGCCTTGAAGAATACAATGGGAGAAAGAGGGAATGTGCGTTGTATGCACCTTCAATCGAAAAACAGAGAATCATGTCTAGGAAGAAGATGGGCATCCAGAAAAATGGATTATTCAGATAAATTCCAGGTTAGACCTTCATATGAACTACCTTAACTTCCCTCATCAGTCACAGTCACTGTTTGATTTGTGTACAGCCCAGGATCACTGCTGAAAAAGGATGCAGGTAATGCAGACTCTTTAATTATTCTCAGCAGCAGTCTGAAGAAGTAGTTGGAAAATTAAGCCATGCATCACTTCGAGCAGCAGGGGTGCATTTTTAGTGCACATTTCTGTAAGACGTCTGTGGTTGCAGCAGCACTATGGCAGGCATATTTTACTTAGTTTGCATTTGCAGCATTTGTGGATGCTTTCAGAAGGCCTGTGGGACTGTGGAGGAAAAAGTTCCTTAACTTCTGGAGATTCTCAGTTATTCTCACTCAATTTTCTAAAAAGGTGAGAACTCCCAAGATGAATGGTCAGGGTGTGATCTCTATTCAGTCTGAACATCCTCTGTTGCAACGGTTATCATGAAATCAGATTACTTGATATGAAAGTCCAAATGACGTAATAAAAAATGGCTACAGACACAGACTGCTAGAGAATGGGCCAAGCAATTGTTAAAATTAATGCAGGAAAGCTCAGTTTCCCTAGATTTACCTTTTCACTATGAACAAACTGAAAAGTAAGTTAGTCAGAAACAAGAACTCGGTGGATTAGAATTGCAGTCACAGAAATGCATGACCTGCTGCTGGGCATTCCTTTCACCAAATGAAAAACAAACCTGTGACGACAGACCAAGCAAATGGGAGCTGCCAAGAGATAGCAAAGGGTAGGGACAGTTTAGTGGAAGCTAGCTGTCTCGACCCTTTAGACGTTCATCTGTGATTAACAAAACTCCAACAGCTGACTACTATACAGTGCCCTGGCAGATCCACTGGTGGAGTGCTGAAGGGAAGTGTGCAAGATCTTGAGATCACTCAGAAGAATAAAGAGGCTCCTTGCGAGCACAAGAGCTAAAGGTGGAATCAATACTCTTGCAAGCTTAATAGCTCAGAGACACCAAGAGCATGCAACTCTACAGCAAAGCACTTCAGAAGTGCTGTTGCTTTGTTACAACCAGAAGAAACTGGATGCCACATTTTCAGAAGACAACAGAAGAGTGTATAATTCCCTTCAGTGCCTGTGTATTTTTTTATGGAGCTCTTCCTCCATGCTGGGATGCTGGGTGTCTCTGCAGCACTTTCAATCTTCACCAGCCAAGGAATTTCAGTTCTGCAGTCCTGGTGGCACCTAACCAACTTCAGAGCCAGGATTAGGAAGCAAATGCACAGATGTTTGGGTTTGGTTTTTTTTTTTTTCACATGGCAATGTTCTTGAAGGAATCCAAAAAGAGGTGCAGAGTAAGCAGTTCTTCCCTTCAGATTATCAAATCTGTCCGTGTTTTAGGCAGAACTGGTGTAATGCCTTGTGAAGAACTTTGCAGTTAGTGCAGTACTGCTCCTATTCAGAGCAAAAGTTATTAAGTCAAATATATGTGGTCAGGTGGTTTCCAGTAGGTAAAGGCTTAAAATAATATCCTAAAGCAGTTATCTGCCCTGTATTCTGCTAGCAAAGAGTAGTGGACATACAGTGGCTATGTAGAAAACCTTGTTGGCAGATGATCAGAGATAATCAGAGAAGGACTGGGTATTTAAAAACAGATTGTATCCAAAAAGCAGGGGGGTTATTGCTTGACAATAACTCCCTTCTCGTGCTAATCTATACTTCAGTTAATTGTTGTGGTTTAGCCCCAGCCAGCAGCTAAGTACCACACAGCCGCTCGCTCACTCCCCCTGCCCCAGTGGGATGGGGGAGAGAATTGGAAGAATAAGAGTGAGAAACACTCCTGGGTTGAGATAAGAACAGTTTAATAATTGAAATAAAGTAAAACAGTAGTAGTAATAATAACAATATAATGATATACAAAGCAAGTGATGCACAATGCAATTGCTCACCACCTGCTGACCGATACCCAGCCAGTTCCCGAGCAGCGATCGCTGCTCCCCAGCCAACTCCCCCCAGTTTATATACTGAGCATGATGTCACATGGTATGGAATAGCCCTTTGGTCAGTTTGGATGAACTATCCTGGCTGTGCCCCCTCCCAGTTTCCTGTGCACCTGGCAGAGCATGGGAAGCTGAAAAGTCCTTGACTAGCATAAGCAGTACTTAGCAAAAACTAAAACATCAGTGTGTTATCAGCATTCTTCTCATCCTAAATCCAAAACACAGCACTATGACAGCTACTATGAAGAAAATTAACTCTATCCCAGCCAAAACCAGGACATTAATTCAGCCAGTTCAGAACAGCTGACCAGGTACTGCAGAATTCTAGCCATGTCTGCTGACCACCAGCCACCCAGCTGAGCTGCCTGCTACTCTTACCTCTTTCCTCATAAACACTGGATGAGAGCGAGAAGCTGATTGTGACAGGTGACTGGCCAGCATCATTTTGGACAACAGGAGCTACACAGGAAGAAAGCAGAGTGCAATCCTTATGATCACACATGCAAGGGTGAGTCAGCATTCAGAAACATAAAGTTGTGTTGTTTTTTTTTTTTTAAAGAGAAAGACTGCAATAGCACCTGGAAAGCTGGAGCAGGCTTGACCCCAACCTATGGTTCTGCACTGAGGATTCCTGACACTTGCTGAATGAAATGCTCTGGAAGCAAATGATTTTTACTGGCGCAATATGTTATGACTCTATCACTCATCTTGAATGAGGAGACTAAATATGCTTGATAAATGCTTTGAAACATTGCCCAGTTTCACTGGCTTTGTTCTTCTAAGTGTTTGTACCTCTTGCTTCAGCTGCAAAGCTATTTCATCATGTCCTAAAACAATGCTTTGCAGAGAACTGCAGTATAACACGCTATAAAGCGGAGATGTTGGCATGCCCAGCCAACAGAGAATGTAGTCTTAACAGAAAGTGGTTTTTTCCCTTTTGCAGCCAAATATTACAACACAGCACATTTACACAGCACAACCTTACCTTTACTTCCTACAGGCATGTTTGATGCTGTCTCAGGTTTTCTTTTTTCCTTTGTAGTGCAGGCTGGTAGAGCAAAGCTTTTCTTATATCATTCTTTTCTGATGGCAGTGATTTCACACTCTGTACATTTGGACCCCAGAGTACCACTCTTAACTTCCTCTGAGGCTTGGCTTCTCCTGGATTTCACACTTTTGTACGCTAGTGACTTCTGGTGCCATTTACGGTAATCAACCCCCTCAGTGAGTTCTCTCCAGCTACAGGCTAGCACATTCACAAGTCCCTGAGGGAAACCAGTCTCATACCTAGCAAGGAGCTGCAACTTCTCTCCGAGTTCCTGTAACATGTTGGCAGCCACAGACTTATTCAACATGTTCAGTGGCAAGTCCTCATCTGCCCGTGGGATCAAAGATGTCTGGGAGATCTTTGGGTTTGAGTCCTCCGTAGTGGTTTTACACAGGGAATGACAAGACACTTGTTGCAAAACTGGATATTTTTCTTCTCTTGTATCATTGTTTAAGAAACCATCTTCATGCCTTTCTGTATGCTCACCTGTACAGATGGCACTCCTGCCTTCAATCGGGCTGAGGAGAAAAAAAAAAGCTGCATCATTAAGTAAGAGCAGTAACAGTTAAAGAACACAGAAAAGAGACCTGTTAGCTTTGCTGCCTGAAACATATGTGGACAGGCTGGCAGTGCTCCCTTTCACAGTTGAGACTGCATCACATTACCTCCCAAGGAAGACACTCCTAGATCAAGCTCAGAAATATCTGTGCAGAGCAGCACGAGGAGATTTAGTGCAGCCATTGATAAACCAGGGAGTCTCTGCACTGACAGTGTATGCTTTGGACTATATCCGCTTCTTGTGGTTTAGCCCGTCGGCAACTAAGCACCACACAGCTGCTTGCTCACCCTCCCCCACGGTGGGATGAGGGAGAATAATTGGAAGTGCTAAAGTAAGAAAACTTGTGGGTTGAGATAAGAACAGTTTAATAATAATAATAATAGTAATAATAGTAATAGTAATGAAAAGGAGAACAACAAGAGGGAAGGAAAAAAACCCCAGGAAAAACAAGTGATATAACCGCTCACCACCCACCAACCGATGTCCAGCATGTCCCCAAGCAGCGATCGCTGCCCCCCAGCCAACTCCCCCCAGTTTATATACTGAGCATGATGTCATATGGTATGGAATACCCCTTTAGTCAGTTTGGATCAATTGTCTTGGCTGTGCCCCGTCCCAGCTTCTTGTGCACCTGGCAGAGCATGGGAAGCTGAAAAGTCCTTGACTAGCATAAGCAGTACTTAGCAAAAACTAAAACATCAGCGTGTTATCAACATTCTTCTCATCCTAAATCCAAAACACAGCACTATGCCAGCTACTAGGAAGAAAATTAACTCTATCCCAGCAGAAACCAGGACACTGCTAAAGTGTAATATAATGTAATTGTAACATGCTGACTGATAAATAATAAATCCAAACCTTTGCTTTCTTAGATGTGACATGCAAAGGACTTTTAGATGTGATGAAACTTTGAGTGTCTAAAGAAGTCTTCTCCAGTAGCTGCTGATTCTATATACTCAATCTTGTGTTGGGCTTTTTTTTTTTTCCCCCCAGTTTGGGAACTCTGATCTTTCATAGTCATGATTTTCTCTCCCGTGTCCAGTTGAGAAGGGGAGTGATAGAGCAGCTTTGGTGGGCACTTGGTATCCAGCCAGGGTCAACCCACCACAGAGGACCATCTTTATTTTAAACTATAACAGTTTAATTAGAGGACTGCCAATGTGGAAAATTTATTAACAAGTTTTAGGAGTTTTAAAAGCTAAAATACAAAGAAAGTTTACCAAAAAAGTCAGTCCTCAAGCCTCTAAATACACACAAGCTTAGCTGTAACCACATGGTTACCCCCTCCAGTTTCAATGGTAGCTTCTTACACTCTTTGAGTGCAAACAAACATGTTCATAGACTGAAACAATCTGCAGTAAATTTCTGAAATTCAAAAGCAAGTTAGGCAGAACAAGGTTTGTCCTTGGAACAAAAATCTCAGTTTAAAGCAAATGTGATGAAACCTGAATGTAAAACCCAGTTATCCAGAGGAGTCACACCCCAAAGGAACGCTGTGAACACCGGCTCCCAGTACAGCTGACATGTCAGCAGACATGAACTTCGTGAAATCCACAGAGCTCTGCAATGTGCTGTTGTTCAGTCCATGCCAAAACAGCAGAACAAGGCTATTATGCGGCATTCTTTAACTAACTGCTCAAGAGTTGTATGTTAAATATATTAAGCTCATGAAATGCTGATAGCAGAAATTAATGTTAGGTAGTACACCTCAAGGAGTTAGGGTTAAGTATAGGACACTGTCACCTTCCCACTTGTCTCCCTCTGCTCACACTGCGTGGCAGGATGCCAGTTCTGGTCATGTGCCTCCACCGCCTCTCCAGTTCTGCCTTGGCCACATCTACCTTGGGACTCCTTTGTGTGTCTTCCCTGGAAAACTAGTTGACAAAAACTTCCCTGCTCCCACCACTACTGGCGTCACACTATTACCTGGGAGTAAAGCCAGGGGGAAGATTTGTAGCGAAATATGAGGACAGTTCTTCTGGTATCTTCTTGCCCCTCTCTTTCATTCTAGTTTTCATCTACAACAAAATGAATGTTTCCAATTTAAGATTGGAGGAGGTGTGAAGGGGAAGAGGGAAGTAGAAGAATGTCCTGGATGTAAAAGCAAATACCTGGTCAAAGAAATATACAGGTCCTGCCTCCAGCACTGCAGCTGTAAACACTGGTTCCATTACTCCCTAGAATGAAGAAGGGGTGGAGCACCCCAGAGGAAAATAGTAAATAGTTATGTCAGCAGGCTGTGAGAAAGGAACTGTTTCTGGTTTTTATACTAACAGTGAAGCTGAGGAATTACTTTCTGTGTGAGGCCTTGAAAATCAGCGTCAAATGACACAGGAACCACCACTGTATGAATGGGAATGCATTAAGGCAGCAGTGGATTAAATTATATGAAGCTGATTACAAAACTGAAGATCAAAATATCATTTTTTGATAATTTAGATTCATACCACTCTAAGCTACTGTTTTCATGAAATATGACCTGCAATTATTTCTACTGGTAGGTAATGTCTCAGTTTGTTATCTGAAAAAGAAGAGTGCTCGCATCTGCAGTTATGACTCAATGAGTACATCAATAAATATGCTTTTCTTAAAAAAAGGGGGGGTTATGACTGTATCATAAAAACAAAAAAAAATTATTTGAAAGATACCAGTGTGGGGACGCCTGCCTGTGCAGCCTCCCATCCCCTAGCAAGACTGCACACAGGCACAGAGATGTGCTGTCCAGGAGTTGCTCACTGTAGCACATCCTAGTGCACATATCTGCACACGTGCCTAATGCAGTAGCTCTTTATCACAGAAATATAAGGACTCTTTCTGAAGCACTGGCCCAGACAATGCCTTGTTTTGTTCATGTGAATCTTGTTGCTTAAAAGCAATTTTAAAAATGAGCTCCAGACTTATTTTTATATTTCACAGCATGCATCTATTCATGCAAACTGAAAAGCGTTTGCTTTGTCCTAGTCTGAGTGCACAAACAGTGGTCTGTGCTTCTCAAGGTGACTTTCAGCAGCAAGAGAGATGAAATTTGCTTCTTTTCAGAAGCACTCATTGAATCCTTTGAAAACCTGTCCTCCAAAGGACACAGATGTGACACTAGCTGATGCAGCCAGTATGTTTGGATTACAGCTGACAGGCTGTACTCAAACTAGTGTTTGGTGGAAAAAAAAAGAAACCACTAAGGAATGTGGAAAGTCCACAGTGAATAGTGTTAAATGTGAATTCTTTGGCTGCTTTTGTCACTTTTAACTTCGATTTAGCTACTTCATCTAGGTTTTAAGTAAAATCTTAGAGAAGGAGCGGTTTCAGAATTAAGGAAGCCCTTTATCCTGATCATGCTAAGGAAGACACTTTTTGGTGACAGCTATCATTCCCATAGTAAATGCTATGGGTGATGATGGCTGAGGAAGTACAAGTGTCCTCTGTCTTCAGCGATTGGAAAGGGGGAATATCTTCCCTTCTAGAGTCCATAAGACGTATTTTCTTTCATGCAAGAAACATTTTCTTTGTCTACATCCAGCCTTTAGGCCTGATATTAAACCTCCCGTCATAAAAATTGTCCCATTGACTTCACTGGATTTTTAGAGCTGAGTAAGGACTATGAGTTTTGGCCCTAAGCTAGGAAAAAGAGTATTAAAGTGTCATAAACACATAAATAATGACATCAGTCCCAGAAATACAAATAGAAACAAATATAACATCCCTCTGTTCAACTCTTCTTGGGACTGACATAGGCCACTTACTCCCGAGTCGTGCTTCCTCCCCCTCTTTCCAGGATTAAACCGCAGCTGTCAGAGACAGCTCCCCCACTCTATTCCATGCCATTTCTTGACACATACAGCTTGAAAAGAAAACACAAAAGAAAACATAACATACCCTGAAAGAAGTCTTTTCCTGCAGATCGTAATTTCTTCTGCTAGGAAAATAGTGCAATCGGAGGTGCCTCGTTGGAAGAAAAAGAAGAGGTGAGTCTCTGTGTTGTCTTTCAGGAAAGGGTTTGAAGTCCTGCTGCTTAGTTACCACATGTTTTGGACTGCATTCAGACCTTCCCTTAACTCCCCAGCCACTGCCTGCCTTTGTCCGGGAGGCTGGTTAGGAAAAAAGAGTAGCCCCTGTGAAAAAAACAAAAAACCCAGTATCTTTCTCCAGCTAAAAATGGTATTCGCATGTCTCTTCTGGCCTATGGCCTGTCCGATACTGTCTTCTTATCACGCTGCCAAGTATAGCATGAAATTGGAAAACATAGCATTCATCAATATAATGTGTATTAAATGCTAGGAACAGATGACTGGCAATAACAGAAGGACAAAAAATTCTGAGCTGGTAAGGGCATGTTACAAGATGTGGCTCACTCTCTCTGCTTCTGAGAGACCAGATCCTCTTAAAAGCAGCCAGGTGGAGAATGTGGAGTCCAGTTGTTGGTCTGTTCATGTTAATGTTCACTTTGTTAATGCAGTCAGCCCACCGTCTTACTCCCACTTTGCAATTTTTTTCATACAGCATTCCTATTTTTGCACGTTGGTTATCATGCTATTATTCTGTTGGCTATCTGTACTCTCTTATGTAGAGTATAGCACTAACTCTGGGGCTGGAAGCAGTGTTACCTGGAAGGTGCTTAACTTTGCTCCGTCCAATGTGCCCTCTTCTCTGCAAGCCTAATGAACACAGCTTATGGAGTGCTCCTGGGCCCAGTTACACCACCTCAAACTGTAGAGACACACTGTTAATCCTGCCTCTTCTAGCTCACTGCCAGTTTTTATTCATTTTATTCTGCTAGGTTTTATTCATATTCTTTGTTAAGTAAAGTGTGACTCCCCTCTACAATTTATTTGCAGCCTACTGTTTTAAGGAAAGGAGGTTTATGCAAATGTCCAGTTTCAGCCAGATTTGGCAGAATAGCACACCCAAAGATAACGCCTGGACACACTTTGTGAAAATCAGCAGCTGGGTAGATGATAGAGGCCAAGGAAGTGTCCCCACCTAAAGAGAGACGGGCCAAACTCTGCTGAACTGTGCAGCAGCCGTCAGCTGGCCAACTGCACGTGTATTACTACAGTGCAAGCCATCTTTCTCTCTCCATTGGGGTATCACAGTGATTATGAAGGGTGCTAGAATCATTCTGGGGAGGAAAGAAACAATGCTCTGAGAAACCTGGTTTCATTAATTTAGCTGATCACAGAAAGATTTGTTCTGCTTGTTGCCCTTTTTCCTCTGGTGCCCTTACTTCTGGATCTCATGTCTGCAGCCTCTGCACAAAATGTATTCTTACCTGCCTTATTTTTCCTTTATCTATCTCTGGTCAATATCTCTTCTTCTCTATTCCCTGGGCTTCTGTAGATTTTATGGCCTCCTTTATCTGCAACTTCAGTTCTAGAGTCAACAAAATCTATGGTCTGGCAACTTGTCTGTTTTGGCACATACCAGAGTGAAGAGCCCAGGACCACAAGCTAGTAACTCTTTTTCAAGCTGTCAAAGGCACCAAAGGGAATATAGCAAGGGGTAAGAACAGTCTGGTGTATGAGAGACTAATGGATTAAAATCAAACACAAAAGTAGAAACACTGCTATAGGATCTCTCGAGACCATTACAGTGCCCAGCTACAATAAATATACAACAGGAAGATCTAAGATTACTCAAAATGGAGAATTCAGGGAATTTGAACCCTGATGTTCCCCCTCCCCCTGCCACCAACTACAAACCCCCCCCCAGCTCTGCAGATTCCTCTTCTACCTAATTAGAAAACTAGAATGGAAAGCAATAAATAAAAAGTGTTCTAGGCAACATTAGTGCACATGCTTCTGTGTCATCCATTCTCAGCATGAGAAAGAGCTATTCCTCCATGGTTCTCATCATCAGCCTCGGACGACATCAATTCTGACAGGAGTGGGGGCAACAAAACAGCAGGAAAATAGCAGCAGAGCATTAAATGGCTCACCTGCTCTATTGCGCAAGGTTTATTCTGCTTTAAGCATAGCAATAGGACCCTGCTGGAGGTGGTCCAGTTATATTAACTGACATGGAGATAAACCAGCATGGTTTAAATGGGGAACAAGTGGTACCACAGCAGTTCCCAACTGGTGGGGCATGTCTCGGTGCTCTGAACACGCCTTAAGCCCGGGGAAGTCAGCTTCCCAGCACCCAGCCCAGCCCCATGAAAGGCCCAGCTGGATGTTCCCATGTTCGAGTGCTCTTAACAAGCAAAAGCACTGGAAAACACTGCTGTGACACCTGCACAGACCAGGACGGAGTCCGTTTGATCAGTACAAGAGCATTAGCTTAGTCTTTTAAAGCTTTGTGCTTGCTGAGAATTGTAGCAGGCCAGGAGCGAGGAGATGCCCATGGGTGTGAGCCAGGGGGGAAAAATGGAAGCGAGCAGCCAGCCTTAGTGGGGCTGAGGGGGCAGAATTTGTACCTCAGTGAGCTACAAGGCATTACCAGTTTTCCCAAGCAAAGACCTGG
Organism: Pelecanus crispus; assembly: GCF_030463565.1. NCBI lineage: Eukaryota > Metazoa > Chordata > Aves > Pelecaniformes > Pelecanidae > Pelecanus > Pelecanus crispus. The sequence goes on from NC_134643.1 coordinate 52,657,176, forward strand.
CTGCAGAAGCATTTTAAAACACAGCTATGCAGGATAAGGCCCGTTTATAACCTTTATATGTTGTAAGTTATTATGGCACTATACTATAATACCTACTATAAATACACCGTGGGCGAGAGTTGTTAAAATATACCAGTAAGGAAGGGGGGAAAAAAAAAAAAAGGATTTTTAGCCAGCATGGTTATACTAGCAGAAAACCTGTGGAAAGTGTAAACTCAGTACAGGAATTTTAAGGATTAGGCTGATTAATGAACCATTAGTCGATGCTGGTAATATGGGTATTTCTCCTTGGTTTTCTAGGTAGTGGTGGAAATGGGACAAGGCAGTGCCCTTTACCATGTATTAGAATCTTCCGGTTTTTGCTCCACAGGACTTGGAACAAGTTATTTTTTCTTACATTATTTTCCTTCTGTACAAGTTCTCTCTCATGTGACTTATTTGTTCGGTGTTCTCAAGCTGTAAAATCTTAGCGATCCTAAATGCTGTAAAACCTTTCATGGCAGCTGTTCCTACTGGGAAAGGACTGCTTTGTTTTAGCAAGATTTTCCATTTTTTATTCTACTTCCCCAAGAAGATACTTGCTGATGAAGACAGAGTAAGTCTCTGCTGTTGGCCCTCAGCCTGCATTTCTGAAACCTTCCTTTGGCGACGGCTACCGGCTTGTCATCTCATTCCACCGCCCCTCTGCAAAATGAAAGATGATTATGTGAAGGGGGTTTGTGTCACCCAAGCAGTGTGAATTGGACTCCTCCGATTCCAGCCTGCCAGAAAAAGCCGGAGACCAAACCGGGCCTTCCAAACTCACGGGCAGACGCTCCCCCTGAAAAACACTCCCACGCGTAAAATGCCACCTGCTCACAGCCCTGCCCGTCAGTGGGGGCTACAAAAAGGAAGCACGAGTTGATCCGGCGTGGGACAGAGGTTGACGGCGATGGCGCCCAGCCGTGCCCACGCCGCGGGCCGCTGGCCCGGGGGCGGGCTGCGGGGCACAGCGGGGCTGCCGGGCCGCGCCGCCCCGCCCCGCCCCGCCCCGCCCCGAGAGCAGAGCCGCGCTGGCGGCCGGGCGCACGGAGAGGCGGCGGGACAGCAGCCGCAGGCAGGCGGGCACAGCCCCTAGAGCCCCCCACGTCCCCTCCCGGCGCGCCCCTGCGGGCCTGAGGGGCGGTGCGCGGGAAGGGAGGGCGGGAGGAAGGCCTTCAGGCGCTCCTCCTCCCCCCCCCCCGCTGCCGGAGTCCTCCAGCCTTCCCGGCGTGCCCCGCGCTCACCATAGAGCGCAGGGCCGGCCCCGCCGCTCGCTCGCTCGCACCGTGTGTGGGAGGCGGCGCGGCCGCGGCGACATGGCGGGCGTGGGGCAGGCGGGCAGCGCTGCCGCCGAGGCGGAGAAGCACCTCAACGGCGAGCTGCCGCCGGAGCCGGAGGACAAGGACGGCGCGGAGGGCGGCGCGGCAGGGCTGGGCGCGGAGGATGGTGCCAAGAAGAAGCGCAAGAAGAAGAAGAAGGGCAAAGCGGGCCCCGCGGGTAGGGGCCGGGCCGCGCCGCGCCGGGACCCTCCGCTGACAGGCCGGCGGGGCGGGCCGCGACCCGGCAGATGGGGCCTCGTAGGCGGCAGCGGGCGGCTGCAGGGTCCCGCCGTGAGGGGCGCGGGCAGGGTGATGGGCGCCGTCGAGGCCGCTGAGCCGGCCCGTGGCGGCCGTGTGGGCTGAGGGGGATCCCCGCGGCGGCTCGGGGGTGGGGGGGGGATCCCCGCAGCGAGGAGGCGGCTGCCGGCGGGATGCTGCTGCCGGTCGGCACCGGGGAAGCTGGGTCGAGGGAAGTTCTCCCTGCTCCGGTGCGCGCAGGAGAAGCCACCCCTTCCCTCATCCCCTCCTATGCCCCGCGGGGGGAAAGGCGTAAGACTGCTGCTGCTGTAAAAATCATCCCGCATGATGGAGTCTCTGTACCCCTCCCAAGCTCTCTGAGAGAGCCGGAGCAAGTCTGGGCAAATAGCGTAAGGGAACTACGCTTTGGGTTTGTTTTAGCAGGCTAGCAGTTGGTGATGATCATGCTGTGCGTTTATAATTATCTACTTCACGCCCATATTATCTCACAAGAGCAGGCTGCTGCTATGGCAAGAAGAATTACCCTGGCAGGAAAAAAAAGTAATCCGAAGTGTCTGGATAATGCTACCTTTATGTGCAAGTTTCAGTAACAGTACCTGTCACTGTAGTGCCCTACAATTGTACACAGTGGGTCTGCTTTAAAAAAAAATGCAGCATGTGCTCTGGTATTTGTAGGATGAGTACCACATAATATTTCTATAAAGTTCTGGGGGCTATTGTTTACTGATTTGGAACTGTTATACTTTAATTTTGCAAACAGGACAAGAAACAGATAAAGAAATGGAAGGTGCTCTTGATGATGTAGCAAAACAATTGGATAAACAAGTACTGGAGGAGAAAGAAAAAGATGATGATGATGAAGGCAAGTGTAACTTACTTGTTCTCTTGGCACTTCGTTCCAACTTCTTCCTAGATTCCCATTTTAACAAACCTTTACAGATGCCTTTTGGGTTTGTTGTGGGTGTTTTTGATTTGGGTTTGTTTTTTTTTTGCTTGGGAGAGCTGAGATGCAGCTATATATACTTTTTACTTTTTTGGCAACAGTTTAGCTGTCACACATGCATATATATAAAAAATAACAGGGATAACAGCTTTGTTAAAGCTGCTTGTTTTCAAGGATCTTATTACTGCAGGCAAGTGTTTAGTTTAAGATAAGCTAAGCTGTAAATCATTCTCACGTGCATTACCGTGGTCAAGTATAAATTTATGTTCCAAATTACGTCTATTATTCTTGGCTTAGAACAAAAAATACAGAGAAAATTTTAAGTGAGCATTTTAATTAATAGATGGTCTTAGGAGTCTTTACCAGTGACTGGAAACCTGTTCATTTGTAATCCCAATTTTTCATTTAAACTGAAATGGGGAGAGATTAATACACAAGCAAGGCATACACCTTGTGTGTTGCTTGTGTTGTGCTGGTGATGTTCTAAGCAAGTGCCTTAGAAGTGTCTGGTATTGAAATCCAGGCTGGATGCATCTTTTCTGTAGGAATATCAGATAAAAATGCTGTCTTTCCTTTGCTTTGATGAGTGGTTCTCAATAGAATTGGACATTTCAGAAAATACATTTCTCAAGTTAGTAATTTAGTTTCCTTCTTGTGAATTAGTATTTAAAGTTGGCTCAGCACCCTAAAATGGTTCTTATTATTCTGCTTAGAAATCTTCGTAGTTGACTGTTGCTGGAATTTATCGTTCCAGAATTTCATTTAATAAGTTAGATATAGAAGTTTAAAAAAATGAAATAAGTGTGCTGGGATACAAAAAATTACAAATAAATTGATCTTTGAACATTATTAATCTATATATAGCGTCCAGTTTTACTCAGTTACTTTCTACAGAAGTATATTCTGATGGATTATTTGTTTTACCATATATTTCAGGTTATGGAGTTGGAAGATAATTAATACAATATGTGCTTTGCCATCGTTGCAACTAAAATATTGAGGAGGATAGTGAAAACTTTATACAATGAAAAAAATTCTTTGGAAATTATTACAGTAGTTATAGTTCTGTCTCAGGAGAAATAACATTGTTAGTCGCAGATCTTTTATGTGTTTCTTTTATGCTTTTTACAGTATTAGCAATTAGTATTACAGTATTAGGAAGTATTAAAAAATGAAGTGGTGCTACCACTGAAATAATTATCTTCCTTTTTTCCGCATATTAGACTTGGATGTGTTTTTAGATAAACAATAATATTTTTTCAGAAAAAATAAAAATTGCTGTAAGTTTGGTTTTTTTGAAGACAACTGTGTGTTCTTGCTTGTCCTGGTTCTCACCACTTGCCACCTTAATTGTGTAGTTTCAGAGGTGTTGCTTAAGACATGGTGCTGCATTAGATTAAAACCAATAAAATACCTACCACCCCCCACCTTTTTTTTTTCCCCATTGATAACCCCATAACTGAGTGGCCTCAGAAATTAGACTGTATACCTTTTGAAATCTGGGAGAGATTAGGAAGTGCTCTTCAGATTTCCACTGCAGTGTTAAAACATGCTGATAGATAACATTTTTGCGTGATACTAGGCTAAGTTATTAAACAGCTATACCAAAATGGCATAAGGTTGGGCTTTGGTTTTGCAAAGATTGCTTTTCTGGTGAAAATTTTTTTCATTACCAGCTAAATAACCTGAAGACAAACAGGGTATTGGTCAGATGCAGTAGTTACGTTTCTGGCAACACAGTTAGTCTACAGCAGTATTCAAGGACGTGAAAGTATAGGCCCGGTTAGTTTGGCGTGCAGTTGGCAGATTCACGTGCAGTGATGTATGAAAAAGCCACAATAAGCAGATAGCAACAGTGACAACATTTAAGAAATGCTGTGCTCTTTTTGCAGTTTAGGCCTAGCGTCTAAAAAAAAAAAAATCCAAAAATCACTTGGTGAATGAACTGGAGTCATGTCTAATTCATTTCTTGATGAATGGTTTGAGCACAGCTCAAGGTCAAGAGAAATGTGGCAAAGTTACCACATTTTAAAGAAATTTATATGCGCTGTTCAGGATTTTTGGCTGCCTATAAAATACGGATCGATGGAGAATCTGGTAGGCTGGACTACATTGTAGTTACACTAGTAGTACAAGTTATACTTGCAATTTTTACAACAACTTCAGGTACTTAATGCTACAATGAGCTGGGGAGGAGCAGGGGTGATACATTACTAAAATTTGCCCCAGATGCAGGGTTGCAGCAGTCACTACAGCATAAAAATGCGGATGACACTGACCATCATGAGAGGCTTGAAATCTAGTGACTGGAACAACTGGTCAGTGTTCTGTTTTGGTTTTGTTTTTAAATAAATGAGGAAATACAAGTTTCTGTATAAATGCATTAAAAATGGCAGTGCTTTGACTTGGTTCTAAAAGTTCTTTCAATTTTACTTTTCGTTTTAGATAAAAAATAAATGTTCTAAATGTAGATGACTAGTACTTACGCATTTTGAAATGAACTGGTGGTTAGGTCCAGAAGGTTTAGTTAGATGGTATCACATTAGATAAAGACTTCATTGTGGATGAAGTAACAAAGCATTAGATGTAGCCAGACCTGAAGTCCACAGGGTTATTGTTAACTCCTGAACGTGACTGTAACATGGTATGGCCGATTCTTGGTGCTTACATGCGGTGCTCTCTGAAAACCTCCCACTGGTACATCCCACGCACAGTGGTTTTGCTCAGTGCTGGTTGTGACTTTCCCTGTTATCTCCAGGTTAAACTCATCCTGACCTTAGTGCTGTCATCTTTACATGTTTGGGTTTTTTATCTTTCCAGATGCATTAAGTTCCTTTAGCTGAAGCATGAGAAGATGGGTTTGAAGCAGTAGTTCCTAGCTTTCTGCTAGCTGTTTTGTCTAATACATTCTCTCTCACCCCCTCCCCCAACCCCAGGCGTCTTTTTAGGTGAATTGAAATAGAGGAATTTGAAGTAGGGCTTTCTGAAAACTCTTTCCCTGAGCTGCCTTTTTTCCCCTCTCTTTGGTGATAATGTTTAAGTCACCAACTTTAGAAAGTATTTTCTTAGGTCTGTGTTTGGTCTAGGGACTGAAAATGCTAATGGTTTTGTGGCCGCTTCTAGCTGTCTTCTTTTAATCCATTAAATTCTGCTGTGAAAGAAGTGTTTCCAGATAGGCCAGATGGTTTTGTCTTACTCAAAATTCTTCGGTTCTTTAAGGTTATGTTCACCTGAGCACTTTCTTTCCTGTAGATGGAGAGGGTGAAGGAGATGGAGCAACAGGGAAAAAGAAGAAGAAGAAGAAAAAGAAGAAAGGACGTAGGTATCAAGCACAAAAATAAAGATAGATTGCATGAGTGTTTGGTGTAAACGTGTAAGTGCTGTTCATGGCAGTTGAAACAAATTTTGGGGTGCAGTTTGGGTTTGTAGGCTAATTCTGGCTGAGTTTTCTTCTTCCTGGTGTCCGTGAATGCCACCTTGAGCATTGGCCAAATAAAGTCATGTGAGGGCATTGTGATATGATGTTATCTTGGTAGAAGCCCAAATTCTAGTAAGGGGATCTTAAATAACTTGTGCTGTTTAACTTTTATGGTTGAAGAAAGATACTTAGCATTTCCAGTGTACCATATGTTAAACTTTCTTAAATTATACTCAACAGCTAAGGTCCAGACAGATCCACCTTCTATTCCAATATGTGATCTATTTCCCAGCAACATATTCCCGAAGGGAGAAGAATGTGAATACCCACCAACACAAGATGGGTGAGTGTTTTAAGCTTAAGAAATAAATGCTATCACCTGGATGTGCTGAATCACAAAACTCTTAATATACAACTGAGTGGGCAAAGTGAGTTGTAACGTGTTTTGTTGGTTTGGGTTTGTTTTTTTTTTTTTAACTGGATAAGTCTTCAGGCTAGAAACGTTCCTCCTTCCCTACCCTTTTAATTAAGGTATAGCTTGTGTGAGCAGAATTGCCATGAGGCAGGGGACCTTGAGACCCACAGGACCAACAGGATTTCAATAGGCAGCTTGTAAGAAAAACATGGTCTGAATTGGAACTGAGTGAAGGTTTAAAACTTAGGGAGAGGAGACGCTATTATGCACCAGTTTCGGGGGCATCTAGATGTCAGCTTCTTTTTACTTTTATTTATTTATTTTTTGTAGAGACATGTCAGTCTCAGAGTATGAGACAGTTTAATTTAAAAGCCTAAGTGGTATATTCTGCACTTTGTTTCTGTTTGTTTGTATGAATATGTAGTTGTTGTTATAACCTAAACTGGTTTTTATAGTTCATAGTGACGGGGAATAATAGTGCAATTCTACTGAACAAGCAATATCTTCTAGGGGTTTACTAGAACAGAGATCTGCATCCTTATGTTTTCAGAAGGTACTACTATTCCGTTATGCTTTGTTAGGAACTAGGATATCCCAGCTTGACAGAGTTTTCTGATTTTCTCCTACATGAAGTGTTGTAGAAGGTCATGTTTTATTTGGTTGCTGGGGGGGGGCAGGGAGCGCAGAGGCAGGGCATGGAATTGGCTTGAATTGGATGAAATGTGAATGAAAAGACCAAGAAGTATTACTTCTTGAAGGGAATTTTGACTCAAAACTCTGAAAAAATAGTTTAAACCAAAGCGGGGGGAGTAGATAAATATTTCTATTTCTGAAAGCATTGTTTAGTTTTCAATTACTTTTTTTTTCCCCAGAATCAAATTACTTTGAAAGATTTATTGTTTTTTTTAAAGTCAATGCCTGTTTCTCGTAGAGTGTAAGCAGCATAGTTCAGAGCCTAGTACCTCTAAATTGTGTTTGGATATTCACAGATAATATGGTTTCATTTTTAGGAGATGAAAATTTGGTTTTGAGGAACCCTTTCCTTCTTTTTAATGACTTCAATTTGGTCACAAGGTGTGCTTATATTTATAAATGACTGCCTTGTTTGTATGCACAATATTAGCATGCTAATGAAGGACTTTCACAGGGTAGTCCTGATGGGCTGAGCCAGGAGTGATTCTTCCATGCTTAAGAGTTAAGTGTTTGTGGGGTTTGTCTGCATATGCATATGCCACGTTCAGATGGACATGAGTTAAGCAGTTGAGGAAATTAGATTATAAATATCTTCTGCATGTTTGTAGTTTATTAACAAATGACACGTTCTTTTTGCACCTCTGTTATGTATCCGACTATTGAAAATTAAATGTTTTACTCCAGGCTCACTACTATTCATTTGAAAGGAAAAAAAAAAACCCAAAAACAAAAACCAAACCACAAAACAACAAACCACCTTTTCTAACACTATTTCAGTGGGGCATCTTTTCTGTACCAAGAATGTTCTGCTATGGAAGAAGAATATATTCTTCTAAGGAACCTGAAATAGTTTCCTTATATAATTTGCTTAATTAAACAAATACATGCTTAATTTTGTTCCTAATTTAAATATTTAACTCCTATGATGCTACTTTAGCATATCCTAACATAGGCAGCTACTTAAATTAGTAGCTGACATGAATGCTTGGATATTTCCTATTCTGAATAATAGTTTCATTTTATATATTGGTGAAGCATTTTTGTGCTGCTTCTCTTATTCATGCTGAGGTCAGTAGGGTTTTGTCTTTGATTTTTTTAAAGAGTTGCACTTCTAATCTTACTTGATGTCACATGCTTTCTAAAGTTACCTCTCATCAACCTAGGATTGTGTATTTTGTGCAGGAAGTTGAGCTAGAAGTGGGTATCATTGAATTTTTCAGGGGAAAAAATTGCAGAGAATCAGTTCTTGTACAGACAACAGACTAACAGCTTTGATATTTTTGTATCTCGGGTATTTAGTTCTGTTTGAAGGCTTGCATTTTTTGTTGAAGACGCCTGAATTTGAAATGATGCGATAGGGAGGGCAGAAAAGCTATAAGCTGTGTTACATGCTACACTGATTTTGTTAAAGTGGTATTAAGGAATTCTTGTCCCTGCCTGCTTGTTTCTGCCCCCATGCTGTTATCTGGGTTAAAATAATCTGGGGGAGTTATTTTCTGGAATTCTTACGTTTTATCACTAAAATGTAGTTTACAGCACAATCCTATAAAGATTTGTACTAGTGAAAACTGGGACTGTGGAGTGAAAAGATGGGAACAAATGGCTTGGAGTAAGAGATGAACTTCGTAAGTTGATTTATGTGGTAGCCAGCACATTAGGAAACTGTCCTCAGAAAAGCTTGCTAGCTCATGTACCTGTTGGAGGACTTGATGTTTGGTGTGAGACCTTTTATCTGATCAGTCAATTTTTCACATGGCCTGAAGTGCTTAGGCCCAAGCAGGATTTCTTATTGCCTCTTTTCCTGAGCTCCCAGGTGGCAGTGGTGCAGCTTTGGCAGCAAAATGCTTTGGGTCTGATACAGTATTTTTAAATGTAGGGCTATTTTGTTCCCCAGTTGTCTTGCATGGAGTGACTATATGCTCAAATGCAGTAGGACAGCTTCCTGCCAGTTTGCTGGAGTTTGCACTTGAGTCCATGACTGATGGCAGAGCAGCTGCCCAGACTCTGTCAGCAGCTCTTGCTACCAGAGGGTGTTCCCTGCAGGAATCCAGAGCAGTCTCAGAGGATCCTCGAGTCCCTCTCCCCACTGTTTTTCTGCAGTACACCTTTTCCATCTTGTGCCGTGACTACTGTGCTGGCTGTAGTCCAATTGTCCAAGTGCAGTAAGGAGATTTGGGTGTTGCAGCCTGTTGCCTTTCTTTTTGGTGGCATTTACCAGTGTTGAGGCAAATTCTAAAAGTAGTATGTGTGATGCTTGCATTGGAGCAACAAAACTGCTCAGAAAAGTGAGCATGGGATTTCTCCTTTGCACTGTTGTTACTTTATCTGAAAAGGAGCAGGAAGTTGAAGGGAAACAACCAAAAGGGTCTTAAAATATTTGGATCCTCTGGTCATCCTGAGAAAAATTTTATGGAATAGCCTGTTATCCTTCTTTATCTTTTCAACTCCGCTTTAGGATTGCAGGCCTCTTAGCGTTGTATAAACACTCAGTTCAAAATGCAGCAAAATTGCAGGGCATAGTCTCTTGGCTCACTCATACCTGTTTTTTGGCGGTGAAGGAAACTAATCTTAGAGTGGAGCCAAGTTACATGTCTATGAAATAGGTAAGTAGCTATGCTTCTGGATTTCAAAAAGTAATCCTTTAACTCTGCATATTGAGTTGTTTGCTTAGAATCAGCTCACATACATGAAGGTAGAAGTTAATTTCTAAATTCGGAACTGGCATAGTTCAGCATCTTTGGTCCATCTTGTCCATCATCCCGTTTCTTTCATGACCCACCTACCAGGACGTGCAGCTATGTATTGGTTTTAGTAGTAGTTGTCCTGCATGGCATGTACTGAGTTCTTTGAGTTATCACTAGGGTTTTTTGTGTACAGGGCTCCAGCTTCACCATTTGAAGGGTATCTCTACTTTGTAGTCAGAAGAGTAGTCTTTTAGTTAAGTTCTGACAGTTGCTGGAGTACTTAAACTACTTTTTTGTTTGCTTTCTTGGAACCTTAGTTGTAGGGTTTCTTGCATAATAAAAAAATATATTAAAAACTAATCTTGTATTGAAAATTATTCTTGTACTTGTTCTATGAACCTACCAAAGAGCCAAAATGAGTGGTGGTCTCCTGGAACAAATGTTAATTCACCATCCAGCAAATTTAGAAAGTAACTTCCTGGCATGTGTCATGGTTACTATGCACTGTGTTAGGTGTTATTACTTAAATATTCTGAGGATGAGCGAAGTAATACTGGAACTGCAAGCTCTTAAATTTTGAAGGAGCTTATTGTCTCTCTGTCAGTTTCTGGGCCAAGTAGCTACACTGTGGCGCGGAGATTCTTCTCCACATAGGAAGAGCATTGTCTGAATGAGTAAGATTGTGCAAAAAATAAAACTTTTCGCATGAGCAGAGCATGTTGCCCTGCTAACCTCAAGGTAGAATTGCAGGCATTGATATAAATTCTGTACACCTTTACTGTCTTTTTGAAAAGTGTTATGCATCCTGAAATCTACTTCTCTGGGCTTTTGGGAGGGTTGGGAGGTAAGGCTTTTAAAAGTGTAAAGGGAATAATATGGTTCACGGTCTAACTGAGTTAAATTTCTATGTATACGTAACTATTTTTTTTCTGCAGTGTTACTGCCTTTCATAGGTGCCAGTCTGTGGTGCTGATAGGTGGTTTGTTGTTTTTTTTTTTTTTAATAGGCTTCCTTTATTCTGAAAATTTTATAAATCAGGATCTTTTCTGTTGCAAAGGGGAATGTAGGCCTGTCTGGTTAATAAAGACTTTGCAGGCTTTAGACAGAAGTTGTAGTGACTACTGTGATTATAATAACCTTTCATGACATGCTTTATTTATTTTGAAGGCGAACTGCTGCTTGGAGAACAACTAGTGAAGAAAAGAAAGCACTAGACCAAGCCAGTGAGGAAATCTGGAATGATTTTCGGGAGGCTGCAGAGGCACACAGACAAGTGAGGAAATACGTTATGAGCTGGATAAAACCTGGAATGACAATGATAGAAATCTGGTGAGGACACAGATCTTCTCAAAGACCTCTGCTGTACATTTTTCTTCTTTCTCCAGAGGGGGAGGGATTTAGTCTCAATTTTGTGTGCTTAATTGACTGTGTCATGAGTGTTGGGGGGATTTCTGCTTGAAGTATGCAACCAGTAGCCCCAATTATTTCCTTTAAGTTTCCTCTTATGACATACTCATGCTGATCATACTGGATTTCAAACTAAGCTTTCAGTTATGTTCACTTTGAGCACATGCTTGATTTTAATATTCCAGGGCTACTTTTGCACATAAGTTCTGCAAGCAGTGCTGAGAGAATCAGCAACAGCGGTAGTAAACATCCCGGCTTTTGCCAGAATTGTCAGTGAAATGCTACATGGATGAGCAATGCAGGTGCAATCTGAGGCTGGGAGTGGGCAAAGAGGCATAAAACCAGCATGGCTGTGTGCTCAGTCCAGGGCAGGAAGATTTTGTCTATATTTAGTCTTCACTGACTGATGTTTCTGGAGAAACACACATGTTTCTTTGTGTTGTTCTCGGCTGATAATCCATTTGCTCAGTTATTTCTTAAGATAGATAAACATGAGTTTGATTAAGGTAAAGTTTAAAGAAATAATTAGCCTGGACTGATTCTCTTGACTCTTCCAACTATTCCTTTTTCTGTCCCTCAGTTTATCTAGAGTGAATGTCTACTGTCCAAGTACTGCACTGATCCAGGACAGTTTAGCTTCCAAAATCAGGTGCTTTCAGCCTGGTATGACTGAGGACTGTGCTGACGAGAGTAGGATAGTAAGAAAGCTAATCAGAGCCGATCCCCAAGGTAACTGTGCGAGGATAACGGAAAGAAATCATGTACCATCAGGGAAAGTGGAAGAAAGACAGCTGCCTTCATAATCACTAGTCTGGCTGAAACAAACCTGTCATATTGAATTACACAGTTTGACTGTTAATAGTTATAAGCAATAATTTTCTCAAAACATGACTTTTCTTCCTAAAGTACCTCAGGCTGTGGGGACTTGCCTATTAAAATAAGCTGTCTTCTTTTTCCAGATTGCTCTGAGTGAATAGCTTTCTTAAATAAAATCAGAGTATGGTGCACTGATGTGAGCTACAGTTTAGATCATTTACTGCCACTATAGGAGGATGCACTGGTGGATGTGTATCTGTAGCTTTCCAGTAGCTAACAGCTTGAGAGTAGACAAAAACCAAGAGCAAATGCTAGTCTCATAAGGTTTTATTTTATCACAGTTATCGCTTTTTAAAAAAAACTGCTATTCTTCTTTAATTAGATTTTTTTTTAATAAATGAGAGGACTATACTATTGTGCTTTTCTTTTTTTTTTTTTTTTTTTTCCCTTTTAAATCCCAGTAATTGGGAAAAATGCATTTAATTTGCCTAAACTTTAGTTGTATAACCTCTGTTGCTCAGGAAGAATGGGTTAAATGTAGCTTGTAAAGGATGGATATTTTAAATTTAGAGTAAAAACACTAGTGAAGTACTCAATTTTGCCCAAGGAAGGGTAGAAGAAACAACACCAAGAACTGTAGATCATTATGTTGCACTTATGTTTTACAGTCTAGGGTCTCCTAGTTAGCGTACAAGTAGTTTAAGATTTCAAATTAAAACATTTGCTTGAATATTTTTCTGAGGTTTTGTTCTTGCATTGATTTATTTGAAGTCATCATAAGAAATAATAATGACAACTGTTCTTTTTTTTCTTCTCCCTTCTCTCTGCCTTTTAGTGAAAAACTAGAAGACTGCTCACGTAAGCTGATAAAGGAAAATGGTTTAAATGCAGGTCTTGCATTTCCTACTGGGTGCTCTCTGAATAATTGTGCCGCCCACTACACTCCCAATGCTGGAGATCCAACAGTCCTGCAGTACGATGATATTTGCAAAATAGATTTTGGGACACATATTAGTGGTTAGTTTTCATTTATGAATTAAAACTTTGAGAACATTCTTCAGTGCAAAGACTGTGAAGCTAATTAACCTCTGCTCATTTCAGGTCGTATTATTGACTGTGCTTTTACAGTCACATTCAATCCAAAATATGACAAACTATTACAAGCTGTAAAGGATGCCACAAACACTGGAATAAAGGTATGATCATTATGTAAGTCGTTTACCAAGTCTTCTACAGTAGACTTTGCAATTATTTTCCATTTATATTTGCACTTTATTTTCAGTGTGCTGGAATAGATGTACGTCTCTGTGACGTGGGGGAGGCCATACAAGAAGTTATGGAGTCTTATGAGGTTGAAATTGATGGCAAAACATACCAAGGCAAGTTCTTTTCTTTATATAAGGATAGTTGCTCTTAGAGTATATATATTTGTACAAGTATTGATTTATTTGTATCATACTGAAAAGACCTCTGTACTAGAAGTATGGTATGAGTGACTTCCATAAATACGTGTTTCTGGCTGGCTTGCCATTCCTCTGGAGAAATGTTCTTGGCTTATCCTTCCAAGTATTGGATCTTTAACAGATAAGATGAAGGCTAAACAGCTGTTTCAAAATGTACAAATGATTTGATACCTGCTGTTTGGCTTAATTAATAAACTTTTGTTACTGTTGGAGTTGCTAGTCTTTAATAATGAACTTTTGATGTAGCATACAAAACTAACTTGTGTCTTGGCTGGAGTTTGTACAAGATGTGTGGGCAGTTTTGTGTTTAGTTTCTCTGCACTATGGGTCACTATTATACTTTCAGTATGGGCTAACAAACCAAATTGCTTTAAAGGGTTTAACGTGTTCAGAAATTGCCTGTAATATTAATGTTTTCTTCAAAAGTGAAACCAATTCGCAATTTGAATGGACACTCGATTGGGCCATACAGGATACATGCTGGAAAAACGGTGCCTATTGTGAAAGGAGGAGAAGCCACAAGAATGGAGGTAAATGGAGTTCTTAAATCTTTGTTAAGTTTCCCCAGCTGTCACTGCAAGAATAATGTCTCCTGAGCAGTCCTAATGTGTGGAATTTGTGATCCTGGTGGATAATAGCAGCAGAGGAAAAACTTTGCTGTACTTTGTAGTGTTCCTGTAAAGGAGTGGTCACTCTTGTTTCATCTCAGTGGCTTCTCCGTTTAGCCCTGGAGTGTTCTGGTATCTAACACTTCTGAAATTGAAGTCTTGGAACTGTGCTACTTTAAAAAAAAACCAACCAAACAAACAAACAAAAAACCCCCAAACAACCAATGATTAAAAAAACCCTTGAAATCTGAATGGCCTTAGCGATGCTTACAGAAACTCTTGCATATATATTGCTCAATGTGTGTATGTTACTTAAACGCAGTGTTGGAATGTTGCACTAAGGAATGTTGCACTTAGGAGCAGGGAAAAGGACAGGAATTCAGATTTTGGGGTGAACTTGAGGGACCAGAGTTTTCCTGAAGGGTGTTTGGATTTGCCAGTCATTCTCACTTTCCTTATTTGTTCATTCTGTGATTAAAAAGACAAAATAACAATCTTCTCTTGCTTGGGTAGTTCCTGAGAAATATTTCTGTAGTGTTGTAGCTTTGGATGACTTTTTGATAGTACAGTTAGATATGATATTTTTCTTGAAAAGCTTCTAGTGCAGTTTTTCTTTGCAGATACAAAATAATTAAGCATAGTTCTAGTTCATGTGAGAGGCTAGATGGAAGATGTTGTTTGAATAGCGTTTTGGAGCAGGGGAAGAGAAATTGCTGTATGTGATGTGGCAAACTATGCCAATCGGAAAGGCAGTATTAAAATATGTAACCTGAGATTTAGCCACCATTTTGATGTAAGCTTGTGTTCTAACGAGATAAGAAGGCTTATTTAAAAGATTGGTAATGAGATAGAAGCTTTTCATTTCATTCTAAGCCTGATCAGCAATGATCACTAGTAAGCCCATCAGAGTAAGACAGACTTGTAAGAGCTGAATAGGGACAGGTGTGGTCTGGGCGGGATTGTTTTTTGAGGTAGGCTCACTCTCATCACCCAAAACTTGTATCGTAATTGTTGATCACCTTGTTAACGATGTGAGCAAAAAGACAACGTTTTAACTGTCATCTTATCTATAGGAGTGTGCAAAGGAATTAAAGAGTATTGGAAAAGGAAAAGAAAACGTTTGTGTTGTGTCCCCTTCCTGTTTTAGCTTTGTGAATGGTTAGGTCTTTTATATCATCCATCATCAGTGTATTACTAGTATAACACTTAAGTGTTCTTTAAGCAAATCTTACTTAAAGATTTCAGAGCTTTGAGAGTGTTTTAATTCAATATCCAGACACTAGGGACAAGACTTTTTTAATTTCTTCAGCTTCTGTAGGTTACTTAGGACACAATCCTGCATCATTAAAGACAGTGAGTTTTGCCAATGAAGAATGTGGAGCATAGCCAAGCTCTTACTGTACTCTGCTAATTATAGTATCAAACTGCAATGGAATGAGTTTTTTTGTGACAGAGAGAAATATAGCCTCTGATGATCCTTATTCTGAAAAAGTGGGTGTAAAGTGAATTTTTTTTGTGGCATTGTGTGTGGGTTTGTGTGGTTTTGGGTTTTTTTAATGAAATCAGTTGAATATTCAGGGGCATGTTTAAGAGGTTTTCTTGAATTTGAAGCCTGTGTTACTCCTTTTCATATGGCTTCTTATTTTTGGCTTGTGACTTTCAAAGTAGCTTAATAAATTGAAAACCCCAGCTCCTGCTGTGCGTTGATGTTTGATGCCCTATCTTGTTAAGTCCCTTTCACAGTCCTACCGTTAAGGACATGTGAGTCCACTTGGCAGAAATGAGTTTATATAATGGCATTTCAGTATGTTCTTGGCTAGAATCTTGATAATGCCCTTGCAGATATATATCACCTTCATTTCTTGAAGAAATTCATCTTGTGGAGTGGAAATGAGCAGGTTAAGGGTTTATACTAGCAGCTGTTACCAGAAAATTCTTGCAGAAATTGGGCAGAAAGTTCTTCAGTGCAGTAAGTCTCTGTAATCAACATCTATTTGCTATGTCTAAACTATACATTTCCTAGGACTTCTGTCTGAATAGCAAAGGAGAATTACTTCCAGTTAGCAAATGTTTTGCAGCAGAATGTAGTTTCTTAGCTATGTTAGATGTATGCTTTGACAATGTTATAACTGCAATGACTTTGAGAAATTGTGACTAGAAATGTGCTGGTATTTATGGCTTGAAACAAATAAAATGGTACTAACATAAATAGCTGATGATTTGGAGATGTCTGTAACTTTACTGTGTGAAATCTCCATATTGAATTTTTCTGTACATTGATTTGGTGATTGAATATATTCACATTTATTTACTTGTATTCAGCAGTTGTTATACTGAGATCATTATATCACAATGGCCCAATGTCACTTATTTTCATGTTGCAATATGTTCCCTCTTTTTTTTCTCTCCTTAGGAAGGTGAAGTATATGCTATAGAAACCTTCGGTAGCACAGGAAAAGGTGTTGTTCATGATGATATGGAGTGTTCTCATTACATGAAGAACTTTGATGTTGGGCATGTGCCAATAAGGTTGGATTTTGTTTGGTTTTTTGTGTTGGTATATTGTGCTAGAGCTACCACCCTCTCGGGGTTCAGATTTGATACAATGCAGGTTCTTCACTAATTAATAAGGCTGTCAGAGGACCCAAAGGGTGGTGTTAGCAATGTTCTTGTTATGAAATACGCTCTGATTGTAAATCTGGACCAATACGGAATTATTCCAAAGAATCTGGAAATGGAGAAAATACATTATTATGTCTTCAGAAATTTAGATTGCTTTTTAACAATCTTGCCATCATTAGTCTTTTTTAATAATTAATAATGTATAGATTATGTTTGTCTATTTGTATATTAAATGTATAGAATTTTTTTTTTTAAAATCAACATCTGTATTATGGTTGTGTGACACGGTCTTTGTCTTAGTGCTGTTCCCAGAATGTATCAAGCAATTCATGTAATCTGTTTTGTTCCTATGGCTGTTTTGTGGGTTTTAAGTTCTTGTTTCAGTGTATTGCTATAAAATGAAATAGAGCAGTAATTTTCAGTTTTCACTGGGATTGCGTTTTGGCATTTCTAAGAGTGCAGCATATTTTCTGAAGTGAAAGCTCTTATGGTTAGAAACATAGCAGGCAGACGTGCTTTTCCAGATCTATTTAGTCTCCATAGAACAATCTAGTAATATGAAAAAGGCGAGGGGGTGGAGAATTAGCCTAAGGGTTGGAAAGGAACTGCTTATGTTTGGAAATAAGTTTATTTCTTAGCAGATCTATAAATCTCTAATTTTTATGCTTATATATTGTAAGAAGGATGAATAAAAAAAGCTTACCAAGTATTTGACTTCAGAAGTAAGACTTCAGAGTTTTAAGCCAACAAGCTTACACCTAAATTAGTTCAGATTATTAACAACTTTTGATCAGGAAGAATTCTGTTTTTCTTTATAAAATGAATTGTCCTTTTGTTACTTAAGAGAATGATTCCTGTCACTGCACTTAGTTCTGCTTGCGTAGTTAGATGCAGGTATGTTCACAATCTAACTTCCCCTATTTGAAATGGATGGCCAGTGTGTTTGGCAGCATTCAGAGTTTTTTTGAAGGCTATCTTTTTGCAGGAGGAAAATGCACCTTTTTTTTTTTTTTGCAAACAGAACACCTGATTGATGTAGAAAGGCGTCCCAAGATGTGTTAAAATACCTTGAAATCTAACCTTTTTCTTAATTGGTGTGTTTTATTTCTGTAGTGAATGCTTGCTGATGATACCTCTTTCTTCTCAAACTTGTTCTTCCTTTTTTCTGCAGGCTTCCAAGAGCAAAACACTTGCTAAACGTTATCAATGAAAACTTTGGTACTCTTGCCTTCTGCCGCAGATGGCTAGATCGCCTGGGGGAGAGTAAATACCTAATGGCATTGAAGAACCTGTGCGACTTGGGTATAGTGGATCCATATCCTCCCTTATGTGACATCAAAGGCTCGTACACAGCACAGTTTGAGCACACTATATTGTTGCGCCCAACGTGCAAGGAGGTTGTCAGCAGAGGAGATGACTACTAAACTCAAAGCCACCTCAGCACCTTTATACTCTAGGCGTTGTTGGAACATACTATACCAGAATTAATTTGCAACATTTGTCTGTTTTAACAGTGGACTGATGTAATACTTTCCATATTTGGAAAGGAAGGTATTTAATCAAAGGCAAGTCTTCTTATGTAACTAACCGAGGAAAAAGCTTTCAGGCCTTTAGAAATATTTCAAAAGTTACTTATTTTTTCTGTTCAGGGAAATACGTGCTATAAAGCTCAATTTTTAGTTTGGAATGAGTTATACATTTTGTTTTGAACATTTATGATAAAAGATGCTTTTCAAATATTTATATTACCATATTCCTACTTGAATGCTTTGAATGACGACACCTGATTTCTGCGCCCAAGTCCTCTATGATATTGCCTTTTAAACTTCCTGGAATCCATTTTGTAAAAAATAAAGACAAATTTTCAGATCTAAAAATATAATATACTTTTTAGAAGTCTGGTTATGATTCTGGTCAGGAGTCTGCTGGGAAAACGCTCTATTAAATATTTTACAAACTTGATTTACCATTTCTCGTCTTGAAACTGCAACTTGTCTTACCCTTAATATGAAACTTTGCCTTTTAGTGCTTATGTAAATCGTCGTGTCAGTGCTGGGATACAGGGCAAGAAGTCATCAACTCTTTGCAGGACAGAATGTGACTTTAGTAGAGACGCGTGGCGTGATTTGGTTTTGAGAGTACCAGTCTTTGTGTTTGGAACATGTCAAACACATTTTTTGGTCTCTGTTGCTGTTACCAGCAACATGCAACTTTGGGCTGAAGTCAACTGTGAATATTAGTATGTATCCCTACATATTCTTTGCCATTGGCATGCCTTTTTGCATGGGGTATAATTTTCCTTCGTGTGATTCCCAGTTGTCTTTTAAGTACGCATTAGATGGGACAAGTTGTGGGGACAATGAAAATGTTAATTTAGTTTGGAGGGTTGAAAGTTCTTCCATACAGGCAAACTAGTCTGGAGAATTTGATGTTTTCTTGATCTGAGAGGTCATTCATTACCTGTCTTCCCACTGCAGCGAATCTGACTGGTGAATCTCATTTCGAAAGGTGAATTAAATACCATGGCTCGTCAGGCCTAGGTGCCGTATGTCTTCCAGTGCTGTATATTTACCTCATGACTTGCATATTAAAATTTTATGTAGTTATTTAAAACAAAAACAACAGCTTCTTTAATAGGGCAATACCAGTGCCTTAAACTGCTTAGGAAACAGAGACACTTCACCTGCTCCTTTTATAGTGACAGCGTGTGTTTGTTTATAGAGGAGTTTGTATTAATTTAGAAATGTCAGTTCTCTCCCCCTCTGTCTTTGGGTAAAAGCTGCAGTTTGTCCTTTACGTGACAAAACTCTGGTACGTGAGCTGCAGTTTAGAGGGGAACAGTGTCATGTACTGCCTACACCTTAAAAATAATAGACATCAGTGGGTTTTTTTTCTTGTTCGTAAGTATTATTTAAACTTAGTGCTGTTTATAGAAATGGATTTAATAGGATACTGAAATGTGTATTTTTGTTGTTGCTGTTTGGGAGTCTTGGCATCCCAGCAATGAATTTTAAGTAATTTATGCAGCTGTGTGGGCATGTGTGTCTCAACTTCCAAACAAATGGTAGCTAGCGTACGTGTTTGTGCACTGCAAAGTAAAAACTGGCACTTGAAAGGATCTGCGATGAACAGGGTAGAATTAATGGTTTCCAGCTCACTTACCCTGTTTGGCAACAAGCCTGGTTGCTACAAATTCTGCTAGAAACCAGTAAGGCAAATCGGCTTTGGTTCTCAGCCTCTTACTCACTAATTCCAGACTTTTCTCTATAGAAAGATAGCCTGTTAGTAGCTCAGTGACATTTGGTACTGTTCTACAGCTTCAGGCTTTCTTTATCTTCACTGGTGGTTACTTCAAGAACACTTAGCATTACAGATCAATGATATGTTTTCCTCCCGTTATCTTTTCTTTTACCTGAACATAATCAGAAGGTCCAGACCAGCAGAGCTACCTTGGACTATGGCCTATTCTTTTAACTTTTAAAATTACTGGCTGTTTGCTAATTCACATACAGAAGCTGATAATCATGCATAACAAATTGTAGAGGAAATGCCTCAGAAAACTACTTGCAGAACAGGATGATTATTTGTTGCCATTAAATTTATTTGGGTTTGTCTGGATACGTGCTGCTTGTGCTGCTGACCGTCCTGCATTTACACCTGTCAGTATAGAAAGCAAGCTCTATTTCCACCTCCTCCTTGCATTTAAAAAAAATAAAATACATTCCTGTATTGCTTTCACGCTCTTCAGGCTTTTCCTATTGCTGTAAGTGTAGTTACGAAGTCCTGGTCATGCTGTCTTATAACTGGACCATGTTGTCTTGTCACTTGAGAAAATCAAAAGTTTATCAAAGGCTTTTGAGGCAGATACTGAAGTCTGTCTTCCTCAAATACCCAGAAGATGGGAATCATCTTGTTTCTTGAGTACATGCAACACCAGAAATGGTAATAGTTTCTGTAGAGACTATGTTTATTAGAGGTGCCGGAGAGTTCAGAACCTACTTTGGAGGGTTTTTCCTTCATGCGGACCTTGTGAGACACGTGCGTCATTAGAGAATGTACAGCTTGACCTCATATGATCTGTCCTTTTGATGAAGGTATGGCCTAAGATTTTCCTAACCAGGAGACTAATTTTAGAGTCAACACGCTTCTCTTAGATGTGGGTTTGGTTGGGTTGGGTTTTTTTTCTCTCTTCCCCCTGCTTTTTGATCACCTACTCATAAAGTCTTCAACCTAATTTAAGTCTTCTGTTAATATGGAGTCTTGTACTAGATTTCTGACTGTAAAATAGCAAAGTTACTGTGTCTCATGTTTGCGTTAGCAGCACCCTAATGCAGTGCATGCGCTTGCTGGGGGCAGCGGGTAGTCAGTCTGTGGGTGTCTTTCCCAGGTTGTTGAAATATTTCAAGCCTGCCCCCTCGACCTGTACGAAAGTAGCAGGATGAGGCAGAAACTTTTTGACTGCAGCTTGCGAAACCAAAGTTGACTTTGTCCCAAACCAAAAAGCTCTGTTGCATTAGAGTTTCGGTGAAAGCCTCTTGGCAGTTGCCAAGAAAGCGACTGCCCGCAGCAAACGGGGAGCGCTGGAGCTGCCCCAGCGCTTTCCCTTGGGCAGCGTGCCCCTCGGCCGGAGCTGGGCGCGGGATGCCCGTGTCCAACGCTTTCTGTAGCGTGGGACGGGGAAACCGGGGCTGATGGGTGCGAACGCAGCCAGCCATGAAGTGGAGGTCTTGCATGGAGGGATGGGGTTGGTTGTATTTGTTTCTCAAAGCTTCTGCAGCGTGGGTACTTTGTAGAAGATATAAAAAATTCTTACAACTAGAGGGGCTTTCCTTCTAAAGGATAGATTTTACTGCTTTTACTTGAATCAGAGGTAGTAGTATTCAAAGTCAAAAGTCTTCTGTTTAAAAATGTCAGCTTGTGGTGTTGATGGTAGATTTCCTCAGAGTTTCACACTTCACATTTTAGCTTAAAAAATACCACCTTACTAGAAAGATCAGCGTTTTCCCTTTTTAGTGGCAGGTTTTATTGAAAATTGAAATAAATTTGATGCTAACTAGCAACTGTCAGGTATATTCCTAGGGACGTACTCTTCTACTTCAGACTCTAGCTTGCCAAGTAACAGCGGTTCTGGCACCAGCTTCATGGAAGCTGCTGTGTCGCAGCCTGGCTTGCAAGGGAGCAGGATTTTTAAGTGTGAGTGTAACTGCAACTTTTTGGAGAGGAGGCGGAAGACAGGCCGAGAGAGTTGGGGTGGTTCAGCCTGGAGAAGAGAAGGCAGGCTCCAGGGAGGCCTTATAGCAGCCTTCCAGTACCTGAAGCAGGGCTACAAGAAAGCTGGAGAGGGACTTTTTACAAGGGCATGTAGTGACAGGACAAGGGGTAATGGCTTTAAACTGCAAGAGGGTAGATTTGGATTAGATACAAGAAAGAAACTCTTCACTATGAGGGTGGTGAGGCACTGGAAGAGGTTGCCCAGAGAAGTTGTGGATGCCCCATCCCTGGAAGTACTCAAGGCCGGGTTGGATGGGGCTTTGAGCAACGTGGTCTAGTGGAAGGTGTCCCTGCCCATGGCAGGGGGGGTTGGAACTGGAGGATCTTTAAAGTCCCTTCCAACCCAAACCATTCTGTGATTCTATGAAATAGGGCACCTAGGGAGGGAGATAAAGTTGCTGTTACAGTGAGAAAACTGCTGTTGCGTCTTCCAACCTCATTGTGTATGTTACCTTCAGTAAATTAAAATAATATTACATAAAAGTACAAAAAGAGAGTAAGATGGTATCGTGGAAACTTAATGATGTGATGTGTAAACATGACTGGAATTTGTTCATTTGATTTTTACAGGTGGTGGTTGGAGGTAGAGCAACTTGGCCAAATCCTACTTACTTCAAATATTTTTCTTACAGGAAAGAAGAGGAGAGTTAGGCTTTTTATAGTTAATCATTTGCCAGAATTTTGCATTTCCAACTTGTTGGTACTCGGCATTCCGTAGAACATCAATCAGTTGTCCATAAACAAAGGCAGGCGGTATATTTTCTTAAGTCCATTCACAAAATAATGTTTCTGCCAAATGGCTTTATGAAGGTGTGTTTAGAGATAAAGACCATGTAACTTGAGAACAGCAAAGCGTGCTTTGGAACAAATGTTATTTTTATATGAATTTTTTCAATAGTATTTTTTTTTTTTTCTACACAGATTCAGGAGGCGGTTCTGTTTTTACAAATTGAAACGTTTGAGTACTTTTAAAGTAAATGAAAAAATAATTGGACAACTGTGCTGTGACTTTTTCGGGGGTTTTGTTTTGTGTTTTTGTCATGGCAGCCACCCAACTCTTGTAACTAAGGTTAAAAGTCATAGATTTTTTTACCTTTGCTTTTATACCAATGCTGACTTCTCTCGTTTTGCAAAGCTATAGTGCTATTAAAAAAAAAAAAAAAAAGCTGTGTAGACTAGTAGCAGTTAAGATGAAGAGTAAGCCTTTTGCCTAGTTGTTTTTGAGCTTTAGGTGCCTACTTCCCCAGTTCTTGAAGTTTAATGTTTCCCAGTAAGGCCAGATCTCGGAATCCCTTAAATTGGAGCAAGCTGTATAGAAGCCGTATTTATCACTAGATACCAGTGAAGACACACGATCCCACTGCATGCTGTCTGGATGCATGTATCTGTTACCACCTGGGACTGGAATATGGTATTATTTTTCAGTTTAAGATGGGCTGCTTTGAGCTGCATGATGGGTCTGAGTGCATTCCGGGCAGGTTCGCCGATGATACAAAGCGGGGAGGAGCAGCCGGTAGACCAGCCGGGGGCACTGCCGCCCAGAGGGACCTGGGCAGGCTGGGGAGACGGGCCAACAGGAACCTCACGCAGCTCAACAAACACAGGGAAATGCCTGGTCCTGTGCCCGGGGAAGGAATAACCCCCGGCAGCAGTGCAGGCTGGGAAGCAGCTCCCCAGAGAAGGGCCCGGGGGACAAGCTGACCGTGAGCCAGCAACGTGCCCTTATGGCAAAGCAAGCCAGCAGCCGCCGGGGCTGCATCAGGCAGAGCATTGCCAGCAGCTCGAGGGAGCTGATCCCTGCCCTCTCCTCAGCCCTGGTGCTGGGAGTCCGGTGCTGCCTTTCCCAGTACAAGACACGGACCTACTGGAGTGAGTCCAGCAAAGGGCCACGAAGATGAAGAAAGGGCTTGGAGCACCTGATGGAGGAGGAGAGGCTGAGAGAGCTGGGAGTGTTGAGCCTGGAGAAGGGAAGCTCAGGGGGATCTTACCCATGTGTGTAAGCACCTGATGGGGGAGCAAAGAAGACTGAGCCAGGCTCTTCTCGGTGGTGCCCAGTGAGGGGACAAGAGGAAACGGGCGCAAACTGAAACACAGGAGGTGTCGTTCAGACAGAAGAAGAAACTGGTTTTACTGTGAGGCTGGTCTAGCACTGGCACGGGCTGCCACGAGAGGTTGTGGTGTCTCCATCCTTGGTGCTGTTGAACCTGAGTGCACACAGCCCCGAGCAAACTGTTCTAGTTGACCCTGTTTTAAGCAGGGTTGGTCTCTACAATCTCCAGAGGCCCCTTCCACAAGGAACAATTTTGTGCACCCTCCTCAAATGTACTTGGTAGGTGACTAGTTATGGCGTGGTATCACTTCCCTTGTGTATCTGGGGAAAAAAAATCCAGCCTCTCTCCTGAAGGGCTGAGGAAGGGAGTCAGCAAGTGAACTCAAACAATGCGTGTAAAACTGTAATTACTGGTAACATTTCTAGCGTGAGCGGTAGTCTGTGTGCGTGTCCACACTGTGGTTGGCTGCCTAATTACTACTCATAAAGCATGACCGTGTGTGTGAGGTGGTCCTGAACCCTTCATTAAAAATAATTACTACACAATTGCTTTACCAAGTTCCTGCAAGCACTGATTGCTTGTGCAATGAGAGAAAATTCAGCGAGGGCAGCGTATGGAGCTCTAGGTAACCAGGTAGCAGGTATCTGGGCTGGAGACAGCTCGGCAAGGGAGCAGAACCTTCAACCTGAACCTGTTTTTCCAAATGTGGATTGAAATGAAAAGTGGAGAGGGGAGAGAGAGAAGGTTTGTGGCTTCTTGAGATGCTTTCACATGATTAGTCTTTCATGCAAGGAACTCAACTACCAGACCAGCTCCCTGCTGATAAAGGAGGGAGCTCTGGAACCATCAGGTGGGTTTGCCTGAGTCTCTTCTGTTATAACAGACCACTCCACCTAAGGACACCCCTGTTGCTGATACAGGTCCTGGACCCTTAGCTTTGCAGCTCTGCAGAACTCCTGCAAGTGAGTTGTGGAACCCTGACCCCAGGAAAAGCGGCTGCTAAAATGGGTGGGTGGTTTTTGATCAAATCACTGCCTGGTTTCCTAAGGCCTACAGCATGATGTAGGTTTCTGCACTGGCTCTGGTATTTCTGCTGGTTTTGTCATTGGTCCTGAACCTTGCAACGTCCTTGGCTCCAGTTAGACCTCTATTTTAAGTACTTACTTGAGTGAAGCAAGGTGGAATATAGGCATTGACTCACACTGTACTTGAGCCTTACCCTAGGTAAAGGGTGCAGAGCTAGATACTTATGAGCCAGCAAGTATTAAGAACCAAAGGAGAAGCTGTTGAGAAGCGCACCTGAATTGGCTCATCCTTAGGCTGGACTGCAGTATTCACCTCTCTCCTTCCTGCTGCTTGGATTAGGACTATAACTCTGTGCTTGAGCGTGCCCTTTCTCCTTCCATTCTGTTGTTCTACCCCAGAGAGCACCAACGGGCAGAAAGCAGACTGCTTTTGCTAAGCTAACAATGTCTTTTAGAGAAAGCCTTGAGACTTACTAACGCTTGCTATGGTGAGAGGAAATGCAGGGGAACAGCCTGGGCAATCCTTCTAGAAAAGCTGGCAGGGTAAGATTCTTTCTAAGGGACCTGAGTATGTGCTTAACACTGATAACTGAGGCTAATGAACTCCCACCCTCCCACTGCTCTCTACAAGTAAGTCCCAAGGGAGACTCTTCCATTAATGCCTGAGTCTCTTAGGACCCCTACATACCTGGTTGCGATGCTCTCAGGGGAAGAAAAAGTATCAGAATTTGGAAAGGTAATTAGCACAACTCTTTCCCCTTCCTTTCTATTCCCCTCAACTACCTGTAAGTAGAAAGAAGTGTTTAAACTACATTCATTTCCTCACCAGAAAGGGCAGCAGAGAAGGAAAGTATCTGGAAGACAGCACAGCTGTAACAAGTAGATTTGTCAGACCATCTTGCTTCAGCAGGTGGCCCTTGGCTTAAAAGCAAAAGGACCAAACTGCTTTTACACAATTAAGTAAAGAAAGTTTGAGATCCAAGGCTGCTATGTGCGCACTATAATATGGCATCTTTCAGAACCATAGATAGAAATAGTTGGAAAAGTCATTAATAAAACTAGCTGTTAAGTCAGTGACAGATGGCCACAGCACTCTTACAGTTAATGCCTTCACCCATGTCAGATAAAGCTTAATAATAATTTTTAAAAAAAAAAGATTGTAATGCTAGGAACTAATTCCAGTACACGCATGGTTTTCCGTCCACATCAAGGCATTTTATTGAGGTATAAACTTTGCAGAAGATGAGGTAACAATTTGCATAGGACTTATGCAAAATAACTTCACAATTAAAATTTACTTGGCATTAACTACTGTATGTGGAGAACAACTGATAATGCCTGCTTCTTAGATTCTCCTCAATGCACAGTTCTGTTAACGCTAGTGGTAGGACCATGGAGAAGGTACAGCAGTTGTAGCTAATGAGACCAGTCAGATTGAAAATGTTTTCACACAAATTTTACAGCTTCTTTTCAGTGGTTTGTGTTAGAGACTACTGAAATATCAATGCTTGCTACAATTGAAAACAAGTTTGTCCAATGCAAGAAAGGGGGTGCTAACATTCTTGTAGCAATGACTGTGGGGTGGGTGAGTGTGGCTTTGTTGGTGGTGGTTGATTTTTTTTTTTTTTTTTAAAGAAAGCTTTTTAAGTTATTGGAATAAAAAGCCCCTAGTTGTCAAAAGCTAGTACTTTGAATTTGGCACTTGAGTTTTAAGGTGTCAGACTTCTTAAGGCTAAAACACACAAGTGTTGGTAAAGATACATTCTTGTGCTATTAAAACTCCTCTTACATGAAAATAAGTACAAGCTCCGTTTCCTTAATTTCAGATTTTAAGAAATTCTTATCAATGTATCTTTAGTGTAGCTCCCCTGAAGGCTCCTTTGAAGCTTGTAAAATAATTTCACTTTAGTCATAAAGAATATACAGAAAGTTTTCTACGAAAAGTTCAGTTACTATTTGACATGTAAAACATTCCTTGCTGGTGAATGTTAATATTCTAAGACCTAGTAGCAATTCCTGCAGACAGGAAGAATCATGATATCATTAGAACTATACTATAAGATGTACACAAGCATATATAGAAAATTAACCAGAGAAACATCAGTTGACCATTGAAAGTCATTTTTCTAAACCAATTCAAAAAGATTATCAAAATACAAAACCAGCTTAAAAAAAGAGCCTGAGGTAAGAGTAAAATGCAAATAGCAATCTTTTTCTTAAAAAAATAGCTGTATTGAAATTCTAGGTACTTAGAAAGTTAATGTCAATAAAAACTTTTACTAACAATTGTAAAGAGTACTTTAACTAATACAAAAGTATATAAACATTGTACACAAATTCAAAGTAAGAAAGTACAATACCATACTTTCGTTTCATTTAAAAATATATAGTTATGACAATTCAAACTTTTACCATACACACAGTTAACTGGCTTTGGATTAGCTGCTACTCCATGGAACAGTCAGCTAATTCTGTCTGCTGCTGACTTTCAGCTGTGCTAGGACATGGTATTTTACCCTGTCCATTTGCCTGAGTAAGTCGTTGGCTGTAAAACAAAATGTAAGCTTGAGCCTTGCATACTTCTTCCATAGTGCACATGTTGAGTTTCGAATCATTGCAGTGTACCCAAAATCCTGCAGTGAAGAAATACACCAAAAAAAAGTCATCAGGACGCTCATTTGAGGTAATTGCATTGTATTTAGTAATTAGTTAGTGAGTCACATTTAACAACTTCTGTAGAAACAGTATACCGTTTCAGTTGATCTAGTATTTTTGCCTCTACATTTTAAAACCCCAGCTTAGCTTCCTCAGATTTACGTGGGTTTACAGCCAGAACACATTTAACAAGCCAATACAAAAATTGAACTGGCTTGGCCTACAGAACTGCAATTCTCGTCCCAGGCAGTTCAGCTACAAGCAACTCCCTTTTGCGTTTGAGAAAAGACAGTAAGCTTATCAGTTTAGAATTATGAACACTCCTTATTTCACAGCCGGTTCCTACCTCCTTCTGAATTGTAGCAGTAGGCAGTGTAGTGCCCTGAGCCAAATCCTTTCCCGTGATGCATTACCACAGCAGACAAGTCGTAGATAAAGCAGTCAGGTAGGAGGGACTTGAGGGATTCTCTGCAGCAATAAGGCTCCATGTTCAGCATTTGATCAAAATTAACATGTACGCCAATCTTCTCACGATGATTGCGTCCTGACCACCTGGAAAGTTAAGTCAAATGAAAAGTTGCGTTTTTTTCAAAGAAAGAACACAGCATTCCGAATTATGTTTTAACATAACAAGTGTTACCTTCATTACTGTCTTTGTGTACAAAATAAATGCTAATTTGCACGCTTTTTTCCTAGGCTTCCTCTTTCAATTCTCCTTTATTTCAAGGCCTTTTAAAATGTGTCTATGGTACCTACTATTCTCATCTTCTGAAATATCCATCGTCAGATCTGTGTAATGGTGAGTGGGGAAGTACTCCCCACGCATTTTATCTCATTGGTATTTCTCACTTATTCTATCTCACTTTCAGTTTCCTTTGTATTTGGGACAGACTCTGGACTAATACATGGACTAAGAGTTCAGAGAGATGCGGTCTCCACTTCCTTACTCTCAGGCTAATGCATTACTGTATTGGGTTATATGAAGGTTATGCGAGACTTTCACCGAATACAACCTCTGTTTGTACATTAGTGAATATGAGCATTTACTCTACCTGAAGACAACACAAGATTAATTTTTTACCAACAGAGTTCAAAGCAAGGTTAGTAGGTTTTGACTGAAAAGAAGGATGAAATAATTTTGGTATTAAAGTAGCAAGTAGTTGGAATCTAAAAGGTCAATTCTCTACTTACATATCTTACTGATATTTAAATTAAGCAAGAAAAAGAAGTTTCTAATAATTATTTCTCATCATACTAGTAAAGGGAAATGAAACCGATGCTGAAAAACATTGATTCCCAAGCAGTGGAAGAGCAGGACTGAATGGGTCAGTTCGCAACACTGTTCGTTGTGGTACTACTTACCTAAACCGTTTAAGGTGTAATCTGAGAACCTGAGGTAGTCGACACACCATAAGCTGCTTCTGAGCTTCTGTGAGTATAACTGGTTTAGAAGAAAACTTCCTTCGTTTTGCTGAGGCCAAACACACAGTTACACAATACAAATCTCGTAACAGCCTTGTATTTCAGTCTAAGACTTAGCCACCAAATTTGTGTGGACCTAAATAGCTACTGTATGTGCCTCCTTAAAAAGGATACACTCTCAGAGCCATTTTGCAAGGATTACTTTACAATGCGAGTATAAAATATTTGTGGTCACTTAGTCAGCTTAAGTTGAAAAGCTGATGGGTTCTTCAGATGGGAGTATCAGGATCCCCATCAGTGTGTGATCAGACTTTATCTAAGAGAAGCATCACACTTTAAAACATCCTTTGAACAATTCCATCTTCTAGATGGTGAGTAATAGCTGCCAAGTGACCACACCAGGACTTTCTTTGCAACATACTTTTACGACTTTTAGCATTTTCCTTCCACGCTTTCGCAGCCAGTTTACTTTTATACTTTACACAGAGAACGTATGCATGAGTACATACTGCCTTTACTCACTGTTGCACTGATCACATGCATATATCTTTCCTTCCAAAGCTTCAGTTTCTGTAAACTTGGCCAGCATTTCTGTCAGCAGACATGGATACTGAGTCGACATCTCCTTGCCGTTGCAGTGGTACCTCTCAGGAAACTCCAGGGACAGGTCCCAGAAAGGTTCTATGGTATTTGATTTATTGTCACAGGCAAGACATGTAACCTGTAAAACAGTATTTCACCAGTTGCTTACACTCAAAAACTTACTTTGCTAAAGTGTACCATAACATAACTCTAATTTTTTTTTTCCCTAGAGACAACTGATGCAACCATAGAAAAGGCACAGCCATTTAACAAAAGAAATGATACACCTAATTTCTCCGAAGCAGCATGTCCAATACTGTTATCACAAATAGGTATGTGTTCTTATGTTTTACTGACAAACAAAAGCAGTGTCAAAATGGTCTGTCTGGGGCTGTCCAAGAGAAAGCAGCTGGTGGAGTCTTGGGAGTCTTTTCTCCAAAAAAACCACATTCCAAAAAGAAAATTTACATGAAAGAGAGAAACTATAGTTTAAGTTAATTTAAAAAAAAAACAAAACAAAACACAACACAACAAAAAGAACACCACCAAAACCAAACAGCTGGGGATTTTAAAGTCATATCCTTCTTACTTTGTAAGTCTTCCAGGGAAGCCTGGATTAGGAAGCACACTTCTTCAAAGAAAAATTAACAGGTAAAAATAATTTATTTCTTCTTTCAGTAAGTGGATCCATCGTCACACTAGGGAAAGGACAAGCAGTAAGACAACATAAATAAAATGTCAAGAAGTGAAATGAGTCAACCTGGAAAATGCAGACAATATAGCAGGGGACAATTAATTTATGATAACATTCAGTATTTAGGAAAGTAAGCTAAAAGCAGTTGCTCTTCTATGCTGGAATGGCAACACATTAGGTGTTGATTTGCAATGCAGTCTTCTAAAAGCCAGCTCAAGCTGTTTATAAAAGAGCGTCGCATCATTTGAGTATTCCTCCAAAGGACTTCCACCCTTCCATGATCCATGTGGATGAATAATTTCTAGTAGTAGCTGAACCTATGCGGTAGTGAAACTCCATTTAGACTGTAACAAGCATAGTTCATAAAGGCTATAAAGAAATACCAGTAATACCAAGTAAGTGTGTGTGTGTGTGTGTGAGACTAAAGATATGTTCACTTTGGTGTGTTGAATGCAACAGAATACAATACAATCCTGAAGAGTAATTACCTGAATTTCCTACTGTCAATGTATTTATTGGCTTATACATTGCAACTGATCACTAACTCAAGCAGCTCTAACCTCACTGCTCTAGAAAAGACGCATTCTGAAAATAAGTTGAATTTTACTTGGGCTCAGATAGATAGCTTTAACAGAGCTTCCATAACCACCCAACACAGAATCATAGAATCGTTTAGGTTGGAAAAGACCTTTAAGATCATCCAGTCCAACCATTAACCTAACATTACCAAGTCCATCACTAAACCAGTTAAGGGTACAGTAGCAATTTCATGTTTCCTGGCTTGGTGGCTGGATTACTTTTTAACGAAGTAAAACAAGGAATCATTAAGATTGGAAAGGACCTCTAAGATCATCATTCCATTCATCAACCCAACACCACCATGCCCACTAAACCATGTCCCAAAATGCCATGTCTACCTGTTTTTTGAACACTTCCAGGGATGGTGACTCCACCACCTCTCTGGGCAGCCTGTTCCAATGCTTGACCACCCTTTCCGTAAAGAAATTTTTCCTAATATCCAATCTAAACCTCCCCTGGCGCAGCTTGAGGCCATTTCCTCTTGTCCTATTGCTAACTACTTGGGAGAAGAGACCAACACCCACCTCCCTACAACCTCCTTTCAGGTAGTTGTAGAGAGCGATAAGGTCTCCCCTCAGCCTCCTCTTCTCCAGGCTAAACAACCCCAGTTCCCTCAGCTGCTCCTCATAAGGCCTGTGCTCCAGACCCTTCACCAGCCTTGTTGCCCTTCTCTGGACACGCTCCAGCACCTCAATGTCTTTCTTGTATTGAGGGGCCCAAAACTGGACACAGTATTCCAGGTGCAGCCTCACCAGCGCTGAGTACAGGGGCACAGTCACCTCCCTGCTCCTGCTGGCCACACTATTCAACATGTTCCCACCCCCTTCCCCAACAATTAAAATTTTCCCACCAAAAGATTGAAGGAACTCAAAATTTTCATATAGGACCAACTGTCAAGATATGGTTATTTATCAGCTCAGAATAACAGCCAAGTGTGATGAGACACCACCACTCATTTTGCAGTACATGGAATATCGGATATCTCCTTAAGTTTGCACCACACGGGTAAACAACTGCCAAATTAAATCTCTACAAGCATGCTTCCTATTTAGGAAAATACCACAAGTTGTTTGGAACAACTAATACAAAGACGTAGTAATAAAGGAATGAAAATCCACGAGGGATCCAAATACTATTATTTCACAGGCACGCCTTTGTGTTGCTGTTCTACATAAATTCAGTGTAGTTCTCTTCAGTTAGGTTAGTAAGCCTACACAAGTGTAAAAATATACTCAGTTTTGTTCAAGAGCCTCTATTTTCCTCTGACGGTTTGCTGTCATGTAATTATTCACCCTGCTTTGTCTGTTATTTCACGATCATTTACATAAGGACAGATCTGTCACCTTATGGTACCTTCCTCCTAGGTGTTCTTGTGAGTAAATATTTAATGTGTTCATTAGCTACAACAGCTCACACACAATCTGTGCATTAGCTACCTAATGCACACGTGTATTTGTGTACCAGCATACATGTTTAGCAGTGGAGTTAGGAAAGCAGTTAGCTGCTTTAAGTTCTAAGAAGACGAAAACACCACTGCCTTGTTCTTAGAAAACAAAACTTCGAATTTACATGGCAGAAAAGAGGAGAATCTTCTGTTTTAATTTACACTGACAGGAGCTTCTTTTGTAAGTGCTAACATCTGGCAACGTTTCAAAGCCACAAACTATTAGTAATTCAGAGCTGGAATCTAGACTTGGAGACAAAATGATGTGTTTGGCCACAGTTCAAGCTAACTCCAGCATAAACACAGAATGACTAATAGATTTCTGCTGTACAAATGGGTGATTTTGTTGGGCCAAAAGTTTATTTAATTGATGAGTTACTTAAGAATTTGTTGCACATGAATGCACACTGAAGATTAACGGGCTCAGGATGAAGTACATACATGATCTCAGTACAGATAATTTTAACAAGTTCTGAGGTTTTAAATTTAGTGTGTAACGTTAACATGAACTCAATACAGATAATTTTAACAAGCTCTGAGGTTTTAAATTTAGTGTGTAATGTTAATAATCGAGGTTATTTTAAGATCCTCCTTCCCGTCTCGTTAGTAAGTACTATCCCAAAGAAAAAAAAAGGGGAAAAAGGGGGGGGAGGGGGGGAGAAGGGGGGGGAAGGGGGGAGAAAAGGGGGAAAAAAAATCGACCCAGCTTCCAATTCTTGCCTCTCAAAAAAAACCACAAAAAGATAAACTGATGCAATAGTGCTGCTTCTCATCTCGTCATGCAACTGTGAGCAAAGCTGATTTGTGTTGACAAAATCCTGTACTGATACAGAGCTGCACTTATTTCCCCAAATGCAAGACATTCCTGCTCACCATGACACTGTAGCAGAGTTGAACTCTTCAGAGTTATCCTGGATTTGCACACTTGCCAACAGCCAAGTAACCTGACATATTTGGATAAGCATACACCTAACCGTATCAGCCGCAGCGCGCTAACTGTTCCTGTGCACACTCTCACTCAGTGGTAAATGAGAGGTAAGTCAGGGCTGGAACAAAGGTTGGAATTATTTTTCTTGGCCAGGGCTGAGCTTACAAATTGGATTACTCAACAAGTAGGAGGATCCCTACCCTTCTGTAGAATCTATCTGCACTGGCCTGTCCATCAGCACAGCCTTCACAACATTGCCATCACTTCTCCTTCTGTTCTAAATGGGGCTCTCTTATCTCACACTCCACTACCATTCACACGGTACAACACAGATTTTCTTTTTTGATGAAAAGCACTGATGCTGTAGAAACTGCTCAAAAGTTAGTTAAAAAAGATGTGATGTTTTTATTAAAAACAAAACAAAACAAAAACAAACTAAAAAGCCCACCAAACATAAACTCCAAGGGCTGGCAAAATAACTTTTTATGGTATGAGTATGCACAACAGTAATAGGGAAGTGAGTCTGCTCTAGCAGTCTGGTTAGTGACGTGTATCTTTTTATGACTATATTTTACAAATTCAGAGTCTGATTTTACCTCCTCATCATATTCCGTAATTGCTATTTTAAGAAGCCTTAATGCTGTCATTTATAACAAAGCTACACGAGAAGCTTACATTAGAGCAAAGAAAGTAAATTGCTAGTTTTAGCTAGTCCAAAAACTCCGTTCTGCCCTGAGCACCCTCTCATGCCTTGAAACACAGGTACTACATGCAATTGTTTGGTTAAAGCTCAGTATTCAATCATGGGCCAAAGGCCAGTCTGAAAAGAGCTGGATCAAATTGCTTGATTCAAGCTAAGCACGGAGGCCACTCAGACAAGCATCATTGTGCCCACAATAACGTGATGGACAGCCACTGCCCCGGATGGCATTCGGCCTAAATGCAGCCAAAGAGAATAGTTAACATATTGCTGCAGAAGCAGCCAACTCTATCATCAACTGTTTTGCCTATGTTCCCTGCACTTGCATGGAAGACAGACAACTGTTACCATCTCTGTTCTGCTTATTTTTTGTTTTTTAAGAACAGTAAGATGACCAGTCCCATTTCTGTGCTTTCACTACTACTTTTCACTATATGAGACACATATACAAAGAGTAGTAATTGAATTTTTCCACAGCTAAGTAATCAAAGTAGAAGAGGATTTCTAGAATACTACTGTAATATGGAATTCCACATGACAGTCCATACTGTATTTCTTCAGTTACAAAAAAACCTAAACTTCGTAGTGATGAGCATACCACATCATCAAAATGATCTGTATCTGATGCTTACCAGAATAACATAAGCATAACCACAGCGAACCATGGTCTGTGATTCAATGGCCTCCTATAGATTAACTTAAAATGTCATCTTCATCTACTTGGAAAGCAACTTGACAACCATTTTGTGATTCAGACTACACATAAAAGCACAGAGACTAATACCGAAATACAGAAATCAGCATACAGGTCATGGATCGATTTAAGCACAAATCTTCCTATTACCTACCTGAAGTTCTCATAGTTTTTAATAGTCTATTCAGTAGGAGACATAATACCCAGCACTGCACGAGTCACCCTCAGCATTCTCCCCCAGACTTTAACTCACAGCACACCACCGAAACGGAAGGGCTTTGAACAACCCCAAGATTGCACATTTCCCCTCCTGCCAGCCAATCTGTCCTGAAATACATCAGTTGAGCAAGTAAATGGCGCAAGACTTGCAAGGAGAGGCACTGCCTTTTAAAACTTTAAACACAGTTTACATATTGCATTGGTTAGAACCTACTTCAATCACTGGGTCTTGGCATATTAATTTCTCCGAGCACTGCACACAGTTATTCTGCCGTGCTGTGCAGGGGGTGCGGGGGAAGGCATTTTGCTCAGATTCCATCTTAAATGTGATCAGGAAGTAATCAAACCATTTGGGTTTTGTTTTTTTTTTAAGTATGCCTAGAGATATCAAAAGCTAGTTCTTACTAGGCGTTGCTATAATAAATGGTGAATTACTGGAAAAAACCTCACAGCCCAAGCTAGGTTTGTCCTAAGAAGAAATGGTAACTAACCACAACTTCGCTGTAGAGGGAACTTGTTACTAAATTGGCATAGCCACTGCTCTTCACTTTCACTGCTATGTTTGGTGTCGCTGTAACAGAAATTTAGGCCAGGAGCTTTACCTAAGGCCCCGGATTCAAAAGCAGTGGAACCTTCACAAGTGACTTTCAAGAACCACTCCGAATAGTTTCTAAAGGGTTCCTCACCACTCCAAAAAGACGTTAAAATGACATCGGCTAGGTATTTCTTTGATCACTTACATTAAATTTGAATTTTCTCAACAGCTCTCTATAAAGAAATCATCAACAACTACTTACTGCTTTGCAATATGTGCCTGTTCAGTAAAACACTACACTCATAACTCAACATTAATTTTCTTCCTCAAGTTAGGTACCCAAGCAGCGTTCACATAAATCAGCACAAACCTAATTTTTTCCCCTCCCTCACTGGGTCTTTTTTAGCCCCAGAAAATACTGATTGCCCTTCTCCTTCCACTTGCCTTGTATTAGGAACTATCCCTGAATAAACTATAAGAACAGAGGGAGCTGGCTGATGATGTTGCAAGGCCATTCTTCATCTTGGAAAGGTCCTGGCAAGGTCACGGCAATCAGGGGAGGACAGGAAGAAAGCAAGTGACACTCCCATCTTCAAGGAGGAGGATCTGGGGAACTACATGCCAGTCATTGTCACCTTGATCTTTGGGAAGGCTGATGGAGCAAAACCTGGAAACCATTTCCAAAGGTTATAATAATAAGATGATGATTAGGAGCAGCCACCATGGATTTATGATGGAAAAATCAAGCTTGACCAACCTGATAGCCTTCTTCCTTCAATGAGATGACTCATACAGATAACCAGTGGATGAGTGGAAAACAGTGGATGTTGTTTATCTTGACTTTGGTGAGGTTTTCAACACTGTATCCCGTAACATGCTCACATCAAAAATGAAGTGCAGGCTAAATAAATGGACAGCGAGGTGGACTGCAAACTGAATGAGCTGCCAGGTTCGATGGGTTGTGGTCAGTGGCCTGAAATGCTGCTGGAGCCCAGCCGCTAATGGTGTACCCCAGGGGTCAATACTGGAGCCAATTCTTTTAAACTCTCAGCAAGTTTGCAGATGACACAAACCTAGGTAGAATGGCTAATACACCAGAGGGTCGTGCTGCCACCCAGAGGGACCTGGGCAGGCTGGGGAGACGGGCCAACAGGAACCTCACGCAGCTCAACAAACACAGGGAAATGCCTGGTCCTGTGCCCGGGGAAGGAATAACCCCCGGCACCAGTGCAGGCTGGGAAGCAGCTCCCCAGAGAAGGGCCCGGGGGACAAGCTGACCGTGAGCCAGCAACGTGCCCTTATGGCAAAGCAAGCCAGCAGCCGCCGGGGCTGCATCAGGCAGAGCATTGCCAGCAGCTCGAGGGAGCTGATCCCTGCCCTCTCCTCAGCCCTGGTGCTGGGAGTCCGGTGCTGCCTTTCCCAGTACAAGACACGGACCTACTGGAGTGAGTCCAGCAAAGGGCCACGAAGATGAAGAAAGGGCTTGGAGCACCTGATGGAGGAGGAGAGGCTGAGAGAGCTGGGAGTGTTGAGCCTGGAGAAGGGAAGCTCAGGGGGATCTTACCCATGTGTGTAAGCACCTGATGGGGGAGCAAAGAAGACTGAGCCAGGCTCTTCTCGGTGGTGCCCAGTGAGGGGACAAGAGGAAACGGGCGCAAACTGAAACACAGGAGGTGTCGTTCAGACAGAAGAAGAAACTGGTTTTACTGTGAGGCTGGTCTAGCACTGGCACGGGCTGCCACGAGAGGTTGTGGCAATCACTGGAGGAAGACTAGTGGAAGACTAGTATGTGAAAAAGGAAAGAATAGAGGGGAAGGGTTTTGTAGCTGTGTCTCCTATCTTTATTTCCCTTAAATGTATTGGGTTGAAGTTTCACAGCCTGTACTGCAGAGTAAGAAGCTGTAATTCTAAAAAGAAGGGGGGGGGCGGGGGGGGGGGATA
Source organism: Pelecanus crispus (assembly GCF_030463565.1). Classification (NCBI taxonomy): domain Eukaryota; kingdom Metazoa; phylum Chordata; class Aves; order Pelecaniformes; family Pelecanidae; genus Pelecanus; species Pelecanus crispus. The sequence goes on from NC_134643.1 coordinate 52,694,583, forward strand.
TAAAAAGTAGTCAAGAGGCAAGAGGCAATCCACTTACACTATTCCTGGAGTTACTCATTACCTAGTTTAGTATTCCATAAAATACTACAAGATTTCAAGTAGCAGATGAGGAAGACTTACTTTAAACCAGCTGAGAACACAACAAAACCAACTAACTTGTATACAAGATGCAATTGTTTTGACATCACCTAAAGCTTTTTCTAGTTATCAAAAAGTAATCTGCATAAAATCTCACATACCCAATTTTCTCCTTTCTTAATCTTATTCTAAATTCATTTGCAGTGCTGAACCAGGCAGCCATTTCAATAGCACCAGACTGATGGCAAACTCAGGATTAGGACTTCCCTTCAAATTAGAACAGCTAGAAAAAGAGGGAAAATGTTTTATTGCACATGTGCAAGTAATGTGAAACCTAAGCAAACATATAGCTTATCTGCATTGTAAGTGATTCTCTGTGTACTGTATCAAGAGTAGTTAGTTCATAGTATTCCTGAGGTTTGAAGGTCAAGATTGACTTCACTGCACTTGAGTATCTCAGAGTCAAATATCTTTAATATTTTCAGTACAAAGGGATAGTAAGTATAATAACTTTTTAGTAATCCTAAACCAGAATGCAACTGCTGCACAGAAACTAGCTTCTCAGTTCCCCTTATTCACTGAATTAAGACGTAGTTTATGAAACACTCTAGACTAAAATCCCATCCTATTTTTAATAAATGCAGTAGGCTATGGCTCCAACTATCTTCTAGAGAGAAACTCTAATAGTGTTACAGCTTGTAGGTAAAGTTAAGCATACAAGGACAAAGCATACACTCCTCGCTTTTAAGAACTAACGCTGTCAAAAGATGTGATATAGCAAGAAGTCTTTCATATTTTTCTTCAGCCCTTCATGGATCTTTTCGTGCCGTTTTTAACTTCATTATAGCAGTTTGTGCCAGTTCTGACAAACACCAGCGAAATCATGATGCAGGAATCTTACTGAGGAAAGTAATTGCCTAGTAAGAATTTTTAAAGCTCATCCTTCCATGTGCAAACACCAGGGTCTGAATCATTAAGATGACCTGAATACATTTTACCAAGGAGGAAATGTAAATCTTCAGGGGTTACCTTTTGCTTTTAATACTTATTTTCAAAAGTGCTAGTGAAGACTAAACTGGAACAAAGGTGTGGCAGAAGACAAAGGGAACATTAGGAGGTAAAGTGTTGGACAGTTGTCTGTGGGAACTGCCTAATGAGCCAGGGAGAAATTACTACAGACAACAGCCTCAACAGTCTTTTCCTTGTTCCTCTCACTTGAGGCATTCTGAAGTTCATCGAGGCTGTGTTTTGCACACAGACATTGACCAGCTGCAGTAAAAAAGCTGTATGTTGTAGTCACAGAAGTCACAGGATAGCTCAAAACTGTTTAATTCCCTTTCAGTCTTACTCAATGACACTTGAGTGAATTCTCACTATTCCCCTCCCTGGTTTCAGGAGGGTGGGAGGATTTCTCTTCACAAGCCTCTTCACATAGCAAAGCTAAAAACATGTAAAAGAAGCAGTACTGCTGAAATAATGCTTAGTGTCTTCAGAGCCTTGAAAATTCTTCCAAAAAATGAGTCCTGTTGGAAGGCTTGGAATGCAATCAAGCCTTGTCAGTATACTTAAGCAATGGCTTTGTTTTACTAACAGAGTTACTATTTTGGAGAGGAATGTCATTTTCAAATACAAAGCTTTAATGACATAATATACTAGACACTTACATTAGCACAAGCCTGATATAAGATACATTAACTACCCCGAGGAAAGGAAGTATGGCAACATAAATGTTCTTAGGCTGGGCCAAATGGAAGGTAGAGGATCATCTGGTTTTATTAGTAGATATAACAGTTTCTAGTAGTTACACAAAACCTAAGATGACCTAAAAGCTAATATATGCTGCAAACAATCCTAATTTTTGAAGTCCTGTTATCTTATTATGAATTTTGTAGATGATATAGCAGTAAACAATCCTACATTAGTCAAAACCCATTTGGATTACCTTCACATACTAAAACATTAAACCATCAATGAAATAGTCAGAATAATCAGAACATCTACATTTTTGTTAATTTGTGTTAATTAAGTAATTAATTACTCCTTTACACAACATATCCATTAAATGCTTCTGCACTCCTTTAGTAACATGTGCACGCATACTAAAGACCAATTCCAAGGGGCCAAGACTTTCTCAACCTCTGTTCCTGCTGCAGTGTAGTTAGTTTTTAGATTAACTCAACAGAACCCAGCATTTGTTTCTTCAGTCAGTTCTCAGACTTTTGTATACGCACACAGTTGGGATACGCATAATAATAAGTGGACACATTGAAATACTTAACAGGAAGCCAAGAAGAAAAAGAGAAAAGGAGAGTAGTCAGGGAGAAAAAAAGCAAAACAACCGTTGCCTCCACCCCACCAATTTGGTTCCTGTGGTGACAGAGCCTTCTATATCTTGTGTTGTAACAGAAAAGTAGTATTCCTGTACATAGCATCATGATAGGCAATTACTCTGTGGTAATGAATCTCAAATTCAAGCTATTTACTGAAATAATCCCCTGCTTGGTATCCATTACCTAATCAGTTTCCACTTCGATGAGATTAACACCTTCCTTAACACCCTTTTATCCGGTATCACTATAGTGATAAGCCAGATGCTTAAAATTGTAAATTTTTTATGCCTGCAAATTAGTTGGTGCTTAATAGCAAAGTCAGGTATTTCTCAGCAGTTGCAAAGGTGTGCTTTAAAATACCAAGTTTAGCACTTTTATGTTTATCAGGTGACTTCTATTGAAAGTTTTAGGGGTACCCAAAGGACCTTTCTTCTGAAATTGTATGTATTATATCCTCCCCATCCCTCCTCAATAGTTCTAAATGTATTAACCTCTGAAGTATGCCCATCACTGACCAGTATAAATCCTGAACTACAAATCACTACACACCTTAAAAAAAAATATTATAAAACATACCTGACTTAATAGCTGTCCATGAAAAATGTTGTTAACCACATTCAAAACCTGTTTTATAAGTTTTCTTTGAGAAGCAGGGATGAGAGCTGGGTATCTGGTCCCTGTAGTCTCCAGTTCCTGCTGCACTTTATCCAAAAGTTCACAGAGAAATTCCTGAGCATCTTGTTGGGCATATCCTCTGAAGGCTGGAATTAGTCTCCACACAGAATGAAGCATGGCAAAAGGAGACACCAGCGCCCATTTGCCAGACCACATAACTTGGAACAGAGTATGCAGCTCATGACAGAGAGAAATATGCTTTGAACTGGGCTCCCTGGGCTGAATAAGTTCCATATTTCTGCTTTTTGATGCTCCTCCACTTAATCCAGAGGATAAACTAGGCCGCCTCACAGAAGAGGATCCTTTTGCTTTCTCTTGGTTCTCATTCATATGTAATGTTGAGGCAGCTACTGACAGGTGTTTAGATGAAGATCTGGTTTTACCATTGGTTGCTGTTGCCAGCAGTTCCTGAGTTTGGTTGAGATCAAGCTTTAAAAAGCATTCTCGAAAAATAAGTAAGTGACTTAATACCTGAAGGATAGAATTCATATAACATGTATTTCCCAGGTTTCTCAGTCCTGTTACCCCAGGAGTCACTGTGGGCCTTCGTTTAATTGGAGAGTCACTTATTTTTTTCAATCTTACTTCATCTGAGGTATATGTTGTTTTCAACTCTGCCACAGATTCCATGTTCTGTGATGTTTTTTGCAGGCAGGGTGCTGTTTCTGAGGACATTCTAATCTGATTTTGTAAACGACTGCTCTTTCTCGGAGGCATCTTTTCCATCTCTGCTTTCAACTCACGCTTTCGTTCTTGTCTTCTCTTCCTAGCTTTGTCCCTTCTTTCCTCTGCTTCTTCCCGACGCCTTTCTTCTTCCAAAATTTTTTTTCCAGTAGGTGTCAACTCAAGCCATGATCTGAATATTTTGCCCAGGAACGCACGCCGTCGGTGCCAGAGAGCTGTGAACATGCGATCTTCATTCCGAAGCAAGGCTTGGGCACCACCATGTGAAAGGTAAGAATCATCACTTGTACCCATAGAACGCAAAGTCCTCCCACTTCGAGTAGTGCACTCATAGTTTTGATTCTTGATTGCACTTAATGTACTTCGCAACAGTTTTAAATCACCAGTTGCGTTATCATTAAGAACATAATCATCACAGAGATAACAGAAAACATACAGCTCATTTACTTCCAATGCCACTGGGTGACTGCTGTCCTGAAAGTGCTTTAGTGCATGTTCTTCAATGTATCTTCCACACGCCACATGTGAGCAGCTGAGGCACGCCCACACAGATTCGGTAGTATTGCAGTCCATGCAATGCCATTTCTGAGGATTCAAAATGGAGTGATCTTGGGCCAGTCGCAGGCGTCCTATGTGCTTACACTTATCCATTGTTAAAACTCGAATGGCAGAGATATGCTGGCAAAACACATCATCCAAACTATTTTCTGTCCATGATATTTCAATCTGCAGCTAAAAAAAAAAAAAAAGGTATAAGTTACAGTTCATAAATACCCAACTGTATCACTTTTACAGGTGTCAGTATACCAAACTCATACTTGAGGTTAAGATCATGACCTCCATCCAGGTAAGTCCCACCAAAAATACAAAGGCAGTCAGTCATGTGGAGCCACAATCAACGTCATCAACGGCAGCTCGAAGTTCAGACTAAACGGTCTGAATACCAGTGTTTATGTTCCCAGTACCTTCTGGCTCAGGACTGAAGCACACTAGGTAAACTTTAGATTGGGGGGAGGGGGTGGGAAGAGCCCAAAGGAGCACTGATTTATCAAAAGACACTGTTGTAGAGTTTGGATACAAACACAACCTGAAGTGGGACAGGTTGCCCAGAGAAGCTGTGGATGCCCCATCCCTGGAAGTGTTCAAGGTCAGGCTGGACGGGGCTTTGAGCAACCTGATCTAGTGGAAGGTGTCCCTGCCCATGGCAGGGGGCGTTGGACTAAATATCTCTGAAGGTCCCTTCCAACCCAAAAGATTCTGTGATTCTAAAATGCTCCTATTAATTCTATCCCTAAGCATACAGGTGCAGAAATGCAAAGTTCACTTAAATTTATTATGTTTACACAGTGCCAACAGTTCAGACAAATGAGCCTTTATACAACTCAAACCCTTAATTAAACCACACCTTTAATTAAATCACTGCACCTTTGTGCTCAGGCAAGCCCATTATACCAGTGCTTTCTACAATAATGTATCTTCAATCAGTACATTTTAACGTGTCATCCTAACACCTCTGAAAGAAAGAGCATGACCTGGAAAAGCAGAACTTGATTTCTTCATAAGACAGAAATACCACCAGTTATCTACCTCAGGTGCTGCACACTTTTAAACTGCCTTTTAAACAGAGCTTTCTAATCCATGTCTTCAAAAAAATAATTTAAAAATTTGACTAGCACTAGCTTATATTCTTCAATAAGTTTACCTGGCAACATGTATTTGTTCAAAGCTGCTGTATTTGCTTTCTCCTATAAGGTGCATTTACCTAAAACAAACAGGCAGGCTCTGACTAACAAAAATTAAAGAGACAGTGATTCATTCTTTCTTTTATGCTTTTACCATGTTTCTTTCGACTATGTCTAGTTGAGAGATATCATCTAGAGACGAATGATGTGTCAGGAAGCAATTATATTTGATCTGGGGTGTTTGTGCCCACAATGTCACTGACTAGAAGGGCTAAATAGCACACAGCACCACTATCGTTATGCGCAGTACTTGCCAGATGAAACGGTTAATTCATCTGAGGAGCACCAAGGGTTTGTCATGCCAAGCAAGACAAGTTATGCCATTACAAATGCATGCATACTGCCGACCTGGCCTAGACTGTACAATATCAAGGTCCAGCATTCTATTTTTTACAGATAAGTAAACCATGCTACAAAAATACTGAGTGATTTAGACAACACTGGATAGAACCCAAAACATTGTATTACAGCTATTATCCTTGAATATGCTAATATTTCTCTGTTTTTACAGTTCTGAAACACACAAGAATGCGTTACTCAATTTAGAACAGATGTTTAGGTTAGAATAAGCATTAGATTGAGGGAACCCTAACTACAATGGCATGACACCACTAAGGAAGGGAAACAGGTAAAAAGTTGCAGCTGGATAGGAAAGAAGCTTCAATTTTCATCTGGTACTTAGATAAAACTGTAGTTAAAAGATTTGACAAAACATGGCTTTGTTTGGTTTACTGGCCCACGGCTAGTGCCTTTTAAAATGTTACAATACAGATACCAGCATAAGAGCTATAATAACCCTCTAAGCACATAGCCAGCATCGAGCATTGCATGGGCTGTGTAGGTCTTATTCTGTAATACAAAAAAGGCTGAGCCAGCTGTAGTGAAACTAATAAAGTGTACACAGTTTTACATGCCCATGTTAATCATTCTCATCCAATTTATTTAAGAGTTGTCTCCAGTCTGTACTAACTGCACTGAAGAATTTCAGGTGCCGTGACCTCTGGGTACCCATTCAGTAATTCCCAGATTAAGTACCAGCCATAGTGTATTACGGGAGGTCGAGATCCCTTGTGTGCTGTGGTCAACAGATCACAAAAATAATGGCTTACTGAACTTCTTCAGCTTGCTAGCATCCATAACATTCATTCCTTCTAAAAGGCAGTCTATTCAGAGGCTGCTAATGGGATTCTTTCACAAATAGTCGTGCATACTAAGTTTGCTTTTTATACTACTTTATAAATAAGACCACTAGCGCTATCCCATGTCGTCTTAGTCTGACGACCTGTTTTCCCCAACAAAGCTGAGCAGCTTTTCTAACACTGATAAAATTCACCTAAGTTTCAGCGCTGGACTATGTATGTTAATTCTTCCTGGAACGTTAAAGTAATACCTATGTAAAGTGTGCTGCAAGAATTAAATACGGTAGACAGGATTTTAAGAGACAAGACTCATCTTTGTGTTTCTGGGCTAACATAAACAGATTCTCCTGTATAACATATTAGTAACGGTCCTTTCCAGCAGGCCAGAAAAGAACACTAAACCCTGCCTTCCCACAGGGCTGTCACATACAGCAATGCTGTCAGTCAGAGGAGTCTGACAGGCTGACCCTTTCTGGTTTTGTTGAAGTCACTGTGTAAACTCTGTGCCTTATTTTTCCCTCTTTTTAATATTGTATGGTCAGAAAATCTGGTTTTCTCCATTTAAAAAAAAAAATTATCGAGTGAAACTACTTACATGCCTCAATGTAAGCAGATGTTGGACTGAGGACAAAAGTAGTCTGCTGATTTCGGGACGACCACTGTGTAAAGCGGGGTTGCACAACCAAGCTCTTCATGCAAAAGCAACACGATTCTACGAAAGCGCAAGATCAGCGCCTTGAAGAGAAAAACCTAAAGTCCCAGCTCCCCCACCAGCAACGAGCCAGCATGACATTTTCCCACCTACGTCGATGTGTAGAGAAAGGCGATGGGGTGGAAGGGGGAGGGGGAGGAAACATCTTGGCATGGGAGAAGTCTTTCTTTGAAGAAAATGCGAAGAAATCAATATGCCGAGTTTGGTCAAAAAGACAGAAATATCCGAGAAGACTGCAAAAAAGCTGAAAGTACAAAACTGAGCCCAAGAAAACTCAGCAGTGTCAAGCAGCACACTGACAGCACAAATATTTTAGGACGTGGAGCACTGAAGCACTGAGACCAGATCAAGTCACAAAATTTAAAAATTTTGCCTTAGAACCAAGACTTAGCAAGACAGAATAGCTCAGGGAAAAACAGGAGTAAAGCGACAGATAATGGTGGAAGAAACCTAAAAAATACTGCATACTCATTCCCATGCCTGCTAGAAAGCTGCAGCTGGAATAAAATAGTCCAAGCAAATGCTACAACGTTAAAACTCCCTAAAGAAAGTTATTCAGCGCTAGTTTCTGCATTCTTCTCTCCCGAGGTTCAGTTCTGTGCACACACACAAAGAAACTGCGAATTAGTTGACCAGCACTTCAGAGATCAAGCCCCCCTGTGTTCTTAGCACAGACCTGAGCTGAAGGAGTAAGCAAAATAACAAGTACTAACATACAGAAGAGCACTATCGAAAGCACTAAGTTGTCTGGGAAAACAGAGAGATGCAAAAGTCTTTTCTTGCACCGAAGTTTCACAAGAAAGAAATAAAGATATACAGAACAGGATTTTTTTTTTTTGTCATTGAACCGTATTTCAACCTTACTGACGTGCTCTTTAGTTTCACTAAAGAATGGCTGGCAAAATGTGTATTTTGGGGTAACTCATGAGCTGAAAAGTACTCGATGTCAAAAAACAACAACTTAGAAGTCAAGAAAATGTGTTTTTCTTCCATTTGTGTTCCATGTAAACAAGAAATTAAGAGTCAGCTTCACAGCTGATAAATTTTAAAATTGTAACTCTAAATATAAACAAAACGAAATCTTTTTCCCCTAGTCACTACTTCCGTAATTAATTGCTTGGCACGTAAATAAATAAAAAAAAAATCAGTGTCTCTCAAGCGCTAAGACTAGAAATGCAGTACATAATTTTACTAATATATATATACACACACGTGTGCGCGCGCATGTGCCATTAATATTCTGGCTTTTAAATCAGATGACAGTTTACCAACTGATTTTCATCAGGTCCAGAGTAGCTGTTTAATATCTGAAAAAACAGGATTTATGGGTACTTTAACAACTGAAAGTTTTAGACAACAAGTACGCTAACTAGAAGGCAGATGTGTTGCTTTACCGCTTTCTTAAACAATTTTTCTTTTGTTTTTTTTTTAAAGAAAACAACCCAACAAAGGATTGATGTGCATAACTTCAAGCTGCACTACAGTCCTGCAGGCATAACAGTAAGACTTAAAAATCAAAGCAACACTTCAAAAAGAAAATGTTGTAAATTATTTCCGATTTTTAACAATACAGCCTTTGACACCCCCCCCCCCCCAAGCCTCCTTTCTTTGGAGGATCGTCATTTAACTTTTTATTCCTCTTTTTTTTTTTTTTTCGCCAGCTAAGGAATGTATATACAGTATGCTGCCTAGAAGTAGCCATTTACACCAGGACACCAGACACCGGCACCGCATTACACTCAATGTCCCTTACTGCAAATCACCGCGCATTTCCTGCAGTTGAGAGTTCAAGGTAAACAAATAGTTCAGATTGAAGCCCTTCCACAGAAGCATGAAAAACACAGCATTTCTTATTACTCTGGACTTCCACTTGACCCTTCTTCCCCTATAGAAAAATAAGCATCTCTGACAGCGCCTCGGACAACGCCTGGCGCCTGTTCTGACAGCCCTTGCAAGGAAAAGTCACTCCAGGTAAGTTCACCCACGCCTCGATGCCGGAGCACATCGCGCCCACGACTCTCACGGCAGGAAGGTCCGGCGCTTCCCAGCGCCCCGCGACATGGCGCGACTCGTCGCCTCTCGCCGACAACAAGCGGGGCGTACGAGACCCGAGCGGCTGGCCCGGCAGCCCTGCTGCCCGCCCCGCGGCTCACGGCCACCCTCTCCTCCTTCCCCCGCTCTCACTCACCTCGACGCCTGCCCGACCCCGCCGGGACGGGTGAGGGGAGCGGGCCCCACGCAGGGGCCCGGCGGGCTCCCCGCCACACGGCGAGCGCGGCGGGCAGGCGGCAGGACGGTCCCGGCGGCCCCGAGGGCCTCGCTCCGCCGCCCAGAGCCGCTGGCACGGCCGCAGCCCCCCTCGCCCCGGCCCCGGCGGCTCCCCCGGCCCCACGCCGCGGCCGGCCCGCCCCCGCCGCACCGAGCGCCCCCTCCTCAGGTGCCCCTCGGCGGGCACCGCGCCGCCGCTCCCGCCCGTCCCCGGCGGAAAGGCCGCCGCGCCCCGCTCCCCTCCGCCGGGCACCTGCCCCCCGCTCCCGGGGCGGCGGGGGTGGCCGAGCCGCCGTCCCGCTCCCGCCGGCCGCCCCCGCACGCACCCGTCACCCGCCGCTGCCGCCATCTTGGGCGCCCCGCGCCGCAGCCTGCTCGGAGCGGCCCCTCGGCGACGTCAGCGCCGCGCGGAGGCCGCCCCCCCCCCACCCCGCGCGGGGATCCCCGCTCCCGCCGCCCGCCCGCGGGGAGCGGCCGCCGTGGGGGGGGTCCCGCGGGGAAACAAGCGGCGTCGAGCCGGCGGGGCAGCGCCGCTAAGCACCCCCCCACGGCCGCCCCGGGCCGCCGCCCCGCACCCACCTGCCGAGCGCGGGGCGGGAAGGGCCGATCGCCATGTGCCGGCGGCGGGTCTGTCACCAGATTTGTAGTGGCAACCCAAGTCCTTCCCACGTCTCCTCCCACCTCCCCCGGCCTCCCCCGCCCGCCGCCGCCGCCGCCGGCCCGCGGCCGGGCCAAGCGGGCCGGTCCCGCGGGGCCGGGCGCCGGAAGGCGGGCGGGGCCGCTGCCCTGGTAGCGGGGGGCTGAGGCGGGCGGGCGCGGGGAGCCGGCTGCCGAGGCACCGCGGAGCTGCTGCTCCCCCCGGCCTGCGCCCGCAGGGCACCTGTTTTCCCTGAGGCGGCTCTGTACCCAAACCGGGAAGAAGAGGGGTCTCGGGCTTCCCCGCAGCGGGTTTCCTTATTTTCCTTCCTACACTTCACGCGTGTTTTGCCGTCGCTGGCATCGTCCCCGTTCGGCCGGACCGAGAGCTCTGCGCTTCGCCCCGCGGGCCGAGGGCAGCGCGCAGCCCCGGGCTCCCCCGCTGCACCCCGGGCTCGCAGGTGCTGCCAGGAGCCGCTCCTGGCCTCGCCGCTGCCTGCGCTCCGTCTGCCGGGACCTGGCCGTCAAACACGCTGTGACAGGGGATCGCAGCCGGCGAAACTCCTTCACAGCTCGCCCTGCGTGTTGTTTGGGGAAACGTCTGCGAGGCAGCTCACATAAAGGAGAAAAAAAAAAAAAAAAAAAAAAAAGCTCTGATCAGGCCCCTGTTCCCCATCTATCTATGGAGTACTTTTTCAGTCTCGGGTTTCATTACAGAAACTTGAATAGGCAAAAACCTGTAAACTCACATCCTGCAGGTGTCCTGTTCTGTAAACGTGAAGCGTCTTTACACCGGTCCTTTTAAAGCTAGAGTTTCTGAAGTGCAGCCAACTCTTTTTAGCTGCTTTCCAGTTCTCCTTGTCCTGAATTAACTTACACTCATGCATGCCTTCTGCTCTGGCCCGGGATGAACCGGGCAGCCGTGTTTGGGGCAAGAGGTATCTGGTGAAAACTCCCTCCTGACTGGGCTGATTTTTTTTTGCATCCATGCTCAAGCAGGTTGGCTTTTGGTGTATATGAACCTGCCCAGAAAGACGGTGCACGGTGCTGCTAGCGACGGCAGGACATGTTCGTGGTAGGGGTGTGTGCTGCTGCTTAGCCGCCATAAACACGTGGTGGTTTGGTGCAGTGTGTGAGCACTTCAGATCCCCCCCCTCTCGTTTTGGATCCACGAGGCGTCAGGATGTTTTCATGATGGCATCAAAATCTCACCAAAATCTCACGCATCTGTTTCTGGGTTTCTAACTGTGTCATCAGGGAAAATGTGTTTCAGTTTAAAACTTAAATTCTCTAGGCCCCTGTTGTCTCAGTTCTCCTCCAGTAGTGCTTTCCAGTTCTTGCTGTTTCTAATGAGACTGCTGAGACAGCGTTAACAGGATGTGGCCGAGAGGCACAATTCAATTTTTCTGCAGGGTCACTTTATCATGGTGCTTTCAGAAGCTCATAAAAAGAGTATATGGATAAAGTAAACTCACCAGGCTTCTCTCATGATTCCAATGTGTTTCTAACTTGTAACTTTAAAGTGAGAAATACTGTTGACTAATAAAAATATTTATGAAAACTGTTCATGCACGGTGATTCCACCGTATTTGCGCACCCCTCTTAGGTGTTTGGAAGACAACTTTCACAATTTTCAAATAACTACATTTATTTTTGTCAAGTTGCTACCTCCATCTTTAGCAGTAGCGGTTTCTTCTTCAGTCATAGTTGGCAAACTAACCCTCCCATAGGGATTTGTCGCTGGAATCCTCTTACAATATTCTCACACTCAATATCTAAACCCAGTTGTGCATGCATGTCTGCCTGTCGGTTAAGTGGATGTTGGATCTGCTCTCAAGACCGGACTGACTCGCCATCCCTACCGTAACCTTTCCAGCTGCATTTGCAGGCTGCTTTCACCTGAGCAACTCAGCCCCTCTAAGTCTCTAGAGGGGGAGAGCCCAAGCTCCTGATGCCTCCACGCACGCTGGAGGTCTTGTCCATGTGGTCTGGGTGAGGCTGAGGGTATTACCATCCAAAGGCACTGAGAAATAATCCCAGATCCTGGTTTTCCTAAGCATCCAGGGGAGCCTTTGATCCTGGGCTGCTCACAGGAGGGCTAGGGGTAGCAATGTAAATGGGAAGTGGTGGCTCTCAGCCATGCATATGCTTAACCCCACTCCAGAGCTGATTACTCATTCAGACACAGCCTGAGGCCTTGTCACCAACCTCCTTTATGCCCTAAATGGCCACTTTGAGCAGCCGTTCCAAAAATGACTATGATCCTCAAAAATTCTTATTTTTTTATGCTATTTTTACATCTTGGTAGCCTGTCATCTCTCTAATGCGCAGTGCTCTTTCACCAAATAGCACCTATCTTTCAAAACCCTGTTCTAATGATAACAGATTTGCCACGTCTCTGCTATCTCTACAGTATCTGATTTAACACAGAATAAGGTTCCTCTTTTTTTTTTCTTTTTTTTTTTTGTGGGTGGGTTCCGTGTGTTCATGGACAACATTTCAGCTGATTTCCACTAAGCACACTTCATCCCCTCGTTGGGTTAGGGCAGCCTTCAATCTCTGTTCCTGCACGTTGGCTAATCCATTGCAAAGTATCGATTTGGAATTGGAACTTGGCTCCTGTATAACACGTAAATCACCGAATTACTATGTGCTTGTCTTACCATATCTATCCTGCTTCATGTGTGCCTTTAGTGACATCCTGCTTAAAATTTTTGACCTTCCTTTAACCTTTCTCACAGTCGTGTATTTATTCTCCTAAATAATGGCTACATTAAAAACATTCAAGGCTGGTAAGAGAATTCCTGAGCCTTAGGGACACATATAAGACCCAGCTCCTTTCCACCATCCAGACATTACAGCTAGAATGTTTGTGATTTATTGAGACAGCCAGAAATTGATTTCCCAAATGTAATTTAATTTTAAATTCATTGAGCATTTATGAAAAGGGATGCCAGATATATAATATGTTGTCAAGAACCAAACAAATGTAATAAATCCCTAAAAGTAATGTAACCTCATATCTTCCTATTATGTGTAAAAACATTCTCTGGAGGGGAAAACACCACCTCTGACTCAACGTTAAAACCTTTCCAATATGGCAAATAGTTTTAATGTATTTTTTAAATCGCCCCTAGCATTATATAGACTGTGTGCACTTACTGCATTAATAAAACCGAAAAACTATTTACTTAGTCCATTTGACGGATGGAGGCATCATAAGCTGTTATTTCGAATGAGTTCGAATGAACTTCTACAAATGTCTGAAATTTTAAATTTCTGTCAAATATATAAAATATAAAATATAAAAAGAAATATAATATAGTAATAGGTTTTGATACTCCGGAACAACAAAGGGGTACGTTAACCAAATCTTCTGAGTCTGTCCGGAACAGGCTGCCCAGAGAGGTGGTAGATCATAGAATCGTTTAGGTTGGAAAAGACCTTTAAGATCATCCAGTCCAATCATTAACCTAACATTACCAAGTCTATCACTAAACCACTTAAGGGTACAGTAGCAATTTCATGTTTCCTGGCTTGGTGGCTGGATTATTTATAATGAAAGTAAAAACTAGGAATCATTAAGATTGGAAAGGACCTCTTAGATCATCATTCCATTCATCAACCCAACACCACCATGCCCACTAAACCATGTCCCAAAGTGCCACATCTACCCGTTTTTTGAACACTTCCAGGGATGGTGACTCCACCACCTCTCTGGGCAGCCTGTTCCAATGCTTGACTACCCTTTCCGTAAAGAAATTTTTCCTAATATCCAATCTAAACCTCCCCTGGCGCAGCTTGAGGCCATTTCCTCTTGTCCTATTGCTAACTACTTGGGAGAAGAGACCAACACCCACCTGGCTACAGCCTCCTTTCAGGTAGTTGTAGAGAGCAATAAGGTCTCCCCTCAGCCTCCTCTCAGATGTCCCATCCCTGGAAACTTTCAAGGTCAGGTTGGACGGGGCTCTGAGCAATCTGATCTAGTTGAAGATGTCCCTGCTCCTTGCAGGGGGTTTGGACTAGATGACCTTTACAGGTCCCTTCCAAACCAAACCATTCTATCATTCTATGGGTCTGTGATCTGAAAAGAGTTGACGTGACACAGCATATCACTAAAGACTGGATGCATGTGCATCTGTGTTTCCACTAGGTTTGTGTTCCCTTGGATCTGGTTTTGTGGTTTGAATGTTCAGAACTGTGAAGAGAGACAAAGAGAAAGCCTTCCAGAAGTTAAAGAAATTAAAAGCGAGCTTTAAACAAATATGGAGGCACCTTTTGCTCCTGCTGATGTGAACGCTGTTACTCGTTTGCAGCACCCCAGTTAGGAGTGGTGCCCCTGCATGCCCACGGTGCTTGCAGGCTATGATCTCACCCTGGCAGCCACACCACTTCAGATGTGAGGTCACGTTTGTCACCGCTGTGGTCTCAAGCTGCCTGCATCCGTGCTGCTTGCACCAGGAACTGTTTTGAATTCAAGTTGCTTCTATATGAAAATTCTCCTCCTGGAGAGCCAGCCAGCTTTCTCAAAGTGTGAGGCCATATTGGTGATCAGGAAATTTGTTCTTTTGCTTTTATGACAGTACAGACATGTCCTGTGTAGACATAAACAGATGGGGCTGACAATATGGAGTTAATTGCGCATCTGAGGCACAGAAAATAGATGGGATGAGGGGAGGAATAATAAATCACAACATTGCATAGATTAATATGAGCAGCTTGATGGTTTCCAGTTCAGCCCTAGATGATAAATAGAAACTTACCCCACCCACCCCCCAAATAGGGGGAGCATTTTAAAACAGCACATAAAGAGGGGAATCTTGGAGAGCTCATCTAAAGGTTTGGTACACATACACACCAACTTTTGCATGTTTGGGGAATATTTGCATATTTATCTTCATGCAAAATCTGCACTAGGTGTTTGTTGTATTGCCATGCTCCTTGATACAAACAAAATACTTTTATTTATCTATAAAGTGATTCAGGACTCAAAGAGAAATTCTCTGTGTGTGTGACCCTGAAAATAACAGGATTTTCTCCAGTGCCAGTGAAACTGTTGGGCTGCAGTTCAGTTCAAGATGAAGACACATAAATGTTGGTTGGTGTCTACATACAAGCTAGGTGTTTCAGTCCCCAGCAGAGTTGGGGAGGGGCTTACATCAGTTATATCTGAGGTACTTGTGGTGCGTGAGACATTCAGACAGGGCTGGCCAACCTGGCACGCAACCTACAGGACTGTAGGTGTGCTCCTGGAGCAGCAGCTGGAGACAAGATGGGCTAGCCTCTGAAATGGCATTGGGTGCCAAGACAGCTGAACTGAGCACTGGAGATCTCCTTAGGCTGACTCTAAGCAGACAGCTGATGGCTGGTTAAATTAATCAATCTCTAGACTCCTTTGAATACACTGATCAAAAGCTCAATCAATTCTGTGAACATCTAATGCCACCTGAGAGGCTGTGGGATGTCCTACCTGGTCTTAGGTTACCCTTCTGGAAAGACATCAGTTCCCATATGTCCTGTGCCACATCTGCTAGCTCCAGGGAGATGTCTCAGATACCTGAGGTGTTCTCACATTGCTTTAGATGCCAATGTGTAGGCAGCGGAATCAGGCCTTGGATCTCCATTGGCTATAACAGGAATGCACCGTTTAGTTGCCTAAATATAGGCCCTAGGGATGGCCATGGGCACCAAAGGCATCCTTGGAAGCTGACTGGCATGATGGAGGGTCTGCAGAAGAACCAAACCTTCCTGGAGCTGCCTGTGGGACTGGGCACCTCTTGGCAGCTCAGGTCCCTCAGTGGTGACAGATGCCTTATCCTTAGGCAATTGAATCCTGCACTTAGCCTGTGTGTGGATACTTAGGTTTGGGTATCTGCCCGGGACACTGGATCCCAGCCCTGCTCACTTCATTGAACTTCAGCTGGGTCCAAACATAGAAGATCTATTTTGGAAATATGCATTTTTCACAAATGGGATGAATGTTTGGGAGGATTCCTGAGTCTTTAAATGATCTGCAGGTTTAAAAACAAAGCAAAAAATGTAAATATGGCATTACAAATCACTAGGTATTTTTCCAAGAATTTCCCTACTTTTCTGCATAAGAATAAAGCAAATAGAAAATACTCATTTTAATGCTGATTTGAGGGAAAACTGTCGTTATCGAGGTTAATGCCATACTTATTCCACTTCTCTTCCTCCCATTCAACTGCACTGCTTCATGTTGTTTTTTCCAGGAAAATGCAGACAAACCCATCCCCATGGCTAAAATGGTTTAACAGTAAGGAAGTATTTGGGCCCAGGGCTTTGAAGGCCTGTTGACAATGTTAAATACACCAAAGTGCTTAATGACACTTTGGGTTTTTTTTCTTATTATTTCTCATTTTTAAATAGCTTGAAATAGAATTGAAAATTTATCAAATGTTTGTTTAGGCAGGTGCTACTGATTTTAACCAAAAGATTTGAGTCTCTAAGGTTCCTTTCCATTAATAGGCATTCGTGCACCTTGTGCTGCTGGTGAGCTTCTGAGCCCCAGTTCTAACACAAATATTGTTACTAAAGATGCTCAGATAGGTCCTCTTCCTTCCAGTCTTTCATATAAGCCAACTAAACATGCATTGGAAGTGTCAAGAGACAGAATTTAATGCAACAAAAATGTGTCAATCAAATCTTGCTACTGCTCTTTGGAAGGACAAGCGTACAATGAAAAATGTTTTTCATTTTCAAACTCAGGAGTCGTCCCCTATGACTCTGAATCTAACATATCCTGATGAAAACATGCTTGTCAATATTTTCTTCAACTGCTCTGTTAGGACCTGCTCTACTACTATACACAAGGGGTGCTGCAAAGGAGCATGCGACGTGATGGACATCTGATTTTGTTGTACTTCACATTAGATCTGGCTTTGAGTCTAGACACCAGAATGCAGATTTCTTAGTGATGTTGGGGTTAACAAATAAAGGAATGTTGCTCTGATTAACTCTTAATTCAAGGGCAGTTTTACACTCCTATTCTGTCAACCAGAAGGAAAGATAAGGGTCCTCTTCTGCAGACACTGCCCATTTGCACCTTCATATTCTGGATGCAGCTGCCGGATGAGAGAGTGCTCAGAATCTCCCGCATTTTCTCTTTCCCTAAATTCTATATTCATTTTCTCTTTCCCTAAGCCCTATATTCCTCTGCCTTTGCTCTGCATGAGCCTGGAAAGCCATCGTCCCACGTCCTGCCCAGAATACAAAGCACCCTCAGTGCATGACCCCACTCCTTGGCCAAATGCTGAGTCCTTTTCTTCTGCTCTGAGAGCTTGTTCTGCATGACAGTGCTTGTGTCTTTAACACGTCTTTTGTGTGGCAAGTTCTGCCCTAAGATTCGCTATGGATCTCCCATCGAGGTCAATGGATGTGGTAAGTATGTCTGCATAGCTCAACCCTGCTTTACTGTAATTGCAAAGAAAGGGGAAGTGCTCAGATGTGATAAATGTGTCATTCTTCACTCTGGATGCTGGCTATCATGGCTACTGTAGCTCACTGGCTCCTCAGAGGGAAGAGTGAGGGCACAGCTTGCTTTGCCCCCAGCCCTTCTCCTACTCATCCTCCCAAGCCTCCGTTGGAGCATCCATACAGTCACGTAGAGTGTGACTCTATCACAGATGTCCCTGTTCCTCCTCCCTTATCACAAGGGACCAGATCCACTGATGGGTTTGGAGTGAAATGATTTTAGGTCACAGAGTTTGCTTCAGCCAAGCTGCAGATTCAGCTTCAGCCTATTTCAGCTGCAAGTGCCTATGTCCATCGACTTCAGTGGGAGCTGTGTCTGCGAATAGACCCGAACCAGCAAATATTCAAGCTGGCAAACGAAACTGGACTTTATTTGGCCCCTAACGCAATCTATAATTCCATTACAGAGGCAGAGGAGGGCATGCTTGTCCCACTTGTTTTGCTGCTACGTACTTTTTTGTTAGTTTTGTAGCCACACATTTGATGGCACGTTATTCCCCTTGATTTTATCTGGTGCCTGTCTTCATTGCGCTGAGTTCGGACTGCACCCTTTAATAGTTCTTTTTAAAACTTTAATAAGCTTATTAAATAAGCTTTTTGTTACTGAATATCTCAGACTTTGCTTGGTACCTCCATTGAGAATCAGCTCGTTGAAATGCCTCTGCAACTGGAAAAAATAATACCTGCAAAAAATGATTTGGATTTGGGGGAAATATTGCTGCCATTGCACCGCATGGTACAATGCCAGTATTTCTGCCTTCAGATGTAAATGCCTGTGCAAATGCTGCTTTTCAATTAAACTGTAGTACAATTCGTTGAAGTTTAGCCAAAGAAAGCCTGTGAATGGAAACACTTAAACGATACATTAGGATTTAGTTACAGACTTTGCATTTGTTTTCTCAACCAAATGTAAAACAATTGTGTAGTGGCCCATAGGAGAGAAGGCTGTACTTGGGTTTTGTCTGAGCGTCAGTGTTAACGATCAGTGCTCAAGCGTTTTAGATTTCAATCTTAAATTAGCAATTTAAAGACAACAAAGAATGATTTTCATGCTTGTCAGTTCTGATTAATGTAACATTAACCCCTAGAGAACAGTATATTGCTCCAGTACTTTATTTCAAGTTGCAAGAGACCAGCTCTGGGAAACAATGAAAGGCTGTTTTGGGCTTTTTTTTTTTCCGCTTTTTTTGCCCCCCCCCCCTTTTTTTTTTTTTTTTTTTTTTGTAATCCAACTTGAATTGTAAAGATACCGCTATCTACTGCTGCTATCACTCTTACTTATTACGGGTCTTGTGGTTGTTATTTTCCAAGGTATGTGACAACGTGAGATTTCCTAAATTACACCCCTACCAAGTTAATGCCATTTCGCTGTTTCCTACAGATCCCGGTGCTGATTTTGCCGCTCCCGTGTTGATCCGGAGGAGCCCCAGCTCGCTACCTACTGATCTGAGCTTTCAAGGGCAAAAACTGCTGGGAGCATGCACAGGAAATTTATACGCTTCTCCCCTGCTGAGCAAATTACAGAGAGAGGAAACAAAACCAGAATGTGAAAGTGGCACATAAAATAAGAGCAGTTTTGCTGTAAAAGCATTTGCTTTTTGATAACTGCCTGTAAAAACAATATTTGCTGTAATTTCCCTGACTGTAGAACAGCAGTTTAAATGGATGCTGTTCATTATCTCCAATTTGGAGGTGATGAGATAGGCGTATAAGGAGGATGGCAGAGATGAGGAGAGGCCATGCAATAATGCATTTGTCATGTGGGGTGGATTAAGGTGTGAATGGGGGCCCTCTGGTTCCCCTGGTCCCTTCTCAGAGTAGGGTCAGACAGGAATTCCATCCATATGAGACATCAAGAGATCTGCCACTGCCACTGACATAGCTGCTGTCCCCCAGAATGAACTGTTGGAAACTTGGTGCTACATTTGCAGTGTGCTCAGTCGACTCCCTGCAGAAAATGCTCCTCATGCATGTTTAAATGAGGGCTTCAAGTCAGGAAAAAGAAGTTGCATTAGAAGAAAAAAAGAAAAAAAAGCAGCCTTGGAAAGTTTCAGCTTTCCAAATTGCAGCAATTAGACAAACAGTTTTGTATACAAACTTTGCAAGACTTCCAAATAATTCAACTATATCCTCTGCTGGTTGCAATCTCTCTCACCCAGCAATCCCTCTGTGGGAGAAGCAAAGACCATAAAACCTCAGCAGGAGCATGCAAAAAAAGAGTTTCTTCCATCCCAGCTGTTTATATCTACTTGTGTGTTTCCAGGGGTCTAGGCCACATTTTGTTTTGCTTCCCTTCTGTTACTGCCTAAACACTGGGAGTGGAGAGCCAACAGCTGCCTCACATGAGCCCATCAGGCAGCAATGAAGGCAAAGAAATAAGTATCTCCTGAACAATGTGCACTTTTTGTGCTTGCTGAACTTCCCTTGACTCCAGCAGGAGCTTGAGGATCTGCAAGAATCACAGACCTGGTCTTGAATGATGATTTATGCTGCATATATTTATTTTTCCATGGTATTTGTGTATTTGGAAACATTCACAGATTGGAATGGAAGATTGGTGCATGCCCACATACATGTACATGTATACATATGGATGTAAAATGGTACGTAATCCATGCAACAAATAATCATGACTTTTCATTTGTATCAGAACTGCGTACCAGAATATTTGTACCAGAGCCTCCGACACTGGCCGTGGCATCACCTGGCGTCTGAGTCTCCGCACGACCTGTATGCCAGGAGCGGGCAGCTGCCGGCAGATCCCAGAGCGATGGTGCCCAAAGAGGGGGACTGCAGGAGTGCCTCCACGCGTGCCTCTCATCCATGCTCCTCCAAAGCCACTCCTATGGCCCATGAGGAGATGCATGCTCATGTGCTCTTGCCTTTTGGATCTCCCCTACCAGCTCCAAGATGCTGGCAGACAGATGCTATGTCTGGACAGCAGGGCTCACAGGTGGATGTGCAGGGTAGGTGGGGAGCCGCAACATAGCCCATAGCATGAGGGGCAGCTCCATGGCAGGAGAGCGTGAGGAAGCAGCCACGTAAGTTCATCTCCCACAAGATGTGACAGACTGACAGCAGCATCCTCCTCCTTTAGGCATGCTACAAATGCGTAGCAAGAGGAAGTTCCTACAGTGAAGAGACTGCGTTTTAAGTTGATGATATAGACACAGGAGATAGGAGAGGAAGTGTATGGTATTAATTTATTGTAGTTGTCAGGCTTCTTGGGCTGCTTCACCTGCATGGGGTACCATTAAGTTCTGGGTGACAGCTGGCTTCCCGAAACTTGAGGTGCCTTTCAGAAAACCCTTACATAAAGGAAAAAGAAAAATAATGAACATCTGGAAACATGCTGGAAAGCTAATGACATTTTCTCCGGAGGGTGGAAGTTCCCTCCCCAGATGATGGGGAGGGGCCGGGGGAGTGGAGCGAAGGCTGGACTCCCACGTAGACAGAGCTCAGGAGTCGGCTTCTTTGCTCACCCAAGCCTTGGCTGCGAACAAGAGGGGGGAAGAGGAAGGATGGTCAGATACAGGAGCAGGGGTGCTCCCTCAGCCCCCAAAGCAGTCCCTGGAGGAGGGAAATGTAATGCCTGCTCCCACTGTTTTATATATGCATGAAGGCATACACCTTCCCACGTGTAACAACTTTCTTTTTTAAATACATGCGTGGTGCTATTTTAAGAATATTGACGCTAAAATATTTTATGTTTATGTTTCACTTTTTGTAAACTTTTTGGAGGCTTCTCTTTCCTGCACCATTTGTTGCTCACAGGGAAAAATGTAAAAAGAAAGCATCAAATTTGAGCCTAACCTAGGATTTTGACAACTTCTGGTTATCCACTGCTGACATTTAGCACAGCTTACTGTGCACTCATTCAGTGCTATTGCAATGAAGTTTCATAAAAGCTGCAATTACAAAACAGATGAGACACTCTGGTTTATGTAGAGGAGGCGGTGGTGTAATTTTCGTGGTTCTACTGCCAAGACAGTCAGGAACCAGGGCTAGTTGCAGACTCTGATGTGCTCTTTGCAGGCAGCGAGAGGTTCAAGATGTCACTTTAAGAAACACCAGTTGAAAACCCAGTTCTGAAAATATTTCACCTAATAAGGGTAAAACTACCTCCTCAGTGTACTAGAACTTGAAGCAGTTCAAGGAAATGTCTTTCCTGTTTGTTTACTTCAAACCCTCAACAACATTGTGGGCTTAATGAGGCTCACTGCTTGTCTCCTTTCTCTAGCTGCTTGGGGTTTTCTGGTGCTCTACCACAAGAATGAGGTGCAGTTTTGTGCAATAAAGGTGAGAAAATGCTGCAATAAAATGGGAGGACAAGATTGTGAAACCACTGATAGTGGCAAAGGGCATTTGGCAGGCACAACCTTTGAAACCACTTTGATTTTTTCAATTGACTACATTTCAAAGTTATGAGATCTTCCTGACTTCCCAGGCTTTTCACCAAAATTAATCTTTTTGGTAGGCCTCTCCTTGAAGCATACACTCACCTAGGAATAGAGCACTGAACTACGTCCTCCTATACGCCTCCTGAGCCCTATTTCAAACATCTTTCTGCTTTAGGTTTAAATGTATATTCTCTATGGGGAGCGGCTTATAAAGTGTATGTATCCGATTTTGTGATCTGGAAGATCATAGGATCACAGAACCACAGGTTACTTCATGCTGGAAGGGACATGAGGAGGTCTCTGGTCCAACCTCCCACTCAAAGCAGGAGCAGCTGTGAGATCAGACCAGGTTGCTCAGGATTTCATCCAGTTGGGATTTGAAAACCTCTAGGGACGGAGGCTGGACAGCCCCTTTGGGCAGCCCATCCCACTGTTTGTTCTCATGGGGAAAGAATCTGTCCTTCTATCCTGTCTGAAACATTTGTCTTTCACCTCATGCCCATTGCCTCCCATCCTCCCAGCAGGCTGTGAGCAGCCTGGCTCCTTCTCCGTAACCCTCTCATTAGGGGCTGCTCTTGGGTCCCCCAAAAGCTGTCTCAGCTCCAGGCTGTCCCTCAGCTTCTCCTCATGGGGCAGGTACATGAAACCTGCGCCTCCCTCCAGGCTGGCCTGCCTAGCGGGAACCGAGGAGGTGTGATGTGGTGCTCATCCCACGCTCCCGGCTGCCAGCAAGGGCTTTGCCTGGCCACTGCATCCAGCTGTGGGAACTGCCATTTAAGAACGTGGTGGGCGGGTGCAGAGCGCGACAAAAAGAATGAAAACTGATCTGTTAGGAAAGGTTGAAGGAACTGGGTTTACTTAAGCTGGAAATGAATGGAGTATGTGTAGAACAGCAGTGAGGGGAAATAGTAACAAAGGTCTTCTGATGGGTAGAGGTTTTTTATATTGCAGGTGGTGGTCACTTGTCCTTGATAGGCATTGGGAGTAAGAAAATAGAAATTATGCACAATTTTCAACAGAGATGATATAGGTTATATATAGGGAAAAACATTCAAGTGACATAAAAGAACAAGACAGTGCTACTCTCACACTGCAGGACCTTAATCTTTATGAAAAGGGCATATTTTGAGATATTTTAAAAAAATCCTCCTTTTCTAGATGTTAAACTTGGAAACAGAGGGATGACCCTTAAACTACAAGGTTGTGCTCCTGTATAACCTATTCCTTCCATACCATTGCAATCCACCCAGGGCCCACCAACATGCACCGGAGGCCTCTATAGAAGTCAGTTTTAATCTGGGTTACTGGGAGAGCAGATTCGCCGTGCTGTGTTGGATGGTTAGTGCTTGTTCTTCAGCCTCACAAGCAGGATGAACATCGCTAACGCAGAACAGTTATCTTGCCATTGCGTCCACTGGGGATTGGGGCCTCACGGTCATGGATGCCGTAACCGTAAGATGAAAAGATGGGTCCCTCCACTGAGATACTTACGCTAAATGAAAAGCAAAGAAAAAAACATCAGTACAGGCAGGGAAGTAGGAAGAAAGATGGAGAAAATAACACTGCTCTTGCAACTCAGCTATGCTCATAATTCCTTGGGTAAGTCAGCAGCAACCTCTCGCAAGCAGCAGCAGAAAGGAAATTGTTGGTAGTGTTCACCACAATGCCACAGGCATTTCCTGCTCTAATTATAGATGTTGTGGTATCTTGGGCATGACACAAGGGGCATCGCACGGACTTGCTGGACTGCTGCCATGCAGTGAATCGCAGTGTACAGGCCTTAAATGGTGTGGTCACTGGTGATAAGCACTGGAGCTTTCCCTTGGTGACCGCTGTAGGTATTTTGTAGTCGGAAGGATGGGAACCATAGCGAAGGACTTTCAAACTGTCATTTAGAGTGAAAGGTAAACCAGCGGGAGTCTGTGGACATTTGCAAAGACATCCAGGCTGTTGTACGGGAAACAAAGCAGTCACGGCGGCTGCAGAAAGTGCCCATTTTTTGCCAGTGTCCTCAGTTAACAGAACTATTTTTAAAGCTAAAAATACTTGTGATTTTTTTTTTTTCCATGCAATTTTGTGAAACACTGACCAACATTCTTTATGAAACCCTGACTTTGCTTTTTTTTGGGTATAAACTGACCCCTATGGGTCCACAGCTGTAGCTACCACTGCTGCTCCCTGGTACGTTCCCCAGGGCCAGATCCATTCAGGCTCTCTCCAGGAGAGATTTTACTCTCAAGCAGAGATTTTACTCTTACCTCATGGGGAAAGGTTGCTATCTTTCTGTTGTGTTTTTGTTCAGGGCTCTCAAAACATCTGAGAAATATTAATGACTTGGGTGCCTTGGATGTCAGCATGCATGAGAAAGTTAAGCATACCCAAGCGTTGCTGGGTGAGGCTGGGCAAAGCCAGGTTTGGGCCTAGTCAGTCCAGGTGAGAGGTTAACCTGGAGCGAAGGCAGCTCCTCATCCTCACTGCGAGCGGCAATTGCGCTGTACCGAATTGGCCTGCCTTGAATGTAGGAATTTTGCATGGGGCTTTCCTGCTTGTCCCATATCCACTTTATGCTTGGTCGAGAATGGAGATGAAAGAATTATGTCACATATTTCATAAAGTTGATGATTTTAAAGCCCCTTTTTTAACTTTCTTTACCCGGGACCTCCCAGGCACAGCTTCCCCTCCCTCTGTGAAGAAGCAGGCAGGCGTGAGATGCTGCCTGCCCTCCACCTAGGGCTGCCAGAGGCTCCAAGCCACTGTCAAGGGTGAGGGAGGAGAGGCATCACGCTGCCTGTCTGCAACCACACATGGGGGAAAACAGCTGGGAAAAGCCAAAACACGGAGCCTGCACCTCTGCCTCCAGCATCCCCAGGGCAGCATCGAACCTTTTTAAAGGTTCATCGGGGCAGCCGTGGCCAGGGAGAGATGACTGGCTCGGGGACTAGGGCAAAACTGTGGGTCCTGCGTGCAAACCGTCAGGGTTTGCTGGATGTCAGGGCATCTGAGGACAAGAGCCAGGAAACAAACTCTGCTCCCAGCGGCTCCGGAGGAAACAGCTGGAAGGGGAACTGCAGGGGAGCCTGCAGAGCCTCCTTTGGCACAGGCAGAGCCATGCTTTAATGCCTCGTTGTTCAAGCCTACTCTTGTTTGGGGGGTGCACGGTAGGGGCTGGAGTCTGGGCTTCATGTGCCGAAGCTGGCAGCCTGGAAAGTAGAGGCTCAAATGTTATATTCCTCTCACAAGCAGAGCGGAACCTATAAAAGTCCTCATCGTCATGCAACCCGTCATCCAAGATGAATAAAGGCAGTAAAAGTAAGGATAATCATCTCCACTTTATACAGAGGAAAGCAGATAGCTGAAGGAGAAAAATTACTTCTTCCAAGTCCCCGGCAGGGAGTGCAGCCCAATTTCCCAAGCTGAGGATTTAGCAGGTAAGTGGGTGTCTCCTAGGGGTGAGTGTTTTCACAGCAGGGGCACCTGCTCATTAGAAAGAAACCAGAACTTGATTTATTTTGCTTCCTCATTGGTTTCATGCTTTGAATTTCAGTTTTCTGGCAACTCAGTGCTTTCTTGTTTATATTTTCCTAATTTCAAAGGAAGGTGTTTTGCTGACATTTATACAATATAACCGTTTCCCACGCCAAATCCTTAAAAAAGTTTTAAAGTTGCTGTTTAGAGGGTATAAATACACTCCCTCCTCTCTCCATGCAGGGCTGTAACACATGAACCAGATGTGACGCCTGGTTTAGGAATCGAAAGCCTAGGGTATTGCTTTTCCAGATTGAATATCTAAATAAAAGAGGTCACGTCGAGACTTCGTAACTCAGGCAAGGTAACATACGCTAAGAGCATGGAGCCAAATGGGACTGAAAAAAATGTTGATGACTCAAGTATGTGTTCACCATCTCCACCTACCTCTCTATCTATAAATCAGCTGTAAGAGGAAATAACTCCTTCCAGAGGGCTGTACTGTCATGCAGGCTATGTACGTCCCTTCACCAGCCTGTGAGTTGTTGCAGTCAGGAGACGGTTGTACCTCAGACAGGCTGGTGCTGGTTAGGAGGATGTAAATATCTCAGTGGAGTAAATAATCTCTGGATCTGCATGGCTGGAAATGAAAGAGTTTTTTTCCAGGTCACTGCTAGTACAAGTAACACTGCCACTATAGGTTCCCTTCTCTGCCTAGGCATTTGAGGAATTTGCAAGGGTCTGTATACTGCAGGTAACACCCTTGGCCTTTTCCCTGGTCACACAGCTACAGAAGACCCAGGGCACTGTCCTAGAAGAAACCCGTGGTGGCTTGAGCTGATACCACTTTGGGGCAGAAGCTTTTTTTTGGCTTCCTTTCTGAGCCTGACCTTACTACCAAAATGTCACTTGAGCCGCCATTTCCTTGCAGTCATTCATACAGACTACTTTCTGCTATTTTTGATGTGTTTATACACACGTGAATGCATTTGCCATGCCCACGTAGCTGTGATAAACAGCTGGCTATGTGACACCCTCCTGCTGTCCTCCAGCGGGTGGATTCAGAAGAGCTCAGGTACTGAGCTACAGGGGCTGCCAGGCCCCATCTTGACTGGAAACACTTTAAATCGAGAGTAACAGCCCTAGGAGCTGAGGGACATGAGGTGTCAGTGCCACCACCGCAAGGCTGCAAGTATCCAGGCAGCCACCGCAGCACGGACTGCGAAGGCTTAGGCAACAGCAAAAGTGCACCCTCCAGTCCTCTCTCTGCCATTTGGGCAGCCTGCATGCCTGAAGTAAGTGACTGCTGTTTTTTTTAAAGCAGTTGCACATTGAATAGATATCGTGAATCCACAGATGAGATCAATTCCTCCCCACCCCTGCTCTAAAATGGTGAGAATCTCCTTCGCACATGACCCTCTTCACTCACAGCCCCGCCCTGGCCACCGTGTGTGGGGCAAGATGGGTTCCCTGGGGAGGAGCAGCCAGGAACGAAGTGGGCAGAGCGGCTTTGAAGGGCTGGGGAGGAGGCTGCAGATTGCCCTGCCTGCTTGCTCATTTCCACCCGCGGTTGGGGTTGCTGACCCATGCAGAGCCCTCCCACATCCACACACTTGTCAGCAGCCAGCTGAGATGGCCTTCAGGATCATTTTGGTGGCCAGCAATTTTGCTGCCCTGGATTTCTACAGCTTTCTGCAGCAGGGGAGAGCTCACCTGTGGCTTCAGCAAAGCCTTATCGGTGGCTGGCCCCTGGGTTTGAGAAACTCCTCCAGTTTGCCAGGATTTGGAGACCATCAATAGCCTTCATCCTACATGAAAGACACACTTTCATGAAGTCAGGCATTCTCTAACATATATGAAGAGCAGTGTGTATGTGTGCCTACATGCACGAGCGTGTTATAAAACTTCCCAAACACGCACACCCAGCTGGGCACACTTCTGCCGGAAGAGGAAGGACAGGCGAGCACAAGGCTACCAGGTGGTGGCCAAGCTGTGGACCAGGGGGTTGGCAGTGCTTGGGCACAGCAGGATGAATTGGTGACAGGACCTGTATGGGGCAGAAATGAATCAGGCAACATAGAATGATAGAATCATTTACGTTGGAAAGGACCTTTAAGATCATTGCATCCAACCATAAACCTAGCACTGCCAAGTCCACCGCTAAACCATGCCCCTAAGCGCCACATCTACGCGTCTTTTAAATACCTCCAGGGATGGGCACTCCACCACTTCCCTGGGCAGCCTGTTCCAATGCTTGACAACCCTTTCAGTGAAGAAATTTTTCCTAATATCCAATCTAAACCTCCCCTGGTACAACTTGAGGCCATTTCCTCTCATCCTATCACTTCTTACCTGGCAGAAGAGACCAACACCCACCTGGCTACAGCCTCCTTTCAGGTAGTTGTAGAGAGCGATAAAGTCTCCCCTCAGCCTCCTTTACTCCAGACTAAACAACCCCAGTTCCCTCAGCCGCTCCTCATAAGACCAGTGCTCCAGACCCTTCAACAGCTTCATTGCCCTTCTTTGGATGTGCTCCAGCATAACTCCTTCTGTCTCGTTGTTCAGTAATTTTTTAGACTACAATTTTCATTAACTGAACTTGCAAAACCTTTGAAAGCCTAAGAAAACCTACAGTTTAAAATTTTGCCATAAGAGGGCGGTCTGAGATAACCGCATAAATAAGTTACCTTGCACAGACCTGTGTTTTTCTTATCAAAAAAAAGAAGACTGATAGGAATGAACGACTTGTCTCAAACCAAAGTCTTATATTTAACTTTAGAAGAGAGTTTTGCAATTGGCAACATAGAATGAGTGTAAAAGGGGAGCATTTACAGTAAACACAATTAAATTCCTGCTTTCCTGGAAGAGACATAAAATGATAGATGTCTGAGTCCTGAACGCAGGAATCAGAGGGATGGATGAGATTCAACTTTGTACAGCTGTATTCTCCTACTAGGAATGTGGGGTTTGAATTTTCCCTTCAGAGGAGAAACTACGTGGTCTAATGTGGGAAGTGGACCATGGCAGCACACGCTCATGGTACAGCAGAGGTACTGCAAGGCAGGGACGGGTCACTACAGCATCTTCAGAGAAGCTTTTTTAAGGAGCTCTCAGGTCTTGCTCCCTGTTGAGGAGGCTAGGTCCTGCCAAAAGGGGACTGGCAGCCATGACCCTCCTAGTTCCTGATGAGTTTTTTCCAGTGCACGTAATCTCTAATCTTGAAAAAGCCAGGCTTGGCACAGGGCTTTGAAAGGTTGCCTGCTGCTAGTCTGATTGCTGGAGCCTGGAAGAGAAAAATCTCATCCTCTTTAAGCCCCAACTTGTCTTTCTGTAGTGCTGGCCAAGGCACTTGTATTCCCTAAGCATAAGCCACTGATGAATGGATGCAGGATACTTCCCACAGTGTCGTTCACGGGCTACCTCTTGCAGGTGCCTTAAAACGCTGCTGCTGTTCTTCCATGTCAGATATATAATGCACTGCCACTCCAGCCCCTGGTTGCTGTTCTTGGCCATGCCCTGGCACAAAAGGCAGGTCCAGGGGAAAAGAGGATTAGAGCTGTGGAGGCTGCTGCCTCCCAAGGTACTGCTGAGGGACTGGTGGGGCAGCTGGGGAGAGGACAACCCCAAAGCTGGCCACGAGCTTCAGCTCCAGAGCTGGGAGAGCTGGTGCCATGCCACCTCTTCTTCCCTCCTTTGCTTGGGCATCACAGTGGCTCAAAGCAAGCCCAAAACATTTTTTTTTTTTCAAAAACATCCTTTTGCTATGGTCTTTATCCAATACAGGGTACATTTCACACTTTCATTAGCTCGGACAAATACATCTGCTTCATGACGCAGCTCAAGGGCAGCTGTTCAGTCAATAAAAACTGAAGAGAGAGCAAATATTGTCTGTGTCCCAGTATCACCCTGGAGGGCAAAAAAAGTAAATCTCAGCCTCTCCTGGAAGAAGAACCACAGAGAGAGACAAACACCAGAGCCAGCTGGTGACAGTGTGACGCCGGAGCACAGAAGCAGGCTCACGTTCAAACCGCAGCAGCGCTCAAGGGCAGGAGACCGAACCCCTGGCCTCCAGCAGTAGTGTGTGAATTGCTCTCACAGCAATGGAAGAGCTGTGCTCTCAGGCTGTGCTATAACAGAGCATCAGACTGAGAAAGCTTCAAAAGCTCTTTCTGATGTTATTGAAGCTACCAAGCAAGGAGATTCGAACGTGCACTGGGAAGATTTGTCCCCTGGTGTTGGAGAAAAATATCTGTGCACCTAATGTACTGCAGAATCTCTTGGGGCGTATTTTAGGTTTTAAGAAAACAAAGTTCTCGTGAATCTCCCACAATCACTACAGCCTTAGGGGTTTCCTAGATAAGTGCATAAATTAGATGTGCTTTAGCCGGGACAGCAAAATCTGGCTTCACTTATCATGAAAATCAGAAGGGAGCTTTGAGTCAGGGCTGATTCTAGTTTAAGTTGCTGATTCTGGTTTTGTCCTATTTTACCAATATTTGATGATGAATCTCTGGGCTGCATGAGTCCCCCCTGGCTCTGGCATGGGGAGAATGTGAAGCCCCATCGTGTTTCCCGCACAGGGCATGCACGCTTGGGCAAGCACGTTGCAACTTATGCTCGCTAAACTTGCCCTTCAGCGTCCTCAGCAGAACCCTGCTGTCCCTCTCCTGCAGCAACAAGGTGACAAAACTTGTCTTCTGGTAATATGCCCTTAGCTTCTCCTTGTCTTGAGCTCAGTCTCTCTGGTATAGGTCAACCTAGAGCTAATTTTGTCTGAGATGAGGTACTGATTTGTACGGGAACGGGCAGGGTTATAGCAAGCTAAAACTAGACTCTGCCATAGCTTTCAGATGCAAAATTAACTCTGATTTGATTTTAGTAATTCCAGTTCAAGGTTGTTTGCTGTGCCTCTTCTGATGTTGTTTTTCAGGAATGGAAACCAAAAAGATATGATATATTTGCTAATTCCTCCTCAAGTCTGCTTTTACTATCACGTATAATGCAATAACATAAATTGTTAAAGATAAACCACCAGATACTCAGAAATAACAGCCTGTGGGAGGAGGGAATCAAAAACTTCCCAACCTGTTCCAACCCCAATAATCTGAAAAAAAACCATACAGATTTCAAGGTTTTTGGGGGGGAAGGAGATAGAAGGAATGGGATATTTGACGCCCATGCTATCGGCATGGGTTTATTGTCTGTCATGGCAAAAAAAATGAAAGAGAAATCCTTTTATCTTGAGCTCAAGTTCACAACATGTAATAGTTAATAAAATTGTTCTTGGGAAAATCTGAGGTCAATCAAATACGCACTCAGTCTTACTGTAATTATTGTGTTAAACACAATTAAGTATTTAACCAGTAGTTAGAAATAGAGATGATCTTGCTTTTGATGAGTAAGAGACAGATCTTTAATGACAGTGGTCCTTTGCCATCTCTGTCTACCATTTCACCTTTAAAACTGAGAGAGCAGGCAAATAGCTTCGCAGCCCAAAGAGAGTTTGCAGTTTGCTATAAATACACACAGAGGCTTCATAAGAGCAAACTGAATTCCTCAGCTGTATACGGGCAGATTCCTTAAATCAGTGCAGTCATGCTCACAGAAGTAAAAAATGGACCTGTCATCTCTGAGGAGCAGTTAGTCCACTGCTATGCTCCCATGGGAAAGGGAGAGGCAATTTTCCTAACCGAAGGAATTGCTCCATAATGTGAGAGATCATTGAAATGCAAGTAACAAACCAAAACAGATGAAATATGCACAAAGTAAATAGATCAAAGACATTGAGATAATTCATTACCGGCGGTCCAGTTCTCAGAGAAAGACCGTTCATTCACAAAGAAGCCACTGTACCCGACACTTCCCAATATTGGTGTCTACAGCACGGATTTGCCGATGTTTGTTAATGAGTAAAGACAGAATTATGATGCCAGATAACTGGCTGCCCTAAGAGTTTATGGTCTGTTATGATAATGCCTTGGCCTACAAATAAAATTCCCTACATTCATAATATTTTAGTTTAAGAAAAAGTGCCAAGTTCATTTTTGTGTTTACTAATGTGGAAGTTTTGATCTCTGTCTGCTAATCATTCATGTATTTACACAGCCATTTCAAAAGAAAACTCAATGGCATTTTGAACGCAAATTCTCTTAATTCTAGTGCCTGGATACCCATCTTTTTAATCCCATTAGCACAGCAGGAATATTTCTGCTGTAAGGACAGCAAGCGCGGAAAGGATGAAGCCCTGCATTAGTGCTGGCTCTTTGTCTGCCCGCACACTGAGATGGTCTCACCCCCTAAGGAATTACTGGAATGATATAAAAAAGTGGACTAAATTTATTTTGTGCCGCACGCTTTGGTCTGGTGGGGAGCCGAGCACCTTGAAGGCATGGTAAGGCTTGTGGCCACAGGGTGATTTCTGCGAGGAGTGTGGTACGAGCCAGGTGTAAACAGTCAATTTTAGTCACTCTGAGTCTGCAAACCCAAAGGTTTGCCAGGTGGGAGGATTTGCTGGGAGCAGGCACTAAGCTGAAAGTCACCAGGAGTAGTGAGGAAAGATGCTGGTTGCTAGCTGGGGGTGGCCCCAGGCACCTACCTTCTGCTGGAAACACCAAGAGCTCGATTTAGCCATTAGGTATATACATATCTTTGAAGAGTGGCATTTGAAGCATCTCGGGGAAGCTGCATGTTTCTCAGAGAGTTTCCGAGGGATGCTGAGGGTGTTCATCTCACCCATCCTCAGCACCTTCTCCACCGTGCCCTTCAACCCCTAATTTTGACTCCTAAACACTTTAGAGGTGGCTGAGGGCACAGGGCTGGAGGTCTGGACCCTGCAGTTTCTCCCACTCCTTGAAGGAAAACAAAACACTTTCCTGAGGAGATGACCGGTATAGCGCAAAGGAGTGCAGACTTTGGCGGGGAGGTCAGGACAAGTGAGAGGCAAGGTCTCTCATGTAGGCAGGTGTTAGCGATTTGGGACTTTTGATGCCCCAGCTCTAGCTCTGCGTCCCCTGGAAACTCTAACTCCACTTAGGTGAGACCACGGTCTTGTGGAGCTGCCTGAAGGATGCACGGTGCCATAGATAAGGATATCACCCCACTGACACGGGATCGGTGAGCCCACCAAGGGACGGGCCAGGTGACTCCACCAGCCATGAAGGGAATGGCATTAGGGGACAACAAGGGAGGGAGGAGACAACAGCCATGCTCCCTAAATGCCTGGGGAGCAGGGCTGGGAGAGAGGGCAGGAGGACCGAAGGGGCTTGGGGAAGAAGGGGGAGCAACTGCTGGGACCTGAGGGAGGAGAGGTGGGGAGCTCTGGGGTGGAGGGTAGCTCCGATGCAGATGCGGGAGATGGGAGGGCTCTGGCAAAGGGAGGGTGCACAGTGCAGTGCCTCAGTTGGGAAGCACTGGTGGCTGTGGACAAGACCAGCATGATACCTTGCAGGGACTGGAGATGCATGTGAGCAGCAAGCCTCAGCTCTGCAGCACATGGGATGGGGACCGGGGGCTTTGGGGCAAGAAGGATGTGGGATTCAGGAGGAAGAAGACGTTGGGGTGGAGTAGTCTTTCCTCTCTGTCTCTTCTCTTTTTTTCTTTCCAGAAAACGTAGCATCCCTCACCTGGATGGATGGATGGATGGATGGATGGATGGATGGATGGATGGGTGGATAATTGGCAAGGGCTGACTGGTTCATCCTTTTCCAGGATTACTCCCCAAACAATTATATCCCAACTGATCACGTTTAAAACAGACAGGCTTCCAAGTCTTTTCCTGTGA
Source organism: Pelecanus crispus (assembly GCF_030463565.1). Classification (NCBI taxonomy): domain Eukaryota; kingdom Metazoa; phylum Chordata; class Aves; order Pelecaniformes; family Pelecanidae; genus Pelecanus; species Pelecanus crispus. Next base: position 52,727,986 of record NC_134643.1, read on the forward strand.
AAGTTTGCCACAGATTCTCTCTTCCTTTTAACAACCTCTCAGCAACTATAAAAAAAAACCCTGGATAAAGCGCTCTGTGTCTATTTATATGAACGAGGGGGCTGCAGCACATCAGCTACGAGACTTTGGGCTTCATATCTGGCAAAGACCCCGATGTTGTCAGTATGTAACCACATCTCCAGCTTTAACACTCTCCCAGAATAGTGTTCTCCCACCAGGTTGTAGAGTCTAAGCCAAGGGATTTAAGGAGCAGCAAGCGATAGGGGACAAGTGTGAAGGCTTAGTTTACTTGGTTTAGCACAGACCTTTAATTTTAGGCACTGCAAATATAATAAGGCCTTTTCTTTATTTATCTATGCAGCTGTGGGGCAGAAAGGGCAGAGGAGCTTAAAAGACTTATTCATGCAAGCAGGGCTGCTGTGCTAAGTCCACTCTTTACACACTGCGAATGTATTTCATTCACATTGATGCAATGTGGAGGAAAATGGATGCAAATCGTGTGTCTCCATCTCCACAGCAGATACAGAGGCTGAAAGTGCAACCAGAGGCCAGCGATCTTTGTATTTTCCCTTCTGCAAAATGGAAAGCTCACCTACGCACAAGGGCTGAAAGGGTTTTCCAAGCCACCCCAAAACAGAACAAAATTTGCTCATGTCTTGTGGCTCAGGGACTACTAAAAAAATTCTCTAACATCTCTCTGCCTGTTCTATTTTAAGCAGAATGATTTCCCAGATAAGGGAAAAATAGTTCAAGTTTGAGACATTATTAGCATTTTTCAAGAATTCCTGCTTCCAGTCTCTTGCTTATGCCAGGCAAATTTTTTTTGTTTTTCAGTTTTGCTGAACTTCAGCACAGTTTATGTAGAATATTTCAAGGCATTACAGGCAGCCTTTTGTGCTGTAGGTTGGTGAAACCTTGGTGCAAGCACAGGAAGAAGGCAAAAACATAAGTCATCTTTGCAAGTTGCAACCCTGAAGTGGTTTAACTGTACCCATGCACCTTTTTCTCCTATTGATGCCTGTAAGTCAGAAACTAACTGGGATTTTCAGATAAGAAGAATTGAAAAATCAAGGCCAAAATTGCTGTTTCGCTTCCAGAAGCCTATGGCAGGACTAGGGGAGGAGTGCTGCGTGACAGGATGCCACCTATTCTCGGAGGGGGCTCCAGCAGCCAGAAGGGACATGGGGACCCTGCCTGCGGGTCATGCCTGGCTGTCACTGGTCCCCCCAGCACCTGGGGACACCCAGCAAATGCTGCTGAAGCTGTGACAGCCATTCAGCTGCTCTTGCAGGTGCATTCGGTGCGCCACGCTGCCAGCACTGGTCCGTGCAGAGGCCCAGAGCAAGGCGTCCCAGCTGTGCTCGGCCGCCAGCGCGGGGAACACTCGAGCCAGGACTCAGCACAGCACGTCGGAGGCCACCGTGGGAGGACAAAGCAGTAAAGGACCACCACCCTTCCCGCTCCTGCACCCTGTCCAACACCAGCACCCCTTTCCCTCCAGATCCGTCACAGCCAAAAATAACAGCCTGCCAGACCTACTTGGATGAGGATTCCTGAAATAACACCTTTTCCCACCCCTCCCTGCCTGGAGCAGTGTTATTTGCCAGCTCTACTCGACACAAGGACTAACCTGTACCATGGGAACACCTATTTAAAGAGATACTTTTTTAGCTACTCCTTTTCATAGCCAGAGTGCCTGGAGAGAAGCCAGGAGTGATTCTCAGGCACCTCTGAGCCGCTGGGTAATTTGGCTGTAGCAGAAGTACTGGGGTTTGATCACGGTGGCAGAGGACCGGTTTCGTCTGGCTCACAGATTTACAGTCACTCTTTCCAGGAATACGTTTAGAACTCCCCCCGTTCAAAAGGTGCATTTCTTTGCTAGGCCATCCTTGTTTTCCAGCTGATTTTCTGATTTTGCCTTGAACATTTCAAAAAAGGATGCACGCTGGGAAGTCTCTGCTGGAAAGCTGCAGCCTTCCTTCTTGTCTCTTATGGATTATCAAGGCTGCTGAGACCAGAACACGTGTTTTTCCTACTGCATTAAACATTTTGAATGTATGCTAAAAATGTTAATACGTTATTGAGGGGCCTGGAATTTTTCCTTCAGGTGTGATGCCTTTAGGCCATTTGTGCTTCACACACGATTGCAGGTAAGGGCTTGTTACACTGGCAGAAACATGCGCTTAATGAAATGTTATTCTCCATCTTATTATAGTCAATAAGAGAGCTCAGCAGTCACTCAGCTTTAATGTATCCTACTTGTTCCTCAAAAGCTTTGCCCTGGAGTCAGAGCTGCAGTGAGGCAGGGGCAAGAGGGACATCTGCCCTCCGAGGAAGGCCCTAAATGGGCGCAAACACGCCAGGACCCCGCCGGCTGCTGTGGGCACCTGGGAAAGCAGCCAGGAGATGTGCAGCGCGCAGGAGCTGACAGCAGCAACGGGAAGGAGCCCAAGAAGGAGGAGGAGAGGGCACCGAAGAGTGCCAGGACTAAAACCTCTGGAAATAGAAAGGGACGGTGGGGGCAAGGCGCCAGATTTCGCCCTCTCCTCAGTGGTGTACCAGTGTGATTTTGCTGGTGGCCTGGTCCTCTCTAAAACCGCATGGACCCAGTGCCAGAGTCCAAAGCAGCGAGGAGGCTCCCCGGGAGGTCGGGGATGTCCTGGGGCGAAGCCCGGCAGCAAAACGTGCACGGGAGGGCAGACAGCCTGTGGGTGCCAGGCGTGGAACCTCTCACCCAGGGGTCTGGCACCCCTCAGGGAGCCATAGCTGACAGACACAGCCCCGGGGGGATCCAGTCAGCCCCTGTGGCCCAGGGGGGTCATGGGCCTTCTTCACAACAGGAAAGGTCAGTGGCACAAGCCCTTGTGCTTGGAGAAGCCTCTTACTCCTCTCGACAGCTTTGCAGAAGTTGGCTATAAGCTGGCTGCTCTGCTCAGGTAGTACCGTGATGGGGTGTCCACCTCAGGGATCCCAGGGCCCTCTTGGAGACTTTGGCTTTCCTTTCTGGCTAGCTTTATCATCAGTTGTGGTGCGGCTATTTCATTCGTATTGCATGTTACTGGTTCATCTTTATCTTGAAGCCTCAGAAAGCCAGCAGGCTGAGTTCTCCTGAAGGTATGGATCGATACCCATGGATAAGGGCTGGAGTTTTGCAGTATAACTTGAACCAGCATTACGTTTCATTTGGGTTTCTCAATTTAGATTTAACTTTAGGCAATTTGAAGATGTTAAGGTAGCAAAGGGCACATTCCCAGGTAGCTACGCTCAACACATAGGCACAGGCTTTCTTGCTGGATGTTGGCAGGGTCTTATCGTATATCCATAGGCAGTGTCTTTGCGGACAGAGTGTGTTCAGGGCATCAGAGCTGATGAAAAAAATTCCACGTGCAAGGAGATGGATCCATATGGCTTTGCAGAAGGACTTGAGGGGGGGATCACTGGGCTGAGCTGATCATTCTCGAACCATGTTGTGTGCCACAGAGCTCATTGACTTGGCTGGAAGGTGAGTGTTCTCCCTTCCCAGCGCTGTCCTCACCACCTTGCAGGACCATGCCCGTATTTTGACTCCTGAACGCGTGGCCTCAGCGTGGCTGGGCGCTGGTCCCAGCCTCTCCAGCAAGCAGAGCGTGTTGTTCCGCCTGTCTGCTCGCAGCTTTCGCCTTTCTTCTGTCCTCCTGCTATTCTATCGCAACCATAAAATGCAGTTCTGACCTTTTTGTCCTCAGCAAGCTATTCATTTAAAATACAAATGCTGTCCTCAAACAGCAGTCATTAATATGAGGCAGCAAATTCTTTTCTTTGTTCTTTATTGTTGATTTCCCCCCGTTGGGAAACTGGGTGGCAGGAGAACTGTATAGCTGCAGGAGCAGCTTGCTAATTGCATACTTTCAAATACTAATTTGTGTGGGTTTGTTTGGTTATAAAGGTAAAAAGAAACAAGCCAGGGGGTGATCAAAAAATGTCAAGGTTATAAACTCCACAGAAGCTCTCTGGCCTGGAATTTTTATTAATTCTTTAAGTGTAAATTACGGGCCCACGGCTGCACATCCATGCCTCCCGCCGAGCGCCAGGTAGCGCGGTGCAATTTGCCGTGCAGACCTTCGGCACAGTAGTCAACCCGAGGAGCTGAGCTCTGCCCTTGGCTGTCCGGGAGCAGGGCTGGCGAGACCCCAGCCAGGCCACTGTTCCCATTGCGGGCATCGCTCCCAGCTTGTGCCCGGCTGACTACAGGCAGGAGCTGGCCCCTGACCCAAGCGGGGTCAGACTGGGGTGGTGGCAAAAACATTTCTGCTTTTTGGGAGCCGTGGTTTGGAGTGCTATCCTGTCAATGTTGTGTCTGTGATGGTCTAAGGGAAGAGATGAAAGAAGGTACACACCAAGGAGTGATACTTTTTACTAAACCAAGAGGGGTAGCTGAAAAAAAGACGAGTCTTCGGGCCCCTGTGCTGACACTGCTGCTCAGAGTTTCCCCTGCGCGTGTGCACCTCTCAGACCTGCCAAGGAACATGCTTACTAAACACGAACTGCAAGCTTTCACCGTTTTGTAACGTGACTGGATGATTTGTAATGGAGAGCAAAACAAGACTTACGGATTTCTTAACACTTTCTTAAGTGTTTAAGCCCTTGGGTACCAGCTCCTGCTAGGTTATTAGAGGTTGGTTTTTGAGCAGTTGTCTTTTTTGCCCACTTCCAGGTTTTTTGCCATACTCGATGTCTTCCTATAGGTTCTTCCTTGCCACCAACCAATGTGTGCCACTTTTTTTCTCTTTTTAAAAAGGATATTTTTAGATGCTCTCTTCTGAGAAGCTCACAATGCCCATGCACAGTATTCACACATAGAGGCAGCATTTCTGCCTACAACAATCAGCTCTGTCCCATTTGGGCATTGTTATCACTTCATCTCCTTCCCTGTCTCTGTTTCTTGCAGTCACAGGTTTGGAGAAACGCCCCGGCACCCCGACGCCCAGCAAAAGCAGAGCTTTGACAAACCTGATTGCCTTCTATGACAAAGTAACCTGCTCAGTTGATGTGGGGCGAGAGGTGGACATTGTCTACCTGGATTTCTTCAACGCTTTTGATACGGTTTCCCATAGCCTCCTCATAGAGAAACTGATGCGTTACAGTCGAGACAAGTGGCCCATGCAGTGGGCGGGGAACAGGCTGACAGGCCACACCCAGAGGGTGGTGGTAAATAGCTCCTTTTCATAGAATCATAGAATGCTTTGGGTTGGAAGGGACCATTAGAGGTCATCTAGCCCAACCCCTGCAGTGAGCAGGGACAGCTTTAACTCGATCAGGTTGCTCAGAGCCCCGTCCAACCTCACCTTGAATGTTTCTAGGGATGGGGCCTCCACTACCTAACTGGGCAACCTGTTCCAGTGCTTCACCACCCTCATTGTAAAAAACTTCTTCCTTTTCAGACTGTCAACCTGTCACAAGTGGAGTCCCCCAGGGATCGATATTGGGCCCAACACTTTTTAATATCTTCATAAGTGATCTGGATGATGGGATCAAGTGTACCCTGATGAAGTTTGTCAATGATAGCAAACTGAGTGGGGAAGTGGACACTTTGGAAGGGAGACCCACCCTGCAGGAAGACCTGGATAGCCTGGAAGGGTGGGCTAACAAGAACCTTATGAAGTTCAACAAGGAAAAGTGTAAGGTCTTGCACCGGGGAAAACATAATCCAGGAGTGCAGCACAGGCTGGGATCTACCCAGTTGGGAAGCAGCTCTGTGGAAAGGGACCTGGGGGTCCTGGTGGACAACAGGCTCAATGTGAGTGAACAGTGTGCTGCTGCGGCAAAGCAAGCCAACAGGATGCTGGGTTGCATCAACAAGGGCATCACCAGCAGAGATAAAGTAGTCATTATCCCACCCTACTCAGTGCTTGTCAGGCCACACCTGGAATACTGTGTTCAGTTTTGGTTCTCACTATACAAAAAAGATGTGGACAGGCTGGAGAGGGTCCAGAGAAGGGCCACAAAGGTGATCAAAGGACTGGGAAGCCTGCCATATGAGGAAAGGCTGAGAGATCTGGGTTTGTTCAGCCTTGAGAAAAGAAGGCTTAGGGGAGACTTTATCACCATGTTCCAGTATTTAAAGGGTGGCTACAAAGAAGATGGACACTCCCTTTTTGCAAGGAGTCACATGGAAAAGACGAAGTGTAATGGGTACAAGTTACTCCTGGGGAGATTCTGATTGGACACAAGAGGAAAATTTTTCACAATGAGAGCAATCAGCCATTAGAATAATCTCCCCAGGGAAGTGGTGGATTCCCCAACATTGGACACTTTTAAGATTCAGCTGGACAGGGTGCTGGGCCATCTTGTCTAGACCATGCCTTTGCCAAGAAAGGTTGGACCAGATGATCCTTGAGGTCCCTTCCAACCTGGTATTCTATGATTTTATGATTCTATGATCGCCTGCTCACCCTCAGCACCAGCACTGCCCTTGCTCCTGAGGACCGTGGCTGCCAGCAGCCCCTGCTGCCTGCAGGGATATCTTCCAGCAGGGCTGCTGCCCGTGCAAGGGTGCCTTGAAATGTGTGCCGAGTCGTTGCGAACATGGCAGATAACCAGCTCTAAGGGCCCACTGATGGACGTAGGCTCCTGCATGATGGATGTGACAGTGGCCTGTGCCAGGAGGGACCTTCCCAGGGCAGCGAGCATTGAAGGGACAGGCACAGCACAGGCACCCACAATTCACTGTTGTCCCAGTCAGAACTGCCACTGTATCAGCAGCTAAAGACACTGGAGGGTTCCAAGGCTGTGAATGTGAGGGAGGCAAAGTCAAGGAAAAATTTTATTAACTGTGTTATTTTGTGTCTGTTCACATGGGAAGGGTAGCTATCTCTGTTTGTTCACTTTCTTGTCACATAACATGATAAAGAGTCAAAATTATTTTATTGTGTACCACTTGCATTAAAAAAAATTCTTTCCCAGTACCCTACACTACAATAGGCCACTGTTGTTATTTCCCCTTCTGCTTAATAAAGTAATCATGATTGCAAGACAGCATCAAGGGGAAAAAAGCATGCAGAGGCACCATCTCTTTCGAAAATAACTTATGTTGTGTTTCACTGATGAGAAAAGGTCAGAGTCATTGGCCAAGTCACACAGTTCAAGTGGGTTTACAGTGGAAAGTGCCATAACCACAGGACTGTGCAGCAACAAAACCAATAGCTAATTATAACACATATAAATGTTGTGTTGGCTGGGAACTGATATCTGAACGTTGTTTCTCAGTTTATAATGGGCAGCACAGTGGATCCCTTGACAGGAATCTTTGGTTTTTTGAGTTATGTGATGCTTAAGATAATTGACCAATTCATTTCCTTAACTGGAAAAGAAAGGATGAGTCAGTAACCTTTATGGCTCATTATTATTAAAATAATGTTTATTCAAGCAGCAGCAAGGAGAGAATTGGAGTGGAGGTCAGTGCTCAGCAGCTTGTGAATCATTAGGTTGCAGTAAGACCTGTAGCACCTCTGGTTTGCAATAGGTGACCCTTGCAGGCTCTCAAATCTCTGCGCTCTCTCAGTGAGGGATCTCCCCTGCCCCAAGCCTACAAGAAGCAGGCTATGGTGGGCTCCAAATCCACACTTTATGTTTTGTCACGGCTTTCATGTGCTCTGGAAAACAGAAGGTGGGTGGATCTAAAAACCATGGAGTTTGAAGTGCCTTACTACCTTATGTTACTGGTTCTTAGCAGGCTTGTTTCACGGCAGCTAAGCTGTCAGCAAGGCTGGGTGCTAGTACACGTGCTCCCCAGGACCTGGGTTCCTGCAGGCACTCGGTGGGCTCTGCCTCTGCCCCTGTGGCATCTGCTGCTTGATAGTGGCCTGCTGGTGGAGGGGACAGACTGTCTGGCCTTCTGCAAAATCTGTGTCAGGACTGCGGCAAGTGAGGGTTGTGGTGGTCTCACCATGAGAGTGCTGCCGGTCATGAAAGCCCAGCCCTGCTCCAGTCCTGAGTAATGCCAGGGAAGGAAAATAAAATCCTCCAAGCAAGACAAGGGAGACAACACTTCTCCCCCCAGCACCGATCTCCCTGGAGCCCTCAGACCCTGCAGTCTTTGGGGGAAAACCTCTTCGGGCAGCACCTAGTATAACCCAGCACCAGCCTCCACCAACAACCTGGGGGCAAGTGCTGCACTGACTGGGGATGGGGAACTGGGAAGACTATAGCCCTCTTACTACCCAGCCTTTTTCCACAGATGTATCTCCATGGACTACAGAAAATTAAAATGAAACTGTTTCTTCAGTATAATAAAGAAACATTCAGAAGATGTCAGAAACTATAATAAAAGCATGGTAACACTCACAGTCCTTTACCAGCAAAGCAACAGGCTTCCTTCTTTGCAATTCACTCAGAAAAAAACACCCTTAACTTAACATGAAAGCAAAATCCTTGCTTCCCCAGCTGAGGGAAACTGGGGGATTAGCCATGTAGGTTTATTTTTCAGGATGCCTTTAGACAAGCTTTCCTCCAGAACATGCTCCACTGTTAACTCACACGACAGGAAAAATAACTGCAGAAATTGTAGCATGAAGCAAGAAGTTATCTCAGTTGTGGATTCGAGCTTGAAGCTGGCATCCAGCTGGCAGAGACAGGATGGCTATTAAGTATGTCAACAGCCCTAGATAAATGCCAGGATAGCCTTGTGAACAGGAACTCCTGATGGTCTTTTCTGTTGTTCTATTGCTATTTTAGTTCTATTTGTTTCCTTTCTGTTTTGGATGTTTAATAGAGAAAAAAGACAACTCCGCACAGCTAGAGAAAACGGACTCCTGGAAGGAGAAGAATGAGGATGCCAGCTGGTCACTCCTCCTTTGCTCCCGGCTAATATAACTGCTGCATGTTTGATTTTCTCCAAATCACAGAGGGTTTAAATGACAGGTATAGTATATCCTTGGTGTATGTCATCATCTGCTGGGTATTCAAGGATTTCTAAGGATTTAAGCTTGCCACTGTTTGAATACAGGACAAGCAGTGATCCCTGTTCTCTGGCATGTGTAGGGCTTCCCTGAGGGTGGAAAGGGAGACTGGAATTTAAAGCGACTCTCATTTATTTAGTATTTCCCTGTACAAAAGCTGGGAGTTTTCCAAAGCTGACTGGAGCGCAGTCATTTGTGGAGAACAACCCATGGCTGCTACCTGGGTCATGTCGGCATGTAACAATACCTGTCTGCCTCATGAATGTCAGACAAAGCTGTCATAAATCTTCGAGCCCAGCAGTAAAATTAATGGGAATTGCAGAGAGCAGGACCTTGTCAGCCTCATAATAAGTCTGTGGGTGGAAAAAAAATTCCCGTGCTTTCCTTCAGGCATTAGGCAACCCAGCTACCGATGCTCAGTGGCCATTATCCAATTATAAGTGCTTTTTTGCTCAGAAGAATTCGGTCGTTATCGCTTTTAATGTGTCAAAGTTCAATAGTCACCAGTGCGGACTGCGGGCAAGGGAGCAGACCCCACTGCAGTCTTGGGCAGAAGTACCCCAGCCCATCTCCTCCTCTCGCCCTTCGGTCTCAAAGCTCTTTGCCATATCGCTTGTATTTTGTCATTTGCAATATTACTTTGTCATTTCAGAGGTGACCGGGGCGCAGCGGGGGCCCAGCTCCTTCCCTCTTCTGCCCTGTCCAGCTGATCGGTATCAGCCCGGGGTGGGGCGTCCTGTTTACGTCCCCGAGCAGGACTGGGAGTGCTGGCCTGTCCCAGCGGCACGGTCCCCGGTCCCTGGAGCGCTGCTGCAGGGCATCGGGCTCCTCGGAGTGCTGAGGCTGGGCTGTTTGTCCGTGCTGCATTGAGTTGTATTTACAGCGCCTTTCGGGGTTTCTGTCGGTCACCCGCTGTGACCAGAGAAATATTTTTTCCCCCCTCTGCTGCATAACTTGGCTTCTGTTTTCTTGTTGTTGTTTTTTTCCTCCTGCCTTTGTAGCTGTTGGCTGCAGCTGGGGCCAAGTCACGGGGCAGGATGTGCTGCTTCTCCGGACGTACGGACATACGAATAAATTACACAGTTTTCAGGAACTTTTCCGGGCACTGGAAGGTGATCATCTGTACCGCCAAGTTATTACCATGGCTCCTGGCACAGCTCTTGCAGCTCTCAACCTTGTCCCCTCCTGACTCCCTGGCCCAGGGGCTGCTGAGGGTCAGGGTCCCTCCCAAAATGTCTGTTTCGGAGGTGTTTGATGGCATGGTGGGGGGTTGCTCGCACTGCAGAGCGACTCTGGCCATGTTTAGTTTGCACACGCAGCCCCATGTGAACACTTTCAAACTCCTTTGGTGGCTGCCAGCTGCACGTGTTGCAGCAACCAGGCTTGGGCTCCCTCAAATCGGCCTCCCTGTTCCAGTCCCCCCAGTGACTCCGGGGGCCTTTTCAAGGACCTGCTTTGCAGGTCAAGAAACGAGCCCCTGTTGCAGCTCTCTGGGGAAAGGGGCTGAGCGGGTCTGGGCAGCCATGCTGAGCAAGGGGCAATGGCAGCGATGGCTGAGGCTTCCTCATCTCCCACTGCTGGGGTCCCTTGTCCCTGCATTTGTCCACAGCTGCAGAGGCGGCAAAGGATGCTGCCAATGTCCCCATTCGGGCCTCTGATCTGTTTAACTTCCCTACCCCTGCGGAGGGTGGGTTTAATCCCCTGCTATTCTGCCAAGAGTGTCTTGGTGATGCTCTTCGAGCTACAAAAGCACCTGTGCATCTTCTTGCCCCCTGACCTGCCTCTGCAGGGCAGTTGGGCAGCTGTAATGGCCCCCTCGGGGTGCTCCTGGGTCTCCTGCAACGCCGGGGGGGTCAGCGGATCCTTGCACAACTGCCACCTGCCACCGACACCTCACGTTAGGCGGGGCGAATGTCCAGTCCTTGTTTGTGTACCTGAAATAGTGCTTCCTTATCTCCTGCAGGTGTTACTCAGATAAGGCCCAAGCAGAAATGACGCAGCAGAGCACCCAGAGGCTGCACAGATGCTCAAGGTCCAGGCGCGAGTCGCACCTGATGCAAACAAAAGAGAGGAGAACCAGCTCCTACGAAGAGCAGAGACAGAGAGCAACCGTGGTTTTTTACAGCTATACATTTGAAGGTTATAATGTTAGAAATATCTTTTACTGAACCAGGCAGGGATGATGTTTGTGAATCAGGCATGGGAAATACAGTGATGAATGTTCTTTACTCCAGCTTAATGCCAGCCTAATGGACGGTTCCTTGGTTTTGATCTGTTTTTCCTGTGTTTCAGTACCTCAGTGTGTGTCCTGAGCCTGGAGCTGGACTGCATTTTGCACCTGCTGAAAGGGGTACATATCCATGTCCACAGCAAGTCAGTTCAGGGAAACTTCACTCATGTTGCATTTAGGAACAATTTTATTCTTCTCAGCAACTTTTACATGGATCCAAGGGTCTTTTGGCAGCCCTGTTTTCCAGATGACTTAAAATCCAGGTCCAGTGCTCAATTAAGTATATATGATTTCTATGTATAAGACTGAGAGAAGAGGCCAGAGAAAGAAATGCTGGCAGTTTGAGCAACTTGCCTGGTCAGTGGGAGCTCAGAGATGTGAGCAGAGAAAACACCATCTGGGAAATGAAGCAGTGAGTAGTTCCATGGGGATGCACATGCACATACCCACACCTACACCCCCCAGACCATTCAGCAGCCTGATAAACTTAATTTACACATCTTCTACTGCTGAAAAAGTGTCCAGGTAGAGCTTGGAGGTGCCTTGAACTGTGGATCACACGGCGGGGAACAGAACTTGGGCACGACAAAATCTTCCCTGGCCTACATGCGTCAGTGGGGCTTAAGCATATCCATGAGCACATCACACCCATGAGCACATCGCACCCATGAGCACATCACACCTGCGAGCAGCCCGGCATAATTTTTGCTCCAAAGGAGCCACTGGAATGATGGAGGAATGAGGAGATGGGCACAGCCTGGAGCTGGGCTGGGCACACAGAGCAGCTCTCCCGATGCCTGCTGCGGCACGTTGGCCTCTTGGCCATGCTAACATTTTCAATACACCAACAAGTTTCCCATATATAGTATATTTCCCAGCCTGTGACCCTTGCCAAGGCCTCATTGCCTTCCCTTGAAGCGATAAAAGGCATTCGCGATGTTTCTGTGATGAACTGTGGGAAAAGAGCGGCAAGAAGCTGTGACCCCTGGGCACGGGCATGCTTTGGAAACACTGTCATCGAAAAATCAACACATCAGCCCAGAAGGCCCACAGGCAGCTGATCTTCTCCTGCCTTATCAGAGAGAGGGCTCCTTTGGATGCTGGGGCAGCAGCCACTGGACATTTTTGAGATGTTTATTCTATCCAGTGTTGATACTGAAGTCAATATGATAACTAAAAATAAAGATTAAAAAAAAAATACACTGCAGCTATTTGTTCCCGAGTTGTTATGTTTACCCATACCAGCCTGGCTTTCCATTTAGGCAGGCCGGTAGTACCAGATGTTCAGTCATTTTCAGCAACATGGTCATATCCCAGAAGATTTAGCCTGCCTGAGCAACTATATTAAACACGCCTGTAATTTTCCACTGTGACTGGAAGATTGCGTTCTTCTGGGGTGAGTGATGGTTGACTGGAAGGGCCCCACGCACGTGCAGCCGGCAGAGTCCCGAGCCCTCTCCTGGCTCTTGCAGTGGCAGGAGGGGACACCACTTCTGCAGCTCGCTGGGGCTTGGTCTGGGAGGTACGGAGGACTGAGAAGGCCCCCATCAGCAGCAGCTCCTGGGAGGTGCTGGGACATGCTGTTGGGGTCCATGGGCTGCCCAGTCACCCTATGGCCAACTGCTGCTGCAGGGAAGGATGCGTCCAGGGCTGCACGCAGCTTTTCCCCCATCCCTCCTTGCACTCGCAGCCTGTAGGCATGGATGTTAAGGTGGTCCGAAGAGAAAAGTGCTCTTTAACAGTAAAAGCGAAAGTTTCACCTAAACACCCCTGTCCTCCCATCACTTCACATTTTCTGCTGAATGGGCAGAGGTACCCAGCCCGCAGGCCCTGCAGAGCCCAGGAATGCTCACCCCATTTGCAAATGTTTAAGCAACCCGGTGTGTAAGGTGACCTCCCCGAGGGAGGATGGGGGACACCTCTGAGTACAGCCTCCTCCAAGCACCTGGCTTCAGGTTAGTGAAAACTGATGGGCAGAGCTGGGTGGCTCATCCTGCTTTCTTCCACAAGTAGCAGTGGTGGCAGAGGATGGTGGAGAAAGCTTCACTTGCTCAGCAGCATATGGATTTAGCTTAGTGCTTGGTCCTGACAGTCCTCATGGCACAGGATTTGGGCTCGGAGAGACGCATGGTAGAAGGAGGGACTGAAAACTTGTTGTTGGGGCTGGGTGTTCCCCTTCTCTGCACTGTAGCATCTGCTACAGGTTTGGCTCATACGCAGACATGCTGGCGGGGCTGTATTTGCCATGTCTGCTTTGGGTCTGTGCCGTGGTGGCAGCTGGCTCTAACACACCCGCTTTACCAACCCAAGTACGTGGTCACCAGCTGAGAGTCACTCCTGCAATTCTGACACACAACCAGGAGCGTGGGGTCTCTGGCAGCCAGCCCTAGCTCCTACCACTGACCCCTGCTTACATCCAGCCTCCTGCATTGGAAACAGGGACGGTTGAAGAGTCCACCATGCTCCCTTCAGTGGCAGGGAGGTACTTGCTCTTTAGGTGCAGGTGAGGCATGAGGATGGCGTGGGAATGCTCTAGGCAGGGCTCCTGGTGCCACTGCCAACTCTTTGGTCCCCAAAAACCCTGGCACCTGCCTCTGCTTTCCTTTGGCCAGCAGCAACATGGTCCAGAGAGGGGCAGCTTGGCCTCTGGTGAAGTTACCGTCTTTGCCTCAATAGGCAACTCTTGTGTGTAAGGCCAGAGGGGTATTTCTGGAAGAAAAGACTCTTTTGTGGATGCTGCTGCCAACTCTGATTATGATCATGTTGGTTTTCCTATCACTGATTTTTGTCACAGAGCAGGATTGGTCAAGGCATTGCTATTCCTGGAGTCATCAAGCAATAAATCTACTCTTCAGGTGGCCAGGGAAAGATATCCTATTATACATGTAACAAGTGGGACTAAACAGATAAACCAGGCAGGCTGCTTCCATGAACTCACTCAGTTGCAAAGATTTACTGTCTGAGCAAGCTTTTCTTGCTGAGAAGGGCTTGGCTGGCCATCCTGTCACTGTGAGGTGATCTCATATGGATGGAGGGATATCCAGCGTGCCTGCTCACGGTAAAGGGACATTTCTCCTTCCAGCCAAAATCCCCTCACAGAAATCTCTCATGGGCAGATTTGCCCTACGGAAGCTCATCCCCTTCCTTCATAAAACCATCAGTGCCCAGACCCAAAGCTAGGACTGGGGTCAGACAAAGTGCTGGAAGCAGCGTTTGCCGCTGGAGCCATCCCAGTTCCCTGCCGTGCTCGAGCCAGCTGGGACTGTCGGCCTCTCCGCTCACACCCTCCAGCTTTCATGATGCCTCATTAACCAACCAGCCCTTGCAAATGTAGTTTTAATTGCATTAAAATAAAATTAAGCTAGAAATATGTCAAGCAGGTAAAACTGCAAAGTTTTAAAATGAAATGGAGGTACTGGAGGCTTGTAGTCTCCAAGTGTCACCAGGGGAGGACTCTTCCTCTGCCCTCTCCTCCAGCTGCTGGGGAGATGGGTGCTGCTGCAGCGTGGTGCCCCGGCAGTCACTGATTAACCACCCACCCGTGGAGGTGCTGCCCACGCCGCGGGTTACGCCTGGACCCCCTGGCTGCTCATTTCTGATGCTTGGCTTCACTCTGCGTTGTTTTTATAGACCTTTTGCCACAGCGCTTGTTCCCCACAGCCTTTTTTTTTTTTCCCTTTACAGTTTCAAATGTTTCAAATGTAAGGAGTGAGACTGATTCCTGCCATCCCTGGCTTGCTTTTTATGGGTAACTCCTCTGCAGCTTAGCCATCAGGCCTGTGTGGATGCAAGGATCTGGCCAGCTTTGAAAATATTTAGGTACAATTCCCCTTCTTATGAGAAGAGCTTATAAGCCTCCCAAAATAGAGGTGAAATGGAATTTCTGTGAGCCATTCATGCTACTTGGCTTTTTACCATATGGTGAATATTATCCCCCAGAGAGGAAAATATTCCCCATGGCACCCAGCTCCATCTTTTCTGTGTTCTCTAGTGCAGGCACGAAGACTGCATTGCTAGTGGCGTAAGCAGTAACAGGAGATGAAGATGTTGAAATCATATTATATTTATTACATACACGAGATATAAAAACAAATTACCAAAATAGTATCATTTTTTTTGTGAGTCCACAGGACCTTAAAAGAAAAATACATACGTAAAGCAGATTGGTAGACTCGTGACTTTTCTGGTGTTGTATGTCTTTCTTTTCTTTCCCCTCACACTCATGAACAAAATACACTATGCAATGTGGTTTAAAGATGCTTTACAGAAAAGATATATTTTAGTGCTGAAAACTGCAGTAAACTGTGCTATATTCCATACTGATGTTAATAAGGAAGTATAATGGCCATATATATTGCAAACAATACACAGAAGAAAACAAAGAAAATGTTCAGTTTTAAATACTAACATAAAAATAAAATAAACTCCAGGCCCACCATGAATCACTGGGTTGTGATATGCGAATGTGAGTCCTTTCCGTTCTCCGTATCCACTCCTTTTCCTGCAGGCAGAGTTTTTCTTGTCTGGCAATTGCATTTTTTTGTTTCAAAGTCTCTTCTTCTTCTCACGCTGCTTGCGAAGTCTCGCTGGAGTCCTGCCCACGGGGTCCAAGTGCTGGTCTGAAGCTGGGACTTCAGTGCAAATACTTTATCTTTCAGATTGTATCCTCAGATACTCTGAGTGGCCAGTGGCAGGCTGGCCGTTCCCTTTATACCATTAATGCTGTCCAACTGGGGGGGGTCTTCAGGAGTGCTTCTGTTCCAGGGAGTTTTTTTCATGTGCCATCTTCAACCTCTTCTTTCCCCAACACAATCAGACTTCCCGCACCGTGAAGTGGCAGGTAGTAAAGTGCTTTATACAATGAAATATTTACACTAGGGCTAGGTTCATTTTTTAACACTTCAAGGACAAAAGCCCAGAGACACTGCACGCTCTGGAGCTGGCTCTTCTCTGCAGCCGTGCGGTGGGTGGGGAGCTGGCCTCTGCTTCGCACTGTGCTTGTACCAAGGCAGGGGGATTTGATTCACTTCACCAGCTCCATCCTCACCAACACCAGCAGAGAACGTAGCCCCCGAAACCTTCAGGGGGGTGACCAGGTTAAAAGCACACAGTGCCTGATTCTCTTTGACAAGTGCCGTGTCCTAACCCGGGGGTGTTTCTAAAGAGCGGTCGTCGCTGCCGTGCTGCCTCCAGTGCCTGTCCACCGCTGGGCCGTCGCCTTCCCCACAGCATCCTCTGGGAGCCTCTGGAAGTCACTCAGGATCCGCGCTGGCAGCACTGGAAGCGGTGTTTTGCTTCTCAGCTGTAGCTCGTGGGCGTGCTTCCCCTCTCTAGGGTGGCAATTTAGTCTGGGGTGATCAGTGGCTTCATAGGAGTTGCTCCAACATCGCACTGGAGCGAGACAAGCGTCCGCCCTTCCTTTTGTTTCCCTCAACGTAACGATGAGCTGGGCTCAGGCGAGCCCCTGGCAAGGAAGCTACAAGCGAGTGAATGAACATTGGCCAGGAAGGGTTAAATTAGACAGCGCCTACAACTCTGAACGTCTCGCTACACCTTTTGGCACTATTTTCTTACATTCCAGTTTTCATCCTAGAGGTCTTCTCTCTGTGAAGGCTGTTGCATTTTGTGCATAAAGAAATGCCCTAGGCAGTCGCGCACCGCTAGTTGCAGTCTCTTTTCAAAATCTCCAGGACCTTTCTTCCAAGAGCCGACTTCCACTGATGGACAAAACTTTTCATGTTGACGATGAGTCTGCCCGTTCGGACATCCTCATGTCCTGCCACGAGGTACTCCAAGCCTGCAAACCAGCAAAGCGGTCAGGGACTGCACAGCACTACGCTTAAGAGGCCTATTGATGCTTCAAAGTCAGCCTGGATATCTGGTCCTGTGCAAAAAAGCACTTATACAAAGAAACACTTATACATACTGATTCTCTCATATATCTGTCTATCTATACCTCTATCTATATCTATGGAAAAATGACCCCTGTGGCACATCTGTCGGTGAGATACAAACTTTGATTTTGTTAACGTCTAAATATAAATGGAAGCTGAACTCTGGGGGCTGCACTACAAGTTTTTATACCTCCTTTGGGAACTGTTATTACCTCCGTTTGGCAGCCACCTGCCTCACCCCTCTCTGAATATACCTGGGGCTGGAAATCAGTTGGTTCAGCACATTCCAGCAATGACAGCACAGGATGGCCCAGTGCTGGTGTCTTGCTCAAAATGGCCAGTGCCCCCTTGCAGGCAAAGGCACTCTGGACCCTGCCGAGGGGCAATACTAGATTTGCTGGTGCGAGCACCCCAGAAGAGCCTGAGGTGGTGGCAGTCGCACTGAAAAGAGCTGCATTAACTTCTGCCTCTGCCAGATGTTTTAGAAGTAGCACCTGGCGAAGCCTTGCCTGCTGTCCAGAATGTGCCAGAAAGGGCTGGAGCGCAGCCCCATAGTGCCCTACTGCAAGGCTTGCCCCAGGCATCCAGGTCCGTGCCTGGCTTTCGGGGCACGACTCAGAGAGCACTTGGAGCCAGGCAATAACTGCTAAGTGGGGGGATGGGGTGAAGCCTTTGGCTTGAATTAGCTAAAGAAACACTGCCTCGGATCCCAACAGCCTAAATGGGCCACGAACATGGCATAAAAAGGGACAACAAGGAGGATAATTCCTCCCACGGCAGGAGGAGCTCCCTGCCAGGGCCAGCACCCTGCTGCAGCATGCTTGGGGTACAGCAAGCATGAGACCCCCCTGTATCCCCTCCTCCTCGCACTGGTCTGGGGAGCACCACGCGGCGGTACGAACTAGTTTGGGGGAGAGGGGACTCCCCCCGTGCTCTCGGTCAGCCTGCTCCACCCTGGCCATAGTGGGGAGCCTGCTCATGTTTCCATGGGTTTTCATTTTGTAGCTCAGAATAAAGGGCGAGTGTGCCCCAGTTAAAAGTCAAGCACATTTTTCTTTAATTCAATACAATTTGTTATCTACTTTACCCGAGGTTTTGGGCACACACATCCTCTCTTCTGCCAAGTAAACACAGGATATGTGTATGGCAGTATCAGCCTTTGCAAGATAGTTGTTTTGGCCATGTCAAGCCTACTGTTATAAGCATCACTCTTCAAGGGCTTCTAAATCTAATACCCCTTGAGAGAGAAATGTGGCATGCACCCTCAGAGAGCAAGCAAATATTGCTGTGGTTGCTGATTCAGTAGGGCTTTCTAGATTTTCAACCAGTTGTTACAGATGTGTAAAAATAAAAGGAATCGAACAACTGAGATGCCGCAACCCAGGACTTGAGGCTGTGAGTTTTGCCCTGCGTTGCTGGCAGGCGGTTCTCTGTTTATTTGTGTCTGTGCTTGGCAGAACCGAGGAAGGGAAGGGCTCCTGTTCCCTTCCGGACAGCTGAGACCTTT
The DNA here is from genome assembly GCF_030463565.1 of Pelecanus crispus. NCBI lineage: Eukaryota > Metazoa > Chordata > Aves > Pelecaniformes > Pelecanidae > Pelecanus > Pelecanus crispus. The sequence continues at coordinate 52,746,553 of NC_134643.1, forward strand.
AAACCTTTCAGCTCACCGTCCCCCCAGAAGTCCAACCTGCCTCTGTGGGTGCGTGCACAGGGTAAGGTGTGCAAGGGTAACGAATACCCTCTTGTAGGAACTAAAGCACATTTATCATCTGAAAACTGCCCATGGAGATTTGATACATGCTTGGAGTTTCCATTATAGCTACATGTCAGGAAATAGGTTTATGTCAGCTTGGCTTTTTATCTGGCTGTTGTTGCTTTATTCATCTGGAGGTCATAAGCTCTTACTCTGACAGAGGGTTAAATCTGCTAACATAGTATTGCTGACCATCCAGAAATGAATGTGGTAGCTAAAGAAAAAAAATATTTAAAAAATATTTGGGATCCTTTTTTTTCCACTCTGAAATGATTGATCTTAAAGATGCGCTCAGTTGATGTTTTCAAATTTCCTGTTAGGACCAAACTTCACAATTTCTTTCCAACATGAAAGCTGAGATTGATTTATACTCATGGAACTCCAGCAGCTGTATTTCAAGAAAACACCAAGCTTTGCAGTGTAAATCACAAGAGCTGGCAAGCGGGTAACACCCGATGTGTCAGACGCCTGGATTGTCCCTAAAGACAATTGCACCTCCACCCTCCTGCTGATATCCAAGTGATCTTCATCGATTCTGTGATTAATGCTGTATTTTCCTCTGCTCGGGAAAATCAGTGAAGCTCCTCTAAAGTTAGTGGAGTCGCAAAGCTGTGTGTCAGGTGCGGGGCTGCCCTGCACGATCAGCGTCTGACAGCTTCCATGGCATTCCTCCAGGTTCATATTAAGGCTTTCTTGCTTGTGTTTGCATTGCATATGGAAAAATAAAACACCTGCATCTGTTTAATTATAGATTTATGGTGCTTTACCAATATCCAAAGTCTTACTGTGCTTAAACAGCAAAGTCCTGCCTAACGCTGCTGATTCATCTGACCCTTGCACCTGACAAGACTTCCTGAGTACAGCTGTGCTATCACGCCAGTTTGCCTTCAAAGCCAAAGACGGTCACTCCGGCGGAGATGAAAGAAGACTGCAAACACCTTACCAATGAATAACCTTTCTGTGTGATCCAGCCTCACAGACAGCCCTTTCCCCCCAAAGCAAGTTCCTAGTGCTGCACATGTAAGGGACATCTAAGCACTGAAGTCAACATTTCAATCGGTGATTTCCAGGTGATGTGTGCGCCTTAACGGAAAGAAACACCTTTATCTGAATTAGTTGGTAACTGTTGGTTTACCTCAACGTTGTAAAGAAAGGTGTGTCAGCTGGAGCTTAAGTTTTGCTCTACTGAAGAAAACCCTAGGTCTGCATCTCCTCATCCGTACTGGAGACTGCATGCACTGTTTAGCCACCACTGGTTATACTCCATTTCAGTGAAAAAAGATGAGAAAAAACTGTGAAGCCAAAGCTGCCCTCTCACTGCGTAAGAGAATCTCTTCCAAATCTTGTAGATGCAAATTCATGTTACTTTCAAAGAGATATCTTTCCTTGAGTTTAGATTAAAACTTCAGTACAATGTTATGACTCAGATTAGATTTATATGTGTTTTTATGGGTTCAAATTAGCAGTAGTTTTGAAAAGATATGTCATGTAATCGTGGCGTGATATGCACCTCCCTTTCTCTGGGAACTGACTGAGACTGGTAAAGCTGTAAGACTGTTACTGTGCTTCATAAAGAGAAATGGAGGTTTGAAAGTCTGTAGAATGAACCAAGTTTTTCTCTACAAAATTCAAATTTGATGGAGATTGCTGTTGGAATCCAAATGATGTAACAGCCAATAATTTAATCAACACTGGGCTGCAATCTCAACTCATTGGCATGAGGGGACGGAGGGGTGGGAATGAAATCTGTGTAAATGTGGTGGGGATGTAGTGTTCAGGGAGTCAAACCTACCAGGATTGAGGATGGGACAAGTGCAGCCTCTGTTAGTCCAGGATTCAGGGTAGAGCGTCCTCTTGCCCCGGAGGATCTTCAGCTTTGTAGATTTCAAGACTTTCTTGATCTTCACATTGACTTCTGCATGGGAGCCTTTGTCATGAGCTGACAAGATCTTCGTCTTGATCACTGGGAAGACACAAATTCAAAACCAGGAATATATAAACTATTTACAGCATGCTCTATTTTTTTTTTTTTTTTTTTGGTCTAATGCAGGTCTCTGGGTGAAGCAGTGAGGCCAATTACCTCCTTAGAGTGGAGTCAGCCCGATGCTCCTTGCTGGGGAGTCTGGGGTCAGCGCAGCCGCTGGGGGAGCACATACGTCCCCATACCCATGGGCAGGAACGCTGCTAGTTGGTTTGGCCACAGCCCCTGGACCTGCCACAAGGGCAGCGGGAGAGGTCCAATGACCTGATTTTCAAAACTTGTGAGGGCCCCATTTTCTCCCGGAGCTCACCAAAGACTTTGGCTTCCTTAGCACTTTTGGAAATCAAGTGGAAAGCCCGGCTTTTAGGGATGGACCTGGAGGCTTTTCCAGCCTCAGCCTGGGCAGGCCAGGCAGCAGGCAGAGGCGTGAGGGGCTGCCCCCATCCCACCCTGGTGAGCACTCCTGCTGCTGGTCCTCCCGCTTTGCGGAACTGCCAAATCCAAATGCAGTGGTGGAGATTGAGACGTTGGCGGGGACTGAGGCAAATCGCAGAGTATTCTGAGCTCACAGATACCCACAGGCGCACCCCCGCCACCTGGTACCCCACCTGCTGAGCCCCTGTGCGGTGGAGGCTCAGGGCTCAGGTCCCACGCGTGAGCTTCCTCCCGACTGCGCTGATGCCTACACTGGTAGGTATCACCGTATGGTGGTGCTTTATTCAGTGCTGCATGTTAGGAAGCTCAGGGAAACCTCCCCTCCTACAGTATGGCCTCCTGAAGCTCATGATGAGCCCCATAATTCATCTGTCTCTCCAGTGTAGCTGACATCTTTGCGTGTTGAGTGATGAAAGGGTGGGAAGCCTCAGTGCACTTCAGATAAGATTTATGAACTTGGGGCTTTTGTGACTTTTTCTTTTTTTTAATTCCTTATCTTTTGCAAGATTAAACACAGTCACTATCACGGCCAGGGAGCAAAACAGAATCAGATTTTTTCCTAATATCACTAAGCCAGGGCTATATTTCAACAGCTGGTGGCCCTTTGAACTTCCCTTTGTGGGTTGCTCCGCAGCCTGCAGAGGTAGGGGTTATCTCTCTGTGCATTTTCAGCTTCAGTGCGAGGAGAAACAGGTGCAAGAGACCCCTGGAAGACTGTGAGGGAAGGGAGTGCTCCACAGAGCGTTCTTTGCTCTGCTGTGGTATGAAGGAGGTGGTTCACTGGCACACACCAGAGAGGTCTTGGGAAGCAAAGTGCCTCCTCTCACTCATTTAAATCCAATAGACACACAGACAATATACATCACCCCATTGCAACAGCTGAACTTTGTTGACAGGGGGAAGCTCCCAGTAGCTGCTGGAGCTGTTTTCTCCATGTAGTGGCTTGTGTGGTGATCACGGTCCCTCCTTACATTCAGTGTAATTCAGACTTAGTGATTTCTAGACTGTTCTTGGAGCACATGGTCTACAGACAGAGTTTTAGTGACCTGTTTTTGGTAATGGTGCTTTCCAGTCTGTCTCGGACCTAGACAACCTCTCAGAGACCCTTCCAGCTCTTGTCCTCCCACAATTTCTGCACAGGAGTATTTTGGTAGCGAGAGATGTGGATAACAGAGCAAGACACTTCGCCAACCTTGACTTGGCACCATGATATCTATACATTTTGGAAAGGTCAAAGATCTGCCCCCAGACTAAGTAGCCCGTGGGTTTGCAGGGACGGAGTGGTGCACACAGCAGCACCTCTCATGCTTTACACTCGTGCACCACCTCTCAGCCTCCCTTTACACCCCTGCCACCTCACCCAAAACTCACCGTAGGTGTACTTCATCCCGCAGAAGACCTTGGGATTCCCTAAAACTTGCTCTTTACATTCGCATTTACCTGGGGAAAGAGAAGGAAGCAAACGGCTGTGGATTGTACTGAAAAGATGGGAGCCTTTGTGGGCGGACCCTGGGACCTGCCAGAGGTTTTCACGTGGTCCACAGGCCCCATGCAAAGAAAGCCCTATTTTCAGACCCAAGCTGAATATACAATCTTAGTCCAAGGGCAATTATTCCTTGTTTACAATTTGAAGAGAAGGGAAACAAAGGCCTTATTATTTTGCCTCGGGATGCAAATAACATGCATGTCTTTCCCCGTGGTATTTTCCACACCGTAATGTACCAGACAAAATTTTAAAAGGAAATGTTGCAGAGGTTAAGGCAGATTAATGACTTCCATGATCTTAGAACAAAGAATAACATGATATACTTATTTACGTTTAAAATGAAGTCGCCCAGACAAATGATGGAGCTTTCCCCTCAATTAACTCAATTATTGTATCTTCGAGATTTTATCATGCCGCTTTCTGAAAATGGAGGAAATGATGCTTGCCTGCTTGCATGCCGTGATTGCAAGGGAGGACGGCCTGACACTGTGCTGGGGGGACAAACTGCCTCGCAGCAACCTCACGCAGCACCTGCCTCCTCCAGACTGGGGGGGGGAAATAACTTCCCCAGCTGAAACCATAGTTGAAATGCTAGGCAATCTCAAATTGCATCATAAGCTGCAGTTGATGCCAAAACGTTGTGGGTATTGGGGAAATAAATTTTTATTTGGAAATTTCCAATTCCTTGCCCATGAAGTGGCAAAAACCTCCCTCTAAATAATGTTGCTGGTTTGTCCAACGTGTAGTAGTTCCAGTGAATACAAAGACACATTTAAAACACGATGGACAAAATAAAGAGAGCGTTCAGCCTTGAAATCCAGAGCTGGGGCTGCAGATTCAGGCAGGCAACTCTTGCCTTACCGACAGCTAAATGCTGGGTGCAGGCTTTCAGCATGGAGCATCTGCCTGAAGGGTTTGCATGCCCTCACGTTGATGGGATGAGCCATAAGGCTCCTCCAGCTCATGGAGGGGAAGGAGGTGGTCACACAGGACTTTAAGGGGGGAATGTCCATCCCTGCCTGCAACTGCTAGGGCACTGATTACAAGCCGGTACAGAAGACTATCCACACTGGCTGTTGGCAGGAAGGATGGGACAGGGAAACACGTGCGAAGCCGCCACCCTACCAGAATGCCGGAGTGCCGAGAAGCCCTGCTCATCCTCCCAGCCCCAGGTGGGCTCGCTCTCGTTGAGCAGTGCCTGGAAAGGAGGTGCTTCGTGGTGCCAGGTCACGTCCGAGCTGCTGGGGGGAAAGGGAGGTGGTCAGCCTTCCTCCTGGAGCTGGTGGAAAGCAGGGCTGCTACCAACCCGCCCTCCAGGCGCAACGTGACTGCACTCCTTGGTGGTGTTAAACGCAAAGGGCAGTTTTGGAAAGTGAACAGGTTGAGTGTTGTCAGAGCGGATCATGAAAAGGCATTACAGGGATTTATATGCTATAAATATCCCCAGCGTGGTAAAAAAAGGCAACATATAAGATCTGGAGAGTGGGGTATTATTAAAATGTCCTGTCTTCTAAAAGTCAGAGCCTGACTCTAAGTCAGCGCAGTCAATGCAAGCTGAGTTGCAACAGAACAATATTAACCCTTTGATCTCCCCTCGCTCAGATCTCCCCAAGGCTCACATTTTGCTCATGGAGAGGAAGCATCGGTGAAGGCTATGGAAAACACCCCATGCATTAACATCAGCACTGAGAGCCAACAATCCAACCTCGCTAGTGCCTTGCCATGGTGTGCCAGGCACCCAGGTGAACTGCAGCCTCAGCTCCCACTCCTCCCCAATTCCTGACCAGACCAAACCCCAAATATTTTATATAATGGAAATTTTCCAGACTGTGTGCCATGCATAAATCGGGTCGGAGCAGTGCCTTCCCTGGGATGGAGATTGTGGGGGGATTGCTGAGGCTGGGGAGGGGCGGCCGGGACCTCCCAACTCACCTGCTGCTGCGGCAGTCGCCGGTGCGGGGGTCGCAGCTGCGGGCGCAGTCGCAGGGGCGGCAGCCGTAGGCACCGAAGCCCCAGTAGCCGGGGAGGCAGCGGTCGCAGCGGGGCCCCGCCACACCGGGCTTGCAGGGGCAGTCGCCGGTGCTGGGGTCGCAGAAGGTGCCGGGGCCCAGGGGGAGCACGGCCGATCCCAGGGGGTGGCAGGAGCAGGCTGCGGGGGACACCGTGGGGGAAGAGAGAGCATCTGTGAGTGCAAAAGCTCTGCGGGACGAAGGCGCAGGAGATACCTGCGAAACCACGGCTCTGCCTAGGGACAATGATGTTTCTGGGTTTTTTTTTTCCTCTCACCTGTATAAATCTGACCAGAATCTCCCTTTAGAAACCGTACAACTTTAACTTTTTTGAGGTAGCTTAATTAGTCAACCTACCCTGGTTTCGCGTTACATTTTGCCAGACAGACCTTTATTACTTTCCTTACAGCACCTGGACTCCAGTCCAGCCAAGTACCCAGGGATGCGTCTGGCTCACAATGATGTTTAAGCAGCTGTGGGTACTTCATTGCAAAAATGAATCAGAGCATAATTACTTTCTAAAGTAATAACAACTGTCTTGCATCCAGGAGGTTAAAAAAACCCTTCAGAGCAGTCATTTGAATTAAAGTGGAGGCTGAGCAAAAAGTACCCCTCTGTCTGATTTTCTTTCAAAGCCATCATTTCAAAACATTAAAAAAAAAGAATGAGCTCAGAGACATGCTTTTGCATATACTCTGGGACATAGGTTTACAGAGCACATGTTGGAAATGCCAGCTGCTCTTTTTTCCTCCCCCACAGCCCCTTGCAGCAGAACGATGCACTGGAAGCATACTAGGACACACTGGGAGAAATGGCCATTCTCACAAATCAGAAAGGATGCCCTAAAATAGGTTATGTGAAGTTTTCCTTGCCTACTTCTTAGGATTTTTCTTTTGCATAAATGTAATTTGTGTCTGTTGCAAGACTACAATCTTTTTCCCCCCAAAGATGTTAATCTTTTCAAAGATCAGAAATACAGTTATCGAAAGTGTGAGCCAAACCTCTGACCATCTGGCCTGGCCAGCAGGCAACGCGGTGCCCTGCAGGACCCGTACCTGGGTGACTTGTGCTCTCCTTCCCTCGGGGTTTGGTTCTCTGACCAGACATGTTGTGGTCAGCCTTGTGCATTATGGCAAAAAAATTCCCTGCTGAAAGACTTTTGTCTAAAACTCAATTTACACAAAAATTAGATATCCTGAGAAAATTTCATTTGGAGGGAAAATCTGCACCAAATTCTAATACAAATATTTTTATTTTGCAACTCTGAAGGCAATAAAGCAGAAAAGCCACTGCATGCGACACAAACTTTCTTTCTCTTAAAATACTTATTGCTGTGCACATATATTTAATTTTGCTCTGACAACATTTTTGTGGTTTCAGGGATTTGACATACCTGGAATGTCATTTCAAAATATTAAAGGATAGATTAATATTGGCAGTTAACTTAGAGGCGACTACAATTCCAAAATCTTTGCCAAAGTAATCCCCAAATTTTCCCCACCCTTTCCATTCCCAAACAAATATAATTATATAAAATTAAAAGATTAGAAAGCCTCTCCACAAACTGCATAACTAGCTGCAGGCAGTGAACTCCGGTACCTTTAATAGCATAGTTTTCAACAGCGCTCACTGAGACTCGCATACCTTTCTCCTGAAGTCTGTGAAGTGTTTTACACCTGACACATGTAGCCAAATGCTCCCTTTTCCTACTAGATGTGGTGGGTATTTCTGGCATTCCTCAGCCCCTTCAGGGGAAATATCAAGCACTTAAAGCTCTTCTATTCTCCTGCAGTCAGTGAGCTAAACCCACTGCTCAGAAAGAGATTTGGTCCTGTTTCGGTTGGGTTTCAGCTGAGTTTTACAGCCAACCCTAGTGGGGTTGGAGCTTTTTATGTTTTAGACAATGCTTTTGCACAATTCTTTTCCTAATGGAAAATTTAATGGCAGTGGCAACACCATGGTGAGACAAGACTATTAAATTTACAAAGGCTGTTACAAAAAATACAGCAGCAAGCTCATAGGCAATTAAAATGGCAATTAAAAATGAGAATGTAGTTGGCTATACTTTTCAATAAAAGCTGCAGAGAGGTATGTTGTAAAGGTTGGTCACTTCCACAGGGGCTGCGCACCCACTTCCACGGACCCTGTCCTTCCTGGCTGCTCCCCTGGCTACCAGGCTGCTCTTCTGAGCTACCAAGGCGCTGACCTGCTTTCCATCGGTGGCGGGTGAAGTGAAGCTTTCTGGTCTTGCCCCTTGGGTGGAGGCCCAAGGTGACACTAAGTGGTGTTAATCTGGATGCTCTGGGTGGCAAATTTACAACACGGTAAATGTTTGTGACGTGCTGCAGTGGGAACGTGCCGAGCAATGCAGAGACATAAAATGCAGCTTCATCACTACACGCCAAGCACAGAAATGAGACTCTAGAGCTCAAATGTGAGTGCGTTGTACAAGCTTTGAAAGAAATGCATGAAAATAGGACCAAGTGCTTCCATACTATGGCAATGGAAGGAAGAAAAGGACTGCCGGACTGATTATACAACATTTGGCAGATGCAGCTACTGGTCCCTCATGGGCTGCTGTGCTGAGTGTTGGTTTTAGACCCCGTTTTCCTCCTTCCACCCGATCTGCACCTCACTGCAGCACAGGTAGTAGGAGACCCACCTCCAGGAAGGTGAGAGGAGCAGCCGAGCAGCAGATAGAGCAGCTACAGACAGTGCTGGATGGCACTTTGCGGTGGATACACGGGTGCGGAGCGCGAGACTCTCAGTGCGAGGCTTCGGGCCAGCGCCCGTCTTGTGCTGTGGCCACCCCACTGGGGAGGCTGGGGGTTTCCACAGCCAAGGGAGCTCCAGTGAGAGAAGGGCTGGCTGGGCACCACAAGCCTGGGACCAAGAGAAACCTTCCACAAACTTCATCTTTTTGCTTTCTTTTCAATGGGTAAGCAGCATCGTTAAAATGCCAATTTACCACCCTGTACTACATAGCAATATTTTGCACGCGACTTCCACGCACGTACGAGTTAACAGCCACCTGTCTCGGCATCGCATGTGCTGATTGGGATCGAAACCCAGTGAGCAGGACTCCAGCAGAGCTGGATTTCCCCGCCTGGGATCAGTGATACTGTTGTGGTTTCTTCAGCCGCCAGCTAACCTTTGGAAATGACAAATATTTACCCTCAAAAACCTACAGTTGAAAAGCAAAAATAAACTCAGCAATTATAAAACCCAATTTATTGTCTGCAATTATACTGTAGCTGAGGCTTAAAAATTAGTGAGGGATGTAAAGAAAAGGACCGACAGGTATGGTGGGGGGAAACAGTCAGATTGCTGGTTTAAACGGCAGAATGTCTCGTTTTATCGGGTACACACCTACTCCTGAGCAAATATATACACTCTTCGCTTACAAGAATCTTTAAAGTATCCTTAAAGATTATGGCTTAACAACTGCTTTATTTACTTTGACCTTGGTATTTTTAAATTTTCAATGCGAGCCGGCGGTTGAGCAATAACGGTGCCTTGAGCCAGAAGCAAGCAGGCAACATGGTGGCCTTCCCGGGAAGAATAACAGGGCACCACGCACGTCCCTTGTTATTGCAGACCATGGCTTGGTCGTTGGAAATGTGCCAGGCATAGGCTGTAATCGGTCTTATCTAATTTAATTTAACAGTCATTAGTCATTTGCTACGGCCCTGCAAGCTGCTGGGCTCCCCCATGTGACGCTGGGTCCCTGGGTGCAGGGAGCAGCCCTGGCAGCAGGAGACCAGAAGGGAAATGGTGAAGGAGTCTTAGGGAGAAGAGCATCTGTGAGGGTTTGAAAAGCCCAGAGAGAAAAAATCTGTGTGTTTGTGTCAATGTGGTCTCTGAAAGGAAAGCATTCAGATAATCCCTACATTTTTGTGGAACCCAGTTTATGCCGGGGACCGTTTTCTCCCTGAGATACTTGAGTACTTCATGCTCTGTAATTCATAAATACTGGAAAAAAAAAAAGGGCAAGAGTAGATGTACTTAATGCAGAAGGTAAATAAATGTAGACTTTTTCTCACTGTACTCAAGGCTATCTTACAGTTCTTGTCAAATAGATATTACTTTTCACCTTTAAATACCAGAGTTCATGAATACATAGTGGCCCATGGATTGTTGCATTAAAGAGTAACGGAAACAAATTTATGGTCTTTATGTCAGACACACTTTTTTGGGAGGGAAAAATGTGGAAAGTGGAATGCCACAGGCCAGTGATTTAGAGATGAATGCTGAAAGCTGAGAGGACCGAGCACTGCCATTTGTGTCTGCTGTTACATCAACAAAAATGTCCATTAATCATCTCATCTCCACAGCTTCCTCCTGCCCAGAAGGGCTGGGAGAAACTTTTTAATCAAGTCTCCTGGGATTTGGCTAGCATATAGCTAATGACGTGATGTAATGCCTGACTTCATTAGTGCTGGTCAAACTTGCACGCAGACACGCACACACTGTTGGCAGCCTTCCTCTCAAGCCATGGTCGTTTTGCAGTGGTATGTCCCAAGACCTCTGTTTCCATCTGGTTTTGCAAGGAAGGAGGGTCCATGCCGGCCAGCTCCGGAGGTGCCATTTGACTCCCTCTCAGACCCTCCAAACAGCTGCAGGATTTGGACTGGGTGTTTTGGCACCAGGAAAACCCTACGATGAGTCCATTGTGAAACTCCGTCTCCTCAACGGGCTGCAGGAGACATCATGGCAGCCACTCCTACCACCTCCAAGGTGAAGGGCGTTATTTTTAGGTGTCCAGAAGACCGCACTCAAATCAGTGCCAAAGCTTGATTTGGCTTCAATGGCCTCAGCAAAGTACGTGCTCTTCCCTGATGGGAGCTGGCACATAAAGAGCACCAGGAATTACAATCCTAGTGAAGGTAGTGCAGCTGCAGTAAAAGCGCATTTTGGAGCTTGGGATCCCATACAGAATTTACTTCAGTCTTTCATCCTGCATTATCTAGCAGGAGTCAACTGATGCAGTTGGGTTTTTTTCTTAATCAGCAAGGCTGAACCCATGAGAGTTAGAAAAAATCCTCAAGCCCCTGCTTTGGTTCTAAGTGCAAGATTTAAACCTGTTTTTTTACTAATGAGACTCCAAAACAAAAGTTTGTGGCACAAGTTCTGTCAATAATTATAGAGGGAAAGTATCTGATGTTTCAGAGAACAAGACTTGGGACTTCAATGCTAAATTCACTGTTTAAAAATCCAAATTTGTGTACATACTACAGCAGTGAAATAATTATTTACACAAGTAATGGAGAACTGTGGTCAATTCTGTTTTTGTAAAAGGCATCAGGGCTGTAACACAGGCAGTTCAGCTGTTACTGCTCCTCCTTGCAACGAGAGAAAGGTGAAGAGGAGGAGGACTACTGCGACAGGCTGGCGGGGCCACAGGGAGTCTCATGAGGATGACGCGCAGTGAGGGAGAGGGACAAAAGCAGCCATTCCTCACCGGACGCCGCAGACGAAAGTGAAACCGCAAACGCTCTCCCAGCCCAGGGAGCAGCTCCCCACCCCAGAAGGCTTTCTCTTCCTTTAAACGCAGGCACTTCTCCTTTGCAGGTGGGAGATGCGCTCAGTGCCCCCTCAAATGACACAAGCAGGGTGTCAGTCAGATTTTTTTTCTGCCTCCTATGAAGGTCCTCCTCCAGATTCGGGTCAGTGAGGAGAAATCTGGTGAAGCTGGTGAGTGGCTGTAGGTGCAGAGCGAAGAGCATGCCTGTGCCCTATATTTAGCCGACCAGTGTAATGTGCTCAGCGCGGTTTGGGGATCCGGAGTCCCCCATGGTGAGTCACCGTCCTCACAGTGGTCCCTAGGGAGGATGGCTTTTGGATCACTGCTTTTGCTTGGGAAATATTTAATTTCACATGTGGCCAAGTCGTTGCCTTTCGCCTGGCCTCCCCCGTGTCACGCCTTCTGGAATATCACTTAAGTCGTGTTCCCGTCTCTCCCTCCATACCCACCTGCTGCCACTGCGAAGATGCGCGGGTGGGCGATGCTGTTTATCAGCTGCACCCCTGTTGGCTGAGGCACTCCGCTTCCAGGGTTGCGGCAATCACCAAACAAGGAGAACATGCAAACATGATGCAGCTTTTGCTCTCCAAAAATAGCAGGAGACAGTCAATGAATCATCTCTCTTTCCCTGCCCCAAGCTACAGGGATCCTTGGGATAGATTTGTCAACAGTATCTGCAGGCTTTTGCTCTGCAAACTGCACCATTGCTTTTTGCCAACAGCATCAATAAGGGAATTCAAAGAACTCCCTGTCCCTCACTGAAGCAAAAAGATTGCTCCAAGGAGGAGCAGGAAGATCTCACCTTCCCTTTGACGCCCTCCCACTTAACCCCAGAATTTTACTAGTAAAAGGTCACTTACGTTTGCAGGCGTCCGGGGCAGAGAAGGGCTTCCTGAGGTCCCGGTAGAAGCCTGGCTTGCAGCGCTGGCAGTGCTGCCCTTCCGTGTTGTGCAGACAGTTGTCGCAGACACCGCCGCTGCGGTTGCCTGATGCCAGCCACGCATCCATGTCAAAATGACAAGTGTCGGCATGCCCATTACACTTGCATGCTGAGACAAAGCCAAAGGGAAGCGAAAGACTCATTAAGGCAGTGAAAGATGTTGATTTATAGCAAAGAGACACAAAAACCCAAATCATGTTTTGGAATGGGACACCAACAGACAACATGGTCTCATGAGGATTTCCAAGCTTTGCAGACAGTGCTGTCCCTACCGTACAAACGTGCGGTGGGCACTGGGCATTGGTTCTGCACTTGCTGAGCAAACACCTGCCTGGTGTCCCAGTATCTGCTGCCTCTTGGGAACACAGGAGAAAGGTGTGCAAGGAGGAAACATTTTGCTCTGGCAGAGTCTCTGAAGGCACAGTTCCCAGCTTGTTACTTACATTGACACTCTTTGGGGGCTCCAGTTTTGCCGTCGGCAGCCTGCCAAGGCCGGTCGTTGTAGAGCGGGGCGCAGTGCTGGCAGTGGGACCCTGCTGTGTTGTGCTTGCACATGCATTTCCCATGGACCTAGTAGGGGAAAGAGAGCAAGGATCACCCACAGCAAAGCCCAAAGAGTGTCTGGAGCACGAGCAATGCCCAGGTACAGGATATACCGCACCAGCTAGATGCTATTATATAGACTAGAAAGAGGGCTAGCATGATGTCTGTCTTGGTGTCTTGAACTAGAAAAATATTCTGCAGTTACATTTTCAATTAGCTTAGTATTTGCAGAGCTGCGTGTCATGGTATTGCATAATCATACCTTTTTTTGAGACCTAGAAGGATCTTTAGCAGAGTTTCCAGCTGCAGCATAAGTTTCCAGGAGAGATTAAAAAAAGCCAAGATCCAAAGCATCCTTGGGATACACTGTAAAACCTTTTGCTTTTTCTCCCTTCCAAACATGAATACACTTTTGCAGCACTGCAGGAATAGCACTCACAACCTCAGCATCCAGCTCTGTGTGCCCAGCCATCAACAACACAAATAAGTACAAGAAAAAAAGAAATTCAAACCCCCAAAACATAGATATCCACTCATCCCAGGCAGAGTGTTTGCCCCACAAAGGAAGAACCAGGGACAGCACAGACTGTGAGTGACTATACTTGGATATGTTCATGACAGATAAGTAATTTAACAGCTAGACAGCCTAGTGCAAGGGGGTAATTAGAGATGAAAAGCCAGCGTAGCACGCTCGGTGCCAGCTGCCCTGTCAGCCACTGGCATTACTCACACTGTTGGCAAATGCAAAGAAAACAGGACGTAGCCAGAGGGCAAGAGCAGCCCGGCAGCCCCTAGATGCAATGAAATCAAGCTCTGAAGCAGCATAGGTCTGCCAGCAAGGCTGAAGGCCCTGCCTTTTGCCATGGACCGTGGCAGGCAGCTACCTACCATAGCTATTTTGGCGGCTGCCTGCGCTTACAGCTTTACTCTGCTCAACGTTTTGCTTTTACATACACTTTTACTAAGAGCATTTCAGCTGCAAGTCTCTCCAGACATCTGATGCATGGCCAGGCTCAAGGCATGACCGGTGTCCTGTGTTTGCTGAAACACGAGCTGAGCGGTGCCTCACCACCCTGCTGCCCCTTCTTTCACCAGTCGCAGGGAAAGTGATAGAGAAAGGAAGGCAATAAACTGAGCGTGGTTTGGCTTCTGCTGCTCAGTAATGAGCCGGAGACCTCACCCTGCCCTGCCAGTGTGGCCCCGCGCTCATGCCACAGGTTGGCCATAAAACTAATGGAGCTGGGGACCTGCACCAGCCGCCGGCTGCTTTCGGCATTGGGAGCAACACAGGGCGGTCGGGGTAGCTGGTGATCCATCCCAGAGCTGGGGCATGGCTTTGAATGCTACTGGAAAATGCTGGCTTCCACTCGGTTTAACTTGTGGTTTTACAAGTGTGCTGTTCCTAACGGTATGACTTGCTGCTGAGACCTGCCACGAAAAAGGTTCCTGTGAGAAACCTGAACAGTAAACAAAACAGGAAAGGACCTTGAACATGTTGTAAACAGCTCCTGCTTGTTATGTAGGTGCACACCACACACACTCCTGGCTAATGATGACTTTCTGATTTATTTATTTTTAATGAATAGATTTCAGCTGCTATCTCACAGGGGTCAGATGTAACCGGTACAAATAAACGCTCAAAACTGACCTTGAAAGTCCTTAAAAGACTTTTCAGCAGCAATGCAAATAGCAAAATCTTTCAAAAACTTTTCAAGGGATCCTTTCCTGCCTTATTAAAATGTCTGGATCATCAAAGCAGGAATAAGCAAAATACAGTACAGCAACTGGACTGTGTAAGCAATGGACAGATACAGAGGGAGTCAGACAGAGTGCGCAAGCATCTAAGCTAAAGCACGAATACTAAGATAACATCGCTTTCTGTGCTATTTTGGCCTCATCGCAGATATGAGTTGGTCTCACTGCAGATACTAGTTGGTCGGTCTGGCTTACCGTATTGATATAAGCTTAAATGTGTGCTAATGTTTGAAAAGAATGAGAAGCAAATATAGAAAAGAAACAAATTTGCAGAGGAAATATTTAGTTCTCAAAGTGCGTCTTGCGTTTTCATATTTTCATTTTTGCTACCACCTGCAAAATGTTCTTTGAACTCTCAGATGCCTCACTTTCTTAACACTCTGCAATAAAATTTCTCTCTCTCTTCTATATTTTTTAGGCAAAGTCCACACACAACCCAACGTTACAGAGCTACTTTACACACATTTAAAAGCATCCACTCACAGGGAAACAGAAATTGGTTAAACTTTTATTAGTCATGTGGTCATCTTCTGGTGCTTTTGATGGAGCCCTAACTCTTTGATGCCATTTTTGGTAAGGGTTTCTTGCAAGCCTTTTGGCCATTGAGTGGTTAGTGCTAAACAGGCTGTAGTAGCCTGAACCACATCTGTGGCCAGAGAAATCCTTCAGCTTCTTCCTCACCAGACTGTCCCAGCTGTTAGGGTAGAGGGACCCACTAGACCCAGGAGGGGAAGGCGACCTAAGGGAGCCGGAAGGTGCCATGGACAAAACCAGGTGGTCCCTCGGTGCTTTGGTGATCACGGTGCCAAAATAAGAAGGATGTGGGAGAATACTTGCAAACAGGGGTATGTCTCAGACACGGGGACTCTTGGGATTACTGCGGGGACGCGTGCTCCCCCTGCCTATGCCCATAGCCTGCAGCCTCAGCCCTCAAATTCAGCTCCCCCCTTGCCAAAGCCACACAAAGAATCAGTGGGGACTTAATTAATCAGCCAGCGGCTGCCCAGCATTAATAATATACGACTCTGCAACTCAGCAGCACCTAAGAAACCCTCAAAGGATTAAGCATCCCAAGACACCAGCAGAGAGCGAGGCAAAACTCCCTGCCGAGGAGCATTCACGGTCCCAAGGCATAAGAGGCTGCATTTTCTGAAAGCCCAAGCACTGTATAATAGAGCATGCCACGTTGCCAGAATAGGGCGAGGTGCGTGAAAATAAAACAGAAGAGGACGGGTATCCCAAGACCCTGATGTGCAGCCATTAAGTTGGCACACAGAGCTAATAAGTAAACTGCTGAACAGCTGTGCGCCAAATTTCTTAATCTGTATGTGAACTCTAAAGAAAGAGTTTTTTAAAACTTAAAACCCAATATCAAATCAAGCAAATCAAGGCAGCTGACGTTTAGAGAGCCCCGGAGGCAGAGCAGGGCATGATGCCCCTCATATTGATCGCTTGTAAATGGACAATGCACCCAGCAGGGAAGGAAATGAATGGTCTGGCTGAAAAGATTAAATAATAACAGAATAGTGCAATTCTGACTTCTGCATAATGGCAAGCGCAGGACCAGCACAGAGGCCTGTAGGTGCGGGCTCCCCAGCCAACTCAGCAGGGCTGGAAACCTGCTCCTGGGGCCAGTGCTGAGTGCTGCCGCAGCTTGGGTCAGGAGCCACATGTTCCCAGCCCTTATCGCAAGGGTGCTGCTTTGCAGTCTCCCTTCCTCCACGGGTTATCGCAACCAAATGCATTATCGTCTTCATCAGATGCTCCATCCCAAGCCCAGATCCCGCTGTGGGCCCTGCACCCCCTCTGCAGGAGCTGCTCAGCTCGGCACGGGCTGGATGGCCGTTCGGTGGCCCAGCCTGCCATGCACTCTTTGCAAACCCATGTGCCCCTGCTTGCCATGGGGCAAGGGACTCGTAATCTCAGCGGGACTCGTGTCTGGGTGAGCACCCATGGGGGCACAGGACGTGACGGCCCGGCTGGCCCTGCTTCTGTATCAGCTGCAGCTGCTCAGGCTCCGGTCTTTGGGAGCAAGGTTTGGAAATGGCAGCTGGGTTCCCAATTCCTGCGGTGCCAAGCCTTTACAGTGGCGCTACTCAAACAGGTGGGACCTCCAGAAAACTCTGCCTCTGCGAGGTCCCCTCGGGTCCCACGGTGGCCCTGAGCCCTCTCAGCCAGGCAGAGCGGGGTGCAGACCTGCTAATGAACAAGCTAAACAGCTAAATGGCCCATCTCAACCGAGCGAGGGGAGGGAAACAGGCTCTTTAGTAACTTGTTTCTCAGTGCAACTCTTTAGTTAATAGCTTTTTTCCAGAAATTTAATGAAAGTCAGACCTAAGTGCTTCAAAAACCCTGCCTCAGGCTGATGTATTTATTCTCTTTCAATAGCATTATAATGATTACCCCCCAAAAGAGCTCTGCTTTAAACATCTCTCCATCCTAGCTTTATTCCATTGAAGAAAATCTCTTTTTTCTTCTACATAATTCCAGCATGACAGAAAAGGTTTTTATGCAATGGAAACAACAAAAGAAGGTGAATATCAGCAAGCCTTTTCTTGCAGTCCATAGGCAGACAGGTATTTTTTTTAGTTGAAAATAGGAGAAAGAAAGGACAAGAAGGCGTGATAGAAGGAAAAGAGAAGTGGCGGCGGGCAAAAACCAGCCAACAGTCTACACCGGGAGAAATTAATGCCTGTAAGAGCTGTAGGAGGGCCAGACGCAAGACTGCGATGCCCTGTAAATTCCCCGTCGTGCCGGGGAGCAGTTGGGAGCCGGGGCTGAGAAACCAGCCCCGCAGCTCTGCTGGGACCCAAAATGGAGCAGGGAAATGATGTACCCGGCCTCGGGGATTTCTCCAGCATGTCAGCACCTTTCTGAAGGCAGAACGTGACCCCCATGTATCGACAAGAGAAAGAGGACATTTTTTCCTCCCTTTTCATTCACCTCAATTTACATTTAACTGTAAGGCGTACCCGCTTTGGTCATTCTGGAGCATCACTAAGTACACAAACACAATTCCCAGTAGGTCTCACCGCTTTAAGCATTCACACAGCTCTTGACTCATTTAAGCAGCAAAGCCTTCTCATACCATTTTTCACTTTGTCATGGGGTCTTTATATCCCAGTTCACTTTCACACTGTTTCCCTTCTTAGCTCAACAGCTCCGTCGCAATGTCAGTCATTAGAGGACACAATGCTAACAGTGTTACAAAAGTTGACTTCTGTAAGATAAACGAGCGACTGATTTCTCTATACAAAGACAGTTGCTAGGGCATGCTTCCTTCCAGAGCCTTTTGTTGCTGAATTATAACCTTGCAGCACTTCCTTTCAGATTGCAAATACATGGGTTTTTTTGCTTTAGTTGAATCTTATAAAATACTTCCCTCCCTATTTATCATGTTCCAAA
The DNA here is from genome assembly GCF_030463565.1 of Pelecanus crispus. Taxonomy (NCBI): domain Eukaryota; kingdom Metazoa; phylum Chordata; class Aves; order Pelecaniformes; family Pelecanidae; genus Pelecanus; species Pelecanus crispus. The sequence continues at coordinate 52,764,733 of NC_134643.1, forward strand.
ATGTTGGGCAGTGAGAAAGAAATGCTGCATTGAGGGAAAAATGCTTTCAGTCACCTGTTATGAATTGATTTATATTGCAAGAACTCACCCACTATATAGAGTCCAACAGAAACGCACACTAAAAGAAAATCAATGTCCCGAAGACCCGATAGTCTAAATAGGCTAAATAGCCCAGAGGGGCAACTGCTTTTAATAGAGTTTCTTTCTCGGAACTGCTAAAATTGTATTTTCTCTCTTTTTTTTTTTTTTTCTTTCATGGAAAATGGGCATAATATCAGCCTAAAGGAAAATCATGGCATTCACGTCAAGTCTCTAATGATAGCTTTTAAACTGTGTTGCACTCGAGCCACTGTGCCAATTTTAGAACCAATGCCTACTGGCTGCTGTCAGCACGTGGGGAGGTATTCTTTCCCAAAGCACCAGACAACCAAATTTATGCATGAGAAAATTCTCATATCCTATCTTGTTCTTGTGAAAGAATACAAAGCTTGTTGTCCAGGGTGTAGGGGCCGTCTGGTGGGGTTTTTTTTTAATTCCTTGTACAATAGGCTTCTGTCAGTGCTGCTGGAGAAGACCTTCAGCATCTTTTGATGTCAGCAGCATGTTAATAATTTATAACAGCCACTGGGTTGGCCACATGGGAAGGGGGAGGAATATTCACCCTGCCTGACTATACAGAAGTGCTTTAGCACGGTAGCTCAGTCTACCCAGGATCCCAACCACACTGTATCCCCCCCCAACCCTTCATAACTATGGAATGAGCCTGGGGAGATCAGCTGATTAACTTGGGTACATCAAATGCATGCCTAAAATTAGGTGAGGTATATCTGGGGTTTGGTGCCTATATGTCGGACAGCTGCCAGAAATCAAGTTCAGATGCATTCACTGATCAGGTTTCTGAACTGGTTTGTCTGTTCAGCCTAGAAAATAAAGCCCAATTCCTGGAATAGTCCTTGACTTACACTGACACAACACCTTGGACTACTAAAGAAGTGTATAAGCATAATTGCAGCAGTACCATTTTGGTATGGCAGCAGCACCACACCAAACCACTTTGGGTGCCTAAGTCCATTGAAGCTTCTGCATCTCTAAGTTCTGGTTTCCCAATTCCTTTCTTCAGAGCAAAGATAGCTGCTGTATCATGTGATTAAAACTGTCATTGAGGGAAAAAGAGAACAAGAGGATGAACAAAACCAGACTGCTTCATTTGTTCTCACTCCAGTGCAGGTGAAAGATGTGTAAATAGGGCTGCACTAGTGGGAGTGAAGGAGAGGAAAGGAAGGACAGAGTGGGGAAACATTAGGTAGTTGATAATATTGGATTGTCCATGAGATAATGAAGTAATCAGTTGATAATGGGATCTTATCTCACAGGGGTAAAAGCAGGAAGCCCCAGCAAGGATACAGCCCTCTAAGACTGATAACTCAGGCCAACCGTGAAAACCACTTAGCTGTTGCAGGTTTCTGCAGTCAGGGAGGCCCAAGGAGTCTCTGAGATGGATGAACTCCTACCCTTACCTTGAGATAGAAATGCACAGCCCAGGTGAGATATCTCTGGGTTTGCTTTCCCCACTTTGGAGTCCTAAATTCCAAGTTCCTACTTATCTCCAGGCTGATCTCCTCTTTCATGACCCTTGCCGTAGTTGCAAGCAGGCCATGGGGGATGCTTTAGCTGGTAAGGGGCCAAGCAGGCACTGCAATAGCTCCATGTGCAGAGGTACCAGCAAGGGGTGAGAAGCTCCTATGCCACAGATCAGCTGAAAAAACAGTCTTCTCACAGCCACTGAAGATCAGGAGGGATCTCCTGTGTCTGTGAATCCATTTCTCTACTCACATGGGTGTTTCGCCATGTAATGCAGCTCACAAACTGATCCAACTGCTTTGCATGGTATGGTGTGAGGTGCTTTTGTGCACACGCATTTATTCTTGAGGATGCATTGGGCTGTTGTTGATGAGATTTAGGCAGTGATCCTCTGAATAAATTTGGGAGGAGTGGGGAAGAGAAGGAAGTGTATCTGTATCACCCTGACAGCTGTCTGTTGCGTGCAAGTGTATAACAAGGAACAGTCAGGATTATATTACCCATGAAGAGCAGCCCTTGCTGTTGTTGGAAGGCAGCCAGGTCCTCTCTGTAGGCTTCCCCTGCAGCTTATGAAGAGATACACTCTCCTAGAGCAGGAGACCCACCTGTATACTCAGAATTCCCCTAAAGGTTGACATGGCATTTCTAATGCTAAAAAGAACCCAGAGCTTCCCTATATAAATTTCATTCTCCTTTAGGAGAAAGGGTTGGTGAGGGAAATCACCAGCAAGCTTTACTCCGTGGTACCCACACAGTGACCTCCGTGCAGAGGAGCATCATGGAGAGTTTTGCAGCTGAACAGCAGTGACGGCACAGAAACAAACCTCTTCTCTTACCAGGTCTCGGCTATTGCTTTTTGCTGCTGGGGCTAACGTGAAACAATTTTTTTCTCACAGTGAATGTTTGGAGTCTGTGAAGTCCACCTTTGCTCTGACCTGACTCAGAGGGATCACAAAGGAGGTCATCCCACCCCAGTGAATGGAGCTAGAGCTGCTTCTGCTGGGGTGGAAGGAGCCCCTCATTGTCCACAAGGCCACCCTGTTCACATCTCACTCCCATGCCCCAAGGATGTCCCAGCTCAGTATTATCTCATGGCCGAGCTGGACTTCCAGCCTCCCTTCAGCCACTCCCAGCACACGACAGCCCAGCCGTCAAGAAAAAAATGCATCCAATTCTAGGAATCCCGCGGCAGCAAGCCGGGCCGATGTCCTGAGCTGAGTGGAGCATCCTTGTGCCCTGGGTCAGGCTCCTGCACCAAACCTGCCTGGGAAGTGGCCACCAGCATCCCTGCATCCCCGTGTGGCTTTGTCAGATCCTCTCTGGGTGAGATGGCTGAAATACTTCTGGTTGCTTTGCAAGACCTGCCCGAGACCTGCAAGCTATGACCAGTGCTGCCAGGACACCCCAGCTTACTGCCCAGAGCAGCCCAAGAGAGAAACAAATATATCACGTCCAGTTCTTCCACTGGCCAAGCAGGGACTGAAACTAAGCCTGCAGTTAGGGTTTTGCCTGTGGGCTAAGACCAAGTAGGGGGTTAAGAAAACTTGTGTATACTTTTTTTGGAAAAGTTTTTTTTTTTTTTAAAGGATCTTAAAGTTGCTTAAATTTTGATGTTAACTCTCTAACCTAGAGGATATTCTTCAGGAGTGCTCTGGTCTAAACAAGCATAAAAACAGAGCCAGATTTTATAATCATATTGTGAAATGGCAATGTACTTCCCAGCTTTTGCTGTCCTCGGTTTTACAGTGAAGGTTCTGCTAAAACTCCATGTAGATACGGTTACATAAAGACAAGACTGAAGTTCCCATCTCACACTTGAATGTCTGACTGTAGTTCTTCAGAATTATTTTTATGTCACTTTTTCAGGTGAAAGGTACGAAACTGCTCCCTCTCTGAAATCCTACTCTCTTTTCAGAAGTTTCTCTGACTTCTCCCAGCTAAGCAGCCACAGACCCCGCACTCTTTTGTCCCTTTTCTGTTCATTCACATACACATGTCTTGTGAGTGAGAGGATATAATCCTCTCTTCCCATCTTGAAGCAATGCAGTGGCAAACCCCAGCCTGGTATGCATGAGTGGGATGCCACCACACTCCCCGAATCACAGCAGCCTCACGCCAGGCAGGAGCCTGGCACGGACTGGACTCAGCCCCAGCTGCCCCGGTCCTATGATAGAAAAAGTGGTATTGGGAGAGGAAACATCTTGCCACTCTCTGATCCTCCCTGCAAACCATGGGGCTATGTCACCCCTACACCGGCACATCCCTCATGGAACATGAGGAATAAACTGTAAGGCACAGTAAAATGAGTCAGCCTCACTGCAGAAACGTCACCTTTGGGACTCCTGCCACATACACATTTGTAACAGGAGTTGAATTTCCAGTCCCCTCAGGGCCAGCGCAGGGGCTTGTTGCTATTTCTTGCTTTGGTTTTCAGTGCGATTTTGGCACTTGATTCCTTCCCACAGCACCGCCTGTTACCTGCACACTACGGTTTCCATAGGCTATAGCCGTACCGGAAGCGTATTTGGCTGCAGGCTCTGTTACAACTCTCAGCAGTGCTCTGGGGCACGCTCCCATGCAATTGTATCCCACTGAAATAATCCTGAGCAAACAGCTCCTTTCAAAGACTTTCGCTCAGGGAACATCTGTGGAAAGCAGAGCAGTGCTACTTGAAACAGCCTTATCAATCATAGCGCTGCACGCTTTCAAATTGGTGTATTTCAAGATGTTGCAAGACTAGCTCTATTAGAAGGGAAACATGCTGTCTGCTTCATGTCTGAGACCATAATTTAAGTGAAATGAGAGTTCCCCGAAGAGCTGGACAGATGCCAGACCTCTTTACCTCAAGTAACTGCCTTACAGTTTTTTTTATGATGTTTCTCCTTCTAACATTGTTCAGTGCAATATGTTTGACTGCCCTGGCTCTCCCTACCACTCCTCCGCCAGCAAAGCCATGACTTTCAGAGCCAGCCAAGACAGGCAGAAAGGACAAGATGTGTTTGGGGCAGCGAGACCAGGGTGTCCCCAGGCTGGCAGGGTGCAGGCATGCCATGCTGCAGGCATCCAACACGTCAGCTGCTGCTGTGCCCATCACCTCCCCAACGGGTTAGTGGCTCTCACTTCTCTGTGATGCGGGAGGACAGGGGTTTAGGTCTTGGTCAGTCCCAAGGGATTTGAGCTCAGAGCTCTTGTGATGGGAGTCCCCTTGAAACTGGAGCACAGGGGTTTCATCTGGAGAAAGGTATTGCAAAGTGCAATGGAAAGCCTGGGAGAAGCAAACCCCAGCTCTCCTGCCTCTCACTTCAGGAGCCAACCCAGTTTCCAGGATTCTCCAAAAGCAATGGCAATCACAAGATCCCTAGTACCTTTGAGGAAGCTCGTCTCTCTCTCTGTCACCAAAACGCCCTGCATTTATCTTTTAGATATTGTGTTATTGAGAGGTAGCATTTGCGGGAAGAAGGGAGTCAGCAATTTTAATTTACTTTAAGGAAATTACTTAAACTTAAACTACTGTGGAGCACCCTTGAAGGATGAGAGTCCTGGTGGACCCAGCACCTCAGCCTCAGACCACCTCCTTTGTAAAGGCTGCTTTTGCTCACTGTGCTTGGAATGCAGGGCATCACATGTCAAATACCATATACTTGGACCTATAGCATACTCTATACCGTTCCCTACTATTTTTAAAACTCTGCTCTCCTGCAGTGCAGACATCGTTGGGCGTGTGTACATACCACGTGGAAAACGCCGGCTGCTTTGATGGGCTTGAATCCAGCGACGGGGACGCAGTGGTCAGCGTGGCCATTGCAGAAGCAGCTGCCCTTCACGATGAAGTCATAGACGGCATAGTGCAGGGGCTGCGGGGGCTGCAGGGACTGGGGGGCCGGGCTGGCCGGGAGGCAGGGGCAGCCCTGCCGCTCCAGCAGCCGCACCCGCAGGTTGGTGATCTTCAGCTGCGCCTGGGCTTCCGCGCTGTACGGGTCCTCCACGGCGTAAGGCGGTGACAGGGCTCGATATATCACCTGGGCAGAGAAATGCAGCAAGGGAAGCAGAAAGGAGGATGTCAGCCAGCCCTGTGCCGGGCCAGGGGGGTGGGATGGTGGCAGGAGCATCCCCCGGGAGCACACACCAGGCTTTTGTGATGCTCTTCCCCCTCTGCAAGCGTCGGGAGCAGCAAATCCACCTCCACCCCAGTGTGCGTGAGGTGTCCCCCCCATGATCCCCTATGCCCCTTTCCACACAAAGTCTGGACCCTACGGGTGTCCAGCAACGTTGCACCATTAACTTAAAGCAGAGGTCAGTGCCGCTGGTACATGGCATGGCCCAGCGCAAGGACCGGCAGTCCTGCAGGTGATGCTCAGGTGGGGGACCCTTCATTAACCTTCCCTCCCCTAGAATGGGTGTATTTTTTAACAAATAAAGCTCATATTTCCAAATATTTGGCTCCTATGAGTCCCAGGTTGCTTCCTACTAGACAAGTGATTAGGCGTGGCAATTAGTGACAGCAAGCTGATAGAAAACCGAGATAAGAAAGAAAGAAAAGTGGGGGGCTTCTGAAGTTTAAACAAATACTTATCAGTCAGTCTTTGTTTTAACTTGGGTCTCATTGCATAGGTAAATATTGGCTCAAGCTGAAAATGGAGAGCACTAGATAAAAATAACTAATTTTCTTGAAGAGGTTTATTTTAAACTTGTTTGTTAAGGTACCTACAGCATGCCATCAGAAACAGCATATTATTCACATAACTACTATTGGCATAAAATGACACATTTACAACACATGTATTAGTTACTGGTACATTTAACTCACAGTGACACTTTCTAAATACTTAAACAGCTCTTCACTGAGTAGCCGCCAAAGGCTTGATGAACTACAACGTTTGTAAGCAACAATTCAATCAGTCACTTGACGAGTGTTTGAGGGTGTGATGCAGCCTAACGGCTCGGGCTCCATGCACTGCTCCCAGCAGCGCCTTAAAACCTCCTCAAACCGCCCCGCTGCCCCACTGATAACCACCCACGCCACCCGAAACACCGGCCAGCCTCCTGTGAACAAGGAGGTGCGTGGCCGCAAAGGGCAACCACAGTTTCTTGCCAGGACATGCTGCAGGGTGCCCGGCAAGAGGCAGCGGGTGAGCTTGCCAGCGCTTACGGGGATCACAGCCTCGTCTACCTAAATCCACTCCTACCAAAGGATGCGGCTGATACGCTTCAGCTGATGAAGGTTTCCCTTTTATTTCACCAGGATTCACAAATCCTGGAAATAATGATGCCAGTGCTGCCAGCTCGCCTGCCCACGGGCTTTGCCTGCCGGCTGCTGCCTCTGCCAGCCCCATCACTACTGGCACCACTCCTGGCCAGGACCTGGCTTTTCTCCAGAACTGCCAGGATCCAGCTGGAGGAAGTTTTGTCCTGGCCTGGAAGGAGATTTAGAGCTCATTTTGGGGCTGAATGGTGGCAGCGTGCTTTTGCACGTCCTATCTGCCTGCCAAGCACGGTCACTACCGGTGCGCCGGTGACAGCGGGGCTTGGGCGTGCTGGTGCCGGAAGCCGCGTGCTGGCAAGCACATCGTGCCTGCAGCCCCACGCCGCCATCCTGCAGGTGCTCCCTCCCAAAGGTATTCCAGCACCTTCTGCTGGAAAGATGTAAGGGAGGAGGTTGACCATGAGAGGTGGTCAGCGGGCAAGGCTGGTGAGCGGTACGCCCCTTGTGCAGAAGTGTTAAGTCTGATGAATGATATTAATAAATAGTAACACATTTCAAAAGTTTTTTTTTTTTTTCCCTTTCTTTCAGGAACATACAGAGTTTTTTCTGCTTTCCTAAAATAAAAAATACCAAGCAGATATGAACAGAAACCCAAGCGAACCCAACTATCAGGCCCTGCACCTCTCCCCAAGGCTTGTTATTTACCCAAATTTAAATCAATGTCATTCTGATCACATTTACACATTAGTGGCTTTGTGAACACAAGATGCTTTCAGATATGGAAAGAAAATTCCTTGGGAAACATCCAAACCGGAGACATTGATTTCCTTTTAGTGGAGATGATGGAAAATGCCATGCTGAGAATTTTCAGTAAAAATTAGCAGTTTGGGTTCCCTGCAATTACATAAACTGCATCTCAGAGAAATCTTTGTTTGTCCTGATTTGGTTGAGAGTGGCGAAGGAAATACAGAAACGGGAACAACTTATGCTAGATGCAGCTGCAGACTTTCTTCTCATCATTCTCAGCTTTTCTTGTTTATCTATCCCTGTTTAATACATGTGACTGATGCTTGTAGCTCTAGTAAAGACAATTGCAACAAGGAAATCAATAACCCTGAGCGCCTTCATGCCGAGAGAGTTAAATCTTGCCCATGTGGAATTCAGGGCGAGTTATGCTGCTGATTTCAATGGAGCCAGTATTCCTGCTTAGGCCCTAAAATGTTACAAACATTTCTTTTATGGCTACTTGAAAACAGTGATGCTAAACATGAGCCCAATCTGTAATTCCCAGGGGCTGTGGGCTCTCAGCCGCTCCCCCTGGCTCCCCCAGGTTGCTCCAGCTGTGCCCAGCAGCCCCGGCCCCGGCTTCAGAGCCACGCTGCAGCCTGCACCAGTGCAACATAATGGGGTGAGCCTGGTTTCAGTGCTGCCAACACAGCAAACACCCTCATCCCTCCGTCCCAGACGCTAGTAGTTCTGTTTTAATAAAATACAAACCAGTCATTATCGTAGAGTCACAGAATGGTTTAGGTTGGAAGGGACCTTAAAGATCATCTAGTTCCAACTCCCCTGCCACGTAGGACACCATACAAATAGCAATTCCGTGCTCTGCCCTGGCCGATTGAGCTGGAGGCCCACAGACTGCATAATAGGGTCAAGGATGTGTTTCCCAGCAAGGTTTGCCTCTTCAGTTGTTCATCTTGCTGATTTATCCCAGCCTATCTCGGGAGTCAGCACATCAGTGGGGCCACACCATCCTCATACAGTTCTTATGGGTCTGCAACCCCTGTGCTGCCCAGCACCTCAGCCCCACATACACACAGGCCAGCAACAGCTTTCCAGCTTTTACCTTTCCTTGGACTTTTCTGCACAATTGTCCCACTAATGGGACCAGCCCTGGTCTGCAGCATCCCATCTATGAACGAACCATGGTTTGCACAGCAAACCTGACTGGGTTTTCACACCTACAGTTCTGCCGGCAGCCCCCAGCCACTGCAGTCAGAGGCCTCCTCAACCAAAATACTGTTTAGTTTTAATGGCGCAGGGGAAGGATGTAGGCAGAATTTGAGAAGAACTCACTGCCAACATGCATATGTTATCTGACGATGGGGTTTTGCAAGCCCATCATCTCCCTGGTGCCACCGGGCAGGACTTCCCCCAATTGACTCTGTTGGGCTGCCCTGGGATGCTCGTGGTGACATGCCCAATCCACAGCCATCATTTCCTCTTCCCAACAGCTCCACAAAGCCCTCTGGGTTTATCTTGCTAAAACCACACAGGAAACACGCGTGCCTGGCTCAACCTGCAGGGACAGAAACTCTCCGCAGCAGCTCCACCACCCTGGCTGCGGTCTTGGCACATGCCATGTCAGCTTTTTCGCTGTTGGGACAGCCCCTCTGCCACACATGATGGGGGAACAGCAGTTCCCTCCCACCCCCCAGAGAAGTTGCTGCCTGCAGAGCCATCAAGTCCGCTACTCTTCCTATCCCAAAAGTGCTGGAAGTCATGCCCAAGGGTCCTGCCAAAGATAGCTGTGTTGTGATTATGCAAGGGAGATAAATAGCTCAACGAGGTACAGGAGAACATCCTTTTTGATAGATGATGCTGTTCCTGTTTTCATTGAGCAAGGCCTCTGCCAGGAGAAAGCTCCACCATGCACAGGGGAATGCACACACCCTCTTGGTAAAGGAGCAACCGCAGCAAAATCTGGCCATTCACCTGCAGCAAGCCTCCCAGAAAGCACCCGAGGGTGACCAGACCTCCGGCTTTCCCACTCAAGTGTGTTTGCATGCAGTTGCCTTACCGACAATATGTCAAAGCCCAGCATTACGATGTTGGGTAGACAATGTGACTTCTCCCAGTAGTCAGCACCACGTATGATAGCAAAGGGTAGGAGGCCTGGATCTTACAGCAGCAGCTCTACAGTGCATACACTAATCCAAATTTTCTGTTTTGTAGAACAAGTAGGAAGTAATAAATTGAAAATCCACACCACTTCTATGCTAGACATGCCCTAATATATCCCATCAGAAAGATATTTTCATTCCCTGTGTTGCTAACTCACTATAAATCTTATAGTATTTGGGATTCTTCTTAAACACAATCCCAGGAACTGAATCTTTATCTCAGCTTCCATTTAAAACTAAGTATCTAGCAATATCTCACGCCTGAGGAGCAAATGTCACATACCAGGAGGCAAATAAAAAGAACCTCTCTCTTTAAACCAAAGTATCAGTATTTGGGGTAATGCTACATCCATGTCACGTGGAATTATGCTGTTGGATCCCACATGCTATAAATGCGACATCTGCACGAAGCAACATCAATAGAGAAGTGATTTAAAACTTGCATGAGGATTTTTTGGTAGGGGAGAAACAGCCAAATAGGAACTGTAGCCTACAATCCCTGAGTGAAGAATGCCACTGCTATGCCTCGAGAAGGTTGGGTTCACCTCACCCTCCCGGTGGGACGCCCGGCGGTGGCAGGTGGGAGCCCACTCCACTCCACTCACAGGGGAGTGGGAGTGGAGAAGCTGCCCCACCGCGCCTTGTGCATGCCATGGAGTAAAAATATTCTGCTTTTCAGCCAGACTGCTCCGGCTGTCTGCGGTTTGGCAACATCATTACATAGACATCCTCTAATAAATTTCCACAGCATTTCAACTTCCTTATGGGCTGTCATAAGCAACTCTTGCTCTGTTGATTACTTCACTTTATTTTGTCTTAGTGGTGCAAGAAGCCTTAGCTACTTGCCGTTCTGCAGATGCAGTAATGTAGCCCTATATATAAATAGAAAGGCAGCCATGAACGTGCTGCACTCAAGTAAACTCTTGCACCACAATGACCTTGATTTATAAAATCATAAAAGTCTCTTTGCAAGAAGTACCCTAGTATGTTTACACTCGAGAGGCAATGAAAGGACATCTTTATATATATCCACAGTGGGAAGGAAAATGCTAATGAATGATGCTGAGAGCAACAAAATAGGCTCTGAAGTCAAAGTTGCCTGAGGAAGTCAACAAAACCAATGAAAGATCTGCCGCCAGCAAAGCCTTCTCGATGAGTCATGGGCGCATCTCAGACTACTGAAGCCTCCACCCGCCACAGCTGCAGGGGCCTGGATCTTTGTCAAGATACAAGTGTCCCCAGCGATAAATGGGTCCCTTTGGGTCTCAAATGCCCATGACATTGAGGAGACACACGTGATCCACAAGAAGCTTCTTCCTCACAGACCTTCAGAAATAGGCACAGCTGCAGAGGCTGCGGGCAGGGGCCCGCAGCCCCCGTGTGCGTGTCCCTTCCCCGGGTCCCAGCACCCAGCTAGAGGCACAACGCTCCAACCTCCAACTGGGAGACCGGCCTCAGCCAGAGCTTCTCTCCCTGAGCCTGGAATGCATCAGGAGATAGTTCACAAAATGACACCACGGGTAAATTACAGACAGAGGGAATAAATAGATGGGAAACTCAAGAAGCGTATACACACGGGAACAAGCCAACAGATGGGAATATGGCAGAAATAAAAGCAATCATCAAATATTAAAAACAGAACTGCATTTTTATTTGGTTGTAAATGAAAACCAAGGTGGTAACACTGCACAAAGTGGTCTGAGGTTTCTTTCCAACAAGATCTCCAGATAAAAGAGATTGACTCTACCCTGTGTCATCCGACCTGGATGCATGAGTGCATCTATAATAATGACCTATCCGTATTAGTGATTCACCTATCCAGCTCATGGGTATTTGATAAATTCAGTACTGCTTTCTTTGAGTCTTGCTGGTGATTTTATTCCTTTCAGTGTATCTTACAGGAACAAGGGAAAAAAATAAGAAGAATAAAAAGAATGTAAGGTTTGCTGTCTTCTCCAAATAGAGAGACGGCAAAAGCAATGAGGGGAGTACACCACCATACAAAAGGGCATCTGATGTCTAGGTAAGTGTTTAACGGAAAAGTTAAGGTTTGCATTAGGAGTCTGCAGTGTCTCTTGGTATGCAGGCACTAAATAAATGTGGCTAATTGACCTGTATTATGGGGCCCTGTTGAATCTCCACATCACTGGAAACTATCTGGTTCATTTAGTGCCTGGACTATGCTCTGAAAACATAGGCAGTGGTGGAGCTCTGCCAGCGCATCCAGGACCTCATCCCTTTGCCTCCTGAAAAATTTCCCTTGAGCCCGGCAAGCAGCTGAGGTTAGGCACCACCTGTCAGGCGCCGGGGCTAAGGCGAAGGGAGTCCTCATCTCCCACCTCCTGGCCCTGGGATTTCCAGTTGTGTGCCCAGCATCACCTCACGTCTACTCATCCCCACAGGCCCCAGCTGTTGCTCGCAGCCACACACAACTGCAGCTCAAGCTGAGATGCTCCATGCTGTACCCCCTGCCCAGTACGCCTCTGCCACCCCGAGCCACTGCGTGCCTGCCCCCCGCCCCCCACGCCTCCCTCCAGCCAGCCCAGCCCATCGAACAGCCCAGGCCTTCTCCCATAGGAACTACCCAAAAGTGGCAACTGCTTTCAGCCTTGGCTGGTCTTGTTCGGAGAAGCTTAGCTGCAAAGTTTTATCGGGCCAATTAAGCTTTCCTTCTCAACAGATGTAAAAGTTAAAAGTAATCATTTCTCCTGGTAAGTGTTACAGAAAACTCACAGGGGGAAATAAGGCTGATTTGTAGAAATGGGTAATTTAAAAAATAATAGCAGTGATGCGACACGTGTGTGCCCACTGGGACTTTCTATAACATCAACCTGCCACAGTGTCTGATTTCAACTTCCACCCAAGAAACTGCATCATTGCCACAAAAGCCTAATTAGACTTTTCTTTTTTTCACTTGCAGAGGGAATTGGATATAAATTTAGCTGCGGAAATCCAGTGCCAGCCAGGCATTCAAAGAGGGTGTCCCCACACCTCCTTCGCTCACCCCTGCTTGGTCACCTCATGGTGGTGCAGAGAAACATTGAGGCTGAGACTGCTCCATGCTCATCCCCTTGCACCTTCCCAGGAAAGAGTAATTAAGCCTAATTAAGCCTAACACCCAACGCAAGAAAGACTAAAGTGAGACTGTCCTTCTGTACACGTGAGAATGGCTTGAATTCCAAGGTTTGCTGTGCCAAGTGGCGAGACTCACACCACAGCAATAAATCCTATTTGGTATCTACAGGGAGCAGTGACAGTCCTACCTGCCCTGGCGCCTTTGGGGACCCCTTTTTACAATGGGAAGCCTCAGGCACAGGAGCTGCCTTGTTTAAAGGGGGTCCCTCAGCCCTGCCAGTGCAGGAGCAGCTCAGGTGCCCCGCCTGTCAGACGCATGGTCTAACCACCAGACCTAGCGCCTACAACAACCAACGTATTCCCTGCCCACATATGTCCTCTGAGAGAGACAGATGCTCTGCAGATAGGTTTTTCTTGTTCAGTTTCAGTATTGGGGGCTCAAACACATGCTAGTATTTACTCTCCCAGTCAGTATTTTAGTTTCCAGGGATTTTCTGCATCAGTGTGGTCAACTTCTGCCAGGCTCTCTCCTTGGCTCTTCCCGGAGCGGGGAGCTGTGTCTGCAGAGGAGTGTTTCTCTTGGGAAGACTTCCCATATGTTTTAGGTTAGTTCCCTACTGAAATAGGCCTTATGCCATCCCACTGCACATGTATCTATGCATCTGTCCATCAGTCCACCCTAAAAACTTTTGAAACCCCTGGCTAACTTCAACCACATTTGGGAGATATATCTTAAAGGCATTAAGCTCCTAAAAGTTTTATGAAAACAGTCTTGTTCCTTCACAAGCCTGGTGGACTCCTCCCGCTGTGAAGAAGCCACAGTGCTGGTACCCTCTATTGACAAAACAGACTTACTTGATGTACTACCAGACCAAGCAAAAGAGCTTTTAAGAGAGAAACCCATGCATATCTCTGTGCTATGTTCATTGCAATGACCCTAGGCTAAAAAAAAGACTTTTGGCAGATGCTGTAACTAATTCATATGGCACGGGAAGTTCATCAGCCTAAACTGGGCAGGTATCACCCACCAGCTCCTCTAATATACTTTGTTTTTCTGCCTGTCAGAGTAAGTGGACTGCAGGGAAGAAGAGCCTCTTTTTTTCTCACAGAGAGGTCTGCCCATCCCCTGCATGTGCACATACACGGTGCACATTTCAGCATCACCTGGGTGAGATGAAACAACAAGAGAAGTTGGGAAACCTGCCTCGCCACTGCAGAAAGGTGACCGTCAGAGACACTAAGGTCAAACTGAGGAGTGGAGCCTGTCTTTTGGGCCACAGCATGAAGCACTCTGTCCATGTCCCCAAGTGATGGTGACAGAAACCTGCTGTGTACCACCAATGGTAGCCCCTGAGCTGCTTGAGATGCTGGAGAAATGGCACTCTATTTGGGCCCATGCCTACAGCCTTTCTGCAATCTTTTACAGCACATAAAACAAGGCAAAGAATCCCTTGTCTCACCATCTAAAAGTTAGGCAATCTTACAAAGACTTCAGGAGGAAAATCCAACTATTTCAAATAACTGGCCCTTGCGGGGGCCTTGGCAAGTTAATTTACACCAAGGCAACTTTTATCTTTTGGGAAACTCAGGGCATTCTTCTGCCATTCTCAAAAGCAAGCTGTATGGGACAAGCTCTTACTCACACACAGCAGCTGGCCAGTGAGGGGCTGGGAAAGGCATGAGGAGAGTTAGGCAAGAGCCTTGGGATTTCTCCAGGATCCTTGACTTCTCTAGCAATAATCAATCAGATGAGAGCCATCATCTCAACTTCCTTTCAACATCCCACCACACAGCTTCATGAGATGAAAATGAAACACTGCTAGGTCATGCCTGTCTTCATGCAGACAATGATCACAGAAGTAATATTCCTACCAGAAAAATCTCTCTCCAGCTCAAAACATGTGAATTTCTTCACCTCCAGCTAACAGTGCTTCTCCAGGAATTGATAGTTTATTCCACAATGGCTTTATTTTGCCTAATCACTACTTTCACTCATGAGATACACTCATCAAACAGATACCCTTAGTTTCTTGGCTCACAAAACCCTCCAGATGCATGACATCATCAGCTATGCACTACCAAGGAAAACAATTATTGCTTTTTTCTCATCTTCAGAATCACCGTTTCCAAGGCTGCACTATCCCACATAGGAAAATGAACCAGCACATTTCAGCTGATGATATGAAGAAGTCCTTTGACCGATCAGCAAGAAAGATGGTATTTAAATACTTTACCCTCCAGCAATTCCCCTCCTTTCCCTATCCCCACAAAGATTTATGTTCTCAGCCTTGGCCTGCCGGCAGTACCTGTTGTGCATATGGAAGACCAAGAAAACCTGGAGCTACCTCCAAAGAACCAGACAGAGAACTGGACTTGCTTGTTCATAGGCAGGGCTGTAAGAAAAGCTGGCTCACTCCCCAGAGCTGCAGAATAACCCCTTTAACAGCTTCTGAGCACGATGCACCACTGCAAAAGCCTGCAAGGCAGCAGGTTAGCATTTTGGCAAGAATGCCCTCAACAGTACTAGGGATCAAGGGGATTTCTTTCAGCCTAAGAGTAACCAGATTTCATGAATATATTTCAATTGTTTTTGTCTATAATGAAAAGGCTTTGTGTCTACCGAGCTGGCTGCTTACACCATCCAGTTACCACAAGCTACACTTAATTTTGGGAAAAAGAACACCTGTCTGAATTGTATGCAAATACACAGTTAAAAAGGCCATGAGAAACAGCACTGCCCATTCAACTCATGGCTACAGATTTTGACCTCAGCAATGAGGGACACTGCGCAGAGACCGGTGATAGAGAGTTATGGCATATGTGTCTAGTAAGCCTGGTTTTGGACATTAACTTCTTTTCTTCCTGGAAATGTTGCCCAGGGAGAATTTGAGGACTTCACCATTTGTGTAGGATTTTGAACGTTAGTAGACTAGCTCTCTCGCACCGACACCCATTGTGCATGACGATTAATCTCAGATTAAGTCCCCATGAGCTTTTGATCCAAAACTTCTGAGATGTGTCGATTCACTGCTTTAGGTTACACACATCCCGTGTAACCGGTTGTATCCAGGAATCCCAAAGAGAAACATGGCAACCCTACTTTCCAGACAGCAAACTGGGCGCTGTGTAAGTGAGCCAGTCCTCCCTTCATGCCAAAAATGAACTGTGAAATGAAACAGTGGGGTGCAGTGCCTGAAGAGAGGCTCTGGCTGCACCGCTAAAATCCCATGGCACTTTTCTCAAGGGAAGCAATAGTCCCGCTAACAAGGCCAGATGCCAATTTAGAGAATTAAATTCTGCCTACCCAAATTCCTCTTGTTTCATGTGGGTACAGTGCTCTTCACTTCCTACATAAGAAGTTTGGAAAGGGTCTTCTTGAGCCCTGGGACTCATTCGCTCCTGCTGTTGGCAGCCTACAATACACCCCCTTTCACAGACTGGTCAAGCTCACTCCGAGGAATAATTTGTTTTAGCCATAATTAGAGGCCGACCCAGAAGCCCTGATCTGCAGTTGTTAGAAACTTGCTGTTCTAAACAGAGGACCACTGATACGCACTGTTAAACATTGGCTATGCTCCATCCTAGGGGTGGCCACATTTCAAGCACTGGCCAAATGGAGGGCCAACCTCCAAGCGTCAAAAGCCCTGGGAAAGCCAGGGAGAAAAGGAGATGATGAGACCTTCCTGTGGGCTAGCTGCAATGGGGAGAATCACACGGAGGATCACCGGGCAGGTTGGAGAAGCGTCTTGCCCCTCGCATGCCCTGGTCCTCCAGAGGTGCTGAGCACCAGGGAGGCCCAGCAAAAGGGACACGGCACTGTTCTGGGACTGTTTGTGGCAGAGAGGGAGGGTTTTGACACAACCTTGCCCAGAGACCTGGCAGTATCATCCCTGGTACTCCACATATGGAAAAATTAAAATGCAGGTGCCGGTGCCCAGAAAACAGCAGCTGTGGTGCTCAGCCCTGATGGTGCCCAATCTCTGGAGGGAAAGTACCTTTCATCGTAAAATTCCCTGGAGACCAAAGGTTTGTCCCACATGTGCCCAGAACCTCCCTTGCCTCCTGTCCTCCCAGGCACAGACACAAAACTAAGCTCAGGTTTCCCCTTTTCCCCTAAATCCCCTTTTTGCTGCCCCATTATTTAAAGGGAGAGGCTCCTCGCAACCCAACAATGCTAAAGCCAGTGGAAACCCTGCGCAGGGCTTGGAAAGACAGGCTTCCCTGCCAGGAGGGAAAGCCTGGGGGCCAAGCCAAGAGATGCACCTTGCCACAGCCATGGGCAAGGTGGCCGGTGGGAGGATGGCATCCTGCTGGCATGCCGCTGCTGCCAGCACTGCCATGAGCAGTGAGCCCTGTGCTGTGCTGGCCGGCAGGCACGCATCCCGCTCGGCTCTCACGAACCCTCCCCACCCCGCGCTGAATGGCCAGCTGCCGCAGCCCAGGATTTCGAGCTTCCTACATCACTTCATTGTCTCTGGCCTGACTTCGTTTATTTTGTCTCATTAACTTTTCCCCTAGAAATCATTATTCTTGTGCTTATGAAATAATGGCCCCCATGTCTTGCTAAATTCACTGATACAATGCAAAGAGTTGGGCTGGGTCTGGCCATCATCCCCACCATCCCTGTCCCCCGACTGAACAGACTGTCTTTTGCATGTGGTATTTCTGTACAAAGTCCGATAATTTGCATTTTCCCAAAGACAGAATGATCAGGAAGTTAAAGCTGTTAAAGAGGGTTTTTTCCTACAAGATGCACTTCTACAAAGTGTAGAGGTGGGACTTGAAAACACGCTTCCCTAGCCGTGTCCTCATGTGTCCTGAGCACTGCTGAACACCAGCCAGATCCCTCTATCCTTCTCATCAGTTTGGGCCTTTGTTTTCTCTCTGTGTGGACACCAATGGCACAGGATGATTGAAAAAGCTGTTTGCAGCCCTCTAATGGGCTGACATCCCAGGCTGTTTGAGGTTATTCTTGCACATTTGCCCAGGTTCTTTGTGAAGTCCCAAGTCCTGCAAGTGACTGAACTCAAATCTCCCGTGACCCATGAGATCCTTGGAGGATCTCAGAGCAATGGAGAATCTCAGAGCAATGGAGATGTAGCTTTGGTTAAGGACACCAACGACAAGCTTAAAAAACAAGTTTATTCAGGCCTAAAAGACAGGCAAAAAAATGGGCAAAAGCTCCTAGGCTGCAACAGAGTGTTTCTACAACCCAAAATTAGGATGTCAAAATAAAAATCACTGAGCATCTTTAGCTCCTGTTTGTGTGGTAATATTCCTCACTGTCTATCAGGGCCAAATCTGTGAGTAGCAGGACACAATCTACTTCTCCTCTACACAGCTAATTTCAGGTAGAACCAGTAAGACTGGTGTCAAATCCTTAAGGAACAGAGGCAAGCTGCGTGCAATAACAGTGCAAGGCAAAACATTTGAAGGTTTTTCTGCTACAGAAGGCACATGAGATCAATAAAATGCTCAGTAAGACACACACCCCACAGTAAAACAGTGGTATGTGATGTTTCAGAAGTTAAAAGCATGTTAGAATTTGTTGCTGGAACATAGTCAAGCTGCAAATACGCCTCTCCTATTAATAGCAAAGAGCAACAATAGCTGAGGTCTCCAAGTGATTTATTAGCAGTATTCTGAATAGATGAACACTCAAATAAGTTACTAATTTACTAAAAACTTGTCAAGGAGACTCTGCCTCAGTAAGTCCTTTTATCCTGGAGCTTGTCTAAATGGGGACACTCAGGCGAGTTAATCTGAATTGACCACAGATGGGAATGTAAAGTGAATGAGATAATTGCATTGCAGAGTGGACAGTCACTCTCGCTCACAGTTAAAGAATTAACATCTGCTAAGGGCCCCTTGTCGATGCGCCCTTAACAGCGATCAGATTAGGCTGCAAAGGAAGATATATTAATATGATCTGAACTATGGGAGAGAAGATAGCCTTTTATGCACACTAATAAAATTGGCATTCATCTCTGAGCATGAAGCTGAAAGAGTTTATTTCTGCATTTTGTTTACTTAGATCAGATTATGTTTGGCTGGTGAATCCAGTTCTGATTTCTCTCGCAATAATGTGGCTGAAGGGTTACACCCTGGAAAACGGTGGAAATACTCTGGATTTGTAGCACATTTGGATGATCCAGGCTAAAACTTGGCCTTAGCCTTTCTCTTAAAGCACTGATGATAAAAGGCCAGCATTTAGAGGTTTCTGCCTATGCTAAACAAACTGCTGCTGTGAAACAATTAATTCACTAAATTAAGCATGGGGAAAGTCTTTAGTGACCCCTCTGCATACAGCTGATAAGAAATTATTCCCTGACAGGGAAGGAGTTTCTTGTCCCCTTCACAGTGTTGCAAATCCAACCCCTCAAATTGGCAGATGCTTGAAGCTTGCTGGAAACCCAGGTTGGTTGTACTGAGGTTTCCTCCCCTTTCCCGCTTCTCCTTCGCCCATATTGCACGGGCCCCATGACGGAGGACAGCCTGGCCCTAGGTATTGAACGGTGAGAGCTCCCGAAAGCAGTGCCAGCCTGCAGGTAGGTTTCTGAGCAGGATGCAGTGAATGTCTGGGGATGCCGGGGCAGGAGGCAGGCACCCACCGCCTGCCTCTTTTCCTTTATGCCTTACTGAGGAGAGGCTCACTTGGTTTGTTTGGCTCCTGGATCCTTGCAGAGAAGTCACTGCTTTCCTGGCTGCTGAAAGGGTGGTTCTTCTTTGCATGAGGCCAGACTACAGCCAGGCTGCTCCAGCATGGGGCTCAGCTCAGCAAAGTCTCTGAGCACGTGCTGCCTGTGAACTCATGCTTACTGCCACCGAGAAAGCCTTTAAGACTAAACCCAGGTCATCAGTGAGGTGTTCTTGACGTCAGTACTGTGCCATGCAGCCTCCAACCTCTTTCCTCTGCAGTTCTGTCCAGATCTGACCTTTTCTTCCTAATCCCACCATTGGGCTGTTGGTCCTCCAGTTCATGCCCACTTCAGGGTGGAGGACTCAGATGCATCCAAAGCAGAGGATAACCACGCCTGGTGGTTTTGCAGCATCAGGGACAGGTAGCGAGGAAGGGCAGAGACCTGCCAAGTCCCTGCCCAGGTGACTCTACCCATCAGTAGACCTGCCAAGTGCCACACATGGCACGTGACATTACCACCGCTGGCTCCCACCGCCGAGGTGGGCTTCAGCTCAGGCAACTGCAGCACGGTGACACCCTGCAGCCCTCCCGTGCAGACCGCTCTCCCAATGCTCTCCACCACCCGCATCCCACCACCACAAAGGGAAGCCCACAGCCACTCTACTACAGAAGGAAGATGAAAGGTGTCTCCCAGAGCCAATTCAGCATCTCTCATTTCTCCACCAGCTCTGAGCTCTGGATCCTTGAAATGAACCCAGAGGCCTGGCAGCTTGCTTTCCGTGGTATCATAAACCTCCTCATGATCAACATCATGGCAAGTTGTGATGAGGGAGTATTTTGTCATAAGAGTTGATCTAGGCATCTAAGGAATGACTCATGATGATGAGGGCAGAAGAAATGCAAAAAGCCTGATTTTTCTTTTCAGTAAGAACTGAAGCAGATAAACCTTTGCTCCAAATTAGCACATGTGATTTATTAAAAAGAGGCCATAAGCCCCTGAGTACCATGAGCTTCTACATGCTGCTGCCTTGAAACAGGGCTCGCAAGCGCCGTAATGCTCAGCAGAGACACAGGCGGATCAGCTCTGGTGCCATTTGGGGTGAGCTGCCATCTCCTGAGGCCTCCCCTGAGCTTTGCAAATTGCTCATCCAGGGGGACGGGTGGCAGTGACTGAGCTGCCAGCAGCATGCAGAGACCCCACCATTCCGCAAAACCCTGCAAGCCTGGACTCTGTGCCTGGAAATGCACATGTGATGTTGAAATGTTTGAAGTGGGAGAAAGTGGTATACAGATGGTGTGATACACAGTTTGGATCACAGGTTATAGTTGTTACATTGCAGTTAAAAAAACTCTGAAAAGTTAAAAAAGAAATCCAGTAGCACTCGCAGAATTTATGTTTGTGCTTTAAAGAAAACTGCAGCAACTGAGCTGCAACTAAATAATACCCTTCAGACTTGGACATTTCAGATGACTGCACATTTGAAGCCACTGTTTCAAGTGAAATTACTGTTTCCATATGTCTGAAATTAGGTGCTACCAGAAATGGGAGTAAAGCACAACATAACTCCAAACAGAACACAAAACTCTGATGTTTCTTTAGGTGAGATACATGTTGCTATTGGCAGTTACAAGTAATTGCTGGAATGTAGCACACTGTAATAAATTAAATGTGATATTTGCTAAGCATGCAGGCTTGCCATCTGGTCACCAGAGAGCTGCTGTTATTACTTTGCAGGTAGTGTTTAAGTGCAGGGAACTGAAGTGTGCCATATAAATAAAATCTTATAAGCTCCAGCCCCTTGGACTCAACATTTGTTTAAAATCTGGAATAATTAAATGATCTTGACTTTTATAGCTTCTTTGCAATAACACAAACTAAAGCGATGCCAAAAGAGGAGACTCTGCAGGAGCAAACTCGGTAAATAAGCTGGTTTTGCAGCATGCTACCGCAGATGCATCAAATACCACCAAATCCCTTTCCTTCTTGAGACAGGCATTGGTTTCCACACACAAGACCTTGATCCTACTGTCTCCACGCATTGCACCAACCTGTAGAGGAGCCGGCCCGAGGTCAGGATTTGCACAGCTTCTCGCCATGCACAGCCCCCGTCCTGGTGTGCAGGTACATCACTGCGGTGACCGCAGTGAAAACTGCACCGGGGTGCTAGCTACGTGGGACCCAGCACAAATGAGGCAAATACTGCCCCAAATGATGCCCTGAGTTTCTTAGCCCCGAGAACAATCCCTGGGAAAGCTGAAAAAGGAGCGTGCAAGTCAGAGTACCCCAGGCATCCCATTGGCTGGCCCAAGAGCTATAGATTTCACTCCCTGCACTGTATCACAGGCTGGCACAGCCTTATGATTCAGGTGGGGGGACACAGAGGCTGGCAGAAGTGCTGAGTGACTGGAAAATTCCCAGCAGAGTACATCCATCATTTCTTTTGTAGGTCCCACTTTGTAGTTAGCCCCAATTCAGAACCACAGAATGGTTTGGCTTGAAAGGGACCTTCAAAGATCATCTAGTTCAACCCTCCTGCCATGGTCAGGGATGTTACCCACTAGATCAGCTTGCTCAAAGCCCCATCCAACTTGACCTTGAACGCTTCCAGAGATGGGACATCCATAGGTTCTCTGGGCAACCTGTTTCAGTGTCTCACCACCCTCATCATAAAAAAGGTCTTCCTTATACCCAATCTAAATCAATTTCAGTTTAAAAACGTTGCCCTTTGTCCTGTCAGAACAGGCCCTGGTGAAAAGTCTTCCTCCATCTTTCTTATAAGCCCCTTTATATATTTCACTGTGAAAGGAAGTTCAGGCAGCTTTTGGGGGGCACAAGCAAAGGGAGGCAGGAGAATAGAGGAAGAGACCAGTTTCTCTTGCCAGCCATCTGATTTAAACCCTTTGCTGGGCTAATGAAATAACCACCCTGGGTCTGTCCAGCAGGTCTGGAGACCCTTGTTTCTGAGCTGGTGAGAGCATGGAGCAGCTTCTCCTAGAGCAGGACATCAGCTGCCTCCCCAGGCGCAGCTAAGAGATGCACTTTGGTGAGCAAACAGCTCTTGGTATTTCTGCAGAGAGTGGCTTCCTAGCCAGCGCATGGCTAGAGGGGACCCCAAGTGACTGCAAAGGGGTCTGAACAGGTGATTTTTTTTTTTCAGACATGAATGCTGGTCCCCAGGAACCAGGCTTTCACCTCAGAACATGTTATCAGCAGAATCTAAAATGATCTAACCCGATTCACTAAACAAATTTGCTCCTTCCTCTGTGTTAGGTCAGAGGGCAATTTCAAGTTCGATGAAACCTTCAGACAAGCTCATTAAATGAGGCCACTAGAGGGAGCAACCTCTAAAGTCCAGGGCTGGTCACTAGGGACGCCTCCCCACTAGTGGGGACCCTGGAGGGCAGCCCCGCAGCCGTGGCTCCCAGGGGAGGGTCTCCAGTGCCACAGGACAGGCTTAGGCACCAAAGGGAAGAGTATTATTGGGAGCACCTCCAAATGCATGATTTAGTATTGGCTGTTTCTGGTATTCTGTTGGGCTAGATGATCTCTAAAGGTCCCTTCCAACCCAAAGCATTCTATTGAAAATAATCTGATTGTTCACATGGTGGTGTTGGGTTGATGATTGGAATGATGATCTTAGAGATCCTTTCCAATCTTAATGATTCCTAGTTTTTACTTTCATTATAAATAATCCAGCCACCAAGCCAGGAAACATGAAATTGCTACTCTACCCTTAATTGGTTTAGTGGTGGACTTGGTAATGTTAGGTTAATGGTTGGACTGGATGATCTTAAAGATCTTTTCCAACCTAAACAATTTTATGATTCTATGATTCTATCTATTTTTCCTTTTAGCAAGCATGATGTTTTTCTTCATGTTTTTCATGCTCTTTTCACATGAGAGTAAGTGTGCACAGAAAAAAAAAAAAAGATTAAGTATAAGGTTTCTTAATTACCTGGCTAATCTGGCTTATGGGAACCATACTTCAGTGTGCTCAGTAGCTATTTTGACACTTCTCGCTGAGGTTGTTCACTATCTAAAGTGAATCTGGTGACCATTAATTTTAACAGCATTTTGGTCAAAGTCAGACCGATTTGCATCATGCCGAAACCACACAGCCGCAAGGACTGGAGAAGACCGTCAAGAGCGACGTTCCCTTTGGCTTTCCTGAGTAATTGGCAGCATCCACCTTCTTTGCAGTTGTGCAGAGGGTTTGAGTGGGTGAGGCAAGGGGATTTTTTTGGGAAAGAGGGGGATTACGAGCTCAGCAAAGCGAGGGGCAGGGCAGTGCCTACATCACCTCAGAATGAATGACATTAATTCACCCTGTGAAACAAATTTGATGACAAGAGATGCTGGTGCAATAGAATAAGCAGGGTAAACACTGGAGCAGAGATTGCAGAGGGAAAGGGGGCTGGAGCGAGGACTTTCTCTTCCCGAACCCAGCAGACCTACCTCTCCTCCGGTGCAGGGGAAGGGACTTGAATATCTGGAAGTGCAAATGGCTCCTCTCTGATTCACGTCATCCTCCAGCCCAAAGGTGGCCGAGCAGTTAGCAGCAAAGTATTTGTAAGGCATCCACGTCTCGCCGAAATCCTGGGAGCGCTCCAGCACCATAGCGGCCGGCCTGGGCGACTTGAAGACCAAAATCAAGTGAGTGAAGTAGAAGGTGGCTTCCAGGTCCAGCCGGATGGTCTCGCGGGGGGCATCCTGGGCCGCCTGCCACCAGGTGCGGGGCAGGCGAAAGGGGGAATCGGCCATGGCGGCGGGGGGGTGGGCCAGCCCCGCGTGAGCCCCGCTGCACCGGCCGCAGGCGGGGCGCTTGCAGCGGCGCTGGGCGTCCTCGGTGTAGGCGCAGAAGGGCTCGGTGGCGTGGTGACCGCAGGCTGTCTCCGTCCGCAGCGCCCGCCCGTGCGCCAGGTTGCCCATCCGGGGGTTGCAGGCCTTTTCGCAGGGGCTGCCTGCTCCCGCCACGCTGCCCAGACCTGCAAGGCAGAAAGCGGAGGGGCTGAAGCCGGCTCCTGAGGCAGGCGCTCTCCACCCCATGGGGAGCAGACATGCCCCACGGCATGCTTTTTGGGGACACTGTCCCTACCGAGACACCCAGGGGGGGCCAAGGGAGAGCGCAGCACTGCTCAGTGGAGCTCAGTGTGTCTAAAACAGCAAAACAAAGCAAAAAACCCTCAGGGCTTCCCTGTGCTTGGGAAAATCCCTACCAAGAGTTTCAGAGCAGAGCCCGCAGCACTGGAGGAGGGATGCCTCCACCTCGCCCTCCCGCCCCGAGGGACCCAGGGCTGAGGCTTCGGGGCAGTGGCTGTGGCCATGCCACCCCTGCCCCGAGGCCTCCAAGGGGATCCAGGTGGTCCTGGGGAAGGGGAGACAAGCACAAGACGGGCTGCCGGTGACACCAGGGCGGCCAAGGTGGCGTGCCGGCGGGAGGCCAGGAGACGGCCGCAGGGGACAGCATTGCTGCGCCCCGACTCCCTGTGCAGCAGATCTGGTGTCAGGGGCTTGAGAGCTGGTAGGAATACCCCCTTCCACCGATGACCTCAAATCTTCGCCGCCCCTTCCCACCCCTCCATCCATACCCCAAATCTCCCCACAGTCCCAAACTGCTGCTGAGGTCAGGGTTGAATCGAAGCACCGGTTAAGTTTGGGAAGGCTGTCACTGATGTGTGTAAAGGGGGGAAAAAAAAAAAAAAATCCTTGGTTGAAATGATGCTGGCAAGCTGCCTCACAGCTGACGCTCTGTGGTTTTTGTTCAAGTTTCTCTGGAAGCCTTGTCGATTTAAAAATCCACAGTTAAAGTGTCAAAGAAAAATAAAATCACCATGGGGTTTGGTGTGAAACCATCTGCAATGTAACCCTCCTGGTGCAGGAATGTTTGATTAGGGGCTCTCCACCTCTTTATTAATAAATGTAACAGTAGGTCAAGGCTGTATTTGATGAACCATAAGTGTTTGACATGAAAAGAACCCAGAGCTCTGATGACTTGGATGTGGGCAGGCCAGACCATCTGAGGTGCATAATGTCGTCTTTATCACCGGGCCAGTCATACATAGTCAGCTTTGTGCACCAATTATTACGGCTTCCTCTTGGCATTTTTGTTATGTCCAAAGGTCGTTTCAGTTTAGCATCCAATAAATCCTTTATTTGGGGTTTATTCAGCTTTTGTCCACAGTGTCATAGTTGCAATTAAGCTGTATTACGCACTAGCAGAGGCTAAGCCTTCAGAGCCTGACAGCGTTCCCCACTCCTGCTCCTGGAAAGAAAACATTTCTACCACCTAAGATCTGTACAGGATTTCTATACCTATTATTCAGAACAGATGTGGACCGCTGCTTGTTATGCACCCATTGAAAAGCACTTCTGAATCCAGTCTCTGCATTTCACCAGGTAAACAGTCTTGAGAAATTTTCAGTGAACAAGAAATGCTCAGTCAATTTGGCTTCCTACAGATACCTGATAAAAATGTGTCTGAGATAATCTATATTAACTGTGCAGAATAGGCTTACTCTAGAAAAGTAAACAAATATAACTGTAAAATTAATGTAACATCACTTACATCTCCTGAACATTCTTTTCAAAGCATTGTATAAACATTAACTAACCTCCGCAGCTCTCCTGAGGCGTAGGTAAGTGCGTGCTATTATCATATTATCAGTTAGGCTTGCCACAAGTTGGCCTAATTTATATGTCTTTGGCTGCTTTCCTGGATTCTTTGGCTACACGTAACACAGGCAGTTAGCCGCTAAACAAACAGATGAACATCTACGGCGGTTCCCTCAGTTGTGGGATTGCAAGGCGGATTTGGGAGGAGGTAAATAGAGCAGGGCTCACTCAGCACCCTGAGACAGGTCAAGATTATTGTTCGTGTTCATCGAGTCCTTTTGTTTTTTTGCATGCCATGGATTACTGTCTCCGGGGAGGCAACGGAGGAGGACCTGATCAGTGGGAGGCGTCCCGGTGACTGCGGTGGTGCAGGGCTCAGCGTAGCTGTCCCTGGGGCGGAGGCAAGGCTCTGCCTGAGCCCGGCCAGGAGGGGCTGGCTACCAAATTCCCACGTGAGACCCTGGGAGCTGAGAGTCTTCGATTGCTCCCAGCTCTTGGTATGCTCGGGCCCCGGTCATGCACGGTCACTGACTGCAGCTGTCTTCAGGCCAGGCATGGAGGGACCCTTCCTCACCTGGGGCCAGATTTGGGGCCAGAGACCTTGGCTTCAGCAGGATTTGAGAAATGCTGCTGGCATGCAGACCCTGCTTCCCGTCCCAGAGGAGGAAGGGGGGAGAGGAAAACCCCTTTGAAAGGGTGTTTGTTTTCACTTGAATTGGAAAAAGTTGCATGACGGATGCAGAGCACCGCATGTTATGAAAAGCGACAGCTTTCTAGTGTAATGCTGGCTGCTGCGGGAATTCAGTAAAAGGACAAATGAGAGCATAAAGATTTCCACGCCGTCAGCCCCAAGCTCATGACTGCTCTGCCACAGCCCTGGAAAAGGTGCTTTTCCTTACTTGCACTTAATGAATCTGTCCAACTAAATACTCCCATTCTATATACTGTACATGCCACCGGACTGGGTTCTACAGTAATGAGTAAGAGCATGCAGCGAATACCATGACTCACCTGTAAAACATCCATGGAAAATCATATGCTTCCTGCTTAAGCATTTTAGCAACACTTGCCTTGTGGTGTTTCATTTATATCTGGTGCCGGATTAAATGTTTGTTTCCCATCTGGGTTTTTTTTTTTTCTTTTTAAAGAAGAAAATTGGCACTCGGCTTGCGACCGGCCGAGGAAGCATTATGCAAACTGTTTATGCCCAATTGTCTTTGCTGCGGCAGAGCAGGACCCCGCCGTGGGCAGATCTGAAGCGCAAAGTGTTTATGCTGCGGGAAGGGGCTTTGAAAACCCTGCCTGCTTTGCCTTGCCCTGCCTGCCCTGCCCGCCTTGCCTGCCCTGCTTGCTTTCCTGCCCTGCCTGCTTTGCCTACCCTGCCCGCCTTGCCTGCCCTGTCTGCCCTGCTTGCTTTGCTGCCCTGCCTGCTTTGCCTACCCTGCCCACCTTGCCTGCCCTGTCTGCCCTGTCTGCCCTGCCTGCTTTGCTGCCCTGCCTGCTTTGCCTACCCTGCCTACCCTGCCTGCTTTGCCTACCCTGCCCGCCTTGCCTGCCCTGTCTGCCCTGCCTGCCCTGCCTGCTTTGCTGCCCTGCCTACCCTGCCTGCTTTGCCTGCCCTGCCCGCCTTGCCTGCCCTGTCTGCCCTGCCTGCCCTGCCTGCTTTGCTGCCCTGCCTGCTTTGCTGCCCTGCCTGCTTTGCCTACCTTGCCTGCTTTGCCTACCCTGCCCGCCTTGCCTGCCCTGCCTGCTTTGCTGCCCTGCCTGCTTTGCCTACCCTGCCTACCCTGCTTGCTTTGCCTACCCTGCCCGCCTTGCCTGCCCTGTCTGCCCTGCCTGCTTTGCTGCCCTGCCTGCTTTGCTTACCCTGCCTGCCCTGCCTGCTTTGCCTGCCCTGCCCGCCTTGCCTGCCCTGTCTGCCCTGCCTGCCCTGCCTGCTTTGCTTACCCTGTCTGCCCTGCCTGCCCTGCCTGCCCTGCCTGCTTTGCTTACCCTGCCTACCCTGCCTGCTTTGCCTGCCCTGCCTGCTTTGCCTGCCCTGCCCGCCTTGCCTGCCGCCCCCCGCTCCCCGACGGCTCGGGGCACCGCCACCCAAAAAGCGCTTGCGGAGCCCGCAGCGCCTTTCCTCCACGTCCCGCCGCTGCCCCGCAGCGCTCCACGGCGGGGCCCGGCTCCCGTGGCATCCCCCGGCGCCCCCGCGCTCAGCCCCCGGCCCGGGCTCGCTCTCCCGGCCCCGGCTCCCCCCGGCTCCCCCCGCACCTCTCTTTGTCCGCAGCCCCGGCCCCCCCCCCCCACCCCCCCCGTGCTCCTGCCCACCCCCACGCACACGCGCGCACACCGCATACCTACGTACATCGCACGTACGGGCACACGCAGCGTGTGCGCACCGATACGCGCGTGTACATGCATACGTGCGCGTATACATACAGGCGCCTACACGGGCAACAGGCGTGCGCCCACACGCGTGCGCGACGCTCCCTGCGCGCGCGCGCACACACACACACACACACACACACACACAGACGGACGGACGGACGGACAGACAGCCGGCCGCCCGCGTGTGCGCACACATACGCGCACATATCCGCGCCGACGCCGGTCGCCCCGCGCCCGCCTCCGTGCGGGCGGAGGGCCCCGTATCTACCTCGTCCACGCCGGCGGAGGCCGGGGAAGGCGCCGAGCGCCGGACGGTCGCGACCCACCTGCAGCGGCGGCGGCGGCGCCCAGCAGCAGCGCCAGCCACATCCCCGCGGCCCGGCGCCCCGCGGCCCGGCGCCCCATGGCCCAGCGCCCCGTGGCCCAGCGCCCCGCCGCCCCCCGCCGCCACCGGCCCCGCGCGCGGCATCAGCGCCCCGCGCGGCACCGGCGGGCGAGCGCGCGCCGCCCCGCCGCCCCGCCGCCGCGCCGCACCGCGCCCCCCCCCCCCCCCCCCCGCGCCCCCCCGCGCCCCGCCGCCCCGCCCCGCCGCCGCTCTGCCCTCCCCTCCCCTCCCCTCCCTCCCTCCCTCCCCGTCGGGGCGCGGTGCTGCCGCCGAGGGCACACCCCCCCCCCACGCCCCCCGCCTCGCCCCGCAGCCCCGGGGGGCTCCGCCCGGGGGGCTCCGCCGCGGCAGCCCGGGCCGGTACCCCCGGTGGGAGACCCGCGGCCCGGCGCGCTGTCGGGGCGGGGAGGGTGGAAGCCAAGCCCTCCTCCGGCCCGGCTCGGGTTTGGAAAGGCGAGCCGCTAACTCAGCCCGAGCTGCTGGAAAATTTAAAGACGTTTCTCCTTTCCTCGGCTCTTTTCCGGGAACCGAAGGACGGGGCGATGGAGCCACGTAAACGTGGGAGGTTTTCCCTTCTTTCCCGGGACTTGGCAGTCCGCGGCTTAGCTCACAATTTGTAACAGCCGTAAAGTCCCATATAGTCCGATCCACTCAATAGCGCTAGGTCATCGTACCTCAGCGGAAGTTTTGGGCTCCAAAAGTAGGAAAAGACATCTATTATCCATTACATGTATTTTTCGCCACCAGACCATCACCTTCTTAGGTCCGTCTCGGCAGAGGGACATTAGGAGAGCGAGGGTGGAGCGCCTCTGGGCAGTCACCTTTTTTACTCACCCAAATCTAACCTGGGAGGCGAGCGTGTTGCGAGCGTAACAAAATGTTTCATACTTCTTCCTCTGCACTTTGAATATGGATAACTTAAGAACGACTCTGTTTTAAAAACCAGCATGACGGTATCGTAAGACCACCATGCTGCCTTCTGCAATGCATTTCAAAAACGTTGCACATTCGGGACTGCTCAGGGTTGTATCATCACCAAAATGCTTCCCGAGAGGTATTTAGTCCATAATCTACTGATAGCCGTCAAACATCTGACTCACGGGACAGTGTTATCTCTATCTATACCTTAAAAGGTACAGGTAGGCTGATCTTTGTCATCTTTCTAATTTTTCAGTGCTGACTTACATACCACAGCGAAGCATTTTGCTTGCGTTGCCGCTGTCATTTTCTCTGCCCTCCAGATGAGTGCGTCTAGACAGGGACTTCCAGCCCCCGGGCACCCATCGAGCCCCCACAGCCGCTTGCGAGCAGCTCAGGGGCTTGTCCTGCAGCCTGCCCATCACGGCGAGGGCTGCACCCATGCTTCTGAGCTTCCTCATGGCAGTGGCCGTGGAAGAAAAGGATGTTCGGGAGCGTTTCTGCCTCACATCTGGTGAAAGGGTGATGTGTTGCTGAGGAATCGCGTGGGGGTTTGTGTTGTTACAGCCAGGTTGCAGCAGCCACGTCATGCAGGGCTGGGAAAGGAAAAGTGCAAGCCACAGGCGAGGAATTTATGTCCATTGTAACTCATCACTCACAGTTCCTCCTACGTCAAAATTGCCAGGTGATAAGTCTGCCGCCGGGTGATAAGTCTGCCATCGGGTGATAAGTCTGGGTGGACCTGTGCAAGAGCTCACGCTACTGTGTCAACCCATTTGGCATCAGGAGCATAGGGCAGGTTGAGGTCCATGAGCAGGAGGAGTAATTGTCTTGAAAGGAGAAGGCAGGGCTGACTGGGGCAGAGGATGGCTTTGGAGAAATCCCTGGGGAAGGAGGGAAGGAGATGATCTGGACCAAAAAAATGCAGAACAAAATCTCGAGGGAGGTGGACAGTGGTATCAGTGGCTGCAGAGGGAGAGTGCAACCAGGCTCGGGCTTGAGTTAGAAATGAGAGGGAAGAGCAGTGGCCAGTGAGGGAAAATGGGAGAAGGGAGGCTACACGGTGGGTATGGAATCACGGGGACAGGAGAGAGAAAGAGCGTGTGGTAAGGACACGCTTACAGCAGTGGCAGGGCAGGAGGTCTGATTGCTGAAACAGATCCATTGCATAGAAAACTGGAGAGAATAAAGGAAAATTTCCAGATAACCCCAGATAGGACATCCAAAAGTCAGCTTGAGTATCCAAAACTTTGAGAGAGCTGATGAACTCCCCTCACCTTGGCAGCATAAGCCTGCTCCTTCGAGATGCTGCTGGCTCACGTGTCTTGGTCCTCATAAGCCAAATAATTGAGTCGCACTTTCTTTCCTGCCTAGCAGCTCTGTCACCTGATAAAACCTGTTTGCTCTTCCTAGATGAATTTGTTTTACTTGTTGGAGGCCACACAGTCTGCAACTCTGGTCACGGGCAGCTCAGATCCTCCTGACACCCCCTCCCTGGCTCTTGGTCGCCCCATGGGACCTGCATAAACATACACCCAGGAGTGCACCCAAGCCGGTGGCTCAGTGAATACCTGCTGTGGAGCTGTGGAGCATGGCCACAAGTTGCGGGCATCTTCCCAGGGCATGGCTCCCTGCTGCTTCGCAGGGCTGGTGGGAGTTCAGCAAAGGGTAGGAAGGGCACAGAGATGTTTCAGCACAGTTTTATTTTCTTTGTCTGTCAGTGTTGCCTCTTGAGGTGTCAGAGGAGAAAATCACATAGTTACGAGGAGGAGAGTGTTCACCTCTCCCCAAACTTTCTTCAGGATCATAGGCTTTTGGGTTCATACTGTACTTCTGGTTAAGGAAGAGCAAGAGATGTTTCCCACTCTCATTCCTGCAATGTGGTTGTAGGTAGCCAGGTAGACGGAAAGGCCCAGAAATGTGAAGATCACCTGTCTTTGTCTGGTGTTTGCATTTCCTGATTACACTTAAGAAGTCTTTAAAGACTGATGATGTTCCCTGAATATACGTGTCCCAGTAAGCTAGAGTGAAATAAGCAGGGGTGACAGGCCTAGGGGATGGCCTCTGCCTCCTCAGAGACGCTGAGGAGGCAACCTGGGGGAAGGAGCAGAGCCTCCCACTTTGGCAGAGGTCCCCAAGGGCATGATGCCATCCCTGGGGAGAGGCAGCAGAAGCCCTTCAGCCTTTCCTATCAGGGCGAAATCCTGGCCCCTGAATCGGGTGACAAGCGAGGATCCTCTGTGAATCTCTTCCCCCAAGCTCCCTGCCAAGGGTTAGGGATGAGCCGGGATTAACTTTTTCAAGTCAGTGTGTGAAGCTAATTTTAGAAGCAAACCATGGGGGGAATACCTCACCTACTGCCCAGTCAGAGCCATCTGGCTTAGGCTTTTGTCATAAAAATCTCCAAAATTCAAAAGATCAGATTTACTTTTTAACTAGAGGCTTGTTCAAAGATCACCATTTTCTCTATTGGCATCTGCGTAAGTATGCAGAACTCCTGTTACAGTTTAACAGGAGGCCCTTGGGGCCGACGCAGTCCTTCAGACACTCCTGACTATTTTAAGTGGTGTCACATGTGCCATCTTGCGCCTGCCCGTGCACTCACTGCTCATCCATGGACTGAGCACGGCCCGCTCGGTTCTGCGTGGGGAGCGGAGGTGATACCCAAATGGAGCATCACCCTTCAGCAGGAAGATGAGAGGCCAGATCGGAGCGCTCTCCACCAAGGAGTGTAACTGCAGGGCAGCAATTCCAGCTGAACAATTACCTATGTGCTTCAGCTCTAGAGATGCTTATTTTTAGTTTGTTAGTTATTTTACATTGAGGGCCCCTTTCAGGTGTCCTCTGGGCAGGACTGGATGTATCTCACGTGCTGCTGAGCAGCAGGGTGCTGGCGGGAGAGACGGGGGCAAAAGGATCCCCCCCTCACACTGGTGCAAAGCGCATTGTGTTGTGCAAGAAGAGCTGCCACGCTCCTGTACAGAGTCCTTCCTCATGGCAGCTACGCCTTGCTCCGTATTGTTTTCACTCATCTGTTTTGCCTTTTCCCAATGTTTTGGGCGACCAACGTAACATATCAAGTGCTACGGTACTGGCCCTTTGCTCTACTGCGTGGGAGATGGTGATGCTACTGTCTCTACGAGGGATCTACCAGACTAGCAGTCCTTTGGACTTCAGAGAAAACTTGGCTCATCCAGATCTGGTGGCTGTTGCTGTTTTCAAGAGATGATCCACTTCTCCAGCCATGAACAGAGGTTAATGTACCACATACACATTTAAACATGTTAAAAGAGCTTTGTTGAAAGAAATAGGAATTTGTCTCAAGAAAAAGTATGGTCTTGATTCAAAGTCCACTGAAGTTAATGGAAGTTGACAACTGATCAGTGGATTTTGGATAGGGTCTGAAGCTACCTCCCTCTTGTCTGTTTTGGTACCACATCTTTAATCCTTTCTATTAAAACACATTGTTAAGTCTTGCACTTTTCCATTTTTTTGCAAAATCTTCCAACCATCATCAAATAAGCAATGAAAACATTTCACTGACTCATCGTATTTTGAAACAGCTTGATTCCTAAGTTTTCTGTATAAACCAAAATAGACCAAAGGATAATCCAGAGCAATAATTACCGATTAAAGCTTCATATTTCCTTGTTTAAATTCCTGCTAAAGCTGAGTTCTAATATAAGGCATCACCCTACAGACAAGTGGAGCAAATGAGGGAGCCAATCTGCCCTTACCTTTCCCTGTGGCCAGTGACCGACTTTTTGGAGCCAAGTATTTTGCATGCCGGACCAGTGTGCATACAAGAATAAGACCACTTTCATGGGATTCAGTAATTGGAAGTCAAGTCACAAAAGCATTATGGCAGTGATAGCGCTGCTCTTCAGAAGTCTGTAATGAGGATGGAGAGGACCCTAATTCTGCCCACCATGGAGAAAAATGCAACAGGTCAGAAGGGAACCTGGAAAAGAGAGGAAGAGGAAACTCTGGAGTTACTCACTGTGGTTCATTTTATATGGGGACAAAGCTGAGACCACCACAGTTTTTGGGTAGACTTCTGCACATTGCACATAACGATAAATCCCTTTCTTGAGCACAGACAAACCCATTTACTATGTAGTCTGGTAAAGATTTGAATCCTTTTCCCTCTAGTTACAGCATCCGTCCTTTTAGTGCACCAAAGGGACCCCTGCGCTCCAGCAAGGGTTCATCACCTCATCCTGAAATCAGGTATCGCTTCCACTTACAGTCCTCTCCTGGGATTCATGGGAGGGATGAGAGGGTTAAGGCTTGTTCTGGTGTCCAGGAGGTTCGATAGCTGCTACACTTCTCTGACTAACAGCACCAAAATGCCTTCTGACAGGGATTTGTTTTAGGAAGGAAGGTCAGCCCCTGAGCCCAGTGCTGCAGGGCTGCCAGCACACAGGCTTGGATCTGGGTGCATTAGATTCTGCGCATCCACTGCTAAAAAAAACCAACCCAAACCCCTATTTTCAACAATACATTTTAGAAGTTCTGCCGTCTTTCTGGAAGTAAGGGGCAAGTTAGCGTTTTATTCTCCAAACTGTAGTAGCTCGAAAACCACATCAATTATTTTTCACATGCAGCTGGTTTTTATCCAGAAGCCATAGCTCCAGGCATTTTGAGGTTTTTTTCTTCTCTCTCTCTCTCCCTCTCTTCTTACCATCCATTTTGGACAAGCAGGAATGAAGGGGAACCAGCTAATCTGCCCATGTTCCATTTACAGGGAAATCGGGAGGGAAAAAAGCAAAGCAAAAGAGAGAAAGAGATGGGGAGGACTTGCTAAAAAAAAGCGTTGGTAGGCAGTTGGCGTAATTTTTTGCAATAGGACCTGCGCTTGCCGGATTACTGCTGTCACTGTTTTCTTAGCTCCCACGTAACCTCTGCCCCTCCTCCTTCCCTCTTTTCCTGGGTAATTGATATGCAGATGTCAAGACAATGATGAAATTTAAATGCCATAGAAACCCACAGCACTGACGCTTTCTATGTCAGTTCTCCACTCCATCCCGCATGTTACAAATTATTAAGAGGATTAACCTGCTGGCTGCTTCCTGAATGCCACCTCTGCCAACTTCGGCATCTAGCCGGCAGAAAGCCTCCGAAATGCTCCTGGCAGCCAGGGAGAGCTGCCGGGGCGACGAGAGGCGGTCGGGGCAGTGAGGCAGCCATCCATGGCCAGTAGCATTGGGGCTGGCAGTGGGACGAGGCCGGGCACAGCCCTCCTGGGCCCTCGCTGGCTGTTGTTTCAGCCCTGGCGCCCGGCCCAAAAGCTGGGATTGGGGTGCCGGAGGGCAGCCCAGCAGCCAGCAGCAGCTGGAGGATGTGGGGCCAGGAGGAGTGAGCTGGGGGGCAGAGGGAGAGGGGTTAGGCAAGGACGCCTGCTATCACCTCTCCATCGCCCTCTGAGCTGTACGGGGAGCTGGTCTGGACGCTGCCTTGTGCTGGAAAGCCACCAAGTGCAGCCGGATCAGCACATCTTTCGTCTCTGAGAAACACCTGGCTGTCCACAGTGTACTGCAGCCTGTTCCTCAGTTCCCGAAGGGGGAATAACACTCAGCATTGCTTTGCCTCACTGCTGATGTAAGGTGAGCCAAGCCCCCAAAGCCCCTGGGGTTCAGGTCGACTGAGGGAGGTGTCCTCTGCCAGCTGGCATGAATACGTGCGTGGAGACAGAAACCACTGTGCCATGCTCCGCTCTGTGCCTTCCCCAGCAGGAAGGGAGGGCAGAGCAGCTGCGTTTGCTTCTGCCTCTCAACCAGAGCATCTGCTGGCAGGACCTGTTTGCAGGACCTCAGGTGTAGGGAGATACAGATGTTGGCAGGGCTGTGCCACCCCCTTTGGCATCTGCTCTTTGCCTTTTGGTTTAGTTCCTGAGCATCATCCTTCCATAGTCATCCTCACCCCTGGGCTGCCAAGCAGGTCGGGTGCCCCAGGGACTGTCACAGCATCCAGCTCTTCCATGGTGACCTGATCGATGGGAATTTGGTGCCAAAGTGCACGCACAAGCCTACTGCAGCATACCTTACAGAAAGGTAATTAAGCAGAGACAGTCGCAGGAACTCCGAGATGCCCACACAGAATGCATTTAGAAAATGGGCTTAAAATGTAATTTCATAAGTCAGGAGCAGGCAACTGGATGGTCAGGGCTTCCTCCAGGACAGTGACTCACTGCTGAACCTGCCTCCCCAGTGGGACCATTTGAGAACCACATTACATTTGAATTAAATGAGGTTTAATAGCCTTCGGTTACAATCACTACTCATGCGGAGGAAGGATGGTATTAGTAGAAAGCAAGACTGGAAAAATGTGCCTGTCTGCATCCTGATCAACAGGATGAGCAATGAAAATCTGACAAACTGAGTTTAGAAAAGAAGCATTTGGCAGTGGTTTCATGGCACACATAGCGGGGGGAGGAGGATTAGGTGGTTGTAAGTCATCCCCTTCAGATGTTATGGGTCAATTTAAGTAATAAAATTCTATCAAACATAGCAACAAAAGCAGCATTTAGAGAAAGTACGTTATTGTTTTGTGATCTTATTGGACTACATTGAAAGAGAAACAGAAATGACTGTCAGACAAAATGTGGAAAAACATTGACTTAACAATTGTACTTTGATTGAATGAGCCATTGGAATAGAAAGCTCCTCCCTGGGTCTAAGAGGTGCATTGGTCCTCTCTTGAGCGTGAGTCCCTTTGGAAAGCAATGCAAGGGCTCCCACCCTACGGGCCCAGCAGACTCACTGCCAGGCGCATGGTGCAGCCTCCAAGGGGGAGTAGAGCTCCCCCCCCCCCGAAGTGATAGAGAGTTTGTGCTGGTCAGTCAGCAGGAAAGATGGAAGGAGCCATGGCTCTGGGGGTGACAGTGACAGAGGCGGCCTGCATGGCCAGGCAGGGCCCTCCTTCCCCTGTGTGTAGCGGAGAAGATATGAAAATACAACAGAAATTATGTCTGTCCTGTGCTGGTGGGAAGGCTCTCCTGAGAGAGAAGTGTGTTGCAGAAGGTCTTTTTTCCCTTTTCTCTTTGGAAAACAAAGTACCTGCAGCTAGGACAGCAGGAAGAAACCAAGGGAGCCAGAGCCCTGGCTCAGAGGAGAATACCAGCCCTGCCACACAAAGATCCTTTCTTCTAATGATTGTGCCTACGCTGGCATGAAAGTCTGGCTTCTAAGTATCTCTAAGCACAGTGGACTTGGCATCCTGCCACTGTCTTTGCAGATGGCTATTTCATGGAGGGATGCTCTGGGGATGCACCTGGCAGCTGCCTGGGAGATGCACAGCATGGCTAGGTAAGTGGGGTCCCATGGATTTTCTGCTCTGGCTGCTCCTCAGGCCATATTTGCAGGCACACAGCATGGATTTCAGGTTAATCTGGTTCAGAGGAAGCCTCCAGGTCATCCTTCACAGTGTCAACCCAACCAGTGCACACCACTCAAGTCTCCCAGTATCAGTGAGGAGCGGGCATGTGCTGGATGCAACATAGAACAGCCTTTTTAGGCTACCCCTTTGAACATGACCCTGGCATGACAGTAAGAGCAGTTGTTGCACATGAATTGCTGATTTCAGCATGCCTGAAACAGCAGAAAGGTTTGATGGTGATTGATGGTGCCACCTTGCCACCAAGGCTTTCAGGCACACTGCAATGTCCCTATTTTCAGGCATGCAAAATGAGCACATGCAGTGTGAATACCCACAATCCACATGCGCCCTCCTGGTGTCTCTGCTGGGGCATTCAAAAACCAGGCACTGAAAGTCAAGCCAAGCTGGAAAACCTTGGCCTTTGTCCTTGCCCACTCCTTGCCTGCTTTGCTTTTTTACTAGCAAGAATTGTGTAATGATTTCTTTGCTTTTGAATCCCTCTTTGGGGCATCAGTTTGGTCACACAGTCACTTTTACCAGTCCCAGCCTTGTTACTTGTGCAGTCTGGTGAGCTCCAACATGGTGGAAGGTGTCCACTGCTAGATGGCTTCCTGCCAGTGCTGCTCCTTTCCATGAGATACTAACAAAAAGCCCTGCATTACCCCCAGACACACAAAGTCTTAATTCAGTGTTGTGTAGCTTGGCCCTTTTGTCCACTTGCGAGTGAAAGTGTCACATAGTGTTGCTAAGAGAAAGGGGATGTGGCAGCACAGATATGGTGGAGCACCAGGCACTGGATCTGATGGTGGGCTCAGACTATGCCTTTTGGGCCAGCGGAAGATGCAAAAAGGTGTAATTTGTCCTGCTGACTCAGCATCATCTTTTGTTCTGTTAGCTCAGGGTCCAAAATGCTGCTTTTACAGCCAGCATTTATGGAATTGCAAGGCAGAGGGGGCATACTGGGAACCAGAAAAATGCAGCCTGGAGATGTTCTGGAACCTCTCAGGCACAGAAGAGGACACCCATGCAGGCACATAGGCACAGAGAAATCCTGGTGTGCTGGTCACGCCTCTTTTTGGGCTCTGGTAAGTCATGCTATGTATCTGAGAGCTAGAGCTCTTACAGCACAGACTGCTACTGAATTTGGCTACACTT
Organism: Pelecanus crispus; assembly: GCF_030463565.1. Lineage (NCBI taxonomy): Eukaryota > Metazoa > Chordata > Aves > Pelecaniformes > Pelecanidae > Pelecanus > Pelecanus crispus. Next base: position 52,802,962 of record NC_134643.1, read on the forward strand.
CTATTTCTCCCTATGCAAACTTATTAACATCTCTGCAAGCAAATTGTAAAAAGTAATGCATGTGATAGCATGGCATCATTAGTGCTTACTATGATCTTTACATGTGAGGGGACTTAAGTATCCCCACCAGAAAATTAACCATCTGACATAGTTTAGATATACTAAGGAGAGTGTGAATAATATGCAGGGTAGAGAGATGACACTCTTGATCAAACCACAAGGCTGTCTTTGAAAACTTGAACTCCAGCATGTTAGAGAAATCTGTCTATCCCCATGCCCCTTTCCTTAGTATCAAAATCTCAGCTCAGATGTTGCTTTTGCTATGGGGTCTTGGCAGCCCTTCCACCCACTCTAGACATTGTTTTGCTTTCTGCTGGATGTACACACAGGGTGACATCATGGCTATTTCTGGTCTCTGACAATAATCTCCCCTCTTTTGACAGGCAGAGGACAAAGACATTTCATATTTACGATTCCTTGACCCGTATGAGACTGATGTGCAGGAAAATGTGTACAGTAAGACTCATCACATTGGGATGCAGTAGAAAGACTTGGTGCCAGAAAAAGCTTATGCTAGTCTAGGTGCACTCATTACAGTCATACTTCACGCTACAGGTTACTGGGTGTGAGTATCACTGAGTGCTGGCATAATTTATAGTGGAAAACACACCTTAAAAAAGGAATTTCTTCTTCTGTATGTCTAACATACATCTAGCAAATTATCTGGAGCACACCATGTAGTCAAATGAATTACCCTCTTGTAAGTGGAAATGGAAGACTACGTAGCTCTTTAAACGAAGAGAGCTCCATAAATGCGGAACATGCTGTGTCTGTACTGTTGTGGCAGCGTAATGTAGCAGAGCTACAGATTCATGTAGCTTGTACATGTGAGTCTGCATTTATTCTAGTCACCCTTTGGCTGCTTTCAAGCTTGGATCACTAGGGAGCTTTTAAACATGATTTTTTATAGGTAGTTAAATATGACAGCCCTGCTTGTTCAGTGTGTCCGTGGATGTAGGACACGTACGGAGCGGGAAAACAGCCAGGGAACTAGCCTCAGTAACACTATTCCCAGCTGCCTTATTCCGGCATATGTTAAAGATGCCAGGGGCCTCATGACTTTTGCTCTGGTTGAAAATTGAGCAATTAAGCTAAATTAGCCTGTATTAAGCTCTTGCTTACAGCTAGTTTTGGTACCTCTAAACCATGCTGCAGGCAGCAGTGAAGACATGAAATATCAGCACGGCCAGAAAGAAGCCTGATGTCCTCTGAGAGAGTCCTCTGGGGGATCTCCATCCTCCTCAAAGCAGCTCAGATTTCCAGGCCCTGGTGTGTGCGCCTCTGATTCCACAGCATCCAGCAGGAACGTGGGGATCTGGAGACATTTTGCAGTACATACCAGTAAAATGACAGATTGTTACCAGAGGACATGCTGGCCACGTGCCTTTACCCAAGAGGTTTAGGAGGAGCTTTCAGAGAAGAAAGATAAGTTGAGCCAGCTTCAGCCTGCACAGCCTCTTCTCACCCAGCGTAGACCCAGGGTGGTCTGGTAAATTCACAGGAGGAACAGAGAGTGTAGCTGCTATAGGGCTGGGAGGCCTTAAATGCCCAAGTCACTTCTGTAAATGGGCTTTGGGCACTACTGAGAAGTCACCCATTTTGCCTGGGTCCTACATAAGGGCAGAAGGGACTGTCACATCTGCATGCAGCCAGGTGTAATAGTCCATCTAGGTCTTTCAGCAAGGACCTGTGGACTCATATAAAGACATTTCAATAGGCAAGCCTTCTTCAAGGGATTGTTTTAAACTCTGTCTCAAATCTGCAGGGTAATTTTGATAGCTGGTGGCTGAAGACCACTTTTGCTGGGCAACTGGCACCTCCTTCAAGTACCACGACTTGATGCTGTGACTGTGCTTGGAAGGGGAGGAAAAAGCACACAAAAAGGGACAGATACCAGCCGGACAGTACTTAGTTTGTACAAATGAGACCTTTCTATAAACAGCCCTGACACTCTTGCTCACAAGGGTATGTTAATTCAGCAGGGAACTGGGACATTTTTACAGTATTTTTGAAGAAGTAGTTTGAGTTGCTATGTATGCTTAGACTGGGACATGCCAAAAATGGGGGGGTTGCTCTCTTTTTGCTGTTGCTCTTGACTTGGTTCCCTGCCAGGTTTGCTGTTAAGCCTTAGGTGGAATCTCTGCTTGGGGTCAGCTGGCACAGCTGCCCTTTAAGGTATGATTGCTTCTGATGCTTAGGTTGGAGAGATTCATCTCGTTCATTTACTAAGGCTGCTGAAGATCCTTAGCAGACATTACACTGTCAATCCTCATGGATTTCCAAGCTGTCTCAATGGCAGGCCCCTAAAATCACTGAGGGTCGGGGTGCTTCTGCAGCACGTCAAGGCCATGGAAGCATCATTTTCAAGAAGATCAAACCCACTATGTAGGACTGAGTCAGTAGCTGTTTTTTCAGTTCATCATCTAATCAGAAATGTGGTTGTTTCTTCTTGGACAACCTCACATTAAAAAAAAAGGAACAACGCTAATCGTACGAGTTTCTTATTCCTGAAATGGAAGTCTGAACATCATTGATTTCTGGAGCACCTTTCTTCATATCCTTTGATGTCGTTACTGGCTATGGTCCCTGAAAGTTTTGCTATTTGCCATTTTCAGCATACTGAAATGCCAAGTTCCCAAAGCAGCTGAAGGAGTGAAAGATGCCCTCACCCACAAACAGTAAAGTATTGGTTTGAGTCCTGGGCAGAATTAAACGTCCTTCTCAGGAAAGCATTCTAACCAGCCAGCTATTGTAGGCTGAATTGTGCTCAGTGTTTTTTCTTGCTCATTTAGGTTTCCTCAGCAAATTTTGCAGCCTGCTGCAGCAGAGAGATTGTGCATGAGAGGATGGCTTTATCACCTGGTGCTTTGGGCACCACACTAGGAAGGACAGCCCATCTCTGCAACAATATATATCCAAGTGCAAAGTAAATGTATATTTATGCAAAGAGGCATAGTGTCAGCAGAAGCAAGCGAAAGCAGCACACTCCAAAACACCCACCAAAACCCAGAGCAATGTGGTAGGAGATACGGGTGCAAATGCCTGCAAGTAGAGAAAGGACTTGAACCAAGGTCTCCTGCATCTTGAAGGATGCATTCTGGATGCACTGCTCTTTCAACTGGAAGGACACCAGTAGCAATCAGTGTTGATACTCTTACTGCTTGAATTTAAACTTTTGCCTTTATCACAAATGAGCAATAAAAGTTGCTGCAAACAGTATGAAAAGGTTTATTACAGCATTTCCAAATAATTATTTCTTGTTATAGCCAAATCTATGCGCTTAATCCACAAATATTTTCAGCTACTCCAAACTGCATCTTTCAGTGAATGAAAGCTTTGACAGGGATTTTTTTTCTCCTTGTCCTGAACTGATCAGCTGGAACACATACTATATACTTTAAGGAGAAAAAAATTGGTCTGTTTGGGCTGGAAAATAAAAATAAATGAGCTTTCATTTCTATTGTGTCTTTTCTTGATCTCCTCTTCTTGTTTTCTTCCTTACTATCAGTTTTTCTTGTATCTCAAACTTTCTCTGCTTTTCCATGTTGCAGCCTAGATCCATCCTTTACTTCCTGCCATCATGGTCTTTAATTCCCTCCTGTTCACAAAACCAATCCTACCCCTGTAGCCTACACCTGATATCTGTCTTCTCATCCCTGATCTGTCATTCATACCCGCCCTTTGCATCCCCATCTCTTTCTCTTCCCTCATTCCCCTTCTGCTAGTATCTCTTTTACCAAATTAGTATAAGATTGTGTGTAAGAAAGTACCCCTAAAGAATATTAGACAATCAAATAATAAAGGAAATGCTCAAGCAAGCATGACAGACCATACTTTTCTGGGTCATTATAACGTTCCTTACTTTGTGCTCTAAAGCATGAGTCCAAAAGCCAAGTGATCTGCAGAACTAAAAAATGTGAGACGATCACTATTTGTGCTTTCTGTCTTTGTAAAATGAGTCTAGACCTCTTGGAAAGTGTCCATTTATAGCCTTGAAACCCCTCCTTCACAGGACAAGCACAGTACTGCAGTGGCAAAGTAACTGTTGTGCTTAGCATCTGAAAACAATGAAGTCCAGCAATGCAGTGGCATGTTTCCACCGTTACACCCGTAGAATCTCTGAAAGATGAACATGGGAGTAGTCTTGGCACTGCAGGAGAAATAGTGCAGTTTGTAACCAAATTCCCTGATAATTTCCACTTATTGCTCCCTGGTTGGATTTGCAGAGTGGTTCTGGCACATGAGAACGAGATTTCCTTCGAAGGTTACTAAACCAGAGGCTCTGCTCCGATTGAGCATCAGCAGCACTCCAGCACCCAGGGGCATATATGGGATCACACGAAGAACAGGTCCTTTGGGCATCTGTAAGCCACATGCATGATAGGGACATTACAGTCCAAAGAAAAACCCTTGGATGTGCATAGGGTAGATGCTGCTTTGATCTACTGATCCATCTAGCATGATGAATTACCTGCTCATGTCCTGGATCTCTAATGCCCTGATGCCTGTAGTCCCATTCCACGGCACCTAGCACTCTCCATCCCCTTACAGGGAGCACAGACAGCCCACTCAGGGCAATACGGACAAGAAGGTGACACGATGCCTATAAAGCAGATGATAGAATGCTCAGATTTGCCACACTTCTGTCTATTTGTGGTCCCAGTCCCAGTGCAAATTGCATTCCTACTCACTGAAGCACCACTAAGCCTTTCAACCCTAGTCCTTTAGCTTGAGTTTTATGATGCCAGAGGGATTGGGCTCACTACCCACCAACAACACAGGCAATGAATTAATGTTCCTTGTGCCCTAAGACCTTTTCTGCAATAGAAAAACTCATTAGACAGGACCTAGAGGCCTGTTCACAGCCTTGGGAACCCCGCCATTGGAAAAGATGCTGACATGCTGAAGGGATTTGTACAAGAGTGGGAGGAATCAAAGCGGGAGGACAGACCTCTGCTAGATGGACAGAGAATTAAGTCTGGTCTGGCTGAACAGTTGTTCTCCAGTTGGAGAGAAATACTGATGGTATACTGACGGTATATGAGTCATGGTATGGTTGTTCAGGGAAATACAGTGCTCAGCACAGCTGAGCAAAAGAAATGATAACTGAATGCCAGAAAAAATGAAATGAAAAAAGAAATGAAAAAAATTCAGGGGATCTCCAGCTCCATTAAAAAACATAGTAATGGATAATATAGGAATATGACAGCACTGAGAGAGACAGATGAGAGACTCCTTTTCCCACTTCCAGCTTCTGTATCTTTACAGACCATAAACCAGAATGTGCTGACCTGCAGAGCTAAGATTTTTAAGGGAAGCAAATAAGCACATCCATAGTTGCATATGAATGAACAGTCTGTAGCAATAGGCAGGATCAAAAACTTTTTTAAGACACAGAGCAGACACTAAACTCTGGGGAATATCTCCAACTATGGTCACATCATTTCATAGTTTTCCATTCTGGGCTTACTTGGCTCTTCACCAGGTTTTGGCCATTCTCAGAGATAGGACACTGAATGACTGAATTATGACTGAGATAATGTTCTTCCTTGGTTTAGAAACAGAAAGCACCGGAAAAGCAAAAGAGAGATAAGCAGTGCTTAAGAGGAAAATTCAGAATGATCCAGGAGTTAGTAAGGCTGGGAATATTTTTATAGCTTTGTGATTTTGGCATCAGACAAAATTCTAAATACATTCCTGACAGATGAGATCCCCAAACATCTGGAGAGATACAAGCAGATAAGAAACCACTTATTCACATTTCATAAAGGATAAATTTAGACATTTCTAACAGCTGGAGTGACTGTGAGACTTGGGCAGAGCTGTGGACGCAAGCTGTCAGAAGTTCATCAGGGAAACAGTCCGGCAGCCAGGCTGGAGGCCAGGGCTTTACCTCACCATCGGCAAGGGGAGGATTTCCCAAGTGGAAGGGGGTAACAAAATTATCCCCATGTTCCACATAGGCCACTGCAGATCTGGGTGGTGGGAATGAGTTCCTGTAGCTCCTGTAGGCCAGTGATACCCTAACCCCCCCTATAGGTACCTGGCACAGAAATGTCTACAGCAGCCTACAGACTGAAACAACAACTCTGAACCCCATCCACCCCCGATGCCCCCTGGAAACCTGCTGCTTTGGGGAGGGGGTTTCTAACAACCGTGGCAGGGACATGGTGTGCCCCAAGGTCCCTTTTTCATGCCAGGGTCTGGCCATGGGCCCCAGCAGCCTTGTGTAGCCACAGCACTCACACACTGTGCCCTGCAAGGGAGGGGACAGCCAGGACAAACCTCAGACCACAAAATGGGAAGTGTTTTGGTACCTTACTGCCCTTGCCTAAATACGTCTGAGCTTCTGGAAACCAGGCAGGAGTGGGAACACCACAGGACAAATGGCTCAGATTTTTAATGCGTTTAAAATAGGTTTGAAATCAAAGAAGATGACACCCAGTGATCCAATGTCGACTGACGCTCCTGAGAGGCAGCCAAGAAAAACAAGCTGCTGTTCAGAAACCTGCTGAAGAACAAAGGACAGAAGAAGGAGATGAAAGGGAGAAGGGAAAAAAGCATGAAGCCACCAGCTCAATACGTGTACCTAGCAGAGGACTGCCATGTTAGCACTAGTGTCTAATGAGGTCAGATGAAAAAGGATTTTTCATTCAATAAAAAAATGTTGATGTGTTTGAAATGTCTCTGATTTTAATAAGAAAATAGTTTCTAATGAAAATATGTCTAAAGACATTTCAAGCCATGAATTCTCTTTCCCCAATTAATGGAAGCAGAACAAGTTTTGGGGTTTGATATGGTTTAAAGGGAATTAAAGGGGCCATTTTTCTTTCTCCTCTCATCCTCCAATGTATAAAGCAATATTGCTTTCATGTTTGCTGACCTAAACTGAAGTATCTCCCTTACCCTGTAGTCTTTATTTCTCCTTTCTAGTGTAGAAAGGCCAGAGAAAAGGAAGAAGCAAAAATGAGTCACTTGTTTTTTTCTACAAGGGCTTAAATAAGAAAAGTTTTATACTTGTCTGAAACCATGTTTTCTAAGTCATTTCTCTAAAAATTCTGTTCTGAAGTGTTTCAACAGAAAGTAGTACTCATTTTGATCTGCTGCTTTATTTAACATACAGAATGTTCCCAGTTGCTGCAGCAATACATCACTAAATCCGAGAAAACCTCACTATTCTTTGAAAGGCAAGAAGATGTGGAACACATTCTTTTTTATCCATTTTATGAACAGGAATGCAGAGACAATGAAAGTAATCAAATTACCCCAGCCTGCAAAGGAAGGCAGAGGCTGGAGAAAAGTCAACAGTAGCTCATTAGATTGCAGTTGTGAAGGGCTAGTCCCCAGTCTTCATCTTCAGTGCAGTGATTTACATTTTGTATCTTGGGACAATCTTTTTTTCAGTGAGTAATTATGTGCGTTTGTCTGTGGCCTCCTACGCAGAGAAGCTCTGTATTTTGTGAAAAGCAATGTCAGGTGGGATTGACACTGAACTGCCTGACAGCAGATTTTAGTGTTCAGTGAGCAGCAATGATTGCTTGTATTTTTGAAAGCGAGAATGGATATGAAACACAGTTGGCGTTTCTTTTCCCTAGTTAATTTTCAAGATTATTCTAAAAAAGAAGACTAAAGCACAATCCCCCAAACCCAGCAACCGTTTTGCGTATGTCCACATAACAACCGTAACATTCATGATGTTGCTGGGACATGCGTTGTCTTTACGGGCTCTTGGTGTAAGAATTTTAATTTATCTTAAGTTAAAAGTTTAAAGCTTGTGCTAGCTTGTTCCAAAGATCTTTTGTAATATTAACCGAATTATGTCAAGTATTTTCTGTCTGCTACAAGATTTGTCGTAAATCACAAGAAATCTTGTAATAATGTAGTTCTGAGCATTATGTCTCCAAAAAGCCCCTTTCATAATGGGAAATACTGTCTTATGTTTTTTAATGTCTTTCTTTCCTCCCTTCCCTTGGGCTGTGCTTTTTTCTTTCTTTTGTCCTTTCTAGGGAAATTAAAGCTTCCCTTTTGACTGACTGGAGAAAATCAACCATTTAGTTAAATTCTGTGTTTGTATCTCCTTCATCTCCCTGTAATAGAGGCAATTTTCTTTCATCTGCACAAATATTTAGTACACTGGACTCCACATTTACCATTTAGTTTCTCCTCAGTAATTTCCCACTTGAGATCGTTTAGCAAAGATGGGCCTGAGTGAGCTTATGGAAAAGACTTCTAGATGCTGGGGACATTCAGTCCAGAGCCAAACCCACCTCTTGTGAATGACCAGCATCTATAAACATCCAGCCCAAAATACCACAACCAGGTAATGCTGCCTGAGCAGATTCTCCTAACATAAAGCGACCTCCTAGAAGTCACCCTCCCTCTTGTAGACTTTCAGGAGGCCCAGGGTAGAAGATGACATCCCACTGGCACAAGGATGCCCAGAACAAAGGTAAGGAAGCTGAGCTGGGCCACATGCCCATTTACAAAAGTTTATTCCTCTGGGCAGTGCTCAGTGACAAGGCAGGGCCATGCACTTTGGGCCGTAACGCTGAAGGAGCATGTGAAACAGGAGAAAGGAGATGCTGGCACTAAACAAAGCCAGCAAAGGGCTGTCTTTGATGAGGGAGCCCGTCCAGGAGCAGCTGACAGGAGACGCCATGTCCCAGCTGACGTTACCACTCCGTGGTGACTCAAGGCAGGCAGCAGCTTTGGCTAAGCTGCACACAGCAGAGTCACTGGGAGGTGCCCATTTACTTGTTTTGGATCGAAACAGGAAAGCAGCAGCTGCTGGAGCCTCTTCAGTTTCAAGAAAAGCCTCACAGGAGTGTGCAAGTCTTTGGGGAATATGTCCGTACAAGGCTTGCACATCGAGTCCCATACTGGGGACTTTGATGTACTTCTGCAGCAAACCAAGAACCCCGTTCTCCCTTCTCCTTTCAAAGACTGCTGGCCCCATCACTGGCTGACGGTAAGCTTTGAGGCTGGTCTGATCAAATGTGAGTCCTTGCTGAGAAGCAGCTGGCTCCTGCTCAGAGCCACCTCAGCGTATGAGCCTCATCTTCAAGGAGGGACAAGTGAACTTGGGTGAAGCTGTCAGGTCACCTAATGAGACAGAGCCAGATGCAGCAATGCAATGAAGCAGGAGCTGATTCTGGGGTTCTGCTGCAGAGCCTTGTTCAGTGTGGATTTCAGGCCCTGAAGTACCCCTGAAAAGCCACGTAGCCACTCAAAAAGGCTTTGAGCAGCAATTAAGTGACAGGCAGGAGCCTAGTAGCAGCCCTCTGCAGATCCCCTGGTCAGAGCTGCTCAGGGCAGTCACGCAGCAGAGAGTGTTCTGGGAAATGAGTCTGAAGCATTTGGGGTTTTTTTTAAACATTAGCTGAATATTTGGGCAAATAATTTTCCAGCTATGGGTGTCCTACAAAATGTTGGGTACCTTGTTCCACTAATGAGCCTTTGTGACCAGGGTGCCTGGCGGGTAAGCCAGTGTGGTTTTGATTCCCTAAGCAAGCACCGACGTTGCCTAGCATGAGCAAGTTGAGTGGTGTGCAGTGACTAATGCACAGCTGGTATGAATTCTTGACACTCCTGGAATCCAGAAATATGTTGATGAATTCTGGCAGAAGTCCAAATATTTGCAAAGTAATGACTAAGGTGGTAATGAACTACAGCTGACTGGTTTATTCATGTTCAGAGGCTCAGGGGTTTATTCCAGTCTACATCCAGCATCTCTGGCCCAGTTCTGAGTCACCTCTTCACATCTGGAAGGTGGTGGATGCCTGGGGATGCTACAAGCACCACTGTAGGATAGGGACCCACAGGAGTACTGGTGCTCGGCTGCATCATGTCCACGCTCCATCTCAAGGTAACCAGGACTTCTGGCTTGTGTGAAGGTTCCAAGCCCCTTCCTATCTGCAAGGGGAGGTGCACAAGCAGCTTCACAAACACTGACCTGGGGAGAGTAGGTACCTACCACACAGAAGGTGGCAACTGAGCATCAGATTAGGAAATGTCAGTGGCCTCACCTTGTACAAGGAGCAGGGCAGAGAAGATTAAAGTTGATGAAGGAGCTGGAGAGACTGCCAGGCCAGCAGTGACTGCAAGATTTAGGATTAGATCATTTCAAACTGGGAAGAGGATTATTCTTTGGAAATACAACCCATAGACAAACCGTAGAGAAGGATGCAGAAAATCTACGCTAAAGAGCATAGATTATATACTGTGAACATATGTATTTACAGATGCTGACAGGTACCAATAAATCTTGGCCTCTTCTACTGGGTCACCTTTGAAAATGGGACCTAGGGTGACTTAGCATTTTTTAACACACTGCCTGCTGATGAGGCATATGCTAGATTTATATCAATGCCCTGCACTGATTTCAATAGGGTTTCTCTTGACATGCACAAAGACAAATATGACTAGACCATCCTTCAGATAGTCTTCCTGCAATACCTGGGCACATATCTGGCTTGTCTTCCAGCCCTTCTGTGCAAGCAGATACATCCAATATCTGTGAAGACAGGTACATTTCCCAGCATGGGCTGGGAATGCTGCTCACAAATTTCCTTGGGTAGATTCAGGCAGGCATCTCAAATTAAACTAAGCTCAACCCAACAAATGGCCTCACTTTCCCTTTCCCTTTTTTTGAAAGGCATTTATTCTAATGATAAATGAATTTAACTGGCAGGCAAAACCACAGATGGGCGAACATGACAGATTGATGTAGCCAGATGGAATCATGTTTGTTTTAATCCACAATCAGTAGGCACAGCAGCGACAGCCTTTTCATGCCGCTTTAGAGGAATCAAGCGCTCTGAAACTTGATTGGAATTATGCCGTGAGAAATAAATAGCCTAGATTGAGCCAGAGATAACAGAGGGTGCAAGGCAATGGTGGTGCAACATTGCTTCAGGGGCAAAAATGCATCTAGAAGTTGTTGAATGTAACAAACCCAAGGACTGAGAGGAATAAGCTGACCTGGGGGGACATTTTGGCTGTCGCTGACCCCCTGTCAGCCAGCAGCGAAGGTCTCCACAGCATTCAGGAGCGGCAAGAAATGCAGCCCTGAAATAGCAAAAGATATTTCTTGGCAAGTGCTATTTTTCTGCTGCTACAGCCGCTGGCCTCCTCCCGCTCCTCACCATCAGCTCCAGATGCAGACCCCACTGATGCTGCAGGGACACGAACCCCACCATCCGTGGACCATCTCCGCTGCACAGACCTGCTGGCTGGGGGCTTTCCGCCGACACGCAGGGGCTTTGCATCGGGGCAGGGTTTTGCATCCAGGCAGGGTTTTGCATCAGAGCAGAGTTTTGCTCACATGAACCCTTTTTTTGGTTTGCTCACCACTGGATTTGGAAAGAGGAATCCAGACCACTGATGAAGTTCTCCCCTCTCTCCCCGCTGGAGCCCCTGATTCTTTTGTCACGAACAAGCCATAGTTGTTAGCACTTTCCAAGAAAAGCAGCAGTGTTTTGCTAAAAGTGCTGGCTGGCAGCAGGTTGGCATTGGGCTTCTTTGTTAAAAGATGACAGAGCTTACGTTTTGCGGGAGAAAGAAAAGTCTTATTGATATAATAATATCATGCCAGGCAGAAAGCCCTGCTTGTGTAATCCGCTTTGAGCACAATGCCGTGTTGTGGCTTGAGCATTGTTTCCAGCTGAAAAGTGGCTGTGATTTGCCTGGTCAAGGACATTATCCTGACTGACAGGTCTACAAAAGGAGACAGCATGTGTGGTGGGCTGAGAGGCTGGGCGAGTCCACCTGAGGGGCGAGGGGATGGCGCAGGGACCAGGGTGCGGGAGCCCTCCTGTGTGCGCACCTCCCTCCTGCGGGTTGAAAAGGTGCTGGGGCATCCCACGGTGCTGGTGGCATCCCACAGCGATGGGCTCCTGCTTCCCCAGCACAGCAAGGATTCACAGCAAGGCTCGTCAGATTAAGCTGTTTCTACCGAAGGGTGCATGGCCAGAGCAGAGGAGAAGGAGGAAGCCACACCGAAAAGGTTACCCCCAAGCCCAACCCTCTTTAAGGGTGCTAGTTTGATACCTTACCAGAAACATGATGATGTCTCTGTTTGGAAAGACTGAAGGTGGATGGTACCCGCCCCAGCCAAGACTTTCTTCCCCTGCAGCAGGCAAGATGTTTCCATACATGTTTTTTATGGGGTTATTGCTGAAATCCTGGTATGCCAGGGAAATAGCAGAGCTAGTTTACAACTGCAGTGGCAAACTCCCAATACCACTGAGACCTTCTTCTTCCTTTTGTTGCTTTCCCACCAGAGCTATAGAAGTACTCACCTTAGATGCTGAAATGGCCCTTTGCTCTCAGGGCTGTGATCCCTGAGAAAGGTTGGGCATTTAAAGTGTTAATTGGTCTTTGACAACTGTGAAGGCACTCAGGTTTTGGATGAGTACTTTCTTACTGGGGACAAGTAGAAATGAAAATAATGGATTAATATCAGACTACTGCATAGCAGGTGGATCTGTCATTACACTCCACTGCTAGCACACTGTCTTGTTCAGTCAGATGTCCTAGAAGTCACAGTAAACAATGGAAAACATGAGCAAAGCATTGCTGATTATGCACATAACTAATGAGGAAGAGAGAGCTTTTTTATGTTCACATTAAAACATATTGATAGTTTCTGCCTACCTAGAATTAGCAATTAGCTGCAAGGGGAACACTGATACTTCCAAATCTGACAGCATTATATAAAAAGGACTAGACACTGTTTGCAAAAAAATTTGATTTTCACTTTGTATTTTTTAAAAAAAGACTTTTGCTGTTTACTGGCAATTGAAAAGCCAAACTGGCTGACACTCTCAAAAGGTGTGATGAATGTGCCAATGTTTCTTAACAGAGTTAAAAGATAGTACCATGTTGTAGGCAGGAATCTGCCTTTGGTTTAGATCTGTAAATTGCCCCTATACCTTCTATCTCTTTTTGACTTTGGCACAATTCAGCTGAAATCAGAAGCACGTCATGACTTCACGACATTGATCCTGGCTTGCTTTGGACCAGACATTGATTCTGCGGCAAAGATGATGAACCTTGTGGGCATTTCTGTCATCTGATGGGCTGAGCTTTGTGTTTGCAACATAGCTAGGGAGTTACGGAGTTGTTAAAACTTTGTAGCAGAAAGCCTGCTGCAAAGTTTTGCATGTATACCATTTGTCATTGGCAAAATACTGTCTTCTACATAAAGTGGTTTATTACAACCACTTATGTTGCAATGACCATGCCTAAGCTGTTTGTAAAACCTTCTTTAGGGTTAAACTCAGCTATCAGAGGTGAAGTGACAAATCTGATTCATACTGAACTCTTATACAGGTCACTTGTGTGTCTCATGCTAGCTATTTAAACAGAGGCTGAGTTTTATTCAAACATTAAAAGTGTATAACAACAGCATGGCCAGATGAGAGCAGGGATCAGATGGATAAGCAGCACAAAGAATACAGGAAAGAAGAGAATCGTTCTTCTCTTTGGAGCTTGACACCTCAATCTCCATCCTTCCTCTAGCAAAAAATATTTCAGTATTTTACTGATGATAAATGAGCATCTGCACCAGCCCAGCCTGAACCATCAGCATTTTCATTATGAATTCAGGGGATGGCACTTGGCAATGGCACTGTGCAGATGGCCAACACATGTTCTGCAGCATCAAAGTGCTTCTCTGTCCTCTGGATAGGAATTTGGGGATTTAAATGCCAAGTAGTCCTGTGCCGGTCTTCAAAATCAGGCTGGATTTCCCTCTCTGCATGGAAAAATGAGTGTGAAGTACTATGCATGTAATTAAACCAAACTCTGCTCCAGATACTCAAAACTGACAAGCTAAGCGTGACCGGGACAGTAGTTGATTACTGAGAGAAGTGCATCACTTGCAGTCTCTGAGACCACTCCTAGCTAAGGCAGATGATTTTTTGACAACTTTCCATCCAGTACTGACCAGGCCTGAACACGCTTAATTAGTGAGATCTGATGAGTGCAAAGCCTGAGGTTGTCTTAGTCTTGCTTCTAAATTTGGACACATGCTTTGAACTAGTAACACAGCAGTTAAAAGCATCATGTAAATGGGATTAGACTTGGCTCGCAAAACCTTGGCTTCTTCCTTGTTTGAGGGAATAAGAGACAGCAAGAAAGCACACAGTAGAACAGATGCTTCAGACAAAAATGGCTAGTAGCTCTTAAAAACATACCTTTCAACATTTACCTCCGAGCATGTAAGAACATGGTATGCCTGAGGTCCCATGATGGGCATCAGCACTTGCAGGGGGGATGACGTGCCTGGGAGGGCAGTGGCACTCAGCTGCAGCAGGGAGGGAGTCTGCCTGCAGCCCATGTCGAGCACAGGCCTGGCCGTCCCGTTCAGAAATATGGGCCCATGGGATGGCATTGCACGTTTGCAGTGACTGAAGCAGCCAGTGCCATGGAGCAGCCTGGGAAGGTGCAGCATGGTCCAACGTCCCTGCTGAAAGGGAGGTCAGGAAATCTGGGGCCCGTACAGGGAGCTGGCAAAATCCACCTCAGCAAAAATTCCAGGTGGAAAACAAAAGAAGAGTCCAGAGGAAAAACCTTGTGAGGTTTACCCCATGGCTGTGACACAGTGCTCTGACTGTTCCCTGGATCCAGATCTTTTGTTGCTGGACCTCAGAGATATCATGGACCAGGCAACCACAGGGCTTGGAGCAGCATTGCCTCTGACCAGGGTACAGACACGATGCAGGGAGTACTGGAGGAAATAAAATACAGGAGCCTTCCACTCAGTGGTATGGTGCAGGCATTTATCCAGGGATTTGTGGACTCAGCAGGAGTGCACAAAGAATGCATGGAGTTTGGTAAGTCTGAAAATATGCCCGCCAGCACTCAAACCCATGCACTGATGAATGTACACAGCTTAGCATGCTTCATATATCTCAAGTATAGTTTCATGAGAGAAATTCAAGCTTTCGGGAGGGCAGTAGCTTTCTGGGAGATTGTCTTCATATGTGTGAATTCAGCCAAGCACATGAGGATGCACATTCTGATCTGATCTCTTGACACTTCCCTATATAAATACTAAATGATAATTTGTCATGTCTTCTGAATATAATCATAGATGTTGCCCAGTTTTGCAGCCCTGGGAGACATGGATGCTCTTAGAAATCTATGTTCATATCACCCTTGTCCAGTCTCCAGCATCCATCTCCCTGAGCAGGGATCTCCTGAGCTAGCCAGAATCCCTTCATTTGCAATTCTGTTTAAGAGAGAGTTAAATCCCCTTTATGTGCTATTTTTAATTCTCTTCTTTTTCTCATTTATCTGCAGATGTTTTGGGACTGGAGTAGAGCGCTTAGAAGAAATCTCCCAGCTGATGAACAAAAGACAGTATTTAATTTAGTTACTTTCAAGTAATCCAGTCAAGCCATTCAGACATTTGTTGCCAAACAAGATCATCAAGGCTAAGAGGCTTGTATATACTATTCCTATTGTTCTGGTGAGTACTGCCTTGTACTCAGAGCAGTCTGTAAATTATTTCTTTCTATATAATGAGAAGGAATTTTACACACGTAAAGAATTCTCCATGCTTCAGTTTACAGATGTGATTTAACAGTTCTTGCCTTCAGAGAGCTTGACAGAGAAATATCTGAGGTATCTAAAATATTATGAGAGGGGTCAGAAATGGCACTGAGAACTTAGGGCTGGCCACTTTCCTGGACTCATTCAGCCTGCTGCAGTGAAAGAAGCCTGCTTTGACTTTGGGAAAGAGTGTTTAATGGACTTGGAAGCAAGTGTACAAAAGCCAAAAACATCTCCTGGAGAGTCTGAAAAACTTCCTCTTTTGTTTCTTTACATGTTTGTTTTCCTATTGAAAAGTAGCGTCAGTGGAACGTAGTGAAATGGCTCACTGTGATGGCTTTCCAAACATTTTAAAAATACATTTTATATATAGCCTCCATATCACAAAGTGGGAAGACTGAAACCATTTTTTCCTTGTCTTATATACTTCCATATGAACACACACCCAGAAAGCGGAGCTGTTCACTCACTAGGAAAAGTAACATCAGCTCCTTCCTTTGCCCCGATGAATATCAGATGAGCTGCTCTTCGTTGCACTCACACAGCTGGCGGCCCTTAGCATCAGTCTCCTCTGAAGGATCCCCTTCTGTGGATTCCTGCTGATTCGCTTCCCTGCAGACTCTTGCATTTCACCAGGCACTTTTGCCTTCAAACACTGGACTTCACCTCAGTTGCAAATCTGTGGTCTGGATCACAGTGAGGAGAATATTGGTGCAGATATTTTATTTGAGATTTTAAGATGCGTGTGTCACTGAGGGGCTGCAACCAACACAGCTCTGTTAGTGGCTCTGAGATGCAATGCTGAAACCTTTGCTCCTTTGGACTATGTCTCTTTTGGCCCACTCAAGTTTTGTATTTCCTTTTTCCTTAGTCTTTTTGAGCCCATTTCAAATTCAGCGCTGAAAACCAACTCGGAAGCCAAGCACCTTTTTCTAGTTATGCCTGTACTGCTTGAAGATGGGGCACCATCAGCCTGAGTCCATCCGTGTGCAAGTGCAGCAACCACTTCAAACAACAGCCTTTAGCAAGAGTGCAACCACTTTCAAAATTGAAGGCAATTCAAAAATATACGGTCACCTCCAGGAAGATCAGCATTTTCCATCCTAGAAGAAACTTCCACACCCAAGGAGATCATTAATCAAAACACTTAAAGACAAAGAAATCCAACAGAATGTTCATTTTCACAGTCATGCAATGTGTTTTTTCTTTTTACTGCACGAGCAAGTTTTTAGTACTTGAAGAAAGCTTCTTTGATATTAGTTTGGTACGCCAGAATTCCTTGGAAATAGGTAATAAAGCTTGTTCTCTGCTTCGTACTGTGTGCTTAAAAGCAATTCAGGAATATGAATCTGCTCCAGAAAACTGGACACCGGTGTCATTGGTGAAGGTTTCCAGGGGAAAGCCTCTCAGCTCTATGTGGCTGCCTCCCTCCCACAACCGTTTTGCTGTGTACAAAACCCCAGCTGCTTTCCTGCCTACACTGCTGATCATATTTCCTTCTTCAAAAAGTTAGAGTTTCTCCCTCTAGCAACTGAGCCTTCCTGGTGGGAAGGACAAGATACTTCTGTGGTTTATCCCAACAGCAGACTCTGACTTTCCCTGCCTTTGACAAAACACACATCCACGTCCACAGCCATTTCTTTGCTCTCCTGTTTGAGTCTCCCATAAAGGAGGGCATCTAGGGTTTTTTTTTCACATTTTTCTCAAGACAGACTGGGAACAACACGTGCCTTGTTTACTTAGCAGTATCTCACCACAGCCTTAGACCATGTCAGCCAACCTTTTCATTTGGATAAATGTAGTTTCTTTTTCTCTCTTTTCATCTTTTTTTCATCAATAGCTATGTTTAAGGCCAGTGGGACAATACCAGCTGTCACTTGCCAGCAGGTGATGTCACCTTGATGTGGGCCTCTATTTTTACAAGAGGTCAGTTCCTCCGGCTCTCTGGACAGACTGCATGTGTTGTGAGGAACAGTGTAAAACCTAGATCTATCATTTTAATCTCCACATTTGTCTTTGAGTAATTTTTCTGCCTGCAGCACATCCACATTTAACATTTTCTACAAATGTCATTGACATGCTCCTCCCTTTCCAGTTCATTAATAAAGTTGTTAAAAACCTTTTGTTGGCCTTCAATATGATTTACTACATGTTGTTGCTTCCATGACTAAGGGGGACTATTAGCGGGTCTGGAACTTCTCCAGTGTGCCTGGAATATCTCTGTATCTACAAGACAGCCTACAAGACAGGCTGCTTAGAAGACAGAAGCAAGAAAATAACACAGTTTCAGAGCACTTCATGTGGATTCACCCCTTCCCATTTCCCTCCCTTCTGAAACAGAAGTTGTTTCTTTGTGATTTTACGTCCCCCCAAAACTTTAGCAATAGCCGTGAGCCTTCCCTGACCACAGCGCTCCAGTACTTTGAGAGCTGTGGCTCAGAAAGTCTTCATTCTTATTTCCAAAGCAGCTGAGCTATGGGAACAGCACACTGTGATGATTCTTTTTATTTACTTACTTATTTATGGCCTGAATTGGGTTTTACTTTCTTTGCTGTCAAATTGGGTCTTGCTGGCATTTGCTTTGGAGAGACTGTCGCCATTCCTGGTAGATGGCATTTCTCCGCAGTAGTGCTGAAAATTACTTCTCTTAGTGAAGCTGTTTCTTGTTTCTGCACTAAAATTTGTAGAGCACTCATTAAATTTTCATTGTTTACCAGTACACAGCCAGACAAAGACCTTATAAATCAACTGTTTTGCTCTTTCTGAGTCTAATGATTAAACTTGAAAACATCAGTTAGAGGACATGCAGTCCAGGGTATCAGTTTGCATAGAAAATTGCCTCTGATATCACACAAGATATATGTAGCAAAGGCAAAATATGTGACCTCCTTTAAGATTCCCCATGTCTTGCTCCCATCCCATTAGAAGCAAGGGCATCTTTTGCCTCTAGTGACCGATCTACTCCACATTGCTCTTGTTGGGTGCTCTGAGTAAAGATCTGTCCTTTGCAAGCATCACTCACCCAGCTGGAGGTAAGGTAACAACATTCCATGACAGCCAGAAAAAAAAATGGCTCTTCATGGACAGCCCTCCACATCCCCTCCTGCTGAACCGGCCTGAGGAACTTCTACTTGGAGTTTTTCATAGACCAGTTACACCCCAACAACATTTCTGCCAGACTCAGAAGCGCCCTGTCTACCGCTCCAGCAACACAGGGGAGTGGGCAGGATCTCACACGTAGTTCTCAGCTGGGCCAAAAAATCACAGGGTAGTTCAGTGCACCTGGATTTTAAAAGACAAGCTGCAATGAACAGTGAAAAGCAATATTTAATAGAGCCTTTCCGGTTCTTTTCTTGATTTCTTCTCCCAGACTGATACTTTGACCATGATGTCCTGGTGAAGCCAAAGGAGGGAGAGAGACAGCACTGCAGAAATCAGACCCAGGACCGCAGAACTGAACTGCTGCCTCGAGGGCGGGCGATGCGCGTGTGCGTGCCTAAGCCGAGGGCAGCCTCCCATCCCTCCGAGCAGCTGTGGTTTCATTGTAGTATCATACGACCCCCTGCTGGCCTCATTTTTCTCCTCAGCACTTCTTGCACTGCCAATTTTTCTGTTTTTTCCTACCTCGGGATTCTTCACAGAGCCAACCTCTGCAGGTGCTCCTTTCTGAGAACAAAAGTAACTTTTTCGGGAGAGGATGGCCCCAAAAGGGCCCGACTGGTGTTGCCCGGCATTGTCCCGCTCCCTCTGCGGCGGTGGTGGCGATCCCTGGCAGGAACCGACCGTATCTCAGGCTAATGAGTTGTCAGAAACCCGTCCCCGTCCCTCGCCTCCTGGGCAGGTTATTATTATGAGGGCTGTCAGTGGCGGGTGAGGATGGGGCAAGCAATCCATTTCTGCAGCCAGCGGGGAGCTGCGAATCTGTTCACAGGGGATCAGCGGGGTGCTGTGGGAACCGGCCTGCCCTGCAAGCGTCCACCAAGGGCTACCATTCAAGAGAGCGCTGTGGGTTCGTGGCGAGCGCAGCCAGTTTGCCTCTAATGTATGCCCTAATGAGTCGGCGGAGGGTGTTCTGCCTGCCTGAATGTCTTTAGTGTGGCAAAGCGGAGTGGACATTCCCATACAATAGTGGGCTTAAATTCAGCTTCTCACCGACGCCTAATTCATGGGCGGAACGGCTTTTGTAATACCTATAGAAGAGAAGTACAGTAGGTCATTTCACCAACTAATTGGAGTTGACAATCCCATATCTATCCATATCTCAGAGCCATTTGCACGCATTTGGAAAGGGAGGCATTTCGTCTTCCCTCTTGTGGTCAGCCACCAAGAAAGGAAAAATACACGTGTGGGTTTGAGCTTTAGACAGTCACAGCTTTGGCAACAAAAACTAATATATCCTGGCAATCAATGCCTTTTTCACTTCCTGAATAGCAGGTAGAGCGTTAAAGGTTATCTTTCTTATCTCCATTCCCCACCTTTTAAATGATGCTGCCTTTTCCCCACCCATGGTTTGATATCTCTGCATGGTACCCTCTTCATGTTTGTCAGGTGCCCCACACAGCGGAGACTCAATCTTGCATAAGTCTTCAAGGTGCCATCATAAGACCAATAAAATAATGCGATGATGGTCAGAATAATAAAAAATGTCCCTGCTTTGCAAACGGGAGTTTCACAACTTGCTGAAGGCCACTTGCTGGACCAGTAGTTGGGGTAAGACCGGTCCCCAATCCCACACTGATAATGACAGAGTGCCACAAAGTTGGTTTAGTCTTTTGGGGCATAGCATGAACTTCTGCTATTATCAACACTTTATCCACTGTCCACTTCAGGTACAGCAGCTGCCCTTGAGTATATACCCAGATAGTATTAATTCTTCCATTTTAATTAGGCACGTAAGACCTAAAAAAGAAAACTGTTCTGAAAGAAATTCTCTGTGGAAGCCAAATGGGCACTTTGGAGTGCCATGCCAGTTAAAACTGTCCCTTCCCCTTTTTTCGGTAGACCATTTTGTCTTCAAAAACTTCAGCCACAGAATTAAGTCTTGTCCCCACCTGCGGCATTCTTTGGGAAGAACTGACTGTGGTTTGAGCTAACTTGGGGGATTTGAATTTTTTTTTTTTAATAAAAGCTTGGTTTTGTCCATTTGTCATGCTAAAACCTCCAGGCTTTCTCAGTGCAACCCTCAACTCCATTAAGAGTCTATGATGAAATCATATAACTAAATTAATGGCTTCTTCCATTCACTAAATGTTTATTCCACATGGGATCGGAAATGTAGACCCCAATAAAATTGTCTGTTTGGTAGTTCATGCTGGGACTGAAAGTGACTGTAACATCATGTGGATAGAAACAAATAAACTTTATGCATTGACCCTCTCAACCCAGAGACAATTAGCTGTTCTTGATTTGACATAGAAGTTTTCTAAGATGCTCTAGAGCTAGGAAGCAGTATAAAGCTGCACATCAGGTAGAACAAAGATGAGATAAATTGCCATGATTTCTTTTCTAAATATGTTCATTAAGGATATTATTTTGCTTAGGATGAAAAACTTTACTATGTTTTTGCTCTTTAAAAACAACAATCTGCTGGAAGTGTGGGAAATATGTTTTAAAAACCCAGTAAATGGAGCACACGTCAGTAAAGACAGCTCAATTTCGTTACGGTGGTGTGATCACAAAAACATTTTCTACCATGCAACTTTTAATTAGTCTCGCAAAAAATTATTCTGCTTCACTTATACAGAGTACAGTAAAGGGCTACATAAATGCAGAAGGAATGAAATAAAATATGCTTTGTTCAAATGTGGCGACCTTTGGGGGACAAAGATGATAAGAGAATGAAGTTTCTTTCTGTTTCCCCATGTATTTACCATGCGGCAAGTCAATGTTCCCTCATGAGATACAGTAATTATGATAAAAAATAAACTGAAGTGAACTTCTTCACTTCACACTTCAACAATCTTCCAGCCATACAGATGCATTCATGCATGTATGGCTGTCATTTCCAATCCAGACAATTTTTGATAAGCTTTAGCTATTCTGAGGTGCTGCCAGTTTGAGTGACAACCTTGATACCTGCAACTAAATGGTTAATCTGTTCACCATTGTGCATGTAATCAGTGCTCTCAGACACAGCAGAATCCCACATTTTTCTGATGTCTGAAATAAAATGGTTGTTAGTAAATAATATAGAGTATATATACATATGTAGCACAGAAATATAGATTAATATGCACAGTATTGTCAGTATTGTCTGCACTGTTTTGTGTTATCACATATGTGTATAATACACATATGAATATTAAACCAGAGAAAATATGGAAAGTAAAACATATTTTAAAATTATATAAAATGGATTTGCCTTTGCTATGAATAAAAAAAAATTAAGCGAGACTTTTCATTACAACATTTCAGATGTACAACTCAAGTCTGAGTCATGTGTGCTCAATGAATTTTTAGTATAATTTAGCATCCATTTCCCATGGAACCCAGGGGCATTCTGCCCTTGAAAGTGCAGTCATTACTTCCATCCTGCTGCTATTTAAACACACTTGGAGATGATGTGTACTTCCAAATGTGAATAAAGCAAAACCAGTGAAGGCAAAGGTTATGTAGGCAAAGGGTATTCAATTTCCCTCATTTGCTAAAGACATTACAGCTCCAATCAATGTGCTTTGCTTGCACCTTTTAGCCCATTTTCTGAGGCTGGAGTCAGCTTGGCAACATCAAAAAGGTTGTATTTTTCATTTGTATAAGCTATTATATACTCATATATTTGCTCAGCATCAGAAACACTGGTCTGCAGTATTTTCCATCTATACTTAATTTACTGATGTTGACTATTCAGGGGAAAAAAAATCAATTTCATGCAGATAATCTTTTTATTTCAGAATAAACTCCCTGAAATTCTGCCAAGTTTAGCACTGCAATTAATGGACCCATAAAGAACACCTATTTTATGAATAGTGTATTAGAGGAATGGAGATCAGCTATATATAATGTCAAAGATACCTCACAAAACACAGGTTTGTAAGTCTGGTAAGTGTTGCTCCCCAAACACCACAAAAAGTAGAGCCGTATTACAAAGATCATTGTCAATGTGGCCTGTGGGAAAGTCCCTCTGCAGACCTAAATTCAGCTAATTATTAAATGGTGAACAAATATTACGGCAGTCAGGTTTCCAGCCACTCTTATCTTCTGGATGGGTGAAGGGTCTGCCGGGGTCTTCCGGTGGGAGCTGGTGTCCCAGTGCTGGAACAGAAGCACTGTCCCCCGCCGCCATGACCGTGCTTCTCCTGGGACAGCCCAGTTCAGAGGGGCACAGGAATTGCCATCCACTTGACTCTATTGTGAATTATCTTACCAACTACTTAATGTAAAGTCATACCTCCATTAAAATCCTTGGGGTCTCAACATGATAGTACTGAGAATTAAACTTAAACAAGACTGTTTAGCTGTGGGTTTGATGTCTGTTGTTAAATAAATCTTTAATTGTATCACTTAATCCTCTAGATCTCCTTTCCCAGAGATAAAAAATGGTAAGAGCTTCTTCTTGAGCATTTAAAGCAAGAACCCACAAAACCACAGATGAGCTGAAGTGTTTTATGTCCAATTCACAGAAGCATGTAAATCCATAAAGTGTCACTGGTATGAACTAGCCCTTTTCCCCTTCTAATTACGTATCTTTTACAATCTGTCAAAACAAGTAGTCACTTGCCTTATGCGAAGCATCATATGAAAGGAACATCAATATCAGTCCATTGCAACCTACAACTGATCAAACCACCTTAAGGATAATTTTAGAAATACAACATTGGTCAGAAAATACTCAACATTGTGCATGGATATGCTAAATCTTTGTTTATTGTGTAGCAAAAAAATGGTACAATAATTTCGTATCTAAGCTAGCTTTTACTACATAAAATCCATATTAAATGCATCTGTTTCTTAAGTGAAGTTGGCAATGTTATTATTAAGGTTTCACTGTTTTCCACTCTAAGCTCCTCTTTCTCAGCGGCTTATAACTTTGGCAGCCTTTAACTGTTTGTATAAACATTTACAGGAGGCAGATCTCTAGAAAGGCTTTCCTGGAAGCAGGAAATATCTGCACCAAGCTGATATTTTTCAAGAAAATTTCAGCCAAGAAGGTCATTTCCAAGAATGGTTCTTGGGGAGAAAAACAGGTTTCTTTTCTCTTATTTAAACAAACAAACAAACATGTTTCTTCTGGAAAAATGATAATGAGCTTTGGAGCAAAGACTTGAGTGTCGCAACGGTCTTCATAAAGGGTACACCTTTTGATATGCTTGTGAAATGTTGCCACAGTCTAACCCTTGAACATACCCTAATCCTCAAAATTATCGCAGTTTGCACATGCTGGCCAGAAAGAGCCAGCTTAGACACCAGAATACGTTTGTTGCCAGAGAAGCAGGCTTTTCTCAATTGTTTTTATTACGCGAACTACCTTGTGTATCTCTATCCTGCATTGCAGTAAACAATATGGTCAGGGCCTGATCTTTCCTTCGCCCGCCTGTACCCACCCTTGTGAGCGTGTTTGTCACTGCATTCCTGGGCAGAAGAGTGGATCCTCTATTGACCATCTCTGGGTCCTATTGCAAGAACACCCTCTGCTTACCTACTTGGCCCTTCCCATTACCTGTGGCGTAAACTGCCACAGAGAAGACACTGCTCTGGAGAAGGAAGGCACCAAATGGATGTAAATGCCTCTAAGACCACGCTACGCTGCGGAGGCCACCCGTGCCAAGTGTAGACAGCAACAGTGGCTGCTATAAAAGACTGTAAAGGACAGAAAAGGACCCAAAGGGAACGGTGTGACAGCGGGGCCAGGTCACACGGGGCATTCAAGGGCCATCAGGAATTGTCAGTGCACCATCAGGAGCACCGAAATTGCTCGTTGTGGCTCTCCAGGCTCTTGGTGCCCAAGTGGGGAAGCCCAGGGCACATCAGCTGCCTCCTCAGAAACACCTGCTGGGCAAAGAGAAGCCAGCTCCCATCCTCTGTGCACTTTGGAAAAAAAAAGTAACAGTTGTATAAGCACTATAACTCAGCAAAACGAAGGCAGAAATGCGGAACTAAATGACAACTTAAAGCGTTATAGAAAGCGCTTGTGACAAGGGAACACCAGCACATCGATAGCCTCCTGGCTAGAAATGAACCAGGTAGAGCTGCTCTCAGCGAGCACCGTTGCCGTTGACACAATGCAGTGGGGCTGGCCAAAACTCCAACTTACCAAACTCTTAAAGCATTTTGAAGAAAGGCATTTCTGTGGTGACACGCTGCACCCAGCACATACAGCTGGGCACTGCCCCAAGGAGTATGAAAGTCAGGGCACTGGTTAATTTGGGAACGGTTGGCGTACAACCAGCATAAACAGCTACAGCCATGCTCTCCTGGATTCGTACGAGATGATGCATGTTGAACCACGGGATTTCAAGTTACTTTTGCCTTGAGCACCGTGCAGTCTTTTGTGCTGTCTGCCTCGTGCATCTGGTCCTAATTCACTGACCATCCCCACAGTTAATCCTGGTCCCTGTAACCCTTCCTGTCTCGGGTAGGCTAAGCCTGTGGGGTTTGTGGCGTCTGAAAAAAGCTTGCCCACCTACGCAAGCTTGGACTCCTGCCTGTTTCAGGCAGGCAATCAGATGCTCAGAGGTTCTGGTAGCTGACCAGAAACTGGCTGCATGAAAGCTTCTCCTCCAGTCTGCTCCACGGGGAAGGTTTGTACACATACGTTTGACTTTACAGCAGACTTCTGCCACTCCCTGGCCCCGGAGAGGCCCCCGCAACAGGACCACCAGTTTAGCGGAGAGGCAGAAGTCACTGGTCTCAGATGCAAGGCGGTGATTGCTGCCTCCCAGCTGAGATGTGGGCCCTGGGCTCAGGTTCAAGTCAAACACGAAACGCAGCCGTCGCCTCTGGAACATTTTCAGAGTATGGGGGGTTGCGGATTTTTTCCGTCTGCAGCCCCTTCCTGGAAATGAGACTTTCTGGCCCAGCTGCCCCAGGATCAGCTCTGGCTCCCCTGGGAGAGGTGCAAACAGCAAATACCCAGGCAGACTTTGCAGAGGCTCCAACCCCAAATCACTCTTCCCTTTGGCTATCACAAAAATAGATGTATCTGGGCAAATTAATAAAACCACAGCACATTCAGAGCCTCACAGTATAACGGAGGGAGTTCAGGACATATTTGTCCCTACAGCTGCCAGTCAGCCTTGATGACTCACTTGTTTCTTTGGGGCCTGGGCTCCTCTTTCTCTGCCTCAGCTCTCCAGAATATTGCTTGGGCTCAGAGAGAGTTTTCTAAGAAGCTCAGGAACCCTGGATTTAGCTCCTTCTTTTAATCCAGCAGCATTTCCCTCTTAGTTTCTCCTCTACAGCTGGTTTCCTTCTGCTCTTTCTCTGAAACAGCGAGGGAACCTCTTGTACAACATCTAGTCTCTCATGACCAGTGATCCGCTGGTGACCCATGTACCCATCCGACTGCCCTGTTGCCTAAACACTCCTTCTCCTTTCCCCCCACAAGATTCACTGTTAAAAATTGCTTTCCTCTGTTTGTCAGGGCAACCATTTGTCCAAGAGGGCTTCAGCACGAATAAAAGACTAGTCAGGTTTAGAAACTGTTGTTAGGTTTGTACCGTCGCCACTGGAATTTCAGCCATGGCTGGAAGCAGAAGGACAAGAGAAGAAGCAGATGAGCTCCTCTGTTAAAACACAGCTTGCCACCTAACAGAGAGAGCCTCCAACACTGGCCAGGCTTTCTGAGCTCTGCTCAGACAAATTTCTCAAAACATCAACTCTTGAACCACTTCTGTGATTTGGAGCCAGCTATTAGTTTCCATTAAGATTTCTGTGTGAAAGCACAGTTTCCAAATTCCTTCTGCACAATGCCTGATCCCCCCCCTTTTTGACACAGACAAGAATGCCATTTTATTATTTATACAGATCACTTTGTTTTCCTCAGCACATAATTTCAATTCCAATTCATTAATGTCAAAGCATAAAAGAAACAACAGCACATAAAGCAACAAAAGTTTGCCAAAACTAGAAGATAACAGCTGATAATTAAGGAAGTCCCATTATTTCTTGGCAAAGGAGCCTGTGTTTTCAGAGACACATTCTTAAAGGGCCTCCCATTAGTGTAGCTGCATAATTTGCATGAATACTATTTGCACAAACAAATAAAGGTTTTCAATATGCATAAAAGCAGGCTTTAATGTTCCTGTAATTTCTGTACAGCACCCATCCCATGCCCCTTCTTGCTCGCACAACCCAGCCTGGTGACAGGTTCACAGCAGAGCCACTCTGGCAAACCTCCGGAGGAGGGGGCAAGCAATTTTTGTGACTCCATCGAGACCTTGGCTTTTGTTAGTATATACCTACCACCCCCCAAATTTCATTTCATACTGACATCACTCTGCAGCCAAAGGCATCGTGTTGATCTGAAACTGCACATAAATCCTCCACGTGAGAAGAAACAGTGTTCCCTTCTTCCCAGGCTCACCCCTGCCTCCTACACTGGGTGCATCCTTCACAGCACGATCTGTGCTCATTGGGCAAGTCCACCCCAAACAGACTTTTGCATCTCGCTTGTGTTTCCTCACATTGGTATGCAGCCACCACCAGGCACGCAGGGATTTTATGGTTCCCCTGTGCCCTTCCCTTCAGCTGACTCCAAGTGCTGTTCAGCAAGACCAAACACCTATTCTAGGTTACAGTCTTGCACCAAAACGTGAATGTGGCAGCATGCAGAAAGAGGTATGTTAGCTGGATCAAACCTGAAACAGGTTAACCACTTTTGTGACTCCTGGCACTTGGATTCTGTATACACACCTTTGCAGCACAGCTTGGCTTTGGTTTCTTTGATGATCCTAGAATGTCAGAGAGAAATTAAAGATCTCTCTTCTTTTGGAGCCTGATGACACTATCTACTGGATCATAAAATCATAGAATCATCTAGGTTGGAAAAGACCCCTAAGATCATCGAGTCCAACCGTTAACCTAATGCTACCAAGTCCACCACTAAACCACGTCCCTAAGTGCCACATCTACATGTCTTTTAAATATCTCCAGGGATCCCAGTCCTCATCCATGGTGAAGGTTTGTGGTGGACGGTTATTTCCTCATTTGTGGAGATTTGATCAAAGATGGTGTTATTAAAATGACAAATCGTCAAAAGAGAGAGGAAAAATGTTTTACTGGTAGAGATCTCTGTGAAAATACTGCTTAAAGAAAAACTGTTTTATTCTGGCAAAGCCCCAGAAGGTCAAGATTATACCTCATGTGAGGGTTGTCGACAATCCACACATACTGCCACAGCACTTCCCAAGTCACCAAGAGCTGATAACTGATACAGATCTTTTGCACATACAAAAAAAAAAAAATTGTATTTCTTATTGAAAAAGACTTTTAGACAAAATTTCATTAGATGCTTTCTACAGAAAATTTGTGGGCAAAAGCAGATTTTCCATTACAGCATGATTTATAATGGCAAATATTCCATTATACCTATTGTTGAAGGAAAAATATATCTATTTCATGGCAAGACTTGGCCTGAGACCTAGATCCTCTTCATATTTTAGCCGTATTGCTACAGCAGCAAAACTCTCCAAGGGTGCACACAGCCTCAAAATCCTTTTAGGTCCATAAGAGTCATAACCACTCCATCACCAAATAGTTAGAATACAGAGCTTGTCAGAAATCAACTCCTGGTCTGCACAGGAGTCTACCTTAGACCGAGGCATGGTATCACCTAATGTTTTCAAGAACCAGACACTGCGGTCTGGGAGTCTGGCAAGGGGGAGGAGGGAGAGTGGTACATCTTCACCTGGGACAGGTTCGTATGGGGACAGCAGCAGGCTCTTACACGGCTTTCTCAATTATGAACCCAACAGAACCAGAAGCTGACATTCATCTGTCACATAGCAGGGCTAACTCCGTGCTGTACACTGGATTTATTCTGATGTGAACCTGTCCTTTGAAGGTACTGTCTCTTGGTGGAGCTTCCTTTTTGTTAACTCAGCTCTCCCCACTCTTAATTCTGGGCTGTGCCTTCACAGCTGCTTTAAGTTCTCTGATTGCAGCCAGTGCCCATCTCATGGCGTCTTTGGTGTGATGGCAAAGTTGATGCTGCTATTACTCCGGTGGAGATGAACTGCGTGGTATCAGAAGTAACTCACCTGACGTGGGAGAAGAGTGCAGCAGAGCAAAACCCCATTTACACTGGCATATCGCTAGGAAAAGGCGCAGCATGGTCACTAAATGTGCGGCCCAGAAGCTGGAACATGGGGCAGCTCTGAAAGTTTCCCTAAGAAATGTGTTAATGGTAGACAGAAGGGGGTTATTACAAGGAGTTCCTGTCTCGGCAAACTCAGCTCAATCAGGAAATATTCCTGGGCAGCTCAGCTTTCTCTCAGCGATGCGAAGGTACAGGGGCTAGCCCTCTCTGCCTGGCATTACGGTGACATGGCGTGTTAATGATGTCAGTGAGCATCTGCACTTACACAGATAACGCCATCTAATGAGTCCCTCCACCAGAAATGCTGCTGCCATTGGATGTCCAGATGCTTAATGTGTTTCCTTAGGAACAGAGTGTAGGCTGTTGTGCTAAATTCCCACCCCTGAGCTGTAAGAGAAAATCCTATCTATCCACCCAAGATCTAAGGTTTGGATTAGTCTATGACTCTTTCCTGTTCATTTCCTGTTGAGCAGCAGCCTAAATACCCTGGCCCAAAGGCAGAAAAGAATGCAAATGATTACTTCCCCTATTACATGGGGAAATACAGAGAGGACAAAAGGTGAACTTCAGCCCTGTGCTGAAGGTCAGGAGAAGACCCATGTAAGCAAACTGTCTGAGTCAGAATGATTCAGTCAACAAGCTAAACAGCAAATTCTGCACAGGGGGGAATAAAAGCAAAAGCTATTTTGTTTCCTGATTAACCAAGTTATCCAGTTAACTACGTCAGATGTAGTCACGCATTCTGTGCTTTCAGTACTCGTCCTACCTTACCGCCACACAAAATTGCTGCAGACCCAGTCTACAGCTGATGAGATTACTGACACGTGAATTCATGCACCGATTACGAAACTAGAAGTCAAGCACTCCTGCTTTCTGATTTCTACGCTGATATCTATGATGTTGGGAAATTCTTCTGGGTTTTGATAACTTTGTAACAACAGGGCTGGAATATTTACTCATCTGTCAGAGCAACAGTGTATTAAAAGCTGAGTGTAATTGCTCCTGTATTTCTTGGTACACAAAAAGTTTTCCCAACATGGGTAGGAGATACTGTGATCAGAATTGGTTCAACATGTAAAAATAAGAAGTGCTGTTTACAGATAACATGCCACACCTGTTATATTGCCATTCACAGCCATACATATTTATCCTCGGCAACTGTCAGAAAAGCGCAAAAGCTAGTTGCACAGTATGATTTTATCCAAGACAGTCACTCTAAGCTCATTGCATTCTGCCACATTATACATGTTATCACTTGAAATCAGCTATTCTTTACTCCGAGTGGCATGAAAAATTTTGCTATATAAACACCATTTCCTGTTGGGTTCATGCTTTTCCTATATAGTCTCAACACAGACTTCCTTACGGAAATCTTGTAACTTAGTTACTCCTTCAGCTGGCCCATAGTGAGTCTTGCTACCAGAAAGACTATTAGCATAATTTTGATCTTGTCTCTGTTGCCCATCCAATGCACTCTGAAAGAAAATCACACTCATTTCTAATGATCATGGAAACAAGCACCTGAGTGCACTTTTGATACACCCGAGTTAAAAACAATTACAATTCCAACTCTTATTCACTCTTACCCACCCATAAAGCTATCACAACCACTATGTGAGGACTGTCTGGATCTGGAGAAGATACGTTGTTGAGTCAAGAGCATTAAACACTTAAGCAGGGGATGATGGTTTTGCTTTCAACATTAGGGCACCAGACTGACCTTTGGAAGGTAAAGTGCACAAAAAATGTAATAGTTCTGTTACAGAAAGGTTAGCTCCTCAATGTTATGTTTTCCACATTCAGCATACAATACATTAAAGATGAAGGGTATATACTGTATGCAGGAACATAAATACACATTATGGCATCTGATGACTTTAGACGTAGAGTAGTAGAAGACATTAGGGTAGACGTGACGAATCAGTAAACAGTACAAACGTTGGTTCAACATACTTGCCTGTCAAAGGTTAAGAGTCACAGATTATAGCTAGAGCAGGACTGACATTTCATGAGTGCAAACAGGCTGATGGTCTCTACAGCCAAGAAAAAGCTCTGGCAACTTCTTCACTGGGGAGTCAGAGACCAAGTAGAGCACTCGCACATTGGCAAGGACAACACTTATGCATCATATGAACTCTGAGGTTTTCTACCTATGCATGTGGAGTAACGACAACGTACTGCTCTGCAAATGTATTCTTAAAACACGAATGGATGTCGCCAGGCTTCCACTGCCTGCAAGGCTGGCGGGTGACACCGGGAGTTTGTCAGAAGCCTCCCGCTATGGGCCACAGCCATCGCGCAGTTAGGCGCTGCCACCTCGCGGAGACCGACCTGCATAGAATCACAGAATCGTTTAGGTTGGAAAACACCTTTAAGATCAAGTCCAACCCTTAACCTAACACTACCAAGTCCCCCACGAGAGAGAGAAAGATAGACAGAAACGCAGCCCTGCCAACTGCTGGTAAACCTCGAGGTGAAAAGCAAGCAGCACCCTGCTGGGAAGGACAGGCCCAGGCACACACTCGATTGCTCAGGAGCGCTGCGTCCGCCGCTGGCCGGGAGGGCAGCTGCTGCGCCGGCCGCCCGACTTTCAAGGCAAAGTAAGGCGGCTGCCGGGCTGAGGGGGGCGAAACCGGCCCCCTGGGGCCTGAGGGACTGCGGGGTGCCGAGGAGGCTTTAAGGGAGGACAGGAAAGGCCTACGGGCTTGTGGCAGGCGGGAGCGGGCCCGCCGCCCCCCGCCCCGCCTCTCCTACGTCCCGGGACGGCGCCCGAGGCGCCCGGCAGCGGCCCCGCCCCGCCCCGCCGAGCGGCGCCAACGATTGGTTGGAAAAGGGGGGGGGGAGGGCGGCCAGCCCGGCCAATAGAGAGAGGCCCGCGACGCCGCCGAGCCAATGGGCAGCCCGGCTTTTCGCTCGGCGCGCGGGTGAGCCGCAGCCTATCGAGAGAGCGGCGCGGCGGGGGTGAGAGGTCAGAGGTTGAGAGCGGCGCCCCCGGAAGTGGAAGCCGGAACGGCGCCTGCCTCCCATTCTTTCGCAGCCCGCGGCGCGCACGAGGGGTTCCCGCGTGGACCTGTGTTTCCCGGGCCGCTGCCGCGCGCCGCGTCGCCATGGTGAGGGCGGTGCCGGCGCCGCGCGCGGGAAGGCGGGGGGAGGTGGGGAGGAGGGCACGCGGGCAGCGGGAGCCGCGGCCGTTAACGGTCCCGAGGCGGCGGGGCGGGGCGGGAGGGGCGGCGCCGGCCGGCGGCACTGACCGGCCGCTCTCCCCGGCAGAGCCTGCCCCTCAACCCCAAGCCCTTCTTGAACGGGCTGACGGGCAAGCCGGTGATGGTGAAGCTGAAGTGGGGGATGGAGTACAAGGGCTACCTCGTCTCCGTCGACGGCTACATGAACATGCAGGTGAGGGCCGGGGGGTGGCGGCGGAGGGGCAGGAGCCGTCGGGGCTCCCGGTGAGGTGGCGGGGCGGGGGCGACGCCGGGCCTCGGCCCTTGCGGGGGTGGGATCGGCGGCACCTGGCCGGTGGGCGCTGTGTCGGGTGGGAGCGGGGTCGCTCGGCCTTCCCCGGTCGCTGTAGGCGGGCGGTGGGCTGCGGGGCAAAGCCGCGGTTTGTGCTGCGCCAAGCCTCCGCTGTTACCGTCTTGCTGGTTTTCTTCTCAAGCTTGCAAACACAGAGGAGTATATTGACGGCGCGTTGTCTGGACACCTGGGTGAAGTTTTGATAAGGTAATTAGGATATTTATGGCAGAGGCAGGGCTTCTTTAGCTTTTCTTATCACTACCCTTAAAACTTGTATTGCTAGATGCTGCGTTGTCTAAGACTAAGTGTTAATGTAACCTAAGTGTAACCCTTATGTGAAGGCTATGAGATCACCTCTGAGGGGAGGGAAAATGAATTTTGAAATATTTGTAAAGAAGTATTTACGATCCCTATTTCAGGTGACTAAATACCTTCGTTTTCCAGATTATTGTAGGTCTATTAATCCCTTGGCATTAACAGAGTATGTTAGTGTATTGCTACTGAAAACATTTTGCATGCTTGGACGTTGATACTTGACCACAACTGTTAACCCAAGAGTAAAAATTTCTCATACAGCATTGCCAACCAGATACTGCTTTTATAAACCTGGGGGTGTTGCAAGTGTTATGAACTTTGTGGAAAGCTGTACAAGGTCAATGGCAGCAATCTGTTATGCAGAATTTGGCTGTCGCCAGGCTACACTCAAGCAGGCAAATACTTAAAGCAGTGTGTATAAGGCATGGAAAATTAAAACGCTTACAGTCAAGTGAAATCTTTGTTTCTATTTACAGGTGTAATAATGTTTTGTACATCAGAGGTGTGGAAGAAGAGGAAGAAGATGGAGAAATGAGAGAATAGGTGTTTTGTATATCTGGAAATAAAGGTTTTTTCTTTTTTTTTTTTTGTTTTTCCATAATTTTGTAATAATGTGTTTACTTTTTTCCCATTGTATTTTAATATGGGGGAAGTTAACTCTTAAAAAGGTTTCTAACCTTTTATTGGTGTCCAAAAAACTAATGCCGGAGGAATAGGCGATTATTTTAATTTAAAACTGAAAATATTAGAATGAAAAGTGAATATTTAAAAACAACCAACCCCCCCCCCAACTTTTAAGTATTACCAGTGTCAACAAATGCCATTACTGTCAAGGGAACTAACTGAATGTAAGTGATTCCTGGAATAAATTAAATCTTCAAAGTTGTGTACTCCAAAAGAAAATAGGCAGTTCATTGACATATCAGCTCAGTTTAGCATCAGTGTCAGTACTCTGCCATCAGGTAGTCATGCTGACTGCAGGCTAGCGTATAATAGAAGGTAAAGAGCTTTTCATTGCGCGTACCTGACTTTCTCCTGCTGTCACTAAGCTGAATCGCTGAGTAGATTGGCAGAGCTGCAGGTGCAGGCTTTTCTCTAATGATGGTAATACGGGCTGTAGAATGAGCAACAGAAATCTTTCAAAAAATATCCTTATGCACCTACTGCAGGCAACTGATGATTTGGTAATGATTCCTTCAGCTCTGAATTAGTTAATTAAGAGGATGCAGCTATACTGCTTTGTAGCCTTATTTCAGTAGATTTACCTCAAAGTGAAAAACTGTTGTCTTCAGTATTTGTAGGAACCTCATTCTTAGCTGTCTTCTCTGCTTTAGCAGCTGAAGGCTGTGAACAGAATACCAGTTATCTTCCTATCTGAAACACAGGAAAATAGGGTAGTCTATATAGTTTTCAGTATGTATGTAGTTACTATTTAAATACACTTGGTCTTTAAACCTGTTTATAAACTTTGGAAATAGTTCTGAAGACTTGACTGCGGATGAGATGTGGAAGTAGGTCCCTTTTATACCCCAGGGTCTCTAAGAAATACTCTGCTGTGCGTCACGAAGCCTGGAGCGTGGCCGTACAATTGTTACTAAGGAAGGACAAATTTGGCCCAACTTCGTAGCTGATATCCACGCAAACAAAAGCCTCTTGGCAGCTATAAAGGTCCATAGACTTCAATGGCATTAATAGGGTTAAGACAACACACTACAAAATGAGAGTGTACTTTCCCAGTCTCTGTCATAAAAAGAAAGTCTTTGTTAACAGAATGTTGAAGTTTTGGCAGGAACACAATAACTGTGTTTTCAAATATTGAGAGTAAACACTGATGTTGACTGAATGTCCCTTGCCTATCAGCACTGCTTAATGAGCGGCCATTGCTCTGCCAGCGCTGCCAGGCTGAGACTCCCTGTTTGCAGCTGTGGTAGAGCTGAGAAGCGCTGCCTCTAAGAAGTGGTTTGGAGAGGCATTCTGCAAACCAGAACCCGGACAGCTAGAGGTACCACTTCGTGAATGTAAATCGCAACCATTGTGTTAATTCAACCCTTCTCTCGTCGGTGATCGCTTACCATAATGCTGCGGTCAAAACCAGAAGTAGTATCCCTGTTTTACATGTGCAGAAAATAGAATTCCTCCTTTATCCCTCTGTGATCTCAGTAGTGGAGCTTCACAAAAGATGAAAATTCCTTTGGTTCTCTGCTGTGGTCCTGCCCTGCCTTAGACATGGTCATAAGGAGGAAAAGGGAGAGGAAGGGACCTGTTTCTGCTTTTTGTGGACTCCAGCCCCTGCCCTAACAGGATTCGTACAGGCATGTTGCACTGAAGGCTGAGATGATACGGAAAAGAGGTTTTACGGAAGCCTTCAATGTGCCACAGGTTGCATCATTAGCTTAATGTGGTTTGCGTAAGGCGAGGAGCTATATGATGGCGAGCTATGTGATGGCAATCTAATTAGGGAATAAACCCAGCATTACGGCCAGCTTCCCATCTTGGGTTTAAACACCTCCACGAAGGGCGGGGAACGAGCTTTCAGTAAAGCACTCAAAGCGGAGGGTGACTGGGGCCCTGCCACCGGTGTCCTGCAGGCACCGTGGAGAGCTCGGAGCCAGCTCTGCGCCAGCCCCGTCTGCATCGCCGCCAGCAGTGGTTCTGTGCAAAGGCTTCTGAAGTAAGGTATCAATGCAAAGGACATCTATAAACAAAATCTCATCCCTCGGCATACCCTAAAATGAGTTTATCGTTCAGGTTTATCTTTCACCTTTCAGGTGACGATTATTTGTCACCTATAGAAAACCATCAGTATTTTGAACTATTTAAACTCTCAGAGACAGTCACTCATGAGTGCAATTCCACAAAAACTCAGCTAGTGCTGGTTATTTGCCAGTAAGTGACCCCATGGAAATCGCTGCATACAGATCTTGGCTCTGCTACCTGGCCACCATATGTGGTAGAACCCTGTAGGTGCTCTGGCTGTCATTCATTCGTTTTCATACTAAAATTCTATGTCTCTTTAGTAGCAGACTGTAGTAGCTGTAGTGTACACATAGGTAGAAAAATGATAGTTTATCACAAAGTCTAGCAGGCCATTTAAAGGTGGATATAGTTCCAAATTCTTTTCACCACCCCCTGAAGGACAAACTGTGGAAAGAAAGAAATCTGTGCAGACTGCTGTGTTTCTAAAAGGCCCAGTAAAACCAGTAGCTTTCTGTGGAGGGATGGCATGCTAAACAAAGACCTTGGCCTTAAAACTTGTATCTAGATGAAAAAAGTCAAAAATTCTACAAAAGAATCTATGCTAAGATGAATAATACAAAAGGAAAGACAAGTGGATGTAACATTTTGCAAAGACAAAAGCCTGGTCAGAACTAAGAAAAGAAGTACATTTTCTCCTGTAAGCTGTCTCCCTCTTTCAAAGACTAAGATCACCTGCTTTACAGCGTCTTGAGTTTTCATTGTCAATGAAAGTGTGCTCCCTTCATGTAGCTTCAAATTCTTTTGTGATTTTTTTGTTACACATCTACAGGTCTTTTTGATAGGTACGTTCATTAGACTCCAAACTCAGAAAGACGCTTTTATTTTTGCATAGTACCAGGCATCAAAGACAGCGACTAAGTAATAACCTCGGCATATAACTTCAGAACTAATCTTAGTTCTTACGCCCACATGCTGCAAAGATGCATGCACCTGTTTATCTTTGCTACCGTGAAGTGTTCCATTCATTTCTGTGGGAGAACCCATGCAGGTAAAGTTAAACAAAGACTTACGCATGCGCTTAATTCAGATTTTGGTCCTGAACAGTGTGAAAAGAATTGCAATAGAGATGAAGGTAAGGTACTCTGAATATTTCAGTGTAATTGGAGCTGGTCCTTAGTTGGTATGGAGTAAGCACCATGAATACAAACAGACTTTTACTTTCTTCTGGAGCAAGTCCAAAAGGCAGACTAATTGCAACCATTCCCTTATATTATGGATTAAAGACACAAATAAAAAGGCTCATGATTTTACTTTTGAAATATAAGGTATATAAAGTAACTAAAAAGAAAATGCTTTCATGTGTTTAAGTTGTTCAAATTGTTTATAGGATAAAAGAAATCGGAGACAAAGTAGTAGGCTACTTCATCAGCAAAAGAGTATATACACTGCAAAACTACTTACTAAACATGGTAAGAAGTTACGTAGTCAAAAAAAGCCTAGAAAGATACATGGCAAGACTTGAGACATACAACATGTAGTTTTGAGCTTATCTTTTGTAGTTACTCATTTAAGTACGGGTTGTTTGCTGTTTATTTTTTACTTGGAAACCTTCACATTCCTAGGAGTAGCCAAAAAAAGAGTACACAACCTAGCTGAGAAGACCCTAAATTCTTAATGTTGCTAAGAGGCAAAATGCTGCAAACTCTAATTCTGTCTGGCACGGATCTCTGCAAAGAATGACGAGCTTTGGCCATAAGGCCGGATGCTGGAATGATACCAGTTCCTACGTCTGGATGTGTCCACATCCTCACTCCTGACAGGACACAGGTGCACAGAAGCTCTCTTCTTCCCCTTCACTGTAGTTTTTGTGAAAAGGAAGCCTAGACGTACAGGTTGGAAAGGTTACACTATGCTCAGAGAGGACCGTTCCTGCCAAACTAGGTCCCGTGGGGCAGATTGCGGTGCTCCCCCCAAAGGTCCCCCCATCACCACGGGGCTATGGACTTTGCCAAAGAAGTTTTTAAGACAGAACCTGGGAAGAGAAGGAGGATTCAGAAAGCTTGTCTGAGCAAATGCAATGTTTCCATGGTTTGAGAGATGCAAAGTTTTTCTGAATAGGAAAAAGAAAATACCGAATTACTTCATTTTCACTTTTGCAAAGCTATGTAAAAAATATTTGTAAATATGATGTAGAACTCAGTCTGATCTGAGGGAAGCCAAGAGTATGTAACGAATTTGAAATTTAGCCTGGGTCAATTCCCCATCTGAAAGTCCATGTGATGCCATTCCTGTTTGATCCTGAGGGTCCAGCAACCTCTGCTGCTTCTGTAAACAGGGAAATACATTCTGCACATTTCACTAACAATTATTTTTTCTTAAGACATGCACAATATGCTCCTTTCAGGACATTTTATCATGCTGTGTGTATTATTGTAAAGGACTATTTAGCAGATGAAAAGGCCTAATGTACAAATTTAAGGAAAATTTAGCCAATATTTGGACTAAGACTCATATCCAGCCTTGGGCCTTCTGTATTTAATTACACATTGTTTACAAGAACAAGAATTCTAAAGTAACTCTTGACAGTGTATTTGAAAAGATGTTGAGGAACAAGTGTATCATACACTCACACAAAGCACCAGCAAGAAGAGATGAAATCTCTTAAATCAACAACCTGATATTCAATTGACTTTTTTACTTACCTCTACTTTTACTCTTTTTCTTTTCCTCTCTATTCTTTCTCCTACCTTACTTCATTGAATTTTTTGGTGAAATGGGTTATTTACCAACCCAAACTGGCAAACTCAAGGAACTTAAAATACCCAATAATAACAACGTAAGTAAAATGACCACAGGATATTATCCTTCAAACTGTGTTAGGAACACACACCTTTTCAGCAGGCAAAGACCCACCAGCTCTGTAAAGAACTGGCTTTCCGTCTTCTATGAAAGAAGTTCTCTTCTTCTGATTGCTTTTATCAACACCTATACAATTTTGCAGAAAAAGAAATTCTTATCGGACACTATTGAAGAGACCACATTTTAAAGCACTTTCACTGGAATGTTAAGGTTGTGATTTAAAGGCTCTAAATTAAAGGAATTTAGACAGGGTTCCCCTGGCACCCTACCTTTCTCTGTTTACATCCAATGAATTCTGACAACATTTTTAAAATACAGCACAACTGTTAGAATCTGTACTTTTTGTATCAAACTCAAGAATTTTCTGAGGATGCCACCAAGAAACCACTCCTGCATTTACCTTTCTGGGCAGTACTTTTAAAAATACATCAGGCACAGCATGTCAGAAACCACTGACTTTGCAGTGGATTGACCTTTACCTTCATTGGCTGATCTGTTAAAGAGAAAAATCTTCACCAGGAAAAGAACCAGGGCATATACAAATACATAAGCACAGCTGTAAGTTTTCTGCAAGCAGAACGTTAAGTCTGAGAATGAAATACATGCCTATCTTACTAAGCATAAAATCTTCACCTATTCTAAGGATTTAAATCAGGATCTGCCCTTGGTTCTTGGAAAAGCCTAGTGCACAGAACTGAATTTTATCCTTAAGAGTGTAACAACACACTTCTTGCAGCTGTAAAGCTTTACACAGAATTGATCTTTCCTTTTTTCCCCCTTTTACCAAAACTGATGTTATGAGTGGCTGGAGTCTGAGATTGGATCAGCAGAAATAGAGCTGCAGAAGTTAACTTTGCTCATCAAAATTCTCTCTGGAACTGCTGAAAGAGGCAAAAGGCAAAAAAATGTGTAGATGTGAGAAATTTATGTTTCTGTAAGAAACATTCAGGCCAGTTTCTGTTTGACTTCTAGCCCTTGCTCACAGAAGCAGCGGATGGCCCGGCATGCAATTAAATGTGGGGATGCGCAAATACGGGTGGGAAATTTAATGCTCGCTGGTGGTCCTCTCAAGGGCAAAAAGAGCAGCTCATTGAACACATACCCTAAAATATTTGTGAGTACGAGGAAGATGATTTTGCATTACTTACCCTGCCGTAAGACAGTGCTACAGTGAAGCTGTCCAGTCCCCATTCTGGATCTCTTTGTTTGCTTGCCACCACACCACACACAGAGAATTGAGCTGCCTGCGGGTGCGGGTTGCTCCCCTCTGCTCCAGCTGGATCACCCGCTCCCCGCTGCTTGTATTGGCAGGACTGATCCGGCCAGTGGTGGGCTCCACCACAGCGGGCTGCGTTTCATTCCTGACACACCAGCTCTCACCCCACCACCGCTGCTTAAGCATCCCCCCCCAAAATGGAGCGTCCTTCTGCCCTTGCTATGACTCTGTTGCAAGGTTCCTCTTCAATTTCTGCTTTCAAACATACTGCCATACTGCCAGGGAAAGCCAAAGTCAGCAGCAGGAACTCCTGGAAGCAGTAAAGCACCATCTACCACCTCTCCTGTCGATCTTCTGCACGTGTAGCGAGACAGAATGTTTAGCAGGAAGATGATGTTGTGGTGCAGTATTGAGCCAGTGGAGCAGTATCACAAGATAACACCCGACATGATCGTAGTTTTACTCACTTTTCAGGTTTGTTATTAAATGC
Source organism: Pelecanus crispus (assembly GCF_030463565.1). NCBI lineage: Eukaryota > Metazoa > Chordata > Aves > Pelecaniformes > Pelecanidae > Pelecanus > Pelecanus crispus. The sequence continues at coordinate 52,842,925 of NC_134643.1, forward strand.
AAAATACTGTGTTTTAGCTGCATGCCTTGCCTCATTTGAAAACAAGACTTGAGCACAAGGGCTCATTCAAAGAGCCAACATATCCATCTGTTTCTGCTGTACAGGAACATGTATATGCATATAGGTGCATTACGAGCATTTTAAATTGATCCTCTTTCTAAAAGAAAAGAAGGTGTCTAAAGAAGATTGCCAACACCAGAAAGGCATTTGAGGGAACACTTATTTAGAAAGACACTCCAATTTCCAGCTGGGAATTACTGGAGCCCTATACACACTATGAACATTTGAAAATAGAAGCAAAATGAAAGTCCGCGTTGAGAGTAAATATTTGCTCCCCGACTCTCCCATCCCTAATTCTGTAGGGGGCAGCAGAATTGCACAAACCTTTCGATCGTGGAATTGGATAAACTAGTATCTGCCTGGATAAATTAATGCCTGCCTGAATATCGGGTGTGGGGAGAGGTGCTATGGTCCCTCAGGGGCTGGTGCTGGGATGCTGGCAAAGTGATGGACCCCGGCGAGGTGATGGATGGCAGGGAGGGGGGACATGGACAAACAAATGCTCCCAATTCAGAAGCTCCCTTTTTCTTGGCAAAGGGAAATCTCCAGGTGGTGCAGCGCGGGCAGAGGGCTCTGGGAATCCCCAGGGGGCAAACCCGGTGCTTCGGAGCTTATCATAAAATCACAGAATCATAGAATGCTTTGGGTTGGAAGGGACCTTTAGAGGTCATCTAGCCCAACCCCTGCAGTGAGCAGGGACAGCTTTAACTCGATCAGGTTGCTCAGAGCACCATCCAACCTCACCTTGAATGTTTCCAGGGATGGGGCCTCTACCACCTCTCTGGGCAACCTGTTCCTGTGCTTCACCACCCTCATTGTAAAAAAAGTCTTCCTTTTCAGACTGTCAACCTGTCACAAGTGGGGTCCCCCAGGGATCGATATTGGGCCCAACACTTTTTAATATCTTCATAAGTGATCTGGATGATGGGATCAAGTGTACCCCAATGAAGTTTGACAATGACACCAAACTGAGTGGGGAAGTGGACACTTTGGAAGGGAGACCCACCCTGCAGGAAGACCTGGATAGCCTGGAAGGGTGGGCTGACAAGACAGTGCTTGACCACCCTCGCTGTAAAAAATTTCTTTCTTATGTCTAGTCTAAATCTATTCTTCTTTAGTTTAAATCCATTATTCCTTGTCCTGTCACAACAGGCCTTGCTAAAAAGATTGCCCCCATCCTTGCTATAGGCCCCCTTTAAGCACGATGTACGGATATTGTCACGTACAAGACCGCAGCAAGAACAGCACCCTTCGCTTAGCTGCTGCCAAATTCGCTCTTAAAGCCCTGTAGCTTTTCCAGCCCAAACTTCTGTCAAGTGCCAAACGTGGCATGCGTGAGGATGGTCACCACCACCCGCCCTAGCTGTGTCCTGGAGGAATCTTTGCCTCCAACCTCCGTGTCTTCACGCTCTGTTGGGTGCTTGGTTTGCAAAGAGCAGCCCGGGCAGGGGCAGGGGCAGGGGCAGGGGCAGGGGCAAGGGTCGGAGCCGCCCTCTCCCTCACCGCCCTGGGGGACTTTGAGCGGGGCGGTGGCCACCCACCGCAGCGCCCGCCACTTGCCGCGCTGCCCACTGCCATGGCGGGCCGGCAGCGGCTGCTGCTGGAGAACGCCCGGCAGCTGGTGCTGGTCTGCGGCCGGGGTGAGGAGTACCTGCTGCGGGAAGGCGCCGGCAGCCTGGCCGTGCTGCGGGACGCCAGCCTGGTAGTGGGGCTGTGAGTGCGGGCGGCGGCGGGGCTCGCTGCGGGGCTGGAGGGGTTCGCTGCAGGGCTCGCTGCGGGGCTGGAGGGGCTTGCTGCGTTCCTGCCGCCGGGCAGAGGCAACCAGCGGGACCCCGCTGGTTGCCTCTGCCTGGCGGCGGCGGGACCGCAGCGAGCCGCCTTGCGTTGACAGCTGCCTCTGTAATTTTGATTATTTCAGTCCCTGCCCTGATAACTTCCTTTACAACGTGGCGTTCGCGCTTCCAGCCTCCTAAAGATAACGCCTCGCCTGCTGTTGATCCTCACTGCTACCCTCTCCTGCCTCTGCTTTTTGTTTCTAGGTGGACCGACGTGACCCAGTCGCAGTCCTGTAAATAATCTGTGTCATTAATGAAATTCTAGCTGATAACTAACGTAGTGAATTACATCTCTCCCATTTCTAATCGCTCTACCTGCTGTTTGCCTCTTCAAAATTCAGCCCTGTAGCGTAGAGGTACCTTCAAGTGAGGTACCCACGATGACTCCCGGTTGCTGGTCCGGTGGCTTGAAAAGAGCTGGAGAAAGACAAGGCTTAAAGGAGAGAGGTGCTGCGTGCGCCCCGGGAAGCGCCTCTCGTCTAGGTGAGGTGGAGCTTCATGCGTGGCTGGAAGGGATCCCTCACGTGCGGTGCAGGGTTCCCAGTACCATCCTCAAGCTCCACCGGGAGAAAATTGACCTGCTGAACTGAAGATCAGCCCCAAAGAGATTTATCCCTATGGCTTCCAAGGGGATGATGCAGGTCCAGGCAGTGGAGGCTGGCAATGACAGTTTGGTGTCCGTGAGGGGAAGAGTGCCCTGCAGCTACGTGCTGGAGGACTGCTGTGTATTTGCTGATCCACAAGAGAAAAGTAACGGTGCCCAGCAGAAATTAGAACAAAAGAGTACGAAGGTATCATCCTGAGGGATCTAAGCAGAGGACATGACAAGTGTTACGGCAAACAACTTGAAATGCATGGCATCACCCCGTCATTTTCTGTGCATCTGTAAGATTAGCAAACCGCCTCCTGTGTGCATCTTCAGTCCTGCTGAAGGTCCCTACCCCTGCTTTCAGAGAGTTGTTGCACCAGGAGCTCTGTCAGTGAGCTCTTGACTTTTCAACAGGCTCACGCTTCCTTTGCTCGTTGTCTGTTGTTTGCAGAGATGGTTGTATCAAAGCTGTGGGCCAGGCAGATGTTATTCGCAATCAGTTTGCAGGAGCAACCTTTGAAAGAATAATTGACTGCTCCGGGAAGTGTGTGTTACCAGGTAGGTGTGTTTTTTCATAATGATACAATGCCGAGTGGTGGCAAGTGCTTAGAGACAAAGTAAATGTGTATTAAACGTTCCTCCATCCTTTTTCCTCTGTATTCAGTATTGGTTTGATAATATCTTGTGTTGAGGGGCAGAGTATCATATCTGCAAGGAGAATATCGCAGCACTCGGGATGATTTTTTGGGCTTCATGGTGGAGCTCTGTCTCCTCTTGCTTCGTCTTACATCTGTTCCTCTGTATCGTAGATCACAACAGTAACATAGCTAGCCCACCGAGTGACTTTTCAGATTCACCTCTTATTTTCTCTACCCTTTTCACCCATCAGCCGTTCAGCTGCGGAGCTCAGTCTCTCCCTCCTGCCTGCAGCCGGTTGCAGGCAAAAGGGCAGCGGCAGGATTTTAAGGCACATAACTCTGCAACTTTACCTGATAAAAAAATAAACCTGAGCAAGTCTATTGCATGTTAAACTTTGCAAGTCGTGATAACACACGAGCTGTTAGACCTCTGTTTTGTTTGCAGTGGGCTTGGGCATTCAGTAGTGTTGGTTTCACAGCTCATTGAAAAAGCTCCCGCTGGAGTAAGTGGACTATTGCTAGAGTAAGTGCTAGCGTACTAAGCCCAGCCTAAGCACTTTGCTTTTTTTAAAGAACACAGACTTAGAGTTTAATGAACTGTATCAAAGTTTGTAATTTATCTCTTCCTTCCAGTTTGAAAACATCATCAAAACAACATAGGAAACTGAGCAACTGATGATGACCTAGAGACATTTTGCATAGGGTGTCAGCCAGTACACCTAAGAAATTTGAAAGAAAATTAATAGCCTTTGAAGAAAGTCCTAGATTTTTGGCTGCTTGGATTTTCCTTTTTCTCTAACCAACAGAGGCTTTATAGGGGAGCTTCTGCATTTGCTTGCATGTTCATCAGCTTTTCTTTTACACAGTGAAATAACCTGAGTGTACATTTTCTTTGTTTTCTTTAGGCCTGGTAGATGCACATACACACCCAGTGTGGGCTGGTGATAGGGTTCATGAGTTTGCAATGAAGGTAATGGCATGAAAGTACAAAGCTGGATTTTTCTTCCTCATTTTTTTTTCTGCATAACTGTTTCTGCTTTCTAGTGACTCCCATCTTTCATTTGTAGAAAAATATGTAGTTTCTGTCAGATAATCTAACTGAGGGAGAAGGGATGATTTTTGAATACTGGTAGGCTGAGAGAGGAGTGTAACTGCAGCCTTTGCAGCCAGCCTTGATATATTTTTGCATTAACTGAAGCAGTAGGGGAGTGCCGTCTTCTATTACTGTCTAAATCTTGATTTTTTTTTCCCACATAAATGAATTCTTGAGCTAGAGATAGGTTTTCCCCTTGGGCTCAGGGGGAAGCAAATCTTCAGAGTAATTCTATTTATGTTGCTTCTTAGATCATTTCTTCACTTCAGTGGAGGGGAGAGGAGGAAGAATTAATGGGGATTTCCCCCCCCCTCTTTTTCTCTCTCGCTGCAAGGAGACCTCAAGGCACTTTCCAGAATCCCTTGGATAGAAAATGCACATTTCATAGCTAATTGTATGGGGGGGCGGGGGGGGTGGTTTTTGTTTTCTTTTTTCCCCAAGCTGGCAGGTGCGTCCTACATGGAGATCCACCAGGCTGGGGGAGGAATACATTTTACTGTGGAACACACTCGGAAGGCCACAGAAGAAGAGCTGTTCAATACTTTCAAAGACCGACTCGAACGCATGTGCAGAGCAGGATCTACGTTGGTTGAGTGCAAGAGTGGATATGGCTTAAACTTAGAAACAGAGCTTAAAATGCTCAGGGTGATTGAACGTGCTAAGCAATCCATGGATATTGGCATTTCTTCAACGTACTGTGGAGCTCACTCTGTGCCGAAGTAATATGACTTGATTTTTCTTGCTCTTGTTAAGTATTGACTGCTTTGCATTGAAAATTAGCTGTTATTTTCAGAAATTTTCTTCTGCCCAGCCCTCCTAAAATATAACATATTTGAAACAATAGCAAGTATTTACAGAAGGCTCTCCTAAATTTTAATTTGAAGGAAGAAGGGGAAGCATTATTTAATGGCTACTAAATGCCAACATAAGCTTAGCACAGAATCCCTGCCTCCAGCTAATGCTCAGACTGAACATAATGCGGATTACAGGGTTTCCTATACAGAAAGTTCTGCTTGCGTTTGCTGCTACCCTTCAATCTTAGTCTCTGCCATGAGCTTTTATTTTGACCAACTAACAGAAAAGAAGACTGTATTTAATCCTTATATACCTCAGTAAACAAAGCTTAATTATGCTTCCATGCAATGAAGAATTGCCTACATCTTATAGGTATGAGATGAGGACAAGATTAAAGTAAATGTGCTTAATCCCAACTATTTTGATGGCTCAAGTAGATGTACCATAACAAGCCTTTCTCACTTTGACATTTCTTTCCCTGTGATGAAAATAACATCTTCAAGTTACCACATTTCATTGTATGAAAGAATTAATGAGTTTTAGCTAGGTAGGTGTCTGTGAAGCGTATATTTTGACAGACTAAGTGGTAGGCTGCTGCAAAACAAGGCATGTAAGATGGAGACAGGCCTAGCATCACAGGGATACTGTGGCAATATTTAAGAGATGTTCATTAAAAAAAAAAAGCATACTCCAAAAAAAAATCTACCTCTTCTGACATTCAAGAAAACATGACCTAAAAAAACCTATTTGCAATCTAATTACTGTGTATTTGGGCAGGACGGCAAATTATCTTTTGTTAATGTAACTATTCAAAAGGAATCCTGTATCATCTTCAGTAAGTGGAAGATGGTTAAAATAGAGTAACTAAAATCTGCTGAAAACACCAAGTATTTCTTTTAAGAAGTTCCACTAAAATTTGGAGGACTTAACGGTAAAATAAAATTGAGGGTTTTACCCCAAGCTATATATATTTCTTAGCCCTTCCTTTCCTCCTCTCCTAAAAAGCCTTGGGAGGATTTCAGTCAAAATCCCGACAAATAGTTTTTCCCATGAAAATATTTCAAGCATTTCTATAAACTTAAGGAAATAAATTCCAGCATTTTTATGAATATAGAAAATCTTATGTGTTAGAAAGACAAGTGTACCATCGCACTCGCTGCATGGTTCTGTCCCCACTGATGCACGTCAAGCATAGCAAAATATGGGTAGTGAGGATATTGTATTTTAAGTAAGGAGAAAAGGTAGTTGGGGATTTGAGGAATTTTCCCAAAGGAAATACTGAATTATCTGTATGTTGCAGTTTGCGTCTTCGTAAATCCTCTTCACTTTTCATTCAAATGTTCATGTCTAGAATATTTCGCTTGAATTTTCTGCTACCCTTTGAACTTAGTCTCTGCCTTGGGTTTTTATTTTGACCAGGAGGAATTCTTCTTCGAGGTTCTTCCTTGATCCAAGGCCTGATGTTCAGAGCCATGGTCCTCAGCCTTTGGCTGGCTTCTGAACATCTGGGCCAGTAACATGCTGAGGGAAGCATCCCACTTTGTTGAGCTCCAGTTTTAAACTCTGAATTTCCTGCAGCTTCAGTGACAGTGGAGGATTGCAACATGTTGCCCGCAGGCTTGGGGCTGGGAATTGCTCTTTGACATTATTTATGCAAATGAGGTGATGATCTTGTGGATTCTAGAAGCTGTTAAACAGACATTTTCCAAGCCACTTAAGCTCATGCCAGTTTTCTTTCATAATCATATTCCATAAAACTGCCCTGTAATTCAGTTATGCATAAATCATCAAACAAAAGAGTAAGATTTACTTAACTATTTTTATTTAAAACTTCTTGATTTATGCATGTCTTAAAATGTAATGCCCTTTTTTGTTATAGGTACTTAATGGCAGCTCTTGACTAGATAGCCATTACAAGTCTAATAATTTTCTCATTATTTTGGAACGATCATAGTCGTGCAAATTTGTTACCGCCAATCTGCTAACATTGAATCAATTTAAAATCATTCTATTTAATGTGAAACAAGAAAGCAACGTTATGCTTGCTCACAAAAAATGCTGCTTAGACCACTGCGGGGCTGCTGCCCAGGAGCTTTGTTAAGTTTGCTTGCTTGCTTCTTACTTGGCCTAATTTACTGTTGCAAGTCTGGCCTCTTACAGCAGAAGCATTGCCAGACAGTTCATTTAACCGATAAAGGCATCAACTATTCCATGTTGCCAAGTCTTGCGTGGCATGTCTTGTAAAGCTTCAATATGTGGAGCCTTAAGAGGAGCCTACCTTCAGACTTGCCAGCACTGGTTTCCCACCTGGAAATTAGCTGTGGGCAGATGTTGAGAACTTGCTGCGTGTATCTGTTCATGATTTCTAGGTATACAGTAATTCAGTCTGATTTTCTGCTTCTAGAAGGCACCACTGACACGTGATTCAAATTGACCCTGCTCTGCACCAGGGGTTGGCTCAGATGAGCTCCAGGGGTCCTTACAAACACAGTTATTCTGTGGGACTATGATGCAGTGCATTGGTAATAGGCAGTACTTACTGAAGTATGCGCCAAAGGGTGCAGGCTACTTTAGTCTGAGCCATCCTAGAAAAAAATGAGGCCGCTCTGTTTATAGTGATCCTTGTTCCTGTCCATAGCTTTTAAAAACGTTTCCAGCCTCAGAACTTCCAGTTCTTTAGGAAATAAACCTAAAAAGCTGTCAGCAGGGGGGCAAAGAAATAACTGCTCTGTCATCCCTCCAGTCATCGTTTTGAATCAAATTCATGATTCTGAGGATGTCCGATTCTAATTTTTTTTCTTCCCCCCCCCGCCCCCGATTGGCAAAGCTTCACTGGGCCCTTTTCATCTTTAGGAAGAATTTTTCAAAATCATTTCCTGAGCAGAAGTCTCTTGCATTAGAACAATGGTAGTTTTGAGTTCTTGGGCATTAAGGCCCCCCAAAAAGTGAAACCAAGGCTTAGTTTCCCTCTGCTTTGTCTTGGTTCTGGTCCTAATCTTTCAGTCCAAATTCCTCCAAAGGCTGCAGAGTAAAAGAAGAAAAGGGAGAAGGCCTGGCATGGTAAAAGCTTGAGCAACCCCAACGACTGTTTCAGTGAGAGGTGAACAAAGAAGGCCCATAAGCCGGGTTCTGTTCTGCTTTATAAACCACACAACCTTGTTTATAAATCCAAGCAGAATTTGGCTTCTAGAATTTACTGCCACTGTAAAACTCCCAACTTGCCCACATGTGACACTCGTATAATGCCAGTCTGTGCATGCTTTCCAGTGCCTGAAATGAGGATTGAGATGTCACAGACATTTAGCTGCAGTATGTCACTTATCTTTAGCTCTTAAAATTGCAAAATATTAACTCAAATGCAGATTTTGGGATTGTTTGCTCTTTCAAGGGCATTTACTGATCTCTCCTGGGTTAGCTTTGTGTAATAGGGGGTTCAGAAATGGTTCTGACTTTGGCAAATCAAACCTCAGGAGGCCCCCCTCATCTAGAAAGAGTTATCTAGTTATTACTCTGAATGATATAAAAGGAGGAGAGGTAAATTTAGAATAATGATTTGTGCTGCATGTCCCCTTTGAGGCAAAGCTCATACTTGCATAAAAATATTGTATGAATACCATTTATATATTGAAAAAATAATTTACATATTTTAAACAGTTGTGTTTTAGAATACAGTATAAGTAGGGCAGAATATATGAACAGGAAAGCAGAATAATTTGTTTTGAAATTCCCATGTCTTGGTTAGCATCCAAGAAGGTAACCTTATAAAAAGTATCTAGTAATACATTCTAATATTCTTTGAATGGAAAGTAATTAGTGTTTGAGAGTACATGAATTACAGTAGTTTTAAATTTTTTAATCTGAAGGTTTTTTGAGTAATTTGTATTTGCATAATTTTCTAAATAATCTAGTAATTGCATGTACAGTTTGAATGTTTGCCAGACTTCAAGGATGTTATTCTTATGTGTCTGTAACATTTTCTTTTCATTAGAGGGAAAACAGCTACTGAAGCTGCAGATGACATTATCAATAACCATCTCCCTAAACTGAAAGAACTCAAACTAAGTGGTGAAATACATGTTAACAATATAGATGTGTTCTGTGAGAAGGGAGTCTTTGATCTGGATTCTACTAGGAGAATTCTTCAAGCTGGAAAAGATATAGGGTTACAGATTAACTTCCATGGTGATGAACTCCATCCGATGAAATCTGCTGAGGTACGTCTTTCTTAACATTCAGTTAAGCCATTTTTGCTTTTTGCTTTGCTTTTGTGAGAGCTGAATCTTTGATAGAATTGCAGTTTTCAAAACCAAGGTTTTCTTTTCTAAGACTTTATAAAATAGACCACTCATAGACATCTATTTCTATGAGATGATAGAAAGTGCAGCCCTTGTGCAGCTTTGGAGTTAAAGGACATGGGAGGAAGCCTTGACCTCTGGGACTAACGTGCACCGCCTAATCAAACATTGACTTTGCTTATCTTCCACATGGGATACAGATGGGGAAGGTGGATATCCGTGAAGAATGACAAAAACATGGTTTCTATGCAACTTGAAAAATCTTTTTTCCTTAAATGTCCTGATAGCAGCAACAAGTCAGATGTGTAGTGAACACACTCAGAGGGATGGTGTAGTCAATAATAGGCTCCCAAATGTTTTGATAAAGAAAGTCACTTCGACACCATGTTTCACCATCATTTAAACATTGCTTCCTTCCTGTGGGGTCTGCTCAAGTTATTCTCTACTGTATTTAAAAAAACAAAACAAAAACTTGATTGATCATAAAAGCCTTTTTGGTGCTTTACCGCTGAAGGCAGCAGTTGCACTACTAGTTCTGCAACCAGTGTCAGTTTTGTCAACCCCTTTGTGCAGGATACTTTGTGAACAGGAGTGGATAATGGTTTTATCCATAGCTGTCCCACAGTTTGCATGTTAGTCTGTTAGACATACCACTGAAGGAGCGCTTCCGTTCGGTGGATGGTTAATACCTTTTTGCAATCAACTTTTCCTGCAGTAAATTAGCAAATATTTTGTCTCTGAATTTTGTTTGTTCTTTCAAGAATTTGTTATACTTTTTCTTTTAGTTAATTTTATATTACTACTGAATTGTCTCCTCCAGTCATTTGATAACAACACTGCTTTACTGAGTTAACTGAGAACAGTGAGTAATTTTCTTGAAAATTTGCTTAGCTTGGAGCTGAACTAGGAGCCCAGGCTATCAGCCATCTGGAGGAAGTTAGTGATGAAGGTATCACGGCGATGGCAAGAGCTAAGTGCGCTGCTGTCCTTTTACCAACAACTGCCTACATGCTAAGGTAAGGCCACTAGATTGGAGAAAAACTTTTGTAACAGCAAAACCATATTTGTGGTTTTAAGGTCTTTTAATGTAAAAGTGTAAGCTTGTATCTATGCCTTAAGGATCAGGCTGGATCAGTGAAGAAAATCACAAATACAAAGAGGTGTGTGAGCCTACTCATGTCTTGGTTTTGGCGGAGATCCTCAAAAATTAAGCAATACCTTACTTCTGAGAAGTCTCACAATAGATTTTGAGTAGTTCAGTCAACACTGGAGTTCAACCCTTATGACAGGCTAAGGTGATAATCAGGCATTCATTTAAGAAGAAAACAAATCTGGTTTTCTTTAATCCATTTAGCCTTTGAAAACTGAATTGGCTTCTTTTGAGGCAAATTATATCTGCAATATATGTATTTGCTCTCTTGCAGAAGGTTTTGCTGGGAAATGAATCCTTTGGTTATCTAAAGCGCTAAAAGACTGTGGGTAGCATTTTTAAAATCTCATCTGGTTTTACCCAGGCAACACTGAGGAGAATTGCCTTAAGAACACTATTTTCCATATACAGGTATTCCAGATAAGCATAGATGGATCACCTGCTTACCCCAATGCCAAAAATAAGCCAACGAGATGATGCAGACCACAACCCAATAATACCTTCCATCCTGTGAAAAGAAGATCCTTGAGCTAATTTTGGTTTATTTTCAGCAGCCCGCTTTCTGAGGCATCGAGGCTTGTGCCATTGCCACCTGTGTTCATGTCTATGTCCACGCTTGTGTTTCTGTTAGTGGTTAGCTGTCCGTGTCCTGCACCAGTGCTTTTGAACCACTGGCTGATTGCAACTACATGCACTGCCAGAATACGGATCTCAGGGAGCATGTGTGGTCCTGCAAACTGCCCCCAGGCAGGGAGATAAAGGAGACAACAGGGACGCAGCCACCTGTGGAAAAGGCTGCGCTGTAACTCACGTGTTACTCCAGAGACTCCATGCGGTGGAAAGTTTATAACCTCAGGATAAGTCTAAGATGGGGATAGTAATGAGCCGTGATAAATGAGGCCTCGTTTGTTCAAGTGTCTGGTGCACTATTTACTGAACACAGGCCTCCCAGTCTAAAACACTCTAAAAATGAAGAAGAGATATAACAGATAACTGGTTAAAAGAGTATTAGGTGGCCAAAAGCTGTGCAATGTATGAGGAGTTGCTGTGAGGCGATGTGGTACCTCCTTTGCTGGCCTCCCTCAGCTCTGTCAGTACCACTTGCAAGAGCTCAGACCTTGGGAGGTCCTGCCCCTACACTCTCCCCTGGTTTTAAGAAAAGCAGTAGTGGCCAGGGCTTCACCTGATGGCCAGAAGTGGGCTAAGGAGTGTGGCTGGAGAGTTGCTTAACAGTTAGCCTTTGCTAGCCGTTGCCTGGGGTACTCCTAAGGAGCCTGGCAGCAGAGCACAGCAGGGGATGCAGAGGCTGGAAGGACATGTGAAGATGGGGAAAGGCTCTTCAGACAAATCTTTTTAAACATGGTTAACTCCCAGAGGATCGTGTTGTGCAGGAGCAGGTGGTATTATCTCATAAATCTAAGAGGCTTCTATAGGGAGAGGGTTGTCTTATACCAAATGTAAGCACTTCGTTGGGATGTCATTTCTGTTCTGTTAACTGCAGTGCTTTTAAAGCTACTTTTCGAGCAGCAGACACTCTAATGTTTCATTTTTATTGTTACACTGGTTGGGACATGATGTTTGGCACTATTGGCTTTACAGCAACTATGGCTAAAACTTAGAGAGTGTATTTCCTAGTGCCCACCCTTGCAAACACCTACCCAGATTAACCCAGTGGCCAAACCGTTTTGAAATGGCTATTCAAGATATTGAAGTTATTGAAGATATCTTTTGCATTAGCATTGCTAAGTGAGGAAATCCTCTAATGTATACAAATTAAATTCACAGCCTCAACTCAGTATTTTGAATTGCCAACAGAATCAGGAAGGGACTACTGCATTGCTTATCCCACTGCTCATAGTTGGGAGCCCGTCTTTGAAGCTATAAGGACTAGAAAATTACTTTTTTGAGCAATGAAGATTTTCACCTTGTAAATCCTTAAGTGGCTAAGGTCTGGATAAATACCAGAATTTCAGTAGCGCAGAGCCTGATGCTTGATACTGGCTGCTGCCACACGCTGTTACTGCAAAAGCAGTGGATCACACTTCCCATCTGTGCTGTCCATAGGGTGATAGGTAGAGAGCCAAGAGGAGAAGTTGGCCTTTTGTCTCCAAAGTAGTAACTGAAGGCATGAATGTAGCCAAACCTAGTGATGACTTTTGCTCTTGTAATTCATCATGTAACAACTAAGCAAATTGTACTGACAAGTGTCTTTTCCCCACTAGACTGAAGCAACCTCAAGCTAGAAAAATGTTAGAAGAAGGAGTTATAGTTGCTCTTGGCAGTGACTTTAATCCTAATGCATACTGTTTTTCAATGGTAAGCTATTCCTAATACTTATGACACCACAAAACTACAAAATCTCTTACCAGTACAACTTGTGTATAGATCTTGTGCACTTAAAACAGTCTTCGTATCTGCAAAGAGAGCTGTATGCCCAGCTTAGCCAATTGCTCATGCTTATTTATGTGGGTTGATAGTTTTTGCCAGAAATTCTTGAAACCAGAAGGTCTTCTATTCTTCATATGCACCAAAAAGCTTATAAAAAAGGCTCTCAAAGTTCCTGATTTTAGACTTCTCATTTTAGAGTTGGCAAGATTTACTTCATGCAGGACAACTCCTTCTGTTGCGCAAGGAGGGAGGAGAGTGCTTAGGGATTTGAAGCATGAACAGCTTTATTTGTGTTACTGATAACTCCCATTTTCCACTTAACTTGCCTACTAGCCTATGGTGATGCATCTGGCCTGTGTAAACATGAAGATGTCAATGAATGAAGCACTAGCAGCTGCCACCATTAATGCAGCTTATGCTCTGGGAAAATCAGACACGCATGGCTCCATAGAGACTGGCAAGCAGGGCGATCTTGTTATCATAAATTCATCAAGGTTTGTTCTTCCATTGTCATTTGAAATGTGGTTTAACATAAGGGACTTTGGTTTTCACCATATTGTGGATAGTGGAGAGGTTAGTGAATTCCTCGTGCTTTAGAAGTTATTTTCATCTGAAAAAGGGACACTGCTAGCATTTTTAATCACTCCAGTGGAAAATAAAGTCTAAAACTTTTGGGGCTAATATTACAAATAATCCATGCCTAATTACAAATTATCTAAAGGCAATACCTGTTTGTATTTTGTGGAAGGAATTCTCTATTACATTAATTCTCTAATACATTAACTCACTGTTTTCATACAACAAGAGATCAACATGTACACATGGAATAGTGTTTTTCGATGGTTTGAGCAAATCTTTTGTAATTGCCAAGTATACTGAGTATGTGACCTGCTTTTATGCAAGTCTGGATATTCTTAAACATCTTCTTGTCTTTTTAGGTGGGAGCACTTGATTTACCAGTTTGGGGGACATGAAACGTTGATCGACTGTGTTATAGTTAAAGGAAAAGTCGTCTATCAAAATGAGAGGTGTGGGACAATGAGCAGTTACTGAGAGAAGACAGTAATTTAGGAAGCTACTATAATCATATTAGCATGGAATATTTCAAAGCAAAAGGCAAATCACATTTGTATTTACTGGTAAATTGCTTGCCTGCTCACCTTACCAACCCTCTTATTCAAATAAACTTTACTGAGCATTACCCATCTGGTGTATCTTCGTGTCTGTTGTCCTTCTCTCCACCACATAAAAATAATTTCGAATTGTATCATCTATTTGAAAGAAGACTGTTTCCAAAAATGTTTTCCTATACAATTTTAATCTTTTAATTTATACATTTTAATCTTTTAATTTATACATTTTAATTTTTTAATTTACACATTTTAATGGTCAAGCATTGGAACAGGCTGCCCAGAGAAGTGGCGGAGTCACCATCCCTGGAGGTGTTCAAAAAATGTGTAGACGTGGCACTTTGGAACATGGTTTAGTAGGCATGGTGGTGTTGGGTTGATGGACTGATGATCTTAGAGATCCTTTCCAACCTTAATGATTCCTGGTTTTACTTTCATTAAAAAATAATGCAGCCACCAAGCCAGGAAACATGAAATTAATTATTACTCTACCCTTAATTGGTTTAGTGGTGGAATTGGTAGTGTTAGGTTAATGGTTGGACTTGATGATCTTAGAGGTCTTTTCCAACCTAAACGATTCTGTGATCCTATGAGTCTGTAATGTATAAAATTATTATACTTGACAAAAAAAACCCAGACAAAAAACCACCAATAAATGAAGAAGTTTGGATCCAGGTACTGGGAAGAGTGACATTAAGTAACTGGCGACAGAGGGCCAGGGGCTCGGGCCTGTGCATTTGGAATGGCGCTTGGTGGTGCTGGGAGACTACAGCATCCCGGGGAAACGTTCATAGCTCCCGGGTCTGCTCAGTCTCAAACTCGGCAGATACCAGGAACTACAGTCATGGTAGGACACACAGTATCTTACTTCTCTGAAATACCAAGTCTCCTGGTTTCTGCAGGCTTGAAACTCGGTGGGAGCCAGCAGCTGGGAGCCCAGCAGGGTGCTGCTTATGAGCTGATCTGCAACATCTTCCCCTGCGGAGGATCTCGCAGCTCCTTTGGGGCTGTAGGGGCACAAGAAAAAAGAGGCGAGGAAAATGCAATCAGGTACACCACTCACTGGGCTGCTGAAAGTTGGAGTGCACGGTAGGTTAGGGGTTGAATTAGGCCTACTATCGGAAATTAGTGATGCCAAAACCTTACAGTTTACACCTAGCAGCAGTTAGCCCAGTGAGGTTATGGTCTGGTGAGTACAGCCAACCTCTCAAAATTTCAGTCCCATTGAGACTTAAAAGAAGAGCACCTGCAGTCTCGTATGGATGTTCCAAAAAGACCTGATCTCATTTATTCTAGGCTGAATCTGAAATAACACGAGACATGTTTGTTCATGTAAGTTTGTGCTTCTGATGACAAGTTGAGTATGAGTATGATGACTCCTACTCAGAGCAATTTCAAAACTTAAGATCCTGTTTTTTTAAAGCACTCTGTCAGCTACTATTTTTTTCTGGAGCTTGAACCATCATTTGAGGATGTGGTATGTAGAAAAAAGGATGATACAGCTCTGGAGTTGAAGCTGGTGCAGTGTTTAAGCAGAGAGTCTGGGGTAGGGAGGGTCTCTGAATACGCACTGGCTGAGGCTTTTTTCAATTTTTCAAATGGTGGCTAGAGAAACAAAAGGGTTTAACTTTCTGAAGGTGAAGTCATAGAACTACACCTAACAAGCATGAAGAACTTCGCATCAAAAATAATTATTGATGTAAGCAGGTGACATAACCTGTGGCACAGAGCAGAGTGCTTTAGTGAACCAGACCCCTGAGGAAGGACAACAGTCTCATTCTGACTAACATACTTGAAAGCCATCACAAACATGTATGAGCTTTTTTATGACCTTCTGATCTTCCTGAGCCTTGGGCACATCTGTTAACATCCAAAATATGCAGGCCACCCCAAAGAGTATCTTTGTTCATGCTTTATTTGAGCCAGGCTAGCCAACTAAATAAGTTTTTAAGACAATTTAATGGCATTTCTGCCACTAGACGCGTTTTCCTGCAAGCAGATGTTGCACCAGATGTGGGTGCGGACCTTTGTTTTTACAGAGCTTGGAAGAACATCTGAAGTATGTGATCACACGGTCCATTCTGCCTAAGACAGTGCTCATAAATAATGTTTACGCAGGCCGTTGGGGAAAGTTGTCAGGGTACGAGCGCAGGCATTTCTGAAATGCAGCGTGCAGCCAGCGCAGTGCCTCGTGGCTTAGGGTAGGCGTGGTGTGAAGCTGAGGCCACCATGCTGCAGCGTGTGCTGGTGGTCCCTTGGTCCCAGGCAGCCAAAAGCAGAGGTGAGTGGGAAGCAATGCCCAGCACCTCCTCTCTGAAGTGCCTAATGCATTTGCGAGCCCAAGACTGCTTAAGAAATGCCTCAAATATTCTCTTGCTGGACAGGAATAGGCGTTCATGGCCTGAAACTACTGACATGAGGGGATTCTGCTCTCACGAATGAGCTCTTACGGGAAGGTCAAATCACATGCTTGCCCAACCAGCTTGGCCGAATCCACTAGCCATTTGGGAGTATGCCCCAGGGCTATAATTAGTGGCAGGTTTGCAGTTAGAGGATGTGGTTATAATTCAGCAGTGCAGCTGGCTGAAGTGGTTCCTGGATGGCCAGCTATGTGGTCCTTGCCAAGGAAGGCACACCACACTGAAATGCAGGAAGATTTTGTTCGCTTGTTTTTAACATGGCTCACTTCAGCGATGATGTTCACCGTGCTGGCTCCCGCAGCGGCTGGGAGCAGGACGTAGATAACAGCACGGCAGGTAGGAATTTCTGCCGGCTTTGCTGCTGAAGGAATCGTATTGTTTAGCCATAACATAAGGCTGAAGGAAACCGGTTGACCCTACAAGACATAAGCTTGGCTGTTCGTTCTCACACTTGATTTTAATTAATACCTAATTTTACACAAAATGGAACAGCTTCAGGGGGGGATTGAGATACGCCTGCTACAGAGAGCCTCAAGCAGAAAGGGTAGGGACTTACTTGGCACATGAGGGAGAGGCGGAGGCTGGAGATGCTGCAAATCAGGCACAGAAGGAAGGAGATGAACTGGGAGGTCACGCGCCATGGGTGTGTACCCTAGTTCCCAGGTCTTCTGGCCAGGTTAGGTGTCTCCCTGCCAGCTTGCCAACAGGCATGAGTCCTCTCTTCAGGGCACATTTAACACAGCAGGTCTCAGACACACAAGGGTAGCCCTGCACTAGCATCCCAGCACAGCCGATAGCCTGGGAAGAATTCCAGCCCATGCTGAACCCCCTGCAGCTGTGGGTAGCAGGCCAGCAGCACCAAGGCTGGTGGTTGTTAACCAGCCTTTACATGTCATCACGACACCACGATGTGAAGTCTAAGTCCTGACTCTTACCTTGCAAAATAAAGCCTGTGCCGGGGGTCAGTGCTGTAACACAGAGCATGCTACGACACGAGTAGACGGGACGAAGGACGGGGCCCTCGGCAGCCAGGCAGATGCCTGGTAAGCCATGGGAGTGCAGATCTTGCACTGGTTCATATCCACCACTCCTACACCTCCTCCTCCACTCCCTTCCCTGGCCCCTGTTCCACCTGTCCTCCTTATTTCTAAACTAAGCTTTTGCTTTACATTTTCATCATCACACATGACAGGAAAAGAGATTGCTATATGTGAAGCCTCAGTTTCTTTATTGCAGGTGTAAGCCCAGAGCTCTTAGAAGGCTGCATTAAGTGTAGTCCATCACCAAAATACAATATATTTGTTCTGGAGCAATGATCTCCATAGCACATTTTTATGCATACAGATTTTCAGATTTCTGAAGCACCTGATCTAAAAATGCTCTTTTTGTACAAGAACCTGTGCTTCACATATGATCTGCAAAAGAGAGGAGAAGTAAGTATAATTTTGCTTGTGGCAGAATGAAGGGGACCACAGCAGTTACCCAAAGCGGGGGAAAAAAAAAGTGAGAATATCAAATCTAAGCTGTTCAGTATCATTGGCACAGATGAAGAGAAAGCATGTGAAGAGCTGACAAAACAAATACAGGAGGCCCTGTATAAAACACCCACTGTTTCAGCAGGATTCTGAATGTTTGGTGTTGGGAAGCTCAGAAAATTCAGCCCAAACCAGACTATTGTGACAACACTGTCTTTCACGTTTGAGGAAAGTAGTGAGCCATTTCTCTACTATCTGTAGGCGCTCCTGAGACAGACAGTCAGGTCCTTTGGGTCACTTGGAGAAACCACACTGAATTCTAGCAGAATGGCCACCCTTAGGCAAGGTTCTGGAAAGGATCTGCTCTGTACCAGAGGGCTGCAACTCTTAAAGTCCGTCCTGATGCCCATGGCCTTGAGCAACACCTGTATTCACTTCCAGCAATCCCAGGGAGAAGGCTGTTGGTGAAATGGGTCTCGATTCAGGGATGTGTTCCCTCCTGTACTTTTCAATGTAAGGTTTAGCCACTTGCCACACCTGTGAAACAAGAAAGCGAAACAGCAGAGTCAGAAGCAAAACAAAAGGTCAGGTCAGACATCAATGCACGAGTTCAGGAAACCCCATGGAAGAGTTACTGGGGTGGATGTGAGAATTACAGACCTACACAGATAAGCTGTATGCGATCAGCAGAATCAGAGAGGCAGCCACGGTAAGGTTTAGGGAAGAGTATGTGGATGGAGTTCACAGGGGATGGGAAGAGATAAAGCTCCAGGGGGACAAGGAGAAAAGATTCAAGGTGAAAGTGTTGTGTCTTGTCGTGTTACCAGGTTAATGCTTTGTGTGCTACTGTTGGGAGAGGATCGCTGTCACTTGCTACAAAATCAGTTGGTCACAAAGGGGCCGGGGGAACAAAATGGCAGCTGGCATGGACAAAGAAAAAGGGAAGGGACGGTGACTGGGATTTAAGGCAGAAAAAGAAAATGTTCTACAGTCTCCTTTCTTCTCCCACTTGCTTACTCACCATGATTCTTCTGTTACTTATATTTACAAACAAATAAAATAGATGGATCACAGAGCTGTACAAACACTTGGCCCAGGTTACCACATTACGCCACTGCTATTCCCTCATCCATGTCCCCTTATTACTTCCACCATGCCCAAGGGCCTCAAGACTAGGGAGCACCTAGGGGCAGTGAGCCCCAGGAACAAGGAACACCGTCTGGAGAGACCACTGATTTCTCTGGAGATCTGCGGGGGTATAGGACCCTGCCCTCAAGTGATTCAAAGCTGGACCTACGTCTGTGAAACCCCTGCCAGAATTAATAATGTAAGCTGTTTATTACACAGGGCAACTTTAGGAATTGATTTCTAAATCTACCCCATTAAAAATAAAGAAAACCGAATCTCAGAAAATCAGGTGGGTTCACCCCAGGCAGAGGACCGCTTTTAGCGAGGCCAGCCCATGAACGCATGGAGGGTATTTGCAGAGCAGAGCTGCAGTGTGCTCCTCGGGACAGTCCTACAGCGCATGCCGAAAGTCAACACTCGCCTTCTGCTCCACGAGCAGCCTGTGAGCTGCTTCAATGTCTGGGGCCATGAAGCGATCCTTCATCCAAGGCCTGTAACGAGACACATTACGAACATTGGCCAAACATTAACCATCACCACCGGCAGCCGGTCTCCAGGCGGGTAACATCTGGGGAAGGCGTTTATCTGATCTTACCTCACAACGGAGCGCACAAGGTCGTAGACCTTCTCCAATGGGGTGGTTGTTCTCAGAGGGCGTAGGAATTCAATGCCCTGGCAGGCTGCAAGCAGCTCAATAGCCAGAACTAGGAAATCAAAACAGCGAAAGGGATTTTTGGCAGCTCAAGGCGAGGTTTCCCTTATAAACCAATCCTCGGTGTTTGTTCTGGCTAACATGATATGGTTTCAGGTAATGTGAAAAGACCAGTGGATCCATGAACCCCAGAGAGGCAGCCCAGCAGTAGGATTATTTTATGGATGGTGCTGGGGGTAGTATCCAGCATTTTAGCAAGCAGATTTTAGACAGTCTGCCATACAGACTTTCCAGTGCGCCAGGAAGTTCTAGTTATCAGAGTCTTAAATCCATAAAAATTTCTTCCGGGGCATCTTGAATACCCAAAGTAATGGGCATCATAAATCAGAAAACTTCTGTAGGACTGAGAAGAAGGAAGGGGCCTGAGCTATAAAAGAGTTCTGCCTATGAAGCTTGCAAGAGCCCACATGAAAGCACCACTAAAATTTCAGAGCTTTAGAAGACAGTCTTCTGTCTGGAGAAGTTTGCACTGTATCTGCCCACCTCACACCTGATCATTATTGGCATTAGTTCCTCATTTTCATGAGCCAATCCACCCAAGGAACTGGGAGAACCAACTGGATCTAGGACACACTGTTTCTCAACATGTTGTTGAAACACACAGTTTCAAATTCATTTCTCTGCACATGGAAAGTGTATTTCTATAAAACTAAATCTTCAGAGCACTCAAATATATAAACTTAAGTGGGCAAGTGAGTTCAGCATTTGTGTGCTGTGTATTATTCTGCTCTTCCACTAACAGCTGACATCTGTATCTAAGCACACCATGTGCCAAATAAACAAATAAAAAACAAGAGAGCAATCTGTCCTTGTAAGCAAAAGAGGAAAGTTTTGCTGAGTTTCCTGCAGTAAGCAGTTTTGTTTCACAAGAAACACTTAGTGCTGGATTTACCTTATTCCTGTTACAGAGAGCCAAATGCTTGTAAAATATGTACTTAATATAATATTTTTAGATGGTTCTTTCAGATGCATTAACTTTTTCTTAAACTATATCTAAAAGGAATGGCACTAATATCTTAATCTGGTTACATACATAACGTCTGTCTGGAAATCAGCATTTTAATTTTACCTTGTTCCACATGTTCAATAACTCTCAAAGCTTTTCTTGCAGCCCATCCTCCCATGGACACGTGATCCTCTGTAGCAGCACTGGTTGAGAGAGAATCCACAGAAGAGGGGTGGCACAAGGCTTTGTTCTCAGAAACTGCAAAAATCCAGCGCAATGAACGTAGGACAGAATGGGCACAAGACAGCAGAAGCAATGGCCAACCTGGAGCAAAGAGCCTGTCCACCACCTCAGGTCCAACTATTGCTCCTCTTTTGAGAACGCATCGATGTTTTACCTGGACTGAGTAATTTGTAATAAACACCTTGAAAACTACCATTGCCTCTGAAAACAGTAACCAATATCAGTCTTCAGATACAGATATTAACCAAATGTAGAAAGACTGCTCACTCCTTCCCCTTCTCTGGGGTTGGGTTGCTCTGGCTCAAAGGCCTGATGGAAACTGAAGGAAAAGAGCAGACAGCATGACTGAAATACAAGCCTGGTCTTGCCTGTTACTCCAAGGCAACTCTTTGTAAAGACCATTGGCTCCCTCCTTCTCATCAGAGCTGAGGCACTTGCAGGACTTGCTCCAGGAAGATGCAGGAGCATGATACAAATCCTCTCCCACCCTCCTCGCCTCTCTACGAGGCTGCCCGTGTCCCTTCCCTGGGCACGCACACCCCTGAGGGTAGGAGACCTCCAGCTTTGAAAGCCAGGTGCGAGGCCTGGAGTAAGTCTCTCAAGCTGCACCCAAAAGCGAGGGGAATTTGGCCGCAGGAAAGGGCTGTAGGCACCATGCGATGACAATTTGAGGTTGAGAATTGCTCTTTAGAAGAGAAGAAATGAAGTCTTCATTCACAGTCCTCTGGCTGCACACAGACCTTTTCTTTGTGAAGCCCAGCAGGATGCTGCATAATGTCCTCACCAAATTAGGGGCTTCAGAAAAGCAACAAGAGCAACAGAGAGGTGGTGACACCAACTGCAAATAGGCTGGAGTGACACAGTCCAGGGCCAGAGCCCAGCTGGCACATTCAGGCAGGCAACAGCAGGTCCCAGAGAGGCTGCTTGTGGCTACTGCAAACAATTTGGTCTGGCAGGCACAGTGCTAGCAGAGAGGAAGGGAGAGACGCATCCAGCGGCATTGCAAAATATCTGCAAATTTTTTGCAGCTTTATTAACCCTGGGAGTGAACAACATTAGCTGGTACACAAACACGTTAGCAACTGGCAGACTGACTTCAAAAATACTAGTAATATCTTGTTTAAAAAAAAGAAAAAGAGTTCAAACTTCACTTTTGGATAAATTCCTGGCTATTTTGACCAGGGAAAGATGGTTTTAACCCATGGACTGCTGGTGTCAGTGCAGCAATGAGTTAGAGGCAGGGCTGTTGTTTTCATTCCCTGCAGCAGAGACCACAAACACCCCAGAATCTCTCGCTCCAGATTGCGGAAGTGAGCTGTGAAACCTGAAGCCAAGCAACTGCTAAGGACTGGAGCCATCCTAAACTCCACCCGGCCAAAAGGAGAAGTTTCCAGCCTTCAAACAAGGGGACCAGCACTTCAGCTCCTTTTCCAGCCCCACTTCCCAAAACGGCCTCTGGGCAGGGTTCCTTTATTACATCAATTTAGTTCACTGACTTTTTTTTTCTGCAGGATGTTTATCTACACATTTATTTGACATTCTCTGTTCCTTTGTCTGTTTATGTCTCTTAGAATTTACCCTATTCGTAGCATGTTTATCTTTATGTTGGCTCGTGCTTTCCCAAACCTATGAACTGTAAAATCCCAGCAGCCAGCAGGCTTCTTGTTGCCTTCATCATGAGTACTAGAGGAAAAATGTACTAATGCTTATTTTTAATGTGCTCCTCTGATAACCAGCCCTGGGAACTCCAGTCTCCTGAGAACTGTAGTGTCTGATACTGATGTACAGACCTGGCTGTCAAATGGAGGCGCCAAGTACTAAGGGTATCAGACCCAGCTTTGAGACAAGTGGTGTCCCCATGCTAGTGAGAAGTGAGGAACAGAGGTATCCCCCGCTTAGAGACTATAACTATTCAAGCAAAGGTTGTAGGTTCAGCAGAGTGGCTCAGACAGATGTATGTTTGTTGCCTGCAGTGTTTGCTGTTAATTACAGCCCTATCTGAGCTGATTTGCAGGCTCCTGGCTACAGAGCTGTCACTGATTTCAACCGGAGCTCTTGTGTTGGTGACTGTAAATCAGAGCGCTCCCTGCCAATCCCATAAAGATGCAAGCAGGCAAGCATTCCCACCAAAGTCCACCTAAGTTTTTGCATGCCTATGGATCAGTGCAGAATAAAGAAACCCGAGCTGAAATAATTGCAGCTGCACTCAGTGCTCAAACTTTGCACCCAGACAGCACAAAGCACATGGAGAAGAGATGGAAAACAGGGGTGAGATCCCTTTGTATCTACTGTCAAATTACAGCTGCCTTGATATCAATTGGTCTTTCTAGCTTGCTCTCTTGATGATATTGCTCAAGCACTCACCCAGGGCAGCTGCTGTGCAGTGTGCAATCATGAAGCCAGAGTTCAGACCTCCTTCAGTGACTAAAAATGCAGGCAGTTCACTGAGCGAGGGGTTGCAGAGCCTCTCAATTCTTCGTTCACTAATTGCAGCGAGTTCGTGCACACCAATTGCCAAATAGTCTAGAGCCTATAAAAGAAGATCTCATTAAACCAGATGACAGAAACAAACAAACAACAAAAAAAATAAACTAAAATGGCTTTTTTTCTTTCTCCAGATGCTTAATTACCTTTGCAGGATATTCACCATGAAAATTTCCTCCAGAAATGGTCTCTGCTCTTTCAGCAAACACCATCTTTAAGGATAAGTTAAGGCACAAACATGAGTGAAATACAGTCTTCATGACAGTTACCCGTCAGTAATCAGAATATCTTAACTGAAGGAATGTTTGTGCTAATAGGCTTTTATTTGCAAGCATATTATATTACATCTGTATGTTCACTTTTCAGAAAATGAAGACCCAATCTCCATTCTATTTTTTCAAATAGACTACATAAAATGAGGTCTTTGATCGGGGGTGGGGAGGGGTGCAAAGAAACACATGTGTTTGGATCCTAGCATAGTTTCTCAGTTCCTTGGTAGATTCTCTCTATGGCAGCTACAATTTTAGACAGGTTACAAGCAGTAAAGCGTATCAGCTATGGATGTGATATTATGTATAGCATCATTATACTGCTGAGGGGAACCCAGCCTTGCTCAGCGCTAATGCAAGAACTGTGCAGAGAGTTTACTGGGCTGAGCCACGATGAGGCTTACCAGCCACACACATTTTGTCTGCCTTCCCTGACTGAGTGCAAATCTTGCTCTATAGTGCAGGTTTCACTCATGCTGCACCAACAGATGTTTCATATGACAAGTCATTATCCATCTATGTCCATTTGGTTGCCAAGTCCCATTGATCCACATATTCAATATAAGCATATAAAATATCATTTAGGAAACATTTAACATGCACTAAACTGCATGCACATGTGGTTTCCTTGCCCAGAAACACACTTGCATGCACTAATGTGGACACTGAGAAAGGAAGAGAGGTTGCTGTTGCAACGGTAGTTATTGGCTGAAGCCAGTTACGACTTTTTTGCCTCCTATGCAAATAATTATACAGAATCATAGAATCATAGAATGCTTTTGGGTTGGAAGGGACCTTGAGAGATCATCGAGCCCAACCCCCCTGCAGTAAGCAGGGATTGAACCTGTGAACTTGGCATTATGAGCACCATGCTCTAACCAACTGAGCTAAGAGGATAAAAAAGGCCAAGCAAAATTTTACATAGAAATAAAGTCATCAAAAAGATACAGGGTTGTCTGTGGCACTATTGATTTCAGTCGTCATGATGTCCTTCACAAAAGCAATTGTATCATTTACAACTCCGTGGACCTAGAACAAAAGACATTAGCACCTGAGCTTAGTATCTACACGTAGTTCATCTTCAGCACGCTGATTGAGCTGCAGGCACCCTCTTTCCCATCATCCCAGTCTCTACATCCGCACATGAAGACAGTCTTGTATTTGCTCTTAAAATCAGGAGCATCACTATGGGACACTGCCCATCCTAGACACCCCAAAGACTGTATTTACTATTGTTATGACAGTACTGCTAAAAGGGAAATCCAAATATGTCGTTCTTTACTTGTTTGGATTGGTTTACCCTAAATGGAAGATAACATACTTAGTGGCTGAAGTGTTATTAGGAGAGAAGTAACCTTACAAAGCCCCCACAGAAAACAAAAACTCTCATTAATTAACTTTCATTAATTCCACTGATTTAATAGCTTTGCTCATGTTAAAACTCACAGGGTTGAGGTCTTCCACTATGTTAGAGATACTACAGGTAGATGAACAACCTATCACTCTGGCTGCTTCTGGAAACACCTTTCCTCAGTTCATGGTCTTAGCATCAATACAGAATAAATGCCTTACAAAGCCTGCAAGAGTAGAAACCAGCACCTTCTGCCTGCTTCTGACACTTGGCCTCTTTCAGATCTGAACACAGCTTTGTTAAACGCTGCCTGATGGGTGTGTGCATGGCACCAATGAATTACATGTCTCTATTAATACTAACATTGAAGTGAGGGAGAAGCAAAATAAAACCTCTTCCTCTAATGGAGTCAGATAGTGCACAGTTGACAGTATTTCTGATGTGGAAACTTCATCATCATTTATCTAGTGCTATGAAAGGAAATAAAAGTCAGTCTGTACCTGAGGGCAGCAGCGCATCGTGTATGCATCCTGAACTCGGTCACAGAATCTGTGGCTTTCTAGAAGGAACAAGGGAGGGGGAAAAAAAAAAAAATATTCCTCACACAAAAGCATACAGGCTACTGCTGAAAGACCCAGCTGGACCTGCATAACCTGAAAGGGTAAAGGTTAAGATTGTTCACCTGCTATTTCTGATGGATGATGGTCAGAATCTAGAAGGGACCTGAATCGAAATGCCACTTCAGCCTGCCCTCGATGTGGGCGCACTGCATGGATATCTGGTAAAACAAGTTAGACTGTTAGGTTTTGCTTCTCTTGTCAACCGCTGTTAAGCAAACAGACAGGAAAGGCCCAGTACCCACCAGTGTCAAAGGCCCTTGTTGTACCCTTCAAGACTTCAAGTGTAAGGGCAGCGATTATGTCCGCTTGTCTAGCAATAGCACTGGCTCTTTCAACCGCTTCGCATCCCAGCGAGGTGATCATTTGTGTCCCATTGATGAGAGCCAGACCCTTCAAAGAGAAAGCAGATGTTAAGCAAATTCATTGAAGCCATTCCACACACTGTGATAATTTCCCATCTCTGTGATAATTCTCCTTCTTGTGTGAATGAGTTAAAGACCTTTGCTCAGCTTCCTGGATCGTCCTGAAATCATAAAATGCACAGCTTGACTGGGCATCTTTGCTACATAAATTATCCATGGTCACAACCCTACTGAGTCATTACAGACACCCTTGGAGCTCCAGTAGTTCCAAGCAAGAGGTTTATTTCATGTTATTTCAAGCTTAAGCAAGAAAAGGACAGGAAATCTGTACTCCTTTCCAGCTTTGGAAGTAGAATGCTATTTTTATTCATTTCTTCTTAAGTTATTAGTTAAACCAAGGAAGTTAGGAGCATGGGGTGTGCAAAAACCAATCATAATAAGGAAGTGGAGAATTAAAGCAGCATTAGAAGTTATAACTGCTTTAAAAGATTTGCTGAGTTCAGTTAAAACTAGCTTCATGTTTGTTCTAAACAAACGAGGCCCATGGAAGCCTTCCCTTTGCCTTTAGGAGACACTGGATTTGGCTTCTTGCTCCTGGTGCTGTTCTACAGCTACTTGAAGCCCCTTATTGGAGAGCTCACAGCCCTCAAATCTGTTGTGTTCCCACATAAACTTTAATACTTGGAGTGAGATTCATCTCACCTAGTTTAAGTGATCTAGAAGTCAGATACCTGGGTCAAGTCAGTCATCTGAGCTCCTGTTATGGTCAAAGGGCAGATAGGCACCTTGAGAGGTCTTCTTAGGCAGCTGTTTCAGGATGATGTAAAGGGTTTTCTGAAGATGCCCATTTCTTTCCACCAACCACAGAGCCAATCTAAACATCAAGCTTGGGTCTGACATTTCAAGTCAAGTAGGGTGACACTAAGAGAGGTGAATCCCACTCCTGATCATACTTCATTAATATCATTCTGGAGCTTGATTTAAAATGACCTTTAATTCATTTTATGCTTAAGTTGCTAAGTATAAAGCAACTAGTGATTGACTATGCTTGTTTTATGTCAGCTGGCATCATTATAATTTATTACCTCTTTGGGTTTCAAGGTAATTGGTCTCAGCCCATGGGCTTCCAGGACCTGTGAAGGAGTTTAATGACAAGGTAATTACTGAAAAGTGTTTTTTCGGATATTCAACCACCAAAACTTTTAAATCTTAAATGTTTCCATAAATAAAAATATTAACAAATTCCTTAAATGAAGGGAGAAAAAGAGCTTTGTATCACAAACATTTAAAATATTTTTTTCTGCTGGTCTAAATAAAGGACAGCATTTTTGGGCTTCCAAACTAGCACCTCATTTCCCAGTGCCAGTAAAAGAAGGTAGTAGGAGCACTGAAGTGAGATACTGTCACAGCCCATTAACATCTATCATGTATTAGCTGATGGGAGAGAGTAATAGGAGAGAAGGCTGGAAACATCTTGGGAAGGTAGTTCTGCCTATGCCCTGCCTCATAGCAGGTTTGGCTTGGCATAAACTATTCCTTCATAAATGATTCCCTAACCCTTTCTATAGAAAATCTCCAATGACAGGAAGAGTCCTACTCAGTTTATTCTATACGTGTCTATTCCATAGGGCAATCGCTCTTGTGGGAAACGGAGGAAAGGTATAACCTTGATTGTGATTAGAGTCCTCTCAACCTTTCCAGCTGAAGAGGTAACACATCTCAGAGGTGTACAACTGTAACTTCTGGTCCCAAAGGTCCGTGACACACTGGCCTGCTTCCTCCCTAGTCCTCCCCCTGTGTAGTTCTCGGTGCTTCTCCAGCCTACAGTGATGGTACAGCTGTCAATCCATGAATAAATCTGGTGTTCAAATATTCATGGATAGGAGGGATAGGTGTAGCAGAACAAAGTACTGTGAAAGACTCTGGAAGAGCCAGACTTGGAGATATTCAACATTAGATCTACTGATGTGTTAGTGACAGAATAACAATTAATTAAAAATTAATTCCATTGTAAAGCTTCCATCTTGTAAAGAGGGATGCTATAAAGGTTCTCTGTAATGCTAGTTAATATATCAAAAACGAAATGTCCAAACCCATGTATCCACTTAAAGCCATTATAAAATCAGTATAAATTTTACTTGTAAGTTCCTGCCTCCAATAAATCTCCAGTTACTCTCAGCATTTGAAGTTTTTAATTTGAGAGGTTATCTTGGGTTTGTTGGAACAGTGTTGATGTTCATGGAGCTGAAGATGTAGGAACAGTTCTTTCAAAGCTGATAATCACATCCTGTCCCTCTCTCCAGGTTCTAACTGATGTCACTGCAGTATCTCATATTGCAATACTATGGCATGATATTTCTTTAGGACGTAATAACACGCTGCATATTCATATCTGCTCCAGTGACATGTGGGTCAGTTATTCCATTCTCATGGATCCACCTTCCTCAAGGTAGAGGTTTCTAAAGGCAACCTAGTCCCAATTCAGACTGGTACAAAAAATCCAAAAACTTGTACCTGTTATTAATCTGAGTAAAAAGCTCTCTTTCTCTCAAAGCTAAATGCAATTTGGCAAATGAGCCAGCAAGCAGAAAAAAAGCAATCAGCTGCATGAGTCTTACATATTTAGCATCAGCCCAGCCACTCTTTGGGGACCACATCTTTCCCTCTCCAATTAATCCCAGAGCAAGGTGAGAGAGGGGGGCCAAGTCTCCACTGGCTCCAACCGTCCCTTTCTCAGGGATATAAGGAAGGCAGGATGCTAGAAAGAAAACAAAACCGACTCCTGTCAGAGCTTACCCTCGATACACTCCTTCGAAAACAGAGAAGCCAGCACATGAGTGTGGTCACAGTAACATCCTGCAATCATGGTCAATGGCACCAACAGGACTGCTCTCGTTGCAGACTGGGATTTGCCCTTGCTCGCAGGCCAGCTGCCGTTTATAAAGAAATCAATTCCCTTCTGCATTTAGTTCTGCATTTAGTTTTGGAGTGGGGGGACCACAGCCCTGGGTGATTGCATCAACAGCCACACAGCCAGGCAGGAAGAACGTCACTCAGCTCTCCATTGCAGGGTGACCACCTGGTGTGGACAAAGCTATCTCTTCATTTCTCACTCCACTAACTCCACTAAACATTGGGTAACTCCTACAAACCGTCTCTGAGCCCTCTTCCCCCCACCGTGGCCCTCTGAGCACTGAATGTGTGGAAATGAAGAAACGGAGCCCAGGGAACTGCAGAAAAAGCAGGGAAGGGACCAGTCTATTTGTCGTCTTTTGCAGAGTTAAACACCTAGTTGCAGCTCCTTCACCTGCTGTGGGAGGAGGAGGATGCAACAGAGAGCAGTGCTGTACAGAGGGAGAGAAGGTGCTCTTTGCTCCTCACAGCCACACTGGCATGTCTCACCAGAGGGACCGTTCATGGACGTCAGCTAATGAACATCACAGCCACCCCTTTGGTTTCCCTGCTGCAGCGTCCGGCCAGGCCACCCAGTTTTAACTGCTTTGACAACCACGGCCACGTGAGCTGCTGACCAGCCGTGTGCTTCTGCACGGCTGCCTTGTAGCCCTTGCTCATGAACACTTGTGTAGGTCTCGGGGGGGTCTACTCACAAAACCAGGTGCTGTTCAAGCAGGTCCACTTGACAAATGCCAACACATCCAGTTTTCTATGTGGTAGTAGCCCCACCCAAAAACCCTGGCATCCCAAAAGACGGTGGCACATGTGACAGGACAAAAGTTAGAGACTTGAGCCTTTGTAGAAGAGCTCCGCCAGAGTCAGACTCATGCTGTCAGTCAAGCTTAGTCTTGAACTAATTACTTGACCTCTCAGAGGCTCATTTCCCAAACTTCTATCTGTTGCATCCCTTTCTCTCAGCCCTTCCTGTCACTTCTGCTCACACCCCACGTTCTTCAACAGAGGAATGGTCTCTAGCCATGATCTTCTATAGGAATGGTCTCAGCCGAGCTTTCGTCCTGATCTCTCACAACTACCAAGTCAAAAGACCAACATCCATAGCTTGATCCATTGAACTACACCCTTTAATGAAACAGTTAAAGGAAAAAAAAAAAGAAAAAAAAAAAAAAGAAAGGGGGATTTTCTTTTTACCATTGAATGCTTCAATAACTTGCTGGAGCGTTTCTAGGGATATTCCACTGTATCCTTTTGCTAGGACATTGATCCTCAGGGCCAACAGCATGCGAGATCTCTCTGGGCTCAAAGGTTTCCCCACACCTGAAACAGTAACTTTCTTGGTTACTAACCCACTACCAACAGCGGCAGAAAAGGGAAAACACCAAGCAATTTCTTATTACCTGCAGAATGCGAACGAACCAAGTTCACTTGAAGCTCTCTTTGGGAAAAAAAAAAAAAGTAAAAAACCAAATAAGTCTTGTCAGGTTTTATTTTGCACAAAGCAAAGGGAAATACTGAAGCAGCTCTCTCATCTAACCACAGAGTAAAAATGTACAGGGTCAAACTGCTCCCTCCTCTTCCTTTCCTGAAAAGAAAGGACGGAGAAAGCCGCACACGCAACTTACTGCAGCTTACTGTTTGGGATGACAGTCCTGGCAAACTTCCCAAACCCCGTGGTGATTCCATAAACAACTGCAAGAAATGTACACTACTGGTTAAGGAGGGAATACAGTGAAGGTTTCTAAACACTTAATAGTTAGAGGTAAAAATATTTACCTGTCTGTTCCTTTACAATCCTTTCAATCACTTCTCGTGATTGTTTGACTTTAGCTTCAGATTCAGGTGTGAGCTACAACATAGTTGAAATATAAGTTTATCTATTATTATTTAATTGTAGAAAGATAAACATGTACTTTTTAGCTACGTTTGTTCAGGATCTTTACCTTTATCTTGTAGAGCCCCTTTCCTAAATTGACCAAGTCCTTCGTTGTTAAGCTGTTGCCATCTAAAGAAATATACTACACCAAAGAACCACCTTTTAGTTTGGGATATGTACACTTATAAAGTTGCTTAATAATCAGAATTAAAAAAATACAGTCAAAACTCAGCAATGACAGGAAGCTCACTCATGCTTATTCATGAGACAGAAACTTGCTAACAAAAACATAATAAGCACATTACAATTTAGATTCCTAGACCCAGCCAACCTAGCAGCCCCTGCTCTCTTGAATGCTGCAGTGGCTGAACTTTCAGCACGTTCTGGTGAATAGCAAGATTTGTTACAGGGTTGTAAAATCATTGGCCATTCCTACCTGTTCTGGTTCTCGGTATTTGCTGTATCTGAAAGTTCTGTAAAGGAAAATAAAAGCCAGCCAGACAGGATTTCACAGGTAGTGACGATTCAATTACAGCTGGCAACGTGTTTTAAGAATGAAGGAACACTAAAAGAACAGGGAAATCTAGGAGATTATAAAACTTGAATTATAAAAAAGTTCACAAAATTCTCAAAAAAGGATACAAATGAACTCCTTCTGGCTGAGATGGTATGAAATCTGGAGACATTATATCTCCTTCTATAACTAGAAGAAATATGCAAATAAACGTGAACAGGATTAAATTGTATTCTACATATAAATTAATGTTATTCATCGCAATACACAGCAGTAAGAATTCTAATTTGCAGTTATCAGCCCCAAATATATTTGTATGCTTCTAGGAAAATAACAGGGGACTACGTAGATATTTTAAGGTACTCTAAAGGCAAAAGAGCCACCCAACCCTTGGACACATGCTCCATATAGCATATATGATATCATATGCAAATGATGTATATACAGTCCTGTAGCTTCTATGCCTTACACAGTTCTACACTTAAATCTAATGGTGCATTTTGGTATTTTTCCATAAAAATCATAGACACTATCTCAGGCACAATTTTAGGTAAACTAAACGACAGTTTGCTGACTCAGATGCCAACATGGTCACTCTGCGATGCGTTGCTTAAGGTTTTGCTTACCAACTTCAACAAACTCATTGTCCTCCAGAGCATCCTCCACTGTATCATCAAGATCCAGCAAGCCAAGTCCCTTGCACCTTCGAATGTAAAATTTTACATCTTCCACCGAGGCAAATCCCCCGTTGTCGGGTTTGTTTTTCATGTACCGTCTCACAGCTTCCTTTCCAAGCCACCCGATTGTGTTCGTGCAGTTTAGGCATGGCACTGCCAGCCATTCCCCTCGGACATGCACCGTGTATCTCGGCATGCTCTCTCGCCAAAATTGTCCCTTGACCAAGAAGGGCTGCAGTGTGCAGCAGCCTCACGTTTACCATGCGACCGCCTGAAGTCCCGTGTCTAGCTGGAGTCCAGTGTTGCAATCAGATAGAGGCAAAAATCCACCCCCCAAATCCCCACTTTTGTAAATAAGCGAGATCAATGTATCCAGCTGACTTCATCCAATCAAACCAAACCCAGGGAGCACACCCTTTTCATGGAAAGGCAAAAAACCCCCTCTATTACGACAGGAATTTTTGCCCAAAGATCATGTCAGGAGCACAGAAGTGAAAATCTAGGAGCTGGAGTTTATGTAGCAAGAATAGATAAATAAATCAGAATAAGCTGGTATGCAACTGTTCTATAAAATTAAGGGTTTAACAAAAGTTGACGGAGCTGTCACCTGGCAGTAGATCACACTAATGAAAACCACCACAAGGGACAGGGCTGCAAGACAGACACCCTATCACGGGTTGGTCATGGCTGCTAGGATTGAAAGGAGACTGGGTTATACCCATACATCCCTATCCAGAGCAGGATGAGAGCAGGTGGTGTAGGAAGCAAGCCTGCTTTGCTCAGTCCAAGCTGAAGTTAGAGAACATAATTTGGTATCCCAGGGGAGGAGGAGATTAATGAGTTTCCCTCCGTTACCCTTTCACTTACGCTCTGGAAGATGTTGCTAGAACAGGTAGGCACAAATATTAGGCCACACCTGCCGCTACCGAGACTGGTGCTGCTATACCATGCCTACTTTTGCAGGCAGATGCAGAGCGGAAAAGATGTGGAGAAATACCTGTTAAGATGGTCCCAAAATAAAGTTTAGCAATGACCATGTCGACACAGAAGCTGAAAATACCTTTGTCTTTAAAGACAAAACAGTAACAACACTGGTAGTCCATGCTACCCGCAATACTGTTCTCAAAGGGACTACTGTAAAGCGCACTTACCTGGGGTGAATTATTGAAGGGAATTTTGAGACCCATTGGTGGAAGCCTCTACGTGGCAGACATTGCAGGACAAGGCTAGTGAAAGCCATGCCTGCCACTGTTTTGTTTTTTTTTTTTTTCTACTCAGACAGTAAGAAATCAGGATTAGCTAGCAGCATAAACTCCAGCTGCTGAATTACTATGTATGATACTATATATGATATATGGGCTTTTATGACAAAGCATTACCCCAAAACTAGTAACATATTTCTAGCACAAAGAACAGTTTTCATTGCAATCTGATAGCTTGAACCAGAACCTGTTAACACCAGACATCCCCTCCTCCTACCAGAGCCTTGCCCGAGAGAATCCCTGTTCATTCACTTGATGCTGTAGCAGAAGCCTAATTAGATTTTGGGAGCGAATAAAAGGAACTGCTTAAATTTCTCACCTGAAATATAGAAAAAACTCTTTTCAGTGCGTTTTCCAGCAGAAGTTATCACTCATTCAGAGGAGTAGCAAGAAGAGAATGAATGGCTCATTAGGTCCTTAACACAAGAAAGCCTCTGAGTTCTTTACACACAAGGAAATCACACTGTTTTGGTTCCAAAGAAGCTAGTATTTTATTGTGTTTATTAAAAGCTATGTGGCACAACATTCACAGAAAGAATTTAAACTGATTTTTGAGCCTCAGTCACCTGGGAGTTAATTTTTCTATAATTTTTTATGTAAATTACTTAGCTACACATAGGTTAGAGTTGAATGGAAGAACTTGAGATGCCTTGAATCAAAATCCAACAGGGTATGTTCATGCCTTAATTTATATTAGAGCTGCCAGCATGAAAAGATGAATATCCTGGTAAAGTATGTAACTTAGCCCACTTGAAATCTTACACTGATCAAAACTCAGCTCAGAAATAAATTGCTTGACAAACCCTCCACTCCCACTCTGTGTCCGATTATTAAATCCAAACCTTTTGCCATGACCTACATTTGGTATCTTCCTCTTCTAAAACAGCACTTTTTCTTTGTTACTCCTCCATATGGGGTTACCTACGTCAACAGACTTAGTTTATGCTACCTGATCATTTCCAGGAAAAGCAGTTCTTCTCAAACTCACTTAAAAAAAAAAAAAACAAAACCAAACCACCTGTAGATGGCAATATTCACAACAGCGTCACCTAAACCATCAACTTGGACTGAAGCGCTGAAGCAATTACAGGAAACACAGCCCTCTGATTGTTCTTTACCTCATTTCGAAGTTGTTATATAAGTGGTGGTGCCCAGAACTGGTTAAAAAATGGAAATATTAAAAAAATTCAAATGGGGGAAAGAAAGACTTGGGCTTTAGTCCCCCATGCAATAAAGAGAAATTCTGAAAATATACAGTGGGTTGAAATAATTTAAATAAGTTACTAAAAGCATAGCAAGATACTAAATCTGAAATTTGGTAAAAATCCCAGGTTTGCTAAAAAAAGAAAACAAAGAAGTATTTCAGACAAGTGTTAGTGCACAGCATAGGATCCAATAGGAATAACTAAGTAAAACCATTATACTGTGATTAACATGAAGAATTGACTAATGTAACAAAGCCATGACAAATCGGGCGAGATGGAAATTCTGCTCTAACACTAGAATGCTGTCATCCATTCAGGTCTTCATAGCCCTCTTGGACCCATAATAAAAATTTCTCCCAAAACAAAGAAGAGTAAATAAACCAAAACTATTATTTCAAAACTTCCCATACATATCAATACACAAACAAGTAGACAACAACAAAAAGATTTATTTTTTAGTCTTCAGATACTTGAGGTTTCAACCATGTTGCTATGAAAAAGCAAGCTGTGCACAAAGAGCATACCATCCACAAATTCACTTCCATGTTTTTAAATTCCATGACTGACAAATGACTACATCTCAGAACCGCATTTTTGTGTGTTCTAAAAATCACTTGTAACAAAACCTTTCTCCCAATTTCACAGACTTAGCAATTTTGCTGTATTACTTGGAGGTGCAAAATAGAAAGTACTCAACTTGATTCGGAAAGTTCATTTTAAGCTAAATTATTACCAAAGCAGCAGAGCATTTTATGGCATAGTCAAGCACGCATATCAGCAGTTTGTGGAATCGGTCTCTTCTTTCTTTGAAATTTTCTTGTTGCTTTCTTTGCTTTCTTTGAAATTTTCTTGTTGTTTCTTGGTAAATTTGTCACTGATCCTGTTGCAAGTCTTTGCCCACAAGCATTGAAGTGACTGGGTGCATAGAGGCTCTATGCTCCAGAAATGCCTTGACAGTCAGGTCTCGACTCTTGTCAAAACTGTAAAGGTCCCTGTAAAAGGAAAAAAGAAAAAGCACCATTACAAAAATCTATGAGAATAGTACAATGGGGACTTTCTCAAGGTTGTACTTTTCCCTTGAAAGCCTCACATTGAGGTGCACACTGAGAGACTAAGCTTTCTTCTAGTAAAAAAAAGTCAGCAAATGGAAAGTGACTCTGAAGATAAGCTTGTTCACAGTATACGGAAAATTTTGTATTATATTACTTCAAAGCATAACATAAATACTATACATTCCATTATACTAAAAATGCCAACAGAATGAGCTCCTACAATTTGGAGATTACATTTACCTGAACAAGGGTCGAGTAAACTTCAGTCTTCCCTGCTCTGTTGCCATTTTTAGAGCCAGAGGAATAGCTTCTTCCCACTTGGACTTGAGGCAGAGGCGCAGCCATCTGGGGAGGGGGGGGGGGGGGGGAAACACCCCAAAAAAATTTACACTTTTATTTTCATTTGCAGTGGTTAGTTAACTTATGATTCAGTTCCCATAAACACTCTAAGCAGTGCTACGTCATCATGGGAATAAGATTCTAGCTAAGTTGAACATAAAATATTTAGTGTCAGACTAGCACGTTTCACAAGTGGACTTTTCTATAAAATCAGAAAAGTTTTTTTCCAAGTTTCTCCCAAATGGTCTGATTATTTTCTGCAGCTATGTATTTCTATTACAGTAGTGTCCAGTTGCATCACTCAGAATTAGAGCTGAATTATATATAGCACTTGTCACATTTGACCAAGTGATTAAAAAAAACAACAGCAAAACACCCAAACAAAATGTCACCAGCAACTGGCATGTTTTTGTTTTGTTTTAAAAATAAGAAGAAATTGATCTTGTTACAAGAAGTAGAAACTACTGCATGTTAGTTAAGGCAGAATAACTATCACTATTGCAAATGTATCCAAGTACATAACAGTAGCAAAATATGCAATACTTCAAGATATTTGTAAAGATTACTTACATCCTCAACAACACCTTTTTCTAACAGGTGACATGCATAAACACAATGTGTAAATACAAAATAGAAGAAATTAGGATGGCACAAGAATCAAGCCATTTAATTAGAAGCATTTCCTACTTGTTCAAAAACTTCCTTTGGTATTTACATTTTTTGATGAGACAAAAGCTTTGTGATAGCAAGCATTAAAGTATGATAAAAACGTATCCAAGTTGTGTTGAAAAAAAAAAACCACTGGCACATCAGCAGAAGAACTGATTAGGTAAATCCAGAAGACCTGTTCCTGACTAAAGCTTTTGAAAGATTTTTCAGGCATGTTTGAGTCACAGAGAGGCTCGCTATTGTATTATCCAATACCACCCCCAAAATAAAAGTTATTGGGTCATCAGGTTCCTTGTTACCATGACAGACAAAAATGAAGCACAGCTAATCTACCGCTCACTTCCAGTTCTTCTGCTAGACTGTATTTACCCAATTCATACATAAGTAACAGACTACGACTCTGGTAAGCACGCTTGCACATGCACTTACAAAACAACCCCTGAACCCCTGCACCAGTTATATACAACAGTATGTCTCAGACCACTTATGAAGTTTGTTTTATGAAAGCGTTTAAGATTAGAAAAATGCCCATACTAGAACAAACCTGAATCTTATTTCAGAATTGTTTATAGCATTGAAGTCATATACTTGCTGCATTCGTTTGACATGTGACACTGGAAGAGAAGGCTGAAAAAGGAAATTGCCTAGTCAGAGTAAGCCAGAGGCACACTTTAAGCCACACACTTCAAAAATAAACAGGTTCATTCAAGAATGACACTACAAAAGAATCAAAAGCTTACCATAACAAGTATTTGTATTTGTTTCTTTCACCTTCTCATAGTGGTATACTGCAGAAAATACAATTTTCTGCTGAGCAAAACAATGAACCATGTGTAACGGGATCTGGCATTTGAAGGGAAGAGCTAAGAGACATGGAAGTATTTACTCAATTAACTATGAAAAACTGGCAGTTATAACCTTGAAGAACTGAGAAACTGATAAAAGGGAACATCCTGCTTCAGAAGGCACTGAAAAACTGGACAATTGCCGAAGCACGGTAACTGGGGGAAGGGTGAAAGCGGCAGGGGTAGATCAAGACCACCGACTCAATTTAAGACCAAAAGGACTTGCCCCCCCACCTGTCTGTAGGTGTGGAGCATGTGTGCTAATTTACATAGCAAGCAAGGCTTATTTAAATGTAGCTAACCAGCAGCAGAGGGGATGGTAATTACTGACCAATGAACATAAATTTGGGTGGGTCTTTACTAATCATGTAACAGGATAAATACGTTGTGATTCCCGTGTGTGGTGTGCTACCTCTGTGGAATTACCACCTAGCACCCATCTCTGTGCAGAAATGAATTAAATAAAATAGCTCTGCTCTGTGTGTATATTGGCGTATTGCACACCAGGTGAATGACCCTGCTTTTGGGACAATGATAGTATTAGGGAAGGGGCAAGGAATAAATGTTAGCAAATTCCCACATCCAGTACTACTGAAACATTCAAAACGAAGTTTTTTTTTTCTGTCTTATTTATAGCTTATTTGCTATAACCTCAAATACAGACAAACTCAAGCACCTTATTTTGTTTTTACCTTTCAATCCAAAATACTCTATATGTTGGCTTGTTAGCTGAAGAGACAGACACACAATCAGGGAGGCACAGCTCAAGCTTTGAGTAACTATGTATGGTGAGAGCTGGTTATTTTCGCAAAACGTGTAAGAAAATGGACAACTTCATTCCAAAGCACACTTGGACTTCTGCGCCTGCTTCTGTGATACCAGAATCAAGTTACCCCAGGCATGCATTTACCTCCAGAAGCAACAGTGCCAAAAACTCAATCAACTGATGAGATGACATTTCCTTCAGGTCTGCTGAGCTGAATGAACCCAAATCACTCTCTTTTGCCTAAAAGAGAATGGTTACTTGTATTTCAAAATACAATCAGGTGTAATTTTTTGCTTGGACATCTGCATTTACTACTGAGCCATTCCACATAAAAAGATACTGATTTGTATTTGTGCAGGATGTTACAAAGAAGGGGAAGGGAAGGACTTAAGCTACTGTCTGATGTTTGGTATTCTTCACTCCAATTTTCACTTGTTTTCTCTCCACTGATCTTTTTCCCTCCACTGTTTTTTCTGTTAAGTGAAAAGCCACAGAGCTAACAAAAGGAAGGTATGCTGAATTCTCTATTAGTTGTATGAGTTTTATGGTTGAAATTATGAGAAAATTGTACGGTATTAGTTACTTATTATGATTCATGTATTTCAGGTTTTGATGAGAAATGCATACTAGCTCCAGTATAATGTAGGGGAGTTACTGCTAATACAACATAATCAGTAATGTAGAGATACCTTGGAATTTGTTTTTAAATCAAGCCATAGTATGAGGGTTTCAAAAAGAATATTCTGTTTGGTTACTACATACACATAACAGAAAGCTGGCTGTGTGCCTTGTTAAAATACGTACAGTACTTCACGTACAGAAGTCATAGCAAATCCACAGACTCTGTGACGAAAGGCTAGTCGATGAAATGCAAAATCCCTGGCAGCCATACTATCACCATAAGTACGTTCTCTCTCAGCAAGTGATAGATTTCAGAAGAGAATGGCTCACTTTGTATAAAGAGAACTAGCTTTTCAAGACACAGACACCTGAGCATTCTTTAACCACTCACTTTGATCCATCTTTGGCTCAATGCAACACAAGCATTTGATAGTGTCATATCATACCTGTCAAATATTAAAAACAAAGGATCACACTTTGGAAACACAAAAAGCTCCTGTAATATTTTTACGAGAATGCTTAGAAATTATTTTCAAATGGCTCCATGTGTTCATTGTAGGCTCCAACTCAATATTGCAACACAATTTACAAAAGATCTATTACAATGAAATATATTTCAGTTTTAGTTAGAAGCACTTTGTGCATAGGTGACACTATCCCTTGATCCCATACACTCCTAAAATGATCAATACTTCTGAGCATATATGCTTGTACATATATTATAGCTTATAGCTGAAAAGAGAATATTGTTGTAACAAACTGTCAGAAAAAAGAATCTTTCCTGGCAACTTTCAAAGCAAAATGAATTTCCACCAGAATAAAAACTTGAAAATATTAACATTGGCATTTTTTCCTCCTATATGCACATATATCGATTTCCACATAGTACTAGGACACTTTCTAATAAAATGTTTGTGGGAAGACTTTCACTCTGTTTACGAACTGCTTTATGACTGTTTGGAAAATCACACGCAATCTGGAGAAGGAAAAGAAGAACTATAAAAGAATGCAGCTTACGTAGGCTTCACTGGTGGCATTCCTGGAGCATGAAACCACGAGTTCCAATCAACTTTATCAAGAACATCTACCTACAAAGCAACACAAATTCTTATTCAATTTTAAGTGTTATTTTTGGAGAAAAACATACCCCACGAAAACTAGTTTCAAAGTTTTGGGTTTTTTTAATATCCTTCCCATTACCCTGGAAAATCCTATAAAGATTACTTCAAAACAAAATATTCCCTTCTAGGAAAAGAACCAAAACATCATAATGCAAATCCATCTTCGTAAGATGCCAGACTACATCATATTAAGATCCTGAGATAGCG
Source organism: Pelecanus crispus (assembly GCF_030463565.1). Taxonomy (NCBI): domain Eukaryota; kingdom Metazoa; phylum Chordata; class Aves; order Pelecaniformes; family Pelecanidae; genus Pelecanus; species Pelecanus crispus. Next base: position 52,882,972 of record NC_134643.1, read on the forward strand.
AAAGACAAATAACTGGTCCTTAAAGAAGGTAATTCCTGAGCTATGCCATAGTTTCACATGATGAAAAGGTTTCAAGCAATTAGTTTTAAATACTACCCAACCTTATCCTTGAAGTAGGAGTACAAGAACTTCTTCCAGTCCTCCGTTACTATGCTCTTATAAGCAAACTGCTGAATGTAAGCCTTCAAGAAGCCCATGAAGACATCTAACAGTTAAAAAACAAACTGTTTCAGTGTTTGAAATTAAAATGGGAAACAATAATATATAAAGTCTGACTAACACATACCTGGTCCTCCAAGAAGTTGTTCAAGGTGAAAAAGCAAAGCAAAGCCCTTCTCATACGGAACAGATGAATAGGCAACATCAGGATCTACTTCACTCAGATTAGGGACGAGGTTAGTTGCAGGATTGTTTTCTCCAAGGGTATTTATCTGTCAGAAAGACACAAGAAAATATGTTCATCTAGAAAAACCAGCACTCTTGCGAATCACTACTAATCCTATTTATAAAGGTATAATGCATCCAAAACTAAGATGGCCTCATTTCAACGCATTCTTTCTCATTCTTTTCCCTGAAGTTCTGAATCTGCACAAAACATAGTTTACTACACTTTTTTTCCATTTTATTTTATCAGTGTCTGATTGTGTATCAGACAGAAAGACATTAGGATCAATCACCCTGTGCTCCAAGCTGTCTCAAAGCAGTAAATTACTGTCATGTCTGTCACAATCACAACCACCTAATAAACTACCTATATTTATCCTTTTATTAACAAACTATTTAAACTACAAGGAAATATTCATAGTAAACCAGGTAAACTGCATCACCAAACTGAATGAGAGGGCTGGAAATATCACAGGCTAGAAATCTGAAAACTAACTATGCTACCTAAACACAAAACGAAACAACCCTTCTAGACAGTAATGGATTAGGAATATGCTCAGTTATAACACAGTACACAGCAAAAAAAGAAATCAGTTACCTGCACGAGGCATTGGAAATTCTGATGGTCATGCCTGCAGATAATTTTGACAAGCTTTCACTGCTTACCAATATGCTAACAGCTAATACTGCAATTTAGCCATACCCAGAACAACCAAGAGAGTCTGTAAAAGATGTTCATCCTTACAGAACAGCCTAAAACAGTTCAAAAAACTTCATCCAATCTGAGTATATTAAGCTATTACCATGGGAAGAGATCATATACCTTGGAATCAAAGTTGTTCATCCTCTAATAAGAAACTGTTAGGAAAGCTGACTAGACAAGTCTTATTTGTGGGAAACACAGGAATCAGCTTTATTTTATTTAGGTATATGCTTAAACATAAAGTTATCATAACTTTAAAAATGTTTACCGTATTCTGCAGTTCCCGCCAACCTCCTAGGGCTTTAAAGTGCCTGAACTGCTCACCGAACAGCTGACCACCAATCCTGCGTTCCAGGTATACAGTATGTCCCTCATTCAGCCTGGAAATACATTGATAAAGTCAGCACTAGTAGGATGGCAAAATGAATTTAGTTGGTCTCTTTACAGCTAAATATTAAAATATGATTTGTATTGCATCGAACATAACACCTACCAAAAATGCTCCCATGTTTTGTTTGTTACCAAGTTTCCTGTCCAGCTGTGAGAGATTTCATGAGCAATAACCTAAAACACAGAAAACAATGGCAGCTCTACCATTTATACTCCTCTGGAAAATGAACTTCAAACCCCAACAGAAAGAAAAAAATCTGAATGGGATCTCATTTACTGTACTACATTCCCAAAGCCAGTTAGCACTCACAGCTCTGTAAACTCAGCCATATAAATTTTGTTTAGAGGACTAACACTATCCTACCAAACCTTCTCCAGAAATAATTTCTAATGTCCGGCCTGCAAGCCACACTGATCAACAAAAATAATTCCTTTGGCAGCATGGCGCAGGTACTTGTTTATGAAATCACATTTCAGAATACTGAATCCATGCCAAGTGATGGACTAGTACTACTTTCCCACCTAAGCAACTTCTGCAGTGCTGGGATGTTCTAAAATATCAAACAGGAAGAAAACAGTCACCCCTAGAAGGGTAACGATGCATGATACATTAAAAAGTATCCATGTCAAATATTTCAGTACTCTTGGGATATGACAGGGTTGGGTTTTTTTTTTTTTTTTGGCAGTATATCAGTCTAATAGGAAGACATACGAGATAAAACAGCATCCAAAGTACTCAACTTTCCAGAAAAGAACCAGAATTTACTCAAATTGTACTCATGATTTCCATTTTAAAAGGAAACTGTGCACAACGTGAGTTCTAGTGCACAGACAGACATACAGAGGAAGAAGTTCCCTAGAACCACTTTCGATGAGATCACTTCAGTTGTGGTTTTTAAACATATCTATACATAGGACAGGAAAAAAGGTACTGAGCAGCTGACTTCAGTCAGCCCCCTATGCATACAGGCACCCATGTTATTTTCATCTGCTCATTATACAAAATAGATATGTCTGCAGTTTTCTACAGTTTACTTAGAACTAAATCACACTTTGTAAAACTTTTTGAGTTACTACCTTAGCTTTTAATTCCCCCAATGAAAATGAGACCAAGTTTTCAGGTATCTATTACAAGGGAAGTTAAGATACAACTTCAAGTTGTGTTCTACTTGAAGACATGAACTTATTTTGCACTTACATTTGATAGAGATCGATCACCTGCCTAAAAAAAGAAAAAAATAGAGACAGGGCAGTTGTCAGTTCAAGTAAACCTCTAAATATACCACTTAATGCAGTTTCATGTATGATCCCTAACTCCAAAGGAGGCAGGAACATTTACAGTTCTTTCTAGGAGGAAGATTAATCCAATTTGTGGATTAATATCCATCACTTGATGGATAAGCAAGCCCTAAGGAAAAGATTACTTTTATCAGTGTTACACTTACCAACAGTGTTGGAGTTACAAAAGTAAGACAAGGATTCTCCATACCACCGTAAGGAAAAGAAGGTGGTAAGACTAACAGATCATACTGTCCCCATACATAGGGTCCTGCTAAGTCTTCTGCTGTTTTCAGCATAGCTTCAGCCTGAAACAAGAATTCACATTAGTTTCTAACATGACTTCTGACTACAAACACTGAACAAGAAATAAGCTATGGATCCCATACTTCATTCTCTTTCACCTTGGCATGTCCCACGTGCAAAATGAGTACAAGACTGGATCAATATTTATTTTCAGTAGTAGTTTTGTGTTGCAACAGAACCGCAGCAATTTTGGGGTGGGAGGTAGAGAAAGGAGAGCTACAAAACACTGAACTTCAGTCTGTCCCTTTTCCAATACTATGTGAAACAGTTAGTTGACAAAACATTTTTTTGTTAATTACCCACCTCAGCAAATTCATAGGCTGATTTATCCACTAGCTCCTTTTCAGCCCACACCAGTGTCCTTGGGCCAATCTTTCTGTTGAAAGTAAAAATGCCACTAAGACACTATGAACTAGAAATAATTCTATGGGAAACTAACACAGAGAGCATATGTTTAAACTGTGTTCATGAGTAACCCATTTTGCCGAAAAAACTCATTAGAGAGTCTTTGTCTCTTTTTCCTCTCCACTGCTAAAGTAAAGCTTTAGAAAACAGATTACACACATCCACTATTTGGGAAAAATAAATAGGAAATGTGTTTACAGATTTTAAAATGCTGTAAACCCCTAATATAAAAGCATTCTTACGGGCTAGATTAACATATTCTTGGGCAGATGAGCAACGAGGCTTAAGCTATAATCTTCTGCCTTTTGTACATGAGGCTGTTACCTGAGGAAAAAGATACTATTCTCTGAGCTAGAAACTAGAAACAAAACCTAGAAACAAAAAAGATAACTCTGAAGATTTATTATGATTATTACTATTTATACTTTGTGCAGAACCACTCACCTGCTTTCTAAAGCTCCAACCACTATTGCAATCAAGTAGAAAGGTATGGGAACCTAGTGGAGAACATGAGAAAAAAAAGAAATCTTACTTGTAATGTGAGCTATCACCACCACTGATTCAAAGAAAAACAAAGTATGTAAATAAAGAATTGTGCACATTTCCTCCATAGTTTCCTGCCCTATGTTATAATAAAGGCATTTTTTTTCTCCCCAAATGATATTCCTTTAACTACAAGAAGTACTTGTTTCACAGCTGTTTCATGCAAAGGCCACAAAATTGTATCATCTCTGTTTGAAAAAAAATCTGCATATACAAAAGCATACAAAAATGCTACTGGTTTGGTTACTGTTCAAAATAAAGTCAGTTTTCCATATTCATTCCAGTTCCATTAAATTTTATGGAAGGAGATACTGCTCAGATAAAGGGCAGTTGTATCACAGAATCATTTAGGTTGGAAAAGACCTTTAAGATCATCCAGTCCAACCATTAACCTAACATTACCAAGTCCACACTAAACCAATTAAGGGTAAACTAGACTAAAACATGTCCCGAAGTGCTACGTCTACCCGTTTTTTGAACACTTCCAGGGATGGTGTCACACAGAAAGATGCAGGAAGAGCTTTCATGAATTCAAGTAAACAAGAATATTGATGGATACAAAAGATTCATCAAAATCAAAATATATGTATCTGATTTCCATGTTTGGAATTAAAATAAATTCTAAATATTTGTTATTTTAATGATAAAAAATTCCAAAGCTACAGTATCTTTACAGAGAAATGCCTTCTCCAAGTGCTCTGGAAACAAACAGGGATAATACAGCCATCCCTGTAGAAGTTCAATTTTATCTGACTAAACAATGTTAAATAAGCAAGTCTTTAAATCATAATTACTTGGAGACAGCATTTCAGAAAATTTTATTCCACCATTATCCCCAAACCATTTCAATATCATTTACTAAAATACCCATATAATCATGTGTGTTTTAATTTTACATATTAACCCACAGAATATATTCTTGAAAAGATTTAAGTCCATTGACTTGTGTAATAGACAAGTTATTAAAAGCCTGTCAATGTATCCCTACATTTTGATGCCCAATTTGCTAATCTGAAATTTTGAAATTACTTCAAATCTCAGTGGCTGTTGCTTACAAATTCATTTTGACAGAGGCTGCTCTCCACTGAACTTCTTACCAGCCTGGCTATGCAGGAACAAAAACAGTAGTTTTAGGTAAGCTCAGCACACATACATGTCCAAGAGTTTGATGCATTTGCCCTTTTCATCTAAGGAAACACATGCCTTTTCTAATAAATCAGTCTCGTGTTTTTGTACGTTAGATGATGTGTATGTCTTTTTTTAATGCATTTGCCTTTTTCCATTTATATATTTTGTGTTTAATGCATTTGACTTTGCTAGAAGAGGCATGTGTTTCATTAAACAAAAAAATTGATCTAATGGCTTTCTGTATTAGAAAGTGGAATATAATTTCAACTAGACTAGATGTTATTCTTTTGTACAGGTCCACCAAACTTATCAACAGTGTATTTCTAGATAACATACAGCTCTGGATAACATGCAACACAGAAGCCTTATGCACTAGACCGAGAGTGGCAAACGTTCTTGGCTCCACAGAGAACAGAATGCTGCATATTGAAGAGCTCACAGATAAAGTAACAACTTTTTCTCTCTCTCCTCTCTTGCCTCTCTCAGGTTTCACATAGCAGCCAAATCAGCCCAACAGCTGCTGCAGTTTGGAATAGGTTCCCCTTCTCTGCTCCAGTCACACAATTCCATCCCTCCTTGCAGTCATTCAGTCCCTCAGCAGCCCAGATCAGCTTACTACAACAATTTCTTTTTTAAACTTATGTTAATTTTATCCGCTTGTTCAGCAAAATGAACTAGGGTCACCAAGAGATCCCATAAACATCGGAACTGTAACAAAAAATTCCAGAAGAGTAAATTGAGACTGCCACTTTAGGAGCAGTGGAACTATTAAACTAGCTGCACCGCTTAATAAAACTTCATCCTGAGAACGGTAATCTTTGATTAGCTGGAGATACTTTCCATAAAAGCCAAAGTTCTCACCTTTAAAAACAAAACACCCCAAACCCAAAAAACCTCTTCTGTCAGAATTTGCCTAACTTCAAGTTAAAAATTGGTTCCAATGCTCAGCTTCACTCCTAAGATCTTGGTAAGCTTAAAATTTGCAGGATCTGTTTTCCAAAACTCATTCCCATGTTATTCATCTCCATGCATTATTTCCCAAGAATCAGTGCAGGCAGAAAGGGTTTTGACAGTATCAGCTTTGGGTATACTAAACATTTTCAAAACTCTAATTTGGCTTTTCTGGGAATGCCAAAACAACCAGTAAACACCACCAGCACCTAGTGGTTGACTTTTCAGAGTTGGAGATTCATAATACCTCATATTTCTACAGTGGCAAAGACCCATGGTGAGTCACATGATTAAGCGATGACATCAAAACCGTATCTGAAGTGATTGCAAACCGCACGAGTTAAGAATAAGGCCTTAGGCATCTGTTTACTAGCCTGGAGCACTTACGTTCTGACTGAACTGGTATATCTTCCGACTGCTGTCCTCTGGGTCAGGCATCTCTCCATCGCGATTAGCACTCATAAGAGCCACCAACTCTTTAGGAACGGATATCTGAAAGTTTACCCGACTGTGAGGAACTCAGTTGGCATGCGGGATTATACAATATACTAGAAGCACAGATAGCAGTAAAAGTAGCCCCGATTTGTTCTGTTATTAAGTTATCTCTGTCAAGTAGAATATAAAGCATATAGAAAATTTGTCTTAAAGGCTGACAATATTTAATTAACTAGAATGATTACCTCTGATAGAAGTTAAAAGTTTCACTTTCTTCAGACTACTGAACTGTAATGTCACATTGTGCATCTCACTTTTTGCTTCCTTAGAACAATAAGACTATTTACGCCAGGACTGCAAAGATCCCCTAACTATATACCAGAATATATTACTTCAGGCATATATGAGAGTCCTTTCAAGTATTTTCACTTTACAGCACTCTTTGGTGTCTTACTGTCACCTTTTCCTGATTTAAGAACATATTTCTTTCCAACTACTTTTTTTTCTTTTGGAAGTAAAGATACATTTGAATGAAAAAAGAGATGATATACATAAAAGAAAATGGTAAAGCTAGAGAAGTGCCACAAGGAAGGTAAGCAGTTTTTGGCTCTTACATTAAGCTAAAAGTCAATATTCTCTTTTTTTTTTAGGACACATGCCAGCAGCTACCAAAAAAAAAAAAAGCACCCATTATAGTAGTTGTCTTTAGTTAGACACACATGAGTTAGGTTCATCTACCTCTGCATAGTAGGTTAGTTTCACAGCAGGTGTGTCTTGGCATGGAAAGATGGCTCTGCAGTGGGTAGCCTGGAGAGGGGGAGGGGAAAAAAAAAAAAAGAAAAAGCTAAAACATAACAATCTTTCTAATGCAGAGGACTAGAAATAAATCAAACTAATATATTATATTGGAAATCTATGCAGCTCCTCCAGCAAATTCATTATCTACAAACCAATACTTGTTATCACTTACAGTAGTTTTCATAGTTAAGGGTTTTCTAAAAGAAATAATAGCAGGTAAGACAGATCAATAGCCACATATATCGATTGTAAAGGACTGCATGTTCTTCAACAAGAATACTGGATTGGATAAAGCAGTTCTGGAATTATTAAATTGCAAACATATAATAAAATCTCAGCAATGTCCTGACTTACTAAGTGTTTTCATTTAGGGCCTTTGACACACACAATTAGACGTTACGGGCTAATGTACTTTCCCCTACTAGCCGCCTTCTCCCACTCTTTAGAAACCACAGGGAATTACAGTGGTATGTAAACAACAATTTAAAAAAAAAAAAAAAATTAATCAACTCAACCTGACACTGGCTGAAGAGAAATGGGTGTTTCTTTCCAGATGTTTGCTCTGGAGTAAACCATTGGAGAGCTGAAGACTTTGGAGAGCTTTCAAAAGAGATTTCGACAATTGCTTCTTGTCCCCTGTGTAATAAAGAATATAGTCAGACTGTTTTGACACAACTCCTGATCACTACTGAAATTCCTCTACAAAGATTTCTGGAACATAGGTCTGCAGCACTGTCTCAAAAGCATTAAAAGTAAGAAAAAAACAAGTAGCATATTAAAAACAACTCTTCCCTTTCAACTATGATAGTAAAAATTAGCTAGTTTATTTCAATTTTAATGTCCCAAGACACTTCTATTATTGTTTTTACTAACCAGAAACCTTTCTTCTCCTCTCTTCAAGGAGAACATGGACTTTTTCTTTACATCATTTGGACCTATATACGTATCATTTTGTCACAACTATCTAAAATTGTATATGTCAGTATAAAAAACCCACTGCAATAAGCAAACAAAAAGGTATTTAAAGGCTATATAAGAACATACATGTCTTAATAACATAGGATTTGTGTATTCTGTAAATTAAAAAAAATTAGATTTTGCAGCTGCTGTTGTGTTCAGTATAAGTATGATCCTTAAGCAGGAAAAAAAAAAATACTGAAAATAGTAATTACTGGAAAACCCTATTAACAGTAGTGTTAACAAGAAAAAAAAAGTTCAAATTTTATTCAGGGTTTCAGAACTGATATAAAGCAAAAACTAACAGTTCTGTGCAAAACAGGTACCAGCTGGCTAACAAGAGAACACACAGAAACCTGACACATTCACACTCTTATTTTTCAAAAACATACCATAACCATCACTGACACCAAAAGCACACAGAAGTACCTGCTTCTGTTATCAGAAAGTTCCAGGTTATACATGCAACTCTCTGGAATTAACAATCCAACCATAAATCAGAACAAACTTCAGCTAATCAGAAGAGTTGGACGCTAGATAAGCTGACCAGGTATACGTACCTGGTTTATAACTGGTATTCCAAAGTACGTATTTGACAAGAAAAAATAATTTGTATTACCATAAGGCACATTGCTTACTGAACAGTCAGACTTTCAGCTGTAACTCCTACCCTTTCCTATCACTGTTTTATTGATATTTGCATGGGGAACTGTATCTCAAAGAAGATTACAAATTCTTACGATCACGACTCCTAACTCCCTCGTTGTAGCTTTTTTCTTACAAGGAAATCTAGCAATAAAAGAAAAAAGCTGAAAGCAAACCAAAAGAAACAGGCCTATGTTTCCGCTGTGGCCTGTTTGTTCAAGTACTTTATTTGTTCAGTTTCAAATCGGATCATAAGCATTTCCCCAGAAGGAACAGCTGTCGTATGACATTCCTTTCTCTTCCACATTATGTGTGTTTCTGAATTGCACTAATTCAGAGAACAACAACAACAACAACATTAGAAACCAGGCATGAGTTTGTAGAGGTAGCAACCAGTTTTGAAAACAAAACAGTAAGAAGCAACTTAGTATACCATTTTATTCAAACAAGGGAACCTCCTTACACAGTCATGGCTTTCAGCTTTGGCACATGAGATACCATAGAGTTACAATATGTTGTAAGAAAACTGCCAAAAAATGTTTTGTAATTTGGCAACAGCCTCTTCATTCACGCAACTTCAGAGGTAGATTATGGTTAGTTCATTCTCCATCATGCTGCCTAAACTCGAGTTCCAGTTTTTAGGGACTTGGGCTTAGTGTAGCCAATACAATAAAACATTTATTATCTGAAAACATGTTTCTATCTAATCATAGTGATAAGCTGCAGTTCTACAGAAATGCAGGATCAGCCCTTGTGTAAAAAAAGGCAAACAGGGTTTCTAACTCCGTATGTGCCATACTGTAGCAATTCTGAACGTGCCAAAATTCAGGTAGTTGAAGCAGAAAGAATATTACTGATGAGAAGCACTGGAAAAAATGTGATACATTACACATTATTTTGCTACTTACTCTAGCAGGTCATTTTGTACATGATATAAGACCTGGGGACGGGTACAAAGACTCCCAAAGTTTTGGCTGTCTAATGAACACCAAATATTAAATTCATCTACAAGACCATACCAAATAAATGCAACACCCTAATTTATAAGTCCCTTTGCAAGTTTTACACAACGACCCTACAGGCAAACAAGTAGCTTATACAGTGCATTCTGGAAACCACCTAAAGGAACAGGGAGAAGTGTGTACCTTCTTAGTTCAAAAGGAAGTGTGATTTCCAGGGGGGTCCCCTTGAAACTGTGCTTTTCTCCAAAAACATATTTTGCATCCTGTCCATTTACGGTCACTTTAAATACCTGTACGTCTTTTGTATCCAAGACCTGTAATGAAGCAAGTATTACATACTTGTTAAATAGTGTAATAATTAACGTAGCACTCATGTAATGTTAAGCACAAGTCTCTCTGAAGGAAGAAGTATTTCCTAAGTAAAATCGGAAAAGCTGAGTAACTATGTTGAGCACTGGGAAGCAGCATTTTAAGAGAGTAGCCCCGAACTTACAAAACCAGAGGGGGAAGAGGAAGGAAACCAACTTCCAACTATGAAAGTGGAAACAATTTGCCAAGTAAACCAAAAGGTAAAAGACTTCACAGTGCTGGTATGAAATGAGGACAGTGATACAGAAGCCCCTGCCAAGGCATCCATCCTGGAACTAGCTGCTGTGAATCAAGACTTCCACGCAACAGAAGATGAATTAAGTAATGCAGCGTGAGTGCAGTTTTACTCTTTATTATTAACAAAAGGGATTTTTGTCCCAGAAAATAAGCGCCAATCACAAAAGGATTTTATGGAGCCAGCAGGAAAAAAAGCCCACAAACCCCAAACTTCACTTTGCATGTAAAGCAAAGCTGAAAAGGTTCATATTTGCATAGGCAACCGAGAAAGCAGCTGGCATAGTAAAACACACGCGTGAAAAAGCCATAAGAAGCGTAGTTTTCCAAGGGTTTATTCCCACCTTTGGGCCACAGGCTCTTCGCCATTTTAACGGGATACGCAAACAGGTATTTCCACCCCTCCCCTGCACCATGCGCCGGCCGGAGGCGCGGGAAGCCTGGGCTGCCCGGGGGCAGCGAGGCGCCCTTAGCCCGCGGCTGACGAGCACGCCCGGGCCGCAGGCGAGACCGACCGGCGGGGGGGCTCCGACCGGCGGGGGGGGCCTCCGACCGGCGGGGGGGGCCTCCGACCGGCGGGGGGGGGCTCCGACCGGCGGGGGGGGGCTCCGACCGGCGGGGGGGGGCTCCGACCGGCGGGGGGGGGCTCCAGCCGAGCGGAGGCGGCGGGAGGGAAGGCAGGCAGGCAGGCAGGCAGGCAGGCAGGCAGGCAGGCAGGAGCGGGGCCGACGGCCGGCGGAGAGAGCTGAGGGGAGGCGACGCCGCGGCGGGAGGGGACGAGGCGCCCCCCGGAGCGCGCCGCCCGGCACCCACCGCTCCCCCTCAGGCGGGGGCTCCGCGCTCGCCCCTCACAAGCCGCGGGCAGCGCGGGCCGAGCCGCCGCCTCCTCCGCGGCGCGGGCAGCGCGGGGGTCGCGCCTTCCACACCCCACCCCACCCCCGCCGTTACCAGGCAACGCAGCGCCTCGCGCTCGGCGCGCACGGTGAAGGCCGCCGCCCCCCGCAGCGCCCGCGCGCCGAAGTCCACGCGGCAGCGCAGGTAGAGGTGCCGCGTGAGGCAGCAGGACGGGGAGGCGAAGGAGCAGGGGTCCGCCATGGCTCGCGCGCTGCCCGCCCTGCGCCGCCCGGCCGCGGGCAGCGCCGCAGCCGCCCCGCCCACCGCGGTGTAGGGGGGGGGGGGGGGGAGGGAGGGCGGCCCTCCGCGGGCAGGGAGAGGGCAGCGCGCGGGGAACTACGGCCCCCGTGCTGCCTTTGCGGGCGGGGGCGGCGCGAGGCGCGGCGGGAAGCGCCGTGGGCCGGGAGAGGGGAGGGGCCGGCGCGCGGGCGGTGCGCCTGCAGCAGCCATCTGGCGGCCGCCGGGGAGGTATTACTCGTACAGTTCCTCGTTAGTATAGTGGTAAGTATCCCCGCCTGTCACGCGGGAGACCGGGGTTCGATTCCCCGACGGGGAGGTACAAAGTCTTTTAATTTTTCTTTTTCCCCCACCCTGCTTCCCCGATGCGCCCGACTACCCCAGAGGCAAAAAGCAATGCTTTGCGAAATCAAAGGCGCTGTCAGAGAGCCGCTGGAAGCGTGCCGCGAGTTTAAAAGCAGGAAGCACAGAAGAAGGCGGCAGCCGGGGCCTCTCTGCCCACCTGCCTCAGGCCTGGGGCGGCCGGGGGGGGGGCGGCTGCAGGGCTTTGCAAGCTCAGCTGCTTAACTGAAAGAATGTGTGGGGAAAGTGTTTTCATATTTAAATGGCTCAAACAGCTGAATCGGGGGAGGGGGAGTAATTAAGCCTTCCAAAACCATTCACCTTTTTTCTTAAACTGAGACTGGAAAAAAAAAAAAAAGCCAGCCTCACCAAAACCTGTGAGGTAGAAACAAAGGGAAGAGGGGCAGGTCAAATGCACATGGCAGAAGAGGGAAGGTGGAAGGCCGAAGGACGTCTCCTGCCGTGCGGTAGCCAGCCCCTCGTTTTAATCCTCAAAGTGAGAACTTCGGGCACCAGGAAGCCCTGAGGCCACGCTGGATCCCAACCCGGGCCCATGCTTCCAGCCAGCGGGCCAGGGCCACCTGCGGCACTCGCTAAGAGTACGTGGCAAAGCAACTGCGAGGCTCCAGCATCGTAGAATCGTTTAGGTTGGAAAAGACCTGTAAGATCATCCAGCCCAACCATTAACCTAACATTACCAAGTCCATCACTAAAGCAATTAAGGGTAGAGTAGCAAGTTCATGTTTCCTGGCTTGGTGGCTGGATTATTTATAATGCATCCCTGCTTGCATTTACTTAGTATCATCAGAAATGCTTGTTTAGGCACCTCCCCCGCCTTTTTTTTTTAATCCTTCCGCCAAAAGGCATTATTTATTTATTTATTTATTTACTAACATTTCAGCACAAGGATACTGAAAGAGGTCTCCTCCCTTCTGCGGGAGGCCAGCAGATGCTGAGCAGTAAATACAGTCACCCACATTTCTCTTTCTCCAAGTCAGGAAAGACCTCCGCGGCTGATCACACATAAAAGGTGTAAGGAATTAGGACCCGAGACAAGAGGCCAAGGCACCCGGCTGGGAGGGGTTCGGGCTGTGTGTGCCTGGCGTTCAGCGCGGGAGGCCTCGAGGGCCCTGCTCTGGCCCTGGCTTTGTGCGCTCAGACAGTTTCAATAAGATGAATTTGATGCCCCGACCTGGGCATTGAAAGCAAATTATTCCATACCATGAGTGACCTCGCATCAACCATAGAAACACAGCAGCAAGCACTCAAGTGAGGACATACACAAGAAAAATTATCTTTGTGCAGAAAGAGCTAAGATCCAATTTGACAGCAAAATTTGGTGATTAGTCTTGACAAAACATACAATGCCGAATGCAGAACATAGCCTTAGAAATCAGTTCCTGAAACAGCACGTCTTCAGCCTGCGTGCACACAGCCACGGGAGCAACGCGCCAGGAGCTGCAGGGAGCTGCAGGCACAGGAGCGGTGCAAGGCTTGAGGTACAGTGCAAGACCAAGAGGTGCTTTCCGTGGGCTCAGCAGCTGGCGGCAAAGCCCATGGGCCTCCCGAGAGCATCCCACTGCCCCAGCTGTCCCATCTGCGTGTGTGACCCTGAGATGGGAATGTGAGAAGCACATGAAGAAGAAGGGATGTGACAGGGAGCGTCATCCACAGTGACACCCTCGAGCTTTGTGTAGACCAGCTTGCTTAGAGCCACATGCAGACAAGCCCAGATAACAGGATAGGAGAGGAAGAATGTTTCAATGGGTCTATTGCTGCATGTATTATAGAAAGAAGAAAAAACAACCCAAACATTTTTCCTTTTGCAATTTCTGAATTTCCTCCCATGCCTGCTTCCCTTTCTCAAAATCCACATATATATGTCATCAGAAACACAAGGAAACTGATTTTGTTTAGTAGGCAGTTTATTTCAAAACAGAGGATGTACCATAAAATAAGATGTAAGAACCATTTAGTAGTTCATATGTGTTGGCATCCAGTCAGGCAATTTCAGCTGTCATAAAACAATAAGGGATTAGAAAAGCATTTCATTTAAAACACAAATATGCTGACAGTGCTTTGCAGGCATAAAAAAGAGTCTTGTAAGCAACTCCATACCTGCTTAGTTGGGGTTCCTGTTCTCAGATTAAGCTTTCACAGTGCACAAGCAAACTACCCAAGAGGCAAAGTTTTGCTATAGATATGCAGCTTCTAGAGTCCAGGAAGTCATTCTCATCTGTGCATGGGCAAAGGTAAGAGGAACAAGGAGCTCAGGGCATTGAGCAGGGTTTTACAAGCTCAGCCTTTCTCCCCGCTGCGGCGTACTTTGTCCTTGCCTAAGTCTCCCCCAGGTCAGCTCAGCCTCTTGCCCCTCTCCTGTGGTGCCAAATCCTTCCCACGCACCCCCATGGTGCTGTCGCACCCCATCTGGCAGCGTGGAGCCAGCACCGCTGGAATGCCAGCGGCAATGCCGGCAAGCCCAGCCGCAGCTGCCCGCACCAGCTCGGGCTGCGGTGAGAATTCTGGTGCAGTCCAGGCTGGGCAAAGTCCACAGGAGGCACAAGGCGAGGGGGCCCCGGCAGGAAGCCTCCTGAAGTGTTTGCAGAAGGGAAGTCTGAATAAGGCCGGCACTAATGAAATCTGGAGGAGCAAACACTGTCATATTGCTAGTAGAAATCTTGCCCTGATTTCTTCTTCAATGCCTATGAATTATCCACGTACAGCTTTCATCCACGTCTCTTGATATTTCTAGTCATCCCACTTGGCTCGCCGTCACATGTGAGTTTTATTACCCTCACCTTATCCAAAGCTCGGGGAGAGCCAGTATCTGCCCTATGGCTGGGAGAGAAGGCTGTGGCCAAACCAACAAGACAACAGCGGGCTGGAAAATAAACTACCGCTTGCAGCCTTCCTGATCACACAGCGTGGTAGCAGAGCAGCGCCCAGGGGAGATCTGAGCTGGAGGTTCAGCCCGAGCATGTTAACAGCATCTTGTTAAAGCATCTTGTATAAACACGTTCAGGCCCTGGATACTGTGTAATTCTCTGTATTCTGTCCTCTGTGTCATATCCATATGTGTATTTAACTAAGTGTGGTTTATGTATGCTTAACTCTGCCAAATGTTTTAATTAACCTTTGTCAAGAAGATTTTTGGAAGGCAAAAGATTGCTTGCAAATGTTGGAAGCTGCTTTATGTCATTAGTAATGACGAAACACAAACTTATGAGCACTGAGAATCTTGGAAGTTTTACGTTGTTGGTTACTCTAAGGGCAAGGAAAAGAAGAGAGCACCCCCTTCCTAATAACTATAGCAATAGATTCATGTTTTAAGCCTAGTTAAAAATAAGTTCTCGGGAATTGTTCTAGGCAGTCTCAATGGGGAAACTTAAACAGAACCAGCTACTGAAAATATGCTAATTGTGTTCTCACTTGGAAGGAAACTAATCAATAAATAGGGGGAGATCAGGTAGAGCAGAGTAAAACGTTGCTATGAGTGCTCGGCAAGGGCTAATAGCAGGAATAGACAACAGCAAATTGTTCACAAGCTTTCTTGCAGGTCAGGACGTCCAATGTAAGCATGATGAACTGACAATTTAGGAGGATACAAGCCCCCTACTCCACCTTGATTCTTCTACAGAGACTCCTGGTGTTAAACCTTTTGGCTGGTAAGAGGAGAGGGGAACATGGTTGCACCTCAGAAGGTGCTGAAACAATTTGCACCAGTAGCTGCTGTAGGCTTCTGATCCCTAAACATGGTGAACCACCTGATCATATAAATTAAAAAAAAAAAGCATCCTGGAATAATTTAATCTTCATTCAAGAGGTTTTAGCCTGTCATCGTTAGTATCCACTAACTGTTGGCCCCGAGGATCCCAGCGAGCTCTGCAGTCTTCCCCCTGCATTGAGGAGTCTGGCTGCCGGTGCCCCCAGCCAGCCCGATGATGGTACCAGCCCTGGATCAGCTCCTGGGAAAAGACCTGCGTGGGGATGGCAGCTGGGCCATGGCTGTCCCCGGTCGCTGCCACTGTCCCTGTCCTGCTCGCCTTGTGCGGGTGCTGCCAGTCTGTGCCCTTGTCGGTGGCAGCACGGCCCCGCCAGCCCCCGAGGAGCAGCCCCGCTCCCGTGGCTCCCTGGCACACCAGTCGTCGCGGAGCAGGGCGCGGGTCTGTGAGCACAGCGTGCCACCAAGGAGCTGGCGACCGAGTCCGTTCATTGAAAATTTCCAATGTCTTTACACAGGTCTGGGTCTTCAGGTGCTGCGCGTTGCTGCAGCCCCACTTGGGTCAGTGGAGCAATGCTAGTCTAAGCCAGATGGGACACCGACCTACCCACCAATTAAAAAATACCTGTGCCACTGTCAGGCATTCGATCCCAATACATGCTGTGGTTTTATGACTCCTCCAGACTAGCCTGGCATCTTTCCACATTAGCTTATAACAAGGGTAAATTAGATGTCCACTTTTTCTCCAGTAGCTCTTAACATATTGAGCACTAAGCACTCGAGCATAATGATTTACAAAGAATGGTTTGGTTTTGTACATGAACAACCAGTAATGGATCCAGTTTCCTGGGACAGATAGGGTGGACAATATTTTAAAGCAATATCTTACTAATAGTTTATCCTGCATTTATTTCTGAGCAGCTTTAGAGCATCTATTCTATTTCTGTTTTTCTGAGAAAGACGGCTTCTCAGTCCTGTCTTCCCTGCAGAAGCCAACAGCCATTTCATATAGCTGTATTTCCATGTCAGATGGTCTGTTAAATGTAATTTCCATCATCCTTCTTTTCATTTGGAAGGAATCTGTTTCATAGTTTTTTCAGTTCTTTCTTTCTTCTGATTTTTAAAATTCTATTGCACAAGCAGTCTTCTTTTTTTTTTTTTTTTTTTTTAACTTCCATGTTCCTAGACATGCACACAGCTTACACGACCAGTATGATTAGCTTCAGCTTTTAGGTGCTATGTTTAAGGTACCATAGAGACCTGATGTTCAGAGTCACTCATATTTCAAAACTAAAGCACTCAAAAATCACAACACACATTTGAAAATGTTAACCTACAACTTTGGGATACACTATTAAGTAACTAACTTTAAAATTGCCATTTGAACTGCCTGTATTTGCATTTCAACACAGTTACGACACGATTAATTTTTACCACTTCAAGGTGTGCAGTGTGTTTTCTTCTCCAGAGGATGTTATTTAACTGTATGCAGAGATCTGGCAACCTCAGGGTGTCATCATGACAGGCTCAGGTAACGCCAATTCCTGCCTCAAAAACAAAAATCCAGATGATGCAGAGTTAACTCTTCTGTTAATTTGATGCTAAATGTCTATTACACCACTTAGCCTGCTCAGCATTTTGGGTTTTCTTCAGTTATTTCCTTTGTTAAAGCTTTTGAAATCTCCTGGATGGCAACACTTCCTCTTTCTGGTCATATTATTCACATTTACCAACAGTGGGTTGCGGCATCCTTCTCCATCTGAGAACCCTAGTGCACACAAAACTTTATTATACAGTCAGAATTGCAGTATACGAAGAACTCATCTGTGTTTTCTATGTATCTATAGTTATTATTAGCTTCATAATCTTCTCAATTATAAATTTTAAAAACATCTGCTTCTGGGTGATTAGGTCCTTTCTGTTCCATGAGGTACCAAACAAAGGAGCTCATCCTAAATTTTAAGCATCCGAGAATCAGCATTGAAACAAAAGGGATGGTATATATGCTTCACACAAATCATGTTTGTAAGCAGTTTGCTTGAATAGGATGCAGATGCTCATCTTCTTGCAGAGTAAACTCTGTGATCACAAAAAGGATTTTTGTCTCTGTTGTTTAATATCTAAAGGTTTCCTCAATGAGGTTTCATGTTTGTTTTCATAGGATTCGGCTTTAAGTGACATTTTCCCTGGAGGTCAATACAAACTGACCTCTGGATAAACTCGGGATATTGTTTTAGGGGTAGGAGTGCTATTGAATTGCACCTAGATCTGGTGCTGTCTTTCACCAACAGATGCACAGAAATACATCCATCTCCTCCCGCTTCCACGTAAGGCAATGGCTTCTGGTCAGTGTAACATGCAGTAATTAGGCTGCTTTTGAGCTCATTGTTGGGCCAATAGTCTACATGTGTAGATCAGTAGGTTGGATTTCCCTTAGCTAGACTTGATTTTTTTTAGTTAGATTTGCTTCTTTGAGCCTTTTTTTGATTCTTCAGGGAGACGGTGCAGAGCTTTTGCATGTAATTATCTAGATAGTTGTCCCTCATGTCCAAGTGCAGAGTGGGAATGCAAACCAGAGCAAGAACAAAAGTAGAAACTAAATAATTGTGCAGGAAAATACCATATTACCCAAAGGCTTCAGCAAAAAGCAGACGTCTCATATCTCTCGTCTACAAATGTCTTTACTCAAGAATGGGAGCAGTGAAAAAATGTTTACTAAAAAAGCAAAAGCTTCTATTACACTTTTGGAAGAAAAACTTGGTCATGCTTTCCTCTTTTCAGTCAGTATGATAGTGTCTCTCTGTATAATTTTTGATGTTGCAGAGGGCTTGCTTATTTCTTCTGCCTGGTTTACTACATTCACATCATCTGCAGTGTTCTGCTGCTAACACAGCACCAGCCAATGGAAATTTTCACAAACCATTTGATTTTACACTTCTGCCCCCTCTTATGTGTAGACTTGGAGTGTGATCTGAAGACTTGGCATTAGAGCAATGTTTATATTACTGCACATACTTACATGGTGTTGCCAGTCCCTCCAAATTTCAAAGGCTTTGTGTCTGGCACAGAAGAATCTCATGTTTTTAAATCAGAATTTGCCTTTGTGACCCTTCTGCTAGACTTTGCCTGGCAGCAGCATTGGCTTCAACTTGTAGAGGTCAAGCTGGGCAAATGGAGTTATTCCATGCCCGTACTTAACAAACTCTTCTTTTTCACAATAAGCAATGAAAGAGGTTTAATCAAACAATACTTAATTATAGAGGAGAAAAAAAAGAGAAAGGAAGCAAAAGAATTATCAAAAAAGCCAAAGATAAATGCTTTCTCCAAAATCACTGGATGATAGTGTGAGTCTTTATCACCTCTTAGTGAAGGGCTGTGAGAGTGTGAACAGCAACTGCTTGTTCACAGTTTGTTGTCTTTATTTCCCAAACCCAGGTGTACCTTCACTTATCATCATCCAGGCTACGGGTTAACGAGTCCCACTGTTTACTCTGCAGTGATGAGCTGCTCCCCGCAATGCTCTTCACTAGTCATCTCTGTTTGCTATTCCTTTGCCCCAGAGATCTCAGCTCCTTTGCAGGAATACCCACAAAGCCCACACAGTGTTCTTGCCATAAAGGGAAGACTCCCTAAATAGATGTACTAGCAAACTTCCCACTTTGTCTGTAATGGGCATGCCCCAAGCCCGAGAACAACTGGAGGCAATTACCACAGGCATAGTCAGCTTTTCACAACACACGCAGTAATTTTCACATTTCTCTCACAGTTGTTTTTGTCATGGCTATTTCATAAGGCAGAAGTGTCTTCCTGCCTCTCCCTCAACTTCTTGCATAACATGCAACATAACATGCAAGCCAATTAAGTCTGCTATTCAGGTGGCACTCTCTTCACTAAAAACCTCTGGAGCACCCCATCCATCCAGGTTTCCATGCCTGTGGTGCTCTCAGCAGAGGGATTGGTCTTCTCCTCTTGGCCCACCATGTGTAACCTCAGCCAAGAGATGTTGCTACACCAGAATGCCTGTAGCCCTGCTCTTTCTGTGCAGGGTTAGCTCCAAAACTGTGAAGCAGGACCTTCTTGGGAAAGGCCATGCACCCAGAGAAAAGGGCTCCTATGCAGGTTTGTGCAGAGTCATTTTGGGCCATGAACTGCAGACCTTTCCTGCTCTCCCTGTTGGCTTCCCTGCTGAAACAGGTGGGACACATCCTCAGCCCAAGGGAAAACCTTGGGGCTGCATTCTTATTGCCTGAGCCTGGTTGAGTTCAGATGGCCAAGGGTTGACTGAGGTGTTTTTATATTGTACTCAGCACACAACCTGAAGGAAGGTCTTTGCTGAGTTGTCTGGGACTATCTTCAGCAGAGAAAAAGGTTCAAGAAAGCCCAAGAGACCAGAGCTGAAAGCTCCAACTGAACAAGAATAGCATCAACGTACAGGCAGGCCCTCACGTGTATTAAGAAATACTGCTTGTAACTGGTGGGACTCCTCTGAAGAGTGGGATCCTCTCATCCTGGGCACTCCCCAAGATGCCTGGGCAAATGTCGCACAGCCTGGACTGAAGAAATAGCATAGATGGCTCTCTTTAGCAGGAGCTGGTGTCATTTTTGGTCAAATGGTCTTGCTAAGGGGAAATAATAAGTTTGAGAGGCCTCTTCAGAAGACATGCTCAAATACATTTATTTTAAAAGTGCCTGACTTGTGCAAGTCTCTGGCTGAAGTCCCGGGCAGCCTGTCCAACTGTCTGGGATCTGGTTTCAGGCACTCCAGGGTGGCTGAGGGGGCTCTGTCCCCTCAGTAGCTTTGGGACTGGGGATGTGTCAGGACCAGCGGTGAGACCTTCCTTCACCCATGCCCTCTGTGAGCCAGGAGAGCAAACGGTCAGCAACGAAGGTTTTGGGCTTTTGTGAGGAATGCGGCACGTGCCTCAGCCCCTCAGACTGGCACTTTTCACCCTCCTGCCCCCCATTAGCCAGGGCTGGGCTGTGGGGACCACCATGCGGGGCTGGCAGGGGACACCCCAGCCACCCTCCAAGGAGCCCACAGCCCCACTGAGCATTGGCCATCCCCATTAAGGTGGGTCTTGGGAGCAGTGCAGACAGACCACGGGTGGTCTTGTGCCAAAACCAGGTATAACCCTTAAAGCCTCCCCAGCATCCCTCCCCACCTGCTTTTTATGAAGCACAGCACAAAGCCTTCTCAATGTCATTCCATTCCCAGAATATAAAAATGAATATTTTTACTGAGAGTCAATAGGTTTCTCTTTTCAGTGGTGGGTTTTCTTTTTTTTTTTTTGGCTGACTCCCCTCATTAGCTTACCAGCACCTCCTGGCAGGGTGAATTTTACACTCATGTATGAGCTGCCAGAGGGAGGCTAAAAGTCTACCAAACACCTCAAAGAAATGAACAAACAAGCAGGCACAGGCATGCTGGGCAGCCCCTGTTTCCTCTAATATGTCTTACCAAAAGGAAATCCTGCATATCACTTTTCACACTGCACAGCCTCCCTCCCAAAATTTATTAGAAATAAGCAGCTACACCCAGTTTTGACTTCAGCTTGCATTTAATGTACATTTGCACCCCATGCCTGTTCCCAGCTGGCAGCAAACCTCAAACCGTCGGGCGAATCCCCGTGCACATAAAGAGGTGCTGGAAGTTGCTGGAAGTTAAATTGCCCTTCTGGGACTCATGCCCACCAGCAGGTGAGATTTTCCAGCCATCAGTCCAGTTCACGGGGCACGCAGTGCTTGCCTGTCTTACTCTGCCAATATCCAGCAGGGTTCTGCTCCCCAAGATTTTCCTCTGGTTAAGCTCTGGGGCACCCTGAGTGTCTGAGACAGTCCAGTGACGGAAGTATTCATCCCATTTTTCTTTTAAATAAAAACTTCCTAGCAAACCTTAAAATGGAGGAAGCAACATTGCCAGACAAATACACAAAACAATCTAAGAGGCTCGGCTGGACATATTTACTTTTGTTGCTAAAATATGTAGCTGGACAATAGCCATGGCAGGCTTCAACCCAAGTAATATGAAACAGGTTGTATGTTTATGTGAAGACATTGATAAAAGCTCAGGGAATGTATTTTTAAACATTTTTTAAAATAGATGTCTATAAAATCACAAGTGGACTGGAGAAGATGAACTGAGAATGGTTATTTATTGTTCCTCATAAAAGGAGAACTAGGAGGCACCCAATGAAATTTTTGGCAAGGAGGCAAGCAAAAGAAAGCACTTTTTCATGCAGTTAAATTAGTTAAATGCAGCCATGTAAACTATGAAACTCATTGTTACAGGATGTTGTGAACACTGGGAGTATAAACAGGTTCAAAAGAATTAAACAGTTGTGAACCCTAGATCTAGCAGTGCCTTTAAAACATTTTTGAGTGGATGCAGCTTCCAACTCCTGAAATCTATAAAGTGCAGATTTCTATAACCTGGGAGATTATACCAGGGGAAAAATCACTCCATACTTCATTTTTCTTATGCTGTTCTCCTTCAACAGGGAGAAGATAGTGAGTGAGGTGGGCCTTTGTTTTGGCCTGCTTCTGGAGGCTCTTAATCCATTATGTTCTTAATTAGATATATTGGTTTTGTCCCTGGCAGGCCGTACATCCTACGAGGCGCTCGTTTGGACTCAGAAGTGTAGTGTCTGGTTGCAAGGACACAGGGCTGCTCAGCATGGGTCTTGTCGCAAGACTGGGATTTCGGAGAACATTGTGCACGTCCAGGCTCTGCCACAGACTCCTTGTGTGACTCATTTCAAAATTTTTGCTGAACGAGAGTAGTTGCCCCTTTGTCTGTCTCGTGATTTTGACTACAAAGCTTTGTGGGGAAGGCGTATGGACTACACGCAGAACCTGGCATCGTGGGGCCTCTGCAACCTCTTTGAATATAACGAATTTAAGAAGCAAGAGAATATTGAAAGGAAAGAAATCACTCTAGCTTCCTCCCCTGATGGGAGGAGGGTGGAAGGTAGGAGGAGAAGACTATTGCCACCAGGCCCTTACACTTCGTTATGTCTGTGTTGCTTTCCCAACAGTACGGAAGAGGCTGCCACATCAGAGAAACGAGTTTGCACACTTTCAGGCCAGAACGAGCTCGCTGGCAGCAGTTAGCGTCACAGAGCGCCTGCCCATCAGCAAAGATTACAAATATTTTTAATTCCACATTGTGACTCATGTTCTGTCCTTCAGTTGCTAGTTTATGTTGCTAAGTAAATATCTGTTACAAGAGGAAACTTTTACCTTGCATTTCCAAAGAATTCTTGGTTTTTGAAGGTATTGAGTTAATTGGAAAGATGTTGCCGGTTGCAGTCCGGCAGTTCGTGTCCCTGCCCTGGCCACTGTGCTCAGGGGGCTGGAGCTCTCCCAGTCTTCAGGGAGTGGGATCAGGCAGCGGCACCAGGAGCCGCCAACAATTTACTGGGATTGCTTGAGGTTTTGTTAGGAAGCCAAGCTTGCACAGACCTAATCTGGTTGATCTAGATGTTTCGGCCATTGTTTCTAGTTTATGATGAAAACTTCTGCATAAAGAGTTATTTAACTCCATGAAAATTGCAGTGAGGATTGCTGGTCATCCCCAAAATGGTGACCAGTTAACAAATATTGCCGTAATTTCCAAAGTCTGGTTTGCCAAGCAGATGACACTTGCTTGTCCCAAGAGTAGTTTTGAACTATACAGTGTTCCACTCCCTTCTCATGGGGAAGCTGTAGAGCATTACGGTACATGAGACAGAAGAGAGAACACATTTCGAGCTGTATTTTCCTCACGAAACAAAGCCAGCCATGTTAACCCCACCATCACTTTGGGCCCCGTGAATCCACAGACAGACTAGTCGTCTGTCGGACAAGCGCAGATGGCGTGAAGCCAAGTTGCACCACGGGCAGGCTGATTGCCTGTCGCGGGCAGTGGCAAAGGCTCCGTCCCGGCCACGACTGGAGAATGAGCCAAGGAGCAAGGCAAGCCAGGCACTCTGAAGGCCAGGCCAGGGCCTTGCCTTGCAGTGCTGCGGCTGAACATACCCAGAAGTTGAACCTCAATATTAAGAGCCTGAATCCAAACCATTCCAACAATGTCAGGGGCTTTTGGGATCCGCTCAGTCTCATCCAGTGCCACTCTTGCTGTCTGCTGCAGTAGCTTAGCTTGTTAGCCAGGAAAATCCTTTTGTAGGAGTCGCCTGGGAACCCCTAAGAAAGAAAGACTGCATTTGCAACATTAGACCAGACTTTCTAGACTTATCTCCTCAGAAATCTACTGCTGTGGAGTGGTGACACCTAATGGCAGGGACACAATGCAAGACACAGATACAGCAGGGGTGCAAATGAGCTAAAAGAACTGTGTCACTTCATGGATACGAAGTAAATGTTGGGATATCTTATATGACTTACACCCCCAAGTTTGCAGAATTTTAATGCAATATCTCCTTTTCAGCCTTCTCTATCTCAATGTAATGTATTATCAAGATCTGCTCATGGAGACTTCAAGTTCTGATAATATACTAGCTCTTTCCCCCTCCTGTGTTATCCTCTGCTCTGCTGGCTCTGGCCTACCCTTTTTATTAAACCCTGCAATTTGTAGCTTGTCTCAGAGCAGCTTGTTCAGATTAGACTTGCCTAGGGGCTAGTTTAAATTGCTCACATGACTTCTTGTAAGAAACGTTACACACATGTTAAATTCATGAGCCAAAGTAGGCTTGTGTGTGGAGCGCTCTCCGTTTCCATTTGCCCTTTCCAGGTGGCTTTTTCCTCATCTTTCCACACCTTTTCCACATTCCCCTTTGCCCCCTCCCCGCCCCCCCGCCTTCCATGCCTTTGTATGGAAACAAAGAGAATCTCATCTCTGTACAACGGGATACAGCAAGCCAGCCTGGCTATTTAAATATTCAGGATTGGAATCTGTCCCTATAAAACCCGTTTGTAGATAATTGTAATACAGTATGCAAACAGAGCTGAAATGTGGAAAGAGAGCAGAGGGAGCCATTCACATATCCAGTGCATTAATACACGAAGGAGGTGTTTTGCCTCTGGTTCTGCAAAGCACAAAGCAAGAGTGGTTGTTCCCACTTATATTTTGTTTCTGATTGCCCTGTATTGCTCTCAGTGCAGAGAATAGCAGCTTTCTGCAGTCCTACTCTCAGTACGATCCCAATGTGTCTTCCAGAGCTGAGAGTAGGACTCCCGCCACTTTGATTACTGGGGTACCTTTCCTGCAAAGAACATCCCTAGAGGGTTGCAAACACCCACTTATGGCTCTGTTACTCTGCCATGTCAGGACTACAGCCATCTTCTAACTTTGGCTTCTTCTAGCTCTTTGCCGGAAGGCTAGCAGGTGGTCAGCACGCTGGTGCGGGCACACAGGTTTGTTTGGCTTGGAGGTGAGGATCTACAAAACAGAAGCACTCTCAGTGTGCCTGAGACTAGTCACAAATAGGGGAGTAACAACCAGCTATGCTTACCCCAGCTACTATGAGCTGAAAAAATGATGCTCAGTAAAATTAAATGAAAATAAGTGACTGGGAAGGGAAGAAAAATCCTACTAGTGCCTGTATTGAGGGGAAGGCTGTGACATTTCGCCCTCTTTAGGCATCATGGAGGACAGCCATTATGAACCATTTCTTCTCAACAAGAGGAAAATCATCTGCTAGAGTTCACACCTCCTTAGATACCAGATAGTTCAAACGTGAGACACTACCAGGTCTTCTTAGTTCCACCTCACACAAAATGACTTCTCCTGCTTATAGTTACTTAACAGACCGTGGCTATTGCAACTGCAAGTGGCAATATGGCAATGCAATTAAGCCAGTTGTCCATTCCAGCTAGTAAAGCATGGGCAGGCTGTTTTCACGGTGGGGAGAGCTGGCTGAAGGAATGACATAGCCACACCATTTCCCCATCTGGATGTAATCTGAGCTGTTAGCGCTATGTAAAACTGGATGGTAAATGGTTTAGAGGCTGGTCCTGAAGGACCATGTCTGCCTCGATGGACCTCCGTGGAAACTTAGATATTAGCCAGCATTTTTCCTGAAAGTCTATAAATGTGTGCCCAGGACATGAGTTATTTTCAGCAGAAGGACCTCAGCTGTGCAAGCACCCTCCTCCCAGCAGCCTGCCGGACCTTACTGGTCTGCGGTAATGCTCACCTAGCTGGTATCATGCCTTGATTCCCCATCTGAATCAGCTGCCCTAAGCAGGCTGGGAAGCTGCTGTTGTGCTTTTTGGTCCTTCGGTCTAATGCTCTTCCACAGTTAAAATTCAGTTACAGGGAGTTCCCCTCCTGGGAACCTTCCTGCCCCATTCCCACGGCTGGAAGACCTCTGCCAGCCTCAGGCCTCGATCCTGAACCTGTCAGGCCTCCTGTACCCTGTACTCTCCTGCTCTTCCAGCCTCCTTGCTGAGCCAGGGTATTTCCCTAGCACTTCAAGAAATGTAGTCCAGAAGAAATCCCCATCCTTCCTACAACAGACTGCCGTCTGTGAGGCACAGAACTGCAGGCTGCTTGCCTTCACTCCGCACCTCTTTTCGTTTCCCATGGCCTCTTCCTCCACAGACTTCCCTGTGATCTTTTCTGTAACCCCATTGGGGCCAAATGCTTCTCTTTACTGAGCTGTGGAGAAACCCCCACGCGTTCTGAAAACTGTTCCCATAAATGATGGTAATGAATGACTACTCGCTCCCCTGGCACCCCGACTCCCATTGCTTTCCACTGTAATGAGCCTCTCCTTTTAATTACTGGGAATTATGGAAAGTTCTTTTTCATACAACCAGCAAAGGACAAACATGTCCCAAAACAACTTGCTATCAAAGACCAGGCCCTCTTGATTCAGGGCAGCAAAGGTTCTTCTCAGAAATTTTTCAGTGCTTGGTTATGCAGATATTTAGGTTACAACAGTAAAGTCACAAGTGCTTTCCTTAGATCATATATGATGTCATCGGACAACAAGGACCCAGATATGCATGTAATTGCTGACAGTAAATATCTACTTACTGTTAGTGTGTCTTAAAAATATGTACTTACTTGCTTTGCCAACACACCCACAGGGTGTCCTGGGGTGCTTAGCCATAGCAGTGACAGCAGAGCAGCATATTGGAGCAACTGCACAGTAGGTAGGGAGCTACTAATACTAAAGGAGGGTAGTTTACCTTCTTCAAGGAAAATAATTTGATTTAAGGCTGTTACGATTTTAATCTAAAACATACAAGACGTGCACCTGGAATGGGACATTATTTACTAGTGGATAAAAGTAAACAATATCTTAATGCTGCTGAGGCAGTAGAGCACATGCTTTCCTGGCACGCTTGGTTGTAAAAGCAATCTGGTGTATTACATCACCGTGTACTCAGAAATGTCTTTATTATTTATTGTTGTATTAGTGATTCTTTATTTTGGACTACACAAAACTAAACAGAGAAGACCAAATTCTCTGCTAATATAAATCATGTTAGAAGGAGATCATTTCCATTTACTGACACCCTGCCCAGTCCAGCCTCAACCCAGACTTCCTGATGATAGCCAAATGATACCATGTAGATGTGGTACTTTCTGGCTATATTTGGTGTTAGATAGTTGAATATTTCATAGAAAATTGTGACTGCATTTGCAAAGTGTCAGAAAGAACTTTTTAAGAATATAGGTTTCCAGGTTATACACAAAAGCTGACTGAGAATTCATAAATACAGTCGGCATCGACATGGAAAGAAGACAGTCTTCAATGAGCCATAGATCTTGTACTGAAGTATAGGCAAAAATATTCTTAATGTCTGTACAGCGTTATTATTAGATGCCCCTTTAATTCACATTCATGAATATGGGCAATGCAAGTTATTTTATTTAGCTTTTTTATTTACTGCATGACTATTGCACAAATTACAGAAAAAAAACCCCACCATACATTTCCTTATGGACATCTCTCTGGAGACACTGTTATAATTTCCAGTTCAGTACATATTGTTGTGTGCATCCAAAAGATTTATATCCTGGTCATGTTTTTATTGGATGTACAGACTTATTTGGCTTCAATGCTGTGTTCTGTATAAAAAAGTATTTTATATTTTGATGTCCTGATGGTGGCAGTAGGAGATTTTACAACAGAGTTTGCAGAAATCAATGATCCAGCAGTAAACAGCCTCATTATGTCTTCAAGAGGAAAAGCTGCCTAACACATCGTACCACTACTTATTTTGTTCTCTCCATTCGAACACAATCCAAGTGACACATTCTCATTTACACACATCCAATAAATAACCAGGAATCATGTGCTCTTCAAGAAGCACTGATGGAAGTGAGCTATTGCCCGAAACACAGAAATTTCCCTCTGTAAAGTTTTCTTAAGAGGGGGAACGAAAGGAGGTTATATCCATGATGATCAGAGGCCGTCTGTTGGTGACAGCAGGCGAGCTGTCATCACACATGATTTGTGTAGGAGGCAGGAGCAAACCTGCTGTGTTGCAGACATGCAGCACCGAGCACATGCTCTCCCAATGTTCTCACCCGCTTCACAGCTTGCTGCAGCCGGGCGGTGTGAAAACAAGACATTTTTTCCATTCTGCCCCCTCTTGCTGTGTGCTCTGTGCTCTGGCACCATCTCTAACTTTGCTCACTTGACCCCCCCGTCCATTGGGGACATGAGATGGCTGGGATATCCCTAGCAAAGCACATGCCACCAGCAGAGGCAAAGACTGTCTTGGTCCTGCAGACCTTATGTGCCAATGTGTCCGTGATGCAACTGGAGAAGGACTAAAAAGGTAAAAAAGCAGGGAAGCACAGGTACAAACATGCCACAAAGGGACACGAGTGGGCAGATGCACCGTCCCTGCCTCTGCTGCCCCCTCCTTCATTTGGCTTGTGGCTGACACAGCGGCTGCGTTAACCAGGAGCGATTAATGAGAGACTTAAGCAGCTCAACAAATCTGCCATATTTTTTGTCCTTAAAAATTAAACAGTGGTAATTAAAAGTGGTAATAGGGCTTTAAGAGAGATTAAAAAGAAAAAAAAAATCTCTTTCCACTGAACTGCCAGAGACTCCTTAAAAATTATGTTACAGGAAATGAATGCCTGGAAGTGGAGCAGAATGGATATATTCACTACCCATATCGCAGAGGCAGACTCTGCTGCACAAATCCTTGGGAAGAGAAGTTACGAATGCCAACAGACTGATCCTTATCCTGCACTTACCCTGGTGTAAAGGAGGAGCAGCTCCACAAGGAGCTCAGCGAGTTAAACCCACTCTAATACTGATTTGCAGAAGACCTGAATCATCCCGTCTTATGCCCAAGCTAGAATAGGGAGCTGAGATTGATAAAACTGTTGCCGTGGCTGTTGTTAAAAAAGTGATTTCAAACAAAACTGGGATACTACTGAAAATTAAACAAAAAACCGTAGCAGGACCTTAATAACTGGGAACATGCGCCAGCTATTGTTCCACAGACTGAAATCATAAACCTGTATTAAGGCTACCAGAAAATGAATTTGGAGCATTAAAAATTTATAAAGCCTTTTGAGTCCCTAGAAAGATCATTACTAGGCAACATATTGCTGTAGTTCCCGTCACAAGGTGCTGAGACAGTACAGACCCAGCTTCGCATCAGCCGAGCTCCCTCCACCCTCGCGGTGCAGAAGAGGGAGCCTACTGAACACTTCAGTGCCATAAAGTGCCTTTGCGTGTGAAGATCTTTGCCACCGCGAGGAGCATCAAGTCAGCAGGAGTCTGCTGAGGCATGCGGGGTGGGAGGGCTGAGGTCTCCAGTTATCAGCCTCCCTCGGATTGAACCACAGACAGCCTGGTTATTTCCCACATTTGCTAATCAGTGTAGCTTTGACCTTTCCCTTAATGCAAGTTAGCACTTTTTCCCTCTATTTAGCAGGTTGAATCTGACTCAAAATGCCCCATGGGAAACACTTCAAATGAACAGGTTTCATAAAAATTCTTTGACTCTAAAATGGCTTAGGTACTGCTACTGACTTCATTCAGTGTGACTACCCTTTTTATGGTGCATGCAGTTTTCTCATTTACTGCTGGGTGGTTTTGTTGCAAAAGCACTCAAGGGGCTCGCAGTCTCCTCAAGGCTTTGCCTTTCTCTTTCAGCCGTAACACTGAATGTGACGCTTTCTCTGTGATAGCTTCTGTAGTTTTGAATAGGGAAAATAATACACCACCTCTCAGAAGTATTAAAAAGCTCCCTTCCTCATATTTATGAAGTGCTTTGAGTTTTCAAGAGAAGGTGCAATGTGCTGCAAATGCAAATTATTAGTAGTTATTACTCATGTAAATAAAAGAGAATTTTTATTCAGCAGGTCTCAGGTGAAGTGGAACAGTCATGTCAAATATGTGCTGTGTTAGTAACAGATGGGTGAAAGGAAAACCAAGACCCCAAACTGTCAGGACTCCTATAGAATCTACGCACAAATGTATTGGCAGAGGTCAGCGTTAGGTCTGTAGTTATGCTAAATGTTAGATAGGATTTACTAGGCTTTTGGTCTCTCAACAAGATTTATTGCCAAAAGGCTGTTTTATTTCTTATGTCCTTATATCCATTATTTTATACGGTGTCAGTTGTTTAAATATTTGTGTGCATTCAGGAGCAGCAATTTCATCCCTCTAACAGAAAAATGTTGCAGCTGGCAGTGGCTCTGGGCCAGTAATACACAGGATGTTAGAGCAGCCCTGTGTGCACTGTTTCTCTGCCTCAGCAATCTGGATTATGTTTTTTGGAAGTTTATTTGATCATGGTGCTCATGAAAATTACAAATTAACATCAGTAAGTAGGAGCTGACATGGTCTCAGTGTATCTCGGCTAATCTTTGCCGTAGCTCTTCTGTTCAGCTCAGTCCTGACCTGCTGCGCTCCTTCCTTTCTCCGGGTTACACTGCTTTCAAGACTGACACTGGCGGTGCACTGTAGAAACTGCAAATGCTACGAGAACCAAAAGAGAACGACAAACTTCATGTAATTTGAGACTAGCACGAAACCCAGTCAAGTTCCCTGTAATGAGAGGAATATGAAATAACAATACTTCAGTGCTGTAATAACTGACCGACAAGCAAGATTTTCCTTAAAGCCCTGAGCATTTAAGAATATACTTAGCTACATCCCTACTTTGCAATACATTCTTCTGTTAGTTTAACCTCTCTCACTTGCACAAACCTATTGGTTGCCTTTGTTTATGCTTTAAGTGAATAGTTACTCTTGAATGTGATTGTAAGATTTGGTCCTTAGATGACCAGAGTGTTAGCGATTGAAGACTGATACAAGGTGGCAAAATGACGCTGTTTAAACCTGCAGTACTAATTTCACACATGCATACATCACATCAGTCTTTGTTTTATAACCACTTTAAAAAGTGACTCACTTCGGCACTGGGAAAAATATTAGTCATCATCATGGATTTTGGCAATACTGAAAGAAAAGAACAACAAAAATTTAGCATCACATAGCAAGCTCTCCACGCTCTACATTTGCTAAGATGACATCCCAAATATGCCCCAGGAGGGAGGCAGGCGAACGTGAAGTTGCCTCAGTGAAGCCATTTACAGGAGCAAATAATTACCTCACAGTGTGTAAGTCCAGATGAAGCTCATGTAACTAACCTGAGGAAAACAGTCACTTGTCCGCTGAAGAGCTGTTCAGTAGGTTAGAGCAAGGGAGATCAATAGAATCAACTTTCGCCTGCACTTTCATCATGAGAGCTTACAGGAAATTAAATGGAATTTAATGTAACACCGTAATACCATACTGCCATTTAATTGCATGGTAGTATATCATATAAAGCATTCCCCAAAGTTTCGCCTGTTAGTTCGTTTGGTTAATTGAACATTTAGCACTTCCTCCTCTGTCTCTCTACCCTCTGTTCCCTCCTCTCTGAAAGCAAAATTGATCGATTCATTCATTATTGGCTCCTGCTGCAGAATAATTCGCTCTCCTTTCCAGTGTCAGTATCCAAGTGTCCTTATCTGTTTAAAAAAAAAAAAATAATAAGAGGGTGAAAGAAAGAGGCTTTTTAAAGGAAATCACAAGCTAAAAACCATAACACTTGCAGAGACCAGTATACTTCATATTTTAACATTAGTCTCCATTTCTGTGACAAGCTAAACAAATCCATCACATCCGAGCATCCTGGCACTCGGAGCTCAGGCTCACCTTTGCTCTGCAATTACTGTTCCAGTGGTTTTATTGGTCAGGAGAGTTGGATCACCTCCACCTTTCCAGCAGCTGGGGAAGAAGGCAGCCTGCCAGCACGCTCCCAGGTGCTGGCCTGCGTCTCACCTCTGTGCTCCTGCTGGCACGCCTCGAGCCGCTTCTACCCATGCTCATGGGTGACAGGGAGCAGCTTTAAACTCCTTCAGCCTACTCCTGAGAAGTCAGCAGCTAACTAGGTGATCTACTCCAGGACTGGAAATTTGAAAATGAAAATTTTAGCCCAGTCCGGTTCACAATATTTCTATTACAAGCGCAGAAAAGTTAGGAGGCATGAGGATTCACACAGCTGGATTTCCCCAGGCACTTCCCTCTTCTGCTCAGAAATTATGCCCAAACAATTCTTGAGGCTTTTTCATGCTTATCTCAGATTTCCAGATGTTTGATAGCTATAGCTGATTGTACAGCACTGTCTCAGAGCTGGGATTTGGCCCCCACTATTAGAAGATTTGACCATACTGTGGCAAGGTGCAGTCCCACCATCTGTTGATGGGGATGAGACTTGCTGCTTTGCAGCATGTGGTTCTCTTGGGCTCCATCCCATCAATGTCACCACCTGGGAAAAGTCACATTAGGGGTTTCAGAGAACAGGAGAATTCACAGCACAGTTCTGTACTGCACACTGCCACGTGAGATCAGAGCTTCCCAAACGTTACCTCTTAACCCTTGTAAGGGTGGTCACAAGGGAGTCAGGCGGAAAACAGAAAACGTTGCAAAAATTAATTCAACACTACAATACTTTTTGCAAATTATTAAAGAACTGTAACAGTGTAACAGCCCTGTAAATGACGTTCGCTACTTTTTGTAACTCAGAGTGCTCGGTTAGCAGTAGGCAGCAGATCCTGGAGTTTCTAAAACCTGATCAGGGATTTTGCCTCAAATTTCTGCCTGCATAACATTAAAAGTCTCATAAAATGTCAGAAAGTAGAGGACCCCACACAGAGGAACCATAACCAAAGCTGGTGGAGTGCTTGTTGCAGGTGGCAAGATGGGATAGTTGTGCAAGCTTCACAGAGCACAATGTGCAAGTTGTCTGATTTCATGTGAGAGCACCAGTCCAGTTAGCAAGTAAAGACGGGCTGGTTTATGAAAAAGACATTGCCATGTTGCTACGGTGGCAGCTCGAGCTGTGAACAGCAACGATGTTTTTTCTTTTCCTTGAAAGACCACAATATGTCCTTGCTGAAATGTAAAGATCTGTTGTAGCTTAGTTTTGGCCTCCTTTGAGAACCTTGAGACAAGACAAATATGACTACTCTGTCCACACAAGGCAGAGCGAAACCATGCAACTGAAAAATTGGAAGCTGTTCTACCTGACCTTGGGGAGGAAACACCAAGCTCCTTCTAGCTTTGCGCTGGTTTTCAGTTTTCACAGTAGGTCATTCACATCACAAAGTCCTTCTGTGGGAACCCCATCCAGTCGTGACCCATTCCAGGTAGCTCTGGGGAGGGGAGAGGAAGCAGTCACCAGCGTCAATGCAGAGGCTGCTGGTGGAAGCGCCTGTGACACCAGGTCCAGGAAAGCATCCCTAGAATTAGGCAGGAGGAATAGTAGCCTCAGAAGAAAGCCTGTCTGTTTTTCTCCTCTCCTCACCCACATCACTAAACTTTGGAATAGGCAATGAGATATTACTGTTTAAGACTCTCTGTATATGCGTGAAGAGCTGCTTAAGAAATACCGAACCGAAGAAATGAGATTTGCCTTTGGTTTCCACTCACAAACCCTGCAGTGATTCCTGTCTCTTATGTGACTAAGGGGTATGGTTTAATCCATTCCTGTGGATTTCCTCCTAATGGTGGTAATATCACTGCTCCAAGAGGATGCAAACGTTAAAGGAAGGTGCTGTCATGGAGAGAAAGGAGCAACCTGTCTCAGGAAGGACTTTCCTATTTGGAGACCTATTTGGAGGTGGACTTTGCATTTGTTGGTGACCAGTGCTAAGATGAGTGTCAGTGTGAAATCTGTATTGAAGGGAGCTTTTTCCCAGTGTACAAGTACAGGTATCCCTTCAACAAATTGCAGCTACTGGAATGAATCGCTGATGCTAAAGATGCTCTGACACTGCATCCGGAAGTCCAGCCTGCAGGCTATTACAGGGTTGCGATTTTCTCAGCAGCTACAAAGTGAAGTTTTAGCAGTCTTGAATATTAGGGTTATTCAGAAGTATTCAGGAGTCTAAACAGGTCAAAACTCAATAAACAGATCAAAACTGAGTAAATAGCTTATATGCACAGTATTTATCAAGATGGCACTGGTGCAGGCAGACATTATCAAGAATTGGGAGATGAGGCTGAATTTTTGTCCTGTGTATTCCAGAGAGATTGAGTGATTGCCAGTGCTCACACATCAAGTTCAGTCTAAGAGGATGGCCAATTCCTGCCATTTCTCCTCACCCTGGAGCGTCTTGAAGAAGACCTATACCGAATGCCCCAGAGACTTTCTGCGGGATGGAGCTGGATGGAGATGACCTGGAAGAGGTCGCTCGCTGGCGTTACAAGGTGCTGTCTCTGCACCATGATCTGGCTGGTAGAAATCCAGCAGTGAGCAGGATGTGCTGGAGGCTGGGTCTTGTTACTGGCAGAACTCTTGATGGCAAAGCCCTTTCACAGGCAGTCGTAAACCAGACAGGCAACAGATTTTAGTTGTCTCTGAAGGAGAGGGCACTTAATGCTCTCATTCTGTCTAGGTCTTATCTGTGCAAATTGGGCTTTTTTTTTCCAATGGGTAGAGATAAAATCTAATCAGAAATGGCCTATTGCTGTATTTGTTATCCTGTTGGAATAAAATGTAGACCTCCAGAAGGTAATAGCCAATAAATATCATTATCTCTTTCACAGGAGTAAAGTACTCGGAAGTAAGAGGAAGAAATACATAGACTAAACCAAAGTTGATGACTGGGAGCAAAGAAACATTAAAAAGATGGAGCATACAGTTCAGCTGTGTTGGTCCATTTGTCAGAACCTGTGGTTCTCTGATATGAAAATGTCAGATTGAAGGGTTTGTAAATCACTGTTTAAAGGGTCTGTTGTTCCATGCTGTGATGAACAGAATTCTGTGTAAACACCACCTCATGTCAAAAGATTAAATATGCAGTCACTCGAAGAGCTATATCATTTCTGTGTATCAGCATCACAGGAGCAATAAAAGGAAGATTTGTAGGACCACAGATGGAGAGACAAGAAAATGCAGCAGAATGACTTGGATTTGTTAAAAACTGACTGAATGGGCAAGCGCTGACAAATGATCAAACCAACAGTTGGGGAGACTGAACTGCCTTCCCACTTGAGATGAGGATGCAGCCGCAGGGCCAATGGAGATGTTAACATGGCTTCTACCCTCACCAAATTAGCTTAATGACTCAAGAAAAAGTTCCACTTACCTTCAGCTGGCTCACCTGCCAGAAGGCTACACTGCCGCAGGCACTTACACACACAATTACAATGTGTGGAACAGAAAAAACGGCTTGTTGAAAAGAGCACTTACTGAATTCGACACGTTGGCTGATGCAGTTCTACTGTAAGGAGATTAATTCCTCGCATGCTAGGTTATTATTTTTAATGTTCTGCAGGAGGTGAATTATTCAGGATTAGAAAACATAAAATACTGAGAAATTTTGCAGGTCTGAGTGCCTCTTCACAGTTATAATGTCCTAATTGTTCTTTGAAATCTACTGTAGGGAGGGTCTCACCCACCGAATGCTGTGCCTAATCTAAAATGGCCCATGCTAACATTTCCTGTAGCTTGAAAACAAAATGAGGAAAAAAAAATAAAGCAAGGCCAAGAGGAGAAACAAGGGAGAAGGAGAAAAATGTGGGAGAAATTTGATTTTATTGTTAACAAACCTTTGAATTGCTACTTTTGATCACTTTTTGAGAAAAAAGTAAAATGGGGAAACGAGAGAGATTCTCTCATGCCTATTTCTAATATGTCTTACTGTCTTAGAAACCTATACTGAGGATTCAGACATCTGTTCTGCAGGACAGATGTGCTATAAAATACAAATGATGTCTTTGTGCTAGAAGAGGTTAAGCCAAAGCCTATTAAAGTCAATAAAAACCTCCTGGTTTATTCAATGGGCTTTGGATCAGGCACAAAGTGAGTGGTGGGGAACTATGGGGTCTCTGCTCCCTGCCCAGCTCTACCACAGGGTTCTCAAATGACCCCACCGACTAATTTATGTTTTATGCCTCAGTTTCCCTACTTTTCTGAGTCTTCTAAAGTGCCTATCCAAAGGTGTAATCAGGCTTAATGGCTCATAAGGTGATTGAAAAATCTTAGAAAGTGCTATAGGACTGCAAGGTATTCCTGGTACCCAGCAAATGTTTTCTTTTATGGCTGGTTAAACACTTAATGTTTAAGATATGAGGGGCTGGTGAACACAAGTGTTAATAACAGGTTCCCATAGATTAGGCTTTCTCTTGTGGGTCTACTTTGAACTTCATTCCCGTGTTTATTTAGCTGTGCGTATGTGTGTGCATGGCCCTGCATGTAGCAAAGGGCCAGAAGGACCGAGCCCCTCCCTGAGGAAGCTCTGACAGAGGATCTGTGCAAATGTGCTTCCTCTTCCTTTCACTCCCCAACCTTAAGGTCAGAGGATCTGGAAAATCCTCCTCCACCCTGTGACTTGATCTGACGATTGTAAGAGAACCGCGGTTCCCCCGCGCCTTCCGCTCCCCACCCTTCCCTCTCGCAGCCCGGTAACCCTTTAAAGCCTTCTCCAGATTGGTGCCTATCGATCCTGGGCTCTGAGGAGGGACGTGGGGGCATTGGGTGCTTGTGTTTTTACAGGCTGAGCAGCCCTGAGCATCCTAGGCGGTAGGATGTTTCCGTGACCCTCATGGGCTAAGGCAACACGTGAAAACGGTGTCTGAAAGGGTGTTCAGGGCCATTGCTTCCTGCTCCCAGACAGACAAGAGGCAAGCCTGGAAAATGCATCAATTATTAACTCAGTTGAAAAGAGTGAACTGCTTTTTTATTTATTTCTTTTTTTCATGCTTAATCTCAGATATTTGGATTCAGGTCAGCCAAGTCAGGAATTCCTGCCTTTGGCTTCCAGCTCGGCTGCAATGTGAGGGGCCCCCATGGTGGCCGGTGGCACTGTGGCCGGTGCTGGTGGCCAGCACAGACAGACCGGAGCATCGGGGCTGCGAGGGTGCTGTTTCAGGGGTCCCATTCTGGGTGGATCTCTCCCATCAGGGCGTTTTCCCACAGTTACTGGCACTGCCCTTAAACAACTGCTTTGAGGACTCTAAGAAAAGCCTTCAGGGACCCCCGGGTGGAAGTCACAGGAAAAGGGACAGTCAGCCAGAGGAGTGTCTCCATGGCCCACCCCGCCTTTGGAGGGATCATGAACCAGGCTTCTTCGGGCTGGAGATTTCTTAGGAAAAAAAAAACCAAAACATAATGGCATTTGGAGTTGTTTTTATTTGCCTTCTAGCTCCTGAGCCTGTTAGTCGCACCGGGCTTTTCTCTGCCCCCATCAGAGCTAGAAAGCAACTTTTTATTTTCAATGGAAGGTGCAATTTCCACAAAGAAGAGCTGAGGTGCTGTGGCAAACACATTAGCCACAGGCAGACAGCAAAACCACAAGTGCGAGCAGCAGTGTGGTTGGAGATGGAGACTGGCTCACCCAAATGGCGGCCGTGGGCTTGCCAAGGAGAGCGGGGCTGACTCAGGCCCAACGTGCCCCTTCCCACCACCCAAAGCCAAGCGCCCTCAGGCACCATGGGGCTTTCAGTTGGCGAAGTACCCCAGCACTTGGCCTTGGCTGCCATTTTTAACCTAGCTCCAGTAGAACGTGGCGCCCAGCTTCCCGGCAGAGGGGAGGCAGCAGCCGCAGCAGCCCTGCTCGCACCACAGCCCGCAGGGCCTCTCCTCCTGGCTCCCGTCCTCCGGAGGAGCGGGCTCACGTCCCTCCCCACAGCTGTCCGTCTGCAGGAAGAGACCTCGCAGCGACGACGTGATCATCGGCTGCCGGTTCAGGTCACAGGTTCACCCCCATCGGCCGGCCGGTTGGGGTGGCTCTTCCTGCACGCCTGTCCTTGCAGGAGCCGGGGGTGCAGGCAGGGACGTCAGGGCCGGGATGCCGCCAGGCACGGCTCGGCGCGTCTCTGATGCCAGCCTTTGCAGCTCCCCGGCTCATTTCAGCCAGTGAAGGACCAGTCCCCTCTAGGGCGGGATGGGGAAGGTGGCAGTGTCCCACCTGCTGCTCCTATTTGTGGGTGGACAATCGACCCAGTGCTTCCCAGGGACACTAAATGCACTGCCAAACTCTAAAAGTCCACATGCAAACCTGATTATTTTGTATTAACCTAAATGGTTTTTAAGGAACCGCCTGGGACTGTCAGCATTTGTTGCTTTTGTACACAGTCTGACATTTCTGGTATCGTGCGTAGACTTTGCCTCCTTAAAAGGAGCAGAACGTACTCCCCAAAGAGCAAATTCAGTGTGCGCCTCCATTTCTCCACTCAGTCTAGACTGAGCAAACATTTTAGGTTCTATCAGTGTTTGTGGTCTGCAATTAAAAAAGCTGAGAGATACACGTTAGTCTAGTTCTTCTGTAGAGAGATTTATGATGGACACAGAGGCCAGGGACTACACACTGCAGTAATAAGTCTGACCCACAGAATAAGTACTTACTAATATTAGCATAGACCCAGGCAAATTACACAGAGATGCCTGTGTAATTATGCCTCTTTGAAAGGCCCTTCAGTAAACATATATGTGTATAAAGTGTCTTTCATTTAAAGAACACGAAGTGTTTTGGGTCTTATTCCACTCCATTTACACTAAGGCACTATTACCCTTCTGTGGAGGTGAAACTGTACTCGGCTTCAGCCCAGGAGGAACCACAGGTGTTTGTGTCCTGCAACAAACATTTCTGCGTGCCTACACTAGCATTTGTAGAGGTAATCACGACATGAATTACCATGGGGCCACAAACCTGGCTATAAATATATGCATAAATTTCACGTTTCCTGAAGCAGGAACTGCTATTTATTGTGTACAGCACCTGACACAATGCAGTCTTGACCTGGTTAGGGTTCCTGTGCTGTCCTGCAGTGAAATGGTAAATAGCAATAATGATGTTTTCTCCTTTCCTTCTGCACGACGTTATTGCTGGGCTGTTCTTGTTTCGTGAGTCTAATCAGCAAACTTGCGGAGTTGTTACTGAATGAAAGGGATTTGGAAGAAGGCATGTTTTTGCCATTCGTGAGTCTTGTCTACTTTAAAACAGGGCATGGGGTTCTTGAAATTTTGTAAGAAACAAAACCATGGTTTTTACAATAGTAATGAATTCTCTGCGGTGCAAAAGGTCATATAAAAAGCAGCAGGAGGACAGGATGCTGGGATAAAACACTGAGCAGATTTACTTCCTAAATTAACATTTTTTTCTCTTTCTTTTTACTCTCCCTGGGACTTTGTGGAATAACAGCATCTTGTGCTAGGCAAAGGAAATGAAAAGAGCATTAAGTACAGGTATACTGCAAACTTGGTAGGCAAAGTACTGGGACATTTCTAAAGAAAACCAACACAAGAACACAAGAAGGAATGCAGATTTAAGTGGAAACATGCAATTCAGCTTATCAGCAACTTTACATTTTATTCATTGCCAAATGTACTGGGAAGATATTAAGTGGACAAGTATATGTAAAAGCTGTCAAATACAATCAACAAGAATGAAGTCATTAAATTTATGAGAAACTCATGTGCCTCTACCCATGCAAGTATGAAGTAGGGTTTTTATACCTGGCTATATATTTCCTGATTCTGAAGAGACTGGACCAAATTCTTCTCTACCACAATTTCGTCACAGTCTTCAGACATTTATTAAGCTCATATTTGTCTGGTTAAGTGCCTGAAAACGTAAGCTCCAATTACACTTCAATCCAACAGCTGTATGAAAGTTTAGTTTAATAAATATAAGGGTCACAAATTCGAATGTCTGAGATGTTTGGAAGAAGTTTTAATTAAAGACAAGTTTAGCTCACTGCAGCAGCTAATGATTTGCTTGTACAAGGTGTTTGACTCACCAAGAAAAATCTATGGCAAGGCATAAAATGTCACGACATAGACTTTGAAAACCTTGCTAAGTTTACAAGAAGTGCTCGTACATATTTGTCACTTTGCTTTACTAGCCGGGCCCTTCTGCCTGCTCCGAGGTCTCAGAGGACTCTGCACTCGGCTGCCGCAGGGCAGGAGGAGTACTGGGAGACGCTGGCAGTGAGATTTCTTCCCCAGGTCCTCATCTGCTTGGGGAAATGACGGTGGCAGGAGTGACTTATCTCACTGTCCAGCCGTACCTTCTGGCCAGGGCAAGAGGGGGGCAGCGCCATTCCTTGCCTTTCCCTGTCCTTCCACATGCCCAGGAGATGTACAAAGCACAGTCCTGACATCTTCTGCCCATTCTTGTCTTTTAACATCATCCTCCACGGGACTGTTTCTAATTTCTTGCCTTGCTGTCATACTTGCTGGGCACACCCATTCATCCTCAGGTTCCTGCGGGATAAAAGGAGGATTAAGTTACCTGTTTTCTATTTCAGGCAAGAGTTTCAGAGCCCTTTCCTGTCCTGATTTCCCAGGATCCTGCAGGGCTCTCTAAGGATAATCTCTTGCAGAAAAGAGGAAGCAGAGAAGACTCCCATAGCAACAGCACTCCTTCCTTCTATCTCTCTGCATCTCTCTGCATGCATCCTCTGGATTTTTATCTGCAGAATGGAAAGAGATAAGCTTTGCCCCATTTTCCTTTCCAACAGGCACTGGAAGATGCCCAAGAGGGCTGGGAGGTGTAAAAAGGATAAATGTAAATATTAAGGAAAAAGAGAAAAAGCTGCAAGATAGAGAAGTATATAAGCGAAAGGAAGAAAATGATGAAATGAGGAAGAGTGAAGTAGAGGAAGGTGCAGAAAAGAAATCATGATCCCGAGTATCTGTGTAGCTGAGGCTTCCACTTCCACAGTAATGTGTGCTTCCTAGATTGACATAACTCTTCAGGAGCATTTTGTGCTCAGAAACACTAATTTCACACAGAACCTGTTGAAAGGATCACAGAACCCTAGTCTTTTATGAAATGTGCTGGAATAGCTATATCCAAGTTACTATTCCAGGGAAGAGGGAGAAAAAGTCAATACAGTGTGGTGGACTACAACATGCTTCCATGTTCTGCCTGGGATTGCTCCCCAAATACCTCCTACTGGGATAATTTAAAACTTTGAAGATCTATGACCAGTGCATACAAATTGTATCCTCCTTTGCTTTCTCTTTATCATCTTCCTCCCAACCTTCCTCTCAGTTCTTTGGGTCAAAAGGGCATAACTTCCTGTCTGCCTCCTAAAACCATACTCTTTCTTAATTCAAAACAAGAATGAGCTGAGGATTAATTTTATTTTGCAGATAGCTGAACACAAAAAGCATTTGAAATAAATAGAAACCAAATTTGACTGTTTTTATAAAGGGGAAAAAAAAAGCAAGCAAAGTGATTCCCTCAGAATACTTGCAAAAAAGAAACAGATGTGAAAAAAAAAACTAAATGGAAATGTAAAATAAAATCCAGACCTGTAAAACCTATTTTTTTGGCAAAGAAAGTAAGATTTATTGATATGTCCTCAAAATATGGAAACAACATATTTGAAAAAGTGAAAAATAAGCTGAAAAAACAGCATCATAGGCCTGAAAAAATCAATGAAAAGAAAAAAAGTGAGTGAGGATTTGCAGAAGCTAAATAAATGCTGACATGACTTGAAGAGAGCAAATAAAATAATCATAGCTAGCAGAAGAAAGTCTCTGCATCATAGGTGAAAAAAAATATTGGAGAGATGACACTTCGAAAGATGATCTGTTATCTTAATCAAGAATTTCCTTGCTAAATTCTGACCCTAATGAGGCTGTAATATAACATTTCTGCAGCTGATCATCGTGCTACTTAAAAGGATGTTTGTTTATTTTTTATAAATCAGAGATTAAGGCTACTTTGAAGTTTCCAGATATTAACATCACATACACTCCACCACAGTGTGTGGGTTGTTTACAGGCTGAAAGGTTTAGAAAAATGTACAACTGATCTGCAAAGCATAAAATTCATCCCAATGAGATCTGTAAGTTAATCAATTTAACATACATACCATAAACTGCTTTTTTTTTCACTATTTTGAGGAAGAACATAATAAAAGCCACACCTGAAAACCCACACAGAAAAGATGTGGGGTTAGAGGCTTCATGCTTATCTGTTGAACACTTAGCACACACAGCTACAATAGTTATTCCAACTAGGAAATTAATCCTCATTCTCAGTGAACTTTGATGTTCAAAGTGCAGGCTCACTCAAAAAATCCCAAGAATGTATCTGAGTAAACCCAGGGTTTTGGTTGTTACCTGATTTTCTTTGTCACAATTTTAAGACATGTAAGATGTTACACACACAGGTACAGATTCTAATTATTTGATACATTTGGTTTACAATATGCAAGATGTCAACTGCCAAAATATTGGAAAGAAAATGTGACAACAGTTTTGATTTTTTTTGCAGAGATTTCATCGGTGTCATTCACAAAAAAAAAGTGAGTTTTTTAATTAGGACATCAGTGCAAGGTTTTTCTGAAACTTCTTAAGCAATGATGACAGCCCAAAGCATCCAATTCTAAACTTTCTTCAATGCATATCTTACAGACCAATAATTTTCTGCAACCCCTAATGTCGGACCCAATAGCGCACTGCAATCTCATATAGCAGCACAATCAGTACAGAGCAACCCTGTACATAAGCATTAATGTTAGTGAACACATAGAATTTCTGTTGGGTGAATAAGGCCACAAACAGCTACATCTGAGGGCATAACTCCTGATTTGGGATATTAGTGTGTATAGTGTAAGCTGTCAGATATAGCTGAACATAGTTTAAATCCTTTCTCTTCTCTCTTCTCTTGTCTTCTCTTCTTTCTCTCTTCTTTCATAGAATGTGCTGTTTGCTTTACAGCTCTTCAGAGCAGACCTTTTTCATGCTGCATACAAGGAAGCCAGAGATATTAGATGATATGTTTTTTGTGTCCTTTCCAACTTTGGTATTTTCTCTTCTATGCCCTGGAAGAATCCCATCCCCATCTCACAGGTAGATGACTCCTTTTCATCTCCAGACAGAAGACTCAGTGTAAGTCTTGCATGAAGTCACTCAAATAGCATATACCTATTAGAGAGTGACAGGGCGGTTGATGTCTTACCAGCAGAGATTGCCCTCCCCTTTCTAAGTGATTTAATTGAAAAGGTTAGCAGATAATGCCAGAAGCCCTACCTTTGACACCTGGGGCTCCACCTCCTCCTCATGTAAGTACAAATACATATTTTCCAGGCAGATGATCTCCCTTTTTCTCCAGACCCAAGAAGGGTGGCAATACAGTAATTTGCAAATTACTGCAAGATAATATTCCCTTAAAGATAGAAAATATTCTCACAGTTCAACAAAGACCTTGAAACAGCTAAGTTCGTTCTCCATTCCTGAAGCAAAGGACCATTATCAATAACTGCTCATCACTTCCCGGCACCCTTGCCATGAGACCCAGAACATCTCAGTTCCCTGTTTCACCCCACTCAACAGTTGTGCAGAACTTTGAAGAGAAGTCATGAAACAACATGCTTCTTTGAAAAAAGGCACAGACTGTATTTTGGTAGAGCTCCATGGAAATTAAACAGTTTTGTGAGCAGAACAACTCATTAAAAAGGACTGAAATGCTACAATTCCAGATTTTCTTTGTGCCTAGAGGTCTCTAAACTGTCAGACCTACCTTAAAAGAAGCTGGCAAAGCTGCAGTGAGGCAAGACAGAGGTGATTCTTGCGGGGAGAAAGGCAGGCATCATAGAAGTTGCTGTTTCCTCTACTATACCACACATCCTCAAGGGCATCTGTTTCTAGATTATTAAATTAATCTTTAGCCTGTGACTCATTTTTGTTTCTTCACAAACATAAACTCCCTTGACAGCTGTTCTGCTCAACTGAGGAAAGTATCAGGCCCCAAAGGAAGGTTTTTGCATGTAGCAGAGAAATAGAAGTAGAGACCGTGGAACCTGCAGGGGCAGATGCAGCCCTGCTCTAAGTATGACTTATAGCCATGATTTAGTGATGTGGCCCTTGATGCACAGAGGTCTTGCAGACGATGCTAATTGGGGAAGTACGGGGAAGAGGAAGGAAACCCTTTCAGCATCATGGTAAATGCCCAACTTGGTTACCTCCCACAGGAGACGCAAGTCATGATTCTGGCCTCACTGTTTTCAGAATTACACAGAGCACTCATCTTTTTGATGTGTCTTTACCTCAATAAAATCCTCATAGAAACACACATATAGATTTTTTTTTTGTTTTAAATTTCATCAAGTATTGAAACAGTTTTGCTGAGGTGAAGAAATAATTGTTTGGAACTGCTTGTAATGAGGTTTAAACAAGCAAACCAACCTGAAAATGCAGGCTCTGAAATAGTTGCTAAACTTTCAAGAGGCTGTTCTTTACCTTCAGTAGAAAGTCTTTCACTAAAGCATCCCCTGTCCACTCCCATGGAGCCCAGGTTCCTCTTGTGACACCACCCAGAAATAACTTAGTGATA
Source organism: Pelecanus crispus (assembly GCF_030463565.1). Classification (NCBI taxonomy): domain Eukaryota; kingdom Metazoa; phylum Chordata; class Aves; order Pelecaniformes; family Pelecanidae; genus Pelecanus; species Pelecanus crispus. The sequence goes on from NC_134643.1 coordinate 52,927,425, forward strand.
AAAATGTGATAACATAAGCATCACATGAAACCAAACATCTATGTGTCTCATAACTCCACTTTTACTAATACTGGTTCGGGTACATAAAGGTTTCCACTTGTCCTGCAGGAAGCAGTGAGTTTACAGCTTTATGCAAATAGGTAATTGGGGAAACTAGTTCAGAAAGCCACTGGTTCAAAACTGTGTGTCTGTCTGTGCAACAAGAGAACCCTCTGGAGACTGAAGCAAGCTGTTCGCCAAGCTACTTGTTTATATTTTTTCCCCCTATAAAACTCAGCAGAGACTGTCTTATCTAATATAGCTGATCAGAAGTGTAACAGATAAATTAGAGTAAAATGCACATTTCTCTTGTTTTCATTGAGTTTTCACCTTGGTTTTAGTAAATGTTGTTCTTGTTAAGATCACTAACACATGTGTAACTTTACACTGGTGCTCTCAAGGAAAGAAGAGTCCTGCAACCTCTAGGGGAAGGTATTGAACAGTTTGCACTGCTTTTGAGGTTAATCCAGAGAGCAGAACAGTTATCTATACTTTCTGAAATGTGGTTTCATGAGGCTCTGGTAGCCAAACCAAGATTATCTAAAGAACCAGAAAGACCAAAGAAGAGAGATATAAAGAAGGAGGAGCATGTTGAAGACTGTTAAGTAATCTGTGTTTAATTGGCGTAACACTGGCCCTCAAGACAGTCCGGTCTTCCCTAGTAGCCTCTTGTGCATGTTGGACAAGAAGAGAAGAATTTATATCTGTGTGAAGCTGTGCAAACCCCCAAGTTGTTCCAGAAAAGAAGAGCTAATGAAGTCTGGCTTCATATGGCTTTACATATTTTGATTGGGTTTTTTGGTGCCTAGCAAGTGCAAACTCCAAGTGACTCTAATCACATGATTAAGGCATTTATAGCATATCATCATGTGGACTCACTGGTGTCCGTGACTTGTTCAGTTACACTTCTTCCTGATGTAGCATTACCAGGGTCTTCTTTCCAAGTGCTAATTTTCACAGAATTTTCATGGAACTTAAAGTAATGTTGGTTGGACCATTGAGACCATTTCTATCAATTTGGCTGAAATGGGAAAGCTGGGTTACCTGTTATCAGGGATAACTGGCAGACACCACACAAAATTGACCAGCTGGGTTAGCTCAGTTGGTTAGAACATGGTGCTAATAATGCCAAATTCACAGGTTCAATCCCTGCTTACTGCAGGGGGGTTGGACTCGATCTCACAAGGTCCCTTCCAACCCAAAGCATTCTATGATTCTATGAAACACATCAAAGTGTGCAAATCTACATGGTGTGTGATCACAAAAGACTCATTTAAAAAAAAAGGGCTGAAGTTATTTCCATCTCTGGGATTGGGAAGCCAATATTTATTTCTGAAACACCAACAAGGGTCTGAAATTGTTCATAATTAGACCAATGAAAATTCACAGTAACACCAACGATTTCAGTACAGTTCTGTTAATTTAGACATGAGGGAGCCTGAGCAGAACAGGAATCGGAGTCAAATCTATTAACCACAAAAGCAGAATGCTCTAACACAATCATAAATGTTTGCCACATGCAAAAGTATGGTTCCCACTGCTAACTGCAGTTTTGTGATTTGCTTAGAAAAAACCACTCTGATCAATTTATAGTGTCATTGTACCAGTTTTAAACACAGGGGGTTTTTTTAGGGACCATTCCTTGCCACATGTTAGCCTTGTGCTAAATTACTTATTATTAAAGAAATAATTTTTGTTGAAACAAGGGTCAGGCAAGAACATTATAATAGAAATAGGTATGATAAATACAATGTAAATAACATAGAGGTTAAATGGATATATACTTCTTAATCAGTTTGGTAATCAGCAAAGGCACAAATTTTAAATAATGAATTTTGCTGGCTACATCCTTATTTTGTTCTTCATACTATTAATTTCCTACAAGTCAAAACATTTCCCCTTATTCTGTTTGCCTGTTCTATTTAGCACAAAAAGAAAGATAAACAAGCCAATAAAATATATACATTATCAGAAAAGGTGGAGGGGAAAATAAAAGACTGATAACTATAAGAAACTTTTAACTCAGCAGATCTCATCCATGCAGAGGGAGGAGTTTTGTTCTCTATTATTTTAAAGGTAAATTTTAAAACGCCTACTTCCTATTTGCTATGTATTTCAACCAACTGTCTGAAACCTGTGCATATTTTGTAAAAGCCTCTGCCTTTTTACATTATTTTAATTTGACAGCCCTGTGGATCATTTATTATTTTACATACATGAACTTCATTTGAAATGAATAATCAGTTTGTTTTCTGATCTTCCCTGTCTACCAGAGTACAGAATAATTCTCTTCCATCTTGACCACCTTCATGCCTTATTGCTGTTGCTAGGGAAGAACTGCTAAATGATCTAAGTGAGAAACAGACATATGTACATCTGCATTTATATGTCTGTAGGGTTATAAAACAGGCTTCCAACATTCAGAGGAACAGTACAATGGTAAAAGCCTACACAGACTGCTCAGGAACATGGTCCATTAACATTAACTAAGCTTTTAAAGTCCTGGTCCTTTATTTTATTGGAAGTATTGACTTTTAGAATGAATTAAGAGTGGAACTCAGATCAAAGGCCCTTACTAATTTCCTTATTTATTACTGGGAGTTAAGAAATTCCCGTACAATTCCCACAAGGATGCAGACAGAGTCTGGACAGACAGACAAGTGAAAAGTGGGAGCTAATGAATATCGCTCTGGTGTCAGACAGGTAAAGCACTCCCCCCTTCCTGTTAATTCAATCGAAACAATGAAGAGAAAAACCCAACCCACCCTTGTCTTGTTTGGCTTAGACATGAACCCTTGATAAGGCTCTGGAAAACAAGAAACTTTGTAATAGATTCGAGCTACCTTTGGCTGAGAAACTCATATGTCATAAAAATGTAAAAATAGCGGTGCACTTCTGCAACCAATGTACACCAAGCTTGATATGTTGTAGATAACAGAAAATGACTGAGATAAAGCATAATATAACATTTTTACTTGAATATTACACACTTTACATTTCTCTACAGAAAGGATATCCCAGCAGGAAGGAGAAAGGTGGAGCACAATCCCTGCAGCATTTCTTGTTCTGCATTGTACAAAACTTTGTAGGGACACAGGAAGAGGATACGGAAGTTTCTACAGGAAAACGGAGAAAAGCTCAAACATAAACAGCATCCAAAAAATTTACCAACAGTTTATAACATTTCCTTTTTCTCTTCAAATGTTTAAAGACACTTACATTACACATAGTTTACTACACATTTCTATGTGTATGTATTTTTGCAATTTGTCTCGCAAGAGTATCTCAAAGCAATTTAGATGGAGTAATGTAAGCAATAATCTATTTGGTATAGCATCCTCCTTTTAGCAGAATGAGCAAGTGTTGGACTAACAAGTTTATACTGCTATCTCTGTAGGATTTTGAAGAAACTTGGTATTTAACTGAATTCCTCCTGAAGACTATGTCCACAATAAATCCCTGATTGAAACTCTGATTTGAAATTGAAGTCAAAAGAAGCTCGCCATAGCCTCAACACCTTTTGCACAAGGATGTAAGGCCTTGCTTCAGCAAAGCTTAAGAATGTGCTTAAATCTGGTGTTGCATGCAGCTGAAACGTGGAGGAGAGGGTTATAGACGATGCCCTGTCCTCTCACCTGGAGCAGCTATGCTTCACTGGATGACACCAATGGTGGGCTACAGCCACGCTGGGTGTTCCATAGGTTTGTGGTTGCCTGAATATATTTTGTGTTAAACACAACATGAGAGCGCATGGTTAACTTTTAAGTACTTGTTTAGTAAGTATGGACTTAGGCTTGTGTTTATGGTCTTTTGCTAAGTCTGGTTATGAAGGAACCTACAGTTTGTATCAGAAAAGCTTTCCGTGTAGACGTGGCATCTCTTGATAACACCCAGTCAAGAGCGCACAACAACAGCCAAGGCAATATTTGTATAACCGTAGTTTGGCTGCACATTAGCAATCTTCTCAGAACTGTGACTATTGCTAGTGTGTGATAAAAAGTTATCAGACGGGCAAATGGGTATCAGATTTTCAATATGTGTACATTTAAGGTACAGGCAGGATAGCAGTCCTGATCTAATATAGAGCAAACCAGTATATGAAAGATGTACAAAACGGGAATTTTTGGAGGAACAAGATCAAGTTTGCATTGCAAACCTGCATTACTTGAGTTTTTAGAAGGATCAAAACGTTGTCACTTCTAAATGACTTAGATGTGAGTATGTCTGCACTGAAAGCTTTTCGTACTTGTAGTTCAAATGTATAGCAAAAAACCTCTGAATAAAATCTCATAGACAGCTGAGAACTGATTCCATATTTCAGCTGTACTGAAGGCAGAATATGAATCTAAGGGATATCTATGTCTTCTAACTCTAAGCACCTAATTTGGGCGGCTGAGTTAGCTGGGGAGGCTTCCCAGAACTCCCGCATAGTCAGCGGAGAGAAGCAGGCACCTCCGGATCATTCATATCAGGGTCCTAACTCACATGCTTTGAATTGTTTTCTGAAGTCTCTCTCTGTTACTGTACATCAAGATGTCATTACCTCACATCCACATGTAAGGTAAAGGAATTAAGACACATTCGGTTTTAAACTTTCTTTTGTGTAACATGACTTAGAAAAAGGATTTTCTAGCAAGCAAAAGGCAGCTACAGCTATGCTAATAGCAGTTATTTCCTATAAGAAACACATAGCGCATGTACTTTATGGTCTGCACCGATGACTGGTTAAGGGGTTAGTTTTGACTTCAAAAACCCAAAGATATTTTGAAGATTTATTTGCTTTTCCGAAGTGTCTTTTATATGAGGTTTATAATTATGGCTATGGAGTTTCAGAACAGAGAGGGCTTTAAGAAAACATTATTTTATTAGAAAACGCACATCACCAAGAACATGCATAATTAACTTCGTAACTACCAACATGATAATACAATCATTGGAACATCACAATCAAATACACCGTAATTAGAAGAGAAAAAATATTGTGATTTGCACCTAACTGAAAACTGTTAAGTAGAAATGTCTCTCAAAGTGTGTGTGACATACTGGGAAACATAACAGCTATAAGGTCACATGTTGAAGATAAAATCTGTGCAATTTCATTCGTCATCTAAAAATCTTAGAATTAGTGTGGGCTGAACAGAAGTGGCAGTGAGCTGCGCTCCATTTGACCAAAAACATTTGAGAACAGTAAAAGCAGTTTAATTATATTCAGATGCTATGGTGATATTTGGCAGTAGAAATACTTTGGTTAAGTTACATTTAGAGATTAGGTTAGAATGAAATAGACAGATGGGAGACGGGGCAGGGAAGAGACCGATAAAATGCAACTAAAGTTCCAGCTCAGACCTTTAATTAATTAGCCTGGAAAAAACATTGCAGTAGAACAGATTGAAAGATTTAAGAAGCACGGTGATCTCTGAAATAGTTAATCTTTGCAGTTAGATTAGACCTCACAGTTATTCAAAGATTCTTGGAATCCTCTTTCCCTGTTTTCCTGGGTTGCTCATTTAGGTGCTATAGGCTCTTTCAACACACAGCGACACAACATTCCTGAAATGACAAAAAAATCATAGGTAATTACACTGCACACAGGAGGTAATTCCTTATAAATCTTTCACTAAGAAGGCGAACCTAATGAAATTGTACACGCAAGTGATGCTTTTAATTGAAACATGTTGGGTCATGTGCTTTCTTCCACAACAACATACAGGGAAAGCAAAACATTCAGGAAAGCAAAAATGTGCCAGAGGAAGAAGAGTGTAAAAGCAGTCATTTCCCCCAAACACTCCTTCCTGATCAAGCACCACAGCCTTCCGGGGGTGGGTAAGGGAGAAGAGGAAAACCTTGGGGTCTCCAAAACATCGTTCCCTTAAGACTGAAGGCAGATTTCTAATTGCAACCCAGCAGTAATTCTCATTCACAGCCTCTGTCACGAGGAGCTGGAACATGCTCCCCGAGCGGAAAAGAAGTCCCTGGGAGGAGGGAAGAGGCTCCCGCTTCCTTGCCGAGGTCCTACCATCTGCACAGTATACTTGTTCCATGGTGTGAAGAAGCACTTAGCCCTTCTCCTGCCTCTGACAGGAAACATTTTAGGTTAAAACATGCAGGATTCCTTTGTTCCAGAAAATGTTGCATGAGGTTTTGAGCCGTTTGATGATGACATGCAATTGTTTTTCCCACTGAAATTCAACTTCGAACAAGAGGTTTCTCAACAGTGAACACAGTTCTGTTGGTGTCTGCCATCTAAAACCTTTTCTGAAGCTCACAATTTTCCTCTAGATAGCTCAGCAAAAAGCCCAGGAAGAAATAACGCTTGCTGGGGAACAATGTGCAGTCCAATCTCTCGACTTTCCATGGGTTTAGAGGCAGTGTTACATCCTGGAGGTAGCACTGGACAGTATGGCAGACAGGACTTTTCTTGCCAGTGAAGCTGCCTATGAGATGCGATAAAACCGAGGACCTGACCACTCTGTGAGCAGTATGGATCCCCCAGGACTTTTTCCACTAATGAAGTTGTTGGCTCTGAAGCCTGTGTTTGTCCAGCTACAGGAAAGTGTGAAAGAGAAAAGCCAAACCTACTAGAGGAACATTCATCAATATTGATGCAAGATTTGCAAGGCATTTAAATAGTATGTTGTGAAGGGCAACCAAGAATCCTACAGGAATTAGGCTGTCATTCCAACTCAGGTAATTAGTTTCTATATACCCACCTTCCAAAATCCACTGGAAATCCCCTTGTAACCTGGCAGGTGGTTATTCAAGCTAGAATTACTAGAAAATAAAAGAGAAGGATGGTTACGAGTGATTCTCCCACAGAACCTATTGTGTTAGTTGTCATAAAGACAGACACAAATTTGAAGCCTCTTCACTACAGAGCCTGTAATCTAGAAAGAAATACAAAATATTTAGAGAGGGTGAAACAATGTATACATTCATTAAATAGATTTGCAATTAAAATAGTAAATGAAACAACAATTATTTCCAACTGCTTTCAACTTTGGTCTTGATAATTACACATGATTATAAGCATCTATGTGCATTTAAGGAAAATAGTGTGCTGCAAAGTGACATTACAATTGTTTAATTTAATTTAATAATTTAATTACAGTGGGACACAGGCTCGAAGTGAAATTACACTAAAACCTAGACCAACACCGATATGAACCTCAGCCTGAAAAGCTTAAACAGAGATCTGGAGCACAGCAAATCTACCTTTTTTTTTTTTTTTTTGTTTCCTTGTTTCAGATTGGTTAATTACAGCAGCGCATGAGATTTATGAACAGTTTAAAAATATGGTAGAAACAATCTGAAACGACAGACAAAGCCTGGTTTCTTAATTGATGGAATCTAATAAAAATGAGGCAGAATTATAGTCACTATACTTAGGAATGCTTTGGGGCAATTTTTTTGACAGAAGGACAGGTTTATAAAACAGGCTCTTTTATGAACTGCACTATCCCGAGATAAGCAGGACACGGAGACATCCTGGGTGCATACGTTTGTTCAAGGATCGCCTAAACCCATCAGGTTAGGACTTTCAGCAGCGGTAACTTGCCTTACTGGTCGAAGGGGAACTGCCTCTAGTTACTTACTCTTAGTCCTTTACGAGTGCGCCAGCTGTTGTCTGGACCAACTCTGAGCAAGCAACAATGATTTCCAAAGCTAAAACCCCAAATCTTCACAGCTTGAGGACAGGACTCAGGCTTTGTCATTAACAGTTGTAATGATAATATGTGCTGATGAATGGATGTGAACTGAGACACAGAAGTTGACTAGTGACTCTACTAAAAACATAACTAGCATTTTTATGACTACATAAAGAAACAGGTTTTCTGAGTGGAATTGCTTTTGCAGAAGAAAAAGGCTCCTACACAATACAAACCAGCAATTTTCCTCATTCATCATCTTGTGTTTTTGTACCAGATAATCCTTAAGCATAACTATAAGTCTAGATTAATTTAGGCAGGCAGATACCACGGATGAGCGAGCTTCATCAACCATTCTGTAAAGCACAGTGTTTTTATCAAGCACACAGATGTAGTTTCAAATAATGTTTTCCCAATGACATCCATAGTGCTAGAATCAGTGGCCCTGCCCCAAAGCTCCTATTTTCTTCCAGCAGAGCTTTCTGAATTCCTCATGTTTCCAGCATATCCTAGTGGCTTTATTCCATTAATCAAGTTCTGCGCTTTCTTCTCCATCATCCACAGGGTAATATGAAGAGCCCTCATCCAGTGGCCATCCAACCTGTAGCATGGCAGCTTTATTTAGGTTTCTACCTCACTATCTAGACAACAAAGGACTGGTGCTGTAAAAAAAAAAAAAAAAATCCAGCGCTGTCAACCAAGTTACAGCATAATAAATAAAAGAAACATTTTAATTTTAAGACTTTTTTTAAAAGACATACCTTTACTTACTTTTTGTAAAAGAAAAGAAGTTATACTGGTTTTGGGAGTTTTTTCTCTCAGACCTCCACACCAATGGCAAGGCAACTCTGGAGTGTCTCTGCTTCTTCTCTTGTTCACAAAATCAATGAAAGATAAATGTGGAAGACGAATGCTGGTAGCCCCAGCTGTCAGTCCAACATTGTGTATTCACACCATAAAAGCTTCTCTGGCTACCCTGGTTTTGCAAACCGGGTCTTTAGTTTTATTTCCCAAACAGAGATCGATTCCTGAATCCTAATGACTTTAACGCTTACAGCAAGGACTTCATCCACTGCGCATTTTAATCTAGGAAATATACTATCTCAAGTTAAACATTTGAATGCTGCTTTATTTGGGAAACACAAAATGAGGATTTAGCAGACCTCATGTCTGTATTCTAAAATTCAGAATGACTTCTAAAAGGGAATTATTTATGGAAAATACCAAAGTTACAGAATTTGGTGTGCCAGTACCATGTTATCCTTGTTCCCCCATGGCATGTTAGAAGATGAGAAGGAAGAAACCTGATGGACTTCCACAAAAGACTTGCAATTTGCTCGCTGCCAGCTGTTCAGATGCTATTGACTAATGCTTAGTGGCCAACTGTGATGATCTTTTTAATTCCATCAAAGTATACTTTTGTTCCCTATGGCATCATAAGCAACAACCCAACAGAGTGATAAAAAATAATCATAGCTTCTGTGTCATTGCACGTCAAGAACATTCTGAACTGCAGTTATTGTGCTGGAATGAGAAATCTTGTGACTGTTAAAAGAAATAGGAGCGCAATATTGATTTTAAAGTATTATGCATTGAACGTCCCTGATGCACTGGGCAGACAGAAGATAATGTCACTCACTCTGAGAGTTTCTAAATAAAGTTAGAAGTAGACAGTACCATGCAGATACACGAGACACAAGACATAAAGGATGTAAACTCCAAATATTGGAAACGTGTCCCTTTTAATAAATCCACACCACCGGTTTAGATCTGAGGTCTACAGCTTGAGGGTCAAAACCTAAATCCCGATCAGCAAACTACCACCGGTCTGCCTCTGAGATACGATGTGGAGCTGGAAGATCCAGGTTGGGTTTGACGATTTGGGCGCCCCTTACCTTTTAGTATGTCATTTCCCCCAATTTATGTTGCCGTGCCACGTTGCAACCTTTCTGTATTTTGCTATCTACGCGAGGTCCAGCTCGGGAAGGCAGCCAGCGCACCTAGCGAGCCACCGCACACCGCCAACCCCTCAACCTCCACCGACCCGGCATGGAAGCACCCAACGCTTGGCTCCACCACGACCCGAGCCCCCAGTTCGGTCCAGTTCGGTGGGATGGGGATGGACGCCTCTCCCAAGGGCCAGCGCCTCGCCGAGGCCCTTCGCGATGCTCGGGGAGGACGAAGCGCTGCCGGCAAGGGCTTCATGAGCATCTCTCGAGTGTCACCCGGGGGAAAGCGGGTGTGTTTGGGCTTTTTTTTTTTTTTGCCAAGCCACTTCAGCCGGCTGGTAGCCGGGTGCCGCCGGTGGGCCAAGCGCTGGGCGGGCGGGAAGCTCCTCCCCAGGGGTGTAGCACAGGAAGAGGTGGAGGTCGGGGGAGCCGGCGGAGCTCCCTGCGAGGCTGTGGAGTTGCCGCTACCCCTTTTACTATGTGTGTGTCTTATATTACAGCCATGCTGCACATCAGTGGCCAGAGCGAGGGGAGAGGGGAGGAAAAGCCTGTTTACACAGACTGCAAACCGCCTGGGGAATAATGCAGGAAAGGAAGTGAGCCGGCTCTCTGTCTGACTGCTCTGACTTCCTGCTCGCTCTCTCGCACAGGCACACACACACACACACACACACACACACCCCGGCCGAAAAAAAAAAAAAAGAAAAAAAAAAAGGGGGGGGAAAAAAAAAAAATCAGGATCTCATTACAAGAGCAACAGAGCGTTTGCAGAAGACTGTCAGCATGGAGAACCAGGGGATTTTACCCAGCTCCCTCTAAACTACCAGGAGAGAGCGGAAAAGTCCCTCAGGCTCTGGGTAGGTACAAGTGCTGCGGCGCCTGCCCCGGCTCCTGCAAAGTTTCGGGGGGCTTCGGGGAGGGAAAGGGGAGGCCGGCGGCTGCTGCGGGGGCCGGCGCCCCCCTCGCTGGCGGGAGCAGCGGGGGGAGACACGGCGGGGCGGCCGGCGGGCTGGAGGTGAGGGGCGCCCGGGGGCAGCGCGGGGAGGGGGGCTCGGAGCCCCACACGGGGTCGGGGGGCCCGGGGGGTCCTGCCCCGGGGCCGGGCCCGGCCAGCGCGGCGGTAACGAGGGCAGGGGGCGGCGGTGGGGGAGCGGCGCTCGGAGGGCGCCGCGGCGTTTGGGGAGCCCCCCCCCCCCCTCCCCGGGTCGAGGGCTGCCCCGGGGGCCCCGTCGCCCCCCGGGAGCTGCGGGCGTAGGTGAGGGGGGCGGGCGGGCCAGGGGGAAGGGGCCGGGGGGGAGGAGAGGCAAGAGCGGGAGGGGGCCGCTGCCTGACAGGGCGCAGCGGGCGCCCGGGGACCCCTCGGCGCCCCGCAGCCCCCTCGGCGGTGCCGGCTCCCTATCCCTCCCCCCGCTCGCCGGCCGTGCCCGGCCGCCGGGGCCGTGCGGGCCTGCCCCGTACGAGCAGCACCACGGTAACGGCGTTGGGGGCGGCGGGGGCCGCCCCGCTGCCTGTCAGGGCGGCGGGGGGCGCCGCGGGGTCCCCGGCGCCGCTGCGAGGCCGAGCGGGGCCGGGGCGCGGGGGGGGGGGGGGGGGGGGGGGAAGCGGGAGGGAAGGGAAGGCTCCTGCAGAAGGGGCTTTAAAAAAGGGGGGGGGGGGGGAGGAAAGTGTCGGGAGAGTTTCTGGCTTGTCTGGAAACAGCAAGACTAATTGCCATGCGCTTCCGGTTTGAAACTGGCAGCAGACAACATCTTGAAAATGAGTCACTGCAGCTCACAAAGAAACTCTGTGGTTTTCTCCCTCTCAGGTTTATATATTTGCTGCTTTTTACAGTTTCCTTTGTAGTCTTCTGCGTTCTCCCCGGCCCTCCCTGCTTTTCTTAGCCACCCCCCTGCCCCAAGACCCCTTGGCCAACGTGGATAGTTTCCATGACCGCCCGAAAAAACAGTAAAAATGTTTGTGAGGGAAGGGGGGGGGGGGGGAACCCAGAGAGAGAGAGAGAAAGGGAGAGAAAGTGGAGAGTTGTTTTTGGATCTGGCTTTGCTGAAGGTTAGAGGGACTCTGATGCTGCAGGGGGAAAAAGTTCCCTGAATTTTCCACTGGCTGCAGGAAGAGAGCCCATTTAGTCATGGCTAAGTAATGTCTGCACACACACCAACTAATCTCATTAGGAGTTTCCGTTCCCTAACACAGGAGGGTTTTGTGAAGCCCTGTCAGCCCTTCTAACGCTGCAGTTGAAAGGGAGACAGCTTACATCTTTATTTACTTAGAGGTGTAGCGCTAAGACAAATTTATACAATGCAGCATCTTTTCGGTCATGAGGGCTCCAACTTCAAAAGTCAATGGTTTCATTTAATTTCAAGCAGAGAGTCATGGTTGATCTCGTATTTTGCTCATACAGACTTTCTGATTATTTCAGATTAAATGTAATTTATGCGTAAAGAGTTTCGTAGGGTGAAGTTCAGAAATGGGGTACACGGAAGGCTGAGTTATGATAAGCATGTGTGTGCATCTGTGACAATTGTGTGTAATTGTACGATTAAAAGACTCTTGTGCCAAGGTACTGAGGTGATGGGCATGTTTGAAAAGTATATTCACTCGTGTAACCTTGCTGTATTGGTGCTTTACATATTTAATTTCCAAGTGATACTTACTTTGTACCTATCACTTGACTTAGTGGTTTGTGTAATTATTTCGTGATGATTTATTTTCATAGTGGTCATGAAAAAAGTCTGTGTTCAGAATTAGGTTTTTGCCATGCCCCACTGATCTTTAATTTAAATTAGAAGTTAACCACTTTTTGCAAAAAAAGTCTGGAGCAAACAAAGAAAATGGAGTCTTGCTTGCAAGTGGGTTTTAACTTAAACAAATGTTAAAAAATGTGAATAAAATTGCATGTCATAGGAAATAACACTTAGCTACTTACTTGAATTATCATGTGATAGCATTAAACTAGCAAATATTGTGCAAAAACGTAGTACTTGAATGGAGAACTAATTGCAGTATACCACGTGTTTACCTTTGAGGATCTTCAGTGTTTCCTGTACTTCCTATGTCCAAGTGGCACAGAAAAAGTTCTTCATTAACATCACTTTACAGAGGACTTCTATTAGTGGATTAGTGACACAGTCTCCAGACACAGATGCCTCTTGATTTTCTAGTTGGGCAGAGAAGAATTTTTAGAATAGTATGTAAACCAGAAAATGCCTAATCTCTGTTTCAATCAAATGCAGTCATCAGGTAGTGAGAGCTGTTTTCCAGTTGTGGAGTTTTATTTCTTTTGTAAATTTCTAAATTTTAGAGAGAGAGAGGTGCATTATTGGGCATAATGTTCAAAAATCTGTTGAATATGTTATGGAAGAGTTAGTGTGGTGTACAACACCAAAACTCTTACTGAAGAGTGTTCCCTAGCTCTTACTATCTCTCTTTGAAATATGGACATTAAATTGTCCACTTACTGCATTAAATATTGCTGGAATTTCAGTGTGCCATCTGCTGAATCGGTGTAGATGAAGCACACACATTCATACATACAGATATATATATAGTCTATCTACACTACATAAATTTCATATATTGTATTCACTCAGCATAAGTAAAACCATCTTGATGTCCTCGTAGAAAAACAGATGTAGTAGTAGTAGTAGTGTACCAGTTGTATGTTCTGTGTATTTGAAAGAGTGAATGAGACGTAATCCATAGATGTGTTAAAAATACAACAGTTCTGTTTGGAACAGAAAAAAAAAATCCAATTATCAAATAGTGCATGATGGTTTCCACTCAAAAATGTCTTAAAAGTGTTTTCACTGTAAGTATGATTTCATTCTTTACCGGTTTTAATTTACAAAATATAAAAGTGTGTGAGAATAATACATACTGTCTGCTAAGGGATGAGATATTATGATAATTACTTATATCTCAATTTTCAAAGTCACCTCCGTGAGTTGTTTCTAAAAAGAAAAAACCTTCAGGCTTGTATCCTTTATGATATCACCAACTCCACCTAGATGCAGCAGCTGAAATAAGCAACACGATCTCAGGGGGAGAAACTCAGCTACAGCCTTCCTTGTAACTGTGTTTATGAACCACCACACACATGGATGCTTTCATATGTAGAAACAAAAATCTGTTTTGTTTTATTCATTAGCACTTCTCACTGCTTACTGATTCACAGTGGTTCTTTGCTCCTGTCACTTAATGCTGTTTCATTAAACTTGAATCATGAAAACAAATCAAGTCTCTCACTCCAAAGACTTCCCCTTTGCTGTGCATGAAGTTCACTTATGTAAACTTTACCTTCTTGTTGTAATGCCCTTCTTGGGATGGAGGCCAGCTTCAGGGTGTGTTTACAGTAGAGGTATTCTTATGGGAAGGTGTTACTGCTTAAGTGACTTAATATAACTGAAGCTAAAATCTACCATAGTTCAAAAATCTTCTGGAGGACTTAGCAGAGAATGAAAATCATTTTGCAGGTTCACCAATGTGCATGGAGCTTGCTGCTTGCTCTGAGGGTCCTACGTTTACATGTAGGAAGATAGGTATCTATAATACTTACGGACACTGAGGTCCATTAGCTGTTACAGAAAGTGCAAATCTTTGCCTTGGAAATGAAATCACATGACAACATGTTGCTTCAGAATGTCAAAGAAAAGAAATAGATGCCGACATAAAAAGTCAGTTGGCTACTAAAGATAAGGGGGAATGGGATAAGGCTGGGAGAACCGTCATACAGCTATTTGCGATGCACGTATTTACGAGAAGTTGTCTTAGCTGGTTTATCTTGGTGACATCATACAAAATTTGTATGCTCGTGTAGTTACAGTTATCTCTCCGAGTGGTTCTCTGTCATACTGCTAAATAATCTAAGATAGCAAAGAACTGATAAATTAGCTAGTACACTTCCCACAAAGATACGGCAGGTTGGGCTCATTTGTGCAATTCGGGCTATTTATCAGCCCATGGTTTTCTTCTGGTGGTGGTGGCTGCAACGTGCAGCATGCCTGGATGCCGCTGCTTGAATCCGTCTCAGAGCCGTGGCACTGATTACAGGACACTGTCCGCCTGGGCCGGTTTCAAAGAGTACTGTTGGTTTTGAGCTGCTGCGTATCTTTTGTAACCGCACCCAGTGGTTCATGCAGCAGGCTGTAACCGACGGCCCTTTGAAAATCATGTTGCACTGCGTATCCTGGGGTTGATTCACCATGGCTTTCTCCTCGGTGTTTCCCACAATAGGGAATCTCACAGTCTTGAATCATTAGACAGATGTTTACTTCGTCTGTGGCTTGTTAAATGAATCAACTAATATTCTGGAGGCTGTTTAGAGCTCTTGAAAGACTGAATAGGTCTGTTCTCATGTTGAAGTATTTTGTTGAATAATGAATGATTAATGAGTTAGTCATGATTTTGAGGAGAATATCAAGGTGTAGGTGCAGGAAGTCCAGCTCAATGCACTGCAAAATACAAGGCTGCATGTATGGAAACAAAGCAGGTGAAGCACAAAGTACCTCTTATCTGTGCACTTCACAAAAAGAAAATGCATCTTTGTCCTTAAAACTTTCTTTAACTCATTGTGGTTTTATAAGCCAGTAAGTATATCAGAATTCAAATTCGTAAGGGTTTGCTGTTAAGAGTGGATTTTAATTCAAAAGCTCTTTGAAGGCGACTTGCGGCTTTTCTAAAAGCAAAAACTAAGAAAACACCTACCATTGATATGAAAGTACAACTAAGGAACTACCTGCCAGCTAATTCAATGCCAATTAATAACTGTACAGTCATTCTGCATTTTTAATTTTGTATGAATGCTGTGGTAGTTTTTGCAGTACCAAAAAGTACCCTGAAATTGTTGATCTGCTTAATCAGTGTAATTCGTGGTCAGTGTATCACAGTGTCCTGAGTAACTAAATATTTAAGTAATTATTTCAAAGTTATATTACAGTTAAGAACATCAGAGGCCAAATTTTGCCATGCCCTAAGGAGATACAACTCGTCTGAAAATTATGCTTTTTTTTTTTTTTTACTCCTGTGTAGTTACAGTTACCAACACCGTGTTTCGTTTTGGCCTGCTTGCTCAAGTAGTATTGCTGTGACTGTCTAGAGCAGTGGGGTTTGTCCTTTTGGTATCTGTGGATCCGTGGTTATTTTTGAGCAGTTGTGCAGATGCCTGTGGTGCGGTTGAGCCGACTGTGGTAGCAGTGCCGTGCTTTTGCCTCTCCAGGAGCGATCCATTGACCCCTGCATGCATGGGCCACGTGTTGAAAACTGCTCACCTGTATGACGACACCTATGAACTTCTAAGATAAATGTCAATCACCTATGTAAAGAAAGGTTTCTAAAGACTATATACCATGTGGTCTGTCTACATCTGAGTGGTTAGATAGAGCTTTGGGTCTTCAGGAGAAGAATTTCTGTAGGAAGCCACAAACTTACTTTGTTTTGATCTTTTAAAGCACTTAGGCATGTATTTGTTTTTGAGTGTGTCAGCACTTCTGTTAATGCACTGAGACCAACTGCATGTTGCAGACATTTAAATGTTAGCTTAGGCCTTGAATTTAACGAAGGCATTGGAGTAGCTCTTGCTTGCTCTGTGCAAGTGTCCTCCTAGTCTTCCATAGCTTTCCTCTAAATTCCGCAGTGACAGGATGTACTGGGTGAAGGATACTGCCCGCTCTGTGGCTTCCCCCAGACCCATTTCAGAGAGTCATTTCCATTATGTCTGTGTCTCTGCTTGCCAATTTACTACTCAGTACTTGAAGAGTCAGAATATAGCTTGGATGATCTTTGCAAATACCGATTACTACGTGTTAATGTATTTTGGCTGTCATGCAAACAACCCTGTCTTGGTTTCTTCAGCTTTAATGTATACGATTTTTTTATCTTGTGGATCCTAACTTGAAGGTCATTTGAGGTACTAGGAGAGGAAAACTTATATCTTACACATTGTCTTCTCGTTTTTGCTGTCGTTAATTATGTAATGAATCATTTGGTTGTAATTTTTATGATTCTTACAAATCATTCAAAATTGGTGAAAGCTTTCTAAGCGCTAACCTAAGTATGAAGTCCTGTTAATACAATTTTACAAGATGTGCCTTTCTCTGAAAATATTAGTGAACAAGCAAAGAAGTTTGTGTAAAATACGCTTTCGCAGTTGTACAAAAAAGAGTAGACTTGGATTGCATACTTAATCCAAAGAATCTAAATGTTTTTAATCAAATATCCTCCTATAAGTTTCCCATGCTCATTTTGCAAAACAGCTGACAGTTCATCTGGAAAACAGATTTCTATTATGCATCCATTTGCCTCTAATGTGGTGACAGCACCTCTTTACTGTATCTCTATATTTCTTCATCTCTTCTTTTTTTTTTTATATGAAGAAAATTGATCAGATGTATTTCAGTTAAGCTTTTTGGGAAGGATGCTAATGAGTGTTACTGTTTTTAAATGTTTATATTGTGGTAATGTTGAGTGGCCGCTGTTGTATCAAGTCACAATACAGCACAAACAAAAAGTTTCTAGACTCAAGTACCACTATTATCTCTTCCCAGCAATTAACAGTAATTCATGAGAAGAAACAATCTTCAAAAAGCATTTAGAAAGTAAGAACAAATTCCTATTGCAGCTCTGTTAGCGAAATCTGGAGAAAGTTGATTACCTTTAGAGAATTTCTTCCATGCTACACTAACATAGCCGAGATGGGAATGTGGGTTTAGATTCTAGATATAGACCTCTGTGAAGTCTGGTGACTCAGAGCAGACTCAGAGCAACTGGCGTGTGTGGTTAGTTTAGCTAACTGTGAGCGTGGAGTAGGGCTGGGGTAGAAAGTATGACTGCAGCACTCCTTCAGTACTGCTGGCTTCAGTGCTCTGAAGCTCTGCGATGCAAATGCTTCCAAAACAGAGCAGTATCAAGGCTGGATTGATTCCCTGGGAGTAGGGTGCAATAAAACTGACTGTGCAGTCTCATCCAAATTGGGGAGAGGGGGTAGAGTCTTTACGTTTTACTTAAACGTGGAATCTTATCCGGGATTCAGCGTACAAATCAAAATAGTGGCTGTTGGGTATCCTGAGCAGCAGAGACACTTAAGGAACCAGTTGGTGTCTTGATGTCACTTTTAAACGTAAGCAATCTAGGCGCGTTGTATACAGCAAAGTTTGCTGTAGTCACTGAAGTAGTGTCCCATGTGTTTCTCCTTCATAGTTTGCAGCAGCCATGGGATTTAGTTTAAGTACACAGACAGTACAGGAGAGTAACAACCAGATCTTCTGTTGACTGAAATCTCATGTATTTTTATGATACATTCTGCTGGGTATTCCAGTGTTTAATGAACGATGTTAGGGGAAATGTGTAGGTGTGACCTTCAGGTTCTTCTTGGTGTAGTAGACAAGTGAGTATGTCAGAAGGTAAGAATCTTTTAACTGGGTTTCAGTTTAGCTTAGCACATGATAAACATGCATATCAGAACTTTGATTAGCACTGAGGAGGAGAATAGCAGATTTGTGATTTTGACATGTAAGAGTGATTCTTAATTCA
Organism: Pelecanus crispus; assembly: GCF_030463565.1. NCBI lineage: Eukaryota > Metazoa > Chordata > Aves > Pelecaniformes > Pelecanidae > Pelecanus > Pelecanus crispus. The sequence goes on from NC_134643.1 coordinate 52,945,582, forward strand.
GGTTTTTACTATGAGACCATCGTGCACAGAAATAATAGCATTTAAAGCAAAAAATACAGAGCTTGACTAGTGCTGTGACTAGTTGCTCATTTTTTATGACTAAGGAACTCACACCCTGGCTTGTGCTCCAAGAACTATTGCAATAGCACTAATGGTTTGGGAAGAAATTGGCCGGGTAAAACATCTCTGTATGTATGTAGGTTGCTGTCTGCTGAATGGTGTTACACCGTTTTCAGTATAATGCTATGACTGACTCCCCTTGCAACGTGAGAATATACAGGTAAGCCTGTATGTTATGAAATAGTTTAATGGCTCATTTTGCTAATCCAGCAAATTCTGAAAATTCAGTGTGCATAGCGTGCGAGCTCTGACTGCCAGTGTAAGCTGTGACGATCATCTTCTGCTTCAGGTCTCACAGAAATTGCCAGCCACCTCGGTTTGCCTGGACAGAACTCCCAGGACTGCATTTCCTGTCCTTTTGGCCAGGTTCCTCTCTGCTCGCAGTATTAAGACGAGCTGCTTGTTTATCTAAGTTTCTAGTCTAGGAAAAATGAGTCAAGAGGGGAAGATTAGTTTAAAAATCTGAATATGAAATGTATTAAAAGCAACACTTGAGACGGTAGTATTAACAGACCGTTTAAAATATTAGAGCCACTAGCATAAGTTACAAAGCATTCAGCCTGCTGTCCCAAAATTGGAAATTTTAATACTTCAGTTTGAGAAGGGGGTACAGATAAGAAAAAAGCATTTGCATTCGTGAGTAATCATCTCTTGATATGTCAAGTAAGCTTTCAGAATAGTCACTGTTCCTGGAGGCTGTATCCTCTGCCCTCTTTAGCTATTTTTTTGTTTGTTTTCATGCGTATTTTCTCTGAATTTATTGAAGGGACTATCGGAAGTTTTATCTAGGACGGTCAAATAATCATGATCTGTGTCCTACTGATGCTGACAAAAACATAAGAGAAAGTCATATGGGAAAAATAAACATATAGGGCTGGCTTTGAAAGCAGAAGTCCCTCGGATTGCAGTGCAGCGTATTGCCAGCATGCCACAGATGTGCACCACATGAGCAGACAGAAAGCAGCGTGAGGAGTCGGCATTCATTTTACATCTGTCCCAAGGTGAACGGTTGGAGCCATTAATGGATTTATGTAGTTTTGTTTACGGCTAGCTTTAGAACTAGTCGAGCAGGTTATTTTTTTTTAAGCCTTGCACGGGGAGGCAACTGGCCATATTCCCTCCTGCTAAGGGCTTTTACTCCAGTTGGATTAAAGCTGTTTCTTGAACTGCATCCTTGGGGAGAATCTGAAAACACTCGTGTTTTAGAGGTGGTGTCATCACACCTCTGCTTGGCAGGCGACCAGTCCTTTGTTGTATTAATTTGGAGGTTGCAGAACTTTCTTCCTTTGGACATCTGCCTCAGCCTTTCTTTGACTTAGTTAAAAAAAAAAACCCCAAACCACTGCAAACATTGTATTACCAAATGTACTTACTGGAAGGATTACTGGAGATGTGCGCGAGTGCTTTCTTTTCTGCAGTGGAACTTGCTGTTATCCTATAATATTTTGCTAGAACTTGCCGCTGTCTCTTTTGTGTTGCTCTTAACCACAGGAGTCTGTTTATTTTTTTAAATGTGCTGGGCCAGAACAGTGGGTATTCTTGCTTGAGAAGGAGACCTTGTAAATTATTACTGTAAATAATCTTTTAAATTAGAATATAAAGTTAGGAGAAGACTATTATGCGGGAGCGGCAGAGTAGGCATACCTCATGTGACTCTGTTAAGTACATCGGCCAGCAAAACCCTCTGTGCTTTTTTGGCGCATCCTTAAACCAGCCTGAGTTTGTGTGGCAATATTACTGTAGTTTTGCAGCAAATCGGAACTTGTGTGCTGGGGTACTCTGTAACTTTTTCTAATGTTTCCACTGGGTGGTGCTGCAGGAATTCCTATTTTTTTTTTTCACTTGAATCTGCATTTCCCAGAAAGACGCCTCTAAAATATAATAGGAGGAAGTCCTGATTTAGAAAGTTTTTGCAGTTTCAACACAATGGAAGAACTCGGAGGATGCTCTGGCAGGAAATGTCCTGGTTGCTGGATGTGGAAAAATTACCAGCGTTCTGTATCATACACACAGGCAGTTCCCTCAAGTGCCCTGGGTATGGATTGCACTGTTAGTTTGATTTATTGCCTTTAGCAGAGAAAGTTCTGCATCAAGTTAAAACAGGTATATTTACACACTTAGTTGCAAGCTTATTTTTTCAAGGCCAATTAAATTAGCAGTAAGATCTCCTTTGATGAGTATTTGAAAACTTTCTGAGTAAACAAACTGATATTTGCTTTTCCTCCTTTCTGGCAGAATCACTAACTTTTCACCAACCACATCCTCTTTATCACCCATGAAGCATCTCTGTTGAGAAATAAAGTGTGAGGACTGACTCAGACTTTTGCCTTGTTCTTTCAAACGTTTCTGAGCAAACATTTGGGCAGATTTGGCAGTTGTCTTTAACCTCTCATGATATACTCATTGTTATACAGATGAATTTTCAGTGGAAAACATTACGGCTGACTGATTTTTTGATTATTCTAGAAAAGTTTCTTTTCTTGATCGGCACCCTTTTGCTTCTGTCATCAAATGCAAAACAAGTATGCTTCAATTTTTTATCGAAACTAAAATGTAAAAGAGAAAAATCAGCCTAGAGGATTTGTAAGCTGTTCAACTTTCCATACAGACGTTCACTTTAGAACTATGCTAAAAATGTATATAGCTGAAACAGCTAGAGACTGCCTTATTCCGTATTTTTCTCTAAATATACTCTTTGATATTTGCCATTATGGAACGGAATTGTTTTGGTAACTTCCAACAAAGTTTTTTAAAACTCACATAACTTTATTTTATAAGTATCAACACACTTGAAAAATGAGTATGGTTTAGCAAAATCTCAAATTCTAGTATTGAGAAACGGTGGTTAAAAAAAAATAATAACAAAAGAGTCATGTTCTTTCACGTGTTATTGCAGCAGTCATCTCAAGGGTTAAAATGAACCTGAGACACTTAGAAAAATAAAACCAGAGCTGCTATTACAAACTGGGACAGATGTAGGAGGCCAGGTTTCCTGTGGCCCATTTTCCAGTTTCCTGGCTGCAACCTGCAGAAATAAAGGAAGCCGAATGCTAACGTGAATGAGAAGCTAACAATGCCCCGCGTCACGCTGCTCAGAGAAACGTGTTGTTGGCCAGAAGTAGGACACAAAAGCAGTAAATGGACGTACAAAAAATATACACACGTTTTCCAGAGTAGCTAAAAAAAAAAAAAAAGGCATCTGTTACAGAGAAATACTGTGTGCTTGCAAAAGCACACACTTGCCTGTAAGGGAAATGTGAGTGGAGGCGTGTGCCTGCTGTGGTGGGGCATACGAAAAGAAGCTGAGTCTTTTGCAGCTGCTTTGGCTACAGAAGGAATCGGCAGTTTCTTCATACACTAAGGGAAATTAATTTCCCTGCCCTGACTCTGCGTCTTAATCCTTTTCACGTATGTGTCTGATCATCATCTCTCTGTGACTAACTATAGTGCATAATGCTGGCTAACACCTTTTATGTCTTCCTGATTTAATTGATCTCCAGCTGATTTTTTTCAGCCTCTGGGCTCCCCAGCCAGTCTGTCCCACTCAGCTGTCCCTCCTCTGCCCCAAATCCCACGACCTGGTTTATAGCTCAGAGTCCCAGATGTTTCTCTGCGGACCCTCTAAAGCAACAAGGGGCTGGTTTTGGTCCTCATGTCTGGAGGGATTCCGAGTTTTAGCCTTCAGGACTTGTTCGTGTTGATTGTCCAGGATCAGCGGTATATCTCTTTATTTTTGAAAGGCTGTGGGGGAGCTAACATAGAGTGGGGAGAAGGAATCCAGGTAGGAAACCTGGAGTATGTGGGAGAACAGAACACAGCTGTAACATAGTTGTGTGGAAGCTAAGGACCTCTGCAGAGGTCCTGAATGCTACAGAGCTGCTTTCCAGCTTTCTGCTTTTGTCCTCTAGCTTTTCCTGTTCAAGAGTCCTACAAAACTTAATGCCCCAAAGAGTATCCTACTTATCTCACAGTTCATGTCATAAATCTTTCTGACACTGAACTTTTTATTTAGCCAGCTTTTTCTCTGAGCCTCCTGGTTTTCTACTGCCTGGATTTAAGGTGGCTTGCTTATTTGTTTTATTTTGCCCGGCAGGTTAATGACTTTTTGTTTTGGACCTTAATGCCACTTTACCGACACTTTGTCGTATGGAATTTTGTGTGCATTGTCTTGGTCAAAAAAAAAAGGTAATGCAGCTCATCCGCATGTGTATTCATACGTCTTAACCGTTTCCAGCATAACTTGCATAATGTTTTCATAATGCTTGCTCATGCTGGTAGAAGTCAGTCTCTGTAGGCTAAGGGGAGAGCCAGTGTTTGGCATTCGGGACCCTCACGTAAGTGAGGAATTTGAGCACCCCCTTTACAGGAAAATCATCTCTTAGATGGGATGCTTTGCCCTGTGGGTATGTCTGTCCTTTTCTGTTAGTCTCTTCAGGGAGAGCTTACGGCGTTGGCTTTGCTGCAGCTCCAAGTTTAGGCATTTCCGTTAGTCCCTTAATTTGGTTGAAATGAACAGGGGCAGTATTATCAGCACAGATACTCTGAGTTGCCTCCTTCTCGCATCAGTCCTGAACTGAAAATTTGATGTGTGGAGACACATTGTGTCACACTGATCATGCAGTTGGTAGGCTTGGGGGGGGTGGGGGGGGGCACATTTGAAAGAATGTAAGTGGTAATGAAGAGGGTGTTAGTGTGGTTACCTGTCACAGCTGCCTGAGAAAGGGACTTTCAGAAAATTTGGCCCTGAAATATTCTTTTGCTGTCTAACGCGGCATTTCCAAGTATAATTCCTTCTAGCTATGCCAGTGATTATTTGCATCAGCGGTAGTGGAACTGTTCACAAAGTAAAATTACTAGGCTATTTAGGTCAGGTCAACCTAGCAAATTTTGTTTCATGGCTTAGAAAATATCTTTGACTGTCAAATGCATTGTATAAATATTTAAAAAATGGTAAGGTGGCAAAACCATACATGTTAAAGAGAATGGATGAAAAAATTGACTCTTTTGTCTATATGAATTTTGATTAGGCTTTCCATGACACAGAATATATGTTTCTTTCAGGTTGCCTGTCTCATTCTGTACCATAGATGGATATCACTGTCTAAATAAGTGAATTTTTTTAAAACTATTTTTCTTCTAATCCATGTAATTCAGTATGTGGTTCCATGTATATTTATGTACTGAACACAGAAGTAACAGGAATATTTATTATTACTACTTAATATTAATAAAGAGTTGAATGAAATGTGAAATATATGCCCTGTAGGAAGTGACCACATCCTAACACCCGTTTCTGTCAAATTAAGGCAAGACACTGAATTCCCTTTGAGTCAGTAAGAATTAAAAATAATTAGAAAATACATAAATGAAATGTTTTCTGAAGACTTCTGACTCCTCCCAATCATAATTTATAATAACTTTTAATACAGGTAGCACGTTTTTGGTTAAAGTACATGTCTTGTAATACATCTGTCATGTGATTCTTTTGCTCCACCACTCAAATGAGGCGCAAGTTAAGGCTTAGTACACCGCGTGGCCACGTTGATCTCCCAAGAGGATAGTTAATACTTTGTGGAAGCCCAAAATTGTGCCCATAGAGAAATGCAGGTGAATACTTCCGTTGACCTGACTGGAAATTAAATATTTTGCATCAGTTTAAAAATCTTGTCAGTGCAGGATCTTAGTTTTTTACTATTCCCCTGCAAATCACATTTTAGAGAATGGAAATGAGATGCAAAGATTAACACCAGTTTACTGAATTCAAGGTATTTAAGATTTTACATCACCATATATACTGAGCACAAAGCTTCTGTTAAAGGTAGTTACAGCTGTGAATATTCAGTGTAACTCAGACCTGAGGGCCTCAATTTGGGTGCTTAGAAGAAAAGGACCATCCAATTAATGATCAGCTGAAAATGTAATTTGCATGATTTGCCTCAGGTAGGAATCATATACATACAGTTGTAATACAAGCAATATGGGAAGCTTTATACAGGAACTCAGTGGCAGATGGAGGGATGGGGTACAATGCAGCACTGAGCTGTTTTAATCTAATTTCTGTATGGGCAGACTTGGGTCATATCCAGTAGAACATGTGTGCACGTACCAATTAAGCACATCGATGCTGAATTCTGAGGCGAGCAGGTCCTTTATAAAGCCTGTTCAGAGCTATGCACGTGGAGAGTTGATGGTAAGGCAAGCAGGGTGTTGAGGAGCTGCCTAAATCTAATCCCACCACCGCCGTCTGCCCTGGATCCAGCACCTGAAGTGCCTTCCAAAGATTGCGTAACTCAGCTGGTTAAAGAACTGATCACCAAGAACTGAACCACTTTGAAAAAGGTGGCAGTTACCTTTTATGTAATAACCTGATGGAAGTCACCTCTCCTTAGTCACCAGGACAGATAGTGTGGCGTAGGTACTCCTGTAGGATGTTCTCACCCAGGCGGGCACTGTTCATGCATTTCACATTACGCCTGTGGCTGAGTCACCACAAGGCCCACACTCAGTAGACAAAATGGAATCCAAGACTCTTTACATTTTACAAGTGATAAGCATCAGGAAACGGGTTCATAATAGAAAGCGTGATGCAACGTTAGCTCTAGGTTACCCTGTGAGAGTTCTTGGGCAGAGGCGAATGGAGATGGAGGAGACTGCAGCAAAATGCGCTTTGCTGTGAGTTCAGTTCCACCTAAGCTCTCTGAAGAGGCATGATTGCTGATGATCTGAAGGAAGATGTAATTTAAGGTCTGGATGAGAGAATTGCATCTCTGAGGTGTTGTACTCCTTTGGCTAATGGCATGGCGGTGGAGTTTGTATTGGTGCTTCTGTAACTCTCTTCCACCTTTAACTTCCTCATCTGAAGTTCTACTGACAGGTCTTTGTAGCGTGGGACACCTGGACACATTTTAATACAATTTTGAAGAAAGATATTTATAAGTTACTTCCAGTTTTCCAGAGCAAAAAAAGTTCTGTTTGTGAATTCTTGTTTGTTGTTGTATGTTACAAGCTGAAATTATGCAGGGTATCACTGTATAATACGTGATGTACAGAAACTAAGAGTATTAATATTAAGTAATTGATATTAATAATTAACATGTATAATTAATTATACATATTAATATGACTGTATATACCTACACATGTTTAGTGACGTTGCAAAATTCATAAATATTAGTTAAAAAGTATGTATATATGATGCCAAATTAATAATAATTAGTTATAATACTACTAATAATACTTTATTAGCTATGACGTTATAGATAAATAATCCGTTAAAGATGTTAATACTTGCACAGATGGTGTAGTTTAAAGGAACTTTTAAAGACTGTAAAGTGAGTATATAACTTTCAGGTATATTAAATTCTAGGTGTACATTTTTTTTTTCTTGCCTTACACTATGAGGAAAAGGATTTGTATAAAGTGATAAAAAAATGCAATGAAGCAAATGCAAACCTTTGAAAGTGCCAGATCATCCATGTAGGCAGTTCTGTTTCAAGGATACCTAAGTGTCCTGGGAGCTTCTGCCGTCGCTTGAAGGTGCTATGTAGTTACCGTGTTACACAGCTGGGTGTCAGGGATAGATATTTTTGTCCTTGTCATTCAGACTGGATTCTCAGTTAATTAGAGAAACGAGGCTTTTGCCATCATTAATTCTGCCAACCCTCGTTTGGCCAGGGAACTGACAACATTCTTCTAGTATCTTTAACTTGCTTTTACGCTAGTGAAGCTTATGCAATTTATTTTCCTTTATACTAGTGAAGCTTATGCAATTTATTTTCCTTTATCCTGGCGAAGCTTATGCAACGTGATTTCCTTAGTGCTGGGCCAGACTGGAAGAGGCAACTCTTGCCTCAGCCGCCTGCGGTAGTGTTCCATGCGGTGGATAGTTGGAAGTCTTGTGCCCTCTTGCGGTCAACCCACCAAGGGAACCGTCAGGCAGTGAGCCCGGCATATTCCGGCCGTGGAATCTATTAGGACACAAACAGTAATATATTAGGAAACGAAATGAGCAAGGAAGTTAAAAGTCATGAGCTTGTTTAGATAAAGACAAAAATATCCATTGTTACGTGTGCAAAGGTAAGTCAGGTAATAGTTAGCCCCATTAGCACCACAGTCAGTTAACCCAGTAACACCGGCGTCTTTCAGTCTGCGTTAGTTAGACATAACACGTCCAAATTAAGTATTAGAAGAGGCCAAGAAAGAATTTTTTGAAACAGTGTTAACATGCTAAGGCTGGCAATGTTGTTGAAAGTGGGGGAAAATCTCACTTCGTCGTTCTGTAGCTTGAAAGGTCAGTTTTAGCTACGCCTTCATTACAATAATAAATTGTCTTCAGTGGTAACGCTCCCAAGTTTTAAGTTGTGTATATGCCTGTGCTGAGTTGGAATACAGCTGTTCTTAAGTTTTTCCTTGTATTGCAGTGCTTGAAAAACGGTTTATTCTAGGGAGGGCTCAGTAGCGCAGGCAGTTAGGAGAGAAAAAAATATTCAAATAACCTTTAGCAGAGAAAACATATTCAAACAACTTAGAAGTGAGACTCGGGCACCGTTAAAAATATTCCTAGTTCTCAGTTGTATGTATGATAATGAAAGAAAAGATCCCTTAGAGAAAGGTTCAGGGTAAACATCATTTACTTTACTGTGCTTAAGTGTACTGAACTTTCAGCATTTCTGCAAAATAGATAATATCTTTTGAGCTATTTGAATTGGCAAACAGAAGCAGCAAGAGCCATTTCGGGCCCTGGAACAAATAGACAAAGGCCGTATGACAGTGGGAATGCAAGTGCGTGTGGTGGGACGGGGAAAGAGTGCTTTCTGGTCCTCTAAAGAAAGGCAACTGCTCTGGTCTTCCCTTTTCCTCCCCTTCTTCACAGTGACATATCTGTTTACTAACAGCAGTTTTTTGGTCCATTTCAGTGGATAGTTACATCAAGTCCTTTCTTTTTTGCCCCATATGTTCCTTTGAAGGGTGGTTCCGTATGTTGAGTTGAAGACACCAACTGGAGATGACCCTGTACCACGTGAACTATGCAGGCAATGCTTTTCTAAATACTTACTCTATTTTATGTGTTCCTTCAGAAAATAGCAGTGGAAAAAATACAGAAACGGGAGTGCAAGACCTGTAGGTCTTGCGGATGTTTGGTTGTAAATGATATAGTAGCTTCCTTTGCTCAATTACGTAGGATGACTCCTACACAGAGCTTATTACTGAAATGAGTGTTGGGTGAAACACCTGCTCCCAGATGTTTTTCACACTGTTGCTCTCCTTTGTCCCTTGTAGGTATGGAGAGTGCAATCACACTGTGGCAGTTCCTTTTGCAGTTGCTGCTAGACCAGAAACATGAGCACCTGATTTGCTGGACGTCTAATGATGGCGAATTCAAGCTACTCAAGGCAGAAGAAGTGGCTAAGCTGTGGGGACTCAGAAAAAACAAAACTAATATGAATTATGACAAGCTGAGCCGAGCGCTCAGATACTATTATGACAAGGTAAATTTTGTTATTCTCATGCAGACTAAGAAAATAGAAACACTACCATTTAATATTTCACCTCTATGTGGAAGCTATTCAAAAGTTCCTCTAACTAGTTTTTACAACAGACAACAGTATTGAAGGCAAGCACAGTGAAGGTAAGAGGGCAGCTAAAACATGCACAGGAAAACGCTGCACATCCCGTTTCCTGAGGAGGGGGGGTTGACCTAGGTTACGCTTACTGATGCTTTCATGTGTTGATGCATTTGGCTACCCAATATTTTCTGTAGCTTTTGACAACAATAAAATAACTGTTGATAACGGAGAACTGTTTGATTATTGCAGCCTGCATAGGATCTTCTGGAACGCAGGGAGGTGGTAGAAAGCAGTGATACTGCGATGCAGCAGGCAGAGTGGCAGCTTTACCAGCAGGTATCGCCTATGTCAGAACAAGGAAAAGACAAAGAAACAACCCAACAGCATAAAGGGCGGGGTTGAGTTTTCACAGTTTTCACGGGACACATCTTTTGGAGCACAGATCCTGTTGGCTGGTGTTTTAGCTAGTCGTGCCTAAGCTTTCTGGTAAATCTTTTTTACAATAATTATCGGGTCCTAATTTATTAGCTGGAAATACAACGTTGAAGCACTTCTACAGTTATGACAGTGCACTGTTACCTCAGCAGGATCTCACTGTAACTATTCTTTTGTTAATGCTCAGTGTTTCTAAGAGTTTGGAAAATTTCCACTAGGTCATTTTAGGACAAAATCTGTGTTAGTTTCAAGATTAGTCTAAATTATATGTTGCTATCATTTAATTAGCAGCAATATATATGAGCGAGCACTAATGTGATGTCTTACTGGATGAAAGTGCAGAATAAGATGAGCAAACAGAGGGAAAAGCGGCTGGTGAGATGGTGGGTGTCAGAGCAGGGGTATGTTTGGGTCTGTTTGTCAAGGTAGTAGTCTCATGCTGAGCTTATCTCAGGTGAAGACTGTATTTGCTGTAGAGTGTTAAATTTACTTCCACTTGGGAACTTACCTTCTGGGTATCTCAAGTCAAAATACTGGAACATAAGCTTTGGTAGGGGTCTCTTCATCCAATTTTTCTGCCCTTGCAAGACCTACTGAATTTTGCCTCTCCTTCACGGATACGTCTGTTGAGGTTTGATAGAACTAATGAGACCCAAGGAGTCAGCACAGTTTAGGCAGCAATCTTACAGTTGGCAAGTTGTGCTTATTTGCGTGCTCTCAGAAGCTGGTTACAGGCAGATAGTATAGGCATACACTTAGTGCAGAGCTGTTGGCTGTTTACAGCTCCACTTTCAACCTCTTTACTGAAATCCGAAATAATAACATATTGAACGTAGTAATTGGAATTATTTAGATCACTCGATTTGCTTCTGATTTTCAGACATCATGAGCACGCCCACAATCTAGAAGAGGTCAGTAGAGGTTACTGGTAGCCAGTACCTCTGAAAATAAAATTTCTGCGGTACAGTGGGAGCTCGTAAGATCACTGTCACTCTTGTGAAACCATCCTTCACTTTGACATTTAGTCCTTGGTCTTATTCTTCAGCATGAAGCAAGGTGGCAACAGTACAACAGAGAATGCAAAAATGAGAACAGGGAGTAACCAGGATATGTATTAGATTGCTGTAACAGAAAGATATTTGAACAGAATCTCTCAGATGTGTCAAGATACTAGAAGAAAAAATTGTAGAACACAAATATGGAGGTCCTAAAATATCTTGCATATTCACCTTTCTCAATTTTAGATTCCAGCAAATTCAAGGAGTTTCCAAATCGTTTCTCCAGCCTTTTTTGGATGAACATTACATTGTTTTTACTAATTAATATTAAATCTTTCCAGGATTAGTTCCTCTTCAATGGATATTTTTTATATGTCTAAATTAATAGGTTTTAGTATTTCCTATATTCTTGAAGATTAAATATTAAAAAGAACAACTGTTACAGATTTTGTATATTACAAAGGAAAACCTCACAGCCACGCTTAGTGGTCTGTTCTCATCCTGATTTTCAGAAAAGGCAGTGAGATGAGATGATACAGTGAGCAATACCAGGGTTCAGCACAGTTATAGCATGCTTGCTGCCTGCACAAGGCAGGGGAAACTAGATACTGTCACTGAACTCAGCTCAGAGTACTGCTGTCATGTATTATTTGTAGTGCACTAATTCCTGAAGGGCACAGTGGGGCTGGGCAGTACGCAGCCAGTCTAACAGAGCAATCAAAAACCATGTTGACTGCAAATTAACTGTGCACAATTTGACGATCAGACTTTTCATTACTTACGTTGGAATTTGGAAGGACTCCTTCTTCTCCTGGAAGAAGTTTTTAGTTTCAGATTTAGAGCTGTAAGTTCTGCGATGAAATGTTTTTAGTATTTTGTGCACTAGAAGTCAGATTTTTCCACTTAACATGCTTCAAAGGTGGCCTGACTGAGAAGGCACAAAAGGATTCAGAGACAACAGTGCAGTGGCTGTTCCAAGAAGTTGGTGTGATGAATTCCCCTTCACCAAGTGTTAAAAAGGCTTCTGCTCAGCATGGGGAAGCTTGCTTCATTATGTGACTCCAGCCCCTCTGATTATAAACTTGACTGGGATCAATGGAGACAGAGTGCCAGCTGGTGAATGAACGGCATATCCAGGCAGAGCCCAAGTACCCAGTTAGTGGCTGAACAGACGTTGCTTAAAAACAAGGGATGAGATATTTCATAGAATCATAGAATCGTTTAGGTTGATTTGTAGCACTTGTCCTTTGAGATCTGATCTCTTCAAATCAATGGAATATAATGGTTCTTTACTTGAGGCTCCCTTTCTTCTTTTATCCCTTAACTTTTTTTTTTTTTTTTTTGGTACCCTTGTACTGTTTTCAGTTGCCCCCCCACAGTACACCCCCCCCCCCCCCCCCCCCCCCCCCCCCCCCGTTGTCATCTGTCTTGTCTCTGCTCTCACAGCATCTGCCAGAGGAGTGGCTGTATAGTTTCTTCACCAGGGCTCTGGCTGAGGTGGTTGCTTGCTGTTCTTACAGCTGCTTTCTTGGACTGTGTGCTTTCTTCTGTCTGCAAATTTTATCTAGGTGTGGCACAAGGATTTTGGCTGTTTTTCCAGGAGTTCTGTAGCCCAATGGAGGTCGTAGCTCCTAGATGGAAAGAAGAATAAGCTCTTTCTTCCCCATGTATTGTGATCAGGGTTTGAACCCCAAACCAAAACCACGGCTATTGCTATTAAAATTGAAGGAGTGATTCCTTTAGCAGAAAACAGTGGGAGCTTCTCACTCTCCATGTGGGTATGGCGTGTTGTGTCTTGTTGGTTCCCAGGCGGTGGAGAAAGGCAGATTATTAGGAGAGTGCAGAGGGACAGGGGAACTTGCTGCAGGTTTTGAAGTGTGAGAGATACTGGCATAAGATAGCGGATAATGAATCCTAGTAGGCTGGCAGGATGTACTCAGCAGTAGGTTCAGTCCTAAACGCTTCCTCTGCCTTCAGTTCAGTCTATGCTGCATAGCACAGGAAGGGAAGAAGTTGAGGAGGGAAGGAAAGGCTCCTTGGCATTCTTCTTTCCCTTCTGCAGAACAAAAGGGGAAGGGCTGGTGAGGTGAAAGAGCCCCTCTCAGACTTTTGCATTCCTCTCCCCTGGACCGTTCACCAATTCTGTGGGGTAAACCAAGAGCAGTCTAGACCCTGAGGTAGCCTTAAGGAGCCTTCTGACATCCTTGTCCCCTCCCTTGCTGTTGGCAGTGATGGATGTGTTGGCAGCTGGATGTGCTGGGGCAAATGGGATGCACACTGAGCAAATGGGATAAACACTGTGCTGCTGGGGAGTGGCAGCAGGAAAGGCAAGAGGCAGAACTCTGGACAAGACTTCATTTGGGTTGTGGAATTATCAACAGGGACTTCTCTACCTATAACCCAAATGGTCTGGCAGCATGTGAGTTTGAGGCAAAGGGCAGTGGTTTTTTAGAAATGGTGGTGGCACAAGGGATAGGCCTTCCTTTCTTGGGCTCCCCTCTGCTGCTACTGCATACAGCTGACACTAACTGAGCTACTGCTTCATGGTTTGTCTTTGAAATTATTCACCATGGAGAAATAAAAACTGATCACTGGATAAATGGAGGTTTATGAGCTCTGCCATTTTGCTTGGGGGGAACACTGGCTTGTTAAAATTCATCATCTGATTCATCTGAACTTAAAAGTAAATTAATTCCAGTACTGGAGAAAAATAACACAATTAGGACAAGTTCCTTAGCCTGGCTTTGAAAGCAAGCATGACGTGCTGTTGAGGCTGATGGCTAGATTTATGTTAAATTCACATATAAAGCACCCCAGGAAATGTAGAGTGTGGCATGACTTGATTGTAATTTGCTACCATGATTCTGGTTGCTAAAGGTTTATAGATAATCTGAAGACTTTCCATTTCCTGTTTCGTTTGTTACCCGAATTCCCCTCCACCCCTTTTATTTAATGCATTTCCCCTTTTGCCTCAGCAGAGCAGCAGAACAGATGACAGATAGCGCTGAGGAAAGGCATCCGGCACTCTCTCTACCCACAGCTTGAGCAGCATGTCCATCATGTCTCACACTTCTGCCGGTCAGAAATCTCTTGTAATGCTTTCAGGCAAGGAAACCCTTCACATCTATTCCCACACAGAGCACTTTAACTTGATGTGTGTAACTAAAATACCTTTGTAAGTAGGATTAGTAGGTTTCTTTTTGTTGAAGTTGCCCAGTTACTTTGTTTTTCTGATAGCTGTAATGCCAGGTACCTTTTGGAAGTCTCTAGAGATTTCAGGACTACTGAAGGTCCCCATGAATATTTCAAGATGACACCACAAAAGGGAACCTAGTGAGTTTTCCCCATGAGGGGTTTTTTTTTTTGAGGGAAGGAGAGCAAATCCAGGAAATTACATGCAGATGCCAACATTAATAGGATGTAACAGTTGTGGAAGTCAAGCCCTCAGAAGCTAGGAAGTGCAAGAATCACAGTTCCCTGGGAAACCTTAATGTTTGCATGAGTTATGCTGCATCTTTAATTACACGGTCACATACTGTTGCGATGAGCAGCTATTCAGTATTTTTGCATCCTCTCTGAATGGTAGGTGGCCTCAGGCTTTACTCAGTGAGTGCTATTCAATCTGTCTTCTAAAGACAGAATAAATCATTTTAGTTTCAGTTAATGGCTGCCTGCTTGTTTAGATGGGTTGGCAGGATGATGTATAGTACATAAATAATACGGGCTTCTTTGTGCTTATTGCAGTGCAGGGGACAGAGCTGCTCAGGTGCTCTTAGGATTCAGAGGTGCCCATGGCATTCCCTCCCCTCCCATAACAGGTCAGACCCGGTAGCCTGGTTACTCGTTCCTATTTTTAATGCCCAAGTGTGGGTGGCAGCATGGAAGAATTGTTTTGGGAAGCGGGTCCCTTGCTTGGTCTGCTTACAGAACTTCAGGATATAAAGTGATAATGGAAGCTATTATTTTACTTTTAGGAAGGTCTTCTCTTGAGTTACCTCAGGGGAAAAAGAATATTACAATGAAATAATAGCGGTCTGATGATGCTGGAGTACCAGCTATACATTTTGTAGTGGTACAGGTAAGAGATGTTACAAGGAAATATTTGAAAGAGCATTAGAAAATAGCTTTATAGAGAATGGGAATGAGCTTCTTTCAAGAGTGATGTGTGGAAGTCAGGAAAGTGCTTGTCTGAAATGGCATAAAAGTGGTTATTGAGTGCTGTCCTTATGAAAAGATGGGAGTAGAGAATTTGATACTCAGTAAGAGGTGATGGGTAGAGGAGAAAACCCAAGAATCCCCCCAGAAGGAGTGACAAATAGTGGATGTTTGATGTGAGAGGAAATGGATGCCTGGTGAACTGCAGCAGAGAGAGCAGAGAACTTGGCCAAAAGTTCCAGCCAGAGGAATGGCCTTTGCCTTCCAGATGGAGGTGGGTGAAGAAAGACTGAAATCCAGCTAAATGAGAGCCTTGCACTTCCACAGGTGCACAATCTAGTAGCACCTGTGCCTCCATCAAAAACTTCACAAAATCTGGTTTCTGTGCACATAGTATAATAAGCGTAAGTGCATAAAGTATGATGTTAACAGAATCTGCCTGCCGGCACATGCTGATGTGGACGCACGCCCTGTGTTTTGGAGCAAACTATGCAGCCACAGGTAGCTCCTGCCAGCTTACATACTTCAGACATTGGAGTGTGAGCAGCCTTCTCTCTGGGTAGGGTTCCCAATAGCTGGAGGCAGCCCAGCTCCCTCCTCGTAGAGTCCTGTGAGGAATTCATAGCCTAAGTGTCCATACACGTGTTCCATCCCTCGGTACTCTTGGAGCCAGGGAACTTGCAACACATCCAACTGGGAGTTAAGTGCAGCAGCTACAGCTCTGGTCCTTCTCCTTCTTTCCCAAGCAGAGATGTTTCATACCTACAGACAAGTTTGTCCTGTTCTGCCATAAATTTTGAGATCTCGGGCACCCTGATTATAGGTCACTTCCTGGGAGGAGGTAATAAAATTCTCAATCTGGTCTTCCTGCCCCTGAGGCTCCTCATTAGTCTGAAGTTCAACTAGGAACTGGGTCCCATTTCCCAGCTCAGTCTCCCGAGTGGCTCCTGCAGCCAGCAAACTTGCTAGATAACAGGTTTGAGCCAAACCACCAAAATCCTTGTGTTACACTGGTAGTGTAGTTACACCTTAGCTCTAAATGGCTCAAACAGGGAGTAAGAGTCAGAGCCGATGAAAATAAAACACAAACACATGATAGAAGAAACGAAGTCTGAGTTGCACTGATGCACAGGAAAACTTCTGGGAGGGAAGAAAAAAAATTGAAAGAAACTCAGAGGTCATGTGCTGTTGAGATGGACAAAGAGCACCTGTGTATTTCGGGAGGGCTTCTAAAAGCAGTAGTACATATGCATAGTTGACACAAGAAAAAACCCCCAACCACATTATAGCCTGGTTTAAGCTGCAGGGGGAACCAGGCCACCAAGCCTTTGGCATCTAGCTCCGCCAGCTGCTCTGTGGAGAAGGACAGGGGGAGAGACCCATCCCTCCAGCCGGTGATTCAGAGCACTTGGGTAAGGCTGGTTTTGGAGGTGCTCATAAAGTGAGTGTCTGCAGGGATGTGGTGTGAATAAGCCTGAGCTCCCTAACGCGGCTGATGTGCTAGAGCAGCCATCAGGCAGTGCTGCACCCAGTCCGTATCCGCAGCTTTCAGAGCACTTTGCAATGGGGGTGGTCACGTTTGCTGTAGTTGCTGTTTATAGACTGGGGAGGGGAAGTGTGAAGTCTTCAAGTGAGAAACAGTCAAGAAGCCAACAGAAGAGGGGCATTCCCAGCTCCCTGCCCTCTTCCTAGATGTCAGAGCGTGCTGTCTCTTGATAAGAATTTTTTTTTTTTTTTTTTTTATAAGCTGCTGGACTGGAGCCCCTGCTCCTGGCCTGGTTGCCCAGCTCTCCTCCCCAGCAGCTGCACTGGTCCAGCAGTTGCCTTCCCCAGCAGCGCAGCCCCGGAGCTCCCTGCGGCCCTGGCTGGCAGCCACTAGCACTCATTGCAAGCCTGTTCATGAGAGAATTTACCTAGAAAATGAAAACAACAAAAAAAAGGGGCTAATGTGCACATATACTTACTGTCTTGCTACCAAGCAAGTGGTCTAGTCTCCCTGCAAATGCCGTCCTTAATGTAAGGCAGCTGTCTTTGCCCTTTCAAACTGAGGGTGGAGAACCCCCGCTCGTCATGATGCCTGTCTCTGTCTTCTGTGGTTTGAACCATCGTCCGCCGCGCAGAATGATTCTGACAGATCGCTGAGGTGATGGTAAAAATAAGCTGCTTTTTACCTTCACTTCAATTATTTGTCAGAAAAATTTAGAGAAGTCAGTGGCATTTTGGAGGCACTTAAGTAATTTGCATCTGTATTTTCTCTTACGCGCTGATGGAGATTTCCTTAGGCTCCACATTTAAGAGAAGCCTGCAAAGTGCTTGAGGGATCTGCACTTGAATCCTTTTAATCTCCAGCCATCGTTAAGTGAGCCTTTGCTGCAGGCTTACAGAGTCAGAGGAACCACACTGCGAGACCTTCTTAAAATATAACTATATTTAATAATAACAGAGGAAGTACAAACTCACCAGCCCGTTTGGTTGCTTTTTATAGCAATGTTCCCCTGTTTCAAGCCTGCACCAGTGTCAAAGTGCCACCCTTAAATACATTTAATCTTTTTCTGCTGGGAGTCACATTTTCCAAGTAGGGTCTCAGTTGCCAGTGCTTGATGTAACAATAACTCAAAGCTGCCAGGAACAGAGGGGAGGTGTTACTTTAAATTAAAAAATATATATTAAAAAAAGAAAACAAAATCCAGTTGCGGTGTTTCTTTTTGTATGTGAGTAGTTTTAATGTTTTGCCTTTTTCAAGAATGTCATATTGAGAGTGCAGAAAAGGTGCGTCCATCCAACATTTCACCTAATTAGCACAAAAAAAAAAAAAAAAAAAGTAGGCCAAGCCCAAAGCCATGGGAATTAAAGCACATGCTGACTGAGATCCTGTGGGCTAACTATATGTCCTGAACTTTTGGAGGGCAAAAATAGGCATTGCAGGATCTGCCAGGTGGGTAGATGTGTGTACAGTTCAGCATGGAAAAGGGCAGTTTTGTGCCTTTAGTCTGAGCTTGCTGAATTTAATTCTCCTCCTTGCTACAGATCCGTGTTATCAACTTGGCAAACAACTTTCTCCATTTGTGCCACAGCTCCTGACCTGTGAAGCAAAGCTACATCCCAGCGCTCTTTGTAGGATTAATTTTGTATTCAAGAAGGTGCCTGAATGAAATGCCAGGACATTCAGATAGATGAATTACAGAGCGCAGTAGCTCAGCTGAAAGACAGAAGAGGTTCCAATACCCAAATGCAAACTCTTCTTTCCCAAAATGAGCCTTGCAGGCACTGCAAGCACCCAGCACTAGGTACTTCCATATATAAATAGGGATGATGTTTGTATTCCTTTTTCTTTCTTTTTTTCATTTTCAGTCAATTTAACAAATGTTTTCTCTACTGGTCTCAGAATCTGTGGTAGAATGAAAAACAAATTAGATTTTTAGGAATACTGTAAATATTTACATTCCCATATGTACAGCAAAGCAAATGTCTGTTTGCAGAGTATCAGCTGGAGGTGCAGCAATGTGCTTCACTAAAGGGAAGCTTCTTGAAAAGGATTTTTCGGAGGTGACTTAAAGACAAACTCTCCACCAGGGGCTTCAAGAAGAAAAAAATCACTATGGAAATCTCAGGAAACAGTGCTTCTTGTCTTCCACAGCACTTGGCTTAGGGTGGTAAATGTTCCAGTCCTTTTCCTAGGCCAGGCCAGCACCTGGTGCACAGATTCTGGCCTGTGCGGAGGAGCTCACATCGTGTCCTTGGGGATGCTGCAGATTGTCTTAGAGCAGGCAGCATACCCGGGTTTGCCGTAAGAGAGCTAGGACTGGAAACGAGAGCCTCATGAAAGATTTTATTTTCAAAGGGAATCAGTTCTCTCCATACAGGGGACACTTCTATTATGGCAAATATGAAGAAAAAAAATAAATAGTTCTACAAACCTTTGAGAGGTTTGGGTTTTTTTTTTCCAATAGCTAATTTCAGTAGCCAGTTTAGACTGATGAAAACCTTCTGCCTGCACCAGTGAGCGTCCTGAGCCTAATGCAACCTGGAGCTAGCACAGGGCATACAGCAGGACGCAAGTACTTTTCCAGCCCACGCAAGTGATTGCCTTTGTCACAGACAAAGTTCATGACTGTTGAAAGAAGGACAGTCACCGTCAGCCTGGGTCAGTCCTTCTGCACGTGGTCAGGAAGAGAGGGTAAATGACTGGAGCAGGGAGGCTGAAGTGGTTTTTGTCCCTTGCAGACATTCCAAGAGTATTTCAGACTCAGGATAGTTGCTGTCAGTTTTGGGAGGCATAAATGGAGAAGTTTGCCTTCGTTGTGAAACACAAATGGTGGCATGGGTCGAGTCTGCAAGGCGGCACAATTGTGGAAAAGAAAGTACTGCTTTCTGGAATGAAAGTAATTACTGGAAAGAAAGTATTTCCAAGCTACTTCAGAGGAAGTGGGAGGAAAACAGCCTACCAGTAGGTCTTTATCACCTAGTAATGGTGGTTTTGTTAGGCACCATGAGGAGCAAGGGGTGGTCCCCCTGGCTGAGCAGCAGTGTGGGAATGAGCCAAGGATGAGCAGTGTTAGGAACCCCACTGAAATGACCTGCTCAGCTTGAGGAGGGAGCGGTGCCCCCCTACCCTGGTGAGCCCCCTTATGTTTGCTGTACTCAGTGCCTCTAAAATGCTGATCTTTCTAGCATCTGCTTTTGTATTTGCAGAACATCATCAAGAAAGTGATCGGACAAAAATTTGTGTACAAGTTTGTCTCCTTTCCTGAGATTTTAAAAATGGATCCACATGCTGTGGAAATCAGCAGAGAGAGCCTTTTGCTGCAGGACAGCGACTGTAAGATGCCTTCTGAGAGCAGGGATCAGCACAAGCACAGCTTGTCAGCACTGAAAAGCACAAGCCGTAATGAATATATCCACTCTGGCCTGTACTCCTCTTTCACTATCAACTCTCTGCAGAACCAGCCAGACCCTTACAAGCCAATCAAAACAGAAAAACTGGAGGAGAAGTCAGAAGGAAACACACCAGTCGAAGAAGTTCGGACTGTTATAAGATTTGTGACAAACAAAACAGACAAACAAGTTATGAGGCCCATGGTGTCGTTGCCTTCCACTTCCGAAACAGCAGCTGCCTCTGCTTTTCTCAGCTCATCAGTCTCAGCTAAAATACCTTCCTTAATGCTACCCAACAGTGCCAGCATTTCATCTCCATCGTCATCTTCCTCCAGGTCGCCGTCTCTGTCTCCCACCTCACCCCTCCCTGCAGAACACAGGAGCCTCTTCTTTGAGTCCAGTTGCCACGACTCAGATTCCCTTGAGCCTCTGAACCTCTCCTCAGGCTCCAAGGCAAAATCTCCATCTCTTCCCCCAAAGGCTAAAAAACCCAAAGGCTTGGAAATCTCCGCCCCACCTATGGTTCTCTCCAGCACCGACATCGGTTCCATCGCCCTCAACAGCCCCGCGCTTCCTTCGGGATCCCTGACTCCAGCTTTCTTCACTGCACAGGTGAGACCTGCCTGTCTCCTGTACTCTTGCTTTAGGGAGGTGTTCCCTCCGTATGGCCAAGAGCGTTAGCTCTATGGGTCTGCCATCAGCCCGTGGAAAAAAACCCGTAGGGGGAAGGGGGAAACATAGCAGACGTCTGAACAAAGGGTGGAAAGTAGGTTCCTCATGGGGTTCCTACGTGAGTGTGGGAAAGCCATCACAGTTCACAGACTGCCTGGAAGGATAACGAGATGGGCAGCCGTTAGTTAACATGAGTGAATCGCTTTATCGGTTTAAACCAGCCTCCAGGTCTAAAAACAAGCAGGAAAAAGCCAACAAGAAAAACACAGGGGTTTTGTAGGTCACGACTTGAGCATATGCATTGTGGGATGCTTGGTTAGATTTCTCTACTAGATGTAGCCATTCAAACGGTGTGACCTTTCAGTAGTTTTTGAATATGGAGCAAAAGAAGTGGCTTCTAAGACAAGGCTCTTAAGGCAGTTTCGATTTCCAAAGTTTTATAGATCCACAGTGTACTTGCCAGAGCTTCCTTTCAGCACAGACCTACTGAATAAGATAGGTTACTTCATTCTTTTTAATCACATATTTTTAGTAATGTCAATGGCGAGTTCTCATTTTCAAGCAGGTCTAGCAAAAAAGCTAGCAGTTCAGAGAAGAGGAAAATCACGTAGATAATGACCTGGTGAGTTCATCAGTGAGTTTTGTCTTACGCGACCGCTGCAAAATTAGACAAAAAAAAATCCAAGAGTAGAATTATCCCAATGGGGAACACCCCATAACATCCCTCCCCTGAAATAAAAGTCGATGTAAATACTAGCATTCAATGAAATAAACTGAACAGTAAATAAAAAAATACAAAGGCGTGTGTTACAAGCTCTTATTTACTTCAGGCTGTCTAGGGGGGGGTCACACTGTATCCAGAAGGCCCTTACCTCCTCTCTGTTCGAAGAGGTTTTGCACGGATGATGCCTGCAGTGCAGCCAGGTGTCAGAGGTCTTTGAGCTGGCGGCGGGCAGCATCGTGTGCCTGCACGGCACGAAGGCCTGGCAGAGGTGAGCGTGTCGGCCAGTGCTCTCGGCCAGCACCGCGCTTGCTCTTACTGAGCTTTTCGGCTGGCTGCAGAGCAAGTTTGTGCAAAGCCATTGCAGTGCAGGCACACCTATGAGCCACCGAGATACGAAAGTTGTGTCGCAAAGAAAGAGGATTTTGTGGGCCGTTATCTGTCATTTTTGACATCGTAAAGCCTTTAAGTGAAGTTATGTTTGGCAGGAAGAACAGAAGTGTGGCAAACCAAAACTGAGGTGCATTGACAGACTCTTATAACCTCCAACTGTGGTATAACCACAGTATTTTGCTCGTAGGGAGCAAATCTGACAAATAAATCATATCAGATGCCAACCAGACACAATGACAGCATGAGTTATTACAAGCTCGCTTTAATCTGCGGCTGCCACAAAACTCAGTAGGAACAGAGATTTCTTTCCTCATTTTGGAATTATTTCTTTGAACATTTAATTTTCTCATTCATCTATAAACTGGTGTACTTCCTGCCCCTGAAAGACGTAGAAGGGAATTAGGCAGATGATTGTGACCCTCCTTTAGCAGGATGGCTTGCTAAGGCTGTGATGACTGTTATCCAACTTAATGCCATTACAAACCTCTTTTTACAGGTTACCCTATCACAGAAAAGGCAGATGGCACCCGTGTAGGGTAGTTCCTGGGTCCATTTATTTAAACTTTTGCCTATACAGTAATGTAGCTTTTTTGCTCTTTTTTAGCCTTCTATTTCTAGTGTGGGTAAGAAGCACCCTGCATCGTAAATGCTTGACCTAGTGAATATAAAATAAAAACTACAGAACAACTGTGTTCAGACGACTGTAATACTACAATGCAAAATAACTAAAGCTATAATTTAGGCTGGAGATTTGCAGTTCATCCCATTATCCTAGGAAGAGCGTGCATCCTATCTCAAATGATCTCTGATTTATCAGATCCCAGTGGTAGACACCTGCTGCCATGGGGCAGGTGCAGAACAGGATGTCAGATGCCAGTTCCTGCTCCAGGAGTGACGTAGGTTGAGAGAAGGTCCTGCTGCCTGAGCGGGTATTTCAGATGGCTTTCCTTTGTACCTGCCGGTCACGAGGGATACCCTCGGGTGGAGGCCTGTGAAAGCGCACGTGATACGCACAACCAATTTCAGAACAGAAGAATGGGTTTGAAGATCCCAGTGCATACAGTACCATAGTTTGGTAGAGAGATGCCAGCTTTCCATTTGGGTAGCTTCAAAGAGAGATACTTAGATTTTGTTCAGCACTTACTTCTTTTACAGATTACTTATGCTTGTTATTTTTGTTGGCTCTCCCTTGGCCATGTGGATATATAATTTTGACTCACGCTTTTTCTTCAGGCCTCTACTTTAGCATTTGTAACATTTACAACACGCCGTTTCCTTATGGACAAAGTAGCGTGCCTGCAGCCAGTGCGTGTGTGGTCTGTATTGTATCCACATACACCATCCAGGCTCCAGCACGTGCCTAATGACCTGGGAAGCAATGTACGTGTGACAGCACTTGTCTGTTATCTGACAGCTAGAAGTGACAAGAAAGCTTGTACTTACACACATTCCTTGTCAGAGAAGTCAGGAGCCATAAGCATCGTTGCTTAACATAATCCTCTCTGTGCAATGAATTATTTCTATTTAAACTGTTCCTATGCTTAGATTATAATGACCTTTTTTTTAAGTAGGAACTTCCCACTGGGTTCCACATTTAATACCAGACATACAGCTGCATGAGGGCAGAAAGTGAAGTGACACATCAGTTTCCACGTGTAATTTAAGGATAGCCTGTGCTGTGGTGGTGTTTACACTCACATTTCCTCTGGTAGTTTTGATGCTTGGCTGATGGCGATACTGAGAACAAGCCTGGGAGGCCCTGTGCTCTTTTTGCATTAAATATTAACAGATTTGGAGGCTTGCTTTGGCTGGCTCTTGGCTCTGGCAGAACTTGCAATTAGTGCTCTGATCATCGGAGGTTATGGGCTTTTGCTTAGCGCTCTTGTTAGGCATGTTAACATGCTTCCAGAGATGAATGGAGGACAGCTCAGTTTCAAATCTCCTCTCTCTCTGAAGACTTGCTCTGGCCATATCTAGGTAGGAATAAAGACCTCCAAGTTTTCTTCATTATTTTCAAAAGACCCTCTCAAGAACTGCATTTTCAGTTCTGGATAACTGCAACTTCTTAGAGAAAAAAATAGAGAACCGAGGTATAGCTCATTGGAGCTCTCAGTACAGTTGGCACAATACTGTGTCCTTAGCTGAATGTTGTTGGGTCTTGCTGCTTACATCTTTGGTTTTAAGGTTAGTAGGCTCTTCTGTAAGTAGATCTCTGAGTATTTATCCTGACCTAATTCATGTGTTCTTTGTCAGTCTCCTAAATCCCCGTCAACAGCCGCTTGCCTGTGGAGCATCAGCTTCTAATGCGGCACAGGAAAGGTGCTCTCCCTGGTATTGGTGTTTTCCTGCCCTGTGAAAGCACCGTGGTCCTGGGAAGAGGGTGTTTGTGAAGGAGCCATTCACAAGTGCCTGCTTGTCAAGTATTTTTTCTCAGATATCTTGACAAGAGCTGTCACTTGATGAGATCAAGACAGACGTTTTCTCCTTGCCAGGCCTCCACCCACTCTTTGCCCCTTTTGTTGTCATCCAAATATATCCAAACGCTGACTTCATTGGTACTTCTGTGACCGCCATACCTGCTGTTTCACTGCATGAACACCTTTTGCTGTCCTAGCAATACCACATGTTTATTACTCCTTGGGACATAACTCTGGTTTCTTCCACGGGGTTCAGTGTTTCTGATCTACCTCAGCACAAGGGAGATGGCAGTGTCCTTTCCCTTCGCACTTCTCCATGAACCCTGCTTCTTTTGAGATTCCTTAGAGAAATTGTCCCCTTGAAGAGCAGCCAAGCTCTTTGTGTTAAACTGCCTTTCAGACACCTTGGGACAGAATCACTGGGAGGACATTAATGTTTGCCGCTCCTTGTCTCTCCCATCTCTTCTGCTGGCGTTAAACTAATTGTTTGACCCTGTTGTGAACTCCACTGCAAGCACGTCAGAGCAGGTCTGTATTCCTGTGCGTTTGCACAGAGCCTCAAACACCACAGCTGATCCCTCAGGCACTGCTTTGCAAATAATATGTCCGTCATTCGAAAAATCCACATGACCTGTGGTACCTGCCTTTCCGAGCCTGCTCACCGCAGAGTCCTGGCAACGGGATGTGACAGCCCGTGGTGTAAATAGTTGTTAAGCAAGACCCCTGGTTGCAGTAGTCATATGCGGGAGTTTATATTTCTGGCCTGGTGGGAAGCTAGCAGGTACCAGAATGTGTGATGTGCTGGTTACTAGTGGGAGATACTCCTTACCTTCTGTCTTCTCTTTACATATTTTAAACTCTGGACAAACTGATGCCCCAGTTCAGCAGAGCACTGAGGCACTTGTCCTACACAGTGAAACACGTACTTACTTGCTAAGTGTGCACTCAAATTCCATTAAGTGCTTTGCTAAATAGGCCTGATTTTGATAATTGGCATGAAGATTACTGTGAGATTAACTCATAATGCCAAAGACTGTTCAAAACTGTCACATCACTTTCATGTTCTTTTTTGGAAAGATAAAAGTTACTCTGGATACAGAGTAATTCATGTGATTCTTCCTTTGAATGGAGATTTGCATGTGCTTTAACTCTACCTACCCTCCAATTGTGCTTTAGAAGTGCTGAGAGCATTCTGAGCAATCCTTGTGCACCATGGCACTGGAAAGAGCCAGCTCCGAGTTGGGAAAAGCCTTGAATTCTTGCCATTTTGGTTCTTTTCAAACAATTAACTGTGCTCCCCGCCATCTCTCTGGGCACCCAACCCACACACCTGCCTCTTGCTGCATCAGCCTGTGCATTGCCAGTTTCTTGAATCTTCTTCCATTTTGAACAGCTACCATCAGAGAAGTAAACGTCAAAGGCCAGCAGTGGCTCTTTTGGGTTGACACACAATTGCATTAATGCTTCAAAAGTTGCAGTCAGTTAAAGCAATTGCTGCCCTTCAAAAGGAAAAAAAAATATTCTGGAGGAGACTAGGCTGTGTTTACAGACATTCAGGCATGCATAGTATTTTATATAGTTGCATGAGTGTTGTTCAAATAAACAATAACTGTGCTTCTGCTTAAGCAAATCGCAATAGAAATGAAATCAATTTGTGTATGAAGGAGTTTTAAATGTGCAGGTATCCAGTATTGACCGCTGCGGAAACAGGATGCAGGGCTGGATGGGCAGTTGCTGCTGGCCAGTATTCTTGGCATGCTGTATGTCTGAATTCACTGGGAAAAAGAGCCAGTAGGTGAAGTGTAAGACTTTAGGGGTTGTAACTACCGTACGGGGCTGTATCTCCTGAGCCATGATCATGGGCTTTTTTTGTCTTGCAGACCCCAAATGGATTATTGCTGACCCCAAGCCCGCTGCTGTCTAGCATTCATTTCTGGAGCAGCCTCAGTCCTGTTGCTCCTCTGAGTCCTGCCAGGCTGCAGGGACCAAACACTCTGTTCCAGGTAGGTCTTCCCAATGCACAGATTTAATTTCTGAAAGCGCACATGTGGAAGAGACATCAGGGAAACATCCCCTCACATCAGTCTGGAGCTTCTCAAATCGTTTGAGACAATATGGCAGTTCAGTGGCAATTTTTAAAGAGAGCCCTATTTACTTGTACCCTTTTTAAACCCTTGGCAGCACAGTCAGAACCTACAGGGCAGTCAATGTCTACTGCAGCAAGCACACACAAATAAATGCTGCACCCCAGTAAGGGTAGTGTCCTGGTTTCGGCCAGGGCACTCTGAACCTGAAGGCTCCATTTCCAGTTCTCCTGCAAATTAGCTATGTGTCCTCAACCAAATTACTTCATACCTCTAGGCACGACCTCTCCATATGTAACAGGAGAAAGGCAGCATTGTCCCCTCTCTCTCATGGGTACTGGGAGAGTAAAAAAAATCTCAAAGTTTTACAGAGATGTGGTAGATACAAAAGTTATTAAGTAAACTGTGATGGCCACAGCACTCAGCTGCAGCATGCACTTGAGGCTTAGGAAGAGGGTGATGGGGATGGTATTAGCAGCTCCAGCTGTAGCTGCTGCAAAACAGCTGATTTGGTAAGTCACAGAATAAATTATGTTGATCAGCTGACTGGCAAGAAGGACAAGAAGCTCATGGCCATCTGAGCAGCTGAAGAATGTAGGGATACCCCTGGAATTAACTCCCCGACTGCCGTGGAGGGCCAACACTAATGGAGGAGGGGACTGCTGCTAGACAGGCACCCCGTGTTAGTCTCTGAACCTTCAGGGAGGGAGACTGATTGCCCAACTCCAGGGCTGGGCTTTAGCTCAAGTCCTCTGCTCAGGTACGTTCCTCACTGGAGTGGTAAGTCCTTCTACCTCCAGTGGGACAGCTGAGCATGGAGCCCTAGGGCTCCTTATCTGTGTTTCAGATAAACTTATTTATCCCTATTGGACCTTAGTTTTGCACACGTGGTTAAAAACAGCCAGACATTTTCATTTGAGAGGGAATCGTCTGAGCCATCGCCTGGAATGAGCTTGTACAGACATACGTGGCCACCCCCCGCAGGAGCTGAAAGTGGAGAGTGGCCTTGGCTCTGTCCCCTCTGAGAGACCCAAATGGCCTTCTGTAAATTATGTCTGATTCAGGCGAAGGCCACAATGACAAGTCTGTAGAGGATAAAGCTTTATTCTAACAGCCAAATCGGAAATGACAATCATGGCTGAGGCCCAGCCAAGCCCACTGAGAACTGCTGGGTCGTCCCGCGTAGGTGTCGGGGCAGAGCTCTCCCCAGGCTGCCTGCACAAGCCAGCCCACGCTCCATGCAGCTAGTCAGGGAATGGAGGAAAAAGCTGGAGCTGCTTCACAAGTTGCTTTTGCTTTCACCTGGTCATTTGCACTGGGAGTCAGAAGAACAGCCTGCCTGCCTGCCTCTGCACCCTTGCCTGCTGGTTTGCATGCAGGAGAGTTCAGGCTCCTGTATTTCTTTTTCTTTCAGGTGTGTGCTGCTTTTCACAATAGCACTATGCTTGGCACTACCTGTAGTTCTTCAGTACTAGGTATTTGTGTAAGTACAAGGACCAGGGTGGGATCCATCCACGTCCACAGTCCAGCTAAGCCCCGGACAAGCCTATGGGAAAGTATGGTCCCTCCCTTAATAAACCAGGAGCCTGTTCATAGAATCATAGAATGGTTTGGGTTGGAAGGGACCTTGAAAGGTCATCTAGTCCAACCTCGGGCCCCCTCCCCCCCCCAAATGAGCAGGGACATCTCCCACTAGATCAGGTTGCTCAGAGCCCTGTCCAACCTGACCCTGAATACTTCCACGGGTGGGACATCCACAGCTGCTCTGGGCAACCTGTTCCAGTGTTTCACCACCCTCATTGTAAAAAATTTCTTCCTTATATCCAGTCTAAATCTACCCTCTTTTAGTTTAAAACCATTACCCTTGTCCTATCGCAACAGGCCTACTAAAAAGATTGTCCCCATCTTTCCTGTAGGCCCCCTTTCAGTACTGAAAGGCCGCAATGAGGTCTCCCCGCAGCCTCCTCTTCTCCAGGCTGAACAACCCCAACTCTCTCAGCCTGGCCTCATAGGAGAGGTGCTCCAGCCCTCGGATCATTTTTGTGGCTCTCTTCTGGAGCTGCTCCAGCAGGTCCATGCCCTTCTTGTGCTGAGGGCCCCAGAGCTGGACGCAGTACTCCAGGTGGGGTCTCACCAGAGCAGAGCAGAGGGGCAGAATCCCCTCCCTCGACCTGCTGGCCACGCTGCTTTTGATGCAGCCCAGGATTTGGTTGGCTTTCTGGGCTGTGAGTGCGCATTGCCGGCTCATGTCCAGCTTTTCACCCACCAGTACCCCCAAGTCCTTCTCCGCAGGGCTGCTCTCAATCCCTTTGTCCCCCAGCCTGTATTGATATCGGGGGTTGCCCTGACCCTGGTGCAGGACCTTGCACTTGGCCTTTTGAACCTCATGAGGTTCACACAGGCCCACTTCTTGAGCTTGTCCAGGTCCCTCTGGATGGCATCCAGTCCCTCAAGTGTGTCAAATGCACCACTCAGCTTGGTGTTGTCTGCAAACTTGACAAAAAAGGGTGCACTTGATCCCACTGTCTATGTCATTGATGAAGACATTAAACAGTACTGGTCCCAGTACAGACCCCTGAGGGACACCACTTGTCACTGATCTCCATCTGGACATTGAGCCATTGACCACCACCCTCTGGATGCGACCATCCAGCCAATTCCTCATCCACCAAACAGTCCAGCCATCAAATCCATCTCTCCCCAATTTAGAGAGAAGGATGTTGGGGGGGAACATGTCAAAGGCCTTACAGAAATCCAGACAGAGGACATCCGTAGCTCTTCCCTTGTCCACTGATGCAGTCACTCCGTCATAGAAGGCCACTAGGTTGGTCAGGCAGGACTTGCCCTTGGTGAAGCCGTGCTGGCTGTCTCGAATCCCCTCCCTGCCCTCCATGTGCCTTAGCACAGCTTCTAGGAGGATCTATTCCACATCTTCCCAGGCACAGAGGTGAGGGCTTTTCTGGCACCACTGGACATGATTATGTGCATACTCCCTCACCGAGCACGTAGATGCTTATTAACTGGTAAAAACCTCTCCATCGATGCTTATAAGGTGGCAGCAACTCCCATACACCTACACCTATACACCCTTACAGCATATATAGAGCATCACTGAAATCTGCAGTCTCCTTCCACACAATTCACCTTGATATATTAATCTACCTGCAAAGTCTTCCCCTTGAAGCCACGCTGCTGTGTAATTGAACTTATTTTGATGTTTCGTCACTGGTTGGAAATTACCACGTAACTTGAACAGCAAGAGACTTGCACAGAATTGGTTAAATCAAGAAAATGCAGCCAAACTTAAGGACTACCAAGTTAGCTTGAATGAAGTGCTAACTAAATTAAGCGCATTTTCTTTGTTACTACCGTACAGACAGTAGCACTGAGAAGGCGTAGTCAAGTCCCAGATTCCCACTGTATGGAGGCGTATGAATAAAAAGCAGCAGCATCCTGGCCCCAGGGGCTACAGAGACAACAGGAAGACTAAGAGAGCTGGGTTGGGGTGGAGACCAGGGGAAGGATGAAATCGTGATGTTAGCATTGTTTGCATCTCGGGCCGTAGCGCCAGCATGCCACCCGCCTCGACAGACACCAAAGATCACAGAACCCTCTTTTTGTTTGCTTTAGAAATCACATGAAACACATTGTAATTTAGGTGTCTCACTTTAGAAACCCAGCCTAGAAACGAGCGAGCTTGTAATCAAGTTCTGCGTTTTAATTAATCTTGGCAGAAGCGATGGAAACGTTTCCTGAGGTTTGGTTTAGTTAAAACAGAGGGATCAGCTGGTCCCAGCCACACCAGGAGCGTGGTGCCGGCCCCCCGCAGCACACTGCTGAGCCTGCGCTGCTCGGCTGAATTTTTCAGCTGAACGCTGGAAGACAGATCTCATTAACTAACATCTTAGTGGAAGAGTCATCTTGTTACAAGCAGATTGCGTGCACGTGTAGAGGTTGATTACACCACGGTTGACTGTTGAAGGACCGATCTGATAAGGGGTGAAAATACACCATGCACTTAAGACAGGAACTCTTGTTATTCAGCTCGCTCTCGCTCAAGCCAACAGAAACCCAGCGTGGCGTGCTCGCGGAACCGGGCCTCGAGGCCAGATGGGTATCTACCACCGGGATAATTCCTGCCTCATGCTGCAGCAAGTTTGTTCCACCTACTTGCTTTGCTTTTTCTCAGGTCAGATGTTAAGAACTAGTCAATACACGTCACTGCAGGCGAGTTACAGTCAGGATGCTGTCACGAGCTAGGAATATACGGCTTATGTATTGAATTAGTATTTTTTGCACAGTATTTCAGAAGTAGAAGGTTACTACTAAATTACAATGTATTCTGCTTCACATACTGAACGATCCGGCGTACCGAGTTTATGGTTTCTTAGTGAACACAGAGAGAAACTGTAATTACTGGAGAGTAATTTTCCCCAGTTTTGTATTCACAGTTGTACTCTTTCTGCCCTAAAACTGCATCTCAGCTTTCACTTCTGCAAAGCTCTTTCCTGCTTAGCTTTTATGAAGGACAGATGAAAAGCATGGATTTTCATTAATATTTTGTAGATTGAAAAACATTTTTGGAAGCAGAATGGATGGCAAAGATGGCTCTGTAGTATTCACTTTTCCAAGCTGACGACAGCTGTGTTGTTACGTGAACTTTTATATGAAATACAGCCAAGAATAGATTTGCACATCCCCATACGTTTACAAATTATTCAGGTTTCATCCTCTATTTTACATTCCTAATGGCTGAGGCAGGCATTTGGTACGTATCTTCCTGTATAGAAATGACAAGTCTTGAAACCATCTGGAGTCGGTTGCTAATGCTAAATGCATGTGCTTCTGGGCTGAATGCTTCGAGATAAAGAGTAATTTTTACCTTTTGGCCTCTTACAGTTTCCAACTCTGCTAAATGGTCACATACCAGTGCCACTCCCCAGTCTGGACGGAGCCTCTTCTCCAGTACTGCTTTCTCCAAATGCTCAGAAATCCTGATGACGCCTCATCACGCCAAGGACTTATTGGTGGATTTAACACTTCATTCCTATGGGCTAGTTTTTCCTGTGTCATGAGAAGGACATTGTGAAACCCTCTATTACTTTGGTTTGCACTTTTCATTACATGGATAATCTACTTTTATTATGTTAGCATTTTTAAACAGTGTTTATATATAAAAGTATATATAAATCTGTTTTGCATTAAATGAATTATAATTTTTTTATATCATAGCTCTCAAGTGTTGAACACTTCTGTTGTTGATGAAGTACTTTTCTTAATGGATTGCAACAATGTATCTAATAAGGATGTGAAGCTTCTTTTTAATCCCTTTTTCTGCATATTATGCATTGTGCTTGTGTAAACTATAACCGGCTGTGCCTTCTTTTGCATAATGTCATGTAAATGATTTATATATTTTCTAGTATTAAGATAAAAAGTTGAAAGACAAAACTAGTATTGAACAGCCCTATGGTAGTATTTCAGTATTTTCTCCACGGATAGGCCATATGATGCAGTGTATTCATGTAACTTTGTATTAAGTGCTTTCAAATTGCATGAAAATAGCCTTGTAATTTTTCTTTGCTGAAGTGAAAAACGTAATCAACGTTACAGTCAGGAGATGCATTTAGGAGTAACAAAGCCACATTTTACACATTGATGCCCAAGTTCTTCTGGGGAGTTGCAACAGGGAGGAACCGGGCTGCGTATATTCATGAGACATTTCCAGCAGTTGAGAATACTTCTGTAGAAAAGGAGACGTTGCTCAGAATTTATTTGGCCGATACTTCTTACGAACTGTCAACATTACAGCTGGAAAGACTGCAGGTATCTCTGTCCTCCCAGGGAATGAGGATCATTCCCGATAGAGAATTTCCAGGTGCTTTGTTCAGTCGTGCCAAGTGCCTTCTACTATTTCCCTGGAAAGATGATTCTAGCTACTAAAGCTCTGAAGGTCACATTTTCCCTTCCCCCAAAGCTGGAAAAGTTACAGGACTGTAAATTAATGCCTGGTGCTTGTAAAGAGGCATACTGTACATGTGGGATGTTTATGTATAAACATCTGAATTCTGGATTAAAACCCAGCACTGTGTTACTCTATACTTGCAACTTGAACTTACTGGGTATGTCCTCTACCTTGAGGTGATGGCTGAGTCATCTAAATGTCAGGTTAGGATTAGGCTAGACTCCCTGGCACCACAGATTCTAATCTTGGCAGGGCTGATGCAAATCTTCAGTTTTCTGAGGTGGCTAAATTGGGTTGAATGCAGCTTTACCATGCAGGATTTTCAGATGAGACCTTCAAAAACCAAACCAAAATCAGAATCCCGTTTGCTACAGGTCATTAGAGCTTCTACTTCGCTTTCTGGCCAAGCGGCTGGTGAAAAGTCTGTTCTTTTTGAAATTCATGCAGTGCGTTGTCTGCTGATTTTCTGTTTGGATGCATTTCAGTGATGATGTGTGTAGTTAATTGTAAAGTGCTTTTGGATCCTTCAACCTGAAAGGTGCTAAATAAACATTTTATTAATGCAGTTCTGCTGTTGAAAAGCCATTTTTGGGGCAGAGGTAGTCTGACAAAAGACAGCAGGAATTTTCCTCAGGCTTCTGGGTTGCACAAGCAAAAATGACTCCTCAGTTTCACTCGCAGTAATTAATGGGATAAAAACCTGCCATGTCTGTATGGAGTACCAGTGCTGATAAACAGAGCAATTCGGTGCAAGATGTAAGGAAAAAGAACAAAACACATGGGAAGTCACTCATTGGAACCCACATTTTAAGAGCTCCAAGAGGTACCACCCCGAGGAGTCAAAACAAGAAGATGAACCTATGCAAAATTTGTGAGTGAAGGGAAATTTTCTACTAAGTAAAATCAGAATAGGTTGCAAGAAAAGGCAGCATGTAACTGATGGGATTGACTAATCTAGTGGAGATTAAATCACAAGGGCTCGCAGGTCGAACATTCCTCTTTCAGTGGATTCCTCCCAGCTACACGGAATATTTTTCAGTAACTAAGTTACAGAGAGGCAATTATTCACACTCTAGAGCCAACTCTCATCTCATTTTTAAATAAGGACGAGTGCCTACTTCAGTAAAGTCTCGCCTTGTACATGCCAGGATAGCTAATGGGAGAAGGAGGCATAGAGATGAAGTGTTTCTCACTATGAATTTAAAAAGTATAGATAGATACTCATGAAAATTTGGTCCTTGACTTAGTAAGAAGTATTGAAAACCACACTGCAAAAAAACCCAGATGAACATGAGAGGAGGGAGTGTGTGTGAGAGAAGAGATTCTTAAAAGAAAAAGCATCCAGATTTGCATGACTTTATTTCTTCCAAGGTTTTACTATTAATAAGGCAGATTTTTTTCTTTTCAAAAGGCTCAAAACACCTCCACACACACCCCCACACCTCCCCTCCCACCCTCCTGCCCCTTAAGTGACTTTGCTTTTCTTTCAAAGAGCAGAAAATAGCAAGTCTGGGACAAAAATCTGTTTCAACAAATTGCAGTAAAGGATCTGAGAGAATCCAATAAAACCTTAGGGACGACACGCAGAAACAGGAAAGTAGTCCTGTCTTCTCATCTCTGAGAGAATAAAAAATAGCAACGGAATCTTCTTTTGCTAGTTGACTTCTCAGTTAAAAAAAAAAAAAACCACAAAAGGTTGTCAAAATGAAATCTGCCTTCCAAATTGGTCAATTATGTGGAACAAAAATTCTTCATACTGGGGACAAAATGAAATATTTATACAAAGAAGTCCAGCCTCTGAAGTCTAACACTTACCTAAAACACTAGATTATTATGCCTTATGCTTTGAAGAAAATATTCTATTGGTAATTTTCTATTGAATTTTATTAAGCTATCTTTTTAACTGTAGAGGAAAATCAAATAAATGTTTTTAAAATAAATACCGTGAAAGCGTCAATATTTCTGTGGCATGGAGAGCTCCAAGCCAACAATCCTGGGGAACAAAACAGGAGTTATTCTCTCTTCAGTATTCTTGGTGCTAATTGCAATTTGATCACACTTGAGGGATTTTTTGGATAGATTGACACTTTATTGCTGCTTCAGCAACTCACAAAAAGTTTTCAATATTATATAGGCTGGGTGCACGATTAGGCTATTTTTGGCTTACCTTGACATTGTTTTTTCAGAAAAGTAGGTATCCACCAGTAGGGCCACAGCTACTGGGTAGCTTTGCCAAGAGATTGCACACATCTTCTGTCCTGGCACAGGTCAGTGGCTTCAGTTCTAAAGAAAACTTTAAAGGTGGGTAAAACAGTGACGGGTGATAACCAACTACAGAAAAAAAAAGATGTGACGTGTCCATTACATCAACAAAGAACAATTTGTTTTGTCTGAAGAAAACTAGCCTCATCAGACAGGCACTTGCCAATCTGGAAATACCTACCAAAGAAGTAATGAACTGTCAACAAGATGACTGTTTAAAGAGGAGATTGTCCTTTAAAACAGACCATTGAATTTAATTTTAACAGGAACAAGTCTCTACATTAAGGGGCCGTGTGATCTTGTGCCTACAGGAAGCATCTTTAGAAGCCATCATGACCACCAAATGAATTTAGAACAGGCACAGTAACTACAGGTAGTCTTTTATGTAAGGGCATCGCTGTTCCTTTCAGATCTCAAGACTGTCTCTATATCCTGTAGGTTAAACAAGCACAGGTCGCTCAGATTTAAGCATACCTCTATGAAGTCATCAGAAAACAACTTTTGAAATCCCTTTTAGCCCCAAACTGTAACTGCTCTTACCAATTAATATGTGAGTGCTCTGCCTACACAAATGGAGTCCAAACCTATTTCTTGAGGGCAAAGAGATTGACGGCATTAGTGAGGCGGAGTATAAATTTATTTAAATGAAAAAAGGAGAATGAACCTCAGGCAAGGGCTCTGGAAGAATCAGCATCACAGCCTGCCTTGGGGGGCATATTTGTAGAAAAGCATCCTAGAGGACATGACTTTAGGATATGTGGTTTTTTTCTTGAGAGATTCCCACCAGTTCGTGTTCACTCTGCAAGAGGTGCGAATGGATAAACGAAACCTTAATTATTCCTCATGTGGCTCCAGGCCAGCTGCCTCCTCCTGCAAGTTAAGGAAAAGGACATGGAAGAGGGGGAAAAAAAAATTCTTTGAAAAAAACCCCAAGCTCAGGGTGTGAAAGAGGAGCAGGAGGCAGCGCTGAGGCTGCCATGCAGGGGCCTGGAGGGAGGTGCTCCGCAAGAGCACGTTGGAGAGGGGACAGGGAAGAGCATTCTCCCCGGTTTGCAATCCGCAGCGATGGCATTTCCATCAGCAAGAAGATCCCACTGCAGCAAATGAAGGAACTTCATAGCTCTCTGGGGAAAAATGTGTTTCAAGGTATGGCATCCAAGCTGAACAAGTCTCATATTTCATTAGGAGGATCATAAACACAATCTGCTCAGGCAGGCCTGCTTCTTAAGTGATTTTGGAGGATGCAGCCAGGACAATAAATTAAGCAATTATTCCCATCAGTAAGTATGTGCATATGTATGCATTCACAGCTTAAGTTGGCTCAAAAATTACAGAACTTAAATGGGTTAGGGGATTTTAGAAAACACGTGAAAATAATGGAAAATTTTAACGTACACATTTTTCCACCGACATCAATCTTTTCCTTTCAGTTAAGGGAAGAGGCACAGTACAGCCCAGTGAAAACCACACACAAAAGATTTAAAAAAAAAATCTAGAATAGCTAACCTCTAATCCCAGTTCTGACAACACAAATTTCCACTGTGGCCTAGAACAATGGTTTGATTTTTCTGCAACTAAGCTCCACAGATGAAAAGGCTGTACGGCATGAATTACAAAGCCCACATATCTACTTGGCTCTTAGACTTTTCAAAATCATCCTACCTGTACAGCCAGAGCTTACTTTACACTGTACCAATTAGCTATACACTTGTACAGTGCTTCCTTTATGTTTTATCATCTATACTTCTTGTCAGTCTCTTAAATCAGTCTGACATGGATGTTGTTGAAATACATGGATGTTGCTGACCCACATATAGGCTGAAGAGTAGCATTAAATTTCTAACAGTCCAGTCTCTGATATAGAAAAACAAACAAACAAACAACCACCCCCCCCCAAAACCCCTGTAAAAAGTAAGCATTCAAGTTCCTCCCCAAAGTTAAGAAATTTCATAGAAATGTTGCATTTGTTTCAAAGCCAAACTTTACTAAGGGAAAAAAGGTATTGAAATGTGCTAATGACGTGCACAAATTATTTCAGCTCTGCCCCTTAGTGACCAGATAAAATGACCAAATGTCTGTGACCACGTGTTGTCACAGACAAGGTAAGTTCTAATTTTTCTTCAGTGTCACTATAGGCTACAGCTGTGCATTTCCACACCCCAATCTGTTCAGATTTCTTTCAAATCCGACCTTAATTCTGGGTATTTCCTGGGTTTATAATACTTAGCTTGGGGATATTTACAACATACCTTTCATATATTTTGTCCTCAGTAACTGAATGTATTCTTAACCTTAATTCCCTCTTAACGTTGCAAAACAGAAACAACGCACCTTTCTTACATTGAAAAACTCATGCGCAAACAACAAGCAAGCAGCCCAAAGAATGCGACCTTGCAGTTTTTCAAATGATTTGCAAATACAAAGTATGTTGATTCTTTAATAATTGTTTATTTTAACTTTTATTGCCCAATTCAGGGATACACTCTGGCTACTTAATGCTGTGGTAAAGCAGCACAAAAATAACACAGCTGTGTTGAGATGCATGTTCCACTAGAGCACTGCTGAGCAGCTGGTTTGCCCCTTCCGTCTCCCACTCTGTCCTGTCCTGTGAGTTCCCGTCCTCCACCCACCCTTTCCCCCCTTCCACCTTCCACCTGCATGTGCACGCA
Organism: Pelecanus crispus; assembly: GCF_030463565.1. Taxonomy (NCBI): domain Eukaryota; kingdom Metazoa; phylum Chordata; class Aves; order Pelecaniformes; family Pelecanidae; genus Pelecanus; species Pelecanus crispus. The sequence goes on from NC_134643.1 coordinate 52,982,914, forward strand.
ACCTCATCACCACCTGCCTCTTTCCTCTCTTCAAGCCCACCTTAGTCCTACACACACCTTGGCATTCCTACCCTGGGGTAGATGGGATACACCGGCTATCTTCTAAAAAACATTACTTAATCAGCAACAACTTGCAGGCCATTTCTCATTAACTGATCACTCATCTTCAAGCCAAGGTTGTCATGCCAAATCTTGAAAGTCATCCATTTTTAGTGACTATCTGCTGGGTTTTCATCACGGGTGTGGTCTTCTCCCAAAACGGCCAACAATCCCTACAGTTCTTGGGGACAGTGAAGCCAAGTCCGTAGCGCCTGATGCTGTCAGACAGGAGGCGGAACACTGAACTGCATGAAAAGGATGTCAGAGAAATGCCCAGCGACTTCAGACTCGCTGACTACTGCCCCAAACAGGCAGCTGCCACAGAATTGTCTCTGCTGATGTAGGAATTTCAATTATAGATAATTAAAAAAAAAAACAACCACCAAATTGGCTTGACCACAGATGCCAAGTTTCTTAAGAAATACAGTCTTTAAAGCTACCTCCCAATGAAAACGAATTCACTTGTAGGTCCTTAGGGGGAAAAAAAAAAAAATCTCTTTATAAATAGAGTGCTTTAATTTTATGGAAGATCTTTTCATCTGTAACAAAAAAGCTGAATTCCTACTTGAAATGGAAACCTCCTTTTGTTAGCTGCAGCTGATCCCTTTCTAAATTTATTAATGCACTTCATTTTACCAGTTAAACCTTTAAGTCCTTTACTCATTAGTGTCACATTATTACTTGTTCTTTTATGACCTGTAAAATATTACTGTTCTAGAAATGCTAAATCCCACATTTATCCACAGTGAACGTTCACTCTATATCTTCACTACTTCTGTAAAAAAAGGAGAGGTTTTTCTGATACTTCTTTCTTCAACACCATCACGTCTACAACATTATTTCCTACAAAGTTAATCAGTATAAAATCTAGATCAGATCCATAGCTACTATAAAAAAATATATAACAACTATTTCAGGACAAAGGTTTTTCATCAGTGCCAAATCTGCCTCTGACACACACGTCACGGTCCCACTGGTACCAGTGGGAGACCCCCGCATGTATCCAAGACACGTATTACGCTCCTAGACCTAGGCAAGACTTCTGATACCGTGTGACATGCAGGATTTGCTTGCTAATAATCAGACTACGGACCATGTTTACAGTAAGATCCTGATCGGCCTCAGTCACGGATGAGTCGCATTACTTTTCACTGCCACTACTTCTGGTTGCATGAATTAATAAGCAGCCCAAGTTAAAACTGATGACTCCCACAACACACAGATCTAGCTAAACATTTCCAACAATGCCCCAAGAACCGCAAGTTCACTTAGTCTGTATTTTTAACAACACAGGGCCTTTGTTATTATAAATTTCAAAACAAAACCAAAGAATTCCACATAATATTTATACTTTCAAAAGTACAATATTAATACAGGTCGGTCAGTTAGAAATAACAGCAGTTTGTTAGGTCTACAAGATTTAACGTAAAACCGGTTTACAAATGCTGAAAAGCAGTAGTGGTCCAATAGTCACCATTACACATGAATTTCTCTCTCCCAGAAAATAAAAAAAATCCCAATTCAAATTTACCAGTATCAATGAAATATTAATAAAACACCCCCAAACATGCCACAATCACTATTCACAAATAAAGTTAAAATGAAATATACAAAAATTCACTTAATACTGTTAAATAACAATAAACTACAAGATTTCCTGAACAGAAATGGTAGGACCCCTGAATGTTTTACAGTGAATGTCAGGAAAAATTAAGTTACCTATGACTATTTTCATGATATACCAGCCAAAGATTTACATGACCATTTCAAAATATACCAATAAAGATTTACAGTCTCTTTAAGATGCACTAAACAAATAGGTTCATAAAGGTGAACACAAATGCTTAAAAATACTGTAACCATCACCAAGGGTGTACTTATGATACTCACTGAGATGCATAAGCATAGTAGTAACATGTTTACTATCTCTGGTAAACAGATAACATCTAAGATCTGAAAAACTTGCTAAGTTCCCATTGTAAAAGCTCTGTAGTATAGTGAGTTCTTATCAAGTACAAACTTGCATCTTTCCAGTTGATTTCAAGTGAATAATGCACAAATGGGACAGCAACAAGGTGGGAAAAGTGTGACGTTATTCCCATGTTCTTGTAATTAGTTGTCCTGTTCCTCTGTAACAAAATTCTCAATTTCAAAAGTAAGCCAGGGTCCAAGGTATATGAATCATCTTTTTACTATTTGTATTTCTATGTTAAAAACAAGGTAAAAAAGTCATCGCTTCTGCAGGCCCCGTGTGCACAACAATGTGCAAATATCTTATGCTGGAGTAAGCCTGACAAAATTTATCATCCAGTCTCCATGCTCTAATTTATCAATAACTAAGTAGAATCTGAGAGCAAATAGTTACTGTTCACTTGTTTGAATCAACTTTCACACCATGTGCTTTTCAAAAACATAATATGCATTATAATTTTTCAACTATTTCAACACATACTTCCAATGTTAAATAAGGAATTAAGTGCCATGAACTTAGAGCATTAACGATGGTTCACCTATAGCCAAGCAAAGCTATGTTTACATTCCAGGAAACACTGCAGTTTAAGAAATACAAAAAAACCCCGCAGCAGTAGAACATTTTATGAAGAGAAACAGATGCATTCACATATTATAAAGCCATTGCAACTTCTTCAGGCATGGAACTGTTGTGTTAACTATACAGACAGTAGTTATTTAGCAGCAATGATTCCGCAATAAATAATGCACTGTGTTTCTCAGTCCTGCACAAAAATTGCAGCTACAGTTACATCAACAGCTGTAACCTACTGGCTCTAGTGGCAGAGGAGACCTTAAAACCAACTGTACAAAAAATTGTCACACTGTGACAACAAATATAAAAACATAATCTGCAGGTTGGAAATAAAAAGACTCCACTGTGAAGAGGACAGTGTAGACAAACTGCAATTCCAAGTCCACCAACAGAGAGCACTGCCTTCAGATCCGAGTCCTTGATCGATAGGATAGGCTTGGGCTTGACTCTGCATCGCCCACTTTAAAAAAGCATGCTCTGCCTTCTGTTCTTCCCATGTCCTACAACAGAACAAGGACCATGGTAAGAAACTGAAGCATTCACACAACAGAGTATTCCGTTATTATCCACATCTTCTGTCTTTCTATTTCAAGAGCATATTCTTTGTGCTTAAACCAGTATCAGGATCTTTCTTTTAACTGCCCTTGTTGCACTTCTGGTTTGTTTTGGGTTTTTTTTTTTTTTTTTAAAACTTTGCCACCATTCACCCACACAGTAATGGTCTGAAACTCCAAGACATTCTCATATTAACAGCCCCCCTGCCCATCCCTAGTAAAACTCATCTCCTTCTGTGCATTTAGCTTATATGTCTCTACAGGAATCTGAACAAATCATTCTTGATATTTGTTTGAGTACATTCACACAGACCAATTTAGCAAAGTATTTTTCAGTTCTGAATGTCTCTGGCACAGCCTTCCATTTGCAGATATGAGAAAAGATTAAGCTTTCCATACCTGTCTCTGGGTAAGTGGAATTTCGAAAGCCAGGGTCTTTTTGCAACTGAATCTCTTTTAGACTGAATATTGAAACACCTGGAATGCAACAAAGAAATTAATTCACATCCAAACGTAACTATGCATTATTGAACAAAGTTCTACTCTTAATTATACAGTTTAGATAAAAAAAAAAAGTTTACTATTCCCAAATATTTAACTCAACATATACCAGACTTCTTTAATAGATTAGACTTCAGAGTTTTTCCTTAAGCAATGTACTTAGCTTTAATGTACTATCTCAACAATACTCTGCTACTTTACTATTCCTCTTACTTTCAGGCAAAGTGTGTATTCTTGTTCCAAGACTTCTGAAGTATGCATGTTTCATGGCCTCCTCTGCTGAAATTCTCTTCTTCGATTCATACTATTAACATAAAAGGATACAAGTGTGTTGGTTTTCATTAAAAAACTCTTGGCATCAAGTGATTTCATCAAAGGGAGAAACAGAGTTCTACTTGCTCAGTATTTCCCGCCAACTCACTAGGACAAATTTGTTTTCATTACTTTTATTTCACACATGAAAATCTAACATACATTATCTAAATCAGTATTATCAACATAGAACAAGATTGCTAAAATAGCCAAAATAACTGCTGTAAATGGATTTAAGTCAAAAATATACTTAATCTTTATTTATAGATGTAACAATGATTAGATGACAGACTTCTGTCCACATTATATTCTAATATTAAATTGCAATTAAATGCTACTACATGAGAACACAAAAGTTTTCTAATTCGATGGACTATGCTGCAGAGTTTTGCATAAAATGGAACTTCAGACAACATGGTCTTCAATCTGTGCTCAAATGTCTCCTGCTTGGCATATGAGGACATCTGGACAAAGATGCAGACATTTAAAAAGCTGTATACAAATAAGAACAAAGTCCAAACAAGGACTGCAAGTACTGTTCTGACACAATGTGTAAACAGCTGAAGACCTGATGTAGAATTTAAATCACAGGCTGCAAAGCAGAGTAACTGCACTCCACCTTAACGTACTAAGAATTTATAACGCCATGAAGTTAAGTGCTTCTGCATCTACTCAAAAACTTAAGAGTTGGCCTTCCATCTTGCTTCCCCTCTTCTCGCTTCTGGCTCATTTTTAATACAGATTAAAAGATGAAACCCACATACCACTTCACTTTTTGAATCCAGTTTGCAAGATCAAAGAGTACCTTACACCTTAGTAACTGCTTCTCTAGAAGTAAGCTAAGTTCATCATTACAGAAATTTAGTATCTGTATTCAGAAGTTCTGTTTTAATACCATATTTCACAAGAAATTTAGTTTTTTCAGGGAATTGCTAACATAGAATCAATTCTACTTTTACAAAAAGTAGTAAGAGAAGAAATCACTTCGGGGGCGGGGGGGACGGGGACGGGGGGACAGGGGACACACACACACCCCCCCATCAGGTTTTAAAATCTTAACAGTACACAGGCCTCCCAAAACTGTCAATCTTCCCAAATCTATCATCCATTACAGACTCAGCTGCATATTCCACTTATATAGATCTAACAGATACTATAGATTCTCATACATTTTGTAAATAATATATTAAAACTCTAAACTTCCCCTTTTATAAAGTAAAGCCACAAAACATATCTTACTTGAAGGAACTTCGCTATCAATTCAATTCCTTCTGTGTCTAGCCTAAAAATAAAAATATTTTAAAAAATTAAAACAGGTATTGAACTAAACGTACAAAAGCAAAACTGCAAAGCAACTGACTTCATTAAATGATAACAAACCTGAAAATTAAATTTAAACATGGAAACACTTTCACCTAAACAACTTTTCTGCATGTTAATGTGTATACACACTTGTGTATACACACAAGTACCAGTATCTCAGAACAAGACTATTTGAAAAACAGGGGGCACAGACAAATCCTGTGTTTTGGACTGTGATTTACTAGGTTGACCTGGATCATCTATTTCAGCAAAAAAAATTTTTTTTAAAAAAAAAAAAAAAAAAACAAACCCTAACACTACTCATTTACTAGAAGGACACAATGTTAGATCTTTTTCTTCAGAGTCAATAAAACTGTTGCAGTCTTTGTCATAAAGTTTATTTATAGTAACTGTGCAGATCCTTCAAATTCCTCATAATGGTTTCAGAATGATTTTAAGAGACTACTTAAGGAAAATTTGCCATTTTAACAATGGGCCTATTATATAATAGAAGAGAATTTGGGTTATTTAGAAAGTGCTGTGTCAATACTCCTACTATGCAGGCATTATTAATTGGAGTTTATAATTCTATAGGTCATTAAGGAGCTGTGGTACCTTGAATGATATTAGACAAAGTAATCACATAGTACCAGGATTATGCTTTGCGTTAATGTCTGCCCACAATAACACAACTGATGTGTAGTTTTCCAGCATTCAGTAGCAGACCGTACTTGGAAACATGTTCACATTTACAAATATGCAAAGCCACGAGGATGCATATTTTCTATTAATAAAACACAAAGTACCTTGGTGCATGGTTGATGAGGGGTTGTGGTTTATACTTAGGAAAGTTGTAGTTTCTAAATTCATCACTGGAAGAAATGCCTGGCCATGTTTCTTGACATGGGGTTCCTGTGGTTAAAAAAAGAGCAACAAATCAACTTAAAGAAATATAAAGAAACAACTTTGACATAAATAAGCATTTAATCCTGTAATTTAAACAGGAAAGAAAGAAAGAAAGAAAAAAATCAGCCAGTGAATCTATGTTGTACAAACTCAGCTGTGCACTCAGCTCAATCATTTTTCATCAAGAGTACACTCATTCACCTTAATTACAATGCAATATGAAATATCATTGTTTACAGATAAGCATCTATAGTTCTCATGGAAAAACTATTTAGAAGAACAGACATATAGCATTAACATTACTGCTAAAAGTATCCATTTACCCAGAAGTCTGAAAATTAAGTGCAGTTCATCTTCAACAGTCGAACCAGGAAAAAGAGGCCTTCCTGATGCCATTTCAAAAAATATGCATCCGACGCCCCTTTACAAAAACAGAGAAAAAGATAAATCAGAAACAATCCAACAATTTAATCTTTCAGTTCTTAAATACTTCTGTGATTTCTCTTCAATTAAAGCAAATTATTAAATTAGTTGTTAACCACACACTGCTATTAAAAATATTGTTTTGAAAGATCTGCAACAACAAAAGAACTGTCAAAGACCAAACAAAACCTATGTCATAGCTATATTATATCCTCTTCCTTCAGCTGTCAAGTGTATCAATTGTATTGAAGTTCATAGTAAACTACCACGTCATGATGTCATTAGGAGAATATGTTTGTTTCTTTCCCCTAACACTGGGGGCCTAGTGCCTGCTTACTCTAAGCAACAAAAAGGTACTCTGCATTTTCAGAGAGAAATAATAGCATCTTCCCTGTCTGCCAATCCTTTCTCTAAAAATCTTATTCAGTCGCAGCCTTCAAAAATTCAAAGGATGAGTATTTGAATGCTACTATAAAATAATAAAGACTTGACCTTTTTTCAACTTGACTGAGAACAAAAATTTAATTAGACAAAGCTATACAAACCACATGTCAATTTGAGTTGAATACTCTGAAGATCCGAGGAGAACATCAGGTGGTCTGTACCATAACGTGACAACTTCATTGGAATAGGTCTTTGTAGGAACCGACTTTGCTCTAGCCAATCCTTGGTAAAAAGGGAAAGAGTCATGTGCAGCTTGCTGAAATCTTTTTTTTTTTTTTCATGAAATCGATCAAGAATTCTTAAGAGCTAAATCAACCTTATTATACTTGCTAAATACCTTCCCTTAATGTTCATTAAAAAGCCCTAATAAATACATTTCTACAACTTGTAATCTGCCTCTTAGTATTTACAGCAATCTCATGATCAGCATTTTTAAGCATTGAAGACAGGTAAACAGATCAAAACCTGGGGCAATCCTACAGGTTTCACTGAAACAACAAAACATTAGATCAATGTGACACCTCCGCCCTTTGAAAACCCTTTCCGCACTGTTTCCATTTGAGAATTACGCTGCAAAAGGCAGAAGGCAACAAACAAATAATGAATCGGTGGAGACGGACCAAATCAGTGTTGTATCAGCAGGGGTTTTCTATCCTAATGCTGTCAGTTTGTCAGTAACATCTTCAATAAAATTTAGGTCTAACATTTTAGATGCTATCTTCTGAGCAACTTTCATTCACACACAAGGGGAAAAACCAGTGGTAGAGCAACTTTCAAAGGACCTTCCTGACACAGAAGATAACAGGAAACTGTGAATGCCCCGCTCTACTGGAAATCCCAAAGGAAGCTGGTGTATCAGTGATGAAGTAACACCTGCCAATTTAGCACATGGAGAGACCCTTTCTCTCTCCCGTCATGGTTACTCTGCTTTGGAGTGACTGTGGAGTGTTAGGAAAAGCAACTTGAGCTCCACCTTAAGGATTTGACTAAGTGTACGTTTCAAAGGAAGATGTAGGACTATTTTCAAGCCACAAGTCAAGCAACAGTACTACCTATACATGTATTACTTCAATTACTAATATCCTGTAAAAGGCTGACTTTCATTTTCCATCTGAGAATGCACAAATTCACTACAGACTTGACATTCTCATCCTTCCTTTATAAGGAAAGATGCCTCTCTTCTGCCAAGTGAAGAAAATATTTGTTACAAAATTATTACAGGCCATACCGAAGTCTGCAAGCTTCAGTTCTCCTTTCTCATTAATTAGTAGATTTTGTGGCTTCAGATCTCGATGTAATACCTTTCTCCTATGACAGTATGCCAAACCACGAAGAATCTGGTATAAAAATAGCTACAAAAGAGAACATTTATATAAATTAGACTAAAAATGTTAATCTACACATTACATGACTAAAATAGCGCATCTGGGCACTGTAGAGTTGAGTCTCTGTATTGTAAGCAGGACAAAAATACTTCTCAAAAAGTTACTTTTCCATATAAACACATTCTGAACATCTTCGTTATTGTTTACAGATTTAAAATCCCTTTATGCTAATGCACTGCTTTAACACGATACTTTACAACAAAGATTTTAAGAGCAATTTGTTCTGCTTAACTGAAGAGAACCACAGGGCTGTTTATTTTTAAGTAAGCATTTACCAATGCTCTTCCCCACACTAACGTCTTTAAAGGTAACTGTCTCTGACTGTACTCAAGTTCCCTTCTGCCACAGAATCCCTTCTGAAAATGCAGCTCAGCATCCTTTCTATCTAATTATGCTAAACTATTGGAAAAATACACTCGGATTAACAAGCTCACGAAACATGCAGAAATGGGGAAATGAGGATTACTAAAAGAGCCCATCCGCCTCTGGCATTTATATTCACCCCCTCACCTTGACACACACAGGTTTATTTTAGTCTTTTGGAACAGTGAGCCAAGCAAGCAACTTCAGTCATGCATATTAATGCTGCACATATATAGACACAGAAGTAGTAAGGAACGAAGAAAGGTTTAGCAGAGGGCAGCCAAGCAAGTTTACTGTATCACTGCACTAAGAACTACTATTTTTGTTTCTGTATGTATAAAGGGTCTGATCTTAAACATGGGACTTCTGGGTAGCCATTGCTGGCATTTACCACAAAACAGTCCTCAGCCTGTATAGAAGATCAAATGTACAATGAAAAAATATAGAGCATAATAGAAAGTAATGTTTACCAATGTGACAAATTCAGCATGTAATAGGACTTTTGAGGAGAAACACTAGAATGTTTTCATATGACCATTTTCTAACACATCAGTTTATTTTCGTACCAGGTGACACCACCAAATTCTTTTTCCTAAACTGGAAAAATACACAGCAGGTGTAGTTTACATCCATCTGTTCTTAGTCTGCTTACGTGGGATTTATCTGTTCTAGAAAAAAAGGAATTCGGATCATTTTTTTTCTTTCTTTCTTTTCTTTTTTGAAGAGCAGAATGAGAAGCGACAAGTTTTGTTTCATCTACTCATGTTCATACCAGTGCAGGGGTAGTCAGTCCCAAGTAATATCAACAGGACTGCTGTGGAAATCGATAGCCATCTCTAGCATGCACTGGGACTGTGAGGATTAGTAAAGGCGGCAAAGCAGATTATTCTACAGAAACTGTGGATCTTCACCACAGTTTTGGCATTGATCCTTTTGGCAATGCATAGGATGACATGTATTAGCTCAAAATGTTGTTTGAAACAGTAATACCTGCAGGGATCACACACATCTTTATATTATACATCTTCATTTTGTTAAAACTCAAAAAGCTAGAATTAGCTGAGGAATGTGAGGGGAATGACGACAGGGAGGTGTCTCAAATGATAACAATGACCCAAACCCCCCCAGTTATTGTAAGGTAAGCATCAATGGCTACTAGTTAAGCAGCTGTTCTGGCTTCCCAGTGCCAAAGGTACTGACCATATAAGTCTGCCTTAGGGCACAGCTTAAACCATAGGCAAACAAGGAAAAACGGTGCCTCTGCTTAGCTTGGAATACCACAAGCAGATTCTGCTTGAACTGCACTTAGTACAGGACTCAGCTTCCCACTTAGAGCTTTTCTGTTATTGTTTTTAAGCTTAAAGCACTACTTATTAACTTGTAGTTAATTAATAATTATGGTTTTTGTTGTCTCTGTGAAGTAGATACAAATTAAAGAATTTCCCGTTGCAGGCTCTCAAAGTAAACAAAAGAGTAGGTTAAGGGCAGATGTCTTTCCCTACAGATACTTACTGCAGTATGACAACAGAGTAAAAGAAAAGCTATCCAAAGAGTAACCGCTACCTCGACTGAGTCCCATATGCAATTCAACTAAGCCAAAACCAAGGATGACAACTCTACTGGAATGCACACAAACCCCATCACTTCACAGTATTTAGTACATTGCATTGTCAACCACATTTGTGCCATGTGCTACTGTATAAGAATAAAAGTAATTTTCCTACCATGTGTGCACGCTCCTGGTTTTGTTCTTTATGATCACAGCTTAAAGTTAATTTTTTTCAAGAAGAGTTTCTCAAACTCATCTACCATACAAATAACATAGCAATTATATATGGCTTAATGAAGAGGTTTTGAAGGTACAGTCCAGCACAGGCTGCAACACAGCATGGCGATACTGGTAACCCAGCCTCCTCGGACAACTTCACTCATTTCAAGATAGTATTGTCCTCTGTTGGGATCTTGTTTATAAAGCCATAAGTATTAAAGAACATAAACAGTTATTCCAGTTTTCCAAATCAAAACCTGCTTGTTATGACAGAGGTAACACCTGAACCTGAGTTAGTTTCAGCAGGCCAGACTGCAAACTGAGTCACTTAATCTGGCCACAGCCATAGTTAAAAACAACAGACAATTAAACCTTAAAGAAAGTAATTTCCATTTTATTACTAATGGAAAGATGAACATCATTCATTCTTAAATATGTATTATTAATTTTTTACTTGTGTGGTAGGCAGTGGCATCCAAACCCCACATTCATGATTGAGGCTACATTTTCCTCAGTGTGCATATATAAATTTTATTTGAGGATATACCAAACTACAGACTTAACTTAATAAATTAATATAAAATAATGGAAGCACAAGAAGAGGTCAAGAGAGTTATGAATGTATTATTTTTTAGGGAGTTTTTAATTTTAAAGATATAACTTCAAAGAGAATGAAAACATATAAAATTATATAATCTCTTGTTTTCAGTGCTTTAAACAATTAAAGGTCATCAAAACCTAAGAGAAAGACTCCATCTGTTGTCAAATGTAGTTAAACCAGGCCCAAAGGTCAAAAAGGAAGTTACATTTCTTAGGTCTGTGGGGTTTTTTTTTTCTTAAAAAGCCCTGAACCATGCAGCTCCTGATTATTAAGTTCTCTGAAATTCTTAGAACAGAGAAAGCTGGAAGACAGTAACTGCCACTGAAAACACTCACCTTTACATTGTGCATACTCATGATGTTACCACAGTCATCCATGTACTGCTTCAGATCCTTGTCCTATCAAAACACCATCATCATTGTTCAGTAAAATTGTGGACAACAGATTACGTGAATATTATTTATTGTTAGAACTGAAATAATTCATCAGAAAACTGAGTTTTCTGCAAAAGATGTTCAATGATAAAAAACCTAAAAGCCTGAACATGCAGAAAACTCTGGCTTTCCAGAGGATATAAATATCCGTTTTCCAGCAAGCTGCATCATCTCAGACATTATTGCCTTCTCCTCCATCTCATGTGCCCCACAGTATTTTATGAAATTGCTACATTCTCCGATCACATTGGAAGTGTTTTTCTTTATCCCTCTTATTATGCTTATATATTCCAGCATATTATACAAAAAATATCAATATGTAAAGCTTCAGTGGGAAAGTGAAAAGTCTACAATGGAAGAGGTGAGCAAGTGAGATATGTAATTGTGGACACTTGCTTGAAAAGATTGTTACAAGAAGATGGAATGTGTTGTTTACTTCGACGTATACTTTTTTCCTTAGCTAACTTGTGAGAGTTGCATCACAACAGAAAAATACCATTTGAATAGCATGTGATTATCCTTTTTTACAGTTAATGATTTTGGTACAAGTAGACACTTTGCTCAGGCAGATCACCACTAACTGCTATTAATGAAACTCTGAAAGTTTCTGATTTTTAAAAAAGAGGACAGAATTTTGTTATGTCTGTGTTACTTAGAAACAATAAATCGAATGTAAAGGTCATTAGCTGTTCAAGCACTTACCAGATATTCGAAAACAAGAGTCAAAGACTTGTCTGTGTGCACAATATCATGTAATGTAACAATATTTGCATGCTTCAGATCTTTTAATAATGACACTGCAAAGGAGAATTTTAAGTATAAAATAAATAAATGCAAAACACATGAACAGTAAATGCATTTCTAGCAAGTTCACACAGATAAGCTCTTTATTTTTTAAATGAAAAAGCCACTTTTAAGTAGTCATATAGATTAAGTTAATAAGAAAGGTATTTAATCAAACACCAAACAGACATTTGAGTTACAAACTGTAAACATTTCCTAAATTACACGTTTCAGGCAGAAGTAGCCATTTGGTCAAATGTATTCTGAATCCCTGAAAGTTACTCACTAATAACAGTCTAATTCAGTATAAAATCATCCATTTGTAACACTGCATTTGAGAATACAACCACCCCCCATCAAGTAAATAAATCTGAAACACTTACTCTTAACATGTCTAGACTACAATTTTCCCCATCAAAACTAATACCAATTTCATTAATCTCCCCTGTAGCCTATGTATTTCCAAGTACCAACAGTACTTTCATCAAAAAGAAATCCAGAAGTATCTGAAACTCTAAGTAGTAAAAAAAAAAATCATTATCACCTTCTCTTATGGCTGTGCACGGTGCTCCCTCTTCATGTTCCAGGCGGATTTCTTTCAGAGCTACCAGGTTCTCTGTCAATTTACTTCTCCCCTTATAAACTGTTGCATAAGTACCCTACAAAATGGAAAAAGAGGGAAACTCTTACAAATTGTTCCTTCACTGAAAGATAAGTTAAAAAAGAAAATATAGACTTCTATCTGAGGTTCTAATAGGTTTCATTTTGTATATGAATAGTTTTTACATTGTCTTCTTTTGATACATGTGAAACTACAAAAATATTTGGTAAGCACAGGTCTGAACACACAGAATACAACAAGGGATGTATATGCTTAACAACTCTGAAAACTACATGGAAGGCTACACACCATATAGCTACCAAAGAAGACAGATCAGGTAGTGTTAAGTTCACGAAGTTCACTGCTGGGATCATTTACCCTCTTGAAAGTCTCTATTTCATTAAAACTAGCTCAGGTATCTCTACACTACACTGCAGTTGTTTCCAAAGGCTGCAGATATACTTTTCCATTACTTTTATGAAAATATTTAACTCCTTTTGATAGCTTCTTGTCTTTGTTACGTATTTTACAGGATAATTTTTTTTGGGGTGGGGTCAAAGTTTCATTTTGGTTGACATAATGAACAGTGAATATTATGAAGCTTATCTTTCTCTTTTTTTTTTTTTTGCTTAGACAATAAGAGATTGAAAACTCTCAAGGCATGTTACGTAAGGACAAGAAATTCTGATAAAACAGCAAGTAGGTACAACTAATCCCAGCAATTGCAAAGAGGAAGCAACAAAGTTACAGAAATTGCCCTAGGTTACGGTACATATCTGGTGTCCTCCACTACACTTTGTGAGCAAGTGAAATAATGTACACCTACAACTATGACTTGATAGCTACTAGCTTAACATCCCTCCAAAGATACGCAATGTTATCTCATGTCTGGTGACCCATCTAACAAGTACTAGAGGCAAAATAAAAGATAAATGCGTTTGGAAATGGAAACGTCGCAAATGGAGGACTAGCTGCAATATTCACAGCAGAGATACTGACCAGCCCTGTGTCCTGTGATGTGCAGCGCATCCCATTCCAGTGCTCCTTGTCCATTTTTGATCCTGTTGGCCAACCTCAACCAAACTGGACAGGACTGACACCTGGCCCCTCCTGAATTCTACCATTTCTCTACAAGTCAGAGGCTGAGTGGAGGTCGAAAGCTGTATTGCTGCCCTCCCACAGGGAAAGGCAAACTCGGTGTTACATACTTCCCTTGGCAGCATCCAGCTGGTTGCCCAGCTCAGGCGTGCAGGCTTCTCGACCGGAACATGCATAGCTACTGCCTGCTCCCTGCAAGCGCTGGCTTCTTGTCCAGTGTGAGTGCTCCCTAACACTTAACTCACAGCAGGAAGATGCCAGACTTAACTAGTTTTATTACCGACAGAATAATTTTGTCTATCTGCACGCAAAGCCAGCCTACATAAGGAGGTCACGGATCATTTGCTAATGGAGTCTTGCTTTTCCCCAGTGCAGTGGTGGTTTTCCAGCTTTTTTTTTTTTTTTTGCTTATTAGATATGTATAGAATATTTGTGTGCTTATGACATTGCTACAAATGATGTGTATGTTTGGCTTATGAAAAGATAAATTCAATGGGTATTTTGAGGGAAATCGAGATTTTCAGTTAACACCTATGTAAAATTTTACATAAGACATTGCCATCAAAGCAGTAATCATTTCAAAAGAAAGCTATACATACCTCTCCAAGCTTTTCTAACTTGATATAGGTTTCCATTTTTCCAAATCCAATTTCTGACTGCAATGAAAAGAAACAGAAAATCAATCACTAAAACTGAACACTTTATTTATACATCATTTAATCAGCAAGCTAAACTTTGTTTCAGAAAAATACCTGATAGTACTTGACCAAACACTGCACAGTTCTGCTATTTTAAAAACAATTCAGCACATTATGATATAAATGCGTCCCAGCATCCAAGCCCAATGCTCAACTTTTTGGCCAGTCTACTGTGTGTCCTGGAAGGACTATGTACTGAGTTACACTTAGACTGAAAGCCCACATTACCCTACCTCCTACTTAAGTCTTCTCCACTCTTCTCATCTGATTACTACTAATGAGGGTGTTATAGCTGAAAACACAGAAGTCATCTCAAACTATCCCATCCTTTCTCTTGCTTACCATCCCCACCTGCTGCTTCTTTCAAAGTAACTTGCATTACTTACTTGTTCTCTACTAATATATATAACACGCTCAAGATCTCAGCTCCAGCCTTCCTCTCCCATTCTGACCTCTCAATGCCCTTCAGTCTAAAACTCTGCCAGTAAAATCCCCAAACATCATTCTTCCACAAGCTTCAGCTCTGTCTCAACAATTTATGTTTCATGGCTCAGAACTTCAAGCCTTTGTGTATTTTACTTGCATCTATTCACCTTCCCTTTTTTTGTCACCAACTTAGCTCTGCAATGCAAGCCAGGAGGGTTTGCCTGCCTATATAATACGTTTTTCTGAAGACTCTTTACTCTTTTCCTGTTCAAATCCACCGCTGCTCTTGTATTTAATATGATTATCTCTTACAGTTATTTTCATGTAAGACCATTGTCAGTTACACCAAAGCTTTATATTGTTCTTACAGTGTAAAGAATGCTGAAATTAGACATGTAAAACACATTTTTAAACCAATTTACAAAGTGCATATAGCCTGTACATTGTCAAAACCCAAACCCCATAAGTTTCATGGGGTTTTGCTTTACTGACAATTGAACATACGCTAAGACAAAAATGCCAGGTTTTCTCCCTAGCATCATCTCCTCCTTCCACTTCAAAACATAGCTGTCCACAAGTCTGAATGTGTTCATTTGCTCCTAAAATCTGATGGATATTGAAGTTGCATATTATTTCATGGTAACACAGTGTAACATAAATACTGCTGACTGTATTAAGATTTGACAACAATATAGTATGAAGATATACTAAGAAAAGTTGGATTAATACTTAATTTTCATAACACATGCATGAAAATACAGCTGAAGTAACTGTGAGATCTTGTCTGTAAACATATTTGACATCTAAGAGAAAGAATGGGCACATAATTATGTTAACATAGTATTAAGAGTAATTCTGCTTTATTAAATTAGTGTTAGAATTGAAATGTTTTAAAACTGCATAAGGATACTTTAGCATCAAGCATATTTAGGAGTTTGTTGAAGCCAAGCTGCTTATCCTAAAATACAAAAGCAAAGTTGGTATTTGACAACTATGTAATACCAGTGAGATTTTAAACATACCACTGATACAGGTACAATGTTAGCAGAATAAATATTATGTTTCCAAAGTGCATTTTGACCTACTTAAACAAACATATCTTGAAATGACTATTAGATGGTGTTAGAATTAAAAAGATAGGCTGCTTAGTTTACAGGAGAAACTAAAGGAGAACTCATAGCCATTGGCCTTGTTATTGCCACAGTCTGAAATACAACTTTAAAGTTGGATTTCTAAGAGACCTTGACGTTGTTTATCAAGACTAACAAACTCAAAATCTTTTTCAGACAATAAAATCATACAGTATTTCCTACATACAGAGGACAGATATCCTTCAAGACCTCCCTTTCAGTATGTTTAATTTTTAATCACATTTTGGTTGCCTGCCACTCATAAGAAAAACTGATTTTTCGATTCCTCAAACTAAGATAAATTTCCTTTTTCCTTCAAAATAATTTCTGAACTATTTAATTTTTTTCTGCAGTACACATCTGTCTATCTTGACTTAACACAGAAACACTGATGCACTGTATTTATGGTCTCTTACTTCTACTGGCTGGTGCATAAGAGTTACACCTATGCTACTGTGCATGCATGTACCTGTACACACAAAATACAATTACCATAAAAGCTGATTTTTTTTTGATCATTTCAAAGAAATACACCAGACCTAAAGTATAACAAGTCCTTACTTGATACTTTTTATAGCTCTTTTCCTTTGATTCCTACTAAGCCTTGAAAAGAGACATGCCTTTGAAGCAGAGCACAATATTCATATATTGTAATTAACAGTCTGCTAGCAAGCTTTCAATGACAATCTCGGAATAATGAGTCCTTGAATTTCTTTTTTTTTTAAAGGTTAGTCTGAAATCATGAGAGGACAATGCAACAAATGCATGCCTGCATACCACAGCACTGCTGGCAGGTTTCATTTTGGACTTTTAAGCCCTGAAAGTGTTTTTAAAGGACAAAACAACCTTGTGACAGGAAGCTGATTCCATACACACACCATATTCATTAGAGGGCACTGTTTTTCTGTCTGTCTTCTAGAAGGTAAAGAAGAAAGGACAACTGCTCTCAGGGATCACCATTAAATGAGCAAGGGGATTTAGATACACAGGACCCGCCACCCCCGCCCCAAGCCCCCAAATACTATATTCCAACAGCGAAAAGGTTCTATTGAAAAGGTACTTCACCAGCACCTGAAAAGAGAAGGTTTGGGGAAGTCTGTTCCTCAGTTCAATGCTACATCAGCAACTAAGTGGTTAATGAGCTACAAAGTTCTGGCACAAGTATTTAAGCTTGCTACATTATTATTACTTCCAGTGCTTTGATCCAATCTTTTCTTCTTTTAATACTGTTCTTGTAAAAGGTGATGTGCAGATCAGAGCTTCAGCCTAGCACACTAAATAGTACTTTTTCAGGGGAAAAATACATGATAAAACTCAACCGTTGCTTTGTTATAGACATTATTAATTCACAAAGAATAAAATAAAGATATTTCAGTTAATAAAACTATTTGCTATATGTACTTTCGTATTTATTTTTCAGCAAATAAGCCATTAAATCAAGAAAACAAAGAACAATGTGATTTCATAAACCTATACAGTTCTTCTCTGCAAAGAATTTCTCACCAATGAATTTGCTCAGGAAGTCAGTAATGGTCTCACAATTCTTTAAGACCTCGATTAAGAAAACCGATAGATCAAATTATGATTGAAATGTAACAGTTTTTTGTAAAAATAAGAAAAAAAATTTTTGGACTATTTCACAGATGTGCATATTTTATGTGAGTGTCTGGGATTTCTAGCATTTATACTCTAATTACAGTACAGGAACCCTCATTCCGCCATCTCCAAGGAAAGACTTATTTTTTAAGATAACCCAATGATCTAAAAAGGTATATGTGAATTTATTCATCCATATTCTTAGGAGTCCACTTACGCTTTTTTTTAAAAAATAAAATAATAAAAACCTATCATCTTAACAGCAATTTTGAGAAAGAAAATTTATCAAATACAAAAAGAACAGTGAGGAGGACCTGCTTTCGTATTATTCATATGCTGCTTTAGGACCTTCCTACTATATCACATGAGAGCCCCAGCCTTGACCTAAGATTACGTGTCCTATTTGCTCAAACAGATCATCCCTGCTCTAAAGAGCAAAAGGATTTAAGTATGCACTTTGGGAGTTGAGTTTAGCCACCGATTTTAATGGGTCAACACCTTCACTGAGAAATGACAGGGCCAAGTTTGCAAAAGAAAAATGAAAGAAAGGGTGAAATTCTTCAATGGATTTTGACAGGTGCATACTGAAGTTCAGGACATAAAAGTCAAGGTGTAAACGAAGTTGAATCATACCTATGGCAATACAGATATCTGCATTAGATGGAATCTGAAGAACTGAGAGGTTGGTTTAGCATGGCAGATGCATTACACTTACTAGTGATGCTCTACGAGAACGTCGACTCATTGGCTGATCAAATGGCGGGCTGTTAATCTGCAACTTTTCAAGATAGCCATCAGGTATCCTGATGTCAGCAGGCAGGGACAAACGCTTGTTCAAATCCTGCAGTAAATAATGTTAAAAAGAGAAGGGTCAAGTATAATTCAGAATTTCCTGAAAAAAATCTTTTAACGCCTGTAGTGTTACTGTTACTACAGTGTTGCTATTTAAAACTGAAATATTTATACAAATGAAAAATCAGTAATTTCACAGAAATTGTTTTTAAAAACTTTCTCTTCTAATAATACTTCAAATTGCTTAGATAACAGGTTCAAAAATTCAGTGCTTCATAATCTCATTACTTTAACAAGAAGAATATTAAAATGTAATTAATTACATTGTGGATAAATGTACCGAGTTTACATGACTACTTATGCATACCTGGAATACCAGAAACTGAGAATTCAGAAGTTGGTAAATACATTTATTTTCATATAATAATTACATTAGAACAACAAGATACCTCCATGATTCAAAATATCTCTCTCCTTTTCTCTGACTACTAAAGTTATAAATTTGCTTCAACTTCCATTCTTCCAGTCTTACAAAACAGAATCACTTCATTATTGAGCCAAACCATTGGAAATGTTAAAACATTTTTCTATTTCAAGCTCTTTAGTATATGGTCTTTAGAAAACCAAACTGCCATTATATAAATGCAGTTTTCCCTACATCAGATTCTGTTTGGCTTTTATCTCAAACATGCCAACAAAATGAAATACCAAATATTCTCTTAAAGCGGCTAGTCACCAGCACAGAGATACGAGGGCAACGCATCCAGACTCACAAAAAATGGGAAGTGATTTCCAGAACAGCAGGAATTGTTTTTCAGTAAAGGTAGTTTATCCAAGTAAAAGAAAATCACACTCAGCATCAAACTATACAATCCACTCCCACGGACTCTACCCTGAAGTTAAGAGGACATCTCTGGAACCACCGTTTTCATACTTTTCTCCAGCAGAAGAGGGAATCTCCAGATTTCTGCTGGTGGACCTCTTAATCAATACTGACCTGACAGCAGTAAGCTCTTCTTGATGTTACCCTATTCTATCTCACCTACCACCTCCAGCTTTGAATTCTGGGCATCCCGAGCTAACCTAAACGCTGGCAGCTACAGCCCCATTCGGTTCCCCTCAGGCATGGCCATGTGTTTCTACTCGTGTCTTTGCAGCAGCTTTGAACTATTTCAGCATGCTAAATCATCGAGAAACTATCTCAGGCGAAGTGCATAGCTTCCTGCCAGCTTTGCGCTCCGAACAGGTTCAGTGTAAGGTCAGACAAGCTCACAGCCTGCACACAGGGCAAGAGAGGCAGCAGGGCAAGCCTGGGAGGCCAGCAGCTAAATTGGCTTAGGCTGCCAAAGAACTGGATCATCAGACTTTTCAAGACTTGAGATCTTGGTGGACAACTTGCTAAGCTTTCAGTGTTGATAATGTATTTGAACCATGTATATGCATGATCTGTACATGTACCTGGAGCAACAGCTAAGCAAAAAATCTAAGTTAAAAATATGTATTAAAAAAATCAATGTAATTTGGCAATTAGTTGAATTTCAGGTAGGACTGAAGTGCTAATATACATCCTCCAGATGATTGATCTACATATGCTATTCATCTATGGCCACTGGATACAGGCAGAAATTTTTTGAGAGATGCCAACAAAGCTTTAACTTCTGGCACTTGACCCTCCTGTTTTCCTTTTGTTCCTCACACCTCCTTAGGTACAGAGGACAAAGTCTGTTAGCTTCTACTTTGCTGCCCAACATCAGCTTCTTTGCAGAATTGCAAAAAACAGTGTCTGTATTTCGTATTTTGTACGGAATTTGAAATTGTCTTTAAACAAAAGAAGTACTGTTCACAGAATGGCAGCTTTGACCAACATTTTGAAGTTAAATTAAAAGAAAACAAAAGGATGTCTCGGTTTTGGCAGTTTCCAATTTCTTTACTAATTTTCAACTTTGGTATTTCAATTTTTTCAAAACACTGGCAACTTTAAAACTGCCTGCGTGGTTTTTGGGAGAGTGGAGAAACTAATTAATTACAACGACAGCTAGCAGTAATCCCTCCAGTAAAACAGTTCTTTCCCACTAAAGAATTTTCCTTCTTTTTGACAGGTTCTGCTAATGCAATTTTTATAATAGGCAACTAAAATCCAGTGAAGCTAGAGTCATCTGAAAAGAGAAATGCCTCTCCCCTACTGAAGAGGGTTTCAGATTATTAAAAATAAATAAATAAATTCACCCTATAATTTATTGCATTCTTCAGAAAATTCAGGTAGCTTATCAAAACAGATGAGCACAAAGGAAAGAGCTCCATGTTGCCTTAAAGAAACCTTTGTCATCTCACTGCAGCAGGAAACCATGGAACTGCTGGAACAAGACAGGAATGGCAGGAAAAGGACCAGCATCAGCCTCTAGTCCACCTTCCTACTGTAATTCCCGATCAACAGTGGGGCAATACCCTGATTTTCTTTCTCCTGTTGCTCAAGAACACAAAATAGAGCAGAAATTCGACAAATTCCAAGACAGCAGAAGAGCACTGAGCTGAGTTTTTCAGTACAACTTCCTGAACACAGTAGGTATCATCATTATCCTATATACCCTGTGGCAAAATAGCTTTCTCCTACTCCTATCTATTAACTCTATGGCATAGAAACCTGCTGTAGTGCTCTCTTCTTACTGTCCCATAGTACTTGTTTGACAGTAAGTATTTTAATGACGCCTGTTTACAGGGATACTGAAACCACGGACCACAACTCAAAGGCCTCATGAAATACTGAGTCGATTGTGCCCCAAAGCTCTCCATCTGCATCTTCTCTCCTCCCACAGCATTCATCCTTGGGGCAGCCAAAGTGGTGCTTCACACCTAGCTCTACAGCCTCCAAGAAGCCATCTCCAAGCATACAAAGTTGATGGGTATGTAGGAAGAAGGAAGCAAAGGCAGCCTTTAAGCTGTGACAGCAATTTAAAGACTATGCCATTAACTGTGCACAGCGCCTGCCATCAGGAAACACATACAGTTTCAAATGGAGAGGAAGGGAAACAAAACAAATCTAAGATGCTTTACAGTTACTAAGAATTCATTCCTTTGGAGTCCAGCTACCATAAAAACTGGAGATAACAACATTTTAGGTAACAGAAAATATTATAATGGGAGCTAGTTGTAATTCTCTTACAGAATTCCCCTTCCTTCATTCTCAAAAGCTCTGCCTATGCCATTTTTGTAGTAGGCACTTGCAAAACCCTCCATGACTTACTTCAGAGATCCATGTGACAACCTCAGTTCTAAAGTGAGCTTAAGCTGTAGACTTACATTTGCTGCTCTACTGTGCGTAATACAGATACTGTTTGAATTTAAGTACTTACTGGTGCAAGGGCCAAAATCTGCTCCCGTGTGGGGAAAATACCCACAAACAATAGCCAACTTTAATTATACAACAAAAACACTCACCCCTCCACTCCCTCAATGTCTGTTTTTAAAAAAACAAAACAAAAAAACCCAGAACACACCACAACCTGAGGGAAAAAGTAAGGAGAAAAGTTTTTCAGAATTGCAATATCTGGTTTTAATATAATTTCTCTACTTATATTTGTAATATAATGGACAATACATTAAAGTAATCACTCCCCCCCCCCCCCAAAAAAAAAGAGTATTTAGTACTGGAAGCCTACATTTTTGTCATGTTGTAAATAAAACCAAAACACTATCCATTCTCCATAACTTCTAGCTGGAAAGTTTCTTTTCTGAAAGGAAAACATAATGATTTCATGGAAACTGCAGCAGGTACTTTATAGATTTTTCCTCCTAACTATCCACACTACTACCCTACTTGCAATACTCACACATATTTGGCTGTGTTGAAATGCCAAGACTTCTATTTTAAAACCATATATTAAAATTGTCACCTACCAGTCAGAAGCCTTTTATGAAACCAATATTTGAAAGATCATATATAAAGTTACATATATAAAGTCTTCTTTGTACTATAATTATCCATTACCTAACTGCCTAAAATAGGCAAAATTAAAGAAAGTCACTTAGACTGCAAAATCAAATACCTGAAAGACAGAAATTACTATGTTTTGTTTGCCTGTACCACCTTAATTCCTCCCAGTTTTTGCAATAATTGAAGCAACCACCTCTTGGGAAAAGAAAGCAATCATAATTAAATGCTATACAGCAACATGAAAGGGGATTCATTAGATGTGCATGAGAGAAATAAGCACAATGTTTCCTAGCGGCTAAATAGAAAAACTGGAAACTAAAATTACATTAGTTTGACACAGTTGAAAAACCCAGTTAATTTAACTGAGATTATGTTAAAAAGAAAAGCAAGAACCCTACCATACACCAGCCAATTTTGAGCCTTGAGTGTTCAAGACCAGGCAGCCTGCTGACGCTTAGGCAACCTCTTCAGCTGACGGCAGCAAGAGGCTTATTCCCCCGCTGTGGGCTGTCCCCCTCGAACAGCCAAGCCCGCACCCAGCTGAGCGCTCGCTCCCTGCTCCCATGGGATGCAGAGAAGACGGAAGGATGGTGAGGAGACTTGTAGGCGGAGGCAATGACATTTTAATAGGGAAAGCAAAAGCTGCGCGCCCAAGCAGAGTGGGAAAAGGAACCAATTCACTGCTTCCCATTGGCAGGCAGGTGTCCAGCCGCTTCCCAGAAAGCTCCCGGCGGCTGCTTGGGAAGTGGAAGACAAACACCATAGCCACAAATGTCCCCCCTTCCTCCTTCTTCCCCCCCAGCTTTTATCGCCGAGCACCACGTCAGATGGTAGAGAATAGCCCTTTGGCCGGTTTGGGTCAGCCGCCGAGCCTCGGGGAAGCAGCCCGTTTCCCCGCTGGGCCTGAAGAGCCTTTACGGAGAGGACGCCCAGGCTGAGCGCTGGCCTTAGCGTACGAAGCCCAGAGTCGCATGCCAGACGCGATCGCCACCTCCGCCCCCTCATGCCGCTAGTGCAGCCGTCCCACTGCAACCTTGCTATTGCTGCTTCAGCAGCAGGCAAAACCTGCTCTCCAGAGCCCTGTGGCTTGCTGCTGCTATTTTGGCGTGATGCCAGGCTGGAGCGCAAGCAACAGTCGGAAACAGTGATTTTTAAGAATTCTTCATTCTCTTAAACCTCTGTGGAATTCCAAGAAACAATGAAAAAGACACTTTCTGGACAGATTACTTTGTCCACGCTAATTTCAATGACTAATTGAATCTAATGACGCGTTAGCGTTTCTCAGAAAAAAAGAGAAGAAAAAAAACCCACTTAAACCAAGGAAAACTACTAAAACAAAGAAACTTTTTATAATGGAAATTATTAGCAGGCTGTTAAAAATGCAGGCAGTTACAAGATCCTGCTACAATGCTGTTTAAAGAAGTAGTAAGGAAGCATGTAAAATTAATGGCAGGACTGATTATTTTCCCTATGCTCTTTAATTTTTGATACTTAAGATTTTGAGCTTGTCAACACTACGGAGTTAAATGCCCATTTTTAAAATTAATTAATTTTGCATCCCTTTACGAATCTTTCAAATTTTTATTTTGTTTCTTTAAAGGTAGTAAATTAAAGTAACTCCCTATGTTATCTTATGTATCCTTTTTTAAACATAACAGGTGTGTAAGAGGTGTACCTAGACCCTCAACTATGCAGAGGGAATCTGGGTGCATTCCTTTGTAACTCTAGCAAGCAAAGGTTTACTGGAATGCAAAAACTTAGCTTTCAGGGACAACAAAGTACTTCAGGTAAAATAAACTATCTTTTAGAAAAGTAAAATGATAGTATTTTCTTGTAGATCACTTATGATTTATTTTTCCAAATGAGTTCAATTCATAACATTTTCTAGTTTGATCCTTTTATGGTTATCTTTAGGGTCAACTTGCAACAGAATATACCAGCGTTCAGTAAACTGTTAAGTGCTCAAATGCCTACAGTTAACTGTATGTTGCTTAATGAGCTATTTTTTGATCCAGTTCCAGAATATACTCTGGAGAACATATTCAGGCACCAGTTGCTTTGCTAGGGTAGCCAGAATGCTCGTGGCAATCTCCCCCTCCTCTACATCTTAAAACCACATTTGCTATCTCCATGTGCAATGCTTATTCTCAGTCTTGCTTTATTACTGGCTGAGAAATGCATACTATTTTCATAATTTGCCTGAAATGAGAATCACATTTGTCCTACTCTGCTTGATGGCAGATAAACATGTAAGCACTTGTAACACTAATATCACTTTGTTTTCTGTGGAGATAAACTACCCCAACTCGTGCTTATCTTTACTATCTGTTTCTGATGCTAGCTACAGCAAATGCTCTGAGAAGAGCTACACTTTGTCAAGCCTTTTCTTTTGTCTGGCTGGTACCCAACCGCATTGCTGTAACTTGACGTGTATGTTCTGTCTACCACTGACTACTTATGCTTGGGCACAAGAGGAAGAGGCAGGCATTTCAACTTAAATCCTGCAGATTCTGTGAGCTGAGTAGTGTAACATTGTAAGTAAACACACACATCTTCCAAATAAAAAACCCAAAACACCTTCTGTTTTTCACACATAGTGGGAAGCAAAAAACAAAAACTCCAACCTTTTTGATATCTTTACTTCTGGTCCCCTTCTGGATATCCCAAAATACTGTTGCAAATATCAGCTTCTTCACTTGCCATACAGAGCAAACCATTCACAAGAGCATTTTGTTACCACATTCTGCTTTTCAAATCTGACTCTCAAACAACTCTATTCCTTTTCTACCTATCCTATTCTGATCTCCTATTCTCCGTAATACAAGCTTACCAGCTATTCCTCTTTCTAATTTCTTGTCTTGGCCCATATAATATTCTTTAGTGCCATAGCGTGACACTTTTCAGAAAGTCTGATTCCTGGTCAACAAATCTATTTCCACTTCTCTTAAACCCTGTCAAAAAAGTACATTTTTCCAAAGAACGAACCTATTCCTATGTGTGAAAGCAACACTTAACTTCTTGCACTTTAAATCAGACATTAAAATCAACAACTCTTTTTCCTTAACTCACCATTTATTTTTTGCTAAGATGCACTACACACTGCAGTAAATTTCACTGAAGTGAAATAAAGATGATTCTGACTCAGGATACAGAATGTTTGAACTCTACATGTTAAAAAAGCTCTAAAAAGAAGCAATTTGAAATATTCACACTTTTTTGTCTGTCTTCTGATTACTCAAGTCATTACATCTTTAACTTATATAACACATTCAGATAATAAACACTAATATTTTGCACAAAACAGAATAATAATTTAAAAAAAACCACCACAACAAACCACCAACCAGAAAACTGCCCTAGGGAAGGATTTGTTGAGGTGTTCCCAAGCCCAATCCTCACTATGCTACAAAAAGCAGAAAAAGAAAAACCGAAGACTACTTTTATTTTTATCCTTTAACAACTGTGCCGATTTGCAGACTGTTTCCTTCTTGCTGGAGTAGCAACGATAAATCTTTCCCAAATCTATTGGGCTACAAATCCCATTGATCTTTCAACTGCTAGGCTGTTTCAGACTGCTACTGCACTCGTAACTGCAGCAGGAGACGAAAGATTCAGGCTTCTGCCAGTGAAGCAGTAGGAGGCAAAAAAAAAAAAAAAAAAAAAGGGCAACCTTGTAGTACCAAACGACTCATCACAAAAACTGGAAGGAAAAACCATGACAGCATCAGCCTCAGTCTGATGATAGCATCAGCCTCAGTTCAGTATTTCCTGAATGTTTCATTTAGCTAATCTAGCAGCTGACTACCTCCAAACCCGGTATTTCATTGCCTGTGGCCAGATGTTCCCATCGCTTCTTGGAGAACAGGCTCTAAGCTAACAACGCAGTGATATGATGTTAGAAAGTCAACTGGCAGAAAACTATCCCTTCAGAACAAAGTGAGTAATTATCTGCTGATGCAAGTTTAGGAGCCAAGAGAAGAAGGAAGCTGGCTCTGTCAGGAGCAAGTAGTCAGTGGACGACACAAATTATATGGCCAAGCCGCATCATTATATAGCAAACCTTACTGCCTTGGTTCTTCAGTTTATTGGTAAGTTACGTTTCCAGACCAACCATTACTTAAGGTATGTACTTACTATATGGCAGCAAACAAACTCTCCACCTCTCCCTGAAATTTTAGCTTATCTTTTAAAAGTTAGTATTGTTAAATTCCATCAATAAAATTTTGTTACAGCCTCACAAAGAAAAAGAATTGTTCTTCTAACTCTACAGACATTGGTCTGACAGCCCAAACAATCCACTACAGATCAAATGAAAATGCTGCTCTCTCTTGTGTAAGCATCGGTCTGAATTAGTCTTCTCACCAGTTTTAGCAAATACCAGCGAGACATGTCAGCTGCAACCACAAGCTGTTCACTAATAAGTCACAGTGCTTTTGTTCACTGGAGAATGCTTAACGAGATCTAAAATGCTACATCATATAACCCTCTGTGCAACACAGTTCAACTTCATGGCATGCTTACTTTTAAAAACCCCACTTTGTATAATATTCTTTCCTTGCATATTTTAAATAAAAATGTGTATTATGTGCTACTTCACGATACACAAAGCAAACAAATTAATTGCAAAACCTTTGCTTATGCCAAAGAGACTTTAAACATTCTAATATACAACCTTATCAGCGTGTACTTACTGTACCATTTTAGTATCAAATACCACGTGGAGTCTTTTTTCTGAAGGTTGCCTTGTCAAATTTCAGCACATTTTTGTCAAATGACAGAGTTAGCACAGTTGAAGCCAACTGGATCCTCAACTAAATTATGACATACAACAAGACTGCTAGAGGCAAAAGCAAATAGAAAAAAACCCAACCCCAAGTCAGAGAATGTATTTATAGAGAATTTTGTTTGGTTACAGCCCTGTAGACTCTTGAGGTCTTGAAGCAAAACACCAGCATATACATTCATCAAAAGGAATCTATAGCATCCTTGCAGCATGCTATTTTACCATCACCTAATAGGATATCACATGTGGCATTAGCCTCAGCATAACATCTGCTGAAATCTGGGATTTGATGGGGTTTGACTCAGTGGTAGGTGCTGGGCAGTAACAGTTGCTAGTAAAAAAAGCTCTGCCTCATTTACTACTACACCTTCCTGATTTTTAAACGTAGATTTCTGTATGTTGTCATCAGTCTTTGTAACAGAGTAGTAGGAGAAACTGCCCAAAAGGAAAAGGTAATGTAAGTTGATCAGCTTACAAGAAGAATGAGGAGGGGAAGGGAACTGGAAAAAATACTATGAGAAACAGAACATACCACTGCAAAAATGCAAGCCTGGGCCCTTAGAACAGCTCTCTGTAATATTAATTCCTAACACGAAATACTCACATCAACACAAAGCTGCAACTACCAGAGGAAAAGTCCCATGAAGAAACTGGCTAATTCAAAATAAACCAACTCCTTGAACACAGAAACTGGAAATCTGACCTTCCTGGACAGGACAGTGAAACTGAAGTGCAGGGTGTGAAACTGCATCCAAGTACTGACTTCTCATCTGCTGCATTCCAGTAATTACTAGAGATGTGTTTTGTAGATGGCTGAACACGTCCAATATGATAGCAGACTACTCTTAAATGGAACGTAAAAGGAAAACCAAGACCAAAAGAGCAGATTGTGGTGCTCTGACCCTGGCTGGACACCAGGTGCCCACCAAAGTTGCTCTTTCACTCCTCCTCCTCAACTGGACAGGGGAGAGAAAATATAATGAAAAAGCTCATGGGTCGAGATAAGAACAGGGAGAGACTACTTAACAATTACTGTCACGGGCAAAACAGACTCGACTTGGGGTAATCAGTTTATTTCTCATTATCCTACTCTGATTTGACTGGCAATAAATTAAAAACTAAATCTTAAAACACCTTCCCCCCACCCCTCCCTTCTTCCCTGGCTCAACTTCACTCCTGATTTTCTCTACCTCCTCCCCCTGAGGGGTGCAGGGGGACAGGGAATGGGAACTGCAGTCAGTTCATCACACATCGTTTCTGCTGCTCCTTGCTCCTCAGGGGAGGACTCCTCACACTCCTCCCCTGCTCCAGCGCAGGATCCTCCACAAACTTCTCCAATGTAGGTCCTTCCCGCAGGCTACAGTTCTTCACGAATTGCTCCAGCGTGGGTCCCTTCCATGGGGTGCAGTGCTTCAGGAGCAGACTGCTCCAGCGTGGGTCCCCTGCGGGGTCACAAGTCCCGCCAGCAAACCTGCTCCGGCGCCGGCTTCCCATGGGGTCACAGCCTCCTTTGGGCATCCACCTACTCTGGTGTGGGGTCCTCCACGGGCTGCAGGTGGATATCTGCTCCACGTTAACATCCATGGGCTGCAGGGGCACAGCCTGCCTCACCATGGTCTTCACCATGGGCTGCAGGGGAATCTCTGGCTCTGGCGCCTGGAGCGCCTCCTCATCCTCCTTCTTCACTGACATTGGTGTCTGCAGAGTTGTTCCTCTCACGTATTCTCACTCCTCTCCGGCTGCAGTTGCGCAGGGTTTTTTCCTCCTTCTTAAATATGTTATCACAGAGGCACTACCACCATCGCTGATGGGCTTGGCCTTGGCCTTGGCCAGTGGCGGGCTTGTCTTGGAGCTGGCTGGCATTGGCTCTATCAGACATAGGGGAAGCTTCTAGCAGCTTCTCACAGAAACCGCCCCTGAAGCCCCCCCGCTACCAAAACCTTGCCATGCAAACCCAATACACAGATATTCCATCCTTATAGAAAGGGTACTACCTAGTGCAGTAACTTTTCTAAGGGAAGCAGCATTAGCAAGTGAAATGCAAGAACTTTAGCATCAGGATTACAAAGGTTCCTAACAGAAGGGGCAAAAAAGCATCAATTGCTGATAACAGTTACCCCTAGAAAATCTAGTAAAAGGCAGGTTAAAGAAGTCTGCCTGTTATCCAAGCTGAAACTATTTTTCTTGTTGCAGTGTCAGTTTTCTTCCGTAGAAGAAAGTCTGCTAATCAAACAGATCAAAAGGAGGTGCATCAGTTTTGTGAAAACCATACTAGGAATTTAGAACACACACCTGTGTCTTTAGAATAGGGATTTCAAAAACATCAAGCTTCAGATGAACTCGAAAGCAAGAGTCTACAAAAATAATACCATATTTTCTAGTGTAACCTTGCAAAAGGTTCAGACAGCTGCCAAGCATGACTTGAATGGAGATAATACAGCAACCACTGAAAATCAAAAAGTCTCAATTGTATTCAGCTTCAATTTTTTTCTGTCTAGTACCAAAACCTTCTGGTAGGTGACCACATGCTTAGATTCACAGAAGAGACGATCAGAAGAAAAGCTATGCGTGCAGAGAAGAAAATTACACAACATCCAGTAAATAAGGCAGAAAGAGTTATACATACGGCTGCTAAGCACAGAAGGAAGGGCAATGGAAGAACCTTTGCTCAGAGAAGGCACTGTGTAGTAATGCCTGCTGGGGATCCAAGGGAGCTCTTGAGCGGCAAGAGATGTAGGGCTGAAAGTTCAGGCTGTCTTTGATACAGTGCTTCCTGCCTCCAAAACTAATGACAGGAGAAAATACTGTACTGCCTCTGACCGAAAGGCTGGATCAGTACTGCCATCCATTCTGCTGTTAAAGAATTTAAACAATTTGATGGAGCCACGAGTGCCCTATTTGCACATGGGAACGGCAACCTACAAACCACATTCTAATTTGAAGCCTACAAACAGCAAATCTTAGCACTACATCAGTTGAAACATCAATTAATTTTCTGGGTTTTTCTCTGGAGAAGGTACGTTTGTCCAGCTGGACCAGCAGCAGATCGAGCTACTGGAGCTGTGTCAAGACCCCTGAAGCAGTCACACCCTGAAGCAGTGACACCCCTGGTAAAGGGTGGAGCTCACAAAACCTCATTTCTCATCTACGTTCTTTCTTTCGGAAGGTGACCAGTACAACGCACACATGACTACAGGATCACTTCGTAACCTTTGTATTTCTCTGTTCAGCTAAAAGCACTAACCCTGTAGCTAATCCTCCCAGGGGAGAATTACACCCTATAGCAGTGTGGTAGGAGCAGCCCGATCTGGAACACGCTCCTGTCACTAATGAGACAGTTGGACGGGTAAGAACTGTTTCTCAGGATAAAATATCTGGGAAACAGGCTGGTGAACAGTGGGGTTATGGCCCTCTGCCAGTTCACATGCAAAGACAGCTTACAGACCTTGGACTTCTGGGAAAGGGAAACAGATGTTTCAATTTGCACAGACAGTATCTCCCTATTTTTTATCCACCACAGCTCTTAATGAAGCATTCACTATCCCGTGCACCGGCACAGGGCCCCCAGTGAACACTTACGGCTTGAAACATGAATTTATATTAATGCATTACTGCCCATGTCTTCTTTTCCAGCAAATCAAAGCATAATTGCTTTAAGCTGTAACTCCATGATCTGGAGAGTATCTCTTTACATGATGAAAGCACCAACACTTAAAATACAGACACACAAGTACTCATTCTTAGGCTGATTCCATACATTTGTTTTGATAAACCATTTTACTGATTTACTAAGTAATCATTAATATTAGCATTAGATTAGTAGAGATTTTAATTAAAACCTAACAGCTGTTGGAAGCCAAATTCCTCACACAATAGAGGTTCGCACCTACTGTCAGTGCGGTTCGTGAATGAGGGGAAGGAAAAGAAAAAAAAAGCAACTGCTTCATGGACCATTAGTAGCCTGTGGATTACAGGCAAAATAAACTTTACCTAGGCAACACAATGAGATTCTGGTATGTTCTCTTTGTTTTCTAAGCACACGATAACAATGAACAATCATTTAAAAAAAAAGTCTAGTCCCATAGCTGCAGTGTTGACAAATTCAGAAGCAAATGTGTATCATCTCCCTGTCTGTAGCAGTCATGCTGGCCTAAATTTTGTCATTTGGGGGAGATGACAGACTGACAGCTAGTATCTCCATAGCTGCTACTGTGGATGCAAAGTTTTCACCCCAGCAGATTTTTCACTGCGGAGCAAGATTCCTTCTCATTGCAGAAACACCACTTCAAATCTAAAATGCTTCATATTTAGGTTACATTGCAGTATGGTGATTTCCTATCTAAACCAGGTCAACTTAAGGTTACGAAATTTCAGCTGTCTATTGCTATGGAGATTCTGCTACAACAAACAAATTTTCTAGTTGCATCTCCATTGTCTATTTTGCACTTTTCTATCTTCCAGGATAGCTCTATATGAAAATTTTAGAAAGATCAAGTTTTCTTTCCCAACAAAATCTTCCATATACTCTGGACAAGAGAATCTGTTCACTCTTCAACAATGTTACATTTTATTTGTAGCTCTGAATTATTTAATGATTACAGAGAAAGCAGCTTTATTTATGATTCACGGCAGTGGGGATTGACAGTAAGGATCAAAATGTGTATTCTAATGCACAAAACATCCCAGGAATACTAATACTCAGTATTGGTAATGAGCACTTTGATTACAGTATGCATGTTTTTAGCAAGCATTTTAAAAAAAAAATTGGCTGGGTTTTTTTGATGGGCTGCTAAATTTCAGAATTCTAGAGGAAGTTCAAGCTGAGCATGAAAAATTTCATTATACACACAAAGTTCTTCGAAGTAAAAAAGACTGTTCCAGGGTTTCAGCTTTACCTGATTAGTTACCTTCAAAACAAATCAGGACTTCTGTCAATTCAGTAGAGTGAAACAAACATATATAAGCAAGAAATTATGGACAAAAATATTACAGATGCAGTGAACATTGGCCAAACTAAACACAAAAAAGGATATAGTCATAGTGTGACAGGCAAATTCATCTTAATGCAGATGAACGAGGAATACTGGTTTATTGAGTTTATCCAACTTTGTATATTTAACCAAATACATTCTACAATGGATTTCAAGTGTGACTAATGACTTCATCAGACTACAGCAAAAACATGCTATCACACACATAGTAATTTACTCCAACCTGCAAGTACAGCATACTGCTGTAACTTATTCTAAATGACTATAAAGGGAATAGGGCCTCAGGCTACCCAGTGATGTCTAGAGATGACAGATCCCCACAAACCAGCAAAATAAGACTGAAATAACAGAAACTTACTTCACAACAAAGATTGTTTCTTTCTCTTTATATAATCAAATTACTGCTATTGAACCAGCCAGCTCCATGGCACAAATCACCCAAGGCATGCAGTCAAGATTTGGTACAAGAGGAAACCTTTATTTCGTTCCCTCAAAGGCCGAGGAAGCAAAAAAAATCCCATTCCACAAACACCAAAACCAGTAAACCCTGTTTTTCTATGGACGTATGTTTTGAGACTCAACTCGTGTGGGGATACTGTGGTGTTCGATAAAGGCTGCATCTTTCCTAGCAGTGGATGCATTAGCAATCTCTCCCGATGCAGAGCTTTTTTCACAGAAATTAATAGAAAATTACCATCTGAGATTTCTATCCATCTGTCAAAACTGACAGAAAATGACCCACGGGGAAAAATAGGAGGACAGAAAGACAGGCAGATGATGTAATCACTTAAGGCCTTTTCACTTAGGAAACGAGAAAGTCGATTGAAAAGATTATGATTAGAAAGGAATTTTACCAAAGCTACATAGATTGTTACAGTGTTTTTTCTCTGCAATGCACAAACAGGTAAAAACCCCACCTACTATGCTACAAAGCACTTTTAAGAAGTAAACTTAAGTCAACCCAAAATATCTATCAATGACACCATTCTTAAAATTCAGAAGTAAGACTATTTTAGGCATTAGCTTGAAACCTTATTGGAAAAGTCACCATATCAATACTGAAGTGATCTGGGGGAAATGTTACAATTCTCACAGAATATAAATGAATAGCTGCCAAAAAATTAGTACTCTCATTGACTGAGCTAGTCGATGAAGAAATAGTGTTAATTTCAACAATCAGAAACAAGCACTTGGAACTTGGAGAAAAATGAGAAAATTAGCACTGGATAAACAAAACTGAAGTAACAGCTTCCCAAAGCCTCTTAAAGAGTAATATTAGAACTGTTTCACAACTAAAGAGGCCAATGAAAAGATGCTTTGACACCTTCTGAAAAATTACACAGGAATTTCCTGAACTTTAATGACTATTCCTGCATCCTTCTGTAATTTCTTTTAGAGTTTCTTGAATCCTAATCGAAAAGAGAATCCTTTAATGGTTCTTAGCCCTCTCTTGAAGACTTGACACATTTCCTTTTCAGTTTGTTAATTTCGTTATGTATCATTAATTTCCTTATTTCTTTCCTGTTCTAAATGTTTATTTCAAAATGCAGAGGAAACAGACAATGAGCAAAAAGTAAATAACCCTCTTAAATAATTTCCCTGATTTTTAGTTTCTCCAACATACATTCTGATGTGCAAGTTTTCACACTAATTTTTTGGCTTTTTTTGTTTCCTTAGTTTAAGCATCCTGGATAAATCAATAGACCCACTTCAGTTCTCCCAAGTAAGTGGTCCAACTTTAACAGTCTTTAGATCAAACCTGAGATTAACATACAAATTTAGGAATTTGAAGACAAAACCCCCTAGGTGCCAGAAATGATATAAATAATTAATACAGCTAATTCACAAATTCTTGGAATCATACCAGCATTACATGCTTGCAGTCTTGGAATTCCAAGCATAACGGAACGCCTCACAAATAAAAAATTTTTGGCATGTACACCCTACTGTAACTTATCCAGATCCACTTCCTCAATCCTGTATTCAGTATCAGGCTTTGACTGAAGATTTAAAATCTTACAAACTACGCATATTGCTAAGTATGCTATAAAGCAGCAACTACAAAATTTTACATGCTTCTGTAACAAAGGTATCACTATAATTGTAACTTTTATACACTCAAGAAACAGGGAAGTGTTCTGCTTTTCTTCGCCAAGGGAAATGACAACAAAGCAAGCACAAGGGTGGCCAGTATTCATAATGAGACTCATAAATAAAGGAAATTATGTGCACAGTTATTCATAAGGTACTTTTCCTCCTTTTGTTTACCATCCTGTAAAGTTCCGTTCATTAAAAAACAGGAAGAGAGGGAAAGGCTGAAGCAGTTAGGACCATGGCTGCTGTAGCATTAGTTTTACAAAGATTAGAAAACAGTCTTAAGTAAAAAATGGCTAAACACTGTATCTTCTTGAATACACTCAGTGAATTGCACAGAATGTGATGGAAAGATATTCTAATGCTACATATTCGAATGCTACACTTAGCAAATTCTTCCCCAAAATCCAAGTTTCAAAACATATTTAATCTTCAAAATTTACAGCTCATTAGGAATGCAAGATAACCATCTTGATTTCTGTGTGACAAATGGCGACAGAAATTTAAGTAATATTAAAATAATGCTCTCTGCATGGAATGTATGTCAGAACGGCTACAGTTAATTGAGAAATCAACCAGTTGTAATGAACAATTAAAGCAACCCCCAACTCTCTTGTCAATTTAAACGATCGTTACATGAAAAGTAAATTACCTCCATTGAGATTCGTCTGTGTATCCGGTTTCTGAGACAAACACCTGTGGGAGACTGAACTTCATCAGATGATGTTCCAGAAGCTTGGTCACTTTCACCATCTGACCCCATTTTCAGATTTTCATGAACAATATCTTAAAAATAATCCAAAAAATTGAAAACAGTTAACCAGTATTCCATCAAACATCTCTCGTACAGATGGAAAACAACTGTATCATTAGTGTGCACTGGGTTTTATGGCAGAGTCAAAGACTCATCATTGTCATGGTAGTCTTGATATACTTTTTATGGCTCAGGAATCACAAAATGAACAGGATTACTTTACAGGACTTCTACACAACTTTAGCATTATTTTTCTTATTTGGTTTGCAGCAGGACTCAATCTTCCACAACAAAAGACAGACAGTCCAAGGCCAATTTTAATTCCTATAAGCCACCTTCCCCTCATGGCTTCAGTTCCCGAATTCCCTCACTATCTCTTTTTGCCCCTTCTTGGATATAAAACATTAGTGAGAACATTTAAGATTTTCAAATCAGACTACC
Source organism: Pelecanus crispus (assembly GCF_030463565.1). NCBI lineage: Eukaryota > Metazoa > Chordata > Aves > Pelecaniformes > Pelecanidae > Pelecanus > Pelecanus crispus. The sequence continues at coordinate 53,018,669 of NC_134643.1, forward strand.
TGATGTTAGCCACCTAAATGCATCTTCAGAAAGCTTAAAAAACCTGAAAGGTATAGGCATTATTTTCAGAAATGCCAAATATGGAAACTTCAGATATAAAAAACACTGGTGTGCATGTGTGGAGGAAGGGGACATATTCTGACCATCTAAACAGAGGCCTACAACATGCAAGTGGATTCAGCAGAAGACCTGGTATTTAGGAGCAATTAAGCTAAATTTGTAACCTTATGGAGCAATTTAGGTAACAGACTGCCTGAGTTATGCGATGCTGCAGGATCTTCATGTCAACTGAAACTGGTACTTTTAACACAATCCTGTAGATTCATCCACACAGCACAGTTTATGTATATTACGTATATACATATACGTTACTTCTAAGCACCACAGGATCTTCCAGGCTTCGGAAGACAAACACCGTAATGAATGAAGAGAAGATCAAGGTGGTGTCATTAATAGCATAAAGAGCCAAATGACTTGCAAAAGGTCACACAATGGGAAATTGGTCATACAAGCATTTCTCTATGAGTAATGCTCCATCATCACCTCTGAAATATTTGAACGCCAAATTACTATAGAGATTAAACACTTATACATATAAAGGAGGTGTTTCAAGAGACACCAATTTCCCTGCCCTCTCCTGATTCTCAGTATTAAGTATGACCTTGTACAGCGTAAAAGAGAACCCAAGGAACAAGTAAAAATCTCAGAACTCCACCCCTAAAAAATGCTAATGTTAGCAAAACTCACAGAACTCAATTCAGCCTTACCACCAACAGACTTGAAAATATTTAGCATTTGCACAACGTTAAAGCAATAAAAACCCAAAAGAGAATATACAAGTTTTATCACTATCAACAAGCAAGAAAGCCGGATTTTCTACAAAAAAGGCCTTTAGGCCAATATTTGGGTATCAACACATCTTCCAAAATGTTTGTCTAGTTTGCCTCAAAAGAATCATGCAGACTTCAAAGGATCAAATTCTTCCTTAGTACAAAGAATTTCCTTTTACAGAAAACAGAATGGATAGAACAAGATTAATTAAGGCAATGACAGCACATATTTTAATTCAAAATACTGTAATTAAACACAAAAACTAAGCATGCATATCATGCACAAAGCAAATTTTCCAGTAGCAATGCAGATCTAAACTGGATTTAGATTAAAACTCCACATTGCATCAGAATTTTCCCTGCAAGTCATGCTCAGATTTGGACTGCATGAGAAAAAAAATAAGCTGCACTCCTTGCAGAATGAGAAGCAACCTTCTGGTTTCAAACAAGGTAAATACTCATCAGTGCTTCTAAAGGCATGCTAGTTTCAATCAGAGGAAAAGATTTTCAGAAAGTGGTCCCTAAAGATCAGCCTTAACCTTAAGCTAAGCAGACAAAACGTCACTCCTTTTTGCCAAGTCTCTAAGAAATCTCTCTCACTCTCTGTAGTGACTCAATAGCTGTCTTTTTAAAAATCTCTAACAAACTGTAGAAAATTATTTTTAGTAATATAAAAGCATTATTGAAAACAATATTTAGAGCAAAGCTGTTATGCCAGCATTGTTCTATCTGGTAAACAGCACACTCACTCTATCAGTTCTTTAATAAAGATTCTCTTTTAAAACACTTTTCTGAGAGGTCATGTAATCCATTTTAGCAATTACAGCTCTCAAGATTCTGTTTGTAAAATTAAGTGCAACAGCTACTGACAGTTGTTGCCCAATCTATTTACCCTCATGTTAGTACAAGCCCATTGATTGGGCCTCAAAGTCTGTTTTCTTTAGAGAAGCTAGACAAGAGACAGTTATCTGGGCAACCTCGCAAAATAAGACTGACGAAATTAAAGAAGTATTGTATTCTAAGCCATGGAGCAATTACATAATTTCTTTTAAAAAAAGACTGACACTTATTAAAGTAATCATTTGATTGATACTGTCATACTTTGTATCTTAAAATATATAATTTTCAATTCACAAAAGCGTATGTATTATGAAGTGACTGAAAAAATGACACTTCAAAATGCAACACTCAGAACTACAAAGAGCATCCTAGTTGACAAAGATAATTCTTCTACTAAAAAGACCACCTATGCAGTAATACACAATTAAGGAATATTTCAAGACCTAGTAACACAAACCCATACATTTGGGGCAGATAATGGAGCTGCAAGGAGATTCTGCTCTTTATAAATCAGGAATGAGAAGACAAAGTGGGTCTGTACCACTCAAGTTTAAAAATGTAGTATTTCAGACTAAAGTAAGATGATGGTCAGTCTATTTTGAATACTGCTGTGATGTGATTAATTCTGGTAAGTCTGGATAAGCTACATACCCATAACCAAAAGTTTTTAAGCAGGATACTGGCTATAACATCCAAAAATCTATCATTAAGCACATGCCTGAATTTCTGATGGGCTAAATACCCAACAGCTCCTATCTATAAGGTATTGCAGATATTTTAATTATATTCTAAATAGGGACACTTTTAAGCTTTTAAAAAATATCTTGACTGCATTATCATCTAACATAAATGTGTCCTTTCATTTTATTCAATTAAAAAGGCATTAGTAGAGCCTTATGTTCATTATTTTAATAGTATAAACCCAGAAATAAGGCATTAACCTAGTCATTTTCATCATTTTACACAGGTGCATAATGATAATACTTGATTAAGCAATGATGAAAATCATGCAAATACTTCCTTAATTTCACTAAGCTTTTCTACAGGCAAGTTCACCTGCACCAAAGCCAGCTTGCATGGTCTTCAGAGGTTTTAATGGTTCAATAATTTATTGAACTGCTTTCACTGAATACCCAACCTGTTCTCTACACAGATGTTTATTTTAATGTACTCTACATATCTAATTATATATCCATATGGCCATGTAATGAAAAGCTGTAGATGACTACAATGTAACAGGAAAACTATGGAGGTACATTTGAAAAAAAAGGCTGTCCTCATTTCAGCTGTGGGGAATGCACCACAGAACAAATTCATACAGGGAACCTACAATGCAGCAAATGAGAACTCCTCCAAGTGAGCCAAAATCATATCCACTAATTAGTCAGCAGTGAGTCAGACTGCATGATCTTTCCATCTTATTTCAAGTTATTACAACAATGATCACGTGACTTGCATATTGGATTCCTTCCAAGGTGCATTTTTCCAAAGCTTACTTTTCCATGAAGCGGCTAAATTTTATGATTATTTTCACTAACAACAATTCAAACTGAGGAAGGCAACAGTGAGAAATTGCCTTTGCTCTTAACATTACCAATCTATGAAAGCTGTATGGAAACATCATTCCTTTCAGCACCAATATTTGTGACAAAGAAACGAAGCATCTCCATGACTCTATCAACACAACTGGCAAAAGCAGGGATCAAGTCTCCCCTGCCTGCTACTGCAGTTCACCAGGAGGGTTAGCCTCAGCTCCATGCTGGCTTTGCGTATTCCAAGCGCCTCTCCAGTGTTCCCAGTAACATAAAGATGGAACAAGGACAACTAAGTTGGCTCTGTATTAGGCCAGGCAAGGTCCAAAAAGGGTTTATTAGCTCTGGCTCCATCATGGACTGCAGTGGTTGAATGTGTCTGGAGGTGCAAGGCTTTAGAAGCTGCATAGCTATACATGAACTAAAAAAAGCTCAGCTAGACATTCATCCGCATCAGTGGCATAGCTGATTGACAGTTTGGCCTGAGAGTCATCTACATTATTTAAAATCATCATGATAACTGAATACTAAATTAAAAATGACTACAAAATTTTAAACACAGGTACTTTTTTTAGAGATCAGTTTAGAATTTTTGTCTTTACAAAACATTTTACAAAACCTAAAGCTAACAGAGATGTTTCGAAGTAGAAATAATTTTTAAAATATTTTGTGATTTTACACATTACCACAACAGCAGGAACCCATGTTCAGTACTCAGAAAACAAACAAAACTCCAAAACCTTCCTGGGCTTCTCAACCAATCTTTATATTGATAATCTCATTCAAAAGCAAGCAGTCTGAAGATGCACCTGTGGCAGGTCTTGTTTTAATCTGTTTTTTAACCAAATAACCATCCTTTAACTGCCCTTATTTTGTGATATTTCAAGGGTATCTCTCTGATAGCATTTTTCCACCACTGGAATAGGGGAAAAAGTAGAAAGAAAAGATGATGAATGAAGAAAGCAAAGGGAAAAAAAAAAAGTCTCATGTAGTGTGGAATATTTGACTGTTTCGTTTCCGATGTCATTATCCCAACGGAGAAAACCTCACTATCCTACTGAGTAATAACCATTCTCATATGGCAGGAAGAAAGGAGGAAAGACATGAAGAAGGAGCAGAAAGAGCATTAGTAATTATGCTTGTATATGCTTGTACTTGTGTTACCTACCACTAGATAACACGTACAAGTAGCTTAAATTTTCATCAAATGAGGAGTTTAAGAAAAAGGCATCATTAATGGCTTCACTGCATCCAAAACAAAAAGAGGTGTTTAACATATATGCGTGTACACTCAGTAAATCTATTCCATACTACTTCAAGGAAATTAAAAATTCTAGAGGAATCTGTAGCTATTTAAAACATGTTATTATAACACTTCCTAAGAGTAACAGATTAAAACCGTGAGTTCTATTTAAACACTTGATCTCCTATAAAACTTGATCACCTGAGAAAAATAAAACTAATGGCATTTTTCTGCAATACTTACATATTAGTGTCTTTCTTGCTTTGACAAAACTGGAAAATCATTTAAAAAAACCAAAAACTGATTATGAATTTTCCTTTTGCAAAGCTGATTTGAAGTTCATAGTGAAATTTTGAAGAGGACTAAGTTATTGGTAAATATACATTTAAAAATGCTATAGAATGTTTTTAAAGGCAGCACACAAGAACAAGAGTACAGAACTATACATCTCTGCTGTCCCTGTACACAGTTTATATACATCTGATTTGACAAATAATCCATAAAAGACTAAATATTCCTAACCAGAGATTTCTTTAAGTGCACAATTATTATTTTTTTTTTAAACTTTGTCTTCCTGGTAGATTCTTGGCAACTTAAGCAAAGCTTGGCTAGGCAAAAAAAAAAAAAAAAAAAGTGTATAGGACTTGAATGAAATCAGGAATTTATACAGTACTCAAAATGTGTACACTAAAACCTGTTTTCTTCTGTGATAACAGCTGCTAAAGTCCATTCAAGAGGACAGAATTCTTTTTTCAGTTTGAATGGTAGCACAAACAATAAAAAGGCAAGGTTTTGAACATGGTGAGTGATACTAGAGCAGAGGAGGATATAAGTGGTTTGACTACTATCTTGAAGACTCATAGCTTAATGCTGAAGGAGATCAGTTTATCACACACTTCTGAAGGAGGGCGGAAGATTGAAAAATTAATAAAATTCTAATTAAACTGTGACTTGCTCTCATTTTCTAGTATCAATTAATTAAGCATAATTTAAAATAACATAAAAGCAGGGTAAAACATTAATGATGACTGGAGGCCGCAACATGAGAAATTACTTGAAGGAGAAGAAAAAAATTTCATAAAACTTATTTGCCCCACAGAACCACAAATATAGCTCATGACCACAACAAAAAGATAGTTAGCTGAGTGGCCTTAATTTACCACTGAAAAAAGCAATTTTTTTTTTCTTATAACAACGAAAAGTCTAAGTAATACAGCAGTTCTTTTTAAATTCCACATATAGGATGATTATCCTCTATTTTTATCATGTTCAATTTATTGTAGTTCTCACCAATGTTTAACTGAGATGGACACATAGGTTTCCTGCAAAGTATTAAGAAAGAATATTTTGTAACTTTTGTAACTTTGCGACATGTCAAAAATTCATGGGTGACCTCTGTGTGTTGTTGTAATTGCTTTCTTCCTAAACATCGAGAGACGTTCAGTACCTTAAAACAAGTTTCCCTAACAACCCTAGAAAAAAGACTACTACATTCGCAGAGATTTATTAAAGCATTAGAATAACCGTATCTCTTGCTAAGAATCAATACAGACATTATTCTTCACAGAAAAATGAACTTAAACAAACAATGTAGTAAATTACCTAATCTGCTCCCATTTCTGGGCATTGCCATGAAAGAGCCGAGGCTGCCCCCTATGACGCTATGTGGTCTCCGTAAAGGGGGCTTCTTGAAAGATCCTGTGTATTGGTGGAGAAATGAGTGCATGCTGTGAGACGTTGGAGGCCTGCCATTCTTCACAATAGGCTCTACAATTCACAAGGATCAAAATATTCATTCCCACAAGCAAGTAGGAGTGTCAGGAACATGCCAGAAGGAAAAAAAAAAAAAAAAAAAAAAAAAAAAAGGAAAAAGAAAAAAAAACAGTTACTAGACAGGAAATCACCACTCTGGTAAGATTCTCTTTCATACTAACAGTAAGACCATCATACTACTGCCATTTCTTTATTAACAAATTAACACAAAACACGGCATTAAATGTTACCCAAATTTCATTTTATTAAATTCTGTCACTGCTGCTGGATCAGTAAAGGACCTGAATATACAGTCTAAAAATGTCAATAAAACCAGAAAGTAGCTTTTAATATTAGTATAATTTTTTTTGCTTCAGAATTAATGATCTGTCTTATTGCACACCTTTTCATCTCTACTGTAATTTAAACAGACCAGCTGTTAGATCAACTCACAATGAGCAAATTCCACAGCAAGCCTTTGAAAATATTCTCCCTCTCAAAATTCTTAAGGGTCACTAGTAGCGAGGCCTTGCTACTGGAAGTCTTTAGAAGGAAACATACCTGTGTATACCCACCAAAGCTGTCATTCCATAATTAAGGTTATTACCTTAAAGGATATCAGAATAATTAAGTATTCAATGACTTATTTTGGCTTTCTATTGGACTATGTCTCAAACTGCTCATTGTACTTGGACTCAAAACCAGGATTGCAATTTTTTTTTTTTACTTATTATTGAGAAGCACTTTCTAAAAAAGATGAAACATCAGAAATTTTAAAATCTGATATACAAACGTGCATAGAAATTAAGCATTCGTGTTCTCTCAGCAACGTGACTCTGCACACATGGACTAGCACTCAAGGATTGCCGTGGTGCCGGAAGCAGTCTAACTCTAAATACACAGAGGCTTTTTTACCCAAACAAGGAGAACAGAAGCCAGCCTGCATTGCTTGTCACCAAACTGGACTTATCAGACCCACTGCTGAAGTCACCCATATGAAATTAAAGAAGAAACACTGTCACTACAGAAAACATACCCAGAGGTGAGAGTCACCCAGCAGCTACATATAAGTACTGTCCCCATACTAGGAAAAAGACCAAAATATGTGCCCAAAGAACACTTTAGATTCAAGTAGTTTTATTTTTCCATCATTTGATTCTTATTACCATTACAGATATGTGGTGTTTGGTATTATTCGGAAGACAGAAAAGGCAGCAGCCATGCACTGAGCAACTGCAGCACGAGTGCTGCTGGATGGAGCGTGGCACCTCCCAAGGCGTTTCTGGAGCCACTGCTCGGAGCTTTACTCACACCTACTGGGACAGGGAACAGTCTGGGATGCTTCTTCATCACCCTGACTTATATTCCCCACATGCAAGGACCCCAAAATCTTGTTTTCCCTTCCAAAATAAAGTAATAAGAACAATATAACTAGGAGGACTTACTTTATGGAAAGCAGAATTTCAGTGGTGAAGGAAAATAAGAGCAACAAATACCTAATATCCTAAGGAAAACAGGATCCTGAAGGGAACCCCCTCCCTCCCCACATGTACAAAACCCTTTTGGATATATTATTATGATTGGTCTGAAGCCGAGAGACAGAAGTACACAGACAGAACTGCCCACGAACAGGCCAGTGATTTTAAAAAATAACAGTGCAAGGGATATTTACATATAAACATGAATAATACAGTAAAACAAAAAAAAAATCATTTTAACTCAGCTGCTGCAGGAAAACAATAAAAGCCAAAAAAAAAAGCTTCAGGCAAAAAACAGAATGTGAAAGGACACACCAGCACTGGAACAAACCTGCCTGCATCTTTCGATTAGCATCCTTCATAAACACAGCTTCAAAGTGGGTGAACAGGAGGAAAAAGACACCATATGTCCACGTATATTTTCATGAAGTACGATCAGTGTCTTCACCTTCAAAACTCTGCACATCTCTGTCCCAAATCCTTATTTCTGTTTCCAATACATTGCATCATCCCTTTTAATTTAAGAGTGGTTATGAGCTTCCTTGTTGTGTGCCTTCAACAGCAGTTTTATCCTAGGGCAGCAGGCAGCAAATTCCTCATCAATCTTTGAATAGATTCTATTATTACTCCCACGTGACAGGAAACACAGGTTCACATACAGCACAACTACTGCTTTTACTTTTTATACATTAAAATTTGCCTTCTGCTTTCCAACTTTCTTACTGATCTTTGGTCTGAATTTGATCTAGTTTCTAGACTAAAAACCTCACACTGAGTTTACACACAGTGTTGAACAAATGAATGCTAACGCTGAAAATCCAAACATCTGATGAGTACATAGTTTGTTCTGTTGAGACAGTCATCACCAGTTACAACTATGATGCTTGGTGGGATTTAGTGGCTAGTTTGCACGATTTTAAAGTTACTACTATAAGCAATAAATAATATATATTAAGCATGTAATTCTACTTTGTTTTCATTGTGTCTAAAACTAAATTTTTATTAAAAACGAGAGCCAAATCAAAGAGATTTTTTTCAGGGAAACTCTGGGAAATAAAACTCTCTGCTCTTTGACCAAGCCCTGCTACACCAAGCAAAGCAAAAGTCCCTCAGGTTTTTGTTTTGTTTTAAAGCCCTAATAATAAACCTAGGAAGAAAGTTCTCAGGTATGGGGTTTTTTGTTAATAAGGAAACGTACTGCTAAAAACCACTCTACTGCCACTAGTGTCAACAGCCTTACGCTTTGGAGGGTAACTTAAACCTTGAGCAAAGTGCTGAGACAGACTGATGCCTGGTAACTGAAAATGCATCTGCCATGGCAAGATTGTTGTCTCACACACAAAAATGCAAATTCTGCATCAAAGTAAACATTACTTTTCTCATCCTAATGAGAAACTGAAGATGCCAGGATACATCTCAAGAAAGGAAAGGGGCAGGGCGACATGGATGGAAGCAAAACTCTGCTTGTAAGTGCGACAGCACATCGCCTCAGCCACGCCGGCCACCCGTATCCAGCTCTATACATTCACAGTCACTGAGGACTCCAGCATCATTAACCACACTGGAGTGTATGCACACGTGGGCTATAGCTGCATTCACAGAGCACAGAGTTGACAATTTCTCTTGTATGTTATGGCTTTTGTCTACTCGTGCTAAAATTAATCTATCTCCATGAACTGTGTAGTGCATAAAAAAGGCGAGAGTTTACAAATACACTGAATGACTAAGGAGAGACTGAGTTTTATGTTCATTGCTAACAGGACAGTGTGAATAGAGATGATTATTTAAAGAAATTTGTTTTCGTCATGGCACGGGTAGATTTGCACGTATTTTACAGTTTAAAACAAGATTCCTAAAATATCTTAACATAGAAAAAGTTCAACTCAATTATAAGGATAAACACAGATAAAATTAATAAGCAAACAGCAAATGTATGTAAAAATGAAGGACAAATGGTTAATATAATAAGATCCAATTATACAGAAATAACTTCTGCCATCATAGGCAACTATTACCTTCCTCCACTGTTGTAAGTACTGTTCTAAATTATGGAGCCCATTACAAAATTTAGCAACAATAATTTAGGTCATGTAGTAGGACAGGCATAACTACCGACAATGAAACGAAGGTTACAGAAACTCTCAGATTACTAGTATACTTGTGACTAAGAGAAGTATTAACAGTATTTGATTACAAGTGCTTTTTAAAATCGTAGTACACATGAGTTTACAAAAAGGGAGGATCATAAGGCATTCTCTTTTTACAATGCTATAACATGCAGACTTATGGTCTGGAAAAGTATTTTTGTATATACAGGTAAGTTTGCATTGCTGTATGCAAGAAACTTTTAAAGAAACGTTCACATGAATTCTGCATTGTGTGCTGCCTTCTCCCTGCAGCCGTGACAATAAGAGCAAAGAGCTGGAACAAATATTGAAAACGATCGAGCAAACTCTTGCTGGAAATTAATTTACAAGACTGTTTATTTTTATTTTTGTGCATTTATGAGATACAAGAAAGTGCTTTTGAAAAAAGTATTTAACTCCCTCTGTCCGAAGACTCCTAAGTAGTTCTTTGAAAGTTACAATTTCATTTCATTCACGTAAAGAATTCATTTTTGGCAGGATTATTAATATGTTGAATCACTACATTTAAAGGGTAACACTGCAGTTTTTAAGTTATCAATTTAGTGCAACTGCCTGGTCTTGAATAAGATGAGTCGAAACTGTAATAGTTAAATGCATTTACTACATACATCTATAAACAGCTGCTTATAATTTTATCTCTGTGATGACAGGTTTGGTTTGTCTTTAAAAAAATGTTTCCCTATATAAAACTCACTAACATTCCTTATGTTAGCATCACTGTACTTGGTAAATATAACTCAGTAACCACACAAAGCCTTAGCTGACATGAGGGAGGTGTTTTCGGTAGCAAAGTAGGTATCTTCATGGTGTCCTGGCTTAATATCCAGCCACAGCCAAAACGAATGATAGAAATTAAGAGGAGAGTAGAAAAACACCAGGAAACCACTATGCCACTATGCAAGTGTATGGATCTACTGCATGTTGACTATCGTGCGCAGTTCTGATCTTCCTCTCTCAAACAGATTAAAACTGCAGAAGGTATGATAACAACCCACAGACTCGTAGGAGGGCTGAAGAGGGCACCTAGGAATCAGCTGCATCCACCAGCTCCTCCAGCACGAGTGAGGGTCGCTGAAAAAGCCAGCCATGGCAGGCTGCGTACGGCTCACGGAAGCAGTTCTTCACACTGCACAGTCTGTGGAAGCTCCTCACCACGGGATGTTAGGACGGTACCAGAAGCTTACAGGACTCAAGGGGAGACTGAACAAGATACCTGCTCGGGGTTACCACCTGCACAGAGACTTGCCTAGTTCAGGAAGTCTCTGAACTAGAAACCGGTAGAGTACTCTGGGGAAATGCTGTTATATTTTGCGCTCTAATCTTAGACTTGCCCTTAATTGTCATCCTCAGAGACTGGAGGCCAGCCAGAGAGATCTCCAGCCATCCTTACTGTGGAAGAAATTCTGCAGCACCTGGGCAGTTCGCTCGTGTTGGCTCCTGCCGGCACAACCATTCCAGCGAGGGCCTTATTAATCATTTATCTCTAGCTCTCTTTCCTCACTCTGCTCTATAATCTGTAATTCCAAACCGATAAAATTTCTAAATATGGAAAGTGAGCTGAAAGAGAGACTTCTCAGTGGTTCTTTTTTAATTGTATTTGGCCAGTTGTTGTTACATTATCTTCTTATTTCGGCTACAAAACACTGCATCTTTCACTCATCTTTCAAGGAATGTCAGCTCAGTTCTTAAATTTCTTATGAAACCTACTAAGCTATCATGCAAATCTGGTCTTTAAATGTGAAAAAAGTTAACGGAAACGTTCTGAATGAGACCATTCAGAAATATTATACTGGCATACAGGATGAACATATGGTTTTCTTTTCAATGCCCCTGAACACTTCTTGAAATATGAATGTGTCCTGTTTTTTTTTAAATTTTTTTATATATATATATATATATGTGCACACACACTTTTTTTTTAATGCCACATCCATGTTATCTTGCCAAGTGTGATCTTCAGCAAGGATTAAAATCAGGCAATGCATGGTGACTGCATTGTTGTATTACTTTATTGTAAAGTTTGGCAAATGCTGAGCTGCTGGTTTATTTCATTTGGATAATTTTCTTCTATTTCTTGCATCCTATCATTCAAACTTCCATTATTACTGGCATAATGCAAAATAACTACAGCAGCATCATTCAAAGAAAATACAGTTTAAAATACAACCAGCCTGGCTTACTAATGCTGTAAGAGTTGCTAGACCATGTTGCCGATCTGTTTTAGAATACACACATATGAAAATACAGTACCCAGTAAGGTACCACTGCTTTGCTAAGTTTCAAATAATGCCAACACCAATGCTAACAAACATACAATAACAGAAAGTAACTCAAATGAGCTGCTGAAATTTTTAAATTGCGAAGTGACAGAAATTTATGCTTGAACATAAGTGGAACACATTTTTTTATTACATAATTATGAGAATTGCCAGTCAACTAGAACAATATTGTATATAACCAAGAAGCTTGTCCGAGGAATTAATTAAAACCAACTATTTTATGAAGTTATAAAGATGTCTCCTCTTCTTCCTTTAACTGCAATTTAAATTAACCACAAACCCCAACCTGAAATTACTCCCAAGTTAAGCAATTTTTCAGTAAATCCCCAATGTTTCTTTTCTTTGTCCATCTATCTTAACAAAGAGCCACACTACCACTTCCTTTCCTATGCTGGATTTACTTAACTGGATTTACTTAATCTGAGTTCCAGAGAGACTGCAGAATTGCCTTGCATTTCTATGCAAGGCCTCAGCAACTGACATACTGTCACACATCAGTCAGCTGGTGGATTAAAGAAAGAAAGTGTTTTCATCAGGAATGTAAATGCATTTTAAAACACATTTTATGAATATCTAATACCACATATTCAACTACCTCTTTTTCTTTTTTTATGTCCCATGAGTATGTCTATTATGTGACAAAAAGACCAAGCTGGCTTTCAGATTTCACTGCCTAAATTTTGGAATGATACTGGCTTCAGCTAGGTTTAATAAAGAATCAGAATCACCTGTCATACATGGTGACATTTTTCCCTTAAATCAAGTATCTCTGATAGAGCTGCATAAGTCTGCAAGAAAATGAATTATTCGGTAACCACTATCCATTCTGGACATGGAAACCATACAAATATGTAACTATATATTTTAATTTCATACAAATGAAGTACACCAGAGAAATTTTTTTCTAATCAAAATAAGACAGATATTGGAGACCTAGCATTTACGATCTCTGATTTGGATATATAATGGGGATTGAATCCAGGCATGCTCCATATTCTAAGTAAGGATGAACTTTTGTGTGACAGCAAGCCTGCCACACTTCAGGTGCTACCAAAAAGGTGGCTCAAGGTCCTCCCCCAGCAAAAAAGAAGGATAATTTTGATTTGGGTTTTTGAACTAGGTCACAGGGCATGTAGAGTGTGGGTGCTGACAGAAGGGTGGAGGCAGAACCTCACTCACCACTTTTAGCTGCAGCTTGACTTTGGACTGGCTCAACTACAACAAAATCTCACTAAACATCCTGAGAATCAGCTACTGGTTTTTATAGGACACGACTCTAGGCAGTTTCTTTTCCACCCACCTTGACCTCACCCTTGCTCCAGAAAACTTCCATGGTTGTTTTGATTTTTTTTTTCTTCTCCATTGCGATAGAGAATGGAGAAGTGTCAGAACTCTACATATGTGAAACTATTCATTCTCCAAACAGCCCTGCATTCATGAAGCTTGTGATCTATCACAATAACCTTTTACAATTATTTATATCGACTGTCTCAAATGCTACTGTCATGTAGCTTAATCATATTTTGGCATCATCTACTACACATTCATTTAATCTGAATGTATGCTCTATTAATGATTACTCAATTTCTACATGCATATTGGCAAGACAGACTGATTTTTTTTTTTTTTTTTTGGACTTGCAATACAAAATATTTTGAGCAAACTGCTTTCCTGAAGAAGCTGTTGTCAAGAAGCCCTTTATTTCTTCAGAAATCCTAGAACACAAGCAGTGAATTTCTGACATCTTAGAGCGGGTATGCTGCACTGTACAATATTTAATTACACTGCTGTAAGGCTGTCAGACCCACTCAGTAAAATTAGCTGATTGCAGGTGATGGCTCACATAGAAGAAATATTTAAATAACCCGAAGCAGCTACACGCTTGCTATATCTGTACTCTCAGGGAACTACATGAGGAGCACTGTATAAAATACTGTGCATTTATACATTGCTTTATGGGGTTGTTTCCTTGGACTCCTTTATGTGATACCCAGGAAAACATTAAGTCACTCTAAAAATAAAGTAACCACTCAAAACCACTTAAAACTGTATTTATTCATTAAATAAGATGATGAAACCTTCAAACTATTGACTATTACAATATTAAAAACTTAGCAGAACCTCAAGAGATTCCTCCCATTGCTCAAAATTAATCCATTTGAGTACAGCAGTCATGTCCAGAGCAAATGTTCTTCACTTGGAAGACACAAGGCAAAAAATATTTCTATCATGTTTGAAGAAATGTGCCAACAGAACCCCAAAGAAACTTAGCTGCTTGCAGAAATTAAGTACCTCAGTGATTAAAATGGCACTGTAATGTCCTGTAAACTTTTTTTTTTTTTTAATTTGGGATGGAAAGGACATGAATTTTTCCAAGGAGTGTGTTTAAACTACAAAACCAAGAGATAATACACAAGGAAAAAAATGAGATCAAGACATCTAAAAATACTACAAAAAGCCTTTCAAAGTTGACTTCACATACAGTAAGTTTTTGCCTTCAGTCTCGGTACTGAGACAAAGACAACCACAATCAAATGAAAAATATTCAAAGCCAAAAATCTGCCCTTGAGATTTATATATTTCATACTGTTTAAAAGATAATTTTCAAGACAGTACTTTCGGTCATCAGAATGCGTATCAGAACATAAACATGGTAGGTCCCATACCTCCTATCAGATATGCATGACACCCCACAAGTTACTAATCTTCCTTTTAAAAAAGCGTAACTCCAGAAGGCATTGCACTACACCAAATCCTTTAGAACACTGTTTCAGGTACAATTTATATCAATGTGAGTCAGCATGGTAGCCAAGATACAAGTATTCCTAGCCTCCACATCCTTGCCTCCCCACACACAACTACCCTCTAGCTCCCAATGCAAACATCTACGAGGCCACACTGCCAACCAAACCAGGAAACAGAGGGTCTGGCTCCTTTTTGCCCCACTTTCAAAAGTAACAGTGTTAGCTAGTTATGTCTGTTTTACTTTTCTGTACTTAACAAGTCCATCTGAATGCCTTTTGAGAACAAATCTCTACATACCCATCAGTGAGCCTACGCTAGCAGAAATTCGGTGTATTTAGAGAGTCCACTTCCGCATCTAAGCACCATATTCTCCTGCCAAATCTGTGTTCTACTTGTGAAGGAAAACACTTATGAGTGGACAACCTCCCCCACCAAAACTACAGGTCTCTGCAGCATGCTTTCAGGCACTGAATTTTCATGCTCATTTCACTTTATAAGCACTTCCACACATGAATAGAGCCTCCACATTTTGTGGGAAGAAGCAAATTAAAACAGAAGGGAAAAAAGAACACTATGTTGTGCAGAGCACGTGGGATGGAGAAACCATACTGAACAATAATAACAAAAATTGATGTATGCCACAGCACAGAAGGGTACATACAGACTATAATAAAGACATCGTCAGCACGGTGTAAGGGATAGTACAAGATTCAGTATTTAGATGTGACAACTGCCAGTTACTTGCAGTAGTTTGTAGCTCTACAATGAGCTCTATCACTTCTGGGGATTTCTTCCCCCCACCCCCCGATATTTTTATATTGATACTTTCCTCCAGTATCAACAGAGAAATTGTATTGATTTATTGCCACTAAGCATTTCTGTGCTCATATTTTCAATTCAAGAATATTGTCTTGAAAATATGTTGCAACATACTGTTTTCCTTCCATACTCAAGGAATCACACATAGCAGATGGAATGGGAGTTTCTCAGCTGTACTGAAGATGGTATGAAACGATTACAACTACGAAGACATTTGGATGTTCTGAGACAGTATCGCAATGTGTCAATTTTTATAAACATTCATTCCTCTTATCAGAGTAGTAACTAGTCATTAAGGCCTTAAACCTAAAAAACACTTACGCACTTTACTGTAGCTGATCCTTCCATTATTACTCACACCTGTAAAATTACAAAAAAGTTATGCAAGTGTTTGTGAGACTGGATCCTATGATCACATCACTAAGCTAAAACAGACCAAATTCACGAAGCCATTTCTATCAGAACCCCACTTGTTTTGGTTTAGTATGTATGTGTGTGTATACTTCTATATAAAAATAAAACCTGGCAATATAGAATGGCTTTCCAAGTTACTTATATATTAATGCAAGAGCTGTAGATGTATTTTTGAACATATCTTGTAATTATTCTTAAAAGCATGCTTGGAGCTTGTGATAATGTATTTTATAATATTAGACAATACGGCCACATTTTTTGCTTTCATTAGAGAGCTTATTCATATGTATTTAAAGTATTTGCATAAATTTTACACTTAATTGGGCTTTAAATATGCATGATTTCGATGTTACTTCTAGCCAAATTTCATTAGTGTGTCATTGGCAAGGAAAAATTTCAGGAGCAAATTTAGTTGTCAACTGCTACAAATTACCATTTAGTATTTTTAATATTAATCTGAACACGTATATAAAGGTAGAACTTAGAATTAAAAAAGCAAGCCGGCACATTGTTAGTGTGCTTGAATCAAGACAGAATGAAAAATAAACAACAAATCCAACTAACTGGTTTTATATGTTGAAACAGAGACCATGAAAAGCTTCTATACTTAGATAAAAGAATAGCCCGAAGTATACTTCATACAGTCCACAGTTCATAAGGCTTCAGATGTGTATTAGGCATTTCACTGGTCCCTCTATTTTTATGGTTTAGGCATCTGATTTTACGATGCTTCCTCATCCAGAAGCCAATTATGATAAACATAATTTGTAAGGCAGATTTAATTATATATAGGTTTCTGGTCACTAAATAATTTGATGGTGTTCCAAAAAAACCCCAAACCAAAAGCTGTTGGTTATTCTACATTCAGTGCAATAGCTCTGTGCTACTGCATCAAACAATATGGGTTGATCACTGCTAATCTCATTTTGCTGCTGATGGATGAGTGCTGCATGCTGAGATTGTACTGACATCACGCAATGAAGGAGGCTGTGTATGAAATGAGATTGCATACAAAAGGTTAGCTGATTCAGTGGTATCAATGCACTGTGAAGAAATTAAAAGTTACGTACCTATTTTTATGTCTGTGAACTGCAAACGGGACAACTTGTTCTGCATTAGGAGTACTGTTCTTTAAAAGTAAATCTTTTAAAACAACCCACTCAAAGCTGGAGCTAATGACAAAGTGGGTCTCTGGATTGGAGCAGCAGTTATTTGAAATCAGAGGCAATTGTTCTGGGAGAGGAAACATTTGCCAGGGGGCTGAACAAGACAGGTTATTGCAAAAGGGTGGCCATGAGGAAAGGTCCCTGATGCTATGCGCATGTGATCTACAACTGGAATCGCAGTGCTTAACTGGAACTTTATTATAAAGATTTTACAGGACATGTACGTGAAGATCAGACAGAGATGTGTGGATCCTAGGTCCTGTGGTTTTCTATGGACGTAGCCCCTACAACCTCTGAGGCCCAGTAACACAGCTGTTTTCCAGGAAGGAAAAAAGCTACCATGTATAAAATTATATCCTTCAGTGAACATGGCCATCAGAATGGAATGACAGCAGACAAGACGGGTGATTTGCTAGGAAGAAAAAAATAAAAACAAAACAAAATTGGACAACAACAATGGAAGAAAATTCTGCTGTAAAGGCCTTCAGTGTTCAGGGTCTATCCTTGCCTTCTGGCATGAGAAGAACTGTTGCAGTGCCCTTCAACTCTCATTTCTCAAGTTCATGATGTAATAACGTCTGAAAATAAACCACATATGAAGAATCACTTCCTGAAGACTGTTTGTACCCCTGACTTGGATTCTTTGTAGATCAAGATATTGGCTTGCCTTTGATTTACTAAATTGTGCTTTTTAAGTTCCTTTAAGAACAGATCCAAAGCCTGCCAACTGGGCACGTTCGTGTTTCTCTGTTCTACAGGGTAAAGGAGCTGTTTTTTCTTCTTAAAAGCAAAACTAGGGAGATGGTTACTCCTGCCTTCCGAGATCAGCACCATCGCAGTAAAAGATGTACTTTCAAGATCTTAATGCAGCTATCATTTGATAAACTATTCTTCAAGAGACTAAATCCTCTCATGCGTCCCAGATGGACATTTACAGTTAGTACAGGCTTCTTAGCACTCTGATTTTATAAGATGCCAAGGCAAACCTTTCTTGTTTAAGCACTCCTCTGTAAGTAATTTTCCAAAAGAATGTCCACTGAAGGATTTTTTCCAGGCTATGTTCTCTATGAAACTTGTCTTTCACCAAAAGAGAGAACTCATTTCCTTACTGTTTTTTCCCAGCAATTGTTGTTGCCCAAACCCTGATTCCTACAGTCTGTCTGAAAACTACTCCTTCCAAAACATCTTGATCTGTGGGAAAGTTAGAGCTTCCTTTAGAAGAGCAGGACTAGCTGGTGTAGCAAGCATTTTTCCAACCCTACTTTCTAAGAAAAGTAGGGTTGGAAAGGAAAAACAAAGGAAAACAAAAATCCACAAAGTAGTATCCTGTTCATCTCTGCAAGACCAAAGATAGGACAGATACTAGTATCTGCATTCTAGAAGTATCAGAAAAAGGAAGCAAATGTCAGTAAAGCTTTTGTAAGTGACACAAAATGATGAGTTAAACATTATACATAGCAACAATACGATTTATATTTATTATTCTTCCTCTTTGAAGAGGATCAACAACACTTCAGTGTATCCAAAGATACTCCACTAAGGCATTAACAACATTTTGCAGTTATAGGCATAACATGTATTGTATCACACAATATTAGCATATAAGCTTCCTTTTGGCCAACGAAATAATATGGAAAGCAAAACAAAAGGATCACTAAAAGCTAAATAATGAATCTGTAATTAGAATAATTTTCTGGAATTATATTTTTATCACTTTAAATATCTACTAAGAAGTTAAGTTTGTCAAAGTTTGGCGACAAGCATGCAGAAGACATCTAAGTATTGCTGGTTGAGGTAATTCTCAGATATATATTATAAACTGCAAATAGATTCATATATGGTTTAAGATGGAGTAAGCTCACACTTCTGTAAAGAAGTTATTGTGTCCTCTGTCCCTTGAGCTGGCACCCAGCACACAGACCAGTTTTAAGTAAAATCTTTTTATCCTTCCTGGATCCAGTTTTCAATTGAATCAGTTCAGCAACCTGGTCACTACATTCACTGATGCTGGTGACAATTTTTCATGCTTGTTTCCCGGCATGAAAGTAATATTCTTAGCACTTATTTGCATAATGAAATGAATGTCAGAAGTATATACAGGTCTGAACAAAATATGCATCAGTAACAAATGCTAACACAAGTGAAACCACATGGGACAACTGCTCAGTGTCTCAGAAAGTACTTATCAGTGCAGAATAATTATTGTTTCAGAGTAGACCTGTTGTATCAACACATAAGAAGCTGTAAAAAACATCATTTTCCAAACTACTGGGCATGGCCCATGAGGGATTAAGGGTAAAAATGAAAAATATGAATAGTTTTGTTTTGCTAAAGGTAAATTCAGCTTTCAAAAGCTTGGTATGCACCAGATCTTGGACGGGGTTTTAAAAGTCTACAGGGCAAATTCCTTTGCCTCTACTTCTGCCCAAACTTCCCAGCTCTGTCAGTTTTCAATGGGAAGATTCAGAATCATTTATTGGTGTGAAGTGGGAGAAGAGTATTTCAGATCACTTGATACTTGAGAAAATCTTAGATGTCAGCAGAGCAAGAAATAACACTAATCAGCATAGGAGATGAAATATGATTTAAATGCTACAGCCCAGGAAACAGAACAAAGCAACAAAATCTCTTCCAGTCATTATTAACTGCAGATTGCATTCAAAAGCGGTATCATCATTAATGTGGACTTCATAGCAGCCGGTATGTTTATGGGATAAGCCAAAGACTTGCATAAGAATACACAGACAAGCTGGTTATCCTGAATGCTTCTAGTTGCCTTCATATTGCTGAAGAGAAGTACTATTCAGAGACATGAAGAGGTGGCAGAATTCTCAGAGTACTGCACTGCATCACCAATGATAAACAATTTTATTTATAATACCTAAGCAATTACTGAATCATATTACCAAATAATGATTTTGACAAAAAACTGAATTTGAAGCCATATGAAGTTGATGTGAGACCCACTAAATTCATACAATAATAGGTTTGTTTACTGAAGAGCATCTACGATCCTTGCTGCACACCACAATAAAATAGCAATTGAGGTAGCTTTTGATAAATAGCTGTATAACAGTTCAATATCAAAGCAAATCAAACCCATATGTGACAACGTACCAACTTGTTAAAAGAACTAGGGTAGTTAAATGTAAGATAAATCAAAAGAACAGGTTAGTGAGGAAGTCCATGCAATTGTGAAAACTGAAATAAAACCCAACACCACTCATTTGAGTAGGGCCTGATAAAATTCTTACATTTTCTGGAAAATGAAAGATATGCTTACCGTTATCTTTGCTGCTGTTTTCTTCAATTGTCATTTGTTCTGCTAGCTCAGACAGTGATTCATCAATGGTCTGGCTTCCACGCAAGGTTAAGGAAAGTCTCCTCTTAAACTTTTTCATTCTATCAGTATTAAGTCTGGCTTAAGGAAGCCTGGAAAAAAAAAAAAGATTACAAATCAAAAAGTAAGAAAAAATTAGTTCATCAGAAAATGACATTTAATGACCTCGCATAAAAACGCAGGAAGGCTTACATAAGATTTAGTCAATATGCAAGTTATCCTTAGAACAATATCCTTAAAGCAAGATTACACTACTGGACTGAAGAAGAATGTCTTGAGAGTAGGTGCCTATACATTTTTGCAGTTTTTATTTCTGTTAGGGAAAATGAGAATCTTTGCTTCTTTAGAAGAGAACAAAACAGGTAATTTGATCACTGATTTTAAAAACAATAATAAAACAGTCATCTGAAAACTTACTGAGTGCGCACTCTGCTGCCTCCTCCGCAGCCTCTTTCACCAAACGTGCTGAGGAGGAGGAGGCTGGAACCTTCTCTCTCTTTCAGCCCGTTTGTTTACGGATGAGAAGTTACTGAACTTCTCTATATTTTGCCCTTTTCACAAAAGGAGGAAGGGGACAACACTAAAAGCCTTAAAAACAAAAGCAATTCTCAAACCCGATCCCACCTAGGGAAATAAATATCCAGGGCTTGATAACGACTGCTAGAATGGACGTTTCCCTACAGTCAGGCAGTAAGACTAAACTGGGAACAAAGCAGGAGGCACTTTCTCCATGGAAAGCGGTACGCAAGCAAGCAGTAATAACAAAGGTCCAGGCTGAGAAACACGTTGTCTCAGGTCTAAGCTGGTAAGTGAACTTTGCAGTGTGCCATATGTTTGCCCTTACATGACAAGAAGCACAATTCTGTCCTTCGTTAGTCTGTATGGACAATTCACCCTAGACGTTATTTCACAGTTAACTCATTCATCTGCTCGTAGCCCCCAAGAGTCACATAGGCAGTGTTAAACCACAAGCACAGAATACTTTCAAGTCTGAGCTGCTCATATATTTTTTTTCCTGCATCAGCCTCTTTGCACTCCAAAACATGTAATTCACATACAAAATTAAAAAAAAAAAATCTTTTCCTCGACGTCCTCCTTTGAACAGAGAAATGCAAGAAGTAGTGTGCTAAAGAGCTACATTTAATAACAAATTATGAATACGATTACTTTTAAATTGACATTGTCCCTTTAAGTATACACATTTCAACTGCATAGCTTACTCTTTGTTTAGATGCTACATAATAAAAAGAACAAGTCCATGGAACAAGTTGGAAGTGTCTGCTGGTGGCAGGAGAACACATACATATGATAAACTAAACCATCACAAGACTAGATTGCACAGGACAGTAAGTAACACAAAAGGATGGATAAAAGCAGACCTTTGGGATTTGAGCCCCAAGTCCGAGATGAACAGTACAATCACTGGCAAAGCAGCAGCCGCATCCAAGGGGAAAGAGGTGGATTACAAAACAGGATAACATCTTAGACAACCACAGCTACTATAAGCAGAAACAGTCAGGCACCGGGTACAGATATGTAGGAAATAAAAATATAACTGCTGGAGATACAGTTAAGCCAGCAGTTTCTAAACTGCCCTTTTAATGTGTCACTGTGTGTGCAGTAAAGCCACACCTTAGTATGAATACTTTTGCTCTCTCTCACTCAAAAGCAGGATATTCTTATTGTTCAGAAACTGCATTCAGAGAACGTTCCAAGGGGAACATTGACTTTTCCTGTTCAGGACCTGCTTTAAAGACCTTACTTGAAACTGCTTTATTTCTGTGTTTATTTTAACTTTTACGAAACGATGGCCTATCTTTCTCTTAAAAACCTGGTTTTTAAAAAAAAATTGGAAGAACACATCCTTTATATGTGTTTTTACTCAATTCTCCTACAATGTTCTTTGAAACCTGCATCTTCCTACGTGTATTATTCTTGAAAAGGATACGTGCATTTTTTAGCTATGTAATGCCCTAAAGCTACCTGACAGCACAACAATTTCTTTCCAATTTTCCACTTGGGCAGTAACTGAAAAAACAGATGCCTTTATATGGAAACAGGCTGTTCCGGGCTTTTGATACTGCAAATATTCAAGCCTACACAATTTTTTAATCAAAAAGAAGGTCTACTGCTGAAGAATATTACATATAAATTAACCGACACATGGATTAGAAAATGCAAGAAACATTCTAAATCTCAAGCTAACATAAAAGCAAATATTTTGTTAACTATAGTTAAAAATTTCTCCTGTTAAAGGAGGTTTCATGGACTGCTGAAGCACCATTTTTACTGAGTTTCTGAATTAAGTTTAGGGCTTGATTTTGAAAGAATTTAACAGTAAAAAGGAAATCAGGAGTGGGAATCCATGTGTGAGTGAATGCTTCCTTCTACTCAAAATGTAATTCAGTTTTTTTAAAGGGCAAGATGCTCACTGGCATGAAACCAAATTTTCCTCCCTTAAAGCATCAGTATTCTTGCTAACTCAGATGTGTAAAGAATGCATATATTTAAAAAAAAAAAGAGTGACCAGTATCTAGCACTTGGAAATGTCCTATCTTTTTAACGTCTTTATTCTCACTTCTGGCCAAAGTTGCAGAACCTGCTAAATCTTGGTAGTTTGAGACAAGATCTCAGTGAACAGTGCTTTGAAAATATGATCTATACAATCCAAAGCTAGCACTGGTTCTCTAGAACGACAGCAATTTCACAGAAAAGTCAATTTTAATTCAGTCTAACAAAACTGAAGGGAAGATGCCCGATACTTATTTTTACCAATTCATAAGAGACACGTACTTCTTTTCTCCATTTAACAGTAAATCTAATTTAAATCCAAAATGGAGTTACTTATTAGCAATATACATCTAGTGGCTATGATTAGATGCAGTAAGACTCCTGATGTTCCCCCAAGTTCTAACAATTGTGAGAAGAATACACTATTATTTTTGAGTTTTAGAACAGAGCCCAGGGCTTGACTATTCTTTTCTGTAGATTTATCTACTCTAAGTCATACACAAACCAAATATTTTAGATGTCATGGCAGACAAATCCATACACTTGAATGCAACTAATGCAAATTCTAATCTTCTGTAGACAGAATGAGGACAAGCAATGTGATACAATACTATCTGATACAACCCAGAAAAACTGGCAGAGACATACTTGTTCAGTCCTTATATTGATATGAAATGAAGGAAGCGACAATGTATTAAAGAAACTGCTGCGTCTTACAAACGATCTCCAGTCTACCCCTGAAAAGTTGGTATTTTTGTCTTTAAAAGCAACACAAGTTAATACTTGAAAACTATGCTAAAATTTACCTTTCATACAAATTTTTCTACTTAAAGCCTGCAGAAAAAGCATTTTTCAACATTCACTGGCATTACTCAGTTTGCTTCAATAGTCTTAAACTCCCACTTTGCTCTCAATGTCATTTAAAAGCAATTTCTGTAATACAGTTCTGAAAACAAACTCCACAGTTTTTTAAATCATTCAAGTAAGACCAGATTTAAACAAGTGGGTTCTGACTCCCTTTCTCTGTATCAGACCAATCCTTCCCACAACGCCTGTAGTAGAGCACTTCTCATTTCGTGAACACAGATGTCCACAACACCCTGGCTATACAACAGATAGACGTTAAAGCATTTTGATTCCAAAGTAATAACTCAACTAGATTCTGCACTCATCTATTCACCAAAAATCAGAGGCCTCACAATGCCTGTGGCTAAAAGTCTCAAAACCCTACCACCACTCTCTTCAAGCTCCCAGACTCTTAGTACATTGAAAGTGAAAAAAAGGAATGTGTTGCGTGCTTAGTCCTTGTAAGTTTAAACAAATTCAGGTACAATTTTCAAAAGCAATGAAGTTATTTAATAGCTTAAATTTTAGCCAGTTTATTTCAGTAGGGTCGCAAATACCAAAAGTTCACTAAGATTTTGCTGATTCAAAGCCCTTTAAAGTCAAGGGAACTTGTCCTTCAACTTCAATAAGCTTTGGATCAGACTAAGAGCTGACGCTTCTGTTCCCAGAAGTTACATTGCATTAAGATGCATCTACATAGAGATTAAGCATTTTAAAATTACTTTTCCACTTATATACACACTGAAGTTGCTATTTGACTGTTTTTACAACCTGCTTTACAAGGCGGTAGGCATTTTCCAAACATCTAAAGGCAGTTCTTGTTCTGAAAAACTCATTATCTGAAGATGACAGGTAAAGCAGGAAGAAAGGACAGGAACAGAAACCCTACGTAACAGCAGCACGTGAACAACATCATGAACGCAGCATGGCCCTTAAGAATGGGTTAACAAACTAAAGCCACCTGCATAAGACATTGAAGAAAGCAGGTAACACCACTCCATATGAACTCCTAGGACAGAAGGAGGTGCAAACACACGTGGGACACTCAACCGGATTTCATAAAAACGCTACAACCAAATGGTACATTTACACAGCAGTGGGCCAAACCGTGTAAAGATGGTTAAAAAAATTGCAAAAAGGTACACTGTGGCAGTGTTTTGAAGAGATCTTAAGATTCTATTGAGACTTTTTTTTAGGATCTAAGCTGGAAAATCAAGTAAGGTATTATTGACTGAAGAATAAAAACAGTCCATACAACTAGAAACAAGAATAACAAGAAACATGAAATTCTCTCTCATATGGTCCTCCTCAGCATTACAGTTGTTAATGATTCTCAAAATCCATGGTGTCACTTACTGTACCATTCAAATCTGAACAGACAATCATTTAATCTTCCACTAGCATTTTAATTACACCAGTTACAGGTCTGTTAAATATTTTCAAGCACATAATAAACCATGCATCATTCATTTATTTGGCTGCATTAATAATTTTAGATGCATCTAACTTAAGAGTAAGTATTTCTGAAGGAGATAATCCAAGCTTGTGTCAGAAAGAGAGGTCTGAAAAGCTCAGAGTACTGCAAACAATATTAATTAAAAACAGAAACAGGAAACACCTGTCAAGGATATTCTCCCCTTAATCTAAAAAGAACACCAGCTTTCTACAGTGTTTATTAAACTGTTCTCAATCTACCTGAACTTAAAAAAAAAGAAAAAAGCTATTGATCACATAAGCATGTTGCACATCAAATACAGAGCAAACTACTAATTACACTAATGAGAAGTATATGGATAATTTATTGAAGATCACAAACCACCAGTTTGAGCACTCGTAAAATTCACATCTAATACAGATGCACTTCCTTATAATCACAATTCTACTCTACAAGAATGGATTATAAATATGGCATCTTACTCATTACATCTGTTCTTTGTATTTGTTTCAACTCACATTTGTTCACATTGGTGAAAAATTTTCTACTGCATTTTTCCACGTTTTGTCTTTAGAAACAACACGATTCTGGCCAACTAGACTCTCTTGTCAGGAACAGAACTACTTAAAAAGTTATTATCTTTTATGCTGCATTAGGTCAAGAACTGACACTGCACAGATATAAGCGACATCTGACAAACAAGACCTTTGTTAATGATGAAAGAAAAATAATTATGAAGTCAAGTATCACAGCTGAGTTTGACCTCCCACTGAAAAAAGGGCAAAAGGATCCTCACAGCCTTTTCCTTATGAATAAAACAATATTCAATATGGAATTAACCTTCTGAGGTGAAGCCCCTTTTTACATATTTATAGAATCACAGCCAAACAATTACTGAAAACTGGAGATAGAACAGTATTCACAAAGGTTAGCTTCTTATCCGACGCTAGTTTTCCTAGTTAATATAGGCAAAGAGGCTCCTCCCACAGTGAATAAGAGCATCTATATTTAGCTCCTGATCTAGATTATCAACTGGAAGAACCTCTGCAAACAGAGGAAATATATGGAAATTAGCCTGTTCTAATTTAATTTAGATTGTGAATACCTTTCCTTATCTTCAACCCCCCAATCCTTTTGCATTTAAAGAGTAACTAAGGACAGAAATCAAAAGAAGTTTTAAAAAAATAATCCTTTAAGTTAAAAAATACATTTATCATTACCACAGGCATATTTTAACTGTACTACTGGTATAGGATTTTAAAGAAAGAAAAACCCCAAATCTGCCCAAACGGTCAAACCATAAAGTCCTTTTTTCATATCCTATGCCTATTTTCTTTCTCTTGGGCTCAAGTTTTACTTCGGTAATCACAGCAAGTTTACATTCTTTAAAATGTACGTATGTATTCTCCCCCATATAGATACAAGCAATATCAAATAGCAAAAATCAATAGAGACATTCTATTTGATAGATAGAATCACAGAATCACAGCTCTATTTGATAGATCTCCCTAAATTAGATAGATTGCACTGATGAATAGCTCCACATTAATTATCAAAGGTTCTGTTCTCTCAACAGCCAAGTGAAAAAACACAGTATGAGTCTGGTTAAATTGGCTGACATTTAAGCCAACAAAACAAATGAGCTGACTGGCAAAGCTTCTTGCATTTGCTGTCAGACCCATAAACTGAAAGTCTTTTTTCTCTTGAAGGGCAAGGCAAAAACCAGAAGGTTACATGAATGTAGCACATATACTACCAATGAGCCATGCCATGCAACTTTCCATCTCAAAAGATATAATGAGTGCTGGAAATCAAAAGCAATGTCTGTAATTTTACTAGCTTTGATTAATAAGCATAAGGCCATAATATAGCTTTCAGAAGGAAAAAATCTTAAAAAAAAAACAAAAAAAAAGCTTGCTGCTCTCTAATACTGAGATTATTTTAGTTACAGATTTACAACATTGCAGTCACCACTTCTTCCTCATTCTTACAAATGAGCCAGTCTTTGGAAGAAAACTGAGTGGAAAACCTCTTCTAGGATGAAGACGACAATGTTAGTTCTAAGACTGAAAAGCATCTGCAATCTTTTGAGAACCTGAGCAATTTTGTCAATAAAACTAAAGGCTTGGGTTTTTTCCCCGCCACGATTCAGGCACCAAATCAAAGAATCTCACACTGAAGAACCTTCTCTCAACCTCCAGTAGCTCTCAGCCTAGCTCCACCTGTCCTCTAAGCATCTGAACTTCCATAACCAGAGTCTTCAACATTTGCTGCTTCTTGTGCTCACAGAAAAGTTACATTTACCACCCAAGACCTAGGGCAATGAAAAGCTTTCAGCTTATTTCAATATTCTTCAACCAAGCACCAAGAGACACAACAAATACACCATAGCAATATAAACTAAGATAAAAACTAAAGACACTCCTGATTTGGACGAAGAAAGAACAGTGTTACAAGTTTCTAAACAAAATTAAAAAAGGTTTTGGCCTTTTTCTCTCTAAAACAGAAATTAATTACACTGGGGAAGCTGTTGAGGAAACCTTATCATGGCCTGGCTGGAAATTAACCACCAAGTCAGAGCTGTAACAGAGCTCATCCCAGGAAAAAAGCTTTGTAATTATTAAAACTGAAGACAAAACAAAGACGGTCATAAAAAAATAATTTTCTAGGGTTAATTGGTATACTCGTTGTAAATTTACAGCTCACAATTTTTCCTCCATATGTCAAATTTTTGGGTTCATTACTTGTTGAACTTCAATACACATTCTGTATAGTGTGAACCCAAAAATCCCCACCAAAAAACCCAGAGACAAAGGCTAAAACCTATAAGGCAAAAGTAAAACCAAACACTTCCATAATTATTGTATGCATACATGTCTGCACATATGAGTAATATCAAAGAGTCAGGAATGGTTTAAAAACAGACAGCTTTGGATGCATTCCTCTTACACTTCTATGTGCATGCAGAAGACAAAAAAAAAAAAGCAAGAGAAACAAAGCTGTTTCACAGCAATTGAGGGTTTTGTTTTGTCGGGTTTTTTTGGAAGAAAGCATGACATAGCAACACAGGGAGAATTTTCAATTAGCAAATAAAAGCCACCATAAGCAGCACGGTATAGATGACGTTCTACAGTACTGACAACATACATGCGTATTTTTCCTACAAATACCAAGCCACATTTAAGATCTGATGCACTGAAGGCATTACATTGAGACACAAAACAACATATTAAGAAAAAACTAGTATGATAAAACAGACTCTTTGAGACTTATTTAATGCATATGATTCAACAGTCTCATCTGTATTCTGTATTTTTCTAAAGATTTCTGACAGTAATAACCTGTGGTACTATTTCTGAAATACCAGAGAGATGGAATACCTTGGCTACAACTAAGAAAGTAACTAATGACAGAAAAACCACCCTAAACAAGTTTCTCATACCTCCAACTGAGATATTTTAAAGACAGTTCCGAAGGGGCAGTAAACAAACTTGTTCTTGCAATAAACAATCTTTGAACTATGGTTCAAAAAATTGTTTAAATTAATGAATGTCTTTTACCTAAACTTATAAATTGCCCTGATTCAGTATTTTTTAAGAACTCACAACTTACTTACTGTCTTTTCTTCCCTTCTCCGATCCTGTAATTGCTACAACTTCAGAGATTCCTCACTAACAGAAAACCTCTGAACAGTAAGTCAATTACAATTTTTTCTGCCGTATTAATTTTTACATAGCAGTTAAGATGTCCCAGCATGGGACCAATTTGTTTTGTTAGAACATTCAGACAAATGTTGCTACATCTGTCTGAAGTGCTCATGCTGCCATTTAATGGTCAACTGGATACGCACACATGGATCATTTCAGTATCCATTGCCAAGGATACTAAACATGTAAGGAAGACACTATTCCTAATGCAAATGATTATCTAGCTGACAACCTGGGAAAGAAAGAAGAGTTTTGACATATGTTTGCCAAGCGGCTTTGCAAATAGTTATGCTGGCAACAAAAAGGTGGTGGCAATACGCCCTAGAAGGGAGAGAAGGAAGCATGAGCCTGCTTAAGCCAATTTAATACCTCCATGGAAGTAGAACACTGATCACTAGTTCACATCAAATGCAAGGTAAGACTGTCCTCACTGGGAGCAGTGCGATGTAACTGTTGTGTACCAGAAAAGTAGCCTGAAAAACTGCAGAGTTTTGCCTTATGCTTATTTAGCCTAGGTAAACAAAAACTGGGATCTGAAATAAATGCAATCTGTGAACAAAATAAAGGACAACAGCAAATGCTGTTAAGGAAAGATGACATGGGAAAACAAGAACAAATGGATATGAAATGAAGTAAACCGATTCAGCACAAGTGCCTTCATCCTCTGCAATAGGTTCAGGCCATTACAATTCCAACCGCACACAATAACCACATGCAGATTCTTTTTCTCTCTATACTTCTCCTGCAGCAACATCCCACTCCCAAATTAAGTCGTCCTGCCCAGCCTCACAAGGGTATTTTTCAGGGTACTTTCAAGGAGCAGTAAAATAAAAAGGTGCATCTTCAGTTAAACATCCAAAATAAGGCAAGTGTCATGTGCCAAGCTGTCACAACTGTCACTGCTGGCTGAAAAAGAAGAACCCTACATGGAGACTAACAGATTTGGAGACCGAAGCTCTTTCTGCATCACTGGATGTTCCTTTTCTTTGCCTGTCCCTGTGTCTTTTTTTACACACAATCTTACATATTGTTTTTCCTCCAGGTAACTGAGACTGTCCAGACAATGGTTCCCAAATTCTAAAACTAAGCAGAACAACTAAATTACAAATACATAATTTGGGTGTCTGTGGTTAGTCAGTTTGAAAGACCACTTCCCTCCCAGACTGAGCAAACAGTCTAGCACATCAAAGGACACTACTTAAATTTTACACTACCTTCTCTTAGTATAACCAACTCTCTAACTGAAGGTATCCAAGCAAGTTTTCTGCACCTTGAACAGAGACCAGTGGAAGATTAAGGAACAACGACAACAAAAAAAGGTTATACAGAATTGAGACACTGACAAGATGTCAGCTAGACTCAGTGAAGAGAGACATGGCAACCAGTAAAAGTGGAAAAATATGTATCTGGAAGTAAATGACAGATCAGTAAGACAGCATTAGTATATAGGAAACCTAGGAAAGTAACAATTATTAATGTCAGTCAATAACATTAAACCAGACATGAATAATTAGCAAACAAAACCTGAAAGACAAATAGTCTGCAGATTTTTTTTTTTTAAAACAGAATTAAAAAAGGTAAAATAACTGTGACTAATGCCAGGCAAGCAACACTGATAATGTCAACAAAAGCAGGCACATCCACATGGCAAAGCAGAATTTCTTTAGGATCCTGCAAGTTACAGCTTAAAGGCAGAGTAAGGATAGCTGGATATTTTATTACGAAATCTCTGTGAAGAAGCAGTGAAAGGATCACACAATATGTAGAGAGCACTGTTCCCAAATACATATTTGTGCTGGGCAGCCCCATTTGCTCTCTTGTTTCTCTGGCAGAAGACAGACATGAAATTTTATGTTTGTCTTCAAAATAATTTCTTCTGAATTACAAACACTATCTTCCTTCTGCCATTAAAGCCTAGCGTTTACACAGTCTCATCCTTTCAAGGACCAACAGTGGGCCGATCCCTTCCACAGGAAACTAACTCCCATTCTGGATCTTAATCGTGTTGCAGAAGCTGATACTGCTACTGCTATCAGTGACCTGGATAAAGCTACCAAACCGTAAGATTTGTCTCACAAACAGAAAATGTTTTATGAAAAGGTATATTTAAATCACTGCCTCTACAGAGGCTCAACATTCCTTAAAGAATCTTACTTCAGCAACGTTTAGTATCATAGTCTAATATAGATCTGTATTGAAAATAAGGTTTTCACTTAGGGAAGTACTGAGGCAGTTTTGCTGTAAAACTACAGGGGAAGAAAAAAGAGCCCTAATTGTGCTTATAATGTCACCAGATGACATAACCCTCAAAACAGTCCAGAAGAGTTAGAATCATAGAATCATAGAATGGTTTGGGTTGGAAGGGGCCTTTAAAGGTCATCTAGTCCAACTTCCCTGCAATGAGCAGGGCATCTCCAATTAGATAAGGTTGCTCAGAGCCCCATCCAACCTGACTTTGAACACTTCAAGGTACGAGGCATCTACCACCTCTCTGGGCAACCTGTTACAGTGTTTTACCACCCTCACCATAAAAAAATTCTTCCTTACATCTAGTCTGAATCTACCTTCTTTTAGTTTAAAACCATTACTCCGTGTCCTATTGCTACAGGCCGAACTGAGTTGCTCAAGGACATGTTGGACCCCTGCTTCTCTACAGCTAACGAGCCATCCAAGCTCCTCTAATTCCTTCTTCCCTCCCCCATTACTTTCTTTCAGTAACTTGGCTTCCATAATGTTGTTTTCTTTCTGGAAGCTATGTGCTGGGATGAAGATACACATACTAGAAAATTCAGGTTAAAGCAGTATTAACATTCAAAATCAGCATGCAAAGTTTAAAGGCAACAGATGTTATCTTAGTAATTCATTTGGATATTTTATTTATTTATTTTTTCTCACTAGCTATTTGGATCTTTGTTTCTTAATCTCCTTTGGAAAACCCTGCTCTAGTATGCTGTCTTTCAACCTTTGAGATACAAAGTCCAATTGATGTCTATCATCTCAAAGAGTAAAAGATTACGTTTTGATTAATATAACATAAGACCTATTTCTTTAAAATTTTAGGGTATGCTATTCTTTCACCAAACTACTCTTTCTGTGTCAAGTATCTTGAGCTGTTCTTGAATTACCCAGTTCAGCAGCCTTGGGAAACAGTATCCTTTTGCCAAAATATTCTTTAAAATAAATTTATCTGCATTCTAAAGGAAGTTTCTATCTGTTTTACCACCCAAGTATGGTACTTTTCAGCATACCTAAGCATGCTGAAGAGTGACCAGAAGAATCCTCCCACTGGAGTTTATTTCCTTTTGATAACTGGGATCCATAAGCCTGAAATTAAACATTCCAAGAAGCTTCTAGTTTTCACCTGGAGTACTTGTAATTCAGATCTGTATCTCTGCTTTCTTTAAAATAAGTCTGTATTTCTGATTAATAACAGGGAACCCAAGAGAACATCTTCAAAAGGACTAGTCATCTGTGCTTCATTAGTAATTTGTAAAAACACAAAATAATCAAGTACTTTCATACTGAAATTTAAGTCGTGCATCTTGAATGCAGTTTCAGCACAACACCTGGTAACCAGATCTATCTCTTAAATAAAATGAGCTGTTAAATTGTTTTTATTACAAAAACCCAACTACCTTTGCTTTTAAAGAAGGTTTTTGGTTTGGGTTTGGTTTTTTTTTTAATGAAATAACTTTAAAATCCTCTTTAAGATTCTCCTTACACAATTATTTCACTCTAACATTCTGGTGAAAACATCAGAATAAAAATCTGCCAAACTGTTGCCATGAAGTGAGCCTTAATTTTTTATCTCTTTGGACTCTACGTTTTTAGCACACCTTTATAACAAGACTTGAGAATGAAACTTCTCATCGGCTGAATGGTAAACCAGAATGGCAGAGTATTTCACTGTTACTATTTACTGTAGTAAACCATAGGTTCACTTCACATAGAGACAAGATACACATACACAATTAGATAACTTTATGTTTGTGTTCAATAACAATAAGCAAACTTTGCTAGTAACAAAGAAACTGTAGTTTTAATGAAGGCCTGGTTATAGCAACCATACAACAGTGAAATAGAAAAGTGATTTATTTCTGTCTACTGAACTGTGCATGCTTCCTTCAGCTGAACTTTCAGAAGCATTCTCATTTCTGCCATTTCTGATTTTAATCATATGAAAGAAACAGTTGGATTGCAGTCCAGTTGATACCCACCTAAAGATATACTGTATATTTATATAGCATAATAAAACTGCATCTTTTGCTTCCCAACATGGTACATGTAATATAGGTGCTATCTCTAACAGTAATCATGTAGGCATTACCATTTCTTGCATCAAAATGAGGCACTGGAACAAGCCATACCCTTTGACTAAATTTACTGGAATTAAGAGCAAATTCGAGGTTGTATTTCCAGACACTTTAAAAATTACTAAATGAAGATATTTCACTTAAAAAATACTACAGTCAAATACCAGTTGACTGGATTATCTCATGGACTCATGCTTTTTTTTTTTCCCCCAACTGTCATTTCATTACTGGGACCATCTCACTGCTCCAACAGCCTTTTGGGATATTCGTATCTTCTACTCCCCACAGTCAGTGAAACTTAAGACACCATTCCTCCGCTGTCCATCTCTGATCCAGGTATGTCCCTAGCAGAGGTCATAAGGAACACTTTTCAAAGGGATTTTTACCAGGGTATTTAAATAAGCACTTCTGACATAATCTGGGGTTTTCCTAGCTCTTCTAGATGACCTTCATTGCCTCAGCAGTTCAGGAGTTCAGGTTCTTCTTTCATGATAATGCTATGGTGACCATAGACTGTGAGATTCCTTGCCAAAGAAGGACTATAGGTTGACACCCTCCTCCTTGCATTATCTGGTCAGGCATGCATAAACTTGCCTTTTGCATAATAAAGATCCACCACTGTTGTTTTTTTTAAAATTTCCTTCCTTCCTCTACTGCAGTCCATAACTCCTTAGCTTGGAACTTCCTCAGGATCACCTTACCTTATTTTCTCTCCTGCACACAAAACACAAGTGAGCCCATTTCAACAGCTCCAAGGAGATACTACACATACTATAGTTAGTTCTGTTAATTCTTAAGACTATCCCAGCAACTTTCTACCTCTATGAATGCATTCTTACTGGAGACAAGAGGCTCCAACAAAATGCAGACGAAGGGCTCAGGACATCAACTGAATTATGGAAACCTAAAAGTAGAGAATAGAATCCATCACAGAACTAAAACAATGTCATAATATAGTAAGATGATGAACGCTTACAAAATTGTTTCAGAAATCAATAGAGCTTTGGTTCTTCACAACTTAGCTATCTCTGCTGTTGGAAGCAGGGTCCAAAATGTAGTTATTAACTACAAAGAAAGAAAAAACAGATACAAATTGTTATGTGATTATGAAGTATTTCTCCTCTGAATTAATTAACTTTATTCAGAAAAGAGCTGTAGGAGAAACTTGATGATGGCAGCAAATGTGGTAGGCCTGAAGTGCCTTCTGTCTGACTAAAATTGCAGTAACAGCACATTCACTTTAGCTTTACACAAAAAATGTAAAACATACTCAAGTTAGTGAAAGCAAAGGTGTTCCAAGAATCAAGACTGAATTTGCTAAATTAAAAAGGGGTTACTAAAAAAATCCTTTTCAATTGTCAGAGAAGTAACGAGTAATAAAAGTATGTATTCTCTTGGTGTATTGTTACTGAAACCAAACAGACATGAAAGAAACTGATAGAGAAATCTCATACAGAAATCTTTGAAGGTGGCAAGCAACCAAGTAAACATACAAGAACTGCACAGGTTATAAAGATCAAAACACAATCCTAACCTCATTGCGATGATTACTGTTTAACAGCTCAACCTGTACTTTGCTGTCCACATTGTAATTTACGTAAAAGCTACTACAGTTGTCGGTTCAGCTTATCAGTCTTCAATTACATTAACGCATACGAGCTACTGAAGAGAAATTATGTTCTATCACCACGCAGTCCTAGGGAGAAAAAAAAAAGTATCAGCTATTTTCATTGCTAGTATCCTACCAATATTTAAATATCTACTAAAAAAGACTGTAAGCAAATTACATGTCAGAAGCAGTACAGACAAGCTTGCTCTTGAATCTACAATTTAAGAAGTTAAAACAAAACCATTTTTAAGGCTAAAAATACATTGATGTTTCCATGATAAAGCAACTAGAACCACTGGAGAATACAGCTTGAGCAAGGAACTGCAATGGGCAATGAATGACAGACACAAACTGTGAAATTACAAGAGAGGAGAAACTGAAGTAGAGAGAAGACTCACAAGGTACTGAAAAGCAGTGAGGAAAAGGATTGGAGTAAGCTGTACGCAACAATAAAAAGGGAAAATGATGACAGAGACTTCATCTACATCTCAAGACAGTATTAGGCTGTGTAATTACTAGATCAAAAACCCACATATTCACACGATTCAAAGAACCAGAGCTCTCTGGCTTCTCTGTACAAATCTGTTCAAAACACTTTGCAAGCGTAATTCTTTTCCAAACCTACACTGAACAGAGGATCAGCTGTCCTACCACAGCCAACACAAAGCTGAAAAGCAGCATTGTTGCATGTTCTGTTCAAGTCAACAGAAGTGTTGTTATTTGCTTACACTTGATCTGGATCAAGTTTGTACTGACGGGTGATCCTGCAGTGAGAGTAATGAACAAATCTGCTATTGCCAGAGGTGAAGCTGTGATCTGAGGTACAGGAGCCTGCATAAAACTAGCTGTACAGACAGCTTTCCAGAGTGAAACAGCAACCAAAAAACCCTACAGCCCCCTAAACAACCTTATTCCAAGCATCAAAGAAACAAGTGTTTTCAAGAAGCTCAATTACAGGTTAATAACTTTACTTTGTATTTTGTTTAAAGAAATCTTTTCCACCATTACTTTAGTAATTTTTTTTTTTTTCTAATATCTATCACTGACCTAATTACTCTCCCACTGCAGATGTTAAAACTCCAGTCAACTTCCAGGAGAACCATTAGGCCAATGCAAGACACCTCAGAGACTAAAAGGCTTGCTTTAAATTTCATTTGTGAATGGAATTTTTCCAAAATATACATCCGATCAAGAAGGTTTGTAGTAAAATACGAAATTTTCTATTTTCCAAACCTTTACTTTCCAAGTTCTCAAGTGTTTTCAAGAAAGAAAAGCTTAAAGAAACACACCTATCATTCCACAGGACCATCTTGAAATGAAGGCTTTGTCTTGCACAGGAGCAAGAATTGAAGCATTCAGTCAAGATACCATTCTCCTCTTTACTCAATGCCATGATTATTACTTTTTACTTAACTTTGCAAAATTAGTCAGGTATCTATAAAATGCCCAGTCTCAAGGGCTTGTTCCCTCAGAAATGACTCGTAAGAAGGATACACAAGAGTAAAAGACAAAGTTTGGGCTAGTTTGTAGTTGTGAAGTCTTCTTATAAAAATAATGCAAGAAAGGTTGAAGATTTATCATGACTTTTCTCTATCACAAAATATGCTAATGATTTGCCACATCCAGTTAGTGAACCCTTAAGTGCCTATGGCAGGTTTTAATCTTTTAAAGAGAATGAGACACAAGATCTCCAGAGCTTCAAAGATCTCTAGTTTCCTTTACTGTACACGGAAGCCTTAAGTCAATGCAGTGTTACTATTTAAAAATCATTTGAACATCTAGTCAAAGGAATGATACCTACTGATATCCCAGAAATTGGTCTAATTCCTCAGAGACACAAATACATTATGCAAGCTCTATTTTGGTACTCTCTCATCCTCAAAGAAGTTGGAAAGACCAAAATGTGATGAAACCAGAAGTCAGGCCATGAGAAACTGAAGTAAAGAATAAAGTCCAAGAACAGATTTATCGAAAGTCCTCAAAACCCCAAAAGGAATTTTCTTTTATTCAGAAATAAGGCATAATATTCAAAACGGCTTTTTAACAGAATTAATTGTAACTCATCCCCTGCAGGTAAACCAACAAAAATTTCTTTCCTTTTCAGAAAAAGCCAAAGACACATGCCGTGATTTATGTAGGGATGCTAGCACAAAAACAAATGACAACTCTTGCAGAGAGTAAGAAACAGAACAGAATGCAAACTTCTTTCTTACATGGTCTACCTAAAATTTTCAGTATGTGCTGCAAAAAAATTTACTATTTTTATTAAATCAGATATATCTCAAAGCAAAGGCAAACCACTTCAAAGTTATTGATTCGGTTTTCATATCGTGTATTCTACTGCTCTTAAACAGCTTGCTCTGAAAAAGTTTTAATTGTTCCAGTCTATGTTTTTAAAACTGTATCTCCTTGCCTGCAAAATTAGAGTAGTCCTTTCAACTATGAAGTAGATCAGTAGCCAGCCATTACTCTGCCATCTGTGTTCAGCCCCATAGCTGATGGCCAATTTAAATTTCATGCAGCTAAAACTATTCAAGTAAAAATACTGAAGTATGCTATTATTTCTAATTATCTTGTACCCTGCATAGCAGTTTCTTAAATTTGAAACAGCTTAAAAAAAAGAAAAGTTCAGAGAAATAAGTGACTCAGCCAATTTGACAGGAAGGTTTGATATTTTACATAATTCAGAGTTGTCACAATGCATATTCATATCTGGTTTTGAAGCAATAACTAAAATTTCCAATACAATAAACTATTAACCTGCAACAATTTTTTAAAAATCCATAAAATAAGATAAATACACTAACAGCTGTACAATAACACACTTAAGCCTAAATATTAATGACAGAATTGATTTCCTGGGAGCAAAAAAGATTCTTTACTATGAAAAGCAATACGCTACAGTTAAAGGCTATATGGTGATCAGTGTTGATTTTTTTGTTCGTTTTCTCAATGCTTAACATTTTTTTAAACTATTTTAACTTCAGTGAACAGCAAGAGACAAAAAACTGCTTGGGAATAAATGTATTATTACTGAAGGTACAGTTACTTAAAACATTTGCAGTATTTGACTATATATAAAAGCACATATGGCTGAACAATAGATAACTAATAGAACAGAAAAAAGCACAATACAGACACATTAGCCACCTACTTGATGCTTTCATCCCTGAAGGCGGATAGTCTTACCATTTTGCCCCAAATGGATAAATTTAACAAGAAAAATATTAACATTAAAAAATCATACCTTCTTTCATCGTATGTGTAAGGCTACTGTTGAAAAGTATATAATCAAAACCAGTACTACTGGAAAGAAAATAATGTAAAATATATACCTATACACTAATATTCAAAGAAGGATTTGCTCTGGACAAATGTATGTAGTAATCTTCAGTTCTCTGTAGGCATCATTTAAGTCATGCAGTATACAAATTGGGATTCAATGCTGGGATGAAAAGTTTTCAAGGAGTTGAAACATGAAACATGTTCAGAATAGTTAAGCATCAAAATCAAACATGGAATAGTATAAAGTGGTCAGTAAGTCAATACTACAGAAATATACCCAGTTTTCCTGA
Source organism: Pelecanus crispus (assembly GCF_030463565.1). Lineage (NCBI taxonomy): Eukaryota > Metazoa > Chordata > Aves > Pelecaniformes > Pelecanidae > Pelecanus > Pelecanus crispus. Next base: position 53,057,250 of record NC_134643.1, read on the forward strand.
CAATTTTCAGGACAGTTTACCTCGCTACAGAGTCAACTAAAAGACTGACATCAAAGCATAACATATAAACATGGTTTCAGAATCCATTTTTCCATCTCTTTCCCCATTATCTAATCTCTGATTATTTTCTCTTATGTAACAGTATAATCAAATATTAAAGCCATATTTAGAAGGACACATCTTGCTATTCTAACAATGGAAGGAAGTACATGCATTTTACAGTTGCTTCTGTTCTGGTCCAGATTCCATTATGATGGACACCACTCAGAAAAGCATTTTCAGAACCCTGAGTATGCCTTAGGGGTAGCGGGATTTTTTTGTATGTGTTTATCTTTCTCTCTCCTTTTTTTAAAATAAAAGCATTTAAAAAGGAAAATGTCAAAGCTCTTGCAAACTGCATGCAAGTTGAATCTGGCTCTGAAGAACAACAACAAAAAACCCCAGTAGATAACCCTCAAACCTTTCAAGCAAAAAAAAGAAAGAGCACTGACAATGGATTTAGTCTCTCAACCCTCCACGATCTCTACAGAATCAGAAGTCTCATGCTCAAGACTGTCTCAGTTTTTAACTGCATTTGTTTACAAGACCGTATGAGAGTGCCTTTATAAAATCCATACCACTAAGCCAGCATAATTTTAAAATATTCTCCTTATGTAAGTGTACTTTCATATGCATTTCTGCTCTTTAGTTTACTCTTCCTTGTGTGTCACAGCTTATTCTTGATTGCACTAAATAAGTGAGACTTCCTGCTCTGCCAAAGGTAAACTTTCCACATGTAAACAAATAGATACATACAGCCAAATAAGCAAAACTACAATGAAGATTTGAAATCTAAAGAGCAAAATACTAATTTGTGACTGAGGCTTCTACTGAAGGCATCAGAAATTACCTACTATAAGGCTGAAATCTTGACAAATACTTTCAGTACTGATTTTTTCCTCTTCTGGCATTGATTTCAAAAATTTCCACTGTCAAGCTAGGCTAAAGTTTGTTTTAACATTGGCTACAATTTTTATTAGAAATTAAAATATCCAACATTGCATGTTTACAATGAGAAATTGCCAAAAAATTGAAAGAATTTCACAGATCCATTTTTAATGTTGAGAGATGCTGAGTGAATTATGTAGGAAATCCTATCCTTTTCAGGATATGTAAGAAATACGTAGGAAATCATATAATTTTTCTGAAGTTCCCAAACTTGAGTCAAGTAAGTTATCATGAAGAAAAGCTGAAGAAAGGAACAGGGATCATAGCAAAGACATATGCAATCAAGTCCTTTGAAAAATAAAGATCACATTTGCTTTAGCTTTTCTAGCTAAATGCTGTAATTTGTACATCAATAGCAAATCTGAAATATTGAATCAATTTCTTTATCAACCATCAAAATATTCACCCCACGTACCGATCCCCAAGAATCAATACTTATCTATCATATAGACTGGAGAATCAACACAAATGTATTGTTACACCTTAACCTTAAAAATCTTAGGAGTTGTCTAAATCTAAACAAATGAACTTCATACTCTTCACACTTAAAAATGCATTACTTTTTCTTCCCTATTTTTGATGAGTACTATTTGTCTTTTCCATATGAACTTATACCTCAATCTTGCCATTAGACTGACAATATGAAAGTCAGGTAATGCTAACGGTCATCATGCTTGTGGACACCTGCTGTCTAGGGAATAGGCAAAATAATCAAGCTACTAAAGAAATAAAGAAGAAAAAGGCAAAAGTGACTTCCTGAAAACCAATTACCTGACTTTCCAGATGCAGTAAAGAAAAAAAAAAAAAAATAAAAAGAAGGCTTGGTCTAAAGACAAGAAGTTGCAAGCAATTCTCTAGTTCAGTAGAATAAAGTGCCAGTAATGCCACACAACCTGTTTTATAACATAACTCTTACTGATGATTCAAACAGGGATCGTGACCACTTAAGCTCATACACTTCTCTGAGCACGTAAGGAAGTTACAAGCTGTCTACCCCCACAAGGAAAAAAAAAAAAAACATGCTACTAGCATGAGAACAACACAGGGAAAGGAATATTACAAGGATTGACAAATATTATTTATTTCCCATAGCACAATTTGTTATTGCATATTTCAGTACTGACAGTGGAATACTTTTGCTTTAGTTTTGAAAACTCGTAACATGACAACAGGTGATGACAATGCAATAAAGACACTGTTTCCAAACAAGCTCCTGCCTCACATAGCCTCAGCAAACATCTCAACTTCAGCATGACATGGACTATTTTTATTCTGCGTATTTAGATTGTGTTTTCAAACTGTATAGCAAATTCACAGACAGAGAAACATATTAACTGTTGAAAAAACATTTACTCCAGTCGCTGAACGTTCAAGTTAAATGGAACATGGAAAAGTGAAACGGAAAGGTTTTTTAACCTGCAGGGAACAAAAAACTTCAAGTCATGGAGGGAGGTGACTGGAAGACTTCATAGAAAGTTTTATAACATTTTTTGCAACTAATTCCAACAAACTGCTGCTGTTGGTAGCAGTATGCAAACCAATTACTTTATAGCTAGTTCAGGTAACGCCGCGGCTGCAACTGCAATGCAGACAGACACTGAGATAATGAAAAAGATATGCAAGACACCACATCAGAGTTGTGACAAACTATTTCCTCCCATATTTTTGTTTGAAGTGTTGCAACCTCTACTGTCCTCACAATATGCGGAAGCACAAACAGAATTGTAACCTTTCAGAGTTTAGGTTTTTACTAAGTTTTAGAAGTGCCTTGGCATCTTGCTGTGAGGCAACTGAGGTACCAGGTGCAACTGCTTCTGAACTGCAGACAGCTTTCCACTTAGAAATGCCTTAATCAAATGTGTAACGTCACTACGTGCTAGCTAGCCCAAGTACAAGCAGATGATCTACCTGGAAATATTCTCTGCCCAGCAACATTGGTGTTGCCTGGCCCCCTAAAGATACCACTATCAAGAAAAGAATGTTTTTTTCACCTAAAATCTAAAGAAAGAATTGCTGTCTTGCAGAACGTGGCCTATTTCTTCTCAAATTTCTTTTAATTTTAGCCTCTAGCACTATCTAATTATCTTTTTTCTTTTTTCCCCCGGGTGTAGGAGGAAAACCTACCCCCTGCTGAGAAAAGATATGGTAGGAGGTAGTAATTACTAATGAACAAGCAAGACAAGCTCTTCATTATAAAACAAGAATTTAAGAGAATCTGAGTAAGGAGAGAAAAACCCACACTTTCCTTCAGTGGCAATAAGGATGAAAATACATTTTGGACTCCCCAAAAGCTCTAACTACATTCCCAGAACAATGCTGCTGCCATCACATACCTCACATGCTGGAAATCTGGATAAGAAAGCACAAATGCTTGTACGTGTATTCAGAGCATGATTTCCAGACTCATACCAATTAGTTCCTTCCCTTCTGTTTCCTATCACTTGAATAAAAACATTGGGAAAGATCCAAATAATGACATTTTGACAGCAAAAAAGCAAAGGCATTCAAACATTACCAAGGCAAATCCGAAACAAACCGAGCATGGAGGTACCTCTTTTTCCCAGCACCTAATTCCCCATGACATGCTTCCATGAACTCTAACCAGCTCCTTAACAAAGATCACACACCTCCCACACGCAACATAAATTCTGTAGGTACAAATCAACTACCTTCCCAAGAATCAGTCTGTACCTAGAATAAGCTTGAAGAACTTTATGAAGTGTTAGAGACTAGGGAAAAAAAACCCCGAACACGCAAACATAACTATATGCAGCTTACATGCCTACACACATACAAGATCTTAGACTCATGTAGAGAACAGGACTCATGTCCATACATTTCTACTGCACCTGAGAAAGTGATACCTGAAGAGCACCTTCTCCCTCCAGCACGCAACAAACGCATTTGCACATTTAACTTCTGAGCTGATGTAACTAAATACTACGTGACAACCTGCTCTGAATTTTGAATTTGAAAGATTTTACAATTAGCATGAAATTTACTACTTGTCCCATATTAGACCATCAGAGGTGAAAAAACGCAGAGTTCACACACTGAATGTCAGACACACACACAGTCAGAATGCCTGAGGAATCAGACTGACTGATCTATATGAGCTGCCCTTTTTCCTATGTCCATCTTCCACACCTCTTGATCACTCTGACAAGACTCCGCAATAAAAATCTCTATCATCCCATTAAAGAGTCTCCTGATCTTCAGGGTTAATGAAATTAACATTGATTTGTTTTTCAAGTATATAGTTATCATTAAATTTGTATGTTAAACATTCAAATCTGATTTCCAAAGCAAAGAAAGGTTAGGACCAATGCTTTTTAAGCCTATTATTGCTACACATACTCTTTGCATGTTGCACAAATCTATTACAACACAGTTACATAAACTAGGTATCCTGCCTCTTTCCAGATCACGTTTGCTCTTGCTTACCATTCAAACATGACAGCGTAAGAGACAAGTAAGAAAGCCAAGCAGAAGAGACTTTCAGTTGATTAGAAATTTCAATATGAAGACAATTAAGCTTTTAAAGGCTTGCCAGCAAGATGACGTAAAATATAAAAATATAGTAGGTCAGACTAAACTGTTTTATTTGGTAGAAGGAACACAGCTTTTGGGAGAAAAACCAAACTGGAATCTAAAGACTATCTAAAGACTTAGCTATATATGTGTGGCATCCCAGTGCAGTTAGTATAAGCAGAGGCCAAGTATGCTTTTTAAGCCAAATCTGATGATTTCTGAATACTTGAAATATACTCTACATCTTGTATCATCTCTCTAAAATACACATTGTTAGATTTTCTTCACAGTAATATAGAGCAAACATCATCAAAAAAAATAAGGGGAGGCAAAGAATCAAAACGCAGATACTGCCTTTCATACTAGCAAGAAGCCTTGCTAAACTTCCTATTCTCAGGCGTAGCAAAACCACATCCAGTTGTAAGTATCATGCTGGACCCCTTGTACCCAAACACTCAATCTTGACAATAAAATAAAAGCAAAAATAAGGGCTGAAGTCTTTCTACTGTTATCAAAACAGTAGTATTCTGTCTACTGCTCAACAACCAACTTCGGAACTTCACTTCTACTGCAGTTAATGTTTTGCAACCATCAGCCAAAATTCTTACTGAATGTAGTTCCTTAAGACAGCCCAAGAAGCTCAAAAAGCAGCCTGTTTTGTTATGACTTAAAGGATTGACATAATTTGTTTCACAATTTATTATGATACTTAAGAAATTGTTCAAAATGTTTTAATTATGTATTATCCTAACTAGCATTTATTAAAACACGATGAGGATATGAGCAGTAAGTGTAGAATAGATGTTTCTTATTTATTAGGCTTGTAACGAACAGGTTTCATGTGATCCCTTAATTTATGACCACTGTCAAAGTATTCTCTGTAAGAATTACCTTATTTAGCCACCAAGTCAACTGAAAGACCTAACCATCCCCCTTTATTATGTAAATACTACACATACTTTGCAGAACGTCTCGGAAGACAAATTGAAAACGTGCAATTTTTTGGAATGTACATCTTTGATGAACAGCAGTTCAACACATTAATGTTTAGGTCAACAAGCATATACAACAGATAGCTTCACAGCAAATAACTGACGTAAGAGAGAGAGATGACTAATCCTGAACTCCTCTAAACGGCATTAAATTAAGCTACCACCCAGAGAGAAAAGCACTGCGTATTTACCACCCTGTTTGCAGTCCTATTGTGGGAATCCTCCTTTGGTGAAGTCTGCAGAGCAGGAAAGGTGCCCTGGAGCACCAGGTGATGGAAAGGACCATCTTCCTACTGCAGCCTCATGACCACCACCCACACCGCATGGAAAACACAGCACGGGGACAAGGCTAAAGCAAGTGGAGTTAGCGTTCTGCACGTCCGCTTCCAGTTTACTTTTTCAGAAGTCTAGCTTTATTTTCAACCTCATGTACAGTGCAACAGGGGAAAAAAAGAATTTACTCAAGTTGGTTCAGCTTCAGAACAACCTGGTATTGAACACACACAAACCTATCCTGACTTTATATCTAAAGACATTTACCAGTGTCACCAGAGGTGGCTTACAACCAGTTTTTCCGCTGGATCTGTACAAGAGCAGGGGATAATGCCAGGCACAAATCCTCAGTTTGAGAACCCTTTTTAGAGTATCAAAGCAAAGTTTTTGTTATGCCTCACATTACAACTTTATGAACTAAACAGAAGTGTCAGAAGAACACACAGCTTTACTAGCATTTATATGGACAGGTAGAGTTAACTAAGGAAATACCTTACCACAAAAGGATCTCATCCATATTGGTATATAAGCTAGTCAGTAATGACTTTTGGAGGGGACAGTAAATATATATTCACTTCAAAGCTTTTTTACTCTTAAACTGCAACTTCTTTTTATCCTTAAAACAGATATGGCACAAACAGGTGAAATATTCACCCTGCAAATGAATGTTCATTCCCCTGTAGCTCACAATATCACAATGTCTTCCCTAGAGACAGAAACCTTTATCTTGGTACCAACAGTAAGTTTTTATAGAGTGCAAGTCTGCCAACTAGGATGACCAAATGACCAAGTTAGTGAGAATACAGACAGGAACGGGAACACAGGAATTTATCAAATATTGCTCTTAGAAAGAAGAAGATTAATGCAGCAATTTAAGATGCTTTTCTGAGTTTTGAGGTAGCAAGCCAGTTTTATCATTAAACAATGCACCTGCTAGAGCCACCAGAAGGGGAGTGATGGTGGCAACATCGCTCTCCCTGGCACAGCCAGGCTACGAAGAGCCCAGTCCCTGCCACGCCCTGACCCCTGTCAGCCTCACGCCCCTGGGACAGGAATGCCTCTCCCAGCTACCTGTACTCCTAGACAGGCACAATCTTTTGTAAAAAAAGCCTCAAACTTTGTTTTTAATTCAGATTATTTACGTTGACCTGGTTGTATAAACAAAACCACCTTGAAGCTATTGCTCTTTTCATTAAACAATCCTAAATTACAGTGCATCGTTTCGATAAAGGGTACATCACATGCTACAGATAAGGTTAATTTTAGCGTTGTACACCATTTCATACAAAGAAAATTCACTTCCCTTCTTTAAAATAATTAACTTGGAATAATTACAAGGAGCTGTTAAAAAGCCACTTTCTCTTTTAACCCTACTAAATGATTAATACTGCTGTTTTGAGACAGGATGTCTAGATTTGAGACACATCAAATCAGAAAAGAGCAGTATTTTTAATTGATTTAGTGCTTGTATTAAACTTCTACTTTAGCATGACAGAGACTTGAATATTCTTTATTCACACAGTGGATTATTTCAAAAAATGCTCCATGTACAGCCCATGCGGTCTAGAATGTAAGCATGTAGATACTGCTGATGACAGCATTTAGATGTTAAGAGAATTCATTTACCCTCTCAAGTGTTGCTAGACAATTCTGTGTAATGAGCAGTGAAAATACTGAATAAAGTATTTATGATTTACACAGGATAAATCATATTCTGATACGCCAGACATGCATTTATAACATGCCCAATGTACATTAACTAATCATGAAGTGCACAACAAAGGTAACTGCAGAAATTGCTTACAGAACATGCTCTTGCATGTGTGAAGAAAATGTGGTTGCACTTCTTTACATCTCATTTGCTAAATATAAATTTCACCCAGCCATAAAATTGCAATTTTAAACTCCTCCTCTCAATATATGTGAATGTTTCACTAAAGAAATACCCAAAACTTTCATTGCATCTTTCAAGTAAAAACAGTTCTAAGTGCATCATAAGCAGGACTTCAATAGTGCAAAAACCAAACTGAACCTAAAAATAGGCCACATTAAAGTTACTTCCAGATCTCTAAAACAAAATATACAAAGGCATATGGTACAGAAAGCCTACTATTGCTTATTATAATCCGAAATACCTTCTGTTTTCTACAAGGTCATAATGTCCTTCTCTCCATCAGCTGCCTTTCCATTTCCTATGAATTTAATTAACATTTAATATAGATCATGTTTTCTCTTTTTACTTGTTTGAATTTAGAATTAGATTGCATACCACTTTTAAAACAAAATTCCACATTTTAAAAAACTTCAATATAATAGATGGGCTGTCTCTAAGAAGTGTCTCAAAATGACAGAATGAAGTCATTCTACAGGGCAATCTTGTTTTCAAACCTAGTTTCCCCATTCTAGGAAATTACCTAAGGTGGAAGAAATACACATAATCAATTTTAAACTTAGTTTAAAATATGTAATCTTCAGATGAAGACTCCAGCCTTCATCAATACTAGTAAAAGCATACACACCAGCAGAGTTCCAAAGAGGATCTATAAAAATTAAAGCCTGTGTTATACATTGTTATACTATAGAAAAATGAATAGCCCTAAATATTCTATTACTGCATACTGAAACATCAGTATCCTTTAAAATTGAGTCATTTAATATAAATCAAACAAAAAATTAAGGCCGCAAAGCTACAGATCAGAAGCTACAAGTATTAATCTTTATTACAACAATACAAATTCTTCCAGCCAGTCTCATGGAATTATTTGAGTAAATAAATTTCTGCACCACATATGTAGGAAAGACAGGAAAGAGCAAGGAAAACCTGGGTTGAGAATAAGATTCTATGACTAACTTGTGCCACTTTGCCACTCAGTGATCTTGGGTACCTGAAGTAACATCAAAAACATCAGCTTTACCATCTGATGAGCAAGGCAGATGAAAATTATTCTAAGGGCTCTTAAAAAAAAAAAATCTAAAATTCAATTTTAAAAAAATCTAAAATGCAAATATTAATCATTTCTAGTAGCATCCAAATTACTAAAAAAGACAAGGACAAAAACCAGATAAGCTGCAAAGATTTAGCATATAAAAATGTCCAACAACATAGCATGCCTCTTGTGATGTTCCCTACTGACATTTTTTAGGAAACACAGCACTTCCCAAAATATTGATGGACAAAAAAGATAACAAAACTATAGTGGAAATTAAAGGAGAAAAGCTGCTTTTTGCCTTTAGGAAGTTTTTGCCTTTAGGAATTCCTTATTAATGGAATTCACAGTATTTAACTTTCATACATTTAAAGCTTCAAGGTATTAAAAAAAAAAAAAAAAAGAGAAGTAGTACAAGGCATTTCATAGCATAACTCTGAGATCAGCACTCCATTCACGGGTACAGAGGCACAGAAGTGAACAGTGTTCTACTGAAGGGCTGGTCAATAAAAAGTTGTGTCAGAACCACAGATAAGATTAAACTAGTATCACTACAGGACAATAGGTTAGGACACCAGAAACATTTCTTAGCTTCAATTCAATATCCTCTGTCATAAAACTTTTGATGCTGCAGAGGGTGTGTTTGAGAGCAGTGAACAGCACCATCCAGTAATCATGTCTAGCTTTTCTACAACCTTATTATTATTCAATCTACAGCATTTCATGACTAGAATTTAAAAACAAAAATCTGGATACATTCCTATGGCCCACTAAAGTTCAAAACGTTTAATTATCCTTAGAACACATAATCAGCACGTATCATGAGTAACACTGTACACAGCATCTCTCAAAGAAAACCTGCAGTACAGGGATCTAAGAACAGATTTACATATGCTGTGTTTCACTACATAAACACAGATGTCTGACTTTTAGATCAAAATACTGTTGATAGCACAGACAGCAAAGTCCTAAGACAACCCCTAGGCCTCCCTCTGGCTTAAAAACAAAACTAAAAACCCACCAGATTCCCAGTATTTCACAACAACGCACTCCAGTAATACCCAATTCTGGATGCAGCGTGCCAGAATGCCATGCCCTGCCTGCAAAGCTCTCCTCTTGTCCCAGCTATGCGCTCCTTCTCTCACTTCTGACACCTGAACTCGTCCCCTCTGCTAGCCAACAAAACCACTGCTAACCCTAAGGTTCAGTTCAAAAATACAGCGAAGTTACTCATCCGAGGGGGGGAAGGAGACGTTATTAAAAATAAAAGTTCACCTCTATGTTGTAAAACAGAGTGCAGCGTCTCTGTATTTCAGACTAATTAACCAAAAAGCTTCCTCGACTTTATCATAAAGAGACATAATAACTTAATCTAACTGGAATAATATTACTATCTAGCAGAAAAAGCAAGGCTTGTGCATACTGTGGAAGGAGCTTTGTCAGGAGTTAAACCAGATGAAAGGAGCATCATAAATGTCTCCTACTTTTGCACAAAACAGAACAAGTTATTTTTCCGAAGCCTCTTACAATCATAGAGACACAAATATTCTTAAATTAGAAGATAAGACAAATAACATCACAACTACCACAAATAACTTTGAAAGGCTATTAACCTGCATAGTTTTCTTTATCCCTTTTAAACCTCTGAATACAAGGGAAAAAAATTCTATTATGTCACTAGGATCCACCAACAGTTAAATATATTACCTTTGGGGTGTGGCTCTTCTCATAAAAGTGACTATACAGAAAAGGAATTTTCTCTGTCAACAATTTTGCTTCCCGTGCTTTATCAGAGGTTTGAGGTTTTTTTTTTTCCTTAAGTGACAAAGACCTTTTTTTTTAAATAGTCCTCCTCTGGAAGCTCCGTATACCCAACATAGTTAAGGGAGAATATTCCCTGTAGAAGACAGTCAACAGGACTGCTTTCCAAGTCCGTGTTTCAGGCCTGTCTGGAAGCAGCGAGGTTACGTATGTGTTAGTTCTGTCTGACGTACAACTGGAAAAGGCACCAGTGCAATTACCTAGACTGAGACCTAAGGCATTAACGTAGGTTAAATAGTCCAGTATAGATTCATTTACACTGGTACAAAAAGACCGAGAGCAAGATACCACTTAGCCATAGAAAAGGGAAAGCTAATCTACTGTGTTAGTATAAAGCTGGCTTACCAGTATTTTACAGATACACCATCTTCGCTTCTCCTCCAGCTGTTTCTCAGAAATGTTTACCAGAATCTATACCACTAGGTTTTCAGACACTGTCAGGGTGTTTCTGTTAACGTGTCTCTGCAGCCGATACTGTAATGCTGATTTTCAAAACGTCCTCAGCACTTGCACCCTGAGGATTAGTAACTTAAAGAAGCCTCAAGTTAAGCAATCAAAAATTGACATAATCTGTCTCTGCATACTTCTTTAGCTAGTGATGCATTACTTTCCATGAAAACTGGCCAATGTCACTACACAAAACCTGTTGCAATAACATCCCCAGCAATAACATCCCCAATAACTTGGCAAATAACGTCAACTAACCCAAGGAAATAATTCTCAATATACCAGCAAAATAGAGATCTCACATCCTATCTTCCAAGCAAAAACAAAAAAACAACTCTGAATTAAGATACAGTTTCAGTTGCCAAGAGCAGATGACAGTCCGATCATGTAAAGATGTAAATTTACAAATAACTTTATGCAGTGTTATGTTGTTAAAAAAGTCAGTAACGAACATCAACTGCAGGTGTAGTATATGCTCAAATCTTCACTAGGCTTATTTTATCATGGAGCACACATATTCTAGGAACCAGGTTCTCATAATATAAAAAACCAGATCATTTTTATTTGTCCTTGCAACCCTCGTTCCTGAAATTGCCACAAGACATAAAATAAAACCAGATCATTTAGCAATCTATTTCAATATTAAAATATACTATCACTACTACCCACATGACTGGAATTTTAATTCATACTAAGCACCTCCAAGCAGAAGTGAAGAATAACGAAAAATCTGCACATTTTCTTGCTTACATAGTAAAGACCCAACTCCACAAATTGCAGGGCGGGGATTCACACTATTCATCTTTAGGCACCTGAGACACTTAGGAGAAAACTTCACACCAGTTCTGGGGTCAATTAACAATTTCCCACCACCAATATGAAAATGCTTGGCTCCATCCCCCAGCCACCCTCTCTTCCTTCTTCACCATCAACCGTGTAACTCCTGCCCTCTCTCTTCCCTCCAGTACTTTCCAGATAGTAGTGGAAACCTATTCAGTTTACTGATGCAGCAAAAATTATTCTGAAGCAAGTGCTTAATTCAGCTCAAACCGTAATGTTGTAATACAAAAACAATGGCTGTGATGGGCTCCCTCCAAGGTAAATGTGGAAAGAGAGGCAGCTCTATATTAAGATCTCTGGATTACCCTCTGAACCTGTTTCTCTACGGATTAGAGAGATGAGCATTAAAAAAAAAAAAAAAAAAAAGGCAAAACCCCAATAAGTCAATCTGGCACAATTTGCGTTTTAGATGTGAATAAATTATTTGCTGAAAAAAAAGCCAGGTTTTATCTACCCACTCCCAGAAACAGATGATTAAAAAAAATATAGGTATTTTTTTAAGACACAGCTACAGGTGCAAGTCATCACTGGCTACCCATTCATCCCCAAAATAACTTTTAACAATGACAAATAACTTATGACTTAAATCCTTCAACTAATGTCTACCTCTTCCACTACCAGAAATATTCACAAATACCAGGAAACCAAAACTCCTATTATGTAAGGCCACTGACAAAAGGAAAAAAGCCCATTTTAAAGGAAGCAGGTTCAGAACACTTTAACAGCACTCTACATTTTATACCCAAACTAAAACCAAACACATTTTAAAATGCAGTAACTAAGCTTACTACTAACAAAGCATATCAAATCCATACATTCAGAACTCATAATCTACTTGGCATTGTTCCTAAAATACTAAAATTGCGTAATTCAAGAAGAAAAGCATATACCTACTCAGCAAACTAATCAGTGTACACCATTATGTTGTTTCTCCTGTACTGTCCAGTAAAAAAAAAAAAGAGTATGCTTAATAATGAAAGCCCTTCTTCTGCCTAAATACATTTTAAAGCTATTTTTTTTTTGGCTTATGAATCAAACACTTTGCTTTTGAGAATTATATTGAGATGTATCAGAAACAAGCCACAATAAAACATTAGGTTAACTGCATTCCCTGATAAACAACACAGAATTACAAACAGCAGGTTTAAAAATACTGTGACTTGTGCAAATGGGAACACTGTAAGCTGTTTATCTTGTTTAATCCTGAAGGTAAATAGCATAAGCTTTAAAATATTTTGCTTCTCTGCCATAACCTACTGAATCATATTGACAAAGGTAATGAAATACTGTGGAGAATCTTAAACTTTTAGAATTGCCTCTGAAATTGCTTTACCTGAGTATTGTACAGGACATTATTCTCAAGAACACTCAATGTAAATTTCAGTGATTTAAATCCAAATGGTAGCTTCAATGAAGCCAAAGATCTCATCTTATCTCTCCTGAGGTGATCACTTCTTCAGAAAAAACATGGACCCTGCACAATTCCCCTACTGGGCCCTTTTAAAATATGACTACCATAGTTATTAACTGATAGGTTTTTTTTATTGTTGTTGCCTATTCCAAAATTTTTTTAACTCCTACCATAGCGTAATTTCAGCTTATGTAGTTCAGTTTTTAAATACTATTTTCAAGAAAAAAGTACTATTTTCAGCTTCCTTAGATTTCTTTCCTCCAACACTAATGACTTCCACACCAAAAATCCCATTTCCTTTCATAATTCCCACCTCAAAGACATACCCATATTTAAAATTAAGAATATATTTTGTAAGATGAATCAGTAATTATTTCCCCACTGTCCCTTCTTATTCAGTACCAAAGTAAGTTTCTGAGCTGCTGTTTTACACATAATTTTTAAAAGACTTTAGTCCAGCATATATGTTTGATATATTTAGCAGTTGAGGACCTCCTTTCCTCTCTGTACAACAGGAAGTTTCCCCTCCCATCTGCTCAGGATATTTAAAAAAATAAATAATCACAAACTGTTGTTTTTCCATTGATATGCAGAAAGTGACCATTATTTACATGCAAAACCAAAAGTGAAGTTGAACCCAAATGCCTATTTTAACCTCCATCGGTTCCCTGACAGAGTCATCAAATGGTCACAAGACACCTGCCAGCACAAAGGCAGCAGCGTGGGGAAAACAACTACGGCTTTAAGCAACAGTGCCAAAGTTACGCCAGCTTAAACTGTTTGTGGAGCGACAAAGTTATGCGCAGGCAGCACCAGCCCAAGCTTAGTCTCCCACAGTCATACAAGACGACTTAAGTTTTATATTTAGTTTTCAGAGCAAACATAAATAAGGTGAATTATGAAATGGCTTCACATTTTACAAGCACGCACTTAAACAATTTAGTAAGATATTTATGACAGAGCTTTAAGACTGAACAGTACTTAAGAAGGAAACAAGCCTCCTGTGTATGTAAATACTGCTGTTTATGACAAGATCTTGACGAAGAGAAAAAGAACAGAGGAAGCTGCTCTTGCAATAAACTAAGCACGGACTACAAAAAAGGCTTTTAATCTTCCCCAGTTAAACATATATATGACCACAGGTTTTTTGGCCCACACAGAACGTTTATGAATTCTACATTTAGAAATTCAACTTTGCTTCAAGATATACAGAAAACTGGTGGAAATATAATAAAATGTAATCTATTCTTTCACAATTATCCTCCTCTTGTATATTATTAATTCTTAATTCTATTATTAATATATTTTTTAAAAGTAAAAGCTTTCCCTAAAACCCACATACTGAATGCAGATCAACACTGTATGTTATGTATGTTGATATCACTGAATCAACACTGTACACTGTATCTTCTGTATTATACATGAGAAACTATTCCAAAGCTTTACAAAATAAATTCCCAAGCTAAAAGCTATTATTAATAGCTGCTTATATTTGATTTGTTTTAATTACAAAATATCATTAATTTATTTAAAAAGTTAACATACTGTCTTCATTATTTCAGAGCCTGATATAAAATGCCACATCAAGTAAACAATCAGGAAACTGCCATTTTTCCAAGCATCCACCCTGCGCTAATGACCCGTTCTGCAGCATCTATTGTTTTCCCAATTTTCTGCGAGCTACAAAAACCATCAGCAATTTTCACTGGCTTTCACTTCATTAGTGGCAATGCCCGACAGCGGGCACTGAGCAGGTTTCCCAGTGCCCCTTCATGAAGGTACTTTGACGATGAGGAGCCCTCATCACACGTAGTTACGCAACGGCAACTATTTATAGTTAACCACTTGATTCACATTTATCCGCCAGGTTTTAAACCATTTCATATGTAGACACTTGATCTATCATTTTAGTCCCTTAATCAAAATGCCACATAACAGCCAAGCAAAAGGTTTCAGAGAAGCCTGTCTGCAACGTCAACAATATTATACCACACAAAGTTTTTAATCTTATCAAGAGAACCAGAAGTTAATTTCACAAAGTCAGTCTTCTATAAATATATGCCGAACAATTATTTCCTCCACTTAAACTCCTGTTCAGTCAATATCCATTTCTATGCATATCACCAGCTTTTAAAACCACTGAAAGAAACCTTAAGTTGTGCTAAAATGACAGAATTTCTCAATGTTCTGAGACATACTGAAAAACATTGTCAGAAGAAAGCGCCCTATCAACTTTTAAAATTCTTACCATACAACTTCAGTGGCTGCTGTTTAACACCTTCAGCTTCTCTTAGGAAGCGTTTCAGAGCATCACGTGACTATCATATGGTTTTACTTCTGAATATAGCAGATTTCATGAACAGCAACCTCTTCTGAAGATCATCAAACACTAATGTTTTCTTTAGCATTTGTAACAGGCTAATGGCTTTGTCAGAATTCATTTTCCTCCTAAAACACGCCCTGCCTTATTGTCATAGTCCGTGACAGCATGGGTTTTCCTCATCACAGTCCTTGGCTTCCCTCACCAATCACATTCATGTAATACAACTTCTTTACATTTTTGTAAGCCGGCTTGTTTACTCCTATAGGCCACTGAGGCTTTTTAACCCAAACAGTTTTCTCTCAATTACAGGACAATTGGTTTGCTGATAAGTAATATTCTTTGATAATTCTTGGTAATCCGTATTTCCCAAAAATCTTTATTTCAGTGAACACCAATTAGTACCCGTTACTGTAAGCCTCATTAAATGTTAACCTTTAACGATTGCTGTATAAAAATATCTTGCACATACCTGAACAAAATGCAAACAAATCAAGATACTTCCATATCAGTAAGGTAAGAGTAGGCAGTCAGAAATACTTGGAGAGACCTTCCTGAAAGAAGACTATGCAGATTATAGCAGTTCACTGTGATATAAGCGTATCAGTACAGCTACATGCCTGCAAAATGCCCTAATCCACTGAGCACAGAAGAGAAAGTCATGATCCTGCCAACTTTTAACACAAACTGGAAGCATGCAAGCATCCTTAGTGAAGCTGACAGAGTGCAGATGTTAAAAATCAGAGACCACCGTGCAACTCTACCAAGCCTTGAAAACAGCAGCAGTCAGAGAAAGCAGTACAATTACAAGGTACGAATTATAATTAAATGAAATGATTAGAGGGCACAGAGTAGCATTCACTTATGCAAGATACCTAGCAAGTCCAACCTAAAACACAAAGACAGGCAAGAACTGTAGCTAGGAGTGTAAATGAAAGACATGTTGTTTCTTTGTTCTGCTATAATAACACAGCCTTGTTCATCATAATGTATGCACAACTACTTGTTCCAGAGAAGATTTTAAAAAAATAAGGAAATAAAGGTCATAATCAAAACCTATGATAAAACTGTTCTTCAGCTTACTATATTTTCAAGGTATTACACAAGTAAGCAAGCAGAAAATTGTCCTGAAATTCACAGAAGCCTTTGAGTGTTTATTTAATAAAGTTGGTATTTTCCCTTTTCTTAAAATCATTGTTTAATTCTGCCCCACATGAAAAATTAAAGTGTGATTTGACCGTTATTTCTCCTGCTGCTGCTGTATTTTTTGACAATGCTACTCACACATTTCTTTTTTCTCTCTTTACAACATTCATGCTTATACATAGCACCCCATGATAACCTGATGTTCCCTACTGAAAGAAATTTCCAATCCTTTAAAAATAGACACTAGGCCACAAAAGCCCAGATATGCCAGTAAAGCACAGAGTTATTATCAATGTGTCTATTGTATTTTATAATAAATATGTATACTTATCTCCAAGGAAGTGACAAAAGCCTTATTAACTGAGGACTGATGTATCAAAAGCTGGCCTGATGTAAATTACCTGATCTATGCATCCATTAAGGTTATTGTTTTCCATATAACCAGATCACAGAACTGAAGGAGAACTCTTTTTTTTTTTTTTTTTTTTTTTTTTTTTTGTTCTTGTGCTCCAAGTTGGCAAATGAGCTCAAGTTCGTTTTGTTTGTTCCTTGTGACTATCAACATCAGTGGTTAAACGCTCAAGGTTTAAGCTGCTGTTTGTAGATGTTCTAATTAGCCAGTTTTACTGAACTCTGGAGTTGACATCTCTGCTAAAAGGCGTCTAGGAAACCAACAACTCTGGAAGAATTGCCAATCCATCAGGTTAGTTAAGAGCGTGCATGTATGGATTTGTACTGAATTATAACTACTTGTTTGGCTAAACAAGCATTAACTCTCACTCTTCAGAGAAACAGTTGTCAAAACTACATCACAACTCTTCACAAAATACACAGGAAAAAGAAAGCATTCCACATCATTAATGGGCATTTCTGGGAATCTAGTGTTTCTGGAGGAAACAGTATCTGCTTCCCCGCTTAATGGGGAAAAACACTGCTAGGCCCCAAAAGGTATACACAGCAAGACAGAAAACATTTGTAAAGTTTTTTTAAAAAAATCCTAGTCTTAGATTTCTTAAAGGTTTTTAATAAATTCAGTAAATTAAAACTATTGCCTAGTGATCAAAATATTTAAATAAAATGCCAGTTCTTACACTCAAAAGGAAAAAGTCATTGCTACAACTATGTGCATTGCAAAAAAGACAATGATCACAATCAATACACTGATTTAGTTTCTTCTTTAGACGTGAAGCATAACTGTCGAGTAAACATTTGGCATTTTAAAAGTATTTTTTGCAAGCTCAAGTTGTGGAATAGTGTTTTATATCAGATTCTGAAGTGCCAGTGATTACAGTGGTGTCCAGCTGCCTCAGTAGATACATATTCAGAGCTTGCTGTAAAAATTAAAGAAAGCAAGCAGCTAAGAATGTAAGATACCCCTAACTTAAGAACTGTAAGCAACATTTAGTGAATTTACACTAGAAAAGCTTTGTTATTATCGACCTTGATTTTTAGACACAATCTTGTCCATTTTCACATCGCACCAGATTATACATTCAATAAGGACACAACCAGTATGCACACCGTTTCAAAAAACAGCTGATTAGCTTTCTTGGCCAACAAATAAAAGTTGATCAGTATGCGAAATATCAACAGCTTCCATTAAATGTGAAAAGACGGCAAAGAGCAAATTCCCAGAAAGGTTTTAATGCAGGCTGCTCATTGAATCAGTCTCCAAAGAAGCCTCTCCTGATTGCACTTTTTAGGTGCAATTACTCAAATATACTGTACTGAACCAAAACTTATTAAGACTAGTAAAACATTCTTTCCTCTTCTAGCAGCAGACAGTCATTTAAGAAATTAGAAGACTTTGTATGTTAGTAAGCCATTCAAAAAATTCGGGATAGTTTTACTGTAAGAGCTCCACACTGTAATAATAACACAGGCATACAGAACACCTTAACATCCATGTCATAAGCTATATCATATTTTCACACTGCAGTGTTAGGCAGAAAATGAAGCCAGAGCCATTCGGGGAGAAACACGGTCCTGTTGTGGTTTTCAGTTATTCTCAATCTAATTATATTTGGAATTATAAATCAAGTATTTCAGTACACGTTAGTGGCATTTTACATATTAAAAAGATCAATTAATGCACTACGTCCTTAGCCAAGCTTAAAATAAATGACTCGCCACTTTCAAACTATAATTTGCTTCAGACAACACAGGCTCCAATTTGCAAACTATTTGGTATGGATGCAGGCAGACCCCACCTTCTGATTTGTGTAGAGCTCCATCCTGGGTAAACACAGGGCTACACCACACGATATGCAAATGCGAGGTATGAACTTCACTGCGTTACCCTTACTAAAGATTTTTGTAAGTCAGACTCA
Organism: Pelecanus crispus; assembly: GCF_030463565.1. Lineage (NCBI taxonomy): Eukaryota > Metazoa > Chordata > Aves > Pelecaniformes > Pelecanidae > Pelecanus > Pelecanus crispus. The sequence continues at coordinate 53,076,275 of NC_134643.1, forward strand.
TTATTGTCAAAGTAGTATTTAAATAACACCATCATAAAAGAGGCTTTCATCTTTCAAATTTAAGCGGTCCTTTTAATGCCAAGTTAACATTATAATGGTTTCTCTATATGGGAGAAGTAAATTCAGTTTGTTCTTTCAAGTATAGATTATTTTTAAGGAAATTTTTCACTATGCATTTCAAATATGATTTCATGTTTTCATAACTGTTACTTTTGTGTTAATTACTGAAAACAAGTCTCTCTCACATCACTTACTGATGTGCAGATATAAATAACAAGAGCTCCGTACGAGGATACAGAATTCCTACAACAAAGCGATATCGCCATTTATTTAATATCTTAAGCACATAAAATACCAGATCACCTACTTCACTTTTACCCAATTCCAAAAAGAAAACAAACCTGAATCTGGTACTATGTTTAATTCTGTAAAGGTTTTCTTCTGCCCCACATCTTCCGAGTATTTAACCTTTGGTCATCTAGTTTCCAGTTCAATTAATACAATTAAAAAAGGAACGGGGGTGGGGGGGGGTGGGGGTGGAATGGAAGAATGTCAAACCAGGCTTCCTCTCATATCTATGCCATGATAGCTACAAGGAAGTTGCTATTGATTGTCTGTTGAATTACAAAAATAAAAAACCACATATAAATTATTCACCAAAATTAGAAAAAAAAAAGGAAACAGATGCTTTTTAAATTATTTAGTTTGGATTATGATATACCTCAGCCCTGTTTCCCTCACAACACCAATAATACTGTTAACCACCGTTAGGAAAGTGCCAAAGACGGCAACGAGTTTAAAACAACTCCAGCCAGCTACCGAAATTGTTGCAGGAGACAAAGGGGATCAAGGTCAGCATTCTTCTAACGCAGCAGCTAATCCACTCCTATGAACGCGATATTGGAACCGGTGGGTGCAGTACATTTCCATGAAATATAAAATACACCTAATGCCACCTGATTTCCCCCGTCCTTGCGAGAGAAGAACCATTTTCCTCTCACTGGACTCAAGCCATTACATATCTGAAGAGAGGAAGGGGAGGAAGAAGAGGAGTTCACCGAAGTTCAGGGTCAGCGAATGTTCACCGTATCCTGTCATCTACGAACTCAAGGCTCGGGGCACAAAAGCTCTTATGGCACGCACAGAAACCCACATATTCTGGGTGTGCGTGTGGGGGGAGACCTGCAATAGGAGCGAATGTGTCATACGTGCGGAGGCTGCGAGGAGAAGAGCTGTCAGGAGAAAGCAGCCTCGTTTGACGGGGAGGAGGCGGTGGGGAAAGGACAGTTACGAACACAGGATCGCCAAAAAACCCCGCGGTGCTCACCGGCTGCAAGCCCCGGCTCACCCCTCGGGCCCGGCTTCCCTCGGCTCCCCCCGCAGACGGGGCTCAGCCCCCCGGCGCTGCCCCGGCCCCCGCGGAGCCGCTCCCAGCCGCCAACGGGCGGCGGAAATCCCCCGCAGCGCAGCCCTCCCCGGCCCGGCCCGGGGGCGCGGAGCGGCCGGGCCAGCCCCGGCCCCGCGGGCTCCCCGAGCAGCCCCCCGGCCCTCTCGCCCCGCCGGCCCAGCTCCCACCGCCCCCCCCCCCCCCCACTCCAGGGCCGCCTTTTCGCCTCCCCCCCCCCCCCCCGCGACGTCCCACGCACACGCAAGCCGAGGGCCCGCGGTGGCCCCCGCGGGCTGGGCCCCAACCCCGCGAGCCGGACCCGCACCCCGGGGCCGGGAGACAATGAGCAGCCACAACTCACCAGCAGCGCCGGAGCTCCGTGGGTCGGGGGCGGTTCCTCTCCCCCTTCTCCTTCCCCCTCCTCCTCCGCCCAGGAGCGGTATCCGGCCGCCGGCAGCCGAGCCCCCCCCTCCCCTCGCTGCCCCGAGAGCCGCCGCCTCCGCCGGGCCGCCGGCCGCGCTCCCTCCCTGAGGAAAGTCACTTTATTCCCCGCTCCAACATGGCTGCTCCCCCCGCCGCCGCAGCCTTCGCCTCGCCGCGGCTCCCCGCCGCCGGAGCGCGGCCGCAGGCCGTGCTCGGGAGCCGCCCGCCCGGCCGCTGGCGCTGCCAAGAGCGGCCCGGGTGGCCTTCGCGTCAGGCGGGCCGGGCCGCGGGGGTGCGCGGCGAAGGGGCGAGCCGAGCCGAGCCGAGCTGAGCCGGGCTGGGCTGCGCGTCCCCGCTGCGGGCTGACGCCTCCGCCCGCTCACAGCGCGGCGGCTCGCACTGAGACGGCCCCGCCGGCAGCCGGAGCGCAGGAGGGGCCGCGGGGGAGGCCCGGCCGCCGGCGACACCTAGCGGCCGCGCCAGCCCCGACGCCGGCCGAGCCGGTGGCTGCGCGGGGAGGGGGCGGCCCGGCGAGGGGGGGGGGGCGAGGGCGGAGCGCCGGGGCCTGCGCCGCGGGGAATGCCCGGGGCGGCGGAGGCGGGGGTCCCGCCGCGGCCCTTCCCCGGGCCCGGGCCGCCCTCCCCCGCGGGACACCGCCGGGCCGGGCCGGGCCGAGGGGGGCGCTGCTCCTCCCTCCTCAGCGGCCCTGCGCGGCCTCCTCCTCCCGCGGGAGGAAGCGGATCTCCGCGGCGGAGGCTGCCGAGGCCCGGGAGGCCGCCCCCAGGCCCTGCCCGCCGCTGGCCGGCCGGGGGCTCTCCCCGAGCGGTTTCGGGGAGGGCAGCGTGGGAAGGGGCGTTCGCTCGCTTCATGTTTTCCGGCTACCGGCAGCGTTTGCTCTTGGGTTCGCGGGGTGATGTAGCTCATCTCTGAGGTAGCGGGCAGCACCACCCCCCCCCACCCCCCCCGCTGACAATTCAGTAACTGAAGTGAAGGGAAGCCATGCGGCTTTTTGAGATCGATTTCTAACTCAGTAGCTACAAAAACATCCTTTCCGTATTTATTCTTGTGGTATTTTCTTTCCTTTGTCTCCTGCACTCACAGTTCCCATACCGTCCCGCGTCTTCCTTGCGATTGCTCTGCCAGTGCCAGCCACGCTTCTTCGTGTACTTAGAATCTTTTTCCTGTGAAGTGATCCAGTTTGCATTCCCTCACTTCTTGCTCTTTCCATCCCTAAATTTCTTAGGCTTTGTGATACTGAAGAAGACCTAAAAGCTAAAAACCGGCTGTTGTGAGCCAGTTATCCTGCACTATCTGTTGTTTTCATATTTCCACCATATTTCCAGAACAAAATATAACAAGAAGGCCAACTCTTAAGTGATTTTAGTAACATGGTTTGAACCTCAAGTACCAGGTCGTAGGTACACTTAGGGCAGAATTTGGCAAATTGTTTGGTTTTTTTTTTTTCCTTTTTGGACATCTGCTGATCCTCACTGCCTGTCTGCTCACTCTCTCTTACTTTGTCAGCTTAAGTTCAGTGTCACCACCACAGGGTCTTTTCTCAAAACGGGTCGCCCGTCATCATGCAGACTGGGGTTACTGACTGACTATGCCAGGCCATGTCACAGGCTCCTGAAGAGGAACTAACTCGGGTCTTTCGAGTGTTTGCTTCGTCACGCTCCTGTACGTGCCGAGGGAGGCCAAAGCTCCATTGCTCTGCAGGTGGATCTGTGCTGTGCTCTGTCTAGGTGGAGACCAGAGTCTATTTTAATCTGCAGCAGCAGCAGCAAGCTCCTGATCTTGAGGAACTCCATGTGCAGCTTATTCCAGCCAGTCCTTCTCCACTGTAGGGCCAAGCGGGAGCTGCCTTTGCAGGAGCAGTGCCAACTGAAAATTCCCCTTCTTCCAGCTCCGTTGCACCCTTCCAGCGGCACAAGTGAACCAAAACACAGACAAATATGTTTCCCTGTAAACAGAAGTCACTTGCTCTTGCCTAAAAAAGGAGTGCAAGCATGAATCCACTTCTGACATGCACACAAATTAGCTTTGCTCATGCTTATGTAGACTTTTGGTGAAATCAGTTTAGGAAAAAAAGCAGTAAATATGACTCGGAAACAAACTTGGTGTTTATGGAGACAAAACATGATAACTGAGGTCTTTTTGAATGTTTTCAAGATGTAGGATAGCTACCTTGCCTTTGCAAAACTTGTGGGATTTTTAATAACACAGAGAAGGCAGACATTCAAGCTTTGAACTTCCTGGTAATGCAAAGATATCCCTCAGAGATCTCCTTTAAAGCTCAGGACCTACCAGTTTTTGCTAGACCTACCAGTTCTCCTGATCTTTGAATGCTAACAAGATGATGTGTGTTTTGTTTTATCTTATTCAATTTGAAGGCTATTTTCGGTAAGTAATATCATTATAAATGATTGCATGCAAGTTTGTTATTATAGACATGATTTGTAAAACAAGTTCTCGAGACAGCACAGCAGTGAGTGCACTTACTGCAGCACGTCCAAGTAAATTATGTTCCATAAATGAGGTACAGGAAGAAGGTGTGTTGGAAGTTTATGAAGCCATGTTTTTGTTTTCAAGTATTAAAAATATCAGTAAAATATTCTTGTTTTACTTTGTGCATATTTATGTCTGCCATTGATTACTTCTGTTATGACAGGAAAGTAATTATGACAAACAAGAAACTAAAAAATGAGCAGTTCGGGTGAGTCACCCAAGAAATAAGGGGTCAACACTGATTGCAGTGCAATGAGAATATTTTAAGGTTTTCCACTGGTAAAGGCAAAAATAATGAGTTGGTAAGTGGGAAGAGTCTGTAACAGTGTAACACTTGATACCCATTTGGCCTTTGTATCTACCACTACCTGGTGCCTTCAGATAAAGAATTTCACACCTGGGCAAAAGACAGTACAGAAGCAAGACAGAGTGACAGACATAAATTCGAAATGTAGGCACTGATTTTGATTAATTTAACCCATGAGTCTGGTTTTATAACTATAGCTATTGATTTGTTTTATTATTTAGTGGAATATGTAGCAATCAATCATATTTCCATCTAGCTAGTCACGATTATTAATATTTTAAACTAGTTTTAAGATGGATTGGTTGGTGAGTGCAATCGGTCCGTTCTCTAAGCCAGTGAGAACGGTGTATGCCCAGGTTACATGGAATGAATTATTGCCACTGGACAATCTGATGAAATCTACATCAGCCATTACAATATCAATCCAGCAGTAGGATTACAGTGCTGTCAGGGGACCAAGATTTCCTGCTTTGAGTATGGATACACTGGCTATGCCTCTGCATTTATTGAACAGAAGGACGTCATTATTTTGTGACGGTAAAAGTATAGGAGTTAAATCAGTGAAATGCACATAATGGTAGATGGAAACCTTACAGAAATGCATGCATTTTTAACACAATGTATGTGGAAAGCAGTTACTTTCCTGCCAAGAATCAAGCTGAGGATTCTGTGTCACAGCAGCAGGAGTCAGCGACCTCGCAACCAGCCAGCAGTGTGGGAAAGCATTGTGCTCAACTACAAGGGATGTGTTCATTTGCAGGGGAAAGGCTGAAAGTCTTGGCAGGTAATTAAAAGGGGAAATGATTTTCAAATACAATATTTTGTTTTGAAATGCAATTGTTTTTTTCTATTGGATGCCAAAAATTTCTGAAGAATGCAATATCCTCTAACTAATTGTATCTGTGCTCTGAGAGAAGAAACAGGGCTATTGTTCTACTCACAGCACGAGCTATTTGTATATTAGTCTGTGTTGCACTCCTTTCTGTAATGATCGTCTTCCACCTACGCAAAACTCCAATCCATTTAAAATAATCAAATTAAGATAGTTTTTTGCTTTCTTATACCAAGCTCGTATTCATATAAAGTATTTTTCAGGTTACTTGGATTTAGTACAATGTAATACTTGCAGGCCTCTAGGCTAAAAAAAAAAATTCCTTAACGTCACTGGAAGACCAAACCCCTTCCTCTTGGCATGAATGGAAGCAGTAAGTAGCAACAAGAAGGTCAGCCTTGCAAGAAACGAAAAGTGATGTACTTTTGCTAACAAGAACTGTAGCCATTTCTACTATGATTTGAGTAACTGAAAACTGGTCATTGACTTAGTTGCACTGTATATTTCAGATAGAAACAGGGAAAGCTACTATTTGTTCTTTGCTCCAACTAATATAAATGAAATCTTTCCATTGACTTCAGCAAGAGTCAGGTTAATCCTTTTAGAAAGAAGTTAATAGCATGGAGAGAGACTCTGTACATTTCTGCCCTGGTTTGCAAACAAACAGCTAGACACTCCATTCTTTCTCTGCTACTGCTCCGAAAGGCAGGACATCTGGCTTTTCTAAAACAAAGATATTAGACCTACCCCAACCCAGTACAATTATCATACTCAGATAGGAAATGGTGAGGTATTTTCTGTAGATTGTCTAAAAATGAGGTTTCTGCAGTAGAAGATAGGTCACTATGAACCTCTAGCCAGTGAAAGAGAGACTTTTTTTGGTATTTTGTTTACATTTTGTGTTGGAGACTAAAACGGGTGAAAAGAATTTGAGTAAAACAATGATGATCTGCAGGTAATGAAAGCTGGTCACTTGTGTATGCACACCTCTGCTGCTTCTCCTTTTCCAGTACCATTCAGGGATATGCTGCTCCCTTTATGAAACAGGAATCTGAAATGGAAGGGGAAGAAGCTCCTATTCTTCTCCTCTCTCTCTTTCATGCAGGTTCAGTGTCTCGGACAGCATAGCAAGTATCTCTTTCTCTTCTTCATTGCAAGTAAATTGCTTCATAGAAATTTGCAGTCATTACTCACTGAATTGATTACAAATGCCATCAGTGAGTCTCAGAACATTTGTACCATTGCCAATTCAAAGTACTTAGTGGATTTGAAAATAAAGCACAAAATACACAGAGACTCCTGCAGTTACAAGATTATAGGTGTCAAACTTCTGATTTTTTCCTTGTTGTAATGGTTGCTCTCTCCAGAGAGTTTTAGGACTTAAGTAAATTTGCTTTCAGTCGTGACAGCTGGTTACTTTCCTGTAATCCTGTTACATAAAAATGAAGTTGGTTCTAGCAAAGATGGTATCTGTTCCAGCAAAGATGAAACCAGACCATTCTCAAATTTATGTTTTTATGGCTGGACAGGAAGGTGTGGAGAGACATGGGAATAAAAGAAGTGGGACCGCAGCTAAAATCCAATGTAGAGAATATGAAGACTATGAGAAAGGGACATGAAAATGGAACCAGTATACATAGTGGATGTTGGAGGTAAAATGAAGTACAGGAAATCTGGGGACAGAATGAAGTGGGTTGAGGGAAATATAGGCTACTGTAAGGAGGACTGAGTACTGCACACATTGTTCTGTGTGTCACAAGTCAAGGGTATACCATGTATTGTTGATGCGCAGAGAATTCCTTATACATTCTAGAGATCCCTGTGCATGCTCAGATCAACTACATTTTGGAGTTTTTTTGTGCACCGGCAGCTGGCTGTCAGGACTGCTTTCAAATTTATAATGGTAGCTTTTGAGATGTCAGTGGTCTATGCAAAACAAGCACTAAGGTAAGAGAAGGGGGACAGGAGGAGAGCTGGGATGGATGAAAAGAGAATGCAAGAGAGAAGATATGGGAAAAGAATGCAGGAAATTAGGAGGTAAGTAGATGTAGGGCTTTACCTGGCAGTCTAGGCCAAAGGCTTTTACTGTCTTATAATCTTAGCAATACTAAATATGCAGGGTAGATAGGTAGAATTAAGATGTTACTTTTTAATGCATTACCGCCCCAGCTAGTTGCCCTACTCTTCTGCTGAAAGTTGTTACACCCTGAGGGAGAGGAGACAGGAACCGTACCCGTTTCCCTGTATAGTGTGGCAATTAGTTTTAACCACCAGTGAGGACATTGAGGCAGGTGAGTCAGATGCCTATAGTTTCTTCTGCCACACCTCCTACAAGGACGGTACCCTCTGGGAGGGACAAAGTGGTGTGGTCTGTAATTTTTTTTTTAAATCAGCACAGCCAGATCAGTCAGGCTTCTCTTCACTAATTTTTGCTGTCCTATGAATCCTCCTGCTTTAGGCAGCTGTGTGTATATTCATATCTTGGTGCTAGATTTGGAAGACTGCAACTAAGTGAGAGAGAAAAAAGGGTGGCATAAAACCAGAAGGGTACAGATGGCAGCTCCTACCTGCTCATGGAAAGAAAAGCTTCCTCTTAGGTGCCAGTGAGAAAACTTTACATTTCTGCATGTGCATTTAAGGTTGAATTTTGATCCTGGGCCGGCTTTCTTATGAAGAACCAAAAAAAAAAGACGACTGAACTAATATGTAACACGTGGAATATTTCTGACACCGAAAATATCAAAGTGCATCTTCAAAGGAGATGAATAATTTCTACAGATGTAAAGATAAAAAAAGGTCACTCATAAATTCCAGTTGGTTTAATTGTGGAATTCCTCACTGATTTCTTTTTGTGTAGGTTCTTGTTATTTACTTTGCCAAATCGTTGATTGATCAACTGAACTGTTCTCTAAGTCAAGCACAGCATTTTTCAAGGTCTGTTTCAGCACAGTATAAAATAATTAGAGCTATAAACAAGAAAGAAGCAGGAATGCCACAAACCCCCACATATCTATTACTTGTCATCTGTAGAGTCTAGCTGTTACCACAGAAGCATGTTAAAATTAAATGCTGAGCTTTATTTAACGTACTTATCTGTTCTCTCCTTCTTTGCCTTTACCGTTCTTATTCCAAAGCTCTTTTGTTCACCTCACAACATGGCATATTCATGGTCATGTGGATACTTATAATCCACAATCAATTGCTGTACAATTATACTTAGCTTTTAAAAACAAATGTTCATTTGGAGCTTTTGTAGCCACTACATAGGTGGCTGTTACAGTTAGTTAAGTATTTTGCAGGACAGATAGTGATTTATATCAGATTGTAGACCATACGGAATTTAGGATTAATGTCTACTAGAAATTAAAAAGAAAAATAATAAAAAAGAGGATGGAAGTATGTATTTGAAATTCAATATTAGCGTGATTTCATATCATTAGCATTCTCATGCAATATTTTGTTTTAAAAATTAATTTACCTTTTTTATAATTCATCAAAACAGTTTATTTTGCCCACCAATAAGCTCTCCATAGAAACAGTCGTATCTTAGTAACATACCACAAACAGAGTTCAGGAAATGCACTGCATCTGTGTATACTACCCTTAAGGAGATATTTGTAGTTGTTAAATGAATAGGAGAGTTGTCCTTCTGCAATTGTAGCAGGTGCAGCACTGCAACACAACATGTCTTGGTGCCTCCTAAATTGATCTCCTTACGCGTGAGATACAGGCCCCTTCTACCTGCATTATTCTTTGGCCTTTGTAGGAGCACATCAGCAAAGATATCAAACTGCTGTCCATTACAGCTGGGGTTTTATTTTTTGGTTTTGTTTTAGTTGGGTACTAGCCAATCAACTACATGAACACTTTTTGCTGTTGGCCATTGTCAAATGAATTCAAAACTGTTTTGGCTACTGCCCCTGATTTTTTTTCCTAGTCCTTCTACATAAAAAAATCTTGTCGCTGGTGTCACCTCATGCAAATCTGTAGCTCTGTCGGGCACTCCTTTTCCACCATGTCAGAGTCCAGCTGGATGACTCCAGATGACCCTAGCTTTACCAGCTCTCTTACTGTTTTTCCTCTTTCCTTTTTGCTCTTCCATGGTTGCTGTAAGGCACCTGTTTGTCCCCTGGCAGCTAACTTTGTTCTCTCTGTTCCTTCCACACGCATCTCTGAAGTGATCCAGGGGAACGATTACGAGGACATCTGAGCTTCTCTGCAGCACCGTGTCGATATTTACAGAGCTGATTATTAGCAAGTTAAGCATATGACTACACCGTAAAACCTACTTAGCTTAACTAGCGCTTCAGGGGAGAAGAAGCGGGAGTTAAAGAATGGTGCAGGGCCTATGTGTACCTTACGTGTTTGGCCTGGGCCTCAGTCCCAGATTGGGTGGGGGCCGTGCTATTATTTTGTCCAGTTAGAAGGGGATGATGCATGCTTTTCAGCTGATTCTTAGACCACTTTTTAGTTATTAATTGCTGCATCCCAGCTGAGAGTAATGTCTGCCGTGGCTGGTATTCTTTTCTGATTCAAAATAACCCAGGTTAACACACTGTAGAGTAGAGGGTGTCCTAACCCCGGTCCTCCACAGAGGCTTTTAAGATGTCAAGCAACAGAACATCCTATCCCAGGTTTTGATTAAGGGAAAGAGTGGTTATCAGCTTTGGTTTCAGGCCCAGACTAACCGAGGGAATGAAGTAAAGATATCTCTTGTCTCAGCATGCGGTTATTAAAAGAGCATGTCTGGAGGCAAAGAAGAGGCCTAGGAACCAAGAGAAACCAGGCAGATTTAAAAAGAAACTCTTTCCCTCTGTGTGGGGAGAGAAAGCATGTGCTGAAACATGGTTTTAAAAATTCTGTTTTTCTGTAGTTCATCAAAATTTGCAGCACTAGCAGGCGAGCTATTTCAGAATAAGAAATGGGGACACCGGGAGGGGTCTTTTTTTTGTTCCAGGGGAATGTTAGAGTACTATGAACTCCCAGTGATGTTTTAGGAGGCTGAGTGAGGATGAAAGAAGAGGAGGCTGTGGTGTGAAAAAAAGCAGCAGAGTTTTAGAAGCCATGGGGGCTTTTACACGCCCCTCTCATAACCTGTGTATGCCCAACCCACCCTAGAGGCACTCTTCCCTCAGTTCTCTGTGGCCATGGCATCTCCCTGCTCAGGTCTCATGCAGTTGTCAGTCCTCACTCTATAGCCTGCATCATCTTTCAGCAGCCACAGTTCGCTTCCTTTACCTTCCACACGGATGGTAATGGGGCAGATCAGGGACCTTTTCCTGGTAGTGAGAATGGATGTGGAAAAAGGAAGACAGAGCAATGATAGGAGAGCAGGAAGGCCTGCAGGGATATTGAAAAGTGGTCTACATGGAGGCAAGAGATGCAGCCTAAAGCAGCTGATCTCCTGTCCTAGGCCCTAGCAGAGTTGGCAGATTGCTGCCCTCAGCAGCTGTCAAAGGCTGGGTCTACATTAGGAATTTGTTTCAAAGCAATAGTGCAGTTTGAAGGAAAATCCTGTCATTGTTTCCATTTACCATGTGGTATTTCAGTTCTCAGAGTGATTTTGGTGCATAGAAACCAAATTCCTTAAGGAGGAAATGAAAACAGAAGCTCTGCTTCAAATCTGCTCCACATGCACCCTAGTGCTAATGGGGACAGTAGGTTCCAAAATAGCGTGTGAGCTGCATCGTCACAAGGTCCTCTAGCACATACCTAACACTTCTTCTCCTGAGAAAGCTTTGAAACACATGTGTAGCGGAGGTGTTTGGCTCCGGGGACCAGGCTAAATATAATCCAGAATAAACCCCCGAAACACATATCATGGAAAAATGAGGTGCCTCAGTATCAACTGTTTCATTCTACTGATCCACCTCTCGTGCTGAATTACATTCTCATGAAAATACTGCCTATTTTACCTGTATCTTGAGCTGGCTTTGGAATATGGCAAATTTAACATAAATATATACCCAGAATGTTTCTTGTATCTGATAGGGGGGATGTGCACCCAATTTAATTATAGATGTTAGCTTTTAAGACAGCTCTTTAATCACTATTAAAGTTGCTCATCTTAACTTGAATGGAAGAGATACAGCAAAATCTGCCAGCAATCACAGTAGTAGGTATGCTGGAAGCATAGCTGAGGATACAGGGAGAGCTGTGGAATTGTACCCCAGGATGGGTAAAGGCACATGGGCTGAAAACTGCATTCAGTAAGATGCCTACCCACCAAGAAAAAAAAAAAAGACAGGCATAGCTGGGTGAATACCTGTGACAATATCATTCTTTCTTACACAGAAGCTACCGCGTGCCTGCTACAAGAGTAGAAGAAACTGAACAATATTTAAGCCAGAATGATGAATAGATGTAGCAGTCAATACTTACTAATATAATCACAAAATGATATAAATTCTTAACTGTTGTATTGTCTTCTTTTTTCACTTTTCCTATGATTTCCATTTATTTATGAGCTCCTTTACTTGCATAGCTCAGTGACAGCACTGATCTAAGCTTCTGCAAGTACTCTGTACTGCTATTGTCACTTACAGTCAAGGTTTAGTTATAGCTGCTCCTAGGAGCCATAACGTGCCCCCATCCCTCACATATCCTACTGTGAATTGAAAGTTCTAACAAAATGTTATGAAAGGGCATGCAAGATTACAAAGACATTTTTTGGTATGGAAAATTCTCGTGTTCTTTAGGAAGCTGTAATTTGTACAGTTTAATCTTTTCTTCTTACCATGTCAGATAAACCTAGACATTCTGCTCTCAGATGATAGCACGTTTGGAGATCTGAGAGAAACAGGGAGCTGCTGGAACATATTGCAGAAGCCTAAAGCACTTAGCAACAGAGAAAGAGTGGGATGCAGCAACAGAAGCCGGAATGTGGAAACAAGTGACATCGAGGCGGCTGTTTGGGAAAGAAGAGCTTTTACTTTGTTTATAATTTCAGTAATTCTAAAGAACTTCACAGTGTGGGAGGTCACTGTGGTCTCTGACTCTGCATGTATTCTTCTCTGTGTGACTGTTTTTCAAACCCCTATGATAATTATTACCCAAGAGTGCTGGATGTATTAATTTCCTTTTGTATTTCCTGTTTCTTTCAAAACCCAGAGAAGTAAAATTAAGATACTTGTTTTGCTTCAATTTATCCTGTTAAAACGTACTCATGTGAGATGCGCTATGAAGAGATGTGTATCGGGAAACAGCTTGATTGCAGAACTTGATTCTCCACATACTAATATAACTCTCTTTCTGCATACAGTGAAGCAGCATTCTTATTTTGTAATAGGTCCAGTCTTTAAAATCGTAACATGTTCTGGAGTGATACGAGGATTTACCGTGATGATTTTTAGTGCTTTGCACTAGAACATCCTGGTAGTGTACACTAATGATGGATGTCAAATAACTAGTAAAGGGAAGATGGCTGAGGTGCTGACCAGGATAAATAGAGTTGAGATAAAGAAAAAACGTCTTCAACGTCAGAGTGAGTTTTAGAAGAGGATTCAGAAATCAGTGTGTTTCTAGGCTCCACAGGTCCCACTGAGGTAGAAATGATCTGGAGAACTGGAATTTTATTCAGCAATTGCTGGAAACTATCTTACTGAATGCATACGCATCTGCTAATGCAAAAATCTCCCTTCATCTGAACAGTTATTGTGCAGTTTAAATGGAGGGGCTGCACAGCTCTAGGGTTGAAACAAAGGACATAGGCTATACAGGATGCTTAAGGAATTTGGAAACCTTATCGTAAACATTACATTTTGTATTTAATGAGGGTTGAACTAGCCATTAGCTTGTATTTTCTTTTTCCTCTCTGTCAATCTCTCTTGTGGTTTGCATTATTCAGTAATCTAATTGTGTCCACTTTTCAGGTATTCTCTATTGAAAATAATAGTCAAAGGAAATGATAGAGATGTACTAAATTATGATAATAATAGAGGTGCTACAGAAATGCATAGAACAGAAAAAAAGATGAATAAATTCATATGTAATAATGATGCCCAAGAAACTATTAGTATTGAAATCTACCAAATTTATCTACTCACTGACTAGTACAGTGTAGAATAGTTTCAGGTTACTGTTGATATTCTTTAACTCCACATGTGACCTGTCATTGAGTAACTGGCTTTTTAAAGGGAACTGGATTCAGCCTGACTAGTGATCAACTGTTTACTTCCAAAATACTGCAGTAATTTCAGTTTTTAAAATGCAGTAATGACCTCACACCAAATGGCAAAATTAAAAAAGAAATAAAAAAGTCAAATAAAATGAAATTAAATTTAAAAAGGACACAAAATGAAGTCACCAGACCAAAGGTGGGTAACAAATGTGTTACCAAGAAAATTAATAAAGTACAGAGATATCCCTAGATTGTAAGAGAAGTGTAGTGTAGACAAGGCATTATCAAATCATTCAGGCTACGACAGGATGAACCTGAAAAGTCATCCCATGACACTTACGAACAGCAATCTCTTCAAGCCTTCCAAAACACACTGGGACCTCTTACAGCTCATTAAAGAAGAGAAGATCATCTTGGCCTGAACCTCCCTGGCTTCCTTTGCTTAGGAACAACCCTGAAGAAACCTCCATCATTTATAACCTCAGGGCAAAACACTTTCCTTGAGGAAGTTTCCCACAGGTCCTTGTCTGCAAACTTCTCAGGGACTAAGCGCCAGACTGTCTCTCTGCATTTTAATGTCTCTCTTCCATATTAATCCCTACAGCGTCCCAGAGAGGAAGTATCACCTGTTGAAGAGGTTTAAAGACCTGAAATTCCAGCACCATTGCTAAAACATATGCCTTGACCTACTCCCACTTCATGTTTTTCTTTTCTTCTTACTGTCTACTTCTATTGCTCTCAGCTATTGCCTTTCTCTTCTCCTAAGGAAGAACATTATCTCATTATCTCGGATCTCTGCTGCACCCAGCATACATAATTGCCACCAACAGCCCTGAATTCTCTGACTCAGAAAATGCAAGTCAGAGGCTTGAGGGAGCTCCACCAGCTCTGTGGAGATCTGCCCGACCCCCTCACCTTCCCATTCAGCACTCCCACTCTCTGCCTTCTCTCCAACCGCTTCTCCGAAAAACATCTCAGATAATGGAAATTGCAGGAGTGGTAACATTAGCCCCCACCTTTGCCTCTGCTGAAAATCATCATTTTTGTTTTTAGACGGTGCAAAAGCTTTTCCAAAGACAAAAAAAGAAACACTTCAGGATGCTATTGATACTATATTCTTCACTATAACAAATTAAGGCCCTTTTTCCTAGAAAATGAGCCTGGAACCCCCTTTTTAATGTGTGAAGGCAGCCAGCAGCACTGTCATGGAGGGAGCTGGAGCTAGATACTAGTCAGGGTTGCTGTTATCAAAGGGAAGTTTGCCTGATTTTAGATCTGAGAAACTGAGGCCTAGGGTCTGCCACAGCTAACTTAAATCTTGTTCCTTGCCCAAAAACCCAAACCACAACAAACGTATATATGAAAGTGAAAGTACCTCTTTTAGGAAGCATTCTGAAAAGGTATTACTTTTCCATTTATTTCCCTCTTCTGTCCAGACCGTCTCTCACTATTCTCCTGAGCAGCCTCTGGGGCTGTACTTGAGAGACCTACTTCCATCAGTGTTCAAGGCATGATTTCCGTTCTCTTAGGAGAATACTCCCCTCCTGAGACTCTTTAGCATCATAGGCACTTAGGCTGCTGCAGCCCATTTGCCTTCCTTTTCCTTTGCTGTTCCTTGTGACTTTTCCCTTTCACCCCGTTGTTCTGTCTTTGCATCCTTGCCCAATGCTTACTGTGGATTCCCATATTCTCTCTGGGCACCCTCCTCTTCTCCCCCCGAAACAGAATACAACTCACATGCTCTTTTCCGTCCTGTACAACTACAACAGAAGTTGTACTATCATCTACTACAGTTCCTTCTCCCTGTATGCCAGATGCTGCATCTTACAGCCCTTGAGCTTTCCAAGGCAAATCGCAGTCTCTTACTGCATCCCACTAGCAACAGTCTCTCCCGTCTTGTCATCTCCATATTTTCATGTTCCCAGATCCTTCACTTAGGGCACCTGTGGTACTATGAATACTGGCCATTAAATGTGCACCCACACTATGCAAAGTAGCACCGTATCAGAAATACACAACATGATCCCAGATACACTAACTTCAGAGACAGACTGTTCTGGTACATCCTTCTGCTGTAATTACGTTGTTTTGGTATTTCCACACAGCACAGCACGATGCCAAGTGGCTAAGCCTGTTCAGAGCTGGCGCAGATGCTGCATCTGACATCAGATCAGGCCTGGCAACAGAGTCATCTGACCCCTGACTGAAATTGGGATTTGGCATTATGGCACTGGTCAACTCATTTCCTTTTCTTCTTACGCTTCCCTGAAAACACACCAATTTTCACTCTCCCTGAACTATCAGGCTCTTGCCGACTACAGGTCATACAGGGGCTGAAAAGTCACAGAGGAGAAGCACATTCTTTGGAGTGTGCATGTTGCTAAGTGAGGGCTAGGTGGGTATTGCTGGAGTATCTGAAAGAACAGCAGGAGCAGTATTATAGTAGGATAGACATTATTCTCAGACATGCATCTTAGTATGTGTTTTAAGGAAATTATTATGGGTTCTCTGGAAGAACCATGCATGTCTGCAGCATGTATAAGGGCAGGCTCTGTATTCTCTCAGTCCCTGCAAATGATTGTAGTAAAACAGTGTGAACAGAGCCATCACACTGAACCTTCCAGTCTGTGACTGATCTGCTGCCTACCAACTGAGCTGCACAGACAAGTGGCCTCTGGGTTAGGGACAAGTATTTACATGTAGATGGCCTATGGAGAGTAGCCTGGAAAAAATGGAGGCTCCAAGGAAAGTACACGATGCATTAAGTTTCTTATTTTAAGGAAATAAACCAAAGATCTAAAGAAAAGGACGTTGTAATTCCAGAGCTGGAGAACACTTTTATGTAGCAGACCTTAATGACGTGGTCCTTTTTTCTTAACTAAATCATGGGACAAACTACAAACCAGGAGCATAGGCCCTATTTGTAAACTTTAACCTTGAAACAGATACAATACCATATGCAGTGCGCTATAATCACTGCAGTTTTGTCATCTCTGTTAATAGTACTGAGGAAACACTGAAAATCTCTTCAGCTCTTTGAAACAGACAGAAAATGTAGTTCTGTGACAAGTAAGAAATCATGTTTAACTTGTGGCATAAAGTTTGTAAGCAATTTCTCTCTCCTCTCTCTGCAAAGAAAAGTGTGGGTAGCAGTGGTATCTTAGAAGGCTTTTTTTCTTCAGGTATAGATATTTTAAAAAGCAACTCCCCAGAAATGGCATAATTGTTTTTCATACTGCTTAAAAAAATCTTGTTTCCTAATTAGCAAAGTAGGCTATGGCTACATTAACAAGGAAAGCAGTGCAATTGGGGCAGATCTGTACTGTGAAACAATTAGTCCCAGGGACCAAATGTTCACATAATGCCCTTTTCGGGGGTTTTACTTTGAGCTCATTCTAGTCTGTTCCTACAGACTGAATCTCCAGTACCAGCTGGAGGATGTCAGGTGTGCTCGTGGAGCGCCCATTTCAGCTTAGTTCCATTCAGAAGTTCAACCCATGCACTCAAGATCACTCCGTAACATGGATCAAGTGCAGGAGCTGGGGATGCTTCAAAAGTACACTCTTGATCCAAACCAAATTGCTAATGTAGATGCATCTCTAATCTCAGATCTACAAATTAGCCTAGGCTTTTTTCATTCATGTCTGATACCTAGTGATTATGTTTCTGATGACTATATTTAAGTTACCTTTGTGCTAACTTAAATGGATATATAATGCTTTATTTCAGTGAAGTTGTGTCTATCTTCTCTAAGGAATCATTCTGTCAGTCTTATAATGGGTTTATACAGGTACAACATAACAAAATTTGCTCCTTTAAGTATAATTTATTAAGCAACTCTATTGTTAAGAACACAGAAGAAGGATTAAAATCTAGTTCACTTACTTTTGGTTCTACAAAGGTAAATACCATGCTTTTGTCTCTAAATGTGATAGAAATGCCAGAGTATACAAAGTAGATCTGATCAGTGAAAAATAGCCATTTTAATATATCCATACCTAACAGATGAAAAGCCATATGTCCACTTGAAAGCATTTTAGCAACATTTTCAAAACTTGCTACCAAAGTTTCATCTATATTCGTGTGGCCAAGGTCTACATACTTTTTATTATTGCATCAATTAAACATGGTAAAGTCCTGACAGCAGTTTCTATTTTTCCTAAAGTGCCATCATGTAGGGAAAAGACAATAGTTCGATCTTTCTAATTTGAAATTCTGAGGGAGAAAAGGGTGAAGATTACCATTTTATTTAGAGCATCTATTGGATGAAACTAAAAAAATGTAAAGAACAGACTGATAGTATGCTGACCAGAAATGTATATAGTTATATATATAATGTATATAATTGTCTTTTGGGTTCTATAAAATGGCAATACAAATTGCTATGCTAAAGGAATGGATGGTACTGTTGATATATTTGTAAGGGGCTAATTGCATGGGTTCAGAGTAATCTTTGGAGATTGGGAAGCAGAAGTCCCTTGTTCATTAGAAAACGGATACTGTAAGAATTGTCAGCTTGGCAGTTTAAGACTTTAACAGAATGATAAAACTGCAAGAATTAGGACCTATTGCCTTTTTTCACTAAAAACCTATAATAGGAATATTGAAAACAGACCTGAAAAATGTCATGTATAAGATCTCAAATTAAAAATATGATTGAAGGATTCTTCACTCACAGAACTTTCCAAAAATTGCTGTACTGTTTCTTAAATAGGGATTCCCAACAGACTATATATATTACAGATTATTTGCTGATACTGCTTTATTCATTTTTTTCCTTTGTTACACTTTGATGCTAGATGAAAGTGTATGTTAAGGCACACAAGCTAAACTTTATTGAATTACTAAGAACCAAGACCTTTTTTCTGTTATTGGTCTGGCATTTTATATAGATATGTATCTTCTACTGCTTCCCTTTCTCTGCATTCCTTTTTGTTCATCTCAAAAGAGAGAGCTCTCAGCCTAGAGATTCACATGAGACCAGCTCAGTCCTGGAATACTACTCCATCCGAGTTCTCTCTGCATCAGAGAGAAGTTCAAATGTACAGCTAATAAACTTCACTTAGTCTGCCTAATGAGAGAGGTGTGTTTACAATTTTGTGGAGGGTCCTTCAGTCTGAGGAAGGATTAAATTATCTCATTCTGTTTGATAAAACAGTGTTTCCAAGTTCTCTATTGACATCTAATGTAAATTTAATAAAGTGTTATAAAATTCTAAAGTATTTTTAAAGTAGACTAAATAAGCCCTAGCCAAAACTTCTAGTAAAAAGACAATCTGAATAAAATCAAAACAGAAAAAAATTCTAGGCATTAAATAGAAATAATAATAAAAATGCATGGCAAACAAGAGTGGCTCAGAAAAAGAAGACAGAGATATAAAAGTATCAGCTATTTCAAACTTATTGCAGTCAAAACTAGAAATCACTTGCCACACTGATTATGAGATGAAGGACTAGACACCAGGAAGAGTAATTTTCTTTTTTTTTAATAAAAGCAGTCCACTCCCATAAATCATTTGCATACTACTATTCCTTTTGAAACTAATACTGAAATTAATGGTCTGCCCTTTAAAGTGTTAAGGGAAAACAGGCTAAAGCAAGACTTACTTCAACCATATTAGCTCTCACAGATCTACTTCTGCTTTCCAGCTTAATTTCTGTGGGCTTACATATCAGTGGCAATCAGTGGTTTACCACCAAAAGAAGTCAGAATCCCTGTGGGAAACACCTGCCCTTCTACCCATTCTTGTTAGGAGTTGGTTGCAAGTCTGGGATTTTAATCTTCCTTCTAGCAACTATTTACTCTTCTTCAGTGCCATTATACTTTTTGATATTGTAGATTTTCCTACAGCCCTACTAGGGATTTAATAATCCAGTATCTGCATTTCTATAGATATACTGATAAACACATAATACTGTTTCTGGACAGTTTTTATTTCATAAAATATAATCAGGCAACAGCACCAATTGCTCTAAAAAGAAATTATTCTAATTTTTACTTAAACAGAAATAAAGGCAACATGCCCATGTACCACTATTCTAGAAACTAGAAAAATAACCTTCCCACATGTATGTAGACTGCAAACCAATTACTTGTTCTTAAACATTAGTTTTCTAAAATTCTAAAGTACTGAGATAAAAGCTCACAATGACATACATTATTACATATATCATTATTAGAAATAATATATACCAAGATAATATAATAATATATACCAAAAGCTCGGAATGGTATATGTTATTAGAAAGAATAACCTGGAAAATATAATTACATAGAAAAATAAAAGAAAGTATTGTTGAAAAATCTGAGATAGAATAAGCAAGGCTTAAAAACCAACAAATAACTGCTCTTCCATATTACATAATTTTCTACTGCTGACTTCCAAGCTGCTAAATCTCCTAGTCCAAGGTCAGGCTATTGTCCAAAATAATTCCTGTCAGCTGCTTGAACAAATCTCAATCAGCAGATACTTTGACCTTGGAGTGAAATATTCTGGCAAGTGAGTGAGAAACTAATAAGAATGGAAAATGGAAACAATGATGCCAAAAAGTTTCAAAATTCATACTGTAATGCAATAAGAAATGACCTGAACAGAAATGCATTGATCTAAAAATATTGGAGGTCATCACCAGGTTATTTTAGGTCTCCCTTTGTTGCCAATGGTTAATTCCTAGAAGAGTCTATTTTGATCCTGTGAGTACTCCTGGACCAAATGCACAGCAGAGAAAGTGTCATGATAAGGATGCATTTGGCTACTCAGGAGTTATATATACAAACAATAGTGTTATTTCCCAATATAATTTCTATCTACAGCATTTGTAGCAGCTCAGAATTATAACAGCAAATGTGCATCAGGAGACTATGAATAAAAATGCACTGTCATATTTGGCTTCAAGAGAGATTTGGGAAGGTTTTCAGAACTAATTTATTTCTTAGACTAGGCTATACTTCCTCTCATTTAAAGTTTGTCTTGAGAATCTTTATGAAATGAAGAAAATGCATGATGGTTTTAAACAAAACATGTCACTACTTTTTTTCCAAAATCAAATCTTCACTACTAGATGCCTAGCAATCAGCTTAAGCTGAATGCAGCTAAAATAGAATTCATTTCTGTTCTCCATCTCTGCTACTTCTTTTCTCACATTCCACAGAAAATATAACCATCTTGCCTGTCTCTTGGCTCAATAAATTGGATGTTGTCTTTAGGTCAGGCCTCTCCCTAGGTTTTTATACATACAGCTAAGTGTTCTGCATTTTTAGTGTGTTTCTAAGATGCAGCTTTCATGCACATCACTAAAAATCTTGTTCAGACTTTCGCCCTTTCATGATTGGAAGGGATTTACAGGGCTTTTGCCCAGGACTTCTTTACTATCACTCTAAACTAGCCTTAGACATAGCTTCTTCATTAGAAGAACCCCTACAGCTTTCTGAGTTTTGAGATGAGATCTTTGAGTGAGACAAGAAGTTTACCTCCATGATCTGTCTAGCGAACCAAAATTAGTACATCCTCAGAAGAAATATTTGCAGGTCCCTGAAAGTCTTTCCAAAATAAGCTATATCAATTGACACCCACTTGAGTAGAATGTACTTGTAAACTAGAATAAAGCATATCTTAATCAAATAAAGAAAATAACAGGTATTTTAGGCAAACTATCTCGTTGAAGCAATAGTTCCATCTTTTGGCAAGTCACTAATGGACTAATGTGTCCAACTACTACCTTTGGTACTTAAGTCCATAAAGCAAATCTCAAAATCTGTTGTGTTTCAACTTAAACCTCTTACAAACTCAGGCAACTATATAAAAAAACTGCTGCACCTCCCTCCCCAAAGACCGGTTAACCCACTCAGTGCATAACAATACAGCCTGAGTGGGTGAGTCAAATCTCACGGATTGTTCACACAAATATTACACATTCCTACACTTTCTTTGGGGGGTAAAAAAAAAAAATCAACTGAACACGATCACTTCTCCCATATAACACATCTTCTGCAAATCAACTGAAATTCATCTATATGCCTAAGAATACTTCCCTAATGATAAAAAGAAACTGAGAAAACCTTTTGGTGAGCATTCACACTCACAGTAAAAAAAATATTACTTCCATATTATATCCTTGAAAGCTTACACTTCCTCTTTAGAATTTGGCACTGAAACCTTTCATATGATACAACCAAAACACAGTGACAACTGTCACCCCAAACTCGAATGCAGCTCTACAAGAACCTGGCAGTTGCACAGTTCTCAGTCATTGCAGTTCTTTCTCATGTTGATCACTCTTTTCCCTTCTTCTTACTACACTGACACACTAGATCAGAAAGGAAGCCAAGAACCATTTTCAAGTAGAAATTTAGCATTTCCTTCTCTTAGCATTCACTTGCATGAAAACTGTCCCAGATCTGCTTTTGGCATATCTTAAAAGACCATCAGTTGCTTGTCAAAAGATTCACAAGGTTCAGCTACCTTGTTAATGTATGTTCTGGAGTTCAGAGATCACTCCATTGTTTGACAAATTTTACATACTGCTCAGTGACAAGGACAGCACTGGAATACTTTACAAATATGTGTCACCATCTCAGTAAAGGACTCAGACTGCTGCTTTGTTTGAAAAGCAGTGCAATCTTTCCTCCTTAGTTGCTATCTGTATTGTGTCCTAAATAAGCCATTTCCACCATCTTTTCACATTTCCCTACCTTTGCAGTCAGGCATGTACCTTCCTAATTCAGGACATGTTTCTTCATGGTACAGCAAAAAATACAAATGCTGTCAAATCATGACAGTGTATCTCATCTCCTTATTAACTTTTCCATTGAAAGGCAGCAGGTAGCCCTTAGATAAGGTTACAAATCCACAAATTCTGTTTGAAATGTAAAGGCAGATTTAAGTAAGGCAGCTGAGTCTAAAGACACTCACTATTGGTAAGCCACAAGCAGCTCTACCAAACAGCCATAAAACATGAAGGGCAGAGGGATGGGAAGGAAAATGGTGACAGTATAATCCCTCATAGCTGCCCATAAAAGCCCTGTATTCCCACATCTATCTCATCAGTTGTTGGTATAGGCAAGTGCCACAGATTTTGACAGCAATAAACTGGCACATCTGCTGCACCTCTCTGCTTTCTGTACAGGTAGTTATTTGAAAGGTACCTTGATTCCAGCAAGTGGTTTGCCTCCAGTAAGCTTAGTACAAGTTCGTCCTTTTTCTCCTCCCATTGGACAACTTTCATCACATTTATAAAGTATAATCTTGGCATTTGGCAACTTAGTTCACCTCTTCCAGCTATCTGATGGCTTTTTAAGCACCTTATCAGGCATCTTAGAGCTATTCTTTTGCATCATATCTGATTCCCGTATACCATGTGAATAGCAATACTATACTGTCATAGACGTTTCTATTGGTCCTCAACAATGTCTTCCTTGCCTAACTTGCAAACTGAATTTCTCCATAGGAATCAGCACATACCTGCCACTGCTTCTTTTTCTAGAGTTACTTGTTTTTTAAATCCAACAATGCACTGCCACTCAAAGGGGGAGAACAGGATTCTCACTGGCACTTACGGCTAGGCAGGCATACCGCAAGTAGACTAAATGCAGATCCCAGTTCTGAATATGCTGGTCCATAAATATGTTAAACATTATTTTAAAGTCCCATGTCTTCATTAGCCTATCAGCCTGAAAATGCTAAGTGATGGTCCAGAATCACCTCAACTCAGACTTTTTTTCTAAAAACAACAAGAAAGAGATGAGATAAATGTAGCTTTTTCATCTCTGGGGACTGTCAAGTTATCCTGCAGAAGTCTGGTAATACAGCATCCATCACTACCTCTTGTCTCTGAATATCAAGCAGCAAAATCTATAGGCACCGGAAGTCAGGTGTACATTTGCTACAAGCATCCTAGGAAGGGATCTGAACATGCATCTCAGAATTACTCACAGGAAACAAAGTTTGATTGAAGGACTAAATAGGGTTTAGCAGACGTTACCTCAGCCCCTGTACCCTGATACCACTGGACACTCTTCCTGCCCAACTCTGCTGTGATCACACAGTGTTTCCCCCCTTTGTTTGCTCTTAATAACTCCACTGCTGTTCACACAAGTGGAACTGACACATGAGAAGTAAACAGGCAACTTGATGATTTAGCAGCAAAGTTTTTCCCTGTTCCGACTCAAATGTACTCTTGGCCCTATAGCCATGAGAGCAGACAGTTCCTATATGGGTTTTTACTAAGTTAACTCTTTGTGGGTCCTTCTATTTCTGAGGCAGCTTCCTTATATCTGACCTGGCAACATTAAATCACAGGTTGCTATGAGTGCTCTGCTTGGGCCAATCTAGTTACCTAAATTCCGTTCCTTGGGATCCTGTCTGTGCCGAGTCTCCTATAAGACTATCATCTCACCTAGTTTCTCCCTAATTTTACCGTAATTCTGATTACTATCTAAATGTTTACCTACCAATGATGAATAAATCATTAGTCTTCCAATCAACAAATCACTTTTTTTTAGGGTGTAGGGACATAGATAATTGGAAGAATTGCTGTAAACTTTCCAAGTCGTACAGGTACTGATGTGTATACTCCATTTTTGAGGAAATTCTCCTATCATGGTTGCAACTTCAACAGCCATCACTCTCTTACTGTTTTGTATACACCAAGCTTTTCTCTGTAAACATCAGATTATGCATGCTGTAGGCTTCTGAAGAACCTATAATCCTTCTTATGTTAAAAAGTTCTATTCATTTAACTATAACCCTTTTTGACTTTTGGACCCATTGAATGTTAGGTGGAGACTATCTGAAGTGTAAATTTGAGTCGTCTCCAGAACAGTAAAATAGGAGTCAATATTGTAAGCATCCAAAATTGAAATAACATACATGCCATCATGCTTGCTGCAGTGTAGTTCCTTGCTATGGTTCTCCATGGCTTTCCACCCTGGGTGCTGAGAGGGTCACAACTGCCCTCCTTACACTAAACCTCCACCTAGCAGGGAGTGTATACTTCGACCCTGTTGAGCGCTGACCCATGAATTTTAGACTGAACACTCTACATGAGCTGGCTGATCAGCTATGCCCTGGTTAACCTCCCAGTTTAAAGCTTTAAAAAAAAGTTTTTAAAGCTTTTAAAGCTTTAACCAAGCTTTATCTTTACATAGTTCTGTAATCTTCGCCTTTGGGAAATGGCTATACTTCCTTTCTCTTACTGTTTTCTTTGACTCCGTTTGTTTCTATGGCTGAAATGCTAATTCAAACTGCTAATGTTACATTCAGTCCACTATCTGCTAGCCAAATATTACAGAGATGCAAAGTTTTACTCAGCAGTCTCGTTTCCAGTCTCTCTAGTTGCCCTTGAAGCTTCTAGGCACTGCTGCTTTGTTAAGTCCACGATTCTGCGTCCCCGTCAATGTGAAGATCAGCCCTTTAGGATACAGCACCATCTAGTGAAGCGAACTAGCTCAGATACTCATGGGGACTTGAAATGGATGTCACCAGCAGGCTCACAGTGGCACAAGCCGCCTTTCACAAGAGGCCAGTGTTTATTAGTCATCTGGAATCCATCACAGGAAGTTCTTTGGTTAGCGTGGCAAAGCACAGACAAAATCTTTAAATGTAGCAGTAACTGGTCTCCGAGCCAAGTTCTCATATTTCAGTTGTCTTGTAAAATTTCTCTGTACCCAGTGATTTCTAAATCCCAGCATCAGCACCTTTGTGCCATGTCTTTTCATTGCAGGCTTCGTTTTTTACTGCCTCCACAGAAATCTGAGGAACCCCCTCCCTCTAGCACTCGGCCATTTGCTCCCACCTAAATGCACAGCCATTGTCGCTGCTATTAACTCCATGCATATGAATCGCCTGTAATGATTCCTTGCTAACACCTTCCTGTAGTCACACAATACCTGCTGGGCGATGGATCCACACCACTCCCAGCAAGTAACAATACAAAATCAGTGTGTAAAACGAGTCAGACGCGTTAGTCATAATTAAAATTTTTGCATGTTCCCCGTAGTATCTAAATGATTCACACATCATTTCTCTGGCCTGGCTGATGCACTATTTTCTGTTTCCAATCATTCAGCATGCTGATGCTGCATCTCTCCAGTCGTTCAAAGCATAGTTCCTTTCCTATCATCTCTGAATTACTTGGATGCACTTTTCAGGTCCTTCTTCACTTTACCCCTCCCTATTGATCCTTTTCCATTCAATGTCAAGAAACTGCCTCCAACTGGCCCTGGCTGCCGGGATTCATTGCTCAGTCAGCACATTTCTAAGCTTTCACTGTCATGTTTTCAATTAAGCTGTCCCTTACGCTCATCATGACGATGAACATGGCAACACAGCCGGTTTCCTTCAGACCCCTCCCAAACCCCTTTACCATAATGCCTGTAAGGAACTTGGTAACACACAGGTTGCGATGGCCACCTCCTAATAAGGGCCTGGTTGCGCCCTAGTTTGCCACCTTCTTTTTAACAGACAGATATAACCGTTTTAGAGGGTTAGCACACGTTCTTCTTTTATCTGTAGTCGTGCAGTTGGCAGGCTCAGACATGCCTGATGAAACACGTTATTACAAAAAACGTCCCATAAGGTACCTCCTGGCCTTGTCCAAGCTTCCTCCCGCAGCCTTCGCACGGCAAACCACCTCGATACTGCTGCCCCGGCGCACCGTGCCCGCTGAAGCTTCTTCAGCTACCTCTTTGGCGATGTGTAGCCTCAGGGAGAGAAAAAGGCGCTTTCACCTGCTGGGGAGAGGTGCGAGGACTCACGGCTCGTACCCCTCCGGCCGCGCAAGACCCCTCGCTGCACCCCCCGCCCCAGGGGGGTGGGGGGCTACCACCCGACCCCCGAGCCGAAGAGCCCTTCCCCAGGGGGTGAAGGCAGCTTTCATCCCCCGGCCGCCCCTCCTGGAGCGGGGGGCGGTCAGCGGGGAGCTGTCAGCGCCGTAGCCGGGCCCCTGGGGCCTGGGCGGCCGCCCCTGCGCGCCCCGCCGGGCCGTTGCGCGGGGCCGTTGCCCGGGGCCGTTGCCCGGGGCCGTTGCCCGGGGCCGTTGCCCGGCGACGCCGGCGCGTTCCCGCCGCGGCCGGGCCGGAGCATGGCGGAGCCCGCCGGGCCGTCGCTCCCCGCCTCGGTCCCGCAGCCCCCGCCGGCCGCTTTCTTCGGGGCCGTGGCGCCGGGCAACCCGGTGGTAGACAGCTTCGAGGCCGAGCTGCGGGACGTCCTGGGCTTCCTGCGGCGGCTGGGAGGCGCGGGGGAGGCCAAGCCGCAGCAGCACGACCTGCACCGCCGCGGGTAGGGGCTGCGCCGCCGCCCCGCGTCGTCTCCGCGTCGCCACCCGCTCCGGGAGCCACTTGCCGTTCCCGCCTGCCCCTGCCTCAAACCCCCCCTCCAGCCGCTTCCCCTCGGCCGCCTCACGGGAGCTTTCCGCGCCGCTTCCCGGCGGCTCTCGGCCGGCCCTTCCCGGCCCGCCGGCCACCGCCGCGGCGCCCTCCCGGCCCCTTCCCTCCTTCCCGGCTCCCTCCTCACGCCCGCCGCATCCCACAGGCCTGGGAGCCGCTTCCCTGCCGCTCCCCCTGGCCTGGGAGCCAGCCAGGAGGTTGTTCTCCTGGGTCAGCATCTCCAGCTGCGCGCCAAAACACCGGCAATCCGTCCGTCCGTCCCCCCCCCCCCCAAATCTGAACACCTCCTTTTTTAGCACTTCCTAGAAGCTCATGCTTTAGGGAAAAAGCACAAGGTGGTGTGGAAGTTGGCAGCACCGCTGTTGGCTGTAACAGAGCTGCCTGAGCTTTCCGGTAGGAAAATCCCTTCACAGTGCTGGAGCAACTGGCAGCCCACCAGCATGTGCTACTGCGTGCGAGGGTGAATGCGTGTGGGCACCTCAAAAAGATGCGCTCACAGTAGGGCTACATGAGGATAACACCGCACAGCTCTTTTTGTGCATATGTCTGTGTCTACGTTGGTATATTTTTATACCCATAGATGCAGGCAGAGCATATGGCAAGTATAATTGTGCATATTTGTTTGCTCGCATACATGCATATCTGTGGGCATGCATAAATCCAGACTTTGTAATGCAGTTAAGACAGAGCAACTGGAATCAGTGTATGATTCATAGTTCATGCATATGTCTTTTACAGACTGTGCATTTCTCATGTAGCTCTACTGCATTGAGGTACATTATGAGATAAAAGTTCAACTGCTTCTTTTAAGGTAAATGGCTGATTTTCTGTCATTATTATCTGAGCAGTGTTCTATTCTAAATTTACAGGTCTTTAATATAAAAAATGAAGGTTTTCCAGGTTATCAAAATTTCATTCAAAAACAGCACAGAAGTTAGGATACAGGGTGGTTAGCTTATCACTCACCTGCAGCTTCTACCCTTATGTATTTCACTTGGTACTTTCCTAGATGTAGTCCACAAACGACCCTTCTCTGAAAGAGCTGTATACATTTTCAGGAGGTACTCAGATTCTGCTGCCTGGCATTTGTCTTGCCTTTTCTAAGCCATCTGGATTTCTGATTTGTTCATGTGCTATGTTCATCCTCATGTCTAGGCCTAGATCTATCATGCAGGTATCAGTCTCCAGGCTTTTGCCTCTAGTGTTTTGAATCTCAGTATGTTGGCTTTTTGTATTGCCTCAGCAGCTGATTTCAGTGCTTTGCTATTTTTAAGCCTTTCATTTATAGCTTCAGACCTTTTTTTACTTTAGCTGATCAGTATTCTTAATTTGAAAGTTATCCTCTCTAGGCCCCTTAGAGGAAGGAACACCACTCAGTTGTTTCAGACACCACCAAAATTACTGATAATGACCACATTCATTGTATCTTCACATTCATTGTATCTTCTGGTTGGGACCTGGGCATGCAGAATCTGATCTATTTGCAAATGTCATGCCAAGTTATCAGTTTTTATGAACAGTGTCTCTAAGCCTTTCTTTACCTTCTGGAATATTTTGATCTGAGTGGGCTCTGTCTTTTTCAAACGGGTATTTTGTAGATGTGACCCATGCCCACACATATCTCAGTTGGCATGAGAGCATTTTTTCATCCAAAGAATTCTGCAGCATTCATCATGGAGATGAGGACTAATGCTACCTGGTTCTTCATCCCAGAAGTCACTGGTAGTGATGATCCATTCGAGGCCACACGTGGAATACTGTGTGCAGTTTTGGGCCCCTCAATACAAGAAAGACATTGAGGTGCTGGAGCGTGTTCAGAGAAGGGCAACGAAGCTGGTGAAGGGTCTGGAGCACAGGTCTTATGAGGAGCGGCTGAGGGAACTGGGGTTGTTTAGCCTAGAGAAGAAGAGGCTGAGGGGAGACTACTCTCTACAGCTACCTGAAAGGAGGTTGTATCCAGGTGTGTGTTGGTCTCTTCTCCCAAGTAGCTAGCAATAGGGCAAGAGGAAATGGGCTCAAGCTGCACCATGGGAGGTTTAGGTTGGAAATTAGGAAAAATTTCTTCACGGAAAGGGTAGTCAAGTATTGGAACAGGCTGCCCAGAGAGGTGGTGGAGTCACCGTCCCTGGAAGTGTTCAAAAAACAGGTAGACGTGGCACTCTGGGACATGGTTTAATATGTGGGCACCAACATGCCTACATGGTGGTGTTGGGTTGATGATTGGACTGATGATCTTAGAGATCCTATCCAATCTTAATGATTCCTAGTTTTTACTTTCATTATAAATAATCCCGCCACCAAGCCAGGAAACATGAAATTGCTACTCTACCCTTAATTGGTTTAGTGGTGGACTTGGTAGCGTTAGGTTAATGGTTGGACTGGATGATCTTAAAGGTCTTTTCCAACCTAAATGATTCTATGATTCTATGAAAAATCCAGGGCATTGAGAACATTGTGTAACATGAAGCTCCCAGTAGCTCTGCATCCTCCAGCATTCTTCATTTGTATAGGGGTGGTACAGAGGTAGAAGGCTGGAATTCTGATTGTTAGCATATGTTCAAGCAGCTAGCAAAGTCATGGATATTTATTTGTGATTATGAAATTTCAGGGTTGTTTCTCCCTTGCCTCTCATTGTTTGATAACTCGAAGTTGGAGCGTTGCAGAACCAGCCTTAGTTTAGTTTTTCTTAAGAATTTCTGAAGGTAATGGCTATTACAGATGCTTTCCTAAATGCTCTAAAGACTTCTTGCTATGTCATTTGTCAAGCTAGTTTTCCTGGCAGGGGTTGAGATCAAAGTGGTTTTGTTATTAGAGAAGCAAGAAAACCAGCTTCCACATGGCAGCTATGTTCAGTTTAGAAAAATAAAGTTGTCAGCTTCATTCCTCCAAGGCTGTCAGCTTTTGGTATTGATAAGTCAACAGTAAGGTCAAAATTTAGCCGCTTACAGTGTTCTAATGTAAGAAACAAAAATTACTGAGGACCTGCCCTGTACTGGAATCATGAATATTTTCAATCAGAGAAGTAGCAATCAAAAGTATTTTTCCCTCAACTAAATGAGAAGTTGTTTTACCCAATTTCTCTTGGTAATGGGGCCATAAAAGGATTACCTTGAACTATTGATTTTATCTCATGTTGTGTGGCTTAGCCACGCTTATTTAATAAGGCATCTTTTGATCAGTATCAGAGAATCCTTTACTACCTGTAGTAAAGACTTTTTGCCCGGAAGTGTAGCCATGTGGGCCTTACCCTGTGCACACTATTATGGGTTGACCTTAGGGAAAATTTTTTTTATTATTCATAGAGTGGTTGGAAATGAAGAAACTTCACCTCTGAGCTCTGACAGCCCAGGTTTTTTTTAAGAATTCACTTGCTTAACTTGTTATTCTGGTGTCCTACAGCCTGTTTAAAGGAAAGGCTGATGAGCTGTTTGGGAAGTGTCTCACTCTCCTCCTTTGTCTGTGTCAGAGAAACATTCCTGTGTGGTGAACTCACTAACTAGTCATGGCATTGTAGCAGATAGAGTTTACCTTAATCATCCTATTGAAGTGGAAAGTCTAGTCAGATTTGTCACTACTTTACTAAACTAGTTTATTACAAATTTGTTACTCGTTTATTACATCTAAGAATCTCGTGTTAATAAGAGCATTCAAAACAAAAAATGAAGACAGCCTTCACTGGGGACTTTCCACTGATCAGTCGTAAGGAAGCTTATTAGTCTCACCTTCCAGAGTTTTATCCATAGTCATTCTTACTATCAGTTACTTTACAGCCTTGCAACCTGATAATTACAGTTTCTTTTTTCCTTCTTTCTCCCTCCCCACCAGTAGTATCCATCAAGCCTCTTGGACTCTGGAAGTCTTTTCCTAAGCTTCTTCCCTTGACAGTCCAAGGGAACTCTGCTCAGATGCCTGACAGATTCCTTTGCTCTTGGAGCCTCTTTGCAGATTTATCCCTACTAACTGGAGTGGGATACTTCTCTCAGTGTAAGTGAGTAGCCACCCAGACTGTTAACTGTTTATGGATAGACCACAAGGGACTCATTCCCCATTTAGAAAATGCTCTTCATTAGACTGGGCTATGGTTTCCTTTAAAAACATAATGCCCTAGAACATTTTATTCAGATTGTTGCTTTTGGCCTAGTTTGTGCTGTTACTGCCCTTTTCCTTTAGGATGCATCTCTAGAATGCCCTACTTATTTCTTTGCTGTTTACTTTCAAGAACTGAGAATTGTGCTGAGATGATACTTGTAGAAAAAAAGGATTGTGATTGTTGTAATGCTTTGGTGTAAAGATCATTTTGACAGGTTTCTCATACAGCCATCTGTTTCACCTTGAAATGTGAAGGTGGCTTGCCTCACAGCTTTCTGTGTGGAAAAAATGATGTTACTTACTGTGCTTTTTTTATTGGGAATCTTCTTATAAGCTGAAATGAAGAGCTGTCTGGGAGACTGTGAGAATGGATTCTAAGATCATGAATGTCAGAAAAAGCTTAAGAAAGCATCTTGCATTCTAGTCTACCATCACTGTTTTAAGAGATTGAAAAGTTCCAGCTACCTCACACCAGTTAGCACAAGGTTTACATGTGAGAATTCAGCTAGAAGGTTATTTTCAAACATTAATTTCTCTCTTTTCAGTTGTTTTCCTTCCTCATAAGTTGCTACATATGAATAATTTAGATGTTGTGGTTTCACAAGGCACTCTTTGCTGAGGTTTCTGTACAAGTGATTTGTTAAGAGAATAAAAGTAAGAGATGCAACACTGTCAATACTATTAATAATTTGGTAACAGGATTCTTTTCTGAAAAATCCTTGTGCTTATTATTGGTCTGTCTGATCAATCATTGTTTTCCAGTTTGAATATAGCTTTTTTAAAGAAGACTAGGGTGGAAAGGTTGTACACATGAACACACTAACCCATCAAACAGCAATCAGTAGGGACTATAATATTGGTGTGATGTAGTCAGTTCCTCTGTAGAGGAGGCAAACTGCATAGAGCCGGTTACTGTTTATGGGAGGCTTGCTGGTTCAGCCAAATAAGTAATTTGTTACACAAAGTCATCCTTGATGACAGCTGTGGCTAAAATAACAGGCAGAGGCAACAGAAGAGCATTGCAACTATTGCCATAAAATCCTTTCTATTTTAACAAATGTGTCATTTGCTTCTTTCTGAATCCTACCATTTATGATTTAAAATTCCTGAACATTTCATGCCAAATGCAGTTCATCCTAGAGGCTTTCTAATGACTTTCTTCTTTTGTGATTCATGGTATAGCTGTATATATATGAGCTCTATAGCTTTAGGTACTGTAGCTGTATATACTCTATAGCTTTATGGTTTATTCCATGCCTACCAGTTCCTAAGTTTGCTGCTACCTGACATGCATTGTTATTTTGGGATCTTTTTTCCTGCTTTTTTCCATTTGTAGTTTCCAGTCCAATAATTGCTGTGAGCTGTAATCCATTGAGTTTCTTTAAATATCAAATTGTTTCTTCAAACAGAACCTCTCAAATCCTAGCTGAAAGGTGGGACAGATTTTCCACTTGTGACCATATTTGAACAATGCAAAGGGATTAATACTAAGACATTTAAATGAGAATTTACACAGGAGAAAATTCATCACATTTTAAATGTGTGATAAAAACTGGTGACAGAAATGAAACCCAGAAATATCCTTGGCTGCTTGTTAAATCCAGTTTTAATAAGCACTTGTTTTGAAATACATAGAGGTCCAAATAGATTTGGAAGAAAGGGGTTTTCACAATTTGAAGTTTTCCTGATTTGTTTACTTGTTATGACAGGTCTACTGCCAGTTTAATCTGAAACATTTTCTCCTGTATTTTTTTTTAGAGCAAATACTTTGTTTAATATTTGGATCAAGTATAAGCCTCGACTGCCAGAGTGGTATTACAATGAAAAACTTCTGAAAGTTGGCGATTCCCTTGCTCAGATCAAAGTAAGTCATATGGAAACAGAAAAGGCTCAGTCACAGTCTTTGTTTCATTATGTTTCTGTGCTACTTTAATTTTTAATCATATTTTACTGGAAGCTATTTAGAAAGTAGCAAAATCTTTTACAAAATAATTCCAGTGAGAGTTTTGTATCTCTTGCATATATAGAAAATATAGATTTCTATAATAAATTTTCTATGTATGTATTTCCTCTGTACCTGTTGCCTTTTTAAACACCCCCAAATCATTCTTCAATATTTGCTTGAAGTTTCAACACAGTAGAGTACAATATCTGATGTGCCTCTAGACACTGCTTCAGTACAAACTGACAATGATGGAGCAGTGGTGGTTTGTTCCACTGAAATGTCAACTCAGTGATCAGTTAACCAAAAGTGAATGCAAAAAATTATCAGCAGGGGAACAGAGAATAAAAAACAGAGTGCAATTACACATTATACAACTATGTGTATCGATGGTGCTCCTGCGTCTTGCATTCTGTGTGCACTTCTGGTCTCCTCCAAAAAGGTAAATCGCAAGTAAAAAAGATTCAGGAGATAGATTTTTGAAGACCTGAGAGTATTTGGGGGATGTTTCACTACCTGATAACTCTACTTTTATACTCTTACCTAGTAATCTGTTACTGGCTACTGTTGGAGATGGTATACCGGGCTAGTAACTATTGGTCTGACTCTCAGTAAAGCTGGTTTTATGTTATATTCTTATATAATATTTGTCCTTTGTGTCTGCTGGGAAAAACCCTCAAAGGCATGCCACTCGTTACCTCAGTGATATTTGTGTCAGAAGATCACTGGGATCTGAAAGTCTGGGACTTTCAAGGGTAATTACTAAACAACACTCAGAAGCATCTCAAAGATATACAGTTGAAAGCTAGTTGTAAGTCATTCCTTTTAGGATAGAATAAGGGTGTGTGGTCCCGAGTGACACAGTTATGAAGCAGACATACTGAAGGATTACAGAGTTATAGGTTAATTTATTATAAAGGTTCAGTACTTGAAAGGTTTCTTGAGAGAATACACTTAAAGGTTGTAGAGAACTAGCATAATTTAGAGTAATTTAGAGTAAGGGACAGCTCCTAAAGAGATGCTATCTGCTTAGTGTGATTCTGTGTTTGTAATGATCCGTTGATGGAGGTTTCTACTTTTTGCCAGGAACATATTAGAAGGTATTTACTTGGTCAGTAATACTTTCCTAGTTTAAAACTCTGGCTATTTAGTGTGTCTGTGTTATGAGACAGTCAAGTATACATTTTAACTATGTTCTTCAGTCTTTCAGGCCTATTTCAGACACAGATTTTTGATATTAGTCTTCTAAAAAATTGATTGTAACAGAAAAATTATATTTATAGCACAAAAGTTAGTGAAAGTCTATAATTTATTAGTAGAATTCTTCCATGCTTTTGGAAAGTTTTCTCTAACTTCTACTTAATTTTTGAACATAATGGGAATAAAAAATTAGATTAAAGCAATTTTGTATTTTTTTCAGAATAGGAGTATTAAATTTTAATCCTCCCCCCCCCCCAAAAAGAAAAACAGATAACTGACATTGTGTTTAAACTGAAAATGATTTTTAAGAACTTTCTATTGACTTTTGCAGTAGGAAAGCAGTTAAATGCCCATTGTTACCCGTATTCGCCCTTTTTCACTCTTTGCAGCATATGACATGATTAGCTTCCCTCTTTTCACCTAGAAAACAAGAGAGCATAATTGGAAATCATAGAATCATAGAATGATTTGGGTTGGAAGGGACCTTAAAGATCATCTAGTTCCAACCCAGCCATGGTCAGGGGCACCTCCCACCAGACCAGGTTGCTCAAAGCCCCATCCAACCCAGCCTTGAATATTTCCAGGGATGGGGCATCCACAACTTCTCTGGGCAACCTCTTCCAGTGCCTCACCACCCTCATAGTGAAGAATTTCTTTCCTATATCTAATCTAAATCTACCGTCTTTCACTTTAAAGACATTGCCCCTTGTCTGTCACTACATGCCCTTGTAAAGAGTCCCTCTCCAGCTTTAGTGTAGGCCCCCTTCAGGTACTGGAAGGCTGCTATAAAGTCTCCCCAGAGCCTTCTCTTCTCCAGGCTGAACAATCCCAACTCTCTCAGCCTTTCTTCATAGGAGAGATGCTCCAGCCCTCTGATCATTTTCATGGCCCTCCGCCAGACTTGCTCCAACAGGTCCATGTCCTTCTCATGTTGGGGGGCCCAGAGCTGAACACAGTACTCCAGGTGGGGTCTCATGAGAACAGAGCAGAGGGGCAGAATCACCTCCCTTGGCCTGCTGGTCATGCTTCTTTTGATGCAGCCCAGGATACGGTTGGCTTTCTGGGCTGCAAGTGCACATTGCCGGCTCATGTTGAGCTTCTCATCAACCAACACTCCCAAGTCCTTCTCCTCAGGGCTGCTCTCAATCCATTCTCTGCTCAGCCTGTATTTGTGCTTGGGATTGCCCCAACCCATGTGCATGACCTTGCAGTTGGCCTTGTTGAACTTCACGAGGTTCACACAGGCCCACCTCTCAAGCCTGTCAAGGTCCCTCTGGATGGCATCCCTTCCCTCCGGCATGTCGACCACACCACACAGCTTGGTGTTGTCGGCAAACTTGCTGAAGGTGCACTCAATCCCACTGTCCATGTCACTGACAAAGTTGTTAAACAGCGCCAGTCCCAATACTGATCCCTGAGGAACGCCACTCATCACTGCTCTCCTCTTGGATATCGAGCCATTGACCACAACTCTTTGAGTGCAACCATCCAGCCAATTCCTTATCCACTGAGTGGTCTGTCTGTCAAATCCATGTCTCTTCAATTTAGAGACAAAGATGTCGTGCGGGGACAGTGTCAGATGCTTCACACAAATGCAGGTAGATGACGCCAGTTGCTCTTCCCTTATCCACCAATGCTGTAAACCCATTGTCGAAGGCCACCAAATTTGTCAGGCACAATTTACCCTTAGTGAAACCATGTTGGCTGTCACCAATCACCTCCTTACTTTCCATGTGCCTTAGCATAGTTTCCAGGAGGAATCATAGAATCATAGAATCGTTTAGGTTGGAAAAGACCTTTAAGATCATTCAGTCCAACCATTAACCTAACATTACCAAGTCCACCCCTAAACCAATTAAGGGTAGAGTAGAAATTTCATGTTTCCTGGCTTGGTGGCAGGATTATTTATAATGAAAGTAAAAACTAGGAATCATTAAGATTAGAAAATGTAGCAAGATATAATGTATCAAGATAGTTTGATGGGCCATCTGTTGGAGGGACACATCCAATGAAACTGTTCTTCCACTAGTATATCCTTTGCTTATGGAATCCAGCAAGGATAAATGCTATTTATGCTATTTATGGAAAGCATTTATATATGGCTATTAGGTGAGCTTTTCCACAGAACTGGGCAAAGGTATGAGTATCATGGAGATGTTACAAAGTCTTATATATCCTTCACTGCCTCTGCCCTAAAGAATTCCACAAAAGTGTCTTGTCTCCTGAATAAAGAGCAGCAAGCTGAAGCTGAATGTCAATACTCACTGGTAGGTTGAAGAAGGCATATAGAAGAGTCCATAGCTGTGGGGCCATTATAACTGAAGGTATAGGCTCATGGTATAAGTTTAGGAATACTCATAGAAAATCTTAAGGAAACGTCAATAACTACATTTATTAATAGCCCCTTCACTGCCGAACCAATTTCATTCACTGTTTTTCCATGTTCATGTTTTCCTCAAGTTTTCATAGCTTCTGGGCCCTAGGAATTGCTTGGAATATTGCATGAAGCTTTTAGTACTTGGGAACTCCTGCTTTCACAGTATACTCAGTAAGAAGTTATTTCAAAAGTATCAAACCCTGCTCTGTGTACTTTGCATTGGCTTCCCATAGCACAGCTCAAATGTGGTAATTTGGTCCTTATGTTCAAGGTCCTTAATGAACAGGCCCTAGATTGCCTAAAAATAATCCAGAATTCTGAGTAAAGACCTCTGCTTGCAACTTCAATCCTCTCATGTAATGTGGTTTTCTACAGTAAAGGTAAAGTTAGCAATCTTGTAGAAAAAGTTGTTTTGCTGGCCATTTTGAAATGAGCTCTCTTTGGAACTCCGATTTTTAACTGTGTTTCTTTGACTTTACAAATGTAGTTTTCATTGTATCCATTTTTTTCCCTGGAGAAAATAGGAAGAAAAAATATGTGATGGATGTTAGTTACAAATGTGTTGCCTTACTGGAAACAAAAATGTGGTGTAGCACCAAGCTCTGTGATAGGTGGGGTAGACCCTATTCCATACGTACCCCTCTTGACTCCTAGTTGAAAAATTCAACTCCTGGTTGAATTTTAAGCCACTTTTATGTTATATAATATTTAATGATACATAGTCTTTAAAATTGATTATTGAATATGACTAGTCAGTGGATAAGCACCAGCTTAATCTTCTGTCCTGCTATTTTTTTAGTGCCTTCTCACTTTAGATTCCTTTCTATTATACATCTGCTATGTATCTTTTAGGACACACCTAAATTCATTATGTCATATATCTGGAAATTAGCCCATTAGTCATCATACTGATCAATACTGACTCATTTTTTTCCCTTCCCTCTCTGCCTGTATCCGCCTGTTATCTCTGGTCTTATACATATATTTTAAACTGTTTGGGAGAGAAATTACCTTTTTGCTATGTATTAGTAACTAGCTTAATGGGATTCTGATCCATAACTTCAGATTTTATCACAGCCTGAATCTATGTATTAGATTACACAAGTGACCAACTGTGCATAGCTGTCCATGGAAAGTAAAAGTCTCTGTGTATGGCTGCTGCTTTCACACAGCAAAGAGGACAATAGGGCCACATGAGTTAGACTCCTCAGATGGTTAAAAATTCAGGCTGTTACCATGGTGGTAGGAATTTATATTGAAAAAAGTGGGTGCAAGGAAATACTTCTGAATTTTCTGTGATTAAAGATTAAAGGATCATTTTTACAAATACAAATTAGTTACTTTTTCCCCAGAATTTATCATGACTGGTGTGTGTGTGTGCTAGAATTAGCCAAGTTGGTAGAGAAACCTCTAAATAATCTTTGCTGCAGGAAGTGGTGGAGGTGATTCAGTAAATGGCACTTCCACATCTGAGTCAGAGCCATAGTCTCAGCATGATAGAGTGGTTCAACATGCTGCTGGGGAGCTCTGTTTTGAATGAGACATAAAGCTCAACATCCTGTTTGTTAACAGTTCTTAAAGAACCAGTGGCAATTTTCAGGTCTATTAATGCTGACTTCTTGGCCATATGTAAATTCCAGTTGTCACTTGTTTTATTCTCTTTTAGTGCATCTTATTCTTCCTCTTATTCTTTTTCTCTGCTTTTATAAAAAAAGGGCTTTGGCATCAGGCAAACAGGGGAGAGGGAAGTGGTGATGTTTGTATATTGTTTATAAAATTCTACATTATGAAGTACGTTTCTCAGAAATGTAGTATTGTTATCATTACTGTTGCAAAGGTGCAAGACATTCCAGGAACCCTTTGAGTTTATTACATTAGCCCAGCACCATACTTTACAATTGTTCTCGGATATGTCATATTTATGATTAAAATAAACAGAAACTCCCAAAACATAAGCTCTTGTTTTAAGTACTTTAACCTTTCATATGCTGAGAGTTTTCACATTAGAAATGACATTGCTGAATATTTGTATGGAACTTCAGTGTTTTACTTCTAGCTGCTCTTTCACACTGATACCTTTTTACGTAAAGATAATGGAAATGACATGTTTTATAGAAATAGAAATGTAATATACAAACTATAGAAATAACATATTGCTTGCTTTTCAGGAATATAAGTTGGCACTTCTACAGTGCTATGGAAGATACCTTCAGCAGTTCATTTCTGTAAACCTTGATGATGCCACAGATGATGTACATCAGTTTAAATCCACCTTTTTTCCAAATGGTTTCAGAGACAAAAATGCAGCACTTACGGTAGGTTTTCAGGGTTTTTTTTGGTCAAAGACATTCACAGATTCAAAGTAAGTAGCCTGTTTTATCCTCCACAAATGTACTTGATATTAATTAATTATTAAATATAACTAATCTTTAATAGTTTGTCTATAGAGATTTTATTGAGATTTAACAGTCAAATGTATAATATGAACATCCAGAGTTGGTGTATGTTTTTAAGAGGATATAAGTGCTTATGCTTTTGTGGCATAAGCCAACCACTATTAATTTAATGTTAAAAAGGCAATTTTATCTGAACAAGTTATTCTGTAACTGTCTACAGCAGTTTTTGCTCTGAAATAGTTGCTATTAGCCACTGTCAGAATCAGGATACGGGCAAAATTTGATAACTGTCCTGCAATTGTTGCAGAAATTTCTGTACAATGTGATCTAAGAATTGGGCAGAGTGCAAGAGAATTAAAACATTGTCTGTAATTTGTACCATAAACGTACAAAAATACTACATGTAAAAAAAGCTCATGACAGTAAAAAAGCAGGATTGCCTTAGTATCAGTAGCTTACTTGCTCACCCTGAAAAAAAGAGGCAGAATGCTGAATAGTTTCGTAACTGCTCTAAGCTCTGGGAAGCTGAGTGACCTCTAGAGTATGTTGGCATCCTTTTGTGTTAATTGCTTATTGAGGTATGGGCTTGCAATTTATCATTTGTTATCCATGGAAGGAAGTGTTTCAGTAGGTTTAGGGGGAAGGCTAAAAACATGTTAGATTTTATCTTAAGTAGTTCTTTGCTGAGAAGATTTATTTTCAGTACATGGTCGATATTTCAAAGTAAAGTAATGCAAGTTATTCTGTGATCAAGAACAACAAAAGGAAATCATAGGCATCTCCTGTGTATTGAGCTAATCAAATTCATATTCCTCTAGTCAGAGTTAGATTGTAAATAGGTGTTTAGTGAGGAGAAAAAAGCAGACAGTTTGCCTAAAAGCTAGAAGCAGATGTCATGATCGAAGAGATCCTCTGTTCATGTTATTTTTTGTTTTTCAAAAGTAGTTCAGCTTCCTAGAGAGAATATGATCAAAGACTCTGTTAATCCATTTTATTTTGGTTTTCAAAAAATGCTTTGTAAATAAATTTGAAGTTCCAGAGATAGTTTCTCCTGTTTTCTATATGTCTGCCTAGACCTTGAACCAATCATAGTGCCAGATGATATAATGAGTCTATGCTAAAATGCTCGTTCCATAACTTGGCCTTTAGACACCGAGATATCCCTGCATTTTCAGATATGGAATCTAGTTTGACAATGATCTCTACAATCGGAAATGGATAATGATAATGTGTCAGATGATTACATCTAAAGGCTTTATATGTAAATTTTTTGCCAAGTTTCTGTGGCAAAGTTTCTAGCTTTTGTTTTTTAATTTAACACTAAGAAAATCACAGAAATGGAGTTCCAGGGCTTGGAACTTCCAGTTTCAGAGAATTGACTGCAAAAAATAGTATAAATTCAAAATTTATCAGGTTAGTAGGCTTCTGAGAGGTTGATAGTTACTGACTGGCTGTGTCCCACTTAGCTCCTTTTCTCACATGTTGGTTTGTTCAAATGATACTGTACTCCAGACAAGACTGAGATCATATTATGTTAGGTTTTACAAGGAAGAGAAGGAACAATGCATCTGTAGAAGAGAAAAGTAACAGATGAGAGTGAGAAATAAGATATCTGTGATATGGATAGAGAAGTGCAGAAAAGTTAGGACTTGCCTTAATTTACAGAGGACATCTACAGAGAAGCCAAGAATTAAAGCCAGATTCTTTGAATATCAGTTTAATGCTTCGTTTATCCTTTCTTCCTATGCCTCTTTCAGCAGCCCTAGTGCACTAGGTGCATTTTCATCCTGTGACGCAGTGGAAACTTACTCAGGCTAATGGTACAACAACCTTAAAGCTTTAGCACTTTCTCCATGTTCTAATTCTTATTTCAATGTCACTCTGATTTTTTTTTTCTGGTGTGTTTGATCTTTTAATACTCACCATTTTGTTGTACTTTGCTGATGTAAAAACTGACATAGGCATCTATTTTATTTATATATATTAATTCTGCATGTTTCCATATGTTTTAGTTCCATGCTTTGCAGGAGAGGAATGTTTGCATTTATCAGATGGTTTGCAGCAGTGACAGAAATCTCCAGAATGAAGGGTCCCTGCAGACTTGTTTCAATGTCTTGTCCTCATTACGACTCACTATGCAAGTGGCTCTACCTCAGGAGAATTTGTGTTGGCTTATCTACAATGGTACCTCAGGCTTTCCATTTACATTTCTTCGCTAAGCAAACCTGTGGAGGAAAACTTTGTACATATTCTTTATGGTCAACCTAAGGGTCATGAATAAATCTCTAGTTAGTCTTCAACTGCAGT
The DNA here is from genome assembly GCF_030463565.1 of Pelecanus crispus. Classification (NCBI taxonomy): domain Eukaryota; kingdom Metazoa; phylum Chordata; class Aves; order Pelecaniformes; family Pelecanidae; genus Pelecanus; species Pelecanus crispus. The sequence continues at coordinate 53,117,545 of NC_134643.1, forward strand.
AGAGTTGGTTTGGGGTTTTTTTTTCCCTAAAATAAGGGATTTCTAAATTGAAGTTTCTACATAGTGTGCCTTTTTCAGATGGATTGTTGTAAAAGTAATAGCTTTTTCATTGTAGCTGTGGTTAGAGTGTACTAATAAAATGAAATCTAACAGCATAATAAGGGCATTTTTTTGAGTGAACCCTGATTAAAAAGAAAATAATAAGATTTTTTATCAATAAAATATTTGTGTTAATTTTTTTTTTAAAGAGGATTGCAGATCTAAGAGTAGAAAATGTTTGTCTGTCCATGACATTACATCTTTGTATTTTTTTAAAATGATATTTAATGCTGGAGTTAATGATAATACTATTCTAAAAAATAACATGACATTTACGAATTTGAATCTCTGCATATGATTTTAGTGCGCTACTTATAAATGCATGAATTAGTGTCGTGGTTTAGCCTCAGCCAGCAACTAAGCACCACGCAACCGCTCGCTCACACCCCCTGCCCCGGTGGGATGGGGGAGAGAATTGGAGGAGTAAGAGTGAAAAAACACTCCTGGGTTGAGATAAGAACAGTTTAAGAATTGAAATGAAGTAAAATAGTAATGATAATAATAACAATATAATAATGATAATAACAATAATAATATACAAAGCAAGTGATGCACAATGCAATTGCTCACCACCCGCCGACCGATACCCAGACAGTTCCCAAGCAGCAATCGCTGCTCCCTGGCCAACTCCCCCCACTTTATATACTGAGCATGACGTCATATGGTATGGAATAGCCCTTTGGTCAGTTTGGATCAACTGTTCTGGCTGTGCCCCCTCCCAGTTTCTTGTGCACCTGGCAGAGCATGGGAAGCTGAAAAGTCCTTGACTAGCATAAGCAGTACTCAGCAACAACTAAAAACATCAGCATGTTATCAGCATTCTTCTCCTACTAAATCCAAAACACAGCACTATGCTAGCTACTAGGAAGAAAATTAACTCTATCCCAGCCGAAACCAGGACAATTACGAAAAAAGATGAGAAAAAAATGGAACTTCCATGAACTAGATACACAGAGAATGGTGTATCCAGATTTTTATTTCAAGAATAACAACAGTATATTTTTGCTTTGAAAGGCAATGTTATTTAGTCAAGAGTCAAAAGACTATTTTAAGTCATTCTACTATGGTCAATTGTTGCAATATAAGTTGAGAAGATAACGTGGTTTTAATTTAATTTTGGAAAATTTACTTTCTTTGAGCTATAATTGGTCAAAATTCTTATCTTTTTGTTTTGCTGGGATTGCCGTTGCCCTCAGGCCCTACTTCTGAGGTGTGGTTTTTGTTTGTCTGTTGCTATGGGAGAAGAATTAAAATTAAAATATACTCACCTGCCACTCTTAGGTCCCACTGCCTGTGTGTGGGACAGGTCTCTATACCAAGCCTAGCCAATAATCTGATTAGAAGTAAATGTTAGGCAATAACTCAGATCTTTCCCAGTTCCTGAGCATTTTTCCGCAATTTCTGGCAATAGATTTTGTGCCTCCATTACAAATTTGACTGACAAAAAAAAAATCTTGCTAATGCTTGCTCAATTCTTGCTTATTGGGATAATAACACCCTTCTAGCTATGACAGTTGACATTATGATGCCTCCCACTGCTACAGGTGTCCCTTTCTGAACATTCATACAGACAGAAGGATAGACTTTCCCCCCCTTCCCCCAGAACTGCAATGTCTTTTATACTTCTAGGGCTGGTTTTTGAAAAGCAATTTTGTGACATAGCCTAAATTAAGTAAATTTTTGACAGGATTTTATTTGTAAGTCACTTTGATGCTTTTGAGAATTCTATTCACAATCAATTTTCTTCATTTCACTTATCAAACTTGATATCACATAATAGTGGTGTTGTCTGCTAGGACAGTGCCATGACAGAATAAAAAAAATCACATAAGGTAAGGTCTGTGAGGAGAGGTAATATTAGAGAGGCTGGCATTTGGGGATAAAAATAAGATTTTTTTTCTCTCTATCAGTTATTTAATAAAAATTTGGTATAGTGCATTTTTAAGATTTCATTCTTTTATGATACTACTTCATTGTGTAGGTATTTTTGAAGCTAATGTCACCCAAGAATTTAATGGCTTCATCTTCTCTAATTTAAAAGTAGTTATAGAAAAGTTACTAGTTTATTTTTCAGCCTCTGGAAATAACAACCCAGATATTAAGAAAAAGTTTCAGTTGGTTAGCATAACAAATTTCATGTAGGATTATAGAACTTACCTGTTTTTTACTTATTTTATTTTCTTTTTGCAGGTACTATTCATATTTACACCATATGCAGGCATTTGATGATGAGAGGTCAGTCTGCTAAGGTATGGCAAAATAAATAGAAACATTTAATTTACAGAAGATTAGAAAATGCACCTGTATTTTGCATAACGCTATACCCTGACATATCTATTTCATTGTCATTGCCAATAGCAGCAATTTGTCATGAGGAAATAAAATGTCTAGATTGCTGAACAGTCAATTTCGAAGCCCTCATGCCTTTATGACTCTGCTCCTTCCTCAGTTGTGGAATGGAGCCCAGCATGTCTTGCTGGTCTTTGAGCTGGGGTATGTTAGACTGTTTCAGAGGGCTCTAGGTGCTTTTTTGGGGCAACTATCAGAACCTAACAATTGGTCTTTTGTTTTGTAAAATGTGGAAATGTACTGACACCTGGTGGCTACGTTTTTAGTTGTAAATACTTAATAAAAATAACCTAGCCTTTCCCCCTGCCTTTTTAACTATGAATGTAATTTTTGCTGGTCTTAGCTTTACTTTTTTCTCCTAAAACTTGACCAGAGTCTGGCTCAGCCTAGGTGCAGTATATTTTCTTATCTGTTGGTTATATTAATCTTTCATTGAGCAGCAAAATTTTTTTTTCTCTTTGAACATCTTTTACTGAAATCAGAAGTGATTTAGCACCTCCTTTAATGTATTCAGGCTTTTACTATACAGTAAACAGAAGACTTGATCATAGGCGTTTCAGATTCTTTTAGTTCAGACAAAAAGAAAATCTCTATATTGACTTAATTTAGAACTAAGTTTGTGCATATTTTGTGTACCTCAGGGAACAGCTGACCCAAAGAAAATACAAGGGAAAGATAATGTTCAATCAATTTAGTAGGACTAATTGTTAAAATTAGACTCCTGCAATGACTATGTTGGCCCTAAAGTTAAGAGCTGATAGTGTAGTTCCATGGTTGTAAATTAATCTAAGTGCAGGCTGTCACCAAAGAAGGCAGACTCCATTGCATCCCAAATAAGCTTGCTGATCTAGCTGAAAGCTAACACAGAAAAAAATAATCACTAGAGCTGACACAAAGGAGAGGGAGAACTCTCAAGATAAGAGCAGATGAGAGAGAAGGGCAGGACTTCTGTCTGGTGGCAAGTCTATAGCGAACTGGAGTGGTTAAGGTAGCTTGGAGACTAAAATACAATGCTTGACCACAGTTTCAGATGGGAAAAAAACAATAATATGCAGGAGGAATGCTTTGTAGTCAATAAAACATGTTAAAAATTAATACAATTTCTGTGATTTTTTTTTTTTCCCCTTTTAATTTGTCCTACCAGGTGAGGATAGATCTTTGTATGAGTCCTTTCATATATTTATATAGTTCAAAATGCATTCAGTTTAAAACTGGATTTCTTCAATACAGGTCCTGGAATACTTACTGTGGGCCAGTATATGTATGGAATCATCCATTCCACTCTTATCTGTCCATTACTTGACTTGGAGAGCCACCCTATATTCTGCAGTTTCTCAGTGTTATTTTGATTGTCAAGCCGGCATTCATGGAGAGGTATCCTGATTTACCATATATAGCATTTCAGATGCAATCAAATGGGAAATAAATATTTATTTAAATAGTCCTGCTTATTATCAGATCATATGTATTTAGAGTTCTGCCCATATTCCAAAATTTAACTGCAAAATGGAGGTGTGTTTCTACATGTAAATGAGTAATCAGTTCAACGTTAAATGCAATAGTACTTTGTAATATAATCATAGTCATCGACTTCTAGCATTAAGTATTGGCCAGCCCCCATGCATGCAGGTATTTTGCAAAGGTTTTCCTTTCCTTTTCAATTGTTGTTCATGACCTGGCTTTCATTGCAGCTCTTTGCAGTTGTCTGAATTCAAGAATGATATGATTCTAAAATTAACTACCAACATACAGAACATGAAAACAGAGTATAATTTTTTTTTTTTTTAATACTTTGGACAGATATTTGCTCGCCGTGGTCTGATTAAAATTGATGAACTGAAGCAATTAGAAAATATCAGTTCTTCTCTGGAAAATTCAGGGGCAAAAAAGATTTTCAGAGAGGCCACTCTAAAGGTATCATTCTGCAACTCGTTATAAACAGGTAGAGTAGTTACAATGTCTATGAACAGAACACATAACACCATTATTTACTTACTTTTTTCTTTGTGTCAGATGTCAGTAATGATTTTCAAGAGAGCAGTATATGAATCCAGAAGAAAGCCAAAAAGCTACTTTCGACCTAAGTTAAGAGTTAGCCTGAAAGAAGCACAAAATGTAAGTCTAACATTTTGTGTAATCCTTCTCTTTTTGTTTACTATTTGCATGTGGTAAATATGTGATACAATTCTGCTTAATACACATGGTGCTATTCATAAGAAGAAAGTTTTACTCTTTCAGTTTCATAGCTAACAATTTATTATTAAAAATCAGAAAAACTTGAAAGAGGGAATATGTAGTAATTACTACTTTAGAAAATACTGATTTTTCTAGTATTTTTTTCCTTTAGCAATTATATTAGCAATAAAAATAAGAGAAATCTTGTTCAAATTTGTACCAAGTGTATGGAAGTCCTGAGTTTGCCCTGCAGTGTTAAATGACTGTGAAGATAAAGGGGTACTTTGAAAAAAGCTACTGTGTTTTTAAATATTTTGTACTTTCATTGGAGAACTCTTGTAAGTCTTGAGAGGTTGTTTCTGAAGGCCACTTACTTTTCTGCAAGGTACCATGAATTAGAGAAAAACAGAGTTAAATCCAGCTGGCAACCAGTCACAAGTGGTGTTCCCCAGGGCTCAGTTTTGGGGCCAGCCTTAGTTAATATCTTTATCAATGATCTGGATGAGGGGATTGAGTGCACCCTCAGTAAGTTTGCAGATGACACCAAGTTGGGTGGGAGTGTCGATCTGCTCAAGGGTAGGGTGGCCCTGCAGGGGGACCTGGACAGGCTGGATCGATGGGCCGAGGCGAACTGTATGAGGTTTAACAAGGCTAAGTGCCGGGTCCTGCACTTGGGTCACAACAACCCCATGCAACGCTACAGGCTTGGGGAAGAGTGGCTGGAAAGCTGCCTGGCCGAAAAGGACCTGGGGGTGTTGGTCAACAGTCGGCTGAACATGAGCCAGCAGTGTGCCCAGGTGGTCAAGAAGGCCAACAGTATCCTGGCTTGTGTCAGGAATAGTGTGGCCAGCAGGAGCAGGGAGGTGATTGTTCCCCTGTACTCGGTGCTGGTGAGGCCACACCTGGAATACTGTGTCCAGTTTTGGGCCCCTCAATGCAAGAAAGACATTGAGGTGCTGGAGCGTGTCCAGAGAAAGGCAACAAGGCTGGTGAAGGGTCTGGAGCACAGGCCTTATGAGGAGCGGCTGAGGGAACTGGGGTTGTTTAGCCTAGAGAAGAGGAGGCTGAGGGGAGACCTTATCACTCTCTACAACTACCTGAAAGGAGGTTGTAGTGAGGTGGGTGTTGGTCTCTTCTCCCATGTAATTAGCGATAGGACGAGAGGAAATGGGCTCATGCTGCGCCAGGGGAGGTTTAGGTTGGAAATTAGGAAAAATTTCTTTACTGAAAGGGTAGTCAAGCATTGGAACAGGCTGCCCAGAGAGGTGGTGGAGTCCCCATCCCTGGAAGTGATCAAAAAACGGGTAGATGTGTCACTTTGGGACATGGTTTAGTCTAGTCTACCCTTGATTGGTTTAGTGTGGACTTGGTAGTGTAGGTTAATGGTTGGACTGGATGATCTTAAAGGTCTTTTCCAACCTAAACGTTTCTATGATTCTATGAGTCTATCTTCTTTGCCACAGTTTATCTGATGCTAGAAGAGATTCAAACATTTAGAGCTGAACGAATAGGTTAAATCTGGATTTTTTCATGTGTAATTATTTAATTTATTGATAAAATACTTTGGGATAAGCTGTACTGCAGTAGGTACAGTAAAAGCCAAAGAATTTGAAATAAGAATGATGTATTTTCTGTCTTAAATAATTGTTTAATACTGATGTCATTTTTATTTATTTCTTTGCCATTAGTCTGTGTTATGTTGGATTTTTTTAAAGAAAATTGGCTGTATTAGAAAGACTTATCAGAAGCAACTGATATTGCTCAGTTGATACTGCTTATGGTTAATAGTAAAATTATAATGAAGTTATACCAATATGTTACGGATGTGATCGGATTGTATTGAATGCTTCTGTTACGTAAGCTATTCATCAAAGCTTTTTAAAAGATTATCTGATACTTCAGTTTCAAATTATTGACTTGAATTGTAATTAATATTAAACAGCTGTGTGGTCAGTACAATTGATCTGTTCCAAACCTCACTTACTGGAAATTTCCCATTATCCAAGACAGGGCCCAATCTCAACATGTTCAAGTATGTGTGGTTGGCAATGTAATGGTATCGGTCAAGCTTCTCAAGGTCAGTTGATTCTGGAAGACTCAAGTACTTCTGAGTGATGATCATCTAAAAGTCTTGCTGAACAATTAGGATATTAGGAACTCAGCATACTTTCAAATAGGGTGTTTGCTCATCAGGCACCCATCATGTTACTAAGAGCCTATGTCCGTCACATAGCAGGAATCTCATATATCTAATCTCCAGTAGCCTGAAAAATCTTCAGTAATTGATTTTGTTCTGCAGTGTCTGACTCTCTGATGAAGCTGAATGGTTGGACTGGATGATCTTAAAGGTCTTTTCCACCCTAAACGATTCCATGATTCTATGAATGCCAGAAGTTAACAACATATTGTTAGAAATTACACTGTTCATAAGTCCTCCGCCAAAAGTCTTTTGCTTCTAAAATGTGCTACAACAGTTTTCATTACCTTATTTAATGGGGAATAGTATTGAATTTTCATATTTGTTTCTACATGCCTTTGTAGTTTTACAAGATTTGTTGAACAATGTAAAATCTGAAAGCACTGTTTTAATAATTATTTCAGACTATTTTGTAGGTTTATTAAGTGTCAAGTAAATGCGAAAATATGGGACATTTATTTTTGCCTAATGTTTTGACTTTCAAAACAATTTCCTTTTTTTAATTATAGAGCATGTACAATGTAGTATAACAGGTAGAACAGTTACATTTGGAGCTCAGTCCAGCATGTTACAGAGCACATTATGCTTGGACTAGTAAAGAATTGAAGCTCTTCCTTCTCTTCCAGTATGTATGCAGAGGAGTTTGTTTTTGTACTTAAATCACCCTAAAAAATGGAAACAAGCTAGTCTAATCTATTTAGTTGAAGTTAGCTTTCACTTTGAGGTTCTTTTGCATCAGTGCAATGTTTGTTTTCTAAACATGACTAAGACAATGCTTATGCAAAAATATTAGTAGTAGTAAATTACATGCCCATTCTGCTCTGCATTTTAATAGAGGTATTTAAACAAAACCTGCAGTTTTTGCTTAGCCTGTCCTGGAATATATCTGATGTATATTGTTTTCTGCTTGCATAGATCTGATTCCTAGATTAGGGTCATAAAGACAAATCCACAGTGTAGGGAAAAAGATATATTAAATACAATGACACAAAATATTAAAAAAAAAGTATAGTTTGTTTTGAAACTTTTTTAGTCTGTGAACATCATTATGAGGATTTATTAAAAAAAAATAAAATTTGTTTTGGAGTTATTTTGCTAGGAGAATATGCATCACAGAATCACAAAATGGTTGAGGTTGGAAGGGACCTCTGAAGGTCATCTGGTCCAAACGCTCTGCTCAAGCAGGGCCACAACAGAGCTGGTTGCCCAGCACCATGTCCAGTCGGCTTTTGAATATCTCCAAGGATGGAGACTCCACAACTCTCTGGGACACCTGTACCAGTACTCAGTCACCCTCAAAGTGAAAAAGTGTTTCGTGATGTTTAGAGGGAACCTCAGGTGTTTCAGTTTGTGCCCATTGCCTCTAGTCCTGTCACTGGACACCACACCTGGCTCTGTCTTCTTTGCACCCTCCTTTCAGGTATACATTGATGAGATCCCCGCTGAGCTTGAGAAAACTCCAGGCTGAACAGTTCCAGCTCTCTCAGCATTTCTTTATAGGGGAGATGCTCCAGTTCCTTAAACATCTTCGAGGCCCTTCGTTGGACTCTCTCCAGTATATCCGTGTCTCTCACTGGGGAGCCCAGAACTGGACACAGTACTCCAGGTGTGGCCTCACCTGTGGAGGGGAAGGATCCCCTCCCTTGACCTGCTGGCAATACTTTGCCTAATGCAGCCCAGGGTACTGTCAGCCTTTTTGGCTGCAAGGGCACATTGCTGGCTTATGTTCAACTTGGTGTCCACCAGGACCCCCAAGTCCTTTTCTGCCAAGGTGCTTTCCAGCTGGGTGGCCCCCCAGCATGTACTGGTGCATGGGTTTGTTCCTTCCCAGGTGCAGGACTTGCACTGCTTGTTGAATGTCATGAGGTTCCATTCAACCTGTCAAGGTCCCTCTGGATGGCAGCATGACTCTCTGGCATATCAGCCACTCCTCTCAGTTTTGTGTCATCTGCAAACTTGCCTGAGGGTTATGGAAGACAGTCTCAAAGGCCTTACTGAAGTTTAGGTAGAAGATACCCACTGCTCTCTCCTTGTCCACCAGGCGAGTAATTTCAACATAGAAGTTTATCAGGTTGGTTAAGCATGACTTCCCCTTCATGAATCCATGACGGCTCTGGATGGTTTTGTTGCCCTTCAAGTGCCTGGAAATGGTTTCCAGGATTAGCTGCTCCATCGGTATCCAATATTAACTATCTTTTGGTTTTACTTTTACTATACTCCCAGCAGAAATAGTCCCTCTTCTTTGGAAAAGACAGATAGTTATAGTATTGGTGAGGCTTACTCATTATGTAAGTTATTTGAAAACAAAACTAACCCATTAGCTTTAATATTCTAAATGCTGTCAACTATTGAACAGATCAGTTTTTTTTTTTTATCAGGTACACATCTGAGCTTGTCTGTAAGTATTAATTTGGAAGCTAAAATAAAGGATGTGGATTCAGCAAAGCGAGAAGGAAATTCCCAAATTTTTTGTCTAGTTAAATGTGCCTAGAAACTGATCTGAAGTGTTGTTATTTGGGAAAGTGCCAAATAAATAGAACTGAAATGTTTATGGATTATGAGCAACATAAAGTACTGTATCTCTGATGTACTTTATGTCTGGTAGTGGTTTGGTAACCATGTAAACAGAACACTGAAATAAAATTTTAAAATATTTTCTTATATAGATCTCCGATTTCTTATCTGTCAATAGTGCAAATATATTTTTGTGTGTTCTGTCTTGTATTTTTATGTTATGCTGTTTGAAATGTGCAAGTGAGAGAACATAACAGTGTTTTGCTTTCACTGCAGTGCTGAGTATCCTAATCTTTCTCTGATTTTCTGCAAACTGTGTAGAACTCAGATCCTTATGGGCAAGTCTGTATCATTATAAGGAGAGATCTGGGTGGCTTTAAACTACTGGCCTTTATACTCTCACTCCTGATTTCTATTGTATTGTTTTCTGAGTAAAATACCATGTAGCAGCGCATGTGGTTGCTATGAAATTATGGCACTTCTTAAGTACTGTACCCGCTTAGCATGAGGTTTTGCTGTGCCTTTGAAGCATGGAATTTATAACAACAATATATTTTACAGTATATTATTTTCTGTTTTAAACGTGAAAGAAATCTTGCTTTATTGTAACTTCGTTTAGATATTCCAAGGCTTACATTACCTTTTTTTACTTAGTTGCCATGGCCTCGCACTACTACTGAACGGCTGCTGACAGAAATGTTTGACGGTGCCGCAGCTCAATTCCTTGCCATCTTGGAAGCTCTGTCTGATAGTAGCAGGCACGTGTTGCGTCCTGCTCCATCTGTTCCTGATGAAATTGAAATTCGTGATGTCATTTCAGAGCTTTTTTTTGCAGGCCTGGAAATCCTCTCAGGTAACAGCATAAAGAAGCAAAAAGAGTGTTGGTGAGGAGCCCAGACTGCCATTTTATTAGTTTTTTGTTTACTATTTCATTTATAAGAATAACACCTGTGAAAGCAGGCAATCTTTCTTACCTTCATAAAATTTAAGCTAAAAATCTGGGCCAATCTCTGTTGTCTGTTTTATCAGTAAAAATCTACAGTAGTTTACGCATATCTTTTCTCAATAGGATGGAGTTCACTTTCTTCATAGTAGCCCGTATGGTGCTGTGCCTTGCATTTGTGGCTAAAACAGTATTTGTTGAGAACACACCAGTGTTTGGCTGTTGCTGAGCAGTGCTTCCACAGCACCAAGGCTGTATCTCCAACCCACCTCCCCACAAAGGCCAGTAGGCTGGGGGTGGGCAAGAGGTTGGGAGAGGACATAGCTGGGACATCTGACCTGAACTTACCAAATGGCTATTCCATACCATATGACATCATGCTCAGCAATAAAACCTGGGGCTAAGGGAGAGGATGGGAGCACATTAGCGGCTATGGTCTTTGTCTTCCCAAGTAACTGCTATGCATCCTGAGGCCCTGCTTTCCAGGAAGTCGCTGTGTATCTGCCTGTCTATGGGAAATAGTGAATAAATTCCATTTTTTGCTTTGCTTGCATACAGAGCTTTGGCTTTTCATATTAAACTGTCTTAATCTCAACCCATGAGCTTTTCCATCTTATTTTCTCCCCCTGTCCTGTTGAGGAGGGGGAGTGAGAGAGCAGCTGGGTGGGGGTCTGGAAGCCAGGAAAGGTCAACATACCATTGTGTTTGATGCATTTTTTTTTTTTTAAAATCACCCAAAGTTAGATTTAAAAACTTGAGAAAAACACTGGACTTGATGATTCCTTCCAAACCTTTTTTGCTGGGCTCTGGACTGAATATAGCCATAATTACAGAGATATTTTGTTAATAAAAGAAACTATAGAGACTAAATACACTTCAGAATCATATTTTCTTGATATGATTACTGGCTAATTGGAATCTAACAAGTCAAATACAATATAAACTGATTTAATGAATTGTCTATATTAAAGGTGGAGTGAGCAGTACTGGTGTTCAAGGAAGTAATTGCACTGATCATTTTGGTATAATTAATGCATCATCAACCCTTCTGCAGTTGATACTAAAAGGTAAACTAACTTCGAATTTTCAAAGGATTCTGTACCCAGTGATGCAAATGCTTGGTGAGCAGAATTCATTTTCATGTTAGTAGCAGTTCTATGCATAAATGGACTGCAAAATGCTGTCCTCTTTGTCAGAGATATGCTTGTTTATACATATAATGTTAAGGCATTCAAAAGGGATTATGTACAGATAGGTATCATTACAATTTTCTTAACACAAGTATTATTGAAATAGCATATAGTAATATAAGGACATTGTAATGACATACTGTTCAGCATAGCAGTTCATCTAGGTATGTTAATGCCCCTAAACAATCTTTCAAAGGCCAAATTCTGCAATGATGTCCTGGTACATTCTTATGGAAGAGAAGTGGGATGCAGTAACAGAGGGACTGTTGTAAGCTTGTTGACATTCTTGGACCAATCATTGTGCTGCTTTGGAAAATAACAGCTGTCTGTTACTAAGTTCATATCTCTAACACCTTTTAGCTGAGTGACCGTGTGCCCAAGTGATATGACAATGACTGTGACATATTCTTAGGACTGCAGAACACTGCTGAATATATTAGCTAAGACACTTGCTTAGAGTTCCAAGGACCAGGAAATCCCTTTTCTGCCTTACTGTGGTTTGGGTAAACTTGAAGATTGAGAAAATAGACTCCCTATGTGTACATGCACATTTTCTGATACAGTAATGAGAAATGCTCGCCTATCTTGCAAGAAGTGGTTCATGTTTCTACGCATTTTTTTTTACTAAATTTCTGGGAAGAAGGGTTTTTATGGGGTGGTCGCCAGATTTAAGCTCTTTCTGCAACAGAAAGGACTAGGTCCTTGAAATCCCCTACACAGGTATGTTAATATCAATAATAGTACAGCCCCTTTGGAACATAACAGGACATTGCAGATATGTTATTAAAGTAATATATAAGCATAGATATCACAGCAAAATAATAAAGCTATTGTATCTTGTAGAGCTATTAAAAATCCTTCAAGATTATGCTGAGTATTCAAAAACACGTGGAGTTTTATCTTTGTATTTATCAATACCCAAATTATTGCTGAAATTTAACTTCTGAATATATATATATATATAAATAAAACAGATAAAATGTCATAAAATTTTTGTCATCACTGCAGGAGAAAAGGGGGTGTCCGGAGATGCTGCTGTGAAATTTATAAAATTAGCTTTCAGCTATGAAGAATGGGATGTGTTTGATTCTGCTGTTGAATTTGGTGTTAATTTTCTTCAGGTAATCCAGATGCTATTTAGACATTCTTTATGTAGTCTTTTCCTATGAGGGTAAGGAAGAGTATTCAAAGTACATATTTTAAAGACAAATTTCTATTGCTTGCTTCTGTCAATTAGGCTCAAGATGACCCAACATGGAAGAAAGCTGAAATGGAACTCAAACTTCTTACACTGATGCAACCTTTACTATTTCCAAGCAAATTTAAACACGGTTTCTCTATTAGTGAAAATAATACCAAAGAAGCTAGGATGCCTCCTGGTTCTGAAAAGATGCAAACATTCAGAAGTGAGTGTTGTTCAGGCATAGCTGTGTTTGCATTTCAAATATTTTTGCAGAAAGAAATCTTGTTTATCATTTAAAAACTATTTAATATGGTGCATGCAGTATTCTATGACAAAAACTAGCAATTGAGATATTGCAATCTACTGAATATTGTCCAGTTTTCATTTGCCAAAACATGACTTCGTACCATTTCCCTTGAGTGTGAAATAGCATGTATGTTTAACATACATCATGTTATACACAAAGATGTAAAATGAATGGATGTTTTCAGACAGGTTTTCAGGAGAAAAGTGAAACAGACATGTTTGGCTTTCTTTTGTCCTTATACTCTATTTATGTAAAATTTCTCGGCATTGAAGGAAGAAAAACTTATTAAAGCAACTGTAATCTCATTGTATAACATTCCAAAAACCTGCAAATATCTTGAAAACTTTCCATTCCCAAAAATAGCAATGCTCAGTTGTCACAGAAAGTGAATAAACTTGGGAATATCTGTCTCCTTTATATTTACTATTTCTTAGAGTATTTTATCTACTGGCATAAATTGGTAAGTCAATTCACTCAGATGTTTTTAAACATAGGTTTGTAACTAGAAATAATGTCTTGCCTTTCCTTTTCTTCCTTTTTTATAAACATTGAATATAGAGGGTTCCTTAAAGCACGGAGAGCCTTCTCATGATCTTATGCTTTTGGCAACAACAGTGTTTTCCTGTGTCTCCACATCAAAGCAGGTATAATAAAATCAGAGATATTTCTTCTGAATTAATCACTGTAATGAGTGCATAGAATTTAAGACCAAAGGAATCAGTTGCATGATTAACAAGCTACAAAAATGAAATAGCAAAAATGAAAAAATATACCCATAAGATGAGATCAATTTGTGGTTTAAAAAAATAGTATTTGTTTCATTTTTTTATTTTCTTGGTGCTGTGTACTCAGGCTACTTTAAAAATGTTTAATGGATATTAAATCCATTTGGAATATCATAGAGCTAATTGCATGTTTCAGCTAATCAAGCAGAGATCAAATTTCTGATACTAGATTTAAGTGGGAAAATATGCTCAGCTATAGAAAACATTTCTGCAATATTTATAGAAATGGGAACAGTGACCCTAAGGAATGATAATGCCTTTATAGCAGCAGTATGCCTGCAATTTAAGGTAAATTCTCACTGCAAAGAAACAAACAAGCAGCAAAACCAAACAAAACAGGGTGGGACTTTTTGTGCTGAAGTCTGTACTACAGAATATTCCCATTATATATCTAATGGTTTATTTCCAGAATAACCAGTTTTAGCTTACTTGCTCAAACTGAGATTTCCCTGAATGTGCTACTGTGAGGGGAAAAAAATTACAGTGCAATGTTTCCACTAGCATTTAAACTAAAATATTTTGTGATCCAAAAGATTAATGAAAAATTTTCCTTAGAAGAAATGTGTTCTGCTAACATGGCATATGTTTTAACTGTAAAATTAATTTTACTTATCATTTGAATATTTCCCCAGTTTAAGTATAACTGGGACACACACTTTTTAGCTTTAGTGTAATATTTTCAGTCAAAATATCCTGCCTGTGAGGTAGTTATACCTTTAGATAGCATGATTTGTCATTTTTTTTACATGACCACTATAGTATGGAGGCAGGTTACCTGTATTTAAACTCTTCTGGTTCTTACACAGTTTCCCACAAGTGTCCTCGGTACCTAATCTGTCTGGGGAAGACAGACAAACTCTCCTCTGATTAATAGTGAAATCACTGATGGTGAATTGATATAGCTGAGCCAGTCTAACAGCTTGCTGCCACAAATGAGTAGCAAAAGTTATCTTGATTTACTTCTTTTTCAGTCTTTTTCTCACCTCACTTCTCAATATCGATATCCCTGAAATCTTACGCTCATGCACATGTGAGTGTACAGATAGCGTGGATATAGCAGGTTTGAGTTTCATTGCACCTGACATAGTAGTCCAACTCCAGTCTAAATAGCAATAAAGATGTGTACTGATCCTTAATCACTGTTCAGAATGTATTTAACACAGTGTAGGCGGACTCTATTGCCTTTTAAAATGTGTTAATTAGGAGGTTAACTGAACAGAGTTTTGAGTTTGTTTATTCTCTTCATAAGATGCAGATGTGTTTTAACATTTCTTTCAGTTGTTAGGTATTCCACTAACAAACAACATACACATACAAACAATAAACACATACAAACCCCCCGAACTCTAAAACAACTTGTATTGTTGGGAGAAGAAAAGCTCGGATGGTCTACCAGAAATTACTTTAAAAAAAAAAAATTCTTAAGCTTTCAAAATGTTGTCATCCGTTATAAGAAAGTTAAATATGATGATTTATTTACTTTGAAAAATTTTGACAGTGTTTATATACTGTATATACATATCTGTTTCTACAATTATGTTTTTTTTTTCTTTCCAGAATATCCAACCTGACAAAGAAATACTTGTTGATGTAATAATGTTTTTGTGGCAGAAGTGTAAAACAGCACTTCAGAGAATCCAAATGAGTGGAAGTGACTACTTAAAATATATCCACAAACACAAAGCTTACCAGGTACTCCTCATTATAATGTATTTCTCTTAATATGAGTGCAGTTTGTTATAGTAAAGCCAAGATAAAACACTCTTCTCCAGTCTAAGTACATTTTCTTATGGTAAAATGCAGATAAATCTTCTTCACTGAAAATGTGAATTGTATATACACTTTGAACAGACTGTGCTCCCATATGCCAGTATGAAAATACTTAGCCTTTTCCCAGTAAAGTAACCCATTCTCTGCCAGTGGGCCATGATAGAAGCTAAAATAGTGAAAGCATTTGGGCATGATGTAAGAAGAAGCATTTGGTGTGTTGTGGTGGAAAATATTAATATAGTTCAAGAAAGTTCCCCAGACCAATTGAAGACAGAGGGAAAAACCTTACAGCTTAAGAGAAGGGACATGAGGGTCAGCAGGATTTGGCCCACCAGATAGAGTCACAGCCTTACCTTGAACTCTTCCTGAGACTGAGAGGCTCTTGGTGAAATGCAGTCTTGTGAAGGATATTTCACACTAGTTTCTCTGGGCTGCCAGTTGATGCTGACCAAACAGTTTCTGGAGGAGTTAATTTTGCGGCCCTGATCCCCATAATAAAAGTGTTGAGAGATTCACCAGAAGGTAATGTATAGTTACTTTCCTCTGTGTGTACAACAGGTGCATTCAGGTCTCTTTTAAACTGTTTAAGTGGGAAGGGATGGGGATAAATGAGAGGCAAATGATCAAATCTGCTGTAAGGCTTACCACACTATGACAAGGTATAAAAGTTGTGCCCAAAGAACATTCATAAACCTTTCTAAAATAATAAAAAATAATAATATTCTAAAATAAAAAAGTCTGCTGTCTGAAGAAATAGGGGCTTCGGAGCAGCACAAATTCAGCATCATAGTCTGGTGGCATTCAAAAAAAGAAGTCAAATCTAAGAATGGAGTTGTGTCCAGGTTTATGAATCTTTTTAAACAATTTTGAGTGCAAAACCCTATCTGCTTCTGTAATACATAAATAGCTTCCTAAAATTTGTTTTAACTCTGTCCTGATTCCTTTTCTTTCCCCTTCTCCTATTTTTAGTGGGTTCACGTACTCTGGATAATAAATGAAATAATTCAGAAGAGCAGCATAGCAGACACTAATGTTGTAATGCTTGCAGAGGTAACCTTACGTCTAACTGCAATATTGGAAAATGTAGCTGATTCTACAAGTAAATCTAAGAAAAAAGCAGGTAAAGCTTTCAACAGAAATGTAATTGTTTTTCAAGAATGTATTTAAAGGTTGGAACTTTTCTGAGTTGAAAACTTTTGCAAATATTCATATTCAAAAATTATTGTAAAGAGATTGTTGAGAGTAGAATAATAACTTTTGTACCTACAATTTAATCCATAATCAGAGCTAATGAAGCCTGGCTTTCAAAGGATTTATGCCTTATTTCCTTGCATTTCCAGTTCTGCTGAAGTGTACATTTTGAATCACATCTCTTATGACTTGCCCTTCCCACAGGTCTTCTACATGTCTCTTAGCCCCTTCAGAGTAGCCTCAGATCACTCATATGTTCTCTGAATATTGGCTAGGCAGAAGGCAGTGTGCGCTGCGGCTCGTTTGGAGCATTCAAGTGCTGGTTGACTAGTGGCAGGCCAAACAGAAGAGGAAAATATTGAGGTCATACTGAAGCTTTTGCTTTTATTGGGCCATTAATCTGGATCTCTTGTCTACACAAGTCTTGATTTTTGTATAGGAATTCAATAGTCTTTGGAATGGAACTTAACTTGATTGGGATATAATCCAATCACATTAAACAAATTTCCTTACAAAATCTGACTAATGCTCTAAAATATGACTATTTGGACATACTTTTAAAAGTTCTCTGTTGTTGTGGATGTAGGATCTTGGAATATGAGTCATATTTCTCATAATTGTTTTACAGTAACTAGAGAGTAGATTTTAAGGACCTTTTTAGATTGTATCTAAGAACAGAAGAGAATGACAGTACCTTTTGCTTTTTTTGAAAGTAAAAAAATCTGGGAGCAGTACTATTCCATTATAAGGTAGAGTAGATATTGTTTTCTGTGAATGTTCTGAAAATCACACTATTCTGATGGAGATTGGATGAATCCTCATTGAAGCATCACTGCTATTCTTTTTCATTCAGTTTAAGTATGTCTATTTGGAGGAAAAAAAGCTGAATAAATAGGAGCCATTGCTCAAAACAAGCTGATAAATAGCCAGTCAAGCACATGTTTATGCTGAGAAGAGTCTTTTTACTGAATGAATGCTGAATGAATATAGATTTTCTTATTTATGAGAAAGAGACAGTGAACAAGCAGAAATAAATAGGCAAAAGTGGCACAAGGAATACAGGAGTGACTAGAAGGTTGTACTACTGAAAGGGCAAAAAATGAATTTATTTCAGTGAAAAAATAAATTTTTGACAGGCTAGAGGGCTGTAAACAATGAAGAAACTGCTTCCTCTAGTTTTGGAAAGGAAAACACAATTCTGGGTGCATTCTTTATAAATGAAAATAATTTAAACAATCCAAATGAACATTATGAGGGTGATAATAACCCCTTCAAGGAATATTAAATTGAAATAGTATATATCATAAAAATATGACCTCATGTATTTAAAAATCCTCCTATAAGTTAAATTTGCATTAAATGCACTGCGAATTTCATAAAAGTAGATTTAATTGACTTAAACATGGAAAATTGATATGAATACCACAGCAATGTGAGGAACTACAAAATGAGTCCAAGTTTCATTGGCTTGGATATAATGTTACTATGAAATATAGTGTACATTTAAAAATACTACATTATTGGATAATCATATACTGAATTAGTATATGATTGTACATATGTAGCTATGGTGTTTAAACCCTGAAAAGCTTTTCAAGAAACAATATAATTACCTTTCATAGTCAAATACTGAAGAACTGAATTATTGCCAGACTCTTAAGTTAGTAGTAGAGCTGATCAAATGGTGCTAAAATTTTCTGAGCAGATTTAATTTTCATTCTCCGATTTTCTTCCTATAAAAAAGGAAGAAGAAGTCCCTCTCTGTCTCAAGATGAAACCTATGATATTCCTGAAATACTGATGGTAATGTCTAATTTGTTTTCGTTAATACGACATTTTTGAATAGCATAAGAACGCTTATTTCTGCTTGAAGCTTTTTATACAATTTTGTATTTAGTTTTATAAAGTTGAAATATTTCACACAATCATGCTAGAGGAAAAAAGCAAAGATATTTTTTCAAACTAAATAAACTCTGAAGATTTTCCTATAGTCTTTTATAGTAATCTGTGATATGGAAGAAGTTTTTAGTTGAAACTTTTTTTATAGCATGATCATACTGATTTCCACTGTACACTGTTTTTTTTGCCAATGTATAGTACCAGCTTTAAATGGTTTAATAGCACATTTTTTAAAGGCACAAAGATACAACTTTAGTCCTTGCTTCGTTTAGGGAAATATTTTGGGTTGTGCTTTTGTTAGTTTGTTTTTGTAAGGGTGATGTGGAATAGATGGAACATCCTGAGTGTCCTTGCTTTGTTCAGTGTGTTCAGTGTGCAGCACTTAGCAGAAGTGTCCAATCAAATAGTTCAAAATTACTTATTAAAACACATTAAGAAGAAAACACATACATTAGTCTGGGCATTCAGGAATTTTGTCAATAATATGTTTTAATGCTCACACACATGGAGAAGCTTTAATTCAGTGACAGTCTAATTAAAAGTGTTGGTTTCTGAAAAAATCAGTGTTTTCTTAACAGCATTTAATGGAACATTGAAAAACTGCTTGTGAAAAATACTGTGTTTGTCAGTTCTCTAAGTTCAATTTCATTCTGCTATAAGCTAACTCTTTGAGTTGGTAAATTGTTTCTTGAGAGCTGAAGGAAAATCAGTCCTAAATTAATTAAAATTACTTGAAATTTAAAACATTGATATTAGTACGTGAAAGCATGGGGAGCAGTGCCTATGTAAAGATTATTTGACAGAGTTTAAACTGCAACAGCTAAAAATAATAGCACTTTAATTTTGATAGTCCATATTATAGCTTTTAATGATGTTATCTAATAAAATGTGTTTCTATGTGTTTTCATTTCAGAAAAGTCCTACAGAACAACTACAAGTTGCTTATGAAAATCTTGAAAAAGCTATTAATGGAATGAACACATTTCGCTTAATGACCCTTCTACCAGATGGAAAGTCGATATTTGACAACTGCTGTACAAAGGTAAAGTCTACAAAAAGCTACACTGCAACAAAATCTATAAATAATGTGTTGGATTTTGATGACACAAAACTCATATTTTCTTCATACTTAGAAATATTAGCATTATCAAATGTACCTCATCGTCCTGCTCCAGGTAAGAAAATAGCAAAAATAAATCTCTGTATAGTAGAAATAGCATTTTTATCTTTCAGTAATAAACTATAAACTCTTTTAGGTTTTCTTTGTCTTTTTTTTTTGGAAATAGTAATAATGTATAGCTTTCTCCCATAAAATAAAAGCAGAAATCCTTTTCATATTTATTGCTTGCAACTGTCTATTATTAAAATTAATTTTTGCTGTTGAGGGGAGTTTAGATTTTCTAAATATTATCATTCTACACCAATATGATCTTTGTTTTGTGGACTGGTAACACAATAAAATAAATTTTTCTGCTGTTTCATATTTATTATTAATCCAGTTTCCTATTGATTCTCAGGTTTCATCTAGTTTTCTGTGTCCATTATCCATGCTTTCTCTGTCTAGTCATTCTCCTTCCTTCCATGCTTTCTTGAATGACTGCATATTACACAGATATGACAAATGTCACTGTCAATTTACGGAAATAATAATATCAATGTAAAGATAACTGCAGTAAGCTAAGTAATAAAAGTTTGTATTTGCTTAATTGCTACTTCCTATTTATTAGGTGGACTCAAATGATCAGAATTTGAATTCTGTTTTGGGATGTGGTAACGATAAGACAGGAGCAGGTAATGGTTTTGTAATGGATTTACACTTGGAGCTCATTCAGGCCCAACATCGAGTAGCTGTGAAACTTCTTAAAATGGCACAAGGTAGGTTTCAGTAAAGCTAAATGATCTTCATAGCTTGATTACAGTCCTATGTTAATATATGTTGTAATACTAAGAAGTAAAGGAGTATCTGCTTTCTGAAGAGGAGCTGATGTTGGGCAGTTTGTATGCCATGTACAGACAGGAATAATGTACTGGATTTGCAGAATTTAGATTTACCACATGATACTAGTCTCTATCCTCTACTCAACCAATGGGAGTTAAACTTTGCTAACAGCTACTGGATTTGATTCCTAGACAGTTTGTTGTGGTGTTTCAGTTATAATATTAACTGTTACAGTGTCAGTAAGGGAGAATTGGGGGATGCTCTGCAGAATTTTTTTTTTTCTGTAATGCTAATTTTCTCCCTAGAGAATGACTTGAACATTTCATTCAATGCTCTTTGTAATCTGAATTTCCACTGTGAAGTTGTCCTTATCTCTTCTCAGTCAGCAGATATCCCACTCTTGCCAAATGCCTTCTGAAAATACTCGGTCTCCCATTCCTGGTGGGTTTTTTTTCAATTAAAAGCTAGTATTAGTTTGACACTGCAGAGCTCCCCTGTGCACTGCTCCCTATGATCAAACAAGATCCCTCTTTTCCTGTGATGTTAGTATAAGTACTAAAATTGTTAGAGCATGAAGATGGAATATTTTTAGTGGCATGATCAGTCCAAGAAATTCTCCTTGAACCAAAGAAAAGAACATGAGATGGAGCAGAGCTTTACTACAAAACTATGTATTAACCCCTCTCATTGAAATTTTCTCAATAGCACTATCAGAATGAATAACTCAGGATTTCCTTCCCACACAGGTGCTCAAAAGGATGACAGAAGTCTTAAGTCTAGCAAGTCTCATGTGAAGAATACTAAAGGTTTCCATTATTTAACAGGTAAGGCTTATTAATTCAGATTCTAGAAGAATAATAAATTAGTGCTGCTATTTTATAAATGTTTTAAAATATCTGTTTTACAGAGGCAGTTATAATGAGAAAAATAAAAAAGAATAAGCTATCCAGAGCAATCTTTTTGATGCAAAAGGCTGCACAGAAATTCCCTAAGGAGTTAACCACTTCTTCACAAAGGCAGCTACTGGAGGTAATAAAAAAAATCTTATGGTAGAAATTCTTTACCATTATCACAGTTTTTCATGTTCTGTATAATTAAGACTTGGATTACTCCTTCTTACAAAAAGAAGAAAAATGGAAGGAACTTGAGGGACATCAGGTGTTTTTAACTTCTGTTGTCAAATTTTCCCTGAGAAGTTTCATTATGATGAAAGAATAAAGTGACTTAAAACAAGGAAAGAGCACATCCCCAAATTTGCACACATGGGAAACCTGAAGAAGATATGAACTTTCTTTCTACACTTAATCACCTAGACTTTGCAATTATGAACCTATGCCTTGCCAAAATATCATTCAGGTTTCCTTCTCCCCATTGCAACTTTCAGCATCTTTCTTTTTCCAAGATCTGTAAGTTGTCTTAGATTGCTTTGGCTGGTGATGATGACATGGGCTTTATTTTATTGTTACTAAATAAACAGTTTAGAAGTTGCAGATTTTGGAATTTATTGAGGCTAAAAGTAGATTCTTCATGGACTCATTTTGAAGTCTTTTGAAATCCATGGGAGTCTTTCCACTGAGCTTTGTACCAGCATCTGTCCATGAAAATTGCCTTCTCATCAGTGGGGTATAACATTTCTTTATAGCCTGTACAACAGAATCTGCAATTCTCACTGTATAATATATGAAAAAGTATTTTAAACAAGAAGTTTAAACACTAGAAAGTGTTTTTCTTTTAAGTGCTACAAATTTGGAAGCATGATAATTAACCCGCGTATCTTTTATGTCAGAAGAATGCAAAAACTGGATCAGAAAAGACATACACTAAAAATCTCTCTCATATATTTGTAAAATATATGGCATTTATGAAAGTTGTAACTGTAGTCACCAGGGAGGACTTACAAGCAATTCCCAAGAAATATGTGGTTATCCCAAACAAATATTTGCAAAGGCCTTATACTGACCTTCACTATATTTTATTTTTGTGCACTTTTCACAGACAAAGATGTAGGTAAAAGAATGTAATATATTTGCAGCCAGTTGCCAGAAAATGTCAGAATTAGCTTTGCCTGGGCAAACTTAGCATGATCTTCTTTGATATTTGTACTATGATGAAATATTTAATTATATGCTCAATTAATTTTCCTCCTTGATGTGGATGGTGCTCACTTCATGAACAGCAAATCCATACCTTTATTTTCATGCTTTCTTTCATGAGTAGATTTTGCCTTTTTTATTGTAGAACATCCAAGGGGTCTATATAGAATTACTTGTATTTTCTGGTCTTTTCTACTGTACTCAGCACAATATGATGTAAGGCTGTTCTTATTACGCTGCAAAATAGGAAAGCAGGTGGGGTGTTTCTTTTGAGAAACATACAAATAACTTTTTCTCATGGAGTAAACTACCAGGCAGATATGGAAGCTTCTGAGTCATATGTGTATACTCATCTACATCACACTGCTTAACTCCTTGAGGTGCTGTGTACCCTTTATTTTTTTTATTTCTCTCACAGTTGTTTCATTCTTCCTTCCTGTCCTATATGTCTAGTTGGACACCCAAGTCTTTACAGAACTGGGTGCACTGGTAGTTCTAGTTGGCCAGTTGTGAAATTGAATTAATGTGATTAAGCTAATACCACAGTGCAAGTCTGTGGCAGAAGCAGGAATAAAATATGGGTTTTTTTATAGTGACATTTGGCTTCCTCAACTGTAAGATTGTTCTTTCTCCTCTTGCAACACTGCCACATTTATTACCTTCCAAGTTCTACAATTAATGAAGTACAGGTCACGCAGTAACACTCTCAGTCACAACGCTATTTTTTCCAACCTGGGAGCAGTTCCATCCTTGCACTAATAAGAAATATGTCCTCAGAGAAGAATGAGTCTGTGATTCTTTTAATTAAAAATTGTATCATAGTACATCTTAACCATAAAGAAGTATAATTTTTAAGGAAGCAATGAAGTTTCTAATTACCAATTGCAAAAGTTGAATTGTTGTGTGAGGGAAAGAGTCACTCCATATCTTGTTCTTTATCTTATATTCTTCCTTAAACATTTCTCATTAGGGTGGATGCAACCCTAATCTAAAGGGGGAGGGAGTGGGGTGAAGTGAGGGGCTGTCCAAATGATTAGCTCTGTGATGTGATTAAGGCTCTATTAAATCTTAGCTCCCTGTTTCACTATAAAACTATGGCTAGTTTTTGGTCATTTTTGGACATGAGATACAAGGCTTATTCAATCTGTGATCTGTCCCAGTATGGTTGTTCTTATAGCCTTATAAATGTATGAGGACAGAAACAAGGAACTGTTAAGGTGCAAGTTTATAGGACTGTCACTGAATAACCAATAACCTGGGATTTTCTTTTTCAGTTTATCTTCCAGACTCAGTTCAGCCTAAATCCTTGGTCCAGTGTATGGTACTAAAAGGTTTCAAATAAAAACTCTAGTTGTAGGAATGTATCATCTCTCTCTTCTCCCAAAAGAAAGTAATTTGTCCAAGACATCGCCAATCTCTTCATGTCTGGGAGGCGGCCTTTTTGGCTTTGATTTGCACTGGACAGCTGCGACAGTAAAGATATAAAAGTACTAAGTTCTTAGTATTAAATTTCCAAGTTAAGTTTCTCTTATCCTGACAATGCAAACAAGGTGAAGAAACCTACTGATTTGCTATTCAGTCCAGTAAGGAAAACATGTACCCTGATCACCAACCAAATGGCCACATAATCACTATGTGCAGGAGGCCCCCACATTTTTGGAAGACACTAATAGACTGTCAGTCAGCTCTCAGCTCTCTTCAGCTAACCAAGGAAAGTGGCTTAGCCCTACTTTTTCCAGGCCTGCGTTCTCTTCCCTTTTCTTTATTTCTGGACTTTGTTTCTTTTCTCTAATTCTGGAGTACAGAAAATTGGTCTGACCCCTTCCACAGCTCCCTCAGAAATTCCACAGATTAGGTCTCCAGCTCTCTTCTAAATAAGAGTTGATACCTTTTTTGGTTTTTGTTGGAGCTAAGCACTGGTTGCCACTAATTGCTAATCAACATTATTTGTAATCACTCTCCTTTTTCCTACAGGTTCTTTCAAAACTGGATATGCCTCAGCCCTGCCTCTTTCATATGCAACCCTGCATTCCCTTTATTGTACATTGTGAAATTAATCTGCATATGTAAGGCTTATACAAAGTACCATTCATCCTAATTTAGGATGTAAGATGATAATCTATAAAAAGTTTTCTACATAGCAGTGATTTTTTTATAAGATAATTTTGAAAACCATTTATATGTGTTAAATCTGCCTGACTGTTATGTTTTGATAGTTTTACCCTTTTATTTTAATTTAAATCATAGGAAGCACTAACTTTAATTGAGCAAGTTGAAGCTGAACAAAGTGCATTGTATCACAGTCTCAAAGAAGCTATGAGCAGCAAGGAAAAAAGCAGGACTCCTCCTCCTCCTCTGTTACTTTCTAGATCACATTGCTCCATGACATTTAAACCAGCCCCGTTCTCTTCAGATATTCAGGTAATGTTTTTCATGATGACTGCATAAGAAATAATTAAACAATACACAAGAGAGCAAATGTTGTTTCAACAGTGCCATACCATCACAGTTTTCTCTGTTGTTCTTGAGAAGATTGTTATTCTGACTTCATTAAGTATGCTTTTTCCCCTCCCTGTGAGTCAATTGTGACTCACTGTTTTGATCTTCACATTTGCATGAAACTTTCTTCATCTCATGCATCATGTTCCTTGGTGTTTTGTCATATAACACTTATTTATTCTAGTTGTCTCTCATTCTTTCACTTATGGGCTGACATACTCCTAGTTACCCTCTGAAGAGATGCAAGGCTGTTGCATTATGTAATGCAAGAAAGTACCACACTGAAGCCTCTGTTAATGAAGTGCTGAAGTGCCATAGTTCAGGTGGAAAAATCTACTTTCTGTTGAACATGTAGAATCACAGAACTACTTAGATCATAAGGGATTTTAGGAGAGGTCTCTAGTCCAACCTTATGCCTCAGGTAGGGTCAGCTGTGAGATTAGACTGGGTTGCTCAGGTCTTTATCCAGCCAGTTCTGAAAACCTCCAAGGATGGAGACTGAACAGCCTCTCTGGGCAACCTGTTCCAATGGGGCAACCTGTTCACGGGGAGAACTTTTTTCCTTATATACAGTTGGAATCTGTCGTGGTTTAGCCCCATCCAGCAACCAAGCACCACGCAGCCGCTTGCTCACTCCCCCTGCCCCGATGGGATGGGGGAGAGAATCGGAGGAGTAAGAGTGAGAAACACTCCTGGGTTGAGATAAGAACAGTTTAATAATTGAAATAAAGTAAAATAGTAATGCTAATAGTAACAGTATAATAATGATAATAATAATAATGATACACGAAGCAAGTGATGCACAATGCAATTGCTCACCACCTGCTGACCGATACCCAGACAGTTCCCAAGCAGCGATTGCTGCTCCCTGGCCACCCCCCCCCCCCCCAGTTTATATACTGAGCATGACGTCATATGGTATGGAATAGCCCTTTGGTCAGTTTGGATCAACTCTTCTGGCTGTGCCCCCTCCCAGTTTCTTGTGCGCCTGGCAGAGCATGGGAAGCTGAAAAAGTCCTTGACTAGCATAAGCAGTACTCAGCAACAACTAAAAACATCAGCACGTTATCAACATTCTTCTCCTACTAAATCCAAAACACAGCACTATGCCTGCTGCTAGGAAGAAAATTAACTCTATCCCAGCTGAAACCAGGACAGTATCCACCCCTTATTCTATACCATCTACGTCATGCACAGGCCCTCCCCTTTCCAATGTGTTCCAATTAATCACCACCGCTTTCCCTATCTTGATATACACACAGATATCATTCCCTTCGTCTATGGCCCATCCCTCTAAAATGTCCATTGAGTTCATTTAGCCCATGACTTTGGGTTCCATCTGTCATCACAGTCTTTCAGAGCAGGAGAGGTGGTGTGCAGTGTTGGACTGTTGCATGCTGAAGTCAGTTCTCATTCCAACATGGTTTCATCAAAGTTCATTTTCATTAAGCTGGGCAATTCTTACTGCAATACCATTGATGTGGCATATAGCAATCATAATATACAGTATTATATACTTAATATTAACCTACTATATTATTATATTAACATGCAGTTAAGAGATAACATACAGTTAAGAGATAACATACAGTATTATAAAGCAATTAATATCATACAATTCAGTTCATTGGCTATTTTCACCCAAAATCAAATTCCCTTGAGGTACACATTGGGCTTCCCCATCCTTTCGCATCACCCACCAAGTGCACCCAGGTCCTTGAGCAAAAGCAATCCCACGAATGGGTTTGCCTTTGCCAGAGGGGGAAGTAACCCAGACTGTCTTCCCCAGCATATTTTTCATGTGCACTACAGGAACTTTATCTCCTTCTACAGTACGTAGAAGTTTTGATTGGGCAGGGCCAGCTCGATTGGCAGATCCCCTGGTGTTGACTAACCAGGTGGCTTTTGCTAAATGCGTATCCCAATGTTTAAACGTCCCACCACCCATTGCTCTCAGGGTAGTCTTTAACAATCCATTGTATTGCTCAATTTTCCCGGAGGCTGGTGCATGGTAAGGGATGTGATACACCCACTCAATGCCATGCTCTTTGGCCCAGGTGTCTATGAGGTTGTTTCGGAAATGAGTCCCGTTGTCTGACTCAATTCTTTCTGGGGTGCCATGTCGCCACAGGACTTGCTTTTCAAGGCCCAGGATGGTGTTCCGGCCGGTGGCATGGGGCACGGGATATGTTTCCAACCATCCGGTGGTTGCTTCCACCATGGTGAGCACATAGCGCTTGCCTTGGCGGGTCTGTGGGAGCGTGATGTAATCAATCTGCCGGGCCTCCCCATATTTATATTTCAGCCATCGTTCACTATACCCAAGGGGCTTGAACTGCTTGGCTTGCTTGATTGCAGCGCATGTTTCACACTCATGAATAACCTGTGCAATACTGTCCATAGTTAAGTCCACCCCTCAATCACGAGCCCATTTATACGTTGCATCCCTTCCTTGATGGCCTGAGGCGTCATGGGCCCACCGAGCTATAAATAATTCACCCTTATGTTGCCAGTCCAAATCCACCTGAGCCACTTCAATCTTAGCAGCCTGATCTACTTGCTGGTTGTTTTGATGTTCTTCAGTGGCCCGACTCTTAGGTACATGAGCATCTACATGACGAACTCTTACAACCAGGTTCTCTACCCGGGCAGCAATATCTTGCCACAATGCGGCAGCCCAGATTGGTTTGCCTCTGCGCTGCCAGTTGCTCTGCTTCCATTGCTGCAGCCACCCCCACAGGGCATTTGCCACCATCCATGAGTCAGTATAGAGATAAAGGACTGGCCACTTTTCTCTTTCAGCAATATCTAAAGCCAGCTGGATGGCTTTCACCTCTGCAAACTGACTCGACTCCCCTTCTCCTTCAGCAGTTTCTGCGACTTGTCGTATAGGACTCCATACAGCAGCTTTCCACCTCCGATGCTTTCCCACAAGACGACAGGACCCATCAGTGAACAGGGCATATTACTTTTCATTTTCTGGCAATTTATTATACAGTGGGGCCTCTTCAGCACATGTCACCTCCTCCTCTGGTGATATTCTAAGGTTTTTCCCTTCTGGCCAGTCCATGATCACTTCCAAGATTCCTGGGTGACTGGGGTTTCCTATTCGAGCCCGTTGTGTGATCAATGCAACCCACTTACTCCATGTAGCATCAGTTGCATGATGTGTAGAGGGGACCCTCCCTTTGAACATCCAGCCCAACACCGGCAGTCGGGGTGCCAGCAGGAGCTGTGCTTCAGTACCAACCACTTCTGAAGCAGCTCGAACCCCTTCATATGCTGCCAGTATCTCTTTCTCAGTTGGAGTATAGCAGGCTTCGGATCCTCTGTATCCCCGACTCCAAAACCCTAGGGGTCGACCTCGAGTCTCCCCTGGTGCTTTCTGCCAGAGGCTCCAGGTAGGGCCATTCTCCCCGACTGCAGTGTAGAGCACATTTTTAATATCCTGCCCTGCCCAGACTGGCCCAAGGGCTACTGCATGAACTATCTCACGTTTAATTTGTTCAAAGGCTTGTTGTTGCTCAGGGCCCCATTTGAATTCGTTCTTCTTCCGGGTCACTTGACAGAGAGGGCTTACGATCTGGCTGTGTTTTGGAATATGCATTCTCCAAAAACCCACAACGCCTAAGAAAGCTTGTGTTTCCTTTTTGCTAGTTGGTGGGGACATAGCTGTTATTTTGTTGATCACATCCATTGGGATCTGACGACGTCCATCTTGCCATTTTATTCCTAAAAACTGGATCTCCTGTGCAGGTCCCTTGACCTTACTCTGTTTTATGGCAAAACCAGCCTTCAGAAGGATTTGGACTATTTTCTTTCCCTTCTCAAAAACTTCTTCTGCTGTGTTGCCCCACACAATGATGTCATCAATGTACTGCAGATGTTCTGGAGCTTCACCCTGTTCCAGTGCTGTCTGGATCAGTCCATGGCAAATGGTGGGGCTGTGCTTCCACCCCTGGGGCAGTCGGTTCCAGGTGTACTGAACACCCCTCCAGGTAAAAGCAAACTGGGGCCTGCACTCTGCTGCCAAAGGGATGGAGAAAAATGCATTAGCAATATCAATTGTGGCATACCACTTAGCTGCCTTTGACTCCAGTTCATATTGAAGTTCTAGCATGTCTGGCACGGCAGCACTCAGCGGCGGTGTAACTTCGTTCAGGCCACGATAGTCCACTGTTAGTCTCCACTCCCCATTAGACTTTCGCACTGGCCATATGGGACTGTTAAAGGGTGAGCGAGTCTTGCTGATCACTCCCTGGCTCTCCAGTCGATGAATCAGGTTATGGATGGGAATCAGGGAGTCTCGGTTGGTGCGATATTGCCGCCTGTGCACAGTTGTAGCAATCGGCACCTGTTGTTCCTCAACCTTCAGCAACCCTACAATCGAAGGGTCCTCTGAGAGACCGGGCAAGGTGGACAACTGTTTAATTTCCTCTGTCTCCAAAGCAGCTATACCAAAAGCCCACCGGTACCCTTTTGGGTCCTTGAAATACCCTCTCCTGAGGTAGTCTATGCCAAGGATGCACGGAGCGTCTGGGCCAGTCACAATGGGGTGCTTTTGCCACTCATTCCCAGTTAGGCTCACTTCAGCTTCCAGTACAGTTAGCTGTTGGGATCCCCCTGTCACTCCAGAAATACAAATGGGTTCTGCCCCTCTATAGTTTGATGGCATTAGCGTGCACTGTGCACCAGTGTCCACTAGAGCCTTATACTCCTGTGGGTCTGACGTTCCAGGCCATTGAATCCACACAGTCCAGTAAACCCGGTTGTCCCTTTCCTCCACCTGGCTGGAGGCAGGGCCCCTCTAACACTGGTCACAGTATTCGCTGTTCACTTCCTGTAAATGTGAATCAAAAGTCCCCTGAACAAGGTCGGAAGTAAAATTAGCCCTCTTACTCTGTCTGGGGAACTGCTCACTGGAAACTGGAGCTGCAATTTTCCTGGGAGAACCGCCTTTTCTAAGTTTTTCCTTGCAACTCACACACCCGTGCCTCTAGGGTTGAGGTGGATTTTCCATCCCACTTTCTCATGTCCTCTCCATAATCACGCAGGTAAAACCACAGGGTGCCCCGTGGTGTGTATCCTCTATATCCTCTCTCTTGAGCATAGGGACATTGACTCCTAATGGCTAAGACACTGGTCCGTGCAGGTGGGGAGTAGGACAGATCCTCTCTGAGTTGTTGGAACTCTTGGCACAGTTTTTCCACAGCCGAGACACAGGCCCGTAGGGAGGAAGAGAGCTTCTCTTCGTATTCCCGGAGTTGTCTAGCCACTTCATCCACTGTTGGTGCCTCGTCGTCTTTCCAGGCTAGTATTGCCAATGAGTTGGAATACGATGCTGGTGCGCTCCGTACCACCTTCCGCCACATGGATTGTGTGCACCTGACTTCATCTGGGTCTTTGGGTAACTGCTCATCATTCATGTCACTGTAAATCACCTCCAGCATGCCTAATTCCCTCAGGTACTGGATACCTTTCTCTACGGTGGTCCATTTGCTTGGGCGGTATAAAACATCCTCCTTGAAGGGATACCTTTCCTCCACGCTTGACAGAAGTCGCCTCCAGAGGCTGAGCGGTTTTGCCCCTTTTCCAATTGCTTTGTCAATGCCCCCTTCCCTGGAAAGGGATCCCAGCTGCTTGGCTTCCCTACCCTCTAAATCCAGGCTACTGGCCCCGTTACCCCAGCATTGGAGCAGCCAGGTGATGATGTGCTCGCCTGGATGACGACCGAAATCTTTTCGCATATCTCGCAGCTCACTCAGGGATAGGGATCGGGTGGTCACCATCTCATTTATGGGTTCTTCCTCCTCTGGTTCTCGTGATGGCCCTGGTTCATCTTCATCCCTTACTAAACGAACTGATTTCCTCGTGTATTTTTTCTTCTGTATAGGGGCAACTGATACCGGCGCAGGTTGGTTCTCTGGTTTAGCCGCAGTGTCTGTCACTGGGGTTTGAGTAGCCGCAGTGCCCATGGCTGTGGTTTGAGTAGCCGCAGTGCTCATGGCTGTGGCTGGAGTAGCCACAGTGCCTGGGGCAGGGGTTTGAGCAGCTGCAAGGCCTGTAGTGGGGGTTGGAGTAGCCGCAGGGCCTGTAGTGGGGGTTTGAGTAGCCACAGTGCTTGTTGTTTTGTCATCAGATCCAGAGACCTTCTCTTTCTTTTGAGAGTACTGATTAGTGTTGACCACGGCTCGATAGGCATGGGCCAGTCCCCAGCATGTTGCAATGATTTGTGTCTCTCTGGAGCTACCAGGGTGACAACATACTTCTTCCAAATACTTTACTAATTCTTCAGGATTCTGCACTTGTTCAGGGGTGAAGTTCCAAAACACTGGAGGTCCCCACTGCCCTAGGTACTTGCGCATACGATCCCACACACCCTGCCACTCATAACTATCCAGCCTTGGGGTAGATCTCTGGATGATATTTTTAAACTGCTTACTGACCTTTATCAAAACGGAAACAACATTCCCAAGAAGTATCAATAGAAGTATCTTAACTGCCCAGGGGTGCTCAAGATACTGGAAAGTTGTTGTAATGAAGGAGGAAACATCATAGAAGAAAGCAGCAAAGGTGCCATTCTGTATTTCCTCCACAACAAGCCTCTCAGAGTAATAAGTATAATTGCTAACTCTCTCTATGAGGTAGTACCCGAAGTACAGTAGTGACTTCTGTATGAAACCCAAATACCAAAGAATGCTCAAGGTCAGGGTTTTGATAAGGAGCCTCCCAAGCAAAAGATCATGAATCACTGCAGAGCACAGCACACTACACAAACTGACAACAAGCTTTAACGTGTGCTGCAAAAAAAAGAACATGGTGCAGATCAGATGAACTAATATCATGACCGGCAACTGTTAACAGACTCCTTAATACACTCTGGTTAATCTGTTGTTATCTCAAACCCTTCATGCCCCACGTTGGGCGCCAAAAAGGACTGTCGTGGTTTAGCCCCAGCCAGCAACTAAGCACCACGCAGCCGCTCGCTCACTCCCCCTACCCCGATGGGATGGGGGAGAGAATTGGAGGAGTAAGAGTGAGAAACACTCCTGGGTTGAGATAAGAACAGTTTAATAATTGAAATAAAGTAAAATAGTAATGCTAATAGTAACAGTATAATAATGATAATAATAATAATGATACACGAAGCAAGTGATGCACAATGCAATTGCTCACCACCTGCTGACCGATACCCAGACAGTTCCCAAGCAGCGATTGCTGCTCCCTGGCCACCCCCCCCCCCCCCCAGTTTATATACTGAGCATGACGTCATATGGTATGGAATAGCCCTTTGGTCAGTTTGGATCAACTCTTCTGGCTGTGCCCCCTCCCAGTTTCTTGTGCGCCTGGCAGAGCATGGGAAGCTGAAAAAGTCCTTGACTAGCATAAGCAGTACTCAGCAACAACTAAAAACATCAGCACGTTATCAACATTCTTCTCCTACTAAATCCAAAACACAGCACTATGCCTGCTGCTAGGAAGAAAATTAACTCTATTCCAGCCGAAACCAGGACAGAATCTCTCTTGATTCAGTTTAGGTCTATTGTTTTTCATCCTCCTACCATGCACTGCTGTGGAAAACGTGGCTACATCTTCTTCATCACTTGCTTGCAGGCACTCAAGGGCTCCTGGTAGGTCCCCTGAAGTGACCTCTTCTCCAGGATGAATAAGCCCAGCTCTCGTAGCCTCTTCTCGCAGGGCTAGTGCTCCAGCACCCGACCATCTTGGTGGTCCTCTGCTGTAATCACTCTAGTTGTTAAACATTTCTTGTTAGAGTGATGGGGGGCAGGAGGGAAACTGGCCGTGGTGTCTAGATGTAGTATAATGAGTGCTGAGCAGAGGGGGATAATCATGTTCCTCAGTCTCCTAACTGTATGTCTGTTTATACAGTTCAAGATGCTTTTAGGCTGCTTTGCTGACACGGCACACTGCTGGCTTATGTTCAGCTTGCTGTCTAACATGTCCCCCGGATCCTTTTAGCGCTGCTCCCCAGCCCATCAGTCCCCAGCCTCTATCCTTGTGAGGGATTCTTCCTTCCCAGGTGCAAGACTTTGCATTTGTCCTTGTTAAATTTCATAAGGTTCCTGTTGGCCCATTCCTCTGGGCTCTCTAGATCTTTCTGAATAGCAATCCTGTCCTCAACCATATCAACTGTTTCCCTCAATTTGGCATAATCTGCAAATCTGGTGAGTGTGTGCTCACATTTTTCCTCAGGTCATTCCTAAAGATATTAAACAGGATAGTCCCCTGCAGTGCTCCACTTGTTACCACCCTCCAGGAAGTGTATGACCCATTAACAACTGCTCTCTGAGTCTGACCTTCCAACCATTTGTTTTACCCATTTATCTGTTCACACCCCCATACTGTATCATCCCAACTAGGATATAAGAATGCTGGGAGACAGTGTTGAAATAAGTACCTTGCTAAGACCCAGGTAAATGGCACCTACACCTCTCCCCTCCTCTGCAAATCAAGTAATTTTGTCACAGAGGCCAATCATGGTGATCAGCCGTCATTTGCCCTTGGTAAATCCATGCTGACTGTTGCAAATCACCTTATTCTCCTTCTTATGTCCACAAAGGGTTCAAACAGGCTGAAGTATGAAAAATTCACTAGCTCCAGTTTTCTTGAGAAAGAAATTTTCAAGTGATTTTGCAAGCAGCTTCAAAATAACGATGTGTCTAAAACCAGTACAAACTCAAATCTTATTAATAGTGGTAAGAATGTTTCTGTGAATGGTTGTTTTATAACTTGCAGTTTTAATGCTGTTTGATTAGTGAATTTCAAATAAATTAATTAGGGAAAAGTTCTTCCTTTTTATCCCTAATGAACATAAAATTAAAAAAAAACAATTTCTTTAAAGTCTGGTAGTTCATCTGTTTTAGTAAGTGTTAATACTTCATTTTGTTTGATGCAGGAGAATGAATGTAACATATTGGGCCACTAGATGGTGCAATGTGACAATTATAATTTGACCCCAGCTATTCTAGAAGAATTTTTTTTTTCCTAAAAATGTGCATAGCTGTTGAGCAGACAAGAAAGGTATTTCTTCTGAAGAACTTACTAACTGGAAATGGATACTTAGGATTTAATTAGACAGATATAGTTCTTGTACTAGAATTCAAAGTATCTCTAAAATTTCCTTATCTTAAAGTCTCTCATTTGCTGAAAATAATCTCCTCTAATTCAGTATCTCCTTCTGAAAAGCAGTCAGGATTCATTGCAAGACAAATCATGTGTCTTACAAGAAAAATGAATATTTTAGCTCTACAGAATTTTTATATGTTGAAAAATGACCTCATCTGCCAAACCTCAGGTCTGCTTAAATGTCTACTGAAAGTAAATACACTTAGAACAGTTTTTAGTAGAAGTTGTTTAATGCAAGAGATCAGATGCGTAACTTACTGAAATCCATCTGCCCAGTTCTGCAGAGATGAAATCAAGATTAGTTTCCGTGTTTGACCCCATGGGACACGACTGAGCACTGATCCAGGAATGCATGCTCACATTCTTCCTTGGTTAAAGATATTGAAAAGTGTAGATGATATGCCCAATAAGATTATCAGCAGCTTGATGGCATTAAAAAACCATTGATTTCAATAGGAACTAAGAATGTGGCTTGTTTAGAAAACATTACTATATTACTTTGTATCTGCATTTCTGTTGCCTGCTTTTAAGGATCTCTCCTCAAGTAGTTTGCTGAATCAGAACCTGAGGTCAACTTTAGAATACCATTCCAAGGATCAAATAAGGGATCCAGATGACTTTAAATCTACAGGATGACCCTTAGAGTTTATGCTTTGGGATAGGTTTGATGTATAGGTATCTCAAGGTAGGAGATAGAATAACGGAAAGTCATCTGCCTTTATTGCCATTGTGGTATATCTAGTTCTCCAGCTAAATCAATTAATTAATGTTTCTAGTGCAGTTAGACTATACATTTTTATAACTAAGGGTTTGGTTTGGGGTTTTTTTTTTCAGAGACTGTTTTCTCAAAATTAGTACATTCTAGATTAGGCAAAAGTTGGAAATACTACTATGTATCAATTCATTTTGTTCTCATTTTCTTCAAAGGTTGCGTGGTACAGTATTTTGGGCTCTGTAGCAGAAAGAAGTAATATGAAAGTAAGGTTAAATAACAATAAACTTCCAAATGCAGGAGAAGAGGTAAGACAGAGGTGAAACTCCTTTTGGTCATTCTCTCTTCCTTTAAAAAAAACCAACTTTCTAAATGTAGACATCTGACATCTTTTTTTAGTCAGGTAACTGTTCAAGCCTTTGACAAACCTTTTGATCTTTATTTTAAGCATTTGAAATTTTGCTAGGCTGAAGGCATACCAAAATAAAAAAAAAAGTTCTAGGAACCTTTTTTGAATAATGAATTAAATGATTCAAAAGCTTCATGTTAGAGAAGTCTCTGTCCCTTCTGTTATAACTCCGGTTTTTGAGCAACATCTAAGAAATACAAAAGGTAAAGAAAGCATATGATGTATTTATAGAGTGTGCCCCAGACATTACTCTTTCCAGGGATTCAAAAAAAGAGAAATTCTAAACAAATATAAAATGTAATGTTTTTCTTAATTTTTCTTAAAAAGACGTGTGTGTAGCTACTGGCAGTAGAGGCTTTGATGTTATTCTTCATATTCTTATTATCAAATCCAGCGAATCAACCTTCCTGTGATGTCCAGTGAGCTAGTTTCAATATACTGTCCTGCTCCAGGAGAATTAAGTGTTTCATTGGAGACTTTCACCCCACTGCTAAGCTGTTCTTTCTATGAACTTGCTGCAATCCATCCAAGCCACTGACTGTCTTAGCTCTGGCAGGCATCAGAGATGCTCAGACCTGACGTTAACCATATGCCTCAGCAATGGAACTTTTGGTTGCTTTAGGATATGCTTTTGCAAAATGCTGATCTGCAGACAAAGTCACTATCTGCCTCCTCCATGGAAAAGGTTTAGAATCCTTGGTGGTGGAATCATCTATTAACTTATCAACATGAGAAAACCTTGCTCTAAAGGGATACTACAGCCTGTCTTACACTAATTTCTGGTTTGCTGGTTCACGATTCAGCCCCAGCATTTGAAGGGATTTCTGGTGTTCAGAGGCCTCCTTTTGAAGGCTAGACAGCATATGGATAAGAGCACTGTGTTGATGCCACATTACGATGATCTCGTTTCTCATGTTGTGCTTCAGTCACTATGTCAGTTGTTTGTTGCTTCAAGACCCTAAAACTTTACTTTGTGTAAGTTGTCCTGATTATGGAGGGGAAGGTGGACAAGCCTGTTAGGTGTGAGCCATGATGTTGAAGTGCAGGTGGACAATTACTTGAAGGAAAAACAAAGAGAAGATCTTGAAAACATGTTGTTTGCTTCACAAACTCCAAAGTCCTGTTAATGGTGCTGAGAGGATCTGAGACTCCTCTGCCCATATCTAATATATGCATATAGCATGTATGGAAGAGAGCCATATGCTTTCTCTGGAAGCACCACAGCTCAGGGCTAGAATGTTTCCAGCTCAGTGACTGCAAGCATACACACACACAATGTGAATGTGCAAATGGACAAAAATGTCTTAGAGAAACTCTAGGTCCTGGTGCTTAACTGTTCTTTTAGGTTGCATGCTCTGTATACTCAGCTGCATTCCAGAGAACACTGATGCTTTTTTTCCCTGTCATTTAATTGTTTTCTCATTGTCTTCAAGAACCTAATATTATGTGGCAACATGACATGTCTGTTAATCTAGGTTGTACTTTTGTTTGTATCCAAGACTATTAAATAATTTATTTAACAATAGAAGTTTAGAAATTGAGATTTGTTTTTTATATGTACAGTGGGTGTAACTAGAAAATATTTTTATTGATAGATACCAGCTGATGGGAAAAGCCTCTTGGAAATACAAGGCTTGGATCCCAATGAGAAATACATATTTGCAGTCGCAGCATATTCTTCTGATGGAAAACTTATTGGTGATGCCATTGGGGAAACGACTAAGCCAATCCTTGCTTATCCACCTCTTTCTGCTACTACCGTTCGAGCCTATCTAACTCAGGTAGGGTTAGAGTCTTTGATAATAAACACATACTTTAATTTCGTTGTAATTACTTGTTTTCACAGGTAGCTGTAAAACTTCTTCTGGTAAAAACTGAAGACTTTCTTGCCAAAAGCTTGACAAGCACAAATCTTCACCGGGTAAAAAACTGGTTGGGTGGCCTAGCCCAGAGAGTAGTGGTGAATGGAGTTAAATCCAGTTGGCGGCCAGTCATGAGCAGTGTTCCCCAGGGCTCTGTTTTGGGGCCAGCCTTAGTTAATATCTTTATCAATGATCTGGATGAGGGGATTGAGTGCACCCTCAGTAAGTTTGCAGATGACACCAAGTTGGGTGGGAGTGTCGATCTGCTCAAGGGTAGGGTGGCCCTGCAGGGGGACCTGGACAGGCTGGATCGATGGGCCGAGGCGAACTGTATGAGGTTTAACAAGGCTAAGTGCCGGGTCCTGCACTTGGGTCACAACAACCCCATGCAACGCTACAGGCTTGGGGAAGAGTGGCTGGAAAGCTGCCTGGCCGAAAAGGACCTGGGGGTGTTGGTCAACAGTCGGCTGAACATGAGCCAGCAGTGTGCCCAGGTGGTCAAGAAGGCCAACAGTATCCTGGCTTGTGTCAGGAATAGTGTGGCCAGCAGGAGCAGGGAGGTGATTGTTCCCCTGTACTCGGTGCTGGTGAGGCCGCACCTGGAATACTGTGTCCAGTTTTGGGCCCCTCAATGCAAGAAAGACATTGAGGTGCTGGAGCGTGTCCAGAGAAGGGCAACAAGGCTGGTGAAGGGTCTGGAGCACAGGCCTTATGAGGAGTGGCTGAGGGAACTGGGGTTGTTTAGTCTGGAGAAGAGGAGGCTGAGGGGAGACCTTATCACTCTCTACAACTACCTGAAAGGAGGTTGTAGTGAGGTGGGTGTTGGTCTCTTCTCCCAAGTAGTTAGCGATAGGACGAGAGGAAATGGGCTCATGCTGCGCCAGGGGAGGTTTAGGTTGGAAATTAGGAAAAATTTCTTTACTGAAAGGGTAGTCAAGCATTGGAACAGGCTGCCCAGAGAGGTGGTGGAGTCCCCATCCCTGGAAGTGATCAAAAAACGGGTAGATGTGTCACTTTGGGACATGGTTTAGTCTAGTCTACCCTTGATTGGTTTAGTGTGGACTTGGTAGTGTAGGTTAATGGTTGGACTGGATGATCTTAAAGGTCTTTTCCAACCTAAGCGATTCTATGATTCTATGATTCTATTCTATAATTTTAACATAATGAATGGTATATTTGAGTAACTCAATTCTTAATTCAAAATTATTGGAAATGCCAGTTTAAGGGGAAATAAGTCTCTCAGTTAGTTTTCTTATCCCTGTTCCTGTTTCTCAGTCTGCATTTAACTTCTTCCTTCTTTTTTATAATTTATTTTTTTCATTTTTGTGATTGAGACCAAGTGCTAGAAATCATCTTTTTAGTCATTACAGTGTGGGATGAAAGATGTGATTGAACTTACCAGGTATCAAATCCAATCATTTTCATACTGAAATTATTTTTGTAGTGGAAGGCCACAAAAGGCTCTGTCAGATCTTTATCATAATTTTCTGTATTCTTAATAAAGAAAACTTAAAACAGATTGTGGCATGGAGAAAAGTGAAATTGTCTAGCCCTATAGATCAGATCATGGGGAACAGTTAGAAGATTTCCTAAAATCTTCCAGAGTAAGAGGTATCCACATGAATTTATGCCTACTTGTGCGGCTCCGTTTACATCCCATTATCCAGAGCAGCAGGGCATTCTGCAGTATTAGCAAAAGTAAAATGAACCTAGATGAAATAATATGCCTTCAAAAACTGCAGCACAATGCCTGTAAAGTATTCCACAAAGGGCTGTTAGATCCTTAGTTAACAGTCAAGAAACACTTTTGCATTCTCTGATGCTAACTCTGAAGGCAAACTAATATTAGTAGAATCAGATTGCTACATTTGTTTCATTTGAATGTGTCAGAATATTCTTACAGAAATTGTAAAATTACATGTTGGGGGGAGTTTTAAAACCTTTCTTTGTATTATAATCATATTTGGCTTGGTTGTTTGATGAACATGGAAACTTGCTAATTTCTTTTTTGTTGGTTTTTTTTTTTTTTTTTTTTTTTGTAGGTAGCCTATCAAACTGGCAACTTTACGTTAGCCAGAGAAGCATTTTCACCAATGTGGGATTATTTTGTTTCAAATTCTTCTCCACTGCCTGCCAATGCAGCTGTTATTTCTGCAAGTAGTAATTTGACTATATCTGAAAACAGGTAACTGGTGAAAACAAAATTAGAATGACAGTTAATTATAGATGTGCACTTTTTATTTTAAAGAGTACCAGGTTGTGAAATTTTGTTCAGACTTGTGATACGAAAAACATTCTGAAAAAAAGTTGTGAAATGTGTTATAAAAACATAATGTTTTATAATTAGCAGAGGATTTCTGTTGTTTATGGAACTGCTAGCATTTACACACCTAATTCTTTATAATGATTATTTTCTTAAGATAATTGGGAAACATGTATAAAGTGGCTATTAATTCTGTGTGATGCATTTTCATAGGCAAAATATGTAATATGCACTGGGTTCTTGACTTTGCAATTAAGGGAGCACTAGAGTTCAGAAATGATAAAAATTTTGTCAAGAACACCACCCAAAATGGGTAAATGCTTGCTAATTTTGTTTTAGGGTGGCTATATAAATCTGCCAATAATCTTTGAATATACTAAAGTGCTTTAGAAGAGATATTTAAAATGAATTCATTTATAAATAAATTTCAAATGTTCAACCATATTATAGGTTTTTCATGACAAAGCCCAGCTAGAAATGTTGCAGTTACATTCACTGAAATTCAGTAGATCCAAATGCAATAATAAATCAAAACCTAATTAATTCCCAGATAAAAGAAAGAGACCTGTAAGAAGTAATAGACATGAAATACTATAATAAAAAATAATAGTTTTAAATGTTAGTCAACTGCTTATAATTTGATAATGAATTAACATCCAATATAACTGAACACAAATCATCATCTTCGCTTGTATGGAATTCTTTATAGACTAATTCCTTCATTATGAAAGTTTTGGCAAACTTGTGCAGGAGGTATGAAAGAGTTTTGCAGCATCTCCATATCAGTTTGACAGACTGGCTTAGTCTTGAAACCATAATGACAAGAAACTACCTTATTGCATGTATGTTAACAGTTCTTGAATTAAAGATCTTTGTTTCAAGAAATAGATATTAGGGGGATTTCCTAAAAGTTTTATCTGAATACTTCCATTTCTACTTTACAGACAGAATAACCAGTAATCAGCTATTCTGAGTCGTATAATGTAGCTAGCATTTTCTCTATATTGTTTTGACATACTTGCATCAGAGCCCCTGCTTTTCTCATGGTAATGCTGTTTGGATACAAGCAGATAGTGTAGGCTTGTGTGTGCTTTGAATCCTGTTACAGGAGAAAGTAATGTGTCTAAGCGTACTTCTTGTTATTTGGGGCTCAGCCAGACCACTGGTGTGTATCCTGTCTGTCCTTCAAGTGCCACCAGGTGTCCGATACTAGGCATACAAATTGACCGAGGGTCTTGATGTTACATGCCGTAAGAGCATTTGGGATTTACTGGCAGCCCGTGGACTGCATTGATGCAGGCAGATAATCACTAGACATCCTATTTCATGACTATGTGGATGTTTTAAATCTATCCCTGGCCTAGGCAACAAAGCAGGAATGCAAGTCTGGTCATTGTGCTTTTTTCTGCACTTGTTTTCCATTAATCTTTTTTCCTAATCAGTTCTTCTTCAGCTCTAGAGATAACATTTGAATGGAGCTACTTTCAGATAAATCAAATGAAGACAGAAAATTTTAAATAGCTGTGCAAAGCAGTTTCAGGGATTTTGCTTTTCTGACAGTTATACCCAAGTGGGTTTGGTTTGGGTTTTGGTTTTTTTTTTTTTTTTTACAATTAATATGGACGATTCTCAAAGATGCAGTATCAGACCTGAAATAAGGCAGTTTCAGTTTTACTGATGGGTAGCTAAGAAATTAGATGGACTAGCTTGAAAGTACAGAGGACTTAAAGAGACGGTAGAGGGAGCCAGAAGGAAAGGAAAAGTCTTGTTTCCAGTTGGAAGCCCTGTTGATATCTTGGTAAAGTCAAGTACGTGAATGTGTCTATTTGATCTTCCTTCTTGAGTTTCAGTCTCTTTTAGGAAATACAATCGAGGAGAAGGAGGAATTTATTTCTTATACTTCAAAATCATAGGATTTTTCCTGTAACAAAAATATTTTTAAAAAATATTACAAGGACAAATGTCCCCTTACCCCTAGGGAAGGAAAAAAAAACCCAACAAAAAAGCAGGCAGAAGAGAAGAGATTCTTTTGAGACTTGTAATACAAGACATCAGTGATGAAAAGGAGTCTGTTAGTAAAACTTAGTAATGGACTTCTCAACTGCATGCGTCATTGTCAGAATGCAGAAAAATAATGTGTGAAAGGAGACAGTTAAATAAGCTGTAGCATCCCAAGTTTTCAAAGAATGTTCAAAGCAAGTTTCACTAGATTAGATGAAACAAGTAAGGAAAAGCTGTCTTAGGATGGTAGAAGGTGGACAACAATTTGAAAAGCAGTGATATCCTTTTTATTTATTTTTTATGTCAGACATTTTAAGCAATTTTTTCTGTTTTATGGACAAATCTTATTTCCAGAAGTAGCTACAGTAATCCTTTTTGTCCATCATTTTAAAATGGAAGACTGCATTTTAATATAATGCATTCAGGCACACAATATCTGAATCATCATTAACATGCTTTTACCTTTCTTTTGCTTTTTTATTTTGTAGGTTATGTTTTGAAGCTGTGTCTCAGACTTCTCCTATTACCTTGCACCTCTTTCTGAGGAATATATTTGCTGTCTGTGACATTAATATCCTGGAAGGAGCACTCTTTTGTGATTCCATCTGTTCCAATGAGATACTTTATAAGGAACAAGTACGTGGCTTAAAATAATACACTGGATTTGATTTTACTTTTTGATCAGCTTTATTTCATCATTGCAAGATAAATGTTGCAATGTACTAATCCTATTTACAGAATACTTAATTTTCTGTGAGTCATCTGGCTGTCCTTTCTGAAGTATTTTAGTAGCTGTTGGTTATTTTGTATCCTGGTGGAAAGATGGTTTCTGAATCAGTTATTGCCTAATCCAAAGCCCACTGATTCCAACTGAGGAAGGATCTTCCTTGACTTCAGTGGTGGTAGACTGTAATTTAAAAAAGAAACATAATCATTGCTATTTTTGTCCTACTAAGACGCACCTTGGATTTTTAATTTTAAACATTTCTGCTATTTAATACATATATTTTATTTAATCTTGAACTTCTAATAGGGTTTCATGGTTTTAATATACTAAGCTCCTTTTATCTTATTTCAGACTTTCTTATAGTATAATGACACGTTAATGACAAAAAACTTTCTTTTTATTTGGATAGTCAAGCTTTGCCTCCTGTATTATTATATTCCTATTCCACTCTTTCTTTGCTGAAGTACTTGTCTCGTAAAAATGTGAGCAGTCAATTACTCAATAGCTTTACTGGATCTGCTCATTCATGCAAGGACTGTAGCAGATAACTGGAAGGGAAAGGAAGGAATTGCTATCCTCCCCTTACCTACTCTGAGAGGTTAGCGTGTGAAATTTCCACTCCACACAGGTTGAGGTTGTTAACCAGGCTTTGTAAATGATACAGGTAAATTCAGAGGGCACAATAAGGTCAAGAACAATAATTTCCTCTAGGGTAATGAATACTGTTGTATTTGTTTATATACTTCTAACAGGTGTCAAGGTAAATTAATTTTTAAACTTTTGTCTTGCTGCTTATGCTGCTCTTTAAACTACAGTAACATCTGTCTTCTTTCACTCTCATGATTTAAAACAACAGAATTCATATTTGAATCAAAATGTGTTTTTCTTTTACAGGTTGCTAGATTAGCAGAGTGTGAAAGAATGACTGTGGCAATTGAACTTAGCAATTGGTTGAATGATGCAAGTTACACCCTGCAGTCTGTTGTACAATGTTATGGTCTCCTTGCTCCAATTATTTTTCACAAGATTTCTTCAGTGCCAGTAGTTCAGGTGAGAGCACTTTAAGACAAAGCAGCTGGCATCCAAGTCCTGCAGCTATAGTGATTCAAATTAAACTTATAATGGAGAGTACAGTGGGAGAGCTAAATATCTAGGGTTCGAGTTCTTAGTAGCTGCTCAAAAAAAAGCCTTTTATG
Organism: Pelecanus crispus; assembly: GCF_030463565.1. Lineage (NCBI taxonomy): Eukaryota > Metazoa > Chordata > Aves > Pelecaniformes > Pelecanidae > Pelecanus > Pelecanus crispus. Next base: position 53,160,995 of record NC_134643.1, read on the forward strand.
GTTTTATGTGTTCCCAATGCATATATATTCAGTATAAGCTGCACAGATTCTGCTCTCATATATGCTAAAGTAACTGCAGAATATTGGTTGTTTCTTCAGGACGATTTGTTGGTATTTTTAAACTATAGTAGAATCTACAATGTAACTTGTACTTGAATGCTATTTGCAGATGGCAATTTTGAGGAAAGAAAAGCAGCATTTGCCTATGGGTTTTTTTGGAATGTTTGCTTCATATACAGTTTTCTTTTCTTTTCTTCTTAAAAAAAGGCGGCTATTCAATGTTTTGATAATGCAGTCTTTAGTTTTCAGGCATGTGCTCCTTTCCAGAAGCAAGCACCTTCTCTTTGGAAACAGAGTACCTGAATCCTTCCCTGCCATTTCTGAAGCAGCAGATGTGTGTTTTAGGTTCAGCAAGGCTGCAGTAGAAACATGCAACTTTTTTCCCGTAATTAGGTAGTTTTGTCAGGGAGCAGCAGTAAGAGCATGTTTGCTCTGTGAGGAAGGATGAGGTGACTGCGGTGCAGGCAAGACACAGAGTAGCAGCATCTGAACATGGCAGACTGAGCAGGGTGTTCGTAAGAGGATCCACTGAGAGTCCGGAGAAGGTGAAGTTACTGGGCTGGCCCAGGGTCGATCCAGGAGAAAAAGTCAGGAGCTGCAGGAGTTGCAGCCAGAGACTGGAGATAAGGCTACAACACAGGTCAAAGGTCCATCCAGGAGACAGAACTGGAGAGCAGCACACCAATACCGTAGCTCAAGCAGGGACTGAAGGCTTGTGTCTGAGCTTAATGGGGACTCCTGCGCCCCTGGGCGGAAGGTGTGAGAGGAAGCCCCAAGTGAGGCTGCTCAGGGAATGACAATTGGGGCACTCAAGGCCCTGAGAAGTTTTTAGGAGTGTTTAGGGAAAAAAAAATCTGTGTTGCTTAAGAAGTTGTTGGCTGTGCTGACCTACTAAAGGCACAGCTAACCACTGGAAATGGCTTCTGTTTCAGATTTCCTAATTAAAGGGAAAAATAATTTAGTTGCATGTTCTTTTCATGTCTGATAGACAAAAATGGGGGAAAGAAGTCTTTTCTTTTTAGAGCATACTGGAAACATTTTTCTTTCATTTAAAATTCTGACCAGCTCAATATATTTTTAAGCAGTCCTCTACTAGGAGTATGTCATCTTGCTGAATTAAGCATTCTTTGATTTCATGTTAATAAAATCAGCAAAAATATCTGTCATGTATCTGTAATTTAATATCTGTGATTTTATGTGAACATGTCATTTATTCCAAAGGGCTGTGGTTGAAATCTTGACACTGTTAAATTCAACGGAAATTTTATTATTAACTTTTGCAGAGCTAGCATTTCATCCTATCTGTTAGATTTCAAACTATTTTTAAAGTTCACCATCAAAGACAATAGGCTGTACAGAGGTACAAGCTTGTAAGTGTGTTGCAGACTCCAAACTTTGTTTTAACCCTTGTATTTCCAGATCCTCATTAAGTGCTTGGCTGTCCTTCAAGAAATTCCAAGTGTTACTTTGCAGAGGAGGCAGGCAGGATGTTATGAGAGTATTCAGCATATGATAGCTTGTACTTCATTTTATACAGCAAAGGTATGGTGTGTATTATTGTGCTTCCAGCTTAGTTTAAGATATGGCTTTTGTCATTTAGAGAAAAAGAAAGATTTAGTAAGCTGGCTTTCAGAGTGATATCTTAGAGAACTGACACTCTTAAATAGTAAAGGTACACAAATATTTATTAATATCTTTGTATCAGTGCATTTTATATAATAATGACATTTTGACCTTTTACAGAATTAAGAATTTTCATTTGTTCAGGAAATAGACTGTAACTATTAGTCCCTGACGTGAAATCTGTATTTTATATCATTGTGTGTATTTTTACATTTAAGGTAGTACTATTTTCAATAAGGCCTATATGTAATATATAAATTTAAAAGTTTATTTACTGCAAATAGGCCATATTTGTAGTTTTAATCAGATTAGCGTATCTGGCTTATTTGCTAATTAGATACAAGAGACTTTATACTATTTAGTCCCACATGCTGGCAGGAACATTAACACCTCGACTTTTAACCACAATACATATCTGTAGATCACATTTATGATTCAAATACTCAGTCTATTTAGTGAGATAAGGAGAAACGTGGTACTGGTAGGATTTTTTTCCTCAAGTATAAAGACATGCTAAGTTAAAGTATCCACCATGATAAATGTGTGATGCTGAAAGTCAGCTTTCCTCTAGCTTTGAATACACCTTAGCTAAGAGCTCGTACTGAAGCTGAGCTGTGCCTGATGCTTTAAGGGATACCCTTAGTGTTGGTCATCCCTCACCCTGGTCTTCATAGGAGCTGGATCTCTGTGGTCACTTCACAAGACCAGATTAGTATCAAATATCATTAAAAGTGCACTGCAAGAAGACCCAGTTTTCATTCTTTCTATAAAGATGAGTATTTTAAGCCTTAGTGTGGTCATTTTCTTCATAATAATCAATTATTTTGTGGCTGTGAGGGCAGTGTCAGGGCATGACGAGGGCTGGAGAGCCAGGAGGTGAGGGCAATGCCATGGCTGGCAGGGCAGCACCTGGCAGTCAGGTTCAACCAGGAGTCCAGATCATTGGGTGAGTTTGTGGTGGTGAGGCGGGTCTGAGCTGAAGCTGGGAAGTCAATCTGCAGGTCAGGTTCAGGTCTGGTGAGGATAGCTAGGGTCAGACACAGCCCAGCAGGCTGGTCCATCGTGATGGGAGCAGTCTGAGGTCAAGCTGAGGAGTCAGTTGTCCTGGTTTCATCTGGGATAGAGTTGATTTTCTTCCTAGTAGCAGGCATAGTGCTGTGTTTTGGATTTAGTGGGAGAAGAATGCTGATAACACACTGATGGTTTAGTTGTTGCTGAGTACTGCTTACACTGGTCAAGGACTTTTCAGCTTCCCGTGCTCTGCCAGGTGCACAAGAAACTGGGAGGGGGCACAGCCAGAATAGTTGATCCAAACTGACCAAAGGGCTATTCCATACCATGTGACGTCATGCTCAGTATAGAAACTGGGGGGAGTTGGCCAGGGAGCAGTGATCGCTGCTCAGGAACTGTCTGGGTATCGGTCGGCGGGTGGTGAGCAATTGCATTGCGCATCACTTGCTTTGTATATTATTATTATTATTATTATAATTACTATTTTACTTTATTTCAATTATTAAACTGTTCTTATCTCAACCCAGGAGTGTTTCTCACTCTGACTCCTCCAATTCTCTCCCCCATCCCACCGGGGCAGGGGGCGTGAGCGAGCGGCTGCGTGGTGCTTAGTCGCTGGCTGGGGCTAAACCACAACATCAGTCCATGGGTCAGGTGTCCAGACCAGTGGATCTACTGCCAGGCCCAGGCATGGCTTGGAGCACACTGGAGACCAGCATTCCTGCACATAGGAGCTGGCAGGGGCTGTAGGCTCAGGCCTGAGCTGAAAGGAAACTCCTGGCCCCATGGGGGGAGGGCCCAGGTGGAGGCTATCAAGGCCAACAAAGCCTATTAGGAACCTTGAAGCCTTCATATAGTGTCTGTTTGTTGTCAAATTCCCCAGCTAAATGACTGTCTGCTTGTACTGCTGTTTTTTTTTTTTTTCTCCTTAGTGATAGCATTTCAACACAATAGTATACATAATAGCAAACAGGATGAGTGAATTGCAGATGCTTCTGATTAATCCATGGTATATGGTTTTCTGTTGAGTTACAGTCAGGCCATGTACTGTATTCGTCCTAAAGTAATCTATACACTTATTTTGTATCCCAAAGACAAACATCCTAACGTGTAGTAGAAGCACTTTGGCCTTTAGTGCTCTATCTAAAGAAGATAAAGCCATCTAAAAATACTCCCTAGGCTGATCATTTATAAATTTCATAATTTTAAAAATAAATTTCACCACTCCTTTCACTAATACAGTTGGGATTTTCAAATGTGCACTTGATACCAGAGAGGGAAACGAGGATCATTTAGTTACCCTTTATATTCTTTGATAGCAGTACTGCCTGAGAACAGGGAGAATGTCAATCACAGCAATAGATACTTCTGGTTAAATCTTTCTATTCTCTGAGGGATAGGTTAAGCAGAACACATAGATAATAGATCTGCAATTCCAATTATTTTATACGTCTATAGTCCTGGGTTTTTTTATGAAAGGAAACTTAAGTATTGAGTAATTAATTTCTATTTATAATATTCATGCATTTTGACAATTATAAGTAGGCAATATGAAACATTACATGTTATGCAAAACAAAAATATATAACACATGATTCTTTAATAGGTACTACGTTCATGGAAAGAATATGAACTAGCAGTAATTATTGTTAACTATGGGAAAAAATTGTTGGATTCCTCACCAACAACCTCACCCTGCCTGTCAGGAGCTATGAAAACTGAAGAAACGCACGCTAACAAAGAAACTAAAGTAATTGCTCTGATTTCTACTTTTTCTTTTCTCTAAATACTGTATTGTATTATTTTGAAGACCTCATTTATTAACTTTTTGTTTTGGAAGTGATTGAATGGAATAAGAGTTTCCTTGTAGAATAAGAGTTCCCAAAGAACAGCTGAGAGGCTTCTATTTAATTGTAGCCATCTTTGTTAAGACCAGTTGCAGTGGGTACAGGGTCTCATGTTTTTGAACTGGAGAGTTCAGAGCCATGAGGATCCTTCAGGTATTTATATAAGCATCCCTAACTGATCTTCACATATAGTTTCCAGGAATGCTTTATTAGATAGAAAAATTAATTAAAGAATTGTATAAGTAAAGAAGAGCAAAAATATCCTAAATAATGTAGAAACAGCCTCTCATTTTGTGTAGCAGCTGCTTGAAACTGAGTCATAATAAGCGAGTAACTTAGGAACTGTGTAAATTGAAAAATATTTCTCAATGGAGGAAGAACTTTCAACCTCAGAGACCTTAATACTTAAATTACAAAGAGATGCAGCAGGTTCTGATGATTTCCTGCAACTTAGAATCAAAGTGTTGATTTTTTTATACTTTTCTGTCTGTTTTTTCTTTAAATAATTTTAGAAGAGATTTCACTGGAGAGGAGATTTGAAAAAGAGGTAAGAAAGTAGGAATAATGAGAGAGGAAGAAAGGAAGCAGTGTAAGCATGAAATTGAGATATATTAAAGAGAGGGACAAAAAATCAAGCAGCTTACAGTGAAGGATTTCTGTAAGAAAATTTGTGGGACACTGATAGGATCCAGGACAAATTTTCTGCATTGTTTATTGCTGAGTTTGTGTTAGCTGCTTCCAGGTTCATACTGAAAAAAAGAAAGGAATCTAAGATCATAGGAACAATATGATATCTTGAGCCAAGTAGGGCTGACTGAAAATTACATTTTTACCAAAGTGAAAAAAAAAAGAACTTTCTTTCCAGAGGAAGATTGTGATTTCTGTAGGCAGTAAATCATCTAGAAAAGATTTTTTTTTTTTCTGGAAAACAACACATTTTGTCAAACAATCTGTTCAAATATGTTGTTGTAGTAGCATGTGGGACTTCCCTAAAAATTTATTTGGTGGCAGAGCAACTCCACTCACTCCCTTGGAGATCAATCAAGAATGAATCATGGCCAAATTTTTGAAGCCGTACTAAAAAATCTACAAATGTCAATTTTATTTCACTTGAAAAGAAAAATAAGACAATATTGATGAAATTATCAGCTATAGAATGAGAAGACTTGGGATCTAACCTAAACTCCACCACGTACCTGCTGGTTTTAGTTAGGTCAAAGCTAAGTTTTCATAACGAAGTATTGGATATTTCAGACCACTTCTGCAAAGACATCCCATTTAGCTGCAATGGAAAAAGCAACAGAAAATCTAAGTGCTCTTGAATCAAATCTCCTCAGACTGACAAAACCAGGTGGGTGTTCTATTAAAACACTTCTTACCTTTTTCTATGGAATTTTCTACGGTTTATTTGTAAAAATTATTTACCTAAGAAGTACTTTTATTTCATGTATCTTCCATGATAAATTCAACCAAAATCATAATTTCAGTGATCTTATTTATATCTGGTAGTGATGGTATAATGACTTTTATTCATCTTTTTCATCATTTCCACCAAAACACTCATTCCTCCGTAGAAAGGAATGGTCATTTTTGTTCTACTCTGCAGATATACATATTCTCCCAGTCTGTGTAAATTGGGTTCCATGTTATTTAGGCTTGCTTTATCTCTAGCTCCTTATCATCTTGGTGGCCCTTCACTGGACTTACTCCAGTATGTCAGTGTCTTGTACTACAGTGTCCAAAACCAAACACAGTAATCTAGATGTGGTTCCACAAGTGCCGAATAGAGGGGAATAATCACTTCCCTTGACCTGCTGGCTATGCTGCTTTTAATACAGCCTAGTATGCAACTGGGCTTTGCCGCAAGGGTACACTGCTGACTCATGTTCTAGTTATCATCCATCATCTCTGTGTATGCATTTGTCTTAGAAGAGAAAGCATTTCTGTAATAAACAGGATAAACAGTGATGCAAAAATTCCATTCATCTGTGCACTGATCCTTCATTTTTTGCTGCTGACATTGGTGCTTGCATTCCTGCAGAACAAGTTACACAATGAATGAATTCTGTAAGTTAATTGAGAATTACATTGATTACTTAAAAAGATGTTCCATTCTTACTTAATAGAAAGTTAAATTAATGGGCTGATCAGTTAGAGAAGTACACATTTTCAGTAACTGGCAAATACTTGATGGCTGAAGTCTGCTCTTGCTGAAATAGCATATTCGTCAGTAAGTTTCAGGATACAAATTGGAGTCTTGCTGAGGCCATGCAAAACAAATAACAAAGCTTACAGCTGTCCTTATAAATACCTATAAGTAGTTTAGGACAATGTGCACACCTGTAGGGCATGCTGTTAAAAATATTTTGGAAAAAACCTTGTCATAGGAAATCCTTAAAAGTAGATCAACACTTAGCATTCCATTGATGATAGTCTACGAGAAAAATGAAAAAGAGCTGAATCTGCCTCTTTCATAAGTAACTGAGAAAACCGAAATATTTCATACACAGTACAACTTAAATTCTGAAATTTCAAATGTTTTCCCATTTAAAAATTTTTGGGAGGTAGTATTCTTTGTGAAAATGCTCATTTGAAGCAATATATTTTTGAACTTGACAAATAGGAGAGAGTACTACTAAAGGGTGTGACTTGTCCTAAAAGGAAAATAAAAAATCTGCTTGTCCTGCTGGCTGTCCTATTTAATAGGACATGATCTGCGTTCAACAGACTTCAACTGACTGCTAGCACTGGAGGATGTAGCTATTGATCCACTATCACAACTGGTTGCTCCAGAGTGCATTTTTAACCTTGCTTTTTTCAGGCACTAGCTGCATTCACCTTTTTCAACCACAAAACTTGCCTAAGCACAAAATTTGTAGGTCGTGTTTCTTTATTAAGGCAAAATAGCAACTAGTACATATAACATTGTTCTGGTGCTCATCAGCTGGTAACGCAGTTGTGTTTAACTCTCAGAAGCTTAAATCCAAGCTACTGTTCTCCTATATATTATATATACTATTTATATCTCTATATTGTATAGATTATTTACACCTATTTCTAATATATTATTTATAGAATAGAAATACATTTGTATACATATGTTTATATAAATATTTAGGTGAAGGGAAAAAAAAAATTCTTTTACTTACTTATGCTATCCATATGCTGAGCATGTATGTTAGCACTAGTCACTAGTAGCATCATGTGTTCAGTTCATGCTGTATAGCTTTAATTACATTTTTGGACATGTCCTTACTGTGCATCCTCCTCCACAGATGATTTGTATGGACCTTTGTTAGGCCTCTGATGAACTCCAGACATTCTGCTCATTAGTCTAGTGCTGGAAGTTCATCAGTCACATCCATAAGCTCTTCATTATTTAAGTGGCACAGCTACTTATGTTAGAAGAAAAGAACAGTTTTGAATTTCTCTCTGGATGACAGTGAGATTTAAGATCAAACTCTGTGCTAGAGAAAGATTTTTCTAGTCTTCAGTTATGATTCCAGGTAGCGTTTCTATTGTACACTATCACACTTGTCATAATGAATTTGATTTGGTTATTGATGTAGCTCGTGGATCAGAGCTTACAGGACAGGAAGATCCTTTGTTCCTCTACCCTGTAATTTCATGTTGGACATCAAACAACGCTTATCGAGAAGGTAGGATAATGGGTGTTTATTTTAATTGTAAAGGCTTCTTTACTTCAGAAAGTTGCCAGTAAAGCTGTCTACTTCCTGCTTGGAATAAACTCTTTGAAACTTTCTCTAAATTTTGTTCTCAAATATACAAAATCAGGTAAAACATAGCTTAAAAAAAGTTCTTAATATAGTCACATTTAGAAGGATATGAAATACTTGTAACAAACTATTTTAGATGTTGTTGTTAAATATATAAAATATTAATATTTTAAATAATTTGAATAATGTTTATTTTCTAATAACCTTAAAAATGAGCTAATTTTTTTAAGTTGTGTCAAGTTTTCAAAGATTCTGTTTGTGTGGAATGTTCTTTCTAAATTGAGATACCCCATTGAGATACTGCACTGGAACAGGTTGCCCAGAGAGGTAGTGAGGTCCCATCCCTGGAAACATTCAAGGTCACGTAGGATGGGGCTCTGAGCAACCTGATCGAGTTAAAGCTGTCTCTGCTCACTGCAGGAGGGTTGGGCTAGATGATCTCTAAAGGTCCCTTCCAGGCCAAAGCATTCTATGATTCTATGATTTCCACACTAAATTATGTTACTGAAAGAGGAATTCACAAAAGTCTGAGTACACTTGTGTTTTTGAAATAGGATTTAAGATTCTGGTATGTGGCCTTTGCCACTGCCTTATTTTTTTTAGTATTGGTGTTCAAAATAACAATGGAGCCTAGCCTGTAAAATTAGTATAGCTTTCAGATAGGATAGATATTTATTTCTTGATGGTAAAAAATTATGAAGACGGCCAAACAGTAAAAGCAGCTTGGAAGCAATTAAAAAGCATGTTGAATATCGTTATAAAATATTTTTGCACTATGTAGTACATGATACAAAAATAGTTTCAAACCTATTTTCTCAGTCCCTAGAATGTTTGTCATTCTAGGAGTGTAAATAGAGTGAACTTGTGATTCTGGATGCCCAGTCACAAGAAGTATTTAGCAACTGCTATTGTGTATCATGACCTATCTGATTTTAGTATCAGTATGCTTTTTCTTCATCAGCATGCAACATGACATAAATATGTGCTTTGAGACATACATAGCTGTAATTGTAGCTGAATTCAGAAACCCGTTACACCATAAATACAAAAACTGTGTTAATTATTTTTTACTTCATTGCAGTGATGAAATTCAGAAAGAAATCACGTTTTCTTGAATTCTTTGTTCAAGTTTTGCACAGAATTCTGAATGAAGAGAAGTTCCAATGCGTTCTGGAATGGGCAGGCAATGTGCATGTTTACTTGAAAAGGTAGATCTCTATTATAGTAGTAGTGAAAAACTACTACTTAGGTTCACCAGTGTCACAGTTACAGTGGAAACTGTAAATTGTACCTAGTAGAAGACCCATCTGGAGGCATTTCCATGGCTCCTAGTCTGCAGAAGTTCCATGAACACAGAGGATTATACAGCTACAGAAAATATTGTCTTGTGACCTCGTTATACATGGAGACTTCTCCCTTGGCTGTGTCTGTTCAAAACTCCTGTCTACCATCAGCAATTTCCAGGATTTTTGTTTTTACAGACACCACTTGATAATATGGCCATTTGTGATATTATTATGAGGCAGTGGGATACCTTAGAAAAGTATGTTGGGTTAAATCAAAAGCAAACTGATCAGGGCCTACCGTAGTGTGTAAAAAAATTTCTATACTGAAAAGATAAGTAGAACGAAATTGTAGACGCTTACCTAAAAGGATCCCAAAGAAATTTAACTATAACTTTATTAAAACCACACACCAGTATTTCTAAAATTTGAAAGGCAAATAATCAATTAAAAGGAGATATATTATAGGGAAAAGGAATTGCTGTTACAAAAGACCAAAAAAATTGGACATGAAGAAGTTCTTTGCTGGGTAATGAAGCAAACTGTTTTGTTTTACTATGAGTTAGGAAGGTGAGAGAGTTATTACCTATAAATTCAGATTTCTATAATCAATCTTGAAGGTGAACACTATTTTCTGAAGAGGAAGAAGGAACGAAAACCTGCTGAATTTAAAACTCCCAATGAAATAAGAATTGCATGTGCTCTACGTGATCCCAGAGATAACCCTTTAACTATGAAAGGAGTTTAACATCATGATGATGATGATGATGATGATGATGATGATGTTGATTTTAACATTTTGTTTGTCAGGAGGAATGACCACCTTCTCTGTATCAATGGAATTTCAAGACAAGAAACATGTTCTCCCACTCTGCCAGAAGGCATGGATAGATACACTGCAGGAGTTGTGGAGTTTCAGAAAGTTAGTTTTATATTTAAGGAGTCATGTTTGTCTTTACTGGGCAGCAATACCATAAGCACAAAAATAAATTTTTAAAAGCCATCTCATAAACACCTCAGCTAGAGACATCCATAATTACTAAAATTTGGGATACAAACTCTAGTCCTTAGTTCACCTCTGTACTCATAAAACCAAGAAGAAAAGTTGACATGGGATTTATCTGAAAGACCAACAATTGTGAGGAACTTGAGATGAGTCAGAGTAATGCATTCCAAAATCAACAAAAACTTGCCCTTCATCAGCTCCCTTTAAAAAACCGAATATGTTAATTGGAAATGCCTTGGGTACCATCATGTTAAGAAAAGGAGATCAGTTTAGGCCTTTTTGTACAATATGTTGTACTTACAAATTTTCATGAGTAGTTGTTCATGATTAATTCCTTGTGCAGATACTCCAGTTGCACAATAAAGGCTTTTTGTTCAGAATTATTTTAAAGTAAATTTTTGCTTTTATTGGAAGGTAAGAATAATCTTAATGGATTTGTATTATTTTGGAGGAAGAGTTTTCTCACTCATAACCCTCCAGTAATGCTGTAATACTGCTAGCATCTGAGATAGATTAGGGAAAGGGTTTTCTGTCTCAGTTTTTGCATTGTAAATTTTTACTATTTATAATAATAGGAAAAGAACTATGAGTATTTTTGAGATGAAGAACACTGGTATATGAAAGAAAATATCTGGGGACCTGGCTGGCTTCTTTGTGTCAGACATTTGACATATACCTTCCAGAAAAATTGTAAAGCTTTCTGGAATATTAATTTTTTTTTTTTTCTGTCTTATTTTGATGAAGAGTTCCAGAATTTATCTTCTGTTCTGTTCTGTTCTGTTCTGTTCCTGCATAAGCCAAACTGCTGTATACCTCAAGTAATTGATAATGTAGGTATAAATAAGTATTTGAACTATATTTAAGATTTTCATGGAAGATTTTTTTAAAGAGTATGGAGACCTCACCTTTAAAGAAACCAGAGACATCAACTTTGAAGAAACCAAGAAAAGAAGCCTTGAGTCCTATTCGAAAAAAACAGACTCTTAGACAGTATTTCATGAAACATCCAAACATAATGGAATCCCCAGAAGCACAAAGGTAAATGAACATAAGCTGTCAGGTTCATATACAGAACCAAAATATTTTGACTGAAATTTAGTTTACAATTAAGTGCATATTTTAAAAATTTCTTCTATCAAAGGGATGAATTTGTGCACAGTCCACCCACTTTTCTGATTTAGCTTGGTATAAAATTGGCTTCTGCTCAAGAGAACAAAATCTATCTCATTTCTATTTCAGAGAATACCTGTTGTTGTATTAATGATCAAAGACTGTATTTCAGTTGTGTTAACTTGAGCGTGTTGATTCATCATGGTGGAAAAGCTATGGTAATCTACATACTATAATGCTTTTCAAACTGTGTTGGGGAGGTTACCTCTTAAAAATCTAGTAAAGAATGTTCCTGATGTTCAGGTAGTTTCAGAGTGATTTTTGTCATCCTTTTGCTAGTCTTTTTGGATTGTCTGTTCTGTAGCTTTCAGAAGCTGTTTCTTGACAGAAACAAAAATTTATTCACCCTTCTTTTTGCAGATAATTGTATATATTTGGTTAACTCGCTAATAACGGTACCTTCTGACCTAAAAGAATTTTAGTATTCATTACCTGTTGCTTTGGTCAGCTTATGCTTCCAGCAATTAGCAAATAGAAAGCTAGAACTATCTGAATACAAGCAACCATATAACTGATTCTGGAAGTGGTTTAAATAAAGAACCTCAGAAAAGTCTTCCATACACTCTTCTAAACATTTACCTAAACCATCCATTTTGACTCCTCAACAGAAAAAAACCACCTTACTTAACATGATTTTCAGGGCTTTCAGTGAAAGAGGGGATGTTTAACTTATCCGGGGCTTTTTGCTTTTTCAGCTACTCTTTTGTACCTTACATAATAATACTGATGTATAATATAATCAACATTGTATATGGTATACAGTTCTGTTCACATTTTAAAGGTGGAAAACAGGCAGAAAAATCATTTAGATTGATAAAGGGATCAGTTTACAGTTTATAAAAAGGAAAAAATGAGATTTTATTTGACTACAGCATTGTATGTGTACCAGATAATACAGAATTGTTTGATCTGGCAGAGAAACATAAAAAAAAATCTATGGCTGGAAATTAAAGCCAGGCATCCAAATTAGGAATAAAATGTTTTCTTCACATTGAGGATGATTAGCTACCAGAACACAGCAATAAAAAGAACAATCCAAATTTATAGTACAACAGTAGACTCTCCATCTCTTGAACAGTGTGAAACACATCGTGTTTGCTATAATAATCTATTTGGATGATTCAGGTACAAATAACTTTTTGTAAGTACTAAGACAAATATCTTCTGGAAGTTGCTAAAATATAAGATAGGATTTAGTGTGTGTTAAGTGCACTTAGAGAGGGAAAGCACAATTGCTTTTCTTGACTGCAGCAAAAACCCTTTTGCTAGAAATATGTCATATGCTTCTGAGTTAATACAAGTCTGTGGATATGCAACGGGATACTTCTGTGTATTTTTACCATGATTTTCTTTCCTAGAGCTTCAGGAAAACACAGTTTCATTTTTTGCTACTTCATATACTTTGGTTTAGGAAATGCAAAGAAGAGGTGCAAAAAGTAGCTCGCCACACCTTAGTGGTACTGCTGAAACCAATTGTGAGTAATTACTTAAACCGAAAGAAGTTTCATCAAATGTGTCTTGAAGAGATGCCCTGGAGGTCTCAGATGAATATTTATCTGGCAGTTGCACACTACAACTTATTTAAAAAGAAACTGGAAGAGCAATATAACATTGGAATTTGTGGTTCACAGCATCTGGACAGGTATATCTTACTACATTATCAGTGATTGCTATTGATATAGATTATTGTGTTATTGCCATTAATGCAAACAGATCTGAATTACGGTATCATCAGTCAGTTTGTCATATGAACAGTTCAGCTTCCAAATGCAAATTGATTTACTATGTAACAAGTTTTGCTTTCCATCACATGGCAGGTGACATGCAAATTTTTGGTTGCTCACTTGACTGATCAGAAGAAAGTTCTGAAATATATGATATTGTGCTATTTTTTAGTTCCTTGTAACTTTTGGCTATCATTCATTATTTCTGATTCCTAAAGCTGCTGGAAAGTAATCAAAACTCACTTTTGAGAAGATGAATTTTGTGTGTATATCAAAATTGTTTTTAATATCATATCTGGGTTTTTTTTGTGCTTTCTTCTTTTTCTCCCATTCTGCAGTTACAGTATTTTGGATCCTGAAATATTCTCATTAAATAATTCCGGCACTGTAGTGGTGAGAGAAGTTGTAGAGGATAACATGAGAACACCAACTCCTTCTCTTCCTAAAAAGTCAGGAATGACCAAAAAACAAACCTGTAAGAACTTTTAACACATGCACCGCGGGAATCAGTTTCAACCTAATCTTTTGTTTCTCTTAATTTCTATCTTGACCTCCATCACTAGTTCTCCACATCACCTTTGGAAAAACACTCATACCAATTCAAAGAGAAGATGTTTCTGGATTTCAGAAGTGTCCTCTGTATTTTCTGGTTTTGGCATACCTAGTATAAAAGAAGTCATAGTCAATAATGAGGCATTTATAATAACTCTGAGCCTTGTTTATTGTATTGATAAATATGTTACTGTTTATCAAGTGGTTATTCTTTATCCTCTACTTTATTAACATGTTTATAAATTCTAATAAATTAGTGGTACTAGCTTTTGGTTTGCAGAAGCCACGCTACCTAGACCTATTAAACTGATGATATTCCAGATTATTCTAAATGCAATGATAATTTTTATCAGTTTCTTTGGTAGTTAATTGGTCTGTAGTTTCCTTTAGATTTCCTAACAGGTCAATAATTTCCTGGGTCATTCTGTAAGTCTTTCTTAAAATTATAGACTGAAGTTTATTATTATCTTTCAAATTTTAAGTAGAATAATTTAGGTTTCCTTCTCTAGGGCTTGCTCCCCAGTATTTTCCTGCGGCAGAAATACCTCAGGATCAATTTTTTATCTTCTACCACTTTAACTTCAACTCTCTGTCTTTCACATTTGACTGTTCTATTATCCCAGCTATTTTCAATAACATTCTTTGAAGTTTCAGCAGGAGCCAAATTGTGAATATAAGACTTTGATTACCTCAGACGTTGGTGATAACATACAAGTCAACAAAAAGTAGTCTGCCTAGCCACCGTAAGTTCAAGAAGAAATCACAAGCCTGGTGTTTTCAATAGTGCTTCAGGGAACACATTCTTGCCACAGCCGTAGAGAGCAAAATTCTCCTATCATTCCATGTAGGACTTCCTTAGTTAGGAATCAACCATCCTCTCTGCCTTTTCCAAGAAGATGAGACAAAAACAAGCAGCTGAATTCACTGGTTCTCTTTGCAACAGCTTACTTTTAGTTATACTCTTTTGTCTTGATGCTTACAAGTCACTGAGAACTGAGTCACTGAAAGTTGCTGAAAACTAATGAAAATCCTGTTTACTACCTCCTAGCCTTTGCAGCAATTCTGAATTAAAGAATTTAATGAAGTGTCTAGTTTGCCATAGAGTTCAAATACTGTTTAGCTTGAAATTAGCTTCTGCCTCTGAAACCTATAGCTCAGATATTACCGTATCCCACTACCATGAACCTTTGTGTTTCCCCTTGGAGGATGTTTGGTATTGAATAAAATAATGAAGCAATTCTACACATACCACAGAATTTGTCAGAAATCTTCCCTTCTTCCTAACTTCTCCTTTTAAGAGGCCTCGGTTACAGAAAAGTTCTTGGGAGCTTGCCACATGGTCATTTCTTCCTAAAACTTCTCTGAGGGTTCTGTTTTGGCTTTGAGGCTGAAAAGTGAAGTATTTGGTACACATTATTATTTTGGTCAAACTTTTTTTTATCCCTGCTTCTCCCAACACTTAAGTAAAAGCATCTTATATTATAAATATCATAACCTTATAAATATGATAACCTTAACATTGGCATTTCCTAACATTTAAGTATTGAGCTGCCACAGAAAAATCCTAGCTGGGTGATAATATTTTCTTTTTTATTTTTTTGAGAACTTGAGCTCATTTTTAACTAGTGAACTTTTTGTCTTTCAGGTACAGATAAATCTTCTGAGCGCAGCATTAAACTGAGTGGAACAGATACTCCTCGAACTCAAACAACAAATGATACAGAAATATCCATCTCTCATTCCCCCAAAGAACGCAACCAGTTTCTGTCAAATACCATTTTACTGGAGCATTTTACAAAGATCTTTTTGCATTTAAGAAGAGCAGTAGTAAGATACTCTTTCTTATTAAACATTTTATTTATTACTAACCGTTGCATTACAATACTTACTACTTTCTACATTAAAAAAACCACACTTCAGAAACTTCAGAAAAACTCCAGTGGGAAAAAGCAATGATTTCTCATCTTCTGCAAAATGTCCAAGTACAGTGTATGAAATGTCAGACATATCACCTATCATAATGGATATGTCTATCAAACATAAAATAATTTATATAAATGTTTTATTTTTCATTTAGTCTTTGTAACTTTCCTTCTCATGTTTGTTAAATCTTTCTAAAAATACTTGCAGACTTACCTTTCCCTTTACAGGTCTTAGTGAATGCCTCAGTAGTATAAGCAGAAGGACCAGTGATTGAAAGGAAATGCAGACTGTCTACTGTTCCCATAAACCCTTCTAAAACCAAGTAAAAACACATGTATAGGTGGTGTGAATTATTTTTTATTTCTTATTCTCACACCAAAAGCAGCAATTAAATTCAATAATAAATTAGTGCTTCTATGAAAATTTCCAAATTAAGGTTCTATAATGTTTTATATAAATTGAATGATCTGTTATTAAGGATGATCCATAGGCTGTAATTTTGAAAGATTGCTTATACCTAAGCTTTGCAATAAAACAATGAAGCTTTTAATTTCTGTATTTCCAAAGTATAATTATGTTTTGAATGATATGCATAGGTTCTTGCTCACCGTGGTGGCCACTGGACGTTGCTTCAAAACGCTTGTCGAGAACTTTGGAACTATACTCAAGAATTACAATTGATTGTTAACCATTCACATTCCCATATGGATGCATTTCCCATTACCAGGGGTTTTCTTAGGAACACCATCTGGTTGCCATTTTATTTGGCAACAGACATGATCATTGATATGATAACTGAACTACAAGCAAGCAGGTCTCTTAAGGTAAAAATTATTTTTATTAAGGCAGTGTACTCTATTATCACATCTTCAGTAGAGATCGTTTTCTTTCTCTTGCAATATATTCTGATATCTGCAAGTTATTCTCTGTAACAAGTTTTTAGAGGATTACAGTATTTTCTGATCTTTATAATTTGATTTGTCCTAAAACCAAGTTTGAAAATAACAGGTAGAATAATGTTTCTTCACTGTAGATTGTGGATCCTGAAGGAGACTTCTGCATTCCCAGTTGTTTAGGAGGTATTATGGACGAGAATGGTGGTTCTAATCTCCATCCACAGTCTCCCCTGGATGACGTGAATGTGGTTGACTTGAAATGGACATGTAATCTGATTCTTAAAACAATAGAATTGTTATATCAGATGAAGAAGTGGGAAGCACTGGTACACATAGCTGTACAATTTAACATATTTACACAGTAAGTTACACCAACTATAATAACTAAAAAGCAACATTATATAGTTAAATATACTGTTATTTTGCTTAATTACTATACTTTGCTTTTTTTCAGTGAGAGATACACAGAACAAGTGAGTCCGTTGCTGGTGTATGCTCAGAGGCAGCTGCTGGAAAGGATACAGCAATTCAGTGGCCCAGATAGCCATGAATCTCATTTCATAAAATATCTGTCTGAAAATGCACATAAGGTGAACCATAGGTTTCCTTTTTGGGCACTGACTCTTAATGTGAACTAAATACAGAGAAGTACTTTCACTGATTAGATTAATATGGTTTTTCATAATGTTCACAAATGGTAAATTATAATAAATTAATGAACATAATTGATTGAAGTGCATGAAAAGGCTTATATGACATGATTCCAGCAGCAGCAAAGGTCTGGACTTGATGACCCAGAGAACATTTCTTCCATGCATAATGTGCCCATTCCATATTATGAGCCTAAATCAATATCATGTTAGTTCTTGATGCTGCTCTTTTAACCTGAACACATTTATTTGGACAATGTGCAATCTTTGTGAGTAATTAAATTTAAATGCAAAGAGATTGCTTTGTTTCTGCATTGAACCCTCCTCCTAAAGACCAAAATTAATCAAACTGACTTAACCTAAACACTGACAAAGCCAATAAAAAACTTGAAAAACTTGATCACCAACAAAAAACCCTAAGCTGCTCGGCAAGTTCCTCTCATTAAAAGCCATGGCTCTATATATTTAGTTAACTGACATTGCCACTTGGAAATTTTTCATGGAATTAGCTATTAAAAATTAGGATTTTTCTTTTTTTAACCTAAGGTTTATTTCTAAGAAGTTTTGCTAACATCAGTTGCATGGTTGATATTTTAATATGTTTCTGTTACTAATATAAACGCAGGACTTGAAGGAGCAGGGGAAAGTGGGGTTTGGAATTCCAAATGTTGTTGCTCTGAACGTGAACATGGGGTTCAGGAGGCACTGCCTTGCCTAGAGACAGCACACTGCTGCTCAGGACTTGCAGGAACTCAGAAGGAACTCCCAGCTTGCGAAGGGCAGCTGAGGTGCTCTGTCTTGTCCCTCTGTAAGGCTGTTTCCTGCTGACTTCTTCCAGGCCCTGCCATTCAGAACATAGTCCTTTGTCTAAAAACAGTGCAGTGTGGCAAACCACCGCATACCGCTGTAATCTGAGCAATGTGGAAAAGTAATCATAGTTTTGAAAGACAACTTACTATTAGCTAACATTAGTCTTTATTCTGTAACAAGGATTGGTCAAAAAAGACGTCATGAAGTTAGAAATTTGGAGGATATGGCTACATTTCACAATGCAGTGCCATTCAGAGAGTCTAGAACTAGCTCTGAACTGGTTCTCTTGCTTCTGAAGTGATGTAGCTACATTAGCAAAATAAAATGTCTGTGCTGGATTAGCCCTTTATAGAAGTCTGAAAGTTTGCTTCTCTGACAGGGTTAGACTGCTTCTGTTATCTGCTTAGAGCGGTTTTGTATATCCCTATGCAGCATTACATTGTCCTTTACAGGCAGTGTGGTCTTTAGGCATACTTACACTTACAGGTCCTTTGCAAGCACGCATTTATCCAGACAAAGAAAGGTGGAATATTTGCTGAACATCAATGAGTTGCTCATGATTATGGCAAATACCAAATAAGATACAAGTTTAATTAATTAACATCTAAACACTTATATGTTATATCTAATATTTAGGTGTTGTGAATGTTTCACCTCTTGCTGACAAGGGTACTAGTTATGGGTCATTGGGGTCTTTGTAAGTTAGTCTTCTTTTATTTTCTTATATGACTGAGTTTTTAGATACTTTAAGCACCAAACATTGATTTTTCTGAATATTATTCAATTATCATGAAACAAAACTTGCTTTTCAGATAAGTTGCAGAAACTACATAGGGCAGAAATTACAGCTTCCTGTTGCCCATTCTGCTAGTGAACAGATTTTTCCTGGATGCTTTTTCTATCCTGAGATGAAAAATGATTACACAGGTCAGAGCACATTTCAGTATTGTGAGTTCTCTTTTCTCCCAAACCCTTTCTTTTTTTTTTGTACTGGATAGTTTTTTTGTTTTCCTTCTTATCATAAGTCTTCCACTGCTCCTATAAGGTGTTTCTTTTAATATAAACTCAGTTTTGTCTTCAAATTATTATTCTTGATATTTTGGATGGATAGTAATTTTGTCAAGACCTTTACGAATATATTCAGACTGTATCTGAAAGCAGACAAAAGCAGTTGTCATCCAGATGCCAGATGACCTACAGTATGTTATGTGAGCTTGGTGGTCTTGGTCCAGTTTTCCATCGGTATTGTTGGATATCCAGCAATATACCTGGAAGTTAATGTGAACCTGCACTGTTATTGACAGAATCACTAGAAAAGCTGAAGTGAACCATAAGGTGACAAAACACCTCTTTAACCCACAGTTGTTGTTCTTTTCAGTCAGGATTAAAGTGTTATAGTCATGAATGTAAGTTTGTAAAGCATAATTCCTCATATTAGAGATATGTCAACACATTGCACACAAGGTTTTGTGTTGAATTCAGCTGAGGAAAGTCATGAAACAAAAAATAACGCTCTAGGTAAGAAGAGTAGGTAATATTATGCATTCTGGGAGAGACCATGCCAACTCACAGGTTTGGTACATAGAAACTATGGTAATTGTAGTGAATAGGATCAGCAGCTGTAGTAAAAGATTTGTTTCCAGATTTCAGACACCAGAATTCAGAGCAGAGAGCTGAGCTGAGGCATGCCCAGGGCAGATGGAATTCAGGGAATATAGATGTCACATGACAACTAAAATGTAACACTGAAAAAGATATAAATGCTCAGAAGTATTCCTGGTGGTTAATAATTTTGCTTTAATTCATAATACAACAGGAAACAAAAGTGGCAATCACATTAATATATTTTAGTTTTGAAGTTGTAGAATTGCTCAGATATATGTTTTGCAGGGTCATTTACTAAAAATACATATTTATGTAATGCAAAATCGTTCTCCATAATTATTAATTCCTTTTAGATCACAGTCAAGCGAAAGCACTAGTTTATGTACCTCTTGATGTGAATGATACACTGAAATGTTTTAGAGAAACTCTACAAAAATCTAAATATCACAGCAGAGCACTGAGACACAGCAGAAAACTACTTTCATTATTTCTTGCACACACACAAGGTGAGTTATGGAAGTGTTTTTCACTTAATAAAGTGTATATGCAGTTAAAATAGTAAAGAGTGAAAGGAATAGATTTTTTTAAGTTCAAGTTTTAGTTGTTATTGACAATTAGAAAAAACATAGAATATAAAGTTATATATGAAGTTCTGTAAGCACAAGCTCTAAGCCTGCTTTGTGTCTCATGGTTGGATGATAAATTTTTTTTCATGTAGTGTGTCACTTGTCTGTCTACAGCCAAACCTCTGTCAGAGGACTGACTGGCAGATCTTCCCAAGTTTAATTTCTCCACCAGAGCACATATTTTCATTTGGTTGCACTGACCAATGAGCTGTGTCCAATGAGTTGAATTAGGAGACTCACAGACAGCATCATAGCATGGGAAAACAGATAAAAATAGAGTATACAGGAATTGTGTATTTGTTTGAGTAATGTGGTTTGGAAATATTTGTGGTGCTGAAAATAGTATAATACTTTTCCAAACTGATCATATAAATCACTTTTCTGGTCTAGAAAATGCTGGAAGAGCAATCAGCAGGCATATCTCTTCAAATAGAAAGCTGGAATTTAATGTGGGAGCTGAACTGATATTTCTACCAACACCACGTGACATTTCTCAAGAAAAATTTAATTTCTCGAGTATGGTTGAGAGTAAACCAATACCACAGTCACAGCTTTCAGTAATTATTTCTTCCTATGAACAAACAATTGGTAATTTTTTCGCATCAATTTCTGTTTACAGCTAAGATGTAATATCATTCTGCTTATCTGTGTTCATATATATTTATTCCAGTGTTATTTTCCTGTCAGACAGCTATAACTGAAATACACAACCTTCTTATCAAAAAGCATTACTTCAGTGGTGTTATACTGATTAATCAAAAATTTAAAATCTGCTGTAATGTTTAGCAGGTTCATTTTAATTCCATGATAGGTTTTTTTTTTTTTCCCCTAGCAAACAGACCTTTCGGATTCTGTGCATTTGAATACAAGACCTAGTTGCTTGGCTTCCATCTTACCTTCTAGTATCACTTTACTCATACAGTTACAGCTCAGCACTACTACCTGTCTTCACTGTATGACAAAATAGGTGAAGTGTAGCAGGCCAACAGATGCCGTAAGTGGTTTTATTTGAAGTAAGGGATCCAGAAACGAGCCAGGGGCAGTACCACTGTGCTGTATGCAGGCAGTGTTGTTTAGCAGGGCCAACAGCCTGCTTCCCAGTTTATCTCTTGAAGAGGAAGAAATTTGAGAGGTCTGAAAAAACAAAAATACAAAAGCTTAGGTAAACAGGTCCATAAATACATCCTACTCTTGTTTTTAAAGTTAGTAGAAATAAGAAATTGTACATTTGAAGGTAAAATATACAAGCCTAATAAATGTTTAAAAAAAATATTCATGCACTGAATTACATGTGAATGCATGTCTACTTCTCATGCAACAGTTGTTCAAGATTCAGTGACTGATTTAATCATGTGACAATATTTTTCTCTGATTGATTAAAAAATAAATAACAGGAATCCTTGAAATAAACAACCAGAGAGATCTCAAGGTTCAGGCTCTACATGAACTTGGAAATCTTCACTTTTATGCTGGAAACAAAAGGTACAGAGTTACTGGATCATTTAATATTTTTTTTAATTGGCATTTATTTACCCTTCAACTGTCTTGTAAGTTCTTGTGCTGGCCTCAAGTCCATATAACTTATTTCATCTAACTCACTATTAGCTATATTTTAAGAGGCTTTTTTTCTAGAAATTGTTTATTTTTCTTAGCTAGACAATTGCAATTAAGCAAATTAATTAAGAATCTCTATGTGTTTTTAAGAAGTAACATCTATTGCTTGACAATTTAATTTTAGTCTGTTGACCAGGAATGGTATCTTTTTGTGTTGTAGAAACTGTATTTCAGTTTTTGACCTAATCAGAATTAGTTATATCTCAAGCAATAAAGGTAAAATGAAGCAAGTCTTATCTTCCACTTTGGAAAATGTCAGCAATATGATGAGAACGTTTTTTATGTGTTACAGAGCTGCTTTTAAATATTGGTGTCAAGCCCTTGATGAAACACTCAACATTGCTGATGCTCTTAACAACTGGCAAGAGTTAGGTTTTCCAAAAAATGCTACAGACTGCTGTGCAGTTGGAAGATCGACTGATATTAGTCAGAAATTTCTTTCTCAGGCTGGAGTTTGGGGATGTTTGCATGCAGCAGTCTTAGTGGCTAAGATAGCTCAGTAAGTATTTTATCTATATATGTATTTCTTTCATATTTTAAACAAATGGCTCATCCAGGACAGTAGGCAACTTGAAATTAATTTTAAAACACTAATGACTATTAAAACGGCTATAAAAAAGATTCATCAAAAGCAGAGGAATTTTTCCTTTCAGGAAGAAAGTTGCTCTTTTGGAGAATATTGTTTGTTCCCTTTTCTTGAGTGCTCATCTTTGATCATAATTGCAGCTGTATATTATATGCAGAGACCATTGAAATAAAACAAAATGATAAAAAGTCATAAGAGCAAGGATTTTACAGTCATATTGATTTTCAATTGAAATATCACATCTCCCAAGTCATTGCACATATTAAATATTAATGTACCTTGTGGGCAGATTTACTGCCTAAAGTACTCATTTTCTGGTGAATTACAACTTAATGAAATTTGAATTACTGTATTAAAGTCTACCATCAATAAATATTTCCATCCAGTACTCCCTGACTGCTGGTAAAACACTATGGATGTAATTCTGAGCTGTTCCTCAATGTATTGTACAATATAAAAATGTACAAAATATAAAATTTAGAAATATCTAAGCCAGCTCTAAAAGATCTTAGAAGTGTTGTACTCATGAAAGGGCAGAGCTTCATCTGAGTAAACTGTTTTACCTGAGAAGCAGGTCATATCAATAGCACTGTAAAATATCTGTAAATCAAGGTAGCTTTGAAAGTATTAGCATGGGTATTTGAGGATGAAACGGCATTGCCACTCTCAGAATTAGCACCCAAGAGGAAAAGGAGTGAGTTTAAGTTGATTCTAAACCACAGCTCTTCTAATTCTGAGCTGTGGTGCAGTCTCAGGTCCAATCAGGCAAGACCCAATCCCTAGCTGCTTTTACAGGTGCTTGTGGCACATGTTTGCTGCACTGTATACTATCCCTTTACTGCTAATATGTCCATTCCAAATCCTGGCAGGGATCTGGAGGGAGCTATCCTCTCAGCTTCTCCCTCAGGCAGATCTTTTTTATTCAGGCCTGACTCGGGCTGTTAAACACCTTTCCCTTGAGTTGCTCTTTCTAGAGCAACTTAGTCTCAGGCTGTAAAATGCAGATTAAAGGATTTGAATATTGTGTTAAAGATTTCTAATATTGTAGATCAGAGGAGTACGCTGCTACCAGGATGGTTTAAAGCTCTGATGAGGTACTGTGTGGGATCCATTTAATCTAGCTAGACACCTACCCTGTGAAAGCCCACATGTGCTAGTTATCTTAGGCTTCCTTTATGGAAAGAAATACACTTTAAGGTGTGAGTTGCTTGACCTGCTTTATCTTTCTTGTTTCATATGAGATGAATTTTGCACTTAGATTGCCTGTTTCTCTCCTTTAACTTCAAAGAGAATCTAGACAACTCCCTTTGTCTAGGTATGTCTTTGGTCAAATGCTTCTTTCTTTGCATGGCATGGCTGAGCACCTATCTACGGAACAGGCAGCTGTTTTCCAATATGGAAAACATCTAGATTGTGTTAGTATCATTATTATACTAGATAAAAAAAAGAGTTTGAATAATTTATATTGATGGGCACATTCATATTTCTTATTATTTGTCATACTTTAGGTATATAACAACATCAAATATGAGATTAAGAACTAAATACTGCTATTTTTCTGCTGTACTTTTTAAGGTAAGAATAGAATTTCAGTTAAAATTCATGAAGTTGACAAATTGCTTCTAAAACTTAAATCTCAATAACCCTCTATTAAAATATTTCTCTTTTCATTTTGATTGCAAAGGAAAACTGGAGATCAGAGGTAGCTGACAATTTATGCACATTAGATTAGATGTTTTTATTCTCTGTTTTATAACATTATTTGTGTATTATAGCCTAAAAATTATCACTTCAATAAGAGGCTAGTGTCTCAGAGAAATAATGAAATACCAAAAAGTGAAGATGGCTAAAATATTTGGCAGTCAAATACATTTTTCTTCTCTTGAAGTGTTCTGCTTGGGAGGAGCTGGATGGCATCAACAATAGTAGAGTGCTCTCTGTCAGCTCTGTACAGAGTCTTCACAGATTGTCATAAATTTTCAGCCAGGAGAACCAACTCTTTAGAAAAAGAAATTTTTGAATCTTTTTAAGCATTGAAAGATACTGGTTTGTAATATGAAAATCTCAGCTCTATAAAAAGTTTGCTCTAAAAATAGAGGATAGTCAAAATGATTCAGTTTCACTTACAAAGAAAATAAGATCATTAAAATCAAGTTTGCAAACTTTCAGAAACCAACTATAGAGGAAAAAAGGGTTTCAGTTTACTTTTAAAAGGAAGTTTTAAGATACCAGTAACAAAAGTGATACAGGAAAAAGAACTGCAAGTATTCTGCCAGTCATACTCCACTGGGATCAATGCTTGCTCATCCCAGTGCAGCATCAGGAAGTTAGTTGGCTTCTTCCAAAACAAACCAATGCCACTTTCTAGCATCTTGTGCCAGCCATGGTTGTGACTGTGTGACCTGTGCTAGGCCACATGTAAAACCTTGTTATGTTCAGCAAAGGGTGAAGAAGTTGAAGAAACAAAGGTAAAGGAGAATCATAGAATCATAGAATCGTTTAGGTTGGAAAAGACCTTTAAGATCATCCAGTCCAACCATTAACCCACACTACCAAGTCTACTCTAAGCCAATCAAGGGTAGACTAGACTAAACCATGTCCCGAAGTGCCACATCTACCCATTTTTTGAACACTTCCAGGGATGGTGACTCCACCACCTCTCTGGGCAGCCTGTTCCAATTCTTGACCACCCTTTCCGTAAAGAAATTTTTCCTAATTTCCAACCTAAACCTCCCCTGGCGCAGCATGAGCCCATTTCCTCTTGTCCTATCGCTAACTACATGGGAGAAGAGACCAACACCCACCTCACTACAACCTCCTTTCAGGTAGTTGTAGAGAGCGATAAGGTCTCCCCTCAGCCTCCTCTTCTCCAGGCTAAACAACCCCAGTTCCCTCAGCCGCTCCTCATAAGGCCTGTGCTCCAGACCCTTCACCAGCTTCGTTGCCATTCTCAAGAATTTTGACTAGCTTCTAGTACTGCAATTGCTGGTGGTACAAAGCTGAACAATTTTGATTCCTCCTTTCGACAGAAATAGTAGCAAGCATTTGTTCCAGTTTAATGGTAGAAATAATTGTGACTTGACTGAAGTGGCTCTGATATTAATTGTGATAGGAGCGGCTTGCAGGGTAGTGTCTTGAAAAATATAATCAGTTATTGTCACTATACCTTGCGAAGTTCAAGCCCATAATTTGTTCCTTGATTTGGAAAGCTTTTATAACCTTATTTAAATTCCACCTCTGGTATAGGCTTTAGGCTTGTTAATATCTCAGATCTGAGTACATAAATGCACATTTCTCTAGCATATCTTTGCTAATTACAAGATAAACACGATTGGGAAGGAATATCCACATCAGAGACAATGTTAGCACTCCTCCCTTTTTAAAGGAGGAACATTTAAGCTACTTCCTTAAAGTTCACATCAGTTTGAAGCTATATGATTTAAGCTGCTCTAGCTGACCTAGTTAAAGGTGGAATTAGGGTAGAACTGGCTTTTAACTGGCCTTAAACTCAGCAACTCTCCCAGAAATGAAGGCTGAGGTGGTTGCGGGGCAAGGACTTAAGGCTAAGTAAAATCAAACTAGCTTGTGGGGAAAATCAGAAGATTTTTCTTCTGATGGAAGACACTTTCCATGAAACATCCTTGGACTGGTAAAGAAATGTTTGAACACATCCCCAGAATCATCTCAACAACTTTTTCCTATGCATTTTCCTTGATTATGGAGATGTTTGAATAAATTATCAAGTTCTTTCTATCTGCTGATCAGAGGCTTATCCTAAGAATTATCTAAGAAGTCTTTGTGAGAACCCCTAGTGATTTATTAGGTTTTTTCCAGTGCTTCCAGAGATTTATTTGGGATGCTTTGACTTGGAATCTGAGAGAAACACCATTGGCTCTCTAGGAAGATTTTTCATTACCTGGGGAGTACTTGCTGAGGAATCTTTCATGATTATTTTTCTACACCTAGATTAGTTTTTCTCTTTTGCTTGTTCTATGAAATACTGTCCTTAGACTGTTTACAGCCTGGGTTTTTTTCCCCATCAAGTTCACACATAAAGCATTTTTTCTAAAAAGACTTTTCATGGTTTTGTCTGCAAACAACTGGATACTTAAGACGTTGACCGAGTTTCATTTATGAAGTAATTTATGAGTCTCAAGGGTTGGATTTTTATAGTGTTTCACTAATGCCTATACATCTTTTCACAAGTAGTTCATTATTATTATTTCCAGACCCTGTTTGGAGCTTCTCTTCCACATCCGACATCTGACTGTGACTTTGCACAGTATGAAACAAATATGCTTATTCCTGGTATCGACTTGTTCTCTGACCGCTACAGAGCTGATATCTCTACTGTAGTGGCAAGTCTGAATTTCCTAATGTTTGAACTACATTGTGCAAAACAAAATTTAATAGTAAGTATTATTTTTTATACTCTGAAAATTAATTTTAAGACATCAAGTCTTATTTTTTTGTGTGGGGGTACTTATGAGATATCTCAGAAGCTCTAGCAACACACCTGTATGGTTAGGTTCTGTGGCACTGAGATAGAGGCAAGGTATAGCTTGTTGCCTCTAATTTTTAGAATATACAGGGTACTTGTTTATTCAGGAAGATGACAATACATGGTCCACTTAGCTTAGGCATTTTAGAGGAAATTTTCTATTATATACAGTTTGAAATACACTGTACTGAGAATTACTTTAAATGCAGTATGTCCAGAATGCTTTCAATAATTTTACTTTCACATTCAGTAAATAAAAGTCCCTTCTGCCTTTCTCCTTCTCACGTTCTCTTATTCCTCTGGTTGGAGTGTTTTTACAGCTTCCCTCTTATGTTGATCATGTGCTTATTTCCTCCATTTAATGACTGACCACTTCCACTTTAATCCAACTTCTTTCAAAGGTGCAGTGCTGTACGTCGGAATAAATAGATTGAATTGCTTACTAGTACTGAAAAAGATGCAGTTCTGCCTCTGTTCCTGTTTGGTCCTGTATGCTCTAACAGATTTTCATGTCAGGCAATTACTATATACCTCTACAAATCAACTCTCAGCATGACAGAGAACTCCCCAGCAGAAAAAGTAGACAGTTTTCTCCTGCTTTAATGAGTTGAATCCACTTACGGGAAGGTCCTGCAAGTGGCAGAGCCAGTGCACGGGAGGGGAAAAGATCGCATGGCTGGTGGCAAGGAAGTAAGAAAAGGTTAAGGGGGTAGGGATGGAAGAGGAGTTAGAGAGGAGGAGGCAGCAAGTTGCTACCCCGTTTCTGTCAGCAAGCCATGTGTTGGATTGATTTCTTCTGGAACTTCAGGCTAAGCGTCTGTCTTACCTCCTGTTGGTGCTTCTTCCCATCCTCCTTTACTGGAGTTCACTTTGTTATTAAGCTTTGTCTAACTGCCCTCACTATGGGAGATCAAGTGAGATCAAGGAGCAGACAGTTACCCAGAGGCAGGGACACTTAATCTGACTGCTTGCTTCACATGGCCATGCACGTTTTTGATTCTTTCTGCACTTGTACTAGCAGAATATAGATCCAGGTCATAGATCGTGGTCAAAGCAATTGCAGTTTCAGCAGGATGAGAGCTTCATTTCCACTGAATACTTAATGTGTGAGAATGTTTTGGATGGTGGGCATTAATCTGATTTGGTGCTTAAATCAAAATGCATCAAGATTCAAGTTTTATCAAAAATAAGACTTCAAAGACTTAATTTTGTTGAACTACTTCAAATATCAGCTGGAAACTGTATGGGTACAATTAAAACATTTGCCTCAAGCATTTGTAATCCAAATTCAGAAGTATTAAGCTACTTTATGAAAACTAAAAGTGCATTTGACAAAAAAGTAACAATGCTGTTAGCATTTTCCAAGCTCGGGGACATTTTAGAGTGAAGAAAAATGTAAAAGCTGGACAGTAATTAAATTTTGGAAGTTCTTTCATTTTCAATAAACAAATACATCTGTTAGGAAAGAATCTGCTTTTTCTGAAATATTATATAATAATAAATGCAGTGTTTGTATACTTTACTAGAACCCAGTTTTAAAATGTTTCTTGTTAGCTGCCCCCACAAAAACTTTCAATTTGAAATGAATGCAAATAGATTTGTGGATAAGCCACATCACCATCCAGTTTATTTTACAATTGGTATTGCTTCACCTAGACAGTTGCAGGACTTAATTGTGTTTATTTTAGAAAGCTTACAGAATTCTATTATTCTGTTACTTCTACCAAAAAAATTATGGCATCAAAATGCAGGCAGTTTTAAAGACACCTTATAGCAACATCTGTCCAGTAGATTTACTCACTAATGGTAGAGTAAAAAAACCACACCTTGAACACAGAGAATAAGTGGGGGAAACTTCACTTTCTACATTGTGAAGCACACATAGGATGGTATAAGGGGTTAGCTGTAGCCAGCTGAAGGATTTTTAACACATTCATCCTTCATACAGCATAAGAAAAGTAGTGGTCATATATGGCAGTGAAAGCAGTACTCCTGTATTATCTATATATTTCTGATATATAACTGCAATGTACATTTCTATAATTGTACCCTTTAAGATATTTATAACTAGATGACCTAATATTTTCCTACAGATTTTACCATTGTTCACATTATACCAATACATTGTTTCTGAGATTTGTAAGGACCCAGCTAAATGTATTGAAGGAAGAATCTTCAAGGTAATCAAACAAACTTTCTTTTTATCACAGCACATTGTATTTCAAATGAACTTTTCATTTCTTTGTTAAATGTAGTTGATTTAATATTTCTTCATATATCACAACTATGAAAAGTAATGCTTTAAAGCTCAGCTGTTGCTTAGTGTTTCTTAGCACAACAGACTGTAGAATAGGACTACTTTCTAAATGTAATTATTATTTATATTCTCCATTTTAGTAGGATGTAGAGTTATACAGTTTTACTGTTAATGTCCTACAGACACTGTTAAGTACTTCCATCATTTCTTTCTACTCTCCATTTAACAAGCATTCTCCTTAAAGATGTGATTGTAAGATTTTCCCTCTTAGATCCAAACTTCTTATGTAGTATTTTGTATCTTGTTCCACCATTCTTTTAAGTGTTTTCTTAAGTGCAAAACATGAATGATTATTTGTTCACAATGTTCACTTCTGGATTTGTTATCAGTATCATGGTGGAACCTGGTTGTCAGACTTCTGGGAACAGACTTCTGTCATTTCACTAATGTTCACTTGTTGGTTTGGTTTGGTTTGGTTGGTTTGTTTGTTTGTTTTTTAATCCCTTGTGGTTTTTTAAAGGAATCTAACTTGTAGTAAGAGTTGAAGTATTATTGGGTTTAGATATTTTCAGGAAATGCTGATACGGGTTAGGGAGAGTAGCTGAGTACTAAGAGACTAAGGTGACTAAAATTTATTGATAAGGGGCTGATCTTGGACTGACACTCAAAGCTCTAGCCAGATTAATTAAGTTCTTTTCCTTTGTCAGGAGCAAGTCTTTGAAGAATATGTTTTTTGGTTTTGGTTTTTTTTTCATTTTTGTTTTTAGAAGTGAAAGACCCATCTTTGAGATTTCACTTATTTACAATAAAATGTAAAAGATTTCTTTCCATTGAAGAACATTCTCTGTTAATGTACTATTCCAGTAGCCAAACCAACTTGAAAATTACCTGATGAATAAATGAATACATTTTATTTTGAGCAAAAACAATAATTGAAAATTATTTAAATCAAAGGCTCTGTTATTTTTTCATAGATTAAAGTACTTACAGATATAGGATTTTTCACAGAGGCCTTTCATGAACTGTCTTTGCTTAACTGTGGAGAGAGAATTCCATGGAAAATACCTGCAGGATACAGAAAAATTGAACAAATGAAGGTAAACACCAGTAAAGTATAACATCAAACTATAACACTCAATTCTCTTCATGAAACTGCACATACTCCACGTCTGCAAGTTATGACACATTCCTGAAAAATTCCTAAATTTCTTTCAATAGGCAGGTCAAATAGTAGGAATTGAATGACATTGATTTCTCCCACTGAACAGCAGGAACAACAATAAATTTTAAAACATACGTGCTTTCTGTTTTACACAGTGAGTAATGCAGATAATACTGTTGAAAAAATAACATGTGATTTCATATGTAGACATAAAAATTATGGATGGAGTTCTTGCTCTATTAATGACAAAGTTCCCGCTGCTCCCTCCAGGAGCAGGGCAGCTGAGGGGCAGGCGGGGCTGCCCCCAGCCCAGGCCTTCGGGCAGCTCTGTGGGGCCGGGGACAGGGCGAGGCTGGGCCGGGACAACAGCCTGCGGGTGGGGGTCAGGATCAGGCCTGCTGAGGAGAGCTGGGCTCAGACACAGCCCCAGGATGGCCACACAGGGCGGTGGGGTCCGGCTGAGGCTGGGGTGGGACCTGGGCCCATGGGTGGGCCCGGTGCGGGGGGCCCGTGGCAGGGCAGGGCTGTGGGGAACTGTGGCGT
This sequence comes from Pelecanus crispus, assembly GCF_030463565.1. Taxonomy (NCBI): domain Eukaryota; kingdom Metazoa; phylum Chordata; class Aves; order Pelecaniformes; family Pelecanidae; genus Pelecanus; species Pelecanus crispus. The sequence goes on from NC_134643.1 coordinate 53,192,181, forward strand.
CGCTGGGGCAGGGGCTGATGGCCCTGAGGGGCTGACATGGGGTCCTGGGCTGTAGGCAGGGTGGGGGGAGCCCCAGGAGGTGCTGGGCAGTAAGAACTGTTGGTGCCCTCAGAGCCTTCACAGTCACACCACCCCAGGTCAATCTCTTTGATTTCCTCCCTACCTAAAGCCAAGTAGTGATCTTACCTTGATCACTAATGTGCTACAAGGTTATGAAGCTGTTAACAATTGACCTGGGCTTCTTTTGTCTTACCTGTGAGCACACCTGTGCAGGCAGATACAGTCCAGAGCTATTGGGCAAGCCTCCCCCATAACAATTACGTAGCCTTTCCTTGTTTTCCAAGCACATAACAAAATAATCTAATGAATTATTCCTGGACAGTTGTAATCAAGGTCTCCCTTATCTGAGTGGTGCTTTTGGGTAGGTGTCACCCCATGACAAAGTATGTCTGCCAGCGCTAGGGAGCTGGACTGAACTTGTGATAGAAGACTAGTGGGACAGGTAGGGACACCCCTTTTGACAACAGCATGGATTTAACTTGATTGTACAGCCACATTCTATACATGCAATAGGATGATATTTCTAATCTGGTGATAATTACAGGCTGGTGTTGCAAGGGGAATTCCTAACCCACCTCCATGACTTCACATTTACTTCCCTTACCCCATGTTGTAGGCAGTGAAGCTCACACTGCAGAGCAAATTTAGTTTAATGAGCTGATTTGAAGGGAAATTTCCCTGCTCTCCCCTCCCCAAACCCTGAGAGGGATCTTCCAGTTGACCCATGGCCTGACTGTCCTTACCCAACAACCTCACAATGGCTATAATCAGCACAGAGCAGCAGTATCATCTTTGGCAATAGCCAACAAATCAATGTCTAAGCTAATTAATAAGGGAATAATTACAATTACATTTATGATAGGATGTCAAATGTTTACATTTAAAAAAACAGAAATATGGACACCTGCAGTGCTATTAGGTTTTAAATGAAGCCTGTACTTAATAAAAAGTAAAATTAAAATATTTATCAAATAAGGTGACCTTTTTAATTTGCCAATGACACTTTCATAGTAACTGCATGGGAAGATAAGAAACTGAAATCTAGTGATTTTCCTCAGAGCACAAATTACATTACATTCTCACTAGGCTGAGCCATAAGGACTTAACCAGCATCCTCACTGGAGCTGGTTCTGCAAAGCTTCCCTGTTCATGGCTACAGTAAGGAATGCATTTACTCCTTACTGATGCTAATCAGGTTAAAATGCATCTTTAAGTCCTTTCCTTAATTTGTATATTGTCTGAAGAGCTCACAGAGCTAGGATGAGGTCTGGTTGATTTGCGACTTGTATTTTTCTAATTCGGTTCACAGGTGAGTGTTCAGGTGAACAGCACACAAGAGTCAGCATTAGGTCTCTGGTTAGGGTGTGATGCATGTAGAAGCTAAGTTCTTACCGGACTCTTGCACAGCTCTCGGAATAAGAAGGACCCCTGTTCCAGGGAATTACAGAGATGACAGAGGGCTACATCTGGAGTATAGAGTTAATAAAAGAGTTAATAAAAACCACATAGAACCCAAGTGACAGTTGTGTGTACAGCTCTCAGTTATGACAAAGCCTGGAAATAATCTTTACCTCTCCCTTTTCCTTCCCCTCAGTAGACTGATTTGCCTCCTGGTGAAAAGGTAAAGGGTTTTTGAGCAAGGACTAGAATTAGGGTTAGGGTTCAGAAAATTAAAGCACATATAAGCAAAGAAATAATTGGTTTTAGAGCCCTCAAGGAGGCTGAGATCTCAAGTTCATTGTGACCTGTAGCTCTTGTTTTCATTCCATTCACAGATCTGTGCTCTGATGAATAGCAGAGGAGGCATGTGCTAAGTCCAGAGTTAGGCTGGGATTCAGAAATGTAAAGAACATAAAGACAATTGATGGTTGGTGTCTGTAGAGCTCCTAAAATTTGGAAAAGAATTTTTGTTGGTTTATGCCTTTTTGTCCCCTTGCTTCATGTTGAAGAATCCTGGTGAATGGCATAGGAGGTGAAGGGATAGTTCTGGGTCTCGGGTTATGGTTCAGAAATGTAAAGCCCATAGAAGCCAATTAATTGTTGATATTTTCAGAGCCCTCAAAGTATAGTTAGAAATGCACTACACTTGTCCACTGCTCTGCTAACTCACTTATTTTATATTCATACTGTAACATATTGCTTATTTTTGGTTTTGTCCATTTTACAGGCCTTACGGAAATTTGACTCCTCAAAATCTCTCCTGACTGTTACAAATTTACAGGTAAAAAAATCTGAAAGTGGTAAAAATTTTATGCTAGACATGGATATTTATTTCTCTGGCATCAGTTAGAGACTATTTGGTTCAGAAAACATACTTTTTATTAGTAAAAACCAGTAAATAGAAAACATATTCTCCTCAACAGTTTACCATTTCCCAAATTTTAAATTTTATGGCTGACCTCTCAAGGGAGAGGCAAGTACCATTATCACCATTTTTCAGATGGGATACCTGATATGTACATATCTGTGACTTGTCTGTGCAAAGCATAGTAGAACTATTCGGGTTTTGTCATGATACATAGGATCTGGTGTTTATCCTGCTAAAATACCAAGAACATCAGTCATCTAGCCTTGTAATTTCTATCAGTCAGACCTGTCTTCATAGATTTGTCCTAATTCAGATTGGGGTTGAAGTCCATTTCTGGAGGAAAAAAAAAAAGAAAGGTGAATCTATAAACCAGGTAATGAACAGTCATTTCTCATTTTAATTAAAATCACATGTTCATCAATGACGTCTTTTTTTGTTTTTCAGTTTTAATCATTTTCTTTCATTTGCTTTGTCACAGATCCATTGAGCCAGTAAGGGTAAATGTTAGCAGAATGTGGAAAAGAAGCTGTACCGTAAAAACAAACTGATAAAGTAGAAAACCCCCACTTTTTTCCTCCACTTTTCTCTCTTTTGTTTACAGTAAGCTTGTGTGTCTCCTACAACAGTCGATATTAGAAGACAGAAATGAGATGTCTACCTTGACAGCTTTTGATCTCACTAGTTTCAGATTTATTTTGAAGTTGTGTTTTATCTTGAGCTTTTGATTTGAACAATTCATGGTCTATATGGGGCACTTATTGGTCTCCTTATGATTTTGCAAAGCTGTGTAGACTTTCAGCTTCTAAATTTATTAATCTAAAGTGAGAATATTAAACTCAGGATAAAACAAGGATGCTATAACAAATAACAAAAAGATTCTATGAAATACACTAGAATGGTCTGATACAAGAATTTTTTTCCTAGCTTAATCTTTCTAGTTAGGGCGAATTGTAACAAGAGACTTTCCTCCGAGTTGAGATTTTTGAACTACAGATTTACCTACATACTTTTTGTGACCACCTTAGCTCAAAAAGTGCTATGGACAATGCAGAAAACTAGAACTCGCACAGAGTAATACCTATAACTTCATAGATGCACCTTCTGCTGGAAAACTGATCACTGAGGCTGTAGCAAGTGCTACTAAGGGGTGAATTAAGTTTGGAAAGGAAAACAGCAACTCATCCATAATGGCTAAGAGCATATTACTAATGTTATTCATGTTAATTGTTGATAAATGTCATTATTAATACAAGCAGAATATGCCTTGAACAAGAAAAATGTAAAATATGTCATTTCAAATAGTCCCAATTGTTAACTTTCTTGTAGGTACTGGAAGACCTATTTAATTGGAGTCTGTCTTTAACAATGATGCCACTGTGCAAGCAACAAATTATGAATAAATTAACCTTAGCCAAAATGCATTTAATCATTTGCCTTTCTGCCACAATAAATAATATACCTGAAAAAGTGGAAAAACACGTCTATTCTGTTGAGAACAACAGCTTGAAGGAGCCAAGCAGAATTACAGCATCAAACGTAAAAGGTAATTATAAGGATGGTGGAAAAGTGCATTTGTTCTGCAACTTTTTTCAAGCATAGTTTTTCCGCTTTTACCTGCATATGCATTAACGTGTCATATAATAAACAATATTCATATTAAATGTTGCTGGAAAAATTGGTTATTATTGAATTAATAAGCATTAAGATTTTTCAAGTTTTTTTTAGCTAATATCTCTAATATTATTAGAAGTGTATTCCATTCTTCCTCACTTATTTTGATATTGAAAGTCCCAATTATAAATAAAGAAAAAGAGGGTATAATCTTCAAATTACTGAGAATGAATGCTTTGGTTCTGCATCTGTTATCTGAAATTTCATCTGAAATGTATTTGACAGCTGATGCTGATAAGAATTCAAGACAACAGGAACAAAGAGGCACAATGGTGCAGCTCGTTGACTGTAAAGATGAATTAAATATGGCCATGCTGAAGGTAATTCTGTTTTTTAGGAAAAAAGGCTTAAGAAACTGCAGATTGTTCCAAAAACATTGCTAATGCTTTCAATGTAGCAGAAATTATGATGGGAGGATGGTATGAATAAGGGGACTAGAAATTTCTATTTCTAATCTGACTAGCCATGCATGAAGTCCTGGTGGTTTGGTGCAGTTTTTCTAGTCTAGTCTAGTCTAGTCTAGTCTAGTTCTAGTCTAGTCTAGGTCTAGTTCATGCTGTATAAATGCCCATGGGAAATATCATCACAGTCAGCTCTCAGTATGACCGTTTCAGCAACAAGGGTAAAGACTGAATGGGATTTCAAGGATAAAATCATCTCCTTTCAGAGAGTGGCACCTGTAGAACATGTCAGAGACTCTTTGATGAGGCAGTACGCTCTACAAATAAATGGAAAACCATTCTCTACCATATGTGAAATGCCTCAAATTTTTCATGTTCCTCTTTCTGATACTTTATTTTGGAGAAAACATACCACAGCTTATTAGCTTCTTTGTTCAAAGTGGTTTTGTTTGTTTGGTTGGTTTTGGTTTTAGTTTTTGTTTGTTTTGTTTAATTGTAAACTTCATGCTTGGGAGTTTCACATCACAAAAAGACCAAAACTGAGCGCTGACATATTCTTCTTTCATAGGGGTCTTCCACTTTGGAAGTATCTACTTTTGGCCATAGTTACAAACAGTAATGTACAAAATACGTCTGGTGAAATGGAGGATGATTTTGTATGGCAATTGGTATATGCTGTGCACTAGAAACTTGAAAGTTGTGGTATAGCTTGAAAGTAACTTGAAAACAGCATCTTGAAAATTACTAAAATAGAAATGTTAAATTAATTTGTATAGGGCTTATTTAAGAGACATAATACATTTCTTACCCTTCTGATTTTTCTTTAACCATTCTATTCTTTTGGGGTTTTTTAATATTGTATTTTGTTGTTTAAAATTACTAAGCATAGTAAGAAGTATAGTATAAAATTATCAAGTATAGCTAGCTATAAGATAAAGATAAGACTGAAAAATTATTGAGTAATATTGCTAAGTCATAAAATATGTAGTTAAGCATAAATTGCAATAGTACAGACACAGTTCAGATGTTGCTACTTTGAACACATTGAATCTGTAAACCTGAAAAAAGCAAAATTATCCCCCCTTCTATTTATAAAAAAGACATACTGTATTCAAATTGATTTGTTTTAGGGTACAGTGATTGTAAGCTATAACAGAATAAAATACTTTTAAAGAAATTTTTTATTTCATTATTTTTTGAAATCATGCAATGCTGTGTTCTCTAGGGGATTTTATTGGCAGAAGCTGAAGAAAGTCTTAGCCTTCTTGCACAGAACTTACAGGACAAATATGACGGGGAGATATCTCGGTGTTCTGCTGAAGATTTAGAAGCTCTTATTGAGGCCAAAATTCAGCTTGCTGCTATTTCTCAGCAAAGGCATCAAGCAGCTTTCAGGTAAGTAATGTTATGAACAACCTTATGTTGCACAGCCTTGACTAGAGCAGATTAAAAAAAAAAAAAATTGAGCAATTTTTTCTTTGAATCCTTTACATCTACATTAATATTCTAAATCTTAGTAACCAGCCATAACAACCCCACTAGTATATCTACAAACGTAAGTTACACTGGCATTTCATTTTTTATTATTGCTTTATTTTACTTTTTAAAAGATCATTAGTTATTGGCCTATGATTTCTCTGTGAGGTGTTTTTGTGATACAGTGTTATACAAAATCAAAGAAAAAGCTGCAATGTTCACTGCTTTTGTTAAAGTAAGTCTGGATATGTTAGGTCATGTGGTTTTTTTAATTTTAAAGTGTACAGCAGAGCACTAATGTTATCTCTGAACCACTGAATTCTACTTTGTTCTAGAATGCCCTCTGTTACTATCCTAAAAGAACATTTCCTCTTGGCGTACTTATTGCTGTCAAATCAAAATGTTAAAATAATATTTTTATATTAATTTGATTTAAAAGCATTGATGTAATCTTTAACATATTCGAATAGATTTTAGCAGGAATTAATTATATTGTTAGTGATAGTGTGTAAAATACTGTTGTATTTACATGATCTGCCAGATATTTTCTCCAAATTATAATTTCCAAAATCTGTGATTTTTTTGAGGTTCTGATTTCTTTTGGAGAACTTAATGAAATTACAATTTTGCTGTTCTTTGAATATATGGGGCAAACAGAAATATATTAACTCTGTAGGTGTTAAATTCTGAACCTTGTTTTGATCTTTCAGCTAGAAGGATTATTCTGTTTAACATGCCTGTAATTTTAAATTCATTTGTATAAGAAGGATAATAGTTTAACAATACATCATTTTTATTAGTGTCAAGCTCTTTTTATCTAATTTTTTATTAGGTTGAAAAATCTTTGAGGGTATAAATTGTTAACTAGAGTTGCAGTATATAGAGGTGTAGCACTGTCACTTGCCAGACTATATTGAGATTAGGTAGAATGTAATCAGTATTTGCAACTTTTCTTAGGTCTAATCTGACTAAACACACCAAAATTATTACACTAAATCTTACGTTACAGTAAGCACCAAGCAAAAGGCAAAATTAAATTTTTCTTGATTGTTGGAATACTGAAGATTGCTGTAACACTCTTAGTGATGAAGTAGTAGGTGATTCAGCTGGTCAACAGATAAAGCAGTCTCAATTTTTTTTTTTTTTACCCAATTAACAAAAAAGAAATATTTTCCTCTATGTCAAAAGCAAACTATCTTCCTTCTCCCACCTGTCTTAAGTGAATAAGCAAACCTCCAAATTAGATAGCCTTTAAACAGCAGAATTCCTTTTTAGCTGCTATGTTACAGCAATAAAAAAATAAATTAACAAGGGCAGGAGCTTCACAGTGCTGTACTGAAGTCAAAACAGTAAAGGTACTGCAGCATGGTCCTTCACCCAGGTTTTGTTTATGTTATTTTAAAAGATAGAAGTTTCCCAAAAGTTCAGATATTAGGAATGTAATAATTTAGTGGTAAAGTCATTAGTGAAGATGTGAAGTAAGGACTCATAGGCTATTTGTGGACATTTCTCATAATTAAATATTAATCTATTTCAGTGCCTTTTGAATTAGATTAATTTACCATAAATTTGTCAAAGAGAAAACAACAAATCACTGGACAGTGACCTCATTGTGCTTTTGAGTGCCATGTGGATTTTATAAAATTATCATATTAGTATCTAAGGACCAGTACGCAGACTTATGAAATATCCTGTGCATAAATCCGGTTTAGCTGGATCCTAGGCTTGGTAAAATCTGTATTAGTAGAGTTCTGACCCAAACTTTCCCACCCTGCTAAACTGGTTCCAGTATGCAAGGCATTTTCAGTGCAGGACCCTTCTTTTTGACATGCAGTTATATCCTGGAGTGTAGTTTCTCTCTTGGCTTATAATTTCTCTCAGAAACTTTTTTAGAGTATCAAGGGTTCCACTAGATGTCAAGCATTTTATGGATCATTTTTTGGGACTCAAATTTTTCATGGGTATTTAATGGGCCCTATGTATTGAGAGTGGTCACATAGCAGGAAAAAAAAACCACCCCACCAACAAACAAAGCAAGGGTTTGGGTTTTTTTAACCTATTTTACAATTTTATTGCACTGCCATCCATGGAAACTGCTGATATATCTGCCTCAGATACAAATGAAACATTCCTTCAGACAGCTGAATGTTTCCCACCTGCCAGCCTAGAAATCAAACTTTGCATGATATTACAGAAATTCATCATTTTTTTCCTTTGGCGAAGTGACTTAGTGGTGAAATTGTTATAGTCAGCTGTACTTTCCTATTTTGATCATCTTGTCACTTTCTGATTCAGCTGATAAAAGGATGTGTATTTTGTCAAGGGAAATATATAGACACATCACTCTTGTTGACAGCAGAAGAGGGTCACAAAAATTTCATCAAGGGAAGCTTCTACATTACAGCCTCTGTCTTGCAAAAAATTTATGCCTCAGAATAAGTTTATGTATAGGACTAATTCCATTGATCTCAAGGACAGTATTTACATGGTGTCCTCCCTAAGTATGTGAGGTTTCTAATTACCCAAATATGTGCTTGTCTGCTTATGTGAATACATTGCTGCTTAAAACAATACATATATGAACCTTTGGGCTTGTGGTCTACATTTTACTCATGAAATTTATATGTAAGCATGTAGGTAAAAATGGCCTCATTTTCAGAATTGCTAAATGTTGACAACAGCAGTTAACTGGAGGCAGTGGTGCTCAGGAAGTTAGGTTAATATTCCTTAAAAGCCTGTATATACTCTTGGGTGCTGCACCTTCTCCAACTTGAGAAATGTTAGCCATAGCATCTCAAACAATGTTTTGAAAAATGTCACGTTTTCCTGTAATTTTAACTTTGATGCCTGGTTTCAGGGGAAAACTCTTCTTAATAAAAAAAAAGAAAAGCAGTTGGGATATTTCATTGCATTATCCCTACTGTCTCTTTTGCTTTTATAAGCAAATTCTGTTTCCTGTTTTCCATTGTTAGAGAGAAGGTTATCATCAAATTCAGCACTGATTTATTCTGGTTTCATTTTGTTGAATAAAACTGAGGTAAAGGGATGATGAAGGAGATTCATAAGGATTGAATTCTGAGAGCTGAAAGGCAAGATATTAACAGTTTTGGTTCTCATTGTTACTTCGGGGTCTATTTGTGCTGAACTGGTGTAATCAATCCAGTTCTGCACCACAAAAACAGCAAGCAGGATAGAATCAGAAATGACAGGAAGACTTTTAACTACCCTCTTATCTCTGGAGTTTATCCATCCTGTGGTTAGATACAAGTTGGCAGAATAATGTGAGTAATTTCAGAGTACTGCTGCTCTTGTTCTGACTTCTTTGTGCATGAATCGGGAACTTTGCCTTTACAACAATTAATCTAGAACTTTTCAAAAGCAGTAAATTCACACAGAGCCTGAATCTCTCTTGCATTAAAAGCTCTTTACAGTGTTCTGGAAGTGTAAAAAGGACTTAAGGTGTTCATAAATTTTTTTTTTTTTTGCTTCATAGCAGCCAGTCTCTATGTAAACAGTCTCTCTATGTAAAAAGACAGCATAGATGAGAATTTTGGTTATACATTTTTAATAATTAACTTGCTGAAAAACCTTTAAGAGGTGAGCTAGGGATACCTTCAGGTACTTTTGCATCATGAGGAAAATATGTTTCAGTGGGTAGAGAATAAGTAGAATTGTGGGGGCGGGGGGAAAAACCCAACCCCAAAAATGTTTTAGAGAAGAGGTGGGAAAGTAGAGATTTACAGATGTAGGGGAAAACATACAATTAGAGATGGACAACTAATACCATGAGACATTGGTTTGGGCAGTTCTCAAAATAGTTTGAGTAGCATGTTCTTTGGGCAACAATCCTGTTGTAAAAAAGATCTTCTCACTATGTTGGTTTTGCAAGTGTCTTCATATCATGAAAACTATAGTATTCACAAAGTCTACTGTTACAGATACGCACTTCTACAGATGTCACGAAAACTGAACAGTGTATCTGAAAGCTCTAAAAAGACAGCATAAAAAGGAAAAAACCCTAGTAGTTAATATTTTAAGAAACCTGACAATATTTTGGGATTCCTACTAACAATTTTTTGAAATGTGGGGTTGAATGCTGTACCAGTCCTAATAGTGTCTGTGCCTTTCTAGATGCTGTTTGGAGTGAGCACCAGAAAAGGATTTATGATTTGGGTGGAGGCAGCAGACTCAAAGTCATGTGATTGCTTATGAGGTTTTGCCAGGATGGCACCTGGCTCAATTTTTGGTTGATGGTGTTTACTAAGATCCTGTGAGCATTTGGTCATGTGAATTCAACAGAAGGAGTAACATATGGTCTGGAAAAGCTTTAAGGAGGAAGGTGTTTTCTTACCTCCCTAGTTGTGGATGAGATACAGAACTCTCCTAATGTATTTTGTCATTTTCAGTATTTTTACATCTTCTAATTTCTAAAAGCCCAGCCCTGAAGACAGATATGTGTAACTGAAAGTTATAGTGGAGTTCTGTTTTGACTGCTCCAACAGAATATGATATATCTTGGCTTATCCATTATTATCAGGTTATGTCTGTTATTGGCAAAACCTTTTCTCTTACTGCCATTTTCTCACTTTCATACTGCAGTGCCAACAGATTCAGAATATACTCTGAGTGCAATTTTTTTGTCCTACTGAAGCAAAAATTGATAACTGCTGATAGACATCTCTGATATAGTCAGAAATGAAGTATCTATTATCATAAAAGCATAAAATGGCTAATACAATTATTATTTTTTAATAATATTGTTCTGTATCACAGTGTTGCTTTGGTGTTCTCTGCAATTCGACTTCTCCAAGATGCAAAAATTTTTAGGATGGAAGTGACACATTTTCAAGAAGAAAAGGATGAAAGGGAGTGTTCGGTATGTGTGGATATTTGTTTTAAACTATTTATTTAAACTATTGTGTCTTAGTACCTGAAGTCTTGTATTAAGTGTTGAGTGATTTTCAGAATACTAGAACATAGCAGTCATCTGTATTACGCGGTTAGCATTCACCTGGGGAGAAAATGATGTATGACATGCTTCGGTTACCTGCTTGCCTATAGTATATTTAATATGTCTATAATCATCATTTTAATTTGTATGTGGTTAGGAATTACGGTTTTTGTTTGTATACTCTCAAATGCCAGCATTGAAAATCTCCTGTTGTTTAAAAACACCCAAATAGAAAGTGGAAAAAATAGCTATCAGGTGAAAATCTTGTATTATTCAGTTAGGGTATTTTAGGTTTTTTGATTGAAAACCTACTTCAGAGTATCCTCTTTCAAACAGCCAAACAGACCAGTTCACATCATTGCTGTGTTCCAAATTTAGCAAGATTTCATCTGACTTCTGTTGTCTAACACATAGGGATACTGACCTATACTTTGGAAAGCCAATGTACAAAACCTACCGGTAATACACCGCACAGTCACTCTCGAGTGCACAGTAAGTCAAACTGACTCACATGCACAGACCAGTTGAGCAGTGAGGCCAGATTTTGTACGTGCATAATGAGACTGGACTTTCTTGCATGCAGTGCATTCTCTGTCTGTGTTGCGTATCAGGGTCTTCTGTCTTTCTGCACTCGCTCCTACACTTTCTTAGGACTGTCCTGTAACCAGTAACTGAGTTATGGCTACTTTTTTTCCTCATTTGCATCAATGCAAGTCATTCATGATGATTTTTTGTATAAGTAAAACACAGGCGGTGCAGTGTCCATTCATTGCTTGCTGGAACAAATCTTTAGAATATGGACTGTAGAATTTTAGTAATAGAAAGACTGTTTCTAATATGTGAAGATGGCACAGGGAGTTGAGCTGAGAATTCTCCCAAACACTTCCAGTACTATATTACATTAATATTTGTTTCTAATCACCAGAAACACTAAAAACTAGAAATCAAAAATTAAAAATTTCTTTCTAATTACTAGTGAGGTACCAGAACTTGATATTGATCCTGCTCTACAGTTAGACTGTGATATGCCTTAGAGTTTTGTGTAATGGTCCTGTTTGAGAGGAATAAAGTCCAAAGTGTTAGAATTATTCTTCATGGCACATACAGTATATGGATATATTTATGGACTCTTCCATAAAAGGTGGTTTAATTTCCATTTGTTACAATTCGGTTTTTTAATAGATTAAAAGTTAAATAATAAATGGAATCCTGTTATTAAAAAATTATGTGTCTACCCTTCACATAAACTTCTGGTTATAATTATGTTATTATTTGTAATATATTTGTATTAATTTGATTTATTTTGGACTGATGCTGCCCTGTTGCTTTGTTTGTAGTAAAGTAGTTGACTCTGAAAGTAACATTTCTCTTGCTTTTGGAAATTATTAGGATGCTTATGTTGAAGATGTTCGACTGCCTCACAGTATAACAGCACAAGAGCATATGAGCATACATCTATGGCTAAGATGCCGTACAATGTTAGTGACTGCACTAGTAACACAGATACATGGCGTTGGTGATATGGAAGGTATTAGCCTTTTTTGGTTTAGAATCTTGGAGTATAATGGGCAAGTAAGCCTATTCAGACACAATTCCTATTCATAAATAAAAAATATTAACATTAATTCTGGGACTGTATTATCACTGAGCAATTATTTGTATTAAATTCATCCAATGCAAAAAAGAAAATATATTTCTGAGTACAATCTCTCCCTAGAGCATGTAAACACAAAGCATTATATTAATGTTCATTTAATGATCATTATCTTTTGATAAATCACTTGTGGGTGAAAATGTTTCAAATGTTCTAGTGTAATTAAGTTAAATAAGTATGCTTGTGTTAAAAAAACACTGTTGCTACATACTTCTAGTTTTAAAAGTCTCAGAAGTTTTTTTTCACTTGTTATATCTCCAGTAAATGAAATGTTCCTATATATCTCCAGATTCTTTTTTTTAGAAGAATTTAAGTGAGATACTGCAAAATACATTTCTTGCAGTTTGATTATGAATAAAATGCTTTTCATTCCTTAGTTCTATGAACTTAGTATAAACTCTGATACTCACTTAAGTATCAAAATCACAGTCAAGGTCTGTAGCCAAACTCTTATTTAATCTCTTCTGGATAATTCCCATGAATGCTGTTACTGTTTTGGAATGATAACTAAGATCAGACTTTTGAATATGTAGAATATGTTTTATGGGTGAGAATGACATCTGGTGTACAAAATCTAATTATTTATGCTGGTGGCTTACATACAAAGAATGTATTTGGATGAACTTAAACCAAGTGCAGTGTAAAAACTAAGTGGTTTTTCTTTCTTTGGCAAGAAGAAATTTTGCAAGTTTGGCACAGAACCGATGAAATGGTAAATGTGGAATCTATAATGTCAGATTTTCTGTAACTTTTTAGTGTGGAAGTGACTTCTTAAGAATGGTAGAAGATACCGTAAAGTCTTTTCTATTGTATTTTCACTATTCATATATTCTCTTCTTTTAGAAAATGATGTGGCTGAACGCAGAAGTGTGATAAAAGAAGTAATACTAGAGGCAGAAGCCTTTGGTGATATTGAGACTCAGGCTGAAATGATGGTGCAAGCTGCTATTCTTGACCTGCAAGAAAAACGTCCCGTGGCAGGCATTAAACTTCTTTTGCAGGTTTGAGCACAAAGGAGAAACTGTTCACTTTTCTTTGCTGCATTTTTCATGTAGTCAGAACAGCTGATGCCAGCATTAAATAAGCTTGAAATAGTGCCTCTAAAATAGATTTTTTTTTTCACTTTGTGTGATTTGTCCTCATAAATAGACAGCAAAAGTAGTAACTGCTTTGGTTTATGTTGTCTATGTCCAAACAGAACATCATCAGTTTACTCCAAGAGGATACATTTATTTCCCCTCCAACGTCTTTGACTCTCGTGAAAAGTATGCTTCTGCTGGCAGACATACTAACACTGCAAACAGTAGAGGATACAGAACATTGTTCTTCGACAGTGGAACCATTAGACTTACTAATTTTGTCACATGAGCTTACCATTAAAGCAGTGAGTATATGTTGATGATTTACACAGCATTTGCAAATCCTTCCAACAATCTTAATTATCTATTCTGGAAGCTATTTTAACAATTTATTAAAAAGGGCTATTCCTATTAACTAATCACTTCAGTTTTCCCTAGATTACATAGTGTAAAGAAGTAATTAATCTTACCAAACTTATTTATGCATACTCATCATGCATATTCATGTATGTAGTCTGGTATTTTCATACAATTTAAAAATACTGAATACTTGCAAAATGTACATTCATTTGTGAAAACTGAAATAGGTAGTTTGACTTTTAAAGAGATGCAGAACACTCACTTTTCCCATTTGAACTGAGAGAGATGTTCATACTCAGCACCTCAGGGAGGATGTACATCTCATAAAATTCCTAACTCTTGAGCATCCAAGTTTAAGAATTCATCTTTTTATCTTAGAATAATCTGAATTAGAAAATATATATAAAATAGCATATTGTTTATGATGTTTTAGATTGACAGATCATTAAAATCAGTATGAAGAAATAATTTCCAGGTAAAAATTTAAATAGGCAATTAAAAAAAAAATCTGAAGACATGAAAGCTGTGAGAGAAATGTATAGTAATAAACCATTTACCTATTTTGTGATCCAAAAATAGATATACACTTCTGCAGTCTCTACCCATTCTTGATACAGTTTCTAAAGAAAAGCTTTTGGATCAAATTCTTTCCTCATATTCCTAATATAGAAGTTTAATCCATTGAACTATTTGTTCCCCCAAGTAATAAAGAATCATATAAATCATTTCAGACTCAGACTTCCACTTGTGAGACTTGCTAGACTTCAAGAGACTTAACAGTTTACAGCATGTCCCCATCGCCTTATTTCCATGAATGAAAAGTTTGACTGGTCCGTACATGTTATTTTCTTTTTCTTTTCTGGCCTTTGTTGGATGTCAGATTTCTTTGTAGAAATGACAGTTTCGTTCTAGGGCTCGGGTTACTTGGGACATCTATTTGTTAAAGAGTGATTTGAGGAAGTTTGCTTTTAGAAACCAGAGCTTAACATTAATAAATTTGATCGAGAGTTCATTGAAATTGTTCATTTGCTACCAAACTCCTCTGCAAAGAAGACAATCACAAACTGAAGTAAAGGAGTTTGGGAGTATCAAGCCCTTTTCTAGCACTTTTACAAGACACATTTGAGTTCCAGGGTTTTGCAATACCTAACTTACCTTTTCAAACTACTATTTAATTTGCTGTCTGCAACTTGATTTTACAAAGCACACTCTTTTCATAGATTTTTGTTTGTGGACAACCCATTGAATGGCACACAGAAGACAGTACCTTGACTTTCCTGGTCCTACCTACAAAAAATATCTACTTGCCACATATCAACTTGCTAGCCCAAGTCAAAATGAGAATCGGTAAGAAAAATTATTATTTTTAATTTTTCGTTCATTTTCATTCATATTTTATGCAACAGCAGACAAACTGATGCATCAAAAGAGAACGTAGTAAATCAATTGTTTTCATATGCAAATAAAATATTCTGAAAACCAACAGTAGATGCCTGTTTGGCTCCATGCAATGTGTATAAGCAAGGTACAATTCTTATGGGAACTATAATCAACAAAGGCTTAAATATTAATGTTATAGCTTGATGAAACTAATGGGAACTTCAGGTTTTTTAAGTCAAGTTAACAATACTTTTCCAACTTCTGTACAAAGCATTCATTCTGTGAAAACTTCCTGTATATGTTCCATCTCTCTGGTAGAAGTTATATGGGAACCAACTAATGATATCAAATCATACACAATAATAGTGATAATTCTCTATCCCAATAAAATAGTGTCTGTTATTGTTGTCACCCTTTAATTTAACAACTTTTCTTGATAATTTTTCTTTATATAGAAACTTGGAAATATGCTGAATAGTAACAGAAGATGACCTTTAAGATCTGTCTGAGATTTGTTGCTGTATAGCAAATACAGTGAAAGGGATATTGTCTCCATGTTCTTTTTGCTAAACTTAATTTGGTGTATATCTGACTTACAATGGACTACAAAATCTCGAAATCACTTACTGCACTTTGCTTTGCATTGTGGAGCGGCCTCAGAGTGTTCTGGATTCTTTTTCAGGAAGATGTGCTCCAGGAGCACATCGGAGCACTAGTCAGTGCAGCCATTTATAGTAATGGTCATATTTGACCAGTTCCTGTTTCTGAAGCCACATTTTTAGGAAAAGCCTATAAATACAGATGAATATTGGGGAGTACAGTATAAAAGATATGCAATACATCAAAGAAGCCTTTAGAACTGGTTAGTAGAAAAGGAATTTGGGAATTTGGAAATGCTCAGAGAGGTTTAGGTTTTGCCTACGACGGCCAGGTGAAATAAAGTTATGAAGTGGCTTACTGCTAGTCTTTCCAGATAGTTTGTGAAAGAATTGATTTGTGTAGCCTGAGTTTCTTTTGGACGGCTTAGGTAAACCTCAATGGCATCATAAAGTAATGAAACAACATTATAGTTCTATATTTATATCCATTAATCACTCTGATTTTTGAGAATTGGATTGTAACAGTAAATATGTAACAGCATTTGTTCTAAGGAAGTTGCTTCTTTTTGCATAAATTGGTTTTCTGTTAAATAATTTACTAAGAACTGTCCTTTTTTTTTTTTTTCCTTAGGACACACATTAGCTGAAAAAGTAGCTTGTACACCTGCAAGAGGAGATCCACTGCAATGGCTACATGCTCTCAAACATTTAGAATCAGCATTGAAGCTTTGCAGAGCATCTGCAACAAAAAAATTAGATATGGAAGCTGAACTTCTTTTTCAGATAGGTAAATAAATGTACATCATGATTGCCTTCCTAGGCAATGTTATGTACGTGACCTCTATCAAAACAGAGACATTTTACTTTTAAAAATAGAACAGATTTGGGTATTTCTCACCCTGTCTAGCTGCAGATCTCTCTCCTGTGTTTAGTATCACACCAGCATAGTTCAGGATGCATTACACAACAAATAATTTCAAAACTGCTGTAAAACTTCTCCCACCTCTATGTTATCAGGGATCAGGGTGTAGCCAATGAAATTAAGGACACTGTAGAAAGCTAATTAGCTTCTTTGCATCAGTCTGAACTAAAGATGAGAGGCTCAGAAAGTATTTCTAAATGATTTAAAAAAAGCTAATGAATTACACAGTGTTTGCATGCATTTGGATTTTAGCAGCATTATGTTTTGCACCAGGAGGTGTTGGTTTGTTAGGATCCCAGCCAGAAAGGCACTCAGACTCTGTAAAGTATCTCTTAAAATGCCATTTATTGGAGTTAACACTATAAAGAAAAAGAGGGTAGTGTAAATAATCTTATGTCCCTTCAGATGCTGAGAACCCCAAGCTGTGCAGTATTGAATGGGCTTCTAATCAGGGTGTAGCACAACACGCAGATCCTGTCTGTGGAAAGGTTGCCTCATTTTGGTCTTTTGCACTGTTAGAGGATTTTCTTAAAAGAAAACAATTCTATTCATCATTTCTACTGTCAAACAAAAAGCATATTCATGGAAGAACTTCTTGATGCACTTTTACAGAAAGGGCAGGTGGTGTAATCACTGGTACTAAGATGCTGCTCTTCTGTTACAGCCAGCTGGCTATATTTCTCCTGTGGCTAAGGGATGTGCACAGCACAACACAGGCCTGAGGGCCACACTCTATGTGCAGCATAGCGCAGCACAGAACAGGCCTGTGCCTGTGCAATAGCTCCTCCAGGTACAATGGTCTTCTAGTTAGCATCACTACATGTTAGGAGTCATTATGATTCCAAAATTTGATTATTTTAGCTACTCTGTGAAGTAATTTGCTATACAAGCATTGCGCATTACATTTTAAACAAACTGGAAAAGATTTTGCTTATCAGGAAGAGAATAGATAATGCACTATGATGTTGTTCAGCTTTCCTGGAGGGAAGACCAGGTTGGGTCTTACAGAAAAAAACAATAATATAATCTTGCAAATCTGCTTTCTATATTTCTTTCTTAGGTAAGGTAGAACGTCAGATAACTGAAGCAGGCAATAACAAATCATCTCGAGCTGTTGAAACCCTGTTGGAAGCTATAAAACTCAGCCAGCAACATGACCAAAAATTTGAGTAAGAAACCAGCTATATAACTTTCAAAATAATTTTAATCACACATGAAGATAGTTTTTTGACAGTTTTCTGAGATTTACTGTGGGACTTGTATTAGGAAGCATCTTTTATGTTTTGGAGAGTTTTCTTCTATTGCAGTATAGAAGAGCTACTGTGTATTCTCTTATTTAAAACAAATGCTGAGAACATATTTTAGAGCATATTTTAGAGTATACAAAGTTACAGCTCTCTGTTCTATTTCCAAATTTGTACCCTCTCTGTCAACACCAGGAACAGAGCTATCAATTAAACAGGGGGTTTATTCATATTTCAGAAGATGAGCTGTGGTCTGCCCCCTTCCAGATAACAGAAATCCAGCTTGAAAAGGTTAGCAGCCAGAAACAGTCAGAAGAACAGAGGCAGAAGGAGCACAGGAAATGTGTTTGTAACAGATATAAGGACAGTGACTTTGGCATTAGTTATCAGCATAGAAGATGCCTGAAGAGCTGAGCCAAGCCAGCCAATAAATTCTGTCAAGCAGCTCTGATACATTGGACTTCAGTTTTTTTTAGTTTCTTGACCAGTCTTAATAAATAATGTGACATGTCTGGTTACAGACAGTGTTAAGGCAGCAATTTACCTTGCTTGTTTGGGTATTCTGTTACTTAAGTTAATGAACCAGAACTCTGAACACAGAAGCAGTAGCATAGTAATAAACCTCTACAAGCAGTCAGCATGATGGAAGGTAGTACAGAAATGGACTGTGGTGACGTTTTGCAAGTTTAATTTGCTACACTCTTATTTAATTTGCTATCGTCTTTCCAAAAGAATGGACAGCAACATCGATGGACCTTGGCTTTCTTATTTCAGAGAACTAAAAATCCCAATCACCTTTATACAAGCCCTTTGATATCTATGGGATTGTTTAATTAAAGTTGTTTCTTGATGTCTCAAATCCTTTTTTTGTTAGCAAGACTAGAAAGTTAACTAAATTGTCACCAACTAAGTGTAGAACTTGCCATCTTCCCGCTTAGTTTGCCCTATCTTGAACTGCACAGCACTCTTTGACTTTTGTATTTTGCTTTGCACAAATAATACCAAAGCTGGAATTTATTCTACTATATAAATAGTCAACTCTGCAATATGACTCTGCCCAGAATAGATACTGCATGAGCAGGAGTTTGTTGCTGTGCTTAGGAAAGCTAATTCATAGGGAAGATCTGGAGAGATCTACAGAGCTGGGAGGAACCTGCATAAAAAGACCATTATAAACCTATAGGGAATAGAAATGTTGGAGAAGTTCTCCAGATAGTGATGAGGGCTGGAGCACCTCTCCTATGAGGCCAGGCTGAGAGAGTTGGGATTGTTCAGCCTAGAGAAGAGAAGGCTGCGAGGAGACCTTATTGTGGCCTTCCAGTACTTAAAGGGGGCCTACAGGAAAGATGGGGAGAATCTTTTTAACAAGGCCTGTTGTGACAGGACAAGGAATAATGGATTTAAACTAAAGAAGAATAGATTTAGACTAAACATAAGAAAGAAATTTTTCACAGTGAGGGTGGTGAAGCACTGGAACAGGTTGCCCAGAGAGGTGGTAGAGGCCCCATCCCTGGCAACATTCAAGGTCAGGTTGTACGGGGCTCTGAGCAACCTGATCGAGTTAAAGCTGTCCCTGCTCACTGCAGGGGGGTTGAGCTAGATGACCTCTAAAGGTCCCTTCCAACCCAAAGCATTCTGTGATTCTGTGATTCTATGATGATTTTCAGCAGGTCAAGGGAAGTAATTCTGGCCCTCTGCTCTGCTCTGGTGAGACCCCACCTGGAGTACTGCGTCCAGCTCCGGGGTTCCCAACACAAGAAAGACATGGACCTGTTAGAGCAGGTCTAGGGGAGGGCCACAAAAATGATCAGAGGGATGGAACACCTCTTCTATAAGGAAAGGCTGAGAGAGTTGAGGTTGTTTAGCCTGGAGAAGAGAAGGCTCTGTGGAGACCTTATTGCAGCCTTTCAATAATTAAAGAGGGCTTATAAGAAAGATGGGGACAGACTATTTAATGAGGCTTGTAGCGGTAGGACAAGACGCAATGGTTTTAAACCAAAAGAGGGTAGATTCAGACTAAATATAAGGAAGAAATTTTTTACAATGAGGGTGGTGAAACACTGGAACAGGTTACCCAGAGAGGCTGTAGATGCCCCGTGCCTGGAAACATTCAAAGTCAGGTTGGACAGGGCTCTGAGCAACCTGATCTAGCCGAAGATCTGCCCATGGCAGAGGGGTTGGACTAGATGACCTTTAAAGGCCCCTTCTAACCCAAACCATTCTATGATTCTATGAGTCTATGATTTTTGCTTGGTTTATAATACTACTGTAAAAATGACTGAAAGGGGGAGGAAGTATAGGGGAAAAGGAATTGGTGAGCACAGTCTGTCTGAAGATGTAGAGTATTCTGGTACAGAACTCAGAACTGAGAAAGTTCGTCAGCTGAGTCCAATAAAGAAATGAAAGACTGTTTTGGTCACTGTGGGTATTTTTGCTGATTCTTGGAAGAGTTTGACTGAAGACCCATATCCAAATTCAGCCACCCATGTTTCAGGGAAATCAGGACAGTGGATATATGCCTTAACTTGGGGAAGGAAGAGGAACCCATACAGATTCTGTACATAGAGATCACTTCCCTTGCAGAATTACAGTTTTCTTACTAAATATTTGCAATTTATTTATGGAATATTTGTTGCACATAATGCAAATTATTTTTGACATACTCTTAAATCAATGCGTTGTTAAGTATACCATAGGGATGTTTTAGACTCACTAAGACTTTAAAACAGGATCACATGGCTTTCTGAAAGAAGATACACTTTAAGTAGATGATGAGGACTGGCTGAATGATTTATTTGGCGAAGCTGTCTGGCTAGTCTTATGCAGGAGTCAGATTGTATCATTGTAATGCTTACTTTGATAGTAACATTGATCTGTGTGTTGTTTCTTACAGGTTAATAAGAAGATCATACCTTGAAATAGCACTTTTATACTTGCATTTTGCCACAAATAATGAAGAAGTGTCACAGACAGATAAGATGGTGCCTTCCAAATCAAACGTATGTTTTCTATCTTTTGGGCAGTGGTCTCTTCAAAGCAGGAAATATATTTCTGTTAGAACATTGTGTACCTTGCCAGACTATTACTTACAGTGACTGATACTGAAAATCCTACTAGAAAAATCACACAGAGAAATCATATAGTACAGCAGTAGAATTTTATCTTGTTTGATGTTATTTCTCATGTTTATTGCATTGAATGATAACATTTAAAATATTTTTCTGTATAAAACAGGAAGAAACAGAACCAACAGTGTTTTCATTTCTGATTATGTACTAATTAATTTCGATCTTGCAAAGAAAACATAACACTCAAACCTGTTTTTTAAGTGGTAATATTTATACTTTACCAGATTTCAATTTTTCAGCACAAATATGACTGACAGCATGAGAAATATAAAAGGCTTTAACCACGTTAAAGTGGCTAGAAGCCATATATTCAAAGTGTAATGTGCAACATAAGAGAAAAGAGGTAATTAAGATTCCAGAAAATGGAGAATTCTAGCAAAACTGTCTACAGTAGTGACCATAGTATGAACTGCTCTGAGAAAATTTTTACAGAAGCAGCCAATTAGTATGCTCTGGACAATTTTTTTCAATTTTAGCAATTAATCCATGGACTTACAATCAATGCTTATTTTTACAACTTGCAAATAAAACAATAATTCTGTAAGTAGGAGGACTTTTTTCTATCTTTAAAATATATTTTACCATAACACATTTAGAATCCTAATTATGAACTGGTGTATAATTTTAGATCTCTTCTGGAGAACTCTCTTCTTCTTCTGAGGAAGCTCTGAAATCAGAAGGCTACAAAGTACAAGCCTGGATTGCAGTAAGAGCAGCTACACAGGTTGGTGCAATATTCTGAAGAGGTAATTTTTCGGGTTTTTTTAATTTCATCTTATGCTACTTACACAGGCAAACAAGACAACACAAACAAGACAAGAATTAAGGTTTCCTGAAATTTCTGGCATGGGTCTTATTTGAGGAAATTAAAATGGACACTGTCTGAGTAGTGCATTTAATCTCTCTTGGACAGATCTGACTTTGTTTACCTCAAATTTGATTCAGTGCAAATAAAACAGCACACTGTCTGATATGTATTTGACTTGTGGGTAGACATCAGTGGCATCCAGGTGAGGATATCTGATTTGAAATCACTTACGTAGTAATTAAGCTGTCAGCAGTAATGATTTGTTTAAGTATAGTATGTACCATGTCAGAGAGAAACAGAATATTTTCCTGACTTTTAAAAATATAGTATGTTGAGTAATTAGGGATTTGTCATCATCTTGCTACTCTCAGATTTTAAAATCTTTATAAATATTGTAGTGAACTGGTTCTGAATAAAATAAATATTATTTTTAGGTCAGTGAAGCTGTGCTTGCTTCTCAGCTATTAATTGGAATGAAGAGTGTTAAAGAACAGAGCATAAAGGATGCAGTGCAACAGAAAATCCCAGAATTTGCTTCCATGGATCTTCTTGCTTCGTACAGAGATTTCTTATCTGGTATTCCTTTATACCTAGTAATATTAGAACATTAAATAAATAATAAACTATATATGTCATGTAATCTAGTATTACATTTAATATCTAATTTTCATTTCTAAAAAATTGTAAGTCATATTTGGAAAGTAAAAGCAAAATCCTCACCTGCATAGCAGTACAAAATACTGAGTAGACCTAATGGGTCTTTAAATATCAGCCTGTGCATGTGGTCAATAGGTTAAGAAAAACTGCATTGTTTGTATACTGTGGCTCAGAAAGATAGTGCACATACTGCCATACTTTGAGAAAAACAAACAGAGCTTTACAACAGGCCTTCCCAAGACTTCTAGAATAGGTCTTGGTCCCCCTATCAGTCATCACTGCTTTTTTTTCAAACACTGATTTAGAACAGATTTTGTTCCCTAGGTATATTAGCTTTTCCTTGGAGATTTTCAGTTTTTCTTTTGATTTTGCAAAGACATGTAGGTGTTGAATAGCTTGTCTCTCCCTGCCCGCCACCCCCCCCCCCCAAAAAAAAAAAAACCAAAACAAACACCAAAAACAACAAACGCAAATTCTTGCAAAGTTATCTGCCTGGGTACTGTATTCGAAAAGTGAAAGTCAGTATAATAAAAAAAAATTCACTGTCTTTCCCGTCCATAGAGATGCTTCCATTAGCTTGGTAGAACTTTGCCTTTGCCTGGTTTATTTCCAACTTCTGCATTTATTTTACAGCTAATGGAGTTGATGAAATGGACGTTTTTGATTTAAAAAAAAATCAGTGAAACTAGGAATTCTGGGATAATGGTTGCCAGATATTATGTAAACACTAAGGCATAATATCTGTATTTGTTTTTAAACTGGGAACCATTAATTTAGTGATAAAATTTTGGTTCAGTGGCCTAATTTCAATCATCCCAAGTGATGGACAATGATTGAATTGCTCTGCCTGATAGTTGCTGGCAAAGCTGAGCAATGTCTACTTACTGTACAGTGTTTAAACATATGTGTTTTGATTGGTTTATGAAAACAAGTGTTGTATGCTAAGGCCTTCCATCAATCTGATTGTTTTGTACTAGCTCCATTTGCTTATAATTATGGATAATTTTTCCTTTTAACAAATGCAGCAGGTGTTTCTCCTGATAGTTCTGTTAGGCAATACAAAGAAGAATAGAAAATGTAGAAAAGCAATAGTAGGCCAAAATATATAAAATATTTTCTGTAAAACCATTGTTTAAGTTTCATCTATAAACAATGTGACCATTTGTCCTGGTTTTGTCTGGGATAGCGTTAATTTTCTTCCTAGTAGCTGGCATAGTGCTGTGTTTTGGATTTAGTTGGAGAATAACATGGATAACACACTGATGTTTGAGTTGTTGCTAAGCAGTGGTTACATTGGTCAAGGACTTTTCAGCTTCCCATGCTCTGCCAGGTGCACAAGAAGCTGGGAGGGGGCACAGACAGGACAGTTGATCCAAACTGACCAAAGGGCTATTCCATACCATATGATGTCATGCTCAGTATACAAACTGGGGGGAGCTGGCCAGAGGGCAGTGATCACTGCTCGGGGACTGGCTGGGTATCAGTCAGCGGCTGGTGAGCAATTGCATTGTGCATCACTTAGTTTGTATTTTTTTTTTTTTTTTTTTAACCTTCCTTTTCTCTCCTATTAAACTGTCTCTATCTCAACCCACGGATTTTACTTTTTTTTTCTGATTCTCTCCCCCATCCCACTGGGGAGGGGGGAGAGTGAGCGAACGGTTGTGTGGTGTTTAGCTGCCTGCCAGGTTAAATCACAACACCATTTTAACTAAATTCTGTTTTTACAACTGACAGTGATATATCAGGAATAATGGAGACATTGAGATTTTGTAGAAGCACACATAATTATTTTCTGGAAGTTTACTGTTAGGAATTACCGTAACATAATGTTTGTTCAGTTTGGAATGAGAAACAGAGCAGAAGAATTCTGTAGGCTTTTGGGAGAGCCATGTACTAATACAGTGAAGAAAAAAAAAGAACATAAGCAGTGATATAGTGATAACTGTACTGATACTGTTTTTCCTCTTTTTGCATAAGTATGGTTTTTAGGCAGCACCAAAAAAAGAGATTTTTTTAGTCCATGGTGAAGTACACATTTCATTGATAATGTGCTTAATATCTAAAAGGGACTTGATTGAAGCCAGCAGGAAACATTTCAGAGTACCTAACTCTTCTGTGTTCAGGTCAATATAACTGGGAAGTTCAACTGCTGTAATTATGACTGATGACTCCTAATATTGTTTTCACTTACTAATATCTGCTATTGAACAATGTATAGAAATAATGGTTTTATATTTAAATTCAGAGAGAGAGCGAGCACCTTGCTCTCTACCCCTTTTACCTTCTTGCAAGGACCAGTCAGTTTCCTGGCCATGATCGAGAAATAGTTTCCTTACTAATTCAACTAATATTAAAACAGAATAGAAAGAATTTTCCTCTTATGAAAACCATACCCAGGTTCACAAGTTATATTTTTAGTTACAGATTAGTCAATTCCAACACAATGCAGAAATAGCTTTTGAATTGCAACCATTCATTTAATGCGTATTGTTGAACTGTTATTGGATTTGCAGATGGATTCAATGTTGTCTCCGAAAGTCCCACAGCATCTTCTACTGAAAACAAACAAACCATACAAGAGAAGCAGAGCCAAAGTGAAGGAACAGAAAGTCTTGCCACCAAGGCCAGCCCGAAGAAAGAGACAATAACATGGGTTCACTTAATTCGTTACCACAGTTATTTAAAAAGACTTTGTAACACAAACCTTCTATTTGGTATGAATTTTTTCTTCCTTCTAGAAAACTGCCATAGGTGAGATATTGTTCTTGGGGGTCAACGGTGTCAGATTCTAAGGCCATCTTCTAAGTTAGTCTCATTTTGAGTTCCTTTAAATTGTATAAATGTGAAAAAATCTTCACTGAAATCAAGATTTATGTCAGTTTACAAGTAAGTGAAGATATTATTACCTTTTCTCATAATTATTCATAAGCCTTCATAACACCAGGAAAAGCATCCCTCAAAACTTAATTGCTATTACTATACCTGAAGCATTTTTTTTAAAATTCATAATCTATATTTATTTTTAGTTCTAGATACATCAGACTTAAGTCACATCAGAAATAAATCTGTTCACTTTGGGGGCCTGTTTATGAGAATTGAGTGTAGTATAAATGGGAAAGCTGAACATTATTGAATGTGTTTTGACTAAACCCCCAGCTGTTATGTACATACTTGGTTTATTTCACTGTAAACAAAAGATGGTAATAGATAGGACCTTTCAAACAGAGTAAAAATCCATTAATTTCAGGGCCCTAATACTATGCATCTACATCTGATGGCCAGCTGCTGGATATACAAGTGACAACCTGATAGGTGAGAGTAGAACTAGAGTGTACATATAGGTGCTGCCTAGAGAGAAACCTAGCAACTCTGAAAATAATAATTTCAGAGAGGGTTGGGTTTTTTCCTTGCAGCACCAAATGAAAGGAAAGTATTCTTCCTCACCACAGAACTATAAGGACAGTAAGGTATCTACAATTAGGTGTCAAAATGCGCAGGTATATCTCAGCTGTAGTTACCAATGATGGAGCCTAGGTAGCAACTCAGCTGATCAGCCACTAGCTGTCTAAATTAGAGTCTTAAGAGCTCTTAGAGCTTCTTTTGACTGTATTGAATAAGTAAATGTTTATTCTAGTGGGTGCTTAGACATCTAGTGTACATACTGATGCTTATATGTCTAAATTTAAGTACCTAAACCTCAAAAGTGCACCTCCCATTTTATGCTACTTTATAATGTCTAGACAGAGCTTATTTCATTATCAGATCTCCAGCGAAAAATTGGAATACGAATAGCATAATCTAGTAATATTTAAGGACAATCAATATAATTGTTGGAAATGCATTTATTGGATATTGAATCAATTTACATATTTTACTACATTTTCAAAATTTATGAATATTGAGTAGCCATAGAAACTTTACTTTTTAATGGCAAATGATGATGTAATAAAAATCTCTTTTCAAAGCTGCCCCTAACTCAGGACCTGGGTCATTTTCTGCAAGAGATGGACACTTCAGTTCTGTTTTTGACACAGGGATTGTTCTACGCATAGCAGAAATGCATTCCTTTCTTAAAAAACATTTGTTTGAATATTCAATATGTTGTCTTGAGAATTTCCCAGAAGAGCTACGTGATGTAGAATTGCCACTTGGTAGGCCAGCTGATTCTTCAAAGGTACTTATTTTCTTTCTGATGTTTCAAAAATATTTATTATGCTTGCATTTTGCTCAGATTCTTGCTAGTTCCAATGGTGATATTTCTGAGAGCACTATAGAAGTATTAATTAATTATGCAGAAGATCAGTGCAAAACCAAAATCCTGTCCAAGCAGTGAAGGACATAGTTAACAAATGCAAATAACCTTGTGTTATTAATTCCTGCAAAAATGATCTCTATCCCATACCCAGTGTATTTAGATGCTAGAAGATTAAGCAGAATGATATTTAAGAAGATTTCATTATTAGTTAATTCAGTTGGCTGTGTTATTTGGTAGGACTGAGGCTTGTAATCCTGTAGATCCATTGTTTCATACCAAAAATGTCCTGATGTTTGCTTTGTAATTTGTATGTACAAGCCTTTATATTGATAATTTGGTCTATAATAAAAACATGATGTTCAAAAAATATATAATTTATATTTCCTCAAAATTTGTTGATGGCCTTGTGTGCCATTTTTTTTCACTGATTATCAGCTGGCTAGAAAATCAATCCTTTCAGATCTCTGGCTTGCAAACAGCGTGTTTGAGCTTTCAAATGTAGGCAGCTCAGACTGTATTACTCAGAGAAATCTTGAACTGGAATTCTGGAGTCTATGCTGACCATGGCATATATATTGAATATTGAGTAGCAAAAGTCTTTGAAGATTCAATGTAAAAATAATTGTCTTCAAAGTTTCTCCATCCCACTTCTCACATTAATAATTATCCTAATACCAAAAAAATTAAAATGACAGGTTACTCTCTATGGTTTATTTTTCACCAGTTATGTTCAGTATTAGATGGAGACAGGGGAGCCTTGAGGAGTGAGAACTTGTTATCTTATAAAAATGAATTAAAATACTTTTGTGAAAGTAGCTCTTCTAGAGTTGGTGAACTTTCTGCAGTGTTGGACAGCATATCATTACTCATTTCCCAACAAAGAGCTGACTGTGCCACTGAATAAATTGTAAATATATGGTATGTGACATTTATAACAGCCATCGTATATCAAAAATTATTTTACTCTGTCTGCTCTTCTTTTGACATAATTAGTATTACACTGTCCTAGAATAATAAGCTTCAGAGCTCACTGTCATGTTCGTGACAGGTGCAAGCTGCATAATCATGTGTTAGCTTCACTGTTGTAGACAGCTAACAAGCATAAAGCTCTTACTTTTTTTAATTCTAAGCTTCATTGATTTTTATCACAACATTTTTAGAAGCTTTAACGGTTCAGAAGGCTGTACAAGTTATTTTAAAAAATGTTACTGTAATTTGATACTGGGATTTTTAACAGTACAAATAGATATAATTTTGAAGGAATGACTTTTATGTACAAGGTCGTTTTGCTTACATGTGTCTTTGTAATTCTATTTTTGACTCTTGAAGTTTTTTTCAGCTCTGCTGAACAAAGCATCCAAATTACATTAAGAAGGCTATAATTAAAATTGTGTGCCCTGTTCCATTTTGCATGCTTGTTTTTTATTCCACTCCATGATAGTATGTAGGATTGGAAACACTTAACTAAGACAGTTTGTTGTTTTCAGGCTTTTGAGAAAGTTGAATAAATAAATATTTATGTATGTAATTCAGCAACCCTCCAGTCTGACAAGAGCAGTTGTAATGTCCTTCCTCAAAAAGATTCCATATGATGTAAATAACAAAAGATGCAGTTCAGTGAAAAAGAACACATACCACACATTTTAGAAAGAAAAACATATTGTAAAATGGACTTTTAAGAGCTCTAGTTCAGGGGCACAGCATAAATTAGATTGTTCCCACCTCCATGTGTTTTCTCATAATTTTGTTCACTCTCCATGCTAGCAGGACAGTGGGTGATTCACTGCCAAAATTACAGTCTAAGATCCCAAATGCAGAAGATCCTTGTAGTAGGTGGGTGATCCATGCCCACCTCATGGCATACCATGGGTCATGGCCACTGTTGTCACTGCCTCAGTGTTTAGAGTCTATGTGGCATGGATCATCCCCAGTTAATTGTCCCATGCCATACTGAAGGCATATCCATACACTCAAATGCATGACTTCAGCATGCATGACTTTATCTTCACTTCTACTATATTTTGATGCAGGATGGGAACTGGCTTTATGAAGTAAGATTATGTCACTGTGAAAAATCGATCTTCTGCTCACCTGGATTTACTGCCCTGTATTGGTCATGAGCTGTATTTTCTGAAAATAAAGTGGATAAAATTCTCCAGGTTTTTTCAGTGATGAACATTCAAAATTAAAAAAGAATTAACTATCCAGGCAGCTGTTTCCAGTGTCCACATTTTGGAATCAATGATGGAGACACTAACAACCTTTTCAAATAGCTTCAGCATTCCCCCAGAATGTCACTGTTTGGCCTCCTCTGTACTTTGCAGATCTGTGTAAAACTTTAAAAAAGTAGAAATGGTATGGCACTGTTCAGCCTTTAAATAAAATATTTTACAATTTTAAGAAAGGCTTTCATTCATAAATGAATGTTGGTTGACAGTATTCTTCCATTGCTTCCCTGGTAAATGACAGTCAAACTGTAACTATGTGATGAATAGTCCGCTAATGTTCCATTTATATTTTAGTAAATATGACATATGACAAATCCTCACAAAGTAAGTGACTGAATTTTCAGTAGGTATCACCCTTTGTTAGTTGCACAGCTAATAAGAAAACAAATAGGTAAACATAAATAAAGTATTAGTCTAGCAATCAGATTACTATTTTAATTATCAATATGTATAGCAGACAAACTACTTTTTCAGCACTAAATTTTGTATGGTCAACATGTCAAATAATATCTTTTAGCAAAAACCATAACAACATAAGGAATCATTGTTGCTGTAGGTGTCTCTAAGTCAGCCCAGAGGTCCTCTGCGTTATCTTGAGAAATGTCTCATCATGTGAACTTTGAAAAGCCTTAACTTGGCAAGATGGACACCTTTTAAAATTACCCATTTATGCTTATTTAAGCATATATTTGTGCAGGAGTGAAAGTCATGCCAATTCTAGTAGACACTAGCTTATAACAGATTTTGCATGTTACACTAGAAAAAATACAATTTAAAATTTTCTTTTGTGTTTCAGATGTCTCTTGAAATTACTGGAATTACACCAAAGATGTCATGCGTGAGAATATCTTCTCCATTTCCTGTCATCGCAGAAGCAGACAGTCAGACAGAGAGTAGGGCAGCAAATGCTTCAAATAAGGAAATTAACATTCAGTGGTACATTCCTTCTCTGGCAAAGCCATCAAACTATACAGAGACTAAGGTATAATTACACCAAAGCAGTTCCTTAGGTATTGGAACAAATTAAGTCTCATTTCCAATGAATATTTGTGTCATGACTGATCAGCTTTTTAACTGAGTTATACATATGCTGACTGGCAAGCTGGACAGCAAGGAGCTATATATTTACTCTGCCACAAACCTGCTATGCAGGACAAACAAAATGCCCTGACAGTTTTTTGGTGGCAGGCCAGAGAAAGACGTCGTTGACCATACAGAGCTTCCAGGCCATGTTGTATTCATGCCTTTTGCAGGTCCTTGATGTCTTTAAGACCTCCACTCTATTAAGTTTGATTAGAGCGGACCAACACATTCAGAAAATACTGTTTGGTGAGAGGCTGCCAGAAAAGCAAAGATACACATATACATGGAAAATGGGATTTTGTAAACCTCATTTCCCTAAGAAATCAGATTAAACATGAAAGATGAGAGAGATTGGAGGGTTGCAGGAAGGCAAGAGACTAGGACATGGAATTTGTTTTACTTTTAAACAAGGGAACAGCATGTAGATAAAATTTCCGCCACTGCAATAGAAATCCATGCCCTCCAAACTTTTTGGCATAATAGATCAGTGTCAAAATTTCTACTAGACCCTTTTCATCTCTATTAGTAAGCTGATAGGAGCCCTGTGAAGTTAGTGCAAATAATGTACTTTTCAATACAGTTTTGCAGGTTACTTTAGCATGATCTTACAGGTCATTAGAGATCCAAAGACAGCTCTTGAAAACAATTAATATATAAATGCCATATTCTTGACATTCTCCATATAGTCAAAATATTCAGCTACCACTAGGAAGCATATTTTCACTCATAACAGCAAATTAAGTCAGTGAAAGATGAGAACATTCTATTTCATTTTCTTGTGCTCTTATATTGATACAGCTTTATTAGACTGGTGAGTTATGTGCACTTTGTGGATTTAAAACTACTATGATGACAGCCATGCACAAGGCCATATAGCAAATGTAACTAATTACATAGGGCCTTTGGAAATTCAGTAAAAGCTCTCTGTTCAGCCTACCTGAAGTTGGAACTTCAGACATGAGTGTAAATGGGATTGATTGACCAGGATCAGGACAAGACTGGGATTTTGACGGTGCCTTTATAGGGTATAATTAATTTTCAAACCTATATGAATTATATCCATAATTAAATTCCTTTAACACCTTTAAAAACTGAATATAGTACAAATTCACATGAGGCCACACTCCCCCCTTTTTTGAAAGTCAGTTATCTAAGTCTTCAGCAGTACATTGTATTTGACAGTTCTTATAATCTAGTATCACTGAAATAGCTCAGGTGTACTATACCATACTGCATTACAGCTTACCTATTCCATCTTTCTTACAGGTTTTGCTGCTTTATGCTTATAATACAAAGCCTGTCAAGGTTAGCAACATCAAGATTTTCAGTTCAATGTCTGTGTTTTCAGGCCACTTATGGATTCCGTTGGCTAGGTAAATAATCACTGACTTTATCCTGTTATTTCATGCTATATTAAAGATCAGTCAACCATTTAGGATGAGAGAAAATATAGTACAAAGTATCAAAGAGCTGTAAGTCTTTAAAAGCACGAATTTTTGCTTTTCAGAGATTTTTCACTATAAAAATGGCAAGATGATGTACACAGCATTAAACCCATCCAAACATATGCATTTTCAGTACAATAGCATTTTAGTTTTGATTCTTAAAGAATTGAATAACACATGCTAATTATATTACACCGGCATAGCAACGTAAGAAAACGCTAGCAAATCTAAGAAGCAGTCCCAGCAGTTATTCCCATTCTCTCACTGGATCAGCTACTTTCTCCATCCCATATTACAACTCTGAGCATGCAAGAATTTTTCTCAGTTGTAGCCTCAGACTCAGCCCTTCATTTTAGATCCTATGGTGTTTTTCATTACTTCTTTCTTGTCATCCATCTAGCCTCAGAATTTTTAGAACTGCTGAGCAGGTGGAGGGGAACGAATAACAGGCCAAGAAGAGTTGCAATCCCTGCCACCCAGCTTGTCTCATGCTGGTTGGATGAGAAAATCTTTTCTTAGAGAGGCTTACTTAAAATACTTCTTCTTACCATTTTTAATGCAAAAAGCTAATGCTTTCCATATTTCCACTTTCTTTAATGGAAAACTTTTTGTAAAATTATGAGATCAGTCTTGAAATGAAAGAAAATGTAGAATCTAATCAATATGTAATAAAGGATAGGTCAGTTTAATTATAACATGGAAACAATAAATATTGTTCTTTTATATCATCAACAATGAAAAATCTTGTGTTCTTTCAGAATTATGTCTTTACGGGAGAAATTATCTAATCTGAAGCAGCAAGCTGAAATGTTGATGCAAAGTTCTAAAAGCTTGTCTTCAGCTTCCGAACCTACAAGTTTTCTTGAACAAAGTGAAACCTTGAAAATAATTCCTTCAAAAAAACCCCAAATGAATGTTGCAAAAGTGCATCTTGATGAAAAAACAGAAGTAAGTGAGAACAGTTCTGCTCTTAAATATGTCTGACAGTCTTTTATTTAAGATGTCTGTTTTGGGGAAATAAATGACAGGTAACTTGGAAGGCAGACACAAAAGATTAAACTTTCCTCACCCCTTTCAAGAAATGTTGAAGTATTTTCACTTTTCATTTAATATTTAACTTTTTCTTTTCCTTATATATTGGTTGTCACTTTACAAAAATACCAGGCATCTTCAACCTTCCACTTGAAAATAAAGGATACATCTTCAGGTACACAGATTTGAAAATTGATGCCTAATTTATAGTAATCTACATCTGAAAATGCTTGGCATAGTGTTAAATTAGCATGGTGATCAACCCAAAAG
This sequence comes from Pelecanus crispus, assembly GCF_030463565.1. NCBI lineage: Eukaryota > Metazoa > Chordata > Aves > Pelecaniformes > Pelecanidae > Pelecanus > Pelecanus crispus. Next base: position 53,225,192 of record NC_134643.1, read on the forward strand.
TGCTTTTTAAAAATCAGTTAAACATCTTCAATGCAAAATGGGCAGTGATGGTTTCTGAAATAAGAAACTTCTAATAACGTTATTGAGAGAGGACTAAAACTGGCAGTGAATTTATTTTCATTTGCCCTGCATAACCCTCCTCTTTTTATTAGCAAGGCTGAATATGGTCCACAACCAAATAACTCCCCCCACATACACACACAAAAGAGGTAATTTCAGAATTTTCCATGTGGTCTGTTTGAGATAATGTCATTGGAATAGAATGTTGCCACAGCATAACTGCTGCTTGATAAATGCCAAGGCAAAATAAATGTTTATTTTCAAAGTGGGAGACATTTATCATGTGACAGGATTCTCTTTATATCTATTATATGAAATGATTAATGATGTAGAGGCTGTCATTTTGTCTGATGGATGCTGTGAAACAGTGACAATTGTGCACTATGCCTTTATTACATGGCTGTATTTTGACCAGCTTGGAGAACAAATGATGCTTTGGCCAATCACAGTGCTTTCAGGAGGGTAGACAAAGCTGTCCTTTAGTGGGTGTTTCTGATTACCTGAAAGGTTTTGCTCAAACTTTCATTAATATATGTCAGTAACTGGAAAAACAATGTTTAGAATACTAAGATTAACATGCCATGCATTATACATATATAAATATCATCTTGTCAGAGTGTTTGTTTAGAATGTCTTCAGTAAACACGTAGCAAAAGTATGCTTGCTCACTGGATTTAATACCTGTGCCAGGGGCAGTTTTGCCTCAGTAGAAACTCCAAGGTTTAGGCACTTGTGTTTGTACAGCAAACACAACTATTTGTGTTGCTGAAAATTTATATTCATCAGCTAAGGTTAATATGGCTGTGAATTCAAGTAGAACAACCTAAAACTTGATTGTTCTGAAAAATTTTGTAAAGCCAAGCCATCTGTTAGCTTATCAGAGGAGACTGATAGTACAGCATTAGTTTTTTTTTGTGTTTTATACCATTAGGAAATGGCTAAGAGGTGTTTATCTGAAGTCAAAGCACTGCTGTCTGTTGTTCCAGCCCTGTCCTTGCCATTAACTGAGGTATGCTATTCTCATTAATAGTAAAAATCTGTTTTCTAAAATAAAACAATTGTTCAGTTAAACTGAAACATGGATTATACCACTAAGTATCTTCCCATTTTTTTTCTCATACATTGTTGGGCTGTTTGGGTTTTATTTTTTCATTTTTACAAATAAAATACAAATATGCATGATTACAAACTCTGAATGTCTTCATTGTTCATTAGAATCACCTTTTTATACATAAAAAAATGTATTAAAAATGAATCTCACTCACAACGGATTCATCTGGTTTGTTCACCATTCTCTGGTCATTGTTTACACAGACTCCAGTGAATTTCCATGATGCAACTGCCAAATGCAGTTTCCTTCCATCCCTGTGTTTTCACAGCTATTCAGGCCTTCCTTCTATTTCTTCAGCTTTCTCTGCCTTGCCCATGACATGTCCTCAGAGAAAGCAGGCCATTTTTTTGTCCATGCTGTTGTATTCATCTTGTTACCCAGTTGTAGCCAGTATCCCAGAGGAGGCTACAGGAACTGGCCCATAGCAGTCAGCAATACCATTCAGGGTTCTCAGCCACCCTAGGGGGATCAGGAGAGGACCACAGCTGCCAGGGCTCAAGGAACTCCAAGGAAGATTCTGGAATCCACTGTAACATATCAACCCCCCCACTAATCCTCAAATATCTTGTCTGTAATTGTTCATAATGGAATGATAATAGATAAGGCATCCACTGTACTCTTCTTTTCCAGTCAAGTGGCTCTTCCTGTGAGAGGAGAATCCCAAGTTCTGTCTGGGAACAGTTTGGCCAGTGGCCTATTATAGAAGAGAGAATCTGTAACGCTGTCCTGTGCGTCCTGCAGTCTGGTACCCAGGAGTACATACTTCCCTTTTATACATATTGCACCAATCTTGCCAGCCCTTGTTATCTGTCCTGTAGGTGTCTCTCAGATGACTCCCAGACCTTCGTATCGCTCAATCTGGCTTTATCAATGCATCAAAACACATAGACATTCATTCTGCAAAGCTATACCTCTCACAGTCCCACTGAAGTATCTTCCATGGTAGAGAGATTTGACAGATACCTAGGGAACGGTACAGCTGAGCTTTCTTGGAATTCTCGTGAACCCCTCTTCACATTGCCTGCTTAACTGCTCTGTTTTATTCTGGCTAAATGCCACAACAAGCTAAAATGTTTCAACAGGTGGAACAATGGGCTTTTCATCACAAAGTTTCAGAGACAGACTTCAAACTAAGATCCTATTAGATATGGCAGATCTGGTTGAGCAAGTGAAGCCCAATCCTTCAAGATGCTGAGTATCTTCATTCTTCTCTGAAGCCAACAGAAGTTGTAGAGTGCTCAGCACTTCATTATATATAGCATACTTCTAAGCAGTATTTCCAAACTTTCGGATAAGTTGTACGTGTGCATTACCCAGTCTTCTTGGCTAGAGGTGTAAAGCTCAGAGTGGGATGATGTATACCACAGGCTAGTACATTCCCTTTGTTTTCAAGCATGCAGGAGAAAGCAGCAGATACATTGCTTATATGTAGTTTTGCATAATTTTTCCCCACCACACACTTTTTTGTTGCTCGTGGCTAATTTGTGGTATTTGTTTTCTCATTCTCCAAGCTGTCACACTTTAACTCCTATCATGTTTCCAGCTTCTCTTCTTTGATCCTCTTTTTTCTGTTCATGTGTCTTACGGTGCTTTTGATTCAGCACTGAATTATCTTTCTAAGTGGGAAAAGTGCATTCTTATTGAATTATTCATTCAAAATTATTTGACTGTTCATGTTTTAACAATAAAAATTGATCAGCTGGCTCATTTTTAAAGCTATTTAATGAATAACTATGTTCTCGAGGGAGATAGTAGAGCATAGTGTTTGGGAGTTCCAATCTTAATAGTAAATTAATAAATAAAATAATTGCATTAAAAATTAACCTCCCTAGGTAGCCTGTTCCAAGCTTCTCTTCCTCTAGTTAGTTTTTCTTAATATCTAAATCAGCTTAATAGTTCTCTATGTCCAATGGACATACAAACCAGTTTATCATTGCCCTCTGTTTCACCTTTTACAGTTAGCTCAATTCTTTCGACTCATCTTGGGAAAAGCCTTCCAAATTACTAATCGTTCTTGCTGCTTTTGTCTTATATCTTCATTTTACCTACGGATGATCAGGATAAACTCTGTGAGCAAGACTGTTCACAGAAATTTCTTCCCCTTAATCCTGTTTTACTAGTTTCTTGCAAAAGATGTCACTAACCACAAATTTATATTGAGGCAATGAGTATTTCTAACTTATTCATTGGATGTGGGTCAGAAGTCTGGCTTTAATTTAATTTGTATAGATGTACTTTTTGGTACCTATAAGCTTTATAAAGTTATTTATTTGGTATTTTTTCCCTGTTTTTTCAGATCCCATTTGATGTTACTTTGCAATCAATAGCAAGTTTGGAAGACATGTTTGATCCTGCCAATGGTTGTATAATAACTGAAGAAAGTCTTTTCAATTGGATCATTTCTCTGTTTCACTAAATTATATTTTTGCAGTAACTTAATCAGTTGCTGAGTGCTATAGATTTAGACTTAAGTTCTAATGTTAATGAAACAACCTCATTAATCCCGCCAGGATTTGGCTCCTAATGTGTTTTATGATGTTCATTTTTAGCTTATTTCTAATTATTTAAAAATTAACAGTTTTTAAAATTCAAATACATTTTTAGGAATTAAATGTATTAAAAGCAATTTCTTAATAGGAGGATTAAAAATTTGATTTATTCAATCATCTGTAATTAAGTGAGTTTGTTGGGGGTTTTCTAGCTTTTCAATAATTTCTTACTGTTTAGAAAAGTTAAATGGGCTTGTAGCCTTCTAGCACCTGCTAATAGATACTGTTTTTTTCCCCTGAAGTTCTATTCTCATCAGCAATTTTTAAATTGCTTTGGCAGTTATGAAAAGTGAGTTTATTTTTGAGGTTGAGATTTTTTTTTTGCCTAAAATCATTACTGAGTTTGTTCTTTTACACTCTATTTGGAAACTAGCATTTCAGACTTTTCTATCTTTTGTTAAAGAAAAACACATCTGTGCTGGTTTTGGCTGGGAGTTAATTTCCTTCATAGCAGCTAGGATGGGGCTGTGTTTTGGATTTGTGCTGAGAACAGTGTTGATAACACAGGGATGTTTTCGTTACTGCTGAGCAGCGCTCACACAGAGTCAAGGCCTTTCCTGCCTCTCACCCCACCCCACCAGTGAGGAGGCTGGGGGTGCACAAGAAGTTGGGAGGGGACACAGCCGGGACAGCTGACCCCAGCTGACCAAAGGGATATCCCGTACCATGTGACGTCATGCTCAGCATATAAAGCTGGGGGAAGAAGAAGGAAGGGGGGGACATTCAAAGTGATGGCGTTTGTCTTCCCAAGTAACCATTATGCGTGATGGAGCCCTGCTTTCCTAGAGATATCTGAACACCTGCCTGCTGATGGGAATTAGTGAATGAATTCCTTGGTTTGCTTTGCTTGCGTGCGCAGCTTTTGCTTTGCTTATTAAACTGTCTTTATCTCAACCCACGAGTTTTCTCACTTTTACCCTTCTGGTTCTCTCCCCCATCCTGTTGGTGGGGAGTGAGCAAGTGGCTGTGTGGTGCTTAGTTGCCAGCTGGGGTTAAACAACGACAGGAAGAAAGCTCATATCTGAACGTCTGCAGTAATTGCACAGAAAAAGAAAGCATAAAGCTAATTGCAAAGTAAATTGCTTCTTGTTTTATGTATTATAGTAGTTTGGGTGGGTTTTTCCTTCCCATTGAATGCAGACTAAATCTTTCAATATGTGAGACTTGAATAAATTTGTGTCAACACCACGCTCCATTAAGTTTCTATAGAATACTTGTCTGCATCGCTGTCTCCAAAATTAAAAAGGAAGGGGCGAAAGGCACCTTCTTTGATTTCAGAGTCTGAATTGTAACGGAGGGCCCTCCTGCTATATGGTCTGCTCCATGATCTGCCCCGTACAACACAGCCAAAGGACTACTTACCGCCTTGGCAGCTTTCAACCACTGGCATGTTTACCAGTTCTTCTCAAATTTTAACTGAACTATTTCTCCATTCCACATCTGTGAAAGGAATGGATAGTGTTTCCCTATCTGATAAGTTCTAGGACGGGGCAAGGCAGGAGAGAGAGTGCGCACACTGTGGGGACAGATTGAAAGGATTCTGAAATGAATGACATTTTAGCTTCAGTGCATCCCCTGGGTAAGCGACAAGAAGGATCCTACAGGGAACTAAAGAATAGTAAAAAGAGGTTTGGGGGTTTTTTTAATTCCTTTGGTATTGTCTGTTCTGTGAACTGAATGAAGTAAGTGTCCTGAGAACAAAACCAGCTTCTGGTCCTGTAATTAATAACTGCATCATCAAGAATGTGCTAGGGCTCAAATTGATACTGAACAGGGAGCTTAACATTGACAGCTCTGAATGGGTTTTAGAATACTTTGTTTTTCAAATACTGTTTCAATATAGTTTTAAGTTATATTGCTGCCTTGATAGAGAGTTGTATATTCAAGGCATTCACAGGATTTGTCTCATGCCTACAAATATATAGCAACCTGAAATTATTTCTGGTTAAATTAATTTTATGATGTGGAAATTAGTAATTTCACACAGATTTATTCAATTGTATGTGACTGTTTTTTAAATTCCACTACAGCTCCAACGCATGCTCATTTTTTGTTTGGCCTAAGTATTTATCCAGTTTTTTGATGACTTCAGTCCAACAAAATAATCCTATTAGCCTCACTGTGCCTCAGTTTCTTTATCTGAAGATAACAATAATCCCCTCATCAGTGAGGGATTTGAAGTTTTCTGCATCAACATTTGGAAAACATTTTCAGATCCTTGAATGAAAGAGGCAGGGAATTTAAGTTATTGTTCAATTGAGACACAATGTAAAAGGGATAGTCATTTGTTTCCAAAATCCATTTTCAGTGAAATCCAAGAAGAAAGATTTTTAAAAAGAATAATGATGGAACTAGAATTAATTGTTGGAATTACAGGCTAATATGCTGAACTAATTAAGCCAGCAAAGAGTTCCATTTATGTTTGCCAAAGATTTTCTTTGAATTGAAGATACTGAGTACCTCATCAAATGAGAGAAGTGAAAATATGAAGCATAGGTTAATCTTCAAAATAGAGTGGGTGAAAGGGTCCAGAGGCAAGTGCTGAAGTCAAATATTTACCACTGCAATTTAATTTTCCACTTTGAAACCCCAGAGATAATTAGAATTATTCTCATTTGTCTCCCATGTCAGCATGATTTAGGATTCTACTTAAAGTGCAAAGAAAAAAAAAGTACATGTTGAAGCAAATTACACCAACAATCTCAATGTCACAGAGTGGAAAACCAGAATATGCCACATAAGAAATCATCACAAGGTGGTGGATCTGGCTCTGTAGTTCATTTGGGCCATTCTCAGGACAGCTGTGTGGAAGGTGAAGCTCTGTAAGCACTCAGCGCACCTTCAGGGCTGGTTTAGCTCCCGGCCAGACATGCAGAACTGAAAAGAACATTTCAGCAGCCACCAAAAAATAACAACACCCTAGGCAAAACTCCTCGCTTCTTGGCAGTCGTGCGTTCTCCTCACCGAGGCGTGGTGGGGTTGGCACAGGACCCTCTGCGGTGGGTTTTCCAAATGTAAGAACTGCAAAAGCCTGACGGCCTCCATGGCTGCCCTGCAACACGTGACCAGAATGAGGTCTGTGCTTCGTGCCTCGCACCTGGCTTCATTCCTCACGGATACTGGCATCGTATAGCTAGAATATGGCATAGCTAGAGGAAAAAAATCAAGATGCTGTTTATCCTATAAATTACTGTATACATTTCATTATCATACAACGTGTAGTATATTAATTAGCTCTGTTACATTCTTACGAGCCCACTACCAAGTGGAATAATACCAACTATTTCATACCGCTTTAAAGAACAATTATAACCATGAAGAAACCCAGGCTGTTTTTTCCCCAGCTTCCCACCAGGTCTTATCACCCAGGAACTCTGTGGCTCATCATTCAGACTTAGTGTCACTGCTGTTACATCGAAAACCTTGTTTATGGGCGAAGAGGAAACACAACTTGTATTTAAAGCCAAAAATTCATTTTTAGTGTAATTGATATCTTAGCCTAATCTAAGAACCATTATTAACCCAGGTCTGACTATTATGGGAAAAGAAAGAATACTTCTATGCCGAAAAAGTTTAAGTAATAATAATAGTAATAATGCAGTTAAAATTATTATATAAACTGTTACTATTTTTACCCCTTTTCACCTGTGCAACGCTCACATTTCCACTGCTCCCCTGGGCCTGATGGTCGGTGGTCTCGTGCTGGTGTGTGTGAGGAGCTGTTAAGGCAAGTCAGCGCATCTGGAGTCATGGGCCCGGAAGAATACAGTGTTGATGTTTTCTTCTCCCTCACTCTAGGATCAATTTGGGGTAATTTTTATACGTTTAGCACACTTTTACACCTTGCTTTTTCTTCATGGATTTGCAGTTCCATGTTACTTCTAAATTCAATATATATGGTGTTTTACATATGTTAGGTACTTGGTTTCAGTTGTCTTTGCTACCCATGAATACTGTTTTTGTCCAGCACTAGGTCTGCGAGTCTTTAACTGATGGTGACTCTTTTGTAGCTATGGGGTCTCCAGCACCAGGGATGTGCCCCATCTCTCCTCATCCCACGCCTGTACTCCGTTTCTCAAGGTCTCTGCATTTCTCTGCACTACATCATTACATACATCAGTTGTGATTTTTTTCTCAGTGGTAGGAAATTGATTGGACTTTTTCATCTGTTTTAAAATCTGAATGTGTGTGCAGCAAAAAGCTTGATGAAAGGAGTGCATCCTGCACGTGGAAGATGGAAGTTCTTTAATTCCTGGTGGAGCGCTGTAGGAAATCATTGGTCACATGGTGTATATTTGGCTGAGGTTCCCAGAGATGGGCCGATTCTCCTCATCTGGAAAGCTCCGTGAAGAAGGCTTCCTCCTCCACCTGCAAGGCACAGTTTCCCTCCGAACCAGACCCATCTGTCTCAGGTGTGAAGGAACCTTCTCGGGAAGTCTCTTCTACAGCCTTGCACAGTTGCTTGGAAAGAAAGCCCTGCTTTGTGCAGGTGGCCTTCATCCTTTTCAGCGACAGTGCTGCTCTAAGAATTGGGCTTCTTGCTGCGGTCCTTTCCCCAAAGACGATACACCGAGATGTCTCAGTGGTTTTTTATAAATACCAAGCAGAAACACAGCACAGTCACTGGCATAAAAAAATGTCAACAAAGGTCCTAGCAGCAGGAAAAACTGATTTGAGGGGGAATCACAGAATGAAGCAAAAAATGCTGGTCATGTTTACGTAAAAAACCAAAGATTTCCAATTGCTCGACTTCGAGGCTTCAGGAGTTAGGAGGCAGGTACTCACCTACGTGTCTATAAACATAGTTGCACTCCACAGTGAGGAGATAAAAAAAGGCAGAGGATATTGTTACAGGAAAGAAGAAGCTTTTGATTCTGTGTATTGAAAATACACAGAACAGAATAATGAGTATTAGCCTTAGAAGTGAAACATGGTTAGTTTAAAAGCAAATTAGGACAATAAAGTGGAGTGGGGGTAGAAGACTTGTAGGAATGCTGCAGGCCCCCTAACACTCAGGTGTCTGAGAAGATGGATGATAGATAATATGACTAACGTTTGGTTAATGAGGATGAATAGATGCAATAACGACATGACCCTCATTGCTGTAGGGAAATAATAATGGCATTTTGTGTAACAGTGACATGAGTTTCTCTCCTGATTCTGAGTTCGCTTATACAGACTAGCAATGAAATGAACTTGGAAAAATCAAAACTCCGTCTGCAAAGGAAAGTGAATGGGCCATTTCAGGTCTACCAATTCTGAGGGCCGTAGGCAAGGTAAAGACTCATTTGAAATCAGGCTTCTACAGAAACAGTTTTGCTACAAATTTCTTGTCTAATATCCCTTTAAAGACAATCTTTTACTAAATAATTTTTTACTTAGGTTTAGAAAGCAGTGAGAATACATATTACGTTTGAAGAAGTGCTTTTATTTTACCAGATGGAGGGGGAAAAAAAAAAATCCCTCCTTCTACAAAATGACTAGAATAACAGCTGTATTCCAAGTCATGATACAGATTCAATGATTGTGTGTTACTTGATCAGCTACTGGAAGCAAACACAAAAGCGTGTGATGGGGTACAAATAGGCATGTTGTGAACATGATTAAAACGGACTTGAGCTGACAGGTGCAGGAACTTCTCTGCTGGGAATGTATTTATTACTATTATTTACTATGATCTATCACCAGGATGTCCGAGTGAAGGACAAGGATGGGGCCAGCTGCGCTGGATGCTCTTTACTCAGTACTGAAAATCCAGCCCTGCCTCCAAGTTTACAATTTAAACCGCGGCAGATCCCGGACCTGGTGTCACTCAAACCTATTGCGGAGAGCAGGATTTACTGCTTAGCATGTGGCTGGCTCCAGCTTCCTTCAGCAGTTTCCACGGCGTGGCTCCGCGACCCGTCACCACCCCGAAACCAGCCCGGCTCCCCACAGGCCCCAACGGGGCGGCTCCTCCGCCTGGGCCCGGTGACCTCTCAAACCTGCAGCCCCGCCACGGCCCGGCGCTCCGGGCTACCCCTCGGACACCCAGGCTCGGGCCGGGCCTCAGGCGGGCCCGCTTGGATGCCCCGACAAGGCGAGGCCTCCCCCGGCCCGGCCCCGGGGTTTGGCTTCAGAGCCGGGCGCTGCCCCGGGCCGCAGGGGAGGGCCCGAGCGGCGGGAAGGGCGCGCGCGCGCGACCTCCGCGTCGCCCCTTCCGGGCCACCGTAGTCGGCGGGGGACGCGAGGGCGCGCGGGGGCTGTTGGGACGGGCTGGGAAGTTGGATGCGGCGCGGAAAGTCGGCCCCTGAGGGAGGGCGCGCGGGAGGGCGGCGCTCATTGGCCGGGAGTGCGGCCCGACCCCGTAGAGAACTGAGAGCAGGAGCGCCTGAGCCAATCGGGGCGGCCGGCGCCTGGTGGCGGGCCCGATCCTTGAGGAGGCGCTGGGCCGGGCCGGGCCAGGACGGCCCGGGAGGGGAAGGGAAGGGGCTCGGCCCGGTGCCCGCCCTGCCAGGTGGGCAGCGGCGGCGGGGGGGAGATGGGCGTCCCGACGCGCCGCGGGGAGAGCGTGGGACGCGGTGGCGGCCCGCAGCGGGGCCCCGCCTTGGCGGGAGCGGGGCTGCGGCCGGGCGATACCGATGCCGTGGGGCGCGGGTGCGCGGAGGGGCTCGTCCCGCGGCCTCCGGGGCTGAAGGTGCGGAGCGGGGAGAGGAGCCCTGTGCGAAGGCGGGAGGAGGAGCGAGGAGCATTTCCGCGGGCTGATGCCTTGGGCAGCGGCCGAGCGAAGGCGGTTGTGGACCTTGAGTTTCCTGACTAATTTTGTCAGCGTTATGCACCTCTCAGGCATCCTCGGCAGTGAGAATTAGTGGCCTAAAGCTATGTAGAAACGCCCCGGAAACTTTTGGCTGAAGGGTGGTTGTGCTGGCAGGTGAAGGAAAGGCTTCCCTTTTGAGTCCTTGTTTGTTGCTAGTTTAAAATTACCCGGCGTAAAAAGCTGAGAATAAACTTTGCAAACATGGAATTACTTAGCCTGGGTTTAACTCTTAAAACGGCGCCAGTCAAAACAAATAGCAGTACGGTGGTGGTAGTGGTGGTTTTTTTCTTTAATGTTGTGTAAGCTGCTTTGAAAAGTGACTCCTTGTCGCTGGTACTCTACCGTTAAAGGTTTAGTTTAAAGGATTCTCGGATGTCTTCTTTAGGGTGGTGAGATGGACGCTGAAGTGAGTCCTTTAGGTCCAAACTTAGAGCCTTCCCCTGCAACAGTTTGATTCGAGCTTGTGTATCTCCATCTACTGGTGGGAAGCGAGTCCTTGAAATCCTCACGGCTTCCTGTTAGGCAGCTGTAAACTCTGTTTGCAGATACGAGCATCATTTTAGTCTCCTGACACGGTAAAGGAGGATGGCTTTTCCCTCGTGAAAAGGAAAGCACACATTTCCTGCGAGAATTCAAGTAACAAAAGGGTGGAGTGTCTGCCGCTTTCAGTAGTATATTCAGATGAACGGTGCTAATTGTGTAACTCTCCGAATAAGTGTCCCGGTTATCAAGAAAACAGTATTAAATGGTATAGGTGAAATTATTTTTGGCTTGTGAGGTTGCCTGTTGTATATTTTTACTTTCTTATATATATGTATATTCATTTTTAAATTTATTTTTGCAGAAACAGGTGCAGCCATGCAAGAAAGCATACGTTTTGCTTCATCAGGAGATGACATTAAAATATGGGATTCCTCATCTCTAACTGTGGTGGAGCAGTTCAACCCACATACACCCACACATCCAGTCAGCTCATTATGTTGGGCCAGCAATAGTATCCTTTACAGTTTCAGCCATTGTTTTGTGGGTGTTCTGCAAAATTTCAGTGAACTTTTTTTATTAAAAATGTCTGTAAATCACAGGCCTCATGCAGTTTTGAAGTCTTGCATAAAAAGATTTGTATATATTGTGAAGAAAATTTTGTGATTCTCTGTGTTGAAGTGATTTACTAAATAAACTCATGCTGGTAAATGCTTCTGAAAAAGTTTCTTTTCCTGTAGGAGGCTAACAATTTTTTAGTGATTATGATATGCTTGAATTGCCTACCAACTGTAAAGCTTACTCATTTGTTTCTTCAGTAGTTGATTACAATATTCACTTTCAAGGCAGTGCTTAATTTACTGACAAGGTTGAACAAAGCAATTGCTAGTGTAGTAAAATTCTGTACGTAGTGTAGAGAGGAAAATTGTAATGAAAGATTTTGGTTTCTTTTTTTTTTTCCTTTGAACAGCTTCTCATTGTTCTGATAGTCTTTGATAGTATGCGCTTGCCTCTTACTCTGTAGGCACTGGTTTTCTTTGCGCTGTTTGTAGCATTTACAGAGGAAGCACAAATGTGTTGGATGTGAGGGAAAACATCCATAGGATGGTGGTGATTTATGCATGAAAATGGATCTGGCCCTTTAGACCTTTCACCTCTGTCTTGGAAGCCTATTATAGGATAATGATATGAGGTGTTAGGTGAATATGTGAGAAATTTCATGAAAACAGTGCACTGTCAGGTGAACAGCTTGTATGGCCATCACAGGAAAAGGCGGCGATGTTTGATCTTGATGTAAAGGACAGGATGCTGGCACATAACAACTAAGTCCTGCGAATGTGTCTGTCCTCTAAGTCTGCAAATAAGTGGATGTATGAGAAAAAAGTTAAAACAGTCAGAGCCAAAATGAATGTTCCAGCTATGGAGCTTGCACAGGAATTGAAGCGTAGAGAGATATATATATGTTATATGCATATATGTGTTGTTTAGTAGACTAGCTATAGACAGTCTGTCTTGTCATGTCATGCTTTCTTCCGCCTAGTCTCCTCTTCATCCCCCTCAAACAATGAAGTATCTTACTCTGTATGTTTTTGAATGTTTGTTAATTTGTTGGGGGTAAAGCATTGGTTTTGGTTATGCATAATTCCGTAAGCTAAAATGTTGCCTTAAAATAATGAAGGAAATGGCAAGCACTAATCTGCTCACCAGTTCTTTGGTGTTAAATCCAGCCAATTAACCTGCATTCTTAAATAAGCAAATATGAAATCACAAGGAGCATTGGCCTGAAGACACACAGGGACACGGATCTAAATGATTACCTGATGAGTTTGGTGGGGGTGCAGAGGTAGTTTCCCCACTCTGTAGTTCTATATTGGTGTCATAAAAGGTTCTTTTGGGGGTTTTGTTCTCCTTCCCTCAGTACAGAGGGAAACAAATAAGCAAACATTCATTGTACTCTAGAAACTATATGGTGAAGTAGTTTAACATTCGTCACTAACAGGACTGTTCTTTAAATCCATAGTCTGCTAACAGCAACAGACATTCCTTCGAACTCTAGTGATAAATGGGGCTCTTACTTGGGGGTGGTGGGGAAACAATATTGTAGACCGGATAAGCTGCCTTAGTGGTAAAGAGCTCTTAAACAATACCTGCCAGATATTTCTCCTCTTCTTTCTGAAAGAAATTGCTCTGCCTTATATTGAGAAGTAAGGGCTATAGTTAATGCAAGAGCTTCTTAATGAAAGCTTGGAAAATAGCCTTGTGTTTCTATTTCTAGGTCCCTTCAAGGTACAGTACTTTAGACTGTTCAAACAATCTGTCTTCTGTTCAGTAAGGGAAACTTACTGTTGCTTTTATTAATCACCAGTACAATACAATTATGGTCCATAACTTGTGACTAAGATAGATACCTGGCCACTGCTTCTGCTGCTGGTGATAAAATAGTTGTTTTGAGCTGTAAAAGCAAACCTGTTCCACTGTTTGACATAGCTGAAGGAGTAAGTATGACTAAGGCTGTTCCCTGTTTTTTTTTCCCACTCCACCTTGTCTACTGTTTGCATCACATTTGTTTTGCATGTTGGGATCAATTTAATTTTAGTATTGTTAGAGTTATGATATGCATGTGAAAAAGTTTCCTTGTGTATAGTTAAATACATACAAAGAGAGGGGGGAATAGTGCTTCTAAACCAGTTCTATCAGTAAGAAAATATGCATGTTACAGTAGCATCTGATGCCTTTCTGCTAGGGGAGTGTGCCTGTTGAGCCTCAGTGTGATAGCCCGAGGCAGTCGGTGGTTCAAACTTGATCTAATGTGTAGGTGATGGAATAGAGCCCAGGTTTGAACTTCATTTTCCAGCTTGAATTGTCAGTATTATGCATGCCTGTGAATTGTACATTGGAAAACGTAAGAGTCTCTATAAAGGTTGTTCTTGGAGCGTACATGCACTAGCTTCTGGAAATATGTGAAACAGGAGAACTTCTGTTATGGTTGGGTGTTTTTTTCCTGTTAAGTGGAACCTTGACACTATGAACTCTTAATTTGAGAAGAGTCTCTTGACATGGTTACTTGAATGACTTGTTAGTGTTCTAAACCATTCTAATTATTCTCCTTGGATAGCTATTGTAATGCTAATTTGGACTGGTAATTTTCTGAAAAGGTGTTCAAACCAGGCTTTGAGGTTGCTGAAGCAAACACTTTCAAAGGTGGAGGGTTTGTCCTGGAGACTTCACTGAATCTTATCTATAACTAATGCAATCATTTCCAGTTTTACCATGTCAATAATTAGATGGACCTATTTTTTTTTTTTTTTCCCCCTTAATTCAAATCTCAGGAACTTAAAAGTGAATTTTCAACATGATAGAACTGAATAACAATTTGTCCTTAATGTCAGTCTATCATTAAGATTGACATTTTTTCAAAAGCTGGTACTTCAGCAATTATTTTAAAAAGAATCACTTTACTGAATTATGAGGTTTGCTGCTATAATATTCTTTGTAATGTTTAGGGAATGTGAAGTACATGACTGAGACAACTTTTTGATTTTCTTTTAAGGAGTTTTTTTCTAAACTTAGCATTTTCTTTTTAAAACTCTACCTGAATAGAAGTCTATGATTGTATTTGAGAGAGCTATAATTTAAAAGGAAAATGCATATTGAAGGAAAAGGTGCTAAAAAATGTGAAATAGGGATGGGAAAATGTGAACATTTGGGAGTTTATTAATTAATGTATTTAAATCTTAAAGTATATTAAACATATGTCCAAACTAGAATGAATTTTAAATGCATTTTGATAGGAAATTACTGTAGTGTACCAATAGTTCTGTCAGTCAGTGGTACTGTTTGTGTTAATGAAGATGAAAACACACGTCAATATGCTTTTAGATAGATATGAATAAATCTCTTAATTATCTTTAACATTATTTCCCTCCCCACCCCCCCTTCTCCATCAGGCAAAACAGACATGCGTGAGCTTGAATTCTAGTTCTTCGTATATTGTGAGCGGAGGCCTTGATAACACAGTTAATATCTGGGATCTGAAATCCAGAAAGGTCTATCGTAGCCTTAAGGTAAGTTTGGCTGAGGAGGAACTGTAGCGTCTATTACTTCCAGGGTTTGCTGCCAACTGTAAAAAAATATACTTTCTCGAAGTCATATATCTGTAGGATCAAGTTCACAGGTAGAAGCCAGCACACGTGTGTCTTGTTCAAGTTTGTGTTCTTTATATGCTGTAAATAGCAAATTTAATTTAACAAGCATACTTAACTTGATGTCTTCAGAGTACAATTCTATAATAATGTATGTTTAAGTTTTCAGAATAGGCTTCTTATTTTGCAAATTTGTATTGATAATTTCTGATGGGATTTTTTTCCAAGCGCAGCATTTCAGATAATTGCTGTTTCTGATACGTCAAACAAGAAAACACTTTTGTATTTGCAGAATACTGTAGTAGAACTAAAGTTATGCAAAACTGTGACATGGTTATCTTCTTCTAACTGATGATCCAGTATGAATTCTCTAAAACCTTGTTATGGTGCATGCACAAAACTTAGGATGGTCTAGTATACATCCATGATGCCTTCAGTAGATGATTTGCCCTCATTTAGGACCGCTGTTAAAGGGGCTATAGAACTTTACCTTTCATTTACTCTTTTTTTTTTTTTTTTCCTTGGACTTTTACAGTTTGAAACAAAATTACTAAGTAGCTAATACAATGCTTTAAATATCTTTTTCTCCTGTTTGGACTAGAAGTACTTGATTGTCTTCCCCTATGTATTCAGTAAGCACAATATCATCGTTGCAAATAACTATACTGAAAAGCTATCTGGTAAATATATGTGTTAATGCTAAAGGTGACAGAAGGGGTAGTTGGCAGTAGTACATCAGATTGACAGAAAGTATATTCAAATATCACTGGTTTCTGGAAGACCTTACTTTTAAAATAACGTTAATGGCACCTGTGGTAGATATCTCTATGGTTGTCTTATTAAAATACTGTATATAATGACAGCATCATCTTTGCTAATTTATTAAAACAGTCTTCTGAAAACAATCAGACAGTGGTTAAAATGTAGTGGCTGATCTTCAGTATGTTCTGCTGCTGTTTTCTGGGATATTCCTTAATAACTCTTAAATAATCTTTTTAAATGTTACAGATGGTGAGAAAAAAACATCAAGATGAAGTTTTTCTGCAAAAGCACAGATTAGGAAAGAATATGGTTATCCTGAATGTCTTTAACCCTCTCTCTAACCTCCCTCCCCCACAGGATCATAAAGATGAAGTCACGTGTGTTACATATAATTGGAATGATTGCTACATTGCTTCTGGATCTTTGAGTGGTGAAATTATCCTACACAGTGTTACCACCAATTTATCAAGTGCTCCCTTTGGTTATGGCAGCCGTCAGGTAGGCTATCTGTATTAAGTTGCTTTCAGGTATGAAGCTTTAATTCACAGTGTTTAGAAATTGAAAGTACGTATCAAGAGCTTTTGAGTTTTGTTAATCTGTTTTCTTTTAATTTTTGAGAGTGCACTTATGGGGAGGAAAAAACAGACCATTGTGTGTATTCTAGTCTTAAATAATAGGTAACATTGAAATACAAATTTCTCAAGTACCTTTACTTATTATACACAGGTTACAGCAAATTTTACTTTGTAGGCTCTGATTCCCCAAGAACAAACTCTACACATCTTGGAACTGAACAAAAACCATTCAGCTTTACAAACGAAAGCAGGATTTCAGTGCACGACTCAGTGTATGCTGTTGCAAAGAACAGAGACCGTGTAGCCTGGGTTCTGACTTATCCAAAGTAATCAGATTTACAAGCCACCCGTACAGTGGGGGTGAATACAAGCCTGCATTTGGAAATAATAAATTTGGTTCATCTGGAGATTAAAATTGCACAGCTGCTCAAAGAGAAAAGCAATGAGATTTTATATTACCTACTTAGGTGTTTAGGTAAGATTTTGGATAACTAGTTTGAAGGAAAAGTATGCAAAAGACAAACACAAAGCATGTGTGCTACTTAAGGGCCTTAGTAGGGTTTTCCACTGCAATTCCCTTTTGCGGACTCAAAAGATATTGCAGGATTAGTGGGTATCATTAGGGGTATTCCCTTGATATAAGGGCATCTGCAGCAATAAATGAGCTGTGTTGCCCCATCAGAAGTTCCAGTGTGCGTTCTTAATGTGAATGTTGTCTTAGGCACAGCTAAGTGTTTGTGTTCTGGGCATTCTTTTATTTTTTACTGAGTCATTTTTATAGAGGTAGGAGCTGCCTAGGGGATGCAGAACTGTTGCTCTGGTCCTAAACCTGACCTTTAATGTCACAGGGAATACTGAAGTTGTGATTTAGTCACTTTCTATTACTGCAACAGCTTTTTCAGTCCTAGATTGCAGATAGAGTGTGAAGTTAAATTTTTCTTCTGCCTAGCGTGAAGAATATAACTCGATGAAGAATCTCTTACGACTTTATAGCATCACGGGAATTGTGGTATACTTTCTGTTGAAAAATCTCTGTTAAATTCAAACTATCTCTGCTCCTAGGTGCTGCAGTGTCTTTGATCCATCACCAGTCTCATACTTATATTGAAGCAAAATTGTACTTCATACTTGGTTTGATCTTAAAAATCCATCTATATAGTCAGTTCATTTTTCTGATTTGATTGTTCTGATCTTATGAAAAACGTGGATGTGAGGCAGGAGCTACAGGGAAATCCGTGGCTGGATTACAGAGCTGAGGTGAATATCCAGAGCGGGGACTATGCTGCTAGTTCATTGGAAAATGAAGAAATTCTCATGAGGATGATTTGCATCAACCTGTTTGATATATTCAACTCTTTCCACCAAAAAGTGATTAGGAATAAGTGATGCAGTGAATAGCTATTTTGGCAGATGAAATCAAGAGGCCTACTGCAAAGCTGAGTGACCTTTAAGATGGATAAAGATATTTGAAGTGTTAAATCAAAGTAATTGCAAGCACAGAGCTACTATTCACTTTCTAAAGGGTCTATAACGTTTTCTGAAGGGGGGCAGTTATTTGATTGCAGCCTTAATTTAAAATGGAATCAAGCTGTAATTGTGTAGCGGGATGGCTACGTGGATGTCCCAGTTTATCAGCTTATCTTATATCCTAAAAATTATCTTTGCTCTTATGTGCAAAAATAGCTTTATTTTTGGGTTTGGGTTTTAATTGGTACTTGCAGAGAATTGCAAGATTAATTGTGCAGTGAAGCAAATATCTGAAGACTTGTGTAATTCTGTTAAATTTAAAAAGCCTTTACTTGATTTATAGTTTAGGGGCCCAGTTTTCTAAGACTAAGCTTGAAGATACACAGTGCATTGTCCTGCTTGATCCTGGCACTAGCTGTCTGGCTTAATAAGGGTCACCACTCCCTAGTAACTTTTTTTACAATTGGGGAATGTGAGGTCAAACTAACCTTATAAAATTTAGCTTGTCTCTGATTCAGCATGATGGAATGTAGTTTCCTTGCCAGTTCATTTCTGATATTGTATAGACTCCACAAGTAGCAGAATAGCCCAAGGTTGCAGTGCTTTCTGTGACTTTTAAACAATTTTCTTTTCATATGAGTTTTGGCCTATATTCTATTAATTGATTTTGATTTAGAAACACCTTTGTGCTTTATTAGAGTTGAGTTCTTGCACGGAGTTGTTTGCAGATCCCATAATTTGTCTTTGCTGTTGGTATTCATTTAGACTACCAGATTCTTATCTGCTTGCTCTTGTGAGGATGAATTAAGGTTTGTTTCAAAACATAATGTTTGTTCAAGTCTTTACTGCCTGGTCCTATTCTCCTAGCAACAGGATTTAGTTTAGTTGTTTGAACAGCTGGCTGATTTGTAAAGAAGTGTGATGAGTTCTGGTCACTCCATATAGTGAAATAGCTTTAAAAGCTGAAGATGATCAATTGTGTTTACATCCGCCTTCGCACTGTACTGTCTTTAAATAAGGTAATCAATGACACTAGACTACTTTTGGTTTAGTTTTGGGCTTTTCACTTGTTTTCCAGCAGTGAAAAACCCTAAGTGTAACCAGTCCTTAGCAACGGACCAACCATTTTCTGAAGTGCACTGTTCTTTGTTTGGGTGTCTTGCTGTGAAGCTTACAGATAAAGTGTACTTTTATTTTCTACAGAAAATCTACTCCAATCACAGCTAAGGCAAAATTATGTATGTGGCTTTTTGTGCTACATTGACTGGTAAAATGTTGCAAAGAAGACTTAATTTTCTCTTTGTGGGTTCAGCACCTTGCACTAAATGTGTTTCTGGTAGTTCTGCGTGTGCAGAATTTCCAGAGCTCATCAGGAGTAGTACTTATTAAGATGTAGTGAAATTTGCTTCATATTTGCTTTTTTTTTTTTTTTAATTTCAGTGGTGACAGGTTAGTTCCAAAACATGACTCTTTCCAAATAGTTGCATCATTCCTAATAATCTTGAAATGATTTTAGTATTAGTGACTAAAATCGCTAGAAAACAGATGACCTCTCCCCACTTCTATTCAGACATTTACTTAAGCATATTTGAGTTTCACCTAGTGAACAGCTGTGCTGACTTAAAATAAAGCAAGCTTCTTAAATATCCCCCTAGATCCAATTCAGATAAGATACTTAAGCTTGTCCAGTCAGATTTTTCCCAATGAAACATGTCTCACACCTTTGCCATTTGATTCTTTGGGTTAAATTGTAGTCTGTAAACATTCTCGGGCTTCTTTTGAGAAAAGTACCAAAGTTTAACTTGTCTCCCACATCCTTAGCTAATTTTTTTCTTGTAACTAGTAAACCTGGCAGCTAAACCATATGGGTTGTGTGCCGTTTTTAGGCTTGGGATTCCTACTGCGGGCAGTACAAAGGCCAAGGAACTGTATTGGGGCTGTTTTCAGCTAGGCAGAGTTGGAGGCACTAGTGCTCAAAATCCGAGTAACAGAACTCTTGTTTCTAAACCGTAAGTTAAGAAAAGGGACAGGAGATGACAAATGAAGTTCAGTTTCTTCAGGAAAAATGTGACTAGGAGTGTACTAAAGTTCTGTGTGACTTCATCATGCCAAGCAAAAATCAACATTTTTTTTTTTTTTTTAAAGACTATTTGGTGAAGACTGTGACTACATGTTAGTTTCTTGTCACTAAGATAGACAAAAACATTAGAAAGTATAGGAAATAAGACAAACGTATTGAAATGAAAAATAGATGATAGAATCTGATGTAGAAAAGTATGTGTGATAGCTCAAAAAAAGTTTACAGAATTAGGACTGGCAGAGGTACAGAGGGGTTAGAAGTAGGGAGGAAGTTTGGTAAAGAGAAGAGAAGGAACTAAAGAAAATAGAAAGACTCTCTTCTTAAATAACACTTAACATAAAAGGATACACAGTTAAACAATAATCTTAAATTCAGTGACGTAAAAGGTAATATTTTCTCTGTGAACACCCAGCTGATCATGATGATTTTTGATGTTAGAATCCTCTTCGGCAATAAATGTAATCAGAGGGAGAACGTTGGAAAAGTAACTTGAGAATTACAACAAAAGGGATATTATAAAGGAGATAAGTTTTGGTTTTAA
This sequence comes from Pelecanus crispus, assembly GCF_030463565.1. Taxonomy (NCBI): domain Eukaryota; kingdom Metazoa; phylum Chordata; class Aves; order Pelecaniformes; family Pelecanidae; genus Pelecanus; species Pelecanus crispus. The sequence goes on from NC_134643.1 coordinate 53,245,755, forward strand.
CTAATTTCTGGAAGAGACTTATGCCTAGCATTAGATTATCCTGGATCTGTCTCCTGTGGTGGGTGGGGAGGGGTCCCTTTTACCTTTTTCAGAACTTCAGTTTTGAACACTTGCATACATACAGCGTAGGACTAAATAGCTCAGATGTCTGAACAAGTGTAATAGTTCATCTCTTCTTGTACAAGGAGTCCCATTCCCTTGCAGCACGGGGTCACAAAGATATTTTTCTGTGTATACTTGTCAGCTGTCATAGTGGCTGTATGTGTATTTTAACTTCACTGCAGTGAACACTGGGTAGCATGCTGGTTTTTTTGATTGGTTTGTTATAAAATTAATGTAGAGTTGAGTCAGTATTTTAAAGATAAAGACAGAATACTACTTCATGAAGCCTATTCTTATTCTAAAATACAGTTTCTAATTTGGTTTTTGATGATGTATGGGGTGGGAAATGAGGATAATGTAGCTAACACTTATTGTAAGTAATGTAGTTTGACCACCTGCATTTTAATACTTGATACTTTCCTGTATGAGGCTTGGTTGTCTGCTGTTTCTAACTGTGCTAAGCTTAAAGCTGTATTTTTTCACCCAGATGTTTTTCAGATAAAGTTTTTTTTGGTGTTTTTTTTTTTTGGTTTTTTTGGGGTTTTTTTTTTTTTTTTAGAAAACTTCAGATTAAGTGACTCACTTCTGGGAGGAGAAATGTTTTGGTTTTGTCTTGTCAAGCAGTCTTTCAGAAATGAGGTTCTTTCATGCCTCCAGCTGTCTGGGCAAGAATTTAAACTTGGACATGTAGCATACTGTCAGGGATGCCAGTATGATGCATTTGACTGTCCCAAAAGCGTGCACAGATTTAAGTGCCTCTGTTCCTTGAGTCTGATCTAGCAATTGCATTGTTGCAAGTGAAGTTTGTTGCTAACCTAATCCAGTGAAAGTGAGGAGTAGGATCTTCCTCACACCTCCTTCACTGGCAACCTGAAATTCAACTGTGAAGCTGCTCTGAGGAAACACCATGACTTCAATGAGCAGTGGGGAACAGAGGTAATATGGGGAAGGTATGAATATGAAAGAAAAATGAGAAAAGAAAATAGGAGACTTGGTAGGATAGCAAGGGAGGTTTGAGGAGAGCTGGGGGAGAGTAATCTTGGCGGGCAGGAGGAAAGAGGAAGGAAAAGATGAAACATGAGCAGATGCCAGGGCAGTAAGGAAGGTATTTGGAGGTGAAGAAGTGAGAGAACTGTGAGGGACAAGCATGTTTCCCATGTAGATCATGTATGTAATTGAAGCTGTTGTTACTGAGTCTCTCAGTATTTCTTTTTTTAAATGTAAGTAAACTGAAAAATGCTGATAAAAATAGCATCATAGAATGCTTTGGGTTGGAAGGGACCTTTAGAGGTCATCTAGCTCAACCCCCCTGCCATGAGCAGGGACAGCTTTAACTCGATCAGGTTGCTCAGAGCCCCATCCTACGTGACCTTGAATGTTGCCAGGGATGGGGCCTCCACTGCCTCTCTGGGCAACCTGTTCCAGTGCTTGACCACCCTCATTGTAAAAAAATTTCTTCCTTATCCGGTCTAAATCTATTCTTCCTTAGTTTAAATCCATTATTCCTTGTCCTGTCACAACAGGCCTTGCTAAGAAGATTGTCCCCATCCTTGCTGTAGGCCCCCTTTCAGTACCGAAAGGCCGCAATAAGGTCTCCCTGCAGCCTTCTCTTCTCCAGGCTGAACAGCCCCAATTCCCTCAGCCTGTCCTTGTCGGAGAGGTGCTCCGGCCCTTGGATCATTTTTGTGGCCCTCCTCTGGACCCACTCCAGCAGGTCCATGCCCTTCTTGTGCTGAGGGCCCCAGAGCTGGACGCAGCGCTCCAGGTGAGGTCTCACCAGAGCAGAGCAGAGGGGCAGAATCACCTCCCTCGACCTGCTGGCCACGCTGCTTTTGATGCAGCCCAGGATTCAGTTGGCTTTCTGGGCTGCAAGCGCACTTTGATGGCTCATGTCCAGCTTTTCATCCACCAGTACCCCCAAGTCCTTCTCCACAGGGCTGCTCTCAATCTCTTCATCCCCCAGCCTGTATTGATATCGGGGGTTGCCCCATCCCAGGTGCAGGACCTTGCACTTGGCCTTGTTGAACCTCATGAGGTTCACACAGGCCCACCTCTCCAGCTTGTCCAGGTCCCTTTGGATGACATCTCATCCTTCTGACATGTCAACCGCACCACTCAGCTTGGTGTCGTCTGCAAACCTGCTGAGGGTGCACTCGATCCCACTGTCTGTGTCATTGATGAAGATGTTAAACAGCACTGGTCCCAGTACGAACCCCTGAGGGACTCCACTTGTCACCGGTCTCCATTTGGACATCGAGCCATTGACCACTACCCTCTGGATGTGACCATCCAGCCAATTTCTCCATCATGTCCAGTAGACGACCATATTAATTATAAGCAGTCATCTTCTGTCCTATTTGGATATGCAGCTGAGGGTGCCACTTCTTTGTGGAGCGATCAGGCTTCCAGTGAGACATGCAGTACCAGTACTAGAAATTATGTTGGAGGCATATGAACCAACAAATACTCCATTAAAATGAAGTTAAAGAGAGAAATGTGATAAAATCCAGTACAGTGCATTGCAATGTGGATTATATGAGAATAATATAATAGCCTTTTGAGAGCATTTTCAGACAAATAAAATGTAATGGCTCTCATCTGTCTGGACTTGAGTAAAGCACTTGAATCAGTGCCTTGTGAGAAAATATTAGAGAGGATGGAGGTTTAGAAAGGAATTGAGCATAGGTAAGAAATCGGCTATAGGAAAGAAGACAGTAGGTAATATTGAAAGAACAGTATTTGTTTGGGTTACCAATAGTTAATCTTGTTTAATATTTTCAGTACTGGTCATGATATGAGTAGAGCTATGATGAGACACAGTTGGAAGGTATTGCCTGTAAGAGAGAGGATTGTGACAGTATCTAAAAATGATTAAACTAATAGACATGGGAACCACTACGACAGTATAGAAATCAAGGTACCATACTTAGGTCACAACTGAGGCTTTTCATATTAGACTAGGATTTGAAAATTCCCAAGGGAAAGAAGGACTTGGGCTTTTTGATCATAAAATGGCAACAAGCAACCACATTGGATCACAAAAAAGAAAATGCAGTCTAGGATATGTCAGGATGAGTATTTACAGTATAAAATGGACAAAGTGTTACTGCCTTTGTAAAGGCAGTAGCAAAATGTTTTGACGATCATAGAAGATTTTGGTTGTCCATATTCAAGAAAGATTCAAACTGGGAGAGTTACAAAGAAACTGTAATGGTACTGAAAAAACAGTCTTGGGAGATTGAGTCTTGCTTATTGTTTATAGCAAAATAAAGCCTGTAAGAAGGTGAGGTGGCTGTTTACAGGGAAAAGCAGCACTGAGGAGTTAGGGAAATAATTTAAGTGTAAGGGCATTATTGTCACAGGATTGAACTAGTGCAAATGGGTCATAAATAAAATTAATCTGGAAATTGAGTATTGTAACTTAGTATTAGAGCAGTGAGGTTCTGAAAGATCCTCTGAAGCAATACAGTGGAAACAAAATACTTACCTGCTTCTGAAAGGGAATTTAAGTTCCTGCATTACATGGTTCTGTGATAGCAAGGCTGCAAGTGATAAACCAGGCATGTTATCCTCTTCCGTGGTTCTAGCTCACAGGGTGAAGTCTGTCTTTCTGCAGGACCTACATATTTGCATAACTCTGGAGTCTCTGTGTCTTACCAAATTGGCTTGTATCCAAGTACTTAAAGTCAGTGGAGGGGAGTTAAGTTTAACATTCTTGACAGGAGACCAATCAGTGAAATAATGTTGCTTTTCACTCCTTTAATTTTAGATGTGGTGTGGGGTTTTTTGTAATGTGTATGATGGTATGATACTTGCTGAAAAATCAAGAAACTTTTCTAGAACTTTTTTTTTCCCTTGTCCTTCATCTTGCTGATCAGCTCATATGATATCCCATACGTGGTACAAAAAAAAAAAAAAAAAGCCTGCCCCTCGACAGCAAAAATGGCATTGCAGTGCAAAAACGGCATTGTAATGTGAAGTGAACGTGTTTTCTTTTTACTTTTTTAGAGCGGCCAGCCTTTGTAAACTACTTTTAAGTTAATGTAGCATCTGTATTCCTAATGTGTTTGTGTGTTTAGAAAATAATTTAATACGGTGTTTAACAGTGGTATTACAATTCATTTTTTATGTCTGTCTTGCAGCCTATTCGACACTTGAAATATTCATCCTTTAAGAAATCCTTGCTCGGCAGTGTTTCTGACAGTGGAAATGTGACTCTGTGGGATGTAAATAGCCAGAACCCATATCATAATTTTGAAAATACTCATAAAGCACCAGCTTCAGAAATCTGCTTTTCTCCAGTTAATAAGCTGCTGCTTGTAACTGTAGGTTTGGATAAAAGAATTATTCTCTATGACACTTCAAGTAAAAAGTGAGTATATTAAAGACTTTTTGGTTTTAGAAGGATCCTTATTTGGGTTTTATAAACTGAAAAAGCACGCCTGACTATGACATGAAATATTTAATCCAGACCGCATTCAGGATGGTTGAAGTGGTTGGCATATCGCTACTGCAGAACCTGTCCCATAGTCCTTTTTGCTTTTTTATTTAAAAAACAAACAAACAAACCAACCCAAACAAACAATCAAAAAAACCCAAGGCATGTGGGAACTAGTTGAGGTGCTACATATGAGTGACCTCTCCCAAGTGCTGGTGCATGGGCTTTTCTTGTTAGCTTCTGTGAGGGGCAGTACCGCCTGTGAGGACCTGCAGCCACCTGAGCTTAGCTTGCCTGCTTTTTGAGTTCAAGATACAAGATGTAGCTGTGGTAAGGTGCAGAGTTGCTGAGATAGTGAGCCTTAAATACGGGAGGGTATTGGTTGAAAAAGCAGGAATTATGGGGCATAGGTGATGGGGCTGTGTAGTAAGAGGACAGGATGGCAAGTGGTTTCATGGGACTTTGGTTCCAGCGTGGGTTGTGCTTGCACTATAGCTGAATAAAAGCAGCAGCCTGGCTCTAATTTGGAAGGGGTGTAGTAGAAGGATGCAAACTAGGACCTGAAGAGGATGTATGTAGTATGATTGCTGCTGGAAATGATACTAGTAAATAATGTTGGTGTCAGAACTGCTGTTATGAGGGCAATTTGATCCTGTCCTGGTGAAATCTTTTGGGGCATATGCAGTCTTTAATTTGTTAAGCATGAACGCTTAGTATAAGCCTAATCCACTGTTCCGTAAGATATTTCACTGAATTTACGTGGCACTGGAGAAGTGGAACTACTGACCTGTAGCTGAATTATGAAAGCTTTTATATCTTTTTTTAGGTTCTCTGTTTTGAAAAGTCTAACTTTTGAACTCTAAAAGCTTCTTTATCCTGTCCTTTCTCCTGTTTGAAGATTACTGACAACAATAGTAGCTGATTTTCCTCTGACAACAGTAGACTTCATGCCTGATGGTACTACTTTGGCTATAGGATGTTCCCGGGGAAAAATCTGCCAGTATGACTTAAGACAACTGACATCACCAGTGAAAACAGCTATTGCTCACAAAGGCTGTGTGAAATGCATACGTATTCAGTTCAGTAGCACTTTTTCCAAGGTAAAAAAACTTTACTTTTTATTGCTTAATATGCAGATTAGTGAAAGCAAAGCATAAGTTTAACTTCTTAAAAAAATGTTAGCATTCAATTTCTAAGCATTATAGTTGCCAACAAAAGTGGTTCATACCAACATAGAAATTATAAACTGCTCAGTCTTAAGTGCCATTTTAGGGGGTTTTAATGTGGAATTCCCCCCACCCCTAGCTTTAGTGTAGAAATGAGTGAAACTTTAGTCTTAAATTTCCTGGTGTGAATGTGCTGCCATTGCAGATGAGTGCGGCACCTTAGGTTCATTTGTAGGTAGTAGCTGAAAGATCTGTAATGGCTGTTCCACTTAAGGGGAAGAGACACAGCTGCCCGTCATGAGGTAATTTGCATGGTCTTATATATGGTCTTGCGGGCACATATAAGCAGTGGAGAAGTTGATTAAACAATAGAGAAGGCTTAAGAGGTTCTTCCAAGACTTAATTAGGCTCTACTCTATCTAGAAACCCCATGTGTCCATTCAGCAGAGATGGAGAGAACCTTTGAAGCGGATTCTTTACCTCCCTGAGACTCCTCTTCTTCCAGCGTGCTTGCTGCTTGTCGTTGACTATTCCTTTACAAGTTGGAGTATATATTGTAATCTCTTATTTTTCCTATGCCTAAGCCTAGGATTAAAATTCACTTGTGCCAGGTTGCTTGATTGTTACATTAAGTTCTGTTGCTATTCTTTTGCAGGTCCACACAGTAAATAATAATACAGATGTTTCCCATGTTATTTGAAGTTACGTTAAGATACTTTTCTTTTTTAAATTTGTAAAGGCATATCTCCTAGGCAACCTTTGCACCTTGAACTGAATTTTTTTTAGTATTTTGAAACAGAAAGACTATTGGCTTATTTTTTTACTTTTAACTGAAAGAATAATAACTTGTCTTAATTTGTTCTATTTTTTTTCTTCAGTCTAACCTTACGGGTTCTTCAAATAAACCTGTATCCAAAAGAGTGGAAGTCAAAGCCAGTAGTAATCTTGGAGGAATTCAAAATACTGGCATCAAAAATGTTGCCTCTCAAGCATCAACAACAGTTTCATCTCATCTGACGTTGCCAAATGAGAATAAAGGAGGAGACATTCTTCAGGAGAAAACAGGTAGTGTCTTTTTCCTACTCTTATAATCGTATTTGGCATAATGTAGAAGATGGAAGGAATATTTCATGCCTTGACCATTACAGTATAAACATTTCACCAAGGGAAGGGCATTTGTTTGAAAGAACTGTGCATACATGCATGCACATCTGCACCTTCTTTTCCCTCCCCTCCTGCTTTAGACATACTATGAGACCATGGAAGGTGAATTGGGTCCTGCTACAAGCTTTATATATGTGAAGTCTAAAATTCTGGACTTGAAGCAAAAGTATGTATTTAAACTGTAAAGGAGAAAACTCCATGGTGATATCGTGGGTCTGTCTCTTGCATTCTGACTTGTAGATTATCCTTATGTACATAATGTATTTTCTGACACAACGTCTGTATGGAATGCTGAGCTAATGGTTTGTAATTCTATTAATTAACAGGAGTAACAGACCTCATCTAAAAAAACCCAACCAACCAAACAAAACACAGGGAAAAAAACCTAGTCCAAAAACCCAAGTGAGAACTGAACTGTGTTTTTCTATGAGGCATGATTCCAATATCACATGGTAGGAAAGATGTTAAATATAGTTGCAAGTATGATTAGTTGTATAACTGTACTTGCTATTTATGCTTCTGAAATTAACAAGTTCTTTTTAAGAATTCTGAGCATTATTCTAAAATTCTGCCACTGTGTAAAATGAACTCTTAAAATTTTATTTAATTCAAGAGTTCTGAAAATATGGTCAAATCAGTAACACTTAGTTTGATTCTTGAAAAAATCCTCAATCCATTTTAATGCAACAGCACTTCTTCCCTCCCTTTTTAAAAAATGGAGAAATACATTTGGCAACAGTAATTAGGCAATAAGCCACTGCAGTCCTTAGGGATGTGTATTAATGACCTCCCTTGGGTATGCAGTGAAGTACAAGGTGACGTAGAATGCTGCCTATGTACGCAAGAAGCATTACTGAATGGTGAGGGAAACTTGATTTCAGTTCAAATATATGATTTATTATCTTTATTTGAAGATGTAATGGCTGTTACCCCTTAATTAGGATCATGCATAATAAAAAAATGTTTTAAGAAAATAAAGGCTTACCAAGCAAAGCAAGTATTTTTCGTTGAACGGAATGTTCACTTTAGAAGTAAAGACCTCTGTATGCTTCAGAAGATGCGGTCTTTAAACTTAAAAACGGGAATGGGTGAGAGACCACAAACTGCATTTGTTCTGTAGAAACTCTTCTAGACCCTGATTATGGAGTTTAACTTTGCAGAAATAAGGGGCATTCAGTAAAGTGGTCTGATACCACACTTAAAACAAAAAAACATCTGCTCGTACAGCTTATAAGTGGACTGGGGTTTTTTGTCACAGGTATTTTAAAGTACAAAAATATAAATGAAGTCAAAATGTGATAAGACGTTTGGATGTACTTTGAGCTGGCTTCCCATAAACTTCCATTGAACAGCCATCCTCTGGTTTAGGTACTTACTACATTTATTTTACTGGGAATGGGTAAAAATATACAAAAGACATTTTGCCCTATTTTATATTATGCTTTTTCCATGCAGATCCTCTGTAGATTCTGGCACAGGTTGCTACTGTGCTTCTAGTTTGACTCAGTACGCCAAGTATTTACTTAACTAGCAAGTGCAATCCAATGTATGTGTCACAACTGACACATCTGAAAGAGTGGAAAACATGCTATATTAATGCATTTGAAAAGTGAAATCTTAAAACTGACTCAAGTCCCAGTTTATGTAGGTACTTTGACATGATTAATTGTAGTCATCCAGTCACATTTGGATCACTTGAACAAGTAATCCCATATAGAGAAGTAGTTACAGGTTTTATGAACAGTAGTGTTTTGGTGTGTTTTTTTTTTTTTTTTTAATTAAAGTAGGTACAAAGTAAAGCTTTTGTATGTACAGGTGATTTATTTATAGGATATGTATTTATGGATTGCACGGCACTAATGCTTTTTGCCTAGATCTTAACTTATACAAGCAAAATTTAGGTACTTCTAGAGTTAGGAGTTCAGTGAGGGCAGAATAGCAGCTTGCTTACAGTGCTGATCTGGTGTTCAAACATACTGAACAGTGAAAGTTATTCGGGTGGTTATCTTCGCAGTTCCATTCACTTCTCCGTGTATTCCTCATCTAAAAACTGTAGTTTGAATAATTACTGGGATGTTTTTGGACTTCAGACAACTGTCCCTGCTACCATGCATACAAAAGCTAACTGATTTTGCCCCAGATTGGGTCAGGCATGGGGCTTGAGGGCGGAGTGGGGAAAGGTCTAGAAACAAATTTCTTTTGTCTGCAACTGTAACCCCAGTCTGATTTCGTAACATTAGAAATAAGCAGAGAATATCCTAACATCAGGTAAGCTTTGAAATAAATGTTTTATAGAATTTCTCTTAGAATGTTTAATGGCCTCAGTGAAGGAGATTTCTTGCAGAATAAATTTAAATTTTGATCATCTGAATGTGATCACCTTCTTAGCGGAAGGTGCATTCACTAGTTCTCATTTCACCTGATACACCATAAATTTGCTGCATCCATCATTGTAGATTTATCTGAAAATGAGTGCACTCTCCAGTTTGACACCTCTCCTTTTTAAAAAGAAGAAAGGAATCCAATTGTATCTTATTTTTGTTAATAAATATCTTAGCTTTTAGTTATATTCACTTGCAATGACAGCCCAAATGAGGAAGTTAAAGTTGACCCTCTAACTGGAATCTGTAGAAGGTTCTGAAGTGCTTGCTGGACTTATCAGGCATCATGCTTGCTGTGAGATTGTTTAGGGGTAACGTATGTTATCTTTGGAAAATGTCAAATACTAACTGAATGTTATTGTCCTTTTAAGGCTTTCCCCATAGTTGCAGCTTGGATGTGATTCCATCTAAAGAAACCGATCATGGGAAAAGTGCCGATTTAAATAATTTTGATGATTTGCGTCGAAGTAGTTTAGGAGATGTGTTTTCTCCAGTCAGAGATGGTAAGTTGCTAACACTGAAATTTGTAAAGTGTCATTCATCCGCGTATAGTGTGACACTTTGACGTATGTGTGTTACCGACCACTGTACCTACTTGGTATTTTAATTTCTCTTTGATTATGAACTCGATGCAATGATATGAATATTGATGTAGGTTTCATTTAATAAACACTTAATTTGTCTGTGTTCTGGTACTTTGTAGATGTTATCACAAGTAAAGCGAATGAAGATCCTCAAGGAAAAGGAGATGGTAAACATACTTTTGGTATATTCTTCTTTGTCAGTGGTAGGCCTTTGGAGGCCTATGCTAGTTCTTACATGCTAATTTTGTCGTACCATTGAAAATAAACAAACACTGAAAGCAAACACTGAAACAAATGAACTTTTCTGGAAACTGTCTAACACATTGAGGTGCTAAGACACAACATGGTAACAGGAAATCCAAGAGTATGGTCCTAAAGTGATTTTGTTTTTCTTTATGAAATTTGTAGTGATATATGGAGGCTTTTCATGCTTTATTATTTTCATAATGACAGTGACAGTGTAAGTTGGATTTAAGGATTTAGTTTTTGTGGATTTTTGGGTGATTTTTTTTATTTATTTGTTTTGTGTGGGTGTGCAGGCACTTTACTTGTGCGTTTGATTTGGGGGGTGGCGTGGTTTTTTGACATGTATGTTTCACCCTTCCCTCTTCCTTTTTAGGTCTGGATTATCAGTCCTACCTTTTGGGTTTGGATTTTCTCCCACAGTTCACCACTGCCTTACCAGTAAAAAGAAGCCCAGTGGGCAGTAGTGCACAAGGGATACGGTCTAGCCCATTACACGCGCTTCTGGGATCTCCGATTAAAGAAGAGGAAGAACATCCAGAGACTGACACTAAGAAAATAAATCTTGGAAAACAAGAATCTAAAGAAGTCTTAAAGCAGGTATACTATACTAATTCTTGTTATGAGTGGTCTTTTTAGAATCTTGACAGAATACTACTACTTGAAGGAAAAATCCTTAATAGCATCCCAGCTAATCTAATTTTGCCACTCTGTTCACACTATTGACACAAATCTGTAAAATGTTGTTTAGTTTAAGTGCATTGGCCTTCAGCAATGCAAGATAAATGTATGTTTCTCTTTAAATAAGCTCAGGTTATAAAAGTTCATACAAAACAAAACTGGGCTAGCTGGAGGAATATTTTGATTTTTCTAGAAAATCAAGAATGATCGTTATTGGTTGCACCAGTATGATTGATTGTCGTTTATTAGGTCAATTCTACCCTCTCTTCTTTCCCTGTTCTCCATGTCCCTCTTTTTCCTTCTTGAGTTATCTTTGATATGCTTCTGCTGAGACCCTGGCTCCTTTTATATTGCTTTTGAGAAGTCTGAGTTTGCTAGGAATGATGTTTATAACATTCGCCACAAAATGTTTGATGTGAAAATTAAGAGGCCCCTGTCCTTTACACTCCTTTCTGTGCACACGCACTTGAGGCAATTTTGAATATTGTAGCAATCAATTTTTAGGATGTCTTGCTAGAAAATGAAAAGCATATATTTGTAAGCAGATTCCTAAAACTAAAAATGTTTGAAAGTGCATTCCTGAAAACTTACTACAATTATCTAGTTGCACTTGAAGACTAAGTAGAGTTCATCCTTTTTTTTTTATTATTTTTATTGTCAGCTTTCAAAATCGAGCTCATCAAGCGCAGAATCTGTAACTTTAAGTCCTCCACCATCATCCACTGCTGTAAAGGCTTCTGATACAAATGAGAGACTAGTGAAGAATATTCAGGCTCATCCTGCATATGATCTACCAGTAAATGGTACTACCTCAATAAGTAAGTTGATCATTTTGGCCCAGCTTTAGGCATGGTTGATTGTCAACTGCTGTGAAACCTGATAAAATGGCCCTAGCGTTAAAACACAACATCCAGTCTTGATTATTCTGTAAATCCAGTGAGCCCTTCTGGAACATCTCTAGTTGCCTCTGAAAAGACTCATTCTAAATCTAATTCTTTTTTTCTTTTTTTTTAAACTACATAACATTTGAGATAAAATATTGACAAGCCTCAAGACAAATAAAAAACCCTGTTGTACTCCATTATGCTGATTTTTAATTTATTATTTTATTTTATTTTTAATTATAAAGGTCCAAAGATAACATCACCTGTCACTGCTGGAGTTGCCAGTTCATTGTCAGAAAAAATAGTAGAAACCATTGGGAGTAGCAGACCAAATGCACCTCTGTCGTCAATCCAAATAAACTTCATTCAGAATATGATACAAGAAACAATGGATGACTTCAGGTACTGGTATTCATGCAGAACATTTTTGTTGTCAATGACGTGTTTTCTTAGTAAGATGTCTTAGCATCTGCTTTAACATACTTTCCGCTTGCATTAGCAAATGACACCATTAATAGCCCTAATCTTGGAAATCTAGTTATGAAACTATTTATTTTGAATAGCTCTGATGACTAATTAGACTGATGTCTCTGAGGGTTGTTAATGCATGGCTTTGCTAACATGTTTTCAGAATGAGTGTTTGAATACTTCTTGGATGGTAAACTTACTTGTGTAACGAAGTCCTTACTGCTTTCATGAAGCCTTGTGCTGATTTCTTTCCCTCCCTACTCATCTTTTGTCCTGGCAGGGGACAAAATTCTCTTAAACTTGACATTGTGGAGAGTTTGATCTAGACAGTTGACTTGTATTGGCTTTGATTGTTGTTAGCTTGGCATGTATAAGGTAAAATACTGTGTGTATTTCTACTGGTGAAGCTTGACATTAAAATAATGTCTGTGCTGGAAGTGATGGCTGGTGTCAGATTACTTTGTATTTGTGGATACCTAACTTAAGATTCCACTTGTCACAAAAGAAGTCAGTCGAATTAGCATGGATTTAGAGTGGAGTTTGAAGGAGGTGGAGCAGTTGAGAGAGTTTTATCTAGGGGATCACTTCCCAACCCATGATTAAGATGAAGTAGGTTGACTGAGATGGTGGAGGGGAAAAGGATTGCTGGGCAGGGGAAGTATTGCTGTCTTGATGACAAAAAGCAATGCAAAACTAACTTAGTAGGTCCGTGTGCTATGGCTGTGTATCTACCAATTTAATGTTATTAAATATCTTTAAGAATATAGTATAGTAAAACTCCTCTGGGATTTTTTTTGGCAATAATCACACCTCTGATTAAAAACTGTAACTTTCACATGACTTAAAATGCAGCCTATGGATTGCAGATGTTTTTTTCTTAAAAGTCTGTGTTCAGGCATCCCAGTGTGGGAAGGTATGCTTGTCAGCCTTGTACTTCCAGTATCTGAGATCTGGAGCCTCAGAGATTGTGTTTCTTTTCTGACCTACACTTCCTGGAGTGGCTGGAAGGGGCTCTGCTGACCCTTTTCCCAGTTGTAAATTGTGGATACATTCAAACTGAGTGTGAAAGAATGTTTGTACTGAGGTCAGTAAGAGGGAAGGGAGCCATTGCAAGCTTCTCGTTGATACAGATACCTTTCACCCTCTGGAATCTCAGGAAAAGATTTTTATTGCTCTTGCCTGAAATCCATTCCTTTTCAAGTAATGGGTTAAAACCAAGGACCTTAGAAAAGGACCGGGAGGAATATGTAACTCATTTGGTTCTAAAAAGCTGCTTGTTTCTTGAACATCCTGTCTTTGGGAGATAGCCTACATCTTTGGGTTTCTGAGCTGCCAGCTGGCATCTATGCTTAATACACCTGAAGATTGTTTGCCTCCAATAGGAGTTCTGAAGCACAGTAACCTGTGGAAATAGAAAGTGAAGAATATATTCCCTTGGGATTTGCTGTATGTTTTAGGAAAGGAGAATGAAATAAGGTCTCTGTGTGTCTACTTCAAGAAATGCCTTACTTTCTCAGGCAGTTGGTACCCATAGCACAGTATTCGGTCTCAGATGATGACACTATGATGTGCTGTTCAGGAGGAGCATATGAGCTTGGCCTGCTTTTCTGTGAGCTGTTCTCCTTGTTCTTTCTCAGCGTCTGGAACAGTTGTATTAGTGCAGTGTTCAGAAGGTATTTCCAAGCTTTGTTCTTGTAGTGTGGAATAGTTGTCCATGAATCGACAAATTCATGTCAACACTGCCACTGCTCTTATGTAGATTAACCTGGAGCATTCTGTGGGCTTGAGGATAGTATATCATTTATCACAGTTGATGTTTTGGGCCCTCTTACAAAAGAGTGCTGAAAGTGACGTACTGAAAAGCTGTATCTTCAGTTACAGTTAAATATCTTTCTCTGCGATACTTGTGACTGAGTGATTGAAAATCAGCTTTGAATGGTAAAAATGGGAGAAGTTTACAGCTTGCAAGTGAAAAAAAACTTGATATCGCCACATTATTTGTATATTTCTAAACAGAAAAGATCCTAAGTCTTTTTGTACACTGAAAAAATGGAACTTATGAAAGTCAATATCACAACAAAAGTATTCCAGAAAATAAGTGGTAGAGGAGTACGTTTCATGGCTTAAAGGTTTTTAGACTCATGTTTCAGTGTCATGAAGGTGAGGAAGTGTGGAGTTCTGGGTGCTGAGGATTGGAGAGAATTACTGCTTCCTAAATAAAACTAAGCATTGTCCTTTTGAATTCTTCCCCCAGAGAAGCATGTCATCGAGATATTGTGAATTTGCAAGTGGAGATGATCAAGCAGTTCCATATGCAGTTGGTATGTACGAAGATCATGGTGGGAAGTAACACTGTTTTAATTTTCAGTAATACCAAGGCATGCCAACTTCTCTCAAAACTGAAAATCAATTTTGCTTATTAAGAGCAAGAAAGGGAGGATTGGATGTGAAGGAAGGGGAAACTGAATTGGAATCCGTTAAACTGGTTTATGCTTAATAAATAAAGGGAAGATATGCATTGGGTAGGTATCATGAATTCGTATTTCAGGAGTTATAAAAAGACAAAGGGAAACAAATTCAACTGTCCTTTGGAAAGCACCAAGAGCTGGGACAAGGAGGAGGTAGATGGAATTCAAATAGAAGGCTTCACTTATAGGTACTGCATGCATACTGAACTGTGTTCTGTGTTCTTTAACTTCACCTTTTATGAATCTTTGTTCTTTTGATCTGCATTAATAATACCTTGTCTCAGTACTGAAGATTTTAATGGAATCTGCATTAGTAGATTCTCATCCTGAAGAAGTGCAAATTATCCTTTGATAAAATATTCACTAATGTATTAATGATCAAAATACTGTATGTCAGCATAAAAAAAAAATCTTACTTTTCTTATCAAAAGCTTTTAAAACCAGTATTATCTAGGTTATTTAATTTTCAAAAGGGATATGAAAATGGATAGTCTAAAACTGGAATAATTAACTTTATAGCTGCTGATTGGGGCTTTTTTCTTTTCTCTAGAATGAAATGCATGCTTTACTTGAAAGATACTCTGTAAATGAAAGCTTAGTAGCTGAAATTGAGAGACTACGAGAGGAAAACAAAAGACTGAGGACTCACTTCTGAAAGATATACACTGCTAATTTTATTAGCATGAAGTCACTACAGGTGGTGTGTTGCTTATGACAGATCATCCATCATCACTGAAGTATTGCATGAAGACATGCTATTATTTTGAACATGAATCTTCTTCTAAATAAATGGTGTAAGATACTATATGTAATTATAAAATTTCTAACAGATAAACACCATATAAAGAACGTTTGCATACTCATGCTAACCACCTTGAAATGCATCCTTCTAACAGAAAAACTAAAAGGATTAAGTACATTATCAGAGTTTTAGCAATATGTGAAGTGCCTTTTTATAAACAAAATCAAACGAGGACGGATGCCTTTTCTGTAAGAACTTTTTGATATAGCTACTTTTCTATCTGCTTCTTTATTTTACTGCTGTCAGAAACAATCACTGTAGCTTGCCTTTCAGATACTTTTCCTGGAGAAAAAGGGGAGAGAAAGCTCATCTTCTGCATAATGTGGAGCCTTGTTTATAAGGAGCTGGAAAGTACAGTATTCGGTTAACTTTACTCAACTGTCAAATCTTCTATCCCGAGTAAAACTAAAGCTTGAAAATGTTCCTAAATTCAGTGCCATGATCTTTCTTATTACATTTGTAAGAAATTTGTGCTTGTCTGCTGTGAACTTTGTTGCAAAAGCTAGTTCAACTGCACAATCAGATTTTTGTTACAACTTTAGCTATGAAACTAGAATCCTTTTTATTACGTTTGAATATTGTCATAGCTTTGTCCAATTTGAATGCACCTTTAGACTTCAAAATATAAGTATACTCAGCCATAAATAATATAGCATTGTGTAAATGCTGTCTTTCAGTCTTTGACTCACACATATTTTGTGCCCCCCCTTCCTTTTTATCGGTAGTGGACAACACTTAATATTGAGCAGTTGTGTTGTAGTTTTGAATCTTCTTGGTTTAGCATTATTGTAGCCTTTTTGAGATAGCTGCATACCAAATCTAACTAGTATCTTAGTTGTATGATTAACATAACACACATTAAAGAGAAATCATTACTCCAGTAGCATAACGGTATCATACTTGTGTGTAAACATGTCTGAAATGGAGCTCAGTATGAAGCCCTGACTCTGCTGAAGTTCATGGCACAAATAAAGGCCGAGCCAAACCTCCCAAGAGATTAAATGAAATTAAAACTTCAATTTAAATTCATTTAAAAATTAAATGTTTAAATTAAATGAAAAATTTATCTGAAAGACTTCTTCTACAAGTGCTTCTTGCTATTTAAATTGTTCTGGAGGCTTCTTAATTTTCCCACTAATATTTCGTCATTTCTTTTCACACAATCATTAAAACTCAAACAAGGAAAGTCTGAGAACATGGTGAGTTTATTAGTTACAACATCTAGTGTTTAAATCCATGATGGCACTCTTCTGCTAAATGAGAAAGCCATAATATATAGTGTAACTTATTTTTATATGTTGTAAAACTAAAAAAAAAAAGAAACCCTATCTATACCTTTTCCCTCTCTTCAACTTTTTAAAAAAAGGGACTGTTCCTTTTTTTTCATGTTGGTTAATGGCAAATACAATCTTGTAAGAAAATGAGGGTGTTCAAGTAGTCTTTTAATATTAGGGACAGGACTTGAAATGTCTGCATTTCTACTGCTTTTATAAGCTTTTGAAAATATGTCTATGTTCGCATGTAACTTCACTGTAAAAGGAAGCAAAGTAAGTTAAATTTTTTTAGTAACAACACACAATGTAGAGAACTGTTTATATTATAAGTTCATAGGATATGTAAGCTTGACACATTGACCACATGGTTCATGAAGACAACAGTAGTTGAAGGTAGCAAAAATATCTTACAGTTCTTCTGTGTGCTTTGCAGTGTTAATGAAGTAACCTTGCATATTTGCATCTCTTGATTTGTTCCCCAGGTGCTCTTGCTAGTATACCCAGATGACAGCAGGGAATTAGACAAGTATCTTGGTTATTTGGCTTGTAAATAATTTGTTTTCTTGACTCAGAACTGTATAGTGTTTTTATTAATTCCCAAATGGAGGTGATGATAGCAAGAGTGATTAAAAGGAGACATTTTGGCTTTTTTTTTTTTAAACATTGTTAGGCCTTTTTTCCATCTCTCAGGATTATTGTAGCAGAAGTGGCTACACAGGCTCTGTGGAGACCCAATATGCCTACCACTGTAGGGATATATTTTGCCTTGTACACAAATCTGATTTGTACGTTAAAATAAAGCTTGTTTTAACCTTTTGGAAAGAAAAAAATGCTGTTGTGACCTACTTTATGAAGGGAATGATCTATATTGTAATTGTTCTACCTCAGCAGGCAAGAGCCTGGGCCACAGAGATAGGTAGAGATCTACCAAAAATTCTGCAGTAATCTCTCTTCTGCCTCTGTGGCTTCACATAGACTGTCACATCCTTTTCACAGAAATGTTCACATTACCTCATGCTTTTGGAGTAAAGAACAGATGTACAGTTCCCCCTTCCAATGTGGAAACTGTTACAGGCATGACAGAGATCATATTCACAGCTAAAAATAATATTCAAGCAGATGTTTTGGGTGGGGGGAATAATTTTGTCACCTAAGCTCCTGGTGAATTGGAGATCCTGCATCTTCCTAATACTTAACTTACGGATGCTTCTTTTTTTTTAATTCCCTTCTCTCTATCAGACTTGGTGAACAGGATGTTTATTTGCAGTTTCAAGGTGTGTAGGCTTTGAAAACTGATTTTGACTGATTTTTTTTTCTCATAAAAATGCAAAATGCCAGCATATCCTTACTTCCTGGCAACAGCCTACCAGTGCCTGATACATGTGCTATGCTGTTCATAAACACCACAACAATGGTGAATTTGGAAGTTGCTCACTACCCCTTCTATACAAGGAACAGGATGTACGAAAAGGAATAAAATGCTTTACAGACTGCATCACCAAACTGTAAGTTCCCTGCTAGCAGATAGCCTGGATATTAAAACTTAAGATGAAAAACAGTTGCAGATTATTTGGATATAAAGGTAACATCTGATACTGCTGGATGCTTAAGACTGACAGGTGACGTGCTGTATGCCTGCCCACACCAGTGTGTTTGTGCCTGCGTGATCGTTACGGGTGCGCGTCAAGAGCTGCATCTTCTGGTCTGGCTCAGTACGGCCATTTTCGCGTTGTCTCTTGCAGTGCATGTGGGGGATGATGATTAACAAATTCTCCAAGAACAAACTATGGAAAGAATCTCATACTCTTCCTTAAGCATCCCGTGCCAGGCACTGGCAAAGATAAGATACAAGGCTAGAGGGACAAGAATAAAAGATTCTGAAGTGCTTTCAAGATAAACTGTGAAATTAGCTGTGAGTCTGGATGTCTCTTTGTATGCAAGAAAGTACAGACAGTGCCTGTGTTCTGACAATTCGCGTTTCATACTTGTCTCTGGCACAGCTATAGTACAAGGAAACAGTGGAATCATACTCAATGAAGATTTCAAAAGTCATTGTAAACACATCCTTTTTAGTTCATTTTGGCAGTCCAAACAGTGATATATTGGTGGGACTAGGAGCCATGAGAAACAATCATTCAGGTGTGGACAATGATCTGTCATATCTAGTATCGTGTCTGCATCAGTTGCCAATAACACTTTCTGCTAAATAGTCACTTTTACTGAAGTTACAGGCTCATATGAGATGTTTTCGTTTCTTGCTGGAGAAAGCTAGCCTATGGTTAGACTGCATACCTAGCGTTTTCAAAATAAACTGCCAGAAGCTTTTTTGAGGCAGTGCATATAATAAATAAACTGGATTTTCAAGAGCATCTGTATGAGATGGGGGGGGTGATGACATAAGAAAAATTATTCTTGGTCCAGAAGGCACCTCAGATTTGACAGCAAGCTTAGAAACCTCCACTAAATCTGCAGAAACTTCCAGGTTATTCTCTCTTCACCTGGATTTAGACAACTGGCAACTAAAGGAAAGGGAAGCGAAGCGTAGACCGCTGATACTTATTCCCTAGCCTCGCTGGTACTTAAAATGCTCAGACCTAAACTCAAGTAGAAAGTGTCATTCCATCATCTGGATAAACTGTATCAGGGCTGGAGTTGTCTGGTGGAGCAACAACTGCCCCTTTTCTTTGGGCTGTGCCCATCTTGAAGCAGGTCTGGTCTCCAAATGCTGGTGCAGCATAAACAGTAATGCCCAGAGTGTTTTGGGGCTCCTCTGTGTCAGAATTCTCTAAGTGGCTGGCTTGGGGCTCTAAAATCGTCTGATTAGTGTCCTAAGCCACCCACTCTCCACCACATCCTAGCACTAGCGGTTCTCACACAGAAACAACTTCCCAGCTTTGTATCACCTGCTGTTCCACATAGTCACTCCCCTAGCTGTAGACGTGACCGCCTTGGGAGGGAGTTTAAAACTCTCATGATACTTCTGAGGATCACATGAAACCTGTTCTAGCTGTAGAAACTTCTGTTGTTCTTATTAGCAGAATATTGTTCTCCCTTAGTCCTAACAGGTGCAAGTTGCAGCACAAACGGTTGTGCTTTAGGCTCTACATCTCTCTTGAATTCATCATTTGTCCTCACATTCTAGCTAAAAATATCAAGGCTCATGCAATTGAAAGTTATTATGGTTCCCATCCAATTTCTTACACTACAAAGTTCTGTCTCTATATGGAAATTACTGAGAGACAATGCTTTTTCAGCCTATTATTTTGCAAGAATGATAATTCTGATTTATTCTTTTCATCCCTACTTGTCCTCTGAGTAATGAAGAAGGAAAGAAATTACACAGAGAAAAGGACACATGAGAAAAGAACACAATTTCCTATACAGGTTATTTACATATGAGTGCCTATACAGGTTATAAAACCACCTATTAGCTAACAAGAGGGCAGAAATGCTTCAGAATTCATTTTTAAAAATTAGTGCTATAAATAAATACTAGCGCTCGGTTGCGTTACTATAGCACTGCTTACCAGAATGGCTGACTACCCAGAGGTGTCCAGCTGGAGATATTTTTTATAATTATCAAGTCACAGAGGGTGAGCTGTGTTTTCTGCATAGCGAGTTCTTCGTATTTCTGCTAGGTCTCAGACCGTCCAATCAGAAATTAGAGCAAACAAACCCAATTAATCATTTTTTGAAAGTTTTGGGCTAAGTAGATGGAATTGTCCCTCTAATTTCATAGCTTTTAAACTCAAGTACTTCTGGTTTTATGCTGTTCTAGCTCTCATCAGTGAACTTCCTTATTGGTCAAAATGCTGATGCAATTTGTTATCCAAGTCTACCTGAATAAAGAAAATGATGCAAGATCTATCTAATGCCTTAACAGAGAGCTTTTGTCTGCTACTTACTATCATCCACTCAAGTTTTAAATTTCCAACATTACACGTGTCTGCAGAATTGTCCTATAGTTATTGTATTACTGAAGTCTATCCTCTTGACAAGAAAAGTCAGCAAGTCTTAAAAATTAAGGTAAATTGAAATTAAATAGACCCTGCAACCTCAAGCCACGATACTCAAAATTCTTCCCATGCCACGGCCTTAAAGAAATCACACGTGCTGCTGGAGCTCACACTCCCTATCTTCCCCGCAGTGCGGGGAAGGAACGTCACTGCTGCGTCCAAAATATTTGTCCCCCGAGTCCGACGTCTTACCAGCTCCTCAGGCTGTGGGAAAGCCGCTGACCCCCTGCCTCTCAGCAACGGCAGAAGCAGCTACAAGTCTCCTTCCCCTCAGAGGCATTTGGCCCCACTCCTAGGCCCCCTCTCCGGGGTGGTGCACAGCAAAGGCTCATTCTGCCAGCACCCACACCCGTGCCCTGCTGCAGGGCTTCCTCCCACACGGATGTGCTCCACCAGGTGTAGGTCACACCATTAATGGGGAGTCACTTCACATGGCATGTACCGGTCGGGCTCACGAACACCTACATAAATGCCACTGCTGGTTTCCATAGTAACATTGATGCTTCAGAAAGGAAAAGACAAAAAAGCCAGGAACAACAGGAGACGATGCAGGGAGGTAACAGTGCTTCAGTGACATGTATTTGAGTTGTCTTGTGCTATTCTGAAGTGACAGAAAACACAACTGTGACAGACAAGTATTCTCCAACGACGATATTACGATTTCTGTAATTGTTCATCCCATAGTTGATTTCACTATTTTGTTCAGTTTGGTTTTTTTTTTTTTTAATGGTTCCTTTCTACACTATCTATTAGGCAAACAACGACAGCATTGGTGTGACTGTTTGTTATCTCCACCTGTAAGTGCAACATAGAGGTCAGTGGTACCAATGCATTGAAAGCTATGCCATGCTTTTCACAAATACAGGAATTTAAGTGTAAAACCCACATGGGAGTACCACTGGGACTGAGCAAGATAAGCATTGTTCTATGTTTTTAAAAACCTTTATCTTTGTAAAGTTGAAATGTACTTAAATTCCATGTAGTTAATTGAATGCTGAACTGATGCTGACCTCTCTCATGTTTAATGTCAGGTCAAGACATGTAGCATATGCATTTATTTCACCATTTAAAGCACCTGACTTGTGTTTCTGTCTTATTTAAATGGCAGTTGTGTGGCATACTTCATAGGAAGAGTCACCTCATACTGAGCAAGGGAATTGGTAGCTTGTCAGTGTTTCAATCCCAACAACGGCCAAGGCGCTTACTTATACTTGCAGAAATTACAAGAGTCTCTTCACCACCTAATAATCATCTTTGTCAAGAGGCCTCAGTGCAAAGCAAAGAAACCGAAATATTTCACATCTAGTCCTTAATTTCACTGATGATTTGCTCTGCTTGCGACTTCTGCCTTTTTCCATCAGTTTAGTCTCTGCGTACATAGTGGCAGAGTTATTAGGAAGAGTATTGAACAGGACCGTGGAGGTTTGTCTTTCTGAGTGTTGATTATGATGCTGTCAATCAGTTTAGCAGCTTCCTTTCTGGACAGAGGGTATGACTACAGGGGAGAGACCACCTTTCAGATTACTACGTCGTGTGTATCTTGCCCTCCTTTCCCAGGAATCGATGCTGGGCGTGAGAAACCTGACTGTACTTGTTGATCATAGATAGCATCCTTAGGAAGGAGGGAGGAGAGACAGACCTAACGCTGACTGAGCAATTAACCTGGTTCCCCTGCTAATCTGCTTTGAAGATGGGGACCTTGAAGCTGATCTGCAGTTGAAGAGAAAACCCTAACTACTGGTGCAACAGCTCCTCTCAACTCATGCTTAAAAAAAAATAAATGTTCCTCTAAGGTCTCCCTTACACGGCAGATCAGCTGTTTCATAGTTTTCTACACTGAAGCTGCTTTTCTAGCCTTCACTCTTCCTAGTACATTGCAAGGTAGTAACCTATCCTAGGGACTGCAAGGCTTGGCTAATAGAAGCCAGCTCCAGCTGCAGAGGAAAAGATGGAGACATTTCTTGCCACTGTTACTGTGTGTTAAGAGCATCTAGGAACGAAAACAACTCTCAGAGGATTTACAGCCCTTGCCACACACTGAGTCACAGCACTGAGGATTCAATAACAGGAGCCCTCCAGGTCCTTGAAATGCTTCTTTCAATGAGCATCCACTCCATCACACCAAGGCTAAGCATAAACAAACTTTTCTATCCTACACTTACCTCAGCCACCTGTTGGGTTTTGCTGATATTGCCATGGCAGGCACCAGAGGTGAAGGCAGTACCGTCAGCTACTCCCGGTACTGTGTCAGCATCGGGGATCAAATTAAGGTCCCCGAGGGTGCGACGCCTTCAGCGAGCGAACTTCAGAAGGCCCGTCTGAGGGCTTTGAAAAAGAGATTAAAAAATTAGTAGCTGTGGGGTTGTGTGACGAACACAGACACGGAAGGGGCAGAGGGAAGGGTGGAGGTAAACGTGCCAGGGAGGGATGAGCGGGACCGCTGCTCAGCCTGGGGGCCAAGGGGCGGCCAGGCTGCGGCCATGGGGGAGGCAGCCGCTCTGGGACGCGGGCGCGGCCGCACCTCGGGCCCAGGCCTCCGCTGCCGGCGCCCTCCGCCCGCAGCCCGCACGCTGGGGCGGCCGAGGCCCCCCTTCCCCGCCGCGCAGCCCCCCAGGCCGCACGGACAGGGCCCTCCCCCTCCGCGGCGAGGCTCCCCCGGCGGGGGACACGCGTGGGGCGGCGGGCTGGGCGCGGCGGGAGGGATGATGGCGGCGGCCGAGGCGGCAGTGCCGGGGGGGGGGGGGCGGGGGGGCGGCGGCCGGGGGTGGCTTTGCAGCCGCTCCCCGCCGCGCCGCGCCGCTGTGTGCGGGGCAGCCGCGGGGCGGAGGGCCGGGCCACGCTCCCCTGGCAGGCAGAAGCTAAGCCATGGTTGGTTTCGCGTCTGCTTCCCCCCGCTCCACTGGAGACGCGCTCTCCGCCAGCTGTCGCTCCGCAGGGGATTACACGCGCAACAACTGCAAAGAAGCCGGCGGGGCTCCAGCGCCGTGCTTATGGCGCACGGTTGTACCAGCCCGCTCTGGTAACAGCTGGGTGCGGCACAGCCCGGCCTCCTGATCCAGCGGTGCTCGCACCGCCCTCTTGCCCAGCCCTGAGGCTTTTCGCAGCCCGGGCCGCAGTGCGGGCAGGAGTGAGTGCGGGCAGGCCCTCAGGGAGGCCCTCAGGCAGTACCTGAGGGAGGCCCCCGGGCAGGCCCTCAGGCAGTACCTGCCGGCCCCCGCAGAGGGCAGGGCCGCCCCGCGCCTCGGCGCTCCCTTGGCCGCCACGCGTGTCCGAGCTCCCTCGGCGGCTGCCCCGCTCCCGCCGCGGGTGGGTCCGGCGCTTGGCGGGTCCGTCCCCGCTCGGCGCCGGGCCGGTGGGTGCGTGGCGGCCTCACAGCCGGCAGCGGCTGCGGGCTGCCAGAGCCGTGACATGTGCGGGGAAGGCGGCGCGGCGGAGCGGTGGCTGCCGGTAAGTGAGCATTAGCGTGAGCCCCAGCCGCCGCCGGCCCCGGTGCTGGGCGGCTCGCTCCCCGCTGCGGCGGGCAACCCGCGGCACCGCTTCTGTGTGGCAGGCGGAGCCCTGTTTGAAGAAGCCTCTTCAATAAATTTTCGTTCCAGCACTTCACGCTGAGGAGGTGCAGAGTAGTCTAGACTTCGTTTTGGAGTCACGTGAAAGCGGTATCACAGTAATAAATGCATTTCAAAGAGCTTTAATGATTTTTTTGTTGTTGTTGGTAATTGCTCTTGGGAGTTAATATATGATGTATTTACCAGGATGTACGTTATTTTCTAGGAATGGAAGGAAGAAGGGGAAGAAGAAATAGGATGCTACCAGGTGATCTCTTTTGCCTTGGCTCATTTCCTTCCACCGTGAAAACAGTAAACTTCCTAAAGCTAAAAGCGCGGGAGCAAGGAAAAAGTAGTTTAAACTATTTCACGGAGTATTTTTAACCTCTCTGACAGAGAACCAGACCTCCTCTAACCCAGTACCGTTGTATTTATGCAGCTCTAATAGTACAGTGAGACAGCACATGGCCTTGTAGTCAAAGGTCCGGGTGATTTTTGACATTGTGGGGTGCCCTGCTTCAGCTCTTGACTGTAGTGAATGGTTGCGTACCGGAGCTCAAGTGGGTCAAACAGAAAGATTGGTCAGTATTTCTGTTCAATTCAAGGTAGACCAGGGACTAGAAGTAAAATTCTCCTCATTCATGAGAAGTATCCTGAGAACATGTCTTCTTTGTTGTAAGCTTTTGCTAATTGTCGAATTCACTCTCATTTGCCAGAGAAGTTATCTTAAGTCTTGAAATAGTCACAGGATGGGAGAACTATTCCCTGCTTAATGCGACATCTGACAGCTGTCAGAGGACAGCCATCCTTGTTAATGCCGCATCTGTGCGAGGTAACCAAGAGAAAGTGCCAGCCGTGACTCCGGGTTGGCTGGGCTGCATCAGCCTGCGTGCGGGGGCACGCTCTGGTGGAATTAAGGCTCTGTATGTCTCAGTCCTTTCTTTTAAAGGAGTGGAAATGTACAGTCGCATCTTCTCATTCCCTTTGACGTGGGTTTTGAAGGGATTTGAAGACCGCATCTCTCAACTCCAAAAGGAGACGTCTTGCTCGCAGAATCTACATTCTCTCGATGGCCACCATTGTGTGGCAAAGACATATGCGGTGTTAACGCTGGCTCTGGTCCCGTGAATGAGCCCAGTCACGGGAAAGTCCCATTTAGTGCCTTCCACAGTGCGGATGGAAACTACAGCGTATGGTTGCTCAGTATTGTCAGGATTTTAGTAGTTCTTTGTGTACTTCGCAGCAGACAGCAGGGGTCCTTCAGGTGCTTATGGGGTCTGGGTGGCAACTTCAGCACCTGCCTTTTGGACTTAGATGCTTAAAGGGGCATCTAAGTACCTAACAGTCTTGGAGCTTTAGCATAGATTCAGACGCTTGTTTTCACTTGTTGGAAATTCAGGTGAGACTATCCTTCATGGCTTAAAGGAGTTGCTGATGTGATAGGAAAAAAAAAATATCTACAGCAGTGGTGATACCCACAGTAAGGCCAGATGACCTTAAAGCTAATTATACAGGGTGAGAAATGTGATCGGAATTGTTATTTGTGGACACAATTTAAGGTATTGATTGGATTCTGAGCTATTTCGTCTATCTTGTTTGTATCTTTTAACAATAACAAAATTTCTTATCAGCCTCTGATAGGAAATAGAAGTGAAGGCAACAGTGAGTTTTTAAAGCCTCTGTCTCACGTGTTTCCACTCTTTTAGGCTTCAGTGTTTATTAGAGCACAGCAGAGCATGTCCTCAAAGCTGAATCACCTTTTTCTTGTTTTGTAGCCATTTCAACTTGACAAGAGTTTTCTTCTGAGACTGTGTTTATGTGTGAAAAGGCTGTAGTGCAGGAAAGGAGAGGAGATTTGTGAAGACAGTGGATTCTTCACACCCTTTGCAGGAGTGAGTTGCATGGCTTTTCAGATGCCATAAGGGGAACTGGCTTCTCCTGGGGTAGTCTCTTAGTTTTGATAGCATGCAACTGTGATGGGAGCTGTGGTCACAGGGTGAAAGAAATCTCAGTAGGTGGTATGGTGATCACAAAGATCTTTGTTCCTCTTTCATTTAGTCATGAGAGAGACTTTGATCTAAACTTTGTGTTCAGTGAAGAGCCAAGAGGTGGAGGAGGGAGCAACGTACCTGGGTAATATGTTCAAGAGGATCTTCACAGAGGAGCGTTTGGGTTGCTGTCCTGTAACAACGTTCTGGGTAGAAGAAGATGTTTGGAGATGTTGTGTCCATAGTAGCATCATTGGTGTGACACCAGAAGTTTGATGGTTGGTGCTTCTAGATGCTATGGAAGAGTCCAGGATAAATGTTTGTGGGTTATGTCCTCCATCTGTGTGTAGAAGGGTTCACAGGTCAGAGATATGGTGATGCATACTTTCTAACATGCTCTGGCTGGAGGGGGATCTTGGACAGTGACAACTGAGTGTGGCATTTGAGACTTTATTTGGCCACCTTCCTCGTGTGGCTGGCTTAAGAAAAAGCATCCTTGACATGCTGAACTTGGCTGGCTAGCCTTGCTGGGCCCCCTCTCCAGCCAGTGAAGAGACATTGCTTCTGTGGCAGCAAATGGGAGCGTAAGTCCCTGGGGGAATGATCCTCTCCATTGGGAGTATGGCTGAAAGTCCAAGTAGATAATTCAAGAGCTTGAAGATGGGTAGCCTGTATACATCCTCCCCTTCATCTATTTGCAGTCATGTCCCGGCTCATTTCAGGTTTGCTGCCCGTCCTGAACATTGCTGTTTAGTAGCATGGCTAAAGGAATGAGGACGAGGAAAGAGCAGGGTGCCTGTGACCTCATGGAGGAGTCATTTTCACATGACTGAAAGACTTTTTCTCCCTTTTTCTGATTCTTTCCTACAGTCTATGGACTGTTTTTATCTTTCATTTGTTTATTAATGGTGATGGCCACTGGCATTTAAAACAGAAACAAGAAAACACCCACATTTCATATGACATTAAGCAACAGCAATGATTCAGGGTTCATATATTTTAATAATGTTGGTTAAAGCAGTGTATGTGCATATTTCTTCATAAGCTATTGTGAATATTTATTTTTAAAACATTTTTCTTCATCCTAGCTACTTTACGATAGCTTTTATTTATTCTTCATCCATCACTGTGCTGGTGTTGAGCTTCTGCTTTTATTTCTAGAAAATCTAGTAGAGTGCTATTCTGTTTACTTGGACAAAAGCAGTATATTTCTGACTAATAGGCTGGAAATAAAGCAATAAAGAGCCAGTGTCACAAATGTTCATAAAAGCAAGGTCTGTCAGCTGGGGAAAGAGGTACTGCTGCTTTACTCCGTGTTTCTGAACTGTTAGGGTTAAGTCCTGGCTTGAGCACTGCGGTTTGGATTAGTACTCTGTTTCTGATGTTAGCTAGAATCTGGTGCCTCAGGAAGGTGTGAAACATGGTGTTGTGAGTAATTACTGAATAACCAGCCCAGAAGGATGGTTTTCCTTGGGTCTGTTGGACAAAGATTTGCTTTTTATATATTTTTTTTTATTTATTTATCTTCTACTTCAATAAAACAGTATAGTGGGGAATGTTTCACATTCAACGTAAATGACTTTCTGCTTTTACTCTTAATAGTGGACTATAGGAACATTGTGTTTTGTGACAATTAATTTGGAGTTTAGTGATCCCCCCCCCCCCAAAGAAGGTCTTCTCAGTTTATGGTAGTTTAATTATGTGCATTTTCTGTTTAAAAAAGAGTAGAGTGGCATCTCCTTTACCTTCTCTGTAGCTTTTCTTAATGTGTATTTCTAGTGTGTGCCCCCTTATTTGTTTTCTTTCATTTTGGCCTTTCGTTGCCATGTAATGTGGGAGCAAGCTTAAAATGGTTTCAAGAGACTGTTTCTTAATGCGAAGACTCTCCAGGGCTGTCAGAAATAACTAACAATTAATGCAAGTACCGTTCTAATGCTTGTTTGGAGTTGAGTCACGCTCATGCTTGTAGCATGAATTTGTATTACGGGGAAAACAGGCACCGTGTGCTTGGCTCTATACAGCTTCGCGTTTGAAGAACCATAAGGGAGATCTTAAGTGGGTGAAACCCAGGAGGAGGTAGTAAATAAAACAAGACTGAATGCTAATGGGTGTTTGGTATGAGAGAATTAAGCTGAGTAATCTGAGGAGGTGTTGAAGCAGAGGAAAACAAAACCAAAGTCAAATGTATGCTTGAGACCATATGTGAAGGTTGATGGTTATTTGGTTTGAAATGTATTACGAAAGCAAGCAGAGATGAACCTGTGGTTACAATTGAAAATAAAGCACCTAAAACGTGGTTGAGGCAAGGCAGAATAACAAACCTCTGATTTCCTTAAACTGCATGAGATAAACAACTTGTAAATAAATTTGAAACAAGTTAGGATTTTATCCTGTTTTAAGGAACGGTAGCTTTTAGAAGTGAAAATTACTATGTTTGCTTTACTTCTTGATCGCTTGGCTGAAGACAGATGGCTGGATTTTGCTCTCTGAGACCATAAAGCTGCATTTTGTGAGGAGTTGGTTATCCTGTAATTAGGGGAGAGGCACAACCTACTGGTACAAAGCATAAGAGTTGCATAGTCTGGGAATGAGTGTGATCATGCAAATACCTGGGAAGTTGCTTTAACTTCTAGACAGTGTTTTCAGAGAGAAGTATAGACTCGCTGTTACAACAGTGGAAGCCATGAAAACCACCAAGGCTGGGATAAAAAACCTGTGATTAATTTTGTTATCTTAATAGTCATGTGGTGATCCACACAAAGTGCTAGAGAATTTTAATTTCAAATGGATTGTTACTTTGCTTGCATACTTTCTAAGTAATAAAGCTGAAATTATTTGTAACAGAGCTCAACTGAAGTAGATGGATCTATACCAGCGGAGGATTTGTTCTTCAGGTTTCCTGTTCTGTATTCATCAGAACAGTTGGGAAACTCTTATTTCCATAATATAATGCACTGGTCGTTTTGAGAGCTCATTTCCAAACAACGTGCTAATTGGCACTAAAATAGTGCAGTGCATGTGATGTCCCCTTGTGATTTGGAGTTACAGATGATCATATTTATTAGTGGCTTCAGAAATTAAACCTCTCATGCATATTTTAACTGTGCTTCTGTAAGGACTGAGTGAATAAATGCATCATGTTTTGGATGACGGAGCTCAGAGAGGTTGTTCTTTGTCGCAAGATTTCTGGGCAACTTAGACTTGCAATGGAGATTTCCTTGCAGGCTGTTGTACTCAAGTTTTTGGAGCACTAGGATTGGGTTGCAAAGATGCAATAGAAGGTAATATGTATCCTGGTCTAATTTTGCAGTAAACTAGAAAAAGTTTAGCAGCTTCTTATTGAAGAGCAAAGTAGATTCTTAGAAGGAGGAGCACAGCATATAAACAGATGCCTGAAGCTTATGAACTGAGTTGCATTTCACATAGTTTTTCTTCATGTTGTGTTGCCAAGATGCTATGATTTTATACTGACACTGCTTTACTACATTGTTGAATTTTGGAAGGGGAGCTGGAAAAAGTTTGGACTTTTTATAGCTTAGTAAAGGGCAGTGAGCACTTCAGCAGTTTGGAATTTAGATTGAAAATTTTAACTGGATGTTCCCAAGAAGCTCATCAGAGATACAGAATTGATTAAGGCCTTCCTCCATCCCCCCTTTGCCCTCCCATTTAGGTTTCTGGATCAACTTGATTAGATGAACTACTCTGTTCTTAACTTTTCAGATTTGCTCAGGCTGTCTCCAGGGTAAGGAAGATGACATTGCACTGGATTTCATTTGGTCCACATCAGCGATTTCACGACTGTGAGAACACGGAGTGTGTTTTGCTTTCAAATTAAAGGTTATGTTTTGGTGAGGTCCCACACTCAAGGAGCGATTTCTCCAGCAATTTCTACAGTGAGCGAAAGCCTAATGCATAGTTGTGTGCCAAGACCAATGGTTGCGTTCCTGCTGCTGAAACTATCCTGCCTCGGGACTCACGTCATCTCTGGGCCGACTCTAACATGAGAGACATCAAAGGTATAAAACTGGTGGGTAATTAGATGTTTTACTGATGAATATTGATTCAATTATATAATTTAACTATAATATCTGCAAATGGGAGTGCAGAGTGAAAGAGGCATTGTAGGCCTGTATCTGTGAAATGTGAATTAATTCGAATGATGTACATAGAGAACATTGGAGACTTCGGCAGTATTTTTGTGAGTGCTATATGTGCCTCATTTTAATTGCTTGATGCTATTCTGCCAAGCTGCATGAAATTAAATAAATGGAAACATACAACGGAACAAACAGGAAATGAAATAGTAAGTGGCGTAAGATGCCTCTGGAGAGAATGGTGAGGGATTTGCAGTAATATTTGAGAAGTTATTAGATGTGAGAGTCCCACCTGTGTGCTCCAGCAGCCTCATTTTTCTCACACGTATAAAACTGCATCATGGAGAGGAGTGAAGGTGGGAAAGGCTGTATGCAAGAGAAGCAGGGGCTGGAAGCAGAGGGTTTCAGAGTGGGATACGGAACGAGTGTTGTGTTATACCTCTTCTTTCCCTCTTTTGGTATCCCTCACTGCAGCAAGATTGGATTGGATGGGACATAACCATAACAAAGAAACAATAATTTGTGAATGTTTGAGTCAACAAAGTCTGATTTCCTAGAGTACTGTTCTCTCTTGACCTATCTACCCAAGTTGATATCCATTATCCCCCACTCCCCAGTTGTCCTTATACTTCAGAACCTCTCCAGTTCCCCACCATTACTTGCAGTCTCCCCACACATCCCTGAAAACAGTGAGCAGTACTCAGGCTCTTCCCCTTTGTATGCTTTGAGCCTTGCGTCGTAGATGGTTGAAACTCTTATCAGGCTCAGAATTTATTAGAGGAGCACAAACTGTCAGACTGGATGGTATGTTTTCAGCCATCATTAGTCCAGTAGGAAGGCCAGTTTTGGCTAACCTGGTAGGTTGCGGGTAAACTCTTAATACTGTGCAAACATCAGCAGCAATAAAGACTTGTCCAAGTTCTGTCTTCTGTAAGATGCAGGTGTTGCTATCATCATTAGGGCTTCTTAAGCTGTTTCCTCTAGTGTTCCTTCACCTCTAGCCTTGACATCAAAAATGCAAGCACTTGCATAGGCTAGTTATCATCACTTTTACTGTTACGCTGCCTAACCCTGGTCAATTGGGAAGAATCTGTCCCTTCGTAAATG
Organism: Pelecanus crispus; assembly: GCF_030463565.1. Lineage (NCBI taxonomy): Eukaryota > Metazoa > Chordata > Aves > Pelecaniformes > Pelecanidae > Pelecanus > Pelecanus crispus. The sequence goes on from NC_134643.1 coordinate 53,277,160, forward strand.
GAACTTTAGTATAAGCTGGAATTGTCTGCATTGCTCCTAAAATGCATTAGCTTTGCAGTGCCACAGTTTGGTTAAGGTGGTGTGTTCAGTGTGCTACTGGGATTTGGAGTATACAGAGAGAACCAGTCTGCTGCCTATCAGGCTGGCATATATCGTTAGTCCGTTTTCTGAATGCAATTGTATGTTAAGCCTTATGTTTACATCTTAGTCAATGTGCCTCTTCCCCCCCAAATACAATGGAGTTAGCATTTCTGCTGACTGCAGCTCCCGCTGGAGCTGATTGAGCTAGTATTTCTGTTCTGTAAGCCTCCCGTTTGTGGTTTTCATAAGTGGAAAGTAGTTCTTGGTGCTGATCATGGTTTTTTCTGGCCTAAAATTTCATCCCAATTTCATTTGTACCAGATAACCCTTCTTGAGTTTATCTAGTCTTTTCCAAAATTAAAAAGAAAGCCCTGTCTGTGAAGTTTTCTTAATTCTAAATTGTCTCTGATATTTCTGCTACAGTAAACATCTCTTGCTCTACATGCAGTCTGCTTTTTGTTATGAGTTTAGTATGGGACTCAAGGCATCAAAAACATTTGGCTTATTGAACTGTAAGATGGAAATACTCCTTTTCTATCAGCTCCCTCCTGGTAAGCTGTAGTAAACTCTTAAGCATTGGGATTGAAGTTTTTCATGCCAGCTGCCTTTTTTGTTTGTTGTCTCATCAAAACGTTTAGGGTTCTTTTTGAGAATGAATCTGTGAGGAAAAAAATGTATTGTTTTGTCACTTGCAAAAGCCCATTTAACCACAGTGTCATGGGCTTTGCAGGGTAGGTTTGGCAGAAGTCTGCATTTTTAGAGGATAATGGTTCTTTTGCTGCTTCTATTTAATTCTTGCCAAGTTTAGAAGTCTCTGAAAAGTAAGTGTCAGTAATAAAATTCTGAAAGCTTACCTGTCATCTCTGTACAATTAAACAGTGGATGTCCCATCCTCGCTGAGCAAGCAAGAATGTTGCATCCCAGGGTTATTGGGAGCTCAAACAGACCTTCCTAAGCAGTTCCCTATCGCTGCAGGCTGAGGTTAAATTGCATCCTGAAACAGAAAAGGGAGCTTCTCTTTCCAAAGCACCAAGTGACCACCAGGTTATTTAAATGCAGAAGAAATACAAGCCAGGCTGTGTCAGGAGGTGGGAAGAGGGAAAGCATGAGACAGTAGGGATTTGGACATTGGCCCTGGTGACTGAGAGTGGGAAAGTGCAGGAGGTTGCCTTGGAAGACAGGAGCTCGACTGGAAGATGCTGTGGCTGCTCAGAGATGTGTCTTTGAACCTCTTTTTAGGTCCTCAACCTTCATTCCCCTCTGGTTTCTGTAAGGAGCTACACAAGCATGAGAAAGGGATCCCTGAGAGAGCCTAAATTCTGTCTTTGGAGCAGGGGTTGGGTACCAGGTCTTGCACATTGATTTCTGCCTGTCCACATAACATGAGCACTGCCACTGCATTTGCTCTTTTGAGTTCTCTCACGCAGAGATAAGTGTCTGTTGGCACTGAGATGGAGAGAGTGTTTATACTTCTTGTCTGGTAAAATGTGTATCTTATTTGAGCTCTGAGGAGATGTATTTTTTTTATTCTGTTCTTGCATTGTTTTGGGAAAACATGTTATTAGCAGACATGCACCTGAGACATGATTTAAATAGGATGAAAGTTATCCAAAATGAGAATTGTCTTGAGGTTGGAGGGGTTTTTTGTGTCTTCAGAGGGTTTTGGTTAATGTTTTATGTGATTGAGTTTGTAGGGTGGGCTTTGGTAGTTCTGTACAGGAGGCAGCAAGTATAAATGGTGTGATCTAAAAGCTCAGCCAGTCTAATTTCCCACTGAACTGCTGTGTTAGACACCATTTTCACCAACTGTGCTTGTGGATCCTGCCGACCTTTTAAGCTCCGTTGCTTTATCCACGGCTGCATCATTCCTAAGTATGTTTGGTAAAGCCTTGAGGCTTTGCTGGGGCTTCTGTCAGGAACCATATGCATACCTACCAAGTCACAGTCACGGTCCTGGAGGGTTTGCCATCTGAATTGAGAAAGGCACAGCAAGTAAGTGACATGCACAAGTGGAGGGAAAAGAGGAGGTGAGAACGGGATGGCATGATCAGATGTGGCTTGGTTTGGTGTTGAAATTGGTGGGGAGAGCCACCCTGTCACCAGGTTCAGTCTCTGCTAACACCATCAGGTGCACCATATATTCCTCTGCAGGTGGAACTTCTCAGAAACAGCTTAGCTCCACCCCAGCACCAGTCAAACGATTTCCCCTGGTTCCTTTTACTGAAAAGCTGCTCTAGAACCAAACTCTTTAGCAGTAAAACCCCTGTAATTTTGAGTTTAAATTTATTTGTGCCCATATTAACAAATGTCAATGTATTCCTCCTGGTCCTCTGGTTTGAAGGACTGTTCTCTCTCATCTTGGCTTAGACAAATCACAGTGTTTTTTACACGAACAAACAAGGCTTTTACCTCCTGAGCGTGCTTTACAGTAGAGTTGTTGCTGCAAGTGTGCCTCAGTAGATGCACCTGAAATACTTCTGAGCTCACCAGTTAACAGACCATTAGCAGCACAGTCACCACAGTGTAAAGGCCAGTGCCAGATAACCAGGTTCATGCTCAAGAAGTTTCTTGGGTGGAATTTGCTGCTTGTGCCACGTGGTGTGCTGCCAGCTGCACCCAGGATTTTGAGGAGGCTGAAGAATCCATATTCCTGTGTTTTTTTTTCCGTGGTAGGCTGACCAGAATCATTCACGCTGTCCGTAACTAAAGCACTCTGTGCCTGGACGATGTTGCCGATGGCATACTGTTGCTGCCTGTGACATACAGTGTTTGGTTTTTGTCTGCTTGCATTTGTCAAATGGCTTTGAGAGGATCCCAACCAGCTGAAGAGAGGTGGAGGCTGCTCCTTTGTGGGGAGCTGCTGTCATGCCCAGGCAGAGGAGCTTCTCTGTGAGCAGGGAGGGGAGTCTGTAGCTGAAGCAGAAAGGGACTGTAGTGGGGAGCATGGAGAGTCGTGGCCTCCAAGAGGACTGTGTAGTGTTTGTTGCGATTCAGAAAGCTCCTGAAAAATCAAATCAGGAAGCAGAGACCTGCCCTTGGAGGGGTTCAGTAGGCAAGGGAAGCACAAGTTATAGTCCCTCCTTACTTCTGTTGTCTTCACTCCTCAGTTTGAGTGTTCTAAGTTTTTTTCCTGACACAACCTAGCTTTCTTGAGCTTGACCTAAGTCTGCTGCAGAAAACGTGTGGTGGTCTTTAGAAGGCTCAGTATAATGTGATCTACCTCAAAGCTCTAGCCAACCTCAGAGCCCTTCTCCAAAACAATTCTGAAAACATCATCAGTTGCATGTGCCTGTTCTTGCGGCTGCACTTTCCTGGTCTTATGATGGTGCTGTGCTGACAGTTTGGAATCATCCTGCACTGTAGCAATTCTTACAGGCGCTGCATCTTGCACTGTTAAACCTTGTCTTTTGTTCATTGTCATGCTTTTCTTCCTTCCTGATGCTCAACTCCATGTCCTTGCAGACCAGTCTGAAGGAACTTCCTTAGTAAGGAGCTTTCTGCCTGGTACTTTCCACTTACTTGTTTCTACTTAAGTAGTTTATCTGATTTATATGTCTTACACTTTTGCTGACTTTTTCCACTTTTTCCAGTCTAGCCTGTGTGGTGCTTTGGCAAATGATTTATTAAAATCCAGATAGATTACATTCACATTTTTTGTGGGAATAAAATAAAAAAGAAAGATTTTGGACTAGTGTGACATGATCTGTCTTCTGTAATTAATTTGATTTCCTTTGTTTTCTATTTTTTCCTCAAGATTTGTGTGCTATCTGTAGATGACTGATCTGTCTGTACTACCAAAATGACTTTTTTCCCTCTGTCTTTCCTCTCAGATGTAGGTACCATATTTGGTTTTCTTCAGTCATATGGTACTCTCTCATTTGATGGATTTATTTAATATCCATGCTATCAGCCTTGCAATTTCATGTACCAGTTCTTTCGGTGTTCTGTGATTAAGATTGTTCTGCCACCCAGACTTGACAGCAATAAGCTCTTTGAATTTTGCTTCCATCTCAGTAATTTCTATCTCTGAGAACTCATTCTTATTAGCTGTCATGTGTCCGGTCCGCTGTTCAGCATGAGTTTGTTTTTTGAAAATGAGTGGAGATAGTAATTTGTTTTGGGAGCGGTTGTACATTTCATGTGAGGTCTACCCTACTCCAGTTAAGAACTTCACACTTCTTTCATGTGCTGTGTGGTGGGGTTTTTTGTTTGTTTTTTTGTTTTTTTTTTAATGAAAATGTGGCTAAAGGACTGTCTCATACTCTATATTTTACAGTCTGTCTGGTTAATTTTCAGCAATAGTGCCATCATCTCTGTATCTCATGAACTCTGAGGACATAGGTGCCTGTGAGTTTTAGGACAGCAGCAGGAGTTCAGCAGTTTCCCTCTTCCACATGTGAGATCTCTTTTTACTGTTTCTCCTTCACTTGAAATAAGCACCCAGTTGGGCCTGGACCCTTCTCTTACAAGACTTTCTTCCTTTGGGGTAGAGGCTGATTTAATAGCTCTGGCACTCCTTTCTTCAAGAAATTCAACTTCACTGCACACATGTCATGGAGGATCTCTGCTTTTTTAATGTATTTGTGGATGTAAAGAAAATGATTGTGGGAGAGCAGAAGGATGATGTGGGTTGTATTGCAATAACAAACAAAACAATGAGAGCAAGTGCATGCACTTCTGTAACAAGTACGATGGACTGCAGATAGATCTTTGCATTAATCTGAAGCTAGATACTTAGTTTAGCATTGGGCCTTTTGTGACCTACTGTGGAAGAGGCCCAATATTTCTGAAATACTCCAGGGCAGCTCCACTGTCAGTGAAGCAGATCACAAAATAAACCCCAGAATTTTCAAGTGTTTCTGTGGAAGAATTTGAATGCATTGATCTATCTTTCTGGGTTTTTTTAGAAGTCTAGCAATTAGAGGCTTTGCAGACTTTCAGTGTCAGCTTTTTCTTTCTGAAGAAAGTTCACACACAAAGGGTGATCTGATCTTGGTGTGGGTGCAGAAGCAGCATGCTTTTTCAAAAAATTTAGCCAGCTCTAATTGCTCCAGGCCAAGGACCTAGCTATATAGTGAGTCCTGAATTAATCTAAACTGCACCAGTCTAATTCTGTATGGACAATTCATGGATGCTTTGTTACCTTCTGCAAGCAAATTAAAACCGCAAAGCAGCAGGGAGGCGTTTTTAGTTTTCATCTGGTGTTTCTGTGGAAATGCAGAAATTAAGAAAGGGTACCTCGCTTAAAAGGGCACAGAAACAATTGCATGTGGGATGCTGCAGTTGCTAGCTTTACTCAAAGGTCTGTGTCTGCTGCTGTGCGCAAGATGTGTTTGCTGTGAGCCATCCACCCAACAAACTGCAGCACTCTGGCAGCTGAAGCAGTTTGTGACCTGAGGAAGAGGATGAGGGCTTTACTGTACTAGCCTGGTTGTAAGTCAGGTTTGTTGTTTTCGGCATCATGCAGCACCTGCCAATTGGCCTTTCTCCTCTGGAGAGGGACAGAAGAAGATACAGAAGTGGAGGTGAGCAGTTACTACTCAGTGTGAGAGGAGGTTAGGAAAGTAGGAATAAGGAGATAGTGTTGAGCAGTGGGACGACGATGACCACATCTTGTGTCCTGGCGCAGGAATGCAGTTGGGTTCCAGCTGTCGGTGTGTGATCAGACTACAAAAGAAGATGGTAGAACTGGCCTTGTGAAAAACCTGCTCAGTTCTGGCAGGGTTTGGTAGCCCCACTGCTGTGAGATTCAGACTGTACTATGCTGTTCCTGAGTCATCTCAGCAGTACTGCTTTTTCTAGACATTGCCTGACCTTGTGAGCCCTGGTAGGACCAGGTCGGGTCCATGAAGAGGTGCTTGGGTTTCTAGGGAGTTCATCAGGTTGGAGCACTAGACCTGAAATGAGTCCAGATATTCATGCTACACTAATGTTGAGTTAGCCAGTCTTCAATGAACTGGAGTGCTGAAGGATTCAGCGCAGATCCACCTGTGTCTTTGCAGACATCACCACAGGTCTGTTAGGGCAGGAGACAAGTTCTTGTGAACCAGAGCTGATTCCATGTGGACTGTGGTTTTGCTCAGAAAGCCACACCTTTTTCCATTATACCTTATCATTAAGGTTCAGGTACCCTAACCTCAATTTTATTGGAGAAAATGGAGATCAGTTCCAAAAGTAACTGGCTGGGGAAAGTGGTGTTCCCAGAACAAACCGCACACACTGTAAAACAAGGGCAAGTTGGATTAGCTGGAGCTGCATCTGCAGTAGGTGGCTGTTTTGTCTTACCAAGACTAGTGTGTGTGTATGATGGGGTTTTTTGATGACATTCAATATATTTATGGAAGAATTCTTCTGATAGGTAGAGGTGAGCCTATAGGAAAAGTTTTCAGATACATGTTTTTAGCTGTTTTCTTAGTATTCAGGAAAGGACAGATGTTTGATTATACGTGTATTATGTGCCATGATCATGTTATACAAGTGCTAGGTAGGCTTCAAGCGTTCTGCGGCTTGCTTACTGGGAGCCAGCAGAACTTAATGGCATTTTTCCTTTTTTCACTGTAGATGCAGTCAACTTTCTTTCTACCTTCAGGATCATCTGAGAAAGAAAATCTGACTAGCTCACTGCTATTGCATTCCCATTGACAGTCCCCCTGATCTCTGACTCTCCCCGTTTCACACCAGATTTCTGTCTTCCATTGTTCTGCTTTACAACTGGAGATTGTTGTATAGTGTTGGGAAGTTTTACATCTGTGGTAAATGTGAGCATGAAGAATAGATGATTTGTGGATGCAGAAAGAATGCAGTTACCTGTTTTCTATTTCTATCAAAGAACAGTCTCAGCCTGTAATATACACTGGAGGCATACCCCTTTAAGTGTGAGTTGAAGTCCTTGCTAAATTATTACATTTGCTTTCTTCTATTCTGTCCATATTGCCTCAGCTTCATGTGGACTGAATTTTAGCCACCATGCTTAGCCAAAACTATAAAAGCAATTAGCAGTTCCTCTGGATGGTCAGGCATATAGGAGAGAGCATGATGAGAAGTTGCCACTGAGGGTGTTGTAAAGCACGTCATCTCTGTGTGTGCATTGACAGAAATGGATGTCCAGGAAGAACTTTCCCTGTAAGAGCTCTTAGCTGAAAATGTTTCCTTTACAGGTGCCTGTAATTGTCTCTTGCTGTGAAGAGAGAGAACTGAAGCAACGGCAATTCTGTCAGTTTTAGAGACTTAAAGCATGGAGGACAACTATTAGATGTTATAACCTGTATAGCTGGGTGTTGTGGTTTTATTTTTTTTCCCCCCCTGTTGGTGGGAGGAAATGGTGGAGCAGTTTTGTAGACACTACTAATGCTCGGTTTCTGGAGTGGCACTGGATTTGATAAAAACCTTATAAGAGATCCTGCAGTTTAACTCTACAGGATTCAATAGAACTATGAGGTTGATTTATGTAAACGGTATTTGAAAGGCTGGAGAGGATGACTGGCAATGTTTGCTTTCTTTCCTTAAAGAAGAATCAACAGCAGGATGCAGAACTTAAGAGTTTTGCGATTCAGAAGTTTTAGGCTATGGTAGCAAATTAGAAGATCAAATGGCAGCAGTACTTTAGTTTAAAAAACAAACCAAAAAAACCCTCACCCAAAACATATGGAAAGATGGTACTGTAGGATATTATAATTTCTTTTGTCCTAAAATATCACTTTGATATATAAATAGTATCATTTATGAATGAGAAGCTGCCGAGTTGTATTTATATTAGTGTGAGAATTTCATTTCTCTTGCAGTTTTGTTTACTGGAGGCCACCATAGTTTGTACAAGCAGCTATGTGTGTGTGGTAATGACTAATAGGGTTGCCGTTGTTGGTATATGTGTATTGAATCTCTTAAAGCTATTAGTTTAATGCTTTAGGTTTATTCTTAAAAATGTAGAATTAGATTCTTGCTTAAATAGATAACAAACATAACCTCAAGGAAATAAAATACTTTGTAACATATTAGAATCTTATGGATGCTTAAACTAAAACTGTGTTTGCAAACAAGTTTTTTTAAATCTGATTAGCTCTTCATTGAAGTCTCTGCTCTGTAATATTTGAATTGTCAGAGACCACAGGGAATACCTCTTTCCGTTGTAATTAAAATTGAACAGGGGCATGTTTATGTTACATCTTTGAACACCCCTCTTTGAAAGCATGCAAGAGAGCCCCCTTCGGCAAGGGAAATGCTGTAGGCAAATGTAGTGTATATTGGTACAAGAATTTGTTTTTTAAGGAAGAAAGCTTAGAGACCAAAGTTTGACAACAGCGGAGATGATAACTGAAATGACAATTTCTTAGGCAAATGCACTAACCTAAAATCTATATAATTGATCATGACATAAGCACAATAAAATAAAGGTTAAGAATCACAAAATCTCATCAACCAAAAGCTCTGAAGTGGTTGGAGGGAAAGGGGTTGTGTGGAGCAGAGCGGATAATTATTCAGATGCCTGTGATCTCTCCAGCACAAACTCTTTTCTGTGCTGCCACTGAGGTCAGCATTTCTTAGCCTTTTTCAGTCTCACTTCTGTAAAGGCACTTGAGAAATCGTGGTTATATTGTGAGGGTGAACAGGTTTTAAGTTCAGTAGGCCATTCCCCCCATCCCTAAAGGCTAAAATGAAGCGTTTTTCTTTTTGGTCCTATTTTGAGAGAGCAGAATCTGTTCTGCTCCTCCACGTCCCCAGAGCTCTGCATTGCTGTCACCAGGGTTGTTTTCCTCCCTTGCCCCACTCTAATCTGTAATTCCTTGTGGGTGACGCCACGACATTTAACTTCCACCTGAGATTTGAGAGTCTGGGTATAGCGTTGAGTCTCAGTTTCTTTCCAAAAAATTTGTGGTGTTGCACCTGGACGCGGTTGGGCATTGCACTGGGTGTCCCTGGGGGGTTTTGAGGGTGGGAGGCTGCAGTGGTGGCCTCTGTGAGAAGAGGCCGGGGGCTGCCCTGTGCTGGACGCGGCCCACTCCAGTGGACCCACCGCAGGACACAGCTGAGCCCATCAGCCACGGGTGTTGCACCTCTGTAAAAAACTATTTAAACAGACAGAGAGAGGAGGAGGAGGAGGAGGGGAAAAGTGTGGCAAACAGCAGAGGGAAACAGAGGTCAGAGAAGAAGGAGGAGGAGGAGGAGGAGGAGGAGCAGGAGATGCTTCATGGTGCCTGAGCAGATACTGCAGCCTGAGGAGGAGCCCACGCTGGAGACAAAATGTTTCCCTGAAGGACAGCAGCTTTCGGGAAGAGCCCCCACCAGAGCAGGGGAAAAGTGTGAGAGGAAAGGGGTGGTGGAGAGGAACCAGTGTGTACTGACTGTAATGCCCCTGTCCCCCAATTCCCCCTGTGCCGCTCAGGGGTGGGAGGATGGCGGGGTCTGGAGGAGTGAAGTTGAGTCTGGGAGGGAAGGGGGGAAGGGTGTTGCTTTAATGTTTATGTTTCTCTTGGCAATAAATTGAATTTTCCCCATGTTGAATCTGTCTTGCCTGTGAAGGTAATTGGTAAGTAATATCTCTGCTTTTATCTCCACCCACAAGCTTTCTTACCCTGTTTTCTCCCCCGTCCCACTGAGGCGGAGGAGGAGTAAGCAAGTGGCTGGGTGGGCATTTGGCTGTTTGCCAGGGTTAACCCACCACAAGCATAAAGTTCTGGAGGAAGAGGCAGATAACTGGTCTGCCTTCTTATGGCAAGAAACCTTAGCTGTATATTGTACCATTTGGTGCATGTTAGGAACACTTATTCTATGAAAAGCAACAGCAGCAGAGATCTGGTTGAATTCCTTAAAAATGACAGTATGAAATAGTCTTGTACCGTTTTAAATTTCAATACATTTTTGTTTTATCTGGAATTTTGCTTAACCTAGATTCCCTCTCATCTTCCCTAGTTACTGTGGGTAGTTGAGAAATCAGTCCCATGGCCAGGCAGGGCCGCGGGCAGCGGGAGACTGGCACTCCTGTCGCATTGCTGGGGCAGGGACTGATGGCCCCAGGGGGCTGACATGGGGTCCTGGGACCTGGGCAGGGTGGGGGGAGCTCCAGGGGACTGGGCAGGGACAGTCAGGGCTGGGGGTGCCCTTGGGGTCCTGACAAAGCCTGTCTAATATTTTGTTGATGTTTGTGACAAAAGACTTGTAGCAGTTTAAAGAAAAATAATTCTATTGTAAAGTTGCACTGACTTCAGTGAGCTTATGGATGGTATTAACTCTGCAAGTATCAGTTTGCATGACTTGGACTTGGATTTTTAAGAGGTATTTCTCATAAGTTCAGTATAAAGCAGGATGAGACATTAGGGATGTTTGCAACATGAAACAGATGGCTGTTTCTTTGGAGGAAGCTAGTCAGAGAATTGCAGCTCCGTCTAATTAAGCAGTTGACAGGTTGAGTCATCTTTTCTGAGCAGTCTGCAGCAAAATTTAAAACGCTAATCCTGGAAATAAGCATAATTTTGGCCATGCAAGTTGCTTCATTGAACTGAATGGGATCTCTCCAGTGATCAGTCACATGTGCTGAAGTGTTTCCAGGATTTGCATCTTTAATCTGTAAAGATTTACAGTAAGGTTTTTCAAGTTCAGGGAGTCTAATTTCTGTTGTCTTTCTGTGATACTGAAGGCCTTAAAGCCACAGTCCTGGGAAATATGTAGACACTTAACTTCACCCCCACAAACTTCAGCAGCCCAAGCCCACTTTGGTACTAGTATCTAGACAGTGCACCACAGTGGGCTATTAAGTGTTCATCTGTTGAGGTTCTACCCTTACTTGCTGAATGTGCAGGTTTTTCAAAAGTATTTTTGTTTCTAGCAGGACTTTCAGAGGCACCAGGACAGGTCAGCTGTCTAACCACCAGGTTTTTGAAAGGAGGATAGACATTTCAATTACTAAAAATGCTTTTAATATCCACCAGGTGCCTCTACATCTTGTGAGCTCGGTTAAAAGTTTGAAATTATATTAAGCCCAGGTAACTTCAAGCAATTTGGGGGGACTTGACTTTGATAAAGATTTTGAAACATCCCTGAAAATGTTTGTTGAGGCAGAAGAAGTGTTGCTTCAGTTTTGGCAAGGGAAGGTGGTTTGCTCATAGCAGGAAGCAGTTACGGTATAGGAGAAGGCTGAAAAGTGCATGAACTTGTCTTTTCTGTTCTTCTTTGCCTTTGAAAAGCGTAGGTGTATCCATTAAAATACATCAGGTTTTATCTTCCTCATTTTGAAATCTACGAATTTAAAGTAGCGGCACTTAAACCTTTTGCTCCTCGTTTCAATTCTAGAAATACTTGTTTGAAGGACCGTGTACTTGTACCTCTTTCTTCTTCATGTTGCTGAGGACAGAATGACAGTAACACTTAACATTTTCTATCCATATAAGAAAACTTCAGGATTTCTCTCTCATATTATGCATGATCATAGTGAGTAAAGTGGAGTTTGAGGTTTGCTGAATTATAAAACATAGCTGTTTGATCTTGTATGAGTTTGTTGATCTGCTTTGTAGTGGATCAAAAAAGGGCCATTTCTCATTATTTTGTGCTTTCCTAGATGACATATTTTGGTATAGTTGTGTGCTATTACTATGAGAAGTATGGAGAAAGCCATGGGTTTTCTGTTCTCTGGCAGTATGTGTAAAATCAAAATGAACCGTTAAAATTAGCATGTGGTGGTATATATTCTAATCCAGGTAAAGGTTTTGTTTTGAATAGGTGCATTTCAAATTGTCTCTAAGAGCAGAAAAGCTTTTAATACATGGCTTCTGTTCACCTGTGTTGATTTTTTTTTTTATTAACAGGTTGTTACTTAACATTATAATTTATAGTTCATTGATACAACACTGTCAAATGTTCTGCAGTGCTTTCCACAGTTTAACAAAACAAAATTTAAGATATTGCCAAAGGACTGGTACCTGTCTCTAGAGCAACTAGGTGAGAATTACTGCAGAGATGTATCTCTTTGAAGTACCCAGCCTTCTTGGTGAAGTACAGATATATTTGATAAAACTATACATTTCTTCACCTTACTTTTGTTTTTACAAATGTCTGTGTCTTGCTGCTTAGTTCTTCTAAATGCGAGATGTAGGAAGTGGAACAGATGTTTGGATAACTACTTACCTAGCTCATGAAAGAAATGCGTAAACTGATACTTTCATTGTTATAATGAAACTATCATTACATTTGCTTGTGAGGTTTGAATTGGGTTCTTAACAGGAGCATGTTCAACAGGCAAAAAAAAAATTAAATGGCATAAAACATCATGTGATGTTCAGATAATGAAAAATGTATCACTTAACAGTGTTTGCATTATTCAGAGTTATACACATACAAGTGTCTGCTCTAATCCCTCGCCAGTATGTTGTCTTGGTAACCAGCTACCTGCACACCTGCTCGGCTTCTGCAAGTGAGGGAAAATGGATGGTTATTGGCCACAAATATATTGAAATGGAATATAAAAATCTAGCAGAATATTAATATTTAATAAGGCTGTGCCTTCTAACTTCAGTGTTTAGTCTCTAGCAGCAAGTTTTATACCTGAACAAAAAGAGATTTGACATCATTTGTGTTGCTTCTTTCTGCAAAGCAGGGAGAAGTCAAATTCAAATTCATACCTAAAGATCCTATAACACAAAGAAAGAATATCAGCGGTGAGTATATTAAAATAATACCATGTTATGCTAGTGGCAGTTTATTGAGTGAATGTTTTGGAGTAACTAATAACTGTTGAGGAATTAATCACTTTTCAAAACAGTTCCTGTTTGTCACTGAACTAAATTGTCAGTTCCATACAGGTACTGACCCGAGAAACAGAAATTGGGGATGAAGATGAAGTGCTGGTAGGACTGGCCCTGAAAATATCTTCTGCTTTGGCTGAACTTCATTGGCAGGTCTTTACCTTAACTTGAAATAATTTCTCCTGGTATAAATACGACCTTCTGTTGGATCCCAAGAACTTAACACTGGGACTTTAGGAGGTGATAAAGAAGGCGTAGAGGCTTGTCCAAGCTTTTTGTTCTGTAAACTCCAACTTTATGAATAACTGCTAGAAAAATGGGATTTTTGACTGACTAGTACTTTCTAACTAGATCTACAAAAATCTAAAGAAAGCAAAAAGGTGAGTAAAATACCTAAACAGGTGAGAATAGGTACCTAAACAGTCTTTGGGCGCAGAGGCACCTGGTGTACAATAGCAGCCAGAAATGAGCCAGAGAAGTTACGGGATTGTGATATGTGTGATGCTATCTGCATAGTGATTGTACCCCCTTAAGAAATGTCTTCCTAATGCATGGTCAGGGTGAGCTTACGCTTACTGACTGCTGTAGTTGTAAACCTTTGCTGATATATATATACACCCACATACATATGTATAGTCACAGATGACAAATAAAATGCTATAATGCTGAAAAGGGCAACTACTTGAAGTTAACCAGGTGCTGATTTAGATTACAGATTGTCTACAGGCTATGATAATGCATGACACTCCAGTATTTCCTAAGTCGAGGATATTCTGAATGTCCGTTCATATGGTATTACATACAGTTCTGAAGGTGTAGAGGAGGCCCGGGCAAGATTTTGGGTCATGGGACCACATGACTTCAGAAGGATTTCTCCTCGTAGTACAAAAATGGGATGCGTTTATGCCTTTGTTTATTCTTTCAGTTCTGTTCTAAAATATTAAGCGTTAGGAAATGAAAAGTTATATGGAGCTAGAAGATCAGCTTTTTTTCTAAAAGGCAGCCTGAACCTGTGTTCATGTTAAGGTGTAAGTGGCTTGTTCTAATAACTACCCTGGTGCTCCTTTAAAAATGCCCATTACATCATTTAGTTTTGTAATGCAGGGTCTTATATAAATTTCTGGTACAAAGAGTTGAACTGTGTGATCTGGTAAGGTGGAATGCAGCTTCCAAAAAAGGGCAGGAAATTTATTTTCTAAATTATGTGTAAACATCTTTCATTCAAAAGCTGGTTTTAGTCTTATTGTTTCTGTTCATATTTCAGTAGCCTTGACAGCACGCTAGGTACTGCCAATGCAGAGGAAGACAGTTTCATTGCCCTAATGTATAGTTCTCATTGTTTTTGCCATGTGTCTTGTGCAAATGAATCATCACAGGAAGAGTTTCAAACTTTAGCTATACTTACTCCTGTGCTTGCTCAGAAGTTTTTACAAGATCTGTGATCTAAGATGAACTGGATCTTTTTTTAGGATTGTGTGTGTGGGTATGTGTGTAATTTATATACATACACAAATATAAAAATGGAGTCTTGTAGATTTCACATGGCTAAGGCTAGCTATTAATACAGATCTCGAAGAGCGAATCTAATGTTATTGTATTGGCAGTTCTGAAAGCTGAGGGTCATGACAGTTTTATATGAATTGTGATTTTCTTTCCTTTTGTAATTCTCTAATACTGTAGGAATACACTTGTTCAGATGTACTGCTTTTGGCATTAGCTTGGTAGGCTTGGAAAAGTGAAAGGACAATTTTGATTGTGTTGTACTTTATGGGTTATGTGGTAACAAGCCCAAAGATTTTGTTAACTTTCAGATTTATGCCTCAGGATAACCAGATTGAAGTGGTTTTACTTTCACAGGAATGTGAACTTAAAAAAATGACAACATTTTGAAGTATAAATCCAAACCCTGTAGTTCAGAAGTATGAGAAAGCATTGCTCTCGCTTTTAGGTTGGTTATTCCATCTCAGCCATATGGGAAGGGCATGTGCAACAGTGAATCTAGTTAAAATTACACCCTTAGTCATCCTACTCCCCTCTACTAAGACCTGGTGAGACACAGCTGGAGGGTTGAGTCTAGTGCTGTCTTTCCCAGTACAAGATACGGACTTACTGGAGTGAGTCCAGCAAAGGACCATGAAGATGATGAAAGGGCTTGGAGCATCTGACATACAAGGAGAGTCTGAGAGACCTGGGAGCATTCAGCCTGGAGAAGAGAAGCTCAGGGGGATCTTACCCATGTGTCTAAGCACCTGCTGAGGGGGGATTAAAGAAGATGGAGCCAAGCTCTTCTCAGTGGTGCCCAGTGACAGCGTGAGAGGCAATGGGCACTAACTGAAATACAGGAAATTCTGTTTTAATGCAATAAAAATTTATTCTTTATGGGTGATTGAACACTGGACCAGGCCGCCCAGAGAGTTTGTGGCATGTCCATCCTTGGAGATACTCAAAACCTGACTGGACGCAGCCCTGAGCAACCTGCTGTAGTTGACCCTGCTTTGAGCAGGGGCTTTAGATGAGGTGACTTTCAGAGGTTCCGTCCAATATGAATGATTTTGTTAAATTACTCAGAAAGACATTGGTAATTGTTTGTATCGGTTCTGTTTACTCTTTCCTCCTGTCAAAGCATAAGCAGTTTATCTCTCACGTTAATGAACTGATGGTGGTCACTGTTAATGTAACACTGGCATCCAAAGGTTACGTTTAAAGACAAGTTATGTACATTAAACAAATCCCTGTTTCCAAAATGTGTTGGGATGATGTGCTTAAACTCCAATGTCCTTTCATTCCCAAAAGCTGAGTGTATACTTGCTTCATTGCTAGGTAAGCGCTTAGGAAATCAGGCTCTCTGGCATGCTGAAATGAATCCCCTCACATGTGCACCCGCAGCGTGCAAAAAGCATGGCAGTGCTGCATGTGGAGGCTTTGGGCACAGGTGTGTGTCTAACTCCCTTGGCTTTTGGAAATTCTAGTTATTATCACCAAAGGATGTTATAAATTCCCTTCCAACAGCACTCTGTCTATCTGCTGGGTGAAGTAGGCAGGCAGGGTTTTGGAGACGGCTAGCCCCAAGATCGGTCCAAAGGTCTTTTTTGCCATATTCAGCTGAACTATTTTTGCCTGTATCTTTAATAAAAATGTGAAAGCTTTTAAAAATGTTTGTTGATTATAAACTGTGGATGTCAAGAGTCAGATTAAAAGGTAAACAGTGAAATAAAAGGGCAATATTTAAGGGCTGTATTTTCAGAACCAGCCTCTCTGCATATGTTTCATCTCCAACCTGTAATCGTCAGCAGCTGCAAGGGAGAGGGGATATGAATGTTATTATTTAGTGTACAAACCTAGTTCTGAATAAACCCTTTCTTGCAGATGTGTTTCTGGGCACCAACAGAAAAATCTCATTGTGAAGTGTTAGCACCATTTTATTATGCAGGATTGTCATTGACAGTGCACTATGGAGAGGAGCAATTTGCTTGTGTAAGTGTAGGATAAAGTGCCTTCAAGTTAAAAAAAAAAACAAACCAAACAACAGAAAACCCAAACCAACAAAACAAAACCCAAGTCATAACAAAAAGCCAGAAGTACACTGTCTAGAATGCTGCTAATGACAGAAATTAAGTAATTTTATACTAAGATGGAAGTTAGGTGTGCAGCTTCAGGAGGAACACATTTTCGCTACAGTACACTTTGAAGTACTGGTGTAAATGTAGAAGTGACTAACAGCTCCAGGTGTGCAGTTTTGGCAAATCAAGAGTAATTTGCTTCCCACATCTATTTGCGTTGCTGAGTATAGAATCATAGAATCATTTTGTTTGGAAAAGACCTTTAAGATCGTCCACTCCAACCATTAACCTAACACTACCAAGTCCACCACTAAACCAATTAAGGGTAGAGTAGCAATTTCATGTTTCCTGGCTTGGTGGCTGCATTATTTTTTAATTAAAGTAAAAACTAGGAATCATTAAGGTTGGAAAGGATCTCTAAGATCATCAGTCCAACCATCAACCCAACACCACCATGCCCACTAAACCATGTCCCAAAGTGCCACGTCTACCCATTTTTTGAACACTTCCAGGGATGGTGACTCCACCACCTCTCTGGGCAGCCTGTTCCAATGCTTGACTGCTCTTCCCATGAAGAAATTTTTCCTAATATTCAATCTAAACCTCCCCTGCTTGAGCCCATTTCCTCTCGTCCTATCGCTAACTACTTGGGAGAAGAGACCAACACCCACCTCACTACAACCTCCTTTCAGGTAGTTGTAGAGAGCGATAAGGTCTCCCCTCAGCCTCCTCTTCTCTAGGCTAAACAACCCCAGTTCCCTCAGCCGCTCCTCATAAGGCCTGTGCTCCAGACCCTTCACCAGCTTCGTTGCCCTTTGGACACGCTCCAGCACCTCAATGCCTTTCTTGCATTGAGGGGCCCAAAACTGGACACAGTATTCGAGGTGCGGCCTCACCAGTGCCAAGTACAGGGGGACAATCGCTTCCCTGCTCCTGCTGGCCACACTATTCCTGACACAAGCCAGGATGCTGTTGGCCTTCTTGGCCACCTGGGCACACTGCTGGCTCATGTTCAGCCGGCTGTCGACTAACACCCCCAGATCCTTTTCGGCCAGGCAGCTTTCCAGCCACTCTTCCCCAAGCCTGTAGCGTTGCATGGGGTTGTTGTGACCCAAGTGCAGGACCTGGCACTTGGCCTTGTTGAACCTCAGACAGTTGGCCTCGGCCCATCGGTCCAGCCTGTCCAGATCCCTCTGCAGGGCCATCCTACCCTCCAGCAGATCAACACTCCCACCCAGTTTGGTGTCATCTGCAATCTTACTGAGGGTGCACTCAATCCCCTCATCCAGATTGTTGATACTAAACAAGACTGGCCCCAGAACTGAGCCCTGGGGAACACCACTTGTAACTGGTCGCCAACTGGATTTAACTCCATTTACCACAACTCTCTGGGCCCGGCCACCCAACCAGTTTTTTACCCAGTGAAGAGTACGCCCGTCCAAGCCATAAGCTGCCAGCTTCCTTAGGAGAATGCTGTGGCACATGGTGTCAAAGGCTTTGCTGAAGTCCGGGTAGATGACATCCACAGCCTTTCCTTCATCCACCAGGCGGGTCACCAGGTCATAAAAGGAGATCAGGTTGGTCAAGCAGGACCTGCCTTCCATGAACCCATGCTGGCTGGGCCTGATCCCCTGGTTGACCTGCACATGCCTGTTGAGTGTACTCAAGATGAACTGCTCCATAATCTTCCCCAGCACAGAGGTCAGGCTGACAGGCCTGTAGTTCCCCAGATCCTCTTTCCGGCCCTTCTTGTAGATGGGCATCACATTGGCAACCCTTCAGTCATCAGGGACCTCCCCTGTTAACCAGGACTGCTGATAGATGATGGAAAGTGGCTTGGCAAGCTGCTCTGCCAGCTCCCTCAGTACTCTCGGGTGGATCTCATCCGCCCCCATAGACTTGTGAGCATCTAGGTGGCGTAGCAGGTCATTGACTGCTTCCTCTTGGATTATGGGGGCTTCATTCTGCTCCTCATCCCTGTCTTCCAGCTCAGGGGGCTAAATACCCTGGGGATAACTGGTCTGGGTATTAAAGACAGAGGCAAAGAAGGCATTAAGTACCTCAGCCTTTTCCTCATCCTTGGTGACAATGTTCCCCCAACATCCAACAAAAGATGGAGATTCTCCTTGGCTCTCTTTTTGTTGTTAATGTATTTGTAAAAAACATTTATGACTTCCTGTGCAGTATTGCTCAGATTTTAGAGCATGTTGTGATTATTTGAGCATTTTGCTGGGTCCATTTCTGGACTTCTGAGCATATAACCTCTAGAAGTAACTTCAGATGCACTTTGGTCCCAAAGTGATCTCAAGTGATATATAATGGGGACAAGTGTAAGGGCATCACTTTTGCTTCTCATTACATCTTTGTTCTGTGGTTGTTTCAGAAGCATGAGGAGGTACTAGTAGTTTTTCAAAGGTTTGTACATACTGTGTCCTGACAGCTTTACCTGTAAAGAAGTTGCTAGTCATGCTCTAACATAAGGCCTTCCTGAAACAATTATGTAAGTCTAAACTAGTTTCCATAAATATATTTTAATCTATGTGATAATACTTCTATTAATCAAAACTCTGAAGATGAAATTTGATGGTTGTGTGTGGAAAACTGAGATATAGGAAGGGGAAGAATGGTCTGTGTGCAGTTAATTTTGGTCGGCGCTTGCAGACAGCAATGCAGCTGCGAAGGTCAGATTTGACAGAACCACCTCAGTACCTATTTTCCATTGGAGTAATTGATGTGAAGGAAGTGAGATTAGCCTTTAACTTTCATATGATGTCAGCAGCATATTTAAGCACATATTTATGTTTCTTCCTGTTACCAAGACATTAGAGGGATAGGTGGTAATGACCAAATTAAAGCAGTTTTCCAGGGGTGGCTGCACATCAGCTGATTCCTGCACTGGGGTTGGGTGCTAGAGCAACACATCCCGTTAGCTGTGCAGCCGTCATTTCCTTCCTTCTGACTGAATGCTCCTCTGGTTTTGGGACCTGCCACCCCAAATCCAGACAAGTAAGGGTGAGGCTGGTTTGGATGTTATTAAACTCCTAGTCTATCGGATTGTCAGCGTATATGCATAAGGCCAGGACGTCTGATTCTTTCTTTATTTCTAGTGACTTAAATTTGACATTGCTGCCTGAAGAGTGTTTATTTTCTTTAAGGAGAAATGCTTTTGAAAAAACAGTTTGTTTTTCAAAGATGAGATCATGGTGAAAATAGCACTGCAGCTATTTTACCACTGATGATACTGATAGACTTTCTATCTTTTCTTTGGTCATCACTGTGGTAAATCTGTTAGGATTAAAAATGAAGTGATCGGTACAATCTTATAAGAAAAAAGACAGTTATGGGTTTGTTTGAGTCTTCGAACAAAGCCTGAGTGAAATGTTGAAGGTGAATAAGTTTTATACTGTTAATTCTAGAAGATCTTTGCTTTGATTTTAAGACCAAGCTAGATTTTGATTTTAATGATACATCTTGAAAGCACACAGCACAGATGAAGCCTTTGTGAGTTGGTCTGCTTATTTTACTGTAGTTGTGGTGTTCTCTGCACTGCTCCGTGACCATTTGGAAAATGGTTGGTATAAATCACTGGTCATATGAAGGAAGCAAAAAAGGCATTTTCAAAGGAAATTTAAAGGTTTCAAAATATTCACAGTTTGTAGAAGCCCTGCACTTTAAGTTACAAGGACATACTCAATTATAAATGTTAGTTGTATTAATCTGATTTAGTATTTTTATGGGATATGCAGTCTTTATTACTTTATTAGCAGACCTTGAGAAAGCATGAAACACCCCCCCCTTTTCATATTAGCATATAGTTAAAATCTAATTAAGGCAGTAGCCATTATACAGGGTCATAATTTACAATTTAAAACAATTGCCTTGTAAATCAACTAAATATGCATTAAAACAAACAAAAAAACCTTAGCAATTCTTGACCTTTTAAAATCAGAGTAATCAATCCAGGCTTGTTTTCTGCTTTAATGCATCCTGGCACCTCAAGTTTGAATGCCAAATGGTGTTTCTTTCCTCCTGTGTGGGTCTGAGGACATTCGGTGTAGAAGTTAAGCAGAATGACAGCTTGCTTTGTCTGATGGGTAGAGCTCTTGACTGTGCTGTTTTTACTTTCCTCCATAATAAGTCGTTAATAGAAATTCACTGGCCTGCAGGGCAGAATTAATTTGTCACAAATATTGGGTTGATGTAACAGGAATGGAATGCAGTAGAACAATAGGGAGGGATTCTTTTTCAGTGTGGGCTCTTTTTGACTTGGTGATGTCAAACATTTTCCAATAAAGAAGTTTTGTCTTAACACAGTGAAATTTCCTTGCTTTTAAGTAATCATGCTGTGTTCGAAAAAGTATGTTCACTGCTGTATATTTAAACAAAGAGAAGATTGGGAGGTTTTTCTTTTTCTTTCTGTTTCTGTATTGCATAGTCAAATATTTCAATGCCGTTGAAAATGTGTTTGCATATGAATCAGTGTTTCATAAGAGTTGCTATTAATCAAGTATCTATTCTGAGAGGAAATATCTTTACTTACTTGGGGTTTTATGTTGTTGTTTCCCAGTTGGAAAATGTGATTTTCTTTTTCAGGATTTAAATTATCCAGGTTTCACTCTTAAGGTGCTTTTTCCTCAGTTTGAGTAGTCTAATACTATCATTTTCAAAATCAGAAAATGCTCATAACAGGAATAGTTTTTGGAAAGAAGGAAAAGATGCAAATAACATAATGCAAAATTTGCAGAGCAAGACTAGGACCTATGGTGGTTTCTAAAGAAAGTTTACACAGGTCTCACATGCAACAAGTTGTTTCTGAACTCGCTCTTTTGATTTAGTAGCTAGTCTTTTAGATCCTGCATTTTTAATTGGCTAAGGGAAGGAACCCTGATTATTTTCTGAGTTGCTAAATTAGTGTAAGCTGTCAGAGTTGCAGTGTTGATGTACTGTTATTTAAATTGATATTCCATATAAGACTTTGCCATTTTTTAAAGATTAAATCCTTATTTCTGTCATGCTGATGAGAGGGGCATTTTTTAACTTGGCTGTGTTTAAAAAAAATAATATATTTTGTTGTTGTTGTTTGGAGAGTTGTCATCTTTCATCTCATCCTTCTGTGATTTAAATACTTAAGATCTTTGAAAAACTTCTTATATACCTTAGAACAAAGGTTTTGTTTGTGATGTGAGGTCAGAAAGCAAGTCTGTCTGGTCTAAAATGGCAGACAGTACTTCGTGCTCAGATTGTCTCACATAAGAAGTTATACCTTAAGTGTTATCAAGGAGATGGCAGCGTGTTTTCTGCCATCTTCATTCCAAGCTGTACTCATTGATAGGAAGTAGGAATGCAGCTGTAGTTTCTAGCACTGTGTGTGAGGTAGAAATGTAATGTTATCTAAAATGAGATGGAAGTTGTTGAGCCAACTAACGTTGGTCCAGTGGTGGTGAAAGTTTGTTGTAGGGTAGTTATTTGTGTTGCTTACAAGAGAAAGAAGCAAACTTAGTCTTTCAAACATAAATTTCAATTTCTGTAAAGCAGAAGTACCTATTTTCAGGGGGAAGAACTGTGAAGAAAAAAAGGGTGCTGCCTTCATAAAACTGAAGACGTCCCTGCCGATGGCAGGGTGGTTGGACTAGATGATCTTTAAAGGTCCCTTCCAACCCAAACCATTCTATGATAATATGTAAATGAAGACATGGTATGTACCAAACTTCAGCTTAAACAGGAGATCATCGAAATGGCCTTGTGAGTGTTTTCAGTTGGCAGTGTCTTACACTTCTTTCGACGTCAGCCTAAGGTGGTAACAAAAGGAGAAACGACCAGTAAATTTTAGTTCAGAATTGTAGTAAGACAAAGCAAATTATATGGCTTGATATTGGCTTGCACATGTATAAAATTCTGCTATACTATACACTTCAAATTATATGGCTTGATATTGGCTTGCACATGTATAAAATTCTGCTATACTATATACTTCAATTATAAGAAGAAAAGAGAAAAAGAAAATATTTCTTTTCAAGAAGGTGTGAAAGGGTCAAATGTTTAAAGAATACTTCTAGTGCAAGAATAACCATTACAAATTTTGATAGCACTTGAACTATTCCCCTAACTATGCTTTTATTTGCTGCTTATTATAATCTGTGTTCTTGATGGTAATTCTGTAAGACAGAACCAAAAGATGACATGCCTTCCCACTGCTTGATATAAATCTCCTCCGATACAGAATGAGTTGAGCTGCAGTGAACTTAAATGCTAATACTGAAGACATTGGGCAACCTGCTGTTTACTATCAGAAAGTTTTAACTCTGGCTTACTCCCACATCTTCCTTGTTCCACTGTAAGTTAAATAGGCACCTCACCATGACTAAGGACAAAAAGCTGTTCCTATTTGCAAACAAGGGAGTTGTACAATCAAAAAAGTCACTAATAACAGGCATTGCACCAAGTCAGTGCATGCAACGTACTGCAGGCTTCAGTCAGCTAATGAATAATCCCAGTCTTGCTGAAAGGAAGATGTAAAAATTATTGAATACTTTTGGCTATATGGATGTGACATTCTGTCTTTAGAGGAAACAGTCAGTATTTTTCTCAGGTTCTTAACCTGTATAATGTCAGAATGTATTCTATATATAATATTGAATATTATAGAATCATAGAATCATAGAATCATCTAGGTTGGAAAAGACCTTTAAGATCATCCAGTCCAACCATTAACCTACACTACCAAGCCCACTCTAGACTAATCAAGGGTAGACCAGACTAAACCATATCCCGAAGTGCCACATCTACCCGTTTTTTAAACGCCTCCAGGGATGGGGACTCCACCACCTCTCTGGGCAGCCTGTTCCAATGCCTGACCACCCTTTCCGTAAAGAAATTTTTCCTAATTTCCAGTCTAAACCTCCCCTGGCGCAGCTTAAGCCCATTTCCTCTTGTCCTATCGCTAGCTACTTGGGAGAAGAGACCAACACCCACCTCACTACAACCTCCTTTCAGGTAGTTGTAGAGAGTGATAAGGTCTCCCCTCAGCCTCCTCTTTTCCAGGCTAAACAACCCCAGTTCCCTCAGCCGCTCCTCATAAGACTTGTTCTCCAGACCCTTCACCAGCTTCGTTGCCCGCCTCTGAACACGCTCCAGCACCTCAATGTCTTTCTTGTAGTGAGGGGCCCAAAACTGGACACAGTATTCCAGGTGCGGCCTCACCAGCGCCGAGTACAGGGGGACAATCACCTCCCTGCTCCTGCTGGCCACAGCATTCCTGATACAAGCCAGGATGCTGTTGGCCTTCTTGGCCACCTGGGCACACTGCTGGCTCATGTTCAGCCGGCTATCTACTAACACCCCCAGGTCCTTTTCGGCCAGGCAGCTTTCCAGCCACTCCTCCCCAAGCCTGTAGCGTTGCATGGGGTTGTTGTGACCGAAGTGCAGGACCCGGCACTTGGCCTTGTTGAACCTCATACAGTTGGCCACGGCCCATCGGTCCAGTCTGTCCAGGTCCCTCTGCAGGGCCATCCTACCCTCGAGCAGATCGACACTCCCACCCAATTTGGTGTCGTCTGCAAACTTACTGAGGGTGCACTCGATCCCCTCATCCAGATCATTGATAAAGATATTGAACAAGACTGGCCCTAAAACAGAGCCCTGGGGAACACCGCTCGTGACCGGCCGCCAACTGGACTTAACACCATTTATCACTACTCTCTGGGCTCGGCCACCCAACCAGTTCTTTACCCAGCGAAGAGTATGCCTGTCCAAGCCGTGAGCTGCCAGCTTCCCGAGGAGGATATTATGCGAGACGGTGTCAAAAGCTTTGCTAAAGTCGAGGTAGATGACATCCACAGCCTTTCCATCATCTACCAGGCGGGTCACCAGGTCATAGAAGGAGATCAGGTTGGTCAAGCAGGACCTGCCTTTTGTGAACCCATGCTGGCTGGGCCTGATCCCCTGGTTGACCTGTACTTGCCTGTGGAGTTCACTCAAGATGAACCTCTCTATAATCTTCCCCGGCACCGAGGTCAGGCTGACAGGCCTGTAGTTCCCCGGGTCCTCCTTCCGGCCCTTCTTGTAGATGGGCGTCACATTGGCAAGCCTCCAGTCATCAGGGACCTCCCCTGTTAACCAGGACTGTTGATAGATGATGGAAAGTGGCTTGGCAAGCTCCTCTGCCAGCTCCCTCAGTACTCTTGGGTGGATCCCATCCGGCCCCATAGACTTGTGAGCGTCCAGGTGGCATAGCAGGTCATTAACTGCTTCCTCCTGGACTATGAGGGCTCCATTCTGGTCCCTATCCCTATCCTCTTGCTCAAGGGCCTGAGTACCCTGGGGATGACCGGTCTGGCTGTTGAACACAGAGGCAAAGAAGGCGTTAAGTACTTCAGCCTTTTCCTTGTCCTCTGTGACAATGTTCCCCCCCACATCCAGCAAAGAATGGAGATCCTCCTTGGCTCTCCTTTTATTGCTGATGTACTTATAAAAGCATTTTTTATTGTCTTTTACAGCACTGGCCAGATTGAGTTCTAGCTGGGCTTTTGCCTTTCTAATTTCCTCCCTGCAGGACCTAACAAGATCCCTGTACTCCTCCTGAGCTGCCCGCCCCTTCTGCCAAAGGCGGTAGACTCTCCTTTTTTCCCTGAGTCCCCGCAAAAGCTCCCTATTCAGCCAGGCCGGTCGATTTCCCCTCCGGTTGGTCTTACGACACACGGGGACAGCCCGCTCCTGCGCCCTTAAGACTTCCTTCTTGAAGAGGGCCCAGCCTTCCTGGACCCCTTTGCCCTTCAGGACCGCCTCCCAAGGGACTTTCCCAACCAGGGTCCCGAAGAGGGCAAAGTCTGCCCTCCGGAAGTCCATGGTAATAGTTTTGGTGCCCCTCCGCTTAGCATCACCCAAAATTGAGAACTTTATCATGTCGTGGTCGCTAAGCCCGAGACGGCCTCCGACCTCGACATTTCCCACAAGCCCTTCTCTGTTGGTAAACAGCAGGTCAAGCGGGGCACCTCCCCTGGTAGGCTCGCTTACCAGCTGCATTAGAAAGTTATCCCCCACATGCTCCAGGAACTTCCAAGACTGCTGCCTCTCTGCTGTGTGGTATTTCCAGCAGATGTCTGGCAAGTTGAAGTCCCCCATGAGAACAAGGGCTAGCGATTGCGACACTTCTGCCAGCCGCTTATAGAATGCCTCATCTACCTCTACCTCCTGGTTGGGTGGTCTATAGCAGACTCCCAACAGGACATCCGCCTTTCCAGCCTTCCCCCTCATCCTTACCCATAAGCATTCCACCTTGTCATCACCACTGTCAAGCTCTATGCAGTCGAAACACTCCCTAACATACAGAGCCACCCCACCGCCTTTCCTACCCTGCCTATCCCTTCTGAAGAGCTTATAGCCCTCCAGTGCAGCACTCCAGTCATGAGAGTCGTCCCACCACGTTTCCGTGATGGCGACTATGTCATAGCCATCCTGCTGCACAAGGGCCTCCAGCTCCCCCTGTTTGTTGCCCATGCTACGTGCATTGCTGTACATGCACTTAAGCTGGGCTGTCGATTTTGCCCCCAATGTTGCCATGCCGCCCCTGGGCTCCTTACTAGCGGGCCTGTTTATATCCCCTTCCCCCTTCAATTTTTTTTTTCAATTTTTTTCAATTTTCCCCCTTCAATTTTTTCAATGTAATTTATATTACATAAGTATTTTCTACAATACATATTCATCTTTTCATGAATTACTTCTACTTTGAAAATTATGACCTTTCATTGATTGATAAGGTATCTGAGCTTCCTTCCTTTCTCCATGAACTTTTATGTAACGAACTGAAGTAAATCTTAATTAGTCTTTCATTTAAGCCTTTCAGAGGCTTAAATGGTCTAGCTTCTCTCCTATTTTCATCCAATCAACAGAAGAAAATTTTGATGTCTTTACTTTCCTGCTAGAAGTCTGATCCTGCTGAATAATTCTGTTTCTTAAACTTTGCAGGATTTAGATGATTGGCTAAGTGTGGGAGGATACATGAGACATGCTTCTTAGGTGGGGCAGGTGTAGCTCATCCATAGTGAGCTGCCTTGAGTCTCTTCCACCTGTGGAATAAGGGGATCTAATCTGGATCTGTCTCCACAGTTATTCAAAGAAAATGCTGCAATTGGGCAGTGTATCTGGTAGGGAAGTTCAGGCCTCCTAATGGAGAAAGTTAGGAAGGACCAAGGAAACATGAATTTCTGCTTTGTATCCAATGGGGTATTTTGCAGTTCTTGATTTGAAGCTGTCATTTTCTTGTTTAACTACACAAAGCAGGTACAGTCTGACATTAGAAAACTGCCTGTTTGCATGCCCTCAATCTGTATTACTTTGTTCTCTGTATCATTGAGATACTAACTTCGTAGTAAGACCGAAGTTGTTATATCTTAAATCCTCCATCTCCTCTTTCCCACAGACTATTTTTCAGTCAGCTATTCCTAAATCCCATTGTTTAGAGTCTATAGATTTAGGTAGAGTTGTGGGTTAGGCAGAGTCTATCACATGCTGATCACTTGCTCCAAGGTAATGCTCCATTCTAACTCTGAGCAGGACAAAGAAGGTGTCTCTCTTCCAAGGAGATTCTTTAAATGCATTGAGAATTCTGTGGTGTGCATCTTGGTTCATTTGAAAGAGCTAGTTATAGTCCTGGGCTAAACTAGTTGCAAGGCTGATTTATTTATATTTCTGTTATTCATCTGATAGGGCACTGGTTTTATATTAAAATTATATCCTTGGTTTACATTGGGAGATTGAGAAATGAAAGGTTTTGAAAGTATAATGAGAATCTCCCAGTCTGTTCCTTGTTTCCTGCTTTTCTTGGATTTTACATTAGTGAGTTGTATTGTCTGCTAATTTTTTTTTCTATTATTTTTAATATAGTTCTCTGAAGATGGTCCTGTATCATCAGTTGTAAGCTAAGGTTTTCTGACATTTTGGTAGCTGGCTCCTAGCAAAAGTCTCAACTTGGGAAAAGAAGCTTTAGCACTTGGTTCTGATTTTAATAGCTGCTATCCTGAAATATTATGGAACAGGTAAGAGAAAGGCCGTTTCTCATTTAAAATCTCAGTAAAGCACCTTGTTTTGTGATTGACAATTTCTTGCAAAGACAAATGAAAAGTATTTGCATGTCTTTTTATGTTCTGTATATTAGTGTATTGCTACAATTTTTTTAAACAAAGATGAGTTTTTGTTGTTGTTGAAATTTTAAATGTTAAGTTTGTTATACATATAGACAGTGTCTTGGGGTGTTGGCATCATAGTTTAAACAAATTACCGTAGTTGCTGTGGTTTAAGGAATTAATTTGAGCAAATTGGTTTGTTTGAACTTGGTGGACCTGCTTTCAGCATGTGGGATAATGCAGTTCAGCTTCATCTTTTGTTGTTGCAAGCATTGGAAACACTTTCAGGAAACTGCAGTGAGAACGTGATGAAGAACAACACAAATATTATGTAACGAAAAAGTTCTGTACAGTTTTCTAAATGCAGATGTAAGTGTTTTGCTAATCTGTCTGCACAGATTAATAGATTGGATGGCTGGAAAGGAACTGTTGTCTAGTTTCTTTTCTTCTTTGATGTTATCTGCAAAATGAAAGGTATAGCAAACTTTTTGTTTTGTTAATAAAGAACATTTTTGTGCCATTTCTTTAGGAAAGTTCAGTATTAGTTGCTAATGTGATAATTAAGCTATTTAAAAATAGTTTTCCTTATGTTGGAATGGATGGATATATGGTGCATATGAATATTCAAACTGTGGTATTTTCCTTCTATTTATAACCTTTCTTCGGTCATTGGATCCTTGATCTTGAATATATTTATTTATTTTTGAGATGTTTGTAAAGAACACCTCCAGAGATTGTTAACATTTGTCAGCTCTTGGAATGACAGCTCCAGTCACTATAGAAGACAAGTAATTTTCCCCTTGAAGAAAAGGGATGCTAATCTCCACCTACAGTAACATGTTTTGAGAAACATAATGCACTAAGAAAATGTACCAATTACTTGGCTGAAAATTGCTTCCCTTCTGCAAGATAGACAATCATAACATTTTTGGACTTTTTTTAACTAGTTTCATGACATAACTCCCTCTTTTGCAAAGTAAAACTTCATGTTTTCAAGAACAGATGAATGTTCTATCAACTATTGGAGCGGCGTTGTACTGTGGTGTGGCATTTCAGATTTCAGTCCAGGTTATGACCATTGTCCGGGCGCTGCAACTAGAAAACAAATACGCTCTGCTTTAGTAAGAGAATGAACTAGTAATGAGCCAGTGTGGCACATACATGCTCCCATGTGTTCTACTTGCACAGCTGTAAGGGTATTTTTTACACTGTTGCCCATGATGGGCAGCTTTTATTGGTGGGAAGCTGGTTTTTAGGTGGAGTTTCTTAATGGGCTTTCAGAAGCCCTTTACTGATCCCTACCTACGAGTAATGTAGGGATAGTAGGTGGAAAGTATATGTATGTGCATGCATGCGTGTATGTCTCAATATAATTATTTGCATATACTAAATATACTAAGCCAGAAGAGTGAGGAAAATGGCAATTATATTAATGAAGTTGCTTAATTGCGTATAATGAAATTTTTAATTTACTGCAATCTACTGAAACTATCATTGACCTAATAAAGATTATACCCTTTTGCTTGTATTGTTTCCTATTTAAATCAGCAGGAGTATATTAAAACAAACTGCTTAATTGTTGAGAAATTAGATTATTTGAGATGTAGAAGGAAAACAAAAACATAGTAATATAAAAATTGACTCTATTTAATAAGCAGTTAGACAAAATTATCTTCTTTTAAGATGTTTTGTGCCACAGGCTTATGACATTACCAAATGAGTCATATCAAGTCACTTTACTTGGAAAGATTTCTAACATTGCAGCTGGAAGCCATTTGCAGTCATGTCTTCTGAAAATACAGAACTCCGTCGGTTTCATCCCCAGTCTCATGGGCCTCAAGGGGCAGAAAGATGTGCAGTAAATGGTCTTTAAGGGCAAGGAGGTGTAAAGGCTTAACTACAGTTCATTCTAAAGACCTGTTCTGTGATTAACAGTCCATTAACCTATGCTGACAAGTAGTTTCTTCCCAGGGCAATTTTTGTTGTGGGACTAACTGTAAACAGGCTAGCTGGAGTTGTCTGGCCCCTTTCTGTGACGTGCTTCCTCCCATCCCACCACTGTGCTCTCCTGGTGCTCAGACCCACGTGGGCAGCACGTTCCTCTGCTGCCATCACTTCATGAGCCTTGTCTCTTCTTCTTCTTGTGAGACCCCGCTTGGTTAGCAGCATAGCTGTTAGCTGCTCTTGCCCTCTACGAGGGAGCTGGCAAAAGGAACTGCAGAGGTGGAAGGAGGTGAGAAAAGTTTCGGCCGAAGTTGGGCTAAAGTTCGAGTCCTGTGCAGAGTTGCAGGAACAACAGTCTCGTAGTAGGACATAATTGAAGCAATTAGGAAAAAAGTCATGCTAGCATAAAGGCTGGAACATCTGTTTAATGGTTTAGAAGAGGTTTAACGTTCGACTTCACTAATGGCACTGAAACTTTTTATCATTAATGTTCACTAAAGAATGACTCACTCTCTGATGTCTAATGACTTCTTGAGGAGGACTTTTCCAGCTGGAGGTCTGCAACTGTTGCATTTGAAGTCATAACACTCCTGGAGAATTCCAGCAGGACAAAACCTATTTTGGGGTGGTTTGTTACGCATATTTTTGGCATCTGACTAACCCAGTTCTATTTCTTGTTATTGGTCCTGGTTATTGGCTGTATTGGTATCGTGTGCTAGTGCATAACTCCATCATAAGAACTGAAACATCTCAAATGCTAAAGAAAAGTTTTATTTAAATTCTCTTGTACTTGGTTTATACATGGGGAAATACACAGCTGAAGTAAAGACTTTGTGTAAGGAGGATTGCTGTATTAACTGTAAGCCTGGCAATCCAATCAACTGTTTAACAATTTGAATATTTTTTCCAGAAACACTCTTATTTTTTCCCCTCTTAGCGATTTTCATCATCCCTGTGTTACTTTTAAGCTAGCTGTATTTTTGGAAAAGTAATAAAAGCTGATTTCCTTTGTAACTTGGTTTGTATACTCATGGCTGTCACATTAATCTGGTGTTAGTATTAGATTTTAATAAAAGGCTACATAGCAAGAAGAAAGAGGCTTGCTGATAGTATAGAATATTCCATATAATTTAGTTTTTTGTTTTTAATATTTATGCTTTTGGTGTATTGTGAATGATATTGGACTTTGCTGAACATCTTTTATAAAAAAAACCACCAAACCAAACCCCAAATACAGTAGTTATGTTGAGGCAATACTAAGGCAGTGACAAAAGAAAAAAGCTGAAAGGGCAGAAATCTGCAAAAAGCTCATCTTTTAACTGGCTTTAGGATTCAGGGAAAGGAAGAGAGTATTGAGGGTGAAGTTACGTTGCTTACCAGCGATTGCATTTTCCATTTTAAGTTCTGATGAAGTTTTGCGTATTTTGGGGAGTTAATATAAAACAGTGTTTGAGAGTGGATTTTGTGTGTGTGTGTGATAGAATTCCCCTGGAAGGTTTATATAGGGCATGCTTGTATAATTAATTACCACCACAGGCAGGTAGCTCCCTTCTCTCTGTTTCCATGTCTTATGGGGTAGAGGCAATCTGATGGCCTTCCACTTCTTGGTAAACAAATGAGTCAGTTCAGGGTGCTCCCTACCTACGAGGCTAAGGTTTGTCTGGTCTTATGTTTAAGGTGACAGGTACATCTTGTTGGGTGAGGCAATCATAGGAAAGAATATGGCTGAGATGGTAGTACTTTAAACAAACAGGTAATTCACATGTGCCCTGCTCTTGCAGGGGAGAAGGATCTGACTATTAGTAATTCCTAAAAGTTATTGCCATTGCCTGATTTAGCATCCATCATGTAAGCTGTCGTGCCTTTTTTTCTAAATTACAATATTATAGTTTTAATGAAAACAAGGGGGAACCCTTGCTCACTTTCCAAAGAACTGTTAAAATCAGTATCTTCATATGTAAACTTAATGTAGTATCTGCTGTTGGTGGAGGAGAGGAAGGAAGGGAAAGACAAGAAGAAATTCAGTTTTCTGTTGAATTTTCTGTGTCTACCAGGTAACAAATCTTCTAAACCCTGCCAGTACTGGATGTTCAAAGTTAATATGGCTCCTGAAGATCCGTGTTTTAACAGTACTTCTCATACTGGCCACCCCAAATTCCACTGATGCCAATTGTTTTTGTGTATCATAGCACCTCTGGAAATTGAGATAAAGAGAATAGCTAAACTTAAACCACATGCAGAGTTATGGGCTTGTGATACCCTGAGACTGGAGGCTGCAATCAGTGCAGAGGCTTCTTTCCTACTGTCCAAGCTGGACTTCTTTTTTTGTTTTTTACACGTTTTCTACAGGGACAGTGCTCTAGTACAAGTTTACAAAAGGGTGAGCTTGGACACGCACTAAAGATACACAACAGCCTACAGCTGAGAACAATGACTATTGCTATGAGTTCCCAACAATTTAGTCCATTACTAAGAAAATGAGATGGGGATCTGTGTGTGCACGTCAATATGCATACTCTCACTCTTTCTAGTTAGTGTGGGTTTTGTGGATACTTGTAAAATGTATATATGCTTTTTCTGTTAGAAAAATGTTTCTTTAATAGCTCTTACTGCTTACAGGTTCTTGTCACTGTCTGTATATACATTGGTTTCAGATCTTAGGAGAATTTGCTGTAATTTATTCTGCAAATGTAGTGCGTGAAGTAGTCTAGGGAAATAACGCTAAGTCATAATTAAGTATAGCTGTAAGAAGCTCTACATGTTTCTAAAAGTCAATAGTAACAGTAAAGTCTAGGGCTGTGATACTTTTTTTTTTTTTGACAGATTTAAAGTAATTTGAGCAAGGTTCCTTGGAATCTGGCTCCTTGGAAGTGTCAAGGTTAAAAATCCCAACAAAACAACAAAGCTCTACTTTTCTTTCCTTTTGTCTTTTTCTAACAGCAAGAATAGAAGTCAGATGGTTTAGTTTTTCCATCATACTTTCATAGGACTTAAAATGAAAATACAATTGGTTATATTCTTGAGAGAGATTTACTTCAGAATTATATTTGAGTTTTGGAGGTCTCAATACTCTCTGCAAAATGACTATTGCTAATCTGTTCCACTTCCAGTCGAAAAATATATCTCTCCACTTATGTCTGAGAGAGCGCACCAAATGTCTTTTGTCTGCCTGGGAGCTTTAAAAGAAAAGCGGAGTTCTTGTATGTCGGCAAGACAGGGTGAAAGCATCACAGATATGGTTTGTGTGTGTCCTTTCTTGGAGACGATAACCTCCTTTGGTTTATCAGAGGCAGGTCCTGCTGTGAGGGGATTCTGCTTTTACAGCCAAGATTCACACTTGCATTGTCCAGCTGGGCTTTTTCTTTCTGGGGTTGCTATTGTTAAAATGTGGTTTGGTAGCTGAGAAAGAATGACACTGATTATGGATTATGTTGAGTTAGTGGTTGTTAGGATGGGAATGCAGCTTTTATCTCTTCTGGAAAACTTGATATGAGTCAATGACGTTTTAAAAATGGCATAATGATGTTAAAGATGTTATCATTGGTAACCTCAGGATGTCTTGATGCCTAGTTCATGACTGATGGGCTCATGGGGTAGAGGAGTGGAAAAAGCAGCAGTCTGCTGCCCATCCTAAATTTCTAAATGCCATACAAGATATATGAAGAAAGATACAAGATATGCAAGAAATAAAGAGGAAGAACTGAAATCCTTATTAGGTAGTCAAAGTTGTATGCTATAACAAATTGGTGAAGTGATTCAGAGGCTTGAATATTTATATTACCTTATTCATAGGAGTGACGTTGGTTTATCAAGGTTGTACATACTTGCTCTGAGGTCCAGGCTGCAGTTGAATTTGAGTGTGGAAGTCTATGGGTAATGATTAAAAGAGGAAAAAAGGGATTTAACGGTGATCTTCCCTTGTAGCTAACATGATTATTGTAAATGACAGAGGGGTAGAAAGAGGAAGAGAAAGATTGCTGTTGTGTTGGCTGATCCTGATGAATGTTATCCTTAAGCATTTAGGGAAATGGGTGAAATATTCATGCTCAAGAAAACATTGAGGGAGGGTGAATTTTCGGAAAGATGGAAAAAGGTAAGAGAATGGAAGTGAACGAGGAGAATCGGAGTATTGCAGACAATTTACCTAACTTTAGTTCAAGAAAAGTGCTGGAGCTCACAATCTTTGCCAAATACTTTGGAAAAAAATTACAGATGTCTTGATTGAGAGCAAGTCTTGTCAAGCCAGTTTAATTTAATTTTATAAAAGTTGCAGGCCTTGTAGATGTCAGAGAAGCTGTAGATAAGATGCATCTTGCCTTAAACACCTGGACACTTTTTTTTGCATGCTGCACTTATAAGCAAGAAAAAGAAATACATGGTAGATGAAACAGCTGCAAGCTGAATCAACCAGTAGTTCGGAAACTGTGTAGACTAATTGTGTGAAGCATCTGCTATTGAATGGGGGGCTGAATGTGTTTCTGGAGGGTTTAGTTTGGGTCCGCTCAGAATACTTGCTTACTTTGCAGGTGACTGTGAGGAGGAAGCAGCAAAAAGAACTTTGGAGGACAGGATTAGGATAAATGTGCTGGAGCAAGTGTCTATAAAAAGTTGGATGAAATTTAGTAAGGACTATTGCAGTGTGCTGCACTTTGGAATAATTAACTGCATGAATACAAGGTGGAGGAACACCTGCTTAGACAAAACTAAAGAAAAGGTTGTAATAACTGTAGTGGATACTACACTAATGTGAATCAACACTGTTCTGCTGTTTAAAAAAATGAAAAATTATAAACAGCATTACATTATGTTATGTATAATAGGATCTTGGCTGAACTGATGTGTCAAGTTTGGGGCACTGAATTTCAAGAAAGGTGGGATAAACAGCAGAATCATGAAGATGATAATACAGGGGAAAAGGAGCAGTTACAAGGCCTATTGAGACTAGGAGAATCAGTGAGTTAAATTGCAACGAGAGAGATTCAGGTTAGATGTTAGGAAAGGACTTTTGTGAAAGTGAGTGAAGTAACCTCATCTAATGCCTGGGGAGGGCTGTGGAGTCTCTGCTGCTGGAAGTCTTGGTTGGAGAAGTTACGCGGATGTCTGTAGCAGAAGTGATTGATCCTACCGGGGCAGGGGCTGGATTATATGGCCTTTTGAGACCTTCTTAATATGCCTTCTTGTTTTCTGGAAAGTTTTGTTTGAAGGGGGGAAAAAAAAAAGCAAAATAAACATCTATGAGTCAACCAGAAATGTTATAGAGCAGTATTCCTCAGTAATATCCAGTGTGGCCTTTCAGTATGAGATTGCTTCTGGGATTTCTCACTCATCTGTTTACCAATTACTATCATTATCTTCATTTTTTTTTTTCTTTTTTTTTCCCCCCTAGGAAAAACCAGAACAAAACCGCACCCTAAGTCATGAAGTTTTTTAAGGGAAATGTCAAAAATGTTATTCATTTGGGAAACTTAATTGCAGAGTCCTTTTCTTGGTCTTCCCTGCAGTGTGTCAAACAGTGTTTTACTCTAGTGTTTCAGAAAAAAATGCAAAATAACAAAGTGTATAAGGTGTCAGTTTTCCATTATCTCCATTGTTAACTGCGTATTCTGTTTATAGGGTCTTGCTGTAGCATAGCATGGTCCAAATATTTTATTATTCAGGAAGCAGCACTTTAGCTCATTTACATGACAGGGAACATTTTTTTTTAAATCTTTTACGTTGAGTTACTGTCAAGGCAGCAAAGCATATCACTGGTAACTTTACTGCTGTTACCTAGCTGAATATTACTGATTTTATTTATTTATTTATTTATTTTAACGAGCCCCATACTGGTGGAATGTGTATCACTATGCTTAAGAAATCTTTTGGGG
Source organism: Pelecanus crispus (assembly GCF_030463565.1). NCBI lineage: Eukaryota > Metazoa > Chordata > Aves > Pelecaniformes > Pelecanidae > Pelecanus > Pelecanus crispus. Next base: position 53,312,463 of record NC_134643.1, read on the forward strand.
TATTTTTATATTGACATTCTTCCTTTGTCTGCTTTTTTCAAATGGATGTTAGATGGCACAGAGCAGTGACATGAGCATTTTTCTGTAGAATGCATCCTTTTATCTAATTTGTTGCCTGCCTGCTTAAGGAAATGAAGCATATACCATTACTCCATCTCTTATCTGTGCTCTAATAGCTTACGGATCTTTTGGCCAATTTAAAGCAAGATCTTAAAATTGTTGAGGTCTTAGAGGTTGTATGAAAATTGGTGTTGACATGGAGTAGAGACCCATGTTAATGCCCCTGTTGTGAAGAAGGAAGGGAGAGTTCTGCTCTTGCCAGCTTTATCTTTAGTATGTATTGTTAGAAGGAGCTAGATGCATCACTGTTTGGGAGAAAAGGGAACAAGATAAGAGTACTGTGTTGAGGAGTGTAGGAATAAACTTGGTTATATAGTGGCATGGCTCTTGGGATGTTGGGAGGATGTGGGCTATTATAATGGCAGATGTTAGGAATATGAAGGAAAACTGGGCATTGTGAGGGATATGGGAGATGCCAGGCTAATTAGTTTAGCTACTCAAAGAACAGTAAGTTCAAGGTTCTCTCCTGGTTCTTCTGTTCCCGAAATTGTTCTTCTGTTGACTGAAATTCAGTCACAGATGACCAGACATTGACTGCAAATTAATCAAAAAAGACTACAGTAATGTTTATGAGCTTCTGATTATGTTTTGGTTGCACTGAAGAGACTTTCATAACACAGTATAGAAAATTTTGTGCCCTTTTTCCATTTCCCTTCTGAAATTATTCCAGGCCACTATGGCACTTCTGTGGTTGCATTTCTCATTTCCTCTAACCTTTCCTTTAAGAAATGTTAGTAATCACTCACTCTTCTGTAACAAGCATTGAAGAACACCTGGGGGGAAAAAAAAAGTTAAGGCATATGTTTGCAATCGCATCAGTCATAGAAGAGTCCCGCCTTACAAATCCACAGACAAAATTAAAACTAGGAATAAGGCATAACAGGTTATTATCTATATCCAGCACATGGTATTAGGCAGATTGCTCATCTGATCTCACTGGCTAGCAACCCTTGTATTACAGCAATTTATATTCCTAAGAATATTCTGAGTGAAAAAAACTATTCTTACAAAAATTACTTTGAGGAGGGAAGAGGTCTTGGGTGAAAGAAGAGATCTGAGATACGATAAGTCTCGTATTTGCACATTGTTTCCTTTCTACGTATTAAGTATCAGGTGAGATATTTTAAAAGTAGTAACAAGTGACAGACATTTGAAGGAGTACCTAAGTTATTTTATACATCAGTATGTGAAGTGTTTAAACTTCTTTATTTCATATATGACTTAATGGACCTTCATCATAATAGTTTCCTCACCTTTCTCCAATATTGTTATGGTTCCACCCATTTACCAGGTGGAGGAACAGATATGGAGATGTCAGCTGCTATAGGCAGGATTATGGATTGTAACCTGCTTTCTGCAACTCATCTGAATCTTAAGTGTTTTTTATAGCTGTGTGCAGAAGTGTTTTGGGCAAGAATTGAGCAAATGCTTATCAACTGGCTTAGTCTGAAACTGAAGAAGTCTAACAATGTCAAAGTTTATATTTGTTTTTTTCTAATTAAAAGATTTGACTTTTTAAAAAAAAAAAAAAGAAAAAGAATAAAAGACAAGGAACAAGACTAACATCTCAGAATGCTACCATAACAAATTCCTGAATAACATAACTCATCTGGAAAGTGTTGAAGCCTCTGAATAGTAGCAGAAAATCATGAAATCTTTTGTTTGAGAAAGCCCTTGAAGATCTGCAGGACTGGAGATCTGATCTCCATTCCACAGGAAGATCTCCATTCTGTCCACCACTTAGTGTGAATTACTCACCATATGCTGTGACTGACTTTCAGGTGTTCTCAAGGTGAACTGTGTTACCATTGCTCTTCATAGAGCAAACTGTCATAAAATCATCTGTCCTGCAAATGGATAATTCATGCTTATGATCTCATGATTTACATAAAATGAAGTCAAGGACCCAAGTCCTCTATCTTAGAGATCTGCTTTCTAGTCAAATTCAGGACCATGAGTAAGATTATTAGCTGTCCAGATGATGAGCACCTATGAATCCTTGAGTCTTGGATGACATAAACCCACATTATCACCTTTTCACAATACAGCTGTGTATGTTGGTAACATTAAAAGATATCACGCGCACTGGTGCAATAACAAGTAATATAGTTGATCAGTAGTTCACATATTGAAGGTAATTCATAGTAATTTTTCGTATTGTTCAGGAACCTCATAGAATATGATAGGATTCTTTGTGTTCAACTTTCCCAATCACTGCTTTGAAACTTCACAGTAAAATTGAAATTAGTGAGACAAATGAAGCCTCATCTTTTATTCTACCAGAGATAATGCTGGTATTACCATAAGGATAATTAAATTGTATAGCCACAGAAGCCAAACACTAGGTAAACATTATTTCTATGCTGGGAGGATATGACCTGTGTTTACCACCTTATCAAAATATCCATGAAATCTGTTTCCTGTGGCCATCATTCAGAATTGCAGGGAGCAAGACTCCTCAAAGAATATGAGAAGGCAATAATCCAGTCATATCAAAAGTATGATTCATTGAACTCTGCCAGCCTGAAGAGATAGTACGATATAATGAGGTTTTTTTTTTTTTCTATTTCTCTGTGTTCCAGTGTGAACCACCTAGCCTCAGACCTCTAACTAACCTCAGACCACTAACAGTCTGCTAGTTTCTCTTGTGGTCCTTTTGCATTTTCATCACTTCTAGAAGAAATTGTTTCTACAAAGTACTAATACTGGGTCTCTTCTCTGAATTTATTCTTGGCGAAGCCTTTCTTTCTCTGTTGAGTATTGAGGAGCCACAGGAAGTTAGCTGCCTACATAAGCACCTAAACTTCAGTGGTGTGAATATCCACGCCCTCTGGAAACCAGACGAAACTTTAAGTTTTTCAAGATGGGATTGTTATACAAATCACTTTTTTTGCCTTTTTTTTTTTTTCCATGTGTGCGTAATTGTTGTTAATACCCTCATATTTTGAGGTAGCATCTGTGCAGTAATACTATAGTATCAACTTGATGCAAGGAGTAGAAGTACTGTGAATTATTTCCTATGATACTATACTGAGACATACTTGTTATAACATGTAGCTGAATGAGGTATGTTGCAGACCGATGATGCAAATTGCACGCAGGAGATAATGCAAAAAGCATTGGTAGAAGAGAGATTCAGGACTTGTTGGCAAAGTTACTGCTTTAGTTGCTCCCACAGACATGTGATAAATGCTGTGGTGGTTGTTGCAATCTCACTCAAAACCTGGTAATTAAGACAATGAGTGGTCCTTAATGAATTACTGTTAATGATTTGACTAGCTGATAACCCAGTATTAAACTAGAAGAACCTTTCAGAGACTTGCTTATCTCTGATTAAAAAAAAAACCAAAAAGCTTTTACATGGAAGAGAAACTTAAAGTCAACAACTAAATAAATCATTGGAAAGAGCATTCCTGGCTTCATCAATATGCTATACTTAGGACATTTGTTATGTGAGCAATAACATTTTCATATATAGTCCCTGAGGAACCATGATTATTGAGGAGGCCTTAACTTCATTTCCAGCTGTATGCAAAACTAGCAGGCAAAAGCATTTTGGACAGATAACAAGATATGCATCTTATAGGGAACTGGACCCATGATAGTCATGTAAAACTGCAGAATAAATCTGCCCTATCAGTAGGGAAATATAGGTGAATCCAAAAGAATAGATCGTGTAGCAAATTGATACCATAGTCATGAGCGCAACCCTGTCTTTAGGCATCCAGCCTGGAGCGCAACTTGAATAGATCATTCTGTCTCACTTTGAGTAAACGTAGAGCAAGCCTGAAGGCTATTTGCGTTTTGTGATCTAAGTGTTCTTTAGCATTGTCTGTTTTTACTACATTTCAGGCTATTGGCCTGACCTTTAATCCTCAGTTGGCCTGTAATTCAGCATTTGAAACACCTGAATACTTGGTTCAGCTTTATATGGGGTGATCACTTTGATCCTAGATCAAAGATACAAGCACAAAACTGTTTTAATTAAAATGTTGTGGTGTATTTCAGAGATAGATTGGCAGAGTTTTCCAGCTTGCCTGATTCTGTCAGATTGTAGAAGCAAAGTCATGAAAGTTAATGCTCTTTTCCTATCTTTCCCCAGACTGCTGTTTACAAGTGCTGAAAATTGTTCATGTTTTCAGTGTGCAAAATGCAGCTCCCTTTGAACATATCCTAGGGGATGGAGCTGGGAAAAGGCTATCTTACTTAATGTCTGATTAAAGTCTTGTAGTTTTTAAAGCTCTGTCTTTCACTGCAGTGGAAAACTTCCAAGGTTTCTGAATTCTGAAGTTTGCGTGAAAAGTTGAGCAAGTTTCTGGGAGGCTGACTTGAGGGACCAAGCCTCCACGAAGTTCAGTCCTCAAATTTTTTTCCCACTGCTTCCCATATGAATTAAACAGTACAAACAGCCTGGTTGTTGCGTGTGGGGTTTTGTTTGTTTGCTTTTGTGTGTAGCATGCTGTTTGTTTTGTGGGGTTGGTTTGTTTGGGTTTTTTTCTTTTTTTCCCAGTCTCCTCCTTCTGAAAACGGATAGTACGTTCTTTGGCATACAGCTTTTGTTTGTGCGAGAAACTTTCATGCCAATTGTCTTCATTAGAAAAAAGAGTGATGACTTTCCAGAAATAAGGTGTCATGTCTGGAATACTAGGTACCACAGGCTAATATCAGCCTCTGTCTAATATGTGAATGCCACTAAGTTGTCAAATCAATGACTCGTGCGAGTGTGGTACTGAATGGGTGTTGTCAGCACAAGGGAGGCTCAGTAGTGTATCTCAGGAACTAGAAGGTTGTTACTCCTACAAACACTGGGGTGTTTGTAGCCATGGAACTGATAGAAGAAGATTGTGGGTTTGGTTTGGTATTTATCAACTTCTGGTGCACTCTGGGCTAGAATTTCATGGGAAGAGTGCCTACAGTGAAAAGAAAACAATGGTCTTCACTGGAAGCCAGAAGGCAAGACTTCAGAATGACCATTCCTTACTTGCCTTATTTCTTATATTCTTTCTCTGAGCATGAGCTGTTTTCTGGTGGTTTAGATGGCCTCTTGATCTGATACAGTAAAGAATGTTGCCTGAATGATGTTTGGGAGGTTCATCACCTGTGCTGGGTCTGCTGTCTGGATGAGGACCTGATCTGAAGGGCTGGATCTCAAGGGTGTAGGACCCAGATAGATCCCAGGGGCATCTTGCTGCTGCTGCTTTTCCTGGTCAGGCTTCCAGCCTTTGTCATCTTGACTTCTAGGAGTATGGCCTCTGAGCTGGATATTGATCTCTGTAACACTCAGGCCTGTACTACCACTGGGACATTGTTGGTCTAACTTTAGGATATCGCCACTTACAAAGTACAGTGTAACTGCAGTCCAAGAGCTTGTTGTTAGCACTGAAGTCACCACACACGTATTGGGTAGGTAAACTGATGGAGTGCTTTGGACTGGGCAGTGCCTTCTTCCAGAGATAGGCCAGGTGGGTCCATCACATGGCTTCAGGGGCTGTGTGCTGCTTTATTCAGTCCAGCAGCACCATTGTTAAGTATGGGGCTGGGTCATATCACCCTGTCTGTCTTTCTGCCACAGTAGCAACCTGCTCAAATGAGTGTTATCACTCTGCTTGCTAAGGATGAAGCTCTAAGTTCTCCCAACCTCAGGTAGAGTTGCCTTTGTTGCAGACTGGTGGCTGCGCTCAGACTGCAGAAGCTGTGCTTCTGGAAGCTGTCTTGGAGCATACTTGGTAGCTGTGCCTCTTGGAATTCACAATTGCTCCACACCAGGCGTACAGGAGTGAACAGAGGGTCTCTTCAGTAACTTCTCACATTGGAGATTGGATAGCACGGAAAGTATTTGAAGAAATTGAATTCAAAATGGGAACAAGACGAATGTCTCCCCTTTGATACTGTTTCACCAAAGGAGCAGTAAAAGTCAGTGGGACTTTACCTCAGGACATTGGTTCAAAGCTCCCATCTTCAAATGTCGTATGTAATACTCAGACTATAGGAGAGACCCACCACCTGCAAGGGCTTCTTTAGACGGGTTTTACTACTGAAGTAGGGCGTCTCTTATGACGCTGAAGTTGTTACTGCTGGGTTTGGTTTGATTGCTTTTTTTTACTGGCCTTCAGCTTGTTTTTTGTAGGGGTAGAGAATCTATAGCTAAGTGGTTATTTATTTGAATCTTGTTGTGTTTGTCAGTTATTGTGCAAAACAGAATGTACGACACTGAGCATGAGGGCAGAATTTTTCATTAACTGTCTTAAGTCCAGCAAACCTCCCCGGATAATCCCTCTCCTTCCTGACTTTGTGGGGAAGAAAAATAAGGTAAGTGTACTTTCAGTGGTGTCAGCAGAAATATTTCAAAATTTAGACAAAGAACAATTGAAACTCATTCTGGCTTAGCTCTATGCTTATTTCTTCTAGATTTGATTTTCTGCTTTGTCTTCTGTAGCGAAAGGAATCTTTAAGCTTTTCCCCTGCTCCTCTCTCTTCAACACCTTCATAAGCCTCCTGTCTCCCTCTGGGTATTTTCTTGGTAATGCATGTTTTTGTTAGTTTTACTTTTGAAATGGGATCACAGGTTTGGTGATATTGACTGAGCACAAATTTAAAAAACCTACAGTGGCTAGGCTTTGTGTTTCACATTATGCAAGCAGTCTACAAAGATCACCAGTTAGCTAAAGCAACTGTGTAGTATTCCTTTAAGAGATTAAAAGGTTACTTAAAATGTTCGTATGATTAAGAACTTTAAATCGGTGCAGCCTCCTAGTCACAAATCATAATGGAAGCAGGAGTCAGGATTGATCAGTGGATGTTCATGCTCCTCTGCGCTTCAGCTGTTCTTATTTCCAGCCTAGCACATTCGAAGATCACTTTGAAGTTATGGTATCAAGATGCATCTTTTTCAACTGGGTAACTTTTGGAGCAGGCAATGGCATGCAAAGATAAGCTATAAACAGAAGCTGCCAAAATTTTGTAGTTGGTACCTTTTTCACCCCAGTTTGAATGTTTTCATGGCATGTCTCAAAATATTAGCTGATTATTCTTTCTCTGTAAACAAGTGGGTAGATACAACTTTATAATATTCTTCCTTTTGTATGTAACAACATATATTTAAAAAATGTGCATTCAGACAAAATACACTTGAATTTTAATTAAATTCAAAGGTTTCTGTCTTTCCCCTACTAGTACTTCTTGTTAATGAGATAGATGAGTCTGCTTGGAGTCACAAATCCGTTTAGGAGCAGTGGGAAGTTTCAGACATAAAAGTAGCTCATTCTCAGTACTCAGCAGGTTACTGTACTTGTTTTTAACAACAGCTTTTCCAGAAAATCCTGCTTCATGCAGATATGAAGAAGTAGAAAAAGAAGCATTGTTGGAACATGTAGTGAAAGGGTAATGTACATCCTTATCTCATTGCATAACCAAACAACCTATAGCTGTTGTCTTCCTGTAATTTCAGTAATTCATCACAAGAGCAGCCATACATCTTGTACACTTTGTAGCTCTGTGGGTTTTGTTGATCTGTTCTTCAACAATATGAACATAACTTAATGTCCTTCTAATGTGAGGATCATCCTCAGGGAAGAATGGTTCACATATGATCTTAAGTTTGAACAGCTGTCTGAAAAGCTTTGATTAAGCTGCATGGGTGCTAGTGTCTTTCAGGTCATTTGCAGGTTCAAGTAGACATTTCATCAATGTGTGCTAGATTCACATTGTCCAAGGTACCCTTTATGACTGTAAGAATTAAGGGGAATTGAGCAGCCTGAGTTGAGGGTAGTAGGGTTGTTGCTCTCTAGCACATGCAACTGTTTTTGCTAATCTAGGAAGAAGGACTTTAACCTTGGTTTACCAAGAAATGGAGATGGAAGCCCAAAGAGAAGTGGAGGAATGAGGGCCAGAGAAGTACTTAAATGACAAAATTATAAGCGAGCCTTTCACGCTTTCCCTGGTGGCCCATCTCAAGCACCTGTACAGAAACACACAGTGTATAGGAAGCAAAAAGAAGGAATAAGAAGTCTGTACCATCACAATACCTTTTTAGGGTCACAGAAATGTGGTGTAGGATAGCTCACACAAATGGTGTGCTGCAGTGGATGAATACAGACTTTTTTGGAAGTACCAGCTGGTAAGATGGGAGAAAGGCTTGTACTCCACACCAAATAGTGTCTTGAATTTGCAGAGCCAGATTTGCTTTGGAAGGAGTGACAAGCTGGTCAAGATCAAAGGAGAGTCCAACATGAATGCATCTCAGTGAGCATGTACTGCAGACTGCCTGATCAAGAAAAGGAATTGTATGAAGACTTCTTTAGAGAACTGGAGGAAGCGTGACTGAAAACAGTTTCTTGCGAGCGACTTCGACCTGTCAACATCTGTTGGAAGGGTAACATGGTGTGGCACAAGCAATCGAGATCTCTGGAATGTGTTGAGGATGTTTTTCGATGCAAATGCTGGCCCCATCAGTCAAAGGAGGTCGTCTGCTGGATCTGCTGCTCATGAGTAAAGAGGACCTGGTGAAGAGTGTGAAGGTCTGTGGTAGCCGTGGCTACACAACCATGAGTTGATGGAGTTTAAGATCATGAGGGAAGTGAGAACAGTGAATAGCACTATCAGAACCCTGGGCTTCTGGCAAGGTGACATGGCCTTCAGTAGTACCTTGGTGGCTAAACTGATGAGCTACTCCTTGGTTAGGCAGACTATAAGGTAGGTGGAAAACTGGCTTGACTGCTGGGCTCAAAGGCAAGGGTCAGTGGTCAGTGGTCTGAAGTCCAGCTGGTCACTAGTTACTGGTGACCTAGCAGTTCCACAGGGATCACTGCTGGAGCCAGTACTGCTTAACATCTTCATAATAACCTGTATGATTCTATGGCATACAATCTCAGTAAGTTTGCCCTATGTTACTCTTCTGAAGGGAAGCGGTCAATTTGCTGGAGCACAAGGCTGCTATTCAGAGTGCTCTCAACAGGCTGAAGAAATGGCCTCAGAGGAACCTTGCCTTCAGCAAAGGCAAATGTAAATTCCTACAGTTAAGTGTAACAGCTCCATGCAACACTACACACTGAGGACTGGCTAGGAAGCAGCTTTGAAGAATGCCAAGACGAAAAGGGAGCTGAAGCATAAGAAGCTGAGGGCTGGATTGCCTCAGTCTAGAGAACTGAAGGGGAAGTCTGAGGGGCAACTGTAGTTCCTGTCTTCAGCTGTCTAAAGGGAGGTTATAGAGATGGAGCAAGACTCTTCTGGGAGGTGCTTATTAAAAGAAGAGGCAACATGCAAAAGCTGCAGCAAGGGAAGTTTGATCAGGGGGAAAAAAAAAATTATGGTGGCCAACATTGGAAAAGGCTGTTAGATTATGATACCTCCACTCTGGGGATGCTGAAAACTCAGTAAGGCACTCAGTTAGTTGATCTAGCATCAGAGTTGGCCCTTGTTGGAGTGAGGAGTTGTACCTGAAGTCCCTTTCACCCAAATTATTGTATGTTTCTAATATTTTTTCAGTTCATCGATTGAGTCTTCTCCATCCAAGAACTAGTTATTTGGGGTTTGGGTTTGGAGTTTGGGATCTTTTGTCCTTTCTGCTTCTTTTGGGAAATTGGTTCATGCAGATATACTACATCAGGTCAGACCAGAGATGTGATAAGCTCAGTTTGTTGGTGGCCTATAGTAGGTGTTTAGAGCAGAGAGAATATACACATGCCTGTATTTTTATTTCCCCAGGACGGTCTCTTAGCCCTCTGTAATTTGCAGCTCAGGGTTGTTGTGTGCTAGAGGAGAATGAGTCTTTATAATACAATTTCATAGAAGTGCTCTACACAGACACTTTCTTCTTGTAGTTCTTAATACTTTGTCAACACCTATAAATTTAGCATATCCAAAGAAAGGCAAAAACAAGTTGTGACAGCAAAGGCATGGATAAAATTTAGGACTGACATTTTTGCAGACACACAATTCATTTTAAAAACTGAAATCTGTTAAAGAAATTGAGAACATCACATTTGTTAATCAGCATTGTGTTGTCACTCTCCATATTTATTATGAAACACATTTTTATAACCATGAAATAAATGAGTAAATGAATAAATAAAAAAGAACTTGGCTGCTGATGAGTAATCAAAGCAATTCAGCCAGCTGATCCATACCAGATGTCAGCACATTTTTATTTTAAACCATGAGTAAGGCATTTTGAAATTTATCTTTACTTTTCAGATACTCTGGGTGAATATTTCTACTTTTACTGCTTCTGCTTCTTTTGCCAAGGATCTGAATCAATGTTATCAAAATTGTAAAAGGAACACAGAGGATTTCCATTTCTCTTGTGCTAGCATATTAACATGTACTGGAAGTGGGCACAGCCAGGGCTAGTGTTGAATCAGAGTTAAAGGATGGCACTGTCTGCCAATTTATTGTTCATTCCTGCATTGCTTAAAGACTTACAATTTTCTGACATTGGATAATAGGCATCCAAAAGTAATGACAACACCCTCTTCCAGAAGTCATTCTGCTTCAGAAGAAGGGTTCGCAGGCAGAGTCTGCATTTTGAACATATTTGAGACACTGTGTTGTATGCCAGTATGTCCAAAGACAATCATTAAATAAGCAGTACACTGCAAGTGAGGACCCACTAGAAAGCCACTTATCTTTTAGTTCTACTCTTATTTTACATAATATTTGTACTATGAAAAAATAATTCTGTAGTCCTCAGAATTGTTTGTGTGCTATTGTCTTGTTCCTTTATTTGTTACTTGGGCAGGTTTGGAACCAGAATAAGGTAGAGACTTTCACTGTTGCCTGTGCTAAGATATACTGAAAAATTTGTGCTTTTAGGTAGATTTTTTGTAAATCCCATTAGTTGATACATGTGGGACAATAACACAGTCACAGTATTTTTCCTGGGGATGCAGTGATTCCTGCTCTCTCTCAAATCACTTCAGGCATACGCAGCGCTCCAAGGGCAAAAATGGCAGGGCTTGTGCCAAAGCGTGCAACTCGGTAAGCGCGCTTTGTGTGTTTTAACTCTAGTGATCACAGATGCCCATCTGTAAAGGGGGGAGCCTGCTGCCTGTGAGGTGCTTACTGCACTGTTAATATTACTGAGGGCTTCAAGGTCTTTGTGCCTGCCTGGGAACACAGATATCTGGTTCAGTGGAGCGCGAGAACAGATGATAACAATACAAGTCCAGTGGCACTTAAGTGATGTTGAGTTTATCTCCTTTTTTATGTACACCAAACAAATGAATTTTGCATCTTCCCCCTTGCCCCCTTGTTCTGTGTACTTGGGCATTGCTCTCCCATGTTAGTTGGTGTCTTTGACAGTGCTGGGAAGATTGATGCTGTATCTTTTTGAAGGGTGTGCCAGAGTTTTCTCCAGCCCACTTTGTACTTCCCTGCAGGGGTTTTGGCTGCCAGGCTCGTGGCAGAAGGGTGCTTAAAGGCAGATGAAGCCACTTCTGAGCGACAAGGGACCAAAAGAGAGGGAACAGTTACAGGAGAGAGTTAAAGATGGTTATTAAATGCTAATAGTTCCTTCTGAGTGCTTGCGCAGAGTTGCACCACAGCTTATTTGATACAGAAGACCTCAATGATGAATAAAATTGGGAAATTGATTTTTTTAATCAAAAATATCAAGGTGTTTCAGTCATTATTAAACACTACAACTGGTAGTAGATCTTTACAACTTGCAGTAGAGCTTTGTGGAAAATGCTTGAAATGCCATGGAAGTGAGATTAGTAGGCGCTCTGACAAGATTTTAAAATACAGTTGGTGCAAGTGAAGGTGGTGAAGACTGGTATCTTTGAAGTTTAGTTTCACAGAATTCAAGTTTTCCACTTTGGTGGCATCTCACTATTTAGATTTAAAGGAGATCAGTGCCAAAGAGGACTTGACTCAAACATCCTATCTACTTCCCATCTTGCCAAAAAAAATCACTTCCCAAATGGGTTGCTGAAGACGAGATATAAGCTTGCTGCATTCATGAAGATACAGGCTCTTGTTCTGCTGATGTAGAGCACCAAGGCATTGCTTTCCAGGGAGCACATCTTCGCTCTGCCTTAGCTGCCAAAACTGGTCACTTAGGCATTAATGATGGTTAATGTTTTGCAGGTGTTGTCCTTTGTCTCTTTCCTGGTTTAATAATAAACATTCTCACTTCTTAAATGTAGGTATTTTAGAGGACAATAGTGAAAGAATTTTTTTTTTTTTTCCTTCTAGATTTGTATGTGCTGGCACCTGTAGCTCTACTGGGGAATTGCTCAAGTGCCATGGTCCCCTCAAATTGTATTCCCTCTTGTAAGTGTTTGTGCATGGGCTTCCTACCTTGACATCCTTTTGGCCCACAACCAGAATAGCGAGTGCTTGAAAATGAAAATTTTGCCTGTCAACTGGAGGTACCAAAGTTGTATAAACTTTAGGTTTAGTGTTTCTTCCCTGGTTACAGTATTGTATGTACATTTTTAGCATTGCGTGAATAATAATTGGCATGACTGTATTCCAAACAAACATCCTCATTGAGATAGTCTCCCCAGCTCTGTTCAAAGCGTGTTGTGTTGGTTAAGTCAATTTCCCTTTAACTGATTATTAGTCCTAGCTATGGTGCTAATTATATTTTGTTTTCAAGAGCGGATTTGTGGTAAATGTATGCCGAGAACTTCTCTGCTTAAAAAGAGGACTTTTCTTGCTCAATTTTATTTGCGTTTCTGTTTAGCTGTTCTGGATCTTGACATATGTCTTTAAGGAGGTAGAAATCAGCATTGCTGCTTCCAAAAAGTTTCAGTGAATGTTTTTGTCATTCTGCGTGCTTCTGAACAAACACCTGAATTGGTGACTGAGAGTGGGCTGGCTCGTACATGAGTTCAAGTTAATTAGTCAAGTAGAGGCTGCAGTTCTTGATTTTATTCCGAAAACTGTATTTTTTTACAAAGGGCAAAAATTTTGTTTTGAAGGAGCAGTCAAGGTGTGGCTAGACTTTCTATGTGTGTATATTTGTATACCACAATTTATAGGCTACAAACAGCTCTCCCCACTCAGAATTGCCATGCCTTGTTGTATTAGACATGAAGCCTTGCAACCCAAATATCCTGTTCTGAAATCCTTGGTACAGAACTATATTGAGTAGTAAAATTTATTTTTTGTGATACCTTGCAAAGCTAATCTTGTAAACGTAAATTCGCTAAACATTAAGTTTTCAATAGCTTCTTTTAACAAGAGCCTTTTTTTAGTTGAATGGTTTGTTACATTTTGTAGCAGTTCTGGAATAAAAATATCCACCGCATTTTCTTAATTGATTATGGAAATTGAGTACAACTTAATGCTATGTTTGAAAGTAAACAAATCTAGAAGCAACAGCTCACCCCAAGCAGTGGTCTGATGGAAATCAAACGTTTTGAAAACAACTCAGTATTATGGGAAGAGAAATTATGCTCAGCACAGTTCCTTTTGCCATGTTGACTGGCATTTGCTCTGTGGGGAGCAATTTGCCTGTCCTGCCAAGGAGAAAAAAGTATGGTAACGCACTGGCAGCTGTTAACAGCAGTGACTCAACAAGCAGAGAGATATGGAGAGAAAACACGTCTGTTCTATGGGCAGAATTATATAAAGGCTCCATTCCTTTTAGTTAGAGATCTTATCCTTTCCTGTCATGAAGTGCTCAGAATCAGAAGACACAGATAGGGATATTCTGCTGCTGTTTTGTTGGTGTCTTCTGTTTCTGCATCTACGTGGTTATTGCAAGCGCAGCTGAAGAGCAAGCTGGCTGACGTTTAAGCGGAGCATATATTGACCGCTGGTTTTCCTTCTGTATCGCTGCTTCGCGGAAACTTTGCTCTGCTGTATTGTCTGAGGGGAAAGATTTAAATATCAATTCATACCATTCGTGTCTTTGACTGCAAGTTTTTGAAGTCAGTTGAATTGATAGTTCTCTCTTGCTAACTTTTATCTCTCTGACTTGTGTTTGTACACTGCGTGGCCATAACGAGGAGCAGGTGATAAGGCCATTGCCAGGCATACACCATCTCCATGCATTTAACAGAGCTGAGATTTGATTCTGCTGCTGTCGGCATTATTGTGTCATTTTTTTTTTTGACTTCCTCTCTTCCCTGTCGTTCCTCCTCGGCTTGCCATGACTCAGGTTCTGCCGGTTGCTGTTAGTGCTCAGGATTTATGAGCTGGCTGTCATAGCGGGTAGCACATTCTTGGGAAGAATTAGATGTATGAAGGGTTCTGGATTATCACTCAGTGCTGGTGTGGTCATGAAAAGCATGTGGTTGCATTGTAGGGACTGATTATTTCTCAAGAAGTCCATTCACTAGCAAGGAAATACTGAGGAAAGATTATAAAAAAAATTAAAGTATTAACAGTGGTGATTTTTTAATTAAACTTCAGAGAAAGTATGACAGTATGACCCCCCCATCAAAAAAGTACCCTCAAGATAAATCCAGCGTTACAGTAGAGGAAGAATTTTTATCGACACCACTTTGAACTGTTGCTTATTTATGCCTGGCTAATCCTGGGGATCACTTGAGAAATGTCAAAGGGAGCTCAACAGAAAACAGCGTTAGTGTGTTAGCTCTTGAAGTGATGTTTTTTTATCAGCTGTTTTAGCCTATGTTAGACTCTTAAATAACTCCATGTTGCAACAAAACCTAAAATGTTGTTCTGGCTACTTATTAGTGTGTTTATGTATATTTTTTATTTTTGTGACACAATCAAATAGACCATTTTCTGAGTATTTTGTATAATGGCGGTACAGAATGTTATGACTCTACTTGGCAAAATGTCTTGCTGAGATATAGATTTCTAATGTCTGTCAGGCTCTGTGCCTAAGAAATTTCCTTGTAGATATCTCATTACAGAACTAATATAATTAATAAAATAGCTGAAATATTTTGTAAATGCAGGAATACTTTTTACATCAGTAACTGCAAGGAAAATACCTACCATATGCGTAATTTGAGGCTGATTTTAAAACGGTAATTTATCATAATTATCTACATATTATAATGGCAAAACACACTTAATTGCTTTTGACTGGATTGGTATTATGATGAGAAGGAAAGTTAACAGCAGATGGCTCTACTGTCAAAACTGTAGTCTCTTCACCCAAAATGAAGTAGCAGACTGAACATAACATGTTTCTGGCTCCTTTTTCTGATTTTCAGCAGTAAGTATGAACTAGCATTTGGTGGGGTTGTGAATGTTTACAGAGCAATAGAAATAGTCTTACATGGGGACAAAAATAGCAAAGACAACTTGACTAGATAGGATTCCTCATCACATTATGACTTAGACCTTCTAAAGGCTATTAAGTTGTTTAAACTATTGAACTGGGCTGGAAAGCAAATAATTTCCAAAATATTAGAATCTATTATAACACTGTTTTCTGCACTTTTACCACCATATGTGCATCTTCTACTTCCACAGAGCAATGAAAAAAAGTGCTTTATCTTCTATACCTGTCTGGCTGCGAACAAATAAATTAGCTAGCAGTTGAAAAAACAGATAATTTTGCTGTGCTTCAAATAAGTTCAGCTTTGCTGCATCAATTGCAATATGCCTGAAGGATTTGTCTTATATTAATCACAATGTGCATGCACAGATGTGGTGCTGTAAAAATCCCAGCATTTTGACTCACAGAATGCCTCAGAGAATCGAAGAATTTAAGATTACATTTGTACAAAGTTAAATTACAGAATGGAGGAGAAAAAGGATTTTTTTTTTTGTTTGGGGTTTTTTTTTTTTTTTTTTAGTGTCTAGCCAGAGAGAATCACAATAAGCAGGTGGTACATTGTACTGCTGGATGGTCAATGAAAGTAAATTAGCTGCTTCAGTTGATAGAAAAGAAATGCTGGTCCAATCAGCTTAAATAAAGGTGACATGTCATTTGTGAAATAATGTGAATACCAAAATGTAGTTTAACCCCAAAGTTTGTTTGTATATGTGTATGTATGTTTTGTGTGTGCTTTTATTTTATATTTATTTTATAACATTTAATCTTCTAGACTAAAATAATGGGTGAATTTATTAGAAAGCAGAACTCATTACAGGGAGAGGTTTGTTATTTGCATTGTGTCAGAATAGATCTTTTTCAGATGTGCCCGTCAATGGGACAATGTAATTTGTTCATTGTAGTAACAATATGTAAAAGGAAAACAGTGGGACAGAGATATCTTGCACTTAAACATTTTCTCCTTTTAAAATGCAAGCGTTAGACAAAGATTTTAGAAGATACCCTATTGTTTTAAGGGCTAACTGAAATAAATTAGTAGATTTGTTAGATATGAATTAAATATTAAGACATAAATGGTCTAGTAACAAACTGTTTTAGAATAATTGTTAACACTGAGATGATGCATATTTCTATATTTTAATGTTTTAAATTTTTTTTCAATGCATCATCATTTGGCATTGTTGTTTCTGAAAATTGACAGCCAGTTGCCATTTAGAATCTATCTTGTGCCTATTTCAGAAGGCAGTTAGTTTTTTAATGTTTATGTTTGTCCCTTAGGCTGTATAATCTAGACCCTTGCTTCAGCTAATGTAGATACACAGCATAATAACATCTTTTATGGTGTTATGTAGGTATACAGGGAAGAATTGCTCAGACTGTCTATGCTCTTTCAAAACCTAAAAGGATATCCTTTGAATAATTCACTACATATACTAATAAACTCTATGGAATAAGTATATATTTTTTGTCTAGCCTACTGTGTCATAGTAGACACAAAGATAGGTACTCTTGGATACTCTTAAAATCAGTTGTACAAAAGCTTGTCATAAATTTCCCATTCTTTATGTTTCCTTGAAATCATCCTTGTCTTTGTAGGAGGCTCTCAAGATATGTTTTCTTTGAACTTCTAGTAATGGGATATTTTGCTTTTACCCCATGCTGGTCTTCTCAGCATCCTCTAAGAAGGTTTCTGTGATCCAAAGTGAAGTTCCAAGTTCAAATTAATTAAAATATCTCATTATTTAAATCGGATTCATGTACTGTAGACATTGTTTGGGAGGCTTTAATGAATAAAGTTAAAATTAAAATGAAAAAACATAATGATTCACTTATCTCCTTCTAATATTTCCCTACATTCCCTTACAAAATATTAATGCATAATGCAGGGTTACTGGAAATAGGTTGAAGAGCATAATTTAACAAGAGTTTCTAAACATTTACCTGCTAAGATACATTTTAAAATGGATGCCTTATACAATTCTGGCAACATTATGACTGCTGATGGAGAACCTTATTTCTCATTCCTTCTGTACAGTTTTGCTGCACTCTTGTGCACTCTCCAAAACCTAAGCAAAAAGGTGAAATCCATTTGCAAAAATTCATTAATTTTGGTGGTTTAAAATTTTGTGTGTAATACTATTATTTTTGCTGTGCCTTCATTTTTTGTATTACATCTTTAACCTCTTTTGAACTTCTAATTCACTTCTATTTAGTGTTCATCACAACATTTTGCTCTCTCATGATAAAGACTATATTCCCTATATTTTTATGAGTCAGCAGAGGGGTGAATTGTGGAACATGTTGTAACTATCAAGCTTCTGAAACCCTTCTGTAAAATAAAAACATTTTTTGTTTGTAGCAAGTTGACAATTGAATGCTTGAGGAGTGACAGCAGAGTAGAAAATCGGGAAAGGAATGAAAGACTATATATAAAAATGCATAAACATTCTGAATGTGACAATGAAACAATGGATAGAATCATTTCAGTAAAATTAAAATAGGAAGGAAGGAAGTTATGTTAAAATTATGGTTTGACATTTTTAGTCCAGTAAAATGTTCTGGCATGGGTTAAACAGTTTGATCTTACAACGATGGCTTAGGTCTAGAGCAAAGGAGTAGTAATCTCCATCAGTGTGCATTTATAGGGAATTCTTCCTTCTTCATGAAACTAATTAGAATTAAATATCCTCGTGTCTAGCTTCTTAAAGTATGTATAGTCACATTCCCTCTGTTCCAGCCCTGAATAGTACTCAGTTCTCTTCCTCTATAGGATTATTATTTTTGCTTCAAATACAAAATCATGGTTTAGTTGTGAAAGAACTAACTGGCTGGTTTTTACTGCTGCAAAATTATTAAGTTGGGTATTATTTTTTCTATTGCTTACACCTGAAAACAAGTGTAGGGGAAAAATGAAAATAATATTTATTCAAAATGAGTCTTAAGTTCTTAAAGGCTTGGAGGTCGGCACTGTGGTGTTACACATGGCAGCAAACCAGCAGATTTTGGCAATGCAGACACAACACAATGCCTCTAACATTTCTCTTTTTCCTGCTGGAACAGGCAGGCTCCAAAGGCCTGCGTTGACAGGTAATGAGATCTAATAAGCAAGGGGAAAAGGGGTGGGTGGGAATGAAAGAATAAGGGAATATCCATATTCATTATTTAATCAAATAAAATTCTCTTGGAGGATTCTGGGAATACTCAATCTTTGATTCAAAAGCTTCTCTGTGATAGCTGTAAACAAATTACCTTACGAGTAACTTCTTAATCAGGGAAGAGTAGAGCTGTTCTCTACTTGATCTCTCCCTTTGGGTGGTCCCAGTCAGAAAGCAGCAACCTTCCTCCTGATGGCTTGGCTTCAGAAAAGCTATATGGTATTATGCTGACAGCTGTAGACCTCTTTTTGTTAG
The DNA here is from genome assembly GCF_030463565.1 of Pelecanus crispus. Classification (NCBI taxonomy): domain Eukaryota; kingdom Metazoa; phylum Chordata; class Aves; order Pelecaniformes; family Pelecanidae; genus Pelecanus; species Pelecanus crispus. The sequence continues at coordinate 53,331,198 of NC_134643.1, forward strand.
GGATAACAAACATCCTGTGCTGAGGACAGCATCAAGCCCAGCTTGCAGTATGCCCAATTAGAGAAGCTAAAATCTCATTTGTTTCACCATGGGAGTCTCTGAAAGCACACCGTTTTGGCCTCATTACAGTATTTTTAACTTTACAAAAACAATTTCATTATGGAAATTAAAGAAGCTCATTTAGTCTTAGCATTTATGCTGAACTTAATAAATTCCACAAGTATATCAGCTGCCCTAGTGTGCAGGCTTTTTTTTCTTCATCTTGGTAAAAAGTTTTTTTAAAAACTATTTGCAGCAACTGTTTCATAAAGGAATGTGCCATTTTAATATACTGGTTATTCATTATTAAAATGAATAAATTTCTGGACTCCACCGTAGGTCATTTTCCTTCATTGAACATCTGAGCATTGACCAGCATTTGCTGTGCTGACACCCATATAAAAGGGACAGTCAAGTCTGTAGTCTTCCTCCAGATCCTTGAGATATATTTGTGGTGTTCTAAAATACAATTTCTCTCATACGACTCTTAAAATCTTTCATGGTTCAGTACAAATGACAAGAAGTAGGATTGCACTGAAAGGTAAGGATCTCAGTTCAAAGTTGTGCAGGAAAATCCTACCAAGGATTTCAAATTAGTTACAGATATATCTGCTGTATGTACCTGGAGAGACTGTTTATGCTTTTCTAAAATCTGAAGAAGGGAAGAGGACAACTACTTTCCCATAATGTGTTATAGGAAGAAAAGTGAAATAGAGATGCTGACAAATATTTATATTGTCTAAAGATGTTTACTGATGAGAAAGGAGGGAGGCCACAGCAACCATTTTGTCAGCCCACAGTCAAAAGTATTTGCAAACAATACTGAAAAATGAATAACCAATGTAAGGACATAGTGCAAATTTGCTACTGAGTATGTTAAGTAAATAATTTGGTTTGTCATGAAGTAGGGAGCCTAGAAGGACCATTGTTAGGTGGCAGGCTAGGTTCTTCATTTTTCATAATTTTTGACTACGCTTTTTGTTTTTGAGTCTTCCCAATGGAAGGAAGAGAACTAAATCTATGGTTATTATATTCTTAGTAATGCTTTACCTTCATTAAAGTTGTAGTAGTGTAGGACATGATCAACAGAAAGTCCCAACAAATCCAAGGACGTGGGATCCAATACTCTACCTAAGATTGCTTTATAATAGCATTTCACAAATTAGGGTATACCTTACATAAAATGAGCAGAGGTGGGGCAAGACTTGTGAGGAGGAGTGGTTACTGTACATAACGTTTTCAGGAGCAGAGTAGTTGTGTGCTTTTGAGTAGAATGAGTGTGCAAACAGGAGCTTTAACTTGAGTGAAAAGTATGGGCAGAGTAGTTAGCAGAGAGGAGGATACATATGCATGCATGTATCATGAATATGCAAGTCTGTTCAACATATTTCTGTGTCAAGCTGGTCAAGTAATATTGCCAACCGTGCCAGCAGGGAGGTGTGGAGGGAGGCTAATGTGAAAGCTTATTGCATGTGTGAGCTGTGCCATATTGCCTGAGCACATTTTGATCAAAGTAATATGAACCTTCATGAAAATCATGATAAAAGTATCTTAATTAAATAGTCTTAATTAGGTATCCAACTTGGGAGTTATGCAGATTTACATGTGTGACTAGCAGAGAGGATCCATCAGTTTTTCTCAATTTTTTTATCCCAAGTCAGCCTCAAACTATTTTGTGTTTTCTACTTTTTTCAGACTCAGGGTGTGGTAATGAAATGTACCCTTTGGGATGGAGAGGTGTCTGGAAGAGTTCTTAATATGATTTTACTTAAAGCACTCTGCTGTACTCTACTACATAAATCAGTGAAGAGCTGTCAGATGATAATGTCTTTTAGTCCCTACCAATGCTAGGGATTGGATGCCTTGAAGTACAGGTGGAAAGGCTGTTCATCCGATTAAATACATGTGAAATGCTTTAGTCTCCCTGAAATGTTTCTTAAAGGTGAAATAAATCAATAAAAGGAGGTTGCCATAACTGTGCAGTTACTATATAGTTCTGAAAACAAACTAAATTGATTGTAAGCATCTGTTTTTATGTATTTTTCTCCCTTGGAATATGTCCCAGTGGCTTGTTCTTTGTTAGAATGATCCCGTTTACTTAATAAGCTATAAATATGTTGAGCTCAAGTCAACAAAGGTGTTTTCAACATACACAGCATTATAAATAAACCAAATCTTTTCCTATGTCTCTTAGGGGCAGTAGTAGGAGAAAGGTAATCAGTATCAGTGGGGCACCTGAGGCTTTTCTGGTCTCAGGTGCCAAATTCTTCTTTCTTGCTGCTGGTGCTGGCACTGTCGCTTTCGCTCCATTTTTTCTCGCCTTTGTAGGCAGGAGCTGGAAGGAAATAGGAGTGAATGAGGCAGAGGCAACCTCATTCCACTACTCTTCATCTTTCCTCTACTGTCACTGGAGCTACCCCATCAGCTTCCTCAAATTCCCTGTCTTAAGATTTATTTAGACTGGTGAGAGGTGTCTGCATCCAGCGTAACTGGCTGAGTCATTTTTCAGAGAAGTATCTGTCTAGCTCGCTTCAAAAGCGGGTGGCGTTTAGCAGCCATAATAATTTGTTTCTCCTGTAGCTTGCTTTTCCAGTGAAGCTATGGCTTTTTCCATAGTCAAAACGTGTGCTATCTTTTTTTGTTAGTTTGCTTAACTAAGGTGAAGTGATGCAAAAAAAATGTTCTGTTTCCCTTAAAATGATTGCATTTCAGTTCGTCTAAGGTAGTTGGTTTTTTTTTTTTTTCCCCTCCTGAAAACTCAAATCCTTCTGTTATTGAGAGCCGAGGTGGTGATTTCATCATTTTCCTCTCTATTTTGGCTCTTCAAAATAGTGATGTGATATGAAGTAAAAGCTGGTGCTTCTACCAACTTTTTCAATTAATCAGCATAAATAAAAATATTAAGAGGATTGGTGCAAATGGTTAGCCTGCAGCTGGCATGCACCAGGTATTCTCTTAAATTACAGATGTGCAGTCTCAATCTCTCTTTGTTTTTTCTTTGGAGATATTCAAAACTTGACTGAACATGGCCCTGTGTGACCTGATGCGGCATAAAATTTGGCTGGGCTTTGAGTGAGGACTTGGTCAAGATGACCTCCACAGGTCCCTTCCAACCCAAATTATGCTATGGTTCAAAGTCTCAGCAGGGAAGGACTAGCAGATACTGGACATCCAGTTCCAGTGGCTAGTTTTTACTGGAAGCAAAATTCTTCACCAAAACTCGCCTTAAACAGCTGGGAGAAGCAGGGCCACAAATAAGCAGTGTCTTGAAACTCATTCTGTGAACTCCTCATGGTCCTGAGCTGGCACTGCCACCAAAAGCACAGCAGCGTGCTATTCCTTTCTCTCTCTCTCTCTCTCTCTCTTTTTCTTTTTCTTTTTCTTTCTCCTGCTCTTCTGCTTTTCTCTGCAGACATCCCATATCCCTATCTGGTTAACGCACCAACCATTGTGTAGATTCATTGTGAACAGATCAGGGGACTGACCTAGCTGAAAAATGTATTTTTAATGGGCTGAGTTTTAGTTGGATTGGTTTTTGTATTTTTTTTTTAACCTCTGAGACAAAATTTGTCTGAACTGCAAAAATGTGTGAGAGCATGAATGTCTTGGGAATAAGCTGGACTGGGAAATTTGTAATATTTTGATTTTTTACTACATGTGTAATAAAACAAGTAATACAAGGTGATGGTAGTCTTGGAGATATTTATTTATTCATACAAATCTAAAAAAGAGAGTGGGATTCCTGTTGAGCCTGAATAATGGCAGTCTTCAGTCATTTGGTGTCCTCTGAGACTTAGTTTTGTTCACTATGTCAAATGTCGTTTTATGTGTTAGAAAACATCAGGACTCCATCTTGGATAAACTGTATAAAAAATGCAGTTTCTCTAGCTTTCTTTCAAAGCCAATTAAAGTGTAAGGCTGAAATAATACAAGGTGGTTAAATTATAGATCAAGCAGTTGTGCAGATGTATCCTTGAACCGTACTCAGTCCATTTTATGCTATTATAAACTACTGAAACAGTATGTTTACTTCCTTTATAAATCAAGCAAATCTTGTTTTTATCGCAGAGAGTGGGAGGTGAGGTAATAGTGGAGTGGGAGGATAATTTAGAATAGAGGTACCTGCAGCATGCAGATACAGTGCTCCAGAGTATTAGGATATGTTATGTTCCTTTTGAAAAGTTGTTTGTAATGATAGTTAATAGCATCCCACAAGAGGAAGCAGACTATAAGTATGCTGAAATCCAATGAAAGTTGAGACATAAAGTTCAGGATCATTTATATCACATGAAAATCTTAATAGGAGGGCAATCAACAATTTTGCAGGAGCTCAGTCCATAATCCTTCAATTTCTTGAAAGATAGCGAGTGGTCTGACCTGGCTATTTTCTAGAAGAACTCTATATTTAGTAGTTATCAGAAACTGAAAGGGCGATAATGTAGAAAAAGAGTTGGAGGAAAGATAGTAATTCTAACTGGTAATGAGGCAATGTGTTCCAGCCAGAATTTCTTTTCCTGCTGGCATATAACAAAATGAAGAAAAATGGAATGTAAACATTTAACCTCCATCTTATTTTTTGTCCTTGTTAGGATGTCCTGTTGTGGTTTAACAGAGTTGCCATCCTTTGACTCAGCTCTGTCTACTTAGTGAACAAGAGGCTCCACCAGTGCCAGTGTTTCTACTGCATCAGTTATTTCATCCTCAGGAAAGAAAACCACTTGGAGCTGATTCCTTAGTATGGACACATTCATCTGATCTGATACAGTAAATAACTACTCTTCACAGAGTCAAATAATATATTTTTCTAGAGCGGAACAAGCAGCTGTTTTGGGTTGAGGACTTACCAGCTGAAGGAAGCTTTGAAAATTTGAAAGGAAAGATTTTGGCAAGGGAGAGCAAATGAAAATAATAGAGCTCTGTCCTCTGAAAAAAATCTCTTTGCAGGAAGTTTTTTGTAGCAATCTGGTAGCAGACCTACCTATCAAAAAAAATGCTAGCTTTTAAGGAATGGCTTCTAGATTAATCTCTGTTTTTACAGTTGTTGCTTTGACTGGTTTTGGTTTTCATTAAGGAAAAAAAAAATGTTAGCAGTGTTGGCAGCAAAGTTCTTTTGGGTTGAAATGTTGACATCAAAATTGGTGTGAGGTTTATCATGAGCATGTATATATATACACACACACGCACTTATGTATGTGTTTGTATGTATGTATATATACATGACACCTAATGGCAGCATCAATGAAGGAAGGAATAATAAAAAATTGATTTTTAAGGAATTCTGGTGTTGGTTCATCAGGTAGCTTTGAAGAAAATTGGAAAGGAGACAGAATTAAATGTTGACTGGCCCGCTAGGCTCCCAGTTAGTCCAGTGAAAAAGTGATGTTAGATATAATGAGAAATGTGATGCTGTTTAGACGTTGCAAATTTAGTGGTTTCTTAAAACAAAAGCCTTTCCTCAGAACAGGTCTGTTGATGAACATATGGCTTTGGAAATGAATGGGAAGATGTTTACCTGCTTTATCCTCCTTAGTGAAAAGAGTTGCAACCCTTCCCCTTCATCCAGTCCTTTGCTCTTGGTAGAGCTCTCCTTACCCTCTCCTCTCTACTCATGCACGTTCAGTATCACTTGAATGTCTGTTCTCTACCTAGAGTTGTAGGAGATTGTTTCTGTTGTGGCTATGCATTTGACAGTTGGGCTGCTTATGCCAGCTTAATCACCCCTTTTCTCCTCATCACTGCTCTTTTCATTGGTTATTATATAACCAGATTAATATAAATCTGCCGTGAAGCAGTTAACACATTCAAACCCAGTAAGTATCTCACAGGCTTCCCACAATTACCCTGTGTGTATGCAGAAGACAAAGTAACCTTAGAAAGATCTGTTCCTGGTGAGTCCTTTCCAAGCTGTAAGATTACACCTTATTGTATATCAACAAGTTAAAACAATTTTACTGTGTTGGGCTTTGATTAGGACACCCCAAAATATACAAATTTCATATGATATGCAAGTTTCATTTGATATGGAGTCTCAGCAGATCCAGTTGACTATCAGTGAAAGGACATTGACCAGGAAATGTAAACTGTCTTTTGTACAAGACATTAAAATCTCTTGTAAATGGAAATAAACAAGTTCAATAGAAACTTTGACCCAAATGGATCATTAGTTGCGGCCTACAGATTCTTTTTCAAATCATTAACTGCATCTCACAGTGTCTTGCAAAGAAAGAAATGGAGGCTATTGCTTAATGAGTCTTTCTTTAAAATAGATCAGACAGCCTAGCTTCTTACAATTGGCCAATTTAGGAGTTAGAAAATGGTTTAATTTAATTTGACCACTAGGGCTTTGTACATGAGTATGTATGTATATGTGTGCTACATGCAACAAAAAAATTGTCAGATGTGTTATATACTTCATTTACTGTCAGATGTCTTACATACTTCATTTACTGTAAACTCCCAGCTGTCCTGTCTATATTTTGCCCATTAATCTGTCATGGACTTTAACACCTCAGACATATTTCTAAACAGCCCAAACAATTATCTTATTTTCTCTATCAAAATTAACTTGTCATATGAATAATTCTTTTTTAAAAAACCAGGGATGAATTTCTCTTAGTCTGTGTATTTTATTGGGCTGTTGTGCATGCACAGCCACACAACATGAATACAGTGTTACTCCCACCTGTTGTCAAATCCAGGAATAGTGTTTTGTTCTGAGCTTATGATGGATGTCTGGTTTGTATCTCTTGGTCTTTCAGGTTTTAAAAATGAAAGATTTGTGCTATGTATATATAGAAATACAGAGAAGCAGGTGTATTCTACGAATCAGTGGTTGATTTTTATATAAAACTTAACGTTGAGATATTTGCCTCATCAATTAAAGAAGCACCATTAAGGCATTGTTATAAGAATTGTGATTTTTTTTCTCCCAAATAAATGCTGATAAAAATTTGTAATCCCGTGTATTTTCCTGACTTTCTTAGGATATTTTTGGAAGTAATATCCTTGGAAAATCTACCATATTTTGTTTTTTACCATAAAGCCATAGTGACATTAACATATAATCGAATGAGAAATTAGGAAAAATATGACTTTCACTATCACTTAACTCACTGTATAGATTTACAGGAGAGCAGGTCACACTTCGTTTTGGGAAGGCTATGAGGAGGAGACATGTTCAGGGACATCCATCCTAGCATCTCCCATGGTGCTCAGGAAGGTAATGCTTATTATTAATGTAAATGTTGGGGTCTTGGGGAAGGAGGAGGGAGCTGGACCAGACAGGGATGTGAATCCTGTCGCTGTGCTACCCCATGCATTTGGATAGTCGGCACGCTGAGGAGCTTTGCCCAGCCTCAGGGGTGTTGCTGGTGCTGAAGTTGCTGTAGGGCAGCAGGGTGACTGAGGTCCCAAGGCTCCAAGGGGGGCTGTCCACATTTTTTTTTTTCTGTAAGTTGGGGTGCAAGCAGACAGCAAGCCGGCCCTGGCCAGCGCAGGTGCCAGCTTCTGCTGGAAGCTTCTGAGGGTGTCTGCATGCAGGCTGTGGTCTGCGCAGAAGAGGAGCGATGCATAAGGTTTCTTGTGGTGTACTGTTACCTTTCTCTTTTCTGATTTTCCTGTTCTCAGTCAAAATAGAAATTGTCTCAGAGACACCAAGTTCTGCCACCCTAACGTGACATAAGAATGTCTGTAATGGGGTTTCAGAACAAAAGCTGTTAGGTTTATGCTGTATCCGGTCTCCAGGAGAGGCCAATACCAGATACTTAGATGGAAAAAATTAACAGAACAAACTTACAGTGCTTTCCATTTCTTTACCCTACCTTCTTCCAACAATTTGATAGGTGGATGGCTTCATAACGGTGTTGCCACAAGAAGAGAAGGAAGACAGCAGTTGAGGGGTTTATTTATTTAATATTTAACTACCTCAGATGCTACCCTGATGCTTCAGTCATCAGTCCCTTGGGGCAGAATTTTTTCATACTTTAATCTCGTTTTGCAGTTGTAGTTTGATTAATATATTAATAACAGTAAAGGTGAGAGCAAGAAACTTTAAATATGTATGTTTCATTAGTTAATTTTCCCATCGAATTGTTGGATATTTTTCTCCCCTAGTTTTTTTAAACTGCTTATTTAAATTTAAATAAGATGTTATTACTGATTGTTCAGTTCTGTAATTTTAACTCACATTTATTTGATGTCTTTTGTATGATATTATCCATTCTCACGTACGATTATTAAACATGTGATTGAAAATTAGAGAGAATTATCGAACAATGACTGTTAGAGTGGAAGTTTTGCATTTTATCATTATTTTATATTTAGGCTTGAATTAGCAGCAATATAAACCTGGAAATATTTTGACATTTGATTGTGTTTTCCTTTGGCTGATTGAAATGGTGTTTTGCTCTGAATGACATTTCTGTGCAAGTCCCTGGTATGGTAACTCTGGAAGCACTGGTCAATCTGAAAATTTTAAGAATTCTTTCAGGCATCTCTGGGTAGAATTTTATTCATCTTGGTGATGATTGGAAGAGTAGATGAATAGTTGCACCATCAACTTCACTGTCTATTTATGTCTGTAGAACCAGAACTAGTCAGTGGTTACCTTGAATAAATGGTTACCTTCCAGCCTGAAAGCATCACCATCCCCTTTTTGGTTTTAAAACATTAACTCACGTAATGATTTGTTTCTCAGTCTGCAAGAAAAGAATGATTTGGCACTGTGAGGAGATGATTCAGGTGTACATAAGCCCTCACAGGGGATAAAAAGGGGGCCAGGCTTCTGGCATGACAGATGGGGTAGAAGACTGGGTGATCATAGTACGGACTGGATGGAGGAGGAAATGGGGGGTGGGGATTTGGGACCCTCCTCACTACTGTGAGGGAAAAGCAATGGTATTTGTGGCTGGGAGGAAGAAGGTTGCTGAGTAGTCTTTGGGTAGAAGAGAGAGTATCCTGCAGAGGACAGGAAAGCAGAGAAATCCTTGGGCGTGTAAAGTGATATCATCTAGTTTTATTTTAAACAAGGAGCAGGACATAACATGGGAAATAAGGCTGGTGGAAGATAGCAGACTTCAAACTGGAATACATCTGAAAAACAATTTATTGGCTTTTGAGACTAGATGGTTGAAGTGAATGAGTTTTGGCCATTTCTTAAAAACATGGATCTGGAAGTCTCTTGCTCTTTGAATAAAAATAGATGATGCTGCTGAGATCCAGCAGTGGCACTGCCAGTGGGTAGAGATGGCTGCTAAGCTACTTATTGTTTGTCCTTTTTTCCTGAAAGACTTGGTAAGAAGACTGGAAGATTTTTATCCGCCTGGAACCTCAGTTGACTTGTTGCGACTCTTCCCTTAGCATTTGATGACATTGCTCAACTCCAAAATATTTTGTAGCCTTGTTTGAAGCCAGGCTTTTTTAGCTGTTTCAGCTCTTACAGAAGTCTTGTGGCTCTGGCTGATATTTGAGGCCCACAGAGTTTGTGAACACAGCGTTTGTCTGAAAGGAAACAGGTATTTCTACTTTTCGCTGTGTGTTAGAGCTTTGTAGTTATACTTTATTATGAAGTACAGGTTTTATGCTTTGCATTTTCTCCCATCTGAAAACTGTCTGAAGCCAGACAGTTACTTTTTATTGATTCCCTACATCTTTTAAAACATCAGGTGGCCCTCACAGTTTTTTTTTTTTTTTTTCTTTTAGAAAATGCTTTAGCCTGTACAAGATGCAGTAACGTTATGGAAAGTCTAATGTGTGAAGTCAGAGCTCAGAAGGAAAGGGACACAGAAATATTTGATACTTTTGGGGTTAAAATTGTGTCAGTGTTATTTTAAAGCAAACTTTAAAGAAACGTGTGCAGGCTCTTCCAAAGCATTATAATGTAACCTAAAATTTATCTGTAGAATGTCTTTGTGCTCTAAAGTTAAAAGGAGTAATTGAAGCTTGCGGAAAGGAATCAGGAAAACACTGTAACTCTAGATGCTACTTGTGGCTGTGTGTATGGGATCATTTTTAATGATCTATAGCTTGCAAATAGTTGGAAAATTTTCTCTTTTACTTCACTGAAAAGAACAGCTTGCAGCAATGGATTTATTTTACAGTTGCATCAAGTGCACAGTTACTAAGCGAGGATGGGAAGCCTGATAGCTTTACTTCTAGCAAAGCTGGCCTCCAGAGGATTTTATTAAAGGAATTTTATTTTTTTAACAGCTGAACTGAAAAAAAAAAATCTCTCATGAAACAGAGCCAACTCATTGTATTGCTAACCACATTCCTGCAAAACTTCAGGAACTTCTTCAAGAAATCAGTGTAGTTTAAGTTTCTATGCAGTGTTATTTGAGAGTACAGAGTACAGTTCCCTTTGTTCTAAATGCAATATGAATTATCACACTACTGTCTCTTTTGGTTTATGGATGCAGTTCTCTTTCTTACCTGGTAGTAGTTATGACTTATGCATTAACCTGAACAGTTCCATGGGTCCTCAGCCTGTACAGGTTTGTAAACAAATGTCACGGCACAAGGAAAGATGCATCTGTCAGGAGTGTAGAGCACTTGTCTTGTGGAAAACCAAAACGTCTTTTTTCATTATTTTGTATAAAAACCTTCTTTCTGTAATATCCTAATGTATTTTAAAATAGAGGAAATTGTGTGCAGTATATCAAATCTTAATGCAGAGTGTGGTGGACCATTATTCTTTTTTTTGCCAAGCTTTCTTCGGTGATACAGATTCCCGCAACAGGATATAGGAATAACATTAGGTTAGGAATAAGGTTTCTATCTTAAAAACCAAACAACCCCCTCCTTCACACACCCTGCCAACAACCCCCTCCAAAAGAAAACACCCTCCCCCAATCTAAAACACTAAAAAAATGCTTATTTCAGTATTATATCTGGAGTATTTGTATAGGTGAAAAACAGTGTATGTTGTGCAGCAATCAGTAGTTATCTATACTCAAGAGAATTTTTTTTTTTAAACTGGAAAATGTAAATATGACAAGTTATTGGATAGACACTAAGAATAAGAGTAAAAAGGAAGCTGACATGGTTTTTAGAGTAGAATCAAAAGAGATATTCAATAAAATATGAAAGTTAGTTTTAGTTAAACTATCTTTTTAATTATTGAAACGTTCTTTAGTTACTGAAAAGACTGAAATTCTGTAAATGAGTATTTCATAGTTCTGTCATACACATGGCACCTTTTACCTTACCTAGGAAGCCCACAAGTAATTATACACTGATTGAAGCTCAAGGCACCACTCCTCTTTAGTAGGGAAGAACACAGGGAGTGCTTGCATCTCCTATACCAGAAGATTAAATTTCAGGTATGTTATGAAACTGGAAAAGAACTGTTATGAAGTCAGTGATTTTTGAAGTGTTTCTAGGTCATACTCTTTAAAAATATATGTATTTTATTCTGAGAATGGTTGATTTTCTCTCTTTCAGGATATTCTGTGCTGTCCCTCATATACTAATTCTTTATTACTTGGCCCCAATTGTCCTTTAAGTGATACTTCATAAATATTGAGTATATACATCAGAAGACCCCAGACTCTGCCACTATAGGTGGCCTTTCAACTTGTCACTTTTTGGATTTAAACTGGGAAAAGCCTTCTAATAGTGTTAGATTACTATGGCTTGTGAACTGGGGAAAGGGTGTTAAGCATGAGAGTTTGCTTCCTGTTTATATTCTATAGTGTATGTGCTATAGATTGTAGTTATAGATACATATATAGTCTAGTTTCCTGGAAATTCAGAAATGGTATCTAAACACAAGTATGTGGAGGAAGGCATTTTTCTGCATGTTGTCTGTACTTTGTACAAGTCTAATGCAGGTAAGTAAGCTATGGTTCACAAATAGTGACTATTATTTCCAGATCCTCTGATTCCCTATGCTTCCCTCCAACCCCACATGTCTATAAATACCTGATGGGAAGCAGGAAGCCAGGCTCTTCTCAGTGGTGCCCAGTGACAGGACAAGAGGCAATGGGCACAAATTCAAATACAGAAAATTCAACTTAAACATGAGAAATTTGACTACTGTGAGAGTGGTCAAAGACTAGACCAGTCCGCCCTGAGACCTTATGGCATCTCCATCTTTGGAGACATTTAAAATCCAGCTGGACATGGCCATAGTCAACCTGCTGTAGTTGGCCCTGCTTTGAGCAGGGGGATTGGACTAAGGTGACCTGCTGGCATCCCTTTCAACCTCAGCTATTCTGTGTGTGATTCTCCTTTTTAATTTTATTTTCAATGACATGTTGGCTGCATTTCCTTTCTGATTCCCATGTTTCTACACTGTCTTTTCAGGCAGACTCGACAGAAATCTCTGTGCATACTGAGAAGCTGCACTGTTGAAGGAATTAGCACTGCTTCTTTCATATAGAGTAGTTAAAAGTTGCCATTCATTGAGAAATACAGTATAGCGGCAGAATATATATAGGGATTTAACTATAATTTTTGGAAGCTTGGGAGTCATAACTAACCATTCAGCTGTCCATTTTATATGTTATGCTACAAGCATGGCTAAGCTTTCACGTTAACATTTTGTACAGATCACACTTTTTCTCTTTAAGGGTTTGCTGGATTGTTTTCAATCTATTAGCCATCCGAAGAATTTTAAGAAGTCTGCTGTATTTGCTCAGCTAAAGAATACATTCGTGTTGAGAGGGTTTACACTCCCTTCCGGATAGTCTCTAGTTTAGCCATCCTTAAGGAAAGTGCAACTCCACCACTTAATCCATTATAAAAACAGATGACACCTCATGTATTTGAATGTTTATCTAATTTTTGGCGTGGGGAAGGAGAGGCTCATTATTATTAGGATAATAAGCTGTACCAAACTGTTGCTATTGATGTTAAATATGGTGCAAAAAGAAAAGTGCTGCTTAAATAGTAGGATCCATTGGTGTCTTTTGTAAAGGGTTAGTGTATTCCCCTGAGCAATACTGTATCATCTGGAAATATTTGAAATGGAGTGTATTATGATGATAGTGAAGCCTCAAGAAGTTGGGAGGACTTTGAAATTATAATAGCTTGCTAGGTAAAATACCTCACTGAATGAGAACTGAAGTAACAAGTGTATTATCAGATGTTTGAGGGAGATAAATGTAATTTGCTGAATATATATGCTGAATATACATACATCTGCTTTGTATTCCTATTGCAATGCATATATAGAAGGGAGGTGTGGATAAGGCCTGTGAAGTTTCTAGCCTTAGCCTGATTAACACGTCTGTTTCATTTTTAGAGGAGGAAAACAGTACGGGTGGTTTTTGCGTCCTCAAATTTCCATCCTGATGCCCTGTTCTGTGGTGTACACATATTATAAGTATTTTGCTTTGGCCTTTTACACTTCCTTACTCTGTATGTTAGATAAAAGTTTGTGCTCAGTCCTTAAAAAGTTTTAAAATTTGAAATGCTGAATACCTTTTGAACATTTCTCTCAAATATTGTCTCATGACAAAACCTGATAAATCCTCTTCTGTTGGCAGTTCAGTTTTGCATTGAAATGGAACAACTTGCTGCAGCATTATAGCAAGCAGATTAGATATACTTCAGGTTAGATTTTGGATTTAGCTTGTTTCCTTAGGGACAGGGATAGACGTGGAAGAAAAGACTTCAGGTGCTGGGGTAGAGCATCTGTCCATCTTTCTGTGACAGAGTCCTCAACCTTCATATGCCAGTTTATCCTGCAGCAGACAGCTTTCTCTTTCAGGGCTTTGGCATAGGTGAAGCAATTGGTGGGGTTGTGGTGGTTTTACTGTTCCTGCCAGTTATCCTGTGCAACAGCACAGGCTGTATAAGGGCAGTATGGAAGGCAGTTCTGCAGAAAAAGACCTGGTCATTGTGTTGGACAAACTGAACACAAGTCAGCAGTGCATGTGTGTCATGAAAACCAGCTGCATGTTGGGTCGTAACAGGAAGAATGTAGGCAGCAGGTTGAGGGAATTTTTTTTTCATCTTCTGTTGCCATTTGTTAGTCTGCAGGTGAAGTACCATGTCCAGCTTTGCGCTCCCAGCACAAGAAAGATGTTGTCCATAGAGAGTCCAGTGTGGGGTCACGAAAATGATGATGATACGTGAGGAGGGACTAAACTGTCTGGATTTGTTCAGTCTGGAGAAGGGAAGGTTCACAGGTGATCTTAGTGCTATCTTCAGATATCTAATGGGCAGTTATAGAAAACACCTCTCTTAGGGTTGTGCAGTCAAAGAGTGAGAAGCCGTGGGCACAAGTTACAAGAGAAATCTGATTAGATATTAGAAGAAAATAATTTTTCACATATGATAATGATTAAGCACTAGAAAAAGTGCCCAGAGACGGCATATCCATCAGTGGAAATGTTCAAAACTTAACTGGATATTGCTCATCCATAACAACATGATCTAACTTTGAAGTTAGACTCAGCAACAAGTTTGAAGGAGGGTTTGGGGCAAAATGACTTCTGGAGGCTACCTTTCAGCCTAAATTATTCTGCAATTCTATTGATCACCTAGGCCACCAAAAGCAGGGCTGGTTCTTATGGAATTACTGAGCAACATTTCCCTATCCCAGACAGTGTGTCACACATCCTGAATACATCTCGAGCTCTTTCCTGTCAGTGGCTTCTGTGGTATCAACAAATGGGCTGCACGTTCTCACTACAGTAAATAACAAACAAAATATTTTTGGTTGTGATTCAATGTTTTCTCTCCATTATTGAATGTATAGAATTTTCAGACTTAATATTTATCATAGGTAGGTGAATTTGTAAATTGAGCAATTTCTATAAAAATTAATGTATAGCATGATTTATGCCAAGTACCTTTCAATTTGCAGTGGCATAGGATTAAATTCAGCTTCTTTCTCACTATGGGAAGCCCTTCTTATTGCTCATCAAGTATAGCTCATGCTCTTGCTTTTGGCATTTCTTTAACAGTCTTTTTCCAAAATATGACAAGAGGAGGATATATGGATATGCACGGAAAACATTTATTGGTTGATTGCTTGATAGTCACCTTCTAGTTTAGTTCAGACTTTCCCTTTCTTGGTAGGGACACTATCCTGCTTCTCTGGCCTGGGTCTGTCGCATGTGCTTTCAGATCAATTGCAGATGGGAATAAAGAATCAATTGCTGTCATAATTTATACAGGAATAAATGTTAATCAATTCTTTTACTATCCTAATGCTAATCAGAGACACGAGCCCTCACTATAATCCAACATATCAAAGTAGGTTTGAACTTTCTAGGCTAAATCAATTTAGAATGACTTTTTAAAAGTAAACAAAGTTCTTGAAGTGGTATTTCTCCTTTGTCCACTCCTGTCCTTTTCAGGGGGGAGGGGGGTGGCGGGGAATATTCCAAGCTGCCTTAATTAGTTTTCCTTATACTACTTTTTTTTTTTTTTTTTTTTTTATTTCCTGGGAAAGCTGACAGCAATGGCTGAGCGTGCCTGTGGGGACAAAGTTTGCAGAATTGGTTTACTGGAGGGAAGCAACCTCTGCTTATTGGGAAAGACCAAATGCATGCCCTCAGTAATGCAGATAAATGCACACAGTACTCTTCACAGGCCTTGGAAAAAATTAACAATCGGAAATGTGGCATCAGACATTTGCTGTCTCTATGCAAGTCCCCACTTTTCTTTTTCTGCTTTATCCATACCTTTGCATAGAATCACCAGGAGTTTGAAATATTTGCTATAAAATGAGGAATTTGTTTTTGAAGAGTTTGAAGTCTGCATTCTGCAGGCTTTTTCCAGTAAAAACTGACAAGTGGGCTCACAAGCCCTTATCTCTGCCTCGACCTTGGGGATGGCACAAATACTGGTAGACGTTGGAACGGGGCAGGGGTGTTGAGGGTGCTGAAGGTGAGGTGTGAGGGTGACCTGCGGGCGGGGGGGCAGAGCTCTGTCGGTGGGACTGGTGGCTCTGTGCTTTCTATAGCAGAAAGATTAACAGTTTCTGGAGTCTGAAATTGCCTGTAAAAGTGGGAACGTGCCTGGGAAAGAGGGGGAGGGAGCATTTTCCTTTCTGAACTCGCCAGAGACAGAGGATGTGGCTGAGCTGTCAATTGACTTTTAACAGCTGAAAATGCCTAATTTATCAGGCTGTTGCAATATTGACAGCTTCTTCTGTTTGTCTGTGCTGTTAGCCCTTCAGTGCTTGACTTCTCCTCCTCGTGTCTCTTGTGTTTTCTCTCATGGTCTAATTTGTAAACTCTTCTAAATCCTGCATTGCCCGCTCTCTCCCTGCCCTGCATCCCTCTGCCGGTCATCTCTGACATGGTGCCTGTGAAGACATGCCAGCTGGGCCACGTCAAGCCAGGAGACGAGATGCAACTTGGAAAGCCGTTGGGTGGACAAGGTTTTTATTTTATAAATTATTGCTTTAATTTACACACCTCTGTTTCTTTCACTTACAGAATCATAGATTCGTTTAGGTTGGAAAGGACCTTTAAAATCATCAAGTCCACCTGTTTAAGCTAGTGCTGCCAAGTCCACCACTAAGCCATGTCCCCAAGCGCCACATCTATACATCTTTTAAATACCTCCAGGGATGGTGACTCCACCACTTCCCTGGGCAGCCTGTTCCAATGGTTGACAACCCTTTCAGTGAAGAAATTTTTCCTAATATCCAATCTAAACCTCCCCTGGTGCAATTTGAGGCTGTTTCCTCTTGGTCTATCGCTTGCTACTTTGGAGAAGAGACCAACACCCACATCACTACAACCTCCTTTCAGGTAGTTGTTGAGAGCAATAGGGTCTCCCCTCAGCCTCCTTTTCTTCAGGCTAAACAACCCCAGTTCCTTCAGCTACTCCTCATAAGACCTGTGCTCCAGACCCTTCACCAGCTTCGTTGCCCTTCTTTGGATGCGCTCGGGCACCTCAATGTCTGTGTTGTACTGAGGGGCCCAAATCTGGACACAGTATTCCAGGTGTGGCAGCAAAAGGCTGCAAGGTCTTAAAACAAACTGTCTGTTTCTGTTTTATGTCTGCCTGAGAGAAGCATGGCTCGGGCTGCTGAGTGCTTTCCTAATGCCAGTGGTGAATCAGAAGTAGCACATCAAAGAGGTCTGGGGGAGGCTGTTCTCCACACCTGCTGCACAGGGCTCATTACCAACCGTAGTGTATTTTCTGGGTGCATACATTACTGTCAGCGAGGCTCTCAAAGAGCCAAGTGAAGCTCCTGCAGGATGGCTGGTCCCAACCAAGTGGTTGCTCAGGAGGTATTTGGGTAATTCTGAGAGTCGTTGAAGAGCTGCATGGACAGCAAGAAGTACCTGCAGGAGGTGCATTGCTGTGGTGTCTCCTGCTACCTCGGAAGGCTGGGAGTCAGGGAGCTGGTAGGTTTGGCAGGGTCAGTAGAACAGGGGGATGTTCCCTTCCCCAGGCATGCAGTTTGAGAGAGGGGAAAAAAAAGGGGCAGCATGTAATGGAGTTAGTTATAACTTTAAGGTAGCTATCATGAATTTAAAAAAAAAAACAAACAAACAAGCAAACATGAATTAAAATGGAGGTGCTAAAGCCAGTGTTTACTGTGGACTTAAAAGGTCTGTGAAGTTTCTGTAGAATCTTGTAAAAAACCCAACAAAATCTAGCAATATAATTTAAAAAACCTGCATCCTAAGCTAAAGTATTTAAATGTGTGCATAGGCAGACGTAGCTTGAAATTCTGTTTATTCTGTGAACATAAAGCCTTTGTTGCAGTACACCACCATCTGTCTTTAATGTACTTGTCTGCTTCAGTTTCAGTTAAAATTGTCGGGGAGCAGCAAAAGCTGGCCGATCCCTAAGGGATGGGGAGCCGAGGGTGATGCCGGTGCAGGCTGTGCCTTCCCCCATGGGGCACAGTCCCAAGCGGTCTGCACCCAGAGCTGGGTGCTGGTGAGGGGCTCCATCACAGCCCCAGACCAGGGGGGCCATGAGCCAGGTCCAGGGGCCATCTCGGAGGCAGAGCTGGGGGCCGGCACGGCCGCGGTGTTGCTGGGGCAGGGACCGATGGCCCCAGGCTGAGCTGGAATGGGGCCCGGGGCCATGGGCAGGGTGGGGGGAGGCTGGCCGGGGGCAGCAAGGCTGGTCTATTGGCGCTCGACAAAGTCCTGACAAAAATAAGCAAAAATAGCCTGTACTGGCGTTTGATTTCTACAGCTCGTTAGCGTCAGTGCTTTAGACAGTTTACACCTGCGTCGTATTGGGGTACTTCAGATGGGCAAGCCGATTCCGCCTTTCCCTTTCGGCCACGGTGCACGGCGTTTTCTCTTCTGAAGTTCGTCAGCCACCGGTCTCAACAGGCCTTTAAAAAAATTGTTTTGCATACTTACTGTTTCCATATTTTCCCCGAAACATTTGTCATCTTAATTTTCCCCCTCCCAGAACTCTTGACTAGTTACGTGAACAGAAGTGACTTTGGTATTAATGATGCCATTATATACTACACTGAGTCCATTAATAAATTAATAATGCCGTGTCTTGTTTGTTTATAAATGAGGCTCACTGAGGGCTGTTTCAAATGAAAAAATACCACTGATTGCTTGTAATTTAATCTAGTGAGTTTTTATGCATGTGAGGCAAAGTCAATTAGCCCGAACTGAGAGATTTCTAACTCCCAACTAGATTTCAAGTTTAATACTAATAATTTAGTTAAAAATAGCAACCTGGAAACGCGGCAAAAAAAAATATTACCAGAGTTCTTTGCTTTTCAAAGCCACTTTTAATAGTTATTTCTGTTTGGAAATGTGGCTGTCTTTATGCCACCTTCTTGTGTGTCTGAAGAGAGTATTTTATTTTTTTGTATGTATTGCTAAATTTGAAATTTGTTTGTATTTTGTTGACCTCTCCTAGCACCAAAATCTGGAATTCTCCTGTAACAGAAGGTAAAATGTCGTTAGGCAGCACAATTTATCAACAAAAGCCTATAAACTGCAAAGTTGTGCAAGCCTTTATTTTCTTCTTTCTTTGTCAGCTGTTTGCATTGTTGATTGATTTGCTGTAATGCTGCTGTCAGTAGTTTACCAATAGTCTGGTAGGATCTCATGACTGGCATTTTGCCTTTTTAAAAACCATCTCATTGCTACAGTAAAGAATTTAAACCTCTAAATCAGCCTTCATAGCTGTTAGCCTCCTTTTATTATTATTAATGTGCTCTTGGGAAAGGAATATTGAACAGTAATTAGGAGCAAGTAAAGCACTGGAATAAGCTTGAAAAGGTCAGTCTTTAGGCAAGAGGCCTTTCGTATGTTGTCTTTATTTTTATATTCTAATCATTATTAATATAGTAACGTGTGAATTTATATTTTCAAATGGAGTTTAAAATGCTGCTATAGATCATGCTCTTAAAAAAAAAAAAAACAGTAATTATTTGCAAACCACACCTCAGCAGCATGGTTGATTATTCAGTTTAATTCTTAACCACTTTATTTTAATGTTGTTACATGGTTTTTGTTAAAAGTGGTAAAAATATTATTAATATTTTTTCACATAATTATAGAAAAAAGGTGATACTTGTATTCTATAAATTCTGTTTAAAAAATGTAGATTAAATGCAATTTTATTTTATACCTAAGGAACTTTAGGTAAAGAAAGTGATGACAGAATTTGAGGGACACTTTGGAAAAGTTGATACTTCATAGCAAGCAACTTCAACAGGTGCAGGAAATACTTCTGGAGGAAAACCCATTTAAGCACTGGATGATCCTGTGGGATATCAAATGTTTTTACAGTATTTTTTAATCTTGTGCAGGTATGTGTATTGTTATGATCAAGGACCAGGAAAGCTGAGACAAGGCTTTAGGAATATTAAGTGATCATGTAAGATTTCTCTCTTTTTAGTCCTGAGTGATAACAAAATAATGAACTTGCTTTGATATAAAAGCATTTGGTGGTTTATTGCTCTGTTTATCTAATGGACATTCTTTAACATGTCCTTTTACTGACAGCTTGTAAGCTAGAGGATCAGACAATATAAGGTACTTTCAAATTTCTAATTTTTCACTACTGAATCTTAAAGGTAGATTTTTCCTTCTAGTAGCAATCTGCATATGCATGCGTTATGCATGCCTGGGATACTAGTACTAGTATATTTGTAAGATACTGTAGAGGCTGCACATTCCTCATGCATTTAACCCCGGAGGTCACTGCTGATCTCTGTGTATATGTGAAATAATGAAGTATAGAAGATGTATTTGGTTTAGGCTTTTAAAGTCTAATTATCCCATAAAGGCATTTGTAAATAAGTGGATTTTGTAAAATTATGGGACAGGAAAAAGGTTCCAGACAGGAAGTTCTATAAGCTGAGAAGGCGGCAGTGAAAGTCGTTCTTCAACTGAGCATTTTTTGTCAAAATTCTTAGGTTTTTTGTCAGTCTTTAAAAATTAAAGATCAGCCCAGAGAACATATTTAACAATGTGAAGTAGAAGGTAAAGAACGGTTATTTTGGGTTTTTTTTTTGTTTAAACAGAAATATTAAAAACGCCAACAATATTCATTATAAAAAATTTAGATTTCTTTCCTTTTCTGTAAAATCCAACAATACTAATTATAAAAAATTTAGATTCCTTGCCTTTTCTGTCCCTGTATCTCCAAGTTGCATGCATGTATTTACATTATCCAGGTGAGAGCTGGTAGCACTTCTTGTTAGAAAATGGCAGCAAATATTGTTTATTAGCACTGTTTAGGACTGAATAAATGCTTTCTACTAGAATGTGACAATTGGAAAATATCATACCGTTACTAAGCTGAAGATGAAGCCAGTATTCTTCATTAACCATTTAACAGTAAATGTGAATGCGAGCATATTATTTTGGGGTAGTGCATGTTCTACATCTAATTCATGAATCATAGGTACATGCTAATGAGATTTCAGAAGGGACATTCCTTTTTATTAAACTCTTTATACTCTTTAGTATCATTTTGCCAAAAAGCCTGAGAAGTCTCATCTGCCAAAACTTTTAATTCAGCACAGTTTTTCTTTTCCAGCATCTAACGGCATCACCTTGGGGAATCTGAGATGACTGTGTAAATTGCAACAGTACATCTATAGGAGGTAATTTTTCTTTAGGAGCCTAACTGAGGGAGGTGCAGGGGAGGGAGGGGAATCTCTTGAACAAGTAACATTTTTGGAGGTCACTTCGTAGTGATCTCAATTTCTCTCTCTCCAGAGAGTAGTTTGTAATGAAAATATTTCTTCCAGAACAGCCTATTTCTCTTGGCTACATTGCTCTTTTTTTGTTTTCTTTCTCATGGGTGAGATGGAGAGAAGAAACTGTGGTGGAGAGAATTAACAGCAGTACTTATTTTCATAAGCTAGAATTCACAGATGGCAGAGAAGAGTGGCAGATAGCCCCATTTTCACTATTGCAGAGTATGTATGCGTGGTATTAATGTGCATCACATGTCTGTATTATACTATAGATGTACATGAAGCAATTTTTTTGCCACTTATTCAGCCTTCATATTCAAGCCAGGTGCTAAATGGTTTTTGCTCAATACCCCTATTTGGAATAAACCCTCTAAACTTTTCTTTAATGGATATAAACTATTCCAGGACTGTGTCCATATAAGCAACAGAAGAAAATACGCAGGATTAGTTCGGAATAAAACTTTCACCGGTCTGTTGGGATTATTCTTAAACCCTTGTGTGTGACTTGTGTTTAAGGATAATGTTTATGTGTATTTGAAGTTTTGTATTGTTCAAGAGTGCTTACTCTGTACTTCTGTGATAACTTTTTCAGGCAGGTGTCTTTGCAGAACCTTCCCACTCAAGTTTTCTGCTTTAATACAGTTACTGGCCATAATTATTTTGAAAGCTAAAGGCCATATCTAGCCTTCACTGATGTCAGTGGGAATAGACCAAAAATGAGTAAATTTAATATAATGTATATTACGTGGAAAATATGTAAGGTTACCTGTCACTTAAAAGTTTTCTGTTGTCATTAATTTGGGAGAGTTACGTTGCTTAGAGGTGTCGTGTGGGAATGATCCATGTTATCCCAAGTGATGCACTGGGATCTTACTTCTATGTTAGTTACTTTAATAGTAAAATGAAATGGCTCGTAAGAGGTGCGATAGTTTGGCCTTTTAAAGATTGCCTCTATTCTATCCAGAAACTTTACGAGTCTTCAAGTCCATTCAGCTGGGAAATGGAAGTCTCTATTTCTCAGTGATACAAAGATACCCTTGGCAGACACACAAGATCAGAAGACATGAGAGCGTGGCAGCCACGACATACGTGTTCAGAAAAGCTGAGATTAGCAACATTTTTCAATTGCAGTACTGTTGCACACTGCCTGTTCTAGACTATACCGGACCTGGATATATTTTTTTTGTGAGGCTCCTTGTCTCTGGGACATTTGTAGTTCAGAATCGCCTATGAATTTGGATCCATGAGTGGGAAATGCAATGATACCTGCCTACTTCCTTAAGAAGACTGAATCAGTAGCTTTGAGCAGCACATAGGACGTTGTATTAGATGCTTGGTGATTAAAACAAACCCCAAAACCAAAACAGAAATCCTCCCCAACTACCACCACCAACAAAAATCCCAAACCCCACCCAAAACCAAAACCCAGCCAAGCTCTTTTGACTCCAAAGTGGCTGTCTACACAATCCCATTTCCATTCTGGCTGGGGCGTTTGCTGTTTCTTTTTCTACAAGGCTGTCTGCAGGTGGGGAGAGATAAACTGCATGTCTCGCAGCAGTTCCCATTTCCAGACTTTGTTAGCTCTTGCGTAAGCCCAGCTGGTATTCAGAGAAGGGGATTTTAAGTGTCTGCTAGTGGTGATGTTTGTTTGTTTGTTTGTTTCTAATGGTTTGATTCTTAATGGAGATACCAATTGAGGTAGCCCAAGCACGAGAACCTTAAGTCTTGTGAGTAGCTTCTTACTTTGTCATCTAAGGCAGGTTGTATTTAGCTTGTGAGTGGGACTCCATGAAGCGCTGCTGTGTTGTTTTCCCCAATTCAGTCTTGTTTGAATTGAGTTAGAATGGAGGCACCCCACAAAGGGAGGAACAAGTCTATTTAGTAAAAATAAGTGTTGAATGTATTGCATACGCATTACATATGTCTCCTGCATATCAACCATAAGATATTTCAGGTTTTTGAAAGTGTTTGAATTATGAAGATATCTTTCAAGTTTGAAGATATTTAAATGTCTTTTTTAAATGTTTCTGTTTTCTGTACCTTGGCATCCTAATTTGTCCTGCATTCCTCATCATGCATTCCTCGTCCTTTCACCAGGAAAAGATTTCACAGTGTGTCTAGTCAAATGTTAGGAGGTGAGGCACCACTGAAAACACGTGGCGGAGATCTTTTACTAAAGCTCTATTGAAAAATACCTGCAGCAGCTGCAGGGGGGAAGAAGAAGTTTTGTCTCATTCTCACTGTTTTTCTTGACTCTCAGAAATCGGCTTTGGAGCATTGATGAGTTCGGAGAAATTCTGCCAAAAACTAGGAATGGAACATAAAGCCACAGAAATTAATGTTTCCCCCATTACTGAAATATGCTCTTGATGTGAAAAGAATTTGAAGGCAGCTACTTATGGGCAGGCCAGGGGTGGCAGTGGGGTCAGCCCAGAACCCAGGTCATTGGGCAAATTCATGGTTACAGGGGTGGGACAAGAGTCACCTTTTATGTGTCAACTTGTTCTTACCTGAAATGTCAGATCTCCTTCTGAATAGAGCCCTCCCCTTCCCTCCCCAGCTTGGCTCTGTGTGGGCACTGGCGTTGATAAGCAGCTCTGAAAACTGCTTCTCTGTTGCTCAGATGCTCGACTGTGTATTTAAATACCTGATTTTAAACATCTACATTTAAAATACAGCATTTAAAATGAAATTCATGTAAAAGGCATGGATTATGTTTGGGACAGGACCACAGTAATCCTTTCCTAGGTGTTAATTCTGGAAGGCATAAAGAGTGCATACCTGCAGCAGGTTATGAGGGCAGAAAACTCACTAAACATATTGTGTCTTAGAAATTTGCCAACCACCAAATTTTCTAGGCTCTTAGAAAATGGAATAAAACCTATCTCTAATAAAAGCAAGAGCCCATCATTCTTCCTGATTGGCTTTTCTGTTTAATTTACAGTACATTAAAAAAAGGCTGGTCTGAAGCTCACTAGTACCATAATTTTCCTCATGGCTGCTTCATTTTGAGCAGTTCTCAGTACAATGCAGGTAAAAAGAAATACTTCTGTTTTGAAGCTTGTGGGAATATCTCCTTTTCCTTTTCTCTCCACCAGTTCCAGCAGAGTGAACTTAATATATTTTCCCAAGGAATTAAATTCACCGAGAACTGTGGAGTTTACTCTGGAAGAACTTCAGAACACGTTTTCCCCCTTTTTCTCTCTCTAATGAAAATAACACTTGCTTTTTTTGTTCATAGGCACTAAGGATCAAAGGGAGCCTTTTGTTAAAACAGGAGGTTGTCCTGATGATTTTAACCACATTTTTTTCTCTTCCCCTGCTACTTACTGTGACGTTGGTTGACTGCACCTTACCCGTACCCCTAGCTAAGAAATGACCATTTTATACTTTTGCTGTAAGGTATTTATAGTCTTTGGGGTATTTTGGACTCCTTCAGACTCCAAATAAAACATTTATTTAAATATAGCATTCACTATTATCTTGCATTCCTTGTAGTATTACCAGATAAATCTAGCATTCTGTTGTCCTCTGTGAGTTTAGATTTTATCGTATTGTAAGTTAAAGTTGTATTATCCTTATTATATATGACCACACACCAGGAATTTATATTGTATTGGCAGATATGGTTTTTGCCTTGTACCTATCTCAAATGGTTTTAGCATAAATAGAAATATTGACTTGCTTGTTCTCTTGATTCCCGGCCTTTTGACATTTAGTGCCAATATACCACTGAATTTTCTTCATTTTTTCCTACTGATTAGATTAATTTGTCTTTATGCTTGGGCCGTTGGGGAGCAGCAAGGGCAGGCTGCTCCACCAGCGAAGGTGGGCTGGGAACCGAGTGTGATAACAAGGCAGATGGGGAACAGCGATGTCCCCAGCAAGGAGCCAGGGTGCTAGGTGGCGAGTCAGTGTCGGGATTAGGTCTGGAGACAGTGGCCGGAGTCAGAGACCGTCCCGTGACTGCCCAGCAAGTCCACAGTGAGTCGGGGCATGCCTGAAGCCGAGCCAGCAGGTCTGGGCCAGGGTGAAAACCAGAGTGGTGGGAGAGCAAGTGCAGACAGAGCCGCAGCCCAGCTACGGTGCGGCAGAGAGGGGAGCCAGCGGTACAGCCCCAACCAAAAAGCGGCTCCCAAGGGAAGAGTGGGGCAGGAGCTCCCTTGTAGCTTTCTTCACAATGACTCTTGTCAGCAACAGAGTTGGGCTTGGACTCAGGCAGCTAAACTGGAGTTAGCTAGCTTAAAGCCCACAAGGAGGATGTGGTCAGTGCCCTGGCAGTGGCAGTTTAATTCCTTCTCATCAGCGTGACTTCCAGGTCACGGGATCACAGAAGGGCTGAGGTTGGAAGGGACCTCTGGAGGCCATCTGGTCCAGCCCCCTGCTCGAGCAGGGCCACTTAGAGCAGGCTGCCCAGGACCACATCCAGATGGCTTTTGAGCGTTTCCGAGGATGGAGATACAATGCAATTAAAAGTTGAATTGGATCCTGAATCTTTGGCACCCACAAGCTAATTAGCCTACTTCCAGCTAGCAGACTGCTTGTAAGAGGTGCACCCATGTAGTTTTCTGTATTCAGTATAGGCCGTATTCAGACCACAGCTGGAAATGCTGAGCAAGATGTGCAGTAGACAAACTGTATTTTCTCTCTCTCTCGGCCTAATTCTTTATTTTAGTTTCATCTCTCTCTTAGTGTTGAGGTTCAAACCGGTAATATCTGAGTGACTTCCAGCTCCCATCCTCTGTGAGGGACCGCTAATGTGAGGTTTTATGTGCAATGATGAGCTATCTGTGCAGCTCATTTCTTCTTAGCTGAGCTTAGAAGCTCATGTGATCAAGAAAAATATCAGATGTCAACTTTATAGTATGACACTAATCTTGTGTGTTGAATAAGCAACTTCTTAATTCTTAGGAGACTATTAATAGTTACTACACATTCAGCTGCATGTTTCTGGTGTTTTCAGTTTTGCTCTTTAGAAACTGAAGAGAAATATTTGATTACTTGTCTGTTGGAACAGATCCTGTTTGATCTGCATCACGTTTTTTCTGACCGTGTGCAGTCTGTTCTTCATGCTGAGTTTTATTTCAGCTTACTGTCTCTCTTACATTCCACACATCAGTCTTATAACCCATATACTTTCTTTGAGCAGAGTGGTTGAAGACATGCATTAGATTTACCTTCTTAATTGAATAGAATGTGCCTTTATGTCACTGTATTGGGTTTGCGTGGCAAGGTTTTGGTAGCAGTGGGATTACAGGGGTGGCTCTGTGAGAAGCTGCTAGAAGCTTCCCCTATGTCCGACAGAGCCAATGCCAGCCGGCTCCAAGACGGACCCGCCACTGGCCAAGCCCGAGCCCATCAGCGACGGTGGTAGCGCCTCTGTGATAACATATTTAAGAAGGGGGGAAAAAACCCAAAAAACCAAAACACCGGGACACAAACTGCAGCTGGAGTGAGAATATGTGAGAGGAACGACTCCACAGACACCCAGGTCAATGAAGAAGGAGAGGGAGGAGGTGCTGCAGGCACCAGAGCAGAGATTCCCCCGCAGCCCGTGGGAAGCCCATGGCGAGGCGGCTGTGCCCCTGCAGCCCATGGAGCTCCACGGTGGAGCAGAGATCCACCTGCAGCCTGGGGAGGACCCCACGCCGGAGCAGGTGGATGCGCCTGGAGCAGGCGGATGCGCCTGGAGCAGGCAGTGACCCCGTGGGAAGCCCGCGCTGGAGCAGGCTCCTGGCAGGACCTGCGGACCCATGGAGAGAGAGGAGCCCACGCTGGCGCAGGTTTGCTGGCAGGAGTTGTGACCCCGTGGGGGACCCACGCTGGAGCAGTCTGTGAAGAACTGCAGCCCGTGGGAAGGACCCACGCTGGAGGAGTTTGTGGAGGACTGTCTCCCGTGGGACCCCATGCTGGCATGCTGGAGCCGGGGAAGAGCGTGAGGAGTCCTCCCCTGAGGAGGAAGGAGCAGCAGAGAGACGACGTGTGATGAACTGACCACAACCCCCATTCCCCGTCCCCCTGCGCAGCTGGCGGGGAGGAGGTAGAGAAAAATCAGGAGTGAAGTTGAGCCTGGGAAGAAGGGAGGGGTGGGGGGAAGGTGTTTTAAGATTTGGTTTTATTTCTCATTACCCTACTCAGTTTTGACTGGTAATAAATTAAACTGATTTTCCCCAAGTTGAGTCTGTTTTGCTCATGATGGTAATTGCTGAGTGATCTCCCTGTCCTTACCTCAACCCACGAGCTTTTTCGTTATGATTTTCTCTCCCCTGTCCAGCTGAGAAGGGGAGTGATAGAGTGGCTTTGGTGGGCACTTGGCATCCAGCCAGGGTCAACCCACCACAGTCACTGTCAAACTTGATGTTTAGTCTATTTCCATCATCAGATTATCTTTTTCCTTGAAGACTTAACAAAATGAATATCCAGTAAGTTTTCCTGAATTTTGTGGAGGAGAAACCTTGATAGTTCTGTGCTGTGAGATTGTAGAGGTGATGGGGTATCAGGCTGGGAATTTAGCTGCCATGGAATTTAAGCGACTGTTTCTTGTCCTGTACTGTAGTATTTAACTTGTGTAATCCTAGGCATAACATATGTACCAGTTCTACTTAACGAATGTGCTAGTTAAGTGCAGATCTTCCACAGCTGTGAAAAGGTATTTTAATCTTTATCATTTCAGCAGATTCAGATTTATGTAAAAATGATGATTATATTTCTTATAAAGCTAACCTAAGGTGGGTGAGAATTGTTTTTTTTGTTTTACCAGCTGTTCATATCCAGAGTAAGCCTGGGATACTATGCTTTTTTTTTTTTTTTTTTACTTCTTCCCCCCCTCAAGACAGATAGGGAATAGTGACATGACAAGACACCAAAAGCCTAGAAATTGACAATTGGAAGGATTAGGGCAACTTATACTGCTTTGCTTTTATTAGCATTTATTTAACTCCAGTGCCTGAATGAATTTGAAAAAGATTGTGCTTTGTTAAAAGCTCAGATCCACCTGCTCCTTCCATTAACATATGACTTGCAGTCTGAAAACCTTAAAATTGAGATTTGACATTGAGATTTCAAATGTTTTTAAAAAAAGAAAGAAGAAGAAGAAGAAAAACTTTAATGATATTTCCTAAAGAAAATGCTTTGGGCAAAACTCCAAGTTAAGAAAGCAAGCCAAAAAGCTACAGTTCTCATTTAGGAAATATTTGCTAGATGAAGAATTGATATTCATTTAAACAAAACCATGATTTCTTTGGAGACAAGTTTGCTTTGGCAAACCATTTTTATGTTATGACAGTGAACTTCTTAAAAATGAAATGCTTCTCAGATGGCATTCTTACAAATATCTGGCAATGATTTGTGAAGCTATTGTGGTGTTAGTTGTTAGTTAACCAAAACCTAATATTTGTCTAGCAGTGAAAGAAAGAATTTGCATTGATGTTCATTAATGCTGGTATAACTTTAAAATAGAAGAATGTTTGAATGGTCTTATTCCACACTGTTAAATGCAATCCTGATATCTTGTTTGTTTGTTTGTTTGTTTAATTATACTTAGATTAAATTCAAAACAACCAGCTGATCTTAGCATCTGGTAAATATTTACTGCTCATTTTCTAAATTCCTCAGAGCACAAATTTTTTCTTTTTCTATGTCCTAATACTTAATGGATAAGAACTGATTCCTCAAAAATTGCACTGTAGGAAGTAGGGGGGTGGCAGGGAGCCAAGATATTTTAGATACTTCTCTTGCATATGAAAAAAACGTGGAAATTTTGGGAACATTCAGGAGCTGGATGCTGTATATGTTGAACATAAAACACGTCTCCCTCGCAAATGCACCAAGACTTGAGCGAACAGGTGGCTATTATTACTGTTCTTAATGGGGTGTACCCGCGCCCACGTTTGTTATAGTTCTGTTAGCACAGCTTCATCCAAAAGGCTCAGTGTTTTAGGAGGAATAGGAATACTGGAAGAGATGTGCAAGTTGGATTTGTGTACTGAAGCAGTAGGCTTCATACTACACTGAAAGCCACCTGACATTTGCTTTGGAAAGTGCAGAGGAAAGACATTTACTTTTTGAATCATACATCAGCTGTTGGGTATGTGGATGTATCTGTTCTAGGGAAATGTGGTGGACCGTTGTTAACCAGTAAAACGTATTAGCTGCTCAAGAAGTGACAAGGAGTATGTTTCGGGCTGTTGGGCAGCACAACTCCAGAAACGCACGTCCCATGAAGAAAAAGTATGTTTGAGAGGTATGTGGCCTAGACTGAACAATTTTAGAAGAGAATGTAATTGATCATTAAAGACCAGTAAACCATAGACCTCTAAGCATATGCAAAGGGACCTACATACCAGATTTTTTTTTTTTGCCGCAGAATAAAATTGATGTATGTAATTCAAGGGACAAAAAAATTTCTTCAAGCAGCTTGTAGTTTGCTTGGCTCCTGAACAGAAGAAATGTTTCATGAACTCAAAATCTATAAACTCTTAAAAAACAATAACCTCAAAGTAATTGTTATTACTGCATCTATTTTTTACTGTTCCTTTCATTGTTTATTGCATTTTTCTGTGGGTTTTTTCCCCCCAATTACTTTCTGAGTTGAGGAGCAGCTTTGGAACTTGATTAGGCATTTTTTATGAAAAAAATCCACTTATTTATAGTCAAGTTACCAATTATATGAAGTGAACAAACTGGAAAGTCTAGATAATCATCTGAAAAGTCTTAACAGTGTTCCTTCTCTTACCTATTAGATGCTGCTTTTAACACTGCTAGTTGGCAATATAAAAAAAAAATCTAGCCTCCTAAACAAAGGGATCTTGAACTTGACAGCGTTTCCTGAAATTCAAGAGTGTGTATTTAAGTGGGATAGATCATTTGGTGTCTTACTAATATTAGTTGGAGTTGTGCATTTAAAGAGAAAGGTAAACAGTTCCCAGACATTACAGTATGATAAATAATGAACAGAGAGGACAACTGATCTCTCTTTCCTGTGGTATTTTCCTCAGTAAGGCAAGCACAGGGTATTTTGAATTATTCATGAACTCTTACATGGTAGTGACTGAGCCCAACTCCCTCTCTTGCAAACTTTTTTGGTTTCTGTTACAACATGCACCTCCTTTCATAGCAAGATTATTTACTTTTGTCGCAGCTCACCTAATTCTGGATGGATCCAGCTGTTTGCGAACTCGGAGGAGTGGTCATAGGGAAATGAGGAGCTACTGCCTTGGCTTAATATTTCATAAAAGAGTGAATTGCATTGTGCCTCTGAGAACATGAAATTTCAGATTGTGCCTCTAAAAACACTTCTAGAAAGAAACTTTCACTGAAGCATTCATTCAGAGTTGTTGTGTTTTGTTTTGTGGGTTGGTTTTTTTTTTCCTTTTCCCTTTTGCTGTTTCTTTCATAATCATATGTTAATGCTGATCCTGCTCTCCTGACTGGCACTTCAGTGCCTCAAGGCATTTGGGTATAGGTTGTAACACTAGTAAATTGCTACATAGATGGAAATTGCCTTTTTGCAACCAGTACTGTATCAGAGAGGCAGCAGGAGGTCCTCACTTCCTTTCATATGTGCTCTGAAGTTAATGCTTTTATTAGCAGGGAACTGTGAAGAGGAATATAGGGTTTTATTCCCAGGCTACTTTGCTGTAAGCTTTGTTGTCAACTTTTGCAGTGCTTTTTGGCACAGAGTTTCAACATTCAGTGATAACCAATTAATTAGCCTCTGTCTAAAAACTAGTTTTGGAGTCAGGATACCGTATTTTGTGCCCTATCTGAGTTCATGTTGCTTGTAAACATAACGTTTTCATAAATACATATGCAAAATGTCAGCATGAAAAACCAGGTGTGGTGACTTGCCTGAAGTAAAGCACCTTTTGCTTAAGTTCATGTTGTACATTGAATTTTTTAAAGCTAGACAATACCCATGAGTTTTTTATAACTGCGTTTTATTCTTTTGTATGTCTTTCTGAGAAAAATGTTCTTTGAAATGATCATTTACTAATGTTATACTTCAAAAAATGTCTAAAAAAAAAAAAATCCCAAACTTCCAACGACCTAGATAAGCAAGTTAAATTGCCTCAAGTTTTTATATAACTTGCGTGCTTTTACTGCTTCAGACAAAGAGTAGCGAATCAGAGGTCAACCTAAAGCACTTCATCTACATAAAAACTATGATTAAGCAGTGGATAATGATTCATGATACAAATTATTTTCTCCTATGAAACTTATGTGTTTTCTAGACAGGAAATACGTGATTTTGTTGTGTGAATTAGTTTCTAGGTAGCAGAAAGAATATGGTGCTAAGGAGAAAAAGTTCAGTTATTATATACTACCCTTACTGTCTCCTTCAGGTGTAGTTTCCAGATAGACTTTGGATTTTAAACTGATAACACAACTGTTATGTACTTACTATGTACGCCATTAGTAGATTAATAATACAGTTTAGCAGTACCTAGCTAATGGAGGAAAAAGGGACTTGCACTTGTAAAATACTGTTGTTAGCATGGCAAGTCAGGAAATCACAGAGATCAGAAGGGGAAAAGTCATGATTAGAAATGGTGGAGTGACACTTACTGCAGATAAAAAGCATACCAAAATAGAAATTTTCTGAAGATCCAGCCTGAAAAAGAAGGAAAGGTAATAAAAGATAGAAAGAAAATGACAAAAGAAAAGGAAAAAATGGCGGAGTCTGGAAAGTCTCTTGTTAATCCAGGGCAGGGTGGAAACCTAGACTAATGAATTCGTTTCCTACATTTTTAAATCTTCCACACAAACATTAATTTAAGACTAATTTATAATTAAGTAATAATTAATTGGAGTATCACCACTTAAGTCCTTTGCATGTGCGTATGTCTTCTAAGCAGAAGTTTTCTGAGTATGTATGACAGAGTCCTTCTGGCAAATAATAATAAAGTTAACTCTGTTGCTGCAAATATGAGAAATGATTGTTAACATGGTACCTGGAGGTCTCTGGATATTACTCATGTAGAAAGAACATTGTATCTAAGACAGCAGATTTTGTTTAATATCGTGGAGGGTGAGAGCATAGAGATTATGACAATCCTTGCTTAAATTTTAAAATGTTAGATGGTCTGTAATCTGAAGGAACTCACATGCAACAAGAAGTAAGGTGTGTAAAGAGTGACACATCTTTTTTCCTCTTGGAATTACTGGAAGAGTAATAAACAGGGACTTAGTGTGCACAGTACCTTTCACAGACCTCCAGCGCTGTGCAGGTGCTGTATTGTTAATACAGAAAAGGACAAGGAAAATAGCAGTTGTGCCTGGATGTTGGAGTACATGTTTATATGTCAAGGCAGGGTCCCTTGTAATGTTTGGGCAAACACACTGCTTAATTACCATGTTATCCAACAAAAATATCAAAGCGGGTAAATACCAGGTTTCCTCTGTAAGCTGGTACTGCCAACTTTGTGTGGCTCATGTTGATGTTTGTGTCCCTTCCTTTCTCATCTACCAATGCATGCATAATGTTTGGGTGTTACTACGTTTTGCCTTTGGCATTCCTGTGCCGTTTTGGCAGCCTGTATAATTTCATTTGCATAAGCAGTATCTTTGGGATAGCTGTGGAACAAACTACAGATCTCCTCACTTGATTTATTAACAGCAAACAGGCTAGCCCTGGACCTGCGTTATATGTCTTTGCTAACATGGGTCATGGCAAGTTTCTCACACAGTTCCATGAATGGGAATCTTTCTTACGTGATGCTATTGCTGTTTCTGAACACTGATGTGATTCCAGCACACTGGCCACCTTCTTGCACCAGGCTTGCAAGTTTTTGAAAACAAAGAGCCTTGAGTGACTGAATCATGCAGTAGGTGTCTTGCTTTGCCTTGTCAATGTTTGTAATGTCACTGCTGCCAGTGTCAGAGAATTATAATCTGCCTGGATTAAATGCAAATGCTGTAAAACATCTCTACTGCCCTCCATCATCATCTTGCCATCAGCTGCAACAACACAAACGGGAGGCATTTATCCGCTGGAGTCATAACATGGGTCCTGCAGAAACAAACAGAAATAAGGAATCTACCTAGGCAGAAATGCCACTCTAAACATGTCTGTGAGCTAAAAACAACTCTGCTCTAATAGGACAAGCAAGTTCTCTCTGAAAGCATCATAAGTCAAATCATTGGGTTGAATTAGTGAGGAGCTGATTGAGAGAGACATGCCTAGGAATCCTAGCAACAGCCCCGTTACCTGAGATATCAGTTTGATGCAATTACACAGATGGGAGTTGAGTGCAGCTCTGCAA
Source organism: Pelecanus crispus (assembly GCF_030463565.1). Taxonomy (NCBI): domain Eukaryota; kingdom Metazoa; phylum Chordata; class Aves; order Pelecaniformes; family Pelecanidae; genus Pelecanus; species Pelecanus crispus. The sequence goes on from NC_134643.1 coordinate 53,364,609, forward strand.
TATATCTATTCAGAGGTGAGCATGCTAATTCTGGATGTTTATTCTCAGTTAAGTACATGTTCCTCTCTGGGTATAACATCTGTGCATCATTTCCTTATCTGTAAATTAGGGATGTTAATACATGGTCCAAGGTTTGTGGCAAGTTTTTCATGTGGAGCTTTCTTCTCAGTTGGTCAGCATTGTGGGAAGAGGCTTGGCTTAAATTTTAGTTCTTGTTCAAGATTATAATTATTTTTAAATACAGTTGATGTTATTAATGTTTGCGTAAAGTCTACGTATCCCTTTGTATTTCAGCATTGCTGAACATTGATAAGTCAAAGGTTTTGTATTTTGAAGGGCTATATTTCTGTTAGTTTTCTATACAGAAACAGCTGCTTTGGGTCTCTTAGTATGATAATGAACACAACAAAATTGCAAACTATAATATTGTAAATTTATATTGGAAGCACACACAAAATTGAAATTATTTGAGAGCGTAGGTCTATCACACAAATGATGACAAACAAAAGCAACCTCTTTCTTCCCCCTTCTCTCCTCCCCCAAAACAGGCACATGTTTGATTCCCGAAGCTTCTTACAACTAGCAAGTCAAATAGAAGCTCATTTTGTAACTTAGCTGTATGTTATTTAGGCTACAGAAGCAAGATCTGTGCTTCTTTTTAATGACAAACCAAAATAAAACCCAACTTCCGAAATGCAAGCAGACAAAAACCTATGTTAATGAAACACTAAGGCTAAAATATTACAATCTGGAAATAACCCACATCCTACAGCACAGAAATGATTTTCAATCTGCTTTTCAATATATTCCATTTCCATACAGAGCAAATCGGAGCTTTATCTCTAGTAGGCCTCCTTTAAAAAAAAAAAAAAAAAAAAAAAAAAAGAGGGTGCAAAAAAAACCCCAAGAAAACAAAAATGGAAAAAATGAGAGCTTTAATTTCTGTGAGAAGAATGTGAAAACTTCCCCCCTCCCCACAAAATCTCTGTTTTTGCTGAACTTTTAAGGGAAATAAATGCTTTATATAGAAATGTTAAGAAATGGTTTGAATATTCTAGAAACCTAAAAATGTAAAATGAAGATATAGTAGAGCATGCTTTGTAGCTGAAACTTACTTAAATTTATTATGTTTATTATAGTAGTTATTAAGAAGCAGCAACAGAATAGATTCATACTGAGAGGATGAACGTATTTAATTTATGAATCTTAAGAGATTAGTTGATATGATTATACAATTGGTTGCAATTTTTCATTTCCTAGTGGTCTCTAACAACAAAGATTTTCTTCAAACTATTCTTTATTATTTTATAATAGCAGAAAATTACCATTTTGCTTTTGTTCTTCCTATTTCTGTTTTCCACTCCAATTTCTTCCCACTTTTCCAGTAAAAACCAGAAAAGAAACGAATGACCTACAAAGAAAGAATTGGTACTATTTGCTTATTAACATTGGGGGGAAAAAAAATATTTTTTGTTAACAGTTGTAACACAAGTAAGGTTTCAATTAGTCAGTTCTTTCTTTACTCATTGGCCATGAAGATGAAATAAACTTTTCCTTTATATTTCTGAAATGAATGTGTATTCAAACCAGGAATGGTTTTCAAAGTGTGCTGCTTCTGCTATAGTATTCCTTTCTATGTGTCTTCCAGTCTCAAATTCGAGAAGAAAATGTGCTTTGTCTTTAAAGGATACTAGGCTTTTGTTTTCCCATCTAGTAATGTTAGTGAACGCTGAATGTTTTATAAAGGTTTTATATCCAACTCTAGTGACGATGACAGCTTGGGCTGCATAATGTGTCTACTGGTTTTCGGTGTCTGTGCATGGGCAAGACCAGAGGATGAGGATCAGGCTGGGTTACAGGTTACGGGGTGAGCTCTGGGTGACTGCAGGTTGGGCAGTGTATTTAATTTGCTTTCCCCTTAGCTCTAGGTTGGCTCTTGTGCTCCTTGCCAAACACCGCACAGCACTGATGGTTTTGTCAGCAGCTTTTATGTTCTGGAGGCTTTTCCTCTTCGCTATTGATACTTCTGAAGACAGACTTTGAGCTATTTTGGGGTGGTATCAAAATGTTTGTAGTGTTCTTCAGATGTTCATTTGCCAGAAATACACTGTCTGTCAAAAGCCTCTCTAGCGCTCTGGATTCTTTCTTTTTCACAGCCTGCCCAGCCCGATGCAGATAGGAAGTGCATGAGAGTTTTGGTATTAGATGGGCTACTGTGCGAGAGAATACGAATTTTTGTTGCATCCTGCTTGTCACCTGAGTGGATACCGGTAGCCCACTGCAGACAGCACCTCGTGGCGTTATCCGAGTTCTCAGTGAATACTTACAGCCCAAAGCTCACAGCTATAAAAGAAGCAAACGATGACCGCTTGTTGCAAGAGTCTCTTGAGTACCTGATCCCTCAATGCCTCTGTATGTGCTAATGTTACAGCAGCCTGAGGATAAACTTGCTTTTGAAGCTTGGAAGAGATTTTGTTGTCATCTGCTCCTGGCCAGGGGAGAAAGCAGCCAAGGGGAAGTCTGTTGGCCACTTTAAATATAATTACTTCATCCTCTTCCTGCGGAGGCTGAAAGGTTGGCCAGGTTTCAAGTGTGACCTACTGGATACTGATACTAACATCTTGGAAGACTGTTAAAAAACAGAGGTATTGATTCAGCTCCTTTGAGGGTCCAGTTTTTCCAGAATTGCCAGCTGCCAGGAGCTCCAGGTGAGTGTTAGTGACCTTGGCCTTGCTCCAGCACGTAGCAGGTGATGGCCAGGTTTAGAGTGGGAAGGCTAATAGTACTGAAAATGAGGCCACAGATGAGACTTAGGCAGCCCAGTTGAACTTCATTTGTGACAAACTCATCAGCAATACACTTAGTGCTTAGTCCAATGGCTTTCAGATTATTACATAGAAATGGATAATGTTTCAGCGTCTGCCGGGGGGGTGCATTTTGACAAAGACAGGACAGAAAGCTACTCAACTTCTAACTGTTTTCCTATTTAGGACTGTTTCACTGATAGATTTTCAGCTGGCAAGGAAAATGCTCAGGATTTTCAAATGTGCTTCCATGACTCAGCTAATTTAATCTAACTTAATTACCTGCCACTGAGGCAGGGTACTAGTTGTGTTCCTATCCTGTTTTCTGGTCTCATATTCTAGATGAGGATTTTTTAATTGTCTAATGCAGTTAGATGTTTGAGGGAGCTAAAATTGTGAGGGATGGCAGTGGTGATATTAGGATTAGTTTTTGGGATTTTTTTTTTTTTTTTAAGCTGCTTGATTTGCCATGCCACAGATAGATAAAACTCAGTGCTGAATGCCCAGTTAGCCATGGCAGCATGCGGTCATTAGACTAGCTTGGCTGAACGGTCAAACTGCATGCCTAGGTACCTTTTTGTCAGTGAAGGGAGTTGTTAGGTATGTGATCAACACCACTAGTTTCTTAGGATAAAAAGCAAAATTCAGCTGTAATGATTATTGTACAAGGTGTGATCATTCTCTTTTTTTCTTTACTGGAACAAAAGATTATATGTATGTGATACTGTGAGCTTGAGAAAAGTGTAAAACTAGAAATGAAAAAAGAAATGCTAAATCAATTGGAGACAAGTTTCTGTCACATATTGCAGATGTTTCTTTTTAGCTTATCTTGTTTTCCTCTATCTTTTGTTGTTGACTTGCTGTTTTTTAACAGTTTTTCCTTTCATCTATCCAGCATCATCATCTTGCTATCCTAATGTTTTCTTTTGCAGTTTATAATTATCACTGTGTTGCTGCACTACTTGGCTTCCTGGTTTTGGGATACTAATTGACTTTTTATGATCTATGTTACTTTTTTTCTACGTGGTCTACTTTTACTTCTCACCTGCCTACTTTCATATGCGTCTAGTCATGTCTTAATCTGAGTTCTACTCTCCACCACCTCTCTTTTACTGATGTAAACATTCTTCTCCTATTTTAGAAGCAGAATTCGTAACTGGTAGTTTCATTCTTTTTGAATCTCTGGCTTAAGTGTACTGAGTTTTTGTGTTCAGGACCGCAATGGATTTCTGTCTGACAAAACACCAATTTTGTGTTGGCAGTGTGTTTTAACTCAAAAAAAAAAAAAAAAGTGCTTTATTAACTGTCTGTAGGACAGAGAGAAGTCTTACTTTTCCAGAGGAAAGCAAATACGTTGTGCACGGCTTCTGGTGGAAAGCATCAAGTCACTGCTTCCAGTCTACTTAAATCAGAGAGGTGGTAATCGCTTGGGTTGTTTGGTTGTGGATCTTGCGAAATCAGTGTAGTACCTTAAAGGAAGCCAGACTCCAAACATGGTATTAAAATGAATGCTTTCTATTGCACTTTCAAAGAAATTGGAAGTTGAGTCAGATTTTGGTGGGCACAAGTATTATCCTCCTAATGCAACTTCAGTAAGCCAATGGGCATTTATAGCAAGTTCTAGTAATCCAGTCCCTAAAAGTGATATAAATTTCTGATGGTGGCGGTATCTGCCCCCATCTCTCAGGGGCAGCTGCAGGGCGGTAGAGATGTGTACCCAGGCATTCGTGCTGCCTGACAAATATTCTTGTCCAGGGATTCATTGGGTATCTTTTAGCCAAAGCAAGCAAACAAGTCTGTAACACTTATTTTGGCCACTTCACCAAATTAAAGTTGCAACATTTTATTTCAACTGATAGACATCAATGAAATCTCCATCGCTGACAGCTTGCTGGATTAAACGTGAGCAGTGCTGGTTGATGATTAATTGTTTTCAAGGCTTCCTGTGGGTGGTTTTGCTGTCTCCAAACAGGTAAGATGAAGGCTGAGCTGCTGGTTGTGGAACAGCCCCGGGGAAGGCAGCACGTGGGGACTCCCCACTCCTCTGGGGGTGGGACTCTGACCCAGTCTGTGCCCCTGGGGCTGGTAGGGTGTGGGGGCGAGGGCTGTGTGGTACCCCTGGGGGCGAGGGCTGTGCGGTACCCCTGCGGGGAGCACTGGATCCCACGTAGGATCCTACAGCATGGGATCACAAGGCAACTGTATTACAGCTCTTGCAAATGACTGTGGCTGTAATTCAGTTTTCAGCTGAACAATTCTGAATTTTTACCCAGTCCCTGAGAATGGCTTTCTAAAAATTATCGTTCAGTTTCATCTACTGATTTGACTGTTAGGGTCTAGGTAGGCATTCATCATTCTCATTGTAAATAATTTAAAAAATCACACGTTTTCTTCATAGCCAGAGAACATAATTTTCAAATATTATTTGTGATATAGTCAGCAAGTTCAGCAATGAGCCTTCATTCCTACCTTTTCAGTGACAGATATTTGTCTTTTCCAGTGGTATGAACCTTCCCTTTCTATTGTAGAGTGGTCTTTGGCATATTAAATCTGGCTCTAAGTTGTCCGGCATCTTGGACCAAAGGGATTTTATAAAGATGAGGGAGTACAAGTAAGTCTGTCTTTGGCAGGGTTTAAGCTAGGAGAAACTGCCCTGTAAACCCTCAAAAGAAAAAAAAAAAAATAGAAGACAGTTATGAGTAAGGTAGTTATGAATACAACAGTTAAGGATGCACCATCAGGACAATTAATTTTAGATCTATGTGACTTACCAGTGTGTATATGCTTCAATGAAAAAAACTATTATACCAAGTAAAACTTTAACATGTTAGATGTAACAGTTCGTAAATATTTTAATGGAAAATTTTCCTCCGAAATTTCTCCCTTGAGTAATGTGCTTTAAAACTGATTTCTCCTTTAAATGGGGACAGACTCTTGCTAAAAAATTCTGTGAGGAGGTAGTATATTAAATGCTGAATAAAACCAGAGGAAAGTTTGAGTAATTTTTTTATTTTAGCATGATGCTTTGGGAGAGGCACAGAATATTGTGCTGTGCTGCAACTCTGTAATATATTGCAGGAGAAGGCTGATAATCTTTCAGAGACTTTATTTTTGTTTGTTTTGGGTTGCATAGTGTTCACTTGGAACTTCCATTAGCCCTTCACCATTTTATGAACACTATGATCAAAATAACAATGACATTTGCAAGATGAATGTTTCACTTAAAATGTTCAAAGCAGCAGTGTTTTTGCATGTCAGCAGTCTACTTAAGCACCCTACCCGAATGACTGAATAGTGAGGCAAAATGTAATCACAGGAGCATTGTCACAGTGATCATGCTGTAATATTATCAAGCTGTTGTACTCCTGTTACCTTGCAGACAGTCGTCATTACTCAGCAGGAACAAACTGTGGGGACTGTGTAAGAGTTGTGATAATCTGATAAATTGCTTTTTAATGTTTGCCAGATCATTTTGTTAACTCTGAAACTCTAATTCGAGTGTTCTTTCATTATTGCATTATATCCTATGCCTTTATTCACTAATAATTTGTTGAAAATAAGAAAATTATCAGTATGGAGCTGTTAGTGCCATCCTTACAGGGTTGTTAGAAAATCAAAATCCTCTGGAGGTAGTTCTAGGCTTGGTGATATTTTTAAAGCTTAACATTTTGTCAGCTGTCAAGAACTATCTGATGGAAGAAATTGCATTTGATAAAATTTAATGGCTTGGGAGTCACTTTAGTAGTAATTAATCCCTCTTGCTTAAGCATTTTGCTAAACTCTATAAATCCATTTGACTGCTTTAACAACAGACATGTTATCAGTTTATTGGGGAAGTTCTGTTAAGTGTCTCTGTTTTGCATGCGTACTTTGAAGAACTTATCTTTAGAGATGTTATTTTTAAATGGGTGAAGAAAGTAGGATTTACTTGCATGAAAAGAGCTGTTCTGTATTGTTTCTTCTCTGTGCACCAGTCCTTTTCAAATTGGCTGGAACAGTTTGAAGGGTAAATGCTGGGGGCAAGACTAGTTAACTTGCAGTTCAAATAAGCAAAATGGTTTTCTGTAAACTAAATTGTAAAGTAATTTAATGGTGGTATTTATAAAAATACAAAACACTATACGTTCAAAAAAATTTTGAAGAGTTCTCTGTGTAAGTCAACAGGAAAACAATTTGCTTCTACTCCAGTTAATTTGCTCACAGGCAACATACCTTCTGAATAAACAAGCAAATTGTATCACTTTGGTTTAAAAAAAAGAATCTGTGTAGCAATCTAGAGTTCTGAAAATAACACCACATATATCATCTTAAATCAGAGAAGGGTCTGAGAAGCCGTGTCACTAAGTCTCGTGTTTCCTGTCCAGGTTGAAGTAGGTGGAGTGGACTGCGTAGAAGGTTTTAAAAATGTTCAGACTAATTGCTGGCAGTCTCTTAGGTTCACAGAGCCTCCTGAATGGGAGGACATATTTGAATTCAGCCTGACCCATATGAGTCTTTATTCTAAATGAGGTTGTCTGCACATTCTTTGATAAAATAGAAGAGCCTGCTCCAGAACAAAACCTGACATGCTCATCTATTTTGGATGATGCACGTCCCTAGAAACATGACCTGTTTACTGAGCAGTTGTTTTAATTCTTCTTCCACAATTTACTGGAGTTTGTGTCAGCTTTTGTGAACTAGTTTCTCTTCACTTTTTGTTTGATACTAAAGAAATGTTGCATTATGAAAACTTGGTAGGCTTGTGGATACACACAGGCTTACAGATACATCTGTGACTTTTCTTAACTTTTCACAGCATGGTTACAACTACTATCCATTACCTATATAGTATCTACTGAATTTGTGACCGAATTCTTCCCTGTCATCAGTTCACTTGTGTTTTCACTCTCTCTTTCTTCAGCACACTAAATTGGCCATATTGCCATTGTAAGATGAGGTAGTTGATTATGTGATAAATGTCTTAAAATGTATATTGGTAAGTTATGTGAAACATTAACTGAAACAGGAATTGAATGGATTAGACCAGTAGTCCTCACTCTCCGTGTTAAAGTTTACCCTCAGAGGAAAGTATCAAACTTCCATAATGGAAAAATGAGCAATGGTACTATCTTTCTGTTCCCTTTTGTTGCAATGCAGTGGCGGTTGTGTCCCCTGTAAAGGTCTGTACAGCATAATGACACTGGAGAAGAATATCTCCAGAATATCTCATTTTTATTAACTTACTCACATCATGTTGCTTTTCCATTTATAACCTGAAAAATCTTTTCTGTTTTTTTTTAAACTGTCCTCAAATGTCAGAGTAATTGATGTTTGCTTTTCTTTGGACTTTTCATACTTTTTGTATTTCCTACCACTTACATTTTACTTCTGAGAAGAAGCAGAAATGAGGACCCATAAAGAATATGTACTGTGGTGTGGATATCATTACAACGATATAGTTTTAATTCTGTATCATAATCATAATGGAACTGGGCGGTATTTTTATTGACTATTGTTGTCAAACCCATTTTTCATTAATTCTAACTTGTTTTTCCTTTAATAGTTTTGTAGTTTAAGAGTGCATCAACATGCAGCAACAACTGAAATGCTCTTCTCTGCAGCTGTTGTCAAGTCAACTAGCTTTTTTTCTTAAATGTCTTCTACAGCTTTTCAGCGCCTCTTCTGCTTTCACTAATCTAGATAACTATTGAGACATTTTGCTGTGTGGCTACTGCTTGCCTCTAAACTTTAGTATGTTACCCCTATTTGTTTTGAAGTTTTCTCCCTTATCTTGATGTAGGTGGTGGTGGTGGTAAAACATGTTATTTTATAATGTGTACTGGACTGTAAATATTTATGCTCCAGTATGAAGGAATGCCACATACTTTAAGTTCAGTAGGAAAATTTATCTCTTCTATTGAAGAGGGAACTACGACTATTCCTCTAAGGGCAGTGAGGAAAAATGACATCTGCCTGATTATCAGAAGTAGTTTTGTTGCAGTTAAAACTTACTGTACATTATAGCAGTGGAAGAAAAGCAAAGCAGATTGTCTTCTTGATGTTTAACCATGGCTTTTGTAGAGGAAGTGAGGGTCAACAAGCTTTTTCCTGGAGGCTGTGTGCTTAGGCCATGGAATGATTTCCTGATTGGTTTCGGTGATCAATTTTCAGGTCTCTGATATGTGGTACAAAGATGATTAATGTGATTAGAGTATTTAATACGTTACCTAGTATTACTGTAAGAAGGACAACATATTTTTCAAATTGTAAATTGTTTTCTTTTTCAAGAGAAAACAAATTGCTTTATGTTTTTATATGTTAAGCATTGTCTTGGGATTCTTTTATTACTATAATACTAAGTATCCCAACTTTTAGACTAAGACTCTATTTGGGTAGCCTCTTACAATGTCAGAAGAAAAAGACGGACCTTCCCCTTAACGGGTTAGAAGACAGGAGGCAGCCATTTTGTACAGTAGGAGAAGGTGAGGAGGCAATGAGGTGATACCGCTGAGTGTCATAGGCAGTGGTGATGAAACCATTTGTTTTAAATACGGTTTTAAAAAAGCTTTTGTAGGTTAGCTTTACATTGTCAAGTCTTGTGGCAGATTAGGTTTCATCTTTCCTACCAGAGCTAATATAAAGCCAGCAGAAACTTGATATTGTGTGATCTTGCTAATGTGGGAAAAAGGAGATCATGTGCTTATCTTTAATCTGGATCAAATGTGTAATCTTGAGTGATCCTGTGGCACAAGGATTTGTGGTGTTGGCACATGAGTACAGGTATCTTCAGCTCTTTCATTGGCCTGCAAGGTTCTGTCACAGGGGGCCAGGCATGTGGGAGTTTTAAGTGAGAAAGTAAAAGAGGACAGTCCCCTGGCTCTGTAGATATTTTTTGGGAAGTCCTCGCACCTGTGAGGGCATCACAAGATACAGCGTGAAGGTATCTGCTTGAAAATTTAACAAATGGCTTATACAGATGGTGTCCTGAGCTGACCAGACATGGAAAGCTGCCATTTTGCAGTGAATGGCTTTGACAGTTAGGAACACGTCTTTTTTTTTTTTTTTTTTTTTTTTTTTTTTTTTTTTTTAATGTTGTTGCTATTTATACTTCATAATATATACTTGTTTTGTCTGCTTTCTGATAATCATAGCTTATAGAAGGCAAAAGTCTTTTTAAGACTAAAAATGTTTTGCTCAGTTTTTAATATGAAAGTGTCTTGAAGTCTTTGTTTCTGTAAAGCTTTTTAAGCAAAATGCTTTAAAGCAATTTTCATGCATATGTCACTGTCAGTATTTTTGGTTTTTTAAGTTTTATTTCAGGTGGTAGAATTAGATAATAGTTTAAAACAAAGGAAAAAAGAATGAAAAAGAAAATTAACAGCTTATGGGTTTCAGTTCCTTGGCTATTTTCTGTTCTATGATGGCACGTGATTTTATTTTTACACATAGTGATGATTTAGTTTCCTTAAGTCTTCTACAGGGAACTCTGTAAAAGGCTGTTTGGAAACTCAAATTGATATTAATCCATTCTCCTTTTTCTGATGTTTTGGTGAACTTTTCAGGAGCCATGAAGGATAGGAATCCATGATTTTTCTTTACAAAAGGTATTCTGTTTTGCTTCCAGTAGATATATAACTTAACTTGAAGATTTCTAATACTTTGTTGTTACTTATCGAGTTTTCTATCTGATGTTGTAAATAGTCAGCTTATTTGCTGTTGTTGAGTCTCTATAACTTACATTTTTACCTGAAATGCTCTTCTGTTATTAGAGGGCAGTGGGGAGGAAAGGAAGAAACTCTGTTATGTATAACTCGTTTAATTTTTGAGTTTTGTTTGAATCCTTTCATGTCAGAATATAGAAAAGAAGATTATTTTTTCCACTATAATGTCAGATGATCAGTTGAGTATAGAAATTCATATTTGACAATGACCTACAAAGAAACAGCCCAAGATGTTTTCTGCTGTTCTGTGTTCTAGACAGAAAAGACAAGTGTGACTGGAAAGGGAAGGCACACTTCACCCAGGGTAGGTGGTGGATCTTGTTGTAGGCCTTTTGGGGTGGAGTAGGTGACTTGATAGCTAATACAGATCCTAAATGGGTAGTAGTTATGTTATAAACATTTCATTTAGGGTGAAGCAGATCTAATATGGTTGTCCCTAAGAATCTTGGGTAATACTTTGGAAAAAGTATCAAAATGAGGTAAAAGTCGGTGTCCTGTTGCCTATTATGCCTTGACTATTGGCACTCTAACAGGATGCGTATTCTGCAAAGTGTGTATTTTTCTAATGAGTAATATTGAGTTTAACTGATGAAATATGTACATTACTCCTATTTCATCAAATGGCCACTAAATGACATGATCTACCTTGGTTTTATAATTGACCTTATGTCAGAATATTATGTGCCATCGATAACTAATTGTGCGTAGGTCATTTCAACCCTCTCTCTCTCTGAGGCAGAAGTTAGGGTTTTTTTCATTCTGACACATAACAGTGGTTAATTGGCAAAAACCTTATTAAAGAAAAAGTAATGTTTTACAAATATGATCAAATAATATAGTTTGGGTAGGGTACAAGACATCTTGCGTGCCTTTTTAAGATGAGGATACAGTTTACTAGCTAGTTGAAATAAAGGTATGTTTTAGTGTAGTTTTAAACAGTATTTCCTTATGCTGGCTTACAAAGGAGAACTGAATATCGTGGGGGTTTTTTTAAGCTTTTGAAAAATATAGAAAGAAAGAAAGAAAGAAAACAAAATATAAGCTGTGAAATGGTGTTCCTCCAACCTCTCAAAGTCTGGGAAAGTTAAAGTTCTTCTAAAAAGGTTACAGGAATGCTGTTACAATACCGTGCAACTGCAACTTCAAAAATACCAAGATGTGGCTAGTTCATATTCTGAGCGCGCCTTCGCTGCCAGGGTGGAGAAACGCCAAATTCCCCAAAGCTTTTCTTAGTAGGAGTTGCAGAAGAGGGAACTTGGAAATCCGAAGTCTCTCCAAACCCCAAGCTTGTGTAGTCCATTCAGCTCTGCATGCCTCTGCTTGCTTCTGCATGGTCAGGGAGCGTGGCACCACTGATTTTTAGCAGTGAGGGACTCCAGATTCAGAGCATGTTATGTAAACCCACATAAGGGTAGAAAACTTCTGATTGTCTTTCTCTTGTATTTTGCCTCCTGTCTTACTAAGTTCTGAGGTGACTTGAGCTGATTTGAGATAAGTTGAAATATATGATGTTGAATTTCCAGCGAGTTGGTTTTAGCCAGTGAGTCAGTTTTGTGACTACACAAAAGTCTTCCATGACTCTAAAGAAATTTTGCTGATTTCAAGTATTAATTACTTATCTAGAAGCCATACCTCATTTTATTAGGAGATTTTTCTGTAGATGGTGCAGACCCCTATACTTGGTTTCAGAGACAGCAAAATTAAGTATAATACATATGCCATGTATTGGCATATGGCCTTGGCCTTTATCAGCTGAGTTGCTGTGGCTGACATGCTACTTAAGTGAAAGTAATCTCTTACATCCAATTTTAAAGATATTGTTACAGAGTATTTGCTTTGTAATTATGCTAGAGCAACTCTGATCTGTTTCAGTGCTTGTAGTAAGCCCAAGCTACTGCAAAATTATTTCCCTGTTTATAGTTTCCTTAAGAAACAAGTGTCTTTCTGAAGAGTGGTCTTTGAGGTATTTAAATGTTTAAGATCTGGTGTGTGTGAAGGTTTTAATAATAAATGAACTAATCTGCTAGGATGACAGAGGAGGGGAGAAAGGCAATAATTAGTTACCAGGATAAGACGTTTGATGTAACACTGTAATAAGTAACCTGTGTCTGACAGATGTGATTCTTTAGGAGAGTGTGCCAGGTGCAAAGTCTGTCTTTCATCAAAATTTTACTTTGTCTAATTTCCAATAAACATACTCATCAGAGGAAACAGAAATTCAGGGTTAATGTGAGGAGAAATGAAGAGTAATGAGACTTTAACATGAAATTTTCCACTTGCAATATTCAGTTTAGAAATGGCCTTCACCGATTAGCTCTAAAGCAGGTGTGCTGGGAGTTTTTCGTGTTCTTCTTCACCAGTATAAAATATGTGTAACAACTTTTTGGTTTTTAAGGCAATACAAAATGTGGATCATACTTAATTTGCAGCAAACATGCAAAAAAACCTCAACAACCAAACCTCTCAAAATTATTTCTCTTTCCATGTCCCTTATGCTGTTTAGATTGAGTGACTGGATGTCAAATTTTGATTTCAGGATAACTAACTGGCAGCTATACTAAAGTATATTTTTTCTTTTTTAGTTATCCTTGGCTAACTGACATCCCCATCACTCAGTCCAGTCTGTGCAAGCACATCCTTGCATGAACACAGAACTTTGAAAGTCCAAAATGGTGGAAGCTTCTCCAGTGTAGAGCAAATTACAGAATCAAGAGGCATCTTAATAACATTAAATCACTTGCAATAAATCCTGTAGTTAGCAGTGTAAGTCTGTGTGAGGCGTCTTGTAAATCTAATAGTTGATTTAAACACCGTATCTGGAACTATTTTCTATTTTCTTCATGAGTTTGAAGAAGCTTGTTTTTTCCGCGTATGCATATGGATTTTTTTAGAGAGTATTTGTTTGATAACTTACTGTCATTGACAGTAATACAATGATTGCTCTCTACAGGACTCTAAGAGCAGGAAAATAGTGATTAGAGGCTGAATGTTTCTTAAGGTACTTCAGATAGAATTTTATTGCAGATGTTAAATAGGGAAAACCACATCTTTGGCATTCCAAAAGTAGGGAATTTTTTCCTTTGTCTTGCAGTGGAATTCGATCTATTTGATAAACCATGACCATTCAGGTGAAAATCTGTTCCCTCCCTGAAACTGCCTTTACAGACTGTCACTCAAGGCACGTCCAGGTTGTGTTGGAAGTTCAGGAACTTGTTTATGCAGTTAACCATATTAGAGGCTACAAGCACATGAGTTTAAGGACCTGTTTGTTCTGACAGGTTACAACAGAATTACGCCTTCATGTATCCTAATTTAACCTTTTTTTCTGGTAGCAAAAGTAGTTCACTATAACTTCTGTCTTAACGTTTTTCCATATTTAAAAATGTTCTTACATTACTTAGAAATAACTTATAACTTGAACCCACGTTTTTAGACATGTAGAAATATTACTCTATGGTATCAAGTATGCAATAAAGTTACAGTTGCTTAAAGTCATTGCAGTGAACAGTCTGTGCATGCACTGTTAGCATGCAGCAGATCTGAGGTAATTTGTCCAAGCACATTGCCTTTGCACTAGTAACTCAGCTAAGTGTGTGCAGAAGCTTATAGTGGCTCAGCTGGGTGGTGATAACCTGTTCCGGTGTTCTACTTGGCAGTGTTCCTGAACTCAAAGTCCTACCGGATTTCAGTTAGAATTGAGATCCTATGCATCCAGATAATTTTTATAAGAATAGAAGTTTGGCCTTTAAATCATTGAATCTTTGTAATATTTATTAAATGAATGCTAATTATCCTACAAAACTTGGGGTTTATTCTGTTGGCTCAATGACCAATACATGTGGGGGAACCCAGAGAAGAGATCCTAATACCAGTGTGTGCCCAGTGGCAAGCTGGGTTGTACCAAGTAACACTTGCTTAGCTCTTCATTCCTCTTGGCAAAAGTCATTTTCAGGTATGAATATTCTGTGCCTTGCTTATTTCGAGCTTCTGCTTGCACAATGAAACTTAAGCTTTGCTGGTTTTGGTTCCACTGGGGATCTTTGGGGCCTTTAGAGTCAGTGCTGAACAAGAAAAATTGTTTTAATTTTGAAAGGCGTGAGGAACTGCAGCACCCCGAGTATTGTTGTTTGAGGGGCAATGGCTTGGAACGGTTCTGTTCTGATACACAAATGGGTAATTGGTCTGGTACTGCTCCAGTACTAATGATCTATCAGTATCTGTGGAAAGTTTCAATATACTTAATCAGTCAGAATGGCCTGAGATACTGAGTCATAAGAACAATGATCTGTATTTAATGCCCATGACATTGGTAGAATATCCCAAAAGGCTTATGGTTTGTGTTAGGAAATAGATCACTCTGGTGCTTCAGTCCCTTCTGTGACCCCTGTGGGGCTCCCAGAACATGCGGAAGAATCACTGAAATAAAGTTCAGGGCAAATCTGGATGAAATTATTTTTGCCTTTTGACAGACTACCCAAGCTACTGTGCAGATTTTGCTCTGCAAGAACTTACCATTAAAAATGCATTTAGTAGGCTGAGACATATGGAAGCTATAATACATCTGGTCCCTAAAGCCAAATTATGTATGAAGCACTATTGGTCTTTTTTTCATTCCTAAATGTTCTCTACTCTGATGATAGATTAAATGGTTTGTAATGCTTCCCAATATGTTGATGTTCATGTAAATCAACACATAATCTATCAGCGTTGTATCCTTTTGTCTAGTGATACTTCTCACTATTGATTTTGCATAGGATTGAATGCAGAATACTGGAGAGTGATTACCTTGTTTACACCACTCTTGTAGTTTTAAAACATGAGATCATTTTGATGCATTTTATTTCTGGTTTAAGAACTCCATCCCCCAAAATAACAGCTGACAGTCTTATTAATGAAGAGTTAAGACTGAGGATATGAGTACTCACACAGGTGTAAAAGATACTTGATAATGTATTATAATGTTCCCCAAGCAAAGCATTGCTAAGAAGTAAAAGACAATCATAATGTAAAAGATAAACATAAAAGATGTTAAAGACAATCCACAGAATTGATATATGGATATACGCTTCATCTCACCTGAGGCAATCTACTAAGTGTAACACTGAGTAATTGTACTATTTCTGCACTCAGGAAAGAGGATATTAATAATTAGCCTAAATTTCAAAAACATATTTCCACCTCTTGGCTAACTATAGAAAGCAGACTTGAGGCTCTTTGGGACTGCAACAGCATGTTCACCCTGCACAAGAGAATACGTGCAGATGTCTCCTGAGCTAACAGTAACCACTTGGCTCCAGACCTAAAAGGCAGTGTAGCTACAGCAGGAGGGTGTAGCACTTGGGGTTTTTTCTTCACATCAGGCATTCCGAGGGCTTCTGATGTAGAGCTGTAAAACGTTTCTAAGCCCTCATGACACTGACAAATTCTGACCTTGTTAACTATTTCCAGCGTTTGCCTACAGTGTCTGCTTAAGAGCAGATGTACCACATTAGGATCTGAGCTTGTCATGAGTCTAGGATCTTATTGACAACATGGGTTTCCATCTCTGAAAGAGGAGTTATTTAATTCACTTGTTAATTAAATCAAGGTTAATTAATTTAATGAAAAGCCTGTGGTTTGATGTTGTAAAATGTTCTGGCAGGATGGGATTGATGTTGCTGCTCCCTGATGCCCATTCCCACTCTCAACCATTCAGCTGTATTGGCAGAAGTGCGGGTTGGTCCGTGCGGTGAGGGAATTAAGGGGCTGATCCAGCTGAAAAACAGCCCAGTGAAATGAAGCAAAGTACCAAAGTGTTCCCCATCTTTTACCATTTCTTACACCCAACAAGGCCAGCTCCCCAATCTTGTTTGTCCTCATGGAAAGTTAAGGAATGACGAGAGGCTGGATGAAGCAGCAGGTGGAGATTTTAGGAGGAGGTTTTTGTGATAACAGGCCACTGCTACAGATGGCAGGGACTGCAGGGCTTTATTCCTAGCTCTTCCACTGAATACTTGAGTGACTTTGAATTTATCAGTTTCATGCTGTAATTCTTTTAAAATTCTACTGAAAGAAAGTAATTTTGCATTGGAAGATGCTCGTTTAGAGAAGTGCAAATGTTTCAATTTTAACAGACTTTTGCCAGAGCATGTGCTTTGCTGCAGTGTCTGGTGGGCTACGTGAGGACTGTGGTCTTCCTTGACTTTGCACAGTGCCTGAAAGTCATGAGCACTTGGTCTTAATTATAGTCTCCCAAAGCTTTTGCATATCCCTGTGATGCAGCAAGCAGCCTGATAATCCTGGGAATCCCAGTTTTACGAAGAGGCTTTCAGAAGTTCTGTGCCATTCCAATCAGGGAGAACAAGTTATATTCATGGGAGTCAAGGCAGAGTAAATTTTTTCTTAAATCAGAAGTTTCAAGTATTCAGCTGACTAGAGATTCCTCCCCCCCACCCCCAACAAAAAAAAAAAATTTGACTTCTGGTAACAGAAACTCTGTGTTTTGATCATCCCTTTTTATGCTTTTGCTTGAGGCATCTATCTGGTTTAAGCATACTTTTTGGGTTTTTTATGTTCCTTCATTTGTTTGTTTTTAGCACTCTCCTGGAGGATGTCATACAAAGATCAGTTTTTTTAAGAGTACGTTTGAGTAATCCCCTTTCTGCATCCTGTGAATTATAGTCCTTTCGGGTCATAACTGGAGTCCTTCCTTTCCTTTAGCTGACATTGACATGCCTTAGTTAGTCTCAGTACAATATATATTCTTCGTAAACAAAAGATTTTTTTCTCAGAAGATCATTTGTAGGTTTCTGTGATATTCCTCTAGCTTAGTTGTTTTATTGGGGGATTATTTCATATTGTAAATAGATAACTGCAACCACATTTGACAGGCTGCAATTTGACAGAGAAAATCTTTTGCACGTGGTATATTAAAAATAAATAAATTTGTGTGGTTTTTTTTCTTCTCTGTCTCATTTAGTGCATCGACACACTGATTTAGTAAACTGCATGTGAAAGGAGGGATGTGAACAGTCTTTGGCTGTACCTATATGGAGATCTTGGACCCTGTTATGCCTTGTATTGACCTGGAGGTCACACAGAACACAGTTATTCTGGAGCAAAGCAATAAGTTGGAGGAAACAGACCAGGGACCTGATCTCATGGCTGAACATACACTGTGTGTCATATAGCCATAATGTCCAGTGCTTGATTCTTGGCGATGGCATCCCAGCTGAGATGTAGCATCTGATTGTGAAGTTTCTGTGATCTGTCTTGGGGCAAGGTGAAACAAGCCCTAACCTCAGTTGAGCTGTTGTGGTATCTGTCAAAGTTCTGAAGCAGACTAAAAATGTTAGTCCGTTTGTGCTGGGAGATGGTTCAAAAAACTGCTCTTCATCATTTCTCAACTGTTCGTTGACCTTCTAGCTGAGGTGAGAGGTGGTATGGACCCAGGGTACAAAATAACAGGTAGAGTGTGAACGTAAGACTGATGCAATAGCAGTTTGCCGTGGAGAAGGCTGAGGTAAAGTGTGCATTCGGGTAGTCCTATAGAGAGATTTTAATGTTGTTTGGAGCTTGTTTAGTTTGTCTGGTAAAGAGCTAATACTTTTCTTATGTGGATTTTAGTGGTTTTATATTTGAAAAGTCTTGTTGTAGGGTTACTGCTTTTTTTGTCCTATGGAATGGTTGTAATGACGGTCTGAATGCTGTGGCCATCCATGCTTAATTTATGTAACAGTTACCAGCTTAAACTTGCAGTTGATTTATTCTACTTGTGAACTGTGGGGTATGGTAATTTCCGTTATGTGTAGCCTATGGAAGGCTGGTTTTGTGCAGTGATTGAAGCTGTGGTAGTTTATCACTTTGGGAAGAAAAAAAGATAAATTGTGGATTTTTTTTATTTAATCCACACACAACTCAAAACTGACTTAGTGTAAAAAAGTCAAACTCACTTTATGATCTTATTCTCATCAACATCACCTTGGCTGTCCACTATTAGACTGACCTTCCAATAATACATCCTGTGTGACCAGCTGAACTTGAGTGATGAGGTGTAGATTTTCAGCAGCAACTGGGACTAGTAGCTACATGTAACTGGGCAAGAATTTGTTTAGTGATGGAAACAGTAAGAAGAGGTATACGCACAGTGTATATACACACTTGTCTGTGGGCTGCTGATGCTGAATTTATCACTGTTCCAGTTTATCACAGTTCCGGTTCAGTTTATGGTATTGACATCACAAATAAATTTGATTTACCATTTCATTATTTAGTATATTATTATTTAAGGTATCGGAATACACTTGAATACACTCAGTTGTGTCTGTTTTTACTACTACTATGATAGATTTTGGTTTGAAGGGGAAAATTAAGTTAGTAAATTTTCCTTTCTCCCCGTCCCCATCAGTTGTCTTCACCTCTTCTGCCAGACTGTTCCCAGTATTCCCTTTATGCATTTCTCCTGTTTTTTAATCTTTGTTATCTGGCATCACCATAGTACGGCAAAGTGAGTTGCTTTACATTTCTTCTGAATAGAAGCATGGCTTCCAGGTAGTCATATATAGTTACAGAGAATGCTCATGACATAACTCTGATTTTAAAAAGCAATTCTACTCTGATATGCAATCCCATGAAGTACTTTATTCCCCATTAAATGGGGGATTTTGTGAAATCATGATTGTATCTGGATGCTTTAGTTTATTAAAAAAAAAAAAAAAAGCCCTACCAAGATGAACAACAAAGTTTGTCCTACCTTTGGCTGTCCAAAGCTAAGAAGAGTGAGGGGTAACTGAAAGCAAGTGATCTGGATTTTGTTCATTTTTGGTATATCATTTATTGACATTATATACATAGCTACAAGTTATCCCTGTGTAAAATCTTTGGAGGCTCTTTGATTGTGCTGGTGAAACAGAGAATACAGTTTGAAGATGATGAAATTACTAGGCAGCTGCACCAGAGTATCATCTTTGGACATGCATTTCCTTTTATTGCTAACGCTAATTAATGATGCAAGAAAGGAACTGCCATTCTGCATAAGATCCTGAGATGAGCTGAAGGATCTGGTACTTAATTTTTAACAAATACTGTATTTTCATTTAGAAATGATGGATCCTTAGGAAGCAGTAAACACAGAATCCCACCCTTGGAGCCATTTTTTTAGAATTCATATGGGAAGTGCACTTCAAGACATGGTACCAAAAACCAAATTGTACGTCCTGTAGAGATCTGTAGCGGTGTATATTCCCTGAACTGTTGTTTAAGCCCTGAAAGCTGATCTTTGGCAGGATTCTTAACTCCATGAGGTCTTGCATTGTGATTGTTCTCCTTGTTTTTGAAGGCCAAGTTATTTATTTTACTTGAAGCTTTGAGCTAGGCGTCCTGGTGATTTCTATAAGCTGCACTGCTTATAAGGTAAAGACCATGATATTTGTGAGGCCTAGAACATACAGCTTATGGTTTTTGAAGCAAGGTGTACAGCCAGTTTCTTTAATCCTTTTAATTTTTAAGCTGCTCTGCGGTTGGACCCCTGGTTTCCCTGACTCAAGGCTTCAAGACTTTCTGCTTTCTTCTGGGTGAACAGGCTATCAGTGGTTTGGGATAAGATTGTTCTTAGCTTTCTGTGCAACTAGGATGGACTTCCAAGTTTAGCTTAGATCAATTGCTTTTCTGGCATCTTGCAGATTGCTTTTGCTTTCAATTTTCTTTTTTAGCTTCCCAGCCAAGTTAGTAATAGAGCCTCAAATCTTTCTCTGCATCTGAACTCACTTGCTGCTTCTGAAGTTGTCAAATTAGTGCTCTATACTAACGTGTCTCTGTAGTGCTTTTAAATCTAAGTGTTAGTCTGTAGCTATAAAAAAGCACTTTTGTGCCTGCCTATGCAAAAGATGGGCAGCATTAATACTTCACTGATTGCTGCGAAAGGCTGGATAAAAAGCTTCTATTGATTGTCTTCCTTGCCCCTCTTCTCTGGCCACAGCTAACAACATCATCACTGATCCTTTGGACATAGGCTGAGGTTACACAAAGTGACTGGAGTGATCTAATGGCTTGCTGCTCCTGAGAGCAGCTTTCGTGCCTCCTGGGTCTCTTGCCAGGAATTGTGTCCTTGCTGGCACTGGTGCTCATCTGATCCTTGATGAATCACTTCAGTTCACTGCACTGTTAGAAAATTAATGTACAGAAAGAGGAAAAAAAAAAAATTTGCTTTCTCCTGATTTAACAATCTGGACCAGCTTACTTGAGAGGACTGGGTCAAGGAGAGATCCTGACTGTGTTTCTGGGAGCTGAGGAGCACCAAGGAAGGACAGACCACCCCTGTCAGTGACTGAGCTATCTGATCAATATTATAGTAAATCCTCACTCTTCCTCAGCAGATGCTTAACATGGCTGTTATGTCAAGATGGGCCGGGGGTGATGCTAACTACATTTATCAGGTACTTAGGTTTGGCACAGCACTTGCAGTAGCTTTGCTACCTGCCTCATTTTTTTCTGAATGCAGATAGCCAGACCTACAGCTGTGATTTGAGCACACAGAATCACTGTCTTCTAACACAGTGGGTTGGAGCC
The DNA here is from genome assembly GCF_030463565.1 of Pelecanus crispus. Taxonomy (NCBI): domain Eukaryota; kingdom Metazoa; phylum Chordata; class Aves; order Pelecaniformes; family Pelecanidae; genus Pelecanus; species Pelecanus crispus. The sequence goes on from NC_134643.1 coordinate 53,385,658, forward strand.
CAGAACTCTGTGCTATGCCTGTATAGTGAGAATATATTCTTTGGGTGTGAACACGCCATCTCTTTGAGAGTAGCCAATAAAAACTGGCAGCAGTCTAAACTGCACTAGGCAAATTTTCAACAGTTTTCAAACCCCATGGTAAAAATCCAGAGTTCAGTAACATGACAGTAAAATACAATTTGCCATTTCACTAAATGAACAGTGGACTACTACTTCCTACTGGGGAAAAAAGAAGCCAACAGTTGAAATCTTTAATAAAAAAAAAATTTAAAATTGAAGATGTTTTGCTTCTTAATATTATGTACCGGTGCCATGATCTAGTCTCTCTCTGTACTTTGTCATTGTGTTTCTCAGAAATACAGATCATAAGCACTTCTTTAATTTCTAATACTCCAGTGTAATAACCTGGGTTTAAGAATTTTATGTGTTTTTATCTTACTGACATCAGCATTCCTTCTATCTGCCTTTTCTAATAAAGAGACCAAAGACCAGTTATTTTGTCAGCTCTGTGTAATCCTACCAGTAACTGCTCTAACAGTGTGACCTGCAGGCTGTCAACCACATGATCATCGCTTAAATCTTTACCTCATTTTACCACAGGAGCTCAGTCTGCCGTATTTTGACATACTGCTGGTATTAAACTGCTGGAATTGACCCTGTTCACTCTGCGGATGGAAGCAGAGGTTTTTACTTCCCCGTCTGCAGCTCTATGATTCTGGTGTCTGTTCAACATTTGCTAGCACCATATGTGAGAAAGGGAGGTGTTAGCTTTTCCCTTCTCTCTGTGTGTAGCCTGGGAAGCTGTGGGTGATGCCTTGCATCCGTGTGAGGAGCACTGACTGCAATCCATGTGTGATCAGAGCAGGCTGAAGTTCTGGGCTACAGTCTCACAGCCGTATAGATAGCTAGTTAAGAGTTCTGTCCTACCGTCGTCTTCCTTGCTGAATGTTGTGTTTGAAAATCATTCATCCATTCAAGGGTGGTTTTGTTGTTTAGGGTTTTTTTGAGTTCATTAAACTGTGTTTCAAACTACAGTCTTACGTTAACTGCATGGTGCTCACATTAATACAGAAGAGGCTGGGAAATCAATCTGTAACGATTCAAAACAGACGTCCTTCAGAGTTCCTTTTTGTCTCATGAAATATCGTAGGGGGATGTATGGCAATAAAGGACATTTTTCCTAAACTGAGATGGCAATGCAGAAGAGGGAATGAGTTTTGGGGATGGGAGGGGGAGAAGGGTGGTGGAGTGGATGAAGCTGCTTCAGCTGGCATCGCTGAAAGCAATGTCTGTCCCCTGCTCTGAGAGTCACTGAAGTAGATCATCCATTTGCTTAGCAGGTTGCTGTACTTAATGAAGAAAGTTCACAAAGGTGTGAAAGGGCCATTACAGTGTCATCAGCTATGAAAGGCTCGCTCTCACTCACTGCGGGAAGGAGGGATTCGGCTTTTTAACTGGTGAAGTCTTGAAATTCTTCTCACCCCATCCCAGCCTGATGCCACTGCTGGAGGAGCAGGGGGCTTTTTAATTTTTGCTTTTTGGTTGACTAGTTGTCAAAATATTTCAGTAGTGTTTTTGGTTTGGGTCATGTCCCCCCGCCCGCCCGCCGCCCCCGCCCTTAAATAGAAAGTGCATTTTCTGAGTAGGGGTTCCTTCCCCTGCTTAGAATCAGGTGGAAAATGAAAAGTATGGCTTCTGACAGGAAAGACCAAAATCTAATGTCTCCCCATAGGGCAGAAGAGAACACTTAGGGGATGGGGCTGTCACTCGTGTGCATGTGTGCTTCTTTCTTCCCTTCAATTTTTGTGCAGGCTTTGAGGTGTAACCATGTGTTACGTGTAAGATGTTTTTTGCTTTAGAGCTCACAAAGCTTACTGAGGTATTAAAGTTAATGATTGCTAAACTTTGTTTGTTATACAGCTCTTAATTCCGGGAGTTGCATAGATGCACTGTGGTTACCTTTTTTAAAAGTTAACTAAACTTGCACAATCTAATAAGCAGGCAAACTACCTCAAGTATTACTGTTTAAATGTCTTTGGTTTCCCTACACTACCAGGCTTAAGGCAAATAATGCTTGGAAAAGTATGTAGTAAAGCTTCTTTCAAATTCTTACAGATGATTTAGCAAGAAAACCTCTCTCTCTGCACCATGGAAACTCTTGGCTTCCATCAGTGAAAAATCATAAAATGGTTATAATTATCTGGAACTTTTTGGCTGTGTCATAAGAGAATGATAGTGTCACCTCCCCAGTAATTTTATTTTCAAGCTGGTGATGGGCTTTATAGACAAGAATATATCCTTATCATACAATGTGTGTAATGTAAATATGCATGTGCACATATCCAGCTATCTCTTATAACTCCTGAAATTTGAAATAATTGAGAAATGTCTGTTTCACGTCTTGGAAAAAAATGCATGTCTGTTCTCAAGGTAACTTAGATCGCAGTGAAAAGATTTTGTTATTCTTAACAGTCCCCTAGATTCATAAAATTAAAAGAAAAACTTAATAGAAATATTTTTGTGGGAGGGAGCCATGATAAAAAGAAGATAGTTTTGATAAAAAAAGATGATGGATATCTTTCTATGAGAGTGTAGGAATGGGAGAAACTATAAAAATCTAGGAAGAATGGCGCATCACAGCACAAAGACTTTTTTTTTAAGTGTTTTATATTTTTGAGGTTTGGGCAGGATCTAAACATGAAAGGACATATGCCATAGTATTATAAATTCTAATAAATTCTTTGAATCATTGGTACGTCTGAAGTTGTTGAAAGTTATGTTTGCTGAGATTCTGGTATGTCACAATTTAACTTGTGTGTTCTCTGCCTCTCCTGTTATATCTGAAGCTGGGGAGGGCGTGGGGGGAAGCACGTAATTATATTAAACCAAAACCGTTGCTGATCTGTGTCTGTTAGGAGCTATCTAGAAGTCTTTGAAGTTAATGGAAAGATTCCCACTGGCTGTATACTGTGGATCAGATGCTTTGTGAATTCTTCCTTTATTGTGTCATTTTGTATCTTTTACATAGTATTCTTCAGTAATTTATTGCCTGCTTATTCACATCTATTACAGGGCCAAGAATGTACTGTTTGCACTTAACATATAGTAAAAGGAAAGTCTTTTTTTTTTAGAATAGGTTGTTCTTTGATATAGGTGTGTTGGAATTCATAAAGATTTTGAAAATATGGTTTAATATGAACCTTTGAAGTATCAGGAGGGACTTCATGCACTTTTTTCCATAATAGTATAAATTATTTATTAGTAAACTGTAATAAAACTTCAGTCTTTAAGCTCTAAAAATAATGCTTGTCATTTGCTGGTTCTGGAAACTTCTAGCTGTTAACTGGTTTTTGCTAGTGTTCTTCCACTGCAAGAGAAGGTCATATGTGTTATGAAGAAATGTGAGCTACAACTAAAACTCAAAAGAAGGGGAAAAAATTGGGAAAACAAAGCTTGGGTAACTGTCTTGCTAGATCCAGGATGATCCCTGTAAGAATGTCCCTATGACTTAATTTTAAAAATATTTTGGGCATCTCTCTCCCGCCCCCCCCCATCACATGTGGGAGGATGTGATGTTCGTACATGGTTCCTATGGTGCATGATCATGATTTGATTATCTCCCTTTCTCATTTCCATTTATTTTTTCTCTACTTTGTGAGTTTTGTTTTTTTAGTAATTTATCATTGTATCTTTTGGTAGTGTGTTCTTTTTCTCACTTTAGTTATTATTTCATTAATCTTCTGATAGAGAATGAAAAATTTGTCAATTTGAAAGAGTAGAAAGGAAAAAAAAAAGGTTCAATTTGGGGTGGTACCCTGATGATCAAGGAGAGATGGGATCTGTGAACCATGGAAGATAAGAACTCGGAAAACTATGAAATTCATAACCCTGCTGTATGTAGAATGAATAAGGTATCGTTAGACACATCTACTTCCCAATCATAAACTAAAGTACATTTTAGCAAATTATTATTTGGTAAGTAAAAGACAATTTAAAAATAAATAATCTATTTGGTGATAAAAAGTTTAAAAAATTTCTAAAGGCAATACCTTTTATGCATTGTAAGTGTGTTCAAGTGTCACATTTGTGATTCTGTAAAAGTGAACATCAACAGTGTATCACTATTCATATAGGTTTAGATATTAAATTAATTTCTTGCAATTTAAAATGTGTGCTTCATGATTCAGACTACTGTGCAAGCAACATGAAAAGCATCCTTTTCTAGATGTCAGTCTTCAGCAAAGTGTTGTTTACACCATGGATCAAATATGCAACATTAAAGTGCATTATAGGCATATTACCGACTCTCATTATATGACAGAAGTGTGTCAGTGAAATTAACAGCTACAAAAAAGACAAAGATTTTCCTACCTCTTGGTTGGAAGGTAGCAGCTGTTTGAGTAATTCCACAGAGGGGTAACAATGACCAACTGACTTGCACGTTTTAAAGAAAAAATGATATCAAATCCTTTGAGGATGCCATATGTTCTGTGCTTTGAAGCAGTCTGCATACGGTATCATAGCAATTAGGCAGACTGGAGACTCTGCTAAAATTTTATCCAAAATGCCAGCAGAGAAGAATTTCGTGGGGCTTTTTAATTGCGAACAAGAGACATACCTATGCTCCCATTATTTATTACAAAATAAGTTAGTTAAGTGCAGATTTTCTTTTTTTTTTCCAATCCTTTCCCATAGAGAGCTATAGAAAAGTAAGCTGGTTTGTTGTATGGGTTTTTTTGGTTGTGGGTTGCTTTGGTTTTGGTGGTTTTTTGTTTGGGTTTTTTTTTTTAAATTATGGTTCAATGTATTTATTTTTTTAATTATGGTTATTATCCTTTTGCTTACAGAAAGACTGTGAAATAATGTTGCTTAGAATAATGTTAACTTCTTTTGTCTCTTGTGAATGAGGTATGAAGGATGCTAAGTATGCTTAACCAGCCTTGGTAATTGCCACTGGGAGTTGGACCGTTCGGATGATTACTGGATCCAGCTATCCGTTCTGTAGTTTGGTATTGAACGTCTGTAGTTTGATGTAACTTCTTGCCAGACCTATTCTGATTTAAGAAAGCCTGTATCGACTGCTTTCACGAACCGGGCACATACAAGTAATCTGTGCTGATGTTTTGGAGATAAGTCACTCGCCAAACTTCGGGCGAGCTAAAAGCAAGAGGCTTGTATCACAAAAGATATATTTGGAGCCATTAGGAAGCAGAAAGGCCTATTAGCTGAAACTGCTACAAAGATGTTTTCGGTCTGTGCAACACAGTCTCCAGGGACCTGCCAGGACATATAACCCTCTGTTAACAAGCTGAGAAATGGTTTGTCTACGGATACCCATATATACTCCGAGCTACTATATCCGTTTTGAAGCAAGGCCTTTTCTGCTGTGCAGGTCGTATTATTTCTTTGCCTAATAACTGACAGCAAGATCCACAGTGGCACTTGGCTGTTTTTCCAGTGTCTTGGTTCTGTCTGGCAGTTCACAAAGAGCCTGTCTGACCCTCTAGGCATTTTGGCATTCAGCTTTTCTTTTATTTAAAGCACGTTCCCTGTACATGTGCAAAAGAGGTCCCCAGAGCTTTATAATTCCTGCTCATGGTGCTTTCTAATGCAGTATTGCTGTATCAAGTACTGTGGTTCCCCGGTCCCCTTGTAGCCCCTCTCCTTCCCCCCTCCGCGCCCTGGCCCCTCATCCAGAAATGCACTGAATCCCCAAATTGATCTCTGAAGTCAATAGAATTATTTAGTTTTACTGTTGTTTGATGAAGTTAAGGACTAGGAATAGAGCCATAAAACCAAAGGCTGGCTTAAGAGGCAGTGCAAAACTACCGGTGGTGTCCCAAAAGCGGGATCGTTCGCCCGGTGTGCAGTGTGCCCATATACACGCAGAGCAGTGTTGAAGGGTTTAAAGTCTGGGATTCTGTGACTTGTTAGATCTAATATCAGGAAGAGCAGAGGAAGGAATGAAAGATCCTGTGTTTGTGATACAATGAAAGAATATAAAACTTGGAATCAGTATTGACCATCCAAGCCTAAAGGCAGTACAATCTGAAGGGCTATTTGTGTATTTGGGAATAAGAAGAAAAATTATTTCTGAAGATTTTAGGTTTTGTTTTTATTTTTGAAGGGTCCTTTTTCCCCATATAGACAGATGTTTGAACCTGTGAAGCTTGCCATCACAGAACTAGTATAGGTCAATATGAATTAGCATGTTAAACATAAGTAAAGAGCTCAGAGCTATGTGGTGAATACAGTTTTAAACGTAGTTCTGTAGTTTATCATGCTTGTTCTGGTTAGTTGAGGTACGTGTACATGTTTACATACACTTCAGAAGTTGACTATATAGTACTATATTTTAAAGAATATATATACATGAATTCTGTTTTTTGGTGGGGTTTTTTTTGTCTTTTTGTTTTTTAAAGAATCATCAAGTAATGTTTGTAATGTATGGTATAATAGTGTAATTTTGTACATGACCTTGGTATTATACACCTAGGTATTTACCTGGTGTAAAGGGAGGAAAGGAAAGCTCCTTCCCTTTATTTATATGTCAGGAGCTTCTACATTTTCTTTCCTGCTTCTCAGATGTTGTGAACATTGACATTTCTGGAAAAGTCACAGGCTGTCAGTGACTGGGGACATGTGATGCTCTCTGGATCTGTCTCCATGGCTGTGGTATCAATTCTTCAGGGCTCCTAATAGCCAGTCAGGGTGAATGAAGAAATCTGCTATTAATGGCCATTCCTTTGAAATGCCTTTACTGCTGCTGCAGGAAAAAGATAGGCATGCAGGCAGTCCTCAAGCGCTGGCATTGCTATTGCCTGCTTTAACGAGCCATGGCAACCAGGAGGAGAGGATCTCGGGGCATCTCAGCTCTGAGGGTGCCATCTGCCACGTCTCAGCCGAAAAAGCCCTTGTCTCCCTGCGTCCGATGGGAAGGTGGCAGCGGGAGGTGTTTGCCCTTGAGGAAAAATGCAGTCCCACAGGGAAGGGGGGGAAATAAAGATCCTCACTGGGGTGGGGGCATTGTGAAGTGAAAGGATTGCTTAGCAAAGGGGTTTCTTTCCTTTCAAGGAAAGAGTATTGCTGTTTGTCTCGATACCGTGATGGTGGACTGTCTCCTTCACTTTTTACTTACGGTGTTATAACATGACTGCTGCTGTCAGTCATTTTGCATCCTCTGAAAATTGCGTGCAGTCACTTCTTACTCCAAGTCATAGACCCGAAGCAATGTAGGGCAATCTAGTAAAAAGGATGAAGTGTAGGTATTGTAATATCTTCTTTGTTACACTTGAGAGGTCTTTCCTGCTGAAATTAAATTTAATTGAAGTTGCTGCCTGGATACCTCACAAGCACTGTGCATCAGGCTGGGAGAAACAGCCTGCAGCACTCCTGTTAAAGGTGGCATAGGGGGAATTTTTGACAGTGAGATCAGTTCAGAGCCAGGACCTGGGAGTCATGATATTTTGGGAAAGAGATTTAGAAAGGGCTACTGGCTAACTCTGAATTTGGTGAGATCCTTGGCTTCGGCATTGTCTATGGTCACGCTTAACTTCCAATCTGGAAAGCAAAAAAATAGCCCAGCATCCTTAAAATGTGACTGATCTTTAAGAAACCAAGCAAGTAAGCCTGTAAAACAGTATTGTCTCCCATTTTACCAGGTGACCTACGCAGAAGCAGGGTTGTCTCACGAAGTAGCTGGAAGGGGCCTTCCATAGCAGGTCTAATAAACCCAAGGGAGAAGTAGATGGCTGTTGGTACAGGAGTAGGGGACAGCATGCAACTGGGCACATGCACAGTGAAGTGCCGTCTTATTCAACATAACAGCAGGCACGCTTCCAGTGCTTCTTTAAAGGTTTTGCCCCTTTGTCAATAAAGTAAAATTAACCTTGTCACGAGTGAAATACAAAATTAGTTTAAGCATGCAAAAAGAGTAGGCAATGAATATGAGCTAGAATTGTCAATATAGAGAGTGCTGTACCTATACAAATCTAGGTGGAGGTGAAGAGGAGTAGGCATAGTATGTGTGTAATATTATTTAGGAAGTTGTGATTTTCATACAGGGTTAAGATTGTCAGGTGTATACAAGAGATGAGATGGAGTTCAACACTGTGGAACTCGTGCATCTGTAAGAGTCTTTTCTTCCTAGGATTTTTAATACCTTGCACTGTTTTACTGTTGTTACTCTGTACATCTGCTGCTTTAATTTCTACGACAGTTTATACTGTATATAAAAGCACTAACTGGTTTTGCTATTACAGTGTGATTGCTATTGACTTTATACACGCTTGTCTATGTAAAACAAATTTAGGTTTCGTAATATATCAATAGGGAAGTCAGTTCAAAAAGCAGACTGATTAATAAATGGTCCAGTGTTTCAGCATTTATGGATACCATTTCATTTTATCTCACTGTGAATTGACAGGTTATGTCAGACAATTGAGAACAGAATGCAGTTCAAGTTCTTTTGTGCTACTGAAATGTCTTTTAAGAGGTAAAATACTTTAATTAAAAAGGCAGCTGAAATCTTAGCTCTAATTTTCCTTGCTATATCAGATCTTTTAAGTTGCAGTCTTAACCATAACTGTTCTTATCTTTATATTAGGTGTGTATTTTACAAACCTATTTTTTTCATTAAAAATATTATTTTTTTAATTTTCTTCTGGAGATTATGTTTATTTTACTGATCTCAGGAAGCAAAATATGTCAATATGAATTCTCTTGACTGCTTGTTTCTTGTTTGAAATTTAAACTAGCTTAAATTAGGCTTTCTACACCATGGGCTTAAAGCAAAAGCCTACCACCAGACAGTCTGATCATAGATTAAGCATTACATTATTTTGGTAGTGTAGCTGGACATGACTGGTGTAAGAAATGATCAACGTTTTCTAAAATTTTCATATAAAGTAGAAGGTTTATTAAGGAGCTTGATTTGTTTTTGGTTTGTTTTTTTTTTTTTAAATAGGTAAAATAGGTGAATTTGTTATCAGATAACCTGTACTTGAATTATTCCATACATATTTGTGTTTGGACATCATATCTGATTTTCTCTCTCTCAGAATAGTTATTTTTGAACTGTTGTTTTGTCACAGGACAGGTAGTCAGGGCACTTAGCCCTACAGGTCATCCTGTTTGTGCAGTCTGCCGAGGACCATGTCAGGCCTCTTTTCTGTCAGTGTCTACACTGATCCTTTCCTCAGGTCACCTATCATCTTTCTTTCTGTCTTTGTATGTCTGAGAAACAAAAGGAGTCGGGGGGAACCCTCCAAACAAAAGAGTAAAAAGGCCAAGACTGAAGTGAGGGAGCGGGTGGAAGGGCAGCGGGAAGGGCAGAGTGGGTGTCCGACAGAGTCTGTCCTATGAGACTGTGAAAATGAGCTGGAATAATCAGTCAGGGCACTTGAGTGCCAAAAAAAGTGGTATCCAGATTTCAGGGAGTCGGGTTTTCCAAGTGTCTGTTCATCACATCATCTCCTTCCAAGCAGCGGGCTTCTTATCATTGCAAGAGATCTGGACCGTGTGCTTAACTGCCTCCCTAGCTGGACTTGCGTCTGATGGCAAATAAACAGTAATCACCATATGTAGACCAACACTATTATTTTTAGTGTAAATCTTTCCTTTAGCAAGGATTGCTACTGGGTTTGTGGATGAAAGCCCAGCTACGCACATTCTGTCTTTCTGCCGGCCCTTTGTGTTTAAGGAGAGAACTGGTTCTGAAGGAGGCAGCTCAGACATCAGAAAAAATGACGCTGGTGATAGAATTGCTTCAGCTGCATTGGAAAAGATCATTCTACTTTGTTTTGAAAGCTACAAGAACAAAGCACCCTTTCTCTGTAATAAGGCCTGTGGCTCCTGCATTCCTCTGCACATCATCACAGAAGGTCAGGCAAGACAACGCAGTGGTTACTTCTCTGGGTCTTTGATAGTTCTGTCACCTTAGTTTCTAGAAATTGATGAGTCTGGCAGCTCTTTCATTTCTGGACACTTTAAAAGACACTGAACATTTGTTTCAGTGCCCTGTACTTCAAAATCCTAGGTGACTTTTGAAGGTGACTACAAGGAAGATGAGTAGAGATGCTTCATGCAGCAGAGTTTTTCAGCTGTTGCGTGCCTTAATAGCAAGAAGACACTGGCTTTGTACATGAATTCTTTCCTTTTGCAGGTGAGAAGACAGTGTAGCATTGGCAGCTTCCAGCTTCCTCTGGAACATTTGGAACTTCTTTTATTTGGAGCTGATAAAAGTCTGTATGCCCAAGATAGTCTCCCTGCTAGTAGTCTTGCAATTAAAAAAGAATTAGAAAATAAAGAGAGAGGTTAACATCTCAATTGCAGGGCCCTGCTTTTCATCCTGGAATACCAGTGTGGGAGCCCTGCTTTGGTTTCAAATTCCCAGGGAACTCTCCATTGAGAGTGCTCTGCAACTTTTTTTAAGTAGCTCAACAACTCCGATTTTCTTGTAGCAATGGATTGAGAAATTTCAGCGCTATAGTAATTTTCCTTTTCCTTTTCCCCGAGATGTTTATTTTTTTTTTCTTTTTAAAAACTTATTGAGTAGATTTGCTTTTCTCAATCATTTTGGCCAAAATTTGCTCTGAACTAGTACCCGTCTTGTTCTCTCCTTTCTGTGCCAGTAACTTCTGCCACTGCTGCCAATGAGGTTTCTTTTAAAATCTTTATCTCCTGCTTGGCTGCTTGGAAACATTTTTGGTTAATGGCTACAGTAAAGCCAACTCAAAGTAGAGGTTAGTATTGCTCGATAGTTGTGTGTGCAGAGGGAGGTTGTGAAGATGTTGGTATTGGAGATCCTGTAATAAAAGGCTTTGGGGAAAGGGCTGGTGTAGGTAAGTGCCTTGGAGCAAGGGAAGGACTGAGTACGCTCCTGGGATGACTCCTTGCGATTGCCATGCCATTCTGTGGGTTTGCCCCGCGTTGCTTGGGGTCAGGCAAGGGTTTCATGGGCTGTTGGCTTTTCTGCCAGCATAGTTCAGTGTTACGGTAATGAGCGTTAAGCGGTAATGAGCGTTAAGCCTGCATCTCTAGCTTATCAACTAAATGCTCTGAAGGCTCTTTTATCAGTTTGAAGAGGGTGGAACCATGGTGTGGACAGGAAGGGCTTGTTGCTCAGTTGTTGTTTTATTTGACAAATTTATCCATCCTGGATACGGGTGCAGTTCCCAGCAAATTTTAAATCTCTCTAACAAAAGAGGTGTGTGTGAGGGAGGAAGGGGAGAACTAAGGGTGTATGTGCATTAGGAAAATGATTTCACACCTGTTTTGCCTCTGTGCTTCCTGATAGATGGCACCATATTGCTAACTCTCTGAACTGCTTGTCATGGGGAGGAAAAAGAGCAGACTATGACAAACAACTAGTGGAAAGTAATTTTTCTTTGTGTCAGTAAGATTGAATAATAGAGCAGCATACAGAAGCATAGCAGAAGCTTCTTTTGTAAGTGGTCAGTTTCTAATGCATATTTGTCATTTTAATTGAGTAACGCTTTTTTCCCAGTATTAACAAAAACCAAAAGATTCTGACTCTGTCCAGGAGAGGCATAAAGAGAGACAAACTGATTAATCTTAATCTTGTCCAGTGTGAAAGATTTTATATATAGTCACTATGATCTCTACTCTTGACTTTTTAATCTGGGGTCCTGGGAGCTGAATAGCAATTCTGGCTGTGCCAGAATGCTTCTGCAAATCCGCATTGAGACATCTTTTGCAAAGGTTGCCTTTGAACCCCTTCCTGCCAGACCTCTGTAAGTCTCTGACCTGCACAGTATCATCACTGAGCTACCTATAGCAGATGCCAGCATTGTCTGCATTTATAACTGTGTGGTAAAAATATAAAGAATGAGATTACAGACTCCCCTGATGATGGAGGGCATGTGTCCTGTTTTCCTGAGTTTTGTAGACAAAGTTAGGTCAATGTGGCTCTATTGGTTTTAGGGTTTTGGTTGGTGTTTTAAGGTTTTTTTGTCTTGTTTTTTTTTTAATTGTTTTTTAATAATGAAGAATTGAATAGCAATATGGAAGCTACTCAATCTCCAGTTGATGATTCCGTGGAGGACAGAGCCTATAATTTCTGAAGTTTATAACTTAGCTGGGAGCATCCCAATTTCCTCTGGTCATATTGACCTAGGACCTACATGGGATCCTTGTAAATGCTGTGTTATTTCTAGTGGTACATGTCAGGGATCTGTTTCTTGTACATTCATTATCACTTGCTACATTAGTGTTTAAGAAACTTTACCAGATGGGATGGAAGGAGGAAGGAAAATATGTAATGTGTTTCTTGGTCTATCTTGCCTTCTACAGGGGAAGCAGGATCATGGATTTCATTTCATTTCATCTGAATGCTAAAATCTGTGTCTTGATTTGATAGAGATAGTTAAGATAAGTTAGCTTAGCTCTGCAGCTGAGTGCGGGGATACTTCTTCTCATACGATACAGGAAAACAATTTTGTTCTTTTTCTAGGACAGAAAAGGGAGATATAAACATTAGAAAGCCTGTGAAACAGATGGTGATTTAACTGGTAAAGTTATTCCAGATAGGATAGCAGTCATTCAGACGGAAGATGTGCAAATCATAATAGCTTCTCAGGTGCATATGCATGATATGAGCTGTGTTACAGAGCAGGTCAAGCAATCAGTTTTACATTCATATCCTGAGCCTCAGTCATTTTTGTTGGATCACTCTCCTATGAGCGGCTTATTCCGTCAGGGCATGGAAATTTATTCTCAGATGAAGAATGTTTGGCAAAAGAGGCAGGAAATTCAGAACTGTTTTGGCCTGTTTATAGATGACCACGATAAAATTACTTTTAGTCCACTTGGGATATGGTGGTGACTTATTCTTTAAAATATAAATAGGGTTTTTAACTTTAGGAAGGTAACAAAAATATTGCAGGTATTTTTATATGGAAGAGAATATCCCTAATATTTTCCCACTGTTCTTTCATGTTTATAAAGTGCTTTTCATTAGAAATATCCTAATTTGCTTTTTAAGCTTTTAAGTATAGGTATGGACCTGCCTATTTTGTGATTCTTTGTAGAATCTATTCATTAGCACAAAGTCATGTAGATGAGTCTTAAAGTTCTTTGAATAAAGAAAGAAAAAGAACATTTCCAAATATTGAACCAAGTATAAATTGATGTACCAGCATCTCCTCGAAAGTGCAGAAAGCCTGTGACCGGAACTTTGATCTTTTGGACCATTCTTATTATCTCTTTGGAGTGTCAACACTCTGTGTGATAAAAATGTCAGTGGCAATGTTATCCATTTTTGTGTTGATCACTTTCACAGAGGCATTCAGCAACTGAGCCTATTTCTCAATCCCAGGTAATTTTTGAAGCACTAAATCCTTCATCCATTTTTTCTGTGCAACTGCCAAAATTTCCTCCTGCTGTAATTAAATTGATCATGCACTCTTAAAACAAAATGTACTTATTTAATACAAAATGTAAAGCAGGTGTGATTATGCATTTTAATATAAAGTTCTGCCTTATTTAAAAAAGGATGATTAGCAGTGCTCTCTGTGATGGAAGAAAAGTAAATTGAATTTAGTATCAGGGAATATTTTACTGACTGTCTTACCAACTCACATATGGTTCAATAAAATTTATCAGGAGCTGCAGAGGTACTTCCAATCTGTCTGGTAAAGTACCACAATAATAGAAGACTTTGACAAAAACATATAGATTTGGCTGCAGGTTTTGGAGCAGGAACTATTTTAGCCAAGTTTAGGGTCAGAACCGACAGGTGGGAACATTGTAGTTCCAATCTATTTTTAATTAGATGATGATTGCGCATTGCTGATTGCTCCCTCACAGGGGCAATAAACATCCAAAATATTTCATATGTATCCAGCAATTTTGTAGTAATTAATGCATGTGTTTAGTTTGCCGTGACCTAAACTGCAACAGTTAGGCTCAGTGTCATAACAGATCCTTTTCTCTTGCCAATAGGAACCTGGCAGGTACGCACAGGGATACCTTAACTACTTTGCTTTAGATGGAAATGAGCCCAATAATGCAGTAATATAAGGAAAAAAGGACAGGGAAAGTGTTTTGGGAGACACTGCCTGTTGGTAGGAAGCAAGGATTCTTCTGCAAGTTAAGCCGACTACCATTAGATTTGAGACAGTGCTGAATGGTTTGCAATGCGGGCTTGCACACCTCTGCAAATGAGAGCAGAACATTTTTCCTGTAGAATCAATTTGCAAGAACAGATCGGAGAGAATTGGAAGGAAATGGTACAAAGGGGAGACCGAGAGAAGGGTGGTGCAGATAAGGAGAGAGAAGGAACCAGAATATCAAAAAGATGGAAGGAGGAAAAGGATAAAGATAAGCAGGGATAAGGGATATGCAAAGCGGGGCTGAAAAAAAAGAGGAGAGGGCATGAGGGAAGACAGGCAGACAGAGGAGGGTGTGCACAAATGCCTGTAGGAGTTGCTGAGAAAAGGCTCATGTGCACAGCGGAAGCAGAGGAAGATGCGCGATGGATGCACGTACTGGGGGAGGGGGAGAGGCTGTGAATATACACAGCAGGAGCGGGGAGAGAGATAGATGGCAGACACGCATATAGGAGTGGTGGGGAGAAATAGTGGATGTACACAGCAGGGAGAGAGCAAGTGAGAGAGACACACAGCAGATGCACACAGCAGGGGGGAGAAATGCATAGAATGGGGAGTGGGGAGCAGTGCAGGGAAAGTATCAAGAAGTCACAACAGAATTAAACAATAAAGTAATAAGAAATAAAATTCATGATTTGAACGTTTATCATTATTTAACACAGGAAATCAAGAGACTTTGAAGAGAATTTACATTAGTTAAAAATTTTAAGCACTTCAAATGTTAATAGTGTTTGGTTTGGAATAAGACTATGCTTGACTTAATGAATTCCTCTTTGCATTCGCAGCGAAGCAGATGTCTGCTTTCTGTGTCTGACAGGGGACCCAATCCATTGCTTTTTGACGTCAATAGGACTGTGGCTTGCTCAAGGACATGCGTTTGTCTTGTCAACGTGGTCTAACCAACCAGCCTGGCTTCTGTGCTCTGGTCTCGCACAGGTGAAGGAGGTGGGTGGGAAGTGTCATCACCTAAGCTTTGTGAAATCTAACAGCTGTCGGATACCTCTTGATACTCTTATGCGTGTTTGGGCACTGATCCCCGTTAATCAGTGCAGCACGCAGTGGAGGGGAGGTTGCTGTGATGTGCCTCTGTGTGTGGCACATCACAGAGGTACCTGGCACCAGCCCAATGGCATGGACAGGGTTAGACCTCCTTGATGATAAGTATAAAGCAGCATAAATAACAGATCAGTCAGACTGTAAGATTGGTTAAGGGGCAGCTTGTAGAGAATATGTTTTTTCTTTTATTGGATTAGATGATGTGTATGTATCTTTTCCCAGTTTCTGTGGAAAATACACAAGCTCCAACAATTTTTATGAGCGTAACATAAACCCCACTGGTATGCATATGGAGGGAACACTGGCATTGGAGTGATTTTGTTATTACAACTGTTCACAAAGTTGCTCCTCTGTGCGTGAGCTGATGATTTAAAAGACAATCTATAATGGAACAAAATAGCATGGGAAAAGTGACTCAAAGGGAGACACTTCTCACTTGTGAAGAGACAATGTCGGTACAGCAAAGGCATGAGAAATGGAAGGTTGAAGAAGCTGTTTCTCAACAAAGAAAGGTTTCCTCAACAGGAAGGGGGGCTTCCACATGGAAGAAATGAGGCGTTACCAGAAAACTTGGCCTCTCACAACTATTTTTGTGGGTGGAATCACAGGAATGCACTTAAGATGGGCAGCAGTGTGGGCTGTTAGGAAAGTCTCTCTCTCCTCCAAATGCTTTATACCCCCTAAAATAATTTATTACCATTGGTGTGCGAAAGGCTCTGCATAGCATTGATTGCAGGCTTTTGAAGGGAGAGTTACCAGGGTCCAAATTCATGGGACAAAGTGAGTACAGCCAATGTATCCATACAGGCCTGTGCCTTTGAGGGAATGGGAATGTGAAGCTTTTGTAGCTTCAGTGAAAAGTAGAAGTATAATGACCGGATTACTCTAAGGTGGAAATGTGGTAAAAGACATGCTCAAAAAGCAGTAAGTGCTCTTACTCACATCACCGTTTTCCTCCCTTTTGAATTCTTACTTATTCTGAAAGCTCAGAGAGAAAAGATTTATTTTCTTCAAGATTCGTTTAACCTCTGCAATGTATTCTGTGGTTGCTGCTGTCCTCCTACAGTGTAAGGGGTTTCAGCAAGCGCTGTACTCTCTAGCCAAGCAGACAAAAAAAAGAGAGAAGGTGGGTGAAATATGTGGGTTTCAGGAGAGAAGACATGTATGTCAGAGACTCATGTCAAAGTAGCAATACAATAGGCCATACTAAGAAATTAGGAAGTCCTAGAAGTTTGTCTCTTGTCCAGATTTGGAAGGGTCTCACTGCCCATTTCCTTCTGCCGTAGTGAAGTCTGTGTGTGGTTTGACAAGTAATGCAGAAAAGTAGGGAGGGAGAGACTCCTGCCATGAGAACTTGGCTTTTTCTATACATGGAGCCAGAAATAAATATGGAGAAAAGTGCTGTGACTGATGTATTCAGTTAGATTTTAATGCGTTTGAAAGGGTAGTTCAAAGACAAGCTGGCCTTTCTACTTCTGTGTGCATTGGTACCTGCTCCGAGGATCGTTAGTGCTCTTGGTGGAAGTGCCGTACGCGTTCATTGCCTGTAAACATACTTCCCTCAGTCTCCTCGTAGCTCAGTGTTGTGAGCTTTCTCTCCATTTTCTGAACTCGATGGGTAGGAGAATTTTGCTTAGATAATGCTGGAGTGGGGAGAGGTTTGGTCTGAACTGCTCTCATGTCCATCTCCATCCTCAGAGACTCTGCTTTCTGGTGGCATCAGCCCGGGCTCGTCACTCTGTGCCCTCGCGCCGTTTGGAATGCAGCGTGGCATTGCTGAGTCGTTTGAATGAACAAAACCAGTGCTGGTGAGTAACAGCTCTCTCTTGCGTGTATGTGCAACCACGTTTTCGGAGTGCTGCTGTGGTTGAGGTGGAGGGATGGCCTTGCAAAGCCTCCTGAAGCTGACGGGGAAAATGTGTCTTCAAGCTGGGCCCAATATACATAAAAGGTTAAATAATTGCTTTTGGAATGCTAAAAATAGGTATTCATGTTGTCTCTTCCCATGTTGCCATAAGTTTTGTCTCTCTTCTTAGATGCTTTAAATTTCTACATGACATTCAAAAGGAAAAATCTTGTTATTCCAGATGTTTGGGTAGGACTTGGAAAAAATCTCCCTTGGCATTCCTGTAATTCTGTTTTGTAACCAATGTCAGCCTGGGAAAGCAAGGATTATCTTGGGCAATTCAAGTGTGACAAGACAAGGTGAATTGTATTATTGTAAAGAAAAAAAAAAAAAGAGACTAAAATACAAGGGAATCAGTAAATGGTGGTGATTTGACAATCCAGTGGATACAGTGTCAGGGGGCCTGTTGTAAAAATAAAAGCTTAGCTGAGAGTTTCAGATGGGTGAGAGGTGATAACTCTGTGAAGCAAACATTGCTGCTAGACGGAACCTGTGTATGAGTGGTGTGGTGCCAGGAGCACCATTTGGTTTTGCATAGCACGACTGCTTTGTAATTCTCTGATGAAATCTTTGCTTTTCAATAAGTGTTATTTTAATTTTCTTAAGATATGCTCATATGTTAATAGCACAACCAGGTGTATTGTGAAATATATTCTACTGCATATGTAAGTAACACCTCCATTTAAAAAAAAATCTTGTTTATGAAGATTTAATTCTGGAGGGACAAGCTTTAGAAATACCTAGAAAATACTAAAACCTTTCTGTTTTTCATCAGCCGCTCTATTGAAATTAATTTTACAGAATATCAAATTAGGTGCTGTTTGTTTAACTACTTGAACTGTAGGGGTTACATGCCAGATAAAGAAAAGTGTTTTGAATATAAAATAGTTCAAAATTAAGTCATTTTAAAATGAGAATGAATACTGTGAGAAAAGCTCAGTCCCCTTCAGCTCTGATTAGTGACTGTGTGATACTTAAAGGGATAGACTTGAATATTAATACGGTTGATATGTCCAATCTCAAATCTATTCTATAAAAATTAGAATTAGACATAGAGCATAAATCACATCTCCTTCTGTCATTTCATAACATGGTCTGGGGTTTTTTGGTGTTTTTTAAGGGGGTGTGTGTTTGTTTTTAACTTCAGCATTAGCAGTGTTGTGATTTAAATTTTGCTTCATATTCAGAATGAAATTAGAGGACCTTATCTGGATGTTGATTGCAATTTTGCTGATTTTTTTTTGTTGTTGTTGTTGTTGTTCAGGACCATGTAGTCCGCAGACACTATAGCCTCTTTTTTCCTGTCAACAAGCAGAAGAAAAAACATTGAGTTCTCACATGTGATGAAAGACTGGAAGGAAGAGACAGAGAGGAAGAGAGCAGAAAGTATAATGGCAGGTAGGGGAAGAGAGCGGCGAAATGAAGCTGAATTTCTGTGCATTTATGCAGCACAAACTGGGACTTATGCAGCAACGTGACAAAAATGTCAATTATGACCATAACACTGCTACGTAACTAAAAGGAAAGGTATGCTCAGCTCCTATGTTTCTTGATATATAGCAATATATTGTATGCACAGTGTCTTGATTCCAGTTATGTTATCAAAGGTGAATTTAGGTAATGTCGCAATTGCGAATATATTACAAAGAAACAAAAAGTAAAAAGTTTACATATGCTTTCAGACCTATCTGACCTTCCACATCTCACTTGACAGTTGAAAGCAGTTAGAGCATACCATGCAGTTTTTAGAGTTTCTTAATACTACATTTTTAGTGGGTTTTTTTGATGCACATTCATATCAGTTAATGATACAATATGCACAAAATGTATTTTAGAGACCTTATTTTGAAGTATTGTTTTGGATCTGGTCTCCTCCCCTCCCCCCCAACAATCATTAATACTGATTACAGATTCTGAGAATGTCTCTATTCTGTTTTAATTTCTTCTCCACCTAGTCATTATATTAAATCAGTAAGAACCTTCCTTTCTGACGTCTTTGTGCCTAGGGGCTTGGCATAAGAGGGCATGATGACAGAATTCAGAGCATCACCTTCTTTCTTTATTGCTTTTCTTGTGACAAGTCTTTAACTGAATCTAGAGAAAATCAGTATATTTGAAAAAGAAAAAAAACTTAGACATCCTCCCAAAGGATTTTTTTAGAAAATGGTTACAATGTTGACTGTCTGAAATACACTAAACAAACATGTTTAAGGTCTAAGAAATGCATGGCATCTATGTGATCTGCATTGGATTGGAGTAGGATGGTAGCAATAGATTGTAGTTAATATTCCTCAATTAATTAATTACACCATATTAATGTATCAGATTCAGCTCTGATAAATTCAGCTTTTCTTGTTTCCTAAATGTACTACCATTTCTGAAATGAGTTAAAAATAAATATGACAGTTACAGATAAGATAAAATCTGACACTAGGCATATTCAGAAAAGTATATTCTTGAAAAAGCACATTATAGTCTTGCAAAGGCCTTATTTACATGAATAAGTTGAACATCATGTTGGCCACATTTATAGCTTCTCAGAGAGAACTTTCAAGTCGGAAATTTAGGGGAATATTATGTATTAGGTTTTCTGAACAACTCTTTCTTTAAATTTTCCCTACACAGAAATCCTTTTAAAATTTAAACTTTCCTTCTACAAATTTAATCATATCAAATTGTAGTTGATCAAAATATTGCTGCATTATTGGTAAATTTCTTTCCTCTGAGGAGACAAAGTAAGTTTTTTTTTACAGGTGAAGGATATTCATATGGTAGATGTTGCAAAAGGGTCAGCCCAACTGGGATGATGTAATGTAGTGGTTTGTATCTTGGTTTTGTTTTTATTATTAAAAGTTAAAAAATGAAGGAACAGAAATTGATCTTGAGCATACAGTGGCCAGTTAAAACATATTTAAAAAACAACCCCCCACCCCCAAACCCTCATGGTGTAACCCAATTAGTCAGTGAAGAAAATAATGACCGGGAAAATTGCCTCATTCCTCCTTGCAAAGTCAAGGGCCTTTGCTGTATAAGTAACATATTTCATAATCCATCAAACCACTGCTTTGTCTTTAGTGTCCTGTTTTGGCAGTACTATGTTATTCACAGGAAAATACAAGAAATATTTTAATGGATGACAATAAAGTATCATGTTAAGAGAAATTCTTCCTGCCCTGTTAATGGATACCTATTTGGCTCCTCTCTTGAAAGATACTTTTGATGATCTAGGGAAAAAAGAAAAGGCCCACTGAAGTTCCTGGCTTCTATGATGTCTTGTGGCATTCAACTCTTTAAACTAAATTTGTATGATAACAGCAAGTGCTTCTTTTCAAGAGGCTAAAAATGCATTTGTACATTAAAAAATTACTTTTTGTGTGTGGTGAGAATCTATTTACTTATTTTTACATATGGAAACCCTAACTTAGGAAGCTCCTGACCAACTGTGAGGTCTCAAATAGAGAGAAGGAAAGCTGTCAGTCATGTCCTGTATTCTGTGCTGTTTGCTTTTTGTCAGAAGTCAGGGCAGGTCAGTTTTCAATTGCAGGGTGAAAAGTCATGGATACAGCGTAAGACATAAGGAATGGGAATAAAGAAATCAAAACCCGTTAGCATACCTTTCTAAGTCAGGGGTAGGAATGGTGTTTGAAATGCTCAGTGCAATATTGTATCAACCTGTTTCACATAAAAATGTTGGAGAGAATACAGAAAAATCTGAGCATGAAAACCATTTGTAAAAGGAGAAATAAAAAAAAGCTGAAATTATCTTCAAAAAGATGATTTTGATAGTTCTTGTTAGCCTTTTTGTCATAACAACAGAACATTCAGTAAAACAGTAAGGTGATAAATTCCAAACGTTTGAAAGAGTTCTTCCAGAGGGCTGCTGTGCTATAGTACTGAAAATAAATCAAATTAATAAAATATGATGTAATGGGGAATAGTTAACTCAGCTTTTCAGCTTTTGAAGAGGGAAACATAGTTCTAATTTACTTTGAAATTCAGAGTATTTTTTATCAAGTTCTTTATCAAATGGTCTTAAAAAAAACCTGAGAAAGTGTACCTAGATGACATTCTGTATGAGGGCAGGCTGAACAGGCTGGAACGTCTAAGCACAGAAGAGGTACATATGTGGGAAGTGCTATGGTAGAGGTGAATACAAAGATGATTGTTGCAGAGAGAATAAGTGGGGACTAGCTGTTCATCATCTTCCATAAGAACCGGGGGAATCCAGTGTAATGATGACCTAGTAGGCTTAAGGGGAGAAAAAAAACCAACCCCAAACCAGCAGGTTCCCTCCCCCCGCCCCCGAACTACAGAATTTAAACTCTGGAATGCATGTCTACTATTTTTGGAAGGTCAAAAGTACAAACTGATCTAAAAAGAGATTGGAAAATCAACAGAGAACTGGCTAATGAGTAGCTATTAAAGACAATGGTGTGGACGCAACCTGTGACTCAGGAGATATTATCCTCATTTACTTAATGACAGGTATTTTGCACATTCCTCGATGCTAGCAGCTGTGGAGATGGGCTACATACTAGATGGACTAATGTTCTGATCTGCGGTTGCATTTTCTAGATTCCTAATTTGTATATGGCTATATGTACAAAAATCCTTGCTTTAATCTTTCTTCCAGAGCCTAACAAAGATCCAAAATCACTTGCTGTAGTGTATTCCCATAAGATACTCTGCATAAAATGTAGGTTGCTGTGCGGTTCATTGATACCCATTTTCTACTTGGTAAAGGTGCATTGCAACATCAAGACCAAAGGTGATAGTGTTTTGCTGCTAAATTGGGTGGGTACAATAATGTTAACAATTGTTCTTGCTCTGAAAAATACTTTAGGATGATGAGGAGGAATGTTTAGAGAAGTCAGCTTTCTGTATCTTAAGGGGCACCTACGTTAAAGTTTCTAGTGGAGTTTACGCTCCCGTTATGTTCTGCCTAGCTACTGTTGATTGCCTTACTGAGTGATGATTGAACCTCTGGAAGTGTTATAATGTATATACTGTTGGTGCATGATGTGGTAGGAAGCAACATCCCTCTATATCCCAGTTCAGGACTGAGGAAATAAATGCACTGTGCAGTTTTGAGTAATTACTTGCACTCTGTTCATGAATGTATGTCTCTGCAATTTATTTAAACATAAACAACTCTTTGGTTGCCTCCAACACTTTAGCTTTGCTCTTCAACCTTCTTTGTCAGAAGAATGCTTTCTCCCCTCTTGCAAGTGTTTAGTTGCTCATCAGCCTATCCAACCAGTCATTTTCTGAGAGCCCAGCTGGGCAGCAGTCAGAACAGAAGCCTGTCGTTTGGTGGCCTCCTGCACACTGGGCTACAAATGAAAAAAAGGTCCAGTTTATATCCATTACATTATATTTTTGACTAACGATCTTTTGCCTTATTTGAATAAAATATTTATGAAATTATTTTAAAATGTACTTATTTAAATGTAAAGTGTAAAAATGTTGGTCAGACAATTCACATATAGATTCAAGTACCACAGTCTTTGAAGAAGTACGTATTATAAAGCATAAGTATTATCAAGTGCAGAAACAGTAAATAAAAAATAATTCCTAGTACATGGATCTGACCCTTCAGAAAAACAGACCCGATTGGGAAATGTTGGTGAATTTATGCTTTTAAAGAATCTAAGAGCTTAAGTCACCTGCTGGATACGCATAACAGATAACACAGTTGTCTGCTACGTATGACTTCAGTTTAGCAGCAGAGCCAAAGATTTTGTCCACTTGTATCAGCAGAACAGTTAGAGTTGTACTCAGTTTTCAGCACATACATTTCATTGGCTTCTGAACTGAAAGTGAAGCACATGCCTGTGTGGTTTGCTGAATAGCGGTGGACCCCATGACACTTGAATGCTTTTGTGCGCTTAGGCCTAATCAAGAAGTGTATCTGGAATGTAGGAAGTTTCTATCAGATTCTAATATATTACCAGTTTGACAGATCTCAAATTCACCTCATTTTTAGCACAGCAGTGTGTTTTTGCTGCAGCAGTCTGCTTTGACTTGCTGAGTTTTATGGTCGTGTAAAGACTCTCTTGTATGCCTTTCCTTTTAAAAAGAAAACCAAACAAATTTAAAAAAAAACCCAAAAACCAAAAAACCAAAACCCAAGACCCCAAAACCCAGAAGAGAAAAAAGAACTCCTGCATAACTCTTAAGGGAAGCACTGTGCTTTGTTCCAGGGTTAAAAAGGAAAATTGAAACAAAAGAAGGACCAGTTAATAGAATGTAGGATGTTCAGGTAAAATGAAGTCAAGTTTCATCTATGATGAAGATGATACCTACTGTCTAGCAAGCACAGTCTGAAGAAGACATAATAACTAATAACTTAGCTGTACCTGGGTTATTAGGATAAATCTGCAGATAAAGATATGCGTATAATGGAAGCTTCAAAAGCTGCAAATCTGATGTGATAAATGATGCAAAGTACAACACATTAGCTTAGATTTTAATGTTTGTAAAATGAATGAAACAATACATCTATATGCCAAAACCATATTATCATAAACGTATTTGCCAAAATATAAGACATAAATTGCACTTAAATTTAGTAGTCTGTGACGGTATGCTTGAATGTATCTTCGTGATTAAATGTGAACAATTGCTCCTTTAAGGTAAAGGTCTGTGTACATGTGATTAATCAGATTGAAATGACAGGGCGGACAGCTCATGCCATGCCTAGTTATCAGAATGATTGATTTTAGTTGATGCTGCTGGCTGAAAAAATATCTGTTAATAACTACAGCTGCAAAACTCCTGATGTCACTGATAGCACAAATCACTTCTCACATTCTGTATTATCTGGCTCATTTGCAGATACAGAGCATGCAAACTGACCCATTGGAACGCAAAATTATAACATACAGATTTATGCAAGAGGGATGACTGCAAAGTGCATTGCATGAGCAGTGCAAGAAGCTGAAAATTGCTGCTGTTGTAGCTGTCATAGACACATTATTTTCTTTGGTATGTGTGGAGTTTTTGCTGTCAGGCTTTTATCCTGTAGATTGTTTGTGCTGTACCTCTCTTCCTGCTTAAAATAGAAAATCAGTCACTGAACCTGGGTGCTATTAAGTGTTCTTAGAATAGTCCTTAACTAACTTGGTTGATTTGCACTTTCTGACAAAAGAACATTTGGTTGTTTGTTGCAGGCTCTGGACAAACATGTTGTTCCGAAATCAATAAATAAGATTACAAATTGCATTGCATCAACAGAATTGTTTACCGTAGGTATACTCCTTGCCATATAATATTTATCTGTTTAGTTGGTGTGGTTTTATTTTGAAAGATCTGGAGTTTATCTTCATCAAACATTGTATCTTATCTGCATTTTGCAGGGGTTAACAGGGAATGTGGGTGTCTTGTGGATCTCGGAGGAGGAGGGGGACAACAAATAATCTTACGTGTTTGGTAGGATGCCCCATTCTTGCATTCTCTCTATTTACTATTGCATGTAAGCATCTGCCCTGTCCATT
Source organism: Pelecanus crispus (assembly GCF_030463565.1). Classification (NCBI taxonomy): domain Eukaryota; kingdom Metazoa; phylum Chordata; class Aves; order Pelecaniformes; family Pelecanidae; genus Pelecanus; species Pelecanus crispus. Next base: position 53,410,245 of record NC_134643.1, read on the forward strand.
TGTCCTGCTTACTTTTCTCCTTTTTCCTGTCTGTTCAAGGTGCTTAACACCCCAAGGTGGAATGAAGTTGCTTTCCTCCACACCCTGCCCCCCAGCCTCTCATGTCCATAAACTGCAGAATAAACAAAGGGCTGAGAGAAGTCCGAATACTTTTGCATCGGTGTTAACTGCTGCTCCTCCTCCCCCAGTAATTCACCCCTCCTTGTTCTAAGTCCAGCCCCTTACCCAGTCTTTCTTCATTAGCTTTTCATCTGCCATTTCCCACTGGCCCAAAACAACACATTTCATATACTGCCAAACACAAAAATCTTTGCAGGTTCTTATAGTCCCCTGTCCCCCCAGAATTCACAAATGCATCTGTTTTCAGGAGGCACATACAATGGTGTCCAAAATGCTGGGGTTCTTGCTTTCTTGGAATGATAAAATTGTCCTTTGCTCTTTCAGGCTTCTCCTTTCTGCTTCATAGGTAAGTTCTTCAACTTCAAAAATATTTGTATAAAAAACCCAAGACTTGTTGAATGAGTATGCTATTTCATCATGCTGCTGTTTAATTATGGCCAGTATTCTGCAGAAGACCAGAGTGTGGTCATAGTGATAGCAGTTAGCCTCAACATTTTATGGATGTAAATGATAGGGGAAAAAATGTTAAGTTACAAGAAAGCAGAGATGATTCTTGCTTAGTAGGATATTAAAGCATTACTGTCATTATTATTTGCTCTTATTTCTCCAGAGGACCTCGGTCTTGATTATGATTCTGTTGCGGTAAGTGCCTCTATCAATCACAGGGAGATCAAGTCCTTGCCTGAAGATGTGCATATAAAGATACCCCATACAGCAGCATGCCCTGAAGGAGCTTGATGGTAATTTCATAGGTACCAAATACATTAATGTGAGTTCAGGTAGACTGGCATGTTTCTGAGGTCTGAGGTATTTAAAGATTAAAACTTTTATTTATTTATTTATCTCAATTATTCCTGTGATTCTCCCAGGAATAACTGTGAAGCAGAAACAAAAGACTTGCCTGCCTTTTAGATCTGCAACCTTCCGAACTTTGAATGGAGGGATAACATGGGATATATGAATATGACTTTATATAATAGTTTTCATGACTGAAGAATTTTTTATAAACGCTAACAACATAACCCTCAACAACATCTCTGTGGATATTGTCCTTTTAGATGTTGAGAAGAGATGTGTGGGAATTCTGTGTTAGATGCTTTCATCAAAGGAATGGAAAACTGAGGATGAATCCTTGCCACTAGTGCAATTTACTTAGGAATTTACTGAGGAATGACCCCTTAATCTAAAAGTCATAACAATAAATAAATAACAAACTTTTAATATTCAGAATGGACCCAGTTACCCTCTAAGCAGCTAATAATTTTGAAATGCTGTTGGCCATGGATACCCATAAATTACCTCCCTCACTTTCCTTTCATACAAATAATGAACATTGCACTAAGCTGCAAATATGCTTTTGTCTTTTTTTCAAGCAAAAGAGTAAGAGTTGACTTTAAGCATGCTCGTGTGTGTGTGATGTTCCTGAGTTCACAGTCTGATTTATTTGCAGATATGGCAATGAGAACCAAGAAGATATGTTTAAAATACAGCCGGCTGTTTTTATGTGCACGAAGAATCCCAGCCATGAAGGAGTCTGAACTAGGAGGAGGCAACAGTTCTTGACTGCACTCTTTTACTAACATGAGTAAGCCATTGCTTTGGCCATAAGATTGAGTGAAGATGCACCACCTAAGGAATTTTAGATAGAAGGTCACATTTTGGCACCGAGTACGGGGCATACATATGCATCTGCTCCGTCTCCAGGCAGAGCTGCAGGACTCTTCATGTATAAATAAATAACCTGGTGTAAGACAGATTATGTTCCTCGGATATCAATCACTGGTAAATATCATGTTTCTACTCACGATGGAAGAATACTAAATGGAAACTCATGAAGATTTCAGATTGCCATTATATTTACAGTCCCAGGGCTTACTGCTGAGAATTATTGGATGTCTTCGCCTCTGAATATGGGCTGAAAGCTGTAGTGGGATACTTATTCCCAGCTTGCCTCTTAGACTTTCAAATCAACATTAATCTTATTTCCTACAACCCTACCTCTGAATCACTGTAAATAATGCAAAAAGCTACCAGATCTTCACCAGTTGGCCTCAGTGAGGAAACAAAACCCCAAACCCAGTCTTTCCTGATTCCATATCTGGCAAATGATTTGGAGCAAAGTGTTCTGGGTATTGTGTGATTACAGGGACTGAATGCAGTGGGGGGGAAGGAGAGGAAATATGACAAAAAAAAGCTTGAAGTGTTGGAGTGCCTTCTACTAGCTGCACGATGAAAGGGCAATTGTTTCATTCCCCTTCCTTCTACTGGCCGTCAGCTCTTTTTCTGTCAGCAGTCAGATATCCCCCATTTCCAGCTGCAAATAACACATCCCTCCATGTGCTGGCGTCAAGAGGCAGGGTTGGTTCAACCCTGGATTATTGCCATCTTTCTGTGGCAGTGACTCCAATTTCTCTGCAGTCTCTTTGTATGCTTTCCTCACCAGCCCCTCTTCTCCACTGGTCAAAACAAAGCTGAGACATTTTTTTACAGAATTCAGGAATTCTGTGTTGGAGACTGTCAGTGTTTTGAAAGAAGCCACAGTTGGGTGTTCTGAGTCTAGACTCTGATATTTTTCAGTATGAATGCAGCTGCTGTTTCATTCCTTATGAATTTGGCTTATTAAAAAATAATTCCAGGCCTGTTTCTTCTTATTCTTAGAGGAGAAAATAAAATCAGAATAGATAGATATCTTTTTTCCTCATTTAGTATATCAGCAGATTAGTTTGTGGTCTTTTTTAATGAACTATTAGGATAAGAAGGAACTCTTGATATATTAGTCATTGTTGGTAGTTAGTGAATGCATAACGCTAGATGGATATTTGTTACCCTTTTCCTTCTTGACACAATTGCTCTTATTTTAGTGTTGGGTTTTTTTAGTTCTGCAGCATCCTCGTTTAATAATGAAAGGACAGTTGAAAACAAAACAGTGGCCCAGCCATGGAACAGTGTCAGCAGAGCCAAAACCATCTCAGCCAAAATGGCAACTAAGGGGGTACAGAGCGCTTCATTAACCTGGTTTTGTCTAGGTACCCTGGAAGTAGGCCTAAGGAGGTTATCAAGTCAGCCAAACTGGTAAGAGAATCGTTGCAACTTGGTGTAGCCAGCCCTATCCTTAATGAGCTTTAATGTGGAACAGTAGAATTCAGGCTGACCAAAATTCAGATCTGTGTTGAGGGATAATTATTTTCAACTGGAGTATAAGGAGTATGTTTGGTTGGCTTTGTGGTTTTTGTTTGTTTTTTTTTTTAAAGTCCTCTTTTAATTCCATTTTGAGTTACAGCCACAAAAAAATTAATTTCAGTGTGCCTCTTCATGACAAGAAGTTGTGTTTTCTGCAGTAATGTTCTACTTCATACATCATCATGGTTAGCACACTATGGGCTTCATGACAGTGGGCATCCTGAATTTTCTGAGAAGATGGCTTCAGTGTGAGGGGAAGCTTACTATTTGGCTAATAGTTTGTATTACAGAACAAATAATTTCCAGATAAGCAGTGATTTGGCTTACCACAAAAATGTACCGCATTTTCAAATGTAGAAATTGGAAGCTTATTTTTACTACTTCTATGAGAGAGTCACCTAGAAGAAAGGCATTTATAAATTGAGAAGGGGAGGTAGAGGCTTTTTAGAGGTATATTCAGCCAATTTTGATTCTCTTAAATTACCTTAGGTATTTTCAGGCATTTTTTTCCAGTGGATTCATATTTCAGGCAGTATTTCTGACAATCTATTTTATGCTTCATTGACCACAAGGTTTGAAATTCTAGTCCATATTGGCACAGTAGGGCCAAATTTGTAGTGATAAATGAATAACTTTTTTATTTTAAATAGGTCTCTGGTGTTTAATTTGAGATCTGTAATTTTTTTTCGGTTCATTACTTCTGCTATTTTTCTGTCTAGGAAAAAGTGATCAAAAGAGACAGAGGGATCAAGGTAGAATATTGCTTTAGACTTGTTCATATAAAGAAAAAGAAGAATAAATGGATTGTCCAAGGAAGGGTAAATGTACTCATACCACGTGTTCATTTTGCTTTAACAGAATATATTTTATAATTTTCTGACTTTTTTTTGTGTGTGACAAATGAAAGATCATATTTTTCATGGTGACAGTTTTTTCTGTTGCAACATTGCTACTCTTGGGAATCTATTTAAAATGTGTAACCCATGATTCTAATTAGGTAGTATGCTTGCTATTGCTATTTTCATAAGCAAAGATCTTTTATTTAGGTCTACTACCAATTAAATGTCTTGAATTTCAACAGAGTGGTAGTGTTGCTAAATTATAACCTCCTATACTAAAAGCGATAATACCTCCTATCATTATTTAAGTGTGTTGTACTATGTAATTATAAGGAGGAGGAAGCTGAAGAGATTAAGCACTGAGCAAATGCTTCTGTTTTAGCATGTTCTCTATCATTCTTTATCTGTTTTACAGCAAACCACATCTCCTCATAAATGGGCCCTGAATCCAAAGAGTTAGTCATGTTGTTTGCCTAATTCTACAGAAATTTATGTTTTATATTACTCGTGTAAGATTTTCCTGATCTCAGTCTTTAAAATTGTGTAGAATTTTTTTCATGTTTTCCTCACCCTAAACCTCCTCTTATATCCTCATTTCAAAACTGAAGTATTTGAATAAATTCTAACAAACAAACAAACAAAATCTCATACTTGCCTACATAAAATCTTTCAGGCAGCCATTGAATAATCTCGGTACATCATGTAAAATAGATGTTTTTTCTGATCAATAGATAGTTCAGGTGTATACTAAATCTAGTCTGGATTTTTAAAATCTTTATATTATTGTACTTATTCATATTTTATAAATAAATAAAATACGGTTCATATTATTATCTGTTTTTTCTTCAAATTGGTGGAAAATGTTCTTATATTTTCCTATGCTGTAATAGCTGGGGGAGTCCACTTTTTATATAGACTACAATTAAATAGAGAGGACACAGAGTGAGATTACAGTATGTCAAGAGGGCAAAGAAGGGAGTTGCCTACCTGAGGCCGGTGAATAACTTGAGAGAGCTGAACAGTATTATGTTGTATCTAACGGCAATACAGGAAAGTATCTGATCCTTAAACTGGAAAGAAAGTGCTTGCTTCTGAAACTGGTGAGTGACAACTTAAAGGCATACTGTGGTGACGAATAGGACTAATTTTGCTTTCCCTTATTTATTTGGGTCTGTGGCTTGTATGCACTTATGTATATTACATTTCCCTGTGTATATTTTATGTTGTGAACTATTCAAATTCCTGGGTTTTTCAGTGTATCAAACCTATGTTTGTTTTCACAAGGAAAATCCATTTGGCATGTGTTTTTGTTTTCGGTTTTTGCAGGAGCCCATGATAGTGCTTTTTTTTGTTTGGTGGGGTTTTTTTGTTGTTTTGGGTTGTTTTGGTGGGGTTTTTTTTTTATATTTAAGCTTCTTTTCATAGTCGTTTCCAAAATCTGATTGTTTCTAGAAATGCTAAACTGTTACTTTATAGTACAAACAGAAGAACTTTTGGTTAAGAAAAGATGCAATGTTTCAACTGGTACATATTTATGTGCGTATGTGTGTATATATATGTATATATACATATTCATATGAGTGCATGTATTCAATATATGTATGCATTCAATATATCACATATTCATATATGTAAAACACAGCTTTATGTATGTAAAAGTTATATCATGAATAAGTGATAAATATAATACTTACATCATGAACTGTGATGATAAAAATATGCTAAAACTTGAACAGAAATTTCAGAATGCCCAGGTGAATTTTTGTCTTTAAAATTCTGGTGGAAAAGCTACCATTTTACCATTTTCTTTATATTTACAATTTCAGTAAAGCTGTTTTCCTTTAAAAGGAAGAATAAGGGGAAAATAAAAGAAAATCAACACAAAACCTTCTCTTTGGGATTTTTTGACAGGGCTTACTGTTGGATTTCAGCAGGCTGTGCGTTTGAGGAGATGTTGGTTTGTATTCTGAGGTGCGCTCACTGTGCTTACCACAGTAAGCTACTGAAATCATAAAATACCTCTAATACTATTTAGACTTGAGATCACTATCCCACTCCCAGATTTAGTGGAACTTGGCCAACAAGTTAAAAAAATACTGTACCTAGAAAAAACATGATCTCATTAAGCCTAATTTCTTCAGAAATCAGGCCAAAGCAGTGTTAAAAGAAGACAAAAAGTTATAGCGCTCACAATATGGAAATGTTTAGTATTTAGATTGGTGTTTTTAAAGACAACGAAGGCTTTTTCTTGGGGTGGGAGTGGGGATTGATTACTGGCTGATCTCATCTATAATTCATCATTCTTCTGCTTCATTTATTTTGATACCTGTGAATTTGTAACATAGGTGATGACTATGCAGAACAAAACGCTTCTCCTCCTCTTCTTTTTCTCACCGATTTTGTTTAACTTAAACTGTGTTGACAGAAAGGAGTTGGAAGGAAGGGAGTTTGGACAAATTTATCTCTGTCATAAGGAAAGTCACACTTGGGAAAGAGAAAAGGCAAGGAAAAGCTTCTAGTGTTTTAGCATGCATTAGAATATTAATAGACAATTATCACAATTAAATACAAAATTCTGGCTTCCAAGTAATGTGCCAGTTTTCAAAAACAAAGTATTCCTTGTTGTCTCTTAGTTGAGAGAGATAAATCAAATTGCCTACTAAAACTGAGAAATGCTAAAGCACATCTTTTATTTATCATGCCACGTCCATCAATTTGTCTTTTCTCTTGTTGAAAATGTAGGTTAGTCTGAGACTTAAAATTGTTCATTTTCTGCTCTCTCTCTTTACTTGAATGTCCTTTCTTTTCATGTGCAGTCAAAGAACCATAAGCTTCCATGCTGTGCGTATAAATAACTCCTCTAGCAACTGGCAAGAATTAAAACATGGCATTTGCTGTGATAGCTGCATTAGCTGGAATAGTTTACCCAGGATACATTAACTAATAAACTTGTATCTATTTAAGAAAGATCTAATTAGGATACTTTTGTTACATAAACCAAACCACATTGTTTATTATAATAAAACCTACATAAAATAATGAATAGAACAGCTTCTATTCTATAATGTCATTCAAATGCGATGACTTAAAGGTAATTTCTACGTTTTAAGCATTTAGTTTCATGGCATTGCCTGGCAATTGACTGACTATAATGCCTCAAAGGTTTGCCATTATTAAGAAACATTTAATGTAAGATTAGATCCATCATAAATATTTTATAGGGAGAAAATATATTCTTTCAGGTGCTTTCCGATGCCTTTATGCCTGTAATTCTGCGCATCTGCATACAAATAAAAGGGATGCTCCATTAGCATATTGCACTCCTACTGCATCCTTCTGTTTTGGGTGAGTCAGTCTCAAAACACTCTGAAGATTGTTTCAGTTTTGCTTCCAAAGTCAGCTAGGTATATATTTTGGGAGGACTTGCCTTCTCTCTCCTTTTGCCACTGTCATCTCGGCAGCCTTTGGGGTCAAGTTATGGCTGTTGCCAGGCATCTGAAGGGCTGTCCTCGACATGTTCGTAGCGTGCTTTGTGCCTGGCACGGGGAGGGACGGGCCCTGCAGCCTCCTTGTTTTATCAGGCAGCAACGTGGAGACCACTATGACATATTTATGCTGTGTTATTTTCTTTTGTAATGAAAAACTGGAGTGTTATGATGTCTAAACGGTGGCGTGGGGTTTTGAGGGGCTGCGCGTTGGAGGTGCTTTTGCTCGGTACCTTGAATCACCTTTTGAACTGTATCACCGTTGATAGATTTGGTTTTCCTTCCCGGGAAAGACAAAGTTTGCGCCATGGTGGTCCCATACGAGTAAGGCACATCAGTCTGCCTAAATCAAGCCAGTGGAGGGGAAAGTGGACAGAAGAAACTGAATTTCATTTTTACAGACTGTTATGGCAGGATTGCTACAAACATAAATATTGTAATTTTTAGACACACAGTTTAAGGAAAAAAAAAAAATGAACCTTCTGAGGAAATGAGCCGTATTCTACAGGGTCTTTTCCCCTTCATTTTCTTTGCCTTTATGCAGTCAAGGAACTGCATACCACCTGCTGCTGGCGCATTAGGCCCACATCCCTCCTGACTACTACTCTCATTTTTATGGCCAGAATAGCAGTTCCCAAAGTTTCCCTCTCAGGGGTTCATGACACACATCTGGGTTGCGATTCACCTGCGGCAGTTGGATATCCTGTGGGTTAGCGGCCCCATTTGTAAGTACACCCTGTCTTTACAGCACGTGGAGCCTAGCTGAGGAACTGCTGATGTGAACCATGTGCAGGCGTTGGACGTCAACAGCAGCAGCCTGATGTGGAGCTTCCTGGAGGACGGTTGCAGTTTTACCAAGAAATAGCACACCTTGGAAATGATGCTTGGTAAGATTAGTCTGCTGTGTGCTTTAAGGCTGTTCTTCGCTGTAGAAGTGTAATAAGCTCGAAGGAAGCATAGTGTCTGCTCTGCAGCCTGCCCGCTCCATTTATTCTCTTGCTATCTGAAGACGAAACAGTGCTGTGTGTACGTTCTGTTGTGATCATATGTTAAGCAAATTTCTTTCAATGACTTAAAATAGAAATAATACTAGTCACTGGAGAGAGGAGAATAGTATTTCACGGAGCCATTTAAAACTGTTTAATCAAATGGAATTAACAATTGTTTTAAAAGGTTGTTTTCTAGTTTAGGTCTATCCTCTGTTTTCTGCAAAGTTTTGTGCATCTATAAATTCTGTTGAGTCCATTTTTGTTGACAGACAATATTGTTCTTCATTTGGAAGTTTGATTTGCTTCCTTGATATATAGTATGAGTGCAGTTACAACTTAAGCTTGAAAAATCCCACCCTCCAAGTGCGTGTAAGTGAAGATGCTGTAAGTCATCAGTGGGGATATTCCTATATATATCGGTTTTTTTCTAGATCTGGAGGGGGCCCATGCTGGTGGAAAAAGTGTAAGTGGGAAGCTTCATATTAGATTGGATTACTAAAATCTTCCTTGGAATTTACCCTTTTTCAATGTCCACAAAACTTAGGTGTAGAGATGTTAACTTTCTTAAATGTTTCATTATGTCTGTGATAACCTTAAAAATCTGTGTGATCCACATGCTACCACATGGGTGCTGAGGCAACAGCATTCCTTTCAACAATTAACACAATTGTTAAGAAAGATAAGGGACTAAAATAATAAAAACTAAAAATATTTCTCTTCTTATGTACTACATGGGATTCTTTGCTTTTAAAGTAGTTTTAGCTGTATACTTTGCAACATTTTTTTTTTTTAATTTTATTTTCATTTAGCTATGGATTCCCCTTAGTCATCTATACTAATGCAAGCAGCAGTCCCCATTCAATGCATAGAAGGCTATTATTAAGTTGTATACGTATGAATGGTGCCTTTGCTTTTTTCATTCTGCTTTTTTTGGCAAACAGGAATTGGAAAGAAAGAGAGAACAGGCTGGCAATATCCTTTCTTGCTGTTTAATGAAAAACTGTTACAAAGTCAACAGTATGACAGAATTTATTTCCTTTCAGCACACACAAAAGAAATACAAAGTTGTTTACAATACCATCATTTTACCATTTACTTCCCTTTTTCCCTACATGATAAACACAGTATTTCTTATGTAAGAAGACCATTCCTCTTCTTCGTACACCCTGCAAAAATAATAAAAGCAATTTGTTCCTTGAGCACTGGTACTAATGAAATTTCTTCTACTGATTTGATCATGTGGTTAATTTTACTTTGGAGCCTTAGGAAGATACAAAGATTGAAACTTTTCATAGGTTTCGTGCCTGAGCTCTTTCCCGTGGTGGCTGCTCTGGTGTGTACAGTCATGCCACAGCCTGTCCCTCTTTAGGGGTGTGTGTTGGAGGTCTCTCCCCTCCACCAGAACTCTTTTTTGACAATACCTATGGGAACAGTGTGTTTAACCCCTTCACCCCCAAGTTAAATATCAGCAAAACTAACAGTTCAGAAAGTGATTAATGAGAGTGGCAAGCAGGCTGACAGAGCAGATAGTATTGACTGAATAAACCTGTTTAGCTAAGAAACTGGGTTAAAAAAAAAACATAAAAAATAAATGTAACCTCTAATGCTTCCTTGTCGTGTGGTATAGGAAGTGGGAATCACTCACAGTAAGTTATAGTTCCAAGGAAAACGTATGCCATTATAATAAGTGTGTTGTAAATAGGTAGGTAGGCTGGCTTTCACTGCTGCCTATTACTAAGTCATTGTACCGCCCCAGCTTGCCTGTACTGCAGTGATTCATAGAGAATTTCTTGTAATGAATAAGCAAACCTCTGGTGAAACTTGGAGATTGATAGTATAGCTTGCTTTTAAATTACTCATTTATTTCTTTTAGTGATACAGTAAAAGCTGAAACCAAAGCAAGAGCAGAAGCCTCCTCCCTTTGTCCTTCAGATTATTTTGGAAAGAACACAACATTGGATTCTCATTTTATAAAGGTATGGCGAGGCAGGTGTTTTCTCTCTGGTTGCAATCCCCATCCTAATTATTTAGAAAAACTGGGGAAGTATCTGGGTTCATATGTTGTTTGAGCCAGAAGTTGGGGGTTAACAGTCTCATCTGTGGTGATGCTTGTCTCCATCATGGAAGAGAAACAAATAAAATTGGGGGAGCTCATAACTTTTGGATTAGTTTTTCTAATAAAAGTAAATTTTTTTGACACTCTGAAGTCAGGAAATGAAAAAGTGAATGTTCGTATGGGAACACTAGCTCAGCCGCTTTACACAAATAGGTTTTTTTTTTAAATGTTTTTGTAGATTTCTAATGCTTATTATATTACCCTTCGGTTTGCTCTGCATGGATGAAATTGCCTTTCTTGCAAAGCATACATTGCCTTCTGAACACTGTCAATAGCTAAACAGTACTAATAGCAATGATTAAAGGATGGGATGTACAGCTTGGCTAAGTTCAATTAGTAGAAGTAGGTTTTCATTTCCTGAGCCTTGATTGTCGATGGTATTGATGTAACCTTAATTTTAACTGTGTATATGTTTTGAAATGTAAATATAAACCAGCACATCCGAAAATGTCATCAAGCGTGAGTGAAATGTGCTAGACTGCATATCCCTCCAACGCAAACCACAAAAAGCAAGGAAATAAGCAGCTAAGTCATTTGATATCCTGTGCTTCACTCAGGTCTGCATCTCTTCCTCCCTTCCATCACACACAGCTCATCTATCTTTAGCCCCCTATGCAACAGTCTTTTTTTATCACCCACAATTATTATTTGCCAACACACTTGGGCATTATAGAGCTGAAGTTTATAAATTAAAACTGTCACACAGTCCAACACTGCGTATTTCTGCTCATGAGTTGTGCTGGTTAGTGCAGCTAGACAGTCAGATCGTAACAGGCTTTTAAAAGTGCTGCTCTGGATTTTTCTGCACTTTTGAGGACTGGAGAGGTATCCTCAGCATTGAGTGTGCTGCCCTCTGCTGCTGCGTCTCCTTCTCGTTGTAGCCTTTGTTCACGGTGAACATGCCTTACCCGGGCCAGGAACCTCACCGCAAGAGCAGGGCTGGTGGAGGTGAGGTCAAGCCAGGAGCAGCGGGTGGGCATCAGCAAAGGCATAGGTGTGCCTACAGGGTAGTGCAGGAAAGGGCCAAGGGCCAGAGCTTAAATGCAGCTCCCACGCTGAGGGGCAGAGGCAGGTTTGTCACAGCTCTTTTCCCAGCAGCTGATCCAAGGTTATCCAGTGGCACCAGTATTGGAGCTATCCTTGAGCACAGGCAGCTAAAGCCCAGGACGAGTCGGGGGGAAGGCTGGGGCGTGCCTCTGTACCTCACTCAGGGCTCTGAAATAACCTGTCTCTATGGAGAGAGAGCATCCATGTAAATAGAGTTTAATGGCTGTCCCTGCCTTCCCTGATGATAAATGGTGTGAGAATGAGACCAGGACGCGTGGAATTGGCACAAGTGGGAAATTCTCCCCAAGAGCATTTGACTGTATTGGCCACCTTTGAAACCCATACAGTGAGACTTCTTGTTGTCAGTACGGCAAGTCTGGATCTGAGGATTGCAGATCTGATGGCAGTTCTGATCTTAGCGACTAATGCTGTCAGGGGAGAGGGAGGAGCTGATGTCTTATGTGGGATACTGGAAACTAGAGGTGAAGGAAAAACTGAGCTGGAGAAAAGTCAACTTCTGAGAATGCCTTAAGATTCTCAAGTCTTGTAATAGACTTACCGTAACTCTAAAACTTCTGCTTGGATTCCAGAAGAAAACTTCTCATCCAGTATTTGACACTTTTCCTGCTCCCTGAAATAGTAAATTTTCTCTTCTTCTCTTAAGCTTCACGAACTGCAATAAACAGCCTAAATATTTCACCTTTCTTCTGTCATCTCTTTTCTGTAGGAGTTGGGAAGCTGTGTTGTTTCACATATGAAGAGTTAATAACTGAGAGACCTTGCTTCCTTCCCTCATGGATGTGAAAGCCAGCAGCAGCTAATCAATGAGGAAGAGACCTGCATTTGTTGATTTTTGTTAAGCAATGCAAGAAAGAAAGGAGAGAGATGTGTTTTTCTCCTTTGTTTTCCATTGGAAAAAGAATAGCAAATAGACTGTGATGTAACATTATTAATATTGCTCATGGAAGAGGATATATTTCAACAAAGTAATTCCAGAGGATCAAAGAAGATTGGTTAATTGAAGGTCAAGCAGTTAAAAAATGTGCCCTCAGGACTCTTTTTGTCCCTCACATTCATCATGTGGGATGGCTACTTTTGGTTCTTCTCAATGTTATTAGGGTGGTTCATTTTATTTCCAAAAACTAAGTTAAAGATGGTGAATTTCCCTTTTTAAAGAAGATAGCTTTTTTTTTTCAGCAAGAAAACAGACAAAATATTAGAAAAGGACAGGTCTAGAACTGTTATTTGGGTATCTTTCAGTCTGTGAGGAGGACCCCTGCGGTGTTATATTCAGAGACATTTATTCACTGTCTTTTTATTCTTTTCTCAAAGATCTAAATTTCAGTTGTCAAAACTTTCTCCTTTCAGATATAGCAATAGAAAACCTTAAAGCCAAGGGAATAACCTTTGGCTTGAATTTAAATGCATGTCCCCAGGGATTATAAACTCAAATCAGACTACCTTCTACCCAACAGATTCTGCAGGTAATACAAATAATTTAGAAATTCTTTTCAGAGTGAGCCTTGCCCAATCTCCCATTGCACACATGCGGAGTAAGGGGAAAGAAACCTCAGTACTCCCTACAGAAAGTCATAGCTCCTTGTGTTGATGTTCCCTTGCATTAATCCTTCTTTTTCACCCTACATCAGCTTGCATGTCTTTGGCAACTGGTGCTCATTTCCATCTTCCTTGTACACCAAGTTACTCGTAGCTGTCTTGGTTTCATGGTAAACACTTTAGCTACAACTTTTCATGGTAAGCACTTTAGCTACAACTTTCCTTCCTTTGCTTTGGCTGGTGTGCTTTAGAATTCTTGAAGTGTTTTTCCATTTGAGAAGAGGAGGTCTCAGTGAAAACATTGACAAGTCATCCCAAAATTGATGCTGCATGACTACTTTGTTGGCTGTGAATAGTCTGAGGAGCTGTAACACTAGGGGTGTATGTGTGTATGTGTCTCTGTATGATATAGATATATGTATATAGTCCTGGTTGTGGCTTGCATGCACACACACACACATGATCTTCTCTATGGGGGCCTTCTTAATTCATGAGGTGCAACTTGTCTCCCACACAAGGGGTTTCTGGAACCATGGCCATTCATAAAGATCATTAAACATTAAGGAATGCAGAGGCCAATGTCCTCATACACATTTATTATTGTTTTGCGTTCAACAATGTTGTACATACATTGTGTTCACCTTAGGAAAAGGACTTCTGTAGCATTGGCTGGTGTTTAGATGTCAGACAGAAGGTGGCCTTCACAGGTGATGTGCTCCTGTTCCTCAGAAAGCTAATGTTCTGGAAGAAGCTTTGCTCAGCCTTCCAGCTGCAGTGCCACAGCAGTCATGCAATACTTCCCAAGGGCTGAAATACTGTGGGGAGCATGTGTTAAAATGCTTATGGGAATGACATATACACGTTACTTGCTGAAAGCAATTAATCAGTTCTTTTTACATGTGCTGGAAAGGAGCAGGGTAAAACAACAATTCAGCCCATCATGGACAACATAACCATGATGTACTATTTTAACAAACCAGAGAACTCATCCTATCCAAGTCTTCCCCTGCATCACAGTGTGCAGTATTTTTTTTTATCCAGCATGCACATTAAAAAGGAACAGAAACAAAACAAAAAACGCAAACCCTCAAGGTCAGTCAGTCCAAATAATGACAGGCAATACAAATGCATTTTTATACGTAAACAGAAAAGGAGTGGGTAAGCTCTTTCTCATTATGCCAAATAGCAGTCTGGCTATGATTTAATGCATTTGAAATTAAGTCTGTCTCTTCAGCTGTACATTTTTACTAGGTCTGCAGAACAGACTGGCAGACAGTGTGAGCAGATGCTTCTGTTTGGATCAGGCATAGGAGATGAAGGATAAGTTTCTTAGTGCTGGCTTTTCAGTCTGATATCATCCTTTGAATCTTTGTGCAGGACAACAGCAGCAGCGAGCTTTAGGTGTTTTCCAGATGAGGTCTTGGACCAAATGAGTCTACTGGTGTATCATCATAGGGAGTCTGTAAAGGCAGCTTCTGTTTAAAGATCTCTGCTTACTGCCTCGGTAAAGAACAATTATGACTCCATGTGACTTTATTCTCTTTCTCCTTCTTTCCATCTCCTCATGGGCCCTTAAGAAATATTTAGAGAATTCTTGTCATTTTTTCACCCAGTCAGTACAACAACTGGTCCTTTTTGGATTTACAGTATGTGAAATCAACACCTGATTTCATAAGTAACCCAAAGAAAAGGAGATTGTGGTTTGTTTTTTTTTTTTTTCCTTCAGTAATAGAAGTAGCAGTAACCTACTTTTGCCTCCTGCTGCCTTATGTGTGTGGGTGTTCCTGGACAGTTCTAGTGGTAAGACATTCATCAGTAGTCAAACTCATCAGGTCCCAGATCCCTATTCCTATCCCACAAGCAGGCCCTGACTCTAATGATCTTTTCCTGAAGCGTATGGAAAACCTATCTTGCAGCCAGCTGTTACGAACCAGCATCTATCCTACTACAATACATACCAAAAATAAAGTGCCTCCAGAAAGACATGAGATACAGTGTAATCAGAAACACGTTTGGAAATATGGCTGAGTGTTGTTGACTGAAAATATTGGAGGTATGATTTATTATTGTTGATGTGTATAGCTCAATAGCTTAAACTTTTGCTTTAAAACAGAAAATAATCTACAATCTCTGAAAAGTGATTATGCTTACTTAAAAATCAAAATAAATTGCATCTGATGGGAAGGAGCAAGGAGTTAAAGAAAAAACAAAAGAAGAGTTTAAAAATGCCACTCTTGATAGTTATGTATATGCATGATTTTTCTTTGTTCCTCTTTTTTGTGTGGGGTTTTTTGGTGGGTTTTTTTTTTCTTTTTTCTTTCTACTTAGAAGCTTTGTTATCTGGATCTTTAGTTCTTCCAGCTTCTTTCATATCTTAGCTGCTCTTTCAGCAAGAGTTTATGGCCTGAAAGCCAATTGCCTTTTTCTTCTTTAATTATGGAAGCTGAAGGCCACTTTGTCTGCCCTGAGTGCTTAATTGAAGGAGGACCATGCACGCTTTTTTGTTCCTGCCTAGCTTGCCAAGAGTATGGTGCACTGCACAGAAGGGACAACAGTCTCTTTGGTGATTTCTTTTTAACTGGCATCCTGGAGCAAGGGGGGAGCCAATAAGGAGATTCTATTACTCTGTCCCTTATTTAGGAAGGATTGTGATGGCCTAGTCTAGATTAAGTGTATGTGGAATGTTCTTCAGTTTTCCTTTTACATTGGCAAAAGATACGGAAACCACTTTCCCCCACCCCTGCCCCAAAGGAGGGCATTTAACATCTCCTGCATCTTTCTTTTCCTTACAAAAAGGGAAAAGGGGTTTTATTCACAAAGAAATCCCTTACTTTCTACCCTTTCATCACTAAGTAATATTTTCTTCACGAATTTATTTTGAAAGAAATGCATGTATGGTCACTGCAAGCTGGTTGCTTGGCCTTTTATATGCCACCCCTATGAATCAGCCAGAATGTGACTTGGAACAATAATTATCGCTATTCAAGTTCTAGTGTTTATTTGCTCCTGTTTAATATGTTCGCTCAACTCGATATCTAAGTCATTGTTTTATAAAAGGTATGTCTTTAAATAAAATTATTAAATACAGTGATAAGATTTCTAAGCAGAGAAACATATTTGAATTGCTCTTATAGTATTTATGCTCAAATGACAATCAGACACTCCAGTTCTACCCTGAGATACTTGCTAAAATGGTAGTGGGGTTGAGCTTGGCTCTGACTTTTCAGAACATGCAGATCTTATGAATGAGTCATGAAGGGTGAACTGTCGTATATCAAAGCTTAATTATTGCATAAGTTTATCCTTCAACCATTCTCCTCTGATCTTCTCATACCAAAAGTCAGATCTTTCCTGTTGTGATGCATTTTATTTTCCCAGGAACAAATCCAATGATGCCAAAGGAAGCTGTAGTTGCACTTTAGTGGCAGAATACAAAAAGGAATGTGATAATTAAGTTATGTTATGAATATTGGTTATAAATTATGTTGTCTCATGTAAGCACTTGGGGCTTCTGTTGTCTTTTTCTTTCTACTGCATCATTTTTACACAACATTGGAAGCTTGGCCGCGTGCAGAGATTTTCTTATCTAAGGATACCAGCTGTTTACTGGAGATTGAAACTAGTTGTTCATTTCTCAATCAATGTCTGTCACAGGGAGACAAAATTGTGTGTATGACTTACATGATTTGTTTTCATAATGACGAATGTAGTTTACTTAGGAAATTGATTATAAAAATAGAAACCAGGCTTTGAAAAGCAATTTGAAGATACGGTGTAGATCTGTTATGATCATTTTAAGGCTAATGAGTATATTTCACTTACACGGTTAATCTTTTCAGTGTCTAGCAACAATGTTAATGTGGGAAGCCAATGTTGAGAGTAGGATGCATGCTTTGCCGATATGCACCCAAATTATACGCTAACTATTTAAAGCATTATTTCCATGGAATGAGTACATAGAATGCATATGTAATATAAAGCTGAGGCATTAATCTTCTTCAGAATATACAAGTATCAGCATAGAAGTGCAGTAATCTCATTTTAGGCTTTCTTCAAATAACGTTGAGAGAATATTCTGAATCATTACTGATTTCGAGATGTGAGCAACAGTTTGAGAGTCAGGTTCTGTCAGATTCAGACTACCCTTGAACCATGTTTCAAATCCCAGCCTTGAAATATCACAAAGTCTAGGCCAAAAGACATCTTCCGTGTATCAAGGAAATACTGGCTTAGTAAGACCCAGACAGGGACTGGACCCTGTGTCATGCTATTCTTTCACTCCTTCCAGTGGTCAGTTTTGTTCCCTGTTACCCTGTATTAATGCTGACCAAAATAAGGGGGCATCCGCTGTGTAGCTATGGAAGAACCTTCTACCTCCTGATAACAACAAACTACTTGGTGTTTATTTTACAAACTCTATGAATGTTGCCTAGGCAGACCAGTTATTTCAAATTCCTTCAAGGCTTTGATTATGTTTTCACTACTGTGCTGCCTTCTTTGATAGTACTTCCACCAACTGAGGAAACAGAGAAGGTGTCATTAGAAAAAAAAAAAAAAAGCATATGAAAAAAGTAAAATTATCTTGGTCTTAAGTTATGTTAATTTGCCTTTTACCATGCTAGAATTGTAAACTTTCAAGTTCTCTTGGTTCGGTATGGCCTTTATACAAGCTCATCTGTGGTTATTTTGCTCTCCTGACAAATGTAAGAGGGAGGCAAGAGAGACAGTGACAGCAGCCCTAAGGAGGTGACAAGTAAATTTTAGCATGATGCTTGCTTTCTGTGATTTGGTTTAATCAAAATCAGTATGGTAATACTTATGTTTCCACATTGAGCTTTATCACCTCATGCAAAACTTTTCCATTTTACCTCTTTACTTCACCTGGCATATTTAATAAATATGGCAGCAACTCAATGAAGATGGCATAATAAATGAGTCTTTCCATATCTTTAGCAGAAGAAAGTGTAGATTATTGAAAGATCCGATTTTCTTTAGGAAAAAAACCCAGACTACGCCTTCTTGCTTCTAAATCCTAAGTATGTGTGAATAAATTGAAAAAAATACCACTTCACTTTAGCTGAGAAGACCAACAGAATGTCTATAGATTCTTTGCAGGTTAAGTCTCTTTCATTTAAAGAAGCCCCCAAGACTTTGTCTGGTCTCTGCACTTCTCAAGTAATGCAATCTCAGCTTTCAAGGCACTGTTTTGAGATACTTGGATACACACTGTGCAACTTGGACATGTAAGACCTGAGATGCCTTGTGGGGGTTTTGGGGATTTTTTGCTTGTTTATTTCCAATTCTAGTAGTCCTGTTTTGCCAGGCTGAGTATAAGACTGCTTTGGGTAATGGGAGATGGGGGTGGCTGAAGGTAGAGTCGGAGATGATTGTTCATGTTTTCTTAAACACCAGTTCTTGCAATTCTTCTACATAATGATGCCTCCAAAATATGTTGGAGAATTTAGCTAATCTTACTATGTTTAGCTTTGCATGCAAGTGGAGATCTGGTTATATATAAAAGAACTTAAACAGAATTGTCGTACTAACATTTAAATCTTTTCTTTCCAGCACAGCACCACTGTGGGTGTGTTACATAAATTGCCACAATGGAGTGTATTTCAGATCCTTCAGCTCAGCGGCCATCTGTCATTGAAAGTGGCACATTCACCTCCTCATCACTTCTTCAGCAGTGTGTGCGCTAGACAGGGTACATCCAGATGAAGTTAACAACAGGAGCAGCTCTTCATACAGCTGAGTTTGGAAAGACTTAGTAATCAAGTCACTCTTTCAGATGGGAGCAAACACCACAAATAGATTGCTCTTTCTATCCAAGAGAACACCAAGTGCTTTCCGCTTTGCTTCAGAAAAGAGCGAACTAGTTCCCTGAGGGATATTTTTCTACTCAGTAGAATCCAGCATTGTCTCTCTGGGCACTTCTCTACCGTGCCTGACCCACAGGTAATCGCAGAACTCTAATAAGAAAATTGTCCTCAAGTCCTTGGATAGATCTAGACAGGATTCAGCATTTTTATAATTATCAATACTTTTTTATGTCTCCCCATTTCCCTTCCACCTTTGTATTTCCTTGAACTCTGAGGAAGTGGAAGTAAGCCAAGGCATGCTGTTGACCACTTCTCCTAATATTATTTGTCCAGAGTGTTTTTTTGGCTTGAGAATGTGTTCACATTTCTCTATTTGTCTAACTTTTCCTTGTTCCATGTTTAATGCGAACTGTGTAAGTTGTTGAAGGAGGGACTTGACAGTGTGGATGTATGCTGACAATTTGCTCAAAGAATTCCAACTATGGGTCAGAGATTTTTCTTTCTAATCAGTGACAATGTACATAACCTTTCTGTCTACTCTAAATGTTCTTGTCTGTAAAATGAGGTTTTACTTGCCTTCCTCGCAGGCATGTTGAAGCTTAATTAGTGTAGGTAATAAATGCTAAGTATTATTTTAAAAGAGCTATTGCATTCTAAAGTGATCAAGTTTGGATCTTAATTCACAGCTTTATTGGGTAAGGTTCAGTATTGATTACCTTAGATTTTCACAAAGCCTCTCCTGAATTTAATAAGGGATTTAACAAAATAACTCTTTAAAACACCTATGATTCATCTTAATAAAAAGCTAACTTGTACTTGCATAAAACTGGTAGAGCTTTGCACATAATCAGAGTTTTCTTGAATGGCAGTCTTTGAAATGCAAATGTTGTACAAGTCTTCCCCTTCTGAAAAGTATATGCTTGTTATTGTATTAAAATATGTAAAATGTTTTTCTTAGGTATTTTCTTAAATTATTTTCTTCAGGCTCCAGCATAAAGGAAGAACATAATTTAAAATCACACTCATTTGGCATTCGTTCAACATTTCATAAGCAAAAACAAATTGCACAATAACAATGGATTCAATTTTTCTAGGCTGGGAGGACAAAGAGTAAAATGTTGGGGTTTTGAGGTGCCTGGCTTTGTGCCTTATCATGTTTAATCAGATTGGTATCAATCATGAAAGACTGTAGGTCCGAGATCCCTTTCTCAGCATTCCTTGGAAGATGAGCATTGCAGTTCTTTGTTTTTTCTTCTTGTTTCAGACCCGCTGCAAAGAGATCACATTTTTTTTAAAACCAGAGGTATTACTGGAAAATTCCATCAATAGAATTAAAAGATGCAGCACAGAAACAAGGAACAATATGTGTTCTGCAAAGTTTACAGGACTCAAGGAGGAGCTTTCTTGACATAAGAAACTACAGATACTTTATCTATGTCTGTTGTAAAGGTAGCCATGCCTCAGTGGGTGTGTGTGTTGAATATGATTTTCCTTTTTCTCTAAATACTGTTCTTGTACTACTTCTTGAGACCACTTCTTTCTATTATGGTATGTGATTAAAATTAACCTTACTTTAGTCAGGGATTCCGAGCAAGTTCTTCCCATGGATTCTTCCAGTCTAAAGGTTGCCTAAAGCTCCAAGATGAAGATGTGGTTGAAAGTGTCATTCTTTTGCTGCAATGTAAGCTTCTTTGATAGTGTTAAAAATCATCTCTGTAGGACACAGAACATTCTTGGGGATCATGTCAAGACTCTGGGATTCTCCCAGGAGTTAAGAATCAACATAAATCTCATTTTAATCTCTGCTTTCATTGGTAGGAACATTTTTGACCTTGCCTGTGTAAATACACAGCAATATGTAGAAAACAATAAAATAAAAAAACCCTCAGATCCATTCAGCTTAATCCTTCAAACATTCTTCTCAGCCATGAAAAAGGGCAGAGGAACAAATAACATGATAGGTATGCATCATATTGCTGGATGCCCTTTTAGAAAATGCTCAGGTGTTAGTAAGGCAAGGGTTTAATGCGTGTATACTTGCTGATGTGCCAAAATAGGTGGTGGTTGTTTTTAATGTATGCATTGTAGTAACTACAGATAGTTCCATTCACAGCTGTGGTAGATGCATGTACAGAAATAGGCATGCATAAACACACTCCCATGTAATGTGCAAATAGATATGGCTTAAAAAGGATTTATCTTTTGGTGATTAGTTGTTGATTTCCAATGAAGTGACGGTGCTCTTGTGCCCTGGTGCAGTTGTTAGGTACTGCGGTAATGGAATTCAGGTTAGTTGTCTTTTAGCAAAAATTTGCAATGTCTGAAAATAGTCTTTTTACAATGAATGGATAAAACATGTTTGACGATTTTCTGTGTAGCACAGTTACGTCTTTCCATGTATTTGAAGGGAAAGATCTGTGTGCAAATTTTCTACTGAATTGGCATAGGCAATTAGTTATGTCCTTGATTCAGAGCTGGCACTCTTCTAGACACATCTGATGCTTTCATTCATTAAGGAAGATTTCCGTTTTATATCTGCATATTTTAGGAAGTTGAGATGTCACTGAAAACAAAGCAGCAAAGAACTTCTGTATTCACTAACACTGGCCCAAATAAAGTGAGTGATTAACTGTCCTGTAGGAGCTCGTAACTAGCTCCCAATGACTAGGCTGACACTTCAGGCTGTACCTTCTGTACTTTGGCAATTTCTTTTCTTGTTAGGAAGCAAGTGACTTCTTAGATTCCACTTACTGTACAAGAGAAGCATCTTTGTGATCTTAAAGGCAGTCTAAAACGCTACCCTTTTTTTTCCAAATATATATTTCAAGATCTCAGTGGAGAGCTTTGGTTGTTCTATCTCTGAAAATGACTGATACATTAGATAGGGAATTCCTGATGCTATATAAGTCACTGGCTTTGATGCTGGCTGCTGACTTCTAGAGCTGGTGGGTCAATAAGTCAGGAGTTCATTTGGACATGAGGAAATGGAATGATGATGCATCAGAGGAAGTTCAGATTGGACATTGCGAAAAGGTTCTTCACTGAGAGGGTGGTTGGTCACTGGAACAGGCTCCCCAGGGAAGTGGTCACAGCACCACGCCTGTCAGAGTTCAAGGAGTGTCTGAACGCTGTTCTTAGCCATATGGTTTAGTTTTAGGTAGTCCTGCGAAGAGCAGGGAGTTGGACTCGATGATCCTTATGGGTCCCTTCCAACTAGAGAGATTCTATGATTCTGTGATTTAAGACTGCAGAGTTTTTGGCTGATTGAACTAAGACTGTAAATTTGAAAATGTTTTGTAGTTCATGTCTCATGGTAGGTTGCAGATTTTCAGTCTTTGAATGAATGGTGTAGAGGAGGATCTTGGGAAGTTTTTCCCAGAAGGAAAAATTAAGAAAACACTAAGTGAGTGAAACAAAGGATGTTTCTTTTCTCTTTTAAAGGAGAATATGGTCCCTCACTATCTGTCCAGGAGTGACACTGCAAGAGTATTTTTCATTTCTTTTTTTGGGGTAGTTTGCAGGGTGATATGGGGAAACCAATAATTGTATAGTCTGTTTCTTTGGCTACCTCGTCTGTTCCCCCTTCCCCTTACCCCCTAGTCTGGAGGATGGGGAGAAGGGTCTCATTGCTGAAGAACAATTGAGGAAGGAGAATTCTCTTTAGAATTTTTTTTTAACTATATATTTTAATGAGTAACTGTGAGATCTAAAAGTATTAGCATCTTCTGCCTAAGCTAAAAGACAAACAGTGTCTGCGTGAGGTCTACCTGTGGAGTGTGGAGGGGGAAGGACTGTCACACTCTGAGCTTGACCTATTTTTCTTATTTGATGAAGAGAATGAGTGAATGTCCTGGATGCCCGTCAGCTGCATGACTGAAGAAACATTTATACTAAAAGAGATTTAACTAAAAGTGTATAGCAACAAATATTTACTTCCTTTAGTTAGCACATTCCTGCTGTATTTAAGAGTTTTCTCCAAGGAGAGTATGCAGAGCAGTGTGTAAAGGAGCATGAAATTCTTTTTTAACTTAGACTGTTAGGCAACTCGTCATTTCAAATGCCCTGTTTAGTCTCTAACGGTTAAAAAAAAAAAAATTAGTTTGTGTTTTCCTTCTATAAAAATAATTTCCTGAGGGCTCCCTGGCTTAGAGAAAGACGGTGGATAAATTCAGCAGTCTTATACAATCCCTAGAAAGTAATTTGCCTTGTGAATCTTGCAGGAACAGTTTGAACATCTTATATATGTAAAGTTTGGAAAGAAAGTCCTGTGAGAACATGATTTAGTGTTCCTAGGTAGGATGAAACTGGCTTCAATGATTTTTGTATTGTAAAAGACAGATTTCTCATCCTTACTCTTCCAGGACAAAACCTTTTCATATTTTTTTTTATTGATGAGTTATTTTTAAACAATAACATTTTCCCCTTGTTGCATAGAAATTCTCCTAGAGTGATTCAGGTTTGTGCTGAGGTATGCGTGCAGGTTTTTAAAATAACTATAATGTTTAAAAAAGGGAGTGTGAAAAGTCATAATCCTATTGGAAAGTCAGGGTTCTAATCACTAACGTTTAGCATGGGTTATTTTTTTTTTTTTACCAGTGGATGAAAAATCTGCACAAAGACAATATTTATCATTGTAAGTCAGATGACGTTGATTACTTGAATACAGTGCTTAACTGGCTCATTAAATGACCCTTGAGATGGTTGTGGTGGAAAATAGGTATGAAGAGTAGGTCCAGGTTCTGTCAGGTTTGGTATAAGTGACAATTTGGTGGCTGCTTACCGAGGGGTAACAGGACCTTGGGAGCTCAGCTAGCCCACCTTCTTGTCCCAGGGCAGCATCAGCTGTACCTGCATCTTTCCCAAAACTGCTGCATCTGTCTGTATCGATTTTGGCTAGGACCACTTGTGGAGTATGTCAGTAATCAACGTAAGCTTAATAACTGTCTGCTTTATATTTTGAATCTCTACTGGTAATCAATTTACATTTAGTCCTTCACTTACACCATGCTGCAAACTCTTTCTTCCAATAAACTTTATTGACAGTTAATATTAACACACTTTATGCTCACAGTTTGTGCCTGTTTAGTGGATGTGAATGCCTAATAGTTCATTTTTAATATCCCAACAGCAAAAGTCAGTTGTGTAATTCCCCTCACAAATAGATGACAATAAAATAAGGAGTTTGATAGTTTTCCGTAGATAATCTGTTTGGAAATAAATAATTCATTGTCATAAATACATCCAAAAGAAAGGTGCCTGATTTTTCTCTTTTTTCTAAATTAAAGTACCTGTTTAACTGTACTGTATTCTGTAGGTTTTTAAAATGTTTGTCCCTGTGAATTTTGCATTAACTTTGCCAGTTTTGTATGATAATAAGGAATCTCATTATTTTTGTAGTCACCTGGAAAATTTCCAACTCTACGGGTTTTTGTAATACATTTATCTCTACATGATGTGAATTCAGGATTTTTAATGTTAGACCGTCTCTGACTTGCAAGAATAGAAACTCTCATGAGACTGGAGCAACTGGCTAGGGTTAACCACACACCCACTTTCTATTAAGCTCCTTGAAAGAGGGGTAGGGAAATACTGTGCTAAAGACTATGTTTTTTTAAAAGCATGGTAACTGAATATAAAAGTGTTTACTTAACTGAGTTCTGTTTTGTTGAGGAGACGATGGTCTCATTTGTTTAGCAAGGGGTTAAACAGAAACTAATCCTTGAGGCTTACTTTGAAAGGTGGTTATCTTTCCAGCAAAAGAGACCATTGTTTGCTTTGCCAGAAACAGTATAATTGTTCCTTAAACCATTATGTTCTCTAAAAGAATAAACTTATTAGAAAGAGGAAAAATATCATTGGCATAAGCATTGTCTTTAAAAGATTCAAAAAACTAATGAAAGTGCTTTCATTTGTATCTAACGAGCATAGGCATTTTGCATGATGTAAGCTGTATTAAAGCTTTTTGTGAAGAGATTATTTTTTATGTGACAAGTGCTCTAATAGAAGTATTATAGGTTATGGGAAATGGAACAGTAGTATGGTTGGCTCAAGTTAATTACATTTATTCAGATGAAATACTATTCTACTGTACTCTTCAGGACAAGCAGAGAAAATACCGAAACCTTTTTTAGCCAGCATTTATCTATTTCAATTATTTTTGACAGTGTGTGTTGCATGTGTGCTTTAGCTACAGTGCCTTTATATCGACAGTTGGTAGCACAAGGCTTTTAAAGCACAAAGGGTAGCAGTACTTCAGCCAATCTGTGATAAAAGGGAAAAAATGAAATCACTATGGAAACTGCAGGAAGAATCTAAAAGCTTTCTTTATAAAGTAAACGTCTGATGTTTGTGACTGCGGGGGCAAAAAATTCATAAATCTGTACGATGCTATCATTTCTGATTTGTTATCGCAGCAAATGCCAAGTCTAAGCAATCTGACCTTAGCCTTATTAAGTGCTTTCTTTTCAGATACAGTTATTATTCGACAATAGAGAGACTGCAGTGCTGCAAGGGGGAAAACTAATATATTTAAAATGTGTGTGCGTGTGTCTGTGTGCGCCTGTGTGCACGTATATATATAACTATCCATCTTTTTCTCCCTGTGAAGCTTATGGAGTTGGGAACGCTGAATGTGGGAACTCAGGGACTACTATTCTGAGCACAATTGAGAAAACTATGTTTCGTCCCATTGCGTGTGCCTGTCTTTGATCTCAAATTGAAAATCTCTGAGCCTCTTCCTCCAATCCAAAAGCAAATATATACTGAGAGGAAGAAAACTCTCTCCTCTCAGCACATAGGGCCTCCACGACTGAAAAATGAAGGTGACTGTAAGAGCTCTGATGAACCTGTTTGGACAACAGACAGCAAAAAATACCTGTCTCGGTGGAGGAGTTTAAGAGCACTGCAGAGATCCTCAGACAGTACAGAATATCTTGGCTCACACAGGCCACTCTCTTTATCTCAAAACAATACCAGCCAAGCTCCTCCGTACCTACAACTGAAGAGCTGCAGGAACAGGAGGACAGTAACTAACACAGCTTTTAAATTTGAATCTCCTTGTCCTTTTTTTTTTTTTAAAAAAAAAAAAAAAGAAAGAAAAAAAGAAAAAGACATGAATTCTAAGCAAGATGAGATATCTGGTAAGTATTTTTATTGCATTTGTTTGCTTTAGCTTGAAGATTATTTTTAGTCATAAGTATCTGCTATAAACAAGATTAGGGCTTGAATGAGTGTGCGGTTTTTGTTAAGTTGTTTTAATTGTGGAAAAATAATGCCTCTTTTTGCATTTCCAAGTTTGATAGCTTTTGGATTTCTTTGTTTTGTTGCTCTGCTGTAATTAGTGTATAAGCTTTGCAAGTTTGATGTTTCCAGATGCTCAAAAGAGCACTGTAGTTCCTAGGCTCTTTGAATATAAACATGCCCAGTGGTAATGCATATTATTGTATATTTTATATATATACACAATAACAGGCTTTAATATTTGTTTTAGTATGGCAGTTTTAAAATATACTGATAATGACCCAAGCCAGGCAACTACTTTCCAGCTAAGTGTTTCAAGCTCTCAAAACAGTGTGAATGTTTTAACTCTTATTGAGCAAGTTTATATATGAAGATTTAATCTATGACAGATGACAGCATGAAATTATTTGGCTATAAATGTGAGAGGCCAGGAGAAGTTCTTGATTATATTCAGATTTCATGGTACATTGGTGAATGCTACTATAGTGTGTGCTTGTTATTAATAGTAGAGATTTCAGGTTAACAGTAGCAAAACAGAGACAATACAATTCTTGAAAAAGCAGGTCGGTCTTTCAGTAATAAATATAAATCCTAAAAAAGATACAGTTTGACATATTGACTTCATTGAAGCTTTCTATACATACAATGAAAACTAATTATCTGTGGAGAAAATTTGACTTTGTGGAATGGAATTAAATTGCTTTTTAAAGGCTTCCTTAAACAGCACTAGCTGGAGGGAAGTCCAATAATATTTTTAGCTCTGAATTGTAATGACTTTGCTACATTAATAAATCATGTTGTATTCTGACTTTTTTCAAAAGATTCCAAGGAAGAAAACTATGCACAGCAGGTTGAAGCTACAGGGGCAGTCCTGACTGTTTTTTCTCCATCCAGCTACTTTACTTATGGTCCTTTGAAACCAGCAATTCCTGTGGATCAGCGCTTAAAGCGGTAGGTCCAAATCCATCTAAGTTGATGAAAACAATTGATAAATATAAATTCCTGCTAACAAGTGAGTTGTCAAACTGGAACATCTGTAATGTAGTTTGGTTACTTAAACCACTGTGATTTAGGAGCCACGGTGAAAAATTCTATTTGTGTTCATCATATTGCGAGGGGGTGTTGTTTTGGGGGTTTAGGGAGTTTTTTTGTGGATTTGTTTTGTTGTTGGTGGTTTTTTTTTTTTCCTTTTTGTAAGGAAATATCTTGTTCTATTTTTTCTATTTATCTCTTGTCTTCATATGGAACTGGGTACCAGATTGATTTAAAAAGTAAACTTTTTGAGAAGAGATGGTTTAATTTACTCAACAATGTGTGAATATGCCCTGTTGCTGTAACTCGTGTACTACCAGTTACCTAGGTAAGTGTTTGGGCTCAGTGTTGAATGCACAGAGATTTTGTAAAGTATGTATTTGAGTTTCAGAATCTGAAACCTTCCAAAAAGAAAAGCATTTATTTGAACAGTGGTTTGGTCTGCTGATGTTAGCTCTAAAGTAATTGGGGGAGGGGGGAAAAAAAAAAAGATACTGTCAACTTCTTCTCATTTTTCCCAACAGATCACGTATCAAAAGTGTAATCTGTAAGAGGAACATGAACTGGTGAAATGTACCTCTGGTGCTGGTTTCCTATGTTATTATGTAGAATGTTTGTAATTATCTTGCTGAGTTGTAATCCCTGACATTTGCTTTCACAAAGCATCTAGTGGAGAATGCAATACCCTAATTATGTTTCTGTGAAAGAGTTGAGGGGAAAAAAAAGTTGTGCTCTTTAGCACAGCATTTTAAAGAAAAGCTATTTCATTAATAATATATATAGCAAATTTTGGGAAGGCTCAGGGTACTTTATCAACTGTAATTCCTGGTTGTTTTATATCACGGTGTACAAACATAGTTGAGCATATGTTAATCGTAAGTTCTTTTCTAAACTATGTGCTGTACTTGCCTACATCCTAAGCAAAACAGGCACTGGCTCCAGTCTAAATATTTTTATATCTTTATGTTTGCTATCGTATGTTTTTAAATATTTTCTGCAATAAATAAAGTCTAGTCACCACATTTTAAATAAATACATTTTGTTTTAAAAAAAAATCAGTGCTTTCTCATATGACATTTTACAGTAGCTTTTATATTAAGGAAATGAAGATCAAGAATAACAGTGAGTTAAATTTGAATTACAGCTCATAAAGATCCCCTCATGTTATGTTCTTTTACATAGGGAGCTACCCACAAACAGTGTGAAGTTGTACAACTGATTTTTGATCACGCGGAGAGCTCACTTTTTATAGACAGGTTTGTCTACAAACTGAGGCAAAAGGTTAATTGAGGTTACGTGCTCGAATACATTACGTGTATTTCACCTCTATAACACAGTTAGTTACTGAAACACTGTGCTTTTTTAATATCTGGTATGAATAATTTCTAAATACAAAGCTATTTACTACAGAATCATTAAAATGGAATCTCTGAAGGAAAATGGATACGTGATACTGGTATGTGGCTTTGTTCGCCAAAGTGGGGCTGTGTGGGTGAGCTGAAAGAAATTACTCCAGCAGTCTGTTCTCAAGCAAAATGCTCAGGCGCAGGGTTATTGTACAGGACATACCTGGCTTTCTTTATGCTCTCCTTCTGGGAAATCAGTTCAAACTGTTCAAATATCCTACAGTATGTGAGACTAGATATCCAATGTTGTGCCCATCATGCCTGCTTTTATTAAATAAGCTGTACAATTAAAAAAAAAAGAAAAAAGAAGGCAAAAAAGCCTTGCTTTTCGTCTGCCTTAAGCAGCTCCCTTTTCCTCCCCCCTCTGTGCTTGTGTGGTTTTTGTTGTTAAAAAAAGAAAAAAAAAAAGCAAAAAAGAAAAAGCACCAATCATTATAAACAAACATCACCCTTACATAAATCCCATAATTTGTACTTTATAGCAAGGCGTCTGTTACCGGTGACTTGTGGTAGACTTGACTGGGAAGAGCAGCCATCTTCCCACTCAACGGCAAAATCCAGAGAATGTCAGAAGTCTTTGGGCAGAATACTTCTCTCCACTCGTGTCTCAAAACCTGAGGAAAGTTGTTTCCCTCACGGATGCAGGCTGGGAATTGCTCTGGTAAAAGCAGAGAGGGTTTCTGAGGAGGAGGTCACGCCTTCATAATGCCGATTTCTCCGTGTTCCCATGAGGCGCCCAGCTCTGACATGAGCTCTCTGCAGAAAGTTTTCCTTTTTGTTCTCCCGTAAACTCACGTTTTTTTAATGCTGTGTTGTTTTTCAATGCCACGCACATTTGTGTAGGTACCAAGGCAGCAGCTGATGAGGACGTACCAGGATAACTCAGCGCTGGAAGACGTGTGGGAGGCTCAGTTCAGGGTGAAATATCCCAGGGTATTACGCTGAACAAGGCCTAACCAGAGGCTGAAATCAAACATGACTGTGGTCAGGAGCTTCTCACGTGGTCCTCGGATGAGCTTCAGACCACTCTTTGCCCAGCACAGCATCACTGGTCTCCGTATTGCAGTGGTATACGCATGCTGGGTAGGGTAGACATTTCCAGGCAGTAACGTGTACTCCCCTGTCCTTTGGCATTAGGGCTTCATGGCAGATTCTCGCCTGCAAGGGGCTGGCACATCTCCTCCACACTCTACACCAGCGTCAGAAGATCTGCCTGGCATACGTTTCCTCAGCAATTTTTAATTACATTTTTGATTTTAGTGGCAACAGTTTGTTACCAGTTTGCTCAAAACACAAAGGAAACCAGTGTAGAATGCTTCAGAATTTGTAATAAATTAATCTTTTTATCTAAGAACACTATTAATTCATAAATATATTTATAATTGAAAGCTTTTTTCCTACCTAATGCTGGGCATTTACATAGGCTGATGATAAAAAGTACAGTCCAATGGGTGTTTCTCTCCTTAAGGACTGATATTCCAGTTGACGTGAATGAGAAACTCCGGAATTAAACAGCAACAGGGTTTGTGAATGCAGAGTCCTGGTTCTTTAAAACGCATTGGGTAGTCTAGAGGTATTCTACCACACAGGGTGCGGTACACTGAATAACACTTCTTTGCTTTCCTGTTTGTCTGCTCGTTTCCTTGCTGCACTGGAAGAATTTTGAAAGGCACTGGACGCTTGGCGTTTTTGTAGGAGTATAATAAAATTCTCAAACATGCAGAAAAGATTGCTTTGAAACACTATAAAGTGACTATTGGCAACTTTCAAAATAAATCACATGCAGTTTTTTTAACATGTTGTTTTGAAGTTACTGATAAAATGATTATTTGTCTAAGTGTAATGGGTAGGGAGGCTTCTCTGAGTTGATAGGTTCTGCCAGGTTAAAATATTGATTTTGATGTCATGTCTCTAATTTGCACTTGTGTTAGCAGTCTGAATATTTAAAAAAAAAAACCCTGCATTTTATAAATCTGATTTTATTGCCATGTGAAAAGTCTTCTTGTAATTTCCAGCCCTTACACCTTAAAATTGGCTTAAAACAATCCAACCAGCCCACCCACCCAAAAGCAAGTATACCCACGCACTTATGCATCCTACTGCAACCTGCTTGACATGAACTTAAGACTGGCTTAAACAGAAGAAGGGAAAAAAAAGTGGTTTAAAGCTGAAGTATACACCTGGGCTGATCTTATACAATATTTATACAGAATGCAGAATCATTAGC
Source organism: Pelecanus crispus (assembly GCF_030463565.1). Taxonomy (NCBI): domain Eukaryota; kingdom Metazoa; phylum Chordata; class Aves; order Pelecaniformes; family Pelecanidae; genus Pelecanus; species Pelecanus crispus. The sequence continues at coordinate 53,441,304 of NC_134643.1, forward strand.
TTTTCATATAATAACGCATTACTTCCTAAAAGTCAAACACAGAGTGTAAATGTCAGGATATTTTCTCTAACAGCTTCATTGACTGTGTCTGTGTGAATAAATTCTTAAGCTCCATGTCATATAAAATGAAAAAAAAACAACCCTTTTTGTGCAAGTAAAATCTCCTTATTGAAATAAGAAATGGCTGCAAGACTGAACTGAGTATCTGCTGCTTCTTATGCCAACTAATTAGCTAACTATCTACTTGCTCTAGCACAGTTTTCTGTCGGAGATGCTAACTTCATTTCCAGTCAATGCTGAAAACTGATTTCTGGTGGAAAAACTGCTGAAGCATTTGCACTAAATTGCTCTCTTTCTTAATAACTAGAATATTTGAGCAAAGACGCATGTTATCTATTCAAACTGTTTTATTTCCCCATGAATTACGAGAATTCAGAGGAAGGAAGAGCAGGAGTTTTTTACCTTACAGAATTGGAATCCTGCTTTATGCTGAAGTGTGCTATTGCTGTGTTGTCCAACACCAGCGTAGATGAGATTTCAAAATTAAAATCAGTAGTCCTAAATTTGCGTGGGATTACTGCCTATGTACGCGAAACCTGAAACATTTTTCTTAACAAACCCAGAACAATTTACTGATCTTTTATTTTTTATTTTTTCCTTCCCTGCCCCTCCCTCTCCAGAGCGAAAGGAGATCTTTGCAAAAAGTAAAGCACTAGTAAATAAAGAGTTAAACTGAAGGCAGGCTCACTGGTTTGTTGAGATCTGTCAGAGTCTGAGTGGCTGGCTACATATCTGTCTCAGGAACAATAGCTACCTGTATTCTGCACGGACTGCTGGGCAGGCACTAGCAATCTGGAGAAGGTCTGCCTCTGTTAGAGGCTTTTTAGTGGGAATCCCTAATGCCAGCCCTACTTCTCATTGTTGGGGGGGGGGGGGGGGGGAAGAAATCTTGTCTACTCTGTTGATGAGGGACAGATCTTTGATCATTTTCATTCAGCCTTGACTTGGCCTGAGGTTTAGGCTCCCAGTCCTGAAGTCAGCAGGCTCCCTTTCCTCGCGCACGCACACGCACACACACTCACACACTCACACACACCCCTTTGCTGGTCTGTGCAGGCAGATTAGTGTCACGGCTGTAACTGAGGCACAGAGCAATAAACATAGCAGAACCAATCTCCATGGTGGCAAGAGGGGGCACTGGAGGTGACAACAATGGAGAAGGATCTTTCTTCTGACAAGTTTTAGGTAAGAGAGAATATTTATACCCTCAGCCAAGTATTTTATAGCCTTCTAAATAAGTTAGAAATTGTTAGGTTGCAAACGTGCCTTGTTATAGAAATATTTTAGTTTACTGCCGTATCCGGGCTGTTACTAGCTTTTGAACCTGTAATTGCCGTGCTTTGTGTTACGAGGATGTTTGCAGAAAGCAGGCAGGGTTTTTCCGTGGAAGTGGTGGCTACTATAGTTACCTTCTTAAAAACATAACATTTCTAACACTTGCGTTTTTAAAATTAGCCGTGAAACTTTGTTTTGGCTACGTTAAAATTATGCTTAGCTATAATAAATATCCATATCCGATAAAATGTTCTGTAGCTGATAGCACATGCAATATTAAAACAGTGCTCCCTCAACCCTAATTTGTAATTATTTTTACACCCTTAACTGCACTGGGGTCAGAGTGTTTTAAAAATTAATGAGGTTTCCCGCTGAGTTCAAATAGTATAATCTACATGAGTTGTTGCTGCAGAGGGCTGAAATTATTTCTGCATGTTTTTAATGTAGGTGTAGAATTTTTGTTTCAATATATTGCTTTTGAACACTTCCCTGTAAATGTCAATTTATGCAACCTGCAGTAAGAAGGGAGTGATGATCCGTTTTTAATAATGACGAATTGAGCATGGGGAAATACAGGGCATACAGTGACAATACAACACAAGCATTTGCTGGGTTTGTTTTCTGATTTCATATGTTAGACTTGTGTTAGATTCCTGCAGCTGTGATCAGCTTCACCTATTTACAAATAACTACCGCTCTAGGGAGAGGAAGAACAGCAATACCTAATGCTTTGTGTGAGAATGGAGTAATAGGCTACCAGTGTGTTTGGAATGTTAAAAAGAATTGTTGAAGTACTTGAAAATATATATAAAAGAGAATAGCAACAGTGTGAAAAGAGGCAGTAAAAATGAAATAATGTCCTGTCCCTTTTCCTGGAAATGCCAGACAGATAGTATCATCGGCGCTCCTGGAAAGTCGAATTTGCTGAATATCCTCAGATGGAAGGACTGGAAAGGAAAGGGGGAGGGAGCTGTTTACTATGAAATTTCCATATTGAAATAAGGACAAAGTTTCATACCTCAAGATTTAAAGCATTGTTTATTATTTGTTATAATCTACAGCACATTATGTTTAAATGGTAAGCATTTTAAAGCTGAATATAATGTAATCGGCGCTAAAGACGTGTTATACTTAGTCTTCCATTTGCAAGACCCACTCTGAGCTTCCTGTGATATATTGTTATGTAAATACGGTGCAGCAAGGGAAAGCAGCACTATGGAGATTCAATTTACTTTGAAAGTTGTTCATTATGGAAGGGATGAATGTTATTTATTTGGTGTGAATCAAAGGCTAGAAATGACTTTTTCACTGTGAAGTCTATTGTGATGGGTGCAGCGTGATCTAATCTTTTTAATTTTGGCTTTCACACCAGTGGAGATGAAAAGAGATCTGAGCTCATTTATTGGTTGCTAAGTCTTACTGGAGGCCTAAGTACCATTCTTGGTTGCTATGGCCAATCTGACCTCAATCTATGCAGTTTTAGGGACTTAAGCAATCCCTTTTTTATTTAGGAGCATGTACCTTGATTTATGTCCAAAATTGTGCCTGAATGTCTTTGTCTACAAGTGATAAATGGTGGTGTACAATTCATCAGTTCTTACAAGTAAACACTGCTGTCCCACTAAAAATATGTTTTGTTCTGAGTTAATGGTATGGAACAAGCCAGTCTCCACAAACAGCTATCTTTTATTGTAGAGAGCCACTGAAACTTGGAGCAAAGTGAAGGAAATTGGCATTCATCTTCTCTTCCATTAGCATTTCATTTGTGCTCTCTGGTGATGAGACTGTATGTCAATTGACAATGAAAGGCTAGCGTTGTGTTTCCCTGCTTGAATATATAATTGATCAATTATGAATGTATTTTGCACAGATATTAAAAATACGATTTCTTATGCTGTTTGCCTGCCACTTCATTATTACTAACTGTAAAAGTATTTGCAGTCAAATAAACTGTGGCTTGGCTGTAGGAAATTCCCAGTTTCTTAGGCAAATTCCTTGTATTCAAGTAGTATCAGATATTTGTTACTACCAGACGTGTACTACTTGTGTGGTTCTTAATGGTGCTTAGTCTTTCATGTATATTAGAATTTCTTTCAGTAGGACCTGTTCTAAGAGGTAATTGAGAATATAAAGTGGTTTTTATAATATGAGCAGTAATAATTTTGTTTCATTAAAATTACTGGTAGTTGTTCAGGTTGTGCATACACTGAGCAAATGTGATCCTGAATACACAATAGCAGACACAAAATCTTTTGCTTGTTTGTTTGGTGGGGTTTTTTTGGGGGGTGTGGTTTTTGTTTTTTTTTAAAAGATAAAGTAATAATAAATAAATAAAACTATATGGAGCTGGATGTTAATATGGCTTCTACTAAATTGGCTACCGTAGATTTACCAGTCCATAGAGGGAAAAGTCAGATCAATTGTTGATCTTAGTAGTTGACAGTATTATAAATGTATTGCTTAAAAAAACCCCAAACTTGCTTTTTAAAAATGTAAGGAACAGCTTGCTGTAATAGAGTTTAATATAGCTAAACACATGTGGAGCAAAACTAATTCTTCAATTGTATGTATTTTTAAGCTAGTGTACTTGAAGTAATATTTCCTGAAGCCTGATTTTTTCGTAGCTTATTTTCAATAATAGGCTACAGTGAGCCTTAGTATTTTAATTGAGCCCATTGAGCCAATTTTTAGTCTTACTGAGGTGAATTTTTAAAATTTGAATCTACAGTGGTGACAGATATTCCAGTATACTCTGTGGATGATAATTGCTACAGGAATAAATTCTCAAAGAGATGGAATTTACCAAGGTTTCTGGAACTACTGAGCTGCTTTTCAGCATCAGATTGATAGCGGAATTTGCAGAGGCAGTTCCTTAGGGTTAGTTCACAATAGTGCTACTGCTTCAGGGCTTTTAAGAGTAACAGTTATTAGTAGCTATTGCTAAAAATGGTCCGAGATGCTAGTTACAGAACTAACCTGGTTGTTCTTCTTGTAAAGGTGCTTTGTAATGGTCCAATGTTCATACACTGGCTGCTTTATACAATAAGAAACTGTTAAACCAGTTCTGCACACTTGGAAGGAGACTTTTTGATTGGGTTTTTTTCTGGGTTGGGTTTTTTTTTTATTTAGTTAATTTTTTCATTTAGACATTAGCAAGGAAAAAGACCTTAAAATGTTTTTGAAAGAGAAATTTCTTAGAAAAACATTTAAAAATACTAATCAGAAATCATTTACTTCGACTGTGATGGTATTTCAGTGTTCACTGTTTGTTTCTACAAATGCAAGGAAAAAATAGCTAGTTCTTTAACCTTATGAAAAATGTTAATTTGATAGCACAATTAAAGAAGTTGTGTTGAAGGGTGTGTATATCTTTGGTCTTTTTCACACCTGTATTTAAGTTAACTGGTTTCTGCATACACAGGTGGAAATTGCTTTTGGAGTAAGGGTTTGTAGGATCAGGACACACAGTATGTCCTTGTTCTTGTTACATTTTGGTCTTCTAAAATGCAAGTATAATAGTTGAAATACTTGCTTCAGAGCTCCAGAGTTCCACTTAACGAAGAGAATACAGACATTATGTCTCTGTATTTCAGTAGTGTATAATTACAAAAGTGTTGATTAACTGCAAAAATGTCACCACCACCTCAGTGGAGTACAAAAGTGAGAGGAAGAAAACCATCATTGTATTTTTTGGGACTCCCTTCAGCTTATAAACCAAGTTTCCTTTACTGGTATTACAGTTTTAATTTCTGTAGCAGACTTTCTATTTATGAAACTTAATATAAGTAAGATGCATCAAATTGCAAATTGTTGTAAGAAAAGAGGAAAAAAGAAAAAAGAAAAAAGAGGAAAGCTTATTTTAATCAATGGTCATCTGTGAATAAAGTTAATCATTATTCTTTCTTGTCAACAGCTGCCTTATCGGCTAATTTATAGCCCAGGTTTTGAAATAAAGGTGTAACACTGGAGAAATCGGTGGTTTTGCTCTTTAAAATGCATGATTTTGCATGTAATCTTGCCGATAACATGTACATATTTTGGATATAGTCACTGTGGACTTCTTTAACAATATTAACTAACATTCTCTTTTGGAAGAGAAATAGAAGAATAGATTGTAATATAATGTATAAATCAGTGCATAATCATAAATCTTGGGGTTTTTTTTTCTCTCCCTCATTTTTCATGAGATGTATGCATGTTCTCTCACATGTACCCAGCGTGAGCCAGCTATCACATGTAAAACCAATTCCCATGACTGTTTGAATTTTGGATGAAGCCAAAACCATGTATGAAAAAATTTCTGGAAGGTACATAGTTTTGACTAAGTTTTTTTTACACCATAACAGGTTACAGTAGGTCATATACAGGTAAAACGGTGCGGAGCAATTATAAAGTGAAGATATTTTTTTGCCTTTGAATTTTCTGGCAGCTTTGGCACAGATCACGTGTCAGGGACACCAAATGAGGTAGCTCCCAGATGAGGTCTGGCTTGCCCAGCCTGCTCTTGCCCCTGGCCACAAGTGGCGAGTGAGGTATCAGTGGTTCATTGAGGAAGAAGCCCTTGGCTCCTGTTCCCTTCACCTGGGACAATCGAGTCACCCACCAGAGCACAGGCTGGGCGCAGTCCTCTCCCTCTCTCACAAGCGAACACCATGTATTTGTCTCTATCACTGTCACTGTTTGTCATCAGATGTACATTTGTATTTACCCAGTTGGTCTAAGGCTACTAATGTATTCTTATTCTTAATTTCCTGGAGTAATTTTCCATACCTCAGTGTCTGACTGTCCATGCGACTTTATGTTCTTGTTTCTCTCTTGAGATATCTCATTGACTAAAGTCTCATGGAGGGTGGAAGCAGGGTCTGGGTGACTCAGGTGGTTTTTACTTTACCTGCAGAAGAGGACCTTTAAGTTTGATGCTGAATGGTAATAGCACAAACCCTTTTAACATCTGATGGTTGACCCAGATATCATCAGTGTGTCATCCCTCTTCTCCATTGGATGTCTTTCTCATCTTTGCTATTGTCTGTATATTGCTCTGCAGGCCGAAGATGCTTGAGAACAGGGTAATTTTGTTTAAATAATCCATTACTCAGTAAGTCTTCCTGTACACTTAATGAGGTAGGGGTCCTGTCACAAAGAGAAAAAAGGTAGTTGTATAATTAAACACGGCATCATGAGGTCCAGTTCTGAATTAATCATCAGACTTAATTTTGGTGCCTCTGCTACTGTTTGATATTTTTGCATCATCTATCATAATCTTTAAGATTAATTTCTGTGTGTTTTATATACGTATATACATATATATATAGATAGTGTGTGTGGTCAGTTTACAGTTTGTGAGAATTACAGCTTTGAATAGCATCCATTTTGTTGAAATAAAGTGGCAACCAGAATAAACCCTCAAGGTTGTCTGAATATTGTTTCCCATATTGTTTTGTTTGCTGTAAATCAATAGATTCTGCCAGAGCCCAGCTGAGGGTGAGCAGTTCACTTTGTCTCTCTCTATCAATTTCATCATCTTCAATCATCCTGATGATACTATTGACCAATTATATAAAATATTTTCAGGCCCCAAATACGGGGTGACATATAGTTCTCTCTGCAAAATGCAAGGAAGACGTAGTTACCACTCTTTGGCTGGAGACCTTTTGGGGCAGCTGCTTGGTAATTTGACTCTGCTTGAACTGCAGGCTCAGCCACCGTCCTCTGAACTAAATACCTCTAATACTAAATATGTATGGGTGCATACACAGATGGTTGTGGTGAATCACCTGATGCTGGGTTGCCTGTTTAGCGGCGTGGTGGCCGCATGCATGAAGGAGCAAGCAAGAGCCTTTGAAGCAGCTTCGCTGACCTGGGCCAGCGATGCCACTGAAAGCGCCGGTCCTGCCTCCTCTTTGTTGTAGAAATGACTTCTAAAGCTTGCTGATCGACTGAAAACTAATCTTTCTTTTCTTTTCCTGGTAGGGTTACTTTTCAGACAGATCAATCACCTGATCCAGCTGACTGCATGGCTGCTCGCGCCCCGGTGTCGGCACCGGAGAGGCAGCTGTAACGCAGCACGAGGCTGGAGAGGGCAGGTCAGCCCTTTCGGCAGGGCAGTGCTGGGGCTCCGGCAGGAGCTGAAGCGGAGTTCGTGGAAAAGCAGCTCTGGCCCGCCATGCTGTCCTTCTTGCTCTTGTGCTTTCTGGAGCAAAAGCTGCCCGCCTTGGTGATTTCGAGTGTCAAATAGCGTTGCGATTAGGACGCTTTTCTTTCTCTGCGCTTGCATCTTGAAAAGGGTCTGATACAGCGTTTCTTGCTCCAGCCTGGTAACATTGTTTCTTGCAAAAAAAAAAGCTTGGATGAGTCTGTAGGTTAGTCTCTTAGACGAAGATTTTATTCCTTTAAACCTGAATGCGAATGGAAGACCCCCTTGAATTCCAGATTCAGATCTCAATGCTCTCAGTGTGCTATCCTGTGATTAAATAGAAAGTGCACTACTAAAATTGATAGGTAGCATTTTCCAGAGGTGTCTCTTACCTCTGCAGGTTTTTCTTTAGCTCATCAAGGTATTTCTTTTAGCTTCTTTTCCTTTTACTCAGTCTGCTGTTATTGATTACATGGGTTCCAGCCCTCTCCTTTAAAGAGGTAGGAGACGTTTGCTCTTTTATTTCTTGCTAGTAATTCTTCAAGCACTTCTACAAAATCATCTTTATCTTCGATAGCAGCTGTCATCTTCCTCTGGGCCTGCGGCATCAGAAAATGGTGGCAGTGTATTCATTGCTGATGGCATTGACTTGAATCTGAAGAAATCAATTTTTGTAACATTATTCTCAGCTTTTGGCATTAAATTTTTAAATTTTGCTACATCAACTATACTATATGGGCAGCAACATGATCTCTACAAATAACTTGTGTAGCAGTCTTATTTTCATTACTGATTGCTATCTTATCTTCTTAAAAATCTTAATTCCTGTTATTGTGACAGGGCCTTTGCATCTGAGAAAGGAGAACTGAGGCCCCAAAGACTTTTACTTTGCCATCAGCTGGAAACTGTAGATTTGAAAAATGAACTCATTGTTGGAAACAGAACCAGCCTTCATTTTGCCATTTAACCGTTGCACTAACCTTGGTTTCTGTCACTGATGAAATATGGCAAATTGAAAGAGAGCGAGCGTGATTGGGGCACTGTAAGTTTCTCTGTCAAATGAAACCATCAGATCGGTGTGTCTCGGTAGGGTTGTTGCATTGAGCCAGACAGGAACTGTATTGTCCCATACCAGGACCGCTGCTTTGAGCAGACTGTGCTCTTCCTTCTGTGATGAGAACCCAAATTCACACTTAACATTCAGTGAAATGCAACAGACATTAAGAAAAAAAAGAAAAATCCATAATACCGAGTATTATTGCCCCATAAATTATACCTTTGAAAAGTTTTATTGGAAAAAAAATTATTTACTAGTAGGCTGAAGTACATGATTTTAGAAAATTGCTTTCTGGAAGAAGGAACTATTAAGTGGTTTGGACACAAAATTTTGCCAACATAAATAAATGTGTACTGATATTGTAGAAAATAACAGTCTTCCTGAGAAGTAACTTGTGATCACTGCTATCTGCATTCAGCATATTGGTTCAAAACTGTTATTGCACAAAAATGTCATTTTTCCTTTCAGTTCATCACTTTCCATGTCCATGAAATTCACTTAAAAACTAATATTTGTCCTTATACATTCTTTATATCTGGAAATCCTTCACAGTTCTAGATATAACAAAAGCCAATTATACAAATGCACCGTAGTATGCATTTGGATTGCAGTTTGCTTTAGCACGTCATTAAAAACAATAGATAAGGAGTGTCTATAATGTACGCATTGTAGGTGTATATTCATATATATTCACATGTTAATCATGTTTATTGTGTAACCTCTAGACCTACCCACCAAAACTCTAAATCTGTTATGTAATGTGTGGTTTGATGTTTCAGTAAGTACATGTTTCATATAAAGGTTTGAGGCTTTAATACATTGGAAAAATAATAAAAAAAAAATTCCATTGCTTCTGGATTGTCAGGACATCTGGCACACTGTGGGAACATCTCTTGAACAGAAACTGTCCGCAGGGCCTAATAGGTACAAGGAAGAGGAATTGTGTTCAGGTATTATTGTAGTAGTTCTCAGATGTGTAAGGGTAGTCCTTCCTTCATCTGGATTTCCACAGCATAGATTTTGTCTCCTCTTACTTAGTGTTGAGTGAGTGTTTCCATAGGGTCCCTTGTTGTTAGCAAGTTGGTACCAGTCTTTATTGTGTTTTTGTTTCCATCACCCACTTCTCCCTCTCAGGGTGTGTCTGAGAGAAGGTAGGATTTATTTTAAGAACAATTTACTCAAACTGAAATGAGATTAACTGGGGTTGGCAGGGAAAGGCATACTGAGGGACTGTCTTGCTGAACGTGCCTGCTCCTTTTGATCAGAGGAATTCACCATCCTGGGGTTTTGAGTAGTCCCCTTGGGTAGTCTGTAGTGAGTAGTACCTTCTCTTGCATTTGACTAGTCAGTTTTGGTCACCTGGGGACTCATAATTGTCGTCTCAAAATGTCACTTTTTTGGTATGTTCCAACTGGGATAAAGGTGATGGAGAAGCTGCATCAGGTTAAAAAAAAAAAATGTAGTTGATTGTTCATTTGCAGACCATTTAAATAAATAAAAATTAATTGCCTCTACCTTCTCTCTATAAAACAAGTGATTGACACTGGAATGAGCATTCTTCTTCCTAGATGAACTAATTAGACACATGCCATGGACAAAAGGCTTTCCAAGTGTGTTTTTCCACAGTACAGGAGTTGCTACAATGTACCTCTGAATATTCACACTGATCATTTTTTTTCTAAATCCCTTTCCTGACACTGTCCAATACACTTCTCTAGAAGCAGGGAAAAGGGAGCAAGAACTGGAGAAGTCCCCTGCTTAGCAGCCAGCTGACTTTTGCTGTGCTGATTGTGTAGATCAATATCCCTCCATTTAACTGATTTTCCAACCTTTGTGGGTTTCAGTTTATGAGGACTGAGGTGCGTCCTTCATCCGAGTCCACATATGCATCTGTTGGGGGGGGGGCGGGGTGTGTGCTGTGGAAAAGGGAAGCAGCTTGGGATTTGGATCAGCCTCCTGTCCCAGTCTGTACAATAGGATAGAGGCAACTTCTCTGTTGCCTCTGTACCTGGTCTCCACGCGATGGGAGGCCGGCAGCATGGACCTCAGCACTGAAGCAGTGCTGCCATTATCCTCTGCCTGCTTGCCCAGCCAGGTTTGGCATCGACTGAATCTGAAGACTTCAGGATAGTGAGGCAGGCGATGCTGCTGCAAGGTTTCTATGGAAACAGAAGTGGGAGATGAGAGGCACTAATAAGAGCTCAACTCAGCCAGCTCCTGGATGGTGATTTAAAAATACGGACTTTTAAAAATAACCCTTTACCTTATTTCCCCCCACCTAATCTTTGTTTCTGAAGAAAGGGATCAGAAAGGCAGTGGGTTGCTAGCAGCAATGAATGAGAGCTCTCACTCACCGCTTTCATCTGTTGGCTGTCATGCAAGAGCTGTAAGCAGCAGTTTACTAAAACTGGCTGCAGGCTTATAAAGTGTGTAGTAATTGTAATTTTGGACTAGAAGAAATCGTGAAAGGCATTTTAAATGTATTCTTCCACTCCTATTTTCATCCTTTTGAATGTAGTAACTTCAAGGATGACACAAAGACGTTTTTTAAACCATGAACTTACACTAGATACTAAGTCTGGCAGAATGTGTGTATATTTTACTGCATGCAAAATACTGTTTGGTATGTTGTACCCATATTGCAAACAGGATCTAGGTCTGTTATTCCTTTTAATCTGTTTCATTCCTCTTCGTCCTTCCCAGCATCGTCCCTATGCTGGCAAGTTCTTATTTTGTAGACCCACAATGCTTCAAGAAAAGATTTGTGAAGTTTTTTCCAAGAAGGATCTTAGAATAAGGTTACTATGTATCAGTGAAAAAGGGAATCCTTTGTCAATTCTCTGTTTTATTTAAATTGCTTAGATTTTTTTTTTCCCTCAAAGGTTTAGGAGATAGGAAATTATGATTGTATCAATTTCTTGTATAAAATTGAAAACTGATACAAGAGGTCATAGTTGGTATTAAGGCTGAATTTAGTGCATTCAATCTCATGCTGGATTGATTTTGGCTGTTGTTATGTTAATGTGACTCCTGGGTGCTTGTATTAACCTTTAGAATACAGGAACTAGATCAGATTGTGACTCAGCTTCTTAATAATTTTTTAAAAATCTGTTAAGAATTTAAAAAATAAAGAAATAGAGACACTCAAGAGAGGTGGGAGCTCCACAGCTTAGTGTTACATGGCAGTTCCCATCCACACAGGTGCTAAACCGGAATGAGGAAACCAGCTAGCTGATGTCCTTGTGCATCTACATGCCTCTCCTCAGACTCCATCGTCCTGTCCTGTCCCTCTGGATCATGTGTTAGGGATCCTGGGAAGCCTGGGGCAGAGCTAGTGGGACATTGCCTTCTCTGTCCTGTTGTGTGCACACAGGAATATTCCCGCTCTCCTTATTGTACCTGGAATCCGATTTGCTCCCTGGGGCCACTTGTCTATCCAACAGGCATGTCTGTGACCACGTGGTTGTGTGATGTGGCTAATGCTGCTGAGAAAACTCTCCAGAGAAATGAAGTGGTGGCAAGGATCAGAAATCAACAGTTTGTGGGAACTGGGAGCTCTGCTGGGTGACCTAGATAAAGTTCAGTTCCATGGCAAGGAATAAACTCCTGTACTTCATGCATCAGTTAAGAGGGACTTCCAAAAAAAAAAAAAAAAAAAAAAAATCTGCTTGTGTGGATAAGTGGGGCAGAGAACAAAGTGGCTGGTTTAGTAGAGGGAGAAGAGTTATTGTGCTGGAAAAGGCCATATGTACAAGGGGGGCATTTAAACTATTTTCTCTGTGCATTTAGTAAACATTTTTTTCTAAGATTTTATATGGAAAATTCAGTTACCTTTAGAAAAATGTTACCAAAACTGAAGCTCCACTATAGTGTAAACCAAAGGAATTTTAATTCACCTCTAAATGCAAATCATTGGAGGTTGTGTAAGTTACCGTTACACAGACATTTCAATTTTTCTCAGTCTTTTTTGGGGAGCAGGGAGAGGAAAGGGAGTAGGAGAAGGAGTTGCTAAGGCTTATTTTAATTAATAGTCATTTAAGTATGAGCAATTTTCAGCATCTTAGTATTTTTTCCAGAAAGGAAGAAAGTGGTTACTGTCTACTGTGAGTGTTACTTTTCCCTTTGATGTACTCTGCATTCCTCCTGTTGATTATAATATACTTAACAGTTGTGCTTGCAGACTTGCAGATGTAACACATGCTGATTTGTCCTCCCAGAGGCATGGTAGATTTGACATGCAATTTTTTAAATACTGTATTTGTCGCTGTTGAAAAGCTTCTAAGACTATAAACATCATTAGTTTGTAAAAAAAAAAACCCTAACCCAAACCACATCAATTGCTATAGCTTGCTGTGTTTGCACATATACACAGATTTAAGTGTAGAACATCCATAAAAATATTGAGTGTGGCAATGATGTAGATACCATAATATGTAAAAGCACTTTTCAGTAGGTTTTTGCTGCTGTAAAAGAATCACTCTTTTCATAATAGCTGTCTTCCTCAGCACTGTGCTGACAAGTACTTGTTATTTGAGTATCTCATAGAGATGCCAGGATATAAGTAGGGTTATACTGTGTGCAGTATGGAAAGCAGGGATGGTCGTCAATGAAATTTAGTCTTGCAAGTGTGAAGATTTCCCGCAGAATGCGATCAAGGCACTTAAGCACTTTTTAATTTTTATAGCAAATCATAGACTTTCCTGGATTGCCTTTTAAATCTTCTGCCAAGTGACAGCAGTGGAAATGTTGCCAGAAGGATTGGTAGACATACCTATCCACTTGTGGAAAATAACTGAGCCTGGATGTAAGTCTTTGTGTTTTTAGAGTAGCACCAGTCAGCACAGCCTCTGAACATGATTTATTAAAATATTATTTTTTCTTTTCTTCTTGTTAACTAGCCCTGCTGGCATGAGTTAAGCTTAAATGTAATATATTTAATGATGTTTAATAATATTTAGACTAGTCCAGCTGGTATGAGTCACACTAAGGAAAAAAAAAGGTAACAGTTTTGATGTAATTTGCGTAGATACTAGTGCAATAGGTCCTAACACATGTCTGCAGAAATGGAACAGTGTTAACTTATGATAGTACTATTGCAGGGCAGTTTCAGAGTGTGGGGAGCAAATATTAGCATTTTGTCTGAATGTTTCTTTTGGAAGAAACAGTTAGGAAGCAATTTTACAGCCTTGGTTCTGCTTCTGTGTAGGTTGGGTTGTTTTTTTTTTTTTTAATCCATCCTTATGAGGTTTCCCTCTATTGCTTTACCAATTTCATTGTTCTTCTGGAATGTCGCCTTCATGCAAGGTAATGCCCATGGAGGGAGGGAAAGACAGAGAGAAAGGGGCTTTTAAGTACCTTGAGCTAATCTCATTCATCCCTCAAATTATCCTTGTTCCACAGGGGCCGTCTACCCCATGAGTATATGGTAGCCATCCATCAGCATTTGCAACTCTGTAGAGGTTGTTTCAGGGTGAGGTCGGATTTGTACAGCTTTTATTTAAAGAATCACTGATACTGCAGATGGAAAGCAACCTGTTAGAAGGTCTGTTTATTTTTATTTTATTTTTCCTCCTTATGTAGAATTATCTCTTTGAATGTTTTTTCTATCTTTTAGCTTTAAATGTTCTCAGAAATGTAACTTGCAGTGACAGAAAGGACTGTTTCTTAGCTTAACAAATCTCACTAACTGATGGTGTTTTCTACTATTCTGTCTTACTTTTTTCCCTTCTTAATGTCATCTCATTAAAACTAGCATATCTTCCACATGACACTAAGTGATTTACGGAATATGTTGAAATACAGACAAATGTGTTCCCTTGGCCACTGGTTTAGGCAAAGAAGCTCAGTTAGCATCAGCCGTCTCAAATTTAAAGAAATTATGTCTTATTTTTAAACTTTATCATCCCCCATAGATTTATTTTTCCTCCATTTTATTCTTTTTGATAGGGGTCAGGGTAAACGCACTTCACCTCTGAGGAGTTTTTTTATGACTTCTGAGCAAGTCCTTAGGCCTCCAGATTTCTTGGGACTGTATATAAAGTGGCAGGTTTGGGCAGGTTAAATATACATTAAAATAAAGGAATCAGCTAGCAGGTCAGAGGGCTCACCTGAATGGTTGTTTTAGTGCTCACAAGTATTATGGCTAATTTAGATAGAGCCATAACTAAATATAGTTGTTGTCAGCTCAGGAAGAGAGGTACTGAAAGACTCACAGACCAAACTGACATATCAGAGTTGACTGCTGGAGCAGTCGTGAGTCTCCTGGCAGGAGTGTGCTGGGAGAAGAGAGGGAGTTTATTTGAACAGGAAATTTACTGCTATGTTTACAACAAAGTGAACAGGTTGAAATAAGGTTGGTGGAGGGGGCAGGGGTGGGGAGTGAAATCTCTCTCTTACGGTACGATTAGTTCCGAGCTGGCTCTCCTTCTGCCGCGATGTGTGAGGAGAAGGCGACCAGAGAATAGCTAGTTAATGTTTCTTCTGCTTGCCCAGGAAAAGCAAGTTTTAAAACCCTTCCTGGCAGTGTGAGGCTGGGTTGTGAAGCTCAGTGCCAGAGGAAATTAAGGAGGACAAAGGTATAAATGAGTTAAAAATGGAATTAGGGAGGTTCATGGAGGGTAGTTTCCATGGTGGCTATAAAACGTAACTGTCCAGATGCAGTCTGCTCGTTCAAGTTCTTTTTAAATCTCTGTTTTAACAGAGAGTAGGAGGAACATGTCCTGGTTGTATACTCTTCCTTGACTGCCTGCTCTGAGCCATGGTCAAGGACAGCATTCAGGGTACTGGCACGACTAATCTTGCAGGTCAGGGGCCTTGGATTTTTTTCTCCAGAAGTAAGAGATATTCATTTCAGTGTATATTTCTGGTTTGGGTTTTTTTTTTTTTTTGTTTGGTTTGGTTTGGTTTTTTTAAAGATTTCACTGAAAATAGATTCTCAAATTATATTATTCAGGCTCCGCTCTGACTTGGGTAAGGAAATAATGCACAGATGTTCATTAGGTACCTGCAGCGATCAGGGAGGTTGGGTCTTTTACTAGAGTCTTCTACTCTCTGAGCAGCTCTGCAAGTCTTGAGTAGGAATTGAATTATGTATCTATCATTGCACACTCAGCTTACAGAATGGATCCAACTGATGTTTCAATTTCACATTTCTAGAAATTGCATGCTGTAGGTTCTGTACAACTTTTGTGATGGTTTGTGTCCTTTAAAATTATATCATAAGCAGCTTCATTGTGAATTTGCTTACATAATTGTGTGTCAGACAAGATGGATTTAATAGATTCCGACTCTCCCCAATAAGGATGATGGTTATTTTTTTTCTTTTTTTCTTTTAATTTTTAATTTTAATTTTTTAATTTCCCTCTGAAATTACATACTGGTACCGATAGAGGACTTGGGTTGGATATAATCTATTTACATTTTTATTTCAGATAATTAGGGAAGAAACAAATACCAGAAATAAGTTCTTACAGAAATTATTTTTTTCTGTAGCTTCTTGATAGATCTCGGACATTTTTGGAGTCAGTCCATTAAAGTGTATTTGAGGCTTACATACCAGGTTTATGGTAGTATGCTGATTATTTCTAAAAAAACTGTGGCTGGCACATAGTGAACTATACCACGGAGTTCTTCAGGATTGAAACAAATATTTACAAGTGCATCTCAGTCCATTCTCCACTGTTCTTTGATTTTTCTATTCTCTGTTCTTGGAAGGAGAAGTAAGATAAGACTGGAGAGCTGGTGGGGATGGGCTGCAGTGAGTGGGAGAGAGATTAACAGTACTAGAAGGCAGATAACTATTTGACTTGACTTTAGATGTTTAAAATTCCTACTTGGGTTTTGAAATATAGTATATTTAGTAAAGAAAAAAATGCTAATGTCATTAGCATTTTCATTTACGGGTAATTCTATTTTAAGTTGTCCTTTCCCAAGAGTAGTTTTAATAGTGGTGCTATCTATTCCAGGAGAAGAGAAAGCAGAGATTGCCTTTAGATTGGGATTGGGAATTTACTTAAACATGAATCCCTGAAGAGCAGAACCACCTGAGCTCTGTTTAGCTCTACCTTAATTGTGTTGAAATGTTTCAGGAGATAGTTGTTATATGAAATATCATCCCTCACTTAGAAATTTACGTGGAATTATTTTAGAGTATGCATCACAAGTGTTCCTTGACTTACTAGTACACAATTTTGAGTTGTGCAAAAAAAATCCATAAATTTTGGGATGAACATTAGTTCTCTTGTTAACTAGCTGAATTATATTGAAATATATATGTAATTAGTACTATATCTATACAGGATAAGAACATTTTGGTGGAATTACCCTGGGTGTATACCTCTTTAGCAGGATATATGCCTTGGTTCTGAACTCCTGGAAAATATTTTCTGGTTATATTAAAGTGTATAGAGATATAAGATTGTTAAAGCCCAGGGAAGCCTGTGTTTTATCTTTATTGCAAATCTTGTTGGCACGCGAGTGCATATGATGGCATGTACGTCCTTTGTCTTCTAGGATTCCAGAAATCAATGAACAGTGTTATGAAATTTTGCTGTTATAATCCATATTTTATATATGTTTGCACAGCAAAATTTAAATGACTGAAGCCTACAGATTCATAAGATGTAAGCTTATATTTCAGATTTGGTTCTTGAAATATGTCCTTTTCCTGGAAGACGATCTGAGAAGCTGTGCATTGGTCAGAAATAGGCACAAATTCCCAAGCACCAAAGATCTTAGTATTTCATAGCTCTTTCCAGCTGGTTTTCAACCTAATTTGGCACATATATCGTACTTGACCTCAGACGGAATAATTCAAGATGTTTGATCGTCATAGATGTGTAGCCAAAAGCGAGTTTTCTTGTTGCATGTATTTTTAAACATCTGCAAGCTGAGCTGGGAAGCAGAATGCAAATTTTAGGACTTGAAGATACCTGTGTGGTTATGAAAATCCCTTTGGGACTGTGGGGAATCCTGGAGCCTACAAACATATGTTTTTTCCAGGCATGCTGTATTTAGAAGTTTAGTATTTGCTTTAATTTCTAGTAACTCAAGTACAAATAACAATAGAAGTAGCTCATCAATAATTTAATAGTAAATGTACAGTCTGAGATAATATCTTTTGTTGAACCTTTTAATGCATATTCCATGAGGACTGGAGGAGTTGTTTCCCGCAGTTTGTATTTCTGCTATATTCAGATATAGGAATAATTCATTGTTCATGTATGCCAAAGAAGTTTAATGCTGTAGTCAGTTAACACTCTCAGAATTGTTTCTTTCAAAAGCTCTCTTTTATTCAGGTAGGTACCAATACATAGACAAATGAGATTTCCAATAAACTGCAGAGGAATTCCTATGCCTTTTAGTTAGGAATAGGAAGGGGCTAACTTCTCAGCTCATGATCATGTGGGGAGTTTTGAGTTAGCACTTTGAAACTCTCAGCTAATAGAAAGATGTGCTGATTGTTTTAGCTTGATTAATTGTTGCATATGTATATATATAAATGCCCTATTTTCATTATACAGTAATTTTTGCTTGAGATATTCCATTCTCTGACCGTGTTTCTTTAAAAGCAGTGTGGGGAAGCCTGCACTTCAGCAGGATGTCCTGCATTCAGCAGTTGACCTTTGAGGGAAAATTGCATCTAAGCATTGATTTTTGAAATATTTATATTGCATGCAACCATGGGTTTGATTCCAAGAAATGACCATTTGGTCCTTCACCATTATAAAACCTATAGCATAAGCTCTGTTGAGATTTTTTTCTCTGGAGGTTGTTCTCATAAGCGCCTATAATCCAGGATTCTCTCAGCTACAAAAACACATCATTGCTGTTTTTGTAATGGTAAACTCCTACTTTTGGCCAAACTTCTGTTTAGTCATAGGCCCATAACGTAGACCCACCTTCTCCCACCAGCATCCTGAACAAAGTTGCATTTCAGTGGTCAGTGAAATGACTTGTCTGTGTAGCGATTCATAAGGTGCTCTCAAGTCTTTGAACAGTTGCATTCTGTTTTCAGAAACATTGCGAGCATTGATTAAAATAGAAGAGGTCTCTTGCAGTAAGGAAATGGGCATGTGCCATCATGTTTTTGATGACTTCGCATCATGTGCTATGACCCAACACCACAAATTCAGTAGGTTCAAAACTTCCCTTAGGCTTGCTTAGTTCTAGTCTGTAAGGTCCTTTGTTGTAAAAGCTGTTGTTTTATGAAATTGGAGGCAAAAAACTACACGGGCCCCTGCAAGTTTGTGAGTTCATCTGGCATCCCCATAAAGGCTCTGCTGCCAGTACGCATCCATAGATAAGACCAAACATGCTGTCATCTCTCCACAGCAATCCCTTTTTTTCTGAAAGTCTTGTTTTTAAAAATGGTCAAAGATGGGAAAATAAGTTTTCTCAGCTTTGAGTTTCAGCAGGAGAGTGGATTGCTTGAGGAAGCAGTAGAAATTGCCACGTATGTTTCATGTAACGTTGGGGTCATGTTTGCCTCCTCATCTTCAGTAATGAAGCAGGAGCTGCTTCTCTGAATAGTCCCCTCACTGATCTTGTTTGACTAGACAATATCTAATATCCTGGCAGCGATAACTGAGCTTGGTATCTTTTGCAGTCAGTGAAGGTGAAGATCTTTTTCCCATCTGTGCCATGGAAATTAGCTGTCTTTTTCCTCCCGTGTGCCTCAGTAAAGTGTTGGCCTTGAGTTTTGGAATCTTGAGGTGGAGAAAAAGGAGAGAAATAACTGAGCTCCATTTCATAAAGCAAAATATCCAGGAACAAGATCCAGATGGGAATTCGTATGTATTTCTGAGCACTACAATCACCATATTTAGGAGCAATGATTTGGTACATCAGCAACCAGGAGTAGGAAATGGCCTTAGCTGGTGTAATTTCAATTGGGGTTGATAGATTGTAGCAATTTTCTGACTATATACATTATAACAGGTTGGTATATGAATACCTGATCCAGAAGAAATGTGTTAGAACTGCACCCTTATATACTCAAATACCTTTTAATGTATACAGGAGTCTTTTCAAATCTTGGTTTGAAAGGAGCCAATGACTTACAGGGATGCACATCATCTGGGAAAACGAAGCTCCTCAGAGACTTGCAGTTTTGCTATGTTGAGCTGAAAAACAGCTGCCTGAGCAGTTTCAGGAGAATGGAAACAAGGAGGGAGATCTGCTACAGCTTGTTTGCAGAGAACAATAGTGCGTTGTGGTTTTCTGGGTTTTTCTTCCCTCATAATTGTGACACTTTTGATTAACTCTGAAGTTTTTGGCGGTGTCTCAGCATGAGGTAAACTAAAGTGCAGAGCCTGTTAAAGACCTAGTTCAGCTATAAAATGAAGAAAAGCGTAATTTATAATGAGCTTGAAAGGAAACCATGTTCTTGGGGAAAAAAAAATTAATCGGGGGCTATCAAGTCAAGCTTTTATGTGAGTCTAAGTGCGTTTGGCAGGATGGCTGTTCTTGTGTGTTTATTTCTGTCATGTTTTAACACCAGGCTTGTCACAAAGCAACTCCAGCTGTGTCGTTTTAAACTAGGATGCCACCTATATTGTGGAAAATAACCTTTATACTTTCTATTTCTCAGGATTTGCTGACAGAGCAGCAAAGTTACCAGAAATCATATTTGTCTCACCTTACGCTTTTGCTCCACAGATGCTGGGGGCTCAGTGAGCCATTGCCGACCCTTGGCAGCGAGGCCGTGCAAAGCAGTGGGGCTGCCGCGAGCCTCTTCCCGCATCCCAGGGGAGCCCAGCGCCAAGCGCAGCAAAACCCTCCAGGGGGTAACACAGGTGCGTGAAAGATGTTGGGAACATGGCTCCTTATTGATTTTCACATTAATGTTTGACACATAGAGTGAGGATAATATTCCAGTGGCAATTACCCTCAAGACATGCACCATTATACAAAATAAATGTCAGCGCTTGCCCTCCATAGCGCCCTTCTGTGCTATCCTCCTTCTAACTCACACAGTTAATTTGAAGATTTTAAAATTTTAGGTTGTCCGCTCCTCTCTCCTGGCAGAGCACAATTAATTAGTGTGTCCTGAAATAATTGTTAAAAAAATAACGACAGCGATTTTTTCTGCTCCTTGTTGCTGTTCTTGGGAATCTTAGAGCAAGAATAAATGTTCAGGCTATACAAGAAGGATGAATGTTCAGGTCTGATCCATTCTGCTCTCTCCTGCTCTCTGCTGCACCTTTTCCATATCTCCCTCAGCCTTTCGATGGCTTCTTAGTAAAGGTCTAGTTTCAGATAGTCAGTACTGGAGAGCACACAGAGAAAGTGTTGGTGTCGAGCATAGATTAATTTCTGATAAATCACGAGTCAATGATTGGTAAAAGTCAAGTTCTGATAAAAAACGAGTCAAGTTCTGATAAAACATGAGTCAGGCCTCACATTTGGAGATAGATTTATTTATTTATTTTTAACAATTCCGATATTTTTCTTGAATTTTGGTTTCTAAGCTATTATGATTGTGCTCAGGTGCAAGCTGAAGCTTTTGCAATTGTATTGTCAGTGAAAGGTGCATGGTTCCCAGCTAGGGACTGAAATCCACTACTGTTTTAGTCAAACAAAGGTGCACAAAAAAGGGAAAAAAAATACTTCCTCTCTCTACTCTGTCAGAGTATAAAGGTTGCTGGTGTGGGAACACTCTGAGATTTGCAGAGAAAAGTGTTCGTTTTGTTTTAGTCCTCTGCTGAGAATGACAGCTGTAAACATCACTGTGGAGAACACTGTCCACTGAGACGTGGAGAGAAACATTAAGTTAACATATTTTATTGCCTGAGAAATAATTTGAATAATGTGAAATAATTTGATTGTCACTATTCTGAACCTGAAGACAGGCCTGGAAAAGTCCAGGGTGTGAGCTTTTCACGGTGACTGAAAACCGGTGGGAGCTGTGCATCTTGTGCACATAGCTGGTACTTTCTGGGATGAATACTTGATTTTCACTGTAAATTTTCTGGAGCTGTCTGTTCCTTTCAGTGGTCCTTAATTTCTTATGGACCAAACAAATTTAAAATGTGTAAATTATCGTGTTGGTAGGTTCTAGGAAAGAAAACATAATATTTTCAGAAAAACAAACATGGTTTTAGAAGAAATTCCTTTCCTTTGGTTGGAGAAGGGATTGCGTAATTCTTTTTCATTTTTTGAGGAAAATTTCAGTTTCCTCTGTGAGTTAAGAGAACAAAAAAAACCCATCTTGGGCTGTGATGGTGTATTGCCTGTTTTAACATTAAAGGAGTTACTTAATCTAGTCACTCTAAAGTAGTAAGAAGCAGTAGAGATACTGAATTAGCTGCTTAAAAGAAATGAATTATTTTTAGACAACACAGAAACACTGAGTTGTTCACTTAAACAGGAGTTACCTCGTGGTCTCTTTCCCAAGTTTTGGGCAGGTAATACATTCAAGGCTTAAAGAACAAAGAAGTATAAGCTTCAAACATCTTTTCTCCTTATGTTCTTTTGAATTACTGTACAGTAATTTATGTAAGTGGCTTCTGTTGCTCCTTTAATGACTACCTGCTTTTCTTGCTGTGTTTTCTTGCATAGGATCACAGGATGACTACACAGCTACTTCAGTGATATCAGTAATGGACTAGATAATGTTAGATTTCTGTACTGAAATATCTCCACAGTATGTAAAAAACGGGAAAAAAAAGCTTATGCTTTTCATGTTTGGAGAAATATAACGCTGATTAGAAACTAGGTTGTTAAGATTCAGGCAGTCAAGGGGTATTATCTGAAACTGTGCTAGCTTTTCATATCTTAGTTTTAAAATGGTACCACAATACATTTCACAAAAAACTGAATAAAATTATGACATTTGACTGTGTACCATTTTCAGTGTTCTTTGATTCACAGATATTTTCATTTCTTCCCTAGTATTCTGCCAAGTCTAGAAAAATAAATTTTATTATTCAGAGTAAGTTACTGTGCATATTTTTAACTGGATATTACGGTAAAAGTATTATTTATTTTCTTACTGGCAATATGCTTTCCAAGCATGAGTGTAAATGGTATACCAAGTTAATTGAACAATATTTTTATGTTACTTACCCTGTCAAGCACATAAGCTGTTTTTCAACAAGATAGAAAATGTATTTCAACTTTCAGTTAGACAGAAAGACTTGTCCAATTTTTATTTAATGACACTATTTAATTCAGATGTTTTCTAAGGAAAATAATGAGGAATATTTAATGGTTTTTTTTACCAAGGAAAACAATACTGAGAACAGCAGAAATTGTTTATCCGGAGTATAAAACATTTCTCTGCTTGTACGAGTTGCAAATACCATTTGTTTCATCGTATCAACAAAGTTCTCTTCTCATGTAGCGGATTATAGTTTGCTTATAGCTTCCGGTACAGAAAATTTATTTTGAGATGCAGTTTAGGCAGTAAGCCTGTAATAGTTTATTATGTTGTGGATTTCTGTTGCTCGTTCCTATTGTGCAGGTAATGACTTTGGGGGTGGAGAGTGAAATGAAATTCTCCATTGAGTAGATAAACACCCATTTATTACTGCTTCTCTGGGTGCCAAATTATAGACTAGTTGATAGTGAGAGCCTCTATCAGTTTTTAGCCTTTGACTCTAGATGAGTGAGGTAATCACATGACTCATATTGCCTCCAAAGAAAAAGCTCCTCTTCAGAAAGAGTGGTTGAAAGACTGTTGCTGCATTATTAACAAAAAACAGGGGCAACACAGAATCCGTGATGTCTCAGGATGCTGAGGTGAGACTTTGAATTGTCCCAGAGGAAACAGTTTTATTTTATTTATTTTCTTCCAACAAGTTTTGCATTTCCTTTGTTGCCACAGGCAGCTGTAATGCTTTCAAGTATAGAGTACAAAATGCAAATAGCAACTCTACAGTTGATAAGTGGTTGGAAATGTTTACTGCCATAGAATGGCAAACCTGCTTGGAATGTGTTATCTCACAGATACATTTCTATTTTGCAGTACCTCTGCTTAGGCTTCCTGGGTAGCTTCGACTAGTAAGGAACAAAGTGCAGGGATGCTCGCACTCTGCTAATGTCACAGCGCTGCCAGTATGGTATGGTAAAACATTTAGGGCGAGCGACAAAAGAGAATAGTATTGCTTCGGTGAAAAATAATCACTGTTGCTAATCAGTAGTGATAGACCTTGAATTGGTGAAGGGTATGTAGTCAGAGGCTCATTGTTTCACTAACGACAGGTGACATAATTCTATGACGTCATTTAAAATTAACCCTTAATAAGGAATCACCTATGCTTAACATGTAATATCATCACTTTTATTTTGATGATTCAGATTCAGTGCTCCAGCAGTGCCCTGTCCTGGGGACACTGGCTAGCAAGTTTGGCTGGTAATCTTCAACAAGAGCCAGCTCACACCTAACCCGTGTGAGATGTGAGGAGCAAGGGAATCCCTCTGGTCTAGTACATCCCTATTGCTTACAGCTCACTATCACTGGCACCTCTTTCAAAACAAACCAGTTATCTGCATAATATATTGCACTTCATTACATTTCTTGCTTAATGGAAGTAATTTTGTTCACGTGTATGAACACATGATGTTTATTTTTGTGCCCCCTGTTTTTGAATAGCAACTCAGAATGGGTGTATGTGAAAAGTCTCTTAGCCTACTAAGTACTTACCTAATGAAACAATACACTTCAGAAACAATATGCATTGGGTAGGTGATGTAATGGTGCAAGGGTAAGTCACACCACAAAACAGAGTGCAAAATTTAAATTAATGAGATTTGGGTTTTGTTTTGGGGTTTTTTTTTTTTGTTCAGGTCATTTTAAGTTTGGCAAATATTTGTTTTTATTGCCATTCAGCAGTTTTATTAGTAAAAACTGCTGAGGGACAGTTTTAGTTTAAAAACAGCAGCACTCAGCAAGTGTTAAGTGCTGTAGGCAAGTGCCATTTGTGTACGTTGACAGTGAAGAGGACAACGCTGTGGAAGTTAACAGCATGTTTGCGGTTGCGTATCATACTTTAGTTGGTCCATGACTTTTATGCAAGTCCAAGGAAAAATCAACCAGGAGGATCAGCATTCTAGAAAACTTTCACAAAAACCACAGTTTGAAAGAATTAGTCTGTTGAAGAAAAGGTTTAAGATTTAGATTCAAATACATGAAAGGCTGCTGCAAAGAGGAAAGTAATAAACTGTCCTCTTTGTCTGTGGGGAACAGGACAAGAATAATAATGCACAAATTGTAGTGAGGGAGATTTACATTAGACATTAGGGAGACATTTGTAAATGTAAGGTTAGTGAAGGACAGCAGCTGATTGATTGGAGGTGCTGCAGCATCTCTGTTAGAGATTTTGGGAATGAGTTAGGCAAACACCTGTCAGAGGCAGGTTAGTGATCCTGTTTGGTAGCAGAGGGGTGGGCGAGATGGCCTCCTGACATCCCTGCCCACCCTGCTTAGCCCAGGTCCCGTTTTATGCCGTGCTCACTGCGCAGTGATGTTAGAAACTGTGAAATGAAACAGCTTCTTTACCCTAAACTGTTTTATGATTGTAAGTCTTATTTTACTCGTTAGAGTATAACATAAAGCTTCAATGTACTTTTCACTAGCAAGTTTCCAAAGCTTTCTTTTCCCAAGAAGGTTGTTGAGAGAGTAGTCAAATACAAACCAGATTTGGATTTGACATGTGAAAATGCAGCATGTCTGTTTAATACTATTTAAACCCTGGTTTTGTATTAGTTGGCAGTGTTCTTTGTTCATATGTTGTGAATGAAGTCTTTCTCTAATCATTTGAAACAAAATTTGCGTATCGTCATTGGGTAAAATTCAATCTCAGAAATTTATGGCTTAAGTTCCATTTTTATTTAAGGAAGATTTGATGAAATTAATTAAAACGGGGGTTGCAAAATGCCCTTCTGGTCTTTTTTTTTTGATGTAGGAGCATAAAAATATAAAATCCCTTTTATTCTGAGTCTACGTGGCATTACATCATTTCCCACATCAATTTAAACTTTTGTTCTCTAAAGAAGGTGCTATTTACAGTAAAATCCTACAGTATTCAAAGCAATATAATGTGTCTGGTTGCAGCTGATGAAGACATTGTTTTCTAGAACGGATGGTAAAGTTCATTGGAGCATTAAAGAGGGTATTCTTGGTATCTCATATGTAGATACAGTCTAGACACTTGAATAATCAGCAGAGTCATTAGAATGTCTGCCTGTAAGTATACCAGTGTTGGTGGTGAGAAAAGAGAAATATTTCTTGCTCATTGTGGTCTGTCTTCCCCATTTTTCTTAGCATCTGACCTTTCATGCTTAGATATTAATTTGCCCTGCTTATAGTTTGTGTTCCCGTTTCTTCTTTTTGATTCAGTTCAACAGCTGGAACTGGAACATAATATTGGAGCCCCATTGATTTATTTGCATTGAATGATAACGGAATTTAACCAACTGATATTATGCAGTCCTAATTAATTTTATTTACAGCATTGGAGATTAGAAAAGCACTTTCTAACAGAAATCAAACCATTGTTTTTCACAAATGCTTGTTCCAACGTGCTCTTAGATTTGGAAAAAAGAGCAATGCAAAGTTCTACCAATATTTTTTAATTAGGGAAAAATTTAGTTGTGATCTCAGACTTCAAATAGATCCGTGGTCTTTCTGAGTGCTAAAATAGTGTGGCACACGTGGCTTCGGCTTCTCTTACGTCTCTTCTTTGAAAAGCACAATTGAAAGTGTATTTTTGCCACTGCTGCCACCACACCTTATTTCTACAGCAATTTTAAAGGGGCAGTTTGCTTTGAGCCCAACAGGATGGGGTTGAAGTGCTGCACGTGAGAGAGCATATATTCTAGTGGGTTTTTAAATAGATTTAGAAAAAACACTGTTTGTCTTACAGAAACAAGTAAAGGGCCTCCTGTGACACATAAGATTTTGTAAGCACACTGAACTGGCAATCAGCTAATCTCTAGTGTCAGAATGATATCAGTAATTGGATCCCCTATGAAACAGCAGGAGTCAGCGGTGGGTGGATTGTTTCTTTGCAGTGCAGTGCAGGCAGCTGAGTTCTCCGTGCTCAGCTGCGAAGTTGTGGGAGCATGATTGCCACAGTACCAGGAGGATTGAGGCAGGTTTTTAATTACTGCTTTATTGAATTATTTGGTATTATTTCTTGCAAGTGCGCAATGAAGCACCATGTGAGAATACTAATTTCTACTCGGTTAATTGTGGGTGGTGGCACTTCCGCTGCATGCTTGTAGCCTGCTTGTGTCTTTTAGTTTCATGTTAATCATGAGAGAGACCACTTTTACATTTCTATGGTTAACTTAGGTAAATTTTTGAGTCAGAAATAACATTATTAATGTGCTTCTGATATGATTGAAAGTCACAGGAGAGATTTCAGCTTTACAGAGTTCCACCGTGGGAATGCCTTGTTGTTAGAGAACAAAACCAATCCAAAATATAGAAGGCAGAAGTAAGAAAGGGTTTTATTTTCTGTTGTTTGTAATATGTAGGCCTGTTTTGACTCAACTAATTATCAGAAGTCCCTGTTCTGCTGTGAGTATTTTCACCAAGAGCAATAACTCCTACAAGACAGATGTCCTGGTATTTTGAAAGAGTGGTTTAAATATGTATGTGTATGGTTTTTTGCATCTATTTGATGTTTAAATTAATTTTAGAGACAGCCATGGATGTAAGATGCTCTTTCTCTTTTAACTGCCTCAGTCCATACTTCTGTGAAATAGTATAGCATATTTTTCAAGCTGTTTAGGGCCCTAAAAGGCTAACTTTTTAATCACTAAAGTGCCAAATAAAGCCAAGCCTTTGAAACTGTATAAAAAATCATTACTATCACATAATGTTTTTAGCATGACTTGAACAACAGCTTTAAGCTTTTGAAGTTGATTTTTTTCCCAGCTTTGACATAATTTCCCCTCCCCCATCACCTGCAACTGTTATAGAAGCTTGAATGAGTCAAAATACTTGGAATCTGTTTTCCTATCTTAAGTTAAATTTGTAAGACCTCAAAGTCAGTCCCTATTCAAATTATTTCCATTGAGCGGAATTGGAAATGGAGAATGTCACTGCGGGGGAATATATATAGGTGGGAAATAGGGAATATATAGGCAGGGGAATACATAAAGAGAGCATTTTAAGATGAGTTTTATTTATAATTGATGTTTGTGTGTTCTACATTTATACACTATCTTAATAACTTCTTAAGAAATGAGCTTAGTTTCAGTGTTTATCCTCCATCCGCAGTGTCACTTTATTTGTTACTTGGCAGATCAGAACCAGGCAGATAGAGGGAGAACAGTGTTGTGCCTTCTCAGTTATGTGCCATTGCTATATGCACTGTAACAACAGTAAACTGTCATTTCATGCAGGATTAAAACTGACTTTGTAAAGAGATCAAGGAAGGATGGTTTAAGTCCAGTAAGTTTTAATAACTTTTCAGAGAAAGACAGCTTTTGACCTGACTGGGCATAGAAAAGCAGGGAATTTCTTCAAGACATCATTGCAGAGAGGAATCACCAATTGTTCTAGTAGTTACTCAATTATTTGTTCTTTAGTTCTGTAAAACATATTTTTTTTTCTCTTTGAAATTAATTACTTTCCTTCCAAGAACTGTTTCGTGGAAGTTAGTTCTTTAAATGAAAGTATTTAGTATTGGTGAGCCCAAATCAGTTTTGTCTTTTCTGCCCTCAGTGGTTAAATAAATAAAAAAAAAGGCATATTGGCCTCATTTTATTATTTGCCTAATGAATGCTACACACAGAAGTAAAGTCTCCTCTTGCAGACTTCTTAAATATCGCGTATGTCTTTACCCTAGCTTTACTGGGGTGCTAGCCCTGGAGCATTGGTTCAGAGGTGAGTTTGGGGTTTTTCCTTTTCAAAACTGCTGTTCTGGTAGACACACAAACACTGTTATGTATGGTTTGGTTTTTTTTTTTTTAACATTGTTTCCCAACCACTACCTCCTGCCATAATTTCCCAAGCCTTAATTTTTTTTTCTCCCTTACTTTAAGCAAGTTTTCTGTAAGAAGGCATTATGTGCAGGATTTTGCTGCAGCCACTTTTCACATTTAGAGTACTGTTTTTCCAGCTTATTTTGGCAGATAGAGCAAAGTGATAAGATCGCTATGTAGGAAAGTTGGACAAATACATCAGTGCTGTACTTGGCACTGATATTTTTCCAAATACCCCGTTTTCTTAGTTGTCTTTTTCATATTCCACATAATCCCAGTATCACAGTTTCAGGGTCTAAATCAGATCCCGACTTGGTAGTTAGCACTTCTCTTTTGATACCTTTTTTTTCAACAACATTATACAAAAGGTAGTTTCCTTCCCTTTATTTTCTTTATGTGAGAAATGCCATTTAGGTTTTACTTTACTTTGCCCAAGTATACATTTTTTTTCACCTGCTGTTTCCATGGCTCGATGTGCAGTGAGACAGCTTCTTGGTTCTCAGTTCCAGGTTGCTCTGACAGGCTGTGTTGACTAATTGGTCTCTGCCATTTTCTTGAGCTTTATCTCCTTTCTCTTGCTATCCCAGTTAGAGTGGAGCCTCACTGAGAACAGCCCACAGGAAAGTGCTCTCCTTGAGTTCCTGACAACCACCTCGTCTCTTGCCCGGTGCTATTATTAACGAAACAAAAGCAAAAGTCCTCATGTGGGCTTCTTGCAAGTAGTGAGGAGGCAAACTGTGAATTAAACATCTTTTGCCTACGTTACAGCTAAGAAAGAAACAGCTGAATGATGTTCCTGAGGAACAGATTGATAGGCTTTTTAAGAACACCAAAGAGACCTTTTTTTTTTTATTATGTCTGGGTTTCTTTTAAAAGAAAAAAAAAAAGGAATATTATAATGTCACATTTAGTAGGGTAATAGTATTAAGAACTGACTCAAAAGGTAGGTATAGTATAATTACAATACTCCATTCTCACGCACTATATATAACTTATAGCATCCTTCTGCTCTTCAAATTGAGTAAGTCCATACAGAAATGCTTAGCATTACCAGTGTTCAGAAAAATGAAGGAAATTAATGCTGTGATTTAATCTTTATCTACCTGCTTCACTAGAATTCTAATTCAGTGGGAAAATTATAGAGAAGATTTCTATTCATGGTGTTTCATGACATTATTTTAAAAACATTTTCTCATGAATTGATGCCATTGTAGAGCGGAACAGTCAACTTTCTAATGTGGAATTTACGTTGGGAATTTTCAACACATGCAGAAACACAGAACGTTTGATGCATTTAGATTTAAAGTTCCACTTTGAAAAAAGTGTACTTGGCAGAATACAGGAATTTAAAATTACAGCACCTAAACTGTCTTGATTCTGTCCAATCAAAATGCCCTGTAAATATAATATGATTGTGTTTAAAAAGTCTCAGCATTCATGATTGTCAAGAAATGAATAGTGATTTGACTGGTTTTCCACATATTTTATTTTTTGTTAAGACAAACAAATGGTCCAAAATTAAATCTTTTGGGGAATCTTACTTATGTGTTTCCCTGTTTAACCTGCTCAAGGCTTTTTTGTTTACCTGGCTTTTTTTCTGAACTTTGTAAGTCTATAGTTCTGGACTAACTACTAGTCTGTTCAAAACCTATGTATATGTTTTTATTTCTGATATAAATTCTTAGTCTTAGTTCCATTGCAAAGTATTTTGACCATAAATAGGCTTAGAATTAGATTGTTTGCCATATTCCTGATGATCTGAAGACATGTACTATCATTAAATCTTATATGAACTATAACTTTCCATCTTACGTTAACTCAAACTTTAAGTTACACCAGGGCAACGTCTAAACGTCTAAATCCATAACGTCTAAAACACCTCTGAGTTAGGCAGGATGTAATGCTGCCGTTAGAGCAGCACAGTTGTCCAAGTGCAGTACAAACTAGCCTTGAGCTGCTACAAGGTATTCTGCCATTGACTTGTTGGAGGATTTGCTTTGTGAAATCAGTGCCAATGTCTCTGGATGCTAAGGGTTTTCCCTTGTATATCAGCTGCTTTGGTATTCACAGTAGGTAGTCAAACCAATGCAGCTGCACAATGTGTCAAACATCACCAGCTACTATGGCAGATGGCCACCAAAGTTGTTGGCCTTCAGGCTAAATACTCAGCTTTAATTTTTGACTCGTGGGTCCATGCTCCCTTACCCTACAGACTCATGAAAATCAGTATAATTGTTTCAATGGAAATCATCGATACAGAAGTTTCATTTATTTCTTCATTTACTTACTTTGACCTGAATTCAGGTAGCCTGTATGTATATGTATACATATACATAAAAAAAATTGCCAAGTTACGTAGATTAAAGTTCATTGATAACATGGTTTAATTGCAGCTTTTTTTTTTCTTTGCAAATTTAAATTTGCAGAAGATTTAGGTTTAAAAATATGAAGAGTTTGAACAACTGAATTTTAATTGTGATCACTCAGTATTAAAAATACAGGTGCTAAATTCCTTAACCATTTAAAAACATTTTACTTACTAATATACCTGTATGAAACTATTTGTTTAATGAATGCAAATCTGAAATCCAAGGATATGGTGTATGTTTCATACATTTCAGTAGACTAAATGACTTATAACAGCTAGTATTGGAGTATAGCACCAAAAATGACTTCAATGTGCCAGTAATACGCAAAGCAAAGGTTTTGCCAAAGAAGTTTAGTAAGTTGTGGGTTTATCTGGCATCCCAGTGTTTAAGGAGAGAGTTAAGATCTTAAATCACTTTCTTGGGAAAGTGAAAGGTATTATCTCTTATGGCCTATTGCTGCACTTGTGTTTGCTCAATACCTTAGTCTTATAGCTGCAGGGACCAGGCTATAACACTGGGTATAAAAAGGCTGGTAGTGCTGCCCCATTCCCTCTTTCTCCAGTAAGACTGCGAACAGTTTATGCACTCCCCAATGCACTGAAAGTTGTGACAGGGACCTATGGGAATTGGCGGCAAAGTGGGGAGTCAGAGACCAGTGGCCATGTCATTCACACATCTGAGGTCCTATTGTCCGGTCTTGCCAGGTGGGCGCAAGGCGGCAGCAGATGAACTCTCTGAAGTTTGTCCCTTCTGCTCAGTGGTGGTGGTGGTCTCTTTCTGCTGATGTCTGTGGAGACAATCCCTTTCCTTGCCTTAGGCAGGCCTGGACTTGGCCACAAACTTCTTTTGAATTCTTTAAGTGAAGACATGAAGAGAAGCTTAGGGAGGAGATGGGGGTGTTGCCTAGCCCAGTTTGGCTGCTTTTTGCCTTTCTGCATTTCTAACTAGCCAGTACAGGCATTTTCCTTAAAAATCAAAATGGGTAAAATTCTGGCGTACGTCGTCGTATGTGCAGCAAAGACAGACAACTTTTGGGCTCCTTTGACTTCAAATCTCTTAAGTGAGTAGACAACACAAAAGAAGAAGAGTTAGCATGCTTTTTAGGGGGAAGCAAAACAGAAATAGGACAACTTATTCTTTGCTAGAGCTTGTCACTGCTGCCTTTAATTGCTTATAGCTGTGGGTACCTGTGACCACCTTTTTTTTTTGTGTTATTCTGTAAGCAGCAGCAGCAGCAGAATAGAAATAGATACTAAATGAGGAAAGCCTTTCAACGACTTTTCTCAAAACTCAGTCATCCAGTTTTTAAAGGGCATTTTATGTAAAATGCCTATCATAGTTGTTCTTGGAAATGAAGGTAAGATTTTGAGAATGAATTAGAAGATTGTTTGTATTGGTCGTGGGTTTTTATTCAATACCATATGAACCCTTGCCTGCTGATCAGTTAGGTTCATTTGCAAATATGAGGGGAGAGGAACGAGATGATTCAGAAGAAAAGCTGTATGGCATAAAGCCTTCTATTACATAATAGAAATCGAAATCCAAACTCAACTAGTAGTGATTCAGTAGTTAGCAGTTAATAGTTATTATTTGGTCAATAGCAAAATGAGAAATCAAGATACCTACTGGGTATTTTTGAAAAATTTTTTTCCATCTGAAGCAAGATGTATTTGCTGATGCTAATGGGCATTGTAGTTGCACAGGGAATGAAGCTGGAGGCATTTTGTAAGTCATCCTTTATTTAATGGTCATGACTGGCACTTGTAGTAAATGATGCCAGATGTTAGATGGAAAGTCCTCTGTTTTGGCTGCATTTAATTTTTTTTTTTTTTGCCTTTCTTCTAGTGCTGTTTATGCCAATGTACACTTTTTATTAACTTCAGTGGATGTAGGATCATGCCCTTACATCATAATTTTATTGAGTCCTATTGGAAAAAATGTTCACGTAGACCCTGAAAATGTTTCATATTGCAGAGAAAACAGACTACATTAAGATTGTGTTTAGAGAATGAGGAAGAAAACTTTAAAATAGATCATAATTCCTACAGATGATATTTTCATTAATAACAAGTGCTAGAAATGTTTTCGTGTGTTTAGTTCTCACTTGATGACTGGGGAGAATGGTAAAAGTGGAAGGTGTTTCTTTGTCAGTGCTGTTACTTGTTGGTCTGTTCTATGAGTACAGCAGAATTTCTGGCTGGTCATATAGAAATGACTGAAAAATGTCTGGGAAATTAAGAAAAAACATCTGGAAATTTACCGTATTCAGTAAAAGCTCATCTAATTTTAATATATGCTGTGGGTTCAAATTTATGTCCCTTTGTCAGTAAGCTAATATGAAAGAGTTTAATTGGGAAATACCTTTTACTCTTTTCCTCAGTGGGACTGTGCTTTCAAGCCTATTCAAATTCATCATCAGTCTTGTACAAATTGTCTTAGAAAGCCCAAGGAAAAATCAATGGGAATATTTCCCTCAGGGTCCGCCATACTGATTACAAAAATATCCATACTTAATACTGAGTTTATGCTTGTATCTTCACAACTGATCATGAACCAGATGCAGAGTATACATTCATATGGAGCCAATGATGTTGCAAGTGCTTCCAGTGCTAGTAAATTTGTGAAGACTTGCATTTACACCAAACTGTGCTTTGCGCTTCTGACAAAAATACATATGTAACTTCCAGGGCATAACATGGGTGTTCATTTTCTCACCACATGAGAGGAGGCTCTGGGGACACCTTATTGTGGCCTTTCAGTACTTAAAAGTGGCTTATAAGAAAGGTGGGGACAGGCTTTTTAGTAGGGGCTGTTGTGATAGGACAAGTTTACTTCTAAACTAAAAGAGGGTAGATTTAGACTAAATACAAGGAAGAACATTTTTACAATGAGGGCGATGAAACACTGGAACAGGTTGCCCAGAGGGGTGGTAGATGCCCCATCCCTGGAAACACTGAAGGTCAGGTTGGACAGAGCTCTGAGCAACCCGATCTAATTGGAGATGTCCCTGCTCACTGCAGGGGGGTTGGACTATGTGACCTTTAAAGGTCCCTTCCAACCCAAATGATTCTATGTGCAAATCTGACGCACCAGACTTGACAGCATATATCAGAACATCTCCCATTTTGAACTAGCTCTACTAGCACTCTGTCATCTTCTGTAATAACCCTTTAAGTTTCCTAGGGTGAATTACAAATGTTTGCACTCATGCAAAGCATAAATATAAATGTTGACAGTGTCATGCAACAGTGACTTCTTGTCATTCCCACCAGCTGCGTGGTCCTATAATGTACAATAGCAACTGGAACTCAGTCGTGAAATAAAAGCCATACAGTTGGCTTTTGGGGACCCCTGTGTGAGTGTTGCCAAATTCCTATGGAGTATGATATCTTTTGGGGTTTGGTTTGGGTTTTTTTTGTTTGGAATTTTCTTCTTTTTTTAAGAATGCAAAACTGTTGCAAATTGTGTTGCTGTTTGCCCCCTACTAGGCTGCAAAATTGTCAGTGATAACGTTTCAATAGAAGTTTATTTTCCTTTTATTGTTTAGCTTAAATTTTGCTGTGGTGGAAACTCAGCCTGAGTTTTGCCAGGCTGAAGGTCAAATTCTTTTACAAATGAGGACAAAATTAGATTAAGTTCCCTATATTTGGAGAACCTCAGTAATGTTAACAATCCTCCATGTCCTACAGCAGATTCCTGATGTCTACAAAGTGGTTCAGTGTTAGCACCACTGCTGTCAGGAAGGAGTGCACTAGTGGCAGGAGAGACTTTAATTTAAATGGGTATTTTTAAATACATGACAGAATGGTGAAGGCAGCAGGAGATACAGATTTTCCACAATGTCCACCTTGTTATAGACTTCTGTTGCCTGGTCTTATTTCAGTTTTACAAGCAAGGAGGTGTTAAATTTTGTCCCTTCTGTTCTCCTGTGTTTGAAGATGGGTGTTTGACTGTTCAGAAGCTATGTAAAATTACTGGCATCTTTAGCATCCCTTCCTTTTGCCCAAGATTGCCGTTTTGCACATGATGAAAAAACTGTTTCTCTTCCCCAAACAGCACTCATACACCAGGTGTTTTTTCTCAGTCTCTGGAATAAGAGCGTGATTGTGTTTCACCACCAGCAATCGGCTGGTTGCCTCCTTAGGTGTTTAGAGACATGTTTGCTGCTCTGTGACTTGGTGGGTACCTTAGGTTTTAAAATTCATGCTGTTAGAGATTGCTGGGAGCCACAGGCAGGTCCCTGAAGAGTGTGTCCCAATTATATCCAGCCCAGAATTAGGAAGATTTCTTAGGAAGAATGGAGTTCAAAAAGTGGTAGTCTTGCAACAGAAGTCCAAAACTGGTGCCCCATGTTTCTTCCTGCTGTGGCCAGCGTACCATCTCTGTGGTCAGTGGTGCTGATGCTCTCCTGGAGGGATGGGTGACTGCGACGTGCCTGTTGTGGATGCTGGGTTTGTTGAGCCCTGAAACTTAAAAGCATTGTTTATTAAACCAACCAAACAAGGGAATTAAACAGATTATAGGCTTATCGTAGAGCAAGTGAAAGACAGAAAGCGTGTAATTGGAAGGAGGAGTGTTTTGACAGCTTCTGCAGATGGCAGTAGACAGAAGGGAGGATTGCATTCCTAAAGTGTAACTTTTTATTAATAAGGTTCAGATAATTCTAGCAGCTCTTTTGAGAATATTGTATTTGTCATGAAAAGTATGACAGATAGATATTGGTTATGACAGTTTTACCTTTTTTTTTCTTCCCCCCCCCCCCCATGATTCAGAATGCTTTCTGAGCAATGCCATTGTGCAGATTATGTACTAAGTTTTGAAGCAATGTTCTGATTTGGTTTTGTAATGCTATGTTCACCAGAAGGCTCAGGAGTTTGGTATTGCGTCAGAGACTTTGCACTGTTTTATCACTCAGCAGTGTTTTCATATTCAGTATCATGTCTGAAGCAAAATGTTTAAAGGGAAGATTGTTTCAGAATACTTATTTTTCAGAAACATGTATAAACGTAAAAATAATACAGTGAAGAATTTATTTTTTTACATGCTTTTGGCTTTTGCCTTTTAAAAATCGAAAAGGTTTCCTTAGGGATTTGCTTGTCTAAATCTATTTTCTCTCCAGCATATGAAATGACAGCCTATACAAAATGCCCAAATATTAATTTTTTTGGCATGTCTGTATATTCATCTGTCAACCTTCAGTGAATTTTCTGGTTTTCTATTAGCTTGTCCCAAACTGCTGGCAAGCTAAATTTCTCTAACAGGCATCAATTCACTGCATTAAATGCCTGTTCTGCCCTGCAAGACGTATTGATTATTTTTTTCTCAGCAAAGTGACAAATACCATTTTTATGACAATAATAGAGATTGATTACGATTTTATGGAACAGAGAAGGAGCCGATATTGCTGAGAGAACCTTGGGGCTTATAAAAAATTGAAAAAAAATCGTTTGAATTAATATAGAAATTAATGAATTCATCTGTTGCTGATGAAGCTGAAGCATTTTTTGATATAAAGAAAACTACAGTAAATGCGTGATCATTGCTGAAGTGAGGCAAGTTTAAATGTATTTATAGCATCTGGTGTCTGAAATTACTTGGAGAAATGCTGGTAATCCATTTTGAAGAGCTCAGACTCTGAACTCTTTAAGACTTTAAGATGAATTTTTCTACAGATTTAGGTATGCATGGTCGCATATGAGTGAATATTGCAGTGCTATCTTGATCAGTGGAAGCTGAACCTGAAAGACCAAGGAAATATTGTCATGTTTTGTGTAAGGGTATCTATTTTAAACCTAAAATGAAATAAATTTGTTTAGGGCTTTTTTTGTTCATTTTCATTTGCATCTCCTGTTGTTATCTCTTTTGCTGGAGATACAAACTGTAGGTCAAACTCCTTTACACTTGTTCTTGCACCTTATCCGCTATTTAAATGAAGCTGGATAGATAGACAGTAAGGTTTCAAGATGAGACTGAATATCTGAATTTGACACAATAATACATTATTCATGACGTTGCATCAAAGCAAATTGTAGCAACATAATTCATGCTGGGTACAATAGCATTTACAATTTGTATGTGTTTTTACATGTTGTCTTATCTTTAAACAAAAAAAACCCTGTTTATGGACCCTTCCATATAGGCAGGGTTTTGTGTGTGTGATGACTGTAAAACTCACCTCTCCATTCAGTAACCTTGTATCAGTTTTAATACTTTTTTTACTTTGGAAAATATACTTTCCTGATTGATGTATAGTTGAAAAACTAATGTTAGAGTACAATGGATGTAAGACTTTCAAACAAACTGGAAGGTAGGACAGCGAAGAAAAAAGATTACACTGACAGCTATAGTCCCTGAAATGGCACTATAGTTTGCATTTAGTTTATTCTCTGATCTTCTCCATCAAGATATATGAAGAAGATATATGTCTTAGTGTAGGAAATTAAACCCAGTGAACTAAGTTTACAAAGAGAAGCCAGAGTAGGATGCAAAACTAATTAGTTGTGTGTCTCTTGCACATGTGACGTGTCAGTAAGACTTGGAAAATTTTAGTCCTGCCTCCCTAGGAAAAGTTGTAATTAATCACAGTTCTGATTTTCTGTTGAGCCAAAACCAAGTCTGATTTGAGGCCAAACACAAAGAAGAAATGTTTCAGAATTAAGTGCAAGAGCATTTTTATTTATTTATTTGTTTAGCATACTTAAAAGTATGTTCAGATGATTTTTTTTCCTAGGTGAACTATAAGGGTTAAAAGGAATTTTTGTGTGGTTTCTTTACTTGAAAGGATCAGATAATATATTGTTTCCCTTCTGATGAATCTATATACATATATGTTGGAAAAAAATGTTATTGTAGAACAACAGATAGTGAGAGATGATGATGTAGTATTCAAATAAAAAGCGAAACAAATAAACAAGTACACACATCCCACTGTGGAATTTAATAGAGCTTAATGGTTAAAATAACAATAGAGCCAATTACTGCATTTGACTTACCATGAGCTTCTAAACTGTTCACGTACTGCTCTAAAATTTCTACTGTACACTTTCAGTGCAGAAGTTATTTCAAGAGTGTATCTAAAACTGTCCAGCAGTATTTAAAGGAAGAGAAAGTAAAATAATGCCTTCATTATAAAAAAGACTGTCTATGACCTTTTAAATGACAGCTGTAATACCAAAACAACTGGGCAAACAGGTTGAAATTTTTCAAGGTGTCAGCTCTCTCTCAAGAGAAATGCCTTTGAAACATCTCTATGAAAATGGCTGTGATTTGGTCCGAAGGTATAGTGATTTTCCCATGGGTGGTAAAATTTTAGTAATAGTGTATCCACCAGGTTACTTGGAAGAGCAGTTGGCTGACTCTCTGCTTACATATCTTACGTCATTTTTTCAGGTCGTACACCTGGGATTTGCAGGAGTCCTGGTGTCATTCACTGTTGGCTGTAAATTGTAAAATGATGGGCTTCCTCTTGACTAGTTTACAGTGTGCTAACAAGCATGTTTATGCCCTGAGAGGTCAGGCAATTGGCATTGTTAAAGATTTAGGTGCAGTCTTAGTTTCCTTAAGTTTTCTTCTTCTTGAAAAGAGCGGTCTGTCCAAGCTGGCTTGAGAGGCTGCAGTGAGCCTTGGATGGAGCTGAAGAGGATCCAGTGAGTTCTTAGGCCAGCCACAGCGTGCGGCTCTGCCACCAGTGTCTCCTTTGGAACCACACATGGGGCGCATCACCACCGTTCAGCCCTTTAGGACCCAAATTAGTTTTGTATAGAAGCAGTGGAGAAGTCTTAGTGCAGCGCTCCCCGAAGGAGCTGCAGTGGCAGGGAAGGACTAGGGACACCCTAGTGTGTCCTGCTGCGTACCTTGACCTTGGTCCTTAAACCATGGTGAGCTTGGGCTCTGTGGTGAATGTGGGCATGGTGAACTCCCTGCAGTACTAACCAGGTGGCCTTCTGCAGCGGGCTTTAGCATCTGATTTAGGCTACGTCCATGATGGTGCTGTCTGGAAGTGCATAATATCTTCAGTGATGCGCTTCATTACTGTTATCCGGTACAAAACGCTAAGTTCAGAAGCGTTCCATCAGCAATCAGTGTGTTCTTAACGGTATTGTGCTTCCACACCATTTTGTGAAGCAGTAAAGTTCAGTGGCCATAAAATGGCGTCAGAAAATAAAAGTTAAAATGCGCCCTGTGACTTTTTTGCTGAAACAGAAAATTAGCCTGATTTGTTTATAGCAAAGTAATTCTATTTGACTGCTCAAGGCTAGGCAAATGTTTCGAAAAGTTATTTTAAATATTATCCACAGCTTGAACATATGCAATCAGGAAGTAATGTATTACCAATGAAACAACACATAAAATTTCTCATAGGAATACTTGCTGAATTTTGTTTTACTGTTCTCATTTTGGCTTGGTGTGCTGAAAGAAACAGTGTAGAAATTCTGCTCAAAACTGTGCTATACAAATTTGTATTTGCAACTAATTTTGGAAATGTAATGCGAGATTTGAAAATGCTTGTTTCTTATTTTAATTTCCACTTTGAAATATAAATTCTTTTAAAGTCATTAAAACTGAATATAATGCTTGCATGTGATTGATGATTTAAATTATCATTGCATTTGCTAATTTTTTAATATGCTGTTTTTGTAGCGAAGTCTTTAAGAATTTAGCCAGATTAGGGGCTGTGGGATGAAGCCCTACTTTCATGCAGTAGGTGAAGGACTCTTAAATCAGTCTCTGGAGTTATTTAACAGTTACCAATTACTCCTGCATTGTAAACAATCAAAGTGCTTGTATCTGCAGGCAGTAGATAACCTGAAAATCAAATATATCAGCTCTGCCCAGATCCTTGAAGAGATTGTCCTGTCAACTAAAACAAGAATAAAAGATGTGATAGTAAATAACATTCGTGGGACAAGTACGTTAGTAACATTCATTTAAAAAAACAAATAAAAAGCCACCTGTAGTAGACAGTTGACATTAATTGAACATCTAGCAGAAAGCAAAGCCTTAAAAAGTTGCCAGCATGTATACGTTCAGTTGGCTTTGTTCCCCAATTGTTTTAAGTTATGGTTTGCCATCTTCTGATGCAAGGGTTTCTTTTATCCGTTCCTTGCAAGAAGTTATAGTGTATAACATTGATCCTTTTGGAGGTTTTAGAAACCTCTGCAGTTTGGCTCCTTTGAGTAATGGAGTGAGTTCTAGCGCTACATTTTTTTTTCCTTATGTAAGGGTTGTGTTTATGACTAAACGGGCACCATAGGGATTTTACCTTAATACAAGAATTAATTCAATTAATTCAATTGAATAGTGTTTCTTACCTGTTATTAACAGTTTTTTTCTAGTGTTGTTTCTCATTACCAATTATAATAAGAGAAAAGAAACTAATCATTACCTGTAATTTTTGATTGTTGACATATCACCATCTCTATCTAATGAGTAGACAAGAAAAATTAAGATTTATATATAACATTCTTTAAAATGCCATCAATGTTAGGAATAATATAAATTTTGGTGACTGTCAGACTTACTTAATCCCACAGCACTGAAGTTATTAGAGCTTTGGCCATTTAACATGAGTTCTGGAGTGCAAAAAGAGATTCCAAACCGGTAATATTGCAACAGATATTTTCCCTGAGAATCCTAGGCTGACCCTCCTATATGTAGGTGGTTGTGTTCATAGTTTAAGTATGTGCTAAGCTTTTTTCTTTTATTTCAAGGGAACAAGTCATTTTTGTTGGAAATACTTGGTAAATAAACTAAATGGAGGGGAAAGAGCAAATCTGTTAGCTGCCGTTTTCTTGTATTGACTCTTTTCTTTTTTTCTCTTAAAGATACTTATTTAGTCCATTAGTGCATTTCTTTCCCCTTCCAGGCTGGCTTCCTGTACATTTTGCTGTGGAGTAGCAGGTGTACAATTCCAAAGTGTCTTTACAAGTGGCTCAGCAGGGCTTCCTGTGCCGTACATTCACTGGAGACAGCTCATCTGTTTAATCCTTATGTTTTAGTCAACCTTTCTTATTATGCGGACAGGGCTCCCATGCTCAGCTGGATTTTGACTCTCAGAATGAATTGATGGAGCTCTTTGATCTTTGCTGTGTATTGCATCTGTTTCATCTTTCATCTTAATGCATGATCTTCCTAACTCCTAGCTAGTGCTTTATTTTATTTATTTTATTTTTTTTTTTTGAATCCATCAATTTTACTTTGTTCTTTTTGGCATGCCTTTTTATGTCCAATGAACTTGATTGCACAACTTTAACGTAATGGTAATTAAGTTGGTATGGGTCTTTAAAAACACAGGCAAAGACCCAGCCAGCCATGTTTATTTAGGGTTGGCACTTAGCATTTTAGAGCCTTGATCAGAATCCTTAAATGGGATCCATGCGGTTCTTTACAAACTTGCAGATTATTGCACCTGGTATTTGTGGTAAATAGGGGAAATACCAAAGAATCATAGGATGTGACAGCCTATACCTCTAGAGGTAGCTTGCTACTGGGTATTGACACCTGAACTACAGCAACATTGAGCAGTATTCCGCAGAACCGGTATAACATGTTACTTTCCTGAGGTATAGCACCTCAACAGCCTCACATATGAGCATATATTTAAGTTAATTCTTTCTAGGGGCACTGCTTAAGTTCCTGTTCAAAATTAAGCAGCTCTTTAGGCACTGTTAAGCAGGGATACTTTTCCTTAACTGTGGGTTTATTCTGCTCCAGGAGGTTTTGATTAGACATTTGAAGTTCCATGTTCTAGCTCAGTTAAATAGTGAATTATAGGTATATTTTGGGGGTTTTTTTTGTTTTTTTTCCTAAATTTAAATATGACAACCAGCAAGTGATTACTCTTTTTCAAATGAAACCAAAAAAGGAAATTTTTGATTATACTTCTTAGTTGATAACACTATCAACAGAGCATTTTATAATGGTATGTTTGATTCCTACACTTATACAATAGAGTTTAAATTCCCTTCTCAAAAAGGTTTAAATCAATGTTCAGTTTTAAGTGAGTGTAGCAATTTATTTTTTCTAGTGATCATTAATGCTAGAGTGGCAAGAGCGTTTTCAAGTGAGCAAAGAGCTTTTGGTCTGCCACAGCTAAAATCTTAAGGAGTCTTTGCTCATAAGAGGTTTGATATATTTCACTGTAGTCCAGCATCTTACACACATGGCATACTCAGAGCTTTTCCTATTTTGCTCTGTATACCAGTCATATTTTTCTCTTAGGAACCCTTTGGAAATAGGCAACATCTGGGCATTGAAGTTTTTGTGGTTTTGTGGGGGGTTTTTTTGTTTATTTATTCTTCCTCAGGAGAGGGCTCCTTATGCAGAACTTCCACCTCCCTCTTTGGTATGGTGAAGCCTGGGACAGTTGATTCTTAAGTGATGGGAAGCCCTCCATTTACAACTGGAGAGGGATCCTTCAGTGATGCTTCTTTGGCCAACTACATATGACCCATTCAGTCACATTACATGGGAATATTTTAATATCTTCGTGCAAATACCATCTTTATAAAGTGGAAAAAAGTATAAAACACTAATTTTTGGAAACAAATATTTTTCCTTTTGAACTTGTTAGGCTTTATTTAAAAGGAACACAGCACCATGCAGAATGGACATGAACATCTGGAAGATTTGGGTATCCATGTTCTTTTGGCAGCTCTGAAAACTTCAGTGACATATAACACAGTCATGGATTTCTTATCGCAAGACTTTGCAACACATGCATTTTGGAAACTGGCCTCACAAAATGACTAATATTAGGCTTGATTTCACTGTGGCATGAGTAGATACCGCTGTTCTAGCAATAATTTCTGTAATAAAAGAGTGAAAGGACCTGATCTGATACAACACAATTACTCCTGCTGCTGCAAAAAAAGATAATATTATCATTTTTGCATGGTATAATAAATCTCCCCCCCAAACCAAACAAATAAAAGAACCCCAAAAACCAAAACTATGTTTTTCTTACTTAGACCTTCTTCTTTTAGGTACTGCTTGACATAAGACTCTATAAGAGCTTGCTGTCCTCCGATACTGAAAATAATAGATAACAGCCATCGACATATACATCCAGGTTTAGAGTACATAAGAAAGAAATTTAGATTTGGAAAAAAATGATTACTGACTTAGTCTCCTTGTTCTCTTTTTTTTTTTTTTCTTTAGTTTGCCTTTGGAGCTATTGCCTTTTAACTGCTCTGAAATTAATCAGGTGTAAAGTATTATCTGTCAGGAAATTAACTAATTGTATTGAAAGAAGCTCATTAAGTCAATCTGGAAAATTATTAAAATCCTGAATGCCCATGTCGGGCAGTTTCACAATTTCAGACCTACCTTTGGAGAATCCAGACCCTGAATTTAACTACATTAACTCTTTTACTTTTTATTTAAAGAATTAATTATAAACAGACAATTTCAGTGTTTTGGGCTGTTTTTTGGGGTTTTTTTTAAATTTCCTGTCATTTGGGTGTTTTAGTTTATGTCACTTTGATTGGATCATTGCATGTACAACCTTTCTAATGGGTCATGTAGCTGAGTTTGTTTCTGCCACATTATTAGTGTTTTACATGCTTCAATTTTATACAGACAAAATGGATTCTTTTAGGAGGTTAATTCAGCTGTAAGTGCATTTTTCATTTTGGGGAAAGAAATATAAAATGACACATTAAAAATAAGTACCATGTAATCTAAAGAGATTGTGTTGCTGTAACATGGCAGTATGTTTTCCCCAACGTATTTTGTGTTCATTGTTTCCAGAATAAGCATTTGTTTAATTCAGTTGTCATTTCATACCATGTGTGTC
This sequence comes from Pelecanus crispus, assembly GCF_030463565.1. Classification (NCBI taxonomy): domain Eukaryota; kingdom Metazoa; phylum Chordata; class Aves; order Pelecaniformes; family Pelecanidae; genus Pelecanus; species Pelecanus crispus. The sequence goes on from NC_134643.1 coordinate 53,484,932, forward strand.
TGTCTGTCTGTCTACCATTCCAGTTCAAGTTTACTGTGGGTGAGAACTTTTGCATATGAGAAGCTTCCAGGTTTTTTAACCACAAAATTGGGAATGAATGTCTGCACACAAGTTTCTTGCAAAACGGTGTAAATCCTGCCTTTAGGGAAGAGCTATTGCCAGCTCCTGGAGCTATGGTGCTCAGATGTCTCACTTGACCTAGTGAGGGGCTCTTTCCAAAGGTGCTTTATGTATGAAAAAAATCCTTCCATTAAGACAATGCAAGTTTTTTATTGTTTCATCTTTACAGAAAGATGCAAACAAAACTCTCTAATTCAGAACTGTTAGCAGTCTGAATGTGAATAGATGACTTGTCTTTTTTTTTTTTTTTTTTTTTTTAATTGAGATATAATTATTTTTGTAGATTTCGGCTCATTCTTAGTTTCTTATTCACATGAGCTATCCTGTATTACAGATATGTCATCAGTTATCTATCTGTGCACTCTTGGTACTGATCTTTGTCATTCTGCGGCACAGAACTGTACTGAAATCTTGTCTAATGTGTTACATTAAGCCATCCCGATATTTCATGTACTAAGTAAACTTCAGTGCCATGTGTAGGCCGAGGCTGGGAGAGTATACCAGGAAAAAATTGCTCTGTTTTTGCCCTTATGCTTTTTCCTGGACACCTGCTACTGGACATTGTCAAAGGTACGGTGCTGGTATCTGAGCCAGTGTGTATATTGTTACCGACCAGTTCAAAAAGAGATATGTCTGAATAATAGTGTGGGTAACAGAATAACAAAACACTGGTGCAAGAAAAAGGGAGTGGCAAGGAAAAAAAAATCACAGTTTTCACGCTCACCTGCAGCTGGTCACAGCAGAATAGAAAAAAACCTCCTTTGGTTCACGTGTACTGACATAGCAGGATAAAACTGGACCTGTTTATCACGATGCAGGTAGAGAAATGGTCTGTTTCCCCTTTTTCTTTCTTGGTTACTTCCTAGAATGTAAGCAAGATTGTTTTTCTTGCAATGCATTAATATTTCACCTCTATTAATTCTGCGCTAAGGATTGATGCAACATGTGGCCTCTTCACATCTGCCTCGTGGCGCTTCCCCCTTGAGAAGCTATGCGTGACCTTTGCAGACATTGTCCTGCACTGTGAAACTTTATGGTTTCATTCTTTTCAGTGGAATATACATACAGTTTATGATGCAGGCTACCTCTTGATTTGCACTGCTAAAAATAAAATAAAAAAAAAAAAAGAAAAATCCATGACTATTTTTGATGCATGTGATGTGCCAAAATGAGAAACTATACCATAAGCTCTCTGTCTGTAGCTACATATGCTCTTTCTTGGAATGAAGGAGGAGTCAGTGAGAGAGAGGGTCAGTGTGTCACCAAGCCTTCAAAGCTCCTGATTTCAGGAAGAGGTTCACCAGAGAGGGACATTGCTTCTCAGACCCAGGCTCTGCCACATGTGCTCCCCTAAACCTGCTGACTGGCACCTGTACACCGTCCTGCATTGGCTGTGTGCACTTGTGTTGCTCCTTTCCTTCTCCTAGTTTGTGTTTTGTAGCACAGTCAAATGTGTAGGCTCTTTATTAACTGGCAGCCACTGAACATTAAAAGTTAATTTAAAAGCCCACTGGATTACAATGTGAAGGGTATTCCTTTCATTACATTGCCCATTATTTTAAATGTATAATTTACATATCGCTTAATTTTAGTTAATTTTTTGTAACAAGGTACTGAATAGGAGATTTAGAGGATTTTCTAGAGTACAAATGGAAGGTTTATTAAGCAGGCATTTTTAAGGTTAAGCTTATGAATAGGTATACATAACTTTAAAACTAAATGCATTTATATCAGTCTCAGGTTGTGAAATACAATTGTGGCTATTGATCAAAATGTTTTAGAATATTCTTTTCTTTTTTTTGCTTTAGGTCATGTATCTTATTCTTTTCTATGCTTCCATCTAGGTTGGGGTTTGGTTTGGGTTTTTTGGTTTTTTTGGGTTTGTTTTTTTTTTTGGTGGCAATTTTCTGTGTTCTGTGAGTGCAGCAAATATTGTGGAAATCCTGGAGTAATTTTGTCTTTACCAGAATTTGAGCCTGGACCACCATTATTATGGTCATGGCTTGCGTTTTCGTTTGAACTGGATATGCTTTAGGTTAACTGCAGCCTATCCTTTGCTGTACCTCCCTCCCTTCTAAGGAAATTTTTCTTTTACCTGACCGTGAGCTTACTTTTCCTTTAGCACTTACTTTCCTTTTCTCTTCCTATACCAGTTATGTTGTCTAGTTGCTTCTGTGGAGGTCTTTCTGTACTTTCTTCTTTGTGTATTCTCTTTGATATGTTTCCTTTTCTGAGAACCTCTTGTTGTATAGATGATTTGGTAATTCTCATCTTTTTGTCTCAGTGGAGGGAAAAAAAAGGCAAAAAATGTTTGCTTTTTCAACAGGTTTAAGGAAGATGAGGGCCAAACTACCCAGAGGAGCTGCCCTGCCCTTTTGAAAAAATTACACATGTAATTCATGTAATTGGGTTAATCTCATAACTTTTGCTATTTATGTTGCTTTTGCCTTAGCCAGTTCATAGATTAATAGAATAATTCAGGTTGGAAGAGATCTCAGGAGGTCAACTAGTCCAACTTCCTGCTCCAAGCAGTGTTAAACCTGAATTCTGAGAAGTTTTGTAGTCTGCATGGCAGCAAATAGAGAGAGCAGTACACCCATTGGACAAGTCATTCCACCAGTATCTAGCTATGGAAATGGGTATAGTAATTTATGCTCAGCAGATCCCTGTCATGCTCTCCTTCATCCTAGTCTTAACAGAGGAGAGCATAGATGACCAGCCTAGTTGCCTTGTTTATAATAGCTGAAGGCAGGTGAGTTTAATTACATATTTTTCCACAGGGAACTTTGAAGTAATGAAAAAGTGTGAGTGAGAGAAAAGCCTGATGTAATTATTCAAAATGGACAAATGCAAGTGCTGCTAGGGTACCAAGTTCGATCCTTCTTTCATGCCACTCTTAAATAACTTCCAATCTGGACCTGTCAGAGCCCATCCTGTTTGTTTTCCAGTTGCACTGGCTCAGATCTGTTCTGACAGCTTAGAAACCTGGTCAGGTCTATGCTGGTGGCTGACTGGAGGTACTACTATGGACAGCCTTATGTATCTGATGCTTGTGGTTCACCTTCTAGAGAAATTAATCAGTTGTTATGGCACCCTCCTATTTTGTGTCCTTCCCAAGTCCCTCGTTCATTTCCTACACTCAGTTATTTCCTCTTGCCTTAAAGCTCTGTGCTAGGATCAAGACTACTTCTTGATATTTAAAGGCTGCCTAAAAAAAGCAAGATGTGATTTGAGTACAGCAATAGAAATGAGAAGGAATAATGCACGAAGGGCTTCCTTAACTTCTGAGTAAAATCCTCTTGGTGGCCGATACTATAATAAAGTGAATTAGTCATTTTAGTTGGGCTAGGACTGAGCTTTCTAACAGCATGTCTGCCATTGCATTGGTGACAATGTGGTGTGGAGATGCTTGAGCTAGATCTCAGCTTCTTAACAATTTGGGTATGGGTAGCAGTGCAGAACTGGCAGAGTCTTCAATATCTGCCTGAGAAGCTGGGTGAATACTTGATCAGTCATCTAAAATGACTGGAGTGATGACATTACATTGGAGTATGTAATTCATTTTCCTGCCCTCATACTTTCCAACAAATATCAGAAAGCAATTAGTTGTGTTTTGACCAGTAATGAACAGCATAATGATTCCTGTATTTGGCCTCGTAAACTTTCCAAATGAGACAGTTGCATAAAAGAAAAATTTGACTTCTGAAAGGCAGAGCAGGTTCTCGCAATGCTGTAATTTCAAGGGGGTGAGGTCAGGGTATAATTCTTACTCCCACAAGATGCTGTTTTCTAACTGTCACTATTTTCTCTTTGGATTGTGAAAATATTTTTATTGTTTAGATTTGGAAAGTGTGAAAATTTTATCTGAATTGTATATGAAAACTTTGAAGAAAAATTTGTTGTTCTCAATGAATTTACTAAAACCAGGGCTAATTTTATGCTGCCAAGTCCAGAGCGTATTCTTGTTTGAGATTGAGATGGTACTGCTGTCTACTGCCTTTAATGTTAAACTAGGCTTAAATTAAGGTGAAGTAAACATAGAATCACATTGTCTGAAAAGATATGGTTTTGGAAAAGCAGTCTTTGATCCAAGTGCCAGAGCAGCCGGTGTAACATGAATCCAAAAGTGGTCATAAAAATTTTTGCATGTTCTTATAAATTCGTATTAATTGACTCATGTACTCCAGCCTAATTAGTTAAATGGAGCTGTCTGCAGGCGTTTTGAAATTTACCAAGTTGGGGTCTTTTTGTACCAGAATGAGTTATTGGGATGGCATTTATTCGATTGTAACCTTTGTTTCTACTTTATATGAATTACCTTCCAGTACTATGCAGTGTATTTGGTCTGTAAAAAAAGGTCTTATAGCAGGAGCGCAAGATTGTCCAATGCTGCCGTAAATGAAAGATTGTCCAATGTCTCTGTAAATTAAAGATTGTCCAATGCTGCTTTAAATGAAAAGCTCAGACATATTACTGTTTTCTTCTGGAGTGATGCTGAAATTAACTATCAGCTCAAATTTTGTTAGGATGCTTTTATATTTTGGGTTTATGATGTATTTGTATGTTTAGCCTTCTCAAAGCATAGGCTACACAAGTTGGGATTTATAGATGATCAGACTAGTTGAGAGGAAGATGTATACAGAGAAGCCTTTAATGGTAGCTAACTGCTTCTGTGGGCCCAATTAAGACTATCCAACTGTGAAACACAGTCCCCCGAGTAACGGTGCAGTCGGCTTGCCTGAGTTTTTTGAGGTGGGGGGAAGGAGGCCTGGAATAAGGGAATATCCAGTGCAGCTGTGAAGGAAAAAAATACTTTAAGAGTTCTTTTAGAGAGAAAAAAAAAAAACAAAAACACAACGAAAAACCAAAAAAACCCCAAAGCAGAAGCAACCCTCAAACTTTTGGTATGCAGTATTAATAAAGGTTGAGGTCAGCTTTACGTATGCACCACATTCTGGACTTGACGCCGTAGTAGCTGTGCCTGAGATCTGGACGTGTTGTTGGTCCAAAATCAATCTTGTCGCTCCTCAGAAGTCAATGAGAGATAATAAGTACTATTCACCTGATTGCCTTCCTGTTCTGAGACAGCTGGTGACGCTTGTCTTCCTGATAACCAGGAGTTTCAGATCTAAGGCAGGGATAAAGAAAAGCTGGGAGCTTGCTGAATCTAAATTTGACAGTCGATGGCTGTGTAGAGGGTCAGGAGGGATAGAATCTGTGACACGTATAAGAAAGGAACAAAATTTATCTGCTCTGGTTGCAATGATTAGATGTCTCTTTGTCTGGCTTTCTTACAGTGGATGATTGATTGTACCCGCCAGCTGGCTAATATCATAATTAACAAAGTTGCTACCATGTCTGAGAAGTTTAATCGAAAAAATTGCCGGCAGTATGATGCCATTGTCACAGAGATCACAAGCGCTGCAGTGTCGACTTTTGTACTGGTGGAGCCGCAGGACTATGTAGATGTGCCGAGAAGTCATTCGCTGGGATAACTAAAGGTATGTTTCTTTCCCCATACATTTCTCCCCTGTTTGTTCTTTTGAAAAATGAAGTAGATGGTCCTTTGATAGTATCTTTCGTTTCAGGGTGCCACGTGAAGCTATTCTGTCATATTTTAAAGCAGTTGCAATAGCAATCTAGTATATGTTTTATCAATGCATCAAAAGGTGAATAATCAAAACCGTAGTTCAGTGTTACTCACCCTTTCTAAGTGGTCTTCACTGTCTTGTCAGATGCTTTTTGCAAAAAATACAGACGCGGTTGTTTTCATAGATAATTTTCTCAGTTGGAGGAACTACAAACGCTGTTGACAGTTTATATTCTAGGAACTTGTAGTTCAGTTTGCGTTTATGTTTTGTAATATTTCTTTTCATTCATTACTTTGTTAGAATATAATTTAAAAGGCGGAAGAAAACCCCCAGGGAAACCCCTGTATTCTTGCGTTCGTAATTCAGCGTTAAAATATCTTGCTAAAATATTCGCTTTTGTATATGCATATTTGTGTGTGTGTTTGTGTGTGTGAAATGAGAGCAGCATCGGTGCCGTTAGCTGGAGAGCCACTTCGCAGCACCTTTGTCAAATGTTGCCTGAGAATCTCACTTACTCCTTTTGTATGTTTACCTAGTTTTCCAAGTTAAAAATTATTCTGCTGAGCTCTTCTTCTCTGCAATTGTATTTTTACATGTGTGTGTGTATGCGCACTGCGTGGTAGTTCAGTTATGCTCTGGAGTATGTGTTGAAAATGCCAGCCTGACATATTGCTAATGAGTGTGCATATTGACAGTGACGGGGGCGTGTGTCTGTCTGTGTGCCATATATTAAAACAAAAAGAGGAGAGAGACGGAGACAGAGAGAGACAGAGAGACAGAAGGAAATATTGGGATGGGAAAGAACAGTTTATTTACATTACGGTATGTCAAAATGTTATTATGGCTAAAATATCCATTTTAAATAGACATGAGATGGCATACGATGGTTCTTTCTCTTTCTCACAGGAGCTAATATGGCCATGGTAGGAGAATAAGGGAGACCCATTTATTTTGGTGGTATTAGTATTTTTCTGCCCAAGGAATTTTGACTTTTTGGTACCAGTTTCTAAAATTTGGGAAATGAATTGTTTGCATTGTGTTTCAGTTCCGTAATGAGCTCTCCCTGAGTTTTCTGTTGCTCCTCTTCTCTGTATCTTTACAGGTAAACTAGTTCTGAGCATTCAGATGAAATTGTTACGGTAGACTTTTGAAGGAATGTATTGCTGTATAGCTAACATAGCCGATGTTTATTTAAAAACAACATATTTTGGGGATGCGCTCTTTTCTATTTTACAATTTTCTGTTTAGAGTTAATTTTCTAGTTTTGAGCTGATATTATTGCAATGGTAATTCAAAACTAATCCTGACTTGAATTTTTCAGAGAGATTTTGCAGTTCGCAGTCGATTTAATAGCAGATAAATTATTTTAATTAGTAGACAAAATTGGAAGTACGAACTCATTTTTTTTCCCTTATTTCTTTATTTGTTAATGGGCTATGTCTCAAAAGAGACTTCTGTTTTGTGAGGACATACTTTTTTTCAGGTCAGAAAAATATTTTTATCGTCATGATTATTCCTATCGTGAGTAACAGATTCTAGGTTTTAACTTATCCTTGTAAATCTACTGCTTTTCAAGAGCTGCTAAGCAAAATCAAAAATCTATATTTTGTTTTGAATAGAAAATGCTGTGAACAGTGGCAAAATAGATTAGTATTGTGATTGCATACAATAGGGAAGATTAAGCTACTAAAACAGTATATTGTTGTTCTAAACTAAACCCTGTAATATTTTGTGTAATTGAGACTTCGTGCATTGTTAGAACTCGGTTGGAGTATCAAACGGTTGTGAGGATTAGAGCAGACAACTAAAGCAGTGTCACAGTAGATGTGGCTGGTTTTTAACAGGATTATCTTCTGAGATGTGTAGAAATGAGCTCTTGTAATAGGTTGGGGGAATTAATAATTTTAGTAAAATGTTAATGGCAAATGTGCTAATGTAAAGAGTTAGAAGATTAGTGATGCATTCTTTTGCATGGAAATAAGAATATAATAAATGTCCTGCAGGTGACTGAAGCTACTGCAATTTTATTGGAGATTAAAGTTTGATTGACCTTTGCTGAGGTGATTAACCCTTCTGAAATTAAAAGCCAGTGGTAAATTATTCTGTCCAATTTAAATGCAAACACAGGACAGTATGCTGTGTCATTCAAGTGTAAGAGAAAAAAATGTTTTAATTTTCCTTTTGCACTCAGTGAGGTGTGATTGCAGACGGCGCGCGACTGGGCTCTGGTAGAACCGGCCAGTGACAACCTGCCTTTGCTCTGCTCGCCACCACTGGAGCAGCCACGCCACGGGAACGCTGAACTTGAGAGCAGCTCCTGCAATGAACCCTCACATGCAGGAATGTCGGCAGGAACTCATGGATGCATGTCAGCGAGGTGAGCAGTGAAAATCACTGTGGATATGCTTTATCTGCTAGTGTAGACCTTGAGCTGTCTGATGCGTGCACGAGTGGGCAGCGTAACACAGGTGAGGATTCCTGTCCAGCCTAGCAAGGCAGCTCGCCGGAGCCAGGTTCCTTACCTGTGCGAGCCATTGCAGAATTAGAAGTAAAGCTGCGTGTGTAGTGTTCTTTGTGGTGTTTTTTCCTTCTTCCTAACCCTTAAAAGGCAGGTTTACAAGCTTGCAGAACTGCGCTTTTTGACTGATGGAGCACTTCCTCAAGAGCAGGCTAAGTGCAGGTGTGTGAATTGCTGCACTGCTTCAATACTGTGATTCCAGTCCTTCCTACTAAATGTGAACAAGCGGCTTCTTAGGTTTGAGCTGGTACCTCATGCTGGATGGGTAGCAGTTGATCTTAGCAGTTGACTAAAGCCCGTTGGATTACTTGCATGTGTAAAGTCAAGAAGATGGTCACTGGAGTCGCTGTTCAAAGGAACAGTCTTTGGAAACCTAGAAAGTTAATTTACAATAGATTTTATAATTCTGTCTCACATTACAGTTGGTATCTGTGTGTGCATACTTTATTAATTAATATTAAATTGCAAAGACCTCAGCGATGCGCTTGCTGCATTTTTTATGAATCTTTCATTAAAAGTTGAACACTTAGAAATTCCTCCCAGAGTATCTGCCTTGCTCTTTATTTTTTTTTAACAGACAAATGAATGTCAGGGCCGTGGTTTGTTTTGTAATGTATTACTCTTAATTTTCCCAGAGTAAGAGATCAGTGTGTTGTTATAAAACAGCGTACTGTCTAAAAGCAGTTCCGGAGGACTATAGTGACTCTCTGAGGGCTTAACTTTTCACTGACTAGAACCATTTTAATTGGATCCCTTTTCAAGTCACATCTTTTTGTTGCTTTTGGTAAGAAATTATGTATTTGGTATAACTCTTGCACCAAAACAGCGGTAAATTAGAAGCAGTTTAGTTACTTGAGGTTGGTTCAGTTTGCACAAACAAGCCCTTGAAGCATCACTGTCTCATTCCTTCGCCGGCCAGTTCACGGTGGGGAGGCAAGTGGGTCAGGTCTGCACCCAGGGCCCTTTGTGGTCCCTGGCACATGGTGTACTGGATCAAACTACCACGTTTTTTATTTCTTCTTTTTTTTTTCCTTCCTCTCCCTGAGTCCACCTGTCTCTGACCACCTGAGAAGAGATAAAATGGTTCTTTGAAAGCTTTTTCTTGCATGCCAGCAGCAGTAGTGCTGGGAATTGGGCTGAAGGGCAGAAGGGCTACGGCAACTGTTTGGCCTTGAATGGACTTTCTGCCTAGTAAAATTTCTTATTCTTTCATGCAGCTGCAAAGCATTAAAATGATAATGAATGTGCTATCTGCATTCCATATTCGGTTTTCCTCCTCACTTTTCATCAAGGAAGACTTCATATTGCATCCACAAGGTAGGGAAGTCCAAGGTCCAAGAACTGCAGTCCAGAAAATAAGGACCCTGAGGTAGCGGCTCACTTCTTTCTTGTCTTTTCATTTACAATTTAAACAGCCTTCAGAGAGATGGGCTGCTGCTTCTGGGACCCAGTGAAGAAAGTGAGAAACAGATAAAAGCTAAACTTGTGGAGTGACCTAAATGAAACAGCTGGCAAAAGTATAGAGGGGATCCTCCTGGGTATGGAATTATACCTTCAGGCTTGGATTATTAGGATGTTTAACAAAGAGATCCATTTGCCAAAAGGATCTCTGCCTGATTTTTAATTATGGAACTAGCACTTCCTTCAACATTTGTAAATTACTGAACTTTTTTTTTTCTCTTGTAAGGTGTAGAGTACTAATTGTTGGCTTTGGGCTCTTGCTTCTGCTTTCCTCAAACTAAAATTTTTGCATGATCTTGATTTAACCCTAGCAGTACCAGTGACATGAAACATTTCAATGGTTTTGATGTTATGAATAACAAGATGCATGCACTATAGACAAAATAAATGTGAACTTCAAATATTTGTTGTTTTGCTTATAATCCTGGCATGCTTTTGAGTGCTTGGAGTATGATGAAATTTTTCTTTAAATTGAGGAAAACAGTATTTATAGGATCTTTTTACTCATACATATCCATTGTATTTTAGTTAACAATACTAGGTATATAGCACCCAACTTTTTTTTTTTATTATTTTTTTTATTTTAGTAGCTAGATGTCTCCAGCCCTTTGCATGTATTACAGCAGAGCAATGCAGGAGAGGAAAAAGAGTGGGGCTGTGTATGTGAGAAATTCCTATTGTACCAGCCAACTTTCATATGACATCTTCTTTTTTGAGATACCCATTATGCACTTGTCTGTTACCAGTTAATATTGCCATACATTTATTAAACCTCAACACGAAATAAAAATGCCAAATTGCAGGAAATAATGATATTCTAACACCATATAAAGTTTCCAAATGTGTGGCACGTCAGGACAATTCATGATGAAGTAATAACGTATGCTATATGTGTGTTCAGTGAAGAGATGCTCCTAAATGTGTCTGTCTGTATTTACCGATGTAGTCAGGCAGAAGAGGCAGGGAAGCATAGTAAAATATTTCTGGAAAGTGTGTTGGAATACTTGCTATATCTGACTACTTTAGGCAAAAAAGTACTAACAGGGTGGGTGGCGGGGGAGGCTAGGATGTTGTCACTGTACTCACTTCCTACAGAGTATAACATTTAAAATAAACACTGTTAGTCATTACACCCTCTGTATTTGCTCTTTCGAAAAAGCATTTACTGAGCAGGGCAAGTTCTTTCAGAGACAGGTCACATAAGATTGTTTTGATGATATACACTGTATGTCAATGTTAATAAGACATGTGAAAGATTGGACAGCTGCTTAGCATGTGGTATGACACATAGGTGAGTGTTTCTCTCTTGCGACAGAAAAATGGAAAAAAAGTGAAGTTATAACATCGTTTTCCATTGCCCCCAGCAAGGATGGCATAGGGAACTGCATATACTTTTAAGTTGGTCTGATAATTGGTTAGAAATGGTCTTGTTCAGCATTCTAACATTTCACTACATTAGCAGTAGTCACTCTGATTATTTGAATAGAAAATACTTCAAAATTTTATTTCTTCCACAAGCTTTGTGTTTCTTCTGAATTCTCTGTCAGTATTCTCTCAATATGATACTCCACCAATAGCTCAATGAAAACTGGAGGTTTGATACCCTTTCAACTACAGTATATGTTAAGCATTTTTCATATTTTTTTTCCTAATAGAACAAATCACATTTTTCTATACAGAGAACACTTTCTGAATAGTGATACATGCACTGTACTGCATATGTTTGCAAAACACACTGCAATTTCAATAGCTATATAGGGTTAAACCTTAAAGTTGTAAAGAATTCTTTTTCTTTACACTGAAGTTTTTAAGGAAAAGCTACATATTCCACATTGCAAATCCACACATGATGAAAATGTATTGTATATCCCTCCCCAAAAGTTACCCTGAAAGCAGGACAGAAGATACATGCATCTGAGTAAATGCATTATACTAGTTTGGAAGTAAAATTATTTTGTCTTATTTATTTGTTTTGGGAAGAATAAATGAGCTGGAAGCAGGCAAAAATGGTGGATTCATTTTAGGCTTCTGTTAAAAATCAGTAATTGCCTAGGCACTTCTTTTTGTCAGTCTTACAATTTATGGAAGATTAGCTACAAGTTGATAATTGCATTTTTTTGTTCATCAGACTTGTGTAGTTTTCTGAAAGAGCGCATAACAGAGAACTGAATTTGAATAACTTGAATAACTGCATATGAAGACTCTTGGAGTATAATGTTACAATGAACATTTCTTTCCGTTTCAATAGAAATGAAAATTCTGTTATGAATATACAGTTTCTTACATTGCTTTAATGTTTTCTGTAGTTTTTGGAGGGTTTTAAATTCTGGTTTTGGGGTGAGGGGAAGGGAAGGAAAGGATGTGAAACTTGTAGTTCTTCTGGTAAAACTTTGTAGGTCAAGGCAGAATGTTTTTGAAGTATTTACTACTTTACATTCTGGAAATGGGTGGTGGGAGAAATTTCTAGAAGCTTTTCTCTAAACTAAACTAAAATATGCCTTCTTTGAAGAAATTAAATTGAAAATGAAGTGAGGGCATTTTCATTAAAAATTTCCTGACTGGAAATGAGACCAAGTTGGACCATTATGTTCACAGTTCAAAAACTGCTTGGAAATTTTAACTTTAACTTGGAAACATTAACTTTTAAAGTCCCGTTTGAATAATCACTAAACCTTTAGTCAGAAATGAATCCACTTTTCCATATAGAAACACTGAGGAAAACATTTATATGAAAAAATATAGTCCAATTTCTGAAAATACAGACCAATTAGTGAGATTTAATTTAGATATTTGTCACTGAGTATGCATCACATATATGTTAGAGCTGATTTACCATTATTTCCTTGTCTTATTTGCAAAAAGAGACTCCTACTTATTGAAATATTACTGAAGAATCTAGCTTTCCCCACAAATTACACACTTTTTGCATAAATGTGCCTAATTACCTGAATTCAGTTTTGATTAGCAGTGTTAATTGATGCAGCTGTGGATGGGCTCTGTTTACCTAAATTACCATGTGCAAACAGCAATACGTCTGAAAGTGAATATGCTAAACTGAAAATACTAATTAGCTAAGACAGATTGTTATTCAAGTCACATCTCAGAGCTTTTTAATGAAAGCCTGAATGTGTCAGGGCTTTATGATATTCAGACAGAAATGTCTATATTACATATGATTTCTAAATTTAATTCATGGGAACAGATGGGATGTCGGCCGGGGTTCTTCGCCATCGCTTCCAGTATTAATGTGAATGTTTTACTCTACTGGAGACATTTTTGAGTGTGTGTATGTGAGAGAGAAAGAAGTGTGAGAGAGAGAGAGGAGGGAGGAACTCATTGTGTGCGTTGACAATGTGCCAGCCAAGAACATCTAACTAGTCTATTTTTGACCAACATATTTGCAAATTATAGCCACCTACTTTCCCAGAATGAAGATAAACAAACTATTTTGCAAATTTAATAAAGCTACATAGTAAGTGTAATAGAACCAAATAACAGAAAGGTTAAACAGATCTCAGTAACAGAGATCTTTTGCAACCACAGATTTTTTGTTTTGCAACAATAACAAAAATATGTCCGTTTTTTATTTAAGAGGAGGATTGGGCTTCGTATTTCAAATTGTTGTAGAAAGGCTGTTGTAGAAAGGCTTTTAATTACATTAACATGTTGTGGAATACAAATGCAAATTATTTTCTCAATTTTATTTAGAACAGTACAGATTTAGGTATTCAGATAACGCACTTAATCTCTCTTAATAGTTCTGTTGGATGCAAAACTGTAAATAAGTTTGAAAGTAGTATAAAAGAACATCTAGAGCATATACATTGACTTAAGTGTTCTTAATATAGATCAGCAGCTGTAGCGTATATGCCCAGTCTTCAATCCATTTATCCTTACTTTTGCTTCAGAGCTTAAATATTCAGAGGTCAGCTCCCATGTGAAACTCAGTAATTCCATCAGAAGCTTTTCCCACAATGTCTTGTCAAAATGCAAAGCAAGGATTATAAGTATTGTTCCTAACTATTTGTACCAAAATAATAGTTACAGTTGTAATGTTCTAATTTTCATATTTGGACAATTCTTGCATAAATGTTCTCAAGGTATCTGTAACAGTTCTAATTCAATGTACGTAGCTATGGTTATAGTTATAAAAAGTGTCAAATCTTTTGACATAAATTGGTCAGAATCTCTTTTCTTGTATGTTTGCGTGTTGCAATGGGGGAACGCTTTTGACTCTGTTATTCCACAGTTATGGTGAATATGGTGAACAGAATTTGGTCTGGTTAGTTAGTTTTGGGAACACTATACTCCTTTTTTGAAAGGTTCAATAGTTCTGGTTTTGGTAAGTTGACATGCAGAGCTGATCGTATATTCTACAAGCAATTATCTAAGCTCCTAAGCTTTATATCTGAATCCTTTAGTCATGCCCTCTTGTACTTCATTGGTGTAGGCTTTTCAGATGGAATATATTCCTAAATAAGTCAGCCACAGATACCCACATTGTTCAGCTGGCAATTAAGTCAGGCTAAAGAGGAGAACAGTAGTGGTGCGAGTCAGGTTTGGACCACTATGATAAAAGAATCACTTCATTCCTGTTACAGTTGCAACATATGAGTGATCCCCTATAATGAACTGTCTCTTCAGTCCAGACATCTGACCTAGTAAAGAGCTTTCATCCTGAATAAATCATATTTATCCAGAGTTCTGAGTCATAACATGTTATATTAGACCATTTAATGACAAGTACTCCACCCGCCTCAACAGAGCTTGACTTCCTTATGCAAGGTGTAGCTGAAAGAGTAAATAAGAAAGAGAAGCATCACGTTCTGGAGCATGGAAAGGGAAAGAGGCAGACACAGAAATCCGAACTAGTTTTAAGATGGAGCTTGAAAAACTGATGAAAAATTTCATCCAATGATTGCTTTCACTAGTAAAATACTGGAATAAATGATTTGGAGACAAGCCCTTCTGGGCAGGTGATGGTCTTCAAGTAGACTGGTAGATGAAAAGAACAGATTAATCCATTGTTTAAAAGAATCTACCAAGGCCTTTTTTCAATGAAAATAAGGTAGCAACTTCCACATAAAGGTCTTAAGAAAGCCAGCACTTGATGCAGAAAATCTCTCCAAACTTTGACCTTTACTCAACCATCATTTGAGAGTAAAATCAGTGAGAAAGGAGTCTGCGGTATTTGCTTTTAGCCTTCAGAATAGGAGTTCAGGCCAGAATCTTAGTGGAAGCAATAGCAGATGAACGATTTGTGAGAACATACAAAACCTAAATGGTATTTCGACCTCTCTGTAACCTTTAATTCAGTTGGTTGATCAGCTGCTACTCAGGGCATCTACATGATACAGCTGCAAAAGTTGGCTTAACATTACAATGGGTTCTCATTTTCATCCAACAAACTAAAGGTGTGTTTGGTATCTTCTGACACCCAAAAGCTGTCACCTGCTGTGTCCAAACTATGTATTCTACAATTTATGCAGAAGATTGCTTAGCAAAGAGATCCAATAATGTTAGTAAGATTGAATAATCTCTTTCTTTAGGCTTTGCACTCTAATTCCAAAATTAGCCACTGTCTTATGAGGTGTGCAGCCAACCCTCAAATAAGAAGGACACAAAAAATCGTGCAGGAAAAAAGAAAAATAGTGTCATGCCTAATTCCCTGTTTTGTTATTATTTCTCAAAAAGAATCTTCAGCAATAAAACTGAGTGGTCATCAAATTCCTATGGAAAATAGATCAATTTTAGTCTATTGGAACAGAAGTGCTTTAAAGCAGAAGACACGTGAAAGCTGTCGATGGAAGCACAGTAATAAAAACATCCTAAGTATACAGGAGATTTGGTTCTGATGAAATGTAACCAACACAAACTGCAGATGTGAACCAAGGAAGAAGAAGAGAAAAGGAGATTCTAGCTCCTCTTCACTCAGGATCACCTTTGCAGGGCTTACATCCCCACATCATGTAGTGACATTACAGCTCTGGTTAGGGGGAAGCCCAGCTAAGAACAGAAATGGTTTCTGGCACTGCTTATATGTATCCTTGTTTTCAACTCACCTATCTGGCTCCTCACTCAACCATTCATGTTGAATTTCACTTTCTTCTTCTACAGCAGAAAGACCAACCTGTTGCTAACGCAGAAAGTCTCTCATCATCTCTTCCTTAAATACTTAAGGTCTTTCTTTTGCCGCATGCAGTCTGCGTCATTGTAATTCTCGTCATACAGCGTTAACTTGGAAGGAAAGATGAGGCACTGTGTTGCGTTGGTTACTGCTCTGTGAATGAGTTGGGTGACTATACATATTGATGCCCTCTGTTCTGATATTTCCACTGGATTCAAGTTTTCTGCTGTTACAAACTCAGTGCAATGTTTCTGGTCATCAAAGCAATTAAAGTGTCAGTATTGGCTCTGTTGGCTACTTCTTTGACTTGCCAAGGTACTTCTCAAAACAAGGAGCATGCTATTGCTGTATTGGGAAATCTCTTTATAGACTGCAAGTCGAAAAGGATCTTCTGCTTTTATAAATAATATTTGACATTTTTCATATCTATCCTAATTTAATATATTGACTTTTCGACATCTGGTCTGCTTGTGGTCTGAGGCAGTCTTTTTGTTATAAGTTTTGTTATAAATTTACAGGAACACCTTACAGTTCACTTACAGGAAAGCACTTACAGTTCAGTTACTCACTTGAACTTTCTTTTAAGTCAGTTTTAGTCTACATCTATTTCACAATTTCTTGTTGCTAAACTAAGTGAATATGTCTGTTCTCCAATGAATCTATATGATTTAAATCGATTAAATGTTTTCCATTTTTGAAGTTAGTTGTATGACATTATGCAATTAACACTCCCCCAAAATAAGAGGAGCATATATAACATGTTCTTTCCCTTTATATTCACATTCCAGCTCCAAGTATTCATTGGTGTGGAGGGTCCCTGTCTAGAACCTCATCCTTCAGGACCCTGTCAGAAGTGAAGTCCTCCAGTCTCTTCCAGGCTCTCTGTCCCCATTCTCGAGGCTCCTTTTCTCTTATACTCCATTTGCTATTTTTACTTTCACTCTGACTTCTGTTTCTGTGCTGTGACTGTATCTTACCTCATCATTTACCCTGGTCCTCTTTCCTCTCTCTCCCTTTCTTCTTATGCTTGGTACACAATTTGCGTAGTTTTGATTTCTCCTGTTGATCATATTTCCCTTCTACTTTAACATCTTTAGGCTGGCCATGAGTTTTTCGCTGGTCTTGCTTTATTACAGTTGCTATTTCTTTCTAATAGCATATGAGTGATGCTATGCACCTGAAAGAAAGATCTTTTACCTTTGATAGGCAAAGCCAGAGTGTGTTAATTGAGTAGGCTACTGTAGACATCTAGAATTACCATCACCAATGGTGAATAATTTTTTCTAAGAGTTTTGTGTCAGCATGGATTTCAAAAAGACTTGTAAAAACCTACTTAATCAACTTTTTCTGTGTAATGTTTTTAATCACGCTCACTTTGCATGTGAAATTTTCCAAATGCTTTTCTCTGCTAGACACTGTCATCTCTCTCCTGCTCAGATTCAGCTTCAGCCTGTTTCTCATCCATCAATTTACTTCATGTCTAAATTACAAGCCACCAGTATATATGTCAAAAAGTCAAGTGCAATAACTGTGTGTTATCTGCAAACTTCCATCAAATCAAGACTAATAACCAAAAATTTCTCTCATCACTGGTCTTTGCATCTACTTTTAAATTAAATTTCCTAAAACTTTCTCTGTTCTTTAGTACAGACTACATCATTCCTGTTACATTTCTGTACATGAATTACAATACAATCTGCTTTTAATCTAAAATTACTTTCAACTATATAAAACTACATAAGATAGTAAGAGAAGTAAAAATAGAGTGAGTCAGTACCGTCTTCTCTGTCAGATTAGAGATACTCTGCTTTTCATGTGGTTGTCTGTGTCTGTGCAGGAGGAATGCTCAGAAAGGAAGACTCAAGCTACGTGAATAAATTCCTTTCTCAGTTAACTCTATTAGCTTGTCAATCACATTAAATTGAAAGTTTTTGTCTTCTTTTAGTCCTTGCACAGCTTCACTCTTACTACATCTTCTCCAATAGTCCCTCATTTATTACTGTTTCCTCTATCTACACTGGCCATTGACGATTAAATCAGTGCTGCTGCAACCTTCTCTTCTACCAAAGATTGTGTACATGTGTTTGTGTAAGTGTGCACATCTGTGAAGCTATGATATATATACTTTGGGCCAGTTCCTATTTCAGACAGAACTGTCATGAAATGAATAAAGCCTCAACGTAAGACAGTAAGTTTTCTTATGTTAGAATCTCTATTAATGAACTATTTCAGGTGTCAGTTGTCAGCTGTGCAAACTGAGAAGTAGAATAAGCAGTATGCATTTTTGCATTTAGTTTAATTCTTTCCAAAGTGTGTATAAACATGCTGACTGGTGCCTGTGTGCCAGTTATGAACAAATCTGTGTGTGGCATTTTTGTGTTGCCATAAACATGGGGAATTTCATGTGGGTGAATATTTACTGTAAGATACATGATTTTTGAATAATGGCTTTTCCAAGCCTGCAGACTCTCAGAAGGAAAGTTGCATACCCACATAAAAATATGTCTAAGTGCATTTAGACTAGTGAAAAGACCTGTCTGAAAAGTTGTGTTTTGCATTGCGTAGTGAATATGTTTCTACCTGTATTTGGTATACTCATATGTGTATGCATTTACAAATGCATAGCCCATCAAAATGGCTGCAAAGATCATGCTGGAAATTTATAAAAACTCTCACCACATCTCTCTTCTTTTTCTTGCCAATTCCACTTTGGGTGACCATTGTTCCAAAATTTGGAGCATTTTCCAACAATTACCAATGTCTTTTTGCAAATAACCTGCAAAAAAGTTATTTTTCTCTGAGATGCAAATTTTCTGTATGCTTATTAGTCTCCAGAGTAGTATCAGATCATGTTTAAATTGGAGACTATTTTTATGTTAATCTTCTCTCTGGGTATGAGAATGGAAATTGTACTTTTGGAAAGAAGGAAGAAGGCTCAGCCAGATTCCCAGTGGAACAAAATATTTCCTTCCAAGCACATGAGCTCTCAGATGTGTGAAATAAAATCTTGATATTATCATTAGTTAGCCTTTTTTTCAGTTAGGTTGTATAACTTTAAAATGGTTTTGCCATGATTGCCCTTTTCCTTTTGGACCCACGCAACTTAAGTCTGCCTTCAACAATGTCAGTGTGGTATAAAATGTTACACACAATCTTAATTGTTTCCCCATTTCCTCATTATAGTACAAACTTTGATTCCTCACTTGTACAATATATTTCTCTGTAAGCTCTCTTTCATCCCTTTAAAAAAGTGTGTGTCCTTGCATGTGTGGAGGACAGATAAAAGGAAGTTTTTAGGCAAGTGACTTTGTTTCTCTTTCATTTCCAACTTCTGTTTCATCTGGATTGGCTGTAAGGCCTCTGAGAGAGCAAAATGAAGAATGTGGTGGGTTCTAGTCTGTGCTGCAATGTGGTGCTCTCAGCCGGGGGCTTCAGGTACTACTGTGATACAAATAACGAAAAATATTAATGCATTCATAAAGATAGCATGTCATGGAGGAGAGGCATAAATATCAAGAGTACCATTTTAAGTGTCGTGCTTGTTTGTTGATGACAAATGTACTGTAAGTGAACAAATAATGAAATGTCACAAGGCTATTGCGGACAGCTAAAAATAGTTTTTAACTGAATGGGAGGCTCTTCAGGGCAACAGGCATATCCACCCTTGCTTGTACAGTACAAAGTACAGTAACTCCTTGGTCCTGACCATTCACTCTGGGCCTTATTTGTAATATAAATATTACATATTTATAGATGTATATGTATTTATATACACACATAACTGAAAGGTTGGTTTTGCTTGACAAAAAAGGGAATCCAACAAAAAGAAAGTGCATATTACTGCTGGCCTCGCTTTGATCTGGCTGGAGAGGGGTCAGTGCTCTTTCAGCTCAGAGAGCCAAAAGCAGTTCACCAAATCTGTGTTAAAAAAATGATCAAACTCCTAAATTAACAGTAGACAGTAAAGAAAGCCCGGCCTTAAAAACTGGTTTTCTTACCATGACTACTAGGTTTAAATGATTTTAGAGTTAAATTTTTGGAATAGAATCCACAGAGAGTGAACTTCACTTGGAATGAAGTCTGAGGCCTAAAAAAGACATGCATCTTTTAGCAATACAAAATTTAAAAAAGAAACCTGTGGTGTCTGTGTTGCATTATATAAACTTTACATCGCTTGAGGAGATGACGAACAGCATGAGGAGAACCTTGGCTGCATCTCCATTATACTTTTGTAGGGCAGCCAAGCAGTTTATTCACCCATATGTTCTGGGTTCCAAAATCAGTTCTAATAACAAAAACCAAATGTACAAAAATCGAGATTCAGTTTTGTTAAATAATTATTTACAGTGTGTACAACTTGGAGAGGATTCAAGAATACACTGAACGATTATTTCTGGCTGTTGGTTTAAATAGTACTCTTGAAAAATAGATGAAAGGCTTAAAGTTTGAAGTGCAATGCCCAAATCATTAAGGACTGTGTTTCAGAGAATGCTTTTAAAACAACTGCTGATTGGAAAGATATATTCACTTTTCATGTCGGAAAGACAGAAGACTTCATGTGTTAGCAGCTGTTGATGATGCAGATATTGAAGTTTGCATTCTCCATGTGATCAACCAACATTGAATTCAACAATTGCTAGTTGAAATGCTGAGAGAAAAAATCGGTTATAAATTATTCCTGTACCTTTATATACATTTTTAGAGATCCCTTCATTAGTGACTTTCATAACAAGAAAAGATTTTCTCTTTCTTTCTTCCCACTAAACATGCATAAAACGTAATCTCTTTCTGCTGCAGTACATACAGTATTTTAATTGCACTTCATTGTTCCCAAACCTAATTTGTTAGAAGTTTATTTTAATGATATTAGAGCTGGGAGCTGAATCAGTGTTCACATGAGAGAATTTGGCAAGCTAGACTGTTATGCATAGTAAATCCACAAGTTCTTTTTTTTTTTTTTCCTTATGTCTTTAAGAAGGTCTAATTTATTTTAAGAATGAGTTGGTATTTAACACATAAACATTACATCTAGTAAGTGTACTACAACCTTTTTTGAGAGTGCAAAAACTGACAGGTTCGAAGTATACACATCATAGAGTGGCTTTTAAGACAGAGCAAACGGTTAGTAAATGTTTAACTGACACAGAATCATAGAATCACTTATGTTGGAAAAGACCTTTAAGATCATCAATATTCAGACGTATTCTGAAGAATGCAAAACTGGCTTAGCTGCCCCAATATGATGTAAGAAGCTGGAATGTTTTCTGTGCTTTCATTGACAACCTTTCCACATTGAGCTTAAAAGGAAAAAAAAAAAAAAAAGTCATCAGCCTTTTCCAGTAGCTAGTCCATTCAGAAAGGAGAAGACCTGTTGGAGTACTTGGAAGTAATAAAACTGGTAGCTACCAGCCGACTGTACTTATTGGAGTTAATCTTAGTAACAATACTCATATCCATCCCTCAAGCCTTTCCTCCTTACTCCTTGTCTGTATGATAGTTACCTAATTCTTTTGTGTGCACTATATAGGTGAGCAACATGGCTTGCTGCAGGTTGAAGTGACACTGGAGCTTATTTAAAACTAGGATTGTGTCTGGGACATGCTCTATAGCCAGCTTTTTGTTGGTTTTTTTTGTTTGTTTGCGGTTTTTTTCTTTTAAGAAGCGTGGTACAGCTTGGGCATCTCTGCTGATCAGAATAAAATTGAAGAGTGCACGGGCAACCTCTAGACTTGGTAAAACTGAAAGGAGAATCCAGCCCTTCCTCAAGTCCTGTGAGGAGTCTGGCTGTTGGTCAGGGTAGACAAATGGGGTTTCACTTTTATATGTGTGGGGCAGAGGGGGTTTGCATCTGAAATGAAGGGGATGATGCATTCAAGTCAGCTAATGAAAGACGGACAGGGAATACCTGCCTTGTACCTCGCGGGGGTATGTGCTCCCAATAGAAAGTAGAGTTTATTGTGTGGATTCCCATTTTTTGATTGGCTACAGTTAAAATCACATGCTGAACAGATTTCAGTAATCCAGTGTTCACAAGACAAAGGCAGCTACAATTTCTGTCATTGTTAGGACACAGGACTGGGAGGTCTTTATTTTCAAATTTAATATTTACAGAAGTCGCAGTCTCCTGGTCATACACAGAAAGACAAAAAGAAAGAAACCCTACCAGATCACTGCTGTGGTGCAATCCTGTTACACCAACTGGCATTCCACTTGGGTCACAACCCTATAGATTTAAAGGCTGGAAAGGAGAGAAGTGTGATTTCTGCACCTAAGCAAAAAACTTGTGGTTGAACTGTGAGATATTGCTTAAAAATAGACCCTGATTAGAAGTAACTGAAAATTTCTCACGTTTCTGAGCAATCTGTTTCAGTGGTTAACTAACCTTATTGTTACAGTGAGAGTTAGCAATAATTTGAATTTTGTGTAATTTTACCATCAGCATGGCAAATAAAAGCCACAGATGGGAGGCAAACAGTCTTATAAAAAGGGGGAGAGTGTTGTCGCCAACGTGTGAGGGTTAGATAGGATCAGCTTGGCTCTCTCTGGATAGAGCATCATGAGCTAGTTGTCTTATCAAAGTCCCAGTTTCTCCCACATATTTGTGGGCTTAGATAGAGTGAGAAGGATGTCATACTGAAAATCTTAGAGACACTCTTTCCATTCTTTAAACGGTCTTTGAATCCTGGTTGATTTGAGAGAAGAGACAATATGCAAGGTCATGCAGCGTCACTTCCAAGAAGCTGGATAAAATGTCCCATGCCACTGTTATGAAATGATCAGCAAGGGGAGAACAAAACCACCAAAAAGCAGAATCCCTTTTCCCATGGGAACTAGAGCTGTTGAATCTAAAGCCAAGCCAGCATGTCCTTACTGGTGTTACTCAGGCCCTCCTGCTATCCTTCCCTTCTACATCTGGTATGATGAATCAGGAGTTAAGTTACTTGTCTGTTAACACATGCTGCTCTTGAGAAGACAGGGAGAAAAAAAAAAAAAGAAAGAAGGGAGGGTCTTGCAAAAATGGAATGAGGTGGCATCACATTACTGTGTTGTAAGTGGCATCAAAATATGTTGGAGGAATATTCTTCGGAAAATTCAGTCTCTGACATTAGTCTCTGACATTAAATGTTTGTGTCTTGAACATTCCCTATTTTCACAATAAATAAGTTTCTTTTCTGCAAAAAGATTCATAGGGTTCATGAGTTCATCTTAGCTTAGATCAGGAGGATGACAGAACTTAATTTCTCTGTCCCTCCTTCTGTTGGAAAAAAGAGGAATAAAAATCAAAATGTTGTCATGTTGCCACAGAAACTGGAGGGTTCCTCTGTAGTTACACATCTGTGATCTTAAAAAACTAAATTCCTATTCTGTTTCAGCATCATCCTGAAGCTGACAGTGGGAGTCTGATTAAAAAAAAAGAGTAGTAGAGTCTAAATCAATTGTTATCAATGTAGTATGTGATTACCTCTCCCCAGCCCCCGTTCCATATATGCAGGTGCACATGTGTTCTTTCGAAAGCTTCCTAAATTGTTGAAGAAAGTGTTATGTTTAAATGGTCCGTGTATCTTTTCTATTGGGGAACAGTCCCATTTAAATTTAAAGTATCAGCTTCCATTAGCGGAACAATTCCCCGTGCTTTTTGTTCCTCGCTACAGCTAAGCCTTTCTGATTTCCTTTCAGAGCTATAAAGTTCTGGAGGAGTGAATATATATGCAACTCTTCTGCTGCAATTTCTTGTTACTCTCTGAATGTATGGGGCTTGAGGGGAGGGAACATGACCATATGGAAATGGCTTTCTTATCCGAGTGGAAGCAGTTTTAGTCAGCTTTCAGGCGGGCTTGATAAACATAATACAGTAGAAGAACTCACAGAGCCGTACTTTAATGGCCATTAAAATTGCCTCTGCAGTGCATTTAGAGCCAGGATACAGTGAATACTGATGTTTGCATCATGAATGGAAGACAAATGTCTTCTGAGCAGAAGAAAATCTAATGTTAATTAAACTTTTCCAGGGGTTGGGGTGGATAATTCTGCTTTTGTGTTGTTAAATCTCCTTTGATTTTAATTGCATGACAAAAAAATTGACTGTAAGTGTAATGTTAGCAAATGTTCATATTTGATTACAAGCATTTGTGTGGCTAAGTCAAAGAATTAAATGCTTTTAATTAGGGTGGGTTTGGGTTTTGGGTTTTTTTTATTTTTTTTTTTTCTTGGTTGGGGTTTTTTTGTTTGGGTTTTTTGGTTTGGTTTTTTTTTTTTTCCCCAGGACAGCTACATTGATAACAAAGCTTGTACTGTCAGTATGCTGAAGGTCATTTTTATAACCTGTTCAGTGAGAACTGCTCCTCTTTAGGTGAAAAGAAAAATCAACTAAGCATATCCAAAATTGTCTAGAAAATCCTATTACACTTACTGAATTTCAGTTGTATATTTCATATTCACATGGAATTCAATGAATACTCAGATCAAATATGAAAAATTGTAGCAAGTTTCCAATGATATGCACAGGGTGTTTTTTCCCCCCCTTTTGTGGCTGACTGAGAGAAACAAGGCACATTCTTCTCAGAGATGGCAAAGGATAAACTGAAATGATTAACATTAAAACATACGTAATACTGTGATATGTTTTAGATCTGGAAACAAAGGTAGGATATGTCTTATCCATCTGTCTTGCCTCCCTGTGCATCTGTCTGTCTCTCTAAAGCAAGTCAATAAAAATGATTAGAGCTGGCATCTCACAAATGTACACCCTTAAACCATGAAGCAATAATACTGTGGAGGAAATTTTTTTCTGACCTTTTCAAATTACAGCCAACTGTCTAGGGAATTTCTCAGTGACTAGAGGTAATAAGGTTCAATCCGTTTTGCTGGTTGGCTTCAAATTTAGCTCCTCAGAAGCCCTAACTTATCTATTCTTTTTATCTTGGCCTTGGCATCTATTCAGTACAGTAATCCATGCATCTAATCTTTTTTTTTTCTCCCCTCTCAGGTTTAGCTGGTGGATCACATTGTGAAATCTGCAGCCATGAAAGGCCCTCCATTTACTGCACCCTTCAAAACGAAATATTAGCATGGGAGGCTAAGCTGGTATGTTGCCTTTGAGAGGCTCTTGTTGAATTTAATTAGCTTTTAGATTTCATCTCCATCTCACATCTCAGCTTTCACTATTGTATGTGATTTAGGCTTCAGTGGCTTTCATTATTTAAAACTTTTCCAACTTAGCTGTGCCACTTCAGAATACCGAGGGGGAAAATAAAGTTTAAAGTTCATTGTCTTAAATTGATTTCTGTTTAGTTTTTATGATGTGAGCTCAGAAACAATAGAGAGACAGCCTCCCAGTAAGTTAGTGAATCATTCAAGTGAGAAAGGCAAGCAGGCATTTGTGCATGGCTTGTTTCTCATTGTACTTCATGAAGTAAAACTGGAAACTGGTAAAGAACATTTTTAGCAAAATATTTATTAGAGTATTTTGATGTAAAAGATTTTTATTTTATTTTTACTTTTTACAATGCTTTCTTTTCAACTCAGTTGGATATCTGGTTTCATTTTTGTGACTTACACAGGGTATTATGGAGTAGTGACTTCAAATTCTGGTTCACAAGTAACTCCAGGACAGCATGAGGAGAGCTGTCAATAAGAAATGGTAAGCTCTTGGCGGTTAACTTACTCCCCATATGGTTAGGACCTAGAGATTCGTTTCATTGCAGGCAGGGGAAAGTAATAAAAACTGGCCTTTGCTGCTGTCACTTGTCCAGAGTATTAAGTCTGTGTTTGGTTATATCTGATGTGCTATTGAATGACCAGCAGAATATTGAAAGTACGTGCATATCAAAAAGCACCTGTAAAACACTTGCTTTTAATCATGAAGAAATGTATTGGAAGACATATGCAGCTAATTTACATAGAGTTTCAAAGCAAAGCAGTAGCTACAAAGAAGTTGGTAAAGATACGTGGTGGGTTTTTTTAGTTTTTCCTGAATTAATCTTCATTTTGATTCTGCCTTCTTAAGTGTAGGGAAACATGGTCAGGTGGATAAAGTACACTAACTGGGAGTTTCTAGATCTTGTCCCTGTATGTAAATGGGCCTCTAGTAAGGCTGTAATGTTTGTTGAGTCACTTAATCATTTCGCACCATAAACTTGGCTTCTGTGAAAAGCTGTCAGTTACTACTCAGCAGAGGATGAGCACAGGGTGCAATGTAACTATTTCACTGTCTTTAATTGATTCAGCTGAAATAAAATAGGTTCATTTTTAATCAAAATATATTGTGCACCATTGATATTAGCAATGTTAAATGTGGGATACTCAATTATCTGAAGGCCAGTCATATGCCTAGAAGTTGGCCACAAAATTGTTAAGAATATCTTTAATTCTGAATTAACCTAGGGAAAACAGTACCGCACATTGGCAAGCCTTCTCACATTCACAGTTATTCGTTTACTGTCCTTACTGTCACATTGCAAAAAGGAGTGTTGCTAAATGGACAGATGCAGATATATTTTTAAGCAAGCAGGAATAACCATTTCAAAATTCCTTTACTAATTTAGTACAAAAGATAACGTACCTAAATTGGCAGTATGCTCAATAGTGTCTGTTTCAGAGATAATATGAAAGGACACATTTTGAGCATACACAAACACACAGCCTGGTACTAAAAGTGTAGTCAGTTAAATGAATGTTTCTGTGGATGTGTTCATTTACTCTCACATCTGGGAAGCTCCAGTGATAGATGTAGAGTTACTTCTTAGTAGAACAGTTTTGCTGTTCTTAATTCTACAAGAACTAGGCTTCTCCTAGCACTCCAGAATCCAGGTTGGCCTCCAGATATGGAGACCAGTAGCCCAAAAGGGTCTATAGTTTGCCAAGTATATCAGAGGACTGAGAAATGCCTCGTGGAAGTAGCAAGTTTTAGCATCTCAAAGCAATGACACTGTTGTTGGCTGTACGTATGTTATCTTCTTACAGTAGGTGCTTGAAATATGTATAATAAATACCCCTCATAATATTTCAGGCAGAAATACATAGGAATGGGATTATTTTGAATGCAAGTAGGATATCAAGATGGCGGCAGTATGAGTTTTCTTTCACTGAGCAAGTTCTTGTTTCCAGGATTCTTTCTAATTCGTAATCCTGAATGCTGGACAGAAGCAGTTCTGTCGACAGGTCTTTCTATCATACTGATGGTTTTTTAACTCATAAGTTTCAAAAGTAAATTTGAACTAATAAGGAGAAAGGATTTTTCTTATTTATTTATTTAAGTTCATCACAGTATATGTTACATGAAAGGAACTATGTGGTGATACCTAAATGTTTATATTTCATTCATTGGGGTGTTTGTGTACCAGTAGTTATGACCTATGGACAACAGTTGAGCTAAATGTGGTGTTGTCCACTTGGAATGTAGTTGAGTATCTTTTCCTTTGTCAAAGCCAAGCCTTCTGGATCACTGAGGGTCCTGAAACCTTTGAACTATATTCTGATTTTTGGTATTACTGGGGAATACCAAAGTCTTCTTTGCAAACTAAGCCATCCTTGAAAGTAGCTGATTAAAAAAATAAAAATAAACAGAACTATTTTTCAGATCAAACATACTACATTATGTCTTATAGTGGGAAAAGTGACAACAGAAGTCCTGATATTTGTCTGGTTTAATGTCTTCATAGCTTTTCCTTCTATTCTGTCATTCCTGATTTTTATAAATTGGAAGTCCAACAATAGGAAAACAAAATGGGTGCCAGGGATAGGTAGATGCAAAATGGTGTTTCAGCTTTGCTCTTTTTCCTCAGTTCTTAGAAAATATCCCATTTAACAAATCTTTATGAGAAGAAAATTCTGTAGAGTCAAAGTAACTCCCATCCATGCATCAGTGGTGTTAAAATGGGAGATTGCATTGTGCACATCAAAGGGATTGTGTGAATGTTATTGATACACCATTCTTTATTGTTCTGTGTTATTTATATTTTCATCATTAGTCTATAAAGTCTTAATAATTAGGTTTCTAATTTCCCAGAAAAAACACATTAATTTATTGAACTGGCTGAAGGGAAAAGAACAAAAAAAAAAGCTGATCAATCTGGCATTGTAAGTTAATAGTATAGAACAAAGCATAGTCATAATTAGTTGAGGAAAGGACTTTCCTTGTTCATTCCAGTTTATGATAAAAACTCCCTCACCAAAGTGACTTAGAAAATAATGCATTCAGACTGAGCAGAATTACCGCCTAGCAGATTCTATTTATCTGTAGCTTAAAAAGCAGCTGCGTTTTTGTAAAAAGCAATGAATGTGGCAGTCCTACTTAAAGGTAGAAGAAAAAGAACACCCCTTGTTTTGTAATAAGGGGATTTTCAATTTAAAAGAGAGAGAGAGCCTGTTGTGTGAAGTATGGTTATTACATTCACTGTGTTCTATCTCACCCACCAGGAGGCTAATAACGAAGGAGTCAGTGAAGGAGACCAATGCCACGAGGGTTATCTCGCAGCCCCAGATGCTGGATAAGTTGAAGGAGGCAGAATCGCTTTTGGATGACATTCAGGAAGGCCTTGAATGATTATTTGGCAAAGAAAAGGCTATTCTTTCCAAGGTAAACAGTCCATTTCGTCTGTCTGTTGTCGGTGTTGGTGTAAAATATGTTTCTATAAATACCTCTAAAGTTCATTTTTTATCGTTTTTCAGGTTTTTTCTCTCGATGCAGCAACGATCTCTCAGGAATCCTTTCTGAGACAAAGAATCCACTCCATGTCCAACCACACCTAAGGAAATGCTTTGAAGGAATTGCCAAGCTCACTTTTAATCATGAGAAAGAAATTACCCACATGGAGTCAGCAGAAAATGAAAAAGTAGAGATCGTGCTGCGAATAATTCCAGCAAGTGCCAAGGGGCTAGTTGAGAAATGGCTTCATGAGGTGAATATCTTTAGCTCTTACTTAGGGTTTAGTTACTGTATAATCATTTTCTCTTTTAGGAGCAATGAATATCATAAGCATATTTCCTAACTAAATGGCTCTCTGACTATTTGTCAAGATGTTGACAGATTTCAGCCTTATTGTTGTTATTTATTGCAACTAATTTAGCATCTGCAAACATGCTGAAATTAATTCTAATAGGAAGCTCTCAGAGTCAGGCTGTCAGCAGAAGTGGGTCTGTGTCTGAAACCATATATGTGAATATATGTTTGAGTCTACATGTATGTGTTTTTGTGCTTTCATGGTGTAATGTCTGTAGTTCAAGAGGATAACATTTAAAAAATAATGAGAGAAATGTAAGAATTTGAATGCTTCCCACCCTGCAGAGTGTCCCATTGTGTTGGAGTGGTTTAATTTCCAATCTTCTTAACAAAAGGGAAGAGAAATTATGTCACTGATAACACCCTAACCTTTCCCCTTTGGGCCTCTCATGCAAATTCATTGGTTTCAGTACAAAATTAGTTTGGTGACCTTTTTTTGTCCGCTTTATTTAACCTTCCTCTGCCAGTGGAGGAAAGGGAACGGGCCCTTCCCTTGTTTTTTGTTTCTGGGCCAAAAATCCATTTTCCTTCCTACGTGCTTCCCTTTCTCATGGGGCAGGATCATCCCCAGGAATGCCACTTCCCCATCACCTGCTGATGGTCTTGTCCTTGGTGGCTTGTCCCCCTGTGCCCCTCATGGGGCTGCCAGCAGTGAGGGTAAGCGTCGGGGACCAGCACCCAGCTCCAGTGGGAGAGTGAAGTGGGAGCCAGGGGACCACTATTTTTATACCCAGCTAATCCAGGAGAGGCTGGGGGGGAATCCCTGGGCAGCGAAAATGGAGCAGGCAGTGAGTTGGAGAGGTTTGCCCCCATTATGTATCGTGTTTCTGCTGGCTGGGTGAGTAACGCCAAACTGCTCAAGTCCTCTCATGAGTCCCCATTGCCCACATAATGGAGCCATGTGGCAGCAAAGTGCCAGCTTTGGACTGAGCCCCTTTTAGAATTGACTGCAAGCAGTTTAAAATGGTCCTTCTGCAGCATCATTCAGGGCAGGGAAGGGAGGAAAACAGGGCAAGATTTAGGCAAGCCCAAACACTACCCACCGTGTTCTTCATGTCAAGTCACTAGCTTGGTTTTTGGACTAGTTTTGAACACAAAGTTATTTTAGTAGCCCCCCCAAAAAAAACAAAAAAAGAAAAAAAAAAAAAAAAAAGAGGAACTGCAGTGGGTAAGTAGCAGTCCTGAGGTGTCCAGAAAAAGCCCAAATTCTCAGTACACCAAGCCTGCAATTTACTTATATACTTTTTAGTTTTCACCTTCTCCCACAAATGAAACAGGGTTGGAGAAGGTGAGCAGCTGTGTTTATTTTAATACATCTCATTTAACCCTCACCTAAAAACAAATTGGAAGGTTTGGGAGTGCATTAATCTGGACCCAATTAGTGTTTCTTTCTCCCTCAAAAGTGCAACCTGAGATTAATGAATATAAACTAGAGTTTCATATGCAGTCTTTAAATCATTTGCATGTTTTATGCATGATAATTGAATTTATTTATGCACTTCCTTTCATTTAATGATTTCTTGCTCTTTTCTATGCTATCAACATTATATTATGCAAGAAATAGGGTTTGGTAGGCAAGAAAGGATAGCAGTATATAAATCAAACCTGAGTTAATTTTTAGTTCTAGTGTCAAAAGTATATCAGAATTAATATTGGTACCATGCCAGTGGGGTTACATGGTTGGGAAAATGTCAAATATTTTTGGTAAAGCAGAAGCTTTTAGCTTAACAAGACATTTCTGATGAAGCTTAGTTTGCTTGCAAGTGTACAAGAAAAATTATTTTCAAATGGCAGTTAAATTATTGTATTGACTTTTCAATGACCCTAGAGACTTGCGTTTCAACTTGGCCAATTAGTAGTAATAAGAAGATGAATAGTAATTACATTAATAAATAACTGTTTTCAGACCAGGACCTCGGTATCATAGTCTGGCTTAGAAAATAAGGGTATATTATAATTTGTCTCATTTGGTCTTTCATCAGGAGAAATATGGACTTTGGAGCTATAGTAAATTTATCATAGCCAAGAAGGTAGAAGTCCTAGGGATGAGTGAGTCATATTAGCTAGCAGCTCTGTGGTAGTAGCTGTTTCAGTGCCATAAGCAGGGAATTTTGCTTTGTTTCTCCCATTAAGCTCAGATGTCTTAAAGATGTCTTAGTGATGGAGTCTGATTTTTTTATAATGCATGCCAGGAAGCTACTATGGGAAATAGTTTTAAAAAGATGCTGGTAGTGGTGCTTTCATAGCTTTAATCTATACCAGTTTCTTTTGTGTCTTTTGTCTTTCCTTACGTGTTGAAAGATGTATGTGGAAGTGATATTTTTCTGTGGTGTCCTGTCTTTTATCAGTGAATTAAATGGTTGTGTCTTGTGATTGTTTCTTGATTCTCCTAGGTAGGAATGTGTTTAAAGGCTAAAGCTCTGTTAATTTGTGATGTAACCATTTCAGTGTCTTTCTTGTCATTGAAATGTAGTTTAAAATGTTTAGTAATGTAGCATGAAATCATTGGTTAGTTTTGGAATGGTGGTGAAATCATGTGAAGAAAATAAGTATTGCATCTGATCAAGATAAATTCACTCTAGTGTTTTATGGCTTTTTATTCCTATGTGATAGTAATAAAGTCTCATGTAGGGATGGAAGCCATGAAATACATTGTGAAAAATCATCAACTCAGATGGGGCCATCAGGATAGCATGCTGTAGTTGTAGAGTTATTGAGAATGATTGGAAGATGGTTTAGTATGTCACCACGTTGACTACCATGTTTTTCCATTTTGTTTCTTCATCCTTCACCCACGTAGTTTGATGAGAGGAATCAGTTTGTAATGAGCTGATCCATCTTTACATCAGTGTTCAGTGTTTAAATTGTTCATACATCTTTCATTTTCTGGCAAAGATAACACTGTATATGAAACACTAAGCTAAGAATTTAATATAGCTAATAAACACAAGCCAAAATTAATACAAAGAGAAGCCAATGAATTTCTAAATGCTTAAAAATTAAGAAGGAATCCAAGCAAGGTCTACCCTGTTAGCAAGTGGTCCAGGTTCTTTATTTCCATGTTGGAGAGCAAAACTGAGAGATGATCTGGGGATTAAAAAAGAATTCTTTTCCCTGCTTACATGTCTTTCTGAAAGTGCATGATCTTTTCTCTCTCTGGAACTGAGATAAAGGCTGACAGTCTTGGGGGCAGAAAACAATTTCTGACAATTCCCTTACAGTGCTGCCATTCCACGTATTGCCTTACTGCTCTGGCTGCTTCGTTCTTGGGTACCAATTTCCTTTGGGAATATTTTGGGGAATGTTATTTATTCTGATACAACTATTTATGATTTTTCTTCTGTATTCTTTCTCTGAAGCATATGTTAATAAAACATTATTGATTTTTTGGTACTTTGACTCCTCTGTTATTTCTCTCGGGTGTGAACTTTTTGTCTGCTAAAAAGTACTTTCTCATTATTGTAACCAAGGAAAATCTCCTGGTGAAAAGCCCCAGCAATAATTAGGCAGGAAGCATATTTTCCCTTTTATTATAAATTTAAATTTCTGATTTAAATCAAATAGCACACAGAGAATTTAACCTTGATTAAATTCACAGATGTTGTGTGGCAATTATTTCTGTCTTTCTTGGGTTTACAAAGATGGTAGATATTGGTTTGCACCAATGCTGCCATGTGAAGAAAAATTTATAAAAAACCTGTAAAACGAGTTACCTTCAAACTCCAATTAAAAGGCAAATTATTGCCTTCCCTATGTTTTAACAAAATTAGTCCCGAGAATATCCAGGATGTACTGCCAAGAGAATAAACTGGGCTTATTTTTCAACTTTATATTTGGCTAAGATAAAAATCGCTTTCATCATTTGCGCCCAAAAGTTTTCAATATATACTTTGGAAATTACTCTTCAGAAACCTGGGACAAAATTCTTTAAATAGTTTCAAATGGGCTCCTGTACTGTTTTTCTCTGTTTCTCCCAGTTCAAAGTGTATTGTTGCCACTCCTAAATAATATGCAATTCATCTTTACTGCAGACTGTACTTTGAAAAGTCGTCTACAGTCATAGAATCATAGAATCATTTAGGTTGGAAAAGACCTTTAAGATCATCCAGTCCAACCATTAACCTAACATTACCAAGTCCACCACTAAACCTGTTAAGGGTGGAGGAGTAATTTCATGTTTCCTGGCTTGGTGGCTGCATTATTTTTTAATGAAAATGAAAACTAGGAATCATTAAGATTGGAAAGGATCTGTAAGATCATCAGTCCAACCATCAACCCAACACCACCATGCCCACTAAACCATGTCCCAAAGTGCCATGTCTACCCGTTTTTTGAACACTTCCAGGGATGGTGACTCCACCACCTCTCTGGGCAG
Organism: Pelecanus crispus; assembly: GCF_030463565.1. Lineage (NCBI taxonomy): Eukaryota > Metazoa > Chordata > Aves > Pelecaniformes > Pelecanidae > Pelecanus > Pelecanus crispus. The sequence continues at coordinate 53,518,124 of NC_134643.1, forward strand.
CCTGTTCCAATGCTTGACTACTCTTTCCGTAAAGAAATTTTTCCTAATATCCAGTCTAAACCTCCCCTGGTGCAGCTTGAGCCCATTTCCTCTCGTCCTATCGCTAACTACATGGGAGAAGAGACCAACACCCACCTCACTACAACCTCCTTTCAGGTAGTTGTAGAGAGCGATAAGGTCTCCCCTCAGCCTCCTCTTCTCTAGGCTAAACAGTCCCACCTATAGAGTATATTTTCAGTACTGTATTTTGTCTCCAAATTACTTCCAGAGTCAAATGTTCTACAAGTCCAAGTACTTCGTTTAAATGCCAAGCCAAACAGCTGAGCATGGGATCTTAAAGGAAAGCGGAGCTCTTCTCCTGTATGTCAACACCAGTTTGGAAGGGCTCTACCAACCAAAAATTAAGTTCTCACTTTAAGCAGTACCAACCCATTAATCTTTCTAGATTACCTCCTTTGCAATGCTGTTGTTTTCAACAAATTTACACAGGTGTGACTGGAACTTGTTAAATAACTTATTGTTAACAGTTGAGGAGAAGCCAGCTCACTCTCCTATAGTAGTTCTGGCTCTGCAGTGGTCAAAGGAAGCTAACAAGTACTGTGCATTTTAGCAGAAACTACTCTGAAAATACAATAGACATATTTTCTGGATATGTTGATGCTGGTTTTAAACCCTCGGGTAACCTGGTATAAATAGGTTGAGGTACTTCGCTTTATTAGCACAGCATAAACTTCACTGTGCACACGATTGCCTCTACCTTGACTAATAGTAAGGATTAAAGGAGGAAACTCAGAATTGAGTTTCAAAAGGCAGGTTTTGTCACTGAGGCCATTGTCATACCTGTATTTTTTGTGGAGGGCATCTACTGGTACAATCCGGTGTGATATGTTCACTCAGGGAATAATATACATGCTTTCTATGATCTGAAGGAGCTTTGGCCAGTAAAGTAAAACTTATTCCCACTTCCAATAAATTATACAGAGTGCCTGCCTGACCATATGGTCACTGACGTGGGCTTACTCTGCCTGTGTTTCTAGGGTGAGGTGGTGAAAATACAAGATTTGGCGCTGTGTCATGCTAACGCAGCTACACTGCTTTGTGTCTGCTGAGAGCAAACCTTTTCCCTTGCAGCATGAGCAGGACCAGTTCATGTCTGCTGTAACAAGGCCTTTCAGCATATGTGTAGGAGGTTTCATCTTGCCAACTCTATTTGTCCCATTTGCCTAATGAAATATAGAATAAGACTAAAAATTTAAGCATGGCTTTTGGAAGCTGCCTAAATAAAGTCAGTGTTCTGGTTTTCCAAGCAGAAGTCGCAAAGCGGTGCGCTGAGATATATGGAGAGAGATGTCAGGAAAGTTACAATCCTCTGAAATAACATCAGAACTAAATATATCCCTGTACACTAGGCACCAGAATGGCCTAACAGTGCTATTGCACTTTGATACCTTTCTTCATGGTGTTTCTGCTGATGTAACTCCACTGACTTCACTTCATAACCAACTCCAAGTGCCATGGGTGTTCGACGCAGGAGTTAGTGAGCAATGACCTGTTCTGGAGTAGTCACACCTTAAACACATTTTTGGTTTTCTGATGTGTTTTTCTTTTGATGTTGGAAGAGAGAGGGTTGGTTTGGGATTTTTTTTTTTTTTCTTTGTAGTAGTAGTTCATCCATAGAGATTGTAGATACCTTCTTTAGTCTATTCTTTCCTGAAAAATTTTATTATTTCTACCCTAATTATTTTCCTTTCCCCCTGCCTCCAGGGTGGAACTGATCTATTTATTTCCTTTTTTTCTGAGCAAGGAATATGCTTTCTTATGAATCCTGCAACATGACATCAGAAATACCTCTTTGAATTATGTGTTATAAGAACTTGACAATCAAAGTTTTAAGTGACACCTTGCCATGATGGTGAAGAGAGTGTTTTTCTTGTCAGTGTCAATTTAAGTAAAAAGTGTGTGCATGTATGTTTAAAATGTAGTCACTTGTCAGAAAAAAGCAAGGTCTTGTCACAGAGATGAAATGTTAAAGTTACCACTTTGTTTAATATTTTGTAAATGTCCATATTGTATGTGTTCTTTATTTATTAACAGTCTGAGTCAAGAGCAAGACAATATGCTACTTTTATGCCTTCAAAACAGTGTCTTAGGTAGTGTACATGCCAGCTTTCAGGAGAAGCAACCTCTTGGAAATCTCAGACCCAAGCAGGATTTCATAAGTCTTTCTAGGACAATGCAAACAGCTTGAGTGTCACCTATGAAAGGGTGCAAATCTCTGAAAACAAGCGTAATGTGTTTTCCAAGGCTGGGAACATAAAATGAAGGGCAGTTGTTTTCCGCTGGAGCTAGCTAGCGCTTTAAAGCTGTCTTCAAGGGTAGCATCATGGAGAATAAATTACAGCAATTCAATCTGGATGTAAGAAAGGCTTTGTTAACAGTTGGGGAGGGCCATGCACTGGAGGAAGAAGAGAGGTTTGCAATAGCTGTATAAATATAAAATTGGAAAGGCTATTTCTGGAGACTGGCACTTACCTATTCTCCTAGCGCTACCATTGTCTTGCTGATGTGAGTGTCAGTTGACTCTTCATCCACAACCGCATGTTGGGTTTTGGAAAAATAGGTATGACACTATGAGACAAGAAGTTGAGGTGCTATTTCAGGTTGTGGGGTTAGGAGTGGAAGGATCTATAGGCAGAGAGGGAGAGATGTAAGTTTTTCTGATGAAATTTTTCAGTATTATTTGAATTCCTAGGATTAGTTTGAAAGGTGCCTTGTCAACCTGGTGCTTTACTACCCTTTACAATATTTAATATGTATTCCAATTGTCTTCGTTTTTCTTGATTTCTTAAAAAATATTATACACAGTGTATTACTTTCCAGTCCTCTCCCATATGCTCTTTTTAGTTACAAGCTATCAACCACAACTTGACTATCTGGCAAACGTTACATGAGTTTTCATATTGCTCTCTACCTTGTCAACATGGGGGGGATTTGTTTCTGTTTTTCTACTCTTCAACAGTCATTGCTAAAATAAAACTAGCATTTGCTTTCCATGGAAAAAGGCACATATGACCAGAATTGTGCCCATTTTTCCAGCTCAATCTGATGATTTACTTAAAAATATTACATACCCTTACAAACTTGCCTCTCATTATGTCATTACCCATATTTCTGGATAGAACTCGGGGTCCTTGTTACTAATTATTTGCTTGGGCAGCTGAACTTTCTGAGAGGATTTTTTTTTTTTTCCCCAACTTTGAAATCAAACACTTTGGCTTGTTGACACTATTGACAAATTAAATAGATTTGGTCAACCTAAAATAAGATTTTGAATGAGTTAACCTGGTTACTTTTGGAACCTCAGCAAGTAGGGAAACTGCAAGAAGCGTTACAGAAGAATAGTTATCTCATAAACATATTTGGGACAAATAGGATTTTTGTTGTTTCACTTATGCTTCCTGCTCTCTAGGTTAATTTTTTGCAATGAGGAGGGTGTCTCCTTGGTTCTTCAGACTTGGAAGCACTTGTGCTTCTGAAGGATGTTGGAAGGGAAGGTGTGAGGAGATGCCCTGGTCTGAAGAGATCTGGAGACTAGCAGTACTCAGAGTTGATATAAATTTGGTGCTTACTCTTTGGCTAACGTTCTTGAATTTTCTGAAGAAGCTGTGAGTGCAAGTCCTAGTCACACCAAGGAGTTCTCAACTTGTGGCCCATTTCAATACATTTCTGTAGGATAGTTTTACTATCTTTATCGTAGTCTTTGTCCATAGGAAATGAGACTGGTCCAGGAAACAAGACACAGGGGGACAGGGAGAGGTAGATGGGCAGTGGAGATGGGGAGCCAAAGAAAGGATCAGTGGGTTAGTGAAAGCTGCATGACTCTGGATTCATTCCAGCCCTCCTCTGCACAGAGGCTTTTGTGAAGCTCACTGTGGCTTTTGAAAGGAAGGTCCCTATTCATCCAGCCACTGAAGGAGATCATGCTAATAGGCTCCAGGATCACAAAGACACTCACCACCTGCTGTCATGAACGCAGGTCAGCCTTTGTTTGCTGTGCTGAATGCTTTTTTTTCTTTGAAAACTGAAGTGTAGGTATATCTTTGATAGAGTTTATTATTCTTTTGTGTCAGCATTTTAGTTTTTAAAAGAACAAAACCCAGATATTGTCCATATTGTTACAGGTAGATAGAGGATGCATCTCCTGCCACTGACACAAGTCAAGTTCAGAAGAAATTCCTGGAAATCTCTATGCAAATGTGTAGATAATAGAGCAAAATCTAAAATAGTCTGTTTTAAAGTTAAGGCTTATTAAATTTAAGCTGAACTTCATCATCTTTATGCAACAGAAGTGAATTATTTTGGCAGACAATATAAGTATTCTCAAGTTTTCTAAACTAACATATTGCATCTAAATACTCTTTGAACTTTTTAGTTTAATAAAACATTTGTATTTTAATTTCACATTAACAAAATGGATCTGTAATTTTATTAGGCTTGTTGGAACCAAAAATCTACATTTGTAACTAGCCTGTCAAATTTGTCCTTTGAGAGGGATAGAAAATAAATAGTCTACAATGTAAAAAATGTTCAGTGTAGCCTGGTTTACATTTCCAGAATTTAATTCATGATAATCCAGAATTCTCAAGAGTGTTAAACTCTGTCCTGAAATAAATTTGAAATGTAAACATCATAAAGAATCTGTATTTGAAATGATAGAAGTTTTGGTATTGGTGTCAGAGGCGTATAATGAGTCTTGTAGGTGAATCAACAGATAGTGTCTTCCTTTTCTTACATGATCTCATGAACACTCATTTTAAGAAATCAATTTCTTAGTGTGTTGAGATAATAGGAACTTTTTGAAAGATACAGTGTGATAAAAATTAAATTAAAGTAGTGCTTGAAGTGACAAATGTAAACATCTCCTGAGGTATTGCATGCTGTATCCCAATAAGAGCACAGCTGCAAATAATTTGAAAACTAAATTGTATTTTTACATCAACATGGTTAGACAAAAATGACTTATTAAGTAATTGCTATTGTGACATAAGCTTTATGCAGTAGCTGAATTACTTGGCACAGCTAAAACCTCAAACTACCTTGGGAATTTACCACATTTTTAATTTTCTGATTGATTAAATGGATTATTTGACATTTTGGCAGAGCTTTGAAATCACGGCATAACAAAGACTCCTTTCATTGCTCATTATTTGCTCTCTTCAGGCTTAGCATAGATTCTTTGAAATGAAAGGTTTAAGGTGCTTCTTTCCTGGGTAATTTTTATTCCAGTTCACATTTTTACTAGCAGTGTCACATTTCCAACTTAAATTCCCCTACTGTGTAAATGCAGTTCCTTATAATGACAGTGTAACCTATGGAGACATGTAATCTTGAAAAACACTTTTACATACCTCACAACAGCATGACTGAAGAATTTGGCATGACTCGTTTGTTACCAGAGAGGCTCTTAACCCTTACACCACCAGCATTTCCTGGAGTGGGGGAAGCTGGGTGAAATGGTAGGTGTCTTTGTTCATTTTGTGACAATGTTCAGTTTGCTGCTGCCCCAGGTGGAAGCAGACAATGTCATGCAGCAATTTTGAGGAACAGCTCAGAGATAGCCAGGTAACTTGGAGGTCATTTGCCAGCATCAGGTTGACACCAGCAAGCAAATGCATTGCCTAACTGCACTGAATGTCATTAATGAGCAGTAGCCAGACAAAACAATCCAATTTTCAACATAACTGCATAGTTCTCTCTACTGAAAAACAGCTCATGAGGGTACCTAGCGTGTTATAAGCTGTACTGCTCCATGCTGCTTCTCAAATGCAAGTTTGGTGGAGCTAGGTAAGAAGTTCATAGATGAAGTGAGACCTTCAGTATCTTGTACTCATACATTTTAATGGCAGAAATCCTTGGTAGTGCTGGGTAGGGGACTCCTGATTCCAAGCCTACCTCTTTTCTAATATTGTGAGTACAACTGAGTGAAATTAGCAGTTGCCCTCAGAGGGGCCTGTGTGTCCTCCCTTGCAGCTGTGGACAGCAGTCTGGGGCTACAGAAGCGTGAGGACATGGCTACAGCAATCCCATTGCCATGGCAAGATTTCTATTCAAAAAAATCCCTTCCATGTGCCTGCATCAGTAATGGAGCATAGCTCTACAGGATGCTTCTGACATACAGTAAAATACTTATTTCTGTGAGCTCCAGACAGGCTTTCTGAGCCTTGGCTGGTTCATGAACATTTGGGACTATACAAACTGCTTGCTATTCTCAAAATAAAACTTTCCTTGCAAACCACCACTGGCTATGCTTCATCTCCACCTGTTGTGCGTTTCAAGACAGAGAAATACCTTTGAATAGGCAAAACTGGGGGGGTCCAAACCTTACAAAGGTGAAGATGTGATTCTTTCATTTTCCTGTTCCAAGGGAAGAAGAAAGGCTAGGGTCCTGTTCAGCCTCCAGGTCCTTACAGATGTGTCTCCCAGGTACGAAGTTCTGCTCATGTGTCTAAGAATCCAAGTTTGTTTCCAGCCATTAGGTCTGGTTCAGAGGTGATGCTCTTACCTGTCACACTTCCCTTCCTGAGAGTGAGAGCAGGATCACAGTAATTACCAAGCTTTTTCTGAAGCTATAGCTTGAATTAATTGTACAGTAGCCAAGTCAGTCCTGACTGACAGTTTTTCTAGCTGAGATAAAGGCAGTGGTTCTGATAGTACTCCATTACGAGGCAGTGTAAACTCTAAGGATGAAAAACACTGTGTAAGTCTATATATGATTAAAATTTTATTCATCTGAAGCAGTGATTCTTGAAGTCAAAGTTGTGCAGTGCTTTATCTTACGATGTATTTCTTTCAATTGCCAATACCTTGTTCAGGCTGAAATTTTATATGCCTGGAGTCTTCTTCAGGCAGATTTAAAAAAAAAAAAAAAAAATCCAAACCAAAACCAAAACCCCAGAACCACAATCCACTTAGAGGGGGAAAAAAATTTCAGCATTGCTGTGACAGTTTGAGGTGAGGATCTATGCACTGAATATAACCTTTCCAACATTATCAATGAACCACATTTGGTTCATATGATGGAATTTGTGGTTTAAAAACTTAGGTAATAGCATACACAAAATCAAAGAAGAAAGCAAAGGTGCCCATTTCTGTGTTTAGGAATGTAAGAACCTACAAATCTCAAAAGAAGGGAGATGCAGTCTTTTACAAGTATTTTGACAAACCCTTCAGTTACGCATTAATCATATGTCCCAGTCTCCGCAACAAATCCAGTGGAAACTGACACTCAGATCCTAGCCTTCTCCATGGCTAAAAAGACAGGTAATGTTTCACCTGAAGTGAAACAACTTCAGCTGGAAAGACTGAGGAATTTCTACTCCAGATATCCCACCTCAAATACCTGATGTGAGTTCAAGAGCTCTTAGACCAAGTCTTGAGCATCCTAATAACTCATCAGCTGGCTAAGACAATGTGAACACCACCAGTATTGCCTCTGGGATGTGGTGTTTCGAGAAGTCAGAAGGGTTAGGATATCTAGAGTACATTTACCAGTTTTGCAGCTGAGGATGGAACATCTTAGAGGGAAAACAGCTAGTGTATGAAGTTTAGGAATTGGTAGGCTCCCATGGCCAGAAAAACAAAGGTATTTCTGTGCTTAATTCCTGGTAGGCCAAGTAAACAGAAGTGAGACTTGTGGGGATAAAAAAAAGTGATTGTGCAACTTATAAATGGCAAGGGAGTCTGTGGATAAAACATTGCATAGCCCTTCATGTGCTCAAATGGTTGAGGTTTTAGATGTGCGCTTGAATTATGGCTGAGGTAGCTGCAGAAGGTATGTTTTTAGTGTTCTAGTGGTCCATGTGCATACTTTTAGTCTGCTGCAAATGGGACGAAATATGGCTTGGCACTTACACATCCCACATCAATCATTTCAGGTCACATTTGCTGAGGGCTGGCAGCAGTTACTGCAGCTCAGCTGATGTGTGGCAGCTGGATTATGGGGGCTGAACCTGGGGCCACAGCAGAGTATCAAGTGCATGCATGAATCCTGCATATGCAGCAGGTTCTAGCTGTGACAAAGCCATTACTGACTTGATTTCAAAAGAAAGAAACCAAAACCCCCAAAGGTTTTACATCTTACCTATAATGAGATCATACAGCAGTTGTATTTAATGTAAGACTATTTAAGCCATGACTCTAGAGCTAAAGTCATCCCCTTTGGGTCACATAGCTGTGTCTGATGTGCCTCAGCTCTAGAAAGAGCAAGATCCTCATGTTTCATTGCCCTCAGAGCAGTGGCATGTGTATGATCAGCCACCTGTGCTGTTTAGAAAGCCCTTGCTTAAGCACTGGTCCTAGCCCTTTGGGTAATGCCACCTTGCTGTCAGTTTTAGTTACCACTTTATTCTCTCAACCTGCGTTAGCATAGAACTGTATACCACCATGCAAATGGCTTATAGTAAGCTGTAAAGTTGCTGAAGAAGGGCTCTGATTTTAAACAAATATAGCCATGCTGGTATGAAATCTTGCTTCAATGTGCAACAGGTCAATTTTCTTCAACTGCAACCCTGTATCTTAGGTCTAAGATTCACCTTGGCTGGTTACACTTTGGTAAAAATTTCAGTTCCTTTCTTATGCTTTACGTTGCAGTGTCTATCTCTAGTTAGCTCAGTGTAGAAATGCACCTTATGTAACAAAAATACAGCCTCAGAATTAACTCAGCTTAGCATATAATTCAGGGTTTTTTTTTTTAAATTACTATAGCGTTTGTGTTGTATTTTGCATTGTGGATGTATTTGAGTGTGAAAGCTCAATGATGGGTTAGTTCTATCCAGAATAAGTGGTAGTTAATGAAACCTTTTATTAGTAAAGTTTAGATAATTACCTGGGTAATTGTACAGACAAGTAATTCAGTAATTTGAAATTATTTATTATGTCTATAATGATACTTTACCCTCTTTAAGAGCAGCTTAACATGTTAATTACAGACACTCAAGGGACTTGCAAAAAGTTATTTTAGTGATCATATGTTATTAATTCTCCAGGGACACTGCTTTTTTGGAACAGCACCTGCAGAGAGATTCAAAGATCAAGCCAACATGCAATATTGGTGTATTGGGTTTGTGTGGCAAGGTTTTGGTAGCGGAGGGGCTTCAGGGGTGGCTTCTGTGAGAAGCTGCTAGAAGCTTTCCCTGCGTCCGGTAGAGCCAATGCCAGCCAGCTCCAAGACAGACCCACTGCTGGCCAAGGCCGAGCCGATCAGCGATGGTGGTGGCACCTCCGTGATAACATACTTAAGAGGGCGGGGGGGGGGGGGAAACGCTGTGCAACTGCAGCTGAAGAGAGTGGGAGGAACAATACGTGAGAGGAACAACTCTGCAGACACCAAGGTCAGTGAAGAAGGAGGGGGAGGAGGTGCTCCAGGTGCCGGAGCAGAGATTCCCCTGCAGCCCATGGAGGTCCATGGTGGAGCAGATATCCGCCTGCAGCCCATGGAGGACCCCACTCCGGAGCAGGTGGATGCCCAAGGGAGGCTGTGACCCTGTGGGAAGCCTGTGCTGGAGTAGGCTCCTGGCAGGACCTGTGGACCCATGGAGAGAGAGGAGCCCACACTGGAGCAGGTTTACTGGCAGGACTTGTGACCCCGTGGGGGACCCATGCTGGAGCAGCCTGCTCCTGAAGGACTGCACCCCGTGGAAGGGACCAATGCTGGAGTAGTTGAAGAAGAACTGTAGCCTGTGGGAAGGACTCACATTGGAGAAGTTCGTGGAGGACTGTCTCCTGTGGGAGGAATGCCACGCTCGGCGCAGGGGTGTGGGTGTGAGTGTGAGGAGTCCTTCCCTGAGGAGGAAGGTGTGACAGAAACAACGTGTGATGGACTGACCGCAACCCCCCCTCCCCATCCCCCTGTGCCCCTTGAGGGGAGGAGGTAGAGAAAGTCGGGAGTGAAGTTAAGCCCGGAAAGAAGGGAAGAGTGGGGGGAAGGTGTTTTAATATAAGATTTGGTTTTATTTCTCATTGTCCTACTCTGATTTGATTGGTAATAAATCAAATTAATTTTTCCCCAAGTTGAGTCTGTTTTGCCTGTGATGGTAATTGCTGAGTGACCTCCCTGTCCTTATCTTGACCTGCGAGCCTTTTGTTGTACTTTCTCTCCCCTGTCCAGCTAAGGAGGGGAGAAGAAGAAGCCTTTGGTGGGCACCTGCCATCCAGCCAGGGTCAACCCACCACAGCTGGCATTTAAAGAGTTAAAAAAAAAACCCAAACAAACCCTAACCGCCATGGTGTTTGTTTTTTTTTTTTTTCCTCATAGTGTTGAGGCCACTTCAGTTCTCTTGACAATGAGACTCTACCTGGAATCAAGGTAGATCCTAACTGTCTTTCCAGAGCACTGGTCAGGACATAGTAATCCTGGTATGAAAGTACACAATGTCATTTGATGCTGTCTTCCCCTGTGATGGTTCCTGTAAGGTGCTATTCTTCAGGTTCTCCTGGCTATAGCTACCTACCAAAGATAACAGATCTCTCAATTTTGCAGCTCAAAAATGTTAATATGTACCACTGCTTTAGTGTCTGATAGCATCTTTTCCATTGATGCCTCAGTGACATCTTTTGCAAATGCAGAATACAGCAGTTTTGCAAGCACTTGTTCACTGAGAGTAATATCATGCATCCGATCCTCAGCTAGCTGTGAGAACATTGTCCCCTGTGAATTATTGCTGTCTGACAAAAACGTCAATCTGTTGGACTGAAGAGGTTTGGTGGATTTTTGCTTTTTTTTTTTTTCTTTTGGGGCTTTTTTTTGGTGGTTTGGTTTTTGCTTTTGGCTTTTTTTTTTTTTTTTTTTTTTGACAAATCTCTGATTAATGAGAGGCAGAATTTCCTGAAAACTTGACTCATTCCTGATGACTTACTGGAGATGGCACAGTTAGAAGGTTTGTCATCTCTGGGGAGCTTGGATGTGCTGGAGCTGTTATGGTCCTTGTTTTGATGTGGTGGTTGAGTACCAGCTTCGTGCCAGGCATCTGGGAGCCCCATGCCACCCCAAGATCTCGGAACTCCCAGATCTTTTCTGTGCAGCTGGGAGCGGGGCTGCCTGGGCATTGCTTTTGTAGGCACCTCTGTGAGCTCACTTGGGGCTTGCTGGTGAGTTGATACCAGGCAGGGGGAGATAAGTTTTGAAGCATGTATGAATTAATACGCTCAGTTGTGGTCTATTCAATGTAAATGTGAAACTGAATAATACTAAAACAATGATGGTTTCTATTCATCATCTGTGCAACCTGTGTTTTGGACAATTCTCCTGAGCAGTTATTTGTCAGCAGTGGTGTGTCCTGTCATGTCATATTCCACACATGTGAACTGTGGAAATAAGTTTCACTGGAGGCAGAGAAAGGGAAAGGTGCAATGATTTCTTAGTAACAGCTATTGAAACTGCAGTACACCAGAGGTTCAGCTGATGAGGTTGCCACCTGAGTCGTGTCATATTGGGAAGTCCCACTGATCTCTTTTTAGACCAGATTATAGATAACTCTTAGTCATTTTAATAGTTTAGATTACCCTATATCCCACTTGACCTTAAATTTGGTACTAGAATCAGTACATTTGAGTTGAGTATATATCTTCTTTCTTTTACACAGAAATTCTTCTCTGCATTCAGTATATTAGACCTATCAAGTAGCTGGCCAGAAGATGCTGACGTCCAGAGGCGTTCATCCCATGTGACAAAATGTGCTTTTCCCCCTGTCATATTATCATAGCATGGGATCGTCTGGTCTCAGGTTTCACTTTGGTGGAAATTCCAGCTCCTCTGCATAAGAATATGCAGTTCTGAAAAGCAGTGTATATTTTATAACTTCTAAAAAGTCTAATAGGTGTATTTTTTTCTCTTTATACAATTATAAGCAATATCTAGTGTAGTGTAGCAAAGATGAGGAAATTCCAGAAAGTGCAGAGGAGGTAGCGACATTAGAAGAAGTTTCAAAAAGTGCAGCAAGAAAAATGAAGTTCTGTGAAGCAGCAGCATGAGGAATATAACATGTAATTTTTCAGTAAATATGTAGATCATCATTCAGTGGCATTCAAACTGTGCTAAACTGAGAATGAACACTGTACTTACATTATTAGAAAACCTTAGTAAGTTTGTATGTAATGGTTCATTCAGGATTATCCCAGGCATGTGGATATTTATCATGATATTACTGCATCTAATCCACTAAAGAGATGTGTATCTGATTAATCTGGGATAAACTTTAATAGCTGATAATTTAGGGCAATAAATCAAGGGAGCCCCACGCATAAAATTTCAGACACTATAACTTGTGCAATAACAATACTGATCTCTCAAACTGATGCCGGGTGGGAACAGCTATGGAAGAGCAGGAAATACCTAAAGAGATGGAAATTGTGTCAGGTTTCCAAATTCTTGCTTACAGGGATTCCCCAAATCCATTGGCTAGAGCAAATAAAAGAGTGTAGAAATAGATTCTCTGGTATTAATTGGCAGAGCATGAATTCCTGAATCAAACCCACCAACTTTCAGTTGGTTTGAGAAAGGATCTGCCTAAAACTGAATGAAGAAAGAAGGAAAATACCATTTCTAATGTGTTTCTCAGTACAAGATCTTGTTCATTGGAATATGCTGAGACCTGCCAACATGGGAGTGAGCAGCAGAAGTTGTCCAGAGGACAAACTGCTCTGAGACTCTGTTTCCCTGTGGCTCACTTGCTATTTTTCCGCTGCTGTTGTTGAGAGTTCATGAGGATGCCCTCAGCAGGGGGAGCTGGATATAGAGCATTGACATAAGGAATAAATAAGGAATAAGGATCACCATGAACTTATGCCACAGCAGATTACAACATGAAAGGTGAAACTAATTCAAGAGCTGATGTATAGAAGTAAAGAGAAAAACATCTGAAAATTGACTTGGAATGCAAAATAACCAACATCATCTAAGAGGATATCCATATTTGCAGCAATGTAGGATTATGCATTTGGGCACTTAACATAATAGTATATTGCATTGCTGAACTGCGCTATTTTCTTATCAATCTCTTAGGCAATAGCAATGCAGGTTGGATTGGAAAAAAAAGCTTCTTTCAGCCATTTTTCTTCTCAAGGCCTCACTTTGTCTCTCATGTTTTTTTTCCATCTCTTCTTCCCTTGCAGTTGCTTTCAAATCAGGGACAACTTGGAGGAGATTGCTGAAAGCAGTAAAAGTACACAGCCAAATAAAAATTCTAAAGAGAGTGTTGTTTTGGAAAATGTTATTCTCATTGAAAGCCTCTCAGCAAGCAAAATTAGATTTCTTTAAAAAACATTTTTGAACAAAAAAAAATTACCTTTTTCTCTTGTGTTTGGCAAATTACCTTCAGGCAGTCTGCTAAACAGAAAAAGAATTTTTTACTGAAAACTCAGGAGAGGAGTTGCTTGTTGGCCAATTTACCCATAAAGCTATTAGTTCTTCTGACCTTGGAGGAAAAAAAAAATGGAAATAGATGTATGACATCTGAGGACCATTTCAGCTTTTAGTACACAGAAACTTAATTTGATTCATATTGTGAAAATTTATATCCAACCACAACTTTCAGCCAAGTGTCTTACTGAGCATGACGTGTGCATTAAAATATTTTCAAAAAGGGATCAAAGTGATAGGAAGTTGTTCTTCTGATAGGCAGCTGCAGAGTCATTCCTTGTCTGCATTGCATGAGGCACAGTAATGCTCTTAGGGCTCCAAGAGCTATAAAACAAGGTCTTACAGAGCACTTCCTTTGCATCATCCTGATAAGAATTTCTGCTACAACAACCTATTTTTCCTGGTCACATTTATAACCAAATATTTGTGCAGTGGATGTTCTTTTTCCCACTGGTCTTATATTTTTACAGTTGGAGTAGAGAAAAAAGCCAGTAGCTCAGTTGGTCAACACCTTCTGTAAATATTATTATTGAACTTGTCCATAATTTTTGCTCTTTGGCTATCCAAGTTGGAACTTCAGTTGCTGTTTCTTTTTGTAAGACCTTCCCCCCTTGGTGGGATAGTGTGGCTGTTTTGGTGAATATTACAGTCAATTCCTTGGAAAAGGTTAACGAAAGCAAAGTAGATTTGTCATAGCTACACAACTTTGTCCAGCCTCATTTTTAAACCAGTCTTTATCACATGAGCAATGCGTGGGCAATGATTTGCTAATGAAGACAGCAAACTCCACCTGCACTGAACTTGCTCCCGCCTGGCTGTGCCCCACACACAACCCTGCCACCAGCCTTGCAGAATAGAAAAGTACAAGAAATGCACATGCAGGGATGCAGCTTCTCATCTCTTTGCTCTTCTTTTGCCTACAAGTTGCTGAGAAATCCCAGGTCTTTATTACCATTTTTCCATGGTCTGATGTGGCTTCTTTGCATCTCATCAACATTATGATGTTGGTCTGCTTTTTGCTATCTGATTAAATTAATCCAGACATTATTCAGCACTATTCTGATAAAACTACAGTTAGAACCTAAGTTCTAGTGTGGCAAGTTTGAGATAACTACTCTCTCCAAACACCAAGTGTCCATGCTTATTTCTTTTGTACTTGCTGAACAACAAACAGTCTTCTCTGCAAACTTCCCTGGTTCCCAGCTGATCAGCATATTGCCTTGTAGGCACTACTTTAGAGAGCGTGTCCTGAGACAGTGGCCTGTGCAGAGGGCCAGGTTTTCCCTAAGCTTAGCTGCAGAGCTACCTGCTTTTGTAGACAGCATGGGCTCCCCATTTGGGTCAGGACAGCAATAAGCAGCAGCAGCAGTCCAGAGAGGAAGTCACAGTTCAGGACATTTATGAGGCAAGAGACCCTTGCTTCTAGTATAAACATTTTATGCCTGTAAAGAGGCAGGAACTAAACATCTGAAATTTATATTCCAGGGGTTTCTCAGCAAAGATTTGCCCTGTGCAGTGCAGCAAAGCTGCCATCTGAGCGATCCTTCTCAAGACCTCAGTCAGGGGGAGGAAATCTGGAGGAGGGACTGCACTGGACAGAGGAGCAAGCTGAGGCAAAGCTTCAACACCATCAGACCTTATGCCCTTTAGGCTGTTTAGGTTGCTTCAGGCTCCAAAACCAGTCCTGGCTTAAGATGGTGCTCAGGTGGCTTAATCTGTATCAGCATCCATCTCGTGTCTGGCATGGCATGGCATAGCATCTTGCCCCAAGACCTGTGGTCATTGTTTGGGGATGAATTACAAACCAGCCTGGTACCAACACACTGATCACAAAGAAGAAAGGCTAATGTATTTTTTAACATAGTGCCAAATGGGAATCAGAGGAAAGGTGGCCTCTTGCTCTCACTCATGTCCTTAGACAGTGCTGTGATAAAGGAAAGGTCTACATGTGTGGCAGATCTTGGGGAGAAGGAGATAAAGCTTTCCCCACATATATGTGAATCATTCTCTTCCCCAGCGCACTGGTGACAATCTTGTTTCATTTTGGTGCCTTCCTTCATGAAGGCATCCCAGTAACTCATGAACAGAATAACCCCAGCAGTCAGCTCCTGTGCTCCTAACCAGCCAGCGTTCCTTGCATTCATCCAAAACCTCATAACTTTCTGAATCTGTTAGGCTGGGAAAGAGGTAGAGACAGATACTAGCATGTTTAGGGATTTTGTAGTTTCAGGTGGGGAAATATTTGAACTAACTGATGGAGATGGGGACGGCATCCCAGCCATGATGCAAGGGCTCATCCTTCTGAGAGAGAACTGAGTGTGATCAGAGCACTGTGTTGGCTTTCTGCAAAAAAATCCCAAAGGCTAAAAAATTACTTACCCTAGGAAATATCTGAAAATTGAAGTTGTTCTTCCAGAGGAAGTTAGCCATATGGCATTGTTCTTGTGAAAACACCATAAAAATGTTTTAATGAACAGGAATTTTACTTGAAGAAGACTACAGACTTGAACATAGTATTGGTTTGCCCCGCTGCTGCAGAAATGTAGATGAGATTTAAAAGCCACAGTAATTTATGAGCTGTACTTAGAACCCATAAAGAGATATCTCAGATTCAGAATTGTTTCATTCCTGATGTGATTTAGAAGATTAAACTGTCATATTTTAGCACAGATAGATGGCCATCATTGCTATAATTAATCATGTACAATAAATTCTATTATTTAGAAGCTACTTCGTATAAAAGTTGAAAATATTTTTTTATATAATGCAAAATGAAGTAGATTACTTAAGCCTTATAATTATGTTTTGTAGATATATGTTGATTTTTTTCATATGCAGAGGCTATTTACTTTACAAAATAATCCAATACACTGAATGCATACTGCAAAACAATACAGTAATGGAGTGTTTGCTAATGACTTCAATTTAAGGACAGCCTGCCTAATAGCTGAGATAAGATGTTACTAAAACAGTGTGCTAATGATTTGAAAATTACTACCAAAATTGTGTTCAGTCTACAAAGGCTTGCAGACATAATTGTGCTAATAAATATCCAAGTCAGCCCTGATTTTCAAGCTTATATCATGATTACTATGAGTTTTGGAAATCAGACAGGGCTAAATCATGCTTTTGTGCTCACATGAATAGCCTCTTTGGTGGCACCACTCATTTGAGTAAAGAGAGCAAGCACACCCTTGCTAGACAGGAATGCATTCATGACTGGTCAAAATTGCTTAACTGTGCATGTTCCTTGAAATTGTCACTCCTGAAATTTGGTCTATATACTATCCTGAATATAAGCTTGTAGGCAGATATATAGACTTTTAAAATGTGGCTAAGATAGGATTCCATTCCTATCTGTAAATAACTGCAAACCATTGTGTGTCTACTGGTGTCACTACCACCTTTTTTGTACCTTACTTAGGTGTTCAAAGTACTCACCTAGGAAAAGGGAGACCTGAGTTCAGTTTTATTCTCTGCCTGCATGGCATTAAAGTTGAATCTTCCAGCTTCTAAGAAAATGCTCGAAAAAGTACAAGGTATTCCAGAGGGTCAATCATAGCTCCTCATGGAAGTGATTGTGTGTAATTTTTTCCAATGGCTCAGAGCATCTGTTTGGTTTCTGGTCTCTAATATGGGCTGCTTATGTAGTTTACCTTAAATAGGAAGAGAATAAAATACATTAAATAGATCTTGGGACAGAAACTGAACTGTAATTCATTGTTTTCAGTGAGCCAGCTTCAGCGTGGTACCACCCCAGAGGAGCCTTCAATTTGGCAATTAGCCTGTGAGAAGAGGTCCATGTCTTTGTGCCCTCTGACGAGGTATGAGCATGAGATGCAGTTAGAGCTGGATTGTCTTAGCAATACTGAGATATTTCTGGGAGTTGCCTGAGGCAAAACTGCACAATCCCAAAGCAGGTGTTTGGGTAGCTATAGTACTATTTCAAAGCTGGATCAACAGTTTATAAATCAGAATTTGGGGTTTATGCATGAGAATCTCCGTGGTTTGTGGCCCAGATCTTTTGCACAACCTCCTATTTCATTGCTGTTAAAATTTCAGCCTGTGTTCTTAAAAAAAAAAAGCTGGGGTTCTGGCACAGTGAATCTTTTTTTCATTTGGAAACAGAATGAAAACCTGTGCACAGCTACTTGTAAGGTGCAACACTTAAAAGTGTCAGTCTAAAACTGAAGATGTGAAAAAGAGTTTGTCCTCCAGTTTTCTGACAAGGCAGGGATTATGCGTTCCTTTTGCTCCCCACTGCAAGGTGAGGCAGTGAACCAGCTAACCTACAGCTGTGTCAACCCCCTTGCTGACAAGTGGTGGCTGAGGCTGCCTCCTAAAGGTGCTTGATTAGGATAAGCACTTTATGAGCATGCAGTCAGTGGTGTGTGCTGGCATGGCCTTGGAGGTGAGCTGGGAGGATGCCGAGGAAGGCAGGTGTGGCTTTAGAGGAGGAGGTGAAGGGGCAGCACCATGGTGTACCTGCCTTGGTGGTGCAAATTCCCTGCTAGTGACCAGAGGAGAGTTAAGAGGCTCCTGGCAGGCTCGGAAGCATGCAGCTGCAAGCTGTGAGGAGCAGTGGTAAAAGGCTGTATTCAGCTCTAGGTCAGGGAGAGAAAAGCAAGGCTAAACAAGGAACATGGGAGTCTTAATTCACTTGGCTGCTTCCCTTCCCATTGCAGCTGTTCTACTTCAGGTTGTTTACCAGGCCTGAGCTCTTTCTTTATTCATCATTGTTGACTGTATTAGCTTGCTTTGGGGTTGAAAGGACCTAAGAGTCAATTATGTGTCTGGGAGCTTCTGAATGTCTTAAGTGCGGTAGATGGCTGCAACCCCTACCGCTCACATCTAATGAAGTAAGGCAGACAGCTGCTAGCCTCTGGTCCAGCATGGGCCTACGGAAATGCTCCAAACAGCCAAACAAAAGTAAATGGGAAGGGAGGGAACCATATCTGCAGGGGTTTCCAGGGCATCTGCAGCTATGGCACTGTTTGCTCTGCCTCTCTGCTTGCTCTTGAACCGCCCCTGAGCTCTCAGGGCAGGGGTGTAGCTGTATGCCACATGTTCAGTAGCACCTAATGCAGGTGGACTATCTTCAGGTGCTTCAAGGTATTGGGAAGGTAAGTATAATGAGCAGTGAGTGAAATGTTGGGCTGCAGTGGTGGTACCATGCCAGAGCTCCAGCTAGTGCTCATGGTGTCTGGCATTGCTCGCTACCTGCTTGTTTTCTAGGTTATATTTTGCCTCTGCTCACAAGTGCTTGTGCTAACGCAACAGCGATTTCCTGCCGTATACTTTACAGCATCATTTACCTCACCTCTGCTTGTAGTCCCCAATCTGTTGGATTTAGCCTAGAGTTCACTTTGCTGTTCACCTCCGCTGACTCCTCTGCCTTGTATCTTAGTTAATTATCTGTAGACAAAGCCGCACTTGATGCCTTATCAACTAGAAAGACTGAATTAATCAGCTTTGTTAGGCAAAGGTTATAGCAAGGGGGTGACCATCCTATCCATCTGTTCACTCATCTCCTGAAGAGTAACCATAACTGAACTCTTAAAAATCCTATTAATGGATTATAGGTCAATAGCCTAGACACTCCGATAGCACTGCAAGGAACTATGGACAAAATGTCTGGGATTAATGGATTTTCTGAAGGCTTTTATAAGGTCTTTTATAGATGTTTCCCTCTCAAATGCTAATATGTTCTGCAGTAGAAAGAGAATGGCTTTTTACCACTGTATTCCCTTGATGTGGCTAGGCAAAGCAGGAAGATACCTTAAACTATGTAAAATGCATTGACTTGATCAATTCATATGTAAAGTTCAAGGAGAAAACTTTGGCCTTTTGCCTTCAGAAGTAATCATCCAAGTCACAGAATTATCTCATCTTGACGCATGAGGAGTCTCATGCATTGAAATTCAAAAGTTCACCCAATTTACTACTGGTGATCAAATTGGCAAAATGTACTGGGGAAGCATCAGACAATTCACTGTGCAGCATACCTTGCTGAGGTGAATCCAATCTCCCTCAAATTCTGTCTTTTAGAAAAGTGTTATACAAGTGGGCTAAGAAATTCTGTCAACTTCTTTATCCTTTAATTACAGAAACTTTCTTTCATTCGGAGGTGTATTGTAACCTATTCAAATGTTAGGGCTCTAAATACCGTGTTTGTGCTTAGTTTGCAGTAAGCACAGCTGTGTGACAGGGTGACCATTTATCTCTGTTCTTTTTTGCCTTGACAGCTAGACTTGACATCTCAAATTGCTGCAGCCTACACTCACATCCAGAACAGGGCACAAGGGGTGCAGAACTGTTTATCGAATCTTTTGTCCCTTTTGTCCATTAGTGCGCAACATTGAAGAAAACTAAATGACTAAATATGGGAAATTGAAGATTTATGCCATTGCTGGGAATTTGCTGCTGTTATCTCCAGTCCTAAAATATTATTTAAGTTTTACACCTCTCCTCGTCATTGTTGCACAAGAAGGAAGGGATCTGCAAGGTCTGAAGATAATTGGGACTTGGTCCCAAATAAACAGATAATCCATGTCTTTTCTGGAAGAATCAATAATTACAGGTGTTTAAATTATTATATTTATGTGCTGGAAATTATAGTGTGGGTTTTTTTCTGTCTAGATTTGTGTTTTCTTTTGGGGGGTATCAAGACTTCTGATGATAAGCAGAGAAAATTTGGCTGTTTGCTAGGTCTGCTAGTTTCCTGAGCCCCCTTTGCACTTCTTCCAGGCTCTCAGAAAAGGATCCTGTTTCCTGTCATGCTCTTCAGTCTCTCAGAATGGGCTCTTATAGAGAAATTTTCCCTCATTCTTGCTGAGGAATATCCCAGAGAAAGGTGATGCTAAAATCCCCTCCCCTCTCAGGGCTCAGGCTCTGCAAGGAGCTAGTCTGCCCAGGTTGCTGTGGTTTCTTCCCCCACCTGCAGGGAAAAAAAAAAAAAAGTTTACAGAACAGCCCTCTCCCCATCCCTCAAAAGCAGAGTTCAAAAGGAGCCTGGGAAGCTGGCCAGGGAAAGCCAACTCCTCTTCCTCACCCTTCCTGAACTAAGGCTGTGCTAGTAGAGAGCCTGAAGGGAGCGTGTCAGAGAGCTGATTTCTTATTATTTTCAGGAGCAGCCCTGAAAGAAGTCAGCAAGGGAAGCTGGAATCAGGCTGAGAAAGTGGGGACTCCTGTCTGAAGTGGCAAAGGTCCTTTTCGATAGCAGCAGAGGTTCCAGCAAAACCAGGGCAGTGACCATCTTTCAGCACCACACTCCTGGGGTGCTTCTGGAGGTGTCTGACCCAGGAACTGACCAAGACTGCTGAGATTTATCTTTGAGGTGTGAAAAGCTCTCAGCATGAGCAAATCAGGCTGCGTGTTGGGCAGGGTTCAAACAAGGAGCTGTACACTGCTGGCAGGTTGTGCTTACTTATCGCCCTAGCTTAAATGACTGCCCAGCCAGATAGACTCTTAATTCTTTTTATGTCACACGTTACTTGAGAAAAAAAAAAAAAAAAAAAAAAAATCAACTTGCGAACATTTGGACATCTTTATGAAGGTCAAGATTTGCACATGAATTGTCTCTGAATATCACAAATTCTTTCCTGCCTTCTCATTTCTGGGAAAGCAGATGTAAATCTTAAGGGGTGAACAATACAGGTATTGTCTGAACAGTCCTGTGTAAATCCTCCTTGACCAATTCCCTAAAAATTGTGTCAGCAAGATGTTTTGTTTTGTCAAGGTTTTGGGGCGTTTTGTTTTTAATCTGAACCCGCTGATCTGAATTGATGTTTCTTTTTTTGCTGCTTTCACATTTTTGCTGTCGTCTGTCACACATTTCATCTGGAAGTGTATGAGTAACAGTTTGGCTAGAGAGTAGGATGAAAAGAGAAACCTGCTTGTAAAGAAAGATAATTGACACAGTAAGAGTTCAGGCCAAATCTCTTCCACAAACAGTCCTGTTTTAGTCAGTGTGACTAGTTGTGTGAATAAGGCAAACAGTATTTGGCTCTTGCTGCAGTCCCAGCCACCTTTTATCATTGCAGAGAGAGAAAAACACCATAAAATTAAATAGGTATCATCGTCCCCGCATTCCTAGTGTAACTATTTTAACTGGAATGCCTCATAAACAGATAAAGGCACTCCTGAGCTTTGGGATGATCATTTTTTAAATGACCATTTAGGGCTGGATTATGGTTTTACATTTTCACCTTGGAGCTTTTAAGGGCTGTTTGGGACATTAAGCGCTAACCTATCAAAGCCTAAACTGAAAGGCAATGTTGCCTGTGGTCATACAGCCCAGCAAAATAATATAGTTTTGCTGCTGTTAATAGGTAAATACTTTCATTTGTGGAAGGAAAATGGTGATTTAAGAACGTTTGATGCCCCTAAAACTCTCACAGCAGCTGGATATTTTACGTTGGTTTCTATAATATTCTTATGATAACATTCCTATCCCGCAGGGGTCTGCTTGAATATCAGAGCACTCATCTTTTTTAAGTTTTGCATAATGTGAGATATTAAAATTAAGGCTGGTGTTTACTGTTCAGTTCTTACACACATATTCCACATTCACAGCTAGATATTATTTCCCTTGGAAATGCTTTCTGTCCCTGCCAGTTACTGAATGCAATCAGATAGCTTTGCATGGGCCAGCATACCAATTAAGTACCATGCCTGGGATGTGTGCTGTTTCCTCCATCAGAAGCTCAATGGTTCATCGGCAAGTGAGCCGTGTATATTGATAAGGAGAAAGCCTGACTCCACAATGGAGGCAGAATCCATTTCTTGAAAATGCTTTCAAGGCAGTTTGAGGAGGGAAGGGGAAAGGGGGCAGGCGACACATAAAGTGGCTAGAAAAATTAAACAGGAGGAAAGATTAATGGAAGTGGGATCAGAAAAATATTCAATTAGAACTTGCAGGCCTGGTCACATTATTCTGTGTTACTCTACGTCTTGTCATTATCCAAATCTGTTGCTAAACTGTTGGCATTTGTCTTCATTATGCAGTAAAATGGTATAATGAATAGGTTACAAATATGATGGAGGAAATGCCCTGGAATTATCACAATGCCTGAGAATGAAAAATGCCTTAATTTAAATTATTGGTGTGCAGCATCTGCCAAGTGCACAGACAGATGTGAAGAGTGGAACATGATTTTGTTCTGATGCTGCCTTCAAAGTTTCTGTTCCACTTCAAAGGGGTTTTCAGGCTGAATCCTTCCCTGAAAGCCAATGTCGGGGATGTGATACAACACAGAGCAGCATTTGACATATTTCTTAGCTGCGAGGAACTGAACAGCCTGATATCTTAGGTCCGGTCTTAGAGCCTTCTGCAAGCAGCACTCCGCCACGTTTCAGGTGGAGAGCTGGTTAATGTATAGATTATGACTTTTAACAATGAAATGAAATATGAGGTGGAGAAAAAGCTACTATATCAGTCTAGCTAATTAGACATAATTTAGTCTTCAAAAATTGCACTGATCCATACAGATGTGTTACCTTTCAAGCTCAATTTTACATTTGACTGATTATTATCTTCTAGAAAGACATTTTCAGGGTATTTAAACCTAACATTTGGCCTACTTTAAAGCTGTCAGAGTCTGAAAATCAGTACCACTACATAATAAAGAATTTTATATTAGGATCAGGATATGAATGAATATTTTACTGAAAGTTCAAATAAAATCTCAAATAATTTTAAAGTACTATTTCAGTAGCCCAATCTGGAGGATAGCCCTCCCTTTCCTAGATGTGTATTAACTTTAATAGACCTTCCTAAGGACTGCAAGGACTGCCCACTCAGTCTGAAGTCCAGGCTTCAAACTCATCAGGAATTGTGTCCTAAAAATAACGTGTACTTTGTAGAAGGAGGATGAGAAGTCACACAGTAAGCCAGCAAGGAAGCAAACCTAGAGCTGGAGGAAGTCTGTCAGCTTAGTCCTCTGCTAGAGATTCTTTGTGTGATCTTCAGCAGGTTTTGATAGGTGTCTGGGCTTCATTTTTCCATCTGAAAAATGGGCATAAGGAGGGATGGAAGAAGGAAGGCTGAAAGGGATAGCCTAGCAGGAAGTGCTCTGACTAAGCTGAAGTTTGTGGGACACTCAACAGTTAGAGCAGTGAGTTTGATGGAGGCAACCTCTTAAATTCTTTCCTTCAGTTTTTGAAGACTGTCATGCAATGCTGCAGTTCATGGCATTACACACAGATATTGCAATACACGAGAAGATGTTTTCTACCTTGTGTGTGAAAAGTGAAGCACTCCGACGGAGGTTTGTACGGATGTTCTTACTAACTTCTTTATCTTGTGTTGATAGCTTTATCTTGATTTACATGTGTTACTTTGACATCAGATCAAATACTTGGATGAGATTTCACTTCTATATGAGGATCATTTTATGTTGCATTAGATTTAATGATATACAACTATCTTTGCTTCGCTGTGAATGGTAGCTGTATTTTAAATGCATAATACGCTGAAGCTGATAGGATTGTATCTATCATTCAGGGGATAATTCTAGTCTTAAACTTCATAGATGCTGTTAGACTCTTTGTGGTAATGTTTCACTGTTAAATTGCACATTTAGAACCAGATGGCTCAGAAAATTGATAAGATGATACCAAATCTCTCACCTCTCAGTCATTGTTGGGTTGAATCCAGCCCTGGTTCAGAGTAACCAAAAGTTGCTACTGTCTGACAGCTGTTTTGTGGCTTAGATGTTTCCAAGAAGACAGGTGTCCACAACAGAAAAAAAAATTAAAAATCACCTGCAGAAATAGAGGGTTGCAGCAGAGGAGAGTTTATGGGCACTGAAAACAGACTAACTTCTCTGATCGTTGGATACATGTGTTGCAAAATGGAGTCTACACCTCTTTCCGGAAATGCCTAAAATGTCTAAATTCTGCTGCACCACTTCTGAGCATCCATGCCTATCACTAAGCTCATGTAACTTCTTTCATGAGTTATAAATTCACCTAACTGCACATAAGATGAAATGCTATAATGTTTTCCCTCTGAAATAAAGCTCTGATCTTTACAGCTTACAAGCTAGTTCCCTGATGAACAAACAGTTCATTACAGAACCTGTATAACGGCGACAGTGTAGAAAAATATTTATAATGATAGGGTTATGCCAGGACTAAAGAAGCAAGATGATCTCCATGTTTTTTTAATCATTATTTCTTAGCATAGTGTGACTGGTACAAAAGGGAAAGAATAGTCCTCATTCTGCAGATAGGGCCAGAGGGGACAATCTATCATTGATAGGAATTAGATGTATATTTACAAGAAGGATACATGGTATGAGATCTAAAGCAATGATTCTGACTACTTATCATTAATGCCAGGGGGAAACTTGATGCAGTGATTCATGTGGTAGCCTGAAACATGGGAGGCCCATGTCTTTTCAGTGCTTTTGCCCAGAGAGTCTTTTTGCGTGTCTTTGAGCTAGTCCCTGTGCTTTAGTTTCCTTAATGTAGAAAAGGGAGGATATCACTCCCATTCCTCAACACAGCAGTGTGAGTTGAGTTTACTCAGGTCTGTGTGTGAGTGCCTTGCAGTGACGGCCCCGGTAGGAGCTCTGGTTTGACCGAACTCCCATTAGACCTCTTAGGAAAGAAAAGATAAGCAAGCCTGGCTGCATTTTGCTTTGCATTAGTATTCTTATTTCTTTTCTTTCTCACACATCCGTGTTGATCCTGCACAGCATGGAGATGGTATTCCCAACCCACAGGTGCAACCAGCTGCGACTACTGTGTGCTGCACTGTCCGGTTTGGTCCAAAATGCCCCAGCCTGAGCTGGGGCCACAAGTCTCCTCTAGGATGGAGCCAGGAGCAGGGATGTGTCCCTCGGTGCCTGGTGTTGCCCCTCCGCCATCTGGAGCCAGAGGTACGCAGCTGCCTGGCGTAACCAGCAGACGAAGTGCTGCTGCTGAGATGAGGATGGGTGGAGGCAACAGCAGCCTGATCTGCAAGTTCAACACGGTGTCCCCTCTCAGAGGGAAAGCATGACTTTTGTACTGGGCACTACTGGTGGAATATCAAAGTGGTAAACGTGGCAAGAAGGAAAAAGTTGCACTCTTCCCAGCCATTTGAGAATAATTATATACCAATTAATTGAGGAAAATGGCATCTGACACTGTCAGTGTTCTGAAGTGTCACATATTAGACCCCAAAAAGTAAATGAGACACATATTCATTTTAATTAAAATGTTATCAAGAGGTGCTGTTGACCAAGAAGCCCATTAACAATAATCTGCTTTAGTAACAAGTGAGTGAGTCAATTTATTGAACTGAACTAAAAAGCAAACCCAGTAACAACTGCCCACTGAGCAAGTATTTGATCTTTCAGCTTTCTCTGATTAGCAGAGGGAGGCGTTCCCTGAATATTACAGACTTTTGTCTTCCTCACTACCTTGTGGTAACTTGTAGAAACTGTCTCCATGGTGCAATCAGCATTTCCTCATCAAACTTAAAAGAGAGCTTTGCTAGCAGATCCAACTTGAAAGAAAGTATTTATAAAGAGATCAGTTGCCAGGTACCATTATTTCCTTTTGTGCCTCAGCTGTTAAAATCTTTGTACAGGATGGACTGTTTTCCTTGGAGATCTGACTATTTTACACACAAAGGCTAGTGCACAAGATTTGGGGGTTGCAATAGAGGGTACTTGCAATGAAAAATGACTTGGTTGCGTACTTTTACCTTTTGAAGTTAAATTAATTAAATTCACTCTTTTGGATTGATTACTGTATGCTAAGGAGCATTAAACTGGCCAGAGATTTCTGAGTATTCTGCCTTTATAGGAGGTCTCAATATGGGCATAAAGCTGGCAATGACAACCTAGTTACTGCTTATATCAGGAGCACTGGGATGTTTGATGTGCTACACTTTGCTCTGCTGTCAGCATCAGAAAGCAAAACAGCCCTGCTGCAGCCCTAACCTCTGCCAGGGCCATTTTGGGGAGCTACACCTGGCTGCTCCCTGCAGCCTCTCTTTGCTGTGCCTGTACAATGGTGCCAATGGTCATTTAGCCCAAGAAAATTTACAAAATCCTTTCTCACTTTCCTTTTGCTATTGGTTGGTGAAAAAGGCCAAACCCTTTGCTCTGTGGGAAATAGGCATGGAAATTCCCCGTCATTCCAGAAACAGACTTTATTTCAGAATAAATTCAAATAGTACCACACAAATAAAAGTGGACTTATTCCTATACGTCCAAATGACAGTACCAATGACAGCGGGTTAGTTCTCTTTTCACAGGAAGGAGTTCAAAGCTTTGGAATCTTCCTAAATCCATCAGCAAGCAAGATGCATTGGTTTTCTTGGATGCAGGATAGCATACCAGGTCCAGAAGCCCTCCAGATGTCTTTGTAAAAGCTCTGTTTTAACAGTTGTGATCCAAGAAGAAGGAATTTTTATAGCGATCCTGCCAACTTCTGTCTGACAGAACGTTTTAGGTAGGAAAATGAATCCTGTCAAAAAGGCACTGATGCCTTTTAAGTCCTACTGTGGACAATAGACACATCTGTCACTTACTGTTCAGGGGGCATGCCATGTTGAGCAAAACTGAAAGTCAATGAGATTTAGTGTACTTCAGTCATTTTTAAAACAATATCCAGTGACTACTGGTCCAGAAGTTCACCCATGAGTATATTTAGGGTAGAAAGAATAGCAGCTGCTACTGAAAGGGAAAAGATTGATGCTAAAACTGATTTTAAGGTTCCATAATTTTTCACGTTAAGTTGGTCAACATTCTTTTTAGAAATCTAAACATTTATGAAGATAAACTTCATTGTATGTATACCATCTACTCTGCAAACAGAATCTGAATGATTCTTCTTGCAATTTACTGTGAAACATTTTGGAAGATTTGGCAGGAAATAAAGAAGTGAAAAACTAAAGGAATGACTACACAGAACTTTAAAATATCTTTTAGAAAAATGAACTTCAGCACAAAATTTTCTTGTCTTTTGACAATTTAAATGTAATTGTATTGGTACTAGAACACCTGTAATTATTTCCAGTGGAGGTATTGCAGTGAGTAGATAGATGGAACCCTTGAAAGAATTAATATAAAGTAATCCCATTATGTCTGATCTGCAGTCCATCAACAGGGAAGATTCTTGGCTCTGCAAGACTATTTTCCTAGCTAAGTGTAAATGTATCTTCAAACGTTAAATGCTATGATCAAATAGCATCTAGAAATCTATGTTACTTTCTCCACCCATTCTCTTATTTTGTGAGACACTAGTGGCTTTTCACTTGTATGCACTGAGGTCTTTTGAAGGTCCTTTAAAAAATTATGTTACGTTTTAGTGGTTTGTAAGCTGATGTGTTTTATTTTATTTGGAATTTCTGTTTCCTGGTGTCACTTCCCATGGATATTCCAACCTAAGTCCAGGGGCTGGTTCATTTCCCACATACATGCATTTTATTTTAGGACCAACGGGTGGTTTCTCGCAGAGGGTGCTGGAAGGACAGTAGCCCAGTAGGCTGTCAGCTCTTCTTCAGCTTATGGGGATGGGGATCCAGCTCAGAGCTAAACCCCTTTAGCTTCACCAGAATAAGTAATAGACCTGAGCACCCAGCAGTCCTGTCACAGGCTGATCTCTGGTGCAGCGATGCCTCCTTACCCAGCCAACATGGTGGCGAGTGGAAGAGTGAGATAATTTGACTTGCAGTCTGTGGTCCCAGTGGTCACTCCCAGCACAGGAGAGGAGTTGGTCTGAATGTGTTGCAGATGGTGTTTTCCTTCTACCCTCAAGAAAGGACTGCCTGTTTAAGCATTCGTGGTTATCATTTGGAAATGATAAGCAGAAGTAGAGCTCGCTGAGGACCCAGGCCATTTATTTCATTTTTCTGGATTTTTATGTGATGACTCAGCTAGCATTTAGCAAAAACTCATAGGAATTAATTAGGCCTGTTGCTGGTAATCAATGCCTGGCAACAAATTATGTAAACCCTGCAAAATATAGTGGGTATGGGAGAAGTTACAGCCTATGATAGATTTAGCATCTAAGGGCTAGATTTTTAAATCTTAGTCATTACTGAGTATTGGAAGAGTAGGGAACTTGGGTGGCTCAGCCAGTCATTCAGGATGTAAGTGCTGTTGATGGGAAACACAAAAATAGACTTCAAGGTCCAGGCAAGGGTTCTGCCTTTAAAGGATCTTCTATTCCTTTCTGTTTGTAGCATAATATAATTTTAATAATATGAATCAGTATGTTTGGACTTTACAGGAATTTTTTTTTTCTTCAAACATAAAATAATGATAAGCCATCCTAATTAAATAGCAGGGCCATAATCAAATGTAGTTTTCTGCAAGGATCTCTTAAGAAGGAATGCACCTATGGATTATTTCTACTTTTTTTTTTTTTTTTAATGGATGAGAAAACAAACTTCAGAGGATAAACGACCTTCAAAATTGTCTTATCTCAATGAAGCCCTTAAGTGTGCATGGAGGAGGAGATGAGACCATTGAGAATGAGGACTAACAATAATCAGACACTGGTTTACTGGAAGGACATTGAAGATGATCGCTCTTGTCCCTGCCCCCAAGGCACAGCATCACTGTGCTACCAATGCAATTCTCCGTCTCAGTCCTGAGCACTGATTACAGTAATGTGGCTGTGGTCATGCACCTGTTTGCACTGCGGCGGCATGTGGCCTGGTCACATGAAATGTTTTTTGTGTAACTCATAAAGGTGACCAGGCACGGAAAAATATAAAAACGTTGTCTTCATAACTTTTTTTTAACGCATGAAAACTTTAGGGTCTCAGCAAGGAGAGGTAATCTGTACGTGTTCATTGGAGCCCGGTATAGCTTTCCAGATCCTCTCTGGGGAACCAGAAACCCACTAAACTGTACTGAATAAAAACATCCAATACATGCTGACTGCTTTTATTACAGTAAGTTCCTGTATTACCAAGAAAACAACACCCAAAATGATAGTAAATGTAAAATTGTCAACGATCTCCATCATTCATACAGGCTGTGGCAAGAAAATACGGATTGTAACCATGATGAACTGAAAACAACATTACCAAAATAACTGGAATTTACTCATTACCTGCAAGAGTGCAGCTATTACAGTCTACTATGATGAGTGTAGCTGGAGGTGTAGACATGTTTTGAATGCACAAAACAGCTTCAAGATCAGGCATCTTGCAAACATACTTCTGAAAACTGCTTCTCTTTGTCTTGGTTTCTCTAGTAATGCTAAAATATTTAGTTAGAGTCAAGCCAAATATTATTCCCTCTTTACTGTTAGACCCTTTTCCAAGTATCTCATTTTCTCCATACTTGTGGGGTTTTTTTTTTGTGGCTTCCTCACTCTCCTTGTCTTGGGGCTGCTGGAAGACACCGTAGCACTCGGTCATAATGCCACCATCTTTTTTATGTTCATTCACAGCCTGGGTTGCTGGCTACTGAATCTGCAAGTGGGCCAAAAGACATTTTTTTTCCCCCTTCTCTGTTTCTTCAAATCAAGGCTTATTTACAATCATGGGCAAGTATCTATGCTGACCACCTGCAATCCTTTGGCAGACATCTGGTGTAAATAAATGATCTCAGCCTAGTGCCAGCCTTCAGTTTCCCATTTGCACGTGTCTGCTGCACTTTTGAAGATAGAAGTGGGAATAGCTCCACGGCCCTTCTGCTGGTGCACTGAAACAACTTCTTTCATTGCTTCAAACTACTGGGAATGAGGCACGTGAGTTTCTGTTCATAAATGTGCCAAACTTTAACTTTCTAAATTTCATGTGCTCTGGCTGACTGAAGGGTTCCTTTTCTGGAAGATGTACTGATTTAGCCTGTCCATTTCAGAAAAACTCATTTCTTTTGGCAAAAGTACATTTTAGGAAAAAAGAAAATAGATTCTTAACTGGACACAACACCAGATGGGTAAGTGCTCATTTCTACCTACCTTTGAGAACAATCATGAAACTTAACAGTGAAAAATGAACATTAACATATTTCATTTTGACACAGAGCACGGGATTCAAACCATGACCTGGAGGTACAGTAAAAAACAAAGAAAACTTATCTGTGCAGCAGAAACATTTTCTGATGTTTCTGAAACATTATGAATGAAAAAAAGGAGTATGCAACTTTTCCCCTTATAGCAGAATGTATTATATTTATTTGATAGAGCAATTAGCACAATTTAACTAATTTTCTCTTTCAAGAGTCAAAATTGCTTTGACTATGCTCTTTAATAAATAGTTTTTTGTTGAATTTGACATTATCTGTCACCAAGGTTAAATAAGGGAAACACTGCCTACTGGTAACACAATGGAAAGCTTTAATCTAAAATCAATATTGTTTTAAAGAAAATTTGCTCTAATTAGATTGAGATGGTAACATGACTGATCTTTCAAGAAGTAAATTAGCCTTCTGTATATATGCAGAAGTTTAGTAAATGTCTCATTAAGAATGGGAACTCACCTCAGACCAGGCAATTGAAGTTGAAAAGCTTCAGTTTGCTCCTGGTTGACCTGGTAATATCAGTAGCAGTTTCTCATTTGCAAAGAATCAGATTCTTCCCTGGTCTTTTGTTTATTTATTTATCTATGTGAGTGATTTAGATTTAATTATGATCTGGTACCAAGGAAAAAGAATATGTCAGTGCAGTGAAGTTACTGTCACTGTGTGTTGTGTCCTTAATGCCCGCCTGGTCTAAAGAAGAATGGATTTTTGTTTTATGGTGATCCATAATGATGTGATATAAAATAATGTCAGTATAGGATTGGCTATAACTTGTAGCAATCTATCTGAAGGTAGCTATCAGAAGACACTGGTTAAGTGAAGAGATTGATGGCAGAAGCTTATTTCTTAGGATATCCACTTTGAATAAAACCTTTGTTTCAGTGGTGGAAATACAGTTACACGTGAAGACATGATTTGTATGGATAAGTGATGAAGGTGAAATAAAATATGTACATTTCATAGATGTTTCTGATGCAGTAACACAGAGATTCCTTTACCTATGAGTTGCTGGAAAAAAAAAATAGGTAAGCAGCTTCAATACAAGGACACAGAGCTCACCAGAATTAGTGCTTTTCTCTGGTATGCAGAAAAGCGACTAATTTTCTACAAGCCATTATCTCCTTCACAAGCAGAGAAAACTGCTGAAGGTCCTGTCCAAATCAGGGATGTGATCAGAGCCTATGCTTCAAAAGAAGGGCATGGTTTTCTTGTCATTTGTACTATTGGTAACCCAGATTTATTAGCCAAAATCATTGACTGTCCTACCAAAACTGGATCAATTTTAAAGCATTGTTGTTCAGGCATAACTACTCAGAGTACTGGTGGAATGTGCTCAGCCCTCCTCCAAAGCACAGAAGGAGTGCGGAGTACGAACCTTAGCATCTTTGTGTTCTGAAGACAATTTTTTCAACTAGATATCTTCTGCTATGCATGATCAAATATGGAAGGCAACACTGGAAGACATTAGTTTTAATCAGATCTAAAAGATGGTCCTCAAATTTGGATGTATCTATGTATCAAAGATTCAGTCAATGAAAGAAAATACGATGTACAGTTGCTCACAGCATGGGAGAAGGAACACAGCTGAATCTATTGTCTGCAAGTTCTGTTTGCATTTATAATTGAGTTTTGGTAGCAGGTGATTGCTGAACATACCTTAATAATCAGCCCTTGGATAGTTCCACAGATATACTAAAAATCACTACCACGTTTATGTATGTAACTTGTAGAGTAGATGAAAAATAGGCTGGGAGATTGATCAAAACAAAGCCTTGATGGAGAAAACATGCAGGGATTTTCTTGAGTTTTTAGTGAACATTACATCTGAACCTAAGTATCTCTTCAATCTCCCTAGGGTCAGAGAAGGAGAATCAATGGAGACTGTGACTCCAAATCTTCTGAGAAGTGAGGTGAAAAGGGTGGCAATGAAACCAATTTCAAAATCAAATTGCTATAGCAGTTAGAGATACTGATAACCTGCTAATACTTCAACAATAAAAAAGCAGATAAGCAGTGCCACCCCTTCCTGTCTTTTCTTTGTCATCAGTGTAAATAAAGAAGTGTCGTTATCTCACCGGATATTTAAAATGCTGAGACATTCAGGGACAAACCCAGAAACAGTGGTGTAGGTGACACTCATGGTGGCAAACAGTCAATTGAGACAAGGCTTTGGCAGGGAAAAAGATTTTGCAGGACACCCAGCTGTTTTTATTCCTTAATGCTCCCCAAACCTTTTTAGGTTAATAAACATTAACATCACTCCATGTTAATATTGCTGTGACATGCATCTACTTTCACATTGTCTCAGTAGCATTCATAACACAGCCAGTCTAAAACATCAAATTAAATGATGCCACAAAAGATGTCTGTTAACTCTTTCAGCATTCACTGTAGAGCTGTGGCTGAGGAAGGACCACCTTCTAAACTGCAGATGGATCAGACCCTGCTCTGCCTATCAATTTGGTTGACCTCAGGGATAACTAATCCTCAGGTGCAAGTTAGATCCATAATACACCTTGCTTTGCTGTGCAGCCTTAGGGCTGTCTGCTTTAGGAACATTAAAATAACAGCAGTTGCCAGTGTAACTCCCAGTCTTTGGGTTCAGCTCCAGCCTCTATGACACATGGTCTGTGTGACCTTGGACATTCACTTAATCTCTCCGTACGTTATCCATTTTTTTTTTCTCTTTTGTCAGTTTTGATTGTATTGTCTCCAGGGCAGAGGAGCCTGTTGCTTATCACAGTATGAGGGTATCCAGCTACTATTGTTATGCAAAGTTAATTATGAAGTGAAGTTATTAATACTAAATTACTTATACTGGTGGAAATTTAACATTTAATAACTCTTCCCTGTTTAAAAATGCATTCCCTTGCTAGTCATTTTCATAGCAGTTCAAGGCAAAAAGGCATAGAGTTGAAGCTGGGAGGGGGGAGAAATGGCAGCTGCTGGGCTTTCTAGCAGGCCACAGGTTGGGATTGTGCCCTTGTAAGATTGAGCCTAAAAGTTTTACCACTGTTGTGGTTTAACCCCTAGCCTAGGCTTAACCAATATCTCAGCTATTTACACAAGTTACACTGTGGTCATAAAACAGTCAGATGGTGCCTCCAGGTTCACCTCTCATCCTGGCAAAGCAGTGGTTTAATGGATCATGACCACCTTTACAGCCATCAGGAAAAGCTGCTCTCCTCTTCTAGACATCTTTCCCTGAACTGCTGACACAACTTGACCTTGGTTATATACATGACTGGCTGCTTTTTCTGTTTCCCTGAACCCATTTCCATAGGGACCAGAAGAAATCTGAAAATAAAAGTATATTTTTACAGGTGCAGACTCTTGGATGGTGGTAGGGAGGAACATCACTGTATCTGGAGCTTTGCTGGGTACACTTTTCAGTGGCTGCATTGTCATGAGGGACAATGAGGGAACTTCATGTCCCTGTTTTCTCTCATTTCCCTATTGTAGAGCAGAATACACTGCTATGCAAGCATTGACAAACAAACAGGATAGATTTGAATAAAATGTCAATCTCAGTATTTGATGAAGTAAATGTGCAGGCAAGCAACATTTCCTGGGGCTCTAGTAAAAGAGTAAAAGATACAGGAAATGTTACTTCTCAGACCTAGTGGTGTTTGCATCCTATCACTACCTTATCAGCAAAAGCCATGAGAAATGTTAGCAGTGATAAACAATTGCTGGCCAGGGCTTCCTCTGGCACTGAGGTGCACGTTGAAAATAATGCACCCTCTGAGCTGACCCGCTTCAAAGTTTTCTTCTCTTTGATTAATGCATCTACAAATCTTAACTCTTAATAACTTTCTGCTGCCAGTACCTGCTGGCCTGCCAATGCGCTCACACACATGACCGAGGAGGCAATTGTCTGCTTTGCAACTGTAATTCAGCTACATCTTTTTGAAAGTTAGCCACAGTTGTTTCTTGTTTTTTTGGTGTAGGGGTTTTTGTTTTTTGTTTTTTTTAATGTGCTTTCTGAAATGCAGCCGTGTCTCGCTGGCAGTCAGAAGTGTCTGCAAGCTACTTTTTTTCCCTGTTGTTCAAGTATTCATTCTGCATCTGGCATCTCTGCAATATGGACTGTCCAATTTGCAAGTGGGCACTGTTCCATCTGAACAGACGGGGAGGAGTGGAGACAGACAAAAGATCATATGGAGTAGTCAGCTAAAAAGTGTGGTGGTGAACCTGATCAAGTGGCGCGGATTTTTCTTTATTAGTTTTTTTTTTTTTTAGACAATCCTTCACAAATTCCTTTACAGGGCAGCCATCAACACAATTGACGGTAACACTGCACCCTGAGCGAATGTAGGGTTTGAAAACTGAGTTTCACCTCCCCTCTAAGCCTGTGATTTCTTGTTCAGGGGATTAAAACAAAAAAAACCCCTACTTTCTGTATTTGGTTTCCATGCCTGTGTCTGAAGTGTATTCAGAAGAACTCTTTTCAGTGGTCATGACATAAAGGCTTATACAGCGGTATGAAGAACTGATGTCTAACTCTGTAACTCTTCAAAGCAGAGAAAAGCTTCCAAATTTTTAAGCTAGTTACATGGCTGATTAGATTGGAGTCTAACAGGTAACTTAAAAATCAACCCCTGCCTCTGTTATTCCAATGTAATCTGGGCACAGAGCTTAGAAAAATGTTTTATCCGGGGCTGTTTTTTCCTTTGTTTTATAGTATTTGTTCTGAGCTTTTCTAAAACCCTTTCTGTTTTAAGCTGCACAGTGTTAAGTGTCATAAGGTACAGAAGGTTTAAGAAAAATAATCCAACCACTATTTCTTGCCTTTTTCATTTCCCTGCTTTTCTTTTCAATCCTAGCCAGTTCCATCTCCTCTTTCCTTTGCCCTTCACTAAGCAAGCACAATTTAATCAGATTTATTGGGAGATAGGAAAGCAGAAATTGAGAAACACAGAAAAGAAGTAATTCAGCACGATTACAAGCTACTAGTGCATCTCACAGCCAACATGAGCACATTTTGGGGGACTTGTATTTCTCCATGTATTTCTGTGGGCCACTCTAAATTGTTATGTCAAGTAATGTTTTGGGTGGACTGATTAAAATATTTTCCTTCTTTCTTTTTCATTAAGGGTTTGCTTTGTCTTTCCAGAGCTTTTGGAAGACAAGCTGTATGTTTGGTTCTTAATGGCCTACAAAAACTCCATTTTGGTAGGTTGTAATGACCTAAATTTGTGTGTTTGTGCATCAAGTTTACATTCCCAATAAAAATATATTACAGCCCGTTGCACTCCTCTGTTCTCTAAATTTGACTACTCTGTACAAATTGTGTTCCTTTTCACTGTGTCTGATCATTGATAAATGTAATAGGTTGTGTTTTTATTATTTTTAGCACTGCACAACTTTTATTCAGAAAGGTTGCTGGCAAAAATGACCTGCCTGGGTAGAAGAGAATTTATCCCCATGCAAAATCCTGTCTTGGTAAGACAGATAGTAGAATTTGTTGGTGATTTTTTGAAACTTCAGACCCTGCTGCATACCAGGTCAGGAGGCGGGGGGGCGCTCCTTTACCATACCCCAGAAAGACTTTTGTTGAAATTAAACTTAAGCTTTTCATTTTACCAGGTTAATTTAGAACCCATTTTAAAAAAAAAAAAAAAAACAAAATAGGTTTCAGTAGAGTTGACAATGTTAGACCTTCCTTCCTGCTAAAGTTTATTAACTAGGTGGATTTTGACAGCCCTGAACTGTGGAAGTGTTGCCTCATTTTGTGTCTCAAATGTGGCATATTTTAAAGTTCCAGGTCTGTGCCTCTTTCTTTTTTTTTTTTCTAATGAGAATCTCAGTTCTTCCAAAATCTCAATGTTTTTTTTTTTAGCTCTTCTGCAGGGAAAAAATTGGAAATGTACCTTGAATGCACCTTGCAGGCTTAAAAACCTGACCTGCAAATAAAATCAACCTAAAGCTTTTTAGGGAATCTGATGGAGTGGAATCCATACTCTGTTGAAATCAAATCTGCCATCTACTTCACTGAGAATAAGTCTTCATCTCAGATGTTTAAGCTGAATTTATGACTCCTGAAGGTCATGCATTTGTGTGTCATTTTTGAATGCTTGGAGCTTATGTGTCCATAGTTTCTTTAGACATTTTCCTTCATGTTTTCAGCCAGCTGAAAAAAGAATTTGCCCTCCATAATGGAACGTAAGAAAATATGCTAACTGCAGATACTGACCCTTAACTTCTCCATATTGTTGTCATTTTATATAGCTTTTGGGCAGCTGTTGCAAAAAGTGGTGGAATACCCTCTCTTTCACAGATGCAGAGACTGGAGACTCTTCCTCTTTTGACTGGAAGAAGACTTTTTGGCTGCATAGTCTGGCAACTTGGCTGAGCTCCTGAGCCTTTCATCTTAATTTCTTAGCACAGCTTTGCAATTGTCATTTGTACTTTTGACTGGCTGTGTTTTGACATTTGGGAGTCTAGTGATTCCGTAGCTTTTGAGTAAACTTCAAAGAAGATGTGTTTTTATTACATGTATCCTGGTGCATTTTATTTCCTTCCTCCATCTTTCGACCACTTCCACCCACATATTTTCCAGGTTGCTTCAGATTATAATGCTTTCAAGAATCCATTTTATTTTTGTTGAATTGACTAGGGAATGTGCAAAATTTCGGCAGCTGTAATTTGGAGTTTACAGAGTTCCTTGTGTGTATTGCGGTCAACAAGGGAACAAAACAATTTAGTTTTCAACTTGCATGGTAAAACATAGAGTTCTGTGGTAGTATCTCCAGGCAATTCATAGTATATGTCTAGTAGCGGTCTCATTTGTTAGAAATATGTGAGCTGTATCTGTTGCTACATAGAGATATCAATAGTTTCATATATATATATATAAAAATAAAAAATATCCAGGAAGTCACTACAGACTGTAAAAAAACCTTCTATGTAGCTTTCATTCTAGAAAGAAGTTTGGCAGAGAAGATCAAAATATTTTTACAACTTGCTGATATGTAACCCCAGAAGTCCTGCCCACTGAAAAGAGATTTTAATATGTTGTATTAATACAGGTCTAAGAAACAAGGTTTTGTTTCCCACCCACTGAAAACAAGAAATGTCTCCCTCCAGCCCAGCAGTGACAAACGAGGAAGACAAATCCTTGGTGCCTTGGGAATTGCACAGGTACTGTCATTCTGGTGAGTGCTAGGCTTGTTCTGCATGGTGGGAAACATGCTGTGGCTGCTGCTTTGACTGGGTCAGAAGGCTGCAGCTAAAGTCTGTCGACTTACAGGTATGAAAGGGAGGACTTATATACCCCTTTCTTGCACAATTTTCTGTATCAAAACATGCAGGGGAATAGTAACAATACGCTGCATTCCTACGTAATGCATAAAAGGCAGGAATTTACTCACAGTACTTTTGCTTTCAGAGATGCTTTCAGAAGAGCAGTGGATGATTTTGGACTAGAAGCCAAAAGCATTTGTACGTGCTCACAACCGCTAGCGCTCGGCAGGGGAGGAGCAGGTAGGGAGCAGCAAGTAGTTTCTGTCCAGCCTTGTTGCTAGTGCAAAGCTACTGCCATCCTGCAGTTCACAGCAATATTGGATGGACATTCAGGAATCAGTTGCAGTCATGGAGAAGAAGTGGAGCTGAATTTGACCTGTTTCCACACTGAATGTTACAAACTGAGGTGTCAGGAGAACTTCATGGGCCACAGTTGTATACTATTTGGGGCTGTTTATTAAGCACTGCACAGTGCAGAAAGATACTTCGGTTACCAGATGTCTGGTAGTGATTTCAGCAGCACACACAGAACAGTGGCCTGGGAGTGGACCGGTAAGGTTTCAACTAGGGTTTTGGATGGGGCTTTGCAGTCTTGGCAGAGGAAGGGAGAAGAAATTTGATGTCCTGGCTCAGAGCATGTTGAAAGCAGACTCTTCTTTTAAGGAAGAGAAATAACTGCAATAAGAAAGTTTCAGTTCATGATGAATGTGAAGAGTATGGTAACTTCCACCACTTGTTTTGGAATAGCAGTGATTTTATTTTCACTGTCAAAAATGGCCTAATGAAAGACTGGAGGCTTTTCGGAGGCATTGAAATTCAGTGATTTAAATATGCTATTTTTTTCTTATCCTCTCTTATTCAGGGGCAAGAGACCAGCAGGTCACAGGATGTCTAGGTACAGCATTGTGCAGTTTGCTTTTATGCATATTGGCCCTCAGCCCCTTGAAGTTGCTATTATATGGAAGGGCACTGCACTGGGATCTATGGATATTCTTATATTTATGAGGGGAGATTACATGTGATCATTGGGAAGCGGGCGGGGGGGGGGGAAATAAAATAAGAATTTAGGACAGAGGAAAGTACAAGAAAAGAAAGGGTACCCCAAGGGTAAATCTATTGCAACTGCAGAAAATGAAAGAAACACTGATGGCCTTCACAGAAGATAACATTTTAGAATATGGTCAGTCGGACAGTGCCTAAATTATTAAAGATTTGCAAATACACTGGCATGCTAATGCAGCAGGAGACAGTTACCATGACTGTGATTAGAGAAGAATTAACAATATGGAAGCACCCCAGGAATTATCAAAGGAAAACAAGGTGGTACGTTTAGCAGCTGGTGTGTAGTGCTGGTTACAGTTCAGTAGGTGATTTGGTTGTCTGGTACCCCAAAAGCAGATTAGGAGGAGACATCTTCTGATAATGCTGCAGATTGGGGATGGAGTTCCTTAGGCTTTCCCTACCTCAACCTGCTGTTTAGCACAGTGAGGAGACGATGTCCTCTTTGTCCTCTAACCTTTTTGCTGTCGGAGCCCATCAGAGGGCTGAAACCAGGACAATGGGGTGGAGGTTGGCAGCGGAGCTATACAAAAGAAAGATAACCTGTACCGGATGAGTTGCTGCCAACATAGTTCCCTGATTCAACCCTTCCTCTAGAAACCAGGGGCAAAGTGCTTACTGATTTAAATAGAAACAGGATCTGAACACTATGCACTTCTAGTGTCTTATATATGACTTGGTTAACATTCTTTTAATATTTTGGTCAGGCTAATAACAGCAGCTTTAACAATAGAACTTCTAAATTCTAATCTAGCTTTTATGTGCAATAAAAAGGAGCTGGGGATTATTTAGTATTACTTATAAATAAAACTCTTATGTTTCGTCTTTTTAATCAGAGTTTGCCATGTAATGGTGATACCTTTGAAAACACACCAGCTCCACAAACAGTAAGTGGCAATCGTAAAAGCACTTTCAGATTCAAATTGTTCCCATTCTCACAATTTATAGCCTGAGAAGGCAATTGCTGTGTAGGTTGGAGAAGCAGCTGAATACCCTTTAAGTCTAGCCAGGTTTCTCCTGCATATTACTTTTTTTTTTTTTTTTAAGGTACAGCTATTAACCAGGGCTTTATTTTCTTGAATGTTACTTTCTAGGTAATGAAAAGAATGGTATCATTTGTCCATTTACAGAGGATAATGTAAGAAGCACAAACCTAGACACAAGCCATTTTTTGATTTAAATAAGCAGAGGTTGTCTTTTGTTTGTGAAGTCTATGTGAAGTAGATGGTTTTCCAATTTGAATTAATGTACCCTATCATCCCCCACCTACCTACGCTGGATTGTCCCCTTTTCAGGACATACAGTAGCAATAAAACTGGTGCAGTTTATGCTTTTTCTGTAGGGCAACTCCCATTCACTAACTCCTATTTCTGTTTTCAAGGTGTGTTCAGTCCTGCCACTTGCTCTTTTGGTTCATACTGACCCATACTGCAGTGTGAGCCCCATCTTGCACATGGACTCAGAATAGGAAATGAGGAAAAAATGTATCATTTCCTATTACTATGGATACCAACTTTTGCTGTCTTTCTCAGGCACCTGAGATTTCACATTCTTCATTTTACACTGCTGGCCACTGATTTAAAAAGAAAGGAGATGTAGTTGTCTCTAAAAGAAACAATTTACGAGCTTTTGCTTTAAAAAAATATTTTAATCAAAATTCTTAACAACCCAAATTCTGGTACCCAAACTGAATGACAGATATGACAATACTTTTATTAATTTTTGTGGTGAATTTCAGAAATCTTAGTGGTTTTACAAATATCTTCACTAGCAATTTTGACCATTTTGACCCTCTAGTTCTGGGCTTTGCTGCTTTCAGCTGGACTCTGTGCCTCTCTGGGGAACAGCTTTGAGCAGGTTGGCCCTTCCCTTGCTTGCTAGAGAAGTGAGACTGACACAATTGCCTTTAAGCTGAGCTGGCTGACTTCACACAGAAACACCAACGGAGCACTCAAAAAGCCGAATTCGGGTCTTCCATGGGAAGCAGCAGCTGGCAGCATCCCCTGCCAGCTGTGTCCAGTGCTGGTTGCAGCCATGGCGAAGGTGCATCGGGAAGCTCGCTGGGCTGAGTGCCAGCACCTGAGGCGGGACCATACCTGTGGGATGCTCCCACGAACAGCCAGCCAGGAGTAAAAAACGTAAGTACCTAGGCAGATTGGCAAAGGTTCTCTACTACCCTGTTCTTCCATCCTTGGCACCATTGCTTGGATGGTGGTGGTTTGAAGGTGTGTGTCGTGCCTTAAAGCACGTTAAAGGAAACAATGGAAGAGGGAGCAGGTGCCACGAGGAGGCCAGCTTTCCCCCTGAGCCAGAGGGAGAAAGTGAGTGTCTGTGGGGGTAGTGAATCAGAGCATTTCAATCGGACACCCGAAATAGTGCTGTTGATATTCAGCCCGTCTTCTGCCAGCATGATACAACATCCCTGCAAAGGTTAATCAATTTGCATGTTAATATCATTCTTATTTTCCAACCAATATCTTTCAAATATATGGTGCGCACTTGCCGTCATCCAGGATTAATGACATGACAAGTTTGAACCTTTAAAAACGAGACACTTTGCAGTTATTGGAGAGCAGAAAAAGGTCACAACGCTTTGTACAAAACAGAACCATGTAGATTTCCAGGCCCATCATTTGCCTGCTTTTCTCAATAATTTCTAAAGGAATATGGAGAATAAATGGGCCAAATTAGTAAGAAGATGGACTGCTCTGCTTGTGTATACAGTGTAAGAGGTGATTAGATAAAAGGAATTATCCATGTAGGCTGATTCTTGCAGCCTTGTTCTGGTTGGCACAACATCATAATTTCATTTGTTTCCTAAGAATGAAAACAGTCTGGGCCCAATTCACCATTCTGCCTTACTCCCTCTAATCTTTTGGCTAGAAGTTATTTTTTGGTTGCAAATAATAGTCACAGAGAAATGGAAAAATGTATTGGTGTCAGTGTTTCCTTGATCAGTGTAAGGCAAAGGAAAACTCAAGTATTTACTTTTCTGCTGTGGCTGCTATTGTCCTTGGGGACTGCTGAAACTTTAAATCAGAGTTCTAATTGGCACTCGGATAGCCATGAAATACCAGAAGCTTCAAAAGGAGCTTAAGACAGTAGTTGCTGCCTTTTCCCTGCTCCGTCCTGTGCTATCCACAGCACACACATAACAAGGATTTGGGAGGCAGCATTATCGGCAT
Source organism: Pelecanus crispus (assembly GCF_030463565.1). Lineage (NCBI taxonomy): Eukaryota > Metazoa > Chordata > Aves > Pelecaniformes > Pelecanidae > Pelecanus > Pelecanus crispus. The sequence goes on from NC_134643.1 coordinate 53,560,006, forward strand.
TAAATCTTGCTGTGTGACTAGCTCAGACTTTGTAAGACTAGGCACCCCTGAGCAAGGAGCTGACACCGAAGTCATAAACCTGGAGCAAATTACACTGTGCAAGTAAGTGATTGGAAGTGTGACATGATTTGCCCTGACTCATCCGCTGGTGTTTTTGCCTCTCTTCAGGTAAGCCTGCAGTGCTTTTGAGAGTTATGTTGTCATTTACAACTTTTAAAAATAGAGGTAGCTTGCCAAAAGTTAACCTGTTCATGTGCCCATAGCCTAAGTATTCAGGAAGGGTGGAACAGCAGCTAGAGAGATGAATGCCACTTGTGTGAGACTGGAGGCAGAGAGGGTGCCCACTTGTTTGGTACAGTTGCACATCCCTGTTTTGAATTTTGCCAATTTGGAGCAACTTGTTTGAGTAACGGCTGCCTCCACTGCTCCCCCATCTCTGGTGGATACTACACATATTTTGAACCTATTGTACTGGTTTTTTTTTAACCTGACACCAAAACCTGTTTTTATCAGAAAGCCCACTTCAGAGTTGCATCAATCGGGGTAGTACTCAGGGTAGTAGCGATCACACAGCATTAATGGAAAGTCTTGCCTGATCTGTACAGTGGGGGTCCCAGAGCTTTTGAACCCACTCTATTGCCCTGCGCTGGCATGACAAAGCAGGAACAAGTGCAGCTGGAGCTGTCAGGCTGTCTTAGTCTAGCTGGGTGCAGGCAGCAATGACAATGGCTGATGGAAAACAGGGAAATGGATTTTTTAAACACCAAACATCATCTACTCCTAATTTTACAGTATCTAGCACAGCTTCATTTCTCCAGGAAGGACAGCTACCCGGCTGTTGAAAGCTGTTCTTGGTGACCATGCATACACCATGCTGGAAAGACAGCACAGCTGGGGTAGCTGCTCTTCTTTTTCTTCCTTCTGGCCAGGCAAAGTGGAAGAAAGTGGGGAAAGGACTCTTAATTTCTTGCCAAGGTGATGAAAGCTGTTCAAAATTCACTAGAAACAGGTGAAGCTTTACTTCTGGTAGAAAGCAAATGCTCCTTGAACGGTATTGGGATTGTTCTACTGCATTTAACAAAGCAGGTCATTATATGCCTGGTCACTTCAAGCAAGTTTTCCTGGATTTTAAAGGATCTCCAGAGAACTGAAACCCAAAGATACCCTAGAGCCTGATGCCCTACCGCCCCAGACACCTCAGGCTAGCATATAGCAGCTAGATACACTAGGAGGACATCAGAGAAACATTTCTTGTTTTGTTCTTTTTCACCTGATGCAATCTAAGTTGGGCATGAATTTGGAAAGGTGCCATAGCCCCCTATTGCTTCCCCTGAAGAGTTTTGTTTCAGTGGTTAGAAAAGGAAAGCAGCTGCACCATGTCCTGGACAGCCTTTTCTCTGAACCTCTGACTCCAGCAACCCCAGGAAGGGCTATTTAGAGCAGGGAAGACACAGCATTTTAAGAGGAAGCCATGAAACTTGGTAAGAGAAACACAGAAGTTATAAGGAAAAGCCAATACCATTTGTACATCATTGAGACTGGACTGAACCTCTGCTGTTTGGAGTAGATTGTTTGGGGTTTTGAGTTGTTTTCTTATGGTTGTATAAGTATCTATGTTTCCATTTAGAGAGGCTGATTGTTCAAGAGTTATGCCATGGAAAAGGAATTTATAGAGGGAGTATGGGATTTTGGTTACGGAAGAGCAGAGAGTGCAGCTTTATAAGAGCATTTCGCTTCCTGCATGGGAGTGGCCATTTAGAGACTCACAGGGTCCATACCCCCCAGAAAGCCATCACTCTACAGAGCTGAGACTGGTGCTGAGAGATCCCTGCGGTCGTGCTCCCATGTCGCCGCTGTCATGATTTGCAAGCTCACCAGCTTTCTCTCCAAACTCTTCCCTCACCCGCTTCTGTGTGTACATGCACAGGTATATACAGAAACAATATCAGCAAACATAAAGATAAAATAATTAAACACAGCAATAGTGAAAAATAGTGGTGGGAACTACTTGCCAACCCTGATTTAGTCCTTTGTGAATTCCCAAGTATCCATATCTTACTAGCATTAACTTGTTCTCTGAAAAGGGACTTAAAGTGGGTTCTGTGGGGGTTTTTTTGTTTTTGTTTGGGTTTTTTGGGGGGTTGTTTTTTTTTTTTTTCACTTGGCTAATTTTGTGTGCAGTATTTTCAGCTGGCATCAAATGAGATGGGTTGATCCTTTACTTTTTAGCTGCGGAAGTTGAGCCTGAAGTCAGAGTTAGGCTCTGTTTTCCTGAGTCATCACTGGTAATATCAGTTTGGTTGGCAAAGGACAGCAACACCTGGGCAAGCTCGCTGACATCCAGGGTTTACCCATGTGCGACAGGCTGGAACCTGGCAAACAATTCAGTTGGCAATGTGGTGTGATGCAGAGAGAAGAGAGTCCATCCATCCCTCAATCTGTCTGTCTGTCTCTTTCAATGTTGGGACTTCAAGGAAAGTAACATGCCTTTTTAGTTTGTATAAGTGGAAAGTGCCCATTTCCTGAATGAGAGCTGCATTTTTGTTCCAGGTTCCTTATTAGAGGCACACTTTGATAGATCTAATCAGTGTTGTGTTGCGGGGGGGGGGGACGGGGACGGGGACGGGACAGGGAGTTAAAACATTATACATTTATTTATGTATTTATTCATTTATTTATTGTACATCTATGTATGTAGCCATACGTTATGCAGGAGTAACTTAGTTTTACTTCCAATTTTTTTTTTTTTTACTGGAAACCTAGAAGCCACACTGCACAGCTGGAATGAAGAGTAGCTTTCAATTATTCATTAGCTTGATTCCATGAAGAAAAATTTATACCTTATTTTATAATAGTACAGTACCTTTGAAAGAAGTAATAATATGACAAGTATGCCAAATGAAAGAAACTGTATTTTATAACAATGCAATCACAAAATATCTGTATTGTGTTAAAAAAAAAGTTCTACCCTCACGAATGCATTCATTTACTGGAAACTTTGTTAAGTACTTTGTGTTTGTTGGCACAGGCTGTTGTCTGCTGCTTTGTTAGAAGGTATTCATCGCAGCCACTTTAACTTCTGATGTTGCTCTTATTTTAATCCCCCAAATGTTGTTTGCAGGGTTCTTTACCTTGAATCAAGGTTATTAGTATAAAAATCCCACAATTCTGCCGTGAGAATGAGATAGTAAGCTATCTTGGCAGGCTAATTTAGGTAACTTTTCAGGTATGCTTATTTAAACAAGAGATGCGTGAGAAATGTGAAAAATGCTAGCACTTATCGGAAATGCAAATGTGGCATTTGTTCAGCTTAATATGAATGCCTCTGCACCAGGCAACAACACCAGAAGTGCCAATTAGGATGCAGTCATGGTTCCAAAAATTCACCCTTTCTTTTCAGCTAATATGACATTTATGTGTTGGGTCTTTTTCTTTTGAAGAGTAGCTGTGCTTCAACCTACCTGCACAGAAACACCAGTCTTGCTCGAATTTTATTTTAACTAAAAACCTGTTATTGTGCCAGGCATCAATACAGAACTGTTATGCCTGTAATGTGTTTTATTATGGTTAGAATTTAAAGAGCTGTGCCATATAGGTCAATCAGTGTTACGAATGACAGCAGTTGTTATCTGCTAGTGAGGACAGCAGTATAATAATAATGTTTATTGCACATCATTTTTCAATGATTTTATGCTATCATTTAGGAGATGAATGAAATGGCTCTCTAGCAGACATGAATGTAAATAAATTAAACATTAAGAACCAGTGAGTTCTAATCATCTTTCTTTAAGATTGCACTAAATGGTTGCAATCAGTGAAATAGATGAGAGATTACATTAAATTGCTCTTCCAGATACTATATCATGCCAGCTCAAACAAGGTTCACATGCATTACAAAACAGCTCAGGTTGAAGGAGCAGCTGGAATGCCTTATAGGCATGCATTAGCTGAGAGTAATGCACTGGTCGCGTACCGCTGCTTACAGTCTTTTATATTAACATACATGGAGTGACAAAGAGAAACCCAAACAAATAAACAAGAGAAAACCTGTACTGTTTTGTTCCAGGGCTTTACTCTTATTATAGATTTATATTACTCTATGCCATGGTTTAGGGGATTATGCAGGAGCATAGCATCGGTTGCAGTATTTTCTCAGCTCTTTCATTCAGCCTCTGCTGGTTTTTTTTAGGACGTTATTGGAAATTCACAGGGTGAAAAGATGACAGGTTGGAGAATGAAGGGAGGTTTGTTACTGCTATGAGGAGAGAATACAGGCGCTGTGATATGGGTAGCAGATAGGCAATATCTGAGAAGCTGTCAACAGGACACGTTAAGGCTGGGTCTTCAGGAACTGACCTCTTATTCTGCCAGCACAAATCCACAAATTAAATTGTGTGAGCAGTTAGGTCACAGAGAGGGAGAGACTTCTGTATCTGTCTGACCTAAGGTACACGCACGAAAGTGAACCTGAAATAGGGAGGGCCTCAAGGTCAGCAAAGACAGATTGGAAATCTGTCTCTTCAAGTCTTTAAATTGCAGCACGGTGAGCACGATTAAAATTGTGATCGTTCAGGTCCTCTGCTGCCAACGGTAGGAGCAGTGTCCGTTTTAAGGGTAATACGGCCCCAAGTTGTTTTTTTACTGATGGTGTTCTAGTCCCTGGCTGTGTGGCACTGTCTTGGTGGGATGCTCCAGCACCCCTCCAGCAGCTGCTCTGGAGCTGGCTGCAACACCAGCCCTTAGCACAAGGCTGTGCTGGGAGGAAGGGGAGAATATGACATTTCCCAGCTTCTGGGTTCAAGTCCTGTTGGGCAGTTGTCCTATTAAGAATAAAAAAAATTCTGTATTTCTAGATTTCTTTCCCTCCCTCCCCAAGCAGCTGCTGTTGACTGCATACTACTCACCTTCCTCCTCAGCCCTCTTACTTTCAGTGCAGGAATTCTCCTCAGCTCACTGCACATTGTGTGTTTTGAGAGGATTTTCCTGGAGTGCAGAGAGGAGGGCAAGAGTTAGCAGTGTACAAACCACTCAAGGTTTGGCATTCACCTCTTCCCTGAAACATGCCTTGAACTCACTCTCATGCTCTGCTGCTGCATCTGAGGGATGTTGGCTGCACCCTGGACAGAAACACTGCTTTTGGGGACGTCAAAATCTGGCATTTCTGTTTGTCTGGTTTTTGACATCTTTACCTTGATCCATATAGTTTTAGACCAAATTCTGAATCCAGACAACCTGGCACTCAGGTATCTGAAGAGAAAGTCAAGTTTGTCAAGCTTAGAAAAATGTGTTAATATTTCTATGTGTTAATATTCCTATTGTTTTAGTGTTTATTCATGGTATTGTGGGTTTTCTCTTTAATGAGAAAGGAAAAGAAGTCTGGGAACAAAGGGAACATTTCTTGAGACATTTTTTGTGAATGAGATATAAATGTGTGAGAATGCTAGGGACCACCCAAAACCTGGCTGACCACCCCCCCTCAAAAAAAATTTTTTTTGCTTTTTTTAATCATGTGGTCTTTGTTTTCAATGCTTTTATACTTTTTGCTGTTCTCTATCTCACTAGCATTCATTTTGGTCTAGCTCGGTGAGTTTGTTTTGCTTCAAACTCGTGTCAAACTTCAGTGCTGACTGCAGCGCTGGGTGCTGGGGGCTCTCGGGCAGCAGGAGGAGCTGGGCTCCACGCTCACTGCTGCTTCTGGTACAGAGCTGCAGAAACCAGAGGCGGAAGAGACACATGCTCTGCCCGCTGTATGGTACAGCCTGGTTTACAGTAATGAAACACTTTTTTTCCTGGACTTTCTTTTTTAGTATTCAATATCTCTTCCAGCAGGAAAACCAAAGATGTTGCTGAAACATTCCTTGAGCGTGCTAAGCTGACATGCTATTTACTGCTTATCTGAAATAATGAGTTTGTGTTGAATACTTAGATGTGATATCTCTTCACCACAGTAAGATAAAACAGTGGATGAAAAAAAAAGCTCCATCCTCAGGTTTTACCCAGTCTTCTTAGTGACTACGTAAATTGTAAAGCACTTTTCCTCTTTGGTTTTGTTGGTTTTGTTATTTTTGTTGTACTGCACATTCATTCAGTAACTTTTACTCAGGACTAGACAGGAACAAGCCAGGTCATATCCCACACAAATATCAGAAACAAACACTTGAGTCAACATCTGGGTATGTACCTTGTAATTGTGTGCTCTTCACAGTTCAATATCCTTTTCAAAGAGTGACATCAAAATCTTTCTTCAAATGCCTTAAGATTCAATAAAAAAGACCTGCAATATGATAGCTCTTTCAAGCCACAGTGGGAGACAAAAGGAATGATTCTGGATTATTTTGCAGTATTACTTGTCCTTATAAGTGGGCCAAAATTTATGGCAAGGAGCAGCAAGGTTAACAGAGGACTTCACCAAGTGTTTCAGAACAAATACTGACTCACTCCACAAAGCGGAAAAACTTAATCCTTATCTCGTAACTGCAGGGAAAAAAAGATGGGAGCCCCTATGTTCTCCCCACAGCTCCCAGCTTCACTTGTGATCACCACAAACCTCCTTATCACTGAATGTCTGCAGTGTCTGGTGCTTTTAAAATCGTGAAATACTCCCACTGAAAGTGTTTTTCTGAACCCAGCAAGAATTTTCTCTCTAGATTCAAAGAGTCCTCAGACTACAGAGGACTTCCTTTCATGAACTTGCTGGCACAGGTAGTGTCCGAGGTGTGAAGAAGTTGGTGGATGATGTTGCAAGGAGACATCTTCTGTATTTGGTAAGTAACATCTGAACCTGTCACTTACTGAGCAATACAACATTTTGCCTGTCACTCTCATAGATCAGGTGAACTTTTCAGTACTGCAGTAAGCTTCTGACTCCAATCTCTAAAATGGGAAGTTTTAAGATCCTGCAATTCTCACTGAGGTAAATGGAAGGTGTGAGATACCTGTACTTTAAGCTATAAAAATTCTGATACCCAAGGGATAGTAAGACTTCCCTTACTTTTCCATTAACACTAGCTATTACACTTGAGTGGCCTGCTATCCTTTGGTTTGTTTAACTATTTACTCTTTTAACTTACAGACAGAAATATGCATTAGTCCGAAGCATGAAAGCTGGCAACATAACAAGTACCACTTGACGTACATAGATGGCAGTTAGCTACCTGCTGAAGGGACACAGGACAGATAATCATGACACCTTTTAAGTTTTTTTTCTCCAGAATTTAACTGCAGAAGTTAGACTTCCTCCCAGCAGGTATAGCCAGCACTGTTCAAGTGCAATTTTGCCCCTATTTCTTAAATACTTTCCCATGTTCCACTGTATTTCAGAGGTTTATTGCTTTAACCACTGATCGGGTAAATGAGATCAAAACTGGAACAATAGTCCGATGTGTAGAGGAATTCCAAGATGATTCTGTTTGAATTGTTAGTGAATATTTGAGATAACAGCTGTAGTCCAGAGCAGCAGGATGCAGCATGGGCTTGATGGATGTGGTGACTGAGACAGATTCAGACTCCATGGTTGTTAACATAGCAAGTTCTTAACATAGCCTCTAAAAGAAGTCAGAATCACCAGTTCCCAGTGTGGCTAAAAGCAGCCTGCCTTTCTGCATTTCCATGTCACTTACTTTGGAAGTCTTATGTTTTTGTTGTTGCAGTTTGTCATTGTTTGAATAATTTCTAAATCCTGCCTAGGTCAATTTTGATGCTAGATATCCATGTTCCCATAGCAATTTGAAGGTAGTGCCTGTGGTCTGCAAAGGGAGCTTTTCAGGCAAACCATGCTCCAGGGGAGAAGTGCACTGAAAATTATGGAAGGCACCCCAGCAAGATAAGACAGTCCTTCATTTACCTATGTACCACATAGGAAGAGAGCAGGAGGAATCAAGGAGGTTGCCAGTGTTTTGTGTCCCTGTAGAAGTGATTTTGATGAGTGAAAATGTGGTTAGACTATAACAGAGGAGTAGAAAAAGGGTGGATATTGCTTGAAACTACGTATGGGTTTTGCTGACTGATATTCTAAGAGCATTGTGATATGCATCTAGGTACATGAGGCTGTACCTAGACAACTAAAGGAAAAATGTGTAAAAAGGGGTATACAAGTTCTGTTCCCTTTTCAAAGCAGGTGGAGAGCAGTGAAATGGGATGTGGTGATGAAAACCTGTTTGTACAGTGCTAAAGAACTTGAAATATGTGCTCTGTCTTTTGGAGGGAGGATGCCACTTAGTGTGGAAATGGAAGTAGGTCTGCGTGTGGCTAGAAAGAGAGACTAGTGATGCATCAAAATGATGATGGGGACAAGGCAGCAGCTCAGCTTGTGACTTCACAGTGCAAAACATTTGCTGACAAACCAGGATAATGCCCCCCAAAGGGAGTGTCCTCCTCTCCAGCAGTGCCAGCTCAACTGCTTGCATGTGACAGCTCTGTGAGTTGAGGCAAAAGACCCCACAACTTTCTCCTCCTCTTCACTTTCTGGGTTAATTTTTCAACCAATTAACCCCCAGGCTGGTTTGCTGTGTGGTGCAGAAACAGCTGTGCTGATAATGCTGAAAGGTGCTTGTGTGATTAGATTGGGAGGTGGCCAAGAGAGCTGCAACTCTGTTTCAGGGTGTTGGCACCAGTCATCCTCCCTTGTGCACTCCTAGCTGGTCTGAGGTCTACAGAAGCAAAACGTCATCAGCTTTTGTGTATGTGTATTGCTTATGTTGTTCTAGACTTCCACTTGACTGCAGTTTTTTAATTGCTGTAACTCTGTCTGATAGGGTTATGAGCTTTTTGTCTCCCAAATTTGTAACTCTGAGCACAGATACCATTAGACCAGCACCACAGTACCTTCTGCCAGTACAGTTTATTAACCTATGGGAATTAAAACCAAAATAACTTGTGCTGATAAAAGCATTTTCTGTGGGTGCATCTGTGTTCATGCCCAGTTTTGATCCTGGAATATTAAGACCACATGCGTGTCCAAGCTTTATCATTTTTTCCCCAAATGACCGTCAGGTTACCTCACACTGCTGGGAAACTGCATTAACCATTTATGGTGAAAAGACCAGTCCCTGGCAGTGGCATAAGGGGTGAGTGATATCTGCAGGGGATGCTGTTTCAGGGTAAGCCTGGTGCTAAGGCTGAGACCCAGGTTAGCTGTGGCTGGTAAAGAAGATGCAGCTGTAATGTTGATGGCATGCTCCAAGATGACCAGTCTGGGCATGTGAGAAGTGCAACAGTTGTAAATACAACAGAGATAGATGCCCTGGGGGGTGTTATTGGCTCAAGGACCGTTACCATTCCTCATAATTCATCACAGAACCCCAGGAACCCTTATTTTCCAAAGTTTCTATAACCTCCTACAGAGGGCTTAGACATTTCTATGGAGCAGCTGCAAACGACCTATAGCCGGTGTCTGCACCACCACTGGTTTGCAGTCCACGACCTGGAGGCACTGCTGGCTCGGTACTGTGCTTGCAGATCTGAAAGTCATTACACTTAAGGACTGTCCTGAGATGTCTTTAAGAACCAGAGACCTTCACATTTCATCTCACCAAAGGAAAAGAAGAGACCTTGGAGGCTGCATGATTAACCTGGAAAAGATTCATGTCTCACACTGTTTTCAGAGTAGCAGAAAGCAAAGCTAAAATCAGTGAAGGATATCCTGGAGGGAAAACCAGCAGGGTTTGGGTTATATAAGGGTATCAAAGCGATGTTCCTGCTAGCTTGGGTAAGTTACTATTGTAACTACTAAAAGTTACTAAAGTATCAAAAGCTACTAAATATCCTCATCTTTAAAAAAAAAAAAAAATTGAGTGGGTCAAATTAAATTCAGTGACTTCGGGACAATTTACTGATTGTAATTAGCTAAAATACCTAGTTGAATTTCAGGTATCTCTTGCTTCTGAAATTTATTTATCTTAAAACCAGATGAGGAGAGAGAGAGAGAAAGAAATACTTTTCTCTGTTTTATGGAATGAAGGTCCTTGCAAATACTTTGTCAACTAATTGCACATTTTCCATGGGGTTATTGTTGAGAGAGAGTAGGTTTTGGTACCAAATATTTTAAATGCATGGAATGTGAAATGTACTGCTAAACCACAGGCTTTGCTATTGTATTGCACCAACACTGGGAAATTATGTTGGATGGGTGTTGGAAAATATATTTTGAAGGCAAGTAATAGTACTAGTAAAGGAACCGAAGCTTTAAGCTTAAAGATGTTTCTCTCTGCTGCTCGCTAAAGAATAAAAGGTGGGAATTGGAAGCTCCACAAGCCATCAGCTGGAATTATTTTCCTGGAGATCCAGGAGAAAATAGAAGTCTCCAGGCAAGACCACTTCTAACAGAACTGAACAGTAAAAGCTAACTTAACAGGCTATTTTCCTTGCTGGTAAAAATGTTTTCTTCTAAAAGAGTTTTATTTCATCATCTCTTGTTCCTGATTTTTCTCTCGATTGAGCAGGTATTTTTCAAGGGGCAAATGAGAATAAACAGGGCTTTTATTTCTCTTTGATGATGGTTATCTTTACTCAACAATAATCTGTCTGTAGCAGGAATGTAGATCTTCTCAAACATTTTACTCTTACATCAATAAAAAGAATAAGGAAAAGTCTTAGAGCAGACAATCAAAATGGCTGTAGGATTTGTGGCAAGTATACCCTCTCCCTCACTGTAGTGATTTTGAGGTTTTTGCTAATATGTTGTTAAATCTGCATTTTTCTTCACTCTGTCACAGTAGTCAAGGATTCGAAGGATGCAATGTTTTAAAGGGGGTATTAATGGCTTCTGATATTTTGAATTGTTTACACAGAGTGGAAGGGCTGTGATGGTAAACACTGGCGGTAATTTCAGTGAGAACCTTGAGTGGAGCCAGGTTACACAGAGCAGATGAATGGAGGTTGATGCGGCATCCGCCAGGATTGGGAGAGTTGACTCTCCTGCTCAGCTTTGGGACTCAGCTTTTGGATACCAGTAGCAAAAGTGCAGACACAGTGAAGAATATAAGCAAATTCTTAATGGCTTGACCTTTCAGAAGACTCTATCTATGTGACTTTTGCCCTTTTCATTGTGACCATCCAGTAGCCTTTCCTTAAAAAAGAAAAAAAAAGAAGAAAAAAAAAGTCTGGGACAAAATAAACAAGCCCAGAATTAATTAATGTGTATATGACAAGTTATAGGATGATCTCCTGGGAGCCAGGCAGAGATGTGGCTGGGATTTTGAAGCATCTTACTTGCATGCAAAGAATGACATTTCTGCACAGTCCTCATCATTGCATATGATGAACTTTGTATCCAGGCTTAATGAGACTGTGTATGGCTTTTGTGTTTGTTGTTTGGGTTTTTTTACAGAAAGTTTGTGGAGATAATAGAGGGAAGAAAGGAGCAACAAGGAAAGGAAAGTCAGAACCCAGCTATTTAAGAGAGAGAACCTGAGCAGAGCCCTAATGGACTTTGGCACAGGGCTTTTGCAATAACCAAAGGCAGACTCACAGAGGTTTCCTCTGACACAAATCCATAGCTTAGGGCTTCTTCACACACATTATTCCTCTCTGAGCATTTGGACTGAGAGCAGGCACAGCAGGACAGACTTTCCAGCCTAAAGCTTTTGCTAGCATAGTAGGATATGCTGGCCAAAACCCAACTAAACTCCTGTAAAATTTTTCCAATGTTTAACACTTTTTAGGTGTTTGTGAAAATGGAAAACTAGTGGATCTTCTGTGGAGTTCTCTTAGTAAAAGCAGTCAGCAGTGAAAACATATATCCTGTAATATGTCCTATAAAATGTAGCATGGGACACGTAAAGGCGGCGTAGCTAAACTTCTGGGAGAAAGGCTGCAGGCTGGCAGCAGTGTGGTAAGGAGTAAATTGGTTGTGATACATAGCAGGCAGCAGGACAAGAGACGTGTACTATGAGAGGTGTCAATGAGGTTTGATAATGCTATTTCCCATATAGTACTTGGCATATCCGAGCATCAGGGGAAGGAAACAATTGCTCATGGCACTAAAAAATGGCAGTAATGCTATGGAATAGGGGTCTGGAAAATTCTGGCTGACCCCTCGTAAATGCTGATTCTAGCAGCCATACCAGATGAGGGAGTGACCTTTTGAGAAGCAGTGTAGGATCACTGTTGTATGGGCCATTAACAGTTACAAATAGACACTTGGCACTATAGAACTGAATACAGAATTCTGTACAGTATTTCCCTTTATTTTTCAGTGATTAACTCTGAGAGCTGGGATGATATACCACCTGAGGTTTTCTCTGATGCTAAATCAATTTTCTTTTGCTCATATTTTATTGTTATAGTTATTGGTTCTGAATAACCTCTGAAAGCTTACTGCCATACATGAATACATGAAGCTGTTCCTTCATTAGTGTCTGATGATCCACAAGGACATTTTCATGGAAACTTCTACATCTTGACCTGTAATTTTTCTAGGATTTGAACAATCTTAATGTGAGCAAAAAACTGCTACTACAGAGAGGGGGAATTTTTTCTTTGTAGAGTCAGCAGTGACTTTACCCCTATGCTATAATAAAATGTTAGAACCAAGTGTTCAGTAACTTCCCAGCTAGGAAACATTTTCTGAACCTTTCCCTGTATAGTTTTCTGTGGTTTGAATTATCATTTGTTAAATATATTATGACATACTATTTACCACAGACCACAGCTTTGAGACCTTTGTATGGCTACGTCCCCTAGGAATTTCATAAATAAATCACTGAAAACTAGACATATTCTTCAATCCCTTTTGCTGTATTTTACATCTTCTGAATGATATCTGCTTTGACTTCGATGAGATGAAGTTTATTAATGTTGCTTTATCAGTTGCTAAGGGCTGTGTTGTGCTGAAGTGGAATTTGGACATTACTTCTTCTTAGCATGTGTGACTTGTAGACCATAAAGCTATTATCCCAGATGGAGGGGGGGCGGGGGGGTGGGGGGGGGCGGGGGAGGAAAAAAAAAAAGAAAGAAAGGGGAAAAAAAAGGCACTTATTATTCAAGACAGCTGAGCAAATTGAAAACTCTTGGTTTATCTGAAAATCTCTACTGAACTTTCACCAAGCAGGAAAATTAATGAAATGCTGCTTGACTATTTGGCTTTTTCTGCATTGTATTTTGACATTAATTTAATCTGAAAATTCATCTTGACTAATAGTCAACATCCTTAATATTCATATTGCTTTGGTGGCCCAGGGTCTGTGCACTCAAGGATTTGCTGCTGAAATAGCAGTGTTTTGTAAAAGTCGGTGGTTTTCCTAGGTTGCTTAGAGAAAGTAAATCTAAGAGAATTGGTCTATTACTGGATGTGCATCTGATTCTGAGTCAGTGAGAACCGTAGATGTTCAGCATTTCTCATTATTGAGCCATACAAATAAGGAGGTGCCTCAGACTAGCTTATGCAGGCTTTTGAAAAAGAAAAAAGAAAAAATCCATCATTCTGAGCAGCTCCGTTCAAATCTTACTGCTTATCCTTCAGGCATCGTCCATTCAATAATGCAGCCTTATCACACAATACATTTAAGCGCATGTCTAATGGAACTGTAATTCTTATTTTGGTGCAATACTGCGTATGGATAGGCCTAAAGGATGTGGTTTTAGATCTTGTTGTTGGAGCATATGTGAATTCTACACAAGTAAGGCTCAGAACAGTGCTAACAAATGCCTGTGCTTACTGTCTTGCCACACTGGGACCAGTTGCTGTCACCCTGTCCTACAAAATGTTGATTTTGTTTGAATTCAATATGATGCCTTTTGCACAGCTTTTGTCATATTCATTTTGTGAGCAGAAGAAAAATTTTTAATCTGAGTGGCCTTTTTTTGTCCTACCTCCATTAAATAACCAGCTGAAAATAAATCTGTTTAGAAGTTATATTTAGTTTTGTAATAAAAATTAGATATGATCCTTACCTACCATAATTATTTTTTAATCATGCATCATGCTATGGACTTCTTTGGCCATATATAGACTCTTTGGTTATTTTATATATATATATATATATATATATACCCCTGCTTACTGCAGGGGGGTTGGGCTCGATGATCTTTCAAGGTTCCTTCCAACCCAAAGCATTCTATGATATATGTATTTCAACTCTAGTGGAAGAGAAATTTTTAAGTTGTTCTAATTCTTGTTACATATAAATATTTGACTATTTTTCATGTGTAAATTTGGGAAGTTCTTTTTGTAACTCAGCTTACTGTATTGTTACTTCATGTATTTCAGCAGAAGGCATAGCAAAGTATTTTGGCCTGCAGTGTACTGAGATCAGCCATCCATTTATGAAATGCCCTCCTGGCGTTTAGAAGCAGTATCCATTCTGCAAGAGCAACAATGTGTGAAAACCTGTAGGAAGGAACACAAATAATGGTTTATCCAGTTGAAACGTAGAGCCACTGGTTTGTAAATAGGACAGATGTAACTAATGTGCTACAATTTGGACGCTACTCTGTCATAAAGCCAACTAACTTTTGCCATGTCTGAGCCATGTATGTCACATAGTGTATCACCTGATTCATACTCTATGGATGGTGGATTATCTTTGGTAATCTCTAAGAAATTAATTATTAGATCTAAGGGCTTTATGAGATTAGACAAATTTCCAAGCTGAAGCAGAACATCTCTAGCGTATCATCCTCTGCCTTGGGCCCTCTGAGTTGCCTCTCAAATAACAAATATCCTATTTATTTTTAATTACAAATAGGTGACGTGTATTTGCATTAACTTTTGTTTAATCTGCCTTTGGAGGAAGTAAATTAGTGGCACTGAGACTATAACCTGTATTAAACAGTATAGCCATCTGATCTGCTATAATCTCACAGTGCAAAGCTGACAAAGGTGTTCATGGAAACTTGCCGAGATTTTGAAATTTAACAGTAGAGAATTAAGCTTTTTGTGTGCTGTGGAATAATTTGTCTTGTAATTTAGCTTTAATTCACATTTTCACAATTAATTAAACATCAACCTAATCATTATACACATAAAGCATTTAAATTGATGTATGAAGAGTGATGGGGAATGAATAATGCTTTGAAGATCCATTTCAAATTAGTTGTTTGATTAATGAATATTCCACAAGGGCATTTGTGTGATGACCTCTGTTGATGACTTAAGGAAAGGCATGTCTGTTTAGATAATGAGAAGACAAAGTGAGTGAGAGTTATCTCTGTGAGTAAGCAGTGTAGAATTACAAGGATTAATCTATACGAAGCATATTACTTATTTGCATTGCTTGTAAGAGATAAAATAGAACTGTAAGTTCAGTAAATAAGTTTGGCATTTGAAAGATGCTGCTTAATGATAAAATGCACTAGCTGTATATACCGGTCTTTCCCTGGTTATGGAGGATGATAGTGGAGGGCTGTTCTCTCTTCCTAAGCCCGTTACGATCCTTCACAGTATCAGACCTTTCAATTTCTTGCATGCAGCAGAAGTAAAATGTTTCACACTGTAGCTCATTCACTTCCCATTGCTTCCATAGTTATAAAGATGAAATATAAATGTTTTACCTGGTAACCTTACTTAATAGTTTGGGTTTCCAGCTGGTTTACTTCAGCAGTGTACAAAATGTATGTATAAAAGTAGCGGTAATCTTATATATCAGAAATGCAGTGTACTTTGGCACCTAGAAGATTTTCCGTGGTGCAGGATTGCTGCCCCTGGCTCGGCACCCTCTGAGCTGCTGACTGTTCGGGGCAGGATGCAGTGCTGGAGGGGCCAAGCAGATGTTCAGTCTGGTCACACCTACCTTCCACAACAACGAAAATGTTGGGAAGAAAATGTTGCTGGGTATCAGTTTGACCATTTTTTTATGTTTATCACAAGGTCCCAATGAAATATTTCATAAATATCTTGGGCAGCAGTTAGCTGTATCTCTGCCTCCTGTGTTCAGCTTGTAGCACTGGGGCAGTGTAGGGACAATAAAGCCCTTTAGAGACCACTCCTGAAAGTGCCAGAGCCTGAGGAGCTCTTCAACAGGTGAGGGGTACCTGGCGGGCACCCTGGCATGCCCACCACTTCCCAGGTGCCATTTCCAGTGCTGTTGGGGTCCCTTGCTGCTAGTGCAGCTGTCTTCAGTGATCTTACTGCAGATGGAATTCAGGCAGAAAACCCAGTGGTATCAGCTTTTCCTTACTTTCCCTTCCCCTAGGCTGTCCTGACTGTGAAAAGACAGTGCTGTTTCCAAGTAAGAATTTAGCAGGGTTGAGAAAAATCCAGTCCAGCCCCTCTTGAGGGTACCTCCGAGTCCCCCAGCTGACAAGAATGTGGGCATTAGATCTGGTCATGAGTTTTTTCATAAAGCACTTCTTTTATTGTAAAATGCAGATTTGATTAAATAGGATTTTTTTCTGCATGACTAGGCAAGGTTTAACAATTAAATCTTTTTTTTTTTTTAAGAGATGTTTCTCAGGTCCAGGTTGGAGCTTGCGGTCCAGCCCTGACCATCTAAGAACACAGAAAAGGATGCAGTGGGTGAGACCAAAATACCCCAAATCAAATAGTCTCTCCATCAATGGCTAGTAGAGGATCAAGGGAATGCTAAACAGGTAGCTTATACTCCCTGAGCTTCCAGTAGGCTGGGGGTTTCCTTCAGCAAAGGTGGTATCTTTGTGTTTAAAAAGATACATAGCCTGCTTGGTTCAGTCAGAGATTAGGATGGGATCTCCCACATCTTGGTCAATAATATTTCTATTCAGTCTTTCGCTTTGGTTCAGGGAATACTGGGTAATGAAAAGAAAGCCAGAATGCTTCTCATGCACAGATTGATCTAGAACAAAGGTGTGAATGCTGGTTTCAGGCACCTCTCTCTTTTTTTCTCATTCCCCTGAGTCCCTTTCTTCCAGCATCTTTTGTTCTTTTACTTCTAGTCTCTGCAAAAACGGAAACAAAATTCTAATATTTCATCTTATCCCAGACAGTCATGGAGCAGCCAGGTTTATTCTCTTGTCCCTGCCCCCTGAAGTAGAGAGGGCAGTCACCACAAACACGGCACCCTATCTCGTCTCTAGCTCATTCAAGCTTGAGCTGACAGCTTGGGGAAGGTGTTTCAAATTTGCTATCAAATTTAACATTCTTCCTTAACCTGTGTGATTTCAAGGGTCACATCTGAGAATCTGAAAAGGGTTTAGAGGTGCGGGGAGTGGGACAGGGTGCTCATAGATTGAGCACCCACAGCTTTTAAACCTTTCAGTCCGAGAAAAATCCCATCTTTCTCAGGTGTTTATCTTCTCTACTTCCTCAGCACAAGTGTAAAACTTGCCTGGACCTGCACATGCACAGGTCTCTTGGTTGGGAAGTAATATTTCAAGCAACAGTTAATCCTGCTAGGACGACTCCTTGCATATTGGATGGGATCTGAGGTGATGCATTAAAACATGACAGATCCTGTCCTCTTCCCCTTGGCATGATGTCTCCTGCCTGCTGGCATCCTTGCTTTCTCTGGCTTGGGCAAGATGAATTTCTGCAAACTGTGGGTACAGGGAGAGCAAGAGCTCCCATTTCTCCACCTTGAATATTATCAAAAAGAAGGCAAATTAAAGCAGACTTGGAGTAAGGGATAATGCTGTGAAAATGCTGAAATAAATTTAGAAGTAGAAAATACCAGCACACATATGTCAATCACAGCAGAATAAACTGCAGTATTTACACAAGAGAAATCAGAATCATGTCCACTGTGCTGTCTGCCAATATGCTCCTTTGGAAAGGCACTATTTACAGCACAGTACTTTTACCACCGATGAAAGTCCATAAATATTAGTACTTAAAATATAGAATACCTTTGCAGTCATCAATGGATAATCATGATTTGAAGTTTATTCCCCTAAAAGTGATCTTTTTGTCATTATTCTTTGCTATATTTTTGAATTTTGTTGTTGATAAAATTAATTCTGTCTTGTGATTGCGGTGAGTAAGTGAGAATGACAGGAAAGTATATTTATTAATGAGTTCTTTTTAAATAACACTTTGAATCAATAAGTGCTAGATGAAGCTGAATTTACACAGAACATTAAGCTGTGACCAGATGAAACTTTAAAAGTAATATGACAATAATGTTAACATAATAATTTGTTCACCGCTAACATTCATTTTGCATTGGGCAGTAGACAAGGTATTCAGAATCATCTAAAACTACTTTTCAATACAATGAGCACTTAAAAGCTTATGACTGACTTTTGGTGAGACTTAAGGGCATATAGCATCAATTTCTTTTGAAACTGGGACACAAACTCACAAGTAAGATATTAACTTTAATCTTTACCTGGATTCTGATGGAGAATCCCTTGACAAAATTTAGGAAGTCACTACATTGTGGAAGTTAGAAAAGAAACCTGCAGTGAGATGCTAGTAAGTAGATGTGTTAGGCAAGGAAAATGTCATTTCTTGATTCATGCCGAACACCTAATTCCATCTAGTGTAATGTACGTCCTGTCATGTCGTATTGATTAAATTAGAAGTGCATCACTAGTTAAATAAAATATCTTTAAAACATTCTGTATAATTTGTTATTTCCAATGATCCACATAGCCTACAGCAAAAATCCTAGGAAAGAAATAAGGAATCTTCTCCCTCAAGAAAAGAGAAAGTGAGTGCTCCACTCTCAGTCCTCAGCTGGTGTAAATCAATGTCCTCCACTGACTTAACTGCTTGGGGATTTGTCGTATTATGTATCTGTCTTTGCTTGTGGTATAGCTGAAGTAAAACGAAGGAAATTGTTTATCTCTAAGCTTCTTATCTTGTGAACAATAGGCTGGTGTGTGGGGGGGTGTGGGGAGTATGTGTGTAGATTCAAAGTTGTCACTGGAGTAATGAAACTACCATTAACCAGAAGAGATTATTATAATATTTTAATGCCCCCCTTCCTGCAAAAAACCCCACCCACTAAGTGTTTTTAAAGCCCCATGATAGAAGATCAATGGAAAGACCAATTGGAAGTTTTCAGCTCCCAGTGCCCAGCAGCAGCTGACTCCCTCACGTGAATTGCCCTCCCAGTTTCCCCAGAAGTGTCGACTCCAGTGGGAGCGATTGGAGCGACCTGGCTCGGCTCAGCCAGCAGCCTGGAGTAACAACGGGCTGGCATTAATATGCCCTCACTAAAGAGTGAAACTCTTCAGCAGTTTCTTTGCCACCTGTGTATGTCATTTTTTTTTTCCTATCCAGGCTTCTCATTAGTGTCCTAGAAAGAAATAGCCTTTCTGTGAAAATAAAATGTTGAAACTCTACTTCTAAGTGTGTACTGTTCCACCCTTGCATTTTCAGTGGTGAAAACTGGTTGTTATATCTGCAGCTGAACCCTTCAAAATCCTGAGCTTATTGAAAGAAAAGGGATCAATTTTGAAACTGTGTTGGAAAGAAAAAAAAAACCTGAGAGAAAGTATTCAGTGGCAAGGTATCCAGCCGTGCAAAGATGTTTGGAGGGCAGAGCTGCTGCCTTTATTCTTGAATGGCACTATTCAGAGAGATTTTAGAGCAATAAAATCACACCTTTGGCAACCACGAGGGATGATTTCTACACAGAAGTGTTGCAATGTAAAAGTCTAGGCGATGGACCTTAAACTTGTTTTCCCAGTCCACCTTGAGGGGTCTAAGCTGTTGTTTATGCATTGCTGTCCTGGTTCTCCAAAGTTGTCCACAGAAGCTATTCATTTCCAAAGAGCTGGGAGGTTCACCACCTGCATGCAGGGCCAGGCATGATCTACTTTGGCACTTTGCAGACCCTGGTTCAGACAAATTCTGAGCTTTCCAGGTGGGTGGACTCCTAAATTGCCATCCAAACTTTCACTGCGTATTTGGGTTTAACCAAAGGTGATACATCAAAATGAAATTCAGCAAAGCAATAGTTTTATTTTGCCTGGTCTCATTTAAAAACTGTGTGAACCATGAGGCACGTGGTCTGTCAGGTACCTGTCTCTCAGAAGAGAATAAACTGTAACTCCTGTGAAGCACTGTGGCAGTTCAAGGAAAGATTAATGTTGAAGTGTCCTGAGACAAGATATTTTAATTGTATTTAGCAAACTAAATTAGTTCTGCATGGATCAATCCAACCTAAGCCAATCTGTTTAATTTTCATTTTGCACATCAGAAATTGAAACATGACAGAAAAATTTCAGTTCTCCCAAATTTGCTTTCTATTAAAACAAAGTCTTCCCTCCCCCAAATTCTCTATAAAATTCTCAACTGACATGTACTATTTACTTTTTCCTGCTCATGGCTGAAAGCCAACTTCCTCCAAGGTTACTGTTTGCAAAATCCTTTTGCTGGATAGAAGACATGCAAAGATCAAAGCTGTCCCTGAACTGACTGGATTCATCAGGGAAAGGTGCCTCTCCAGTTCATCAAAACGTGCACGCTAAAACTGGGCAAACAGCTCAGAATAAGTATTGTGTGATGATTTCATTAAAAGGGGCAGGTTTGGAGTTGTAGCCATGCTGCCATGAACATGGATAGTTTTTGGTCAGCTTGGACGGTGGGTTAATTGTGCTTGCTTCTGTCTGCAGTGAAATGAGCTGGTTTGAAGAATCATAAGCCAGCAAATTCAACAGCGGGAAGGAGAGAGAGAGGGCATCGCAGAGTTGTTGCACAAGGACCAGTGGCTGCTGCTTGCTGGTGAGAGCCATTCCAGACCTTATGCTTGTAATTGGCACTCTAAGATGCTTTTGCTTTTTATGTTTCCAAGTGAGCCATTCAGCTCACGCTAATTTCATTCAATGGCAATAAAGGTGAAATATCTCTAAAAATAATTCTCTTCCTTTGCATCAGGATATGATCCCTAAGTAAACAGGCTTTAATTAATGGCAGAGAGTATCCTGTCAGCTAGCAACACTCCCTTCCTCTGTGGAGCTACACTGAATTCATGGAGCTTTTAAAATGTCTCCTCAGACACAGCATCACTGTTTCTCTTTCTTCCTACCGCCCAACACCCCTCTCTGCAGTGAGACGCAATGGTTTTGAGCAATATGATACAAAAATAGCACCTAAGCAGCTGTACTAAGTGAGTCTGCTGTGGCGATAGAAAGGAGAAAAATCTTTCAGTTTGCTTTGTGGAGGTTTGTACAGTGGTGACATTTCAATATTTTTTAAAAACCTCTCATCTTTTTTGCATGCCTGTACTCAGAGGTGATAGTCTCCAGCGAACATGGTGTGCATACCATCAGCGGCTTTGTCTAGGAGTTATCCTCTCCAGAAATCAGGGAATAAGGTTGTTTTGGTGACTCACAGCTTTGATAAAAATGTTGTACTTTTCATCAGCTGTGGGTTGTCTCTGGCTTGCCTTGGTACTACGGGGACCAGAGAGACAGAGGAAGGGTCATCTTAGCCCTCAAAAGTGTTTGGCAGCAACTTGCTCCTGGCCTGAGGTATCCCATTTCCAGCCCCCTTTCCCTCCATAGCGTGCCTGTGAGCTGGGTAGTGCAGACACTGGTGTTTCTGAGCATTTTCTCACTGCTTATGGCTATTTCAAATTAGCTCTCTGTGCCGGTAATATTTCTAAACCGATGGCTGGCTGCCTGCTAAACCACTGCTTAGTGCATGCGACTTGACTTGCAAAATGTTGCTGGAAGGGCCCTATCTGTCAACACTGAAGGAACCAAGCCATGTAAGCTCCCCTCTGCTGTGGAGGACCCGTATAACACAAGGGAAAGGGCTTTGGGAAGTACTGCGTCCCTGAAGACTTCAACACCTCCCCTCTGTTAGCTCTGTAAGGGCACCTCATTGACAACCTGTGTGTGTTACCTGCTGGCGAGATTGATCTTTACCCTCTGTCAGAAAGACAATGATCATTCAGATTAATTTCCAAATGTTCTTGTGATACCTCTCAGGGAGGAAGACAAATGGTGGTTTTGCTATATTTAACCAGGTTTCGTGAAAGGTTTATTTTGCTGGTAGATCAAGTCAGTGAAGAAATGTTTTCCGGCAGTTATGACCTCATTGATGTCGTTGACCAAATGGGAGGATGGCTATTTCTGCTGACCTCCTTGTGCGGGTGCTGGCACTTCTCCCTTTGCACAGAGCAATAGAGGCATTAGTGGTGAGTGGAGCTTAAGCCTTTACACACTAAGGAATTGCTTGCTTAGAAACGCAAGAAAGGAGACAGAACTTCAATTACAGAGAGGATGATGAAAATGAAATAGGTGACAGGCAGGGTGCTGTGGGCACAGTGTGTTGAACAGCTTTTCAGGGACCACACCAGCAACAAGCAGTAGCTGCCCCTGCTGCTGGCTCTTGCGCTGTGTTTCATGCCTCTCACTTCATCCCACAGTCCCATGCTGGCACAGCTTTTCCTCTAGGCAGGCAGTGAAGCAGGCTGGAAAGTAAACACTCTTCTTCATTTGCTTCCAGAGGTTATTTTTCAGCTGGATCAAGTTTCTCCAGCCTACCTGACCACATGGACACAAGTGCAGCAGCAGAGACAAAAAGATTCACAGCCAGGAGCAAGCCATTGGAAAGAACAGCTGGATGGGGTGGTAACTGGCCTGAGCAGATCTGCCATCAAATGCCAGACCACAGCGTCAGACCAGGCAGTATCATGGAAATGCTCTGTCTTTCGATTTAACGTGCAAAAACCTGCTAGGTAGAAATTATGTGAATTCAATAACTGGATTTCTGGAAAGGAGCCTCTATTCTATTTTAAAGGGTTTTGATCATACAAAGGAGCATACACACATAGCTTTGGCTCCCCAGTATCTTCTTCCAGCAACGCATCAATATGGTTGCTGCAGATTTTCAAAGAAAAGTGACAACCCCGTGGCAGCTGGTTAAAATGTTTTATGGTGGTCTTGCCTTGTTTGACTACTACGAGTAAGGAAGAGATGTATCCACCACACTGTTAATTGAGAAATTCTCCGGAGTTGCAGGCAGGCTCCAGGTCTGGTCCAACGCAATGCTGCAGGGAGCATCCCCTCATCCCACAACTGCATTATGGTTGCTGGGCAGAGGTCAAGCCAGAGGGCTGTGAAGAAAACCTGAGATGTCCTTATTCCCAGGCCAGGCCAGGAATCACAAACTGGGATTGTTTAAAAAATCCCTAAATATTAAATGAAAGCAAACCATAAAAATGGCTCTTTCCCACTTTGTATAGAAGACTGCAGAGGAGCTTAGAGGGGTCATTCACAGATGGCATAATCACCACGTGGCAAAATAAACCAAAATTGCAGCTTTCATATCAGAGATAAAATCAAGGTTTGGCCTACTTGTTGCACATTTTGTTTTATAGGCAGAAGTTATGGGTTTATGTACTGGAACTCTCTTTATAACAGCTTATCAAAAGTGCTTCACATGAACATATGTTTTCCCATGGTTGTGTTTTCCGAGCATGCTGAACGATTTAGTAATACCAGCTAATGATGCAAAATGGGTTTCAATAGCTATTTTAGTGGCTAAATGAATCATACGTAGATAAGGGAAATCTGAAACATTCCAATTTATGCAAAATTGCTAAATGACCTATCCAGCATATCTCTGAGGAGAAGTTAACACAGGGTGGTACATGGAACTGGAAAAACAGAGCAATGCTTTCTCCTTCACAAATGAACGGGATTTTAAAGAGAACTCTAACATGCAATACCAACTATTTTCTCCATGCTTGTTATCTTTAAAAAGATTCATGTAAGTCTTTGAGAGGAATTCTTCCTTTTTGCATGTAATCTGCTGAAATACTGGTTTATTGTAATTTGTTTTCTTTTTCCTGTGATTTCTATGTCTTTTTCTCTTTCTTCTTTCTCATTAGATATTAATAAACAGAGGAAAACAGAAAAATATGTGTGACGTGACTAGGCAAACAAATGCTGTAGTGCACATTTTATCCTACTTTATTTTATACACCTATCAAGTGGTCTGATTTCCTCCAAAAAGAGTTTTTCAAATCTGCTTAAAAAAAGAGAAGATTTCTTACACAGTTTTGGACATGCCAGAGTTGATTAACAAATGCATTCATATTTGTACATCTAAAATCAAATTACCATAAAACCTACAGAAAAGAAAAATGGAATTAGCTGAGTTCCATGCCATATTTTGTACCAGAAAATTATTTGCAATCTCCATCTGCTTTGTCCTTTTCTTAGGTCCCTATCCAAAAGAGGCGATCTACTTGTTTGTTTGGGGAAACAAGAAAAAAGGGACAGTAAACCATTGGAAAATCTTGTTGACATAATACACGGCAAGCTGTCCAGAAAGTAAGTGTTACTCTTGAGGCACTAATCACTAAAGATGTTCCTGGTATGTGAATTTCATTCAGTCTTCCAATATCGGTAGATTGTATTTCTAAAAATGATGCCTGAAAAAGTGCTTTATTAAGGAAGCATGTACTATTTACTGCAGCGCTGGGTAGCATTTTATACTGCAAAACACTTCTTAACTTTTAAATAAATTTTATCCCTGGTGACAAGTTAATAGATATCACACTAGGCTATTTGCTATGAATTGATTTATGTTGGTAGTAGGCAGAAATGGTAGCCTTCTTATTCTAAGAGAAAATTGGGAGTGGGATGTGGAGGAGGAAGTAGAGGAAAAATGAATTTTATAGTGATCTTAATTAGAAAAATATTACAGCACCAGGGTCACACAAAGGGAGTCAAGCATTGTTTTATGTTATGGCAGAAAGATTGATAGATTCTGCCTAGGAATTGTGGCAAAAGCCTATTGTAAATTGCCATAAACAACAAATAAAAATTACAGCAAGAAACAATTTTTTTGTGCAACCGGCCTGCACAATCAGGTTTTTGTTTTTTTTCTTTTTTAGGATACTTCATATAATCCTATCTAAGGCATCTCTGTATTTTCAAAACAATCTCTGTTAAGACGTGAAACAACTGTTGATAGAATATAGGACTTATAAAATGAGTCCGTGAGGGTAAGTTATCCTCAGTGCACATAATGAGAAAAATAGAATATTTAAAGTTGATGTTGACCTATTTTAATTATTTATCTGCTTCTCAGACATTGAAACATGAAGTCTGGGACCAGCAGCACTGAGAATGTCTCCTCTCAATAGGTTGGAAGCGTGCTCAGGGACTCCATTCAAGTGTAAAGGAACATTATAGGGTGGCACAATAACTGGTAGAAGATTACAGACTCTGATTAAATTACTGCAAGCCAAAAGCAGTGAAAATAGTGCAAGAAATTAATTTACAGAAAAATCAGTCTTGAAATGTTCTCAAGCAACACTAATTTAAGCTTTTCATTGCTTTGAAGAAATGGTGTTACATGAAACTCAGAACACTTTTCAAAGGCCTCCAAAATGCTATAGGGGCTAAAATCATTTTCAAATCACAGCCCTTCCTACCTCTCTTTTCTTTTCGTATCTCTTAGGAGCATGGTGGAAAGGTGGAGATCTGCATCAGGATAAGGTGCGCGTACTTATTGTGTTTGGGAAGTAAAAAAAATCTCCCAGATATCTCTGAGCTCTAGACCTAGGCATGTCAAGTAATATGGTCAAATATTAAATCTGACTGCCAGATGAGCAAACAAATGTCAGCAAATAGCTCCATGACAGGAAAATTAAGCAAATTTGTTATTTTTGTGGACTTCAAATCTTTTTTTTTTTCTCAAGGCTGCAACTTGCATTACTTAAACCGTGACATACCCAGGCCAGATGCTTGTTTTGTTCAGTGTGCCTCCACGTGACACGTTGCAGCGTGTCACGCTCACAGTCCTTGTCTCTCTATTTTGCCTCTAAGAAAAAGGCATCTCAAATGGGACATAATTTAGAGGATCGTGTTCTGAGGTAGTGGATACCTTAGATATACTATAGATGGAAATGTAACCAGTATAAAGTCAGGTTCGTACATTTAAACACCTAATTTCATATGGCTAATTGTTACCAACTGCTTCCAGGGAAAGGGTAGGGATTGCTTCCTGAGGTAGGCACAGGACATTCTGCCCTAATAATTTCCCTGCCTGCTTCCAACAGCTGCAGGCTGACTCCCACCTTGAAGCCTATTCCTTGCCTCCAAGATGCTTTTTATTTTTCAAGTCTTCTATAAGCTAAATGTTCATTGTATGGAAAGGGTTTCTCCTTGAATTTGTTAAATTTGATGTTATCACATTCCCATGCTTTCTTTCTTTGTCATTATTTTAATACCTGAAACACAGAAGCTCACGAAACAGGTTATCGCAATGATTCTGTTTCCAGACAAAAAGAACACCTTTGAATGCCGGAATAGAAATTGAGAGACAGTAGAATATGTTTGAATGTAAATCTAATGATTAGTTCTAAAATCAGGAATTAAATACATTTCTTAAGGAACAGATTTACAGTGTCTTTAATAGCTAATTGTACAGTGTTTATATTCTTACTCTCTTAAAGCAAATTGTTTTCTTTAAATATGTTTTTAAGTCTCAAAGCAGCAGCTGTCTAAAAAGAAGACTTGTATTTTGCTTGAAAATTAATCGTGGGCTAGAAAAATGATAAAAAGTAAGATCACATTCCCCCCCCCCCCCCGCCCCGTGAAATTATACAAATGACATTACAACATTTCAGAGTGTTTTTTATAAATAATTTTCACTTTACATTGAATATTTGCACATTAATAACTTGGGGATTTTGTCATTTTCAGTGTACTCTTCTTTCATGAACACTGTGTGATTATTCATAATGAGCAGCCGGTGTCTTTGAAAGTACTGTAGACTGTGCAAGTAAGATAAAAAAAAATTATTTTTGTAGTGACTGCAAATGAAAGACCTCATTAATCAACTAGATTCCATTTAAACATTAGCATTAGAAACTTCAGTATGTCATCATTATATGTTTAACCCCTTAAATGCTGCACCCCTCAAAGTCACCCCCTGGAACCTGCGCCGACAGCACGGCACGGAGAATACGTACCCTGAGTTAACAAAATGTGTGCTCCAGACTGAGAGCGGAGCTGAAGCCTCCTCCTGGATGCACTCTCACACCTCTTGCTGCATTTGCTAAAAGCACTATTTGAGCACTGATGGGAGAAACAGGTCCCTTTCCAAAGCATTTGGGTGGGTTAAGAAACTGCTGGTTCCCCAGTAAAGGGTATTTATGAAGCCAATGTGGATGGATTTTTGTATTATAAAGTTAGCTCAGTAATGCTGACTGCATTTGCCTTTCTCTATGTGCATGTGTGTATTAGCATCCAATTTTATAACTCGTTGAAGAAATATTTGAAATGTTATAGAAACGTACCACTTTTCTCTGAGGAAGCTGTGGATGTGTCTGCTGCAGTCCATGGTTAAAGCTGAGATGCATTTTGCATTTATTAGCCATTCAGCCCCTGTTAATTCTGAAATGTATATTTTGGGACCATATTCTGGAAGCACCATAAGCGGAAGGGAAAACAGCCTGAAACTGTACCTTTCAACTCAGTTTAACCAGGAGATACAAGCTTAAAACACAAAGTTCCTTACTTGCAAATTATTACAGAGTGTCAGCAGAGATATTGTTTGCTTTTTTTCTTTTTTTTTTTTTTTTTTTGAAGAAAGTAAGCCTGCTGGAGGCATTAAAAAAAAAAACCAAAACCCAAACCTAAAAAACTTCTACATTTTTCTCAGTTTGGTGTGGTGCATCTGTATATGTTATACCCATCTCTTTTTTCCAGCACACTGCTGAGCCCCACTGGATTCAAGGTTGGATTTTGCCAGCCATTGCATCCCCACAAGAGACAGTTACTTCAGAGGACCAAGGGCTTGGAGGTCATGGAGCTCATAACTTGCTTGCTGCTTGCTTAGGGCTCTAAGGAAAAGAACAGAGACCTGAAACAGTGTCAGGCTAGAGAAACACTTACTGCTGGTTAGGTAGCCACTGCCAACGGCACAGTACTGGGTTAGACTCAGATCAAGCTGAGCAAAGCTGTGGCTTCCCTAAAGACCTGAGTACTTCTGAGGACTGAAAATTAATGTGATCCATGTGTGGTAGTATAGGACATGCACTTTGTACATGCTAATATAAAATTTGTATTCCTGTGCGATCCCAAGGTGCTGTTTGTAAATTAGATTCTCGTAAAATCTTTATTTGTACTAACTTCAGCTGGACTCTACAGCTGAGAATCTGCTGGGCAGAGAAGTCCATGGCCCCAAGGCAACCCATAAGTCGTGCCTTTTGCACTGGCTTAGGTGGGAGCTGGGACAAACACTGTCCTCACACCCTCCCTGAGGGAGCATGCTTACCTCCATCACCCACGCAGTGTCATTTCCTCCTCTGTATTAGCTTCCCACACTATGAGACAGCCTAAGTGCCCATGCGGACAGGCAACTTGTGCTTGATTTATTGTCGCTGATGCTGACACAAGTAATAAATTCAAAAGAAGATGAAAATTGCCTAGCAAGAATGGTTCAAATAACACCTGCCTTCCTGGGCAAAGGAGCACTGATTTGCTTCTCCTCCACTGACAACATACTCACTGACCTTTACAGGAATGGTGAAAACTGCACACATGCCAATATTTAAGAAATTAATGCCTTTTTATATCTCATCTCTAAACAAACATAAAGGAAAGAGCAGGATCTGCGCTCTGGCACTTATTATATGGCAAAAATATGAAGATTAATTCTCCTTCCAACAAAGGGTAGAAATCCTACTTGCTTAATAAAAATTTAAAGATGTATTAGAAGATGTATCAATTATGAAATGTTGATGAATATTTTGAAATGATGTGTTGAATAAGTGATTTTTTTAACAGCCAGCGTGCTCAGAAAAATGCCAGTAAAAGTTTCTGTCCACATATTAAGTGTAAGTTGCAATTCTCCCAAGTGAATGAAATTAAGATTTTAAGTTGAAGAGCAATTTGTGTCTTAAAACCACTATACCTCATCGAGCACAGTTGATAGTAGCATTCTGCCTTTTCGCACGCCTTCTTGGTTTCAAGACAGTAATTGTTGGAAATGTAGTATGTCTTTCTGCATCTTTATAGCTGGAGATACTCCTATGTGAATATATAGACAAATATTCTTTTACACCCAAAGGCCTGAAAAGACGGTGGTATCTCCATGCCAGACATTCAAAATTCAAGTTGAGAAGGCCTTGAGCAACCTTCTTTCACTGGACCCCCTTTGAGTGGGAGGCTGGACCAGAAGACCTCTGGAGATCCCTTCCAGCTCCTTTGTCCTGTGAGTTCCTGAAACACTTTGTGCTTCCTTGCCTTGTTCATGCCCACATTGCTTTAAGAATCTGATGATTTCTGAAGGAGTTAAAGGGCTAATAGATAATGCAAAGGAGGGGCAAGGGGAGAAGTCAAAGGCACAGATCTGTTAGTGCTAGGGCTGTCAACACTTCTAGTGCCTCTCCACCTGCTTTTTTTAATTAAGACCAAAGTCTGGAACTGAACCTCTCCAAGAGAGTGAGGAACAGTGTTGTGTAAAAGGTGTACTACAGATATGTGAAGCTCTCTTCAGGATGGTGCTGTGGGTGGGGAGTGCTTATCTTCTGGACCAGTCTTACTGAGAGCTCAGTGGAGGAGCAGCAAAGGAGAATGCTGAGCTCTGGCATGTCATACCCCCAAGAGTGGTCCTTCGAGGAGTGAGATAACCAGCATGCTGCATAGCTGCCCCATGGCCTGATCTGCTTCCTGCTGTGTCCCAAAGCAGCAGGCAAAGGAAGGCAGAAAGATCATCAAGACTTTTATTTGTTCTCCCCTTCTCAATTGCACCATGACTTCTATGTCTAAGAGAGCGATACGCTTCAGTCATTAAAAGGCGGTCTTGCAATTTTATTTCTTCTTACAGGGACCCTGTCTCTACTAAGCATATTCTTTTAATGCATGGATTTGTTAAAGGTGTTTCTTTAAATGCAGAACATGATTTGGCTATTTTATTTCCTCTTTTTTTTTTTTTTTGATCCAGAACTTGGGTCCACACAGCTATAGTCATGTGCAAGCATTTACGCAATTAACACCAGGTATGTTTTAAAATAAATGGCAGTATGTTGGCTCAAGGTAGAAATGCCAGCATAGAGACATTCAGGTATGGGTGGTACTAAGCAAAAGTCAAAGTATTTTTTACTAGTTTATGATAAGATAATACAATTTGAGGGAAATCTCTGTAGTTGGGTCCCTATCCCTTTCAGTTGTGAGAGCTTGAGATGTCTAGAGCACAAAAATGAAAAGAAATGGGCTGCCAATCTCTCCAGTCCCAGTAGGATTGGAGATGAACAGCTCTTCACACAGCTACAGCTGCACACCAGGCATGTGCTTTTCTTCATTTAGCACTTGGGACTGACCAAACCTGGAGTCTGATGGACTGCTCAGTAGATGAGTATAAAAGTTCTTCTTTATCATGATTTGCACTGCACTGTTTGGTCAACTTCCATTATAGCTGTCTCCTATGATGATAGATAGCCCATAACATTTGAGTTACCAAATATTCCTTCCCAAATTAAGTAAAGGAGGAAAAGAGCTTAAAATATTTATAATGAAAGCCTGCGTATCCAGTTATAGATAACCTCAGTTCTCAGATGGAGTCAGATATCCTCATTTTTCTTGTGTAATTCTGGACATTTTGGTATGAGTCTGACACAGGTCATAGCCCATGGGTTTCTGAGCAGGAGCCTGATAACACTGTAAGTTGTGACTGTGGGACTGAGAGATAGGAATATCCTTTAAAGTGTGAGTAATAGACAGAAATGTTTTCTATAATGACCAAATATTATTTTTCATCAGCCCTCTAAAAAGTTTCAACCTGCCCTAATTTTCTCCATTGAATCTAATAGAACTGGATTAAACTACAGGGGAGATGAGAACATAAATTTGATTCCTTTCATTCCATGTAATATTAGGGTTTGTATTCTTTCAAGCTGTAATAACCTCTAGACTTCAGCAAAATTGAAAACCTTTAAATAGCCTTTCACAACCTTTCAGCGTAGTAATGAAGTTTTAAGTGCTCACTGGGGATTTTCAGTTCAGAAAAATCTAAGCAGCAGTAGATATTAAAATCTAATGTTTACTTCAACTCTTTTACAGCCTAATGGGTTTTTCTGACAGTGTAATTTTTAAAAGGTTGGGTTTCATTTATTAATATAGTATACTCACCCTGGAAATCTTTCTTCTTTAAGGACTCTGGTGGGAGCCTTATACTTATACATTGTTGGAGCACCTGAAAAGCCAGCTAGAACAGGGAAAACAGCAACTTGCTAAGACCCGACTAAAACAACAAACAGGTTAAAAAAAAAAAAAAAAGCCTCATGATTTAAACACCACAGGAGGCAAAAAACAAATTAAGGATGTAGATTCCCTGTGTGCACATAATTACAAGTATGTGAGTCACTGGAGTCAGCACGGTTGCTCATCTACCTAAAGACCTAGAGAGGATGTCTGGCTGCACTCAGCTCAGGGAGTAGCTAAACGGATTTTATTTATTTATTTATTAAGCTGTTGCTCAAGGGGGTAGCAGTGGGGAGAGAAAATTGCAGGGTGAATTTACACTGATTAAAGAAACACAGTCTGTGTACACAGGCGTTTCTGAGGCACAGTGTGGGACTGGAAGGATTCTGGTTTTGTGTGCTGCTAAATTAGTGGAGAAAAGGGAATCTGAATTTCATTGAGACAATAACAGCATAAGTCCCAGGGGGATATTTTTCATTGCTGTATCACTCTATATACAATGTTTTATACATATATATTTTTATTATGCATACAAACAGTTATTAGTATTTGCTGGGAACATATAGTAATCTGACTGGGAGCTTTGCTTCCGTTTATAATAATGCATTCAGATGGCACTTAGATATCTTTGTTGATAGTTTTTCATCTTCTTCTTAAACCATAAAATAAAAACGGAAGGAAATATAGATATAAGGGCATAAGGAAATGATCTAAAATTCTTGTATCTGGCAGATAAAAGTCCAGTGCTTCTAAAGCAATGAATTACAGTATATTTTCATTAAGAAAATAACCATGTAAGAGAGGGAGGATTTGCTTATGAATATCTCTTAAGTGCATCAACACATGCAAATGAAAAGAAACAGGTCCCAACATAGACATCTATGTGATAGCAAAACATCCCATGGCTGGTTTCTAACTTCTAGCTAATTTTGACTCATCAGTGTGTGCTTAACGTTAAGAGCATGTTTATTTCTACTGGTTAAACAAAACGCTGTCGGGCTAACTAACATTGCAGTGCCCCAAGCTACCTGCTGAAATCCCTGTTATAGGTCCTTGTTTACCCATTCAGGCCAATGCTGGCTTCTTGGGGAAAGGAGCTTCCTGTTTGTCTGTGATGCTCTGCTGTTACTCTCAGCCTGTACTTCATGGAGAAATGCCAGGAAAGTCACAGATTGGTGGTCGCAAGTAAGAGCTAAAGACTATTACTGAAGAACAGGAATGCCTGTGCTCAGCAACTTGCTCTTCCAGTTCCTGGCAGACATACTTCAACTGTTCAGCACTCTTTGCTCAACAGCAGCAAAGTGTTAACATCTCAGAGAATGTCAATTGTCGAGCAGCACAAAATGGCACAACTCTTCAATCTTCCTGAGTTGAAAAGAGACTAGAAGCTTTAAATAAAGGGAAAAGCTAAGAAGCCAGAGAAGTGTTCACAGTATGGGGAGAAAAGCATGAGAGAGAGAGATGGAGAGAGACAAAGCATACACTGAAAGAGGTTTGAGAGAGATATTGCTGGTTCAGAAAATGCAGTCATATGAACATTGCAGGGAAAGTTACTTCATGAGAAAGTCTAAGAGCTCGAAATGTAGAATTTCCCATTTCATGTGTCATGATGCTCAGGATTAAATACTTTCATTGGCCAAGATGTTTCCAAGGAGTCATTTGAGCCCCTGTCATGGGTATGGTTGGGGTTGCTGGTTCTGTGAGGGATGAAAATCTCTGGTCAGCTTTCCTCCCTGTCTCCAGATATATGAAATCTTTCTGACCATGTGAATGTAGCTGTCTGCAGCATGTATTGCATAGAAATGCAGTGCCAGTGGAGCAAGTCACTTGTTTTTAGTCTTTGCAGGCAAAAGTCCCATTCAAATGACTTTCCTGTGGATTTATTTAAATCAGTCTTGGGCAGATAGGAGAAGGAAGAAAACAAAAGGTTAGGAGCAAGAGGGAATGCTGACAGCGAAGGAAAGCAGGTTAGAAAGAATAATTGAGACCTAGAAGAAAAAATGACAAAATGGATTACCTACACCTCTGCTCTCACACAGTAACGGAAGGAAGCAGGGGAATGAACAAAAGGGAAAATGCAATGCAAAGAAATTATAGCTGAGGGATACGAAAAGGTCAGAACAGCTGATAATACATGCTGGGCTAGCTCCCTCTCTTCGTGTAACTCCACTGATTTTGTAGGTATTTGGAAGTGGCTTGACCAGAGCAGGCATGTGTGTCAGACCCACAGAGGGGAGCAAACCCAGGTCTACTTCTAGAGAAGTCAAGGTCATGTCCTGGCCTTTCCTTAAAGTTACAACATTGATGTTCAGTCCCCACTTTTGGGAGATTTGTGTGCCTCTGCCATTCCCCACTTGTCTCCAGCCTTGTGCCCCAATGGAGCAAAGTACGAAATTCAGGCAGACCAAAATGAAAGCACCAGGCAGCACAGTGGCAAATAAGAACACTGCTGATGAAGACAGGCTAATGGACTTCGGGGAGAATAATCTGAGGTACCCATGCACATTGCTGGTTTGAAATTAGCTGTAACCACTAAGGAAAAAGACCAAGATATCACTGTGGAGAGGTCACCGTAAACCTCTACTTAATATGCAAATGTAAAACAGTCAATTAAGAAGTGACCCAGCCAAACTGGTTATCTGAGGAACTGGATACAGAATAATACTGAAAACATTGACAGTGCCATGATTTGAAAAGATTCCCTTCCCCCTCCAAATCTATGCTGTTCCTCAGCTCAAACAACTCTGTTTTGGAAAGATATAACAGGAGGGAGGGGCTTCAAAAGGCAAATTTCTGGCACAGTTTAAGACAGAGAGAGATTTTGGTTTGACCAGACTTTCAAGTTCCCTTCCTACCTGTGCTGTTCTATGATTCTATGATTTCGAAAGGAGAAGAGGCTGAATAATATCAGGACTCTTATGTATGGAAAGGGCATTTCCCAGAAGAGGTAGTTTACACCTGTGTCTCCTTTTACGTAACAACATATGTGAGAAGACAAAGTAAAACTGAAAAAAAAAGAACTTAAAAAAAAAAAAAGTATTTTAAGCAATATATTCAGTCACTAAAGATGCTTCCAGATCCCAGGAGCTGAAACAAGAACTGAACATTTGCATGGGCAATGAAAGCTTCCATCTTATCTTCAGATACACAATTCTTTTTACACAGTTCTTACTAATTGGGATTATAAAAACTGAAGTTGTTGGGCATGAACCAACTGCCAGGGGCATGTCTCCATTGCAGGATGGAGTGCTGTGCAGATATAACCAAATTAACTGAGCAAGAGGTGGGCAGATATCTCACCCAGAATTGCACTCTGTCACTCCAGGCACTTGACATTACTATGTTTATAGAGTTTTGTATGTCTTCATGGCACTGCACTGTGCCTGCTGCTTTAAAAGTGACGATGCTAGATATAAACTTCTCTTGTCAGAGATTGACTCATATGCCTTGCACCTTTCTCTGATTTTAGAATCATGTGAAAAGACAGACTGAGAAAAGAGTTCAAGATTATCCTAGTCTGTCTCTCTTTGTCAGAGCTGGACCAACTAAGCCATGTGTGTTCATGCACATTTGTCTATCTTTGAGACCAAAGCACGGACATTCCACAGCCTGCCTATGCCCGTTGTCACAAAAAATAGATTGTTTTCTTTGTTTTTAAAGAAGCCTTTTTTTGGTACTTGCTATTGTCTCTTTCAGTCTCATGAAATGATCCGTTGTAGAATATTCCCATTTCCCTCTCCAGATGCTCTCCAACAGTGCACAGTTGTCTTGAGTTTCTTCAAAACTCTTTGTGGTATTTTAGCTGGAGATTCTTCAGTGCTAGATGATGATTTTGTGAGAATCTCTCTATGCTTCCTGACCTGTCATGACAGCATTTTTGAAACAACAGTGCTTTGGTTATTCACATTAGTAAAGTGATATGCTTTTTAAGTTTTACACTCTGTTCTGTCATGTAGGTAGCTAATGGAAATATCAGAGAACAGCAGACTCAGGTGCAATGCACTGCAGAACTGTGCTTGGTAGAGTCCTCTGTTTGGTAATCAACCACTGGTAGCTACATTTAAACTATGTTTTTCCAGCAGTTATACCCAGCCTGAAATAATTTCCCACAGAACCATTTTCCCTAGCTTTCTCATGAGATGGTGTCAAAAGCCTTACTGAAGAGAAGGTGTGTGACATCTGCTATAGCTTCCATATCCACTAGTCATTCTGCTGTCACAGGAAGAAATTAGATTGTTCTGATGTGATTGTTCCTGACAAATCAACTCAGACTGTTGCTTATCTTGTTTGCTTTTCAGGGCTTATGAAAAGTCC
The DNA here is from genome assembly GCF_030463565.1 of Pelecanus crispus. Lineage (NCBI taxonomy): Eukaryota > Metazoa > Chordata > Aves > Pelecaniformes > Pelecanidae > Pelecanus > Pelecanus crispus. The sequence goes on from NC_134643.1 coordinate 53,595,352, forward strand.
TTTGCTTAATTGTTTGTTCCACTGTTTTTTGGGAATTTGAAATTGAGCTGGTAATTCTCTGGCTCCTCCTGTATAAATATCAGCTTTCTGTTGGTCCTTCCCAGTTTTCTAATATCTCACTAGTCACCCATGAATCCTCAAAGATAGTGGGTAATGACTCTGACAGTGCTTCAGCCAGATCTTTAAACACAATAATTGAGCTAATTGCTTTTTAACCTCTTATTTGCCTGCATTAACCTGAGGTATTACCCCACTGTCATTGGTGTTGCTGGCTACCATATTGTAGCTGGCCTCTGTAGTAAAGACAGATACAAAAAAGCAGTAAGCTTTGGTCTTCTCATCATTACCTGTTGATAATTTTTCCTTTGCAATTTATGTGTTTTTTCATCTCTTAGTTTTAATAATGTTCTTGAATGATTTATAGTTACTCACCATGTCACTTCATAGTTGTATCTCATTTCATGCTTTTGTGAGTCTATCTCTATCGTCTTTTGCTATTTCTGTAAGCCTGTCTGTAAGCTGACATAATTTTTGCCTCCTGTATGTCTTCAAGTATTCCTGGTAAGTGAACAGATTATCATTTACTGAACTCTCTCTGTTAGTTTCTCCTTATTATAGTTTGCACTTGTGTCCTTAGTACAGTCATGTTGAGGAACTGCCATTTCTCCTTGACTATTTTTTGTTTTCAGCTTAGTTCCTGGAGAGCTGAGCAGACAATTCTTTGACGTTATCAATATCTTGAAGTCCATTGGTTTCTGTTTTGTTGTTCTTTCTCCATAATGATGCTCACTTGAACTATTTTCTGTATTCAGGTTTTCAAATGACTCATGCCATTAGTTAGAATCAAATACAGAAATACTTTGTTTCTGGAGGTTTCTATGCCATCTGTATCAAGTAGTTGTTGCCAGAGCGTCTGAAGGAGAATGGGATTCTGTGTCCCAGTATATCCAGCTTCCATTAGTTGCCTGCGTAGCTGAAATGCTTGAGCACTGACAAGTCCTTTCATTTGAATGAGTCTGCTTATTGCTCATAAAAGCCTCTTCCACCAGATCATCCTGTTTTGGTGAGCTTTAATAGATTCCCCACCATATGTATTTCCCTTTAATCGTTACTTAAGAGCTCTTCAGCTGCTCAAAAGCCTTCTGCATTCTGGGATCTCAGAGAAAATAAAATGTCCTTAATATCTGAAATATCAGATCCTTCCTTCTTCCTCTACCTGTACTTCTTGAGCAAGTTTCGTATCACCTCATATACTAGTTCTAAGAATGTGAACCTAGAATCTTCTCTTGTTTATTCCACTTACTTGTGTATTGGTATGCAGATGTCTAATATAATCACTGAATTTGATCCATTATTCTCTTTGTCTCGTCTCCGATTCTATTTTGAATAGACCCATCTCCCCAAAATATGATGGCCTGACCAGATAACTCCTGTTAATATATACATATCCATGGTGGCTTGCTTGCTTTGTCACCTCTCCCTCTCAGGCCTAAAGATGGCTCACATAGGCTTTGCTGGCTCATGTGCAAAGGTTGACCTCTGGTGGATTAGAGGGGCTTCTGGTGTGACCCTTTGGGGCTGCTCCTGCATCTCCTATATATCTATACACTTTGGGGCTGAGGTTCCTGAGAGTGACAGGGGAGACCCCACTTGCTGTTTTCTGCATCTGTATGAGCTGGAGCCTGATGGTTCCACAGCTGATCTGTCAAAATCTCTCTACTTCATTTGTCTTGAAGTATAAACCTGAGAGTTTTAGATGTGTTTTATTTATAAGCACAGCCCGGGGCAGGAAGTTCAGGAAATGGGAAGCCAGGAGGAAATAACTTCTCTGCAGCTGCATTGGATGTCCTTCTGTGTTACTGATTCACCAAATCAAAAGTGGTGGTTACTTGTGGAAGAGCTTATGAATAGCTGTCTGGAAATCATAACATGGTCTTGGGCTTGCAATGTAGACTCAGAACTTTATTTTCCTCTTAATGTCCCTTTTCTGTGGATATATTTGAGAATTTTATTCTGGACAGTATATGCAGCCCAAGCAAGCAGTGTGCTTTAATCTAGACTACACTGTGTGTTGTCAAATTAGCTTTGACACCAGTGGTACAGCATTCACCTTTTCACCTTCCGCACTCTTCAACCAAGGTACAGCAGCGCAACAGGTGTGCATCCAGCACAATGTAAATCTGCATGCTTATTTTTAGATTTTTTGTGTCTTATGTCTTTGTTTTCATAGGTACTTTAATTTCCACAAAACCACATCTGTAGGCAGTGTTTTATCCTGCTTAGCCTTCAGGAGATGGTGCATATTCATTTCCAAGATGGAATAAAGAACACAGAGCAAAACCAATGACTTGAAAAATTCAGGGAACACCTGGGTTTCTCTACTGTTAGTGTGTCCCTATGTCAGCAGAGAGAGGAGAGTAATCCAGGAACTTCTTTTCTCCCACTGACTTTTTCAACAAGAAATATTCCCCTCTCACCCGTTCGCTAGTTTTGGAGGGGGGTTGCATCTTTTTTTTTTTTTTTCCCTTTCCCTGAAAGTAACATGATTTCTTTAAAAGAATTGATTTTTCACTGAGGGGTGCTGAGAAGCATATTCAAGTGCTGGAGTTGTGTGGACATGAAACTGCTTCTGGTCCTCTTTTAACTTCGTCTTCCTGCTGTCAGAGATTTATTTTTAAAATTGTGTATAAATACATTTCACATGCTACTGTGAAAGATCGAGTTAGTTAAGAACCGCATGAGCTGCTTTTATATTACAGACTTAGATTGGATAAATAAGGGCAAATTCCGGGGCTGGAGAGTGGTGCTGAGGGAGGCCGAATTACAGGCAGTAAAAGTAAATGTTGCCAAATCCTATACATTTTAAACAACAAAAAATGATCTTTTCAAGCTCCTTTCTTTTGGCAGTGCATTGTGTTGAACTGTTCTGATGGACAAGACTACAAAGCCATGGGGAAATTCTTCAAAGGTCTGGCACAATCTGGAGCCTTGGTGTGCTTTGATGAATTTAATCGTATAGAGGTGGAGGTAATTGTAGTACCAGTTTCTTAGCAAAGTTGGTATTCAACGAAAGTGACAAGCTTGACAACTTCATTAACAGTACTGATGTTAAACAACATTGACTGAAGCTTACTGTTAAATGAAAAAAAATACCATTTTAGTACATTTTAATCAAACTCAACCGGTTGTCTATGCCAAATCTGTCCTTGTGATTTTTTTATGGTTTCTGCATTCTCTGCTGTAAATGTAGCCAGAGAAATATTGCTGTTGCAACCTTCTGAGCACAGTGACAGAGGGAGGTTTGTGGGGAGACATTGTATTTTGTTCATGATAGATTAGCGGCGAGATTTCTCTTCTGCACTGGTATGCAACCTGCCACTCATACTGTTTTGAAAGACAGGAGTTAACTTTCATCTACAGAAAGCTCACAGCTAGGGAGAGAGACTGCTTTAATGCCACATTTATTACCTTGTTGGGGGGGACACACACACAACAAAAACCAAAAAGCAACCCTGCAAAGAGGGATCTGAAACAAATGAGAGCTCTGGGTGGGGGTTTGCTTCATTATTCAGAAAAGCATTTAGGAAGGTAATTTATTACACTTGCACAAAGCATAATTAAATGTCCATATAGGGAAATACTGCATAACCTATTTCCTTGTATAAACTGAGGTGATGGGGTTGATCTTTTATAGTTTTTAGATTTTTCTGATTTTTTTTTTCTTTCTTTTTAGATCACAGCTACTGGCAACCCTTGGTAGAAGGTATTGACATTGAATTAGGTTATAACCATTCATTTAAATTTCTGCTTCTGAGGTAGCACAGAAGCAGGTTTTAAAAATACAATATGCTTGCTGTATTTTCCATTATCTTGTATTAGACCATTAGAGATACATAGCTATTTCTGGAAGATGCTATGGCTTTAGCATTTTCATTCATTTAGAAGGTTATCATTTGATGCATAGGGAATTTTCCCATGCATTGGGCAATTTATTAGTTTAAGGGTGTGATGGATTTTTGTTTTTATTACATTTTGGGGCACATTAAAACATAATTTTAAAGTTTAAGAACAAATGTACTGGTGTTTTTAAACCAAAAGTGTGTCAAAGAGCTTGCTTTGCACTTCTCCTCAATGCTCTTTGTAGCTGTTCAGCAAATGTTGACCCTTTGGACACCAGACCTGAGCAAGTGCAGGTGTAGGAAGATATGTCTGGACTCACCCTCCACTATGTTTATTATCAGCAATTTGGGTGGGCAGGCGGAGTGGAGCTGTCAAACCATCCAGAAGGAACAATAGTATAACAACTTTGCTAGGGTGGACAAAATTATAGGATCATTTCTTCCTTATTGCTGTTTGCTCCTCTGCTGGGCTTTAGAAAGATTGTCTCACTAGATTGCAGTACCATGAAGAGCAACTCTGCCTGCATTGGTTCTTTTTCAATAAAAGGGCAGCATGCACTGCTTTTTATATTAGAGTGCAGCATACACCCAGTAAATGCCTGAGTGAAATCTCTTTCGCCTTTGTGCACTTTTTTCCTTTGCCCACTGACAGGAGATCCCTCAAGACCAGCACTAAGCTCCTCTTCATTAGAACCCAGTTTTCAATTTAAATTTTAATTAGAACTGATGACTAGAATACTTACCATTTGCTGTAATTTCTACATGCCGCTAATCAACAACCAGAAGAATACTTCTTGGTTTTATTTCTAAAAACTAAGTTCCTGTTCTGTAAAAGGTGTGTTGCTGGCAGTTAAAATTATATTATCTCATCCTATATAGTTTCTTTTTTGAATGCGATTTGTGCTTGCGAAGAGACATTTCTTTTTCATTCTTTTAATGTAAGGTCACCTAGAACCTGGATTCTTACATTAACTTAGGGCTAGGGTGCAGTTAAGGTTAGGGTTCAACTGCATACATGTGCAGTCCTAAATGTGCCTTTTAGCACTTTTATGTTCTATTATGATATATTATATTATGTTATATTAATATATTATCATACACTGGATGTAATAATATATACTTGATGAGATTCAACTGGATGATTACACCTCTCTAGTGTTAATTTTACTTGTCTTTTTTGTAATTATTTTTTGTTTGTTTTTCTTCTGAGACCTAGCTTGAGTTCTAGAGATCTTCAAACTGGAAAATAAACCATTAGGAGATCTAAATATTACCTATGTGGTATTTCTGGTCCTGAAACTGCTGAAGAAATTTATTTCCAAAGACAGACATGCCATACAAATGGCAAAGCATTTTATCTAACCAAAGGCGATATACCTGATTAAGGAATTTCTCAGCCTCTGGCACCCAGAGGCTGCCATAAACGGAGTGAGCTGGTATGGGATAACTTTGGTAGAGGCCACCCAGACATTTGAATGGTCTGATATCATCTGAAGGCTTTTATAGCATATTTAGAATAGTACGTGGAAATCCATTAGAGGCCACTAAGTATCTTCTTCTGGTTCATGTTGCTGGTCAATCCCCACAATCATTCCCAGCCACTACTCATTATCACTGTAATTGCCTGGCAGTAAAACAGTTGGGTCAGTGTCAGAGTGCTAACATCAGAGCTGTGAGTCAGGAAAGATTCTGGGGTTTCTGAGGCTTTTTCATGTCCTAAAAAGAGCTCAGATCTAATGCAGTTCCTAGTCTGTAGACTTCAATTGCAAAAAAAATACCATCTTTACAGCATTTCTTTGCTCAGTCCAATACCATGAGGTCAGTCTCATCTGCACAAGCTCAGCTAAGCTGCTGTCATCCACTCTTGAATCTAGTTTGCTGTCATCTAGTTGCTGTCATCTAGTCTTGAATCTAATTCACAAAGTTATTCATTCTTCTGTAAGTGTCGAAATGGATGAGATAAAAACACAGAGACTGTAAATGTCCTGTAGGGAGAACCATTGGGAATTCCACTGGGAATTTTGCCATTAAAGTGAGTAGATCCAAAATTTTGCCTCATCATCTTTAATTGCTCTTCAAAAGCTCTAATACTGTCACTCTTAATTTTGTATGAGTATTTGCACAAGAACATTCAGAATACACAGTGGGGTTTTTGAAATTTCTAAATATTTTTAAAGTCACACACTTGAAAATTTTCTTAATGACACACTGTAGGAAATAATAAATGGCAGAAATGGGAAATAAAATATTCCCTTAGAATTCTGAGTGCTAAGATCTGAATGAATAAGTTCACCACTGGTGTGTTACAGGGCCTGAAACTGTATCACAGGGGTAAGTATTTACAGGAATTTCAGACTGTAGACGAAGCTAGCTAATATGACACTGCATCAGGCCAGATATTACATTATAATGGATCACACAATTCAAATAACTTCAGAATTTCTCTCATTTCATAGAAAGATATTATGCTGCTCCTGCGTGCTTAAAGAAAGTACACTTTGACACAGCTATAATCACAAGAAAAGTAATACTCTAACAGGAAAATGAAATAGGACATTATCATGCTGGTAGATAGCAAAAGAAGTGAACTCATCTTTTCTGCAAGTGCCTTCCCCAAACTAGAGATAAAAACAGTGATTTAATTTCTGTAATAAATATTCTGAGAGAGAAATCCAACCTTTTGCTTTCTGACCCCAACAATATTTGTTATTCATAATAAAGTGTTTGGATTACTAGCCTCAGCTATTTTTCCTTTTTTTCTTTAATCTGTTCTTTTGTGTTCTGTGGTATTTTTTTACAGTGCCTGAATAAGTAACATGATCCCAAGTGTGGACACAGTAGCTATGAGGGAGCTGTAAAGAAATAAGCAATACAGTCTTACAGTATCTATTCAATAGTATTTCTTTGACATTCTCCTTTTGGAGCTCCCATAGAGTGCCACGCACCCTAAGGGTGCCACCCACCCAGGCACCCTGCTTGGACATGAGGGGGAAGGATGCATTGCATCAGGTCATGCAGTCACCATGAAGACAGCACACCTGGACAAATCTGGTTTTCTCCAGATAGCCAGCAGAAACAGAAGATGCATGTGAAAGCTGTTTCACACTCACTTTGGTTAAGCTACTGCAAAGATGGTCATGTTATGAAGTATTTTTGAAGAAGGTGGTGTCCAACGATGCAAAAATTTCTTCAGCCTGTCCTTGAGCTAGTGGTTGGTCTCAAGGTATCTAATATCTGCTTTGTTATTGGCATTTATAAATAAGAGAAATTGGTCAAATTATGTTAAAGGAGGGCTTTACTCCCAATTCACATCAGGTAAACCAGGAAACAAGTCTCTACTTTTTGCCGCCCTACACCTGGTTGATTTGAACCCCAGCATGTACTTTCCCTATGTTGTGGTTTAGCCCCAGCCAGCAACTAAGCACCACGCAGCCGCTCGCTCACTCCCCCTGCCCCGGTGGGATGGGGGAGAGAATCGGAAGAGCAAGAGTGAGAAACACTCCTGGGTTGAGATAAGAACAGTTTAATAATTGAAATAAAGTAAAATAGTAATGATAATAGTAACAATATAATAATAATATACAAAGCAAGTGATGCACAATGCAATTGCTCACCACCCACTGACCGATACCCAGACATTTCCTGAGCAGTGATCGCTGCTCCCCGGCCAACCCCCCCAGTTTCTATACTGAGCATGACGTCATATGGTATGGAATAGCCCTTTGGGTAGTTTCGGTCAGCTGTCCTGGCTGTGCCCCCTCCCAGTTCTCTTGTGCACCAGGCAGAGCATGGGAAGCTGAAAAGTCCTTGACTAGCATAAGCAGTACTCAGCAACAACTAAAACATCGGTGTGTTATCAACATTCTTCTCCTACTAAATCCAAAACACAGCACCATGCCTGCTACTAGGAAGAAAATTAACTCTATCCCAGCTGAAACTAGGACACCATCATCGCCAATTTTTGTATCCTCCTGTCCAGCAGCACCCTTCTCTTCCCACCTTCCTAACCTCACCTCTGCCCGCTCTCTGCCACTGATTAAAGTCCAGTTTGGGTTCCTTATTTCTGTATTATCTTGTAGAAGCTGAAGCATGCACACAGTTTCAGATTTACCACTGTCTTCATAGCCACATGCTCTACTCTAGGACAATGATAGAAATGTTAATTTGAAATCTGAGAGTCCTCAAAAGATGACTTATTAGTGTTTCCTCCCACATCTGAGGAAAAGGACAGATTCTGCCTGATGCAGCCTCCCCTCTCAGTTGCCCCGGGGCAACCGTCTGCTCCCAGGGGTGCAATTCAAGCTGTCACACTGAGGTCTACAAGACTGACTTGTGTTGCATGCAAAGACTTTTGTATTACAAGATCATCTCTCACATTTGGAAACATTAATTTTTAGAAAAAGAAATGCTGTTTACTGGGAGGTTCTCACTTCCAGTCTACGTCTTCCAGGCCAAAATCAACAAGAGTAAGACAGCTCATATTTTTTCCTTTGCTGAGACAGAGGTAAGGAAAGACCCATCCTGCTCTCAAGTGTGATTTCCTGATCTGTAACCAGTTCCCTCACCTGCAACCCACTCTGGCACATTGATCTTTGTGCATTCAGAATATCGGTAAAATAGATTCCAGTACCATCCCTAGCTTTTCCACCATCCTGAAAAGATGTGACAACCTCTAAGTATAGGATGTCGTTAATTGAAGGCATTGAGTTGAGCAGGCAGAGCGCTAAGAGAATCTTACACCATACCCATACAATGCCCAACACTGGTCCTGTAAATTTTGTGCATGGATTCTTTCAGAAATGTGCTTTTCCCGTCAGTCAAACATTCTCTGGTGTGTATCGCTGTATATCAGTGATGGTTGTCTATTTTTCTTAATTTTACAATACTTGTTTATTTTATGGTAGCTTGCAAAACTGTTCAAATTTCACTGCTGTTATTTGACATTCTCTTCTGCAAGGTATCACTTTAATATTGTTCTTTTTTTTTTTTTTTTTTTAATGTGCACGTGTTCACACAGCAGCCTTGAGAACAGGATGCCGTGATCATTTTTCCTTACAAATGGAGGGAATAACTGACTTTTCCTATTGATTTTCCAAATGTCACTTTATAAATTCAGCTGGTTTGTAACCACTGAAACTGTCCTGGGTGGGTTCTGCTGTTTACTTATTTCCATAAGCAAACTTTTAAACTCATTTGTCCTGTTTCTACCATTTTCAATACTCTTTCTTTGAAAGCTTCAAAGAAGAATCAGGATAATTAGTTTAAATGCTGAAATCCCATTTTTTCTTCAGGTTGTCTTGATATTCATGACTATGGGGATGAAACATCAGCTATTTATAGACTTTTCCCCCCCCAAAAATGAAGTATGAAAACATTTTATCCTTAAAAAAAAAGAATTATACTTAAAAATAATCCTTTACTATACCCTCCTAAAACTCTCATGCAATGTACCTCTCACTATCTTTTATATCAAATGTGTCCAGTTTAGAAGACTGAACACCAAGTATCTTAAAATCTAGCATCTAAGATGGATCTGGACTTTTTTCTACTACTCTAAAATTTTATGCAGTGCAAAGAGTGTGCTCTGGGAATGCTTGCCACCGCCTTTGCTAACAGTGCAGAAGGCAGAAGAGGTTTTAGATCATTCCTCCAAAGCTCTGCACTAGCTCTGCAGTACTAGCCTTGGTAAAAATGTTTAACATATATGTAGTAAAGTAACTTGAAATCCTGACCTTACAGCCGTAAAAGAAAGCCTGGCCATTAGTTTTGAAGGCATTATATGCTCTCTTGCTAATTTAGCAATGCATGTTGGCATGTGACTAATGAAAAGAACTACTCAAATTGGTTTACTTGCCTGAGACTTGGGTCTGTGCAGATTTCAAAACATATAGAACATATATGTTTTTAAATTAATTATTCCCTTGTGACTACAGTCCTATAAAACATTGAATCTTTATTGGACAGTTGTTTTGTTTAGGACAATGGTCTTATCTTTAAGTGAACAATTCACACATCAGAGTGGTATTTTCTTCATGGACATATTGCCAAATTTATATCAAAATCCACTTTAAAATCTATTCTTCCCTTGTTATATTTTTGCATGTTTATTTTATGTGCAAGGAGTAGATATTCTGAGTGGCCCAAAGATTATATTGTAGCAGAATTGTTCATTACGCTGGCCATTTTAGATGTAACTGCACATTAATTTTTGAAAGCTTTTGATTGTTTGTCATTAAATGTGTGTGAAAGTTGCACTCGGGTAATGGGACCAGTATGTTTATAGCATGTAAAAGACTCATTTGCATTTCAACAATGTATTTGACTAGGCTGGTATTTATTTCAAGTGTATAAATTTCCCAAATTGATGACCACACATCTGTGTATATATTTCATCCTGGTGAAAGGTTGCAGTATTTTCCCCAAAGAAAATACATCCCATATTTTGTTTCCTCATGCTGCTAATGTCGAGAGAGCTTTTTTTTTAAACTAAGGGCTCAAGACAATGTTTATTTTCTTTTTTTTTTATTTATTTAAAAAAGTTAGGTCACTGTACTTAAGCCTACTGCCCTGTTTCTTTCAAAGTGAATGGAAAAACAAGCTTCTAGTTAACTTGAATGTTTGAAAGGATTTCCTCTGAAAAGGTGGATTCTTCTGTTGGAATTTTATATTTCCTTACCTTCAGCAGGGCCAGACTTTAAAGGCCTGAAAGCAGCTCCCATTGATTTTTCTGAAAGTCCCTAATCAAGTATCCAAGAAAGAAATTTGACCCTAAATAGGGATTTCTAGGGCAAGGAGGATTTGTCTGGGCAGTCTGCTTCTGAAGGAAGAAAGCTATATTCTTTCCTCTCTTGAAAGGCAGCTGATGAAAGAAACATAAGGAACTGCTCGACAAAAGGAAAACAAAAAGGTTCTAAACTGCAGGTAGAAACAATATATCTTTTGATAAAGCTAATGTTGCTTTGTGTTAAAAGCAGAGTTCAGATTGCCGGGAGTTACACTCTTTGTGCAATGATTTCCTACCTCATGCCATCAAAGACTCACAAGCACCGTGTTGAATAAACTACCACTCGAAAAGAAAACCGGGGGGAAAAAAAAAAACCCTGAAGGTAAGAGATGATGAACAGGTGTTGCGCTGTCTTTTACAGGGAGCAGGATGCAGATCTCGAAGAGCGAGGTGATGGGGGCAGAGCCATGGTGGGGTGGCGTGTTTCAGCCACCACAGTACCTTGCCTCAGAGCAGAAACACAGCACACCTATCAAACACTGGTCTGATTTTCAAGCAAAAAAACCCCAAAACTTCATTACAGCAGAGAGAAAGTAAAAGAAGCATTTGGACTTGGTTTTTTGTGCAGAACAAGCATGGACTGTACCCAGCCCCAACGCAGAGCAGCCTCTGGGGTGGCTGTCCTGCCCCAGGGGGCTGCGTCCCCAAACCAGGCAGGGGGCTGAGCTTTCTCCCTTACCTCCAGGCAGGGCGGCTTTGGGGGTGACACCCTGCCCTGGTGGGTGCCTTCCCTATGGCGTGGAGACAGCCACTGCCGATGGCACCAGCGAGAGGAATGACATCCTGAAGGCAGTGGGAGAAAAGTGTAATAGTGCACCGGAGGCTGCAGCGGTATACCTACAAAGATACCCCAACCCCAACCCCAACCCCAAACAAGTAGTTGCTTGTTTCCCTTTTTTTTAATGGTTGCTTCCTGATCGTATGTTTTTTCTTCTTTTTTTAAACCACATTCCTGACCAAGACAGTCTGTGATGTAAAAATCAACAAAACAAAATCCCAGACTTCTGAGTAAATCTTCTGTCTGCTACCCCAGCTTCGATAAGCTAATAGCTCCATTTCAAGCAAGTCCTTTATTTTTGCCTATTACGGTTTTAAGAAATAGGCTATATTTAGCATGATCATATTAAAAAGGGGCTGTTTATTTATGTTCTTTTTACTACAACATGGGGAAAGTGATTAAAAGTCAAAATAAAATGGAATATTTATTATTTTGCCCATCTGTTAGTTACATTTGTTTTTTGCATCCCTGGACAGAGTGAAAAATAAGTTTGCATTAATTAATTCAAGCAATTCTCTGTTGTGCTATCCAGACATGATGTCTAATATTTGCAACCTATTTCAGCTCTCAAAATGGGTGAAGGGAAAAGATATAGATATATTTGAGCAGGTGTATTGATAACTTAGCAGGGGACCTTTTAGGGGTGAGGGGGGTTGTGATTTGGGGTTTTTCTGGTTTGGTTTTGGTGTCGTTTTTTTATTTCCTGGTGTAATTACCTTCACACACATACAAGAAAAGCCCTGTAAAAATAATCACTGAACTTCCTCCTTGCTATCTGCAGTTAAGTTGGAAACAATGCATTCCCTGTTCTTTTTGCCCCTGCCCTGTATGACAGCACTATATCTTTGATGCTAGATTTCCAGTAGGTAACCTTGTTACTTTGATGAAATGTCTTTGAGAGGTGGGTTCACAGTAGAGAGTTCACTAGTCTTACTCTGATAAAATGGGAATTTTAAAAGAAACAACAAGAATGTAAGCTGCTTGCTCTTTAGGCTTAGGTAAGGCTTTGTTTCACTCCAAAGCCTGCAGATTTCATGCATAACCTAAATAGAAATTATTTTCCTATTAACTAGGTCTCTTTTCTTGACCATTTTAATTTATTTTATTTTATTTTATTGCATTTTATTTTATTTCTTACTGTCTCATTTCAGAGCTGTGTCCAGCAGCCTACTATAGAGAGCAAGGCACATCACCACTTCTCTCTACATGTTACTGCCATGCTCTAGGTTGGAAGAAGAAAAGGACCCAGTATGGCTTCTACTGGGAGTAGGATCCCCAGTAGGATGTCAGGATGGTCTACTCATGAGGGTTGAAAATATGGGAGTTAGCAGAGTTCTAGCAACTATGGTAAACAAAGCCACCATTTCATTACGTGGCTGGTGGCAACTCACCAGCTTTTCTTTTTAGCAGTCAACCTTGCTTTTAAATTGTGGAAAAGCAAAACCTTGTGGAAAAGCAAATATTTCATCTAAGCTGAATTGTCTCTGGTAAATAAATTTTTTAAAGGTAATTTGCTTGAGGTTTGCCATTATATTCAGGAGAGATTTATCAAACCTTTTCTTATTTCCGTGTGTAATTTTAGAAACTCCAACTAGTGAAACATTTTTACAGCTAAATAAGTAGCTCAGCTTCACTGGGGAGCAAGCTACGGAGACTGCAAGCACTGACAGTTTTGCTGAGATAGTTTCATGGCCCTCTAGCAGAAAGTGATGAGCAAAGAAAACACTAACTCTTGATTAAAAAAAAAATCCACTTATTTAACATTCTTGCTTTTAATATCAATTTAGCCTTCAAGTAGCCAGTGTGAAAGCAGATGCAACATTGCGTGTCTTGCTGGTATGCAGTAAGCCCTTGAATGCTTTCATTTTAATTTGGAGCTAAAGTTTGACCTAATTTAAAGTTTTCCAGTCTTATAATTATAAATTGGATGTATTCCAATGGCTAGTGTTGTATCAGATATACTTTTAAAATTAGTTCCAGGTTTTTAGTTCTTGTCACAAGATCTGTCTTTGCAACCCATGGGTGACAAAAGTAAAATCTGTCCTCATCCTCACTGGAAATCTGAAAATTAATTTCCAGACCTAGGAAGTGTTGGTTCCCAGCGAAACAATCAGCGATGTCAGCTTGCCGAAATTAACTCTTCATGATGGTGGCAGAGGGCATTTTACTTGGGGCGTCTATTTTATACTCACATTCCCTATTGTCTTCTTGTTCTCTGGAGGAAGTGGTGGAGTGACAGAGCTGACTTCCCCCTGCCCCACTGCCGAAATGCCTTTTCTGACCACGACAGAGAAAAAAAGCTCTGTGAAACTATTTCAGTTTCAAATGTGTTAGCACATTCAGTCATGAGGTATCAACTACTTCTTTACAGTACGAAGCTTCCTTGAAAGTTTATGCTGTGTTTTTGCTTTGCAAACCAGCTTCCTTTTGACACATGAATTCATAAACTTAGCTTAAAAAAAATCCTCTGTGCAGAGGGCTGAGGGTTTCTGGGGTGTCGGGCCGGGAGGCGGGGAGTGAATGCCCTCCTGCAGGAGCACTGACCACCTCTTCACCTGCTGCTCCAGGGCAAGAAGAGCCTCTTGGACCTCTCGGCCCTGACACAAGCACGGAGCAACACGTGCGCTTAAAACCAGAACCAAACCAAAGGCCCTAACAAAACTGAGCTCTCCAAGGCACTCCCTGCTCTCCCCCTGGAGAAGTAGGTATCAAATGTGGTGCTGAACACGTGGCTGGGGGGTATGCCTATGAGATGTATACTATATACTGATAAAGAATGTAAATGTATAGTATATAATAAAATGATATACAGAAATATATATTAACAATATGTTTGATTTCCTATTTATGCTATGCAGTAGTATTATTGTTAAAAAACTAGTATAATGTGTTGTTTAAAAACAAAAAGCAGGCATGTTTTATCAGGATGATTTAAGACCGTATACAGTAAAAATAATCGATCATAGAGAAGCATTAAGCTTTGGCTGGAGACGAGACTAGGATGTGATCATCAGAGGTTAAGCACTGGCAGTGTAACGTGTTACCACCTGTCAGATGAGCTGCCTTAATTGCCCCTGTGTGCAAGGTGAGCCTGGCTGAACTGGGAGGTGAAGTGGGTTAGTCCAAACCTCAATAAAATATACTGAGGTTAATGCAGTTAGAAAGAAGTTTTAGCCACTGCATTTTGGCTCATCATTGGGGAAAGCTCTATCAAATCAAAGTTGGGGTTTGGTGGCCCAACGGAGAGGCAGTAAGTTATTAAGCCATTGTAGTTTGGTCTCGTTCACTTGGGAGCTTGCGTTTGTCGGTGCTGCTGTGGGTGGTTGGGAACAGACTCACCTGTCCTGAGGATGCTGAGCATGACGAGTGTATGCAATGCTGCTGTTTCTTACAGCCCACCAACTCGTACAAGGTTTCTTTGCCCTTTTTTTTTTTTTTTTTTTTTTTTGTTTTGTTCTACTAGTGTTTTTCCCCCACTAGTTTTTGGACAATCAAGAATATGTTTCTTGGTGTTTTTCTCTGGGGAAATCTACACAAGGTTTTCTGGGAGGAGAACCATCCTAGCAAGTCACTAGGAAAAAAACATGTCTCTTAGACGAGCCAAACCTTGAACTGGGATTTCCACTATATTTAAACAAGCTATGATCTCCGCGTATCAGAAATCACATCTCAGTGGAGACTTTATCAGACATACTCAGTATGGCTCATTATGGTTGGCAATATGACCCTTTAAATCAAAATTATTTTAGGAGGCTATTTGTTGCTGGAAATGAAAAGTGATATATTCTAAATGGGCTTTTAAACTAGGGAAATAAAAGACTCAGTGCTTCGTTGCTGGAATTGGAAACTCTCCAAGGAAGATTTTTAAAGTTTATATCTTGTTTATACTGTGTTCTCACTCACATATCAGATAAAATGTTATGTTTTCTTACCCTAACTGTTACTGATGAAAAAGTTTAACAAACAGAATTTACAAAAAATACTGTCCAGGAGGACATAGAAGACAGTTCTATCCAAGATGAACAGTGTAGCTCATCAAAGTAGAAGCATTTAACTTTATTTATTTTTACCATCAGTTTGGATGTAAATTCATGAGGCTCACACCAAGTTTGGATTTGGTTCATTTTGTCTTATCTTTTTTTAAGACAAGAAAATGAGAACAAAGCCATTAATATCTCCGGTTCATGTTTTCCCCAGTTTATAATGACATACCAGGAGACTCATAAGGACTAGAAATAAATGTCTGCAAAAAACCTCTCTGTTCTTTTTCTTCTTAGCAGGGAATTGTACAATCAGAGTTGACTTTTTACTTCAATTGGTGTATGAAAAAAACCCTGTATAAAACATTGAAGATTCTATTCTAAAATCAATCAAGCATTTGCCCGACATGAAACCCCCAGTTCAGATCCACCTTATGTTGTAAATGATAAAGCAGGAGCAATTTCACTCTCTTGTTACGGTTTTGAAAAAAATTGTGAACTCTGTGCAATAAGGTTTTAGCACCTGTGTTCTGAAGGTGTAATCCTACAAGAGTAGCAATTTGCCAAACTTGAGTAATTTTTACTTTTTTTTTAATAAAGCTGATGTTCTTGGTGTGTTTTGCAGTATGAAAATGAGAGATGAAAATGATGATGCAAAGGGGTTGTCCCTTATAGTTGTAGCTGTACCATATTCATGAAGCCTTCTAAAACCAGTGTGTACAGAGCCATCTTTTCGGCGACTGTTAAAAAGTTGCTGGCAAGTAACCCACAACTACCACATTGACCTGCAGACTAGAAAACTGGCAGGAGTTGCTCTGTCCAGGCTGAAAAGCAAACAAATATGGGGCTTGTGGAAGATGCAGGGCATTATCCAAAGGATTTTTATTACTTGCAGATCTCCCTAACCTTGAGTACATGCATAATAAACTGTGTCTGGTTAAGGAATCTCTTTGCTGAGTGTTTATTCCTTGTTTGTAACATGAGAAGTACATGATTCCTGGGTTAAATACAGCCTTTTTGGTACCTATTATCAATTCTATTTACAAACACATAGCTGCTGGTTGGTTTTAGTTGGGTCAGACTCGGAAAGGTGCATCTTTTGGGCTGGGGACATCAGGCACAACATTCTCAATAAAAATAGCTAGAGGATATTTCTGACATGATGCCTCTTTAAATCCTTATAGATTTTTAAAGTGAGACTTTGCAAGGAGGCTCTATTGATAAACAGATTATAAAAGATTAATGGCTTTTTTTACCTAGTGGTTAACCAAATTTTACAGCATACCTCCTGACAGGTTACTTATGTTGATTCTGTTTATGTCCTTGTGACCATTTGTACTTTGCAGCTGCCTTTTTCTTCACTTCTTTATGCTCATGCATCAAGTACACTGAACCATTAAACTCTCCGGTAATCTCTTCCAACTTGTATATAAAAATGGGACAATGATGTACTCTGGATGCACTGAACCCCCTGAGATTCACCCCAAATAATACTATGGTGTCCTGGTTTTGGCTGGGATAGAGTTAATTTTCTTCCTAGTAGCAGGCATAGTGCTGTGTTTTGGATTTAGTATGATGTTTTAGTTGTTGCTAAGAACTGCTTACACTGGTCAAGGACTTTTTCAGCTTCCCATGCTCTGCCAGGTGCACAAGAAGCTGGGAGGGGGCACAGCCAAGACAGCTGATCCAAACTGGCCAAAGGGCTATTCCATACCATATGACGTCATGCTCAGCATGCAAACTGGGGGGGGAGTTGGGCGGGGGGCAGCGATCGCTGCTGGGGGATGGGATGGGCGTCAGTCAGCAGGTGGTGAGCAGTTGCATCACTTGTTTCTCCTGGGTTTTGTTCTTGGGTTTTTTTGTTGTTTTCCTTTTTACTACAATTTATTCTTCTTCCTATTATTGTCATTATTTATTTTATTTTATTTTATTTTATTTCAATTCTTAAACTGTCTTTATCTCAACCTATGAGTTTTCTTACTTTTGCCCTTCCGATTCTCTCCCCCATCCCATTGGGGGGGAGGGTGAGTGAGCAACGGTGTGGGGCTTAGTTGCCAGTTGGGGTTAAACCACGACGTATGGCAATAATAGAATTATGAACACACACCTGTGTATAATTTATAATAAAATCTTCTCTGATTTTGAAAGATACTGTAAATTCTGTATTAGAAACATTTTAAGTGGTGATAATGTAAAAAACCCAAAACACTGCTCCCAATCACTGTAGAAATCAGGTGGTTTTACTGCGAAATGCTCTGTAACTTTTCCATATGAGGAAATCATTGTCTAGTTAACCAAACAGTGATGCTGGAGCATAAAAAATGTAAATTGTATAAGTACTACTTGAAACAATGGTTGTTGCTCCATTTTGAACTGGGGAAAAAAAAGAATAGTCTAATAGCTAGTAGGGCTTGAAAAGATGAGATCTTTTTCCCAGTCTTACACTTTAGGTAAATCACTTAGGCTGGGCTACATTTCATCTGACTCTGATCTAATATTAAGATGTCTAAGTTTCAGCTGATGACTTTGCAGTGCCCTAGCAGGAGAGGTAGAGATGGGGATATTTCCAGAGGGTTATTCAGCGGATGAGCCTGGGGTGACATCTAACTTCAGCTACTCAAATTAGGGCAGAAAAACATCGTGCTTTATTTCTGTGACTCATAGGATAATGGCACAGAGAGGCTGGGCAGTAAACTTGTTTAGTACAGAGAGGTACTCAGGAAGGCTGCTGTTGGAGGCAATATCAATATCTCAAATGGATAGACAGACAGATTTTGCCAGGACATTCCCAGACAGGAGAGCACTTCCAGGGGTTCTGGGATTTATTTTGGTTTATTTTTAGGGTCTGTTTGTTCAAAGTATGAGTGAGGCTTTAACTGAGTGGGAACTCAGGAGAATAAAGCTCCTTTGGTAAAATATTTAACATTAATTAATGTTGAGTAATTAATATTACTTTAATGTTAAGTGAAAGAAAAGAAATTTACTGCTCATGTCCTGATTATGAATTAACGACTTTTGTGGGAATTTTAAAGAAATGTTCATGATTTCATTAAGAATGTAAGTTGGAAGCTGCTGAGCTGCGGTGAACTAACTCACCCGGAAGTGGGGAAAATGAATCGATAGAACCAGATTTGCACTGATCTGGCTCTTCTTTATTATTCACATCCCTGATCAATTTACAAAGTTCCCACCCCATAGTCAAAGACAATTCCTCTTAGAATAGGTGTTATCAGATTTATAATAACTGAAATCAGATTGCAGTATTCACAGAAAGGTAGGATTTTTATTTTAGATAAATATTAAATAGAAAGTATAGCATTTAACATTTCAGTTTGTATACGTTTTTGTATCACCATTTTATTACCATTTTTGAGATCCTTGTGAAAAGAAAAACCTTTCTTTCAGCTAGAATTCTTTTTTCTTCCTGATTTGCATGGTAAGAGGCATAGTTACTTGTATTAAACATGAGTATTCATAGCAACAGATTTCAGTTTTGCAAGAAAATTCCAAGTATCCATAAAGAACCTTAATATGATATACTTTAAATTCTGAGGAGGGCACTATCTAGTCTGGAGCACAGTTTAGTGGTTCTGGAAAATAAATTGATAGAAATAAATTAAAAGTTAACTGACTTTTATTTAATTATCATGTTGCTAAAGTTTTAAATGGCAGATGTCACTTGGAATAGATCCTATTTTCCAGCTCCACAATCAAAATAATCAATAAAACATATTTGCTTCAGTGCTTTCTCTGCATGTAGAAAATAGAAAATCTGTCTCTCCCCTGCAACGTGCAGGTCCTGATTCTTATGTGTTAAAGGTGCTGTTTTCCATGGTGAAAATTAAGAGGAAGAAGAAAACATTTTCTGTATACCCAGCTATTTGAGCCTGCTCCAAAGAGCCGGCTGGAACCAGCATTTTCACACAGATGCAGGCAGCAATAGTCAGATGGCTCTGTAAGACCTGCTGCTCGGGTTTGGGTGCAGTTGTGGCCCCACTCAGGCTGTGATTTTTCTGTACAGCAGCACTGTTCTTTATCACCTATATAAATCCCAGAAGGAGTAAGAAGGGATAAATGGGAGAAAGGTGTGCATGCTCAGGATTTCATGGGAATAGCAGCCATTTCTACACTATCTGTCTTAAAATGGAGACCAGTCAGGGTTTGCTCATTCTACAGAGAGATAATTTTCTGCTTGAGATCCTGCAAATTAATTGCCAAGTGTCTCAGCTATCCCAGGAGAGGCGGCAGAAGGTGTATTGATAGTACCTGCAGATAGCCGGGAGAGATGAGCAGTTAATGGGATTCACCAAGTCACCTCCCCAATGGGAGAAAGCACTTCTGGTCTTAACTTAAAAATCAAATTCACCCGTTGGAGATGCTCCCCAGCTTTGCAGGCTAAAAGTTTCTCTCCACACCCAGGATTTCTAGGCTTAAGTGCATGATTTCTGCACAAAGCGGGGGAACTTTGTCAGGCCTTGCCCCTGTCACTGCAGTGCAAGTCCTTGGGATAGCCAGCAGAGATTGCCCTGCTAAGGCTCCTTCCTCACCTAGTCCTGGGGATGTGGTTTCGGAAGGGGTGGGAGAATTCCCTGTGGTGATGATACATGCTGTAAAAGATGGACTTAACCAAGCATATGTTTCAGGGCTACCTAAGCAACGTGCAACACTGCACCCAGCCGCACTGAAGGAACCGCTGGACTCCCTGCTGCGTGCTGCCGCAGCGGGTGGGCGCACTGCCTCTATTCCTCATCAGTCCCAGGGATGTATCAATTAAAAGCCAGGAAACTACTGCCTCAGGATACTTTACTGGCAAGGCTTGTAAAGCCAATTAAGGAGCATCTCCCATTTTAGCACAGTGGTGTCTGTGAAATCTGAGACACCTTAAGAATCAGGGTAATTTTGCATAGCCTCTGCCCTGCTAGGTTGTGGAAGTGATTCCCCACATAGATAAACCCGGTGCTGCTGCAGACTCCAGCAGATTCCAATGGCAGGACCACATGATTTCGAAAGGTTTAAAGAACAGTGGAAGCATCTGCATGCACAGGGCTGACAGCCAGACAACAGAGTGAGGTGCTGATGTCCACAGGTTGGTGGACACAGCAGTGCAATTCAGTAGAGAGCAACCTGCGGGAGTTCAGCAGACCGTGGAGTAAGGAAGTGTTGAGCATTTGAGTAAAGTATGTGCAGCTGGGCAGACAAGCCCATGCAGTAGTGATTTGTGTGAAAACGTAAGTGTGCTACAGATTCTTTGTTCACAATTTTTGCTCAGAAAAATGTATATGAAAGCAAGGTCACTGTCAACAACTAATTCAAGCAGAATAAAAGCCTTAAGAATTAAGAAATCAGGATTGTTTCTTGGATAACAAATAAGAGGCTCTTCTCATCTCAACATTTTTATTAATGCCAGTGAGATTGGGTGTCTGGGGCTGAGAGAGAGGTGTGATAGACACTAGATTGGATCAGCTGAACATACAGAGAGAAATGCTGCAAATCAGTTTTCCTTAATACTTGAACACATATACCAAGTTCTATAATATTGCCACCCCAAATGAGTACCTGTAAGGCTTAGCGAATGCTGCACTTATCTGTGTGTGTGCATGCCCAACCTGTCTGATGAAATAAGAAATGTTACAAGCTCTCATCTGCAAGTGAAAATGAAGTAAAGTCTTTCTCAGGTTTGAAAAGTTCAGTTCTATGAATTTTTCAAATCATCATTGCCTTTTCAAACTGTTCTGCACCGTCTGGGAAGAGGGAGTAAAAACATTCACCATCTCACAGTTAAGCTTAAATTACATGGGATTTAAGGTTGGTCTTGCAGGCCCAAGGGGCTCAGCTACTCACATGGACCATGTAGTGAAATGACCTGCAAACTGTCAGAAGTTTGCTCATCGCTACTCCGTAGCAAAACTAACGGGTATGATTATGTCTTTGTTTGCAGCTGGGGAGGGGGGCAGCCGTACTTGGTTCTGCACTGTGTTTCGTACTGTGCCAGGTTTGATGGGGCCCCTGTGCCAGGTTCTCTGAACCCCCCACTGAACCTTTCTCTCTGCTTCCAGCCGCCTTCTTTGCCTCCTCTCCCAGCTCTTCCCAGCTTCTTCTTCCAGCTCCAAGGCTGTTGTTACTCCCAACTGGGGGAGTCCACACCTCACAGGCACCAGCCAGCGGGTGTCAATTGCTAAAGCTAACAGCTGATTTAACACACTTCCCAATTATGTTGTGCAAAGGCATCACGCAAAACAGCCCCTGAACTCTGTAAAACTTTTGCTTTTACAGAAATAACAATGGAAGAGGTAAAACTTTCCAAGAGATGGGAAAGGGGATGTGGGAAGGAGGCTGACAAGAGAGGTGTGAGGGGATGGAGCCGGACTGTACGTCTGATCTGACTCGCCTTGCACCACAGCTGGGCTATGCAAGGCGTCCAAATGCCACCTCTTCGTATCAGCCACTCCCACAGCTGCTTTTGGGATATGCGTGTGGGGAGGAGGATGTCTTAGCCTATTTCCTGCATGGAAAACAAATAGACTTTGGAAATTTAAGATTGGGTCACTGAAGAACCTTGTTAGCTTCTTCCCTAATCACCCTCTTTCACACCCATCTCCTTCAGAGACCCCTTCATATTTGGACCTTCCCTACCAATGGGCTAAGGATGGAGTTATATATGTATTTGGTAAAAAAAGGCACAATTGCCATCGGATCAGAGCCCAGGCAGCGGCTCTTCACAGAAAGGTACCTACTTGATACAAAAGGCCAGGAGAGAAACAGTGGGAAGGAGCCATTTCAGCTGGGCTTAGCCACATCTTCTGTCAAAGAAAGTGTACGTAAGTATAATTACAGAAAGAGGACCCTAATATTTGCCTAATTTGGAGGTGAAGTTCCTTGGAAAAAGGGGAAAACAACTGGGATGAATCTAAACAAGGAAAACAGGTCCATATTAATACATCCTTAATAGATGTCCCCAACAGATGAATAAGAGAATCTATTTTCTTGCTCAGATATATATTGTCTATGTGTATGTATATATAAATACAATCAAAGCTTTATATCCTACCATACCATGTTTTCCTAATACAATTGGCTACTACTATCCTAGCGAAATCCTGCCTCCAGCTCCTGCTCTCTTCTCTCCCTGGGAAATATGGATTTGCAATGTCTGACAGGTCCTCGTTGACCTTAATAGAATTACTTCCAATCTATGCTGGCATCGATGAGAGGGATGACTTGTCCTTTTCTGTGCCTATTGTCAGCAAAAAATCATTCTTTCATAGTTGCTACAATATGTGGATGGGAGTGTCTGGGATACTGTTGCAGATATTGGGAATTTGAAAGTGAAAGGGTTTTACCTGTGTGAATCTATTCAGTCTAATTTATAAGAGAAACAGAACATAGAATTTCTTTGCTGATCAAACTTAATTTCATTAGCTAATGAGTCATGTAATTAAAAGCAATGTGTCCATTTTCCTGTCTGACTAGACAGCTCCTGTTAGGTGTTGCTGACACCACCAAATGAAGGGGACCGCTGAGAGCACAAAACTAGTTAGAGAGGAACTGAATACTGAATGGCCTCATTGCAAGTCTAGTTCTCCACGCTGTAGACATCTATAGGTTCTTTCTATGAAGTATGATCTCCATGCTGGGCACCTTCTCCAATGATAACCCTTAATTTAAGAAGCATGCTGTCACAGGAAAGTGGAGTGAATAGGAAATTGTTACAGATATTCTCTCTTCCTAAAACAAGAGGTATTTTACTGTGCGAAAGATGTAAATCACAGCAGGGAAATTGGCCAACCAAACTACCAGGGGACTAGGTCTGGGGAAGAATTAAAGTTAGTCTCTTTATTACGTACCTTATGAAGATGCAATATTTGAGATGCAGCTATGAGGGTGGCAACCTCATGTCTCCCGCACCCACAGCTGCAATGAGCTGCTCCTCAGGTCCCTTTTGGAGTGCCGGCTGCCCTGCAGGCTAGCTGCCCCAGGATGTGTTAGCCTCCCCAGAGGCTCCCTGCCTGCTTGGACAGAAAGTCAGGTCCCAAGGGCAGCTCCAAGGCAACTTTTGTAAGACAGTCCAATTTCACATGGATCCTGCAGCTTGCAGTGCCTCCAATCTGCTGCTGCCAGGGCCATGGAGCAAAAAGTGAAAAGTTTGTTTCCTATACCCTTAGCCAACAGAGTCCTAAAGACATATTTTTTACCTTTTTTTGATCCTGGACAGAAGGAGATGACTTGCAAATATGTGCCTCTCTGCTAGATTCTATTTCTTTATTTCCATGACGTTCTGCATTGTGCATTTGCCAAGTAATTCCAGGTTGTAATTCATTCAAAACAAAGGGGTTTGTGTGGTGTTTATTCTTTAATGATTGGACAGTGGATTAGAGCAGACTTTTGGCAGAGATCCTTCAAACTTGTTTACATTTCCATCTGTCTCTGCATCTTCTTGAGGTTTTTCAGGTTATTGTGCATGTACCTTATTTCATATTCCTAAGAGGAACAGGCATTTTAAAAATAGAAGTAAATTAGATATTTCAGGTTTTGAAATTTCACACTTAGGTATTCCTCAGTGTCTAACAGGCAGTTTTCTAGTTGCCTTAGAATTCTGAACACTTTTGTTTCTTCTACAGCTAATTTATTATGCCCTCCTTGAGAGAACCAGATTGCTTGTTTTTTAGCCTTTAAATGCTTTGGTATAGCTTTTAGTCGTTGTCTTGCATTAATGCGGTGGATCTATAGTTTGGGAGACTAAGAAATATTTCACTTTCATGTGTTGGCTTCAACACTTTGAAAAATAGATCTTAGACTTGGTGTTTCATATTCATCTCCATTTTGCTTTTGAACATGCATGGAAAAGTGGCATGGTAATTTAAGTTGTTTTGGCAGGGAATTTGCTAGTAGCCTTTACTCCTTGAAATGCATTTGGAAATGCTTTTTTATTGTTTGAAAAATCTCAAAGCGTCATTACAGCCATGTAGAGTTATTAAATATATATTTTAATGGAATCTATGAACTGTTATTTTCCCTTGGATGCACATCTGTATGTGTGTGTATGAGGGAGATTGACAGGCTTTTCTTCTGCAAGTTGCCATTCTCCTTGTTGATCTGAATTATGTTTATTGTGTAATAAATTTCTTTTTTTTATGGTATGAAACCTCCCTTCAGTGTGTTTATACTGCCTTGCAGCAACCCGAGTGTTTTAAATGTCACAGTGAGCAGTTTAGTTCAAGGTATCTATGTGATTTGATCACAGCGTAGTTTTCAGCTGTTTCTTCTGGGCATGATTGCAACCTAATCTCTGATAGGACTAAAGGCATGTTGACAAACAAGATGGTTTTTGCCATTTGAAATTTGGATTTTAGAGATTTTTGTGTGTTGAAGTAATATGACATTTGTGATCTTAGAAATGTGAATAATGTCATTTTTACATACTTGATCTGATATAGTAGCATTCTTTCAAACTACCTGTTTATGAAGCCCAGTCTAGCTCTGCTCACTCAAGAGGAGAGATTGAATTAGGACATCTCAGAAAGCTAACTGTTCAAATCAGGTCTATTTAAATGCCATTAAACTCAACAACCAGAAACATTTCACTGTTGACAGTCTTCAGCACGTATATCCAACGTACATACGCACATACACTGCATTTTGCTCTTTGTCCTTGCATATAAAGGTACATCATTTAAAAGAGATACACAGCATATACTTCTGTACTGCAGTGGTAGAAGCAAAAGACAGGCCTATTCAGGTATCCTGCTGGAAGACAACAGCTTGCTGATGGCAGCCATCTTGCATAGCTGCAGCATCATCACTAAAGTATCCTTAGCTTGTCTAACGGTCTCAGGGGACACCCCTGCCAGGGTCCCTCTCTGTGCAAGCAGTTGTCAGCAGGAGCGAGCCTCGCCTCCTACTGCCTAACTCTACCTCAGTCTGATGCTGCACATGGGGACGATGAGGCTGGAAACCAAGGAGCAGAGACAGGCACCAAAGAGGTGGTTTTCTGGATCCAGGTAAGGTGTCACCTGCTCTCACAGCTACAGGAGAAAACCTCTCCAAAATGCAGAAACTTCCTGGTTTAATTTCAAACACCCTGTTGTTAGAGATGAGGAAGTGCTTGGCTGAGTCGACTGATCCAGAGTAGATTAATTTATTTCCTGGGTGCATACATCTATCTCTATATATACAATAAGAACAATAGAAATTATGAAGAGTAACGATGTCTCCTCTTATGTTAAAACATCCCCATGTCCTAAATCTCTCAAGGCAGCACCAGTGCTCACTCGGTAGGTCATTCTGATGGCAACAAGTTTAGAAGAACTATCCTTTACGGGGGGAAAAAGGAGAAACTTTTAGATGCACAGGCTCTTCTCCAGTTCCAAAACAGAACTGAGAAAGGGTGTCTTTTACACCTGTTGTTGTTAAACTGTTTGGGATGGATTTTTTTTAATGTATTCCCTCCAGAAACTCTTACTACATAACAAGACATTCAAAGGTGGAAGTCCTGGCTATACAACAGATGAAAAAACAATCAGATCAAAAGCAGATATGTAGAGAGGAATGGAAAAGATCTTTTTTCCTATGGCAGTGTAGCTCTGGAGCTGGTCCATGGTGCCTGCAGCACACTAGTGTCCTCTCATTAGCCTCTGGCTGTGGTCAGAAGGGAGACACCTTTTTGCAGCCCTTTTGGCTCTTCCCTGCTTCGCTTCCCTTCAGTATTGCAGTCCCTCAGGCAGGCTGGTGAGCAGAGTGGGCTCTGTGCCCCCCAGGGCTGGCAGTGCCTACATGGCCCCTATTTACCCCACTGGCGCCTTCCCATCCCCCGGAAGAGCAGCACCTCTCGCCAAGGTCTTGGGTAGCCAGGGATACCTGAGCAGGGCTTGTCCCACAGTGCATCGCCTTACCTGGCAGCCAGGCTGGAAGAAAAAGAGAGGATGCAATGGTTTTCTGCTGGGACTGGCTGCATTCCCTCAGCTCCCTGTGCACAGGCTGAAAGCAGCATGGGTCTGCGTTACGCTGATAAAGGGAAGGCACACAGGTTCTCGCCTTCCTTACGTACCACATCAGGCTTACCTCTGTATATTAAACAGGACTTCGTTTAGCAATCCAGGGCTATGTCTGTGCGAGTTGCATGTGCAAATACCTCATCTGGGTCTAAAAGAATACAAAATATGTGTATGCACAAATCCTTTTTTACATTGTTATTATTGTTATTGCTCTTACGAGAGTTGACATTTAGCATCAATTTGGGGTCGCTTCCCTGTACATATTGCTTCCATCCTTCCATGTACCCAGTCTGGCTGACGCTATTAGGTATGAGAAAGATAATCTTTGCACCTTTAATGGGTTACCTTTTATTTTAAATGAAAAATTATTTTCCAAAATAGATGGAATGCTCACTCTCTTTGATGCCAGCTCAGTATACCACCGAGTATCATCTTGGCTTCTATCTTCACTACTCTGTGGTGGGATTTTGACAATAAACTGTTCATTTTTGGCAGTTTTTTGACTTGTCATCCTCAGAGATGTTTGAAAGAGACTTTTGATTCACAAAGTTTTATATATATTTTAGATGATGAAAGGCCAGAGTTTTACTTTTATGTTTCAGCAATAAATGTGGAACCCTCTGAACTTTTTTTAAATAGCAAATCTTATTAATTGTAGATGAAGGATTAAAGGAGATTTAAATAAAAGAAGCTAAAATGACTATGTTAGTGGTGGCCCTGGCCACACATTCCTTATCTGTTTGGTTTTGGTTTGTTTCTTTTTTTTAAATTTTCTGTGCCTGTCCCAAAGCATTCTGTTCTCTGATAGCATAATTTCTGACCTCTTCCCAGGGGTTGTTTTACCAGCTCCTGACCATGGCATCCTGAATGTATCCATGAGGGAAATCATACAGAAAATGAATCTGCAGCTGGTTCCCTGGTTCATTGGTTAGATAATACAAACTAGGACATCTTTCTATTTAATACTTTAAAATGTGAATGTAGAATTTTTTGGTTTAAGAAAATAATGTGAAAGCGTTTCAGTGGAATGGTACATAGCTTTTCAAATCTTTAAACGATTATTGTTTTGAACTATGTATATGCATATTTTAAGCAAGCTAATAAATGGACCTCCAGAGCAAAAACTTTAGAAATGTAAAAGGGTATCCCTGGAGAAAACCAGCTTTTCCTTTAAAACCACCCTCCTCTCCTTCCTTCCCCAGTATCCCACTCTCTTTATTTAGGAAAGCTGTGATATATTCCTTAGTGGATCTGCTACCTTTGTACAATTTTTTTAGATATTGAATCAATTTTATGTATTGCATGTTATAACTTTAGGGTGTATTGCCAGTTCTTCTGCCATCCTCCATTAGGAAACAAACAAACAGACCTTTTATAGGGCATAATATCAATCTTGTCTTTTTAAGGGGTGTCCTGGGTTTGGCTGGGATAGAGTTAATTTTCTTCCTAGTAGCAGGCTTAGTGCTGTGTTTTGGATTTAGTATGATGTTTTAGTTGTTGCTAAGAACTGCTTACACTGGTCAAGGACTTTTTCAGCTTCCCATGCTCTGCCAGGTGCACAAGAAGCTGGGCGGGGGCACAGCCAAGACAGCTGATCCAAACTGACCAAAGGGCTATTCCATATTCCATACCATATGACGTCATGCTCAGTATAGAAACTGGGGGGGGGGGGTGGGGGGGGAGCAGCAATTGCTGCTTGGGAACTGTCTGGGTATTGGTCAGCGGGTGGTGAGCAATTGCATTGTGCATCACTTGCTTTGTATATTATTATTATTATCATTATTATATTGTTATTATTATCATTACTATTTTACTTTATTTCAATTATTAAACTGTTCTTATCTCAACCCAGGAGTGTTTCTCACTCTTACTCCTCCGATTCTCTCCCTCATCCCATTGGGGTAGGGGGAGTGAGTGAACGGCTGCGTGGTGCTTAGTTGCTGGCTAGGGCTAAACCACAACGGGGGGAAATTTAGACTATACATAGCAACTGCTGTCATGGAAAACTGAATGATCTCTTGGTTAAACATTTTACCTCCATAAATAAATGTGATATTTTTTGTCTTTGAAAGGTCTATGAACAAGTGATAGTTCAATATGGGTTTGTGTTGGTGGGAAGCCCTCTAGGGTGCAAAAACCTCTGCTTTGTAAGTACTTGCTGGATTCTTGAGCAGCAGGAAGGAAAAGGTCTAATGGATGAACGCAGAGTAGAGCATGTTTTCATGTGCCCAAGAACTATCACAACGGAGCAGTTGTATGGCAGATTTGATCCAATTTCACATGAATGGAGCAATGGCTGGTGTTTCAGAGAGCAGAACAGGGCTCCTGTAGTGAAAACTACTAACCACTTTAATTATATTTTCATGCGTGGCCTATTTTATAGTGCAATTTTCCTGAAAGGCTTACAATTTGATTTTTTCAGACTGAGGAGATTAGCTTGGTTAGGGTTTTCTTTGAAAACTAATGGACACCTGGCAAGCTTTTTTTTTTTTTTTACTTCACGTGTGAACATATGTTACAAATAAACCTTACAAATAAGCCCTTAAAACTATTTTTAAATGTGATAATGAGTAAAAGGCCAGTCTTGAACAGCAGTGTTCATTGTGAATAAGTGAACTGCAAGAGACTGAGGAGCTGGTTGTAAGGAAGTGCCTGGCTACTGTTCACCTTGGTTCAGAAATTGTCTTTGTGGTGTAGGACTGAAGTGGACAGGATGACTGTAAGCATACATGTGCATATTTATCTGTCTGTAAAGCAATGGCCTGGCCTTTCTGGATGGTTCCTGCTCTGATGTACAGGCTGGTGTGTCCCTGAGTAATAGCACAGTTAAGTGAGTGGAAGATCTGAACAGGATTTGGCTATGGGGTGCAGAATAAATTCTCAGCCCATGTTTATGACTATATAAATAAATATTGGAGGAAAGACTGTTGTGGACTCACTCTATTTACAGAATGCATCTTCCTTTCAGTACAGTACCTGTTAGTATTTGCTGTGAATTGGATAGTATAAAGAGATTATTTTGCAGTATAGTTTAATCTGTTTCTGAAACAAACTGTCATAAGGGAGCACAGTGCAGAAGCTGTCCAGAGATATAAAAAAGACAGACATTTAGCCAACATGATTTTCCAAAAGAAAAACAAAATTGTATCTTAAATCAGCAGTATATAATCATGAACAGACTCGTTTTCATAATGTCCTTGAAACAAATCTGCCATATGAAATAAAAACATAATGTGTAAAGATACTGTGGCAAATACAGTGCAACAAGCTAATTCAGTATAACCTGGATCCAGGAACCTGAGACAACACTAAATAACAATATTAACATATAAAATGATATTGCTGAGAGAAAGGAAAAGGAATTAAGGAGGGCAAGGGAGAGAACATGTTGCCAGCAGTGAATTGAAGTGAGATAGAAAATGGGTGAGACAGATGATATAGGAAGAAGTTTCTCGCAGATGGTGGGAGCGTGGAGGGGGGGTGAATGCTCTTGAGAGTAGCAGGCGTTTCAGCAAAGGGGAGATGGAAGTGCCAGCTTAGTGGAGGGAAGGAGAGCACAACAGCAGAAAATAATTCCACATTCTATTATATGCATGTTAAAAAACTGGCTCTCGTGTAGTTTTGTGGCATGTCTGTGCCACATCATCAATGAAGACCCTGGTTTTAGTTTTGTAGGGGCAGCTGCTCAGGCTCTCAATAGTTCTCTCACATGAGAATTGCTCACTCACAAAGGATTGCAAATAACAGACATTTTTTTCTCATATTTTTCAGGAATATAAAAATCCATGGAGAACATGTTCATTATAACAAGGTCACAGGTTTGCCAATGGGACTGCTCTGAGACTTATCTGGCAAGAAATGGTTTGTTTGGTGCAGGTCTTTTTTTCTGTCCCAGACTCCTCACCTGCTCTCAGTTCTTCAGCCAGCTGGGACTTCAGTTCCATACTGCTGGGTGAAGTGGTTTACCTTTTCTCATGTCGTGGTTCAGGGCACCCAACACATTTCTTCAGCTCTGACTGAGCAGGGCAGACCACGTGTTTCATACTGCTAGCCTATGTAGAGTAGGGCAGAAGGACCTGATGCAGTAATTTATGTGCAGGAGCAGTCTGCCCACTGCCTGCTGCAGTTTCCTCTGGGCCAACTTCCTGTGCCAGCTTGGGAGCTTCTCCCCTGTAACCAAATGGACATATCCTAGACATCTAGTCTTTAAGTGACTTGATTAAAGTTTGCTCAGGAGTCTGTACATGAAACCAAAAGTGGCTTTTGGATGACTGATTCTGCCTTGAAGACAAAAAAAAAAAATCATTTGTTCTTACTTTAAGGAATCTGTTCCATTCTTATCCACTTCTCTCTTCTCAAGCAATATTGAGATGTATGAGCTCAATGATAGTACAACACAGATACAGTAAGAGTAGCTATAAGCAGAGATGTCTGTCCTTCACAGGATGTTTCCAGGAATTCTAGAGTGGATACAGTGAAGTAGACTCATACAGTGCAAGGAGACATGACAGATGAGGCAAAGAATAAACAGTTCAGAGACAGCAAGACAAAGGAAAAACGATTTAGAGGAAGAGATGACCCCAAAGATGAAGAGGAGGCCACACAACCAGTTTTCTTCGTGTGAGAAAAATCTCACTAAAGAGAATTAAAATCTGTAAATACTTCTGTAATATGTCTATTCTGCACACACAGCTACAGCAAGTGCTCCAGGGATGTAGTGTAATCGTGACTGGGAGGCTGGGAGGGAGGGTGATCACTCTATTAGAATGTGGCCCACACTGAGAAAATAATAATAAATGGATTGCTGCATCTTCAACTCTTAATTTAATTTAATTTAATTTAATTGCATTTAATTAATATGATTTTTTAATCAAGAAGCAAAATCTAATGTATGATAATAACTCTGCTCTTCATGAGAGCCTGTGAAAATCATGTATCTTGTTTGTAGATAGTACCAAAAGCTGTTTAGCCTGGGGGATAAATGCCTTATATTTCAAGGATATTGAGTTCAAACCCTATATAGTTTGTACTTTCATTAAAATTTCTATTAACTTTCCATTGGTATAGGACTTATGATTTAATTCTTTCTATTTTTTCCAAAACAGAAATTGATTTATAAGCTAACTTATTTCTCATGTAAGAGAGATAAATTAACTGAGAAGCAAAGTAACTGTTTGTCAGCTAGTGACTATCTTTATGCCATTTTGGTAATTTATTTGTTTATTTCCAATATTCAGGTTTCTTTTAATACATAAACCATTCTTTAAAATACTCAGAAAAGCTAAGATCTGATTCAGATGTGGCTCTGCTTTTTATCTTCTCATCCTATAAATTCCACTGCTCCATATTTGTATAAATAAATATATAACAGGCTCCTGTGAGGTGTCCAATACCTAAACTAAAATGCCCTAATGCTGAACAAATACCTTCATACCCTAGAACAGGATGGACTATCAGTGTAAATTGTCTGTGATACTTCTTCTGTCTTTTTTCCTTGAACACAGCAAAATGATAAACCTTCAGGATGCTAATAAACTCTGTAGGATGTGTTCCACACTTGCTGCATCTGCTGACACCAAACTGTGAATTTTCATTACCATGGGGCAAATGCCAAGTCCACATTTGTGAAGCTCTTTTCTGGCTATGTAGATGAACATCCTGGTGGGGACAATTTGGCCTACAGCACCCACAACACACTTTAGACTTCTGTTCCATATGGCCCAGTTGCCTCGAGATAAAATATCAATATAGAGCTGTAGGATGTCTCATCCAGATGACAAGGGTGTTATTAACATGTTAGAATAGTAATAATAATAATAAGTATTCAGTGCTGAGACAGTTCTTCTCGTATACTATGCATAAATTTTATTATTGTTGATATTTAAAAATGCACCTTTCAGGGTCAGTTCTGATTCCATTTGTCACATTGCCATTTTTCAAGGTCTCTTTTTCCTACACTGATGTATTATTCTCCAGTGTCATGGTTTAACCCCAGCTGGCAACTAGGCACCACCCAGCCGCTCGCTCACTCCCCCCCTGGTGTGATGGGGGAGAGAATCAGCAAGGTAATAGTGAGAAAACTCATGCGTTGAGATAAAGACAGTTCAATAAGCAAAGCAAAAGCCGTGCACATAAGCAAAGCAAAACAAGGAATTCATTCACTACTTCCCACCGGCAGGCAGGTGTTCAGCCATCTCCAGGAAAGCAGGGCTCCATCACATGTAATGGTTACTTGGGGAGACAAATGCTGTAACTCCAAATGTCTCCCCCTTCCTTCTTCCCCCAGCTTTATATGCTGAGCATGATGTCATATGGTATGGGATATCCCTTTGGTCAGTTGGGGTCAGCTGTCCCGGCTGTGTCCCCTCCCAACTTCTTGTGCACCCCCAGCCTCCTCACTGGTGGGGTGGGGTGAGAGGCAGGAAAGGCCTTGACTCAGTGTGAGCGCTGCTCAGCAGTAACGAAAACATCCCTGTGTTATCAACACTGTTCTCAGCACAAAACCAAAACATAGCCCCATCCTAGCTACTATGGAGAAAATTAACTCTATCCCAGTCAAAACCAGCACATCCAGTCTGAAAAATAATTGCAAGTCCTTGAGGTTCATAAGGGATTTGAATCCTTTGCTGACTAAGGATGTAATTTAAATAAATGTTCATCATTAAACAGGTATGTAGAAGCTGTGTTACACTGGAACCTCAATGTGCTCTAAGTGGAGTTTGGTACTATAAAGCACAAAGACATTTTTCACAAAAGGACCCTTCTTGGAAAGGTCTCACATGAAGAAGAAGAAATGAGTAAGAACAAGCAACTGAACTTTCTGAACCGCTCTTTCATAATCCTCCCTCTGCCCTTTCACTTCTCTCATCTTGAAAAGAAGTAACACAATTACCATTTTGTTGCATTGTGAACAAAAATCTGCTAAACTCACCTTGGTTTCTCTGGATGTGGCTGACCAGCGATGTATGTACCTTCAGAGCACAGGTATGTCTGAGCACCTGCACAGCCAGGGTGACCTTTGGCCACTCATTACCTCATCAGGATAGTTTCCTTCTCCAGGTATATGCAGTAATGTTTTGTGGTTTGTGCTGCCTGTTCATATTAAACATAAACAAGGGTGCTGTGTATCATTATTAATATTATTATTACTATTATTCAGGTTTCCACCCCACCCTTGGTTTTTTCCTGTTGTTTCTGTGGCTTTCCAGAACTGCCAGTGGCAATTTTGGCTGGTCTGTGTGGAAAGCACCATTCTACGCCTGGCATCAGATGAAGCAGACTGCAAGAAAATGTTCTTAACAGCTTTGCTGAAAAATGCCTCTTATTGTTCTAAACACAGGAAGGGGTGGCTGGGGTGCAAAACAGAGGAGCCAACCACGTACTTGTGCACTGTTTCTCTCCCTCACATTTATCAGCGGCATTGCTCCTTTCTCTTCTGCCTGTAGTTTTTATAAAGCCAGAGAAGAGACAAGGAAGTCCCTCAGTTGCAGACTTTCTGGTTCTTTCCCTCTTTGGCCCTGTAG
This sequence comes from Pelecanus crispus, assembly GCF_030463565.1. NCBI lineage: Eukaryota > Metazoa > Chordata > Aves > Pelecaniformes > Pelecanidae > Pelecanus > Pelecanus crispus. Next base: position 53,629,307 of record NC_134643.1, read on the forward strand.
TAGCAGCTGCTCAAAGAACTGGGTCCTCAGTAACCACAGTGAAGCATGTGCTCATCCCTCCACAGCATAGTGGCATAGAGTAAAGCTCAGCTGCTTCTTCCTCTCTGCCTCTGCTGTGTTGCAATTGCCCTGATGCTCTTGTTCTCCTCGTTCCCCTGCTAAATCTGCGGTTCTCCCCACAGTGCTCAAATCCTGACTTTGGTTTTGCTTGGAAAGATATCAATGTGCCTCTGAGCACACACCTGATATCTAGCAGGCAGCTGTCAAATGCAACAAGTTTTGCTGAACCTCTACAGTAGTCATTGCTATTTGCAGTCAGTTCGGCAGAGTCAGGGGAAGGACCCTGGTGGGCAAGTGCTCCTTGGTGTCAGGCTGTGGGAATTCCAGAGGTCTGGGACCATAATTTCCCATGTCAAACAGATCTGACCAGAGAGCAATGTCCCCTAGTAACTTACAGCCTCTCTCTATCATCTCACTGTGCTGTTTCTTTTTGTTTCTGATGCCTGGCTCTAAAATATTTAAATCACCTAAATGTGTCTGCATATTCTGCTGCTACAGCACCAGCCACTGCAGCCATTGGGTGGAGGCACGGGGCTGTTAGCTGTGAGGGAGCATGGATCTCAGGTGAGGTTTCTGCATTTGGACGCTAAACTGGTGGTGTTGTGTTCAGGGGGAACTTCTGGGCATGCTTAATTTTTACATTTCTTCTCATTTCAAGCTGCCTGAGATAACCTGAAGATCCACAGCCTGGAGTAGTTTCTGACTGTGCTTGGACCTCAGGGAAGGTAGTGGTGCAATTTCATAGTGGTTTCTTTCAGCTTTTCTTGCATCCAGTCTTAAAAGCTCTTGGTGATGCTGCTGTGACTGATAGCTGAAGGAGACTGTGGGAGAGGCACTATGTGATTTGTATCTAGATCATTAAATCATCTCCTTCCCAGTACTTTAAACGCATCCCAAAGATTCTCTAGGCTAATGGTATCTTGACCCTGGTTTCCTCCAGAAACAAGGTTTCTGTGATGTTGTCTGCATGTTTCTGTGCCTAATGACTAGTGAACCAGTCAGTCAATGTCAATCAGATCTGCCATAGAGGCACAGGGATCAGAGAACACATTCATAGACAGATTCACGCTTTCCTGCCCATGCATGGTACAGCCTGACCTGTGATCCTCGTACAAGAACAGGAATTCACCTTTTCTCCCTCTGTACAGATTTCATTTCTGAGCCCAGGTGTTGCCCTGGTGCATGGCACCCTTGCACCAGAGACCATGAAGAGCTTCTGTGTTCCACACTCCAGACAGGGAAAAAAAAGAATTCTTAAAATCCTTCAAGTTTTATGCAAATAGAAGGAGCAGGAGAGGATGAAGATTTCTGGAGTGGCTCACACCGGAGGGAAGGCTGTGGCATGATCCCATCCTGTGCTAGACGCTGTGCACACATGACCCTCCCAGCTGCAGGGAAAGCTTTGCTTGCAGCTTGCACTTTGTTAGCCACCGGGCAGACCAAGCAGAAGACACAAATATGTTGGAAACTCATCTTCATTAGTTCTGCTGTTCACAAATACTTGTCTGAAGGAAAAGGAGCACAACACTGTTTCCTTCCTTCTTCCAACTCATATGATTTTACCTTCGCACTGTGCTAACCCTAAGCCTCAGCGTGTGCAATATTTCGTTAGAGCCTATAACTGTTTTAGAGGCTGAAAGTCAAAAGCTCTTGAGATTTAACCTCAAGCAATGTTTTCTTAGGAAAGGGAAGACTTTCAAAGGGACTGAATGAACTCCAGAATTAGATATTAGAAGTTAAATTTATTGAATTATTATATATAAAAAAAATCATTTGGGTAACTTCTGTAAGTTTTCTTTCTGATGTGCATCAGTGCCTATTATGTACAGGCACAGGCTGATGATCCCTGACACTCAGACTTTCTTTACCTTGCTTACAGATTTTCAGTCCTACCTCTGTCCTCCTTTCAGCACTGCTCTGGGCTCTTCAGACACATGCAGTGTCTTTAGTTTCAGTCCATTGGCTTGAAGTCATTCTTATTCTTGTTTGGGTGTGTGGCCAGAAAGACTATATTCTGCTATCTCTTATCATATGTCTCAACCTCTTGAAATACAGAAAACAGTAAAAAAAAAAAAAAAAAAAAGCCACAACCTATATATATATATATATATATGGCAAAAGGAACATAGAAGTTACAAAGTCTACAAAGTCCAGCGCTGCAAAGTTAGGCAATGTCAGACTGAATTTCTCAGGGCATCCTTAATTTTGCCCCCTGGTGAATATGCATTATGATACAGTTTTAATTACAAGGTTGCATACTATTACTTTTCCTCAGGACACCTGCTTCAGCAAGGCACAGGATGGATGGTGCTCACTTAATGAGCAGCTATTCAATATGTTCTTTTATCCTCATTGCTTGGCGTTTGGCCCCAGGCCTTATTTACTGCACACTGCTCAGGCATGGCTCTAAAGACAGAATTACTCATTTCCTACTTGGCTGTTCCGCAGTTCTCCTCACTCTATCTGAACACGTTACAAACTTTAATGAATCTTTACCATGCCCTAGGAAGAGCAGGGTCAGCTGACCCCCTTTTATAGGTAGGGACCTGCAACATTTCCACTTATCCTTGGTTTTAATGTTTATTTGAATTGCTTTCCCCTCTCTCCTTTCGAGAGAAAACTTCTTTTCAAGATGGGCAAAAGAGTCTTCTCCCCACATCTTACTTGCTGAAGGTTGTGGCTGAAAATTTCAAAAAACAGTGCAATTTGAGGTAGCAATCTGACACAGAGCAATAAGCTCTGCAAAAACACAGCACCGTCTCCGCAAGACAGGAGAGTGACAGGTGTCACTCTCAGTTACAGAAGCTGTGACTAACCTTTCCTGTAGTATTTATATAGGTAGGAATTTACGTACATGTGCATGAGATGTATGTGACATGCAGACCTCCATGTATAGGGATACATATAGAAAATCCTATGTACAGAGAAACAAAGGGAGTATATACAGAAACAATGCTGAACCCTTCCCCAAGCAACCCTTCCCTGGGCTTCAGCGCAGCTTTGCCAATTCTCTCCAGCTGAGGAGCTGGTGAGTGACTTCATGGTTGCTTCCTTAAATGATATAATGGATAGATTTGCCTACAAAATCTAAACCTCATGAATTATATTTATTTTAAAACCTGGACTCTTTGCCTGCTTATTACACTCTAAAACCTTCTGTAGCATGCCTGTTTCTGTAACACGTAGTTTTAAACCACCTTTGTCTAAAAAGAAAAGGAAACTGGGCACAAAAATTTAGATCTTCCCTTTCCTTGCTTAACTTCTCTTTATCACATAAAAGCAGTGAGTTAAAATAAAGACCTGGTGATATTCTACCCTGGGCCAGTGAAATTCAATATCCAATATCCTTTGGTGGATTTTTTGGCTTAAGAAGGTGGCAGTTTGCAGGTGCTTCAGAGAGATTAGCCTCTGTTTAGCAATCACTGAGAGGAAATGGTAGAAATGACAGCAGAAAGAATCTCTTTGGTGTGCAGCTGGAAGAAGATTAAAACATTGACAAATTACTTAAGCACTGATGTATTTTCTAATTTTCTTTTATAGAAATCAGTATAGGCCAGTTAGGTAAGTTATATAATTTTTTAGCTGAATATGTTTACTGAAGTTCAGCAGAAAACTCAGCCAAGTTGAGATTAGCTGGAGAATTACTGGTGTGCAAGATGAGAACCCCTGAACCTCCAGAACCAGGTGACCAGGTTTTTAAATAAGCAGGTAGACAGGCATGAGGTTCAAAGCCAACTGCTTTTTGCCATTTTTCCTTTTTCTTTTTTTTTTCCTTTTGGCTGGTCAGAGCCTTCAAGCACTTTGAATACCCTGATCCATCTTCTCTGCATTCATCATGCCAGGCTGTGAATCTATGCCTTTAAATAGACTGTTCTCATTGATGGTTTTCTGAACTTTGTTCCCTGTATAACAATATATTCTTTTTCTAGACTATATGAATCTACCTATTAGGAGAGGGGGATCCACTAGGTTATGGAATAGTGTCTGTAGCTAAACTTTTCCACTGTTCACAAACTCCCATGTCTAATGCTGAACTTTTGAGTATCTCAGAGTTCAGATGTGAATTCAGGTGTTCCCAGGTTTTGGTTAGGGCATATGAGTTTTGGGAATCAAGATTTGTTTGAAAGTCATAAAAGCATTCCTGGAGAGAGGACCCCAAAACAACCCTACCCTCCGTGGCCTTTGTGCAAGGATTTTGTAGTCACTTTGGTTTTCCAGTGAAGGACCTCTCCTCTTCTCTTTTGGCATTGAGGATACGATGACATTTTTTTAGCTTTGGCAACTAATGAACACTGTCTTCTGAAATGCCATGAGATCAAGGAGAGAACTTCGGATGAACTAGATTAATCAGGACTGTGGTGTTTTTCTCTTTTCCGGTTCATAGCATATTCTCATTTAGTTCACAGTTTACAGTGCAAGATAAATGGGCAAAATACAATTACAGGAGACTGAATTTTCTTTCTTCCCTTGCCTAGTGTTTGTTGTGTGTACATTCTCTTCCTATCTTTCCTGCTCTTAGGCTTAAAGAGAAACTGAATCTTTCCTGAGGGACTGATGGGAGAAGGAAAATGTGTTCTCCTTAAAACAAATGTATATTCAAAGACTTTATTGAAAATTTCTTAGACTGTAATTACAATTAAAAATAAACTGTAGAATATGTGTAATTTGATTTTCAGGCGGTTTGGACTTCCAGTTAGAACAAGAATTTCAGATGTACTCCATATTCTGTTGTGTCCCATTCCATACAAATTTTTCTTTGACCATCTGCTGAACTACTTTTCAGAATGGTGGCTGAGGTGTTTTTGGCTTTTATTTTTCCTTTTTTCCTATTTTTTCCCCTTGGAATCTTAACAGACTGGTTTTTAAATTATAGGGTATGTAACCTGGTTAGAAAATAACCTTGGTTTGGATAGCAATATAATTTGCACTGATTCTGCACCATTAATAGAATATAGAGTATCACTGTAGTAGAGAAAAGGGCTTTTGCTCCATAAAACTTCCTGGCATTTCATTGTCCTTCACCATCAAAGATGTTCACACCCAGTTAGTTCAACTGCTAAGGAAATGACAAAATAGAGGAATAGTGATTGACAGGTACCTGGAAATTAAAAGGCAACTTCATTGGGCAGGTACTTCACCGCTCTGCTCTTCCTGTCATAAGCCTTAGCAAGTAAACGTCTCCAACAATAATAGGTTACTCTTAACACTGATCACCTCCCTCTACTTCTACCACTGTTTAAATCTTTAATATATTTGTCCCAGAGTTTGCCATGAGAGTTTCAGCAGACTCCATTTGCAAGGAACTCAATCTGTTTTCTGTAATTAATACAATTCTGATACCAGGTATGCCTGGTTTTTGTTTGAAAGGGGAATACATTAATCTGTCATAATACTTCTTTTTCACCTAAGCAATGAGAAAAAAGCAGACTCTGAGAAGGAAGGGGAAAAGTTCCTGTCCTTGTATACACCCTCTGGGGATGCTCCAAGCAACAAGAATCAAAAGACACTCTGCAAAATCCAGCAAGTTCAACATCAATTATCTTCCTGTGGTGTTTTCCCCATTCTGGTGACTGGTGGCACATGATATGGTGCCAGAAAGTCATCAGTCTGGCAGCTGGGGTGGTTTTGTTTTGTTTTGTTTTGCTTTGCTTTGCTTTTCTAACACTGATCCAGTAAATATTTGCTGGGCCATTTGCACCATCTGCCATGCAAATGTTAGTCCAAGGAAGAATGGCAGACATAGGGGAATATCTATGTTAAAACGCCATTTAAAGTGGAAATGCTGGTGCCAGTGGCAGGAAACTATGAGAACAAAGAAGCCAAGCAAGAAAAGGACACAGCCTCTGCAGCTTTTCAGAGAATCACCTGCTTCCCAGCACCTCTGACCAAAAGTAGGGACCACGCATTTAACATGCTCCTCTTTCCCCAAGACACTATGAACATGGAAAACCAAGGACCTACATGTGAGTGACTTGGCAGTAGGAGAGGACAAACTGGTTTGGCTCAGTTAGAAAACAAACTGAACCTTTGTCTAATATCTGCAACTAAAAATACAAATCTATGTGGCTCAAAACCACTTTGGTTTCTGTCTGTTGCTGTTGTGTGCTCAGGGGTTGCTGTCTGAGTCAGAAGCTGGAGGAGGCATGATTTACAGCCAAGTAGGGATCATCTTGATCTTATGGCAGTGTTGTTATAAACAAAATGCCATGAGATGCACTGATGTAATGAAATGCCCATGTTGCCTTAGGCCAAAGAGGAGAACTTGTGATATTCTTATGTTAAGTACCTGGGTTTTGGTCCCCTCCTCAATTGCATGAGTCAGCTCCGCATTTAATAGATGAAAAACTCATCATGTTTCTGAATGTTTTTCCTCTTAATGGAACCAGCTTCCTTTTGAGTTTCTTTGATACCCACTGGATCATTTCAGATGAACTCTCTCAAAAAAAAAAAAAAAAAAGAGAGAAGAAAATACACCTTCCTTTTGTTTGACCTGCGGTACAGAGAAAGGGGAAAAGACCATGATACCGATTTTCAGATAGCACATACCTCACCACAGGTCAAGTCAGTTTACAGTAGAACACAAGGATCTGTGTAACACAAAAGGAAACAATAAAAGGTGATTTCCTGGGCATCAGCCACTCACTGTTATTGTTGCTGCAGCCATACAAAACCCTGTGTACTTCTGATGCTTGACCTTCAATCACTGTAACAATGACGCGTGATTATGAAAGCACCGAATTTCACTTTCTTCCATTGTAGCATTCTCCACTGGCATTTGTGACAGGAATGATTGCTGTCACAGAAAATGAGGTGTCAAGATGCCTGGACAAAGCCTCACAGACATCCATAGTGTTAGGAAATCACATAAACAAACCCACGATGTCATGACCAGTGTACATTAATGGAAGAATGATTGTTTCAACAGGGGGAAATAAAAACAACCCTCAAAACAGAAAACATCTTTCTCCTTTGGCAAAATGATGAAGTAATTACCAGTGGTGTTCTTCTTATTAGTGACTCCTGCTTATATATTTCCAGCTAATATTTGATGCATTTTTGCAGTCTGGTGGTATTTCTGGTCATTTTTCTTCACTGTGTTGAAACCAAAAGGCTACCTCTGTGCAACAAAATGCAAAGTACCAACCTTCTCACTCAGCTCAAGTCATGGTGAGAGTTCACAGACAAAGGGACACCAATCAGCTGCATGTTTTGATGTTTCAATGGAAAGTAAAGCCAAAACCAAATAATCCTTCCTATTTGAAGAAAGTATAACAAATCAGAGTTTGGAAAGCCAGGGCTGACTGAACTTACTTATTTACTTTTATTGTATAAAGAATAAAATAATTTTCCATGTGCTTGATTGCATTGGGTTGATATTTCTCATTTTGTATGTGCACGACAGTGAGAGAGTTTTAACTTTTTCTTTCCCGTCCATTTTCTCAGTGAATTTACTGACTCTTTCAAATCTGAAAAATACAAATTATACTGTCAGAAGGGAAATCAGGATGGCATTTCTTGTTTCCAGACTTCCTTTGCTGCCATGTAGGTTATGCTTGCCTGTGTTGGAATGGGGAACATTATACGCTGTATCAGTGATGGAGTTGCTGTTGTGGATTTGCAAAAAGACATTGATGTGAGTGAATCTGAAACTGTCATCTTTTTATTGTTTGGTGAGACAAAAGGTAATTTTTAACTCAGTCCCATGTGTCATTCACATGTGTTCAGTATTCTCTGCAGCACCATCCATCCGCCACCTTCACCCAACCTGAGGACTGGGAAGCCCACCTCTAGCAAATGGAAAGCATACATTAAAAATAATGAGCACTGGTTTTGCTGCATTCCAGAGCAATTTTTTTCACTGATGTATATGTGCAGGCTTATTTATTTCAATTGAATTTTGTTGTTTGACTTTCATAATAGATATACCAGCTATCAACCATTAATTGATGTGTCATAGATGTATTGATTAATCACAGACGTCAAAGAAGGTCAGTGCCTAGCTGTTTCCAATTTTAATTCCAAATGATGCTTTTTACCATCTTGATTTAGTGGGCTCCCACTATATTCAGTCCTTTGTGTCTTGCTATGAGAGGGATGCATCTTCCTTTCCTTTCAAGCTGATTGACAGCCACTTCCAGGCAGGAGATAGCAGCTACAGCAAACTCACATTCTTGTCTTCCTTGTTTGCCCCAAGTGAGATGAAACTATATAAAGGGAGTTTATTCTCTGAGATCACTAATGCTGAGACTTGGGGCACTGTTCTCTCATGTGCCACAGGACCGCCATAGATAAGCCCTACAGTTTTCAGAGACAGAATTTCACATGCTTTTCTGAAAGGGATTTAAAGTTTTGGAAATATGAATCATATTTCTGAAAGTACCTGTGTAGCGAGCAGATCTAGGAAGATGACTTTCACAAAGGGCATATTGTTACATTACAGTTTGCAGTGTCTTTGCTACTGGGACACTATAGATATATGTGGTGCTTTAAAGGGTCTGCATAGTTTAGTGGCTCACATGTATTGTATTTCTCAGAGCAATTGCCTGTTGCCTGGGGGAGAGGAGAAATTTACTATATTAAGCAATAAATATAACGTGTAATTGTGTTTAAATGTAAACTCATATTTTTATGTTATCTTTTTTTGGTTTTTTTGAATGGGACACCCTGAAGGTAATAATTAATTATGAAGAATGGCTGGTCATCAGGAGTGACTTTATGAAATTCTAAGGCATCCCTTGGCATTCAAAATCTCTTGCTTTGAAGTGCCTGTGCATGCCTGTTTTTCATTTCCTCACTTTTTCTGGATATCTAAGTTGGGCATGAACTGAACAACACATGATATCAATTGCAGATGCACACAAGGTGCCAGAGCATCAGAGCATTTAACCTTGTCAAAGTGACATCTACGGCAGGAAAGACAGCACTGTGAGGATCAGGTAGGATGTTTGGCATTCGTTCTGTGACTGTGCCACTTCTGCACACTTGTTTTGCCTTTCAGACAGATGGACCCCAGCACAGCTTCGTTTAGGCCAGACTCCAGAGTTTGTATTCTCCAGGTAGGTTCTCACTCTCTGCAGTCCTCATCCTGAGGCTTGAGAAAAGTCACTCGGACTACCCTTATTAACAACAGGGTAGCTGAGGATGTGGCAAGGTTTTCTCTGTTCCAAGAGTACATGCTATCCATCAGCATCATGGAGTTTCTAGAGGTGCGCACAGTTGTCTTCTCTGGTTGGGTGATGTGGCAAAGTAATCTCTTGCCAACAGTGTAGACCTTTGGCTCAGTGCTGATCTTGGACTTTGCAGAGAGCTGTGCCATCAACTTTGAAGGCAGAAAGAGAGAATTGCAGGACTTTTGACTCCATTCCCCAGAGGGGAAACTCAGGGACGGAGGCTGACATGCCAGAACCTGATGGGGCTTTCTAGACTGCATGCTAACACAAAAGAAGAGGTAATTAGTATTAAGCCTTCAGGAAGTAAGTTAACTGAGTTAGGTTAAACAGTAGCATTCCTCAGACTATATTGTTTCCTGATACCAATCAAGCATAATTAATCTGTACATAAATATTATAATTTTGTAGGAAGATAAGGGTACATGAATTGCACCTATCTGAAATTTTTTTTCTGAAATATTTCTTGAGAAATAAGTCCTTTTTCTAGTGGTTTTTTTTTATGTGTTTTTGGTTTTTTGGGTTTTTTGTTTGTTTGTTTGTTTTTTTCCCCCAGAAAACAAATTTTCATTCATGTCTGAGAAGGTGAGGGAAGGTGACTAAAATAATTTTTGACATTTTTTCTTGTATCAGTATTTTTGCCTTGATTGAATCTAGTCAGTGAGCAAACCACAGGTGACTCAGAGGTTGACTGTATGGAAATGGATGCTGTTGCTGGGAGGAAGTGTTTCTGGGGCAGGGGGATGGGAGTCTCATGTAAATACAACTACTCACATCCTGGTGTCTTTGAAGCTCTGGGCTTCAGTCCATTACATATTGCAACCTGCAAGGCAGATCATTTAGCAACTGATGGAATTTGTTAGAGTAGAACAATGATGACATTTGTATTGGCAGCTGTCTAGCAGCAAATATTTTAGTTTCATGCTAAGCATGATCAAGAAAAACAGGAATTGATTATAAACCCAAGTCAATATTTTGCTGGCAAAAGTGAAGTATTCAGTAGAAAAAAGTGGCCACTTTTCAGAGAAACTTATTGTAATGTATTATTAATGCAAAGATGATCAGATAAAAACTGGAACTTGGCAAGCTGTCAAAAACTCGGAGTGAATCAAAAATTTATAAAACACTATTGAGTTATAACAATCCTATTACAGATCCCAGCAATCATTTTTGCTGAAGCACGCTCCTTAGATTATTTTACTGTTGAGACATTAGGATACAAGGATTTAAAGCTTTGAAGCTTCTCTCTCTCTCTCATTCACTCTCTTTTCTTTTGGAATAGCATAAAATTAAAAATGAAATTTACACAGTAAATTATTTAGCTCCAGTTCACATTTGGATTGAATAAGAACAATAGAGTTTAAAATAATGGCAGTATTTTTCCTTTATGGATTGTATTTTGCTGACTTACATGAAAAATTACTGCTATTACATTCAAGCAGAATGAATTGCTTTATGAAATCTGTAAACTTAATTTGTGCATGAACTCAACCACTAGCTGCAGACATGATGCTTGCAGGAAAAAAAAACCAACCCTGCTGAAATGCTTCTCCATCTATGGATTTACTCTGCTTGTGAGTGTTTTACATTTTTATCACCTGTGTCATTCTTATATATGAGATCCATTCTTCCCAAATGCTGGGCAGTGACATTAGGTGGATACGTTCTGAAATGGGCACCTATAACCGTCCATATCTCTGAGTGTCTGTCCCTTTTTGTATGGGGATTTCTAAAGTGCCTACATCACTCTTGTACTTACGCTTCATTTTTCTTGCAGATAGCTTAAAGCAAGGGATGTCTTGAAATACTGGTTCTTCTGCTAGATTTCAGCTTTGTCTGTCTGTCTTAGGACTAAGCAATTTTTGTTCCCTAAAAGTAAGGCCAGCCCATGAAGGTTTGCTAGTTTAAAGCAATGTAATTCTGAAATAAGGATAAAACTTCACTTACTTTCTTAACACAGGTGTCTCAGAGCAGAACATGAGCTTACCAGGTCCTGTCAGTCCTAGATACTGCAATACAACTGCCATAAATGCATAGAAGAGAGAAGGTGTTACCTGTACTTTCCTCTGCTGGGTTTTTGTCAGATTGCCAGCTCTTTCAATTTGTATTCATATATTAATTTTTCTAAGTGATAAGGTAGCTGTTTTGTAATAATTGACTTCCAGCATAGGGAGAAAGATGTTTAGAAGGGACCTGGAGGATCTTTCTTTTAAACAGCAGCTCTGCCACAGCTTAAGGCATGCCATCACAGGAGCGTGCAGGCAGACACCGGCAAGGTTTGTCTGCAGGGTGCAACACGGTTCCCATACAAAATGCAGGAAGCCATGTTGGCACAATAGTGAAACTGAGCCCATGTCCCAGCTTTCCCAGCTGGCTGGCTAGCCACCTTCAGCGCCACGGTAGCCACGGGCTCCCAGCATCCCACTCTGGGTTAATGGAGACCCTGGAGGCTCAGACTGCAGGCAGAGCCCACCAGCATTTGCCTGCCCCCCATTGTGCAGACCGTTTTGTGTTCTCATTTTAGGAACATTGGGAAAATGGAGACTCTTTGTAGGTATTTGAATAATTGATAATCTTAAAATGGAATAGATGAAGCTTTTCTTCACTTAGCAGCTCACCTAAAGTCTGAATGCCAGACCAGCTTTCGTCTGCTCACAGACATAATGTAATGAAACCACAGTTGATACCATGACCCATGAATTGTTATTTTTAACTTGACATTTCTTTCACGTCACTGCAGATGTTTTGAGGAATGGGAAATGAATGAAATTACTGGGTTCTTTTGAACTAACAGTCTATTGTCAGGTTTATCATGTTACAGTGGTAACAGCGATTGCCTTAAGTGATTTTTAATGGATAACAGTACACATCAAGTTATGATCTTGTCAGATGTGAAAACTAACCAGGCTTAAGTTTCATCAGTATTTAAATAGAAAACTAAAGAAAATCCTGAGGGCTGAAGAAAGCTGGGAGAACAAGAGAGTATTAGGAAAAAAAAAAAAAAAAAAACTGGAAAACTTATTAGAGTTAATTAAAATTGACCATACTATTTTTTTTTAAAAAAAACGTGATTGCAGCTGCTTATGCAAAATACAGATGATTACTTTGTAATGAAGAAGCACAGAAATTTGGTAAATAGTCACAGTTACATCATTTACATATATGTGTGTGTGTATATACACATATGTATGATTGGCTTCATATTCTCCAGACTGGCATTTGCCAGGTGAAGATGTCACACTGCAATTCTAAGTATACACATCATGAAGAGCCAAGTTCTGCTCTTCTGACATCATATAGGATCTAATATGTAACCAGTAGCTTAAGTTCAGTAATAGAAACTTACATTGTGATATAGTCCAAAAAGGCAGTTGGTTCCTGGATCCCATTACGCTAGATTCTGGCAAGTATTAGAAAGAAACTATCCCTAGCTTTTCCAGTCAGACAGAGGTAAGGGGACTGGAGATAGACTGTACAAACAAACAAGAAGAGGAGTTAATTTTTGCTAATTTACATGAATTACAATTTTGCTCTTTTTTAACTAGGACAAAATAAGGCCAAGAGAATAAGAACAGCCACAAAGGAGAAGAGAAATAGTCATGGTGCATGACATCCAGCTTAAGATGTGTAAATTTAGGTGGCTACGTGTAAGTGTGTCTTCATCTGCTCTGCACGTCTAAGCTCCTGCTGTGTTCAGTGGAGATTTAGCTGAGACAGGGGAATCAAAAGAGCCGGTCAGCTCACATACGTAGTGGTTTATCAGCCAGATTGCTCCCAGAGACAGTACTACAGGCATGGAAAGGAAGCTACTCCTGCATTGGAAAGGACTTACTCTTCCAGTAAACCACTATACTGAGGATGGTAATCACTATCCTACCTGAATGCATTGCTTGGTAACATTCAAATGCCCTTAATTTATGTTCTTAGTTGAGGCAGTATTTGTATGAGAGAATATCTATGACATGGCTGCAGTATCACAGAGGCTTTCCTCTCATCCTATGAGATGAAAGAGACCCACCTCAGCCATACAAATTTTCCACAACCCTTCCACAGCACAGGTGTGAAGTTCTGGTTTGGATGTAACTGTTCATTTTTATTAATTTGACCTTTATTTTGTCTTATTTGGACTGCTCACTTGAATGACGCTCCACACGTGAATTTAAACAGGCTTTTTTTATTTGGGCTTTCAAAAACACTCTTTGCTCTCAGCATCTGAACTCGGCACCCATGCAGAGCGAGTGAGCAGGAAACAATCTCCTGGAGTCATTTTAAGAGCCTTTCTGTAAATGATGTTGCACCAGTTACCTAACGGTGCATGAAAGCGACATAAAACTGGAGATGCTCTTACCAATGTTTCTGTGTAATTACAGCATTAGGACGTCAGCTCTTTGGGCTTGAACTTTTTGAGCGACATAGTATAGTCCAAGTATCACTTGATGCTCAGGCCTGAGTCATCTCTCTTCTGCACAGCGAGTGGCATTAAAGTCATGGTGGGATTATAGTTGGTGGTTTTATCAGATGCTGTTTCACATTGTGATTCAGATTTTTGATGGGAGAGAAGAGTAGTTGCATGGCCAAAGCTGTCTTCTAACACCTGAGATTAATCTTGGTTCTCTCTATTTTCTGCCTGTACTGCAGATAAAGTGAATTGCTCCACAGATACTCTTTCCACACAAGGATGCCACCAGCCACGTCATTATCTCTGAGTTACCTGGAACTGTGTTGTAGCTTCTTGAATGATCATGCTGGGCTTGCTGCCTCCTTCCCTCCTCTGCTCCCCTCTGTCCTATTTGGCTGTCGTTTGCAGCTCTGGGCTGTAGAAGGAGTATGCCACAGGACTTATGAGTAGAGTTTTCAGCTTATTAACATCTCAGTCAGTAAAGCATCTGATTCCATAAGGGCTTGTCAGTAAACCTAAAGGAAGGTCTTGTTTGCATTGGTATCTGTTTGGCTATTTGTAAGTGTTGGCCAGCCCATTACACTATCAGTAATAAGAAGTACCAGCTGCATTTGAAGCCCCAGTACTTTACAAATCTTCAAAATTCCTCCAATGTGTATGCTGACCCATTATCTCAAATGAGCTCATCGCAAATACAGTGTTTGGTGACTATTACCTCAGTGTGATTCACTAGAGTGCTGGCTAATGTGTTGCTTACTTCTGTTAGTTTCAAAAGAACAACTGTAATAATCAATTATCAGCGGGCGGTGGTTTCCTCCATGTTCAAATACATCAATTGCCAGTTGCTGCCAAGCTCTGCTGGGTGCATCACAAATTGTCATAGCCTCCCGGTGCTTCTGTCTCTGATACTTTGCACAGTGGCAATGATTTCTGACCATTTTTACTGTTTGTGCATTCATGTTGGCCCAATAAAGTATGATTGTTGCCCAGTCTTTTGCATAACGCCATCTGAGGTGTCCTCGTGAATCTTTTTCAGACTCTCTTGGTGCATTTTAATTGGAGTCTCTGTTTTCCCCTCTTTCTGCACTTGCTCATTCTCTCAGTCACCTCTGGGTTTTTTCCATTCCAAAAGTCTCCGGTAGTCAAGGGAACTAGTTTCTGTGCAGCCCGGTCTGAGCTTATTATTTCTTTTAAAGGACTCATTGCATTGTCACTCTCAGTTTCTCTCTGTTTTTCACCTCACATGTTTTGCAGATCTGGTAACCATTACGGCAATGTGTGTGCTTGCTCTTCCACATACTTTTCTTTGTCTTTTTATGTCATATTGTTCTGTTCTGCATTTTGTCCTTCTTTGAAATTACTCAGTTTTCTATTTCACATTTGAGATGTACTTTTATAACTCTAGCACCGAGCATGGAAATCACTGTGGCACAAAAGACAAAGGTTTGTCAAGAATGTCCCTGTATTCACATTAAATAACGTAAGAGCAGCTAGACTGTGTTGAGCAAAGGTCTATCCAACCCAGTATCTTACCCCTGGCAATGGCTGACAGCAGATGCCAAAGGATGAGTTTGAAAAGCTGTTGGCCATCTATGATAATACTGAAACGTTCGCCAAGTGTCCTACAAGTTGCAGGTCAGTGGTTTCCTAAACCAACATATTGGGGACTTGGGGGTGGTTTATTTATTTATTTATTTTGCATTTAATTACCCTTGAACAATTTTTCTGCTCTTAATTGGACTGGTTGCTTTTTGAATCTATGTAAATTTCTATGCAAATTCCCAACAGTCTGAAGCAAGAAACTGTGTAGTGGAAGTATAAGCTGTGTGAAGAACGACTTGCTTTCATTGGTTTTGTTAGCCTACCACCTCCTAGTACCGATTGATGTTTTCTTGTTCTTGTACAGGAATAGATGGCAAAGAGTTATTTTCTGGCTGGTATCTCCCTGCCCTTCACAATTTCATAATCTTCTATTATATACCTCTCTCAGTCACTGCTTTTCAAAGTATAAAGTTTTCTGTTTCGTTCTGTGTTCTTTTCCTGATAATTGTTTATGTTGGCTTTTTATTTTTTTTAACCGTAACCCCACACATTGCCAATATTTTCAAGGAATTTCCTACTTATCCATTAAAAGCCTAGGACCTTGGTCCTGAATGGTAGTATCACATAAAATTGCACGGTTATATATCAGAAGTTTTTCCTCATTTTCCTCATTGTACATTTCTCTACATTGAGTTCTGATGTCCAGTCATTCAGCTTTTAGAGGTCCTTATACAGTTTTCCACACTGGGTCTTCCACTTTCCTACCCTGAATAACCCAGTATTCTCAGTAAACTACGTGACTTCACCACCCACCCTCTGTTTCACAGCGTTTAAGAATATGTTAAACAGCATGAGTCCCAGCACAGTCCCTGTGGGACTCCATTGGTGACCTCCCTCCACTGCGAAAATTGGCCATTTACTCTTACCCTTTCTTCCAATTGTTTAATCAATTATTTATTCATGCAACAACCTTCCTTTTTGTCCTATGCCTGTTTAGTTACTTTAGGAGCCTTTGTAGAAGGACCTTGCTGAATGTCTTTTTGGAAATCCATGTAGACTGTATCAGCCAGATCTCTTTTATCCATATGAATGAAATAAGCAGTTTTTAAAGTGTGAATAATCTGACCTATTTCTCAGTCATCTACAGTAGGATGCAATGAAGTTACTCTTGGAGTGTTTATTCACTCCATTGACTTGAGAGGGAATCTAGACATACAGCCATTGGCTTCAGTGACCTTTCCACTAGACACCACAAGTATCCCTGCCTTTCTGTATAAAATGTATAAGGAGATATGTCTACAACTTCCTGGCCCACAGATCATTTATCCATTGCTGTCCCACAGAAGTCAGCTCTTCTCTCCAAGTCCAGTGTTCTGAAACAGCGCTTGCTCCAGAGTCCGTACATCTGTTCTGTTCTGCCTGGTACCCAAATTTTGCCATTTTTCTGACTTTATGTCTTACTTTGCTTGAATGCTCACCAAAATGGAGAATTCCAAGCAGGACAGGGAAAACTAATACAGAAATTTTAATAGGGCTTTTAAAGACTGACTTCAGTCTTAGCTCAGATCCATACACCTGGACACAGAAGAAGCAGCAGGATCCCAAGACACTTCCATTGTGCCCTTGAGGGTTCCCATCTGGCAACTTGTCACATAATGCTATCTGAACACATGTACTTTCCATTATTTAATATGTTTATTTTCAGAACTGTGGGGCTTGGTTTTAAACTGGCTTTTTGGTTTCTCTAGCTTGCTTTTTTTTGCATAGACTGTTTAATTTTCTTTCAGAATGACCCTTTCCCATGAATGAAAAGGTACAGGTTAACATGTTCAATGTCTAGCTTAAATATTTCATCTGCTCATATAAATTGAGAGAAGTATTGATATATCTGTCAGATATTGTTCTTGTAACAGAGAAATAACCATTCATTTAATTCATTATATCACTATAACAACTATTACTATTTGACCTTGCGAATGTGCTTCTGTAGATGCTTGTCATTTCAGAGTTTCTTTATTCAAAGGTTTCAAACAGTTGTCAGAATTAACCCAATCAGTTTTCCTTTACGTTAATGATATTAATTATTAGAACTCGGATAGCTATGCTTCTCTGTCTGTTTCATCTTAGCATACCAATTCACATTTATGTAACAGTTTGGTTGGCTGCATATCCACTGATAAAGAATTTGTGTGGAACAGCTTCTTGGTCCTTCTGGTCCACTGTCTTTTTTGTTTTCAGTTTCCTAACAGTGCCTGCTTATGCACATTTTATTTTCCTTAATCTGCTGGGTTTATTATTTAATATGATTAATTCTGAAGTATTTTCTTCCATATCTCAGATCATATAGTAGTACCTATTTCAAAAGCTTGCTGCCAGTTTGTGATTAGGTAATTTTAGTCTGAATGAGTTTAAAGTCTTATATGTTATTCTTAGGCAAGAACTACAGCTGTCTTTCTCGATTTAGACTAAATGCCTATAATTCTATAGCTAATTAAATTAAATCTTTGAATGCCCTATCTCTAGACTTAAATATCAGACTGCTTTAGAAATATGAATATTTTAGGGGGTTAAAATTAGATGATTTATAGTAATGTATCTGGGGATTTTCTTATGCCTCCTTTGAAATACATAACGCTATTTAATTCCAGATTAATACGTCTAGCAGCAAGTCCCTCAGTATTTCTGACTTGTTCTTCACAAGTCCTTGTTCTAAAATCTGGCTACTCTTGCCCTTGCCCATGCTCCCAGACCAGGCCTGCCAAATGTCACTTATTTTTGTCCTTGGCCTTACACTCTCATGATGGTATTTCTTCCTCATGTGTGCATTATAGTGCTGAGGCATCTCTCCTGCTTTTGAGCCTCAGAAACAGCTATGGAGCCTGGGTCTTCTACTTAAGTGTGCCTGACATGGGGACTTCCTTTCAGAAATAGACATGAGTGGAGAGCGCCAGCCTCCAGCAGGACTTTCCTTGTCATAGAATCATAGAATCGTTTAGGTTGGAAAAGACCTTTAAGATCATCCAGTCCAGCCATTAGCCTAACATTACCATGTCCACCACTAAACCCGTTAAGGGTAGAGTAGTTATTTCATGTTTCCTAGTTTGGTGGCTGGATTATTTTTTAATGAAAGTGAAAACTAGGAATCATTAAGGTTGGAAAGGATCTCTAAGATCATCAGTTCAACCATCAACCCAACACCACCATGCCCACTAAACCATGTCCAAAAGTGCCACGTCTACCTGTTTTTTGAACACTTCCAGGGATGATGACTCCACCACCTCTCTGGGAAGCCTGTTCCAATGCTTGACTACCCTTTCTGTCAAGAAATTTTTCCTAATGTCCAATGTAAACCTCCCCTGATGCAGCTTCAGGCCATAAGGGGTAATCCCTGCCAGGGTCATCCCTGTCAGTACCCACTGGGCTATCTGTGACTTTTTACAATGTGTGCTCCCACATGCACAGGACATGGTGCTCAGTCCCACCACATTGGCCCAGCCTCAGAAGGCAGTTTCCCAGAGCAGGGACAGCCCCCACCAAGGGTAGGGCCACATCAGGAAGGATGTGTACAAACACACCACGTCACATCCCATTTTCTGCTTGTTTGACAAAGTAGGCAAAGAATGGAGAAAATGGAAGCTGGTTGTTGCTGCATGTGTTGTGAGGGAAGCAGAGTCATAGAGAGGTGGACTTACTTCCCCACCGTTGCATGGGAAGCATGCGGCAGGGTGTGGAGTCAAACCCAGACCTCCCAACTGCCCAACAGTGCCTTACTGTGGAATGTCTCCACTGTGATGACGAACTGTTTTTCAGATGAGTTGCAAAGCAGTTAGCTTGCTCCTCTGCAGTCATTAAAGATCCCAAGATTGCTTTTCATGAGCTTCCAGTAGCGTTACTTAGCTGACTGTAGCTGTCCTGGCTACAGGCCAGCCTAGCTTACTGCAGACTGCATCTCTAGACTTCTGTCATTTCAGCTGTGTAACATAAACCATCTTAACACGTCACTCAGCACTGCTGATGCTGCTAAAAAGTTACATAGGGTTGTTCCATAGCTACTGTAAAGCCATGAAGTGAAGCAATCCTTTTATGCAAATGCTGTATGCAAAGTATAGTCTCTCTGTCTGTCTGCATTTCCAGTGCGTGGAATTTTTCATTGTTTTTACTATCATTATTGTTATCATGTACTTTCATATATTAACTCATGGACCAAGGATTTCTGTCAAATGGCAATCTTTTGCCCTGAACTTGGAACAGATTATATACACAGAAGTCAAGGTCGTGTTTCAATAACAGCTCTTTTGGAAACTCTGGATACAGACAGAAAGGGATGAATAATTGTGATGGCTCTTCAGACTCTTAGGCAGAGTCCTAAGAAATTTCTGAGCACCTCTTGAGTATTTTCTCTTCTTTTCTCTTCATTTTCATATTAAAACACCCATAGGGTCTGAATTAATCTTCTTCCTTTTCTGCTGGGTGGTCCTCTCCAGACAAGCAATGCCAACCTCTGTATGTGTGATCCTGGGGCAGATCCAGTAGATATGTTGTGTAGTTTCCTAGGTTTCACTGGCCTGTCTAATCCCAAGGTGAAGTTCCACATGGTCAATGATTTTCACTTTTCCGTTCTTTGCTAAAGGGGCAAGGCTGTGTATTCAACACTTCACCTCCTTAGGGAGATAGTCAGGAAACAAGTCCCAACACAGAGTACAGCCTCCTTGACTATAACCCACAGCAAGAAAACCTTAGGCCAGCATTTACCAATTGCTCGCAACATGTATGCTAACCTCAGAACATGTTATAAACTTTGAACTGATTTGTAGTTTTAATAGTTTTTAAAATACATCATGCTAATTTTATGAAAATATTGCATTGACTCCATCTGACAGTTCTACATAGTCTGCTTTTAAGCACTAGCAAGATATTCATCAGCCTTCTTAAGAATTTTTGCCCATTTTCCATGCAGAGACTTTTGCCTCCCACTGCTTAAAATAGCGTTGAGGTTCAGCTTGAGTTTCTTCCATGGATTTTTCCACTGTTCTATTTTTACGTACTCATTTCAAAGCCAGTGTAGTTCTTTTTCAGATACCTAGAGAGGGAAAAAAATTCTCCAAGCACAAGACCATCAGTAGACTTCAGTTGGTTGCCTTCTTTCCAGCTAACTATATATAGTACATCAACACTGGTTTTGGATGTAAAGCCCTGTGTATGTTGACCTGTTTCAGATTATCTGATTTTATTGCATTCATTCTTTCAGAGTCTAATCCATTATACCAATGCTGTATGATATGACTGGAATAGCATGTAAGACTTGAATGGACTATTAATTGTCCTTGAGAGTTATTTCTTTTCTGGGACAAAGATTTTGAAACTTTTCTGCATAAGAAGTGGTTAGTAATTTTTTCTTATTATCCTACTCCAAGCATATTTCTTACATTAGTTAGAAGTGTGAGTTAATAATTGAGACTTCTCAATATGTCTTTTCACTTTCTAGAACCCTGACAAAGGTGCCACGGCATTGTCAGCCTGCCTTTTTGTAATACAGCCTCAAAAAAATTGCTAAAAATATCCATTCCTGCTAAATGAAATCCAAAATTTGTTATATATACTTACATAAATGTGCTCTAGAAATTGCAAAATATAACCAAATTGAGAAAATGAAATCAATCAGTACCTTATCCACTAGATTATCAGAGCTTGATTTAAAAAAAAAAAAATTGCTAAGAAGAAAGGCCTAGAAAACCAAAACGTAAATTCCCCTTGTCACGTTCCTGTGTTATTGGCAGATGCCCCAGGCAACTCTGCTTTCTCTGTCTCAGAAAGTAGAAACTATTACCCTAGAGCATGGTGTCTCAAGAGATCTCAGAGCTCAGATAAACTCCAGGGCAGCAGACCAGGTTAACAGGGATGAGGGATGATGAAGGCGAGGATTTCCAAATCCCACCACCTGCAGTTCTCTTTTATTGGAAACCTGAATGCTTGGGTGCATGTTTCAGTTTCAATACTTTCTCCCCATGGCCAAAGGGGGTATCAAGCTGTTCAGGGCTGTCAACACAATGAGCTCTGTCTGTCCTTTTGTGCTGTTTGTCCTCCCAGCAGAACCAGCTGGGGACAAGCGTTGCCGTCTGATGGCAACAATTTGCTCTTAATACCTCATTTCTTCCATCCGCTCTTTATGCTCTGTCCTTCCAGAGAATACGGATCTGCTTTCTTCAATCCATCTGCAGTAATTTGTGATGACACCAGATACCATGTGGGGGAAGTAAGCATGACCCCACTGCAGGACTCTGGCTCCTGCCTAGCAACAGCATCCACCGGCGTGCTGGTGGTGTGCTCTTCCTCCCCTTGCTAGAAGAACAAATGCTAATATTCTTCACATGTGACTCCAGAAACTGAATAATAGGAGCTGACCTGACCAGAAATGCCAGGATCACAAAGTCTCAGGAGTTTAGTCGCTAGCATAATGCATCATTACGCTGGTGAACCAAACTTCTTGCTTGCTGTTTGCAGCCACATTAAATATAAATAAGAGAACTAAACAAACCACTGAAAAATAGTCTAATTAAATTGTGCAGTGAGATAGGCCCATGGCTTTTAGTGCTTTTAAATCCCCATGAAAAAAAAAAAAAGCGTATTCTCTTTCCTTCTTTTTCATGACATTTGTTCCCACACAGAAAGCTAAACCAGCTCGTGTTGGCTTGCTGTTAATAAAGGACTTTCTCTTGCAAACTTGCCTGTGAATGACTTTGCAGGGTTAAGTAAAGTATCTGCACGACCAAAACAAGACTTAGATCAACAGTGAATATGATCAGACTTCATTTGTGTGCCCACTGATCTCCTCTGCAGAATAACCCCAGTGCCTGGAAGGGCCCTTTGCTCTCTGGCCTGAAGAAGGAAGGGAGTCAGGGGCACAGCATGCACGGCACGGCACGGCACGGCACGGCACACTGCCACTGTGCCGGGTCCTCTTCTCTGTCCAGGCTGAAGACCATGCTTAGCTGTAAGCATGTCCTTTGGGAGTCAGCATTACTGCTCACAGGCTGAAAGATAAGCAGGTGCCTAAGTGCTGTGTAAGCCAAGATCTAATTGGGAGTACTTATATCTCCTCCATAAGAAGCGTTTCCTTTACAAGTTTTACAAAAGTTAGAAGTGACAGACTCCATAAGTAGCAGTCACAGTCTTTTGGTTTTCAGTGCTCCTTCTCACTTGAAGGATTCGTAAAACAACTTTCTCCAGCTCTAGCTGTCTGCACTTCTCCCTAAAGGAAAAGGATCTATTAAACTTTTTATGATGTGTAAACAAGTACATTTCCTTTAAAAATGACAGTGTTTGCACAAACAATGCCCCAGTCCCTGGATTTAGCTCCAGAGAGGTATTTCATGGAAAATACCTTCCAGTCACTCTGCTTCTGATTACAATAGCAGATCTGAAAAATGGCCACTTGCCACATAGTCCTCCAAGCACTCGTAATATCCCCCTTCTCCCAAATCAAATGCATTTGAATTTCTTTGCCTCATAGAATCCAACAGCTTTTTTGGGTGAGGAAAAACACGTATTCTGGAAAGCAAGAGGCTCAATATTTCCCTCTGGATTCAGGTTGATAAATATTAAAGAATGGCAGAAGTTCTGATTTGCAGAGAAGAAAAAAGACACTACTCCAATCTCCTGAGCCATATTGGAAAGCTTATTTTATCTAGCAAAGAGAGCAATGAAAATTGCACTGGAGACATCAACACTTTGGTAGCCCTGAAGCATTTTGGCACCCTCTGATCACAGGAACTGAATCTAGAAAGACTGCCCCATTGCTGTGCTTGCTGCCTGTCCTAACAGGTGTATCAGGGAACATTTGCCAAAAAGGCGGAGAATGGTGCATTTCTGATGAGCCAGAGGATGCCATTTGGCCGGAGAAGTAGCTTGATGATAATAATATGTAAAAGCACAAGCAAAACATAACCTTGTGTGAATCTCTGAGTGCTGTTTTTCTCCTGCAGTCTGCAGCCTCTCAAAAATATTAGGATTAGGCAATATATTTTAAATCACATCAACAGCCATTTTCAGAAAAGAACACGCTGTCTGGGCTCTACAGCTCACCAATCACATAAAATTAAATAGGCCGCAAACACCCAAACCAAACCCCTCTTTTGGCCCTTAATCAAAATGTATAACATTTTGAAATTCTCTAGCAACAGCGTTTCCTGAAAATAGACATTTAGGCTATTGGCTTAGAGTGTTCTTTTAATGTCTTCAAGTGTTTGCAAATGACAAAATCATTTCTATTGTAATTAATGGCATTATGCTGAGGAATATTGGGGAAACATACCTAAAGGCTCTGACAATAATTTTGTTACTAATATATTCCCCCGGTCTGCCTTTGAACTCTGTCATTCCTTGCCTTGCAGCTGTGTTTAATGAGTGGTGAGATTATTCAAATGATCCCACAGCAGAACATTGTTTTCTTAGTTTCTAGAACTTGAGAAGACATCTTCTGCCACAGTCAGTAGGTAAAACCTGAATCACAACCTTAGCATCTAATTCAATTTTATGCTTAAGGGTTTGTAAGTACCTTTGTACCCTATAAATATAATTGCGCTCAGTTGTGATGGAGCTGATCTCTACTTACAACAGCTGCCAATGAGCCGGTAATAAAACAAAGGGAGAAACAGCTCAGCCTGTCACTGATGAGTGAGAAGCCAAATGTGACTCTACTTATGCCGTGGCATACAGGCTTCTGCAAGTAGATTGCAAAGAGAGCTTACAGGATGCTCAGATGCAGCAGATTTGTATATGGGAGCTTGTTGCCATCTGTTATTTCCCATTCTTAACCACTGGGTTTAGTCCCTGAGAGAGAAAAGGGAGACAGAAATAAATCTAATTCCGTACGAAGATATATTGCGTGAGAGACATTTTCCAGCATGGAAAAAAATTAATAAGATCCAATTTAAAACTGATAAATAGTCAATTCAGTATGGCAGGATTAAGGATTTTTCCTAAGGAATTTACAGAGAGATAAGCATCTCATGAATAAATAAATTCAGCTGCAGCACACTAACATATTTATTGATTCACAGGCCATTTGTTTGAGAGTTTGCCCCTGAGGAGAAGAAGGTACCCTATTATTATTGATAATATAAGAGTTACAGTTATATTCAGAAACGACAAGCTACATTTAAATGATGTCTCGGGGTTAGAACAAGAACCCACCAAAGCCAGGAAATTCAAAGTTAAGTCTGACACTATGTCAGACTTCATGGTGTCAGGAAAAATGACAGTTGTGTCTTTGCATATCTTGGCTTCTGTGGTTTACATCTCAATTTTAATGGCATAGAAGTGGTATCATTTCCCTCTAAATTCATTTTTGTTTTACTTTATCATAAATAAAAAAGAACAGTGCAGGACTGTGAATATGGAAAGAGGCCACAACAGCTCTCCTGGGGTAATACCTGCCTGTGGTAGAAATGACTCGTTACCTCCTGTCTAAAGACCTACTTTCCAAATTGCTTATTATTTATTAGTTGCATGTTTGCCTGGTTAAACAATTTACTGATAGCTTTTCCAAGCAGATATAAGGACTAAATACCCAGTCAAGAAGCTTACAGAGAGGACAGGCAACAAGGCTTGCTAGGGAGGCAAGAAAATTATGTGAGTGTGGCTCTGAGCAGTGATGAGACTTTGAGTTTTTTCAAAGACAGAAGGCTTTTTTTTCCATTTATCCCTTTTGCTAATATCTGGTGGGGGAAAAACATCTTGCAAACAACATTCACTGTCTTGGAGACTCAAATGTCACATCCATGCTCTGCCTTGAACAGCAGCTGCTGGTGTTCCTATGTCCAGTTAGCTGCTGTACGGTCAGGGTAGCTGAGCTGGTTTATACTGACTGTCTTCGCCAAGGAGCACATACCCTCGCTTGGGGGGTCTCAGGGGATATCTTGCGAGAGACCTTTGATCTTTTCATAATCCACGTCCTTGAAGGAACAGAAAGATCTCCTGCCTGTGTGCTAGCTAGCTGTGCTGTATGTGTAATTTCCTTGCAGGTAGAAAAGGTTTAGCTAAAACAATGCTTTCATATGTAGGGAAAAAACCCACATTTGCCTTTACTGTGCCCTGGGAGGCAATTCATGAAGCTTAAATTATAATTGGTAGGAATAAGCTATGCCCCTAATTCTCTTTATTTGTGTAGCTAACAGGGGTCTCCCAGGTTACACAACTTTCACCTTTCTGTATCTCAGCTCCTGGATCCAAATGGGAAACCTAGAGCTGTTTACACAGTGAATTTGTTGCATGTTGCAGAGTACACTGCATCTGTTCATCAATGGCAGGATTATATTCACAGATCAATGTATTCACAGAAGTTACAAAGGTTACACTCCGGGTTAACTTCCAGGCAGCAAGTGGGGAATCTATCCACTTTAGGGAGGACAGTTCAGGAATGCTGGACTATTTAAAGGGCTGACATAAGAAGTGTTCAATTTTTTCACGTTTATGACAAAACTGACAAGCTAGACCCTTTCTTTATATATCTCAGCGCAGTAAAAGATGTAAGGCAGATACCCAAGTGAGGATTCTTTGGTTGAATATGGGGCCTAATAATTGTATTTCCCTTGAAGTTATCCTAGGAGAGGTTTGCTGTTAAAAACAAACACAGTATATATTTTTTTCCCCACAGTGGGCAAATTCACAGGTAGCAAGTCTTCTGAGATGTTTATGTTGATAAAAATCCATCATAGTAATAATTAGATTTTTCTCAAAGGTTGAAGAAATAATGCCGCAGAGGTGATGAATTTCAGGTGGCCATTAATAGTTTGAACTTGGCTAAGTTACAAAACTGCCAGAAATTCTCACAAAAAAAATATGAAAAGCTGGTGCAGGTGAGATCTGTTTGATCTGTTTATTGGAAGCAGGGTGGGAGATAATGTTCTTTGAAGGCAATTTTACAAATAATTCCTACTCTGCTAGACTTGGTCAGCATTTCAGCATGTGACTAATAACTAGGCTCATGAACAGGGCCTTTTTTTTTCATCTCTGATACCCTTACAGCGGTAATCATGCATCTTGTCAGTTGTTATAAAGATAAAGACAAATGTACTCCATTGCTGTACTGTCAGCGCATTTCAGTACAAGCAGAAGGGTAGCATAGCACACCTGTTAGATAGTGGAATATACCATTTGTCTTGTCATAGCTGCAGAACGAGGTGTACCCTGAGATGACAGGATCTTCAGCCCAGGAAAAGTTTAGGTCTGCTCTTTACGTTGCCATTGACCATTCTGCGGCCATCTGTGCACCACCTCAAAGCTCTTCAATGAGTTAGGAGATAGGGAGCGAGATTCTCTCCAAAACTGTTCCTTTTTACATGAGGAAAAAACTGCCTTTTAACATGGCACACATCATACAGAAAACCAGTGAGCTATACATTCATTATGAAATACACGCAGTGTGACTTGGAGGCAGAAGTTCATGATCGTGACCTTTCTTCTTTTATTACATTCAGCTTTTGAAGAAACAGATGGGGTTTAGCTTAACTGTTAACATAAATTGCCATATGGAACAAAACACAGCTGATTATTATATTAACACTGATTTTAATATGTTTCATCACGTTATTGCAGCTCCAGTTGTCATGCTATTCTGTTCAGTATATTCATTCAAGAAATTTAATGTTGTATCTTACAAATTGAGATCCTATTACAAACATATGGTGTATAAATAGATTTTGCCACCTGGTGACTGTTAAAAATCTGTAAGGAAGAGATTGCCATAGTGTTAACTCCTCCCTGCTGGAAGTCAATTTTCCAATCGCAGACATTTTAAAGAAACACTAAGAGGTGGAAACTCTTGATTTGCTGCTGTGACAAAGGGTTAATTGTGCTAATTGCATTGTAATACCTGCTCAGTTTAAAGTCTTTCCCCGTTGTGATTGTCTTGGGAGTCAAATTGGTTTTAAATTGGTTTGTCACTTGAATGCATTTGGAACTTTGTGATTAGGGTTGTGGAAACCAAGATAATGTCTAAGTTATATAACAGTTCCTTCCATAATCAATCACTGTCTCATTTTAGATCTACCTAAGAAGGTTCCTGCACACATGGGAATACACCGATTGATGTAATGGATGGTAAGCTAGCCGCTTGCTGGCTGTGAACGTGCACATTTCTTTCCACCAGCAAGTGCTGTATGGAATATTTGTGGGCTTTCTACTTTCTAGAGTTGGGCCCATGACCTCCATGAGTTATGGTACACCATGAAATGAGCAGTTAAAAAAAACCCAAAACCTCTCCTAAATCTTAAGAACGTTTGCTTAATTATGTTGCTCTTGTCTGCTCTAACAAAGAAAGAAAGAAGGCAGCCGATCCTATTCATTGACCACTCAAATCAATGGGACTGATTTTTAGGGGCTGTGCACCAGGCCTGGGGATCTGGTAATCTGCAAAGCAGGTGGGAAGCATTGTTACTCATGGCAGCATGTCCAGCTGTGCCCGGCAGAAAGTACCTACAAGTCCTGTGGGCTCGTTCCTTTGTTTATAGATTGGTAAAGGTATTGAAACGTATATATGAGGTAGTAAGAAAGGGACAAGGCTGCTAGTAAGAATATCTAATTGATGGGTTGCGTTTTAAGGAAGTGGATCCAATGGTAATTGGTGATCTTGGGAAAAGTAGCAGTGCCTATGCTCTGTAATGACCTGAGCACCATAAATGCTGAAGATAGATGGGTAGACTTGATAGGAATACAGTTACTCCAACAGTGTTATAGGGGCCAAGTAAAGGGCAAGTAATTCCCTAGGGAGAAAACTGATAAAAGGCATCAGGGTAGATTGATGAAAGGAAGAAGAAATGGGTTAGCTGAAATTTATTGCAGACCTGGGCAGTGCTTGCTGTGGATAGAGTGGAAATATGAGAGAGAATTGAGTGGCAGTAAGAGCCAGATAGACAAAGTGGAAGTGGCTAATGGGGAAAGGAGACTGAAGAGGTGATTCAGATACAGGATGGAGAAATATGTATAGGTGGGAGCTGGATGCACAATAGGCAGGTGTGGGAGCCTGGGACATGGGGCATGAGCAATTGAGTGGGACATGGGTGGGGGGTTTAGAGACATGTGGGGATGAGGAGCGAAGAAGGGAGCAATGATGAAAGGGGACCGTGAGTGTTGCGAGCAGGCTGTGAATGTAGTGAGCTGTGATAGGGGCAGAGGGATGAACTGAAAACTGTAGCATCCTTAGCACTCTGCGGGGGAAGGGGTCGGACATGCTTTCTCTTAGGCCTGCATGCAGCTCTGAGGTGATGGGGCCTTTGCCTATGGCTATAAGTTGCCTAGTAAAAAGTCATTGTCTTAGGTACAGACTGCTGAAAATATGGGGATTGTCGGCAGCAAAAGATAAAACAGCACAGCAAAGTGATTTCTCTCCCCAGCACATCCTCGATTCACTGCACAGTCAGCCTCCTTAAACCAGCTGTGCCACGTGACCAACAGGAGGACTATGGAGAAACTACTGAAGCCTTTTGTATCTAAAGCAAGTATAAGAGGTGCTACCAGGGCTGGAAACAAAATGGATGAGACACAGAGGACTTGTCAGGCCATTCATGTGTCCCATTCCAATGCATTTGCGTCTAGTTGCTGCGTCACAGCAGCTTCTGGTTACCCAATGATCCTTGTTACCCAGTGATGCATGTTCGTCGGGTCCTTGGCTGTTAACCCACAACTGAAGGGAAAGTCTAAAGATCTGATCCTCACCAGAATTTCTGTCTTAGCTTTGGAATAATCAGATCTCTCTCTGTTTTGATCTTTCTATGGGCAACCTATTCTAATTTTGAGTACTGCAAGCAGGAGTGTGTTTTTATTTGTTCGTTTTCTTACCTGCTCTGGATCTGGTTATTTTCCCTTGGCTTAGACTTTGTTGAAAATAGGAGCAAGTTGCTGCTGCAATCTTCTGTTGTGCATCTGACCCTACTTGTACTAATTCTTCTTCCTGTAGAAATCCTTAAATCACTACAGTAGTTGTTAATGATGAAAATATTATACAGCATATGATATCGTGATGATCACATAGAATTTTACAATCAAGATAAATTATTGTCTGTATTTTTTCTGGTATTTTTTGTCAGAGATAAAGTGCATATAACACAACTTATTAGTGAGACAGAAATGTACTGTATCAAGCTACTGTTCTGTGGCTTCTAAATGACTTTAAATCACATTGTATCCGATAATTACTAATGCTCCATTAAAGATCGGAAAGGCAATTTATTAGGAACTCCCAAAAGTCGTCTTTAAGCAGTGCAATCTGTGTTTGGTTAAAAGTTTACATAAAATCAATACAAAATTATAGCAGCATAAATAGTTAAACAGCTCTCAGTTAATGTTATACTTGAATCTTTTCTGCTCTCGACAGTTTGGAAAATGTAAGTTACAGAGGAAGGGTAGCTGAGATCTCAGGGAAGGAGGATGCAACTGATTTTGCTGTTCTGAATGCCACATGGAATGCAAGAGCATCAATCTATTACTTGCCAGTGATGTATATGTAGGTTTGGGGGGTTTTTTCCATTTCCTGGAGGAATCTTGAAAGTGTCATCAAAATAATAGCAAGAGAAAGTTTTTACCACATGCTAGTTCTTGCTAGCAAAATGTTTAATATCATTCTGTGGTAAGAAGTGATTCCAATTTTAATTAAGGTCCAAATCATCTCCTCTCTACACAAAAATAAGAAGAGTAAAGCAGCAGGTGCTGAGGCTAGGGAATAAGTGTTTCATCCCTTAAAATAAAATTGAGGACAAAAAAACACTCCAAACAAACCACAAGTGAAAAATAAACTAAGGGAAATTACTTTCACCTCCACCTACTCTGCCAATTTATTTACTAGGACATTATTTACGTCTGTCTAAAAGTCTTATAACCTAAAAAAAAAAAAAAGGCTAAACCACTCATCAATTTTCCAGCCTTGCAGGGTAATTTCAGCTGTTTGATTATGAATTGAACGTATGTTCTACTTACTGAACTAAAGCGATGGATTAGTCATAGCTGGTGTCAAAAGTTGTTTTTTGTTTACGAAGTGGCAGTGTTGGGTATATCTAAAGAAAGACTCCCAAAAGTCACATTTGTACCACAAGCAAATAGTTCAAACCTCAAGCTGGAAACATACATATTAATTCTCTTTCTCCTCTTGGCAAGTAACATAAAAGAAATCATCCCGAAAGTCAGTTCGGACCACTGCCGTTAAGAGGGACATAACAATTGTATAAAACAGAGCAGGGGCAGAGGTGGGTAGTCTGTTGATTCACATTGTATTACTCAAGGATGAAGGATGTCTGTTTTGTATCTGATTTGGAAGGGCATAAGCAGCAAAGTACTTGCAAAGGATTTAACCAGCACCCCGTATCACATGTATCCCATTTGTTTCTCTAGCCTGGTGTTTGAAAGCCACCGCCGTCTGGGCTTTGAGAAACCCAGGCAAAAGGACTTCCATTCTTTAGGGCTTTTCATCTCACCAAAAAGCAAAGTGACCTGTGACTTTGCTCCACAGCAAGTTTCCATAACAATATTCGTATGAAGAACTTCTCTTGCCCATCAGTACTCTAGACACCATAGAGACGTGTAATTTTATGGTGAGTGAAGGACATGCAAAAGTATTGCTTTTCTGGTAAAGCAGACTGAAAGCCATGGTGTAATGTACTTGCTTGGCTTACCACAGATCAACCTTAGGAAGAAAGATCTATATTTAGGATTTAAGTAAAAAACAAGCAGTCCTTCCCTACCTGAAGATCCTATTTGCTTTAGACATAAAATCTAATTTCTTAATGACGGTATGTGTGGATCTTATCAACCTGCAGTTAATGATCAAAGCAAATGTTATAAACAGGCAGACTTTAAATAACACATTAAAGCTTATCAGTGATGATATCTTTAATTATAGTAAAGCAAATTGTAAGACAGTCTAATGGGAAATACAAATTACTTGTTAAAATTATTAACAGAGTTAATGTGCTTACATTTGTTTATGTGTACAGGAATCATTTCAAATATTTGACTGCAATGACAATATGTGTAAAGATCAATTAAAAGTCAGGAAGATGAGATATTGGATTTTCAGACCTTAATAGGATTTCATCTGCACTTGTTATATTATGTTATCCACTTATAATTGAGCTTCCATCATATCATAGAATCTGTCACTTCACCAATTTATATTTCTAACCTCTAATGAAACTTCTATTTGCTAAGGAGAATTTTTGAAACCCATGATCGTGGTGCAGCTGTCTGGTACAAACATTAATCTGCCCCACCCTGAGATCGGGGGTTCAGGCTGTTGACACGAAAAACAAATGTAGCAGTGGCAATGCCTACGTAGTTTCCTGCTTCACAATCATTGCTACTCTCACAAGTTGGTCTAATAAATAGCTTAGGTGGAATAAAAGGCAGTTTTATGCATAACAAGCAAGGTAAATTGGTAAGATGAAAATCACCAGGAGTCTGTCTAATATTAGTTTATTAAATTCAGCAGAATGAAAATAACCACCATAAATGCATCTAAATTGTTTACTAGTCTGTTGAGTCAGTCCTGCCCCAGCTGAGGCTTTGTCCCTGGAATGGGTCTGTGATAATCCATCACCACCATTTTGGGGGGTCCACTTGGAGCTGCTCAAACTCACTGGTGGTTTCCAGCCACACAACATTAATGGGGATCCCCTACAAGCCATGGCCATGGCCCCACTTCATCCAGCCCTGCCTATCCTTTGCATTGGCTGACGAGATACAGTCGCTCCAGTGGAATGATCTTTTGGCACTTTGACTGGGGAAGTGTGAATGCTAGGATGAGCCCCCTGTTACATGGACACGGACTCAAAAACAGTGTAAAGCCAGGGTCTTTCAGTGTTCTCAGACTTGAAGCTATTGTAAACAAAAGTGACTGCTCTAAAGAAATATCCTTGTAATTTAGTTTACCTTTTCATCTAGTTTCCATGCAGTATTCCAAGACAATAATTTGTGCATAAAGTGGACCTTGGCCAAGGTATTTCTATAGAGAGCTAACATTTTAGCAATACTTTATTGTAACAGCAAGCTTTACCTTGAAACCAACAGATGTTGCTTTGAAATGATCTGATCTAAGGTAGTCTGTAAAGCCAAGCTTAGATGATAATGAAGGGAAAAACACCAGACACAGAGGATATACTGATGCTGTGTTTGAAAGCACCTATCCATATTAAATTTTCTGGCCAAACAATATATTTTTTTTTTTTTAAAAACTTTTTAGAAGGCAGAAGAATTTAAGTTTTTCCCGACATTAGTCTGACCCTTATTTAAACTCTCTGCTGCTAGAGATTGTCTCAATTGATTACACCTGGGACATTAAGTAATGTGCTACAAAGATACCACATTCCACTCTGTCTTTGATATTTTGTACAGTTGCTTAAAATAAAGAAATCTTTTCAGAAAAGAAGCAGGAGGGGGAAAAAAATAAGAAAAGGAGAGAATATGAAAGAATATACGCCAGGTTCTCTGGCGGTATGAACTGGTATTGCTCCTAGTCTAGCCTCAGGTTTATTTACAGAGCCAAATACTGTTGCTGAGCTGATTTTTAATGACATGAGAAAAAGCTGTATAGAAATAGATTTGCAAAATAAGGCAGAGCACATATGGTTAAAACTACAACAACTTTCAGGAAAACCAGTCTCACACCATGGGCTGTCCACGCTGACTGGTGAGCGTTCCCTGTGGTGCCCTGGTCACCAGCTGTATTGCTGTTACCCAGCTGAACAATAACCACATTTTAAACACTAAACATAGAGTAGCAAATGTTTTTGTATGAGTGTCGGCACCCACAGCTGAGAGGAGCAGTTGTATGCATGCTTATCCCTTAGCAAAGGAGGTCAGGGAGGGCTCTGAAAGCCAGCAGGAACATCAGAGACCACCAGGCAGCCTCCCAATGCTCTGATTTAGGCCTGTCCTCTCTGAAATATTGGGGTTCCCATTCCCAGGTGAGTATACGGAGCACCACAGAGCTCTGGGAGGTTGAAGACTCAGCTCCCAGTGATGTTGCCCCCCGGCCTGGGTGAGCACCCCACAGCAGATGAGGTCAGGCATTGCCTGCCACCTCACCCCACAGTGTGTTCCCTGGCTGGGTGTCTGGGGCAGAGACCCTTGTCCCAGGGATCACCCTTTTGGCATCTCACTGTCCTCCATGCCAGCAGGCTTGGGTGCTCCCTTCTTGTCCGCCACCTTTTTACAGGCAACCCAGATTCACCTTGCCAGCTGTGACAGTTTTAGGTGCTGAATTTTTCTCAGGCACCAAGTGGGAGTTCATGTTTCAAGCACAGGGCTCTGATTTTCACTAGGCAGTACAAAACCACTACTCTGTTCCTTTTGTTGGTTTCACCCTAATTGATTAATTGCTTTGGAAATGCCAAGCTATGTATCCGCATCCTGTTAGTTGCGAATCTTCTCATTATAATTTTTGCACTGAAATTTCCTAATTTGGTGTGCTTTGCTTTTTGGCCTTAGTTTTCTTTTAACAAAGCATTTTGAATGGAGTTATCTAGGTTTTTAGAAAAAGAAAAGAAACATCTCCACTCATTGCAGGACTAGGTTCTGGGTGATGTTCTCATGATGTTCTGGTACTCACTGAGGCAATTGCTCCTGCACCTATCTGAATGCTAAAAATGATCATATGGGGGGAAGCGGGATCATGCAGATTTCATATGTTGCAGGTATAGGCACAAGTTAAAGTTGTCTCAGAGTGTACAAAGTGTTGAACTTTCACAGCCAATAGGCTGAAATTCGTAGTTTCCCCCTTAAAAACAAGGAGCTGCTTTCATTATTTTATTTGCTGGCTTGTTACTACAGCAACATTTATATGAATAATTCATTCTTTTTTCAACTTTATCTTGACAAAGTCAAAGACTGCATCCTAAATATCAAAGCAGACCAAACTCTTTTTTTTCTTCCATTTTTTCCAGCTGAAATGGTATTGCTATCCTTTAGTATTATTATGCTTGAGACAAGCATTATTCTCAGTTATTATTGGTCATGGCCTGAAATTATTAAGCATTCAGTCCTTTCCATGATGCTTGCACTTAGAGATTATTTTGGTCTATTCTTTTTGTTAATTGATCTTCCTAAGCCAAAATATTTTACAAAATTATATTATGTGTGATATTAGCCTTTAAAAAAACTGTAATTTCTCTGAGTTATTTTCCCCTTGCTGATATTTGCTAATTTAATGAGAAAGACTAGCCAGACATGGTCATTGAAAGCCCCAGGTTTCACTTTAACTATGAAATGCATCCCTGCATCTGCAGTGAAACTGCTGAACATGTCAGACGGCAGCTGCCTTTGAACACACCAAGTCGGACAGGAAAGATGCACTACAAAGCTCCAGGTACTGCAGAAAACGATGCAGACCTGGCCAGCAGCTGGAGGAAAAATGATTTTGCAGAGGAAGCAAATAGTCTGGCACAGGACTTGGCAGCACAGCTGGTGTCAGAGGCCAAAAGGCTTAATGAAAAGCAGGAGAGATTCTCCCCGAGATCAGCCCGTGGGCAACCACCGCGGTGGAACAACAGCACAAAGGTAGAAGGTGGGTGTCATCACACAGTGGTCACAGAAACCCAGCATCCTGGTTAACCCCCTTGGGTTGCACTTTGACAACATCCTAAATTTTCTGTTGGCTTTCATTTACTGACTGTTTTCACCAGAAAACTCACAGGATCGCTAGGAGGGCCTTATTCCCCCTGCTAAAATATTTCAAAGCCACTCCTACCTACAGTTGGAGGAGAAAGATGAACCCTTCAGATTGCATTTTGCAAAATATTTTTACTGTTGAAGGGATGTTGAGCTGTTTCAAAGATTTTTTGAGTGATTTCCAGTGTCTCAAAAATTTTGTTCCAATTTACAACATCTTTGAAAAGAAGCAATTCACTTGATGACTCTTCAGTTGCTTCACTTTTCATCCCATTTCCTCTGCATATAGCCTGATATTTATTGACTTAAAATCATACTAAAAAAATGATTTGCAGAACTTTCCTAGAGATGCAAATGAGAAAGCCTGTCAATACTTTTCATAATCTAGAAAAAAGCCACTTAGGGATAGCTGACATTTTACAAAATCAAAGCAACTCTTCTGCGGTATTTTTAAAGATTTGGACAACTCCTGAAAAGAAAAATGGGAAAAAGTGCTCCTGATTCTGAGTGAATACAGATTTTTTTAAATGACATTCTTAGTCAATTTCCTATGTAATATGAATGATCAGCAGGCAGAGTTGTCTGATTTTTGTCATATTTATTAATGATGTACAATACTGGCATGGTACCCTGTGCAAATTATAAGCTGATTAGTTTTCAGCCATGTCAGCTAGTACTTTGATCCTATCTGAATTGATATGCTAAGCAAGGAGAAAGTAAATCATTGCTTAGGTGGGAAGCCTATATCAATACCACATGCTTCTTAGCAAGACAGGAGAGGAACAACATATAGTTCATCTAGGCTGTTTCTTGTGCTCGAGCCAGCCCAGCCAGAGCTGGCTCAGGTACACTGAGCACTGTCAGCCTGTGCTGCATAAGCGTATAGAAGAAATACCTCCCTGCTGCAGAAAACAGTGATGGGCATTTGGTAGGTCCAGGCTGAGTGAGTACCAAGTCCAAATGTCAGCAGAGATTGTGCTGCTGGAAATGCTCTGGATTAATTTGGTCATGAAGCTGAGGGTCTCCCCACCTTTGTGCATTGCAGACAGCTTTGTCTTTAAACCTCAGACTACTAATCCTTATGGCTTTGCCAAATCTCAGTTTGTCACCCGTTTGCTACTTGCGGCTCCCCCTGTAGCCAAGTCCCCAACTTCTTAAAATTAATGTCTATGACTGCATGCCGTTAAATAGTTGCAAGACTTCACCCTCAAAAGGTCATGTTTTATCAGTAGGCAGGGCACTTCTGTTGACAGCTTGAGTTAGGCAATGTGTGCATGCACATCTGGGCGTGCATATGTCTATGATGAAGTGCTGTGAGCAAGATATAATCGTAATGTTGGGCAAAGGTTCAAAAAACTAGTCTCTCTCCATTAGGTCAAAGCAACACTGTCCTTTAATGTAGCATTGTAAAAGTGTGACACAGATAACTAGATTAAGGATCAGAACTTGAAGCTAACTGCTATAATTCAATAGTTATTTGAATTATAATACTGTGAAGATACATACCATGTCTTGTGACAGAAAAGAGAAAGGCTTTAATAGTTTCTATTTAACAGCTGCAACACATCCTACAATTTAACTCTTCTCATTATGGCTTTTATTTCAGTGCACTGTACAATATTTTGCTGTGAGAGATCTGTATATCTGTGTGTATGAAATAAACTGATGGCTTTACAAATATCTCATTCTGGCTGCATCCTGCGAATCATTGTGCAGCGAGGGAAGAAAAAGGGAGCAGACGAGTTGCATGGGAAATGACGGTAGAGCATAATCTTTTAAAGCACCTTGTCAGAGAAGCACAGTTAGGACCGTATTGATCGCAAAACTCACTGCCTTGTAGGAATGACGCAAGATATGCTAAGGCATTGCAAACAATGGGAAATGAAACTTTCCATTATTAGACAAATGGCTTTATTATTCTTTAATGCTTTGTGGAAAACAAATAGACTTTTTTGTTGGGGTTGGAAAGGAAGGCAACAGAAAACACATTGCATTCTCATTATCAGATGAGACCGTCATGGTTATTTCTCTTATGTGTTACAGTTTCAGTCTGCTGGTACTTTCTCTGCTCAGAGAGCAGGCCCAAAATGAACCTGATCATGCCTAACACCACATATGAAAGCCCTTGATATATTTCTTTGCTCTGTTGGGTGCCTATAGTGAACAGCATTTTATTTTTTAGTCATCCACGCTATAGACAAGGCTCCAATTTGATGAAGTTTTCTTACTCAGAAGGCCATATAGGGATGGACTTTAATCAACAGGATTTAAAGTGGGCTTTAATAGAAGTCATTAATAGTGTAGTCCTAGAAAGCAATGTAAATGGACTGAAGCAGATACTTAAATGTATTCCTGAGCTAAAAATAAAATCACATGAGAAAACTCTGACAAAACCAGTAAGCTCTCAGCTGCAGTTATGTCTTCTGTAAAATGGGAGTAATTGTACTGATAGCACGACCCTTTTGGGAAATCTGTGATATAATGTTGAAAGCAGCTTGCATACAGCAGCCTCCCGAGAGACATGATTCCCTTTGCTGTCAGAGTGAAAGACATGCTCCTGAGGTGCTGACAACATTGCGGGTTGCACATGAGGATATGAACACATATGATGTAGGAGTGGGCCACAGAGCAAGGGAGCTTTGCTTTGAGAAGGATCAGAAAGAAGGGGTATGAAATTTTGCCAGCGGTGGTCCCAGAGCTGCCCTCCCTGACATTTTTAGCCACAACTGCTTTCCAAGCCTCCCTTATCAGAAGCTGCTCCTACGGAAGGGAGGGCTACCGACTCTGCCTTTTGCTTGCTCTTTCCAATGCCTTGCTGATGAGGCTTGGCTTATTAACTGACAAATGCTGGTTGAGGAAGTGGGAAAGTAATGGAGGTGTAATTACAAATTTCCTGCTCAGTGGGAACTTGGTATGTTACTTCCCCAAAATAACTTGTTGGATCCATCTCGTCTGCAGCAGCTGGAGCAGGAAATCTCTGCTGGAGGGATTCAGTGTCCTGGTTCCTGGAAGCCGTATGCACCAGTGGGAGCAGGCAGGGACACAGTGGAGGTCAAAATGAGCTGTTATATCAGCTGCTGTCAAGTTGGGTATTGCTTGCCTGGAAGCCATATAATCTGTGAAGAAATCCACAGATTTAAAGTTTTGCTGACAGGTCTTCTTGGTAACTTCTAAATTTAATTTTAAAGTTAAATCTTGAGCCTGAATTCTGTGATTATTGTTTAGGGGACAATTAGTATCCCAGACACTGTATTTTTCACAAAGAGGGAACATCTACGTTCAAACACAATGTCTGAGGGACCAAAACAGGATGCCTGTGGGATAGGCTAGTAATAGCACTGTCCTTCAGTATATGCATATAGAGACAGGAGAAAAAATGATACCTGTTCCAGACAATTTCCACATCATTTCCCATTCCGCCGTGACCGTGCTGATCCCATCACTTATTCTTCAGTATCATAAACAAGTCATAATATATTAGTGAAAACAGTTGCAAAGAGTTCATATAGCTGACAGGAATCCTGAGAAATAGGTTATAGAGCATTGATCTCCAAGGAGGCCTTAAATAACAATCCAAAATGTATGGGACAGTGATCACTGGGTTTATTACTGCCATTTCAGCTTGATATTTTGCAATTTATAGTTTCTTGATAAATTGGAATCTATTCAGCTGGTTCATATTATGTGGGACTATGGAACTGTCTACGTTACACTGAAGGATTAAAGTGAGATGCAAATAACTGGGAGGTGCCTAATGACTTTGCTTAGCAAATTAATGTAGATCTGATATCATCTCTGCCCCATTAGAGGGAATAAGATGCTACAAAACATCAATATGCAGACAATGCATTAGTTCAGGGTGCCTCTCCACTCCAAGAGGACATTCCAGCCCCTGTTTTCAGGATTTCCCACTTCACTGTTTGAAACCATTGCCTTAGGCTAAAACTTGTATTTGTAAAACAAGGTTTCAGGTTGGTGATATATTATTTTCCAGTCACAACTTTAACATTGCAGAAGGGGGTGGGGGTTGAAAATCAAGTTGTCATTCAATTTGTAATGCTCTGGGAGTATAAGAAGGAATATTTGCAGTTTGAAATGTACTTTCCCCTCCTAATTAGTTTCTGGATGTTGGTAACAATCTGATTTTTCTGTTAAAGAATTCCACTGGTACAAGTGGACATACCATGAAATGTTTGCAAAATATTTTGGAAGGTTATGCTTTTCATGCCAGCATCTTTGAGACTCCTAAGATTGAACAGGGATTGGTGCCTTGGGAAAAGTTTACTAGAAACATAAATGTTGACAGAGTCATTGTGTTTGAAAATCAATCTACTACATGCGAGTGATAATTTTTCTTTCAATGTGAAATACTTATGGATTTCGTGTGTTCAGTATGGAAGCTTTTGCAGAATGTAACCGGTGATCTGCAGAAAGGACTCGTTCCCTCATCCTTGCTGTGTAAGGGACCCCAACACGCAATGCTGCAGGACTGACTTTTAGGTGTCTCTTTCTGCTCACTTTGGGGACATCCTGCTGCTGAGGCAATTGACTGTCACTATCATTTCATTTTGTTCTGTGCTCAGCCATTGCACTGAAAATCCATTTGACTGCTTTTCCGAAGAAGTCATGTGGACAAAACCCACCCAGCAGCTGGCAAGCTGTTGGCCATTATTTGCAGCAGACCAATATTTTGCACAGATTTTTCTGCTTGGTTATTATCATTTCAGCAACCTGTTTTACAACCTGGCTGCACAAAGAGAGGTGTCAGGACAGCCCTGGAGCAGGGCTGGGAGGGCTGGCTGACCTCCTGAGAGCAGAGGGAGGGCAACAGGAGGTCTGCTGCCTTCAGACCATGGTACTTGACTAGAGCTAAGCTGAAGCACCTTCACTTCCCCAAACCATGTACTGAAGATGTCAGATCTTCAGCACCATCCATTTTGTTCTACAGGTCTGGTTCCATAACACAACTTGGTAATTGTAGGTGTAGCCAACAACAAGTTTTGGCTGCTGTTATTGAGAAAAAGGGTGAAAAGGCTGAAAAATTGTAGTCTTTTCAAAGCAAGTGCTGTGCCACTCAGTTGAAGTATCCATCTGGTCTTGCCATGATGCTGCTGCAGAATTGGGATATTGCTAGTGACAGCACGCTACCCATGAAGCTCTAGTGGATTAAAAGCAATGTCTTTGGTGAGTGTTTTGCTCATTTATATATGTAGTTACTAGAAACCTCTCTTCCCTGCTTCTGTAATGACTCCTCTGCTTTCCTGCGGTCTCTTTATGCTGCAGTGCATTCTTGGCTAACACCACTCAGGGAGAGGATACAGGACTTGGGACAGATGTAAAAGACGCGCCACTGGCAGGACTCTCACATGAAGTGGAAGCTGGGGTCAAGGCCATTTCCCTTCTTCCTGTTTCATCCTCTCCCCAGTGTGGAGGAGGTCACTCCCCCTTCATCTTTTCCATACAATTCATGTCTCTGTAGGCTTTAATCTTACCACCCCTCAGCTGATTCTCTTCCAGGCTGAGGAATTCTCTTCTATTCTTCTTTTCTTGAAAGGATGCCATAGCCTGGCTCTCTGTTTTCTTCTTCCTCCTTGTGTTAGCCAGTTCTGTCACATCACTTCTGAGGTGACTAAAATTGCACATAGTCATAAAAATGTGTGTGCGCCCTGAATTTGTAAGTGACATAAGGTCTTTTCTGTTTTGCTCTGATAACTTTTCTAATAACTATGAATATCTGATTTGCCTTTTTTACCCATCATTGTGCTGAGGTGCCTACAAATCCTTTCTGAGTATCTCTTTCTGAGGAATAATTGCTAAGTTAGAGCTCATCCCTGTACGTGTATAGTTTGGGTTATTTTCCACACACATACTCTGATTCGTATTTATTACCACGGAATATCCTTTGCCATTTTAGCACTCAGCCCCATAATATCAGTAGTTTCTTCTGCAATTATTCACAATCAACTGTAGTCTGCAAATGTGGTCACCTCATTCTCATTTATAGCTCAGTTCTAAATATGCTGAAGAGCACAGATGCACCTGGGACCTCATGGTAACATTCCTGCACAGTACGTTGTAGTACTTTGTTTCCTAGTGCTAACTTTACTTTTTAATCTCAGATAATAATTTGCAGAAATTTAAAGCAATTTCATATCGAAATGTTTATAGCTCCTTGTCTCCAGTTTGGAAGGCTGAGTCTGGGACTTCAGCTTGTAAGTGTTTTTCTGAATGCCTCTCTAGGTTTTCTGGTATTTATTTGAAGTTCTGATACTTGTTTGGGATTTCTTAATGATCTCTGGAAAGCTGCATTTTTAGAAAGAAACAAAAGAAAGTATTTTTGCACTTTTGTGATGCAATGTATAGGTATAGTTTTTATTTGGTTTCTAATATTATTGTCATTATTATAAGTAGTTCCATGACTTGCAGAAATCAAGCAGCCTCCTTTTGTAGATTCTCCTAGGTCTAATAACGATTGCCCTTATTAGTCTTTCAGTGGGATCACTGGTAAGTCTTTCTTCTGCACAGCTGTTTATCTTTGCAAACCTTGTGGGAGATTACAAGCCTCCTCTTTTTGTCTTTGTCAAATTTGGTTGAAACTGGGCTCAAAAGTTGCGTGTCACACAGACATGTGCACGCAGTGTGACAGCATGAGCCCTTTCCTTAGGCAGCTGGGCTAAAAAGCAAAGTACAGAAGATGTACTCTGAATTCTGCTGTAGTCTTGTGTGCTCACTCCATTGCCATGCATCTGGCTCTTTGTAGTCTTTGTCAGAAATCTGACATCTCTAGGTATGCATAATACGTACTTCAAGAAAAGACAAAAACCGCGTTGCTATATATACAGGCTTATAATAACATTGATACATTAATTGTTTTCTGAGCTTCCAAAAGTATTTCTATAGTGTCAACTAATGTTGAATGGAATAATGTGAGTTTAAGCAAAAGCAGTTTCCATGGTTACACTGGAAGTATTCTAAATATAGCAGATGATGTAATCAGTTACAGGGACTAGATACAAGATTGCTGTGTATTTCAGTGAGAAGTTTCTGCTCTGGAGATACCTGTGAGAAAGTGTCTATATTACTTGAGGATACTATTTTTCAAATTATTTCTGTTGTCCCATGATTTTCTGCTCCTCAGAGCCTTTCCATTTTTCCATTTACAGGCTGGTAGCTTCTTTATAGTTATTATAAATCATATACATCAGATCACTTTAATGCTTTTACAGAATTCTTAACATCAAACGTAACATTCCAGAAAACAGTTTCCACATCTGGCCAGAGGAAGATTGTAGTTTTTGTAATCTCTTCTACCCCATATATTAAAACCCTGTTATCAGCATCTGTCATATCTGTCTATCGATCTTATCTGTGTATATGTCCATCTATCTTTGCTCCCATTGCTGTCATGTCTCCAGTGCCCTCTGATCTGATTTTATCCAGAGAGAAAAGAATGGCTTAATGATCCGAACACATCTCCTTTTCCAAGACATGTAATAAAACATTCCCCTTCCTCACCCCCAACTGAGCAATTATTTCCCAATGGAACAAATTTCACTCTGTGAAATTTGGACTAACTACTTAGCATGCAATACACAAGAACGAGTAAATGGATAGGATGAAGATTTGTTGTCACTGCGGGGGAAAAGGGGGAAGGAGAAAATATTCAGGGAATTTATTCACAGTTGTTTGTCCAGCTCTCCTTTGTGTTGCCTTCCTGGCCCTACTGAGTCCTGTTGAAATTCTGATTTCTCTCTGAGAGTGTAGTTCATAGTAAGTGCTAAGGGAAAGTAAGTCACTTGCAACAGACAGAGCAGTTTTCTTCTACAGCAAGCTTTTTGGGTATACCTCGCTTCAGTCATTCCTGTTTTAATGAAGAATTCCTTTCCATTCCCACTGTTTCTTTTACCATTCTACTCCATTTCAACCTTAATTCATTTTAAAAATGACACACTGCATTTCAGGAGTGCTAAAAAAAATATGGTAGGTTAGATAAACCGGAAAAAATGTCCTTCTCAGAAAGCACTGCTATACTCTGAGTCAGGGTTTCTTTGTTTATTAATAGCAACTGGTCAACAATTACTTGTCTTCTCAGAGCAGAGTGTTGTGAAAGTGCCACATTTCCTGTATCAGCAGAAACAGCATTCCTGTTTTCCACAGGCAAAGAGTGCCAACGTATGAAAGATGCTGCATTAACAGCTAGAGGCTAAAAATCATGCATCCTATTGCATTTTCACCCCTTCCAATAAACCTGTTATTAATCTTAGTTCCTAAACAGTTTTTTTTTCTGGTGCAGATAGCCTGAAGACGATGATGTGACAGTGACGAAAGACTTCAATAACGGGCAGCTGAAACTTTTTGGGAAGAGGTTTCCACTTTCACAAGGCAACAGGCAGTGGCAGCATTCAATGAACAGAAATGAATTTTATTTTCAAAATATGAAAGCTCATAGAATGATAGAAATTATGGAAGAGAAAGGTATATTGGGTCATCTTTTCCATACTGGAGGCTGTGGCAGCTTTGTCCCTACCTTATAAGACTTTCTGAGTCTAGGTTTAAGGTCTCGGGAGACAGGGCTTAATGGCTTACTGTGAAAAGCTGTTCTCCTATATAGCAAGTTTCATTATCAAAGCTTGGTTTTATATTTAGCTGTGAATGTATCATTTCTGAAAAGATGATTCTACTATTGCTCCTGCTTTTACCTGTGATACCACTTTAACCAACTCCTTTCCACCCTTAGTGTTCAGGTGTTTCTGGTACTTGTGGATGGTTCATATGTCCTCCCGTTCTTGGTGTTCAGCCAACCTAGTC
Organism: Pelecanus crispus; assembly: GCF_030463565.1. NCBI lineage: Eukaryota > Metazoa > Chordata > Aves > Pelecaniformes > Pelecanidae > Pelecanus > Pelecanus crispus. Next base: position 53,672,936 of record NC_134643.1, read on the forward strand.
ATATTTAGGTTTCTCACCTTTCCATATAAGTCAGGCCCTCTGATTGTCATTTAACCTTTCTTGGCAAATGCCTCTTCTTCCAGATAGGTTATTGACGCAGCTGAGTAAGATTTTTTACCTGAGAGGAAAATTGTTTCTGCAGTAGCATTAAACATGTTGAAGGCTGCAGTCGGTGCCATATTCCTGACCAGAAGTTGACAGTAGTAGATTTGAGGGGAATGAAATGTAAAAAGTATCTGAGTATGGTAAATGTCAATTAAACTGACTCACTGGGTGAAATCCTAATGCCACTGAAGTCAAAGACAAGCTGCAACTGGCTATGATGTCTCTTTGCACTTGTAATCAAAGTAGAGCTGCCCCTGAGGACTCTTTTTTTTAACAAGGTTGTTTGAACAAGTCCAAATTACAGCTGCTAGGTGAGGGCCTGTCTGTCACTGATCACTTTCAAAAAAAATAATCCCTTTTTCTTTTGTTCATTCTTGTGAAGGCTTCCTGATCCTGCCTCTCCATAGGTGTCAAAAGGCCTGATTTGGCATTTATTTGGCATCATGGAGAGAGGAGAGGGTGAATAGGATGGATGGAGAACTGTCAAAGGCAGTCTTCCCTGATGGAACAGAGACTTCCTCCAGCAGCTGCCGATCCGCCCTAGAAAACTTCCAATGCAAACCACCAAGTCTCCATCCCTTTCCCTCCCCTGCAAGGTCTTTCTGCTCCCTCCTGTAGCTGTGCTAGTTCAGCAGTTTATGTGGTTGAACTCCAAAGGGACAGACAGAATACCTGTAATTTTTATGTTTTGTGGTGGGATTTTTTTTCATTTGTGCCTACCAGGCAAAATTAACAACCTTAGTGTAGGTTAACTCACTTGGTTCTCTTACAGTGTGTTTTTGATTCAAAACCAGTGGGACTCATTTAGTGGCTTGTAAACTAGCAGTGATTTCTCTAAAACTTACCTATGGCTCCCACATGTGGAGTTTTGCCACTAATTTTGGTAGGGTAATCATGCACCCTCCTGTGTGTTAGTTGGGTGAATTCTGCTCTTATTCTGGAGCGTGTGCAGAAAAGGTAATCAGAGTCATTGCACACATCTATACTAGAAGATGGCCCAGGAATCCTCTACATAGACTGGCCATATGAGAATTAGATGGGGATGAAATTGGGTACCTGTCCCTTTCTGCCCAGCCAGCACATTTGTACAACAGCCAGCAAGGAGTTTGGGAACATATTATCAGCCTTGGAAGGGAGCTGAGAAACAGAATCATCCTTCCCCTCCAGTCTTTTAATGTTTTAAAGGCTCAGGAGAAGATGAGAGATACATGGTTTAGGCAGCAAGTTTGTTACCTTTCCTCATCATCATTAAGCAATCCAGGAATGGCTCTACAGTATAGGTCAGCCATCCCCCTTCATTAATTTCAGCCAATTTGAGGGCTGCTGCATCCAGTCTTCAGGCATCACGCCAACCTGTTTTTGGTATCCCATTTTCCTCTTTTCGTGCATGACTTATCAGGCTGAAGAGAGGTGGTTTTCTTCTTGCTTTGAAAGCAGAGTAAAAGAGTTTGACATGGGGCAGGAGTCTACCTGTGGTGAGACAGAGGAAAAAGGAAGGAAGGGAAATGCTTGTTATGCTCAGGAGAAATTAATTAAATAACACTGAACAAGGGTGTGCAGCTGAGACAAGGGCAATGCAAGGCCATGGGACTTAGAGGCAAGGAGAATTTTCCATAACAGCCCCATCCCTGTCCTCCTGCTATGCACAGCAATAGATAGGGGTCTCACCAAGCAATGGGGATATTTCTTTGCTCAGGGTGTTCCCCCAGTCCTCACCTGCACAGGGTCTCCATCAGCAAAATGTCAACACAGACCTCAACTACCCACAGACCATTGGTGAAGCTGTCAACCTAAAACTAGTTTCTTGTTACCAGATGTAAGGTGGGGGTTGGGAGACTCTAGAGGGCAATAGTGACCTCCTCTACGAAGATGAGTGCACCAAAGCCTGCAAAAGTGCTCTGCATCCTCTAAAGTACCACAGCCATGCAGGATGCTGCAGGTCCATAGGACAAAATACTCATCCTCCTGGCACAAAACATCCTCCCAGCGTGGAGGGAATGAACTAGGCTACTACCTATGGGCAAGAGCTGTGAGAAATATCCCTTGGAAGCATGCTTTCCATTTCCTGCAGATCAGAGACTGAAGGTATGTGAAGGCACTGGTGTGTGTGAAGACAGGCATGCTGAGACGACTTAGCTTGTCTCTGGTCTTATGCAACCTGTCTATTTGCAGTCCTGCCCTAACCCTTCCCATGCTACTCCTGGACGCATATTAATTTCAAGTTCTGGAATATCATAACCATCTCCTACAAGTCTCTGACAAACATTTCCTACAGCTGCTCTACATAAACCCAACCTCTGGCTCTTACGGTAGCAGCCCATGTTTGCAGCCTCACTCTTCTCTTACTTCTGCATCTGTTGTGAAACCCAAGAGGCTAAGACTTGGGCTGGGGGGCATTTTCCTATTGACAGCAAAGCCTGTGTTACCATTGCAGAAGTCCCAAGTTGGTGTAGTTATGGTTTTGGCAAAACTAATAAAATACCAAGTACAGCATTCATGGTCAAAATGAGGGCCAGATGTACAGAAGTGGAGGACATCATGGGAGGCATGGGTCTGGTTCAACCTCCTTGCTTTTGCAGATATACATAGGGTGTGAGCTCAAAGGAGGTGTAATATTTTTACATGGTTGGGTGTCCACTTGCGTCTGGCAGGCAAGTGGTGAGACTAAGAGCAACCTTCCCATGTGTTGCTGGAAGCTGAGCACCCCAAACCATGCCTCCTCTGGTGGCTAGGGTGAAAGGACGGACAGCAGCTATCCCATTTATCTTCTGGACCAGGCCTGTGGAGGAAAGGGATGCCAGAAAGCTGGAAGGGACCTTCTTCAAAAGGTAAATAACAGAAAGAGCACTTCATGGAAACAAGTCTTTTCCAGAGGAAAAGAATGAAGTGGAAAATTCCAAGCAGTTCTACTGATTTTGCCCATCAACTTTCTTCTGCTCTTTCATCTGTGGGTTATTTTTCTTTTCTATATGCACTTTGCTGTTTCTGACTCCTTAAAGCCTATCTCTCTGTTCTGCTGTGCAAAGCATCAGGGATGCATGGCAAGTTGATTATCCTCATGAAGCAGCCACCATAACATTGAGATTCAGGCATTTGCTTTATCATTAGCCTAACAAAGCATATAGAGTTGTAGCTAACTGGAAAGATACCGTACATTATTATTGTTATTATTTCTATTTTTGAAAACCAGGACACCGTGGTGTGGGGAGGGGGTGGGCTGCATGAGTGTGTAGACAGACAGTCATTTAATCTGAAATGGAGAGCAAAATGTAATTGGTAGGCTTAGACTCATTAGTATGCTGCAGCCTGGATCTATGATTCCTATTAGAAAAAATATTAAAGGGCCACTGTTCAGGGAATTGAAGGTGGCACAAACAATTTAGTGGAGTTTTTTGTCAATATCTTGCAGAAGGGTTGCACCTTTTTGGCTTTTAAGACTAGAAGGCAATATTTAAGGAGAACGTACTCCATCAGCTGTACTTGCAACATAGCACATCGTCCTTTGAAATATAATTTTTATGAAAACAAAATAATTTCTTTGTTAGTCTTCAGTCTGTATCCTTGGGCTGGAATACTTATTTGGGCTTTTGTTTTTATGTGGCTTATGTGCACCAAAGTAAAACACAAGCAAAACAAAAAGCCAAAGGGAAAATGCCATTCATGTTGTTACAATCAGACAGAAAGAAAAAACATTAAAAAATCAGGATGTTTATGTTTCTTTTACATAGTTCTAATCAGAAAATAGGGTGAATGATAATTTTTTCATTAAAACAGTGGTGCAAAGAAAACTTCAAGGCTTCAGACAAAATTAAACTCTTTTCTTTATAAGAATATTAAGTATTTAAAAGAATTGAATTCTTTATGTATTATTTATAGTCAATAGTTCCATTTTTAATTGTGACTGAGTTAAGTTAGATTTGTTGCCAGACTTAATGATGAGCCTCTGACCACGAGGTATTTTCTCAGTGTGCTAGAAATGATCATAAACCCCCTGCTCTAGTGAGAAAAATAAGCCTATACAAAAATTTACGTATATGACGGTAGTGGAGGTACATGGTATTCAAGCACTAAATTGAACTGGTGGTATAAGGTGGGTTTGTTATAATACACCAAGGTATGACTTAAAAGAAAGCAAATTAATAAAATCTGTGCTAAGTTCCCAAAGATAGAATGTAGCCATGCAAAAGTCACAGTTCAGAAGCTCTAAAAGGATGGTATAGTTTCCTCCCTATTAATTATTTACATGTTTTAGTGATAAGTTTTATTTGGAAGAAACCCCTTCTAATTTTCCAAAACTATCACATACACCGTTACTAAAATATGGTTTAGAAACCCTCACACAAGCAAAGGCTAAAGAATCACCCTAATTCCTTTCTAATACAGAGATGCCAGGAGAGACATTTTAATGCATTACATTTAATCACAATATCGTAATCCATTCACCTAGAAATTCATTAATCATAATTCATGCTGCAAGAAAGCATATTAAAATACAGTGACAGTGGGCAAGCGGATCTGTGTTCACAGCAGTGTTATATAAACAACTCTATACACTTGTAGTTATGCAATTAACCTGCAGTAATAATCTTTGTTACTACTATTACACATACCTCATCTGGAAGATGGCCTAACCTGACAGTATAAATATCACTGAACTAATAGTTTTACCTTGGCTGGTACACTATTTCTGCCCCGTAAATTGAACAGGCAACTTTTGGGGACCCCTGAACTCTTCATGTTTAGGCAGAGTTTTGGTCCCACTCATTTCACACTCTAACCCTAAGCCTGAAACAGAAGTGCTTACGGCTCACTGGTCAGAGATTCAGATACGTTAGAAAGAAGGATACTTTTGCTTCTTTTGGTTTCTGTTTATAATTTTCTTTTTTATGGTGCTTTTCATTTAGTACCAATGAGGCTTCTATCTGCCTATTTTGCTAGGATGAAAATGACAATTGTGAAAATTGTGACTAGTATTGTCATGTCATTAGGAACATTATGAATTATTTATATAGCATGCGCAGGGTGCTAGACATTTTATATGCGCATAATCAGACAACTCCCCATTTCTAAAGTCAGGAGTTGTTACTGAGGAGTTATTACTAATAAGTAAGAGGAGGCTAGGACAGGATACAAGCATACAAACCCACGACTGAAATATTTGTTGTAAATTCTGTAGTCATCTTCCTTTTGCCTTTTTCATTATTCTCTCTCGTTTCCCCATCCCAGATAATTTCACAGCCAGCTGTTCCTACAGCTGCCCCCATACTTGGTGAAAGCAGCCAACAGATACCATAGCAGTGTACCGCTGGTCCCAGCTCTTCAGAGTGCTTGCGAGGCGCTGAGGTTGTTCTGGGGTGTCCTTATGGGATGATAATTTTTTAACAAATGTCATCTTTTTACTTGGGAGATGCTGAGCCAGTTTAGATCATCGTGTTAGAGGCAGGAGCTAAGACTGTGCCTAGGGGATCCACAACCTCCACCACTCATTTCCAGCACTGGATCTCACAGCAGAGTCTAGAGGTGCGTCTTTATGGAGGGCCTACCACAGTGTCCAGCTCACACAAGTGCTGGCACAGGCTGTCTTCTACATGACAACTACACCAGCGTGGGCTGAGGCTGAAGTCCACCACAAGAAGGTCCTGTGAGCAGAGGAGATGAAGCAATGCCACTGGCATGCAAAAGGGATGAGAAGATGCTCAGCTCCGAAGCTCTGAGGACCTGAGGTGCTCAGGTAGCTCCCAACGCTTAGGTGGGAGCTGGTTAGTCCAAGCCAAGAGAAGGAAAACAAAAAGCTTGTTCCCTTGGCAGGATGGAAAACTAGCTCTCCCAGAAACTGTATGCTAGTAGGACGGTTGACATTTAGTTTATTTGCAGAGAAAATATTTTTGCTGCCTCTGGTCAATGGGGCGCACTTCAAATGCTGCCTGTAGACCTGGAGGTGCTTTGTAACAGGTGGCTCCTGTAAAAAATGACAGAAAATTCATTTGCTGACAGCTGTGGGAAAAGAGGTTTTTAATAGAAGAACAGTTTCACAGTACATTGCTTATCAAGTGATTCCTCTGTGATTATTATTTACAGTCAAGGAAATCAGCATTCAGCATCTAGCCAAACATGGGGGATCATCATGCAATACTGGTGTGAGGAAGGGAGAACCTGACATTTCTGGAGCATCAGGCTGGTGCAGGCTTGACCAGGAGGCAGCATGGTAAGCCTGACTGAAAGGTAAATATGAGATGCCAAAAGATATAGGGTGGGTTGTTTTTCTTGCACCAGTCCACTACAAAAAGCCCGCCATAAATGTAAGTACCAAAACTATGTATATTATATGAAAATCCAACAGATTCTGGTAATTTCAGCGTGGGCACAGGCATGGAGGTGACCCAGGTGCAGCACTTGCAGCAGAGATCCAACCATTCCCAATATTTTCTCTGTGAAAGCTTGCAGAAAATGCCGGACCTTGGGGTACACCTGTCTCAATGGGAGAGCCAGGGCCCATCCCACCGCCGCAGCCAGGAGCAGGGCAGCTGAGGAGCACCGGGGCAACCCCAGCCTTGGCCATCGGGCACCTCCCTGGGGACAGGTGGAGGCCAGGCAAGGACACATGCCTGTGGGTGGGGGTCAGATCCGGGCTCAGACACAGCCCCAGGATGGCCGCACAGGGCCGTGGGGAAGGGCCAGGGCCAGGCTGAGGCGTGGGCCTGCAGGTGGGCCCAGCTCAGTGGGGCCCACGGCCAGGCAGGGCAGGGCTGTGGGGAGCTGGAGACCGGCCCTGCTGCGGCCTCGCTGGGGCAGGGGCTGATGGCTCGGGGGGGGCTGAAATGGGGTCCTGGGACCTGGGCAGGGTGGGAGGAACCCCAGGTGTCCAGGCAGGGACAGTCGGTGCTGGGGGTGCCCTCAGGGCCCTGGCAATAGTCACTCGCAGCTCGCTCTGTGTATTTTCAGACAAACGCAGGTGCGTGTGTGTAAGCACCCAATCTCTGGCTACAAACCAGACCTCAGAAGTATGACTGTGAGCACTTAGAAGTAATGGTATGGTGGGAAAATCACCGTATGCTGCTATTTAGTCCTGTCTCTCCTCCCTGGAAAGCACCTATTTTGACTGTGAGAGTAATATATGTGCTTATGTTTGAAGGAAGAGACACCTTGAGTGTATGTGTGCTGTTTAGATAGCTTATACATAAAAGCTTGTGATTCAAGGAGCTGACTGTCTAGCTGAGATAGGCAGTACCAGAAGAAGCAGCATTAAACTGAGAGATGAGATAGCATGCAATAATGCAAAGGGAGACAAGCAAAATCCTCTTGGCGAGTGTATGCTGTGGGTGCAGATGTTGTGGCGTTAAGCTTACACTTCCCGGGTTTCCTTACTTATGGGCTGATAGACAAGTCTGGCACTGCAGTGATAGCAGAGGTTGTCCAGGGAACAGAGGACTGCGCTGGCTGAGAGGACCTGAACCATAACCACAAGACTACCGTGCCCAGCAGAAGAGAGAAGATATTCAAACCACAAAAAGCACTGTTAGCAGAAGTTCAGGCATCTCAAATAGGAAGGGGAATAAGTACCAACAGCTGGTAAAATATTACAACTGCAAAGTTGTAGAGAAGGAGACGAGGGCTATGGGCAGAGAGCAAAAATGGAAAGAGTCCAGAAGAGGAGGCTGAGACGTCTGATGTAGAGGGATGTCTTGGGGACTGAAGCAGAAGACTGCAGGTGCCTGGATGTCTGACTTACAAACAGGAGAGTCACTTGCAAAAGGTAGATTTTGTGGTTGGCTGTGAAAATGAGTATCAGCTTTGCTGAGGGAGGAAAGTAGGGGTCAGTGAGGAAAAGGAAAGCTGCAGCAGATGTTGTTATATGGATGATCTGGTAGCTAAGTACCTGGGGTGGGATACAAAGGAGGAAAGAGAGGAAAATACACAAGGGATACAGTCTCCCTCAGAGCAATGAGAACCAGCCTGGTAGGGCCTGCAGCTAAAAGCAGAGCACAGTAGGTCAGACAGACTGGGAAACCTGGCAAAAGAACATCACTGTTTTTAAAATTTAAAGAAAAAAAAAAAAAAAGACAGCTGTAACTGTGCTTTTGACAATTGATTTAACTGATCACTTTTAATTATATTTTGTCATTTGAAATGAAAAATATTCCCTTGAAATATTTTATCCACATAGCTCTTAGCCTTTCTTCCAATTATATCGCACACATGCTCTTACAGATTAACAAGCTTTAATGAACTCTGTTGTTGCTAATTCATCTCCCTTTTATTTTGACAGTGTGACTTTTGTTTACAATTAGTACAGCTAACGTTATGCAGGGTCATGTGGGTCGAAAGAAGAGGATTTCTATTCAACATGCTAAGAAAACAAATGAGTCCTTTCCTCTGGGTGCTTGTTAGTTTTGTTTTGTTTTGTTTTTAATGAAGAAAAATCTCCCAGAAATAGATCTTCTGGTGTGACTTAATCAAACTTGAGCATCTGATTCAAAAGATACCTTTGAAAACTCCCCTTCATTGTGACCTACCTCTGGAAGTACCTAAGCTTCATAGGTGCTGTGGATTTTTGCCTAGTTTCTTAAGGAAGTAAGACTGATGTGATCATTCAGTATACATTTGTTTTACCTACAGATTCTCTTCAAGTACATTTTGAACTCATTATTTAGTTTCAGCCAGATTTGAAGGTGGAATGACAGTCTTAAATATATTAAATTCCACACGTTTGATGAAAATAAACAGCTGTGTAGAGGAGTAAGACTTTAATTAGGGTGCCCACTATGAGAAAGCCTGCAGCATGAGCTTAATCCTTATTAGACACTGAAGACTCCATGAGAGAGAGAAGGAGGGAATAACAAATCCCAGCTGTGGTCTCAGAAATCTCCAGTCAGAACTCATATTCTGTCAGAGAGCAGATAATCCAAGAAAGAAACCAGTTTTTGGATGGATTGCTTTCAGAAATTCTCCTTTTACTCTATTATTACTTTAGTTAATTATTTTATTCATTTGGCTCTGAAAATGCCTAAAGACTCTGTTTGATCTCTATCAGTTTCCCCCAGTTTTGAAAGAGCTGAGCAGCCCGTCCCCAACCTGAGATCTCACCCAGAGGAGACTTTCTCTCTGAAAGGGCCAGCCTGAACAGCTTTCGAAGGCCATGAGCAGCAAGATCGGGCTCTCTGGGGAGGTCAATCCAGCTGTGTCTTCCTTCAGAATGGCTCTGAGATCACCTGCCACCTCTTCCCCTTAGTGTACAACTACTGCTTGTGGTTACTGTGCTCATCTGCCAAGTGATCAACTAACCACTGCTCAGTTTGGCTTTGCCTGAAGGGCCCTCCCAAATCCTCTAACCTTCACACCCAAGACTGCTCTGGGGCAAGGATAGAGGTGCCTCTGAGGCTGTGCCAGTGTGCACTGCACGAGTTCAGAGACAAGGTAGTAGACTGTGTATGATGCTATAGACTACTGGTTCAGAGATTCACTTGAGATGACAAACACTACACTTCGATCCTTGTTCTGGGGTTGTTGGATTAAACAGTGCCGGCACCCAGGCCTCTCTTCTCATGGGTGAACATCCTTTCCTTAAGCTATGGGCTTTATATTATCTTCAGGTTTGCTCTTTAAATATCTCTCATCAGCCCCTTCTTCCTGCTTTCTGTACCTTTCTTGCATTATTTTTATATAGTGGCACACCTTCTACATAGAGGCTGCTTAGAATCCTTTCCCAAGCTAGTCTACAGCTTCCTGGTTTTGCCTTTGTATAAGGATTAAGGAGAATAATAAGTAATAAGAATTACCTCAGCATTGGAATTGACATCAAAAACTGATATCCTGCTCAGGCCTTGGAAAGAAAGAAAGAGTACAGATGTCAGTCTTCAAGAGAGAGTTCTGGTGGTGACTCCTGCCTGAGGGACAGGACTTAAGAATTATTGTTGTCATTAGCTGCATGTGTCAATTAGCTCTAGGCAGCTTCCTGCCCAGCATGCTGGTTATTTCTGAGCCCATGTTGCCTATGAGAATGCTTGTGTGACACATGGTTTGTGGTGCCATTGGAGACCAGGCTGGAGGCACTGTCAATTGGGGAAATGGAGTTGTGTGTCATGCAGGTAGGGTATAGTTATTGCACAGGGCACTCCATGGCCATCTGGGTCTGTACTGTGCCATGTTGGATCTGGATCTGTTGTTTACCCACTGCAGTGCAGAAGCACTGTAGCTCATGCCAGTTTGCCCTCTTTCTCAAGGCTGCTTCAAATTCTGGAAATAGCTGGGCAAAACTTTGCATGCTGTTGCCCCACGTGACGATGATGTACAATATCACCTATGTCAGCAACTTTTTAGGTTGCATGAGGGATCTGGAATCTCAGCAGGAGAAGGCAGCTAAGAGTTCAGCACTGTGGAATCTGGCTTTTAGTCCATTTTATTTTGAACCTAACTTTTAGTCTTCGTCATTGACCATCTGTCTTTTCATGAATTATTTTGAGTGTTCTGAAACGCCATGTTCTGTCAGTATTGGTAGTTGTATAATGACTTTAAACCTCCTGTAATTCAACCTGAAGAACGATAAATAGATTTTACTTTGGGCTGCCTTTCATTTTCAGCAAACCCAATATCTGTGGCTAACTGATTGCTGTCTGCCTATTTGCATTTTTACCTCTGAATATAATCAAGTAGGTACCATGTTCTCACTCCCTTATTGTTTCTGCTGGTGTTCTGCATTCCCACACAGGGAGAAGTCTTTGCTCTAGTACAAGTGATAACAGTGCATCCTTTTCCCTGGCACACTGCTGACTATTCAGGAATGCATGGGTCATACAGTTCTACAGCATCACCTCATAGGTCACACACGCACAGAGGCTCTGCGAGGTGCTGAGCTCCTTTAGTTCCTGCAGGAGCCCTGGTATTAAAATTTGACTAGGATGGGGAGCTGGCACTTCAATAGAGCACCCCAGGGTAAATAATGATCACCAAGACCACAAGTATGTGGCTTTTCAAACCTCTTCTGGATAATGTGAGAGGCTGATGAATGTAATCTTTTTCTCTTTAATGTTCAACCATCCTTGGCATAAAAATCTTCTCAGGCCTATGGCATCATGGAGGTGTGTGACTCAGAACAGTGAATAGCATAAAAAAATACGAAGTTCACAACTTTTTTTTTTATGCATTCATGCAGAGGAGGTACCTTTAGATTCCTCTGGCGGCTGGTGAAATCTAAACATAAAACAGTTCCCGTCTTTGATAAAATCAAATATCAGACTCCTGAACTGAGATCAGACTCAGCAGTGGAACATTTAGATGTAGGCACACACAACTTTGTTTGTTGTAAGTTTTCTCCCAGGAAAAAGGAAATTATCAGTGTTCTCAAACTAAGCACAGATTTTAATTGCTTAGTTATTTGCCAGGAGGTAGTAGTCACTAATATGTGAATGCACTGTACAAATTACTTCCGTAAAGTAAACTGGTATTTTTACAGGAACGTGAATGAGATGCTCAAACTGCATTTGAATAGAATTGGAGCAGCTGACTCTCAAATCCCTTGTGAAAAGCATGGACATAGACTATTACCTCTGTACCAGAGCATGTTGTGAACAGTAAGGATTGGGCTTTTTTTCAGAACCTGAATGCCGTTAAGTTTGAGCCATTTCCCATTCTGTGACAGCAAAACAGATTAATTGTATCTCAGGCTCCATTTTCAGTATGTTTGTCACCAGATTGGGTGAATAGGATCGTAATCCTTCTATTCAGCTGAACTGCAGCTTACTGCATGACCTTTTCAACAAATGTATTTTAATTAGCTGTATGTTCACCTTCTTCCTACTGCTGAAAGCAGGAAAAATGGATTATCGACAGTATGGGGTATTATATATTTAACCTTTTAGGCTGAGAATTTGGGTTGGAGTGAAACCAATCTGTAAGGACAGCTACCAATATTGTACAGGTCAAACTGTGGCTAATTCGCAGCTTAATTTTATACATGCAGGTGTATACGGTGCACATCTCTGGAGCCACCAAATGTCTGTGGTAATTAAATAGCCTTTGGAGTTTTCTGTCCTTCCCTGATTCTTCTTTTTCCCCTTTTCTATGGCAGCCTCAAGCTCTGCATGTAAAGGGCACAACAAAGGCTCCTGGTATGTGATTTGTGCAGTGGTGAGGCAATACATAAAATGCTTACCCATCTGCAAGGTTGTCTAATTCCAGCCCGTCAGTAGTGTACAGCCAGGCGCAGGGCCAGCTTCTGGCCAGGGAGGGGGCTGATTGGAAAGACAGTACTTCAGGACACACTCCAAACAGAACTAATCCATTTTTTTTACTAAAATGGGAGGGAATCCCAGAGGAGAGGCCATATTCTACTGCTGGAGCGTTGGCCAACTGCTTCCTCTTCAATCTGCAGTTTCAAAAGGCTTCAAAGACTTCGTTTTAAAATATAAAAGGATGTTGTTATATCCCTACCCACTGAGGTATTTTGTGTATTTGGCCATGGCTTTCTATAAATGTTACAGACATCCTCACTTGAGGATAGTGGATCTTACCCACCTCTGTTCACCATGGCATCCTGCTGGAAGGGACCCTGGCGTGAGTCACAGGCAGCCAAGGACTCTCTCAACTTTTTTGCCCCAGAATTGCTATTTTGACCTTGGGACATCACACCACCTCTCTGACTTTCCCTCCCACCTTTCATCTGCCTTGTCAGTTCATAGCATAGGCTTTTGCAGGAGACAGGTTACCTTTACCTGTGTGTCTGTGTGCTGCCTACCAAAATGTTGCTGCATGCAATATAGCTGGTGTGGTGCAAATGCATTGTCAGTGCTAATCCAGGACAAACAAGGGAGGAGGTCTGAGTGGTTTGACTTCACCAAAGAGAGAGTTCATATGAAAAATACAGCATTACATGACAGTTTTCTCTTTTCAGTCCTCTGCATTTCCACACCTTGACCTAAGTTACTGTACCAGAGCCCACCCTGGCTGCTCAGAGGTTTGGTAGCTGTGCTGCAGTCAGGCTGAGCTGGGAGGGGAGACGCCAGCCCACACACTGGGGTGGGCAGTGCAGCCACGGCACTGCATGCAGCCCTGGACAGCCATGGAAAATGAGGTACTCGCAGCCATGGTTGCTCAAAGCACAATTTGGACCCCAGTAGAGGGGACTGTGAATAGCTTCTGGTTTTCAGGAAACATAAGTGACAAGCTATCAACCCCAGCAATTGGTTTCTATCAGCTTATATTGGTTACATTTTCAAAGCTATGTTCAAAAGGAAAAGGGCAGGAAACATAATGCTTCAATGATACTGCCATTTGCTAGATTCCCTTAATAAGCCAGCTGTGAATAGATGAAATTGCTTTGTGAACCTGCTGCATGAAGCACATGTTCCTTGTAGCTTTCTCATGCAGAGGAATAGCTGCTGAGGTTAGAAAATGTCCCGTGGATCAGCAGAGCAATTCTGCCACAAATACCCCAAGTCAAAGTAACTCCTTTGGAAGGGTGCAAAGGAGGAGTGCATACAATGAGGTCATTTTGACCTCTCTCTAGCCAGACGCATGCACCTATAGCAACAATGAGGGCAGGAGGCTAACCCAGATAAGGGAGAACAAAATAAGTGCCAGTTTGATATACGAGTACGTACCAAGCTTTAAGCCTGGCTCCTGCCCTTTTCTGTGTGTAATAAATGAAATGACCTTCCAGTTAAAGTGTAAGAGATTGGAAAAGACAAAGCAGAGCAGCGAGGCCCTTCTTCCCAGTGTATACTCGCATTAGAATTCTGCTCTCACACTCTTGCAAAGGAAAACTGTAGCTTGAAGAGAAAACAACATAGCATTAAGCCATCCTGGTGTCAAATATTGTAAAAGAAAACAGTTAACGACACTGCATTCTCATTACCAGCTTTGGGTATAATAGCCTTCCTCCCTCAATACCAAACAGGATTTCTTAGTGCTCTTTTGTGCTTAAGTCTCCAACTTGGCAATTTCACCCGGCCCGCTGCTCATAAACTGTAACTCCTTTGTCATTCCCAGGTATTTTCTGTGGTTTTTGCTTTTATTGTGACTTGAAACTATTCTATGACCGAGTTCTATTGTTGTTCTGTGTACAGTGGGTAATGAAACACCTTTATCTGCATCTTTTGGTTCTTTCTTTTATTCTCCCAGCTTAATGACATTACTGTGAGCACCACTGGGACTGTTATGCAGATGTACTGCATACCGGAGAAGTTGCTGCTTCAGGATAAGCCATTACTTTTTGTTGCCCCCACAGGCCTGGGAAAGATAGCTATTACAAACAACTTCCTGCGACAGTTACCACATGAAAAATATGTTTTATGTCAAATTAACTTCTCAGCACAGGTCTCAGCTAATCATACCCAGGGCATCTTCCTAACGAAACTCGAAAGGTACCCAGAGTTTTAATTAAAATCAAATATGTAATTGTGCTTATTTTACTCCACAGAGATTATCCACAAAATAATATGAAATGCTCTCCTTACATTTCTGACAGAATAAATGAAAGCTGATTTGTTTCTCCATGTAATGTTTATTACCAGGGAAACTACACTTTAATTGACGTTGACAAATATTCTGATTTATGGGGTATATAGAACAGCACAGAGTCCAGAAATCACGTCTACTTAACTTGATCTTCTTAGCTGTTTTTGCTTTAGGAGAATGAATCAGCTGTCCCTGGATATTCTTCAGTCTAAAGCATATTAAAGGGAATCACCAGATTGGGTCCCAACTAGTAAAGAGAGCCATCTGTTAGGGAAAGATCTGAGCAGTAGGCTATATATGGTACTCGCCAACACATGGAGGGCAAAAAGATCAACTGGAAGAATGGCAGCATCCAGGGGATTATATCTAGAAAATGGCTAGCTCTCCAGCATGTAAATCATGCATTTTTAATTCATCACATGGCAGACAAACAAGTCAAACATTAATTGGCATGATAAAAGGGAGCTCATACCGTATTCTGCACCTTTCAGTACAGAAAGCCTTGCTCACCAGCCAGCCTAGGCAAAACTTGAAACTTTGTATTTGCAAGCACCAGAAACAAGATCTGTGGGCAACATCACGCATCAATTAATGCATAAATAAATAAATATTAGTAACGAAAAAGTGCTGAAAGTGCTCAGTGTGAGCATGGGTTGTTAAGAACATTATAGATTATATTTTTACTGTTAAAACTTACTGTAATAATTGCAGCTTCCTGAGCAAACAAAACTAAGAATTTGACTCAGCTATAACATAAATAGTTCAACTACGTAAGGAATACATTTTTATGCACACTGGAGTTTCATAAATGCTGTTATGAAAACTGACAGACTCTAGTGAATGGAGAAATATATCCTACCAACAGTACAAAGGACTAGAAAATGTAGAAAATGTCGAAAGTGCCATGAGGGTCTTTGCTGAGGTCCTCACAAGTCATGATCCCTTTCATCTCTGGATGGTCAAGATAAAACCACTTGCTCAATATATTTTTGTTTTATATTTATATTTTTCTTTAAGTTTTGTTTTCAAACTTCTGTCATCAAAGAGAACGTTAATGTAGTCTAGGCAGAAGATTTGGAATAACTAGACATCCAAAAATGATCAGGCCCTATCCTGGCAACGTCACCATAACCTTGTGCTCTCTGAGTTAGGCAGATGCATTGTTGTGCTGGTTTTGGCTGAGGTAGAGTTAATTTTCTTCCTAGTAGCAGCTATAGTACTGAGTTTTGGATTTAGGATGACAACAATGTTGATAACACACTGATGTTTTAGTGTTGCTGAGCAGTGCTTACACTAAGTCAAGGACTTTTCAGCTTCTCATACTGCCCTGCCAGTGAGGAGGCTGGAGGTGCACAAGAAGCTGGGAGGGGACACAGCCAGGACAGCTGAGCCACACTGGCCAAAGGGATATTCCATACCATAGGACATCATGCTGAACAAAAAAATGGGGAGGTTGGCTGAGGGGGGTGGGGCCGCTGCTGGGGAGCTGGCTGGGCATCGGTCAGTGGGTGGTGAGCAACTGCATTGTGCATCACTTGTTTTGTATAGTCTTTTATCATTATTATTAGTTTCCCTTCCTTTTCTTTCCTATTAAATTGTCTGTATCTCAACCCAGGAGTTTTATCTTTTTTTCCAATACTCTCCCCTGTCCCACTGCAGGGGGAGTGAGCGAAGAGCTGTGTGGTGTTTAGCTGCCTGCTGGGTTAAACCACGACAGTCCTTTTCAGTGCCCAATGTGGGGCTCGAGGGATTTGAGATAGCGACAGATTTGATTGGAATGTGCTAGATCGGATTTATAGCTGTTATTGCTGTTTAGCTATTATTAATCGTCAGGCTTCTGTGCTTGCCATGGGGCTTGCTTGCCTTACTGTATATTAGAGTCTAGTGCTCGTTAGTGGCTGCTTTTTGCTTTTGCTGCTTGCTGTAGTGCTGTACTGCTTATCATCTTACTCTGCTGTGCCTGGGAACATTTTGATAACAGCAATGGCCACGCACCTGGGCTGGCAGAGGACCAGGACATCACTGCTGTTTCTGTGCTGCTGTAATGGACAGGCTGGAACTCCATTGTGAACTTGAGTCCAAGTGACTGTGACCTGTGGATGAGTCCATGCAGGAGCAGGACACCCTGAAGTGTCTGTGGCCATGGATAAGCCCATGCCAGAGCAGGTACATCTTGAAGTGTCTGTGGCCTGGGTTAAGTCTGTGCCACAGCAGGTATACCTCTGAAGGGATTGTGGCCCAAGGATAAGTCCACACTGCAGAAGGTACACCTTGAAGCATCAGTGGCTGTTCATGAGGTCATGCTGGAGCACCTCAAAGTGTGTGGCCATGTATAAGCCCATGACAGAGCAGGTACACCCCTGGAGGTACTGCAGCCATGGGTAAGGCCATGCTGGAGCAGGTTTACTTCTGAAGGGACTGTGGTTGTGGGTAAGGCCACACTGGAGCAGGTAGATCTCTGAAGGCATTGTGGCCCATGGAGAAGGCCAGGCTGGAACAAGTGCACCTCAAACCAAGTCTTGCTGTGGATAAGTCTATGCTGCAGCAGGTATACCTCTGGAGAGACTGTGGCTCATAGAAAAGGCTCCACTTGGAGCAGATACACCCCTAAGGGACTGCAGTCTGTGGATAAGTCCAAGCTGGAGTAGGGGCAAGGAGAGGAGTTCATTGCAATGTTAAACCCTATAACCTGGCACAAAGGGGCCAGGGGTGGAGACTGTAATGGATATTCCTTTAAATTGTTGTAAACCATGATTTGAGTTGCATGTTATAGGAATTCCTATAGCAGGAACCACCTGAACCAATGGAGGAGAAGCCTTACAAGAAGTAGTGCAAGTGCAGCAGTGACCTGACCTGAGCTGGCTTTGGTGCCCAGTAATTCCATGCAACACACACCACTCCTGTCTGGAGTGACCACCGTAACTGATGGAGCCCAAAGTCATGGACTAAATGAACTCAATGGACATTTGTGGACATTTATGGACATTTTACAGACATTTCACAGAGGTGGTTCATAGACTAAGGGAATGATATCTGTGTATTGTATCAAAGGATGGGAAGCAGGGTGGTGGTTAATGAGGATGTATGGAATAGTGTGGGACCTGAGCATGACATAAATGTTATGGCAATAACTGAAACATCCCTGTATTATCAACACTGTTTCCAGCACAAATCCAAAACATAGCCCCATACTAAAAGGACTGTTGTGGTTTAACCCAGCAGGCAGCTAAACACCACACAGCTCTTCGCTCACACCCCCTGCAGTGGGACAGGGGAGAGTATTGGAATAAAAGATAAAACTCCTGGGTTGAGATACAGACAATTTAATAGGAAAGAAAAGGAAGGGAAACTAATAATAATGATAAAAGACTATACAAAACAAGTGATGCACAATGCAGTTGCTCACCACCCACTGACCGATGCCCAGCCAGCTCCCCAGCAGCGGCCCCACCCCCCTCAGCCAACCTCCCCATTTTTTTGTTCAGCATGATGTCCTATGGTATGGAATATCCCTTTGGCCAGTGTGGCTCAGCTGTCCTGGCTGTGTCCCCTCCCAGCTTCTTGTGCACCTCCAGCCTCCTCACTGGCAGGGCAGTATGAGAAGCTGAAAAGTCCTTGACTTAGTGTAAGCACTGCTCAGCAACACTAAAACATTAGTGTGTTATCAACATTGTTGTCATCCTAAATCCAAAACTCAGTACTATAGCTGCTACTAGGAAGAAAATTAACTCTACCCCAGCCAAAACCAGCACATCTGTTTTAGCACGCACTAAAATAGGAATTTTCTCTCAAATGAGGAAAATTCTCAGGAGGTGACTGGTTTTATTTTATATAAAGTATATATGTAATGCCATGAAAAAGCCAATCCAGCTGGAGTTTATCTTATCTTAAATAATTGTATGCCAAGAAAGACTGACAAACCTTGAGATTAAAAAAAATGCCTAGTATGGACACATTAAAATACATTTTCCTCTCTTCCACTACCTCTTCCCTTGGGTCCTGTCCTCATGCTTCCCATCACACACACACTCACTGACTGCCTTGTTCGTGACCCAGCATATTCCTAAGTAAGGATGCTAACAAGATGCCTTATAGGGCTCTGGATAGGCTACCCCTGTGGGTCTGGTAATAAATACAGCACTTGAGCAGACTCTAGGAAAGTGCTAGTTCAACATAGAGGTGGTCAAAAATTGTCAATTTTTCACTACTCGCATTTTGATTTTCCAGTTCATAAAAATTATTTGAAAAGTCCATCTGTTTGGGTGATGGACTGCAGTGGAATAGCTATGAAATGAGTGAGAACATGCAGATTCTGAAAAATGTAATATACATCTGGAAAAACTGTTAAATACTTTGAAAAAAGTGCCTTTAATGCTCTTTTTAGATCTGAGCCAAAAGCTGCTGAAAAAACTGAAATGTGGTGTTCCAAAACTGTATGAAAGAAATGTATGGGTTTTTGAATGAGAAACACCAGCTACCCAGCTTAAATAGTTTTATGGACTAGATGAGGTTTATTCCCTGATTATGCCATGCCAGGATCACTTGGGGTTATTTGTTAGAGGCCAGGATCTTAGTGGTACAACTTGTAGCATAGTTTTCTAGAGTATCTTTGGCCTCCTCAACAGATGCAGATAGCGAACATTTCAGAAGCATTTACTCAGAGTGAGTGAAACTTTAATGTATGCGTCTACAAGCACTTCCTGGGAATGAAATCAAACTGCAGTACAGATGTTGCAGACCTTCATTTTAAGGTTTCCAGTTGATCACAGAGACTTGTAAAAGCAAAGAACAGAGAAACTATTCTTGTAAGAAAGGTCGTTGTAAGTATTTTATTAACTTTTTAATTGCTAAACATCTGCCACTAAATTGGAAGCCCCAGCACAAAGCATGTTGCATTTTATGTACAATCTAGTATAGTAAAAGTCAATGATGGAATGACACAGCACCCAACTTGGTCCACATGATATAGGTGGCCGTCACCTTGAGGTGGGTGCTGTGAAAGTTAAATGTGTGGAAACAGAGGTAGCAATTTAGAAAATGCAGCCTAGCTATTAAGAGAAGGCTGTGGGTGGTCATGGCATCAGGGAAACCCCCACAAAGCATCTCCAATGCCGATGCTCATGGGTGAGGATCAAGGGGAGCCCAGGCACGGTGCTGGGGTCACAGAAGTACTGGAGTAAGACAAAGGAAGCCAAATGAATACAAGTCCATCCGGACAGTCACAGGCTGAGACCAGGGAGGAGGGAGGTGGTGGTCCCAGGGAAGGGAGGAGGAGGGAGTCAGTCATACGTGATTTTCACGCAGAATGGAGGCAGCAGGAGGCTGAGACAGTGGCACACGCAGTGCACATTGTACCGTCAGCGTAACAAACACTGCCAAACTGCCTGATCAAAGAGGCGCTTAAGTTACATACAGCACAAGACAACTTTCGATTTATAAAGAGATCAGCTAAAGGAGAAACCATCCTGGATCTGTCAGAGTGATTCAGTCAGTGATTATTTCAGTGGAGTATTTGATCAAATGACTCAAACTTCCAGGCATTTTGTCAACCGGCTGAAAATGAACACCAGACGTCTGACTACATGCCTGAAGTCACGTACTGAATTAAGCAGTCAAATAAATAAGGGGACTAAGAGTTAGTGCACAGTGTGCTCTCAAAAATGAGATTTCTTTCATCCCCTGATGACAAAGATTGGACTGCCCTTCTTTGAACTAGTGGGGGAGGAAGGACACCCTGTACTTCTTAGCCTGTGTCTGCTTGGATGTAACTTGTCCAAACCTCTGCTGAAGGGCAGTGAGGGGGAGGCAAGGGCTGCAGTGTACCCTCTTCTGTGTCAGTCAAAATACTCTGGCCTGGAACATGAGATGGGGAAAGATGCTCTTCAGGGGCTGGAGAAGCAACTTCATCTTCTTCCGTGGAGCTTTTCTTCTGCTGCCTCTCTCTCAGAGCAGATTGCATTTACCCACCTGCCGGAGCAAATGTGGGTTGAGTGATTTTCGTAGTTTGATTACAGCTTCTGTTTTGAAGTTCTTTGCTTGAGCTGTTTCACCATTCCTTGGTGACCACATTTAATTAATTCTTGAAAAAAAAGATGTAGTTCTTTGCCAAGTAACTTCTCTCACAGACAAGGTCTTTTCAGGGTGTACACTTAGGCCCCTGAGTGGAAACTTAGCTGCTTGCAGCAATATTTTCCATCAGGGCATATAGGCAGGTTGCACTGTTAAGCACATCACTTCACGCCTGGTTGGGGAATGTGAAGTGCTGTACTGAAAGGCAAGGAGCGAACCAGCACTTTTCCATGCTTGTCTGCACAGCCCTCTGGTGAGCGAAGGGAACTCCAGATCCAAGTTCTCCCTGGAGAGTTAGTGATTAACGCAAACCTTTCTTGTGCTTCCTTCAGGAGAGGGATGAAGAAAAGAGACTGTCCTTACCAGCATCGCTGGGCCCATTGGGCACTGCCAGAGCTGATGTGTGCTGCTGGCCCAGATATGCAGCCTTACAAGAGATTAGAATATAGACAGAAGCTTCGTGGCAGATTTCCCCACAAGCAGAAAACCAAAAAGGTACTTTGCGAACTGAAAATGAAGTATGTCTGTCTTTGGAAAAAGGCTTTGCTTATCTAAACGTATTCCTGTGGATTTGTTTTGTGCTCCGCTTCAAGCAGGAAACAGCTTACAGGAACCCTCTGAACCTCCAATCCCCCTTTTCTTTAGATGCAAGAAAACTGCGTGAGAATCTGTGGCTATCCAGCTGTTCCACACAGAGTAAAAATGACCCGCTCTGAGTACTGCAGGCAGTTCCCTTCATTGCCAGAGAGAAGCCCCTCATAAATGGCATCCTGTTGGTATTTCTGCAGGGCTCCCTCATCCAGAAGGTTTCAGAACAGATCTTCCTCATCTGTATGAGCTACCACTTATTCCAGGCAAGAGGCCTAAGTTAAAATGGAAATTAATGTGTTTGTTAACTTCCCTCTCATTTATGTTTGTTAGCTTTTCTCTTATGCACAGTGTATATTACAATGAATTAAAAAATAATAACAGCTAATCATGGCCTGGCAGGGATTTTTAATGGATTTAATCTTTTTCTATCATGCTTACATGTAATCTCTAACATTCAGTGTTTTATGCGCTTGCTATCACTCTAGTAGTGCTTGCAGAGTGTGCCTGGAGTGCTTGCAGAATAACTGCGGGAAATACAAGCTCCCTCAAGACCAACAGGTGCTGGCTCCCACTCCCAAGCCAAGCAGCACATATCCTGTGTCTGGATGGCTGATTTAGCATGATTCACATCATAGGGGGTTTTGTTTCCCATAACCACTTCGAGGAAAGGGAGCCTTTAATGGAATGACTTACATCACATAATCGGTAGGTGGCCTGGAAACATGCTCAGGCTCGGCCCTTGAACTGCCCTTGTTGTGCTGAAGCTGACAGACTCTGCCTGCTTTTTGTCAAAATGAAAGGTGGCTACCTTTCATTGCATTGTGACATATTGCATATGAAATTATGACATTATTACACGTGAAATAGTAGAACCTGAACATTGCCTATGTGGGTATGAGTGATGTACATGTCAGCTGCGCAGGGGATCAGGACCGGCTGGGGTTCATCACTCTCCCCACACAGGTTCTGCCACTGCCTGGGGGGGACATTTAGGTTTAGCCACTCAGCTTCTTTTTATAAAGCATGAATCCATTGTAATGCTCCAAAATAGTGAGATTTGTTGGTCCGTGCAGTGCAGGAAGCACTGTTGCTATGGTAACCAGTCCTGTATCATTTTTTGTGTGTTTCTGTAATAAAAAACAATATATATATATGTGCATTACTTAGATTAGATTATTATACCTGCAAAAAGCATTGCTCAGCTTTTTACCTCAGAATCAACAGTTTAATTTCAGACTGGGTCGGTACCAAAATGATGATCATTATTATTCCAGATGCTTTTTTGGTGGCCTTTGTGAATTTACTGATGGTCCCAGCTCAATAGATAGTGACAGGTGTCTACACTATTAGTGTCTACTACAATTAGCACTAATTGGTACCTCTATTGGCAGTGGAGGTTGGCTAGGGATTTAATGGAGATGAGAGATGAACATGCTCTCTCTGTGTTCTTCCCTTCTTTCCCCAAATATAGAGCAAAACACATCTGAAACAAGTCCTCGTGGTCAAAGTAAAGAAGAGAGAAAGTTTCAATATTTATTACTTGGTTTGTTCCTGAGTGGTGGCTTAATGGAAGCATTCAATCTCTGAGACTTCCAATTTGGCACTTTTCAGGTGAAATTTTCATTACTAGCCTAATTTTTTCCAGGTGCACTTCTGCAGCTGCAATGTATTGTGCCATAATTTAGCACCTGCAGTTCTTTCTAACAGCAAGAATTTCCAACCAGGAAAACAAAGGTTGGGTCCAGCCTTGATTTAAATAAATAAAATTAAAAAAGCAACCCCTTCATGAAAAGAGCAACAACAAGCTGCTTTAAAAGAAGGTTTAATCAAGCAAAAGTGTTAGTGATACAATACTCTTTGCTGATAAGCATTAAAAAAAAAAGGAAGGAATCTTTGTGTATTGCATTTTAAAGGATTTTCTACAAGACTGTTCATTTTCTTAATTGTTACTTCCCTTTGTAGAAAAATCTCCCCCATTTGTTAATTTGTTTCTTTTCTTCTTATGCCTGACAAACAGCTCTAACCATGTTAAATTGCTTGCTTGTGATAGGGGAAAGGGTTTTTTTATTTATGCCTGTGAAGTTAGTTGAAAGTCTTAGAAACGTGAAATTTATAGCAAGTTCAAAACAGGTGAATTACAGTCCAAGTAAGTGTTGGCAGCTCTTTATCTTTTCCTTGTTTTCCATATTTAATTCCACCCTTGAAAGATGGAATATGCATCATTTCCCCATCGTCTCTCTCTGGTTCACATTGAGTGAAGTGTTTTGAATTAATTATGTTAAATTATTAATAGCTCAAGATTTGAAAACATTACAGGAATTGAGTAATGTTTTATCAGGCAGTAGCTGTATGATAATTCTGACGTTTTCATACAGTAGAGTACACTTCCAGCTGATAGGTAAAAATTATGACTATATGCTGGAAGCACTGAATTCAGTTCATTGTGAAGCATAATAAGGTAATGAACATTTAAGCTGCGCATTAGAAAAAAACCCTCCTGTTAATGAATAGACTCCAGGAGAAACAATGAAAGCAGCACTTCTTAGGTCATGTAAAATGATCTGCACAGAAATATAGAACACAAAACAGCTCCGTATTGGTAAGGACATGAGTGACATAAGAAGTCTTTCCTGCATCTAATTCCTGTGATTCTCTGATACAAAATATTATCTATCACCTCTATCTGTCAGTAATTAACTGATGGCTAACTAACAGTTCATTTTTCAGGGAAAAGGAAAATTACTGTTAACACCAGGCCCTCAAAACAAGGCATTCAGCTGCTAGAATTATTCTAGCATAAAGGGCCAAATACAAAGTTTATCTTCTGTTAAATCTCCCCGACATTTTAACTAGGGCTATAAAATAAATGGTCATCTAAATCAAGCTGTATTAATTTCAAGTATTATTTTGAACCTGTTTTATGGGACTACAGCCATCCAACACCATTTAAGGGAGAGGCGAGACAGCTGACAAAAGACCCGAGAATTAGTTCTATAATTATTTGCAGAAGGAAAATGGCTTCTTTCCACATTCAGCCCACAGTGTAGTTCTTGATACATTTCATCGGTCTCGTGTAATAAACCCTGTGGAGGAATTAAAGAGCCAGGAAATATAGGTTAGACTCACAAGACAGACACCGGCACTTAGGGCTCATTTCAGCCCCCCGCACACTTGCAGCCCACCTCTCCTGCTCCGCCTCTGGCTCCCTGGCTGCCTGCACTTCCCCAGGTGGGAGCCAGGGGACCCGGGCTCAGGGCACCCCTCCACCTGGGCAGGGATTGATGCCATTTCTCAAGAGAGGTGCCCTACCCAGGGCATTTTCCTGGGGTTGGCACAGTTCCTGTTTCGTGTACCAGGCAACAATCTATTACATGGGCTGATGAGGAATGAGAGCAGAGGGGTGCCTAACTCTCATTTAAAAGGTGGGATTTCACATTGCTTTCATACTTGCAGTCTTCTGGTGGATTAGGTCCTTGGACGGTGGGGTTGGCAGGCGGTGGCTCTGAACCTGTTCTTCTCCCGACTGTATGGAGAAACCTTGAGCCTCCCGCCTTGGGCTGTGGTTTCCATAAGAAGGCAGAGTGCCTAAAACCTGTGTGCAGCATGACCTAAATCTTCGCTGTGGATCTAGACCCATCTGAGTAACAAGCCTTAGTGTTAGAGACAAAATATGTATACATCTGTCCTCATATATCTAACCATAAAGGGTTATATTTCCTAAGGTATTTAGACATCTGTTGAGTCATGTAACTGCTAGAGTGATTTTCAAATGTACCTTAGTAGGTTTGACAGCCAGTTCTTATTTCAAAGTGTGATTTAGACAGCCAGCAAGGTTTTCAAAGCGTTTATCTATTTCTCTGAGTATTGCACATCTACTGAAAACCTAGCCCATGGTCTTTTGCAGGAAGAAGCACGATGCTATTCATATGCATCTATAACAGTAAAATACCCATTCACTGACCATTTGATAATATATTCTATAACCCTTGGCATCTGATTCAGTGCTCAGAAGGACTCCTGCAGGAACCGGGCTTCACTAAGGTGTTCTGTGTTTTCTCCAAAAGAAGCAAATGCTTTACTCCTCCTCCACCCAGTAGATTTTCAGGTTGCTTCACCACTTTCACTCTTGGTAGCTGGTATTTCAACACTGCCTCCTGTCCTTACATTGCCTGACTCTGAGGTGTTCTAGACATTTCCCTGGGACCCAGCACAACAAGTACAGCTTGAGTAGAAGTAGAACAAATGTCTTGGTTTTGACTCCTTAGCTTACCTAGTACCCACACTGGAGCACAGTATCCTTTTGCTGACAGCCCAGCCAGGTACTCTTGAGGGGGGGAAAAAAGGGGGAAATTCTTGCAAGGCCTATAATTAAAATTTCTTGTCATACTACATGCTGAAACGCAGGGTGTCATATCTCAGGCCTCTTCCATTTACGCTGTTATTTCACAGTGTCACAAGTGTTCGTGGTGTAATCAGGATACAGACTGGCAGAACTGAAGCAATCTGCTCTGTAGTTGCCTCTAGTTCAAGTTCTCATTGTCTTGTAATTAGCTGGAGTGAATGCAGCTCCCCAGCAGCACACTGTGCACTGTGACATGCTTTGGAACGAGGCACAGGGCTGGAAATAAAAGCGTTTCACTCAGGGTGCCAAAGTGCCTACTGTAGGTGCAACACCAAAATTCGCTTATTATAATCCCTCTTGCCTAATTAATTCCATTGATAGCCATTCACATTCATCAGAGTTTTGTTGACAGTCCTTAACAAAGATTTTTTCTTTTCTTTTCCTTTTTTTTTTTTGTTTAAACTGGAATCATTTTATTAGCTTGTTTACTTCAGAACAACGTGCCACCTTTGATTAAACTCCATGTGGATTTATAACTATGTCCTCCCCATGTTTCTGTGACCTTTACGGCACATCTGATAAAAATAAAAGGTCATGGATTCCAAAAGAACTGGTTCTAATAATAATGTCAGGCAGGCTCCCCTGAAAGTGTGTGATTTCCCTTCTTTCTTTCTTCTCTTCTTTTCTTCTCTTCCCCTCTCTCTCTCTTTTTTTCTGCTTTTTCAAAGTAAGATGAAAATTAACATGAATAAAATTAATGGTTTAATTTTGCAGGAGAAAGAAGAGGGTTTACAGTGCTCCACTAGGGAAAAGGGCTTTTGTCTTTGTTGATGACCTAAACATGCCTGCCAAGGAGAAATATGGTGCCCAGCCTCCCATTGAACTGCTGCAGCAATGGATTGACCATGGCTACTGGTTTGACAGGTGCAATAAATATTAATTAGTGTGCTTGGCTACAGAGGAGTAATGATATACACTGTTTCTCTGAAGCGTTAAATTGTAGTGTTAGTCTTTTATAATTCCTCATCTTCTCAGTCACAACAGGAAAACACTCCGAGTTACATGACTCCCTGTATAGGAAAAGGAATAAAGGCTTATATGTTGCAGTGAATTACAGCATGAGAAAAGCAAGCCTACGTGGGAGAGAGGCACAACACGCATTTTCGTGTTTTTGAGAAAACATCAGCAGTATTTAAGCCAACACAAAACAGTTTCAAATAAATTTTTAGTTCTTGGTTGTTAAGGACTCAAGCAAAATCATTTGTCTTTAGCAAATGACTTTGAGGTTAAAATGCAGTTGAAGATGGTTTTCTAACATGCAGTCAGTGTTTAGAGGAAGAGTGTGTAACAGACTCAGGCACTTTTCTGCATGATTCATGTTAATACTTGTTGTTAGAAAGACTTCAATTTCTCCCTTGTTTATGTCTCATACATCTAAATTTAAGTTTCTGTTGTTTAAAAGCAAACCTAATTAATCTGCAGTTTTAAAAAAATCTAGATTTGAACAGGAAAAGTAAAATAGCACCGAACCATGGAGGCTCTATTGCAGTGCTCAATTATTAGATAAATGTAACCACACTTTATGATACACTTAATTATATACGCTTAGGGTATAAAGCAGCTACACTTTTACCAAAAGAATGGGCCATTAATTAAGAACTGGTACTTCTTGTATGTTTTATTATTATTATGGTTCACAATTATTCTTAAACTAGTCATTACACGCATTACTGTACTGAAGATCTTGTTTTCTAGTAATAGGTGTTTAACATTGTATTACAACTTTACATGGCAGTCTCAGCCTATGTTCCCTCTGTGCTTTTCAAAAGAGAGGCATGAAAGTTGGCAGGTAGTGTCTGCATTTCAATTGGAACTCCTACCTTTCTCTTTACCCTTAACCAAATAAAATAAAGGCTTCAGCTTTTCTGTAGTACAATACAAAAGAGCAAGGAAATAAAAGAGGAGAAATGTGGGTGTTTTCAAGTCTGATGTTTTCTCAAAACTACAGAATATTTCTTAATATTTTCAAAGTGAAATTGCACTAGAAGCTTAAAGCATTAGGTAGAATCTTTTTATCACTTTCTACTGAACTTAGGAAACAGTAATTGAAATGCGTGTAATTTTCCTGCTCCAAAATTCCTCATTTTCTAACAAATACAGCAGAGTTTCTTTCCTTTTAGGAACAATAAGGCTTTTCATTGTCAGAAATGTTCAGACTACCCTACTCTGTATAAACCATGAGATGGAGGTTGGGAAGAAGCAGGTGGGGACAATGAGAAAACAAACTCATGCCATTTTAAATACAAAGGTTTCGCTCCTATATATACTCAGAATTACTTCTGCTTGTGGGTGCAGCTTGTCACTTGCCAGCCTGTCTGGATGAGCAATATACACAGAAAGAACAATTCGAGGAAGACGGTCTTCACTGGATAAACAACAAAGCATTAGTTACCTGGAAGGCAAGAATACTGGCATGTTTTTTCCCCCAATGACAGTCTATAACAAGCAAATATTTGCTGATAATGTCTGACAATATAGCCACAGGAAGAAGCAGCTGAGGTAATTCGAGGTAGTATCCTTTACTGTCAGAGGGATCCATGGCTTTCTAAGGTGATTAAACTGTTGGCGGCAAAGCCATTGAGGATGCTAAATAGGAAAGATTTGCTAGTAAAAGACCCACTACTGTCTCAGAGCCTGCTTTCTGTCACACTATCTGTGTGGTTACTTCAGACAACGAAAATGGTTCCTGATTTCATGCAGGTAGGAAGTCCCAAGGAAATCATGATCTTGCGTTTCCATTGTCTGTCAGCCCCTCCTCCCCAACAACTTGTGAACAAGTTCTGACACAGCTATTGCAGTTTCAGAGATGTAAAAGCATCCTAAACACACAAGGTGTGACCCCAGCGAGGGAAGAAGAGGAGTCGTGTGGAGGCAGGCCCAACGTGTAGTGTGCTGTGGAGTATTGGTGTGGGAGGGCTATGGGGGACGTGCTATGGAACCTGAAGCTGTAGTGCTGTGTGAAGGGGTGAAAGATCCTTTGGTTTCCCAGTCCATGAAACAAGTTCTTTTTTATAGTAAATAATCAAGAGAGCTTTGCAACTACTTGCCTGGACAATCTTCTTCATGGCATATTTTCATTTCTCTGCTGGTCTAAGGCATTCTATAAATTTCAGTCCCCTAAAGACCTTCCTCCAGACTGCTGGAGCCCAATATACCAAGCTCTGCACTCAGACTACCTTGAACATGCCCAAATATCTGCATCCGAGGGAAAAGCAGATGGTGTAAACTCATTCATACCAGAATTATCCTACATGAAGGCTCCTCAAAGAATTCCCAGCTGGATATGAGTATCTCCATCACCTTTGCGCTACCTGAGCAGAGCAAAGGAGCAGGAGCCATGAGCTAATATCTGACCTCTGGAGTAGCTCCATCTGGCAGAAAACCACAGTTGAGGGTCCTTTGGTGAGGCTCCCCTCATGACATGAGGAGCACAGCACCCTTTAAAGGGGATCATGAACTGCCAGAACAAAGTAACAAACAAGACTCACTTTCTTACAATTAAAGCTGTTATGACTTTTAATCTCCTTTCTGGGAATTTGTTTAAAACCTGTTGCGAACCCACAAGGTATACTTGTGTTTGCTCATCTAGGTTTATTTGTTTGCGTCTGTGTGTATCGCACTCAGGTCTACTGGGGGTATGTCTTGAAAATGCTAATGAAATGCTTTGACGAACATGTAGATGCCCTGTGCAAACGAGCTGTGGGAGGGGAAATCCCAGGTGCAGTAATGAGGGAAGGAAGATGTAAGCTTAGTTTTGGATGAGGAAGCCTCGCTGGCTAGAGCCCCACGCATTGCCAGCAGAAGACAGGTGTGCTCCACAGGAGAAGCAGAATAAATCTGATTCTGAGCAGTATCATCATCATTTTATATCCACAGCGTGTTCATCCCCGTGTTCATTTGTGTATCTGTTGCATACTTTGGTCTTTGTACTCCAGCAAGCCTTAAGTTATGTAAGCAGTTGCACGTCTACAGCTAATAGACCATATGTCACAAAATGGCTCTGAGGTGGCAAACTAAGGATGTGCTCAACATGAAGCAGAAAGCTTAACTGTACTAGGAGTGGAGAAATGGAGGGTACGTGTAGCAATAAAAAGGAGCAAATCCTGCCTTAAGATACATACTGTGAGGCAGGTAGCTTTGCCCATGATGATACCCTGTTATTTCCTGATGCTAGGAAAAGAAAGAAGAATTACCACTTGTGTGAATCTCTCTCTCTCTCTCTTCCTCTCTCCCTTGCCCTCCTCCCCATACATGGCCATTGATTGCTTTATTTATGAATACTTTCCTGAGGAAAGACTGTATTAAAAAGGTTAATTTTAAATGCCGTACAGCTTAGTCTGATTTCTTTCAGAAGTAGGTCCTACAACCAGTGCTTGACCAGACAGTCTTGTGTCAATTTACGTTGCTTTAAAACTATGGCTTTTCAGTGGTGCAATTCTAGTGATCAATGAGAAACTTAGCGGATATGTTTCTTAGATGGATGAGTCCTGATTTTGGAAGCTTTTTCATTAAGCAGGACTTGGCCTTTGAACTTGGTGTGAAGGAATGTGTAATCAGAGAATTTTATAAAGAAGGATGAGATGTGTTCACTTAGCCCTTTGCAGATCATATAGGTGGTTGAACTACTGGGCTGGTTCACTCAACCCATCTGAGACAGTTGTGTTCAGCTCCAGGTAGAGTAAGAATCTGTGGTCCCTCCCAGGGCAGGCAAACAGATCAACAGCAGTTCTTGCTGGGGACGAGCAAATGAAACTATGTCTATGTCGGGCAGGCAAAGACAACAGAAGGCTTTCCTCACGACTCTTCTTCCATGCAGGTATCCCATAAGACCTAGAAGATATTACATGTTTGACAAAGGTCAGGATTCTGGCACATTTTGTGTAGTATTTTCTATTCCTGTAAATATCACACAAGTTTCCTGGATTAATCAAGAACCAGCTGCTTCATCTGTCCACTACTTGCTTCTAACCACTTTAAGGAGAAAGACACATGCACATATATATATTTCTCTCTCTCTCTTTACTTTCATATATATGTATGTATGTATGAATATATATAAATATAGTTAATATAATATCATACAGATAGCAAGTAGATCTATGGATTTTTATGCTATTTTATGTAGACATGAACACAGTAGGGAAGCAGCCCATCATGCGGGCCTTTCCATCATAACAGTTGTTCATCAAATCAGCATCTTTTCTTTCACTTATCTCCTTGTGAAAAGTCTCTGCCTCCTCCATGCCCATCGCTCAAGAATCCTGTGACTTTGTGTTTGAACTCTGAAGACAGCAGCAGATTCTAGCCCAGTATCGCTGCAGGCTGGTTTTTTTGCAAGGGATTGAAAAATCCTAACTCACCAGCCGTGCTGGATGAGGACACGAGGTCTAGAGCATTACAGTTTGCATTACAGACCTGTGCAACCGTACTCTGAAGAGTCAGGCAAGTGCCACACTGCACTGGTGTCAGTTGTGAGCCTAAGGGCTGACTGCCTGGGCTGGCCCCACTGTTGCTCACTTGAAGTAGCTTGAAGCTACTGGAAGGGCAGTCATGGCAACACAGGGCTTTGCATGTGCTTTGCATGAGCTGCAAATCCTGCCTGAAAATCTGTGCAAATGTTTAGTTGTCTGTGCCAGTTTGTTGTCTGTGATGCTTGTGCTGTCCCAGTTAAATAGTGTTACTCAAGCTAACTCATTTAATATGGGTTCAAGCATGTCTCTGGAGACTGTAGTCACAGCAGTGTCTGTGAAGCAAGGAATCCTAACGATGTACACATCTGGGGTTTGGGGTTTCAGTTCTGCTAATGAACAAAAAAGGTCATGAAATGTGGAAAACTTGGGTGGAGGTTGGCTGACTTCTCTGCAACTTTTCATCTCCTACCTCCTGTCTCTGTACTCATGGTTCCTCTGTTCCTACCCTGTCAATTTCCCCCCTTGTTTCCTTTCCAACTTCTATTTTTTAAACATGAACCCCGAGTCACACTTTTTTGATTTTAGAGATAACATTTCATATTCTTCTATCACAGGTGGTTCTGAGAAGTCATAGACATGTGAAACCAACAACATTTGGTCCCCGGCAATTGTTCCTACCTTCTCCAGGCTGAACTCAGCCCAAAGTGTTAAATCCCCAATGCAGACAGAGAAAATGAGTTGAGCTACCTGCAAAAGGACTGTTGCAAATGGTTTGGCTTCTCCATAGGGCACTGGGGGCAGGCACAGAAGGAGAAGAGAAAACATCTTCCCCTTACTCTTCACATGATAGATGGTATGAATCTTGCTACAGCAATAAAATATTCTGGCAGCATCTGAAGATGCATTACAGAGTGTGTCATTTATTATTCCTTCATACAGTCATACTTATCATGAGATTATAAAGTTAAATTTATGTATATCATATTTTGAAAATTACCAGCACCAACTGTGTGGGCTATTTATACTTGATCTATTAATGAGAGAACTCACTTGGCAGGCACAAAATATGAAAAGAAAAATAAGTTTCAGTCCTTTCTTGGATTCTAGATTTTGGGGGGTATTTACATGTAGAAACGTTTCAGAGTTTTAATCTTTTTAATCCCCCATCATCTAACACGTTATCTTAGAAAGGTGGGAGAGAAGAGAACACAGTTCTTCTGATGATCCCCGCCCCCCCCCCCCCCCCCACACTTAGAAAGTTGGTCCAAACTGTACAAAGGACAGGAAAGGGGAGACAAGATTCATCTCAGAAAACCCTTTCTTTCTCATGATTTGTACCTCGCCATTGCGCTTGCAAAGTCTTTGTGTACATCGCACAGAACACCTCAAAGAGGGAACCATATAATGGAAACAGCCACATCTCTGTGGACTCCTTAACTGGTGATTTACAGGAGGTTTGGATGTTCTTGTCCATCACTGCCTACCATGGTAGAGCTTATATAGACCATATGAGATTTAGCTCCATGTTTTTCTTCTGCCCCTCTTCTCAGTGGCCTTATCCCACACAAATCTTTCCTTATATGATGCCAGATGACAGTCTTTCTATGTGCTGTCCTGGTTCATTCTTCAGATAGGCAGTTACTGACTGTTTCTTCCCCTCAAATGCAGCCTCAAAAGGGCCCCTTGGTCCTTCACACACTCAGTGCAAAACTTTCCATGGAGCCTAGGCAAGGATCCTGGCTGTGTCTCTCCTCTTGCTGTCAAATTCTTTCAGTTTCTGTAACATATTATACCCACTACTTCTTGAACGATAGCTCCTTCCCACTATATCTTACCATCCCTCCATGGTTTGCAAACACAGACTCCTGGAGGTCACCAATGAATGAACAGAGTTTAAAAGTTATCTATAAAATCCAGAACTGTTTTTTCTGAAATGGTGGTTTCAAAAGTGTCAGTCTAACATTTTGGGAGTGCTGCTATTTCTACTTCTTACATCAGTGCTTTTGGAAAACAGCATATGCGTTTAACAGAAAGTTGAGATATGCAAACAAGACCATATCTTTGGCCCTATCACAATTATTTTAGTTCTATTACTCACTGAATAAAACCATCAGTGGCAGACATTTCTAACAGCAAACAAAGTTCTTGCCAAGAAATCAAGGTGGTTTTTTTTCAAGAAATAAGGACTTTTTAAAAGAAATTTAAACCAGTCCTGATAAACAACAGAATTCACTAAAATGAATAGATGGGAAATTTTTAATAAACCTTTTCTATTGAAAATTCTGAAACGTAACTAGTATTATTTGACTTTGGTTTATATTATGATTTTATTCTGTTTAATTTTTTTAAACAAAATGCTCTATATTCACATACTCTATTATTGTTCTAGTAATACCTGCTGGTTTATTTCTCAGTCAGAAGTGCTCCTAAACTCAATAGTATAATTATATGTATAGCCTATACCCATCATGCAACTCACATTTTGAGTCAGGGCCTTGTTTACCTTCTCCAGTATGTTTTCATCTTCAGCTTGGGCACATTTCAGAGACAAAGAAGGGGACTGACTATGGAGAAATGTTACACTTTGATAATTTTCTGTTGAAATGAAGCATTCTTGGTCAGAGGGTAGCCAGCTTAAAAAAGCCAGTCCACGTATAGCCTCATAATGTGCTGGGGGATTTGAACGAGCCTTCCTAGGGATGAAGGAGCCCAATGGGAAGCCGTGAAGGACAGGTTTATTTCACAGCCCAAGAAGAGAAGGAGGCAGGAGGAGCCCCAAGGATGGAGGAGAAGGTGGCTCGTGAATACTTTAAAGACTCTGACACTTCAGATTGGTAAGGAAACTGAGCTTGGGAAAAGCAAGTAGAAGTCTGACTATTTTGCATGTATTTATTTATTTATTGTGCAGTCTTGATGTGTAAGAGCAGTGGGGTTAGAAACCTCTGCAAATCCTGTTGGACTTTTTGATTATTGCAAATTTGTGGAGAACTAAATGGCAAATCAAAAAGCCTGCAAGTCTTGAACACTGGTAAAATCTTGAGCTAAGCAGTGAAGAGGCTATCAGTGGCCCCGAGAGCATGGCAGTCACACCCCCGGTCCCTACCTCTGTAAGGGGCAAAAGGGAGCCTGTGCAGAGGGAGCCTGACAAGGAATCAGAAGACAAGGAGTTGCCAAGCACAGTCAAAGCAGGATTAAACATTTCCATTAATTTTATTTGTAAATTCTCCCCAGCTGTTAATAGTAATTTTCAGGGGAGTAGGAGTTGCCCGACAAACAAACACTGACGATTGGGAATCTTCCGTGTCAGTAAAGAAAACAATATTGCTCTCTCACCCCCATTCAGATTTTGCTGCCCCTCTCTTGCTGCTCTCTGCCTCTTGCTCCAGTAGGTTGGGGTGACACTCAGACTGTCAGTGGCATCAGACAGCACCGCTTTGCAGATCACAGCGGTGACCCTCTGTCTTCTGCTTTTTTCCATGTGTGAATGGAGCTGTGCGATTCTCTCACAGCAAGGCATAAAGAAGCTGAACCACCAGATGGACTGATCTAGCACCAGTCATGCTGCACTTTTGTAAGGCTCAGGCTTCATCCACTTCTGCCCCCCCATCCCACGCCCCCCCCCTTAGGGTAGTAGTTTTATGAACTGGAACAAAAATACAAAAATGTGATGAGGCTTTCAAGCCTTCTGACGCTGCAGTCCAGGCTCTTTCTTTGCCCACTGCACATTTTCGGTTGAGATTTAGGAGCAGTGATTTTGGAGAACAGAGTTTGAGATCTGTGACATGGGCACATTTTGATGACTTAAGATGGGCAACACATTGCTACTGCAGCAGCAGGGAGAAGGGTTGACAAAAGGCAAAGTTGCACTGAGCAGAGAGGAAAGAGACAGTGTGTTGACAGAATTACTGCCAAGGCTCTTTCAACAAACTAAAAGAAGCAAGCGAAACAAAAGCAGGGGAGAAGTCCTGATTTTCAAGAGGGAGCCTGCAAATTGTTAGCAAACCAGAGACTAAGTCTCTGCTATGTTAGTCTGGTGTAGCTGTGGGCACTGCTGATGGCAAAGGCACCTAAGCAAAGTTCCAGAGGAAGGAGTCAGCCCCAGCATACGAGCGGAGGGGCTAGTGCAAACACTGAAGAAATGTTGCATGTACGGACTGTCCCCTGCAACTGTTCCTGCATGTTACAAAAGAATGGCCTTTTTGGGGGAATAGTGCCCATCTCGGTGGACAAACCTGGGTAAAGCACGTTCTCCT
This sequence comes from Pelecanus crispus, assembly GCF_030463565.1. Taxonomy (NCBI): domain Eukaryota; kingdom Metazoa; phylum Chordata; class Aves; order Pelecaniformes; family Pelecanidae; genus Pelecanus; species Pelecanus crispus. The sequence goes on from NC_134643.1 coordinate 53,708,218, forward strand.
GGGGTGGTGGGTCTGCCTGTCTGGAGGCAGGAAGGAGGATTGGAGACAGCAATTTATTCCTTTACTGTTTTTCCTCTGCCTGATTGGCAGACCAGAGATTAGGCCTGTTCCAGCAATTTTTCTGAGAATGCAAATCTTAATTTGCTGTTTGTTAAATGCTTAACTAAAGTCTGAGGTCATTATTTTAAACTCAAACTGTTAGAATAAACACTGTCAGGCATCCATTTGCTTTAGAGAATAGCTCTTCCTGACAGCAGCAGAGATGCAGACAGTTACCTTTCAATACCAGGCTATGAAAAGCTCACCCCTCAGGCCAGCCCCCCCGCTTTCATTTGCAGTAAACAGCATAGCCTGTCCTTATTTTGCACTATGACTCCATTTTGCTTTCTGAGGTGCACCTGATAACAGAGGGATAGCATGGGGTGCTTTACAACTGTCCTTTAAAGAGAGTTTGTGGAGGGAGAGCAAGCAAATTCATTGGGTTCGAGGGTTTGGCAACGACATGAAAAAAAATTAAGTCATTTTTGGGTTTGATGCAGGAAGGCAGGGGTGTGGTACAAGTCAAGGACGTGCTCTTGGTTGCAGCTATGGCCCCTCCTGGTGGCAGAAGACATACAGAGACTCCTCGGTCTCCCTGTCGTTTTTTTGGTGTAATCTCTACAGATTCCTTCCCTAACGAAAACAGGAGATGTACCTTTCCATGAGGAGCTGAGTGAGCATTTTGATGCGGAGTTTGACGCTGTTCTGAAATCATATCCAAGCTGAAAAGCTTAGTAACTAAGTATCTTGCCTTCCCTGCCCGTATTGACAGCAATATGAGCCAAATCCTGTGCCAAGGATTTGCACCCCAAGGAAGTGAATGGGACTTCTGCATTTGCCTGGAAAGAAGAAAACAGCACTATGATTATACTGTTTTTCCAATAAAGATAACAAAAAGCCCTTATATGTATTCATTAAAATAATTTCTCAATGGTTTTCAGGGCTGTAAGTCCTAGCTATTAGCTATTAGTTATTTCCTACATTTAGGTCAGAATCAAGGTCTGGTTTATGTGCCATTCTATATCCAAAAGTAACTAAGAGCAAGTGTTTTGATAGGAAGGGCTAAGACTTTCGCTGTAGGCAAATGCAGCATGCCCTGCTAAGCTCTTAGCTAACTTGATATATAGCCCTGTTCAGGAAAAAGGAATTGTCACTAAATTGTTGCCTTATTTTACCCTTCAGTAGGAATAAAATTGGCCTATAAGAATGAAAAATTTTAATACATCTCTATTACAATATGCACTCCTAATTGGTATTGATCTTCCCTGTGGTACCTGAAATGCAAGAAATTATTTCAGTGAGATTTGAGCTGATTTGAGCACAAATGGGAAATGGAGAGAAAGACTGACACCAAAGGAGGTGGTGGGGAGGGGTAGGCGCTGGCAGAATGTATGGCTTCAGCAGCAAATAGAGGAAATGCTTTTTACAAAGGGAGCAAGTATAAAACAGTCTGAGATTGAAACTGTGATGATAAATAGCTTTAATAGGAGAGAAATAGAATAAAATATGGAGTAAAGAAAAATTTTAAGAGTCTCTAAAGAGGAAGGACATCTTTTCAGTGAGCTAGCTAGGTGGACAAGCTTCAGCTCATGTCCAGCAAGACTGGACGAGGTGCGGCAGCTCCCTGTTGGCAGGTCAAAGGGTCAGGAAAGGAGCCAGTGCCAGAACCCTGCCAAGAAACACCTCTGCAGGTGGCAGTGACCTACAAAGAGGTAGGATTAAAGAAATTCCTGAGCTTAATTGAAGCACATATGTCTTAGGATTTTTCTTTGGTTTGTGTTGCATTCCTTTCAGTTTATGAAGTTCAAATTATCATAAACTCCATTGTGCCAAACAAGCAGAGACACTCTCCTCTAATTCAAGCGGTGCTTGACAACCCAATGGGCTGCATACAAGATAACGTTGTTGGCTAATAATACAACCCCAAATGTATTTATCTTGCAACAGAGCACCAGGTAAGTAATTCATTAAAAAGTTGATACATACAGCTTTCTTGAAATGGAGAACAGCATTAGTTCTGAAACATAAGATCTGTAATTTACTGAAGACATTCAATGTTCTGTGGAAAGCCTGGTTAATCACAGTTTTTCAAAAGTCTAGTCCCATCCTCGTAAACACAACAGAGTAATAATGAGGCTCTCTGTCACTGTGTCATAATGGAGCAAGAAGGGCAAAACTTCATTACAGTCTTTTGACTCACCTTCCATCAATGTGAGAGAGATAAACACAGGGACCCAAAATATTCCATCAGTTTCCGGATGTGTAATCTAGTCCCTGGGTGGAAAGTTCTTCATTCTTCTTCAGCAAGTGAGGGAGAAACCACTGAGACAGTATAACCCTCAAACCTGAGCAAACTGGGCTGCATATAATTTTTCACAAAGTGCTATGCAGCTGTAATGTGCAGGTCTTAAACAACTTGGAAGAGATCCATTTTTTTTTTTGCCTGTTTAACCTTGTTTCCATGTATTCATCCACATTCTTCCACAGTTGTGCAGCTGCTTGGAAGATGGTACTCCAGTTAGAATACAGGTGCTGAGTTTTGTCTCTGAAAGCTTCCTGAGGTGAATTTGGGCACAGCCCAATGTGATATGGAATAAATTCAGTTCTCAACCTTCACTCAGTATTCAACAGCATTAGGACATGAAAGGTCTGAATTATTTGTCTTCTTTGCCAGGTAAACTTCAAACTCTCTAAATTTTTTCTGACTGATGTGAATGTAAAGGGAGTGGAAGCAATTCTGGCATGCACACTTAAAACAGAGAAATCATATTTTGCAACTCATTTTTTTGTGATGTTCCCAGGCTGCACTCAGTGAAGGTGTTTATTCAGGACCGAATTTTCATTTGCAAGATAATTGTAGCACTGTACTTTGGGATATCACCTGGGCTCTAACTCTACCAGAGCATCTTTTTTCTTCCCCCCCACCTCGCCCCCCCCCCCCCCAAAAAAAAAAAAAAAAATCAATGCAATCGCTGGCTTTGCAAGTCCTTGTTTCAGGCCGCTGACACCCAGCCAACAGAGGGAGCACTAGTTTAATTAGCAAACCCAATTTCCAGCACTGCCAATGTTGCTGCTGGCTGCACAGATAAGGAGGTCATTATGGAAAAGCTATATGAGCCTTTTCCCCTAAGAACTGGAGGAGGACAAAATGATTGCCAATGGTACAAAAAGGAAACCTACTGAGGAATCATTTTCAAGCCATTGTGTGGATTTGACAAAAAAAAAAAGGGGTGGAAGGGGGGGGGACAGACAGACACAACAAAAATATGAAGCATTACCCATTAAAACAAAAGGCACCTCCCAGGGTGCAGCCCAGTCCTGGGGTTCAGCTGCTACCCATGAACAAGCAGACCCCCCTGAGCCAGTGCAACCTTGTATTGAATCTGGGGCCATCTGTCACCTCATTTATTAGAACTGGTTAAAAAAAGATGAAATTCTTTGCAAAGAGTCCTGCTGGTGAATTTTGGCATTTTTTTCAATGAGGACTTAATTGCAAATCTTATTTATCCCGTCTACAGATCTGCCTCTCTCTGTCTACATGTTAATATGGCAGTGCACTGCTGCTGTGAGCCGGAAAACCAAGCCACACAAAGTTTTGCATGCTTCTTTGTTTTCTTCTTTCTAAAAAAGGTCTCTGGCACTGTTTTGACAGGGAGTTGTACTCAAAGATTTGATCTCCCTTAATATTTTTTTATGTTCAGGGTTTACTTGCCTGCATCTTTAAACTCAGGTTTATTCTTTCCATAGGTCTGAAGAAGAAATTAAATATGTCAAATTTATACTTATATTTTTTATATATATATATATACACACATACATATACGTGTATACATGTATCTCCTAAGAACTGTGGTTGCATGAAATTGAGAACTTTTAACAAGGCAAACTCTCTGGTCCTGAATCCTACTGTGGAAATGAATAGGGAAACTTTTCACAGAGAAGCCCCAACACTCCAGGGAGACAAATGTGCTTATGTCAAAAAGAGCCCTGCGGACACTCAGCTCTGCTTGCCTGGCTTTTTGTTTTTTTGTGGTGCAGGCCACTGCACAAAATAACCTGAGTAGGAGAATAAGGCCCTGAGATAATAAGACAACTGCAAATGGCCAACTCTAAGGAAATGTTAGGTTTTATTTGGATTTTCAGTCTTTCAGAAAAACCTTCCCTCCTGCTGATTAAAGGCTTATATCTCTGGTTTCTCTAGTGTAACATTTCCAGTCTTTCCTGGCTGGAAAGGCTGGTAGAGGCCTTAAAAATACCCGGAAAACATAAAATGAGAAGGAAAAATGGGGAAGATGCAAACAGAGGCTTTGGCAATGTAAGAAGCAACACCTAGGAACAATGAAAATAGCAGAGAAAGCCGTGGATTAATTAAAAAGATAAAGTAGTCATCACATTAAATTTTTGTTTCCTTTTATCATTTACTTCTTCAAATTGATTCCCTTTCTCTTGTGTTTTGATTACATCCATGTTTAGTCCTGTTGTCTGATCCAACTTATAGCTTCTCTGGCTTGATTGTCTAGAAATATGATCAAAGGACAGATGTTTATAACTCTGGAAAGTTTCCTTTCATACAAGTTTATTGCTCTCCTTGGAGGCCAAGGACACAGGAAATGCAGGCTTTGTCCAAGTTCACTTTATCACCAAAGGATTTCTAAGAACTGCACATGCTGACAAACACAATTTGGCTGAAATCTTGACTGACAAGCTAGAGCTGCTGTTTGATATCAGTGTACCCAGTTTCCTGCTGATAAACCTGAGCTATAATGTGGTGCTCTGAAACATCAGTATAGGTGTACTTTTAAATTTTTATTTTATTTTATTCTTAAAGTCTTCTCTTATTCCATTTCTCACCTTCCCTCTATTTCATAACAGTTTTGGGCAACAACATACATGAATGACCGAGCTGTGGCTGCTGTTTATGTAAATCTTCTTACACCTTCCCCAGAAAGGATATTTCAACATACTTTCTGGGTAGCATGTTCAGTTTGAAACAGCTAAATGTAATCCATGTGAAAATATTTTTGTGACTCTGTAAAGATGTAAGTAGAAATCTGTATTACCAAGGGGAAAAAAAAAAAAAAAAAAAAAAGGATGATTGGTGGGTGGAAGAAGTTGTTTGTAAGATGCTTTTTATATTGCTGGATCTGAGCATACTCAAAGGGATGAAATTGCAGAGCAGTTTAGAGGTCCATTTTAAGTTATGCTTCACCAGCATGTGGAGGACTGGGTTGTTGAGTGTGTCTACTCCATTATGTTGTACTTAGGAAATGGTCAAAAGCAAGGAAGGTCAAGGTTGTGTACCTGGTCTTTCAGTTTTATGCACCAACCCAATAGAAAGTAAGAACTATCGAAATCGAGGCTAGACTTGAACAAGCACTGCTGCTGCAGTGTGGGCAAATGTGAAAACACACACTTTTGTGCCAGCCACCCTTATCTCCCATCATTTCCTACTGCCAAACTCTTAGTGCTTTCTTTGGGAAAGCAAGCAGATGTGAGTGTGGAGCTCAGAATGAGTGCTAAGAAAGATTTTAGGAAATCCAGTCATAGCCTGCAAACATCTCAGATTTAGAAAAGCCTCTGTATTTGAAAAGGTTGTACACTTACATGGAAATTATTTGATATCTTGGAATTTGAAGACTGCAGACTTCTTAAAAACACATGACATCCATGTATTATTTAGGAAGCAGTGCATTCCCTAGAGCACGCACCAGCTAACTTCTTAATATGACTGAAAAAATGTTGTGAAGGAGTACCCCAGCCCTTCACCCTAGGGACTAGCTCCTCACCGAACATGGACTTTCCAAGCTGCTTTCAACTTTCATTGTTGCAATCATATCTAACTAGCCTCGTGATTTTTCCTTCTGTAAGGCTGCTTCATGAATCTTCTTTGTACCACATAAATGGCTAGTGTGAGGGGTTAGCACTCACATACACTGTTTTGTTCTTTGCCACCTCATCTGAACTCTGCCATTTCAATGGGCAGCCAGCAGTAGAAAGTTTTTGATCAAACTGAAAATCCTTGCACTTAAGTGGAGCCTGTTTTGTGAAAGCTGAGGGAATAGGCTGAGGAGTTAATACACCCACTCATCATCTAATCTTGACACTGGCTCATACAAAAGTACAAGTGAATAAAACTGCATCATTTTCTGCTAGTTTCTGGAGGTTTTAAGATCATGGGTCTTGGGATTTGCTTTGACACTCTGGCTGTCACTAGCATACTTGTGTAATTATTGTACATATTATCGATTTTGAAAGATTCATATTCTCTGCTTTTTTATTGATTGGTAAGGGGTGATTTTATTGAAGGCAGAACAAGTACCTCAAGCTATTGAAGGAACATGAAAATTAATGCAACTATGGGTACAGGAAGTCTGCTGGGTCCTTTGTGATAAAGTTGTAGACAGTCAACACTGGTAGAGAGGGAACTTTCCTTCCAGACTGTGAGGGAAACGAGAAAATCAGCTAATGATTTCAGGCAATTCTTGAAAGCCTTGGAGCTTCTAACAGTAGAAATATTATGAAAGATGCACTGACTCTTCTTTCTTTTGCTTGCCTGATTTTTAACTAGATGAGCCCAAAATATGTTCAGGTTAATGAAATTCTGCCCTTGGAACATACATTGTACAATGTAAAGTCAAAATTGCTAATGGTAGTGTAGAAATGAGGTGTTCAGTCTAGCTGCCTGTAAGCTTAATTTCATTTCACAGGTGATTACTGTGAGTCTGCTCTCTGGTTTCTGAGACAGAAATAGTCACCCATTCATTTAGCTTATAATAATAAGCAAAGTCTGTATTTGATGTTATTCAGAATTTGCTTTGAACTGTTAAATGGTCAACAGTTACCATGCAACCGAAAGGTGATAACTTCCCTGTGATTCTTTTTTAAAGGGAGAGAAATTCTTTGGTTTTAACTTAGTGATGCTGCTTGTGAAACATTCAGCTAAAGGTGTGAGCTATGAAATTGTCTCCCCTGCTGAGGACAGAGTCAACAAACACTGCAACCACGCAGCCTCTTTCAGTCACGTGTGAAACAAAACCTCTCCAGCTCTGTCAAGAGGACGTGTTCAGTGTTCAAAATAGGTTAAAATAGGAGAGAGAGCTCGTCTCATTTTTGGTAGTCCTTGCAGTGGAGCTTAGCATCATGCAATAATGCAGGAAGAGACCAGCAACATGGGAAAAAATATATCTGAAGAGAATTCGTGTCTTCAGGCAAGCTCACTGTCAAGAAAAGAAAGCAGGCACTTGCAGTTCGTAAAGGTCCGGAGGGGCCCTTTTGATGAATGAATAATGGGGCAACATCAAAAGCAGATTTCTGGAAATTATGAAACACCTGATGCAGGTCTCTCCATTTTGGAGATTTCATGATATTCAAGAGAGATTTTGTACGAAAAGTGAGCTGACACCGTATTCATAACTCACCAGTGATGAGCTATGTTCTACTGAGCAAACACACTGAAGCTGCAGGCCCTCGGCTCACCATCAAACTTGTTCACTGGCAGATCATAGAATTACAGAATGGTTTGGATTGGAAGGGACCTTCAAAGATCATCTAGTCCAACCCCCCTGCCACGGGCAGGGTCATCTTCCACTAGATCAGGTTGCTCAAAGCCCTGTCCAGCCTGGCTTTGAACACTTCCAGGGATGGGGCATCCACAGCTTCTCTGGGCAACCTGGTCCAGTGTCTCACCACCTTCATCATAAAAAATTTATTCCTTATATCCAATCTGAATCTACGCTTTCTCAGTTTAAAACCATTGCCCCTTGTTCTGTCGCTACAAATCCTAGTCAAAAGCCTTTCTCCATGTTTTCTGTAAGCCCACTATATATATTGAAAGGCAGCAATAAGGTATCCCCAGAGCCTTATCTTCTCCAAGCTGAATAACCGCAAGTCTCTCAGCCTTTCTTCACAGGAGAGATGCTCCAGCCCTCTGATTATTTTTGTGGCCCTCCTCTGGACCCACTCTAACAGGTCCATGTCCTTCTTGTGTTGGGGACCCCAGAGCTGCATGCAGTGCTCCAGCTGGGGTCTCACCAGAGCCAAGTAAAGGGGGAGAATTACCTCCCTTGACCTGCTGGCCGCAATTCTTTTGATGCAGCCCAGGGCACAGTAGGCTTTTTGGGCTCCAAGCTCATATTGCTGGCTTATACCAGCAACATTAACAATGGAGAAGCTGTTGTGAAGCTGTGATTCTTTTTTCTGGGCTTTAAATGGGAATATTCCCTGAAATTATTTTCTCTGGTATTTTCCTTTCTCCCCTCCTTCGAATCTTGCTTCTTTTCTACCTCTGCTTTTTCCTTTCCATTCATCACCTCTCCAACAACCGGGTCTCCTTTAAAGAATGGGGTCTCATTTCTTCTGCTTCTAAGGTGCAGCAGTATTTTGTGATTGTAAGGGAAGCATTTCCCTGCAATGGAAATTTGACAGATACAGGCAGACTGAGCTGCAGATATACATGGATACAGCTGTTGCTCATCCTAGTGGCTTGATGAGCTACCCCAGGTAATAGCTCTGGGATTGTGTATCACTGGGGCTTTTTAGCAAGACAATGACTTTATCACAGTGATGCCATTCTTCCAGTTGTACTTTAAGTCCTTTGTCTCATCTAGGATACGGGGGAAACAGGGTGGACCTATGACTAGAGATCCACCACAAGTATTGCCATAGAGATTAAAGGTTACCACTGTTTTGCAAAAAGGCAGTCCCTTGAGGTTAACTGTAGCTTAAGCTGTGTTCTAGACTTGATGGTTGGATAATAGGGACAGTGAAATTCCCTGGGAGTCCAGCACTGGATTCTTGGGACATCCTGGAAGATGCTCAGTCACCCATGCAACCATTGAACTAGTAGGACAACTCATCTCATCTAGCAGTCACATAGCACTAACATGACAAAGCATGCAGTAGGGCCTAGCAGGTAGCCTTCAGCTTGTGAAGTGCTACTGAAAAGCCAAGTCAATTTTATCTGTCCACAAGTAGATATGCCTTGTCTCACATGGAGCTTCTCATCCTTTTCTTTGGATGGTACTAGGTAGGCCTTAGAAATGGTTTTTGAAAAGTGCCCAGGATGTGGTGACTATCTCCAAGGTAGTATCTCAGATTCAATGACTCAGATGAATTCACCTGCTTTTCTTCTCTTTTCTGGGGGGGGGAAAGGAAAAATATTCTGAAAACCCCAAATAAAGTGTCTCTGAAAGACAGTGTAGAAGTATGGAAAAAGAAACAAGAACACACCAAAGCTGAAGCTGGGTACAAAACCAGTCAAGGGTAGTCAGAAGGGCCTGTCTGTCTCTGCCAGCAAAGCAGAAAGGGCTGACAGTGGGGAACATGGTCCTTCCAGGGCAACACCGCTGATGTGGAAGAAAGGTAATTACTACTCAATATTCATTACAGACCTAGTCTTCCTTCCTCCTAGGTATGTCAACACTGAAAAAGGGCAAGAGGAATTACTGGAAGCTGTGTTGTTTTATTAAGATATTTCACCCAATTTAATACTCTCTGGTTTTTAGTAGAAAATGAATGGCTCTGGCCAAAGTTTTCCATTTTGCACAGGTAAGTGCACTGGCATTCACAAGTGTAAGGTTCATTTGCACGGCTTAGCTGGCAACATTCATGCTCCTGGTGATTAAATCTTAGCTGTAAAACCCCTACCATTGTAGTACACTATAGCTCGTAATTGTGTCCGGGTGCGTGTGTCAAGAGCAGTCTCAGGCATGTCCATGTACTTTTCATCCTTTTATTGATTCCTTTGCACCTAAAAAGTCACAGCTGCTTCCATTTCAGGAGATGTACTATAGTTCTTCTTTTAAAACAGTATGACACAGTTCAGTAGCTGGAATGTGCTGCAGAGCTGGGACTGCTAGATAGCTTGTTTTTAATTTTCTCCACAGGAAAGAGTAATGTGTAACTTCTCAGCAGAGTAACTGTCACAAAGAAAGAGGATAGAATAAAAGGCGTATTTTGGCTCATGTTAAGATAAAACTGAAGCAAAAAAAATCTTTCTTGCAGTTCTGTCTTTATAATTCTGAAACTGAATTTATATCAAGATTTATGGTTTGAATGAGAAATCAGCCTCAGACGCTCATTGGAGACATTGAGACAATTCAAACTTTCCAAGACATTCAGTGTGTTGGCTTCTAGTATTTTGATTCAAACAGATCTCTAATTAATACTGTAAAAAATTCCTGTAAAGAAACCACTATGAGCAGAGAATGCTGATGCAAGCATAGGGAAGAATCACTAATTGGGGAAAAACTTCATTACACTTTTACATATTGCAAACTGCCTTTCGCAAATACCTGGGCAGCAATCTTAGCACTCGTGGGCAATGGCTAGGGGGGCACTCTGAAGCAATAGGAACTTGACCTCACTGCTTTTATTTGCTAAAAATGTTTGACAACTGCTTTTAGATATTCTGCTAGCATTGGAACTAGTGATTTCTTTTTAATTAAAATCTCCTAAAAACTGATGTGACAGGGTTCTCTGAAAGAAAAAAAAAAAAAAAAAGAAAAGAAAAAAAAAAGAAAAGAACTGGCAAATTAATTAACTAAACTAGAAGGTCAGTTTTAAAATCCTGCTGCAGACTAATTAAATCCTAGACACTGACATTTTTGGCTAAAAATTGCAACCATAGTAATTAGTGTTGCAGGAAATTTCCATATGCCATTGTGCCAAATGAATGAGAGTATTTCATAATTGTTCCTGTAGGACTTCTTGCAAATAGCTGGGAGGGACATGATCCTATTGTAGGAAATATGCAAAGGCATCGTAGTACTTTCATTCCAGTAATAGTAGCTCCCCAGGTCAGTTGTGTGAAGGAGGGAGAAGTCTGACAAATGTTAGGAATATTATAAATTATTACTGTAGCACTCTCTTCTTCTTGTTGCCTAACACTTTTATAAATATTGCAATTTAAAGAAACAACCACTACTGAAATAAATAGGGCAAGCTGTTAGTCAAAAGGCTGTGGATAAATGCATGCTGAATATGCAATAAAAACCACCATAGTGAACAATTTTCTATGATAAAACAAAAGGTGCTGCTAATTATTTTATTTTATTTGCATATATTTAAGTTAACTATGCAGGGAGATTCCTTTTTTTTTTTTTTTAAATCATTAACTTTTTCAGGACTGCTAAGGATTTGTTAAATGTCAGGCAGTAAAATTAAAATGTCAGTATATGACATAAGGGTCAAGTAGACTTAATAAACCCGAACTACATCATTCCACATTTATTTCCATATTTTCTTTTTCTACTGGAAAATGTGGTCAAAATGTGAAATGTTTTTCGTACAGCCCACGTGCCTTTTGGATACAATAGATTGAGTTATTCAGACCTTTCTCTTTTCAGAACATTGTGCAAACTTCACTCAAAGGGAAAAAGACTGCTCCCATCTTGAGGGGCACTGATACAAGATGATGATTTGGGTAGCTTTTTCTTTAATAAATCTGTCTCTTCAAAGAAAATTAAAATGCCAGAACAAGAAAATGACCAATTTACCCAATAATTAAAATGAGTAAAAGATAAATGACTGTTTCAGACGAGAAGCAAAAAGAGAGAGTGCTGCTGTGCTGAAGGACCAGCCTGAAGGACTGGGCAGCCTGGGGTCATAGACATTGCAAGTGCACCTGAAATGGTGCTCTCAGATGGGCCAGCTTCATCCTCTTGTTCCAGGGCGCTGCTTGTTCCTATTATGTCCCTCTTTTATTCTCCACAAAAGTGTCATGATTAGCACTCGGAAAAATAGTTGACAGTCTCCTCTGTGGTCAGCTAAACTGCAAAATGCTCAGCAGTGTCGCACCATATGAGCAGGGAGAGAAACTTTTAGAGTGTCTCCAAGCCCTGCTGGCCTAATGTCCTGAAGTCTCGCAGTTAGTCTACAGTTTCTTCTTTCAAAGACTAATGTGATGGTCTGTGACTGACTGCAGCAATCAAAGAGCATTCAGGTGCATGTAGAGAACAATTTTCTGGTTGATGTGTTCTTTCAGGTGAACTCATTCAGTAAAATGACATTTCATATTTCTCTTAGAAAATTTCAGTATTTTTTATTTTATTGCAGGTGGAGAATATATGTCTTTCAAGCTATTGTTTCAGGCTCTATGCAAACTTAAGTTGTCTCATGGTAAAACTCGGGGTGAGACTGAATAGCAGGGGGATATAATCTGGGCTCATAATTACAGAACTTCAGAGACATGCGGTCTTATAAAATTGGTCACCTGTACAGTGACCAGAGGGCAAGGGTGTTCCAAATCCTGGGTGCCCCAAGTTTTGCACAGGAACTTGAAGTCTTGAGGGATTCACACAAAGCCCGCTCCATGGGGTTTTCCAGTCCATAGTCTAGGAGCTACGCTAACAATCTTCCAATCCAGCCAATCTCCACTGAACCTCAGAGTGTTTTGGCTTTGAGGATGCTCTGCTAAAGTGATAGGCTTCCTTCTCCTTGAAGAAATGTAGTTTGGGGTAAAAAAAAAAATGTGTTGCAGTGCTAAATACTGTACAAACATACATCTAAGTAGAAATAAAGATAGAAACTGTCCTGGTTTCGGCTGGGATAGTGTTAATTTTCTTCCTAGTAGCTGGCACAGTGCTGTGTTTTGGATTTAATAGGAAAATAATGCTGATAACACACTGATGTTTTTAGTTGTTGCTGAGTACTGCTTATGCTAGTCAAGGACTTTTCAGCTTCCCATGCTCTGCCAGGTGCACAAGAGACTGGGAGGGGGCACAGCCAGAGGAGTTGATCCAAACTGACCAAAGGGCTATTCCATACCATATGACATCATGCTCAGTATATAAACTGGGGGGGGTTGGCCGGGGAGCAGCAATCGCTGCTCGGGAACTGTCTGGGTATCGGTCAGCGGGTGGTGAGCAATTGCATTGTGCATCACTTGCTTTGTATATTATTATTACTATTAATATTATATTTTTATTATTATTATTTTACTTTATTTTATTTCAATTATTAAACTGTTCTTATCTCAACCCAGGAGTGTTTCTCACTCTTACTCCTCCGATTCTCTCCCCCATCCCATCGGGGTAGGGGGAGTGAGCGAGCGGCTGCGTGGTGCTTAGTTGCTGGCTGGGGCTAAACCACGACTGAAACATAAGACTAAAATACTTGCTTGGGCCCCTCCTGAACAATGTCACAAGCCTGGGCAGGTTTTACAAATGTAATGGTACCTGTTTTTTCTGGGTGCCTCAGCAATGGTGGTCCCTTGGGGGAACTTCAGCGACAACCTCCCCCACCACCCATGAGACACATGTCCATCACATCCTCTGCTAGGTCAGTGGGACATTATCCTTCCACGAAGGAAAAGAAACACTAAGTTGTAAGGAAATTTCAAGTGTTTTGCTGTAAGGATTTCAAAATCTCAACAAAAAGGGGCTTGCAATCTGCAGGGTCACAGGAGCCCTGTATTCAGGACCAAACTGGTGATAACAGGTATTTGTCCAGTGGTAAATGTTGCTGTTAACTTAATTTAGCTGTCTGTGTAGACATCACCACTGGAATGCATTTGTGTCAGCCATTCAGGAATATTTGATTAGGGCACAGAGCAAGGAAATTTTTTTTATAGGTCTGCTGTACAACACCAGGATAGGTACCTCACATCTCAGGGGTTTATTTCCTCAGCCCTAAATGGCAATACTGATGCTAAGCCATCCCTGCACCATACACAGTATGTGCATGATTAGGGTACCTATAATGTATTTACAGGTTTGAAGTTTGGGAGTAGAAGAGGAGAAGACCGTGGGAGGGCCTTGTCATGCACAATTTGTCCTTTTGCAGCTTTCAGAGCACCACAGTATATTTTCACAAATGACCCGTTTGTATAAAGCTGTCTGAAAACATTTTCAGCATAAGTGTGTATGTAAGGCAGGCATGGTGGTATAGCCTCTGGCTTTTGAATACATATTTAAAATTGAAACAGCCTTTCAATATCTTCAAATAGCAGCAGGATGCTGGATAATTTACATTGTGCCTCATGCAAGCGGGTATATAATCCAGCACCCTGAATTTGTGCATGCCACACACCGAGTGCTAAGAAGTTACTTGTGCTTGTAGCAGGTTTGATAGGAGAGGAGAGATTGGTAAACTCACTGAGCAACAGCACTTTCTCGAGACAGAGTTCATCCTCTCTAAAGGCTTTGGAGCAGATGAAGCTGAGCTAATCATCAAGAAACCCTCTAATCTCTATCATTACTTAGGTTTTCATGTTAGGCATTGTGACAGCTTTTCCCCCTTGTCATCAGGAGGAGAAAGCAGTGGTTGGTGTTCTCTGGCGAGACCGGAGCCATTTATGGTAGGCTGAGCTTTTCCAAGTTAGTATTCAGGAGTCATACACAGTCGGTGAATGGAGACACGATCTCAAAAAGGTGTCGAGAAGGGCCTGGCACAATGGGGGGGCTTACGTCGCGTTTCTCTCGGCTGATTGTCAAACAAAGGTAGAGCTAGCCATTACTGAAATGTATTAATTTGTGGAGAAATACAAAAATAAACCAGCTAGGGTTTAGGCAGTAACTATTACAGGCAGAGAAATAATACAATAAATCACTGAAATGAAGAAATGTGGCAAGAGGCACTGAAAACTGAGAGATATTTTTGTCACTAAATTGCAGCATTAATAGTGTTTTGAAGCTTCACATTTAAATTTCCTATTTCTGACACTCAAAATGCACATTAGGAAAATGATGCTTATTTTATAGTTACTCGTTAAAAGGAAGGGGATAAATAAGATGGAGTTTTAAACTATAAATCTCTTTCATAACGAACAACTGATAAGAAAATGTGGGGCAGACACATAAATGGATAGTGAAAGAATGATTTTTAAAATTTTTTTTGTAATCTGGGGTATAAATGAGTAGCTGTCTCATCTGATCTAGGATGAGTCATTTTTAGAAGATCGGAGTATGATCCTGAATGCGGGGGATATTCATACGTTACTTGATAATGAAGAAGAAGTAGAAATAATAGAAAAGGTTATTTCTTTTCCCTTGCAATAATTCAGGCATTGCGCAATTATGTTATTTGTCTCTTCTTTACATGACTGCAATTCTACATGTATTTCCCCACCTACAGATACATCATCTTTCCCCAACTAATAAGGCATAACTTCAGATTACCTCATATAGCCTGTATGACAAATTCAAGGGAAGAATCAGAAGGAACTTACACATCACCGTGGTATTTAGTCTTATTGGAAAGGTCTTTCATGATCACCTGTGTAACTTTCCAGCACTCATTAATGGCTGCTCAGTAGCCTGCTGCTGATCAACTATTTGCATAGCATCTGCATTTATCTAATCTTTATTTATTTTTTAAAGACTGCAAAGTTACAGCTCATTTGCAGTGCTTCAGGATTTGAGTATTAAACAAAAATGCAAATACAGCAGTAAGCTCTTAATGAGATGTATCCAGCTCATTTTTTTCAGCATTAACTCCATTCCTTATCTTGTTTGAGCATCCACAGTATAAACTATTCATCAGCTCCAAAACTTCATTTTATTATATCATCAGCCACTGCCATCTATTTTACAAGTTTAAATTCTAATTGTATCCACAATAAGAATAATAATAATGTTTCAAACTGGCATTTATAGTCCTAAGGAAAATAGCTCAAATACTGTAACAAACCATCTTTTCTTCTGCACTATGGAGAGTTACCAAGCCAAAATATAATGATACACACTTCCGGCTTGGTGGTACTTGACTGCTACTTTGGACTGACTTGAAATGTGATAAAGTCACAAGATAAGGGAGATGTTAGTTCCACACACTTGTGGCTATAAAAGGACATCTGCCTGAGGCAATTTAGATGCCCTGAGGGAAATTCCTACCTTTGGAAGTGTCTGAGCATACACCACGTTTTAGCTCCTAATTTTAATCTTCTGAAGCAAATGGTATAAAACAAACTTTTGCCTCCAAGAAAAAGGAACACAATTCTCTGCTTAACACCACAGTGTGGACAAAGCCCTCAGGTCTGGGCCACTGGATCATTTGTGTTCCTGTGACAAAAGCTGTGTCTCGCCCCTGTAGCTCTTCTTAGCTTCCAGATGTGCAGCAGCCCTTCCCCAGAGCCCTCAGAGATGTTCTTCACCTCCCTCACTTTTTGGCTGGATTGCCAGGGGTAAGGAGAAGGGTGGAAAGGGAGCATGACTTCCTCTCTCTTCAATACTAATATTTATTTTTTGCCTCTCCTGAAATGTTAACTGTCCTGGAGACAACAGCCTGTGGTTCTGGTCACCCATAAATACAACTTGTCAATACCATTAGGTGTCACTGCCAAGAGCATCCATCTTTTTTCATCCCCCTGAGAGCTGTGTGAGAGTCATGGCACCTGTCAGGTGGTTTGCTGCCACTGCTGCAGAGTCACCCATGCCCAGAAGGATGACGACAAGTCTTTCATGTCTGGCTTTCTCAGCATTTCCTCTCTGATGATGTGGTCCTTTCCACCCTCTTTGGGAGATCAGGTCTGTCTCTGACCATATTGATGGTCCTTATTCTGCTGCTTTCCCCCTCCAAATCAAAAAATGAAAACCTAACTTCAGAGCCAAAAGGTACCTGAGAGTTTCACAAATGCTTCTATTGCAGCAATGACACCAGTTAAGCTTCCATGCCAAAGTCAACTCCACTGTGAGCTACAGAAACCCTTATTTTTTCCTCAGAAACTGTGCCCAAATTCATTAGGGTTCAGTTTTATCTTTAATTTTTTAATAACTCCATCCCCATTCCTCTTGTTCCCTCTGTGTCTTGTGCTTTAATCTGTGGGTTTGTACATACTGCAGTTTTGATGAACAGGCTACAAGGTGTGGGGTGCATATTGATCTGCATGCCTCATAGAAAATTTCTGTTTGCATTCATTACAAGCAAAGGTTATAAGGCTCTATAGGTTTTTCTTGCAATTTTAAAACATGTTCATATGAGTTACTGAATTTTATGCTCAGGTTGGCTTTTATTGTTAATGGGCTTATTTGGGCAACAGAGGCCAAAACTTTGTCACTGTGACAACGTTCATAGCATCTTTGGTATCTTTCTTGGGAAAGAACAAGGTTTTTCAATGTCAGGTTGTTGATCTTAAAATCCTCATGACAAAGACTTCATCAGTGCATCAGCTATAAAACTGATCATATAATATATATGGTAATATAATAATATAATAAAAATTATAACATAAGTAATACAATAAAGATGGTAATATACTACAGTTCTGGGGGTTTTAATCTTCTACATTTTCTTTGGATGCTACAATGTTTCTGAATTTTCACAGTGGAAAATTTTATAAGTGGCTTGTCTTTATTGTTAGTTCATTTGCACTAAAGAATTATCAGCCTCACAAACTTCTTTGTAGCTCCCAGTGGAACTGGTGTAATTATAAAGTTGTGCCAATTTGGCTTCTTAGCAGAAGGTATCTATTGGAAGAAAACAAATCTCTACATTAGATTCCATCATGAACAAACAAATCGTTTTAATTGGCTGCGTAATGAGATGGCCTTTTGTAAAGTACATACTTGGAAAGTTCACTGTTAAAGTGGATCTCAAGTTCTGCACAGGATGAGCATTGCAGCAAAACTAATTGTATGAAGTACAGCACAGCTATGTTTCAGCTTTCAAAATGTAGATCATTCATGTATTGTTTTTTATTATCTGTTTAGCTAATTTTAATAATTTAACAGGCTCTGAAATCCCACTATTTTACAACATTATGTACTTGTTGTTTATTTGTTTTTAAGAGAAAATGGCAAAGTGTTATACTGCAGTTATAGGTCAGCTTCATTTTAAAAGCATGTTATATTTCATTGATTCTTAAAACATAACTGATTTTAAACAGATAACTTCAGGGTTTCTGAGACATTATGTTTAGACTGCTTATTTCTACTGCAACCTTTTCTTTCTGCAGGTGGCTTTACTAATTGCACAAACTGGTATCTTTCTGGTAGCGGAGCAAGGGCAGTTCTTACCTTTGAGACTATGGGATCCATCCCCACAGTAACTTCATAACCCTCTTCAAAATTTTTCTTATTCCCCCCTTGTGGTAAGCATAGCTGGTGCCCATGCCAGCATCCAGCCCACAATGCAGCACAGCAGACGTGGCAGCACACCCACAGCGGCAAATTCCCTGGTTATCCCCAGGGTCACAGATGTGAGCATGTGCAGCTTGGGATGAGTGAAAGGAGGCTTTTAGGATATAATTAGAAGGTCCCAAAACCCTATCTGTCCTGTGATTTTGTTGGTAAGGTAAGCGGCAAGAGTTTCTTGTATAACTGTTTCAGCTGTCCTTTTCACAGTGAAGCTGAACAAAGTAGATTAGTTTGGTGTTGGAAAACAAGTTCAATAAATACAGAGCTCTTGTGCATTTGTGTGCCTGTGTGGTAGATAGCCCTTATTGGGGATTTTCTTGGCTGTCCCCAAGCTCATAGAGATGAGCCTGTGGCAACTTGGCTGGAGCTTGAAATGAGGTCACAGAGGAAAGTTAGAAGGGTCTTTACAGGATGTAAAGGAACATTTTGCCTGTTTTCCAAAGTCTAGCCACTAGATATTTTTGTCTTGTTAGGGTTACCTTTCTAATGAAAAACTCTGCTACTGTTTTGTACAACTTACTCCTTTAAACTTTGATTGTGTAAAGCATATGCATACACACACATCTGTTGAGATCCTCACCAGCTAAAAGGTATCAGCACCAGCACTGTGGTGGATAAGCATGGTCTCAGAAGACATGACCACAAAATATTTCTGAGGTAAAGGCTTAGAAATGTCTAAATAATGAAAATGTATCAAGGGAATTAAAAATGGAGTTGTACTTTTAATGCAAGTACTTCAGCTTTTAAAACATGTTCATAAGGTATCTTAACCTATCAAATTTCTCTTTTCATTATGAACAATGTATCACAAATTTTTAAACTTCTGCTTTACTCTATATTTTTTGCTACTTTTCTATGCTCACTTTTAAAACTTAGAAGACATTATCGCTTCTTGGGCTCTTTTGCCTTCTTTAGGAGGTGCTGTAGAACAACAGAAAAGCAGAAAGTGGGAAAGCTATATTTGAAAACAAGGTCTTTAAGGCAGAGATATCAGTGAAGTCCTGATCCACTGAGACACTTAAACACATATAGCTGGAAGCACATGAACGGTCCCATTAACACCAAAGAGAGTATGTGTGTGCTTAAAACTTAATTTGAAGCTTTGCTGGTTCAGAAGCATATGGTGTTCAGGTTTGGGTTTTCAGCTGTAGGCTAAGTTGATGTCAATAACAAATTGTTATTTTTCTGTGAATATTTTAGTGTCATGACAGAAATGAGATTGCTTGCTTCATACTGTTGCAGGAATTGTCTTGCAGAAAAAAACCCCGCTACTGCAATCTGCATTAGCTAGCACCTTTTTAGTAGAAAAGTCCAAGATTAGATGGGCCATAGAAATGAGCAACTTTTATGCCTTTGAAGTTGCTCCAGGTCAGCCGACAGCACACTGCTGGGTTGGTCTGGCTGCTACCTTTGTTATATTTGGCTGGTACCTTTGGTGCATTTGTTCGGGGAGGGGGGAGAAAAAGAAGTCAGTTTCCACTGCAGTGTCTTTCAAAAGCACTGTGTTCCCCAACATTAAATATCTTTCCATTTTATTTCAAAAGTACCTGTTCCTGTGGTAACTAAATGCAATACCCATCATCATGCTTAGCATTCAGCAGACACTTGCCTTGACCTCACCTCTCCAAGCATCCAAAGTTCGTTCCTCTCCTTTATATCCACCGTGCATCTCATAGCCTTTTGCAAAACCTCATCTAGGCTTCTTGCTTGGCAAACACATCCTTTTCCCTTCAGTAATGGTAAGATACAGGTATGAAGTTTGCATTAAAACCAAAAGATTGTTTGAACCATATTCATATTGAGTTGCTGTACTGCTGCCAAAGCCAGGGTTGCACCCTGCCTGACACTGGCACAGAGGTGCCTGGGCCACCAGGGCGCTTCTTGGCCCCAAAAGTTCCCAGTGAAGCAGCAGTCCCTGTTGCAACCCCAGTGCTTCAGAAGAGGCAGAAGTCATCTAGGAACTGGTATCCAAAACTCTGTTTTGTATGAAATTACTTCTACAGGATGTTTGGATGTGTTTTCATGAATCAGATATGTTTGAATTATTTACAGAATGTGCTAGCTTCAAAGAACCTAATTAGAGTAGCATGTTTTAGAACCTAAAAAAGCAAGCTCTGCTCCTGTAAGTAATTACTGCTCTAATGAACAAACTCATGAGAGTGAAATGCATAAACAGATTCTGTGGGATCAGGGAACAGAACATATTTTCAAGTCCAAGGAGTTTGTCAGTGTAATATCTATGAAATACTACAAATATTTGTGGCAAAAGAAATAACAGTACTAAAACTTTATAGTGCAATATAATCTATTTAACATCAAAGAGGCAAGTATCTTTTTTCAGTATGAATTAATACAAAACCAGTATTTACTTACCTACAATGGAATTCAAATATTTGCAGAAAATACTATATTTGAATTTGACATCAAAATGGATCATATTTAGCCTCCGTGCTGCTGACACACCTGTTATCTCAAGTTCTTTGTCCTCATTTCAACAGTCACAAACTCTACCATAAACCTTAAGGACTTTCATATTCCATAATTCAGTTTATGGCAGCTTCAGTTACCATAAGAAGTGTCCTTATAAAAAAACGACATGCAAACATTCCCTACATATTTCTGCACCGTAAATTCCATACAAAATTCACTCGGTTTAAAAGTCAATTCAAGATCCTTTGATCAGGAGTGGAGATTCAGTCTGGTAGCTTCAAGTTAAACTGTGTTATTTCTGTACTTTATGTATCATCGCTGACTATAAAAATTGTGGAATAAGAACTTAACTGAAAATTCTCCAGGGAAGTGTTTGAGACAGAATGCAGTATGTTCATGTGTAGCTATATTGCCTCTACTCTGGTGACAGAAAGAAAAATATATTTTTTTCAGTAAACTGAATGCATATCTCTCAAAAGTCTCACAGGGAATGGTTATTTATAACACTGAGCTGCCATTTTAAGATGGGTACTTCTTTTTGTTTTTTGACTGCCACCAATAATAAGGATTCCAGGCAGCAAATCAGATCCCATAATGAGTATTCTACCACTTCCGTTCTTGTCAGTGTTTTAGAAGGTAATCTTGAACGTCTGTTGAGATACTAAGGCCAAAATTTGGACCAGTTCTGGTCATTAAAAGCCCCTGGTCCTAAACATATCAGATCTGTAAAATATAGCCATATTGGTGATCAGAAAAGAAAACCCTGTGGACAGCTATAAACCTATCTACTTATTACTGTTCTTAAATCCCTGCAGGGTAAAAGAGAAATGAAAGATGTCATAGCTCTCCCTGTTTTTTTTATTTGTGGCATATCTGACCTGTACCTCAGCCCTTCAGTTATGATTTTACTGTGCACTATTTACTAAGCACAGGTAACAGCAGCCTACCTTGTATACTCCCAATCAAAATCAAAGGACCTTCTGTATGTCAGGGATATTCTGTTATTAAACCCCAACATTCTTAGTTTTTCTTTCCTTTTGACAACAGAAATGGAAACATGTCAGTGAGAGAAACTCTTCAATTATCTGGACTTTTTTGAAGGGCAGATCTGAACCTTCTGAACCTGATCCTATTTTTAACAGTTTGCTACAAAGAGGGAAGAAGTGGCTTGGCTGCTTGCCAGATCCTCCAGATCCGACTTAAACACCCCTTCCCTCTCACTGGCTTTGTCTAGACTAGGATCTGTCAGGGGTTCGTTTGCAAATGTTTGCTGACCCCTTCTAACCTGTGTGAAAATTCAGGCACTTTTAAGGCAGATTGCCTTTAACAAATACTGGTCTGACCTAGCTAAAACTTTCCAGACATCCGTGGCCACGGTCAGCCACTGAAGCAGTGGCTCTGAGGGCATCAGGCACTGCTGCCTGGCAGCTGCCCATTCCTATGCTGCTGAAAGCATCACATCAGTGGATTTTTCTCCCTCTGAGTGCAGCATCAGCTCAAGGCACCACTAGATGCTGTTCAAACTAAGCCAGAAGATACTGCACTGAGGTAGACGAGGAGCATGGGCATTGACTGCACGTGACTCAACCAGCAAAAAAGACTCTGTGTGGTGGCTGTTTGAATAGCCTAGCAGAATCCATAGACCTCAGAGAGGGTTTTCTCTGAGGCAGAACTGCAGGACTGTACCTGAACCAAGTATTTGGGAAAGGGAAGCCCTCAAAGAACATGTGCACACATGCGCAGCTGGGAATGGAGATTCAGAAAAAGCGCACGTGATGGTCTGTCTTGCAATGTGCATGATCCTCAGGGATTCATTTAGGCACCCTTTATGCAGAGCCAGACTTTGGGCCTCCTGAAGGTCATATCCAAAGCCTGCAGGTACTCAGCTTGTAGAAACTGTAAATGTTGAGCTGAAGGTCAGTTTCCATGTTTTACCATGAGTTCCTGGTCTTTCTCTTGAAAACATGGCCTAGTTATTAAATTCTTATCACAGGCACTTGTTCCTAAAAGTTGGAGGATGTTTATAGTCTCCATCCACTACCATTGCCCTTAGGATCCCAGCATATAGAAACAGGCTTTGTGAGGAGAGTGTGTAAGGTTTTTCTTCCTTATGAAGCATCTCACTGATGTGAGTGGGGAGATGTTTATCACTGCCATGCAGAAACCCTCCTGCCAAAGAGAAAATTGCTCCCTGACTACCAAAGCCACAGGAACAGAGAGAGATGGATCTATGAAGGAGCAAACAAAGGGAGAGGGAGAGGCCAGCCCCAAGATAGATGTCGTTCTTTTCTATTGTGAAAGCCACACTCATTATTTTTGGAGTCCAAACAGTTACATAGCAGGACATTCTCTTGACCAGCGTTTACCTCATTTTTAAAATACAACTTTCATTACGTGTTAGAGCTCATACAATATTCATAAACACAAGTGTCTGCATTGCTTCCCCTCTGGCCTAACCTTCAAGCTGCTGAGGTGGAAATCAGGTTTTGTTCTTGTTGCTCTTCTTAACTTGGCATAACGTTTGCAAATGATACTTGCTGGATTTGCTGAGGTGCAGAAGACTTGTTCTGCAGATCACACTTTCACTCCAGAATGGAAAGGAGGGGCCAAACAAAAGGGGGGGGACACCTTTGTTTCTCTGAAAGAGATAATTGTCACTTCAACCTGAAATTTTGTCTCATCCCCTGTTTTGAATAAGTGGATGGATTCTTTGAATCCCTGCTGAGAAAAAAACTTACACGAGTCTGACTCCTTACCTTGAATTAATTAAAAATGTTGGAACATAAGACTTGAGTTGCTAACTAAGACACATTGTTAAGACTTGAAATATTACACTTTTCTGCTTTGCAAATATATCTGAAAGGTTAGCACCCAGTGAAGCACGCAGAGTCATCTTACAAAAACAAAATCTGAGGTGCGTCCATAAAGATTTTTGGCCAAATTAAGACCTGATGTTTAAGCAGGTGCAGCTTCCCCATTGTGTGGATAGAGTTTGCTACAAACTGCCGCCTAGAGTTATTGACATTAAAAAGCAGGTGGAATAAGTTTATCCTGTTTTAATTGTACTATAATATTCTCTCATTAGAAAACAAAGCAGCCACCTTGGCATCGCAGACACAGAAATCATCATGACTTTGTGCTGCCCTGAAAGCTGCTGCTTTTTTCTTTTCTTGTCTTTTGATCAGGTATTTAGAACAGAAAGCACACATTATGTTTCTTTCTCTCACAGACCTTGTGATTTTTAATACAATTTTTCCATGGGCTGTGAAGCCTGAGCTCTTTTCTGGAAGAAAAGTGTAACCATTGTCCCTTGGTGACTATTCAGGCATGTCTGCAGCTTGTGTTGCTGTACCCAAATTAGCTTGACCTGAGATGTTGGGCAAATTCTTGGAATACCATATACTCATTCTCTGCATTAAGAATCCACTGGTGGTGTTTAATTTATGTAAGGGGTTTTTTATGTACAGATATTTACACTTTTTTATACTCATGATATCTGAAAGGCGAGAAATGGTTTCAGTGTGAAGAATGTGACTGAGACTCGGGGGATCTGTGTCCTCCTCCTCCCCACCACCACTCATTTCTCATCTGACTTTTGAGCAAGTCATTTGCATCTCTTTACATCAGTTTCCCAGTGCACGTAAAGGAGATTTTACTGCTACTTCAGAATAATTCATTAATAACACTAATATTATTTCCTATCTTCACCTATATTGTTCCATTGGGATACAGACTCTATGCCTACACAGTAACTGGCAGAAGAAACTCTGTGATAATTGGGGCTCTTTAAGTGTTTGTAAGTATGCAATTAGTAAAAGCTGGTTTGCCTAAACTACCCTGCCACAAACACAGATGTAGCACATGATCTGGCAATGAGACACCTCAGAAAGATGGTGATTCTCCAGCTGTCACTTATCATTCATCTGCCTCTGTCCCACTTTCAACCTCCCTTCCAGTGGTAAGCAGGGAGACAACCCCTCCCATTTATAGCAAGTACAGGCTACAGATACAGAGTGCATACGTTTCCAGTTTCCATGATACAACTGCAATGAACAACCACTTCTCCTGACCTCCTATAGTGCTGTGTGCTCTCCGCTCCACATGAAGATGGAGAAAACTCAGTGTTTCTTTGGAGTCCTTCAACACCTTTCAGGTTTGGCCCTTTGGCAATTAATGGATGGCTTGAAAGCTTGCTAGAAAATGTGGTTCTTTAGCACTGCAACACTTCTTCATTTAGTACTTTGCAAGTGAGTTGTAAAAATTTGCCCTGGAGACAGGGAAATGCAAATATAAATTAGATGGAGCACTAATAACATTACATTACAGAACAATGCAAAGCGTTTTGGACACCCCACAGAGAAGAAATCCATGCATTCCTTTCTGAATCATCTTTATGGAAATTTCTGTAAACGTGCTGTTATTAAAAGAGAGTAGCAATTATTTCTTTCTTTGGTTCATCAGTTGCAGGGAGGGGGAGAATCGGCAGGGGAATTAATTTTGTTTTCTTCCCTCTTCTTCTCTTTTTCTTCCATGTGCTTGTCAGAGAGCTCTCACATGACAGGAACCAACAGTGCGGAAGCCTCCACTGGTAGAAGGGAGCAAGAAGGATGGGAGAAGTGGTCAACATCATTACAGATGGGGTTCCGTAGGTGGAAGTAGTTAGGAGAGTAGCAGAAACAGACAAGGTTGCAGCTAACAAGGCTACTCAGGAAGCCAAAGCCATTAAGATATGTTGACATAACATTTGCAAGCTTCACAGGGGCCATCATTATAAATTAGATTTAGTATTGATCAGACAGTTCAGCATTGGGGCTGGAGGAAAACTGGACACAGAGTTCTTTACAGAATTGGCACTTCAGATTCTACCTTCTGATTAACACAGAAGAGCAGAAAACCCCCATCTCCTCACTGACCTCAAATGGTGTGACTGCTGTCCTCTTCCTGGGGGCAGTCAGAAAGTTACAGTCATTTGGAGTTGGTATAATCTTTCAAAATTGCAGTTGCAGTCATAACAAGGACATTTTAAATGTGCCTGTAAGATACAAGTTAAATCCAACACGTCTGCAAATGCTAGCAACTCCTTGCTAATGAGGCCTACTGGAGATTTTGCAAGTGTATCATTCAGGATGAAAACCGGCTGGCTGTGTGTTACAAGGTGTACTGGGAAAGGGATCTGGTGATTTAACACACAGGGAGAAAGCAGCTTGTGAGGCTCATTAGATCAATGGGGATTCCAGCCTTATACCTCAAATTATATGCCCTCTCTTCTAACATTCACCTTCTGCTGTGCAACACCCACGCCTTCCTCTTTTTTTCGCTTTTCTCTTTTTTTTTTTTTTTTTTTGGTCTTCTTTTGTTCCAGCAGTGTATTTTCATGTCTTTCCAGTAAGCACCACCAGAGCAGAAAATACCCAAGGTTTATAAGGAAGCCACAGGTAATTCATTGCATCTAAAAGTTTCTTTGTCCAAAACGAAGGTTTTGCTGTCCTCTCTATCACTTGGCAGTGTTTAAATTCCCAAAGAAAATTGCTGCCAACAGCTTGACAAGCTGTTCCACCCCAGCCTCCCACCTGGGCCCTGCAGCACACAGGGACCGAGTGCTCTCACCATGCCAAGCCCCTCATGAAATGCAGCTGGCAGGGGGAGGTGGTGGTGATCATTCTCACCCTGCTTCCACAGCCCATTGGCCAAATACCCCTCCTGTGGTGCTCAAGACTTGTTCAGACTTTTTCTGCTGCCCAACTGACCTGAGTTGAAGCCCCAGATCTCCAAGGTATGTGCAGGAATGCAATGCTACTCCCTCTGTTTGCTTCTTACTTGTGCAAGAAAACAGCAATGTTGTCCCAGGTACGAGGTCTGTGCCACCCCCCTGCCCGCAGCATTTCTGGGTGGTTGACCTTGGCATCTGCCCATGCAGACTGTAGGTCTTGTTGGTCCCATTTCTAACACACCTCAAAGCACGGTTTGTCTGGGGATCCCAGACACCATGCTGGCTGTGTAGGGGTTGCATGTTGTGTTCACGGTGTCCCCCTGTGTGTCCAGCCCTCCATGGCTTGCTCTTCCCACCTCTTCCCATTCCCAGAGGTTGCACAGGGCATCTCCAGCCCTGAGCAGACATTCGTGGTCCCCTGGGCAGGACTGGCACTGGCCTGTCCTTACGCCTGTCCCCTCTCCCTTCTGGACTGCCGCCTCCACACAAACATCCCATGTTTTAAAACTCTTCATGTCCATTGGCAGCCAAGAGTCAATGTTTGCTCTTAGGCAACTGTGAGCTGCTACTGGGTCCCTGGAAGCAGCTGCTGTTAAAACGGAGAAATCCCAGACACCATGTCAGCATTTAGCAGTTAATACTTAATGAAGTATAACCTCCCCTTTTCCTTGCCAGTGAGGAGAGATGAAGCTCCACTGACGGTGAGGCCCTGCTGGGCTTAGCCCTGGTTCCTGGGGATCTTGCCAGGCCACTGCTGCTGCCTTTCATCTCCTCATCCAACCTCCAAGAAAGTGTCTTCCCAGAGTCGCTTCCCACCTCTTGGGTCTCTGGTGGGGACGGGAAAGTGGGAAATGCCCTTCTGAAGACACATAGAGGAAACCAGGGCTGCTCCAGGGACCTAAGGAGTGGCCAAAATGTAAATTAAATCCTTTAATTAGGGGGGACTGACTGTCTGCTGATCCCTACAGCATCAAGCTTCAATATTCCTTACGGCGTATTTTTAAACATCCCCTTGGCTTCAGACAAGTGCAGGATGCATGGCTGGCACACTGGTGGCAGTGGCCAGGAGCCAGGGAGGGGGCTGGTGCCGGGGCATGGGGCAGCCACCTCCTCGGGGGAGTCAGGGGGCTTGTGCGGCTTCTCCAGAAGAGGAGGAGATCATCTCCCTCCGCCTGCGAGCTGTGTCGATGACTTATAGCTGAGCGGCATGGGGAAGCAGCAGGCGAGCGGGGTACAAAGGCTGGCGGCGGGAGAGGGGCCGCCAGCGTCCTCCCGCCGCCGCATTGTGGTGGCGCGAACGGGGGTGCTCGAGTGCCCGACCACAGAGAGCGCTGGGAGAAAGAGGATCTTTAAGTGAGACTGTTCAAGCCTTTATGTCTCGTCTCTTCACCTGCAGTGCCCCAGTAAGGAGCAGAGGCTGCCCATAAATTGCAGTTTAAATCCATAATACCCCTGCACTAAACTGTCATCAAATGCTTACAGGTAAAATAACGAGACAAAAATGAAGGCTGGAGAAGGATTTTTATTGCTTTTAAAAGGTCTTTCTTGCAAGATGCTTGCCTTTTATTTCAAAGATGGTGCTGAAGAGTATTAAGAAGGCAGAGGGAAATAGAGCCCCCTCATCTGAAGTGGGGAAAAGACAATGCTTTAATCACCACTCCTATTTATAACGTAATCTTCCTTACATTTTGTTTCAGGGTGTTTTATTCAGTACATCTTTCGTAACCATTTCTCTTTTGACTTTCTGGAAGATTATGCTAAATGTCAAAATGTCTCCTTGGGCTCATAAAATGATGCCATAATAAAGCATCATTTTAACTTAGAATGGGTAAAACAACCTATAAAATAAAATGGAACATTTTGACATTAATTGAAAAAGTTACCTGCTTTTCTAGTTTCAGCAGATTCATGTCAGCATTAAAAAAAATAAATTAGGTTACAGTTTATTACAACATGCGATGACCTTTAAGTAATTTTATAGCACTTTATGGTTCTGTTGCAGTCTTCTAATCAGCATTGTGTCTGAAGGAAATGATAAGCAGACTTTCTTCTTCCTCCAAAGTTCTGTTAATTTTAATCCTTACACACAGAGCAGGATTCCTGCTGCAGCCAGGTGAGTCAGTTTATTTTACAGTTATTTGAGTCTTGTAATGTCCTCCTGATGACTTTTTTTTTTACATTTATTAACTTTTGAGAGTTTCAGAGCTGTTTTATTGCCAACTAAATGTGAATAAAAACTAAATGTGGCCGCTACAGCACTCAGACCTGTTCCTCTAAGTTTGAACACCAGTAAATATTTCTGCTAGAAAATGTGCATAATTTTCCATCGGAAGACTTTCTTGTACTAGCTGGCATTTATACAATTAATGTACCCTCAAGGTAAATTTATACTGGCAGTCTTGACGCATGTTTACAAAATGCACAACACCGCACAAGCACATACACAGAAACACACATTAGGAGGGTGTTTTAATAAGGCTACAAAATTATTTTAGAAAGTCTCTGCAGAAAGACACCCTGCAAGTTTTCCTAAGTGGGTTTTGCAAATTATTTTTTTAAAAAAAGGAGAGAAAAATACATTAACCAAATGCTTCTAGCTGAAATTAAAATGTCCATGATACATTGCTTGAGGATAATAAATTTACCCCTTCTGTTTTTCCTGTGATCTAGTTAAACTGTCTTAGAATATAACGGAAGATACATGATTTAAATTAAAGAGGTCAGAACTGAACATTTTGGATAGTTCAATAAAAAGGAAAAGAAAGCTGTGATGAAAAACAGCAAAGCAAAGAAGCCAGGAACCAAAAAGTCAGCAAGGGACTGGTGCTGCTGCCTTCGTGGTACGGGCTGGTAACAGCTCCTAAGCCAAGGGAAACCTCAGCTGACTGCTTAGATCAGTTATCTTCCCAGCATATATCTCATCATTTCTGTTCATGTGTTAGATCTATTATTATAAAGCATTGTAATTTCCACTGTCATACAACTAAGAGAAAGTATTTCTAAAGCTTAGCAGTAAGAACATGTAATAGTTTAGATTCTATTGTCATCTTTAATCTGCCGAAGCATTTAATTCCTTTTGTTATGATGAAAATACTGTATTTCTGTTATCATGTCCAGAGAATTCTGGTGGAAATTATAAGTTTTCTCAGACAAAGTTGTGTTTGACTATTTCTCTGACGAGGTGAAAGGTCAATTTGCTTATAGTTTCCATGCTTCATTAAAATTCAGCTTCTGTGCTGTGTAATGTGGGTAATATTAATTTTCTAAACATTGATGTACAGCAGCTGCTAACTAATTTCCATAATGGTTGTTCTATTCTAAGGGCATTAAACCTGAAACAAGGTGGATCCAAATGGAAAAAAATGTAGATGATTACTGGCCATCTGCCAAAAAGGCGCTTGGGGATGTGAAATTTCTGGAATCACTGAAGGTTCATTTTGATCAAATATTCATATTCTGAGCCATGTGTCAACAATTTTACTGTTTAAAGACAAGGAGGTTGTGGAGGGGAATATTGACACCATCATTCACGTGGGAGTTTGCTTTCAGACTTATATAAAGGAGAATATGTTGTTAAAAAAGAACAGAGTTAACATTAAGATGCGTTCAAAGGAAGGTGCAAAAGTAATGGAGACACGAATTTCTTCCCTTGGGAAAAGGGAGTGTGGAAGGAGACAGGTCATAGTAATGCACTTAGCTTTGAAGTCAAGCATAACCATATGCATGACCATTTGGGAAATGCTTCATGTATTTTCATTTCCACAGATTCATTATTCTAATGCCAGTAGACAGGGCTATGTTTTTTAACTGAGGGAGCCACAGTCCTACATTAATAGACTCACATGCCCAGGTGGAGTCCCAGGCTTGGGGGCCTGAACTGGTAAACCAGCCAGCACCTTCTGGTTGCGTCTACTCTGTGATACTTTACTGCTCTGCTCCCGAAAAGTACCTCCTTCTGGGAGAAATGGCCTGCTCTGTCCCATTCAGTCCCATTTTGCTGATTGCTAAATAGTTTACCAAGATCCATCTTCAATCAGCAATGAGGTTTTCCAGCAGACTATTTTTCTACTCCTGAGCATTTCACAAACCACTCCTCATTTTCTCAAGTGTATTTGATAAGCAATGTTATTCAAATATACATCAGCTCACGAGCTATGCATAGTGTGGTTGTGCGATTCGTCTTCATTACTGCTCCAGTTTGACTGCACATCTTGGTTATGTGGCGCTGCACATGACAGAGCGTTTTCTTCTTGGTAAGCTGAGCCAAAACGTTATAATCCAGGGAAGCTCTGTACGCAAATGAAATGGTGATGAGGGCTGTTCTGCCAGTGGAGGATTGATTAGCGCTCCACCTATGCTAGCCCTGCTTTCTTATCTCTTCCATTTCCTCAACGTATATGCTATGAATATGTGTGAAAAAAAGTGTGAAAAAAATCATAAAAATCATAAAAAGACAGCTACAGATGAAGGAATTCCTACTGCTGGGAGATTCCTCTGGGTTTTAGCATTACCAAATGCTAGTCTAAGTGTTGATTTCTTCTCTGGGGGCAATAAGAAGGGAACCAAGACAGGGTCAGGCATTTGGGGCCATGCCTAGAAGAGGGTGATGGCATTCCCAGGACTTACTAGCTTGGGTTCATCACAGAGATAACCCACCTTCCACATCAGACCACGGGCAGAAATAAGGTTTTATACCTGCTCCTGACTGTGCAGACCTGTTCTAAACTGCCAGGGGTTTGCATGTGGGAAATGTCAAATACAGCGTGGCAGTGGTCTATTTTTTACCTTTAATTTCCCTGCTGTCTAGGCTCCCCTGATTTCAGCCTTGTTCCCCCTCCCTTATTCCCATCCCAGCAACAATTAGGTCAGCCATGGACAGGATTTGGCTGTGTGTAACCCATGGTGATAAAGTTTTAATGAACATCAGAAACAACTACCCAGCCTGCCTGGGAACTGCACTCACCACTTCTGAATATTTCTGTGGCCTTCTAACTCACTTGTCAAGGTCTTTCCCTACACGTGTGCAGACCTAATGAGAAGTTTCTCCATTGCCCATCTTCCTCTCTAACCTAGACAGAACTGTGTGTTGCAGTGTGAAACATGGACTTCATACTCTCAGCCCTTAATGGTGTGTCTAGCAGCGACAACCTGGCTCTTCTGGTGCAATACACACCAACGAAATCCCCATGACAAATACTCTAAAAAGGTGGTTTTGGTTCTTTGTGCTCTGGTTTTATAACATAAAAATGCCAAGCTGCATCCAATGGTGCATCTAGACCAGCTCCATCTGGTCTAAAGCAAGATTAAATCAGGGCAAGAACCAAGTGATATTTAATTTTCCAGTAGTCTTAGTGACTTAGCTTACCAGCTTCCTAAGCCAAAAACTGAGTTTGCACCTTTTGTGATTAATAGTCCTTGATGGATGTTTCTTTTGACGATTTACCTAACTGCCTTTTCAACGGCTTTATACTTGGGTCCCAGTGAAATGAAATGGGAAATGAAGACTGTCTTTACTGATGAGAATCCTCACTCTCTTATCTTTTTATATTAATAACACTTAAACACAAGTGTAACACTTCTTTTTTTTTTAATCTTTCAGAATAGCTCATTTCTGAAATTAGGAGAAACATAACAATTCCCAGCCAAAAATGTAGTGTTTTAGGAAAGGTGCATGTTGCTGTACATAAGGGCTTAGAACAAGAGGGGAAGAAAAAAAAAAACAAACCAAAAAAAGACTTCTTAGTTTTAAATATAGCACTGTAATGAAAGATTATCATGTAGAAAATTAATGACTGCATTTTACCAAGCTGAACTGACTCTCGCCTTCTGCCCTCAGAGTGGCCATTTGATTTTAACCCTGCTAAGAGCACCGCATAAATAATTAAAGCTACTTGTTGGATGAGCCTGAGGAAAGGGCAATGGGCAGGCAGGGCTGGGGACACTGCTCCTGCCCTGCAGGGCTGCATCCCCATTGCTCTCTCCAGATGCGGAGGACTTGGGGACCACTCCCCATCGGCCCTTAATCTACCTCCTCTCCCTCCAGGGGGAGACAGGTCTGGAAATATCCTCATTTTATAGGCAGGGAAAGCTGAGTTTTCAAAGTTTATCACAGGAAAATAAAGATGAGCTGCGCAGGCATTATTTCGGCAGAGAATTAGCAAGCTGGGAATGCCAGCACCCGTTGAGAAAGTTGTGCTCATGTTCTACTCAAAATAAAGGTGTTATGAAAGAAGAGGGAGAACACGGTTTTGTGTTCTCTATTAAAAGCGTTGTTATGGTGCTCTCTGTTCTGTTACACGTTTTATTAGGATAATAATTTCAGTAAACTACATCTGGCTTTCCTGAGGGCTGTCCCCTCAGGTTAAACAGGCTGTCTAAAAATATCTCCTCTTTTTTTTAAAATGTTCCTCCTTTTTATCTTCCTTTTGATGTCTTTTCATTTGAATTATTTCTCTTTTTTTTTTTTTTAAGATTACATTAGCACGTTTTTCCCCTTAATTCTATAATCTTTTCAACTCTAGGCTCCTTTGTACTTTGTGCTTTTGCACCCTTTTCTTCTCAAGTCCTTTTCATGTTTCCTCCCTTTTGTTTTTCCCTGGGAGCCTTTATTGTCATTTTATCCTTTATTTTTAGTCTCAAGCTGTACAGTAGGAAGTAATGCTAAGAAAATTGAAAAGGAAAAAGCTGCATAAGCCCATGTAGTAAAGAACAGTCATATACTGAGCCATAGGAGAACTTACAAATGAAGGCACAGTGGTGAAGCCCATATACTTTTGGTCTCTGTGGTGCAATACCCATGAAAAATAAAACAGTGACATTTCCCTTAAAAAACAAAAAAGGCAAGCCAATAAACAAATAAAAATCCCACACCTGTGTGCATCTATGACTTTGCTATAAAAATGGCCTGGAAATGGACCTCTTTGCGATGAGAATCTAAGCTAAATCCCCCACGCATTGAGCTAAAACTATTTTTAAGGCACAGATGTGAGAGAATTTGCCTGGAGACTCCTAGCAAGTGAGCAGAACCTGACTGTGACTGATTTTGGCTTGTGCTGGAAGCTGACTTACTACTTCATGAGTTAACAACTTATTGTTTAAACGCTTTAATGCTGATTTATGCCAAGATTGCCTGCTTTGTATAAAGAGGTATAAAACCAGCTATCTTTTATATAAATCACATTCCTGAAAAAGTCTCTTTTCAACCGAGGAGAAAAACATGGCCAATTAATATCGGGAATTTAGCAGATTGTTGCCACCATTAAACTGAACTATCTCTGCATGCATTACACCCCTTCCTTCTATTTTACTTTTCCATGCTGCAACTAAAATTGAAGAAAAATAGAATTTAAAAGGGGAGGCTCCAAGCAGCAGCTCCCAGGGATGAGTTCTGCGTGGTGCTGAGTGTTCATGCAGGCTCTCACCCTCACCCGCTGTGCAGATGCAAAGGGGAGCTGAGGACACCCAGCGCCTGCCCAGAACACCAGGCTCAGTCTCTCACTACTTCTGATGTCCTCATCAGGGCTAACAGAAAGAGGTGGTTTTCTTTCTTGCTTATTGTTTTTGTGCCCCTCCTTATGAATTGCTCCATTGGTGCTGTTGGTTCCCACCAAGGCCAGAGCTGTGGGCAGGCCCAACCTCCTCTCCCCTTGGCAGAGCTACTCCTTTACTCCTGTAGTCTGGGAAGGTCTTTGTAACAGAGCTTATTGTTAAGTATTTTATAGCATTAAGTATTGTTAAGATATCTATGAAAATAATCTCACTGTTTCAGTATGACTTGGTGAAAAACTACTAGCTGAAACCATAAACTGGGAGGAAAGGACAGCATTGGGTTGTGAGGCAAAGTCAACTCAAGTGTTTTCCCATCAGCATTTCAACCATAAAGATCGGGCAGGTTCTAGATATTTCTAAAGCAATAGGCAGGGGGCCTGGACTGGAATTCAGCTTCCGGTGTCTAGAAAGAGTTACCCACCACCCCCAGGACCAGCATTTGTAACCAGCAGGGCAGTGTCGAGGTGGAGCCAGTGTCCCAACCACAGGCTTGAGATGGGGCTCAGACTCAGGCTTGTAACCACTCCACTGCTCATTCGTTTTTGTACCAGGCCACTGTAGGAGGCAGGAGGCACCAAATATCCAAAAAAAGTCTAAATGTCTGCCACTATGGACATGTGGGGCTGATGTGATTAGCCAGCTGCATCCAACTGTTCTACAAATATGTCCCCCCCCACTCCAAAATTATAACCATCTAAGTTAAATTCTTCAGTCAGAAGCCTGGCAGAATGATGCTAGCATAAATTTTTATGGAGACATAACCAGGGATGATGAGTTCTTGTGTTGTGATGTTTATTAAAGTGTTTATTGGAACCTTGCGGTACAGTAACAAATGATATCATAAAAAAA
Source organism: Pelecanus crispus (assembly GCF_030463565.1). NCBI lineage: Eukaryota > Metazoa > Chordata > Aves > Pelecaniformes > Pelecanidae > Pelecanus > Pelecanus crispus. The sequence continues at coordinate 53,742,865 of NC_134643.1, forward strand.
AATCAGGCTGTTTCTAATCAGCAAAACAACACAACACTGGGGTGTCTGAGGCGGACACATTTCTTTTTTTCTTTCAATTTCCATTCCATGAAAAATTACCGATATCTTTCCGAGATCTTTTCAATCACACTGAATTTAGAGCAGTGTACTAGCAAGAATGTCCTTTCTCCTGTCCTACATATTTCACGACCTATTCTGTAACTATTTTGGTCTACTTCAGAGGTGAAACATCTCTGAAGTCAATCCCTCTGTCTTTGTTTTTAAAGTCTGAAATTTTCAATAGTCAAGGATTATAAACTCAGAGGGGACCACTGCAGATATTTGAAATGTCTTAATGTTTTATTCAGACTGTAATGTCCTAAATTATTTTTCTTTTGAGCTAGGTGTTTAGAGGGTTAAATTCAACCTTTTTGAGGATCACATGGTCAATCATAAAATCTTGGTAACCCTGCTTTCTGTGAGTGATGGTCCCCTCGCCATACCCTGTTCTTTTTGTGATGCAGGTCCATCTTAGCACATCTAGCTCTAAAGACATTACCAATGTCCTCTGTGTTGGGCTGTCATATTTCTTCTCTCTGCTTTCCTGTTTCCCTTCTCACAAGCCTCTGCTCATCCTGCCTGCTGAGACTGTAAATTCTTTGTCGCAGCAGCTTTCATGGCCGGAGCTTTTGTCAGCTTTGCACAGCTGGCATCACGGTGCTGTGGGGCTGATGCACAGCTGATGGCTCTGGTTTGCTCCCCGTGGCCTCACAGCAAGAGTCTGGGCTGGAAGCAGCCATGCCAGTGCACGGGCAGAGCTAAGACATGGCGGGTGGGAAAAAAGGAGTGCTTTGCTCAGAGGTCAGGAATGCTTATGTCAAGTCCATAGGTAGGGGCATGCAAACCTGCAGTGAAAAGGGACAACCGGGTGCAGCGTAGGGATTGTGAGAAAAGGCATGTGTCGGTTGAGGAAGAAATGTAGCAGGGACCAGGAATGGCAAAATCCTGGGGAGCAGGGAGAGAAGGAAGAGGGCTGAGTGGTGCAGAGGGCTGGAAAGTTTCAGTGGTTTAGGAGGTTTGGGGAGACTACGGAAGACTTTCAGTGGTGCTGGGTGACAGGGTCTGCTCCCTCGTCCTCCTTTCTCCCCCGTGCACTTGCACAAATGGCATGGGGCAAGGGGGGAAGGTAAAGACATGGAGATGAGCAGTGCAACAAGCCTGCCCCTCTCTTCCCACCCTGGAGAAATCCCCTCCCCCGGCACCACACCCTGACCCCACTCTGAGGGTAGCTTGGGTGGCTTGGGCAGCCAGTCCCCATCCCTTCCAGGAGAAAGGATCAGCAAAAGCGGGCAAAAGAGCCAAAAATGCGGCAGCCAGGGCTAATCATAATTTTACAGCCACTGACAGTTAGCCATCCAAGGCAGCTACCTGCTCTGCCTTGTGCCTGAACTTTGCCCCAGCTGATCTCAAGGTGAAAGTATGATTCAAAATGACAAACTATGTATGTGTATCTACTCGTAACAAGGGATATCTTTTAGCTTTGGAGACTGGCAAGTGAGCTGAGGAAAATCACTTTAAATAACGTGAGATATGGAAGCATATTTTATCTGTTTATCAGCATTTAATCTAAACTTACTTATATCTATTTCTGAATAGCTACAGATGCAGAATTGAGGCTTAGAATGAGTGGTGGTTTAGGCTGAGCGTATTTGTCCTAAAACATCTCACCTTCCCCACAAACAACCCCTTCAAAATGCAAATCTTTGGAAAGAAGGTTCATGCTCACCCCAGCATGAACGAATGCTGAAGCTGCTGTCACACGCACTGTCACATCTCCAGCCACAGTCTTGCACCGGTACACAGTGCTCATTTTTCAGCCACAATTTTTACAATTTCCTGCCTAACACAAGCTGTGAAAGGGAATATCTTCCTTTGACATGCAGATTTTCTGTTTACATAGGTAACTTTTATCTTAGAGACCGGGAAGGGGGTCCATCCCCATCAGAATTTTATAAATCTTGCTAAGATTTTTTCATAACCCTTCTGTCTTAATAGTAATATGAATAATGCAATGGAGGTAACTACAAGCTTCATTCAAACTTGTTGCAACATGTAACAGTTTACAGCATGTAATAACTATTATAACAAAACTTCCATGGTTTTTCTTTTCTCTTTTTATTTTTAAGAGGCTGGAAGGCATTATTGAGTTCTCATGAGTTTGCACACTAGCACAGTAGTCTTCAGTGGGGATTTTGCTGGTTAATCCTTGCAGAGATCGACCTGTGGTGACAGGGGCTGAGCATGAAAAGGAGCATATTGGAGAAAGTTAAGATGCTAAAGGCCTTTTTTTTCCTGACATATAACAACTGAATATTCTCTTGACCATGAGTAACCTACAAGAATGGCTTTTCTTGCGCTCTGTGACAGAGCTCTCTTGAACCTCCCTTGTGTTCAACATGTACACACACAAACACACCAAAAATTTTCAGTTGCAATCCCAACCAGCTAAATGTTATCTTTGTCCATGAGCCAGCTCTTGTGTGAAGTGGAGATTTACAGAACTCAGGTTGAAACTTGGCTAGAAGGCAGAACCTTGTAACAGAGCAGAGAGGCCAATGCCAGCAACTTCTCTGTGGAGAGAGATGTTTGATTTTTCTTAACTTGGACAACAGAATAGCCAACCAGGAGGCTCAGGGCTGGCCCAGAGATACCTTGTGAATATGTCATTAAAAGCTGAACTTTTGATAATACTTGTTTTTAGCACTGCAGCTAGAAAGACCTGGGAAATCACAGCGATATTTGCACATGTTATTCTCTAAATGTTTCCTCGCTACCACAACGCAGTCGTACCCATAATTTACTGCCCTCTCCAACAAAAGACAAAGCTGGCCTTTTTTCACAAAATGGGGTCAGGGGATGGAAGGCAGGGACATAATTGACAAAAATAAAGGACAAAGGTGTACACCGACTCCGAGACACGAGGCAAGGCCAGAGCTTGCAGAGGCAATGGAGGGCTCGGGATGTGGCAAGGGGCTCCCTGGTGGAGGTGGTGTGGGGAGAGGCGTGGGTGAGCCAGACAGGACTAAACAGCTACATTTGAGATGGTCCAGAGGGGAGGGAGTGTAATCACTGTTAATTAATTACGTTGTGTTTATTTTTACTCTGTTATGCAGTGCCCCAGGTGCTTTACTGGTGGAGAGGGAGGGCACACTAATAAATTGGTATTGCTGCTTATTATTATGTACTAATCTGTAGCAGCAGTTTGTGGGCTTTTTTTTTAAGCAAGTCAATAAAGATAATATTCCTCAAAGGTGATTTCCAGATAAGAAGGCAGTTTATCAGTACTCCCAAATTTCAGCCAGCTGTCATTAAGTGTGTCTCCTCAGCTTGTGAAGGGCTTTGTAGCTGGGTCAGGGCTGCTGGAGCCGGCTGCAAGGTTGCTAAGGGAACCGCTCTGTCCTGAGATTCTTCTTATGCATCAAACTTTCATCTTGCAAAATTTCTGTAGGCAAATCACTGTGAGATGAATGCTAATATGCTGCACAACTGGGACAAGTGGGCTGAGGTAACTAGAAGGACTGAGTCAGATTTGTTTGATTTCATTTTCATATTAGGTGTGTGCACAGATGCATATCTAAGAGGACATAAATATATGGTATTACACATGCATTTGTTCTTCTGATATACTGTACTACAAGGACTGTCATTAATAATATTTGGGGTTGGGGGGAACACCTAGGGTTTTGTGGAAGGTGCTGTGCCAAAAAAAATCAATATAAAGGTTACGAGAACAACCTTAATTTTGATGGGCTTTGGATCAGTCTGAAATGCAGGCAGTCTCACTGGAGCATTTCTGTCTCTAAAACACGAGGCAATAGTCACTCAGACAAGTGATATGGATTGAACTGCACAACTCTTGGAGCTGAAGAATTTTGGCCAAGAATTTGAAACAAACTTACCCTTAAGAAAAAGGCAATAAGCCCTTTAATGTGTGCAGAGAGTAGATCACATGTCTCTTTTTCAGGTCGCACCTTATCAGAGAGGCCCATAGATAGTCTAGCGCACTGCACACCATTTATCTATCTCAAAAAGTGGAAGGGTTGAGTCAACCCTGCTGGGATTTAAGTCTTTGTTTCCAGGGTGTCTGGATATTTCAAAGCTGATACTTACACTACTAAGCCAACCCCTCTGGCTTAGTTCATTATACAGTGGAGCAGCTTAAAGTGAACTCTGACCTATAGCGAAACTGTTGAAAGTGAAAATCCGGAATAGTTCCAGTGATGGTGCTGGCTTCTAGCAAGGGTATAATTGGTTTATAAACAACCACAAAAGTTACAGAATTTAGTCTACTTTAACTATTGCTTGCTGCACTCCTTCTTTAATGCAATATTTGAATTTTACACAAGCCTTCATCTTAAATTAGTCTTACATTGAAATGACATGTCTATGACATGGGATAAAGTCCACCAAGAGAGGACTATGATTCCTTTTTGGCCTCAGAGATTCCCTTGTATTTCCAGCAACTAGCTAATGGGATGATTTAAGATCAGTAAAAAATTAAAAATTAAATGTTTGGAAAGATTCCCTGTCAAACAAGATCACTAACCCTAAAGAATACAGGCTTGACAGACCATCTGACTATTATAAATTGCTCAGCTCTGCAATTTCCAGGAGCACAGACTTCTGCTACAACGTAGTCTTGTTTGTGTTTGTACTGATGAGTCTGAGATTGATGCAGTTCATAAAGACAAACAGATAACTTTCAATGGCTGACTTACATCAGCCTTCAGCAGACTGTAAGAAGTAAGTTTTGACCTATATCAGGATTAAGACCTGCAGCAGCATTCCAAATTAGAGTAAATTAAACTTTTGTCATATCATCTGGCTCCACCAGAAAACTCAGTTTACAGGCAGAGTCTGCACATGTGCCTCCATATAGGGAAATGGGTGGTAGTGGAAGAGAGGGTTATGCATTTTTCTTTGAACACATGGTTCTTTGAAATGATGTAGTTCAGAAAAGTGGCATTGTTGTTGTAGCATGATAATCTATGGGTATAAATAAGGCAAGGTTTGTAGGGGGAGATAATATCTTTTGTTAGACCGGCAGATTGTTGGAAAAAAACAGCCTTTCAGCTACAAGAGCCATTTTTCAAGGCTGAAATAAAAGCAACATCTTCAGTGTTAAAGGCAACTGAACAGTTGGTCTGAGTTTAACTTGATTACATTAAATAGTTAGACTATCTGGGTGAGTAAGTGGTTGGTACCTGTGGAGCATGAGAGTGGTGTGAGCAAGGAAAAAGTTGATAAGGTCATTAGCTCCTATCGGGCAAAAAGAGAAAAAGATAGGTAAATCATTGTCTGTGGAAGATGGAGGGTCTTGTGGAGGGAATTACAATGTGCCATAAAGCCAATCTCTCTATTTAGTCTGTAATTTTTTGTGTCCAGCAGGGGTGTGCATTTTAGTTCACACACCCCTCTTCTGAAGGTGCTTTGTACATCTCCCTGGAGGGTTAGGCCTGAGCAGTCGCAGACGGAGTGGCTATTTTGTGAAAAAAGTCCTTCTGCTAACTGGGAGCTTCTGTCCTTCACGGATGATCTCCGTGAGGTTTTTTTCAGTGTGTGGTTATTGTTATTTTACTGCCATAGAAACTGTGTAGGTATCTGTCTCACTGGCCAGTGCATAGAGTGTTCTGTGATGTGCTTGTGCAGGAGCCAGGGGCTTTGATGCTTCTGTAGTGGTGCATTTACCATGATGATCATGGAGATGTGTTGGCAAGTCTTGCATGTGTTGCTCAGATGCAGTACGGTTCACAGAGCCACTGAAATTGTGATTGGAAGAGTGCTCACTTAGTCCAGTGTCCTGCTTAGGCAGGTCTATTGCAAACACTAAATCAGTCTTTGTGGCTCTGTCTAGCCAAGCAAGTATTGAAAACTTGCAAAGGCAGAAATTCACCACCTCCCTGGGAAACCTGTTCCACTGTTGCCCTATGCTCCTAGTGAATAAGTCATTCCTGATGTCCACTCTGAACCTTCAAAGCTGTGATTTGCGGCCATTGCATGTTTTTATACCATCTGCTGTCTACTAGAAGACTTTGGCTCTGTTGGCTTTGTAACTCCCCTACAAGCTGTTGTAGGCTGCTCTTAGATTCTCCCCTTATGGATCCTCTTTATCAGACTGAGTAAACCCAGCTCCTTCAATCCCTCTTCATTGGCCATATGCCCCAAGCTCAAGACTGTCATGGTGCACTCCACCAAACCTCCCACAGCTTTTTGAGGGTGCATTCTGTGTCATCACCCATGTTGCTGATGAAGATAGTGGACAATATTGGCCTCATTATCAAACCCTTGGGCACTCTGTTTGCTACTGGCTGCTGCCTTGACCTTGAGCCATTGATTACTATCTTTTCAGCCTGGGGCCGCAGACAATTTTCAGTTCATCTAGGAGTCCATTTGTCCAGCCTATACTTCTTCAGTTTCCAGACAAGAATGATAAAAGCCCACATTTGCCACTGTCCCCTCATCCTTGCTGTCAGTCCTTTCACCACAGAAAGGAATGAGGTTTTCTGAACACAGAATCACAAAAACATTGGAGAGTTTCTGTTGGAAGTGAACTCAAGTTCACACAGTCCAAACTCCTGCTCAAAGCAGGGCTAACTTCAAAACTGAGATCAGATTGGTCAGGGGCTTGTCCAACTGAGCTTTGAATATTTCTGGTCATTCCAGTGGCCAAAATTGCCTTTGCTATAGCATGTACTTTTCCTACCTGCCTGTCTCTGCCTTCTCTATACTTTCCCATTAGGCAGTAGAAATCAAAAAAAACCTGTAGCTTTCTCTTCTCCAGGTTGAACTAGCCATGCTCCTCCCGAGTCATCTTGGTGACCCTCCCCAAGACCCAAATTAGTATGCCAGTATTTTCTTTATACTGAGGACATAGGGGAGAAATGGGGTGGTCAAACTGGTGTTCTAGATGTGGCCTCACAAGTGTCAAATAGAGGGAAATAATCAGCAGCCCACCTCAACCTGCTGGCTGTGATCTTTTAATGCAGCCCAGTACTCAGTCCAACTAAATCTCCATAAATGCAATTTGCTTTGATAAATCTGTTGACGGCTCCTAATTACCACCTGTCCTTCATGGGTTCAGAAATGGATGTGCTCTGCTATTTTACTAAGGAATGGAGCTGATCAGCCTGTGGTTCCCTAGATCCTCCTTCTGGCCTTTCTTAAAGTTGGGTGTAGCATCAGTCCAGTCATCGGGGAGCTCCCGCAAACACCGTGATTTTTCACAAATGATGGCAGCTTCACAAGCATATCAGCCATATCTTTCAGCACCTGCTGAGGAGTCCCATCCAGCCCTATGGATTTCAATACACGGCTGGCTGTCCTCCTTCCTGTATAGCACTGGTGTGTGCAGAGATCTGGGAGCATATTTTCCCAGAGACAAAAAGTCACTGAGTACTTCAGCCTTTTCCATACTGTCCATCGCTAGGTTTTCTTCTATTCAGAAATGGGTGTGCATTTTCTCTGAGTTTCCTTTCACTTCTGTCATGCTTGTAAAATCACATCTTGTTACCTTTTAAGTTCCTCTCCAGTTTTAGCTCCAGCTGGGCTTTGGTCTTGCTGGTTTTGTCCCAACATGTCTGAACAGTACTTTTATACTTTTCCTTTGTCGTCTGCCCTTGTTTCCACTTCTTATGTGCTTTGCATTTTAGTTCATTAAGAAGCTCCTTGCTTAGCCAAGTGGGCCTCTGTCCAAAAGTCCCAGTCTTCCTGAACAATGGCCTGAACAAGTGGTGCATATTGATCTCCAGAAAACTTGCTTTGGGCAATGAACTTAGCGAGACTGGAGGGGGTGGAGGCATGGAAGGGAATGTGCTGCCAATTTATTTTCCAAGAAAGGAAATAAATTCCAACTTTCTTCCAGTATGCATGATAATTCAGTATTATTTTCCAGGCTGGGGTGTTAGGCAGGCAGCTGCATACAATTGGTGCAACTTTTTAAATGAAGAGAGTTTGTATGTGGTATTGTGGTGGTTTGGTTAAAGATGGGGGTCTAGTTTCACAGCATTGCCTCACAGATGATGATCCTGTTTTGGTAGCTCTGAGGGGATTTGGGTAGGTATTGTGAGATTTCCTCAAAGCTCATACACCAATGTTTCAGGATCTGAGTGTATACCCCAACCTTTTTGTTTTGTTCTAAATGATTGATTGGTGATTAAATGATTGCAGATACAGGTGCACTGGTCTTGGTTCTGGATGTATTCTATCTATTTTTTATGTTGCTGGTTGTGACTAGGAAATTAGTGTTTGTACAGAAAGTGATTAATGAAGCTGTGGTGGAAATCAATAGGGATTCTAGGTTTTCAGTCCAGATGATGAAGCTTCCTTAGGTTTGTTGGTAGTTATTTAGAATCTCTTTTTCATGGTGACTCCTACAGCGTATTGTGGGGGCATGTTGTTCTATCTGTGAAGATGTCTGAAGAAAGTGTTTGTTATTGAAGGCAAAGTTTGGGGAGCCAAGGGTAAAATGCATGAGCTGGTCTTGGTGTTGAAGTGCTCTTTCTATCCTACAGATGCTTCTCTGTTCTAGTCTAGGATTCTTTGTTGCTCTGAAAGTACCTGCTACCTTTTACTACTGCTAAATATAAACATAAAATTTAGAGCAATTGTTCTCTACTTGTTTTCAGTTTCGAAGAGCACCGCTTTTCTTTCAAACCTAATAAAAGATATATCTCTCTTTCTCTTCCAGCTATATCAGTTGATCTAGTAAAATGCATTACTTCTCTCTACAATCCTCTTCTTCCTCTGACTCAAAGAACATAGTGGAATGGATTTGAATAGCTGCTCCTTAATTTGTGTCTCTTCTCACCTAGCCACTTGCAGGGCAAGAATAATAAAATCACAGAATTGCAGCATAATATAGGTTGGGGGATTTCTTGAGGTCATCTATTCAATCAATTACTCAAAGCAGATCTAACTGAGGTTAGCTAAAGGCCTTGTCCAGTTGTTTTAAATATCTCTGATTTTCTCCATGCTCCACAACTTTCTGAGCAACCTGTCCCATGTTTTATTACTCTCACTGTAGATCTTTTTTCCCTAATATCCAGTCAGAATTTGCATTATCGGAACTTGTATATATTGCTTCTTGTCTGCCACTAAGCACCTCTGAGAAATCTGATCCATCTTCTCTGTACACTTCCCTTAGGTAGATGAAGGCTGCACTAAGATCACCAGGTAGCCTTCTTGTCTTCAGACTTGACAAATGCATCTCTCCCAGCCCATCATACATCATGTACTCCAGTACGCAATCATCTTGGCAGTCCTCTGTCAGTATCGTTCTCATACTGGAGACTCCAAAACTGGATCCAGTACTGCAGATATGGTCTCACTGATACTGAGTATGGGGAGACAATAGCTTCCCTTTCTAGTCTTGCTAGCTACACTCTTGATAGTACAGCTTGTATGTGGTTGGTGTTTGAGGGCTCACTGTTGACTTATGTTCAACTTCTTATTCACCAAAGCCCACAAGTCCTTTCCTGCAAAGTTTCTTTCTGTCCATTTGGTCCCCAGCCAGTACTGAATTTGTGCAAGGGATTATTCACTCCCAGATGCAGGACTTTGCGCTTATCTATGTTGAATTTCATGAGGTTCCCCTCAGTCCATTTCTCCAGCCTGTCCAGGTCCCTGAGTGGCAGCCCTGCTCCCCAGCATATCAACCACCCTCCTGCTCCCCATTTATTGTCATCTATAAATGTGCTGAGGATGCACTCCATCCTAGTGACCAGGTTGTTAATGAAGACGTTAAACGGTCTTGGCACCAGTATCGATCTCTGTGTGACTCCACTGGTAAGAGACCACCATTTGGACTTTGTACTGTTGATCACAACTTTCTAAACCCAGCAGTCCAGGCAATTTTTCATTCACTGTATTGTGCACTAATCCCATCTGTTTTTCACCAGTGTGGCTGTAATGATACTATGGGAGACAATGTAAACAACCTCCACTGCTTTCAACTCATCCACGGATCTATTCATGTCTTCATAAAAAAAGAATCAGGTTGGTTAGGCACAGTTGTCCCTCGGTAAATCCATGCTGTTCTCAGTCACCTTCTCAACTTGCCTGTGCTCAGAAATAACACAATCCTTCCAGGAGAATTTGTTTCACAATCTTCCCAGGGACTGAGGTGAGGCTGCATGGCCTCTAGTTACATGGATCCTCCCTGCCCTTCTTGGAGACAGGTGTGACACTGGCCTTTTTCCAGTCATTAAGAACCTACCCTGATCAAAGCCTTTTAGGGGTGATGGAGTCAGACATCAGGCAGACCTCTTGGCACCTTCACATGCATCCCATCTGGCCACATGGACTTGTGTGTCCAGTTGGCTGAAGTGGTCCCTGACTCAATCTTCTTCTACTGTGAGTACTGGTTTGTTCACAAAGACTCTGCTAGTAAGCTCAGGAATGTGTGGGGGCAAATCCTTCCCATAAAAAAATGAGGCAAAAAGGGAATTTAGCACCTCATCTTTACCATGTCCTCTGTCACTAGGTTTCCTGTCCCACTGAGCAGTGGGGCCCACATTTTCCTTTGCCTTTTTTTTGCTACCAATATACATCTTGCTGCCCTTCACATGCCTTGCTAGTTTCATCTCCAGTTGAACTTCCTTAACTCCACCTGTGCAGGCTCAGGCAACGTCTTCATATTACTCCTGGGTAGCTGTTCCCATTTCTTCCTTCTGTGCTCTTATCTGCTGCACTTGAGCTCAGTCAGGAAGTCCCTGCTCATCCACGCTGGCCTCCTCCCTCATTTACTTGACTTCCTGAACATCAAGAGGTTGTCCCTGGAGATCAACCAGCTGTCCCGGGCCCCTTTGCCCTCCAGGACAAAGAAATAGTGGGATTAACTACTACATTTATAAGAGCAAGTTAAATTGATTTTTTTGCAGTTTCAGTTGATTGGCATGCAAAAGTAAGAAAGAAATTAGATCAGTAGGGCTAGAGTCAAGAGATAAAATGTCAGAGAGGACTTGTGTTTGGAAGAAATCCTTCTTTTGGCTTCTGAGAAACACAGGTATCAAGCAAGAGAAACTGTATATTAAGAACTTTCTTTTCCATCTACTTTGATCAAATTACTATTAATTACCTCTACTAAAAGAAATTCTTTCTATAAAAGGTGCAGTACGGAACTGACCATCAGCCAAGAAGCCAAAAGTGATTCTCTCCAGAAGAATATTTTCCAGGTAAGACATCCTAAGTTGACAAACAATTTCTATAAAACTTTAAAAAAAATATGTGGGAGAGACAGCAATGCTAAGGGCTATTACTTAGGCAGGTTGGTTCTAAAAATTCTACTGAGACACATTTTATTTGCCCTTGCAGTTTTGTTTCCCTTATGTTTACACATAAGATTTACATTTTGAGTCTTGGTGGCTTGTGAAGATGTTTAAAATATATTCTAGTTTCACATCTAAAATAATATTCATGCCACTATATGTAAGGCTTGATTTTGCACAGCAAAGCTCCTACAAATTAAGTAATAAGAGTGAAAAATTTAAAAATACCTGGAAAATCACTTCTGAGCGTGCTTGTATCTTCAGCTACATATAAGCAGAATTGAGACAAGTCAGTGAAAACAGTCCCTGAGACAATTCACAGGATGACAATGTAGGTGTCTTATTGCATGCACACATGAAAGATTGTTTTGTCTTAAAGAAGTGAGAATGGTTCTCTGTTATAAACCAAACTACTTTTATTTATATTCTTTAGCAATTTGTAATCTCTAACTGTGGCACTGGGATTTGGAGGGAGAGGGAGAAGGGATGGTGGTGGGGTTTTTTAAAAGTTAATAATTCAGTGTCTCTTCTATTTCAAAGTAAACACTATAAGGGAATTTCAGCTCAGGCTAAAAAAGCTAACAGCCAAAAGGAGAAACCCGTGACATGGGTCTGAGGATCACTGTAGCTCGTGTTAGCATATAGAGACCCCTGGTATAACAAGAGCCTGTATTTTGTTTGTCTGCATTATCAGTATGTTTCTACCTCCACCGCTTTTCTGTCCTCTTGACTTGGTGATGTCCTTTCCTTACTACTAACTGTCTCCTCCAGTTTGAGAGCTGCATGAATCTGCCCAGTCCTGTCACAAAGGTGCCACAGATAGAAATGACTGTCCTTTCCCTGTATGATAAAGCACAAAGTTCTTCCCCCCCATTGCACCTACATTGCATAGGAACAGAGTAGAAACCTTTCATCATTTCAAGGTTAAGCAAGCAGTGGTCTGCTGGCAAGAGATTTAAGCTCAGATTTCAATGACCTTTTCCTGTTTGGGTTGGCTGCCAGAATTATAACAAAGCCAAAAACTTTGAAGAGGCAAGCCAGACAGCATATGGGCTTGCAGACCTCTGCTATGATGCTGGTCATAGCTGATACCAAATGATTGTGCCTTAATTGTCTAATGTTGCTACCTTGCAGAGAGTGTATATGCCCAGTTCCAGACCTTGATGAGAACCAGAAATTAAGGAAATGTATCTCCTGAACCAGAAGTCATTTGGCTTCATTTTGCATTCTGCAATTAGCACCTCAGTGTCTGTCATCCCAAGCCTGGAGGATGACTTGGTCCCATTAAAGAGTCTTCAAGCAGCTAGCTGCAAGATATGGCTGGCACCAGTTGAAAAGTCCCTGGAATCAACTAATTGTTTGACTCTGGAAATGGGATATTCATTCCCTTGCTGTGAGCTCTATGGATTGTCCTGCTTCCTATGGCATCCACCCACCTGCTCTGATGCAGGGAGGTCAGTGTGGACACTGATGACCTCAATTCACCACCATAGCCATTCATTCAAGGCTGCATAAAAGTGTTACAGGTGAGCATGTCGCAGACCACTTACAGACAGGACAAATGCAAGAAGGTCCTTGCTAGCTGTGGTGTAAGTGCTTCTGGGATAGATATCAAACTTGGCAGCCCAGATGGCTTACAGCATGAATACAGATGAGGTGCCCCAGAGACACTGCAGGGCCTGCAGGAAGAGCATGAATGATCATCGCTGCGTTGTGTTGGCCATCAAAAGCAATCTCACAGGTGCCTTGGTACCCACACACCAAAATGTCTGCCTGAAAGCACCACCATATACACAAGTGTGCTGAAAAACTGTCAGTGCCTCCATTTTAAGTCAGAGTTACCTGAGTATCTAAGCAAAGGCTTACAAATGTACTTAAAACCATCATGTGTCAAGAAAAATAAACCTCTACTCCAGGTCCATTGTGCTTCTGAAATAACTCAGCCTCACTCCTCAAGAAGGCTGCAGCAGATTAGCTGTGGTCTAAGCACTCCAGGTTCACTTGGACCATGATGAGTTCAATTAAATTCACAGCTGTGTCCACCTTTTGCATAGTGGTTGGTGCTGGGCAACTCCCCATATGGAGCACAGGAGAGCTCCCAGGCAGGAGCCCAGGCTGCGCACTGCTTGCCTGGAGAGGTTCTCTTCTGAGGACGCTAGGAGCCATCTCTGTTCCCATTCAGCCAAAAAGCTCTCTCTGATAGCTTCTTCTGGGGCTGTGCGCTCAAGACTTGTTCAGTCCATTTGGTGCTCTTTCTCTCTCCTTCATCCTTTCCCAACCATCACTGCTTCTCTCTTCTTCCTCTGCTTCTCATGCAGAGACCATTGCAGCATGGGAGGCTGCAAATCCCTCTTGTCTTACAAACGAAGCACGTGCTTTTGTTCTGGTTGATGCCACGTGCTGGTGTTTGCAGCAGAGACTGATGGTATTTTGAGGACCTGTGTCCTGGTTTCCGCTGGGATAGAGTTAATTTTCTTCCTAGTAGCTGGCATAGTGCTGTGTTTTGGATTTAGTAGGAGAAGAATGTTGATAACACACTGATGTTTTTAGTTGTTGCTAAGTACTGCTTATGCTAGTCAAGGACTTTTCAGCTTCCCATGCTCTGCCAGGTGCACAAGAGACTGGGAGGGGGCACAGCCAGAGGAGTTGATCCAAACTGACCAAAGGGCTATTCCATACCATATGACGTCATGCTCAGTATATAAACTGGGGGGATTGGCCGGGGAGCAGCGATCGCTGCTCGGGAACTGGCTGGATATCGGTCGGCGGGTGGTGAGCAATTGCATTGTGCATCACTTGCTTTGTATATTGTTATTATCATTATTTTATTATTATTATTATCATTTTACCTTATTTCAATTATTAAACTGTTCTTATCTCAACCCAGGAGTGGGTTTTTTTCACTCTTACTCCTCCAATTCTCTCCCCCATCCCATCGGGGCAGGGGGAGTGAGCGAGCGGCTGCGTGGTGCTTAGTTGTTGGCTGGGGCTAAACCACGACACTTATCTACCTGCAGCTGTGGTACAGAACATATCAAAATGCTACAGTAAATAAAAAATGATAATAAATGATCAGTCCCACTGCCACACCATTTAATCTTATACTCTGACTACATGTGTGCTCCTCTCCAAATGTTTATCACATATTCAATCCATCATCGGACTGCTGTGCCTTGCTGGTTAAATTAAATCAAACAAAGATGGTTCATTTCCATCTATAAATTAATATACAAGGCAAATCAGAAGGTAGGATAATGCTCTCTGTTAAAGGCCTCATAGATATAAGAAGCAATGACATATTGAACAACCTGGCTAAAATTATCTGTGTTTGCCTTCAAAAAGGAAGCAGAAAATTATTTAAATAGCTCTCAATTAAAAGAATAATAAAGTTTGTAATTTCTAGTTGCATAATTACCCAATTTTCTCCAACTTGGGCCATTCTCTAACTGTCTTTCATTGTTTGGCATGACTGACACATTGGATATTGATAAAACAGCATCTCCTGGATAATCCTTTTAGTTGTTCCGCAGATAATGTAAACACATGCCATCTTTCGAGGTCGTTTACTTGGTTTTCACTAATTTGGTTTCTTTAAAATAGGATATTTAAAACCCACATCAGAATACATTAATGAAGGAAATCCAGAATTGCTTCTCAAGCTCATATGTCATTCTGGGCAAGAGATAATTGCTTTCTACATATATTTTAAAGAGTGCTGCAAAGCAACAGTGACTGGAAGTTCAGCAAAACTATCTTAAACACACAGACAAATTAAAACAAATGCGACACCAGTGGCACGTGTAGGGACTGAGTGAAGTAGTGTCCTCCAGGCCCATCTCTCTTGGATGCTCTCAGAGAAGAACACTGGGGGAAAACATTGAAGTGAAGAAGTGATTTACAACCTCCTCCTTATAAAATGTCTGTCATTATTCTTGCAGGCTAAAAAACTAGAGCAAGCATGATGGGCCACTGAGTTAAAAATGCAGTACAAATGAATTTCCATAATCACAGCCAGAAAAATTCTGCAGCTGGCAATATCTAACTTAGTCCTGCAAAGCATTAGGCTACCTTTGATATAGGTATCATGTATCTGTTGAATGAAATGGTACTCTGAAAATACCTTTTTAATGTAGAGAAACCACAGTCAGGATGTGGAGATAAGGGAAAACATTAGAATTAATTTTGTGTTCTTTCACTTTCATTTCATTTGTACTTTCTCTGCCATTCTTCTCCTTCTCAATGACTTGGGAACTACAAGCCAGTGTAGTAATTAAGACCATTTTGGTATGGTTTCTATAGATTTTTTCCTCCCCTCTATAATCTGCATGTCTCACAGACAATGCCTGAATCCCAAGCCTTCCCTCTCAGCAACATATTAAAAATAAAATACCAAACCAACCTACCACACAATTACTTCAGTATTGCTTTATCATATGTGTCAATAGGGTTTAATCCACTGCCATCCATTGAACTGTTGAATTTGGGCTTAGAAAAAAATTATAAGATTATCTGCTGTAAAACATATGAACCAAACAGTAGTGACAACAGAAGAAGAACATCAGAACCACCCCAAATAAAATATTTCCTTATGGTCCCTATGGAGATTCTTGCTCCTCAAGCTTCACCAGAGTTTTTTTCTTTGAGTCATTCCTGCAGCCTATCCAAGTTTACCATTTCAGTTCTTTCATATAACACAGCTGTTCATGTTGCTTCAGATCCTGCTGATTTCTTATGAGTGCACCTGCAGATCTTTAAATCTGCCATCACAGAGACCCAATGAGCAACCAATTGCTTTGCAGAGTTGAAGATAGATTTTTATTTTAGGTGCCTAAAAATGCAGATGGACATCTAGTGGGATTTTCAAATACCCATCATCACCTAGTTCCCATAGCTTTTATAATTGCTTCTGCATTTTCAGAAGATAGTTTTATCTCTTTGGCAGGCCTTCAAGGTCAAGCTGGTACACAAATTAAAAACACAAGGGGAAATTAAAATCCATTTCTGGAAAGCTGATGATATTTGAACTTTGCAGCTTCTATTTAGGCACGGTTAAAAATGGAAATGCCCTACTTCTATTAAGCCATATTGTTTACTTAATAAATAATCTGCAACTTCTGGTTTTAGAAGAAATTCCAATCTTCTTACAGTTTCTCATAATATCTGACTTCCTGCAGAGCTGCTGCATTGTTCATCCAAACTCAAAACGCACATAAAGCAGCAAAAGAAAACATAACTACAAAAGTAATCAGAACTGCACTTATTAAATCACTAGAAATTGTCCACCTGCTGATGACAAAAAGCTGATGTAACTTGGAGGGTTGCACTTTGGCATATATCATGAGAAGCCAGGATAACAGCCTACGTTCTGCAAATGTGTATATGTGCAACTGGAACTTCTTACATCAATAGAAACAAATCCATTAATAAATTTGTGCAGAGTAAGACCATATGAAATGCACAGGTTTTTGTAAAGTCTTATAAAGGGACATAACTAACTTGTACTGTAGTATCTTGGCTACTGAAGTGGGCAGAAGGTTGAACGTGTTTTGGATCACCAGACCTTTACAACAATTATTGCTCTTTTTGTAGCATGTCAGGATGGTACCTGGCAAACCCTGGTACTTAACTAATGAATAGCAACCACCGTGTTTGCTTTTGTATAGAATCCCTGAAGTGTTGTGTTAGGTCCTGGGCACAGTTTCAGCTGAGAGGTCTTTCCTTTGACATCTCTTGGGGTCAGTTCCTTTTTCCTCTCTAGCCAGTCAGTGAGGAAACTCTGTTGAGCTTGGTAGTAATCGAGCACTGAATTAAAGAGATTAATACAATCAAGCATAAAATATCAATGCAATTGAACAGAGTGGTCTAATTTCACTCCTGCCTTCTAACATACTGAGTATATACAATATTTAAGTCTGAAATTCTTCTTTTTAGCTTGGTTTCCTCAGGAAATGAAGCTTCTGCAAATACACTACATCTTCAGATACATTTCCTCCTCTCTCTCCAAACAGCATCGAACCCCTTAGGCTGAATTTATTTAATAATAACCATATCTAATAGAAAGATGGTGATCTCAAAATGTTTAGCTTTGGTAAGAAGAAAGACTCCACTATTGACTCTCTGGGGCAGGACTGCAGTGAACCTGCTTCTCCCTATGGACAGGGGCAATCCCATGCCTGTGGCTCCTTCCCTGGTTCTCTGTCAACATGCCACCATGCCAGAGCTTACCTGGAAACCTCTCCTTTCCAGTGGTTTTGGATCACCAATAGAAAGATTTTCCTCAGACCTACCATGGGAGTTTTCTTTTCAAATGGCAATTTCATTTTCTAGAAACTTTAAACAAGTGAAAGGATTAGTACTGGACTATTTTCTAGCAAAAGAATGCAGAGAATGTAAGCAAAACAATTCAGACAGGGTAGAAAATATTGCTATGTTAGGCACATTACTCCGAGGCTTCCAGTAGCATTAATTTCTCTTAAACACAGTATTGCAAAGTGTACAGGACCTCATTCCTAGTATTTCTTTTGTCTCTTGGCTTTACTGCTCCTTGCATTGTCCTTCAGTTTCCTTCCACCATCACAAGATGGAGTGCAGCGAATTGCATCCACCAACAGACAGTCAACTCCGGATGCTAACAGCTACTAATTAGTAAGGGAGAAAGGGAGAACGCTGTTTTGCTACCTGTTGCCATAGCATTTAATAGACTCTGCTCCCTCGAACCCCACAGTTTTCCATCCCTCCCACTCCCCAGGTGCCATTAGTAGAGAATAATGGTTCCCAAACTGAGGTCTGCAGATCACAGATGGGCTGCAAAGCCACTCTTTGAAAGGTTTCCTAATTGGTAGCACACACGTGTTTTCCTGGCTGCAGCACAGTATTAATGCGCCCTCCCTGGCTGGGTGAAAGCAGGTACATTCTCCAGCACGTGAAAGGCCCACGTTAGGTCCAGCTGCTTATTGGTCTGGGGAACTAATAGCAGAGGAGCTCAATAGATTAATTTCTTGTTGAGCAGTAATATGTTGCTTCAATAAGAAGTTGTATCTAGAGGCAGTACTTCAAAACTTTCCCGGTTCCTGTTACAAGCTTTCAATACTATCAAACCAGGACGAAATATTTATGTTGTCACATACTTTTAAAACACACTTACAGCATTTCTGAAACATACAACTACTGTTTGTTTGAGCGTTTGGGTTTTGACTTTGTGTCTGCTTGCTGAACATCCATTTGTACCCAGGGAAAGTGATATTTATTTGAAAGAAGCTTATTGCTGAAAGTCAGGGTAAACCTGCCAGACGTTGAGATTTCAAGACAGAGGGGAAAGAGGCAGCTATTACTGCTGTGGCCAGTGACAGCATGAAATCTTTCTTCTACAGAATTGGTTTACATGGAAAAGATTCATTTAGTTATGTGCTAGGAAATTCAAAGGCTGGCCTGTTTTCTATATTTATTCACTGACATTGGTCTTTGCTACTGTTTTCTATCCAGAAGATGGAACATACCTGTTTCAAAATGTTTATCTTAATTGCATTTGCACAGTAGCAAGAATTTTGTGAGAAGTACTAGTCACAAAGAAATGCTAAAAAAGACCAAGAAACGCTTAACAACTTTTATCACTAAAAAAAAGTGGACAGCATGTAACTTTATCCAATAAACCTGTTTTATTATTCTGAAGACATATCTATTATAAACATAACTGCTATAAATAGAACGCATTATATTCATCACTCTGCATGAAGCAATTTGCTCCTCTTAATTTTTCAGTGCATCAAATGCCTAACTTTTCAGACTATATTTTTATATTGCCATGACCAGGTAAAATTTGCACCACTTGAAAAGAATATTTTAAAGAAAAGTTGTTGAACAAAACAGTACTATCCTCTAAAATTTTCCTTCCATAGTAAATGGGTAATTAGGGCAAGAAATGGCCTTCCTCCTCCAGTCCCTACAACATAGTTTGGATGTGTAACTGCAGCTTTCCCTGTCACTGCAGACACAGTGGTATTCTTGGCAGTCACAGCAGAGGATCGAGGGATTTCCATCTTTTCCCATCCATTCTCTACTCCGGTTTTATGTCTCCAGTTCCCACTTTGTTGCATGATTTCATCCACTCCCCTTTGCCTTACTGTAACTATCCCTTCATTCTCTCTCCATTTTCCCTTCCTCCTGTTCCTCTTCACCTGAGTGCATTTTCATTCACTCATCTTCTTTTTTTGTCATTAACCCATGGGCCCTGGGGTGTCCAAGCTCCTCTCATGCCCTCTGTGGTTTCTCTGGTCTCTTGGCACATGTCCATGCAAACATTGAGGGCACAAATGGTCACCTCATGTTGAGGAAAGCTGAAGCACACATGCATGGAAATTAACAACTTCATGAGATGATTGATTTGAGGAGTCAGCTGATAACAACCCCTGCTTGCCTTCCCCAAATCTCAGACCCACGTGTCAGCTGTGATAATTCTCATTTTTCATCAGCTAACTTTGCTGAAACGATTAGCTGAGTCCAAGACAGTTGCTCACGAGGAAAGGACACCAATGTTACCTACCTTAACGTCTGAGCTGACAAGAAAACACTGGAGTCTCGGGAGACACCTGGGCTCTTACAAGTGAAAATAAGCCCCACTCATCACAGCAGTGAAATCCATTAAAGAAAACTTACGCCATAGCTTTTCACTGTGTTGAAAATACCTTATAAACATTATGGGGTAGGCTGATGAGCTGTCAAGAAAGAAAGAAACAGCGTCAAATTTGGATTGTGTCTCCAAATTCCTGTCTGCCAGGAAGCTTTTCAAGATGATGACAAATGGCCACTGTGCATGGAAAACTAGCCTCAGCCAGTATCCCAGACCCGGGTTTGGGGCGAGGCATGAGGAGATAGAAAAAAGGTCACGTCCATAAATTCAAGAGCCCTCTTTTACCCACCAAATGCCTGTATTCTTGCTGAAGAGCATGGGTGCAAAATGGTGCTGGCTGACTTGGGTGTCAGACCCGTGGGTTTACATCCCTAGTGAGAAGCAATAAAATACAGCTGGAAATATCTACCAGTTCAGAAGACAAGAGCCTTTTACCAAATCTCTTCATGTAGTTACCAGGACATTAATCTCTTGGAGTCTTTCTGTTCAGTAAAGCAACACCCGCTCCTGCTCCCACCTGACGGGACACTGCAGAAGGCCATCTCCTAAAGCCGCAATCAGGCAGTCATCAGTCATCCAGTCTCACAGGGTTGTGTTTCAATCAATAAAATTACCCTTCTCATGCCAGGAGCTCCCACTGCATCGCATAGTTTAAATCCAGGGGCCAGACTCCTGTGTGGCAGGTGGTGTGTTGCCATCCCATGCCCTGAGGTTTAAAAAGAAGGTAAGCATCCAAAGTTGAGAAAAAAAGTAATTTCCAGAGCCTTGTGAGTGGATGTAATACACTGACACAGAGGAACGAAAATCAAGTCACGTTCTCACAGAAGAGGAGAAAACTTTTCATCATCTGCTGATGCAAAGGAAACATTTTCTGCTCTCTGTCTTTTTTTTTTTCTTATGCTGAATATACGAGCTGTTTTCAATTAAAATGTTTCACTTATTTCTGCTCACTGCTTAGAAATAAAATAACACATTGTATTGATTTAAAGGGAAAAAAACCCAATGCTTGACAAGCACAGGACTGTTGAAATTAGTTCATTAGGGTCCATTCAAATGACGTTTCTTGCTATGCTAAGCAACCAAAGTGGTTTAAGGCTTTTGAAATAAAATTGTTAATTGTTTGCTCCCCCCGCGCCCCCCCCCCCCCATACATTTTTGCTTTGATAGTTTGGGAACACAGCGCTAATTGAAAACCTTCCAGAGGAACTCAATCCTACTCTATAGTCTGCAAAGCTGAGACAGACATTTAAACAAAGTGAAATGGAACACATCCAGTTGGGGAAAGGCTGTTATTCATTACAGCAGGGATTTCAAGCACCACATGACCACCCATCTCCAAAATCCTCATTATCTGCCTGAAGTATCTGTCAAAGTATGTTTTCTCTATACAAGTTACTAGGAAAGGAAATCACAGGGACTAATCAGGTACTGTTGTTGCAAAATACTTGATGGAAGAGATAGAAAGGAGAAATTATCCAAGAAAGGGGTAAAAAGAAAAAAGGGAAGGAATAAGTAGCTGGAGACTATTGTTTAGGAGTTATAGAAAAAGACAGAGCAGAGCAGCAAAGCTGAAAGGCATAACCAGGATGGCAGTGATGGCAACAAAGTGATGCACACAGAAAGTATAAAGTGTTCAGTGCTTTGTTGGGGGAGCAAAAGAGGAGAGATAATATTTGGAAGAAGTGTTCTTTGTAAAAAATGTCTATGAAGTGTGCTTCATAAAAAGTATCATGCATCCTTAGAATTAAAGACTATTGACTCTTTCCAGGGGCTAAAAAGCTGAGTTGTTTCTCTGCAGTGTAGGTCCAACAGTTAGGTTTGGGATACATAAGAGACTTTCAAAGGTGAAAATTTGGAGCAGCAATACCGAAAACACAGAAAAAGCTCTTGATTTTTTAACAACTGTGTGCACCCATTGTGGCACTGTGCCTCTACCTTGTGTATAAAATAACCCAATGTGCAAGGGCAGAGAGTGTCAGCGCATAATGAGGGCGCAGACAGAATATCTGTGATTCCTTCCCAGTTCTGGAAGCACAAACATATTCGTTCCATTGCATAGCACCAGAAGCACCAAATGTGACTATTCTGACTCCAAAAGTATCCTGAAATTAAAAAAGAAAAGGAAGAAAAGAAAAAAAGTAAACTGCGTATAGAAGGAAATCTTTTTTTAATTGTTTCAATTTTAATTATTTCCAGTTGCTGTGACTAACCCAAGAAAATGCAATTTAGAAACATTTTCCCATTTAACATAGTGTTTAATGTTAATCTGCTATTCCTGTCACTATATGGCGTTAATGGATACACCATCTAGTGTGTTTTATGGTACATTTAAACCAGACATCTGGAGAAATAGCCATCAGAGTACTTATCTCTAACACCTATTGTAAAAACAGACTTAATAAAATGAGAACAAATAACAGTGCTGGCAATTACCCTTATCGTGTGTATTCTGGCAAGAAAGGTCAAAAGGTTGTTGGTCTGTATATATATGAACTGATTTTCTCTAATACAGTTTCTCACCTGATTTCCCATAGGTTTTTAGAGGCTTTTTGTTCAAGGGGAAAGGGGGAGGGAAAGTTGGGTTAAGCTACAATATGCTAGACAATAATCATGTAACTAATATGAGAATCTGGTCCCCCTACCAAGTAGTCATTTATGTTAACAAAGAGAGAAAGAACCTGTCAGAGTCTCAGAAGATAAAAGGTTCAGCAATTTCACAGATTTTACAGATATGTACAGATGTGGACAGGGAAGTCACAGTCTCAGTTGCTATGCATTACTATCACACTAAACTTCAGCTATGATTTTAATATCATTTTTTGTTATAGATTCGTTCCAGGGACCTAATTTTATTATTTTCACTTACTTTTTTTGTTTGTTTTTTTTTTTTTTGTGATGGGTTCAGTGCAGAGCTTATGTCTATTGTACGCGGCTCCAAGCATCCTGATGCTCAATAACTCCAGAAGTATAACCACATAAGAACTGAAGTAGTGAATACAAGGAAATAAGTTTAAATCGGTACACAGCTAATTCTCCTTTTCTTGCAGTTCAGACCCAGGTTTAGAGGAACTACTATGAAGTCCTTTTCCGGAAAAAAAAAAAAAAAGAATGCCTGTAAGGAAGTGAATCTGGATTAAATTCAGGTATGAACAGAATGTAGAATGAGTTTGCAAGACTATTTCCCTTATGTATACACCCTAATTCTGGAATAAGAATGCCCTTTTTCTGTTTGATATTAACCCAGCATCCATGTGGAGAATTAATCCAGAATAGCTATCATAGTTAATTTCCCCTGGTAGACATGCCCCAGACAAAAGAAATTCTCTTTTCTTATAAATTGCAGGTAAAGAGATAAAGAACAGGTGCTTTTTCCATATATTATATTTTAGAAAACGTAAGCCCTCCAGCTAATTCAAGTTTATTTCTCTCTAGAACACATCTAGAATACAAATGCATGTCTGCATTCATGCTTATACTTCCTTGCCTTTGTTTTTAAAACAATACTACAGACATCGCAGCACACCCTCATATTGCATGGGCTAAGAAATATCTTACAGCCCCAGGAACATAGAAACCAGTTCTTAAATAAATATTCCAGCAGACTGCCCTACAGGTGCACAAGATTTAATTGCAAATTTGATTAATGTGTTGGTGAATCAAAAAACAAAACAAAGGAAAAAGCCCTTCTCAGATGAACTTTGCCTAGCATCTACACTACTCTGAACTTAGTGCCTAAAATGGTCCAGAATTTCACTAATGGATTTTTGAAAGTTATAATCTATTTTAATATCCCTTTATACAAACCAAGCAAAACCAGGCTGTTATTACACAGCAGCTTTATTCAGATGATGTTCATGTTTCTTGAATTTTTCTTTTTTCCTTGATTTTGCAGAAAAGAGGCAAAAGAACTAGATTAAATTTGGGGAGTATTCTCATTGTTGCGAGGAAACATCCTGGAGGACGAATGAGCTATTGACATTCTCTCCTCAAGCAAGAAGCTGTCCCAGGAGATCCATAAGAAACAAGAAATAACAACAAAGACTGAAAAACAAATTGATGAAACCAGAGATGGCTGCAGACCTGTAAATAGCTTTTCACACTGTCGCAGTTACTGTTTGAATTGAATAGTTTAGATTTGCAAATTGATGGAGAAATCCACTCATTTCTTTAAAAAATTCCTGTGAAGAACAGATTTCACATTAAATCAAATTATCAAATAAATACCAATGCTTATATTTAGTCTGCAGAATCATACCTAGTGTAATATTAAGGAGTGTTGAAGGGACAAACCATGGCAGAATTTGAAACACTGCTTCTAATACTTCAGCTGGAATTCATTGTTTCAGTGGTCACAAGTTTGGTTTCCAATGTTTTGTATAGGATTAGACTGTAAATCACTCAAGCATGATAATTAGCTTCTCTTCTAACCTGCTTTACATCAATTCCATGTATCAATACTCTTTGGCTTGGTTTATTAATCTCACATCAGTCCTATTTACAACAGTGAAAAGTCTAATTCATTACACAGAGGATCAGCAACATTAAAGATCATTATACATACAGATGTATTTAAACATACACACCATTATAGCAAATTTGGGAAATCAAAGAGCTTGTAACTATCGAAGCCTTTAGCAGACACAAAAATGCAAATATTTCATGAAAATTATTTAAAACCAAGCAGTGATTAAACCATATTGGGATTTGTCCTTGGTGAAACCTGCTGTCACAATCACCCCATTTAATTCTTTCTTGCTCTGCTCGCTGCAGGCTGCTGTCGATGTGCAGGTTCAAGTCATAAGCTTCAGCATCACTATGAATACTTCCCTCTTCACAAAGGACACCCTCACGTAAGAATCTTCTCAACATCCCAAAATATTACAAAGACACAATAATTATGGCTAATTACTGACTCCCAGTACACTTATTTGTGGTCTACAATTTCAAAAGAGTGAATAGAAGACAGGTGCATAAAATAGGCTTAATGAGAACACCAGAAAATAGTTGCTTTAGCTGTAAATTACTACTTTAACATGCTGTATTTTATTTTTAAAAGTGAATGTGTTGCTCATAAAAGATATAAAATTAGTAGGGCTAGAAACTGAGTTCTTTTATTTCACCCCACAAAAAGCATAACACACTGCCAGAGGTACTGAAAGCTGGCTAACGACATAATATTAATATTCACTAATACCTGGTGGGGTAAATTAATATTGCTTGGCATTAGCTGTAACAAGCACTGAGTCCCACTGTCTGTCTTAAAGAGTTTCATTCACCTTCTATATTCAGTGCTTGCTGTTACGGTACAAACTGCATAATTTCTCCCACTATGATTATTTTTCCCTCCCTAACCGAGCAACTCTTTCTTGGTCTGTATTTCCTTTTGGTCTTATCTTCTAAGTGGAATACCACCCTCTTCTGCTTTTTCCTTCCAAGGAAATCCTTCATTCGAGATTACATTTCTGCCTTTCTCCTGGCTCAAACAGGGGGTCCCTTCCTTCATGATATATAATTTCCCTATAATGGCTCCTATAAATATTGGAATTTTTCTCAAGGCTCCGGCCTTCAGGTTCTTCCTCTTTTACTTGGCAAGGGACAAAGCCTTCAGACCACACACCCATGCCTTCCTCTCCTCCCTGGCACTGAGTATAAACCACCGATGTAGAGGGAAGCAATTCTCCTCGGTCTCCTGGCTTTGTTATGCCTCATTTTGCAGGGTGTCTCTGACTGTCAGCTAGATGCTAGATCAGACAACATGAGATGAGAGACAGCAGCTGAAAGAAAAAAAGCTTTAACCTGTGTTGGGAGGCTTGGCTTTTAGCTGCAGATAATTCCTCCTTGCTTTTCTCATTCTCCTGTTTGAGAACTTCTGCAGCCTCAGGTCAGATCTGCAGATGCAAAAATCTAACCTTCGTCATTGAGCAAAGGCCTGAAACAAAAGCATTCTCTTGCCTTCTGAGGATAAAAATGTATTTTGATCACTGTTAATCTGAGCCAGACTCAAAAACACTTCCCAAAAGATAGAAGACTCTTCAATTTTATCAGCTATACTGAAACTCTTTTAAATTTTTTTTTTTTTTTTTTGTGCTTATGTAGTTACTAATAAGATAGATTAACTTCATCCCCCTTTGGGGGAAGGTGCTAAAACCTCCTGAAATCATCATGAATTCATTGCATAGCTGAGTGCCTACTTAGTGAGCTGGAGATCCCATGGATATCCCCCGCTCCTGGGCAAGGATGAAGGATCCTAAGATGTAGGAAGTACTGCCTGAAATTCCCTGCTTATGGTCTTGGTGTTGGCCTGGGTGACTGAAAAAACATTACACATGTCCCCAGCTTTATGCAGGTATGCAAGAGTCCTTGATTAAAAAGAAGCAATGAATTACCAGGAAAAGTATGAAGACTGCAGCCTGGTTTAGTACCTCCAGCTCTGTCCCACACACTCCTGGTTACTTGATGTAGCTGCAGGTCTTCCCTATTTATGATGATGATGGATTATCTTTAAAGATTCCTGTGTTTTATGTATATATGTATGTGTGTATGTGTGTGAGTTTTTTTCCCCAAGCTAGACTCTCTCATAGAATAGTAAGCACTTGAGATTTAGTTTTATTACAACACTCTTGTCTGACTATCTACCATCACATTATACCTTGGAACTTCGTTAGATAATGAGTTAGATTTAGGATTCACTTTTCCCTGTCTGACATACAGACCTGGCACTGTTTCTTCAACATTTCCATCCCTCAGCATAAGTATCAATGAATTATGTCCTCTTAACTATAAGTAATATTTCTTAAATTTTTATACATAACAGTCTTTTTAAAATTGTAGTCTGTCTGGATATTTAGTTGGTCCTAGATTTTAAACAGTCTATCTTCAACATTGGATATTTGATAGATCCCAAGAGTCTTGTTGCTGGCAGCTAGAACTGTCTCTTTGCCTTGTATATACTCAGGCTTAAATAGTATCATTCTAATTGCTTTTTCATTTAACTTAAGTTTGATTGAGGAAAAAGTCTGTGGCATAATTTGGAAAATAATTTCTTATCCTAATTCCTTATGGCCAGCCTCTTGCAGCTTACAGATTAATGGTTGTGGTGGGTTGATCTTGGCTGGATGCCAGGTGTCCACCAAGCCGCTTGATCACTGCCTTCCTCAGCAGAACAGGGGCAGGATGAAAATAAGATGGAAAAAACTTGTAGATCATAAAAGCAGTTTAACAAAGCAAAAGCAAAGGCTGCATGTGGAAGCAAAGGAAAATGAAAGACTTATTCTCTACTTCCCATCAGCAGGTGATGTCCAGCCACTTCCTGGGAAGTCAGGCTTCAATACATGTAGCAGTTGCTCTGGGAGACAAACGTCATAACAACAAATCTCCCCCCTTCCTCCTCCTTTCTCTTTTATCACTGAGCAGACATCATATGGTATGGAATATCCCTTTGGTCGGTTTGGGTCAGCTGTCCTGGCTATGTCCTCTCCCAAGATCTTGCCCACCCCCAGCCTACTGGGTGAGGCAGGGGGAATGTTGGAGAGACAGCCTTGATGCCATATGCAAGCTGCCCAGCAGTAGCCAAAACACTGGTGTGTTATCAACACCTTTCTAGTTACCAGTACAAAACACAGCACTATGAGGGTTGCTATGGGGAAAATTAACCCCATCTCAGCCAGACCCAATACAGTGGTTGACCAATAGTTTGAATGTGTTAGAAATTATCATTGCAATGAATAAGGAAGACAGAAATGAATACTGTGTTCCCAGTTGCTTCCTAGATTAATCCGGAAAAAAAGTGTAATGTCAATATGTTTTAGGGTGGTTGTATAGGTCTATCTGAAACAGATCCTAGAAGATGAAAAACATTATGTAGGTGCAAGTACTGACAACATTTCAGCAAAACTCTCTTACCTCAGGTACTATATAGCTGTTCTAGACCTTTAATACGTCCCTTGCCATAATATCTCATTACTAAATACATACTCTCTCTCAGTTTCCCTTGCAAAAGCAAGCCAAGTCCAAATTCTTCTGGACTTCATTTCAGGATGCAATTTCTAGGTGTCATTGTCACATGCTCCTGGGTTCTTCTATCAGCTGTCCCAGATAAGGAGGAAGTCTGTCCTGTCCTGAAGGCTTCTGCATGCCTGGAAAAGGATATCAGAGGCATATGACTAGTCTGAAGCATAGGGATTGTCCTAGTATGTAAATACTCGGAAGGGTGTATCGGGATCTCAGCTCAAGTGCCACCGGGTTTGTGCAGGGCATCCTCAGCTGCCCTGCAGAAGGGTGAGCCAGGTCTTGGCTTCTCTGCACACTGCTGAGGTGCAGCCAGTCAAGACTTGATTATCTGGAACATCTTCTTTCATAGCATCGTGGTTTACTGTCTGATTTACTTTACTTTGCTAAGGACATTCTTATTTTTTTCTATTTTTAGTACCAATGTGACCATCAGGAGGGAGAGTTTCCTATAAGGAAGGATAAAGGTTATACGTATGTTAAAAATTCACACCAAATGAGCACGAGGCTCTCTGATTTGTCCTTCTGTATGTTGTGATCTATTAACTGTCACTCCAGTAGTCTGTAAAAAGCTCATAGACTCTAGCTTTACATATCCCACAGAAAGCCATGCTGTGGGTCAGAAAGGGAAGTGACTGCGATTTCCCAGCTACCGAGGACTGACAAGACCAAGGGTGGATTCGGAGAAAAGCCCTCATAGCTGTGGCTGAGCCAAGTCCCAGGCTGTAAAGGGGGGGTCCCCCACTCCTCCAGCCCCCCCAAAAATACTCCTTCCCAGTCTTGACCTGGCCATTGCAGCCACCCAGACAAGTGGGCAGGCATCCGGAGGGAGGCTGTGCACCCCTGCAAAGCAGCAGCCCCTCCATTCGGGTCCTGCCTCTGGCATGGCAGGGTGAATAATGAGCCATGCTTCACTGCGAAGGCACACCAGAAACCAAAGAACAAAAATATTTAAAGAAATCAAATGTAGCCCAAGAGGAAAATTTCCTTATTTACCTTGCAGGTGAGCATCTGAACCCAAGCTTTTCAAAACTATTTCTGCCTGCATGTGGAGCTGTAAGCACGGGTGCCCTGAAGGCAGGGGGAAACAGAGGCTCATGCATCCACAGGTCCCAAGGCTGGGAATAAATACCCCCGTCCACTTCTGTTCCTTCATAAAAATATCAGAGCCAGGCATTGTAAAATTTGGGATTTTAAAATCAGATGATCCATTTTAAACAGCAGCTTGAGCTCGAGGTAGTCATGTACAGGAAAAAAGGGAATTAATTTCTTTCTTTCTCCTCCATGTGCCACTCAGGAGTTGTTTCAAACAGGATTATTTTGTCATTCAAGTTTCAAGGTTAATATTTGCTCCTGTTTATGACTGCAACTCTAAAATCCTTCAAACTGGTAAACTATCACTGTAATTCCAGAAACAAAGGATGCATAATGAAAAAACTGAACTGAGAATTGAGAATCCTGTGGGCCACGAGGAGTGGAATATATTAACATTCACCTCTAAATGCTTTCTTTGGTTGCTTATATATTAAAAATACAATAATAAAAAAAAAAATCCTTGAAGCATCTATGAGATTGCGTGTCTCCTTTTGAGAAACACAAATTACTCTTTATATTTCTTCTCTGCGAGGGTTTGCGGCAGAACAAAGGCCCAGTAAACAGTGATGAATGGCTCTTCCTTCTCCCTGGGGGAGCAGCTTTGGAGAGCCCACATGCTAATCCTGCCCTTACCTGGCTGAAAGATAAATCGTGGGGTGAAATTCTCTGACTTTCAACCCTACCAACCTCCTCTGGCTGAATGAGCCACTTCTGTTCACATGTGAGTTGTTAAAGCATTTTGTTTTCCTCTTTCATTTTTTGCCTTTGAAGAGGGAGTAAATTGCAACTACCCATGCCTATTATTAAGACCTGAAGAGAAAATGTTTAAATTAAAGATTGTACAAACATTCAAGTAGCAGTGTAATAAGCTCCATTTGGGAGGCAATGTAGCAAATTCGGTATTTTTTATTTGGTTCATTACTTAAAACTAAATAACAATTGCTAGTTTTATTGCTGCCATTTAACAATGCTGGGATTTTCTCTGTTGGTGTTGAAATGTAGTATGATTTCAAATTTTTTTATCCTTGACATTTCACTCTACTAGTTTAATATTGATCAGCAGATACATATTGTAATCCCTGCTTTCTGCAAGCTGTAACAACGCAAGAAAACACAAAAAAATGCCCTCTGGAGAAAGCCTAACCACACTGTTCTTTATTGTAAAATAAGCCTTACATCTGAGACTACTATATCCCTCAGGCTTTGTCTCACTTGTTACCTTGAGCGAATTACTTAATGATGGGAGGCAAACCTTTGCTAAAAGGTAATGTGGTGATTAAATAGTTAGACCAAAATTCTAGCAAACTACACTTATTATTTCTGAAAAGGACTGTAAAAGGGAGTGCCATCTTCCAAAGCTTCTATTTTGAAATATGTTAGAAACAGATCAGAGTAAAAGACCATTTTTATCATCCGCCCATTGGTCTGTCTATACATTTCTGTCTGCCTGTTTACTTCTCAGAAGCTCATTTCACTCTAGTCCTCAGAAAGAAAATAACATTTCACTTAGAAATGGGTTTTTTTGCATCACACACTTGCCATGATCCCAAACATTTAAACAGAGACACTGACAGAGATGCAGGATTACCTTGGCTTGGGTTATGAAATGGAATGCCATGAACGACTGCCTGGAATAGCCCCTCTTTCATGCGAGATGCCGCAGGTGACCCAAGCACAATTTGTGCCTGCAGTGACTCTCTGAGACCTCCAGATTCAGCAGCAATTTTATTACCTTCATGGATATTTTATAGACAGAAAAGTGAAACTTCAGCACAACCAAAGCTTGCCAGGGGACTGGGACAGAGGCAAATATTTCTGGATAAGAGAATTGCCTTCTTTTTGGCTGGGACCATAGGGAAGACACTAGGTGTGTGCGACAAAGCTGGGGGATGCTTGGGTGCAGCACCCGGCAGGAGAGCCAGGAGGAGGGATGGTGCCAGGAGGTGTGGACTGGGTGCCCAGAAATAGCACCCATTTAACATAAATTACTTAGCAGGAAGGGGACGGCTCTTTTGGGGTGGTTTGTTCGGAAGTCAGAATTCCTGAAACCTTGCAACTTTGGGCAAATATTCTAGAAGGCTCATGGAGTCCCTCTTACCATTTTAACCTGCTTGTTGAAATCTCAGTGCTAATAATACCAGAAATCATCTGAAAGAGACAAAGTCAGTTTGGTTTTTCGTAACTTGTTCAGATATAGCACTACCAAAATTTCTCAGAACACATTCTGTTCCTGCAGCCTTCAGTGGAAGGAGCCATAGAAAGCACTGTTTGATGTGGTACAAGAAACCATGGCTCGCGAACTACTAGAATAAGTGATTTGATTTTAAGCAAAGAGAGAACGAAAGAACAATGGCTATAACTAAGAACTTGTTCTAGTTAAAAGGCAGGCAGGCTGAGAGAGACCTAGTGCTCCTCTGCCCTAGGAACAGCAAAGTCATTCCTTGCAGGACTTCTCTGGACTGTAAATCATTTGATAAATGCAAAATGCCTCGACGCATTCCCAGAACAGAACAATTCTTGCTGTGAGGAGCTATCAACTTGCTTTGCAAAGAAGAACTTGACATCTGGGATAGTCTATAAACACCAAGAAGAACAAGCTGGGAGTGCAACCAAAAGCACAAACCCATTCTTGCGAAGTACAGATGGGGCCTACAGAAATACCAGACCAGAAGGATTGAATAAGTAAGTTACTCCTCTCTCTCACCCTCTCCCCCTCTATCTGTCTCTGTTTTTAACAATCCTGAGCTTTAGAAATGCCAGCTTTTTTAATCTATAAAACCATCTGTGTAGCTTTTCTCAGTGGTATCCTTTCACTTACATCCTGTGTCATTGGTGTGTCTGTCTCTCTTGATGTTGATAATGTTGTTGGCAGCTTCTCTTGAAGCTTCCTATGAGCATACTTTGAATGACAAAGAGGTGGGGGGCGGCGGGGAGGAAGGGCAGGCAATGCAAAGCGAGAACAGAGCTGATTTTTATAGCCTTGTGCATATAGAATAGATTCAGTCCTGTCTTGGTCCATTTTTCTTCAGCAGCAAAATTTTTAAACCACAGAAAATTTTGCAAGAATGGGCAACTTCCCCCCAGCCACTTCCCATCTGCCCTGAAGCAGGCTCCTCAGGGAGGACCTCGAAGCGCTGCAGAAGTCTGGCTATTGTGATACCATTGTCAGTTGTGTGATTATTTGACAAATAAGTCTCCACGATGCTTTCACAAGCTTCATAAGAAGAGGGCCCTTTGGCTAACCACCTGAGGCAAGGGATGCTCTTAAAATCAGGGTGTTTTTTTTTAAATAACAAATTAACTGTTTAGTTGTCATGTAATCCTGACATTTAAATAATACTTCCTGAGCTGCCCCTCTACGTGTCAAGTCTGTCTTTTTGCACAGATTCAGTGCCCCAAAGCTGCTTAAGTTTAGCCCAAAGTCTAAGGGGACTAAAATCCCTTTATTTCCCCCACCCTGCCAGGAATCCACACTAGCACTTTTCCTTGAAAATGGCTCAATTTGCTCTTTATGTCTCTCTGGTGCAGAAACTGTGCTGGTTGTATGAGGAGTGGTTAATTCCACAGTTAACCTCTCTTGCTCTTTCTGCCACAGCAGAGGAGTCAGCCTCAAGATCAGGAGGCCGGGGAATAAGATGGTAAAGCAGCTATCGGCTTTAAAAATATATTCTGTTCTCTTCAGTTCTGTTTTGCTCTGTTCTCTTCATGCCATGCCATTTCCATGCCATCCAGTCAGTATCATCAGCTGGGTGACTTAACTCTTCCTGACCAATTTCCCTTTAGCCCCTGGCAAAATTAGCAAGTCAGACAACTGCAGTCAGTCCAGCAACTGTGTCAGGGCTGGGCAGCCTCCTCCACAGAGAGGCAATAAAACGGGAATAGTGAAGGTGTCCAGAAGAATAGCTGTGCATCTTTAGCACTGATAATCCCCGTTTCGAAGGATAATAGAGGACAAGGCCCCTTCGCGGTCTCTCATCCCAGCACTGGGAGGTCTGTGCACCCCTGGAACAGGACTGGGCTGTCTGGGGCACCAGCTACAGACAGGCAGCAGACAGCAAGTGTCCTGCCCAGCGCCAAGCCTACAGGCAGCCCCTCCATTTACCCTCTTCTCCGTGCAGCACCAGGGGCTAGGACAGATGTTCACTGCTGGACGTGAACATTGCTCCAAGCCCATCTCCTTGCTCCTCCTGGCGCGTGTGGAGTTTGTCTTACTGTGTCTCAGCCTGCATTTTCCCTGCCAAGAAATAGACATTTCTTTGAGGAAATAATAAAGTAGCTGTTTTCTGTGTCTTCAGCTGGCTACATGCAGATGAAAACATAGACAGACAAGGAAAGATTTGGCCAGTGTTTTCTCTGTCTTGGGTATCTCCCAGTGTCCTGTGACGTTCATGCTGGCTGTAAGGAGTCTGGGGCTGGATGGATAGGCAGAAGGACTCCTCGCTCTCCCTCCATCTCTACGGCTCTCTCCCCATTTTTTCCCCAAGATTCATAATAAACTTAGGAAACTCTTTCTATCTCATTGGCTAGGAAATAAGATTGTTCTCATGGGAATGACCTACCACAAGGTCTTCAAACTCAGCGACCCAGGGAAGTCAAGATTGGCTTTCAACAGCAGGGAGTCACAAAGGCTTTTCTGAGTCCCCTTCTGCAATGGCAGAAACTTAGGAAGTCACTTGGGAAGTGACTCAGGAAGTGACTCAGGGGTCCTCATCCATCCTCCTGCAAGGCTGCTGGTGGCCAAGAGCATGAAGGAAAGGAGGGGATCTCTGTGGGGTGCCTACAATTCACAGAGAAAAACACTTTGCTTGTCCCACATATCCACAAATTCAGGAAGCTCAGGAACTCCTCTCCAACACACAACAACAACAACAGCATGGCTAGGGGTTATTCAAAGCTGCTGCACTGTCCTGAAGGATACCACAGAGATGGGTCTCCTGATGGGCAATTGCACATTAGCCTACACCATGGCAGGCAGACTGGTGGGATGTATTGCACACATCTTATCCATGCATTGCCAAATGATTTACAAAAAGAGATCGGCAAAAGAGTTTTGGCAAATGAACAATTCTACTCCATGTTTTTTTATCTCAGGAACTGCCATACAACAGGGCCATTTCAAAAGGTCAGAAGAATCTGGTCTTCTTCCCTGAAGAAGTCTAAAAATAGGCAACTACTCCTCATCCTTGCATGCCCCAAAGTAAAAAAAAAAAGGTAATTCAAATAATGCCATGGTGATCCTGAGTTGCTCTCTGAGGCAATTGATGCCACCTTCCTATGCCCTAACATTTAGGAACATCTCCTAAAACAGAGTGCTCTTCTTTGTCCTCAGCTGGAGCAATCCATACACTTAACAATTTGCTTCCTAAGAAATCCTATCCAAACAAGATAGTTTAAAGTTGCAATTATTGCACACAGGGGCTGACACTCTGTCTCTACAGTATTCCATAATGGGAACAAGCCCTCTTTTTCTAGACCAAGGGACAAAACCAAGGCCCTGAGACCTTGCTATCCTGGCATTTTTAGAGTCCTTGCAACCCTCCACTGTCAGAAGTCCATGGCCTTTTTCCTTGCTTCCCATTCACCCTCACAGTCTAGGCTTTTGCAGTGAAAAGATCCAGCTCTCCTCACAGACATCACAGAGTGCAAAATTTCAACCTTCAAGTTGCCTTCGCACTGTGTCTTCAAACACCTGTCTGATCTTTCCTGACAATACTGTTGTTACAAGTCTCTAGTTGTGTAGTTATCAGTCATGTATTTAATTGGAACATGCTGGTTTAAATCCAGCTTCTATCTGCATGCCTGCTATTGTACTTCCACAACTAATTGTGAACACAAATACTATTGCTCAGCAGTTAACAAAACTGATTGCACCAGCACAAATTCATTTTAAAATTCATCAAAAATCAGGATCATTAAAGTGTTGCATATTTTTGCACAGCCTGGAAACCTTCTGCTGGCACAATGTTGTGCTGGGCAAAACAAACCCCATGCAACAGCTTCTGTAACTTTGCTGACTGGTCCTTCTCTGCCCCTGCAAAACTGTACTCCTAGTTCCGATGTGGTGGTGTCCCTCAACAAGAAGAGCAGATGACATACCTCATATTTGTGGGTGCAGAAGGGAGGGAGATGGAGCATTTTCCTGCAAAAGGCAGTTTGTTCTTGACAATGATTTCAGCAATATTTTTCTGGCAATAATTCATCTAGTCAAAAAAAGCTGAAAAATACAAGGGCAGAAAAGCAAAAGTCTCTGGCCTGCCCATCTGTAGATAAGCAGCAAAACTTGTCCTGGTTTCAGCGGTGCAAACTCACCCTATTACTGATTGTGGGATACAGCCTCTCCTCCACTGACAGAGTCCAAACTCAGAGCACTTGCTTCCCCCAAATGGTATTTTATCTGCTAAATTGAAATTCCTCCCATTTGAAAGAATTTCTCCAGCTTAATGTGACCCTACATGCTACTCCCACAATGCTGATAAATCCAGTTAATTTCCTTCTTCTGTGGAGCAGGATGGAGGCAGATGGACAATGAAATCCAAGGAAGCAGGGCAGGGCTGTGGTTTTCCAAAAACTATGTTGTACCCCTTTGCTTAATGATAATCTGAGAAATGAGACAGGTATTATGTGTCACAGCAGAGGGTAAATACCCTGTTCTTCAGGCAAGTAACCAAAAAGAATAAAAGAGGATGGAGAGACTCCCCTTGGGCACAGTGACTGTACAGGGATGGCCTCAGAAGCACAGGACAGAGTTAAGCACAGACTAAGGGCCACAGTTCAAAATGGCTTTGACTCATCTTCTCATCATTCCCATTTTGAGCTTTCCAGAAGACAGAGAGACTTGCTTGGGATGTCCCAGTGAGACCCCAGCACAATCCCCGCTGCACTGGGAGCTCCTGAGCTCTGCAGCCCCACGCCACCGTGTCCAGTCTGGACACTTCACCCCTGAGCAACTTGTGTCCATCACACTTTGATCATCTCAGAAGCAACACCAGCCATTTCACCGAAGAAAATCTGGCTCCTCGAGCCCAGCTAGGCTGACACAGGGGAGTGGGTGGCAGGCACCATGCAAACTCATGGGTGGCCATAAAGGAGCTGTCGGTACCTCAGTGCACATTAAAGCCAAAGAGGCTTTTGAGGTCAGTGCCTGTGACTGGAGTGCTGCTGACAAGCTTATCAGTCAATAAGCTGCATGAGGAGCACAACTTGTTATCATTCCGCAAAAGTAAAGTTCCTAAAACCAATGATCACACTAGAAATATAAGGGGAGGTGTTGTGTCAGGATCTGATCTTTTTACCTTGTGTTTGTAGCCTGTATTGCTCACCATCTTCAGACCCAAGGGTCTAGTCTGCCTTTTTAACTTGTAATTCCCTAATATACATACACCTCATTGAATATTTGAGAACCCCTATCAGAATTTAGTGATGTTATCCTACAGATGTCTAAACGTTGCTATAACTTGTATATGTTCAACTGCAGGAGGTAAAAGCATACAGGCACTTAGCAGTGAGAGACACTTGGATTTGAGAGCATCTCAACAGTTCTCTGCATTGAAATCTCAGAGCTGCAATCCAAACTAAGGTTTTAAAGTACTGAACAACTTTATTATTCTTCTGTTTGTTTCATTAGCAGGAAAATGCAAGTTCTTTCATGTAGAGTTACTGATAACAGAAGCTGGCTAGTGCCGAATGCCCCGCTGAATTCACAGTGGGGTTTGTGGAACGGGATTGTACAGCAACAAATGCCAACTGCTTAATGTCTCACTGAATTATAGATTTTGGAAGACTGTTTAATAAGAAGGAAAACAGCTAAGATGGTTTCCACTGAATTTTATGCGTGTATAAAAACCATGGGACTGGCATTGACAATATATCTCAGGAGGATTAAATTATTGTTTCACACTCCTTGTAAATTTGAGCCCTTATTGATACACGCATTACCCCCACTTAGATTATGTATAAAGATACAATTAATATACAAAACATCTGGCAGGTCACTTTTTTAAAAGGCCTAACACCTTTTTTTTCCATAGGCAAATGATTTTTTTTCCTCCATGTCTCATGATTTTTCCTCCAAAAGTGTTACCACATTTCCAAAAGAGGAATGACTGTAGTGAGTTCCTTCACTTTGGACTAAAGTTGTTTGTATGATTCTGTGTTTACCATTTAAATTCAATTAATTTGAATTAGGCCACGGCATGAAGCTTTAAGCAATTCTGCATTGGTGAAACATGAGGAGGTCCTAGCTCGTTCAAGATTCCATCCATCACTGTGGGAGTCACCTTCTGCCGCAGTAGGTATGCTCAGCACGGTGCACAATTAATGCCATGGTATTCCTCTGGATTTATTCGGCATTGCCTTCCGATGGGTTCTGCTCTCCATGGCTGAAAACTTACTCCAATTTTACACAAACTCCTGCCGTTTCCATCCACTCAGGATTAAAGTGAGCTGTCTGCAAGATTAAGCTCTACAGAAAAGAACAAGAAAAATAAATGAGAGGGCATTCAGCATCCTGCTAATTATTGTGCTTGTGTATGCACACATAGTCTGTGTGGGGGTGCATATGTGCATGTATATGCCTTCTTATTAGCAGCAAGGCCACCACAAGAGCTACTCAATAGAAAAGTCATCCAGGATTTCCCTGCTTCCTCTGCTAACAATTTTGCTAGATTTTAACCCGTTGGGCTGAAGTCTTCTAGGCAGATTCCCCTGCAGGCTATATACTTAGGGAAATATCCAACTCCAGACTGTTCATTTTGTTTCTAAGAACAAGTTTAAGGAAAAATACATACCCTGGCCTCATTTTCTTGAAAGGTTAACAGGTCATTTGCTGCTCCTGTGCAAATCAACCCAAATTTTCCCATGTTACACGCCTTCTTAAGATCACAGTCCGAGCACACTTAGCACAGGAAAGCAGTTAAATTCCTCAAAGAGTCTGTGCTTTCTGGGCATGGTCCCTGCTGTGGTGCCTCAGCATTGCCCAGCAGCTGCTGCCCAAGGCCGCTGCCACCCGGCTGGGGACGGTCACTGGGGCTGGCAGCAGAGCTCCCGCTTGGCTTGCTTTTGGTGGCACAGGGATGAAACTGCCCTCTTCCAGCTGGAGACAAGGATCTGGAGTTGGGGAGCCAGCTGCCCACAGATCATGTGCTGTGGAGGGGACAAGCAGACGAGCCTGTGTCTGTCTACAGCATGTTTGCCTCAAAGAGTTTGGGAGGCTCCACTGCCTTCCCCCATCAACAAATAGCTGTGACAGCTGCTGGCGAGGCTTTGTTAGCACTGGACCACGTAAAGGCTATTGCTAACACTATCAGCTTTCCACAAGGGTAATTAGCAGAGATGTTTGGTGGCTGAAATTAGTGGAACCTCTGAACTTTAATCTTCCTGCGTCTTTTCATTCCACCTGAAAAATGAAGATAACAATGTCCCCTCATCTCAGAGAGAGAAAACAGAATTCACCGCTATTCGCGAACCACTTGAAAACAATAGCAGTGACTGCCACCAAAAAGCCGCTGATGAAATTAATAATTATGTATCCAGAGCACAGCTTGAATAGAGTGCAATACCCGAGACATGGGGCCACGTGCTGAACTATGAAGATAAAACAGAATATTGAAAAGCTGCCCAGCAAGTGATCCTAATCCATCCCAGGCACCTGTGGGTAAAAAACATGTAGCTGTACGATCAAGCACTCATCCTAATGCAAAACCAGAACAGAACTCAATTAAATGTGCACAGGCAAACTTGATTCTGGCATTTCCTAAGTTTTAAGAGTTTGATTTTGTAAACAATCATATCCTTTCAACATGTGCTTTTGAGCATGATATATGTATAGGTTTTGCGGCGTGTACAAGTACTGGTATGCAGGCACGCTTACTTCTCTGATTTGGCTTCTACCTCATTTTGGAAAAAAAAATATTGCCTAGAAGTTATTCCTATAAGAAAGAGGGGGGGCGGAAGGAAGGAAGGAAGGAAGGAAGGAAGGAAGGAAGGAAGGAAGGAAGGAAGGAAGGAAGGAAGGAAGGAAGGAAGGAAGGAAGGAAGGAAGGAAGGAAGGAAGGAAGGAAGGAGCAGAGGTTACTACTCGACATATTAAAGTGAACAGTACAGCTAGTGATCTCCAGTGCTTTAAATGAAGTAAGGGATTAACAAGAGTGCTTATTTGCATGTTCAGCCTACTTCCAAAGCCAGATATATTACATGCCTGGGCATATACTTACCAACCTGATTATGATAGCAATCTCAAAATCTTGATCACACACTAAATTGGTGCAACTGTCATGAATATCCTTGGATGCACAGTTGCTTATGCCAGTAATTTCAAAGTTCAGCACATCTTTAATTTCAGTACACTGAAGACCACTGGGACAATCACTTTCAGCTGTAGAGACAGTTCATCCTGTGCAATTGAAACCATCTCAGTAGATTGTGTTTGCAACCCTCCTAAAAATTCCCCAAATTGGGGTGCTTGTTTTAGCTACTTGGAAAATCAGTCTTGGGAGAAATTCGACTCTTCTCTGGGTTTTGCTGCAGGGCAGCAGTAGCAGATTAGCCATCTGCAGCAGAAAATTGCCAGCTATTGTAGCTAAGGCAATAGTAACATGAAGGGGGACAGTTTGAAGGAAGAGTCCAAGTGTGCCTGCAGGGGTCCTGAAATATGTAGAGCCACTGACTAAAAATCAGTAAAGCATTCACTATTCACAGTCACTGCCACAGTGGCTTTGCTGGGTTTCACAGGTTGCAGAGGAGGGGTTTATTCTTGTGTTGACCCCACTTCTGTCAACTCTGCAGAATCCTGGTTAACATGCTGCTAGGTGTCTCACTAGTGACCACCCCAAACACTATGGGGACATCCTTGGTCTGCTGTCTACAGTGTATTTGTGGAAGAGGACACCTACAGACATACACCAACCTAAAGGACCACACCTGTGGGAACTGAGAAAATACCATCCCAACACAATTTTTTTCCTTGACAGAATTCTCTATCTGGCTGTAAATGAAATGCTATTAAGGAAAATGGATGAAAATAAAAATTCAAAGTCATTATTTTGAACATTTTAATGATTTTTGCCTGAATCAAGCCAAACCTTTTGGTCAAGAAGAATTCACAAATACCCATAGCAAGTACATACCTGCATGCAATCCTGATGTTCTCTATGGTACTGAAATATCTAGCACTTGAAGCAGAAGTGACATGGCAGTGCTGTACTTGCTGAAAATTACTGGCTGGGTAGGTTTGTCCAAAGTTTCCCAGTGAAACTGCTGACCATCCTATAATCCAAATATGTTTGCATTAAATCCTAAAGCTGCCTTCATTGCTGGAAAAAGAAGAAATCCTTCTTTTTTCTTTTAGACAGGAATTAAAGCTTACCTTGTAAACAAAGTGAGGATTTATTATCTAAATGAGTTCCTACTGTGGTGAACTTCTCAATGACCTGCCTGTCAATACTAATGAAATCAACCCATCTTCCTAGTTTTGAGCAGTGCCTTTAAATTCCTAATTGAGTCCTTACGGCCATGTACCATGCCTGACCAGTCAAAGCTCCTATCTCTAACGTGTTTAGACCATCTCAAACTTTGAGAAAGGGTACAGTAGCTACCTCTGAACTTGGTGAAGGCAATAAAGTTGAAAAAAATCTAAAATAAATCTGCTTACTTTATCTGCCTGAAACAATTCTTGATATTCCTAACATGAATGTCACAGATATTTCAAAGGTAAAATATAGACAACTCATTGCAAGATTCCTTATCAGAAAGCTAACATTCCATGCTAAACCAATGGAGCAATTTTTACACATGAGTAATGAAAGTGGGCAGTGAGAACACCTACAAATCAAGAATATTTTCTTAGCCAGCCGTCTTCTGATAAGGTAGAGATTACACTAGTTTCTGGCTTCACTTACTATACCTAAGTATAAATGTAATGTCAGGGTATCTGATTTATAGTTATTTGGGTCTATAATTGATACCCCCTCCAGCGAAGGATTAATATATCAGAAGAAAACAAAAAGACTCTATTAGTGATGTATGTCATTTGAAATGTAACAATTTTTCCGAGTTGCCAAACTCCTTATTCCATATGTTGCTGTTACAAAAGCATGTATAATGTGAACTAGAGAAGGAAAAAGAGGGTTGTATTCACATCCAGACTTCTAACTGTTATCATTTAAAAGGGCCATGAGGTACCTATAGGTACAACTCATTCTTTTTCTACCAGTGCATTTAGCCATTTATTCATCTTGGGGAGAGTTTATTTGTTATTTTGAAGGCTGGACTGCGCTGGAACTTTGCGGGTTGCTATTCTGAGTGGAGTTTGATTTCCTGCTGTCTCTCTTCATCACCTCTGTCCTTTTGTATATTCCCCTGCCATTCTCCCGCTTGTATCTCTGAACAGTGGGCATGCTTTTCATTTTAAAAATTACTCCTACTGTGAGCTCACTTAAT
This sequence comes from Pelecanus crispus, assembly GCF_030463565.1. Classification (NCBI taxonomy): domain Eukaryota; kingdom Metazoa; phylum Chordata; class Aves; order Pelecaniformes; family Pelecanidae; genus Pelecanus; species Pelecanus crispus. The sequence continues at coordinate 53,784,331 of NC_134643.1, forward strand.
GGGATTGAACATTCGTGATTTTGCTCTTCAGAGGGTTCTTCCGCTTTTGAAAAAAGAGTTCAGGGCTAGCCACTGTGTTCTGGCCATTGCTGCTTCCCTCCAAAATGAACTTCACTTATATGTTTTTTCCCTGCTGCCTCCTTGTCTCATCGGTTTTGAGAAGTGCCAATGTTTTTGGTAGGCTGTACATGCAGATATTTGTTTTGACTTTTAATTCTGACTCTCCACCCAAGATACCCCCCGATTTGTGGCAGACACCTGCTGGGCCTGGTAGCCAGCAGCACTGGGACGTCACATCAGAGGCCCTGTGCAGTGGAGTCTTTCCAGTCTTAGGAATCCCATGGAGACAATCATGTAACTAGTTTTGGGTTTTCTCACCGCAGCACCTGGGTGCTCCCTCTGTGAGGGAGCCTGCTTCTGACAACCCCTGTGGTGGCACTCCTTGCCAGATATTGTATTGTAGCCCTGCTGTACAAATGTACTTCGATGCCCTAAAAAACATGCACTGTTGGTCTTAAGAAGCAGTATCACTTCTCAAAGAACAGTTTGTGGTCATTCATCATTGTATTGTATCAGGCAGTGATAGTTGGCAAAATTGCTATTGTTTGCTCTACCTACTGGACTACCACCCAGTGCAATACTGGTGGTAACTACAGCCTGGTAAAGCACCTTTGTCCTCTGTGACTAAATTCCATTCTGCTCTTTTGGTCCTTCCTTCATTCACTGTAAAGTCCAGCACTTTCCTTAGTCAATGCTCAGTTGTCCTCCTCAACCTAACATGCTTACACAGGATGAACTCTTTGATGTCTTGAGAGAAGTATCTGCACCTCTTGAAAGAAATATCAGAGCCTTGGAGCACAGATATTATCCTTTCACCCTACTTTTTACTTATTGCATGGCAATGTTATTTCCATGGGGGTATTGCAGTGTTCTTTAAAATTCAGAAATGTGGGTTTCCTTTCAGACCTTTCAGAGTCAGGAACATGCTCTTGGGAAAGCAGAGGTCTCACAGGAAATGCAATGCACAGGGAGCACTGTGATTAGGCAGGTTTCAATCCTGGGTATTGAGAGCTCTGAACTGTTATGCCCAAGTCCTGAATAGGAAATTAAAATTACAGTAGCACTATGCCAAGTGGAACATTTTAAGTCTCTTAAATATCCTCCTACAGTACCTGTGCATTTCCCTTCTTTATGAAACAGAAAGATTTTCTAACAATTAGGAAGATGAAGAAAAATTAGAATGTGGAAGATGAAGGATAACTGAAGAAATCTCAAATAATAGTTATCCCTTTTCATCCGCATGGAGTGATGTGTTCCCCTCATGATGAAGGTGCGGGATTGTTATTGCCCTCGTTTGCATGAACATAGGTGGAATAGCATGGGTAAAGCCCTCTTCCACAGCCTCAGAGAGGCATGAGTTTGGGGGGTTCTGAACCATGCTTAGACAGCACCTCTCCTAAATAATGTTCTTTATGGGAAGAGAGTTGTCAGCTACATTATCAAGTATCACACAGTACAGTGGAAAGAAATAAACTGGGAACTGTGAATTACATGTTACTTGTCATCTCCAGACCACGTATTCAGGCAGTTCTTTAGCTTACCAAGCGGTTTCTGAAAGGTCAAAATTAAGTTGGATGTTTCCCCCCCCTTTACAGTAATATCACAAACTTCAGTGTGATTCAAGGGGACCTAGCCCTGCTCTCTGCAGGCTTAGGATGTAAAATTACAATATTTTGTCTTTTATATTCCAATTACATTAAGAGTAACATTGGGGTACTGACACTATTTTTGAAACCTTCTACTGGAAGGTCTCAGGACTACAGACTCAGTTATCAGGCTTTTACATTACCCAGGAGAAAGTAGCTACAAATGCAGAGGTATGAGTTGTATTAGGGACAAGATCAGAAGAAGAAAAGCCTCTGCTCTTCATTGCATTCTCAGCTGCTGACTTTCAGCAGCACCCACCCTAAGGGATTGCTCCCTGGGGCTCCCTGGCGTGTGGGAGCAAAAAAGATGTCTGAGGATACACACTTCAGAGAAACAGCAAGGAGGGGTTTGGGACTGCAAATATAATGATCTGAACTTGTCTTTGTTACACCAGTACAACTTCCTCAGATCTCAACAGGTTGCACAAACGTAACAGGAAGCTGAGCATTGCACTTTGCGCGTTAGCACTGAAATTCGTTGCTCCGAAAGGAACCTGTAGGAAGAGATGATTAGACAAGGTATAAAGTTTATTTTGAAGAGAGAGGGATTTTTGAAAGCTAGGCTAGAGGTTACCACAAATGAGAGTGGTATCAAGACGTAATAGCTATAGAAAGATGAAGAAAAGCTGAAGATGTGATAAAAGAAGACAGATGTACCATAGAAAGCTGACTCCTAGCATAGTGCCACATGAGGAGGCTAAGAATACTTTACTGCACAATTAAAGTTACAAAGGATAAGGCAAAAGTAGCTTAGTGTGCTTCACGTCAAAGCTACAGATGGTGTCCACGATCACAAATTATATTGCTCCATGGAAATAAGATTTAGTGGAGACTTTTAATAGGTCTGCTCTGGAGCATTCTGCTAAAATAAGCACAGAAAAATCAGGTTGTCCTGGTTTTTTCAGAGGTGCTCTTGTCCTTCCTCAAATTGTTATTGTCTGTCATTGGCCACTGCCATTTAAAAAGCAGCATGTTTCTCTTAAGTGCTTTTTGTTCCCAGAGCACCTTGAACCTAAAAGAAATGGAAGCCTTTAGAAAGCTAATGGAAGTTTCAGGTGCTCAACACCTGTGAAGAGAAGGCTCTGGTTTTCTAGTTTCTCTCAACTCCCCTTTAAGCTATCTTTAATAAAAACTTAATGTTGAATTGTTCACACTAACACACACATGCAGCACCCTGGTTCAGCCATGATTCTTGTCTTTTGTTTCTGATGTTTGTGATACAGCCCTTTACTTCTGTTTCAAAAAGCTGAGAGGCAAGAGCAAGACTTTCTGTAACAACACAGAAAAGATAGGAATGTTGAAAGCTGTACAACAGATTCAAAATAGACAGTCGCCTGATGCCTGTTCCATTCCTGGATTTATGCTGAAATATGAGGGAGAGTGCCAATGCATTTGTTGAATGCATAAAATCTGTGAGGCTGTCTGTCAGGTGGGAATCAGTCAGGAAGCCTGGAGCAAGGATACCCATAATTATGCCGTCAAAAGGCTTGCAATAAGCAGCAGAATATTTTATTTGCCGTCAATCTTATAAAAAGTCTTTTATAACATCTGTGTCAGCAGATTCCAGGTCCCAAGAGGTGCCACTTTTTCAGAGCAGCAGAGAACTCAGTAAGGGTTTGTGGTGTGTTTGCCAAGTATATTCAGTGGAAAACCTCACTGGTTTAATGAAGTTATAGGTGGCAGAGGACATCTCATTTTTTGCCTGCGTTTGAGGCATTAATTGTTTCTCAAGGTGAGTTGGACTTTCATGTTGATTGACGCTCAGTTAATTTGCATTGTTAGTGACTCCTGTTATCTATTACTTGTGCTTCAATAGCAGCTAAACCCTTTGGTCAGCCCCCTCTCACCTCAGTGCTCTGCAGTCTGCTAATGCCTAAGAAAAGACACCTCCCAGCTGACACAGCCTGGGAAAGTACGTGCTGGCGGGGCTTTGCACCACATGGTCATTTCCCCCAGCTAGCAGAGACCTGAGCCGAAACCTCCACACAGGGATGCTGTCGGTATTTACCAGCTGAGTTTACTCCCATAAGCTGCAGCACCACGGCGTACCTACGTCACCTCCGGGTGCAAGATGGCTCGCATCTGACAAGCGTGCATCCCTCTGTACGTCGCACCCTTCTGCACGTCCAGTGCTGGAACTAGCCCAAAAGAAGCCAGTATTTCCAAATGCCATGCCTGCTGGGATGCTTTACCAGAGTGGAGTGCTCTAACATAGTCACCATGAAATAGCCAGAAAGTCCAGTTACCAGCACTATTTACTGGAACGTTTTTGGCACAGAAGACAATTTGCTGCCCCTTCTCTGTCTGATATTGCAAGGTGCATCCGTGTTAATAAATAGGGATTGTTTTCTGGCCCTGAGGTCCACTGGCACAGCACCGCTCTGATCCATATGACTAAAGTCCTTTTCAAAACATCTGGCCTGCAGTCGCGCAGGTCCTTAGCTTGTGCTAACCCTCGGGCTGCGTCTGAAACCTTGGGGAGATGCCAACTGCCCTAAACCTTGTCAGGGACCTTGCTATGCAACTTCCAGTATGGATGATCCCAGGCCAACACACAGACCCATGCCCTGGCCTGGTCTACTAGTGTAGGCAAAGCCATATAATGTCACTTTGTGAACCTTCTGGTTCTGCTGTGCTCATGCATGACAGTAGCTTGAAAATCTGGACCTTTTGTTTTGGTGACTGTAAATCAAAGCATCCCACCTGATCCTGAAGAAGTTGAAAATAAGTTGAAAAACAGAGCTTACCGTTTGCATTCAGAGTACTCGTATCTCTTAATTTATTTCTCTTGCCTTGACAAACCACTCTGGGGTCAATAGTATCTAATTCAGCTAAATTGTGTCATAAAACGTCTCTTATGACAATTTGTAGTTACAATGCAATTATCTTAATTTTGTCTCTGATGAGTCTCCTTCACCGATCGAGGTTTTGATCGACTGTATCTGGACCTAAAAAGAAAAAAAAATGCAGCCATGCCTTGCTGAAGCTTTTTTCACTAGCTGTTTCATATGGTGCCTGCTCACTGGAGCTCTGTAAGTGATATGTGAAGCAAAAGATTCTGCTTGTCAGCCTGCTTCACAGATTCACTGAAAATAAACACATCAGATGCCGAGCTGAGCTAATGGCACACTTGCTTCTGGTTGCTCATTTTTGTTTCGGGTTAATGTCATGCCCCTGCATGTACCATCTGGAGAGGGGAAAGAAAGATTTAATCAAAAATAAAAATAGCTGGTTTAGGTTTAAGTTTTTCTTTTGTACTATGAAGTGCAGAAAGGGAAAATGAAAGGGTGTCATTTGCTGTGACCATTGAATAGAATAAGAGCTGTGAATGCCAGCAGGTCTGATTCTCACCCATGAATCCAGCACTTCATTTGTTTGGGGGAAAAAGCTCTGCACACCTTTCCACTGAACCTCAGCAGTGCTTCTCAGTATAAACAATAGCTCATATTGTTGAGGAGGCTTATTGAGAAAGTTATGTCAGTAATGATGGGGTTTTTCAGCCAGTGTTCCCCAGGATTTGTGAAGCATTTGCTGCCTGTAAGTGTGCTGTTAACTGCTTGCTGATTAGAATATTCTATCTGCAGTGCAATCGGGCTCCCATTTCTCTGACATGTCTCCTCTGTGTCTTAAAAATACCACCAGCACATCAACAGCTTATCACAAGAAGCTATATGAATTCAGAACATGATTCTTTCGCAAGATCGTTCAGGTTAGGTGTCAGCATAGACTGAAAAAAACAAGGCGCTAGCAAGAGGTGAACATAACAAGCATATCTCATAATCTTTCAGTGTTCTAGCCCTCGTTCTCTCATTCCTGCGCTTTTTGAATATTTGTAGCCTTCACTATCCTGGTGTCTGCTTTTGACTGTAGGCTCCTCAGGGCAAGTGTGTCTTTGTGTCAGTAATACACTCTACCCACTAATGGCACTGCATGAGCAGTAACGAGTGAGCCCATTACAAGCAGCTGCAAATACAAATATCAGCGATAGTCTGAATGCTCTGCTCCGTATCTAGATGCTTGAAACAGGAAATGAATCACCTGATTGCTCATCTGAATAATCACACGGGGGGCCTGTTTGTTTAATAAGTCTAACACAAATCCACCAGCAGTCATGCAGGAGACTCTCCCGTCCCGATGATGGTGTCTAATGACAGAAGAACTGTGAATGACTGCAGTGATGACTCCCGGACGGAAAGCTGCCATGCCTAAAATAATCGGCACTGTCTGGGTTCACTCGGACGTTGTGGTGGACATTGCTGGGCTCTTGAAATCTTCACTTCTCCTTCTCTTAGTACGTGTGGAGCAGGCCAAGGAGAAAAGGATGTGCACACCAACACACCCTTGGCACTTGTTGATGTCATTTTCAGTTGCAAAGATAAAATGTCACCAGTGCTGAAGCCCTCACGTCAGGAACTAACAGCTGCTCGCTGTTAGGGCTTTCATTACTTTTTTTAAAGCTCTTTTAAAATTGGTAGAATTTTGCTTCAGAATTGAAACTGTCATAATATCTTCGTTAAGCAAGGGACAGTGTCTAGCAACTGAGCTTTCCTGTGTTGTCTTAACAGCAAATGTCTTCTTGTACAAATCTAGTTAAGATACACTGAAAACACTCATTTTAACCACATGTATGTTTAAAAACTCTGCATTTGCCATGTGTGTGTACAGAAAAACAGATTGGCCCAGCCAGATACCTATGGTTCCATTTTATCTGCTATATTTTGTCTGCTATATTTATATTTTATATAATTCATGCAATTTTGGATATATCCAAATTCTCTGGAGCCTGTAGGGTGAGGATTTACTCACCTCTGAGGGCACTGAAGTCCTAATTCGGGTACGTGGAATAGCCATGGGGTCATGCTGAGACTCGGATAACTTCAGTTCAGTTCCCTCTTTGTCTTTTGCTTCAAGCAGAGGGACCTGGGCCCAGTCCTGGAAGCAGTGAAGAGGATTTCCCGTGCCAGACCAGCAGGGATAGCCAGCATAGAGCAACAATACGGAGCAAATTCCCTTCTCTTCCAGCCTCTGTGCAGAGCCTGATGAGCAAGCTCTCCTCCAGCCAGTGATATGAGGGACCCACAGAGGAAGACATACCCTGATATGGGGTCCCACACAACAGAAGAAGAGATACCCTATTTCTTTCTCAGTATAAGCTAAAATTTCTTCAGTATTTTTTTGTCCTCAGACTGCTCAGGCCAAAATTTCCATGAATTGCAATATGAATTTTTATTGTATAAAATATTAAGGGCCTGTTCCATCACTATTTGTGTGCCCATTAAAGCACTTGTGCATGGAAAACATGTAACATGGTATGTCAAAACTACTTTTCATTTATTGGTTCTGGTTTTGAAACACTTTTAAATAGGTTCTGTTTTAGTGTCATGAAGACAAAAACCTTTGAAGAAGGTTTTTTTCTGTTAATAGTTTGTTTCATTTAGCTAAGGAAACCTTAGAGCTTCATGTATTTATTAGTGTATTTATCAATGGCAAGCACCCGTACCTGCAGCAGAGCCTCCATGAACAACAGCATCGATATAGCCTAAAGTAATTTAGTTCGGCCAAAGTGGGCTGGGGGCGGACACATCACCTCTGACTGATATGTAGACTTCTTTTGTGGGAATAAAACTAGGATGCCTTGACTGCACAGGGAACTTAAAGTACTCAGACTAGCTCCCTCTGTTAAACCTTTTCACCTACTCAGTGGATGTAAGAAGAATTTAGGCTGTTCTCTATGCACTTCTCTCATCTTGCCTGAGGTCTGGGAACTTCTGCCCGGAGTGGGAGTGGCCCAGGTATAAATGAGACTCCTAACCATCAAACCCTTTCTTCTTCCCTTTGTTTTTAGTTCTAAGACCAAGGTAATCTTCCTGTTAATAAGTTACCCCTGCATTCGAACAAAAAATTCCTTTTATTTTGCAGAAAGCATAGGGCTAGATCCACACAAGCACCGAAATCCTGCTTCCAAAACTCAGGTCTTCGTAAGCCCCATTCCCTTCACTCCAGAAGCACCTGAAGGCTGTAGCTTTTACGGTTTGAACATCACCTTTTTCTAGTCCAGTATCTGACTCTGCCTCTGCCCAGAGAAGCCCCTCTCCCAGCCCTGGTGAGAAGCTCAGCTCTGTCTCAGGCAAGGGCGCAGCTGGGACCCCCAAACTAGGGGCTGTGCTTTTCTGCAAGGCTTGCTGCAGTGGAGGTTCCCAGGGGTGCTTTTTCTACCAGCACCAGTGCCCTGTTTGAGGGATTCAGCTGGGTTGTTGCCATCACTCGCCTCCACCAGAAGGGATTAACCCATCGCACTCCCCAACAACCCCAAGGCTGCCCTGACCACAGGCAGTCGGGACTGTCTCCCAGGCTGGGTTTGGACTAACTCTGCTCTGGGCAAGTTGTGCTCTGCACAGAATAATCAAATACTTGCTGGAAATGGGAGAAGGAAAGGCAGCACTTGATACTATCTTCATGTTCTTCAGCTCTTCTTTGAAAGCAGAAGAGATGTGGTCTGAGGTCCCAGTTAGTGAGGAAGTATTTTATAGTCAGTATCCAAGAAGAGCTTGGGAGCAAGCTACCCGGAGCATCCTGCTATTTAGTAGCTTGAATGCAGGTTTCATGAACAGGGGAGACTCAACAGCCTATCTCCAGAAAGGAAGAGCCTTCCTGAATGCTCAAGTCCAAGGGAGGAAAAAAATTTAGACATGTGCACTATTTGTTAGTCCATCTTCATCCTCTCACAGCAGAGCAGCTCCTTGGACTCCATCTCGAGGCAAGCACTTCTACGCATGTGCTGTATAGGGAGTCTAACACAGGTGTAGAGGATGCTACAAGGTGACTAGGAGCGAGGCAATACAATACTTATGCTGTGATCCGCAAGCACGCCTTTTAGCACCAGAAGTACTTCTTATAGTGTTTTGAAAGCTTGTCAAAGTTATGTCCATTTTCACAGCTTTCTCAACTTCAGTAAATGCTGGATGACATTTTTATATTTCATTTTTCCTGTCTATATGAGAAGGTGATAATTTCTAGACCCATATGACCGTCAGTATGTATTGTTAGATTAATATTCATGCAATACGCATTCAGCAAAGCAGTTATCTGAGCTCTGAAACATTACCATGCACACAGCAATCATTTTTAAAAGAATAGAGGGCTTTTAGCTTGAATCGCATTGAATCAAAATTACTTATCTGCAAAAATGGATACTATGTTTCAGAAAATGTAATTGCAATTGCAAAACTATTTACAAAAAAATTAGAACTGGGTTTATTTTTCATAGTGACTATAGGACTTTAGCTCTTGTTTTGTGAATTGTTGGCAAACAATATAGAAGTTTTTCACCTCAATGCAATTCATTGCTAGAATTTATTTGTCATATAATTTAAGCATATATTCTTGATTTATAGTGTGTTCAAGAGAAATTTACAGCAGCATTCAACATTCTTTGTTGAGCTGTGTTGCTTAATATTGATTGATAGCGCATATCAGATGACAGTTTTCTGTTCCCTGATTAGATGACATTCTTATAGTAAGAGTTTTCCAATGCCAACTCTAATGCTTTTTAATTCCAAAATTACTTTAGATGAGAATTCTCTTGTAATCATTCAAAATGTCACTTTTTTCACCTATCATTCTCGCTAGCTAATATATATCATAGAGTATTCGAACAAGGAACATAAAAAGGGAGAAAGCACATCCAAAACAAATGCATGCTAATGGAATTTGCTGAATTTTTCACCTCTACTAAAAAAAAAAACAACCAAACAAAAAACCACAACTTATTCACATCATTGTACACACTCATAAGGTTTCAGAATTTTTGATTTAATAAGTCTTAAAAAAATCCCTATATGGAGAAGAACAATTTCCTCTTTAACTTTTTAAGGAAGGAGTACTTATAAGGGGAATTATTCATGAGCATAAAGAAGTTCATATAAACCAGACCTAGCAGTTTTTACCCAAGAGGTCATGAGTCGGGTGTGAAGATTCCCTGTACCTTAAATCCCTGATCAAACCCTAAACTAGGAGTGGGGAGAGAATGATTCTGGCTGCGATCTGGACATAGCTGAAATCCCAATAACACTTGCATGTTTGTGACATTTTAGTCCAACTTGGCAGTAATCGCATGAGAGCAGCTGATGCAAGCGCAAGCTGATGCAAAGCGAAACACCTTGCAAAACAGCGCGGTAAAACCACCGATCCCTAAACCCCACGCAGATCGCACCCCAGCCTCTTCCCTGTGCGTCTCCCCAACTTCGGAGGCTCCCTCCGAAACCGTGGATGCGCCAGCTTCCCCGCTGGGGATCAGGCAGGGAGCTGGCTTTCACGGGGACGAGGGCTGTGGCATTACATCAGCAGGACGTTTCGGTTTTGTGGGGGTTTTGCTGCTGCTTTCCCCCCCCACCCCCTGCACCGGGCGGCGGCGGGCGGGGCCGGGCGCGCGGCGGCCGGGCGGGCAGCGCCCCCTAGTGGCCGAGCCGCCCCCGCCGCCGGCAGGGCTCACGGCAGCGCTACAAGTTCGGGTGGCACCAAAGCCGGTTCCCTTTTTCTCCTTAAAAACGCCTTTTCCTCGCCAATAGCTGAGTAGAGCTGAGCTCCGACAGATTCAGCCGAGGTTTCTCAGCTCCTCTGGGCATTTTGCGGTGGGGAGTAGCACAGGGAAACAAATAGTTTCAGCTTTTTTTTTAGGCTTTGTAGTTTTGCTTGCATTGCTGGTTTCAGTTTGTGGTAATGAATGGGTTTTTAACTGCCAGCTGTGCACAGTCCCGCATCGATCTTTTCTGAATGAGAGCCTCATATGGCCATCATAATCTTGACTCCAAAAGGTGATTTAATAACTACCCTGGTTTGCATGTTTGCCAGACTAGAAGGTAATTTTAAATAAACAGAGTCTTTACAGACAGAGTGGAGATGGTTTTGGAAAACTGTGGTCCCATCACGCAACCTAATAACTTGATCATATTGAGTCCTGAGCAGCAAATCTAACCTGATCATATTGAGTCCTGAGCAGCAAATCCCACCTCTGGAGCTGAGATGGAAACAGAGTCTGGGCTGATGAGGGCCATGAAGCTGCAGAAGGCAACACAGCCCTGCAGAACTGCTGTGTCCCCCACTTTTTTACCCTCTATGCAGACTACTGCAATCCTCATTGCTACAGGAAGCAGTTGATGCAGAGGACTGGACCAGACTGGAAGAGGGTAGCTTCTGTAGTGACAGTCACGTAGAAAATCATCACTCAGGGTCAAGTGGCACACGAGTCCTGTCACAGAAACACAATACCGTTTCTCATCAGGGCTGGAGATGAGCCTGCGTGAGTCCAGATGCTGGACTTTGTCAGCTAATGATGCTAGACTGAGAATGGGGCATCAAAAAGCAAAGTGTGGGAGGAAAGCAGCCTGTGAAAGGGCAGTCATTCGTTGGTCAATCAGGCAGCTGAGAAGAGGGAGATGAAAGACTGCTGGAGGTTACTGTGTAGGCAGATGTTTCACATGTTATTTGTACAGCTGAACCATTGATTTGCTGCTGTTCTTGGTTTTTTTCTCTAAATTAACGTTCCTTTCCTCCTCCTGTTAAAATTGGTTTTGTTTCACATGCAGGCTCATCGTTCGCAAAGGGGAAGGCATAGTTTCTCAAGGGACACCAAAGAAGACACGTTTTTCCCAGTGTCAGAATCTGGCTGTCAGACTGAAGGCAACTGTTAACTTTTTGAGGCCAGCCCTACACCACTGCTGCATGGGTTACCCTTGTCATTCAGCCAGGGTCATCATCCTAGAGGATGGACTTCTGCAGCAGATCCCTCCAAAAGGCCTGATGGACGTAGAAAAATTGCCAATATTCAAGGACACCCATGTGCTGTGCTAGAAGCCATATGCTGTGGTTGTCTCCATGCAACAGCTCACTGCCCCTTTATAGTCCTTTGTGCTGAAGAAACCTGTTGTCATGGGCCTCCTCTCTCAACCATCCTGAGCTTTCTGCCAAAGTTGTCCTTGTTCTTGACTCTAGGCCATGGCTTTTTGCCCATCTAGCAAACTTCTTAAACAGCTCCTGATTTTCAGGCATTTTTTTTCTGCCCTGCATCCACCCTCTGGTCAAATTCTCTTAATATTCCTTAATGATGAGATGTTCAGTTCTGTGAAACTCCAAATATAAATATTACTAGTTAGGACTGTCTTTTGTTTGTTCATAATGAATGTAACTAGACCCTATAAGCCTTAGGCAATCAACAACTTGTAGTCCTAGAATTAATCTCTTATTATCTGTTAGAATGAGTCTCCAGATAGACAGCTGTCAAGTGCAATCTGCTTTTGTGGAGGCAAAAAAACCCCCATATTTAGATCTCTGAAACTCGTAATGTTTTACTACAAGGTGCATGAGATCTTCCAAACTTAAGTTCCCTACAGTAACGTAATTTTAACTCTATAGTGCAGACAGATGCTTTAGGAGTAATTCATCCTACTTTCTGGTTTGATTCAGTGTTTTGCAGCAGTCATCATCTCTTCATTCCCCCTCACTCCCCCAACATCCCTTCTGGAGTTTATCATTTGCATGTCTTCCCAGTCCTCCAGCCACTGATCACTTCAAAGGGGGCAGTGCAGGGTGCCATCCCCCTCCCCCTCAGTCCTACCTACAAGAACTACACCCTGAGATCCAAAGATTTCACTCACATGAATCACCCTGTTAACGCTCTGCAATGGCAGTTACATCAGACCTCCTCTCATCAACGAGAATTTCCACATCCTTTTGCACAGTAACTATCCAGCTAGTATTAACGCATGAACTATTCAATTTCTTCCCTTCCCAGCCAGCTCCAGCACTGTCCAATACAAACGTGACTTCCTGAGACTGAACTACATTTTCCTTCCTACTATCCTTCATCTTTCATGCCCTCCTAGTTGCTTCCCTGATTAGACAATCCCTTTCTCCTTTCTCGCTATATTTTCTTGTCCAGGGGGAAAGTAGCACTGCAGCCCTGAGGCATGATAGCTACTGTGGGAGAGCAACTCTATAGCTGGCAGGGAAGAGTTGCCCATGTCCCTGCTTGCAGGTTTTGGGAGGTTACTTGATAGCAAAGCTAGTGAATACTCTGTTTGTCAGTGCAGGGCAAAGCTAATAGCTGTGCTTTCCTGCTGAGGCTGAATGTTGTGCATGGCACACATGGTATGCTGGGCTACTCCACTGAGAGTAAAGCTGTGAGAGTGCAGTGTGGTTATCTGTACCCTTGGGAGAGGCTCCAGTCCCAGAAGTCAGACTCTTCCCTTCGTTAGGCAGTGCATGGGAACAAAGGGAACATCTCTCAGTTGGCTGCAGCAGCTTGTCCATCGTGCCCCAGGACCCCGAGTCCTGCTCTGCTGCTCTGGGCTGTCAGCAGCTCCCTCCGAGGCTGCCGACACCAGCTCTCTGCTCTACTTCCAGTCTTTGTAGTTTCTGCTCAGGAGCCCATGGGGGAATTAATGCCATTCCTAATACAGCACTGCCCAGGGCTAAACAGCCTTTTGCAACGTGGTGCAAAATTATCAATTTGCAAATATACATTCAACTATAAACCGCTTGTGGTTAGAGGAGTCCCCTGAGAAACTGTGGAAAGTGTGTAATGCCTTATATCCTGCATAAGCAGGCGATGGGGGAGCTTGTGGGGAGCCTTAAGGCAGCTGTGTAGAGAAGGATCAGGGACTAATCATGAGAAGGCAAAGATGGTGGGACAGACCTGTGGGGAAGACCATGGGATTCAGTCCACCAGCCCCCTTTTGGGAGAAAAGGGCTTTCCTTTCCTCCCTTCCTTGACACTTCTGCTGCTCCCTGCGCAAAAGAGAGCAGAAAGGCTGCCTCCTCAGCAGAGGCGCATCAAACCTATGGCAATTAAATCTTCCAGTTGGCGGATCCCAAAGGGTGAGTGACATTTAGCCTGAGCAGCACAAGCAGAGCAAGAATAAACATGGCAGATGACAACTCCATGTCTCTACATGCAGCTTCTGTGCTGCTGGGGTAAACAGGGTCTATTTGGCTTCCTAGGAATCTGAGTCCTTCTGAGATCCCCAGAAAAAGGTATTTTGGAGGTTCCTGGGTAGGCTATTGTGCCCTCAAAAAGGTAACTCTTCAAAGTGATAACCGTGTCTCTTTCCTTGGCCATCTATATATTGGCTTTTAGTAGCTGGTACTCTATAGATAGGGTATGACCAAGACACAGCTAGTGTCTGAGGGACATAACTGTTTGAGCTGCAGTGGTGGCAGCACAGACTCTTGGATTGAATTTGACACTTTGAATCCTCAATATGGTCTATTATATTCACAGAAACTTCCTTGAACTATTCAGTGGTATTTTCAAGTTTAGTTTAAAGGTTTATTTTAGACTCACATTGAAAATATTTCAGCATGCAGGAAAAAGAAATTCAGAATTCATTCATTTTCCTTGTCCTGGCTGTAAGTTAGCTTTTCTGCAGTGGGATTTTCAGAGCCTTATTATGTTTCCCTCCCCTCTGCTCTGTGGTCACTTGACTGAAGCAGCTCCCTAACTTCAAATTTACATTTTTCACTTCTTTAAATAGAGCTCCATTTGCCTTTAATTAGCTTCATGGAAACACCGGAGTCTTCTGTGAATGTACACAAGCAATGATATCTAGTAACCCCTCAGAAATCTTCAAGAGAAGTGAGCAAAGAGGCCAATTTGGATAATCCAGACTGCGGATTTAAGGCCATGATGGATGAACACACTGCAGTTGGCGGTGTAGTAAATCCTCCAGCTTACCATCAAATTGGTTTGTATCCTATGATGGTTTTAGTTTCTGACATTCTGGGTGACCAGAAGCTTGTTATTATGAGAAGAAGATATCTTCATTTGGTGCAGGTGTCAATACTTCTTGAAAGCTTCCCAGTGAAGCAAATGAAGGCCCTAGCCTTCTCTACAGGCAGTTTTATTTATTCAGCTGTTGTTTTCTGTGGTCTCTGACTTGGAAGAGCTGAGAGGACTTCAGCAGTTAATGTCTCCTGAGATTTCTGAATGGATGAAAGCACGGCTGTGTATCAATAGAGACTGAGAGCTGGGACTCCTGGGCTCCACTGCTTCCTGACAGAGCGGAAGCGTAGGGGTCAAACAGGGAATCAACATTACACTTTATTTTTACATCTGACAACAGTCTGGATCTGTTGATCTGAGTGACTTTGTAGCTGGTCACTCTCCTTTTCTGGGCATCAGACAATGGCAATAATAAAGACCCTTCAAAGGACATGTTAATTAGCACCTACTCATCTACCAGCAAAGCAACCTCTTATGACTTTTGCTTTGGAAGCCAAATTCTGTGCCGCATCTTCATGAGACGCAGCAGCTCTCAGGATGGTCCACATAAGCATTCGGATTTCAGATCTCTCCGAAGTTGGCTGTTAACAGGCTACTCTCAGACTTGAGTATGGCGCTGTTTGTTACTGCCCTGCTGCAGAACTAAAGCATTAAATAATAAATGTACAACAAAACACACACATATCCTTGGGTATATGCAAAATAAATAGAGAAAATATCTGACATTTTCACCCTAATAGGACGTATGTGAATACCACTCCACAATAGGATGGCTGCTGCTGGTTAAAACATGCATTTTTCCCCATAATATTATCCTAGTGTTTGATAATTCATTTTAAGAGAAAAATATGTCAAGTGAATTTGGATATGTTGGAAATTTGCATTTGAGCACCATTCTACATAAAAGTCCTTCCAAAGCCCTTGAATATAAATGAATCTAAGTTATTTCCATAACACGTTGAACCATTATGCCAATGAATGAAAAGCTCCTCCTAATGCTGTCAATTTATGTTCCAGATTGTGTAACAGGAGAGTAATCATACTGCAAAAGTTTCTGAAGGAGGAATACTCACATACACAGTGCTGTATGTTAGCCTAGTTTAAAATGGATTTTACATACTCTTGTGCTGATAAAACTGCATCTCGCTGTAAATATTTCTGCAGTGATGGAGAATTTCTGTTAACCACTTTATGATCAGTCACTTAAGATTCAGAAGATAGATTATTCCTGATTTTTCGCATCCAAAACAATAATCCTACCATGCTTATCAGTGAATATTCTGAACATTTTCTTCAGAAATTACCTGTGACATCTGCAGTATGTTCTCACATATAAGGAGCAATAACATTGCCACTAGAAGCAACTTATTAATAGTGCTTCATGTAATGCACAGTTATATTTACTACAATTTTTTGATACACTCCTATCCATTAGTCTAAAAGTAAAATCAGGAAAGCTATTTAAAATATCTCTAGCTGAAATCATCTGCATCCTGAATTATTAAATGCAGTTTTCTGAATAACGATGCTAAGTCCAAGCTTGTTTTATAGCCTCTGGGGCTATTCTGTCAGAAGTTCAGTTCTGGTAAATCAGCTTAGCCTACTTGTAGGTCCCGGGGATGAAGAAAATACAGGGAACTTTGTTTAAGTCTACCAGCACAAGACCAGATATACTATCTTGTCCTGCAACCTCAGCTCTACTGTACAGCTTAAGAAGCTGGGATTAGGACTTTGTGAGTGTTAGGAGACTTGGGGAAATAGCAACTTTCTAAATGTTTATTGATTAGTTCACTTTAACCTTCCTTCCTGCAGATTCTGTTTATGTTCCCAATAAATTTCTTTTCTCCTTTAAATCTAGTTCTCTGCTGAGACAACATTTCTCTTCAGAGATTTATTTCACTTATTTGACTGTCATTTACTTTGTTGTTCATTCACTTTATTACACTGTTTTCCATTTTTTTCTATTACCATTAAGTCTGCAAAGCCTAGTACTCCAAACCCATCTTCAAAGACTCATTCCTGAGGCAAATGAGAAATCCTGTGGTCTGGAAAGTCATTCGATCAGGACACCGAGAGCCATTCCAAACTTACCACTTGAACAAGATGTGATAAACTCTTCCACCAAGTGGCTAAGGAAATGGTTACCTCCATTTTGGGGGATCTGGTAGCGTGGTCCAAGTTAAACATCTACCATTTACCCATTTTTCATAATTACTCTAACAGGTGAGGTTACTAACTTTTTAAATAATCACTGCTGGGACCCCAAGAGGACTTCTTGGGCAAAGTGAGGGTGAGAGGCTGAGGGCTAATGAATCCAGCCAGGATTCTGCAACAGAGCTTTCCCATACCAGTTTTGGACGCAGCTGCCCATCAGCCAAAAGGCCAGTACTTGTTTCTCACTTCTGGATGCAGGGTCAGCTGTCTCAGCAATGCTGCCCTCAGGGTTTGACCATGATTCTGCTCTTCACTGCAAGAGTGCAAGTAGGAGGCTCTGTTCACTCTCTCCCATCACCATTCTCCAGTTCCTGCCTGACCAGGAACACGCCTATCCCCAAATCTCTCCTTTTTTCCCTTTAGGACAACACCAATGAATCAAGACTACAACCAGCCTGTCTTCCCAAAGGGCATATGAGGAAACTCAGTTCTGCTGTCACAATAAAGCCTCCAGTAGTCAGTATTTTACCAAGAAGAGTCTTCTTCAGTCTCAACAGTCTTCTTATTTATCTTTGTATACATAAATCTTTTGGCATAAATCTATTTGTATGGAAACTATCTTCCATGGACCAGATGGCCTTTGTGTGTATTTTAGCACTACTGCCAACAATCTGGGGAACTGGACAGAAATGAAACTCCTTTTCACAACTCCTATCAGTGCATTTTAATTATGTAAAGCTTCTAAAAAACATCTATGATCAGATGGAACAAGGTTGGTTGGAGTTTTCTGAAGAAAAAAAGAGCATATTCATGATGAGGAGGAAGGTGCATGACACCCAGACTGTGCACCATCTATCATTGCTTCTGGTACGCTTTCAGAAAGGAAATTGAAAATGGGCTTACTTTTGCATAAAGATTTTTCAGCCAGCATCATGCATTAGTCCCCAGGCTAGATCATCATCAAAAAAATGGACTATCAAGCATTATAAATGTCTTAAATTAGGATAAAAATATCTTGGAAAATATTTGTTTTTCCTAAGCTTTAATATGTCTGAAAGGGGCAGGTAGCAATTCTGATGGGCACAGAAAAAAAATGATGAAATCAGAGAACTGATTAAAGCCCTGACTACCTGAAAAAAGCCCCAACCCTACAGTACCGCTGGCTCTGATTTGTTAAAACTATTTCAGTTTAACGCTAAATTCTCTAGATTTTAAAAAGGCAATACAAATAAGATATGATCAAGAATAACAGGAAGAATATATTTGTTTAGAATATTAATGTAGACATTTCCTGCAATTCAGCAATTTGTGAGCAACAAAAGAGGTCCCATTTGCATTGAGCTTCTGACCTGCAATATAGCTATAAAGATACCTTTGAGATATGTCTGTTCTCCTGGAGCTAATCTGCTGGCTTGATTCCTGAAGTTTGTTAAGGAACATGATATGTATTGCATGATAAGCACCACATAAAGGGTTTCCTGAGAAAGCTCTGTCTCAAAAATAAAATAGCGACATTTTAAATGCCAAGGATTATCAACAGGTGAAAAATAATAAGATATCGCTCTGTTTGGATTCCTTTAGTGCCTTTAATCCAGCAATGAAAATTCAGGACAGATGTATATGTGTATCAGAAGTCTGACTCTTTAGCAAAAAATCTAGGGGGAATCCTTTCCACAAGCCATTCTTACCGAAGAATGTTTAATATCCATTTACTTGATGTTCACAAATATCCTAAAGTACCTGGGGGGAAAAAAAAAAAAGGTTCTTATTTCTAACCTGATCACAATTGGAATTACTAGGAATGCTATGAGAGAGCTTGTACTCAGCAGATCTGTGGACTGATGTCTTAACTGACAAGGTCTGGAGAAGAGAAGTAGAATTAGCCATAGACCTTCTGAACACCTGGCCAAATCAATCTCTAAACCTTTGGTGATTTGTCTATTCCTATTTAAATATGACAAGACCTGCACTGGAAAGACAAATATCAAGGAAATAAAAAGGCCACAATTAATACTAATGAACATCACGTTTAGTTATCTGAGCAGATTCATTAGACTCTGACTAATCTTGGAGAATAAATTAACTTTTCACACCAAGCATTCTTAAGTCTGTCCAGTGTGGAGAAGCCCTCAGACCTCTGCACTTCACCCATTCTTAGTCTGGACTAAAGGACTGCAGACTGTGGGGTGGCTGCCCGGTTCCACCAAAACTGGTGGCAAAGCTCTCACCAACTTCTGTGGAGCCAGAACTTCAGACTAGGGATCTCTACCACCATTTATGCACAGCATACTGCCACTTACTTACATTTACACACATGCACATACGCACACACGCACACACACATGCACACACGACTGCACTGACTTTGTACAAAGCCATACTACAGATCAGAACATTCCCGGCCAGACAGAAAAATCCTTGGGTTTCTAAGGCAGCAAATTTCCTGAAGTCCAGCAAAAGCAAAATATTGGCATCCTGAAACTGTTGCTTTTGATTTGTGTTTCAGCCAAATCTAGGAGCTGCCTTGTTTCCTGGTTAGCTTTTAAAATGGGAAGCTTGAAAGGCAACAATGTGTAAGAACCCAGGGCAGGGCTTGTCACAGTAAGGATGGGAGTCCTTCTGCCCTGCAATGATTTCCCGCATCAGTCGGTGCTCTGGCTTCAGAGATCAGCCCCATTAGCATGCATACCACCTGTACACGTTTTATTTGTAGAAGTAATGTAGAAGCAGAAAATGCATAGGTTCTCTGCTTGGGGAAAGAAGAGGGTGTGCTGTTCAATGCATTCAAATTAGACTGCCTTTATGGACAGAAGTCCTACTTGTGTGATAAAAGGCAGGGCATTTATCAGTGTTCCTCTTTCCTATTGCTATTCAATCCTTTATGAAACTCAGCCTGAAAACATCTGCTGAAACTTTCTTCCTCTTACAATTTACCTGTTTTAAATAAAAAGGACTTTGGATAGAGCTAAACCATTTTCTTCTTTCATTGTTAATACTGACTTTGCTTTCCAATTGCTGAAATCTGTCTGCAGCTCACTGCTTTCCTTTCTGAACATCTAGTTCCAAGACCTCCTTTTTTAACCAAAGAAGATTCACCTGGGGACTGTCTCCTAGGAGATTTAGATGAAGATTTAAGCAGAACATCACATTTTAATCAGATTTGTGCACTTAGCATGCAAATAAATTGTCATGTAACAATGAAGGTCTTTCTATTAATAAGAAAATATATTAATGTTAAAATGGAAAATACTAGCACAAGAGGCTGGCAGACATTTAGATCTTATTAAAAATTAAAGCAACCAACAAGTTCACAGTTATTCCAGAGTGGGAATCTGATTTAAATAGAGTTTTGATCTAATGTGATACCACTTACGTCATTATCTGCAAAGTAAGCCAATGAGTAGTATTTATAAGACATTCCAGTATGCAACACTTTGGCCAGGTAAATACAAAATAAACTAATGGAACTAAACCTAAAACTCCTGGTTATTTAGTGGTTTTATTGCATTTGCTGGGTTTTATTTCATTTTCCATTTGACAAAAATTTCTGTTAGTTAAGTACAAAGACCCTGCTGATGGAAAAAATATTAAAACAGCATATATCTGTGAAAAGGGTTTTAGAAGACACTAGAGTTTTTGTTAGTATGAGGGTAATGAAGTTGCTATTATAGCTTTTTTACTTGTTTTTTTTATGATCTGTTCATAGCTACAGTCATATTAAAAAGGGATTTTGCTTTGAATTGCCTGTTTTCTCTCTGTAAAATCGGCTCCCTATGCCTGCTGCAGTTTGAAACAAAACCCCTTCTGAACAGGAATTCCAAATCTTCTAAATCACATTAGGAAGGAAGAACTTGGTATCAAAAGGCCAAGCTGCCACTATTTCTTCCTGATGACTCTCATTTAACAGCCATTAAAATGCAAATAGAACTATGATTTTCAGATCACAAAATTAACATTAACAGCTGGAATGATTGATTAAAGGTCATGGCAAACTGTATAACTTAATTTCTTATATAATTGTGTTCAGTTTTCTGCAGATTGTTTGGATTTGTGAATTAATTTTAGCTGTTGCCGAACACTGACAGGTGCATTTATTGGTCTCTCATTTTTGTTAATATCTTCCTGTGTGAATGATTCCCTTCTTTCCAGGAACCAGAAGAGTACCCAGAGGGGACACTCCAGAATTACTATCTTCAACTAACAGGTTTTGCAGCTTATTAGCAGATCTCTCAGAAGTTTTTTATTGACCCAGACAAGACCAAAATGACAATTCATGTGTAGCTAACAAGTTACTCCTCCAGGAGCTTTCTCGTGCATGTGTTTACAGAACAGAATAAAAATGGCACATAAGTTCCCAAGAGGCTTTGAGCTAACGGCTCAGATCCTATCTGAGCAGACCATCTTAGATCTGGCTTGCTTTAATGGATGAAATAAGCCATAGGTAGACCAACTTTCCTATTAGTTTTGAGTCAAGACATCGGTAGGATGAGAAAGGAAAGATTTCAGGCAGCACCTGCCTGTACTCTTCCTTAGATGTGCAAAAATGAAACTCAGCTGTAATTCTTATTCTACAGCAAGAGTCAGAGTCATTTTTCAAAAGCTCTCAGAGCAAGATCTGCAAATACTCACCTCCCACAAATGCAGCCAGAATTTCAGAAGGATTCAGCCCAAGAGTTTGAGCTTTTTTGAAATCTCTCTGCTTATTTCAGTGCTCAACTAGAAGCACATCTGAAAACCAGGTCCCAGTGACAGGCGCTAAGCATTTCTGAAAATATGACCCTAGTGAATATGACTTTAGGCCAGAGAGACTCTAAGGTAGCATAACTTGTACCTGATCTCACTCCCACACCCCAGCAAGAACATGACATCAACTCCAATGTCCACACCTCTCCCCAGTGAGAGCTCTGTTCACAGTCTTCGGTTGCTCAGTCCCGAGACTGCCTGCTAAGATGTGCCGCTGTTGTGCCTATTGGGATTACCCAAACACTTCAGCATTTGAAAAGATCAGGGGAGTGTGTCAGTCTGAAATCAGGGTGCGACAAAGTGGCATGGAGATAAAACATGACATACTTTATTTTTTACTTCCCTTGGTACCACTGGGGACAGGCCTCTTTCAGGACCATGGAGACATTCTCGCCTCACAAACTCCTTGGTTTTGGAAAAATGCAAGGCAGTGCTGATGCGCCCACTCCCTTCGTGGGGAATGGAGTAGCTTCTGAGGCTTCTGCTCTTTCTGTGGGTTTGCTATAGAGTATCGGAGAAGATTTATGGAGCACAGGAGAGGCAAAGAGCCTGGACTATGTATGCCTGCATGCGACTTCCAATCCCGTATTGGGCTTTTGAGTCGTATGTTTTCCTGACAAACTCCCTCTCACACCCTATCCTTTCAGAAAGAGAAAAAGCAGATCTAGAACATGTGCATCAGGGCAGGGAGTGTTGTAACAGCAGTAAGCTAAGCAATCCCTGACATGGGGGAAGATGCTGGATAGTTTTTATTTTTGTAGGCTTCCGGAGCCCTTCAAGTATGAAGGTTTAGCTGTGAAAATCCAAGCCACGTCAGCAATGCCCAAAGGTCTAATTGTTGCTAAAGTCAGGAAATGGAGAGCCTGAAATTAGCCTGTTCAGGCAAATGAGAGCAAACAGGAATTAGAACGGTTAGTTTTCCACAGGCAGACAAAAACACTGAAATGAAATTAGCCTTTAAAGTTTTGTCAGACGGCAGGATAATGAGTCCTTTTCTGTTTAAATGAACTGAGTGTTCTCACAGCAAAAGTCTCATCTCAAAGCCACATCACTGCTCTCATAGTCATTATTCTCTGCTACACACCTTCTGAGGTGGCTCATACATGAGGGAGAACAGAGTATCTTGACACGTATGAGAAGAGGATTTTAGCTTGTGGGTTTACAACTAGCACTTGTAAAAACCTGAACTTTGGCCCTTGAAATTCTTTGTTTGTCAGTCAAATACAGATTGCATGAGGAGCATGACAAAAGCAGTCCCGTAGCCATTGTCCACATAGCATTATCCCAGCACAGAAGGACTATCTCTAGTGAGGAGAAGGTAATTATTTTCAGGCACACTAAGTCTTGATTTCTATAGTAAAATTGCCAAAGGGGGGGCATCAATATATGTTCTAATGGACTTGACTGCTCCCACATCCCATCTTTTACGTACGCTTATTCAACAGCTGTCAGATGGGATCCTTTTGGGTTATACAACATTATCATGGACAAACCAGCTTCTGTTCATGTGACATTCAAATAAATCAGTCACATTTTTCAGGAGTTCATTAACATATAGAAAATTCCACCCTTTTACAAAACTAAATATTATTGTCGTACACACTTTTCATTATGTAGCTGTCAGAGAATGTTAGTAAAGTACCACAGTGGCTTTAGCTCACATCAGTGTAGCTTTATAGACCTATCTCACATTATATCTTTTATATATATATTAAAATTGTAATTTAAAATTATTTTTAATTAATTTTTAAAATATCATTTATTAATATATAGGGAGAATTGTTCTGGATAAAAACAGCTTTTACTTTTTACAGTACTGCAGGTAGTGGACAAAAGGACATGTACTTTTGCCTACATGGAAATACCTGGTGAAAATACACTTGTGAAAAAAGTACTTAATGGCCCAAGAATATTTTGCATGTAGCAAACACAAGACAGTGAGAGCACCTAAAAACACACCTAAAAAGAGATGGTTCAGGAACACAGATAAACTTAAAGAAAATTGCCATTTCACGATATGAGCTCAGTACTGGATAACACAGAATTTTCTCTAAGTGCAGAGCAATGCTTTGTCCAGTATCAGTTAGATTGTAAAATACAGTTTAAGAATCATCCCAACTCAATGAAAATGTCCTTTTGGCTTAATCCGTCTGAGTAAATGATTCCTCATTTGCAAAAATGGTAAGGCTAAAATTATGCAAAAAGGTGCAGTTATATATACATATTTGAACAACTGGAAGGATTAATTAGCTGTTAATAGAGCACTCTTGTGGAGCCAGAAATATGAGTGATTCAGACTCAGAAAGGGAAGGTTTAATATCCTAATATGAAATCAAATAACCTTTTGATATGCATGTTGACAATACTCCTTTTTTTTCAGTCACAATTTTGCTAAGTTGCACTAGTACTGAGCCCTTGGCAAAAATGTCTCCTTCATTATGTAAGAGATAAGTAGTCATATTATTATTCATTGAGATTCCCTGAATGGTTTTATTTTTGCAAGCACCTGCTTGCTTTGAAATATGCTTCTCCCTTTGTTTTGCCAATATATTCAGTACCTGTGGGTTTTCTGTGTATGTGGGGGAAAGTTTTCATATGGCAAGCATTTGGGCAGTATGGATTTTTTATTGCTTTTCTTTGGTACGCTTACATATTTCATCTATACTCCTGCAATACCTTTCTAATTAAATCTGTAAGTTGGAAGTTTAAGTGCACTTATAGTACACTTTATACATATCATCATCTTCCTGCTACTTTCAATTAAGACAAAAAGCCCATATTTTTGTGTTGTTGGTATTGGTTCATATTTCTGGAATTGTTCATATTTTCATTTAAGGTTTTGACACTCTTCTGAAACACTAACTGAAGCCTCACAACCATTCCAGAAAGAAATGAAGGCTATAAAGCAGAAATAACTTGCCCAACTTTACAGACAAAGTGAGGATCAGACTTGAGATTAGATGCCCTGGTTTCAATCCCACCCCACTGAAGCCTGCAAATGATCTGCCATTGATTTCCTTGGCTTTTGACCAGGCTCTGTATCATCTGTTTCTTCGCAGTCTGATTTCATACAGTTCATTACTGTAATCTTGCTAGGGGTTATGAACTTCACTCTTTTCTAACATTGCAGTTAGTGCATGCCTGTGTTATGGGAGTCTTCAACTACTAGTAAAAATAAAAGGTTGTTTTTTTTTTTTTTTAAATTTAAACTCATCTTTGCATGGATGGAAACAACCCTGGCTTAAATGGAGGGTACTGCAAACACATCAGTAATGTAGGAGTGTGCATTTTGCTACCCGCTGCTAGTGAAGGCTATTGAAGCTTTCTTTCACTTTGCTGGTAATTCTGAGGCTGATCCCACCTCTGAGCACCAAACTGTTCTTGCAAGTGGAGAAGAAATATGCAATTTTTTCCCTTATTATTTGACTATGGATTTCTTGAATGTATGCATTATTTCAAACACTATATTGAATACTTCCTCAAAAATAATTCCCTGTCTGCAGTTTATGCTTCAGTAATCCATAGAAGGGATTCACTGTTTGAAATGTCATATTCTAACTCTTTGGATGGGGCATATAGTTTTCTTGGCATGTTTTTATGCCTTGATTACATATTATAACTTTTACACTAGTATTTCTACTTTAAAAGCTCAAATTTTTTAAAGCTAGTAATTTTTTTACTTAATTTATTAGTCAGTTTATGAAAATTGACTTAAAATATGAGCTTTCAATAAGCAATCTTGCCAGAAAGTTCAGTGGCCAAAGTTTCAATTTTGAATTATTATTCTGGCTGGAAGGTTTTAAACAGAGTCTGAAGAGTTGAATAGTAAGGTTGTTAATATACATAGAAAAGTTTTAGGGATATTTATCCAACCCTCTTAGCTATATAAAGTACCAAAACCACTATTAGAGGTGACAGATTTCCATGCTGGCTCTGAGAGAGAGGACATTTTTTGCAGCAGATCCCTCTGCAGAATGAATTATAGAAGCATATCAGAAATATAACTGAATCTTTTGACATCACAGAAATGTGATCAGTGTGATTCAATTCCTCTCTTCTGTCTAAAACAAAGCACTTGTAGACATTAGAGAAACTAAAAGGTTTATGCAGCCCTATCTTGGGGAATATATAGTGGTAACTTTAAATGAATTTTTTTTCATAGTGGTTCTTATAATTGGGAAAAGAGTGTATTCATGTGTGAGAGAGAGAGAGAGGAGACAGGAAGAAAAGAGGGAAATTCTGCAAACATTTGTTCCAAAGCTAGTAAACCTCCTGTGTTTTATGCTTATATTGTAACTTCTTTGAAGTTCAGACTATCACTTAGTTGTACGCTTCCACTATATTTTGAACACTGAAAGCATATTAATACTGTCACACAACCAGTTATTATTAATGATAATAACAAGCAAACCCAAATTTGATTCATATGATTTGCCAGTCTGACATCTTTGCTGTCAGTAAATATTCATGCAGTCAAGCTTCACTTCCACTGATGTTCAAAACGTTGATTTTCACCTTTGAATTCTGAAAACAACAAAAGTATTCAGAAAACAAACAAAAAAACATATTTAAGTTTGATTGTTATAATTTTCACTGTCATGGTTGATTACCTAAGTCACTCAAGTCAGAGAGCAGAAACAATGTATGCGACTTACATAATTAACAGCAGGCTGGAAGGTAGTAAATGTTTGTGACACCTCTTTGTGAGCTCGTCCAACACAGATAAGATTTGGGGAAGAAATTCTTAACTATTAAAAACATATGAAAAGTAGACCCTACTTACTCCCTTTTGTTCACTGATCTTTCTCTGGATTAACACAAAAGCTGGTAGAGCTAGCCATGAAGTAGTCAATCACCCTTCTAATTTGCTTCAATTTTTTAAAAAAAACAGGGTTTCTCCATGTTGCTTAATAAAGACTGAGCTCCCAAAAGACCCTGTGTCTCAACCTTGCAATTGGCAGGGGCTAGGAGCCACTAAAGCTGTTTGAAAAGAGGCAGCTGCCAGCACCACATAACCTGCCATGACCAGCTGGTCCCATTATGCAAACAAGAGTGTCCCTTGGCAAAGCAATCCAACAGGCTCCAGAGTGTATGGCTGTATTTCAGCTGGTAGCTTTGAATGAAAAAAAAAAAAAAAAGTTGTTGGAAGGAAAAGGTGCTGTGTATAAGTAGTTTTCACCTATCCTCTCTTCAGTGTTGGCAGGTGAATGTGGCTCCAACCTTTTGCTGGGAAACAGAGCTATTAATTACAGGCATCAAAAGGTTGTCCTGCAAAGCCAGCATGGACCACATGCTGGTATGAGGAGTGAACCATCTTTGGAGCACCTTAGCTGTGACCATAGTCACAGTGATCTGTTAATTTTCTGATGAGAAATACCTTAAAACCATTTCTCTCTCCTGCAAGGCTCTTACAGAACTGCTAACAAGAAGTGCAAATGTGTGATGATCAACCTTCCCTGGACCCACCAAACTCCAGACAAGCTGATATAAAGGCAACATTTTAGTTGGGCAATAAGACACCCGCTGATCCCACTTCTCAGTTTCCAGCATACAAATTAAGCACATACGAAAAGTAATGGTGGCAGTAAACCGTGTAGTTTGAATGGGAAACTCAGAAATATAGGAAAAGGAAAAGCAAGATGTAGTAGAGGTCTGGGCTCACCGAACAAGATTGTCTTTTTCCTGCCTAGAATAATCTCATTTTTCAAATGATATTTTAAAATTATATTTCCTTAACAACCCCCTAACTCCACAAGTACAATTACTAGAGCTGCCCCAGAGAGTTATCCAGGCAATCCCCAGTGGCTTCAACAGACCTGTTGGCAAATCCATCATCAGCACAATTTTGTACAAAAAGATTGAATTGCTATCAAGAACAAGATGCAAACCCCTTACACAGAGTAGGACTAATCAATAGAAGCTTTCACCCCTTAATGCTTTGCCTCAGACCACTCCTCAGACAGGTTAATGCTGGTAATGCAAAAGAAAACTCATTCTAGCATTTCAGTGTTATCAACATGTATTTTTACCTCTCACTGTCCTGATCAGTGAAGGTATTTTGTTTGTTTATGCAGCATGACACGCATGTGGCACCTCACAGAAAAGAAAAATAGAATCAAAAGATCGAGATTCCTGCTGATGGAGCTTTCAGGAACCACTGGAGCCCTATCCTCTGGCTCCCCCAGAGCATCAATTCAAATTCTGTTGCCACTTAAGCATCCAAAACCAGGCTGTGATTGTGTACACTGAGTATGTCTAACACTAGAGTCTCCAAAGAGTGTACCCTCTTTGGTTTAAGAAAAAAAAAATTACTGACTGTTCTGTTATGAAAATAACCAGGTGTATTATAACAAACACATTTCTTAGACATGATATAGTAATTTCCCCTTCTTTCATATGAGAAATAGTTCCTTGGATCCAAAATAAAGCCTTCCTAAATATATGAACCTCTTTGCTTGTTCTTTCTTCTCTTATCATCATTCATAAGTCATAACGTAACAGATGCTGTTCCCTGTAGCTCCGGACTGAAAGACGTTTTTCACTTTCACAACAATTTTTTAGATTCTGAAAATGCTGAAGCTGGTGATTTTAAACCTCCTACTTACTTTCAAAGTTGCTGAGGCTGCAGAATCAATCTCTACAATGGTTACCTTCTTCAAGTCTCTCCCATATATCAGCAAAACAGGTATACAGTCTTCTCTTTATTCTGTTGAGTCTGGAATTAAGGTCGAAATTAGGCTTTCTTTCTTAGATTTACAGCTAAAGGTTTTTTCAAGATGTTGTCAATCAAAGCTAACAGTACAATTCCACTGGCTGTTTAAGAGAAGCCATTTATTGGATAAAAATTTAAGGGATTGTTTTAAAAAATATGAACTGCTAAGTGGTATCACAGCTAGAGATTATGCCACTGCTGGAGATATACTACAGCAAAATAAGATAGCAACCAGAAATCTTGTCTACTCTGAAAACCAGATGCGAATCCAAAATCACAGGTATAAGCAGGAGAGCAGCTATGAGAGAGGGGGCACAACCATTTAGCATTTAATTGTCTGACACTTTAGAGAGAAACTGCTTGAGCCACCTTCTCTTCATAAACAGAGGCTCTCTGCCAAAAAACCACATTTTTGTAGGTCCATTTTGCAAAATTCTGTGTGGACCAAAATAATGAAAGCAGGAAACAGCAAAATAAAGCAGAGTTTAATGGAGACTGTTGCAAGGATGTAAAAAGAAATGGATGAAAACATTTTGCTAGGAAATGAAGGTGCATAAAATAGCTGTGAAGGCTTTTGTTTTCTAGTAAAACACACAGTTGCTGCTGACAAAATAACCAAATCCAAAAATATTCCCTTTCAGCCTTCAAGACATTTGGTCTTTGGCTTACAGAACCCAAAAACATCCTCTCCATTTTAAAAGTTTTCTGAAGAAACCTTCTCTTTTTTCTTTCACATGGGGAAAAACAAGCTTCTGCCAAGGCATAAAATATTTGATATTTCCCATGTTTAATTTGCAGTGCAACTAAGAAAACAAAAAGCCAACTTCCTTGTGAACACTTTCAAGCTTCTGGCTCTCTCTGCCTCCTGTTCTTGGTGCAGAAGGACTGGCCTCATAGGATTTCCTGGGAAATTTGCCTCTGACCTCGGTGAGCACAAGGTTTCACATTCCACCTCTTCTGCTCCTCTGTTCACAAGGATTTTTGTCCTTCTCATCTCCTTGTGAGGTGGTCTCCTTGTTCCTCTCACAGCTGTCACAAAGGACGTATTTCTGACATGCCCTCATTGCCCACAGCCTCCCTTTCTGGTCAAAGAGAAGAAAAGCTGCAGAAGCACTTGTCTGCCTGCATCAGTTTGACAGTGAGCGGTGGATGGCACAGAGTGCTTTGTGGTGGGTGGCATCACGCGTGGGATGAAGGTGTGGGGCAGACCAGGGCAGCCAGTGGAGGAGCCACTGATGCCCAGCTGTGAAGGACCATAGGTCTGGAGTCCTGTTGCCTTCCAGCCCTTGCTCAGCCTCAAAGCAAGGGGGCTGGGCTGGCATTCTCTAGTGACAATTCCCTTCAGTCTGCTCTTCCATTAAAAGGTCTTTATAAAAGATACTGGTGTCAACATCCCTGACACCCAGAGGTGTCACGCTTTGAGAAGTACCATTTTCCTAAAGCAGCCTGGAAGGGAAACACCAGTCCTGCATTAAAGAGGATAACTGTCTTCTAATCTCAATCTTTGTGCAGAGCTGACAAGCCAACAGCTGATGAAGTAAAGGAAGACGTTTGTCTAAAAGGTCAGTCATTCCCTGATTATCACATTTCTTGAAGCTTCCCTCAAAGCCCCAGGCATGGAGTAGCTGTCAGGTCCTGGAATAGTTGAGTCTCCATCCTGGCAGTCCTTCTGTCCACCCAGCTCTACAAGCACACAGCACTAAGTATCCTAGGTCTTATGTGTCCTCCCATGCAGTCTTGTTCTTCCTTCTCCTTTTCCCATTATTTCATGAGCTCTTGGATTTGACAACTATTATCCCTAAACAGATGTCAGAACACAGAAAATTAACAGATCTGATGTGAAGAAAGTGTCAGGATATTGTCATATTTGATAGGAAATAAATGCAATCTCTCAAGTCACTTTGGTATTAATATTGGCAAAAATGTTAATAGTGACAATTTATATGATTATTTCACTGCATTTTCAAATCAGTCTATCTCCCTCACATCTAGTTGACTTCATAGCACAATAAAAGTTACCACACCGAAAAACTCCAGTCTCATTTTACATACTGTTTCACAGTGTCTCTGGACCACTTCTGCGTTTGGTCATGATGTACTACAGAAGGTTTCTGCCTAAGAAACTGAGTACTACCTCTTAGAATATTTATACTGGGATATCAATTTCCCAAAGTTGTTTTAATTTTTGTAATTCCATAGGAAATACAGTGCTTGTATCCAGAAACTTCTCATAAGTGAGTAGAAATGTTTTCCAGATATGTTATTTTAAGTGTCCTCCTTCTTTCTGTCCTAAGTCACCCCCAAGTCTTGCTTGTGGAAGTATTGTTCTTCATTGTTCTCTGTTTTTCCTTAATTTTATTTTCTTGCTGAGAGACGATTATGTGCTTCTGCAGGGAGGGTATTTTAGAAATGTATTCTTTGATGACAGCAGAAAATTACTAGTTTGTTTGCCTTACCACAAATAGTGGGCAAAATCTTACACTCTTTATTCAAGAAAAGTCCTGATGGCTTCAGTAAGAGGTTTGCTAAAATGTAAAATTGAAGGTACCATATTTTGGAAGTCTGTCTAATCTGAGCCCACCATAACATACTGAAAGAACTCCAGTGTTGACATATAAGCTTGATGCTGAACACTTAAATCCCCATGATTAGCTTCAAGCATATGCATACTTAATTCAGGAACTATTCAATACTTGAAGGGCTACACTGGGACAAGTCTCATTGCAATTTGTACCCACAATATACGTGCCAATATGCAGTCTGTCCTGATTTAAGGTCCCAAAATAAAATATTCCATTTTGATCCAGAGAGGCACACTTTGATGTTTTTGAAAAAGAAAAGAAGTTACTTAAATCTTCTGCTATTTCAGGAGCAGAGTATTCCCTTGTCCCTGCCAAAGACATCCTATCTGATTTTGGGCAGGGCATTTAGACTAAAATGTTAATAGGTAATCAGTATTTGCGTGTTCCGCATACACAGAATGTGTAATATGAATTCCTGGGGCCAGATCTGCATGCATAGCTGCAGCTGTATATTAGACCTATGGCTTGAACTCACTCATTTCAATAAAATCATACACTTAAAAAAGTCAGGCCCTGGATATTCTGAGCAGGTTATACAAATGGCTGTTGAGTGCTGTTGAGACTTACCCTTTCTGTATGACTGACCTACTGCATCAGCCAAGAACCTGAGCTCCTAGGCTGTCAACAGAAGCTTGTTAACGAAAACTCCTTTATGATATAGCCTGTAAAATATATTTGGGTAAAGTGTTCAGGGTTTTAACAGTCTGCTTTAATTGCATGAACACTTATAATTATTTTTAAAAGATTTCCCTTTTTAATAAATTGACTTTCAAATAATTGACAAACTCATGAAAGTCCTGTTAAAACAAATATTCACACTCAGATTACTAACACCTGAAGCAATAGTTCCTTAGAGAAATGGTGACCTTATTAATGAATTTCAGTGACGCAAATGATATTACTATGCTACTGCTAGGACTAGGTTACATCATCTTCTCAGCAAGGTCTAGGCAATGTAAGTCTAATTTATTTTCTGCCTTACTGCCTGGCTGTACCTCAGTTTTGTGTTATAACAGTTTATGTACTTTTGTGGCATGTCATCATTCATGATCAAAAAAGTGGAAGTGCCAAGTTTGAATGGCTTGATCAAATACAGGTTCACCTTCTGAATTTAGCTCTACAGAGCAGCAAAGAAAGTGATGTACTTCCCAGACATAAGCTTGTGTACAGCGTGAGAGTGCCTGTCAGTATCAGAGAAGCAAAATATAAGAGCACTTTAATTCTCTTAAGAGAGCCATTACAAAGTTAGGGAACACATTGTAAGACTAAACTGAGAATGCTTGAAAGTGGAAATGATCTTCAGGTGTAGTTCTAACCTTAGCTCTCTTCCACAGCAATATCAGGCTTTCAGTCCTCTCTCTGTGTGCCTTTTTATCTGTTACACAAAATCTGCTAGGAGCATTCTCTATGATCTTTAGAAGCAAAGCACAGGATCCAAAGGCTGTGCCAATATAGGAATGAGATTGGATTTTTCCCATACAGAGCAATTCTGAACTCTCTGAAAGGAGGTATGAGAAGCTTGTTGCTCAAAACCAGTGGCAGAGTAGAAAGTGTATGCATTCCTCGAAGACTGCAGCATCAAGAAATATCTCACGAGACAATCCTCCTCCAAAGGAGTCAGTTTCCTCAGACCCAGGAAACACCATATTAAATTGGCCCAGACAGGAAGGAATGTACTGTAAACATGATTCCCACAATTACTACTGAAATCTGCATTGAAACAAGAAACAAAGACTTGTGAATAATTTCCTTTGAACAACGATTTTCTGTTTTCTTACCTGGCATATGGCATACCTGTCAGGTATGTGCTGGTCAGCCATAGATAACAAGAGCAGGTGTATAAAGAGAAAGGAGGCCTTTGTAACATGGTAAGTGAAGCAAAATAAATAGTATCATCAGTGATTTTCAGTGGTTTGCTTTTTCACAATAAATACTTCTAATGATCAGGATTCTTCAACTTTCTTATCTCATATTGTCTCCCAAAGTGTTACATTTTTCTTTTTAAAAGAGGAAAAAAAAAAAAAGTGGATCGATATGCCACCTTAGTTCTCTAAGCATTCAGCATTTTCTTTTTGAGCCATGTTGGTCAGCTGTAATTCGCCAGCCAAGTCACCCAATTTGCACTGTGCTTGTTTCCTAGCTGAATCCAGGTGTGAGTGCTCCTGGCATGAATACTGACAGATGAGTGTAAAAAATTGCTTCCTGAGAATACCTGCACCTGTCACTGTGTTACTTGTCACTAGGTTTTCATTTTCTGAAAATGTTCAGAAATGCTAGGTGAATTTCCACTGCAGACAAACATAAGGAAAGAAGGGTGAATTCAGCTGAAGGAACTTCACTTTCCATTTTACCCGGTGAGCCTTTCAGCCCCAGCACATGATGTCCGCGGGGTCTTGAATTTCATAGCAAGTTTCACAGAGGAGACACTGCAAAGTGTGGCAAAAAAAAAGTTAAAACATATTTTAACACCTGGGTGTCAGCAGACCTGAACCAAATGGATACCTTGCCTAACTTATCTGAAATGTGAACAAAACATCTCTCCTTGCTTCTCATTGTGGGCCCAATACGTGAAAGAAGAATGGGCTTTACTGAGAGTTTCAGAGGTGAGGCCAAGATTGAGTTTATAATGGAAAACAAGTTTCAACCTTAGCTATGCAGAGCCAGTAGCCTCTCCATAATACAACTGTCAGTTCAATTTTTGTCAGTGATATAAACACAGAATTGAAATAAGTGTTAGACTAGGATTTGGATGAAAGTTTTAATCAGATGAGCACCTGCACTCCAAGTTTTATTAAACCGTTGAGACTGAATTGTGTGTGAAACATTGCCATCCAGTGGCTGCTTGTACAATTTCCAACCCTACCACAAAAACATTTGTGGAAGAGAAAAATGTTATGGATTATTGCATTCCTCCTGTTCTCTTTTATGAAACCACAGTGATCTTTGCATTAACACCACAATTCTAGACAGAAAGTTCAAATACTGAGGGTCTGCAGTTCTTTCAAGTTGTGCACTTTTTAACTAAACATTTGTTTCTTATAGCAATGCACTGTATTGACATTTAGGTCTCAGGAAAAAAATTTCACTTCTGCATCTATGGTCTATCCCTCAAACGAGGAGTTTGCAACTGAGGGGTGAAAGCCCAGAGGAGTGAAGTGTCCAGCCAAAGGCCATGCAGCCCAGATCCTAAAATCACAATGAAACATCATTTTTCTAGCTGAATGTCATTGCTTACTCCCTTTTATCCCATCCTGCCAGTCCTGTGCCTTGGGTCCCCTGCAGTTTCCTCCTTACTGAATGTTCCACTACTGATTTTTCCCTCTTATAGGGGATTGAAACTTTTGAAAGCTCCACATGCTGCCCCTGGGAACTGACTCTTCTGCTTTACCAAAGGACATCTAGAGCATGGGCAGATAGTGACTTTCCTTCTGCCACCTTGTCACCCACGCTCAGCACTGATCTGGAGGGACCGCATTTGGTCTTTGTCTCTAGTAAGTCCTCTGTCCCTCTGTGGAGCTACCCTGGGATTTTCAGATGGCCAGAGAGAGTTAGAGGCACAGCTGCAGAAATTCAACCAAGGGCTTAATTTCTGTGGAGAACACTGCTGGCTGTTAATAAAAGCATCAGCAGCAGTAGTCACGTCTTTGCAATGGAAGTGCTAATCCATAGGAAATGAGATTGAGAATAGCTGTATTAGTTATTACTATGACTCAGTTCTTTTGAGTCATGGCACACATTGGGTGGAAATTAAGAAACTCTGCTCTTCTCCCAGGTCCATAAACCACCTGGTTCTACTTTCTTGTTATCACCACTGATTCATCTGACCTCCACCAGTTTGTGTAGACCTGTTTTCTCATCCTACATGACAATCACCACGTTGCTATGTCTGGAATCCCACGATAAAGAAGTCCCAATCCCCATTAAGGGAAACTGATGCCCACAAGTACAGCCATCATCTCACCAAGCTGTAAAGCAGTCCTTGTAGCATAAGATTAAAGCTTGTTCCTCAGCTCTGTAGAGTTGTAGCATTTGGACTGGATGGTACACATCCCAAAGGACAAAAGGCCTTTGAGGGTAAATATTTGCTCTGACTGTGGTATCAGGCTGGACTGTATATGGCAGCTAAGTTAAAGGTCACACTTATTACTAAAGATAAAAGGGTTAGTACAAAAATGTAGTTTATTTTGTTAAAAATAAATGTAGCTATAGGATTGCAATACTAGGCAAGTAAAACAAAGAAATTAAAAGCTTTGAAATAGGCCTGTACTCCCAAACTGTTTCAGGTTTTTCCTTTTGGAGATCTGCCCTGGCTAGCCAAACTCAGGAGCAGTCTGACAGTCCTATTAAGTGTTATCTTCATGGAATAAGTCAAAAGGACACTAAATAACAGGTAGCTCTGGGACTGATTCCTGAAGCGTTACCCTGTCTTATAAGTATGCCTTATAGATTATTCAGCTATGCATCTAAAGAGTCAAATTCACCAAGCAGTAACCCATCCCCTACATTCTGCCACAAAGAAGAGGAATCCATGAGTCCCGCTGTAAATCTGCAGAACATCAGAGGATTATAGTATTTAAACAAATCATCAGAGCCTTTCTAGGCGCTCTGCTTTCTTTGCTTTGCTAATTAACTTTTATGTAACTCATTGTATTACCTAGCTGCAACAGGGAGCTGGCACACTAATCCATCTGCAAGGTGACCCCTGTTGTGTGCTATGCAGATTGGGATATTGATATGCTGTTGTGGACTGCAAGACATATCTGTTTCTGTCCCTTGTCTGTCATTTGTAGATACAAAGGGAGGAATGGCTGAGAGTCTAACAAGAGAGCTTGATCCTACCATATCTCTAGACTAATGCAGGGAACAATGAGACTGGGATAACCATCCTCACTTAGACATTATGGTGATTGGCTTCGTTACCATGCCTATGATTGATCTGTGCTTTGAGAGACTTAGTCAAATCAAAGCTCTAAATAGATACAGCTTTTGTGATTGTTAATTTTAAGGCAGGATTCAGTGCTTTTTAGCTCCTGGGCTTATCTTTGCTCTCTCTGCATTTGAATCTATATAATCAAAGCCCCTTTGGGAGCTGTGACTTATTGCAGTCAGACTCACTGCAGTTATGGAGGCCCACAGGAAAGATCAACACTTTTTCTTAAGTCCTCTGGACTTATTCTAAAGGCATCTGAAATGATGATCACTATAAATATTTTTCAGTGGGATTTACTCTGCTGTGAAAAAAAAAAAAAGACAGGTGTTAAAGTTATTAGAAGTACGTCAAAAGTTTGCCACTTAATACCAGCCTAGAGGTATGTGTACCAATGATAACACCAAAAATGAGAAAAAAAGTTCTACAGGAATTAGGATTTGTCAGGTTATTTCAGAAAGTTTGGGATCATTTTGGGAAAACCAATTTTAGAAGAGAAGGCTATATGAAAGCAGCGTTTCAGCAATCAGACTCTCTAAATCCAAAATGTAGGAAACCTTTCTTGCATGAAATAGTGTGTTTCAGTTTCTAGCGATATCATTTAAAAAGTCAGTCAAAGATTACAGAGTTCACTTGCCCTGGGATCCCCAGGTGACAGCAGAAGTGTGGACAATGACTTTTAAAAAGTCATCTTTCACCTGCATAGAGCCCCTGAAGCACCAAGACTTTCCTGCCATTTCCGACACACCATTCAGAATAAGCATGTGAACCCTTCCTTGCTTGTACAGCACCCCGCATGCTTTCATGCCTGCCAAAGAAACAGAATTAATAACAGATTTGAGAGCCTGTTTGTCATTACATACAAATTATTCCCATATATATTATGTCCCATCAAAACAGTACTGCATATTCTTCTGTCCCCAGCTCAAAAAAAAAAACCAACCCAAAAAAGAGAGAGCGTATTAATTCAAAAAGAGCCATGTGCAGATTTCTAGTGGTGTTGAGTTTTCTTGCTGCAATGATACAGCAGTCTTTTGAACAGCCCAAATTTTGTCACCAGTTGTGGGGGGAGGAGGTTAAAAGGCAGTGAGATGTAAATTAATTGTCTGGGAAGTTCCTAAGTGGGTTTTTGAGTGTAGATTTCCAAGAATGTGCTCTTTTAGAGAAAAAAGTGATTTTTGCTGAGAGCAGTGAGTTACTGATTTACTAAAGTTGATATTGGCTAGCTGCCTGGGTACAGTCCCAGGCACAGAATTATTTGCCTTCCAGGCTGCCAGCATTAAGTCCTTCAGCTCATCTCTATTTACTTCAGACAGCCCAGGAGGTAGGCAAAAAGATGCAGGCTTTCAAAAAGGAGTCAGGCCGCAGACAAACTGGGGAAACAATGGTTACATTCACTGGCAGTCCCAGTTTTCATAGGTTTGTTCCAGATCCCACAAGTCCATGTCCTGATCCTATGAAAGAGGATACAGGGGAGTATTGCTGTGTCTCAGAGAGAACTGGGGGGTCACGCAAACAGCTCTTTGTATGTTGTGCCTATCATGGGAACCAACCCGGTAGTTTGAAAAACCTTCACAACCACCAAGGATATTAAAAGGTGTTCCTGCACACCGTGCAGTGGCCCATATCAAGATGAGGACCTGATAACACCATGCACTGATGCAGCTTCACAGTTTGAAGAGGCTTTGGCCGCAGAGGTAACCCTGTAGTTCTTACTGGCATTCCTACTGTAGGCTTGGAAAGGATCTGATGATATTCAGTACAGCCTCCTGTTATGAAGAGGCACACATTTACACAGCCTACTCTGAAAAATTTTGGTAGAAGACATAACATCCCTTGATAGCCTGTTCCAGAACATTAATACCTTTATAGCTGGATTTTTTTCCTAACATTTAGCCAAAGTTTGCTGAAACTTCAGCTGCTATTTTCTTTAGTCTGTGCTGATGAGCAGAGAGAATGATTGATCACTGTCCTCTTTATAATAATCTTTTAAATTTTACTGGGTTGAAATGTTATCAGCACTACCTCTCCCCAACCACAGTTATCTCTTTTCTGAAAGCAACAAATCCTTTCCTCTTTGATTTCTCACAGATAATGTTTTTAAATGCCTCTGACTATTCTCATTGCTCTTTTTGGGAATGTCTTCCTTTTAATGTGTGGTGCTTTGACCTCTCCAAATGATGTCACACCAGCATTGCAAAGAGAAAATTCTGCTCAGTTCAGTGACACTCTTGCTAATATGTTCCAGAGGGAGATTGATTTTCTATGCAACAGTATCTCACTGACTGATTTTTTTTTCAGTGTGTGATCCAGTATAAGCCCCAGACCATGTTCTGCAGCTCTGTTATCTTGCCAGGCATTGGCCATTTTGTGCTTCATTTCGCCTTACTATCATCTTCTGCATTTACTTCTACTAAACTTCACTTTGTTGACTTTAGATGCTGAGTTTCTCCACTCAGGCTGGTTCTCCAGTTGGTACAAAGTCACCAGTTACTGTTGCAGGCACTGTTTTTACCTGTAGAGACTCTGCTGGTCAGCAAGTGTCCCAGCAAAGCAGGACCAAGGCTCTCCAGGATCAGGGTCCCTCATTAAGGAAGGCCCCCCAGAAGCATGCAGAGGAGAAATAGCAATAATGTTAGACAGGCAACAGTTCCTATCACTGTAGTAGTTTCCTTTCGTTGTACCTCTAACAGGAAAACAAAACAAAAAAAACCAAAAAAACCCACAAACCCCACCTTCTTTCTTCTGCTCGTAATGTCCCTCAAGCGCTCTGGTCTTTCAGATATTAGCATCTGCCTGCAAACAAAGGGCTGGGTCCCATGCGTGCTCAGTAGCTCACAGCTGAACCGATCCCTTGTAAGTGGCAGCCTTCTAAAAGCAGTTCAAATGCTAATACAAGAGAATGTCATAGTCCAGGAAAGTCTTTGTAACTCGATGCACCTATCAACTCTTGAAAGCACGCTTTATTGTACCCATGAGTAGAACGGGTTGCTTTTAAAATACGACTGTTGTTAAGACCTGTAGATACCAAATTAGAGTTAACGTACAATGCCTTTTAAAAGGGTATAAACCAGCAGATGCATTGTAGGAGAATGGAGCTTCCATCAAAGAGCAACAACAGAGAAAAGATGTTCTGGGACTTCGTGAAAAGACACAAGTTGAATAATATTACAGTAATAGGCAGGAATCAGCCGAGATTACTGTCCCAGTCGCCAAGTGAAGCTGCTTCATAAAATGCCTGCATAGATACCATGCCATAGCAGATTACATGAATATTTCACAGTGCTGAAAGGAATGTTCTCTTTCTCCACCCCATAGCAAAAAAGGATACTGCTTACTTAGGTACCTATTACATTTGAACGATGCTCACTCAAAACTAAAGGGAAGCCTTTTTCCCCTTCTGACTCATCTTAACCTCCTTGTATTGTCTTTAATAATAGCTACCTTCAGGCACGTCCTATACCTAAGTACTTGCGCCAAGTGAGTTTGACCAATTTGGTATTCATTTTATGAAAACAATTTATAAATAAACAGTTATGCGTACGTTTCCTTTCATTTATAAAATGTGCCACAATTTAGTCTTTTTGGACTGTGTTATGCTGGCCTAAGATTCTACAAGTGGAAAACTATCCAGAACTGCATTTTACTTTATCAAAGAGAATATCCCTGGTATAAGCAGGGGATTTCCAACATTATTTCTGTTCCTCATGACTTCCTTTCATTCACTGTCTAGGACAGACAGTAAAGTATCCACACGTAATACTGTTCTACTTTTAATTTTCTACAGCATGCTTTGGAGTCTGACTCTTGTTTGGATCATAGACTGAATTCTCTGCAGCTGATAGCAATTGAAATTCCAGTGCAGCCAAAGGAGAATACCTACTTTTGCACCAGCCAGGGGCTTGATATGCCCCATGAAACAAGGACTCAGACGCTTGATATGCATGCTCTGCACACACACCATCACTGCTTCTAGTTAGAATGTGTATTAAGAACGGTATGAAATTTATTTTATGGATCAATCGTTATTAAAAATAATTACACAGCATTAGGCAGCAGCCACTTTCAAAAATGTCATTATCACAACTGCTGGTTTCATCTAAAAAGGAATACCAAAGTGATTCATTTATGTTATGGGGGAATAGGCTGCAAGCTTTGATTTCAAAAATCAATTTTTTTATACAGAGAAATAAAACAAATGTATTAAAGTGCAGTGGCTTGTTACAAAACAGTCTCAGACAGTTCTGATGACACATTATTAACACCACCAACAGATGAGAAGAGCCTCGTCCGCGGTCTGCTCCAGCCATCAGTACCCATGCAGGCCAGTACTCTGGGACCAGCAGCAGTGGCAAACATTTTCCAAAAAATCATTGTGCAAGTTCGAATATGCCGAAGAGCTCTGATTTGCAATATATGGGGAGCTTCATTCTCACAGTTCTCTGTCCCGTTAACTTTCTGGAAGATTCCTGCCCACAGGTGAGGCAACAGAAGCAGCTGTGCTGTTCAGCCATTGCACTTCAGACTCTGGTATAGCAGCTTAAACTATTCCTGTCGTTTAACTAGAACTGTGCAAACTGATGTATTAGGCTATGAACCGTGTCAGCTGGGAAGCCATAACACACCATATCCTGAGGTACACTGTGCCCACGAATCTGAAACAACTGCAGCAGCTGCATCTGCCATGGCACCAATATCACTTCAATCCTTTAGACTCTTGTGCTATTACGGTGGTAAGGGGTGGCAAAAGCTGCAGGATGGATATAACAGAAGTTAGACTAAAGGTGAGCTAAATCAGGGTAGTTATTTCCCTACCTGTAGGGGATTAGCAGTATAGTATGAAACACCATTTTTCCTGTGAAAGCACATAGACTCAAACTACATACAACTGTACACTGCAGACATTTGAATGCTGTCTAATTTTGATTCATAGGCTAAATATATTACAAAATACACAAAACCTCTTATACAATACTTGAGACAGAACTGTCAAATTTCA
Organism: Pelecanus crispus; assembly: GCF_030463565.1. Classification (NCBI taxonomy): domain Eukaryota; kingdom Metazoa; phylum Chordata; class Aves; order Pelecaniformes; family Pelecanidae; genus Pelecanus; species Pelecanus crispus. The sequence goes on from NC_134643.1 coordinate 53,824,932, forward strand.
CGCATTCCTTTTAGTGTAAATGTGCAAGACACAAAGAAAGCCATTCACATTTGCTTTTCTAGCTCCTATGGTTGCCCTTCTTGCCTTGGCAAAAGATCACCTGCAGATTACTCTTTCTTTGCCTCATAATGAAATATACAATATCTCACTCCGAGGAGAGAAATGTATACAACCTGCTCTAGAAGCAAACTGTGCAGACTGAAACAAAATGGGTTAAAATACAGACACAGGAAGAAGAAACTAAAAACAATCCTGGAATTTAAATTTTTTCGATCATGGAGAAAAACACATGTGATTTTGGGGAGCATACTAAATGATAAACATGGAGGACTAGAACTGAAATAAGGCCAAAGGGCTTGTTAGTGGGATAGTCTTTCCACCTGCAAAATAAGCAAAAAGAATCTAATTTTAAAAACTCAAAACTTAATATTCAAAGATCCAAGACAAACCAAGAAAATGTTGCATTTCAGTGTCATATGAGGAGTTCTAACAGTAGAAAATGGGTATAATATAAAAAAAAAAAAAGAAACAGGAAATAGAAGAAAATGCAGTCATAAACCCAAATTGCCCATGTTCCTGTATGCATACCAGTATCAGAGGCAAAACTTGTTTGTCTCCCTTAAGCTAGTTCTATTTACTGAAACTGAATCCTGGATGGAAGTAGGCTGAGCAGAAATTTTTTTTTCATTGGTATTATTGTGCATATTTTTCTAGACAGATTAATAACAGCTCCTACTGCTTCAGCAGCTGAGCTACATCTGTACAGAATTCTAAAGAAATGTTCAAGTTATTTTAAGCTGCAAGGATGAAGATTTCAAGGTGGTCTCTTAGGCAGCAGAAATCTCTATCAAAAGACTGGCTTGTGATTCCTGTCCACAATTCTCAGCTGCACAATGCAGCCGGAGCTGGACATGCTGCTAAGGGCACATCATGTCAGCAAAATTCATGGCCACTAAGTATATTACTGGTGTTACTGTAATTACTTCTGCCCTACTGTGGTAGTGCCTGTAGCCTCGGGACCTCATTGCGCTAGGTGTTGTATAAGAATATGAAAATTAGATGGTCAGGTGTTTACATCATGTTAATACAGGCAGTGGCACAGAGGAACGCAAGGAAATGGTTAGATGGTAGTACTCATTGAAATAAAAGGTGTGCACAGTACAGTGGATGTCTGCCCAATCTTGGGATTTGCAGCAAAGGACTTAAGACAGGATTGTGAGGTAGAAGTTTAAACGAAATACCTTTGGACAATAAATGGCCTAATGTAGCATCATCCCAACAGATTTATCTCTATTATAGTGTGGTGATATACCAAAATAAATGTTTGATTGCAGTGATTAAAACAGTCAAGTGTGTATCTGCTTACCCCATATACAGAATTAAATTGAGAAAAAACACAAGGCTCTACATTTTTTCCATGTTTGTTTTTGTCAGGTGCATAAAAAACAGACTTTACCAAGTTCAGTCAGCATGTCCTTCACGTGGCTGATCTCACCTTTCTACACTAGAATGTCAAAATGTGGCAGCTGATCATTCTTAATCTATTTTTAAAAATAGATATAAAATCAATAAAAATCAGCCTCATGGTGGTAGACTTTGCATAAACACAATGCAGATACTCCCTGACCCAAAAGGGCATATGAAGAATGGGGAGAAAACATAGACAGATAAGTGCACGTTTAGCTAATACCTTTTAAAGCACAGAGCAGGGCTTTCTATTAACTGCTCCCAGAAAAGCCCAGCATGCTTTTCACTGCTGTCCCTTCATTTTGCTCATTTCCTCCATCTTTCTGCAGCCCTGATTAAAACTGACAGACACCTGTGTTTCCCCAGATTCTCCTTTTCCCTCTGGACATGTTTGCTGGGTGGATTTTGAGGATTTGCTGGATTTGTTTGGTATTTCCATGTGTCTGGGTAGACAGAATTGGTGGCACACTGTTGCACATGGTCCAAAATGAAAGTTGTGAGTAGAAATCTTAGTGATTTCCTATGGTATGAGTGTACTGTGCCGGTCCCTGTGCCATGTCCGTGCAGTACATGTTCAGCATGTCTGACATGAGTAGCAATAGCACCCGTAAACCTCTTCCGGCAGAGGACATCCCAGGCAGACACAGGACAGTCCCATCCTGATAATTAGTGCTTTTTGTTTCCTGTTCCTGGCGCTGCCAAGTGCCCAACGCATGTCGGTGTGAGGCCAGCAAGACGAACACAGAAGACTGGTGACACCATTAGCTCTGATCAGACTTTGCAGGCAGGCAGGCGTGGGGACTCACTGCTCAGCCCTTCACGGCTAGGCCACCAAATGGCACTCACTGCTTTCAGTGCCTCCCAGCCGCCTCCTGCCCCCGGTTACTCCCTACAGCATGTGAATGGGCCCGTTCGGCCCGGTCCCCTCTTGGCCTGGCCCCGTTCAGCTCGGTGCCCTGCAAGGCTAGCCTGGGTAATACCTGCGTGACCATGCTGCAGGCCCTATCCTCGGTTTGCAGTCCTAATCCCACTAATCAGACTGCAATTACTGAATGCTAACAGCATCCAGCTTCAGAGGCACTGTCCCAGTTCCCTGCCTCGGTTACATTTTCAAGGCAGGTTTTTATCCCCATGTCCTGATGCCAGCTGCAGGACTGTCTGCTTCCCTGCACGAGTGTCTGCTTCCCCGCTGACACAAAACGCCCCCCACACGGAGCAACTTTGCTCAGGCTGATGGCTGCCGCTCCCGGGTGTACGTCAAGGAGAGAATAAATCCCTGTCAACAAACACCGATTGCAGAAACACTATTTTTCAGAAGCCCTGGGCGCCCGCAGCTCCCCGACCTCAGCCGGGAACAGGGATTCCCAGCTCGCCTTCCCCGCCGGCCTCACTTCACCAAACGGAGACCAGCGGCATGTCGCGGGAGGCTGCTCCTCTCTGTCAAATGCGGCTCAGCACATTTGGGGCGTTCAAAATTGCCAGGCGGGGCCCCAGCGGGTGCCTCGCTCCCCGGAGGAAGGTGAGGGCTGCCAGCCTGCTGGAGGAGGGCGAGTTTTCCACACTGACCACAAGATGGCCTCCCTACCCCAACACAAGCCCTGCGACGCCGCGCCGAAGCGCCAGCCGGGAAGGGGCTTTCACGCAGAGGCAGGGAGCTCTCAAAATTGTCTTAGAGCTAGATTAACTCTTCAGTTTAATACTTGTGATGATTCCCCCCGCCCCCGCGGTCCGAGTTGGGTTTTCGTATGCTGAAAACACGGGCAGCCTCTAGCCGGCGGGTTGCAGGCCCGGTTGCCGGGACGGCACGCTCCCCCAGAGCTGTCGCTCGCTTAAACAGCGCTGCATGGCTGTGAACATCGAACGAGATAAAAGAAAGACTTTATACTAAAAATAATAAACAGATAGAGAGCAAGTAGTGTATTTGGAGTACTAACATTTTGGCAAAATGTTAATCATGCTATTAATTAACTCTAATTTCCATTCACACCCAGAGTTTGCCGATGAGGCTGGTAGGCACCGTGCGTGCCGTCTCCCTTCCCGTTCCCTCACACTGACCGACAGCGCCGGCCCTAGCCAGAGAGATGAAAATTTCAGTATAAAACCAGAGACAAAATGTGACAGGCAGGGGGGATGTCACAAAACAAAAAAACTGCAACCATTCTATACATTGGGTCATATCACAACCACCACATAAGGGTGACAAGAAAAGTAATGAGAGCGTGCCAGAGGTCAGGGTCAATGGAGGCCACCATCTGTTTTAAAATCCAGTTTTAAGTTAATACGTCTTGGTTTCTGTACTCAGCAACCACACTCTTCTGTCCCCTCAGGCAGGTAGAAGTAGGTGGAGGAAAGTATGTCAGTTATTTTTGGATATGGTCCAGTGAGTCCAGGCCCAAAATGGATGACATCCACTGACTGTGAACTAATCAATTTTATGTGTTCAAACAAAAAAAACCCAGTAGTTCTGCTTAATATTTTTAGATGATTTTCCCACAGCTATGGAAATGTGGCCACATTAGATTTAGCTCCAGTGCAAAGTTTACCTGTCGTTAGATGACATTCACAGCATTGGCTTTCTTTAAAAAAACTTATTTGCATTCAAGGATAGAAAAGGGAATATAGGTGATAGTGAAATAGTAAAATATGCCCAACTGTTTTGTAATTTGGGAGTCAAATATCTTTCACTATTGAGGAAAATGCAGAAACATGTGGTTTCATTATCCCAAATTTAAACACAAATTTGAATACGACTGACAGTATTTCAGCTGTAAAAGCCTAGTAGTAACAACACTTACACAGACGTAAGAGTATCATGGGCAATATGAAAATGAATCATTTAATTACTAGGAAGATAGAGAGGGAAGTTATAAAATCTAAAATGCACCTTTGAACTTTAAAGGGGTTCATTCTAGCTCCTGCTATGCCAGCATTACATTCTATATATAATTAAACTTTAAGGACCATAAGATATTTCCTGAATAAGTGCTTTCCGAAATCCTGGGTGAGAGAAGAACCTCATGGCCTGACACAGACTATGGAAATTTTCATTCCCATTAAAGAAGCACAATCTAGATCAAAAGTGAAGAACCCCTATATACTCTTCCACTTCTCCAAACAAGCATCTATGTTCATAAAAAGATAGCAATACTGCTCATTTTAAATACCAATACCATACAAACTCTCTTCAGACGTTCATAAACTTCAGATTATCAGAAGCCAGGAGCATGTACTGGGAACTACGATTGTTTACATGCACTTTTCTCACATTCCTTCCCAATTTGCTACTGTACAAACCAGCATATTTTGGCCAATCAAGAATGAAAGTTCATATGTTATTTCCCAGCATACTTCAATGAATGGCTGATAATCATGGCAGGCTTTTTGGTATGACTGTGCAATGACTGGGAAAGCAATATGAGGTTAGAGTAAAGTAAATGGCCAGCAGCCTCAGGGAAGTAAGCAGCCCCCTTTCGATACTTATTGCTCCTCTCTTGTGGTTACCCACTGCAGTCTTCCTCCTGGCACTTTATAGGATGTTTTAGATAAATTGGGGCCACGTCCTGAAACATCCTGAATATAGACACCAAGACAGCAGACTGGGCTGAACACTATGGAAAGTGCTTGTAGAGGCAGACGGACAAGTCTGAGAGGAGGCACTGATCCATCCTGTATCAATCAAATTTTCACTCTTTACTGATCAGAGTACCCAAATACTGAAAGTTTCAAGTCCCTAGCAAACACAGTACTGTAGTCTAGCCAAGCCTTACATCATCATGTTGCTTTAAAAGAGATCTAGAGCTGCAGGGGGAAAAAAAAGACACTCATCCTGGGTGAGTTATACAAGTATTATCTTAGCAGTATAATTATACTAGTATAATTATGTAGACAAGCACTGAGGTTGCCTTTGTCAGTGTCTCTCTTCTGAAAGAACTCCTCACTATAAAACACTATTCAAACCAATGCCTTATAGTTTCAGAGTATGTTGAATAGTAGGAGGTTGTGGTTTGGCTGCCAAGCAAATTAGAGAGACGAGTACTCTCCCTGGGTAAGAACAAAGGAGTCAATTCAATAGCAAGCTTGTTCAGGGAATTGAGAGTAGTTATTTCATGGCTTCTGACCCTAGATCTTTAGAGTCACTGTTCAGGGGAACAGAGCAGATGCTCTGTTTGTGCTTTGTCCAAAGGCAAACACAACGAGGTGAAACTGCAAGTCTTAAATGCAGAAACCCAGAGCTGGAGAGAGTGGGACAGGGGTGTGTAAGTACCCCAAAATTCCTGAGAATGGCATCTACTAATGCATGCATTCTTAGACTCCTTTCATAAAGCGGTGTCACTGCAATGTGGGATTTCTGTTTGGCTAGTTCATACCATGCTGCTGTCTTAGCATCTTCCCTTGGTAACTGCTGCTCTGTGTCTCAGAACCTGTATTTCCGCATTTGAAACAGGTACGATTTAAGAAGTCCTGTGGAGACAGCTTAGGAAATGGGAAGATAATGCTGTGTACATACATTTGCAGATATTATTGTCTAGAGATGGGAATTTTTCTGCTGAGAGAATGTAGAAAAGCCTCTTCTGTTTCAGACTAAAAACTCAAGTTTTAGCAGCAAAAAACAGCAAAGGAATTCTGAGATCACGGTTTTCAAAAGTCCGGATCTCTTTGTATTTTTACGTTTCCACAAAGTTCCCTCATGTTCCCCAAGCCTTGCTACTCCAACATTTGGGGTGGCTGGGCAGCTCAGGGCTGAACACTGAGGATTTCCCCATTGCTGGCTCCTGGCAGCCCTGAGGTGAGATACTTAAAAACTGAGAACAGAGGAGCTCAGCTTGCAAGGAGCCACACGCCTGGCTTGAGAGCAACTTGCCATTGCCCCTTGCTTAGTCAAACTGGCAGGTTCTCACACATGCCTCCTCAGCAGACAGCTCTATTCAATTTTTGCTAAAACATCTTCCCACAAAACACTTCAGTTTTCATAAATCAGTGCTTTCAGATGAAAAATAGTTCTTCCTAAAAATAAACAACTAGCTTCAGCTTTGAGAGATGTAGATTAGTTAATTGCATCAGCGAGTGCTGACTTTGAAGCTTAGATATAAACACATCCTTAATACCCAACCAAGCTCTGCTAAGAAGAAAGGATGATTTATAGAGCAATGCAGAAGCTGGCAGAGCCTGAGGCTTGAGATTAAGCCCTAGCTTAATACTTGTTGATATTACTGCATCCTATGCCTCCCAGAAGGGATGATACAATACAGCAGAGAGGGACCAGCTTTTGGTCATGTTTTTTTCTGTTCCTGTTAATTATCTCCCAGGTCAAGGTGTTCATACTCTGCACATGTGTCTGCTAATGACAAAGGATCAGTTACAGTCACACTAAAAACATTTAGCAATCTGTCCTGAGTAATAAGCTAGAGCAATGTTTTGTCTTGTTTCCCAAAGAATGCACTTCAGCTTGGGTTCACTTTACAAATTACATTCTAAGTGCTTTTATCACACTATTTTGACCCCTAAAAGTGAACTCGAAAATTCATAGCTATCTTCCTCTACCATTTCAGCTAAAATGGTTTCTTCATATGCCTTCTTTGTATGCCTTCTTTGAGCAGTTTTCATGGGAAACGGTGAGAAGCTATTTGTCTTAGAAACAGTTAAAAGGACACCTGGAATGTTTAAAGCTCATGCCACCTGGCCACCATGTGGATTATATTCTTAACATCATGAATGTAAGGTAGGGAAAGTGCATCAAGAGCAGCTGAATATCTGATCCAGATTACCCCCAGTTTTATGCAACCCTGCACAGAACAGGGAGCACAGTCAAAGCCACTGCAGCCCTTGGCTCCAACAGACACCAATGCTGAGAGTATGTGAAACTGCACTGGTATCATATTGGCTTAAAAATTGTAGGTTAGGCATATATGGTCCTATGACTGTGAACATAGAGAGAGTGCTACTAGGGCAGTGGATGGAATATAGATTTATAAACTCTGAAATATTTCTGTGAACTGCACTGATCCCATAACTGCAAGTTGTGCAGCTAACTGGCTACACGTCCAAGTGCTGGCATTTTCTGTTTGGATAATATGCAGAAGTCTACTTTTCCTAATCATCCAACATTTTCAGTTGTTTTGAATTTCAAAATAAATGCAATTAAAATTGAGTTTGGCAATATCGTATGAGGTTTTCTTAATCAAATGCAACGTCTATTGTATACATTATTCAATGTGCATAATCTTTCAGAACCTACAAGCGGTGTACCAAAATCTCCATATTGCAAAGAGCAATCCCCATGACAGCTGAAGAGAAAGGACATCCAGCACCGGTCCACAGACAGGTGGTTACAGTAGATCCACAAGGTCCTACCACCTCCTTCTCCCAGTTGAGGCTGGGTTAGACGGACAGCAGAATCCTTCTGTGGCCTCAAATTGTCTGTCCCACCACATTGCTCCAGTGGCTGAGCGTTCAGATCACCACACAGACTCATTGCCAGTGCTACCCCATAACTGACCACAAGACATAGCAACAGCAGAGCAACTTCACTTCAATAGCTCATGAGCTGTCCAAGGCTCAAAAATCACATTTGGACATTCTGGACAGAGGATATGAATGATGAGAAATTTGGGAGCTTAAGCCAGTGTTAGTACTCACTAATGAGAAATTTCCCAGCTGAATACCAGGCAAAGGACAGAACAAGAAATTTTGTGTCCCAAAGTATCCTGTAGTTCAGCCTACCCACAGAAGCTACTGGTCTAAAGGCTGGAGTAGTCACTTTGGTGACATTATTTCTTTAGAAAAATCTCAAGGGAATTTAATAAGCCTCCCTGGCCCCATCATCCTCAAGTCTGTCACAAGACTATCTTCTTCCAATCCCTGTAAGCTATGGCAAGGCAGTGTGTGCTGCATAAGTGACACTCATATGTCAAGGCCCTTTGGGACTGTGCACAGTAGCCTGTCTTATCCTCATTGCACAGCAAAGCTATATCGCTTGGTGCACCTGCTGCAATCACAAAGCACAGCTTGCCCCAAAGCATACTTTGATCTCTGTTGCTATTTTTTCTTTCTTTACTCAGAAATTTGTTTTTCTTTCTCCCAGCTTGCAAATCTCTCCTAACTACTGTCTGCAAGTGTAAATACTGAACAATTTAACTATCCCTCTGCAACATTTTTGAAGCTATTAAAGCATGTAGAGATTCAAAAAAGGGAAGAAAATCTGGTCCAGGAAATGGGAGGACTGTTGGAATCACAGTGTCATATTTTGAAATTCTCCTTGGAGCAAATACGTTGTTGAGAACAGCAAATATATGTGCTAGTTATTTAAGAACTCCTCCCTTATATATCTTTGCCCCTGCCAGTTAATACACTCAAGTTTAATTAGATTCTTATTAAACATTGCTACTTGCTTGCCCAAATGATATTAAGACTTAATTGGCAATGCTTCTTTCCTACATATTTTTATTTATCCTATTTTTCTCCTCCTCCAGGCCAGCTGGGTTTAGCCATAGATCCCCATTCCCCTAACCTCAAAACCAACCAATTCCTTTTTACGTCTTCATTTTCCCTGTTATTATGCACTTTTATCCTGTTGTGGTTTTATTCCTCTCCAGCTACTGTGTAATTTTTCCTGAGCACCAGCATTACACGGGCTTGATTTTTGACATAAATGTAATAACTCCAGAGAGTTTGTACATGCAGATCTGCATTCTGAGGCTTTAATCTAGAAATGAGCACCAAATTTAGAACAAATCAGTTACACAAATCAGCTGTGCATATAACCTTTTCCTAGCATCCTGAGACAGTGGTGCCTTATGCAATAAATAGAAGCCAGTTATCTCTCTGACACTCGCTGCAGGTGAATAAAAAACAGAAGGAACACACTGAGATCTCATTTTCTCCTCATCATCATCCATGTCAGTGGTGAAGAACTGGTTATAATTAGAACCCTTAGATCTTCTGAATGTAAGTGTTGAAAGACTCTTTAGAGCTTTGGAAGGAGTTGCCTGGAAGGATTTGAGAAAGAGCTGGGGAATAGTCCTTCCTCCCTATAGCTTGTTAACTAGTACCACTATGGAGGGAATGTATTCCACACTGGTAAAGGTCTATACGTACCTTCTGTTCTCCCCAGACACATGGGTGAATATTGAAATCCCAACTCAGCCACACAGGGGAGTGGTGAAATTCCTAGAACATGTCTGAAGCCACTGGTACCTGATGAGTTAAAGGCTTTTTCCTGAATAGAATCAAAAGTAATTACTTTACTAAAATGTCATATAAAAAATATCATATATAAAAAATAATTAAATGCAAAACCTTAAGACATATTTATGATAGAAAGCAGGGACCCACATCCCTGTACAAAAGTGACATTATTAAGTTTCCTTGTCAAAAAACTGCCATTTGGTTCAATGCAAGTTATTTGGGTCTTACAGTTTACAAATCTTGATTACAAAGAGCTTTTCACCAAAGAATGCTTGACAATGCTTGATCATTTGTTTGCCTTCCAATAATCTTCAAGGTCAAATGAAGAGCTATCTGTTTCCCTAAGTTAAAAATCAAAATTGTTCAGTCTTGGCTCTGAGTAGAATATTATTGATCGATCATGTCACAAGAACGAGGGTGCATGACCTCAATCCCCTCATAACTTGGATCAGATGAAAGGGTTTTGGAAGTTGACCACAGACCAACAAATAAGTATTTGTAGGCTGAACATGTACTTGGATTTGTAATGGCTGAACATGGATTGGCTTCCTTATAATTTATCTTTCCATCATTTCCATTAACATTTTCTGTTTGTCAGGTACAGCATTAGCATATAGTGCCCTATAACACATTTGCAACATAACGAGGCTAATGAACACAGAAGTATTTTAGCAACTTCATCTATTGTGCTTTCACCCTTTGACAGATAATTGCCATAATGGAGTACTTTACTATTTTGATCTTGTAGAGCATGAAGTCCCATTACAATTGTATACTAATCAGGGCTGTCTATCAGTCCTTGCTCACATGAATAACTGTTTACAGACTCTGTTCTCCGTTCCAAAATAATTTGACCCATGCTTTCTCTTCCTGTGGTTCCTGCTACTTCCACCTCCCTTTTCCTAATAATAAGATTTTAATGTAATTTACTGAAATAAAACATTAGTTTCTTCTTATGCCATACCTCTCTTCTCACCTCCCTTAAACTCTCTCCAAATCACCCAAGGAGGGCAGGGGAGAAGAAAGTTTTCAGAAATAATTTCATAGGATCAGAGGATAATGCAGGTTGGAAGGGACCTTCAGAAGCTCTCTAGTCCAACCTCCTGATCAAACAAGTATCAGCTATGAGATCAGACCAGGTTGCTCAGGGGTTTATTCGGTCAGATCTTGAAAACCTTCAAGGATGATGACTGCACAGTCTCTTTGGGCTCCTGTCCCACTTCTTGGTTGTCTTCATGGGGAAAATGGCTTTCCTTACGTTCAGTCTGAACCTCTCTTGTTTCAGTTGACATCCCTTGTCTCCTGGCTTCCCACCATCCACTGCTATGAAGATCCTGGCTCCACCTCCTCAATCAACTCCTTGTAGGTATGGGAAGGCTGCTCTTAGGTCCCCTGAAGCCATCTCTTCTCCAGGCTGAGCAAGCCCTATTCCTTTAGCTTCCACTCACAGGGCAGGTCCTCCAGTCTGATTGCTATTGTGACATTTTGCTGAACTTGCTTGAGTTTATCGATGTCTTTTGTTTTGAAGAGCCCAAAACATGTACTATCTAGGTGTGATCTGGTAGAGGGACATAAACACTTTCTTCAATCTACAAGCTGTGCTCCTGTTAATACAGCTCAGGATGCTTTCTCTGCTGCTAGGACACACCACTGGCTCATGTTCAGCTTTCTGACTGCCAGTACCTTCAGGTCCTTCTGCATAGAGTTCTTCCCAACCTGTCAGTCCCCAGCTTGTATGGTTGCCAGTGGTTTGTCCTTCCCAGGTGTAAGACTTTGCACTTGTCCTTGTTGAGGTCCATAAGGTTCCTGTTCGTCCATCCCTCCAGCCTGTCAGAACAGCAGCCCAGCCCTCAAGTGTATCGAACAGCCCCCTTGATCTGTTGTAATCTGCAGACTTGATGAGGATGCAGTCTGTCCCCTCTACAACTACACAAATGCAATCTGAGGACATGGCTGGAAATGAGTACAGAAAGATACTGCTGGGAAAGGTGTGAAGAAAAACCATGGGACTGAGAGAAGATTTTAGACCCGGAGATACTCATATGTTATTATTATGTTTGAGACTCCTAAGGGCTACATGTACAAGGGGGCACAGCAGGATGATGCAGCTGTTTTTCTGAGGATTGACATATTTTGTTATGTTTTTCTGCAGATTTATAGCATTGTAAGTAGGTGGAGTCCTGCACCAAGAACTGCTTTGTCTCAAGAAATCAGTAAAATCACTTGAGGAGACACTGAGCTCATTGTTCTTAAGAAAACAAGCAAGACTGTATTTTCTGATCACTTCAGTCTTGTGATGTTTATTTTAGTATCATGGACTAACACTTCAACTTTGTCATGACCCCCCAGGAGCTCTGACTAGAGGCCATTTGTCAATTATTTTTGTCAATACTCTGGCTCGTACACCTCTTTCTTCTCACTAACCATCAGCTTAGCCTCCCCCAAGTATGTCAGGAAGATGATGCAGAAGATTTGGGGAGCTGAAATTCATATTTGCAGAGAACTGTCTCCCTAACGTTTTCACTTCAGAAGCACTGTGGCAATACAATTAAAAATGAATGGCTAGCAACAGAATAAATTTCACAAAATGTACTTAACCAATATTTCGGTCATGGAGAATTTTCTTATGAGGCCTCAAGGTGTCATTGTTTGTGATGACAGGTAACATCTTTTATTTTTGCAATTCATATAGCTGGAAAAATTGAGCCTTTTCAGACAACATAAGCCTTTCTTTTAGTCTGAAATCATGTTGGCAGAAGACCCCCTGTTGTTGCCTGATGGAGGTATTCCTATTTAATGACAAGTTGCGTGTATTTCATTCATATCTTTGACTTCTGACATACGGGCCTCAGATCTCCTCAGTCTCTGTTTCAAGTTAATATTCTGCAGTAACACTGCTTAGAAATAATTGAAGCTTACCGTCATGTTCTTAAATCACTCCTTTCTTAATCTCTCTCTCTCCTATGAAAAGAGTGTCATCATTTATACTTGAAGACCAGGAATCTACATCAGAAAATCACATAATCATTCAGACCCAGCAGTACCACCCAAGGGGACTGACTGGATAGTTTGACTAGCAGTGTATGTTAGACCCCTGTCCTGACGTCCTTGGTTTCTCTGAACTTTTTGCCCACTATTAGCCATTGACTAACCCTGTGCTAGTTTCAGCAGATGGAATGATGCTGCTTCTTCTCGGTCTTGGTGTTTTCTCCTTCAGTGGCTGAAACACGGCTAAACAGAAACTCTCCGTTTCAGATGTCTTATCTGCAGAGAGGGAGGGACGAGTTACAGAGGCACGCTCATGACCTGGAAGCAGGTCTTTACGTTGTGCTAGAGCAATGGGCCCAGCTGACAATGTCTCCTCACCTGCTCTGCAGCTCTTATACAGCCTTCATGACCCTGCCATAGGGTGCTGTTCCTACCTGTCAACTGTTATAAATCCTGTGATAAACTCTGTTTCCTGCTGACACTATGTTTCCCCACTTGTTTTGTAGTGCCTTTATTTAGACCCTATATTTCCAAGGGTCCTGAGTGCATCCTCCCCCTGTCTGGGGACCTGACAGTGGGGCTCGGGGCCAGGACAGAGCCAGCACAGCCCCTTCCCACTGGTGCCCGTAGGGAGAGACCCCCAAACAGTGCCAAGCAGAGGCCCTGGCCGGCTGTCCCAGGGGTGTGTCTGACCCCAGAGCTCCACGCCAGGCCTGATCCTGACCCACATCCATTGGCTGACGTCCCAGCACGGCCTCGGCCCATCCCCACAGAGGTGCCCCATGCCCGAGGCTGGGACTGCCCAGTGCCCCCCGGCTGCCCTGCTCCTGGCTGGGGCGGTGGGACAGCTCTAGGCTGCCAAGCCCTGCCCTCCCACATCCCCAACCCCCATGGGGAGCCCCCAGCACCCCAGCTCCAGGGAGCCACCTGCCCTTGTGGAGCAAGGGCAATATCCACTCAAATACAGCTTCTTATCTATGTTATCTTATCTATATCCAGTCAAATACAGCTGCTGATCTATATTGCAGGGATGGCTTTTCCATGGAACCCACAATCCAGCTGACTGAATGATTGAGTTCCTGTTCTTCTGCACATTAAGTCGTCGGATACAAACTTTACATCTGATGGAAGTTTCAGGTTCAATGGAAGCATATGTGTCCTCAGCCACTGCAAATACCATGAATGGCAGTAAAATGTGTTTACTGTCACCTTCTCATCTTAATTCTCCGTGGCCATCTCCAAATATAAAGTCAACTGCTGCTCATGCCACATGCTGCTGTAAATCCAACACTGCAGGTGATCTGAGCCCCACCACACTGCTGTGCTCTGCTGTTAGCAAATACTGCTTTACTGTTCTCCTTCTTGCTGCTGTCTTCACAAGACTGAGTTCAGTCCCAGGGGTTGATGCACTCTGTGCAAGCTAATAACATGAGGAGCCCTTAAAACTAAAGGCTGTTAAAACTGAACTGTAGAACTGTTAAATATTAGTGTGAGGTTTGGTTATTTAATAGATCTTACCTTGGTGCCTGAATTTCACTGTCAATACAGTGCTACAACCTCTCACCTTCTGCACTCATGCAGGTAGACGCAGTTACTTGATAATCTCTGTATGAGCAGTATTTCAGGCCTGGGGTCCTGGAGAGAAAAAGATACAACACTATTGCATTGCAGATCTTATCTTCCTTGTCCCTGCATTGAAATTACGCCCTGACAAGCACTGGCAAATGCAGCACCTCAGCTCTTCCTCTGTAAAATGACCAATACACCCAGCACATGCCCCATGTCATGTGCTTACATCCCTGAGCTCTCCATCACATGCCACCTTCTGTATCCCATCCCACACCAACATGGAGGTTAACACATTGGGTCTCCAGGAAAATGAAAAATGGTTTATAGGACTACTTAAAGAAATGTTGTAAATGCGGTAGTCTTGCAGCATGCCAGCTGTCTGACTTTCCCATGCCTTCTCCAAACCCCTGCTCTTCTAAGATGCATTCCTCCTGTGAGTTTGTCATAAATGGCTATCTGTAGGAAAAAATGATGCTGTCTGCAGAACAACAAAAAAATCCTCTCCATTGCAGGCTGTAGAAAAGCAAATAGTGCCTATATAAAAGGTCAACTATTTTAAGGCACTTCAAAAGACGACAAAAAATCTCTCCCCTTCAGAAAAATCTAGGAACCATAGCTAGAGGCATGATAGAAGAACTTTTCATAATACAAATACTTCCAAGACCTTTTAGAGACTTTCTTCTCATGTTACCCTCTGCTGCAAACTTTTTCTCTATTCCAGTTTATCTGCAATCAGAAAGCAAGACATAGCCATGTAATGAAATTAAGTCAAATCACGTCTTCAGTTGCTTGAAAGCAGTCTCATCTATGAAAAGCAGTCTCAACTATGAAAACGTATTTGTACTCTGTAGATTTATTTGTACAACTTGCAAAGATGCTAAGAGGCATACATCTTTCTGAGAACAATGCAGTTCAATGACTCTTCAGCGGCTGCTATTAGGCATCTGCTGTACAAATGACACTATCACTTGCATAAAACAATCAGTCCAGCAAGCCAGAGTTCGTATGTCCTTTGGATAAGGTCTTTGATGAATAGACCCTCTTATCCTTCATTTCCAATCTATTATTAATAACATTCTCTGTGATCATCCAGACAGAAAGAATTAAGACAATAGCTCAGTAAGTGAATACCAGAGCCTTAGCTTGCCCAGTGGAATAACAGTCATTAAGTTTCTGCCAAAAGACCATTGCTTCAGACATAATGATGAGCAATTACCATACAGGCTTGGAAGGTGTTTATACATAGTATATTAAGTTAAAATATTCCCTTTTCTTGGGAGTTGCCTTGTGGTAGTACCAAACCTATCAATTAAATTACCTAATGAAACACATTTCAATATAAACCAATATTCATTCCCAGTGTAACCATCTCTTTAGTAATAATACACCAAGAATATAAATTAAAGCTTTTGTGTATGACCATCTTCCTGCAGACAAACTTAATAAAAGAAAAAAATGGGTTAAGGTAGATAATATTTCTGTGTTGCTGAAATAATGAAAAACTTTAGGAACTAAATTCTTGGGACAAGGAGGGGGATATGAAACAAGCAGGAATAACAATTTCCTCATCAAAAAAGCTTGCCTTCATCCCACCTGACTTTGGACACTGTAGGCAGCCCAGAATAACACTCTGCTGGCCTAACACTGAAATGCTGTCTCTGTCTCTCTGCTGTGTCATGGCTTAACTCCAGATGGCAACTAAGCACCACACAGCCGCTCGCTCACTCCCCACCAGTGGGATGGGGGAGACAACTGGAAGAGTAAAAGTGACAAAACTCGTGGGTTGAGATAAAGACAGTTGAATAGGTAAAGCAAAAGCCGCACACACAAGCAAAGCAAAACAAGGAATTCATTCACTACTTCCCACCGGCAGGCAGGTGTTCAGCCATCTCCAGGAAAGCAGGGCTCCATCACGCGTAATGGTTACTTGGGAAGACAAACGCCATCGCTCTGAATGTCCCCCCCCTTCCTTCTTCTTCCCCCAGCTTTATATGCTGAGCATAATGTCATATGGTATGGAATGTCCTTTGGTCAGTTGGGGTCAGCTGTCCCGGCTGTGTCCCCTCCCAACTTCTTGTGCACCCCCAGCCTCCTCGCTGGTGGGGTGGGGTGAGAAGCAGAAAAGGCCTTGACTCTGTGTGAGCACTGCTCAGCAATAGCTAAAACATCTCTGTATTATCAACACTGTTTTCAGCACAAATCCAAAACATAGCCCCATCCTAGCTACTATGGAGAAAATAAACTCTGTCCCAGCCAAAACCAGTACAACTGACTATATAGGGAGGGAGCATTCACAGTATTCTCATTAAGTATTGCAGTTAGGAGCTAGGAGGTAAGTGATAACAATTTGGGCATCGCTGTTATGTGCGTGCAGAGTGAGAAGACAAACGTAGGCACAAGAGCCTGCTGAGCTGCTGAGATCTCTGAGCAGTAAACTTTTGACAATGTGCATGGCTCGCCTGCTGTTGTTGGACTGCCCTGATACCATCACCCATCCCCATCCTTTCTTTGTACCATATCCAACCATTTAGGACTAGCCATGAAACTGCCGTTCTTGATGCACAACTTCATGCTGTTTTCCCTTCCAGAAAGTGACCTGGCAAAGGGAGAGAGCGCACTGCACAATGACTGCCTCTTGGCTGTATCATTTGAACACATGAAGGAAATGTTGTGGTTTATGGGCTGCAGAAACTGCAGTCACAGCCTTCCAAATTTCATATCCTCTTTCCATGAGTTCTGTGCATATTTTCCTCTCTATAAACATAGCTTTCACTACCTTGTCATTTCCAAAGTCATGAATTCTCTTTATTTCACTCACCAAAATCTCAAACTAAGTAATTGTTTTACCACAGAGGAAGTTTAAATATGGAACTAGCACAAGGCAACGCCCAAATTCTGAATGCATCCTGAAGCACAAAGGTATTTGAATCTGAGATACTTATCTATCCACAACATCCGTCTCCCAAATATCTCAGCTGAAGTTCTGCATCCGGTCTGCATAACTGCAACGTTCTTCTGTCCCTCCCTAAATTGTAGGCAAACTCAGATCTAGATCTAAACTTGATACACAAGCATATCTCTAGTTAAGAGAACAGGGATATTAATTGGCCCTGTAGTGCCTATTTTTGAATACAGTTATTCTTTCACTTCCAAATATAGGTAAACCAGATTGCTACACTCTGCAGTTACAGGAGGTAGCATATGATAAGAATGCATGTTGTGAGAGGATATTCACAATTCATTTACCTAAAAAACCCTGTTTCATTTTGGTATTTTAATCTTTCATCCTATGAAAATACAATGGTATTCTACAGGTGCAGTCAGACTTTGGGAACTCTCTCCCGTGCATACTAAAGATTTTTTTCTGAATAAAAGTGATGACCAGACGATTGATCAATTAATCCATTATCTATCTTCTGATATATCTTCTGCCCTGAATATACATCTTTTGGTCAGTTTCCCAGACTGATCTAAATAGTCTAGCAGAGCTGCATCCTATCAACTTTGAAATCTTCTAGGGAATTGTACCAGATGATAGGCACTATAAAAGTGCTTCCATACCCAGGTTTAAGGATTGATACACCCCTAAGAGTCAAATTTCTTGGTGCTTGCCAATTATCCTGAAATTATCCTTAATATAACCCAGATTAGGACAGAAGGAAAACTAAAAAGCTTGGTTTCAGCATTGTATTCGGATGGAGCCCCTCTGCAAAGTGTTTGCTTTCTCTCCTTTGTTTAAAAAAATGCCTTCAGGAAAATATACACTCTAAATGTGTTAATATTTATTTAACGGGGAGGTTATTTATTAGTAGCAGTTTACTGCTATTAAAAATACTAATATAATTATTTGTTAGAAGTAGATTTTTAAAGCATTATAAATCTACATTTTTAAGTCTCTATAGGAAGCAGAGATGCTTTACAAATAGTTAGAAAGTGAAAATTTTACCTACTTCAGCTCCTTTTGCCTCCAATTTTAAAATTTTGTGTACCTAAGCAATTTAAACATGTTTTCCGGCTTCTAAATATTATCTTCACTCTTCGTCCCTTTTCTTGCACCTACAGGCCTCATTAACATGCACCTAATCTAGGAATGTACTAACAGTCAGGTTCTCTCATCAACACATATTGCTCTTGACAGTGCTTAGCTATAAATAGTCAAGCTCAGCTTTTAATCATATGATGCGGAGTTATGAATGACTTTCCATTCTTAATGCACAGTTTCAATCATTTTTGCCTTTTAAACACAGCTGAAATTTCTTATATTCTTTCTTGGCTCAGAAGCTAGCTTTATTTAAAAATTGGTAACTTATTACTGGTTCAATTGATTTTAAAAATAAAAAGTCATTGTCCAAAACTAGTGGGTTTTGTAGATGTAAAACAAACACACATTGTGGAAATGTCAGGTAAAGAACTTGCTGAATAATACAGAACTTCCTCATATGAAGAAACAAGATTTAGTAATACTAAAGCTCATATTAAATGTTTTAGAATAACATGCTGACACACAATATATTGCTTATCTGATGGTGTGTGTCTTACAGGTTAAAGAAATGTTCCAAGAACTTGCAGGTATGCAGAATTATGTAAACAGGCCTTAAGAATGCCAAGCTATTATGCTTCAATACACTAGTAAGTGAATCGTGGAAAATTCTTCTTTCTGTAGTAGACATATATATATACTATTCACAGATGTACAGCTCTTACTCACAGCATTGTTGGTTTTTTTGAAAACCTGAAATAACCTGTCTGAAATAATTCTGAAAAGCTGAAATTTCAGACTCAGGAGATCAGTAAGTTCATTAAAAAGTTACCTAATAATTTGGTTTAAATTCTTTTGCTTAAGCAGAAGAGTTTGTAGGATCAGGATTTTGCCCATGTCAGACTGGGCAAACATTTGATATCTTCAGCTGAATTTTGTCAGAATTGCAAAATATTATTGGTATTTAGCACTGAAGTCCTTTCAAAAAGCCTAGTCTTCATGCCATTTAGAAAATAATGGTTCTAATAAATATCTTTAGCATTTCCCTTTTTACTTTTATTAAACAAGGTCAGAAAAGATTGTGGCCCCCTCATCCATTTAAACAGAAGAGCCTACACAATTTCTTCCAATATAAGTAGTTAATCTACAGAAAAACTTGACTTCTTTCTGTCTTCTCTTCATAGTTTCTAAAGTGCTATAATTAAAAGTATGTCAGTGTATTAACCCAAGAATGTTCAAACTGACCAAAAAATACTCTCCCTCTCTGGATCCAGGCAACAGTCCTTGAACTGTCAGTTATTATTAAGTAAAAGAAGGGGCAGGAGCATTCATTCATTTGGGAAACCTACCATGTTCGGTAATGAGGACTTACACTGCAGAGGTAGGGCACTGGGATGCAGTGATGATGCAAGTTTAATAATTTTCTTCCTCTCAGTCAGTCTTTCTACACTGAGAATGGGCAACTGCAGTGTTACCCAACTCGAAGCGAAAGGGTTAGTTTCGTCTTTTGCAAAATCCCCAAAATGTGGGTCCTTCCCACATGCATAAACAGGGGAAATGATCTAACTGCTTCCCCATTTCCTGCTCCTCTTTATCCTTTCTTTCCTCTATTTTCTATATTCATTATTAATAACAAATGGACAAAACTAGGCATTAACTGCACATCTGGTTCAGCTCTGGCAAGAACTCTCAGGATGCAAGTGGCAACAGCTGCCAAGTGCCTTAATTTCAAAACGGAAATTTTCCTAGCAAAACTTTCTGTAACAGACTGATTGATTTTTGCTGCCAAGTGAAGCAGGCCAGTCCCATAGTTAAGACATTGGTGTAACTCCTCTCCTTTCCAAACACATACTAGCAAAATGCTATCCATGAATTCAGTTAAGAGAATGTGAGGGAGGGAAAATGAATGGTGTTTTCTCCAGCCATTTTGACCCAGATTGCTAGAATTTCATTTTATGAGCTGATTTTGTGTAAGCTGGATTGGATTTAAGAGATATGATTGTTTGTTGCTCCTATTTTTAATATAACAATTACATAAAATAGTAACCTCAAATTTCTGCTATCAGACTAATTTTGATATTCCAGTAATTTTACTGGACTATAAAGTAGAGCATTTCAGAATGCCACCAGAGGGAGCCAATGCAATTGAAAACTGGACATTCTAGGTCTTTGCAAAAAAACCTCACTGAAAGATCATTATCCTGCAAAATAGCAAACAGCAAAGAAATAAAGATCATCGTTCTGAAGCACAGCGTTTGTGCCTTTTGAAGTAAAAATCTCCACATTCCAATCACACATAATGAGGAACACTCATGTAAATGAGAAAAAGCCTTGCTTATATTTTTTCCCAGGAGTAGATGCATTATTTTGCATTGCACTGCACTTTAATAACCCCTTATTTTAATTGTTTATTGTCACCTTGACAATGTCTCCCTTCACATTCTGTCTCACACCAATTCCTCAGCCTTTTTCTCATCTCTTTAAAATGACAAACCAGTGATTGCAGATCACCATCTCCCATCCTTATCAGCTGTGAGAAAGCTGTAAAATGTCCTGTGTTCTCTGAATCGGACTCTACCTAGCAATGCATCTGATTTTTTTTTTCTTGCTCTTGATTTTACTAGAATTAAAAGTAAGGTGATTGTCAGGCAATGTATTGCAGATACATAGTGTTAAGCTCTTACTTCAAGCAGCTGTGCTCTAAGCACATCATTCTCAACAGTTCCTCATTTGTGGTTTTGGCTATTCAACCGACTTTAAATATTCATCTGTTGTTTCAAATTTAAAGTGCACTGTGATTCATTTCTGCATCTTTTTTGAAGTGTCAGGCTTTTACAATTGAGTAAGATGGTTAACCATCCATCACATCTTGAACAATCTCTAGTGAATGTGCACATTTGCTTTTCTCTATCATGAATAACATTGGAAATGGCAATTAATTTCTGTAAGGGCTCTTTAATGTTTTATTTTACACCTTCTTCCATCTGTTAAATCTAAAAACCTATCCACTTCCCTGCTATTGCTTGTCCACCCACTGAAAATTGTGCCAGAAGCAAAAGAAGCCAATCCCAGGATCTTCTGGCACAGCTGAACAGGACCAGAAGTTTCCTCCAGCCTTCAGGTTGCTCTTTTGCACTCCCATGACTTGGACAAGCCACAGGGCATCCTGTTTTTTCTCAAGGAGAAAGAGTAAAACAAACAATAAAAAAAGTGGGGGGTGGGGTGGGGTGGGGTGGAGGAAGAATAGTGAAAAGGAAGAGAGGATAAAAACCAACTATTGAAATGAGAATTAAGCCTTACTGGTTTTTGTTAGTCATGAGGACCACTTGGGGTTTCTCAAGGTTTTCCTATGAACATGGATTACTGAAATCATTGGAGTACACCCCTGAGTAAGGAAAAGAAGAATGTTGTTTCCATGCCATGTGGCCCTTGTACCCTGAGGAAAGGAGAAGGGAGGAAACTATTACCCCATCAAGCCATAGTTTTGTCTAGAAAGGGAGTTATTCTGTTCCCCCGTGCACAACACAATGAAGTAGTAAAAGGTGGCGACTGGAGGGACAGGAACACACAGTGAAGCCAGCACTACAACAAATGGCTAGAGTGCTGGTAGCTTTGATCTAGTGCTTGGTTGTTAAAATAAATGAGTTGTCAGCTTTGTCTTTTGCTGAGACTATTCTTAGCACTTTTGGTTTTTTAACATGGTAATTTTTTTTCAAAACATTCATCAAGCTCTGAAGGTCTTCTCTAATAAAACTCTTAGAGAAAGGTTGCTAACAGACATTATATTCTTCATATAAGCTCCATTAACTCAGATGCCATTTAGAAGATTCTAAACTGTTATTTGTTACGCTTGCTACTTAATACTAAATGCTTTCACAGACAAAATGTACCTTGATGATGCGCTATGATGTTTCAATATCTACTCACAATGCTGCTTTCTCTCTCAGCTACAGTGTTTTCTAAACTGTATTTTGTGAGCCATCAATACATTTTTCAGTGATGTATATCTGTCATGCTGAAACTTCTCAAAACATTCACAAAAGCAGTAAAACATACATAAATTTCCCTTTATACTTCCATGACATATTCTGATAGTGTTTTCAAGGTGAGGTTGGTTTCATTTGTGTTAACTACTGGATAAAAACTAAACTGACTTCTATTCATTCTTGGCTCAGCACACTGACTTTTTTTTACCCACTGATTTTTCAGTACTACAGCAGTACAGTCCATCAAACTTAGAGAACAGCAAGCACTATCCAAGGTCTGGGGCACTAGTGAGTTCTGATGTGGCAGCACACAAATTTTTTCAAGTCTTCCGCAGGATCTTTTGTGTATTTCTAATTTCATACCTTAAGCAAGCACAGATGGTTTGGTTTTAATAACACTTCCTCCCTATGCTCATCTTTGGTTTCAATGTCTGGTGTCCCTGTTGTAATTACTTGGCCTGCACTTACCCATGATGTCTATAGTGAGTGAGTATTGGAATGCATAAAAGAAGTTTGTGATGATCAGCTTTCTAAGATAAAGTTAAATTCATTGCATAATTAATTTCTTAGTGTGATGCCTTTATCTCATGACATCTTTGTTTTGGATATCTAACTTCAGTCTATGGTGCTTTTTCCTGTATTACTTTCTGGGTGTTTTGCTATTCCATGTTTCTCCTGTTTCCACATTTCATTTTGCTTTATTACATTCATGATTCCTTTTTTTTGAATGACAGTTGTTTACTCCTAAAACTGATACAATGCGAGAGTCAGACCTGATAGTTATATTATAGCTGTATATGACAGTATTTGATTTTTTTTTAACGTTTGTCTCTAGAATATTCCTTCTTAGGCACTACATGATTGGTCTATTTTGAAGTAAATTACTGACAATTTCAAGATTTTAAAAAATGTCGTATTTCAGCCCAAGTCAGACCAACGGTGAAATTGTTTTGGTCCACTGCAGTCTTTCTTCACAGACAGAAAGTTATGACTCTTATTGTAGTCATATGGCAGGCATATTCTAGTATCCAGAACTGCATTACACAGGAATAATTACGTTAGTACACAATCTATTTGGGTTTTGGAGTGTCCTGATATGTCTCTAAAGGCTTTGCTGCATAAAAAATCTTTTGAGATTACTCTAAAACAATACATCACGTACACCAAAAGAGGTGTATTCTGCATAAAACTTGATCAATCTTCTTCCTTTTAATTACCTATCCTCTGATTTCTAAGCGGGACATCTCTCAGGTTTTGCTATTCTAAAGTTGAAATTATTCATTAAAACCAGCCAGCCTCCACTTTTCCTGGTTTGAATTTTCCAGTTTTTTATGGTATCTCTTCAGTACATTTGCTTGGCAATCCCTTTTCAGGGGAAAAGTGATCAGAATGCAGATTCCCTCTGCAAAGGAGCTTATTCTTACTGGGAGTATCCATCGGATTTAAACCATGCTACAGGAATAGAAATGGCTAGCTTCAACTATTCAACTTTTCTTTCAGAGTGCGTTTTACCTAAACAGAAAATGTGGTTCTGCATGGCACTTCTTGTCTATTTTATTTCACAATGCTTAAGACATAAATTTTCAAGCCCTGAAATTCCTCCAAAAAAGTTTTTAAAAGGCTCCATTTATTAGACAGTTCACGTGATGCAACATGGAGAGGAAGCTGCCCAGCTGTGTGGCTGCATTTAGTGCTGTATAAACTATACTAGGCATGCTAATAGGGGAAAGCCCCTTAAGTCCCTCCTCCCACTAATCTGCCAGGCACTGACATACAATGTCACAGTCCCCTTTACCTTGAATTTCTTCAGCTCTTCAGCTGTTGATTTTACACAGGATATCGGATCACTCATTCCCTTAAGTGATGTAAACTGATTTTTCTAATAACTTCTGAAATGTTGGTTTAGCTTGATCAAAACACATTGGCACAGAAAGGCATCACTAAGTCATACAGACTGCACAACAAATCTATTACACTGGTCAGAAATTGTGTAAGGCCAAAAACTATACGGAAAGAAGTGCTGTAACTTAATATGTCATGTGATAATTCATACATTCTTACTGAAAAGCTCATTAAACCCTGTGCTGCGAACTTCACAGGGTGAGTGTAGAGACAAAAATGAAATGGAAAATAGAACACAAAGAGCAGATGGAGTGTTGGATATGTGTGAATGGGCAGCAATAAAAGCGTACAAAATAGGTATGAAGAGTAATCAGAATCAAATGTATTCAATTCGCAGCAGCTTTTCTGGACTGGGGCATCCTAAAGACCACATCAGTGAAGGGCTTTGCTTCTCATCTAGGGTTTGTGGTTTTACATTGATTTAGAAGCATTAATTTCTGCAGCTATAGAAGGCTTTTCCCCCCCCGAATATAAAATTACAGTCATTGGGCTGAAATGACTTGTGCCATTTTACAGTCTGGCAAGGAGATGAGGGCCTGACTTAACTGCTCACAAAATTTATCTGTCAGCAACTGCTGGTTCTGAGGACAGTCCTCATTTCTTTCAGACCACCCGGATCATTGTGGCAACTACAGCTAGGAGGGAACCAGTGGTGCAAGGAGCTGCCCTAACAACATTTCATCCTACACTTAGCACATTCCCCCTGCTGACACTTTCCAGATCACTCCATAAGCTGCAGAAGAGGCAAAACCACTACTGTAGCTTTTTTAATTTTCCCAGTTTGGACCCCTAACATTTTTCTAATAGGGTTATAGACCTCTGTACAACAACTCCAAACCCAATGACAATTCGTTTGCTTTTCCTAGCTTCCTTCATGGACTCTGGTTTCAAAAACCCAGAAGATAACTCTTCTGTATGAGGGCAGTTCTCCAGAAGGCTGTAGTGCTTTGGAGGTGACACCAAGTGTCACTCAGGACTCACCTTGACTAATCTGAAGCAGATATATTTTTAGGTATGAATATACTTTAAGCTAACCAAAAGCTACCTCAAGAAAATAGAAAGTAATCACAATATCAAATAGCTTCCTATTTGTATAAAATATGGTCATCAGTACAGTTGTTTATGTGAAAAAGCCTAATATATTTCATAGAAGGCATCATTTTCAGAGTATGGTTCAACAAGCAGTTTATACTGAGAGATGTCCTGGTGTAAGAGGCTTGATCTAGTTCAAGACACTGTTACATGGCTGAATTCTAAGCGGCTACTTCAAATTAGAGACAGTACCTTGACTTTGTACCAGTGTTACCCATGAGCATGTTGCTGGTATCCTGCATTGCACCGTGTCAATTCCACTGCTCATGGACTCTGGGATGCCAGCGCAGCTGCACTGCGAGGATATTTTGTGCAGCCCAGCCTTCTGCCTGGGGGACCAGGCAGCGCCTCCAAGGCAGCACTGCTGTGCTTCACAGTTTGCATCTCAGATCTGCAAAAGGAAACCACGGTCTCAGCGTCACACCTTGGCAACCACAGTGCTAGAAGCAGGGGTAGTTCTACATGGCAGGAGAAGTATGAGCAGCTGCCATAGCATGGATCCATCCGAGGACACACTGCCAAGGATGATATCAGCCGTGCTGAACCTCAACATGCCAATAACAATATGAGTTCCTTGTCAAGGTAAATAATTATCAGCAGGTAACACAGGTGGATGACATCAAATTTAGGGGAGTGACTGATACACTCAAGGGCAGGGCTGTCATTGAGCCAGACTTTGAAAGCTCTCCCATTGGAGAAATGGGCCAACATGAATGTCTTCCAATTCAACGAAGGCAAATGTAAAGTCCTGCACCTTGGATATAATAAAACCATACAACAGACAGGAGCTGTCTGCGTAAACAGCAGCTTTGCAGGAAAGGTCCTGGGGGTCCCAGTGAACAACAAGGATGGACTTGAGTGAGCAATTGCTCTCACAGCAATGAAAACTAATCATATACTGGGCTACATTAGTAACAGCAAAGCCAGCAGATCAAGGGGAATTATTACTGCCCCACCCCCATCTGGCACTTGTGAGACTGCCTGTGGAGTACTCTGCACAGTCTGGGGCACTGCAATACATGAATGATATCGACAAACTAGAGTGAGTCCAATGGAGGGTCACCAAAAGAATATGGAGCTGGAGCACGTGACAAACGAGGAGACACTGAAAGAGCTGGGTTTGTTCAGCCTGAAAAAGAGAAGGCTACAGGACAATCTAATTGTTGTCTTCAGCTACCCAGTAGGAGGGAATAGAGAAGATGGAGCCAGACTCTTCTTGGAGGTGCACAGCAACATGACAAAAGGCAACGGATCAAGTTGCAACATGGCAAATTCCAAGTAGATATAAGTGTGTGTGTGTGGGGGGGGGGAATTCTTCACAGTGAGGGTGGACAACCTGTTGTGACGAAGATGTTGTGGAACCTCCCACCCATGAATGACACTCAAAACTCAACTGGAAAAGTTGCAAGCTGAGCTTCAGCTAAGCAAGCTGAAGGGGAGGTAACTAGCTTCCAGCTACAGCGATGCGCTAGATCCCAGCCCTACTCTTGCTTAGGGTCATAAAGAGCCTCTTGCAGATGGCTGTTGCTCCAGGGAGCAGGTCTCTAGTGGGTGCTGAACACAAAGCTGGTGCAATGGTGAGGAAACCATGGAATGAGATTGTTAGGACTGGACACATGGAATAGCTGTATGCAGATCCTGAGGAAAAGGCAGACGCTTCACAGACTTTGGAACATTGATAATATTTCCTAGTACCTGTTCTGCCTTGCACTTACATGTCTCTGTGACAAATCAGCAGGGAATCTATTTGCTCTGTAACTGCGAGTCATTGCAACCTTATAATAGTCCATCCACTTCAAACCAGCACTTCTGCTGTGCTGATTCATACCTCAGTCTCTTCTTGCTCCCCTTCTGAGACAGCTTCAGATAAGTCATCTTCTTGGTTGGGGCACACAAAGATGGCTTTGAAAGTCTGGCTTCAGAAGTGCATAAAGGCTTCACTGAGAAAACAAAGGTGGTCATTGTTTTCACCATAGCAGGACAGTTGGTTAACCCTTCTTTAGGGTTGTTTAAGAATTGCCATCACCAGTTTAGGTCATAGTAGGTATTTTTTATAGATGCACTTGCTCTCCCTGCCAAATGGAGAGTGGGAGGAGGTGGCGCAAGAGCAGGAGCCAGCATATTGACTGGCATTTTTGGTTCAGGGTTGCCCTGGTTGGAAGAAGGTGTGGAGAATGCACAGGGTGGCTCATGCAGTCAGAAGTAGCTGTCCCAAAATGGGAGCGGGTGTGCAGAAGCAGAGCAGTGAGCTGAGGCATGACCAAGGACTCTCATTACTAAACCAGCTTCTTTCTGATGAAAACACCCTTAGCAATGTACTGAGCTATTGAAAATGGTGCTTCAAGAGTCCGTCACACCGTAGGCTTTCCCCATATCTTCAGCAGGTCCAGAACTCCCAGCCAGATCTGCTTTTACCCTCATGGACAAAGTGAAGAACACAACAAAATGTCTACACAACTTGTTGTGAGCCTGGCTCTGGTGTTCTGAAAGTACTTAGCAATGCCAAAAATTTGCAAGAGATGTTATGGAGATAGCAGAAGTCCTGTTCCAAGAGAAGGCAGCCCAAGGAGAGGTCTGTGCAGGCAAAACCTGAGGCAAAACTAGCTCTGAGGTAAAGAGCAGCAGCTAAGGAAGGTCTGGCTGCAGCAAGCACCACCACTTACACAAGTGGTCACATCTCAGCTCCCTGGCTGCAGGGATCAAGGAACAGAAGGAACTGAGAAGTGACTGGCAAAAAGGTCTAAACTAGTGAAGTGTGAGTGGTCCCACAAAATGCAAACAGGCAATGTTTGATCCACCAGAAAGTCTCCCAGCTTGAAGTTAACCATCAACATCTTTTGAATAAAATTTGAACCTGCACAGCAAGTTTAGACCAGCCTAGCAACACTGGTTTTGATCCTGCTCCAGGAGGTTTAAAGCCTGTCACCTGATCACAGCCCTACCAGTTCATCTCATTACACTACCTCTAAAGTAGTGAAATTATTATGTGACTTTAGTTGTGTTTTTTCACTCATCAGGACAAAATCTGAGTCTGTTGCATCCAGTGAATCTATTGCATCCGCTGAGAAACGCATTTGTATTCAAATGCTTAAATGCGTAAACCAATTTTTAGAAATGCTTCGTTTACAGGTCACTTATATTTAGATGTCTATGTACAGACTGCTGTGTTTTCTTCAGCTATGCTTGTCTGAAAAAGCTAAGCTGGGGTCCTTTTATCCAAAGAAATATTAGCAGTAGCTGAGAGCATCAAAAGAAGACACTGTTTGTTCCAAAGGCCTGTTTATTGTATGGCGTTAATTCTTCGTCTAACAAGCTAGCAAATTAAATTTAGTTTCCTGTCTAATGTCACTGTGATACGAAGGTACAACCATGTTACCGCTGACCGAGCCACTATCAAGGCGTACGGTCAGTATGTGTCCTGTCACCTTTTACTCTCGAATCTCAAAGTAATCGGTTCCCATTTCTCTCGCTCCCTTTTTAGGTAGGTAAGAAGCAGGTGCTCGAGTCCCTTCGCCCCAAGGACTGCTGACGCCAGGGCTTCTCAGGTTCCCGTAAAAAGAACCGGTCTGCGTGAACGAGATGCAAAACCACGAACGCACAGACATCGGAGCTGCTGCCCTGCTCCCCACCGCCCCACGTCGGGCAGTTGCCTTGCACTGCGATTGTCG
Organism: Pelecanus crispus; assembly: GCF_030463565.1. Lineage (NCBI taxonomy): Eukaryota > Metazoa > Chordata > Aves > Pelecaniformes > Pelecanidae > Pelecanus > Pelecanus crispus. Next base: position 53,853,767 of record NC_134643.1, read on the forward strand.
CGGCTCGGCGCACGCAGGAGGGAAGACAGGAGCTAGGTTTGGGGGCCACGCTACCTCTCCCTCCCCACGCCGGCTGCGGAAGAATCCAAAGAAACCCGAGCCACGTGGGCGCCTTTCTCCTCCCTCTCCCCACCGCCCCCCCGTGCCGCACAAGCCCTAGGACAGCGGCAGCCACCGGCACAGCCCCTTCCCTTCGCCGCGCCGGGCTGCCGCGCCCCCTGCGCTCGGCTCGCCCCAGCGCTGCCGCCCAGCCCCAGCCTTCCCGGGGCCGGGGCCGGGGCCGTGGGGGGCTGCGGCCGGCGGAGCCAGCCCCTCCCCGCGGGGCGGCCGCGCTGGGGCCGGGAGCCCCCGCGGCTCCTCGTTAGTATAGTGGTGAGTATCCCCGCCTGTCACGCGGGAGACCGGGGTTCGATTCCCCGACGGGGAGAGGCGCGCCCGCGCGCTTTTTTTTTTTCCCGCCTTCCTCGGAGCGCGCCAGGCCAGGCCCGTGGCTCCCGCTCCCCCCCCAGCCCCGCTCCGCGGCAAAACGCGCCAAATCGCCGCGCCCTTCCGGAGGAAAAACATTGTTTATAGCCTCCCCGTCGGGGAATCGAACCCCGGTCTCCCGCGTGACAGGCGGGGATACTCACCACTATACTAACGAGGAACTGCCATGTTTATCCCTTTCGCGGGGCTCCTTTTATGCGCAAACCACCACCGCCGTCCCGTCCCGTCCCGTCCCCCCCGCCCGCATCGGCGGGGGTTGCTGCAGAAGGGCGGGGGGGCGGGGGGCGATCTGCGGGCAGGAGAACGCGGGAGCCGCGAGGGCAGGCGGGGGGCGAGCGCGGCCCCCGCTGCCAGGGGCGGGTGCGCGGGTGGGGAGAGTGAACCTCCTCGCGCGGGAAGGCGGGAAACGAAGCAGTGGCGGAGGAGAGGGGCGGGCGCGGGGGGTGCGGGGTTCATCGGCGCCGGTTGCCATAGCGGGCGAGGAGGGTCCTCGCCCCCGCCGCCCCCGGCCCGCGCTCCCCGGGCTCGGTCCCACGGGGGCAGGGGCGGCGGGGCCGGCGGGCGAGTTCTAAGGCTCTGCCTGCGGCTGCCCAGCAGGACCTCGTGGCGCAACGGTAGCGCGTCTGACTCCAGATCAGAAGGCTGCGTGTTCGAATCACGTCGGGGTCACTTGCCTTTTTTTTCCCTTTTTTTCTCTTATTCTTTCTTTCCTCTGGCGGCCTTTACCGGCTTCATCTGGGAGAAAACGGGGGGACGTTAAATTTTTTTTTATTTTTTTTTTTTTTACTGCTGTAGCAATGTAATCATAAAGATCTCGCTGGATAAAATAGACATGTCTTTGTTTATGGTGTTCACGTATACAGGACTTTCTAATATCAGCTTAAACACAAAAGCCAAGACCGTGTCAAAGATCTACTTCGCGTTTTACAGAGACACCCCACTGTGTGGAAATGATGAGAAAAAGTCAGAAAGATGTCTAGAAAGAGCAACTTTCGATTTCAAACGGGACAGAGGCCCCAAAAATGGCAGGGAGAGTGTGTTTCCAGTATAGAAGCTCACATGAAAAGGAGTGGAAGCAAAGGCAGGGGAAGCAAGTGGTTGGAGGAGCCAAGAGCTCGGGCAGATGCTGCGTCAAGAGCCCTGAAGGCAAACAAAACCCTGACGGGGAGGGCGAGGGGAGCAGGGTGCAGTGTGGGCGCTTCCGAGGGTGATGGGCTTAGGCCGTGGAACTGAAGAGTTTTCTCAGAGGAGCCATTTCCACACGCTGAGGTGCCAGGGGCAGAAAGGCACAGGAGGAACTTAATTTTGATCTAGATATGAGATAGCGAGTCCTAGAAGTAATACTTCAGTGATTTGGCTGGACTGGAAAGTTTGACACAATGAAATTTAATTAGGAGGGAAACAGAACAGTTTCTCAAGGGAGAATTTGAGAGATTTGAGAGACAGACAATTTGAGAGACAGAGAGAAACATGCCAGAGAATTCTAAGTTTGTAAGAATTGATTATTAGTGTTGTAAACCATGGCAGAAAAAGAAGAGAATACAGAAGTCTTAGAAACCAGAATCAGCAGGGTCATCAAATGATGTGGGTTTTTTTAAGATAAATACTTTTGTTCTTACAGGCTAATAATTGTTCCATACACCCTGAAAACCTTTCAAATACAGAAATTCTGCATCTTCCTTAAGTGCTCTGTTCCAGCGCTCTACTATCCTTACTGTTATGAAGCGACTATGAGTAGTTCAACCCTGATGTCTCTTTTACCATAACTTAAATCCAGCCCTCGTGCTATTGCACCAGAGAGCAGTGCATTCCCTTCCTTTTTGTAGGTACTTCTTACGTATTTGAAAGTCACTATGCCTCTCCATAGCTTTTCTACACTAACAGACCTTGTTTGCTGGGCCTCCGATTATTTGTATCGCTTGCCTCTGGAGTCTTTCCAAATGAGTTGCATTTTTAAGTGCCCAGAACTGGTCACAGTATTTCAGCTGACTCAGGTTTTACCAGGTCTGAATGGCAGAGGAGGGCTGCCTCGTGCTGTGCTGACTGGACTTCCATTTATGTGGTTAGTCCTTTTTATGTGGTTAGTCCTTTTTTTTTTTTTTTCTTTTTGATGCACAATCTGTTAGATGGATGCATTTTTTATTGGATGCAGCACCGGGGAGCTGGATGTAAGAAGTGGTGGCAGTCAGCCTGCATTCCCGTACTGCTGCCGAAGCAGGTGCGCTGCTCTAAGCGTTCCAGATTGTTGCCAGACAATACCGCTGGCTTGCAGCGAGGGGTTCATCTACTGACGATACAGAAGATCTATTAACAGGAGTCGAAGTTTCCAGGGTGTGGTTTCACACTAACATACCTAACGTAACATGAGTACAGGCTGTCACAGAACAGTCCCTCTCGCTCTGCCCTATCCATGCCTGCCTGCGTGTTTCCCCCGTTCCGCGTGGATCGCGTCTTGCAGTTGCGCAGCAACAGCTGCTGGCTCAGCACGCAGATCTGGCGGCACAACTGCTAGATCCAACACAAGGAAAACGTCAGGAGTGCACGGCCTGGGACAGGATAGAGAGCAGGATCATCCCTTTCAACAACCACCACAGCTACTAATGGTTCGGTTAAATTTTTTGTGAGTTGTTCTTTGGAGGGAGAGCCTACTGTCCCTAAATCAAAATAATCTGCTGATGTTTCAAAACTAAATGAAAGAATTAAATGCGCCTTAGCTACGTGCAAACTCTCCCTCTCAATTTCATATCAGTAAAATGGGGATAATTATTCTCTTTAACCTCACAGCTGTTTTGCTGAGTGTCTCGTAATTAACGGAGTCAAGTACGCTGGTGGGTATTTGTCTCTCGCCAGCATTTGTACAGTAAGTGTGCTTCTGCACTTTTGTCCCTTTCCAACTTTTAAACACTTAATTTTGTAACCTGACCGATCTCTTAACACAGGTGTTTGTTTCATATGAAATTGTTACTGGCTAAATATAGACAATAACTTAAATCCACATAACGTTCAAAAATCTTGGAGCTGAAGTAATAGCTTACATATGGTAAATATAGCTTCTGCACTATCTCTGTCTGCATGTGATAAAAATAGATATCCAAATAATTCCTGTTTGGAAATGATTCAGTGTGGGAAACTGCCCTGTAAATTGTCCTTTTCACTTCATTTCTGTCAGCGTGCTTAAGTAGGAGCTGACACTTCAGTTTTCAATCCTTGTTGGTACCGGCCTTCGTCTATCGGAACGTCAGCAGCGAGAAGCTTTCAAACAGCTGTACCACTCAAGTTGCGCACGATTCTTTCCCTGCCTGGGGACGGAGACCTACAGACCCCCCCCAGCGCTGGGCCCCCCTGTATTCACACCAGGGGCAGCCACCCGACCCTTTACCACCTCCAGCAGCACAGATACAGCAGCGTTCCCCAGCTGGTGCGGGTGCCAGCGAGAGTGCAGTCACCTGGCCTGTCCCCCTGGTAAAACTACACCCACTGGCAAATTCAGGAGGAGATGGAATTTTTTCTGTAGGAGAATTGCTCTAGAAGCGATATGCCCCATTGGAGTAAGGCATGCTTTTTTCTTACCACTTTGCTGTGTCTACTTGGATTATGCTTAAAGACATTTCTGATAAGCTAGAGCAGTTAAAAAGCCACCTAATTTTTCTAAATTAATCAAGAATGCAGAGAAGACATGAGTGATTCTAGGAAGTACAGTTACACTGTGCCATAACGATCAGGCAACTGCTTATTTTATTTATAGTAATGCTTTCCAGTTTCTATTGCCTTTCTGAGAAGGAGTATTGTTTTCAATGTGAAACTCGCTGGGCACCAAGACTGAATTAATACTTCATATAGCTTTCTACATTTCCTTTAGCTAAGAAGATTTCCATATCAGTTCAGTCTAAGACAAGGGCATGTCTGTAGCACTTCCTTAAATGCCTTTGCCATGAATGGATTTATAGCCTTCACAATTTTACTATGTATTATGAGGCAAATATTACAGGTGAATGCAAATTGTACATCTATACTTCATTATGGATTAAATGTTATCCAAACCCTCCACCGAATTTAGGATACTTTTTTGAACACAGATACACAGAAAATTCATTTTTTCAGTATAGCGCAACATAAGCTACCTGTCTAATTTTAATGGGTGGCATTAGAAGTTACGAATCATAAACTTGGGGAAACTCAAAGCTAGAAATGTGAGATAATTTAGAAGGCATTCAGTGTTTTCATGTCAAAGAAGACTCTATGACTGAAAATCTCTTTCTCACGCTTAAGGAAAGCTAACAGATTCCAGACATTTGGGAGGGTCCTACAAAGGAAGGATTTTTGGCTTCTACTTTCAGCATATTTCACATTTTTAGGCAAGCTTACAGCAGTTTTTCAACCACTGAAAATGGCCATAGTCTCACACCATTTGCACTTTTTCCCTAACCTTTCCTTTTGTCACCATTTGTACTGACAAGAGGTAAAATGTGACTACCTGTTGCTCAGGTAGAGGCAGGTATTCTGGTCTTTGAAAACCATAACTTGCTGTTAGGGATAAACGTTTAAGTACTAGAACACTTTGCAGAAGGCATGGCAAAACAACAGTTTTGTACTCCAACCTTTAAGACACAAATCATATATTAGGCATAGAGACCACCTCGGGGGGTTTTTTTCCCTGTAAAAACATTAGAAGGATCTTTTGAGCTCATTCATAATGAACTTGTTCCCTTATCCCCTTTGACTGCTGCTTTAGGCTACAAAATGCGAGCTTTCTTTCCTTCAAACAAAATAAACAATAAAGGTACAGATCATCAGCTGTATTAAGGTCTAAGTGTGGTGGCAGTTGCAGGTTCCAGTGTTAATCATTATGTATGTGCACATTTTGGCGCTTTCTCATATTACCTTCCCTGTCTTCACCTTGCCTGGAGAATGCCTGTTGTTCCCAAGGAGTGACAATGAAAAGTGTAGAGCCAGGGAATAAAGGACAGTTTTGTGCTGAGGATTTTTGTATGGACTTTGCTTCCCAGAGAAGTCTACTGCTCTGAAATAGGGTGACACTAAAGTGTTACACCATGCTTTTTTAGCTTTTGTGACTTTGGAAGCAGCTAAATGTAAGCCAGTAAGAGCCCAGTGTCCATGCAAGGGAGTTATGTCAGTATAACAACATAACTAAGAAAGTAATTCACGAAAGATAATACATATTTCTATAGCTGGGGAAATAACTCCCAAAACATAAATGGACTGTAAATATGAACTGTAAGTAATGTCAATCTGAGGCTGTGGCTCTGCAACCACTGTATCGGATTTTGAACAATTAGCCAAAACATACGAGGCTGAGTTTCTGCTGTCTTTATGCTTCTATGCCAGTTTTGCCTGACAGCGAAAAGACAAAAAATACAGATCCAGGATAAAGCCAGTTAACCCATCCATTTGTTATGACCAAAGCTGAACTGGGAGTGTAACTTTGTAGTGATTTACTACTTCATACCATATTGCTGTTGCATTTTTTTATGCTACACTTAATGCATTAAAACCAGACTTAGCATCAAGGTACTTAGACTGAAAGGTGTAAACTGACTTCAAGCTCAACAGTTTTCGTCCCTTCTCTCCTAAGGGTCACTCACAAGAAAAGCAAGCACCAAGCGTATTGCACATTCTGAACAGTACAATGAGTTGCAAATGGCGGCTGCACTCCTCTAAGCAGCAGCATCAGAAAACAAGCTTCAGGCCTGAAGTATAATATCATTATTGCCCATGGGGATGTTAGATGGTGTCTGCACCAATTTTTTAGATTGCATTTCCACCATTAACTTTGGTTAAAATTTCCCAGACCCAGTTCCCCCTTACACTGCTTTACAACATTTTTTTTTTACTTGATACAAATCAAGGGTGTTAGTTTTTACATTAGTACGATAGTTGAAGGATCTCTTTGCTGCTGCCTTTCTGAAGTATGCTATGTCTGTCTGCATCAGGTTTCATATCTGAGTAAGATGCGAATTCTTAAAGGTGGGGGAAGGATCTGTTTTCCTAGGTACCTTTTCAAGGTGAAACATACTATATACACTTTATTACTATTGAATTTGGAGAGGAATTCAATTTCCTTTAAGCATTTCCAAAACACTTGTCATGTGATACCCATGTTCCAGGAAAAAAGTTTGGGTAAGATTTGCTGAAAAATAAACAGAACCATCTAATTTGTTCTGTTCAGGCCTACAAGTGGTAGTCAATCCACATTGGTATCTGAATATTTGCTTTGCATGGGTATGCTGTCAATGGAAAGAACACATTTCTACCCACCCACTGTTCAGCTTCATTGTCTAACAAACTGAACAGGCAAAGTATATACAACACCAAGAACCAAATACTTTTGGATATAAATTATAATGAACTGCAGATGATGGCCACCTCGTATCACTAGTTGCACTAGAAGGCAAATTAAATTCCCCAAACTAAGCTTCTGCCTTGTATTAATTACTTTGTTACACCACACCAATTCCTCAGTTGGAAGCATCAGGCTTCTTGTGGGTGCGTCCTTGATTTGCCTCGAAATTACCTTCCACAAAAATAGCCCTCAGCACCTTCATCTAGCTGATACTGTGATAATGGCTAGGTAACCAGGAATAACAGCCACCATATTCAGCGATGGAGCAAATCAAAACAGAGGAAATCCCTTTCCGCAACAGCAATTTAAAACTCTTTTTGGAACATGAAGAGGAGTGGGTGCAAACACTAAGAATCCTGTTTCACATCCATGATTGATGAGCAAATGAAAATACTGATATTTCAATTTGTATCTCTGATACTGTAACACAGTTCTCAAAAGCATAGGATAAATAGTCAGATCTAAATATTAAACCGTTCCCATCACAAAATACAGGGAAATTTAGAGCAGTGTGTGTTCCCAGCAAGCAGCGTGTAAACACAGAAAGATTGAACTCACTTGTTTAAAGACCGTGCAGTCTTAAACTCAGTTCTACTTCCCCAGCGGGGACACACAGGAAATTTTTGAAGTCAGCTCAATAAAACGATTATGCACCTTTCAAATTTTGCAGTACTATAGAAGCGCTTCAATTTTTTTTTTTTTTTTCTTTAATGTATAAGCCATCACAACGGCGGCAGTTACACTAACAATTAGCTACCAATTCCCCGGTTGGGTTTCTTCTCGAGCCTGATAACGCGTGACACGAAGTGAAGCACTTGGCTGGCGACAGCAGCAAGTTCGGTTACCCTGGGAGAAAACTCCTGTGAGCGTATTTGCGAGGCCGTCGCCTCAGCAAACCGAAGAAAAGCCGGCGGCAGCGGCAAGCTCTGCGAGCCGATCGCGCCAGGGAAGCCGGTGTCGGCGGAGCAGCGGCGGGCACAGGGCCGCTGGCAGATGTCAGAACAGGTCACAGGGGTCACAGCAGGTTACGGGGAGCTCCTCAACGGCCACGGCCACCTCACGACGGACGCGACGCCGGGCCCTGAACCGCCACCCCAGCGGGGCGCTCCCGCCCCTTCTCCCGCCAGAGGAAAACAGCCTGCCGTTTCCTTATCGCCGGAAAGGGCGGCGGGGAGCCCCCGGCGGTAGCGTTAAAGGAGGAAGCGCTGTTGCGAGGGGCCCGCCTCAGCGGGCGGAGCGGGGCGCTGGCAGCCCCCACCGCCGCCGCCTGAGGCACCGCCCCGCGCGCCTCTCCCGCCTGAGCCGAATTTAAACTGCGTTACTCTCCCTCGCGCAAAGCACTAACGCTGCTGGGTCCCGCGCGCCTCTCCTCTTTTCCGCCCGGCAGCCAATAGTAGGGCCGCTTCGTTCTCCTCTCCGCCAATCGGGGTGCGGTTTATTGCTGTCTGGGAGAAGCGCTCGGTGTGCGCGCCCGCCCGCTGTGGAGCTGGGTCCCTGGCGCGGGGCAGGCGAGTCCTCCTCTTCCTCCTCCTCCTTCTTCTCCTCCTCCTCCTCCTCTTCCTCCTCCTTCTCCCCCTCTCCCCCCGCCCCCTCTGCCCGCGCTTTGTTGGTGCCTCTCCCGGGAGGGTGGCGGCGGCGGTGGCCGGCGGCGATGCCCGAGTTCCTGGCGGATCCGTCGGTGCTGACCAAGGAGAAGCTGAAGAGCGAGCTTATCGCTAACAATGTGAGCCTGCCGGGCGGCGAGCAGCGCAAGGACGTGTATGTGCAGCTCTACCTGCAGCACCTCACCGCCCGCAACCCGCCCGCCGCCGCGCAGCCCGACTTCTCCAGCGACGAGGAGCGGGAGCACACGCCTCTCGGCGCCAGGAACCGCGGCGCTGCCGCCGGGCGGGTGAGTACCGCCGCCCCTCTCCCGCGCCGGGATCCTGGCCCCCGCCCGCCCTCCCTCGGCTTCCCGCCGGCCTCGGGCCCGCTTTCCCGCCCGAATGGGTCCGCCCGTCCCCGCCCGCCGGCCGTGCCTCGGAGGCCGGCGTGAGGCGCCGCGGCTCCCCGCATGTCCTCCCGCGTGGGGCCGGGGATGGCTCCGCCTCGCCTTAACTTGAGGCGCGGCCCGGCTCGGCTGAGGGCGCGATCGTGCCCGGCGGGGACGGTCGCTGTCGCCTGGGGGAGGGGCGTGCTGCCAGGCGTCCGCCCTGGGAGCGAACCGGGACCCGCGGGGTCGGTGCTTGGGCGGCTGCCGGCTTCGCCTTCAGGTCGCGTCCCGCGTGTGCGCTTCTCGGTGGCGGCGGCTGCGGAGCGGCTCGGCCGCGGGGCGGGAGGCAGCGCGGTCGCGCGTGGAGCGTGATACCCCCTCCCCCCCCCCGAGTGTAAGTTGGGAAGCCTTTACTTTGATTTGGCGGGCGGTCTCATAAGTGAAACGCTTAAGTGTCGGAGGAGTAAAGCAAGAGAAGCTCTGTACGAGGCTGCAACTTTGGAAAGAAGGCCCCCGTCGGCTGTCTCGGTTGTACTGAAGCAGCGCTAGTCGGTGTAAATACCTCCAGATGAAAGGATGAAGCTGTGAAGGAACAGCTTGTTTTGTTTAATGGAGTGGACTGCTTAGTGTAAAGAGGGTCTGCTTAATGTAGCTGTCTCTCTCATACCTCTAAGCATATGTTTTATAGCAAAGTGCCTCTGCTGCATGTTCAGCTGGTCCACTGTTACTTGCTTTCTTAGACATACTTTTTTTTAATCATGTAAGGAGAGAGGCGGGGAACTGATGGCACTTGGAATTTTTCCCTTTTAGAAAATGTGATTTCCTTTTTAATTTTTAATAAGTGGTCTGTAAATTTGCATATATTGAGAAAGCAATGTTTTAATTCATAATTCTAAGCTGTCTGGTCTTGCGTAAAGGCTTGTATAATGATTGCTGTCTACTGGAGTTGTAATATGTATGATACTATAAGTATTTAATGATAGTATCTGAAATACTGTCTTCCAAAGCTCATTTGTAAGAGAGTGCAGAGAAGCAGACTCCTTTGAAGGTCCTTCATACTATAATCTTTAAAAAAACCCAAGAAACAGTTCTTGAATTAAGAAACGGAAAACTGTAACTAAAAGAGAAAGAGATTTCTAACCAAATTATTTACCTCTTTTTAATGTCTGTCTAATTCAAATACTTAACTGGCATTCGTTGGAGAAACTTTACAGTGAAGTAGAGACTTCTCTGACTTGTAATGGTCTGCCTGTAGCATTTGTAAAGTGCTTTTGAGTAAAATAGGATGAGCTTGAATGTGACGTTTCACGCTTGTAGGAGAAGGAAAGTCTCATAACTGCTGAAGTTTCTCGATCTGATTTTTCCTTTCCCTTCCCCAGTGCTTAAGCTTAAACAATTATGGGTGACTTTTGTTGTTGTTTCCAGAATGGGTGGCACCCTTACACTTTTGTTAACAATGTCTGGAAGGCTCTGTGCTGTTCCTGTTAGTCTTGTGTGTTAATATCAGAGCAGTGTGTCACCATAACTTCCAAAACCTCAGTGAATATTCTAGTGACAGTTGCTTGGATTTGGGTCGTCCCCGTCGTTCCGCCCCACCCCCACCCCCCCCCCCCCCAAAAAAAACCCAAACAAAAAAACCCCAACCAACGCACCCAACAAAAAAAAAAAAAAAAAAAAGGGTTGATGTATGCTTGTTGTGTACTTAGTACAGTTTAGGTAGTTCTGAAACTGCTTGTAGTAGCTTGAGTAGCTGTTGTCCCTGTTAATGCCTTCTGGCATAAGGGTGCTTCTCTGCTCTGCTGTCCTTCCAAGAGAGTAAAGTACAGGTCTCCACAGTGACTTGCCCCCAAAAGAGTTGGAAGGGAGAGGCAGAGTGAAGGAAGTCTGACATCCAGGGGAGTGGGATTCTGGTATGAAAACAAAGCAAAATAGCTTGATAAGGTAAAGAGAGAACAGGAGGGAAAGCACTCAAACCTCTGAAAGAGAAGAAACTAGAAATAAGGGGCAAAGGGAGGAAGCTGGGACTGCCAAGTCATTACGGAAAGGAGGAATAAAATAAAGGAATCCCCTATTTCCTGTAAGTCACTTTGTAGGCTCTGGAAACAAAGGCGGATTCAGCAACCTCTGTCTTTTACTCCTCTGTGTAACTTCATTATTTTATCTTAAGTATTTCTTTTATGTGTATGTTTAAAAGGACCAGAAAACAATTCACACTGGGTGCATAAAAGTACTTTATAACAGGTACTGGTATAATAACATGGCTCTTTTCTGTTGTTAGGTGGAGATCTGAGTAACAAAATTGCAATGCTTTATTAGTTCTGGTTTTATGTATATTACAGGTCTTAGAAATTGTAGTATTGATTGTGTACATTGAGGGGGTGTAAACCAGCTGTTTCAAACTTTTGGGCAATCAACTACTTAATGTTTTTAGAACACCAAAATACTTTGCTATATTACAAAGGTATCTTCTGTGGGATCAAGAAATTTGGACAGCTCTATTCTGTGTTTCCTGTATCACTCTAAAAATTTGAATACTGCTTAACTTGAAAATTGCAAAAAAGTCTCTTCAATCCAGATGATTCAGTCAAGGCTAGTATTAACTTGTAAAAACATTTGAAAGAGCACTTGCATAAGTTTGCATTTTGGAGGGTTCTGTCTCGCTGCTTTCCGCTATTTCTCATTTTTTGGTATTTCTTTGGCTATAGCTTTAATATTATATGATCCTTTAAAAAAAAAAAAAAACAAAACAAAAACAAAACCCACACTACATTTTTGGGGGAATGATTTGGGAATGAAGACTCACTCCTACTGCTGGGATGAATGAATGCATGCTGGATGCTTAGAGGGAGAGGTAGAAAAGGGCCAGAATTGCTCTTGGAGCCAAGAAATGAGTACATTTGAATAGAGAAGAGCAACACTATTGAGACACAATCTCTTTAAGTTAGTGCTTATTCAGTAGTAATACCAGTTGTGAGTGCTTAAATTCTTGTGTGTGTGTGCCTGCCTGCTGAAGTCCAAACGCCCTGAGTGAGCAATCTTCTCAGTTGCTCAAGTCCTCTGAAAGGATTGGGCTCACAGTCAAAAAGCAGTCTGTCCTTACTCTATGGGCATAGGCTATCAAAGATGTACAAAAGATATTGTTTAATATGGCTTTTAGTGTGAAAAATTGATTGTAATCGGGATACCATGTTGGCCTGAGTAAGGGTGGTCCTGACTTGTCAGTCACTGGAGGGATTTACTGGTCACTGAGCCTTTCCCCATCCTGCTCTGGGTCTGCTAGCACTTCCCTTTAGTAAGTGCAGAGAGTTAGAGCCCTTTCTGAGCCTGCAGCCAGTTGGAGTTGCAGTGCTCCTGTCTTGTGTAGAGGTGGTCGGGGCTTAGAGCGGCATGGGGGAGCGGGTGAGGGGCCAGGGCTGCCCAGGGTGAGGGAGCAGTGTTTTTCTTAAAATAGGCATGAGAAACAAGTTCAAAGGCGTATACTCTGAATATCCATCTTGCAGTCATTGAAAAGACTGTAAAGCTAAACCAGGTTTCTTGATACTGGCAGTTAAAGCTTTGACATTGCTGTAGTCATTAGTAACTTTAAACTGTCTACACTGTCATTTTAGTGTTCTTTTTACTAAGTTCTGGGCATTTGATAATGCATTTATGTGCACATTTTCTATTGATAAAAGCTGTGCAGCAATGAGACAAAACCCTACAGTTTTAATCCTACTACAAACTATGTCTTTTAAATCCATCACTTTTCCAGCACAGCTCTGTCAGTACTACATCCAACCTATACCTCTCTCAGAACAAATAAAAACCTTAATATGCTAGTGATGTAAAGTTGATGTATTAAGACAAGTATCATGCATCCATAGTGATGCTGCTGTTGTTTCAGTTATATTTGTGTGGGTTTATTTTGACCTGTTTTTTATTCTGATACAGTAGTGGACATACAGACGATTAATATGCGTGTATGAGCAGATCAGAACTTCTAGGGGTTTTGTTCTGACCACGTTGTTTTGAGGCCCGGAAACCATCGTGCTTTGGAACAGCAAAGTCTCTAGGCAGTTAGCATTTTTTTGGCACCTAAAATTAAAAATGAAACTGTTTTACTGTAGTAAGGTCTTACTTCCCGTCAGTGAAACTCAGACAGCATTTTCATGCTTTGTAATGTGATGCAGCAAAACCCCTTCCTTTTGCATAGAGCGTTGTCTGCTTTGTAGAAGATGACTTCAAATGCTGTCAAATCAAATTTACTAAAAATATGATTGAATGTTAGCACTTTTTTTTTTTAAAGAGCTTTCCTGTGAAATACCTGAAAGTATCATTTTAAGTATGGCCACTTCTCTAGATGTAACACTTCTCTTATTTGGGGCGGGGACTCACTTTGGCTATATACTCTTACCAAGAGAGGACAAGCTCTTAAAATCATGCTTGTTTGGGCCTCAAGTTAATGAGAGCATCTGGACCTGAAAGGCCTGTTTGAAAGTTTATAGAAGAGACCTATTAGGTAAAGATTTGTTTGTTTGTTTTAATCAAGTAGTCAAGTAAATCAAGAGCTAGCTTCAGCTCTTTATGGTCAGAATGGTGTGGTAGTGATAATATCTGTAGCTGATGTAACTGTATGGTTTCAACCCCTTCCCTGTTGGAAAAGGGAAGGTAATAGTAAAACTGGTAGTTCAAGAAGATTAGGAGTGTGGAAGGTGAAACTGCATGCTCGGACAGGATAGGTGAGAGAATGTAGCATATATGCTACCCACTGAAGGAAGAGAATCTGTTCAGTGTTTTCTTTGTGGCTGTATTTCTCAATTATGATGTGGTCTACAAATGTGACCCAGAATACAGATTAACACCTTTGTGGCCTTTTAAATGGCACTCATCTGCTGTCTAAGTGACAGCTGTGGGCAGTAGGGGTGAGGTGACTGAGTAATTCCTGCTGCAGTGAGAGTTCCTGCCATGCTCTTCTGCACCTTCAGACTTTCTGCAGTTCTAGACTCATGAACTAGGGAGACATGCTTGTTAAGAGTGCTGGTGTAATAATGGCTGTTATATTTAAATAGTCCAGTTGAAGTAATTTTTGTCTAGCAGTGCATGTCAGTTGTTCAGCAGGGAGACATACACAAGCCAGATCTCCAGGTCAGCATTCAGTTGATTGAGCCATGAGACCATCTGTTAGTTTGGTTTCTTGATTTGTTTTTTGTTGTGAATTTTTTACTCTTCCACTTAAGTTCTCTGGAAAGAACTCTGCATTATGCAGCATTCATCTGTTTTCAGAACGCGTACGTTCCCTTCACTGAGTAACATAGAATTTAGTGTCTGGGGAGGAGGATGGGGGTGGAAGGGTTAAGTAGTCCCTAATCTTATAATTTAGGACTGTAACCAGTCATAGGCTTGGAAATTCTAAGTCTGGCATGCACTAACTAAGGTTAAAAGGTAGAGAATTCCTGAAGTTGAGTGTATCAGTATCTCTGAATTACTGCTGCATAATTTCCTTTCCATTGTTTATTTTGTCTGTCCTGTAGCTTTTAGTAAATATTGTCTCGAGGCCTTTGAGGTTAATAAGTCCAGTAGGACTTAGTTAAAAAAAAAAATTCTACTGCAGGAAATGTTTGTGTATGGTAGAATAAAAAGTGCAAGGGGAATAGAGACCTCTATTTCACAGTATCAGTCTATTATTGAGACTTTGCACATGCAAAGTCTTATCTTGCCTTCCCCGAAGAGAAATATTGTTACTTGTTACCAGAGAGGACACTGTACAAACTGGAGAATTAAAGAGCATTCTGTTGGCATGATTTGGGCTTTCTTAGCCTGTCTTAACCTCATTCAGGGAAACAGTAAAGAAGCCCTGAGCCTTTCTGCTTCTAGTGATGAAGCTGCACCTGTTTGGGATTAAAGGCCTTGAATATCCTAACGTAGGTGCCATTTAACTTGGGATTTGAAAATGCTTATTTTGGTGATACCCAGTAGTTGTCTGTTACATTATTTAATGGCTTCTTCAAGATGTTATTTATGCTTGTGTTTGGTGGAGTAGTGCTAGAACTAGTAAAGGTAGCCATAAAGTTTGTCTGATAAACTGGTCCGTGGCTGTTGGATTTCTGTTCAGCAGACATGCTGAAGATGAGGTAAGGGATAGCTTCAGCTGTTTTCTCATCACTTGCATTTTCTGCTCCTCTCATTAGTGAAAGAAGGTGAAAGCTTTTTGCTGTGAAGAGATGACCTCTGAGAAGATGAACTACTTCTGTGCTCTTGTTTTCCTGTGGCCCTAGAACTGAGAATTCTGTGTAGGAGCCCCAAGCTTATAATTCAGTTTAGTATTTGTTTGAAGGGTTGGGTCCTAGTTAATCTGAAACTGAGCCTGACAGATACCACTACCAAATTGCCATCTCTTTGGTGTGAACAAATCTCTCAAGTGAAATATGCAGATCCTCTTCAATCTTCTGTTTTCTAGAAAATGGCAATGACTAGAAATAATTTTTTTACTGCTGCTTGCTCTGGATGGAATTAGAAGATACTCAGATGAGGATTTATTGGTCTGGGTATAGCGTTGCAAGCATATTTACATTACATGCAAGGTGGTCAGCTGTACCACCCTACTTTGGCAAATCCTGGTGTTCGCCACAATTTCATTTTAAGCACTTTACCTCTACACCACAGTAAGACAACTTTCATTTTACTAATGGTCACCAGATCAAGAAAATGTGGGTGTGGGGTTTTTTTGTTTAGTTTTAATTTGCAATGATAAATTTTAAAGCTAGCTCTTTTGATCTGTCACACAGGGTAGTCCCATGGATAAGTTGTGATGATGCACAGAAAGTGTAGTGGTGCTTTATACTGTAATAGTACTGGTAATTAAAGCTAATGTTGTTGCTGAGCTTAATGTGTCATACCACAGCCAAAATATGAGAGAAATTCTTCTATCCTGCCTTATCCTTCTAGGGACTGATCTTATGATCCAGTAAGTGGTTCAGTGGCAGCTTTTACTTGTACAAATGAAGTAATTTGCTTCTGCTTTAAGGAGAATAGGCATTCAAAAGTAAAAGTTGAAGACCTCAAGACAAGGTAGTCGATGCATCTGGTCATATTACTGAAGAACACGGATTATATTCAACTTTTCATCCCCTCCCTACCCTTTTTCTCTGCTGAAACTGACTATTCTGGTGGTTTCAAAGTGTAGTAATACTGCAGGAAAAAGTGAAATAGTACTTGGAAGAAAAAAAAATACCAAAGATACTATGAAATATGTGAGTTTACTTGTGTTAGAGAACTGTATTACTTAGTAGGTACAGTTAGATTTCTGGTGGTTAAGATTTTGGTAAAATGTCTAGTAGAATGCTGAGTGGTTCTTCTGGTGTATATTGTTATAGTCTCTTCTGTGGCCTCTAAGTGATACAAAGGCAGAGATACATTAAATTAAGTTTCCAGTTTCTTTAAAGTGCCATTGGAATGTTGATTTCCTGCACTGTGGTAGTTGTTTTCGTCTGAAATATGGAAGTAGCATCTTATTTAATCTGCTTGGTGATGTGTGCAAACACCAGAGCTGTCAATAGTCTAAACGGATTCCAACAAGAAAACCCACTGTATGTTTTGGAACTCTTTTCCACTGTTTGGGCAGTTCAGTAGTCCAGAAAAAAAAAAATGCACTGAATATGGAGTTCCTGTTAACATGATACTTAACTTGAAATAGTGTTATGACCAACACATTCAAAAGTAAATACAAGTCTCCTATAGCTGCAGGTTTGTTGATTTTTGTGTACTAGATAAGTAGTCTCAGTTGCTTCAAAAACTAATTAGATTTTTATGTGATAAGGGAATGGAATGATTGATAAAGTGAGCTGTAAATCTGTCATTAGTCAAATCTGTCACTTTAGTGATCCTATCCTTTCTTCAGACTGCTTGGAGTCTATTTCTTAGAATTAAGAAATAACATGAGTTCTTGGAGATTCTGTTGCTTTTCAGCAGCTGATTTTAAGTTCATCATGCTGGGTTTTTCACAATCCAGGAGTTAGAGGAAAAAGTTAGAGGAAAATTGTTTAATTAAGGAGTCAGATTTTAGAAAACCTCATACAGTCCCTCTGTAGCTTTTAAATATCAAGACACTTGAGGCAAGACCAAGCTTGCATGCAAACCAATGTTGAACTGGCATCAGTGGCTAGCTAGATACTGTTGACTCATGTCAGTCATCTTATATTATAGTCTTTTAGTGCTGTCTTACTAAAGACAACAAGAAAAAATTGTGACCGAATGTTATAGCGTATTTGTATTTGGAATTTTAGTCTTTGGTAAGTACCACAAAACCCACATAGGCCCTCTGGGCAACCAAGTAGAAAAACATGTTAAGTGTAGAAGTTGTATCTGATTTTATGTCCTCCAACTTTGAGATACAAATATGACTTATTTCAAAGCAGTATCAAGATCTTTCTTAGTTGAGAGCAAGCAGATCCTAAGCATATTTTTTCTGTCTTACCTCCTCACTCTCTTGCAGATCTTGGAGCTTGAAATGTCTATTGTAGTAACAAAGGCTTCCCAAGTTGAACAAATGTTATGATCATTCTGTTTGGATATAGTGGAAACTGCTAATTTAGGAGTAGCATCTTGGCAGATTATTTTGATAACCATCTGTATGTGGTGGTGGTGCATTGCCAACTGTTCAAGCAGTGTTGCCAGAGCTGGTTTTAGGATTTGTTGGAGCTACAGTAGCAGCGGCCTGAGCAGACAGGCAGGGTTTTGAAAATGTAAGGGCGTTTCTGGTTTTGCCTTTCCTGCACTTGCTTTGTAACATCATGTAATCTTACAGAGGACACCAGGATAAGTGGGAATGGGGATTTTGGGAACTTGGTTCACAGGGTGTGGGTACTGAAGAACTTGTTCTGTATTGTTAGAGGAAGAACTATTGACCTGCTAGGTAGAAGAACAATGTGAAGAAATGCCGATGGAATGTATATATTTGTAGCTTAGAGGAGTGCTGGTGAAACAGCTAGAAGCTTACCTTTCCAGTCACAGGAAAGAAATCCTCTCCTGTTGTATACTTGAGCTTCAAATTAAGACACAGGATCAGAATAATGAGCAAGATTTTTTTTTTTTTTTTTTAAATACATAGAGGAGGCTTGTAATGGGTGTTTCCTTATGTAAGTAGGAAACTCATGCCTGTTTGTTTAGTAGGTGTAAATGATTAAAGTGTTTCACATAGGCTTTACTGTGGGGAGGGATGGGGAGAATATAATTTCTGGTTTTGTACACTAGGACTCAAATCTTCCTGTTCCCTTAAAAGAAAAAGATGTATTCTGTATTAACTGAAAATGCTCTGTATTTTGTTTCTTGCTCGCATGCTCACAGAAAGCCACGAAGAAGACTGACAAACCCAGGCCAGAGGAGAAGGATGACCTAGAGATAACAGAGATGAGTAATGAAGATCTTCAAGAGCAGCTTGTGAAGTATGGACTAAATCCTGGCCCAATTGTAGGTAAGTCAATGGAGCTAGCAAATACTCATCCGTTCAGCATATTTCTCGCTAAACCTCGGTTCTGAGTACTCTAAGCTTCTCTGATACAGTTGCTTAGGAAGTTTAGTGCCAATATTGTTACAAGCCGACTTTGCACTTAAGATGTTTTCATTGAACTATTTGCACTGAGAAGACTTGAAGCATTGTGGTGTAGGTGAGTCCACAGTTTGTTCCTCTTGTGTTCTAGGCCAGCTGGAGATGTTCCAACTTCTGTTCTGAAGCTGTGTAACTGTTAGTTAAAGTTCAATGTTGGGGTAATTAGGCCCTCTGATACAGAGGTTGAGATCTGGGGCCTGCTTAAATAGAAAATACATCTTATGTAATAAGCTAATAGCATTGAGAGCAGAATGAGAACATGGAACTTCTCCTTCCCTAGAGCATTTCCTACTCACTGCATTGTGCAGTAATGTTTTCCTTTGCTAATTTTTTTCTGGCCCCTTGAACGTAGCATTCTATCCTGCATGCTAACCTACATCAGGAGAAGTCCTGACCCCAGCTTAATCTCCTGCCTTGGGCACTCATCTATGATGTGGGATCAAAGCTCCTTGCCTTTCAGATTGTGCACTACCCTAATGGCAAAGGACTTTGATTTCACAACTCTTCAAAAAAGATGGTCGCTTGTAGCATGCTGAGCCTTCTGTGGAATGTTCTTGAAATCCTGGGTGGATGGAAGTGTCAGTGATGGAGCCTGGAGTCCTGTGTGTATTCAAAGTCTTATGCATAATATTTTCTGTTAGCTGTTTCTGTATGCCTTCCTATTCAACCTATTCCTCTTGCACAGTCCTCAAGTCTTCTGAAAAATTCAAGTAGCTATGCAGTCCACTGGAAGAATGTTCAAATTTGGTCTAAGTAAAAGCCTTAGTTCTTACAGGGTATGGATTCTGTTTCTTGTGAGTGTCTGCCACTTCTTTTTGAGGATGGCTTCCTCTTACCTGAAATCTTCTAAGGTTAGACTTTTCTGCAGCTAACAGCTGTTCTGTTTTTTTCTGCTTAATTGCAACACCTCTGATGCTCATTGAACTGAATTTATAGAATCATAGAATCGTTAAGGTTGGAAAAGACCTTTAAGATCATCCAGTCCAACCATTAACCTACACTACCAAGTCCACACTAAACCAATCAAGGGTAGACTAGACTAAACCATGTCCCGAAGTGCCACATCTACCCGTTTTTTGAACACTTCCAGGGATGGTGACTCCACCACCTCTCTGGGCAACGTGTTCCAATGCTTGACCACACTTTCCGTAAAGAAATTTTTCCTAATTTCCAACCTAAACCTCCCCTGGCGCAGCTTGAGCCCATTTCCTCTCGTCCTATCACTAACTACATGGGAGAAGAGACCAACACCCACCTCACTACAACCTCCTTTCAGGTAGTTGTAGAGAGTGATAAGGTCTCCCCTCAGCCTCCTCTTCTCCAGGCTAAACAACCCCAGTTCCCTCAGCCGCTCCTCATAAGGCCTGTGCTCCAGACCCTTCACCAGCTTTGTTGCCCTTCTCTGAACATGCTCCAGCACCTCAATGTCTTTCTTGTATTGAGGGGCCCAAAACTGGACACAGTATTCGAGGTGTGGCCTCACCAGCACCGAGTACAGGGGAACAATCACCTCCCTGCTCCTGCTGGCCACACTATTCCTGATACAAGCCAGGATGCTGTTGGCCTTCTTGGCCACCTGGGCACACTGCTGGCTCATGTTCAGCCGGCTATCTACTAACACCCCCAGGTCCTTTTCGGCCAGGCAGCTTTCCAGCCACTCTTCTCCAAGCCTGTAGCGTTGCATGGGGTTGTTGTGACTGAAGTGCAGGACCTGGCACTTGGACTTGTTAAACCTCATACAGTTGGCCTCGGCCCATCGGTCCAGCCTGTCCAGGTCCCTCTGCAGGGCCATCCTACCCTCCAGCAGATCGACACTCCCACCCAGTTTGGTGTCGTCTGCAAACTTACTGAGGGTAAAGGTTAAACTATAGGGGAAGGGGTGTTAATTCCAGGGTAAAGGGATTTAGAGGATAATAGTTGAATCTGCATGGAAGCTGTTGCCCTTGTAATATCAGTCTCACTAAATTTTTTGCGAGGGCATAACAACTTGTGTATTGCAGCATATGAAACAAAACATCTAAGCAGCAGGTAAATTCCCTTTCCATAGATAAATGCTTGTAACTTTCAGTGTACTAACAGGTCTAGGTATATCTTAAGAATTCTCTCAAACCAAAAAGTTAGAAGCCTTAGAGGTAGTGTTACATATGCAGAGGTATATGCTTTGGGCCCTATAGACAGATTTTAAAAAAAAAAAAAAGTACGTTCAGAGATTACCAAGAAACAGGTAACAGCCAAGTTCTAGCAATCAAGTCAGGAAAGATGAAAACCGTATCTTCAGCATGTATCCTTCCTTGTTATAGCTACTACTAGGAAACTTTATGAGAAAAAACTATTGAAGCTCATGGAGCAAGGTCCAGAACTGAAGGCACCTGTGCCTCTCCCAGCGATTTCTTCAACTGCTGAGAACACCAGACAGAATGGAAATAATGATTCTGACCAGTACAGTGACAATGAAGAAGGTAAGACTTAAGTGGAACTTGCATGTGAACTATTCAAATTATACATCAGTAATACTTGCAGTAGAAGAAATACCTAAAGAGGGCATGATCTGGCTGTTTGAGGCCCCAAGATACTGCTGTAGACCATGTGGGTCATGTACTTGATCATGCACAGTGATCCAGGTGCCTGTTCTGGGAAAGGAAACTTCTTGCTACTAAACTGTTCCCTTTTGTCCATTTTCCCCAGATTGGAGCCTGTAACTCTGATAGGTAGAACTGCATATGAAGCGTTCCAGTGTTCTTTGCGCTTCATCTTGCAGTGCAAGTGCAGTTTTTGTCTTATGGTGCTTACAGTAGTTATCTTTACTATGGGATAGTGTATGAATGTTTGTTTATTAAACTTTGTACTTTTTTTATGTTGTTTAATGTCTCTCATGAATGACTCAATCCCTTTTGAGCTCTGTTCCTTATGGACTTAGTCTGGGGTGGGTTGATTGATTGGTCTTGGGTGTTTTAATGTCAAGTTTACATCAAAAAAGTATAGGAGTGGGGGAAGTGGAACCTAAAACATACCATCATACATCTTGCAAAAAGTAAAAAGTAGTCTTTAAAGAGTGTCTTGAATGGCATGTTAGAAGATTCTTACTTTGTGTGGTTTGGTTTTGGGTGGTTTGGTTGGTTGGGGTTTTTGTTTTGTTTCTTTCTTTCTTTCTTTTTCCAGGAACTTCCAGGTTGAAATACAAGTAGGAACTCAATGGGCCTCCCTTGCATTTTGGGGCTTGTTTATGAACGTTAATCTCTTGCACTTTTGGGGGTGGGGAGGGATGTTAGAGATTTATTTATTTATTTTTAGGACAGACAAGAGCCCAGTCACAACTGACAGCTATCTCCTTATATTTACATATGCTTCATCTAATTACCAAACTGTTCAAATGCTGGGGCAGGGGGTGCAAAACCAAACACTCCCTCTGCCAAAAAAAAAAAGGGTTTCTATAAATACATTCTAAATATGTTGGTGTAATGCTATTAGAATTTTAGAAAGGGAGTGGAAATAATATATTCTCTTACTGATAAGATGACAGCTAACCACTTGCCCCTCTGCATCAAAAAAGAGTTTTATGCAAAAGTACCTGTTTTAAAGGAAATGAAATTAACAGCCTAAGCAATGTTGAAAAGCTTCAATACCCGTACTACAGTCAATAGTATAATGGTACTTTGGTTAAAGTGATTGCAACTTGATACCAGTTTCTAAATGGAACTGCTAGATTGGTGGAAGCTTATCTGAAATGTAGGATTTTTAGGACAAAACCGAAACACTAGGGTCAGTGTTCTAAAATAATTTTTAAGATTATTCTTCAAAAGTCTTTGTTCTTCTACGTTCAATGGAGAAATGTACCTGTAGCTCACAACTTTTTAAGGAAATGGTAACTCATAAAAGAGTTATGTTGCCTTTTAAAATGAATTTTTATTGAAATACAATTGGTTTAAACTAGTACAACAAGCAGTAGTATTATAGTAACTAGTTATATTAAAACTGGTTACAGATCCGAAGAGTGAGCTGAGGCTTGAGAAGAGAGAACCATTGAAAGCCAGGATGAAGACTCCAGTAGCACTTAAACAAAGAAGAGTTGTTGAACACAACCAGGTATGTTTAATTTAGTGGCATCTGGAACGGCTACTAACTGCAGGTGATGTGCTCACTAAACACCTCACTACTTGTAACATAATTGTATTTGACTAAGTGGACTATGCTGTTTTTGCAAAGTTATTTTGGAAAGCCTGTTCTAATACAGCAGGAAAATGTTGTGAATTAACTATAGCTGCTGTTCTTAGCCTGACTGATAACATTCAGAATTATGATCTGCTAAAAGCTGTTTGTCTGATTTACCAGCTGCTGTAGCACCTCTCAGAGAAAAATAATAGGGAACTTTCACATGTTTAGTTTTGGAAACTTGACAGGTTTTTATGTCAGATGAGCTGATGTCATCCTGTTGGATGCTTGTAAACAACTTGATTCAGTCATAGGTTGGAAAAGACCTTTAAGATTGTCAAGTCCAACTATTAACCTAACACTACCAAATCCACCACTAAACCAGTTAAGGGTAAATTAATAATTAATTTCATGTTTCTTGGGTTGGTGGCTGGATTATTTTTTAATGAAAGTAAAAACTAGGAATCATTAAGGTTGGAAAGGATCTCTAAGATCATCAGTCCAACCATCAACCCAACACCACCATGCCTACTAAACCATGTCCTGAAGTGCCCCATCTACATGTTTTTTTTAACATCTCCAGGGATGGTGACTCCACCACCTCTCTGGGCAGCCTGTTCCAATGCTTGAAAATAAAAGCAGCAGTTTCTTAAAAAAAAAAAAAAAAATTGGGGAAAAGGTTGGGGTTTTTGGTGTGTGGTTTTTTAGAAACGTTATTAAATACATAACATCTGTCTGGTTTGATATCTATACATAGATGTATGCATTTTGTATACATCTGTTTAATGACTGTAACTTAAGCATATACAGAAGTACATTACTTCATGTATTATGCCTATATTTATATATATAGAAGTGTGTGTATGTGTGTATACACATGCACTAGCTATCTGTATAATATTTTTTCTTTAACTATGCTTGTAGCAGCACTACTTGAGTAGACATTAATTTGTTGGAAAACTTGTCCTAAGAAGAAAAATAATAAATAACAAGTTTAAATCTTGCTATATGTACCACTTGTCCTTTAGTTATAGATAATATTAGTTCTGTTGTCTTGTTGAAAGAGGGATTTTACAGAAGCACCTCAGGTTTTCAAACTGCTGGCTGAATGCTGGATTTGGTAATTGGTGGCTGATCTTTCCTTGTGATGTGACAGTGTCACTAAATATCCTGTTCCCCAGCTTAGGTTACTTAGGATCTTTACAGTGTTACTCATCTGACCAATAAGTAGTGGAGTTGTGCTGCAGTAAAGGACTTGTATAGAACACATTCGGTGACACGAAATCTGACCTGTTAATGGCTTGATGTATTTTAGCAGATCAGTGACTTTTCTCACTACTTTATAGTATGGTAAATGCCAGATGCTTCCTATTTTGGTAGTGTGTGTGTATGTATAAACATGCTTTTGGTATGGGTGCCTCTTAGCAGCATGTTACCTGCTTTACGTGAGCTTGGGTAATACAACACAGTTATGGAGATCATAACTAGTTCTGCTTATTTTTAATTGGATTTTTAGGGTACAAGCTGAACAGATTTCACTTCTACAAATCAAAACACACACATAGTTCAACACACAAAATATTCCTTAATTTATTCAGGGAACTTCTGCTTGTGATGGACTTTATAATGGGAATCTGAATCTTGAGGGCATTCTATTTTAAGGATTACTTTTTTCTAAATCACTATTCACCCAGAAATCCGTGCCAGCCTTAGTGTAATACAGGTATTTAATTCAGCTATCCATAAACAAAGCTTCCTAGTCTTCAGGAACCCACTTACAGAATAAAAAGGAAGAGATACAGTGATGTATTTTTGTGGCATTTTCAAGTGATGAGTGCTTACTCAAATTTTTGTCATCCAATTTCACTGTAATAACATTAGGTCATTACTGTGTTTTGTCTTGCAATCTTACATGTGCAGTACAGATGCAATATTTTGTGGCTTGCATATTTTAATTACCAGCAGTTAGTCAAAGGAATATCACTTGATTAATCAAAAAATGATCTAATTTCAAAATGATGCTGAATTCTTCGGGAACTCTTAACTCTCTAGCTTGTTAAGCCTTTTACATTTCAGCTCCTGACTGCTGTGTTTAAAAAAAAAAAAAAAAACCCACACATAACAAAACCCAAACCTCCCCCCAAACCCCACAAAACAACCAAAAAACGCCACCAACAAAAATTTACAGCTGCTTGAAGCCAAGAACAACTCAATGTTTTTGGCTAGCAAATGCGTCTAGTCATACATTTTGCTGAGAATAAAACTGGAAGATGGGGAAGATGTTATCCTTTTTCTTTCCCTTTTCCTGTGAAATTGGATCTCATGTTTGCATCTGATGTGTCAAGTGACCATACTTATTCTGCAGAATTATTTGCAACGGTAATGCACTGTGTGGCATTGGCTCAAAGATTATGAGGCTCTGAAGAGTGGTGGGGCTGAATAGATTGGTAGTGTTGTGCGAGCAGACTCGTTAGTCACTTCTGGGTCCTGTCCAGTACTAGTCTTAGTCCAGATGTACACAGCTGAAAGGATTGTCTGTCATTTGGCACGGATGGATGTTGCTGTTCTCTTAAGAAAAGAGTGCAAATAGTCTTTAAGCGGGCTGGTGCAAAAGAAATTGGGTGGGGAAGTCGAGCAGGCTTATCGGTCTTGTCAGTCAGTTAGCAGTGGAGGGCTAGATGAATTTGAGCCCCGCTCTTTGTACTTAGTTGCCACCTCATAGTGAACTGGAAAAGTTGGGAGAACACCCTAACTTGAATGACCCCCTCCAATCAGGTAGGTGAATATAGAGTTAAGAGTTCAAAACTAAGCCTAAGGCCTCACAGTAGATGGCACTGGACAGAGAGAGGCGGGCTATACAACTTAAATGTTGATGAGTCCTAGCAACATAGAACTACTTCCTCTCCTTGAGACTTTGTATAGTGACATTCTGCATGTGCTGCGTTCTCTAAGTCCTCCCTGCTTTTTTTGGACTACATGTATAGCTGGGCTTCTTAAAAATATAACATGCAGCATTGCAGCTACTGGCATACATATTTCATGTGGCATACACCCAATAAAAAACTTGCTTGGCATACATATTTCATGTGGCATACACCCAATAAAAAACTTGCTAAGTGATAGCTGAGTTAAACTCATAATCTATAGCTTCACTGCTCATGAATAATGTGACAGTTCAAAGCACATGCTGAACAGTACTTGTGTACCACACCATTGTAACTTTCTCTGGTTATATAGAGGGTGCTGGTGTACCTAAACATGAATATTGCATTCTAATAGGGTTTATTTAGTTCAGATATTTGTGGGATAAGCAGACAAGGCCTGCTCAATTGACAGTGAGGATAACTATAACTGCAGACAATATGGTTTGTTTGGGTTTTGTGGTTGGTTTTTTTTTTTTTAATTTTGTCTGTTGAATATGCTCTGCTGAGGTCTGGATGGGTCTTATGCAGAAGATTCTGTTTTTTTCCTAGGCTTTTCATGCAAGAAAAAACTTGAAACTTGGTACTTAAAACACATGACTGACAAGCATCTGAAGAATTAAGGAGAGAGGGAGTTATTTGCTGAAGTACTTCTAACTTTTTATTAGAAGAAAACTAGTTCCTAGTCAAACAGC
Organism: Pelecanus crispus; assembly: GCF_030463565.1. Lineage (NCBI taxonomy): Eukaryota > Metazoa > Chordata > Aves > Pelecaniformes > Pelecanidae > Pelecanus > Pelecanus crispus. The sequence goes on from NC_134643.1 coordinate 53,879,934, forward strand.
CTGGGCAGGAGAGCTTTCCAGTAGTCGGATGAGGGAATTGCCTTACTGCTTTCTTGAGTGGAATGTGTTTGAGTGGAACCACTCTGAAATTAGTGTTTTTCTCTAAGCTTCTAAAGAACACCTCTCAAATAGAAAGCGTATGGGGGTGAGTTAAGGAGCCATGATTGAAGGTTGCAGGTTAAGCTTTTCTTAATAGGGAACAGAAGCCAGTGTATGGTGAATATATAAAGAGGGGTTGGGAGATCTTTCATCAGAAATATGTTTAAATTGAAAAGAATGTTGGAGACTTAGGCTGAAATCTACAATTCTATATGAAACATCTGAATCTGTTTGGATTTGAGGTCTGTGCATAAATACACATCATTTGGTTTTCAAAGTATTTCATTGACTTTGGAGTAAAGCGAAATACTTGTGCTCCCTCTGCTGGATATGTAGCAACTGTAATACAGAACTTATGTTAAGAATCATAAAGCTGCTCAGCTTCTAGTTTCAGTGGAGTAACTTTGAAGATACAAGTGGGGACTGGATAAGGGAATTGTTAACCTCCCTCCCCCCCACCCCCCTTGATAAATTAAATACTTTCTAGCCTGCTCTCTTAACACATCGTTTTGGGGCTAATACAGTTCCAGTTAAGTTATTTCTGCTGTTAGACCTGTAATTGACAGTTGCACCAGTCTGTATAACTTCCATCAGCATTGAGTGCAACTTCCAAAAACTTGGTATCAATGCATGAGGTGTTAATGTGTAATTTCAGTATTAACAAAGTAATAATTTTTATTTTTATGTTTAAACTTAACCAAATGAAAAGGAAAAATCTTGTATATAATCTAGAAGAAGCAGTCCCTCATCTCCCTTTCCCTCCAGGTCTGTGTTTGGAATTAGTTTTAAGAAGGATTTTTTCTTCTAGCATGAAACTTGTGATAAGGCATAGGGAATGATCTGTGTTTGTTAATGGCTATAAAAGTTTGTTTACTTAGATTTGTAAAGATCTGTCAGGCTTGTTCATTTAAACCCATTGTTACATGAAAATTGTGTGAGTTTCATCTCTGTATGTGGAAACTTTTAAGATTATAAAACATCTCCCCCTGCCCCATGAGGCTGGAGATTAGTTCCTGTTGAAATACAGGTGGCTGTGCCTAAACCAATTCCCATCTCTGCTTGAGAGAATAGACCCCTATCTGGGTAGAGTTAAGGGGATGCTTTCTGCTTATGCTCATAGATGAATTTTTTTTGTGTAGGCAGGTAATGTAATGGCTTGAAAGCTAGCATATCTGCTGTCCGTGACTTGACGTAACTACTTGTAGCGTTAGTTATTTCACGCTATTGCAGTGAGCAGATTATCAGTTTTCACTGTTGAGCGTTGTCTAGTTGGTTCTGTATTGGAAGAATAATGTGCTCTAATGTAAGTATTGTGGTCAACACTACTAATTTGGCTAGCTATTCATTATTGATTGTATTGGGATCCAAATGTTTTTTGGATTGTAGGCACACTGCTTCTGGAGTATGCATGCTATTCTGGCTTTTGGTTGTGGGTATCCAATGTTGAGAGCTGGCTTTCATGTATTTTGATCATGTGTTTGATGCTTGAATAGACCTATTCTCAAGATGGAATTACTGAGACTGTCTGGACAAGTGGATCTTCAAAAAGTGGACCTCTGCAGGCATTTTCTAGGGAGTCTACAAGAGTGTCAAGAAGAACACCAAGGAAAAGGGTGATGAGAGGCTTATTATAATAGACAAGCTTTTTTTTTTTCTCATTGTTAGGGTCCCAGTGGTTATCTTATTCAATTGTTTTCTTTTGTTTGTTTTAAACAAACAGGTGGAAGCTACAGCACAGTTGCCTGTAGATGATGCTGTAATAACAGAGAGTACTCCCATAGCTGAAACTATATTGACTGCAAGCAACGAGACCCTAGTAAATATGCTTAGTAAATATGTTTAATAAATCATGCAAGTGGTATTCTTTACTGACAGAATCATTCTGTTTTGAACGGGTAGTCTGACTTTCCTTAAAACAGTCTTCTATTCAGTAGTCTTTGAAACCATATATTCGATATCTGTATTAGTACTTCATGCTGTTCACTTTGAGATGGGACTAGGTAGATGCCTAGGTCCCATCTAATGTCTTTTTTGGGGGGAGGGTTGAGAAGAACCACGTTAAAAGCTCAGGTCTTTATTTAAGTACGTGCAGAATATCTGCTTTTAAGTTTGGCTTTTCTGGCAAACTAAATAGCCTTTATGTTTCTAAATGGCTTAAAAGAAACTTCTTGGAATGATAAGCAATGTGTTTCCTGTGCTTATTTCAGAGTATCTGTTACATAACCTTGAGTTAACTCCTAACATACATATATGCAATGCACATAAAGGTTTTGTTGTTTGGTTCTGCCCCCTTCTCCCTTTTATTTTGTATTTTGGCTGATTCTGAGTTTGAACAATTTTGAATCTCGGCAGGTTGTCAATAGGGTGCCTGGAAATTTCAAGCATGCAGCTGCTACACTGTCAGTCAGTGAACTCTCAGACATGCCCAGAAGAACACCAAAGAAACCACTGATGACAGCTGAAGTAAATAAATTAAAACTTAGATTGCTATCGCTTACTCTCTGTGAACAAGATTCTTGTGTGTATGTGATTAGTACAGAGCGGGTGGAGGATGTCACTGCCCAGGTGGCACTAGTCAAAATGGACTAGCATAAAAGAGAGAATATAAAATTATTTTTATCTTCCCTGTTCAGATTTGGGGTGTGTGTGTGTGGAGAGCCTGCTTTGCCTCCCCCCTGCCACTCCCCACCCCCTGCCAAATATGTTTGGGTTTGTTATTTCTCTTTGTGCTGCTATTTTTCTGTACAAAATGTAGATTTTTTTTTTTTCTTTTAAATTCTTTGAGAGCAAAATTGGGTTATCTTGTAAATCAGCCTATCCTGAAAAACAACAATGTGCCTTAATTTAGGGAATCAGAGTAGGATTACTTTAGACCAAAACCCTGAACTTAAAAAGCATCTGTAGATTCCTGTCAGTTATCAAGAAAGAAAATAATTCTTTTGCTGTTAACCTATTCAAGCTGTCAAAATTGTATACCTCTTGGAGAACGGTCTAAAGCACTTGCAAGTATATGTAATGTATTAATGTAGTACTGTAATATTTTGGAAATTTACACTACAAGATAATGCTTGGTTGAATTTAAATGGAGTTCATTGCTTCAGGTAGTTACTGTAGATAAAACTTGTATTAATACTTGTGAAGCCTACTCTACCAGTGGGTCTGAGATTTATGAAATGGGCTGCTTTATTTGTTTATAATGTGACTGCAATGTAGACTTAGCTATCAAATAGAAGGTTGTGGGAAACTAGATATTCTATTTCAGACTGTGTAAGTTTTTTTTTTCAGTTAGTATTCTACTGTACTGTGGCATTGTTTATTACAGCAAGAAGAGACAGATTGCCTACATCAGTGCTTTTTTAATCATGTTGGCCACAACCAATCCTGTGATCTGCTCAACACAGCCATGATAGAGGTGATGGTTAAGTTTTTTTTTTTGATCACCTACATCATTGGCTGGCAGGTATATTGTATTTGTACAGTGTATTCTTTATCTTAAAGGAAACTGAGGAGAGCACCAAATGCTTTAAGACACCAAAAGTGACCAGACAGCTGCCACTATCAAAGGTTAAACTAACTTTTAAAACCCAAAAAGTAAACTTCTTGAATGTCACTGGGTGACTCATTCATTCTTACAAATTGCATGTGGTTATGGTCACTGAGATAGCTATGCAGGAGTTTTTTGTTTTGCCGTCTGTTAGGCCTGTAACTGTTTTTTGTTTCCTAGGTGCTGGAGAGAACTCATACAGAAGAACGAAGAGTAGAAAGGGATATTCTTAAGGAAATGTTCCCTTATGAAGTATCAACACCTACAGGAATTAGGTATTACTAAGGTTTATGGGGGCTTGTTTCTCAGTTCTTGTAAACCTCTTTGAGCTGGGAAGTATCTTTTGATTATATTGCTAGATTTCTGAGGAACAGTTTTTGCACTCTGGCTGAATGACTGTTGAGATCACCACCTAGCTCTTCTGTTCTATGTACATAGTTTTGTAAGCCAAAACAGTCTCTTCTTTATTTAAATTGGGGGTGGGAAGACAAAAGATTACTATAGTAGGAATTACTACCAGAACTTCTGAATGCTGGAAGTTAAATGGAAAGGGCTTATTTGTGGTAATGGCTCACAATATTCAAGTTTTTGGATAGATGCAGCTGCTTTAGGCTTGCTGTTAAATTAAGGAAAGATCTCCCAGCATAGATTAGGGCTTTCTTTTTGAAAGTAAAGAAGAATTTTTTCCTTTATGTAGCAGTCCTGTTGATTACTCTTAGCATGAATAAGGACCGCATCTAGGAAGGGCTATTACATTTTTCTTTGCAACTTTGTATTTAAACAAAAATTGAAACAATGCTCTGGATAATTAAACAATTCATAAAACTTTGCCCTGTTTAGAGAAGATGAGAAAAAGTTTCCCTATGTTAAGATGCGAAATCAACTCCTGTGTTTCCAACATGTTAATTGCAGCTTCAATTTAAACTGCAATTGCATAAAGTCTTACTGTGAGTATATGGTACCAGTTACTACTACCATGGCATATCTGCTCATCACTCAGCTTTGTTCTCTTGTTTTGAGGTCTGTTGATCTAGTTAAATCTATGCCACTTTTTTAAAATAAAAATCATCCTTGTATATAAGGACTTGGCGATGTAGGTGTGTTTCTTAACCCTTACTGCTTTGTCTTCTGGCTCTGTATTGGCTTAGCCATCAGTAGATATTTTAATGGCCAGGGACAATCTTAGGTTTAGAAATCCCAGTGGGGCTGCATTAAGTGATCATTAAAGATACAGAGAGAGAGACACACTTCCTAGAGTTTTATTGCCTGTTATGATCCATTGATTATGTGGATAGGGTGAAGTAAAGTGGCATTTGAGTGGGGTTTTTTTTTTTTTTTGAAGGGGTGTGTGTTTGAACACTGAATGTTTAACTTCAAGAATAGTAATGATAGCCATGCTAGAGTTTGAGACAGATATTTCAGGTACTGCATTCACTAGAAATAATTTTTAGTTCTTCAATTATGCTAAAATTTTCCTATATACCTTAGAGTGCTCTTTTAAATATGCAATGTTTTAATTTTTTTTTTAAATTAACAGTGCTAGCTGCCGTAGACCGATCAAAGGAGCTGCTAGCCGGCCTATAGAGTACAGTGACTTCAGAATGGAGGAAAGTTTCTCCAAGTATGCTTCAAAATATGGTACCTCAACTGACATGAAGTCAGAGAAGCCACCGACAAAAAAAGAACGCTCCATTCCCCTGTGGATAAAAGTTCTTGTCTTTGTTGTTGTTTCGGTCTTCTTGTTTTTGGTTTATCAGTCTATGGAAACTAATTCAAGGAAATCCTTGTCTCTGGATGTCTGAATATTGGCTCTCCGGGCAATGCCAAATGAGTATCTTTCTGAAAGGCACACCTGATTTGATCTCCTGTTTTTAATTGTAGAGAACTCTTCTGCCCTCTCATTGGCTCAAGGACTTCTTACAAATAATGTGATTGGAACCTGATAAATTGGATAAATGAAGCAAGATAATATTAAATGGACATCAGTAACTTTCTGGACTTTGGACTAGTAGGAGATCACTTTGCCATAGGAGTAACATTTTTTTAGATCTTTGAACTTTTTGTAGGCTTTATTTTTTTAATGTGGACATCCTTTAAATTCATTTTTGAGAAACTGTATATTTGTTTTTGCAAGAACTTGGAAGCTGAGAAGGGCAAAAATGTAGTAAAATGTGAAGCTGTGTTTTTAAAGCTTTTCCTTTGTACAGAAGAGAAGTTGTACTTTTGTCTCTAGATTGTTGTGGAGGAGGATTTTAACACAGGTGATAAAGGGAAATGCATTTCTGTATGCATTTTTTCAGTAACAAAGTAACCGAATTTGATCTCTTTTAGGGTATAGGGAGAGTACAACGACAATCTTTTCTGTAGATTACTGTAACTTTTTAGTAAATGTAACTGTAAATCTGTTTGCATTTCTGTAAAAGTCTTAGTATCATATTAGTAACTTAGTTTAAGCGTAACATCATTTAATGTATCCCTTCATTTTAGTGCTTACAGTGTTGTAGGAGCTGAATACAAATTAATTGGCAAGAGATGTCTTAGAGGAACTTATTTATTAGTAATATGCGTGGAAAATAAAAATTGCATCAATATAATTTGCTACTAAAACACTTTTTTGAGTCAAGGTTGTTATCTGAAGTAGTCTAAATTCCGACTTTAGCAGTGGTCTTTGTTTTTTTTTTTTTTTTTTTTAAAAAAAGCAAGGTCTTTCCAGTCCAGCTTTATGTGATTATCTTTGAATATTCATGTAGAGAAGTATTATCAAAGCGTGAAAATTCCATATGAAGTTTTATTCTTGTATGAAGAGGGCATTGCTGCATTTTCTGCTACAGTTTCATCTTCTAAGGTGAGGTTTACTACTCATGCAGTTGAATATTTTTCTCAGTGGAAGCATGCTAAAACACTCTATATTGTGTAACTTAGTTGAGCAGGCAGCTGACTTCACTACTACCAATAAAGAGTGATAAGCAACAAATTTTTTTAAGGTGAATGTATACATTTTGGTGTGCTTAAATCTGCAGCGTACAGATGTTCAGTCTTATTGCTTGGTACAAAATCGCAATAAATCATACTACTTATTCTTAAAGTGCTACTTATAAAAAGCTGAGAACATTAGTTAATAGAAAATATCTTTTTACTCTAGGTACTATTACTGTGTAGACTATAGCTATGGGGAAGCTTTACTTTCTGTGAACTTTGGGACAAACATGGTAATTTGTAGCAAAGCAATAGTTGGTGGTTTTTTCCTGTTAAGAGTAACGTTTTTTTTCCTCTTAATCTGTTTTTTTGAGTAATCCAAATTGCTAAACTTGTGTCTATCCTATAGAAAATTGTAACAGAAGACATTCACTTTTGGTGTCAAAATGCAGAAAAATAAAAATGATTTTAATGTGTGTGGATTTTCCTTATCAAAATAAATGCATTGCTGAAAAGCAGCAAAAGCAAGACAACTGATGTATCAGTGGTGTCATTTTGTGCTGCTACAGTCTTCCATGTTTTACTATCAGCTTTTTTTTTTTTTTTAAACCAGAGCAGTTCATGTCAACATTTAGTGGGAGGAATACTCATCATACTTGCAGTATAAGAATAGTTTTGCACCATAATCCTTTAGGCTATGTTAGGCCTTTAATTTGGTTGGGGGAGAAGCTAGTCTTCATTTGCTTTTCAATGCTTAAGGAACTTCCTTTTCACTTTACATTTTTTTTTCACCCCACTTTGCTATATGTTTTAACATGAAATATGTCTTTCTCTTCTAGTTACATGAAATACTTTCAGTTGACCTCCTTCAGGGATACTATTAGCATCATTAAAAAAAACAAAACAAAAAAAACCACCAAACCAACCCCAAACTGAACTGCAATGCAATTAAATGTCGTCATTCTTATGCATTTATGCACTGTTTTGGAGAATCCTCTCAACTTCAGTGTTACTTCACAGAAGGTAAAGACTTTTCTATGTAAGTCCTCAAAGTAACCTACATGTAGCTTAGCTGTAGTTGGAAGACAATGTATCTTAAAGAAATGAATGAGCTTCTTATACTTGAGGTATTTAATGATGTGAGATAGCCCTAAGAGTAACCTCTTCCTTCTTATTCCCTCTCTTCCTTCCTCACCCAGCCCCAAATACAGATTTACCAGCATTCCTAAAGCTACTCACGTTATTTGAAGAGTAACACATGTAGTAATAGTGCTACTAGCTGAATAGTTGCATGTGCTTAAAGCCTTCTAAATACGGCTGTATAAGTTACACTGAAGTATACTGTAGTCTTTGTATCAAAGTGCTGAAGCAATAGGAAGTGTTTTTTGTGTTGTGGTTTTTTGGGTTTTTTTTTGTTTTGTTTTTTTTTTTTAATAATCTCACTTTTGCTCCATTAGCTTATTTTGACTTCTAGACAGAGACATGTTAAACTTTCAGAACCAATCACAAAATAGAGCAATTTTGTGGACTCAATACTAGTATCCAAATTCCAGTTGCAAAAATCAGTTGAGTTCTGACGTAGTAAATATTACTTAAGTCCCTTTTAGGGCAAGGGCTACAAAAAGTCTGGAAGAAGGCTTGTGTAAGTTAATAGGCATGACAATGTTTTTTGGATTTGGTGGGTTTTGTTGTCATAATTGGTCGTACTGCTTAGAATGCTGTGCTGCAAACATAGTAGATCTTGATTTGCCTGTCTGAATTACAGCTTTGTAACACAAAGCTTGTGCTTTTCCCTTTAAATTGTGTGCTAATCTTTTAACATGAACCCAGCCTCAGGAGCCTGTTATCAGGCTGTGAATCACTGGAGGGTATCACTTGCAGTGTTGAGACTTAATTTTATTGCACCTGATTCATGATAAGGCTGTGAGAGCTTACCTAGTGTCTGAGACAAGAAAATCTCAAGGAGGGTCTTAAATTTAAATTCTTTGTGTGTTTTGAAACCTTGATTTGTATTTAGGCTGGAAACTGTGAAGGAACTCTTTCTTCTCCAAGTTTACTTGCCTGCAGTATGCTCAGTACTGCTCTACAGAATGCTTTCAGGTCTCTTCTAGGCTTGGTATATGTGTGTTTTGGTTTGTTTCTTGTGGCACAACTTGCAAAAATCTTTATGGTATTAAAATCCTCAGATCCTGCTAATTACCTTCTCAGGTGGTTCTGTGGACAAAATATCTTAAAAAAAAAAAAAATTAACTGGTTTGTGCAGAGTTAAATCAGAAAAGCTGAGTAAAAAAAGAGTGCCTTTAAATAATAGGGCTCCAAAAGGAGTCTCTTCAGCAGGGGAAAAGAAAAGTGTAATTGTAAATGAAACTTGTAAAATTCTGTGGCATGTCTTGTGCATGGTGTTTTTGGCTTGCTTTGATACGGCTGAAGTTGCATATTGGGCTGAAAAGCTTTAAAAAAAAAAAAAATTGAAAAACTTCATCTGACTGATCAAGATAGGTACAGGTGTGGGTTGTGATGTATAATTTTAAACCTTGTGTTTACAAACTTAGGATTTTTAGCATACCCTTCACTGTCTGTTAATATAGCTCTTACTGTGCATTTGTCTAAAACTTTCCTATGACTTTTGCTTTTCTTTTTCCATAGGGAGTATACCAGGCTGCTTTGCACCAGTGCAACAGCAAGCTTCGACAGATGTATGCGTACATGTATTCATACAGCATAGGGTCTACAAGTTAATTCAACTTGTAAAATAGTCCTAAGGTGGCCTATACACTTATAAGTAGTATGGACATATTGATATCTAAAAGAATAATTCCTCAGGTTTTCTGTCCCACCTCACTTTGAAGTTCTTTGTCAGCATTGGTAGTTCATGGTTAAAAAGTGTATCTGCATTGCCTTCTTTATTTGTTATTTAGGAAAAGTGATGTTTTGTGGAGGAAAAACATGTAATGTCTAGGGAGAATTTAGTTTAGAAAAAGATTATCAGATAAGGACACTTATGGCATTGACTAATAAGAATAGGAGAGGTTTCACTACTTCCTGCATTCAGAGGATGTGATTGCTGTAGTTCAACCTAGCTAGTTTGGATCCTGTGGGAGGAGATGCTGCAGTGTTAAGGCTTCCCTTGGGCTGTGAAACTTACTTACAGCTTGAATTGATCTGATTTCTTGATTGTATGCCACTTGGGGGTGAGGAGGGATGGGAGGGTGTGTGTGGTGGGTGTTAATAGCAGAAGGAGAGATGTAATGAGGAAAACTTTGGAGTTGCCAAACTGACATTTTCCTAAACTCCCAAAATTTGAAAAGCTACTGATTAAAAAGATGGATTTAATTTACAATAGCTCTTTTTACTGTGAATCTGACAGAGGTGGATGCCAAAAGGTAATGCCTTTCAAGTCTTCATCTATTAGTACCTTCAGTATGTGTCAGAAATCAGATTAATCTAGATGGTTCCAATTATAGGCTATTGCTATTTTATTCTTTCACATCTGGGAAAAGTTGGAGAGATTTTCTATGTAAAATGGTATGCACTCAGCAGGAACATATATTATCCCTGTATTTTCACAGGGATATGTTAGACTGCTGTTTAATAGTACTTGTCAATAGTACAGCTGCTAGAAGTTAATTGTCAGCTACAACAGAAGAAACTGATTGTTCCACAGACTGTAACTCTAAGTGTCAGTACTAGTTGTGCACACAAGTTGCCATTAGATGTATATAAAGTCACATGTTCATCCTTTGTAATTGGAAGGAGCAGAGGTTTTCTGTATGTTAAAAATCAGAAAGGTCTGCAAGAATTGCCATTGTTTATATGTAATTTCAAGATAGGAGCCCAAGTCTCAGTTGTGTTTAGAGGCTATCAGCTAATTAAAAACAAGTGCCAGTGTTTGGCTTTTAGATAAAGCATTGCTACCAACAATTGTTTAGATGCAAGTTTGTAGAGCAGGATGAGTAATGGCAAAATGAACAATTCTGGCCCATCTTCATTGCTGCCAGTGGCAGTGAAATGCACAGCACTTCAGGCTCTCAGCTGGTTGTTAAATGAAAGTATTTAAAGAATGCATGTTTCAGCTGACATTTTCCTACTTGGCAGCTGGAATCTAGTTTACTCAAGAGGGACTTAGCCAACCTAGACTTCTGTGACAGTGCTATTAGGCATATGTCATTTTTGCCTGTGTATGACGGTCTGCCTGGATCAACTTTGTTGTGAAATACAGCAAGTAGAGCCAAGTCCTAAGGCTGGTGTAGCAGGAGGTCATTCTCCAGGGAAGTTCGATAGGAGCTGCTGAGCTGACCGAAGGGGTGTTTCTTCAGCCTGGTAGTGCAGGTGTGCGATCAGTTGCATTTATGGCTCTGTGCCCAGAAGTTAACAGCTGGGATATTCAGTATGTGCCTCCTGCTTTGCTGTCTTCTGTGCTTATGTTGTTATGGAGCACTGTAATGGAAAGGATATGACCAAGGTGGTGAAAACGTGGAGTTCTTGCCTCTTCGGGAACTGGAGAGCTGAGCTGTGCTATGTTTGTAACTGGCACAAAACTTTGCCAGTTTTGTGCTATGTAAATCCACTAAAATGAGTGAAGTCACACTGTATTAGGAAAGGCATAGTTTAAGGTAGTTGAGGCCAAGCGTGGGTGCTGTTAAATAACATTCTATTGTTAACACACCAGTAACTAGCAGTAACTAGCAGAATGCTGTGAGTGGCTGCAGCCATTGTAGCATAGGCCATGTCAAGATGCCTTGCAAGCTTGTCCTCCAAAGGCGAAACGCAGCTGAAGGAGGCTGCAGCCAGCGCATTTGGTGGCCTACCTCCTGACCACGCTTGGTCTTAAGCTGGGCTGCAGTGGGAGCCTGGTGAGAGGGGTGACCTTTTGCTAAGAGAGCCAAATAGTCACGAATGCAGGCTTGTGAATCCTGCCGATTATGTTAATTTATTGCGAATGAGTGACTTTACACAGTTTGATTCAGTAGCAGTGTAGAATTTACTTGTAGCAAATCACAGGATTTGATTGTAATATTTTAATAGCAGTCATCGGTGATTAACAAAGTGATTAGGCAAAATTGATTAAAAGAGTGACTTAGTTACAGATGGCAAGGTTCACTCTGTTACTACATGGAAGTGCATAAAGTGAAGTTCAATTACACTGAGTTGGAGTGATTCACAAAGGGATTGTGTATGTAGGGGATAAGGAAGACCCTCCTGTTGAGGCATGAGGTTCAGAATAGAGCCCCTTGCTTTCTAAACTCTCAGAGAGGAGTCTAGGTGTGGCTAGGTCCACTCTCAGTCTCAGACTTGGTCAACGGTTTATGTAGATAAGGATTATATATATGTGTGTGTGTGTGTGTGTGTATCTGGTACATAGAAGTAGTGCATAAAAGAAAATTAGGTTACAAGTAGGTGAGAGAGATCGTGGATGTTGCATTTACCAGACTCTAAATAGAAAGTATTACTGGAATCTGGGGCGATACCGATGACTCCTTTAAACTCGTCGTAGAAACTGGGTGCGATTCAAAGTGCAGCGGCTGCAGAGCATGGATCCAAGGGTAGCCTGCCGGCGCCAGGCGCAGGCTGCTGCCACACGGGTGAGGTGCCTCCAGAGCAGGAGCTGGGGAGTGTCTCTGGTTTGACATTGCCCCGGGCTGTGACACGGCTGCCTGAAAGCGGTGGGAAGCACGTGGACTAATTGGCAAGCAGCCGGAGCCGGGCAGCAAGAAGGGAAGGATCAGAAGCCTGGGCGCAGGGAGGGTGCACGCCCCTGGCTCCCCCGCTCCCCGCCCGCCGGGCCTTCAGCCAGAACTCACCGCCTCCCTCAGGCCTGTGGCAGCAGCGGCGCCAGCCTGACCTCTGCGAGGGCAAGGGCAGCCGGCAACCGGCAACCGGCCCCTGAGCCGGCGGGGAGCCGCCGGCGGGGAGCCGCCGCCGGGCCCCCGCTCAGGGTCTCTGCTGCCAGCCCAGCCCGCCGGCGGCCCCGGGCGGTGACCGAGCCTGCCCCGTCCCCCGCGAGGGGCGCGGTGCCCAGGCGTGGCGGGAAGGGCGTTGGCCTCGGCTGCGCCTGCGCGGTGGCGGCGGTTGGCAGCGCGCCTCCGCCAATCGCCCCGCAGCTCCTTGGGCTGTGGCTCCGCCCCCTTGCGTCGGCGAAGGACAAAGTGAGGGGGCCGGGCCCGCCGCCAGCCTCTGCGCCGAGCTGCCGCCTGAGCAGCGGGTCCGCGCGCTGCCGCCATCTTAGGAGGTGAGTCGGGGCGGCGCGGGGGCGGCCGCCCGGAGGGGCCCCGCTGCTCGCCCTGGGGCGACGGGCCGCCTGGGCGCGCGCGGGGCCATCCTGCCGGGCCTGCGGCAGGCCTCCCCGTCCCACGCCGCTCTGCTCTTCTCCCCCGCTTCAGGTCGCCATGTTCTCGTCCATCGCGCCGCTCGCCCGGCTCAACCCCTTCTACGCGCCGCACTTCCAGCTGGCCCAGGACGGGGTGAGGAAGCGCGCGGAGCCAGCGGCGGCGCCTACCACCCGGCGGAGCTTGGCGGCCGCGTCCGCCGCCGAAGGTGAGAGCGGGAGGGAGCGGTCGCAGCGGAGGCGAGGCCTGTGGGTGGTGGAGGTGCCGGTGCCCGAGCTGCCTCCGCTCGGGTGGGCCTGTGCCCGTCGGGGTGGCGGAGGAAGGGTTAGCGCTCGGCGGGGCTCGGCCGGGCCGGGGAGAAGCCGGCGTCGGGCCTAGGCGCCCGCTTGGAGGACGAGGAAGGGCACGGGCGGGGGAGGCGCTGGCAGCCTCTTCCGCTCCCCGTGCGGTGTGTGCTGAGTGGCAGCAAGGATCCGGTGTTACCGGGAAAGGACACAGGAAGGTTCTGGTTCAGGGTAATTGCAGAGACCCCCGGTGGAGTCTGTCTTGGGGGTAAGAGAGTGCTTTTTCTGGTTCTGCTAGGCCTGCAGCGTCGGGGGCTGAGGCTGTAAGGCCTGCACTTACTCCCTCGTGAAGAGCAGGATATGAATCTGGATGGATTGGAAAGACCATCTCTCCCATCCTTTTGTCTTTTCCTTTTTCTTCTTTTTTTTTTCTTTTTTCCTGTTTATTCACAGCTGGAAATTTGAACATCCAGACCCATTAGAGGTGCCTGCAGCTGTTCTGGGTTTTTTTCTTTCTTTTTTGTTTTTTCTTTTCTCGTTCGTAGTTGTGGGGCACACACCTGGTAGCTCTGCTGTCTAAGATGCAGTGGTGCACTTTAGATTTAAGTGTAAGTGCTTCTGGTATGATTCCTGATCGCTGTCATGACTTCTAAAGGTCAGACCTTGATGATACTCTTAATAGTGGAGGTAAATGGTGAAATTCAATTATCGTTATTAATAACTTAAAAACATCTCTCTGCTTTTATTTAAAAAGAATGAAGTGCATTCAGCAAGATACCTCTTCTGAAGTACTGTGATTATTGAAGTATGTTAGTACTTTTGCATGAACATTCATGTAATATGTGTGAGACAGAACTGGGTGTTGGATTTTATTAAGTTTTCAAGAAAGTACTTATGGCTTTCAGTGTAGTAAACTTTGTAGTAATCTTGTTGCTAGCTGACTGAAGCCCTAAATTGTGCTTCGGTATGCTAAATATATTCCGTAGGCGCACTTATTTCTTAAAAGCATTATGTTTAATCTTCATCCTGTTTGTAGGCAGTTGCAGTCAGAGGTGACCAGAGTTTCTTAGTCTTTGTAGTCTTTTCTGCTATGTTCATTATTTCATGTACCAGTTGATTCTCTGGCCTTTGTGTTGGGAGAGTAACACGTTGCAGAAGATATCTGAGCTTATGCAAGGTCATACAAAGTCAGTACAAACCACAAGGCCTTTTGAGTTCAGCTCAGGCCATGAACCATAACAGCTCAGAGACAAAGTGTTTTATGATCAGCTCTTCGAATTTGTCCTTGTTAACACGTCAGACTGGAAGCAAAGAAATTAAATAGTTGTGATGTAGCTGTCTTAACAGAGCAGACATGTTTTTGTGCTGTATATTTATATTTGAATAGCTTCAGGGTGTTTGTCTTAAGTCAGGGTCTAGGTATGTCAGAATAACTTTCTTGCCCTCTGTACCACGTGTTTAGTTGGTTCTCTTTTCAGGTAACAGTTTTTAGGAAATTTGACTCTACTTCTGAAATAGAAAGTCTGGGATCTGCTGTGGCTTTTTTTCCTAATGCTGCTATATGACTACGAACATAGGTACCTGTAAAGAGCTCAAGCCTCATTGATACTGGCTTGCTTTTCTTAATTACTGTTTTTGAACGCTTAGCCAACAGGTCAGTCTGAATACCATTGTGATAAAGCAGATACATAAAGCTCTACTTCCCTGTCGCTTCTACAAACATCTGTCTCTGTTAGTTGAGGAGTATGACTTCTAACGGTAAATTGTTGTGAAAAAAGAAGTGAGAACAAAATTCTGGTATCTGGGCAGCATGGTGAGTGTGCAGTACTGTTGTGCTGCAGGCCAAAGATGCAGCTAGACAGAACTGCTCTGTAATACAGATCCAGAGTCTGTTCTCTGATTACATCTGCATAGAAAGCCTTGCTTGTGGTTTTTTTTAACCAGTCACTCTGGCAAGTTGTAAGCAGAATATTACTGCTGTCTGCAAATCTGCTAGCATAACCAAGCTATTTTAGAGGTGCACGTAAGTCCCAGACCAGCATATTTACAGTCTTGATCAGTATCTCAATTAAAAAAATTCTTATAGGTTATGCATTATTCTGACTGTTAACTGATTCCTCACTTTAAGTTTAGGCTTAATACAGTGTCTATGATTTGGTATTTGTTATTTTAGAATGAAGAAAAAAATGACATTTTTATTGTCTTGATGATTAATTTTGAAGAGTAGGGTGAGAAATGTCAATGTCAACATTTTGCGAAAGAAGTTCCCTTATAATAGCGAAATTATGAGCTGCATAAGCCTGCTAGTGTGAACGGGTGCTCTGTAGGTGCTGTTGAATGTAATTATAAATTTTTGTTGATGTTCATAAAGGAATTTATTTCAGAAGCAAAAAGACAGGGCAAAGAAGCTCTGGATAAGATAGGTTTTTGCTGTCTTTTGGTTTTTCATTAGTTTTTCTCTGGAGATAGTTCTTACTAAGTTGGTGTAACACTTTAGTGTCTATTCCATTATATTAGAGTAACACCACTAGATCTAACGGCAAAAGAACCTAGATTATCCCTTTCTACTCTGGGGAATATTTTCTACATAGTGTATTGTTTTCCGTGTGCTTATTCAGTGTATTAGTTTTACTTTTGCTTATATATTTAAAATGCTAAGCATAGTAGCAGAACTGTGCTGCTACCTTGTGCTTATTTCACATTGTTAATTGTAAACTTAAGTGTTTTCTGCTTTCACATAATTGCACTCTCTGTAGCCTCTTCAAAAATGGAAGGGGGAAACTGATTCTTGTTTTTCAGCTCTAGTAACTTTGCTCTGTTGGAGTTTGTGAAAATTAATAACTTGCTCTTTTAAGACTGGATGGTTTTATACACACTACTGTATGGAACAGTGCAAATGAAATATCCCTTGATTAAATGTGATCTGAAAGATTCTTGAACGAACCTTGTTTATGAGCATTGAATGTGATGACTAATTTAACAAAATTCTGCAGTTTCATAAAATAAGCTGTATAAATCTAAGGTTCTGTATTTGAAATAAAATTAAAAAAAAAACCTGTATAAAGAACCTGAAAAATTCCTGAAAATATATCTGTATAAAGAAAAATCCAATGCTGATCTTGTAGATCTGTATGATCTCTACTTAAATGCCAAAGTTGCACTATCACAGAATATTTAACCAAAGAAGCTTTGTCTCCAGAATACTGGAGAAACACTTTTCTTGCTTAATTAATTCCTTGATATAAGAAAATGTTGGACGTTGCAACTTTGAGTCATAATTTCTACTAGCAGCTTCTGGGATTTATTTCTATGTTTTAAGCATGCTGTGAGCTAAAACTTGACTGTTTCTTCCACTGCTTTTTTTAAAGGAACAAACTCGAGTTAGAAGGCCTAGAATCAAATCTTGTCAGTCCAAAATGTGTTAATTTAAAGCAATATAATTGAATAATAAGCTGAATAATATAGCATGGGAAATTATTTTAGTTTAATACTTTTGAGAAGGTAGTGCTCAGTTAATTTTGTTTCTTTTCTGATCTTTGTTACCATTTAAGATTGATCATATATGTGTAATTTTTTTTCAATTAACTAGAATACAGCTGTGCATATGGCTCAGGCAGATTCTTTATGCTTTGTGGCCTTGGTGGGATTATTAGCTGTGGAACAACACATACAGCGCTGGTTCCTCTAGACCTGGTTAAATGCAGAATACAGGTTTGTTCTGCACGTTGATTTGTGGTGACATTGACAAAGCATGTTTAGAGTGGTATAATTAGTCTACTAATGAACTGGAGACATAAACTATCCCCTGGACAACATTGTCCAACAGTGCATGGAGTTTATGTAAAAGCATGGTGTGTCTTTATTTTTTGCTGCAGAATACAGTTGTGAATATGGCTCGCTCAAGTTTTATGCTCTCTGTGGCGTTGGTGGGGTCCTAAGTTGTGGCCTGACACACACTGCTGTTGTACCTCTGGATTTAGTGAAATGTCGTATGCAGGTTTGTATTAACTTAAACATTTCTTAAACTTCTCTATGTAGCCAGCATATTAAGAGTTTACAGTAGGGATGCAGTCTTTTCTGGGTGACAGGAAGTGAGTAAACCTGAATGCTACTTTTTCTGCTGTGAGACTAACAAAATACCACTTTCCAAAGAAGCAGAGGCATTTAGGATAATCTGGATGAGTTATTGTTAACTACGTTTAAGGCACATTTAACTAACTATATTTGCTAAAAAGCACCCACCACAATGTTACTCTTTGCTGTTTGGTAGGCTATCTCACACTATTCGTGTGCTTTTGGAGGAAGGTAATAGTATCTTTGGTGTTTTGAAGATCTGCATTTTTTTTTTAGCCTGGAGTGACATGCATGTATACTTTGATCCATTAACATTATGGATATCGCTGCATGGCTTATGGATTTTCTAATGATGCCACTTGGAATTGAATGGGTAAAACTTGAAATAGTATTGGTAAGGCCATCAGTACTTGTGGCTAGTTTGCTTGAAGTGGTTCTTGATTGAACCGAAAGAAGTGTTGTCACATTGCATTAGTTTGCGATACCAGCTTCCACATTAAAATCATCTAGTGAACAGCCATGGATAAAAATATACTAATGGATTTATTCAGGCAAATCTGTGCCTCAAGAATGAAGCAAATTAAAGCACACATCTGAATTTCTGGAGCTATGGTATTTAATGACTTCCCTGTTGCATAGACTGACACTGATTATAAAAGTGGCAATTTTGTAATGATAGAACTCCTGAAATTAGGAGGGAGCTATGAATTAGTCAGACCTACTAGTCACACTAGGAGTACTGCATGTGATACTCTTTAAAATTGTGTTCTTCTGGAAGGCCTTTATTTAGCATTCTTCACAAGAGAGGCTTTTTCACGTACTTGAGAACACCTGAAATTCTGGTCTCAAACTAGTAGTTCTGTAACGCATCAGACAAACATGGGGTGCATCAAATGAGGGCAGCATGCTGCTTTCTACAAAATCTGCATTAGACCAGGTTAACTGTAGGAATTCCCTATTTCTACTAGTAGGGAATAGCTGTAGCTGAGTATGTGTTTTTTATTTCTGAAAAAGTAACTTAAGTGCATTCTTCTGTTGTTATGGACTTCAAGATCAGTAGCTTGACTACCTATGCCTAAGGTTGAGTTTCCTGAGAAGGAGATTGATCATGGGTAGAGAGGATGTAGCATCTCAAACAGTTCTTAATCTGACTGCAAATTGGGTTAATGGGCAGAAAGCCTGAAAGCCGTACAATGCTGCATATGCAGCTGGGAGCAAGGCCTCATACTTCCCAGGCTTGGTAGGTACGTTCAGCTTGGGCTACCAGTCCTGGGCTTCTTATGTGGTAAGGGCAGTAATACTTCCCCTTCCTTCTCCAGTACTTAGAGGAAGGTGCAAGAGGAGGGTTCCATGTGGATTCCAGGTGTGACCTTGTAAAACCTGTCAGCATTTATCTCTTTACAGATCCAGTACAGAGCATGTTACTGATCCTTCCTAGATTCTCCAGGAAGAAACCTGTTGCCTGCCCTCTCATGTCTTTTTAAGAAGAGGTCACCTTTTATGTAGTTGATAATTAAGCATGGTTCTGACATGAGCATAGTCTCATTTTACGGTGCCCAATTAAATACACAATTTTCTGAAATTCTGTCTTAAAATTGACATGCTTAGGTGAGCTAGTTTTCAAGTAGGTGGTTGCCAGACTGCAAGACAAAATATCAGTCACTGTAGTTTGGCATGCGTGTCCCATGGCTCTTTCTGAAAGCTTTGGTTGACTTCTAATTTGATACCTTCCTTCTTACCTCTCTGAGGAAATGTTGGATGATGTCAAATATGAAAAGTAACAGTGTGATGTAACTTGAAATTTGTCAGAATGACCTGTTTAAGAATTTCTGTTAAATGGTTTCCTTTCACATGAAACAAAATTATTCACGTTGGTCTTTTTTAAATTTCTGATTAAGTTGTTAATGAATCTCACTCAAAGTTTTGTGTGCAGAAAATATTTTGTATGTAGCCTTTACTGTGAAGCCAGAGTACAGGTGTAGAAGTTCTTGAGTACTTTTTGATCTGTTTTGCTCATCTGTCTTAGTCTGACTGTGTGGAGAGGTCACACTAACAGTGGACAAATAACCTTTTCTGATTAAGAATCAAGTGAATCGTCAGGTTTAGTGTGTGGCGACACTTGGGTGTACATAGGTGTGACATGTATAGTGGATGAGGTTGCTGACAGAAGCTGTCAAATTTTTAAAGAATCTGATCTAAGCATAATTGTACCAGTATACTACTGACAGTGTTAGAATAGTGATTTCAGTAAATCTTTTCAATACAGAAAGTCCTATTGTTGATTTGGAGAATAAACGTAAAGCAAAATTCAAACAGTTTGGTTCCTGAGTATGGAGGAACGCACTGGCTGTTCAGTTAGGATTTGAGACTAGCAAGTAACCATTACAGTTACATTAGTGTAACCTTGTGGTAAGAACATTGTCTGTCCAGGGAACCTTAGGAAGCCAGCTGTATGAGGAATTTAAGAATTTTATATTTTGGATGGGGGTGTGAGAAGGGAAATAGTAAGCTATATCAAGCAATTAACTGCCTATTCCATTTAGGTTGATCCACAAAAATACAAGAGCATCTTCAATGGATTCTCAGTGACAATCAAAGAAGATGGCGTTCGTGGCTTGGCTAAGGGATGGGCTCCAACCTTTATTGGCTATTCCATGCAGGGGCTTTGTAAATTTGGTTTCTATGAAGTTTTCAAAATCCTATATGGCAACATGCTGGGAGAGGTAAGCCTTAAGTGGTTTACATCAGGCTATGTATCTGCAACATAATAGTATTGGTAACGCAGAATAATTGCAAAAGCATGATTTGTTAATCAAAGCGTGTGTTTAAATTCACTTCAGGAAAATGCGTATTTGTGGCGTACTTCACTATATTTAGCTGCATCTGCCAGTGCGGAGTTTTTTGCTGACATTGCTCTGGCTCCAATGGAAGCTGCTAAAGTTCGTATTCAGACACAGCCTGGATATGCTAACACTCTGCGGCAGGCTGTACCTAAAATGTTTGGAGAAGAAGGCATCTGGGCGTAAGTATCTGTTGATTTTAATTTTTGTTTTTATTCAGGTTCTTGATGTTGAGTATTTTTTCCTAATGAAAGACTGTTGCTAAAAATGATGGTGGCTTTAGCTTATAATACTTCCTGGTATTTGTATTTCAAGAAAACAACTTAACATACTTCAGGGAATCTGTGCTGGACTGGCAGTTAATTCCACATGCTCCTTAGATCCATCTTTGTGAGTATCTTTGTGCTGAGTTCTGCTGGATAACTTCAGTTTCTAGCAGTTCCAGTCAGAGATACTCAGCAACTTTTTGGTTGTACAGTCAAAGATGCTTGAGTCATTGGCATGTAAGAGTAATATAACTGCATGTTAGCTTTCTGTTCTGATAGAAGTGGCTGTAAATATACAAGTCATTTATCGCTATCGGGACTTGGCTGGTATGCAGACATGAGCCTTACTGCACTTGTAGTATCAGTACTGCATTACTGCAATGCATTGTAATCTGAAAAGTGACTACAAAAACAGCTGTGCAGTGTAGGGGTCAGGTAAATTCTGATTGTGCTGCTTTTCTAAGCTAGTACCCTGGAACTAATAAAACTTAATTTCTGTTCTGTAGGTATTGAGACACATAACCCTTACAGTGTCAGTACTTGGAAATTGTATTTCTGATAGCAACAATAAGCTAACTAATGTTTTTTCAAGTTAGAAATGTACCTTAAATACTGGAGAAAATGAAACTGAGTTTGTCTCTTCTCTGGTTAAGTTTCTATAAAGGTGTTGCTCCGCTATGGATGAGACAGATTCCATACACAATGATGAAATTTGCCTGCTTTGAACGTACTGTTGAAGCTCTCTACAAGTACGTCGTTCCCAAGCCACGAAGTGAATGTACAAAACCAGAACAGCTGGTAGTCACATTTATTGCAGGCTATATTGGTAAGAAATCTTTAAGTCCTACACTTCATTAATGGACTACTCCAACTTTAGAAACCTTTTCAATATCAAATAGATGTAACTACAATGGGAGAATTTACTTGTAACTTTCAAATATGCAGGGGAAAAAGACTGTATTAAATCTGTAAGTGGAAAACAGGTCTGTAGTAAGACAATACTCTTAATTGTTCCTCTATTACCAATGTTAATGTCCAAGTTTAGAAACTGCAGCCGATTTAAGTGAAAAAAACTTGCATCATTGCGAGGCTGGGAAAGGTTGAAGGAAGGGCGGAGGAATCTGGATGGAAGGGGGATTTGCAATATCCAAAGATTCAGAAGGAGTTTAGTTTTAGCAGAGGAGGTGCTGCAGGAGCAGAATCGAGGGGTTTTCTAATATTCATGTCACATTACAAGTATGTACCTGCTGTCTTTTTAGGATACCAGGAGGCTTGATGTAACTTCTGTGCAATTAGAAGGTGTGGTTCGATTGGTTGTACTTAGTGTACACAATAACGGTACAGCTAAAACATTGTGGAACTAATGTCAAATTCTTCTTTCAGCTGGTGTGTTCTGTGCAATTGTTTCCCATCCTGCTGACTCCGTGGTGTCTGTGTTGAACAAAGAAAAGGGCAGTTCTGCCTCACAGGTTCTTATGAGGCTTGGATTCAGAGGTACATGCTTACTTTCATGTATTTTGGATCAAGTGTTTGTGGTGTTCTGTGTTTTGGGGAGGATTTCTTTTTTTCCTGGCTTTCTAAGCTACTCATGCTTTGTGTTTTGCTCTACAGGTGTATGGAAAGGTCTGTTTGCTCGTATCATTATGATCGGTACCCTGACCGCACTACAGTGGTTCATCTACGATTCTGTGAAGGTTTATTTCAGACTTCCTCGTCCACCTCCACCTGAAATGCCAGAATCTCTGAAGAAGAAGCTTGGTCTAGCTGAATAGACAACTCATGGACTGACTATGCTGGCTGTCCCAGTGATGAGTTTCATGAAACTTTTATATATTTGACTATGTAGAAAACAACTCTATATTATGTCATTATTGGCTGTGCCCTCATCCTGCATGAGGGTTTAAATCTTGCCACTGTCATTGCCTGAAATAAATGAGAAACAGAGTGCTTAGTGTCTGTTTACTACTGCATATGTAAGCTTCATTTCACAGCAGCAAACACCTCAAATACTTCCCCTCCCCGTCCCCAGATTAACCTGTTCTACACTTTAGGAACTAGAGGACTGAGAAACAATTCTAACAAAAATAGACTTTCACTGTTTCCAGAGAGGTACCAAGAACCTATCCTTGCAGAACTGCACAAAGTAACTGCAGTTATATGCACTTTGAGTCCACTGTTTTATTTGCCTAGAATAAGCTGTTACTGTAGAATAGCTGAACTCCTGAATGGCTGAGATGGGAGTGCAGTCTGATAGGGCATCCTGGTCATAATATTGGTGTTCTCCATAGAGATAAAAGGAACCTTATACATAACAGAGCCATTTCTGCTTTGGGGTGGTCATCCCAACATAACTAACTTGTGCTTACTTGACTAATTTCTGCCTCTGTTGGCTTTAAACCGCACCAAAGAACTCAGTGCTTTTGGTTGTACTGTGGAATTAAACAGTAGCTGCGACCTTAACAAAAAAGCTGATGTTCATAAAGATTCTTAAAGATACCTGACCACTAAAAGCTTACTACAGCTTTATAGTAAGATAAAAATGGCTTGCCTCTTGTAGAGTTTGACAGACTTGCCAGCTTTTCTGTATGCTTGGCTGTAGTTCGATTTCCCCCTTCTCCCCCTTTTCTGAATTAGTTTAACTGTAATGCTGAGTTTTGGTTGAACCATGCACTTCTGCAGTGCAAGAAGCCATACCAATTTTTTTTGGACCTTAACTTGATGTGAAGAAATCTAGGCTCCTAGGTATGCAAGAGGAAGACACTCACGCAATGTATTGTTAAGGCAATGAATTTGTTTTTTCTAGTCTTTTACAGAAAGATGAGCATGCTGCCTTCTGGGTTTTGCCTGTTCAAGAACCCACAGTTGCTAATTGCATTGAGAAAAATCCAGAAAATGGCTAACGGTATATGAAGGGTTCACTGTATCCAGTACTACTTTGTTCACTTAGTAGAGCTGGAGCTTAAGTGTCTTTTGTGCAAAACTGGATATGCTGCCTTTCAGCATGTGAGCTGATACTATTGAACTTAGCTTGGCATTCATGTATGTTGTACTGCTCCTTCCTCTTTAATTGTGTCCTTCAAAGTCAAAAAGGACAATTAAAGCAGGTGCCATTGGAGTAGCATAAATATACTGATCACTGCTTCTTACTGGAGTCTGATGTTCCTGCTACCATTTTCCATAACACTGAGCTTCTCTTCCCCTGGGAAAACCTTCCAACTTCCAAGATTTTGGATGGTTATGCTAAACAAGCAAGCTGAGCCTTACTTAGAGTTGCTGCCTTTCAAAATGTGGAGTAAAATCTAAAACTGCTGTATTTCCCTGTCACCATGACACTAAACGCACTCTTAGAGTGGTTGGTATCAGCTGCGCTATACAGCAAAGTCAGATTCCATAAGTCTAAATAAAACATCTGTACAAGTACTTTGGTGTTGAATTAAATATATTTCGTGAGATAAGTATGTACATCTTGTTGCCCCGTCATGAGTGGGAGGGAAGCTTTGAAATTATTTAACGCATCATTAAATGCTTCTAAGAGCTTCCTTGGAGAAGAGCATTAACTATGACTTGATCTTGTATCAAGACCATTGATGTTAAATCAGCTTTTTAAGTTAGCTTTTGTACATGGTTCAACTTGTTAGAAAAAGCAGTATCACTTTTGTGTACTGAACATCATAGCTTCTTTAAAGGTGTGTTTTAATTCAGTAGACTTTTCTTTGTTTGCTGGAAAACATCTCAAGTTCCTTCTAATCCTGGGAAAGTGAAGCACTTTTTTCAACTTTTAGGGCTGGGAGAAGAGTGAGACAAACTTGGCTTATACAGTAGGGTAGTCTTGAGTGTCAAGTAATCCAATGATAAGCTAAATTTCTCAAGACTTTGTCATTCTGTGTGTGGAGCAACGTCACGCAATTTTTCTCTAGAATTGGGTCACCTTTGCGCAGATATTTTAAATATGTGCAGTAAGTACTGAGAGACTCTTAAATCCATTTTCTTCCTGCTATCATATAGATGCTCAGATAATTTTATCGAGGTAAATCTGAGGTGAGACTACAAGGGGCAGCTAGCTGTGCTGTTCTTTTGTAACTGAGAAAGGGAAAATATACTTAGTGCTACTTCTAGTGGTGTGTTTCAGTGGAAAACCCGAGAGGGGGAGAGAATTGCCTTGCAGCTGCTGACTTCATTGACATTCAGCCATAGGCTTGTTCAGGTGCTTGAGATGAAGGGGTTTAATATAAAAAATGCTGTGGCTTAAAGGGTCACCATTTTAAATAAGCTTCAGTGAGAAAACTAGTATTAAAATGCATTTAAAAGGTCAACTTTGTCATTGATAACTGTGCTTTGTAGCATGTGTGTACGTTTTCCAAAAGCTGAGAACATGGAGCAGGGGAGCCGCAGTGCTTCAGATGGTCTTGTGCTCTCCTTGCAAGGGAAGTCCTGTATCAAAAAGGAGCACTCCATTTTGAACCAAGTATAACTTGGATAACTCCAGACCAGTCACTACACCCAAAAGTGCTTTGTAAAATGTGGATTATGTATATGCTGCCTGTGTATTTTGTTTTATGAAGGAGAAAACATCCTTTCTTGCTATTACTGGAGGCGAGACCACCTTTCTGGTTTCAAGCGTACTGTCTATATGAATTTGGAATAACAACTCCATTCACACCCTGTGTTTCTATCAGACTGTGGTACAGGTCAAATATGCTGATGTTGCTGATACTTGCTGAAATGCTTGTTACCTATTTTAAAGTGGGCTGTAATAATACAAACAGTTGTAATTCATTTGCATTTCTACATAGAAATTATGTAGTTCACAGTGAAAACAATAAACATCCTGCTTTTTTATAGCAAAGATGAGTACCTTGGATAGCTGAGCTTAGTAGCTACATGGCCTTGTTACAGGATACAATTTTTATGGCTTGAGTGATGTGGGAGAAAGATGTCGCTAGCAGAAACTTCTTGGCTGAGCTGAAGTTCTGGTGTCTAGAAGTAGATTTTAACATGTTGGGATTACTTTGCTCGTGTCACTTTTCAGCACTGATCACTTAATGCTGTTGCTGCTCTGGTGGGTTTTTTTAACTTCTGAGTTGCTGGCTAGAATGTCATTGGCCAGTTCTGTACCTGCATACTAAGTTAAAAGCAAAGGTGTCCTGAGTATCACTACAGGTTGGGCTGCGTGGGATGATATGTTTTAAGCAGCATAGCTGTAATGTTCATTATTACCTGAATCAATCACTTAGTAAAATTGTAGAGTATCATTGAGTGCCCCTAGAAATTAACTCAGTAAGGGGTTGTAGTTGTACTGAGTTGATGCTCTCCCCACTGCTGACAGTACTAAACCAAAGGCATGAGGTTAGCAGTCTGCTTTAAATTTATTAAAAATACCTCACTCTCTGCCTCATCTTTTCCACCGTAGAAAGAGCTTTGCCTCTGTCCTTAGACCGCTGTAATTACAAAGCAACTCTAAAACTTGCATTTAATTTTTTAGTACAGTGGAGGTGTGTGCTTGAAGGGCAAATGAAGATTTGTAATACCTGTACCGATTATGGGAGAATTACTGATCACTTGCCTTACTTCTGAGGACAATACAGTGGATGTGTAAACTTTAGATCAAGATTTTTTTTTTTTTTTTCCCAAGTAAACTTTACCTATGTGATTTAAACTTTTTCTCTCTTGTTTGTAGCAACGAAGTTTCTGAAAGGATCATAATGCTTTGGACCTGCACTTCCTGGGAAGGAAGGGTAGGTGCTCTGCATACATCTATAGATAAATTAATGGGTCTGTAATATTTTTTGCATACTTAGCTTCCCATGGAGACCATGAACAGGACTGTATACTCAGCTTTTCACTAGTAGATGTGTTCTAAGATTTTGAGGTTATTCATTTGGGGGTTGAAAGTGAAATCAAGTTGTTTATGCTCCCTTATTTTCTGGTTACTGTGCCAGAGTGTGCTCTTTTTGTCCAGAAAGACCTCTTTGCTGTGTGATTAACTGTGCAGC
Source organism: Pelecanus crispus (assembly GCF_030463565.1). Taxonomy (NCBI): domain Eukaryota; kingdom Metazoa; phylum Chordata; class Aves; order Pelecaniformes; family Pelecanidae; genus Pelecanus; species Pelecanus crispus. The sequence goes on from NC_134643.1 coordinate 53,906,276, forward strand.
TGGAGCATATTTTCCACTACTGTTCACTTGGTGTAGATAGTGCTCTACTGGTTCTCCAGTTCTGCCTCCCCAGATTTTTACTGGCTACTGACCACAAATTATTCATTCATAAAGCTGAAAACAGATAAATAAAATTACTATAGCCTGTGATGCAATTAATCCACTGGTAACTGCATCATGTGGGCCATAGTGAAAGATGCATAGCATAGATTTCTCACACAGCTGTTATCAACGTTCATTTGATAGCCGTGTCTATTATGCCAAGTGTTCTCCACGATGGAACTAACATGAACTTGCACACAACCCCCTCTCCCCACCAGGATTGGTGGATTCAGTGGATATCAGGCTTTAATATACAAATGAGATATATTTATTATGTAAACCCAAACTCTTATGGTGTCTGTATGTGCATGTACGTATATATATTTTTTTTTCAGGTATGATACACAACACACGCTTTAACATGGCTGATCATTCTGGATGTTTTTTAATTTTTCTGTCTCCTTCAAATGCCATTTGGTTATTTTCAGGGGCTTGCTTAAGAATTGTGTGAAAGACCAAAGGGACACTGGTTGGTAAATAGTATCTGTGGATGCTTTCTAGGAAAACTTGTCTTTTGATAGGCTTATCCTTGCAGTTTGTCAGGTGGACTGGAAAGGGGTAAAAGAAAATTGGGAGGTAGGAATAGACCTATATCAAAAAGAGGAAAGCTTGATGAAACAAAGCATTTGAGGCTGACTGAGGGCAACGAAGCAAGCAAGGTACAGAAGACCAGCAACATGAAGCAGGCCAAAAGATCGGAATGCTGAATGAGGATGAGAATAGTGAGGGAGGGGAATGGTTGTATCTTCCATACAATCAAGAGTCTAGTAGCTGCAAGATGTTCAGGTATGACCAATTAAACAATTCAGAAATTATAAAGGCCTTACTGTATGCTTGCACTTCTTGATATAATTTCATTTATAGGGATTTTATAGTAATTTTTATTCCTATATAATGCACTTTTCCCCCTTTTCTCTGCTAAACCCATTCCCATTATCTTGTTACTTCAGTCTATCGCCTACTGCATTTTCAAATGTCTTGGATCTCTCAAACTCCTGCTCTTCACCACAGAAATACTGCCAGTGGCTCATATCAGTCTAACCTTTTCGGACCTAAGTAGCTTCTCTTTGCTAATTCTGCTGCTCACAGTAGTATTTTACAGGCTAAGAAACAATGAATGAATAACAGTGTTAGGATTCCTGAGCAGATACCGTGACACTGGGAGAAAGCCATCAGTAGGGTTAGTAGGTCTTTCAAACCATCATCCCCATATACAGTTCTGTGTTTTAAAGACGTAACAGTGCTGCACAGTAATTACAATTTGCAATTATAAAGCCTCACAGAAAACCTTATACAAATTATTCTGCCTAAATGTGTGACAAACTTTTTGCAAGATATCAGCAGTATTTCTGGGCACTGCTTGTTTCACTGCATTACCTCTTTAAATGTTGATTATTTAAAAAAAAAAAAGGAAAATGCTATAGTTTACAAAAATCATAGAGTGAATATATTGAGACAAATATTAAATTGCTACCGCAGTTTGACTAACTCTTGTTCAACTCTATCTGGAAACCACAATTTTATTCCTTCCTTTGGAGCAGAAAAGGAAAGCTGAACATCTGTCAGTCTTGGGTCCTGCTTTCTTCATAAAAGCATACTCCAAAGGTAAGAACATTCTATGCTTTAACACTGTTTATTGTACAAAACAAGCAATTTATTAAATATAGCATCTGTCATCCTTCAGAAAGACAAATACATGGAGAGAGACATGGGTTTTGCTCACATTACAGCTTGTCCCCTGAAATCAGTATGACTTTTTTCTGTCCTTTTCAAAGGAAAAGGACAAATTTCTAGTTAAGTTTTGTGTGCTTCTAAATGAAGCCTTTAAAAATTGTCTGTCTTCTTAGTACTACATGTGATGAAGTTAACACTCCTCAAACACTACTGTTCTTTAGCCAGTGATATTTCACAGTGATCAATTCATGTCTGAAATCTTGGTTATTTCATCTTTCATATCTTTGATCTCAGTTTGAACTCTGGTTAGATTGGCCAATTTCTCATTCAGTAAAGCAATTTCCTTCTCCCGTCGTAATACGTCCTCCACTAATCTTCCTATTCTCAGTGTTAGGTCATTTATTAATGGCTCCAAGACAGCAAAATCCTTTTTAAGTTTGTACATCTTGGGTTTTAAATCATTTGCAAATGTAACCGTCTTCAGAACTTTAGCTCTGTCGCCTTCAAGATTCAAAAGTCTATCCGCATGCTTGTTAAAATCACTCCTTAACTCAGATAATGCTGTCTTAATTTGCTCAATTTTTCTTGCGTTACTAGATGCCAAGCTTTGTAGTTTTGTACTTCGGTCGATGCTACTGGTAAGCAGGTCACCTATATTTTTTACTGTTTTCTTTTCACCTTTTTCTACTTTATCTTCTAGTGTTTGCAAAGAATCTGTCAGTGCAGTCATATCTGAGGCTAGGCCTGAAACACGCCTTATGTCAGTTTTTACTGTCACAATCGTCAAAGTTACATTTTTTACTAGAGAAACTGCATTCTGTTCAACACTTGAAACTGCATGAAAAAGAGTTGTTAAATTCTTCTGCAGTTCTTCTTGTTTTTTAATTACGCTGCTAGACCATGTTTTCATTGTATAAATGTCTTCCTTCAGATGTTTAATGTGAGAAATTATTTCAAGATCTTCCAGCTGTTCCATTAAGTTCCAAGTCTTTTCACACTAGAGGGATACAAATAAAAATATTTCACAAGTTTCCTAGCTTAACAACTCACATCAAAATTAAAGCTATACTCCAATGACATACCTTACTATTCTGATACAGAAATTGAGTGCAAACCCTGTCTTTCAGAAATAAACTCCCGTTGCAACACAACCAAAAATTTCATTTCAGTATACATAACAAATTTAAATGTTACTACTTTTTCTATTGTAACAAAAATTACAGGAAGGTGCTATATGACTTTTCCAGCATGACCTCTGAAAACACAAGTCATCAAATGCAATCTTCTGATTTACAGAAATTTTTTTAAGCCTGTAACCTGTGTGATCCAGAAAGACACATGTAGAAAGATATTCAGAAACATTTTAGAAAGATGCCTACTTTAAAATTCTCTTATCCAAAAATCATGGACCTTAATTAACTGATGTGGGGGTGTTTTTTTGGAAACCAGAATATGTATTTTGAACATGAGATTCACAGAAGAAAAAGCCAAAGGTTCCCTTTAAACAGCCACCAAAATACTTCTCAGGAAAAACATTACTTCAACAGCCTGCCTCCATAAAAGCAACGTTAGCGAGGAAACATGCTACTGTTGGATTTTTGGCTGAATGTGATAGTTCACTTTTTTGGGCTTTTTTAATGCTTCATTCTTGGTTTTCAAGTTTGAGAGGAAGAAAGGAAAACATCTGAGTGGTACTATTCTTTTCAATCCCCAATAAGTCAGCACAGAACTTGGAGAAAAAACACCAAACGGGCAAGCTGAAACACATTCTAGGAAGCTATAATTAGTTTCATACTAATCCTTTTATTGACACTACTAGTACAAATATCACCAAAGAAACAAATATTTTAAACTTTTTGATAGTGTTGGTCATTCCTCACTAGCACAGAACTGTCTGCTTAAAAAGAAAATGCCAAAATTCAGGTTGTGGAGAGTTCTGCTGGTTTTCTAGGTAATGCCCTCTAAGGATGAGGATTTCCTGTTCAATCTTGTGTACATTCAGCTTTCAATAGGGTTGAGGTTGATGAATGAAAGACATTAAATCTAAGGATGAGGATTTCCTGTTCAATCTTGTGTACATTCAGCTTTCAATAGGGTTGAGGTTGATGAATGAAAGACATTAAATGGGGGAGCATACCATTGGTAATTTAGCCACCCTGCCCCAAAAATATATGAAGTAAAAACACACTGGAACACACTTACGAAAAATATTTTAAAAACATTTCTGTATTGAATAGTATTGTTTTAATGGAACACTGAATACTCAAGTATTTATTCCATACCCTTTCTGGAAGAGCAATCTATTTTGAACTAGATCATGCACCAGGACAGGGCAATCCACTACAATATTTTTTTATTGAATATGACTCTAAACAGATACAAATCTATACATAAGGAATATATGAAACTGATAGACTTTATAACACTGAGAAATACTGGTTTAGCGTCTCTTGAATGGGCAGCATTAACTGTTTAGTGAAGATTTCAGTAGAGTTCTAGATAAATGAATGTACATAACCAGAATAATTCAACTGTGAAGCCTTATTAGGTCATAAATGTTGTAGGTTCATACTGTCTACTAAGCAATCTCCTTTCCTGAGTTCAGGAATCAGAAATTATGAAGACATAAGTCTGTAGACACGAATTTATGGTGGTCCTGAGATCCAAATTTCAATGAACAGCCACCAGGCCTATTAGGTAGTACGATGTCCTATGGAAGGAGACCTACTAGATCTATGGACAAATTAGATATTCCCTGCCCTCAAGTATATAACTCCATGGCTTTCATTAATAGCTTTTGCAGCTCTTAGTTCACCAAACTTTTTTCCCTTTGAAATGCAAAGCAATACCAGACATGTCATGCAATGCCTAACAGAGAACATTCTACAGAAGAAAAGGTTAAAACTTGTTTCTAACAGCGCCAAAACAAAGCAACCAACCCACAAAAACAATCCCCAAACTAATACAGTAACTGATCACACCAAACTTGCAAATTAATGATGGAAGAATGTAACAGGAATATTTGTTCATAAGAACTTCAGTCTCTATGGAGGCCAACGACTTCAATGGCAAAACAAAACTATGCCAGTGATTTTAAAAAGTTTGAAAAGGCTGGAAATAAGGTCTAAGGAGGCTACTTGCATGGGGTTGAATAAATAAAAGACAGCACCAGCTGCTATGAAACCCCCTGCATATAAATACCAGTACAAGAGAAGGTTCTCAAAAAGGGGTATTTTACTAGTGTTTTCTGTAATGCTGTTGTATATTCCAGCTGTTAAAAATGTACTCAGTGCTTTCCTGCACGTAATAAAATATGTAGATCCCAGTAACAACTCCAACATTGAGAAGTCTGTACCCTAAGCACAAAACCATTATGGTACTGAATACATTAAAAGTGAGGTACATGTGTATCTGCCTAGAGATATGAATTTAGTTGTTCATTGTGTTACAAGTCCATAGAATATAATGCCAAAAGAAAAATATAAAAAACAAAGTAGTGAGAACTAAATATAACTCTTAATCTGATGGCTCCGGTTTTGATTTTTTTTTCCTTAAATCTAAATACTTTGCTTTAAATTCCATTTTAATAAAAATGATCTTTTAATAAATAAGCTGAAAATAATCCTTAAATTAAGAAAATATTCATTGCCTCCTCCACCACAAGTATTTCTTGCTATCATCTTTATTATAAGTTTGCCTTTCAGCCTGATCCAATGCCTATTTAAATTGATGACAATATTGGAGCTATCCTTAGCATGTTGGAGTCACATTATTCACTAATAAATTAAAGTGCTCTTTCATCAGTGAAAACCCTAAGTCCAAATTCACTTATCCCCATTCTGGTCATTTTCCAAGGTGTAGCTTTCTAAAGTTACTTCTTTTGCCTTTGAAGATACTTTTATGTCATGCACTACTTCTTCTAAAACCACTATTTCATTCTGCGCTTTCAATATGCTGTCATTGTACTGTATGCCTTCAAGAACCTTTTGCATTGCCACTGTATCAGAAACAGTTTTCAACATATCATTTTCCGCAGTATATAGCTGTGTTGTCAAGTCCTCTATCTTTTTCTCCATACTTAGCAATTCGCTTGATAATCTAAGAATAGAGTGAATAGCATTTTCAATTGTTGGTAAATGGGTCTTGCACTCCTCAATTTTAGGTTCATAGCTCTCAAGTTTTTGATTCAGGTCTGTGTCCTTGGCTACGAGAGTATTCTGTTGTTGTTCTAGCTTTTCAACTGCCTTTGCATGTAAGTCCAACTTTTGTTCAACTCTAGAGAATTCATCATCTTCTTGCCTTTTTAGTGTTTTAATATTTCTGGCTGTACTGTCTTCCAAATCTCTTACTCTTTCTGAAAGGGATTTAATTCTTTGGTCAACTTCATTAATTTGGGAAGTTACTTCTGTATGTATGAACTTCACTTCAGATTTTAAACCACTAGTGTTTGTGTTCATTTCATCCAAGCTTCTTCTCCAGGAATTTGTAACATTTTGGAACTTCTCATTAATGCTCTGCATCTTTATAGAGAGAGCCTGTTCATTGTTCTGAATATCATTTATTATGTTATGAAGAGAAGATATTTCCTGCTCAAACTCGGTCATCACAGAGATAGATGTGGCAGCTTCTTGTAGAATACTTTCAGAAGACTCAAGCTGCATTTGTAACACAAAACAATGTCCATGTCTACTTAACAAAAGTAAGAATAGAAAACCACTTGCATTTATTTAACAAAGTCTCTTAGAAGCCACTTTACTTGTTAAAAAGCTCCTCTATGATTTGTTTTCATATTTCAGCTTTAAAATATTGTTGATTAACCTAGCATGAAAAAGTCACAGAAAAGGGTATGTTTGTTGTTGAACTTCTATAGAATACATGCCTTTTTCTTTGTTGTCAATCCCTTGTTTTCCATGGTGGTTTTGGTTGGGGTTTTGGTTTTTTTGTTTTGTTTTTTTTTTTTTTAAAAACGTATCACACTACCTAAATCCCATGCAACATTTTGCAATCTGAAGTGTAGTATGTAAATATCCAAATTACATCACGTATAAATGACATCATTATGAGATCAGTGCTAAAACAACATCACTGGCATAAGCCATGCTGCACTCCCATCATTATCAGTAAGATACAGAGGATAATTTGGCAGCCAGCCCAAGTTTTCTACTTGATAATGTCACACATAAATAAGAAAATAAAATAGCAATGAAAAAATACTATCACTTCATTATGTCTTTCATATTATTAGAACAGGTCTACTACATAAAAATGCCTGTAAATTTTCTTCAAATCAATGTATATTAGACTTATACACAGAACAATACTGGTAGAATGAAGTATGTGTATAAATCTAAGTTTTTAAAAATAGTTTAGTGTCTAAAAAAATAATACTGAGATACAATCACTATATTCACATACTTGAATAGTGGTATGGATTGACACATTTAGTCACATGAAATATTCTCCAGAGGCCTATTCACAGGGAAGTAGAATACATTATGTAAATTTATTTTAAAACAGTCAGTTAAATTTAACTAAATGACAACAAAGTAAAACAACAGTGAACATTCACTAGAGATTATCCAATTAAGATGTTAATGGTTACCTTTCCAGAAATTAAGTTAACTTTATTTTCCACGTCCAGGAATTTTTCAGCTTCTTGCTGTAAGAAATTGTACTTTTTTTCCATATCAGCAAATTGACCTGACTGCTGAAATAGGAACCTGCAAATTGCAAGTAAATAAACAGTAAACATAACTACATAATTAGCATGTATTAAGTGTTCCGAGACCCGATTCACAGCAATCTGCTACTGCAGGGATTTGTGTTCACAGAATTTGCTAGATCAATACATGGAAGAAAAAAAAAATTAGGATTTAATAAAGTTGATCTGTCTTCATACTGGAGTTGTCTTCCAAGAGACATGAAAAAATAAGGAAACATCCACAGATGTGCTTCGTTTTTACACTGTATGCCATTCAAAGAGGAAAAACATCAGATAAGACTGCTGACATAGGGAGGCCATTACATGCTCGTAATGCATTGCCTTACAACATATTTTATGGATAAAGTATTATTTAACCAGTGGAAATAAAACACACACAAAAAAATTTCTACTTTCTTGCAAAGCATTGCAACATCATGTACAGAAGCCTTTGGCTTTAGAAAGGCTGGTTGACTCTAGTGTTGTTTAATTGTAACTGCTCAAAAACATGGTGCGTTGTGGCAAAGCTTTGTATAGCTACTGTTATGATGATGCTAGCTTTGTGAACAGACAGTAGAGATCTCAATTCTGTACTTTATATACATTCTTGATTCATAAACGGTGAACTTGGGAGCTTTCTGAACTGTAAGCACTTTATACAGTTAAAAAGAAAATGCAACAACCATGCAAGAAACCTGAATTTTGCTGGATATTTATTAATCCCAAAATAAGGTTTATTGTAGACTGTGCAGGGGTCCTCTGAGTAGTAAGAACAATTTTATCTAGAACAATAGAGTTTATTTAAAATACTCGTGCTTTCATAAATTTATATTTATTAGTATATTGCATAGCAATTAGAAGTTTCAAAAGACCTAGAGTAGTCTATACAGATGAAGTTAGGCAATAGAAGCTAAAATGCTAGCTATAGATAAGACACACGCAAAACAGATATACATAAAACAGTAAGCAGAAGCATCACTAATCATTTTATTCCACTGTGTCATTCTGTTTCTTAGAGATTTTAGGTAATGAAATCTGGGTGATGTTAAAATAAGAACAAATTTTACCTCGATTTTCAGACTGATGTCTATAGTCCAGATTATTACACTCATTTCTTGCACTAGAGTTCTCAGAATTTCATCATACCATTTCTGCAAGCAGCTCAGTTTCTGATGGAACTAAGGTACTGATGCTGCTAAGATATTCTAAAACATCTTTTACAAAGATATATGACCTTTACTTGAAGAGTCCACCCGATGAACAATTTACCACACTGCCGAGCAAATTATTTACAGAAAACTCCACTTCTACTATTGATTATTGATTACATGCCAGATGAGCCTTTTTGTACTTATTGGTCAGATTAAGGTTCTTCAGAGTTAGATGTAGTCTCCAAAGCAGGTATTTACAATTCATGATCAAGGCACCTTTTAAACTTCCAACATGATAGAACAGATCGAGCTTCTATAATACCTCACTGTATGCCAATGTTTCCACACTTGTGAATACTGCTATTCTTTTCTTGATCCTTCTAGCTTTAACAAATTTCTACAGTCACTTAACCCAAACACTCTATTCAAATGTAACTAATCATATTGACCGTGACTGAATACACTACAGAATACAAAAGAAAATATTAAAATCCACTTTAGAGGCTTACCTACCAGGTTAGCACTAGGCAAACAGCAAGGGAAATTACGCTCAAGCTTGTCCGTGAGTCCATCCAAAAGGAACACCGATTATCGCTGGTCCTGGGACTCGCCAGCTTCCCACAATTACTGTGCTTCTCAACCTTTTGTGAACCTTCACCGGTCTTGGATGAAGAAGTACCTTTTTTCCTCTGCTTAACTTCAGACATTTTGTGTTTTTAAAAAGCAGAAGCAAAAGAGAGAGCTGGGGGAGGGGGGGAACAAAATAAAACCAAAAGGGACTAGTTACTTCTAAACATCCCCAAATACAATTTTTGGCCTTTAGTTACACAAATACACCCCCAAAAACATTTCCTTCAGTGTTTACTATGTTTTCTAGTTATGTGAACTTTCATAAAGTGTCATAATATCGTAAGACTTTGTGAAAGTTTGTTTTCTATACTATAGAGTGCTTTCCTATTTTTCTCAAACTGAACTGACTTTTCAAACTTTAGCTAATTTCACCTTTCCAGAAATATTTCATCTGTTGTACAATAAGCCATTTTGAAGATATATTTAAAATCACAGGGACTGAAAGCGTGACATTTCTTTTTATAGCAGATTACTGTCACAATTTCATCAGCAATTTCACTATCCTCTTTTACTTGTAGGTTTTTTTAAAAAAATGATCACCTATTCCAGATTAAAGGGGAAAATTAATTTTCTCATTTTTAAAAATGGGATTGCAAATGAAGATTTAATTTAGAAATAGTTCTGTTGTAATGATTTTATGTCATCTATAAAAGCACAGACATCAGTTAATAGAAAGCCATTAATAGAAAAATACAGATTAATGAAATAATGCATCTAAAAAAGCTCTAATTTCCTCTTTGCTAAAATTAAGGTCCGAATAGATTCTGGCAATATGAATCTCCAGTTCCAAAGAGTACAAAAGCTCATATTCTAACCAAGCAGATGTACAGAGTGGAATTTTTAAGCCTAAAATCTTCCACTATACTACTCAAAATAGACTAGATCCTTGGTGGATTTGGTTTAGCACAATTTGAGACAAAAATGTGCTGCTTTCTGGATCATTTTGCAGTATTGTTGCTTACTCACATTCCAAAATATAAGCATTTAAGTATTAGAGATACTTACAAAGTCACATACATGCATAAGAGGCACTGTTTAAAATCTAAATCTGTCACAAGAGCACGAAGCTTAGAGCTGTTTGTGAGTCACAGTACTAGGAAGCATGCTCTGAGTTTGATGCATGTAGGAAAAACCCACCGCTTGGTCTCCAAAAAAATAGTAAAAATGCTATTTTGTAACTTTTAAAACACCTTTGGGGTTGAGAGCACGTATTATGAAGTAAAAAAAAAAAAAAAAAAGATGTGAACGGTAGTTAGAGAAATAGTTTAATACAGGAACGACCACCCGGCTTTAACAAGACACCCCAGAGAGCAGCCCAGTGCAGCGCTGAGGAGGGAGCCGCAGCTCGCCAGAGACCCTCCCGAGCCGCCCATGCCCGTCCTCGTCCCTCTCCCCCGGCACAGCCCTGCCTACGCTCGGTCCGGGGCACCCACAGCGCCCGGCTGCCCCCTCCCTCCGGGGCACTTCCACACCCCCTCCGCCCTCGGGGCTCCCAGGGAGCTCCCCCAGCCCAGGAGCCCCCCGGCCCGCCCTCGCAGCAGGCCTGCGGGGCGCCAGCCGACCCCGACGACACCCTTTCTCCCGCGGCCCCGGCGCTCCAGCGGCCGCCCGCGGCGCCACCGAGCCCCAGCGCTTCGGGCCTCCTTTCCCCCTCCCCGGGCAGCCCGGCACCCCCTCCTGCCGCTGCCACGCTCCTCCGCCGGGCCGCCCTCCGTACCCTCAGCGCTTCCTCCGGCCTCAGCTGCAAGGCGGAGGCGGCGGGGAGGGCCGTTACCACGTTCACGCGCCAAGCGCCGCGCCCGTTGCAGCCGTTGCCAACCGCCGCCGCTGCTCCCTCAGCCTGCGGCGCGCCACGTCAGGCGCGCTGCTGCCGCCGCCGCCGAGGCAGCCGAGGCTCTGCGCCGGCGCGGCAGCGCCGGGCTTTGTTCCGTGCGGGGCAGGCGGGGGCCGGGCTGCTGCCGGGGGCCGGGGAAGACAGCGGGCGGCCCGGCCCCTCTCCCACCCCCGGGCCCGGAAGGAGGAAGTGCTGGCGGAGCGCTGCTTCCCCGCGGTGGGGCAGCGGCTTCTCCTCAGGGTGAGGCGAGAACTTGTTGCCGGCGGCTGCTGACGGCCCCGCGCTGCCCGCCAGGTGAGTGGCCGTGGCGGAGCCGGGGGTGAGGAAGGGCCGTGCCCGGGCGGTTTCGCCGCGGTGCCCCTGAGGCTGACCCCAGCCCGCGGCTCCGGAGCCCTCCGCGGCGAGACGGCTTGCACCCCCCGCCTCGGGGGAGGGGGGGGAGGTTGCGGAGGTGGCCGGGCAGAGCCCCCCGGCCCGGCGGGGTGGGGGTCGGCGGCGGGCGGCTGGTCGGAGCGCTCCGGTTTCTGTTTCGCTCTCCCAGCGGCTGGTAACGGCGGCTGCGGTGAGGCGTGCCTAGGTGTGGGTGAGGTAACCCGTGGTGGTGTGTGTTTGTGGCTTGTGTTTGTGGGGTGCTTTCTTTTTGTAGTTGCTTTACCTGTATTATTATTATTATTACTATTATTAACGTGGACGTTTTTCGACTGGGAGTAGCGGAGAGCTTTCAAATCCCCTTCCTGAGCGGTGCGGTGGGGTAAAGGTAGGGTGGAAGACTTTCCTAACCACGTAATTTTCAGTGAAAATAGGAAATTCTGCCAGTACGGCGGAAGAAGCACCCCATCGCGGGCTTGCCCAAAGGCAGCTGTTCTGCGTCTACTTGGCTCCTGAAGGAGGGAGTGAAGGAAAAGGTGAACACTTGTGCAGGCAGCTGCGGAGTTGCTCTGTGGAGGAGCTTGCAAGTGCCGAGGGAGCCTTCGGTCGTTGCAGCGGAGAGTGATCAGAGAGATCAATTTGATCGTTAGGGGCTCTCAGGGGCAGCTATCCGTACTGAAAAACTTTTGCGTGGTCGACAATAGTTTTCATCTGATATCGTCTTCAGGCGATTCTTTTTTTTTTTTTTTTTAATGACATAAGGGAAGAACGCAAATTTATAGTTGTGTGTCAGATACTGACGAAGGTATAGCTCACTCATTGGCTCTGTGGGTGCTCCATCTTCCATCATGTGTCAAGATCCGAGTGTACTTGTATGGAGTCCTGGAGTTGGAGATAAAATTGAGTTTATCTCATGGGATTTGGTACACAGGGAGTTTCTTTTCTGTTGTAGTTCTGTCCAGTGCTGTCAGCCACAAGACTTCTTTCTCATCCTGTTGTCCCAATCACGTGATCCAAGGATTTCAAAAATTTGAGGGATGTAGTGGGAGGGGAGAAGACTTTTCATAGAGACATTTAGCAAGTTCCTAGTATATAAGAAGCTTGCACAGACTGTGGTTCTTCAGTTCTGCAAGTGTTCATAAGGATAAATTCATAGAAATGTGGAAAAGGACTCGGATTTTTTTTTCCTTCACAAATTCACAGTACCTATCTGCTTTTTCAATGAAAACTTCCATTCATGTAGTAAGCACAAGAGTTTTACTATGAGTCTAATTAGTTGTTAAAGATTGAAATTCTGATTATACCTGCTTTATATGCCTCCAAGTAGGGCAATCGGAGAAATACTGTAGTCAGATTAATTGCAATAATGCTCAGCTGGATGTTTTTATTAAACATAATAGCATATGGCATCTAAATAATATTTCAAGAATACTATTCGTATTCGCAGTAGCTTGTGAACTGTTACAACTTAACTATTAATATGCCTTTTTCTACTTGAAAAGGAGTGATAGTAGATTTTCCCGGTGTTTTCCTGATGATACTGTACTGCCCAGCCAAGCTGGACTAGTGGGTCATAAACAGTGTAAGTAAACTCATATAACAATAGTATGAAAGTCTCTTTATCAAGACAGAAAGTAAAAAGAAACCTAAATTTTTTAGCTTTCTGCAGTTTGTAGTATGAGCTTGCTTGAAACATCACTCTATTTTCCACTAATGCAGCTGCTTTGGTAATTTTTCTGACTTTAAAACCAAAATTCAGAAGCTATTTTAGAGGTCTTTTCCTTGTACTTGTAAGTTATGTTCTGATTCTGCTTTGACTTTTTTTTTTTTTTAGACACTGAAGAAATATGGATGTGAAGAGTAGAAATTACTTACTTAAGAATCGCCAAGCGCTGGAAAAAGACATCAAGACTTCTTATATTATGGATCATATGATTTCTGATGAAGTACTGACGTTACAGGACGAAGAGAAAGTGAAACAACAGGTAGAATTGTCTCACTGTTTTTTATCTTCCTGGTCTGCTCACATGTTTTATTGTTCTTTTTACAAATAATACTTCCTGTCTGTCTCATTCCTGGATTCAGTAAATTCTTAAGTATATGCCTAGCATGCAGTTTTTATCACACTTCGTAAGGCTGGGTTAAGGGCATGGTCAAGTTGAAGGCTATTTCACAGTTGAAGGCTATAAAAGAAGTCAATAATTGATAGAGTGATCAATTAGTTGATTTCTAAGGTCTCTTCATTTTTTATAACATCTTTTTTAATGTTTTTTCTAGAATACACAGAAGGAGCGAGCAGCTATGCTAATAAACATTATTCTTACAAAAGATAATAATTCATATAGATCCTTTTATAATGCACTGCTTAATGAAGGGTACAGAGATCTTGCTGCGCTTCTTCAGGATGGCATCCCTGCCATCTCCTCTGGTAATGGAAAGAGTTCAATGGATGGAATGACTTCATACGGTCAGTATAACTACAGCAATCCCTGTGCTTGAATGTAAAGACAAGTTGTATTTTTTATTCCTTACTGAGTGATTATCCATAATACTTGTTCCAATGAAAAAGGAGTAGTTGGTGCATTCATTTGTTTTGGTAGTGTAGTAGTCAGTATTTCTGTATTTCATACATTTAATATGGCAGGAGAGTTATAACAATTACAACTTTTGTAGGGCATCTTGAAAATGTTCATATTTAGTAATGTTTATTTTAAAAGACAGGAAACCTGAAGCTCGCACAGATTTCTCTAAACTGTAACATTTTTGTTGTATGTGAAAGAAAGACTCTTATTTGTATATATTAAAGAAGTTGAATCTAACGTAAAAAGTTGTTGCCTCCAAAATTCTGACATATCTCTTGAAGAGTAATCTGTAATCTCTCAGCCTACATTCCAATAGTTGATCTGGTTATTAGGTTGCTTAATTCTCTTCACCAGATCTTTTAGTTACCCAACATAAGTTCTTAACTTTCACCTACATTGTCATCAGCATCATCTTTGATTGACATGAAATAAATTGGTAGTTTCTAAGGGAAGAACCTTCTAACTCCATATGACTAAATGCTGTATTTACTGTCACTCTACATTTTAAGAAGTGTCATAGACACATGGAATTTTGATTACTTGAGTAAGATTTCCCAAAGCTCATCAGTATAATACGGCACCGCATATGGCCACTTTGTGGCCAGCAGTGAACAGATAAAGTGCACATTGCCTTTCCTGCTGTGCTTTACCTGCTCTATTGCAAGTCGTGCTGTCTTAGCTCAAATCAAAGGAAGTCTTGCTTGGACCACAATGCTGTGCTGTTAGCTACAAAGTAAAAGCCTTACAGAGCATGCTTTCTTTTCTGCTGCATCCATTGGGGCAGTAACTTCTGGCTGAGAAAGTGACTTGACAGTTGGGTATAGTAATGTTGAGCTCTGGTGCGTTTGCCACAATTTCTAGTGGAGCTGTTAATTATCTTTTTACTTCTAGAGATTGATGTAACTAGCTTGCAGAAAATGTAGTTATTAAGTGGGACACTATTTTAGGTGGGAAGCTAGTTACCTGTTAAGTAATTTATTTCCAAAAAGCAGTATTTTTTCAGTATTTGGTGTTATGAGTCTAGTAGTTTTTAGAGCATTTGTATGGGCCACAAGTTTGGGGGGGAAGCCCACTAGTTATTTGGGGCGGGGAGTTGTTTGGTTTGGTTTGAAGAGGCATCACATTTAGAAATTACTTTTTATTTTCATGTTTCTTGTTTTTAACTTTAGTTAAGACAACTCTCTGCGAAGGAGGTGTACCACAGAGACCAGTTGTGTTTGTCACTCGGCCAAAACTGGTAGATGCTATTAAACAGAAACTGTGCTGCTTGGGAAATGATCCAGGCTGGGTCACAGTTTATGGAATGGCAGGTTGCGGGAAGACTGTTTTAACAGCAGAAGCTTTAAGGGATCATCAGCTCTTGGAAGGTACTTTTAGAAAAACGTCTCTGTTTTTATAAGAATTACTATAGGTATATGCATATTGGACATATATGGCAAAGAATCTTATGTCATCTTGAAAGCAATTTAGGATTTAGGTTTCTAAATTCCTTAGGTGCTTCTGAAGGATTGGCTTGCAACTTACAGCTTTCATAACCATTTAGTGCTCTAGGACCAGTATATATATAAAATATTAGTAAATATTTTACTAATTTATGGGATAAAATTTTGAATAGCTTTTCACCTTGGAATCTGCTTTGCTTTATGAGAG
Organism: Pelecanus crispus; assembly: GCF_030463565.1. Classification (NCBI taxonomy): domain Eukaryota; kingdom Metazoa; phylum Chordata; class Aves; order Pelecaniformes; family Pelecanidae; genus Pelecanus; species Pelecanus crispus. The sequence continues at coordinate 53,921,969 of NC_134643.1, forward strand.
TAGATACATCCTTAATTAACTTGAAATTGTTATTTATGTTAGTGCAAAATAATCATATTTGGTTTATATTCCTTTTGGGCATTTCTTGTTAAGTCCTTAGATTCTTCCCCTTGCTGTGTGAGTTTAAAAAAAATCTTACTCTAACTTTTGTATATATTTTAATAATGGCAGGCATTTGTGGAGTGATGACACTAGTATCGCTTTAGCTTAAAGCAGATCATAAATGAAACCATTTAATGATTTTCCCTCCTCCCAGGGCACTTGGAGGCTAAAGTGGGAGTCAGGCATTAGAAAACATGATGTAGGGATAGAAACTACAGCATCCTCTCTTGCAGCTGACTCTTCTAGATGCCTTCTTGTTCACTGTTTTGGGATAATTTTCACATCCCAGACTCTGAACTCCTGCAGTAGTACAGGGTGAAAAAAGTAAATGCTAAGTCAGACTAGCAGGAAGAAGCATGCAGAAGGGGTTGTCGAGGGACAGGAAGGAAGGCAGGTAGAGGGGAGGGGCAACAGCATCAGTGGCAGTGTGAATTCTCTGTGGGAACTTGCCCTGCAGAGCCTGTTTCTTTAAAAATAAAAAACAGTGGTCTTATAGAACCATCCTTCTGCGTTAATGGTAGAGTTGCAAGGTTGGCTTGCAATAGACTTTACAGTTTTATATTTTAATTGAAATTGAGTTATTGATTGCTATTGTAAGCTGTTATTATTTATGTCTCATTTTAAATGTATAGCATAATTAATATTGCTTTTTGTGTTAGATTACTTCCCAGGAGGAGTTCACTGGATCTCTGTTGGAAAACAAGACAAAGCAGGGCTCCTAATAAAACTTCAGAATCTCTGTAGTAGATTAGAACATGACTGCACTCTTTCACAAAGGCCACCACTTAACATTGAGGAGGCTAAAGATCGTCTTCGTGTGCTGATGCTACGCAAATATCCCAGGTGATGTCAGTAAAATGAAACACAATTCTTTTAACTGATAAAACTTCGCAGAGTAATTTTGGTCTAATCGCCTAAGGTGTCTGTGTTGTGGTTACGTGTCTCTGGTGTGTAATTTTGTTGTTGGTTTTTTTTTTTCCCTAAAACCAACTTTCTAACTCTTCCACTTTTTGCTTTCCCTTTTTCTGTTTTACTGTAGATAATTGGGAAGGGTTATTCAAGGTGAAGCTAACAATACTTCTAGAATTTTAATTCATGTGTAGAGGTTCCTGTTAAAATTTTCTAAATTACTGACTTGCATATGATAAAAGAATAAATAAGTTCAGATAACTGTACAAAAGCTGAAGGGTAAGCTAGAGACAGGTGTATAATATACATAGTATAAATCTGTCCCTGTTTACATGTTTTTTTTTCAATGGAGTAACTTAAGGGATGCATTGAAGGCTTGTCGTGGATATGAATATATTTAGTAGGCTAATAAGGGTTCTTCTAACAAAATATGTTAACTAGCTGTGCAGGAGTCACATTCACTTGAAAAATTATTAGTTGTTGAATAAGGAAGGTTGGGAATGAACAGTTGGAAATAAGAATTGCTCTAACTTTCAGTGTTCTCATTATGTGTCTAGAATGTTTCACTGATGTGTGAGGATCACACAGCAGTAAAAGGATGTGTATCACTGCAGAAATTTTTTCCTTTCTGGAATAGCTGATGTCTTTTTAAAGTGTTTGGTCTCGAGCTTTATCAAAGTGAAAGCAAGTTTTCATGATATCAGTTATTGCCAATAAACCAATTGCTTTCAGGCTTCAGGAAGAGCGACTTGATTTAATCAAGCAGTGTCTCAGTCACTGCGCAGCTTTTTTCATCTTTGAGCAATAGTTTTTGTTATTTGTTGAGGATTTTGTTACTCTCCGGGAAAATCTGTACTAAACTAAACAAGCCTGCACCTGAGTGAGATACCTCAGGAATAATACTCCAACCTTGTGATCTTTATAGATGACACAGAGTAGTAGAATACTGGTGGTTTTGTACAGGGGAAGAAAAAAATCTTTCTTGCAAAGAAAAGATTTGAAAAACACTGCCAGGTCCTTCATGAGAAATCTTTCATTTTTTGTGGAAGTCTTATGTGAAAAGTGCAAACAAGACACTTTCAACTGAAAGTGCAGGTTTCCCTGAAGTAAGTTAAGTGGTTGTCTCCATTGACACAATTCTTGTTATTTTTTTTTCATTAACAAACAAAACAAAATTTTTTGATTTTTGGATGTTTAACTGTGTGCTATTTTCTTGTAAGATGTATCCCTATGGTATTGTGAACTGTTCCAGAAGTTGGCAGCTACTGTATAGCCAAGTAACTTGACAGCCTAACATGGTTAATATGCTGTGCTACGCTATATTGTTTGTAGTGCACAAAGTGAATCATTTAAGAGGTACTCACTGTGTTTTGTCAAAAGAGCACCTTTGCTGAGGAAACTAAGGGGAAAAGAGAAAATACCAGCTTTGGAAACAATTAGGCACTTGGTTTTGTTTGAGGGCAATTCACCAGCTGTGGCAGTGTCTTCCTTATACACTGCCACATATGACCTGGTGACCTGCCTAGTGAATGGGGGAAAGGCTGTGGATGTCATCCACCTGGACTTCAGTAAAGCCTTTGACACTGTCTCCCACAGCATTCTCTTAAGGAAGCTTGTGGCTTATGTCTTGGACGGGTGTACTCTTTGCTGGGTAAAAAACTGGCTGGGTGGCTGAGCCTGGAGAGTTGTGGTGAATGGAGTTAAATCCAGTTGGTGACCAATCACAAGCAGTGTGCCCCAGGGCTCTGTTTTGGGGCCAGTCTTGTTTAATATCTTTATCAACAATCTGGATGAGGGGATTGAGTGTGCACTCAGTAAGTTTGCAGATGACACCAAACTGGGTGGGAGTGTCAGTCTGCTCGAGGGTAGGGTGGCCCTGCAGAGGGATCTAGACAGGCTGGATCAATGGGCTGAGACTGGTTGTATGAGATTCAACAAGGCCAAGTGCCGGGTCCTGCACTTGGGTCACAACAACCCCATGCAACGCTACAGGCTTGGGGATGAGTGGCTGGAAAGCTGCCTGGCCGAAAAGGACCTGGGGGTGTTGGTAGACAGCTGGCTGAACATGAGCCAGCAGTGTGCCCAGGTGGCCAAGAAGGCCAACAGCATCCTGGCTTGTATCAGAAATAGTGTGGCCAGCAGGAGCAGTGTACTCGGCACTGGTGAGGCCACACCTGGAATACCATGTCCAGTTTTGGGCCCCTCACTACAAGAAAGACATTGAGGTGCTGGAGTGTGTCCAGAGAAGGGCAACGAAGCTGGTGAAGGGTCTGGAGCACAGGCCTTATGAGGAGCGGCTGAGGGAACTGGGGTGGTTTAGTCTGGAGAAGAGGAGGCTGAGGGGAGACCTTATCACTCTCTACAGCTACCTGAAAGGAGGTTGTAGTGAGGTGGGTGTTGGTCTCTTCTCCCAAGTAGTTTGCGGTAGGACAAGAAGAAATGGCCTCAAGTTGTGCCAGGGGAGGTTTAGAATGGATATCAGGAAAAATGTCTTCACGGAAAGAGTAGTCAAGCATTGGAACAGGCTGCCCAGAGAGGTGGTGGAGTCACCATCCCTGGAAGTGTTCAAAAAATGGGTAGATGTGGCGCTTTGGGACATGGTTTAGTGGGCATGGTGGTGTTGGGTTGATGGTTGGAATGATGATATTAGAGATCCTTTCCAACCTTAATGATTCCTAGTTTTCATTTTCATTAAAAAATAATGCAGCCACCAAGCCAGGAAACATGAAATTACTCCTCTACCCTTAATTGGTTTAGTGGTGGTCTTGGTCGTGTTAGGTTAATGGTTGGAGTGGATGATCTTAAGGGTCTTTTCCAACCTGAACGATTCTATGATTTGGTATTTCATGTAAAATCCTGTTGACCTGGCAATGTTCATTAATCTGTTTCAGGATAAAGTAACAGATGGTAGATAGGAGTATTGCAGAGAATGACTGCACATCAAGGAAAAGGGAAGAGAATTGATTATAAAACTTTTCTAGTCTGACTGCTTTTTGCCATTTCAAAACCACATTAATGTGATCACACGGTTCATCTTAGTCCTTTTATCCTTTCCCTTCTCCTCTATCCAAAACACTTTAAGCATATTGCCAAAATTGACTCTAAAGGTAGGAACTTTGTATCTTTGAAAATTCTGTAAGTTTAAGAAAAATGACAACTGGATAAAGGAGAGAAATCCAAGTAGGTGCCTTCAGTGGCAAAAAGGACTATACAGAATGAATTGAAGGGAAACATATTTTGTTGTCTTGCTAATTGGCCAGCTTGGATACATGAGCTGGGAACAGGCTACAGCTTGTGCTGCATCCTGCCCAGTTAGGTATATGTGAGAATGTTGTAAGAACAAACTGAAGTCTTGCTGATGATGGGTTATCTGGGAAATCATAGCGGTCATGGGAGGAGGTAGGGGGGAATGTACTGGAGAGTGAGGTTCATATGGTGCAAGTGTATTGGAAACGAAGCTTCAGTAGTTCTGCAGCTTGTGGAGCTTGCTCTTCAATGGAATTCTCTTTGGTGACAAAAAGTCATTTCAGCAATTTCTGGATTCAGATAGTTAACCCAGTACATTTCTTGGGAATAAAGTATTAGTCAAAAGATTCAAATTGTGGATCCAGTATGTTTCTTGGGATTAAAGTACTGGTCAAATGAAAACTTCCAGAGCAAAATAGCATTATGTATTTTATTGGGTTATGGTTGAAGAAATTGAAGCTATGATATTCTTTAAAGTAAGAAATTTTAGATTTAAATCTCCTGTGATTGTTATCACAGTGGTTTGTTTTGTTTTGTGGGTTTTTTTTTTTAATAATCCTAGTTAGGATTTAAGGTTTTTTGCTGTGGTTGGGGAAGAAAGTCACTGCTACCAAAAGAGTGGGAGGACTCTGAAGTTCTCAGATTAATTAAAAACAAAATCAGGCTGTAATTCATGCTGCCCAACATATTTTCAAGTGTGAAAGTACCACAAAATTAGTCATTTATGGCTATGATGGTATTCTTGAAAACCCTCTGATTTATCAAATGGGTGTTAATAGAGGAATTGTATAAAAATGAAATATGGGTATCCAATACTTACATGCAACTTTGAAAATGTGGTATAATGTGTATGTACTTGTTTATGAAGCATAAAATCCTTATTTATAGGCATTGATGGCGTAAGCGTCGTTTAGCTGAAGAAAAATGCAACATCTTGGCATGCTTCAGTGGGAATTAGACAATTTAACCAATGATTAGTGTAGCTGAAAACTCCATCCCTTTAAAAAAAAAAAAAAAAAGAGTAGTAAATCTAAACAATTTACAGGATTGGATTTCAATAACTTTCTTTCCTCCACAAAACACACAGAATACAACAACTGGTATTTCTTTTCATAAATCTGCTTGCCAGCTAATCTTTCTGACTTCTTGCTCCCTTGGAACCAACCTTTTAAGAACAGTTTTCAGTAACTTCTTTTTCAGATATAGGTAGGTGTAGGGAAGTCTACTATGCATTATTCTGGTGAGATTCCACGTAGTAACCTACAAACATGACTAGCCGTAGGATTTAAATATGTAGTCACTATAAAAAGTTGTTTATGTAAGAAGAGCCTCATCATCCAAGACAATTCCTTCACAGAGGGTTAGTCTCATATAGGTTTCTGAAGATACAAGGACAAAACTGAAAACTCTCAAGTCAAAAGGAAACTGAAATGATTTCTCCCACAAAGCTTATCACTAGCCTGTGTCAAGTAGAGTAGTCCTATACACCCTTTTTCTTCATTTATGGTAGCTGATGATGTGAAAAACAGCGTAAATATTTCTGGTTTTCCTGGCATCTACTAATGGAAATATTTCTCAAAACTTTATTGTTTACACTTCAATTGTAGCTATAAAGCAATAAATGGTAAAAACTTATTTTTTGGAGATATTAGCTTTCTTGCGCAGTGTTTAATGCCCTCTTAAGATATTTTACATACTAATATAAAAAATTGTGCAGTGCTACATTGTACATTCTGAAAATGTTCTTTCATTGTTAAAGTGAAATACTGTGTTTTAGCACTAATAGTTGATCTGAAATCTACAATATTTCTTCTTGCACTAGATCTCTTTTGATCCTGGATGACATTTGGGATTCCTGGGTATTAAAAGCATTTGATAATCAGTGTCAGGTTCTTATCACCAGCAGGGACAGGAGTGTAACAGATGCTGTGGCTGGTAAGGAACAGTTTCCTCTCCTGCACCACAGATTGTGTGTGTATATGCATGCAATTTGTTCTTGTGAACTTTTAAAAGAATCTGATAGAATCTATGTCTATTGTGCACAGTGGGAAAGTTTTAGAATTCTTCTCTGTAAGACTTCATGCTCTTTGTGAAATAGATGTTATATGTTACCCTGAAAGTTATATGTCTACATTGAAGAGTGCAATGATTGTCAACAGGATAAATTAACCTGTGTGACACTGCTGCTGTTAGACTGATCATCTCTATGCTATTAAGCAGTCACTGCTAGGACATGCCCATAATGCATTTGTAATGTCTCTCTAATGCAAACTAGATTCTGATAAGTAGAATTTATACTCTTCTTAGTACTAAGCATATAAAATACTGTGCATAAAATTGTGAGCCAGGTCCTTTGCTCCAGATGTTGCTTGGAAAATACTCTCAATTTCCATAGAATTTTTTACATTCTTTTAAATTTTTTCCCTGTTTCTATGTCTAGGCAATAAATATGAGGTTCATGTGGAAAGTGGACTAGCACATGAGAAAGGACTGGAGATTTTATCCTTATTTGTGAATACGAAAATATCAGAACTGCCAGAACAAGCTAACTGCCTTGTAAGGGAATGCAAAGGTATACTTGCCACTCTTTAACATACCATTTAACACCAAATGTATTTTTTTTACTTCTAGGTTTTGACCCAGAAAGAGGAGGGAGGATTCTTTAATACTGTATGCCTTAAGTCAAACACAAATGTTTGTTAAATGCTTTTTGTTGTTTTTAGACAAAATAGAAGCATCTCATGTTGATTTTTGAGTAGTTTTCTTCAGTGTATCTTCCCCTGCCCCCTTATTACACTTACGTTTGGTGAGTTTGCCAGTGTCTGCATGGATGATGTGTTTTGTTTGTCTGTTCTCACCTTAAGAATTTAATCAATGTACTGGAAAAATTACCTGATTTATTCAACCACTTGACTAAACTATTGGATTGTGTTCCTTGAAAACTAAGATTAATTTAACCTTCTCCTTCAGGTTCTCCTCTTGTGATATCCTTGATCGGTGCATTGTTACGAGACTTCCCTAGTCGTTGGGAATACTATCTCAAACAGCTGCAGAATAAGCAGTTTAAAAGAATAAGAAAATCTTCTTCTTATGATTATGAAGCTCTTGATGAAGCAATGTCCATAAGTGTTGAACAACTGAATGACAATTGTAAGGACTACTATAAAGACCTCTCTATCCTCCCAAAAGATGTTAAAGTACCTACTAAGGTAATAACAGCAATGCAGAAGTCTCATAGTTTTTAGTGACATACAAACAATAACTTCAAAGAATTCATAAACTTTATAATTGTTGTGTATAACTTATGTTGTATGTAACTTAATAGTAATTGCTAGATTGGGTGGGTCGGGTCCATTATTGCATCATGACTTTTATTGTCAGTAGTGAAACTAAAAAATTGTAACTGAATAAATGTATTCATATTGTTAGATTACTGTGCATTCCGTATATCATTCTTTAATTAGATTGTAATTGAGCTTTCTGAAGGCTTAAAAACTGTTATGTGAAATTTGTCTCCTTTAAGGAAAAGATATGATCACCATAAATCAGCACAAATAGACAAAAGTTGGGGTTCAAAAAAACGGGTAGATGTGGCACTTTGGGACATGGTTTACTCTAGTCTACCCTTGATTGGCTTAGAGTAGACTTGGTAGTGTAGGTTGGACTGGATGATCTTAAAGGTCTTTTCCAACCTAAACGATTCTATGATTCTATAACTTCTATTGTCTGTCCTGTAGTTTGGTATGGAAGAATTGGTAATTTACTGAATTTATTACCATTTGCAATATGTCTATATTTGTTAGCATGTGGTTTGTTTGTCAGTTAATTGGTAGCCTTTTATGATATTCGTACAAGTCATATTATCCCTTAGTTCTGATTCTTTTCTGTCTTAATGTGCTTTTTTAGGTTCTCTGTATTCTTTGGGATATGGAAACAGAAGAAGTTGAAGATATACTACAGGAATTTGTTAACAAATCGCTATTGTTCTGTGATCGTAATGGGAAGTCATTCCATTATTATTTACATGATCTTCAACTTGACTTTCTTATAGAGAAGAATCGTAACCAGCTTCAGGTAGGGTATTGACTTACCTACTTTTAAATTTATTCTCCAAAGCTGGGCATTCTTCAGAAAATATTCCTCTGTTAAATAGCGTCCAGAGTAGCTTCACAGAATAGGTTCACAATGTAGTTAAACTTAATGCTGACTAATTAAAACCACTTATTTTCAACTTGAAACTGTGGAGTGATTTCATGATGGTTCCATTTGGAGCTAAGAAACTAAACTGAATGAAGACTCTGTATCTGTTATTTCTCTGTCAAAGACATTTTGAGTGGGAGATGGCATGTTCCACTAATGATTCCAGAGGCATTAAGACCCTACCAGAATAGGAAGTTTCTTTAATACAGAGAAGTGCTTTTTACTCTTTTTTTTTTTTTTTTTCCAATTTAAGCAATGCTTGCAGGCAGAAGACCTATGAGGTGGGCCCAATAAATTTATCAGTTCTGAAGGACCAGGCAGAAAGAGTAGATATGAAAAGGCAATTTTTTAGACTTGCTTTAGGTATACATATGTAAGAGTCTTTTTTTTGTTGGCTACTCACATTTAATGTGAAGAGTGCTTTGATGGCTGTTCTCAACCTAAGAAGGTGGTTAACAGCTTGCTTTTCTGTCTTAATATCCAGAGAATGTATCTGGAGAAGTATTAAGCAATAAATTAGGTTAAGTGTATGGTGTTGGAAGGTAAGCTTTTCTTATTTCTTTTGTTGACATATAATGATTGAGAAATAATAATATTCCTCAATACTATGTGCAATATAATATTAATAATAATTCCTCAATACTGAAACCAGTCCATACCTTGGTATAGTATTATCTGAAAGTGTGTTTTGATTCACATTGCAGGAGCTACATAAAAACATAGTAAATCAGTACAAGAAATACTACAAACTTAATACGCCTGTTCCGTCTCAGGAGGATTGCATGTACTGGTATAACTTCCTAGCATATCACATGGCTGGTGCCAACATGCAGAAGGTGAGTTCTGAGTAGTGTCGTCTGTTTCCCTTCTTGACCCACCCTTACCCCTGCCTTTCTCCCCAGGCCTTTTCCCCACTTGAACTTCTCTTCTCCCAGACTTTTGTGCAGATAGGTAAACACTCAACATAGAGTCCTTTAGGGACTCCACTGATAATCATTGTCTGTTATGAAAACTACTTTATTTCTACCCTTTGTGTCTTGTCCTTTCAACCAGTTCTTGAGAAGATTTCTTATTTTTTATCATAACAGCTTGTGTTTTTCTTTTCCTTTTGAAGAAGCTTTGATAAGAAATCTTCTCTAAACGTTCTTGAAAACCCAGGCTCGCTTATATTGTATGATAATACAAGTAAATTGATTTCTTCAGAGAATTCGATTGGATTAGTTACTTTTTTCTACAGAAGTCTTGTTATTTTTTTCCTCTTATGTCATACTGATTTATGTATAAAAGTTCATTCTCTGTATTACCATATTTCAACAGCCAACTCTCTAGCAAGAGTTAGATGGGCAAACCTCTTGTTCCCAGGATTGCCTTGGTGCCTTTAAAAAATTGCTGTCACTTTTGCCACCTGCCGTTCTTTAGGTACTGAGCTAGTATAAGACACAAATCATGCAGCAAGATTAATGCTTCAGTAGTTTCACTTGAATGTCTTTAGAATTCTTGCCTTGAATAGCATTTCATCCTGGTTGCTAATTGCTTTATTTCATATGTACTCAAACCTTTTCAGTTGAACCTCTTTTGAGATTGTTCATCTGACTCATCATATAAAATACACTTTGTGTACTTGTACAAACCTTCATAATTAATGTGGGCTACAAATCCAGGTTTTTTGGATCATACTTACTTCATTATCTCAGTCTCTTTAATTTCAATGTATTGGAAAAATTATTTTATTATTAGCCTTTCTACATTTTGTAGAATTAGCTTCTCAGAGTTCTTTAGCCATCTCATTATGACTGTGTGTCTCCCAGAGTTTACACTCCTTATGTTACTTATTTCTCATTATTTAGACATGATCTCTATTTGTTGGAAGGCTAATAAAGATGGGGGCTATTCTTTTTCTTTGTTTAACCGTGATAATCTTGTAATCCTTGCTGATTTTAAATTGGAATACGTTTTGAGCCTGTGCAGTATTGTCTCTAAGTGGTTTTTCTGATCCTAGAAGGTATGTTTTTTTAACAAGAAGGGCTTTTTAAAGTACATTAATAGCAAGAGGAGGTCTAAAGAAAACATTGGACCAATACTTGTGGAAGATGGCCATCTTGACTAATAGGGATGAAGAAAGAGCAGAGGCATTCAATGTTTTTTTTGCCTCAGTCTTTCATAGTACTGACAGACCTTGGGCTGCCCAGTCCCCTGAGTCAGAGAACTGTGAGCATGGGAACAATGACTTTCTATTTGTGGACACTGAAATTGTAAGGGACCAGCTGTATCAGCTGAATTTTCACAAGTCCATGGGCCCTGATGGGATTCATCCCAAAGTACTGAAGGAGCTAGCGGATGTTATGGCAGGACCCATCTTGATCATATAGTAAACATCCTGGGAGTCTGGGGAGGTCTCCGCTGACTGAAAGCTAGCCAATGTTATTCCAGTTTATCAGAGGGGCGTGGGGGAAGACTCAGGGAGCTACAGACCTGTTAGTCTAACCTCAGTTCCTGGAAAAATTATGGAGAAGATTATATTGGGTACTACTGAAAGGCATTTAAAGAATAATGCAATCATCAGGCATAGTCAACATGGGTTCACAAAGGGAAAGTCCTGTTTAACTAATTTGCTATCCTTCTATGATAAGGTCACCTGCCTCGTGGATGAAGGGAAGGTGGTAGATGTAGTTTTTCTGGACTTCACTAAGGCTTTTGATACTGTCCCTCACAGCATCGTTCTGGACAAGTTGTCCAACTGTGGGATGAGTGGGTTCACGGTGCGCTGGGTGAAGAACTGACTGAACAGTAGGGCTCAAAGGTTGTAGTGAACGGGGCTACATCTGGCTGGTGACCGGTCACCAGCAGTGTTCCTCAGGGTTCAATTCTAGGGCCAGTTCTGTTCAATATATTTATCAACGATCTGGATGCAGGAGTTGAATGCACTGTTAGCAAGTTTGCTGATGATACCAAAGTGGGTGGTGCTGTTGACTCTCTTGAGGGACAAGAGGCCTTGCAGAGGGATCTAGATAGATTGGAGCATTGGGCAATGATTAATGGGATGAAATTTAACAAGTTCAAATGCCAGATTCTGCACCTAGGACAGAGTAATGTTGGGCACAAGTAGAAACTGGGGAGAGGAGTGGCTGGAGAGCAGCCCTGCAGAAAGGGATCTGGGGGTGCTGGTCTACAGCAGGCTCTGTGTGGGTCAGTGGTGTGCCCTGGCAGCTGAGAGGGCAAACAGCATCCTGGGGTGCATCAAACACAGTATAACCAGCCGGTCAAGAGGGGGATCATCCCGCTGTGTTTGGCATTGGGGTGGCCTTACCTTGAGTACTGCCTGCAGTTCTGGGCCCCACAATTTAAGAAGGATGTGAAGGTCCTTGCATGTGTCCAGAGCAGGGCAACAAAGCTGGTGGCAGGGCTGGAAGGAATGTCCTATGAGGAGCAGCTAGGGACTTTGGGCTTGTCTAGTTTGGAGAAAAGGAGGCTGAGGGGCGACCTCATTGCTCTCAACAGCTTCATGAGGAGGGGAAGCGGAGAGGGAGGTGCCGATCTCTTCTCCCTGGTATCCAATGACAAGACGCGTGGGAATGATTCACAGCTGTGCCAGGGGAGGCTTAGACTGGACATTAGGAAGCATTTCTTTACCGAGAGGGTGGTCAAACACTGGAACAGGCTTCCTAGAGAGGTGCTCGATGCCTGTCAGCGTTTGAGGCATTTGGACAATGCCCTTAACATGCTTTAGCTTTTGGTCAGCGCCGAATTGGTCAGGCAGTTGGACTAGATGATCATTGTAGGTCCCTTCCAACTGAAATAGTATATTCTATTCTAATAATTCTATTTGCAGTTTCTGATTGCCTTTTAAGTACTTTCTCATTTTTAAATTAAATGCAGCTGTAACAGATTTTTTGCTTTCATTCAAATGCAGCATCTGTTAGGAAGACAACAGATCACTATTAGCAGTGTGATTTTTGCCAGACTGGACTAGAAGAAGCTTTTTCAGAGTTGTATCTTAAACCAGGTCTTGTGTACTCCAAGTCAAGATTTGCTTTGTACCCCTATCCCTTCTCTGATTAGCTGTATCAAAGAGAAGTCATAGAATCATAGAATCGTTTAGGTTGGAAAAGACCCTTAAGATCATCCAGTCCAACCATTAACCTACACTACCAAATCCTCACTAAACCAGTCAAGGGTAGACTAGACTAAACCATGTCCCAAGTGCCACATCTACCCATTTTTTGAACACTTCCAGGGATGGTGACTCCACCACCTCTCTGGGCAGCCTGTTCCAATGCTTGACTACCCTTTCCGTGAAGAAATTTTTCCTAATTTCTGGCCTAAACCAGAAAGGCACAGCTTGAGCCCATTTCCTCTCGTCCCATCGCTAACTACATGGGAGAAGAGACCAGCATCCACCTCACTACAACCTCCTTTCAGGTAGTTGTAGAGAGCGATAAGGTCTCCCCTCAGCCCCCTCTTCTCCAGGCTAAACAACCCCAGTTCCCTCAGCTGGTCCTCATAAGGCCTGTGCTCCAGACCCTTCACCAGCTTTGTTGCCCTTCTCTGAACACGCTCCAGCAGTCCTTTGCATTAAAACCACAAGCTTAGCTTTCTATATTAGTGTCCTGGTTTCGGCTGGGATAGAGTTAATTTTCTTCCTAGTAGCAGGCATAGTGCTGTGTTTTGGATTTAGTAGGAGAAGAATGTTGATAACACGCTGATGTTTTTAGTTGTTGCTGAGTACTGCTTGTGCTAGTCAAGGACTTTTCAGCTTCCCATGCTCTGCCAGGTGCACAAGAAACTGGGAGGGGGCACAGCCAGAATAGTTGATCCAAACTGACCAAAGGGCTATTCCATACCATATGATGTCATGCTCAGTATAGAAACTGGGGGGGGTTGGCCGGGGAGCAGCGATCGCTGCTCGGGAACTGGCTGGGTATTGGGCGGCAGGTGGTGAGCAATTGCATTGTGCATCACTTGCTTTGTATATTATTATTATTATTATTATTATTATTATTATAATATTGTTATTATTATTATTTTACTTTATTTCAATTATTAAACTGTTCTTATCTCAACCCAGGAGTGTTTCTCACTCTTACTCTTCCGATTCTCTCCCCCGTCCCATCGGGGTAGGGGGAGTGAGCGAGTGGCTGCATGATGCTTAGTTGCTGGCTGGGGCTAAACCACGACAATTAGGAATTTTCATACTTGATGGAGTAAGATGCACGAAACGGGAAATTGCCTAAGTTTTTAACTGGAGACAATTGTACCAAAGCATATTAAATACCTAACGTATTTATATTTATTCCTGTGCTTTTCTTTTTTGCCTTAAGTATTCTGTTGTGGAACTCATGCTCTGAACTTAAATTTGTATTTTTTTGTAGGAACTCCATGATCTTATGTTTTCTCTAGATTGGATTAAAGCTAAAACAGAATTGGTAGGGCCTGCTCATCTGATTCATGAATATGTAGAATATAGTTCAATCCTGGATCAGAAGGTATGATACTAGAAGGTAAACGATCAGTCTGTTCCAAATATGTTTTTCCATGTTTAATTGCATTTTGTTGGATGTATGCATATATGAGAGGTATATAGAAAGCTTAAAAAACTGAAACATAAAAACAGTGCTAAGTTTAACTTGGAGAAGAGAAAAATGAAGAAAACTTAGTTTTCAGTTTTAGTTGTAACTTCACTGTGTGCCCAAGTAATTGACCATGGAACTCAATTAACTAAGGTGAACAACAATAAATAATGGGGGGTATGTGTGGTACTCTGCTTTTGAGGAGGAGTAGAATTTTGTTGGCTGCTTGGAATAGTCTTTCTGATATTTCACACTGACTGCTTATTGAGTAAATCACTGTTGCCAACATCCTTTATTTGAAAAATATGGATAATATGCTTTCCTGAATAGGATAATGAAATACTTTAGTCTGTCATATGTGCTTGCTAGTAGAACTAAGCAGAAAAATACAACTAAGTGCTTCTGTAAGAATATTAGCTGTATAGAAAACTAAAAATCAAAAGGCGCTTAGGAAGTAAATCCACTTTCTATGTTACCAAATATTATCTGCTCTGTACATAGAATAGCACAGTACGTGAGAACTTCCAGGAATTTCTGTCTTTAAATGGGCACCTTCTTGGACGGCAGCCGTTTCCTGATGTTATACAGCTGGGTCTTTGCCAGCCAGAGACATCAGAGGTGTATCAACAAGCCAAGCTACATGCTCAAAGAGAAACAGGAGCATTTTATTTGGAATGGATGTAAGTAGCTGCAGCCCATCTGCCTATCCCTTGATCCAAGACAATAATTTAATGTACAACTAAATACAATGTATGTCTAATATAAGGACCTTTTTAAGAACTGCTGTGTTTTTTCTGGGAAACGAAAGTGAAAAAATTTTCAGGAACCTGTGGGAGGAGGGGAACTCTGGATATGTAAGGCCACGAATTAGTAATAATGACATAGAAATAAATAGAGGAATGTATTTACTTGTGTACTCAATTTTTTTTTTTTAAGTTAGAATTGTAGTGCAAGTGTTGGGTATGTAACAGCATGTTTTTAGGTTTTGTAGTAAAATGTAAGCTTTAAAAAGGAGAGCATTTGTGTTAAATTGCGAAGTTTTTGAAAGTAGCAAGGGAAATGCTAAAAGGCTTTGTAATCTCTACCCGATCTTGAAATTTCTCCTATTTACATAATTTTTTTGCTGTTTTCATATTTTTGGAAGTTGTTTAATGAAAAAGTATACATATCTAAATATTTTTCCAGCATGGTCACTTTGCCATGTAACCGTGTCTGTTAGATTCTTTTGTTTGATGTTTCTGTTCTGCAGTACTTGGTGGCTAAAAACCAGAATGACTCTATGTCAGGTAATTACAGTAATAACCAGGCAGGTTAATTGAGGCATACTTGAATTCAGGTCTTCTCTGAATATTTGGCTATTTCATTTTGCATAGCTAACAGAATTCTAACAAAAAAGCTTGAAAGTTGCACAATTCAGAAGAGTCAGTCTCCAGGTAGTTCAGGGCTTTCACCTTGGATGTTGGAGACTTATGCTGAAGAACATGGCTGAAATCAACAGAACAGACACAGATGTTTTTGTGTCCCATCCCAGGGCAAGGTTCTAAAAATGGTTTGTAGGATATGTAGGTGAATACACTGCTTGCTTGACAAGCAATTTTAGCTTTCTTACAATATGAAAAAAAAAATGTTGGCTTAAATGAGTCAGTATTTTGCAGTGAAAAATTGCTTTCATTTTAAAGCACAGCTACTTTGAGATGTTTTACCCATTATTTAAATGCTAAGCCTGAAGATTAAAACTGGTAATGATAGAAACTTGAAGTACATTGATTCGTTTTGACTCTAAAAAAAAAAAAAAAAAACCAACTAATCTTGTAACAAACTATTCATCACCAAAAATCATCTTATTACAGTGACTTCTTTCTGTATTAAGATCTGGCTAAACAGGATGATTATGATTGCTACTAATTCTAAGTTTTTGTTAAAGTGAGGCAAGAGTCATCTAAGGTGTGGTAGATTCTGTACTTAATCTCTGATTGAAATGCAGTGGTAGTCATAGATTTTATTTAAATATCAAGTGATAAGAATTGAGTCATTGCTGTGAAATTTAGTAAATTTACTAAGATCTAAACAAATTTACAAATGTTTTTGAGTAAGCTTGAAAAGGAACCTGCAGAAGAAACAAGAATTCTCAGGAAGAAATTCATATTTGGAAATAGCGCATATCAAATCATAAAAATGTCATTAGAAAGGCTGTGTCTTGCGGTGCAACAGCTTTTCCCATGAAGTACCATGTTAATTTCTCATGCATGTATTATCTTTCTTATCTCTAAGCTGTAATATTGGAGGGCAATAAAAACTCTTCAGTGAATGCTGGAATTAGTGTTTCCCTCATGATTTCAGCATAAAGGCTGAGAGGTAAGGTATAGTGGGTTGGTTGGTTGGTTTGTTATAAAGCTTGCTGCTCAAGATGTGTGAAAAAGTGTTATCTTTTTATAGCAGATTTTGAATAAAAAAAAGGCACTAGTAGGAAATCCTACTCATCTAAAATCAACTTCTTACCCTGTAGAAATAAAAAATCCTTGAAAAACCTCTACCGTCTCGTCGTTCGTCCACATAGAGATGCAGTTTACCATGCTTGCTTTTCTAAGGATAGACAGAGAATAGCATCATGTGGAGCTGATAAAACACTTCAGGTAAGATACCTATGCATGAGTGAAAAGAGATGCTGTGTACTATTTTGATAACATTTGTCAACAGTTCTGTTGCTTTTCTTTTGCTGTTATGTGGAGATATTAGGGATCTATAACATATTGGAGGCAAATGATTGAGAAGAATGTATTATTACACAAACATCAAGTTGCATGTTTAGAATAGTAAGCATTATCTTCTAGTTCAAAAGCTAAAAAAACTGTGTGTTTCAGGGTTTATACCCTCACTGGTGTAATATGTGAATGTGAGATGCCTTTAATGATATGGAAAAGCTCACAGCTTAAGTAATGCACCCCAGCATATTTAATACTTGCTTGCAAAAATGTTATTTCCATCCAGTCACAGTAGACCTTCTATAGAACTGAGAAACAGTAAAATGTTTTAGTTACAGCTTTACTATTTCTATGGGGTGGTAATAGACATTATGCTATTTTGGTGCTTAGTTAGTAAATTGTCTTATACAAAAGTAATAAATCTGGGGAGAAAAATGAACCTGTGAAGTTGAGGACAATATTAGATTGGAAACAAGCCTAAAGTGCTTAGGAAGTGGATTAGGGGAGACAGAGAGGAAAGTGACTAATACAAATTTGCCAGCAGTCTGCCTGGAGGGGAGCCAGCCAGCTCTCAAGAAAACTAGCAATCAGCCAGTAACCTGGTAAAGTATCCATATTCCAGACAGCCAAAGGTAAGGGAAAAGAACAACTTTTCTGCAAGCGTTTGGTATTGTTTTGGGTGCTTGGTAAGTTGAGTACTAAAGTAATAATATTAGTGGTGCTTAGTTGTTGCTTATTTGGCTACTTAATGTGGTGTTATTGTGTTTTTATTTATTTTATTTGCTGGCTTCTACAATATTATGATCATGACATCCACTTAAGGGGATGCCTGGTGTATGTACTCATTTTATGCTGTGCTGAAGTTACTGTGCTGGGCTTCTGTACTTAATGGCCTTATTGAGACTGCAGATTGCTTATTTTTCTCTTCATTTTCTACCCAAAAAAAGTAAAATCTGTGGACTGCGATTCCATTTCAACTAAACCTTTGTTGAAGAAGTAATAGGAAAATTAGCAATAATCCTTTTTTTATTGTTTAACTTTGAAATTATTCAAGTTTTTTCTAATAACAGCCTAAGCTTTTCAATTTTCAAGGCTACTTCTACTGTTTCTGTAAAATAAAAAGTAATTGCTAGATTACGAACAGATACTCTGCAGAATTTACTGTAAATGTAGCTTTCCTGTTACTTCAGTATTTATGTTCTTATTTGAATGAATACCAACCATTTCATTGTCATTGATATTCCCATTCAATGAAAAAGTAAAGGAAAAAAATGGGGACTTCACAATTGTAGTATCCTGAACACGGCTGTAAAGAACACCTTGTGATTTGTTTTAATAATTAAGAATATGTAACCTAAGGAGGAAAGGGAGACCTGACACCTTCCCCCCGCATTGTAAAGTTAAATCCCAGAATTTGGGGAAATTGATTAATATTTGACGCTTTCCCCCAACTGTCGTTTTATTGCTAATGACTAGCTCAAGACTGAGACTTGTGTCATCCTGTGTGACTTTTCACTACTACTTTTTTTCTTGTTTTTTCCCCAAATCATCAATTGCTGCTGAAATTCTTACTTTTTACAGAAGGATGTTGTGTATATATATAAACATGGATTTTGTAGTTTTAAGAATAGTTTAGATTTTGTTAATAGATACAGTGTTTTGCAGTTACTACTAAAAAATACTGCAAAAGGACATGGATTTAGGCTTAAAGAGTGAGGGTAGAAAAAGTCATTAATGAAACACACGTTGCATACAGAAATCTTTTTTAAAATCAGTTTTCACTGTTTCTCTCGTAACAATTTCTATCATCCTTACAAAACTGAAGCTCAAATATTTTTTAAATTATTATGTTAATTTCCCTGAAATTATAAATGCTTTCAAAAGTAAACCATTGTTATGAAGAGCTTATATAAAGAGAGCTGTTTGAGAGAAAACAAACTTATATTTGTGTTTTAAAATTGTATGCAAGCTACAAGATTTTATGGTTTGTTGTTTTAGGTGTTTAAAGCAGAAAGTGGAGAGAGACTCCTGGAGATAAGTGCCCATGATGATGAAATACTTTGTTGCACTTTCTCTGCAGATGGTGAATTTGTAGCAACTTGTTCAGCTGATAAAAAAGTGAAGGTAAGGAAATGGAGAGCAGAGAATTTTTGTTTCAAATTAATAATTCTAATTTCAGTTTTAACCAACTCAGGCAGAGCAGATTCTTAAGACTAGTGTTTTTTAACTGTCTTAAATCTTATGTGGATAATTCACTACTTAACAAACAGAAAAGCCCCACTTGTTACATAACGTAAAAGATGCTTAACGTTAATGTCATGCTGACAGAAGTACCGCTTATTTTACTTGTGTTATCAGATGATTCTTTTTAAGTAGAACGTAATGTGTGAGTCCAATCCTATCCATAAAATGAGATGAATGTACCCGTAATTCTTTTTTCATGTTTTTTTTTCTGTTACATGTGAATTATTTGGAATGTTTAATTCCTCAGTATTGTAGCAAAACCTTGGTGAAATTCCAGTATTTATCAGATTCTAATCTGAATTATGACCTTTGCACTTATAACTTCGTGTTTCTAATTGTAAATATAAATGCTTTGCCTTTGTCGTCAAAACATTTTTGAGGTGTTATTAAGAATGTTTTAGGGCTTTATCTGTATTTCAGGATAGTTGACGGATTTTTTAAAAATTAAAGTACTTTTAAATATGTTTAAAAGTCTTTTTCATCCTTCAATTTTGTCTAGGTCTGGAATTCAAGAACAGGCCAGTGTAAGTGTGTATATGAAGAACACTCAGAGCAGGTCAATTGCTGCCAGTTCAATAACAGAAGTGGTCAGTATCTTTTAGCCACCTGCTCAAATGACACTTATATCAAAGTAAGTGGAAAAGATTGAGATTGTTCTCACACTGCTTATAACAACAGGATAATTATTGATGTATGAATATATTTTAAAATTATAAACTAAGCGGTTTTTTAATGAGCCTGGTAGAAGAGAGATGGCAACAGATTAAGAGTACTGACTACAGCCCTGTAATTGGATTTCAACAAGGTAGAACAGAAGGAGTGTTTATGCTCAGTGAAGGAGAAATGGGCAAGTCCTGTATTGATAGGGCATGAAGGTGAGGGCTTTGGCAAGGCTTTTAGAGGGTGAGATGGGAATGGGAGAGTATGGGAGTGAAATACCTGATTAAAAACAGCATAAGAAAAATGAAAGCAGAAGTTTAGGATTGAAAACATTAATAATGTAAAAAAAATGGATGCTGAAAGACTGGGAAAAAAGGCATTATGGAAGTGTAGCAGGTACATTTTTTGATTAAATTGATTGGGCATAGTGAAGGAATGAAGGTGGAAGCCAACAAAATAACAGTAATCAAAGCAAGATGTTTGTCAGGTTAAGCAGCTGGCACTGTTCAGATTGGGAGGCAGTATGTATGTGCAGAAAGAGTAGAAACTGGGCAACTGAAGTCTGCATCTGAGGGAAGGGAGAAAACAGAAAAATCAACTAAGACCTAGACTCTGGCAAATAAGAGTGCAATTTCACAGTACAACTAAGCAAATCATATAGTTAACTGGCACTGAAGATGATGGTCCTACTGCCCTGACTGTATATTCTTGCCTTTGTTGCAGTGCATGTGCTAATCTTACTCTTCAGTGGTGTGGTTCAAGGAGCCAGCTCTGGTGGGATTGGTTTTCTGCTCATTTAGTTCCACGTAGTGGCTCAATTGTCCAGTTCCAGTGCAAGAAAACTGTTGGGAGTAGACAGCAAGGAGTGAGATTGTTAGTGGAGGGGACCACTGTTTCTTCCAGCCGTAGCTAGCAGGATGTGAGGTGTTTTAATTGCAATGTGAAGTCTCATCTGAAGAGTTCTTGCAACAGCTTGTGTTTGTGTAAACTGGAGGTAAAATACAGTTACAATCTGATGTCAGGGTGGAAAGAAGAGGCTTTTGTGCTGACCTCCTGGATGTCTCAGGAGATGCGTTTGCTGTCTGAGGCTGACATCTTGGAACATGTAGATTTAGAAGGAACTTGTTTAAAATGATGATTTTTATACTGTAAATGTGGTTAAGATTTTAGACAGTGGTTGACACTTTCATGAGTAATGAATAACAGAACTGCAGTATGCACAGTAATCAAAAGGGCCTGATTTTTTTTCAGAGAACACTGTACAAGTGACTGGTATTGTTTTGAGCTCTCACTTGTACAGTCAAGTGCATTTTTTTTTTTTTTTAATGTAGGCAAAAGGGAAGAAATTTGGAAACAGAGAAAGGAAGTGTGGGCTATAGGCTTGGAAAACAGCGTATGTGAGAGGGGTGGGGAAGAGGAGCCCTAAACAAAACAAACATGTGGAATGTTCTTTTAACTTTGTTAGTATTGATGTGGCAAGGATGATATTCAGACTGTCCAAGACTAACCTGAGAGATTTCATTTTTGTTATTGTGTGTAAGGTACCTAATTCTGAACTTCAATGTTGAAAGGGAAGAAGGCAAGAGGAAGCTACTTCCTCAGTCTGAAGAAACTTTCAGTAATTTTGTGCTGTTCAAGGGCCTTGTCTGCACTGTACAGAAAGTTTAACTAGTTCTGTGTAATTCCGATGTAATAGTTTTCGTGCATGTTAGCAGATGGAGGTAAATTGCAGGGTAGCCTGGGGTGTAGCATCAAGTCCACAAGTATGTAGGTAAAACTTAAGAAAAAAAAAAATTGAGGTTTTGGTTGCCCGTGCATGTTTTTGAGAAGAACATGAACAATTTGTCTTTGAATAATTCATGAATATGATGATATTTATATGTTTATTTCTTATGCAGCTTTGGGATTTGAACAAAAAGTATTGTAGAAATACGATGATTGGTCATGTAAGTTCCGTCAATCACTGTAGATTTTCACCAAATGACGAATATGTTGCTAGCTGCTCAACAGATGGAACAGTAAAGGTACACAGTGTATTTTTAAATCAACTGCTTGTTTTGATGATGTATTTTTTTTTTTTTTATAAAATGCAAAATATGTATAAGAAAACTTTGTGTCTGCATGGTCAGCTTTAACGAGTTAAATTCTCAAACAGTTCATTATTACTCCCATTTTTAATGCAAGATTTTGACATGGCTTGTCCAGTACCAGGGAAAAAAAGTTGGGTGCCTGTAGTTGTAAATAAACCCTAGCTAGCCTCATTTTGAATCCTTTACTTTTCACTATCTTTTTTTTTTTTTTTTTACCCGCCAATGTACCTTAAGAAAACTTGGGGGGGAGTGAAACTGGTTTTTGTTTTGTTTATTTTTTTTAAAAAGTAATAAATTTTTAGATTAACTGAAAGTTCTGTTATCTCTGAAAATGAGTGTCAGTAAACATAAAAGTTAAAAGCAGTTTCTATGTCCCATTTTTCATGTATGCACCAGAAGAGAATTGAGAGGTTTATGTTTTGTTTTTTCCTCAGAATGTAACTATTCTTTTTATTGCCTTTGCTTGCAACAGAACTATGCTATTTCAGAATTGCAGTTCTTAAAACACTGTTATCTTTCTGTAGAGTTGCTAAATCAGGAAAGAAGGGTTGCTGTAGCTGTTGTCATTCAGAAGGAAAATTGCAGTGAAGGCAACAGAAATACTCAGTAGATTTTTGGCAGGTGCCTCAAATTAGGGTGCAAACTTAGATGTATACCAGATTTCTCATGGTGAGTGGACTTTTAATAGAGTTGCAGAGCAGATATTATTTTTGTTTTTATTCTTTTGTTAAGAGACAGTGTTGTAGCTGGAATGATATGAGGGAAAAACCCAGGGAGAGGGCTCTGCTACACTGTAATCCTCCTCTTTTGTTTTATTTGTATTTGTTGATTTGTTTTTTTTCTGTTGGGTTTGGTTTTTTTTCCCCTTTTGGTCTAAGCTGTCTGGGCTTGTGAATATTCTAATGCTATTTCTTGACCAGGGAAAGTAGCAAAGGCTTTTTTGTATTCTACCTTCTGCCTCCCTTCTTCCCTACAAGTGGTTGGGAGTTAGCTCTCCCCTGTTGTATTCTGTATCCACATCGATAAAAAGAGGGTTTGTGCATTTCCTTTAATTTTTATTACAGCTTTGGGAAGCACGCTCAGGAAATGAACGGAAAAGTATTGAGGTAAAAGATTTCTTCAAAAATGCAGATGAGCAAACAGATGATGTGGAGGTCTTAGTAAAATGTTGCTCTTGGTCCAGAAATGGTAACATGATTTTGGTGGTAGCCAAAAATAAGCTTTTGGTAAGTACCTCACTTCAATAATTTTCTTGAGGTAGTATAGAATCATAGAACGGTTTGGGTTGGAAGGGACCTTAAAGGTCATCTAGTTAGAAATTATGATTAAAGATAAAATTCTAGGCCAATAAGATATTTCAGATATAAGGTGCATGGTTTTAAGTGTATGTAAAGTAAAAATATGTGGGCAGCAAACTGGTTGACCGAGAGAAATACCTTCTGAATTCAAGAATGTACGCTGTTGAGCATATAAGCTTAACAGTTTATAGTGAAGTCATACAAACTGGGTGCTAACTATTGTAATTATGTGTTCACAGCTTTTTGATGTTAAAACATGTGATTTGTTAACGCAAGTCATCGTAAGTCATCACAGTACAATCCAGTACTGTGACTTTTGTCCTGGTGATGAGTTAGTAGCAGTTGCTTTGTCTCACTGTTCTGTTGAGGTAAGTGATAGTCTTCTCTGGTATACTGTAGCAAAGACAATTTGCAATATAAAATGTTACATTTGTCTTAATAGTTTCTTGTATGCAGAGGTAAAACAAATCATGTAGCTACTTTAGCAGGCTTTTGATGTGCTTCATTCTTTTTAATCTTTGTTCACTTCTGAAATGTAAAATATCAGCTGGGAAATAAAGTTTTAAAATTATACATTAATTTTGGACAACAGAACTCATGTTTATATAAAAAGACTAGACTACTAAATTTCTTTAAAGTTACTGTTGTCACTCTCAGGACTACGGGCCTTCCCATTGCTTAACTCAAACAGACCTGCCTCTGCTTATATATGCTGCTGCAGAATGTAGCAACTCACTACAAAGGAATAAAATAGCTAGAATGACTTTGGGACTAGCACAGCTAGAATAAGCCTGTACAAGTATCAGTTTGGGGGTTAAGGTTGTTTGGGGTGGGGTTTTTTTTTGGTTTTGCAATCCACATGGTCAGTTGAACTTGTAACTTTTTCAATACTGTGAGTGATTTTTTTTTTTTTTTTCCCTTCCCTTCCCCTCCCCCCCGCCCCATCTTTTAAAATTCTAGCAGTCAAAGAGGCTGCTGATTCAATTTCCCTGACCATCAAAATGTGATAAGCAGGCACAATTCTTGTTACATCTGATTTCAGAACGAGAAGAAAATACTAGAAGAAATAGTAATTAAGTATACTACTTGTTTTGCACTGTTTTCCCTGTAAATGCAATCTAAATCTATTTGAGTTCTTCTTTCCTGTTTTTGTTGTAGTTATGGAACATTAAATCTTTATCAAAAGTAGCATATTGCAGGGGCCACATGAGCTGGGTTCACTGTGTGACATTTTCGCCAGATGGATCTTTATTTCTGACATCATCTGATGACCAGACAGTACGCGTAAGATGACATCTTTCTTTTTTGGAAAAATGTGGATTTATGTATACATTATTAAGTTATTAATTTAAGGAATTGTTTATTATAAAATTACATAATATAAACAATGTTTATAGTTTATATGATATATATTTAGTATTTATGTATGTTTATAGCCAATATAAATTCAAATATTTATTATGAAATTATAAAATTATTTAGATATACAGTAAAATGAGCTGGCCTTTTCACTTTATTTACGTATATCTATATGATTTTTTGAAGTCCGGTGGCTGTTCAAGAGTAATTGTAACCTTCTATTTTGTTTTAGATTTTATGTGAATCAGGAATTGTGAAGTTTTTGAGGATCCTAGCAGACTTGATATTACTTTCATTATTAGATATATTTGCATGTTAATATTTAGAATAGATTTCTATAACTGTAATGCCCTATTAAAATCTGTGAAAGTAGAACTATAGTTTACCAAAGTAACCTTCCTTCTGTCCTAAGTTAACACATATATTCTTGGAATTTTGAAAGCAGTTGAACTATAGAAATCTGTACTTGGTATTTTTTGTAATTGTATTTTAATGCTCTTCTTTGGATGAGAAAATTGTGAACTTTATAGCTATGACTCTAAACACAGGGGAGTCTGCTAGTCAGCCTGGAAAAAATTAGTTCTGTTTCATCTGTGGGAATCACTATAGTACTTGCACAACCTTACCTCATAAATAAAAATAGCAGAAGCGTAATTTTCACTGATTTAAAAAATAACTGTTACTTGCAAGTTTATAAGACTTTCGTTTACAGGTACTCTTAATAAAACTAATGAAATACTGTGTTCTTTAACAGATTTGGGAAACAAAGAAGGTGTGCAAGTCTTCTGATGCTGTGCTAAAAAGTGAACTAGATGTTGTATTTCATGATGGTGAAGTGATGATTTTAGCAATTTACAATCAGAAACATTTACAAGTAAGCTGTGTATCTCAATATGTTAGTACATTTTAATGTTATCTGCAAATCTCAGTAGGAAACAGAGGAAGCTCTGAAAGAACTGCTTGTTCATGGCTTCCAACAGTTAAATCTGTAGCAGATGACTCTTAATGTATGATAACATTTTCATACCTAGAAACTCTGCCTAGTTTAGTAAGCAAAAAATAAAGTTTGAAGGGAAGTTTCCACACTGATGCTGAAACTGAAGTTGGATGCAGAGGAACAAAACTGTTTTCTCTTCACAGCTGGGGAGGCTGTGGGCCCTGCAAGTGGCTTAGCTATGCACAGCAATGTGTAACGTGTGCAGCACCCATAGACCAGGTGTTACACAGCACATGTATGTAATGCATCAGAACTGCTGCGTAATAGCTGAAGGAATCATCTCAAATTGGGGGAGTGAAAGGCGTGAGCCCAGGTCTGCCTATAGCCTTAGGAGAGCATGGGGTCTTCTGTGTCCTGAAGAAAACATTAATAGTAGATACACTCTTATTGCTGTGGACCCCTCCAGCAAGTAGTAAGTACACTAACATCCAAAATATATTTTTGCATTGCATGATAGCAAATGCATGCACATCTTTTTTTTTTTTTATTGTGATTCTCTAATACATCAAATAAAGTCGGTTGATAGGATTTTCTTTGAAGTGGAGGCAAAGAAGTTCATTCAGATTATGCTTCTACTTGATTGTAACTGTTTAAAAGTAGAAACACTTTCATATTTGTTGCTGAATGCTGCTTAGACAAACCGATTGCATGTTAACCTACAAAATGGGCAATGCTCTATCTTTGGCCGTGAGGTAGCTATTTCAGGTGTTTAGCCTAAAGCACCATCTGAATAGGAATGAACCTTTGTTCTGGACTGTGAAAGCAATGAATTCTTATTGCTGGATGTATAGGTAGATGAGTGTTGGAACAGATTCTGCTGTCCTGCACTGAAGGACACTGCAGATAATCTTTTTGTGTAGGGTCATGTCCTTTCTCCTAATTTGGCTGAAGGGAAACATGTAAGCTATGTAATCCTGGCTAATCAGCATGACCATTCCCTTATTTCTAGTCCTAAGAGATGCTCAGCTTTTCCTAGGCTGCTAGTAGAATGAGAGCTTCCTTTGCAGAAACTTTTCTTCTTGTTTGCCCTGTACTTCCTGTTTCTCTCTTCCTGATTATTTTTTGTCCTCTTCCTTTTGTCTGTCCTGTCAAAAAATTAGCCCCTTCTTACTCTCCCTAAAAATCCTATTAAAAAAAACCTGAAGTGGAATGGTGATGATAATTGAATAGTGGGGAATATGGATGTGGAAATAGCTAAAGTGTCTCCAGTGGGGCCTTGGCAATAAAAAGATTTCAGACTTTGAGCCAACAGAAGGCGGTCAATGTTGAAACTAAAATTTATGTGAACAAATAATATGTGAGAAAAGAGAAGCTGCATTTGTTGCAGTGAAGAGATGGGAGAAACCACAGCGAATGGAGTTATACCTATTTATGTGTGGGGAGCGGTGTAGGATAATTGCTACTTTTTAACCTTCCTGAACTGTAAAATCTGTAGCAACTACTATGTAGTGGTGAATAGTGAGTTGAGATCTGGTGTATTGTATGTGCTAATAAGTTTAAAGTCATGCTTACAGGATGCACTTAAAGTATTTTACGCTCCATTTGGCATGAGCTGTAGAATCTGGCTGGCAAGGTAAATTTGAGCATGGAGCTTGCTATATGGCTTTTGAAATTTGGGAGTAACATTTTGAGTTACTGTCTTCTCTAGTCAGACAAACTTTAAAAAGCCTTCTAATACTGAGAATACATTTCGTTCTGCAAACTTGTGCTGTTCAGAGAGCATTCTATGAAGATAGTTACACTGACCTTCAAAGCAATTGGTTTATGAAAGTAACAGATCCTTATACTTCAAAGTTTGAAACTGGTACACTGTTCTCTTTAGCGTTCTTAGCTCTGTATTGTATTTTATTTAAGTTTAAATTTAAAGATATTGTAATAACTTAATTAACTTCTAACTTGCAGCTTCTCAATGGAAATACCGACAGTGTTGTTATGCAGACAGCAGCTCAAGGATCTCCTATTTCCTGCTGTTGCTTAAGTGAAGATCTTAAATTTGCAGCTTTTGGACAGGAGAGTGGAACAATAAAGGTATTAAATCCTAAATTTGATTTTTAAAATAGTAGGAAAACACCCTTCTTGGTGCTTTTTCTTTTTAAAGAAATGTCATTTGAATGACTTTGTATAATAATATTCTTCAACATAGTACGTTAAAGTTTTTACATTTGAGTGATGCCTAAATGACAATAATGCAAAGGTAATGGTAATAATGTAGCTCTGAATTTTATTTTACCAAGGACTAAGCTAATACGAATTTTTGGTTGTTCCAGTCCATTGACTGAGAATCATGTATTTACAGTCTCATGTCATTTAAAAAAGAATTTGCATGTTCTTTTCTTCCTTTTCCTCAAGTATGTAAAATAAATATAATTATTGCATTCTTCATTGTAAAGGTATTACAGTTGTTGGACGGGAAAGTTCTGAAGTCCCAGGAGGCCTACAGGATGTCTGTGCAGCATTGTCGCTTTACCTCTGATTGTCAGACTCTCATTTCAAGTGCTCATGATTCAGTTATACAGGTTTGGAAGATATTTAAAAAGATTATGTTGTAACTTACTTACAATTTATTTAAAAAGATCTTTTATACTATAGATAATGTGACTCAGTAAATGACTACTGTATTCTGTATTGCTCCATCTTGGGCCAAGGGACTGTAGAAACTGTATCCTCTATTTATACCTTATGTGATAATGAATATTACACAATTTCTGTTTTTAATGCTGTGGATGGTAGAAAGGCATCAACTCTTAAGATGGGTGAAAGGAACATTAATTTTCAAACAAGATAACTCAGTAGTTCTGATTGCATAAGTGAAGGGTTTGGGATGCAACCCAGAACTGGCTATATATGGTAGATCTGTTGATGGGCTTGCTTACACTGCCTGAAGGAATGAGGTAAAAAGACCTGTGTCTGAGCAGGCTGGTGCATCCA
The DNA here is from genome assembly GCF_030463565.1 of Pelecanus crispus. Lineage (NCBI taxonomy): Eukaryota > Metazoa > Chordata > Aves > Pelecaniformes > Pelecanidae > Pelecanus > Pelecanus crispus. The sequence continues at coordinate 53,950,271 of NC_134643.1, forward strand.
CCTAGTCCAGTACAATGTTGAATGTAGATACTAGCTAGAAATAGAATGGCTGCACTAGTCTGAAATTAATAAGCTTTGGCTCTCAACAAGGTAGATTTGCTCCGGAGAAGCATTCCGGTGTGTCTATTAGCATTTTGCTCACCTCAGGGATGCACTTTTGAAGTGGATGTCCTGGTCATTTATGCTTACTGTGCTTTAGTTTGCACTGCAGAGCAGTTGCAGGCATGCTGACAGGATTCCTAAACTAGAGCACATGCTCCAGCTACTAATAAGCATTCACTCCACACAACCAAACTTCAGCTGGTTTGAACTAAAACCTCCAAAACACATGTGGGTGCTCGTCCTCAGCGCTGTTTTGCTTACCAAATCTGTTCCAACTTCAGTATTCTACCTACTTGCTGATATACATGTAACCTATGCTGCATCCCACTTTGGTATTTGTTTCGCTCTAACTCTGCATTGAACTTGTGGATCTGAAGCTAGCTTGAGTGCTGTCACTCTGGTCAATTAAACAGTACAGACAGCTCACTAGTTTATGGGCTTTTGGATCCTTCTTTCAGGTCCAACATGGGTAGTTTTTCTTCTAGGTCCTCAGCTCCCTCTAGTGGACAGTGCCTCCGTTAAGCCTCCAGGATTGTCATCTGAACACCTTCTATTCTTTCTTTGAGGCAGAAAACCTATTAATTTGAAAACTATTAAATCATTGTCATTTAAATTGATGCTTAATAGCTTCTGTAAAATAAAATGACGTTTCTTCAGTTTTCAGTGAATAGTTGAATTAAAAATAGGAAGTGTCATTTTGTTATAAAAATACAATCCAAAATGGCATTTCATTAAAAATATGCTTTAAAAATACAAAAGTCTATTTGTTGCGATAATCAAAGGTTTAAAATCCAAAACTTCTGGGATGCCTAGAAAATTATTTGTTTGCTTTTTCTTTTTAAATTACCAGTGAATTTTAAGCATCAAATTCACTTTGAAAATCAGATTATGTGTGCATTATAGGGAACTCTTTCATAGGTTGACAATGGCATCCTCAATCTTCAGCATTTCTACTATGGATATCTTAATTATCTAACCTTTTAATTAGTTGCCACCTCCATAAGAACTTTTTATTATTCCTGTGACTTAGAAAACAATCAGTTAGTTCATTCTTCTTAACTTATGTGTGCCATTAATTTTTTTTTTAAAAAGTATTCCATCTTTATAATTAGGTATGGAATTGGCAGTTGGACGAATGTGTGTTTCTAAAAGGGCACAAGGAAGCAATCAAGGATTTTAGACTTCTGGAAAATTCAAAACTTCTTTCTTGGTCATTTGATGGAACTGTTAAGGTAAATAGGCTGTGAATTGACAAATTGCATAAAATACATTTTATTGTCTCTTCTAACATTTGGTATTTCTTGTACTTCGTGTTGACACACACTTTATTGAATTGGTCCTAAAGTGTAAGCTGACTTTAAGACACAGTTTTGCATTTTCTATTTCTAGTAAGATTTACACTCTTGTTGTATTTTAACTATACCAGTAAGTATAGCAAAATGTTGGCCATATTAGAACCATGTAGCTGAGTTTTATCTCCTATATATTGTTGTGTAAGATGCAGGTTTTGTAACCTTTTTACAGTGTTACAAAAGTAACCTGTTTTTCCTGTATATTTGGTAGGTTTGGAATATCACTACTGGAAACACAGAAAAAGACTTTGCTTGCCATGGAGGTGCTGTTCTTTCCTGTGCTGTTTCACCTGATGGTAGTAAATTTTCATCTACTTCTGCTGACAAAACTGCAAAGGTTTGTTACTTTCTATACAAAGATAAAAATGATGCCATGTTTGTCCCGAAGTGTATGCTATGGTTTTTATTATGAGGTAACTAGTGATTAAAGTTATCCTGTTGTATTTCTAGTATTAAATTTCCCGTATCTGAACATGTTTCTAAAGCTGTTACAGTCGTTCACAATTGATGTTGGATATAACTTGAGGCTGTCCTGGTGACTTCTGTACAAATAAAATGCATGTTTAATGCACAAGTTTGGGTAGAACACTTTGTTTAGTTCTCTGTATTGATTTGTTAATAGCCTAACATTCTCAATTTGGAAACCTAAGTTAAGAAAAATTTCTGGAACTTCCAGTGAAAGTGCTGATCATAGTATTCCTGTTCAGAAGCAAGGTGCAAAAAGAAGTGAAATGTTTAATATTCTGGGGCTGTCCCATTAGATTTTTAAAGTGTCCCATTAGATTTTTAAAATAAAGCTTTAAACTGATCGATGAATCCTTTTTCTATGAACAGCTTTAAACTTTCTTGTAAATGAATGTTTCATTAAAGAGTATATTCCAAGGAAAAAAATATACTCGCAGTTGGTTCAGAACTTGTAGCTAATGCATTCTCGTGTGATTCAGATAGTAAAAACAGACTACAGTATAATACATACATAAATTCACACACATATATGTATATATACAAAAAGTCTTACGTACTTTTGAATGCTAATGCCTTTTTAGAAAGAGGTCATAATTTTTTTTTGAACTTGTGTTTTTCACTCTTGTGTAACGTTTTCCATTTAGATATGGAGCTTTGAAAGTTCATCTGTTCTTCATGAGCTGAAAGGTCATGAAGCCTGCGTGCGGTGCTGTACTTTCTCTCCTAATAACAAATTATTGGCCACTGGAGATGACAAAGGAGAAATAAGGGTACTGCTTTAACTTTGCTGTTTATGTTATAATTCAATTGATAGTTCACAGACAGAAGAGTTCCCATAGTTTGTGTTCTGCGTGTCTAATTCATTAACATTGTGGTGAACATCAGGGAGTTGAAAATAGCAAAGTTTGCCATGTGAGACAGTAGTTTGTAACCATATTGATAGATTTATGTTCCATGAATGCTGAGGAATGATTTGCGTGATTTACTAATAATGCTACTGTGAATTGCATGTGTGATTAAATCCTCCATATATGATACAGTTATATGAGGAGAATTAATTTTTTGGGTTATTCTGTCACTGCAAGTAGAATGCATATTTACTAGGGTTTTTTTTTTTTCATATAGAAAAATACATTTCATCTTTCCTTACTGGAGATATTTTTTTCCTTATTAAGTTTCTTATATACATAATCTTCTCTCTCTTTTTAGATTTGGGACATTTTAACAGGTGCATTACTTCACTTCTGCTCACCAGTTACTTTAGACGAAGGAGAACCAACACATGGTGGTTGGGTAACAGGCCTCTCGTTTTCTCCTGACAGTAAAATGCTTGTGTCATCTGGAGGCTATCTTAAGGTAAGCCTTGAAAAAATAAAATATCCTAACATACCTAATTAAATGGCAATACTCTGATAATTCTAAAGGAAAATGCAGACTAATTCAAAGAAACAAACCTGAAATGTTTTACTTAACACAAAGCTGCTCAATTTTCATGACTGTCTAGCACTTTTCGCTTTGCTGCTTCTCAAATTTGAAAGCCCCCTGAAAAGGTCTCTTAAGAATTCAGACTTCAGACTTGGAGTTTGTTTTTGAACTCCATATATTCCATTTTTACTAGATTCAGATTTTTATTAGCAATGTCCTTCATTAACATTTTTAATATTGAAGATCCCAGTAATTTTTGTCTGACTTAATATCTACTCAATTTCAGCAGCAATTGTGTTCTTTATAACAAGCAGAAAAATGCTCTATGTCAGGCTTTTATTTTTTTTAAAGATACTGAGTTTTAAGATATTTCATAAATAGAAATTCAGAAGGAATTGCAAGTGATAATTTTATGCCTTGAAAGACATTCCATAAATAATCTTTGGAAGAGGGCATGTTGAAACTGAGGAAATCGGTCTTGTCATCAGTCCTTCATTGGTTCAGACATCTACTGGGCATATGTGTTTTGGGAAGGGGAAGAGGTGGTCTGTCTTTCAGTCTGTGAATTGGTTCTTCATAACTGTAAATTTCTTGTGAAGTTAGGGGTTTTTTTTTATTGGTGTCCTGTCCCCCCTCCCCCCCCATATGATAGCTAATGCCTTTTAGTAGAAACTGTGTGTGTATGTGAAATGACAGGTTGTGGAGTTCTCATCTCATAAAGTGCTGGAGGTTAGTTGATTGTTGGTCAGCGTTTAGCTGTTGGACATGCTACCAGACTAATTCTTTGAAGTCAGTTAGTAACCATTTAACAAAGACCATTGAATTTTCTAATTTAGCATTGAAAACATCTTCTGACATTCATTTCGTATTAAAGAATGAGACATGCATCCTGGTTCTAGCTTCCTTCCCATTTTGTCTTGTGGTTATGCAGTATGGTGTTGCAATGCTTCTTAGAGTCATACAGCGGTTTAGGATGTTAGGGACTTCTGGAACTCTAGTCCAGCCCCTTGCTAGAAGTAGTTTGCAGAGTTAGGTAAAGTTGCTTAGGGGCTTGCTCCATCAAGTTTTGTCCCCTACTCCAACAGGGGTGCCTCTGGGCCCTGAGAGGAGAGTCTGACTCTGTCAACTGTAACCTTCTTTTTGGTAGTTGAAGACAGCAGTTAGCTGCCTTCTCTTCAGGCTAAACACATTCAGTGCTATGTCTGTCTTCTATGACATCTGTTCTAGGTGTCCAGACATCTCAATGGCCATGTGCTGGACTTGCTCCAGTTTGTCAGTGTCTTTCTTGTACTACGGTGGGCTCAGCACACGGTGATTGAACTGCTGACTACTACTTTTTGAATCTAGGATTCCACCCAGTTTGTCACCTACCTTGTATTTCACCCATCCAGTCTTTATCTCTCCAGTTTGATTGTAGGGACACTATGGGAGACCATGTGGAAGGCTCGGCTAAAGTCAAGGTTAATCACAGCCACTGAAAGCACACACACACCCTTTTTGTAAGGATATACCAGTCAGTGAAAGTCTACAACATTTAAGAAGTTTGGACCTCTAAAAACTAGGCTGAGTTGGATTGTAGAGTTTACATGGAAGATACCTTTAAACAAATGAGTCATCTAATTCACAGATGAGGTGCATCCAGCCATGTACTGTTGAACTTGCTGCATAAGTGGTACCCGCTGGCCCAGCACCTGAACATTTATCCGCCAACAAAAGAGCTAATTAAGATCTTTTTCTCCCTGCCCCGGTCTCCATCAGTGTAGTTAAAAATCTATTATGCACACAACTATAATGTTACATATTTCATGAGATGAGTAAGCTAAAAAATAGTAATACCAATACCACCTGCTTTTATACATGATCAAAGCTGAAGGTAATCTGTTTTGGTATTTTGCTATTGCACTCAAATGTTGCAAGAATAGAGGGTAGACTTCTTATTGGAACAGTCAAGTAACAGCTTCGTGCTGGGTTGCATTTGGTTCAATTTTGCATTGGTCTACAGTTTTTCTGAGAAATGTGAAATTTCAGTCTACCGTGATGGAGCAAACTGATGGTTGAAGGTTTCTCTGTACCTTTGTTATTAGTGCTTACTGTATATTGTTAAAAAAAAAAAAAAAATCTCACTGAAAAAAGTCTGTCCTGCTAACAAAACTGCAAATGGTTTCAACTGTGTACATGATTGACCCTCTTGTGAGTCCAGCTAAGTTTTTTAATCCAGCTATAGTGTCAATTATATTGTCTGGCAATGTGTTTCATATATTCATTTGGTTATATAAAAATGCATAATCTTTTAGATTTTGGACATGTTACAGTTTATGTCTATTGATCGCATTTTGTGATGGGGTAAGGGCAGTACCTGAATTTATAATTTTGTGTGCTTTCCTGAAATTGAACAGCTTCAGTCTTTTTGAAGTTTCTTTTCATCTGATAGTCCTATACCTCTAGTAACTTCTCCTAAACATTTTCTGCTTAAGATTGCTTGTATTTTTAATTCTACCTCTTTGGGGAAAGCAGTCAGCTGGGCTTGCCATGCTAAGCCTGTTTATAGAATTTATTCTAAGCTTTCTTCAACTAACTGAAAGTGTGTTGTTATTTTTTATAGTGGTGGAACGTAACTACTGGAGAATCCTTACAAACCTTCTACACAAATGGAACAAACCTCAAGTCAATACATGTGTCCCCTAATTTCAAACTGTATGTGACTGTTGATAATCTTGGTATTCTTTATGTATTACAGAAGTTGTGATTAATGTGCTGAACACTGCAGAGATAATTCATTTTCATTGAGCTGAAACTCATTAAGCTGTGAATTATATTTCATTGTTGTATTCCTGATGTTTTCATGTATATTTATGTAATTCATGCATTTTTTTTCAAATGAACCTGCATTTATTCTTGTTTTTAATAAGCATTATTATAATCCTTAAGTCTTGATTTGCATCTTAAGTATGTTGCTTCCACTTTTGTAAGGAAATTATATTAAGATTTATTCAAATTAGTTGAAATTACTATTAATAGCAATGAAGAAATAATAGGGGTATAATACTTTGAAATTGTATTTGTGCTAAGGCTGATGGCTAAATGCTCTCTAGCCATGAACACAACTGTGTAAGATGCAAAAAAAAATTATTTTACTGTGATGCAAGGATTTTCCTTTAGTACATCGTTAATTTGAAAAATGAAACTAGCTATCTTGGTGCTTGACGTTCAAAACAAATCAAGTAGCTGTTCAGTTTACAGCAGCAGTGCTTTCCGCTTGAAGTAAGAACCTTCAGGCTTCTAACCTTGTGGAGATGAAGTGCATTGTAACACATATGAGCTATTCTCATTACGGGGAACATCTTGAGTCTTGTTTTTCTCAAGGCAAGATCTGAAAGGATATTGCAATTGAAGTGGAAGAGGTTGTGCCATGTTTCCGGTCAAAGGATGAGTAGAGCTAACCAGCTAAACTGAGAATGGAAATAGTTTAAAAGCTATATATTGAAAAATATAAGAAGGTGTGAATTTTAGTTATTTTCCCTTTTGGAATTTACATTCAGTTTATACTATGGAGACATTTTATTGTCATCAGCTTTGTTTACATGGGATTCTATGCACGGGGATCTCTTGCCTGGTAATATGTGATTTTCTGTTTGGTTTTTTGCTTTTTGGGTTTTTTTTACAATATATTTATAGATTCAATATAAGGTTGAAATTTTGATGTTTTGTACTAATTATACTTGACATATGTTATGTGAATAATAAGATAACAATTTTTCTTAGGTACCTAGTAGGTCTTGTTTTAGTAAATTGCCTCAACTGCTATGAGCAACCACACAAGCATTAATATCATGGTTTTCATATTTTTGTAGTTGGCAGTAGAAAACTCCAAGTACTTGATTGTAAAAAGTACATTAGCAAGTGTCTCAAATGATACCGAATAATTAAATTCTCACTTTTAGTATTTTTTGTGTGTATTTCAGAAGATTTAATATACATTCTTAGTATTTACCTGGGTTTGACAATCACTAGACTTTCCTCTTTTTTAACTTGAAATTCCACAATTTCTAAGGTGCTGTTGAATACGGGTCAGTGTAATCAAAGTACTGCTGGCAGAAATTTAAAGAGAAGAAATCAATACAAAAAACATGATGTTTTGTATTCTAAGTATGTACAGCATTCAATAAAGATAATGCAGGTAATATTGGCCAAAGTTGTAAATGAATTTGAATTCGAGTGGGTTTTTTTTACAGGGTGGGGAGGGGGAGTGCTGCCTCTTTTATTGTCTTTTGTTGTGGTTTTGTTTTCAATCTAAACATAATGCTGCTTTACAAACTACATCAAAAATACTCTGACAGGTAAGCAACAGTATTAAATATGAGGATGGAGGAAAAAGTGAACAAAGGGAAACTGAAGTCTTGGAACACGTCCTGCAATGTTCAAGACAGAGTTGCTTCTACTGTCTATTTTGTACCCTCCCTGAACAGCTGAAGATTCGAAGAGCGGGAAGCTCCTCTCAGCCAGCATCCCTTGATTGCGTAGGCTGTGCTGTCCTTATTGGACAGGACCGTGTTGGTCTGAACTTAGCCAACTAGGTAAAAAGGATAAATGTTTCACATGAGGAACCAGGGCAGAAAGCTGTCTCTTGTGACAACGGTAATGAAACTCTGATGATAGGAAAAACTGGTCGTGGCCTCATGAAGGAAGTGACCTATGAATGACTGGATCATCAACTATTTCAATTTTGAAGCGAGTAGGAAGCAAGTAGCACGGAAGCTTGAAGAAGTGCAAGATAAACAGTGCATTCTTGAATTATTCTGCAAGAATGACAATGCAGCAGCATTATCCTTGTTGCTGGAACTGAGGAAGCTGTGCTTCATAGAAGGTGGTGTTAATAGAATCAGGATGGTTGCATTCATGTGCAAATGTATGGAGTTGGCTGGAAGTATGTGTAGCTGAGGTAGAAGAAGAGAAATAGTGATGAGAGAGTCTGAAAAGCCAAAGAATAGATATGATTCGCAGGAAGAGGATAACAAAATTTAAATGAAAAATTGTTAAAATAGGAGCCAACCAAAAAAGTAACTTCTTTAATTTAAAATTTTTAAGAAGGTTACGGCAGTTTACTGTAATAAAAAAGTCCTGCTGTGTCATCAGATTTAGCTGTTCTCTTTGATGTTAGATGTATTTTAAAGGAAACAAAAGAAAGTTTGGCCAGAAGCAATTTTTATGTAGTTTGAACATTAGTGCTTCCATTATCTTGTGTAATGCCAGATCAAACTGAATCAGTCTGCATTCAAATTTAACTAATCAGCATTGCCAGTTTCATCTAGTTCTTCAACTGAAATTCTAACACGCTTTGGTGTAAACAGTTTTAGGTACACTTCCTATTAACAGTGCCTATCAGTTTCTGCAGAAGTTTTGAGTCTCTTCACTTTGGCAATTAGACCTACAGCTCCTTCACAAATCTCTTTTTTCTCTTTCCTTTATTAACACGGAATAGTACGCACATGCGATACAGATGCTAAAGATCCCCTTAGGCCTTATATTGCCTTGAATCGTACCATTCCTTTAACTACAGTGTTCCCCTTCCCCCTCTCTTGTCTTACACAGTTGTTTGAAATGGAACTATGCCATTACTGCCTGAGTTTTTTCCATGTAAAGGTTTATAGATCTCTTGTAGTGCTGGAGTGTGTGGGTAGAGCTGGAACTGGTAACCTGTTGCAGTAGAGGAACATCCTCCACTGCAGAATTATTCTGCCTTCCCTAAAAAATGAGGCAGTTAAAACTCCCTATTACAGAATGCTGTGCAAATTGCTGATCCCACCCCCCACCTCCCCACCCCCATTTTTTATTTAGTCAAGTCTCTGTACGGGACCCAGTTCCCCAGGTTGTATCTAGCTACGACAGAGTGTGTGTCTTTGCTCTCCTGAGTTGTTTTACAGAAGCTGGCGCCTTTGCAGGGTTCAGGGGAAAGCCAAGCTGAGAGAGCAGTCTGACCCAGGTCATGTCTTCTTGCCCTCCTGGAATAGAACATTGCAGGCAGAGGCCACTCTGCCCCAGCTTCAAGAAGTTGGTAAATCCAGAATACCAGTAGGTCACAGAGAATTCAGGTATATTCTTCCAGTTGCTAGTAGAACGTGAACCCCTTCCCGAACTGTTTGGTTGCCCTTTCTCCTTCATAGCAAGTACAGATGCCATGGCAATGCCAAGGAGTGCACAGGTCAGACTGTGTAATGATGTAATAATGTGTAAAGACTGGGCTGAGAGATACTTTCTGGTATTTCCCTCTGATAGCACACACTCAGGTGTATTTGTCCACATGTTGCTTTCTTCCTTCTGTCTGCTACGAAGACACAAATTTATTTGGGCTCGTAGATGGTGATGATGATGCCCAAGCTCTGAGCACTTGGGATGCCTTATTTCTATTGTGATTTCAAGAAGAGCAGAAGCCAAATGAACCTTACAGTTTGGAGAGCAGGGAGCGTGCCAGCTACTCGGAACACTCTCAGTGTGATTTTTGTGCTCAGTTTCACATTGCTCTTTCAACTAGGAATGGGACACAATCACTGGCTCTGCCAATGTACAAGAAGATGATAAGCCGAGACCAGGCTGGGTTGTGGCATGAACTCTGCAGTAGGTTGATCTATGTTTTTCAGCATTTCCAAAGCTGCTGTGCAGTGCACTGCTATCCGTGTCTTTGCATGTTGGTGTGGGGTTTTTTCGGAGGGGTGGCGAGAGGTGGCTTTGGAGGACGGCTTTTGGATTTTCTTGAGTTTTGAGGGTTTTTTTCCAAATTAACTTGCATTTCTTCTAAGGGTTGGGGTTTTTTTTATGAGAAACCTTGCAAGTAGATTTAATAGAGGCCTAAGCTGGGGCTGTTAGGGTGCGTCCTAAAAGATCCAGTGAGTACAAAGGAGTAAGATTTTCAGTCTGCATGCCTTATCGACGACTTCAGCACTTCCTGTATTATCTCCTACAGTTACACTCGCAGGATATAGCACAACTGCGTGATAGTTGGACTAGTTGAACTATTTAAGTGGAATGCATGTGCTCATTCAGAAGGATGAGAAAGCTAAAGTATCTTATAAGTGTTTTAATAGGCAGTTTCTCTCTTGGGGCCTGACTGTTTACAGAACAAATTAGCTTCCTGTGCTTGTTTCCATTTAACAAACCATACATTGTACGTATAACAAGTGCTCCAAGAATGGTTAGATTCAAGTCCTTCAGGCTAGAGAGGATTCTTGTTCTGTACTCAAGAGGGATCACCTGAGTACTTACTTAGGATGCCACAATTAGTCTCTGTGTGTTTATGTGTGTGTGATTTCTCATTTTTTCTATTTACTTCTTTCAGTTTATTTGTGTCCCTCTGTGATTTTTTTTTTTAGCTTTGTCCAGTTTCTCTAATAACATATGAACTCAGATGAATTTTGAAAATCACGATGCTTAAAATGACTCAAAATGAGGCAAAGATAAATTTACCCAATACAGCTGTGTAAAAGTAAATACAATGCTGTTTAGGTAAAGCATGTGTTATTTCTAATGCATAAATGCACACAAAGCATCCTTAATATTTGAAATAAATTAAAACAAATGGTATTTTATATTACTGACGTTTCTAAAGCAATAGGCTCTTTTAATGGTTCTCTACGAATTCTATAGCAGATTTCATTCCTATAAATAACCAGTACTTTCTAGCAAAAGAGAGCAGGGATTTCCTGTAGTTCTAAAAATCACATTATTTGTCTGTAAAGTCTCCAAAGATAGTAATAACTGGTCCATACTCCTCTTCCTCACTAAAGTCAATGTTGAGGTTTATATGTGTTAAGACTTTGTAGCCTGCTGGTTCAAACTCTTATTCCAGTGCTAAGAAATCTTAGTCTTGTCATGTTCTGTGAGCAAGTTTTCTGGTCCTAGAGACATGATGACAGGGACATTTCTTTCTGCAATTCCTAGTTAGAACTACTTAAATTCATCTTTTAATACTATGATCAGTATTGGCTGTTGCTTATAAGCCCATTGGCAGAAGGAGTGTAGGAAAAAAAGATTAAGGAAACACTGAAAAATATACTTTTTGTTTAACAGCGCCACAATAATGCATGAGAGGAATGGTGCATTTTTAATGTGAGATTTGGAAATGCTTAGAGTTTTGTCGTTTTTAACAGTTTTTGGTTTGTGGTGGGGTTTTGTGGGGTTTTTTTGGTTTTGTGTTTTGGGTTTTTTTTTCATTTTAGTAGAGGATAGATGAATGAACAGACATAGGCACAAGTCAGTGGAAATCTGTCTCTAAATACAGATCAAACATTTTGCTTTAAAGAATCCAATCTGAAGGCAATAGTCATGTCTTGATGGTTGAGCACTCAGCACCTAGACAGCAATGTAAGATATACTTACGCAAGTGGGTAGCTCCTAAATTTCTCAATGTATTTGTATGACTTCTTACAATGTGCTGTGGAGTTTATTTATATACAGTATGGGATAGCAATTATGCATTTTATATTTCTAGCTGTACAAATGAAATTGAAGGAAATGTGTGGAAGGGGTCTTCTCGATATGTGACTTAAACTTCAAACTGGAGAAGCAGTTTCAAAGAGATTGAACAGATTGAATGTTGGTTAAATTTTACCGCTATTTCAGTAGATGTTTAACAATAGCACAAAAAAAGGTCACCTGAGTGCGTCTGAATTTTCAAAGCATTTAAAGAAATATTTTAAAAATCTTGCAGATGTTGCACTCTCAATTTCTCAAAGCCAAACAGTTGTGGTTTTGTCCCCTCTAAAAATTATAGTAATTTTTTTTCTTTCTGCAGTATCAAGGATTCAGCTATTAAATTGCTGTTCTGACTCAGCAGCTGTTTTTTCATAGTCTGGAGCACTGGGTTTGAGGTAGATCTTCTGGGTACATGTTCATTCAAAAAGAAGAATGGTAAGTAGCCAGACTGAATCTGTGGAAGAATAGTTTGTTTTTCACTGCAAAGCTGCAACAGTGAATACCTGCCAGAGACAGGTAGAATTCAATTGAAATACACGTGACCCAGAATTTTCTTCATAGCATATCTTGAGCATTTAAATTTGATTAAAAATATATTAAACACAGTAGAGGGCAATAATCTAAAAGTCTACCAATTTGCTTGTCTTAGCTCCTTTTTCCAGAACTATCTTTGTTCAAAGGGTTAAACTTTTGGTTATGGTAGACGTGGGAAAATTTTGCTGGAAGTTATGGTCTATTTTTCGTCTTAAAGTTCTACTAGCTGTGGAACGCTTTACACTTTGCAGTTTCTCAAGCTGCTTTACCCATCATTACACCTCATATTTAGACCTTAGTTACTATTGTCAACCTGCTTTCAAATGGAGCGTTCTACTGTTCAGGGTTCTAGTATTGGTAATGTTAGGGAAAGATTGGCTGGGGCAAAGTTGTACTTTGCTATCCTTTCTTTTATCACAAAGTCACTCTGTGGAATGGAACACTTTCTCAGTTTATGTTCTGGATCTCTCTGGTTTCTTCAGCATGTATTAGTGAAAAAAAGAATGATCTTTAACAAGCTGTTAGATAAGTGTGTTATGTATCATATTGCTTTTTTTTTTTTTTTTTCCCTAAAATGTGAATCTAGGAAATTAAGATCACCTCCTCTAAAAATTAGAATCCTTCCTATATTTTTTACTTTTAGTTTGCACACAAATTACATCTCCTGCTTTTCCAAAATTAAACCACAGTGTCTCCAGCCCATGCAGCTTGTACCTCCATTTTGCATTACTTATTTTGCTCCTTATTTGAGTTCTGTCATGGGTTAGAAATTATTTTAGGATAATACTATGTATCTGTCCATGTGTTTGTTTTGTTAAGCAGGAACCTATCTGGAAAATGAGAATTTGATCACAGTTGAATACTTTGAGCAGTTAGCAGCAAATACAAGAGGTCTTAACTTTGATACATTCTTCTTTCTCACAAAAGCAAAGTTTGGATGTCTAAATTGGAATTGATAACTATGACAAGTAGTGAGTAGCTTTGAGCTTGGGTGCTTTCTGTTTTGAATGTGTTTTGTGCAGCGTTTGAGTTCGAACAAAGTGGTTTTCCCTACTGAAATGACCATACTGAGGTATTTTTTGCTATTTTTAAGGTGACTGTCTGTTCATGGCTGCTGAGATTCCTTGAAGGGAAAAATTGCAAGTTCCTAAACACAGTCGAAACCTCAAAGCAAGAACAGCTGAATTAGGTATTGTAACCCAAGGACTTGGCCCAAATGGGAGGACTGCAAAAATTCTTCCCCAGAGGAAGTAAAAACAAAATTATAAGTGAATGCAGTCAGAGGTCAGTAGCACAGATAAGGCAGTAGCAGTGGCGTGTTAAAGGAAAAGGTGTAATTATTACGGTGGCGTTTGTACAGTGACTGACAGAAACAGTACTTTTTTTAACAGTTAAGTGCTTTTTGCTTTCCATTTGAAACACAAGTTTTGCTCTTGTGGATTCTTGAACTTTGCTTTTTCTTCCTCTCAGCCAGTTTTAGAGGCTATTTGGAATAGGATATTCAAATAATTCTGGTATTTTTCCTTAAGAACTGAGTAGAGTTTGAAAACTGGGTACCTTAATCTATCTTTCCCTTTCAGAGTTGTTTTTTCCCCGACAGATTCTTGCTATGTTAAACAAGTAAAGCCATATAACAAACATTTTGGTAATCAGGCCAACATAAAGTACTCATAAATTATCACCAGGCAGCTCTAAATCTGTCATAAATTCTTACGGACTTGTTCACAGGAATGTTTATGTAATTGAAAGAAAATATAGAGGAAGTTAAGTCTCCTTTTTACAAGTTAAATCAACTATAGCGAGATGAAAAACACCCACACGCTTGGCTTTGGATCAGCGGAGACATTCTTGAAAAGCAAACCTTTATGAAATCTTTATTATGAAATCAAATTCAAGCTGTAAAAATTAGCGGCTTTCCAGGTGTCACTGTTCGTACTCTGCTTGCATGTTCCTTGTATAACAGGATATCACCTCGGTCAGGCAGGTACAGATTTGGAATCATTCCAGCAAAACAATTTTTGGCATGGCTGTGAACATAGATGTAATGTAGGATGTGTTAAAGCTGAGAATCATTGAAAGGGGTCCAAGGAGTCACCGCAGATGGGGGGGGAAAAAGAAAAAACCAAAACAAACCCCACCAAAAAACCTGCTGAATGAGATGCTGTCTTACATGACATCCCTTAAAAAAGAGGTGAGGAAGCTGCAGTGAAACACAAATATATTAGGAGATGTTTATGATATTTTGGAGTGCAAATTACAAAATAAAGTATAGGAGCAACTGATAGGGGTGTGTGCGCCAACGGGTGAAATATCAATAAGCAAAGTAAATGAGAGGTCATTTAGTATTAAACACAAAGCAGCTTAGTCCATTGATCACAGTGACACGGTTGTGAAATATGATGTTGGAAAGACAGAATATTTGGAATATATTAATCACAGGGATAGGAGGTTTATAATCTTAACAGAACAGGTGGCAAGGATGCATTTGTTCAAACTAAAGAATTTTGAATCAGCAAGTCCAAACAATAAATAGCCAAATGTCTGAGATGGATGAGATGGATAAGATGAAGTATCCTTCGAATCACACCTGGTAAAAATTCTTCACATCTTGAAAAAATGAGAAATTCCTAAAGGATTGTGAATCATGATGATTCTGGTGTTTTGAAAGAGGTGACCAAAGCAACTATTGACCTGAAGTTAGTCCTGACTAAAATAGCGGAATGGCAGATTTACGGTTATATGGAAGAGTCTACTCTGAACATCACAGAATTTTTATAGGTGTTGCTGATTGTTGTGGTTTTACGAGAGACTGGTTTCCACAAACATTGCTGACAGATTTCTAATTGTTTTGCTTGTGATTTATTTTTTTTGAACTCATCAGTGTCAATACATGAACTTTGGATTTCTTTAGGGAATTTGATTTATTATCACACAGCATTTTGATTTAAAAGAGCTTCTATTCTACAGCACTGGTAGAGAATGTATTAGATGGATTAAAGTACGGGTCACATTATTGGTACAGTGTTATTTAATGTTTTTGTCCATAATCTATAAAACCTTTGACAATTAAGCTGCAGATGATATAAATTGGCTAAAGAGTCAATTGCAAGAAGTAGCTATCGCAATATGATGTGTATCTGCTTTCAACATCCAACAGCATGTTTTTGTTACCTAATGGACAAAGTATAGCTTTGTCATACATAGCGGACTTAAGAATGCCAATGAGACCATCTTGAAAATGGTGGTGTGGAAATGAAAGTGGATGGTATCATCCATACAAATTCCAAAGTGTCTGCAGTGGTACGTAAACAAGGCCTGTGGGTACGTAAAAAGGATCTGTCTTGGAGGAGTGAGGAAGTGATCTATGTGCTTCATTAGCAAGACATCAGCTAGAGTAGCGCATAAAGCTCTGGTATTTGTACTTCAGGGACAAAATGGATTCAACCAAAATTTAGAAGAGGACCACAAAAAGGGATCCAAGGGCTGGGCAAAAGTCTTGCAGTTGGAGTCGAATTTGTTTTGTTCATTGGAGAGAAGGCTGAGAAGTGACGTATTCGTGAGGTGTGGGAGAGAGGCAGGACATTTCAGCCTTGCTGACAAAAGAATAACAATTTCTATTGGCTGGAAGAAAAAAACACCTTGTAAAACCACATAAAGCAAGGGAATTGGTTCTTAATTTCTATTTCTCTATGCAAAACTGAGTCGAAACAAATGTCTCTGAAAAACTTTCAGTTTCTACAATGCTCCCAGCTGTTCTGTATACTTCAAATGTTATGGATTATTGTAAAGTTAAGATCTTTATTCCCTTGTTTTGCATGTCTTGCCTGAAAACAGATACGGAAAGGAACTCTAAGACACCCTCTGATAAAGTTGCCTGTCTCAGGTCTGCATAGTCTGTGGCAGGAGAGTGACTGTAATGAAACACTAAGATTCAGGGGTTTTGTTGGTCATCTGTGGATCACAAAGAACTTCATTCTTGTACTGTATAATTTGGCCTTTAAATCTTTTCACCTTCCTTTGAGATTGGCTGCTTTAGGAAGTGCAGTATTGAACATAGGTGAGCTGTGCCTTCAGGTGCAACAGGAATTCATCCTTTTGTTTTCCTAACAACCAGTTAAATTTTCTAGATTTGAGGTAGTTGGCCTAGCTAAGTCTTGAAGCAAGTATAGCTGAGTGAAATGTAATGGCTGTGATAGAGGGATGGGCATGGTGAATGATTTAACATCTTTTCATATTAACCTCCAATCATATACAGCATTCCCAGATACTAGGCGGTTTCAGTAGATTCACTCAATTCCAATGCAGAATTGTTCACCTAATCCATCACTGATACCTTCCAGACAGTATTTAACAGTATGAGTATATAAAGGTAAGTTAAAGTAAAAAATATTAGTCTCTTTGCAACATGAGTGCTAGCCTCAATTATATACATTAGGATATCTTTGCTTAGGACATACCCAAGCCCTTAATTCTGCAGCCTAGCAATTATCATTATCCAATAATCACAAGCGCAAGAATGAAGACTGCACTGCATCTAATGTATTGTTAAAATTAGTGTAGTCTATTTCTTTTTTCCTCATGGTGTCACTATAGGATAAAGTTAACGCTCTTTGGGTATTCTGTATACTGGAACATATTTCCATTTCCTTTGTCTCATCCTGAATTTCTGCGTTTTCTAATACTCATTCAGAGCAGATGGTAACAAATATACTGCCTTGAAATTTGGACATGTTCTCTCAATCACTGACCCATCCTTAACATTGTGCATGAATTTTTCATTTTGTTTTTTAAAAGGATTTAATATTAGAATACGTCTAGCTTTGGATAAGGATCTGGAGCATTTGAGCAGTTCTTCTAATGACTTGAAGGTAGGAATTGCCATGTTTAAAAAAAAAGACAAAAAGGCATGTATCTTATAATTAAGTGAGTTTATGATGTTAAATCTGTGATACATTTTCTATGTGTGAGGAAGAAGTCTGAGGCCCTCAGTTTCTGTCTAAGCTCCACTTTTTCTTATGTGGTTGGAAAGTGTTTTGAATTCAGCTTTCTTGATTGATAGAAAAAGTAGTTTTCTTTTCAAAGCTTTTGGTGGCGAGAGAGAGAGAGAATTTTGTTGTGTTTACATACCGATAGCATTTTTGTCTGTCTAGTTTTTACCACTTGAGCCAGACCCACACTCTGAAAGGTACCTAGGTACCTGACTTCCACATTGGAAAGGTGAAAGATGTAGCACTAGCAAGTGCATATAAATGTTAAGTAGGGCTGAAGACAAATTTGCTTGTATTGTGCAAGAGCATGAGCCAGGCATGGAGGTGCCATTTTCCATTCCTGCATTTGGAGCATATACTTCCCAAAAGGCAAGGACCATAGGCCATTTCCCTGATTTCTCTTTTCTGCCTCTTCAGTAGGACAGCGGTGTTTGGGCTGGCTGCATTCAGGATTGTAACGAGGATGAGTGTGACTGTCTAGTCAGTAGGAAGGAAATCATCCACCAGTTCCACAAAATCTACATCTTAGTATGAACTCTGGCTGCAAGTGAGTCTTGTATGTTTGTTTCAGTTATAACAACGCCATAATAATGGATATCCCTCTTCTTTGATAAGTGCCCACATCTAAAAACTGTCTCTAATCCTTATGCCATGTCTTTCACTTACATGCTTGTCACTGCCACACAGTTCCTCCATAGAGTCAATTGTTCTTTGGGCTGGTAGTTTGGAGACAGTTGAAGTTACTATTTTTAGACTGTTGTCTTGATGACATCTTAGACATCATCCTCCAGTGAAGTGTGAAGTGGGACAGCTGAACAGTACACATTGAAAGAAATCTAGGGCAAAATTAAATGAGAGTTCTGCACATGGCACAAACTGCCTGTTTTAATCTAGAATGGAAGCTATAAACTATTTCACAGTTGGATGTGAAAGTTCATTAGTTGCCTAGCATGCTGCTTTCTTTTCCAAAGGACTACTGACACAACCTTCTTCATGACCTGCTAATTCTCTTCCCAATGGTCACCATTTCATGGCCATGCCAGTTTTTGGTGCTGAGATGTTGGCTTCAAACTGCAAGGCATGTGTAGCATTGTGGTTCTGGAGGAGAAGCAGCGTCTCATAAACTTATTGGCAGAATACCAGAACCAGATATGCTGAGTGTCTCTTCCTGCCAGCTGTGAGCCGTAGCTCCTCTGGCTTTTAATGAACACCAGGCCAGGTTGGAGGAGTCACCATGTGCAGTCTGAAATGCAACATCTGCTTTGGGTAAACCTTCACCTCCATAACACAGCATTTCCCCATTGTTTCCTCAGGAGTTTCTGCACTCTTTAAGCCTTCTCCCAGCAGCAGCTTTTTTACCTTGCATATTAGAGACCTCACTATCCAAATAATTCTCAAAAATCCTTTGTCACCCACACTTACCTCACCTTGATTCCAATTTTCTCATCTTCTCACGTCAAATGCAAACTTTCTACTTCCGTATCATCTCTCTTCTTTTGCCCATTCTCCACCCTCCCACTGTAAGGTAGTTGTTGCAATTAATTCCCAGTTTTGCAACATCCAAATGCTCCAGTTTCTTCACATACTCTCCTTGACTGCCTCTGCTTCCCTCTTACCTTGAGTAGAGGTCAAGAATAGCAGTTCTCCTCACTTTCCGATCTTTTGGAGGTGTCTGGCTTTTTCCCTACCTTCACTTTTAAGGCTGACCATTGTCCCCTTACTGCCTAAATGCTTCCAGCATACTAGGAACTTTAATGGAAAGTCACCTTGACCAAAAAGGACTAAAGATCAAGTGGTAACTGCTTTGGGTTAGTGCAGGTTTGTAGAAGGCTCTTTGGATCTGAATAAAGGAATGTTGAACCACTGTCCCATGCCAGAGGGAAACCCGTTGGACTTCTCTCCAACTGGCTTATGCTAGTATTAGTTAGTGAGGGAAATGTTTCCCTCTAAAACCCCAGGTTTCTGCAAATACAGAAGCGCCTTATGCCTGTTAACTCTTGTCCCTCCTTCCAGTTTTAATTTATGTCTGCTGTGGGGGCTCCAATCATTCAGTGACTCACTGCATCCCAAAACTTTTCTCTTCACACTCATTCCCAGCCGCACCAGTCTTTCATCTGTCTCACCTTTCATCAGTCTTGCCAGCCACCCTCAGTCTCTTTTGCCCTGATTATCTTTCCCAAACAAGTTCAGCAGCTTACTGTGCCACCTTACCTGCTTGACATCTCTTTGATGAACATAGATCAAATTCTTCCTGCAAGTTGCTGGTTCTTCCTGTTGTTTCATTCCTTTCCCTTGCATCTGTTTAGAGTTGTGCTGCAGCTCCTGTCTCATCCTTTAATTTTAGGGGTCCCTCATCTACATAAGATGTGCCCCAGTTTCATAGCCTGAAAATCCGGCCACTTTGTACTTTTGGTGCCTGAAGTGAATGTGTTTTAACATAAATCCCTCTGCGAGTCTTTACAGGGTGCGATTAAATATGGGAAGTCAGCAGTTCAGTAGTGCACTGAAGAAGCAGTTAATTAAGGCCTTTAAAGTATGAAGTGTTTACCATCTGTAAACAAAGTCTGTATTCTAAACCAAAACTGTCTCCATGGCAATGCCTGGGTTTGCGCCGGACAAAATCCAAAGCCCAAAGAAATTGGGGAAAGGGGGTGGGAGGACCTTTCACTGATTTCAGTACCCTCTGGATCAGGCCCCTTATGTCCTTTAGCAATGATAAAATGATGCACAAAGCACTGGGACTGTACAACTTCATTTTATTTTGTGTGCTTTTATAGGATATAAATAAATGACAAAATTACAAAATTTATAACTGGAAGCCCAAGCATATTTACATAAGTATTTGTTGCAGTGAGGCTACTATTTACTGTTCTCCTATACAATTTTCCTTTTGGTACCATATTTTTAGTGTTATTTTTTTTTACTTTCAGTTGACTACGTACATATCAACAGTGAATAGGCAAAATATGTACAAGGAACTCGTTTGTTCAAGTAAATTGAATACTGTATTAAAAGTATGTCATCACTCAGCGCTATGATTAGGTTTAACTAAACCGTATACAATTATCAGGTTTAAACCAAGTTCAATTATCCATTTTTTGGAATTTACCAACTGATGATTCTAACTGAAAACCTCAGCTGGATATGAAATAATAATTAAAAAAACATTAAGACAACCACACAATTTATCAATATCTCTATAATGAACTTCAAAATGATTCACAATTTGACTGGATAGAACAATATACGTTAAAATGTCATTTTTCTCCTATAGTGATATTTGTACTGTTATAATTTCAGTTCTACATAAATATACATCATGGTATTATACAAATACTCCACAGACATTAAAAAAATTAAAACACTTCAAAGAAAATGTAAGTAAATCTTATTTAATCAAATATTAAGCAAATGCTTAACTATTTTGTTCCATGAAAACATTTTTATTACTTTGGAATTTTTTTCTTTTTCTCACTATTTTTATTTAGAAAATGTTTTGCAGTAGAATTTTATCAACATTCTTCCAAACAAGCTTTCTGTGACAGAAATCTTGATAGCAAAATCCATGGTTTTGACTTTTTTTAGAACCACTGAGATATTGTTTTTTTAAAAATACTAGTAGAATTCATGGCTATAGCAATGTTGAACTGCATAAACTATATGTAGGTGTAGTAGAATGACCATTCCACTTTCATTCCAGACTGATCACACAGAACATCCAGTGCACTGATGCTACAACTCTTAGAATTTTCATAATGCTGCAATAGCAGTGGTTTACTTAACTTTAAAATAAACAGTATTTGTCATAATTAATCTGGCTTCCTTCCATAAATATTCATATGTTTTCCTATAGTACTTCTCTTCCATAAAAATATCTAATAAACGTTTTCTGTGCATTATCAATACCTTTTTCTAACCACTCATAAAACTCTGATCCTTTGTTACAATGCAAGAGGTTCCTATTTCTGTAGAGGATCAAAGGACACCAATGATTACATATAAAACCAGCGCACACAGAAATCAGGGTGCCTAATTTCTTGTTACTTTAATGAGTTCTTTATTCAACACAGTAGTTATTAATGAATTCAGTGGTTTCACAAATACTCTATTTATTAATTCTGGTTCTATTTCAATTAAAAACTGCCAAGATTTAAATAAAAAACCAATCAAATATTCTACTCATAGGCAGCATTAGTGTTAGTTTAGAGACCTTTTGTTTTTTTTAAAAAGTAGAATTCTAAAATAAGAAATCAAAGAAAGCACTGTGGCAGAGTCACAAGGGAGAACTGCGTGAAAAATAAGGTTTCTCACTCCTCTTGTGGACTGTAATTTTAAAAGTCTTCATATAGTGTCATTCTTCTGTCAGTGCTGCAGGAAGAAGAACATCACCAGAAATGACTGTCAGCCTTTTTTGTTAGTTACAAGGCCACTCATACAGTGCAGTCTTCCTCTCTGCTGGATTGAAACGTTGCCATAAAGGAAAGGCTGTGCTGTGACTGCTTGGCGTGCAAGGCACAACAAGGAACGGGGGGACAGTTTTGTATCAGAAAATTGTAGTTTCATACTTGGTATTAATGCCTCTTTTGGCTTCTTGTCCAGGTTCAACAATCCATGGTAGATTCGCAAGAGTCTTTTGTTCAGCTGGATCTATCTGCTTTAAGACGAATGCAAACACACAGACGGGTTACCATCTCCGCGCACCATGTTTCTAACACAAGTTTTTTCTTTAGACGACTAGAGCACAGAATAAATCCTGTATCGACAAGGTCCTACAGCAGCAAGTGCAGTGGTCTACACTCCCATGTACCCACAGTTGCCGCCTTTTTCCTTTTTGGATCAGAGCTGTGTCTATCCCCAAGCTATAGGGCGTCATAGGTTGTTTAAAGCTATGTTTAAAGCTAAACTTGATCCTGAGGAGTCCTTTTGTTACTGAGACAGATGATTGCATCGGAAAATGTTTTTCTCTAAAATGTTATGGATGAAGATTCTGTGGCAATGGACAGCAAAGTGTATACCCATACACTCCCCCCCTACCCCAGTCCAATAGGTGAGTATGACAGAGTATGGTTCTCACTTTATAGCCAGTGAATATAATACAGTGTGCAGTCATTTTTTCCCCTTTCCCTCCCAAGTCACCCTGTGCCTGTATTCTCGCTTGATTTAAAATAGTTTTCATTTTTTTTTTTAAGCGCTCTACCATAAAAGAGTATTTCTCTGTCATCTATGCACTTCAGGAGGGCACTTTAAAGACAATCAATATGTAGGCTCCAGTGAGCTTGGATTCTTAGGAATTTGGGATTGCAAAGAAAATACTGAAAAGGTATACTGAATCCCAGTTTTGGAACAGGAGGGTCTGTTGAGGGTCAAAAAAAAAAAGGGGGTAAGAAAAGAAGTTGTTTGGTGTGACAAGACAGTTGTAAATTGATTTAGATTTGTAATTTGATTCAGATACACATGCAGTGATCATGTATCAAACAAGTTTGGTGCTGATTTTATTTTTTGATACAAGATCAGGGAAGTCCGTGGAAACCGCACAATTTTAGAGGCATGCATTGGCTGTGATCTTCAGCACTTAAAAAAGCAAAATAGATTAGAATAAGACCGAATCAATTAAAGCTCTGCAATTACTGTAAAAGACATATGCGTAACACTAGCCAAGCAACATCTCAAACTGGAGGAATCTGAAATGAGCAGCTGTTAGAAGCGGTTGCCCGTGCTGCAGTGACACAACCCTACCAGCTGATGAGCAGAAGTGGCACAACCGAGACATGGAGCACTTCTGACTCGACAGGTATGTTATTTATACAGCTTCTGTGTATATCAACTCTTAACTGTATAGCTGAATTTTGTTGTTTGCATGCAACACTACTTTCTACTTACCACTGACTTCCGAATACTAACACGTGGTTTGGGAATAGGCTTGGAGGGTTTATTTTCAAAGCTTTCTGGGAGGGTTGAAGAATGGCCCCCTTTTCGTGCTTGTAGTGCAAGCTGATAGGCCACCTCAAATGCTTGTCCTAGCGTGAGAATGATTTCGTAAGCTAAATTCTGGAACAAAACAAAAAGAGTTAAAATTGGAGTGAGGTTGAATTATCGTCAGATACATGAAGTGGGGTAGTACTGTCTACAGAAGTGATTTGTAATGTAAATAATTAAAATCACACTGGTAGTAACTTCCTAAGTCTCTGCAATGTATGCATCTGTCATTTGATTTCTCATCGATTAAAAACAATCTAAGTCTAACTTATTGTACTGAAAGTAATTACTTCTAAAAACCTTGAAAACATTGTCTCACTAAACATGAAAACAGGAGTGGGTGAGTGTGTGTCATCTCTTTTTAGAACAAGTACATTAACCCCCCCAACTTCTCAGCTCACCCCATGTCTGCTGCTCTCAAGATCCCACCCATCCTGCTCTACTGCTCCTTTTTGACATTCCGCCTTGCTCTATTTCAGACCTCCTCTGCTGACCCATCCTCCTCCAGAGCTGGCAGCCTGACGCGCACCTTCCCTGGGCGTGCACCTCGGGATGCTCTGTGCTCTCACCGAACAGCACGGGAAGAGGATGCAGCGTTGGTGTGATGCTTCCAAAAAGACAAAAAGCAGATGTTGAAAGCGCCTGCTCTGCTTCACAGGTGCAGTGCACCTGTGCATGCTTGAAAGTCAGTGCTCTGCTTCAGATGCACGTTTCAAGTGCTGGGGCAACCTCCTCCTGGTTTTGTTTTCTAAAAGTAAAAATGTTTGAGCTTAAAGTGGCATGTCAGCATACTCTTGTAAGCATCGGGGTTAGGGTGTATGACCAAAGCAGCCAGGCTCTTAAGACTAAGACCAGTTTGGTGGTAAGTTCTCATTGCATATGTAGAAGAAAACCTGTTGAAAAGTTTATAAAGCATGCATGAGGATCTAGGGGTATAAATATTTTTTTCAGTACAGTTTTGCATCAACCAAAAAGCAGCTGTAAGTTTCAAATTTGACCTTAATCTAAACCGCAAGTGAATTTCTATGGTAATTTTTTTTTTTCAGGGTGTGGGTTTGTTTTGCAGGCTCCTACTAGAGCCTATTTCTAGGCTCCTAACTTTCCAGTAATGTTTTGACCCCCTGCAGAGCAAATACTAGCCTGCAGGCTTGCTTCCTTATGCCCTACAGTCTCCTTAGAATAATTCATAAATCTTTGATGTAATTCAGAAGCTACCCTCTCCTTCCTGAACCTCTGCAGCCCACAGTTGGAAGCAATCCTGCATTGCTTTGAAACTAGGTGATCCCTTAAAATTCCTCCTTGTTTCTGATATGATTTTAAATGAGGTATCTCTTTAGCTAGTCGAGTCTAACTGTTTGTTGAGTTTGCAGTAAGCCAGAAAGCAATGCAAGACACTTGGCAGTACACTAGCTGCCCTTCAATCGTTAAAACATAGTTAAAAGGATAAGCATTTTATTTCATGCCCTACACTGTAATTTCACCATAGTCATGAAGAAATTCCATCCCTTTGTTATCACACATGTATACTGAGATAGTAGAGGCTAAATTTAGCATATTTAGCTCATTATAAGAGCTTCTTAGAAAGGTGCCAGCTCCGGTCTTTGTTAGGTCAGACAGAAAACAATTATACTCTTCCCTGGGGATATGCTCTCGGCTGTTACAACTGCAGTCACAACAGCAAGCTAGCCAAAGTTCCATAGCTTCCCAAATAAAAATGTCTGCCTGATTTGATAGCACGAGTCTCCAGATTGTCTCCCCTTTAACTTAAGGAAAAGGGCCAGGCCTGAGAAACCCTGAGGATGCAGTTTGCCAGTGGAGTAATACATGATCTTAAAGGTCTTTTCCAACCTAAACAATTCTATGATTCTGTGTTTCTATGAAAGGCTAAAGAGACTGTTCTAAAGTGCCCTGCCTTTTAGCAGAACGCTGGCTATGGAATTAAGATCAACCGAGTATAGTTGTTAAAAATGTACAGAATAATATTATTTGAAATTGAGTGCACCTATTAGTAGCACAAGAATATTATTCTAAAGACATCTTAGTCTGCTGTCATGACAGTAAGCTAGTGATATCATCACGGGATTTTCTACAGTGGATATCATTATTGCTAAGGAATACATCAACAGGACAGGGTGTAGTAATGGCTTAGAGAAAAAGTAGACTGTAATACTAGTGGGACTGAGAAAATGCGCCGTCCAGCGTGACATACAAAAAAGGTCACTGAGAGACAGGCCTGAAAAGCTCTGAGATAAGAGTTGAGACAAGCAGAGAGTTTGCCATGCTGAGCCATAAATCTAGTCTGGGTCCTGCATCTCATCAGAAGCTGCTATGATTTGTTTTCTTTTGCAGTCTGTGAAATGAAAAAATAGGCCTGCCTGGAGCCTGAAAGCCATTGGAAACATGTAACTGTTTCTGTGGTTAATAAATATTTGAAATATAGCAAATAGAACATTCACTGTTCTGTTCAATATTCAAAATGTAAACTGAACTGCAACTTGTACATAAATTTCATATGTTGTGTGCTGCGGTAGAGCCTTAAAGAAATCTGCAAATGGGGGCAAGGAGGGCTTTAAAATTGTACCTTGGAAAATTTAAAAAAGGTATCTGCAAAATTGTATTTTCAAAAAAACCAGAAGTAAATAAGTCGAGGAATTTCTCACCTGGAGTCCTGGGAGAGGAATATGAGGATTAGAGTTTGTATGGATTCTGGCATGGGCTATACCAGAGGTAAGAACAGGATTCCCTTGGGGATGTGGGCGGAAAACCAAACCAAAAAAGCCATCGTGGAAATTATTCTGATGGAGTGAGGCGACTATTTGATTTTTTTTTTTTTTTTTACACGTGGCACAACAGGAAGGAAACAGGTCTGCCTCCCTGAAAGATGCTTAGCACAAAAGTTGTCTTCTACAGTGACTGGGGGGGTGGGGGGGTGGGGGTCTACATTGACTCTTACAGCACCCCATCAAGCTCCTTGGAAAGGAGGCAAAACTTTTAGGACCATGGTGGTTCTGAGGCTGCTACAAGCCTGTTCTTTCCTCGGCACAGGAGAGAAGGAAAGTGAGTAAGCTAACGCCTTTAAGCAACGATTTCTGGGAGATGAGAAATTGAGGTCAATTGCCTTGTTTGCCACGTAATATTACAATTCAAAGCCCCAGTGCAAGTCTGAGTCAGGATTCTTCAGCTGCTTTAATTCAGCCAACCTATTACAATGGCTCATTGTTCCGTTACATTTTAACTGACTTCTTTTACTGCATAAGTTGCAGCAGGCACTGCTTCTTTATTGTGTTTTCATGCTTCTAGAAAGCTGTGTTGAGGCCTCAGGAAAATTTTCAGAAAGAGAGTAAGATTTCTGTCTTGTTGAGCTATAAAAACTTCAAATGTCACTTGCAAATGGATTTTTGGAAAAACTAACATTTTGCCTTTTTGGGAAAACACTTCTCATATAATGAGGATTTTATGTATTTTTTTGCTTTTAGGTGATGATTTTTTTTTTTTTTTTTGTTCTTTAAGATCGAGGTCATAGCTGAATTTACTGAAGAAGCTTCCTTTGGAGCTTCTCAGATTATTAGTGTGAGCTATCCATCACATTTGATGTGTAGGAATGTCAATTAGGACACCCTGTGTTCAAGGTACCAAACTTAAAATCACAGTTGGCAAAAATCTAACAGAACAGAGTATACAGAACCTTAACTTGAAAAATCCCAACCAGGTTTAAAATATCCATCCCGTGAGATGCAATCAGTTGTCTACTTCTTAGTTATAAAAAAATCTTCACGGTTGGCCTTGAGGATTTCTACTATAAGAGCCTGACAAGAAGAGAAGGTCACTTACTAGTAATGGGAGTTCTTTCAGATGCAGAGCTGACATACATATACATTTACACTGTTAAGTGTACATATGTTTTATCCCTCCAGACCTCAAAACTTTTACTTTTGGGGGGATCTGGAAAGGACATGGATTTTTCTGTGCTCTCCAGTGTGTCTGCCTTCATGCATTCAAGGAGAAGAAAGCTCAGCTTGCTAAAGACGGTATGATGAGACCAACAAGGCTGGCACTTGCTTGTAACATCCGTGGGCTCCTGGGCTGCATAAGGCTTTAATGATCAAGCACGCCTGCAACTTAAAATTCTTCATTCTTTCTCATTCTGGATTTAAAGCAATCGTGGAAGGCAAACTCTTCTAAATCCATCCCTCTCGTCTAATGCAGCACAGAAATATATCTTGTATGCAATGGGAGGATGGAAACAGGCCTTCAACGTGGGCCTTTCAGGGTGTTGCCAAAGTCATTGATGTAGATGAGCGAGGAGAGATTCATCTGCTCAAGAGCTGAAAGCTCCTTGTACCTGCATGTGCTCCATCTCAAGAAGTTTGCCAGGAGCAATTGAAATGGTTTGACACATTCCACCTAATATTCCCCAAAGAGGGGACTGTCTCTGGCTACTGCAAAGGAAAGAAGTTTTCTGTTCTGGAGACATGGGGATGCCAAACTAATTGTACCAGGATGATCCTATGAACAGAGAAAAATTTTATGAAGTCCTCTAATCCCCTGGAAGAAGGCAATGAACAGAACTTTGAGGCCTGAATGCATGCTTTTTTTTCTTCTCTTCTAAGTATGTATACTAGCAGTTTCCAATTCTTATCCAGCTTAAGTCTGTGCAATGAAGGACAAAAGAATACAGAAAAGAAGAAAAAAGTCTGTGTGTTATGTAGAGCACCAATCTAATCCTTGGCATAAGCAAGAGCAGAAATTGTTCCAATTTATGCCGGTTGTCTTCTATTCATAGTCTTTCATTGCCCAATGCACCTATCTGATGGAAATTACTTTGGATGTCTCCCATATATGAACCAAAATTTCGTATAGGAACTGTTACAGTGGTTTGTTTCTCCAGAGGGAATGTAGAAAGTAGAAAACTACTTTACTGGTAGTTTTAGGGCTGCTTTTTAAGTGAATGAGAGTGAAGTGGATTTAAAATATTGAGCAATAAATCTTCCCCCAAACCTTGTCCCCTTCAGTATTCAACTCTGATGTTTTTGCAATTTTGATTATAGAATTTTAACTCTGACTAGAGAAGTTACATGTACAGTCACTTTTAAACAGTTAAGTATCAGTAATGCTGGTAGTCGACATGTCACTACACTGAAATGCTTTCCTATCTGCAAAAAAGTTGTTCTTGCCCCCATTTCCTGAGGAACTGAAGGACCTAAGAGAGTGACATTTTTTTCATATCATTGCATATATTGTATTACCATAATATATATAATTTAAAATGCATCTTTTTTACACTTTCTTGTGGATTTCTACCATTTTAAACCTTATTTTTCTTAGTATGATTGAACTCCTATCCACTGACAAATTGATAGGGCTGTTTCTATTTGTGAACTGGAAGATCAGGCTAACATAATGTTAGACTTTAAATAGAAAATTTAATTTACTGTATGCTTGTGTTCTGAATATCTAGCTATTTTTTATGGATCTTGTACTTGCATCAGAAATGCTAGATCCTGAGAAATAAAACAACACAAAAAGAGAATATTTGAGTAGGTAACACCCCACTGAGAATTATGTTGCAGGAGAAAACTAAGTTAAGACAGTTAGACATTAAAGTTTCTGTATTGCTTAAAATAGCTATTTAAAGTGCTTAGGGTATTAAATGCTCCTCCTAAGGCAGAGGAAGTGAGCAAAATGGTGTAATTATTCCTGGATCGCTATTCTTTCCTTGCCAAGCAAGGAGAAAATGAATTTCATCTACTACACCTGGGTCTATGTTTGTGCTTGATTATTAAACCTATAAATGAAACTGCAGTACTTTGAAACCATTAAGAAGCATTTAAATGGATCAGGAGAAATAATAACCTCACTCAATCAGTCTAATTTTAGTTGATTCACTTATCACTAAAATCTATATAATGTAACATCTTGTTGACCACAGTCTATCTATTTTTAACACAATTTTGAAGTTTTTCCTACTCCCTGTGGACTCTAAAACGTCAGCAGACAAGTTAAACAACAAAAGCACTGAACCAAAATGCTAAAATTCCTTCTAACCTACCTTCCTGTACATCTTTTTATTCAAACTGTCCTACATGCTATCACACTGCAATGTGACTGTTTCCACAGTCACAAATAAAATGTCTCAGTTCAGACATATCTATTTTTTTATTTAACTTATTTATATTCATGTAAGCATGTTTCAAGAATTCATACACATTATACTATATTAAAATATTTTTTCTTGAATGATTTAAAGTTCTAATAGCATGTTAAACTTCTCTTGTGCTTAACTCCAATGGCAAGTATTCCTGAACTTTTTGGACAATAAGCCCTCTTTGTCCTAAAAATTAGAGCCGATACTTGTTTCACCAAACTTAGCTGAAAACAGTATGACTGATTAATAGATATGTATCCATGAATTCTTGAAACACTAGTAGTCTGTGCATCACCATCTGAGAGGCATAAATATAGGAAGAACTCAGTCATTTTCCACCAAAATAACAGGAGCTGTGAGGACTTCGCTGAAATAACATTTTTGAGATTTTTTTTTTTTTAGGCAAAAAGGTTGGAACAAGGAAGTAAGAATTAAAGCACCAATTTGCTATCTTCAAAACAAATGCATCTTCTTTGAAAAGGAAAAGGTGCTGCTAAAATAAAATTTCCCCAAATTCCATATCTGTATTATTTGTTAAGCTAAAACTCCCACGGACTTGTCAGAGAGCAGAGAACAACAGAGGGGCCACCTAAATAATAATAAACTGTTGACGGTTACAGGAGTAACCTCTTACACAGGAACACAGAAAGGCCAATACTCTGCACAAATCTCTGTTAGCACAGATGTTTCAAATTTTTCCGATTCAGTGTGGTAGCCAAATATTCCTAGGACCTCTTGAGATATGTAATTAGCTACCTGTGTGGTCTCTTCTTTGTCACATCTGTAAGTGTTTCAGTTCTCTGGTTAAAGTAAACACAAAACTTTTCATACATTCTCCACACAGTTGCAGAGGAAGCTTCAGTTTTTCCAGTTCATTCAATATAATGTCAACAAGTCTCAACAATATTTAGAGAGATGTTTGAGTTATTGGGGCTGATCCAGCTTAACACTGAAACACTAAAACTCATGCAACAGCAGGGCTAAGAAATCTGAAGAAATCACTTATGGTGGTAACATCTGATCAGTCCGTATCTGCATCAGGCATGTGGAATGTGTCCAAGCTCAAAGGTCCCCCTCAAGAAAGTACCCAACTCTCCCACCCCTTGTTGGCTGCCAGGGGACGGACCCATGGGGGTAAAAGTCCAAAGGCTGGAAATCGCCAAACCAGTCCTTCCCGGACTACACAGGCAGTACAACATAGTCAAAAATGCAGGACACCCTGCAGACTTAGTTTAAGCTGGCTCCTGAACCCACCTCTTAGCAGGATTGAGCACTGTACATAATGCACATTGATCCAGTTCCAATTTGTTTATTTGGTGTGTGCTGAGATTTCAGAACGGGTGGCCAAACCTGCTTGTTACAAACTTCTTGGAAGGCTATAGCTTAGGTTAGAGGAATTACGTGTCAAGACTTGTATGAAAAGCTACTTGCTAAGTTTGCGGTCAACAGCTGAGATTACAGAGATGAGTTATTTCAGATGGAAAATGAGATAATATCAAAGAAAAATCTTTGCTCTTGTCCAGAAATGTTCTTTTGCTATCCCATAGTAGATTAGTCTTTTCATGTGGTAAATGAATGGTACCTTCCATTAATCACCATATACCCTGAAAATGTTCTAATAGAATTAAAGAACTCTTACTATTACAAAGAAATATTAAATGAACTATCTTCTATAAACTGACCACATCAAACGCAGTGAATACATGGCAGTAGTGATGATTAGTCTTCAAGTCTTTAGTGATGTACGCAAATGTAGAAAGGTCTTCAGGGTCTTGTGCAGCACAGGAAATGTTACGGATTTCATGTTCAGCAATAATATTCTGTTTAAAAAAAAAAATATTTTCAATCAATTTAGGAATTAAATGTAAAAGAGCCGTAAAAGGTGTGGTTTTCGATTTGCACTTATGCTCATCTGCTGTGCTGGAGTATTTCAGAAGTTTCTTAATAAGAAGAGATTTAATATACCCCATGTGTGATCTTACGCAGGTCATTGGAATTTTGACCCTCTCCAATGATATCTAAAAATTGCCAATAATCTGGTAGGAAACAATTACATTCTAGAGTCTTCCCTATGAGTCCACTTGAGTTTTGTACAGTTTATTCAGTATCCTATGACAAAGAGATATCTTTCCTGCATATAGCTGTAAATACAGTTTCAAAGCACTATATGAGCACCTTATGATGCTGCTGGTTTTCTGTATAATGATCACTACATGACACTGTTTCAGTCTACCGACAGACTGGTGAAACCCAACAGCCTCAATACGCAGGTTTTTTTTGCACGTGTTTGACAAATTTCAGCTATACTTTTTCAAGAGAAAAGGACACCAAACATCACTTGTAATTGAAACCCTGAGCTCTTGAAAGGCTTCTGCTTAGTAAAAAGGTAACTACAGGAGGATCTGGCAACTTTTCTCCACTTACTGACAACAGCATCCTGTAAGAGAGATGTAGAAAAATTAAACCATTCATGCACCGAGCAACACTACTTGCAACAGCCAATGTAAGCTATAGCATACTATTGAGATAGAGGTGGGGCATGTCTGTCCGATGAAATAAAAAAGAAGCTGTCTTAAAGCTTTGGAGAAAATGATGAATATTCATTACATAAATTGCTGATATCTAATTACTGTGTTCAGGCCAAAGGAACCATGAAGCCAGAGAAGAAGATACTGCAGAGTGGCTTATGATTAGGCCTTGCTTCAGCAGCACACGCATTCCAAATGATTTATTTAAACAGAAGAATGATTCATTGAATATGAATTTGCTTAGTGGTTAGTTTGCACGCTTTTCTGAATTGTGGCGCTGCTGGCTGTAGCTCTGGCTTTTCCATAAAAACCCAAAGCGAACAAGCCTGCTGCAGCATGACATCGCTATTGCACCACAGAACACGTGACATCTGTAGTGTTCCCGTCCCTCGCAGAGCCACAGTTTGCTGCTGCCTCAGTGGCATCTGTCCAAGTTAAAACACTCTCTGAGCATCTCTGGTTTTCCCTCACGCCTCTCTTTTCCTTCCCATCTTCTCTCCTCCCCCTCTTTTTTTTTAAAGAACAGGAAATACATGCAACTAAGTCACTTAAGATGCTTTGCCGTATCTTCTTTCATTTGCTAAGTGGCAACTTTCCCCCTTGCATGTAGGTGTCAAGTTTTCGAGAAGACGTATTAATATATCTAATTAAAAAAATCATGGCCTCGGAAAAATCTTAATAAAAAGCATTCCAAATTTCAAATTACAGAAAAACCAAGATAAGGAAACTCTCACTGAAGAAATGAAATAATCCTCTTAATCTTAAATTGTTGCAACATACTTGATTATTTCTGTTTAATGCATTATTCATAAAAATCACAAAAACAGTACTGTTTCCATACATGCCAATTTACAACGACACGTATAATCTCTGCTTAACAATCACTGGCTTTTTATGTTACTTTAAGCATTTTATTTGCTTTGTTCTCAAATTGATAACTTTTACCCTCAATAAAGATTTTGATGAGAATTACAATTATACCAAAACCAGGGATTTAGATATCCACAGATATAGCTGTAATACACTGTCATTGATGTTGTATTGGCAACATTGTAGTTTAGAAGGCAGAAAGAATTAAAGCTTGGAAGGTCTTAAAATCATGTGAAATATTTATGCCAAATCATGAGCCACAAAGTAATCACCTGAAGTTATGCAGTGTATATGAAGAGAGTTCTGCTATGCTGAAAGTTTTCCGAGGTGACCTGGGGTTGACACAGGGCTTTGCACTTTAGTCAAAACTCATGGAGATTATTTTAATGTTTTAACTTTAAACCAAGTGAAGTTTGGAAACATATCCATATCAAGGTTGTTTCAAATAAAATGAGCTATACCTAAAATAAATCTTCTGGATGAAAGTTAGTAGTGAAATTGAGCTTTTTTCCTAGCCTCTATAGGATATACTCTGTGATCGCCTTTCAAAATTAAACATGTTTTCAGTGCACGCATTTACTGTTTCCTAGGGTCACTACACCAGGAGAACCGTAGTCGTATTCTGTGGAAATTACAAGGCTATGAACCATCTTGCAGTTCTGGGTACACTCCTCAGGCATTGACCGACACTGTACAGTCATCGTTCTAAAATTTGTCACTCGGTTTGTCAAGAGAAAGACCTCTGGTGCTTCCAAAAAAGCAGGGAACCTGAAAGCTGGTTCTGGTTCTGCCAAGAAATACCTTCGAGAGATCAGGTTTTTGCTAAGCAGCCTTCCTTTTGCTTGCCTACCTCATGTCAGACAACCCCCATCTTGGCAGAAATCATCCAAAAGTTAGAGTTAGCTGTGACCCACGAGAAAATTCTGCAAGTCTGCTTCTTCCTAAGCAGCAATTTCTTTCTGGCCTCACTTGCAAAGAAATGGTGTCATGTCAAAGTGGTGTCATGCCAAGCTTCAAGGCGCCACTGAAATAGCTGTTGTGGAATGAGGTCAGGGCCCCTCTGTCACCTGAAACTTTGCCTGCTATAACTCGGAATACAAATTCTTAGCTTGTTGGCATAAAGGAAAAGGATGAACAGCCATGAGAGCTGAGTTTTCAAGCACGTAAATGCTAGCTATTTTTGTCATTAAAAAGTATGCATTTATTGCTAAGTGGTGCCCAGCGCTGTCAACTATAAGCTCATATGGAAGCGGTACAAGTCTGAATAGGATCTCACCTTAGTGCTAATCTGTTTTGGGTCTTGAAGGAATTGGGTACAGCACACTGTGGACAAGGATGATAACAACGCTCCTGGGAGAGTTGCAGGCTATTACCTGGTTTTTACAGGAGGGAAAGGCAGTGCAGATTTTGAACTGGAGAGAAAGCAATCTACCACTTGAGAAAAAACACAGGACTGTGGCATTATTTACCTCTATTAAATACATCTATTGCACTACTAGGCTTAAGATTTCAGTGGGACTGGTCTAGAGCCACCTAATGCAATTTGCCAAACTTCTTTCAAGTTTCCATCTTACATAAGATTATATGCACTGTGCAAAGAGATACTGGAAGCTCCTTTTGTTCTTCTGATTTTTTTTGTAAACCTGAGGACATTGCAGTTACATCCTTTACACTACAGAGGAGATTGAAGAGCTGAAAACAGCCTTATCCAAGTTAGAGTTAAGAGCATTACAATGTCCTGATTTATGCCCTGCACATCAGAGACATAAAGGAAATGAGGGTTGTAGAAGCTCCGTTTTGAATCAATGGAAGAAAAAGGAGCTGACAGGAATCCCTGGCCTCTCTGCTCTGGCAAATATGCCAGACTTGACATAATAGTAATTTCACCTCTGTTTTTCTTTCATGCCATCTTCTAACCCTAGATATGGCTTCCAAACTCTAGCAGAAGTTCACAAATCTGCTTTCGTTCGTTCACTTAAAACCCAGTTCTAGTTAAAACGCCTTTAAAAACCGACTGATTTGGCAAGTTTGACAGATACTGGGTTAGATGTATTGCGTGGTCTGAATATTCAGCAACACAAAGCAGTTATATACATTATTAACCTGGTCAGGTAGCTGGGTTGTCAGATTTATTTTTTATATTGCTTAGGGAGTTTTAGTCACATAACAGAAAAGATAATTTCTTCTCTATTCACTTGCAAGCATCAGTATGGATTGCATTTTCTTTCCATTTTAGACATCCAACGAAGAGAAATTCTTGCACTACTTTGCTCCTGCTTACTGAGCCTGTACATGTTACTTTGGCTAAACAACAACCCATTGCTCTATCCATCACTGAGTTCTCTGATCTCTCAATTTCTGCTTTTTGGATTTTTTGTTTGTTTGTTTTTGAAAGATGTTGGATGTATTTTAAAATGTAAGAAACAAAGCACAGGGGCCTTGCCACACAGGAAGATGAAAAAAATATGGAGTAACAACTGTTAAGAAGCTGCTGCAGCTCAGGGAATCAAATGCCTAGTACCAGGAAAACAGCTCTCAGCGAGGCTCTGGCATTTGAAAAGCACGTTCAGGGCTCACGTTTCTTATTCTTACAATGGCTGGCCCTGGATAAAACCTTGCATCTTTATTCTTCATTGAGACATCTTTATTTTTTTGTTTTTGCCAAAAGTATATCAATGAACAAATACATATATATATTTTCTGCATATTTAAGGAACCGTGTAGGAAAGAATATGGTAAAGGATTCCACAGAGGCTGCCTGCCAAATGTCTTTTGTGATAAGCTTGCCTTCTGATGGCAGAAGGTTGGACACAATGTTCTCCAAATAAGCCATTAAAGCTGCTTCACTTGTCCTCCAGACTGAGTTTCTGGAGAATCACAATGAGATTACAGCCATTTTGGAGAGAAGATAAAAAAAGAGAGGCAAACACAAAGCACAACTCTGTCCCCTCTCTGGCCTGGTGCTCTTACAGAGCCAGCCTCACAGGTATTCCTATTTGTGAGAAATAAAAGCTAATATTGAACAGTTGCACATACCTTATTTGTTGCATCAATAAATTTGACTCCCTTGTAAGAGACAGACAGGACAATGGTTGGTACTTTCTTCATTTGTTCTGTAGACTTCTGAAATCAAAATGAAGATGTTGTTAGAGTTGTGTTGCATTGCAAGAACAGTGCTCTTCTTCTGACAAAATATGTAAGTTAAACAAAAGGTACTTATCCAAATATTTGACTTTTTCTTGAGCTGACTATGCTCTGGGCTTTTGAAATAGCTGCCTTGTAGTTAGAAAACTAAAAGAGCTTTACAGTTTGTTGTGAGGATGGTAAAAATTCTCCTTTTTCCTAGCACAATGCGAAGAGAATGAAATCAGCTTGCCAGGCTTAAAAAGACCAGTCACGCAGTCAGGGTTTCCCAAAATGTGTGTGTTTAAGACATCTACCTGATACACCCTGTTCATCACTGCCTCCCCTCCCTCTTCCTCCCCTTCCCAGCTGTAAAAACCAACAGCACGGTACTTCTCATAGTACTGTTTCTTTGCTGCAATTAGTTGTTATTTAGAAGTATTTCACTCTTTTGCCTTCTTGCAGTTGTATTTGTGACATGAGGTATCCCTGCAGCCCTCTAGGCCTGCCAGTCAATCTGTCAGTCCAACGTTGTATCCCGTCACATCTGACTGTCTGTACTTCCTCGAGTGCAGCTGCTACTGGAAGCTGCTTTACACATGAATTAGCACGGAGGCTTATTCTGCATTCCCTCAGTGCCAGGTTCTCCTACCTACAGTTCATGTCTTCCTATGAGGCTATTTTTTCTTTTACGCTAGTCTGCTTCTGTGTGCCTTCAACGTGATGCACACAGCAAATATATTTCCTGCTGAACAGACTGGGCAAATACGTGGGATAGATCCTCTGCAGAAAAACCTGTTAATTAGTTTACAGATTAAATTTACTAGAACAACCCCAAAACCAACCAAACAAAAACCCAAATATGGCATAACAGTTTATAGCTGATTTGAATTCTTTTAAGGTGGAAGGCAATGATGGACTAGACTATTCTATACAAAACTACTGTAGATAAATAAAGCAGATAATGTTCAGAGAACACTCACTCATAGGAGTATCTGCAAACAATCACAGAGATCAATCAAACATTTTCTTGAGAGGGAAGAGTAAGTTCAGTTACAACTAAATATGAAGAAACAACAGCACACAGAATGAGAGTGTAAACGCATTGAAAGGTCTAGAACTGGCACCTAGAAAGATCATTAAAGCAGCTGAACAAAAGTAGCAGCAGTGGTTTTGTATTCGAGAAAAGTAAAACAGCATGGATATAAACTTGAAAACACAGACTGCACCTGAAACAAAAATGTCTGAAAAATAGGTGATGCTAACACTAGAGAGCAAAACAAAAAGCTTAGAAGAAAAAAAACCTAATCATATCCCCTTATCAGATCTTGTTCTTTCCAGAATCAAATGAGACTCCATTTGTGCCAGCATAAAATTCAAAGCTACAGATCCAGCTACATTCTGCAATTAGTGTCCGTGCTGTGAAGGCTAAAACCCCTAATTAAAGTTTCAAGGACAGCCCCATCCGTCCATGTAATAGAGACGACTGTTGCATTTCTCAGTAGCAAATGACAAGAGACTCAAGATGACAATCACTGTCAATTTATCCCAGAGAAAGCTTCTTTCACCCAGAAGGCTAGGCACTTTTAAAAAATGAAAGCTTAAATGGTAAAACATCCTGAAGAATCTAACAAAATCTGAAGGAAGACACTAATCTGATTTGCATGTCTCTGAACTGAGGGGAGAAAGAAATGGTATCCCTGCCAAAAGCAGAGCAAGTACATACCTCTGTGTGTGTGCGTGCGTGTGTCTCTATAATAGATCTCAAATGAGCCTTTTCATAGAATTCAATTTCAATGCACAGGAAGCATGACAATGACTGTACGGAAGCTGCAGTACATACATCTATCAGAATAACAAGCTATATACCCCACATATGCTCATAACCAGACAAAATATTCACAAATATGACAACATCACTTTAATCATCTGGCAACCCAGCAATCATCCAACTTTTGTCCTTTCTTTCTATCCCGACAGCTACACTCAGGAGCTCTTTGTCTCCCATTTTGATTATTGTAATTATCTCCTTCCTCGCCTCCTTAGCAGCAAAATTCCTCTTCTCCTCCAACATGCTATACAAACACAGCTACTAAGTTCATTTATTTTAGCTTTTTGGTCTGATTTGCACTACCTTCCATTTGCCATAAAGGTTAAGCTTTCTGTTGGCAAGGCCACGTTGTACTAACCAGCTGGGAGTTCTCTTTCATCTGGACCAGCAGTTTGTAATTTAATCATCTTCCTTACCTGTTCCACATTCACCTGGCTTTGCCTACAGCAGAGCGGGTCTCTAATATTTAATTGAGGTCATGAACTGCCAGAAGACTGTATCTGTGTGAAATAGCTCATCAAGATAATATTAAATTATAACTGGCAAATTAGGAAATCAATCAGAGACTGATGGACATTTGTAATTTATTAAGCCAAACTGTCTCAGCTGGTAAGGAGCACTGGATGCCCCTTATCAGCTTGCAAACCATATAAACCCCAGGATTTGTGCAAAGGTGTTCTGGAAGACTGTAGTCCAGTGTAGAAACATGATTTTGGGAAACAATTCTGCACTCGTACCCCCATTGCAACAAACAGCTGGGCAGTGGAATAACATCCTTTGTTATTATGACACTGCTATAATGAAAAACGTACATCTCTATTCCCCTCCGCTCGACTCCCAGTGATACAGTAACTGAAGTCCACCATATAATTATTATTTCCAAGCAGTTTCCAGACTTCAACAGTTTTGAGTTGTCATGGTGAGCTCATACTATTTGCTTGTTGTTCCTTTCTTTTTAGTGGAGACGGTGGCTGCCACAACGTGTAACGTGAGTTTTCAGAGATACAATATGAATGCCATTCAGGCACTG
Source organism: Pelecanus crispus (assembly GCF_030463565.1). Classification (NCBI taxonomy): domain Eukaryota; kingdom Metazoa; phylum Chordata; class Aves; order Pelecaniformes; family Pelecanidae; genus Pelecanus; species Pelecanus crispus. Next base: position 53,989,106 of record NC_134643.1, read on the forward strand.
TAAATGCTTTGGCTCTAAATTCTAGGATGTTGAGATGATGTCACACAGCTTTCATGGTCAGACACTTCACACCTCTGTGCAGGCCAAGTGGACATCTCTGCCTGCGCCTGTGACCAGAATCTGAGAAGAAGGTGGGATGCAGTATTCCCTTTCCTTGGGCTTTTCAGGTTCTAGCCACCATATCAACTCCATGAGGACACGATGAGATGACAAAATATTCTTGTCCATCTGTTGCCTCTACGGGAAGCATATGGACTTGAGCCAAAGTTATAGGAGCCACAGCTGAAGGCTGGCATTGGATGTCATGTGCATGCTGACATATGGTCTAATGCTCCAAGGCAGGTTCATACCAGAGTAGCAGGATTAGATTTTATCTCATGTAGAAGCAATCATAGTGACAGGACCCTGTCTTTGGGCAAGTGCTCACTAGCCTGAAACTGGTCATAGTTCCTATGAACTCCATCATCTGTGACTGTAACTTTGGCTCTTTGTTTTAATACACTTCTGCAGGACAATCATCTGGATGAACAGCAAGCATATTCTAGGCTTGTTGCCAGTGCCGGTCTCTCATCACCTGGTCATCTGCGTAAGGACAGATGTGCATGCCCTGTCTCCTCAGGTGCACTGCTCCTGCAGCCAGGAGTCTTAATGCTGCACAGTCTGCAATGCCAGAGAGACTGAGCTTTGGTCCCACTTCTGAAATACCTCCTACCGGACAGGTAGACGACTATGTGGAAGTAGGCAATGTGTAACTCAAGAACCATAAGGCAGGTTTGACTGCAGACACAGGAAGATGGGAGAAAGCATCACCATCCTAAATCTAATGTGACATATGTTCAGCTTCCCCAGACCCCCCAAAAGATATAAAGTCTCTTTTTCTTCAGAATAAAGAATATCAGGAATAGCAGCCTCGCCTGTATTTTGATGCTTCATCTCCTCAGCACGCAGAATGGAGATCTGTCCAGTGGAAGGAGGTGGAAGGCATCTTCTGCGTAATTGCCTAGTTATTACAGTACTTGCTTTTACAATAAAGGCCTGGATTTAAGACCCTTCTGAGTTTGCATCTGAACCCACTGCTGCTGTTACGCAGGACAGTGCCAAAACCCTGAATAGCCTTGCACAAGGGTGCTCCCAATTCCTCCTTTTGATACCAGTCATAAAGGGATGCAAGAGCAGCGGTACCAGAGAGAGTGAGCGAGCACAAGCTCACTTCTGATCTTGTTTATCAATTTTCTTTAGTTTCACTGAAAAAAACACCATACTCACAAGCAGACTCTAAACAGATTTCCACAGTACTACAAATTTTCTTAAGTGGGTAAGGCATTTCCACCTATATTTTGATTTTGAGTTAAAGGCTGTGCAGAACTGCTAGGCATTTATTTAGAATTTAAACTAAAATCCAACTAATTTGAGATCCACCCAGCCAGTGTGCCTAACAAATCAAGGTAATTAACAATGGCTTAAGAGGCAGAGGACTTTGTTCTATGAACAAAGCAATATAAACTAGCTGTTTATTTTCAAAAAGCAAATACAAAATTTATAATCCTTTATAAGCCTTAAACTTATAAACCTTTTCAAGACAGGATTGTACTGCATACCTTGCTCTGTACAGAACTGAGAGCACCAATCCAACACTTTTGAATACTCCTGGAGTGTACAAAACATGGTATCTCTGTGCGCGCGCGCACACACACACACACAAAGCAGCTGAATAAGAAATTCAGGAGCGCACGTAGAATGGCATCCGAATAAGATGCTCACACATTCAGTTGATATACTGTAGCAAATGGTGTAATCCAGCCCACTCTCAAAACGCTTTCATCTCATCTATTTATTTCCTGCCAAGAGGAAATGGGATACACTGGTACTTCTACTTTGCCACGTTGACCACTTATATGTACTGACATATACATATATAACTGGATTACTCAGCATCCATACAGTGGCCAAAATGAAACCATGTTCATTTTTAGGTTTTACTGTATATGTAATTATACTCTATCTTGCAAATACACAGTAAAAAGACATTATTCAACTATGCCAAGTCACTAACAATTCCATACATAAATTTTGAGTACGACTTTATGAGCCTGTAAAATCTTAAGTTTTCATTTTGGCTTTTTATTTTTGCAAATGAATCTAATTCTGTCCCATATTGTTTTTTAATAGGTATCTGAAGACTGTAGCTGACTATTTCACTATTCAGTTATGTACTGGAATGCACTTCACTATGAGAATCTGAACATTTTCCCATACTGGTAGCAACGATTAATTCCAAATGGCATCAGACTGCACATTTCAAAACGTGTATTGGTACCACCTATTATCATACTCATAAGTCTGTTACTTATTTAAGGCTTGTGAAGCCTCATTAAACAGTTCCTTTTGAGTGAATCACTTTGACAATATCATGCATGAGACAAAATTCAAATAAAATGTCAAAGTTCACAGTTGACCAGTTAGTTTTGAAGCCAATTTTGAAACTACAGTCTGCCTTGTAACAAATATTTACTAACTCCTCTCAGCCCAAAAGGCTTAAAAATGCATCACTGACATAATTTAATACCTCTTGGAATAAGACAGCATCTGTAGTCCCTGTGGTACAAGACTGTTTACTTCTCTACAATTAGTGAATGCCTCCAAGCTACATCATTAATATGAACATTGCATTGGGGACGCACCTGCAACTCATCTACTTGAAAATGAGAGTTTTTTTGCTTTTTGCAATATCTGTACACACTCTGCTGCTGCTGAAAGGGCAGCGCACCCCTCCTGCACCTTGGACTCCTTTCAGCCACAGAGTTCAAGGACATACAATCCTCTGAAGAACATAGGATGACATGATGTGGATGTGCATAGACTGAACATCTTTAAGACCTCCCACCACTTCTTTTTTCATTTTGAGTAATACCCATGTGCCTGTTCCACTGCATGCCCTCCCAAAGCAGTGGCCACACGAGAGAGACAGAACTACAAGTCCCAAGAGAAGAGAGACCAAAGACTCTAAACTCTCAAATACAGTATTTGATCCTGACATGGTATTTGCCTGGCTAGTTTCATTAGGAGGCCTATGGAGGACACGTCTGCTTTTGGGTGAGAATGAAATGGAGATTGAAAAGTAGAAAGGGATTAGCAGAAACAAGGAGACTGCCATCTATATCCGTATCCTCCTTCTTTATGTAAGAAGAAATGAGGAAGCAATACCCCAGACCCTGCCTGTTTTCAGTGAAAGAATCAACTCTGCTTCACCTTCTTCTTCAGAGATCAGAGAAGATTTCGTAATGATTCCAACTTTGACATTTTGGTCTTAAGTCAGCAAGATATTTAAGCACCTGCTTTGTGAATAGAATTATGTTGCTGGTTCCCCAGAACTATGACTTGAAATGTAAGAACCTCTTTTCTAACAAGAAAACCTTTAAGAAAGATACATAATATTCAGGAAGGTGGCAGGATCCAAGAACAAAATCTACGTTCCTTATTGCTGCAGTAAATATCTGATTGGTTCAGACTGTGCGATTGGTGTATGCAACATTACTGATTTAACATTACTGCAAGGAAAGAGTCTACCTTGCTGCTGTGCTCATGCCAGTAAGTATAAAACTGTCCCCTTCCTACCTGTCAAGGAATTCAGATGTGTAAATGCCAGATGGAGTCTACTGTAGAGAACAAGACTCTTCCTAGCTCAAATTAAACTTTATTCCTTTTCTTTTTTTTGATGTAAACACATCTGATTCTTGCTTCGTGTTCCTATGGTGATTTGAAGTGAAGGCAGCAATCTGATTGAAAACACAACTTGTAATATTTCCTGTTCCACCCTGAGCAAGATGAAAGCTCTTAAATTCTTGAAGGAATCTCTCAAATATAATTAATAAACCTATTCTGGCCAGGACAGCAAGATTTAATCTCCAGGTAGCAAAGGTCAATTTACAGAAGGTGGGAAATGGAGATAAGGAGACAGTGCTGTCAACTGCAGAGGGAGTTGGTGAGAGAAAATAGCTAGAAACAAATAGGAAACCATAAAACATAAATCCATCCTTGGAGCCCAAATATATGAATGGAAAAATAAAGTATAATCCCTCTAATAGGCACAGTTCTTGCCAAATATCCGTAATTTTGGATGGCTGCAAGAGCCTGCAGTTTGGGTGGGAACAAAAAGCATGTATAACCTTGACCCCCGTGCTGAGCTCAATCTATTGCATCTGCATGGTTTTCCACAAACAAATCCATCATCTGCCCGGCTGGAGCACACTGCTGCAGCACGCTGCTGCACAATGCTGAGAAGCACAGTGGATAGCCAAGAAGAGTTATTAAGACAGAGGTTCCCAGGTTTTGGGTTTTTTTTGTTGTTCATTTGTTTGGTTTTTGGTTTTTTTTTACATTATAGAAGATTGAGGATCTCCCTTCACTCTGAAGCTATAACAGAAGGAGGCTGCTGTAAGCCCCTCTGTGAAGAGATGCAAGGGATATCCGCATGACGCTGCCCTTGAGAACCAAAACCATCAGCTGCAATAACTGAAAGCACAGGAAGCATCTACAACTAACAGGGAGGGCTCTGCAGTCAGCAAACATGTCATTTTTGTTGTTTCTCTGTATCTGTGAATGATTAAGGAAGATCAAGATACTTTTTTTTTTTTTCACTGATAGGCTTCTTCCGTCCTTGTGCATCTGCTGACTGGAAGACATCCAGTGAATATCAACACTTTTTTGAGCAGCATTAGGTTAAAGATGGAGAAGCTAAAGCCACATTGACAGAAAAATTAGGTACCTAATTTTCATACATTCTCCTTAAAAACCATTATGTGGCTGACTCCAGAAAGATTAAAAAACTGCAGGGAAGGACCTCAACATGGTACAAGGTTGTATGTGAGGTACTGCGCCCAACACATTTCAGATTGCAGCATGCTATAGATTTGAAATACATAAAGACAAAAAAAATACTAAAAATAAAAAATATTACTCTATGACGTTAGTACAACCCTGTGTAAAAATTTTACTGACTCTAAAGACACTGGACAAGTGGACAGAATTCAGTTCCTAAGCAGCAGTCAAACAATATATCTAGCTTTTCACTTCTTTTTTGTAAGTGAAATTTCCTTTTCAGTACTTTTAAACAAAAATGTCACTATAAAAGAAGCCACATTTTCAATGACAACCCAGTGGTACTTAAATACAATAATGAACATCACAGCAAAACTTCAGGATGACTTTGGGCAACCTGGACTCCCAATTCATAGACATCAACTTTCAGAACACAAGCAGAGGGGAAAGTTTTGGAAAAAGATACATTTTTCTCACTGGGAAACTTACGCTAAAATAATAATCTGTTCCCATTAAGTCAATGTTTTTTGCTTCTGACTTGAATAGGAATATGATTAAAAGGACTACATAGAAAGAATAGTGAAATCCTGATTAAAAACTGTTTTATTCAAACCTCTTTGCAATAAACCCCCCTCAAACCAGAAAATAAACATTCTCACAGCACAATGGTTTCAAAAGAGAATGTAAAAAATAAATTTATATAAACTCCATCACTGTATTATATAAGTGCCCTGTATGGCACTATAGACTACTACTGCAACTCCATTATCTTTATAGAAAAATTTTATTTTAAATTAAATTTGTTTCCAAACACTTAATTTTTCAGGTCTGTAAGTTAAATTTTCCAAATTTATTACCTTAAAAAAATGCCTTAAAATGGCTATAAATTATTTAGAGTGACTTTTTTGATGTTAAGCTTCCTAGTTCAGTCAAACAACTTACTGAAGTTGTCATATGCTAGTATGGTGTCAAATTCTGCCCTAAGATCTGCACAGGCATAGGCCTAAAAAAATTGAACACCTAAGCCTGACAGTTTGAAAACTGGATTGGAAGATGGTATGCTTGCAGCCTCAATTAATTCCCCAGAACACGTGTATGTGACTGTAGGTCCCTCTGTGTCAAGTTGTTGGGGTTTTTTTAGAAGGGTTTAAGCCCAGGTAAGGAATGAATCGCATGTAATTAGCTGAAAAGCCACAGATCTTCAGGCAATCTAGTAAGCGTGAATTACTGCCAGCCCTTAGCTACAACAGCTTGTACAAAAGCCTGTGTGCTGCAGATATGTAACCAATAGGAAATGGTTGTTTGACTGCATGAATTTTACACACCTTCCAGCTTCCTAACTGATCTGAATGCTACGTCTAGTGCTCAGAGGCATCTTGCATAAAAGACTTATGATCCACAGAAGAAAGGATTTCACTCATTCATCTATGTAATTTTACATATTTGGTACGTTACCAAACAATTATATGCTTCATTAATTAATCATGCCAGACCATAATAAATTCATCATCTCTATGAACAGGTGCATTCTTATTACAAAAACAGTTGCAAATAAATCGGGTAGCTGGTCTGCGGCTTGTTTTGCATTTCCAGCAGCAGTACGTTTCTTGGAGCTAGACTGAGCCTCGTTGTAATTTTCTACAAACCAGTATCAGGCCAAAGAGCCACAGGAAAACATATCCTTACCAGTTTGAAGGAAACCTAACTGCTTTTCCACCACCAGGTGAAACTGAATTATATCCTTTTTCATCCTTCAATCAATAAGCACGTAAGTAACCCATAATTAATGGGAATTCTCATGCGAGTAAAAGCATCCATAGGATTATGTGACTGTAGGATTAGACCATACGTAAAAACAGTGGCTTTCATAACATGTTAATATATTTACTAGTACACATTTTCAGAAGTAAATTCAATCTAGATTATCATATATGAGCTATAAATTCTGTTTATAAAAGCAATGTGATATGGGTACATTTAAAGTGTGTGGAAAGTACTTTGAAACACGTGAAGATTCACGAGAAAACATAATGCATAGATTTGTTTTTTTCTTAGATACAACATGCAAAATAAACATCTACCTTTAAATTTTGGTATTACTTGAAGACTTCCTACTGAATACCAATGTCAATGCAAGGGCAATGGAAAACAAATGCACAACAGAACACTGTAAAAGCAAAAAGGACACGGTACAAGTAATCACAAGTTGATATTATTTAATATTATGATGATAGAGAAAGGAGTAGGTTTACTACTTACCCTCATCTTTGCGCATGCATCCTGTGTTGACTCTGTGCCTCTTAACTCTTTTACCAGCATAGAACCTAAATACTAAAATAAAAATCCATTAAACTTTTTAACTAAAATTCCAGAACAGACAAACATCTGTAGAAATGCACTAAAAATGCCTAAGAAAACATAGCGGTAGCAGTCAGCTTAATATATTGCTTTAGAGGTTTTTTTACTCTGCAGTTCTCTGATAAATCATTTAAACCAGTGTATTAATCAACCTATGAAACAGGAATGCACAGCAACAAGTGTATTCAATCAGATGGAGCCCTTTGAAACGGTATCTGAAAGTCTTCTGGCTTATCACTTTAGTCACTCAAATAACAAGCAAATACTACAGATTCCATCTTAAAAAAGCCATTTGATTAAAAAATGGAGAATCTGCTTTTTTTAGCTGCCATCTGCCAAACTCATATTGCTATGTGTGCAATCACGTGGACGTGAAGGCCAGCGGCAATGTTAACCTCTGTGTACTCAATCTGTAACTAATTTATGTGCAAATAGAAGAGCCCGATGTCAGCAAACAGAGAAAATAAATCTGAACTGAAAACTAGTTTAAACCATTATTTCTTCCTAAGAAAAGGCTGACCCTGAGCTATTATTTTGAAGCCTTTACTGATCTGAAGGAGGGCTGGGTGAGAGAAAGCAGTGGGGTGCTGGTGCTGGGTCCTGGCTCAGCTCGCTGAAAGCCACCATGCTCTCAGAGGTGCCTGCTCATCTCCAAGGGTACACAAGGCAGCGAGTGCCTCAGTGACACATCCCCTTTCCTACCTGCCTCTCCCTCACTATGTCACCCGCTGGCATGTGCAGTTTGAGCCCTCCTGCCCCTTGACAGCAGGCTCTGCTCCTCTGGGGTCTCAGCACCTCTCTACACCATGTCTGAATGGCGCTGCTCCTCCAGGGGCGGAGCTGGCTGCATCATCCCTGATGTTCTTGCCTAGCAAAGTGGTCTTGTTACTGCTAACAGGGCTGTGTGAGAGGCACGCTCTGCACTTCTCCTAGAGACGCTACAGGCATGTGCATTTGTGGGCGTGCACGTTTGTGCTAACAGGGTGTGTCCGTATTTCTATATGGTGCCACGTGCAAGTCTGGCTGAACTGGGGAAAGAGGACAGCAAGCCACCCTTTGTCTTTCTCCTCCTCAGGTACAGAGAACGCCTCTCTTTGCATTCTCACTGCAGCGCAATGCCATGGCTTCTCTTAAGTCTTCAGTCCTACGTGAGCAACACGGGAGCTGAACAGAAGTCATGCCACTGGTGAGAATGGGATAGGTGAGCTGCAGGAGGAGAGAAAGCGCTGTGGGCAGGAGCCTCTTCCCAGAGGATGCTGCAGCCCACCACTGCTGCCTGACCCCTTTCGTTCTACCGCATTGACTCTTGGAAACAGCCTGAGCTGACCCAACCAGATAGTGAGCCAGCTTCATCTTAAACAAGAACCTATCAAAAATAACTTCAGTTGCAGTTGAACACAAGCTGGAACTCAACAGAAAGTGTACTGGTTCAACCCTCTGGTCTCCTGACCTAAACTGAAATATTTTCTTTAAAGCCTTTAGTTCACACTGTGTACCGCAGGAGTCTCTGACCTGCAAGAAAATGCATAAATATTTCAATGCAGACAGTAGTCAACATGGTAATTAGTGAGAAACACTTTACAGGGCATTATAAATGGAAGAGTGAGCAACACCAACACTACCAGATAAGCACAAACAGAAAGGAATGAATGAAGGACATTCCTGGAGGACTGCAGATGTGAAAGATTCATAGACCAAGCAGCTGCAAGTCCAGCTGGGGGCTTGATGGTGACATGAATAGGGCTTTGGGCATTAATTTGATGGGACGGCTTGATATGACCCTTGCAGAAGAGCAATGAATATAAAGCAAGCTCTGAAATTAAAAAAATAAACAAAAGCGTATTGAGTTGAACTGTATCTTTCTCTGGATCCTGCTGTCTGACACACCTTTGGCATCCTTAGCCTTCGCTGGGAAGGATGCAATTAATTTCTTCAATTTTTTAATTTTATTATTTTTATATGGACTATAGCACAACAAATTGGTATTTCCTTGGAAGCTACCAGCTTGTCAGGCATCAGGGAAAAAAACAGTGCTTTTGAGCTCATGGCTGAACAAGAGGAAGAAAGGGAAGAGACGGGCAGCTCCTGTCCCATCTGCACAGCAGCAAAAAGCCTCAGCGGCAGGCATTCAGAAATGCTTCCCAGGATGGACTGGGGAACAGACAAACAAATCACAGACGTACTGTCCATTTTAGTTGTCACAAAAGTCTGAAATTCTAGGAGGGAATTTTGCTTTCCTTTGACTTGCTGTGCTTTTGGAAATGTTTCTTCTCAAAGACCCAGAGCATGTGGGAGCGACACAGAGGACACCCAACAGTTCAAGTGGGTGGGGTAGCATACAATGAAAGCTGCCCCCATTATAACTTCCAAGCCAGGGTTTTACTCTGTAACACTGAGGTCAATACAGCTCAGGGAGCTGAGACAATGCAGTGATGCACGGTCCTTAGGAAAGGAAGGTGTTTCCTTAATCACCAGCAGCTTGGATATTTTGATTTGGTGATTCCTTAGTCACCAGTAACTTGAATATTCCTGGTCATCCCAACTTAATTTCTTTAATGATTCACATGCCTTCCAATCTATTACAAAGATTACATCTGATTATGAATTTACTGCTGGATCAAGTAATGAGATAAGGCACTCTTCAGATAAACACGTCTACTTTACTGAAAACTATGAAAAATATTTAAAGAACTAGAAGTCACTAAGCTTCCTTTTCAATTTGAGGTGCTGCACAGGAGGAGAGCAAGACTGAGAGCAGGCAAGCTGGACCTTGACTGTGACTTGCTGAGGAAGGCAGAGGTTCCAGGTACTGTCCAGGGACAATCACTGCATTCATGGCAATTTCTGCCCCATGAAGGTCTGATGGAAGATACAGATGTGCTCCAGCAAGACAGGCCTGTAACACCTCTTCTGCCCCTCCTCAGTGGGAGCCAAGCTCTGTCTCACCTGCACTTAGTCTCCAAATCCTACCTTTCCGGATATGCTTTAAATCAGGTCCAGCAGCCCCCAACTCTCCCCCAAGATCCAAGCTCCTTCAGGTGAAGAGGATCTAAAACCCATGTCCTGGACAAGTTGTTAACCCCCAGCTATTACGCTAAAGGCACTACAACTACTGAGCCCCTTTCCCTTGTAAAGTAAGTCAGCCTTGCTTCATTAGATGGCCACCTCCAAAGAGGACACAATGGTCTGGGAAGCACTTTCAGCGACTTTAACAGCACTTCCCAGCAAAGTCAGAAAGGGAAATGTAAGAGTTGAAATAGGTGGGCTGAGGCACCTCTTCAGCTCCCCAGAAGCACCAGTCCCCCCGCTCTGTTGATGGGGAACTCAAGGCTTCAGAAAAGTGTTTTTCATTTAAAAAACCACAATCTTCCAATATGACTTCCTGTACTTCAGGAGACCTTCCTCTCCTTCGCAAGCGTTTGTAACAGCTGAAGGACAACAACCATCTTTAGCTGTAGAGGGAAGCTCTGTTTCTCCAGGGACGGGAAGTGGGAATCGGTGACAGCTATCGGGAGGTAAAAATAAATACTCCCTGGCCCGAAGGAACTGACTGCTACTGGTACTTCAGGTAGTCAACAATTTGGGAGAGGTTCGAATGTGCCCTTGTCCCACGGATGGAAAACACTGCTTCAGGACCTGATCTCCATCTTCCCTAGCTCCCTTCCCCAAAACCAGGTGTATAAAAGTCAGGCAAGGCAATACTTACTTTAACTACCATGCACACAGCATTAAGGTAGGCATGAGGATCTCATATTATGTTTTATTATTTTTCCATAAGTACTAGACAGGCATTTGTGACAGATGAGAAGTAGGAGTGTTTGCTCTCACTGTCACTTCTACAACACTTAGCCACTTATTCAGTGTCATTTCTCTAATGCTATTGCTACATGGACTGCAATATATCACAAAATTCATAGCAAAAAGTACTGTGCATCCTTGTTTCTCATTTATTACAATTACAGTGTTTTGGAAGAAGTGGTCTGTCTCATTAAAAGTGACTGGAAAAATATTATAAATGAAAAAAAACAACAGTGTATAAAAAACTAAGATTAATGTATCTACCCCAAATCAAACCACTAAATTTATCAACACTTACAAATGCTTTATAATCGCATGACTGGAAGATGAGTTTCTCTGGATGATGTTGCCAATATTGTACAGGTGTTGATGCCGTGGCTTCATTTGGAGGTCGCAAGGTAATTGAAGGCTCTCCCCAGTCTCCTGTCTGAAAATCACAGTTGTTCAAGATGTAAGAGAAGTTGCAGGCAAATTCGCTATAAAGTAGCCCTCCATTGTTGTGCTCAATTAACAATAATTTATTTTCTACACACAGAGCCATGTTACTAAAATAACAGAATACAACTCCTACAACACTTTTCATTATTTAATTTATAATCCAAAGTCATCTTCTGTAGTGTTTAATGAGGCTTTAATTAAATCTATTTGCTTTGAGAATAAAATCACTAGGCGCTGGAAATGTTCCTTAAAAATAACTGTTTACAATACATATATGAGGATCAGAGCACTTGAAAAAAAACCATGAGATGCACAAAAATGCCATTCACAAATTCTGCTATGTGTTTTACAAGCTTTTCTAGACAGTTAATAAGTCTTCCATTATCTAGCACATATAACCGATAACTAACTTTCCTAAATGGCTAAATAACCGAGACCTTGCTTTGATCTGAAGACCTATTATACATTCTTAAAATATATGAGGCATTCTTTAATCTCTTTATGAATATTTACTTTGATCACTTTCTCTTGATGTCTCATTGATATAGGTGATTGCCTTCCTGAGCTGTCATCTCCCCTCTTTCCTCAAAGCCCTCAGACAACATGGGTAGGACTGCAGTTTGCTGCCAAATCCCTTCACAGGACTCTTCTCCCTTCCAAAAAGAGCCAATGCAGGCATCGGTACAGGAATGCCCCCAGCATGGCAGTACGGGTCTGCGTCTCACCTGCCATTGTGTATTTTTTGGACATGGCTTTATTGGACCTGGACTGACCTCTGGGCCTTTGGGAGCTCCTTCCATCTTGCAGGCCCATGCAAAAAAACTATTATTTGAGGTTATTTATTTTTTAACTGTAATCTCTCCTACTTTTGGTTCACATGTGCTCATGCCCTCAACACCAGGGATGCTACCAAACCAGTATCAGCTCACTTTAACTGAAAATGACCCGTGGATGGAGTCTTCTTCCCAAGCCCTCTTCCCTCTGTCACCAGCTCCACTTCTCCCCTACCCTGTCTGGTCTGGTCTGTCTCTGAATTTCCCTCTCCTGCCCACTCTGTCTTTTGGGGATCAGATTTCTCCTTCCTGATCCTCCTTCTTCCCCTGCTTGTACCCTCTCAAGCTATTTTACCCTCTCCTATATGATTATTTCAATTTGGATTATGCTACTTCTTTCTTTACCTGCACTTATCTCTGTGTATTTTCTATGCATGTCATATTGTTAAAATATGTGTTGAAGCTGGCAAGGAATTGTCATCAGCATTTCACACAGAATATGGCTAGGAGTTAAGACTTTTAAAGCAAAAAGAAGTTAAGCATCAAAACCACATAAAAAAATTCTTATCGAAGACATTCAAAAGTCTGGCAAACTATCACATCCTACTAATTAAATCAGGACAGAGTAAACAAAACAAGTACATCATTTTCATGTGTCACAAAATAATGAAATGACACACATTTGCACAACTCTGCAATGAAAAGCAAGAGATAAATCTGGAAACATCAACATTACCCTGCCGATATGGTAACTTCAAGCAAGTGAACATCATAAACCAAGTCGAACCTAGTTAACGTTGGCACTATTAGCACATCTACAAACTATACAGCATTGGGATTTCTGTTTTGCCTAGTTAAGTTGCTTATAGGCTATGGATACGACTTCAACTGCAAATTTGAAAGGGAAGCAGCAGGAGCAAGTGCTCCAATTTTTGGCATTCTATATCCTCAGAAACGAATCCTTCTGACCACTACTGTATAAAAACCTTCTATCATATTTAATCTAAAGTGGGAATTTGATTTCTTTAAGAAGCAGTTCTCCTTATAAAATAAGGTTTCAATCATACTACAAGGGGTAAGGATCTTCATCCTTTTTAGTGGAGTTTGTATTTGACTACAAGAGAAGATGGATTGCACCCATCACAAATTCTCAGTGTGCTGAGGCGTCTCTTATGAACTGTTCAAGGCCCTAGTTAACAGACCACTTGAAATAGTCCTTTTTTTCTCTAACAAAGATACACTCCTGCATGTTCTTTGTAAGGAAGCAGATCTCAGGAGGCACATCCTATCCATTCAGCAAAAGGATGGATCAGGAGTAAATTCAGGACAGAGAAGCTATAAAAGTACATCTTTTGACCACCAGTATTTCCACTGAGGAAGTGTAGGGATGGCCATGAGGTAGGACCAGAATTTTTATGGAATAAGTGACCCTGGGTAGTGCTCCAAACCCTTTTGTTGTGCTGGTCTGCAGGTGACACTCCTCACATGCAGAAAATGGACCGTACTGACAAATTAGGCAGCGTACACAAGGAGTGAAATGAGTACATCACTTTACAGTTTGACTCCCTTTTACATGAAAGATATTAAAAACATGGAGAATCGCATTGTTTCTGTCTGTAAATGAAGGGCAGTAACAAGAGGAACAGTTATTACCTCTCATATTGATTCAATTTTATAAAGGAGCTAGGAAGCAATAATCACGAGGAAATGAGAAAAAATCTTCAACCAGGCTAATAAAACTACTGTGTGAGACACTTTGAGAGGGACTGTGTGGAGACCATTCGTTTGTATCCATTAATTGCTCTATAAATATATACAATCAACCTAGTACCTACTCCTTTTAAATGAGACAAAACAGAATTGATATGATTGCTGTACATGTCTCTAGGATGATCCAAACATGCAATACAGCTGAGGCTAAGGGAATGCAGAGATACAGGATTTCTGCTGTTCCTGACAGACCACTGCACCTGAAGACCTTTTGTGTATTTCAGTGTGCCTTGTAGAGGGAGCAGCTACTAAGAAAAGCTGCATAAAATTAAACATCATAGGTATAGATCATTGTGATGGATGAAGAAGACATGTTACACACAGTCATAAAATTTTCTTTTGTAACTGTATCATAAGTGGTTTTTAATATTCAGCAGAAGTGGCTTCTGGTCTCCTTTCTTTTTGTTTCTTACCAAACTCCTTAGATTTTTAAACCATACTATCACTAGTATTCATTACCTATTTAGACTGAGTTATAAGAGGGTAGTCTCCAAAGCCCAGATCCATGAAGATGTTTAGAAGTGTAATACCTATTACATATTCCCCATGCAATTTCCTTTCTTTTTTTTTTTTTTTTTTAAAAGGGAAGAAAGGCTTTTAAACAGATTTAGACAGCTAAATACTTTCATAAATCCAGGCCTAAAAGCCTCTACAGGAAGAAAAGGAGCTCCTCAGCTGACTGACTCTAGTCAGATACTGAAATTCTGAGATTTAGTATGCAATGATGGCAATTAACTTCAGGTAAAATACAAAGTAGAAACATCTTTGACCTACAGAAGACTTGAAATGACAAGTCTCAAGTCTGGGGTAGAAAAATATGAATTACTAGTAGTTCTAAATCTGAGGAATTGGTGTGGAACAACTCATGGGTGATGTATTAAGATTCAGGACCTTCATAAGCATCTAAAACACTTTCAAGCAGTATAGAAATGTTCGTAAATTGACATGCAGGACCAACTATGATGTTTGATTTCATTTTTAAAAATACATATGATAGGATAAGGATTTTCTGGTTTGAATATTTAACTTGCAATTATAAGAAATAATCAAACATTTAAGCTTATGTATTTTTTATGACACAATATATGTATGGAGATTTTTCTCTCTCTGATGAAGTAGAAAGGCAAGAGATAATTCATTCCTCATCTAACTTTACAGCTCATCAGACAGCTGTGCAATTTATCACGTGGTTTTGCTGTACTGCCTGTGTTTTAGTATTCTAACCTCCCCATGCCTTTAACTAGTGTGTTTCCTCCCTTTGGCCTCAGTCACCTTGAGAAAGATTTTTTTTCTCCACTTTTTGCAGATAAAGAATTTACAATCACAAAACAGTCTCAAGTCAGGTGCCTGAGTGGCAAAGATTCGATCCTTTTACAGTGACAACTTTTAACCATAAAGGTCATAGCCTTAAAGACCAATATGTCATGCTCTTGCAGTGCTTCATAACCCTGAAAATGGGCAGATATGCACTTCTCAATGCTCTAGAAAGGGTCAGATGCTTGATGTTAAATGAGCTACAGAAGCAGATTACTGCTATTAGGTAATTTTTTACGACTGTTGCACATTTTTCTCTCTCATCCCATTCTCTGAGAACTGTACTTGACTCACATTAAAGGCACCTGGATGCAGAGGTAGTCACAGGTAACAAGTAATCTCAACACAACTTCTATAAAATTAACACCTGCCTCATCTTTTTATAAAAATGACAAGTTAAAAACCCTCCATGCTACAGGGGGAAAAAAAAAAAAAGCCTGGTTTTGAGTGGCTTGAATGCTGTCATTTTTAACAAGGACCACATCTTGTAACTTTTCACCTGTTAAAGTCTCATGCCTAGTTATGGTAACATGTATTAGTCACCATGACAACAATAAATTGGAGCACACATAGATAAAACGCTTCTGGCTTGAAAATTAATAATATTCTCCCTGTAAGAATTTTAAATGTTCTGTGGACCAGCCAAATCTTCATTAGTTGCTTACATTTTAATTCCTAGCAGGAGAGAAATTTTTTTAGCTCCTTATATCTTTGGCTTTTGAAATAATGGAAACAGGTTCATGGCATACTATACATTTTAAAGGCATCTAAAGCTTGGTAGCCAAAAACAGCCCCTCTCTGGCAGAAATGCTCCAAGGAGGCAGTTATATGACAGAAATCAGGAGAAATCTACAGCTCCTCTGAAATACTATGCTTAGTGAAATCCGAATGACTGGCTGTCATCCTTATCACGCTGCAATACGGATCACCGGGTTTGTTCTCACGTGCACAGCAGATGTGCCTCTGTCACAGAAGTGATGAAAATTCCGAGCACCATCAGCATTACCTTTAATTCCCCAATAGTGCCTCTGCAAACACAGCGTGCTCCTCAGCTAGGCAAAGCCTATAGATTAACACAGAAAGGGCAGCACAACACATTGTGGGGGTGAAACTGTGCAAACGAGCTGTTTACACGGTTTCTCGCTTTGGAAAAGTGAGCAAACAAAAACATCAGGAACAGAAGTCAAAGCTCCCCCTGAGCGAGACTGCTGCTGGCAATCCCCCCACGTCCTGTATGTACACCATACAGCCAACAGATGCTAACCACACGGCATGATACACGAATGCGCGCACACATAATCCCAAAAGAGGGCGGACAAGTTACAAACTTTTTTTTGTCATTTCAGCGACGTGACACCCGTAGATAACACCATGGCAACAGACTGCACATCCATAGAGTGACAACATAGCCATTTATCACTGTATCTTACATTATGAACCTGATGAATCGATGAGAAAGGATATCCTGCATTCTGGTTGGTCCAGATCTCACAGACAGAGGACTGCTAATATAAACAGAAAACTACATCTCATCTTGTAAATATTAATGCACCGCAACTGCCAAAAGGCAAGAATAATTAAGAAAAGGCTTGCAATAACATTAAAGAAGGAAGTAAAACAGCTGTTAAAAGTAATTTTTATTTATTTGCTGACAAAATATTTTTGGACTGACTGGAAGGAAACATAGCTTCTTCAGAGACTTTAAAAGAGGTTTCAAACTGCAAGTACAAGACAATTTAGTCAGAAGTACTGGCGATGTAAAGAGATAAAGTTATGCAGGCATAAACAGAAAATGCAGAGAGCAGAAGAAATATTGGTTACTTTCAGGTTTTGGCAGGGAAGAAGTTTGAAATCAACATCCCAATTAAGTTTTGAGATTTGACTCTCTCTCTGTTGGAGACTTTCACAGGGAGAGAGGAAGGGAAAAATCTGGCAATACAGTCAACAGGAAAAATATGTTTTCTTTGCAACAATTACCAGAAAAGAATGCATTGCAATGAAATGAAGCAGGTGCCCACCATCTCCTTCCAACAATAGTTCCTTTGCATACAAAGATACAGATAATATTACCTTTGGTATTGACCTGACCCCACTGTGTAAATGAAAGGTTTCAGTCTACCTTCTACATTACGATACAGATCATCTGTAGTAGCAAAGCAAAGTAAGCGTATTGTAGCGTCTCTAGCAAAAGCAACAGAACTAGGCAAGCACAGCATTCACCAGCATCTTTTACATATTTCCTTGTTTGGACACTCATCAAGAAAGCATCTGTGACACCTCAGCAAAAGCTAAGATAACATTTTACAGTAGCCAGGCAACTAAAACAAAGCATCAGACGTAGGATCTGCCCACAGTATCTTCAGCAGGCAGCAACAAAAGGCAATAAACACGCATGAAAAATGCAACTGCAGCATCCAGAATAGATAGTAATTAATATATCAGTAATTTAACAACAGCAAGAATGTGCATTGCTGGTTCTTGTCAGCAGCAGCAGCAGGAATTTAGCACCGATGCTCAAAACAACCCAAAGTGCAACTCTTCTTAGAAATATGGCTCTTGCTCTTACCTTTTGTAGCCTGAAACCTGGCTGCCTGGCTGGTGACAGACCAGGTTATCACTTCTGTTTACTGTCAGGGCAGGCTGGCATCCTCTAGACTGACTACGGAGTGCTGCCAGACAGGCTGGTGGCTGCCTAATGTTGTTAATTGTCCCTTATTTCCTTCATGATTTGAAATGCATGTGCACGCATCCCTTCCCCCAGCTTCAGTATTTCCTAAACTTTCCTGTATCTGGTTAATTTCTTCTCCCCCCATCTTGTTTTCAAAGTTATTTGCTTCTCCTTCGTGATGCGCAGGGCTCTACATTTTGATAGCATTAGCTAATAGACACTTTGACTTTGGCTCACGGTCTTCTACCTCATCCTCTGCAACTTGCTACAAAACAGTCTTCCTCCATGTGACGAACACGTACTCCCAGTGCAAGGCCAGTAGCACACACCACTCCAGCTACTTCTGCTGTGCCATGATTAGGACATGGCACTAGTTGGCACTAATGACCTTTTTTTTTTCCTGTATGTCAAGCAAACTGACTTCTGGATGCTCCTGCCATGCCCATCAGTGTGATGCCTATGTTTGTTTGCTGGGTGGGGGGGGAATTCCTGAATGGGAATCCATGGCAGAAGCTTGTGCCTCCGCTTTTCAAGAGAAGAGTAAAACAGAAGGCATTTCCATGCCAGGTGCAGCGTCCCCAGGCATCTGGTAATCAAGAAAACATAGTGCAGTGCTATTTGGACACACTTGCTGAGGTCCTGAAAGGAGTAAGGTAAGGCAGCGTGGTACTGTATGCTAGCAGATGTTTTATTTCTCCCCGGCGCTAGTGGTGCTGGCATGGGGTTGCTGTGATGCTGTCGTGTCGTACAGCTGGTTCTCACCATCTCGGTACTCTGGAGACAAAGGTGTATCCTTAAATCCTGCCCCTCCCGAGGACTTGCCTTTAGGGAGCGATGGATCAGCCGGATCAGCTGGGAGCCGGAGCCTGCCCCGGCGCAGCAGAGGTGTGCGGGGCTCTCCCGGCAGCGCTGCCTCAGCCGCAGAGCAGCAAGGCTGCTGCGCCGACACAGCGATGCTGCGATAGCGGCCCTACCATGCTGCGGCACGTAAACGCGTAAATACACCGGATACATCTATCGGCTGCTTTGGTGCTAACTCAGGAACAGGTAACATGACGCTGCGGTGAGCATGTAGGCAAGCTTTAACTTACTCCATTTTAAAAAGGACAGGGAATCAATCCTTTCTTACACTTGCTGATGGTACCCACCCTGCCCCTCCTCCTCATCTTCTCCCAAACGTAAACTCATGGGTTAGCTCACTCCCCCTGCGAGCTGGGAGCTCTCTGGTGCCCTTCTCTGACTGGGGGAATTCACACCTATGTATTTCACCTTCCTCCTTCACAGGTTAAAGCAGCAGAAGATAGGCTGTCTTCAACCCCTTTTATAAATGAAGGGAAGCCCTTCTTATTATTTTTAATTCTTTGGAGAAAGAAGAGTGCATAAAAGCAGATGTTTGGAGCACTCACCTGTGAGAGACAAATTCTCTGGGTCCAGGTCTCTGTTCCAAGGACTGTTCAAGTGAACTGCCCCCATCACACAGACCTACCTCCAGAGTTAAGGTTTGGAAGATCTAGGATTAAGCTAAATCATCTTTAAATACAGGTGACTTGATTTATTTAATCAATAAATCAAGTGGCCCAGCAGAGACCGAGAATTTCCCACAACTGTATGAATGCCCAGTCAGAAGGGCAGCAGTGCAAAACTCATTACTCAGTTCTGCACTCATTAATGTTTGAATGACTAAGGTACTGAAATGCAGTACAGAAGGAACATTAATTTTACAGAAGGTAATGAATTCAAATTCAGAAACCAACCTTTTCCTTGCACCACTGTAAAAATATTTAGCATTTATTATATACATATTTTATGTCTTCAAAGTGCTGAAATTTTTTAATGAATTATGAAATCCCCAGGAGAAGTACTTAAAGTTGCATACCCCTGCGCTGAAGAAGAAGGAACCAAGGAAAGCAAAAAGGTTAAGTGAGTATCTGAGGCCAGAAAATAGGCAGTAGGAGGGAGAATTGGGAGTAGGCTTCAAACACTCATAATTTTCAGCTCCCAAAACATATGCCCTCAAAAAGAAGGAAAATAATTCAATCTGTGCATGTACTTCCACCACAATAAACACAAATACACTTGGGCACTTAATACCACTGACACAGAAGGTTCTGTGAAAAAGAGAGTTTAACAACGAACATTTTCTTAAGTAATATCGTAAAGGAGAGCACAAATGTAGCATCAACTATTGCCTGATTAGTATCAAATGTGTTTATCTTATTCTTCCCAAAAGATAAATGCGTACAGGTAACACTGCAACAAGACTCTGCTATCGTGATACCATTTTTGTGATAGCTATAGATGTCCCACGCATAAAAGATTTCCCCATCTAGTCACTGTGGGACACAACTCTGAGGGACAGGAGGAGCAAAGAGAGGGGGAAAGGGAATGGCCCGCACTGCACAGCTCTTGCCATCTGCTATGCGTGATACAGGTGGCTGGTTAACAGTGTGAGAGGGAGGGAGGTGAGGCATTACCCGCTCTCCACTCATCCATCCCCCTTCTCTTCCCAGCAATTGCAGTTCTGACATGGTCTCCTAATCACTTTATGACTGTCTTTTAAAAGAATTAAGGACATTCTCACTTCCATTTATTTAACTTAATGTGCTTGATTTCAAGAAAACACATTTACATATGGAATAGTATTTCTTATTCTTCTTGCTTACTTCCTCTGTGACAGAAGACGACAGTAGGGCACAGTTATTTCAGACACGTGTTGTAAAGTCAGTAGCCAATCATGTTACAAAGTCTTTGCACATTTCCATCTGCTTCAATTCTTTCTAATTACTCATATATTTACTGGAAAAGCTGTAGGACAGTACATATACAGGTCTTCAAGGTCGTGGGCTGTGTTGGAAACAAGTGTTTCATAGGGTGAGCAAAATTATCTGAGGAGATCTTACTTTAGGCTTCATCCCTATAGACAGGGAAGACTTGGTTGATAATCTGAAGACAGAAAGTAACTGTACTGCAAGTTATCACAAATGAGTAAGATATATCATTTCCATGATCAACTTTCTCAGGAGAAGAAAGGAGGAAAGCAACAGAAAAGAATACCTGGACAACATATGCAGAAGGAACAGGAGCTGGGTGGAAGGCAGTCCTGATGTATTCATTGCAGCTTAATGAACTTCATTTGATGGCACTTTAAGAGATGTCACAGTTTTACCTAAACTAGGAGCAGTTATCCTCAGAAAGTCATTGAAGATAATGAAAGGACCAAAGAAGGGCTAAAAGAATATTTAAGATGGGAGAAAATGAAGATTCAGAAAGTTATAGCCAGCTTAATGGCAGGGACCAGCAAGTTACTAGAAAAGTTGTTTAAAAACCTAGTCACCATCCCCTGGTCCTCGTGGCCTATGAGACCTTTTGATATTCTTCCTGGCCACCTGAAATCAACACTTAGGAAAATGTGCATGTATGTCTGTATATCTATAGCTACGTATATGTTACTGAGGATAACAAAGAAAAAGCATAATATTGCCTGCCATGTGTTACTTGACAGAGCTTCTATGGGCCAAGAAAAATTCAAGGTGTTTATAATGAGGTTGCTCAGTATGAATCATCTCAGAACAAATTTCTTTCCTTTGCTGGAAAACTGGCCAACTAAATCATCAGCAGCAAGGAGGAGCCCAACAGGACTTGGACACCGATGGTGTGACTCCTGATGCAGCGACACATGCCATGGCCCATACACAAACTAGCTTCAGTCAAAATGCAAGTGGTTGCACAAGAAGTTGAAATGCACGTTTAGAGAATAATTATTGGTACTGAAGCACAAGTGGACCGGAACACGCCGAGGGAATCTGCAATGACTCGCTCCATGCCATGGCTTGGAGGAGAGCTCAGGCTCTCTGGGGAGGGTCCTGGCATCAAGGACTTTCCAGAACAGAGTAAGAACTGAAAATGGATTTGATGAACTACAGAAATCAGTCAGATGAAATTCAGTAAGACAAGAGGATTACTTGGGAAAGTAAGTAAACACATAAATAAAATAGCAAATAAACTAGGACAGCAATTAAACAGGAAGACGGGGAGAGGACACAAAAAGATTTGGAAGTTTTAGTATACTTCAAATTAAATACAGCGGTCTTGCAAAAGAATAAGCAAATAAATTGCAGGATAATTCAAGTCAGAAGGGAGCTCAAGAAGTTTCCATTCCAACCCCAGCTCAAAGCAGGAACAGCTATGAGACGACACCAGGTTGCTCAGGGCTTCATCCAGTCAGGTCTTGAAAACCTCCAAGGACAGAGACTGGACAGCCTTTGTGAGCAACCTGTCCCCCACCATGCCTGTCCTCCTGGGGAGGAAGTTTCTCTTGCCATTCAGTCAGCACCTTTCCTCTTTCAGTTTTTGTACCCAAACTTGCCTTTTCTCCAGCCAGCCCTGGTCCCCCAGCCTCTCCTCAGAAGGCAAGTGCTCCAGCCCCTGACCATCTTGGTGGCCCTTCGCTGAACTCCCCTCTCCTAAATAAAAAAGGAGGTATTTAATAAAAATGGCATATTGTAACACATGGGAAGAAACTTGTGTGCCATACGCAACCACCAGCAAGGTCTCATATGGGGCGATATCAGTGTTAGCCACTGCACTTCAGGGAGGATGGAGGCACGCTGAGGGAATCCAGGAGAGAGTAACAATGACAAACAGAAGTCTAGAAAACACCAGGGCATGGCCCTGGTTAGGTAAATGTGGGTCCCCAACGGTCTGTTCACCCTTGAGCTGTTCTGAGAAGTCTGTTGGTGACTCCTGATCTGCTGCCTTCTCCACCTCTCCCCAGCAAGGCTCGCCCTCTCTCAGGCTTCCAGGTAGCAGAGCTGGTCCACGGGGAGAACAGGAGCTGCTGAACATAAGCTCTGGGCTTATTCCCCCGCTGCCTCTCCCTCTGTGTCTCACCGCAGGGCTGAGCCTTGGGAAATCGCTCCCATCCCCTGGCATTGCAGCCCCAGCGAGGCGCAGGAGGGAAGGAGAGCAACAGCAGCAAACCCAGCTCCCTCTGAAGCACATTAGCTAACCCACTAACTATAATTCAGTCTAGCTCCAGAAATGAGGAGAATTTTGGATCAAATCCCAGAAAAATCACTCTTGGCATGGTGAACAATCTTTAAAGGTGCAACAGCTGAAAGAAACAAATGAAAATCAGATGAATGGGGCTGTCTGGCCCCTTTTGTAATCGTCACTCCAAATGTTTTAGGACCGTGGGAGAGCAGTTGTGCTGTCTCAATAGATGTTGCTTCCCTGAACATTGCCAAAGCTCTGGAAAGAGCTTGTCTTACTGGCACGAATAATTGCAGATCCTCCTTCGAAAACAAGATCTTCAGAGACGAAGAGTGAAATTTGAAATTAGTATTTCTTTTAGAGAAGCAGAAACTAGAAATAACACTTCTTATTCGAATAAGTGTATACATTTTGCATTGGTGTATTTCTTTGGTTTCTCCTGAAAATACTTTACATGAAGATTTCCAGAAAATCACTGGCCATCTTGGAACGGCTTTCTTGCAGGCAGGCAGCGGGTGAGAGGTGTGAGCAGCGACACCGCGCTCTAGGTCTGTGCACCCTGTCAGCAGCTCCCAGCGAGGTTTCACGAGAAGGTGCGTGCCACGGCCAGCACACCCTGGGTAGGGAGATGACTGGCCCAGGACCACAGTGAGCCTGCAAAGATTGTCCCCTCCAGCCGGTGGCAGGGCGAGAAGGAAAGCCAGCCTCCCATGCCAGGGTCGATGCTCTAGGTCCTGTGCACCTCCACCTCTTCCTCCACGCAGAGCCATACTTTGCACATTTTCCTCTGATGAGGAAAGACCAATAACACAGCTGTGCTTCCCTCTCCCCCAGCTGACACCCTCCTTCATGCGATGGCGATCTTTTCCGATAGGCAGTCAGTTTTCATTTGGTTTCAATCCAGTAACGCAGGAGTTGGGTTCCTGCTGGGGAGGACCTACTGAGGGTCTTCCCAGCAGTTAGCCAAGGCTACAGCTGCTTTGCCCGGCTCCTGGAGGTGCAGAGCTGCACCTCCGGCCCCGTGATCCGTGGTGAGCAGCCAAGCCTCTTCTGATTGACAACACCCCTTCTGCTGGTGCTGACAGCTACAAGCGCAACCCAGCCTTTTAGCCTTGCATAGAGGATACAAACTTCTGGACAAATACCACCAATAAGGATTATGAGACTTTGGTCCCTGAACATTAGGTACAGGTATCTACATTCTAGTGGAAAAAACAACAACAACAACAAAACAAACAAACAAACAAAAAAAAAGAGTGGGGTCTTTCAGAAGAGCACCCCAAACTCTAAGTACAACTTTTTTTCCAGCAGCTTAAAAATGTAAATGTTAGATATTAAAATTCAGCTTTGACTCTGAAATATTCAGATTTTCAATAAGAATAGTTTATTTGACAGTAGAAACTACCTCATCTTCTCCATTTTTCATACAATCCTCCTTCATTTTTCATACAATCTTTCCAATGTAGAGCTTCTAGCTCACATGACTGAGTGTGAAAAACAGTAAATTAATAAAAAACATCTGTCCCCATCTTTAAAGAACATCTGTCCCCTTCTTGGTGTAGTATTTATGGCTTTAGTTTGGATCATTAATACCAAATATAGAAGCGGCTTCCTGAATTCCATATGCTGAAGCAGCATGTAGGTATGATCCACATCCCATGACTTTTAAAATGCTAGCTTCCATAACATTCTTGAAAAAGTTGTATCTTTCTATTCAGGCAGAAATTACTTAGATTTTTCATAATGTCTTTATCAGTTTACTTGTCCATTAAATACACAAGGGATTTACAGATGAAAGTTTGCTGAAATTTACAGTTCAAGATACAGCCCTCTATGGCATTAATATCTAATTGAATTAAAAAGACAACTGTCAGTAACTTCTATACCATGCAATAAAAATAGATTCAGTTAAGCATTTTTCTTTTGATGTTAAATTGAAGGTCTTCATAGTTCAGTTATCTTTCCATATTAAAATAAAACGCACCTAAAAATATGAACCTTAGAGCATTTTGTTTGAATTTTACATACTTGTCTTTAAAATGGCTGTCTGTTTATCCTCACAACATACACTTTTTTATGCTTATAAAAAATGGAAGAAAGAAACCTTAGAAATAACAACAGAATGAAATAATCTAGACAACCATATTTTTGTATTTATTGCTTCTTAAATCTACTAGTAAAGAATTCTGTTATTTCACCAGTAATTTCAACCATTGATAAAAACCCATTCTTCATTGCTTCTTCGATAATCTCATCTTACACACCAATATTCTCCTGGGTGTATTTTCCTTCATTCACTGTAATCTTTAAATCCTTCCAAAGCAGAAGAGGAGACAGGAAAACAAACAGCAAACAAGCAAATAAAATGTCATACTGTGGTTAAAAGTTAAAAAAACTAAAGGTGGGTCTTATGAGACAAGAGTGTTACTTTTTGGCTCCTTCAAGCTTTCAGCGTCATCTTAGCCAACCTGCAACATCCCCATACCTCAATTTTCTTAGCTGTAAAATGGGAAACATGATTTTAAACCACATAGCCCCACAGTGCACTGGAAATAGGAATGCATTAATATCTGTGACGTATTTGGAAGATATTACTGAGCTGGAGGTATTATTTCAGCAAGCAGCAAAATTATTTCACAATTTTCCTATAAACCTGCCTTTGCTAATTGTGTCCCTTGTTTTTATTACACTTTTCCTCTATTCTACATAAAGGATCTCTGGTACTAACTCCATTTGAATGACTGTCTCGTGCATATCAATTCTAATCCTGTAATGAATTATCATCTCTCACAAAATAACGTTACAAGCAGAATCCCAACAATTGGAGTAGCTTTACTTCAAACTTACTACCCAGTCATTACAACGACCTTACGTTTAAGTTATCTTGTGTTTTAGAATGAAAAAAACCCAAACAAACAAACAAACAAAAGAGTAAGAGCCCTCAGACCATGGGACCAAAGAACCCAGAAAGGCTTTCAAAATTCAAAATTAAGTCTGGGTTCAGCATCTCTGAGAAAGAACTTCTCCTGCCAGCCGTTGTGAATATTTTTTCCAACTCTCAGATCTTAAAGGATTCTCTTCTTTCCATCCCAGCCTACTGGGGTGCCCCCCATATGGGCCATGACTAGGTTTATCCTACCAGAAAGCTTACTCTGACTCATTACCAGTTTTTTCTCCCAGAGGCAGACACAGCCTGGAGCCTTCCCCAGAGCCCTAAAGAGGCGCCCACCCACCGCCTCCTGGCACAACAGACCTCTCCGTCTCGGGGTGCACCGCAGGTTCGGCCCTGTGGGGAGAGCGTGCGTCAGCACTGGGGTGATGCCTGACCCAGCTCTGCTTCTGCACGGAGCGGCGTGGGCAGAGGAGCTCCCCGCACCTCCCTGCCTGCCTGCCGTAGGGAGGATGCTTTCGGCCCTCGCTCCTGGCTCGGGGCAGGGTGCAGCGCTCTGAACATCACGGTGAAAGGTCTTATGGACCACGGTGGCTAAAAGCACCGCCGTATGTCACTGGCTGGAGCAATAAATAGCAACAGCCTCGGGGCTGGCAGTCTGGGATATGCTTGCAGCTAGTACCTAAAGCTTCTCTGCTGCCTGGAGAATTACAAATCCTAAAGACCTGACATTTTAATAGGTGTATTTTAACGAGCTTAGCTATGCTTCCTTTTAATTTCCAAAGCTCTTCCCCGCAAATACATATTCCGCCCCCCCCGCCATGATTTCAGGGGTGAATGAAGAGCTCAATGCTTTCAATGGGACTCCTCCTATTGATTTTGGTTCCAAAGCCCTTAGGCTTTGCCTGTATGATTTCAGTTCTATTTTAAAGGTTTAGGCAATTGTAAGAGCAACCTCAGCTATTTTAAACTACGTTAATTTGATCATACTAATCTACAGTTTGCAGGCTCAGAATTCAACATCCACAGTCAAAGATGACTCACACTACTCAATCCTTTCTGGATTTTTTTCTTTTCCTTTTTTTTTTTTGGGAAAACAAACCATCTCACAACCTTCTGTATTACCTTTTCAGCAGTTGTGATTTTCCAACCAGATGTCAAAGACTTTCAAAGTTGGATGACCAACGGGAGAGTTGGATGACCAAACCTATTCCAGTGGGGAATCTAAACTGGTTAGACTCATTGTTTATATTAGGATTTTTTTCCTTCTTAGGTCGCAAACAGTCTGCTAGGGAACTGTGAATGAAGGTACATGCTGGCCTTGAGACAAAACCACCCACATTAAGTAAGTTTAAATCAGTGCTTCCTCCAGGAAACAAAGTGTAGATTTTAAATTGAGGCTAAAAATAGTCTTATCCTAACATTTCTGAAATAAAATCAAGTTCGTGAAAGCAATGCCATGAATAAGCTCTCAATACCACGTCAGTCTCGCTCTTCAAGGCCATGAAAATACCCATTAATCTCATCATCAAGAACGCACCTAAAAACCTTTCAAAAAATCACAGCATCAAATATGTCTTTATGCACATCTGTCTACTATAGCATCCAGTAAACATGCAGATTCATATAGCAGCATGCAAACAGCCTAGCAAAGAAAGGGTTAAGACAAATATCCTCAAAGCAATTCCAATAATCCCTGTAGATCATTCTGTTTGTGAGAAGTATTCTAGCTGGAAAGCTGGACTCGTATCATCTCAGAAGTTGTTGTTGATCTGACATAAGCCAAAGAAACCTGCAAACTGCAAGGACGAAGTTGCTAGATAAAAAAAAGAACCACCATGGAGCAGTAGGCTCATGTTAAGAGCAGTTGGATCTCCTTTATTTTCCAGAAACAATTATTTTACCTTTAATTTCAAAGGGGCTTTGGGGGAAAAGATTGGAGGAAATACAGTTCATTTTAGTAAAGCACATATTGCAAAAAATAAATTTAAAAATCTATTTTTGGGCTAGAATGGTTGAACAATCCCTGATTAGCCTCTTAATGGGGTGAGTCCAATTTAGTGAGAATGATCACCAGAGGGAGTCATTGACTTTCCCATTAAAGTCAAAGGGAATTTTACATACATCAGGAATGCAAAATTTGGGGGCAGAGCTGAGAAAGACTCCAAACAGATTGGAGTTCAGGGACTAACACAAAACACTGTTTTATAGATTTCATCTGAATCCATTTTCCCCTTGGAGTCCCAAAGGATGGCTGCTATATTCCACAGTGAAAGTTAGAGAAGTCATTCATTCAGTAGGTACACACTCCCACAAAAAAAAAAATCCCAGCACTTAATTGGTTTTAAAGTGGTTTGGAGTGGTCTAAGCACTAACTGCTCAGTTTTCTCTTTGGATATGCAACATATCACAGTCCTTCTGGAAAAGCAATTTTTAACAGCCCAAAGAAAATCTCCAGGTGCCATATATGAGAATGTGCCATATCTCTTGGGAATATCAGGACTTCAACCAGGAAAAGAAAAGAGTGAAAAAGAAGCAGGAAGAATTGCTAGTATGTTTTTTTGGGTTGCTCTGTTTTTTTTCTTCTTCTTCAATGTTAGCGACTAAAAGAGGAAGTGAGAATAGGGATTTGTGAACCAAGTGATAAAATGAACTAAGTAGATGAACGAGTCTACTCAGCCATGAGCAAGTGTGTATTTCACGCTCAAACACCTAAATTTCATGACCTTCAAAGAAATGTTTTCATGTTATGAACTGGGCTTTTGCTTGCTGGACTTCAGCTCGACCTTGTTCTTGCCAGAAAAGTCCAGCAGACTTTGGGTTGAAAACAAGCTCATTCACCAGGCAACTTTCCCCTTAATTCCGCACAATAAGATTATACAGCAGAAAATTAGGAGATTAAAAAAAAGGCAAGCAAACAGCCTCACCCAACCAAATGCAATTTCCCTTCCCTAGAAATGTCCTCTGAAAAAATAGAATTCAATTTGTTTCTGTGTTCCCAGGTAATGGCAGCACCTTCTTTTTTGCTTGTTTATTTAATTACTACTTCTTGTTCATGCAATTAGCTGGGAGACTGCAGCCTTTTGTTCATTATGTTAACCATAACACAGTTATTTGCATAGCTGTTTCCATTTTGAATTTTGGATAGAAGCTCTATTTTGGGCTGTGGCAGGCAGAGAACCACTGGGAAGCCTCATGCAGGGCAGCATGCAGCAACCTGCTCCTTCGTGGAGTGAGTCGCTCCAGGAACTGCACTGGCTGCCCATCTGCTTCTGATGGCAAATCAAAGCCCTATTTCCAACATACGCTGCAAAGCACCGCATGGCTTAAGACCTGGTTGTCTTTCATCGTATGTGCCACCAAAAACCAGCTGAGTTCATCCTAAAGCATTTTCGCCAACAGGCTGTCCAAGCTTAACTTTACTGTCCTTTAGAATGGTACAAGACATCACTCTGGTCAACATATGCTTGATTTAAAATAATCAGTACTCTTATTGTGGTTGGGTGAAAAAATTCAGAGATGGAGGCTACTTTAGGCTTTCTTTCATAGAATCATAGAATTTCTTTCATGAACAGTTTGATTTAACATCCAGTTGAGTCTAGCACTGTTGCGATGTTCAAATGAATTGTTGCACAGTTAAATCTTTTTTTAAACACTCAAGATATATCCCCAGATCACAAAGTTTAGGAGAATGCTGACCCTCTCCATTAATAAATGCAGCACTTGCCGCCACCCCCCAAGTCCTCTGAGTTTCTGGCAGTGAACTGACGTCAGCTTATTTTTATCTTGGTTGCTCAGAAATTGAGGAGTCTGCACCTTGTTACAGAAACAAGAGGCAGAGTCAGTGCTGGTGGGAGCCTGCATGCTCTGGTGTGCAGGAGGCACCTTCATCTCAGCCTCCAGACACCTAAACACCCCCAAAACTCTACCTCTCAGGAGAAACTGCACACCAACTTACACTATTTGAAATACAGAGAACTGGAACAGATAGCTTGGAAAAATCATCAATCTTCGTAGCTTACAATTCAGCCTTCATATATGACCCACAGCTATGGTTAGGCTTAGTTCTGTAACGAATTGCAGCAAGGCGCAGCCTTTTAATGGCATTGTTTTAATCCTACCTGTGCCATCTGCCTCTCCAGCTTTGACCGGGGAATATCATCAAAATAGTTTTCATTTCTTCTTCTCCTTGCATCGCCCTGCATGATAATGTGGGGAACGTCCAGGGAGCCACCAGTAGTGAAAGTGCTTTGGCTAAGTGATGGAGACAACTGAGGAGGAGTGTGGTTACCGCTGGGTTCCTGGACAGAGAGGAGAATAATGCAGCATAAGAACAGCAGCATATTGCTGACTTCAAACCACACATTTAAAAATGTATTTGAATTATTAATATTAAAAAAATTAAGGAACAATTCTTGAAGTAGAGGTTAGTGTGGCTGAACTTGTGAGATTCGCTACCTAAGGTGCAGAGCCCACGTAGAAGGAAAAATAATTCACTATTTACATGAACTAGTGGCAAATTCTCTCTCTAAAACCTCCTTGTATAATATATACTCCCTTCTAGGACTGCTAGAGAGATAAAACAGTGAGTTACTTCTTGTCAAGGCCCAAATAAAGCCATGATTTAGGACTAGCTATTTGTAAGATGAAATACATTCTCACCACTTCTGAGCAGCCACTCTGAGCAGTGAAAGTGATTTGAAAGTGATTTGAACTCCAGCAACATCTCTTGCTGGAAAAAAGACATGCACAACCATTTACAAAATACACTTTGCAATTTTTATAGGTCTTGCAGAACATCCGTTTAGCTTGAAGTACTGGATATCAGAAACATGCTAAGTAACAATTCCTAGAATGCATGAAAGCATCAGAGTACAAATATTTTACCATGCTCTTCTGGTAATCAATCTGTGCTGAACTGTGACCTTGTATCAGTCAGTGTGCAAACACCACAGTGAATTGAAACACAAACTCTGTCTAATAAACAGCTAAATATGTTGTCCTGGTTTCGGCTGGGATAGAGTTAATTTTCTTCCTAGTAGCTGGCATAGTGCTGTGTTTTGGATTTAGCAGAGGAAGAATGTTGATAAAATGCTGATGTTTTAGTTGTTGCTGAGTACTGCTTATGCTAGTCAAGGACTTTTCAGCTTCCCATGCTCTGCCAGGTACACAAGAAACTGGGAGGGGGCACAGCCAGGATAGTTGATCCAAACTGACCAAAGGGCTATTCCATACCATATGACGTCATGCTCAGTATAGAAACTGGGGGGGGTTGGCCAGGGAGCAGCAATCACTGCTCGGGAGCTGTCTGGGTATCGGTCGGCGGGTGGTGAGCAATTGCATTGTGCATCACTTGCTTTGTATATTGTTATTATTATTATCATTATTATACTGTTACTATTAGCATTACTATTTTACTTTATTTCAATTATTAAACTGTTCTTATCTCAACCCAGGAGTGTTTCTCACTCTTACTCCTCCGATTCTCTCCCCGATCCCATCGGGGCAGGGGGAGTGAGCGAGCGGCTGCATGGTGCTGAGTTGCTGGCTGGGGCTAAACCACGACACATGTCCTCCTGATCATACATTTACCCGGATCTGCCACCACACCGCTCACAGACAGCCACCGTACACATGTTTGGAAACACCTGTCCTCATGCACATCACATCACTTGTTCAAACACCAATCCCAAACATTGGTGCCCAGCTCCACCGTTCAACGCTGTCTTGGAGATTGCAATCAGCGGAGGCAGAGCTACAGTGTACTGGCCAGCCAGTCTGCATATGCACCACCCCAGCGGGGACTGTAAAAACTGTCATAGCAACTGGATGGGGAAACATGTTCCTCTCTCATGATGTAGGTTACTGGGCTCAATTTATGTGACGCTAGAGATTTCTCTGATAGTAAGTTCTTTGGAGGCAGAACGTACCCAGGAGCGTGTTTGCACAGTGCAGACCTTGTCTAAATTACCTATTGCTGTAATACTATATTTCAATACTGAACAACAAGAAGGGACCTGAAGATACTGGAGGAAGCAAAGACCTGCTCCAGTGTGCATGGAGGGTAAAAAAACCCTGCCTTTTTATTGAAAGAAAGAATTAAAGTGGATATTTCATGCACGATTACATTGAAGCAAACCTAATTCTGAAAAGCATCAAGGTACTTTACTCCATGCTGTTAAGAAACAAGGTCTGGTGTAAGAAAACAGAGAGCTGTAATCTCTTCCAAATGGAAAGCTGCAATTTTCTGTATGCGTTCAAGTGATAGTAACATCTGATGTTAGTATTTGAAATGCAGGAGTCTATGTGACATTATTCCTTGCAATCACAATAAAGGATTAGTATTTTCCATGTTGGTTGACTAAAATCAGGGATATATAGTTGTTTAGCAACTTTTAATTAACTGGGATTTTTCTGGTTTTGTTTTTAATGCTGTAGCTTTCCTATGATCTGAGACAAGCACTTGACATTTCCCAGGGCAAAGGAAGGAGTGTTTTCCTCTTAGGAATAGTCTTTTTCCCTCCTTCAAGAAAATCCACCTACATTTGGCCCAGTTAAAAGCTTCTGAAAAGCTGTAATCTGCACATACTCAGAAGGTTTGGTGAGACATAATGTCTAAAGCTTGCCCCCGGTTCTTCCATGGGCCCAATTCTGACTAGATGGTGCAGACGCCTCTGCCCTGAAAATAACCTGAGTACAGGGGCACCAAATGACATCCTTTCTAATGACCGCTACCTGCCGCTCCAGCCAGGTAGGTACAGGTAGGTAGCCTCCCTCTGCTCCGCATCACCATTCACCCACTGTTCGTAGACTGATAGGGCCATCAGTGCATCGAAGTGACAGATGACCGTGCACTGGATATACAGATTCCAGCTCTCATCAAGCTTTTTATATTTTATAAAACTGCATAAAAAGAGGAAATTCACTCAGAAATCTATATCGGAAGATTGCTGGCAAGGCAATACAGACAAGAATTACAAAGTCAAGAAATAAAAGAATTGCAGTGCCTCTGCATTATGGAACAGTATGTAATTGTATGATTTTATGCTATTTTCTCAAAGTCGTCCTTCACAGCACAGATGGATTCTCAACTGTGCAGAATGTTGTCATATACTCAGCACTGTGTTATCATTAGTTATCGTGTAGTCAGTATTTTATTCTCACCTCGTTTTGTGGCCCCAAACCCCTTTCCTAAACTCTATTCAAATGCCGCTCTGAACATAGGATGACTAATATTGTCATTTTCATAATGCTCGTAAGTGCTTTAAAAATGTCAATCAATTTATTTTCACCACACCCTGTGACTTCTGGCATTTTATAATCACCACTTCAGTGTGGGGGAACTGAGACACACAGACAAAGGTTAAAAAACATCAGTCACTTTGGACGCCCAATTACAATATCTATTGCTTGATTTTCCAAGTGCTTGTATTCAAAACTCCACTTCTATTGATCTAATTTGCAGCACTGTGCGCTCAGCACTTGTATAAATCAGACTCCAGGCTCCAGTCAAATATGCAGAATGTCGGTAACATACAATTAGTGACTGTTTATGAGGCAATTACCTAAATAACTTACAAAGCATTATCCAAGGGCTTTGTGGCAAAAGCAGGCGTAAATCTGTATTTTCATAGCTACAGCTAGTCCTTTGATCATGAGTCTCTCTCCCATTCTTCCTTCATTCCTCTTCCTCACTCCATACCACGTTCTCATCTCCTTTATACTCTGCAGACCAGGCATGGATGCCCGTGCAAGTGCTATGATGTACTCAGTACCATGCTACTGTCAGTCACGAGGCAATCATACCATGTTTCCACCCTGTTGTGAATGCATGGATACATGCCCTGCAGGGATGCCTGATCATACATTTCACTGTCGAAATCTACTTCATCCCCACCTTTCAGTCCTGCTCGTCACGTAATGCTGGAACCACACAGGTCAGGGCTGGAAGAGAGCTTAAGAGATCCTTCCTCAGGCTGCCTAGGTGCACCTCATGTCCCACAGACGTTTGTCTAACCAGTTCCTAAAACCAGGAATTCTCTCTAGTGAATTAATCCTTGTGTTAAACTATCATTACTATTGTAACGCCTAAATTGTTGTTCCTTCAGTTTAAATTCCAGCCTCCAGTGCTGACCAAGTGAGGATGGGGTTCCATGAGTAACATGGGAACAGGTCCTGTAATTAAATATTATAATGCATTCAAGGAAGGAAAGCAAGATTGCATAGGTAGCCTGAGATCCAGCATTTTCTAACTTTCAAGTATATGACTTTGAAATCACAGTAACTTTTCCTTAGCACACAGTTATTGAGGGAATAACATATTTTGTGGATATTTTTAATGTTTGTTGCTTTTCCTCAATATTTAACCATTTTTTCCTTTGAAATATTTTAAAAGCTAATAGGAAAAGAGTCGAAAAAGATGAAGTGTTAGCCGTGCTTAGGTTCACCTTGGGACCTTAAAAGTAGACTTTAAACAAAACTATCTTTTCTACTGATCTAAAGCAACATGATCTAGTAGAAGGTATCCCTGCCCATGGCGGGGGGGTTGGAACCAGATGATCTGTAAGATCCCTTCCAACTCAAACCATTCTATGATTCTATATAAACCAATCTCCCAGTAGCAGCAGACAGTTCATTTAAACCAATCTTAAAGCTAAAAATTATTGCAAACTACGGACTAAATACTATGTCCTCATTTTGTAGTAGCAGCTGATGGGAAAGAAAACCTTAATCCAAACTCATGTCCTCCTCTTTAGGATTCTCTGTGAAGACTCCAATACCATGTGGTGATGAATGACATTTAGCACTTGCCCACATCAGTAGCTCTACCTGTGGCGCAGCAGACTACTTTTTATCATTTTGACTACAGATGGAGGACATCCAGTTTTCTCTTCGCTATTAACTGAGAATATACCAGTAACATGGACTGCGGAAACTTTCCCACCTGCTGAAGAGGAACTAATTCCCCAGTCCAGAGCACTGAAAGTATTGAGCAAAAATGTGCGACTTTCACATGATTCCTCCTTCCTGGGAGTGTTTTAACACCTGCCATGCATCAGGAATCATTCACATAATACATATAAAATACAAGAAAAATACCCACACGTTTGTGCAATATGCCGTAGAGCAGAACACTACAGGCTTGTGAGACCTTTTTCAATATGGCATTAGGAATAGGCTGAATTGGGGGGGGGACCTAAAATGTCTGTATGTGGCATTTGAGAATAAGCAGGGTGAAAACAGGCTGGTCACAGATATTGTAAGTGTATGTAAAAATAAGCCCTCATTCTGTCTTTCTCTATTTCTCTTTACACCAGGAAATTTAACTTGGGAGCGTGGACACTCTCTGACATTTGGAAATTTAGTCCCAAATGAGATTCCAGTCAGAGATGCAGCCCCATGAAAATAATCAGATCCAATCAAATGCAAAAGGTGCGACCTAAAATATCAAAATAAAAAGTGTTGATAAGAACTCCCTTGGAGGGAATGCAGTAGGAACGGGTCATCAGACCACAACTCAATAAAGGTAATAGACAGCGAGGAAGTGAAGGCATTTGATCAGAGAAACCACGTGAAGGTGGTGTAAGGAGAGGAGATTAAATCTGGTCAAGTGTGGAAAAACTCCAGGGACATTGCAACAAGGTTTCAGAAAGAGGGAATACAAATGGGTATTAAAAACACGATGAAGCTTTCGATATACAGAAACATCTTAATGGCATTGGTATCTCAACACTTTAAAGAGGCTGTCTTTAACGAAAGCATAAAGCATATGTCTGAAAAGTAAGTGCAAGCATTTGAAGACGTGAAAGAAAAATGGTAACTCTCCTTCTGCAATATCGATTGGCTGGGCTGGGATTCCTGTGGGCAAATGTAGATGTGCACCTTGTACACACCTGGTCCTGAGCTAGTTTCTTGAGCAAAGAAGATAAGTAGTATCTAAGAAGTACGAGGTTATCTCATCCTAGCATAGGCATCTCAAACAGGTCAGATGAATCTCCCTGTAAACATGTCAATTTATCTCTGCTGGCTATATGGGGAGGTGCGACTGAGCAGGTCAGCCTAAGACATCTACACTGTAAACTTCTGAAGTGAGCTAAGCTGAACCCCACTCAAAGCGGCCGTTGTTTTCATGTGAGTGTTATGAAATGCTTGCTGACTTTTTGAGAAATGCAAACAAATTTTAATGCGGACTCACCCTGAGGGTTATTGACCGAGGTGGTTTCTGAGGAGGATCTTCGTGAAGCCTGTCTCCCAAAGATGCCAGAACACGCTTCCGGTGACCAATCAA
Organism: Pelecanus crispus; assembly: GCF_030463565.1. Lineage (NCBI taxonomy): Eukaryota > Metazoa > Chordata > Aves > Pelecaniformes > Pelecanidae > Pelecanus > Pelecanus crispus. The sequence goes on from NC_134643.1 coordinate 54,025,213, forward strand.
GCTAATTTTTAAGACCTGAAATAATAACAAAAGTACCTTGTTAAAAAGAACACATTGCAATCATTAAATGAAGATCCATTCAGAGTGAAGCCATTTTCTCTTCAAACCTTTTAACAAGTTAGTCCACTACACAGGCTAAGCAGACAGAGAGCACTGCGAGGCAAACAATCAGCAGAGAAAATGAGAGGTGAGATCAAACAGAGGAAAACTCCTGTAAAATGAAGGAAGAAACCAAAGCAGGTATAGCCGTGGAAAACTGAAAAAAAAAAAAAAAAAGCCTCAAAAATGAGTAAGGAGGAAAGGATAATGAAACAGGAAGAGAAGGCAGCAGAACAGGAGCAAGAACAAGGGAATGGGAGGAGGAGACTGGAGAAAGAAACACAGAGGTGCAGGTAAACAGTTGAGTGATGAGGATTAAAGGGATTCACAGGATGGATGAGGAGAAGAGTGAGGAACAGCCAGCGAATGCTTAGAGAGGGCAAAAAGGGAGAAAAGGAACCACACAATGAATACATGTGATCACTTTTAAATCTATTCACCATGCCTTTCATGGGTAATCTCCAAACGGCATGTACAGTTTGCATTATCATGTAGAGTCATCCTTGCGTAAGAAACACAGGATGGACAAACTTTGTCCTGGAGGTCTATTACTTTTATCAGATGCAATGAAAAAAAATCTCTGTTCCACACAAACATGATGATCAGCGGATAGGTACAAATACATGGTGCTTGTCCAAACTCCAAGAATGCTGCCAAAAAGGTGTTCCAAATTGACTGCAACTACTCCCCACTTGTATCTCTCCGTTTCCCTGCCACATACAAAACCACCACTGCTCTCAGGAAAACAGAGAGGTCAGAAGCAGCAAGTTGGAAACTTAAGCATTAGGGGAAAAAAAAATCATATTCCGAGGCTATTCCCTGATGGCTACAATGGCTTCAAAGTGTAAAGCAGCCCTAACCGTAGAAGCAAGCCTCTGCTCTGCAAACAGCAGTGTCCTCACGTAACTCTTCCAGACTGTATATATGGTTTCATACACCAGAGCTGCCTCCATTCCCTCACAGAAGACAGTACTTCCCACTATATTTAGGACCACCGTGTGTCAACACCCTTCAGTCAAGAGGAATTTCTCACTCAGCTTAGAAAAAGTAATAGTCCCCAAAAAACCCTGGAAATGCTACCTCTTAAGTGAACAACTACTTCAGTTTAAGCAGTATCATTAAGAGCTACCATTGATGAGAACAAACAAAGAAAAGCCAAACCCCAGCAACTCCCCTACGACATCTCTTAGATCCAGTATCTCAGGATATGGTACAGCAACACACCATCATTATTCTGGTGGGTGAACTCCTGCATACCCATGGGCACATGAAGGCGTCCACACTTCCTCTGTTGGACGTCTCTGTGCTATCTGATACTGTTGAACATCAAGAACATCTTGTTTGCCAGCATCTACAAAGTGATGGGCTACCACGTGAAACAGATCGAGGCTTTCCTCTGAGAGGCACCTTACAGGGTTGTTGCAGACCCTGCAGCTCAACAGCAGACCCAAGCTGCAGAGTCCCACAAGCCTGTTATGTGCTCTCCTCTTAATCTAAATCTGGAAAAGCACCAGTGAAGCTGAGAACGCAGCACACACAAACGTGCTGGAGGCATGCAGGAGCCTTAGTTATGTATTCAGTTTACGTTCAATGTTAAACAGGAGGGTGCACAGTTTATCTCTGTATGAAACTATATGAAACACGTGAATGAACTACAGCTGCTTTAAGCATTACTCAGGTAATGCATTTCAGTGAACCTGCTTCTTTCATAATGCTTCTCCATCATCAAGAGCATTTACCTAGAGATTTTTAAGTCAAGCTGCAGTTCTTGGGTTGTTTCGAGATCCTTGGCACTCTGACTGCCTTATTAGCTATATCAGACCGCACAAACCAATTCTCTTTGACTTCACAGAGCTGTTGAACAGGAGAGAAAAGGACACAAGCCTTGAGGGATTTCGCACATAAGAGATAAGCAGACAGGTCTAAATGGTTATATTATTTCAACAGCTGTGCTCAATTTCAAAGCAAAACAGATCTTTGAACACCGTAAGCACTGCTAAGCTTATTCCACATTTTGTTTTTCTATTAAAATGGTGGTCACCCCAATTCTGAAGTGGTAGGGATTTAAAGATGCAACCTACAGAAACATATGGTCCTCAGCAAACAGGCAGATATAGCCCAGTCTCGTCTGGACCACATACTCTGTTAACTGAAGACAGGTGTATTCTTCTGGAAACAGACTCCCTAGTAATTGTCTTGGAAAACTTGTTACTCAACTTACAAATATAAAATATGGTTTTCTGAAACACTTCTATATTTGAGTTATGAGAGTTTAACAAACACCCTGAAAGTCTGAAAACTTGTTCTGTGATGGATTATCCTTGACAGTATTTATCAAAAATGTCAAATATCACAAATACAGGTCAACAGTGTGCAATGGTAAAGTTGCCTAAAGCAGTATCTTAGAAATATCTTAATGTTGTGTATCAAATAACCTTTAAAAGTCTTGCACTTTTTTAGCCCACAGGTTAGTTCCCCATGAATATTTTCTATATACCAGGTAAGAGTGAACATAGTAACACTGAACTATAGGGACAGTCAATACAATGCACCTAAGTGCTATGCAGTGAAGCATTTTGTCAAAAGGATTGTAGCTTACTTCATATACAACAATGAAATGGGCTTTGCAGTGTGGCTGCAGGAATCTGCTATGACATGCCATGAAACCTTTGAGAGTAGCTTAAGGCCCTCCACAACCAGCTGTTTTGTTACTGGGACAAAAAAAAAAGACATGTACATGACATGCCTCTCTCCACACCGACAGTAGGATACCCGAGACAAAAATAATGCAAGTCCATCTCATGTATTTTCTTATGTTTGATGTTGTAATACAATTGAAAGAGAAGGGGGCAAGTAATTTGCCCAAAGAAATGATACCTGCACACAAATTTAATCCTATTTTTACCTCCATATTCTCCAATGATTAGCATACAAAATAAAATTCCACTAGGAAATGTAAGGAATCCACAAATGTAACCAATGCAACACTTTACATTGAGATTTCCAACTTAGTTGACAGATGTTTTAAAAAACACATATAACCCAGTAACTCCCTGATGACTGTATATGTCCAGATGCTGGAATTAACAAGTTATTCCATCTAAAACCAAACATTTCTTCTGCAACATTTTTCTGCCTGATCTTTTCTTCTGATTGAATAATATGATCCAATACTGTATTTTTAGAATTATTCTACATTTCTTTAAAATTGGTATTGTAAAGATTCTTGAAATTCAAGACATCAATTCCCTTTCTTTTGGAATAACCTGAAAAGTTACTGTATGGTGTAAAATTAGTACCATAATAGTGCAAGCGGTCTGGACTAAGCATGCAGTGGCCATCAGACACTAGGAACTAGCTACAAAGTGGAAAACTAGACAGTGATCAGAACAGTACTAGTAATTCTCTAGGGGCAGCATCAGACGCTTCAGAATTTAAGAAAAAATGGTAAATACAAGTCAACAAGGTGTGATCTTCCTATCTCTGCAAGTATAAACAGTCCGAAACACTAGCTAAATCCAATTCTACTAACTGTTTTACTGCTGGTTATATTGGAATAAACTCCAGGCTATCTAGAATGATTAATTCCAGGATACCTAGGAAGCAAGCTCAGACCAAGCAGTACAGCTCACCTGATCATTATGACTGGTTTAACTGAAAATTTGAGAATGGATTAAATACACTTTCTATATAAATTCCCAGCATGGACAACTGTACAAAATTTTACAAATCTTATCCATAGAACTGCTGTCAGCGATCAACAGTTACAACAACAACAAAAACAAGGCAAAACCCCCTATCCCACATACTGACCATGAATACATGGTGCAACAATTTGCATATTTTGAAAGATAAATATGCCCGAGTCATTAAACTTTCATAAAAACAACTAATGTCACTACACTGCAGAGCCAATAATTGACCCCATGCCCCAGTACTCCAGCTGTGCTAAAGCTTGTTGTGTGATGCTGCAGATGCAGGAGCCCCCTATACCAAGCGGGCTCGTTAATCTTATCCTCCACACAGGCGAGGCCCTGTGGGATCAGCCCTAGACCCAAAGTAACTGGGAGCTCTGGAAAAATGCATGCTCTGCATCTCTCCCACCCCCTTCTCCTCTCTCAGGACCACAAAATGTGCAGGCAGAAGAAAGCAAGGGCTGCGCTACGCAGCTGCGATAGTGAATATCCGGTGGCTTACCAATACCAGACACCGCCAAATCCAGTCCAAAGCATATTAAACTTTGGTCATGTTTTTTTCACATAGGGATACTTTATGATTTTCTTCATCCTGACTGCAACTGCTGATTCCTTCCTACCCTAAATTATCACAAAACCTTGCCATTTTTAACAGTGCAGGGCTTTCACTGTAGAACCCTGGCCGCCCAGCAAAGCACAGGCAAGTGAAAACGGAGAGGCTGCAAAGCACCTGCAGGTCAGAGACTTGCTGCAACTCTCCTCCATGCAAGACACCTCTGGTTTCTACAACTGCAGTGGAAGCAATTGTTTATTATGCCTATGAAGAGACTTCTAAGACACTTACGATTTCATATCATAATGAAATATGAAATATGCACCATTATCCCCCGAATTAATTACCCAACTGGAAGCAGATGTCAGTTGTCTTGGTGACAGCATTTCACAAAGACAGATGGCTGCCTAGTAAGTCCCATTTCTATACATTATCATTAGGAACTGACATTTGTTTGATCCCCCTCCCCCCTTAAGATATATAATTTAGTTGCAGATCTCCAATCTAATGGCACTGAGAAGTCAGAGGCCAAAAGTCTTCTCCAGGTAAAGGTAATTTTGAATCTTGGGTTGTTACACTCCTCTGAGCTGCACTGCTGCAGATGAGCTGGCTGCCAGAGCAGTGGTGGTACAGCACTGTTCAGCCGTTGCCATCCCAGGTCAGATTCAGGCAGGTGAGGATTTACTGGTTTTTGCAGAATTTCTCAGAACAGCCTTTGGTACCGCTGAGGCTGCTGGAATTTTTGCCCTGACTTTACCAGACAAGCTATTTTTGTCATTAAACTGGTTTCCAAATTCTCATTAGTTTAAGAATTGGCTGTCTGATAATATCAGGTCCTAGTACTTTTGGCTCCACTAAAGATAAAAAAAAGTAATTGTAATCTTGTGCTTGTAATTGATAACCCTTAATTTTTCAGTGGAAAAATATTAATTTAATTTTTCATTAATAAAAATCAGGAAAATACAATGAAACCAGACCTGCCAATACCGAGACCTGTCTACTTCACCTCCTGAGGATGTGTCTCAGGCTACGTGCTGAACCGCTTCTTAAAAACAATTTTTTAATTAAAAAGAAGTTAAATCCATGGCCTTAAAAAAAAAAAAAATCGCAGCTTAATGATTTTGCAAGCTTCAGATGTAACGACAAATATTACATATATGCATTTTTATTACGAGGCTCAAAAAACCATAAATCAGAAATCCTAAATGCCTATTATCCATACAAATATTATTACAAAAATGATTACCTATTCTAAGACACAAGGCTGAAAATATTATTTATGTGAAAAACAGCAAGCACTAAGCAGGTCTGTACCTAAAGTGAAAACATTCCCTCTCTTTTCACAAGCAGTAAGTGGAAAAAATACTGGACAGTTTGAAAGGTGGAATAAATTCCCAAATTGAGTCCTAGAAGATAGACTTCTTAGACTGTTCCCTCCACTAGTGACTTGATTTCCACCTGTGTGTTGAGCTAACGACAGGTCCAGTCACTGGTTCAGATCAGATTTGGAAAATGTGTGGTTACAGAGGCCAGGAGTATTCCTGGCCAACCTCCTTGAGGTCTTCAATGTTAATCATATAGCACTATGAGAGAGCAATTGCAATACCAATATGTTATCCCACAATATTTTGCAGGATTACTTACACAGCAGATAAATTATAATTAAAGCTACTGGTACTACACCACATTTCATAATGAGCTAATCATTTATTTATCTATTTTTAATATGCAATTATCAGCAAAACACATTAATCTGTACACAAGCATGAAATACAGCTAGTGTAACAAGAAATAGGAGATAAAATACAAATCTCCATGGAAAATTTTAACAGCTCTAGAATTGATCCTTTTTCCGATCTTGACTCAGTTTCATCATGGACTTAATTCCAGGCAAAAGGTAAAAAACCACATTCAAGCTCCTTTAAAGAATGGGACGTTTGTCTACTAAATAAATAGCAGTTTTGTTTTTTTTTTTTTAAACACACTCAAGCTTTCTAATAACATACAGTAATGAATGTTCTCACAATACCAGAAGCAGCAAACAGCCATTCACTGCTTGGAGTAAAAATGCAGATTACTCTAGCTCACAGTTACAACTAACACAGTCATTAAAAGGTAAGCTCTGTAATATGAGACTAATATCAGTTAATTATACAGATATTAGTATATTAGAATTGAAAATTGATTTTTTTATTTCTATATCTTGCAATTATATACTCTGATAAAAACAGCAGTAAAAATAATGAAAAACCTAAGATGGTGTTAAGTATCTCCTTCTAGTAGTACAGTTTAATGGAGGTCCTTCTATGCATTTTGGTTTTTTAATCATCATCATCTTGTAGATACACAATGACTACAGAAAGGTCTTCAACACACAGAAAGAAAAGCCAAATACTGGACAGGAGAACCTGGACCACACATCAGAACAAATGCTTTTAGGAGATGTTATTTAGCACACATTCAGTTTCCTAGTATATTTGCAAGTTACCAGCTGTACGCATGAAGATCTAATTAATATTGTATTAAAGCATTTTCAGTTTAATAAAATTATTTTTCTGTGTTATAAAACATGTGCATTAAAAGCATGGGCTCCACCCTTGAATATTTAGTTCAAACTGAATCGATGCACAGAGGCTATGTATGGCTTGTGTTCAGGTTGTGCTATGGAGCGGTTCGCACAGAACACGACACACACCAATCCAGAATACACTTATCCCCTAAAGTACTAAATATCCCAGAATTACAAACTTGATCTTGCATTACTGTCCTACTGCTAGCATTAATATTTATCCACTTTTTTAAGGGAAGAGCTGTAGAAGAATAATAAAGATGAAAATATGAAAAGTGTTTGTAGCCTTTGATACAAAAGCCTTCACTGGCAATGTCAATACCCTACTACGATGAACCAATAGCGTGATGCTAAGGACACAACCCACCCCAATGTGCTGCCAAAGTACAGGTGAATTGTCCTCTAAGTCTCGTGAAGACTGCATGGAAATGCTTCCTTAAAAGAAAGAAGATCTGCAGAAGAAAATGCCAGGGTTCGGTCCAACTAGAAGGATGCTGGGCTGCAGAGCGGGAGCAGCTGCAGCAGAGTGTCCTCCCAGCGATCTCACTCCAGGGATCCCATCCACCTTAAAAACGGACCCGGGAGTCCTAGTTTTCTAGTTTGGCTGTCAGGTGTCTGCTATTTTCTCCATAAGGACTGGAACCAACCTGTCGGAGACAGGGTAGCCATTTAATGAAAAATGTTTTTCTTCTCATAACTGTTTCTGTCTTACCAGTAATCAGTGTGGATTCACCCTACTGCAGAGTGGCTGCTTAGCCTCGGCCATTCCGCTTTCTTTGACAGCAACTGGCACACTGGATGAAGTAAAAACACATTTTGTGATGTGCTAGTACAGGTGCCATTGACTCTATTTTGGGTACCACATATTATGCTGTTCAGGGATGTCACCTCTATCAAGATCTTGATTTCATTACTTTACAGGAAATATGCACCTACGTATATGATCTGATGTAAAGAGGGTCCTTAATTATCACTCCACCTGCTCTGCAGCAACAGCCAGCTGACCAATTTCATCACTTTCTTTCAGCAAGGACACTCTCCAAAACAATAAACTTTGAATGACCAATAACCTCAGTATAGGTTATGGCACAACATACAACCTTAGCATAAATACATTAACAAAATCCTCCATCAACTTATTTTTCGAGTTGCCTTATACTATCCTGGTTTGCAATTTTTGCTCATTAAAAAATTATTTAAACTCATTAAAGCAATTACTACAGGTTCTGGAAGAAAATCATGGCTTGAAATAAATTGTACCAGCCCGTCTCCCCAGGTTTCACATTCCCCTCACCTTCATCAATCTCATCCTTTAACACCAAATGGAAGAAGCTACTACATATGTAAAAGCTACCAATCCATCTCAACTGCAGCTATAGTAATTTACCGTTTTTGTTCAGGTAGTCTAATTGGTTAGCATAATTAAAACAAATTAAGAGCAATTTTGTCTAACCTACGTTTGGTCTGGATTGTGATGTCGCTTGTCAGATTCTGAACCCCAAGTCTTGTCCATTTTCCAACACGATATGGCTTTAAAAAAAAGCTATGAGCTCTCATTATATCCTTGTGTCGTTTATATCTTTTATTGCTATCACAACTGTAGCAATGCTACTACTACCTTAAAAAAGGCAATGGCCATCATGGCAGAGCAGAATCATGTATCATAGGCAGAGCCGGCGTCATGCTGTACTCTGACTCTTAATCTGTGAGGAGGAAGCATCGTGGGTGGGAGAGAACAGGCTCTATGAGCACAGCAGGACGGCTGGATTAACTCTGCCAGGGGCAGCAAGGGGACAGCAAAAGCATTTCTCAAAATATCTTTTTCTTTCATGCCTTGAGGTAAGAGCAGGAAGGAACACCATCAAAAAGTGGGGTTACAAAAGGATACAAATAAAATGGCAAAAATATTCATCTGTCAATAGCTCAAGTAAGTTCTTCCCTTGTGGCTCCAAGCAACATGACAAGTTCCAGCATAAAAGATTACTGTCTCCATGATTTGAGATAAATTGAAACCGCAAGGCCGTTCAGATCATACACATCTTCTTATGCAGACTCCTTCATTAAACATTCAACATTAGTCTGGCTCAAGGAAGAAACATTTTTGTACATAACCAAATTAGAACAAAGCAAGTGGGCAAGCTGTACTGAAGAGCTCTCCAAACAGGAGGCTGATTTTGTACTACAGTTAAAAAGATATACTGAACTTCATATTAACTGAAAACCAGCAAAGCTTTGGTCATCTCAGACTTGTTGTTCTTAAAGTTATTTTATAAATTAAAAAGAATATAGAAGTGTATATTTTTTTGAATTCCACAGTTTGGACAGATACATTATTAATGAAGCATTCTGGCAAAACCCACCAGTGAATGCGTTACCATGAGAAAGGCTTTCTTTCTATAAATTCTATTTGAATTTTCTCAGTGAGAAGGGCTGCACAGGACTCCTTGTACAGGGTAGTGTAGCATGTTTTCTTCACCTCTGCTCTTTCTCTCTTTTTTCTTCAGCCTTATCAAAAGTTCCTGACAAAGGAAAGTTCTTTTCAAAGGGATTGTCAAAAAGAGGATAAACCTAATATCCACGGCTCAGGCTTTGCCCTTCTTGTTCTTCACCTTAGGCCCATCCAACCCATGCAATAAAGTCAAAAGAAGGAAAGACAATGCCAAGGAGTTAATTCCCTGCTTTTCTCACCAGTAGTAGTAACACCAGCAGTCCTTATTTTGCAGAGAGTGTTACATGAGGAGATTTTTGGGCCTCTATGAAACCAAAATTACTTAGGAGACCTGTGGATGCAGCTAACTGCAGGACAGCAGTCCCACATTGCAAGACGTCAGAGGCCCCGAATCATGTCTATAATGATTCCCAAACCACTCTTAATGTTGTCAAGAATCTCCCCAATGTCTAGACATGCCTCTTTATAATTCTAAATATTGTAATTTAGCAAATATCCTTAATCCAATGATTAACCATTCTGATTCTTGAATTATGTTTTTCGTTAATATTTAACCTAAATTGTCTCTTCTCTAGCTCTTGTTCTGTCCTCACTGATTTATGAAAATAATTCATTATTATTTCCTTTATAACATCCACTTACATGTTGGCAGAAAGTTACAGTTGCCCTTAATCTTGTTCCCCCTAGAAGGGATGTGCTCATTACACTAGGTATCTGGTTACAAGTTGAGACACAGCTATGATTTCTAACATACAACATGAGCAGGAAAAAAGCCAAGAATCCCTCTTCCCCTCATCTAAAAAGAAACATAAACACATACAATTTTTACTTTAAAAATAAATAACATAAAGCAGAAAAAAGAACAGTTTTCCTTTCTTTTGCAAGTCATTTATCATAACATACATGCAATTTTGCACAACTCTTCTAGCAAGAATAACTCCCACTCCTAAATTTGTTTGAACTGGACATAAAGAATCCCATGTATAAGCACATTATCCCAGCAACATAAAGGGAACCACACCAGGGGACAGAAATCTACAAGTTTTTATACATACTCTTCTTGTTAGTATGCACAACTTTCATATATCACTGTCCTTTTTGTGTGTTATGCTGTTGACTGACGTTCAATCAAATATCCAGTAGCTCTACTCCTCCTGCCCAGATTATTCCCCCAGTACTTCTGTTCAGTAATATACTCAGAGCTCATTATATTCACTCATGTGATCTGTACTTCCAAAATAAATCACTTTCACATTTGCTCAATTAAATCTTATATAACTGATTCAGCCCATTTATGCGTTACGAAGATCATACTCTATTTTAATCCTATTTTACAAATGTTACTACACTGTTAAATAATCACCCTTCAGATCAGAAATAATGCCATGAAAATCCACATTTGACAAGTGTGCACACCTAGAGCTAGAGCTCAAAAGGTTAAAGCAGAAAAGAGATTAGTTTATATGTAGATTTATATCTATTAGTTTGTAGTATTAGGATGTAGATTTATATCTATTAATTTATAGCATTAGGTATGCTAGCCAGCGGTATTATTGTGAAGCCAAATAAGTTTCTACATCATCTTGTCACAAACGTGCACTACAGTACAGACCACATTAACTCACTATAACATAAGAAATCCTGTCATGAACATTTTACACCAAATCACCATATGAACTATGATTAATAATGAATCAGAAGAGTAGATTTATATGAATAGCAAGCAAAGAGAAAACCCCCTCTTATTATGGACAATTAGATGATAATGTAACTTACATGTTTGCTATGTTCTAATATGTAGTCACTTGGGATAGATTCACACAACTTAGACTGAAAATGTGTTTCTGAGTTGTACGAAAGAATTAACTAACATTTTGCGTTTTTCAAATGAATAAGCAAGCCTGAATTTAGTCACTGTTAATTAAGTATAGTTTTAGAAACTCTACTATTCAAGTACACACCTTGTTTATGTGGGTTTTTTTTAATTCTTCCTGTATTTGTGATCCAGATCTGAATCCAGAAGTGTAAGGCTTTTCTCATTTTACGAACCCTGACATTTAAAATTACTCGTTACTGCTGTAATATGAACCTTTGGATCATAAAATATTTTCCATTCATGATTTGTGTTCATATTATCAAACAGATTTCTCACAGATACTCAACAGCGTAAATAAACCAAATTTCTGCACAGAATTGAAAGTAAATGACTATCACTTTAGTAGTAGGAATGAAAAATACTTAAGGAAAAGGTTAAAATATGCTTTTGAAATGTTATGTTTCTGTATCACATACAATGGGCTTACTCAGCTGCAGGCAATTTCTTAATTTTCAGGAACTCATTCTGTGTTTGACCTTAATTTGGTCCGAGATAGGTACAGCTCATCTTTTCTGAAGTAATACCTATCACAAGGAATTTACCAAGTGCTGATGTTCTCACTGAGCCCCCAGGACTCGGGTGCCCTCCCTGGCCGTGAGCCCAGAGGACAGAACCAGCATGAGAGCAGTGCAGCCAGTTTTTCCCACGGAAGTGCAGCACGGATGGACTGGGAAAAATTCTCCAGATTCTTCACGCTTTAAGATTTAGAATGATAAGTAAAGTTAACAAAACTTTTTAAAAGAAAACACTAGAGGTACTGGCACTTCAGAGCTGCCCAGGAGATAAAAATCCATATTTCAGTTTGGAAAACAGAGGGAGCAGAGCACGGTGCACGCACTCGCACCCTGAAATTTCAAAATGTGTTCCCAGAAAATAGCTCTCTGCTGGCAGAGCCCTCTGGGGATGGACACAGAAGTGCCAGCTCAAAACCAGCATGCTGGGAGGCCGCTGGATGGAGGAGTTTGGAGCACAGCAGGATGCTTTAATGCAGGCATTCCCCTGCCACCACCCCGGCGTGCCCTTCCTGCTCGGAGCCGTTTCGCAGCCGTCCCGCAGCCCGACTGCTGCAAACCAGCACTGCTCAGGGACATGCTGAAAGCGTTGCTGCGTGCTTCAATGCCGGGACCCACAGGCAGCAATGAACACCTTCAGAAAGCTACAGCTATATAATATTGCAATCTATACTTGTGTTACAGACCAACGTGAACTAAGACTTCACACAGGCCGGGGATTCCTCTGCATCCGTGGTCAAGGAGCAAAAGGGAAGGCAAATAAATGACAAAACACCACGTGCAAATCATAAACCAAAAAATGGCAAGAGACAGCATAAGCTACAACTAAGTCCTAACCGTACAAGGAATTACATCTGTTAAGGACTTAAAATGCAAATGTTAAGTTTTATTAATCCACTACTTAACTGCAGATAGAACAACGCAAGCTCCTGAAATAATAAGGTAAAATGGGAATTTGGAACCTATGAGAGATAAAATGAGTGCCAGAAATTTTAAGAAGATGAATAACACAGCAGAAGAATAGGAAGACCAGAAAATGGGTCATTATAGTAATCAGATGAGAAATAGCTAATGGCAGGATTTACATTTTACAATAAAATTAAAAGGTACCCGTTTGAAGGATACCAGTAGGTGACATCTACAAGGCATTTGTGATAAGCCAGAGTACATTATTTTATTTGTCTGTTCTGGCTGTTCGGACAACTTTACTATTTTCTTCTTTGCAAATTCAACTTCCTTGTTTCTCATCAGCCAGCCTTCTCACTCACTCTCTTCACATCTTATTTTCACAGCTCAACAGACCCCAAATTCCTTTTCCTCTTGCAGCTTTGCTCCAGGTCCTCTTTATTTCTTTACCACCCAGCTCTGCAATTTAATCTGTATTTGCAACCATATTCCTACCTCGTCCAGCTGACCACTACGGAGGTGACAGGGGGAGAAATGGTAACAAAAGAATGAGCAAAACCTGCTGACCAATGAATAATGTAAAAAGCCTGGGGAAAAACGGAAAGGAAGCTGTTGGATTAATAATAAAATCAGATTTGATTTAACGGCATCTGCTCTCCTCCACAAGCAGTGAAATAACTATGTAATAAACATTTTTAATGTATGTTTAATGTCTACTATATATGTCATTTATGGGATAACCACCCAACCTTGCAGAAAAAGACCGCCTCATTCTTCAGCAATCTCTGTCATTATTTTGCACCTCTAGGATACCGTTGAAATGAAGAGAACAAACACCCACATACATTTCTATTCTTTCGTAGTCTGTACAGTGAGTCTTCTGTACAAGTGGTGCTGCTAGGAGCACTGAAACCAGCTCCCCTCATCAGCTGTGACCTAGGACAACTTAGTATATTATCAGGCATAGTACGATTGTTTAATTCTTTATTAAGCTAACACATATAGAGAAAGCAATGTTTTTCCAATAAGTAGCATTTTGCAGAACAGTTATTCAATAATGTTTTAAAGAAAGAAGTGATTTTGTGAACATGGGCTTATATTATGATTTTTTTTAATTGTGCATCTAATTTTTAGCTATTTAAAATCTTGTGAAATCTCTTCACTAGGATACATTTTCTTACTGTCTAAACCAAAAATTATTATAGTGACGTAATGCAAGAAATACTTAGAAAATATCCAAATTCACTTCTGTATGTTACCATTGTATTATTTGCTAAGAAATTTTGTAAGCCCCCAGGAATTAGCATATATGTTAATAGCATCTAGGGTCAGTGTTAGCAATGCACAAGCTTCAGTGGTTCAGAATTTTATACTTTTAAGAAAACATGGCATGTGTTTGTATCAGCAAGTTTCATCCGTCATTATCCATCTCCCTCCTACACCTTTCTAGTATAAAAACCCCTTCTGCTTGCTGACAGAATACTAATTTGGCTTCATTTAAATGCTAAAGCAGCATAGTCCAGCTATCTCATTTAAAATACGTGTAAAGCCGTGAAACAATTGACAAGCACAATGAAGACAGTCTACTGTAAGACCTGCATGGAATTATTTTTCAGTAGACACTAAAAAGCCAAAAGCTTACACTACCCAATTTTTTTTTCCACGCATACCTCTCAAAATCAGGGAAGGGAAAAGGGTAATATTTACCTAGCAGCTCACCACTTCATACCACCTGTTAAGTTTAAAGGCCAGATGATGTATACCCAGAAGAAAAAAAAAAAAAAAAAAAAAAAGCTTCTATTTGTGTAAAGGCAGTCAGTCATTCTTGTAACTACAACTACATTTTTATTCTGTGTGTGTAATAAGAAAATGTGCATTAACAAAGCCTGCAGTCAAATATAAATGGAGGGCAAGCGGAATTTCCATATATGAATAGTACAAAATCCCTAAATATAGAGCGCTTTACGGACAAGACCTGGGCTGGTATCCCTCAGCGATACCTTCCAGTGACCTGCGTTGACAGATCTCCCAAGCTACCCTCCTCATAAAGGCATAGTTTTATGGCATAAAATGAAACTTGAATGCACATGATTGTTTGATTCCAAATACTTGGTGTGCAAGTGTGTACGTGGCATTTAAATACATGCACCTTTATACAAAAATGCACGATGTGTGTTACCATCTTCATACACACGTGAATAAAAAGCAGGAAAGAAAAACGTGCAAGGCACCAGGCACCCCTTATACCATTGCAGAAGAGCTAGCCACAACATGCCTGAGAAACGGTGACCACCAAGGCCTGGATTTGATTAGCATTGAACTCCTCCACATCAGAGCAAACTGGGAGCTAAGCCTCATATTTCTGGGGTGTGCAACTGAAGAATTACTCATTCAGATGTGCTCACAGAGGCTCACACAGTCTATTTCAAGTTCAAAATCAAGGCAGCTTAGCTTCCCCACCCCCAAGCAAAAACGCAGACACAAGCTAGCATGCTAAAATGTTCCTCACAACGGCAGAGAAGGTACATGGGCAAATGAATGATAGCAAAACCTCTTACACTTTACAACTGAGATTAAGATGAGAAGAAAGCAACCATCTTTTCTCTTTAAACTCTCTAAATCCTGAAAGGTTAAAAAACCCACAGAGATTTATCAGCAGAAGAATCACTCGTAAAAATAATGTTTCAGAGGGTAAACATAACTTTTGTTGTATGGCCTGCAAGAAGACAGTAACTGTCATTGGACACCTCTACATTTCTAGATATAAACATACCATTTGCAGTTCAGTATTTTAAAGAAACGAAAACATGGAAGACCTGATCAGAGTTCTAAACATGCTTTGTGCAATGACACTAATGCAGGACTGAGTTAAGGAGCTGACCCATATACTGAAAAATAGGATCTAAAATTAAATGGGAAAATGTACATCATTATTTTCATGTAGCTCAAAGTTGCACAGCTAAATCTCTGTGCAGCAAACTGAAAAGTTATCTATACACTGCAGATTATTATGCACTCAGTGAACACATATTTAAATCATTTTTGCTATGTTAGTGGTATTGAATTTTTCATGCATTTTAAAGTTGGATAAATGGTGAGGAAAATAATTCAATAGGTCAGACATTTCATTAACTTAAATATTAACAACAAAATCCTGCAAGCAGAATAAAAATACCATTTGTTTTTTTTTTTTTTTTCCCTTGCCTATGGACCTACGTACTTGTCCAGGGCAGCAGAACCCACTGAGAATCCTTCTCAGCTTGCCAGAAGTACCAGGGTGCTAGACATCTGGGTCTGCACAATCTATATTCCCTGTTGAAATTGTTCCTGTTTAGTTCCTAGTTAACACTTTGCCTTTTGTCTAGATTTACACATATGTTCTTGGTCCAAGGTGCCTTGTTCCCAAAGGAACCTTTGCTTTGCTTTAATTTCTGAACGTACACTGAATATCAGCTTAATGCTGTTTAATAACTTAGTCAAGCATACATGCATTAGAACTTTGATAGTATCTAAAATATTTTCCACAAGTTTATAAATTAGCTACCTGCAATGATCTAATGCCAGTGAAAGAGTCTCTTTCAAATACCGCTTATTGTTAACAAGGATGAGATCTTGGTTTTCTTGATGTCAATGGCAAAATACCATTGACTGCAATGAAGCCAGTGTCTCACTTGGACATGCTGTATTCTGATAAAACAGGGATTACACTGCATTGCAGAACTGAAAAGGATGGGTACAGTTAAAATGAAATGCTAGAATGAAAGCTGACTGTGTAAAAATAGTATTTTCTTATTCAGCAGACCTAGCCTACAAACACATTCAATCTCATAGCTGCTTATACTCATGGTTACAAAAAAACCTTAGGATTACTTTTTACTTCCATTTCAGAGAGAGCACACTTATGGTGAGAGCAAGCAGACCCTCTTTATATTGTCTCTCTCTCACTCTTGTGATTTCATCATGAGTCTCATCAAAATCTATCTTCCTCCCCAAACCACAAACTTTTGACTCTCAGCTTTTGTTAGGAAGAAAAAAGCACAAGTCCCATGACTACATAGAAAGCTTTGAATTGTCATATGGCGGGCGGGGGGGGTGGGGAGGGGGCACCCGCCCCCCATCTTAATTTTCCTATGATATTTGAAGCCCTGGGGTTGACTTTTCACCTTCTATATAATTGCTAATTAAAGCACAACTGAACTTACAAATTCTACACGCAGGAACAGTCTACACAAGCTGGAGCAGCCCTACTGAAAATACTGCTTGCAGAATCCTTACTTCCATGTAAAAGCGAGAAAGACAGCCTTTCAGACACCAAATCAGACTTGCAGGCAACATGCACACTGCAGTTAAGAGAAACCTTTTCTTTCCAAACTTGACAATTTTTACCTTGTGGTCCCTAAGACAAAACCAACACGGCACTTTGTTACCCTTCAATAAATCTTTAGCTTTTCACAGTGCTGGGTTATGAAAGGTTCTAACTTTCACTTAGGTAAAAGGAATTTATAATCTCTCAGGGATGCAAAGAAAAGCTTAGACAAAAGCCAGGTGTAATCAAACTACTAAAACCAAAAACCACATGCAAAGATGAATGAGAAAAGTTGTACAGTGATACTTCTCCCTGCTGTGCCCCGTAAAGGACTCTTTTCAGACCCAGGTGTAAAGGACACTGTTGTTAGTGCTAATCCTCTCCTCCCAACCCACTGATAGAGCATTTAAAAGCGAGGCAGATCTGAGACAAGCTGGGGACAACCTGCAGTTTTGACATGTCTCTGCTTCCTCTTGACCCTACAGGAACCTCTCCCAGGCTGTCAGTGGTAAGCAAGAGCCACAGATCAGCTCATCCCAGTCACAATGTTAGTGATATACTAGTATAAGATGCAGACAATAGCAACTTTTACTAATAGCTGGTCTTGATTGTATACTGTCAACTCTGAACCTTTCCAGCCTGCTTTGCTAACACCCCTGTTTTATTACAGCAGAAGCCTACAAGGAGCTAAAGCAGCCTGGGTCTCGAGAAGCACAATGCCAACAGTGGAATGAAGGGAACCGGATGTATCCAATGGGTAAGATTTGTCCTTGCATCTCAGGCATCCAGAACTTCTATCACTCTATTGCAAAGTACGAGAGAAGACACAGCCCAGCAACATGAAATGAAAAAAAGTCTGTAAACTGAACATCAAATGAGTTTGGAATTGGAGAGAGCAGGGAGCAAAGCACATGTGCTCAGACACGGTCCCCTGCTTCACTAGATAAATAAGAATAGGGTTGAGCAATGTGATGTAAGAAGAAAATTATACGACACAGTATGTTTTATTTCACAGCATGCTAAAAAATGATTAAAGAAATGTGAAGAAGAGTAAAAGACTTGCTCTTTTAGCTTTACTTTCAAATACAGCAATATAACACAGAACCATTCTGATATGCTGCTGTTTGCATCCCTTCTATGCCTATTATCCAACTGCTTAGAAAAATGAAATCCAAACTTATACATTTTATCTTACGAGTGGCAGCACGGGTTTTGCAGAGTGAGAGCTTATGAATGGTAAAACAGGAATTTAGCGCAGTGAAAACACAGTCCAAGCTCAGGGGTCTATTCTCTTCTCATTGCTTTTATATACTTCCAGTACCCAGGAAAATTACGTAGAAGCATTAAGAGTAGAATAGACTCCTGTGAAATGAGCTCACAAATTAAATTAAGAGAGGGAGAGAGCAATGAATAACTGAATCCCCTGAGCCAGAAGCATGCCACGCTGGAGTGTCATAGGAGGATATACAACATGTGCTACTGTGCACCCACTTTTCAGTGGACCTGTGTAATTTATGAACCTGACAGCAATGCCATACGTACCCACAGGCTCTTCCTAACCTCCCTCCCTCCCATCAGCATGCTCCCACAGAGGACTGCCAAGGAGACCGATACAATGAAAATGCAGTAGTTTGGCAGCCTTTCAACTTTCTATATAGCCTGGAGACAGAAGGATTACTTATTATTAGCAATTATGAAATTTAATCCACTATACTACATTGCATATGACCAAGCTTTATTGTACTCTAGTGAGTCTTACCATAGTATAAACATCAGATTATAAACCAATTTTTTAACGCATTGATTTTCATTTTATATAGTGTCAGCTTTCCCTGTTGCAATGTGGTCACTTCATTCTGTACTGCTGATAGAGTGTGGGTCTTGAGTCATTGAACAATGTAAGTGTATGCTTCTATTGGTGCAGAGGAAAAAAAAACCACGCCTATTAACTTGATTTCTCTTTCCTATTTTCTTTTTAACAAATGAAAACCTGAAGTACATGTGGATTAACTGATAAACTTAAGGCTGCAGATAAAACTTGGCATACTAATTGGAACGAAAACCACATCTCCTAAATTCTAATGCCATGCTTTATTCACAAAATCATCCTGGCCTTACTTGCTGTACCCACGCAATCAGCATGGTTGAAAAAAGAGACATAAAAAACATCCACCCTGTGTGGAGTCTGACCAGGCATTACAAGACTTGGTTCACAGTCTTCACTCTGTGCAAGCCTAAAATCAGATGTTCCACATTGTTATCTTATACTGCTCTTTGTTCTCATAAACTAATGACTATACTTAATGAACATCACAACACTCACTCTCATGGACCACTAGTTTAAGTGAAACATGATTATGATTACATGTTACATTGCATTTACTGAGCACAAATATAAAGGAAAAAACATGTTATAAAAATATGTGCTTTTTGCCCAATCAAGGATTAGCAAACATTAATCCTTGTAAAACAGTTAAAATATCTGATTAAAAGGAGACAAGAAAGCAAAAGTGAATTTTTAACGTAGCCATCTATCATGCCACCTCACCACCTTCCATTCCAGGTGGAAGGTGTATTTATCTGCCTTTGGTTTCCCTACCCACTACACAGCAACACATACACTGAGGAACCCTTTCCCACAAACCATAACGTTCTGCTAAATCCAGCTACTCTGTGGCATGCACTTTTCGCCTGAACAGAAGATGAAAGTGCTAGGCGCTCGCGGCCCTTGTTAGTCACACTGCGCTACTGGAGGGCATTCAGCAAAGTGAGGTGAGCAGTATGAGAAGCTACACGCATCCAAGAGAGTGCCTTTACTTAAGCCAATATGCCACTCATCACACAGTGACTTATTTTAAAGAGGCACCTAGTGATTGACATGTGCCACCAGCAGCATAAATAACAGTGCAGTTTGCTATGGACTTGCACTTAGGTCTCAACAACCTTCCCTTGCCCCAGACCACAACTCCTCCTTTCTCCGTACATCTTCCTCCTCCATATTATCTCCAGCTTTCCCCATCCTCCTAGTATCCAGTCTTGGAGGTTCCTGGAGTGTGTGGATGATAACTTCCTGACGCAGCTGGTAAGCGAGCCTACCAGGGGAGGTGCCTCGCTTGACCTGCTATTTACAGACACAGAAGGACTCATGGGAAATGTCATGGTCGGAGGCCATCTTGGGCTTAGCAACCATGATATGATAGAGTTTTCAATTCTTGGTGAAGTAAGGAGGAGGGCCAGCAAAACCGCCACCATGGACTTCTGGAGGGCGGACATTGGTCTGTTCAGGACACTGATTGGGAAAGTCCCATGGGAGACAGTCCTGAAGGGCAAAGGGGTCCAGGAAGGCTGGGCGTTCTTCAAGAAGGAAATCTTAAAGGCACAGGAGCGGGCTGTCCCCATGTGCTGTAAGACAAACTGGCAGGGAAGATGACTGGCCTGGCTGAACAGGGAGCTTTTGCTGGGACTCAGGAGAAAAAGGAGAGTTTATCACCTTTGGAAGAAGGGGCAGGCAACTTAGGAAGACTACAGGGATCTTGTTAGGTCATGCAGAGAGGAAATTAGAAAGGCAAAAGCCCAGCTAGAACTCAATCTGGCCACTGTTGTAAGAGATAATAAAAAGTGTTTCTACAAATACATTAACAACAAAAAGAGCGCCAAGGAGAATCTCCATCCTTTGTTGGATGCGAGGGGGGGAACATTGTCACCAAGGATGAGGAAAAGGCTGAGGTACTTAACGCCTTCTTCACTTCTGTCTTTAACAGCCAGACCAGATATCCCCAGGGATATACCCCCAGGCTGAATACAGCCCCCTGAGCTGGAAGACAGGGGCAGGGAGCAGAATGGGGCCCCCAGAATCCAGGAGGAAGCAATTAATGACCTGCTATGCCACCTGGACACTCACAAGTCTATGGGGATGGATGGGATCCACCCGAGAGTACTGAGGGAGCTGGCAGAGGAGCTTACCAAGACACTCTCCATCACCTATCAGCAATCCTGGTTAACAGGGGAGGTCCCTGATGGCTGAAGGGTTGCCAATGTGACACTCAACTACAAGAAGGGCTGGAAAGAGGATCCAGGGAACTACAGGACTGTGAGCCTGACCTTGGTGCCGGGGAAGAGTACGGAGTGGTTCATCTTGACTACGCTCAACAGGCATGTGCAGGTCAACCAGGGGATCAGGCCCAGCCAGCATGGGTTCATGAAAGGCAGGTCCTGCTTGACCAACCTGATCTCCTTCTATGACCTGGTGACCCGCCTAGTGGATGATGGAAAGGCTGTGAATGTCATCTGCCTGGACTTCAGTAAAGCCTTTGACACCATCTCCCACAGCATTCTCTTAAGGAAGCTGGTGGCTCATGGCTTGGACGGGCATACTCTTCACTGGGTAAAAAATCTGGCTGGGTGGCCGAGCCCAGAGAGTTGTGGTAAATGGAGTTAAATCCAGTTGGTGACTGGTCATAAGCGGTGTTCCCCAGGGCTCCGTTTTGGGGCCAGTCTTGTTTAATATCTTTATCAACAATCTAGATGAGGGGATTGAGTGTGCCCTCAGTAAGTTTGCAGATGACACCAAACTGGGTGGGAGTGTCAGTCTGCTCGAAGGTAAGAAGGCCCTGCAGAGGGATCTGGACAGGTTGGATCGATGGGCCAAGGCCACCTGTATGACGCTCAACAAGGCCAAGGGCTGAGTCCTGCACTTGGGTCACAACAACCCCGTACAACGCTACAGGCTTGGGGGAAGAGTGGCTAGAAACCTGCCTGGCCAAAAAGGACCTGGGGGTGTTGGTCAGCAGCCAGCTGAACATGAGCCAGCAGTACGCCCAGGTGGCCAAGGTGGTCAACAGTATCCTAGCTTCTATCAGGAATAGTGTGGCCAGCAGGAGCAGGGAAGTGATTGTCCCCCTGTACTTGGCACTGGTGAGGCCACACCTCGAATACTGTGTCCAGTTTTGGGCCCCTCAATACAAGAAAGACATTGAGGTGCTGCAGCGTGTTCAGAGAAGGGCAACGAAGCTAGTGAAGGGTCTGGAGCACAGGCCTTATGAGGAGCGGCTGAGGGAACTGGGATTGTTTAGCCTGGAGAAGAGGAGGCTGAGGGGAGACCTTATCGCTCTCTACAGCTACCTGAAAGGAGGTTGTAGTGAGGTGGGTGTTGGTCTCTTCTCCCAAGTAGTTAGCAATAGGACAAGAGGAAATGGCCTCAAGCTGTGCCAGGGGAGGTTTAGATTGGATATTAGGAAAAATTTCTTCATGGGAAGAGCAGTCAAGCATTGGAACAGGCTGCCCAGAGAGGTGGTGGAGTCACCATCCCTGGAGGTGTTAAAAAAACAGGTAGATGTGGCACTCTGGGGCATGGTTTAACGGACATGGTGGTGTTGGGTTGATGGTTGGACTGATGATCTTAGAGATCCTTTCCAACCTTAATGACTCCTAGTTTTCACTTTCATTAAAAAATAATCCAGCCACCAAGCCAGAAAACAGGAAATTGCTACTCTATCCTTAATTGGTTTAGTGGTGGACTTGGTAGGGTTAGGTTAATGGTTGGACTGGATGATCTTAAGGGTCTTTTCCAACCTAAACGATTCTATGATTCTATAATTTCTGCTTCCCACCATGGCTCTACTACTCCTTACCTGCAGTTTCTCCTACTGCCAGCACTGCAAGCCACAATATCTGCACCACAATGAGAATATTAAAAGGGTTCCCTCTACTCAATTTCATGACAGTTGTGGGAACTTAATACCTCTGAAAGAAACCATTCTTCCAGCTCAAATGCCCAATTGGTTTGAAAGTTCAAAAGACTGACAGCATAATTGTAAAAACATACTTCTTTAGGTTAAAAAGTATTCCCCAAAAGGAAACTTTAATGGAGTAAATCAGTGACCAAAGATTCTGAAATACATGTCTTTTAATAATAATTATAGCTCAGAGCAAGAACCTCAAATCTTGTTTCTTATGTAACTTCAACATAACTGCAGTTATTTAATCATCATTCACCTCATAAAATAAAGAGCGTGATACTCTTAACACTCTTTTGCTACAAACAGAAAAGTTAAAGCACCCTAAATTTAGACCCAAGTCTGTCCTTCAGCAGTGATAAACACAACTTGGCAAAACAAACCTAGGCTGTGCATTCGTGTCTTCATAAACAACATGACGTTCATGTGGAGTGAATGTCATTCCACACTCACGCCAGAACAGCGACTAATTAAGCAACTGTCTTCAGTGATTTCTCACATCTGAACATGCACATCCAGAATTTCTACACAGGATTCTTTCAATTGAGATTGGAAAGAGAGGTCTGCTGCTTAGGACACAGAAACATCAGGACAAGCATCAGACTGATTTCAAAGCTTCTAGCACACTAATATGATCATATTAAAGCATTTTGAAATTAGAAACAATCCAGTTCTTTGATGCTTTATCCGCTAAGAAAAGAATTTTTATCAAAATAGCCATTCTTCCCTATTCAGGGAAGAACCAAGTCATGAACCTGACTGTTCAAATAATGAAAACACCAAGCAGGCAAATGTTGTCCTTTGTCAGAGTCTGGTTATTACAACTGGGGAATTTTAAACAGCAGTGAAATGAATTACACAAAGCTCACTAAATCTGGGGAGTTAAGGGAGTCCTATAATCCAGGTTAGTATGCCTCTGTGTGGTGATAATGATCCAAGGACTCTCTAGATGCTCCCACTGCCAAGACAGAGCACCCAGGGCAGCTACACACCGAGCACCAACGAGCTGCAGCTAGGTGCTGTCATAAGAGGTGAAACTTCTGAAAGTGAAAGCAAGGATGAGCAGACAGGTAATGACCGACCCTGGATGCTTAAGCTTCCTTAATGCACAGATAGTACATGAAAACATAAAAAAATTATTTCCTGTAAATTCAAGACAATAGAATTGTATATTCTGAAGGCCTTATCCTGCAATGGCTCCAAATACCTTCCTTTTGATGATTCACAGAAGAGTACCATCCTCATGTGTCCTTTTGACTCATGCTGAAGCATAACTGCTGCTCTTTTTTATTGCTGCACCCATTTTCTCTCATCTGTCCTTTGTTTTCTTTTTATTTCTTTTAATCTTCTAAATTTATAGATATAGAAATAGCTTTCTAACTTTTATTCTTTTTAACTCTCTTGTGCTTTGGCTTTTCTTTCTTTCCTGAAAATTTTCAGGAAGCCAGATACTGTGTGAGTGCCATTTTGCCTCTTTTTATTTAATCTACTCATTTCTTTTGCTGAAATGAAAGCCAAAGGATCAGGAATACTTCAGTTGTTAAGTCACTGTCCAAGCCTGCAGCTATTTACTTACGAACTGATTATGTGAATGACTGTGTTAGAAGTCATTAGAGGTCTAACGGATAATGTCATGTATGATAGAACATAAAAGCTACAAATAAGTTTTCAAGCAGCAACATGATGTTTACCCACAGCTGCGAATGCTTGTTAGCACAGGTGAGGCACGTTGAGGTCAACTTTGCCATCTATACTATCCCATTTTTGCCTGCCCATCAACTGTGGCTTGTAGACTTATCTTGCTCTCCATCACAGACTGATAAACACCACTTTAATTCTGTTCAAATAAAGCAGGGTCTCGCTTTGTAAAAAAAACAAACTGAATGATCAGGACTGTAGATAATAGCCTTTTGAAAGGTAATCCACCAGGAGGAGAAAATCAGTATGAGGAATAACTCCTGAGTGGAGGTGAACTGTAGCTTTCTGGAGCAATGTGTGAATATCCGAGAACCAAGTTCAGAGTCCAACAGGTGAACTCGCAGGTTAAAAAGATTTGCAACAGCTAAAACCTGATTGACGTGGGCAAAAGGTCAGTGTTTGCTCTAAAAATAGCAGAATTATACATGTGATGTATTATTAAACTTCAGTCCTTGCAAGGAGGAAAGGCGTCAAAAATTTAGGCAAGAGTGACTTGAATCATACTAAAACGAGTGCTCAGCTATACTACACTCACTAATTTGGCTAATGCCAAAGACCACTTTCTTCTAAGTCAATACAGCTTCCATCATCCTGAAAGAACAACAGAACAACAGTTCTTCTTCAGTGTGACCACAGAAATCCTGCTCCATGCACTCCACTGTAGTCTTCCTGGATCCATGAACAGCAGCAAGATCCGGTTAATACATCTCACATAACAGACAGTTACCTGGCTACGAGTAACCTGACCTAAGAGGAGCATCAAGACAAGGGGGAATCCAGTAGGACCATATATACTCCCCTCTCCCAAATAACAGCAAAGCTGAACAAGATGAATGGCAGTGACATTTTTGGTCATGGATATGGCATCCAGCACCACCTAGCCAGTCATGTGCCAGGAGTGGAAACAGGTGGCATTATCATTTGCCCTGAAGGCAACTCTGACCATTCTGAATTTCCAGACTGGTGTGAGAAAGGAGGTGGTGGAGTGGCCTGCAGACCCCTGCTGGTCTTCTTGGAGGCAGAACCAACATGGCAGCCTGCCACTGGGAACGAGCCAACTTAAGCCCTGGTGACTGACAGGTTTGGTCTTGATCCCTAGAGGAAAACGTATTGCTGCTGGAAAAGCAAGCCCATGCGTGAAAGGCCAAAAAAGATGTATGAATGGACAATTTAGGGAAATAACTACTCCCTATAAATCCCCTTTTTGTGTTACCACTTCTTGTTTTGTTTTTGAAAGAACTCATTTTAAGACACTAAATAAACAATGCAGATTCTGCTGTTTCACTAAAGAACTGGGCATTCTTAGTAATTAAGCAGTTTTTCTACACACAGCAGAAGGAAATATTCTAATGAACTGATTATATTTTTTTTCCATGGCACGGAGCACATAAAAATAAGCAATTTCAATAATCGTTATTACTACAGTATATATTAATACATTTCATATAAATCATTGGCTCTAATATCAACGCAGCTACTGCTCCCGCAAATAAAGCAATACCTTGTTACCTAGCAACTGAGCAAGTCCCTGCTACACTGCAAAAAAAAAAAAAAAAAAAGAAAAAAAGGAAATATATATATTTATATATCCCCTTGGTTTCATGTTGAGAGAACATCCATAAAGAACAAAGAATAATCCACTCAAATGCCCTGAAATTCAATATTTAAATAAAATGCTTGATCTTCCACGTTTCATGAGTATCTTCAGAAGCTAGGTCTAGATTAAACATGCACTACCTCTTGCTGACAATATAATGTTCTTGCTATGCATTTCTTGGAATATTTTATTAATGCATATATAAGTACACAGACATTACACATAAATCATGACAGGCTCTTAATACTGCATCTGATCTGTATTAGAACAGGAATAGCTATCACAGGGCTTTTTTAAAGTCCGTTTGCTTATGCTAAGTCAGTTCCTTTCCTGTTTAACATAGCAAGGCACAGTATCACCTCTTACTGATACAATGTCTCTTTTTAGGGTTCTGTCATTTGTACAAATTATTCCTTGTGTTGCATAAAAAAAAAAAAGTATGTACTACAAAACCCACCACTGCGTTGCTTTATATTTCATATCTGTTTCTGACAAGTTGCCAACGCTGTGCGGGTCAAAATGAACAAGGGTAGTTTAGAAGTCCTACTTGCGTGGACAAGCTACTGCCCCGGGCAACACACAAATTCGGCAACAGCCTCTGAACCCTCTGGTTACCAGCATGTGTCTAGTCCATGCTTTACCCAGAGATGAAAAAGGCAGCAGAAGGATTCATGGCCCCATGACTGCACAGTATGAAGACATACCCTTCACTGTGACAAGGACTGCCAATGAGCTTGTGCAACAGAGAGAATGTCAAGTCACAACAATTGTTGTCCTGAAGGCCCACAGTTTCATTAGTAGGTAACTGTTCTCACATTCAATATTGCCTAAGTCATCACACTGCCCCCAGATCCAATGTGAAATACATCTGAAGACAATGCAAATTTCGCTTCAAATTTAGCAGCTAATCACAAACCACTACCGCTAATCACAAACACCATGCAAAAACTTTGAAAGCTGCTCCCAGTAGCAACATCTGTAGTATAAGTATTCCTGAAACATGCTGTTAATGTTCTCTTGAAACTTTTTGAAGTCACCTATCTCTTAGTGTACAAGGATATTGGCTCAGTTAATCATAACACAAAAGTATACACAATCTATATCATGCTGCCTCGAACATCTGCTGCTGCTGTAATCCTCGATAATTCATAGCAAAAATATTCAGAAAATGATACGCTTGCACCTAAAGGCACCTCATTTTTTGTGGCTCTTACCATTATCTCCAAACGCTTAATACTAGTTTGAAGTCTTTTGCAGCTTGGTTTTGCCTAATTTTTAACATTCTTGCAGCCTTTAACAACCAGGTACCATAGTTCACCTCCCAGAAGAATGTGTGAGTTCAGTAAAATGCATAATGCATACAGATGGGTGAGAATGAAGTATTGGCTACCATGGCATTCAGAAGTCTCTTGCAATAAAAATTTTAGAAGTTAGTGAAATGCTACAACCTATACATCTTATAAGGATAAAGCAAACATCAGAGACCATACCCTACAGGCTTTGCATGACAAAGTCTGTGCATATTGTCTCTCCCTCTGGAACGCAGTCTTCAGTGACAGATGGCACAACCACTACCTACAGATGGCTCAAATGGGGGCTCCATAGCTTTGATAAATACTGCAATCAACTCCTAGGATAGGTATGGTTCAGGCAGCAGAGCAAACACAGGGAATAAATCCCTCAAAAACTTCTTAACTGTAGAATAATCACACACATAGTATTATCCTAAACAGACAGATGAAAGTCCTAGGCTCTTACTGAGCTGACAGAAACTCAGGACTACTTAAAAGGAGGTCAGTAGTTTAGGATAAAAGTGTTTGAAACAAGCAGCACTCAATTTCTTATCTACTTCATCCAGAAAACCATTTCTACTTTCATCATGGACCAAGCGCTCCTGGTGAAAGTATTCTTGCTTTCCAGTGGGATTTGTTATACTTTGGAGGAGCAATCAACCTTATCACTGCCAGAGCCTTGGTTTGGTTGGTAGAAAACATCCTTGCCTCAGACGGATGATTCACTACAGTGAGCAGAAGTATTTGAATCACTACTATAAGAAAATCAAAATCTGTGGACCGATACTGGGGCTATTTGTAGCAGACTAGCATAATCTTTTCTAACCTTCTATAGAAAGGTGGGAACAAGAGCAACCAGAGTGATTTCATAAAGGAGCATTTGCTTTAGTTGAGCACAGATCTCAGAGACCCTGCTCTCACTCCCCACTGCTAAAAAAAACAGATACGTCTTTGCAATGTCTTTTGTGGCAACACAGCGCTAGTAATGGGTCATGTTTGTTACCTGCCTTCAGCCACTCACACTTTGTGCCATTTGGGCAAGAGGTTTCTACCAAGTGGCATCTACCAGAATGTTCTCATTGACCAACCACTGCAATGTCATGGGCATGTACACAATACAAAATACACCAGTTCCAGAAATTTGTGGATGTAGCTATATAATACGAATATTGCATTTTCGAGTTGATGTCAGGACACAAGAAGGGATGCTCTCTGAAAAAACTAACATGCCCTTTGCTCTAATATACATACTCCCTGTTATGTAGAAGTATCATACGTACCCAAGATAAACATACATAGGTATAAAAATACCTCTCGGCTACATTAGGAAGGGTGGACTAAAGCTCTATTCAGAGGCCTTGGATTACACCACAAGTTCCCCAGCCCACACCTGAGTATAACAGAAAATAATATCTTTGCAGAATCTTCACAAATATAGCT
Source organism: Pelecanus crispus (assembly GCF_030463565.1). Classification (NCBI taxonomy): domain Eukaryota; kingdom Metazoa; phylum Chordata; class Aves; order Pelecaniformes; family Pelecanidae; genus Pelecanus; species Pelecanus crispus. The sequence continues at coordinate 54,053,940 of NC_134643.1, forward strand.
CAGTAAGTCTTGTATCCCAAAATGTAAAACAACCCCACCCCACCATTAACAGGCTATATGATGCTTCAAAGCAGCCCTACCGAAATCTAAATTAGAATATGCTTACTGGATTCTTGTCTGTGGAAGAAGATACCAGAATACAAATACAAACCTGGAATCATTTAAACCTTGATTACCGTCTAATTACTAGAGTATTGAGAATCTCTCCTGTAGACCTGAAGTCTCTATTCCCTTCTGCCATCACTATCTTTTCCAGAATACAGACAGACAACATCAAAATCGCTCATTTTCAACTACTCCTGTCCACAATTTAACAAGTTTACTGTCCCCTACCTTCCAAGTTTCACAGCCTGAAAATGTACTGTAGAGTTAGGAGGGAGTCCACTTTGTCAGAGCTTCAAGAAATAGAAAAAAGCTGTATCAAAATTTTTTTCAAAGTTTTTTATTTATGATGAACTACCTCAACTTTTATCCCTTTTCAGATTATAGAAAACCATGACTGACGTTCTTCTTTTGAGGAACTGCCGTGTAGAAAAGGGAGACAGAGATTGCTATAGTGTCAATGTAATTTCTGAATGCATCACAGAGTCTTTTGTAATATGTCAAAAGTATAAACAAAAACACTCCATGTGTCATAGCCTACAAAAGGTATCAGTTTTATAGTATAACAACACATGACAGCTCTCTTAATACTGCTGATAATTCAGTAATTATGTAAATACCTTCAAATTTGATTACATAGACACACACACACCCCATTAAAGTTTGAGCCAAGCTCAGACTGCTTTACATGTGAACGCAGCAACATGAAAACCTTTTGACTGAACTCAGTTATTTTGTTTTCATACTGCTGGACTAGACCCTCTGCTCACCAAAGCAATGTGCGACAAAGAGTGACTTGAAGTCATATTTATGATCCCCTAAATCCTCAGTTTGAACCTGTGGGACATGGAGGTGCATCAAGGCTGAGCTAAGCTTAAATCACCTGCTCCCTCCCATGGGCAGGGAGATCCAGACCATCGTCTCATCCTCTTCAGTGGAGCCCTGTGCTGAGGTGGGAGAGCAGGAACAGGAGAAACAATGGGAAGCTGGATGGTGAGATCCACCTTGGAGACCATCAGTCAAGGGGATTCTCCACACACACTCCAGTAGGGCAGCTTCACCTCTCCTTTACTCACGGAGAAGCACAAAGACGCCAGGGGAAAAGGTTAGGATTAGGTTTCTGGAAATGGTAGATGTGAATAATGGAGTATAAGAACATAATATAAAAGTATAAACTTCAGACTAAAGAACTGGGGGCAGGTGAGTGGCAGAAAAATGTAAGATAAACCAAAAGTGCTAAATTCCACTTAATTTAATTATGTAAATTGACTGTTTTCTTGCTATTACCACCTCTTTAGGAGCACCTGACTTGTAAGGATTTCCTACGTTCCTAATAAAGAAATACTTCAGGGATGTTACTCGCTTTTAACTGGCCCCCTCACCCTCTTAGTTATGTCATCACTGTATTAGGATCAACATACCAGGGTTTTAACCAGAACAGGTTGTGGTGGCTGAAATAAGATATTCTAAAAATAAGATTTATAAAAATATGACACATCAGCCCCTAGCAATAGCAACAATACCAGATATAGCTTCTGTATAATGCATGAATACAGGATTACTTCCGTGAATCAACAGTTTTGCACTAAAGTATAAAATCATCATCACATACAGATAACTAAAAGTGAAGACTGGTTAGAAAAGAAGAATTTTATTTTACATGAGTATTTGTACCTCCAGTGGTATAATGAGATTATGAAGGTCAAATAACAATCCTATTACTTAAGTTACATAACTCAAAATAGGGTGCATGTCAATGTAAGAACAACATGAAAAGACGAGTGCTGTTTTGTATTTATTCACTGTTTCTAATTCAGATTGTTTCTCATTGTTTCTCTTACAGTACTTCTGCTGTAAACTGCTTTTGCAAAAGAAATTTTCTTACACAAAGTCTAAGTTCTTAAGTACCATAAGGCAAGAAAGACATTTTTTAAAACAAATTCTATGCTATGCTCTGCAGATAAAAAGGGATTCCTCTCTTGCAAAAGTCCCAGCATAGATTACCAAGCTCTGACACCAAACCACAGCAAGCTGGGGAATCACTTCCCAGTCTGACCAAGCTACTGCCCTCAGCTGGTGTGGTCTGACTGCTACAGGGCACTACCAAGTCCTTAGGTACCACACATGTACAATGCTGCACCACACCAAGAATCAGCAGAAGTAAGTGGTAGCTTTTCCTTACTTGTGAAAATAATTAGGAAACTGTTCAAAAATAAAGAGGCTTCCCAACTTTCTGTTGACTGGAGTCGTCTTTGGTATACTTAACAAAGAAAATATAATCTCAATGCAGTCAACTATTTAAACAGGAAAAATTGCTATTTTGGTGCATATGACTTGCTCTTTAGCTTATGTTTTAAATTGCATTTATTTTTTAATCAACATTACCAATACTCTTATTACAGAAGTATAATCCTGCAGTACTATCCTTAAATATCAAGACCAAAGGATTTCAACAAAATTTTTGACCCAGGAAGGTCACTTGCTTGTATATATAGTAGAACATGGCATATTTAATGAAATATAGTTCAAAGGGAAACTTAACTCTACAGCCAAGCTTTCCAGATTAGGATTGCCTAACGTTAGTTTCCTATTTCCACAACTGGGTGTTTACAGAGAATATCAACTATACTACTGCTTCCTCTGAAGGCACCTTTCCCTTTGAAAACCAAGTATTGAATTATAAAGTTTAGAGCCTAATTTTTAGGCCACAAAGACGGAAAATATTGGTCTCGAGCTTTCCTGTTCAACATTTCATTTTCTCTGAAGCTTCAGCCAATTAATAGGTCAACCCAAATGAATCAAGAAGTAAATAAAATCACATTAAAAGATGGCATCAAGAGTCCATGGGGCTTCTATCAGTGTTAGTGCTCTCATGCCAGTGATAGAAATAGGAGAATGCTTACTACCTTCAGAAGGGTATGTCAGGAGCTGCTCAAATACTGCTTCACTGCAGTTCTAACTGAACTTACTCTGTCCTTCCTAGAATATTACTCCTGACAAAGTATGCCGTATGCGATCTTCAGCCTGTGCAGTAAATGAAATCACTGGTGCTATAACAATTTACACCAGCTGAGAACCTTGTTCAAAATCTCTGAGTGTAACCCCTCAGGGTACATGATGCTTTCTTCTCCTGCCCTACGCCTCCTTGTGCGTATCATCACTGCAGAGCTACTGCTTAGTCCCAGACAGCTCTGTAAAGAACAAAAATGGTGTCAGCAAGCCTTGGAGAGGAAGCAGGAATAGGCTCAGCTGGAGGTGGAAAGGCTGTATTTCATCCAGGACAACTCCAAAGACTATCCCGCGCTGGTTGGTGGACGCTTATGAAGTGAACATGATGCAGACAGAACTAAATAAATACTTGTTATTACTGTGCTATGATCGTGACTAACACATCCACAAAGTATTTAAAGAACAAGCATGGAGCTGTTTGGTGGTGCGTGGAGATGGTTAGGTGCAGACAGTGGTTTGGAAGCACTCAAGTCACGGCACCACACGATGACCCCAAAATCAGTATCTTGTGCTAAGGCAAAGGGCCTGTTAATCTCTCAAACAGGTCATAAAGATACTATTTCAAACAGCAAAAATTAGAATCAATAGAATCCAACTAGAAAACAATTGTCATAATATTTAGTAGTCTTCCCATGCTTTCATGCTTAAAGAAATGCAACTTTGCAGTATTCGGACAATATAAAAGATTTATTGCCATTTTGCACAAGTAGTTAGAACTGACATGGGCAGTCAGTTAAATTAATAAGCAGTGTGGAAACCCCTAGGAAAGGTTAGTGCAACAGATTTTCAAACCTGTGCGCACCTGTTAACCTTCATATTTTAACTGTGAGTTTTTAAATGAAGGTGAATTTTGGAAGTCTTTGTATAACATGCCTTCTGTAGAGCCAATCTTTGCTTCTGAGATACCCAAGCTGGGCATAACATGGATTAGGTTTGAGAAGTACTCACAAAGGTCTATGAAAATCTTTACATTCTTGGTTTTGGCTAGTGCTAAGAGCAGGAACACCACCACATTCAGATTTTAAAGAAAAATAATAACTTGCATTCAGTTTTGTAATGGCTTCAGTAAAAATACAAATGAGTCATACAATACTTCCCTTAGGTTTTGCTAAAGTATTTTTCTGTGTGACAATTCACTCCAATATCCACTTACCTCTGTGGTGGTTTATAAATATTAGTACAAAATGTTGAAGTTCTATGTATTTTTATCATACAGTAACAACGCAGGTGTTTCACAAACCAATTGGGTACTCATTAATAATGAGCTTTCTAGGTGACTGCACTATTAACAAAGTAACACTTTTCCGAGATTTCAGAATTACCTCTGAAAACATACCTGGAAAATAAAAGCATTAACAACGCATGACAATGGTGTAACAGGTCTTTGATTACGGGATCCTGAAGGAGATAATTAGACAGTTTTCAGTTATCTTAAGTATTTGAACTATTTGCAAACTGACATTTACCCAGCATATTTATTTATGCAATAAGTGACATTATCTAAGATCTTATAAGACAGTAAGAAGTTGCTAGATTATTTCTACAAGCACTTTTTATGAATCTATTTAAAATTATGAGAGCGTTAATATCAATTTCAGTGGGATAAGATGAAGCCCAAAACCAGTCAGATGATCATGCATTACAAAGTTATTCCTATTATGCATGTATACACACATACATATACACACACACATTTTAGTACTATATAATAAATCTTGATGAACACTGGAATTGACTTTGCATTTTCCTGTATTAGGAGTAATTACATCCAACCATTTTTGTGACTTACCAATTTACCAGTGGCTTTTACCATCATTCACAATACTTAGAAATAAAAAGATACTATGTGTAACAGTGTTCTTCACTGAACAGATACACAAAGAAGAAATAAATTATCTTCAGTATACCCTCGGTAAAAGAGACATATATTCTCACTGACATCTTTGCAAAAGCTTTACTTCAAAGTATAAAGAACCAGCCAAGGCAGATACCCAGAAGCGTTGAAGGTCTGACTCCACACTGCAGTCCAGAGGACCAGTCAACCAAATGAAGAGTTTAGATGATCATCCACAGTTGGACATGCAAAGCAAGTGTTTATCACCTTCATGTTTCACCATGTTTAAATGTACTGAAAAACTAAATGTTTATTCCTCACTGTAGAGAAGCACTTTCTGGAAAAAAGTACCTCAGAAATTAAACAATGGGCTAAAATCTGCTGTCAAACAGTCAAAACTCCCTGCTGACTTCCTCTACTATTACTGCAGCTACTATTAAATTTACCCTTTTTATAACATCAGAACTTAAAATATTCTGAACAACAGAAAAACCTCTTTGGATGTTTGCTGACTGCAGGAACCAGGGACGGAATGAAAAGCACAAACCCATTACATTTAGCAAACGTCATAAAAATCACCTTGGATTTCCTACATCAAAAAGCTGGAAAAACATAAGCAATGAGATGTATCTTTCCTTAACACATCCCAGTTTCACATTTCTAGAAAGAGCAAACACCAAAGGCAAAGGCCTGGGAGAAAGAACTTCCATCTCAAGCTTCCTAAGGCCTTTTTTCCCCACCAGATGCTTATTTTGGGCACTGCTAATAAGCATATAGCATGTGTGGTACATTTAGAAGAAATAGGATGGTTACAATTACTTAGTTCTAGACCAAACGGAATTTCCAATTGGCTTTCCCAAAGGAAAACTGCCCTTCTTTTGGGTAGTTTACCAAGGGATCATGCAAGTCTTGGAAACAAGTCAAGATAGGAGTATCCACAAGGGGGAAAAAAGTACAAATCTTAACCATCTGCAGAGTCAATATGTTCCAGTGTTGAAGACCACTTTATAATGTTGAGAAAGTGCCCTCCAGTGATAGAGCAGCCAGAGACTTTAGAAGATCCTCAGATACACCGTCCTTGCTCATCACCTCTTCTCTTGATCAAGCTGCCTTTCACCATTTGACTTTAACCTAATCTCAGTTCTCAGTGCACGGATATATTGGGATTTGAGTTCTAATGAAAGAGACACAAATGCTGGGTATCATCATTACACTGATAACACAGCAGCCTGTATGGTCTTGTGATTTCTCTAGCAGTATCACAAAGATACTATCCAACCCCACAGGAATGGGCCAAGCAAGGACTATGCAAATATCATCTGACTTTAAGAAAGGCATTGCAAAAAGTCTCCAAGATGTTCCTCAGTCCACTGAGTTAGAATATCCCACTAGCAGGAGGTTGAAGGCAGTAAGTAAGGAATGGAGGAAGACCAGAGACGGTCCTGGATTTTCTCCTTTGTGCTTGAACATTTCCATGACAATAAGAACCTGTTCCACTCTTCATCCAAGGACAGAGATCATCTCCAGGAGGACTACCAGCACTTCTCAGCCCAGAACCACCATTCTTTTACCAAGGAGAAAAGGCTATCTCTCTGATTATTTTCCTTTCGTTAAAGTTTGTTCAACACTAGTATCATCACTCCTTTACGCTAGATGTAATGATTGCTATCTGCAGCTAACATGGAGTTGGGCACAAATGCCATTTGCAATGTTGCAAAATACTTCAGAGAAATTCATTGGGGGGGTGACAATGTCAACAAAAGCCTTTCCTTTCTTTAACAGTATGCTCAAGCTTGTGAGAGTGAATCCAGCCCAAATTTGGGGGTTTTTAAAATGAAGAATCTTTGGAGAGAGGAAGAAATCTTTCCTAGTTGACTGAAGGACTTCTAGAAAAATTCTATTGCTTCAGAGTACGTAAACAGAAAGGCAGGAACCTCCTGCCCCAACATCTGGTATCTCCTCTTCTTTTCCCAGCCTACTGAGCAGTATATAACTCCACGTCAAGAGCAATATGACCACTGAAACTCTCCCAACAACAGCCCACTGTCTTCGCATGTAATCCATAAACCAAGACTATCTCCGAGAGCAATTCAAACAAGCAAGCAGACTGATAGTGTATGGAGCTAAACTGTTGAGAATAAGGTATGTGAAGACCTGCATCTTTGAATCTCAGTGCTCAAAATACTCAATTTACCATGCTCAAACGCTCTACCAAAACAATCACCTTTCGAAGCTTTTCTCCTCAAAGGCAAAAAATACAGAAAGAGTATGGATAGAGACAGCAATCAAACTATGACAACGAAATGCTTTCCCTAGCTTGATTACCTTGTCAAAGCCAGGTTTATCTAAAGCATAACCCTTTGATACTTGGAAACAAGACTACTGTCTTGTAGACAAGCTGGCATAGTTGGCACACGGACTAAAAGACCAAGTACAAGCAGCCCTCTGTTGTTGCCTACACAAAGGGAAAAATTACATTGGATTGTGAAGAGCGCCAGGCTGGTACAATTTTCTGAAGGTGTTATTCTCCAGAATTTGACTGTGATTTCTTAAAAATAAGCTTGTAGCTCATGTAACTGTGAAGACAACATTGAAAATGTGAACTAGTATGAACCAACATGTTCCCAAATGTGAAAACAATCCCAAGTCACATCTCTCAGAGTAAAATCTGGCCAGTTCATCACAATGATTGTTGATTTGGAAGACTAATATAAATTTTCAACATTGAGTAAGCAAAGCACTGTGATAATATGATCATCAGGAAAAAAGTCCAGTCTTACAAATGTAATATAGTTATGCTTGGTATTTGGCAAATGAGTAAGATTGGACCCAGAATGATACCATTCACTCCCATCCCTGCTTTAACTTCCAGTCTGCATGCAGAGCAGGTCTCTCAGATCCAAGAGAGCTTAAGTCCAAGGCTTGGCAGTTTCTCAGCTGCTCAAAGCAAGGTGGGAGTTTACTATTTGTGAAGAGTATTATTCATTATGCCCATCACTAACATTTAACAAATAAATACAAAGATCCTTACCAAAATGCCAGTTGTTCAATGTTAAAACAAAGCAAAATCTGCATCCTCCTGATTGCTGGAAATAAATTAAATTAAGCATTTCCAACACAGAATTCTGATTCCTCCGACATTAAAATGTCTCGCTCTTGGAATGTAAGTGAAATCACAACTGACCTGGGTCACAGCTCCTTCCTCAAGTTCTTCAGTAGCAGAACTCTTACCTAGAGCCAATCTGCTAGTTTCTTAGTTCAGTGCAGCCTCCTTTGATAGCAGCTTCATTGACAGCTCTGTTCCTAATTTTCACATTTTCTACCCTCCCTTTTTAACTCCATGTGTGCCCACTTCTAGTTAGAGGTGTCATTCCCTGCCCCCCCCCCAAAGAAAAATGCTAAGAGCAAAAAGCATCAAGCCCTCAGCTTTTCAAATTCATTTTGGGGGTACTGCATTTAAATGCCTTCTAAATAGAATGAATATGTATAGTATATTTTAATTTGCCTTCTTACTGGATAAATTTATCTCTTCCTGACTATCACATCTCCTTTCTCTGGAAAAAAAAAAAATATAAAGGAGTTCACCACTATTACAGAAAGCAGAGCTTGCTCTGAATACATCAGCGAGTTCTTGCAATTCTCATCTGTCAACCATTTGCACAAATTCCTGAAATGGAACTTATCAAGTGTGTAAGGTTAGGAGAGTCTGCGAGCGACCGCACTACCACAGCTTTTATGAGCTACATACGCATATCAAAAAGGATGGACCTCTTAGTGAACAAGTGCCACCAAACCAAAATTCATCAGCTAAAATCACTTACTCTCCATTCGTTTTAGAGTATCACTAAAATTTTTAGGATGCCATCAGAATGGAGTTTTAACTCATTATGGTAATTACACACCGTAGGATCAAGGTTTCATACTTGGCAAACAAGTATCAACTTTACATGAATGCTTACAATTTGTATTCCTATTTATTCAGGAAAAAATGCCTCCATTATCACGCGACAACCTTCCACTGAGAGGTTTTTTTAGCAGATTACTATATTTTATATTTTGGCATATACAGAAGATGACACAAATTGGTTCTTAATGCGTATTCAAATGAGAAGTTACTATCTGTCATGTCAGGTTCTACTTTAACACTAGTTTGTGCCTCATTAACGGAATAAGTTAAAATGTTCTTTAAGGAATCATCATGATACGTTATGTCAGTAATCCTGCCACAATGGACACTGTAGCTTTCCTCATTAATGCCGTTGCTGTCGAGAACGGTATGGAGCACACCTTGATTTCATGCATGTGGGCATACATTGCCACTGATCACAGAGCAGAAGGAATTTTGCAAGGCACATGGCAACATGCATCAGTCCACATGCTAAAAATCCTCAGGAAAAGCGTTACAGCACGTGTGCAGCAAATTGAGTTCCAAATGAAATGCTCAGGTGTCATTTTTCTCCTCTCCCAATACCAACACTGCCTTCTTGCCATAAGGTAAAATAATAAAATAAATACATCTTCGTTAAGAGATATTTTTCAAACACGAGCCTTTTCCGAGATACCGAAGCATGAACCACCATTCTGATCTCTGCACACTTCTGCTTTTCATCCTTCCCCCCCCCCCCCCCCCTTTTTAACAACCGTAGCACTTCCCTCAACTAGCGTTCTTTTAAATGACCGAAAGGACAAACAGCGGTGCCTTGAAGCCGAGACCTCGCTCGACAAGTTTTAGACCAGGGCACATCACGGCCAAGTTCAGAGACGGAAGAAAACGGAGGTTTGCCATGGGAATACTGACACAGCCCCCCGCGAAAGCGGCAGCCGCAGGCTCCGTGCGCCGTGCTACCGCTCCCCCGGGCGCAGCACACGGGGCGGCTGCTGCCCACCTTCTCCCCCAGCCCCGAGATTCACCATTGCTCGCACACGCGGGGAGGGAGCGCACCGGGGCACGCAGGGCTGGCCCGGGGCTCCTTCCTCCTCCCCCTTACCGCACCGGCCCGGTGAAAACTCGCCAGCCGAGAGCACCGGCTCCCGTCAGGCGGCTGAAACTCCGGCCGCCCCGCTGCCCACCGCTGCCCCGCCAACGCCGCCGCCGCCGCCTCCCCGCCGATCCCCGCCCGCCCCGGGAGCGCGGCGCCCCGCAGCGCCGCCGGGCGGGAGCCGCCGCCGCCGCCCGCCCCAGCGCCGGCGGAGGGGGCACCGGCGAGGCAAGGGCTGACATAATCCTGCGAAAGCGGCCACCGCAGGCGCCGCCGGCTCCCGCCCGCCCCCCGGGGTCCGCTGCCGGCGCTCCCCCTCCCCGGGGGGCCCCGCGCCGTGTCCCCGTCCGCCGCCCCCCGCTCCGGGCTGCACGGCGGGGCGGGGGCGGCGCCCGGTGGCCCCGTGGCCGCCCCCCTCCCCCCCCCCGTGCGCGCCCAGGGCTCGCCCAGCCCTCCCCTGCCCCCCGGTCTCACCTAGGAGCGGGAGCGGCGGCGGCGGCGGCGGCTGAGCTGCCGAGCCCGGCGGGGGCGGGGAGGGAGGGGAGAGGGGAAGGGGGGGGGGGGGGGCCCCCGACGTCTGCTCCGCAGCCGCTACCCCTCCGCGCTGAGCATCTTCCCCGCGCCCCGCGGTGAGTCAGGCAGGGAGAGCGCCGCGGAGCCGCGCACACCGGAGCCCCCGCCGCCCTCCCCGTCCAGCCGCTGCCGCCGCGCGCGCGAGCGCGCCCCCGCCGCGGGCAAGCGCGGCCCGGAGCGCGCGCGCGCGCGCGCGCTCCGGGCCGCGCTTGCCCGCGGCGGGGGGGAGGTGGGGGGGCGGGGCGCGAGGAAGCGCGGGGCGGGGGGGGGGGGCGCGCGCGCGCGCGCGCGCGCTCTCTCACCGCGGCTCGGTGCGGTCCCGGCGCCGCGCGGGCTGCGGCGGGCGGGGAGCTGCCGCGGCGCCTCCCCCCCCCCCCCGCCCCCCCCCCCGCCCGCCGTTACTATGGCTCTGGGCCCGGGCGCTCCTCCGCGCCCACCCGCGCGGGCGGGCCGCTCCCGGAGGGCGCCGCTGCCCCGGGCCTGGCGGGGGCCGCCGTGCCGGGGCGTCTCGGGGAGCGAGGGAGCCGCAGCGAAACTCTGTGCCCGCCGCCGGCTGGCGAACCGCCTTCCCTTGCTCCCTCGGCAAAACCGCTTTTTTTTTTTTTTTTTTAACACTAGCGTCTAAATAAATCTTAGCGGAGCTCGAATTCCTGCGTTAATACGAAGCAATAAGCATCCCACGGGATTGTTTACTTCGGTAACTGCATCCCATTAAGCGGCACCCGCGCTGTCTAATAAGGGAAATAAAATACAAAAGATAACGCCTCTCTAATTTAACTTTACAAAATGTCAGAGGACAGAGTTGCACTTTCAGTCCCCCATGGCGGCTCTTATCTCTTACTCCGCTTCCCCGAGGAAGTTACACACTTGATGGCTGAGCACATTATCTGACAAGCTCAGCCAGCCGAGGCTAGAAGAAACGTTTTACCGAGTAAAAAAAATTTTACTCCGTTACGGCAGGTAAGGTGATCGGGTGTATACAGTTTCTAAGGCAGGCGGCATTTCTCTGGCCCGCTCCCAGCAGACCCATCCAAAGACGCCAGTCCATGAGGTGCCCCAGGCCCTGATTCTGCCTTCGGAGCTACCAAGTCTCAAGGAGAACCGGCTTTTCCGTCTTCCGTGGAATAAAAGACTTAATAAAAAAGTGAAAGAAAAATTAAGCGTGTCGCTCTCCGGGCACGGTTTTACACAGCCAATTCGCAGTGCTGAAATACACGGTGATTTTCAGCCTCTGCAAGATTAGAAGCTGCAGACCCTGTACACCAGCGAGGCAGACTTTCCAAGCACACACGCCAGGTCCATAGTCTAAATTTCTCAGAGACCTCACATTGATTAAATGTAGAAATGTAATTCACCAGCCCTTTTGTTTGGCATGTCCTACTGCATGTGCTTGTATAGAACTTCAAGCATAGATGTCTTTGTGCACCAAAATATATTCCGTTTGAGGCTCTTTTGAGTGTATGTCCCTCAGAGCTTTAATTAGGTCTTAAACTACTGCTAAGTTGCATTTTTTCCAAAGCAAGTCTTTCAGGAAGTAAACGATCATATTAATAAGTGGATCGCTTGGTTATAAACAGTGTTGCTAACATCCTTTCTCTGCAAAAAGCACTGCTGAGGCATGCACACAGCCACCGAGCTCAGCGACGTGTAACGGGTCAGCTGGGTTGATTCAACTCAACCCCAATATAGTGCTGACTTTGAACGCGTCAGTACGTGTGTGAGTAAAGGCAGCAGAGTAAGTTTTTCTATGAATCACTAAGAGCAACTGTTGATTATTTAAGAGTTGAAAGGAATGCTTAAAGTAGTAATGGCAGCTCCTAGAGATAGAGTTTTCTATATCATAACTGATTTTGGTTAATTAGTCCTGCCAAATTAATGTTGGGGAACCCTAAAGCATTAATTCAAAAGCACATCTTAGGACGAGGTTTGGAAAGTTATTTTGATTTGAACTGAATACACTCTGCTTCTTCCCACAGCTCCAGTTTTTCAAGAAAATCTTATAGATGCATTCTGGTGTTTATATAGGCTTGATGTAGCCCATACGGAGAAGGACTGAACAGAATACAAAAGTTTAGTTTCATCCTGAATCAGGAGAAAACATAAACATTTCACAATGTTTCTTGAACAGAATTCCAAACATTTAGACTGTAAATATGAAAATGACCATTTCCAAACATTTCATCTTTTCAAAACATGTTAATGCAGTATAAAATATTACATCTAAATTGTCAGTGTCGTTTTTGTTGTGACATGGACAGGTCTTTTCAAAGCAGACATTTTGGCAGTATTTCCTTAAAATGTTTAATGTTGGTCATGGATTTGTCTAAACTTTTCCAATACCTTGGATCTCCACATCTCTGTCCCTCCAGCTAACAAGACTTTCTGCAGAGTTCTAACTCACTTTGTCCTGGATTTTGTTATCTGCATTTGTAAATTGAAATCAGATCTTTAGTATAGGTGGGATGTGATCCATTAACAGCTTTCTGAGTTAGGAGCAATACTTTAATGGAATTGCTAAGCCAGAGGAGGAACAAGTTAAGGATGTCAGCGTGAGCCTGATGTGATGATGGCAGAGCGTGGTAGAAGTGCCAGCCGGTTTCTATACCTGCCATAAACTTCATGACTTCCATTGATTGTAACATATTGCAGACTATAGCAGCTCTGCATGAAGGAAGCCACTGTGTAACAGCTAGCAAGTCCTAGGAAAGGATGAAGGTTTCTAGCAAGGTGGTGAAAGAAAGGGCATTTTTAGAAATTTAGAAGCTCGGTGAGGAGGCAAATGTGAACCCAGGTTGTTGTGCTATTTTGACAGGGAAGATCTGCGTGATTTCGGCACGAGGTACATCTCCCATTCAGTCACGCTCACCTCTCCTCTTGCCTGGATGCCTTTCCAGCCAGCAGCTCTTTCTCTAAGGTCTGACCGCCTGTAGCTGAGTAGGTGTCACGGCTGTGTCAGCGGTGAGTGAGACGTATCTGCACCTGCACGTTGTCGTCAGCTGAGACAGCGGGACGCTGATGTGCTCACCCTGCTCTTGTTTTGGGATTGAAGAGAAGGTTGGCTGCCCTGCATCCTGACAGGACCAGATAAGTAAAGATAAAAATAAATGAAGTGCTGGACCATTCACCTCTGTCACAGCAGGAGTGTACATAAGGATACTTTACAGTCTGCTCTGTCAGAGAGATCTGTTACTATAAAGAGAAAAATTTTGCCTCCCTCATGGCCATGAACGGGCCATTTCTTCAGTTAATGTTCTTGTGGATATTACAGGTTGGGCAGAAATGGGGTGTGAGAAGTGGGGACTGTTGACAGGCTGCAGTCCTGGTTTGAGGGCTGCGTGGGCCACTGTGTGTTTCAACAAGAGTGGTGAATGTCTTTTCCTGAAGGCAGATTAACAACTTATTTTAGTAACAGGGATCTAGTTAGAAGGGACAGGGATCCATTTGATGAGTTTTAGAAAATATTTTTCAAAGCTCCAAAATCTTAGATGCGTATGTTGAGGCCAAACTGTCAGTGATAGTATGGGTGGATCTGATCGGATCACAAAATAGAATCTTTTCTTAAAAATTCCCTATGCTTTTCCTTGAACCGAGTATGCTCAGTATGTATGTAGTATGCTGATGTGCTGATCACAGCGATCAGAGCTTGGCCCAACACTTCATCCATGCATTCTCTGTAGATCACTATGAGGAGCTGCTCTGGTGGCCATGATTCTTCTTTTAAGGAATTAGGCAGCTTGCTTTCTCTTTTACAGCAATGGGACAATCCTGTCAAATTGTTCTTCTTGTGAATGGCTTCAGAATTTCTTTGGGTGCCTTTATACTTTCCTGCAAGCTGATCTGTGGCCTGGTTCTCTTTGCTGATGTTATGCTAGAGGGAAACTCATAGGTCCTAAAAGACGGAGAATGGTAGACACTGTGTGATTCTCCTAACCTGGCAGTGGCTTAGGCTGAGCAGCAGTGATTCAACTAGGGTGTGTTCAGTAATTTCAGATGAGCAGGGCTAGTTGTTAACTAGCCTCATGGGAAAAGACTACCATTATCATATTTGTCTGAATCAAAAAAATATCTGACCAGTACGGTAGTAAGATGAAGTCATCTCCACTCCTGGCTAGAACTGGATCCAGTTTCCTACGCTTGTTTTTGTATCTAGTATGTACCTTAAAATCAGGTACTTTGGGGTGTTTCTCATTATTGTGGAAACCACTTGTAGACAGAAACATTCATGACCACAGACTCAAGACCTGAGTCACCACTGTGTAAAGTAACCAAAATGTTGTATACAAATGAGATTTCAGAAATTGGAGGGTTAGATTATTTCTGGAAAAGGATCATCTTAATCCATAGCAAACCCCCACCATTTTAAATAAAGAAAACAGTTATCACATCCATACAGTTAATTACATTGCAGATTTCCCAGGCTCAAACCATGGGTAAATATCACCACACTGCTCTTTGACGAACAAGTCAAAATAGACTTAGATTTTTAACAAAATGGCCCCTAACAGTTACTTTTCCTACTGACAACCAATGTTACACATATTTTCAGGGAAAATGCAATCTGTTGGAACAAAGGGAGGAAATTTGTTTTCTACTTAAAATTCATTGTTAATAAACAGCTTCATACTGGGAATTTTTAGTCATAGAAAATTATTGTTCTTTAGCAATACAGTTTATTTCTGAAAACAAGTTGAAGCAGCTTCTTTTTAGTAAAATGTAAAAATATTATATCCTGATTGTTCAAATAACTTCTCCAAAAGTTTGTGCTAATTTTTCTTTCTTTCAACAGAACCGAAAAGTTCTGTGTTACAGTAACTTGACTCTTTGTTAGAGAGAAGTATTCGCTAATTTGAACTGCTTTGCTGATATCTATTCCCCTACTGGTTGATACTCTATCAAGGGATCTATAAAGCCAGAGCAAGATAAAATTAATTCTTGTTTGCAAGTAGGGAAGTGATCTTTAATAAAAAGCAAGATAAAATGATTTAAAATATTTAACAGGGCTGCTTTTACAATCCTTTCTCAGAGCCATATACATTGATTTTGAATTTCCTGAATCGGGACCAAGAAGATTGACTCCATATCATAGGTTATTATAAGTACAGATAAACATAATAATGTCTAGATAGTGAGGTAAAATAATTGTTTAGGTATGTTTACTGAGCAAGCAAAATCATATTGTGAATCCAATAGATAAACAAAAAACGTATTAGAAATTTTTACTACTAAATTAAACTTGCTGAAATGAGATGCCAAAAGACCCTATAGCCAGCTAAGGGTGAGTATACAGGTGAGAAAAGAAGCAGGGGAGAGGCAGAGCTGCAAACAAGAGTCACAGAAGTCTGTTATTGGAATTATGTGTTATGCATGGTCCTTAAAGAAAGTTAAGAATGCAATGAAGACTATGCTCTTGGTAAAATATATGCACATAATTCCTGTGATATGTAACTTGACAGAGACTGTAACACTTCCAACAGTGCTGTAACAAATCAGGACAAAGGGAATACACTAACCGAAGATAGATGAAGAAGCTTTATTGGCTTGGGTAAGAAGCAGGGACCTAAGTTTAAAGTGAAAGGAAGTTGTCATCTTTTGAACACAGAAAGGTAACAGAATGCTGTTTTAAGCAGGGAAGTCTCATGGGGAATTTACTGCCAGTCCTGCAAGTTGGCTTTATTTTCAGCTTTGGGTCAGCACTCAGAGGATGGGATCTTCCTGTATAGGACAAACACTTCTGATAGCTTAAATATCCTAGAGGAGAAAAGTTAAGAACTAGAAAGAAATCTAGTTATTATACTAAAACCAGAGTTGTCTTTATATATTTCTTTTAATTCCAATCTCATAATAAGAAGCTCAAGTGACTATGTTTCAGAATAATTCAGAATGAATTTTGATTTTTATTCTTAAAATTGTCCAAAGAAGCTGATAAATTTGGGCTATACAGTCTCTTTGGAAATAGCAAGTCCACATAAAGTTGTGTGGACATGCAGTTACTGTGGGACCCATACTCAAAGAGATAACTGGGGCTATCCTCTGAAACTGTTGGAGTTTCTGCAGGAGCTGGTGCTCGGGTTTGGGAAGGAATTCTCATGGCAAACACAGATTATGGTCTTCTTTTGCCCAGGACAACCTCATGTGTTTATAAAAAAAATTAAAGATCAATCAAAGAGGAAATCTAATATCTGAAGATCACCTGAATGGGCAAATAGAGATGTCTGGTTCATACAGGCTCACACAACATCTGGTTCTTCCTTGCTGAGAACTAGCTAGTACCTGAGTGCCAAAGGAATGGAGTAACCACAAACCACCTTAACTTGCCTTTGAATAAGGTGTCAAGAAATGAGCTGGGCAATTACTGGTGGTGGTGGTTATATAACATGGAATATTTGTAAAGACAATTTCTTTGAGAGCAGAAGACAGCACAAGGGCGTTCCTGAGATAGTACAGGTTTGAGGCTTTTCGTTTTTGTTTATTTCACTAAAAGGACCCAAAGAATGAGGAGGCATTACAACCCAAGTTGATGCAAAAAAGATACAAAACCAGTTTCTAAAAGACCATCTAGAATCTAGTTTGAAGCCTTTTTAATGTTTCCATATGGAATATTCACATGAGTATAAAGTATAACCTGGTTTCAAGTAGGTTAATGTTTCCTGAGATCTTTAAAAGAAATTCAGGAAAAATACATAGATCAATTCTATTGTTGTGACCACAATGGTTATTCTACCTTTGACTAACTAGAAAAGAAAATAAAGATATGAATGGATAGATCAAATCTAACGTGATCAGAAAGCAAAGCAATGAAATAAAAGTGAAAATCTCTTGTTAATCCTGACTAAGAAATGTATAAACTGGAATATTACCTCAGAACTGGAGAACGAAGTATTTGCTTCCTAACAATTGGATAACTAAACAGGGACCCATTAAGTGAATGCATGTGAATGTTAGTGTGCATGTTTTTATTGGGAGAAGGAAAGCAATAACAAGAGTATTGAAATTTAGAAGCAAAGAGACACCTGGCTTGTCCAGTTGGCTCTCTTCATGTAGAAAAAGAAAGCATGAAATCATAAAAGTGTTTTTGTTCTATTATTTTTCCTGTAAATGTACTATTTTTAAAGCTTGTAAGTCACAGAGGAAGGAATAAATGGTTCAAAAAGAAAAAAAAGTCAGAAGAGAATCAAAAGATACACAGTATCATTACTCATTAGCCTATTTGGATAACCTAATTTATTGACAGATGTAGTTTCTTCATAATTAACATGTCCCATTAAAAATACTGAATTTCCATTTGGAAAATCTAATCGAAGCATTTCTTCCCGGAATGGTGTGTTTTGAATAAGTAAAACAAAATGAAATATTCCATTTGAATAACTTTTTTTTTTTGCCCGAGACAAAAAAAGCATTGACTATCTTTCCAAATCAGTGACTTTCTCACAGGATCTATAATTAAGATTTCTACATTTTCCCAGAAGGGTAGAGTCCCTCCAGGTCTGTCTTTCACTACAGTACGAGATTCCTTCTGAACAAGTACCATGGTGAATCAGAGGAGTCACTAGACTACAGACTATTATGAAATATGTCTATGAAGACTGATCCCACATGAAAATGAATGCAGCAGGCTTTTAAACTGCAATGATACTATTTTTTTTTTTTTTGACTGAAAATTCAAAACAAACATCTGGCTATGTCCAAATTAAACTTTTTCAGAATATTTTCTCCATTAAACATTTTGTGATTTCAGTTTCTTGCCATGAATGAGAGTTAAAACAAATTTTAAAGTTACAGAATATTCATTGGATGAAAAATCTTTATTTTTATCATTTTAAGAAAAAAATCTATTCAAATTTTAGGAAGTAATAAATGACAAAACATATATTGTAAAAATACGAAACCACATTAATGATTCAGAAAATTCCTATCTTTTAGGGCCAGAAGGGATTGCTACGTAATAAACGCAAAGCAAAGGTATAATGACCTTTAATCCTCTCCCCAGGATCAAACATAAATTGATCCTATGTTAATATTTCACACTGCTGCAAAAGAGAGGAATGTATTGGTTTTCTGTATTAAGATACTGGAATGTCATACCATAAGACAATTTACGGCAAAGGCGATGATCTAAGGAACCTGCCTCCAATCATGGGAACACTTTTGTGCAAGAAAGGTGATAATATACACACCCCTCCTGGGCTCATCAGAACCACATCATCTCTTGCTGTTCTGTGGTTACACCTGACTGACATGAGTAAACCAGGGGAGAGAATTTTAGGCCTCTCCCAGCTGCTGCCCCTCTTAATATCACTCTTAATTTTCTCCTCTAATTGGCCTTTTCCTCCTCCTTGTTTGTAGGGTTCCCTTTAGGCTCAGATGTTATTTTTCATTCACTCTGGAAAAGCACAACCCAAATACTGAGCAAGATGGCTATGCAGTACTCAACAGTGATTAAAGATCACAGAATTGTCTAGGGACACAGTATTTAGAAGGATGCACTCTGGCCAAGGAAGCTGGATAGACTGTAGCTGAACGGAGATGTTTGGGAAACAAGATCTAAGTGGGATTATAAAGTTAAGCAAGTGCCATCTGGAGGAAAATGACATGACAGGAACTGTCTACATATAATTAAAGGCATGTCATAAAGTAGGCCATTTTTTGGATTAATCAAAGACGACCGAGGAACTCATTTAACAAGTAGAAGGGAAAATTTAGGTTACACATTAGGAAAGACTGTATAATATCTGAACAAATAAGAGTTCATATACAAAATAGAGTGTGCCATCGTTAGCTTACAGTGAAAAACTGGTCAAGAAGTCTTTAATTTCTTGGGGTGATTCAGAAATAATTAAATAAACCCTGTGCTTTATAAGAGAAAGTATCAGGTGACCCCTAGAGGTCGTCTCAAGCCCAAGCAACTCTGTAGCCATAACCTATGGCTTTTGTTAAAAGGCAACAAAAGCAGAAGACTGATTTACACCTTTGTATTGTACACAATTACACTGTATTTTAACCACCCCCTAAGTACTTTAGACATTTACCTCTACGTATGCAAACCATTCATTGTCATAAATGTTTTGCTTCAAATACTGTTTAGGATACATTAAGGATGCTAGTGTAACCTTATAATATAAACAGAAAACGGTGACTTATGGGCATGGGTGAATGAAAAGCAGGCTGAAAAGCCAGATTATGAAAGAGCACATTTGGTTTTGTGAATAACAACTTTTTGAAAGGCTGTACAAATTAAATAAAAATTGCTATAACATTGAATTGTGCATGACAGTGACTACTTAGTCCCCAATATTGTAATATGCATTGCAGTGAGACAATCACCCCCAGCATGCTGCAAAGCCCAGTCCCTGGCAACTGGCACTGAATGTTGCATATTTTCATCCACTAAAAAAGATTGCTAAGAAATGCCTTTTTTCCCTCTTCCATTTCATATTCTTTTCTTTAGAGATCTTACAAATTTCTTTCTCCTTTCTAACAAGCTTTTGTGGACAATGGGAATACACTTTTTTCATTTTAAATGCTGCCTGTTCCTCCCAAATATGTATTAGTCAGTGACAATTTTAGCAATCACATTTTTGTCAAGGTAGAATCTTGTAGATGCTTCAACTCATGATTTTTAAATAGCATTCATAATTACCTATCCAAATTAGTTCTTGAATTCAGTATAGTACTAACTACAAAGGCCAGAAGGGCTGTTAATTAGCTGTTAATTAAATCTGAAGGTCTGATAGTTCTTATGAATATGGTTCCAGCATTAGATCAGCACTCCACGGTGTGCACGGCAGTAGGAATGTAGAAAGGGCCCCAAAGACAAAAATCTGTCAGGAGATGAAGATGTGACCTAATTCTCTATCTGTTCATTTGTGATGGGGTGAATGGACGTATTGGAGGGTGGAGTTTTTAGAAAATGGATTTGACTGCCTGGAAGGAGACAAAAGCAAGGCAGCCAGGTCAGTTCAGATTTTTATTATCAAAATTCTGCCAGATGATAAAGTATCCTCCCCACAATTAGAAAGAAAATAGAGTTTAGCTGTCTGTATGACTTAGCTTGATTCACCTGTTTTATGCCAGTTTTTAATGGTACCAGTATCTGTATTAATGACATGAGTACATAAAAACTGCAAACTTCAAGTATAAGCACAGAAAAATGTAACTCTTTGGTAATCCACCTTTCTGGGCGGTTTAGTTTGAAAGATTTTTGGTCCAACAGCCTGAAATCTACCCACACCTTTGCAGTCCAATACAGCCTCACCTACAGCAGTCAAAGGGGTTTGAGTTCCTTTTTGTACAATTTTTTCTCAGCCATTCTGTTGCTTTCATGTTGTTTCAGGCAGGATGGGGCAAAATACCAGTAAGCTTGAGCCTGTTCCTGAATGGATACTGGTTTTGTTGTACTCAGCTGAACATAGACATGCTAGAAAGAAATGCTGCTCAGTTTTTTTTTTTCCTTCAGTAGTGCATAATTTTGATAGTTATTTTTTCATTAGAATATGGGAAGATTCACTGGTTACAATTTTCATCTTCACCTACGAATCTATAATAGTAATGGCAGGTGGTGCTAATGAAATGAGCTTTCAGGGTGTCAGAAAAGGTAGCTCTGGGATGATCAGCATTTTGAAATTGTTTTACGATCTGGAGCATGAAATAAAGCTGCTTCTGTTTACCATTGATACAGGCAGTTTTATTGTTGATAAATAAATATAATGCATATAACCTTTTGCAGCATTTAAATAATGGATATATCAACTGGTATTTACTCAAGCAAAGCACCGTGTCTTATCAAATAAATGACATCTTTTAGAGGCCAAATCTCTAAAGCCAATTATAACATGAAATCAATTTTAACAATATATTTAATTCTGCTAAAATAACCTAACAAAACACAATATTAAATAAACTTACTGAGCTCAAATAGAAAATCTTAATGACATTTGTAATACTTTCAAATTTTGAACTAATTTTTTCTCTTTCTTTTTTCATAATACCTTGCATTTTGGCCACATACACACCACTACAGATCTCAGCAAATAAAGAATAATGGAATTACAGAACAGAACGAAATTACTCTTTACCAATCTGGAGTGTAGTATAGTGATTAAAGCAAGAGGACCATGCCACCGGAGCAACCTACCACAACTATAAAATTATTCAAAAGCAAAACACTTTTCTTAAGTCTGAGCCTAGAGAGGAACAGAACCTTCCTGGACAAAAATAGAGGGGAAAATATGCTAATAGCTCGGTTAAGATGCTCAGTCTGGTTTTGGTAGACAATTAAAGTGAAGAAAACTTGTTCCTGCAAAACTATTTATTTTCTTTTTAGCTTTTCTGTAGAAGTTACTGCTCTCTTGGGATTTATGTAGAAATTAATTCAGCTTTACTATTTTTGTATACTGTTTTACAAAAACACAAACTGTTGCATTATCTGTAATTATTTTTTGAAATCTGCTGTTGCGTAATCAACAGTGGATAAATCAACATCTATACATTTTCTCTCCCCTGTGTTAGCAGCAGCTGAAATAGTGATTAGTGGAATTAAATATCATATATATTACTGGGTGAAAACTTATGTTAAATTCTGCCACCAATATGCTCAGACCTAACTATAATAGCTGGTTTCCAGAATTACAGTTCTTGTGTGAAAAACTAACTTTTGCTGATATTTTAGAAATATAAAATGAAGGCTATTTCCTTACCTCTTTCAGCAGAATGGAAGCCCAGTAATCTTCCAAACTTGAAAAACTGATTTGCTGCTCCATATTTTTCATATTCCAAGACAAAAATTAAATTCCTTTTCCACCTTTTCCTGGATTCTTTGTTACTGGCATTACAGGACTGTCTAGTGGCAGACTTCACATATTTCTCTAGCTAGGCCTATTGCCAAACATGCCAAAAAACCCCAAACCTGTAACCAAATAAAGCAGCCCTGTGGATTTCAGTGACACTACATGTATATTTAGTTACATGTTTATCTAATGTATTGGGTAAAAAAGAAATAAAAGAAAAGGATGACAGCATCAGGGTAAGAGCCCATCTTAAAAATCGTGGCCAGCAAGGGATACTTTAAATTAGGTCTTAAGCAATGACAGCAGTACCAAAGGCTAATAACATTGCCTGACTCTAAGATCCGAACAAGGAGTTGCCAAGAGCAAGAAGTCCAGGCTGGGGCTGGGGTGGTCTTCACGAAGCAGAACATTGCCTTTCCAGGAAGAAAATAATTCAGTTAGAGAGAGAGAAACTGGATGATTCATTTTCATGGAAACACTTCAGTTTATCAGGTTTGGATAAATGAAAGCTATCACAAGAAATATTTACTGTTCTTATTCTCCAGGCAAGACTGCTGAGTAAAAAAATACTTCAGGTCAGTTAACTAATTGTTGTTATGGTTCTCCAATGAAGGCCAATTTTGAGATAAGAAAGGAAGACGACCTTCCACCAAGAAGGAATTTGCAGTAAGAACTTTCCCTGAAAAAGGAGCTCCTGTTGGAAAGACTGGATTAGTAAGATAGCGTAAATACTACTGTAAGACATTTTGGATGTGTTAAATGACAAGAAATTCCCCAGCACATCTAAATGAGCATTGACTGAGCATCATTTTCTTACAGTCAAGTCAGATGTTTAACATTTTTGTCTGTCTATGCTGAAAATGTTACTTGGCTTCTAAGTATCTGAACATGGCTGGTCCTGGACTCAGTCTGAGGTCACAGTCACGTATTTCTTAAGGCTATGGAGCATAGATTTAATGACACAAAAACCCCACCAAAACCATGAGTGTCAAAGTACTTAGAAAACATCTAATGCCAACTTGATACACAACTGACTTCTTCAATATCCTTGCCTCAGTTTTTACAGGATCTTTTCTTCTGAATATCAGGGAAAAGGGTGCTAAGACTGTCCAAGCTGACAGTCTGCACACTGCTGCAGCATGCGTAAGGAGATTTCACAGTTCAGAACAAAAAATTTCTTTTTTTTTGATATTATATTTCTCCCCCTCAGATCCCCTCCCTTACAGAGTAGCCGTCCCTTGCTGCGCTCTGACAAAAACAAGAAACTGAGAAATGTATCACACATTTTCTGGGTAATATTAACCTTCCTTATAGGCCTCTCAAAATTTCTGAAAATCCACATGCATTCAAAACTGACCATGCAGGATGAAAATGTTGCGTTATATTTTATATTTTTAGAGATTTATATTTTTAGTGCTTTATATTTATATTTTAGTGCTTTATATTCATATTTAGTCCTTTGTATTTTTAGAGATTATTGCAGGTTACAGTCTGATGGAATTGTAGTTAAACAGCTTTTAAATTTATCACTTGGATTGTGTAGCTGTCAGATCTTAATAATTGCATCCTCTTTATTGTGATGGATCTTCTGTTAGGAAAACCCATAACACTGCACAAAATGCTTCTGGTGGTTTAATGAATGGTGCTCTTCCTTGTGAGTAAATAACAAATTAGTAAACAAACCACAAGCCATATTATATAAACATTATACCTAATTACTTGCAATTGTAAGGGGGAAAAAAACTTCTTAAAAGTTTCCCAGAAAACATAAATTTTGCTGACTGACTCTTATTTTGGATAATTTGCTTCACTTTATTAGATAAATTACCTAAATTGTGTAATTGTCATACTTTTTTCATTTGATACATCACTAACTCTTCAATCATTATCAATTTTTTTCTGTTGCTTCCCCTTCTTTCCTGCCTATTCTCCACATTTATTTTCTACATCTTGCATTCTCTGATCTGCACTTAAAAGTTTTTTTAAAAAGCTGTTTTAATAAAAAAAAAAAATCAGTTTGCAGTAATGTTAAAATACATATGAAGTGAGTATATTCCAGATAATTGAATGCAACACTTGATCTTAATTATACGTCAGAATCTATGAAAATTCCTAATGAGATATGAAGGAGTTGGGTGAAGATGGACTAATATTTTACCGCTTCTACTAATTTCCTAGAATTTTAAGTATTACATTTATCTAGAAGCATTTTAGTAAAGGAATATATACACTCACAGGCAGTTATTCTATCATGTTAATCAAAGGGTTTGAGATTAAATTTTACTATTGACAAAATACAAAAATACTGCTAAAAAGATCAGAGCATCTACATAAAAAAGGTTAAAGAAGAATCAGCAGCAATGAAACCCTACTCTCCAGTTTGTCTTGGAATAACCACTGAAATAAACAGGACTAATTCTGCGTGTGGTTGCAGGACAGAAGCTTAAGGTGGTGAAAAAGTACCAGCAGTAAAGGGCAAACTGAATACATACGAAATATTGTTGGGAATTCTGTACTAGTCTGAAATGAGTTTTTATTACATCTTCCAAACTATTAGAAGGTTTAACCTCTTGGGAAATTTTCATTAGTTGTACAAAAAAATGCCGTCAGCCAGCTTCTCTTTTCCAGTCAGGGATTCCTCTTAAGAAATTCTGTGTAGCTGCTGGCTTTGATCTTTGTCCCATTATTTCAGTCTCACGCTTCCTCTCAAAGAGTCTGATAATATCCACTTTATGATAAAAATAATTTAACTGCCAAATGAGGACTCCCCTGATGAATGTAGAGTTTCTGGATGTTATTAAAAACATGATAGAATACAGTAAAAATTATAATAAAACACACCCTTTTAACATCTGAAATAAGCAAGACAAATTGTATTACAAAATAAAGGATTAAAAAGGGGGTCTGGGACAAAAGAGCAATCACAGTAAATATGAGCAAGAGTTACAGTAACATCACCTTTAGAACAGTGTTGCAAGATTTGGTATAAATTAGAAATGTGAAAAGGAGTTTGTTAGCAGTGAGGAAGTCTGGCATCCAAGATGCTTCTGCATCCAAGATACAGTAATTTTCTGTCCTAAATTTCATGGTAGGAATCCTAAAAAGGTGATGGTCATGGAAGTCCAGACAGCAGATATTTGAGGTCCATAAATGAGTATCCCAAATGGAGACTAGACTTCCAAATTAAGACATTTAAGAGCCAAATTTTGTAAACTGGAGTTGAACTTGCTTACATTTTTAGTATAAAAATCTTATAATAGGGAATCTTACTATTTTTTTTTTCTAAGGAACATCAGCATAACAATACATCCTCATAGGTAAGGCTTGCTCATCTTTACAAGCCTAATTTGTGTCTATAGCATAGTGCCACTGGCCAAGCAAAGTACTTTAGGGTTGTCTTACTGGATCTCTGTATGGTAGTTTCTTCTGGTTCCTGCTCTTGTGCTCTGCTGACACATCCCTGTAATTTGTTTACTTTCCTAACCACTACAAGATATTGCATCAATGGCTTTAAGTTCTATCTAACATCAACTTTTTTTTATGAACAGTGTCCACATCCGTGACCATTTGAAGCATAATCTCTTTTGTCATTTTCTGTCTTTGACACCAACATTTTGGACTTTCCTGCATTAAATTGATTCACTGAAGTTAGAGCTGGAGAAAATATTTGTTAATGTCCCATTAACTCTCTGCAAATATGAGGCTATTTGCTGTATTTTCTAGTTTCTGTCCAGTCTAGATTAAAAGGTCCCAAATGAGAAAGTTTTGGCTACTTCCACAACAGTCTTATACACTGTATCTCAATGACACTTTACCTCACTGATAGTGAACCCTCAGTTTGTTTTTTTTTTTTTTTCTTTTACTATTCTTATGCCTTTGCTGCCATATATTCTTTTGTGAATAAAATTCTTCTTTGGTGTTTCAGTCATTTGCAGACTGTTATGTTACTGCTAATGTATCAGAAGTTAAAATATTCCCAAAATCTGTGCCCTTAGTTGAACCAGATCTATTTAATGCTTTATAATTTTTGTATTTAGCCTCTCAAGCCCAAGGTTTATTTGCTCCACTGTAGTTTTTGCTGTTTCCCTGACAATGTTGTTCTCATAGTAAAGCTTGATATTATTTTTGCATCCCATTTCTATAGAGATGGTTCAAGGTAAGACAGCAGCCATCCTAGAGTCTAATAAAATTTTCAATTTGGTTGGCATTTACAAAGCTGAGTGAAACCACTGTTTTATCAGCTTGACCGATAAATACAACAAAGTAAGGAACAAAAGACAAAAGCTAACACTTAGCCAACCACTAGAGCCACTACAAATTACAACTGAAGAAATTACAAAAGAACTACAGCAGAAGAGAGACTACAAAGTGAATATAACCAGATGCTTCCAATGCAAATAGGTGTGTTAGATCTGGAGGAGAAAGAAAGAAAGAAGTAGACGACAATCCCTAATAAATATGCTATACCCTCTAGGATCATATCAATTCCTGGTATTAATCTCTACAGTCGGAAAAGCAGACATTTAAATAAAATTACATTGCCCACTGACTATTTGTTGAGGATTTCCTGAATGCAGAAGGCTGAACCCTGTCATGGCTGTTCTCCTCAAAGTCCCATATTCATTTATATGTCCCCTTCCCCATCTTATTCCCATTTTCTCTTCCCTGTTTTCCTTTCCCTTCCCCACAAACATTTCAATTCTCTTTGCCCAGGGTAACTCTGGCTGCAAAAAGGGCAAAGCAGAAAATTTATGTCATTGTGGAATGGGGTGTTTTTAGTGTTCTCACAAAGGCGGCAAGGAAGAGAACTGACACAAAGTAGCTAGCTCAGATTGTAATAATAATGAAGTTTAACAGACTAGTCCAAAAGTGACAGGTTTTGACATGTAGTGGACAGTTGAGGAAAAGCAAACGGGGAAGGAAGTGCAGACCCAGCAATTTGTTACTTTGTGGTGCTTAAATACTACCCCCAGCTTCCTTCCTGCCAGAACAGGGAGGAATCATGCTGCTACTTATGGCAGAGGCTGTTGTTGTGTTGAAGAAAACACTTGGGATTTTCCCCAAACTGAAGATGACACAGAAAGACAAAGTAAAAGCGCTGGAAGTAGTTACCAAAAAAGTCACTAGATTTTGACTTGTGAGGGAATTGTAAGAGGAAGCATCCTGGATTTTTGTAGGACAAATCTTGACTGAAAAATTAATTCCTTTCTTGAGAGAATTATTAAGACACTAGAAGTAAAAGCACAAGAGCAACATTTTCATTGAGCCTATGTTCAAGTCATTGGAAAGATAGAAGGAAAAAGAAAAGAAGAAAAAAAAAAGTTGTCTTTCTAGCAGAACAGCTTCAAATACCACATTTGCTGTACTGTATGTGTTGCTCCTGTAGTGGGGTCAGGTAGACAGGCAGCGACACAAACCACCCATGAGCAGACTTCTATGGTAGCCCAAAACTGACCGAAGAAAGCTGAGCAGGAACAGTCTCCACCAGCAGATACCTGTGAATTTCTGACCAGAGAGCAGAGCTGCTCAGCTGCAGGAGACATTGCTGCGAAGAGTGTTACTACCCAAGCACACAAACTGCTCGATTTAAGCTTTTAAATTAGATTACATCTCTTTACGCTAGTGCATGGATAGCATAGTAATGCAGTGCTTTTTAAATGTTTAGGGAAAAAATTTGATATATTTGTGGAACTGTACACAGGATCAAAAAAGGGTTTGGGGTTTTTTTTGTCTGTCTTTATGAAAGAAGTAATCTCTTTTAATGTGAAAAGATTGTTTTATGGAAAAAGGAGTATACCATTGAATATATATGGTGAAGTGACACATAAAACCTTAGGTCCTAATGTGTATTCCTAGTTGTATCTGAGGACTTCAGTATTTGAAAACATATTTTTCTGGTCCTGTTTCCCTCTAGGGCTCTCAACCAACATAACTGGGAAGGAGGGAGTTGGACAGTGTCCACTCTTATGTGGTGTTAGTAAAGCCATATATAAGCTCCAAGCAGTTACACTTGCACATCAACCCTCCACATGAGCAGAGGCTGGGGGAACTGTGCTTGTTCAGTCCTGGGAAAAGAAGGGTAAGTGGGGATGCTATGGCTGTCTTCAGCAACGTAATGAGAGCGTATAGAGCAGATATCACCTGACTCTTCTTGGAGGTGCACAGTGATAGGATGAGGGGCCAACAGACACAGGTCACAACACTGGAAGTCCTAGATAACAGAAAAAAGATGTTCATAAGGAGAGCAGAGAAATACTGGAATGGTTACCCAGAGAAGCTGTTGAATCTCCATCCTTGGAGATATTTACACTTTACTGGACAAGGCCCTGAGCAAGCTGATCTAACTTGGCTCTGCTTTGAGCAGGCATTTGGCCCAGATGACTTCCAGGGGTCCCTTCCAACTTAAGTTACTTGTGAGCCTATGAAAGAGACAGGGCAGCACAGGAGTCAAACCATATAAAACCTGCAGATATTTTGTTGTTAACTGTATATCAAAAAATAAATTCTAGCTTCAGTGTTCACAGCTGGCATTTAGAAAAATGTCTCTGTTTGAATGATGAATTCATACAAGCCAAGTTCTGCCCTCAGTTACCCAAGTACCTTCCCACTGATTCCCTTGGACATTGGAATGTGTTTAAGCAGGATATAAATTAGCTCGGCAAACATGGAGTGCCACCAGGCCAGTTCATTCTGGGGTATTTATATAGTGTCTTTTAGTAAGTACATGATTTGGGGTCAGACACTGATACATTTACTTAGAAGGATTTCAGTGGCATTACCATTTAAAGGGAAACTCAGCTCACCGTAACCAAGAAAGGCAGAAGGTAACTTTGAAAGGTTTTTCAAAATGAAAAAAATACAGTTCAAGAACATAGTCTTCTTTTTAAGTTCATGGAAAAATCTTATTTGACAACTAGCAATCATATTATTCTCAAATTGCTGTTCCTCATAATATTTGCAATTAGATGTGAGCATTATACAATATGTTTATGCTTATTGTATTCTTATAATGTCTATATGGATATGTGAAGGTTTGCCTATGAGTAAGTTATGCAAAATCTCAAGCAAACCATAATGTGCAGTAACAACTACCCTAGTTAAATTCAAAATATTTGCCACATTGAATTATTATTGCATGATAATTACCAGAAATTAATGTAACTCACTTAAAATGTTATTCTGAATATTCAGTCTACTGAATTTATTACTTAGCCTGAGGCATTAAGGCAGGTGTGCCTCAAGGACTCATGCCCAAATGGCAGGTGGGGTATTTGGATCTAAGCAGGGACAATGTCCAGGTCTGTTACAGAATGAAAACTCCCTGCATTCAACACGACAAACCCCATAAATCCAAGGGATTTGCCTTTGCCAGTGACCTTCAGCCAAGTCCTGGATATGTCAGAATAAATTAATAAAGGCCAAATGCTCCTATCTGAATAGATAATTGTATTTTTTTCTCATTTCAGTAATGTATAGATTTCACATCAAATTTGCTTTGGTAATTCCACCAGTGTGCGTAATTCAAAATACTTTCATGGCAGTAAAGAAATTTGGGGAAAATACCTTGACTCTTCCAGTCTCTATCCATGGGGAAACAAAGTAATAGGATACTTTCAGCAGAAGGTACTCTTTCTTAAATTATGATCGTGTGTGTTTGCTGTCCTCTGCAAATTAGCACTGGTCTGCCTTTTCCCCAGTAAGGCTCAGATGGTTTGCTGGACTTTACTTCATTCCTTTTGAGTGACAGTAAAAAGCAGAAGTAATTCCTAAGTCCAAATACCTGTACCAACAATGAGCTGCCATTCAGGATAAGATTTGTAACCTCCAGATTGGACTCCTTCACTTCCCTTTTTCTTCATTTGATGGTCTTAAATACTGAGGTAAACTGCTATTCATAACTCTCAAACCTTAAAATCCAACTTGGAACTTCTTTTAAGTTCTCTGTGCAAACATAGGTAGACTTGCTGCATCATTTCGCTTCTATTTCACTTTTTTCTTTTCCCCACACAGCATTTAGGGCCATAGGTTTTGTGAAATAAAATTGGAGTTCTGGAAAAGAAGAGCTGTTCAGAATACTAATACTAAATATTAATTTAGCCAATGACCACAAATACCTTAAAAATCAAGCTGAAAAAAAATCCATGCATCCAGTGTCACAAATAGACAAGTTATGTGAAATACAAATTTAAAGGATGCTAGAAGTTATTTCTGATGTGTCCAATAGCATGCCACATGACTGTATTTTGTAAACTACTATATGTAAAGTATTGCTATTTGATCCTTCAGTGAATATAGTAATCAATGATAACCTACATATAATCAGAAACATCTGTCATTTCTGCTTCCAAATGTGTAGGGAGTAACCAATGCCCTTTACAACCCAAATACATCCCATAAAAGGGAAGCAGTCAAAACACTAGGATGCATACTAAATATAAAACATACCAAGTAAACCAGATAATTTCCTACAGTAGAAAGCATTGTCAGTTCCTCTCCACAATCTTTTCTTTTTCTTATTATCTGTCTTTTACAGTTCCAGTTTCAGCAGGGGCACGGTATCCCTCTCTGGGTTTATGCTTCTGAATGTGGTGACCCAAAGCAAGCTAGTGGGAGCCACAGATACTTGGGAAATTGCTTAGCACTTTGCAGAACTGAAATCATTAAAGAGTTCCCGGGCAAGCACTCTGACAGTGTGAAGTATGTGTGATCATCCCTACAGAGTACATCTGCGCTGGCAACAGTGGTACATGGCATACTTAGTTGAAATCAATCTGGTTTTGATTGTTTGGTTTTTGTTGTAGCTGAGTTCTGAATTTCTGCCACATTCTCTCTTTACTATAGGAAATGTTTATTCTTACATAACTGTCACATGAAACCAGCAATATTTTGTGGGAAAACAGTGATTTAAATGCCTAAGGGATCCACCTTCTATCAGACTAGAACACAAGGTCCAGTCCCCCTCCATCGACATCTGTGGAGAAGCCAGTGACCCTGAACTCCTCCCTTTTGGACCAAATTCTAATCCACTTAGTTTAATCAATTTACTGCTTTAGAAAGGATGGTCAGTGAGTTCTAATTCATGATGTTTTAATGACACTTGTTCATACCTGCATTGGACATACCAAGAGCAAGACTCCTCTAAAATAGCTTAAATTGAGCAACAGCATTCTGAAATATGAGATCAATGGCTTTAGCTTGGTAGCATTTTTGAACAAATGAGAATCTCCAAGCTACTATTTGCTTTTACCTGAAACCATGCACATGCCATTAAAAAAAAAAAAAAGTTGACAGTTGCTCCCATGGCCCACTGATAATTACTTTCCTTGCCTTATCATGAAGAAGATTTAGCATCAACATCATGCCCAGGTTTCTCAATTTAAAGATGAATGGGCCTGCAGATGCCAAATGCTTAATCCCTACAGGTGAAGAGGTGTCCATATTGCCCAGCAGTAATTCTTCCAGGTAACTACATGGTGTTAATGGGTTCTCAAGAGAATCCTGTTTTCCTAGATCAGGAGTCAGTGATCAACATTAAAATGTTATTTAGGGTCTTGTCCACAATGGCAGAAAGAGCAAAGCAAGAATTTTAAATTGGGAACCTGAGAAGCTCTTCTGAGGCACATTTTATTACCCATATATTCTGAAAAATACTCTGTTCAAGTTTTCCTTGAACTTCAGGGGATTACAGATAAATCATGAGGAGAACACAAATGTTGCTTTAGCTTTTTCAAAGAATGAAAGCATAAATGAAAAGTTCTGTCACTGAGGGAGGAGAGGAAGAGGAAGGGATGACTAAGCCCTGCAGTTCAGGCACATAAAGGGGAGGGGAGGACTGTCCTGAAGCAGGAAAACAATAACCTAAAAAATAAGACAAAAAGTTATTAAAGCAGGCAGAAGAATTCTTCCTTATTTGACTGTTAGTTCAGTTCATAGCCAGATTCTTTTTCTATTTAATACTGATTTTTAATAACAATTATGTGGTTTATGGATTTAGAATAACAGTAATATTTCAATGGGTCTTTTTCTAATTCCAGAAAGAGTTCCAGTGCACGTACTGGGCAGAATGTCACCAGAAAGGACTTCGGTAGTTTCAGCTGTTAGCTCAAGGTCCAGGCATGGCAGCCTTTCATAATAAAATATACACTACCACCTCTTCTTGCAGAAATTTCAGCCATAAGGAATATCTTCAAAAAGAAACATTCAGCTACTAGCATGACAAGAGTTAGTTAAGAAACTAGAGAGAACACGCTAACAGAGCCTAATTTACAAAAAATGGATTATGTACAGAGAATAAACAGACCTTTTTTCTTCAGAAAAGCTTTTAATTAGAAAAGTAAACAAATTAAAAAAACTCCCAAATCTGCATTTGATAAAGCAGACCAATTTCTTTAACAGCTATATTTATTATCACCCTCACTTCATGTTTGCAATAGAAAACTCAGTAGAAAAGGGTTCAGATGTCATCTCCAAGGAGACTAATTCCATAATGATCTGATGGGTTTCAGGAAGATATCATTACTTTTCCTTCCTGTTGCCATGGGCTTTGGATGATGCCCATATTGAATTATAAAAAAACACAACAGTGATAGTTATTGATGAAAATTTTCATATTATTTGATTAACTGCTGGAATAAAGAACTGTACTGTTAACAGTTTTCTGCTAATCAGAGAATATATCCAGTGTGAGGAAGGAGGAACTATTTTAAAGTGCTCTAAAGTGAAACATTATTTTCTATTTGGATCATGATTTGAATTGACAGTATTATGTCAGTGCTTTGGCTGACACTCTTTGATAGCCAGTTCCTCCTGACTGAAGAGAGGCTTTTGAAGTTGTTGTGGAAGTGCTTTTGCTGGCTTCTCCAGAACGATTATACTGAAATGTGAAATTTTAACAAAAACTGAAAGTCTGTTATGCACAAAAATTAAATGTATATATTTGATTATGTGAAACTTCTAGAGTGTTTTTTTTTTCCTGAAAAGTTAAAAGTAAGCCTTTTGGCAAATGGAGTCTTTTCTATCAAAATGCAGGTCATCATTTTCACCTTATGTAAAATTGTGTCCTACATTGGTCTATTTTATCCTGAGTTAGGCTGTTATAACTATTTCCACTATCTCTTCAAGTAGTCCTCACCACTATTATCAGAAACTGCATTGCTCCACATCTGGTCTGCTCTGCTTAGAGAACTATGTGTTATCTTCTGTTCTATGATCCCCTTCATGCTATGTCCCACCCCATTTATTTAAATGTAGACATATTCAAAACTTCGTAGCGGCTAATTCCAGCTCAAGGTCATCGACGGTGAATCAGCTGCATGCGGAAGTCCTGTGCTTCTGAACAGCCATGACACAAAAATCATGAGAGAGAGGCACATCTTTAACTCTGTTTCATGTATGTCCTAGCATATTACCGCTAATGGAGCAAACACAGAAATCCTATTTCCATGAGGCAAGTTCTTTGTCAAAGCACTCAGAGTGAATTACCAAACACCAAAGGCAAAATACCTTTCTCAGTGCACCAGTACCTTTCCCATATGCACTGCATGGGAAGCTGGACCAGATTTTTACCTGGCAGTCACCACAGAACCATGTGTGTTGAATTTTTTGCGTCTGACCTGTGATACATCAAACATTTCTCTGAGACCATGTAAGCCATCAGAGAGTCCAGCCAAGAGAAATATCTGCTTTCAGCTGTCTTCAGCCTGTTATCTATCTGGTGAGAGACCTAACATCAGATAGCCTATGAGAAAGCCAAGTAACAATACTGCAGAAAGTCTCAAATCCAGTAGGTTCAAAGTGCTTTAAAATAATTAGGTCTCCCATTAGAGCTTGTTGAATAGGATTTGAAAACTTATGTGCTACCTCCATGTTTTGTAAGTAATGACAGGGCAGAAGACAGATATATCCAAGACTCCAATGCCCTTAAGTCCTCCAGTTGCTTAGTTCTTTTTCTAATATATATTCTATAGCACATTCAGAGTATTACTCAAGCAAGAAAACAGAGTGGTAAAAATGGTGACATTTTTCTCCCCACTACATATATTAATCCCTTATCTGTAGATCAAAATTTAGTACTTCTCCCTCCATTTCTGATTTACTTGACTATTTCCTATCTTATAACTGCTTCTGATCCTCATTTTTCCACTTGGCAATGGAACACATTCAGAAATAAATATTAATGTCCTTGAACTTACCATGGCCATATATTAAAGCAAAAGAAAAGAAAGTCCAAGAAATACACCAGTAGGAGATTAACATAAGGTCACAAATTTGGTGCTGTCCTGAACTTTCAGAGATAATAAGATTTTCTTATATATAAAATGAAATTAAACTGCACACTTGAGGTTAAATTATTTTAAGCTTTCTTTTAATAACCATATAAATGCCGTAAGATATTATTATAGCAAGGACTATAAGTGTTTGTTCAACAAACATGCATTTGTAAATAACACTTAAATTTGTGCCAGGATAGATACATCATGATAACTAAATATTTACTACAGATATTACTACTTTGCATTGCTTTGGAGCTGAGGTTATAAAAGAACAGTCCAGGCAAAGAGATCTAGAGGCTTGGCTGCATGCTACAGTCTTTCCCCTACTTCATCACCATCTTGTGAAAATGGAGGTTGCTTCTGCAGCATTAAACCAGATTTAAGAGACCAAAGCTTCATACTCCAGAGAACAGCTGTTGTCCAGACTTCCTTTTAACAGGCTTGTGTGCCCCTATTAGCCCTCCCTTCTGAATTCATGCCTATTTTGAAAGCCAGGCCACTGAAAGAAGGCCATGGTTGTTCCAGCATCTCAGGTCTTTTTTCTCTGCCAACTTGTGGACCTCTTTTGACCTTATTAACATTCTGGCCAGAATCCCTTTCCCTCCCACCCAAAAAAGATAAGGTGAGTGGAACCTGAAAGTACATGAATATGTAACATCCATTCCTTCCTCAGGTGTCCTCTCCATATGCTGCCAGTCACCATATATTTGAATCACTGTTGAAGGGGTATTGAAATACTGTTCTGCCAAACTAAGCAGCTGACCTAGAAGCCAGATCTAATTAATACTGTTTTGTATAGTATGAATAGAGATCTTTCAAGAACAGGAATATGTCAGAGACGTGCTAACTATATGTCCACTGCTGCTGTCATCAGTTTAATCCAAATTCTCGGAGAAGGAAGAAGTGATACTGCCCTATATCCCTTTTCTACATCCTGACTAATCCACCTATATAATGACTGAGAAATAATATCTTTCTACAGTTGTCATAACAATAGGAGATAAAACATAATCATAAGAAATACAAATCTAGGCTGTTTTAGAAAATTCCCTTATTCATATTGTAAATTAACTGTTGATTAACCTGAAATGTATATTTATATTCTCTTTTATGAATAGGCAGTCTTAGAAAGATAAATTACAAATAAATTGATAAGACTAATGGGATAGTCAGAGCCTCCCTTATCAAAAGGATTCTAGAGGAGGTTAATGTTTTGAAAAAGAGCAGCTGCCACCATAGCTAGCAAATTCCTCTAACCTTGCAGATGCCATGAGTCTTACAAAAGCTGTTGAAAAATAGATAAATGAAATAAAAATAATCCACCACATTTTCAAATGAATCCAGGCTATATCCTTGCCAAATTAAGTTCCCATGACAGAAGTTCATCCTTTACTGGTGAGTACAAATTAACAAGACCTTTCATACATTTTTAAACTACATCACATGCAAAAGCAAATTTATTGTCTGCGAGGATATAATGGGCTGCAGCTGCTCAGTGATACTCTGACGGAAGACAGAAATTTGTCTACACCCTTTAAATAGTGTAAATATGCAGAAATGCATTGTACTGGCACTCACATGGGATCAAGATGCTGGTCAGGGTCTAGTTTAAACATTTAGCTCCAATGATATCTTCCTGGAATTAATCATTCTACATCTCAGAGAGAAAGGTTTTTCAAGGACCATTTAAATCCTTTATCCCCTGTATAATAAGAGAGTCTGGGTGATAAATATTCTTGTCCTGTTTATGAACTGCATCTGGTATCACTGGCAGAACACTGCTGGAGAAATGAAGAAACTTCACGTATCTCTTTATCTTGTTCATAGAGAATCAATTAGTAATACTGTAAGTTATATCTTAATCATGTTTTGTTTAAAAGGAAAGAGCATTTCTCCAGTGTAATGTATTTTACCCCCAGTTCGGAAGAATCCAATAATGGCAGCTTATCTTTGGCAGTT
This sequence comes from Pelecanus crispus, assembly GCF_030463565.1. Taxonomy (NCBI): domain Eukaryota; kingdom Metazoa; phylum Chordata; class Aves; order Pelecaniformes; family Pelecanidae; genus Pelecanus; species Pelecanus crispus. Next base: position 54,090,451 of record NC_134643.1, read on the forward strand.
TTGGGCTGAAGAAAAGGTTAAATATATCTCATTCAACTAGATCTCTTTGATCCTATTCATGCATATGCTTCCCTGCTGACTTGATCCTCTATGTCATTATCCTTGCCTACAAAAAGCAGGAAAATGTTGTTTAACACTCATTGGTCACTCTCAAGTTTTATGCCATTTGCTAAATCCTTGTTCTCCAGACACTGAGGAACTTTAAAGGAAGAGCTGGAAAGGATTCACAGGAACTAATAGAGTAATATTCTGATGGTGCCTCCCATGATCATTATTGTGCAGAGGACACTCAAACAGTATAAATGCAGTGCATCTTTCCAATTTCTGCTTTTTTTGATTAAGAGCATACTTTAATTCTGGAGGTATGCTGGCAGGTACTATCTTCAGTGTAAGAACAGCCTGTTTTGGATGGGTTAAAATGAATTTACTAGTCTTACTACTTTTGAATCTTTTGCCTCTGCTTAGGAAGATGTGTGGTAGTCATTGAAAGGCTGTTGTTAGACTGTATTGTAGGGAAAACATACTAGAATGAAAAAAAAAAGAAAAAACAACTTTAAAATCTTACTCTTCTTCCTGGAAAATTCACCACAGAAAGGGAATCAAAAATGTTTCTTTTTTTAGCACCAATCGCAGCACAACATGAAGGGAAAAAAATGGTATCAGTAGTTAATACCTTGCTACATCTCTGAGGGATGAGAAAGGGAATGAAGGAGGAGAATTGTGTTGCTTTAACAAAACCCAGCTATGCCTCCAAGTCAGCAGCTGAACAATAGCAGAAGACATATTAGAAGAGAAGAACAAGGGAGAAGAACTAGAAAAATGCCAGAAATAGTCAAGAAAAGGAAGACTGGACAGAAAAAGGTGTATTCAGGAATTGATGCTGGATATGATGCAAAAGAGGTGAGCTCACTGAAGAACAGTGATTGACAATGCATAAGTGTGTTGGCCTATCTAACCCTGTCCTGAACCGTATTGAGAACACAGATCACTGAAAGCCTTTTCATTCTAGCTGCATGGGACAGACAGACCTTCTCCATGTTAAGAATCACAAAACCAGCTACAGTCCCCCCTACAAATTGTTGTGGTCCACAGTTGTACAAATATGCATTCATCTTGCACATTGACTATTTCTATGTTACTTTAGTCTTCCAGTCTACTATGTTACACATCAAAGCTATAGTTTTATTACTCTTTAGAATTGTGTTTAACTGAAAAATGCCATTAAGTTGTATATCTCCCTAGTAATGTATTTTACTAACAAAATCAAAGTAGATACCGTAGTGTGTAATAATTTCATACACAACATTAATCATTCACAACATAAAAATATGTTCCAAAAAAAGCACAGTGCTTACTTGATCATGACCCCGAAGTCCAAGAGGATATCTGAAGAAACAGCATTGCAGCCCATTGGGAGCATTCCTAAAGACTATATCTGGTCTCCATCCATCACTTCTGTGTAAACATCTTTCTGATGTGCAAACACTACAAACACCTACTATATGAAATTAGTATCACTCTGTAATTTGGATACAAGTAATGCCTTTCAGCATACAAATAGCAATAATTTTTGTGAAACAGGGAAGCGTGAGACCAGGTGGATCTTTTAGCATAAGGTCTGGAATTATAGCACCATTAACATTGATAACAGGCAAGAGTTTCATTTTTCATTGTGTGGAGCAGGGTGAAATTTCAAAGTGTCATTGTACAATGGACCTTTTCAGATATTTATTAATGTTAATGGATCAACCATACCTAATCAACTGGAACTTGCAGTGTCTTTCACCCAGTGGGGTGAGGACAAATATTAGCTATGTACGGCTACATAATTTAGGGACTAAAAACTGTAATTCATCCTTTTTACTCCACATTTTATGGCCGTGCAGACATATTTTGACTTATCATAGTACCTGCCCTTATTAAAACACTTTCAGTCATTGATTTACCAACATTAAAATGGCTGACTATAGGCTGATGCAACTGGAAAAGAAGCAGGTTTCCAGACAGCAATGGCTAAACACTTTTTACAACTAAGACGACACAAAATGCACTTCTATTACAGCCTCTACAGCCTGCTACAGCTTCATCTAGGTTGCCAGGCCTATATTCTATGTTCAGCCTTCTATGTTGTGAAGCGTCAAAAAAATAGCCCTGTACCACAAGCTGAAGCCACTTCAGAAGAATACCCTGCAGAAGTAATGCCTGGTCTCACCTCCATTCTCTTCTGATACATGAAGGTTCCAGTGATCTTCAATGCTTTCCAAAGTCATTAGTCATCATGACTGGTAATCTATTCAGAGCAACCTATTCATATGAATTGCGCTGTTAATCACCAATGTTCCCACCTGCTGTTTAACATCATTTTGAAATAATGTTTTGAAATCTGTTTTGAAATAATTTGAAAATACTGCTAGCTAGGGGGAAAAGAATGAAGGAATCAGTAGAGTTTGATTGTAATTTCAGGAATTTTATTCAGTAGATATCTCAATATTCACCATGGCAAAATCCCTTAATGTGTCAATATCTGTCCAGAATATTAGGTAAGCGTTCTTAAAGGCACTCTTGAAGAGATATCAGCTTCCTAACATCATAATTTCTAATGAGAGAAGGAGAAATGCCTGCAAAAGTTGAAACTTGGTGAAATTAGTTAATTTGAAAAAAAAAGTAATCTTGTTGGATATCCCCTAAATAAACTATTGCTGATTTTAAGTGTGAGTTTATGTATATGCGAAAATGGTTTTTATAATATGAAACTTGAATTATCTTTAATAATGGAAAAAGTACTGTCCCATACTAGGATCTTATCACTAGCTATCATTTTATCACTATCACCTTATCATTAACTTCAAAAATATGTAAACAGGCTTTTGTGGCCAGAAAAGATAGCTTTTTTTTTTTTTTTTTAATTTTTGGTCGTTGAATAATAAGTGGAAAGTGAAAAAACCCTACCTTTAATAGCTAAAATATGCTTGAAATATATTTTTCCAGATACCATAAAAACGCAAAAAAGATAATCCAGCTATCTAGGTATACAGTATCTTCCAGTAAATAGCTTAGAGAAAAAAATAGAGTTAAAAACAATCGTCTCTCAGGGGTGTAAATAGTAATTAATTATACAGTAATTTTGAGATTTCCCCCCTTTTGATCCCATTCATTATTCATTGTCCTGTAAATTGTTCTTTCTAATTTTCCCTATAGTAATTATTATTCAGTTTATTATTATATTTTCTTTTTTTGTTCATGTTCACACTTAACTCAGCTTATCTCTTTTAACTGCTTCCAACTGTCTGTGTATTTCTCCAAACCTTTTTTGGTCATTTTGCTCATTCTTTCAAGCTCACATTCCCCCACCGGATAAGTATATCAGTTCCCATTGCAAACTTCCCCACAGCCCTGCCAGCACTCTTCAAACCATTTTTGGAAGCATCAGCTCCACAGACATGCGAATAATTTTGCCTTTGAGTACACATAGTCTTTAACCAACAACACTGACAATTTGTGACAAATATAGAAGCTAGAATGGCAGCCATGAAATACATTTCATATAGTCCACTCCAGAGTCATCAAATGGCAGTATTAACAATTCGGTATTAACAGCTTGTGTCAGCTTTGAAGGATTTCAGATCCAAAAAGAAAGAATAGGCTCTGTATGATGCTCCTAATTCCTCAGCCTGTCTGGCTAAAAGAAAATGTGAATGTGTATGTATGACCTGAAAGGAGTTCACTCTTCCTTGCTACTCAAAAGAAGGATATCCTCATCAGTGTAGACATAGTATCACCATATATTACCATACTACACAACTAACAACACTGAGGTTTTAAAAGGATGCAATACTAAACCGTAACAGAATTATTAGGCACTGATATTACTGTAGCATCATGGTCACCACGACATTAATCTTGTTCTTGGTTCTGTACAGTACTCCCTGGTCCAATACTGTTCATCTGCTTTTGATCCCTTGACTTCTTAATACAATTTCTCCTGAAAGCTGGAGAGATGCTACCATAGTTACCCTACAGAGTGGATGTAAAATGCCTGAAACATATCATTTGCCACAGCCTGCAGCGTTCCTCCCTCTCCCTCACAAATGCTGAAGCAGATAATAGCTGTGAGCTGGTGTCATAAAGCCCCAGAAGAGACTGAGTGAAAAACAGTTAGGAGCCCATATGCCAGGAGAGAAGTCTAGGAGGAGAGTAATATGGCAGCATACAAGCATCACTAACTTCAGCCTTCACCATATAGTACAGTTTCCCCATGATCCTAGTCCACTGAGATCAGACTGGCTGGACAGTAGGAGAGGGAGAGAGAGAAAAATCCCACCTATGGCCCCTGAAGCCTTGGTGACTTTCTGTCCAAAGATTTAATAGAACTGTGATAACTTAAGGCTACCATGATTCATTTTTGTTACCATCTTTATCAAGACAGCATCAAGTTATATAGTTCATTACTAATTCGATGATGCTCTTCTAAGATACCAATGCTTATCTACTGTGCTGTGCTCCATGAGCCATTTTCCACAATTATATATCGTATCAGAATATCTTGCTACAAGTCCTAAGCATTGAAAAGGGAATGGAAACAGGAATAAAACTCAAACATTAAGCAACACTCTCTCACTTTTACAAGTAGATGCAGTGTCAATGCCTAAGCAATAGAATAGATGGAGATTTTACTAAGGATGTTTTGCTGGACTGCACGTTGATTCCTACTGCCACTTCTCTCTCTCTTGAAATAATTTTTTTGCTTATCTTTATGTCTATTTTCACTTTTCACTCTTATTTCTCAGATGTTCAGCGTACCGCCATTCTTCCTACAGCTTCTATAGTGACAGTGAAAGTAAAGCTATTTGGGCTGTGCTCCTGTACAACAGCACTTTCCCTTTGGCAAAGGCCCAAAAAGAAAGGCTCTCATCAGCGTCACAACATTGCTACCATGTGATCAAGTGCACCTTTAAAAGTCTGAGGTGGGTTACCTCACCCAAGAGAAAAAAAAATGTGCCCCACTGTATACCTGGCAGTATTTATGCTCATTTCACTGCTTCTTGGTTGTTTTTTTTCCTGGTGGAATTCTACACCCCTGAAAGAAAGAGAATGGTATGATTTCTCCCATGAAAACAAAACAAAAAAATGCTCTCTCCTTCCTTTCTAATGAACACTTTTTAGAAGCTTGGAGTTTTATTGAACTTTTTTTCTTTTCTTGTATGCCCCTATAATTATGCAATAGTGATTTATGATTTCTTTTCTTGCCAGTCTAGTCTCCAAGGAAAAATGCCTTTCAAACTTCTCATTTTCAAAACTTTACTGTTTTCCATCAGTGCAAGGAAGTCTAAAATGTAACCTTGCAATGTGAATCCATCAAAATTACTGCCACCTCAAATAAAAGGAAATGACAGAACATTCAGAGTACTTATAAAATAATTTCAGATATATTTTTGGAGTCATCTGGGAAAAATGGCACTACGGCAGCTAAAAATACTGATTTTTACCCTGAGGCAGACTACCTATTGCAAATGAGAGACTTTTAGTTTGAGAATGATTTTGAATTTTTACAGTAACTGTATTGACTAATTCTGAGTCTTATTTGAAGAGAAACGTAGGGGAAAACAGGAAGGAATAACATAAACAGCCCAACTGAGTAGAAGAAATCCTAAGATGAGAAAAGGAAATGTGCGCCATCTGGAAGAGAACTTTCTAAACATAGACTATTAGGTTATATGGTTCATGATTAAGATCTGGCAAAAGCCTTCTTTTCTCTGGCAGAACAGACAGTATCTTGACTCTTGAAAAATATTCATGATACTGCTGCAGAACAGAGAAGAATATTAACTTCTACGGATATGAAGTTCTGGATCCCCTGGGAAGAGGCCAATCTCTTGAGTTGAATACATTTCACAGATGAAGAGGAGGAAGAAGAGAGAAAAAGATCTTGCCTATTTACCTTGGATGTTATCAGTTGAGGAAAACAGTTTGGCATAGCTCCCTACAGAGGGCTGACATCTCTGGGCTAGCAAATATCAGTAATAGTTTTATTTCCTTGGTCGAAAGGACATGAATATCTGAGTCTGTCCCATAAATTATTTGAATTTGTAATTAATCAATATCTATAGTCCAAACTGGAGCAATGAAAAGACTGCTTGAAACTTATTAAAAAAACCATAAACTTAGGACTAATTTTTATAGTTGTGTTTGTAGGCAGCTGTCCCTTATTAGTGAAATTATGCAAGATAATCTTGAAAAATCTTCTGGGTATCAGGGGATTTGAGAGTGATGACACCTGAAGAATCATTTTCCCAGGCACTACACCAGAAACTCCTCTATGTGAGGAAAAAAAGGAGACGAGAATGAGAAACAGGTAATATCACCCAGAATAATGTACAGAAGAAGAAAATCTTTTATAATTGCTTATCTTTACATTTTTATCCAAGAAGAAACCTTTTAAATTATGGCTATGCAGCACAATTCAACACACAGTAAATCGGTCACTAGCAGCATCATTGTCACACTAGAGTGGGGATGTGCCTTGTCCAACATACACAACTTCTTGGCAGAACAAATTAAAGCAAGTAGAGTGCAATAACGCAGCTATATTGCTTCTTGCTAGGTAAGTTGCCACTGTCTCTTGTAAATACCCTAGAGGTTAAGGCTTCACAAAGTCATCTACATCAGGGACTGCAGCTCCCTTTAAGATAATGTTCCATGTTTAACTATTACCTTGATTAATCAAGAAACAGAAGTATTGAACTTCGGAAAATGCACTTATTTTTCTATCTAATGCTTTTATTTTTCTAGATATTTTTGCAATAATTATGCCAATTATTTTTTGAGATCATTCTCAGTTCACAAATTTAAAGTATCAAAGATAAGATAGTCTTGCTATGTTTTACATTCTCATCCTCAGATTCTAAAGAAGCTACTTATGGTGGTAATATTTTTAGTTAAATGAATATCTTGTCTTCCTTAATCAGTCTCCATGTGCACAATAGAATATGAGCATAAAGTGGATAAAAAAGGTGCATGTGGGATAGTTTTTTCACCTTGAAGACATTTGGACAAGATCTCTTTTAATACTTTATTTTCTTAGATTTCTTGGAGGCTGCAGGGTATTCAGGGTCACCTTGCCTTTACAAGGAAAACAAGCAGGCTAGAATCCCCTCAGGTCAGGAACTATCACAAATGAAGAATCTCTTTCTAAAACTGATGTGAAAAAAAGATAAACCACAACTAATGCAACAGTATGGTAGTCTAAAGTTTCCAGCATGCAGGCTGCATGCAGGCATTTTCGGATCATGCATCTGATTAAGAATCAGAGGAATTAGTTCCATGAATTATAAGAGATGGTTGGATAGATTAGATAGCATAACTGTTAGTAAAATTTGATGAAAATAATTTAGGAAGATTTCATGAGCAGATTGGTCTCTGTTGGTCTGTTAAGAATGTCAGCAGTGTTTTCTTCAGCCAGACTATGGAAGCTTTTTCCCTCTCAAGAGGAGATATTGGAGATTTCTGATTTACTGCAGACTAGTTGGGTGCAGGAGGTACCTTCCTCTGGAAGACTGCAGAAAGCCACTTTTTACCATAGGCTTTGGGCAGCTGATTTAGCAGGGAAGTGAAGAGAATGAAGGTAAAATGAGCTAAAATAGCTAGGCAAGTGGCTTCTAGTATTTGAATGCAGAAATACACATATTGCAGCTGTGGCATTACAGAGGCAATTAAATGGGTGTTCCATAATCTTCGCTTGACTCACAAGCCGAATGGGATGTACCATTTTAAAATTCTGTCTTCATGCACTACATACGTGAATAAGTGCTGTATAATAATGTTCTATCTCCAGATTAGTGGATAAAACATGACTAAGCGTGCTATTTTAATCACCTTTGCAATGATGATTACTCTACTGCAAGACACTTCGGAGAATCTTTAATCTAAGACTAGTCATTCATCTCCATTTCTTCCTTGTCACAATCCACCCAGATGCTGTCTAACGTGACCTTTCTGCTCTTATTTCACTGTGCTGTTTGCCAGAAGATTATTTTTAATCTGTATGTTCCTTCATAACAAATATGCCTTATCTCTCTCTTTATATAGACTGAAAGAGAGTGGTTATCTTGATATCTGTGATAATCTGTTTAAAGTAGTACAGTGAAAGGGACTGCACAGGAAATAATTTCATGTCATTTAATTCTGCCTCTTCTATCTGCTCCACCTCTGTCTTTACAAAGGGAGAAAAGAAGCAGACACAGGGTATTTTTTGTGGAAGGCCAGGAATATTGGATAAAGCTGCTCTATTTGTTGAAGGATTGTCAGTGGGATACTATCTCTGCAAAGCCATTCGCTGAGGAAATAACCTTTATATTCCTTTTATGCTGCCAAATTTGTATACTGATAAATAACTATGATCTTTAGCTATTGTCTGAGGATATGAAGCTCATATATGAAAAAAAATCGCAAAACCTGCGTTCATTTGGTGCCAGTTAGTTTGCTACATCTTCACTACTTCATTTTTACTTAATATAATAAAATAATGATGATCACAAACTGGTGATCTCAGAGGGCCTCAGGTAAGCCAGCAACATCCTTGTATAAGAATTATGTTAAAGGGGCTTACCCAAAATTCAAATGGATGGCTGTGTGTTATCTTCTGTTCTTTACAGAAAGTGTAGAAGAGGTGATGGACCAAAACCTCCTATATATCTGAGAGCTCCCATTCTGCTATGCTCCAACAGATGGCAGGGCTTCCAGGAATTTCTAGGGTTTTTCCTGCTGGGATCCTATGTAAGGTATGGTTGTCCCTCTGCGTGAAAAAAAGGCAGAAGAACAAGCCATCATAAAATATAAGGGATATCCTTGTGTTTATTTTGTTAAATGAATTTACATAGTTAGAGAAGGAGAAAGCTGTAATTACTCTTTTTGGTTGCTAGATAGTGTTGCTGATTTTTTAAGCACATGTCTACAAAGGGCAAAATATAAAAGTTCATCTTGTTCTAAAGATGATGTTCTAAAGTGTTTGTTGTCAGAGCATTACCTGTTCTAAGTGGTGAAATAGCTCTGGAAAAATAACAGGCATTTAATTGTGTCTACTGGATATTCAAGACAATAATTTATTTACTGGGAACAGCTTCATAGTTTTGTGTCAGGTTGCCAGAAGTAGCATCTGCTAACTACTTGAAATAAAAACCAGGCAATTAAGATACACAGATAGGAGAGGGATAGTAGTTTGTGGAAACTCTGGCCATATTCTGCCCTTAGTTACCTTCCTGCAGTTCCAGAACAACTCTTCAGAAAGTTAATAGTTACTTTGAAATGAGAATATGTAACTGAAAGCAGTATATGCTATATGTTTTGGAAACACAGTGTTAATTTCTACCCGAGACTATAGAAGTGAATGAAAATGGAGGTTAAAATATACCAACTTCAGTAAACCTGACTGATATTATTTAAGACACCACTTTACTAATTCTCTTGCTGATAACTGTAGCCCTAGAAATGCTACTTGAAAAGAGACTTTAAGATCATTGGCAATTAAGATGTATGAATAAGTGTTTCTGATGTAGCAAACTTACAGAATATTGGATTGGGTTGAATGAACTCTGTGGAACACTTAAAGCTCGCTGTAAAAGGTATGTCATTTCCTCTGGTTAGACTAGTATATGCTTGGTTTTAGATACCACAGAGCAGGAAAAGCCATCGTCAAAATCACAGAGTATCTGCAATTCTTGTATGTTTCAAGTCTACAAAGAATTTAAGCATATTCTGAATTTTGAATTAGTCCCACTGAAGTCTTTTTTATAAATTGAATTACTTATGGTTAAAGTACATGATATTAAATGCCATTCTGGATGTGACCCTAATGACATCGGGGTAAGAGTCTATACTAATGAACATATTCTCATGCATAACTTCCTTTTAAAATTATACTAACCCCTACACAACTGTGGAGTATGTAATCAATAGATTTTGTTTATTTCTGTCTCTTCCACAAATTATTAGAGGTAAAGGGCAGGTCAACCAAAATGCAATAAAGTATTTCATTCCATCAGGGAGTACGTGAATTAGGTGAGCAGGCCAAAAGTGACCAGCTTAATTCAGCATGATGTATCAGCAAAACAGAACAGCTGCCTTGGGGTATTAGTGGCTCGGAGCTTTAATTTTTGATCACTACATATAATTACTTATATGTCAGAAACAGACCTTTGATTTAATTATAGAACTTAGAGTAAGAGAAAATATATACCTCTTAACCCTATCCTAGAATCACGTATTAGTTCAAGGGCTAGTTCCTTTAGCGGTATCAGGGTAGGCAAACTGTGAACGCAAAAATGAGTATATAGTTGCATCCAGACATCTTGGGCTAGTATTCAGCGTTGATTACATGAACTCAGAGACTAAGGAACACTAAATGCCTTTCCTTAACCACAGCATAAAATACCAAAGAATTGCAAATGATCTCTTCTACCCTCCCTCCTCCCCTCAGTTTTCAAGATCTAAATAATCCAGTCATAAAGTCACTTCAAATAAACTATGTCAAAGCACATTTGAAATGTCCAGTTGATGAAACATATATATACCTAAGTAGAATTTCCAGAAATATTTACTTGGAGAAATGCTGACTCTACTGTGGCTGTGTTTGGACTCATTTTGAGTATAATTTTGTGTGTCTATTCAGACAAAGGAGTCAAGTAGCAGAATAGTTCACAGAAAAGGACCTTTTAAAATGAGTATCAGAGAATAAGAACACAGCAAATTTTGAACTTGTAAATGTGACTAGTCATAAAAATGTGTAAGTTTCTTTTAACCAGTCCTGGAACATAAAAATACTGTATGACTCATACACCCAATCAAAGCTCTTTAAAACAGCTTAGATGATGAATTTCAAATATTTGCAGTTGTGAGCAATATATACACTAAAACTTACTCAGAGAAATTATCTCATGAATACATTTGAGAAAATTATAAGATGTTCATGACCAAGTCACGTGCAGAAACAGAGCTAAAACTAATTAAATCCATTATTCACCATGAATTATTTGAAACTTCTAGTCATCACCAATATCAGATATCAAGCTTGTGAAGCAAGAGTAAAAATACTTTAAAGCAAGAATAGCATCATTCATGGTAGCCAACGTTCACACTCTTCCCCATGATTATATTATTTACATATATTTTTAGGTATGACAGAATACAATCAGTCATTTTTACATAGTCTTCCATTTTTATTAAATTTTTTTTTGAAAGAGTTCAGCATTGTTACAACTGCTGGAAGCATGCTTCATGACTTACAGTACAAACAGAAGAAAATTAACTTTGTGCCAGCGAGTTTATTGTAAGAATGTCTTTGCTTTAGCTTTCTGGCAATTTCTAGTAAAAAAAAAAAGACAAAGTGATTGATTATTTGCATATAATCAATATGCACTATATATTTGGTTAAACAATAGGGTCACAGATTTCTATGCAGACAGAGCATGAAGCAGCAAAAGAAAAACTTAATTTGCTGAATTTGATAATGTGCAGAAAAATTACTTGTCACCTTTAAAACTGTTAATTTAGCATGAAGCCTTAAATCATAATGTAAGCCCAAGCAGATATGCTCCATCAACCCAACAGCATGGCTTTAGACATGCAATCAGTGAAGTGGTCTGGGCATGGATCACTTAACCTCCACTAAAAATTGCTGGGTAGTCACTAGAGACAGAAAGAAACCTGAGTGAGAAAAGCAACCTTTAAATTAGACATGTGCTAATATTTCCACACCTAATCAATAACAAACAGCTAATGTCAGTGTTTTGAGAAGGAGCTCTGAATTTCCCCAAAAGAAATCTATTTAAGATGTGCTCCAGAGGAAGGGGGAAAGTTGTTCCAAGAGCCAGGACCTTGGTTTGAACTTTGGGGATGATGACCCACAGCAGGGCTTTTGAATGTTTTCTCTCTCTGCCCAAGAAACTGTGAGGAGACCACTCTCCCCCAAGTCTACAGAACACAGTTACATACAGTTGCAAGGTGGAACAGCTGGATTAGCAGGCATTAAAAACAATTTATTTGAGTAATCTGTACTTCAGTGCTTGCAATTTTCAATTTCACATTCATAATTCAAGTAGATGACTCTGAGGATGGCTTGAGAGACACAGTAATGCAGGAAGAAGAGACATGATATCTGGTATCTCATACAAGCAGAACCTTTTTGGAGTAAAAGGAGGGGGCGGAGAGATGCAAAGAGGGCAGTGCAATGCACTGCAAAGATGATGCTTATTAATGGAATAAATTATTAAAATGGCTGTTGATAGTTGCGAAACGTGAAAATGTATTATTTCTATAATTCAGTGCTGTCCTGTAATTCAGTCTCATGATTCACCACTGGACACAAACAATAACATGAAAATTTGCCAATAGGTTTCTTCTCATTCACCCTTACTTCTCCAAGAGAAGACAGAAGGATAATATGAGGGGCAAGCAGTCTATGGAAATAAAGAAATGGTTTCAGAGAAAAACTAGTCTTCACTCACCAGCAGCAAAACTATGATTCCCTCTTCATGTTTTGTTACAGCCCTGACATAGACAAAGAAAGTGAATCTGTGCTTACCTTTCCTATAGATATAGGTGAATGATGTTATCAAGAACTGGAAGTTCAGGATATTCCGAAAGACTTACTTTTATTCCCTGAAGAAAGGCCAGCCAGAGAAAAGCTGCTCACTCCAGAAAGGATACTTCTGTTTATGGCTAAACTGCTCAGTGGAACGGAGCCAGGGAGTGAGCCCAGGCACCACTATGCTGGATACATGGTAAACGGATAGTCATACGCCACTTCAGACTGGCATGTTGGCAGAAAAGCACAGTGTGGAGACAAACAGGGATACCATTCTCTAAAGGGCAAAAAGCTAGATATGTTACAGCAACTTGAATGTCTTAAAATACAGACACCTATGTTTGTATGATAGCCGGAAAGAAAGAAGAAATTAGTTGCTTGTATTTTTGTTTCTAATGAGAGAAGCCAATAAGGAAGTGTTATAGGAGCTCGGAGGACTTTGCCTTCTGGAGGGTACAGATTCTTCCAGAAGGTTCTCAGAACTTTTTAGTCTCAAAAAGCAGAACCAGGATACTCATGGAATATCACATGTTGCAGAAGAAAGGACTGTTACGCATGTTACTTTTGCGTATCTTGTTGGATAACAGGCACTTTGATTTTAAATAAAATCTTTTTCCACCTTGGCTTTTTTTCCCCCCATCACTTTTACAGGGGACAGATGTGTTCTGCTTCTCTGCTAATTCAGATTTGATATACAACACACTTGACCAGGGACATTGACAATACAAGAAAATTGACAACTTGGCTAAGTATTTGCTAATTTTGCGTCTTCATTCTTCAAACAACCAATCCTTGGAGGTTATTTTCTCTTTCTATCTCACTTTCTTCTGCAGTTTTTCTTTTTGTTGTTATTGTTCCCCTTTTTTCCCAGTACTGTTTTGATACACTGAGCATGCAATCTCTACGGAAAGTCAAAGGCTTTCACATCCTATTCTTGCTTACTCTCTTCCCCTTCCTTATTCTCCCAGGCTTTTGGAATTCAAGCTATCTTCATGATTCCTTGCATAAAAGGAGGAAGACGTGGTCCCCTAGTCTTCTGTTCTTCCAAAAGTTCAGTTGCTATGCAGCGGATCTCTCCTCTGGCCTCTTTCTCTTGTTGTATGACCATATGTAATGTCTTCTCACTTTCAACTGCAACGTCTTGAAAAAAAAATGAAAGGTACGAGGGGGTTAGCAGTGATATTGTGTACTGCATTTCTCATCAAGTTTTAGATATGCGATATGTGAAAGATAAGTTGGCAGTGGAGCAACACTGAGGACCTCAACCATAATATTGATAAATCACCTCTATGGAAATTCTCCTTTTTAGAGGACCAAAATCTAAATCAGGACACAGCAGTAGATACTGCAAACCTGCATACTCAGTCCTAATCCAGATGGTCCTGTTTGCACTGGTCAGCATCAGTTATAGAAGATGTGGAAGACCTCTTGGCCTCGCAAGCTTTAGCTTTCAGTATCAGCAAGTTCAGTTAACAAAAGTCAAACTTACTAAACCAGCACAGTGAAAAAATCTTGATCACGTGAAGCAGCCAACTAAGCAATTACAGATCGAAAACTGGATAGGCAGCTATTCCAGTGCCATCATCTAAGCATGTTGGTCAATTAATTAATAGTGAATAGTAGATAGGCCACAAATAACTAAGCAGGCTAGTTACTTTCTAGTAAATAGGTTTAATGTTTTCTATTTCTTCTCTGGAATACTCACATTCTGCAAGGCATGTATCTTTTACAATACCAATGAGATTCAGTTTTCACTTTGGGGGCCAGCATACTTCTTACATCAGAAGAGCATATTAAAAAACCAGCAGCTTCTTAAAGCAAAATGTAAAACTAAGAAATGATCTATAAAGGGTATTGTGATTGACTTATGTGGGTGCTTGGTAGAGACATTAATGAAAAAATATATCATGTCCTGCATGCTGCCTGCTGAAGTTATAAAACATGGCATCTATTCCCACAAAACCCACACCCCCATAAGAGCTGTGACATTAAAAAGCAAAATACCTTGTCTGGTGGCTTCATTTTTTTTGATAGCTTTCTGTTTCACTTCTTATAGTACGCTCTCCTGCAGGTCCAGAGAGGTGCTTTCCCTTCCGGAACAGGTGTGCTCTTTTTCTTGATCACCTTTTTGAATGCTTTCTGTAATACCTGCCCTCCCCTCATTACACAGGAGATTGTTCTTTGGTGCTGTTCAATAACATGGTAGGCTCTGCAAATGCAAAAAACTTCACAACCTATTCCAGATCATTTAGGAAGAAGCAGATGTATCACCCTACCACAGAAATTAATTTGTTTTCCAAACTTAGAAAGACAGGGCTTAGTATTTGGTCCCATCACTCCTTGTTGCTGTGACCAACTTCTGAATGATACCTGATGAATGCTTGGAATAATGAAAACGAGAAGTTGTGAGTGTTTCTTAACATTCCTCCAAGATGCGAGAGCCAGTGCATCTTCTCGCTGGTTGAGGATTTTAGTAAAACCAGCTTATATAGTCATTACTGACATGTAAATAGGTCTTCTGGTCAAAAGGAAGCAAACTCACCTACAAATACTGATAATACAGGTTGCAGAACCCAGCTAACTAATTAGAATGAATTCATTAAGCCCCAAGGGGAAACCATTTGCCTCCTCCTGGCTCAGGACGGACCTGTGGCTGTAAATCAACCAGACGGAAAAAGAGTCATATCATCCTGGAACTACTACTATAGCACAGGCAAGTGAACTGGGGCAGAATCTGAACAAAAGCTAAAGTCTGGGACTACAGCTTCATATCCCTAAGCTCTTCTGGGAAAATAGTCCTTTTTGTGCAGCAGGGAAAGAAAGAATTATAGTTCTCATAAAAACAAATACAGACTGCTGCAAATCTAATTCACCCATTGCACCCAAGAGAAAAAGTTCAGAGATCAGGATTTGATAAGCTGCTGTATATATATTCAAATATTTAATTCTTTTTTTCTTCCTGTAGAATGGGACTTGTGACTGTGTATCAGGGCATTTTCTTCTGTACACACAGAACCATACTACTTGACTAGGTTGCTTGGAAGTTGTCTTTATCTTATAACAAAAATGCGGTAAGGTTGCATGAAAGAGAATGACTTATAAGCTGGTCTTTTACCTGCCATCTCAGGCACCAAGTTCTGCCACTGCTCCAACAGAGGGGCTCTCATCAATCTGTGTTACAAAGCGAAGCAGACAAACAACCCACTGAATGAGACTAAATCACAACTTGCCTTTGGATCAATCAGCAATGCCCATTAGTGAGCCTGAGGCCTGCAGAGAAAAGCTGCTCACTCCAGAAAGGATACTTCTGTTTATGGCTAAACTGCTCAGTGGAACGGAGCCAGGGAGCGAGCCCAGGCACCACACTGCTGATCATCCACATTAATTAACTGATAGCCTTCTCCCTGGGATAGCCAATTAGCACTCTCTGAGGCATAGCTTACAGGACAGCCTGCTCCAGGGACCATTCTCGCTAGCTAGTTAAGAAATTATCACCTGGTTTTTGGGGGGTAAGAATGAGATTTTTGCTGAACAGATACCAGTCAGCTCATGCCACTTCATTTCAGAGCCCACAAACAATCCCTAACCATGTTCAGTTAGCGATCTAACTCAGCCTCTGTATCACTAGCCCTCTCAAAAATCTTCCTTTAAACAATCTCTACCTTACCCTATCTTAAGTCCATCAGCCAAGAATGGCCTTGACTGCTTTCCAATACCTATACACTGTTTCATCATACACAGGACCTAACTGCTTTCCCTAAATCCTTAAAAAGCTCATATGCTCTGCTAGTTTGTCAGAGTTCTTAAGGCAGCTGAAAATAGGACAGAAGAAAATTCAAGCTTCAAAGTTGTAAATAATGCTTGATAGCAAGAAATGTTGACCGGAGGATTTCCACAAACCTGTTATATACTGTTAGCATGAAAGTTGCAGAAATATCAAACAGTACTAAGTTTTCTGGAGTACGTATCAATTTTCAGACTCAGAAATATCTTCATAACTATAGTATATATGATCTTTTCCTGAGTGGATTTGCTTCAGAAATAAGATAAGTTGTTTTCAATTTTTTTTAGAAGAAACTTCCTGCCCTCTGAATTAACCCCCAGATCAAAATCCTGGAAAACTTAACCTCAAAAAGCATACAGATTCTGAATCCTCTGGCTGTTGCCTGCTTCTGTCAGGGAGTAAGAACATTTCTTTGCTCAGTGTATCTGATGTATCTGATGTAGTAGAAACTTGATTACAAGAAGCTCCTGGGTCACTTCAAGATGATTATAGGAACGATAAGAAACATTCTGAAATGCTTTCTGCCCTCCGCTCCAAATCAGCTCAGAGGATCTCCACACCACTCAGGTTTGGTGACTCACAAAGCTCAGAAGTTTTCTGGCATATTACTCACTGCTATGATGCAAACATTGCTCTCATCCCCAACCACTGCAGAAGAGATCAATATCCAGAGGTAACAAGGTAATTTTTCATTGCGACAGAGCTCAGTAACATGGAATCTGGATATTTTCTTAGTGTAATTTTTATTCCCCATCATATGGTAGCCTTTGAACAGTGGAGGTCAAAAGCACCATCACAAAATAAAGCACCAGTTTAGCATAGGATAATTAGTTATGGGAGGTACCTATTTCCCTCCACTGACCTTGGAAAGTGCCTACAAAGTAGCAAGGATAATAAACTAATACACTTATATCAAAGAGTAAAATTACAAACCCATCTATCTACATTTTCATGAACTTAAATATTGCAATAACTAGCAGATACCTTGCTTTGTTAATAACAAACACAAAGTTTCGTCTAACATAGCTTATTTTCTCATCATTGAAACTGAAAAAGAACTAAATGGTAAGGATGTGATATTTTGTGGAAAGTGTCAGCTTTCTACCAGCAAGCACAGTCTGATTAACTTAGAATCCCATTACTAAGTTTGAAATTAATTTACAGAAATGTAAACAAAACAAAGAACAACTAAATCACCATGCTTCATATACATCTCAGTTAAAAGAGCTAGACTATCACACACAAAGAAAAGACAAGTAAAAGCCAGGTAACCTGGAAATGACTCTTCAGTAGAAACACTTAAGATGTTCCTGTATCATTACCTATATATACCCTAAAGAGATTCTCAATAGAAAATGGTAGCCTACTATATCTATGTACCAGTGATCCTCAGTGAAGTGATCCCTATTACACCCAGATTCTGTCAGAAAGGATGGAAGCAAGACCACCACTGCATCCAAATCTATGAACTTGTAGAAAGATCTACAGAGTCTGGAATCACCAATACAAAATGGTGTACAGAAAATGATCAATAGAGTGTAAACTACGTAAGCAGCAAGTTATGACATTCTGGAGGATTTTAACTGTAGCAAGAAAAGGAATCACCATGCACCATGTCATCATCAGGTGGCATTCAGCTATCTCTACACTTCTGGTAATGTCCCAGAGCACATCCCCTCTGGTGTCCGTGGGCTCATGGAGGCCCCCAGACAACGCTGCAGGGAGGCCCTGCATGACCACCCCAGGGCCATGTCTGACCCCCGCTCCCCCACCGCGCCTGATCCTGACATCCACATGTGGGCCGACATCCCAGCCCAGCCCAGCCTCAGCCTGTCCCTGTCCTCAGGGAGGTGCCTGATGTCCAGGGTTGGGGCTGCCCTGGTCCCCCCGGCTGCCCTGCTCGTGGCCGGGGCTGTGGGACAGGTCTACGCTGCCAGGTCCTGCCCGGCCGCCCTGGGGACCCCTCAGCACCCCAGCCTTGCGGGACCCTGACACTTCTGGACTCTTGCTAAATCTTGTTTTTCTTCTGTCTATTCTCAAAATCCATTCTTTCCTTTTCATCACTGATGGCAAATCATTGCTTTAAATCTGCAAAGTGACTCCATAAAACAGACCATGGATCTCTGTGGCGTGCGTCACACGTCAGCTTAGTTCAGCTTTGAAATACTACGATTTTAAATAACAGTGCTTGAGACTTCCGTCGGTACCTTATACAAAAGTTGAGTCATTCCTGGCTCAGGCGCTGCCAGTAGTACGGAAAGACGCTGCAGCCGCAATTGAGGGTGTCGCCTGCACCCACACCGCCCCACCTGCGAGGCACGTCTGACTGTTGAAGCGCTGCGGCACAGTCAACGCGGCGTCAGGCTCCCCCTGCGCCATTTCTGCCGTACCATGAGACGAAGCAAAGAATTCCTGACGGAAGCGAGTCACAGGCCGAGATGTACGTAAGCACCAACTTAACAGCTACCCAGATGCGTGACCTCAGCCTGCGCTGACATACCCGGGTAGTGCAGCTACTGACAGCACCGCACCTGTGATACCATGGATTTCAACAGATATCCCTCTGGATAAAACCTGGGATTGAACAGTTCAGCTGTAAAGGATAAACCAGCTTCCGCTGGGTAAGCCAGGATGTACGAGACCTCTGAAATCATGCCTTCGCGCTGCAGTGCAGACAATGAGAGCCACCCTGTTGATGCAGGACAGCAGGGAGAGTCCGGTTTGCTTGCTTTTTACCTGATCAAATGTAAATAAAATTAAAAACACTCATAATAGAAGGATATTGCTAATTTTTCTTCTACTGGAGTGGATAGAAACACTGATCAGGAAGTCACTGTGCTAAGTACTGTGCAGACAATAAGGCGATCTCTGCTCTGAGGAATTTAGAGTACTAATGTAGTAATGTCTACAGAGTGAGCAAGAGAAGAAGTAGCAGGCTTTAATTTACAGCTGATGTCAAAGTTAGAAAGCAATCAAAAAATCTGGGTATCGCAGAATGTGAACTTGCTGAAAACCAGAGCAAAACCACTGGAAAGTAACAAGATGGTAACAGAAGACGTTATCACGGCAAATACCTAGATTATTCTTGCCCATATTTTGTATCAACTTTTAGAGTATTTTTTTTTAAAGTTATGGATAGTAATAAAGTAAAACACAGTAATAAGAGCAGGCTGCCAAATAGTATTTACAACACAAATGAAAGGGGTACACATTAAAATTTAAACCTTTCATCTGCTGCTTTTATGGTAGTATTGTGAGAAAGACAGAAATGGAATACTTTTGGCACCAATTAAAACTCCCCATTGAGATCCAAGTAGTTAGAATTTCATATAAAGTATTGTTACAGCAAGACAGTAATCAAGATGAGTTTTGGTATAACTGAGACAAAAAGGACGGGTAGTTAAACATACGTGTTTGTCATTGCAGATAGCTCAGGAGATTTTTAAGGTGGTTTAATGCATGTATATACCTTATGATACCAGGGTAAAAATCATTCTGAGGGCAGAAATGCTCCTGCCTTTTCTGGAATACTAGGATACAATGTAATGAGCAGAAAAATAGAGGAAGAAGCAAAAAAGAATCTCCATTTTTTTCAAGCAGCTCTTCTTAAAAAATATTCTAAGAACTAGGTTTGAGAGGAAAAGTGTAGCTGTTAGGTATCATTGTTCACACGTCCTAATAAATTGCTGGTACTTAATTGTTTTTAAATACCTCCTTTATGTTAGCAATTTTATGGCTCCTCTATGTTGGTTTAAGAACATTCAGCAAACTGTTAAAAAATGAGATAGCATGAAAACCAAAAATTACAGTCAAATAAACTAAAAAAGGACAATATTATAAAAACATATAGTTGAAAAATATAATTTCCAGACTGACAGTGTCCATGTGAGTTCGTAACAGTGTCAGGTTTGAGATACTCTCTGAGTCTGAAGTGTGCATCTATAGCCATAGCAATAAATTAAATATGTCCAAGAACATTCCTGGGCATCAAGGCAAAATTATATGAAATGTTCTGCATCTATATTAGTAAACTCTGACTCTGCAAAGCCAAGGGAGAGCATGGCTGTGGGGAATGGCCTCTAAAACATCCTAACTCCAGATCTGTGTCTGGGAATTGTTGGGGAGAATGGCAGTTGGTATATGCCAAAAGTGTACCCAAGTCCTTCTTAATGTGTGCTCTAGTGCCTGGAGACACTTTCTGAACACTGTTTAATTTACGGATATAGACATAGCTGGGGAGTTCATTGTCCTAAAGTCACAACTAATTTGGTAATATACGATAAGCCAGAGAGGCTGTCAGTTGCTTGCTTATTATTGCAGCTGGTACAAATCCGTCAGGAATAACAGAAGCTTACATGGAATTTAAGAGGTAATATCCTGGGTGGTCCTGATGGAAAGGCATGCAATAATGGCTTTGCAAAACACATGTGAAATCAGAATCCTAATCAAAACCACCCTTAAAGTCTTCTGGTTCTAGTGGTGTGGTAAGGTGTCTTGGTCTGTTAAGAACCACCAAGACAATTTCACATCTGCCAGGCTGATCTGTGCCATTTTATGTGTTCTCCTGAGAGACAACATACCATAAGAGATTACTCTAGAAATAAAGTGCACAATGACAAACACCGTTTAATATATAATAGAAATATTATTTTGAAATACCAAGAGAAAATAAATATATTTTTACGCTTCTGAGTTTGAGGTCAATTCTGGTAATACTGATTATGAAACATATGAAAAAGTTGTTCATGACAACATGATTCACCTCTGTGTTCTTTATCTCAACGAATAAGACAAGCTTGAAATGTCCAAATGTTGCCAGAAAATTATTTGGTTTTCACTTAACACATAAATTTTGTAGATCATGAATAATGGCATTCTAAAAGTATGTACTATTCCTTTGTTTAAGGTAGGGCTTGTGGGCAGAACTGAAGAACAGGAGTGTTGCTTCACCTATTGCACTGCTTAGAGAAAAAAAAAAAAAGAAAGAAAAAAAAAAGTGAATGCTCCTTGCTAGTTCTTCACACCCACAAATGCCTTAGTATTGGTTACAATGATAGTCCCTGGATATGTCAAGCAACAGTAGTCAAAATATTTGAAAAGTAAACTTCCACTGTTTGTTACCTCATGAGATTCTGGGTTTTAATCATAAAGACTGAGTAGGTTTTTTTTTATTTCAAAGGCATGTCTGTTCCAACTTCACTAACAAACTCTGGCAGAAATAAATGTTGCAAATCCACGTGTTCCTGCATCTGGAACTGGCTACTGAGTGCTTAGTTACATTACACTAAATGCTTAGCTACAAAGAGAATTAATTTCTCTCCATACACACATTTCTGTGTTGTAATATCTAGTTCTATGTGGTCTTACATCCTTCTAGAATGACAGAAGTCACAAGGGTATTTCAACACATAAATCACAATCCATTGCATGTTTGATCTTCTATTTATGTGGTATTTTTAGGTGAGCTTTCTGGAGTTTAGAAAGCATTTACATCACAGCTTTACAATACTTCTGATATGGATGTTTGGCTATGGCAGAATGAAAGAATGAGTACCACTTTTTCTGATAAGCATTTTCCTAGGGTCCCTTCTCCCTTTGTATAGAAAGATGGAGTTTCTATGACTGCCAGCCAAATCAGAGCGTTTTTAAGCACTTCATAAGGCTTTTCAGAAGGGTTTACTCTTCTTGATGAATGTTTTTTGGATGTTTTTTGCAAAAAATCAAAATGTTTGCGAAGTTTGGAATGATTGCAATGTTTTTTGCAATCTTTTGAGATCCTTGTGTACAGGGAAAGAGCTCTAGTTCTAGTCTTGTTCAATGACTGAAGTAGATCTCCATTCTACACTTACCATGAAAAGAAGAAGGTTATTCTGGAAAAGTGGGATACCAATCCAGTTTAAATTTCCTGCATAGGTTGTGTGGCATGGCATCAGATGAATATAGCTGATGAGTAGATGTTCTGCAACTTTGTATTTAATAGCAATCGCACAGCCTGATTTTACAAGCTTTCTTAACAGTGGGCTAAAGAAGTAAAAACATCACCTGTAGAAAGTATCCACAAGTTCTAGAGATGACGATCATGTTAATTACAGGAGTGCTATGAATCCCTAGATACAAACCAGCACAAACACAAGCTCAGAAAAGCATGGCCCAAGCACAAATTAGCAGTGATTGTGTTAGACAAACTGTTTGTAAAATGGACAATCTCTTCCAAAAGGTAGGTTCAAGAACTAGAAAGGGCAGCAAAAATGGAAGAACTTATGAAATGTGCTTGCCTTTTGCTTCCTACTTTTTGTGAAAGTTGATCTGGGGGCTTTTTAAAAAGACTTATTTTTGTGAGTAGCCAGTATTTAAACTGGAAAACTAATGGCAGATGAATTGTAATTGTCACTAGTACATAATATGAGCTCTCATTTCTGGCCTGATGGGAGTTTGTGTTGTATTGTGGAACTCTGTGGGTCTGTCAACGATTTCTAATGGATCAGCAGGGCTATTGTCAATAGGCTTATACTTGCTACACACAAGCCTACACCTCCACCAGGAAAAAAATGTAAGAGCACAAATAATGAAGTAGTTTAAAAAACATTAATTATCAGAATCAGTTTTCTGATGTGCAGACTTGGAATTTATCATATCTGTTTTGTAGTATTCTGTGTAATATTCTCCGTAATATTCTGTAAATTTCTCTCATGAACATTCCTATGAAACTCATTCATTAGCATATTAGGGAAATGCAAACAGCTGAAGCAAGCTGAGTTCTGTAGTCTGTGGAAATATTTGGAGTAGTTACCTGGCATTAATAACATGTACCATGGTAGCAAAAATAACCAACTGTCTAACACCAGAAATGACAAAAAAAGACAGAAAAAAAATTCCATACTCTTTTTTTTTAAAAAAAAAACAACCCACAAACCCTTTTGTAGAATCAACAACACATTCTAAACCTACTCAATAGGGCAAGATTTGTGGTAATGAATAACAGCTTTTACTAGACCAGATTGACACATTTGGGAGATGCAAGCATTTGGGCACAAAGGCCTTTCTTCAGGTCTAAAATAGCAACAGCAGCCTTTAAAGATGAATACAAACTGGGAATATGCAAGCTGCGTATCTCAAGTTGCATATCTCAGTCCATCTGAGAGAAAAAGTAGTTGGTATTTGTGAAAGAGGGGAACTGCAAAGGGAAAAGGTGATAAATATAAGCTGATTTTAATAAAAATGCAAGAGTGGCTGCACTGGGTCATAGCAGAGTTCTAGAGCAGAGATGTGTTTAAATCAGTATCCTATCTTAAACAATGGCCCATACAAAAAGAAAGTTCCTATGATTGCACAGTTGTTCATGGTCTGTTGTCACATACCACCTTAGATGACAGCGATGTTTTACATGCAATAAACATACTAATTTAAAATTCTACTAGATTGATGATACCTCACATAACAAACCTAATTACAAGTCCATTGTGATTACAGTTCAAGTTTACAAGTTCAAGAAGGTAATTTCCAAGGCTAAAGTGCAACATAACTCTAGCAGTTTAACCAATAAATACTAACCAACTTCCAATGGAATTTTGCAATATTAAAGTCTCATACCTTGGTCTTATTTGACCAAGGGTATTTTATCCTTAATCAAGAAATATATTATTAATACCACCATTCAGAATATAAATAAATGTTTGGATTCTGACATACTCAGAATAGTTAGGAAAACAATACAGTAAAAAAAGAACATAGAATTGCCGTGCACTAACATTCTCGATCCTTGTTAGAAGAGCAGCAGAACCACCTAGTGGAATTTTCATTTATTACAATAACTCTAAAATGCCATCTTGTAGGCAGTATAGCAATATATGCTGCTTTATGGGAAAGTTAATACGTGATATCACCACCGAACCATGGAAGTTAGGGCTGGGGAGACTCCTACTAGATTTCGGACCTGTCTGCCTGTCATGCAGGGCTATTAGTCTATTCTACACTGTTTTTCACCTACTTTAAATGTATCAAAGGATGATGTTTACACTGCTCGTCCTGCGAGACAGTTTTCTGACTTTTCATATGTCATGAACAATTTTGTCCTTTAATTAATTTAAAAGTGCCTTTTTAATGTAATCTTATTTTTTTAAAAATTTGAATACATTGCTCTGACACTTTTCTGGTTTTACACTTCAAACCTATAAATTTCTGTCATGTCCCTTCTGTACTCCATAGCAGTATTGGTAACTATTAAATTCTTTTACTGGTATCTTCTAAATTGGTTTTGTCAGCTATCTGGTGACCTTTCTGTTTCTTCTCTTAACTCCCAGAAGCACATCTTAGTATCCTTCTGGTGATGTGTGCAAAACTGTACAAAAATGATGCACAGAAATGTCAAGGACAATTTAAAACAGGTTTTGATAACATGTCTTTTTATAACTGTAACAACATATTCAAACTTTTTTGTATATTAAACTAATCTCAGGAATATGAGCAGGAGTTGGTGATTCCACACGTATGGCTCCTCTGTTTTCAGTGAGTAGGAAAGCATAACCAAATTTCATTCCTTCTTTGCCATAGATGTACACATTTTCTAAGAGACCACTAGAAAAATGTTTGTAAAAGTTTTCTAGGTCTCAAATGTAAAGCAGATATATTAGTTGAACCTGGCAGATGTATAGAGCTATACTTTCAGCAAGTGCTTGGTTTAACTGCCAAACACAGAATTAATTTCTATTATCTTGCAATTAAGTTTACAAAGTATCATCCAATATAAAACTTACTCTTAGGAAATGCACATAGGTTCAAATCTGTAGGCATAGCTGTGAAGAGCACAGCCCTTAGAAAACCAGGATGTGCTACTTCAATGGGACTTATCTTGCCTGAATAAGAAACACAGGTCCTGGATAGGACACAGGAATTTAAAAAGAGAATCTGAAAATCTGCTTTATATGGGATTATATTTTTCACAAAAATGATATGTCAGAAAAATGAGACTAAAGATGAAGTACTATTTACTTTGGCCACTCTTTGAATACATAACTAACAGTGTGGGTTTAAAAAGATACGGCAAAAGTTGTTCTGTTTTGTGATACAACTGCCATAGAAGTAAATGAGGCATATAGTTGCAGGACTGAAAAAAACCCAGATGTATGATATATGACTTTCCTAAGGAGTAGGCAGAATTTAGCAGTCTGGTACATCCAGTGGTTGTTAATGATAAAATGTGTTGGTACACGATGGTGAGCTACAATAACACTCAGAACACACCAAGACTTCCCAATATGTTTCCACAAATGAGACACAGGTTTCTACAGGAAACAGTATTCATCTCAGAAGTTTTGATACTGGGACTATTTTTTTTCTTTCTTTCTCCCTGCCACCCCTCCCTCCCCCCCATTCTATTTTGTCATGTATGAAGCCACATTCAGGTTTAGAGTGCTATTCATCTTATGGAATGTAATATATCCACAATAGAGACCTCAGCACTCACATAAGGGGCCCTTTAAGTTAGCAGAGAGAAATAGGCACCTTTAAGGCATGACTCATCTGATGTAATATAAGCATTTGCTTTAGGACAGGATGAATCATATCAAAGAAAATACTGCATATCTTCAATGATTATAGCAAGAATCTAGACATGTATCTCCTATGACTATGTCTGAGTCGTAAATATGAATTTCACTGACAGAGCCAGGAACTGAAATTTTGTCCCTTTATAGGTCCCTCTTTTACTAAAGTAGAATGCGATCTAGCATGTTCAATACAGGTCAAAATAAACACTAATGAGTTCTTTCCAATTGTCTGAAATTTCAAGTGATCACCTAGCTACATGAAATAGATTTTCAAGATGATACTTTTATATTTTTAAATGTAATTTTTAAAATTGTGTACCTTTTAAAATATTTAAATTTTGAAAAATAAATTTAAGAAAGAAAGTTGAATTTTCTTTGCAAAACTGTGACACTGTTATGAAAAATAGTTTCTTAAGCCAATTTGTTCCTTTGCTTTAGCAGAAATAAAATAATCTGGAAAGATTCCAGTATATCCATGATTGAGCACTGTAGCACCAATCGTTGCAAGGAACTTAAAAATTAACACATGTATATGAAAAGCATAGGCTTTTCCAACAATGCTATGTCTTGCTACACTTCAACCTGCTTAATGACTGGAACAAGTAAAAAGACTAATTAATATAATTAGTCTTTATAATTCATCTTCACAGATGAAAGACATAATTATGAATTGTGCCCAACATTGCCCCTTTTTTTGGCAAAATTTAGTAATGATGTGCCTTAAAACCCTTTTTGGAAACTTGAAGCATTTTTTGGAATGGCTGGTTAGATGATGCACTCTAAAATACTGAACAATGTCACTGAGGTTCCTTCTGTTTAACCATGAGAAGAGAGAGACTGGTTGGGTCAAAACACTCTGAGAATGTCATTGGGCTTGCTTTTTATTGCTCATGCTGTAATACCATATGAAGCCTGGCAAAGGAAAAGTCTTAAAAAATAAAAGACAGGGGAGGGAGGACATCAGTAAGTTAAACATAACACAAGATTTCATAAGTATATATTAAATTATATTACCCTAGTCAACAACTGTGTAATGCTTCTTTTTTTATGTTACTATGTATACAACTTTCCTTAACACCTGTGCACCTCATGGTACCTTACTGCAACAGTCCCTTCAGTTCATACATTTAAAACGTTCTCAGAAGCCTCATGGCAAACAATGCACTGAACAAACATGCTGGGTTACTAAAATATCAGTAAATTTTATGAGGAGATATAGAAGATCTCCAGAACTTGACACACTCACATGCACACACACACACAATGACATATGTACCGCCAAGCCAAGTTTTCAGCTGCTTGCAAGATTTCTTTGGTGAAAACACTGAAGATACACAACCTCCAGATACGTCCCCAAATGTAGATTGTACTGACCAGTGGTTGTTCTTTATGCACCATTACAACTTCCTTTCAGCATGTCAGCTAAACAGGATTAGGAACTCAGGTGGGAAACTCACAGTGAGAACAAACAGAGCTCCAAAACATTTTCATGGAAACTGCCCTTGAGATAAAAAGGATGAAGGAGAAAACAAAATGAACAATAACAACTGATTCCACAGGGTATTTTTCAAAGCCAAGTGTCAGGTAGCTTCTGAAATAAATAAACCATGCTACATTCTTATTATTATTTTACTAGTTGCATGTAAAAACTGACCATGGGCATTATCAGTAACACTCATCTCTTTTACAATTCAGTAAAATTATTTGTTATACAGAGATATCTCCTTTACCACATCATCCTACGCTCACTTTGACAGATAACTGGGAAAAGTATTCTTTGGTTTGGGGTTGGTTTTTTTTTTTAATAATTTTGCCACTTTCAAGACATCAGTAGGACGTGACAGAGATTGAATCTGAGAACAGATATTCAGAATTACGTCTGTTGTGATTCTGATGACAGATTTCTGCAGTACCAGTAAACACATTTCTGACTCTCTTACTCATTTAAACTTACCTTGACATTTTCCCATGAGAAGATTTGTATTTCAGACTCTCTAAGTATATTTATTGTCTCGATAATTGCTACATGCACAGTCAAACCAAATAAGTGAGTTTCAGGACCAAATAAAATTCTTCACTGCTCTATTAATGGGTCTGTACTGAATTATAAGCAATATCTTCTTTGATTCTCAGAAGAAAAATACAATAGTTCATTGCATACTTACACAGAAAAAAATACTTATGAGAATAAAAACAAATGGAATGCTAAAATGCTGTTGCTTGTGGATTGTCAGCAATAAACACAAAATCTCAGCCATTTTGCTTAACAGCACCTCCTGCAAAACAGTGAGGGGGTTTTATCCTTGACTCATTGGAATAATCTGTGTTAAATCCCTGGGGAAATGCAGAGAAGATAGCAGCCAGTTTGCTTCTCTTCCTTATCTGAATTCCAGAGACTGTGAGAAATCTTATGGTGAAAAGCTGAAGTACATTATATCAAAATCCCTAGGAAAATATCTTACCCACAACCTTAGCTTAAATGAAACATCTTCAAAGAATGTTTTTTAAACTCTTTCGCACATCAAGGTATTCTTCACACAAATCTTCTCACCTGAAACATTATCCAATGTTTTATTTCTTCTATAATATATAAGACGTGGTCATCTTTCACATTTTCTGTAAATCAACGTTTTGATATCCTGTAACTGTTTATTAATAACAGTAGTAAAAATACCTAAACTATAATTTTAGATCATATTTTAGAGTGTTCTAGGAGCTCTCTATCAATCCATGAAGATGATTCCCTGCCGCGAAAAGCTAGCAAGCTAATTTGAAGACTAAAGGAAAATAGAGAAAACCTAATTGTGAAAATAATTTTGAATATTTGAAACTCTCTATATAGCTGTGTAGTCATTTGCTTACATTTTAGATAGACCTAAAGTAAGGACTTTAACTTAATCTTTTTCTGTTTTATATGATACCTATATACTCTGTGTATGTTACTTCATTCTATATTTCTAGTCTTTCTTGCTAAGCCCATTAGCATCTAATGGCAGTTGTTTCCCCCTCTTGACATCTCATCCTTGCATATAACTCCCTCCTTTACTACTAAATCTCCTCAGTACTTAGTTTCCTCTTTCCCACGCTTCGGTTCTAGTGAATTTCCAAAGCCAACCACTCCATATGCTTAGAGGCATATTAAACTTCTGTCATTTTTTTTTCTCTCACATTAAGTCACATCTCATGCTTCTGCTTCCCAGGGAGCCACAAATTAACAAAAAAACTGCTCACAGATAACCCAAGATAATGAACTTTTTCTGTGGATGTCATGTACTAGTGCTACTGTATACTTTGCTATTAAAAGCAGGTAAGAAGAATTATTTCTGCTTGCAAATTGCTGCTCAGCTTCAACAAAAGAAGCAGCGTAGGTCTATCACTACTCTTCAATAATGTAAATTTATGAACTAGCCCGGTGTTTTGCCATCCATCCCCCTTGGCTATGGCTTTGATGCTTATCTATTGCTTACATAAATCTTACATAAATTTAACTCCTAAGTCAGGAAGCACAAACTACCTTGCGTTTGGTTACGTTCACACAGTAGAACCATATTGCATGTGGGAACACAAATGTTTAAAATACTTAGCTCTGCATAATGCTTCTTTTGCTTTATGTGTGCATGTGAGTGCATATGCATTTCTTTGTTGTTTACTGGAGGGGTAAGTATTTTAAAGGAAGACATTATGACTGTGTTTTCCATCTTCAAGTAGATCATGCATGTAGAAGAGTGGATGATGAAAAAAACTTTTTTCATGGTAGAGACTGACAGACAGTCATTAGCAGCTCACCTGCAACTACCCAATATGTTTATTATTGAATTTGTTGTTTTAAATGGTAGCATGGAGTCTAGACCCTGAGAAAATCAGGATGGCCAGGAGCTTGGGCTGACTCCTCCTGAATGATAAAAATTGCTATTTGGAAAACTGATGTATGTCCTTTCCTGATGGATGCATTCATGTAACCCAACTGGCTCAGACAGGTTCTGATCCAGCTTTCAATACCTGAACAAAAGTATAAGTACGGTCTAACTATACTTTTTCCAGTAACTTCTGTCATTACTGCATCTGAATCAGGTGTTTAATTCATTGATGAAAAAACACAGATAAAAACACTGTAAGAAATTTTGAAACTGACTTTCTGTTTTGAACCCCATAAAACTAGAAAGATCTCTCATTTTCTGTTAACACAGTAACAGATTTGCAACAGCTATATTGTAATTCATTATCTGAATACCATTTTGAATATCGTTGCACATAGAAACATGCTAAACTGCGTTTTCTCAAATTCTTTTTCAGATTATGGCAGTGAATTCAAATCCATACAACATACTACTTTTGGATGAATACTGCATTTTTAAGATCTCTCCACGATATGAAGAACATTCTTTAAAAAAAGCAATGAATAAGAAAAAGTACAAACTGAGGCAGCAATATAAATCATGAGTTAAATGTACATAATCTTGCAATGACTTGATCATTATGAAAGGGATCACAAATACCTGCCAATAACTATTTGAAGGGTGTAAACATTGGGGCTGCCAATGTGTTATTTACATCTGTAGAAAACTGATAACTGGAGGTAATGGTATGTAATTTTGAAATAATACAGACTGAATATGAAAGGTTTCTCAGCACCACCAGCTATTGGAATTTTGAATTGCCCTTTATGGAAAGTGACTGAAACCTTATTCCTCTGAAAGTTAAAAACAATGAAGGACAAAATCCTTGAAGATGACTTTAAGGACTCAAGCCCTGTTGGCTGTAGGCTGCAACAGAACCTTTCATAGTTAAGTGAATACTTCCCTTCCCCTCATCTTTATTGTGTTAAAAAATTCTGACCTTACTTCTATTAATAATCTCAGTTTAATACTTTTCACTCTTTTTTGAAATCCAGGACTGTGTCTGTATGATACAAATGCAGTGGATTGCAGGGATATCCAAGCTAGTTCTGAAAAATGTAAGAAGGGAGAATCGGGCAGAAGAGCCAGGATAATGCTGCTGTCCTATTTCTGGCACATTAATCACTCTGATAGGTCTATATGGCACAGCACTGCATTTGCTCTTACACCTGAAAATGTTAACAAAATCTACTGTACAGGGAAAATGTTTCTAAAATGTTTCTGACCTTCAACATACTTACAGCTAAAATGACTGCCATTCAGTCCTCTTTACCTTTAACTATTAAAACCAGTTGTGAACAGAAGACAAGTGATGCTCGTCAAGATCTGATACACTCTTGGGAATTTTTATTGGAAATATCAACTCCTCACAATATCCTATGAAGCAATGAAGAAGCAGGAAAAAAGATTTTAAAGAGGAATGATTTCTCCTTTGCACACTGCTGAATGGGAGAGTCAGTTGAAAAACACAGTATTCTCTTAAAAGCATCAAAATAGTACTGCAGTCCTTGAAAACGTTATGTAATAAATTCTGCAGCTTTATTTCTTTGCAAACAGGGGATACTTCTTTATGATTTTTATCACTGCAAATTTCTTCAAAGTAAAGGCAGAAGTATTGCTTTACAATGTTAACATCACTGTGTTCGTTTGCTCTTATCTACCATGAACTTCAAGTATTTTACATTGACCTTCAACCAACATAATCTGTTTTAAAATGCCATAAACTAGAAATCTGAGAGGCAGGGTTTGGGGGCAGCAAATGCAAACATTTGAAACGAGCAATTTATTCCAGCAAAACTAGCACAAATATTGTCTAGAAAACAGAATTTAAATACTCATAATGGAATTATTTTAAGGAACTACCTTTCATTACAATCTACAGTTATTATTCTGATGAAGGATACTATCCTAAGACTGCATGTTCAGGAGGCCAAGTTCAAAATAGGATGTGTCTAAAATTTTTAAATTAATTTCAGATTAAAGGATCTGGAAAAGGACATTATTTTAAAATAGAAATCCAATTTTCTTGCTGGCTCACCAATACTGAAAAGGTTAAGCTGGTGAAATATAATTCTTGATCCAGGGCTCTTCTAAGCTACTGAAGGCAGAACAAGTTGTTGCCTAGGACAACAAAATATTTAGTGACTCTTTATTTTATCTGGTTTTGTAGAGAACTTCTGGGCTGGGAGAAGAGGTTATTTTCTAGCTTTTTTAAAGGGAATAAGAAGTCTTGGGTCGGGCTGCTTCTGCTGTACTCCCTGGAAAGGAGATCATATTCTGAAACTTGAAATATGAACCTTCTTATAGAATGCTACGATTTAGACAGAAAATCAGATGATAAGGCAATTTATTTGCTGCCTGAATGGAGGGAGATTTTGTTAGGATACTTCAGAGACAATACCCTCTCTGGCACTAGGCAGAGTAGGTTGCTTTAATAAAAAAATTATCTTGCATCATAAATCAATCATTTGTGCTACCTAGTGTGTTACAGGACAAGAAAATGATCCTGCAGGTGGAACACAATAGGTGCTAAAATTGCTCAGCTTTGATTATTAGTGCTAAAAATTGCTGCCAATCACTACCTGATTATAATTTGTTTTGAAGAGAGCGTGGGGTAGAGGGAAAGAAAAAAGAGAAAGAGAGAGGGGAAAAAAGCTCTGGTTTTAAGAATTCTAATATAAGAGCAAAGATTTACCTCAGAAAAGAGGTAAAAGTGATTGTTAAAAATCATATCATTTTGATATGACTAAAATCCTTACATTTAAAAATAAGTGCAGGAAATAGGAAACATTAAAAGAAATCTGCAAATTTCAATGGCTAGATTTACTGACCAAACATGTTTATTTTACTATAATTTTTAAGTCAGAAAACAGTATTTTTTTTATTATTGCCATAATATAAGGAAATCTAAATATAGAATTAGGGAAATGATTTCAAAGTACTTATATAACATCTTCTATTTAAATAACCTCTAGTGCAAAATGACATGAGATGGATTACAAAAGAATCATTATACTACCAAAAAATAAATGCCGTGAAAATGTCCACAGTGCAAATGCTTTTTCTTTCTTTCTTTACCATGTTGTATTGTAAACTGAATAAAGCACCGTATTTGAACTAAAAGAAGTGTTTTTGCTCCCACTTCTCCTGAGCCTAAGCACTGCCATGATCCAAGGTGGAAGTGGGAAGAGGTAAAACAGTGGATGGTTTGAAGAAATTGCCATAGTTTATGTTGTCTCCTGATCATTTGCAAGTAACAGTATAGAGGGAAGAGGATGATGTATTTAAAAAGTATTTTGCATTACCGTGAGGAACAGATGGAAGTTTGCACATCAAATCACTCAAAGGCTATGAAATCACTACCTATGCAAAATGTTATATGCAAAATGTTACATGCAGAAACTGTACATAACAGTTAAACATGTTATGAAGTTACAATACTGGCACATGGATCTGTTGAGGATAAAGAGGTTCCAATGAGATTTCTAGAAACAGCCACTGCAATATTACAACATAACAACAGTTTTGAAATGATCAGTAACATCCACAGTCATTTAGGAACTGAGTGACTGATGGAGCTGCTACCAGTATCTAAAGCAGAAAGAATAATTTCTAAACGCAAGATCTAATGGAGCAAATTTAGTGTATGATTGTAATTGGTAAATATTTCATTCTTGCAAAAGAAACAAAGATATGCATTATTAAAACCCTTTTGAGATCTCTGTGGGTGCCTGGATGAACGAAATCTACACAACTATTGTGTATGGAAAAAAATTTGCTATTTGTATAATATGTCATAACTTTTTTTTGTACATGCAGGGAACCTACTGATCCCATTTCAAAGGGAAATAAGAGTAATTTAGAGAGTTATCCTTTGTATTTACAACTGTAGCAGCAAACACATATTAATGCAATCTCATTTGCACCATTGCTCTACTAACGTAGGAGCAACTGAGTAAAGCCATATACATGTCTTACCTCATGATGAAATAATACATCATGATGATGAAAGCTATTCAGTTCCAGACCCATCTTCAGAGTATTTGATTTGAAATATATAAGCAACTATCCTGTTGCCAAAAAGTGCTTAATACTTGGTTGTATTATTTATGTTAATTAGGACAGTTTTGCAAACAGATGAGCCAGAGAATTTGAATGGATATTGAAAGTTTCTTTCATATTTCCTCAACCAGTCAAGGTTGTGCATTAACCACTTCAAAATTGTAGTTATTTAACATAAAAAAGCACCACAAATGTAGTAGAAAAGATTTTCTTAAATGTCTTAATGCATCCTATACATAGACTACTACTTTACTAATGAGTGAAAAGACCCAAAAGTTCAGCCTGCCTGGCAGAGATCTTTAAAGATTCCCATAAAACTTTCAAAGGCTAGAAATATCTGTTCCTCAGTACAACAGGCACATTTGTTTTTGCAGGATGTCAGAGAGTTTATCAAGCATTTTGTGCTACGTAAAGGCTTTGAAATACAAGACTTCTGGTTTTGCACCAGTACATCAACATGGTTGTGTCTACAGAAGTGGCATTCACATTTGATGTGTGATAGTCCATCATTTAGCTTGCTGGAAAATTCTTTACTTTCAATTATACACATTTATATATAAATACATACATACACACCTATGTGCATGTGCATGTTTATATATGCAGCTGTTTTAAAAGTATTGTTCACACAAATTAACTTCAAGCACTTTCTTAATCAAGTACACTAGCAATATGCTCCTAAATGTTTGGAAAGAGCGAACAAAGTCATACAAAGAATTTTCTAAACTCAACAACTATAGAAGTTATTTTTAATAACAAAATACCTAATAAGCTGAGATCCCACACCCTATTGCTAATGCAAACTCACAGTCTTGAAAGCTCTTCTGATTATCAAAATTGTTGGAGCCATTTAGAAAGCAATTACAGGAAGAGCTATGGGCATCTTTATCAGTCAGCAGTGTCTCTGGGAGATCAGAAAGGACTGTGGCTCTAAGCACTCAATTCTTTTCAGGGATCTGAAATCTAGCACAGGGCTCTGAGGTAGAGAGGAAAAGGAACAGGAATTGTAGATTTGCAGTCGCAATGTCTGAGAATATGTTATTGAGATGTAATGTTTCATTCCTCTTCAAAAACTGCCTCTGCAGAGTGGGACGCTTGGGAAATTAAGTAATAAAAAGAGAAGAAGAGTCGCAGAGTAATTTGTCAAACAGAATCTGAAGGACAGCCCTCCTAAGAAAAAGGTATCTTTTCATGCTATAGAGCATGGGAAATTAAGCTGTCAAGTGAGCACAGTACAAAATTGATCCGTTTGGTGTGTATTACCCAATCAAGCTGTGCAGTTGCTATCTGCTTTGCTGGAGTGGATGGGGAGGCTGTTAAGTGAGACACTAACCTGGTCAACGAATCTGAATGCAGTATGTGGTCCATTTTTAACTTCTTTAAGCAGAGACTGTAAGTTGTACTGAGATTGTAGGTGCATTAGTCAGCTAAGGCCTCATGAGAGCTGAGAGAGCTAAGTTCAATACAGTGGCTGCTATTACATAGAGCTATAGGCTCCAGCTAAATATGTATAAAGCCATTCTGACTTTGAAATTAGACATGTATAGCTGGCACTCTGTGTATTGGAGCTGTACAGAGAAGGACTAGAAAGATACAGAACGACTAGAAAGATAGAGAGCAAGGATTTCTGGAAGTATGGAATGGCTAAATGGACTAAGACTCTTCAGTTTGTAAATGAGATGACTGAAAGGAAAAATGATAGAATTGTGCAAAATGAACCATAGCACAGAAAAGATAAACAGAGAAGGAATTCAAGGATGAACCTGCTGAATTGCTAGCAATGATGTGTAACTTGTCCCTTGAAACCTTCTTGTTTTCTGACAACTGGAGGGCGACAAAACTGATGACAATTTTTGAAGAGAGTTCATGGAAGATGTGTGGAAATACTGGCCTCTAAGCCTGTCCCAGGCAAATTAGTAGGAATTCAATAATCCATACTAGTAGTGGACACACAGATAAATCAACCAGGAAGAGCTGAAGTGACTGCATGTAAAGGCACCTCGTATGAGCGTGTAAAGGCTCAAAAGCCTGTTGGGAGTCCTTCGAAACAGTCAAAAAGTATGTTGATGAGGTTGATAATCTGCTTCATCTACTTGTTTGCCTGGATTTCTAAAGTCTTTTGATGAAGCCACTCTTAAAAGGCTTTTGATAAAGCCACTTTTAAAAGGCTTTTAGGAAAAAAAAAACCAGTCATGGCATTAAGCCTTACGAAGTGGTCCTTCCATGGATGAACAGCTGGTCAAACCAGGAAACTGTAGGAGAAAAAGCAGTTTTCACAGTGGAAGAAGGTTCTTAGTGAATTTCTGAAGAGATCTGTGAATAGACCTCTGCTGTTCAATATATTTATAAATTCCATAGGAAAGAAGACTAGCAGTAAGATCACAAAACTTGATGATAATAACTCATTCAAAGTAAGAAAGACAAGGACCAGTTGGGAAGAACTTGCCCAACTTCAGAAGTCCCTGAGCTGAAAATTATTATTGACTAGAAGAATGCTATGTAGATAGTTCATAATATGCTTGTCCTATCCACATAGCCTTCCCTGGTCATCTGTTTAAGGCCATTTTTATAGACTGCACAGTGGGTTTGGTAGAGCCTCTGATCTGTTTCAGTATAGCCATTTTCATGCTCTTTGATTCCTGCAGGACAAAACCTAGTGGGCTGCAGTGAAATGATCATGTAGCAGCCTTTAATATAACTAAAGAATCACTATTTCACACAGTATACAATTAAATTAAATTGTGGAACTTGTTGTGGAGGGTCCAAAGTATTTAGTTATATAGTTATATAATGGAAGGCAGTCCATTGGTAGCTATTTTCTCTCTCTAATATCCTTGATCTGATCCTGAACAACCATCATTATACCCTAATGTAAACCAGGAATGCAATTTGTGAGTGACAGTATCAAGAACACCTCTCCAAAAGCTCAAAACCTGGACAGTAATTGAGTTTAAGAAACCATTTGGTAAATATTAATTTTACAGGAGACAAAGACCGAATCATCCATGTGAAAGATGGATGTACAAAAATAGAAGAAGCTCGCAGTGCAGGATGAACTAATTGAGAAGAAATGTAAACCAGGCCACTTACATGTAACCCTCCTCCCAGGAGTTCAGCTATCTGTGATTCAAGGCCTACTTTCAGTACAGCGCAGCTGCGCAACTGTTCTCAGTTTTCTTCTGAGAAAATTGCTAGGGCGTGAGAAGGAGCTGTGAGAGAGTGCACAGGCTGGAAGCATGAGAGATAAGAAAGGTAAAGTTGCAGGCATAAGTAAGATTGTCGAGACAGGGAAACTGGCACCTCAAGGATAACAACACTCACATGAAAAGGTATAAAATCCCAAGGGAAAAAAGGGAAATCAGAAGACAGCAACTCAGCAACATCATAGATCAGCCTGTTCCAGGGAGCCACAGAGGCCAGCCCTCCCCTACCTGAGTGATGACTACTTGCCCAGTAGACTTAGTGACTCATTTGGTGGGGGCTGATTTAATGCCTAGGTTCATTAGTCCTACAATGTATTGTGTGTGTTAGACGATAAATAACTTGCTTTGTGCTTTTAAGCTGTTTATATCTTGCCTGAAGAATCTCTTTGGTAAAAGTTCCCTGATGAGAGTGACTCCCCGAGGGGGAGGGTTATGTAAGTAATCCAGAATAACACACAAGAATAATATGATTAGTCATGTAGAAGAGCATTTATATTTTAAAGCACAGGTGCACACTTTAGATGGGTTAGGGGATTTCAGAACATAATGGACTTCTTTCCAGCAGATTATATATATTTCAGAAAAGTTCCACGTAGCTACAGCATTGAATAAATGATATCTGAATCTGGGTACAGAATCTGACCTCTCTAATGAGCCAAGAAACCTGGGAGACAACAACAGAAGTGCTGGGAAAGCCAATGCTGGGAGAAGACGTTCTGAATACTTACAATCCCAGAATAAGGGAATTAGAACAATGCTTCCCAGGAAGCACATACCTGAGAAAATGATGACACAAATGGGTCTGGGAAAATTCTTGATCTAAATGACAAATGAATTAGTGAAACAGAATCTAAATTTCAAAGTCTGGCTTGTTGACAAAGTACTGAGAGTGCTGGTGGGAGCTCACAAGAAACACAAATTAATAACTTTTAAAATGACTCTTCTGATTCAAATGCTGCTTGATTGTGCTCGAAGAAACACACACACTATATACGCATCCATAAAAGTCTGAAAGAAACTAGCATGTAAGTTAGACCAGGCATTACCTTGCTGGAATTATTTGCAATAAAATGCAGGAAGCTGCATATTAAATTTGTTTCTTAATGCCAACGAGGTAGCTGGAGGACCAGAGAAGCTGAGGGAACATGGCCTTTACCACTGGTGTCTCAGACCTTCTCCCTCACTCACATGCTTGGCATTCTCCTCACAGTTTTTTAAAAAATATGCTTGCCTAGATGGTAACTTCCAAGGATGGTAAAACAGTGCTGGAAATAGAGTGAGGACTGTTCTTTTTAGGAAGATCAGAAGATTCAAAGCTCTGAGCATTCCAGTGTCCTATGGGAGCAAGGGGTAACTCACAAAGGTTAACTAGAATCAGAACGATAGGATCACAGAATCATTTAGGTTGAAAAAGACCTTTAAGATCATCGAGTCCAACCATAAACCGAACACTGCCAAGTCCACCACTAAACTGTGTCCCTAAGCGCCATGTCTACATATCTTCTAAATACCTCCAGGATGGTGACTCCACCACTTCCCTGGGCAGCTTGTTCCAATACTTGACAACCCTTTCAGTAAAGAAATTTTTGCTAATATCCAATCTGAACCTCCCCTGGTGCAACTTGAGGCCATTTCCTCTCATCCTATCGCTTGTTACTTTGGAGAAGACACCAACACCCACCTCAGTACAACCTCCTTTCAGGTAGTTGTAGAGAGCGGTAAGGTCTCCTCTCAGCCTCCTTTACTCCAGACTAAACAACCCCAGTTCCCTCAGCTGCTCCTCACAGGACTTGTTCTCTGGACCCTTCACCAGCTTCGGTGCTCTTCTTTGGACGCGCTCCAGCACCTCAGTGTCTTTCTTGTAGTGAGAGTGCCAAAACTGAACACAGTAGTCGAGGTGCAGCCTCACCAGTGCCAAGTACAAAGGGACAATCACTTCCCTAGTCCTGCTGGTCACACTGTTTCTGATAGAAGCCAGGATGCTGTTGGCCTTCTTGCCCACCTGGGCACACTGACAATCATATTCAGCTAGCTGCCTGTCGACCAACACCGCCGGGTTCTTTTCCGCCGGGCAGCTTTCCAGCCACTCTTCCCCAAGCTGGTGGTGTTGCATGGGGTTGTTGTGACCCAAGCGCAGGACCTGGCACTTGGCCTTGTTGAACTTCATACAATGGGCCTTGGCCCATCGATCCAGCCTGTCCAGACCCCTCTGAAGAGGCCTTCTTCCCTCAAGCAGATCAACGCTTTTAGTAAAGCTAATCTTTTCAGCGTCAGTAGGGAGAGACAAACTCCCCTAGGAAGCAATCCAGATAATTAACCATAATTTAACCACCCTGAATCCATCCTCTGGATGGTCCTCTCTTTCGCCATCTTTTATAGTTTATAAAGGGAATTTTGGGAGGCTAGCTTCATTCAGCTGCAGGGAGACTTTCAGAATATGCTTTCTTCTTTTTGTCTTTCAAAAAATGAACTGTTTGCTTTAATAACTTAAGAGATTTATGCCCCAAAGTAGAAGAAAAGTATCTTGTTCAACATCACACATGGAAGTCCAGAGGCATGTGATAAGTAAAACTCACAGCAGTATATTGAGATGCATAATGATAAAGGATGACCTTATTACTGGGTTAGATCTAGGGAAAAAAAAAAATCTAAAACTTCATGAACTTCATCCACAGGCATGTAGGTTGATGATCACAAAAAGTGCAGAAAGAAGTAATAAAGAATTTTCATTTTTTAAGATGTAAAGAAGAACTTGTGAGAAATTAAACGTCCCCTTCTCTCCCCTGTCCTTTCAGCTATGCTAGTTTACCTAATAGAAGATATTATCTCTGCCTTCAAATCTGTTTCTACCCCTCCAGAAGCCGTGGATGATTTCCCAATGGCTTAATGGAAAGAAGCACCAAATATGAACTAAGGGATACCCTGCACCAAAGCAGGAATGGCTTTTATGTCAAATTCAGTGGCTGCAACTGTTTAAACTGATGCCTAAAATAAAAAAGTTACCATATCTGTAGCCCTTGATACATGTTTATTGTTTATTTGGCATTAACTGCAAATGAAACTTCTTGCTCCATCTACAACTTGAACACCAAGAACTACCAGACCAAGGATACTTGAATTCTTTTCAAGATGTTAAGTCTGTTTTTTCTCTTATTTTTCAAGTGCCTTGATTCTGACCTACTCAGGTCAGGAGTCTTATTCGAGAGTCAGTAGCTTGGACCTTTATGCATTCCTTTATGACAAACTTTCTGTAATAAGGTCTTGTTTGCCATCACCTGAATGGGAAGTGAGACCTTTGAAATCAATTTCAGACAGCAGGCCTGCTGGTCAGAGATAAGTATCTTGTTCTGCCAGACTGCACAATGCTTCAAACCAATTTCTTGTCCATTTCTGAAAGAATCCCCTCAATTGAAACAGAAAAATAACAGTAAATACTTTTCTAAGCTACAGATTTTCTCAGTGAACGTTATTTCATTACAGTTAGCTACTACTGATTGGTGGGAATTAAATATATACTGACTGGACTAAAATAGAAATTCTGAGAATGTAGAACTGTTTTATTTACCATGCTATTGAAGAACATAATCCAGTAATATATCAGGTGGGAGAAATATTTATCTCTATAGGTATCTATATCTATACAAATATTTAAACAACTGTTCAACAGCTTCTTCTTGCAACTCATGGCAGAAGGGAGTGTTTTCCCCAAGAAGTACAGGCCTTAAACGAGAACACGATGTTCAGCTGTAAAGTTAGAGGATATATACTGGTCTGGTTTATACTAATTTTACAGAGGTGTATTCCTGTTAACTTCAGTGCAGGTACTTCCCTTTTCATCAGTTTAAGCAAATCTGGAATCAAACCAC
Organism: Pelecanus crispus; assembly: GCF_030463565.1. Taxonomy (NCBI): domain Eukaryota; kingdom Metazoa; phylum Chordata; class Aves; order Pelecaniformes; family Pelecanidae; genus Pelecanus; species Pelecanus crispus. The sequence goes on from NC_134643.1 coordinate 54,131,384, forward strand.
AAGCCTTTAATGAGGTTTTAATGATCCACTTGGGGGAGCTAAAGGGTAATTTGTTTCTGAATTGATTATAGCAAAATGTTGGGGATGCAAAATTAAGCTACAGAAGACAATGTGAGCAGAAACTTCCACTTTTTTTCAGCTCAGTGCTGGTTGTTAATCTGTGTTAGCTTCTGGAGAAAAGGGTCCCCAGTTCTTATTAAAATTCGAGCCTCTTACAGAAAAAAGACTCACAGTTATAAATAGCTTAGCAGCAGACACACATAATAGCATCAATCATATCCTGACTTCAATTACACACCTACAACATACATTGAATGCAACAGACATAACATGTAAGGCAGAGTTTGGTCCTTACTCTTACTCTACATTTTTGTGCTAGTTAACATTAACTGTAATGTGACAGTAAGAAAAGAAACTCCAACATGCAATGGTTTTGTCTTTCAGTTAATATGAAATACCTCTTTTTTCCCCCCTTTTCTTTAATGCTGGTCTTGACCTATACCTGCTTGTGCCTCCTGCACCAGTTACTGTGTTGAAACATGGCTTTGCATCATCATTATGTTCACCATTTCTCCAGCCTGGGACACACTGGGAACTGTTTCCCAGTGTAAAGCTGTATCAGCTGTTCTATCTTATGCTTGATTGCCTATGGTTACTGGTAGCCCTTTGTTCTGAAAGTTAAGCACTAATTAGAGGCAGAGATGCAGTATCTCCTATATGGGAAGGAAGACCACAGCCTTTTGTCTGTGAAGAGCCAATAAAATATGACATTGGGCTTTTCTCCTTGTAGGGATTGCCCTAAAGTTCAGAAAAACTGACAATACAGTTGATTTCAAAAGCCACAGCAGATCCAAAGCTATAATCATCTATCTTTTATAAAAGGAAACAACTCTGTTTCAGACACATAACTTACAGGAAAATTCCATGGGCAAAGCTGTACTGTCAATGTCTTTGCTGTAATAGCACAAAATTCATCTCATTCCAAATTACTCTGTAGTGCAGTCCACATTAAAATTTATGGTTGCCCATATGTGGGCATCTAATTTAACTGACTCATGTAAATAAAATTTCAAACAAAAGTGATAATTAAATAAAATATTTTGTTCCTTTAGCATGACATTAACTATATTGAAGGTTTCCTTATTTTATGTTTAATTTAGCCAGAGCATGTGGAAGAAGTAAACTGTAAGTATCTTTACAAGAAGTACTGTTGTTAGGCACTTCAAAAGCAAAGACTTATGCTTTGTAGCTATAAACTACCAAAATGTATTTTTAAATGTCATTCAGCATCCTGGATGGGTGACACAATCATGCTGATTGAATACCATGCTAAAAACAATGGCAAAGCAAATGGAAGCAAAGGGTACAGTCAATGCAGGTATAGGCATGAAAGCTGTAATAATTAACAGTACCTGATGACAGTATTTGTAGTGCAATTTGCTTTTGTGCTTTCTCTTTTGATATGTAAGGGCAAGTACTATAATGTATTTAGGAGGAACTACTGCTATAAATTGATCAACTTACATTAATTAATTCAATCTCCCAGATTTTTTTCACAAGGTCCATCGATGTATAGCCATTAATTAGAAAGGATTTGGTATAGTCACCCAGTTCAATGGAATCCAGCCATTCAGCTACAGAGGTGGGGTTGTAGCCATCGTGACCGATCTGCTTCATCTGAAAAACAAGAATGAGTAAGAATTACTGATAATATTCATTAAACGTCTTTCAGAACAGCAGTTATTTATATTATTTTATTTGGGTCAGAGTTATCTTATTCTCTGATCAACATTCTTTCAATGATTAGTACAAGATGAAACAATTTTGTAAGCAAAAGCACTAATAAAACTTAGTTTTCAATGGATCTTTTTGTTATGTCTGCTTGCCTTTTAAACCAGAGTATACTAAGACTGTAGCATGAGTTCAATTCTTACTAGACATCAGAGAATCCATAAATGAGGAATGGCAAAAGAGTCAGAAAGAGACATTATTAATATACTGACTGCACAAAAATGTCAGATTTGCACCTAAGATTTCATAGAAGGGGAATAAATTAGACTGAGGAATGGATCTTGTGCTATCAAATGGCAAATGAAACATATTGCCTTGCTTATATTATTCCTAATTTATCTCTCCTAGTAGGTTATCTGATATTTTATAATGGTTGAAGCCACACTGTATTTTTCTGTCCCCAGGGGAGGCTTAAAAAATTCTCTTTCTTCTACCTGGTCACATTTTTCATGGAACTCTTGGGAATTTAATATATTTTAGATTGCTCTCTGTCTGTAAAGTTGCTTGAGATTGGACAATCGAACCAAGTATTATTGGAATGGAATTGACAGAATGACATACACAGAAGCGCACCACCTGCATTCATAAAGCAACACAGGCACAGAAAGCATAATCACATAAATCTTGTTTTAATAACAAACTAAGAAATACCACTGGCATATTATTTTTCTGAATTTTGTTAAGCTACTAAGAAGTAAAGAGCTGCAATTTCCCTTTGACAATTGCCTCTCAGTGACACAAGTGAAGATTTTCAAGCTAGCCATTAAAGATAAAAATGTATAAAGCCTCTACCTGTGCAGCTTGTTACACCATACTGTTTTTATGAATTTTAAACTAATTTGCAATAGTGGCAGAAGTAGAAGTAGAACAATGTAGAAAAAAAATATGCAATAGCCTCAATTTTCAACAGTATTGTACACGTATCCTCTTTCTATAGAAGTGCTAACTATTGCTAACTTGATAACACACTGAACTGGTAAACTGTTAAGAAGCTTTAGAGGTTTAGAAACCTTGTGTTTTGCATAGGGTCTCCCGACTGTGCAAGAGTGACACTGTGCATGGTGAAAGCCAGTCTCCCATTTCTGCCTGCTTATGTACATTCCTACTTTCTGAGAAACAAGGGAAGTGTGATAGAAACATAATGCTTTGAGCTTAAGCTTGAAGTGAGTGACCAAGTAATTTAAAAAGGAGAGAATTCTGATCTTAATATCTTGCCTGAACCAATTTATTTCTCACAGTTTATTTAAAATACAATTTGAATTCAAAGCAAAGAAAAAAATTAAACTCTGCATTTGAAAGCTGCAGTAGTGTTCGTCGACCTGTCTGTTCAAATGCAGAAAGCCAGCATGTCATGATCTTGATCTTGGTTTCCTGCAGTATCAGAGAGGAGTGATGCAGGCACACTGCATCGTGGATATGACAGTTTACGCTTTGGTCTTTTCCTGCAGATGTTGGATATAACGTATTAATAGAAACATTTAAATGATGCAGTGAAATTATTATCTTAAATCATAAAAGAGACACAAGAGAAATTGCATAACTAACAATGGGAACCGTAGCCTTTCAGGTCACTTCTGTAACAACGGAGTCATGTTAGAAAGTGAGAGATCAGTTTTGTTGTTGAACTTGACATTTTGGAATTTAGTTTCATTCTAATTTAGAATGAAATTCTTAGATGTCAAAAGCACAGCAGATTCTTCTTTCATTGTCATGCAGACTTACTTCAAATCTTAGATTGACAGTAGTCTGTCCAGCAGACTGCAACAATGTTGGAGGACCCTGGTAGCTCCGACTCCTGGGAAGCTTATTTTGAGAGCTGGTTTGAAATGAGGTGTGCTTAAACAACAGACACTTGAAAAGAAAGGACCCGATAAACTGAAGAAGAAAAACCTAATACAGAGAAGACATGAAGAAGATGTACAGGGCCCACAGGGAACATATGACTTTTGAAAGATATAAGGTATTTTTGTTTTCTTTCTCTAACAAAGAAAAGCAAAACCCCTTTGAAACAATTTTCAATGTATCCAGATGGGGCATGTTGTGCAAATTATTTCTTTTGTTTATTACTATTTGATCTTTATGTTTAATAAATCTTGATTTTAACATGATTTTTTTTTTTAACTGCTGATTGAGAAATCTCATGCAGTCTGGCCCACAACTCTGGTAACCCATCAGTCTCTATAAAAAACAAACACAGCATGGGAAGTTTCTGAATTCTCAATTCCCACTGGAGATCTCCATCAGAAGGGTTGTTAAAATAGATATCACTGTACTACGGTGTGTTGCAAAGGGCTGCAGGCAAGCAAACTCAGGCGAACAATCCAATAAGCAACAGACTGAGAATTGAAATGTATGTGACAATTTCACTCTTTGGATTTGGTGCCAATAGACAAAATTGTCATCGGGTCACTTAATAGCCTACATGAAAATACACTGGCCTGTTGCTGGGCAGCAGCAGGCTTTGCAAGCATTTTCCCTCTCCCTGCCCCAGAGATTTGGCTGCCTGTGTTCAAGGCCACGTTGGGGATGGTGCAGCTGCATAGTCTCGGATCAGACCCGTGTGAGAAAGAGCAATGAGCAACCTGGTCAGGGCCATCCCACCTTCTGCAGGAGCTGCATGTGAGCTCAGGTCCATGTCCCTGAGACTCGCCCGAGCTATGCCATAGGTACGCCTGTGCCCAGCCATGCACCTTGCTGATCCTCACCCACCGACCTGCCCTCCCGAATCGACCTTGTCCCATCCCCGTCCCTGTGGATTTGCCCTGGGATGTGGCTGTCTGCGGTCACTGCCACCATCCCTGCCCCACTCGCCTTGCGTGGGTGCTCCCTGCCTGCCCCACTGCCCCCCTCCAGCTCCCAGCCCACCTGCCCTGGCAGGGCAGCCCCCTCTTGCTGCTCCTATCGCAGAAAACTAATCTCAGAACTAGAATATTTGCCAGCAGTTTCAGCACAAAAGCAGTATTTTGTTTTGTCATGAACCAAGAACCAATCTCTTCTCTAAAACAGATTTTTCTAAAACATGTCTAATATATTAAAATTAATAAACTTTCAGTATCCGTCCTCTTGTATGGAAAGTTTTGTTCTGTCTGTTAATAACATCAACTAGCTTATTAACTGTCATTCATAGCTAGCTGAATGTTTTCCTTTCAAGTATTTATTGACAGACAGATTGGTTATCTAGATGTGACAGTACCATTAATGCTATCTGCTTTTCATATAAAATGTTACAGAGTTTTTAAATAATAATAAAAAAAACCCGCTTTGAAATATCTGTCTGGAAGTGCTGTCCCTTTACTTTACTAGAGCTGCAGTTTAGTTGCATCTTACCCCAGCCCTTATGGTCATGGCTCTTGGACTGTTTGTATTTTTTTTTTTCTGTACTGCACCATGATCTTAGACTCCTCTCACAGATCATTTACACCTTGTAGGCTTCCTTGCTGATGCTATTTCCTGATTGATTTTTTTTTTTTTAAAGAAAAACCCCCTCGTATCTGCTGACTGTATTCCCATGTATAATATTTCAATCATTTTGCACCAGCTACAACACATGCACCAGTGGTGTCAAACATCTAAGCAGCTATGTGCATACTGTTTGACTCAGAGCAGTATAAAGTCTCTAAGCTTGAAGTCACGACAGCCTTTCAAACATTAACTGCTCATAAATAGGGGCAGTATTGCTCTTCTGCAGACACTGCAACTAGTTCATTCGGTTGTTATCTTTAAAGAACGATATCAGTATTAGCTGTTCCATTGCAGCTGATTTTAGCATGTCGACTATGGAAATGGCTAGGAATGAAGCCCATAGGATTTAGAGAAAAAGATATGTTTAAGATAATATGATACAAATGAAGCATGGAGGAAGACACAAACCATAGGAGATTTCTCTCCTAGGTCCTACTGATCTATCACTAGTATCGCTTCCTTTGAAATGAATAGAAAGAAGAAGCCAGAAACAGCTGTTTCTTGTAATATAATAGTAATGTCAAGTAGCATCCTAATGGGTTGAGAAATCCTTCACAAGAGACTGTACATCAGTCTTTTTACAGGTGCATCACTGCTGTATCTATATACCATTTTACATTAGGATAGAAGGTACTTGAGTTTTGTCTCTGAAAGGTAGCCAAATAAACATGAACGGAGCTTCAAAGTAATCATATATGCACCAGAAGCATCAAGGTGAATTCACTAACAGAGTATTACCAGTTTTCTCTGATCTTCTCAGACAGATGGGGAACTAATGCTATTTTCTCCACAGGTATTATCACTATCTGGTGGATCTCAACACTGTGCGTATTAAAATCAAGCTTTTTATCCGCTATATAAAGAGAAAGAGGTGACTTGACTTTCGCAGCTTTTAAAAAGATGGCTATGATTATAGTGAATTTACGCTTGTGTTGGTTTGCAAGAAAGGTCTTTTTAGCAAGCACATAATGCTTTCTTTTAAACTGCCTGCCTAGCTGAGAGATTTAAGCAGCACTTTTGTATAAAACTATCAACTACCAATCTGAGTAATTCTGCATGATTGTAATGGGGGGGGGGAGGGATCAGGTTTTTTTTTCCTGTCTTCGTGAGTTGTCTATTGTATATTATGTACTTTACAAATGTGGTCAGTTGGACTCATGTTGCTGGAAGAGGAGATCATTCCTCCTTTGGAGCAGTGAAAGAAAAGGCTCGGGAGAGTGACACTTCTGAAGACCACAGGGCCTGGCTGGCACAGGGGCACCACGTGGAGCTGGTGCCTGCAGCGTCTGTGCAGAAATTGAGCCTGCAATCCAGGACAGACAGGATAGCTCTCATGGGCAATGGGCACAACTCCCTAAGGACCTGAGAAGACTTTGCATTTGCTGCTGCTGAGAAAGCCACCGAGAGAAAACAGGCCCCTGCCTGCCAAGACACAGTGGGTGAGGAAGAGCTGTGTATCAACCTTTTGGGTTTCTATTCTGTCTACTTTGTCACATATTTAAAAAGTTAACTATTCAAGCTTGTGTTCTCATAATGTTTGACTTTTCTTTCCACTAATCAAAAGCTTTCCATCTTCTTGTGGAGCTTGCTATAAAGACAGTATAGGCACATTCACTTCACAGCGCTGCCTGATTCAGAATTCTGCCACAACAGTAAATCCAGAATGCCGTGAACTGAGTTCAGAGTTTCCTACCTAAGATTGCCAGCATTGCAATAGGCACCCCTTCTATGATTCTTGCAGTCGGAATCTTATCTTCTGAGTTTAAAGGAAAATAGATGCACACACACTTCCCCCCCCCCCCCCCCCCCCCCCGGAAAAATTTAAACAGATCTACATCCAGACGACGGAAAAGACCTCCTAGTTCTTCATCAGACACAACGTCTGGGACAAGGGAAGAACAAGTCTCATTCAGTATTACTGAGGATGATGTATGCAACAGTTCAGGACATTTTAACTGCATATAATGTAATCTTAAGAAGACCTAAATCTGGAATTTGTGAACTAAGTGGAAGCTATGGCCTTTGATCTCAAGAGTTTCTGTAATTTCTAAAAGCAGTCCTGTGGATATTTGTTGGTACTTCAGTGCACAGAGCTACAGCTTTACAGGCATGCTTTCAAAAACTGGGTGTTAGCACAGACTGACATCTCCAAAGTCAAACTTTCATCCTTTGCTGGATCCTGAGTAGCTCTGCCTGTTTTACTTTAGATAACATGCTATCAACTGCACCTTTAGTTTTTTATCCCACTCATGGGTTGAACTAGTGGTGATCTTCTTGGCCCAACAGTACTATGGTTTGGTGCCACAGTTTGATTTAAAAGTTATCCTCTTGGTATTCATTTGCTTTGCAGAATAGTCTGGGTACGCACCATCCAGCTTGCTTTTTGGAAGCAGGTAAACCAGAAGATCAGCACCAGTCATGCACCAAACACATTTCAACCCCTAATAGGGACACAAAGATCTGAATCAAGTGGCTGATAACCTTACCACCTTCAATGGAAGAAAACACACATGCACACATGGACCAAATGGTGGAGATCTACTTTTGTATTTGCTATCAACTGCCTTTAAATTTTCATGACTCATATAATTTCCTTCTTTGATGCTTTTTCTGATTTAGTTGCCTCACTTTATGTTGCACAGTTCAGAAGTGTTTCCTGAGTTTCTTGTTGCTTCCATAACAATTTTATTATCAACCACCTTTTACTAATGCTATTTTTTGTGATGGTCAGAAAACCGATTAATCTCCTCAGCTTCACAGAAGGTCCCACAGCGTGCTAACTAGAGCCCCAAGAAATGATGCTGTTCATCAACCTGTGCTGTAAGAAAGTTGAAAGCTTCCTGCTAGCAGGATAACCTGGTGTCAGTATCAGTAGGATGCTGATCTCACGACTGCTGAGAGGAGTCCAGAGGTGTCTAACTGTGCTTCTGTGCAGTGATCAGTGGGCCAGCTGCAGAAGCAACCAGTGACAGATGAAGAAGGAGGCAGGGCCAATCATGAGGAAGAAACAATACTTCCATGGACAGGCAATCTTACGTATCTCATTCTTGCAGACCCTTTCTAGGTGTTCAAGTTGCAACAGACTGTGGTGATTGCTGGAGCCTCTTCTGTTCTTCCCACAACTGCAAGTGCTGCTTCTGCCTGTTTTGTTAGGCCACACTGACCAGTTTCTGTCATTTCTAGTCCACGGTGGGCTGTGCCAGCCCTCAGGAAAATGTTTGTGTCATTAGCCACTACAATTTTTAGCTTTTGTTTAACGCTGGATGTCTGCCTAGCAAGTGTGTTCTCTGGGGCTGGGCAGCAGCAATTATGAGCCATGGGCTGTTCATGGCACCTCTGGAGGCCACCTTGGTGTCTCTCTGGAGACCTTTGAACCCCTGCATGAGAGACAGCTACAGAGAACTTGGCCACAGCATGCTGTGCAGGCAGAGATCATTTCTGAGACTGAAAAGGTACAGCTGGTGACCCTTTGGGGCACAATGCCTTGAATACAATGTACTATCAGCCTATCATAAGACTGAAAGGGAAGAGTCATTCTCTGAATGGAGCATTTCAACCAAAGGCATAGGCACAGGGGTGATGAATCATTTCTCTTGATAGATGAAAAGTGGGAGGGGATGGGACAAAAGCTCTTATCTCACCAGAGGAGGTGGAGGAGGACATAGAGAAGGGTTTCTTGGTGAGAGGGAACACAGAAAAGTACCTTTGGACCTAGTCAGCCCTGAATCTCTAGCTGTCTTCAAGTCTTACTCCTCCTCCCTCCCCAAGTCACAGCAGTCACATATGCCTTGTTAGCCTTTCACTCCTCCCACCTCACCAACCACCTTCTAGCAGCTCCAACTGGATTTTTTTTTATAGTGAAATGGCCTGCAGAGTTTCCAGATGGCACTGGAGACAGAAGTTAACAGCCACACACCAGCAGGCAGAATAAACATATCTGTCAACCCAGTGCCACTGAGGAGTGAATGGGTGAAGCAAGTAAGACTCAGAGGCCATGAACACATCTTCACTCACTTTGTGTGGAGGTGGGAGTGGGGATAGAAATTCAATGACACAAGGAGACAGAGATCCATTTCTTTTTAATCTTTCCATGACATTTGAAACACTGTAAAAGATATTCAGTGTTAACCACATTTTCCTTGTCTTACTCCAGTCACTCCTGGTTGGTCTTCCCTTCATCTGGGAAGGTGCAGCGGCCTAGAGACAAAAGCCATCCTTGATGCTCTGAGAAGATTCAAAGAGAACAGAGGGCTGGGCTTATGCATGTTGAAGAAACTGGTCTTTGCTATTTCAGTCTGTTAAAAAGTTAAAAAGACTTAACTGTGTCCTTGCAGGGGCTGTGCAGAACACACCCCAGACCTATAGTTTGGGAAACACTGGAAATGTTTGTGTCCAGTCTGTCATGCAGCCTGCTATCTCGCAGGCAGATGGCAAAAGCCATAGTGTCCTTTCACACAGCATGTGAGAGAGTTACAGTTAAACTGGGTACTTGCTCCATTTCTGGGTATGCATGGTCTCATGACCTGGTGATGCAGAGGGTGCATAGCATTTCCCAAGAGGGAGGCACTATCCAGATGATGCTAACACTATTGCTGCCCGTAGAGAAGATGCTAGTGTTCCCTCTGAATCCAGCACTGGAATTACGGACCACATAAGTATCACAAGTCCTTTGGATGACCTGAAAATATGTTCATTAATATGCCTCAATGAGTAAAGGTGTGGGACAACTGAGTGGTAGTCTTTGTGGTTTATAGCGGCCTGCAGACAGGTTGCAGATAGGAATGTGGATCCCATCAGTGGCCCTTATGGAGCTCATAAACACATGAAGAGTGAAGGCCTGGGGCAGAACAGCCACACCAGCAAATACTCCCAGAAAGTAATTGTCTGTCTTCTTTCTCGGACAAAAGGATGTACAGAAAGTCTGTCATCTCATTCAAGTTGTCATCCTAGTCTAGTTGCCGTAGAAAGAAAATAGTGCTTCCTCTCTTACAGCCTTGCCTGCTGACTATTCTCAGAGCAGGCAGTAGGCATTATAGAGTCAACAATAAATAAGAAAGTATAAAAGAAGCAGGAAGACAAATAATACTTACTGTACGGGCAATGGTGGCAGGACCAGTGACATGCCACTGTTATCTACATGATAGAGATAAATGACAGCATGTCATATCTAGAATGGCTCACTGATAGGCTCAGTTAAGAAGGAAAATGTTTGTGAGACTGCTTTCATCAGACAGTTTTGAAGCACATGCATGAAGGGGACATTTGGTCTATGGGACCAGTCTAAAGCTAGTCTGAAGTAAAAACCCTGAACTATAGCACGGATGTATCTAACTGCCTTGTTTTACCGATCCACTGTGCTGCACTACTTAAATAATATAGACTATGCCTTTGTGTTTCAGAGTTGAAAAGTTCATGTGTTATGCTGGATTCTAACACTTTTTTCTGTCTTTATGGTTAAAGGTCTTATAAGGAGTGCAATGAGTAGGTGAGTGGCCTCCTTCCAAATAAGGATCAGTAATTCCCAGAGGCAGAGGAAAAACAGCAGGGTAGAAAGCGCTTCCTTTGAATTCTGTTTTTCATCTTCACTTCCAGCGGACCAGAACCAAGGAGTCATAGCCAGAAAGGGTCATAAATGTTATGATATCCATTCCGCAGCATCTCCTAGTTTGGACACTGTCTTCGGAATGGAAGTTGGAATGATCTACCTATTGGCTGTGCTGAATGGGAGAGAATTAAACACCAGGATTCAAATTAGCTTGCTAAGCTCTGGGATGTCTAAGCCAATAGCAATATAGCAATAGCAAACATGTGATGTGGTCTGTTACATACACAGCATAGTTAATGTGCACATGCACAGTAGTTCTGTTTTCCTAAATGCCAGACTTACTGTACTTTCACAAAAGAGTGTTACATATGAGTAATCCAGCACTTTTTGGAAGCACAGCTTTACTGCTCATATAACACTACTCACAGAGAGCATGTGCTCATAGCCTGCTCATACCCTCCTTCTTGTCTAGTTCTGCAAAGCACCCAGGAAAGAGGCTGGCTGCCTGCACGCCACTGCTACAAGATTCCCAAACTTGCTTTGTGCTGAGACCTCTTCATGCAGGAAGGAACAAGCTGCATAGTTTAAGAATAGCTCTGAAGCCAGAAGAAAGCTGCTTTCAGCTAACATCTTTCTTCAATCTGTCAAATGAGAGAATGTGTTCCCATTATGCGCTGGGAGAAGCAGCCATACACTGAGCATCCCACACAAAAACATTCCTTTTTCTTATCTAAGTTCTCAGATAAGCTAGGATAATTCTTATTTTCAAAACAATTTTATCTTTTGAGGAACCCCTTGAGAAGTCACTTGCACATAGGTTTTGGATGCCAAAATAACTTGACAATGCTCCTTCGGTTTCCTATGTCATGTCAGTGTGGCTAAATTGTTATGTCATTACTGCTATTATTTTCTTAGTCAATTAAGCATATCGTGCACACAATTCTTTTCTCAGTATTAGTTTTTTTTCTCAAGTCCTTGTACTTGCAACTTCAGTATCTTTTTAGACATTGTCTCTACCTCTCGACATGCCTGAACTTCCTTTTAATAAAATATATAAAATCCTTCTCCCAACATTTATTGATTTCATTCTTTTCACACAAAAAAAATCTTAAATGCAATATCAAACTCTGCTATGAAATTTGCTCTAAGACTGATGTCATGTATAAAATATTTCCATTTCAAGAATTAACTTTACAAATTATATTTCTACTGGAGTGTCTTAACCTTATCTAATAATAATAAGCCATAAAGTGCTCTAGTTAATATTAATGTGAAACTTGAATAACTTAAATTACATTAGTGAGAGATGAGAATTTGGGCTACTAGCTGTAATCCAACAAAAATAAAGGGTATTTTGAAAAGCAGAAATCTAACTGAAAGATTTCAACTCTACCTATCTCTCACAAACATACCAGTTTACCCTCTTATGAAATGTTCTCCTCAAATACAGAATTATCAGGGGAAAATATTTTGAGAATTCTAGGTAAACATATCTTTTTATACTGGTTAAACACTGCATAAGAAACTACAATGATTAATTCATCTACATTTGGACAGATATGTGGTTTTTTTTCCTATTTAGAATTACTTCAAGCTCCAGAAAGTGTTTCCTAAGGCTGCTGGTGTTTGAAATACAGAAATTCATCACTCTTTAGGAAGCCTGCAATTATGAGTAAAAAAAGATAGTCTTTCTTTTCAGCCACTAAATGCCTGTTGCATTTTCAGGCTGCAGAGATGAAAATTGATAAGAATTTTAAAAAGACCTTTAAAAAAAGAGTATTTTAAAACCTTGACAATATATTTGTTGCTTGATTTTTACCTTCTAAGCTTATTCAATACTGCCTGAGTATATGGCTCTAAGGAAGTGTTGTTTCATAGATGTTTTTTAAAGCACTTAACTTCCACCTCAAAATCTGTGTTTAAAAGTATCATAAGACAGGAAACGTTAATAGTAAAACTAAAAATAACATAAATCAGCAATGCTATTAAGTACTAAAACACAAAGAGTCATCAAGTTTTAAATTAAATGAGGAACAGAAAAGAGGTACATGTTCAAAACAAATGAACTAAAAGAATTTTTATCTAATGAGATTGAAATTAGTAGACTCCAATTATGGCTTGAGATCTTAAAATATTTAGATGGTATTGATATTTTGAATGCATGAAGACAGAGCTGAACTCATCAACAAACAGATATACAGAAATGTTTCATGGTTCGTTGTAAGATGTGAAAGTTTTTCAGATCTTCAGCAAGCTGTTGTGAATACAGCAAGGGTGGGTTACATTAAATAAAACTTATCATGATCCCAATTTTTGGGCCCCATAACTATTCTGACAGCCGTGCCTTTCAGAGAACTCAGTTTTGAATAGGAAATTACGTATTTTTACTATGTAAGCTCTCTTGCGTTGCTGAGTCATTTAAGTGAGGAAATGTGATGCACAGCTTCAGCTTTCAACTGTCTTTGTTTTGGTGTAACATTCTTGCATCAAAGACATGTTAAAAACGTGGTCCTTAGGGACTGTTTTTTTTAGCTCAATAGGGAAGATGCTAAAGACTGCCTCACCATTATTCAGCCCATGCTTCAAGCTGTTCTGTGTTACTTAATTATCTTTGGTTCAGATGTTGGTTCTTCCAAGTAACTGCATAACCATCTTGTTCTCAACTGGTTTCAACAGTATCTCTAGATCTTGATTCTGTCCTCCTTTCTCACATTAAGCACATTTTAAAAAGACCTTGGTTGGAGTTTTATGACAGAATCTGGTCTCAGCGTTAGTGAACTCTCCAAAAGAAACATTATTAACAATGTTTTCATAAACACCAGTTACTGAGTGCAGATAGCACTAAAATGATGATATATTAATAATCCATTCATCAGTTTTGAAAAATTTAAACAAGAATACAAGAAAGCTGATCTCTCTAAGAAGTATGAGAAACAGAAAATATACTTCATCAGCTAAGAGCAGGGATTAAGATTACAAAATTTTGTTTGAATGACAGCATTGCAAAAAATTCATAAATTCATAGTTAAACGTTAAATATCTATTGTAATTCATTAGATGTTACTTTTAGATGCCCTACTACTTGTACCATTTATGTCACTTGTCTAATAGGATATGTGGAATATTATTGTCTTTAATAGTCTTTGGTGTTTCAGTGCACAGACCTGTATTGCAGTATATATGGATTCACTAACACATGCAGATACAGAAATTGTTCACAACTTCTGATTTTTCCTGTACAAAAGAAACCCTTGTTCTCTTTTACAAGTGATCCATCCAGTAAGCCATGATGCATCAAAAAGCCTCCTCCAGCAATGTCAGCCTCATGCTCTAGACTGAAAAGTCCTTTAATAACTCTTCTCATTCTCCAGTATTATCAAACTGCAAGCAGACTATTCTCTATTTATCTCAATTATTTTACACATGCTGCTCCCAGAACACTCCATGCACTTTACACTAGGTTTTATTCCTTCCCTAGTATCTTACACTAAGTATCTGCATCACATGTGGCAGCCTTCTGAGCCATACAGGTGTCTACTTCTCATTCATTCTCCTTATACAGCTTTCCAAAATCAAACAGTAAGTTTTCATGCTAGGCCCACTATCTCTCGTTTGGAATGCTAGTAGAAGCCTCCACAGATATATTCTGGTATGCAAAATATAAAAACAATCCCTTTCTATCACTGATTTTAAAATCTATAGTTTAAATCAGCCAGCACCAAAGATGAGTAGAAAAATGACTGCAAGTTATTCTGTCCACAGCTGAGAAGCAAAATTCATGTACACAGCAGCAAATCAAATACGAAACCAGCAGGAAGTCTCTGCATCTTACATAAAAGGCAGGTATTAGGAAAACAATGTTTCATCCAAGGCTTTTAAGAATGCTTATAAACAGGGCAAAGTATTTCCAGGCCAATAGCAATGTAAAGACAAGCATCTGGGATTCATTGACAGCCTTATTTATGTACGTAATGACAGTCTATAAACACATTGATAAGCCAAAAATAATTAAAATAAATTCTAAACAGCCATCACTTCAAATTACAGATTTTACTCTCCTTTGCTTTGTCAACTACATCTGTACAAAGTGAGTCCAATGCAATGACACTATATTATGCCACATTTGCATATGCAAAAACCTTGTCTACAAAAACAGTACAGAGTTATGTTTATGTCCATTCAAAAAAGTGTTTTAAATAACATGAAAGCTGTAGGTGTTAGTTCCCTTGTTTGGATAATATAAGAAACTATACCTTTGGGAGAAGCTGGATTGCTTGGAGTATTCTCTGTCTGTGTCCAGAGTTAAGGATTCCTATTTCCAAGAGATCCTGGTCCTCCATTACATTGCTTCCCTAAAAGTGGAAAAAAAAGGTAGAATAAAAATGAAAAAATAGTAGATGCCTTCAATAGCCTGAAACAAGCCCTTCTGTTGCGTTTATAAGAGAACATTTTGCTTAACTTATAGTATCTGACAAGAATAATAAATTACTGATGATTGCATTCATTTTCACGATGACAAAATACAGCAGAAGGCACTGGAACTCATGGACAATTACTACACTGCTGGCAGCACTGCCAGTGGAGAAATTGTAGCTCTCACTTGAGCCAAATACCAGATGTGAACCGTCTTTCATTTGATTGAAACCAAAGCCATGACTAGAGGAATGTTCAGAAACTTCAGTTTTTCATTACCCTCTGTCCTGGTTTCAGTTGGGATACCGTTAATTTTCTTCCTAGTAGCAGGCACAGTGCTGTGTTTTGGATTTAGTTTGAGAATAACATTGATAACACACTGACATTTTAGTTGTTGCTAAGTACTGCTTATGCTAGTCAAGGACTTTTTCAGCTTCCCATGCTCTGCCAGGTGCACAAGAAACTGGAAGGGGGCACAGCCAGGATAGTTGATCCAAACTGACCAAAGGGCTATTCCATACCATATGACATCATGCTCAGTATAGAAACCAGGGAGAGTTGGCCAGGGGGCAGCAATTGCTGCTCGGGAACTGGCTGGGTATCGGTCTGTGGGGGGTGAGCAATTGCATTGTGCATCACTTGCTTTGTATATTATTATTATTATTGTTATTATTATTTTGCATTCCTTTTCTGTCTTATTAAACTGTCCTTATCTCAACCCATGAATATTACTTCTTTTTTTTTTTTATTCTCTCCCCCATCCCATTGGGAGCAGGGAGACAAAGGAAATGGCTGCGTGGTGTTTAGCTGCCTACTGGGTTAAACCACAACACCATCCTACCTCGCCCAGCTATAGATGATGTTCATTTTTCTCCAGACTTAGCACAGAATAAGATGAGCAGAGTAGATGAGGATAAAATTATTTAGTTCCTTGTTAGTAAAATGGTGAAGACACCAAAGAGGGGGAGTGGTATCAACAAACCCTATACAGTCCCCACCCCCATGAATTTAACTGTACCAGTGCAGCCCTAACTTTATCCACCACTGCGCTTATCTCCCTGATTGCAGGCAGGTCAAATAACTCCTAACATGCAAACAGCTGAAAAAGACCATCTGTTCAAACAATACACAAAATAAGTGCCCACCAAAGTCCATAAAATAAGACTCCACAAATCAAGCCTCTATTCTTAGAAGTTGCTACCAGCAGGAGAGGACTTACAGCTCCACAAACAGGATAATATGACTCCTAAGTTCAAGGAGCCTGACACCACCTAGATAGTAAGTTCAGCATTTGAAGGTTAAGGTAGTTGATTAGCTGGCAGTGACTACTGGGAATCACAGGAGGCACAACAGTAGCTGAAAAAGGCAATTGCAGACGGGGATCAAATCAAGATGGTTCAAAGTAGGCTGGCAGTCTCATGTTGCCTTTTTAGACCACCTCATTTCAGAAAAAAACTCCTTTTTTATTATTATTTTTTTTAAAAAGCTTCTAGATATTACAGTTGTGAACAAAACCTGCAAAAGCCAGGTGACCTGTCTGAACTCTTACCCCTCATGGAGTCTCGTGACACTAATTTACTAGAAGCAAGAATTCTTATTATTTGTACTCATTTAACATCATCATGAAAGTCTTTATGTGAGCAAATCCATGAAAAACTTCATCTCCACCTTTCCATTTGGCTTGCTGCTTCTGACTCAGTAGAGCTCATAAGCAGCAGCAAAATGAAAAGCTAATAGGCACATAACAGAACATGCTTAAATACTTTGCTGAATCAGGGCTTAATAATGGATATGAATTATTTCTGAATATCAAATCTCCTGTCCCACAGCAACATAGCTTTCTTTCAAAAAGCGCACTGGAATATGTAATACTTCACCGTGTTCAGCTGCTAAATCTTCACTCTTTTCAGATGGACTGATTAGTTTACAGATGCACTCTTGAGGACTCTCAAGTGCTACTCTGCAAAGTATCCTGCAAAATCTAGGGGAGGTCTTTTTAAGGCAATCGTGGAAACTTTGCAAAGCTATTACATTTAAAATTATATTTCAGAGTAAGTGGCATGATTTAAGACTACAAGTCTGCAAATCATATCCTGAAAGAATTTGTGTGCAGCATTCAGAACACGGGCAAGCAGAGACCTGCTCTAAAAGGAGAATCTGTGCAATCATGCCACTTTAAGTAGATCACATGGTGTAGGAGTGCATGCACCACAGGCTGTGCAAACAGTCATAGTGATGAGGTGGGGTTAATACCCCCTTCCTCTCCCTGGTAAATACATACAAAGTGTAATTTCCCCTTTCTTCCCTTCTCCTTTAGTAACCTAAAGGAGGCTGGAAACTTAAAGGAAGAACTGGGGAAAAAAACTCTGCATTTTGGGCTGGATTCTCCAGCTGCTGGAAATAGCTGGCATAAATGGATTTAAGCAAACTAGGCCAACTGAGGATCCAGTCCAAAACAAAGACTATACATTTTTGTTCATTTTAATAAATGCAGCTGTATTGTTTACATCTATTGCTTTAACTTCTTTTCACTGTTTTTCAGATTTCACCTTTCATCACTGCATGATGTTTACACACAATCATGGTATACTCATCACTGAGCTACTGCACACTGTTTACTGGTGTCAGTAACCTTGGCATCCAGCTTCAAACGTTGCAATGTTTAAAACCCAATTCAACTAACACTTAGGCACAGGAAAAATCCTGTCTATTTGCACAAAGTTGCTGCATAGCAGAGACAGCACTATTTTATTAATTCTTCACTATTGTTTTTTCCTTACATATTAGTTCATGTATTTTGTTTCTTTGCAGTTGGTATTATATATTTTTTAAAGTATGTCAAGGCTACAAAATCAAATATATAAAACCCAGGAAAACCTGGAATTCATGTTGCCTTCTTGTCCCCTGTCTGAGAAGGCAACAACCTAGTGTTTCAGCATGCTCAGGTTTTGGAACTTTTCCTGTGTGTTACCATCAGTGTCAGCAGTAGCAGACACTCATCCCTCGTGTAAAACAGACTTCATTGTCTCCTGCCATGGAGCTAAATCAGTTCTTCGTCTTTCCACAAGAGCAAACCAGGAAACTTTAGATGCTCAGTATATATCCACTATTGTTTAACATAGAGGAATAAACTGATAGTAGTAGAAAGCTGCTGTCTGCTTTGCAGACGTGCCTGTGAAGAGAAATAAATAGTACCTCTTATTCCTATCTCCCTGGTGTCTGCTCCCATTCTCCCTTTAATCCCAGTCCCTGATTGGTTTTTTACCTCATTCCTCTTCTTGAGCTCCTCCAGTCTCCTATGTTGAGAGTGAGGAAAACCTCACTTCCTTCTGCAGCAGATCAGAGACAAGAGGAGAAATTCTCTCCCTGCTCTTAGCTGCCATGCACGCATTTATTACAAGCTGGGCCAAATTTAACCTCAATTAACTTTACAGAGATGACATGGTAAATGTAATTAAAATGAATATTAATGCAAGAATGTCTTTTCACATTATTTCAGCCTTAAAAATAACTGAGCTATGTTAGCTGAAACATTCACCAAAAAGAAATTATTCTAGTAGACACCTAGAGAATTTGAGTCCAAAGATTTAACTTTGGTATGCTTATATACAGAACTCGTTCTTACAACAGGAAATATAGGACAGCAATCTCTACTGGGGTTATTATGCTTTTATTATGTAATAAAAACATAAGAGGCTTTGTGATACTTCAGTTTCTTAAGTCTACAGGAAAACTTAGTTGGAAGGAAAACGTACTTCTCGGAATTAAAGCAATAAGAATATACCAAAATTCCTTATACAAGGACAGATTCTGATCTCATTCACTTCAGCTTACACTGCTGAAGTTCCTGAAAGAAAGATTCTGGTTCTGAAGTTCCAGTTAGGAAGGAGTGTAGCTGCCCACCCCTGGGATTTGTGGTTTCTGCACAACTCTCAGGAATATAATCTTTCTCCCTCTAAGCATACAGAGGAAGCCAATCTCCTGAGTAAGAAGGCAGTAGTTTCACAGAACAGTTGGGCTCAAGAAGGAAGGAAAAACGATTCTGCATGTGGGAGACTGGAGGCATATGAAAAACAACACAATTTAAAAAACCCAGAAATTTTGCCAAAATCTGAGATCGTTCCTATAAATAAGTTCAGAACAAAATACATAATGGTACACTATGAGATAAGGATTTTACTGGCATTTATTTGGGTTGATCCACAGAAAATCACCTCTGGCACTCTCCACCTGAAGTTAATATAGCCTTTCCCAAAAATGCTGGGTTAGACCTTTATACCAGATTCCAAATGTATGTAAGTACAGATATACATATACAGAATCTTTAGAAAACAATTTAATCTGGAAGATGTCAGATTTATAGCAAAAAAATTACTCTATTAAAAAGAGCCTTAATACATTAAACAGCTCAAAGAACCTCTAAAATCTAATCAAAGCAAAAGATTCATAAACTTGTAGACAACTTCATTTACTATCAAAAGAGAACAACTTTCAAGATTCTTAAAAAAAAAAGAAAAGACCAATACACATTCTACATCTGGCAGGAACAAAAACACTTTGAAAATTTGTCCCTGAAGTTAATAAAATGTGGTGATTAGAACAACATATTAGGATGGCAGGCATGACTGTATGTTTCTCATCGCCTGCCTTTTGTACCTATGTTTTTAATCTTTCTTCATATATTTTCTGTGCATGACACCTATCGTGAAAAATTCCAATGTCTGGTTCTGTCATCTAAGTAAAATAAAAATGATACAAAAGCTGTAAAACAGCTGGAAGATATATCACTAGACTTATCTGAAAACTCAACCACTGAAGTTGGAAGCAAGGGGGTGTGGGCAACAAACCATCTGCTTATGCTTTTTGGTCTTCACCGTGGCTAATAGATTGGAAGCCTGATAAAGGTTGAAGAGAGGTTTCATAGATTTTCATTGCAATCAAAGTTCTGGGAAAAAACCCTCAATGGGGAAGCAAATGCATATGCATCACTTTATGTAAACTGAGTACAAACTGGCTGAAAAAAAGAGAAAGAAAAAAATTAATTTTGCATTTGAAGCTTTTTTCTCTCTTACAGAATAAAAGATTGTTATGTAAGAAATACAAGATTTGGGAGAGTTCTGGCTGTAGGCTGGCAACTAACCCAGCTTCTTCTATGCTCAACTATGTCAGCTAGAGGAGAAAAAGTAGTGAATCTGGTGCCTAAAGCTGTGTAAGAGCTGCTACACACCAGGCTGAGTTGAATTAATTTGCTGAGCAGCCATTATTGAGATCAAATTCAACTGGAGATGCCAAGTGCTACTGGAAGTGGCAACAACTTCTGCTAACCTTTTTATGCTTTTGGTGTATTGGAAATTGGTTTGCCCAAGAGCAGGGTTGGTGTGGGTAAGGGAAGGATCGCTGTAAGGCAAATACAGTATTGATGGGGTAGCACTGGTGGTTGCATCACTCTTGTTGCTTGGGGACCACTATACGCTCTCCTTTGCCCTCTGCCTGCCACCCATGTAGTAATCTGCTGCACAATCAACATTTTGTATTTGCGCTGAATCTCACCCTGGCTGACTGAGACTTGACACTGCAGGAGCACAGCTGGGGGGATCTGAACAGAGTTGGGGCAACAGGCCTCATACTTGGGTTTTCAGGGTTGCTGGAAATACAGCTTGGCACAGAAAGGAAAAAAGAGTATTTGGGAGGTGATACAGTTAGCTGGGGTATCCAGGAGTACTATCATTCCTGCCACTCAGATAAGAGAGGTGGGAGCAGGGCAGGGCCAGATGGGAATGTTCTTCCACTCTACATGCTTGAGTCAGAGATAGAAAACAGACCAACAGCATCAAAGAGCTGTATTGTTCCTTACCCCTTCCACCCTAAATGCATAACTGGGAAGGAAGGGAGCGGGCATCTGGTACCAATGGGAACAAGGACTGTTATGAAGCACATCCTCAACTGCTTACTTAAAACAGCCCTCTCCGTTCCAAATTGCTTTGCTTCTTGCCCACCTAATCCTAATATCCTTCCAAACTGCATTCCCTTGAAATAGTTGACATCTAAAGTGTCCTCTGGCTGGGAACAAATTAAAGACATCTCACAAAATGGTTAAGGACACATTGAATAACCAGGACTTTTCTTTTTCATTGTCTAAATCATATGCCAGAAGGTTTATAAATTTTCATCACAACATAGCTTTTCCACCAGGTAAGAGAAATGACTAGAGAAATGTAGTTTTCAATAACAAAAACTGCTTCTTATTAGTGCAAAAGATTTCAGGCAATGTGTCACACATTTCCTTTCAAAGAAGAACTGGCAAACGACCAGAATTTAGCAAGCTTCAGTATGAGTGAAAAGGTTGCCTCTCATTAGTATTGCCACTGTTAACATGAAAACAAGATCTGTAAGAATGATTATTGAGTGAAATGCTTAACTTGTACTTTGAGGTCAGAAAGATTCATCAGATTCTTGGAAATACTGCAGAAATTGTTATTTCACCTACAAACCTGACAAGACTATGATAGAAAAGTCCCCTACAGGAGCATGAAATTTTGCCTTGGGGAAAAGAGATTGATTATAAAATATGTTGGGAAGAAAGGACCAAGCATGCTGCAAAATAATCATTTGATAACGTTCTTCCAAAATGATTTTGCTTTTAAACTACTGATACCGATACTCATTCTCCGTCCTCACCTTGTTCTATTGTCAGTCTTTACATTTATTACTTTCTAGGCAATTAAAACCCCCACAAAACCAAAGAGAAAACTGGAAGTAAGTTTCCATATTACTGTCATTTTGTCACGAAGTAATAGTAAACGACTATTGAAATGTTGACTTTAAGAGGCCATTTCTCTCATAAATAAGAGTGAGGTGATAGCAATTCAGAGCCCTAATTTACAAACTATGCATAAAGATAGAAGGTGATGTAAGTAGGGTCAGTTTATAAGGGAGTCCCAACAGACACCTAGTCCCACTCTACCTGTGTTTTAAAGATCTCTCTCTGGTTCACATTCAGCTCTTCCAGAAGTGAACCTGAAGTAACCAGTGCCATCAAAAGCTTTACAAATATTGATATTCAAATGAACATACAGTCACAGACCTTTCACACAACAGTAATAGTTAAAGTATAGTGATAATTAAACAATACTGATAGCTGGGACAAGGATCCTTGTAGGAAGAATATCTGCTATTTTTATCCCCTCTTCCTTGTAGCACTGATTCATTACAACCAACACAATTGTCACATGCAAATTAGCTGCACAGATAAGGTGGCAATTGAAAAAATTACCTCTGATGTCGCACTTGGCCCACTTAATTATGAACGCTGTTGACCCAACTCTGCCTATTTAGTCATAACAATTCAATAAAATAATTATTAATACTTACCTAAATTACATCTTAACGTCTTGAATGTATATTGTGAAGATAATTTCACTTCATCTGAGTAATGAAAATTCCAGAGAGTCTATATTGTACCATTATTCAGATTACTTGAGATAAATGCTAGTTAGCTTAGATGCTAAATTTCTCAAAGGACCAACTTTAAAATCAGTATTACTGTGAGCTAATTAACAGACTTCTAAATTCTCAGAAAAATATTCCTTTCTCCAATAAGTGCGTAAGTTTGGGGAGTGCAGGAAGGGGTAAACATGATATTTTCAGAAATAATAAAAATGCTGAATACCTGCTCTGAATGTAACATGGAGCTCTAACCTTGGAGCTAACACTGGTGGTTTTGTAATAAATGTAAAAACTCTGTTCACCTCCCAGAATGTCTCACAGAAGTACTTCCTTCCTCACATTTTAATCAACCCTCATCATGTTGTCTAAAATGTGAGCCACCCAAATCAGCCTAGAGAGTACAAAACAGAGTCAAAGACTTTGCCTGTAAAATTCTGGGCAGGATCCATGTCTTAAAAATAGGTTATTCACAGAAAGAGCCTGTGAAAGTAAAACACAAGCTCAAGAAAATACTTAAGCCTTCACACACTTAGGCCCTAAAGTTATGACTGAGGTCTTGGAAGCACTTGTTCATCTCCTGCCTGCAGCTGAATCCTGCTCATACTGGCAGCTTTACATTTGGGCTGCCTGGTGTTCAAGCTCTCCATTCCGAGCAGATGGAGCAGCGTGGAAACCACGTCAGACCTTCAACTGAGTCTAGAAAGTAGGTCCTCCTCTTAGATGCTATCAGAGCTTGATCTGGTAGAAAGTCTCAGAGCATGCCCAAGGCGGAAACACAGGAACACAGCATGAATTGGCAGCTGCTCCTTCTTACAAATGTGATGGAAGGAGGAAGAATTGCTTTATCTTTCTCATAGCACAGCCCAGCCACTAGAAAATTCATGCAGAAGGCGGGAAATCAGATTCACGTGTCCTTCTCAGACTCGAATTTCCTAAAAAGAGAGGAAGCTATGCAACAACTGATAGGAAAGGGCATTCTGGCATTGAGGAGGAATTGTTCACTGGTCCTGCTGAAACTAAATTGCTGTGAAGTTTAGCCAGTAAGCCAGAAAGGAATATGATCCTTTAGATCAGTGACAGCCGGCTGTGGTAAGTCAATCTTCTTGTGCTGTTGCTAGATATGTTTCTGGTTTACATCCAGTGACTGCCAAGTATAAAAAGCAGAGAAAAAGCTAAAAATTCAGGTCTTTCTATTTCTTTCAACCAAGTATCCTAACTTGTGAGCTACAGACTCGTGCTTCCAGTGCATATGGTAATTTGAAAGAAAGCAGTGAGCCAGCTGTCCTCATCCAAAGGGACTACTTGGATGTCAAGACCCAGAGAATCCAGCCTCCAAATGGTGTCTAATGCAGGGCTGCAAAGGGAGGCAAACCTTTCAGATATAACTCCTGCTTTGGAGTAGCCTACCGGCTTCCTCTGCTTACCACTGTAAACCCCTTTCTTAAGTGCCTTTCTCTTCCTATTAAGCTATACAGGGTCTTGTGTGCCTAATTCAGTTGTAGGGATCCCGCTCCCAGAGACAGAAACTGTAAAGTCAAATGAGGTGATGCTCACCATTGCTGCAGCTAACTGCATTTTTAATATGGTCTTGGAGGCCTCACCTGGCTGTTTGGAGTCCACTCTGTGCACTGCAAAATGGAGGCACTGCCTAACTTTCAGGTGCCCAAACCACTTTCAGGACCTAGCTGCTAGTAACTGGAGGCTGTTAGGTCAACTGAACTTCCTGTTTTGTTTAATATTATATTACTAAATATAAAAAAATATGAAGCAGCTCCCCAAAATGAAAAATACTGGAAAATGAATGGTGTTTCCTATACATCACTGATTTGCTATGTTTAAATGTGTTTCACGTTCCACCATGCTGCTTTTGGTCTGTAGTGGTGAAGCAAAGGTAAGAGAGCTTGTAAGCTAATAAGGAACTGGAATATACTAACTTTCTCTAGGTGAAAATTAAAAGGGTGCGGGGAAAATACTAAGTCAGGCTTGCCTGCTAAATACAGTCATTATGTTGAGACCCATTTTTATATATTCCTTCAGATTTTGTTAAGGCAGGCACAACGAATAGCAGGACTGAATAAGGTATTGTTGTCTCCCGCTGCACACAGATGAGATTTCTGTTACATATGATTTTTCTTATACAAACTGTTGTGATTTATTTCCATGGTATGTACAGAGATATTACTAGCTGGGTCCCTAAAGCCCAAGAGGTAAGCAGAGATGTCTTCCATTTTCTCCAAACCCTTTCTAAAAATACAAGAACATTTGATTAAGGGCTGACAATTTTCTTTTCTTCCTTTGCTTGTTCTTGTAATTCATTTTGCATGGGAAGTGGGCTGTGTTTTTCTTATCCCTTCCAATTCAGCAGCCGGGCAGCTGGCTTTGTGGGCCCACTCCCGTCACCACGGCAACCAGCAGATCTCTGTGATGTGATCCCATGCGCTTTATGTCACTACACGGTGGTACTGTTCTCTGGTAATGATTTGGGAGATGCATTTCCCTATTCTCATAAAAGAGGATTAATTATCATTCTACTGGATGGTCATCCCACGTGTCATGCACGGACTACAGCATCATATTTGGAAGCATTTTGCTTCACATGTAGCAACTTCAAGAATGACTGGTTTGCACCATGAAGCCTATGTTCAGCACCAAGTAGACACTGCTCCTCAGAAATACACTAGAGAATCTGAATTGAGGCCATAGTTCTCATGAATCATCAGTATGACCATACTAGGTGAGATCAAAGGTCTCTCTAACTCATTGGTTTAGTGTCTCTGCTAGTGGCCAAAACTGCCCAGAGAAGAAAAATATATAAATAATTTGTTTAATATAATTTTTTTTCACTCTCATTTTTGGGCTAATTTAAAGTTAAGCATATGGGCATTTAGCTACACTAGAGACTGAGTGCTGGATATATAGCAGGCAGAAGATCTGATTTTGCTAAATACAAATCCATCATAGATTTCAACAGATACATAAGGTTCAGCTGCTCTGTAGCATTTGGAAGAAGATTTACCATCCCTTTTCAGCAAATAGTCCCTGTGCTGCAAAGCTTATTTCTTTTTATGTGTTGCAGAGATGGCAGAAGCCCTGGACTAGCCTTCTTACAAATTAACTGTGGGATGATGTATTCCACAAGAATCAAAATAAGAGCAGTTCCTTCAGAACTGTGCTATGATGACAGGCCCAAACTTGTAGAGTCCATGGAAGAAAGGATACTTAGTATCACAGAATGGTTTGGGTCAGAAGGGATCTTCAAAGATCATCTAGTCCACCCCACTGCCATAGGCAGGGACATCTTTCATGTTGCTCAAAACCGCATCCAACCTGACCTTGAACACTTCCAGGGATGGGACAGTCACAACTTCTCTGGGTAACCTGTTCCAGTGTACCACCACCCTCATCATAAAAAAAAGTTCTTCCTTATGTCCAATCTGAATCTACCCTGTTTCAGTTTAACACCATTGCCCCTCATCCTGTCACTACAGGCCTTGGTAAAAAGTCTCCCTCTGTCTTTCCTATAAGCCCCCTTTATATATTGGAAGGCTGTAATAAGGTCTCCTTGCAGCCTTCTCTTCTCCAGGTTGAAAAACCCCAACTCTCTCAGCCTTTCCTCGTAGAAGACATGTTCCATCCCTCTGATCATTTTCGTGGTCCTCCACTGGACCTGCTCTAACAGGTCCAGATCTTCTTTAGTGCACCTAGAGCTGGATGCACTGCTCCAAGTGGGGTCTCACCAGAGTGGAATTAGATGGGGAGAATCACCTCCCTCAACCTGCTGACGAGGCTTCTTTTTCTGCAGCCCATGATGCGCTTGGCTTTCTGGGTGCTAGTGCATGTTGCCAGCTTATATCGACTTTTTCATCCATCAGTATCCCCAAGTCCTTCTCTGCAGGGCTGCTCTTAATCAATTCATCCCCCAGTCTGTACTGATATTGAGGATTGCCCCGACCCAGGTGCAGGAACTTCCACTTGGCCTTGTTGAACTGCATGATGTTCACATGTGCCCACTTCTCAAGCCTGTCAAGGCCCCTGGCTGGCATCCCTTCTATGCACAAAGGGGATATTTCACTCTCTGTCCTTTACTGATCCCTAAACCACTTGAACAAGGTATAACTGGACAATGAGTCCAAAGTATGAGGGAAAGACATGCCATTTATACTAACTTTATCTAAAAATTAAAGGTTCCATTTTGGAAAACAACTGGGTAGCCACTGATATGTAAGAAGTGCAATCTGGAGTGATTCACTGATCACTGCATTTCTTAATATTTCTTTGTCAACCCATGACAACATATTTTTAATATTAAACAGTAGCATTTCATGTAGCATGGTCTAGCTATGTCACCAGTAATACAGCAACTGTCATGCAGAACCTATTAAAAAACCCTATGTAACTATTGACTGAATCGCATATAAAATATTAATTACCACAGGCATCAAAATAGTTTGCCCACAATTTTTAAGTATCTTGCCATTGAACAATAACATTTATAATTCTGAAATGCAAAAATAAACAAACACATTCAATAAATAAACAAACAACTGCAAAATCAGTTTTCTGGCTCTGTGAGCCAGATAGTAAACTGTCTACTTTCTATTCCCTTCCTCCCTTCATATCTGCTTTTTCTCCCTGTGCAACTTATTCCAAATCCACGTGTTGTATTCAGATATAGTTCAAATACCTTTCTTTCTGTTCACATTCTGTGCTTCATTTAAACATTTTTCACTCTTTTGCAAATATTCTTGTATTGTTTATCTCAGATACAACACAAAAGCAGTAATTAGTGTGACTACCATAGTTCCATGTTTTCTACCCATAACCAAGTAGTTAGAAGTTACAAATACTCACACAACATGACATTTTTATACCAATTCATAAATTACTTGCATATATAATGACAGGCATGATCTCTTATTACCAGTGAATATAAGAAAAAAATTGATGCATTTGAAGAAGTCTGTTCTCAGAAACTGAACTATGTAACCTGTTTCCAGCCAAAGCAAGTACTAGCTATGAAGCTTAAAGTCACATATTGGTCTCATACAGATAGTCCTTGCATCTTGATATAGCCCTTTGAACTATTCTTCCTGCCTAGCAAACAGTGTTTGGTTCCAAGAATCTTCTACGTAAAGGTAAACTTGTTCTGTTATTTATCTGAGGGGCTGATTATTTTTCCCATAGATGTGCTGCATTTTCTTAAAAATCTGAGTTAACATGTTACAAATTAATGAGAGGACAGCTTGATATATTCTTAGGGTAGTATTACCTGTATGCCAACTGATCCAGTCCCAAAAAAATCCAGTGTGGGAGGATTCTGCAATGTTGCTACACAGCTGATTTTCCAAGTACGCATGTTGGGATATCTGCTGTCTGAGTCCAGCAACCTGACACTAGTACTTCATTTTCCTCAGTCATAGGAAACCTTCATGCAAGTCAACTCACCTTGTATGGCATCCTCCTTCCTGATGCTACTGTGATGAGCATTTCCACAAATCCATTTCCTACACAAGGATACTGCTTTTGACAACTAATGTTTAGGGAGTCTTTGGGGCCTCCCCCTAGTTCAAGCAGTTCTTCTACTGATGCTTTGCAGATTTCTTTGTGAGCAAGCTTTTTCTAATTTAACTTTTCTTTGCAATAAAGAAATGCTCCTAATGGTCCTGATGAATACTTGTGAGTCTCACTGGCCCCTAATATCAGGTCCAAACCAGACCAGTGCTACCAACAAATCAGATAAAACTGTGCTTCTGATCTAGTGACACAAGGTTGCAGAAGACTGTAACTTCACTTGATGTAATTTCTATATTTCAGTACACCTTCTTAAAAGGAAAAGTTGCTGCAATGAATAAAGCAGACAAAATAAGAGCTGCTGATCCCCACTACACATTGAAGGAATGTTGCAAAGTCACAAAGCTACAAAACACCAGAATGAAGACTGTTCAACACTGGCTTACCACCCTTCACCCCAGGCATATGGTGTGTATGATGCCATATTCTACATGGCATCATACACACAGTATAATTATATTTATGAATAATCCATGAATTCAGTGCAGGGGGTTGGATGGTACTTATGAAATAAGATAGCTGCTACTTCTTTTTTTAGCCTTTATCGTTCTCTGTGTGGGTCCGTGTCTTACATATAGTTTTCCATTGAAGACCTCACCAGTAAGAATGACTCACTTTCTTCAGACTTTTTTTAGACATTCATTGAAATAATATCAGACAGCTCAGATAAGGAAGTAAAGTAGGACTAACTATAGCCAGAATTTAAAAAAAAAAATCTATTAGTTCTCAGTGCCTAAATGCAGATTTTGTTTTCTTCCATTTCAATAAGTACTTAATATCTATCTACATATGTATTCAAAGGAGAACTCTAGTCAAATTCAGTTTTAGCTGTTTTAGCAATTGTTTTAGCAAATCCAAATTCTGCACCTTCCCTTGCACATGTGTATCGAAGGGATTACAATGCAAAAGTTCTATCAGAAAAGCTTGTCACAATTTGTAGCTAGCTGTCCAGGTAAATCAGAAGCCTGAGACACCTTGGAAAATGGAAAAATCTGAATAATACAGTACTACAACACATGCTGGAGATCACAGCCAGGTTTCTGCAAGGAGTCAGCTTAAGCCCAGCCAAGCAAACTAGCTCCCACTCAGCACCAGCTCTGTTGGGCCAGAGCTGTCTCCCAAAGAGTGACACGAACACCTCTGTGAAAAACATCCAGTTAAATGTCCCTCTGCTTTTGTTCAGGACTCCCTAAAATGTTTTTAAGTCAGTAAAATAACTTAGATGTGAAGCAGATATCCTCCGTCCCCCTCTTTGTTTTCTTTTATTCCCCCCCTTTCTTCCTTTTCTTCCCTCCTTCCTACCTTCATTCCTTCCTTCCTTTGATTTGGAGACAAAAAGGACATACAGTAATTTCTACTAAGGAAAGAGGAAATGGATAAAAGGAGGAGATGAGGATCACAAGAAGAGTCCAGCCTGCAGGGACAATGTGGCAGGGAGAGAGCTCAGAAACGTGAATGCATTTTGGGGGAGAGGGTCAGACACAGAGAATCTCAGAAATAGAGAGAAATGAAAAGTGGTACCCAGGCAGCTCCAGGAGAGACAAGAGGAATGCTAAGAAACAGTTTCTGCAATGAGTTTGGCTTATAGAAGCAATAAAATTCATGAATTCAAGATTAAAGTAATGATAAATTGCATATAGCTAGCTCATACACAGAAAATGTTCCTGATTCATTTTATTTGGAGCATAAAAATATTAATAAGTATTAAATACTTGTTTTGTTTTCCTGCACTCTTGTTAGCTTGAGTCCAATCATTGCCACTGAATTTATTCAGAACTTAACTGAAGGTACTCAGTGAGATTCATTCCTCAGGCAATCTGGTTACCTCTGGTTCCCTCCTGAGAAACTGTGCTTCCCAACTGTACGTACTTAGAAACCTGTACTGTCGAAGGATAGATACAAGCAGATAACTGGCCACAGAATAGCTCTTAATATACAGATATTTCTATCCCAGGATCCTCTCTTGATTTCATATATGTGGGCCAGCAATATTATGTAATTTCCTAGCCAGATAATTAAGAGAATAGAGAAGCATCTTCCCCAAACTAAATAATCTAAATCAAAGGCTGACCTCAGAAAAGACCCTTACATATATTGTCCTATGCATTCCCCACAGATCAGGCTTCTTCTGCACATGCTACCAAGTGTTTTCTTTATGCTTTTTTCCCCTCGGTCTCCATTTCTTGTTGTTCAAGAAGGAAGGAAATCAGCACACACTTTAAAAAAATTGCATATATAAAGCAAGAAAGATGCTATTATATACATAGCAGAGTTAAGAGACAGAAATCAAACCATACAAGCAGGAACAGCAGAATTTGCTGACAAAAAGTCTGATATTACAGGGAACCAAAGATTTGTCTGTATCTGGGTTCTTTGGCACAATATTCCACTCTTGCTGCATAAAGTTATTTTTCTGGGCAGAAAGTGAAGATCTACTATTTCTACAGGCAATAAAACAAGTACTTAAAAAATCAGAACGTCAGGAAATAAAAAGTTCATGGACAGAATAGACACATTTCCAAATTCTGAGAGATGGAAAATGAAATTAAATAACTTGCATTGTCAATTTATAATTCCTTTCTGGCAACTAGAGGGATGCCTAGGGAGTTCAGAGAAGCTAACAGAACTATAATATTCATACTATATTTAAAAATGGATCAAGGCTAAGAACCAACTCAGTGTTGTGCAATCTTTTATCCTAATGCAGCATAGCAGCTAAGAACTATTATTTCTTTATAAACGCCATCTTAACTTCAAGAAGTAGACTTTCTATGTGATTAAAAGGGCAGCTGTTTGGAGAGACCATACCTGAAGCAGTGAAAACGCTGTTAAATATTGTGGCTACTGAAGAATAGAAGCTATCAATCATTTCAGAGATTTTAAGAGCTGTAACCAGCTGCACATATATTTGTTTTTAGCATTAGCTGTCAGGTTCCAGTGAATAAGGTGCAGATTTTTTCCCCCTCTTCCTAATTGCAAAGGGGGATTGTGCACAGAGGGCCACTCTACCAATTCATGGCTGCTAACTAGGCAGTCAAAGAAAATACTGTTTGGGATTTGTATCAAAAAGGTCATTTGATAGGTGTTTATCCAGCATACTTTTATTCATGGTATTCCAGTTTTTAATATTTAAACTGACTGCTAGCACTTGTATCCACAGTAACCTTATCCCTCCACATCTGCCACCTGGGCAAGTGCTTTGGCTTTTATATTTCAAAACTTCCATCTATATCTGCTCTTTGGATCAAAAAATTTTCAAAGAATTATTATCCAGTCAAAGACTTTCAACACAAATCTAAAGCAGGTATGATACATCTTACAAACTTAACCCATTCTTGTTTCCATCAATAATGCTATTAAATCATTCAGTTTCCAATAATCCAATAAAATACTGCATAAGATAATACTAATAAGCATCTGAAACATGAGATTTCAGTTCAGTCATGGGTTGTATGTACAAGTGTATATACCATCAGTTTCATCAGCACCAGCCAGTCTAAAACAAATGCAGTGTATTGTTGCATGGAGATTTTATCCCATATGCACAG
The DNA here is from genome assembly GCF_030463565.1 of Pelecanus crispus. NCBI lineage: Eukaryota > Metazoa > Chordata > Aves > Pelecaniformes > Pelecanidae > Pelecanus > Pelecanus crispus. The sequence continues at coordinate 54,163,160 of NC_134643.1, forward strand.
TAATTGGAGCTTAATGAAGGACAGCAAAAGATACAGAATATAATACATTCCATAGTGAATAAAATGTTTGAAATGTTTAATGTAGTGCTTTAAAGTCTACAGAAGTAAATTATTTGGGGGGGTAAAGTAGCATTTGTGTTACTTGTTTTCCTGAAAATATATTTCAATCAAGAGTGGACTAAGATCAGAGACCAGGTGTGAATCTCATTGTGTGGCCTCGTATTTATGATGAATAAAAGCTTGTTGTTAATTCAATCAGTTATGCTTATGTGGAATAAAATCATCATTGCTTTATCTGCACTGGGCCTTTACCTTGCTTTCAACAGTTGAAAAATATATCTTTTTTTCCCATTGAAAGTCAAGAACACCAAACTTTCTTAGAACTGAACCTGTGCTTAGACCCATGTAAAACACTCGGGCAAAGTTTTTGGAGGTGACCTCTAATGCACAGTGCTCAGCTTCTGAAAAATCATGACAAAAGTGTTTCTAACTGAATATATTAATTTTTAATTGTCTAAAGTTATCATCTGAAGTGTTATCCTTTTATCTTTTCTAACTCTTTATAACCCAGTTTCTAAAATGCAAATGCAAATGAGAAGCATGTTTGGATATATAAGTACTTTAGTGTGATAACACAATTCTAATGTTCCAGATGAACAATACTAGACAAGTATAAATCACCACTGAATGAGAAGAGAAGGCAGTTTTGGGGTCTCATCATTGTTTTAAACAACCATTGGCCTAAGGTGGTGAAATCATTAAGCAGTGCAACATTAGAAAAATAAAACCAACTTTTGTTTTTAACTGCTAGTTCTTTGAAATGTGTGCTTGTGCATACTCAAATCTCAGTACACTGGATGAGGGAGGAATTTTGAGGGAAAAAATTAGTAGAGAAACCTGTGATTGAAGACTGTATCATAAGGCATATGAATGTGAGAGATGAACTGAGATTGCAGAGGTACTGTAACTCTCCAGTTCCTTATTTCTGAGCACCGGGAATTTTTCACCTTAGTGAATTACCTTTTTGTGTAACGCTGTATGTGTGTGCGCACATTTCTGTGTGAGTGCATGTGTGAATAGGCAGAACAGACAGCACATTGTGAAGGGCAGGCAGAATGGACAGCATTTTGATAAAGGCTTCACAGGTTTAATTGCTTTTGTCATTAAAAAGGTTAAAAACTGATGCTGGGGTGTTGGTACCATAAAAAATATATGGGCATGGGATGTGGGAGAAGGAAACATTTTCACCAATGTGTGGGAAAACAGAAGATCTCTGAACTGAAGGAGAGAATGTTTAGGTGCCCAGGAAGTTTAGAAGTGGTCAGGCAAACTCTGTACCAGGAATGGCTTGCTTGCATGGCAATTCTGGTACATCATATTCTAGAACAGCTTCTAAAAGGTAGCTGTAGTTTTACTAGGAAAATTACGCTTGTCTCCCATGTTGAAATTTTAATTATTTTTGATGGAAGGAAAGCTTCTCATTTATATGATGAGACGCACAATGCGTTGTACAAGGCATCTGTTTCTTTACTGGTTTCCGTTAAATATTTTGTTCCTCTCCGAACTACACAGTTCCTTCATTTGGCTTTATTCTCTTCCCATTACATCCCATTGTGCCATTCTGTTCACTTCCCCATTTTGTCTCCACCAGACTCAGTACTGATGGCAGTAACTATCTGTTGCTAATAACACCACCATCCATTTCCTTCTTGAATAAGGCATTAGTTGTATGACAAAGTTGATGACAAAGAGGTCAGGAGTCTGGAAATCTATACTGAGGATGAATCCTGTGATCTGAAATACATATTGGTACTATATCTGTATTTTATTTGTCCTCTAATAATTCATTCATTCTCCAGGCGTTCTCAAAGATGATTGCTAAAGGATCTAGTATTTCCTCTTCAGTTTCTTAAGACTCTTCATCAAACATCACCTAACCTAGATGATTCAGATATTTTAATTAACCAAGTACTCTTTTATCTGTTTGCAGTATGATTGCTCTCTCTTCCCGCCCCCCCCCCCATATCTCAGTGGTCTTCATTAACACTGTATTTCACTAATTCTTGTATTTTGTTCTTTGTGCTAAAACAAAAATGACTCTTATCTGAATTCTAGCAGTGGTTATAACTTTCTTAATATTCCTTTTACCTACAGCATATTGATAAAACCTTTTCTGAATGTATTCTACTCACATAGTTAATGAAATGTTATTTTCTCTCCTAATGTTTTCCTTATTGTATTTTGGTTACTTACCTTTTCTTTCATGATGTATTCTCTCTTTTCTTTATTGTAGATTGTTTCAATTTAATTCATCTGCATTAACACTTGTTCATATAAGTACCTGAGCTTTTGTTACATCACCCAGTCTTCCTTCATAAAGGGTAACATCTCCAAGAATCTTATGCTTATTTCCAGTTATCTATTAGTACCCATTAATCTTTACCTGGTAACTCCTTCAGAATCCCACAGTGTAATAATCTGTAATCAAGTTCCTCTGTACTGCTGTGTCCTTCAAACATCTTTTACTTAGTCAGGGAAGTCTGTCATTGCTTGAGATTAATTTACCTATTGGTCCAGATTCCATGTAATTGTTTCTTGTTGGACAATATTGTTCTGAAACAGTGATATACACAACTGTATGTTGTGTTCCTTTTAAAATTCCTTTTTCTTCCCATATGAAATAACTAAGAATAAGCTATGACATACAGGCCACTGGTTTTAAGTCTACCATTCCCTTCCATTGCAAGGCTTTCCATTATTTACCTATAATATAAACACAACTATAAACTGATTGTCCTTTGAATCTTCAGTTTTTCACTCTGAAGAGTAAAAACTCTTAGACTTTCTGCCTCTCTTAACCTTTAAACTTTGTTACTTTTAATGACCTTTATGTATTGCATGTTTTCCATGTCTTTCATAAGTTATGAAGAATAGCATTATACACATCATTCTATACACAAACTTTTCTAATTCTTGAAGATTTAGCATTTTCCTTTTTGGTAACAAAATCACCTGGAAGGTTTTGGCCTTACCTAAATACAGAGCGAGAACATTGTATCGGCATTACATCTCTTTATTTTATCAGTTATTAAAATGTCATGCTTTATTATACCATTATGAGAAGTTTCACCTGCTTGATCAACCTAACTTTGTATTTGCTACTCGTTTCTCATAAACTTGTATTTAGGGCCAATAGACAATTCCTCACATATGCAGTCTCAGAATACAGTACATCAGTGTTTGTTCACTGAGATGAAGGCCAGTTTCTGCACTAGGAAGGCTTTTAGCTCAAGCACAACATTTCACATTAACATTTAACATATTGTTAGAACAGATGGGACTAATTCCAGTCCTCAAGTACCATACTCACAGATATGTACCATGAAATAGTTTCACTTTTAGTGGTGACTGTACATGAAATGGCTTTCAATGTCTGGATTTGGCCCTCTGTTCTTAGTGAGGGTAACACTGAGCCCAGTACATTGATACATACATTGGACAAGCTCTTTTCTCTCAGACTGCTTTAGAGTGAGCTTTCCAAAGAGGCACATATGCACTGGATGTCACTACCCTGAATGGCAGAGGCAAGTGGAAGGGCATTCCACCACGTATACTGGCACCTGGATTGTCTACCAAGTGTACAGCCTGATGTTCTGCCTGTGCGCCTTGTATGTACAACCTTGTGTGGAGCAAAATTTAAATAGAAATGGCCAAATATTACAGAACAACCAGAGAAATCCTCACCTAAAGGTTAACTTAGCAGAACCTAGCAGACAGGCAGATGGACCTATCCCTGCTTATACCTTCAAGATACAACTGTTGAGACAGGTTTAGATGAAAACATACTCCCTCTGACTCTCAATGAATCCACCATACCCAGGATGCCTTAATGAAGTCAACAGTCTGGAGATGGGTTCCTTATGAATCAATTGTTCAAGTGAAACACACAAAAATTCTGTCTTGTTTTTCTTTCCTCTGTTGAATAATCATTACTGCCAAAATTTTCATGAAGTCCTTTGTCAAGTGCAGGATCAGTCACCAGCCTGCAGCGCCTATGTTTTTCACACACACACACATTACATATATAGATATATACACATGAAACAGATTCCTCTAAAATCCCTTTCCACCAGAGAATGAGCACTGCCTGTCTAGATCCACATGCACTTGCACAGGATGATGAAGAATGGTCTGAGACCTCAAGACAGAAAGACAGTACAAACTACTATTTACACATGTGATATTGAGGAGTACATTAATAAGCCTTTCTGTCTCTCGACCAGCTTGAGGAATACCATGACAGAAGCATTAACTGGAGCATGTGGAATGGGATTATTTGTTAGACTTGCTGCTGTTGCAGGATGACAGGCACAATCTTCATCCCTGGCACCCACCTGAGCTCTACTTTGCAGGTTTTATAGTAAGAATCCCTACTAGGATGAAAAAGGAGATCTTGAAGCCTCAGGGCTGGATGTTCTGAGGGAAGAGAAAAAGCTTTAATAAAAATACTTTGTGTTTCCTTTTTGGTGAACCCTGGATGGATTCTAGCCCAAACTGAGCCATTAAAATTTTTGTGTCTACATGATAGCTTAAGGAGACCTAGTAAAAAAAAAAATCAATACAGCCTAGACAGTGATTCAGCTGACCAGATGAATCTACTTTAATTGATCCGAAAATAAGTACCCTAATACTTAGTTTGCCAGTCAGCTAAATTGCGTTCTATGCTCCATTGGCTTTAATGGCTGATTAGGTGCTTCACCTAGTTGCCCACAGATACGAATTCAGAGTCATTTGAGGTGCTGCAAATGTACATTGCCTGGAACCCAACTGAATCTCCAGACGGGTATGCATTTTCCATAGATCCTGTATCATATATTCCAGGCCTGCACAGATGTCTCAGACATCTCAAGTGATTCCAATACGTGGGCAACTGAACTGAGTCCTAAACATCTACTGACTGGTACACACATAGATGTCTATATTTGAAGTTTAACTGTGCCCACTCTATGTTTGGATAACAGGTTAGACTAGGGGAAGAGTTGGTCTGTCTCAGGAGTCACAGTCGCAAAAGGTTACCAAGGTGAAGGAGAGGAAGACTCAGAAGAGAGCAGAGTGACAAAGAGCCACTTTGCTCAGGGAAGACGACAGGGCCACACTGGCACTGAGAGGAGCTCCACAGTTTTAGTGTCAAGTTCTGTAGACCTGCCATGAAACTAAAAGCAAGTCCTGGGGTTTGCAGGTGAGGTCCAGATGAGGGGATTGAAATTTGTGGTTCCAGGCATATATACCTAGATTTTACTACATGTACAGCAAATCTTAAACCACAGATTATTCCAGCATCAGTGGGACTCGTAGTCCTTCTACTCTGCTGAAAATGTGGCTTGCTGCATATCACTGACTGCCAGTTTTAAGGTTGCCTTGAACAGTTCTTCATTTCTGGGTAAACTACACACAGACAATGCTCTCAATCTTCTTACACTTCAGATGATGCATGAGTGCCCTGATGAGTGTCTGCAGTAGCCACTATGGGCCTGGAGAGCTCACAGCCTGGATGTTGCAAAGGTTGATCGGCTCTCCTAAGCATGTTAGGAGTTGGCTTCTGAAGGTCACTGAAGTCACTACAGACTAGAACCCTTGTCAAACACTGGCCTCTTTTTCATCATCTGCAGCATGGCTAATTTAAGAAAGATGTTGGCAGACTGACTCACTCTTTCAAGCTTTCATCTAATGCCCAAATCATCAATCTCTGCACCAGGTATTTTTGGATAAAAGCTGCGGTAGTCTCTATAAGTGCAGGACTTGGAGCCAATGCACATAGACAATTTCTTTCAGGTGCATTTCACTCTAAAGAAATAAAATTGCTTCTGCCCTTTATACCTGATACAGAGTTTAAGATCCTCCAGAGAGATTAAAGGCAAGAAGAATTACTGGGTATTCCAGGACAGCAAATCCCAGGAATGACACCTGAGAGAGGACAGTCTCCAGATAAATTTCAGCTGACTAATAAACCTCCAGACCTAGTAAAAAATGAAAGAGAAGAAACAAAGAAAGAAAGAGAGAGAGGAAGGGAGAAAGAAAAGTAAAAACTTAACTCAAAACTATATCCAAACCACGCAGCTAAGGGGAATTGAGAAGGTAGTCCATGCCTAGCACTGTGAAACCAGGCAAATACTTGTGCAGGTAAGTTCACAGGATGCATACAAATACAGAAAATTATTAGAAGGAAAAGAAATGCATATGTAACTAAGATACTAGGTGGAAACTCAAGACATCTATATTCAGTTCCTAGACATGTCACAAACTCTGTGTGACCTACAACATTTACGATTCCTTTCAGCTGCATAAGCATCAGGACTCTAGATCCATCTGAGATACTCTGTGGTATCCCACCTGGACGCCAGCTGTTAGTCATGAAGGCTCTGTGTGTCTCTGGTCCTCAGTAATATCTGTCAGCCCCATCTGGATCTCCTGGATTCCCTACAGTATCTCAACTGGTACTAGATACCTATGTTTAAGCAACTGAACTGATCTGCTAAACATTATGTTAGTAGCTATTTTAAGAACTAGTGCCTCTGACCTCAAATGTAGAAGCAATTTTAAATTCCACCCTGCAGCTGCCCTATGCCTCAGTTTCCCGACAGTGAAAAAGAGAGAATTTAAAAAAAATACTTAGGCAATACTTAGATCCTCAGGCAATGCAAGCCATTTAAGTATTGAAGGGGTAGAGGTGCGTGTCTGTAAGTTCACAGCAACAATGAAAGCCTAGTGTCTAATGCCAATTCAGGTTATTAACTGTTACTAGTGAACAATATTGTGGAATGTCAAAAAAAACCCCACCTTCATATTTTTCTGTTAATAACCTGGTCCCTGTTTCTCTGATACAGTGTTTTAGAAATCTTTTTAAGAGATACTATCTTCATCAAATTACAATATTAAACAAGTGATAAAATTTCAGAATATCTTAAACTATTAGAACAACCTATAAATAGATAGTCATATGCAGGCCTTAATCAGACCTAGTCCCCACCGGGCAGTGATTTGATTGAACTGCTTTTATCTCTGTGAATCCAGAACGGAGTCTTTGATGAAGGTCCAGAGTTGTAGAAAACTGCATGCAAGGATCTAGTGACCGCGCACATTTGTATATTTTCATCTGTTTCTCTGCAGTTTAACTTTTTTTCTCAGCATACTGAGTTCTGCAGGCCTGCAAGTCTGCATAAAGATTACAGCTTGTCCCAGGGACATCCATGGGACCTATACATGAAAAGGTGTTCACAGATTCATTAGGTTTCCTTATTGTTTATATCTAGTTTATATACTGCAATTTACAATTGCTTTCTTGCACTTCAGAATTAGTTTAACTGCAAAACAGCTTTTACATCACAAAACTGCAGTATCATCTGCATCTTCAAATATAGAATATCTGCACAAAGTCACTACAATTTTTTACATCTGAAGGACACTGCGGCCTATTACACAACAAATTATCAAAGTTAATAATGACTGCATATATATATACACACATATTCAAGTATGATTCTACTCCTACAAGCACACGTGAACCAAGTCTTAGGACTGAATCTGCCTTGGGCCTACTAAATATTATGCAAGTGTCATTCCTGCACGACACTAATAGTGGGTAGGAATTACACTTGCTATGTGTGCAAATACGCTGCGAGTAGAAATAAAGTAGTTCATGAAAACACAACTAATTTTTTAATTCTATGTTTCAACCTATTTTTAAAACATACATATTGATGAACTATGGAAAAAATATTCATACTGTAAAGTTGATAGGAAATAGGCTGTTTCTTACTAGAAAGTCCACACACTTCAGGTAACATAAAAAAATCTTCCTAATTCTAAGCATAGTCTGGTGAATAACTTTCCTAATACCCAAGGCAGACTAAACACAAGGAGTTAATTTCTATGATCTAATGAATGATTAACCGTGAAATCTTTTTATCCGAAAACCACCTTTTTATTAGAAAGCTAATGTAATTAATAGAATTTTGCTGTTGAGAGTAGTATAAATAGGATATATTTGTTCTCAGATGTATGTTATTCCATGGACATTAATTATATCATTGTGATATTCCCTCTCCTGAACATCTAGTAAGACCTGTACTACTAAATCATACTTAATAGGAGTGTGATGGTTGTTGCTTAGGCAACAGAATGAATAAATGCAGGTCAGAATGTGCTTCCAGAAAAACAAAAGCAGGAATGTGGTACAGAATAAAGAAAAAATATGTCTAACTGATTTTTACTGCGTTAAAGTATTAGAGGTGTTCAATGTAAAGTAGCTAACCTATCTGAAACACTTAATTTAATGAGCTTGTAAAATATAGCTTAATATGTAAACCACTTTAATAAAGGTAAAGCAGTTCTCTCATATTAAGGAAGACTACAACACATTTAAGTTTGGAGTAATCTGAATTTTTCTCTTAGCATAGCAGGTCTTCCTTCTCTCATTTTCCTACATACTTTCCAAGTTTAATTTTCTCTTCAACATTTTGGCTAGAATGGAAAATATTTTTAAAAATGCTCATTTAAATTTTCAGGAGAGGTTTTCCTTACGTAATGCTGATATATTAAAAAAAATATATATAAAGAAATTGGTATTTTCTGATCATTTTCATTTCCAATTAAGTATGGGTTCTATTCAATTTCTGGTACAAACAGAAACTGAAATATGTAACAGCATAATGAACAGTGTGAAATCATTAAATTAGGAATTATTAAATTCCTGAAATTATACATTTTTTATTATTAGGCAGTTTTCCAGCTTTTTGCTTATCATTGGATTTAAGGGTCCAATCTTCCATTCATATATGCATGCTTCCCCAACTAATATTAAGAGTAATTATGTATTTTACCTGGGATATATATTTAAAAACTACTCCAGAGAAGGCTTAAATTAAAATGACCGGAAACATTAGCTAACACACAAGTATGGAGTCATAACTTACTCTGCCTGATACCTGAAAAGTTTGATTAGTGTATTGAATAATAGAATCTTCTATATAATTTGGACGTTTACCTAAGTATGTTAATAAGAGACGTAGGAAATGAAAGTCTTACAAATTCCCCCAGAACATAGTTCAGGCCCCTCCAGAGCCAGGGGACGACTGGAAAGCCCTCTAGGGCAGTTTCTTTGGCTTCTCCAGTGGTGCTCATTTACCTGCGGTAGGTGCACCCCTCTGCATTTGTTATGCCACCTACAGCCTCTTGTGAACAATTTCCCTCTGTAATCTCTTTAAGACTAAACAATCATCTATTTATGTAACTAACGCTACAACATATATACGAGTATGTGGTTACATATTGGGAAACTGTATCCTGAAACACATTTTGGATTTTTTTTGTTTGTTTTTTTTTACATTGCTGGGCTGACAGCACACCCTTGCAGCTTTGTTTTCAAGAATATTTAAAGGTAAAGATTCTAATGATTTTTACTGATATAAGCAAAAGATCACATGGCAGCCATGTAAAAACAGTAAGAAACCTCTACACTATTATGATGTGGAAATGGCAGAGATCTGTGCCTGAGTTTTCTGATCAGCAACCCATAAGCATATAATGATGTTGGCAAAAGAAATTAAATAGGAAAAACACAACTTGTGATGACTCTATAGTCATGATATTCATGCTGTTTCATTTCTCTTTCTTATGTGCCAGGTGTAAGTTATGAAAAGTTAGAACTGTTCCAAGATATACATGGTTACTAAAAATATCTTAAAAAAGGGGTGATTAATAAAATTTTAAGCTCTGATACTTTACAAGGAATGTGGTCAGGATTTTTGCAAGAGGTTCAAGTAACAGGAATACTGAAGCAGGTAGAAAAGTGATTATATAACAACCTTACAAGTAAGCTTCTCTCTTTACTGTCAATATTCATTCCCATTGAAAGTTTGTGCATGACAGGTCTATGTTACTTTACACCACATGGTAATACTGTAAATTGTGAAGTACATAAAATTTTATTTCATTCATATGTTCCTGATAAATGCCTACAGTTAAAACATGAAAATGGAACTATTAAAAGGAATGCATTACTTATCTACACAGGACATAAGTTTCAACAAGTGAATCCCATAGCCTGATTATCTAAGATGCAAAAACATTTAACTGAGGCATCCAGAATCACTTGCAGAGAGAGCACACTTAATTAAATAATTTTCTGATATTAAAATACCTCTCAATGCAAGAATGGCATTGCATGTTACTTAATTATTATTACAATGATGTTAATGTTTAAATAAAAGTAATAACATGATGTATTGCAGATAGGGGTGTTTACAGCTTTTACATACTGTGAAAATCCTGCAATGGATTAAAAGAACTGTGCATTTTTCTTTTTTAATCTGAAGACTGATGAAGGGGGGAGAGAACCTTAATATTCAGTTTTTCTTTTACCATATTTCTGGCTAGAATATTTTGTAACGTGTACACTTTGGAAGTTTATACAAGGACAGTTTATATATTAATTTAGCTAGACACAGAAAAGTGAAACACTAAACAGATCTTCTTAGTGCAATGCAGAATAGCTCTAAGGTTTTTATGAGCACATAAGAGACAGACAAAAAAGGCAGCTACAGTGTATATACACAGCTATGCACAGAAGATTTCTTACCATAAATTGCACATTGTCAAATCCATTAGCCAGCAAGTGGTTTTCATACTGAGGTAGCCCAATATTTTCCAGCCATTGTCCCACTGTCTGGACAGGGCATCGGGGTCCTGTAGGAGGGTGAAGAGGGAGGCGTTTAAGCAACGAATAACCATCCACTGGATAATAGCGGTAGTCCTGGGCTGAGAGGTGGCATTGCCACATCGTGTTCCTGGGAAAGTTGGTATCAAAGGAGCCCGCCAGCTTGACAGATTAATGTTTTCAGCAAGCAGAAAAGTCAGAAGTAAAACATAGTTTACAGGGCAGCATATAGCGTAAGATCTGATCCTAGCTCTACATTTCTTAGTTATTAATCTTTACTACAGACCAGTACGTCATACAGTAGGGGAAAAAAAAAAAAGCGCATATCAAGCTGTCAGCTAAGCTGTTCTCCGTTATATGTGATTGTTGGAATACTCCACAATGAGCAATGCACTGCCAGCAGCAAGAATTCTTTTTATCAAGTACTCCTACACTCATCAGTATGCAGCTCCATGCTTCTTGCTCCCCCTCGCTCTCTCCCCTTCATTACCCAGCCTAGGCTACACCTCGCATTTTCAATAATAGCCATCAGATAAGGCAGATTTTTTTTTTGTCTGCAAGCTGTAAGCCTGCTGCTGCCGCTTCCTCCTACACACCCATCCAAGCGTCAATCTTGAATGATGAGAGCAGTCAAAACAAATGCAGAAAATAGCAAGATTCAAAAGCAACCTAGAGCACTTAAATCTGAATAGAATCTTCATACCAGTTACGCTTTACATATCTGTTTGTTGTAGATTTTTACGTTTCACAAGACATTAAGAAATGCAATACATAAACCATAGCCTATGGCATAGTTTACTATGCCTTCCTCTTTCCCCTTTTAATACGAGATAGGTAGTGGTCTGCATCTCTGCTTATATAAGAGCAAAACCCTTTAATGAATCGATAATGAATACATTTCACAGTTTCTCTCCTGTAGTACAGCAAAAGACATAAACGGCACAACAATTTTAGTCAAAGTAATTAGATTATCTGCATGATTTCTTCAACCTTAAAATATAAGACACAAGAAAACCTTCATGCCAACATATAATAATTCAACTTGAAAAGGTCACAATTTCAAAGGAATGATTAAAAGAATATTTTTACTAAATAAAATTTTAAGTTTTTATCCTTTTCTTACAAAAATGTGAATGATAGCAGGCAGACATATAAGATTTGCATGATTGCTAGAGAGGATGTATATTTTATCAACTATAACTGGAAAAAATTTAATATAAGATGATTAATTTAAAATGAAAGCAAAATTCATTTTCTGCACAAGAGACCAAATACCTCATGATGTATTTTCCATCAACTTTCCAGTTTTGAGACACTTTCTCTCAAGATGGAAATATTTTACACCTTTGTTCTGCGAGGAATGTTTACTAAACTTTTGCTTTTTATAACAGGATCAAAGGACTTAGCAAAAAAGGCAGAAAATGGGTATATTCAGGGTATAATTCTAAGAAGAATCCTGTCTAGTAGAACTTCATTTATTGAACACGTTAATTACTCTTCTTTGTTTTTCTTGTCCATTGTGAATCCCAAGCAATGTCCACCTCTAAGGAGGAATTTCGTTCCAGGCATAAGGAAATTATAGATATCTGCCAAGGGCATCATTTGGGATTGATGATACTATGGCAGAAAACCATGTCATAGAAATCCAAACCTACAGTCTGACTGACTGACACGTTATAATACAAGGTCTCTGCAAGTGACATGCAGAGGCTTCCTGAGTAGTTGCAGAACAGACTGTAAACTTAGCTGGATATTTAAAATTAACAAAATTATAAGAGTTTCAACTCCAACCTGACTAGTCTTTGGACTATAACTGGATGACCTTTCACTCTGATATTGCTGCTTGAATTTATGGAACATCTTATGCAAACTGAAGTCCATAATGATTTTGTAGAATAATTTTAGTTGAGCCATAGAAGATCTTTCATGAAGTTGGAAAGTTGCCTAAGACAGGTCTGTTATGAGATCTTACATTATTCCAGGTCTTCTTACTGATTTGATACATTACTACATGAAGTATGAAAGGTTCATTACGTCTCTCGAAAAAAGTACTGAAGGCTTATCGAGTATCTGTAATTGCTGAAGAAACTGTTAGGAGTTTTCTCAAGTATTTAATAACAATAGCATGTGAATATATGCAATATAGAGCATATATTTTTGGCAAGAGTACAGTGTGCACAAATAGCTAAATGTACTTCAAACAGATCAATGGATAATTAATTTTTTTCTCAGAGAAAGTAGATATACCAAATTGATAGGAATCTAGGTCTCACAGAGACACAAATGCATTTGTTCACACCTGTCTATAAATCTTCCCTATTCTGCAGAGTTTTTCTACTATGAATGAATATCTTTGTACGTAGAGGGAGCATGATCCCTTCAAGGTTGTGCCCAGTCAGTAGGCAAGGGTGTAAGGAGAGCATAGGCTACGTTTGAGTTGAAATATAGTGGACTTCCCTTAGGTAAGCAAATTTGAAAGGCTGGGCAAGGTCTTCAGAGAACAAATTGAGAACAAAATTATCTTCAACAAGGTAAGAATTAAATCCTTGCTGATTTTTTCTTAGTTGACTGAGAAATCCTGAATTCCTTTGAAAAGGATTCCTGATTTTCTCTTCTCCTTTCCCCCGTAAGCAGAAAAACTGATATTGGAAAGAGACCTAGTGAAGCATAATCCCACTCTTTGAAAGAATCATGCATGATTTACTCCTGTATTTCCCATACATGTATAGACACAATTTTCTCTGCATCTTGTGTCCCCCACCAACAAAAATGTTCTGCCCACAATAAGGCATAGCCAACAATCAATATACCAGTTTCATGGTCAAACTGCTCTTTCCTTACCTTACTATAAACAGCATGGAAGTTATGCTGCCAGTGATGAGAAGTGCTTGGCTCAATGCCTAGCAACAGTGTAGGCAAAATTCAGTTTTTCAGCAGCTCCCCAGACACATTTACTCATGTAACTGTTGGTACTGTGTCTAACTATCTCCATGGCCCCAGCACTGGATGATTATAGCACTGCTGGTCCCACTGCACGCTGTCCTCCAACTCTGTCCGATGCCAGTATAACTACATGTCTGAGCCCATCAACAAAACATAAGGCTGCTCAGCAAGGGAAAAGAAAATAAGGAGAAACTCAGTCAGCTTGCTGCCTTGTCTTCCTCCCTGACTACTGTATCCTTGCTAGAGTATCCTGTTACCTGCAAGACTTCTTTTTCCCTCCTTTTCCCGCCAAAGGTAGTAGTAAGGCAAAGGAAAAGGAAGGCACAGAGCAGAGCCAGGAATGTGGGGATTAGGGTCATGTCTTTCATTATGTGAACTTGCAGCTCTTTAGATCTCCTTGTTCTTTGCCAGTCCAGGACACTTATCTTAGGGGGGCTGCTTGGACAGCTTTTCCGAGCCAGTGGAAGTGGAACCTGGAGCAGGTGCTATTGCTCTGAGACTAGAAGACTATCTCTTCATTTTGCTAGTCTATGATTCAGTGCCAGCCCCACCAGTGCGCTGCTGCAGGCAGTGCCTACTTGGCCTGTGCCTAAAGCTGGTCCTGATATTGAAAAATGTCATACAGACTGTATGAGATGGTCTCACCTGCAACGCATTTACATACTACTGTGCTTTCCTATGATTTCAAAGAACATAAATCCCACTATAATCTTTCTGTGATACCACAATCAAAAAAGATGTACCTATTCCTGCACAGGAAAACTGACATATAAGTCTCTTACAGAGACAGCGATACTTGGTTCTTTCTTCTCCAAGGCAATAGAAGCAGCACATTGAAGTGATGTCTGCAAGAAAGATGCCATCTGGTATGCTATACGAGAATTTCTACAAGACGTCTCGTTCCCAATGAGACTCAGAATATCTTTATTGTGGGGTTTAGAATTGACTGAATCTGTGATATCAGAGAGCACATGATTTCAAATGTTGTAAGGCAGATTTGCTCTCAATGCTCCTCTATTTTATTGTCTCTGCTGTTAACAATGTGCATTTTTCTTTCCACATTTCTTTTTTTTTTTTCTTTATTTTTCAAGTAAGGAAAAGAAATGTAGTGATTACTTGTAGAGGATGTGCTTCCCCAGTCATCAGGTGTAGATTATTACAAACCATTGTCTTAGGTAAGTCAATACCTGTTGAACATTGCTAAATACTTCTGGTGTTAAGGAATCAAAAACTGGAGAATTTTAGTAGCTACTGACCAAGAAATTTCTGAGTGGACACTATACCACAATAAGAAAGGATAAATTTTTTAAGTAAGTTGGCAGCCAGTTTAGCAGAGCTGGAGAAGAAATTGATGCTAGAGTAAGTACTGTAAACTTTTTTCTTTTAATTAAAGCTTTCAGCCTTGTCCAACCCTAAATGGGATATGATTTTCCCCTTTGCATTTATGATTTCAGCTGGATAAAAAAGTTCTCTCTTGACATTGCGACAGAACTTGTGCTACGGCAGAGTTAGCATGACTGGGTGTTCTAGTGAATAAACTAATCTAACGACATGTATTCCTGGAGAGGATCTAAGAATAGCTAGGAACAGGATGTTGTATGAGAAAAACTATGCCTAACATCCAGCAGACCAATATGATTAAAGAAAGTTTATTATGGGAGAAGTATAGTAGGTTCCAAGAAGTGTGTGCAAGGTTCTGCTTTATCTCATGCATTTCAGTTATATTATTAGGCTACTCAAAATGCTCAGATTTTAAATGATCTTTTTCATAAAACTCTGAAAAACCTGGATGCCTTACATAAAATCTGTAACTTCCGTCAGCAGCCTAGCTCTTTGGATGATGATGCCACTTTGGATGATCATGTTTGGTGATGCTGAATATTTTCCTGAAAGTACTTTTAGAGACATTTTTCATGGCATATACAGAAACAAAACAAAATCGGTAGAAACAGCTTGAATTTAAATAACGCTATCTAGTATCTATAATCTAAAGGTTACATTCCATTGCTTATGTGTGGCTCAGAACACACAAAAATAATTCTCAGACCACAGCTAATGGAAGCTAATGGAACAACCCTCATTGACTAGGAATATCATCCTCACAGTTCTTTTCTGATTTTTATACCAATATTTATTATAACTCTACATTACCACTATGTAAGTACCATAACTGTATCTATAATAACTATAACTACGAAGCCAGTAAAGACAATTCATTTTATTTGACAGATGATTTGTCAACAGTGAACTGTACTTTGTGAACCCCATTGGCCTTTCTACAAGTTTGTGTTTCTGACTGTTGATGTATTATTTACCCAGGAGCAGCTCAGTTGAAGTACTCCATCATGAAAAATGTATTTATTACAGACACTTCAAAGTTGGGATATTTTTCATGTTCACTTGATTGCTTTGGCAACTTCGATTTAGTCTCCTTCAAGACCCATCCTGTTCAGTGAATGAGGGACAGATCTTACTGGAAAATTAAAAGATCTGTTTCCTAGAGCACAGCCACTGGACTAGGACTCAGGGCACCTTGTTCTGTTCAAGACTGTTATTACTAGTATGCTGAGCAATATATATATGGTATATGGTAACATATATCACCACACAGCAAGATTGCTTGAGATAGTTAGTCTTTCTGGATTCTGATTTCATATTTTAAATGAATAAATTTAAAGGGATAAATTCTTTCTAAAGACAACAGGAAAATCAAACTGTATTATATAGCATTGTGATAGCCAGGACTTCAGTCAGATTTATACGCTTGGCCTACAGAACAGAAATACAAGATGCAACCTACTGAATTGCAAGAATTAGTTAAGAACAGATGGATGTTTCACGGTGAGACCACAGGATCAACTGCATTGGATCACACCACAGCTTCATCTAGCTTCAGCCATTCACCAGCTTCATTCACAGTGGCTACTATTAGATGCCTACAGAAGAGCATAAGAATAAAATGGACATGCAGTGATCCTTCCCTAGCATTTTCCTGGTTTCCAGCAATTTGCAGCTCAATGCCCTCCTGAAAGAGAAATAGTGTCTTTTTGCTTAATAGTCCTTCATGGATTTTTCTGCCATAATTTCATCTAATTTTAGAGAAAAAATAGACAGTTTGGTGGTTGATGAAATATGCTGGGAGAAGGAGGGTTGCAGGGAGAGCTGGATTCATATTCCACCCTCCTGCTGTAACTCTGTTCCATGGGAAATGGAGGAAATGGAGGGAATGTGGCACTCTGCCTTTTGGATGCCACCGCAAGAGTAATAGGTTCCTGTAACCTTGTATTGCACTTAGGAAAGATAGGAAAGATACAGTTAAGATGCAATTCAGCTACTTTTTCCCCTCCTCTTTATGAGCACTGAAGGAGCTCCTAGTGCTGGAAGCAGTGGTCAGCAGGTGATATGAATCCAAATCTCAGTGGATCCCTGCTATACTATGAAATTATTCCATCTAACACAAATTCCTTTAGTAGGACAAAGAGCTTTCAGTTGCCTGCCATTTTTTCAGGAATCATATTCACATCCAAGGGGTAAATGTGTACATCCTTATTCTGGCTTCAATGAAAGTTACTAACATTTTCTGAAAAAATGAGTTAGTTTTTCAGAGCAATTTCTGTGCTTGCCTCAGGAACTTTTACAGGATAATAGTAACACTACACTCACCACCTATGAGTAATCATTTTCACTGTTTTCGTCTAACAAGAAAAAAAAACCTTGAAAATTAACGTGACACCATGATCAAAATATTTTATTTAATTCAGTAAAGATTTTGGACTACTGTTAAAAACTAGTTGTCCTGGTTTCGGCTGGGATAGAGTTAATTTTCTTCCTAGTAGCAGGCATAGTGCTGTGTTTTGGGTTCAGTAGGAGAAGAATGCTGATAACACACTGATGTTTTAGTTGTTGCTAAGTACTGCTTATGCTAGTCAAGGACTTTTCAGCTTCCCACGCTCTGCCAGGTGCACAAGAGACTGGGAGGGGGCACAGCCAGAAGAGTTGATCCAAACTGACCAAAGGGCTATTCCATACCATATGACATCATGCTTAGTATATAAACTGGGGGGGTTTGGCCGGGGAGCAGCGATCGCTGCTCGGGAACTGTCTGGGTATCGGTCAGCGGGTGGTGAGCAATTGCATTGTGCATCACTTGCTTTGTATATTATTATTACTATTAATATTATATTGTTATTATTATTATTTTACTTTATTTTATTTCAATTATTAAACTGTTCTTATCTCAACCCAGGAGTGTTTCTCACTCTTACTCCTCCGATTCTCTCCCCCATCCCATCAGGGTAGGGGGAGTGAGCGAGCGGCTGCATGGTGCTTAGTTGCTGGCTGGGGCTAAACCATGACACTAGTATACTGTACTAAGTGTATATTTATAAAAATGTATACTACATAGTCTTGCTAAAAATACTATGCAAGCCCAACCCTGTACGCTATAATTCCTGGCACCGTAAAAACAAATTTACGTAATTTCCAATTTGAGCAAATCTATACAGCTCTGTGCTAAGCAACACTGGACTAGCAAACAAGCAGAACTGGGTAACAGAGAAATATTTGAAGAAACTGTTCAAAAAAGTTTGACAGAACACTCACTGCATAGAGATATCTCAAGAAGTCAAATACAGCCATTAAATAAATGGTAACGATTCTTTCATAGATTTGGTAACTGCTGCAAAGTCCTGTGGAGAGCTATGGGAACGAGACGCCTGTACTGACACTGCAGTAAACTATCATATCTTTGAAATTATGAATCTTGAAAGTGTACATGATGGAAGGTTAAGGATTTCTCCTGGGGTTATTTTACAAATCAGATTCAACCTCAGACAGTCTGGCACTTTGTCTTCTGTTTTCTTTTGCCTAGTTGGGCTCAGAGGCTCCCTTGCCCCCGATGCACCAGATTTTGGAGTGATCTCCTCCTTTGAACAACTGTTCAGGTGTATTCCCTTCTCTCCTTTGTGTTCTTTCTATCTTCATTTTATAATTAATTTCCTACACTCCCTATGTATCTCACGTCTACTTATTCTCCTTGTAAGTTATGATCATTTGCTCTTTTGTCATCCTTCATCTGCAGCTACAACAATCTGTTGTTTTGTTTCACATCTGCCTTTTTCCTTTTACTTATTTTTTTCTCCCACTTCCCCTTTCAAGCCTTTTAAAACAGGTAAAAGATGCTCATTTTAAAATCAAATTACTTATCTGAGATTAAATTACCCTCTGAGATTTGTCTAGAATTGAGACTAGGTTGGATTTAGGTATTTGAAGTAATCCAGACTTAACTTCATCATTATTATAGATTAGATACAGGGCAGTATCTGCTACATGCATTCAACGTTAACCAGCAGCTAATTGTAAAGATGATACTCTAAATCTGTACTGGAAAAAGTATGTTTAAATGGGAGCAAAGGTAACTTGAAGCTCTTTACTAAAAAATAACGCTGAACTACCCCTTACCTATTTCTTTCTTAGAACATTCAAAATCTCAGAAAATGATAATATATAAATCAGACACAACTTACCATATTTCACTGATATGATAAGATAAAATTATAATAATGAATAAAAACCAGAGGTGTCAGGGTTCTGAGGGCATCAATGGGCCTTGCTGTCCACGCCCAGCACCTCCCCAGGCCTCCCCCACACTGCCCATGGCCCAGGACACCATTTCAGCTTGGCCTAGGGCTCAGTCCCTGCCCCAGCAGTGCCAGTCTCTGGCCCTGCTTCTGGTCCTCACTACTGGACGGCTGCTGGACCTACACTGTAGGTGGTGCATCTCCTGGACGGACCCCTCAGACATACCTAGTGGCTTTTTTCCAGTCCTATCTTCAGCCCTGCCTCCTGCATAGACTATGAACCCATGTTACAGCCTTGCCTCCATTCCTGTCTCTGACCCAATCTCCTTTTGCTCCTGGCTGGGCTCCCCCAATGGACCCTGGACCTCAGTCATCTCTCAGAGGCCTGTCTGGGGTGGTCAGTGGAGCAGTTACCAGTACCTGGCTCTGCCCACTGGGTGCAGACCCCATGGGACTGTGGCCTGTGGGTGACGGCACAGCTCACTGCCATTAGGGAACAACCAGCCCTCTCTGCTCCCTGATAAAAAGTCAGGTTCTCAATGGGAACTTACTTTATTACATAAAACCTCTATAACCACCTTCTGTAATATTTATCCCCTCCTAACACAGGCTCTGCAACACCAAAAGAAAACTGCGGCATCTTTCAATGAATAATAAAGATGTTACTTGAGTGGGTGGCATGCTGGCATAGCTGTGGCAACTCACTGGACTGTTTGCATATGGATGAGGTTATATAAAACCTGTTCATCCTGTCTGTGAGCTCCCTCATGCCGACTGCTCGACTCTCACTCTCCCATCTCTGGAGTAGAAACTCTGAACTGGTCTCCCCTATCCACAGATGGAGCCTAGGATCCTATTTCAGGAATCTGTGTTGATGCCTACAGACAGTGCAAACACATCTCATGGCATTGTACTTAGTCCTGCATGGCTTTTTGTTTTAGAAATTGAAATGATAGGAATGCAACTTTCCAGACAAGTTAATAAACTGTACTCCAGGCATCATTCCTTCCGTCATTCCTTTGTCAAGGCTAATGGGTCTCAGCAAGAGCTCAAGTGGTCCTACAGGTACAGGTTAGCTGAAAATGTACTCATCAGACTGGTTTCGCTAATGTTTTGTAACATGTTAATGATTATTTCCTATACCACAGACAAGATCAAAACTACAGCTGGTTTAATAAACAAAACCAACACCTACAGTTATTCTCTTAAATTCTGGTCTAGAGCTGTTTAGCTACATTCCTTGCTATTCACTGTTTGAAAACTTTCATGAACATGGATTTTTGCTTGCATAAATTTGAGAAGAATGGCTGGTCTCTAGATGAATGCCATATTCATATGCAAATAGGGGGATTTGTGTACCGACAAGATAATTTATTCTTTGGAATTATGCGCTATAAAACATTTCAAATAGCCTACCAGAAAACAGAAGTAGCACTAAGTAACTGAGATGGTCCATCACATCCCATAAATAGAAAACCAGTCAAATTGCAGAGTTCATAAAAAATATTTATCTAAACTCATGCATGAAGTAATAATAAATATACTTTAGAAACAGATACCAGAAGAATTCACAACTTCACACTAAATGCTATTATTAGCATTTAATGCAAATTCATATTAGCAATCAATAATTTAACCTCAGCCATCTCAGTTTCGTAATAATGCCATAACCTAAAATAAAGAGCTAAAGGCAGCATTGGATAAAAGTAGAAAAACAGTTTTGGGAAGTTCCTGATATCATGGGTTATGAAGTAGGGATGGTAAGTAGTAAACAGCAAATAATTTTTGAATGCTATGAAGGCATTCAAATACAGTATCTTCCTGAATATAGGGCAATGAAACAAGAAAATACTGATTCTAGTGTTATGATCATGAACTCAGGCTAACAGTCTGGGTTAGAAAGCAAATGAATACACTTTAGTTAGTTTAATATTCTAAATTCCTTCATTTTCTGTAGGTGGAACTAAAACTAGAAACAATTCTGTGTGCTGTAAATTCTATAATAAGCCAAAGATTTTTAACTAGCATGTGATGTTCTTGTGATTACTAGAAATGTGAGCTTCCAAGGATTCATATCTATTTAAATCTAAAGACTACTAGATTAAGAAGGAAACATGAGTGAATCAACTGAACTTTCAAGAAACCATTATTAATTCAGTTTTAGTACACTTAGATCTCTATATCATTTATGAAAGATAAACTTCTTCATATTCTCACTTGCCACATCTCTAACCCTAAAACAGTTGTAAGAGTAATACTCATATCATCTCATACAAAAGACCACCAAAGATATTGAACAAAGTTTTAGAGATTTGCCCTTAGTAATCACTTTATGGTTTTCATACAATTTATTTTAGAAGTTAGGAATATTCTGTTCTCTTTAAAGTATTCCATGGCCACACGTTGTGAAAGCCTCATTTTTCATCAGATACCTTTAACTCCACTGAGGTGTTAATTCCTATTCTGCATACATTTTTAATCTGGTATTGAACTTGACTCTGCTTTAAGGAATAAATGCTGTTCAATTTAGCGACATCAACTGAATTAAATATTAATATACATGGGTGTAAATGATTATATAGTTGCAAGGTTCAGATTAAACTGCAAGGAAAAAGCTGAACCTAAGCAAGTGAATTCAAAAACTCTCAAATAATCTGATCATTCTTTTCATGTCATTTATCATGGCTTGAAAAAAATATCTCTTAACCTCTGGAATTACAGTAGGATGATTATGAGAGCATTATAGAATGAGGGCTTGTCAGCTTGACAATGTTAGCTTGTCACTTTTTAGGCACACCAACAAACACTCTGGCATTAACTTTGTGAAATACAGCCAAACTCTCTTTGTGGAGATGACATAGATTATTAGTACTCCCCCTGGACTGTCGTGGTTCAGTGGAGAAACAGGCAACACCTCAGTCCTACTGGAAATAACTTTGAAAAATGTTTTAATCCATTTTTTTCAAGTTCTGAAGTTCGCAATCTACCTTTGTTGATCCTTTTATCTCCTATCTAGATGGGCATAGCTCAGCAATATTCAACCCCATGGTGCAAAAATATACAGTACGTACAGCTCAGTGGCTTCAGGGATAGGTCTGACAGAGGAGAGAGTTGACCAGGAAGAGTAGATTGCAGCATTAACATTATCATCCTCAGCAACGTTTTCAAACCCACTTAAGACTTAGGGACCCATTTACTACCAATAGAATCCAGGAGGTAATGTGAGTAATATTATTTTTAAGCAACTTTCACAACCAATTTATTTGAGTTCTGACTGGTTTTGTTTGTATCGGCACAATTTTGTAAGGCTAGGCTATAGGTAGGTATATCCAAACTTTTAAAGTGAGAATAACTTTTATTCACTTAATTTGATTCTTTGTATTGTAATGTATACAATTCTTCTTAGCATTGTCCCCAAACTTGCTTAAACATCATACTACTTCACTCTCCATTTTACTATTAGTTATCAATATTTCTGAGCTTCACACCCTTGGAAGTCAATGAAAATCTGATTTTTTGAGTTTTGCATTCTGTGTATTCATACCATTCTGCACTCTGTCTCAAAACAATTATTACAGGTGTATATGAATATGGTATAGGTCTACCTCATGCCATATGTACTTATTAACATGCATGTTGTCTTTATAACTCAGTATCTGTCACTCCTAAAAGGAAATTATTTAATGTGAGAATATTTTAAAAATACTGAAACAAGGCTCTAAGAACAGTGGTAAGTACACTATTTGAATTTTCATAGATTTGAGTACTATATTCAAACTGCACATAAATTGTTCATGTCTGTGGTCATATAGACTTCTAACCATATTTAACAGTTGAATGTAAGAATCAGATATTAGGTTAATAACAAAATGAAAGAGATGGTAGGGATTCAGTATGCATTACTCCTCTTTCTGAGATCAAGTCTTTCTGCAAAATAATAAAAAAAAAGTGTCTTTAGGCCTGACAAACATTCTTCTATATGCTTTCGAAGGAAGAATACAACTTTTGTATTAATTCTATGAGAAAAAAAAAAAATAGTTTGCTTACTCAGAAGTAACAGTACAACTGACCAGACTGCCAAGGTTTAAACTTTTTCCAAAGGAGAAAATATCAGTGCTGCAATGGGGTCTGAATCTCCCATGCTATTTCACTAAAAAGTTACATCTGATGTGGGGAAATACCTCTGAGAAGTCTCAGTATATTAAGTCAATCAAAATTATATGTTAATCCTGCAATTAAAAGAGAGTTTGTAGAAGACTCCTTTGCTCAAGCAGTCCTATTGCAGAGTATCTAAATTGAGTATAACGAGATCTGATGGTCACAAGTAGACTACAAACAAAATTGACAAAAATTAGGCTATACATTTACTCCCTGATGAATGTTGATATTTATGATATTATAGTTCCATTTTCTTAAGTTTCTCTGCTGTCCATCTTCTCTATTCCTTCTAGATGACATATGCCAGAAATCATTTATGTCTGCGAATATAATGACTGAATTGCTTTACAAACAATTTTGGAAAAGTAAGTCTAATATTGAACATGAAAAGCATGGACAGAGATAAAAGCTATATGTTGATAGGCACTTATAGAGAGAGTGGCCATGTAAAAGAAAATGCATCAGAGTTGGAGACTACATGGGTAAATATGGTCTGATGACTTACATTTTTACTGTATTTTCAGTTTAGCCTGTGTCTTCATTTGTAGTAGGCTGTTTCAAAAACAGCTCTGATTAATTGGTGTATGAAGAGCATATATCTGAATATTACATTTATGACACTACAGGGTAAAATTGCCAATATAATAGAAATACATGAATAACAGAAAATAAAAGAAATGCTTGCAGCTTTTTGCATCCAACTCCCATTGAGTTTATAATAAAACATAGCTAAAAGCTCTACAATTATCCTGCAGTTTGCCCAGTCTTCTGTAAGGTTTGTTTTGGGATTCAACGGATCATTAAAACAGATGCATCTTTATCTCGTTTAGGCTTTTACAATGTAGAAGTCAACAAAACATGAATCCAATTATTTGTGATTTCTTCTGTAGAATTTATATGATCTTTGGATAAGTTCAATAGCATTCGATGCATAATGACTATCATGTTCTCAGTAAATAAATGCCAAAAATATTTTTTCTACAGATTTTACAGCTATATGGCTTCTGTTCTCCACTATTTTATAATCTAGTCAATTACATACACTTAAATTACCATTCAAATAATTCAAAATGCAGAGATTTGTAAAAGAAATATGAAGACTGGTATGAATAATGCATGAATAGGAATGCACGTGTGAAAGCACCAGAAGAAACAGTGCTATAAAGGGTTAAAGGTATGGTCTGTATTGATAACCAAGGACACAGCTGACAGTGGTAAAACACTGAGGAGTGTTCCCTGATAAAACAACAGCACAGATGATTTATCAGCAGAAGAGCCTACAATACATAGGAGGACAGCAACATTACAGCATATTGCATGTGATATTCATCTTCCTGTTATTCCAAAAGGAAGACAGACTCTAGCCCTAAAATAGCCGAGATAGGGAAGCAAAACCAATGAGCACCACTGATGTAAACAAAATTTTGGATCAAAAGGACCATATCGTAGCAACTGTTGACTCCTAAAGATCTATGCAAAAACCAGTTTGCTATTGCTGATCAAAAGGAACCCAACAGATGCAATGCGAATACAATAGTCAGCCTTCCATGTCACACACAAGTGACTATGGACAGGCAACTTGGACACACACACATGCGCACCTTGGTGCTTTGGGGCATTGAGTGCGATAGTGAGTGACATTCGTAAGAGAATGTGAATGACTGTAAACAGTTTTGCCTGACACAAGAACCACCTTCCATAACATTTCATATTGACTTTAGCTGCATGAATACCCCCCAGCCGTTCTGCCATTGCAACTTAAAATTTCATGTTCATTTTGCAGTTGTTAATAAGATATAAGGAAGTGCAGAATCAAACCTAAATGTATGGCTCTGTTCCCTACAGTACAGTCCTATAATTGATGGTAAAGAGTTCACAGACTTGCAGTTTAAAAATTTCAAACTGCATATGCATTTTCTGTTGAGAAGGCATCAAACAGCACTGGGAGCAGAGACCAGCTGCTGGAGCTGTCTCCTCTCATTGGGTCCCTCTTCTATCAGCTACAGAGTCAGGTTCCCTCTGCTTTTTCTTTTTTTTCCTCGTTATGATGCTACAGATATTTCAGTCTTTTGCACAGCATGTCAGCTTCAATGGGAAGGTGGGAGTTGGGAGGGAAGTGATGTTATCTTTATTTTACAGTCTGGTTGTTGCAGTTGTCTATTGCAACATTAGGGTTGTGGGTTCAAAACTGTAAGCTTAAGAGGTCACCCACTTTATGAAAGCGTGCATGGCTCATTTTATTAAAACCTATGAATTAAATCCACGTTATCAAAGTGCTTAGTTTAACCACATGGAGATTTAAAAGGGGGAAGTAACTGCTGCAAAACAGACACTAAATTATAACTAAAGTATATACTTTCAAGTATGTAACTTACCACTGTGAAAACTGCCTTATGCCAACATGCCTACACATACCTAATTAAAATTCTGCCTTAATTAAGTACTTATATTTTATCTGTTTTCTGCTCTTAGAGGAGGGAGGATATTAACAGCTTTGGAGGAAGACCACTTTGCCAAAACTGCAACCATATGGCAGCAAACAGAAAAGGGCCAGCCTAACAAGGCTTCATTTGTTAAAAGCAAGTTCGACTTCTGAGAGAAATTTTAGCTTCTATAGGCAGAACCATACTAGGGAAGATGAAGGCTTCATGTCTGAGTAGTGGCAGTGGAACAGATAGAAGAAAGAGAGGTAACTGAGCATGTAGCTTCTGGCAGTCAAAGGTCTGCACAATTTCCATTACATGTTACAGCTGCACAGGGCATAACATGAACTCTTACTCCTCTTGTTCAGTTTTTCTGGCTGTGGCCCCACCTGATTACATCTTTTGCTAGTCTGCTGAAGTCAGGTCTGCTTTACTTTCCCAACCTCTCATGTCCCTCACAAATCTGAAGAGCAAAATTTCTTGCAGTTTTCCCCATGCTGTGAAGGAGTAATTGAAAACAATAGCCTTGGTCATGTCAGTAGAGAAGGCAAAATAAACAAAGAAAATAACTTTTGTATGATGACTGCCTACAACTTTCATCCTGTTATGAAAGATTAGAGAAAGTACACTACAAAATGTATTCTAATACAGTGCTCCATGACCTACTGTCAATCCTTGGCATTAAATATGTACTACATGACATAGAAACACGCATTTGTAGTGGGCATCCAGAAGCAATAAAGTATTGCTTGTGGCAAAAATTGTTGTAAACTGGAGTTTTAGGGTTTATTCTGAATACAGAAAAACCCACTGCAACTCTGCTACTTTCAAATGAGATATGGCTCATATGGAGTCCACCCAGACATAGTTGTCGGCATTCCGGAGACCTTCTGGTTTCCAAGTAGCTCTAGAGGAGCCAACTCATGGGTCTCTGAAGCTGTAGACATAATATATACTGCTAAAGTAAATATTTCAGAAGATTTGCTGGCTTCCTTGAAAGTTATTTTTTTTTATATGGTATAATTCTGTTGCATACACCTCTTCCAGCAACCAGCAGCATTAATCTTTGCAAGGCACTCA
Organism: Pelecanus crispus; assembly: GCF_030463565.1. Classification (NCBI taxonomy): domain Eukaryota; kingdom Metazoa; phylum Chordata; class Aves; order Pelecaniformes; family Pelecanidae; genus Pelecanus; species Pelecanus crispus. Next base: position 54,190,057 of record NC_134643.1, read on the forward strand.
CTAAGGCAGCCTCAGCGAGCAAAGTCCGGAGCCTTGATATTGATATTTAGACATAGATGCTGAATGTGATGCTAGGGTCATGTCCAAGCTAGGGAATGGCATTGTTCTCACAAAAGATCAACAAATAAACTTTATAAAATCCAAACTTGCTAAATGTAATAAGAAATTTGCTTATTTCAGCTGTATGAAAAAGGCTTGTCAGTATATTACATTCCAAACCAAAATTGTAGATAAAGAAATGGAAGGATATTTCAGGAAACTGTACACTGTATGCCTCTAGGTGGAAAAATATGGGCACTCGAGGATAGGTACATGCTCAGCTGACCAAAGAAATTCTGACTACTGTGCAGTTGTATGCACACAGCAACTGGATAATGCATTTATGGACAGCATCCAAAAAAGAATTCATGATTAGCAGAATTATGTAAATCACTCTCCATGTGCTAGAACATATTTGACAGAAGTGGTTCTCTCAAAAGCCCAACTCAGTCCTAAACTGAGTGTAGATTACTTTGATATGGAATGACCTTCAACAATTATTTTCCTTCTCGTTATTTTAATTTCTCTGACTTGAAACAATTCTTACTTTAATCATGATGATGATATGATACCCATTACCAATGTTAAAAAAAAATTATCTCTGAAGTAGATTATTTCTTGATTATTCCCTTCCAAGTGACTTGCAAGTATAAGTAAACTCTGAATCACACACCTCTGAACAGCTACTGGGCTCCAACTAACACAGAAATACTGCTATGTGTGCCTTGAAAGACTTTTATATTGTAGAAAAAATTGTTTATGATTACGCAAAGAAAATATGAAATTAAAGTGTTTCTTTTTACCAGAGAAGTGCAGATGGCTGATAGTTAAATGTATTATCTTTTCTAAATCCTTTGCGAAATGTATGTTACTAATCAGTATCTACTATGCCAAAAAAAAAGACAGCTGTTCCATTTATTAAACTCTACCTTGTAGACAGGTTCCTTCTAAATCATGTTATCACAGTAGTCACAGAATCATTACAAAATAGACTTAAAGTGACTTAGAACAGTGGCCTAATCCGTTCAGCTGACTCAAGCCAAGGTCAGTTACACCCCAACCCCAACCATTATTTTTTTAATTCTAGCAAATATCCAGAAGTCTTTAAGATGCTGCTGAATGTAAGAGAGGTTATAATCTCCCTAAAAATCTATTTGGATGCTTCACTATATTGCCTCTATAATTTTGTCCTGGGGAGAAGAGGGAGAGATTCATTTCAGCTACTTTTAGACAGCTGCATCTGAGGAGGTCCTCTAGCTCCCTTTATAGATACTTCTAGTGCCATTTGCCATGCTTCAGACATTTAAATATGATGAATGATACTGAAGAAGTGCCTGCTTATCTAACTCAATATTAGAGGCTCAGACGTACTCAATGCAGTCTACACTGCAGAAGTCTGAATTTAGACATTAAGGATAACATTCATCTGTCTGACCTACCATTATTTTCATCAAGCCCATGTTTCCTTAATTTGCTTACAAGAAAAACACATGAGACAATGTCAAAACCTTAACTGAAGTCCAAATACTGGGCATCTACTGCTCTTTCCTTACCTACAAAATCTGATATCTGCTCCTAGCAGGGAATTAGATTGCTTTAATAGGTTTGATCTTGGCAAATCCATGTTGTCTCACTTGTTTCTTTGCTATTTTCTAGCTACTTTAAGTAGTTTATCTGTTCAGTGGCTTTTCTATGAATTGAAAATAATTCCCCGCATTCTCCTTCCATTCCCCTTTTAAAGATAAGTGCTACATTCTCTTTTAGTGTGTTGGTACCTCATCCATCCTCCAAGAATTCTCACAGAAACCCACTAACAGGTCTAAATTTTTCAGACAGTTATATAACACAAAATGAAGTTCATAAAGTCAATTTTAAGATACCTAACCTGTATAACCTGTTCTTTCCTTATCTACAACTGAGGTTCTAGCCCTAGGATTAGCTGTGCATGTCATATGCTCACCGATGACCTTTTCAGTAAAAGTGTGATAAAAAGTCATTGTACATTTTTACTTTCTCTGCACCTACTAGGAGCAGCTTTTCCTTTCCTGTAGTACTTCTCTTTGGTGCCAAAGGTTTCTTTTTTGTTGTTCTCCTTATTAATGTACTAATATAATTATTTATATTAAATCTTCATTTCTCTTGCTAGTTGCATATCACTGAGTGCTTTGGTGCTTCTGACTTGTCTCTACATACGTGTGTTATGCTACCATGCCTAGTAAATAGAGAAACTTTTCTCATTATGTCTAAGGCAAAAGAAAAGATGACAATTTAGCCAAGCTGGTCTTTTACACTTTCTTTTCTTCACATTGGTGAAGCTTGCACTATGGCCTTTATAGTAATGTGCTGTTGAAGAACCCACAGATTTTTCTTTAACTTGCACCCTAGAGATTTTTTTTAAAATAAATTCTCTGAGTTTATTGACATCTACCTTCTTGAGACTTTTTTTCCCCCCAGGCAGTCTGTCAGTGTAATTTCTTTCCCAACAAGTGTTGTGCTAACTAAAATCTCCCATTACTATCAAGTCCAATGGCTTTGGATACACACCAGGAACAACCATGTTCTTTTCTGCCTTCCTGGATACTAACAGATATTTAACAGCTCTAACTAATCCTATTTTTGAGATCTCAAAGCAACCATCATATTTTTGAAGTACGAGCCAACATTTCCTCTCTTCTTGCCTTCTTACTGAAGAAGTTATATCCTCTACATGACTGGACTGCTAGTGAAATATATATGGTAAATTCTCTGCAATGCCAATTTTGTCATAATCTTCAATTAATTCTTGTCTATTCCTCATTAATTCTTATGTTATTCTTCTCTGTTCCTCTTTCGTCTACCATTATAGTATAGTATACAAACAGCTAAGATACCTAGCAAACTGACCCATGACTCTTTGTCTAGTCGTTTCTTTAATCCTGTTTTAAATAAACCTCTCTTTCTCAGGGGTCAGACCTATGTCCAATTTGCATTATTTAAGATGAAGATTTCTGTCCTTGCCACATCATTCTTAATTTAAAGTTCTCTTCTCTCAGAATAGAAGCCATGTAGTTATATTTAGGGTGTATTTAGGGATGCTTGACCTCGACACGAGAGGATAGAAAATAACCTCTCTTGAATCTTCAACCTCTTTATCCATTGCTGCAGAGTCTTATAAGCACTTTTTATTTGCTTAGGATCATTCTTGGCAGTGTCATTAGTATTCTTTATCATATGCTAGTGATCAGTAGAATCGTTTGCAACTTGGCAAATTTGGACTCTTGTGAAGAAACACACCAGCCATAATGTAAGTGCCAGGTGGTGCAGACATCTGCATATCACCTTGAGTAGAAGGTCACTAGCCAGTACCATCTTTTATTTCCTCTTGGTAACAGAGGTTTTGTATTCCTTGGGGTAGCGGATTTTTGTCTGTTATCAGTGAGATTAGTTCTTACTTGCTCCGTAGTCAGCACTCCTGCTTTTGATTTCAGTGGTAAGCTATTCAGATGTTGAATGCTACATGCCCTCAGATGATGTCAGCAGCCATCTTCCTCTCTGTAGTTTCAAGTTTACTCTTCTCATACTGGTGCTGCTACCAAACTGAAATCTCTGCTTTAATTTTTTTGTTTCTGAATGCATGCTGTGGATGAAGTCCTCATGACCATGCTCAGCCAGTTTTGATTCTCTCCTTTCACTGCTCCTCTAATTGCTTCTTAAGAGATTCCCCCAGAGATCTAAAAGAAGTCTTTCCAGATTTCACCAGGAGGAAAATATAGGCCAAAGTTCCTGTAAATCCATTCAAGGATTTTATCACAAGTTGTCATCATTATTGAATTTTAAATATAGCTATTGAATTATCAGCGTATGACATATTTCCTCTAAAATATTTTTCACTGAGAGTAAGATACTATATAGTATAAAGAGCTCTTCATGCCTGGTAGATTAAGAATATTTGTGCTTGAATTTAATATAGTTTTGTTTTTACTAACAGTTCATAAAAACACTGAAGTAAATATGAAGTATAGGACTAAGTAAATAGTAAAATGAAGGATTCCATATCAAGCTACATTTGCTCTTCAGCGTTATCAGAAATTTTACTGTTTGCTAAAAAGTTATGAGACAAGAAAAGTGAATTTTCCTGAACACAGTGCTCAATAATCTAGATGCTTTCAGTTCAACACTAAGAGAAATCTCTTTGACTTGGACTCTCCAAACATTAAATGCATTATTTTTAATCTCTACTGGATAATCTTTTTTACACATATAGAAACACAGAATAGTTTGGGCTGGAAGGGACCTTAAAGGTCATCTAGTCCAACCCCCCGGCAATGAGCAGGTACATCTTCAACTAGATCACATTGCCCTGTCCAACCCGACCTCAAATGTTTCCAGGGATTGCGCATCTACCACCTCTCTCGGCAACCTGTTCCAGTGTTTCACCACCTTCATTGTAAAAAATTTCTTCCTATGTATCCAACTGAATCTACCCTCTTTTAGTTTAAAACCATTATCCCTTGTTCTATCACAACAGGCCCTGCTAAAAAGTCTGTCCCCATCTTTCTTATATGCTCCCTTTAAGTACTGAAGGGCTGCAATAAGGTGTCCCCAAAGCCTTCTCTTCCCCAGGCTGGACAACCCTGACTTTCTCAGCCTTTCTTCATAGGACAGGTGTTCCAGCCATCTGATCATTTTTGTGTCCCTCCTCTGCACCTGCTGCAACAGGTCCATGTCTTTCCTGTGCTGAGGGCTCCAAAGCTGAATGCAAATATATTCAAGTAAAACCAATAAAACTCATATATTTATATATAAACTGATGAAGTATTTCAAAATTATATTACCTCATACCATACTACTTAATTTTTATTCCTAAGCGTAGGCCAGATCTTTACATTTGGCTGTGTTATGCTTAGCAGAGAGCCAGGAAGGAGAAGAGAGAAGGTGAATGAGAAGTTCTGAGATGGAATTTAGGTCCTCAGTACTACAACACTTGGGAAGATAAAACCTTAAGTAAAACACATAGAGATCCAGACAATGCCAGCATCTGTAAATAATTAGACAGGGAATATGTGAGACACCTCTGAGGAACACTGGGGCATCTGAGACGCTTCTTGCCAATAAACTATAGGAGCTTAAACAGAAGCAGCACACACAAAAAAAAGCTGATTTGCTGCAGAAAACTTCAAAGCAACCCCTTCACTGGGGCCAAAGAACTATAAAAAAATCTCTTAGGTTGTATTATCAGTAAGAAAAACCTGTGTATTACCTTGTGGTAGTTAATAAGTGCTAATTAACACAAGCTAAAATCTTAAGTCAAGTAAAATCTGTTGTTAAATATATAAATATCACTGTAATAAGGCTCCACTTGATTGGTTACTCCAGCCTGCTAACGATGAGAAATAAAGACTCCTTATTTTCTGCTAGATAACCCTATTACTTCATCAATAAAAAAGTAAGAATATACCTGAAGTATAACATGTTTGATATAATGCATTTAATGCATTTGACATTATAATCATTCCCTTTGCTTTGCTGCCTAAACTGTCTTTGACTGAACCTGGAAAAGGCATAAAGGAATGAAAAGTGGAAAACGTACATGTGAAGCTGCATATAGCCAGCTCTATAACAGAAAGAAATATCTTTATCACAGTCTGCATGTATAGCAAAATTGATTAAATTTAAAGAAAAGTAGTTGTATTTTGATTAATAGTACATAGCTTGATTTCTTCATTAAGAGCAAAATCAGATTGTCTTTTTAAACTAGCTAAAGACCATTAAGGAGTTGACAGAAAAGAAAAAATGTTGGTTTGCAGGAAGCTGCACACCAAACAGCAAAAAAGTTGGGACTCAGAGTCCCCTCTGGGAAAAGATGAAGCAAAGAAAAGAGTAGATCTCCTGCCAGCTGAAAGAGCCAAAGAACCAGATGCCACATTTGAATGTCAAGAAAAATAATGCATGCAGTAGAAGCCACAAAATGGCTGATGACAAGAGTTGTGAGATATTTTCTGATCTTGAAAGAAAAAAGTAGAAAAAGAAAAGCAGTGGTCAGTCATAGGAAGGGACAGAGTAGTACTTACACATCACTAAGTTATGCAAACTTGTATATGCATACTGTTGCTTTTGTTTGCTTTTCATAGCTCTTACTTGCTGTGCAACTTCTTAATGGATGCCTGACTTTGCATTTAGTGTCTGTGTAGAATAGAATCATAGAATCGTTTAAGTTGGAAAAGACCTTTGAGATCATCCAGTCCAACCGTTAACCTAACACTACTAAGTCCACCACTAAACCAATTAAGGGCAGAGTAATAATTAATTTCATGTTTCCTGGCTTGGTGGCTGGATCATTTTTTAATGAAAGTAAAACTAGTGTACTACCATGATAAAAACCAATAAGCAGCAAATCCTGAATTACTTGTAGTATCTTCACAAATTATTAACTGTCCCCTAACCTAGAGTTTCTCTATGAATAATTCTCCCTTCCAACACGACAAGTTTCAGAAATAAAAAATAGCCTGCCAGGACAGCATGCCTAGACTTCTCATGATATTGCCCCTTACTCTTTTAGAAAAAAATAATCCGAATCTGCTTGTTGTATCTGCAATTATATTTGTATTCAAATCAGTTATTTTCTCTTTTTCCTAGATTCCCTTCTCACTGTCCAGCTACAGTTAATATAGCTGTGTCAACTCTATTTAATTGGTAAGACTCAGTTTCATCCTGTACAGATATAATGCTCCGTGAAATGGACAGTTGTTAAAATACTTTTTTTGAAAAAAAATTAAGCGATAAGGTACATAGTCCCCTGCCCAATACATAAACCCAAGTAATCGCATGCAATTGCTAGCAGAGAGGTACCAGTACAGGTGAGTTAACATTGCTTTGCCTCAGGACCAAATTATTCAGACATACAAGTCAGTTTTCTTTCCATGAGTTAGGAAGAAGACATAGTAAAATACTTTCATAATTCTTATCAGCACAGCTGCATAGGTGTATGCTGACACACCAACAGGCTAGTCATGACTTACAGTTCTTAGAATTCACTGTGGTAGGCAAGGTTTGCAGATTTTCCTGTCATTGCTAACACCAGTCACTGGCTGTCAGCAACATTTTCAGCCCTGTGCCAAATATTTGCTCAAAGCAGCATTAGATAATATAATGCTTTAAAAAGTGTCAGCAGCTATTGGATTATATATACTCGGGTTCCCACCATTCCAAACAAAAACTCAGCTGAAAAAGATTGGAAAATATCACCCTAGTAGAAAGGCTTCAGTATGAAGACAGTAAAGGAATATTTTTCTGGTAAGATTTCAAAACAACATTCATGACTCCAATATGCTATTTAAAGTAACAGCTCCAGGATACTGGGCCTAATGCATCTCTAACAGTAAACAACATTGATTCTGTTCATGGTTATTCAAATACCTACAAATTATTTCAACACAGTGGGTTACTTAGCAATGTCTTATCCACAGTTTCCCTGTAGACAGTTAAATCAAAAATAAACAGTAGTTAGTTGTTTTTCCTTACTTGTAGTGTGATCACTCATCTCCCCCAGTCCAGTATTAATTCCAGCATCTATTGAACTCATGATTTTATCAATCTACAAAAGAGAGAACAGTGAAAACAATTGGTGGGCCCCATGTCTGTTGTTTTATTTTAGTTTTTCATGCATAAACTTATGGCATTATTACTCTCATTAGGAAAACAACAATCAAGATTGCAAAATGCAAAAATCAAAAGGTAGACAACTAATTTCTCCACTTTGATTTTTACTTTGCAACATTTGTATGCTAGCAAAAGCTAAAGCTTGAAACTAGCATTTCTTTTTCTACAGTACAGTTCTTTTCATAGTGATGACTCTGGTCATCTAGGTATTCTTTGAAACTACTTTATCATATTTCGGTATATAAATACAAAGGAGAAAAATGCATATATTAAAGTAAATGATGGAATGGGTTTTAATTTTAAAGGCTCATTTCATTTGACAATAACGGTGAACCACTAGAGGTCTATTTAAGCAGTAATATTAATGCATAAGAATATTGTTTTGTGTGTTATAAAGTACTAAAGCAATTGTTCAATTAAGAATTCCAGAGAATTTCCTAGCTCCCTTTTTTCCATCTGCCCCAAGGCCACTGAACAGGTATGAAACATAGCTGTGTCCCCACATACCGCAGAATGGTATTGGTTTGTGAAACAGGACTACGTTGATCCCAAAATTCATTTGCACATTTCTAAATTACATTGAACTTACTATGTCAAAACTATTATACCTATTTTATTTTCCATAAGAACAGGACAAAACAAAAAGGGAATCAAAAGGCTAGTGTTGTCTGAGAAGGCAGACACAGAGAACCAGATTTTACTGAGCTTAATATCAGGACTATTAGGAAAACTGTCTCCTTTTTAAAAATCTGTGTATTAGTCCCTGGTGACAGGAGAAAATCTGGGAATTATGTCAGAATCTGCAGATTTAGAATTCACCCCCTCCCTTTTTTTTTTTATAAACTACATTTTTCTTACTCTTAAGAACAATCAAACCTTGATGTCCCCTTAAAAAGGTGAACTTGGACCTCACTTGTTTCAGGATTTCATAAGAATGTATCCAAGTTATTAAGATCAAAACCTGATCCTAAGTACATTTCCACTGAGAAAGTATCTCCTTTACAACAAAAACTACCTTCAGATGCCCTATCAAATCAGACATTTAGATAGGCTAGAAACCTTTTTCTAGAAAAATAACCAATTGCACAAACAAGCTCTGGGTTCTTTCTGAAATAAAATGGCACTCTGGAGACATACACATTTCCCCACAGCAGTCATTTTAAAGAGAAATGCTTGCTTCTCTGTAATAGCAGTATAGATCTAAACATTTCTGACTCTTAATTTACCTCAGTAAGATGGAAACTTTTGTGTTTATGAAGAATCATTTACATTCTTGAAATTTAGCACAGGAGAAGAAAAAAATAAGGTGTCTAAAAATTATTTTAAATCTAGTTCTAAAACTAAAATAAAGTCTCTTGTGTGAGCAAGCATGTGTATCACAAACTCAGTGCGGACATTTCTTTCAATAGTCCCAAATTCATTGTAGCTGTAAGTATTCCCATTTCACACAGGAGTCAGGCATATGCCAAGCACTCTGTACACAGGCTACATACCAGTTAGAGGATATGTTACATAGGAAGTGTTTGTAGGATGCCTAATCAACCTAAAAATCTTAGACTCTCCACTCCTCCCATTTTCTCTTGTCTCTTCCTGGTGGGAATTGCCGTGGTGGGAAATAATTAGCAAATATGTAAACAATGGGCATAGTTACAATGAATTTTACTAATTTTATTAGTGTCAGTGGTGAGGGCTTTAGTAGAAAATAATTTCAATGTCACAACAAATTGTAGAATTACTTCTGGTTAACTTAATTCACTATGGAAACAATAGACTTCATTAAGTGTGCAGATTTTGAAAAGAAATGCACTGCATTTTGTGCCAGCTGTGAAACTACCATGCATTACACTATGGCATACTCTCTGAGGATTTGCAATGTGGAAGATTCATTTTTTATTTCATCTCTGAAACTGAAAACCATAACAGCATTTTCACAATACCATATATTTGCTTGTACTTAAAAATGAACAAAACTTACTTCTTCCCATTCTGAAGTGAAGGAAGGTGTTCTCTCTGAATTCCCTTTGGAGCACTGTTGGTTTGGTGTGGGTTCACTCCAGTTGCTTCTTGCTTTTTTGTCATTTGGTGGATGGGTGATAAGATTAGAATCAGATTTCGAAACATTTTTGCACAAATGCATTTCAAGCAAAGTCTTTGGTAAAGATCGTATTCTCCCAAGTGTGCATGCTCGCTCCACAAACCCCCCAGTAGTAATAACCCATTGTTCACTTATCCTTGTGGACGTGCCAACCAATGTATGATTTTCTACTGGCTTAGTTTTAGTATGAAATATGGTTCTGTTTACAACTGGTGGCTTTTTTTTCTTAACAGGAGGATCAGTGTTGCTTTCTTTCCGTAGCTGTATCTGCTGTGCTGTGCTCTTGCTCAAAATGCTTTTCTCTAGTGGACCACTGCACTGGTTTGCTTTGCTGTACAGCTGGAGTGGATTATCAGGTGGGTCACACGCAGGTGATGATCCATGAAGTAAACCTGCAAACTGTTCAGCAGGGTCTCCTTCAGGAAGCTCACTTTCAGTGGATGTTTCTCCCTGGCAAAGACGCTCTGAAATGAGAGAGTACCTTGTAAAAAAACAGGGTGATAAAATACTGCAAACAAACCCCTTACTCTCAGCAAAATGACTTTTGTATGCTGCTTGGTTCTTTCTTATGTACAGAAAGAAAAGATACTTATGCTGTGAATTGATTTATTAGCCTCTTAAAAAACAATTCTCTCTGTGAATTTGACTATTTTATCCTGACTGGTTGAAAAACAGCCAAAATCACTCAGTGCTACACATAAATTCCAGGGAAACACAAATTTATAAAATAAAATAGGTCAATGCTATTCCATCAACTTGATAGTGTCTCTTTTAATTTGTTATTGAGTTGAAATGTGTACAAATTACACAGTTTAGTATGATGAATTAGCTAGTTACTTTAGAGGTAGAAAAACACATGAAGAACCAGTATTGTCAGGAGTATTGTTAGTAATTTTTCTTTTTATAGTCATTATAATAATAGTGAATTTACACTATGATGCCTTTTTACTGACAGTCTCTAAAGAATAGCTCTGAGTGTTGTTTTTACTTCTGGGAACTTTTGAGAATAGATTCAGAGTAATAGTAACCATTGGAAAAAAAGAATAGGAAATCAAGTCTTTTTGAAACAAGTTTTATACGCAATTTAGCATACACACACAAAAAGGAACTACAGAAAAAATGCACTTTTTGGCACAGTCAGAGTGGATTATTAATAATGTATAGGTCTTTTTATGCCTGTTGCTGTAAGGACTTGGGGTGGGGGGGAGACCTTTTTCTACCTGTGCTGCCTCATTTAAATGTTGGTGTGGATAATATCACTCTATCCACATGGCATTAATTTTGCATATTCTACTCAGAATAACTCTGTCCCCGCTAACAGCTGCATCTCTATAACTACTTCATTAAAGATAAATACATTCATTTCATTCCTGCTAGAAGTTGTATGTTCATGTGTCGACTCTAGGTGCAGGACTGTATGCACAGCGCAAGCTACCAGGAATCAAACATAGTATCATGTCATAATTTGCAAAGAAATTGAATAGTTTCCCCCTATTTGCTAAAATACCTGCTTGTAAAAAAAAACCCCACAAATCTCAAAATATCATTTCTAAAAGGAGGCAGTATTTTGATTGTATGAATGATAGAAGAAAGATTTTGGTGTCTACTTCAAAACACTATCAGCTTTTTTACTACTCAGCAGCTTAGAAGTGTAAAATTATGTGGTTTTTCCTCATTTGTTAAAATATCAGGTTTAAATGCTAATCAAGATCAGGAGTGCAACCTAAGAAAATCTACTTTTCTTCTTTGGGACACAAATGACTAGAATATACACTTAAGAACACTTTACAGCTAAAAAGGTGTGGGGTGTTATGGCGAAAGGTTGAAAGCGGGACGTGACAGAGCTTAAGGAATCAATAATGCCAGAAAAGTTGGTCTGGGGGCAAAAAGCATCTTTCTTTGATTTCTGAAAGTTGCTGAATTAAGTGTATGTCTGCAATTTGAAGGTGAACTTAAAAAGAAAAATAAATTATGCAAATCATGTTTGAATTTGGTGTTTTTCCCTTACACGAAAACCTTAGTAGCTGGGATTCAGCTCCAGATTGAGACATCTCATTTTACATATCTACATAGGTAAGAAGTATGTAAGCTCCCACCATAGTCAGAGATCAGGTTGATAATGTCAGTGGATCCTAAAGAGTGATGTCACTCACTGTATGTTGTGGCTGGTCAGCTGAATCAATCCCTGTACTCTGTTAACTGTATTGACTAGACTGCCAATGACTATAATGGGAGAGGGTGTCCAGTTTGACACTTTTGTCCAGTTTGTCCAGATACCCACATTTAGATGTCTTAATCATGAACTGAATTCTATTCTACTGTTCCAGAGACATGTCTTAAGTAAGCTGAGTAGACAACTGTTAAGAGATAAATGTTTTTGTCAGGACAAAGTAAGAAAGAAGAATAAATCAGGAAAAAGAAAAGCTTACAGACACCTGGATTGTAAGGATTCCACCAATATCTACATTATTTTCACTAATATCTTTGCTACATCTGTACTACTAAATAAAACTTTTCTTTGATACCTTTTGCTTTAACTAAGAGCTTTGTTAATTATATGAAAAAGAAGCAAAGATCTCATAGCTATGCCTTCTTCACCACATGATTTTGAGCAATGCGAACCACATCTGTGCTGGGCAATGAAAAAGACCGGGGTTGTCAGGAAAAGATAGTATGTAGTCATGTTAAAGGTTAAGAAGCAAGCAGCATTGCATGCTGCACTGCAGCCACAGAACAGGTTATCCAGAGAGGTGGGATCTCCATCCTTGGAGGTTTTCAAGAGCTGGCTAGGAAAAGTCATATCTGATCTGATGATGACAGTCCTGCTCCAAACAGGAGGATGGACTAGATGACCTTCAGATGTCCCTTCCAACCAACACTTTAATGATCCAATTATAATTCTGAATCTTTTGACTTTTGAATTGATAACTGTTAAGTCTAATGCTCTTTTAATACAGATTTCTATTATTATTTTAGTTTCCTAATGCAGTTAATACTTAATACTTTTATGTTCAGAGAATAATGAGAGTACAGAGATGGACTATAACACTGCTTTAAATAGTATAGTAGCCTACCACTCACTGTATTGTTCTAAAGAAATCATAGAAGGCAAAAAAATAATCCATGCAATAGATAGTCACAAAATAATTTGCCAGCATATGCTTTTCTTTCTTATTCCAAGTCAGTATTCGTTGACCTAAGACCTGAAGCATGAGATACTAAATAACCTCTTCAAACTGCACCATACCTAAAACTGCAACTACATGTCTTCATAGCTCATGTGAATGTCCAAGATCTCAGTCTCAAGAACTTAAAGAATGAAAAACTAAATAGGATAATATAATGCTTCTTCTGTTTCCTTGCTAAAATAGGCAATTTTTCTTGAAACAAACAAGCAAACAAACAAACAAACAAAAACTTTCCTTGGCTTTTAATAATTACCCATATCTGAGACTGGTGTCTCTTTATTGTTTTGTATTTCTGCCATAAATTTTAAGACAACCAATACTGAAATTGGTATTTCTTCTGAGGCTTAGTAGTGATGCAAAATATCTGACATTTTATGTATTTTGTTCTGTCTGTTTTTAAACATATCAAAATTATTCTTGTTCTTTTGGATACTGCTGTGCATTGAAAAACATCCTTTCATTAAGTTGTCTATACTGATGATCAATGTCCTGTGTCGTTAGAATGAATCTTCAATCTACTGATATATCTGAGAAATTCAGATTCTCCATTCCTATTGTGTTCTATCCCCTAACTTTATCATATGCTTTTGAACCTTTTCATTAGATACTTCATTTTTATTTGTTTCAACCAACTTAACTGGCAGTAAGAAATGATATGATATGAAATTATATTGCATAGGTCTATACTCAGTGAACAGTAAGTTATTGATACCAGTTTTGATTTCTCATGGGCTTTTGAATAAGTCTTCTGAGAATGGACTTTAAGAAAGAGCGTGAGGATACCAGGGAGGGAGAACAAGTGGAGAAGTTCAAGCTCTTGGATTAAATCCCAGTGGGTGGAGAGAAGTTTTCTGCTTGTGATTTTTTTTTTCCTTCCGCAATAATATTTATTTTTGTAATCTTAAGATCTCTTTCTGTTAGCTTTTTTTTTGCTTCCTCACCAGATACTGCTTTTCTTACCACCTTATCTTTTTACTTGTAAATAGTACCCTAAATACCAAAACATAAACAGCTGCCATTTCTACAGATCTTTAGTGTTATTACAAGTGCACGTAGAGCTTACCCATCTGAGTGGATTAATTCTGAAATCACTGTGATACTGCCATATCTGTGTTGCATGGAAAACATTTACATTTGGAACTACAAATAAATTCAATTCTGCCATAATCTCAAAGCCACAGATACATACTGCTATTATCACCAGTTTATATAGAATCAAACTGACATTTATGCAGCAGATTGCAATTCAATCAGCTATTTATTTACACACTGGTGCACCCCAGCACAGTTACTTGTGGTACATATATAGAACTCTGTGGAATACCATTTCTCGCTTTCAGTATTTCAGAGTTATAATTTACAGATGCTTCATCAAACTCACATATCTATTTTCTGAATCTGACTCCAAGACTCCACATTAAGAAAATCAGGAGCATATTAAATACTGTGAATTTTGCATTCATGTGAAGTTGGAAATCAGCTTATTCACATTTGTATCTCAGGAGATTCCATGTTCAAAACTAAAGTACCTTCAGGAGAATAACAATTGTTAATAATAGTAATGAAAAGAGCTGTAATAGATAAATTATAACAACAGAGTTACATCTTTAACAGGCATTGCTGTTGCCATGGCACGAGTTTCTAATGTAAAATAAAAATCCACTAGAAATTTGTTCTATAGCTATGGTAACAACTGCATTGTGACACCTACACTATTAATCTATTCAAGTTCTGTTTTCATTTGATCTAGAAAGATGTTTTTAGCAGCACACTCTGCCCAAAAACGTATTCTCAACTCCCTTTTCCACACACTCAGCTGATTGATAAAACTAACAGTCAAGCTGAGTAACATTTGGAGAGTACCCTCTCATAGAAGGATGGTAAGCAAAGAAGTCATCTTAATTTGAATGGTAAAGATTGCTTTGGACATACTAGAATACCTTCAGTAATGATGATATTGGTTGTATTGCCAAAGTGATATCATAAAATGGGATGATCAGCAAGAAAAGGTGTAAGACAGAAAATTCATAGTATTTAAAAACTGAAGTCGCAATATTCAGGAAGACATTATTTCACACAGCAAACAACATGGTGCTCTGACCAAGCCCCAGCTCTTTGATGGCAGTACGTTGGCTGCAGATATCTTTGATGAGGCAATGCAATGTTTTCTCACTCTAGTAAATGTTATAGCAAGGTACCATGGACCTGTGTGGGAGATATAACAACACGATTACTAAGCAACTGATGAAGAATGTGAGCTTCTACTGTCACCAGCAACAACACAGAAAAGGAGCAACAGCGTCCAGCCAGATTGCTGTTTCTCCTTCTGCTTCCTCCTAAGTCTAAAGAAACCACCAGAACGTGGTTTGCAAGGCTGGTGTCGGCGGTCTCCAGGCTCTGTGCCCAGGTTCCAACATTACCAGCTTCTCAAAGCCGTACAGTCCCTTAGAAATCACAGTAAAATTCTCTGTGGATTATGTGTTTGCTTTTACTAGCTTCATAACTGCCAATTCAATTCCTTAACATCGCAATCTGCACTTGACCATGTACTGAAGGATTTTACTGCCTCACTATCGCTACCTTCTTGGTAGTTTCACTGTCCACATTTTACTCATCTATTTCACAATGACCCATCAGGAACTGCAAAAGATGAGAAAGATTTTGGGGGAAAGGTAGTTCCATATGGAGTTTTCTGAACGTTGTTCCCCAGCCTCTAACAAAGAAAAAAGCTTTCAGTGAGGAAGGATATTAGTTGGTAATTACTGCTAATTCTAAGCACCTTATAATATCCAGATATAGTTCTTGCCTGAAATTTCAGCAAGATGAGTGTACTCTGGTGCAAGTAGAGTTAATTTTAACTCTTACAGAGATGTATTGACTCTCCTGTAAATTTTCAGAAATTTGTTTTGATACTCGTAGAGTAGTATATCCTGTATTTGAGGGGGACATAAATGTAATTTTTACATACATCACATAAAGGGTTAATCTTTAACTGCAAAATTCAACCTAGACAAAAATATAGAGCTGCAGCTGCCACCTCCATAATGCCGTTTCCATCAGAATTTCTTTTGATGTGACTACATAAGGCATGGTTCCGAGACATCTTAATGACAGACAGGCTCTCATCAACCATAACATTTTATGGCACAAGAATCTGCCTTATACCTGCTCATCAAAATAAGAATCCTTCAGAAAACTAACATGTTAACATGTATATGGACTAAAAATTTCAGGCAGATAAAATAATGTTCAACACACCCCAGTTGAAATTTGGACTAATTCAACATTTGTGTTCAAGCTAAAATTCTACTAGAATATTTCAACTCTACCATGCAGCAAAAAGAAGAAGAAAAAAAAAAAAACCTACCGATATTTCTTTGTAACACTCAAGCAATCTTTCATAAGATATTCTGAGAAATGAATGGAAATTGATGCAAAATGTAATTTTGCAGAAAGATCATATATAATTGCATTGAGAAATTCTGTGGTAATCTCTTCTTGCAGGAGAAAGCTAGCAGTTGAGTGGGCTGCGGCTGTGCTCAGAAAGTACATGTTAATTTGACAACATAGTACAGCAGGGAAGAGTAATAGAAGAGGAAAATTTGGTGACACTTAGTAACCAAAATCAGTGCAAAGCAATATGAATGTGACAGATGAGCTCTTGAAACCATATCCTTTTGTTGAAAGCCCTAATGAAACCTCGTTAATTGTTCCACTCCTGATATTTCACACATTGAATGCAAAGAAGGAATGACAAAGTCCTCCACCAACTGGGAACAAAACTTACTAATTGTCAAGGCAAAAGACACTGGAAAAATAATGGATGATTTTTAGAATGCTGTTTCTAAAAGGAGATGTTGCTCAACAATTTCAACACTTGTATTTGGAAGGAAGGATTTGCCTAAGTAACAACTCAGTTTCGCGATGCATGAGACAAAAGCAGAAAGAATACAAAATATATGTTCTGGCATTTGCACTGATCATACATTTCTGTCTTTCCTAACCTTGATAAAGAATATATTTCTGATATGAGCAGCATCTTTAAGATACTTAAGATGTGATAGAAAGTAGTTTGCCTCTCCTCATTCCACATACAAGCTCATCTATGCTGTTTCATCTTATAATTATGTTTCATAGCAGCAAGAATGGAATCAGTATTTTCATAAGAAATAATGTAAAACAAAGACACCCCCCCCCCCCCCCCCCGCCCCCAAATGGACTCATTTAAGTTTGGCAAAATTTTCTGTTATGTAGTAGAAACAAAGCTGTAAGGACAGAAAATGTATAAATGTTAAAAATATCTAGAAAATACCTCTGGCCATAGAATTACAATCCAGTTCTAGATGTAGATACATGCAGTAATGGAAGATTACATCCAGAACTGCAAAATTTTTCAACTCTATATGGAGTATTTACTGAAATTTTATATAATTACTTAAATGTAACTGTTTCAAAACTAATCACTAAAAGTCATGGTCATTTAGCAAGCTTGCAACTCACTACATCTTTTTTGTTATAAATACTGGATGGGGAAACTGGAGGAATAAAAAATAGATTAATTTTCCCCCAATGTTTTATTTGGGGGTTGCAGATGTGAAAGGATAACCATATAAATTCTTTTGAAAAGTATTTACAAAACATAAATGATCTTTAAAAAAAAAAAATCAATCTAAACAATTGTGTGCAAAAGAATTTAGCTAAGAATATTAAATTTCTAGGTAGATTGACAGTTTCTAAAAGATATTTACTTTTCATAAATAACTGTAGTTCCTTTAAAAAGTAACACCACATGCAGGGTGCTTAAAAGCAGATTCTGTGAAAAGAAGGGAAGGGATTCAGGTGACTAAACACAGACATATATGGCCATTTTAGACACAGTAGGGTATCCAAGGTGACTGCAAGGGCTGACAGACGTGACACACAACTTACTGGAAACCTAGGTCTTTCTGGGAAAGTAGCTAGAGGCCATAAGGGGTAGCTGGAGTGTCCAAACTGCTCTAGACATCTCTGTTTAGGCACTTGAAATGTTTCTTAGGGTCAAATGGTAGCAGACAAGGAGTACTAATGGTGGTACCCATATAGACAATACATCTCAAAGAATCCATTACTGTAGAATAAATAATTCCTTGAAGTGATTCTGTGCATATACCCCACTTCAGATGACTCAGATACACTTACCTTAGATAGGAACTGAAAACTTGTCAGCATTTTAAGTAATGATTGTTGGATACTTCTACCAAACTAGCCATCAAGTTAAGAAGCCAGGTCACCTGAGTGGCACAGAGCATGAAAGGTTGGCTGACCCCAGATATCAGCTCAAGACATTTTGGAAACATATGTGCATTTGGAACATGGAATTGACCTGCTATGAATTGACTATGATTGCTAGGAGAGTCAATGTGTAGCTTTATTAAGCTACTAGGATACAGAAAAGCACTAGTTCAATTTCAGATTTAGTTATAGGAAAAACAAACATTAGACTACAATAGTTCAGACATGGAAGAGCAGTGAATGAACCTGGAAGACAGTTATTAACTTTCAGGCTCCATCACAAATGTCACTTTACTAAGTTCTCTTAAGAACACAGAGCAAAAAGCACCTAAGGAGCTAAAAGGACCAGTTGAAAAAAAGGGAAGAGAAACAATTAATCTGCAGCTGCCTGAGGCAAAAAATGAAAACCAACCTCTTTTAAGCTACTTGCAGGAGCACCTTGGTTAACTGGATTTTACCAAAACTTACAGAAACTTTCTTCTTGTCTCAGAAGAGAATATATAAGTAAGAAAAGTTCATTTCAATACTTTTCTCTGACTGCTTTGTATACTTATGTGAATAAATAAAAAAAAAAATGTTTATGAAAAACTGTGTGAATCTTCAGCTTCTGGTCACAAGCTCCCACAGAGATATTTCCTTGATACTTCCAAATATAGGTCAGTTCTTTTGGTTAGAATCAGAGGGCTTGCCATCTATGCTTCTAAATTACAGAGTTTGATACTTACCTAACCAGTGGAAAATTCACACAACATAAGTGCTACACATAAAAATCCTGAATGATTTATCTTCCTTTAGGATCATGTGAAAGTTAGAGGACAGAGTTTCATTTAGTGAATAGTTGTGGCAACAAAAAACATTACCACCCACCCTACTGCTCTTCAGCCAGAAGGTATTATTCAACAGCTCCACTGCCAGAGCTGTTTGTAAGAATGGCCTCTGATCTTCTTAATGTAAATCAGCTGTGCCAATTTGGGTAGAGCAGTTGAGTTCATCTGGCTTCTTTTGCTTGAGATGGATTAGAAAGCACTCACAGAAACCCTTCAGCTGAAGCCAGATCTGGGGGTGGCCACCTATGAAAGAAGTGCAATGACAAGGAGGTGTTGGTAACATCTTCAGTCACTTCCACAGAATTCTGCTATTCATGAAAGGATGATACTTCTCTGCAATGTAAGGGTCAGCTTTCCTCTCTGAAATGCATCAGAATATCAGGAACAATAGGTTGTAGAAAACTCCTCATCTTTAATAAGTATACGAAACTTCCTTACTATGTAATTACATACTCTGGATTTAGAAAGCAACTTATTTTCAAGATAACTACTTCTTACCTACATTGTCAGAGGAAATAAATGCTTCAATATAGGTTATAACAAATTCATCAGGTCCTTAAATCAGAAATATCTGAAGCAAGACAGGCCTAGAATGTTATCACTTCATTCTGCTCTAATTTACTTACGTTTCACTCGGTATGAGAAAGACTGATGAACAGACATCAATAATTACATTTACCTGTGAAATAAGGACTCAGATCAGCCAGATCTGATCTTCCTAACATACATGTATTTCTGCTGTTTAAGCACGCGTGCTTACATTTCACCTAAGGAACAGGCGAGAAGAGAACAGATCACTGTGATCCTGTTTTGTAGATACACAGGTGGGCAGAATCTGCATCAGCAGGGAAGTCCCATGTGAATACCAGGTGAGCTGATATATGAACATATGCCTCCTGCAGACAGAGCTGTGAATTCTGTCTTGGTTTACCAATCTCATAGCTAGGGTTTCCCATTTTCAATTGGAAACATCAGATGAAGCTGAGGAAAATTTCCCTTCTTGCCATAACAGATTCTCAAGAGAGAGAACTCTGACAACGGGCAGGGAATTGCAACTAGGAAAACTCAAAAACCCATATTTATGAACTGTAATATGCAACAGTTTAAAGTTAGAGCATTTTTTAAAGGAGGACTGTATATCTAGAAGGGCAGGGACAGAGGAGAGGCAAAAAAGTAGCACAGATTTCCTAAAAGCTTTGTACAGTCATGATGGCTATGCAGTCAGGCTACTATGAAGTGGCTACTTGTATGAATGCAGGGAAATAATTAGGGGATCACCATTGTATAAGTTTTTTATTCTTCTTTAGAAGAATCCCTTCAAAATCTTTGTAGAATGAACCAACAGTTAGAAGACCTACATTTGAAACAATTTGGTAAACTCACCTGCCTCCTTCAAAGATCGGGGGAACTGAGAATGGAAATGAGAGAGATGGCAATTTTTTTCCATTGGATAGGTCATAATCTATTTGGACCTCCTCGGACCCATCATCCTATTCCTAATCCAGTGGATCATTAGGATGTTCCTCTAGGGGGATGTCCATAGGAGATACCTGGACTTCCTTTGTACTGAAAATAACAAACAATTAAGTTCTGTTCACAGAAATGCATTTGTCTATTGGCCACACCAGAGTTGTGTGCATGTCAAATACTGTCTATGAAGGCATCTGAGCCACCATTTGCCTTTTAGGTATAACAGTCCCCCATTCTTCTAGTTCTGATCACTGTGGTCTGTCAGGAAGTAGATGGTTCTTCACATTCATGGTGTGGTTCCTGACTGTCAGGTTTGTGTGGGTAAGGTGAAAGAACATGCTACATTTCATTCAGCATTGCTCACTGAGAACATAGAAAGGTTGCTCTTTCATTCCACTTGACAACAAACTTGAAACCTCAGTATTTTTCATAATAGAAGTGTCTCCCAGACAATGATTTCAAACACTTCCTCAGCATTGGATGGCAGAGTCAAAAGCTAAAGTGTTCACATTTCTCCTTTGAGCTTTTAGGATATCTCTTTCTGTTGTTTCTGTTTTGGAAAGGGACTCACTCTCAGCAGGTATATATCTTGGTGAGAATGGCCTGCTTCAAACTGTCCCTTCTGGAATACTTGTTTTCAGTCACTACAGAAAAAAGGTCTGAGCTCTCGGACTCAGCTTTCTTGCACACACTCCCTCTTCACTCTCTCCTTCTTTCCCCTTCTTACCTCCAAAGAAAAGAGAAATTATTAAAACCAACAGAGTGGCTAAGTTCTTTATCAAACATACATACAAAGTAGGAAAGAGCAGACCTACTGTTTTCTCACATGCATTGTTCTGTAACTTGGGTGCTAAGGTATCTGTTACTTCCATAGATTAACATGTTCGTACTGTGTTTAAGCCTCAACACATCTTCCTGCAGAATATTTCTAAACTGTGGCTTCTACCTGCCCAGCTAAAAATTGCTACCCAAACCATTGTCTTGTATCTATTAAACTTCAGACCCTCTGATCTTGACCCATTCAAGAACTCTTCTACGAAAGTCACCTTCTTGGCCCATTGCACTGAGCATGTTATATGCTTTGGTTCTCACTGTTACTTTTAAGGCAATTTGTGGCATACAAATTCTTTCTTAATAAACCTTCAAAGTCATCAAATAACCAATTCCTGTCTTTCATGTGCTGGCAATGCCCTGTTATTACTGTTTTGCTATTTCTACTTCCGCTGAGAAGTCATGTAGCAGAATTGAATTGTTCCAATATTTCATGATTCAAAGGGACTGTAAAACAACTGCATTTCAACTAAATTGACAGCTGTAGAAAAATTAACATTGGTATACATTATGTTGCTAAAAAAGACAATTCCTTGCATTGCCTCAAGCCCACTGTTGCTGCTGTGCAGATCTGTGGAGGTTCAGGATCAGCTTGCTTTGAAATACCACTGATTCTTCCAGTGTTTTCTTTGATGAAATTCTGCTCTGGCAAATTGTCTAACCTACCAAACACACTCAGGAGAACCGAGTATGCAGAAGTAGATCATTAAGTCAATCATAATTAACAAATAATTGCAGAAACAATATTACAATTGTTTTAATTAGCATGTTCTTCATTTGGAATAAATTGGAAATCAAATGATCGCAGTCTCCTGAGAAATTTGCACAAGTTACTTTTTCCTCTCTTTAAAAAAGCAAACAAGCATCACTAGCAGCTCCACATATCAGGCAGCACCATAACAGATACAAAACCAAAACCTGGCAGATGTTTTCTTCTTTTTTTTTTTTTTTTTTTTTACATTTTTTAAAAGCTTTTATTGTTAAAATAATGCAAAATGACAATGAAAACTTTTTAATCACTTTCCTGATTAAAAGTGGGCAAACACCTTGTTGCTCTCCTTTTGTAACTAGCAGGAAAGAAAAAAGACAGGGAGAAGAAGGAAAGAGAGAAGAGAGTAAGAATAAGACAAAAAGAAAGGAGCCATCCTGAAGACCAAAGATTCTAAACCCAGAAACTTCTGATGATATTTTCAAATTATAATTGGTCCTAAAAAGGACTTTTTTAATGTGCAAAGTGGTTTTATGATTTTTTTATTAGTTTTCAAAGATCTCATGAAGATACAAAGATGAAATGACAAGTATTTAGCCAATACTTGCATCTTGAAAGCATAATATTTTTAGGTAAGCACCTAAGGTAAAGAAGCACAGTCAGAAAAAGTCGAGGTGGTCACTCCTGGAGTAGGTTACCTTGAACATTAGAGTATTGTTAGCACTTATTTAATTATTCTGCCTGTCTGCACCAGCCTAAATGAAAGAAGGCTGATGAGGGTGGTGAGAATAAGTAACATGCGTTAGGTATTTCTGAGGAGAATGAAAGGAGTTCTTAAATGAACAAGGAGTGAACTACCAACTGTGACGTATACTTGCCTCTTTCTAGCCCAGTAAACAGGTAATTGAATTTTCTTCAAGTCTTTTGATGGAAAACAAGGCATTAAGCTATTAAAATGTTCTCTGCTCAGAGAATAAAGGGTCAGCCAAAATTTAAAGTAATTGGGATAGCTACAGTACTGGTAAAGAAAGAATGAATCTGTGGAGAGAAAAGAGGCATGTAGGCTTTTTTTTTGAAAGCAACTTCCTTTCTTCAAACCTTCTCTCTGGATATTTATTATAACTTGGACAAACTTAAAAAAAAATCTACAAATATATGAGGAAATATGTGATACATTTCCAAACCAAAATTAACTTCACAGATATGACAATTGATCAGTGAAGTTTAAAAGTAAATTTTAAGAGACACTTGCTTTAAGTTCAGGTAACCTCTCAGTCTGACTGTCAATATGAACACTAAAAGCCTGTAATTTGCAAGTGTCTTCAAAACATCTCTAATCAATCTGAACTTTGTTTTTATCATTTGATAGCAGCCTAAGACATGCAGTAATCACAACAGAGAAGTACAGAAGTCTGAATCAAAGTAACTGCCTGCTGCTTAAAATTGGCATTTCTCCTACTTCAGTTATACTGTACTTAATACTAAAGCCAACACAACAAAGGGGTAATGGTTTTAAACTAAAAGAGGGTAGATTCAGTTGGATACATAGGAAGAAATTTTTTACAATGAAGGTGGTGAAACACTGGAACAGGTTGCCGAGAGAGGTGGTAGATGCCCAATCCCTGGAAACATTTGAGGTCAGGTTGGACAGGGCAACGTGATCTAGTTGAAGATGTCCCTGCTCATTGCAGGGGGATTGGACTAGATGACCTTTAAAGGTCCCTTCCAGCCCAAACCATTCTATGATTCTATGAATTTTAAAGGTAGGCATCAGACAAAGGCTCTCAGCTGGTTAGAGTGGACTAGAGTTCAAGACAATGCTAGCCTGTCTTTTCCTGAAGCTGACATGTACGCTACAATGTCTTTAAAAAGAATATACACACAGCAGTTGGTAACTCAAATTCATAAACTTAAGGTCAGAAAGTGCCAGTTGTACCTGTCTTGCATATAAGAGCCTAGAATAAGGAGGTTCATCTCCCTGAACAACATGCACATCCAATAGCAGACCCGAAGGAGCTAAAAAAGATGAACCCAGTTCTTGGGCATTGTACAGATCAGCTAGTGCCCCTGCTCCAAGGACACCAAATATGAAAATCAGTTTTCAATCATGGAATCATTCTTTCACAATGTTTATTGAAGTATTTGTAAAAGGCAAAGCCTCTATGATCTCAATTTCTATTTCACAAGGCACTCTAAATGGAATATACAAAAAAGCTGCTTGAAGGTGTTGGGAAAAAAAAGAAAAAAAAAGAACAAAAAGAAAAAAGAGAGCACTTTAAAGAAGAACTAAAATATCTGAGAAATAAAAAATATTCAAGAATAGTGAATGAGAAAAGGAGAGTGGGAAAACACAGAAGCAGAAGCTAAGGGGAAATCTGAATTCTAACTCCAGGGAACTATTTCGTGTTACCAGAACTGCACTGCTCGGCAAGTGCTTTCAGTAACTTCTTGCTACATCTGTACCTCCTGGTAGGAAGCTCATTTGATCAAGATATTGAAATTAGATGTCTCTGTCTTTCATTTCTGCCATGTTCCTCTCCCACATTATCACAGCTGCTGCCAATCTAAATTACTGTCCAGTGCAAGCTGAGGTTTTGAAATACTTGTTGAATGGACACTGCTCAGTTTGCTGTCTCTCTACAGCTGAAGTAAATTGAATGGAGTTATTAGTTTTACTGCATATCTTGCCTGAGGTCAATCATGTTTAAATGCAACTTTTCTTACACAAATAACAATGACATTATTTTTGGTATTACATTTGATTTTGCTGCTCTAATTAGACCTACAGATTTGCCATAGACAATTTCTGGAATAAGTCACAATAATGTTGTCAGTATCACAATCATGGGAAAACTTATGAAAAAATCAATGACAATTTTAAAGCAGCTGAGGTACCTTTGAAAAACTATGTATTGACTCAATTAAAAATAATAGAATAACCCCAAATACTTTCTAGTTATTCTGTGATAGGTAGTTTCTCTTTGCTATCATAATTACATGACAGATGTCTTTTTGTATTAAAGCTTCATTTTCCTCACATGTTTAGCTCTGTCATCAGTGAGGTTTCTTAACATTTTCCATATTCACTCACCAATTCTTTCAGCTATGCCATGTGGGAAGCCCAGCCATGCTGTTCTGAGTGGTAAACCAGGTTGTAAAGACAATTGATAAGCCAAGATAACCTTCAGTCATGAAGCCAGAATTTATTCAAAGTAATCAGAGACACCTTCTCAGTCCTTATACACTTATTCCTTGGCTATGCAATCTTACATATGGCCTATGTTTTGAATCCTGAACAAAGATTACTGTATTCATAGGCCTCAGCTCAAAATCCTCAGTCCCAAGTGCTTTCTTCTCCTTCAGTCATTGTAAATGTCCAGAACCATATGAAAACAAACAAAGAAACAACCCCCCAAACCAAAGAAATAGCACAAAGCTCAAGTAGTAAAAAGCTGGAAGCCAAGATTCCAGCATTGCTGGAAGTGGATACCAAGATGATAGCTGATCTCTGGACCAATACAAGGAAAAGCCACCACTTCGGGGCCTCGAAGAGAAATCTTCAAGAATTCCACTAACATCTGAAAAACTGAGGGCAAAGGAGGCAAAGCTCAACCAAGCAACAGTTTGAAAAGAAGCCAGAAAGGTTAAAGTGAAGGAACAGAATACCAAAGGCATTTTTGACCTGTTTCATGAACCCCATGCCTTTCTTGTGAATTAGAAGATAATCATGCATACACTTACAGAATCTACTTTTCCTTATGCCAACTTTACAGAGAGAACTTCAGCCATAAAATATAAAGTTTCATCCTACCTTCTCATGTGACTACAAAAGCATTCATGGAGGTTACACCAAAGAAACAGGAGCAGAGGGAAAAGGGGAAAATAGTTTAATCAGGTAAAGGAGTCACCGTGTTGTATCACTGTAAAGAGTATTATAAAATCTAAGGATGAATTTTAGGCTTTTCACAATGCCCTTCAGCCTTGTGATGAAAAGATTATTTGATGAGCTACGAAATTGCACACCCTATCTGCTGCATTCTCCAGAAAATGGAAACACTGACAATATGCAGGTCCAATGTTTGTGAGAGAGCACAATAAAAGTTTGGAAGTGTTATGCCTGAGATTGTTATTGTTCTGCTTCCTCTACAACTTCAAAGACTGTTAATACATATTCTTAAAATAAACTGGTGAACTAGGCAGACTTCTTTCTTAATTTCATGTATAAACACCATGATTGATTTGAAAGCATCAGCCCTAACTGAGTGCTAGATGTAGCTATCATCCCTTGCACACCCTCTACGTGACTAAACAATATGAACACAGGGATATCATAGAATCATAGAATTGTTTAGGTTGGAAAAGACCTTTAAGATCATCCAGTCCAACCATTAACATATCATGTAGAGCCTTTACTGTAGCACTTGCAACAGTATCAAGAGCACTTAATTGACAGCTGGGATCTTAGAGACACCAACAATAATTTTTTAGATGTAGTTCATCTTCTCTCACATCCCACTCCAATGACACATCTGGCATAAAAGGCATCACTCTTTACAGTGGCCTCCAAGTGGTTGTTTCTAATAAACCTGTCTCCAGCTTGAAGATTTCTATCTTCTTACAAAAAAACTCCCTTCCCACAATTTCAGTGGGAATACTGCAAATCTAGCAGTAAGTACATTGTAAATGTTTCTCTCGTAAATCTGTCATCATGTCAAATTTCCACTATCCTAATTTAAGAGTAGTTTTCAAGGTAACAACTGCTTTTGCTTGAGAGTTTGGGAACACAAAGGTGCTTTCTTGGAAGATATCTTTGCACACGTGACACAAACTATCTGAATAATAATAATAATAACGATTCAACTACATTCACCAATATGAAGCCATTTTGTATTGGAATAAAAACATAGCTCAGTTGATTTTTTCACAGTAGAACATTCAAAACCTACCAATCAAAACCTGAATGTTTAGAAATAAATTTGATTTTTACATATTCCACTGGAGAAGAATCGATTTTCTTGAAAGAGAGCAATTATTTATGAGAATTTTACACATTGTCAAGAATTATGTCAAATCAAGAGATTAAGATATAGGACATCTATTTATGAAAAAAAAAAATTTTTGAAGTATGAAGGGAGAAAAACTGAACATAATTTAAGCTTCCAGTCTTGGTATCAAACTAAGGCTGAGTCATAAAATCACTTTGAAGACAGCTGTAATGATATAAATTGTTACTGTGTACCAGCTGTTCTCTGAGAGTATTCTGTTAAGAGATTGCCCCTTCTAAATATAAATTATGGTATCCAGTGAAAACCTGAACTACCTGAAGTGGTAATTTCCCTTCCACTAAGGGAAAATAAGGTTTTACACAACCTCTTCTAGATACGAAAGAGGATACATAGACCTTGTTTATGAAACATAGACAATGTTTTCATTACCTAGTTTAATGGCAAATTTGCTTCTTGTCTAAAAGACTGTAGATGATGGAAAAAGTGTAAGAGATGAAAACTGATTTGACTGAAAATAAGAGTATGTATTGAAATTCTGTAAAATACCCCTCTGCTCTAAAGTATTAATACAAGTGTACACTAGAAATAAGCTCTGCAGGCAGAAATGCTTCAACACCATCTTGTTTAATGGCTGCATACCTGCATGCCTACAGAAAATCCACAAAAATCACTTTATTGTAACTTAAAACAAATACTTTCTCATCAAGTTCTCTCATTAGTATTTAACATTGCAGCTGAATCATGATAAGAGGAGAAAGGAACAGGTGATATGAGAGGTCAGCAGAAAGGAATAAAACCAAACCTACTCAAAGGGTCCTGAGATGTGACCACACTGCATTCACAACAACTACAGTGCACTGTACAGACCAAGATAGCTTTAAAAAAAACCCTACATAGTTACAGAAATCTTTCAATATCATTGCAGTGCATAGAATAGGCTGTGAAACTTTCTCCAAACCCCAAACCAAATTAGCCTATGCTATGCTGTATTTAATACCAGTTACCAAGCTAGAGGCAGTTTAAAGATGGCACAATTGCCAGTTGTGTAGAAATATTCTCTAGAATTTAAGTAGAATATTTGGGCTGCTAAGGAAGACTAAAGGAGTTAGTTTTTGCCTCAATTTGCCTAGCTTGCTCAGATACCTTTAAAAATACCAGCCATTACATTTTTTAATTTAAAAATCCACAAGAACAATGTTACAAATTACTAAAAGCAACCTATTTCTCTTAATGGAAGACTGTCTAACTAAAGCAAATCATAATGCAGAAGAGAACTCTGTAGTCTGAAGTAAAAACTGCTATACTGTGACTCAGGAGTTACTCCTAGCCTTTTCAGTAGTTTACCAGGTGACTTCAGAAAATCAGTTTAGTATTAGTTTGCCTGAATTTCTTTGGCTGCGATAATACTAGTCCTTCTAAAGGGCTTTAAGGCCTGCTAATGAAAACAGCACTATATGAGAGCTAAGTATTATCATCATCTTTTAAGATGCTTATCAGACTTCACCATAAATCCTGAATTTTTCAGAAGTCCTTTAAAAATGCTTATACTGTGCTTTCATGCTTCTCTACTAAAGTCTGTACGAATCTTTTTTAACATGAAAGGAACTGAATATATGAGAAAATAAATTTAACTACGGAGTATACAAAGTGTCATTATATATATATATATATTAAATTGAAAAATTAGAGAATGTTTTATAAAGCCCTTTGGCTATAATAATGACGTGCTGCTACTAGGCACACATATTTCAAAAGAAAATGTGAAGTTTCATGATTATGGTTTAACTCTAATGGAATGATTTTAAAAGATTTAAAAGTTTTAAATGATTAAATATTATTTTGCAAGACATGAATTTTCACAAAATATGATACAATGAATTTAAATGAGAGGCAGATGGTACCTAGTATTCTTACAACTGAAAAGACTGTTATGTCAGACAATCTACTGTTTTGTTCTATTTAAGACAAACAGGCTCTCTAGGGTACTTGAAAACCATTTTTTACTGGAAGGGGAGCTAGAAATACAGTGTTCATTTAAAAGTTTATTTATTGTGCTTGCAGCAACCACAGAGAAAAGTATGGAGAAAAATTGTATCAGGAGTCTGCAATGTTGTCGTGATTGCCAAGTTCAATTAAATACCTGACCCTTTTATGATCTCTTCCAGAGCAACCCATTTAGCTCTTACGACTTCTGTTCATCATCAAATTTTTGTAATAAAAACTGTATCCATCTTCTTTAATGGTGGCAATGAAATCCTCCTGAAAATCCCCAAGTTATCACAGCAGATATGACGTTATTTCAGAAGCCACGGCCAGCTTGCTAACAAGCTATGACAAAGCTGACCACTGACAAGACAGCTTTCTAAAAAACAAAGCAATATTTATTTAGAAAAGACATTTTGAAGAAACTATCTTATAACATTATAAATCCCTTCTATACATGTCTAGGTAGCTAGGCAGTCATTGAGCTTATTGCCTAGAGCCTGATATGATTTAAGGTCACCTGAGTGACCTAAAGAATTTAATTCCATATGAAAAATCACATCACTTGAGATTTTATATCCACTTCGGTTACAAGAGCTAAACTTAGAAAATACAAGAGTCAAGACACTATGAACTCATCAGTGAAACTTCCATCTAAAATGATGTTATTGACCTTCCCACTGTACAGCTCCAGCTTCCCAAGCAGGGTATCAACCCTGTGCCATGCAGTCTTCCCTCATTGCTCCAAATTATGATTCCAATTCATATCATCTGCCTCCTCCCCTCTCCTACACATTTAATCCTCCCAGAAAATTACTCAATCCCTATACTTTCAAAGACTTCTTATCTGACATCATTACCAATGAAAGCATACTAAGCACCAAATGCTGCACAGCTGTGTAATGTGATTAGTCTAACTCCGAATGCAACTGTAAGCCTAATATCATCATGCAATGTCATGCAAAAATAGAAGTTCAGGCCTGAGATGCAGTCTTACTTGTCAATATAATTTTTGTCTATTTAGTGCATTTTGTCTATTACAGTGCTCTCTCTCAGGACTAACTAGTCCTCACATGGGTCTACAGATGAATTGCTTCTAGTTCCTGAATTGTTGGTTTTATCTTCACATGTTCATTGTACAATACAGAAATATTATAAAATAGGGACAATACTGACCTTTGTAAGATGGTATAAGAAATAATTAATACAAATACATGTTTAAGAACTAGATATTGTTATACTACTACTACTATCATTAATGTTAAATATTATAAAAACAAGCTCTTTCTTTACTGAGCACCATCTGTTTGTCTTTGTATTTGCCCTGGTTTCAGCTGGGATAGAGTTAATTTTCTTCCTAGTAGCAGGCATAGTGCTGTGTTTTGGATTTAGTAGGAGAAGAATGTTGATAACACGCTGATGTTTTTAGTTGTTGCTGAGTACTGCTTATGCTAGTCAAGGACTTTTCAGCTTCCCATGCTCTGCCAGGTGCACAAGAAACTAGGAGGGAGCACAGCCAGGATAATTGATCCAAACTGACCAAAGGGCTATTCCATACCATATGACGTCATGCTCAGTATATAAACTGGGGGGGGTTGGCCGGGGAGCAGCAATCGCTGCTCGGGAACTGTCCGGCTATCGGTCGGCGGATGGTGAGCAATTGCATTGTGCATCACTTGCTTTGTATATTGTTATTACCATTATTATTATATTGTTATTATTATTATTTTACTTTATTTTATTTCAATTATTAAACTGTTCTTATCTCAACCCAGGAGTGTTTCTCACTCTTACTCCTCCGATTCTCTCCCCCATCCCATCAGGGTAGGGGGAGTGAGCAAGCGGCTGCGTGGTGCTTAGTTGCTGGCTGGGTCTAAACCACGACAGTATTGAGGGAAAAAGGACATTTATATTAACTGAGAGTGATTGCTTATTATTTCCAGATCTTTGTTTTCTGGGTTTCCTGGACTAATTTTTTTCTTATTCCAATAGTGGCTAAAACTTTACAGAGAAGATGCTTGTGTTGTACTAAAAAATGTCATTTGTATTAACTACCATCCATTAACTTCAGTTCCAAGAGGAAAACGTGACATCGATGGAGGAATACCATCATTAAAGGCTGCACAAAGGAACCTGGGATGGGGTCACTGCATCTAGTCCTTCACAAGAACAGGCACTGGTGCTGCAGAACATCAGTACTGAAGAGTTCGGAGACCATCCACAGACATGCCATGAACTACAGGTCCCAAAACAGCTCCTCAACACAATTTAAGACATACAGTATAAAACCCAGAGCTTATACTGCAGTAAATTGGCAGGAGAGATCAAGAATACTTCAGACATCCTTGGATCTTTCATCCCCACAGAATTCTTTGGGTGAAAATACCCAGAGGATCCTCTGATATACCTAACATTCATGAAGCTGTTTTAATAGTTCCTGACTAATCCATATAGAGTTAACATCTGCCACTTTTCAATATCATATTAATTATTTCCAGAGTGTCACATTTCTCACAGATAGCATGAATGACTACAAAATAATGATTTTGTGTAATTCTGCTTCTGAAAACACATAAAATGGTGATAAACTGCCATTAACTTTGACATGTGAAGCCTTGTGCAAAGCCTACTGAAGTCAATGAATATATGATACTGCCTTAGAACAAATTTAAGGACTGTAGTTCTTAACATAACCATTTGCTTCAATGTTTTTACATTTTAGTGCTAATACTTTTTATTATGATTAAAATTTGTAGCTTTAATGAATAGCTAGTAAATAAAATAGATTGTCAAAGTATTTTTAGAAGCAACTCGTTTTTTCCTAGCAATAGACAATTATAACTGCCAGAATTCTCTGGCATTTTTCAGCAACGGATATGTAGTAATTTAACTCTTTATTTTGGAAGCCTAGTATTATATTAAGCTACACTTTTCTATTCTGTTCACACTACTAATATGTAGAGTTTTAACAGGATGCAAACCTTCTGTTTATTTATTACATTTGCTTATGTCACATTGCAAAGACACACAAGCCTCTAAAAAGCAAACCATATAATGAAACAGTTCAGAAATAGAATGCATACCTGTACATGGTTTAAATGCAGTTTATTAAGCTTTCAAATATTGAAAACTAAAGAAAGCCATAAATCCAGTTTTGTTTGGTACTTACATTTTTTTTTTCAATGTGGTCTGCAAGTGATTAGTCAGTGCTCTCACCTGCAGTACCTGTGTTAATATTTCTCATTAGCTATCAGGAGCATAAACCAGATTTGTTCAGTCTGCACGTAGAAGGGGCTAATAATATGATAAAAAACTAAGAGCACTAATTTTGCTGTCAATTCTATATCCTTGCAATTACCTCTTAAATAAGCTGCACTTCTCTTATGTTAATTAGTGATGTTTCAAAAAATCAAATTGTGGAAAAACATTTTTTTTTTCCCCAAGAAAAAGCAATGTATTTTGACATTTTTTCTAGAGAAAGACCAGGTTTATATATAATTATGTATATGGGTAACTTCATTCATTCGAGCTGACCAGCTAGTTTCAACTTACATGTGTGCGAGCAAAGTCACCTGTATATGGAACTGTTACATGGACTGATGTCTCTCCAAAGGCTATCTTCCCCTGATCCTAAAATAGCCACAGGTCTGGATTTTCAGTTTTAGACATACCCCCCACCCTCTCCATAAAGAAGAGACAGTTTATACAAGCAGAAAACAAAATCATCAGGTACTTAGCAAAAGGGGTGTTTTCAAATAATAAATTGCCTTTGTACACAGTTCTTTGGTAGCAAAGACATGTTGAACAGCGACATGGCTTTTTCATACTCCCACCCAGCCCAGCTATGTAAGAAAAGCTTGTAGAGAGCCCCTGTCATGGTGTTTTAATATTTTGGGGACTGCAAAATGCTCTCTGTTACACTACAGACCACTGGGGTTCATAGCTGATGGAAGACAAGGAAAGGAAAAAATGGAACCTTCAATCCCATCATCTCTCCCTCCAGGGTACCAGAACTGTGCACTCAAACAAGTGAGCTAAAAGCATCAGAATTCCTTATCTACATGTGCAGGAAAGTTAGACTCCATTAGTTTATGCTAAATTCACATTTTATTTTCTTCACTGCTAAAAGGAATAAAAAAAGGAATAAAAGTTTCCAATTTTCCTTTCACTGTACATAAGAATCTTCTTAAAATACCTCCTTATTGAGACAATTTTTACTGAAAATGAAGTAAATAAGATCTGCTATTACAGCCCTGTGGAAAATATTCATAAACAAATAAATAAAACTGCATTACAAAAATTCCTTCAAAAATTAATGTAAGATATCAATTAAAGCCATGAAAGGCAATGTTAGTGTAAGAATTTCAACTACTCTCATTGTATAAACTCAAAAACCCCAAATCTTTTTAATATATCATTTCTCTGGTTTTCATATTACAGCATCTGATCTGAAGAGTACTTAATCTAATTAATATATTTAAGAACAAGCTAAGAATGTAACATGGTTATTTCTGATCTTCCACATATTTCAACATACTCTACCAATGAAATTTTGCTGTAGATTAAACAGAGGTAGAAGATTCACTTCAAACAATTTGATATTTTCAATTTGTAGCAAAACAAATTAGACTGATAAATTTTGTTGAAGTATTGGGTCTACTGTCCACTTTCTGTTTAATCCAAGAGGAGGAGCAGTTAAGTGCCTCTTTACCTAACGATAGGTGAAATGTGAAAACTACCAAGAGGACTCCTGAAAAATATCCCGCCCAGGAATACTGCTTCACAGAGCTACACATTTTTTGGGCAAGACTCAATTTGTATGCAGAGAAAGTGAACCTCTAACAAGAGTTTGTGATTGTCTGCACATCTCTATGTTACGCATATTCTCTGTGTGTCTCCCACCAAGTCACACCACTTCTCGGTGCTTCAGTTTTCTCCCTGGTAACCTCTCCTATGAGAACAGAGCTAATGAAGCTTCACGTCCTCAGATGCGTGCCCTTGGTTCTCTGACCTCATCCAATGCAACAGCTCCAGCTCCATATTTCCTAGGAGACACCCTCAATACAAAACAGTACAGGTTTTGTCTAGTCCAGGGGAGTTTATTCACTTTATGCTTTGTAAAGTGTGATGGGCAATGCTTTCCTTACATGGGCACTCGAGATCGGGAGCTCTGCACAGCACTGACTGCATTCAGGCTAGGAGAGAGAGGAAGAAAGCAGCAGCCACATCCCAGTCCTGGTATTTTACTGGTTGCTTAGGCAACCCAGCTCCACTGCGATGAAACAAAACATGGAAAAAGTAATCTCACTGAATGGGAATCCACTTAATTCAGAATCAGTAACCAGTTTATGAAGTGGGGCATTTTTACATAAGATCAGAAAAACTGTCTGTTTTTAATGTGTCCTTTATGCCAACAAAATTGGAAAAGAACTGGCATCAACAACTTCTATTATTTCAAAAATGCATCTAATCATTAAGGAAGCTGAATTTTAAATTCACTGTTCAGACAAAAATACTCATTGATACTTTGCAACATCTTCATTATAAGCAAAGCATTAAAACATTCTGGATTAATTTCTGTGATATATATGCAAGATTTATGGAAACCATTCTCTTATTAATTTCACAGGAAGTTTTATGTCAGTCAGACATAATGGATAAGCTCTTCCTGAGCTGAATTACCCAGCTGATGCCCTGAACAGCAAAGCATAGGCTTTATAAAATCAGTGCAATCTAAACACTAGTACTATTGTACCAAATCAAGATAATCATAGCACAGTTCTGGTACCACCTTTCATTTTGCTCATGTGGTTCTGGTGATGTCTCACCCCACAAAAAAAAAAAAAAATCCAGTAATCTATAGTTGCACTATTTAAATATGCATTAGTAATGGAATAAAGAATATTAATTGTAGCATTAGTATTACTTCCCCCATAGTATTCTAAAAATAGTATTTACAATAAAGCTAGCCCTAATTTTAGCAATCATTCTATAGCAGTATCTTAAAGAGTGTAGTCTTCCTAGATACTCTGAATTTCTTTTGAACAAATTAATATAATTTGATACAGAAGGAAATGTAGTCAGGGTATGTTAGGCTAGAAGGACAATACGAGCAATTGAAGAGTTGACACGGGTTCACAGCCAAGAGCTCAGTATTTAGCATATTCAACTGAATTAGAAAAATAGCAGCTGCACGGTCATTCCTTGTGTTTTAGAAAGGGAGGGGCTCCATCTAAAGACCAGATGATCAGTGATAAAGATGTTAGGAAAACAGTGATTAATTCCCAGCAACTATGTCTTAGAATAAGTAATTTTCAAAATATCAAACACAGAAGAATAATCTAAATCACAGCAATGAGGCAAACATTAAAGTAGATACTGAAGATGCTAACAGCTCTTCTTTACATAGCTTAGTTTAAATGTAAAATTCTAAGAATCAGCATTTAACCCAGTTTCTCAACTACATGCTATAAATACAAACTTCATTTTTTTATGTACAATTTCCACTAATAAGAAATCTGACAATAAATGTCACCTACTATAGCGGTTGCATTTCATATTTTATGCTTAGTGTCTCTTTAAAGATTAAACAATTATTAGTTTACTGGTGTGTCACAGCTTAGCTTACAGTCATACATACACCTCTACTGTTGGATATATGCCTTTCTTGCTCTTTTCATTTGATATAAATGCTCAAGAAGTCTAGATCCATATTTCAGCTTTTAAGAGAAATGGAATTAATACTTCTGTATTATTTTATTTTAAAATATGGTTGCTGTGAGAACCTTATCTTTGGCTGCTTTATAAAATGAATTGGATTCACTTCTCCATTTTTCAGGCTTTCCTCTAGTATTTTACTGTCAGCTTTAAAAAAACAAAAGCAGAACAATCATCTTCTTTAAACAGCACCTTCATTTCTCAGCATCACAAACTGAAAGGCGTATATCACTTGCTTTCACAATGCTGTACTATCTGTACACAGAAATGTATGCAATAATTCATTATCCTTGCAAAATGCACAGAAATAAATTAATGATTAGAAGAACAGTCATTCATACAACTGCTTTGATCCAAACATCATGAAACACATTTTAACTACCACTAACAGGCAGCTACCTCTGAAGAACACAATAGAAACTATTCAGCAGCATCAGATATTTTTCTACCATAAAAATTAAAAATATACTCCCCTTGCTTAGCATTTTAGATAGACAAGCTATTGTGACCTATATGGGTGAAACTGTGATCAACTTCTGAATGATGCATGAGCAAGGAGAGAATTAAGATCAGTCACAGCTGAAGTCCTTTTGCTCTTGTTTGTTTTTCATAAAACATTGAAGTTCTGTGTTGGAAATGCTGGGGAAACAGGGCTTGTCTATGCAGGAGCATGTACAAGTACTTGTTTAACTTAGAAAAATCTTTCTCTGCATTGAGTTTATAGATATTTTAATTATGGAGGTACTTAATGTTGTTTTTTCAATCTAAGTCACATTTGACAAAGAACGTGCCATTTATTATGTGAATTAGTTCTGATTATTATGCTGATAATACCAAATTAGATCTGTATGTTTCTGTTCTTTAATCAAGTAAGCATTACTTACATTGACTCAGTTTGCATAAAGCACATATCAAATGTTAGATCACAAAATGTTATGCAAAATTTCAAAAAAAAAAAGTCCACTGGTAACCCTCAACTGAGTACTTTAGACAGCAAAACAATTTAAACTGGTAAGACTATTGCAATGTTAAGGAGTTTGAAGAAAGGTTTATATTAGATTGTTATCATAAACTGACTCAAATATTTCAAACACAATAATGAATCCTTTGATTAAAAATATTTTTAGAAACTAATATTTACATCAAGAGATTATAAGAAATCTTGCTTACACTGAAGGAAATGTCTCTGTAACTAAATTAACACTGACAGTTGTTTCATAAGGGCATGATGTTTTACTGATATTTCCCTGAAGAAAGCTCAGTTTCATGGTAATATAGCAAAAATAGGTCAAAACTTGAAAGATGAGGATATTCTACTGCAACTTTTTAATGCAGGGAAAGATCAAATTTCCACCTGCAATTTTTGTGTTCATTTAATCTTCCCTGTAATAAATTACAGTACAATTGGCAGTGATTAGAGTACATTGCAATTTTCTTTTTAAAGATGCAAAAGGAGCTTCATGAACACAGCAACATTTTGAGTATCAATTTAAATTCCTTGGAGTGAATTTTTACCATCTGGGAAATGCTTCACACTTAACTTATTTTCAGTAACTCTTTGCAAAATATCAGGGCAGCACAGTTTTCACCAAATCTTTCTTTATCACAATTCTATAATTCCAATATGCTATCTAATTATAAAAAAAAAAAAAAAGCCGAATCACACTTGAATGGTAATTGGGACAACTTTTGCATCTGTTTTGGTTATTCAGGCTTTGAGCTTCAAACAGATTTAGTAAACACCTCATTGGAAAGGTACATTTTTATTGTTAACCACACTTTTCAAAAGAGCCTTCACACTTACCGTGCATTTCTGGGTCCAGACAGAAGTTAAGTCACCAAAAGATAATCCCGTAAGAGAATATTCTATATCCTTTAGTTTCCCAAACATTATGCCACATACCATTAAACAATGCAAACACCTTTCAAATTTTAGATAAGCATCTTCTATACTATTACACTTCCTCATACATGGTATTTTAAGGCATGTAGAAGTACATCCAGTTTTCTCATTCCAGAAATCTGGACACTCAAAAAAAGAACGTCAGATTAATTTCCAATGTTTAATATATTTATTCTCAACTGTACTTTAGATTTTATATCATCAAACAAATTCACTAGTGTTTTATGCAGACAAAAGCGCCAATGAAAAAAAACCATGTCCTCCCAACCTCAAGCCAGGAAGGGATTGTGGGATGGTAGGATTTGTACTAAATCTGGGAAGGTTGTGAATAGAAGGGTGGCAAAATGAATAGCTTCAAAGATCCATTTTAGCCACTGATGAAACCCTTTTTGTATCCTGGACAACTCTAGAACAGTCTCCAGCATGATTCACAGATCCTATCCTTAGTGATAACGTGCCCTGCCTTCACTTTAAATGAAAGCTCCTTATAATCCGTACTAACGTAGGAAGATATGATTGACCCTGAATGCCTCAGCAACAGAGATGATGACATAACACTTCATTGCAATGATCTCATAATATTTCAGAATTCAAAGTTACACAGAAAATTAGAAAGAAAGTGTTCTGAAAACCAGATAGTAGTAATGTGAGTATAGCTTCGATGGTCTGAACTAGATGTCTCTTTCAAATAGAACATAATTCTACATTTTCTATTTATATACTGCTCTGAATCTACTCAGGGCCAGACTGTGTACTGCTCCTGATCTTCTGTGTATGTGTGAAAGCCTGCCATAAGACCTTACACCAGCTAGCAAGACAGCTGTACAAGAACAGCAGACAGCAACTCTCCCTGAACTCTTTTCATGCTAGGGACTGAAGACATAAACCAATCCTCTTTTCTTTTGGCATGTTATACATTACATATCCGAGAATACCAGGCAAGGAGGTAACAGGCCTACATTTTTTTGCATACACTTGCACTCTTAAGAAAGGGTCAAAAATACTGGAAATGGAACAGATTTTTCTAACACCCCCATGCTTTTCTAATAACCACCTATCCAGCAGGAGTCAAGTAAACTTATTCATTGGCATAACATGCAATAGATAACAGACCCTCCCCTTTCTCTTATTTCCCAGAGCAGATTGTGCCCAACTGAGACAGATGATCTTCGATGCACCTCCGTCAGAAGAGCTTGTGACTATGTGCCACAATTTAGCCTGTAATGTTTTCTGAATGCTAAGTGCTAAACTTAAAATTAGGAATTACATATTATTCTATTTTTAAAAATGATATTTTTCCTGAGCAGAGATTGACTGCACATCTGAGGAAGCCACAGAGAATGAGTTATTTCATCTATGGGCAGAAATAATTTTGCTTCTGGCATATACTTCAAAGCAATTTTTAGAATCTGAAACAGAAATAAGTGATGTACTGTGCTAAAATGCCCCAAATTGATCTCTAGTCTTAGAAAAAAGGAAGCATGCGGATTTAAGTGATTTTTTAGAACACAGAATAATCCCAGGTCTTGTCAGTTAAGTGTGGCAGTCCAATTCAAATCTGTTTTAAAACACTGTTCAGACCTATCATGCACACGTTCTACTTTAGTATTATAGATTTAGTTCAGAATGATATCCCACTGGTTTTGAACTAATGTATTTGCCTCCAGTGTTTTAGAAAGAAAAAGCTCTTCCACACTAGTAATTTTTAATGTGTTGGAGTCTGATTCTATCTGAAATCTGCTAAACTCACTATGAATATATCCACTAACACCAATAAGCTTTGGATCAGGTCCTTAGAGAATTTTAACTGGTAATCAACATTTTAAACACATTTTCTTACTGAACTGCATATATTGTCAGTATCAAATATTCTATGACATGTTCTGAAGATAGTCATAGCCATAGATATCTTACCAAATATTTTAGTTTGCAAAATATATTTGCACATATTGGTCTATACAGTGACTTCAAAGAATAATATAGAATATATAACTATAGCATGTAATGAAAATTCCTTTATAAAAAGACTAATCTGTTCTCCAGGTTATGAATGAATGAGTCGTAGCATGCAGAACAATTTGCTATATCCATTAAAAAACAGTAGCAATTTATTTTACCTGTCTTGTCAGATATCATAACTGTATTTATTTGGTTTTACAGAAAAGGATAATTTAGGTCTTTTTCACATAATTTTGTGCTCTTTTTGGTGCAAAATGTTAATTCATCTAACAAAAGATTCATGAGATGTAGTTGTTGGTTTCTGTCACGCTTTCCTGGCAAAAGGTCTCTCAGCTCCAGAAAAGGATGTATGGATGAAACTAGAGAACATATGAACTTACAAGACCAGGAATTTGAGGTATTAATTGGTGATGCGGAAAACAGAGGTTTAAAACCCTGCTCAGCCCAGGTACTTGAAAGAAGGATTTTATAGCATAGATAAGTAACCTAACCACCAAGCTGTTGACTGTTTGCTTTCTCTTTCTCTTCTCTTTCCTTTTTTTAAACTATCTCATTTTTCTTGTTCTCTTCCTCACACAGTTTTGACAGAATATAAAATACTTTTAAATTTCTCATCAGATTTAGTATAATCGTATCACTGACATTTACTTAAGGGAACCACTGGACCTACTGCCATATCTTTAGTTTATTTCAAGCTTAGCTTTCAAGTTCCAGGGAATAAATGAGCGGTATAATGAATGCTAAGAAACACATTTCTATTAGATGAAAAATTATTTGCTCAGAAATATATTTTCTTTTTTTTTTTTTTTTCATGTCTCATCAGTGTTACTAATCAGTGTTATCCCTGGGTTATCAGATTTAGGACTAAAACGACTAATAGCTGTGACATATAGTTGATGTCCTTTTACTACTTTGTGTATTTTTTCCCCTAATACTACTTTAATGACAGTATTTAGTAATCAGTTCTTTAAACTTAATTTGCTTACAGATAGGATGCTAATCATATAAGATCTGTCATCTGTGGTGTTGAGGCAGAATTTAATTATACACAGACTGATGGGTGGGTTTTTCTTTGGTTGAAATTATTGTAGTTCAGTATCAGTATATAAATATGGTATTTAGTAGCATGAGTGGTCTTATTGGTTGTGACACAAAAGAACAGAGTGGAAGGAAAGTGCATATCCAATAACCAAGCACAGTTTGTAAGCTGACAAGCTTTGTTCCTAAGAAGAATGCATATAGCTCCCATAAAAAGAAATAAAGCTTTCATAAGGAGAACGCAACACAATATCTAATTATAATGAGACATTAAAAAATTCTTCAAGACATAATAATCTGTGATTATTTAATTCCCAAAAGGTGGAGGAAGGACACAACTATATGATACTTTCTAAAGTAATTGTGCTGATTATTTATGTAGCTGATATAAGTATTTTAGGCAATGCAATATCATCCATGGAGTAGTAATAGGTAGAGTAGTCTAGACCAAAATATGTTACACTATTAAACTCAAAGAGTGTCATTTAAAAATCTAAAAAACTAAAATACGCATTAAGAGTGTATATGTCATCAAGATTCCAGGTAAGCACCATCATGAGATATTCTTGCTTTGATATTATTCTATGTACTACATCTTGTGATAGTGGTTTGCTTTCACTGCTGGAGAAAAATTATTTCCCCATGGCTACTGTTGCTATAGGTGATGTTTCAATTGCTGCTATACTGTGGAATAATGTTCTTGAGAGAAAGAATATATCAGTTCAGAATTTTCTGAAATCCTGAAATAATCATAAGTCTGATTATTTCCTGAAATAATGGTAAGTCTCATTACGACACTTGATTGGAACTTGAAAAAGGTCTGTTCCAAAATTTTTCTTCAAAATTAAGCAAGGCACTTAGTACTTTGGTGCTGCTCACCTTATCTTTAATTGAAATTAGTGATATTTCCATCTCCCCATCCTTTTTCAAAGTATAGCTACACGATAAGGGGCAACATATCACTTGAGCATCAATGCTCTTGTAGTAACTGGCCATGACTATATTCTTAGCACTCCTACGTGGATGGTAAGGAAAGGTACTCCAGCTCTATTTCACTGCAGGTAGATTAATTCACATTTGCTGTAGAATGAAAGCATGAAGATACAGCAGATGAGGACCAGATACTTCTTAAACAGCCAAAACTTAGCTGCCTGCCTAAATTGTCTGAGTACTTCTGAGTAAGTGATACACTGTCCAAGAACTTCCCCTGACAACATGTAGACACACCATGCAGGCAGATATGGGCTGTCAGTTCCACTGACTTGGAATGAAATCATTGGGGGTTTTTTGCCCATAGGAATTATTAGAGTATGGTAAGCTCTGAAGGGGAGTACATCACTCAGAAGGGGAAAGAAAAGACGGACAGACCATATATCATTTTACAATATGAAAAAAAACCATCATGATGAATATTTATTATTCTGTGGTCATGATACAAAACTACCTCCTAAGCTACAAAAAAAAGCTTGGGATTGTATAGTCAATGCAGTCCATGTTGCTCAAGAGAAATAATGTATGTTTTTACCTTTGTGAAAAATGCATGGTGATACCAGGAAAAACAGTCTTCCCTGTTCCCTGAACCTGTATTTTTAGCAGTATTTTTCTTTTTTATTTTGTTATCCGATGTCTTTATCTATCTTTAGATACCTTCTACAGGAGGAGGGAGAAAAGGGCAATTATAAGTATCATCTCACTTTTTCAGAGGGATGTGAGAGAGCTAGTAAGCAGGTAGGGTTATTCTAATTGCTTGAATAAACAGGAAGTGATTCAAATAATTGAATATTTATGGTTTTAACAATTGGCTTTCCTAGAATTTGTCTCAGAAAAGCAAAACAATAAGCTTGGTTTTACAAAACCTGTATCTCATAGTCAGGCTTTCTGATATTCAACATGGTAAAAGGGGCAATTAGAGCTTTTTCTATAGTTGAAATATTCAGAATCTCTCCTTTCTCACTGCTTTCATTCTTCTGATTCTTTTGTGGTTAATAGGAGCTGATTTATACTGAAGGCTTACAGGTGCATCTACATTAGTGTTTTAGTTTAGCTGGGAAATCTCCTGACGGTTCCCATTTATTGTGTTTTGGTTCACATTCTGGAGCAATCTCAGAGCGCGTGAACTGTATTCCTTCTGGCTGAAATTAAATGGGAAGATGGGCTTCAAAGTGAGTGCTATACCTTTGTTGACTTTTTTTTTTTTGTTGTTAAGAAAATACACGATTTATTCTTTCAACATTTTTAAGGTGTCACTAAACATTCTAAAACAGTATTTTAAGATCCAGCAAGTCTATGATATATAGGATTCATTTGAAGGATACCTGGTTTTTACTTTTGCCTTAGTAATAAGAATATTAAACTGCCTTTTAGTGGCCTGTTGCATAGGTAAGTGTAGATTTTTCATAATTTTAACCCATTTATCAGAAAGAAAAATGCCTGACAACCCCACTGTCCTGCTATGGGAAACACCAACACTAGTAACAAAAAAGTAAATTAACTTTTAATCATTTGTTATTGAATGCTTTCTATTGAAATATTGAATTGTTATTGAATTATAGTATTGGTTTATAGTATTCTATGGAATCCAGTGAACATTAAAACTGAATAAACCTTCATCTACCTCTCTCCTGATCTAGCTCATGTCAGCTAAGCATAACAGTAACAAGACAGCTCTCAAGCATGAATCTCTCTCTCTCTCTGATACCCTGATAGCTTGATAAATGAAAAGCTGCTAAGGGAACATTATATTTGAAGAAAAACTTTAAATGTAAATTTAGAAAAGCAACTATACTGGGCCCCAGAGAATTCAACTAAATTGAATTTAAACTAAACTACCTTTTAATTAAAACAGTGCTAAAAACACTATAATGAAATTATTTTTTGTGTGTGTTTGGGTTTTCACATATAACTTGAGATTTTGTGTGGAGATTCTTCTTTCTTGACAAGTAAGAATCTTGCAAACAATTGTGCAAGGACATACTTCTCTACAGTCACTTAAAGTCTGACTGATACCAGAAGCATGGATCTTATTATCAAAGCTACAAGCTATCCAATACATTAAAAAAGAGACTGCAGATAGTGTTACAAATTATTGATCATCAGAAGTGTGACACACAGTCCTTGATAAGACTATGTAGAAATCTATGTTTGATTTTTTTGATGACATGAGGTGTGTGTTGCCTCTACTGTTGCCAATATGGATTCTGGGGAAGGAGGATTATAGAGAATCCTGCCATTCCTATGAGGTATGTCTGGAGACAGCAATTCTTAAATATTTTCTTAAAAAAAAAAAATCCTTAGGAGATGAGTAATATTATTCCTTGTGACTTGTACAAGATCCCAGAGTTGTTCTTAACAAGGTACTTAAGCATGACTTAAATATTAAGAAATAACATACATAAATAATGCTGCTACAAAGTCTTCAATACTTTCATTCTTGTAAATGTGCAAACAGTAAATAACCACCAATGAACTCTACAAAACATCAACAAAAGTGGGAATAAGACTTTTTTTTCAAATGATTTAACAAAGAGCTTCTCTTGGTATAAGAAAAATATCCATAACTAGAAAAAAAAAGCCACGATCCAAAAGACAATGATTCTATGTCTCAGAAATTAAGAATCTTAGTTCTATGAACAGTGCTGCTGAAATGCAGAAAATTGGCATCAGCTGGTGTCACAATCTGCTAGGTGCAAGTCACACAAATGAAAGCTCTAGAACATAAACAATGGACCCACTTTTCAGCCTTCTGAATTTTTAAATGATTGGAAACAAAAGGTGCAATCCCCTCATGGGGATTAGATATTTAGTTATGTGTGGAATGCCTTCCAATAGTA
Source organism: Pelecanus crispus (assembly GCF_030463565.1). Classification (NCBI taxonomy): domain Eukaryota; kingdom Metazoa; phylum Chordata; class Aves; order Pelecaniformes; family Pelecanidae; genus Pelecanus; species Pelecanus crispus. The sequence continues at coordinate 54,234,561 of NC_134643.1, forward strand.
TCTTGTGGGTACAAAAAATTATACATGGTTCAATGGAGAATGGTTAAATCCATAGAACATAAAGCTACTAAGGTTACATAATATGTAGGAAACATTCAGGAGGACCTTGGCCTTAGGAGGACTTGGGGCTGCAAATAGTTGAAGGCTGTAATGACATTCTGAAGAGGTGTCACTATGCATTTTTTTTGCACTTACACATTTCCCAAAGGCATTCATATTTGGTCATTGTCAAATATGATACAGGGTAAATAAAACTTTACTCTTACTCAGGCCAACCTTTCTAATGCTTTTAATTTTATGTCATTCTGTTTTTGTTTAACTTATGAGAATTTATTAATTTGGGTCTCTGAAAGTTCTGACATATTTTCAGAGTACAGCTTTGTATCTTCCCTAGACATCCCCATCTGCCCCTATCTTCTTCATCTGAATAAGTCCAAACTTTCAGTGAATCCTCTGCATAACTCTGAGAAGATAATGAGTCTCTCACTATGTAAAAATTAGAAATGGAAAAACAAAATCCTTTCAACTTATACAACTTTACAATTAGAGCTGTGTTACAACTAGAAATATGAAATGAGCACTCATATACAGAACTCGTACAACCAAGTCCAAAATTAGGTATAACATACAGTGTTTCTAAGGATTTTCAGAGAAACCTCTTGACAGTTTCCATGTGTATTCTTTGTTATATACTAAATTTGTGCAATTATTTATTTCTACCAAAGCGTAGAAATGCTCTGAAAGCAAGGAATATTTTTATTTTTTCAAACTTGCCAGTGTCTTTTTGAATTCTCATCCAATTAGAAACTACCAAACTAGCTACTGTACAGAAGTTATTGAATAACATAGGAAAAAACAGACATAAATATTTCGGCTTTGTTTATAGTAAGATCTATTCAGTCATTCTGAAACCATTCATGAAAATGCTTCAGATTTATTGACTAATTCCTGCTGAGAAAAAGGGTTTTTGAGGCTAGAATCAAAGTTCTGGAAAGTCATGGCATCATCTCCATTTTCGACAAACTGATAGCAGATATTCCAGAATGAGGGAGATCTGCGTTCAATTTTCTCCTTTCACTAAATGGCACCAAACTTTCATTTTCCACAAGAATACTACCACCTGCAATATACTCTGATATGTGTGTCTCTTACATTGTTCAACTAGAGCTGGTTATAAAATACCTAGTTAATTAGCTAATGAGTAAGACTGACTCTACCCTAGTTGTTGAATATTCACCAAAGGTACAGAAGGCTTGTTTTCCCACCCATATAGACCACTTTTTTTATACAGCGTGGAACAGCATAAAAAGAGAGATTTATTACAGCAAATGATACAATTGGATAGCAAGTAACAGCAAATAGAAAAAGATGTAGTTGAGTTACATGCACAGAGAGTAAGAAAGAGAAATAAAAATTGTCTTCTATTTTAGAATGGTCTTAGGAGAAAAGAGATAAAATTCTTTGTTACTGGTTGGTATGTAATACAGAGATCTGGGGGTTTTTTTGACCGGAGTCACTAAGTATGCTCGAAGGACTAAAAGTTCTTTCAAAAAAACAGGCACGTTTTTGCCATTTCCTTCAGTTCTAATCATCTCACATAGTGCTCAAATATAGCTGTTGAGCAGAAAGCTTTCTAAAAGATACAAACATTCTGGTAAGGAGGAGAAGCAGAAAAGCGATTAAATATGAATAAGAGGACATGATAACAAGAAAAGAAAAATAGATTGAAATGTAAGATAGAATATTCTAAATAATGTTACAATCAGTTTAAATGCATTCACAGAGTGAGAGAAAACTGTACCACAAGCAATACTGTGAGGAACTAAAGACTGAAACATCCTAGTGCTCTTTTCTCATAGCCCTCATCTTGTAATGGCAATTCTTCTGACTGATGAAGTTTTCATGAGCATCCCTCCAGAGCTTGGTCAATCTTATTTACAAAATGTCCACAGGAAAGATAAGGGAACCATACAAGGAACATGCTGACAGCCTAAAGGCTAAAATGATCGGGCTCTGCAAATGGTCCTACTACAAGTTAAGGAGTTATTTTGCTTCCAGCTTAGTAAAAAAAAAAACAAAACAGCAAAGCAAAGAGTTGACTAAGATGACAATCAGATACATATGAGTATTGCCTATAGTTACTGTGCTTCTAGAAATGGCTAAGAATTGTAAATGAAAAATTACAGAAAATATTTTTTCTTTTGACCTTACCTGTCAGGATAATTATTATAACTGGGAAAATGCACATCATATATATATAATTAAAAATGTAAATTATATTGCTTCTAACAATTGCATTCATAACCTGTTCCTCCAAAGAAGCTCTTTAAAAATTCTTTATAGGATTACTGTGGTAATACCTGGTATTCCTTCAGGAAAACATTTTACAATGTGATGAACCACTGTTACATGTCTGTTCTGTCATCTCACAAGGAAGAGGACGTGTGCAACTAAATGAAGTGTAATAGAATTTAACAGCACAAATAGACACATACACAAACATATATACATTAACTTTATGTTCACTTTAGGTGCAAAAAAAGAGTCAAAGAAAGAGCTAATACCTGAAGCTGATCATAGTGTAACATGTAGTGTTCCTAAGGATCCTGAGGGAACTCTTCCCCAATTTTAGGACAGTCTCTAAGAAATTCTCATCTCCAGCATCATCACAGCATTGCTCTATTTCCTACCTTCGTGCTTGCCAGATTGAGGCCTAAGAATTTAGGCTTTCAAAATTAGTAAATATATTTTACATATTACATGGGATATTTTTTCCCCCCTGTATTGTCAAAAATTGCTAATTGGCTTTATTCATAATAAGCAAATAATGTGGGGGGGAAAGAGCAAATCCGCTAAGAATAGCCATTTGAATGAAAGATAGGCATGCACATTGCTCAACACATGCCTATCCACATGTGGTCAGATGGTTCAGAATTTAATTTGAAAAGACATTAGCTGTTCATGTCATTTCTTGTTTTATTAACACATCCAATGCTATATCTGACAACAGGGCTGAGAGACCCATCTGCAGTTTTATTCCTTCAATATGTCTGCTTCAAATTGTTTTATTTTCACATTAGTTTACTATTGACTTAGCAATCAGAACGTCCAGATAGTTAGTGACATGTGAGACAGTATGTTTGGAGAGCAGGTTCATGCTAACAGCTACTAAGTGGGTTTACCCCAGATAATTCATTTAAGCCTGAGAAAAGACTGAAAGATAACACTGTATAGGCAGTACTGAAGAGCTAGGTAACACTGTAATGAAGTTTAAGTTGGAAAAATATAACTATCTCCAGCAAGATTAGTTTTAAGTTCAGGTGGCATGGGATTTAGGGGTTTATTGTATCTAACATTTCATATAAGCACTAGTACAGAAGACAGTTTCTTGCAAAAAGATGCATTATCTTTTAACGGAATGACAGGAGTCAGTTTCATCTACAGCTTTCCAGGCGTCGCCTCAATTGATCTTTCTGCTGTCAGATTTTTGGACATTATACACTGCATGTTGACATATTTGTAACAGCGAGACATAATTACAATGAGCTTCCTGAAGTATGTTGTTTTGAAACTGGAAGGTGTAAAGACAATAACAGTTAACAAATAGAAGTTTATAATATTAATTAACTCTACAGCGCTCTGTTCCTGTGGGACAGACTGTATCTTTGCCTTGGATAACTGTGCAAAGGCTGGAATTAGAAACAGCAAAAAGAAGGACAACATAAGGAGACCTTAACATGCTACATCTGCTGGACAACTTCATTAGAACAAAAAAGAAATTGTTTGAGACAGTGCGGAGTATGATCCCCAGTAGCAGTTCCTGGAATAGCTCTACTACATCTTACTAATTGCATTCAATTGAATTTGGCTATAAATTGAAGGGAAAAACCAGATAATCTTCACAGATGAAAAGGCTCAAATTAACCTGGTTTGAAGAATGCCTTGGCAGATTTTAGAATCAGAGAATTATAGAATTGTTTAGGCTGGAAAAGACCTTTAAGATCATCAAGTCCAACAGTTAACCTAGCTGTATTGTAACCATTAACCTCACTGTATTGTAATAAAGAAGATGATGAAGAAAATTAAAAACCAGAAAAAAGAGGGCTTGAATTTGACCTTCTCAAGCATTTCATCTGAAAAAGAGCTCTCAATCTATGATAGGTCAGTACAGGCTGTAATACCAGTTTTTTCAAATGTTCCCTCACTGGAGGTGCAGGTGTCCCTATACAGGAGATGAGAATGGTTTATTTACCAGTATTTGTTGATTATGCTTATTTCATTACATGTCAATATTTCCCCCTTTCTCTGTCACATGGAAAACCATGTGTTCTTTTGGTAATTAGTAAGATATTGTTAACAGCCAAATACAGTGTACCATGAACTTACATACAGCAAACCTAAAAATACCCTCTAGCAATAAAAGGTATTTTCTTTTTTCTTTGCATTCCTTTCATTTTGTATTTCACTTCTAGTAATTCGAAAACTTCTTATAATTGAAGAAACAAGGCTTGAAGAGTCTACACAGACATCACAGTTTGATCTTTTCATATCAGATCTTAATAAATTAGGTATTTGAATAAGAAAGTAATGTTGACAAATATGTGACCTACTTCAAACAGCAGCTTTGCTAATGCCACATAAAGGAACATTCCTGCAGCAGAATAAATTTTGACTGTACCTAGGAATGCAGCATAGCCAGGAATTTTAGACCAGACCTCTGAACCAAGTTCCTGATACTTTCTAACAGCCACGGTAATATGCTGAATATCTTGATTCTCTCCATGGAGAAAGATAAAATTGCAAGCTTATCTTTAAGTGTAGGGCTGCTTTTGCTTCAGAAAAATCAGGCTTGTGAGACAAAACAATTTGGTCAGATATTTACTTTAAAGAAAGATCTGAAGACACTTTTAGAAGAAACCTAAGCTGTGAGTCAAATGTTAGTTTTTTGTTGTAGAAGAGAAAAAAGTATAGTCCACATATTAAAGACAGAATTCTTGAATGGTACGTTCTGGGTTGTTCTAAGGAACAATGTAGCCTCAGATGAATGAGATTATGTTACTCAGAAACCAAGACATGTAAAAAGAGTAAGAGCTACATTAAGGTCCTACAGTGGAGACAGAGTTTGTAACTAAGAGATAAACTCAGTAAATACCTTCAGGTACCACAACAAGATGAGAGAAAAACTGTATGCTCTTTTACAAGGAATGGTATACAGAATTTATTGAAAATTTAAAGATTTTCATGGACTGAAAATAAAAGATTGCAATGAGATTACCTACAGACAACTGCTGATGTTTTTGCTGCATACATGCATCTGAGTACAGATCTATTTTCTGATCTGAAGCAGAACAAGAATATCTGCAGAACTGTCTTTTTAATTTCACAGCCCAATTATACTCAGTACAAGAAGACATAATGAAGTTAATATGGCTTAGAGAAAGATCCATTATTCTGATTGATCAAGCAGAAATGAAAAATAAAATAATCCCAAGTGACAATTTCAGCTGCAAGTGTTGATTGTGCCAAACTGATGTTACCAAGATGGCCACAATTTTGCCGCCTTCAATCTTTAAGATTTACAGTTTCAAAAGAACTTCATGGACGTATACAACAAGGCATAGAGAGGCATCTCCCTGAAAGCCCAGGCTGCCCTCTTCTGGAGTGAATGATCTTGCACATCTAGTGGTCTGTTCACAGTCCTTAGTTATATGAGGAACATCTCGCAAACGAAATCATCACCTGATTATCAGGTCTTTAATTTTTCATTTGTGTTATCGTACAAAACACGTACTAAACATGTATTCAGACGATCAAGAAAATGACTATTAACTTGCCGTGACAGTTACATACAGTAATGGCTTCCTTGTGCAATGGAGTGGACTCACTTTTAGTATAGAAAGTTTAATGGTAGTAGCTGATGTTATTTGGACCCACTGACCTCCAACTTGAGGTGAAATGCAATTCTATAAAAGCATGATCATTCACTCTGAATTTGAGAACACTTCTATGAAGTCAATGTTCTAGCTGCAAATAAAGCTGTGAAAATAGGCCATGCCAAAGCTGCGTTCACAGTCTGCCCTATGTATGCTCAAGTGAGAGAAGAGTTTCCATCAACTTGTTGCAGGTTCTTCCACCAGTTAAAGTTCAAAACAAACAACAGAATCTTTATCCTTACATTTTAGGTGCAGGCAACCCGATATTAAGGTACCTTCTGCCATCCACACAGGCAACATACATAGTTTTGTTTACACCACAAAGCCATCTGATCCCAAAGCTAAGGCACATACTTACCATTATATGTGGACTGTTCTCCAGCTAATTAATCAGAAAATGGTGTCATATGCTGTCAGTTGGATAATATAGTGCTGTGGTAGAGTTCAGTGGTTTTCTACTTGATAGAAATACACTTGAAAATCAGGATCCCAGTTTCAAATCAGGGGATGTAGGGAATTAGCAGACACCAGGAGTAAAACTGTGATCCCCAAATATAAAAAGGAATATTCTCTAATCCACCAAAAGTTACAAGAGATTGATTCTTCTTTGGTAGCAGACTATTGAGGTAGAGGTAAAATGATGAAGATTTTAGAATTAGAATAATAATTTTGTTGTATTCATCTCCCACTCTCATCTGAATGATAATGCATCATTGCAAGTTTCCTGAAGAAAACATAAAAAGCACTGAAACTGAGTGGGGAAATACTAATGCCTTATTTAGATGGCAGTTCCTGATTTAGAAATCCTGTAAAAAGCATTTTAATTGTTTAAAAGAAGGCAACAGAAAACTACTAGCTGCAGTTACTATGAAAATGGGTTCCTTCTGTACATTGTTTCTTTCTGCTCAGCCAGAAGACCCTTGACCTCAGCAAGCATGATAAAATAATTTGTTGGTTTTTGCTGATGATGCTTTTTTTTAAAAAAAAAAAAGACACATAAATGCCCAAGAATATAATATAGAAGGAAACACTGAAATGTGCACAAATCCTCAATTATTATTGAACTAAATGTTACTTTAAGGTGCAGATCTTCCATGAATTTTCAGAACAAGTTGGCAATTCAGAGGATTATAATCAAGACATATGATGAATTGTAATTGTTGTCACTGTAGATCTGGAAAAGGAACAAGAAACCCTTCAGTGAAACAACAGCTAGCTAAACCAGAAAAAAAAAGGCTCTAGCAGAATACTGCTTCTGCTACTCCTTGCTGACCATTATTATTCAAGGTTCAGCTTTTAACAATCTAAGTAAGAGACAAGCCTCAGAGACTTTTCCAGGAGAGGCAATTTTGATCTGTTCTTTCTGGATTTTGCTGTTCTCTATACATATTAGTACTCCTTGTCTCTTGCAGAATTACAGTGCATCATCTATCATTAAAGAGTCAAAAGGACCTTAATGAGCAAAATGAAATGTTTTTTTTCATTTAGACTAAGATCGTGTCTAATCTGTGATCCTGTATATTACTTAAATAATTCTAGGATAGAAACCATCTGAGAAGGGAGGCGGGGAACTGCACTTTTACTATAATTATTTCATTTACTGAAGGTAAATTAATGATTTACTTATGGTAAACTGTACTCTTGAAAAACTTGGAGAAGACGCCCAGAACTACAGAACCAGTCATTTCGCCTTCATTATTTTTTCTTAGCTTTCTAGGCAAAGACAAGAGGAAATTCAGCTTCCACTCAATCCATAAATCAAATCATCCACAAATTAGAAATGTACAGTTGTAATAAACATGAGATTACAGTTCCAATTTCAGACCAAATGAAATGCAGTGATTAAAAGTTACTGAGTGCAGTCCCTTGTAAATTTAACCAAAGAAGATAAAAGTAAAGCAAACCCAGATATTATGAAGAACGTAACCAGAACTGCAACAGCAGAAATCTGGAGAAGTTCATTATCTAACTCCAATGAATGTTCTTTCATTTTTCTTATTTTTGCTTTTAAATATCAAGACATATTTTGTATCATTCAACTAGCCAGAATAAAATTGTTATCACTGAAGAGAATTTATAGTAGAAAAAACAATAACAACAAAAAACACTGAAAAATCTAAAGAATCAAATGACCCAGACCTAGGAGTAAAAGATACCATTGAAATTAATTATTTCCAGTTAGGCTTGAAAAGATTTGCTTTATCAATGAATATAAGCACATTCTTTTAGTTTCAAAGATAATGACACAGCCAGTCCAAGAAAAACATTATGAATAATTTCTGATCATTTTAACTCTTCATCATAACAGATAGGATTTCTCACTCTCAATGTATTTCATCACAGTTCTTTAACAATATAGTTTTCCTTTGATCTAACTATGAAATTATTTTTTGATCATTTAAAAGCAACAGTTTTCAGAATTTTCAAACCCTACCAACCAGAAATGTAGAATTCATCTCATTTGAAGACCAATGTTACAGAAGCAAATTTATAAGTTTGTACTGAATTTCAACATTTGCATTATTTTTTCTTTTAGAGTAATCTAGTTCTATTTATATCTTAAATACAGTATCCCTTTGAAAGAAATAATTCCATCTGCAGATCACATAAACTAGCTATCAAAGACATTTGTTTAAATACATCAGCTTTCCCAAATACTATACACTTCTGTTACAAGTTTAACCTAAATAAAGCAACTCGCATATAAAAATTGAAGGGACAGAAGTAGCTAAATGAGTGGTTTACTGACACTTTCTTGCTCCTGAAGTTTTGATCTGTGAAGAAGAAAATATTTTAATCCTTTTTAAAGCATTTTCATTATGTAAACCTCTATATACAGAAAACCTTCACAGTTACAATCACACTATCACTATTCAATTCTTATCATCAGAGCAAATATATTAATGTTTTGCTTTAATGAATCCCAGTACTACTGCAGAAACAATGTCAGGTTACTTAGAAATCTTCCCTTCTTCATCTTTCTGATGGTTACATAATGATTTCTAATTACTTTTTCCAACTTAAAACTCGTATGAGAGTATGCTGACCACACAATGATGAAAGTAGATGTGTACCTGAATCATCATAATTTCAAAAATTACAATACATAACTTCTAGGCATTTCTGTAAAACAAAGTTTGGTTTATTCAAAATTTAACATTCAGGAAAAAGTATATTTTAATAATATTGGTCATGAAATATGAGAACCCTTTGTTGAGCAGCAGAAAAGAACCCCAGGAATAATTTTGTGTATTTATGATAAAGGTATTTCACCACCAAAGACAACAGCAATTCCAGCTTAAACCCACAGACCTATAGTTTTATAAAGCTTTGTTGATAGGCAAAGTAAGCTTTTTTTTTCTATACCTGGATGCTCTCTCTCTTCAACAGTGTATTCCAGAGATCCAAAGGAATAATTAGCTGGACTGATTGCAGGAGTAGAAATAAAACTTGTACAGCCAATGGATGAGTTGATTTCAAAATAATTGTGGCTGTGATTCATTCGGTGAAATTCCAGAGAAGATACTATTGATGTGCGCTGCTTGGGCTACAAGAAAAATAGAAGTTTGGAGTGAAAAATACAGACTTTTTGTATAGTTTTCACTACTTGACATTTACAAAATTTAGCCAGGGTTTCTCTCTTTTTACTGTTTTTATTTGGCTCAAAGGTTATACTAGTAAAAATCATTTCATATGCCAAGCTGTGGTATGTAGAGATAATTTCCTTCCAAAATTTGGATTAATCTTTATTAGAAAAAAAAGAAAGTCTTCATTCTAATCAATTTAATTCAAAATAAAATAGGGTTTTACAGCCTTGCATGTAATAATTGCAATCATCTTTTGATAAGAAAGGGAGCTCTGCACCAGCTGCATTGCTGGGTACATCTTGCAAAACAATTAGACTGCTGATGGCTGTGTAATGAAATTTACAAAATAATACCATGCACTCATCACTCAAAAACAACCCTCTGCTGTTTATTCAATTTATGAAGGGCTGCCTTAAATATTCGAAGACTGAAATGTCTAAAAGCTTAGGGGAAAAGTGTCAGCTTAAAAAACATACATGAAAATGAAACTTTCTTCATGAGTTTTCATGGAATAGTGAAAAACTTGGTACTAGTTTGTATCAAACATTTATTTTTGAAGTGAACCTCTTCACTAACCCCACTTAGTGGCTGTGCTTTGGATTGCAGAGCATGAGAAACATGCCTTTTGGGTGGATCTACACCATAAGGTACATTACGGGATTGTACAAAATGTGCTTCAACTCCTTATGGCCTTTTATGGTTTAGCTTTTATGGTTTAGCCGGGGCTAAACCACGACAGACCATAGGACCACACTAAAGCTAGTGGAAATTAAAACTAATGAAATCTATATAGTGCGATCATCAGGTCAGCAGCAACTTTTTCACTACGCAGATCTGTTCCCAGTGCACTGCACTGCTTATTAATACAGACATAACCTTAGTGCTCGATGTCATGGACTATAAGCCACAGACCACTGATAGTTTGCAATGTCATGCTAAATAGTGTGTTGCAGCACTCATCTGGTTCCATACTCAAAATATCCTACCCCCATGACACTCCTTGCTGCTTCAAGACCAATGACCTGAAACATTAAACTTCTCCTCCAAAATAGAGGAGGCCCTGCATCCAGGTGTATAGCTGTCTGTATATTTATTTCACGACAGTGAAAAACATCTCAGGAACTGCTGCCTTAGATAACTAAAGCTAGGAAAAGTAAATAGAAAAAGAGAGTAAAGGGTGCTTTAACTCTTCTTGTTTTAGCATGTCAGACTTAACAGATTAGAATATTTGTAAAGGTCAAGAATTTGCTACTTATTACTGTCAAGATCAAATTATTGCCCTGGGAGCAATAAGATCTTCCTTGGACCATGAAGCCATTCACCATCCCTTACTTAGAACTACCTGTTAAAATACAATCTATCCCAGTGGAGTAATTTTCAATTTTGTTTGTGCTCTATTTCATTTTTAGGTTATGAGCCCTGCAATGTTTGTGTTACAAATACAGAACTAGACTGTTTTCACTAAAAATGCACTCTTCCTATCAGAATATCAGACAAAAACTTAAATAGACTTAGGTTTGCATAATGTTGATTGATTGTTAAAGTTGTGTTGGGCACCACGTGAATTAACTGTGTCCTCTTAAAACTGAGAAAAATTGCAAAGGGTAAATTTGGGCATTCATCTGGAACTCATCTACAGTCTATTGAGGGGATTTACTTTCTTTAATAATTAAAAACAGCTTCTGCTTTGAAAAGCTGACTCCTAGGGCTAGTAATTTCATGGGAGAGTTCAATGAACAGGGACAGACTCCAACATCAAACAGTCTGGTTAAAAGTCATTGTTTGGGACCTGAGCCAAAATAACTCTCTGATCAAACCCAAAATATTCATGTGTACTAATTAAACCTAAACTGCACACTTTTGCTAGACAACAAATTCATCAATGACCTAATTATTTCGAAAACTGAAAAAGATCACTGGTCATTTAGAAACATGTTCCTGGCCCTTTCCCAAGCAATGCTGTCTTTGTGGTTTTGCAGGAATTCAGCTTCTGAGTTGAGAAGGTGACACTTCAAGTAACATAATGTGTAGGATCTCCGATTATTCCAAAACTGAGACAGTTCCTACTTAAAAAGGGAGCTGGGATGGTCCAGCTCAGTCTTCCTAAGCAGATTCAAAAACTGCTCTGGCCTGTGTCCAGTCAGGTCTCCAGCCACTGCTTCAATTGTGTACCTCTTTCTCGGAGTCAGAATAGCAGTATCCAATGCATCATATGGCCTTTTACTAACTTATGGATGATCAGCTGTTTCACTACACTTTAGTGTAGTTTTACAAGCTACTGTAACATCTTCAAAAAGTTTCACAAAAATACCTTCAAGGTCTTGGTGGGGGGCAGAGAGAAGGGGGAAACAAACAAACCAAAAAAACTCCAAACTGTTCTGAAGCATTTTTAAAGATCAGTTTAGTTTGCAAACGCTCACAGATTCTGAAAATGTGTCCATCATTGTCCATCAGCTATGATTTGCTCTGGAGACATGGGTTAATGATATAAAATAAGTCTAGAGTGATTTTCAAATATGATTATGGAAGCTAGAAACATGTTTTCTGTTTGTTCATGCTAACATGCAACCATCTGCTGACCTGGGTGATACAAAATACCTCCTATATTATTTTGGGCTTTGACATCATTATTATTAATTCAGACAAACATATCTCAATTTAATATGTCTTTCCAATCTAAGGATTCTGTACAGAACCCCACGCAGCCTCTAGTGCTCTACAGCATAACACTTCTGCTATATTGTTTGGAGTTAACAAGGTCCATCTGTCAACATGTGCCAATAATTTTTCTACATAATTACACAGGAATCTAGCATCTGAGCTCTTGTAGCTAACTAGAGGAGCCTTTTGCACCTTTTCTGGGTCCTGTAAAATATTATGTTGTTAAAGTATGCTAATTGCTCATTAATATATGCTGAGAGATGCAGTAAACCAGTTTGTGTTTACTGCATCCCTCTGTCTGTGTCTCTCTAAAGAACAGTTTGCACAAAAACTGTAGCAAAATTTGGGTTTTCCTACAGTTAGGATTAAATTACGTTCCAGATTTAGATAACTAAATTTATAGCATAGCTATTTACATCTACACTAGGTATGTAAGCTCCCATTACAGTCAATTGAGATCTAGTCTAGAGAACAATTCACCTCACCCAGTCACCTTGGTTCACTTGCCTTAACACAGGTGTCCACCGTCACTGGAGATTCCCTTGGGGTATCCCGCCTGGCCTCCAGCTGACATCCAGAAGAGTGCAAGTCTCCTCTATGTATGCCCTATATCATACCTGACAGCCTCCATGTGCATGTCAAAGACACCTTTATGGAACCTCAAATGACATTAGATGCCTATTTTTAGGCAACTGAACTGAATGCTACATCTCTCCCGAGTATGATGGGAGATTAGATATCCAAATCAGACAGAGATTCTTATATACAGAGATGAAAAGCATAGGTGTTTTAGTCCCACACTGAATCCCACCTCTAGCTCACACATAGACACTCTGGATACCTTACTTCATTTGTTAGAATCCGGAGCTGAATTCCAGCCGTACTGGCAGAATGTGCCGCCAGCAATTAACAAGTTAGTTACTGGAGTCTTGTACCTTGGTTTTCTGGATTGCATCTTTCAAAGCTACTCCTTGAGATCTCTCTGATCTGGTCCTGAATAATTCTAAGATGACTATTTACTATATGCAATACCATAATAACCAGGAAAAGTAGTCGGGGGTCAAGGTTTTATAGCTGTGGAGATTGTACAAACACAAAATTCTGTCCCACAGAGATGATGCTTCCTTTATTCTTTGTACCAAAGCCAGCTTTGTCAGTCATTACGTTACATGTCTGCCTCATACCACTCAGAGGGTCTGCACACACTTAGATAACCCTTGTGAAACTGTAGCATACTTATGGCTTAACTTCACCCCAGTATGTATGCTACATAACCACATGCAGATTTGTCCTTAAGTAGATTTTCTTTATTCATTACATTCATGTATTTAATTTACTTGTTATGTGTAAATCTCTTTAATTTAAAATGTTTCTTCATGATTGTTATTTCAATTGTCATAATACTGACCTAGAAAACCCTAGACTATCCTACAACAGCATACCAAATCAGGCTAATGAAGAAACCTTATCATCAATGCAAAAGCAAAAATATATCAATAAAAATCTTTAAAGATATTGCAATAACAAGATTTAAATAACTTTCAAATCAGATCTAATAAGAAGAATATTTTCATGTTAAGTCAGTAGTGAACATATATCAATTGAAGATACCACTTTGAACACTGCAAAACAGGAAAAGCATCAAAGTACACATGACTGATTTGCCTTTCTATTAAAAAGACAAGGACTTACTTAATGCTCCCATGAATGGAAGTTGCATGCAAATTCTGCAACACTACCATGACTCGCTCATACGCTATGAGCATGCAAGGGATCATTCAAATATTTCTCACAGCATTTAGCAGAGAAAGTAGGGCAAAATTCCTTTCTCAGTTTAACATCAAAATATTTCTCCAGTCTTGAAATACTCTGCAATACAAGCTTGTGACTCCGCCTTCTTCTCTCTTTGGGATTTGTGTACATAGCACCATCACAGTCTTTAAAGAATTAATTCTCACAACACTCCCCTGCACTATGGCAGAGCTATTAGTCCCATTTTACAGATGCTACACTAGGGTATAGAGGTCTCCCAAGGGACAGATCATTAAATCACTAAGAGCCAGTGAGCCTGAGGAAATTCTGCATTTGGCAAATCCTGCCAAATTCCAGCTGCCCTACATAATGTAAAAACTTGTTTCAGTTCCGTTATACCATGCAGAAAATGTATGATAGAATAGAGAACTGAACCCATATTCTCAAATTCTAGCTACCACATAAAATACAGATTTACCAAAGAAAGTAAGAGGTACAGCCTCTTACTGTAACCCCTTCCCCCAGGCTTATCTCACATACATAACACAGTATGAGTGTAGCCATGTGGCTGCATAAATACCTCATTTTGGTACCTGCCCAGATGATTCCATTCTTCTCATTCTCTGATCAACTCACTCATATTTCAGAAATTTTCCTTTCTCCAGCTTCCTTCTTTCTTAAGATCCCATTCTCTTTCTACATGCTCATTTTCCCTTTCAGCCCTTTCTTTTTCTCAGTTTTCTCCTATTGACTGTTACATTTCATCCAGAACTACTTATTTTACTCTAAAACACCCTTCACAGTATCCTAGCTGATTCCAGTTCTACTAAGGTCTTCCAAAACTTGCTTCTCTGCTTTCTCTGTCATTTTGTCATCATGGTCTCTCAAATGAACTCCCTAATGGTCCTATCTCCCACTGACTTTATCAGTCACTACATTCCTCTCATTGTCCTTCAAAGAATCCAATTTTAACCTCTGTCCTCCCTTTCAAATACAACTTTCACATCACTTTCATGGTTTCTTAGTCTCTGTTGTCTGCCTCAACATCCAAACATACCATCTCTGTTTCTATCTTTGTCACTTTTGCTCAAGTACACTTACATAAAATCCCATAACATTCATAATTTTCTTGGTAAAATACAGCCTGTGAGAGGACAGGCTTCTTCACTTACTCCTGTCCCCAGTACCTTAGTTTTGATTTGCAGAAATCAGCAGGCCTGATACATTCTCATCAGTCAGTGCTGCTGCCAAGAGTTATTTGATTTGTAGGATCTGAACTAAGATGACCAAGTGGCCTTGAAATTGCAAACACTGGAGACTACAATGGATCCAGGCTTGATTCTTCTATGTCACCTAGAAGTGAAAGACTGCACTGAACTATTACTAGACTCCTGAATCAATTATTCTGTCAAGCCTCAAAATACCATGTTAAACAAGCTGAAGACGCATTGTCTTTTTAATAAGGTAATATAATTTTCTCTTTTTTCATTTCATGGGATCTTATCTTAATTTATGACTACAATTAAAAATAAAATAAAGGCAGTTTCAGCACCCATCTTGACATTCTTGTTTTTATTTCTCAACATCTTAATTTAGTTTAAGAGCAGAAGGCAGAAATTACGCAGTGGCTGGCAACAAATATATCCCAAAAAGCCACAACAAGGAGCTTACAAGATCATGGGAATTTAAAAACAACAACAACAAAAAAAAAAAAAAGAAAAAAAAAAAAGAAAAAGAAAAAAAAGAGATAAATGGTTTCACTGTTTTTTAACTGTAGATCCTTTTCATTACTAAAAGTATAATGCATTTTGAAACTAAATTCATTTTCAATAGCATCATAGTGCCTAGAAATTTCTGTTTGGCTGATTTTTAATTTAAAGACAGACACCTCTTGCATCCTGCGTGAGCAGCAAGTGCATACTTCTTTACAGTAATCTCATGGCCCATCAGCATACTTTGATCATTTCACCATTAGTGACACACTCCAGGATGGCCCAGACACACAGATCCTTCCTGTAGCCTGTGGTTAGGAAGTGATGCAACGTGCCTTTAGGTACCAAATATCCATAATGCTTTCTGTTCCTGTGGTTCTGTCCTCCTCTGTGCATGTTATACTAGCTCCTCCCTTAGGTAGTCCTTCACTGGAGTACCTAACTGAAGGTCAGGGCTTTGCTGCCCCCTTTCATCTTCCACGTCTGGTCTTATATCAGGTGACAAATCAGACTGGGAATAAATAAGGGAAAGAACGGATCTTCTCCCAGTTCCCATTTTCCTTGGCTCCTACTTTCATTTTAATTGCAACCGTATTGCAGCTGTGGGTTGTGAGGTATAGCAGTCCCAAATACTAAAAACTGTAACAACTTTGTAGTGGTTTCCCTCTTTGACAGACATGACCAGATTTTGAAGACACACCATTATTCCTATCCTGGGAAAACACTGCTTGAAATGAGCTCCAAATTACGAGAGATAAATTTGATAAATAAGAGGAAGTCTTATTCCTCAGCTATAAAATTTTCTAACTTTCAAAGATTAAAAAAAGTGTTATTTTCACTGAAACAGTTGGAAAATGGATGTAAGGCCATTTGCTTCAAAAAAAGCTCAGCTTCCAGCTGTTAGCAGCATCCCATTTTGACCTACAGATTATGAAAATTGCTTATATCATTACATCTGTGTATTACAAATTCTGAAGGGACAAGGTGATGGCTGGTTTTTAAGTTGCATGCTACAGATAGCATGCGTATGTGAAAATGTGGTGCATTTTTGGATGATGATAAAGAATTACTCAATAACCAAGATGCTCAAAACCACCCAATACTACACAGAAACAAAGGAAAATGCTATAAATCTGGTGAGATACCCATCAAATCACAATAGATAAGGCTTTAATCTTCCAGATGCTGAGTGTGTTACTGTTTCCAAGCATTATACATACTAGGGCAGGGCAATTGGCATGGATTGGTTCACACCCCTACTATTAAACTTCATTAGCTTGCAGAGCAGGATCTTCAAAGCAGAATTACCTACAAGGAATGGTCCTTGGCCCATTCAAATTCCCAGTCAGGCCTGACAGTGGATACTTCTGGAGACAGAGAATTGCACAGGACCAAAACCATACCCAGGACTGTGTTAACAATTCAACAGGATAGATGACAGCCTTCCAGAGCTCAGAAGCTTATTCTACTAGTGTAGATGTACATACCTACATTTCAGTATCTGAACTATCTTTATGCTCAGTATTTCACCAATTTGGTCTGTTACAAGTTCAGATATGAAAAATGTTCAATTCTTCTGTATGATTTATGTTTATATTGAATCGGGAAACACAACCTAGAGAATCTCTCCAGGTAAGCAACCAACTTCAACCAAGAAAACATATACATGTAGAAGTGATATTCTAAAAACATAACACTCCTGACAATAAAGAGTGTTCTTCTGCTTTAATTTATATTTGTGCTTTAGTATCCTGTTGAACTGCAATTAAATGCACTCACACATACTGTTTGCTATTTTCATTAGTACTGTGTATTGGGTAGATGTGTTTATGTTTTCATATTATCTCAGCTCTAATTAAAATAATCTAAATAGAATTATGTTTTATAGTTACTTGTCAAAGGAGATCTTTTACAATGCATCTCTTTAATAATATTTTGGTTAATGTTGTTATTAAGTAGTCACAGAGTATCCATTATGCTCTAAGGAAATTTTTAAAAAATATCCTCCTCTGGAGCTGTTACATGTCTTCTACCCAATAATTCTACAGTAATACGGGGAGGGGGGGTGGGGGGGGTGTGATGTGGTGTGAAATCAGTCCTGTAAAACAATTCCAACCAAAACCTTTTCTTGTAATTGGTACTCAGTATTTCGGAATAACAGAATTTCATAATGTCTGTCGTATTTTCAGTCACACATAGATGAATTGCTAACCACATCTTAATGGCACTGACAGTATATCTTTTACTTTGTTTTCCTTTTTTTAAGGGCTATTTAGGAGCTTTATTTATGTTTGTTTCTTTGTTTATTCATTTCAACATCATTAGAATGAGAAGATATCAAACTGTGTGCAGCAGATTTGCATAGACACTTTAAAGGTTTACAAACAAATATATAGAGAGATAATTTTCTGAAATATATTTCCATACCTAGAATCAAGGTCACTGACTGCTGTCAACTATGTTAGTGCTTGCAGCCCTAATGGATATATGCAACCTTGGAAACACTGTAACACAAGAGAGATCTCCAGACCAGGCACCCTAATGATGAGGGCTAAATCTGCTCACCTGTGGACTGTAGAATACATCTTTATTTAAGTGGGTTTTGGGAATGCTCAGCACCTTTCAAATGCTCAGTACCTTTCAGAACTTCATAAAATCATGTACACAGGGGTGGCTTTTACCTTGGAGATAACAGGTTTGATCCCCCACAAAACCATAACTCTCAGTAAAATCTTTGTAAGTCTTATGTGCCTCTTGTGCTAAGCATGGACACTGCACATAGTTGCACAAAGTCCAGCACCAAAACATACCAGAAAAAGAAGTGTGCACCCAAACAGGAAGCATAGTGTGCCTGCACAGTATTTCTCCATGGTGATTTTCCTGGTTATCCCCTGCCTGGCTGAACATGTTGTAACGGGCTGAGCACAGAAAGCAGTTCATAGGAGAAAGAAGGTCCGTACACCCCAGCAGTCCTGTGATCTCATTCAGAAAGTGAGTGGTGAGAACTTATTGCATAACTGTGTTCTCCAACTCTCCTTTTTATGATAAAATGTAACAAAGCAGATTTTTTTTGTGTTGCAAAGCAAGTTCAATAGATGCACCACAGAGCTGTCATGCATTTGTGCACTGGTGCAATAGCCTGCAGTGGGGATTTCACTGGCATTCCCTAAGCTTGCAGACACAGGCATGTGCCAACTCAAGCTAAGTGTGACAAGGGATGCTCTTCATTTGGGAAGAACTAAGGGTACTGCAGTAGGGTGTTGGCACAGGGGAGAAACCAGGGTTATTTCAGCATGAGGAAACAGTGGCACTAATCCACTTGAAAATCTTGTTTATGGAACAATTAGTTCTGAAAATTTATTTTCTGAACCTGTGATTTTCCAGAGCTGCCTCTAAGATTATTTTTTGCTTGTTTGTTTCTGTTCAAAGTAATTCCTGCACCTAACTGCAAAAAAGATGAAATATAATTTCCTTGCATGTAAATTACTGTCACTTTTTAGGTCAACTAGAGAGGCTCTGGAGCACATATCTCCTTTGGTGGGTCTGTCCATTGATGTCCAGGCTGCTATAGGGGGTGAAACGTCATGGTCCCTGTCTTTCCCTATGCCTAGATCAACCACATCTACCAGCTATGCCAGGCTCACTGTGCATGCGCAAAATAGTTGTACATTAGGCAAAACACAACTGATATCCCAAACAAGCGGGATAGGTCTATCAGAGGCTAGAGATGTCCTGCAGGATTCTATTACTGCTTGCAGAAAAATGAGAGAATTTCTTTTGTCCTCTAACATTTAAACTATTTTCTTCTATTATATTGCTAGATGTCTTAGCCAGAGGAAAGATGAACCATAGATGGAATTTTAACTTTGTTTAAAGAGGTTAAAAAAGATAAATAGAAAAAATGATGACTAATGTAAAGGCACATCCAAACCCACAAGAAAAAAAACATATTATAATGAATAGATTATTGCAGATCTTGGCAATAAAACCAGCAAGAACAAGATGATGAAATCCAATTATATCAGAAACACTGAAATTCTCTGTTCCTTTGTCTTTCTACCAGAATCTCTCTTTAAATCATTGAAATAACACCCTTAGGGAGTTTACTTATTCACATAAAATGGGGAAAATACTAATTTATGTTAGATAAAATCCAAGTCACTTTTAAATAATCCACATTTAGACATCAAAAGCTGTATCTACAGTTAGCCATTTGAAACATGTTAGAAAGCCAAGAAGAGAATATGCAAATGCTGGATTACATTTAATAAAGAATTTTAAAGGTGAGAAGTCAGAATTCAATTTTATAAGAATTGGCCAATGACCCATAAGTGAGTAGCACTGACAAAAGAAACAGTCTCTTAGGATAAAACATGCTCGTTCTCTCTCTATGTATACAGTTTATTTGTTCAAAAGGAGCTGGACAAATAAATATGTTAAAGTAAGGAGAGTCTTATTGAGTGGCTAATAGAAAAAAAAAAACAAAACCAAAAATGTGAAGCGTCACATGCAGCGCAATTTTGTTCAGGCTTCATCCAGACCGAGAGCTATAGGAATTGTTGTAGAACAAGCTCAATTTTATTATAATTTTCCAAAATTCCTGTTCTGATAAGGTAAGTTATGTACTAACATAACATGTACTAACAAAACTAAGTTAAAACTTGGAAGAGCCTAAAATTTCAGAGGACTTTAGTTAACACAGTAACCTACGTGGTCTTCTACCACATTTCATTTTTTCTCCCATGCGCTGTTATTATACTTTGCAGGGGGATATGTCTTTAACTTGAAACTGTATTATTTTCTCAAAGTCTTCATTAATCAGCAATTCATGAGTTAAAAACTTACTAAGATTTTTCTGAACAGTCTGGAAAAAAAAAGATCAAGTGATTCAAACTCTGAACTAAATTCTGTTTGCTTCTTATCTACATATATGTAACTTTTCAACAAATCCTCTTTTTCAGAGACTGTCCCTGTGAAAATTTGAAAACAAGACGTGCTTCTGCAAAATGCTAGATCACAGGTACAGGGCATAGCTAAGGTGCACAGATAACACAGCACACAGATCCCTGAGTTACTGTTCAGTGAGCTGTCTTCAGGACGGGAAGCAGTAGAGGTGGGTGGCACTGTGGCACTGAACTTAATACTGCTTCTGAGATCTGAGTCAGTATCTCTCCAGAGTGCTGCACTGTGCCAGGGAGATACACCACTTCAGTTAAAATAGGCTTCAGCTTTAGTAATAGCACACTGAATGGAATAGTTGAGACATATCCAAAGACAGTTTTTAGATAGATTTTAGAGAGTAATGGGATCTCATAAGGGACAAGTGGTAGGGTCACAACAAACTGCAGGTTTCTCACCGCAAAATTCATCATAATTAACTGAAGAAAGGATAAATTTCCAGAAATGTGAGTGAAAGGTGGGAGGAAAAGAGAAATTCCCAGCCAGGTTTTGTGAGGGCATGTTTTTAATATAAGAAGGGGAGAATTAGGGCCAGGTTAAGAGACAACTAGAAGGAAAAGGACAAAATTTGAGTGCACTCTGAGAAATCCCTTAACTGACCATGACCCAGACCTCTCAGGATTCACACTTTGTGTATGAGATTGTTCCTGTCTCACTTCCCAGCTGTGGTAATTCCACCACATAGGCTGGCAATGCAGCATCACAGCCTCCTCCCTCTTCAGGGACCCCACGTAGCAGGTGTAGCTGACAGATTGCCCAGCCAAGCTGGGTTTGGTACGTAAGCATCTGGAACAAGAGAGGGGAGAGGCCACTGTGCTCTGCTACACCTCATATTCATACAAACATCTTCAGAATCTGCCATGAGTTGATGCACATATATGCACTGCCATCATGTGAGCTGGCACACAGTCTTAGGTACCTGGCCAAAGAATACAGGAGGCAGAATGACCCCCACCTCTGCCTCCAAACCCAGCTCACTAGGTTTCTCATCTTCCACTCTTTGCCACTGCCTGCCCTCACCATACTGGTGGGAGGAAGGAATCTTTGGTCCCCTCTGCTGCTGCTTACACAGATCACAGAGAGCACTTAACACAGTGTTTCTCCTCACTACAGGTAAAGTGTTATATGCACAATGCTCCAGGAAAGTTAAGTAAGGCTATAAATGAAAATAACAATATGAGTTGAAAGGACAGACTTCCCTGGCAGTTTCACCCAAGCTACCAAAGCCTGCCTAGTACAAAACTAGCTGCTGAAGAGTTTCCCATTCTGCCTTTCACTGGCACCTTCCAAGTTGGATGCACAAGCCATATGAAAACCGGAAAGGAGTGTCAGCTGTTTTGGAAATTTATATGTTCCCTGTTTTAGATCTGCTTAAAATCTGTTTATTTTGCTAGAAAAGTGCAAACAGGCCCTGGCAGACAACAGAAAATTAATTATTTTGCATGCATTGTGTAACACTATTCATTAGTTTTACATGAGTGGTGAGAGGTCGGTCAAGAATAGAATCCCATTGTGTTAACCTTCAAAGAGCTTGCCATGTAATTGAATGCAGCAGGCATGGAATAAAGGAATTAAATATGCAGGCAGAATTAACACTAATGGTTTGCAAACATCACACTGCAAACATCTACAACTTCTTTGTCTAATTCTTGGGTTGAGATCTTGGGGGGAGGTGATTAGGTAAGCAAGAAAAACAAAGACAAGGAAGAATACTGAAGCAATGTGCATAAAATACATGGAGAAAGGAGAAGCATAATGGGATCTGAATGCTATAATGCATCCAGCTTCTTGTGTATTAGCGCATAGATTTACAACATACTTTAAGCACTAGCCTACATGTGCCTTTCTGCTGTTGTTTTCTGCATAGGAAGTATGCCACATGTAGGGCCACGTGAGAGACATTTTAGCAAATGTGGTAAAGTTCTGATATATATATTGCACAGCTAGCTTTTGTTCTGCAGAACGATGAGAATACTGGGAGTCAGTAAATGGTATGATTTAAATTTGAAAATAGCTCCCCAGAATCTGCTGAATCCATTCAGAGTTAACTAGCAGGAGAACATCACCATTCAGTGTTCTGGGTCCATCTGTTGGCAATATCATGATGGAAACAGCTTTTTAAATGCTATTTTCAATAAGCTATCACACAACAGCTTGTTCCAACAATATTTCAATACCTTTCTGTTTGCTTCCCGCCTACTATAAAAAACAACTCTGAGGGAAGGAGGCATTTCAGTACTATACTGATGTAGGGTGGGAGGGACAGAGAGACTACAGGAACAAGCAAAATGAGAAGCAACTATAAAAAGAGGAAAAGAGAAGCATCTGTTATTTTAGACCCCTGCAATCTAGATTTAACCAGGATGAGGAACCCAAACTACTGTAGTGTCGCAGAGGGATGGGATGCAACAGCCAGTTGTTAGAGTTATTGTGCATTGACAGTGTCAGCCATAGGAAGCCAATAGCTCCTAGAGACAAATGGCAGGTACATCTAGTAATTACCTTTAATTCTTCCAGACCTTCTGAACTGTGTGCTCCAATGAGTATTGAATGGAAGATCCACCTCCATCACTGTAACATACTCAACTTGTGTGGCACCAAAACAATCTGCCCTATATAATTCTCTCCAAAAATGCCAGCAACATACTGATGATACAAAGCCTGCATCCACTAGCATCAAAGTGGCTCAGTTGCAGAGATCAGCTCAACAATGAAGAACAGATGGCTGCATTTGAACCCAGTAATTGGAAGGAGAGGAATAGAAGTACTTTTGGTTCACACCAAAGAAGTTTCACAGTCAATTCAGTGTGTAGTTGTCACAGCTAGCTTTGACATATCTAATGTCACACCTGTTTACGCAGGGAACTAAATAATCCCCTGAGGTTTCTTCTGATCTATGTTATCCTGTGATTCTGTGATTCTAAAATAAACTCCTCTATGCTGATTACCTCTATACTACTGAACCAAGTTCTAAGATTTACTTCTTTTAAAGGTTTTATTTTAAAAGGCTGTACTCCTTAAAGAATTACAAGGGGCACTCAAGTCTTCCACGTGTTAAGCATCTTGTTTACCAAACACTATTAGAAATACATATATAGTTAGGAAGGAGGAAAGTCGAGAAGCAACACTGTACAAGAAGGTAAACTACAGAAGGTATGAAACATTATGGGACTATGTAAATGGAGATACAGAAAGAGGAAAGAAATTCACTGTTACTTTTTCAGGTTTAATACTGACAAAATCAGAACATAAACTTGGAAGAAAACTAATAGTACCTAAAAATACAAAATATTACATAAAGACTTCATTCATTATTAATGCTACATGAAAAATGTGCTGACATCTCTCTACACATTGTTGGGCTCATTCATAAAATAGTCTATCTTCTCCCACTATCAAGATTGTTTCCCAAGTACAAAAAATATTTTGTGTTCTGTGTATCTGTCTTTGACCTATTCATATGTGTATAGTGATTATATTCTCTTAAAATACATGCATCACAAGCTGCTTTTAAAATGAAAAATACAACTAATAAGAGGATGCTTATGGTGATCACCTACCTGAGGACGTATAACTTTCACTATGTTTTTAAGCGCAGTGTCTGGTGATGGAGGAGAGCAGTCAGGTGTTGGGCCTGTAGAGCTGTTTCTATGGTTACCAGATCCTGGTGCAGTAATTGCTACCTGAGGTGCATTATCTGTGAATAAAAATAGCATTTATGTGAACTTACAAATACTTCATACATTTTAAAATAAAAAATTATTTTGAAAACAACACTACTCAGAACACTATTTTAGCTTACAAAACCTATTATAATTTAAATGTATTGGGTAAGGAATATATTGCATATCTATGCTTATTTTATCAGCTCATACATTCATTCTATGTTAAGGCAGGATATAGTACTCTCTTAATACCTAAATAAAATAAGCCACAAAACAAACACAGATATTTTATTTTTGTTACCCTGGATTACTGATTGTGAATCCAAGTACTACCACTATAACAGGGGTGACATAAAAGAGAGCTTTCTAATGCAACTCATATCTCATCCTGGAAATTCCTAACACATACAACCCAGTTCAACAAGTTATATAAACACATACTCAACTTAGAGCATGCCAATAGCCATCAGTGACAACTTTCCTGGACACTGTGAGCGATGTAACAAATCAGAGAGGATTAATTGTATAAAAATGTACTCAGCTCCTCTGATGGAATTTCCATCCTCCATAGAGCTGTGCACTGCAGTAGCTACCTTTCTAGCAGTATCTCAGCTAGATAAACTACAGCTGGCTTTAAAATGTCCACATACCTGCAGGTACATGGGAAACTGCTGTTCAGACATATTTTGTGATGTTGTTACCATTTTATGGCACTGCGAAGGACTGTTAAAGGGACTTAAAGTATCATTCTTACCCTCTCTAAATGTTCTTAATGCTGTTTGAACAATGTAAAGTTAGTGAAAACCAGGTCAGAGGATAGAGAGGACTGTGAAATAAGGCATAGCTTCCCAGCTGTGATGGTAACCAAGCACCAGAATGACTTAGCAGGAGGTCAAAAGCTCCACATTACTTCATGCCTTTAGAATTGTATTATTAAAGAAATGCTTTAGTTCAGATTCTGAGGAAAATGCCATTGCCTGTGCATGGTCATGGTGGTCTTTACGGTGTCTGTGAATTTATAGAGTGCCTTTCTTTGTGGGTCACAAAGACATGTGCTCCATGTTCCTAAATGTGCTATAACACCTGCAGCTCTGCATTAAGACAGTGATTACATTCAAATCTCATGTCTGTGGGCCTCAACTGACAGCCTGCAGAGTTCATAGAAGAAAGCCTATTTATTTGTAATTGAGGTGGATCTCCAACATGTACTTTCACTCTGTGGGCAAATCCACTCCAAGAACCCCAAACTCCAAATAAACAAAAGCAGCTCCAGCACTGTAAGCTAGAGAATTTTTTGCCTAACCAACTTCTGCAGGAACACGCATAATCTTCTCCATCTGCACAAGTCACAAATGTCTCTGTGAAAGCAATGACAGAAGCTTCTCCCTCTTAGTCCTACTGACCTGAAAGAATTCTTGGAAGTATAGCAGAGATTTCAAAGGGAAGGAAATACGCAGTTACCTTAATGTAGCTAACAAAAGGTAAAGAAGAATAGTTTCAAGAATGTAAACTTTATGACCTTTCCAACTTACAGATACTTTCATAGCATGCATGATTCTAAGAAATACTCCCTGTAGAAACACTACATATCTGAATGAGGTCTTAATGTATTCTGGTCAAATACAGGCTGACAAACCATTCTTCTAAAGGAAATACAAAGCTAGAATGTTTCACCAATACTGTTACACTTAATGGAAGTGTAAACGGAAGTTCAGGTGGCAGTCTGGCAGACATCCAAAATGGAGACATCCTGTACATAACTCCAGGTGTTACCTGAGGGTTGACAAAGTGAACCCTCCTTGTCACATACAGAGACAATTCCAACTTTGTTGAAATGCATCTGCATCAAAACTGCCAGTCTTTTAGGTATGCAGTCTTAAGACATAGAAGGGCTCTTCCTGAATCATTGCAAGTGTGCAAAGAAATCTTGGATCTGAATTAAATTAATTCAGAAAGTAATACATATGTGTTAATACGATGAACCAAACAAATTTTTATACAGCCTTAGAGAGGAACTTAAGGTGAATCCTCATAACAACATCCCTAACATGGAAGAACTTGGATGGCATTCCAGAAAGCCTTAAGTCTCTCTTATGCTTTCCTGTCTGGCCTGGCATCTAACTAGAAAACTGTTTATGTGCAGAATGTGAATGAGTATCCTGTGACTTGAAAGCCTAGCTGACTGAAGGAGGGACAGGGATTTGACAAGAAGACACCCCACCAAGGCCCTGCCACGGTCTTTGGAAATCTCACAGTGAGCATGAAGACTAAATATGACTGTTAGGAGCATCTTAATTGAGCTGAAAGTCTTCTCCTCTCTTGCTCCAGAATATGAAATATCATCTTCTTTCTGTCTATCGAGAGACTAATGAATAGATAATTCCCAATGAACCTCCCTGACTGAGGAATCAGAGACTTTCTTTGAGAGCCCTGCACTGCATTTGGAGACACCAAACAAGGGACTATACTGCTGCCAAGACATGTGGGAATACAGACACCATATAGGAAGCTAAGAAGCAACTTCTAGAGTGAGAAATGTTCCACGCTAGTTAAGTGTACTTAGTGCACTTACTTACTTACTGGTGTGAGTAACAAACAGAATGATTGTCTCTGACAAACAGCTTAAACCTATAAAGAACACAAACTCCCCAGCACTTCAGCAGTCCCTGAGTTTCTGTCACTGTTCTTTTGCTGTGAAGCATCTGTGGCTGTGCTTAAGCACAGCTGCCCTTTAGCTGTTTAGCACATGAAAGCCTTGCAAGTGAAATCAGGAAGTCTTGCAGATGCGGAAGTATCTCAGAGATGCGGCACTCAAAGGACAGACAGAAATACAGATTGGTGCTGATGGTAATGAACACAGTCTTCTGCCCACCATTTCACTCCATTTCAAGCCCTTGATGATAGTCACCTCAGCTTAGTTTACTCACACTTTAAATATAAAGAAGATGTTTATAGAGGGGTCAAGTTGTATGAGCAAGATTTTGGTCTTTCCACAGGAAAGAAAACAGCTTCTTGTTGACCCTGTTCAATGATAGGTCACTGAAGACTAGATTTTGTCCCTAGATACAGTCATAGAATCATAGAATCATAGAATGCTTTGGGTTGGAAGGGACCTTGAGAGATCATCGAGCCCAACCCCCCTGCAGTAAGCAGGGATTGAACCTGTGAACAGTCCCACCTGAGAAACATTGAACTAACTGGAAGTGAAATTCCTGGAATGAAAATTTATTGGAAGATATTCATGAGGAGAGGCAGGGCTGTTATATGCCCCACTAGATAGGGCTGAGAAAAACTTCTCCAGCTACAGTGTATGCATACAACTATAACAAATTCAGAAACATCCATAATATGCAGCAATCTCAAAAAAGAGTAGTTGCAGTCTTTCCTTCCAAGCAAATCGAAGTGGTAATACAAAAAAAAAGGATCACAGAATCATAGAATCGTTTAGGTTGGAAAAGACCTTTAAGATCATCCAGTCCAACCATTAACCTACACTACCAAGTCCACACTAAACCAATCAAGGGTAGACTAGACTAAACCATGTCCTGAAGTGCCACATCTACCCATTTTTTGAACACTTCCAGGGATGGTGACTCCACCACCTCTCTGGACAGCCTGTTCCAATGCTTGACCACCCTTTCCGTAAAGAAATTTTTCCTAATTTCCAACCTAAACCTCCCCTGGCGCAGCATGAGCCCATTTCCTCTTGTCCTATCGCTAACTACATGGGAGAAGAAACCAGCACCCACCTCACTACAACCTCCTTTCAGGTAGTTGTAGAGAGCGATAAGGTCTCCCCTCAGCCTCCTCTTCTCCAGGCTAAACAACCCCAGTTCCCTCAGCCGCTCCTCATAAGACTTGTTCTCCAGACCCTTCACCAGCCTTGTTGCCCTTCTCTGAACACGCTCCAGCACCTCAATGTCTTTCTTGTATTGAGGGGCCCAAAACTGGACACAGTATTCCAGGTGCAGCCTCACCAGCGCCGAGTACAGGGGAACAATCACCTCCCTGCTCCTGCTGGCCACACTATTCCTGATACAAGCCAGGATGCTGTTGGCCTTCTTGGCCACCTGGGCACACTGCCGGCTCATGTTCAGCCGGCTGTCTATCAACACCCCCAGATCCTTTTCGGCCAGGCAGCTTTCCAGCCACTCTTCTCCAAGCCTGTAGCATTGCATGGGGTTGTTGTGCCCAAAGTGCAGGACCCAGCACTTGGCCTTGGCCCATCAGTCCAGCCTGTCCAGGTCCCTCTGCAGGGCCATCCTACCCTCCAGCAGATCAACACTCCCACCCACTGCAAACTTACTGAGGGTGCACTCAATCCCCTCATCCAGATCATTGATAAAGATGTTAAACAAGGCTGGCCCCAAACCAGAGCCCTGGGGAACACCGCTCGTGACTGGCCGCCAACTGGACTTAACACCATTTACCATTTACTCGGCCACCCAATCATTTTTTTACCCAGCGAAGACTACGCCCGTCCAAGCCACCAGCTGCCAGCTTCCCAAGGAGAATATTATGGGAGACTGTGTCAAAAGCTTTGCTAAAGTCCAGGTAAATGACATCCACAGCCTTTCCATCATCTACCAGGCGCGTCACCAGGTCATAAAAGGAGATCAGGTTGGTCAAGCAGGACCTGCCTTTCATGAACCCATGGTGGCTGGGCCTGATCCCCTGGTTGATCTGCACTTGCCTGTTGAGTTCACTCAATATGAACCTCTCTATAATCTTTCCCGGCACCGAGGTCAGGCTGACAGGCTTGTAGTTCCCCGGGTCCTCCTTCCAGCCCTTCTTGTACATGAGCGTCACATTGGCAAGCCTCCAGTCATCAGGGACCTCCCCTGTTAACCAGGACTGCTGATTCCATGCTATTGGAATCTAAAAATAAAGCTTTACAAAAGACAATTCAAATATTTTTCTTTGAAATAAACATCCCAGAAAAAAATCCAACTGCTCAGTATTTCATGCCTTCGCTCCTCTCTCAAGGGAATGAAGCGTCTGACATGTAATGGTTTCTTGTAAACAATTTCTTTATTGTGGACAGCTGTTTATTTTCACAGTAGGATCTTCCCATTAGGCAACCAATAATGATTTATTACCTGGGTCTGCTCCATCAGAGAAAGAATATCACCATCAAATTAGGTCCTGCAACTGATTTGGGAGACTTCTCTGTTTCTCTATACAGTACTCAGTTTCATTAAGAATAGATTTGAATATATTTTCTTTTGTAATTAAATGATACAGTAATTATGTTTTCATTTTCTCTTTCTCTGGTAACAAAACTAAAACAAACATTATTTTTTTCCCCTTTAGGTAACCATAA
Organism: Pelecanus crispus; assembly: GCF_030463565.1. Classification (NCBI taxonomy): domain Eukaryota; kingdom Metazoa; phylum Chordata; class Aves; order Pelecaniformes; family Pelecanidae; genus Pelecanus; species Pelecanus crispus. The sequence continues at coordinate 54,264,153 of NC_134643.1, forward strand.
TAGTAATATTGTAAGTTTCAGGGGAACATTTCATGGCAAAATGAACTTGGAAACTTGAGAACCTACCAAATTTACCTAGGAAATATTATCTCCCATGCTGAATTTCTGATAGGTGCTACAGATGGGGCCAACAGGGAAGTATTTATGGCTGTTATTCTCTTCTAGTTCCTGGCTCAAGTTGCCATAAGCTAAGAGATCTTTCTGTAAAAGTCAGATAACATCAGGCTCCAAGGATCATCTGGCAGCTAAAAATTACTGAACTGCAGCATGCTCTAACAATATTCCTTCCTGCCTCCATCATACATGAGAAACTGTCACAAGGATTATGTAATTGGAGCTTATTCTGATTTTTAAAAATGGTTACTGAGGTCTTTCCATCCTCCATTTCCTTTGTTTCAGGGCAAAGGAAATAGAATAGGATAGGATAAAGAAAATATACTATGCTATATTTTCTATGTCCAGAATAACCAAAACAATTTTTTTAAAGGTTAGGTAAACTCAGGCTTTGTATTAACTGGACTCATCTAGTGTGGACTATAAACATAGCTATGCTGATCTACATCCTGGCAAATCTTACTAATTCGCTTGATTTGATGGTTGATTGATTGGCTCAGCATACAAGGTTTTAAAGGACACAAAGTGTTACGATGCCATCATGATCACATTTACCACTAACCATCTCACAGACATATGAGAAAAGATGGTAATTCTTAAATTTCTCACAGGATTAGACAGGTTTCCACCTCTTAATCTTAATTTCCAAATCTTAATACCTCTTAAAATTCTATTTGCTACTTTTCCCAATTTTTGAAGTATTTACAGTAGAAGCAGACTCAGTCTTTACAGCAATGGTCACACTAGTGCTTCATATAACTTGCCTGTGCATATTAGTCTTTTCCTTAGGCATCAAAAGACCGTAATTACAAATGATGACATCATTGCTTGGAAGTTGAAGGTAAGGTCAGGTTGTTCCTACCACCATTTAAAAAAAATCTTTTTACTCTCAAGCCACGCTAGCATTATTTAAATTAGAGCTACAACCTTTGATTATAGACAGGTGGCTTGATTTCAGTGTCGTGGTTTAGCCCCAGCCAGCAACCAAGTACCATGCAGCTGCTCGCTCACTCCCCCTACCCTGATGGGATGGGGGAGAGAATCGGAGGAGTAAGAGTGAGAAACACTCCTGGGTTGAGATAAGAACAGTTTAATAATTGAAATAGAGTAAAATAGTAATGATAATAATAACAATATAAGAATGATAATAACAATATACAAAGCAAGTGATGCACAATGCAATTGCTCACCACCCACTGACCGATACCCAGACAGTTCCCGAGCAGCAATTGCAGCTCCCTGGGCAACCCCCCCCCCCCCCCCAGTTTCTATACTGAGCATGACATCATATGGTATGGAATAGCCCTTTGGTCGGTTTGGATCAACTCTTCTGGCTGTGCCCCCTCCCAGTTTCTTGTGCACCTGGCAGAGCATGGGAAGCTGAAAAAGTCCTTGACTAGCATAAGCAGTACTTAGCAACAACTAAAACATCAGTGTGTTATCAACATTCTTCTCCTACTAAATCCAAAACACAGCACTATGCCTGCTACTAGGAAGAAAATTAACTCTATCCCAGCCGAAACCAGGACATTCAGTTACACTAAAACCTATTAATATTGAATCAACTCCACCAAATCCAGAAATCGAGATTAGATTTTACTTGTCTATTCCAGTTATTCTATATTTCACCAATAGTTATTTTATATATTCTTACAGGAAAATGATAAGAAGAAATTGAATAGTATTGAATAAGAACTAATTCACATAACTTATTGAAATTTATTAATTTAAGAGTTTTTAAGTCATTTCATATGGGAAATGTTTATTTTTTACAGCACCTTTTTATGAGAACATTAAGGGAGGAAGGAAGCAGCAAGACAAACACCTCACAATTTTTTCACCACACTGTCATATATAATGCAATTGCAAAAACAAAAGATATGCTTTTTGTGCATAGTGTTGTTTGATCTATTATCCAGTTCAATGTTATTGAAGCCTAATTAATATGAGCATACAGTTATCTTGTTTGTAAAAATGTTTAACTATGAATGTACACTAACCTCATGTCTCACACGAAACATAATTATATAAGAATTAAGATCATAACCAATCCTTTCATAGGAAGAAAAGTTGGTCTACTATCACTGACATTGTAAGTATTCGTTGATTCATTTGCAATGCACTCTTTCAGAACAAAAAGAATTTCTGAATAAAATGAAAATGACATTACGTAAAGTGTTATATATGTCTATCTAATAAGACTGATTTTGGAACCAAAATTCAGGGCCTAAAGTTAAACTTCTGTATTATATTCTAGTAACTAAATTGCTTTGAAAAAAAAATGGCATTAATTTGTTCTCAAAGCCTTGAGCAATTCAGAAACTGATCTTCAGACTTGCAAGGTGGGATTTCTGGAAATACAGCTACATTTCAGTGAGCGTGCTAAACTCCTCTTTAAGTCAATGAAAACCAGTTAAAACAGTATTAATTAGAATTTAGAATATATTCTATAATTAGATATATTATACTGAAGAAATATTAGGTCAGAGGAACAAGCCCTAAACTTCATTGACTATACTAAGATATGCATTAGTTTTAAACAAAGTCTAGATACCTCAGGCACTTCTATTGTAGACAAATAGGGCAAGATTCAGCTGCCAAAGCACAGTTAACTAATGCCATGTCACAGGTCCAAGGCTATAGTAAGCGTTTTTCTGAAGTTTACAGGATAACAGGAGGTCAACAAAAGACGGTAGTGCAAGGAGCTCCTATTCATGGATATGGTGACTGCTTCACGCTTTTAAGAATCATTCAGATTTGAGTTTGGAAAAAGCAAAATTAAAGTGAATATTGTCTTCTTCTAGTATCTTGTAAGAGCAAACTATGGTGTTCTTTTACTGCTATTATCTACTAAGATGTCAGACAAAAACATTAAAATGTTAACTGTTTAACTGAAACTATAAAAAAAATCATGCACTGGGAATTTTGCCTTTTACTGTGCTGTGTGACATCAACAGTCAGTGGATGATTGTCTTCTTTCATATGGTACGCTGCACAGAGAAAAATGCCCTTATGGACAGTAAGAGACCATATCACTACAGTTCAACAAGTGTTCATCAAAATTTTCATCCCACTGTCCATGTACTGTGAGGACAAACTGCTCACTGGAACTTTTCTAATAGATATTTTTTCTCATGATGTACTCAAAGAAAAGGCACAATATATATATAATGACACAATATTAACTACTGGCAGATCCCAAGTACACCAACCAGAACACTTACTACCACATCTCAGCAACTGAAATATTAAAAGCCAAAAGTCAGCCCATATTCCAGAAATATAGTTATAATTAGATTTCACCTCAGAAATAAATCTTCACAATGGAACACACATTTAATCTGTAGTTTCCCACTTTCATTACAGAAACATGTTAGTGTCCCTTTCAAAATCTACAGTTATGTCTAGATTAGCTATTACATCAGTTATTTCTACAATTCAGTGTAATGGCGGTTGATCCTCATGACACTCCAGTTAGAATATATGTCGGTTTGAATTTTTAGGACTATATAGCATCTCATTTATTCTACCAAACACCCCCACCATACATGTACCTCACAGCTTCCAGAAGGACCCCATACTTTTGCTGCCCATCTGAAATGGAGCTTCAGATCAAAAAGGAGTCTGGTTTATGTGCTCCAACACCAGCCTGTGACTGAAGCAATGAATACTAACTGGGAACTACAATTTATTTCAAATTCTCATCCAGTGCTCTGAACCAAAATGCAAATATATACTCAGTCTATTTTATTTCCACATTCCAAGTATTTGTGGGGTCACTTAAATACTATATGCTCAGATTTACAATTTGCTATAAGAATAGAAGAAATATATATTTAACTTTAGAGGTGTGGACCAGTAAGAACCTACAACTAGAGTATATGCTACACATTTAATAGTGTGTGTATATATATATACACACACACATTAAATTCTAAAACGTCTGAAAATATAATACTAGACATGAACAAAATACTTAAAGCACAAAGTCTAATCATTATGACCTTGTAGAGCTTTACAGGATAACCTCAGGTCCTGGATAAATTTGTACACTGCAACTCCAGGAGAAAGAAAAAGGGTGGAAAATGAATGGGCACATATATACATAAGCATAAATATAGATGGATACTTCTACATACATATATAGACAACAACTTCAAAGGCACCCTATTACGAGTGAGTAACTTCCTTCTATTCCTCAAGCCCTACTCAGTGTGGAAGATTTCATGCAATGTTTCAAACTACTTGAAGGTAGGCCAAAACCCTGCATCTGTTTTGGTCACCCCAGCATCAGGATAATGAAAGAACATGAATAAAGCTCCAGATGGCTTGGTGTTGTCTGGGATCAAGATGCTTTTTAGTGTGGTATCAAGACAGACCTAAGTTTGATCAGCTATAGCAGACTCAATTTGCTAGACTATTAGAAAACTACTACAGAAACACTTATCCAGTCCAGCAATTTCTATGGTTTTGGATCTGTCTTTAGAAAAAAATGTTGGAATGACTTTTTCTGTACATGTTATATATCCTCTTAACATCAAATGTGCTATATGGAGGCACAAAGCTCTGAAAATAACATGGTTATGCTAATCATCTGTCTCAGACAGAAATCAATCATAACCACAATAGAAATCTTGGAAGAGTACAAAAGGAGATAATATAGAAATAGTGCTATTTCTGGAGGATCACTCACCAGTGACTCAATTTACATACATCTCCTCACAGAGGTCACAGCCACCAGAAGGGCTAGTTTCATAGAATCATAGAATCATAGAATCTAAAGGTGAGAGAGACACCCAGGCCCACATGAAGAATCATCTGAATCCTATTCCTTATGGTAAAGGGAATTTGGGCACAGTGATCTTCCTGAAGCTTAGAGGGCTCATTAAAACACAACTAACCCTTTCTAAGGTACAGCAAGGAGAATCACTCCATTACACTAAAACATACCCATAGACAGATTTCAGTGCAAGTCTTAATATATCTGAACATTTTGTATGGAGACAACACTACTTAGGCTCTGTTCATTCATCATGGGTCAATCTAGGCTGCTGGATTCCACCACCAGTAAATTTAAAAGGCAGGAACCCAAGCCAACAAGTAGGAAGAAACTCATAAAGACCCAGAGCAGAGTAGGTCACAAAATAGTAGGAATTGCCCTGATTTGATACAGATAAAAGATTTCTTGGGCAGCATGTGTGATAAAAATGTGGTGTCTCCTGTAAGTGGTGGACCCATTGCAAAGATTCACAGCAATTGCATACAGTAAATTAAGCCAGGTTGCAGTTCATACAGAAACCCAGGAAAAAATTAGAAAATCTCCTATTTAGCAGGCAGGTTAACAAAAATGTTCATGTTACATAGTAGCACAAATTGAGGGACTAGGCAATTTTCCATAGTATAGGATTCAGCTTTAAAATTGTTTTAACTTGACTAAATCCTCAAAGCAAATCTTCTCTCCTACATGACTATTCAACATGGCATAAGTCTACGAACTACAGATAAGGACAATCGTGTATTTCAGGATTTCAAGGAACAAACATTACAAGAGACATTTCAAAAGAGCAGATGGAATACTGAATAATAGAATCAGTAGGTAGCTACACTGGATGCATAGAGAGAACGGTTGGACTAAACTGTTTGAATTTGTTCTTTTGAATTTGTTTTGTTTCCCACACACTTAAACCTGAATAACCATTGTTCTGAGTAGGATTGTAAATATATATCTGCAACTGTCTTGTTGAAAGTACTTGAAGCTATAACTGGCCCAGTCTTGGATGTGCCAGCTATTTCAGGGTTGTGTTTGGAATTAATTACCAGTGAAGTGTATTCCAGTGGCGACAGGGGGTCTGCTTAGTTGTTTCTGCATCATCCACAAGAGTTGGGTATGACTATTATCAACTTTTTATTTCCTCTAATCACCCACCTGCACAAATAGACTTTGGAACTGCTTCAAGCTTGCATAACCCTTATAATACCAGGCAACTGTCTGGAAAAACATCTCTCATTAAGTACTAATGAGAGATGATGGGTGATTTCCACCATTTCCTGAGTAACCTTTTGAGACTGCCTCTGCAAGCTGTTGATGTCTAATTGAGCATTCAAAAACAATGCTACACAGTTGCCATATACATTTTTTTTCTGAAATGGGTTTTTCGTTGGCTTTTCCATGTTTAAAAGGTTTGTAGTGAAATGACTGCACTTGCCTGTGACAGATATTTCACAGATTTCTACATTTGCCTTGTCTCAGCATGTAGTCATCATGTTTCTGAAGGTTCCATGAAAAGCACAGGGTCTAGCTACAGGTGCCAAAATATTTTTGTTTATTTCAGTCATTCACTAAAAATTGGAATGCCTAGTAGTCTTGTAAAAAAAAAAAAATCCTCCAAAAAAAATGATACATATTGGGGATGTCTGTGCTTATTTTTAAATTTAACTCATCAGTGGGAGGCCACTGAATGCTATCATATGCATGCCTTAGTATTTCACAAGGCTTCTCCTATAATCCAAAGAGAATAACCAAACTGTGCTGTGCAGAGAAAGTATTCTACTACTGCAAATGCAATAGATGATTACTGAATTAGGCTACATTTTCAAATTATCTCAGAATATAAACGACAAAAGGTGATGAGAGTAAGTGCTCTCAAATAATTTAAATACCGATAATAGCCATACTCCCCAGGGATCAAGCTGAGTTAATAAATAATTTAAGCAGTCTTGAAGATAAACCTTCCAATATGCATCTGCCTTTAGTTGCAGTGAAATGCAGTTTATGGACAAAACTATATTTTCATGAGCTTCAGTTCTTCTGAAGTATCAATTAGTTAATAAAGCTGTTTATCAGGACACTGACGTCAAAAAGCTAACCAAAATATTTTAAAGCCAGAGAGCTAGAAATGGTGTTTTAAAATGTTTCAATATCCAGTTATTCTTACTTAAAGTGTCTAAATTTTTGAGCGACTTCAGAGAGCTCAACTCTCACTCTGAAAATTTACATTTTTGTATTTGATATATATTTACATGAAAAAAAGCATTTTGTTCCAAACTCAAAATGTATATTTTCTTCAGCATAACAGTATACTCATTAAGCATAAAGAATTTTTAGCAGATAAGTGTGCACTACTAATACACAGTCAGAATTCAGGGAATCTTAAAAGTCTTTGCTGTTCATTTTGAAAGCAATATGGAAACATCTGTGCCAGAGTGTACCAGCTATCTGGTCCAACATGTTGCCTTGATAATGTCCAAATGATTTGAGAAAGATAAAGGAAATACTGTGGTTAAATAACACAATCCATTTTCCAACCATTAACAGCTAATTTGTGGCACTACAGCATTAGAGTTTTCGGTTACTAAAAAACCCCAAACACTTGATTGCATTTTTTAATTTCCAAATTATCTTTTTTATAATTAACACGCCAAAATAATTTTGCCATATATTACTTTTAAATATTTTTATTTATACTTAGCATTTTCTTCTGAAAAATATTAAAATTCTACCCTTTTTATTAATATTCATGCATTAATTTATTTTCTATCTGCTGCAATTTGGAAGAAATTATACGTTATAAGAGTATTATATATTTACATATTATTAAGCTTACCTTCTGACTGACAAAGCAGGATTTACATAACTTCTGCTCTGAGTGTTTAGAATCTTCTATACATTTCAGCATATTTAATTTAGTTCCTGTCACAGCGTGCAGTTTGCCTTGGTGGTTTTCTCTTCTTGTTTTGGTTTTAGGTTCTCTCAGATCCACAAGCTAGCTTTGCAGATTTTTGTAAAATTCTTCCCTATTAAGTGTTCCCACTAATGCAACCTACTACATTTGTTTAACATAGAGCGAAATCAGTATATTCAGACAAGAAGGAATATTCCAACACAGTGGGTCAGAAACAGAGTAGCTGACCCCATCCAAACACTAATACCAAAAGAGGGATCATAATTAAGCAAAAGTATGCTTTGTTTGCCAAGTTTTATGGAGAAAAACATGGCTTAAAACTATTCAACATTCCTTAACTTCAAGTCTTAAACTACACCAAAGAACTACAATTAAATTATGCTGGAATACAGGCAAGTGTTTAGCCAAAACAAAAGGCAGGATTCACAGAACTTCTATCACTCTTACTGCCAGAACTCCTAGCCACCAACAACTTCGTACTGCAAATGTCCTTATTCCATTAGAATACGAGTCACAAATTCATTCCACACTGTGTTTATCAGGGTTGTATCTAGCAGTTGGACAAGCAATTTATAAAATGTATTGCTTTTTGTTTGCAATGGCTTCACAAGGCATTTAACAGTTTTGTTAAATTTATCAATGGCAAATCCTTGTTTATGTTATTACAGGTTAGACGAGAAAAACTCTGAAAGACAACCTATATAATTGATCACTAAAAAACCATTTTTTGCATATTTTACTTACACAATATTCACAGAAAGTTTTGGTATTTTTTCATTATAATGTAAGACAGAAATAGATATCAAAATAATGGAAATGTTCTCAGAGAAAAATTTAGTTTTGATCCCAGCACTACTGGTAAGAAACTAGTTTTAATTGTACTATATTATTTAAGTATCTTCCAGCAGGGTGGGAATGATATCTGAAAGAAAAAGGACATGGAGTGAACAGCTGGAGCTAGAGTGGAAAGAATATTTTTACTAACAGCTGTTTTAATACCCTCATCCAGAACAGATACTACTGCATACAATGATAAATTGTATTATAGTAAGAATAATACACCTGCCCTGGAGCAAAAATTATTAAATGGTCCTTCTGAAGACTTTTCCTGCTTTCTGAAAACAATAAAGCAATGGAGTGTGAAAATATTCTTTTGTATGGTTTCTTCCGAATCTGCCATACTTGAAGGCATATCAGAAAAAAAGGAAAAGACTAGTTTGATATCTTGTTGAAGTAGAAAATTATTATATCATTAGCTGCTAGTGAAGATATGCTACATCTATATGTTTGTGGATTGGGAATACAAACCCATTCCCATCCTATTTTGATATATAGCAAAACCCTATATCTCTTGCACACTTCAGATTTCCTTTTGAGGTGGCACAAAAATGAAAATGGTATAAAAATACCAAAACCAAAATCTCTGTAAAGTAATAGAAGGAGACTTTTTGGCAGCAAGCTACATACTGCCATCAGGACTAGCAGATGCAGAAAGGGAGACAGAAGCAGAGAAAATGGAAGTAAATGAGTGCTTTTTATTTAACTTAAAATAGAACAGGAGGGAATTTTTTTTTTTTTTACAGAATGCAACACTGATTACCTTCACTAGGAATCAATGTTTTTCTATTTTTTAATAATCTCTGACACTGAATAAAACAAATAAATCTGTTCATTATGTACAAAACTGGTTTATTTTAGTAATTGCTTAATATTTTCACAAATATTTTGATTTTAACAAAATTTAGCAAGCTATGCCAAGATTTCTGCTTTCCAAATGTACTAAAGTTAGTAGAAAAGTTTATGAAAAAAACCTCGTAAAACATATCATATTGTCTTGAAAAAGTGAGTTCCCAGTAGAACACAATTAAAGGTATTGAAATGTTAAATACAATAACTTAAATTTTTCACAAAATGACCGCATTTAAGTTGTTACTTACTGGAGAAGTAAAGAGAAATAGGGTATGATTTTTTTTTTATCCTAAAAGATAGTATTTCAGATCTGATTCAGGTCAATGCTGAAATAAAATTATTAGTATGCATATTCAGTTGATCATATGATATAAGCTAAGTTTGTTTGGCAGTGGGTAGAGGGAGGAGTTATTGCTATGCTAGGTCTACTAGAACTGTAGAAAATAGAGCAAGGTTACTAATGGCATTCATATCAAAGTCAGTGACTCTTCACTACAATATTTGAAAAAGCACAGTAACTGTGTGGCAGTGGATGATCCCTACAGAGAAGAAATGATGGAAAACAGGGAGAGGGGAGCAGGCAGAGCTATGATCCAGAGACCTCAGTATCTGTCAGCAGAGCCACCAGACTGACGTATGAATGCAGTGTACAGCTGGTCGTGAATCTTTTGACAGATTTTTTTCACCGTATAAAAACTGATTAATCCAAACTGATTTTCTTGGGGAAATGTATCATTTTCAGGATATTTTCATCAGCAATAATTCTCGGAGCAGGATGGAGGTCTTTTGCAAGAAAGATTAATGGGGGAAAAAAAAGACAAAGACTGCAGGGCAGGTATCCCACAGACCTGATCTTTTGATCATTCAGCTCATGGGTCCTCCTGGAGTTCAACCCTACTCTGACAGAGCAGGGCAGAGACTGAGTTCATATACCTTGGTCCGACATGGAGCTGGGATGCAGATAAGATGTGAAACATAGGCCCAGCACTGAATAGCGTTCTCATGTTCTGTGACATACATACAGACACTCACATTATTGCCTGGTACTTAGGGTTCTCAGCTTGATTCCCCACATCCCAGGTAAGTGCCCTGATATGGGACACAGAAATAGAAGGGATTGCCCAAGTCATTAAATCTAACACCTAAACTGAAGGCAGTCACATAATAATAACTGTGCTACAAGGCACCTGTAGACTACACATCTATTCACCATCTACAGCAAGTCACAAAACACTCCCTAATAAACTGGATTAAACTTGCAACCTTTAATACAAAATACCAAAAAGTCTGAACAACTACACAAGGAGCAGGAGAGTCAGAAGCATTGTTAATATCATAACTTTCTGCAACAGCTGAGAATGTCTAGATGATCCTAAGATATGTACATGGCAGCATCTAATGATTAATCAGAGTTAAGCAGCTTTATCATCTGAAATTGAGAGACTGAACAGTGGAGAAATTCATCTTCCACAAAAGACAGCTGAATTCTTTGTGTGATTCAAGACATACCTATATTGCGTTTCCTGTTACATCTACAGTGTTTCTGAAAACCAGTTTAGCTTTTTTATAGTATTTGAACTTTATTGCATTATAGACATAAGTCAAAGTGAAGCACTAACTCTCGATCTCTCAAATTTTAGGACTCAGTTTCACCTTAATACGAGATAGGACAATATGCAGAGTCTTGAGTATAACAGAATAAAAAGTATGAAGTCAAGACAACTGGTTCCTCCCAACTTCTAATATGGAGTAAGATTCAACCTGAAAATCTTTGTAGAAAAATCAGTTTAAGGTTTGCACCTCACAGGTGCACCAGGATACATATAACATTAGCTAAATGCCTACTGAAGATCCCATGCAGTGCTATACGCATTACACAAGCTTAAATTCCTCTAGAATATACCAGATGCATGTAAAATGTAAACAAATTAATGGTAAGATGAAGTTTTACTGTTAGGCTAATATTAGCAATTTGATGGGTTTTATAGCAATATTATTCCTCATATATCTATTAAATTATTGCCACATATAAAAGGTACTATCACTCACACCTGCTCAATTATAAAACAATGTCAGGAGCATTCTGAAGTGTAGGATTGCTTACTAGACTACATACTACAACATGGAATATGTTGTATATGGTCTACGTATATTTCATCCCTGACTCAAAAGTAGTTGCAAAGGATGCTGCAACTAATAGTCATTTAACACAGAAAAACTCAAACCCTGCTAAATAATATTTGCATATGGGCTTTAAAATGCAAAATACCTCAAAATAATTATGTTCCTTTGAATTATTGTCTTGATTTTAAAAAGGGGCTTTGTCTGACAGCATGCAGTCAAGTGTATAATGAGATCATTCTAGATGGTAATCACACTGGGATGGATGAAACTGAGTGTTGGTCAGAATGCACGCACTTTGATGAGCACTCATTTGCAAAAATTGCCCAAAACTCCCGTGAAAGCTAATTTTTTTTCAACTCTACTTCAATGAATAATAATAAAAAGTAATGAATCATCAGAAAATGTTTAACATATGTCAAGCAGCAGCCTTTTTCTCTCACTTTGCAGAGAAAAGGTAAGCTAGTCCTTTGGAAAGTGGAATTACTTTAACAACATAAACAATAGTTTATATTTTTTTATATATATAAATTTATATATAATATGGAACATACTGGATGGGTGGAGACCTGCATGTATTTTAATAAAAAACTGGTCATGTGGTATCAGTCATTCCCATGTGCTTTTAACTTCAGAAATGACAGAGTATTTTTAAGAATAACATTTCATTGTTAAGAATGTTATCAGAGACGTTATCCAGAGGAGCATATGATGGGGAGCAATTATCTTAATTATATACTAAAAACCTCTTAGAGGGATGATAAGGTTGTAAAGGAAAGTAGATTAGAGCTGCGATATGTAAGAATTGATGTGGCTTGTGCAACCTCAATTCAGCCTTCGGTACATATGCATTCTGAAGAAGTCTTTAATGATGATTATAATGCTGTTTCTCCACAAGACCTCTGCTGCATCAAGGACATAAAGGAGTGGGGGAAATGGACAATGGAACAGACCAGACTATGGCACATTACTCTAGAAATGTGGCAGGAGAAGTAATATTATGTAACAACAAAGATGTGAAATATTTTCCCTAAATATCAAACAGAAACTCAAATGAAAATATGCTCATGTGAAAATATCCAAAGGGAAGGTTAAATGAGAGTTACTAAAGCTAGAAATGTTTAATCAACAGATCTATCTAATTTGTATCCAAGAGTTTAAAAAGATCAGGCAAGAAGTTATCTCAAGAAATGGTGGTGTTTCTTAAAAGCACTTGGAATATTGATAAGTTTTGAGAAGACTAAAAGGAAGCTAATGGAGTAACCTTAGTAGTTACAGGCTTTCAGCCTGACATGGGGAATAATGGAATAGCTGATATGGATCACTATTAATAATAAATGAAATGGGCACAGGTTATGCAAATTAGCATTGCTTCAGAGAAAATGGATCTTACTAGTTAACCTGTTTTTAAAATGAAATTATAAGTTTGTTTAATACAAGTAAATACAGTTTATTTGACATTCACTTTTATAATACATTTGGGTTAATATTACATTTGGATTATTAAAATTTATTAAAGTGGTCTATGTTAGCAACCAAGGTAATTTTAAAAAGTTAATAATGAATGGTTCCAGATGCATAAGAAGCATCCACTGTATATATCACTCGCTCTTTCCAGGTTACCGAAATGAAAAAAAACAGGTAACAGTTTTACCCATCTTTGTCCTACAAATAATATCAGGGGTGGGAGGAGGGTCAAAAAGCCTGTATAAACCTAATTTTTCTTAATGCTCTTTGTTGGGATTCTGAAAGCTGCCAGTTAAATGGGCAAGAAGCAGTCAAGAAAGTATGACCCAAGAAACAGTGATCACTGAATGCTTCCGCTGCTTGCTTCTTGGTTTGTGATACTGATGTTCTATTTTTACTTTGCTAGATAAATTCTGCTTTTGTCAAAAGGCAAGAAGTGAAATGAAACAAAAAAGCAGGACTTTTTTTATTCCCAACACAGCAAAGAATCAATTTTTAACACAGTGCTTTGCAGTTAGAGTCTGCCACTCAAGTGATGGCAAAATTGGAGGATTTCAATTTTCTAGTTATTGTTTACTATGCGAATTTTATGATAACAGAAGTTTGTCCAAATACAAAATTGCTCTGTTAAATATACAGAATAACTAAGCAAACAGTTGTGTTAGGGGAACCTGTGTCTTTATGTCATGCTGCCCAGGACTGCTTAGAGTGGAAGCAGATGGTGGATGAACTATTATTGAAATCTTTCATTGTTCATCTTCTCTCATTTAGTAATTTGTTCTGTTAATATATTTATAATTCGAGTCACACCCTAATGAAAATGGTGCTTATTTTACACCATAGGTGTTAAATTTTATTTTTCATCTCCCTTTGTAACTTCTATCAAGAAAGCTGATTCCCACATTATACAAGAAATTGAAACAATAAAGAGTGGATATGTTTTCTTCTTCAAACATTAGGTAGGGGATATATGCACTGTTGGTATAACTCTATCGACAGCAGGCTACAGCCATTTCAGGAAAGAATATGGAACAGGACCTGTATACATGAAGTGGATATGGATCACCTGGATCTGTTTCTTAGGTGATATCAGAACCTGGCTTACCTGAACTACCTAGGAATGAAATTCATTGTAGAAAGAATTTTCAGGCTGTCTCGCCCACCTCCTGAAACCTACCCAAAGATAATTAAAATGGGTCATAGCTGTCATATGCTGTCAGAATGTGATTTTAGGGAGGTAGCTAACTGGGCAGAAATCAGAGGTGCACACTGCACTGACACATCTACAGCCACTTCCAACTACAACAGCATTACAATACCTTAAGAGGTATTCTCTCCTGTTTTCAGACAAAATCAGAAGAAAAGGGAAATATTTTCACAGATAGCACCTCATTTTTCATCTTACGCTACAAGACACACATTTTTCCTGATGTCATATCAATACTTAATTGACTAATTTCTAATTTTAATAAAGACCCTTCTTTTGGAAGAAGATATATATGGTGAAAATCTAACCCAACTGAAATCAATGACAAAACATGCCCTAACATCAATGAGGTTAGGAATATAGGCCAGCCTCTGAGACTCAGATCACTTGAAGACCTACGGGTCAAAATCAGTAGGATAATAAAACCTGTCAACAAAATAGTAATCAACATAGGACCACAAACACAGGTGAACTGTGCTCCTTTAAGAGATATAGTACTAAAAAAGCTAATATAAAGCATCCTAATTGTACTCCAAGAACTATGATAATAATATCAGAAATACAGAAAATGGGTATGAAAATGTCATTATGATGAAACAGAACTCCTAAGCTGCCTGTATTTTGGGGATTTATACTTAGAGAGAAAAAACAAAAACAAACCAACCCTATAAAATGCCAGAAAATACTTGAAAATAGAAAATAAATTATAAATTTATAATTTATATTATAGGAACAACTATATCAGCAAGCAGTCTCCAGGCATAATTTTCAGAAATCTTTTCTTTTACATTTCTGAAAGGTGCTTAAAACAAGTACTATCTGTACCGAAGAAAAAACAACAAAATGCATGATAGAAGAGCTATTGCATATTTTATTCTTCCATCAGCACTCCCTTAACCTTTATTAAAATGCCACATGAATTTAAAAAATCTGAACTGCAAACATATGCTAGTGCATTAGACAAAATTGCTTCTGATAAGAAGTGTGCACTCTATACTGTGGCAGTAGGAATGACAAATACAAGATGTGTCATCACTGAAACTCAGTCAGAAGGTTAGTTTGGTTTCCAATAAACTGTGTTCTGGCAAAGATTTGTATCTTGAAGCTCTGAATGCAATCCTTACATCTTTATAAATTAACCTGTTAAAACAAGTAAATTGAGAAATTCTGTACCATAGCCAAATTCTCTCCATATGACTCAGACATAGGTAAAAGGAAGACAAAGAGCAGTGAAAAAGTATGTATAGGTCTTATAACTAAGCCTGGGCGTTATATTTCACTATAAGTTATTGACTGAAAAATACAGCTGAAAACTATTTGATAATTTTCAATTTTCACTTTAAAGTAAATTTCACTAAAAAGCAGGTAAATAAACAGCAAAATAATAATAAAAAAAATTCAGCCAGACTAAACACAACATTTAATTGAAAAAATGTATCTTTTTCAGTCCAAGCACTTCAGGTCTTCTTATAATCCTTATAACTTCACTCTCCTCTTCTAACACAGAAAAAAGGAAGGATATTAGGGCACAGTATGTAGATAATATCATCCAGATTTCTATAGAGGCCAATACCTTAAATGGATGCATACGTACAGAAATAAGACGAAATAACTTGAACATGCAGTGATACAGAGTACACACTTTTGGAAGACCTCTATGCAACACTTTACCACCCTTTGGAGTCCTCTAGCCACCATGACAAGGGAGTACGTATAGACACACGTAAAGACAATAAAAGATTTTCAGAATCATTCACAGGCTGGCCAGAATTGCTTCTTGAAGAGTTGCTGGAGAGCTCTGACTTAGCCAAAGACAGTACGTTAGGGTTCCTCTGTCTTGACATCAGGTGGCCATGAATACACTGAGGTTGGAAATGAGAAGCTTCTTAATCACTAGCACAGAAATTAGTGGTTCTGAAACAGACTCCTATTCAGAGTAACAGTCACAAAACCCCAACTATTTTTAAGATGTATCTTGAGAGGCTTATTAAAGGAACTACACAAAGGCTAGAACCTAAGTTTTCTCCCTTTTAGGGGAGTATTCCCACCATGTCAGGGCACTGTGAGACTCTTTACTCATTGTCTTGGTTTTGGCTGGGATAGAGTTAATTTTCTTCCTAGTAGCA
Source organism: Pelecanus crispus (assembly GCF_030463565.1). Classification (NCBI taxonomy): domain Eukaryota; kingdom Metazoa; phylum Chordata; class Aves; order Pelecaniformes; family Pelecanidae; genus Pelecanus; species Pelecanus crispus. Next base: position 54,280,559 of record NC_134643.1, read on the forward strand.
GGCACAGTGCTGTGTTTTGGATTTAGTAGGAGAAGAATGTGGATAACACACTGATGTTTTAGTTGTTGCTAAGTACTGCTTATGCTAGTCAAGGACTTTTCAGCTTCCCATGCTCTGCCAGGTACACAGGAAACTGGGAGGGGGCACAGCCAGAAGAGTTGATCCAAACTGACCAAAGGGCTATTCCATACCATATGACGTCATGCTCAGTATAGAAACTGGCGGGGGGGGGCGGGGTGCGGAGGGGAGGGTTGCCCGGGGAGCTGCGATCGTTGCTCAGGAACTGTCTGGGTATCGGTCGGCAGGCGGTGAGCAATTGCATTGTGCATCACTTGCTTTGTATATTGTTATTATTATTATCATTACTGGTTTACTTTATTTCAATTATTAAACTGTTCTTATCTGAACCCAGGAGTGTTTCTCACTCTTACTCCTCCGATTCTCTCCCCCATCCCATCGGGGCAGGGGGAGTGAGCGAACGGCTGCGTGGTGCTTAGTTGCTGGCTGGGGCTAAACCACGACACTCATTCTTCTCAAGGCCTATGAATATTTTTCTGTGCTAAAGGTAAAGGGGGATTAGACTGTATAAAACACCCTGAGAACTGGGAAACTTTACTTAACAATAGGAGCATTTCTCTAAGGCCAAAAATTACTTAGAAGAGAAACCACTTGCTGCCTAAGAAAGACTTCAGCTATTAGGTTGTTATGGAAACACAAGCTGCTTCTGTCAGTTATCTACTCCACCAAACCAATGAATGACTCACATTACGATACACACCTATGCTTTGCGTTTCTTATTGACAAGCTCTGAGTGGCTCTTCACTTCTCACTCAACATACAGATGAATTATACTTTTTGGAGATACTGTCTCCTTGAGTGATAGATGAAATAATAAGGTACATTGATTATCATTCAGATATCAAGTCAGGCCATGAGGCACTAAAAAGCTTTAATGGCCCTGACCAGCCTTCTGAGGTTCTCCATTCACATACCCCTTCTTGGAGACACCATTTCAGCTCAGCCTGGGGACTTCAGTTCCTGCCTGAGCTATGCTGAAGGAGTGCCTGTCTTGTGCTTATGCCCGTGCCTGTACCCTGTGCATCCAGACCCCAACTCATGGGCTGACTTCCCAGCTTGACCTTGCACCTGGTCTTGTCATCATGAACCTCCCTGGCCATCACTGGGACCTGATCCTGACCTGCATATTAACTTTCTAGCTTGACTTTAGATATACCTTGTCAGCACAAACTTGCTTGATAATCTGGGCTCTTGGCTGAATCTGGCCTGATCTCTAGGTCTGCTCTGCTCACGGGTGGCAAGATAGGGCCCTGACTAGTGAGGCCCCTGCCCTGCCAGCCATGGTAGTCCCCTTCACTCCTGCCTCCCCATCCCTGAAGGAGCAGCTGGCCCTTGCTGCTCCCTGACATATCGGGCCTGAGACTTAGTAATTAGGAAATTCAACACTCATGGCAGGTAGGTAGTAATGATTTTGAATATGCACCACAATACCAAAAGCTTTCATGGACAATCAGTTGCTTCAGAAACATCAGTGTCAAATTAGGCTAAATTTCATAGACTAGCTATTTTCAGATGGTTCTAGACCAACTGTTATATACTGCAGTTACTCTGCTTGATAAGAGACTCCCTTTGTTATGATGCTCTTCTCTCTACCCGACTAAGATGATTTTTCTTGGTCACTGAAAGTGTTTAATCCTGAGGAGTTAGACTGTAGGTCATGTGTTTAAGTGCACTATATCCTGCTACCTCTGTTGTAAAAAGCACGCTTAAATGAAATGCAGCTCTACTAGCAGTCCTTCTGTTTGAAGCAATTTGGGTGAGTGGACTTCAGAAAGGTTAGTGTGTGATCCTCCAGATCAATTATAGCTTCAAAATGATGAAGCATGGGTGACTCTTGACTTTCCATTCATCTAGGCAATTTTGTATGTCTGGCAGTATGATGGTTCCTTCTTGTGGCCACTTTGCACTGGTTTGCTTATAGCTAGAAAATAACTGCACAAAAGTGAAGGTATAAATTCATTAAACAAGAAAAGATTCATTTGGTATCTTAGTCTCAATCTGGAGAATTGAAATGTTCAAATATTCAGGATAGGTGCTGTGAAGATTTGTTACTGAAGTTGATCAGAAACTGATGACCTGCCAAATAGTGCTTCATTTACAAAGCCAAGTATTTAATGATTTTGGAAACTACGCAGAAGATTCATATTTTAATTTTGATAAAAATGTTATCACAGCTAGGCTATTTTTCAATTCAGGTTTCTAAAGAACTGTCTCCTAGATATCTGTATGAGATTGCTGACACAGTGTTATACAGTAGACACAAGAACGCAAGCAGAGGTGAGCTGATACACTGGCTACAAATTTTCAGGTTCATTTTCACTGTAGTGACAGGAGAGGAATGCCAGGCTGAGAAAGCAAAAAAAACCCTAATGTTGCACTAGGTAGGCCAACTTGGGAACACTTTGATATGTTGTAATAATTCAGTGACAGGCATTTTTTCTTAGTTTCCCTGCTGTGATTATGAGGCTATAAGAAAAAGGTATCATTAATAACAGATTTATTATCTTGCATGGTCCTCCCTACAAGTTACTGGATTTTAAGTGCAAATTAAGTAATTTTTCTAAATAACAAAAACATCATGACTGACAACAGCAAGATTTCTCCAAAGGACATTTAGCTGGGCAGGTGACCAGAAGAGCTGCTAAGGTATCTCCCTTAATGTTTCAACTCCTTGCCTTGTGTTTGCCTGCTACAGGGTAGTGGCAACACATCACATATCTAAGGACATTTTTATCCCCTTGACAGAAGCCATACCTTAGATGTAACCGGGTAGAGTAGTCATACCACAGCTATCTTTAAAATTGCTGACTTGGGAGTTGCTGACTGTGCAGTGGCTGAAAGCTCAGCATAAGTGAAGCCCCTAAGTATTTACCTTATTTCTCAGCTGGATTTTACAGCCCACACTGAGCTCTGCATTGCTACAGCTGAGCCATTTCCAGAGTTGAAGATGGCTCACTAAGGTCTCCTTGACCTGCAGCCCCAGCAAAGTAACATAACTGGAAAAAATAGGTCCTTGAGCTAGAACTCCCTTATCCAAGGATGATTTTCGTGCAGTGTAGGGACAGCAATGTCTCTTCCTGTTATTGAGATGCTGCATTAAAACCTTCATTAATCTGCATGGACAGATCAACTTTCCTAAAGGAGGATTTTTTTTTTTAAACCAAATTATTAAAGGAAAAACAGAGTGTGAAAAGTTCTCTAATTCCTAATGATACTCAATGAGACCTACAAATATTTTAAGTAGTACTGGCCATCATTCACTATTATTAAAAATTTAGGACGTAGACTGCAACCTGGTCTCACTCCTAAGGAGTTTCTGCAGTAGAAACCGTAGAGGCAGACTGAAAGAGAGATGATCTCTCTATTGGTTATGGACACACACTTAACTCCAACAACAACAAAAAAAACACCATTTCTTCTGTAATGTAGCGCAGATGTCATTCAATATTTCTGCTAAAGTGTATGACATTATGAGGTGCAAGGATGGAATATGGTACAAAATGTCCAAACTACCAAGGATGCAATTTAAGTCTGTAAGGGTCTTCAGCAGCACAGGCCCAAATGCAGCATAGTGCTACACCTAGACTTCTGCTACCAGTATTCTAGGCACCAGATAACTGATCAAAACCACATTAACTTCATGAAGATACTTGACAATGCCTACTTAAGCATTAGAATTATCCAGTGCATTGAGCTTCAGCCTTTTATTAAAACTTTACACCTTTTCCAAGATGATAGTTCACAAAATTTAATTACATCCTTAAGATCAAAAGGGCAATACTAATGTGTGCCTTATGACCTAATAAAATTTTATGGTTCTTTTTCAAGGTTAAATATGTCGTGATATTTTTATTTAATGGAAGGGCAGTCTAAAAATTAAAATGACTAGTAGAAATGTCTAGTTTAAGGAATGAGGATACTGTTTTGGAATAGCCTAACAGAAAGATTAGTAAGATTGATTCATGAATCAATTAATTTTTGAAATTAATTTTATGAGATTGATTAAATCCAAATTTATATTTTATTTAGCAGAAAAATTTGTCTCAAAGAGTGCAGTATTTCAGAATATCCTTATCAATTCTTAACTGTTAGGTTAAAGGCAGAGATACTGAGACAGAGATGCTAACACACTCTGTCAACCTTGTCCTATCAATCTACCACAGAAACTAAGAACAGCTTAACTTAAACTCAGACACACATGCAGTCTTTTTCACTCTTAGATAAGTCCTAATTAAAAGCAACTGTTTTAACTGCCAGCATAAACCAATAATGTAACTGTTCTTCTTCCTATATAAACCTAATTTCTTGCAAACAGACATAAAACTCACACAACATAGGATTTCAGAAGTGGAAGGAACAAATTTTATGTTTCTTTTCTGCTTAGTTTATTTTTTATATCTAACAATCCTTTGCATGGAGTTCTCATCCTCTGCTATTCCTTATGAGTTCAAGAATAAGATTCAGGAAATCAAAAATAATATGGAGAACTACAGAGTAGTCTGTTTTTTTCCCCAGTAGATCAGATAATGATGACTGGCAAGGTGACTATTCCCAACATGTTAGGAGTTTACTGGCAGGGCAGATAATAGTTACAACATGCAGCTCTACAGCTTAAAAGGCCAGCTAGAATGACATTTCCTCTTGTCGTGGTTTAGCCCCAGCCAGCAACCAAGCACCACGCAGCTGCTCGCTCACTCCCCCTGCCCCGATGGGATGGGGGAGAGAATCGGAGGAGTAAGAGTGAGAAACACTCCTGGGTTCAGATAAGAACAGTTTAATAATTGAAAGAAAGTAAAATAGTAATAATGATAATAACAGTATAATAATGATAATAATAATAACAATATACAAAGCAAGTGATGCACAATGCAATTGCTCACCACCCGCCGACCGATACCCAGACAGTTCCTGAGCAACGATCGCAGCTCCCCGGCCAACCCCCCCCAGTTTCTATACTGAGCATGATGTCATATGGTATGGAATAGCCCTTTGGTCAGTTTGGATCAACTCTTCTGGCTGTGCCCCCTCCCAGTTTCTTGTGCGCCTGGCAGAGCATGGGAAGCTGAAAAGTCCTTGACTAGCATAAGCAGTACTCAGCAACAACTAAAACATCAGCATGTTATCAACATTTGTCTCCTACTAAATCCAAAACACAGCACTATGCCTGCTGCTAGGAAGAAAATTAACTCTATCCCAGCCAAAACCAGGACACCTCTCAATATAGGAAAGGAGAATTTTCAATCACTGAGTGCAGTCAGTCTCACTTCTACTGCCACGAGGTAGTAATGCCCCAGACGGTGGGGAAAGTTGATCAGTGTTCTACCACCGAGCGAAAGAAGACTGACAGATGCAACTTTATGTTCAAAGTGCTGTCTCATGCTCTGAAATGAACACTACATATGACAATAATATAGCAATTTGAAACTGCATTCCCAAAGCCAGCATGTCTCAGTGATACAAAAATTCAGGAAAAAAGGCATGCAAATTAGATATTTGTTTTAAATGAATGATCTCTGTAATCGTACATAACTTATTCAAGCAATAAATCTGTATGAACTGAAGCGGCAGGCTGACATTCACATACAATTATGCGTAGTGTTGAGTACCTTATAACTGTGAGTGACATGGTTGATTTCATTTGGGCCATTTGCAGTATAAGATAACAGCCAACATGATTACAGATATGGCTTATGAGCCAGGCCAGTTATCTAACTACTACATTTATAGCTTAAAATAAAATCATATTTTGGAATCTGCTTATCTATACAGCCAAATGTTCTTCCCAGTAAGATGCCAAGGAAAAGATCATAGTGGTATGTGGAAAACTAAGACAGAAGGAATTACAGTACATTTGTATTGCGAACTCATTGACCTTGTTAGATTTTATAAAGATGATGGGTTCCCTCACGAATGTCCTACAGCTTCCCTGGTTATTCTCTGGGCCTCTGATACACACCATATTTAACCATACACAAAACATATTTCCAGATTAAGACCTAAAAATATCCTTTTTAGGACCTGTTTTTCATACTGATCTTAATGGACTTACTATGCCTAAGAAAAATGCCTATGTTCAGCAGACAGCACACTTCCTAAGCCTGGTATTTTAACTAGTGAAAAGTCTATTTTTTTTTTTTTAATACTAATTACAATGGAAAGCTTTATAGTTGAGCCCCAGTACTACGGAGGCAGATAATGAAGTCCCTTGGCCAATTTATGCTGTAGAGGTATGGCAGTCTTCCCATTGCAGTAAGTATGTTTATGGTGATTAATCAAGTAGAAGTCTGAAAAACAGGGATAATTTCGCATTTTCTTCCTTTACTGAATGACAACCTGTAATATTGTCCTGCACGGTCTGCTAATTTTTTAGATTTTCTGAGCCAAAAAAACATCAACAAAGTAAACGTTCAGCTACACAAGTAATCATGCTGATGTTCAAGTCAGATTCCGGTCCACTCTGTGCAACTATGCTATAAAGATCCTCTTAGATCACTGCTCATTATGCAGGTTCCCTCAAGTCTTCTTTAGCCCAAATTTTATGGAGAGGTGGGAATTATGATCCACTCCACCTCACCTTGCAGACTCCAAAGCCATATCTTGATATCTGGCCTTTATATACTATGCCTGATAATAGCTCTGGCACTCTTCTAATTCTAGTTCAGCTATGTAATCAAGAAGGTGCTTCCCCTTACAGACTAGATTGACAGGTGATTGTTGACTAATATCATGTTACCTTTCTTGTATATTTCCCAAATCATGATTCATAATCAAGACAGCACAGGTCAAAAAGTCAATTGCCTATTTCAAATAGGTCTGTGCTGCTGAGAACTGTCATTTCTCAAAGCAGACTCTCAGTCCCAATTACTTATAGTGAAATGATTATATTCTGAAATTCCTGTACCAGGTGGTGACTAATGAAGAGTTCAAACAAGGGTAATGGAAAAGAGCATAGAGTCTTTACAGATAATATCATTCAACTGACTCAGCATAATTCTATTGGTTTTTAACTATTGTAATTCATTGCTGTTCACACCTGTATAATTCAAACAACAATCTGCTCAACTATCATTTGATATTTCTATCAATTCTTATTCACTGTTTCATTTTCAAAAATGAAGCAGATCTTCCTTTACGTAACATGGAAATACAGAGTACTTTAAATTTTGAATTAGTTGTATAATGTTATTGCTAAGCACTTCATTAAAAAACAGAAACAGGTTGGTAAATAGATTACTGCAAAAGGCTGGGCTTAAAGAAATTCGATTTCTAATTTGGCTTTTTGTAATCTTCTTGTATTTATCTAGGAAATTATTTAAACCTCTGCTTTGTTTTCTCTTCTACAGCATTTTGCTATTAATCTCTATTGTGATATTAAGCTCTTATGATAACTAATGGAAGACTATAATCATGCTGTGATAAGTAAACAGGGTACCGTATTCTTAAAAATATAAACCTATACCTTCTATATATAACTCTATACCTTCTATAACATTACACTTACACCAAAGACTATGTAAAGGATTATTTGGTGATTTACCTGGTCTTGAGGAAGGTACTCTTGCTATCTCTAGGGAACAAGGTTTTTTGGTCACTGCTATGTCTATCGAATCACAAAGACTGCTGTCATTTTCTGAAGGAACTGCATCCAGAGGTACAGAGGGTATTGCTTCCAATGCATAACCTCTCTTCTTTGAATAAGATTCCTGAAATGCAAAAATTTAAGTAGGTAAGAGATATTTCTCAGATGACACAGGAAAAGAAACAGGTTCAATAACTCTGGCTAGCAGGGTTTAAAATTCAGCAAATTCAATACCACATTCTGCTGAAATCCAAATTGTAACAGACTGGAAGAATTACTTGCATGCTAGGAGATAATATTTCTTGTTAAATTTTTGTGTAATATAGTTCTTGTTTAGTTACAGAAAAGTCTTTATTCATCAAACTTTCTACTTAGCAAAAGCTCCAACGCAAGTGGTCTTGCCATACCTGCTTTGCTAGGTTCTAATTCAGGGGATGTCTCTTATTCAATTTTTTTGATTATATCTCATGGAAGTGACAAACACATTAACCACTGCAATTCCTTTCTTTTTGGGGATGGTTTTACAGTATGTTTATATTACATATAACAAAGCTAAAGATATGCCATCTACATTTTGACAGCAGAAGCCCAGGTTGTGAATGAAGATGAATTACTGCTCCGTATTTGAGTGAACAGCAAGAATGGTGCAAGGTCCCTTAGCAGTGATACATATAGTGAATTCCCATCATTAGCAAATGTTGAGGGAGGGAAAAAAGGAATTAGTCGGAAGTTTTGCTGGTACACTAAACTGTCCAGTCAAGCAGACTGTCTCTGCTTTACAACACGAATAAGAAGATACCATACAGTTTCACCAGAGTTTCTTGATTTGTGATTTTTTTTTTTTTTTTTTAAATCTCAGCAGAAAGCAATTGCATGGGCAAAGAGGTATTTCCACATCTTTCTTATATTGGACATATGGATGCCTTGGAAAGCCAAGCACCGCACATAAATCAGATATGATATAATAAAATGCAAAGGGCCAGAAAGCACCCTGACAGATATTATCATAGCACTACTTAGAAAACGATTGAAGAATGTGATGAAGAGAACAGGATGCAGAATAACAATTTCTTCAACAAGAAGAACTCACATTGCCTACGGTAAACTATGGCTGTAGCTAACAGTCTCTTTTAGGTAAATGATTTGTACTGTTAGCAGATCACTACACTACCAAAGTTTTTGCAGTTTTTCCTGCTTGTTTCGTCATGGCCTGATTTTTATGACAATTCATACTCCGGTAATAATGCAAGGCCTCTCAAAGGATAGGGTTGAGATGGCAGCAACAGGAGCTCCACTTCAAAATTCTACTTGATGACTTCAGTAGAACCAAATTTTAAAGGACTCCTATGTTAACCCACCACTGAATAAAGAACTTGAAAATGAATACTGGAAACAGTTAACAGGCAAAAAAAAAAAAAAATCATACAAAATAAAATAAACAGAATACGAACAAGCATTTGTAATAATAAAATATAAGAGTATGTACTAGCAAACAATACAAGATTAGTGGTCAGTGTTCAAAAAACATGCCTAAGAGAGGAATGCAATTGTGTCTCTACCTTTTTTACCCTTTCCTCTTTATGTCTAGTCAGAGTATGAGCTCTCTGCATTAGCAATTTTACTGATATATACTAATAGTAACTAGTTTCAGCTAGCGGACTCCAAAGACATAACAAGGAATTGGAAAAGTTTGTAAGTGGGCTTACTGCATCTCCAAATACAACTTTTAAACTTAAGCCATCTAATTCCTTAAGTGAAGTTAACAGAAAATTATTCCTGCAACCCACATCCTGTAAAAAACAACCAAAAAAGTTGTGTTTTTTTTTAAATCCTGCAAATAACACTGGCATAAAATGAAGCATGGGTATTAGGAATAGTACAACTGAAATCAAGAAGTTTACAAATACAGAGTTTTATTACTGGAATAAATGTGCATGAGTTGAAATCTTAGGTTTAAGTTAGAGCAGACTTTAAAACCCTTGTAATTTATAAATAACAGCACTGTTAACTCTGTATTATATTCCTGCCTTTTTATCACAATAAATATAGAAAACATTTCTCCCTAAACTGCCCTGTGTAATGTGGAGACATTTAAGTGGCTGACGTGCAACCACAGGACAAGAGGAGGATTCCTTCCTACCCTGAAAAAACGAAATTTCTACCTTGTCCATTTAAGCCTGCTGTAAAAAGACAGGGGAAAAAAAATTATTTACCAAAGCAATGACTAAAACAGCAGACTTCAATTTAATCCCTGTATATGCAAGTTTCTATATGAGTAAGTCAGAATGCCAAAACCCTAGTAATGGTAAATCTGCCTAGAGAAGCCCATGAAGAAATACTTAAAATTGTCACCAGACACCAAAGTGAAACCCTGTTCAGCTCCTGAATTCAGCTACAGGAAAAAAAAAAAAAAACAACCAAACAAAAATCAAACAAAACACATTAAAAATTGATATACAAAACATAAGAATAGACATAGGATCATACTTTATGTCTATGTCACCCAATATTCTGTCTACAAAGGCAGACAACAGTGCTGTCCTAGAGAACAGTGAGACCAGCACAAGACCAGGACAAGCATGTGGTAGTACTTCTCCTCCCACAACCCTCTGAGGGTCCCTCACTTCATAATCAAAAGGTGCTGACTTTGTTTTGCATGTCCACCAATCAAACTTCCTAAAATTACCTTCTCAAGTTGCCTTTAGAGGACGTTACTTTTTACAGTTTGCATGCACCTCATTTTGTTATTAGCTATCTCACCAAGTTTGACATGCCTAATTCTTGTACTTTAGAAGGCAATGAATGGTTGTTCTTTACTTATCATCTCCTTGTGATTTCACAGACCTCTTATCACACTTTCCTTGACCTCTCCTCTTGGGAATGAGAAATTCTAATCTAATCACCCAGCTGTTCCAGGCTTTTGACCATCCCTGTCATCCTCACCCTCTCAGTCTTCAGTGATATGACAGGGATCAAATTTTCACATGGCATTCAAGATGAGGGCTCACCAAGCATTCATACTGACATAACAATGTTCCCTCTTTTGTACTTTACTCCTTTCCTAATTGCTCTTAACATTCAATTTGATTTTCTGAATGTTATTCAACATTCTATAATTAATATTGCAAGAATATAAATGTCAGAGAAGAATAAATAAAAATGATGGGGTTACTGAGAAAATGGTTGGAATATAAATTACTGACAAGTAAATTCTTCTTAAATCTCTCCCTAATAAAACAAAATGATAATAGCATGCCAAGCAGAACTTAAATTAAGTTAGAGTGAAAAAAGAATTGTTAATACTTTAAAAACTCTGGAATCTGATCAAATGATTAAGTGAAGAGAATAACCCATAATTTAAAAGTGCATATGTAGCAAAAAAAGACAAACTTCTCATTGCTGGAGAAGAGCAATGTAAAGTCTTCTGGTTGCTGCAATGTGTTCTCCATTTTGCAGGTACTGAGCATATTCTAGAAATTTTTAAGCTCTAAACTAATTCAAGTTAGATGTTAGCAGATGACATAAAACTGCCTTCAAGTATCAGGCATCAAGCAATGTGATTCTGTTTTTTTCTAAGATTAAAAGCTCTTCAGCATTCTTCTCAGTAATACCAGTTCTGTTGTCTCACCTCACCCACTGCAATGAGCAGTAACTCTACAGTAATCCTACATGTCCTAGATATTTTCATCTGTATAATAAAACCTTCTAAAGAAATACTCTTCCATTATAGTTTAATAATCTTTAGTCCTGAAATCAAAATAATCTAAGTTTATTTTTTTTAAATTAGAGATTATTCAATCTTGAATTTCTGTAAACTATTCCAAAAAAATGAAGATGACACATGCAACTGACCACTGCTATCAAGTCAGAATTAGTCCTTATTTGAAATTACAACTTCATAAAAGTAATGTGCTGGGCTGCCAGTACATTAAAATAAGTATTTTTGTGGAAAGGATAAAAATACATACACAATAGAATTGAGAGAAAGTAGAGAAGAGTGCGAGTGAGTGAGTCACCAGGAAAGCGTTAGAGAACAGTTGCCTGTACTGATAAAATATAAATTAGATTTTTGCCTTGTAGAAAGAAACAGCAATGTGAGATTGACGTTGCAGAGCACATGCCAGGGACATACCACAGCCCTTACTCAGAGGCCCTCAAGTCAGCTGGGTCTCTTCTGGACATATCTTGATGGTGTAATACCTATCACACGTAATCTGAAACCTAAACAGGACTAGAAAATAGAAGGGGAGGAGTGGCGGGAGGATGTGATTGTTGATCAGTGGGAATGGATTTGCTTCTAAAATATCTATATGGCAATTGCAAATGGTTATATACAAGCATAAAAACAATCTTCCATAACATAAACTACATGATGTTGAGTTAGGCTTTTTTTCCACATTTCTGCCAAGCTTCTAGCTAGTCTTGCTTCTGCCTTCTAGATACTCTTGCATTCCTTATAAGAATCAATCAGAATGATGTATGCTCAAGGACTGAGATATAAGCAGCATATACAAATTTGTGTTTGTATGTCCTAAGAACAAAATGATAGAGGCTCAGTAAGCATCTAATCTGAACTGATATTCTTACAAGAAGATAGAATTTGTATTTAACTGAAAATTTTTCATACTGTCCATTTCCCTTCCTGTAGAAATCAGGTCAGTTGAAGTTTTATTGCTTCCCTGGAACATGGGACAACACATCAGAGTCAGACATGACTGCCAGATGAGCAACAGCAGAAAAACTGGTCTTTAAAGATGTACTGTTACATCTCTTTCATTGCATTCATTACAGTGATAATTCACGTAGGTATGTTGTGTCTCACCAGGCAATTATTAACTTATTTATACCTTATAAATTCTAGATTTATTCACAGTTGTCTTGACCTCCTGGAGTCTAGGCTATTCACAGTTGAAGGCCACACCGTATCCCATTATTTGAAAACTTACTAGCTTTTGCTGAAGTCTCTCTTTTGATATATGACTTCCTTGCCATTAAACACTAACTGTCCTCATAATTTATGTAAAAGACACGTAATAAGAATCACAAAGATTAGAATAAATAGTTATTTTAGCCCTAAAGCACTTTTTTAGAAAGTATGGGGATCAAGAATGCTCCTATGCATATTTATACTCGGAAATATAAGTTAAGGAGACTAGTTTAGAAAGAGAATGATTAGGGGGCAGTTTCAATAGTTTGGGAGCGTCAATTGTCTTAAATTATATCTTCAGATAATTCAGACTTTTAAAGAAAACTTTATGGTTATAATTATTGATTATCTGCAAACATGTAAGAACAAGAAGTGGAAGTAAGATACCCAGGGTTTCCTTTCTTCTGAACAATAAACCTTAAAGGAGAAATATTCTCATAAAGGTAGAAAAGAAGAACACAATAGATCTTTAGAAAATTTCTTTTTCATTTATATAGATAATGAAGAACTGCTAGAAAATTCTGACATACCACTTGAGATCCACCAGGGTATCATATCTTCTCCCCTGGCTTGCTGCATGTCAGAAGACTAGCATGAAGAATCCAAGTGGCTCTTCTTCCATCACAGTGTGATAAATTCTGCCTACTTGTTCTTTAGGAGAGTACTATGATACTTCTATTAATAAAACTTTGGAGAGTTATTGATCCTAAACACACCATCAACCCAAAGCTGATGATTACCATGAGAGTGAGCAATGACTATTGCATTTGTCCCATTTATGTCATAGAATCATAGAATACTTTGGGTTGGAAGGGACCTTTAAAGGTCACCTAGTCCAACCCCCCTGCAATGAGCAGGGACATCTTCAACTAGATCAGGTTACTCAGAGCCCTGTCCAACCCGACCATTTCCAGAGATGGTGCATCTACCACCTCTCTGGACAACCTGTTCCAGTGTTTCACCACCCTCTTTGTAAAAAATTTCATCTGTATATCTAGTTTGAATGCATTTGCATCAAACACACTTCTTGATGCTTGTAAACAGACTGATGTATAACATTGTTGGATTGGGACACTCTACACTGAAATATTCATGATAAGTAACCAAGTGCTGCTGAGAGGAATCAAGAATTCAAGGAATAAAGAAGTCCTGACCAGTGACTGAAGATAATTAGGATAGTTTTTTTTGATATGCAGCAAGGTGGTGGTGGGAATGCCCGAACCTGAAGGGTGTTGTGTGAGTTTGTCACAATAATGTACTGAGCAAAAACAATTGAAAGTATTTCCTATGTCATCATAACCCCAAAACACAGTTAGATAGAGAAATATTTATTTTGACTGCCTCTCCATTGAAAGAAATCAGTAATATTACTATAATTTTATGGCTAGTAAAAACATTTTTATCTATTACTAATAATTTAATCAAAGTAATTTTTATAGTATCGTGTAATTAGAATAATTTTTCATGAGTCAAACTATGATAAATGTTCATTGTTATGACAGCTAGAAACAGTTGAATATGTAATTTGTCATAGAACAGATAATAAGGTTCACTTCATGATATATTGCAGAATCTGGAAAATCCCCAGTAATCTCATTTAAGGGTAATGACACTGGAGAATCTACTCTGGTCTGCACAAAGTATTTACAATAGAGATTTTCAAAAAGGTATTCTCTTTTACCCTCTCACCAAGCATCTGAAACTGTGGGTTTGCTACTGTAGGAATAATACATGTACAAAGTTATCTGAAATAATTCTTTCCCTCCAGCATCTGAAATAGCCTTTCTGATTAAGTTTCAGTAAGCCTTCCACAGAGCTGAGAGAAATGTTCATTTTAAAAAACATGCTAGATTTGTTGCCCTGTAATTTATAATTTAGAAATGTAAAGATAATGTGTAATTTTTCAAAAAACATTCAAAAAAGTTAGATCTGCTTTTTCAAACTTTGTGTTTGAGGAAAAATGAGCATTATTTACATAGCACCCCAAATGTAGGTTTATCCTCTCCTTTTCAAATGCATATTTTCGCATATCTTGTTTAGAATCTAAAATTTCATATGAAAACTCTACAGATGTCAGTCCTTGAAAGCTAAAGGTTCCTACAAAGCTTCACAATACAAAGCTTACTAATGTAGCCTAAACTATAAATGTCTGAAAATATGGGTAAATTGTGAGCATAATGAATGCAGTGTTAACCTCAGCAGCAGAAACATATCACTGTATTTTATGCAGTTTTCATAATTCTATCTGGCAGATATTCAGATTTTCAAATGAAGTCAGATTGTTGTAGTCATGTTACATGCTTTCCCATGCATACAACATTCAGGACATGAAAAAGAGCAGATGCTTCCTCTAATAAATAACTCACCATGACAAAGAACATACTGCAAGTCTACATAATCTGGTTTATGCAAATGCTGATGGTTGTGTGTGGCAATGTAGCATAATACAATAACTGGTTTAATAAATGATTCTTAGTTGAGCTGAACAAAATGCAGTTACAAACTAGAAAGTAATTTCCAGGTTAAATATCCTCCCATTTTTTTCCAGTTTTCATGAACAACATTAAACAAAAAATGATGTCATGTTTGAATATCAAGCTATAGGAAAATGCCTATTTAAAATAAAGGAGATATATATATATAAAAAGATAAAATGAGCTGAAACCTCAGCCCCATGGAAACAGTACTTCTCTTCAAGTTGCTTATGCTCTAATGCCTAGGTTTTAAACACACACACACAAAGCAGTTAGCTCAATACATGGGGGAAATTAAAAAAATCAGGAAGAAAAAATTAAGAAAAATTATGCATTACTAAGTATAACAATAAAACCACTAATTAATCTCGGTCAAAGTATTCAGACATCATTTCATAGACAGAACTTCATATATGAAGGAGGGCCCATACAAACATTTATTTTCAAACAACACTTTCTCCAGTAAGAGATGAAGTAACTCATTGGAAAGTGAGAAGTTTGGGTCAGAAGATGTCTCAGAAGGTGAAGAGGCTCAGAAGAGTGTCACAGTTTCAAGGGTGTCAGCTTCAAAGTTCAAAACACACAGAACAGGAGGAAGGCTCTTCTGGTATCTACTATGGTCAGAAGAAAGAAACTGCTTTCCACTTTCCCAGACACTGATAAATACATTTGTATTTTGTCAGGCTCCAGACTTCATTTGGTAACAGCCCAAAGATTTGAAGGTGGTTATGAAAGGACATTTTACACAATATCAGTTTGTTACATAACCAGACCACTGGAAAAAAAAAAGGAGGGTTTTCTTATTTGTAAGAAAAGCATCGCAACAGTTTTTTAGAAAGAGTGGTAGATCTCTTGACTTACAGGGATACCAATAGTACGTGACTAACAACTGACAGATTTATTTTGAGCATCACAAAAAATTTTTTTAAAGTCACCGTTAAATCACTTTCCCATATGCCAATAAAAGAAATATTTTCCACTTTGGGTTAATATTTTTGAATGTGCCTGAGAGTAGGTGTGAAATATGCACAGAAAGAGTGAATGAGAATTTATAGTTCTGCCTTTGGACCACAAGGCAGTGAACAATTCATACTTCTTTTCCCCAGCTGAAAGACACGTAGGCCTGGTCCAGCTCTTCAACAAGCTTTGTCTCCTACTCTACTAAAACTTCGCAATCTTAGCTTTCCAATAGAAGCAGTGAACATGAAGTGAAAATAATCCCTCATATTATAAGGGCCAAAACCATAGAAAATGTTAGATATTCAGAAACCCTGAAGTGGGGTCAGTATTCACTAGACAGCAAATGCAGAAAAAAAAAATTAACACACTACTCTGTGTTAAGCAGACAGGCTGAAATTTTCTCACATTTTATAACTTCATTCCTATCAATTACTGTGCCAGTAAATGAAAAATATATGGGTTGCTATGGAGGGGAGAGATGAATTGAATACACCCAAGTAGATCTGGAAGCAAAACACGTCATCTGTGTGAATAGTAATTTTCCACTATTAACAGAAAGCAGAAAAGAACCCTAGAACTGCAAACTGACTTGACTGGAGGGCAGACAACACCACTAAAATGAGACATTATGGAAGACATTTTCTTTGAGAAGAAAGCTTTACCACCAAAACATGTTAATTCATTACCTGTTACAAATAATCTGCATTTTTAGAAAATGTTCTGTATCTGCCCATGCATCTTGTTCTGAAGTCATGTAAATACTTTCACAAATTTGCACAATAGAAACCAATTACTTGGTGCCATACACAATAGATTTAATAGAAGCTACAAATAAACATTTGCTATTTCAGGAAAGGGTATCTCCCATGTTTAAAAGTTTTCCAGTTCGATACTGAAGAAATAAAAATTTAGTTACGTTTGGTATAAAAGTTATTATTGCAATAGTGCAAGCCAAGAAACCCCTCCTACACATGGTCCCACAGTAAAACAGAAAGAACAAGAAAATGTTTTTCCAAATATTAAAGTTATTGAAAGTTGTATTATCAAAAATGAACAACTTTGTTGTGAATCATACCTTTATCTGGTACACAACTGAAGAGAAAATGAGATACAAAAATCAACAGAAGAAGAAAATTTTGAAATTGTTCTTTAAAGGTCCTGGGATGCATGCAAGGTTTGTAAAAGTTAGTGCTTTCAAATTAAATAGGACCAAATAACCTTTGTCTACAGTAAGTATGTTATTTCAGCAGTATGAAAACTGAACCTAAAAGACAGAGGGAAAGTAAATTCATTCTGTAAGTTAGAATCAGTATTTAAAAACTGTAAAATAAATTATTCCATTACAACAGGAGAAATGTGCTCAATAATAGTAGACAAATGTTAACACAATGTTGTCCATATCTCTTATGTTCTTAAAGAACTCAGTAATTTTCCATTTCGAATCACAGTTCAGAATCATAATTTTGAATGATACCCTATGAACCCTGCTGTTTCCTGGCCAAAAATGTGCCAAAACCCACTGGCATTCATAACATGGATACTTAGCTTTATGGATATAAAAAGTTCCACCATCCAGTGCTATCTTATCATGCTGCCTGCATACTTTATGAGGACTGACTTGGCCATGTTGAACTCAATTAGCTAAGAGTGAAATATAAGGACATGTGCTGGTTTTGGCTGGGATAGAGCTAATTTTCTTCACAGTAGCTAGTATGGGGCTATGTTTTGGATTTGCTGAAAACAGTGTTGGTAACACAGAGATGTTTTCGTCACTGCTGAGCAGCGCTCACACTGAGTCAAGGCCTTTTCTGCCTCTCACCCCACCCCACCAGCAAGGAGGCTGGCGGTGCACAAGAAGTTGGGAGGGGACACAGCTGGGACAGCTGACCCCAACTGACCAAAGGGATATCCCATACCATATGACATTATGCTCAGCATATAAAGCCGGGGGAAGAAGAAGTAAGGGGGAGACATTCAAAGTGATGGTATTTGTCTTCCCAAGCAACCGTTACATGTGATGGAGCCCTGCTTTCCTGGAGATGGCTGAACACCTGCCTGCCGATGGGAAGTAGTGAATGAATTCCTTGGTTTGCTTTGCTTGTGTGCGCAGCTTTTGCTTTACCTATTAAACTGTCTTTATCTCAAACCATGAGTTTTCTCACTTTTACCCTTCCAATTCTCTCCCCCATCCCAGGGAGTGAGTGAACGGCTGTGTGGCGCTTAGTTGCCAGCTGGGGTTAAACCATGACAGGACAATACATCAGCATAGTTACCTAACTCATTGCTCATCACTGAAGGAGAAACATTCAGATAATAAACATGCTACTTCCTTATGACTCTTTAAATAAGGAATCCCACTGTTTTATGTCAAAGCTCTACTGCATTAATTGTTACTATAATGATTTCTATGGTATGATAATCTACTTATTTATTACAAACACTCAGCCTTAGTTATGCCATACTGGAAACTGAGAATGCAAGGATTATATAAAATGAAGTGAATAAGGATTATAAGGGAACCAACATCACAATTTCAATGAAATTTGAACTTAGAAAACTTTCTATAGGTTCACTGCAAGATTCCAGTTTCAGAGCACCTACCACAGAATCGTATGTCTATTTGGCCAGAATTCAGGAATCTTGCCCCAGATTTGCAGTCACACTAGCTGTATGTAATACTTTTACTACAGATATTCTCTATTAATGCTGTGTGAGCTTCCTTCATATGCGAACAAACTACTATGTCAGTGTTTGACACAAACAAGATGGTAAAATGTACACAAAACTCTTTGCCTACTGGTTCTATTGCTCTAGGTTCTGATTCAACTCATTTATTATATTTCAACAAATGAGTAACTCAACTTCAAAATAACAATGTAAATGCTTAAAGTTAACATACACTCAAGCAATTTGCAAACTCAAGATCCTTTCATAATTTCACGACGACGAAACAGAGTTGGTCAAAGAAATCTGCTACTCAGAAAGCCTGCGTGTCATGTGGAACCACCTAAAGCTGGACAACAGGAAACACTTGGCAATGGATCTTTCTGGGTCAAAACTGAGATTCTAGCCACTTACAATCCAAACTGTGGAGTGTCTGCAGTTGTTCTTTGGTCATACAGTCCTGTTGAGAAATAATTGTCCTCAGGAGAAAGATGTTAAGATAGCTAACCTTAAGAGGCAGTTCAAAAATTGTTTATGTACTTTACAATAGAACATTATTACATTCAAAAGAAACAAACAAACAAAAAAGATGTATTCAATCTGTCCACTTTGGAAGCAGGCAGAAAGGTGTGAAGGAAGGCCTTCTGATTTGTTAGCTGTGTACCCTCTGTAAGTGCCCTGGTGTTTAATTTGCACACAAATTCAGCTCAAAAGCTAGGTATGTAGTCAAACACATCTCTCTACTTCATGTTTCACACTGGCTGGCTTCCAGTGGCTTCCTGTTCAACATAAAAGAGCAATCAATTGAACATCTTCAGAGATGTCCATGCTCTCTCATTGACACAGGGAGCACAAGCACCCAGATGGGTTTCTCAATGGACTTTCTGCTGTCAGTATTTATTCATCACAATGCAAAACCAGTAACTCTATAAAACCAATCTGAATAAGTCAGAATTAAGGCACCTGTCCACATACAAATGGATTACAACAAATGGACATCAAAAAGCTTCATGTGTATATAGAACTTAAGTATCTGCTGAACAAGGGTGATTAGGGAGGAAGCTAGTGGGTTGTAAGTACTTAGACAATTAGGTAGGCTAAAACACTGTCTGAGAGTTATGGACTCAATTTTCCTAAATTCAAAATTAGGTAGAATTAAATGGGACTTAACATCACCTAAAGATTCTATTTTCTCCCTTCTTTTTCACAGTATAAAATGCTGTGAGTCAAAAACTGGGATGCTATAAAATTATAGAACCTTAAAAAATAGTCAACTTGATACTGTCAATTTATTTATTTATGTCAATGTCTTCACACTTACATCCTTTATGTTGAAAAACTGCAGAATGCCTGGTAGACTGTTCTGGTTATACAGAACATGTTTTTTTAAAAAGCCATCTCCCTCTTTTTCCAAATTAACATGACTATTTCCTATATTAGTAGTAGTATTACTGTTATTTCTGTTTATTATAGTAAGATTTTATGGATTAGGACTGCTTATTGCTTCTGGAAAGCAAATAGAGCATTTGCATTCTACAGCAATACAAATGATTAACACCATTATAGATAGAAAAACAAACCACGACATTCCTCATTTCCTAGCTGAATTGCCTTTCTGAGAGGCCTTAAAGTTAAAAGGCTTATTTGACTAGAATTGGCAGATCACATTTTATATCAATAAACAAACCCAAAATACCTTATCCTGAAGATATGCAACAATGTAGTCTTACATATTTCCCTTTGATACCGCAAATATGGACTCTCCTAAACTTCAGTTTCAATTTATTTGACTTCCAGTTCATGAGTTCACCTTAATTATGAATTATTAATAGTGAAAAAATCAGAACAATCAGTTTCAGATTTTAAGAAACTCTGAGCCTTAGACTGCGTTTGGAATTTTGTGAACATGTCTCCTGATAAAGTTCTGTATGTATGGAAGACCAAACGGGATTAAGCACATTAATGCTTATGCTTAAATAAGCTTAAGTAATTTGTTGAATCAGGCTTTATCTCATTTTCAGACTCAGTATAATGGGTACTGGTAATAAAAGTTTTCAGTGAAATACAGCAGCCAGACATGACATTAAAACCAAGGCACACAATTTCTTTTGTACAGCAAGAGAGGATTCACAGTTACAGACTACAAAGTTGTTCTTTTTAAATGCTCAGTTGTCAGTCAGGTCTTTTGTTCAGAAAGAAATCAGGTTCTATCAATGTTACAGACTTCTCCAGGGACTTACTCTATGAAGCCATGAATTTCCCTGATACTAAAAACTGAAGTAAAAAAAAAAAAATCCACACCCAAAAAAAACCCCAACCCTCACAATTTCCAGTATTAGTTTAACAGTGGTTCTCAAATATATTTGTACCACCATCAAAGAAAAAAAAAAACCCAAACCCAAACCAGAAAAAATGTTGCTAGGCTCAGAAAAAGTCCCAAAATGTCAAGTGCCTTTAAACAGCCCTTCACAGAACTGCAACCTTACCACAGCATGACTTAATGGCTAATCCATGCAGTAAATCCATGCAGTAATCACAGTGCCCAGATATCACCACCCAACTGATCTCTTAATACCAGATACCTCAAATACCAGCCTTTCCATCTATAAACTCTTTTCCTCCTGTTACTATCATAGAAACAACAAATACAAAGTATCTCTGATGGCTTTTTTCCCCCACAAAATGTAATACTGAACAGTAAACCAAATTTGGTCAGACTAACCAGGAACTTCTACATAAGTTTTCAAGTTTCAACATACCGCTTTAATATTTCTCTTATGAAGCAGCTGAAGTTCAAACATGAAGTTTTTAATACAAAGTTGAACTTTCATGTACAAAACCATTTGCTATGCATTATTGCTATCCATTCGCTAACCATTTCAAATTGATTTTTTTTCCCCATTTTCCCATAATTTGTCAGGCAGTACTGAAAGCAAAAATATTGTGAAAATGTGTCTTCTGGCTACCACTAAATTGCAAGCCACAAAATAACAAAATGTAACATACTTACACTATTTAAGGTCTTCCCAGTTGATCACTGTGCCATATTTCAGTTAGGAATGTGACAGTATTCAATTCAACATTAGTTTCTACAGGAATTTCAATATGTTTAATTAAAGTCCATCTTGAAAAACAGTATGGTCATCAATACTTCAGATTATTTCTGACATATATCAACAATTCCAGTATTGTTTGACACCTCTCCTCTTTCTCTATCTCATCCCATTTAATTTTCCTGTTTCATGATCACACCAAGAGACAACACAGACCAGTGGTAGCCAGATTTACAGAGTGCTGGACAGGGATAGCCACACTTCCACAAATAGTAAATTACAAAATGAAGAAAATGGAGTCAGTCCTAAAATTTTAAAGAAATTAGCTCATCTGAGGTCACATATCTAGAATTTTACAGAGAATTATAGAATGTAGACGTTTATATATGATTATATGAAAGAGATGTCTGGAAGTCATCCCATCCAAACTTTGAGTCAAAGCAGAGCTATCTTAACCATTAGGTTGCTCTGGGCCTTCTCCAGTCAATTCTGAAAATTCCCAAGGATAAATAGATCACAACATTTTGGTTACATTACATACCTGTGTAGTGGTGTCTAGATTGTACAACTAGCACAGTAAAAATGCATTTGCTACAAGACATCTGAAGTCATGGGCAACTGGAAGTTTACACTGGAAATTAAGAAGCTGCATACCATATACAAGAACAAACCACTCAGCTTCATTCCTTAAAACACAATCAGAAAATGTAGCATAGCACTAAAATAAGCCACATTTTTTTTCAATATACTATTTCCCATCACTGTTCAGCAGGGTATAATCATCACCCGCTGATCCTTTCTAGGCAGAATACATAGTGCACTTTTCAGTAGCTGCTTCACTGTGTAGGTGGTGTGTTCCTGAAATTACCAATAAAACTTCAGCTTACTGCAGAAGAGACAACATTGCAAATCAAGAGTTTAACAGAAAAAAATTTTTATGGGTAATATAGCTCTCTGTGTCAACCCCATTTAAGTAAACTCAGCATTTAATCTACTGAATTAAGAGAAAAAAATAATTTCATATTAAAAAATAATCTTCATATTTTTCACTGAAGGTTAGAAACTATAGGAAAATATTATCAATAACATAACAATCTTAATCTGGCTATTCATGTTCCAGGTATACTGTATGCCAGCTAACAGCGGTCCTCCCTGAAAAAAATTCTGTCTCTACAATGTCTATATCATCACCTATCAAATTAGTACATCACTAAACAAGATAATAGCTTTCCTCCCCTGTAACATATAAAGTAGATGATGCCACAAGGCTTTCTATTTCTAATTCTGGTGAACTTCAACACCAATATAGCCAAATCTGTTTCTTTACCAGTCTAATTTGAAATGTAGTTCCGCTGAATGTTCTGAGAGGTAGTTATTAGTGAAGTAAAAGACAACACCATTTCTTGGGTCCAAGTGGTTAAAATACTGTAGCCAACAGTGTTTGGTTAAGAATATGCTCTCTGTTTTTCTCTGTTTTTATTAAAGAGCAAAGAAGAAATACTCCCTTTTTTATACTCCCTCCTCTGCACCTCAGCAGTTCAAAAAGTTACTAAAACACTTGCACTGAGCTTAAAATCTAAGAAAATTTTTAGAGGCAACAGAAAATACAGTACAGAGGTGGTTTTTTTTAGGAATAGACTTGATCTCTGTGTGAAAACTGAGCTAGCTCCTTATTTAATTTCCTCACTCATCTCTCATGCATCCAGAACTGTCTTTGCAATTGTAAACATAATTGCAACATAATAATTTTTGATATCAGTCTTTCTATAGAATAACCTTAATCTGCTTCTGCAATACAAACACAATACAAAATTCCTTCCCATTAAAAATCACTTTTTAAATTTATATAAAAAGAAGTACAGACAGACATGATGATATGCTGGAAGTTGGACATGAAATGAAATACATAGCCCTATTAACTGATGCATCAGACTCCAAACTCTAAATATTCCTATCACAGCCTATACTGATAAAGCAACAATATTATATACAGTTTATCTCCTAAAAATGTAGTCAGGAATCCACTTTCTCTTCCCTCCCTCTAAGCAAAAGACTTTTTTTTTAAAATTTCTCTTCCACAGGAGAACCTGTGACAAAGTTGCTAGAGTTCCTACCTCTAGGAATCCTGGAGTTGTGTAAGCAGAATATAGATCAGTCTTAAAAGTAAATGTGAAGGTCTCCCAGAAGTTCATTGCCTCTAAAAAGATGAAAATCTGACATTAAGCTAGAAACATAATGCTTCTTTAAATATTTAAGTAAACTTTCCATATCTGTCTATATTTTTTGTAAATAGCCATGCTTCCTGGCAACGGCCAACATGAAGATTTATACTGATGGCTTTTAAATCGAAGTTCAGTTTTTCCATAGCAACTCCACTGTTCTCTTTACAGATATTACTTTCGTTTTGTAATAGTTATACAAATGTGATGTTCCTGGTTGGTTGTCATGTCAAACATAGGGAATAACTGTCAGGATTTTTAAGTTACACATTCAACACTTAATTCAAGAGACAGTGCAGTTAAGCTGATCCATAAACTTCCTGAATGGGACATAGCTAAACCTACCTTATCTCACAATTACTTTATATCACAATTAGGAAAATATGCTGGCATGTCTGTCAGGGTTAAGGTGTGCAGACTGCTTGCTTTAAACTGATAATATTGCTATGATCACACAGGACTGTGCACTACCCATCTCTCTGACATTGCAGACAGCCCTGTATTTATCTCTGTACATCAGGTTGCTTGCCCCTTAGCAGAGAAATATTCAAAGCACACTACCTGTGAAAAAGAAAATGGAATCAAAACTACAGAGTTTCATACATTTGGAGTATGCTGCCTTATTCCAAAGAAAATGTGAGTATGTATGTACGTTGATAAACTTTGTAAAATAAATATATTAGGATCTGAATAGTAGATTAACCTACACTGCAGAATAGAAGATTAAGACAAAGAAACAATTCCATTACTGCCACACAAGACTGTTCTACACTTACTTACCATATTCCTTACCTCTTCCTTACCTTGTACCCCTTGACCAATCGATAAAGCAAACAAATGCCCTTGCCAAACCGGTCTTCATTCAAACTGTTTCCTACTACTATACCAAAAAGTATGTTTGGGCAAACTAGGAGAGAGAGGAGCTATCCATTGTTTGATCTTATAAGTTTCTGTCATAAGGAGACTTTATGGGAAAAATGGCTGAAATATTCCAGTACCTTCACTCCTAGACCTGAGCCGCTTAATGCCTATTTCACATTTAAATATAATGAGAATGCAGAAGTTAAGGTTCTGTCTTCTCCAGATGGCAGGAGTGAGAGACAGGAGTAGACTAACATGCACAGCACTCTTCATAGTTCAGGCCCTACTGTTACCAGTATTGTCCCTGTACTTTGGTACCGCATAGCTAGACCATTATAAGACATGCAAACATCGGTTTTCACAAATCCTATCTGTTCTTGCAGCACTGGGAATCCTCCGGAAAGGATCTGGTGGTGGAATACTCTGTCTATACAAATGCCAGCCAAGACATGCAGCTATATATGCAGAGGAAATATGTTCACACACATATATGGAGAAACCATATATGAAGTGTATGCAAAGCAATCTAGCACATCAGTAAGTGTTCCTTCTTGGTCTTATTCTTTTTTTCAGGAATAACAGGTCAAATAGCGAACACATTTCAATTCAGCTCCCAGTTTATGTATTTCATTGCTTTTATCAGTATCTGTCATAGTGCTGAGTGCAGCAATAGGTCTTACTGTCCCTGAACAGCCTCACCTGGGGCCCCTACCCACACTCGTGCCCACGGGCCCAGCAGCCCCATTTCAGCTCAGCCCTGGGCCCTCAGTTCCTGCCTAAGACAAGCTGCAGGAGTGCCCATTACTAACTCTGCCACATCCTGTGCCCATGCCTGGCCAAAGACCTCAATGACCTGGACCCTGACTTGCAGACTGGACTTCCCAGCTTCACTTCAGACCTGCCTCATCACCGTGGACATCCTGGTGATCTGCTCTTGGTTCCTGATTAACCTCACCAGGCCTGATCCTGACCCCAACATGTGGACTGACTTCTGGCT
Organism: Pelecanus crispus; assembly: GCF_030463565.1. NCBI lineage: Eukaryota > Metazoa > Chordata > Aves > Pelecaniformes > Pelecanidae > Pelecanus > Pelecanus crispus. The sequence goes on from NC_134643.1 coordinate 54,306,371, forward strand.
TGACATTGGACCTGCCTCAGCATCATGAACTTGCCTGACGCGCTGTGCTCAGGGCTGCCCCCAGCTGCCCCCCTGCCTGCCCTGCTCCCTCACCGGGGTGGTGGGACAAGCCCTAGCTGGCGAGGACGTGCCCTGACACCCCAGGGAGCCCCTGTGGCTCCTGATGCCTTCGCCCCCAGAGAATCATCAGCCCTGAGTACACCCTGACAATATCCACATACTAAACCTTTTCCTTTGAATAAAGCAGCGTATTCCAAACGTGAAACTCTGTAGTTTTCATTCCACCCTGTCTTTTGACCAGTGTGCACTGAATGTTTCTCTATCAAAGGGCAGAACCTGGTATAGCTCATCTACATACATACAAGAAAACACAGGCTTTGCTTGTGCTAAGGCAGTTTGGGATCAGGTTTTTTTATCTCAGCATGCCTCAAAGTTCTCTTAAGGACTTTTGTCTCAATGTTAGTTTGCATTAAAACAAGGTAGACCAAAACACCCCTGAACTTTTGTGAACTATCTAGATAGAAATATACTAGCTAGACAGAAGCACACTGCCTTCTCTGGGAATTTGTGATCTTCCTGTCCCTAGAAAATACATCACGTCCCTACTACATGAGGCTTCTTCTGGAATACAGTGGAAATAGCTAGCTGTCTTTTGGGGGGTTGTTTTGGTTTTATTTTTAATCTAAGCTGGTAGAAGTGCCTGTCTTGCAAAAAATGATACAGAAATTAGAGCACTCACAGGAAATATGACCAAGTTTAAGTTTTTTTCTGTTCTAGAGATCCACATCCAGAGCCCCTATTACTAGATTATAGGATTTTCTGATACAGAGGTATTTTCAAAATGTTTACTATGCTGAAAAACAGTTTGATACAAGTTGAAATTTGACCAGATTAAAAAGCAGCACCCAAAAATGACCATAACTCTGTAGTCTTCTGCTCATGGCACTCCACATAAACTGTCAGAAACATATACAAACATAGAGCAGTGACTAGAATTCAAACTCCTTTTACCAAAAATATAAAGGGTTGAATCCTTACTCAACCTAAATTTGCTGTTCTTGTCTTTGTGAGGACAGAAACTTAACTCTGTTCACTGACTAACCAAAGGCAATGTGGAATAGCAAAGTGTCTGAACCAAAACAAGAGAACAATGACAGATAGACTGGCATGGAGAAGATACGCATTGGAAAGGAGCAGATTGGGATGAGAAGCTTGGTGAAACTCAGACTGGGAAAAAAAATCAGTTGAAGGTTGGACTTCAGAGGAGTCAGTCTCCCACTACAACCACAGGAGTTACACAGGTTGAAAAATATGATATGTACAGTGGCACATGTACTCAATAACTGAAAGTCTGACTGCTAGCGAGGCTGTAGCTGTGTATCTATAGTTATATTGCAGCTATCACTACAAACTGCAGACAATGTGGTGGTACAGTCTTACAATCTGACTCTGTGGCTAGCAGTCTCAGAAGGTTTGTAGTCAAGGTCAGTCACTGTGCTGAAGCCCCTGTTCCTACATCTTCACTGCTATCATTATCTGTACTGTGATTCCTTCAAGAAGAGCATAAACAAAGCTGTAGTGTCAACCCAATTATCTGCAGAACTCTGTCCTGGCAGCCTGTGTTTCTTTGGAAATCCTCATAACTGTAACTATCCATATACATATGAAGTTGATTATGCTATTTCTACCTCTAAACTTTCCCATTCTACATTTAGCTGAATTATTAGTCTCTTGACTAATTCCTCACTTAAGATGGTCAATAATAATGACACTACAATGCTTCCAGCTTTTTTATCATTAGCAGACATTGCTCAAAAGTATTTTTAAGGATCATACCTCAGTTTTCTTTCCAGTACTTACAGCATAGCGAGATCTTTCCGGATAAATGTTATACTTTGTCACATAATTCCTATTTTTGTGGCTACTCTGAGAGAAAACTATATACGAAAATAATATTCTTTTATTCCAGCTCTTGGACAGGAAGAATGTTCATTAGTATCATATTTTTACGATGGCCAGAAATGCAATTATTAAAGCATTAAAAATCTTGGCAGTTACTGTAAGAAGATTTTACAAGAACTGGAGATCCATGGAAGAGGGTCTAGTACTATCATACCATCAAAGCTTTGTCTCATTTTAACAGACACATCATTGCAGAATAAAAAAAAAAAAAAAAAGTTAAAAATCTGTAAAATACCGTTATTCAGCTATACAGGTGGAAAAAAGGTTTTTTCTTTTGTACTGACTGACAGCCAGAAAATACAGAATCTGGAATTTCCTAAGAAAGGCTTTTTCAGATATAAAATACTCATTTGTGGAAGTCAACATTTTTCACAAAAATGTGCATCAGTTTTACCAAGGATGGAATTTCTGCCCAAAAAGAAAGATTAATTTCAGAAAAAAGCAATAGCTCCACATTAACCATAAATCATAACCTACAAATGGAATTCACTCTCTGCTAAAATAAGAAAATGTATTTAAATTTCAGTCTCCCAAAATCCACCTGGGTATCCTTGCTCTCTGGCTTGCTTTTTTTTTTTTTTTTTTTATTTTGGGTGTGGATGAAGCTGGTTCCATTCTGATGTAAAATTGGGCACTTTCTAAAACCCTGAAATTTTTACAAGACACGAAGATTTTCCATCAAGCTCTCCCAGGACTTCACCAATTGTGAGACTGTAAAAGACAGTTGCTTATTCTGAGAATACCTGTATTAAAACCTGTTAGGTTTTAAATGATATCTGCAGAACAATTTACACAGAACTTTCTCTAACAGCCCTTTCTAAAATGACACTTCCCCGCACAGTACAGACAAGTGACATACTGCATGTCAGAAGTACCTCCAGCCAAGCTTTTTTCCATAACTGCAATAAAGAAATCAAGTTTGTCAAGGAGATAACTGCTCTTTTCTTCAGCATATTGAAAACTGTTAGCTCATTAGGTCACAGATGGACACTGTCATAATCTCACCTAAAATTTACTTTCATTTTACCATTGTACCTCTGACTGTGTACATAAACCAAGAATCAGTCTTTATGTTTGTTCTCCTTTGATGTGTAAACACAGTATAGTTATGGAACTCTAAATCTATTTTTCACTAGAAGACAACTGGAAAAATGAACGTGTCATTTGTGTTCAAGAGTAATTAATTGACCCTTTTCCCTATTTTGGGATCTTTAGTAGAGTATGGCTTTTAAGACTTGTCACGTACCCTTATCTCATTGTTTCTTCATGAAGACGACTGCACTTTCTGATATGTTAGTGGACTGACATGAGCATCAGAAACACATTTTTGTACTTTTACCTAAAACATGCTGTTGCAGATTATATCTATGATAATTTGTTAGACCAATTCAAGGTATTGGTCTTAATCTAAAAATTGAAATAAATAATTTGTGTTTTCAACCACTTAGAACAAGATGTTCTCTGCTGCATTCTAAAGTAAATGCGAAAGATTCAACAGATTAGCTAACAGCTTGAAAGACTGCATACAGTGATGGCAACACTTCATAAACTGAATTCACCGGTTTGTAATTTGGAGAGTTTTCATTAAACTTCTTTCCTTTCTTCCATAAAAAGAAAAACAACAAAACCCCCATACTATCTCTGTCTTCAGTTTTTATGGAGAGAAACAATCTAGAAAGGTGATCTGCCATTTCATGAATGAACACAGAGTAAGTATATTCTTTTTTGTACCCATAATTAAAAATCTTATTAGTTCTTGGAGCAAGAAAAATAAGATATTGTACGGTTGAGTCTAAAAGTTAAGTACAATGAATAAAACTAACTCAGGAGTCACTATCTTAAAACTTACATCGTTCTTGAAATGAATATCTCTGTATAAAAAAAAGATACCAACTGACAAAGCTAACTTTATTCTATTTTTCAAATGCATTCCTCAATTTTATAAACACACTTTACCTATACCTTACGTTAAAAAGAAACAAGGAAAACAAAAATATTTTTTAAAATTAGGAAATCACTCCAAAATAGCACGTATGTTCATCACAGGAAAGTTTAACAATAAATTAAACCATAGGTGATACATATTTAAATGAGAAAAGTTCCATTTAAGAAATATTTTTTGAAACAAATTCTTAAAAATGAGGAATTAGTAACTACAGCACTCCTATTGTAACTCAGGATAATTCTGACAGCTCTGCACCTTGCCAAATGTCTAAAATGATAGATAGTATGAAGTAGAAAACAGCTACTGAAAGCGGAAAGGAATATAAGAGCTCCTTATAAAAAGATAGGGCAGTGTTCATTGTTATTCAAGCACATTAGTTGCCATATCCTGTTTCCATTGACTGCAGTGGAAGCTTTAGAATTGACTTCAAACAGGTGCAAGTCCCATGAGACTAAAGGGAATAAAACGTACAGTCATGGTATGAAAGCAACAGTGTATAAAGTGTGGTGAGACAGGATATGTAATTCCAATCTGGTACACAAGAATCTGACAAAGCTATTTAAATGCAGTGCCAAGTAAGGATGCAACTGAAAACCCAGACATTTCTAAACAGAAATTTGGCAGGCCTCCATTCAATGCTACAAGAAAAGCGCAGGAAAAATGTTACAGAAATGAGAGTGCTAAACTATAGTGGGGAGGAGAGAACAAGGGAGACCCAGAAGCAGCAATAAGCATCATCCTGTTCCGTAGCAATACAATATCACTTGTTCAGGACACAGCTGTTGGCATGCCTTGGTGGATACTGCAGACTGGTCTGCTCTGAGAATTGTTGGGACTTAGACCCAAGTATATTACACATTTTTATTTATTCTCCTTGGTATTATCATGAGCATTTGAAAATGTTTGGGGACTTTTTTTTTTTAACTTACATAATCTTCAAAGAGAAGTCTTAGGCTATATTCTTACATCAGTTGAGTTATGCATGATGTCCTTAATTAATTCTATAAAAAAAGTAGCCAAGATGTCATCATATTAATTAGAAGCTGGTCAAAAATAGAGCACTTATCCCAAAGGAAACTATGTGACTTCAAAATTTCTTTCCAGATTGAATCAGAAGAGAAAGCTATGCAACATAAAAACTGTCTGTCTAAAACAAGGGTAATAAACATCACACAGTCTCAACATTAAACTCATCTGGATGAGTATTACAGCAGGATGACGGAACCTTGACATTTAATTTTAAAACTGGATTTTGAGGTTACAATGAAAACTGAAGATAACAATTATGAAAGGAATAAGGCAAGACTAGAAATTACTGTAAGAGATTAACCAGCTCTTTTATAGTTGGTGTTTTATGATGACAAGGTAAACATATACCTGTGCAAGCATAGGAAATCCGAGGTTCCTGCATCCATTACAAGGTGTCAATGCCTCCCATAAACCTGAAGGACCACAAGTATTTTCACCAGCATCATCATCTTCCTCCTCTCTTGGTGATAAACAAGTTGAAGGCGGCCTCTGTGCATAAAGAAACAGTACTTTCAAATTAAACACAGTGATACGTTGTTAAGAAACATTTTACTTAATGAAAAGAACTTAAAAGATTCCCATTTATAAAGTCCAAAAGATAAACTGCTATTTTAATACAAAGTAACTACTCAACTGTCAATCTGCTGTATGAAAATCACATTTTCTAAGGAAGGTGCATATTGACCTATCTGCAATTATACTTTAAATATGAGTGATCATAATATCATACATTAAAAATACTTATTTTCTTCATTATCAAGTAATTGGCAATTTCTACTTCATTTTACTTTAAAATTTGCTTTAACATCATTAAGTTTAGGATATCCCACAGAGAACAAAGCCTAATATATTAAAAAAAAAATACTATCCCCAAGAAGGAAATAATATAAACTAAGGGGATCTTGCCTCAATAGTCATCTGTTGTGTTCAGAAAAGTACAGCTGTATTACATTCACCTCGATCAGTCCAAGGGTTTTGCATAAAAAAGATAAATTCAATCAAAATACGAGGTTTCAATTCTTATTTTATATTTACCAATAATGAACGTGTTAGCTTATTTTGTAGGCAAAAATTTTATTTAAAAATTACCTGTCTTATTTTGTTTTACCAGCTAGAAGGGACGAAAGTTATGGTGAAAAAGTCATTCAGTTGTGACCATTAAGGCTTCCATATTGGTCTCAGTGATAAGGGAATAATGCTGATTTTTGCTTAAACCAGTATCCTAATTTTTTATGACAGCCAGAAACAGGAAGAGTGGACAGTTCCCATTTATTTATGCTATTTTGCTACACAGAATAGTCCACCCCAACTGAATGAATTGCAGTGGCAACTTTTATTGATTTCAGGAGAAGGAGGAAAGTTAAGCTAGTAATGAATGCTTTTTAAAATCTCATGTTAAAAAAAAATTATGACAACAACAACAAAAAGTAAGTTTTACTCACATCTTAATTCTTTGCCCATGTTTAAACTGGAATATGTAATAGCTGTTCTAGCCTGCTTGACATTTGTTTGTGCAGCCTACCTGATATTCAGATACTAAATGCTGTCTTTAGGAATGTTTGTTTATCTTAAACAATCTTTCAGAAGTGGCTGGATTTTTGCCTGACCAATATAACACTGTTTGAGACAATGGCTGACAACATCTATTAATCTGGTGGTAACATTAGCTCTAAAGCACTGCTTTGAGGCCCATATAGAAATAAATTTTAAAAAAAAACCCACACACTTAACTGCAGATTGTTTTAGCCAACAGAATAATGAAACGTGTGGAGTCTGCTGCAAGAAAGGGAATGCAGAGGTGAAGGAAAGGTAGGAGGGGAAAGAAGTGGAGAAACAGCAGCGGTTCTGAAGATGAACACAAGCTGATGGAAACTGTAAGAGAAGCAAAGGCACTGCACACAGGTAGTAACTCAAATTGTATAACATCTGAGGATCACTTAACCTTTGACTCTTGTGCTAACTTCTTACACACAGATGCAGTTGGTATACCATTAATTTAAGCAGAAAAAAAAAATATTTCTCAATTCTATTTCAGCTCGCTCACCAAAGATGAGAAACACAATATATCCATCGCTACTAGTCTGATTGCCCTCAGTCAGAAAATGGTTGTTCCCTTGTTGCAGACTTCATGAATCTAGCCATATCTTCTAAAGTTAGGTGGATTTATTTACTTTTTTATTTTAAAAGTCAATTTCTAAAACATTCTTAGCATGTTATTTCATGAGGTTATTTTGACAGTCAAGTGGTACCACAGAATGTGTTGCCATAGCAACCAATATTCTTACACTGATTATTAAAAGGATTGGGTTAACTCTGCATAGTGTGGGTCGTGAAGGACTATTATTGCTACCCTGTTGCATAGACAAAGTGAGCAGACTACAGGTCTTTCCCTGCTATTTATGATGCCATCTTCCATGGTGGTTGCCCTACGTTTATATTTTAAACCTCAGAATTGTTGTACCAGAGAATAAAGTGCTTCTTGCCCCCTGGAGCAAAAAGCAAAGAACTGCAGCAGTGCTAGGTACAGGAAAGCAGGTAACGCACATTAGCTGTGACCTTACAAGCCAATGTAAGTGAATGAAGACAAAAGTCACAAAAAAAAGTATAGTCAATGCACCTTCTAAAGGTAAAAAATACATACATGTAATATCAGAGAGAATTTTTTTACACAACTAAAGGAAGATGAATAATGAAATTCAATACCTTTGAATCATTCAAGGGAGAACATGTCAGTATTTAACCATTACAGGAACAGAGTAGAAAAAAACCATAGCAAAAATATTATTCAACAATAGAAAAAATTAAACAAGCAGAATGGAAGAGTGTTGTATTATTTCCATTAGATTTATTTTATATAAATAGTCTAAGATAGAGTGGGGATCACACAAATTTAAATTAACGTCGATATGAATGAGAAGTGGGGAATATTATATAGACAGATCTCCTGATCATTCAGAAAAAGACCAGTTGATGTCAGAGTTCATTAGACACACTACTGGAATAAATTGACTAGTACTCTTACACAACTAGACAACCCAGGTATGAATTACACGATACAGGCTAATTTATAGACTACTGCAGAGTAGGGTTGGCTCTTTTTATACTTAATGACTGATTTCTCTCTTCTTGCCCAGATTTCTGCTACTCATAATGCACTAAAAAGGAAGCATTAAGAGAAATGTATGTGAAGGGTCAAGAAACAGTTATCGCTATCACCTTTCTCACCCATCCCTGCTGCCAGAAGCCCAGTTCTTCCCAGCCAACAGGTGCAAAGGGCTAAGTGGGAGTTGCTGCAGGGAGACAGTTGCATTTGCAAAGAGGAGTGAAGGAGTCAACAGTTGCATGAGAGAAAGGGGAGTCAGAAGTCCCCCAAATGGGGTAGACCGGCTTTGCATACCCTGGGGAGAGGGATGCACCTGGAGGAGACAGATGAGATACAGAAAGATGAACAATCAATCCACAGACCTTAGCCTGTCACAGAAGCCCATAAAACTCCCAACCCAGACCACCCAGTTTCCTGCTATTCTCTCCCAGCCTTCATCGCTTTCCCAGAACTCCCTCATTTTTCTGTTCTGCTGTATAATTTAATTTTGCCTCCTCAGAGATCCTTTGGACATGAAAATCTAATTCTGTGTGTGCTGCTGGAAAGCCTTGAAATAGCCCTATGGGGAGAGTTTTAGTGAAACCAAAGTTATTTATGCCCATTTCTCAGGGAAAAAGAAATAAATAAATAGAGAGGAAGAGATTTCTGTCACCTAAAGAAAAACAGACAAAACTGAGAACCTTTTATTCATGCCTGTTTTGACTCCAAAAAGTAAATGTAGTTAGAAAATGCCACGTAGATCATAGTTGCTGAATTAATTGGATTTGACATTATGAAATGGTGAAGTCAACATAAACTATAATATTAAGCTTCAAAAAGGCCAACTCTGCCTAAGCTAGAAGAGACATGAGTATAAGCATCATATATCTTCAAACCAAACAGACAAAAAACCTTAAAAGATATTAGATATAATATATAAAAAGGAAAAATTGGTAGGGAAACCACAAGACATTGATACAGAATAAAAGTTCTGGTTTTTACTGGAACACTGAATTAAGTATTAAAAATTGCTTATAGCAGTAAGAGACTAACAATATAGTTTCTCTGTACATAAAAAGAAGAGAATAATAATATAGCAGTAAGGGAGTAGTAAGATCTAGCATAAGGACATTGGACCATTACAATTAGTGGCAAGTTTTCCTCAGACTCTACTGGGCCTGACACATCACCTCTGATTTTCATATCTGATGAGCATTTAGATTATGCCTTTGAAATTTTAGGTATGGAAGTCTTCCTCTTCATGTCTTCATGTACATAAAAGGCAAAATTTGCCCAGTAGGATACGTTAGACTGAAGGATACTTTATTCTGTAAACAGGCTATTTTTTCTCCTGGTATATATATGTACATCAGATTGGCTATCACAATAACTTGACATCTTTCTCCTGATCTAAGAGAACAAGCCAATATTTAGCAACAGACAGAATGATGAAAACAGACAAAAAAAGCAAAGAAAGTCTGTTCCACTCTTAAAAGTCAACAGGAAAAGAAAAAGAGAGCACCTTTAATCATAACTATTACTTAAATCTACCAAGTTCACAGCTCAAGGAGCTTTATGTATAAAAGATACACAAAGTTTTGGCGTTCCTTTTTACAGATGCCAATGATATACTGACTACCATATGACCTCATTATCTAGACAAGTTTTCCCTATGAATACAGTAAGTCACACAAAACATCTTATTTCCTTTTACTCCCTCTTTTTCTCAGTTTTTAATGAAAAGTGGTCTGGTTTCTGCTTTGACACTTGTAGGCAGGCATTGCTAGGCAAAATGTGATTTAATTCCCTCATTTCAGGATACAGAGGAGACTTCCCTATAGTAGTCCAGTGAAATCTAAAACCAAACATAAAAATCTTTCTTTACTTCTTTTGTATCTCTGTTTTTTGCATAATTATCATCCATTTGCAGAAGCATTGTAAATACCCTTTCCGACAGTATCCAGTAGAGCAAGATAGCACCAGCAAAACTGTAAAAGATATAAAATAATAGGACCTTTACCACTTGCTATTGCATCATAGTTCTGGACACTGATGTTAGCTATTCATTTATCTTGCAGCATATCACATATTAAGAAAACAAGTTTTTTGAAATAGAGCAGCAAAGACGAAATCCAGACGGCAACCTCCTTCTGCTTATGGAAGGTAGAAAGCAACCAGACATTTGATAAGCTAAATACTACCACTCAGTCTGGAATAATGAAGTCAGTAGGAGGTTTATTCTGAAGAAATAGTTTGTCAGACATAAGACATGCAAATATTTCATATGATCCTAACTGCTGGATTAGCGGTATGCTTCTACCTCTCCTTTGCCTGGCCCAAAGGATATGTAATTATGTCATGAAATACAAAGGAAAAAAATACAGTTCTATAGTCTAATACTCTAATTTTACGTTATACTAAGAACTAATAAAGAGGGAAACCGTTCTTAAATATCCTCTACAAATTAGGCTGAGCAGGTTGTTCTCTGACGCTGCTGTTCCCAGCAGCTGTGGCAGCCAAGCCAGGGACAGTGGAGCCGGGATAGCGTTCCTGTGCTCTCAGTGCTCCCCCTGCTGCTGCCCAGCCTGCTCCCAGGGGAAAATGCCTGATGCATGCAGAAGAGGAAAAAAAGCAGCATTTAGGCATGAAATGTAACACCATCAGTTACTATTTTTCCACAGCAGGATCCCTACATTAACCAAATGCACCCTTCTGGGATTCATTAAGGATCCTGACAAGGAGGACCCTCATTTAAGACACACGCTATACCTTACAGATGAAAGATAGTGAAACGTCTTGGTGGCCTGGGCACACCTTTCCCACATTCCCCAAGGCAGCCTTCTCCCTGCCTGGTGTTTTTCCATTTATCATCCTCATTATCCTGTCCTCCACCTTACACTGCACATCTGCAGCCATTCTTTCACATGTTCCTAATTTACATTTCTTTCATCATTTTGTTCACTACGAATCTGGTTAGAGTTTGATTGCACCTCCTGTATTCAGCAGGGGAATACCAGGAAAACAAGGATGGTCTTGTACCTAAAGCAGCTGAATGCTGCAGAAGTGTACTCTGTACCTGCCTCTTCCATGATCCCTGTGGGATGTTGGACATGTCATTTAAACTTCTCTAAGATGGTCACTAAGTTTGTGTTCCTTATTTCCTGTCTATATTGAAATTGCGAAGGCAAGTTTGCAGAAGGGTGGGGTTACATCAGGAACCAGCGTGAGACATTCTGTGACCATTTTAAACAGTACGTGAGACTAAGTGCTCTGAAAATCCAAGCTCTAGCAGTCCCAGTCAGGGAGAATCTTGACCTCTACAACCACTGTACATGATAGTATTTTCTGACTGGGGCTCTGTAAAAAAAAAAACAAAAAAACAAAAAAAACAACCCAACAAAAAACCAACAAAAACCAACACCAACTTTGTCTGAAGCAGTCAAACACTTTGAACTCAAGCACAGTAATGCCTGAACCTGGGAAGAAATGACTGTAACTTGAAGTCACCCGAAGGTCAACAGAGTCATGGTAGTTGACTTTATGTAACAACAGTAAAGTGTATTAACTTTAGGTAAACATGATTAATTCACATACATGATGAAAAATACATGAATGTGTAGTTACTGCCCCTCAGTGGGCAAGTGCTATTGACACCAATTGTAATGAGCACCCCAGAAATTAATCATTCTGTCTTCAGAGAGGTATCTGACAGTATGCAGTAAATACACCCTAGATGGCAAGTACAATGCACGCTGAATAAGGCCAAAATTACAAATAAAAATGAGATTATAAAATGAATGAGTACATCTGAATGTGTATTCAAAAGCAGGGCCATACGTTTCAATGTTTTAATTCATCCTTGCATGTAACCTAAATAATGACAATTAAGACAATTCTGAGTCTTTGCACTAGTCTCATAAAAGGATGCATATATACATATGATACGTCAAAAGTTTTAGGATTAAAACCTAACAAGCTATTAATTAATCAGGAGATACCAGGCATAAACTAAAAAAAGATACCTCTTCATCCATCAATAAAGGAATTAGTATTTTTCAAGACTTAAGATTGCTTTTCATTTGCTAAAAATAACCATAAAAGAAAAAATGGCCCATCAATGGAGTATAATGTATTAATAAAAAGGTTGATCTTGCCTAATTTATTTTTCAATAAACATAAAAGCTTTTGAACTGAGTGTGGTAATCTTCATATGAAGAGTATTTCATCTATATATAAAAGCTACTACTAGGATGCTCATATTTAATGATCTGATATTTTGTGTATAAATCTTAGTGCAAAGCAAAAGACACCTCAATGTATTTCAGTAAGAATCTTCACTCTTTTCTAACTCCTGCTTAATTTTGCATGTGGGTGAAGATTTTCAATGGACAGAAAATTCAAGAATTCAATAAATAAAAAAAATTGCAGAGAATGTGTGCTTTTAGTAATTATAATTTAACCATAATAAGAAGGCATTTGTTAAGAATGATGTAGTAGATGGAGCCTATAGAATTTTCACTTTTAAGTATCTTGGGAAGCATATACCGCATTTGGTTTTCAGCGTGAAATTAATGTAATGAAGTATTAGCTGCTTGAAGCTGCAATATGCACTGTCCTGATTTAAAAAAGCTCTTAGAACATCATTCTTTTAAACTAGTTTGATCTGTTTGAAAGCTAAGCATTTAATGTGAGCTATTTGTTTCATCTATGGATTAAACTAATTTCTGGATTGTTTAATCTATGAATTAAACTAGTTCTCTTTAATGCATGGAAATACAGGCAGTTCCACAACTTTACTCCATCCTAATATCTGTGTTTGGGACAGGATTAAATTTCCTTCCAAATTAATTTCTCCCTCTTAACATTAGGTAAAATAAAGTGAACCTGTCTTTTAAGCACTTGTCTAACTTTGAGCATGTACCTAATACTCATAAATCAGACCATTTGCACACTTAGTATCAATTTTAAATACTTAACATCAAAGCATTTCAAGTGCTTTGCTTGGCCAAGGAAAAAGAGCTTAGCACATTGAAGCATGAAGCCCCAAGACAGAATTCAACCCAGCAAGCCATATAGACTGCAAGGACACTCTGTGCTATGGAAATGTATTTCTAGGGATGCTTTTCCATCCCACAGGTATAGTAGATTTGACCTAAGCTGGTATGTAGGAAGGGTATACACAAACATAGGCTGTACAAAAATGCAGGAATTTGATAACTTTTTTTGAGTCTTTAAGTTTAAGCACATGAATAGTTCCAATTAAATTAATGGGATTTCTCATGTTAATGACAGGCTTATGTGTCTCCCTGAATCAATATGCACATGACTCATTCCAAAATGTGACTCACTGTGAAAAACTCATGTACCAGTTGAAAAAGAAGAGACTGATAATGAAGGGTATAGGAGCCTGCAGAAAAGCAAAATCAAGTGTTAATATTTTTAGAAATATTAAACAGAATTAAAAGCTTAAGCACATTTACCTTTGCATAAAGGAAAAAATACAATTCAAAGTAAAGACCAGCATTTTTCGCTTTAAATGTCACAGAAAGAAAATACTGCTTGGAGAATAACTACAGAGGCATCTCTGTGTTTAACATCCCTATACTATCTGAATGTTATCATATAACATTTGAAAAACTCAGTGCAATGTAATTGCAAAGCAAATCAGCTATAAAACATGTATTTTTCTTTTTTTAAAGTTGTGAAAGAGAGGGTGGATAAGTGGGTGGTAGAATGATGAAACTTATAGAAAATACATTATTTGTCATGAAATAGAGCAGAAGGAACAGAAATTAAAGTAGGGGAAAATCAGGTGGTAAGTGAGTAGGCAGAAGTCACCACTTTATTACTCCTCCAGTACACAGTATTTTATTTAGCATATATAGAATCATAGAATCATTTAGGTTGGAAAAGACCTTTAAGATCATCCAGTCCAACCATTAACCTAACGTTACCAAATCCACAATAAACCAATTAAGGGTAGACTATCTCAGTAAAAGTGTGTTACTGAAAATGCAGTTATTATTCCATTAAGTTGCTGCTGGCTCAGTGAAGGACATAAGACAAAATCATATCTGAATAGGCAAAGCCAACCTAAAGATGAACTATATACAACACTGAGTTAGTCACCTGAAGATGAATGCTGGTTAAGTGTGGATAATCAAAAAGGCCTTGAAGAACGTTTGTACTAGATTATCTACAGATCCATCAGTAACAAATCACTAGTAGTTTGCCCTATTGTCCCCTAAGTACTCAATATAACATAAAAACAACGCAGTAGAATAGCTGACAATCAGTTGAAACGTCTTGACAGGCAAGTCAGTGCACTATAGAAGTTGAATGGCCTAACTGGAAAAGAACAGTCAAATAGCAATCTACCTTTTGATCTCAGTAAAACACACATGAGCTCAGACTCTTCTAGAGGTATTAGAAAAAAATATCACACACACCCTCCATAAGAGATGTAGAATACTATCAACTGGACAGCAGCTCTCAATGCAGCCTGATTTACATGGCAGGTGGAAGTAGAATTCAAAATCATCTTCACTAGGAAGGCAAAGGTTTTGCTATGGCTGGTAGGAAAACCTGCCACTGTAAAGCTCATACTGCAAGCTGCTGCTTTTTCCTGTCTTATGTAATTACAGCAGTGATTTCACTGCAGTCATCTTAATAACCAGTACTACCAGAAGATTTAGGACACTGGTTGCTCTTCCTGTGTTAGCTCATGTGTACTGTTCTTTTTGCCTGTGGTAGATTCAGCATAGTATGTACAGATCTACCACAATACAAGCACACCTTTATGTTGTTTTCCAGACATACTCCTAGGTAGCTGAAGAGCTAATACTTAAATTCTTTCTTCAGCCAGTCATCATACAGTGTCTTAAAGGTCCTGTAAAATACAGATAAACAAGTCAGTCAGTAACATGCCTTCATCTATAGCTCCTCTGTAACACTGTATTTCTTACAAAGTATCTATGACTAAATAAGTGATCTATTAAAATTATTGAGATTCCTTAAAGGAAACACCATTTTGGACAGAGACAAGGGCAAGGTAGTAAATATTCCAATACCCATAAGGAATCAACTATTAAAAATTAAAAGAAAGACCAGCATAGGAATAAAATATTTTTATATTTTAATATTATTTTTGTCTAAGATTGACAGGCAGTGCTGAGGCTGCTTCTTCGCAGGCTGTGAACAGTTCACATTCCAGAGATATTGGGCAGAGCACCAATATCAACAGAA
Organism: Pelecanus crispus; assembly: GCF_030463565.1. Classification (NCBI taxonomy): domain Eukaryota; kingdom Metazoa; phylum Chordata; class Aves; order Pelecaniformes; family Pelecanidae; genus Pelecanus; species Pelecanus crispus. Next base: position 54,321,634 of record NC_134643.1, read on the forward strand.
ATAATAGCAGTAGTATTAATAGAAACTGCTCAATCTCAAATAACTACTGAAGCAAATAAAATTGAAGCCTCTTCTGAGATTTTCCCTCATGGCACTATACTGAAACTTATAATGAGTTTAGGAAGAACAGATGCCAAGAGAAAAGAAAATAGATGATCAAAAATAGTGTAAATCAGTCAACTCTTAAATCCCTCTGGAAAAGTAAAGAAACTAGTGTAAAAACAGATGTGTGCATGGTCAAATAACCCTGGTTTCTGCTTCTAAGCTCAATTTAAAAACTTATACCACTGAACTCAGCCAAGGGTTTCAGTATATAGTGAAGTTACAGAAAAGCTAAGGGGTGCATTGATAGCATACTGTTGATCTGTATTAATTCAATGGGCAAACATTTCTAATGCACAGTAAATATTAGGCAGTTGCCCCTTAACTCTGAATTACTCCTGATCTTATGTTTTATAGAGGTATAAGAATCTGGTCCAATATATTTTTTGCTATTCATTTTCTACTTGCTGAGCTCATTCACAGGGACTGAAAAAATCTGCCAACAGAATGCAATGAAACTATGTCATGAATGGTCAACTACTTCAAGACTTAAGCACAAAAATACTTAATCTTTTTTATATGTCAATTAAAAAATAGATGTGCTTCTTGCCATTAGGATAGAATAAAAATGAAATTAAGCAAGTAGTCCAAACAAGTTGCCCAACGTTCTAATTTCAGCTACTAAACAGTTTTTAAAGAAAGCATTCTTTTGTATTAGCTTATCATAGGTGGTCATTTTGCCCTGTGAAATATGGCGGAATATTTACCATTAGTATTACTTGTATACCTCTTAGTAAGAAGAAGTGAAGAAGGAAAGCTGGGACTGCTGCTGCTAAGAGAGTACCTACTTATTCAACTTCAAAAGAATCATAGAATATGATATAGTGAAACCATACATTTACACTTATCTCCACCCCTTAATGGATCCTGTAGGCATTCACATAGCTCTGATGGATTAGTAGGCTCCATCTTCTGTTTAAGCCATAGTGATAAAGCTATGCTGTTCCCCTCACTACAGAAAACAACTGTGAGACATACCCATATCGTTCCCACTCTTCTCATGTGTTTCCTATCAGATGGTGATCATCAGGCTTTACTGTCAGTTCCAAGCTTAATGACTTTATTCTTATACTAATAAAGTAGACATGAAGTCAGTGTTGACTTTAGGTATATACAAAATATATTTAAGATTTCCCCCCCCCCCCCCCCCCCCTTTACTGTTTGTATCCAATTGGCTAGGTAGAACACTAATTTAGTCTAAGGCCACTACATATTAAAAACCACAATCAAACCTGCATTCGTACCTGCTGACAGCAGTGATAGAAATATTACAGAGTTCTAGAAATATTACAGAAATACCTATCTCTGTAACATGCATAAACATCAAAAGCTAAAAAGTTCTAGAATTATGTATTCCTCATTTAAGATTGCAGGATAGAAAAGAGTACATTTTAAAGCATTCTTTCTCCTTCTTTCCTTATTAACTCAGTTATCTTTCCCCTAGGGTAGATATCTACATATGACTGTGAAAAATAAGTCTCCAACATATTCAAGCTCAGGCTTTTCACAAAACATCAAAACTAATTTTTCAAGAGAGCAAAAATATATTTTCAGGAAGTAAAATCTAATTGTACTTAAATGTTAGAGAAGTCCTTCATATTCCTTATAGATCTCGTACATCGTTACATACTCTATTGCTCAAATGTGATAAACCAAATAGATTACTAAAATTTCACAAACATTTCTCAATCCTTAATGCTAACATTGCCAATCTACTGGAGGGACATTTGGATCTTGACGAAGTTGCCTCTATACTGAGGTCCAGTATCTATCTTTGGGCACCCTGCCTAGCCTCTAACTGCCACTCCAGAACACCATGACTTTCCAAGTCCTTTGTCACATCTGCCAGCCCAAAGTAGATGTCTCAGCTGCCAACCAGCAATAGATACCTACTTTTATGCAACTGACTTGAGGGCTTATGGTGGGCTTCAGCTGCCAAGCACAGGCATCCAGTGTCATTTTAGATACTAGAGGGTAGCTGTTGACCCTTAATCACTGGTCCTGAAGGCATGACTGAGCCCATGTTAGCCCCATGCAAAAGGCACCTTGTGCATCCACAGTGACATGATACACTTAACATTAAGGCAGCTGAATCCCACCTTTGGAATTTCAGCACCCCTACTGGTAATACTCCAAACAAATAGGGAGAAAATGAATTTTAAGAGAACCAAGGAAGATAATTTTGAGAAGAACTTTTTGTTGTCTTGTGAAGGAGAAGTTGAAAACCTGATTCTGGCTAGAACACTGGAGAAAAGTCTGAGGAGAGGGGAAACGCGAAGGAAGTGCAGGGCAGGAGTCCATGACAGATTTTTGGCAGGCCTCTAGGGAACGCCAGGGCTTGAGGGAAACTTCTCTGGTGATTGATATCCTAGTAATAACAAAAGTAATCAGTCTTCCTGATGATTTGGTTTTGTAATAATATGACAGAGTTGAGGTTAATATTGCAGAATCACCTGTCTGGGTGTTGGTGTCTGCAAAGGCACAGGCAGCTCAGGGATGTTAAAAAAAATAGTAGCACAAATAGGGATGAAAAAAAAGGTTCTCTAAAGCACTGAATAACACACACACAAAAAAGACATTTAATTAAAGCAAATGTACTTCATATTTGGAAGGTGATCTCAAGATCAGTTGTGATAGAATCCTCGGATCCTGGCTAATCCTGTTGAGATGAATAGATTTCTTTGGTGTTCATCTAAGTATAATGAAACAAAGGTTAGTCTTCAAATTACATTATGTGCTCAGTACTACAAGATATGACAGACTCTGAACTAAAATGGTCCTTGTGAAAAATGCAAAAAATCTACTGTGGTTAATTTAATAAAACAGGTGGACAACAGGATTCGTGAGCAGATATAATATTACTAATCATTTCCAGCACACCCCAAATTTACATACAGCTTTACAGCCATAAAGACAAACAAGCTTTTTGACCTGAAAAGCTTGTAATTACTTTATATGGAAAAAATGCTACACCCATATTTGAGATCCTTATCTAAAAGAGATTTAGCTAAGATGAAAGAGTCCACAGCAGTGCAAGTGAACTAGTTGGTAGCATGGCAAGATTTACGTACAAAATAAACTTGAAAATGCTAGGATTACTTAGTCAGGAAAAAACGTTTTGAGAAAAAAAGCCTGAAGTATTGCAAGTTATGGAGGCTGTGCACGAACTATTTTTTCTTTTCTACATTGGCAGATTTTACTATATAAGAATAAACAGAAGCATATACCAGCAAATAAAAGAAAATGCCTGTACGTGCAGCACATGTTCTGCAAAACGTAGTAATACAGGGTCATTGCGGTAAACAATGTGACAGATTGGAGCAAAAGGATTAGATACATTTAGGATTCACCAGTACAAGCTAAACACGTAACAGCATTCAGAGAGATTCATTTGTCTGTAAGCTATTTTCTTGCAAGTATCTGATAGTCAAGGAATTTGCCACACACATACATAATTGGACAGACTAGTTAAATACTCCAGAAAATCATTCTAGTGGAAAAGGGGTAGGTATTTTTTAATGCAGATTAGATGAACTGGTGGCTTGGCCAGCCCCTTCCCCTAGTTACACTTTACTCCATATAGTTTAAACCATACTAAGTGTTGTCATGTTTTGGGATTTTATATTCTTAAATAAGTGCTGACTATCTCACAGGGTATGTCTATGCAGCATGCTGGAGGATTGTCTAGCAATAGTTCTACCAGAAATCACAGCAGCAGGGAGCTGCAGGCTAATTTAGTTGGCTGTGAAGCATGCCACCAGGCAAATTATTCCACGCAGCTGTAGAGTTCCACACGGCTGCTGTTAGGATCCCTCTAATACAGAAATCTTTACAACACTGTACTGAAGCATAGCATAACCTATAGATACAAAAACTAACCTATTTTAATAACCACAGAACATAGGTTAGGAAAGGATACATTAAAAATATCTGAACTTCCCTTAGCTAGGTAAACTACCTAACAGAAGGGACAAAAATTTTTATGAAGTTGGTCCATTTCACTCTGCTTCTTTGTAATGTCCAGCTCATGTTTAGATAGAATTTAGAAATAATTTCATAAAGTAGCTTATAGCAAGTATATCATCCTATATTGACCAAGTGGATGGTTGGTACTGGATGTCACATTATAAACATCTAATGAAAAAAACAACAGCAACAACAGTTCTTCTCAGTGGGAAATACCACTCTGTGCATTAGAAACTGGGACTAACAGATGGTTTTGTAGTTGGGTGGTAGCTTTTAAAAACAATTTTTAGAGTTATATAATCTTATCTTCAAAGAGTGGGTAGACCTTTGCAACAAGGGAATCTTAAAAAGTAAGCTTTACATATCCTAGAAGAGATGGCCTTCATATTTTTATTTCCGACAGAAATAAGAGTCAGTATATGCTTGTAAAATGAGACATAACTGAACTAGGTCTAAGAGTTAAAGAGCAATTTAATAGAAAATTCTTGCAATGTCAAAATTTGGCAATACATATATTATCTATCACTATTATAAAAGGAGAATTAAGTAAAGCAACAATATTCCAAACACTGAACCTCAGTACAATTATCTTTGTTTTGTTTTTTTTTACATCATAAATACCTGCAAAGTACAGCAAAGCTGTATTATCAAATTCAATAAATGTTACTATATTAAATAATTTAAAATTTATCTTCTTCTCTCCATAGAGTCCCAGACAACCAGGCCTGATTGTCTTACTATTCCCTAATGAATAAGTAACCCAAATTGTTCTTAAATGTTTTTTTAATGTAGTCTCATTAGTCAGCCGTTGTATATACTTCTGGCTTTCTCATCCTAATTGTCATGTGGAATTTTGTCTCACTCTCCGAATAATGCCTATGTGCAAATGTGTGATACTATTAAAGGCTACCACTTTTGATCCAAGACAGTAATCATTTTACTCCAGCATATTTGGTCACCCTTAGCCATTACAATATTTTATTGCAGACATTATTTATGTAAACGTTACGTTAACAAAAAAAAAAAACCAAAACAACAAAAACCCAACACAATTGTACTGTCAAATAATGTTACTAAAATGTTTACCTCAATATTCTTCAACAAATTCCTTCAACAAATTATTACTTTGTAATATAAAACCAATTTTTTTCATATGTGCTCTTTTGATAAAAAATAATTGTTCTTTGCCTTAGAGAAAAAAAATGAATAACTGACTTCTAAAGGACCATGCGTAAATTTTATTCACCTCTAATTTATTCATTCTTAGCCATCTTCTTTCAAAAACACACAATTCTATCTTTCAAATCTCCCCTTAGATGCAAACCAAACATGATCATAGTTTTATTGCCTTTATATACCCTCATCTGCTTGATTTTCTGCCGTAAGAGAGTAAAAAGTAAATCTTCTCTTTGAATATGTACCATCACTGTTTTCAGCAATGTTAATATAACATGTTTTTAAGTATTTTTTTTTCCCCCCACTCTCTCTTAATGTACATAAGCATCAACTTCCCTTTCTGGATGACAGAAGTAAGCAGAAATTGACATTTATATGCCTGTAATTAAATCCAAATCTTTTTCCTGAGACTACACAGAACCTTTCTTCGTGTTTAAATTTAAATTACTGCTGCCAGCCTTTATTATCTATTATATAACCACATTAAATTTAATCAGATATACTGCTGCTACTTCTGTGAAATCCCTCTGTAGTGCAGTCACTATAATCCTACATGTTTTTACTATCTTCAGTTTTATTCTGTAAGAGAAAAAAAAAAGGGGGGGGGGGGCACTTTATAACTTAAGTTTCTCAGTATTTATTCCAGGTAATTAAGTAAAACCCTTTAACATACACTCTGATGTTAACAACACAAAAGCACTTTCTGGAACTATGTCTTCTTCAATCTAAACTCATATCACATATCCAAAATCAGTAAGATACTGCATCTGCACTTGCAAATCGATAATGTAGTTTACGTATTATGCTTCTGAACACAATAGCATAAATGTGAAAGCAAACATTGCAAGCAACCACCTACTACACAAGATTAAAGGGACTGATCTGAAGAAAATAATTCAATTTGGAGCTTCAGTTCTATTAAGTGTATATGGCAGATTTTTATTATTTTAAAATTAGTTTTAGTTCAAAAATTCTCATGCCCTCAAAAAATATGGAGAATGGTTATTGTTACTAAGTGAAAAGAAAACAACACTTTTCAAATTTGTTCTTAGGTAAGTACTGGAAATATATAATAAACTTCTGAACACAAAATAAGACAAACCTCCTTTAAGAGTCAATGTTAAGAAAAAATTTATTAAAATACCAAATTTATGAAAGGAAAAGATTGAGATGTATTGTATCCAATATGTACATCTTGCAAATTATATATATATACTCACACACACATATGGAAGTGTAGAAATTCTTAATACCTTATTTTTTGTTTTGCAATCACAGGCTGTCCAGAGCAAATAAAAAGTAATGTATCATTCTCCGATATTCACAGAAATTTTTTCTTAACATGGACATAAAGCCCATACTTCTCTTTTCTGTTTTTGGTTTTTTTTTTTTTTTTTTTTTTTTTTTAAGTCAAGAACCACAATGGGCAAATACATTGCAATAAATACAGCATATTTCTTTTTTAATATTACATTTAAAATAATTTGTTCTCACATGAATACATACACAGGAACCTCAAACATGATGAGAAACCGGTAATGATGTTAGTACTCCATGGGCAGAAGAATCTAAATTAAAGCAATTCACTTGCAGGAGCTCAGGAAGATTCCTCACAATATACACTTTGACATTCTCCTCTTTGTTTTCCTGACACACTTGATTTTTCTGGATCTCTACTTTGCAAATTATGCTTATTTAAATTTTCTTACTTACTCTTGAATTCACACAGATTGTTTGAATACACACTTAATGTGTAACCTCTGCATTACAATAAACCTCTAAATCTAGCCCTGATATTTTAGTTTGTAGTTTAAATGTATACCATGCTGTTAAATAAATTTTCCTCTTATAAGAATTACAGGTGTTTGTTTTTAAGCAGTTTGTACTATCAACCGTGTTAAAAATGCATGATTTTAACGTAGCAATGAAAAAAGTTGGAAAACTCTTATACAAGATGGCTGCTTTTGTTCTTGAAATTACTGAGCCAGACTGCCATCTATTGGAAAATAAATATTTTTCAAATTATACTTTTTTTCCTTTGAAAACTGAAACTACTATAAGTTATTGTCAAAAGCTAATCTTGCTAGCAGTCGTACTTAAGACAGCTTAATTTTTTTTTAAAAGTTAACTAAACTATGCTACAATCAAGAATTTTCCTACATCTTTTTCCACCTCATGTTTTCTGGAACATGTTTTGAAGCACAGCTCCTTTTCTGACTTGCTGAACAATCAAATCCTAGTTATTTGGAGTGAAAGTTTTGTATTTAGCAAACATAGAAAAACTGCTATATGACAGCACTGAACAACACACAAGTATAAAGCTTTCCCAGCTCACCTGTGCAGCAGCTATCAGGGCTTTCCATGTCTTCGCATACACAGGGGAACTAAATAGTATATTCAAGTCACAATGACCAAAATGGGAACAAAAGGCAGAAAGGAACTGGGAGTAAAAATCTATGAATCCACCACCAACCCCACCCAGAGTACAAGCCTTTGAGACAAATAGGCAATTCCAACCGAAATGATGCCTAGGTATATAAATGCCTTTTTGGATCTCTCTCTGAACATAATTTTGCAACTGGAAATGTAGGTTATTATGCTACTTCAATCTGGTGTTTAATTTTGTGGAGACAATCACCAGGGGGTTGTTGTCTGACATCTCACAATATACATGTTCTAATGACTGGTGAAGACAGACTAAGAAATATGGAATTAATATTTTAGATGACAGCACATCAAAAGTACATTGAAACACAGCCACAGTTGCAAAATCAAGCACTGAAATTACAAAGTTTCCAATGTGGCTTCAACTTGACTTTCTTTAGTTTGTTCTTTATAATGTACTCTTCAAACAAAAGGTCACATTAACTTATTCTCATCCGACATCCGCTATTCAGCAAACAAGCATTCACAGTTTTCATCCTCTTCATTAATTGCTCTCCTCACTGAGGATGCTAACAGAGCCTGCTTTCCCAGAACCCCAAAAGTTTCCCAGTTTCCCTTTAAGCTTTTGGAATGGAAGTATCCTGTGGGGACATTTTTACTCACCTCCAGATCTGTTCCTATTCACATCTACACTGTGGTATCTATTCTTATTCTCCTTACTTTTAGTTACTGCTGCATTGTACCCTCCCCCTCCCAGATGTTCATGTCTTCCAGTCCTCAAGATCCTGCCATTCAATTTTCTTATTTAGCTCTTCCATGTCCTGAGGAAACCAAAGAGTCAACACAGAGCCGACTAGTAATTTGGAATTAAGGTGACTAAACCCAAAATTTTCATCCAGAAAGCTCTTTTTCAGTTTCACCTAACCTCAGAGTTATGCAAACTCTGCTTCCTATTTGACTTCAAAATACTATAAGCACATAAACCTCTGGTTTTATTAATGCCTTGTGTCAAAGTCACACACCTGGTCAACAGAAACATATTAAGTAATAAAATGTGTAGTGTTTTCAATGCAAAATTTGACAAAAAGAAAGTAAGTCCATTAGTCCAAACATAACAGAACAACTTGCTAAATGGTCAGATGACTAATTGTCCAGTACTCAGCAGACAAAAGAATGGATTCAATTCTGCCCTTGGCCTAAGAGAGTTCCAACCCACAACTTCTTCAAAAGAAAATGTAGTATTCGACAGGTGCTGTATCACTGAGCAACAAACAATACAAGACATCCGAGGCCAGAAAAGGAACAGAATTTGATAGTGAATAGGGAGTCCTAAGTCCTGCTCTCAGGATTGCACTGGTATTTTTCCAGTGGTTGTAAAATCCACAAAGAATACTAGAGGGGATCAACAGGCTGATACTCAGTCCTTTTTTTTAGGACACTATAAATGCGATGTTAAAACCACCCTTATGCCATAGACAGAACTGAACCCCACTCTTCCACTTTCCAGATGAAGCCTTTTACGGTTAAGTTACTGCATTAAAAATTAGGCCTCCCCACTACCCTTACACTAAACATAAACAGTGAGCCCTGCTCTTTCAAACAAATGAGGCTGGCACTTAGATTCAGGAGAGAATTCCAGGCTGTGGATCCTAGATAGACAGACACTCCTTTCTGTAGTCCTGAATCAATCTAAACCTTACTTAGCCAGAGCAGTCTCCTAGCAGCCAGTTCTTTCGCAGAATCTCCCCAAGGGTCAAAGTGTCATGACTTGGATTTTGCAACCTGCTCAGATCACTGGACTACAGGAGAAGTTTAAAAGCCTGCACCAGTCATTGTCTCTGGAAACATTTGTCCAGGAAATGGAATCATCTGCCACATTACCAGGGACCTGACTTCTACACCTCTTCAGAGCTGATGCTGTCACAGTAAACAATGAATAACAGAGAAGACCCCCCTTACTCTACTGAGATTTTCACAGAAGCTTCCCAGGGAGGAGAAAACTAAAGTCAGAAAAAGCTGTAAGAATCTTTCTCTTCTTTAATACATATCCAAGGAATCTATTTCTGACTCTCCATCTATATATGTCTCCATTTCTCTCTTTCTTTCTGTATCTCCACATTCTTATACATAAATATTCATTTAAGTTTCTTCAGTCATCACCCTACTGTCACACTTCTTCCAGGACCAGGCTTGCTGGTCCTCCCCCAGAGTAGTTTGGCAGCATTCACCTTTGCACCTGTTTTCCGAGCTAAACATACCTCTTCATTTTAGTGTTTCTTCTCAATTACTCCTTGATGGCTCCTTACAGCATGTGTGGGTTTTCATATCACCCATGCACTATACAGGGAGTCTACACACCAAGGGAAGGCAGCACATCCCCAAAGCTAAAAGACAGTGTGTCAAAACTGGGAGCAACTTCCTTTTTTTTTTTTTCTGATGCAAGGCAGCCACGTAGCAACTGAACAGATTGAGTGACCTTAAAATACTTCAAAAAATGAAACCAATGTTTTAGATCAAAAAGGAAAATCCCACATCACAGCAAAGAGTCCTCTCCATGTAGGCCTGTATAGTTGGGTTTACTCTAGAGGAAAGTGTGCTCTGCCCTGCAGCCTGACTTCACATTGGGAGTGTGTAACTATCATCCTGATTCTAGCTTTCTTTGAAAGAAAAGCTGGGTGCACTAGTAGGAGAGCTACAACATGCTTTAAACAGTCTCCATTTTTGAACATTTGTTTTCACATCTAGTTCAATATACAAATAGATGAAATCTCAAAAAATGTATTGCCTAATTTACCTTTGTAGTTGCTTGCTGCACATAAATTACAGATTTAGTGTCTGAATACTTCCTATTCATATTGTATTTCATTTAGGTCTGTAAAAATTTCAGTCTGAGTAGAGAGAATTATATAGATTACATTTTCTGCAAAACAGCAGCTGAGCAGATTTAAATAGCAGTTAGCACCTAAATACAGAGACACACTACAAAGTTGTATAAAAATGCTTAAATGGGATCAGTACCTTGTTCAGACTGACTTCAATATGGGTTATGTATCTAATCATTCGAACATCTAGAAGGGCTTTACAAAAGTATCTACTGCATTTCAGAGCAGCTAGCCATCTTTGTAAATCTTTTTCCGTCTACATATATCATAATAAATCCTCTAGAACATAAAAGTCCTTAACTTGCCATGTTTTTCCCCACATAAGAGCATAATTTTTCTTAACTTACAACCAACATTAATTGAAATTTAGCACTTAGCATTTTCTCTCTGTTCTGTGCTTTATTCCCTGGGCAATCCCATTTAGTCACTTATTGAGGAAGAAAATTCAGTTTAAAAAAAAAAAAAAAAAGGCAAAAAAAGCTTGTTACACTGTAAAGAAAAAATGAATCCTAGAGCACTTTATTCACAGGACTAGTAGTAATGAAGTCATATTTTCAACTGGAGTTGGAAATCACTGAAGTATCACAACTACAATGATTTTCAGTATTAGAGACTCAGTTTTTTAATACCATTAGGCTACTGGGAAAGTTATACAGTAATAAAATGTATAAGAATCAAAACTGAAGACGCTTAGCAGCTTCTTTTGGGGGGCACTTCTGATCAGATTCTGCAAGCATTTAGTCTTTGCTATGGTACTGAGCGTACTGATTTCAACGAATTTCTCAAAAAACCCTTCCTTGCACTCCCCACGCTCAAAAGAACAACTAACCTGAACTTTTGGTCATATTAGTGGTGCCATAAAAAGCCATTCTGTATCTTTGTAAACTAAGGGGAACATTAAATTCTAAATCTGTAAGGAGCACATGCTATATTATTTTTCTATTATAATGTTAGACTTGTACTATTCTCACTCTTGTACTACTTCTTTCTTGAATGTGCCATGAATAAAGCAGATATAACTGAATAGATTGTCTTTGTACCCCATCTTACTTACTACATTAAGCTTGGTTTGGCTTCCACTGGTCATAAGTTCTTCCTCTGATACTTTACTAAAATTGTCCAGATAATGGTCTGATACTGTACGAGACAGATCTTCAAAAGAGTATTCCTTTTCTTGGCACAATTTGATTTCATCTAAGAGCTTTGATAATTCTCCAGTCACAGCTTCACCTTTAAAAACAGACACACCGTTAGTCAATAATTAGAATACCAGGGGTAATTCATTCCTAAAAAGGAAATGCACATTCTTTAAATTTTATTGAGTATCTGTTATATTCCATGCCTTATCATCTGAACAGTGATCTTCATGCACAATTCTACTCTCAAAAAGAACAGCATCTCATTATGGAATGATCAGAATGGGAATCACTGGAGGTAATCTACATACTTCTGCATTCCCCTGTACCTTGCATTTAATTAGGATGAATTATAATATATACTTACCCTTTCTCTGTTCTCTAATCCTGAAAATTGGCTAGAAATAGCAGCTATCCAAGAATGTAAAATTAATCCAGGAAAGGAAAGTGCGTACAAACATACAAAATCTGTGTCCCATACTCTGCATCAGGTTCTTGTTTGCTGCCGTAATTCTTGCTCACTTTCCCAGGTTTAAATGGAATGGTGGAAGGATATACTAGGCAAAACTCACAAGTATATAAAACATGCCTCCCTACAGCAGTCTATCAGAAACCCATGTTTAGTGCATTCTGCATTGTGTTTCATGTTTTCTCCTTAATTTATCAGATATCTTTAGTTAAGAAATCTACCAACATAGTAAGACAATGGGCTTTATATGTCTATACTGAGGGCCACTATTACAACTACTAGTAGTAATAAGTATTAGAATCACGTTGAGTGCTAACTTTTCTGCATATAGCCCACTGGCAGCAGCAAGACCTCCACAGAGTAAAAAGCTACTTTTTAGTTGTTATGAACAACTGCATTAGGTTCTGATAATCTATTGCATGTGTTACACAGCTACCTTCAGTAATAGCAATGAAAATGTGAGTGAAAGCCAAGTTTTTCCAGGGGCAAATAAGAAACCCCTTTTCTTTACAAGGTTTACTAGAGTCATGGTGTTGGAAACTACACTCCTTAGACTTGATAAAAAACAGAGATAATTCCATTTTACTCCACCTTTGGGAATAAAATGCTGAAAAGGAAAAACAGAGTAAGTATATTAAGCTCAGCATACATACAACACACATATGTACATTCACGTAACTAAAGCAGCCCTGGATAAGATTGTATCTGCTTGGTCTAGAGCTCTTTTTGTGTCATTTTTCTTCATAGTCACTGTTTGTTATGCTAGGTAAACATAAATATTCTAAAATATTTTTTAAATTACAATGCAGCCAGTTATGACTGAAATTTTCAGAGCCAAGAACAGTTGTTAATTAAAAGTATCTAATTGCCTTTTAATACCTAAGTAACAGAAATTTTGCATTCAAAACTCCTGTTACTCTTAGTCAATGGTAACTTTGCACAAAACTTGTAAATGAAACAATTTATATAATCAGGTTTATTTATATGCTGCCTTTTTAATTAGAAAATTGAAATTATTCCATATTAATATTATAATACTAATAAAAATTGGAAGTAAACTACCTAAATATTAAGAACTATTCTAAAATGATGATACAGTGCCCTAAAAAGAAACAGGACTACTGTTTCCTACATAATTATGTTCATGTCCCCAGTCCCATGTTCTCCCACATATAGCTGGCAATATTTCTTACTGGACAAGAATTAATTCTGTGTGACAAAACTGGAACTGCAAGGGTGCTGACTGACCTGTGAGTAAGTGCATACTACTAACTGGCTGGCTGATTGCTGCCAGAACGAATACATAAAACACAAATTTTGCCTATTTCTTTCAGTGCAGGTACTAATTAAGGTCTCTCTCTTCTATCTAGCTACCTATTTTCATGAAAGTCACAGAAAGGTAATCGATACTGTTATCCCTCTTCCAAATTTGGTTTAAATTATTTGAAATTAGATTGTCAGAGAATGGTAGACAGATGGATGGGAAGCACAATCAAGTACAATTCCTTTCCTTTAGAATCAGATTACACAATAGACAAGCAAAAGCCAGCTAGCACATTTTATAGTATTTATACCTTGAAAGTGGAAACAAGGAATGTGAGATCATGACCTTATTGTTAAGAAGTAAAACATATTTTAAAAATATTTACTACTTAATTTCAGAACAGACATTTCTATTGCATAGGGTAGTTGACTTCATGATTCTACTAATCTCAAAGGAACTATTTATCTTCATACACCATATGTCTGTTAAGTACCCCAGTGGGAAACATGAATGGAACTAGAGCATTTGTTTGCTATCACCATGAAGATCATAATCTGGCATTCAGCAATAAGCTTAGTTTTCTCATGAATGAAAACTCTCCCTGTAAAGGTGTTTTAAAAAAAACCAAAAAAACCCCCAAAAAAACAGAAAAACCCCACCCCAAAACACACACCAACCAAAAAACAAAACCAAACAAACTCCACACAACAAAAACAAAGAAGAGAGGCTTAGTGATTTGCCAGCAGTCAGTTACATTTACTTTGGATGATTACAGAAGCAGAAGTCAGGTTTGGTTCTACAAGAGGATGATTTTCATGGAAGAACAGGACAACACCACACTCAGGAAATGCCCTATTTAAGCAGCTGTGGTGCGTAAAGGGTGAATCAGAACATAAGATGAAAGCATGTGCACACAATAGCGATAGTCACAGTATATGAAAAATATGTTAGAAGATGAATGGAAGAGCAGTACATGTGACCGTTGAAAGAGGCATCCAAATGTAACACAACTGGAAGAGATACTGGGAAAGATAAAGTAAATGCAATCTTTAACTTGAATGTGAACAATGCCTGCAGAGTATTTTGACATATCTAGTATCCTTTAGTTTTACTTGGTTATGAAATGAGTATGGTCAGATAAATTAAGAAGATTTAAGATTAAATAATGTCATACATTGTAATCCATCAACGACTTGTTCTTTCTGAGCATACAGTTCTTTGCTTTCCTATATGACACGGATTACAGTGTATATAGTCAAGATAGGTAATTCATGGTGGAAAAAACTTCTCAATATCAACAACTTTCTTAATTTCTCTCTTTCATTTTGTATGTTTGTATGAATGTGTTAGCAATATAACTTTTAATATTAAAGAGAAGTTCAGTACAGCTTCTGTATTCACAGAGTAGATGTATTTACTTTTAGCCTTTGGAGACGGAGGAACTTCTGGGGACAAAATGCAAGACTGATGTTCTGCGCATTCCAGTGGGCGTTCCTCTGAAATACTTGCATTTCCTGTTTCCATATATTCTGCAATTTAAAGATACACATACACTTAAACTCCTGAATTAAGGAGGTTATTATTCCAATCAAAAGTATATTTGCTACTTCATTTTTCATTAAAGCCTTTCCAATTTTTCATGTTACAACCTTGTAATTATTCATAAACACTGCTGCAAGATAATAATTTATTGGAAGTATTATATAACACTATAATGGCCAGTTCTTCAGTCTGCTGAAACTGTTACAGAAATCTCATTGTAGGAGCAATGAGTTGCAACTAACCCTGTGGGTTTTGTGTCTCCTTGAAATATCTATGTAACTGTTCCATTACATTATTACTGCTGAAAGAGTGTTCTTTTATTCTAAATTAGTTAAGAGTTTTTAGTCAAAATATTCCGGATGTTCACAATAAGTAGATACATTGATACTGTTAAGAAAACCACATATTCTGCTTGCAGCACAGAGACAGTACATGAGAAAAAAGAATGCAATCTCAAATATTTATTTAAAACTAGCAGTCTAAAAAGCAGTGTTCTAAAATTTCTGTGCTTTTCCTCGTTAAAACTTCCCTTGTCCCACCTTCATGATGATGTTTATAAAAACAGAACAACATGAAACAATAAGCATGCTAAACTTCTATTTCATTACTATTATTTTTGTGTAAATATATACATGATTTTCATGTGCTTTTGTACACAGGCTAGCTCAATGGAACACCAAGACCTTAAGGAATGTTATTGTAGGACAAATATTAAATAATAAATTAGAAATTAATTGATGAAATAGTGGTGCTTTTTTCCCCAGTAGAGTCACTGGTTCACAGTTCGGGCAGTTATTCTACATCTGCATTTTCTTGATTTTCTGAAGTGGCTTAAACAAGTTCTTTCTGATGCCACATAGTAACCACAACAGTCCATGTTGCAACACACACAAAAGCAAACTACAATAACTGCTTTCATCAATATCACACTGAAGGACTAAAGAGTTTCTGGGAAATGAAATCTCCCTGATTTAATTTCTACAGTCTACAACACACTTGTTTAGCTTGCTGTTATTCTTGATTAAATAACATATCCCAAAACCCAAATACAATCTGTGATAAAATAGACATCTGAGAAAATGAAATTGGAAATGGCAGAGAACAGCATGCAGTTTCAGAATGCTTTGCAGGCTGTTGTTTTTTTTTTTTTTTAAAAGAATGTATGATTTGAAAATGTCATATATTAAGTTTGATGGCTGGCAATGGTCCCCTGGATAATCTGTCATCCGTTTCTTCATATGAAAATGGGCACTTCTATTTTTTGTGTAGTGCTGAAAGCAAAGAAGCAAAGATGAGCTGTAAGAGACCATGAGAAAACGAGTGGCATGACAAAATGCTCTGGAATGTTTTCCAGCTCTGTCAGCTGTATTATTTGTCAAGTTAACATGCAAGATGGAGGAGAAATAAAAAGGAATCTAGATCCAAAGAAAAATAAAAGGAAAAAAGGAATTTATGCCTGAAAAAATGTGCTTGATAATTGTGCAACTGTCCAAAAGCAAACCTAAAATGGTGGGAGTGTTAAAATTATTGGATCAATACAGATATTATTAGGAAAGGAAATGCAAGGGAGATTGTGAAGGACTTTAATCTTGCTGTCCAATATTCATATAAGACTGTGGTTTTAAAATAACACTCTATTTTTATTCTTTGTCAGGCCCCACTTTCAGACCAATGCACTTACCTGCTGAAGGCTAGTTCTGAGGAGGAAATCCCAAGTTCAACATAAGTGTCATAAATACTTACTTTAAAAATGGCAGAGTTCCTTCCAGAAAACCTCTACAAAAGGCTCAGCACAAATTATGGTGTAGAGGTTTAGAACAGGCCAACAGTGTGCTATCCTTGTAAGAGTGTACCCTCTAAAACTTTGGACTTCTGTGGGACTTCTACTCCTAACTTGGTTTAATACTGTTGAAAATTCTACTGGATAGGTACAAGACAAATACAGACATGGACTCAGTTGTGAGATGCTTATAGTCTAGGTAAAACTATACTTACCTACAATATTATCAAAGAAACAGACACAAAACAGGTGATCTACATCAAGAGCCAAAGACAAATCACACACAAGCAGTGGATGATTTCACCAGCAACCAAATTCTATTCACCTGCAGCTGGCTAGAAATGCATCTTCAAAGCCTGCCCGAACTTACTGAACAAGATCATACTGTTACCATCATCTGCTCTGACTAGGGTGTACTTGAGAGACTGCTCTGGATTCTATCACTTTCCTCCAAAAAAAAAAAAAAACCCAAACCATAATTCAGAACAAAGCCAAGCTTAGTCAATTATACCACTTAATGACCAGAACAGTTTCCCCAGCTGTGGTCCTACACTGTTTAGAGAAAAGCCTGTCATTCTTATGATAGCAGAGAGTAAAGGCTGTTTGGGACACGACCTGTCAGATTCACAACACTTCCTTCACTAGCTTACTGTCATCCTGTTCCATTTTTGAAAGACAGCTGGCATGACTAGCATGTAACAGGTGAAGGAAGCATATGTTAATACACACTTCAGAGATGTTTCCTCACTGTACTGCTTTGGGAAGAATGGAGTATTTTACTTCTGTTGACTCAAAATGGCAGATTATAGTTCAGTGAGGATTAACACTAACAATCTCAAAAACTTTGCCTGCTTAGTAGCATTCTTTTTTACAGTTATCTGATTTTAACATAGCCCCACTCAATCTAAATAGGGCCATGTGCACAAAAAGTAATAGCATAAAAGTGGTCACACAGCAGTGGAAATAAAAGCAGTGGGGAATATGAACTTAAGAAGGTAACAAGCACCAGAGAGTTCAAACTGCTGGAACTCCAGCTTTCTCAGTTTCTGTAACACCAGTTAGGCCAAAGCCAAGCAGAAGGGAAAGCATTAACATGTAAGCAGGGAAACACAGCTGTGTCTCTGCAGAGAGGCCAGAGCCAGGAAGGTCAGCCATGAAGAGAACATGACCCAGCTCAGCTGCAGCTGAGCTTCCAGGGGCAGTAAAAGCTCAGGCTCTACAGCACAGCTTGCTTTAACTTCAGCTCCTCTGGGTCCTAATTCCTCAGTGACATGCAAGGGTCAAGATTTTTGCTTTATTTATAAACCTTGGCTTTTAAAGTTAATGGCTACACTAGCCTCAGAGAACTTTTTACTTTTTCTTTTAATGGAAAAAAACACACCCCCAATTTTTTTTTTTTTTTTTTATTTTAAAATGAAGTATGAGCTCCTTTCCCTTGTGTTTTGAGAGCCTACTTCAGCCATGCCATGGGGTGGATTCACATAGTTTCTCCCTAGAGTGACCTCCCCTAAAGAGACAAAAATGCTTTTTAAATTCTAAAAAAGCCATATTTGATTAGAATAAAAATCTGAACACTCACCTTTTCAAACAGAAGACTCTCCAAGTAAATAGATCAGAAGAATAAAACTGGCTTAGAAACCACTCCCCTCCACAGCCCACGTCCCTGTAGGGGGATCCTTACTCCTCCTTCACTCCATGCCTTCTTGAAGGGCAGCAGAGAACCCTCTGCCCTCCCCAGGGCTCTGCCAGCATCTGGCTGAGGATCCTGCAGCTCCATTGAGTCCTGCCCCAGCCCATGAGCTCTCTAAAAGCTTGTCCCAAAACAGCTCACTTGCTCACCTGGGAAGGAGCCCACCTGAGGCTTCATGACCCAATTCCTCTTCTCTTTACAGAAGCAACGGTTACAGAAAACCGACTGGTAACCGCTACCTTCAGGTGTGCTAAGATGACAGACTTGAGCTGAGACAGAGGCTGGGCTGACTTCAGTCTCCTAAATTTCAGAGGACAATTCTGAATGACTCAAGTTTGACTTAATCCCAGAGAAACCTGAAATCAGTAGATGTTTAAGTTATCGGAACATAAGGAGACTTTTTGTGCATGTGTTCAGGGAAGATAAACAGAAACAAGCACTGAAGTACTGCTATGATCCTGAGACAGGTAAGGGTACAGCTAAACTTTCAGTCTCCAAAACAACAGAAGTTAAATTAATTCATAAACTTAGTTAATACTCTACAGCTTTTACACAATAGCCTATAAAAGGAGCTGAGAAGTCCGCAGAAAAAAAAAAAAAAACCAATGAAAAGGGGGATTCTTTTCATCCCACACAGCTGTAATGAAATTCTTGACTGGAAACTTATTCCATCCTTCCAGTGAGGCTGGCCTCCTGCACTCAAGGGAATGGAAGATCTACTTGTCCACAGAAAGAGAGGGAGAGAAAGAGAGAGTGAGAATAAACAATAGAAAGCCTGTGCTAATGACACCAAAGCTATTTAAGCAGAGGGGAGAAGAAAAGAGTCCTGGTTCTGCAGTTGCTTATGCATTTTCCATTTATGAATAATTTGGTAACATGTATAAACAATGTTAGGTTCTTAAGCAGCTTTCCATTACATCTCCCTTCATACTGTCTATGCAGCAGAGCTTATTGTGCCTTCCCAGAGCTCATGTCATTTTTCATCTGTTTATCTACTATCTCCTTTTTTTCATAATAACAAGAATTCTGCTTCCAGAAATAGTAAAAGAGCAAGATTCTAATAGAGAGCATAGTGGGCTGTGGAGAAAGAGTTAAAAGATGGTATAGCATGCACCTGCGTCACGTTCACATGTGCTAAAACTAAAACACAGCTGGTCTGTTTAATTTTAGGCCTACTAGCCTTGGCAACATCCCTTTTATCTTCAATACCTAATTATAAAGCCTTAAGTGCTAATACTGTTAACTGCTTCAGCACTGAATGCTGTTGTTTGACTACACCCATGAAATGCATCCAGTAGACTGGCCTTACTTGGCACAGTATTCTAATTCTCTGCTCTTTGAGTACGTAATGCCTAAACAGCTATTTCTTCATTACCACATAAAGAATCTAAACTGTAATAAGTATTTTTAATTGAGTTCAGTGCAACTCAGACCTGAGCAAGATACAGAAAATGATGGGACATATATGAATGATGAAGAATTAAAACTTGAACTGTTATTTCTAATAATTGCACCTATAATTAACAGTCAGTAAAAAATCATTCAGGTGGTGTATAATATAGCTTTTTTCACATTGCTCTTTAAAGTGATTTTGTTATTTATTTTCCCTCTATCAGATAATGAGCCAAAATCTCCAAAAAGATGGCAGACTTTGCAAACGCAAAAAAAATATTTTTGCAGAAACTTCAATTACTATTTTCTCAGGATAATGAGAAAAGATGTAGAGTAAATATCACAAAAACACTAGGATCACTTCTAAAACCTCACTGGCAAAAGGTTTTGTTTCTTTTTAACCTATAATCTGTAAAAAGTAGTTTTGTAAATGTTCTTAAAAAAAGGGAGAACACCAATAGAAATTTCTACCCACAGTTCTTAAATTCTGGAGGCTGCCAGTGCTGTATGTCAGCCGAATGGATTTAAGTATTACTGCCTCCATGAACTGCTTCTAAAGACATAAATTACTTTCTCCTCCTTCAAAGAAGTTTCTCATAAATATCCTCAAACTCAACTCATTTTCTTTCAAAACTTTTCTTACAACTCTGTTACCCGTCTGCATATAGGACAGAACACTACCTATCAGGACCACCAGTAATACCAGTCACCTTATTTCCCTGTCCGTTTCTGCCAGTCTGTTTATATGCATCTTTCAGCCCTTGTTTTATATTTTGAAAGCTAATGTCTTGTGGCAGGGACAAATATTATACTATGTTAATACTATAAACTGTACAGCAACAATCATAACAATGCAAGGGGGAAATGGTAAAAATAAGAATGCTAGGTGATAAATCTTACTCTATCCTGGCAACAAGGTGAAAGAATCAGTTCAATGCCATTGTGTCTGCATAAAGAAAAAAATTAGGAAGAAACTTAGAAAATCTGGTCAGATTATGGTCTGATGCCATTAATTTGATTTCTTTTTCCTATAAGTCTATGTGAAGGAGACATGCAAGCTTCTCTAGACAATCATCTGAAGACAGGAGCTTTAAGAGGAATGTATTTGGAAGCCACTAACTCTCAGCAATTGCCCTTTCTTTGCATGGAATGCATTACCCACTGAAATCGATCTCAGTTACAGTACATTCAGGTTTCCCAAAATCCCAGTGCTTCACTGATTTTTCAGCTACAACAGGATAAATGCCCACAATTCAGTGAAGAGTATACTCAACTGACTTTTTAGAGGAGGGTAGGTCTACTGTATCATCAGCAGTGCTAGTACTGAATCCTGCCACTCCTGATTTTATCTTTCAACTTCAGCTCACCGTTCAAACTTTATCATTGATGATTAAAGCTTCAGTGAACCCTTTGCTGATGAAAAAGAATCTCAGTGGGTTCCACAGGGGAGTTCTGAACGGAGTCCTCAGGTTTTCTTAAGACTCAGAATGGCATCTTTGTAAACATTTTTCATCCTTGCACATCACTTCTGACTATAAGGCAGACAGAGCAAAAACAAACAGCTGCTTGTTACAAGCACAGTTTCGTCATACTAATATGAGCTGAAACTACTAAGCAGTCGTCTTTATATTTTCAAGGCACACGTGAAAAAGATTGCATGTCAAAGCACCAAAAAGCCTTGAAATTGATGTATTTCTTTTTTGTGGTAAACATTAAGGGCAGATACTGATCCATCAACATGACAAACCCTTGAGAGGGGTTTGGGATGCTCTATTTTTCATAGAGCAAGGGTACTTTGAAGAAACTTTGTTTATCAGTGGGGCTGAGACTGCAGGGTTATCACACTAAGAAGAAAATGGAAAAATGAAGAGATACTAAAATGAAAAATAGTTTAGTTGGTGATGGGACATTATAATGAATCTTAGATTAATATCTGAAGGATGATTGATTTGGATGTCTAAGAAAGTGGAAGCTCTGACTGACCCTTTTCTTGCTACTGAAGAAGTTTCAGTATGACATTAACCCTCTTTTCCTCTACATAGTGCTATGTTCACACTGAAGCTGAATGAGGACATAAAATGTGAAGTTTCTCCATACAGTCTGAGTCAAATTAGGAACTCCCTCCCACTGATAGGGGGAAGTCCTATTTCCCTCACCCATATTTTCCTCCCCACTTTTTGAATGCACATTTCTGCCAGTTACCTGGGACAGACCTAACTCTGGGACCTGAATCACACAGGAGGCAAGTTCATTAAAACAAACAAATGCATATTCATATAATTATATCTTATTTTTTATTATTGTTACGTACTATCAAATATAGGTAATATAATAAATTATATATTTTACATAGTACTGTTTCATGAACTGAATTGGATCACTTTGCAATCTCCTGTAAGCAGGGATTATGGAAGGGAACTGTGTAGCTGGAAGTAGGGGAAGAGGAAAGGGGGGAATGGGGGAAAGGGAAAAAGAAAATAGGAAGGAGGGAGAGAGGGGGACCTCAGGGCAAGCTGTTAATTCAGTTCAGCTATAAGATGAATCTGCTCCTTAAGAGAATACCTCTCCTCCAGCCTGCAAAATTTTCATTATACTTAAAGGAGCTTTGCATCTTCGGTCCATTATCTCACTGGAAAACTTTACTGAAGCTGGCTAACAAGTTTAGAAGTTATTCAGAAAAGAAAACCTGAAGGACACAGTGTAGCCACATGACCTCATTTTCTCTAGGAAGTGTTCTTATGAAATACAGTTATGCAGGAGACTGAAGCATGAGCTAGTTCATACATAGAACCAACACTGAACTGATTAAAATGGTCTATTTAAAGATGGGAATAATCAACACAGGTGGAGATGCAGCATTGATACCTACAGGGAACTCCTCTGTCAAACACAGTTAATGAAAGACTAATCTGAAAATGCAGGGAACAAATTCCACAGAAGAGAAGGAATGATGTTTAGCACTATGCACTAGCTCATGTTTCATCACTTTACTGCCATCTTCTAGAGTAAAAAATTGATGTAAACAATGGAGTTCCATCAGTCTTACACCATGGAAATAAGATGAGGAATGAGAACAAACATATGTACAACAATATTATATTATTTCTGCTATAATGACAAGAGTTAATGCCTGATTTATTTTTTTTGAAATTTAAGGAAAATGAGGAAAATGTAGTAAAATGTTTTGAAAATTTGTCATCATCTTTCAGTCACAGTTGTATTTATGAACAAATCAAGCATTTCAATTGTAGATTACCATCACAATTTAATGGAACTGCAGTGAAATAATACGTTATTTTGTAATGAAGAATGTACAAAGAGTAACTATGAGTGGCACACCATGCTACTGTCTATTGTCAGAAAAAAAGAAAGGGTTTACTCTGAAATTCAGATATTCAACCACTTAGTTTTGTGAATCTAGCAAACAAGAATTTTCTTTTTAATTCAAAAGACTACTCTTCTGCATAATGAAATATTTAAAGAGTAGAAATTATTATATAACTCAATATTCCTCCATACTATTCAGATTTGTCTCTAACAAATGTATAACTGAATATGACTTACCTTGAAGTAGAGCTGCAATTTGGAGTGACTGCTGAGATGGATGTTCTTTAAGAATATCTAAAACTGTTCTACCCAAACTGTCCTTTATGTTGGTATCAATTCCTGAAAAAGAAAAAGATCTGTGGTGGAATTTTTAACCCCAAGTACTACTGATTATAAATGTGGCATATCAGACTCAATTATCTGGCAAATTGAATGCAAGCGGTTTTACAACTGGAGCAGATTAACAGCTGTGTTATAGTTAAAGTACAGCATCCATTTCTGTTTAAAGCTTGAGTAGCCTAAAATTCACATGCTGACATGGATTGTTTCTATGTTTCTGTAACTCAAGGGGCTATAAAGTAAGCTTCTTAAACCAAACTTGGGATTATTTTAACAGACTGTTCCTAAGAAACAGACATCCTGAAAATAATATTTTATAAAATCAAGAACTTCTCTGAATGTTTTTCCTACATTCCTGGATTCTAATTCTCCCCGGCTGCTCTGATTCATTGGGGATTTTCTAGTCCATAGTACCAGTATGTGTTTTGGGAGCAATACTGAAAAAGTTATTAACCTTAAAAGTTTTGTACTTCATGGCGACATGTTTGAAATTCATGCTCTGAGTAGACTGAAATACCCATATGTATGTAATATAAGGGCTGTGTGAATAGCCAGGGCATTTCCTCACAGACTGTTCAGACTGATGACATAGTAATTATTTGGCTCAAACTGTGAACGTAACCATAAATAAGTTTGAGGCTTATCCTGGATAGATCTCAGAGGACCTGTGGTACATGATACTGCATGACTCTCCACCTTTGTCTTGTAGGGGCTACTTTGGAAATGTTTGCCTTATGGTGGAAGACTGAAGTTGTTTTTTTTTTTTTAGTTTAGATGTACTTTCATAAAAAGTAAAGGCATGAAAGGTCATAAGGAATGAGATTCTTCTTGGGACACTGGATAGAGGAAATCAGAGGAAGCAGGGTTTATAAGGACACTCTAGAAGCATGGAAGGATTTCTCAACTCACCCGAAAATGCTGCATTTCTTGCAATTTCCTGACATGATGGAGAGTTTCCTAGTTTGTTTTGTGAGAAAGAGATACTTGTTTTCTCACTGAAAATAAAGCCAAAATATTGCTGGGCTAATTAGCAGTGGCAGCTGATTTTCAGAGGCCAGAGACACCAACTTACACCTTTCGTTTGCAGTAGCTACTTATAAAATCTTCTGAGTCTTTTTTGAAGCAGAAGTAGAGAAAAGGGGATTGTTAGACAAAAAAGGCAGAAGGTGGGGAGTGTTGCTGAAGTGCAGAGCATTTGGTGTTGAAGGAATTCACAGTGAAGATTCTATTCCAGTCTTGTACACCTGTACTCTGGCAGAGGCTATAATGTGTACTGATCTGTAAGAGGTATTCTTTATCTGAGGTCTAAAGGCTTCCTATGTTTGTGTGATGTTCTCCAGTCCTTCCTCTTTTAGGTGAAATAATACAAAAAGGCTCTACCTTTTAGTGAAGGTGAAGATCCCTTTCTGCCTCCGTCTTATTAATCCAAACAGGAAAGCATCTTGGGAGGACCTTTTTTTCTGAAAACAGATCTCAGATCAGGTATGCACTAGCTGAGATTCAGATGAGAAGCTGTGAGTAAGACATACCTTCTTTTGCAAGATATAACCCCCACAAGCACTGATAATAAAGATCAATGAGATCCCTTAGTGTAATGGAAGTTCACATATCTCAGAGAAGTAATTTCTAGCTGTTTGCATTTTCATTGGTCTTCTCATTTAGCTGAGAAGACAGCTGGTTAGATGAGTAATTCACCTGCAACAATTCTGAAACTCTTATTATGTAGTAGACGGGTTTGTTGGGACTCTATATCCCTGCTCTCCTGTCCTTTCAGGACAAATGCAATTCTCGAAGACACAGTGCCTTCCCCTGTCTTCACAGGCACTCAAAGTTTATTCAGGAAATGCAGGACCAAGCAGGATGGTGTATTTGTTAGGAACAGCTGAGTGAAGGAAATAAATGCGAACATGAGTCTTCTGGCCTCTAGATCGAAGAATATTCTTGGCTGTCTTTCAGAATGAATAACAAAACTTTATGTACCCATTTTGTTCTCAGAGTACATTTATTCTCAGAATACAGTGGCATACACTGACTCATATATGGAATTTCTGAGTCTTAGTGAAAACATTCCTTTTGTTCTCTGTATAGTAATTTCTTATTCTAAAAGAACACTGTTTTAAAGAGAGTTACATGTGATTAGATTTGCAAAGGCTGAGAAAGATAACTGTAATTTGTATAACCAAAACTTGAGGCAGCATACACCAGATTAGGAATATTAAGGATATTTGTTCAGTGTTTCCTGTAAATTAGATTTACCTGTTTCAAGCAAAATACGTACTACCTCCACCTTCCCAAAAAGGGCTGCTTCATGTAGTGCACTCCCTTTTTCTGTCTAGAAGAAAAAATATTGTGAAATGCAAATTAAAATAACATTGAATCCTTTTGAAAAGAATACATTTAGAAAAGAAGTATTTTTTCCCCTCTATTTTATCTACACATGAAAAAACATTGAATGCGCAAGAACAAATACTACCATAATTTTTTTATTATTATTCAAGATAACAACAAAAATGCTGTCAGTTCTACTATAAAAATTAATAACTATATAAGAAAATATAGTAGGGATGTAATACAACTCCCAATTAACAAGCCTGCATTTGTGTAAAATTTCTAAACTCCTATTCTAGCCAGTGAAAATCTAGTCGATACCATCAGTGGAACATAGCTGTTCAGCAGAGTCAGCCAGTTTACATGTGGACATCTACACTTAGGTGTTTTACTCTGAAACTGGATCACACAGTAGAAAGTCAATTCAGTTGCACAGTGAGGGATGCCCTAGGATATCCCACCTGGCCTCCAGCTGATGTTCCAGTTGATGCTCATATTTGATCTGCATCATATGTCCCCCCTACAGATGTCTTGGATAATCTAAGGCACCTCCATAGCATTAGATTTCTATGTTTAGATCATTTAAATTCTACCTTAGATGTCTGTGAACCTGATTTTGCAGATTTCTGTGACACAAAATTCTTTATGAACAGACTTTTGCTCAAATAAAATTTACAGTACTGAAAAACAAACTACCTTTCTTAACAAGCTACTTTTCTTAGTATTTTATACTGCTGACTGTTACCGAAAAATCTGAACAGAATGCCTTTCCATACAATAGCATTAGCACTAGTTAAAGCACTACTAGATCTCACTGAATCTCTGTCTCATCTCCCTTTTTTTGATAGTAAGTTAGATTTTGAGTCTTTTTTATTTGTGGGCAAATGTTAAAGGTTTTATTGCTTGAATTTGTTTTTTCTATATTTTATCCAAATGCACCATTGTCGTGCTTGCTATGGTGGAAAGACTTAAACAAAAAAATTAACTCTGAAATGAAATAGTGATTAATTATTTATTAGCTGTATCAGAATGCACCAGTGATACAGCAATGCAATGACAGGATATTTAGAAGTAATCAGAGATCCTGAGATGGGATGTGAGCACACAGTACGTGTATATGTCCTACCAATTAAGCCTGAAAACTCTGTTATGTCCATAATAGGTACACTCACTTTTTGTCTTTCTTCATACTCAGTACATGGACATATAAAGTAGAGCATGCCCAATGTCACTTACATCCAGCACATCAGGTATACTAACAGTATAATGGAGAGGAGAAGGAAGTCAGTAAGAGAATACACATATGAAATATGTATCTCAAAATAATTTCTAATCTTTCCGTTTTCAGAAGCAATCCAGATGAACATCCACAGACTTACTCTGAACAAGAAGACTAAATATTCAGATTTACTTAGAGATGGTTTCAGGATGAGGTATCTACAGGAGTTTTCCAGTAACTGCAATTGACTTTAACACTAGATAACTCTGCAATGACATAGGGCAACCACAAAGGAACACGCAGAGCTTAAGGTGCAGGTCAGGAATTTCTGGGAATGAAAACAGTTCTCAGAAAAGTCACTGATAGCTATAGGTCTGATTACTGAAAAAGGCTTGACATCAGCAATCTTGAAAAAGGCTTTGACACGGCCTATTAGCCTTTTTGGTATTTGTGTGGATATGGCATTTCCTTTGGATTGGTCACTTACTGACATGGATAAATCTCAAGACTATTGGGTGGACCTGGTACTATTAACATAATGCTCCCTGTTATCAAGGATGTGAAGTACAGTTTTGACTTCCAAAATATTTGACTTTGGAAACACAGGTGGTGAAATTCAAAAGCCACAATGAGGCAAGTTTGGTACCATAACCTGCCAGAGAAGAACACCAAAATAGGGGCTCACTCACAACTGATCACTCACTGTTTTGAGAAAAGAATGTCTCTCTCACATTTGAACATTCACTATAGTTGAACATATTCTGTCATATTTGAACATGTGCCAGCAATGTGTCCTTGCAGCAAAAAAGCTAACAGTATCCTGGGCTGCACTAGGAGGAGTGTTGCCACCAGGTCAAGGGAGGTGATCTTCCCTTCTATTCATCACTGGGGAGGCCACACCTGGAGTACTCTGTCCAGTTCTGGGCTCCCCAGTACAAGATACGGAACTACAGGAGAGAGTCATTAAGATGATTAAGACACTGGAACACCACTCCTGTGAGGAAAGGCTAAGAGAGCTGGGACTGTTTAGCCAAGACAAGAGAAGACTCACGGGGGATATCATCAATGTGTACAAATATCTGCAGGGAGGGTGTAAAGAAGACTGAGCCACACGGTGGTGTCCAGTGACAGAAGAGGTAATGAGGAAAACCTGAAACACAGGAGGTTCTGTTTGAACATAAGGAAACATTATTTGCTGCAGGCGACTGAGCCCTGGTACAGGTTGCCCAGGAAGGTTGTTGAGTCTCAGTCCTTGGAGATATTCAAAACCCATCTGGACACGGACCTGGGCAACCTGTTCTAGGTGACCCTGCTTAAACAAGGGGGTTGGACCAGATGACCTCCAGAGTTACCTTCCAACCTCAACCATTCTGTGAGTTTGCCAGGGATAATAATTAGTAATGTATACACTAACAATGAAATCCACAGGGGTTCAAATGTTATAGGAGGCCTGAGCATTAATTTTAGTCCTACTGAGGACTAAACTGAGGATGAACTGCAGAGATGGGAAGCAGCTGCACCTTGACTAAAACTGTGGAGATCATTCTGTATTAATAAGGAACCTTTTTTAATGCAAAAGATGGACATACTTTAGTGACAACAGCTATCTAGAATCCATTGCTGTGCCATGATCTGAGACTGAGAAAGATTAATGTTCCGGCATGCTGAATCAACAGCTTTGAAGACAAGGGAGAGGATCTATCCTCAGACTCCTCAGTTAAGAGGTGGAAAAGATCCTGATACTATAATTGTCAGAACTGGCAGCAGTCCTTTCCATTGATCAAAATTCCTCACTGGAGAAAAGGCAAGCAGTATTTTCCTTGATGAAAGCATACTTCTCATAAGAAATGGAATGAAAACTAACATGAGAAGAGGAAATTTCCTGCAGATGTCTAAGGCAAACAAATCTATCAGGGGGCAACTTGAGAGTCAGAAGATAGTTCTGTAACAATGAACCAAAGCTCTGCTATGCATAAAGGGAGTAGAGAAACTTAAGGCACCTACATACGTAATTCATAGTGTTGGGAGAGGAATCCAAAGTCAAATGCCTGTTTTTTCATTTTATACTTTCTCGCTTCTTGGTCTGTTCTACCGTGATATTTTCTGTCATACCTAAAAGTGATCCTGAAATGCTTTACAGGCATTCTGCACTGCCCTGAATTCTGGGGCACTCTTTGCTTTACAAGTCCAAGCTATCTGACAATGCTAATGAATGCCATATCCCAGAAATGATATATATATTACAAACAGTCTGTTTGGGAGAGGAATTTGAAAGGCACACCATATAAACAGCAGACTGATCTCTCCACTATACAGGTGATTTTCTGAGCAATAGGGGAAACATTACCTTGAAACTGAAAGAAAATCAGTCTGGGAATATGGAGATTGAAAGCACATTTGTAAGATGCAGACGTGTAACCCTGCATGAGATATCACGAAGATGAATGCTGACGTAAATCTTAAAAACTCTAGGCAGGATTTCATGGTAATAGTGAATAACTAATGAGTGAATCAAATCCTTCGACCCAAAAACTGTCCAGAAGGCAGAAATGTCCTTGTTACCAGAGAGTTCAGTTACCAAACTCCATTTCAACCCAGGGAAAATGTTATGCCTCAGGATGAACAGGGCCAAGAGAAACTCAGAGGACTGGTTGAGTAGATATATATCTCTTTGTAAATGTATACAGGGACTATTACTTGAAGATAGAAATAATGTTGAGGGTGTTTTTCTGGTGTAATAAAGCATGTTACTCAAATTGGAAGGATTAAAAAATGTAGTTGCAAATAATTTCTATATATTTTTTAAGATGTGCTAGAGTTTTTAGGTAGATCTTTTTCACTTATAATGGTGTACCTATGTGCTAATATACTCTTGTCTCTACTACAGCAAGCAAACTTAAGATATATAGACAATATTCACTGCTTTACCTCCTGAAGCTTTCATTGCCTTAGATCATATTTTTCTGGCAAAGTGAACACTACCATTATATCTGGAAATTCTTCTACAGTGATTTTTAATGCAAAAAAATGCTGGCATTTTTTCATTAACACAGTGAGATAAAGTCTGCTTGAGTTTGCATCAATGGATTATATACTGATTTCATAGCATAAGTTTTCTGTATATCAAATATAAAGAACTATAGCACAAACTGTGCTAAGCATATAAAACAGTCCCTGCCCCAAGCAGCTTACAGCTAAATACAGGTACAATGTCCCAGCTGGACACACAATGCAAGCAAGGATAGAAGGACATTGTCAGCAGGAACACCAGGCTATACAAATCAACTTCTTGTACAATTTGCAGGCTCACATAAAAGCATCAAGTGTTTTATTAATTCGAGATTTTTTTAACCATGTAAATATGCAAGAGTTTGTAATTAGGTCACTTGTCTAGTCCTTATTCATAGGCAGTTTACTGAGGTTTTGATATGGATTTCAGACATAATCTGAAGGATGGAATGGTAGCTTTGCAAATTGATTCCCGGAATATCCTCCATACATGGTGACAGCAAAAAGGAAGGGCATAGCTCTTTGCAGAAGAACTGCAGTGATAAGCAATGGACATGGCCATCATTACTGGAACAGACAGGGAAGGCAAATAGGGATAGATAAAAGTTGGATAAGCAGAAGGGGCCAAGTTTTTAAGGTATTTACAATTATAAAATTACTGTTTACATGAAACACACTGAATTGTGCAGTATCTTATTTTACTGAGGGCCCAAAATCTATCACTCACCCAAAACCTGTGTATTTTTCATATGTTTCAATTTAAATGAAAACTTCAAAGCAAAAAGAGATGAAGCAGATTTGTATTGCCCACTTCTAAATAATTTCAGATTGAAGGATATTGGATAGACCTGGGAAATGAATAAAATGTGTGATTAATTAAATCAAAAAATTAAATGCTCTCTATTATTAGTCCAAATATTTGCTATGATTAAAAGTGCTCAGGGAGTGCAGAAGAGAAAGATAACATGGCTAAAGTAAACTTCCCATTTAAACAAATAAATATTTACAATTACAGAGTGATAGCAGATAGGCTACTTCTATAATTGTCTCTCAACATTCTGAGAGCTCTTTACTGCTGATAAGCAGAATTTATTTAACGTGTATGAATGTGTACAATTTTATTTACCACATAGGATTATACTTTGTATATTGTTCTTTCCCAATCAGTGATGCAGAGCAATTTAATTATTATTAAAAGAGCTGAGTTCAGTTTTAAGTAACAGGCTGATATTGTATGCTCTGCTCAGTTTAATAAGCTGCCAGTAATCATCAACAAAGAATTTTTCAGAGGTTATAGAAGTAATAAGTTAACAATATGTACAGAGCCAACTTGCCAATATGCTAATATGCTGAATGAAAAGGAACATATTGATGGAGACTATGTATACCGGTGAGAAAATAAATAAATTCTATTTCCTTATGGCAAGTAGGACAAACACAGAAGAAACAAGATTACCCAGTGCAAAAAATAAAATAAAATAAAACTAAATAAAATAAAATAAAATAAAATAAATTAATCCCCCCTGCCTTTGAATAACTAAGAAAAATAAGAATATAAATTACTTAAAGTGAATTAGAATTTAAAAAAAAAGAAAAAAAGTCCTAGAATTTTAGTGTAGTAGGCAAACAGGTCACCACTGCTAAAAGAATCTCTCATTTCTTAAAAGAAGATTGTACAAAATTTGCAGCCACTATATCTTTTAAAGACCAGCGAAAAACTTTTGGTATAACTATAGATAGAAATGGCTTAGGAGGATTCACACTAGTGCTAAAATTGTCTAGATTACATAAGAGGAAGAACACATTTCATAAAAGCATTGCGTAATATTCAACCTTCATGTAAACCATCAGTTTGTAAGTTGCCATGACAGAGACTATTTTTCTTCAATTATTCTATTTCTTAAGCATCAATTCAGGTATCAGTTCAGTTTCTTTCTAACTTTTTCCTCACTCACTTGCTAGAGATAGAAGAGAAATTATACATTCAGAAACATGTATTCAAGGGTTCTGTTATGTGTTGCTTTAGCATTGAACTTTTCTAAATTACTGAAGATGTAGTAATAGTAAAGGATAGCTGAAAGAAAAGAGCTGCTTGTATTAACCCTTGCAAGTATATAATTTTCTAATAAATAAAATGAAAAGCAAATTAAATTGGAAGCATAATGGTAGGCAAATACACAAGTAAGCAAACCACAAAAAAAAAACCCAAAACAAACTGCTTCTGTTTGAAATAGTTTGAAGGCAGTAACAATGCTAACTCAAAAGATACTAGAGCTAATAAAAGTAGCAAAACAATTTTACTACATTTTCATTTTGAAGGCATTTGAGAATATCCATTGTTAATCTTAAAATATGTTAATATTTTCTGGTTTGCTTTGTTGTTTTTTTTACTCTATCATTTCTTTCCCATTTCACATTCTTTTCCTCAAAATTTTAAAAACATGACCTTGATGGAAGAATCCAGAAATAAAAAAAGTGCATGGAATCCAGGTGCAATCTTTCTATATAAAAGGGAATTATGTGTACAAAGGTGTTTGATTAAAGCTTAAAATGGTTATAATACTTAGCCAAAGTTTAGGCAAAGTTCACAAGATTTATCAAATCACCTATTGGTAAAGAATGCTTGGATGTGACTCTAAAATACATGTAATTATGTTTGCTTGGTTGGTTTGTCTGAAATAGATATAAAGCTGGAACTAAGCTTAATTTGAAGCAGTTTATGTATACTCAGACAGCAAGAAAGCTACTTTAAATTTGAAGATAAAATACACTTTAAACTCAAATACAGTGCCATCAATCAAATCAAGAGAGATCATAAGACTGAGACAAGACTTCACACATAACAGAATTAGGTCCTCTGTAGTTAAAAGGCTTGGACACTTTCCACTACAATGAATTGGACATAAAATTTACTGCTGCTGTACCTTGTATCTGTTCCCATCTATGTCTCTTTTATTTAAAGTTACCCCTTTTACACCATTATAATTTACTGTGCATAGAACTAGGAGCACCAAACAGCTAACAGGTTGGAGTCAGTAGCTGCAATAGTGTATTGCTATAGATTTTTCTTTTAGATTTATATGACAAGTGTTTAGAACAGCAGAAAATCAAAATTATTATTATTTAGTAACTTGGGTTTGGAACAGGATAACCCTGGGAAAATGAGTTCTCAGTCAAACATTGCTTCAGATTGCTATGACTATTAAGGGCCATAGCTTTAGCAAGTCAGCATAGTATCATTAAAGCCAATGTTGTAAAAAGATATATACACCTACATGAACAGTTGATATGATCTGTGCATCTACATGCCTCAAGACAACATTAAAATATACACTCAGCTTTGAAGATACATATCTTTCTTGAGTTTTCCCTTTGAACACATCATTTGGGTTGTAAAAAATAAATATTATATATCAACTTTCAGCATTTCTAACAAAGTAAATGCAAGTGTATTTTAAAAGAAAAAATGTAAGAAATTATTTCATTTGAATCATATTCTAATGATAAAACTAAGTAAGGTAAGAAAGGAAGAAAGGAGGAAAGGAAGAAGGGAAGAAAGAAATTACACACTAACTTGGCAGCTGACATCCATTCCAGACTCCAGAAGCACCTGTACAACAGCTTTGTGGCCATTACGTGCAGCAAGATGCAAAGGAGTGTGTTTTCTTGTATTACAGTTCATCAGGTTTGGATATGCTTTGATGATCATTTTTACAACACGCAGACGTCCATAAAGTGCTGCCAGATCCAGAGGTGTTTCTAGTTTGTTGTTCCTTATTGTAGGGTCTGTTAGCTCTTCTAACAGAACAGCAACTACTTCCGAATGACCATACTGAGCTGCACAATGCAGTGCTGTTTCATTTTCATTGTTCTGTTAAAACAAAACAAAAGCTTCAGAAATTCATGTTTAATCACACAATAGAACTGCTCGGCTTCTATAAATTGCCTCCATGAGATCAGTACACAGGCAGGGTTTGCAATATAATATATGCTAATGTATGTTAAATGCTTCAGAATGATTTCACTAAAATTTTACTAATAATACATTAATACATCAGCTCTGTAATCTCAAGCAGCTCAGGTCTCTATGTGTCCATGTTGTTCCCAATCCATTTTTAACAACATGCCCCAAAACCCCTTGTTGTTCATAAGCTGAAATATGTAACCCTTCTTGATTCAACTGTTCCTGAAATCATAGTTGAGACTCTCTCTTAGAAATACTCTGACACTTATCTTAAGTCTCTCTTCTCAGTATAACTGGTTTAAAATCGTAGCAATTTGTTATTAGAGTAGTGAAATTACAGAGAAAAACTGTGTAATGAGAATGTATCAGGCACAAGGCTAGTTTCATATATCTCTATAGAAGTTACTATCAAGACAACAGTCTAAGCCTGGAAGAAGGCAAAATAGCAACTGTAGATAGCAGAAAGACTTAGCATATCACGTAAGCAGCTAGTCTTCGCAGGGCTCCAGGGAGACGTACATGTGCATTTTAAGGCATATGAGCATTTCTGTGCTGTTAATTGAATAAGTTTTTGCTTTATAAAGCAATGCCCCCCAAGTGTTTCCCCAAACATTATTTAATAATCTTAATAATAAATAAATATTGAGAATAAGCAGTATCTTCTTTAATTGTTTTCTTCCAGTTCTGCCTGTATACTTGCATTCCCAAACAGACAAATAACTTCAGGCAGAGAGGAAGGAAATAATTTGTAGAGTTCTCTGAATTCTGCATACCATCTATATTATTAATATATCTTATGTAGTCTCTATGAAGCCTTAAAATAGACCAGACACTATAAATTTTAAAAGTATGTACTCTCAAAGCATCTTCTGTTATATGATTTATAAAATTTTGTGACAGCTTTGAAAATGTTGTAAAAGTAGAAAGCCAATAAGCTAATGTGTCATATAAAGAAATAATGTAAAATCAGAAAACATACTAGAGAAAGGTAGAAATATAATTCTAAAGAAGGAAGAGATAAATCTGAATCCATAGGCTGTATTTCTCAAGGAAAAAAATGAAGAAAGTTCTAGGGACAGAGAACTGAAAATAGAAAAAAGGATTTGTCTTTTGAAAGATGGAAAGGGGGAGAGAATCAGAGAAATGAGGCTTTGGCCTCTTACTCAAAAGCTAGCTAGGATAAGAAAATCCATGTTACACAGTAATATCTAGAAAGGTGGAAAGGGGGAAAACTTTTTTTTTCTTTTTGGTAACAGTGTTTCTAAGTCTATAATCAAGAACTTGAACCTCGAGTTTGTGGTTTTAACAATGCTGCTGTCATTTTCATCTCATCTTGTAATTTAAAATGACTCAGATGAACCTGGTAGACAGAAGAGACAGATCAACACATTCAGATAAATTAACGTTGCAGATAGATAAACTCTTCAGGTGTCTGCAACACCACACAAGATGCCAGACACTGGAATATGTTTCCTGTTAAACTGCAAGACAGAAGCTGGAAAGTAGGAAGAGCCAGGTAGAAAGTGAGAAGTTGCCATTGGCAGACATGGCTTGATGACTAATAAGTATTTGAATCATTGTGCATTATTCAGACCACCACGTGGTCTTTCCCTATTACACAGACCATAAATTCAGGTTAAAATATCTACTATCACAATACTACAGGGCTGCAATGATCTATCAACTACCTGCAATATCTTTTTTGTGCTATAGTGACTTCTAACATATCCTTTATACAGGACTGGGCAAAGTAAATTTTTATGTACAGTGGCAAACCCACAAATCACAAGCATAGTCTATTAGAATTTATTTTTAGATTTTCAATATTTCATGGACAGAACTGCATAGATGAACAGGCAATTGCAGTCTAATTTTGTGTACAATTACCACAATTAAGTATGAAAATCAGATAATTGCACATAAAATGGCCAATTATGGTAATTTGTGCCTACATTTACTGTATTTACATATCCAATGGAAATAGTTACACAAAGAAATTAGATTTATAACTATATCCATGTTCTGTGAGGTAAATAACAAAATACACATTACCATACAATTGTCAAACACATATATCTATCTATCCAATATCTATTATGTTTCAATTTTTTTCAAGCATTTCTGGATAATATATAAAGTATCTGGAATCTTGTGCCAATAGTCTAATATTGTAGTTTAAAAGTATTCTGATTAAACTTTCAGAGATATAAAAATTAAATTGGCTACGGACTTTTTCTCAAAATGTGGTGACTGGCCAAAATTTGAGCCACAGATAAAGACACACAGAGACCAACCAGTCCAAATCACTGCTATGGTGCAGCAAACTGAAATTTGCTCCCTCTAAATAAAGAACATCCAACTGAATTTTCATGCAAGGCCATATTTACAGAAAAGTGTATTTTAAAACAGCATGGTGCATAAAAGCATCTGTAAATCTGAACAAAATGTTATTATTTTCAAAGTAACATTGTTGAACATTTTTGTATGGTTTGTTTCTTTGCATTTGCCAAATTAAAGCTACATTTCAGTTAATGATTCAAAACTGATTCAAAATTATAAAGAACTAGGTAACACTGAAATAAAATAGCAGAATCCAACCTGGACAAACATGATAATTAAATTACCTACACATATGCAGTCAGAACAGGCATTGTATATATTGTGTTATCAGAGCTGAGAGGTACCACCTAATTAAAACTTAATAATACAACATCCTTCCCTCTTTAAAATGTAAATTAATCAACTCAATTCAGGTATAAAAGACAGAATGATTTTTAACTTTCAAAGAGAGAATTACAACTTGTTTAACTGCCCTCTAAATTTATCCGCTTTGACAATTTAGTACTAGTTACATGAAATAAATCACCTTGGAAGCAAGAGGTTTTACTGAGGAGAGAGGATAGAGTTTTTAAGTAGGTTTTGACAGAGCCATCTTCAAATTTAGGAAAGAAGGGAATGCCTACCAGATAGACACAGTTGGTTCAGCATTCCCAGAGAGACCCCTAAGATGGAGGAGGCTATAACAGTCTCTTCCTCTGGACTGGAAGAAACATCATCTTACCCCTTATGGGAAGATGGACATGGATGTCTCAGTCAGTATAACGAACTTCCACCTTAAGGCATTTCTTTATAGAAGACATACAGTAAGAATAAAAAAAAAAAACCCAACATGTGCTGATATTTTAAGAGTTGAAGTTACGTGATTTCCTTGGTCCCAAAAATGCTGTTACTTCTGACTTGTCTTTTTTGTGAACAAAGCCAACCCAGGTGTAACTCTATCGATTTTAAGGTACTGTTTGTCCTCATATCTCTAAAGTAGCTTATTATTTCAAAGAAATATTTGAAAGACATAAAAAATTATTCTTGAAAAAATTAATAATATTGTAGTACTATTGCCTACATTTTCTTTCCCAAATGTGAACAGTTGTTTCTGGAGTACAGAAAGTTTATGTGCTAACACTCATTGCCATGAGCAGTTAACCTGCTATGAAAATACAAATGTCTGCATGCAAGTCACCATTGCATGATTAGATCTCCAAATCTGATATCCAAGTGCTAAATAATGCATCTAGTGCTGAAGAAACAGACTAGAATGCTTTTAGAAATTTCAGATACTTCATTACATGTTAGAAACAAGATAAATCCTAACACTGAATGAGTCAAGAAAAAGAAAGATCTAGAAATCAGAACCAAATAAAACATACAAAATTTAAGACACAAAGAGCAGACCAATATTATGCAAAAATAGTATAAAACAGAAGTCACTAATATTCATAATTAATATTTTAAACAAGTAGTTATTCATATGGCCCAGTGGACCTCTTTCAGAAATAAGGAAGGCATCTTATGATTCAGCTTTTAACCTTTTGTAATTTTCTTCTTCATTCTCCATTACATGGGTCTCTTCATGGGCATGGTCCTGACATTTTCTAGACTTTCTCTGAATCTGTTCTCTTCCGCGTACAGCCAGAACTCAGACTTCTGTTGCTGCAAACTGAATTGTGCCTTCACGGCATTACATCTGGTCAGTACTGCAGGCTGTACTACATCATTTAGCTACTGAGAACGCATGCCACCACAAAATCTAGAACACCTCTTAAGGTCTATTCATTGGAGGACAGATTAGCAAATATGTTATACAGACACTTACTGTAGCCTGGCAGTCTGATAGTGAAGAGGTGCAAGAAATATCAAGAGAGTGAATGGCTCTCATGAATATTATACAGGTCCTTGTAAAGACACTATTAGACAGTGGATATATTTAGGACTTAAACTGCATAGCTGTGTAGTTTAAAGCTCCTAAAGTCCATGCAGGTACTGTACAAGCAATAATGACTATCAAGTAGTGATTTTACAGACCTTTCCAAAGAATGCTCAACTCCTTTATTATCTAAGAATTTTTATGATGAACTTGAAAAGGGAGACTTCCTAAATCATTAAGCCATTTCTTTGTCACATAATCCCAATGTCAAGTAACTGAACAAGACAATATTTCCAAGACAGAGAAAGGAATGATCTCAGGATGGTCTTACTTCATCTGTTAAAATAGGAAGGCAGTTTCCTGAGAAGTTCCATCAATGTACGTTAATAATCCTGAAAAAATAAGGAAGTTTGTCTGATTGATTCAGCAAGTAGTATGTCACTGTATTTAATTACAATGGGAATTAAAGTGTTTTCCTGGATGTCTAGGGCAAAGGCTGAACAATGTTACAAAAGGAATTCTGAACGCAGCCAAGAATGAGGACGACTCTTGGGAACAACATTGTGACTTTACTGTCCACTCTCTCTGAGGAAGGGAACAGGTTTTTACATGGTGCACAGATTTTTACAGTTTATGTGGAAAAATAGCTAATGACATTCTTCTCCTTATCACACATCATCAATGAACCTGTCTAATTTGAAAGTCATGAAAGAAATAAAAAGCCCATAAATTTCCTTATCAAATGCTCTCTTAAACACAAAACCAAGCATTAGAATTTAGGCATCCCTAATATTTCCAGATATATTTTCAAAACTGCTTTAAAAATCAAAGCATTTAAGACAAGACTAAATATTTTCCCTTTTCATTCTGCTACAACTGTAATTGTACACAGATGAAAAAATTATTTACAACTTTGCTTACATTCAAAAATTTACAAACCTGAGAGTTCATACCTATTAGGTATTTAAAAGAAGCTGTATATTGTATCACTGGATGTGTTTCTCTGACATTGTTGGGGGTTTTTTAAGACCTACCATTCCTGATTGAATTTTTTCTTTACCACATGCTACCCTGCTCCATTTCTATTTTTTCCTTCTCAGTGCAGTTTAAGCCTCTGTATTCTAATCCCTAATGAACATTCCAATAATGAGTGGTGTCCCCCTAGGGTCTGTACTGGGACCAATACTATTTATCATCATCAATGACATAGATAGTGGGATTGAGTGCACCCTTAGCAAGTTTGTGGATGACACCAAGCTGAGTGATGCAGTTGACACACTAAAGGGAAGGGATGCCATGCAGAGGGACATTTGACAGGCTTGAGAAATGGGCCCATGTGAACCTCATGAAGTTAAACAAGGCCAAGTGCAAAGTCCTGCACCTAGGTTAGGGCAATCCCCAATATCAGTACAGACTCAATAATGAAATGATTAGGAGTAGCCCTGCAGAGAAGACTTGGGGATACTGGTGGATGAAAAACTGGATATGAGCCGGCAATGCGTTCTTGCAGCCCAGAAAACCAATCTTATCCTGGGCTGCATAAAAAGAAGTGTGGCCAGCAGGCCAAGGAAGGAATAATCTCCCCCCCCTAACAAGGGTAGACTCTTGTGACACCCCACCTGGAGTACTGCATCCAGCTCTGGGGTGCTCAGCACAAGACAGACATGGAACTGTTAGAGCAGGTCCAGAGGAGGGCCATGAAAATGACCAGAGGCCTGGAACACCTCTCCTATGAAGAATGACTGAGAAAGTTGGGGTTGTTCAGCCTGGAGAAGAGAAGGCTTGGGGGAGACCTTATTGCAGCCTTTCAATATAGAAACAGGACTTGTAAGAAAGATGGAGAGAGACTTTTTACCATGGCCTGTGGTGACAGGACAAGGACCAATGGTTTTAAACTGAAAGAGGGTAGATTTAGATTGGATATAAGGAATAAATTTTTTGTGATGAGCGTGGTGAGACTTTGGAACTGGTTGCCCAGAGAAATTGTGGATGCTCCATCACTGGAAGTGTTCAAGGTCAGGTTGGACAGGACTTCGAGCAACCTGATCTAGTAAAAGATGTCCCTGTCCATGGCAAGGGGGTTGGACCAGATGATCTTTGAAGACCCGTTCTGACCCAAACCATTCTGTGATTCTATGAACATGTTCTAATGAATATCTTTACCATAGAAGAACAATATGATGACAAATAAAGATGACATTGTCCCGTAACTTAGAGAATACTTGGACTTAGATAGTAACATTTTTTTCAAAAAAGCAATTTTTGTAAAAGTTATTGGGAAAAATTCTGCTGCAAATTACCCATTGTGAAACAAAATCAGACCTACTGAATTCCCATTGAAATTCACGTTTACTTATGTGGAAACAAAATTAAAAAGTAATTCTGTAATTTGGTTGACTACTTTGAATAAATGTTTTTTTTCAAATTTATTGCTGCAGTTGGCTCAAATCAAAAAGATTGCCTCTGCACATTTTCTTCTTCTAAAAAGCACATAATAAGAGTTGCAAGGGAAATACAGAAATTCATCCACATAGTCTGTAATTTAAGGGGAAGGGGGGAACATCAAATGCAGAACGTGAAAATTATTGTTTTTGCAGGCTACTTTGGAACTGAACTATACTTCTGGAAGTCCCTGAGGTGTCACTGAGAGAAACATATAATGCCTGTGCTTCATTTTGATGTTTTGGGGAAGACAGTAAGTTTGTTAGATATTTACATATTATGAATGCATCCTGAACTCTTTTCCTTCACATTTCAGAAGTGTCAAATGGCATGAAGGAAATGTGAGTGTTTTTTATGACAATTACAATTTGATGCACAGAAAAATTCTACAATACATTAAATGCATAAATGTAAAGAAAAAGGTGTGCTTTGTGCCTAAAAAAACCAGGCAGAATCACAAAACAGAGAACATCACCGAGACATTTCAGAAGTGTTCACATTTTTTCCTGTAAATGTTTTACTATTCATATTCTGTCAATATATATTAAAAATATATTTTGAACTTGATATTTATTCCTGATGTCATTCACCTTTTTTGCATGTGATTTCCTGCACTAATACCAAGCACTACATATTGACCTATATGTGGCTGTTATTTATTATTAGTTGTTTCATAGATTAGGATTTCTTATCAGTTATGTAACTTTATGATGAGAGTTGTCATAATAAATGTTTGTGCTACGCAGATGTCTTCACATAAACAAACATGTAAGTAGTCTGACTGTTAACAGCACACCTTTTTATTATATTTGGTGTTAATTTACTAACAAATCTTGATCTCATACTACCTACTTGATCTTCATTCAATTCATAATTTACATATTTTCAAGCCTTCATCAGTGAAGTTCAAACACTTACATGTTTTGTAATTTCACCATATTTTGTAATTTAAAACATACATCATGCATGCCAACTAAGACATCTGTATTAAACAGTGATAGAATTATTCTTACATAATTGTTATGCTGTAACCATTTTATGTGTGTAGAGTTGCCAGTCTACATTCCACCACCCCCATAACATAATTGTCATTTAACTGTTCACCTCTTTACTGTTTTTTTCAATTTTATGTAATAGGAACAGTAGGGGGCATTCAGAGCTTTAGATGCTGGATATGGCTGGATATGATCCTATGGTGCTAGTTAACTGCATTTTAAATGTGTAGAATGCAGTTCAATTAATTTACAGTATACCATATTAAATCCATTAATTCATGTATTATACATTTATGCATCATGAGCTTCTCATTTACTTCTTTGTTGTGTTGTTCATTACTTTCACTTAAGTTTTTAGAATCTTTTCTTTTACATAGAATTTTAATAAAATAGATTAAAAGCAAAGATGTATTACAAATTAGATGCTACAATTTTTAAATAATGAACAAAATTATTTTCTTAAACTGAAAGCACATACATTCTTAATGTGATCTTTACCAAAAAACACCAGGAAAAAAAGCCTGACTTGATTATATTACTTGCTGTGGTGAAAAAGTGTCAGGAAAAATGGCTATCCTTCTCCCCAATTCTCATGAGAAAAAAGAAGGAAGAAAAACAGCCCAGGATTTCTTACAAGCTGTAGCTTCAGCTCCACAGATCTGAGAAAAGCTAGGAGAGCTATGAGGAGCCACCTGCCTTATATGGCCTATCAGCAAATAAGCAAAAGCCTCAGAAACCTACAGGCTCATAACAATGAAAAATAGGTATTAGGGTGAGCATGC
The DNA here is from genome assembly GCF_030463565.1 of Pelecanus crispus. Lineage (NCBI taxonomy): Eukaryota > Metazoa > Chordata > Aves > Pelecaniformes > Pelecanidae > Pelecanus > Pelecanus crispus. The sequence goes on from NC_134643.1 coordinate 54,364,024, forward strand.
CACTCCAGTGTTATTTGAGGATATGTGGGTGGACATGGCTTTATATCAACATGGCATTTCCCTCACTCTATGATATGGATAATATTCTCCTGTGTAGAGTGCTAATTAGCACAGGAAAGTCGGTGCCAGCAAAGTGGTCCACCTGCTAAAGCTGGCCACTGTCTAGCGTGGAACACCAGGGAATTTATGAGGTCAGAAGAACTGTGTAAGTACAAGTTTTAACTTCGAAGTTCAATATGATCAAGACTCCCTTAAGAGACTCAAGGTCCAACATTTCTTGTGAGGATTGCTCACACATTTGCGTTATAAAGTTTTTGGGTAAAATGCAGAAACAGCAGGATAGCTAACGACAAGACCTTTTTTGAGTCAGTGTGGTATAGGATCAGATGCATCCCTGCTTATTTGCTCCAGTGATCAAACCGGAGAGACTGGACAGAACACCTAATCAAGTTTGAGAATATTCTACAAGTTTGGATGTATATGTGGGATTAGGAAGAAGTAGGTAGATGGTGTCAGATTTTAATTGCCTTCTTTCTTTCTGTTTCTAAATACTAACCTTACAAATGGACCATATAAGAATATACTGAATGAAAACAGAAGGTGTGCCATATGTTTGACAACAGAATGCAACATATTTATCCTGCCCTTACCCACTGTAATACTCTCATCACTTTTTCCTAGTACTTATGTGTCCTTTCTGCTGCACATGCATACATGCAGTCCATCTGGTTTCTCATTTTTCTCTGCATACCAGTTCATTTACAGTACCTTCAAAACATACCGAGAATATTAATTTTATCTCAAAGTTTTTCAGGAATTTAGTATCTAATAAAGTTAAAAAGACACAGAGTTTATAAAAATTTACATCAATATATATAAGATGCATAGTTAGATTATGTCTTCATATGATTTTTCAGAAGCAAGCAGAAGGTTTTTCATACTTCTTAAATCTAATTTCCTTTAGGTCAGGGTCCATCCAGAAGACAGACATCTGGTATGCTTATATTGGAAGATTTTATCAGTCTTGGAGAAGAAATTGCTGAAACAATGGAAAATAGATATTTTTTTTTTTTAATTTGGCAATAAGTTTGCCAGACCTAAAGAATATGTGCTGCTCTTTTCTGATGATGTACACAAGTATTTTTTATCACTTCACCTGTTCATTCACTCTGGAGTGTGATGGCCCATGATGGATGAGAATCTTCACAATGTCTACATCTCCTCTCCAAGCAGCCAAGTGAATAGGAAAATAACCTTTATTATCTGCCACATTAGTTGATGCTTCATACTGAAGTAATTTGAGAACTATATCCCTGGAAAACAGGAAGTAAATCTAAAAATTGACAGGAAGCTTATTTTATTAAGTTTTTACATGAACATACATATTGCCAAAATTTTTACCCTGAATAACAGAAAAAAACCCCTGTATTTCAAGTGAAACTGCTACAAAAATGAAGACAAATAATTTCTAAGAATGAAATATAGTAAAACATAGCCAAAATGTTATTCATTGTAATGATTGTTACTTCTTATGAATACCCATCAACATATTATCATCAGTTCTCTGAATCTGTTTCTTTCAACAGGGTCTCCTGGCCGTGGAATAATTTTGAGAATTTGCCAGTCAAGGCCACGTGCATGTCCCTCAAGACAAACTTTCCAGGCACTAAAGGCAGAGAAGTACTCCTACACCCATCATACTGAGTTCTGCAGGCAGGGAGACAAGAGGGTAGCTTTATGGACACAGTTCTTGCAGTAAGGCTTAAAAATAACAGGTTTTCTTCTTCTTTAAGGCATTATCTCAGAGTTCTTTTGGAGGAAACAATTTAATGATGATCTAGTTAGATAGATACTATCTTCTATGGAATAAATGTTTCTATTTTCATTTCCCACATCCAACTTCCTGAAAGCAGTGAGGAAAAAAGTAACTTTTATTATTTTAATTCTTATTATATACCTTTCAGTATTTTCAGTGTGGCTTATCACACATTAAATGAAAGATTAGTATAAACTGGTATATTGCATCCCTGATTTTTAAGCAGTCTTCTGTACTTAACTTCAAAGATTAAACTTAAAAACTGTGTGGTATGATCACTTGTTATCAACTATGTCAAAAAGTAAATCAATTCTGTCTTATCTCTCCATTTGTCTTCTCATAGTTTGACACAGTCAGGCCTCATGAGTTATTAAGTTAATAGCACCTATGATCCAGTGTGGGCAGTTCTGTACCCATTTTTGCTGAATATGGAAACACTGTCTCTTTCCAATTTTGCTCAAAAAATTGCGGGGTGGGCGTGTGGAAGGAGCTTGGTGCAGCCTATGTTATGACTATAAATGAAGGCCTTGACTACAAATTAAGACAGAAGGTAAACCCTGAGGCAATTGTTCCCCCAACCTTGATGGAACCTTATTTAATTGCCTATTGAGAGAAAAATGTGGCAAGTAAGAGTGAATATATCCAGGTCAAAAGAAACTCCCAACTGTCTCCAAAAGAAATCATAGAGATACTAGAGTCATCACATCTAAGCTTTGAAACATTAAGCTGGATTTTGCTTTCTCCTGACAAGGTCAAGTAACATGAAAACAACCAAGAAAGAGCAGCTCCACTACAGAATGACTTTTGCTACACCAAAAGTTCCAGAAAAGTGACTCCCAAGACTTTTTAGTACAAATAAGGTTTGAGAGACTTCTCATGTCATAATAGTTGGTCTTGCAGTAGATGGTCTAATGAAAGCTAGAGATACAGAGTAGTCTGAAAAGGACACAAATCAAAGGAAACAGAAATTGAAGTAAGTGGGCGAAGAACTGCAAAAAAGCCCTCCACAACTGAAATCTATAGATAATGATATACAGCAACTATTGTCAAGAGTCTGTTGCAAGATTCAAGCTACAAATTAGAACCTAGGTCTCCTTCATCCTTCAAGAATGCCCTGACCCATCACACCTCTCTAGGGTGAGTCTTTTTTAGTGCTCTGCCAGAACTTTTTCATTTTGTAGAAATAAATTTCAGAGAGGAGAAGACTGACAGTCCTTAGCCCAGTAACATTACTGGGCTAAGTAAAATTACTTAGAGAGACTGAGATTCAATTCCCTGCCCCAGATATGATTTAATTACTTATATAAAGCAGAATAGTTTCAAAAGGGAAGAGAACTATCCCAGAATAACCAAGGAGGAGGGAATTCATCACATACAATGATCAAGCAGGGACTTGAACACTGCTGTCCAATAAGTGTCCCAGCCACAATTATTGGTTGGGTCATTAAGTCTTATGTTCACACTTTTCCTGAAAAACTTTGAAATCTCTCAAGTTCATCCTAATGTAAAGTGTGAAAAATTAAAACCCCAAAAGTTTTCAAAGGACAAGAACTTCTCCTAAGTGGGAAGGCTCTCATGTCAACAGATTGTACCCAATATTGATTTTGAATATCAAGTTTCAAATCTGAAACAGAGTGTAAAGCTCTTCATTTGTTGTTCGTGGTGACTAATGAAATTACAACCACCAGGTGTCTGTCCAATTCTCTTGCTGACAGTGCTACCACTGTAGCAGGATCAGTATGATGGCTTGCATAGCACACCCTGAACCATCATGATTTATCATGAAATACCTCATAATGTATTTCAGTTTACTTTAGTACAACAAGCTATAAATGAGATGTCAGCAACTGCTACTTACCCTGCTGTGAGGGTAAGGGGTCATAGCAGCCAGTGGCCGTTACAACCTTTTCAAAAGCTGCAGCTATATCTGCTGCTGTACATAAGTCCTCATCTTGAAGTTCTCGCTGACTCCAGCAGAAGTTTGGCCAACACTGTGTCTGAAAATGCTATTTGGCTTTTGTACATTTTGGGATTTTATAGTTTATATTGCTAGGATTCACTTGAAATCTCTGATAGATTCAGTGTTTATACAGCAATATTTTTACTTTGCCGGGTAACTATTGGTTTATAGTCAGTATTCAACATACTAAAACCAGTTTTTGTCTATTTAAAACCAGCAGTCTTTGCAAGCTAAGGCTTGGGCTTTTGTCAGTCAAAAATGTGCAATGGCATAAGAAACAATCCATAAACTATAAACAAGAGAACTGTGATTTTCTCCCTTTTTAAAAAAGGCTGAGATAATAGACCATATTAAGGACTTAGACTTAATTCCATGGAGGTAAAATATATTAATGGATGATTCTGAATCTTGCTACAGAACTGAAATTTTGGAAAATGCACAATACCTACTTTAACTGTAGTTTAACTTAATTTATTTATTCAGAAACTGAATATCCTATATTCACCAAAAGATTAATCTGGTCTAAAGAAAATAAGCAGGTTTCTGGAATACAATTAAAGACACATCCTAAGGTTTTAATTTTTCCAAGGAAGAATGCAAAAATTGTGAAATGAGGAAACTAAACATATAATTATTATGGATTTGTATGTTATCTTACGGACAGTCCAAAATCACATTAAAGTTAGAGCAAATGGCTCTCAGTTTCAGTTGTTTTTTGATCAGTTCCTTATCTCCCGCAGAGGAATAATCCAAAGCCTTATGTCAAAATTTTCCTTAGTGAAAATCCAGGCAGTGTTAACACTGGCAGTTTACAAACAAGATAGCTGGACTGCCTTAAGAGGGGCAGCTCTTGCCTTGGTTACACTGGGGTCTATCCCACTAGAACTTTATAGACATTAAACTCTTTCTTTCTTGTTCTGCCTTAATAACAACATACAGTTGGCAGCATAATACAATGGAGGTAACGTAGCAAGGGGCAACATGTAATAACAGTGGTAACACAGAACAAATTACAAGGTATAATAACAAAATATGTAGCAAGTTTCCAGTTTTTTACTGACATGTCAATGCCTTTAAGAGTTCACCTGCAGTGCTATACCTGTGCAGTACCCCTCAGTGGGGATTTTGCAGGCTTTCCGCAAGCTTGTTGAGACATGCATGTGGTAATTTGGATGGACAGCAGGAAGGGAAAAGCTACAAGGTCCAATACTATTTTTCTGCTTTCAAGTGTATAATTACTCTACTAAATTTTCTTATCATGGTACTTTTACTTTGATAATATTAATCGATTCCACAATATTGCTTCCGTCAACATTCAACGCACTATACATTTGTACATACACAAGTACACTACAACATTTTCTGTTGTAATTTCCCACCAGCTAAAAAGCACTAGAGCTACCACTAGCAGTAACAATAATAAATTTACTCAAAATCAAGCATGAATTTGGAAGAACTAGTACAGAATCAATAACTTCTAAACGGCATTTCTCATTTTTTATTACTACATGCTGATATCAATGACAGTGTCAAAAATCCTTATATTAATATATCCCATCAGAAATAAGATTACTTTTGTAAGACAGGATTTGTCAACTTTCTGGAAAATCTCCGTGCTATGCTACATATTTGTAAGTTACACCGTTAAATACCATTCTACATGAAAACTAAATGTGAGGCACTTACTTGTGTCCATTTAAAGCTGCATGATGTAAAGCAGTATAACCTGAACTGTCTGTGCAGTTTATATTTGGTCCTCGCCAGATGCTGCAAATAAAGCACAATTGTAAAGTTATTTTTTTGGCTTGGCAAGTACAGAAATGTCAGAAATTTGATGTATAAATAATCTAAAGACCACTGCAACAAGTGTGATTAAACTTTAAGAGACAAATTATCTTGAAAAGAATTTAAAATGTTGTGTTGATATCAAAATAATTTATTTATAATTTTACACATTCATCTTTATAGCCGTCATGAACTTTATGTAGGGCAGTCTGAAAGACTAATAACTATTCTGTCATTTCAATTATAGAATCATAGAATCGTTTAGGTTGGAAAAGACCTTTAAGATCATCCAGTCCAACCATTAACCCAACATCACCAAGTCCACACTAAACCAATTAAGGGTAGACTAGACTAAACCATGTCCCAAAGTGCCACTAGATCTGTTCTCCCAGTATTACTGTGGTAATTACACTGAGGTTATAACCTGATTTTGCACTACTTTTTTTCACAAGTATATATTAATTGACTTTAGGTCAGCTAGTCTGGATTCATACAAACATAAGATTAGTGAGATCCAATTGTATCCTTTAAAGACACAGTAAATGTATTCTTTTTACTTGGCCTGATCTTTTAGCTCCCATTTTAACCAATTATATCCTTAAATAAATTACGTATATATAAAACAAAAGTTTAATAAATAAAAGTTTCTTTTTTTGTTATCTTTCTGTATTTTACCACACTTATTTTACAGTCAGCTTCATTATATGTCCCATGCAACCAGTTTCACAATCTGTTACAGACTCTTCGCAAAACAGTAAAGGAGACTTTTTGTTTCAAAGTAGAAAAATGTAACTGCTAATCTACAAAAAAAAACCCCCAAAAAACCAAACCAAAAACCCAATCACCACCGAAGCCTGGAAATTGGATACCAGAGGCATATTGAGTACCTGCAGATTTTTTGCTAACTGACTACATTTGAAGCTGATTGTATCCTTTGTGGAAGCAATTTTCTACCTTTTTTTTTTCATTCTGTAACACAGTTTTCAGTCATTAGTATTACAACTTCCAGGACACAAGTTTATGAGTTCTGAATTACAGTCTGTTTTCTTCGGCTTCTAAGACAGTGTTAAACAGTCATTGGCGAGCTGTATTTTCTCTTCACTTCATACCTTAGAATCAAGTGCTGCAGTTTAAAGAAAATAATCTGAAGCTAATAGGTAAAAAGAGTTTTTAATACTAACATTCTTCATGCTCTACATCAATAAAATGACATGTTATGCTTAACATATGCTTTTTAAGAATTCTTTACTACTGAATCTGTATTCTATTACCAATGGAATACTTGTGTTGCAAACTGGTCTCTTTTTCATTTTGTATGTTTGAATGATTAATTAGTTCATAAATTTAAACAGTTGTTTTCCCATAAGTAATACTGCATGCACACAGAATTATTTGTGTGACACCTTGTGTTCTGCAGTGAGTGTAGTTCTACATACTGCTGGGTACCTCACCTATCCCTGCAATTTAATTTCTTGGAAAAACAGGACTGAAATATTTTCTTGGGTGCAAAGAAGCAAAAAAATGAAGGAATTTTTTTTTTTAATTGTCTCAGAAGTCTATAGATGTTCTTTTCTACAGAAGGCAACTTCCAGCTACCAAAGTCACTCTAATCTTTCCAATTAAAAGACATTATTTTAACTTCATTAATGATAACTCTTCCATAATAGACAGATGTTATTTATATGTCAAAGACAGGCTGTTCTTACCTCTTGGAAGGAAAGAAGTCCTTATCTATCGATATTCTATAACTTCTTTTATACTTTTGCATAATACTTCATTAGTTATTTTCTTATTTATTGGCTTCTACTTTCTTCCTTTGACTTGTACCAACTTACAGAAGAATGAAGCAGAAAATTGAAAGTGGTATAGAAAGTTGTATTTTAAATATTAAAATAAATACATAAAAGACCAGAATACTAATTTACTTGGTTTTGCTTGCTTGCTTGCTTTGCTTTACATTTGTTAGGATTTGCCTGTTGGTTGTTTTTTCAAAATGCAAGGGATCCATGAGTTCATTTATTATTCATGATGCATTAGGCTGTTAAAAAATAATTAAAAAAAACCAAAACGAAAAAACCAGCCAAAACCTAGTTCTTTTCTGCCCTAATTTTCTCCTTTAATCCAGGCACTCTTTAATGTATTGTTGTACTTCCTGACTCTGGTCTTAGGAAATATTTTTCAACTGAAACTACACTGATTTTTTTTTATAACTGAAACTTTATTAATTAGTATATAAATGCACCTATGTGAAGCTTCTCAGGACACTCAGATTGGGAGACAGAGGACAAAGGAGAGCGAGTAAATCCTGATGACTCAGAGAGATGAGACAGGATGGACAGACTAATCACTGTCAGCTCCCAATCAGTACAGAAAGACATGCTCAAAATCACAACTTGGTTATCAAACTAAAGAACACATGGGCAGGACTCGGCTGCAGGCATTTCTTTTCCCTTGGGCCAGTGCAGAAATACCCTCCTAGGAGGTCTTGCATTGCTACAGTATTGCAACATTATTTCCTACAAAATCAATGCAGGTTCAGTATATACACTGGTTATTTATAACTGACAATCAAATTCAAATTGGACAGTCTGCAAATAGATATTCTTACACCCTAAAACTCCCAGTTGTGGTGAATAGTTCATCTAAAGCTCTTCTCTTGTAATCAGAATACAGCAAGGCAAAAGTATAGTGGTGTATTAGCTCCATAAAAAAGCACCTAATTTCAAAGAAAAGTGGGGTGGAGAAAGAGAAAAAGCCTAGAGAGCCCTTCTTTGGCATCATAAACACATACAATACACGAGCAATTATCAAACATATTGATTTATGTGTGTATTAAAACACTTCAATTGTTACTGTGAAAGTAACACTAAGGAGAACTTGGAACAAAACAAATTATCATTCAACCTCCAGAAAAGAAGATTTTGACAGAAGATTAGCAGCTCTTTAGATTACCATTAATATTGAATGTTCTCAAAAACATGTTTCTCTTAATTCTTTGATGCAGTCAATAATCAAGATTCTTAATCTTACATACATTAGTGTTAGGAATTTTTTTTCCTATGTACATCAGTAAATTAGGAAAACCTTTCTATCACTTAATGAATTTTAAGAAAAGAATTGAACCTACTTCTTGTGCAAAAAATCAGTTTGCAGTCAATGATGAATTAAAACTCTGAATTAAAACATGATCATCAATTAGTTTCTTCCACTATAACTTGCCAAAATGAAGCACAAAGAAACTGAAATCTCTTATGCTACTTACACTATTGCCAAAAGCAGAAAGACCTTATTACAGTTTGCTCTCACTGCGGACAAACAATATTGACCTTTTGAACTCATGTCAAATATTAATTGGAAATACTCTTTACTTGGTAAGAAAATTAACATTTGTTCTTTTTTTATGAGCTGAAGATAATGACATGTAAAGAGTAGCATTTCAAAAGTGATATGAAAATGACAGACTAAAGAAAAAGATGGTTAGTTGATTGATTTGTTATTTTGCTATGCTTTTTGCTATATGCAAAAAAATCATTGTGAAGTGGCTGGTGTTACACACATATGAACACAAAAGCAAGGAAATCAGAAGTTAATTCAGCTAATCTTCATCACACAGGCACACACCATATCAACAGTAGAAGAACTGTGCATATATGCACAGAATGTCCATTACAACTTTAAGTCTGTTCCCACCATACTTCCCCTCTGTACATATACGTTCATTATATTATTTCATTATTTCAGGATAATTTAATTATCAATGCACTAATATTTATGGTCTTTACATGGTAGTTGTGCCAAGGTGAAAAGAAAATATTTTGGTAAAACAATGATAAGAGTCTTTAAAAGCTGTAGAAAGCTGACTGAAGACATCAGTGTCTGTCTGCCCATTGGTTTCACTTAAACCTTATCTGACAACTGATTGGTAGCTCTCTTTGGAATTTATTTCTTCTCTGTAACAAAATGGCAAGGAAGAGGATGACACTGTCTAGATACAATCAGTTCCTCCAGAGAAGATGGACAGAGCATCATGCCTGCATATCTCAGGGTCTAAACCCTGTTGATGGCTGAGAGAGGCTTAGCATATGCCTAGTCCTCACCTCTCCCACTCCTCTCCCCACCTTCTTTCCCAGGTCTTCAGTATCTGGAAGCTCTTCCTAGAGACCCCACTGGCTCTTCAGGGCTGTAGAAGCAGTGAATCTTGCCAGGTCAGTTTTAGTAGTGGGAGCTTCATCCTGTTCCCATTGATGTCAGTGGCAAACACCAAACAGTCCAGATAAATCTAGTTTCCTTATTGTTCCTGTGTTCCATTGAATAAATATATATTACAGGAATTTGTGGTGTTCTGAGCCAAAATCTTCTAAAATTTCCATGTTTATTGTTGTTAATCTGACAGGAACACATTGCCTAAAGTTATTAGAGCACATAGCCAGGCTCCTATATGCATTAGTGCTCTGCCTACATTCATACACATTTTCAGTCATGTAAACTGAGCTTATACAAAATACATGGACAATTTTACAGAGCATTTTTGCAAATGCAAACTTTTACACAATAATTTGTATCATCAGTTATTCAGACACAAATTAGTAATGTTACTTATTGTGAACAGCAGCAAAATAGCTCTCTATTTTATGCACAAATAAATCAAATTGACAACGATGTTGCTCTAACTGGTATAAATTAATAATGTTACTTATCAAATATAGAAGTGTTTCATTTTAGTAAATCTGATATTTTTTTCTTTCTATGGATTCCTCTTTGATGGAATCCAGTGTTATATAAGATATATTATCCTGTAAAAAGTATGTATGTCTTTTTTCATGTATAGTGTTACCTATTATTTACACTACTTTGCTGAATTTGAGATACATTTTGAAATTACTTCAAGGAAAGTAAATTTAAATGTTTGCCTTCAGTCACAGTGGGAAAACCCCCTTTTAGAAAGTCATATTTTAAAGCATAATAAATGATTTATCAATAATAACAAAGTACTCAAAAGTTGTACACGGAAAAACAACATCAAAAAATGCATTCTAGGATTCTTTTTGAGAAAGTGCAGCTATAGGTCTTAAATTGACAAAAGTAGATTATGTCTTGAGTAAGGCTATCTTAGATCTTTTTTCAGTATTAGAAACAGCTGTTGAATGTATCAACTGAGAGTTAAAAATTCAAAATTAAAATAATAATAATTTTTTTTTTATTTAAAAAGGAGAAGGGAAGAGGGATTATCCATTCAATTAATGCTAATTGTATTTTTAAAGCTTATTGTATATGTAATTCCAACTGTTTATTTAAGTGCTTTTGTTGCATCAGTGTGAAACGTGACTCAAAACCATTTCATTTTTGAATGTGTGGAATATGCTTATCTTGTTTTGATTCCTGCTGTTTAGTTGTCTCAGTATAAATAATACAACAAAATTTGTGGTCAACTAATTCACAGGATTAAGTATGTTATTCAAGTTCAGGCTCTAAAGCAGCTTATTCCACTTGTTTTCTTTAACCTTGATCTGTTTACAGTCTTGGTCATAAATAATGTAAGTCTGGAAAAATGGAGAACTTCACCGAATTGTGATTTTATTTCCATACTGATTCTGTTCAGTTGGTAAGTGATTTCTATTTAATATGAAATATGAATAGTAAATGAGTTTGATTACATATTATACAACATTTACTTATTACTACACTTAGAGTGGCTCCTATACAAGTAGGTCTCAATCCTACACAGTGGTCTGATAATGAGGTAGAGTTATGTACAATAAGCTACTTCAACTCTTTATGCAAAATTCTGTCTATCTCAGTGAGAAGCTGTGAGTCCACATATCTGTTACCTTGAAGTCTCCTAATAGCTGGATATCATGAATGAATTTCATTGCAAGCATGCATTGCCTGTGATCAAAACAGAGAAGATGACAACCATAGGTTGTTCTTTCTCTTTATAGGTGTATGATTAAGTTAATCCAACAAATCTTATTTCAGCAAAAGGCCAGGGTTTTACAAGATCGTTACCTGTACAAGATCTACAGGTGTGGCCTGTGTATTCCATAAGTTTAAGATTTATCATGGTAACATGAAATTACTATTGGAATGGAGTGCAGACAATAATTAAATGTAAATCCAGCCTCCACCTTTCTTTGGCAGTGAAGATTTCCAGAGGTAAAAGAAATTCTCCCGTGCAGCATATGTGTAAGATACAAAGACTCTGCTCAGATATCTCCATTCCCTCCCTATCTAGGAATTATGCACTTGAACTTGGGAACCTGAAGAACAAGTTGGGATAAGCTAAGAAAGGAGCATATAGAGAGCCATTTGATTCCTCATTAGGGAGATATAGTAGATATTCACAAAAAATACTACTGGGATGCTTCCGGGGTGTCTTATCTCTGATTCTATGTCTCTCTGAAAGGCAGAGAAGGGTTTCTTCCTCCCAGCTGTTGCAGAAGCCTTCAGTATACATATAACCCCTTCTGAATGTTAACTGGGAAAAGAAATGTGAACACAAATTAGAAAAAGAATCATTCACAAGCTCATCACAGAAGAGCCATTAGTGCATTAAAGGCCCATCTCTACAAGTCCAGCAGAACACAGCAGCACAACAGCAGGCAGGAACCCAAATTAAGAGGAAGGGCACCCTGTTGGGGCCCCTCCCAGGGCTGTCCTGCGAAAGCCTCCACCTGATTGTCCAGGGGCAACACCCATCAAGATGAGGCAATGCTGGAGCACATTTCAGACTGAGAGGGGTAACTATCTAGGGGTATGGGACACATGGGACTGAGTAGTAAGACTTCCTATGGGATGTTTACAGGGGGAACAAAAGGCAGGGAAAGGGATGGATTTAGGTGATTTGGGGAGGAACAAGTGTGACAAAATAGAGGGATAAGGGGACAAAAAGGACAGATCACATGTGTGTAATTGTATACAGTTGTACTGTAGAGCCATGTCCTGCACTCAGTCTTATTAAATTGTTTTCTATTTCCCTGAGTGAGGGACTCTATTCTGGGTCCATGTGTGTATATGAGGGTCCAACTGCCAGCAACTGGGTCAGATGATGGGTTAGTGAGCCCATGTGTCTGTGTTGCCAGAAACTGGAGCAAATGAGGGTCTGGGTACCAGCAACTGGAGCAGGACCATGGGTCAGAGGGCCCGTGTGTCCATGGAGCATGCAACTGTAGGGAGTGTGAGAGTGCGAGACAGTGTGTGATTGCTAGTGAAGATCAAGCTGGACTAGTCAGCAAGTAGGTGAAGTAGCCTGGGAGCCTGTTGTGTGTCTGTGCGTCTCTGAGGTTGAGACCACGCAAGGAGCTGGCTGTCACATGAGACAGGGGGAAAGTTAAATTTTGCAGACCAAAAGATGAGCAGTAGGCTTCTGCAGAAGCCACAAAAAGTACTTTGGTTTTTTACCCAACTTTGAACACCTGTATTAAAAATACTAGAGTAATAGTGGTCTTGTATGGCAGACTTAGGCCCCTGGGAGGTGTGTTCTAGAAGTCTGCAGATTAGACAGTCTGTGCATGTGTACGTACATGCAAATTTAGAATACGTTCATTTTGGGAAAGAATCTACCTAGAAAAACCTGCTGAGGAGCACTCAGTCTCTCCAGTTTAGTACTTTGTATGGTAAAAACTAAATAAACTAAACCTGAACAAACATCACATGAACTAGTTTAACTGAACAAGAACTCAGTTTACTTGAAGTTGGAATCAATTTCATTTGAATGTATATAATTTTATTTTGAGAGAGTTAACAGTTATTTCAGTTTAAATGTTATAAAAATCAGGTAATATGCAAAAACGTACAGGAGAAGTACTTCGACTTCTTGATGATGTCACGCAAAGGAATAGGCAATAAATTAGTCATGCTTTATTAAAAGAATCTGTCTTACATATAAGGTCACTTTGCATTTGACCTTTATCTAACCAGCTTGGCTTCATCATTCTTTACGGACTACTCATCTGGAAGTACACTGGCTGGGTATACTGCATAATACTGTGGCTATATTCAGACAGCAATATGTTCCTGACTAATACTGGTTAGCTTTGCCTTATCCTTACAGTCAAGACCAATTTGCCTGGAGTGACTAAAAGAGAGAAAGCTTTCATCAGTTATGACAGCAGGGTTCCTCTGTATTCCAGTTGTCTACAGGGACAAACTGGGGTTTTGCTTAGTTCATAGCAAACCTTAGTAACTCCAGCTTGTCAATGATGAGTCAGACAGATCCTTGGATCTGCTCCAGAGTTCTGTCCTTGAGAATCCAGTCATCCCGATAGGAAAAAATGCTCACTCTCATTTGGCATCATCCTGCACAAGAACACTGTGAGAACAGCTAACTAAATTATGAAAATATGCAGTCCAAAACCAGACCAGCAGGTAGTACCTTTAATAAGTAAAATCATTCATGTTTAAGCGATGTGAACCATGTTTTAAAACTGTTGTAAATGATATCTCCAGGTATGATCTTATGTGATCTGAGCAATCTGCAGGGATGTCATATGGCTAATGCTGAAGATCAGTGCATCAGACAAACTGTTCCTATGGATGGCAACTCCATACCCTATGTATCATGAGTTTGGGCTCCGTACATATATGAGGTAGGTGGGTTCTACACATTTGTTATAAATCAGACCTATAGGCTTTGTATAAGATCTATAGATTGATCAAGATCAACCAGGAACAGGGCTCCGTTGTGTTAGATAATATTAGGCCATACAATAGAGAAAGAAAAACAATCAGACATACTTGACTATATCTTTTTTCAGTGTACATATAATACATATATACATATGTATATACATATATTGAACTCCCCTAATAAAAAAATGCTGGGTTCTTTCAACCTTTCCCAGACAACTGCTATTTAGTGAAGTTATATAAACAATATTATTTTTCTGTAAGCACAGCAACAGAAGTGGATCTTCTGAAGGGTTTTGAAAGCCCTTGCATATCTCATGATTCTAAGAAACACTTACATGAATATACCTATGGACACTGAAATGTAGTACATATCATCAGTATTTTCTCTGGAAGAACAGAACACGTTCTCAGATAGACCACTCCAACTTCTTCTTTTGTAAAAATTAGATGACACTAAAATCCAAAAAAACCCAGTCTAATATTTTTCATCTCAGAAACAAGCTGAAGCAAAGTCCCATTTCTCTCTCTCTCAAGAATACAGATATGAGGACATAGTTTGTTAGGAGAGATATTCCTTTAGCCATTCTTTTTCCTAATTCAACTGACCTTGAATCTTTAGTAAGAGAAGTTATAGAAGGTTTTTCCAGAATATATTTTTGGAGGTCCAACATAGTATTCCCATCCATCATAAATTCATGGTGTTTGCAATTTTAAACACATTCTTAACACGGACATGCAAAGTCAATATTTATTATAAAAGGAGATTTAAAAACGTCTAAATGATTAATTATGCATCCTGGAACACTTATTGACACTTGTTTAAGTGCAATAAAAATTCCTGAAGCTCTGGCACTAGAAGCAGCACTGGGAAGAGTAACAATATATATCACAAATTTTTGAAATATGGATGCTGTTAGAACTATGACCTCATTCCAGAATTAAAGGCTGTTCATCCTAGAAACAGCCTGAGATGAGACTCTTTGTTATAGCTCTAGGACACACAGAACAGAACTTGCTATCTATAGAGTCTGCAATTCAGCTGGCTTTAATACCTTGTCGTTCCTAATCTGGGTTTCCTCAAATGTAGAGTAACTCTATCACACACCAGCAAAATAGACATCAGAAAAAATACATGATTCCATTTCCTCTTGATTCTTGAAGGCCCTCCCATAGCTCATTCTCAGTTTATGATGAGATTTGCAAAGGAAATCAACCTATAGTAGAGTCCTAATCCCTGCATTAATGAAATCAATCACTACCTATTTTGACATATGAGAATGTAACAGACGTAAGATTCTCACATCTTGTGTTTACTTCCACATGGTATTACATCAGCTATCCACATGATTTCCCATATTCTCAGTCCAAAGCTTCCATATCTTCATCTCATAATAGCAGCAACAATGTCCAACCCTTTTGGACAACCTACCATAAACTTAACCTAAACTCAGAACAGTGAAAGAGTGCAGCTCCAGCAACTAACTTCTAAAATATGAGTCCTGAGATATTAAGGCTCTTGAAGTCTATCAACAACCTATAACATACATACAACATATAGACAATATTTGTGCTTTCTGGCAGAATACTTCCTCAGTTACTCAGACTCCATAGCCCTAAGCAGACAATGAGTAAGACAGAGAATATCAGAAGCCTGCAACAGTATATTTTTGCAAGATGTAAGGTAATTGAAAGGAACATTGATCATAATGAATTCAAAATAGTACTAAAACCCCTTCTTATTCATAACATAAAGTATTAAACAATTTGAGTCTGCTCTCTGGAGTAACATTGTTTCAAAACAGAGGTGCACTTAATGTCTTTGCTAGAATGCTAGCATAGAGTATCTGCATGTTAACCTGGCTCCATCTAAGTGCTAACACTCATTCTTTCCATCAGCATTATATTAACTTTGTTAACAAGAACACAACCTAGGAAAGACATTTGAAAGGTAAAGATAGATATGACAAATACCTGATAGAAATGATAGTTACTGCACAGAAAAAAAAAAATTAGCACCTGTTCAGATTACATCAATTCAGTATTTCTCTTCTTTACTTCTTTTAATTGGATTAACACGTTAAATAAGGAAGGTGATTAGTGTGAAATTAGCTACTGCAATAATTACAGCTGAGCAAAACCAATCCACTGATCACATTTTCTCAGAGGCTTAAACACTGTGTTACAGAATCGTGGCTGTATCAGAAATACTGCATAACCTAAAATGGAATCTTTGCAACATCCAATCTAACACATAGAGCTACTATAATGTGACATGTTTAAATGTTGTGAGCATAGTACAGAAAATCTGGTTAAGAACGCTATTGGATGAAACTGTGTTCTCTGGTACAAAAATTACTAAACCAGGAAATGGTATTAACTAAGGAGAGTTTAAGCATAAATCCTCTATCCTATGCTCAAGCTAAAATGGTAGGACAAAAAAAGCTTTCCAACCATAAAAACATAGAATGAATGCCTTAATTTCTTCTCTCGGCAACGTCATGTCTGAAATAAATAATAGCAAAACATAAGTGTGCTACTGAGCACGCATTTCATTTGCTGTGCTTTGCCAACAGAGGTCAGAATTACCTCAGGAGCATCCCAAGCATTACTATGATCATGATTGGAATTACTTTATCAGCACAAAATTACTTTCACAAAGACAAATAACATACTTTAACCAGAGAGGCTAAAGTTTCACAACTTTACATATTACAAAGGTCTTCCAAAGCTTTTGGGTATGTAACAAGAATATCACCACTTAAAATTTCATTAACATTGTTACTGAAATAATTACAAAGGTCATATCCATCACATCATCAACAAAATATTTGGTAAGATGTACCAGTAATCACTTGGATCACTAAAAAAAAAAGTCATCTAACATGATGCCTTTTATTAAACAAAATCATTTATGACACATAGCTTAGAAGGCAAAATGTAATTACAGTAAAAATATTCACTAAATCTGCAGTCTATTTATGTTAGAATTCCCTATTCAAATCCATTAGGAGTATTGTTTCTATTCTATTTAAAAGCCTTATCAAATGTAGAAATGAAATCCAAGACTAAGAGGTTTAAATGACACAGAAGCTTCTACTATAAAGGAAGATCTGGCTGATGTAGAGCTTCAAACAGCTTAAAAAGAATAAAAACCCCCACTTATTTTGAGATGTATCTAAAGTGAACACTATGTTTCTTAATTCTACAAAAACAATGAAATACTAACAAAGAAACTAAACATTCTTTGTACCTCAAATAATTCTACTGGGGCATGTTCTCTAGAAAATGAAGCAGCCATCTATAAGTATTTCAAGTGCTCCATTCAATTGCAGCCCCATGGATCATGAACTTTTCAGCAATCATAAGATAAAAATGCTAAATTTGGAGAAAATATTTTGAGACTGTTAACTGAATAATCTTGTCATCTTTCTGCTCCTTAAAATAGATCTGATAGGATATTCCACAAAATCTGTTTTCGCAGATTCCTTTATGTAAAATATATTATAAGACTCAGCCATTACAGGAATAATTGAATGTTCTTTCTGAACTGCCTCTTTGGTAAGAGATATATGGAGAATCCAAATTTGGGTGCAAATATTACTCCCAGTACCACAGATTTTGAGAAACATTGGAGAAGAGATCCCAGTTCCACAATAAGACACCATGCAGAATGATTCATTCCAGCTCTCTCTCTCTATAATCTACTGTTAGCACCATGGTACATGCAGGGCTCATGAAACAATTACTATGACTTGTTCAGCTCTGTTTAATGCAAATAGTGTTCCTAGCTCTTTTTATAACAACAGCAATAAAAGAACAATCCCTGACTAAATATCTTAGGTACTAAACTAAATGTAAAATGTAAGGATAGCCTAGCCTACAACATAAAAAGGGGAAGCGATACATCAAAAAAGGTTATGAAATGCACTTGGTGAGATGGCAGATTCCATCTTGTTTTCTTTTATTATATAAATCATAGTTATTTTGTTGTTTTACATTAAAGGTCATTAAACTTAGATCATCTGCAGAGAGGAAGGGATCCTTGTTTGTGAAATCTCTAGAAAGGTCTAGAGCTTTGGAGAATGATGGAGATGGAAGGCCTGTGACATACATACGGTCTAGGTTCTCTGGAAGCTACTTAACAGTAACTGTTAAAAGAATCCAGACCCAAAAACCCCTGAAAAAAAGGCCCCTGTTGAATTTACCTTATACTGAATTCACTTTAAACTTTCAATTATCTTTAATCTTGGAAAGAAAGATCTTTTTCTACATCTCATTTTAAGGGCACTTTCAACAAGTAGATTTGGTTGTTAGTTCAATCTTGACAGTATAATTATTCTGTTAAATGAAGAAATAATCATTTCACCAGCAGGTGCACAATCTGATTTCAAGTAGTAAGAAGAGGGACCTTTTCCTCCAAAGTGCTGAAGCCTGACCAAAAAAATACTTGTAATACTTGGAGTCTTATCAGAAAAAAAACCCAACCAACCAAACAAAAACCCCCATATATTTCCAGTGGAATTAAATTTAAAAAGTGGCTGAGGCTTCACCCAGCAAAGTATTAAATTGAACCAAGATTTTGTTTAGGTCAGCTTTCCTGAGTAGCTGGATACCCAGCACTCAGCAAAACTACAGAAAAAGAGATTCATTCCTTAAATTGCCCTGCTCATGTAAGGCCAGACTAGTTGCTGGTTCATGGCTGGTCTCCCTTGGTCCCACTATCCAGGCAAAGAACCCCATATAGGTGTGTCTGACATAACTAAGTTTGTAGTAAAAGGTAAGTGTTTAAAAACCATCTAGTCACTAGAATACCCATCTCTTCTGGATTTTCAAGAAGCCAACTGAAAAGAGTGCAAAGTGACTTGAAGGAACTTGGCATCTTAAAAGGCGCGAGAACTCATCCCAGATTTATATGAAATACCTGCATTGATAACACACTTATGATTCAAAAAAAGCTGTACTCCTTTAATATTGATAATTGAGACACTGAATTAATTGAGGGTACCATACTAGCATAAAGAATTGCCAGCCCTGATCAAAATAATTCCATACAGACTTCAATCATGCCAGTTCAGAGTAGTCTGAATGCACAGACAACCTGTAAACATTTTCAATAAAAGAGTAAACAAACAAAGCTGAAAGTTAATTTCTCCTTGGGCACACAAGCAGAATACCAGGATGCAGTTTATGGTTGTAGAAATTTTAAAACTATACCAAATCTACAGCAAACAAAAACAGAAACAAAACTTCTGACTTTTTTGTAAAATAGAGAACTTTAACAGTTCCATACCCAATGAAGGAATAGATTCTCATTACAGTGAAATACAAATTTTAACCTAGTTGATCATATAGTTCTGCCACATAGGAGACAAAAATTTAGTAACAAATCCAGGGCATGAAATAATTTCAGAATGGCTTTAGAGGCTTTTTTTAAATGGCAAGATGAATTTTAAAACTTCAGTTTTGTAGCCACCATGGTTATAAAAATCTTCACCTAAAGGTAAACTGATACTGGATTGTCTCATTAAGTTTGCAAACAGAAACTGTTTTTCCAATAGGCTTTCTTATATCCCTCAGTCACTCTACACAATCTAAGATCTATAACAAATTTTCCAGACAATCATGTTTAGGTAGTGGAGTTTTGTGCACTTGTCTTCCATGTAATAAAGGTACAATTGTTTTAGACCTCACTGCACATTTTGATTTACAAAATGGCAGTGGACAATCTGGGATCTAGAATTTTTATATACTGTTGAGACTGAAGTGCAATCTGGATCATTAAAGCTATCTAGCTCTGCTTAGCTCCCAGAAGTTATGTCATGGGTTGTATGCAGGTTAGAGCTCTCCATTCTGCCAGACTCTGAATGCCTTGTCACTTCTAGTCTGAACCATGTAGGAACTTGGGCTGCATCAGCAACAGTAAATTAAACATGTTTGGAACTATTTTCTGGCATTGAGGCCATACTGGTGTAGAATGCTCCACACCTACACGACTCAAACCTTCCAAATAGGATAGCTGCATTCTGATTGTCTATCAGGCCCTAGGCCCATACTAACTCTTCAGCTGTGCCTAGTAGCTCATTCCTTGGGAGAATGCCACATGGCACATTCTAGTACCCAGAAATGTTCCCTGGCACATTAAAGTTAGATGTGGCCTCACACTCCTGTCATAGGTTTGGCAGAAGCCTGTCTCCCAACAACAGCATTTCTCAGCTTAGAGGATACAAGAGCAATACTGTCTGAGTTTCGGCCCAGACGGATCTGATGGGCATCTGTCCACAGTTCATGTTTGGGCTTTATGCCTTTGATCCTCCCAGCAGAGGACAGAGAAGGGAGGAGTGGTAAACTGACCCCCCTCCTTTTTTAGCCCTTTGCCTGACTCCAAGGATAGAGGGGAAGGGGAAGGAAAGTTATATACATGAACATCCCAAACATTATACTGTTGCTGTAAGTCAATTTCTTTACTTCTTTTCTCCTTCTTCACATGCACACTCATATTGATGGAAATTCCTAGCAGTGCATCCATAATTGCACAGTTTACCTGCAAGGTAGTCTAGCAATCTCATTCTGGTATCAAGCTAAGAAAGGAATCTACAATGGACTCAGAGTGACCTTATTGCAGAAAAGATTGTTAATGGCTACAGCAACATGAATCTCCTCAACTCCTTAGCAGAAAGAATACTTACAAAAAAGGCAGTCTTTAGAAAATGGTTCAGAAAAGACAAGGTCGGCATAGACCTGAAAAAGTCTCACACGAAAAATACCCAGATTTAGGCTCTACAGAGGAACGGGAGCTCTTGGAAAAAACTCCCATCCAAATTGTATGGGAGGAATCCAGAAGTGACTGTGTGGGAAAAAAGAATTACTCCCACCAGCAGGAAATGAGTTGAAATTAAGGACAGCAAAAGCCTTTACTAAACTGACAGATTTCTCACTTCTGATTTCCCAATCATTACAAATCACGGAGAAAGAAGCCTTCTTAGGGAAGAGGGACCTAGTTAAACATTGGATACTTGGCCTACTTATCAGAGATAGTATTTCCTGTAATTAATTAGATGGTCTCTCCAGAAGGAAGAACAAGTCTGTGTCTTGTGAGAACAGGTTAAGGATGAAAGTGAGAGTTAGATATCCACACCCATGATGAAGAAGGTCCTGGAACTAGGTGTTGCCATAGTGCCAGCCTGTCATACTGTCTCTGAGAATCCCTGGAAGAAATGGAAATGAAAGGAAAGTATACACTGGGGAATTTAATCAGAGAAGGAATCAATAATAGAGATTCCAAGGCCTGACTACAGTTGGAGCAGGGCAGGGGACACTTTTTATTGATCTCTGAGACCAAAAGATCAGCTTCTGGAAGGCTCAGGTTGTAAGATTAAGTTTTAGAATGTTGTCGTAAATCACCCACTCACAGTTCACAAGCCTAAAATAGGTCAAATTGTCTGATAGTGTATTCAGAGCTTTTAGGAATTCATAAGGTAAATCTTACACTGGATGTACCGATCTGAAAAATTAGCCAGCTCCCAATACAGGAGAATTTCATCTCTCCTTGTTTATGTACCACATCGTGGCAGTGCCATGTGGAAGCTCCCATATCTTTTGATTCGGCAAAGAAATATTTGGCATATTCTTTGAACAGGATATTTGTGTAGACCTGAGTCTACCATGAATACCAGACAGTCTTTGCTGCAAGGCTTAGTGGTACCTCCAGGGAAGGAAAAAGACATGGGCAGGAATTCAGAATAAAAGATCATCCTTTTAGAGCCACTGAATGGGATGTGTCACCATTATGGAAAATTTAAATCTTACAGGCAAAATTATGGTGTAAATAGTCTTAAAGTGCTTTTCAGGGCCACAAGCAATCAAAAATCAAGTCTATAATGTCTGTGGATTCTGACAGGAAAGGTCATTAAATGACACCAGGTAGTCCAGCACAACCTGACAGAAATTTGAAGAGCTGTTGGAATCTTCTTCATTTTTAGAAATTATGAGGAATGTAATTTTTAGGAACTCTTATAAGATTTCTGCATAGCAACTCTAGTCAACTCTACTCAATAGAGTAGAGGAGATGCAAATGAAAACTTAATACCTGTTCAAGAGAGCTACCTTTCCACACTTAATCATCATAGTGAGGATAAAAAGGCACTCCAGTCCACCTAAGAATGGAAACTGTCACTGAGGACACCTGAAGCCATGAAGAGTCCAAACTGCAGGATTCTATAGTGGAATTGGTCCTAACCAATTTTAAGTACAAGATTTCCCACAGATATATCACACTATGGAAAAAAGGATCTTACAAACCAAGAGATACAAACCACTCCTGTTGCTATAAACATAAAATAGTATTGTATTTTATCATTTGAACTCTTCTTTAAGTTCAAGGTGGATGTCTGGTTTTTTTTCAAACTTGAAAGTAGCTGGTTTACTACTGTTTTCCTACGCAACAAAATGGAACTGATTTCCTGGTCACTTTCACTCAAAACTGAAAGAAAATTGGAATGGTTCTGTAAGATAATGGGACTGGGAGGAGACACGTAAGTAGATGTTTTAACCAGTGCTAGTGATGTCCGGTACAAAGATACACAACAAAGTACAGTCCCCCTATTCTAAACATAACTTTGATGAATTCAAAGTGAATTATATTATTACTTCTCCTTGTTTCCAAAAAAAAAAAAAAAAAAAAAGGTATGACAGTCTCTTAGTGTATTAGACATATAGGAGTATTTTATGCTTCAGACATTGTTGGCAGCTTGGCTGTGCACAGAACCACAGGGGAATCTTATTCTGCAGTGTGCTGCCTCACGTAGCCAAACTGCCAGCAAAGTTTGTAGCACAGAACAGTATTTTCCTGGAAAGGTGAGACAGAACCCTGATCCTATGCACTAGAGAGCAATATTACAGAGATATGAGATCTCCTTAATATGGAATTTTCTTTCTATTTTCTTTCTGGTGATACTCCTTAGATTGTGAGCTTTGTAATTAATGAGACAAGTTATCATTCATATAACCTAGGGGATCATCCATTTAATATTATAATTCCCTGAAAAACTCCAATGTTAAACATTTCTGGCATCAATAACTAGAAACTGGAAGTACTTGTACCTTTTTTTGGACCCAGATGAGTGCTGTGACAACACCATCAGCCTTAGCATTATGAATGACTATAGTAAGGCCAGGATTCTTACTGCTTTTCTCCAGTATCCTCTACATTCTGCAACAACTCAGAGTATCTCTGGTGAGAGAAGATAAGATCACTGTCTTGACCACCATGCACATTGGAAATATGTTCCTAAAGACTCCTGATTTCTTCTTCCCAGGCTGTGAAGAGTTCACAGAAGTGGTGTCACTACTTGGTGACCTCCAATGAAAGGGATGGGCTGAAGCTTTTACAGTTTTCCTTTCTCTTCTGATGACTTGAAGCCCTAATAAGTACATAATGGTACAAACTAAAACACCTATAAAAAACTAAATGCAATTAATACTGTGTATTAGAAATAAACCAAATACAACGCAAGAAAAAGGACGAAAGAAATCAGAAATTCAGATTATATCAACTGAACTCCTACTAGTTCAATCCTATAATTACAAGCATTAAAAGAACATGAAGACTTGTTAGCTGTCTGTACCATCTTCTTTACACTTGTACATGGTGGATGTAATGAACTACAGACACTGCTGGTCAAAGAGTGCTGACTTCAGCTGCATGGTCTTATGTGTGCAGAAGTCAAGAATGGAGCAAAATTTAGGAAGATATTTTCAAGTGCTTAAGGGATGAGACAATGGCATAGAAGTCAAGCCCTCATAGATGAGATTGGGTGTTGTCTGTGTAAGGAGAAAAGACAAAGAAAAAGGATGCTAATAAGAGAATAATAATGATACAAAAGAAGGGAAGGGAAAGAAGAGAAAAAAATGGCTCTGGTCCTGCTCAGTTACACAGAGTACTGGTTAACCACAAGATAATAATAACTGAGGTTAGTTATAGTATAAAAGTCATATTCTTCTGTTACTTTTGTTTACATGTTCTAGCCATGCAGTTCACTGTGAATTAAAGGAAGTATATAGTTATAAACTTAGACTCCAACCCATGGATTTCAAATGAAATATAAAAGAACAGTAAACCATATACATACAATCCACAGTTAGAAATCTCTTGGCACACTGTATAATGTAACCTTATTTTAAATTGAAATCATTTTATATATAGTTATTGCTATAAGCAAAGACTGGCATCTAAAAACACAGGATAAAATAATCTTCTAAACGCTACATACTATGGAGGGTTTTGTAAATAAGAAGTATATGCATATAGTATGATTATTCACTTCTTCCCAAGGCCATTTCCCTTCTCTGGAAATCATTTCCATACTTAGAGATTGAGCTACGTCAGCAGAAGTCATATTTGTAACATATCTGAGGAAAGAAGTTTCACATTCTCCAAAAGACAATATATGGATTTTATCCTTATAAAGGTGCCATTTAAAGTCTTACTATACTGAAGTCAACCTAAACTTTGAATGAATAAGATATACAAAAGTCAACATAGTTACGATACAAATCATCATCAGTATTTCAGCACTGTAAAGACAGCAATATAAAATTAGTTTTTACTACGACATTTGGTACTACCCTATCAAACATAAATTATGCATAAAATATTTGGAAGTTGAATGAGCGAAGTTGTTTTGTCAGTAATTCAGGCAAGAACATGAGTAATACAAGAACAGTAATTCCCCATGTATCAGTGCTTCCAACAGCATTTGGTTCTATTTTTATTGGTTCTATTGTTATTTCTTTTTTCTTGTAGTTAAGGTGAAAACGTAAAATGAGGGTAAGTTACAGTCGTGTAATACATAAATAAAATAGTGATTATTTTTTCCTGATAATTCTTTTTATGTGAAGGGAAAAAGTTTCTTTACATAAAGCTATCCTTTCAGGATAAAATAAATTAAAAGATTTTACAAATTTAAGTCCAAATCATCAGCATAGCTACTTCTTAATTGTTACTGAGAGAAAAAAATTATTTGTTTGACTTCCCAAACAAAGGGACTGGAGTACCTTTCGTAAGATTAGAGGCTGAGGGTGCTGGGCCTGTTTAGGCTGGAGAAGGCTTGGGAAGGATCTTATCAATAAGTATCTGATGGGAAGGTGTAAAGAAGACAAAGCCAGACTCTTCTCAGTGGTGCCCAGTAACAGGACAAGAGGAAACAGGCACAAACTTCAACACATGAAATTCCATCTGAAAATAAGAAAACACTTTTTTACTGTAAGGGTGGTTTGAACACTAGAGTGGGACGCCCCAAGAGGTCGTGGATTCTCCATCCCTGGAAATACTCAAAATCTCACTGGACACGGTCCTGGGCAACCTGTTCCAGCTGACCTCTGCAGACGATCTCTAGAGGTGCCTTCCAACATCAACCGTTCTGTGATTCTGTAAATGAATTTTACATGAACTTTTTTTTTTTTTATACTGAGGTCCACTTCTTGATGTCACGTATAAAAGTACACAGTATAAAATGCATCTGTAATCTTTGTTCTTCAAATCCAGAGAATTCAAATTCTCATCTTCAACTACACTGACCTTCATCTAAAAAATAAAGCTAGACACCAGTAAGCAGATTACATCAAGATTAATTCTCATATTATAACAATGGAGTAAATATGCCCAGTCGTTTGAAATCAGGGAGGCTTTTTCCCTTCTAACACATGTAAGGCAGGTGGACCACATGTCCCATCCTACACACACTTTCTGTGAAACTTGGAGCTAGGATACATGATGCATTAATAACATCTAGGCTGCTTTTGGCTACCCGAGAGATTAGTGTGGGAGATAGATACATTGAACTGCATTCAGCACTGCCATAAATTCCTCACTGGATAAAAATCACTGGGATAAGAATTATGAGACTGGTCAAAAGTTGGTCAAATGACTTGTACCAAAAGCAAGACCACAACACGTGACAATATCCAAGCAAACCTGCAAACATGGTTATTTCTTTTCTCCTGAAAATCTAAATATTTGTGGTCTGGATAGCAAGACAATTTGAATAATTTCATCTTTTCAGAGTGTCTGTGACAATGTAGGTAATGGGCTGACTGGGAGGACAGAAGCTCAGCCCCACTAAAAGATAACTCCCTAATTTTCAGAGGAAGGAACTGAAGGAACTTCTAGGTACCAGAATTGCTCTGCTGTGAAATTATTTGTGGACAATGCCATCTTTAACAATGACAGACTTGCAACAGAAAACAAAGGGAAGAGGCAATCATCTCTATCAGCTCTTAATGAAGAAAGTAATAGATGAGGAAAGTTCCTAAATTAAAGCACCTTAAATTAGTGGATGAGAAAAAAATACTATCAAAAAGATGGTTAAGGAGGAGAAGAGCACTCTTGTCCGAGAGTCTCACTGCTTAGGAAGCTGAGTAAGAGTAGCAAGTAGTGAACATGACTGATCATGATCAATCCTATGCCCAAGCATGAGCACCAAAATAACTTGGCAGCCGTAGATATTGTTGCCAGAAAAGACAGAATGGCCATGGTCAGAAAGTACATTTTGGAGATAACATGCACAGAACGTAACTGTGAAGACTCATAGGATATATGAAATGGACCTTTGGAATCACCTGATTCAACCACTTTCTCCAAGATAGGAAAAATTTAAAGTTGGAGCTAATTTTGAGGTTAGATCAGTTTGCTCTGGAAACTGTCCAGTCAAGTTTTAAATGTCTTCAATGATGGAGATTTCACCACCTCTCTTGCCAATCTTTTCCAGTGCTTGATTACCCTCACTGTGATTTTTAGCCCTAATATCTAATCATAAATTTCCTTGTTGCAGTTGGTATCTGTACCCCTCTTCCCTTTGCTGTGCACACCTGAGAAGAGCACCAAATGAAGTAGCTGAGGACGCCTTAATGAGATCCTGTTTAGTCATCTTTTTTCGGACTGAACAAACAGTTCTTTCAACTTCTTGTATGTCAGTGCTCCAGCCTCCCAATGATCTTGGTGCCTGCCTCTGCTGGATTTGCTCCACTTTGACTGTGTCTTCTATTGTGGAGTCCAAAACTGTACACCTCTCTGAACAGAGGTGAAGATGTACTTTCCTCAACGTGCTGGCCATGTACACTGTTGGCCTTCTCTGCTGTGAGGGCACATTGCTGACTCACGTCCTCATCACAGATGACAGACAGGTTAGCCAAGTACAATTTAGTCTTGGTAAATCCACGCTGATTCCTTCATTTACCCTCTTGTCCTTCATGTACTTGGACATGGCCTCCTGAAGAAAATACAGATACACTGATGGGGCTGAAGATATTAAAAAAACTGAAGATGATTCAAGAAAGGAATAATAATTTTACATTCTTTATTCTATACATGGTTTAATGAAAGTCCATTATTATAATAATTGGCTTTCAAGTCTTGATCTTGCTTCCTTATTGATAGACTGAAGCCTAGATATTGTCCTTCAATTCACTGTTGCAAAGGCCTTTTATTTTTCCAGATTTCTTCTAAGAAGGGCATACCAAATTGTAAGCAAATACTATCTGGCTGAAGCTGAAAGGTTTCTATGTTCTGTGCTTTGTATTCAGGTTCCCATGACCTGAATTTTTTTTTCATTCATTCTAAAGTGCAGTTTTGCTATTTCCTAAGGCCTAGAATTATGAAAAGGACAGCACATATGACATAGGTAACACATAAATTTTAGATATTTGTCTCCCCAGGATGAACCCTGAGTTAAATACCTATGTTACCCACACATACATTGCATTGCCAGAATTAGGCACCTCAGCTAACACTTCAGCAGAGAATCATCTAAAATGAGAATACTCAGTGTGCAGTTCCTTGAAACTAGTCAAGAGGAAACGCTGAAGACGTGCATGTTTCTAAAAACTGCTCTTGTTTCAAGGATGAGGCATCTCAAGACTAAAGAAAAATGTCCTCCATTTAAGACCCATAGTTCAGAGGGCCTTTCATGAATATAAGCAGCCATCTCCTCTTCCTAAAGAACTGAGAAAAGCTGACTTCTTTCTTTTCAAGGTGCTCAGTGATGGTGGCAAATCCTTAAAAAGGGAGATTAGAGTATTCACCAGGGAAACTTCCTAGTCTCCAGTCCCCGAACTAGTGAATGGCTCTATATTTTATCTTTGGGTAATTCTAGATACAATACAGAAACAATCATAAGAATAATAGATCAGTTGACACTGGCTTTGCAACAGAACATTTCAAGCGTAAAGAGCAAGAATTTCTCTCAGTAACTATGACTAGTCTCTATGAGAAAGCCTACATAGAATCCCTGAATGTAGGCTAATATGTTGCAGAAGATGCTGCAATTGGCTTGTGTTTTTAATGACAGCTAGTTTAATTGAAATCAGTCAAACAAAAATAATAAATACACAGTTTGTGGTAAGATACCTATTTAAAAAAAAAAAATCTATGGAGTCACACCAAGACTGATAGATTACTGCGTATCAGAAAGGATAAAATAAATACTGTCCTACACTCCATATGATCTGAAATCCTTCCAGACCCAAATAACAACTAATTCCAGGCTCTACTACTGCTGGCCCTCCTTGCAAGAAGCGGGTAAGGATGCACATCTCTCAGATCCAGTTCAGAATGGAAAAGAGGAGAACAGTCAAAGGATCCAGAATACTTCAGCATGAGAGTGCTTGCTTACCAAGTGAGTAGAAAAAGCAAATGGAAGTGAACTTCATTTAGTTGCGCAGTTTTTATCTGGGAAAAGAGCAGTAGGCATCTCTCAGAAGGAACAAAGATTAAGAGAAGGGTAAGATTATGCTGTGAAGGCATATGAAAGAAAGCTGAGAAAAGGTACAGGGGCTGTATTAACTTATAATTCTAAGGACTGAGACACTTGTCTTATGGGATTAAAGGGTTAAAGCAACAGATATTCTCATTGCTGTCGGCCTGGTCTGTCAGAGTTCAAATTTACCAATTATCCTGAAGCCAGCTGTCCCTACAATTCCGTTCTAAATTTAATAGTCTTGGGAAAATGTTA
This sequence comes from Pelecanus crispus, assembly GCF_030463565.1. Taxonomy (NCBI): domain Eukaryota; kingdom Metazoa; phylum Chordata; class Aves; order Pelecaniformes; family Pelecanidae; genus Pelecanus; species Pelecanus crispus. The sequence goes on from NC_134643.1 coordinate 54,393,218, forward strand.
TCTTTCTAAATTAAAATGATTTGCAAAAGACAGGGTAAACCACTGCCAAGTAAGATAGCCACTTAGCCACACACATACACACTCTTTCAATCTCACTGAACATATCCTCCCTGCTTTTACTGTCTCACACTGTACACTTGTTCCCGAAGAGCATCTACAGTTTTAGAGAAGACATTTCAGTACTTTTATCCTTTCCACCTTTACTCCCTTCCTCCTACTTTATTTCTCCCCATGATAAATCAATTTTGACAGAAGCTTCCATTTTCCAGATGCTTATGCATATAGTTAGTTCTATGACTTTGGATGCCTACAGAAATATGAAATTTGTTCAGATTTAATTAAATTCTTGCTTTCCTAGTTTATTTTGAATTCTGCAATTGCCAATCAACTAACACATTTTTAATTCTGTGCTTGTAAGATAATGGATAGTCTTACATTTTCATCTTTAAAACTCACTGCAATTGAAGTTCAGTGCAAAACACTCCCATTAAAAATGTGATTTTAGGGCAAAAGATCAAGATAAGTAGATAAGAATTTGATAATAAAACTTGGTATGATATTATATTAATAACTCAAACTAGAAGACAAATATTAACAATAATTTTTATCCTTATAGGAACTACTCAAATCTTATTAAGATGTATTCCTCAACAAAAATATTTGAATAGTCGATCTATTTATATGTAAGAAATTAATGATAATTTCAAACTGTCTTCTGAATTTTGTTCAATTTTAAGCCTGACCAAGAATGAGAGCTTTGCTTTACTTTGACCACAACTGCCACAAAATCGCTTTAGAAGGCAAACTACATGCATGGAAGATTTTTGGGGGATGGGTAATGCTAGATCTGTTTAAATTAAGCCTTAATGCATTTGATTAATCTGGTATCAGTCAACTGTATGATGTTTCACTGACATTACTCCTTGTTGTTTCTAATTCACTGTTTATTACACTTTCCATGAATTTTCAATCATGCACTTCACTAAACATATTCAGAAACATCTGAATGGGAAATCATCTGATACACCTGAAATGGAATAATGTAATATAAAACTAATATATGATGCACCCATTCCAACTGTTCAAATACAATACTCTTCTCAGAGCATCAGCGCAATACTCTGAAGATGTGCTTAAGATCCTGTTGGCTTCAGTAGCCTTGGTGATGTATTGAAAGTGAAACATGCCTCTTGATGTTCATAGAAGCATTTCAGTTCTCAGATTTGGCCTCAGACATCACCAGCTGAAGGTGGTTTTGTAACTTCATTGCAAATTGCATCTTCAGTGTGGAAGGATAGGGAGGACAGTTGTCACAGGTCCAGTATAAAACATAAGGATCTGTTTCAAAACATGGGCACCTAGATATCAACTGTAAATTATAAACAAACATGTTCGGTGCTGCCTATAGTCACTAACTTTCACTATAGTGAAAGTCAGATTACTGTTAGGTTTGATATAGCTTCTGAAAATGAATGGCAAACCTGTAGTTGCAGGGCATAGTTTTATCAAGTGAAAGTAGGACAGATTAGATTAGCAATCTACTATCATGAGAAAATTTCACCAATCTGAGGATTTGCTTTAACCTCAAATTATCTAAGAGATTATTGAAAAGATGTCACAATTTATTGCTAGTGATAATATGCTAGTCTTAATACACCATTTAAGTACAAAAATGATCATTTTTTGAAATGTCAAGAATAGATCCTGGTGTATTGTGCTAGATCAGGTACACAGCTAAATAACAGATTTTGCCCCAACTACCTGCAGGTACTGCCAGATATTAATTCCTCTGGGTGTTTCAACACAAAATGAACTAGGCATCAGAATGTCTCCCAGGCACCAGCTGTGTAAGTGACACCATTTTTATTGCAGACATCAAAGAGGAGGAAAACAAATAGCAAGATGCAACAACTCCTACGGGGGAGTTGGGGAAAAAGAAAAAAAAGACTGAAAGTAGACAAGCTAAAGTTGAAAGGAACTGAATACCAAAATGCAGACATCTGAGGAACTCTAGACAGACTAAAAAGACAGGAAGCACTTGCCCATATTAAAAGATGTGAAAAGAAATCACAATGCTGGCACACTCTTCTTTTGTAGCCTTGTGGAAAAATTGGATAAAATGTTGAGGTTTTTCTATGACTTTTGTTTGCCTGTCTTTTTGTATTGTAAACTGTTTGGGATTAGGAGTATTCTTACTATAAGTTGCTAGAGAATTTAGGTACCCCGAGCTTTCTTGAGATCTCTCAATTTTTTGATAGTTAAACAGAAGTATCTGTAAAGAGCGGTTATCTAAAGTATCTGATATCAACTTCTGCATACTCAGTATTCTTTATATAACCTAACTCTCATTTTATTTGTATTCTTACAAATATTCTTTAGTTATCAAACTGTTTTATTGAGCTCAAGTCACTCCTGCAGATTATCAAGGTTTTACTATACTCTAATGCTGTCCTATGAAGTATTTTGTAATTGTTTCCAGTTTTTCAGCATCTGTCAATTTGACTAATGCAATTTTGGTTTCTTCTTCCAAAATGAAAATACTCAGCATAATCATACTTTGGCATGTCCCCAAGTGACAACTTATTTCAAGACACTGAACAAAGGAAGACAGACAGGTTGGAGGAACATGACAGCTTTTCATACGAGACTTTCTTGAGATTAGCTTGAGAGTCAGCCACATTTAAATGCATCTTCCTCTTTGTTTTACTGTTAGAGTAACCCTCTAGTTACTAACCTTAAAATTTGGTAGAATAAGCTATCATTTATAGTCTCTATTTTTAAAGTCTCTTATCCACTAAAACTTTAATCCATTATAACATTCCTATTCCAGATAATGCAATGGGTTTTTTTTTTTATAATTAAGGTTTTAAGAATCCGAGTATCATTTGGTTTACTTAAATCCAATTATATATTTAAAATAAAAATGTTGCATATTCTGTATTCCTTTCATTATCTAATTTTGTAATTCTATTTTAAAATGGAACTGAGTTTTTCATAAATTATGATTCATGAATCATTAACGCTTTCTGTCCAGGTTCTAGATAATTAATGATTGTTTTGCTCATATTCCAAGTAAAATGATAGTAAAATATTATATTAGACTTATGGAAAGCAATATTTATCATCATAATTTTCCTTTTTGAAAACTATAAACCATACTGTAGGATGATTTCAGTTCCTCACAATTTTCTTTAAAAAAGAATTCTCAGATGGGGAGTACATTTCCAAGCTAATATCCTTAATAAAATAAAACATCCAGCCTATATAACAAAAAAGTACTTAAGGATCATGTATTCTGAAATTTGCAATTATTTTTGAGAAATTTTACAAGGTCTTCTCCCATTACTTATCAGTCAAATACTCTGCGAATATATCTTTCACAGCCAAGACTGACTTACAAAGGTGTTCTATGTACAGGCATTCTGAAGCTAGTTCTCCACTTGGAGCATGTTACCAGTACAGCAGTACTAGTGTAATACAAAGTACCTGTAATATGCATTTATGCCAGATGTGAGCAAAATAGTGCTTTTACTGGCACAAGGGACTTCTTCCATTCACTCTGCAGAATAACTAGTTAAACCAATAAAATTAATTTCATTTACTGAGGGATCTAATTCTTCCTTTTATATAAATAAATATAGAGATATATTTTTAAAAATATAAATATATATAACTATATATATGAATATGTAAGTCTCTATATATGCCCTTTCTTACCCTTTCAACCAGCAGGTTTTTAATCCACAAATTTTCATGCACTTTCATACATGATTTTTTGAAAAGTCTCTTAAATCTTAATATTATTTTAGGATTTCTCAAACTATTTCCATACTCCTTGATTACAGTACTCCTTTCATTCTACTATAATAATCAGATTGTCTTTTATAAACACTAAGTTCCTTGAGTGTACTATTCACGCACTAATGCATTCTATGAATCTGTTCATCCTACCATGCAGAATTAAATAAATCATGGTCTCCTGTACAAACCATGCTAAAAAGTTACTGTCCATCAGTAAAAAAACAGATCCAGGCATGTTCTTTCTCTAGCTAACTTTTCTTCTTTATGGATGGTAAATTTAGAAAGTGCCCTAGCAACACTGTCTATTCTTAAGCATTACCTCCACTCCCCAGTGTAAAATCATATTTTACTTTCCTTATGACTACAACTGCTTTATTTCAGTCGGAATTTCATGTCAGACATCTACCCCAGACTAAAGAGTTCTAAGAAAGGAGATCTAGGGTCATAGGAGAAAATACGGGATTTCTGAGGGCAGGAAATGTGACCGAGCAGCTGAAGGGAAATTCACAGGATATTAAAATAAAATTAAATAAGAAGACAGAAAAGAGGACCAAACTAGTACAGGCAAGACCAGAAATTTGGAGAGGGGAAGTGAAAATAGCTGAGTAAAAATACTGGAAGCATCAGCCTCCAGGGTAAGACTAAGAGCTGAGAAAGGACACAAAGACACACAAGATATTTGGAGTAAAGGCTAAAGCTAAGACGATAGTTGGACAGATTAGAAGAGCTGAACTTCCACTGAGTGAGCAGAAACATTTGTTACACACTCTGCTAGAACACGTTTGCCTAAACTGAATCCCATGATAACTGAGCAAATGTCAGCAACAGTTTCGGCAAAATAATAATGCACATGACCACTGACTACTACTACCAAGTATTCCACTAAAGTACATAGAGTTCTGTGCAGTACATCTTAAAGTGCCATCTCTGTTATTGACCTACATCAGGTTCATCTAGTTAGTGGCTTGCAAGCTTGATCAGGCCTAAAAGATGACTTCTTTGGCCATGAATACTCAGCTTCTTAGCCCTGTGAGCTGTTACCATGCAGCTGGTCAGTTGTGAAATTACATAGGTCTAATGTATATGAGTGCTAATACCACAAACATAATGAAATTTCTAATTTGTCAGTTTGTTTTTACAAAATAAAAAAGGAATTACATACATTTATGTCAAAATATTATAACAAGTCACACCAAAAAGTCAAGAAATAGCACAAATAAGATTTTATGATCTTAATGCAATTCCTGCTTATGTATGCATAATCTTTGATTCCATGATCTATTAATTGCATGCATTTTTTTTCTTCAGTAAACCTGCCTCAGCCTGTCTATGTAACCTACTCTAAAGGTAGGCCATGATTCTGTAGCAACAGAACATGTTGAATGTAAACTGAAACAGAAAGGGGAATATATTCTGAATGAACTAAAGGACTGCAAGGGGATAAGAAGAAATTCACATGCAGGGTAGTGCAATGTTGCCCTAGAGATGTAGACTTTTTCTACCACAGAGGTTTTTTTGACAGTAGGGAAGTCTCTTAAATCCAACTTTGCAAGAATGATCATTAAGCATGTAACTTTCAGGGTACCCAACTTCATATCCTGAGTTTTGACTGTAAAAGCACTATTTGCAGTTGCCCTGCAGAGGAAATTGTGCTTTGCACTTTTAAATGGTATGCAATGACAAATATTCTGCAAAATCAGAAATCAGGTTTTAGGTGGTTTGAACTACACATCTAAAATTACCCAATAACATTGACCTTAATGTCTCAGGGCTTCATAGATCCATTTGTAAAATGGAGTAGTAATACCCTGTCATCAAACAAGGCTGTTGTGAAAATAAATGCTTTATGTTTGCAAAACTCTACTGAGAAGCATGTGAGGAAAATAATTCTCTCTATAGAAACATCTGCATAACGTGTACTAAAGGCATAAGCCCACACTAACAATGAGGAAATAAAATCCTAAATAGCAAATAACTAAGGGAGCACCATCCCTCTTGTACTATGAAAGGGGAGTGAATTTTGTCTGAAGAATACCATGTAATAATGTACAATATACGGTGGTACATACAACATGTCATCAACATACAGTCCACATGCCACTGTTCATAGGCAGACTATCTGCAGCCAAACATGGATACAGAGACATAGGAACTGTCTGCGTAAAGTCAGTTTGGATCTAATAGCGCTTCTTAGCCAACCACATGCAGCTATAACGCTTCTGAAGCTAGCAAAGAGCTGGAAGAATTGTAGTCACATTTGCATGCTGATGAATCTGAGCTAAGAAGTCCTGCTAGACCCAAGCTTGCTCTGTGTAGATTTAGGCTGGGTGTCATTCCTCCATATCTGTGAATCTAAGCAGAGCCATATAGAGATTATTAGCTGGCTCTGTTGACCCTGGCACAGATAATGTCATCCACAGATAATATAGGTGAGTGTTACTTCACCATGCTTCCCCACGCTTCTGGGTCTGAGAGACTCTAAATGTGCTTCTCTCCACTTCTATAGCTCTGAGCCTTAAGATCTTTCTGAAGCAGAGCGGCTTAGGAAGTGGAGTGCAGAAGTACATGGCCTCGATCTTTGCAAGACAGCTTTTTTACCCATTACATGAATTACCTCTTTCTCAAGACAATTGCAAACTGACTGTAAAGAACTTCCCTTCCATATCTTCTCTTTATCTCTCTTCTAAATAGAATATGCTCATCCATACTTATGTTTTACCTAACAAAATCATCTCCCCAGGTTTGTTATAAACCACTAAATTAGCCAGTCACTGTACTTTTCCCCACTCTTTTTACTTTTCTATGCAAGTCATTACTTATCTTATTCTTCATGCTTATTCCAAAGCAGCTCCATTGTAAATCTGAAGCACTTGAGTGTTAAATTCTTTTGTTTACAATACATTAAAAAGAAAGGTATTTCTGAACATGTGATACACATCCAACACTATCTAGTAATATCACCAAAGTCAATCAAATGCTTGTGCATCTAAAACTTTTCTCTGTTTACTGCCAGTAATCCCTAGTCACACTATTTTCCTTTTCACTTGTAGCTGTCATCTAAATTATCTCTGAAAATATATCAGACATTCTCATCTTAAGCTCTTTTCTTAAATGTCTGAAGTACTTCATGTTCCTATCAGGTATTTCTCCACAGGCTTTTATTCCTTCATGAACTTAAGTATAATCAGTCAAATACTCCAGCAATTTTTTAGGATATTTGCTATTCTTATTATGATAAGTCTCAGTTCATAGAAAAGAGGATACAACCCAAACAGATTTCCATATTCTAAGTAAAACATGTCTCCTCCTCTATTTCACTCTTTTTCTTTTTAATGTTGGATGGGATTATGGGTGATTTGTCCTGTTTTAGCCTAATCATACTCGTCATTGGCTCATGCTCATGGAGGAACACCAAATTTTTTTCTAAACTAAGACATTAACTTCTCTCTTTTCAGACTACTTCTTTTTGTCACTACATCCTTCCGTCTAACTATTTCCAGCTCAATAGGCAATGTTTTCTGATTTGTGTTCTTGTATTATTTTGTTTCAGGTGATTATGATTTAAACTGGTAGAGAGAGAGGAAAAAGGGGAGGCAGAGAGAGATGTGGATTGAGAGATGCGGGGAGAGAGGTGTGGATGGAAAGATAGATTAATGAAGAGAGAGTGGTGAGGGGAGAGATGCAGGTAAGGGGAACAGGGAGGGGGAACAGGGAGAGGGGAGAGAGGTGGACAGAGAAACAAAGAGAGAGGTGGGGGAAAGGGAGGGAAAGAACAGGAGATACTGAAGAGAGACCACTATGCTCTAAATTGACGTATTTCAGTAATATAATATTTTAATGAACATATTTTTCCCCAAACAGTTCAGCTGTAAGTCACATATGAACAGAATTACTTCAGCAAGTGAAAATTATTGTACAAATATAAAACTCCACCATGGACAAGAATGGACTGATGATAGCCATTTGAAAAGGGAACAGTTTTAAATCTTGTTCAGTGCCTAAACAAATCAAACCTATGACTGATAGATGCATAATTGTGTAGTTCTTGCTAAGTCTATAAAAATATAGTCATAATACTTTGAGAAGTTTAGAGTTCTGTACTTCTTTGAAGTCCATGCCACAGAGAAAACTGCAAGTCCACTTTAAACATTGCTAACATTTCTGAAGCTACCATCAAAGCTCTAACACATTTCTTACTCATTCAAAAAAGTCATCACACAAAAATAATGGAGTTGAAAATGTAGTTCAGAAAGCATTCAATATAGTACAAACAGAACACTCCCTTACTTTGCAACATATTGCCTTTACAATCCAGTAAAGTGTTTGATTTCTACTTCCTGATTTTTTGAGAATTCCACTTTTCTATGTGAAACTTAAACTAAGATTCATTCTGAAGTGGGTTTTTTTTTGTTTCTACTTTTTTAGAAAGGAAAGAACAGAATATGAAACTCAAGACTGCTGGATTATGATGGGAAGACTAAAGTCCCCCTTTACCATTGTTCTGTTTTCCAAGCAAGTGTTCTGACCAATAATGCTTGTAAGTTTTGGTTTTAAGTCTTTTTGAAACTATTTCAATATGTTTATGTAACTATATATAATCTTTGGACCAGGGAAAAAGTGTGTGTTGGGTAAACCAGTGGTTAGAGAACTCTCTTGGGATAATGACAGACCACAGACTTGAACCTGGGTCTCCACATCAGAGGTGAGTGATATGGTTATCAGCTTAACTACTGTTTTGGATTCTCTTACATTGCATGTCATTTCTTTGCCGAGAAACTTATATCACTACAAGTATCATAAAAACTAGTGCAGTTCAAGGGAAAAAGCTGGTATTTCTTCATTAAAGCTGACTTTAAAAAAAAAAGAAATCTTTATCTACTTTAATTTTACCACCTGCTTCGGTAGTATTAGCTGCCCTTTGTGGCTGTGTCACACAGTAATGCACACCTACAGACATACGGACAGGCACCTCTACTTTCTTGAAAAAAGATAGGGGTAGGGGGAAAAGGACATGTACGTTCAATGTCATTGTATCATTTGAGGAGTGTGTGCCTTTAGGGAAAGGAACTTGCTCTTTCCACTGAAGCATAGATCTACAAAATGGACACATAGCTACCTAACTGTGACTGCACTAATTCCCAGATTTTCCAAGGTTTCCTCTATAGGCAAGACACCACTCAAATTTATTTGCAAAATTTCTTCAGTATGTTTTCTCCTACTTGCATTATTTTCTGGAGGATGGTGATACCAAACCCTGTCTCATTAGCATTTAGGTTAACATCCCTAAACAGAAAAAAGTGTGAAGATAAAGTGAACAATTATTTACATTTAAATTTTTAAGCTGTAGTGGAAAATACTGACCTACTGAGAAACTGATAGGCTAGCTCGCTATTGATTAATAGTGAAACACATAAACACAACTTGATAGTGTTTAAATAGGAAAAGAGAATCTAATGATCAAAGATCTAACAGAATGTGTGATGTGTAATATTTAGCACAAATGGGGGCAATAACACTCAATTACACAGTATCATTAATATGTTCAGTGTCTAGTTACAGAATACATTGCTGTTAGCCAAAATATGTTTTGTTCACTTGGAATGTGAATTAATGTTTAGGTGTGCAAGTCTTCAGCTGTTATGCTAAAGATTCTCAGCTTAAGCCTGAGAATCAATTTTAAAGGATGCATGGCAAACTTCTCTTTGTGTACAGTAATTGCTACTCAGAGCATATGCTTACTGACCAAAAAATCTGTTCAAAAATCAAACAATCACTTCAATAGGATGGAAAAAAAAAAAATCAGATACTGTATTATACACAGCCAGCTTCAGCACAGCAACACAATACCAAATTAAGACACAGATTACATTTCAAATGAGAAGTTAAATTCAGGCCATTATTTCCTTTTCTGACAATTTTTAAGCTGGGTCACAAGTCACTAATCTTAGTCCAATGTGTTTGTTTACAGGTTTTTCAGCATTTTCAAATCTAGCTAAATCTCTTTGCATGATGCCCATCAAAACTAAATTGAAAACACTTTTAGAAAGAAAATAATCCTTCATAAATTAACCAAGAGTGTCTTAAATACCAACTTTAAATGAAAAACAAATATTTTCATCATTCATATTATTGTCAAGTTCTGTATGCTTAGATGTACAATAATGAGCCCTAAAAGAGTTGCAAAGGGAAAGAGATTTGTCGTCAAAACTATAGTGCATCTGCCTGTGATGATCTGAATGTTAGGCCATGTGACTAAAATTGCATATGATTAGAAGAATGCACTGAGCAGTGCTAATACAGACAGGACAGCCACCTTCACTGCTCTAGTAAATCTGCACTCATTTAAATAGTTCCTGACAACTCCCTGTGTGAGTGCCAATCCAACTGCTTTGAAAGCATCTGCTTTTTAGTTACAGTGAAAATAAAGCAATCCTTTCCAGAGATTCATATGCTTTATAGGAGGCTAATGTGATGCCCAATAAGCATGGTAGTGCAATTGTCTGAAATGAACCCGGGATATAGATTGCTTTCTATGGAGCTGAGAAAGGAAATCCCCAAAGATCCAGAAAAAACTGAAGATACTTTTCAGAAATATAATGAACTGCCAGTTCTACCAAAAGGTTCATTCTTCTCAAGAAGGTCTCAGCTGTATTCTGGACTTGTCCAAGAATCTCAGAAGACTGTAACAATGCATGCTGCACGACGGTTGCTGGAACTACTGACAATGCCACGGCATCTCACAAATCAAGTGAAACTTGGAGAGAGATGTGCACTGTGAGCCAACCTTCTAGAATAATTGTTCTTAATTCCTCTTTAGAGTTTATTGGGAACTTATCCAGAACTGGTGGCATCTTGTGTCATTTAAGAAAGTCATGTTTTCAAAGGAGATTTGAGTAATGAGCTACTATGAATTGAAGACTAGCCAAAGTACTGTACTTCCTTCCAAAGAGGTCTAGACACTCTGGCTCCATGCTTTAAAGAGCAATCCTGAGGCCTGCTGTCTCATTCTCTCCCGATTTGTTTTTTTAAACCCAAGAACACATTTAAACAGACATACCACAAAGGGATTCAGCTCCTTCCTTCTGCCTTTTTTCAGAGCTGGTGGTTTTGGTTTTGGCATTTTCCCAAGTAGCTAGGCAGATTCATTCACATATGCTACAGGTCTGTTGGGCAAAGACCAGACAACATCCAACCACTTGTGTGTATTTTCTTGTCACTCTCTAAATAAATTTATTTGCCACTTCTTAGTTTTCATCAGTCTTTGAGAAAGGTTCTGAAAGTGTATCTCTTCCTCTCTCTCCAGGAAGTTATCATGCCCCACTTCCCAAATCAATCCTGTATCCCTGATCTTACAACTTTTGCCCAGTACTGTGTGTGTTCTTTCAAGCTTCCCAATGAATTTTGCCCTGATTATGTTCTACTTTTCCATGCCATTGTCAAATCTAGTGCCTTCTTGCATTCTCCAAAAGCATTAACTTAGATCTTCAATTTTTTCATACTGGACTCCCTGGCCTTGGCGTGAGTATCTGCAGCAAGGTGCTCTTTTTTCAAGGTTGGCCTAAGGAACTTCAGGATTCTTCACTTCCTAACTTTTTCCCCCTTTTCAAGCTGGATGTCACAGTGTGAGAAAGGAAGGGGAGAAAAACAGTTATACTGGGAAAAGGAGGGATGATGAGGAGAAAAAAATCCATGAAAACAATATTTAGTTACCGAGGAAAGAGAAAGAAAGCTCTGTTTGCCTCTTACCACTATAATAATTAGCTGATTTATTCCCTGGAGGCTGTCTACTGAAATAGGCAGCCTAACAGAGAGGGTGCTCCCTTGGCTGTTTAAAAAAGCAGACATTTCTTAGCAACCTCACTTGCTTTTCTCAAACTTATTTCCTGAGTCTATACAATGTTACAACCAGGTGAGCTTTAAAGCAAGAGGAGTAGAAGCAAATATTGCAACAGTTCATTTTGTGGCAAAAACTATTTATGCACTGGAAACACATCACAAGATTTCTGTTGCTGTTACTCCTTTTCTGACATTTATACCTATGTAACTCTTACACAGTTTTGGAGCACTTAAATGATTCCTGTGGCAAGGATACCTTGGCATAACTGCTACTAAGGGTCTAGGTCTCTGTTCTTGTATACCCTCAAGTTTGATCAAAAGAGTGAAGAGACCATATGACTAAAGTAAACTCCAAATATGTTTTGAAAACTGACAACAAAAAGCCTATTTTTCCATTATACACCCTCAGCAACAGAAAAATTAAGAGTTTGAGTATATAATTGTTAAAGCAGTCACACCACAAACTGGCTCAATTTTGTTCAGCCATGAGACGAGTATCTAGTATTTTGTGAGAAACAGTATTAAAAACTTCAGCCAAATAAAACTTACTCCTAAACACTAACTGAAGAAGTCACTGGTCTAGTTTGAGTCAGTGAGCAATACAAGCCAAAGAATCTTCTTCAGATTGTATGAGACACATTCAACGAGGGAAAATACAAGATAAAAACAAAATGTTCTTATTTCAGCATGGCTGAGTGTTTTTTTCACAAGTTAACACCCTAGAAGTATTTCTGAAATCTAACCATTTTTTGTGTCTTGTTGCTGAGAGCTCTTTAATTATATAAATTCCCAGATCTTTCAGCAAAAATTTACTTGTTTTAAGCTATTATCTTTCTTTAAAAGATATATTTAAATATTTTTTTTAAAAAAAGAACAAAAGATTGAAATATTTTCATACCTAGTGCAACATGCTTCCATCTTAATATGAAGATTTTGGTACTCTGCACACTTGCAGCGGAGAAGCAAATACCCCAAAATAAACTACTATTCTTTAGGGGCAATTCATTAAGCAGTGGCTTGTTAGATGTAGAAGCAGGTGTAAAATACGCATACAGATCACTTGACCAAACATCTGGAACTTTGACCCTATGAAACATTTGCCACTTTAACCCTTGAACTGAAGAAAGAATTAAGGCGGGTGCTTTTTAAGTACATGCATCCATCTCTTCAAAGTAAATTTGCCTTTCACACAGTTTATTTTTTTAAATAATAGACGTATGTGATCTAGATCACAATGAATGGCAAGTAAAGGAACCCTGGCCTGTGATGTTCTGGATCTCACTGGATTTCTCATGAGACTACTCTCTCTGTCTCAATAGTCCACCTCTAAACCCAGCTGATGCCCAAGCCTGAACCTGTTCCCCAAGATCAGTTTCTTGGGATTTAGAAGAGATCAAACCATGGCATCATACTGAGTATCTCTCATTGGTTCTCCAGGATTTTCTGCAAAATCAGCGTCTGGATCCAGATCCTCTTTCTTGATTGCATTTCTGATAATCTTCTCCATAATTCACAAAGTGCACAAAACTAGTATCACAATAATGTCACAATGAAGTACTAATATTTTTAGACTGTTATAGGCAGCTCCAAATCTATCACATATATTCTCCTTCAGATCACATGGAATGGGTGTGCCCTCAAACACTGGCATTATATCAAAATTCTTGTGCCTGCAAGTGTATAATGAACTTTTCATTTTACCTTCCTTTCATTTATTCTTGCCTGAATGACAGAGACACGGAGGTTGAATGCTGAAGTTTCTCTCACGTTTGTTTAAGCAGTACCAACATGGTAAGTACCAATGACCAGGACTGGCTTCATCTACTGTAAATCTTACTCCTGAAGTAATTCATTAACTCTGATTTGCCAGTTCAAGTGTGGAAATGATACACATCCCATTTATGCCTCAAACTATCTTTCTAGGGCTTGACATATGCGAGGAAACATTTCATCACTGGGGAATGACCTTGCTCTTTCCTCAATAATTGTCTCACACAAAAGAAGCGAGGTAAGTAACATTCTTCCCCTACATGCAGCTGTTTCATTTCCATCTTCACAAATTACTTTCAGCAACTAAAGTTTGATTTTCCTTGACGCATCTTTGCTGTTTCAGGTAACATAATGGCAACCTTGTTCACATGCATATCATTACTTGCCAAAAAGAAAAAAATAAGAAGGAAAAAAAAGAGAAATATCCTCCAGCACCTCTAATTCCACATCATTTTTATAAGGATATTAGATATACATCAGAAGCTGTATTTTTTGTAAATTAATAGAGGCATCTCCAAATTCATCATGTTCTGTTCATCACCACACAGGTAGTCTATATCTACGTTCTCAAAAGAAATATATTTTTCTGTTGAAAAAAAAAAAAATTTTGTGGAAATATATATAAAAATATATACAGAAAAGCGCATTAAAAATTATTGAGGTTGCAAAGGCAAGGTTTAAAGTGCTGGTGCCAAGTCATCCTGATTACGTATCCTACATATGTATTAGCCTTAATAATTATATGATTCCATATTATTTTTCCCTGTGCAATGAATGCTGATCTTGGAACAGTTGAAGGCCTATCCCCTATAGTGTGGATGGCTGAATAAGAACTCTTTTCTTTTTGAAAATCAAAGGTATTAAAAAGTGCATTGGTATTTACTAAATCAATTAAACAAGTTAGGAACAAGAACAGCAGTTTAATGTTGCACCACAGAACTGGATTCTATCCATGTCTGTACTCCAGAAGCAAATCTCTGAACTGCTGAACAGATACATGTGAACATATAAAATGCTACTTAATTTATAGAGAATGTTCATCACATAATACTTCATTACAATGTGAAACCCTTGCTATGAGATGCTATGAATGCTAAAAATTTGCACTGTTTCAAAGACTAATTGAACAAATGCATGGAAGAAAAATCCACTGGAGCTATTAAATATAAGGACAATACATCTGTCTCGGAAAGCTGCTGTAAATTGTTGGAAACTGTGAGAGTACGCTGGAGGAAGTATTCCTTACTTTGCTACTCTGTTCTTCTAAGACCAGCCTCCTAACTCCCAGTCACTACTGGAGAAGAGTACTTGGCTAGACGGACCTTCATTCTGACCAAGAAAAGCCATTCCTATGTTTTTACACTAACTATATTAATACTGTGAAAAATGAGCTCCTTGTAGCCACCAGTTAGAAACACCAAGTCAGTGGGTCTTTCTCACCGTAATCTAACTGTGCTTCAGTTAGCATTTGTGAACTGCAGATATTAACACTCTTACTCAGTCACGGAAGTACTGTGACAGTAAACTCATTAATGTTGTGAAGCAGTCAGATACTATAGTAACAAACACCACTGAAAAGCCCAGGAGATAAACTAATCATTCTTTTTCTAGAGAAGAGTTTGAATTGTGTGCAGTAAATAAGTCTTGGGGCTAAACACTGAATAGTAAGGATAAAAAATATTGAATAACTGCTTATTCAATGTGCACTGTTTATCCTGGACCACAACTGAAGTAAGGACCTTGTGAAAGAAAAGACTGCAGGACTGTGTCATTAAAAAAAAAAATATAATGCCTACATTCAGGGGGCTAAATAAAAACTGCACCGGCAACCTTATTTTTACCATTAATAAAAAAGCAAACTAAAACTCCTGAAATTCTACCATGTGGTGTCACCTTGGCAAAACTTTACCAGATGATTTAGGATCTCTCTATCCATCACAACCACCTCTTCCACTTAAACTAATGGAATGACTGATGGCACTTTATTAACCGCTGTCTATTTTAGCACTAGAAGAAAATGAGACAGTTTGCAAATGCATTTCACAAATATTTGTTATAGCAAGGAAATATGACAATGTCAGGTTTTGAATGAAAACTATATTTCAGTGGATATACATTTTCTCTTTATTCTGCTGAATGCAACTCCTTTTGCCCTGTTCCTTTTATCTTGTCTCCTAAACTTGCCTCTTCCGCTCCTCACCAGTGCTAAACCTCCATGGTCAACCACTCTCAGTTCTTACTCCCAGTCTCAATTCTTACACCCATTTCCTTTACCAATCATTTCTAGCATTCCAGCATTTTCAGATTTTTACATACAGCCTGCTTGCCAAAACACTCCAAATACCCCTATTCAGGTCTCTCTCCCTCCACCTGTCTTCTAGCCACATTTCCTCACCCAGAACACATGCCTATTCCATTCTTTTAGAGGCTTCATTTTCTGCTTATGTCATGACTCCTACCCTGAAATCAAGACTTACATAGTCTATATGAAAGTAAAAATAGAAGGGATAGATTTAACTATTGTGACAGGCAAACAACAGATTTGTAACACATACATATACTATATACCATATGCTTTATTTCTACATTTAGTATATTTGGTTCTCTGAAATGTTACTTGTACACGTTATGTGAGAAGATCCCTGGCAGATCATAAGACCACTTGGTTATGCAAGATACTGCTTTGCAATAAGTGTGCACAAAACAGGAAGCCGAGTGATTGCAAATTACTTATGAGCATGATCTGACAAATTAGCTATACAGATGATAAGGAGGATATGGAAGTGGATAAATAATTACTTGAGAAAATTGAAAACTAAAAATAAGTGTAAATTACGTTTTTTAGGAAACCTTACGAATGACTTGAGATTCTGGGGTCAAACTGCTCATATTAATGTGTTGGGGGGTTTAATCTGCAAAAATAACCTAGACACACAGATTTACTACTCATATCTAGTGGCATCTAAAAATAGAAAACAATGACCCTGACAAGTCAGCAAGTAAACATGGAAGACATTAAATTCACAGTTAACTCTCAGAACTACCAGTAACAAACACACTAGAAAGTTACATCACAAAGCCTTGAAATTCAGGCAATATGCAGAGGGAAAATACCTATTCCAGAAGATATTCCCAATTCTAATTTATAAAACTCTTTTTTTTTTTTTTAACCTTCTCTAAAAGGCATCTATTTCCTGGACACTTCTTATACAGTGACAACATGAATACTTTACAACTTAACCTATTTCAGCATTTGTCTGGGCTATGTAGGGTTAGGAAAAAATCCACACACCAGTCACACCATTCTTACAGGACAAAGAACTTACTAATGTGTAAACTCAAAGACTAAATGTGATATTGATGTTTTTGTAATTACTAATATGACAGAAAAAGAAGAAAACCACAAAAAATTGTCCAACTCCAGTATAAGAGCCTATAGTGGTGCAAGGGGTTATTCACTCCCACATGCAGAACTTCACAATGGCTTTGGCAGAATTTTCTGAGGCACCAATCAGCCCATTTCTCCAGCCTGTCCAGGTCCCTCCTAATAGCAATTCTACATATGAATAAGTTCTCCCCAATTTGGTATCATCTACAAACCTGCCACATTTGTCATATTGCAATCAATACTGGCCCTTGGATCCTGAGGAAACCCTCTAGAAAACACTAGCAGTTGGATTTTGTACTGTTGATCACAACCCTCAGAGCCATGCAGTCCAGCCAAGTCTCCACCCATCTTACCATCCTCTTATTCAGTCCATAGCTCACCATTTTTACTAAAAGAGACTACTCTAAAGTCAAGTCAAACAGCATTCATGGTTCTCCCCTTGTCCACCACGGCAGTTATCTCATTGTAGAAAGCAATTAAGGTTGGTCAGGCATTGATAATCTATTGATTAACTGGTCAGTACCTAATGCCTATGACTTCCGAATTAATCCAAATCAGCTATAAAATATGGAAGGAGAGAAATTCTACCCAAATTTTGTTTTAACCTAGCTATTTAGGTGGTCATTTATATATATTCTATATATACCTTCAATTAGAATTGTTTTCCTGTTCTTCACCGAAATATTTTTACCTACAAAAATATTTAAATCAGGGATGTGGTTCAGTTTGAAAGAAAATCATGCAGTATCTACTTCGGGGTGAGGTGAATCACTCTGTATGCTCCCTAACTGTATTGACTAGATCTCCATTGGTTATAATGGAAACTTAAGACACCTAGCACAGACATCAACACCTATAGAAACATAGCTACCACTGGGTGTTTTAAATTGGAACCAAATTACACTCAAGATGTCATTTTTAGCATTTCTTCTTTCTTTAGAAAGCGTATGTGCAATAAATGGGAAACAGCGTAAAATGATTTTAATAAAAGCACAACCTCATGGAATTAAATCTCACAGAACCTTTCTTATATTAGATACATGTACATTATTAGAAATTCATAGATGTTAAATTAGGTACAGAAGAGTTGTTACATCACTTCTTAAATGCAAAATGAACAAGTAATGAAAAGTAATTAAAAAGTAATAAAAGTCTTCCCATAAAGGCTAAAAAGTTCAAACAAAATATATTCCCTACTTCCCAAAAGGATCCATGTACATGAAAATGTCATATCAGTAGGCAGGAATTAACGCTGCTTATTATGCCTTACACATTCAACATTAGAAGTTGTCAAAATATTTTATCTTGAAGTAATAGAAAGGATTAGGATGTGTACTCCGATTGGAAGTGGCCAGCAGAAAAATTCCATGGCAGAAGGGAATTCCAGCTGTGGAAATCTTGTCTATGTCACCTCCCCAGGCGAGCAGGCTAAGCTTGCTGAAGGAAAGGGAGTGTAACTGCACTCTACACTGTATTGTCCCTTAGGGATTATATACCAGTAGCATAAATTAAAGCAGTTTATAGGATGCTTCAACGAGTGCCTCTGTCAGGGCAATAAAAAAAACGGCCTACAGCTATAAGCAGTTCCTTAATAGCTCATCCATGAATACCCACACAAACTGAAACTGAGGCAAATAAAAGAATCTACCTGTAGATTTTTAGAAACATGGTTATGTTCTTGATCACTAGTGCAGTGACTGTGAAAATGCTTGTCTTAAAAGCATCTGTATTTGCTCATCATAACATTTCCAACCTTGACAAGACACAAGATAGCAGACCTTTCAGATTACATCATTCTTCATTTTATTTCATTTATTTCCCCTCTTAGTTCTGCTGTAACACTACCACTTAAAAGCAGCAATGTCATATACCAATTTTAAAAATGTATAAAGCAGCATTAATTCTATTGAATTACCAAACTACTAAAATCATCTGTCAGACGAAGGAAAACAAGATGGTGATCAAAATGCATTTTTATGGTCCTCTGCAGAGTTAGAAACTAGCCATCTAGTGGCTAAGAATTCTAGAAGAATTCTAAAGGAATTCTTTTAAGTTACAGACACTTCAACTTTCTGGGGTTTTCCTTACCTTCTCCTTAATATGTTTGTAAAATTTCTCTTACTAGTCTTCCTGACTCCATCATAAACTCCATCAGTCCTCCCAGCACTGCTACATTCCATATCTTGATCCTACCTATGGGCAGATAATATGACCTCAGTAGATTTTACACTAGATCTACAGTTCTTGCTGGTCATTTTTTACATTTGGTCTAACATTTTAGAAAATTATTAGAACAATACTCAGAAAACAAGATCTGGAGCAAGGAGAAGCGAGAAGTTTTTCCATAGAGATTAACTACAGAGCTGTGAATCCAGGATCATGCTGGGCTCCTAGGGAAGATTTATTACACAAATTTTGTGAATTGCCTTGCCCTTAACAATGAAATTTCTACCAGATGTCCTGGATATTGCCCATATTGCTACCTTTGTATATTGTAAAAGTTTCAAACTTGCGAAGAAATCTAAGGAATTCCAAGAATAAATTTTTGTCTAAACTTTGATTGAAAGCATTTATCAGAAAAGAGAAGAAAAATAAGTCTAAGAAAGGTAGAAAATAACAAAATAAAGGTTAAGTTTTATGACAGGCTTATACATTTGAAAGGGCAAATATGCAGAATCAAGGCAGCAATCAACTATCACTAATACCAAACAGCATAAACTAAGAGTTGTAGTAATCATTAATTTGCATTTCATGCTGAAAGACAAAAGGAAGAAAAATTAAATATATCCCCAAAAGACCTAAGTTTCCTACTCTAATAGGATAAATAAGGTAATTGGGGAAACTGGGAATGCTGGTCTTTGCTTGGGACACCAGTACAAAAACCTCCATGTATTAATTAAAAGTAGTGTAACTAAAATTAGAAATAAGCATACACTAATTGGATGCCCCATTGACCTATATGTAACAAATACTTGCCATTTTATTATTTGCACTGGTTGTCTGAAATACATACCTTCTAACATAAAAACATGTGACCTCAAAAGTATGTGAGCCCAGAATCCTGCTACTGCAAGCCTCATATAATACAATCTCATTATAAAATCAACCTAAGAAAGTTTCTCTTATTTAAACAATGCTATTTGTAATGAAAAACAGAAGTAGTGCCTTTATTTTTGTTGATAAGGCGATCTGCTTGTTAGAATACTGCTTGTTAGAATTGTTATTTAAATTATAATGTGAAAACAATTTGTTAAAATTTTAACTAAAGCTTCATAAAGTATTTCGATATTTTAAATACTTTCTGCTCTACAAGCCATACCTAAGTGTGATCTGATTTTGCACAGGAAGCTGAATGAATCACAGGGTTCTGCACAGGGACAGAAGTAGATTTGTGTGGTTCTCAGCATGCACTGGGGCCATCAGGCTAAACTGTGGCTTTGCTGTGAGCAAGACACTGCTCTGAGAAACAGATGAGGAAACAGATTGCAACTCGCAGACTGACAATCTGCTTGCTGGGTTTCTTACACTTTAGAGGAGAAATATCTTGGGCCAGGCCTATACATGGCGTAGCTGCGCTAAGTAAGGATAAGCAAAGAATGGAGCCATTCCCTGCCACGGTCTGCCAAGCGTAGAAGGGGAAAAAAACCAGCTCCATGCGGGCTGCTCCGCCCTCCCATGCTGTGTAATGGCAGTAGCCAGCAAAGAGCAAGAAGGGGCCAACTCACCCTTCCCTACTACTCTGTGCCAGTTCACATTAATTCATATTCTATCCCATAGTCTTGTTAAAAAAACAAAGCTCTTTTAACATGTAAAGTTTAAAATTACTAAAAATTAGCATTTAATCAAGAACTATCCATTTTTCTTTAGATTGTAACATATTAGTAGGGCAAAAAGGTATGCACGTGACTGCATGGGGCAAAATCATATAAGGTCTCTGAGTTACAGGAAAACCTGCAAAGTTATTTTTCCTAAAACACTTTGAAAGAAATGGATCCTGTCTCTATCCAATGATGAAAAACTGGTTGGTCAATAAAAACATGTTCTGTATACGCAGATAATCAAAGTAAGCAAATTAAAAATACCGGTTTTGTTAGAAACACATTTTATATGCTAAATCATTTAATACACATTTAAGGATTTGGGATACAGAAATCGATTATACGTTCTGTTAGAGGGATTCCGGGATTTCAGCCTCAAGTTTTCATGTTTATACTGGAATAATGTAAAAGCCAGTGAAATAATTTAAAAATCTGAAAATTCTCCTTGCAATCTATTACACACCTAAAAACCATATTTGTTTTTTAATATGAAACATAGTTAATATACTAATATGTGACAATTCCACAAAGTGGAATCCCAGAAGAAACGGAGAAAAGAAACTTCCCTTACAGTTCAGTCTTCTAAACTCTGAATGTTTCCTGAGGTGTCTCAAAATATCCTCATTTCATAGTACAAGAACAGATCCCAGCCCTGCTCTACCGTTCTGGGTTGGTGACTGTAGCCTATACACACATGTAACACATCTTTAGATGTCCTAGCGTATCCCACCTGGAATTTGGCTGTATCTCCACAGGCCATGGCTCTTAAAGTCCATCAACCCATGCAGATGCCTCAGAAACCCATGGGCATCTAAAATGCCAATAAATACCCAGGTTTAAGCAACTAAATTACTCTATGCCAGGTGTTTACAGAGGATTATACTCACCCTAGTATGTTGCAGTGCCTTATGCTAACTTTTGCATGAGGAATTCATCCTCAGTATATTCACCCACAATCTTTGCATTCCAGAGCAAAGTACAGAGACTGAGGCAGGGGGCCACAAACTGACCCAGAGCCTTTCAATGCTTCTCCTGAACTGAACTAAGCTATATGGTCCACACAGTCAAATATCACTGATTGGTTGTCATTGCTTTAGATAAATCAGTTTGGGTATGAGGTCTTACATAGTACATATTACAGATATCTGGGTACATATGACCTCTTAATTAAGCATATATCATTTTTATGCGCTTCGCATATACTCTGCTTTAAGCATGTGTTTAAATCCTCACAGGAATTCATTCATATATTTATATGTGTACTTAAATAGCCTTCTGGAACAGTGTTGTTTTCCTCAACTGTTGTCATAATTTAATATAATGACTTGTAAGTTAGAAGTCAGCCCTTTAAGAATTAGATAATTTACTCTGCAATTAACATCAATGAACAGGTTCAGCTATAAAACAACCATACAAAAGCTTGCCCTATTTTTCCCCCAAGTACCATAAAATACACTAAGAATCAGAAAAAAATTGTTATAAAAATGTAAATAGGAGATCAGAGCTCAGACAGTTTGTTCCTTGGTTCAGATAACAATCAATATGTATTTGTGAATTCATGAATATTAAATTTCATTCACAAGGTCCATAATTACTGCAAAGCAAATCTCCACAAAAAAAGGCATCAAGCCATGGAGAGTTCAGCCACATAAACGGAGTTGTCTCCAGCACTTAGAAGAAATCCAAAGGGAAAGTGCACAGTATTAGTCCATTTGTATGCTGAAAGATGTGGACTTTTCCAACCTAATGCTAGGAACAGCATTGCCAAAAGGAGAAAGAAAAAGCAACACGGAGCTTTCTCACCACAACGGGACAGGTACTGTTCCAGGGCACCATTTTAGGAATAGAGCAATAATTATGATCAATGAAACACCAGGAGTCACTGTCAAATACAATGTCTCTTAAATATTCTATAAACAGAAAAAAAAAAAATCCCTATATTTTTTCTATTGCTTCCTCTTTGTTGTAACATTCAAAAGCAGTTTTTAGTCTAATAAACTGCATGCAAAAAATACTAGTATAGCTCTACTAGTAAGCCACTTCAATTGGTTTTCTATTAAAAAAACCTTCAGATCCCCCCAACCTCAAATTCAAACTTTTATACCGTACAATTATGGCTCTTCTACAACTTTGCTATTTTCAGTAAGTGTTGATTTCCTAAACAGGATCAAAATGTTAGCATGACTCCCTTTCAGTACCTTCTTTTGTTTCCATGTGTTCTGTACCAAGATAGATCTAACCTTATTCTTGCATGTCATTCTGGACTTAATCCATAATTACTGGCATCAGTTAGATCATGCAACATCTCCAATACAGGTATGTTAAAATACCTAGCACATACAATTCTTCCTTGAAAACACCTTCTGTAATGCATAATAGCTTCTACTTTGAGCATTCCTGGTGAAGTCAATGAAATTATTAAGATTCCCTCTAAAAAGCATTATGTTTAATAGTGTGTTAGATTGCAAATGTTCATGCATCAATCCATTACTAAATTCTTTTTAAATGTATTCAAATAAACTCTTTAAAATTAGAAATATTTTAGCAGCTGTATGCTAAATTTTTACTTCTAATTTTTGAAGTTATGTTTACAGAAGCCATAGATATTCTTTATAACATTAGTAAGAAATATCATAAATAAAACAGTACATGTTTTACTCTGCTTTACTTCTCTTTAAGCTAAGTGCACTTCCAGGAAAAAAAAAGACTACAGGTGAGTTTAAAACCTGAAATACTTAAATTCTGAGTAACAAATGACTGTCGTGACCCACCTGTATATACAAAACACATGGTTAATGTGTTCTGTATACACAAAGTAAAATACTGCTGTTTAATAAAAAAAGAAAAACACTATTAAATACACTCCCTGTGGATATACAAAACTTATGATACACAACATGAAAGTAACAGTGCAAGAATATAGCACAGGCACTAGCTGTGAAGAAAGTCACTACACAAGTCATGCAGTAGAACTGGATTATAAATGGCTAGTCATTGTACTGAAGTGAACTTACTTCTGTACTTACAACAAATGGGTATCACATTTTAAGAAGACTCGTATTTTAAATTCAACCCATTATCTGGCATACTCCTTGCTAAGCAGCCTATTCAAGTACAGTACGAAAAGCAATCACATGGTGTGTTTTGATTTTGGTCAATGGGCTAGTAATTAAACAATGGTGCAATACCTAATTGAAGTGGGGCACCACAGAACTTTGGTAAACTACGAATATCTGAACTGTTGTTGTTTACAGTACTAAAACCAGCTTTAAAATAGCAAGACTTTATAATAGACTTTAAACAGGTATAATTTGGACAGTTACACTAAATTTCCCCTGATAGGGAACACTGAAATAATATAAATATATTGAGGAAGAGGTACTGGCAATAGAATCACAAATATATTTTCATTTAAGCAATTTCCATTTCTCTAGGCCTTTTCTTCCTCTCTGGAAAAAAACCCAACCCAAACCAAACCAAAAACCCAATTTATTCAAGTTCTAGGTCAACAGTGTTGGAGTTCATTTTGTCTTTTTTTGCTATGCCTAATGTAGTATTGAACACTAGCACTGGACTGGGTGCTGCAGACCTTCTCTTGTTTGAATACTGTCAAATGTCATAAACGCTTGTGAGAATGCTCTTACTTAAGAGCATGATGAAACTTAACACCAAAGCCATGCTGTAGATTGCCTGAGATATGACTAATGACTAAAGTTAAGTCCTTTCACCCAACATGGCCAATTACCCAGTTTCACTCCACTAAATCCAGGTGCCTTGAAAGTAACGCTGCTCTTATCCAACCTGCTCCATAAGTTTTACACCTCCTCTGCCTCGATGATCTGTTATTAAAAAAAATATTCCCTTTCTTTGTTTTGTAGGCTCATTACTACGGTATGCCTAATTTCTTCTGCAAGTGAGGGTAGCAGCTATGGGTGAGGGTATGGGGTGAAGCTATGGCTTTTTTACACAGAATTCCACAATGCAATGCCTTGTCTGTCATTAACGCTTCCATCTGTGATTAAAAGTAGCAATCTGAAGATAAAACATCAAAGGATGGGTTATTAGCATATTGTGCATATTAGCCGAGCAATAAAAATACAAGTTCTGCACCACAGCTAGTAGCAGAATGAACAAGTACCTTACAGACGCATTGAAGGCAAGAAATTCCGTACCACTATATTAATAAAATGACTGCCTGTGACTTTAAACACAGGCACACTTGTACTTGGCTAGAGAGTGAACGATTTATTGTTACTATGAAGGATGCAGGAATGGAAATGAAGATGAGGGGGGCGATGATGATGGTAGGGGGGAAGAGGTTAATATCCCCAGCATCTGATGGGGAACGGTGTCCCTACCTCAGTAAGCTGGATAAGGGAATAGCTCCAGATCCACTGCCCAGGATCCCTCCTTTCCTCCCAGAGAGGAGTTTCTCCACCAGAGCCACATTCCCAGTGCGAGCAGCTTCCAGCAGTTCCTGGTCCTTCCCCATGGTCAGGCACCGAGCAGCCCCCCGCTCACCCCGCCGCGCTCCGAGCGCGCTACAGCCCGGGCCAGGGCGGCCCCCTCTCCCCACAGAGCGATCTCCCCTCCCCAGACCCTGCCTCGGAGCGGAGCAGAGCACAGATTCCTGCAGTCCCTTCCAGACCAGCAGGAGGAGCGGCGGGAGGGAGGAGGAGAATCACCTCCTCCTAGTTTCACTGGATCATTTCTGGGTGGAGTGTGGAAGAGAAGCGGGGGGAGGACGAGGCCGATAAAGAACCTCCCCCCCCCCCCCCCCCCCGCTCCCATGCACACACCCCGAGCCCCGGCCTGGAGGACGGGACGGGACGGGACGGGACGGGACGGGACGGGACGGGACGGGAAGCGGGCCGCCTCAGCCCCGGTGGCCGGCCGGGCCGAGGGGCATAACGACCCTCACGGACGGACGGAAGAAGGGAGGGACGGCGGGAGGAGGCGCAGCCCTGACTTGCCAACCCCGTTGCGGGGAAGGCGCGGCTGGCGCGCTCTCAGTGGCTGCCCGGGCCGGGCGCCCCCCCCCCGCGGCTCCGCCGCCGCCTGCCCCAGCCCTTCGGTGCCTCCGCCCTCCCGGCCCGCGCGGCCCCGCCCCGCCCCGCCCGCCCCTCGCCAACGGCAGCGCCTCGCGCTCCACTGCGGTGCCGCGCGCCGACCGTTGCGGCGGACGAGGGGCGCGCGCGCGCGCGCGTGTGTGTGTGTGGGGAATGGCGCCCGCCCGCCCGCCCCGGTGCCTCGCCCCCGCCCCCGCCCCCGTCCCCGTCCCCGTCCCCGCCCCGGGCGGCGGGAGCGCTCTGCGGGGCGGCCGCGCCAGCGGAGCCGGCAGCCGCGGTGCTCCGGGGCAGCTCCGGGGAGGTGGCGCCTCCTGGCGCTGCGGAAGGGGAAGGGAGGGACCTGGGTGCCGGGGCGAGGGCGGCGGAGGGCGAGGGGCGGGAAGCGGGACCGGGGAGGGGGAGGGGGGGGTCCTCCCGCCGGCGAGGGGCGAGGCTGCGCTGCCCCGGAGGGAGGGGAGCTCCCGAGGCGGAGGGCGGGTTCCCGAGGGGCGCGGGCAGGCGGGGGGTGGGTGCTGAGGCACGCCCGCCCTGAGGCGAATTAGCAGCAGGTGCGGGCGGGGTGGGGCTGAGGGGGCCGTGGCCTTTTGCGTGTGTATGTGCGGAGATTGCCCCCCCACGCCAGGGATTTAACCCCATCTGGGGACGTGGCAGGACACTCCAGCACAGATGCTAGCCTGCTGCTCTGAGCAAACCGGTGTAGACAAAAAGGAAAATCCGGGCCCCGCTGAGGTCAGGAGCAAAACGGAGTTGCTGGCTCGGC
Source organism: Pelecanus crispus (assembly GCF_030463565.1). NCBI lineage: Eukaryota > Metazoa > Chordata > Aves > Pelecaniformes > Pelecanidae > Pelecanus > Pelecanus crispus. Next base: position 54,419,660 of record NC_134643.1, read on the forward strand.
GAATCAGGCAGGCGGGACTGCTCACACCCGTCAAACGCCAGGATCGTGGATTTTTAGTGTTTCAAAGGATGAGAGGTATAACTCAATATATTTGGTGTCAGATCCAGCCATCCCTCGTTCTGGTACTCCTGGTTCTGTTACAGGTTTCAAATGTGTAACCTTTGGAATTGTAGGACTTCTCCGGGCACCAGAATTAATCCATATGGCTATCGGGCTGTTACAAGCTATGCTGAAAATATTCAGCGCTGGCCAGCTCATAGGCACATCCTTGTTTAATGCGCCATTTGATACTGTGCGTATGTGAAAAGCCAAGTGACGGCCCCATGTTCCTGTTTTAGTTTAAATTTGTGTAGGTAGAACCATAGGTACAGCAGGCAAATAAGACCCCTTACCATTCCTCCACTGAGATCACTGGCATTCTCCCGTGAACTGTGCTCACAAGATGTGAAGGACAGCAATGGCAAAATAACATTGTGGTAGGCAGGATTTTAATGTTATCTTTTCAGAGAAAGTGTTAATTACTCCAGACCTATGGTACATTCAAGTCAATGGTAAAGTCCTTGTTGATGTCACAAATGATTGGGTTTAGTCCCTGTCAGTAACAGTTTTACAGGTGTTTTCATATTTTTATTAGCTAATTAAACAATTTTAATCTTTTAAAAATCAATAGAAATTTCTTTCTGGGGTGAGATTTTCTTGTACAAAGGAAAAAAATTATCATCATGGAGACCTATTGTTCCAATATAATTGTCCACAGCAACAAAACACTATCTATTTTTTAGCTAAAAAATGTAATTTACATAGTTTGGCATTTTCAGAAATTGAAATGATGTCTTCTCCAATGTTGTCAACAGGACACAGAATTGAGCACTGGCATAAAATTATTAGGTGGCAAGACTATACGGCCTTTCTGATTGAAAGTGTCTGATATAAATAGCAATTTTAAGGTCTGATTCTGTGATCACAAGTGTTTCATTATAGTTTGAATAAATAAATGTATAATCACATGAATTAGGATTTATAGTTTAAGTCCTTAGTCACAGCAGAGTCACAGTGGAAAACTGTAATTTAAAGCTGGAGTAAAAAGTTATGTATCTTGTTACTAGCCACTTGAGCATTAACTAGTTCCAAAGAAGTTAGCCATAAACTAAGAATATCCCTGCATTCTGAAGCTTCTTGATGTCCTCTGTTAAGGTAGCCATAATTTCGCTTTATTTCTGCCTTGCGTTTGATTTTGTATGCGATCACATGCATTGCCTGATAAATACCTTCTCACATGTATCCTCTGCATGCTCTGCATGAGTAGGTTTCTTCAAGTTTGCCTCTGAAGAGGTGCCAGTATTCTGTGAAGGGCTAATCATAAGGCAGGGCTATGTCCATAAACCTGTGCATTTGTGAAAAATTAGGTTAGAAGCAGATACTAAGGAAAACTCAGGTTTTTAAGAATTTGGATTGTTTATGTGGTTGGATCAGCAGATGGCAAATATGACTCAGTATAAACGTTACATAATTCTTCTTGGGAAAATAAAATCTCAAGACTGTGCTCTAATTGAAAAGATCATCCAGAAAGCTGTTGAAGAGCAGCGTGGAGAATCGCGATAGAAATATCAATGGAGCAGATGCATGCAGTAGCCAGCAAATTCAGGAAGATTTTATGAATGTAGCAAGGCTCAAAACATAGCCCAGTAAACCCATCAGCCTAGTGCCCAACAAAACTGCGAAGGCCAAACAGAGGATTTAGTTTCATTAGCAAATAGAGCAGAAAACAGTTATTTTATCAATTTGAAAAGTAAAAAGGAATTTAAGCAGCACTATTTAATGGAAGGGTCAAACATGGATAAATGCTAAGGGCTACTGAAGCGAAGAATTCAGAACATGGGTTGGTCTGTTTCCAGAGATGAAATTGATAGTGGACTGTAGTAAGAAAATAAAAAACCGCACCGAGACTGAGTTGAATGTAAATGTTCAAACCTATTAGATCAGGTGCACTCCTTTGTGTTTTTAAATATCTTACATTCTTTGTTCCTGGTAATATCAGGACAACACTGTGGAGTGTTAAAAATTACATGTACGATAAATATGTTAACTAGATATAGAAAGTAGAAACATAGCCTTATAATTTGCAGCAGTTACAGCTGAGAAAAATAATCTGTGAAACAGCCAAGAGGTCTTTCAAAACATTGTATACTTTTTGAGCAGTGCTGTTCCATACCACAGCAGAATTTTGATTCTATGATTTTAGTATTTGCGAAGACATTTTAAGTTATGACCACTACAGCTGTCAGTGTCTAAGTGGCATCACACCTTCAATCTCAAAATTTCTCTTAACACAACATATGCCTTACCTTCTGTTTTCTTCCATTTTCTAAAATACCAGAGAAAGCAGTTAGCCTACCTAGAAATTCTTTAACTGGTTTGTCATTTGAAAGGACTGGGATTGACTGTAATAAACAAGGATTTTCCTTAATGTTTTTACAACACAACTATCACTTGGCTTTGTTCTTATTTCAGAGTGACAACTTCTTGATTTCCTCCTCCTGCAGCCTGCCATACTTAAAGGCAAATTAAACGAATGCTTTCTAACATTCTGTGACTTTACCCTCTCTATTTTAAAGCAGGAGCATGGAAGGGATATGAAAAACTGAGTTGCAAATATTGACAAAAAAACTGTGATATTAAAGGTAGTTGTGTAGAATAGCAAACATATTAACATCATATTTCAGGAGTGTCTATTATCAATTCTCTCATGTAAAGATACAAGGAAGGTCTAAGATCCCTATTACAAATTCTGATAGATACTCAGAGAGAGCTCAAAATACTGGAATAAACCACGAGATCGGTTTGGCACTAGAAAATAAATGAGCATTAAATAGGCCTAATTATTATTCGCATTTTGGTACACCCATGGTAAGTCAGGGGCAAAGGTTGCAAAGTGCCCGAGAGAAAGTGTTATTTTTCATACACCTAGGTGGCAAGGGTTTTTCAGGCTTGATACTGTCTTTTGCTCTTTACAGTATATACATAGTGTAAAAAAGACACAGTGAACTTCAAACAACCATGACTAGCTCTGTGTATGCACTGCTCATCTAGGAGATAGTTAAACATCGGGCTCAGAGGCTAAGTCCACAGTGGAGGTCCCAGGAGCACGTCTGAGCTCTTGAGGACTGGCGTGAATGCCCGTCGTGTCCTCGTTCCCCGTCATGGTGCAACCAAGATGCACATCAGCCTTCCGCCGAAGGTATTCCTCGGTGATAGGCTCAGAAGGTAGGTGGACACAGTGGACATGTCCTCAGTTTAGATGACTGGGACTCACCACAATACTTACATGCTGCTTAGTTTAGCTCTCACCACTGAAATATGCAAAAGGACTTACATCCTCCTCCACTGTAAAAGAAAACAGTAGAAACTGAAAGTAGAAACTGAAAGGACTAAGCCTAACTCATGAAGAATATAAAAATGCCAAGAGAGCTATGGTTTCAAAGGAGCGCATGAATACTTGGACTCATCAGATTAAGTAGAAGCTGAAGTAACATGTAAGGAAAAAGCCATTTTTGATGACTTATCCACAACACTCCTATCTCTGACTATACAGTTCTGACTAGATCATGTTTTCTGTAAACACTTACTTGCTTTGAGGCATGTTGTCATCGTGTAGATTTGTAATGGAAAAGAACGTGCAAGGAAATCGTCCCTTAGTGATGTTGCACAGCAGCAAGACGCTGTCTCAGCATTTGCACTGACTGACCCCACTACATCATTCTCACGGGACTCCGAACACACTGAAGAAGAGCAAGAAATTAAACTATTATTCTGTCGCCCAGACACTGACCTACAGAGCCATCCGAACGTACCATGGGAAGCGTGCTGCATTCCCCAGAGGACCGTAATGTCCCACTGCTCGAAAGTCTCCAGTACGTACAGGCTGCAGGTTGTGTCTGCGCTGGAGAGCTGAGCCTCCAGAAAGCAGCGATGGGATAGTACTGACAGTAAGTCAAATCTGTCTGCCGTGCCATTTCCAGTGCAACTGCAATTTTGCTCTGATGGCAGATGCTAAGATTAACTGGTATATCTATACATTTCTTTACATGTATTTCTTATGTGACAGCAGGTGGGATTAGCAGTATAATTATTCATCCAATCCTTCTGCTCTGTCTTACGTTTACATCAGTTTGCTATCAAAATATGCCTAAGATGATTTTTCATGCATTAGAGAGAAATGCAGAATGAAATATGAATACAAGTAGGTAAGAGCAGCATGCTGATTAGATGCCCCAATCCAGTGTCTGCTGACGGATACAATACAGTATTAAAGCTTTGCCTGTACTGCTCAATGTGCAGCTTGTGGCAATAAAAATAACTTGTTTCTACCTTTGATACAGTGCAACCTCTTTTGGACTTCAAAACATTTTCCCCTTGTCTTCCCTTTAAGATATGTACAACATTGCCTACACATCAGATTTTGACTGCCTGAAAGATGGATCATAGAGAAATCTCAGCTGAAACGTGCTAGTGAGAAGGGACTGCAACTGAAAGTACAGACAGCTGTTAAAATTGTGCACAAATGTTATCCTTGGCTCTTGAACAGTAGAATACAGGAATGCCACCACAGGGGAGCTGGTGCACTATAAGGCAAAAGCATAGGTAGAGGTATTCTGCCAGTGGTTTCTGTTTGCGTCTCTACTAATAGCAACTATTATATAGGAATATATATTGGTAAATCACTCCTCAGGATTAACAGAAATGGTTGAGCAAACACTTGCACATCATACATCCTTCAGGTATGTTTATGCTTGTGGATACACGTTACGATGACCAATAAGGCAGAACGTACTTGAAATTCCAGCTGTGCTGCTCTGCAACACAGCTTCAGACCTCATTGGGTCCAAAAGAGAGAGTGGTTACTGGAAATCAATCGTGCACACAGAAGAAAATAGAATATATTTAGGTAATGATCTGGGAAGGCTCAGAGCTGTCTATATGTATTTAAAAGATATAAATCTCAGACTGAGAGCTGGGTGGTAAGAGGTTCATACAACAAGGAATAATAGGAAAGCATTTGAAAGGAAAAATAAATGATAAAGAGAAATTTATGATTAATGTTGCAGTGGGAATTAACATGGAACCAAATGGACACAACAGTGTTTTTTTTTTCTCAAAAACCAAATGGATATTGTGCTGTCAAATACACAATGAAGAACAATCTTCCACTGTTTCTCTTACTAGCTATAATTTACCAAATCTTTGCAATTTCTAATTTTGATAGTTATTCTTAAAAAAAATGATGCAGCTTGATAACTTTGCACTGGATTCTTGGGTCTGGCCAGTTCTTTTTGAGTCAACATAAGTATTTGTGGTGAAAAAGTCATTATTTCCACTACCAGGGCCTTTATTTAAAGGCCAAGTCCAAGGGGTTAACTCAAGTTACAGTCCATTAAGAAAAGTTTTATTGAAACAAATCAATAAATAAAAACAATTTACCGGGACCAGATTAAATTCCCCAGAGTCTGAAAGAACCTCAAATCTAGCATTCCTGAAATTAAAATGGTAAGGTGCAAACTACTGTTTCAATTGGCCTTGGTACTAGGTGAGTGGAAGGTAGCAAATATGATGCTAGTAACTTTTAAGGGGCTTGAAGGGGGATTTGGAGAACTACTGAGTCTGATTTCTGTGCCTGGCATATTGGTAGACATCTGGCTACATATAACAGTGAAGATTCAGTACAGCTTTTAGAGAAGCAAGTCATATCTCATATCTATTAAAGTTCTTTGAAGGAGTCAAAGAGCACACGGAAAATGGCAATTCAATCAATAGATTGTATTTAGCTTTGCAAAAAGCTTTTGACAAGGTCCTTACTGAATACTTTTAAAGAAACTAAACTGTTGTCAAGTAAGAGGGACAATTCTCTTGTGAATGGACAATTGGTTGAAGGAAGGAAAGTAAAATGGAGGAATGGCCAGTTTTCACAATGGTGAGAGGTTGCCAGGACAGCTGTGTAGAGGTCTCGCCTAGGACCTGCACTGTCCAGCAAACACATAAAGAGTCTCTGAAGAGAATGTAAAGTGAAGTAGCAAAGTTTGCTAGCGAAACAACAGGTTTCAGAATAGCTTGAACTAAAACTGAGTATGAAAGATTACATCATGGCATTGTTCTAGTAGATAGTAAAATAAGAGGTGAAATTCAACATTGACGAAAGTAATAATTTCTCTGTTGCAACATAGGAGGGAGATTTTGGATTCATTTTTCACAATTCCAAAACTGCTGTTACATCTCCATAATCTCAAGTTACTGGGGCTACTTCTATGAAAATGTCCATTTAATGCTGTATGGCAATCAAAAAGGCAAATAAAATCATTGGGAATTATTAGGAAAAGAAATGAGCATCATTATGTCAGTGTATAAAACCATTGTGTTTGTCCTGTCTCAGAAAGATTACATCAGAACTCAGCAAGATACAGTAAAGGAGAAGAGGTATAATCAGACTTATAGTACAGCATTCATATAGCTTAAATAGACTAGGCCACTTCAGCTTTAAAAATAGGGAGGTATAATAGAAGCATATAAAATCATAAGTGGTATGGGAAAGGTGAGTATAAACTTGTTGTCCATTATTTTTTCCTAAACAAGAACTAGGGAAGCACAATGAAATTGTCAGGGGACAGGCTTAAAACACATTAATGTATACTTTCATTCAAACATTTTAATTTAGAACAGGGTTAGCATTGCTTTGTATTATGCTTCGTTGCGTGTGCTCTTACTCTGATGAATTACCTTTTAGCGTGGGGACTGCTACCTATGTGTGGACCTGATAGTAACACAGCACAAGCAATAGGTATGTAAGCTTTGCTCATCATCTTGTTAACCTGTCTTGATTCAGGATACTACCTTGCGTAAGAGTGTAGTTTAATGTAGTCGAGATGTAAATTTAAATACACAGAGTATTGCTTACGGTGGTTTTGTACAGTACATGTACAACCACATAGTGATTCTGATGTTAAGGGTATTTTCCCTATCTGCCAAGAGGAACAATTAATACCAAATTTGTCAGAAACAGGGATTTTGTGAAGCTGGTATTTTGCTCCCAGCTCAAGATTAGGGCCCCTGACATGTTTTGTTTAGTTAGCCCAACAGTAAAAAGGTTCTTCATTCTTAATTACTTCTCCAAGCCCCACAAAACAACATTCTAGAGTGTTTATTAAAATTTGAAAGCTAGTCCTGTACTGCCTAGGGAAGAAAGTTATTGCTTTTTGCACGAGAGGACGTGGTTATGCACTGAATTTCTAAATCTCATTTATCTCTTGTGTAACTGGATTACAGAGGAAAATATTAGTATGAGTAATTTGTTTGCTAATGTGACAACTCTCTCATTTTCAGCCTTCAGACACTACAATAGATTTTGGTCAAAAATAATAATTGGTAAAGTCTATGGCTAAAGCAGTGAATTCATTTGATTTACACTTATTATTTATCTGAACCAAAGGTGACTATCGACCCCAGGCAAAGAGCCCTACTAATTTTAATTCAGCAGCTAAGTTAAAGCTAAGATCTCAGAGGCAGAAACGTACACAAAAAAATATTACATGTAAGATAAATGTTTTAAGAACACAATAGCATATTGACCTACACCAGAGCATCAGTAGCAAAGGTAGCAGGGAGGATTACAGGAATACCAGCATATCCATGGCACTATTCTAACTGGAGCTGATTCAGCAAAACACGTTGAGGAATTAATCTTTGGATTCTTTTCCATAGGAAGAAAATTGGTACGGCTATTCATGATAGATGTTCTATTTCCATATTCTATTAAGAGGATAAGGAGTACAGAGACATACTCTGCTACAGATATGCAAATAGGCTGGCATCATCCTAGAAAAATATGCAATAATTAATGCAAAGTAGTCTTTAATCAAATAATTAAGTATACCACAAATTGGAGCTAAAGAGACCCCCCTCCAATAAGAAGATGCAGTGTACGAAGAGTGTATGGAACCGTATTAAAGCAGGGTGAATAACTAAAGTAGGATGAATAATTCAAGTAGGAAAATTCTTAAGTCACATAAATCTGATAACTGCTGTGATGAATTTTATCTTACATTTCTTTCTCCTTTCACACCTCTGAACCTGCCAAGCACTGTAGTTTCCTGAAATCAGGTTTTGTAATTGCAAATTAGTGAGTTTCTGTGACACTACTATTTTATCACATCATTCCTTTTTATGGCGACGATACCATAAAACATTTTTAAAATTGAAACAGCAAAATATGGAACTGCCCAGTTTTATTTTGATGTTAGCATTTCATCAAACTGTTGCTTCTCTGAGCAATATCCCAGTGAAGACACTATCCTGCATTAAGCCTAACACCTTTTTATGATGTGGTTTGCTTCCCCACCACCGCCATTTTAGCAAGGAAACAACAATCAGATTTGCTGTAGAAGCCAAGTCAATTTTTTTTTCAGGTAGGATTGTTTTTACATCAGATCATCTTTTCCAGTTATTTTGAATCTTTTGGTACATTTTGTAAGGTACCTGATCTAATGTAGATTGTGTGTACATATCTTCATGGTAGCTAAACGCTCATACCACCTGGTTTAGTATTCAGCATGTCTTCATTTATTATGCATTTCTCTCTTGACACAATTTTTAAACTTCCTTCCATAAAAATTCTCTTTGTCTGTCTTCTTCCTTCTCTTCTTTAATATCACTCCATATTTCTGACACGGAAGATTACCCTGTTAGGATGGCTGTAGTGAAAACATACATCATGCCTAGGACATGTTTGAGTTACAGCTCTGCCTCATCCTTTTTTAGGTATGTGCAGCTTCAGTTAACTTCAGCCAGTAACTTCACCTCCAGTGCTTCAGTCTCAGATTCTTCTGGCAGGCCCATTTCGATGGATCTCAGGAAAGGTATTATGGATGAGATCTAACAGTACCTAAGTAAGTCTCCTGTTATTCATAAATCTTACTCTATGTAGGTTCTCTTGATTGGCATAAGATGTTTCCAAGTGTCCTTAAAGTGAAGGGACATCAGCAAAGTGGGAGATTATGGCAGTGATACTCTAATGGTAGTGTTTGTCAGTTAGTAGCCAGCTACTACATACAGTATGGTGTTGCTCCATGTACAAGTTTCTACCACCAGATGGAGAAGAAAAAAAAAAAAAAATATCTGTTACTGCCTATAAATCACTAATTGCTGCTAGGTAAAAATCTTGCTTTTGACTCCAGCAGCTGCAGATTTAAAGGCAGCCGCAATGACATTAAGAATGACAGCTATTCAGCCAGATAGGAACAATTTTTTGTGAATAAGGTGCCCAGAATTTGTTCTAGTGTATTGTTTTCCCTACACTTATTTCAAATACTCTCCCTTTTCCTCTTTCCTGACAGCAGTGGCTTACAGTAGCTAAATAAGGGACATGTTTTGCATAATGGAAAGGCAAAAGAGATTAACTTTACGTTGTCTTTGCCTGTTGAAATATTTTGTCAACTCCCATTTCAAGGAGTCTTTTAAAAAATCTTCTTAACGTTATGACTTTGAAGGAATACTTTCCTGTTGCATAAGCTGCAAATGCTTCTGATAATTTCCAAGGAAGGTTTAAGAACCCCACCATTCAGGTCATGACCACTCTCGGATATATCTTCAGATGAATATGAGTTGGAAAACTTAACTTGCAGTTACATGTTGCCAGCTGTTAATGATTTGGAAGAATTTAGGATCCAGTTAAAGCAAATAGCTCTGATACTTCAAAGAATTTCTCAATGACTGTTTGCTGTATATTTCTTACATTACTCCTGGCTAGGAAATGAAATGCTGGAGATGATATATTTTTTGTAATTTTTAAGAAAGCTGTTGTATAAGTATTTTCAAGTACTCAAGAAGTCTGTAAATATTTTTTTTGGTGACTATTGCAGAAATATTGAATCTTATGTTTTAGATGCAAATGATTTCTCAGGACTCTTGCTGCTAAGTTTGACCAGAGAAGAAGCCTTATTTCTACAGCAACTTCTGTTCAGGTAAGTGTCTGTGATTGTGCTGGTGTCCAGTATATTGTGAAATTCTGCAACATGTTCTAGTATGTGGCATTGCAGGATGACACCTTAAAAAAAAACCTCTCCATCGTACCTATCCTGAGTTTCAGTCTCTTATTAGAAATAAAATTTAAAAGTAAATGGAAGGAACAAACCACATTAAGATTCCAGAGGAATGAAAAGACATCTGCTTTCTATGCTATTTTCTCTAACTGTTTGACAAAAATAAAGCGACACCATTCCTACAGTAAATTTTATATAGATTGCTTTTCTCTCTGCTTAGTCATTCTGCCTCTAAGTTTTTGAATAACCAAACAGGATATAAAAAGAAATGACTCCAGATCACTTACCACACACTACAGTGTTAATATAAACTATCTTGTTAGATTACCATCTGGTGAAGGTAGGTAAGGTAAGCATTTGTAAAGGATTACATTTGGTTTTTCCCAAAGAAACATAGGAAACCTCTATATATGCTCCTTTTATTAAAAATCAGTAGAATGAAATCAGAGGGTTTTTGTAAGTAGCAAGGGAATTGAACAAATAAATTGATGATATCAAGGTGGAGTTGTTCATCTATGCAATGACAGGAAACCCAGAAAAACTTCCTAAACTTTTTAACAGATAATGATGAAGCACAAGTATGATAAACATTTTACTATAAAAGGGACAATCTGTACAAAAATATGTTTTTAGAAATTATTTAAACCTAAAAGGGGGAAGAAAGTCTTTCTTCTAACAATGTTCAGGCAGTTCATATGATTTATTTACAGAGGGAAAAATTAATATACCATAAAGAAGGCAGCAGAAACAATGACAAGCTATCTAAATTAAAAGTGAAAAAAGCCTGATTTAAAAATCATGTTATGAAATTAATCATCGAAAGTTTATAAAAACTCCAACATGTATCCTGACATTTTCTAGTTTAATGAGACTGTTCACAAGTCAAGAAGCAAGACAGGCTGGTGCCAACGAGGAAATGAAGCCACAAGTGACTTCTTGGACTGCCATCTAGCGGTGGCTAGGTGAGGGGAGTTCTGCTCACCATGTTTTATTCGTGTTTAAAAGGAGAATGACTGAAAAATTCGTAATTCTGAGAGCTAGTTAAGCACTGTTTTTCTTATTAGTAAAACATTATCCATCATAGACTTCAATGTGATAATTCTCATTGCAAAAGTATTTTCCAGTGATCAAAAACCTCAACAGTTACTAGAACAATATAATTATACTGTGATAATAGCATTTATGACAGTTCCACCTTGCATGGTAGTGGTGCATTGAGGTTTGCAGACGACGGCAAGACATCTAGATTTGTTCCACAGATAAGTTGTTTAGAGGTTTCTTTATTCAGCACTTACTGGCTCAGATGAACACTTCTGAAGTGCTCATTTGTTCATGTGTCTTCTTATCAAATGTTTAAAATACTTACCAATTATCTAACTCAAATCAAATCATGGTGGTTTCAAACATACTCTAACCTAGAAGAACTGCATTAACCAGTTCATGCATTACACTCCACACACTACCAGCTTACTCTCACAGAAGATAGAGCATTAGTCCTTATCTCATACACCTTATAAAGCAATCGCCATTTTCAATGCTTTCTTACCTAGTTGTGATGGCATCTTATTTTTACTTCCAAAATTACGCTCTCAGAAATTCTTGGACAACGTAAGATTTGATACTGAGATTACATGGGGAAAGCTTTAGGAAATACATATACTCCACTTCTGCTCATATTAAAATGAGTGATGGCAACAAAAAGAAAGGCAGGAGATAGGGAAGAAATAACAAAATAGATACTTTAATGTAACTGGTTAGGTATGGCTTGGGCAATGACAGACAAAACCAAAATAACCTTTTAACAAAGTTAATATTTACCCATTTAAGTAGCTGGCAATATGAGAGATTGACCTGTTTGGGATGCAGAAGTTTCTCCTTCAGGCTATCAAGAGTTTAGCTGATTTTTGAAGATTCACTTCCTGCAACTTGTTTCAGCTAGCAAGTAGTGTGACACATACTTGCAAGAGGTTCTACAGTATTTGAGTAGCTAGAAGTTCCAAAATCATCTTTAAGTTTAAAGTGTTCCAAAAATACCTTTCGTAATTAAAATTGTTCTGATTTTTTATATCCAAAATACACCATAGCCAGTAAGCAGATTTTAATTAGTAACCAGACAATTCAAAGATATGTCTAACCCTTGCTTACACCCATGAAGCAGTTTAAGCTGCTTGAAACTTGTGTAAATCCATAATTACTTTACTAAAGTGACAGCAGGTTTGGCCCTCTACATGCACTGAGGAGACCATCAATTTTAAGTAACTCACTAAAATTTCAAAGAGAAAATAATTTTAGAAATATGAGGTTTTAAAATTTAAGTTTTTATATAAGAATGCTAAAAAATACATAGAACTGTAACTACAGTTTCTACTATTTACTGTGAATCTTAAGATTTATGCTTTTTCTTAATTTGATTGATAAACAGAGCTTCTTTCCTCCAGCACAAGACCACTATTCCTAGTGTTTCACTGTACATTTTTTGCATCCCTTAATACCGACTAACATTATCTTTGTGCTGCTCATGCTTTCAATGTTGTTAATAAGTAATACAAGATCACTACCACAAAACTAAACAGAGTGCAGCTTAGTGCAGATTGCCTGCACCATTCAAAGCCACGTGTTTGCCTCAATACATTAGAGACGTGCGTCAGCACTACAAAGCCTGCTACCAGGTTCACAATGACAGGTATCTGCACTGAGGCAGAGGAAATGGGGCTGCTATTCAAAAGATAGTCAGCAAAAGTGAAGTGGCATGGCTTGGAAGGGGAGGGGGGGGAAAAAAGAAAAAGAGATAAGGTTGTGTTGCAGGGCTGTCAAAAAACTCATTTCCCTACTGGGAGGGATGAATTAGTGGATTTCACAGCACGTACCCACAACTTCATTGCTACTTAACATATTAGCAAGGTCATTTTCTGTTCCTACAATAGATAAAAAGACATTGATTTATATCAACAGCTGAATCAGAATCTGAAGTACTCTTAAAATTTGCAGAGAGCAACAGTGAGCTGAAAAATCTGCTTCAAGCATTTTGTGATGAATGTTTTAAGAACTAGACCAATACAAGCACATTTTTTATATAGAAACCATTTTCTCCATCGGTACTTACCTGAAATTTGGTCATTGCAAGGAGTTTGCTTCCGCAATACATTTGCACATTTTGTACTCTTGGAATTCAAAATGCTTGATGAAGTCTTTACCTTTATTATCACATTCCCATTACATTTATTATGAATTTATTATGAATTAAGGTAACCATTACCATGTCAGAGTTGAGAATTGTTCTGTAGCTAGCAATTATCCTTTAGAGATCGATTTCAATCCCAGTTTAAGACTCCAAGTCAATTCCTAGGGGAAACAGTGTACAAACAGATATGGCTAATGGGACCAGAAAATAAAGGACGGGGGCAGGACGGGGGGGGGGGGGGGGGGGAAAGGCAGTTTCCTCCCAGCCAGTACTGTGGTCCTGTGTGCCAACAGCCAGGGTGGGTTTAATCCAGGGACTGAACTGCTACAGTCATGAGGCCGGAGCAGGGACATCAGAGAACAGGCATAATCTCTGTGAAGCTGCCTCTCCAACAGGCCTTTTACAAGTGACTCTGTAAGGCCACATAATTTTGATTTAAAATTGGTGCTTACCACCAACGTTACAGTTACTGTGAGAACTGGAAGAGTGCATGCCAGAATGATTCAATGACCTAGCCTGGGAAAGGGCACAGCCTCTTCAAGGTGAGCAACTTGAAAGCTTTATTAGATATTAAAAACAGTATTTCTAAACAAGCTGAATGAGTGTTAAGCTAATCTGTAGACCAGTTTAAGTTTCCATAGAAAATGTAAAATAAAACTTGGTAACAGTTTGCCTGCAAGACTTCTGGAGTCAGTTTTCTGTGTACAATGAAGTTCTCCAAACTCTGTTCCATTTAGTTCTTTGCAGAATAAAAGTGGTGATTCATTCAAGAGGCTCTACTGATGGTACACATTTAAGGAGGTTATGAACACTAGCAGAACCCTGAGAATGAATTAAGCCTTTTTACTTAATCTGTGGCCTTTAATAGTTATTTTTAGTATAACCTATTAAGGCTTAGTTTAACTTTGTACTTTCAAACATTAATAAAGCTAACTCTCCCTCTGCATTTTTTCAATAGCAAAACTCATTTCAGAGTTACACAGTACTATTCCTCTCAGTAATGTCAAGTCCACAAACCAAGGACACCCACCTCTTCTGAACTGTTCACACATGATGCTCATTACTGCAAAACTGCCATGAAGTAGAAATGTATTCAGTTATAATGAAGCGCAAGAAAGTGATACCCTGATTTTCAACATCTGTACTGAGAAGAGCTGGTTTGGGTTGTTGTTTTGGGTTTGGTTTGTGTTTGGTTTTTGTCAAAAGAAGCAGGTACTAGCTTGTGCAGTAATAAGGACAGGCATTTGATATTGCTGTTTATTTCTTTTTAAAAATTAGACAATTGTCAATGTATTATTCCAGCAACATGCTACTAAGCACTCTATACATTCCTTTCTTCAGAATAATTCTAACTAGATCTTGGCAGGGATAAACTGAATAAGAATTACTGACTTTAATAGTACCAATCAAAATTAAACCAGCTGAGAACTCCTCCCCTGAATCTGACATGATATTTGTGTGAAATTGGACTACTCATATTTAATACTGTGTTGTCTTAAATACCTTTTGAAATATAAACATCTTGTTTCTCTATTAGAAACAGTTGTGTGTATATTTTTTCATCTTACTCAGAACAATAAGATAAAATTTCCATGGGCATTAAAGGGAGTTTCAACTAGGGTTTCATAAGGCATGCTTTAAAATAGTGCCTGAACCAGTTCTTCCACTGAGTTCTTGATTAAAATCTACATACTTTCAATAATTATTTTCAGCAGTGTAAATTATGTGTCCTCCAAAAAGTTCTAAAGAAAACCATTTTAATTCAAACTAGTTTGACAGCCTAATATGCAAAGTAAAACCATAGGATACTAAATACTTTTTGAGATTTGTCTGCATACCTACAAACAAAACTTCCCTCAAACATCCCATGGAGCAGAAACAATTGTGGTAGCAATTAAAAGATTTTTCAGTTGTCAGATTCAAGGTCACTAGCTAAATTATTCAGTCATTTTTACTTCTACCAAAACCAATCTCTTACAGGCATGTATGGTTTTGAATGTTGTTTCCTAAATTGTTTAGAAGCACACTCTTATATTCTCTATTTTACAGTGTTGTGCTTTTTTATTTATTCATCTGTACCATTTTTTAGCTGAAAATTATTGTTCAATTTGTACAAATCACCCATGATTTAAACTGTATAATTACATTTCATGTAATCTCACAATTTCATTGGGTAATTAAATGATTCTCTACAGCTTTTTTATCAAAAAAAGCAATATACAATTAATGACTCCCTGTAGGATTCCCACCAAGCATTGACATTACATATTTAAATACACTGGACCAAATCCTTGGGCACGTCTGACAAGTTGTGCAGAAATCAGACATGCATGTGAAAAGGCTCAAAGCTCACCTTTCACAGAGGGCTGGCTCCTACTGCAGGACTATATCCTCATCACAGAGAGAGGGAAAAAAAGTGTGAATGTCTAAATTACATCAGCTGTACAGACACAGGGGGCCTTCATGCAGAAGGAAAGCCCAGTAGCATGCCCTCTTACTTAAATTCTCCACCATTTACTATGGTATTTTAGAAGCGCATAGGGAAAGGGTGTATGGAACTTTATAGCACCAGAGGATTATTTTTAAAATCCTCTCTGGGCAAATTATACTGAATTTAGGGCCAGTTTAGGGCTGGTATTTTAATTTTCAGGAGCTATACTATTCTAGAGGATCTAGCCCGTATCATAGTGCAAATGTAACCTCCTGTATAGATACCTTCTGATAATAATAAAACAACATAACCTTAACAAACAGAGGTACAGTTTGTTAATGAGTCATGGTACATTTTACTCAGACACCTAGGCACCTTCTTTCATCGCTGAGCCATCCACTTTTCAGAAAAAAAATTTAAAAGTAACATTCCTTTGATAATATTAAAGTAGATGATATGATTTTTTTTCAGTAAATTAATAAAGTACAGTAGAAATTGATTTTTCCAAAGTCATTTCAGTTTAAAATGGGCTGAAAAAAGTTACAATGTTTAATGATAATTTCAAATAGTAAGTAGTTCACAAACATTTTGTTCATAATGAGAAACTCTGTCTGTAACAAAAAAATAACTGTATCTTCCAGCGATTTACAAACAGGATTTTAGATGCCACCATCACCTGAAGTTCTGTTGATGATGCCTTGCACCAACAGAACACTGTCCTACTGATGGTCAGCATTCATCTTCTTTATACGATGAAGCAGGGCATCTTTTTCCATTTGGACCTCAGCAAGAGCCATTTTGGCTTTGGCTAGTTCCTGTTTGAGACATTCATTTTCTTCAATGAGCTGAAATGATAAGGTTAGAAAAAAGAGTGTTATTAGTATTCCTGCATACTGAAAACTTTTTCCATTACAGTAACTTTAAAAATACCATGTGCTCACATTTATTGCTAAGTGCACATTTGTTGGGGCTGAGTCAATTCCCAGTCAATGAGTGTAGAACATGGAGAGAGCTGATGCAGTTAGCTTGAAAGGCAAGATACCCAATGTTTTAGCTACACCATTTCCATTCTGGAGTGGAGCAGAAATGACACCAGGTTCTCAGCTCTAGGAATGGATTCTTACCCAGTGTTCTTACACAGCCAAATTGATGTGCGGGTTCTCTCACCATCAATTCAAAATCCAGGTATAAGTGATAAGTAAAAGTCTGACTCAACAGTCTAGTCCTTTGTCTTTGGCACTTGTGTTGTACAGGGATGAGGGAGATAGGCAGAAGGCACTTGCTCCCTCATAAAACTCCCTCTGATGTGAAGGAGAAGAATTAGTCTGCAGTGTATTATTACCCTAGTTAGAAAGTGGTATTAAATTTATTTTGCATGCCTAAGTACTGAACCATACTGTAATATCCATAATTCATATTTTCCATCTCAAACAGATTTCTAAACAGAAGTAACCCCCAAGCCCAACCCCAGATAATCTAACAGTTATGATGATTAATGATTGTAACATCATTTTGAGGGGGCAGGGCTGAAAGTCAAAAGGAATTCTTAATACCTCATTTTTAAGGAAGTCAGCTGAATCCCTGCTTGATTTATAAGGTCTGGGAATTTCACAAGTAGTCTGCGTGGCTTGGTCCTGTGTTTTATGTCCAACAGGTCCAGTTGCTTGCTGCAATGCACTACTGGAATTCTTCATCTTTGACACATCATTTACTCTTTGATTGTCTATATCACAGAAAGATACTTAAGAGTAGTGCTTAGGGGTGTTCGTAGTCTTTTTTTTTTTTTTTTTTAAAGTTTGATTCTCATCAGCACAAAATTAAAGACATCTAAACAAATATACTTGTAATATTAAGTGCATTTATAATTACCTCCCAAAATCTAACTTAAGAATAAAAAAATAATTAAAAGTCATATACCCTTTTGGAGGAAGCAATATGTAGCTTCCAGCTTGAAGAAAATTATCACATTTTTATACTGACCAATATTATCACCACAGAATATGCATTCTGAATAACTGGAAGTTTGAGAACTATTAATATTGCTATTAATATACTGTCTCCAGGTCAAAATCAGATCTGAAGACTGCATTTATGTTTGAAGACACAGTGAAATAAACCTGCAGGATCAAGTTTTTAAATCAGAAAATAACTTAAATGACTTGGCATTAAAGAAACTTTCTAGCATTTATAACTGTAGCACACTGTATTAAAATACACTGCTGTACACCAAGGGAAAAAATGAATGCCATGGTTCTTAGTAGTCTAAAAAATACTCTGGGTTGTTTTTTTTTTCTTTTTTAAACATTTCCTTCTAAACAACAGTTTTCTGTTCATTACCCCCTCCTCCCACCAGACACACGTGAAAACTCAAAAATGTAGCACTGCAGATACATAAATCCCTGTGGTGCAGATAGCATTTGACCTATGCCTTTGAAGTCACTGTACCTGAGCAATCCATGACAAGAATAGGGATCAAAGCACTTCAGCAAAAAGGGGAAAAAGTATGAGCTGAAAGAAACCTTAAAACTATGTATTTTCTCACTAAATTACTATTTCTTCCAATGTTTAGTGTAAAAAGATGACCAAAATGTATTGAACATCTTTAAACACTAGAACAATGTATTAGATAATGTGGAGAAATTAAACTACAAGCAAATCATGCCACAGCATACCTCTGAGAAGTCTGGTCCATCCTTGCTACACCTTCCCATTAGCTAGGTGAAGGGGGCATTAAGATCACCCTGCTGCCTCCTCTTCCTCAAGTCATACAATATATTGCATATTGTTGGATTAATATATTCAGGACCTGGATGAAAGGCTGGGTGCACCCTCTGCAATTTTGTGAGCAATACCAAATTGAAGGGTAAGTGACTGACACACTGAGGGGCAAGGCTGTTTTTCAGCGGAACCTGGACAGGCTGAGAAATGGGCTGACTGGGGCCTCATGAAGTTCAGCTGAAGCCACTGTGAAGTCCTGCAGCTGGGATTGAATAACCTCTCACTTCACTACAGGCTGGAGACCAACTGGACAGAAAGCAATATTGCAGGAAATGGCCTGTAGGCCTTGGTCAACAAGAAGATTTATCGTAAGTCAGCAGTGAGCTCTGACAACAAAGACCAGGCACGTACAGGCTGTGCTAGCAAGGGTATAGCTAGCAAGTTGAGGGAAGTTATTATTCCCCTATACTCAGCATCAGTGATCTAGTATTCCAGATACGGTCTCCGGTTTTGGATTCCCTGGCGTAAGAAAGATACTGACAGCAGAGGACCACCAAGATAACTGTGGCCAGGAGCACATGTACAAATGAGGGGCTCAAAGAGATGCACTTGCCAAATCTGAAGATGAGAAGGCTACCTTTGCCTACTTAGGGTATAGAGGATATGGTATATAGGGAAGGGTATAGAAAAGATGGACCAGACTTC
Organism: Pelecanus crispus; assembly: GCF_030463565.1. Taxonomy (NCBI): domain Eukaryota; kingdom Metazoa; phylum Chordata; class Aves; order Pelecaniformes; family Pelecanidae; genus Pelecanus; species Pelecanus crispus. The sequence goes on from NC_134643.1 coordinate 54,438,780, forward strand.
CCTGAGGTGCTTGGCAAGTGCTCAAGCACCTCTGTCTTGAGGTGGCAGGACAGGAGGCAACAGACACAAGCTGCAACAAGGGAAATTCCAATTAGACATTACCAAAAAAAATTAACCGTAAGGGTGGTCAAACACTGGGACAGATTATTTAGGGCAGGTTGTGGTATCACCTTTTTGATGCTCAAAACTTGACTGGACAGGGCATTGAGCAACTTTATCTAATCTGCCCCTGCTTTGAGCAAGAAGTAGGACCAGATGACCTTTAGAGGCTTCTTCCAACCTAGATTACTCTGTGATTCTTTGACATATCTGTGAAAGACAACAGTAAAGTTCCAGCTCTAAATGTATTGCCTTGTTATGAGTATTTAGTATTTGCCCATACAGGTAGAAAAAAATTGTAAGTGTATACATGTTTCATGAAAAGTACAAAGTTAAATCGCTGTTCGAAATAACAAGTCTCAGTGCAAACCCAGCCATGAGCTGCCAGGACACCACTGTAATACACAGAATTGAAAACTGCTACTTGTACTTCAAGTAGTTTTTTATTTTACAACATCCTCTATTACTACCTGTAACACAAACAAAGACAACAGGTAACCACCTTAGTAATCTGTAAAGAAAGGCAATTGTTTTGTTTGGTTGTAGTCAATCAAAGGAGCCTTAGACATATCATGACAAAGTGATATGCACTGATGAAGCATATCCTGATGAAGTTACATGCATATTTTTATTTCTTTCAGATTGATTCAGCTGTGGGTTGTTATCACAGCCAATACACTATTCCAAAAGGTAATTTTCCTCATGTGGCTACACTCAGAATTAAGGTATATGGCAACACAACTTACACAAATTATCATCCATTATCTTTTCATTATTAGTCACATGTCTGCACAAAGGAAAAAAACAGTATTAATAATACTTAGGTTATAATATTGAGATATCAAGGTGCAGGAATATACAAACCTCTAATGAGAAATGAGCCATCATCATTTCTTTCTATCCAGAGTATGTCAATATGTAGTTTTATGGGTACCAGCTCAGATGCCTTGAGATTTTCACGTGGACTGTCATCCTAAAAAATACAAGTATTCAAAAATGAGTTTACCAGGAAATCAAAATAGCTAATTAAAATGTTCAATTAAACATAAGCGGATTTAATGAAACTGGAAGGGAACATTTCAGAGTAGAATTGTCTAATGGGATCTCCACTAAACTTTTGCTCCATTTTTTTCCAGGGGATCATATTAAAGGCCCAAATTTATCTCTGGAGTAAGTCTGCTGAACTCAATATATACAGTCTTACTAAAATACTTCAAAGTATTTTTACAGCCATCTCAATAAAATTATATCCCAACTCAAGACATTCTTTAGCTCAGGAGCTCTCAGAGTCAGAGATAAGAAGCCTGCACTATATAGTATCTGATTTTTCCTTGAACTATTTAAAGATTGAATGGGTATAGCTATCATTCTTGAGCGGATTTTGTCTTTTTAGAATTTAGTTTGGAATGACGCCAGCTGCAGTTCAGTTATATTATTGTACTCAACAGAAGAGAAACTTCACAAATTACTTCTTTTGGGGTCTCCCCAGGAAGTCTTTATAGTTCATTATCCCTGTCAAGAATAACAACGCAGCCAGTATAATCAGGAACTGTACATATCAGCATTAAGCACGTAACAAGAAAGTTGTTGAGTTGTAACTGCCGAAGTTTCTTGAAACAGCACTAAGATTGCAGTAGGAAAATTCTTCCCCCTCATGAAACACACTGCATCAAGTCTCATGCAGAAGAAACAGAGGAATGTACTGCATTGAATAGGCAATGCAGCATAAATTTGAACCTTATCTTCCCGCTCTTTATTACCCAACAACTCTGTAGAAATGAATCATCTGTATGTCAAATTTGCAGTTTGTCAACCATCATGAGTCACTTCACTGTGACTTGTGTGCACTGCTGAGTGAGCACTTCGGCGCTTTCGCTGCCAAGCAGACTCTTATTGCCGGCTTATTAATGTATGTTCCCCACCTCAAACAGCTGCTTTCTCAAGAACGTTTTGCTTAAGTCTGCCTTCCTGCCGATAAACCAGCACAATCCTGTTTTTAAATTTAAATCACTATATATTAAGACTTTCCTTTTTGCATTTGGGCATTCATGTTTGGATACACTGAAATCTGAGGAACTGATCCACAGCTCTTACAGAAAGTGCTTGTGCTACTCCTGTAGTGGAAACAGCCCTCAAGGAATGCCTAAGGATCCTCAGGAGATGGAAAAGCTGCTTCATGGATGGAGGGAATACTGATGCACTTTGAGGAGAACACCACAGAGATAACAATTGCCTTTCCAGTCAACAATGATCTTAGTAGAATCAAGGCCTTAGCCCCACATGCAGAACTGGAGCTGCTATTCCAGTCCTCACTTTGTTCAAAGTTTATATGGGTGATTATTAATTTCCAAAGCAATGTTATAATTATTTTATCTTCATGTTCGTTTGGTTTTTTGTCATCCCTGCCCCCCCCCCAAAAAGTGTCCTTATCTTTGTATTTAATGGTTGTGCAGGACAGAACTCACCATCTCCTTTAAATGTCTAAAAGAAAATCCCCTAGGAGACTCGAGCAGGAGCGTCCTCTTAATGTTACTATTTTAAGCTACAGTGATGAGAAAAGCTTGCATTATTTAGTATCTGTTTCTAGGTAGGGCAGAACATGAAATCTGGGTTCTAAGAAACGGTATTCAAGTGGTTTGAACTGGAATTCCCATAACCTTTTTCCTTCTTGTGTACTGAACTTTCATTGCAAGAACTATCCTCTAAGTAGGATAGGGAATTAACCTCTAAAAATCTGTGTTTTGTAATTAGAAAACCATTACTGTGCTAAGCAAAAAAGCCCAACCAGAAAAACCCACATTGCATCTCCAGAAAGTTGGTATACCTCACCTATAAAACTCCCAGATACTGTCATGCTACAAAAGAGACTGGGAGAAGAGGAAAAAAGTATAAAATCTTAATTCATATAAATAGCTTGGTCATGCAGATAATTCCCCTCTAGGCATACCACAGAGCTAACCAAATCTATGGATTTTTAAATTGTTTTAGTGTTATCTAAAGACATTCCAGAGTATGATAGCAGTTTCTTTGAAGTTAACTGTATCCAGATTAGTAGTTTATCATCAAAGAAACAAGAACACAATTTCTTTAGAGCAGCCAAATAGCTCATTGTTAACATACTTTTAAATTAATCCTTGCATTAGAAACTTTTATCTTCATAGGCATCACTTCTGCAACAGTTTCATCTTCTAGAAAATGCTGAATGTTTGTGAGGGAAGACGTTAGAAATTCAGCACTGAAGTTCTCTACATGACACTGAAGAAAACCGTTTTTTTACAGCCAGGAGAGAATGTATGACAGCGCTAGGCCCACTTTCCCATCTCAAACTAATCTCAGGTGATGAATTAACTGGTCCAGCCACAGACTTACAGTCAGAACCTGTTGCAAAAGGAAAACAAATTTGCATTAAAATTTTGCAATGTACAAAAAAGGAATTACGGTGCGATTACTCCTACCTCTATTGTCCAACTGATTTTCCAAAAGTACTTTAGAAGTATTATCCACAAAATACAGCATTGCAAATACAGAACTTCGGAGCAAATTTCTAAGTATATCACTTCAAAGTACTAAAGAGAAATAAACAGTACATACAAGGACTAGTACCTCACTGCAACAACAGAAAAGGACAATACAGAAGTATCACCATGCACAAAGAATTTGTGTTTCTTCAATGTTTTGATGATGGAAAACCAATTACTTTGCATACTTTTCCACTAACTCCTTCAATTTTAATTCATAAGAACATTTAAGTCAGTTCACTCTCTCAGGAGAGCAGGTATTCTCTGGGAAAGGCAGAATTTCCTGACTCAGGCACTTACTTGCTAACACACAGGAACAGAAAGAGCAAGCAATGCCGTTGAGATGGAGAACACGGCCACATGGTGCTTCCATTAATTGGGTGGTAGTAGATTTGAACCTTAAAAAACCCCTAGCCGTTTCTTGTTAGTTTCAGTATCTTTAACCAGTAAGGACAACTGCAATATTCAACTAAACAGTTCTAAAAATAAAATAAAATAAAATAAAAGATTTAAGTTAACCAGATATCAGGGACACACACATACACAGAGCCAGTATCCACTTGTTGTACAAAAAAAAGGATTCACCACCAGAAATGAGAATCCCATGGGATTCTCAAGTAATTTGGTCACTATGATGGCTGACCTACAGAAATTATCTGTATGACAAACAGCATACTCATAGTAATTCACAGTAATTAAGAAGGAAACATTGAAACTTGAAAGATAGCTGAAATTGGGTTCCTCTTTCTGTATGGTGCCCAGTTCTCATGGATGACCTAGCGCAGCAGTAGTCAGGGCATAAACACATACCTATTGGCACTAAAGTCAGGGTAGATGAACATATCGTCAATCTGGGTTGACAAAAAACAATGGGAAGAACTATAAACGGACATGAGAATCTTCAGCCTCTGCTGCAAACCAGAACCTCTCCTTTTGCTACCTCCGTGAATAGAGGTTTCCACAACACTCACAGCTGTGACTCCATCCTTCAATCCTTCCAATGTTTAAGAAGTGCTAGATGTCACATTTCCCCCACCAAAGAAAATAAAAAAAAAGCAAAAAAAAAAAGCACACACTGTAAGTATCAGGTACCTTTTGTAGCTCTAGTCCAGAGAGAAGAGAATTAGCTACCAACAGTCTTTGAGGGGAAGGGCAAGTCTCCAGATGGGAGAACAATGACCACTCTGTCCAAGGAGTCTCTGCACTTGGTTTGGGAAACTGTTTCTGTTAAGGATCTATATTCTTCCCACAAACACAGAGAAAGAAATAAGCAGTGTGTGCCCTAAGTATTTCTGGACCAGAAAAGAGTGCCTGCATCATTGCTGGAAGAATCCACCAAAGTGTAGAAAAACAGCAGAAGACAAGAGCACACATTCAATCTCAGCCATGAAGTCAATCTTGTTATGTCACAGATACATGAAAGGGGCACAGACAAGAGAGGATGGAGTAAAAATTGCATTAAACAATTTGGAAGATGCTATGAACTGCTGTTCCATTCTCCTCCAAGCATGACAAGGTCTCAGTAAAAGCACTGTCCTTCCCAGATGTCCTGGTTTCGGCTGGGATAGAGTTAATTTTCTTCCTAGTAGCAGGCATAGTGCTGCGTTTTGGATTTAGTAGGAGAAGAATGTTGATAACACACTGATGTTTTAGTTGTTGCTAAGTACTGCTTATGCTAGTCAAGGACTTTTCAGCTTCCCATGCTCTGCCAGGTACACAAGAAACTGGGAGGGAGCACAGCCAGAAGAGTTGATCCAAACTGCCCAAAGGGCTATTCCATACCACGTGACGTCATGCTCAGTATATAAACTGGGGGGGGTTGGCTGGGGAGCAGCGATCGCTGCTCGGGAACTGTCTGGGTATCGGTCAGCGGGTGGTGAGCAATTGCATTGTGCATCACTTGCTTGGTATACTATTATAACATTCAAGGTCAGGTTGGATGGGGCTCTGAGCAACCTGATCTAGTTAAAGCTGTCCCTGCTCACTGCAGGGGGGTTGGGCTAGATGACCTCTAAAGGTCCCTTCCAACCCAAAGCATTCTGTGATTCTATTACTATTATCATTCTTATATTGTTATTATTATCATTACTATTTTACTTTATTTCAATTATTAAACTGTTCTTATCTCAACCCAGGAGTGTTTCTCACTCTTACTCCTCCGATTCTCTCCCCCATCCCACCGGGGCAGGGGGAGTGAGCGAGCGGCTGCGTGGTGCTTAGTTGCTGGCTGGGGCTAAACCACGACACCAGAGTACCTCTGCAATACTCCATCCCCCCCTTCTTTTGTTATTGCTGCCAGACAAGATCTGATAAAGGCAGCCAGATGTGATAAAGGCAGACAAGATCTGATCCTGCAGCCAACCCTGCAGGGAAGTGCACAGCTGCCACATTGCCCTCAAACTTATTTCAGCTATTAAGCACACTTCTCCCTTTCTACACATACTGCACTAATGGTATAGTAGGTTTTAAATGGTTATTTTTACCCAGAACACCTTCGTAGACTGTAATTATGACTTGATTATTCATTGCTTTGTATGGCTCTTCATTTTACTGGTTACAATTGCTAATTCAGCACTTGAGTAAGTTTTATTAGAGGTCTTGGAGGGGTTGCTTTTATTGGGATATTTTCTTATGCTTTTGCTCACTGGTTCGTTTAGTTGTATTTTGCTACCATTAACTCATTTAAATTGTTTCTTTTGATCTACTTCTCAAGCTTTTTCCCAACCTTGAGCCTCTGGAATTCTTTTTTTTTTTTTTTCTCCCCTCAAAAAAACCTGTTTTTTCCCTTAGTTCTTCTATTAGAATAAATGTGGGAGATGGGGAGCAGCAGTGGCTGCAGAAGATTCCTGACTCAGTATAGAAAGCACAGCCCTACAGTAGGGAGAAGAAAAGATCAGTGGAGAGAAGAAAAGATGTACATTACAGAATGGGAGTGTACAAAATGGACTGATGTACAAAAAAAGTGTTGTTGGCCCACCCATCCAGATACCAACCAGAAAGAGAAGGGACGAGATGTAAGTGGAAGTATTTGGAGATTCCAATCACAGTATAACCTTTTGTCCATAAAATAATCAGCCAGTGCACAAGCCTCTCACAATCTGCTGAACCAGAGGAAGCAGGTTCTAGTTTTAGATCCACATGAGAGCAGGAAGGTGGCATGTTCTTACTATTTACTCCCTCTTGCTTTTACACAGGATATGACAGATAACCAGAAATCAGTTTGCCTGCTGTATGAACTGAAGGTCAGACATGCGTCTTCCCTGCTGGACCTCCCTCTTGCCTTCAGATGCCTGAATGCAACTACAACATCATACAACAGCTGCTCAGGCAGCAGCTGCTGGCAACTGCTCAGCTTACCAGTAAATGGGTTCTTTAGCTAGGGCATCAGAGGTTGTACCACCAAGCACAACTTCCTGAAGAAAATCCATGCTGCTGGAAGGCTGGAAATAAATGGCAGCCAACAGCTGCTATAGTTGTTTCCTGGGAAAGGAGATGAACCAGAAGCAGGAAGCAGGTGCATCAGGGATCTGCCCCAAAAATCCTACAGTGCAACAAAGCTGGCATCCAGCAATCCATGTGGAAGGCTGGCAGAGGGGAGCAAAGCAAACTGTGACACGCCAATACATCATGCCAAGAAAAAAAACTCACAGTATGTGAACTAGGTTTTCTGGCAGAGAATGTATATGCACTCATGCCCAAGAACAGCTCTGACAATACAGTGGTTGATCTAGTTGTGCAAATGTCTGGCATGAAACTACACTCTGTGTTCCTATCAAGCTTTATTTTGAGACAGAGAGAGAGGAGAAAAAAAGAAAAAAAAAGAAGGAAAAAGAAAAAAAAAAAGAGGGGAAAAAAGAAGGAAAAAGAAAAAAAGAGGGAAAAAGAAAAAAAGAGGGAAAAGAAAAAAGAGGGAAAAAGAAAAAAGAGGGAAGAAGAAAAAAGAGGGAAAAAGAAAAAAGAGGGAAAAAGAAAAAAAGAGGGAAAAAGAAAAAAAGAGGGAAAAAGAAAAAAAGAGGGAAAAAGAAAAAAAGAGGGAAAAAGAAAAGAAAAGAGGGGAAAAACAAGAGGGGAAAAAAGAAAAAACAAGAGGGGAAAAAAGAAAAAACAAGAGGGGAAAAAAGAAAAAACAAGAGGGGAAAAGGCTGTCCTTGCAGCTTATCTTTCCTGACAGAGTCAATTTTTAACTTTTCTTAAGCCACAGATTATAAATCTGTTTAAACTGTGGGTGTTAATTTAATCTAGAGAAACAGATCTTGAAGAAAAGAAATAGCCCTTCAAACCAAGGTACATTTAAGCAAAGTATTGTTAGAGCAGTAAGGGTGTTCCATCTTCATAAAACAGTAACATAATATAATGAAACTTACTTGATTTAAAAAAAGCAAACTAATGACCAGAATTCAATGCAATGCATTTTTTTACCCACACTATCAGAAATGGTTCCATTTTTATTTCCTTCCCTTTTAACGTAAGGCAATTATGAAAGAAATCAGAGTAGATATTCTAAACCAGCATAAAAAGGATTTTATAAACATAAAACTGGTTTTGTGCTTTAACACTAACATGTGTTTTATTTACTTAGAACAAATGTTTCCAACTCCAGTTTCACAACACTGAGATCTCATTGTTAGTTCTTACCAACAGTTCTGTTGCAAAGATAGTGTCGAACACTGATATTTCCCAATTGATTTGGTATCACTTGGTTGACCTGTAGGCATATTTCTGTGTCTTCACCTCTGATGTCAATTTCACCATTAACACCAAATATTTGGAAAACCACAACAGACATCTGTCAACAAAATCAAGATAAACCAATGAGATTATAAATTGAATTTACAGTGGTTATTGTTTTTTAAGTTCTGTCTAAACCTTATTCCCCGCAAAAGGAAAAGAATCTTTGTATCCATAACCCTTGCTCACAAAAAAGGACAAAGTTTTCTCATTTCTTCTCCTTTTCTTTTTGTACCCATTGGCTTGACAATGGGTTGCTCGATTGTCTGTCCAAAGACAGACACTTGTATTTATAACCCACTAATACCAATTCAGAATTGGCCAGAAAAGCCCTGGAAGTGAGACAAGACTTTCCCCACTCTACCAAAGAAGCATGTGACCTATGTCACACCTGAAATTTTCTAAGGCTGCATTCAACTTTATGCATATCATAAGCACAACCAAGCATTTGTGGTGCTGAATCAGACCAGGTTAAAGAACCAGGATAAGCTACTAAACTTTGGCTATCTGCATAGTAGTCAGCCCTTTTTCTCTATTTATTGGATTGCAGTATCTTTCAAAAAGAAGTAGCAGCCAGTTTCAAAATTCAGCTTTGGTATCAGAAGATATTCGTCTATCATCATTACTAATATTTTGGGCTCATTTTTCTAATGACTTTTTAGTTATATTCTACAAGTACAAAAAAATATGCTAATACACATTTGCATAACACTCAATGAATTGTGTTTTTTCCATATTACCTATATGCACAGACAACTGAAGGAACCAATCATTTAAGTGAGCTGCTTTTTAAAATTTTTTTAAAATGAAGGTGATCCACAAATATTTTAAAGCAAAAGTAGGATTACATGACTAACATCACTAAAAAGGAAAATCAAACAAAACATTAAAAACAGACTAAAAACATTACTAAAAAGGAAAAACTAAAAAGTCAGCAAGCACATAACAGATTTCAGTAAATTCGCTGTCTTTCTTTGGGCCCATATACTCTTAGGTTTCCAGTTCATGACCTTAACTGATACAAGAATATAATTTAAGAAGCATTGATTAGGACAAGGATCAGCAAGGAACAAGTAGATAGGCAGATGGAAAAAGTTGAACCCTGCACAGTGTCTCAGGGAGGGAATCTCTCTCTACATGCACTGTTCTTATAATCTTCCCTAAAAAACAGGCATTGTCCTGACATGATCCTGGACAAGAGGCATCTCTGATCTGACTCAGTAGGGCAGTTGTTATGCTCCTATTTGGAAATACTACAGAATGCTACCAGTACTGAGGAAACATCTCCATATAAGAGATGTCAGAGTTATGATGCTTCCTTTTATCTATACTTGATGATGTTAAAAAGCTCATTTTAAGTATCATATTCAACAGCATAAAAGAACATAGTGATATTACAAAATATTGCTGAAGTGGCTACTATCATTTATCAACAGTGGCTATAGAGGAGATAACAAGGACAGGGAATGCTCAGCGTAACTTGTATTACAATCTTCATTTGTACTTAATACAAGTGCACTAGATCTATAGGCTTACATAATGCACTAACAAAAGCTCCCAGAACTACTTGAAAAATTACCTCTCAAAGCATTCAGTTTAGCTCTATTTTAAGGTTTAATTTACTGAAGCATGTATTCTAATGGAATTCAATAATATTACCATTTCTTCACTAGTCTCATGGGCATTCTCTGAAGCAGCGCTCATGCCATCTGGAGATGACCCATCACAATTTTCAATCACTGTGCCTCCTTCATGGGCATTTTCTGATGGGCTTTGATAGTTTGTGGCTGTAATACCTTCCGTATATACATCAGAAAAAACGCAAAGTTAGCATAGCATAACCTGAATCACTCCTGCATTAAGAATAAAGTCAGTGTTTGTTACTGTATGCATACATTAACTCATTTTTTTAAGATGAGTTGAATGGCTTATTAAACAAGTATTTTATGATTGAACTGCCAAATCCATTCTGCTTACAGAGAGTTCAAAGTTCTAGATGCTATGCAAGTAAGGCAGGATATAGTGACAAAACAAAAATGGCATTCTACATGCATTGTTTAAAAAATTGTGAGGGGCCTTTTTTAGTCTTCCAAACATAAAACTGATCCAGCAGAAAAAAAAAAGGTTAAAGATTCCAAGCCATGTATCTGAAAGACTGCACAGTGCCTCTAGAGCAAATGTTTGCGGTTTTCTGTTTAGAGAAATAAGCTATATATATATCTTTGTTAGGGTGATCATGGTAGTGTTTCCTTGACAACTAGAAAGTATGCAGACTTAACCTGCAGTTAAATATTGCTTAACAAGCTAAAAAGACATATAAGGGTTATTTAAAATGGAAAATGTATTTTATGGCATACTCCCACATAAGCACATGCAGGAATACTCCAACAATCCAAATATATAATGGGTTTGCAAGTGAAGCATTCTTCTCATTATTGCTCTAGACTGAAAAGAAATCCTACAGAAAAAAATATTGTCATTCTTTATTCAAAGTAGAATTTATCAGAAAAGAGGTACCAATAAAGTCATCTTATTGTATTTCCTGACATTTGAAAACTATTTAATCAGTTTTGCCAGAGAACTACTAGATCATTACAATTGCATAAGTCCGCAATACTACAGACTATATAGACATAATTACCATATGCCTGAATTCCTCCTTCAGATCAGGAGCAAACACTCATGCACAGATGAGCAAAAATTGGACAAATACCTGCTGTTAGATAGTCAATAGCTAGGAACTGCTCCACAAGGAACAAGCTGCAAGGAGACTGCAAAATCAATCTGCCTGGTAACGGTGAGTATTAGTGAAAATCTATTTCTTTTTTCATCTACTTTTAAAATTAAAGCTTCTTTACCACTTCAAGCATAACACTGATTCCAGGTACAAACCTGTTAACACTTACAGCCAAAGCAACGTCTTTTAAGCAAAGCAGGGAACAGTTCTGCTTAACTCAGAGTTGCAACACAGCACTGCAATGCTTTTACTCTCCTCAAGAGAGGAAAATTAAGTAGTGTTTAATTAAGTAGCACACCTTATTGCTTTCCCTTGAAATGATGTGCTGTGAATATACTGGATATTACTGACTGGAAAAGCTAACAGAACTAGTGCTGTAAATTATCCAGGATTTGCTGCACTACAATCCTTTTGAGTATTGTTTTGGTAACAAACAACATTTTCATGTATTGCTTAAAAATATTTTGTTGAACCTACTTACCTTTCTCCAGAAAGCTTTGGCTGTCACTTCCATCACTCTCTATCAAATGATCCTCTAGCATCATACTATCAATAGAGATGGTATCCAGAGAGACTTGTGATGGACTTCTCTTCATATTCTTGTAAGAAACAGAGAATGCAGGGAGGTTGGACGGGCAGCGGTCCTTAGGCTTTGCACTTTTTAAATATAAAGATATCAGGAAATTATTATTTCAAATTAAAGGAATTACATAGAAATTACTTTAAAAAACTCCTCTAAACCAGGCAAGATATAAAAGAAAAAAACCTGATTATTCAATAATCCTTTGGCAAGAAAAAGAGATAAGCATAGAAACAACATGCATTCCTGTAGGTATTTGTGTCAATATTTTTCTCAATACATATTTCATAACATTTAAACTGAAAGTAAATAGTTTAAATCAATTAACTAACAGTTCATTTTAGCTTGCACTGAATGCTGGACACTGTGTATCTTCTATCTATATATACTTTTAAAATTTTCATCTACCAGATATTCACTTCTATTGACCATTACTAAAAGTGTGCAGCCAATGACTGATAAATATTTTCAAATAGTAGGAAAACTGATTTAGTATTAAATCTTCTATACCTTGATGAAGACTGGGATGCAAACATTCTAACTGAAGTCACTTTCTCTTTGTTGATTTCAAGCTCTTCAGATTCTAAGGCAGTTTCTGTTTCCAAGTCAGTGACTTGGTTAGGACAGCCTTCAGTTGTGCCTTCCTGTTGATTTAACTTACTTGAGAATACGTTTTTGTCATCCTCTTTATCAACGAAAGATTCAGTGGAATCTTCTCTCTTATTTAAAACGGACGCTGAATCCCTAGGATGCAAGCTACTTTTCTCACTTAGAGGTCCACAGACCTCCTCTGAATCACTTCTACTAAAAAGTCCACTGCTTCCGCCTTCACTCGTATCTCCCAAGCCTTTATCTGATGCGTCATCTGAAAATGATGTTCCTTTCTGAAAATCCGTATTACTGTCTGATTTAAACAAAAGAGGATCTATTAAAATTCCTTTATTAACTTCAGCATTCAGAGGCTTGCAGTCATTTACATAATCAAAATTAGCAATACCAGCTTGCACTATCTTATTGCCAACTAATTTACCCTCCGAAGTAAAAGCTTCCCCATTTCCCAAAGGGGAGAGTTCTGATGCCATGGGACTTCCTTCTTCCACAACTGGAGACTTACAAGGGTTTCCCTGAGTCACTGGATGGAGTAGTAAGGCTAGTTCTGCACTTTTCAGTAGGAACCCAATGCAGACATCTGTTTGGTTTGCAGGTTTTCCTGTCACTGCTTCTACATCATTCCTTAAGTTTTCCAGGAGCAATACAAGAGATTCGTGAAGAAAAAGCAAAAAAAGATACTGGTAATGATTGATCTGCATGCTTACATGTTTTTGAACATGGACAAGAACATGTACATCTGCATCAGAGGAAGAGCTTTCAGAAAGCACTCTTGAAGTGTCAGGCACTTGAATGCCATTGGTTAAGGACTCTGTCTCACTGCTGTAATATTCCTTTAGAAGTTTTTTACGTTGCAGTCTGTTAGCAAGATCACTAGATTCACTTTTTGGAATGTTTAAAGCTGTCTTATTATGCAATAAAAGCTCTTTTTGTGACTTTGCAAATCTTACTGGCTGACAAATCCAAAGTGAAAGTGGGAATGAGTCCACAAAGCTTATCGGTCGGCCTTTCCCACTCTTCGTTCCTTCGTAATCTATCCAAAACTGGGAAAAATGCAAGGCCCAAACATCAGTAGCTGCAGATGTCTTTAATGCATATTTATTCAATTTTGGTATGATATAACCTTTATAAACATCATGCATTTTAGTATCTTGTTCATGAGCATGTCTCTGGAAGATTGGATGCAAAAGATTAAAATTCTTCTGGGACTTAGGAAAAGTGGTGAAAGTTCTACTGAAAAATTCACAGTCTTTGAAGTTCTGAAACAAAGCTTCTAGATCAGAGTGTCTACAGTTTGGCGAGTATCTTGTATTTGTAGCAATCATCTCTGAACTTTGAATGGAAAGTGCATGAGGTTGATCTTTATGAATTTCAGGCTTGTTTTCAGATGGGATGATGAACTGCAAGAAAGAAATATATTTCATCTAGTTAGAAATATGTAGATTAAGAAGGTATACAATTAAAGAAACAAATTAATACCCATGACAGCTAAAACAAAGGAATATAATTATAATTTTATGAGAACTCAAGTATACCAACACAGAACAGGGATAAGTCAGGGTCACAGATCAGCATTTGCGTTTCCTCTCATCTTTAAGAAGGATGCTGTGGCATCCAAAACTCGATGTTTGTACAAAAACATTAAGGGTCTCAGGCTCTTCTTATCTTAAGGATTTAGATTTAGGCCAGCTATATTAGGCCAAAGTGGCTCATTTCTTCAACTTGGAAATAGCTTGGTAGAAAGTTTCTTCCAGCGTTCCAAGTACTTACAACTTTGAACTCCAAGTTATAGTTGTCTGGTTTTCAATCTGATTTGTCAAATAGGGTTTTTCACTACACTGAGTACTACAGTATTTTATTTCTATGTTGAGATACAAGGAAACAATTAAATGTGCTAACACAGCTAATATTCCCAACATTGCAGAATACAGAATATGTATTTTGTGACCATTAGCTGATAATCATAATAAATTTTTCCATCATAAAAATAAAAATATAGTCCAACTCCTAAAAAACAACAATATAGTTCAGTATACTGGATTTAGTTTAACATGCATATCTTTAGTGTAAGTATTAAAGAAAATACATATTTTATGCCAAATCCTGTATCTGATGTTGTTAATTGATGTTGTTAATATGGACCTTGGACATACTAGTTTTGCTAGTATCAGCGACGCTACCTTCTGTCACAACATCTCCATGCTGAATCTAGAAAGATCGGAGTAAAAAAAGTCACCCTAAAGACACTTAAAAGATAGGAGCGATGAGGCTTCTTTGTGTGTATAAAAGGACTCAGAACAAAATAACCCAATACATAAAACTACATAATAATTAACTATATGATATGTTAACATCAAGCACACCAATAATAAGAGACTTATAATTTGCTAGAATGAAAATAATGCAGTTAATACAGCGATTAAATAATTAATATGAATCAAAGTTTGAGGGATTTAAGAATACTTCTACTTTTATCTTATCTTAGTTTAATGGGCTATTCATGTATAGTAATTCAATATTAGATCAGTCTGTATTTGTAGTTGCCTGGCTGTTAGCTCTCAATAATTGTTTTCATTCAGTACAAACCATGTCCTTTTAAAGTTCCATTAAATACGCACCAAGAGCCTTAGGAATCTCTCCATATGCTGACTTTTTAGAACCCTTGAAACCTCTCCTGTGGGCACCATCGAAAAGACTCATTGTTTTGTTCGCCTCTGACCCTTGGAAACCAATGCCCAATGCAAATCAAGGCAGGGGAGAGAAATTGTCTGCTCGATAATCCTGCTCCTCCAAAGAAGGATAAGACAAGGGAAGCAAAAATCTATGTTCAGCTGCATTAACGATCGCCACTCCTCTAGAATAAACATATAGAGAACTTGTGTACCTGAACTACAGCCAAGGGCCAGCATGAAATGAAACTGTGAGAATGGGTTTTGGAGAAGGAAATAAACCTTCAGATGAACTGCTTTCTTTACTCTATGCATTCACTAACAGGACAAAAGACTTTTGATATACTACAACCAGAGGAACAAGGGAGGGCCCTTGCATTAATAGAGTGCAAATATGATTTTTTGCTAGTTTTTTTACTTCAGTGCTCAGGTTTTTTTCTTCTGCTGTCAGCTTCATTGAACACAGTGAAATAATTTGTTAATACTCCCATTCAGGTCTTCAATACAAAACCAAAATACCCTAGGACACAGATGAAGTAGTATGGAAGACAGATATCCATCTTCAAATCATCATATTCTGCATAGTTTTCCAGAGCAGCATTGCTTATTGCATGGGTTGTTTGTTCATTTACTTGTCCATTTATTCCTTAAGCTGCTTTGCTAACAGCTTTTCAGAAAAGTATTTTTTTCCAAGGAACCACAAAACCCCTCCTTAATGACAGCATACCTTTAACATTAGTCCATCAACTCTAACATCAACATGTTCATCTGATTTTGAATTGTCATTTAACTTGTACATGGCCATGAACTGAATAAGACTCTGTTTCAAATCCAACACAAACTGATTTAGCCAAAGAATACTTCTCTCATCCAGGGTAAACTGTAAAGCATTCAGCTGGCCATACAAATTTGGACATGGAACTAAAAGAGAAAACAAAACAAAATAATGAGAATAAGTAAAATGTTTAGGGGTTTTTTGTTGGTTTTTTTTTGTTTTAGTTTGTTTTTTTGTTGTTCTTTTTTTTTTTAAATAAAACCACTAGTGCAGACTTACATTTTCACCAGTATTTTACATCACAGAAAGAATGGAAACCCACTCCTTTGGTCCCAAGAAAGAATAAACTGTTAGGGGATACCTAAAGTGATGCTTCCTTCTCTCACTCCAAATAAGTAACTAAATTTTTGAATGCAAAAGCTAATGTTAGAATAGAATGAACTCTGAGGAGAGGGGGAGAATGTCCTCATTACAGAGGAAGGGCAGGACCAAGGAGATTTGCTGTCCTCAAGTCCCATCCCCAAGAAATCCACTGACATTTCTGTATATAAAACAGGGCCAGCCCCATAACACTTTAATAAAAATAACTCCAGCAGATCTTTGTCGCATCTTAGATGCTACTGCAATAGTTTGAGTTCTTTCATGTAGCCACTGAGTTCTTTTACGTAGCCAGACAGTGAAACTGCAGAAACAATGCAGGTAAGTTGGAGAATGAATAATTTATGTGTCAGTAAAAATGCTGTGTTTCCAGACTTAAAAACCCATGTTTATAAGAAACAGTATTTATAGGAGTTTGACAGGAGCAAGCACTGTGGAAATGGAGCAGTGCTGTGTTCTTTCCATTTTAGAAAGCCATTACCTATTTCCAATTGTCAACCTGGAATTAATATTAAGCTTCATAAAGTTGAAGGTAACACAGAAAATTCATGATTCGGTACAAAAAAAAAAAAAAAAAAAAAAAGTCTTACTAGGAAAGTCCTTTCCATCTGGGTAATAATACTCAGTGAATTCAATATGAATAGCTGGCATTTCTGGTGGAAGGTAAAGTGACTTTTTATTGCAAGAGATCAGAGCTTTAGGGGAAGAACGACACTGGTCTGCTGTTGAAACCTGTAGAAGATAAAAGATTAATTTCATTAATACATTACATTTTTACGAACCATTAAGCATTTGTAGTTGCAAGGCAATGCCCTTAGTAGGGTAACATTCCACTGCTCTCAGATGTAGATCCTCAACTACACAAAGTGCTGACAATGAGAAACACCTAATTGCCTTGTAGTAGAAGCAATCCGCATAAAACAGTTTCACAATAAAACTATATAGTATTAGCGGTACCAGATCCCCTTCCTTCATGCGAGGCAGGAGGCAGCAGGTCACTTTCAAAGACATTCAGTAGAAGCCTAGAATGATCTGATTTATTGCAAACACTACAGCTCCTGTATAAGCAATTCTGCTAGGACATGATATATTTGCATACTGTTTGTCCAAAAGGACCCCATATCGAGATGATAAGGGATAGATAGGCTAGATAAGTTTATTACACAAGTGTTAGGAAGTCCTTGTACTGTCATAAGGACAGATTCCAGTACATGGGCCAACTCTGAATTGTATACTGCTAAGCAAGGTGTTCAGCATGCACCTGGCAGAGATATGTATGCTTGGCTATACCCAAAGGTCTACTTCACGGGGGAATCAAGACACTATAGAACAGTAATCCTCCATTTCTGTTTCCTTCCAATGTAAATTATGAAACAAGGAGGAGATCACCTTTTGATATATATTTGACCTTAAATTTCTTGGAACGTACCCTAGTTTAAAAAGTATGTTGTCAAAACAAAGCTCTTTCAACCAACACTTCGTAGGTCAGACTGCTAGTTTAAAATTAGCCAACTTATTAACATTGAATATGTGATGACGTCTACTTGTATTAGTTTCACTGGAAATAATGAAAATATAGCCTTTATAAGCCTGCTTCACTCTATGTAGCTGTTTTCAAGCTGCAAACATCTCTGTATTAACATGCACAAAAATTCAAGTAACAACAGATCTATTTAGAAAAACAGCTTTTTGTACATTGTATAAAAATAATGACAATTTAAAAAAATTGACAATGTATTTGTGTAGGGAGGAGGAGGAGACAAGCATCTAAAGAGCAGAAGGCAAATGAAAACACCAACAGTACAAAATGATATTATAAAAACACTTCAAACCCAGATGAAGGCTCCTGGCAGCAAGCTGCAGCCTCCCACTCTACCAGAAGCGATATGGCAAAAAAACATTGAAAACTGGAACAAGAGCAAGTAGAAGTCACAATGACTAAGGGCACACACTAAGCATTTTTGTTAGGACCTGAAATTTAGATTAGATCCTACCGTATCACTATGATTCTGCCTTAGCCATATACTCCTTCTCTATTCCCTGCCTTAGAGATGTACTCCTTCTCTATTCCAGTTGCCTCCTATCTGCACCAAAGAGTGAATCTGGACCACAACCACCAACTAAAACTACTCACTCAAACAAGGCGGAGGCGGGGGGGATGATGGTTAAAGTGTTTACTCAAAATATCACTGGGGAGGGAGGGGCTGAAGAAAAATTTTAAAAACTCTTAATTTAACATTTAAAAAAAATCCATGTACTTTGAAAAAGATAACAGTAAGCAATAAGAAAAGCATGAAATACAAAAACACGTATTAAAATATTGGGTACCTAACATAGTAGAATGAAAAGATGAAATTCCAAATGTCAGGATTTGGGGAACAGTAGAACTTGGATCCAAAACATAGTTGTGATAGGGTATCATCTAATATAAAGTCGATAAGAAAATATCCACCAATTTTAACAAAGCAGAAGCAGACCCATAAAAGTCTAATCCAATAATGAATGGAAAGACTTCTATTAATTTCAATGGGCTTTGAAATTGTCCTTTAAAAAACACAGTTATGTAACAGTCAAGGGCAAAGTAGCCCCAGTTTTACTAACTTGAAGAAATGTACCTGATATATATTGAAATCTGCAAGTCTAACCACAATAGGACTAGACATCAGTTTGCCCTTTGGTTGTTGGGAAGATACAGAGGAAGCCCTAGATGTTCCTTTCGGTATCTGTTCCTTGCCTGTAGGAAAGAATAGTGATGGAATCATTGAAAAGAACAGTCTTTTTTACAACACTTTTAACATTTCATGGAATTAGAGCATTAGCGATACAAACAAAGTACCTGTTTGTAGGTTCTGAGGAGACACAGCAGGTGGTGATTTGGGAGGAGAATCTATGACCTGGTCCTTCACAGCCTGCTTAAGCAATTCGACATTGCTTTTGAATTCATTTAATAATTCTTTGGCCCATCCACTTCTGGTTTTAGTGGCATCACTATAGTGCATCCAGTGATTGCAGCTGTCTCCTGCAAGTAAGAGGAATGGAAGAAATATTAACTCATTTGAAAGTTTGTTTCTAACTGGATAACAAGTTTCCACTATTTTACAATTCTTCAAAATATAATCTCATTGCATGCTGTAATTACAGAACAGAAGTTATAACAGACGTTAAAAAGAGAAATTATATATTACATAAAAACAAGTCTCACTGCTTCACAAAATCACTCGGAAAACAATATTGCCACCCGCCTTTTAACACCATGTCCTGGTTTCGGCTGGGATAGAGTTAATTTTCTTCCTAGCAGCAGGCATAGTGCTGTGTTTTGGATTTAGTAGGAAAAGAATGTTGATAACATGCTGATGTTTTTAGTTGTTGCTGAGTACTGCTTATGCTAGTCAAGGACTTTTTCAGCTTCCCATGCTCTGCCAGGCGCACAAGAAACTGGGAGGGGGCACAGCCAGAAGAGTTGATCCAAACTGACCAAAGGGCTATTCCATACCACATGACGTCATGCTCAGTATATAAACTGGGGGGGGGTGGCCGGGGAGCAGCGATCGCTGCTCGGGAACTGTCTGGGTATCGGTCGGTGGGTGGTGAGCAATTGCATTGTGCATCACTTGCTTCGTGTATCATTATTATTATTATCATTATTATACTGTTACTATTAGCATTACTATTTTACTTTATTTCAATTATTAAACTGTTCTTATCTCAACCCAGGAGTGTTTCTCATTCTTACTCCTCCGATTCTCTCCCCCATCCCATCAGGGTAGGGGGAGTGAGCGAGCGGCTGCGTGGTGCTTAGTTGCTGGCTGGGGCTAAACCACGACAGTCCTTTTTGGCGCCCGAACAGGGACTCGAAGGGTTTGAGATAACAACAGATTAACCAGAGTGTATTAAGGAGTCTGTTAACAGTTGCCGGTCACGATATTAGTTCTTCTGATCTGCACCATGTTCTTTTTTTTGCAGCACGCGTTAAAGCTTGCTGTCAGTTTGTGTAGTGTGCTATGCTCTGCAGTGATTCATGATCTTTTGCTTGGGAGGCTCCTTATCAAAACCCTGACCTTGAGCATTCTTTGGTATTTGGGTTTCATACAGAAGTCACTACTGTACTTCGGGTACTACCTCATAGAGAGAGTTAGCAATTATACTTCTTACTCTGAGAGGCTTGTTGTGGAGGAAATACAGAATGGCACCTTTGCTGCTTTCTTCTATGATGTTTCCTCCTTCATTACAACAACTTTCCTGTATCTTGAACACCCCTGGGCAGTCAAGATACTTCTATTGATAATTCTTGGGAATGTTGTTTCCGTTTTGATAAAGGTCAGTAAGCAGTTTAAAAATACCATCCAGAGATCTACCCCAAGGCTGGATAGTTATGAGTGGCAGGGTGTGTGGGAACGTATGCGCAAGTACCTAGGGCAGTGGGGACCTCCAGTGTTTTGGAACTTCACCCCTGAACAAGTGCAGAATCCTGAAGAATTAGTAAAGTATTTGGAAGAAGTATGTTGTCACCCTGGTAGCTCCAGAGAGACACAAATCATTGCAACATGCTGGGGACTGGCCCATGCCTATCGAGCTGTGGTCAACGCTAATCAGTACCCTCAAAAGAAAGAGAAGGTCTCTGGATCTGATGACAAAACAACAAGCACTGTGGCTACTCAAACCCCCACTACAGGCCCTGCGGCTACTCCAACCCCCACTACAGGCCTTGCAGCTACTCAAACCCCTGACCCAGGCACTGTGGCTACTCCAGCCACAGCCATGAGCACTGCGGCTACTCAAACCCCAGTGACAGACACTGTGGCTAAACCAGAGAACCAACCTGCGCCGGTATCAGTTGCCCCTATACAGAAGAAAAAATACACGAGGAAATCAGTTCGTTTAGTAAGGGATGAAGATGAACCAGGGCCATCACGAGAACCAGAGGAGGAAGAACCCATAAATGAGATGGTGACCACCCGATCCCTATCCCTGAGTGAGCTGCGAGATATGCGAAAAGATTTCGGTCGTCATCCAGGCGAGCACATCATCACCTGGCTGCTCCGATGCTGGGATAACGGGGCCAGTAGCCTGGATTTAGAGGGTAGGGAAGCCAAGCAGCTGGGATCCCTTTCCAGGGAAGGGGGCATTGACAAAGCAATTGGAAAAGGGGCAAAACCGCTCAGCCTCTGGAGGCGACTTCTGTCAAGCGTGAAGGAAAGGTATCCCTTCAAGGAGGATGTTTTATACCGCCCAAGCAAATGGACCACCGTAGAGAAAGGTATCCAGTACCTGAGGGAATTAGGCGTGCTGGAGGTGATTTACAGTGACCTGAATGATGAGCAGTTAACCAAAGACCCAGATGAAGTCAGGTGCACACAATCCATGTGGCGGAAGGTGGTACAGAGCGCACCAGCATCGTATTCCAACTCGTTGGCAATACTAGCCTGGAAAGACGACGAGGCACCAACGGTGGATGAAGTGGCTAGACAACCCCGGGACTACGAAGAAAAGCTCTCTTCCTCCCTACGGGCCTGTGTCTCAGCTGTGGAAAAACTGTGCCAAGAGTTCCAACAACTCAGAGAGGATCTGTCCTACTCCCCACCTGCATGGACCAGTGTCTCAGCCATTAGGAGTCAACATCCCTATGCTCAAGAGAGAGGATATAGAGGATACACACCACGGGGCACCCTGTGGTTTTACCTGCGTGATTATGGAGAGGACATGAGAAAGTGGGATGGAAAACCCACCTCAACCTTAGAGGCACGGGTGCGTGAGTTGCAAGGAAAAACTATTAGAAAAGGCGGTTCTCCCAGGAAAATTGCAGCTCCAGTTTCCAGTGAGCAGTTCCCGAGACAGAGTAAGAGGGCTAATTTTACTTCCGACCTTGATCAGGGGACTTTTGATTCACATTTACAGGAAGTGAACAGCGAATACTGTGACCAGTGTTAGAGGGGCCCTGCCTCCAGCCAGGTGGAGGAAAGGGACAACCGGGTTTACTGGACTGTGTGGATTCGATGGCCTGGAACGTCAGACCCACAGGAGTATAAGGCTCTAGTGGACACTGGTGCACAGTGCACGCTAATGCCATCAAACTATAGAGGGGCAGAACCCATTTGTATTTCTGGAGTGACAGGGGGATCCCAACAGCTAACTGTACTGGAAGCTGAAGTGAGCCTAACTGGGAATGAGTGGCAAAAGCACCCCATTGTGACTGGCCCAGACGCTCCGTGCATCCTTGGCATAGACTACCTCAGGAGAGGGTATTTCAAGGACCCAAAAGGGTACCGGTGGGCTTTTGGTATAGCTGCTTTGGAGACAGAGGAAATTAAACAGTTGTCCACCTTGCCCGGTCTCTCAGAGGACCCTTCGATTGTAGGGTTGCTGAAGGTTGAGGAACAACAGGTGCCGATCGCTACCACAACTGTGCACAGGCGGCAATATCGCACCAACCGAGACTCCCTGATTCCCATCCATAACCTGATTCGTCGACTGGAGAGCCAGGGAGTGATCAGCAAGACTCGCTCACCCTTTAACAGTCCCATATGGCCAGTGCGAAAGTCTAATGGGGAGTGGAGACTAACAGTGGACTATCGTGGCCTGAACGAAGTTACACCGCCGCTGAGTGTTGCCGTGCCAGACATGCTAGAACTTCAATATGAACTGGAGTCAAAGGCAGCTAAGTGGTATGCCACAATTGATATTGCTAATGCATTTTTCTCCATCCCTTTGGCAGCAGAGTGCAGGCCCCAGTTTGCTTTTACCTGGAGGTGTGTTCACTACACCTGGAACCGACTGCCCCAGGGGTGGAAGCACAGCCCCACCATTTGCCATGGACTGATCCAGACAGCACTGGAACAGGGTGAAGCTCCAGAACATCTGCAGTACATTGATGACATCATTGTGTGGGGCAACACAGCAGAAGACGTTTTTGAGAAGGGAAAGAAAATAGTCCAAATCCTTCTGAAGGCTGGTTTTGCCATAAAACAGAGTAAGGTCAAGGGACCTGCACAGGAAATCCAGTTTTTAGGAATAAAATGGCAAGATGGACGTCGTCAGATCCCAATGGATGTGATCAACAAAATAACAGCTATGTCCCCACCAACTAGCAAAAAGGAAACACAAGCTTTCTTAGGCGTTGTGGGTTTTTGGAGAATGCATATTCCAAATTACAGCCAGATCGTAAGCCCTCTCTATCAAGTGACCCGGAAGAAGAACGAATTCAAATGGGGCCCTGAGCAACAACAAGCCTTTGAACAAATTAAACGTGAGATAGTTCATGCAGTAGCCCTTGGGCCAGTCCGGGCAGGGCAGGATATTAAAAATGTGCTCTACACTGCAGCCAGGGAGAATGGCCCTACCTGGAGCCTCTGGCAGAAAGCACCAGGGGAGACTCGAGGTCGACCCCTAGGGTTTTGGAGTCGGGGATACAGAGGATCCGAAGCCCGCTATACTCCAACTGAGAAGGAGATACTGGCAGCATATGAAGGGGTTCGAGCTGCTTCAGAAGTGGTTGGTACTGAAGCACAGCTCCTGCTGGCACCCCGACTGCCGGTGTTGGGCTGGATGTTCAAAGGGAGGGTCCCCTCTACACATCATGCAACTGATGCTACATGGAGTAAGTGGGTTGCATTGATCACACAACGGGCTCGAATAGGAAACCCCAGTCGCCCAGGAATCTTGGAAGTGATCATGGACTGGCCAGAAGGAAAAAACATTAGAATATCACCAGAGGAGGAGGTGACACGTGCTGAAGAGGCCCCACTGTATAATAAATTGCCAGAAAATGAAAAGCAATATGCCCTGTTCACTGATGGGTCCTGTCATCTCGTGGGAAAGCATCGGAGGTGGAAAGCTGCTGTATGGAGTCCTATACGACAAGTCGCAGAAACTGCTGAAGGAGAAGGGGAGTCGAGTCAGTTTGCAGAGGTGAAAGCCATTCAGCTGGCTTTCGATATTGCTGAAAGAGAAAAGTGGCCAGTCCTTTATCTCTATTCTGACTCATGGATGGTGGCAAATGCCCTGTGGGGGTGGCTGCAGCAATGGAAGCAGAGCAACTGGCAGCGCAGAGGCAAACCAATCTGGGCTGCCGCATTGTGGCAAGATATTGCTGCCCGGGTAGAGAACCTGGTTGTAAGAGTTCGTCATGTAGATGCTCATGTACCTAAGAGTCGGGCCACTGAAGAACATCAAAACAACCAGCAAGTAGATCAGGCTGCTAAGATTGAAGTGGCTCAGGTGGATTTGGACTGGCAACATAAGGGTGAATTATTTATAGCTCGGTGGGCCCATGACGCCTCAGGCCATCAAGGAAGACATGCAACGTATAAATGGGCTCGTGATCGAGGGGTGGACTTAACTATGGACAGTATTGCACAGGTTATTCATGAGTGTGAAACATGCGCTGCAATCAAGCAAGCCAAGCAGTTCAAGCCCCTTGGGTATAGTGAATGATGGCTGAAATATAAATATGGGGAGGCCTGGCAGATTGATTACATCACGCTCCCACAGACCCGCCAAGGCAAGCGCTATGTGCTCACCATGGTGGAAGCAACCACCGGATGGTTGGAAACATATCCCGTGCCCCATGCCACCAGCCGGAACACCATCCTGGGCCTTGAAAAGCAAGTCCTGTGGCGACATGGCACCCCAGAAAGAATTGAGTCAGACAACAGGACTCATTTCCGAAACAACCTCATAGACACCTGGGCCAAAGAGCACGGCATTGAGTGGGTGTATCACATCCCTTACCATGCACCAGCCTCCGGGAAAATTGAGCGATACAATGGACTGTTAAAGACTACCCTGAGAGCAATGGGTGGTGGGACGTTTAAACATTGGGATACGCATTTAGCAAAAGCCACCTGGTTAGTCAACACCAGGGGATCTGCCAATCGAGCTGGCCCTGCCCAATCAAAACTTTTACGTACTGTAGAAGGAGATAAAGTTCCTGTAGTGCACATGAAAAATATGCTGGGGAAGACAGTCTGGGTTACTTCCCCCTCTGGCAAAGGCAAACCCATTCGTGGGATTGCTTTTGCTCAAGGACCTGGGTGCACTTGGTGGGTGATGCGAAAGGATGGGGAAGCCCAATGTGTACCTCAAGGGAATTTGATTTTGGGTGAAAATAGCTAATGAACTGAATTGTATAATATTAATTGCTTTATAATACTGTATGTTATCTCTTAACTATATGTTATCTCTTAACTGCATGTTAATATAATAATATAGTAGGTTAATATTAAGTATATAATACTATATATTATGATTGCTATATGCCGCATCAATGGTATTGCAGTAAGAATTGCCCAGCTTAATGAAAATGAACTTTGATGAAACCATGTTGGAATGAGAACTGACTTCAGCATGCAACAGTCCAACACTGCACACCACCTCTCCTGCTCTGAAAGACTGTGATGACAGATGGAACCCAAAGTCATGGGCTAAATGAACTCAATGGACATTTTAGAGGGATGGGCCATAGACGAAGGGAATGATATCTGTGTGTATATCAAGATAGGGAAAGCGGTGGTGATGAATTAGAACACATTGGAAAGGGGAGGGCCTGTGCATGACGTAGATGGTATAGAATAAGGGGTGGATACTGTCCTGGTTTCGGCTGGGATAGAGTTAATTTTCTTCCTAGCAGCAGGCATAGTGCTGTGTTTTGGATTTAGTAGGAAAAGAATGTTGATAACATGCTGATGTTTTTAGTTGTTGCTGAGTACTGCTTATGCTAGTCAAGGACTTTTTCAGCTTCCCATGCTCTGCCAGGCGCACAAGAAACTGGGAGGGGGCACAGCCAGAAGAGTTGATCCAAACTGACCAAAGGGCTATTCCATACCACATGACGTCATGCTCAGTATATAAACTGGGGGGGGGGGGTGGCCGGGGAGCAGCGATCGCTGCTCGGGAACTGTCTGGGTATCGGTCGGTGGGTGGTGAGCAATTGCATTGTGCATCACTTGCTTCGTGTATCATTATTATTATTATTATACTGTTACTATTAGCATTACTATTTTACTTTATTTCAATTATTAAACTGTTCTTATCTCAACCCAGGAGTGTTTCTCACTCTTACTCCTCCGATTCTCTCCCCCATCCCATCGGGGTAGGGGGAGTGAGCGAGCGGCTGCGTGGTGCTTAGTTGCTGGCTGGGGCTAAACCATGACACACCGCTAACTAATGCTCAAAACATCACTGATATTTCCAGTTCAGAGAGATTTGATGACACATTTCTGTCATATGTGAGAACATGCAAAAAAAATGTTTCATTGAAAAAAAAAAAGTGAGAGCAAGTAACAGAACAATGTTCTCATGCTCACTTTTTCCAAGCTTATCTTTCCTGTCAGAACTGTGTCCTAAGAAGTTCCTGGTCCCTTTCCAGAAATGTATTCTTTTTGTCTTGGCTCTCTAGCACCTTTATGGCACACAAACAAGAAGGTAAGTTCAATCAGTGCTGCAGCACACGCAGCCTTAAAAAAATCAAGCCCAGTGGAAATTCTTTTATTCCTAACATGTTTCTGTTGGCCAAGCACTTAAAGAAATTGAGATCTCTTCAAACAGTCCTTGTAAAGACAGTCTACTAACCTGTTCGATAATAAGGATATAATACAAATAACTTCTATCAGGTGGTACATCACTCTTTAAATACCAGCATGTGAAAACTTACTTTATTTGGGACTTAATGAAGTTTTGGATACTTACACTGGGGATGAGTAGATATGGTTGCTATTAAAATAGGAAATGCTTTGGGAAAAAAAATCATGATTTCAAGTCTAAATGCAAAGATTTCAGCATGGAAGAAACTTTAAGTGAGGGGCCTATCACAAGAGACAACATTTTTCCCCACCCTCCTCACAGCCTTTTGATGGTTATTCACATCTTACATTAAATTCAAGTCCATGAAGCTGGGATTCTCCAAAACAGGGCTGAAGTGGGGTCACCCCACGCATATGCACATAAGCTATAGAGTACCTACAGGACAGTAGCATTATAGGGAAAGCACTCATACCCCTTCTGGGAAGTCAGTACGGGCAAGTGCCTCTCTGAAATGCCTGCACACTAACATATGCAGCATGAGGAACATGTGGGAGCGGGAGAAATTGGAGATCTGCATACAGTTGGCAGGGTTATGATCTCATTGGGATCACAGAGACATAGCAATATAGCTCACACAACTGAAACGCTGCAAAGGATGGACACAGGCTCTTTGCGAAGCACAGGCAGGCAAGGAGGACGAGTTGCCACTTCAGTGGGAACACATGGAACCCTGCCTTGAGATGGATGATCAGCCAGCTGAGTGCTTACAGGTTGGGATTAGAGGACAGACCAACATGGATGATGTTGTGGTGGAAGTCTGCTACAGACCGTCTTATTAGGAAGATGATGAGGATCATCAGACAACTGGAAGAAGTATCATGTTCACAGTCCCTGGTCCTCATTAGGAACTTTAGCCACCTCCAGTATCTACTGGAGGGACAACACAGCAAGACACAAGCAATCCATGCAGTTTCTGAAAGTGCACTGATGGCCACCTCTTAACACAGGTAATCAAGGAGCCAAAGAGAGCACGTGTTCCGCTGGACCCGATTCTTACAAAAAAGGAAGAACTGGTCAGGGATGTGAAAGTCAGGGGCAGCCTTGGCTGCAGTGACCATGACATGGTGGAGTTCAGGATTCTGAGGTGAAGGAACAAGGCAAAAAGCTGAACGACCACCCAGGACTTCAGGAAAGCAGCCTTTGGCCTGCTTGAAAGAATCTCATTGGATATAACCCTGGCCAGAAGAGGGGTCCAGGAGAACTGGTTAATGTTCAAGAATCACCTCCAAACCAAAGAACGGTCCACCCTGAAAAGCAGAAGATCTAGCAAATGTGGAAGCAGGCCTGTGTGGATGAACCAGGAGCTCCTGACTAAATTCAAAGATAAAAAGGAAGTGTACAACATGTGGAAACAGCATCAGGTTACCCAAAAAGAATACGGAGGACAGCATTAGGAATGTCAAAGCCTGTCTGGAGTTGAAACTAATGAATGGCATTAAGAACAAGAAGAAAGGCTTCTACAGGTGTATCACCAGCAAAAGGAAGAGTATGGAAAGCTTGGGCTTGCTGCTGAATGGGACAGGGGACCTGGTGACAAATGACATGGAGAAGGCTGAGGTGCTCAGTGCCTTCTTTGCCTCAGTCTTCACTGGTAACACTTGCCTTCAGAATTCCCAGGTCCTTGAGACCCTTGGGAAAGTCTGGAGTAAGGAAACCTTCCCCCCAGCAGAGGAGCATTAACTTTGGAAACATGTAAACAGATCAGACATGCACCAGTCCATGGGATCCTGATGAGACGCAAACAAGTGCTGAGAGAACTGGCCAATGTCATGGGGAGGCCACTCCAAATTATCTTTGAAAGGTTATCATTGAATACTGATCAGGAGAGGTTCTTGAGAACTGAAGAAAGCATATGTCATTCCTATCTCCAAGAAGAAGGATGAAAAGAACAACAGGCTGGTCAGCCTCACCTCAAAGAAGGCAATGGAGGAAGGTAACAGAGGGCAACAGAGCAAATAATCCTCGAAACCATTTCAAAATACATTAAGGACAGGAAGGCGATTGGGAGTACAGATGCATGGATTTATGATGAAGAAGTCATGCCTGATGAACTTTACAGCCTTCTACTATAAGGTGACTGGCTTGATGGATGAGGGGAGAGCAGTGGATGGGATGTTGTTTACCTCAACTTTAGCAAGCCTTTCAACACTGTAACATGCTCAGTGACAAAATGATGAAGTACTGACTAGGTAAGTACACAGTGAGGTGGACTGGAAACTGGCTAAACTGTTAGTCTTCAAGGGTTGGGATCAGCAGCATGAAGTCCAGCTGGAAGCAATCATCTGTGGTATACCCCCAGGGACAATATATCTTCATTAATAACCTGGATGATGGGACAGAGTGCACCCTCAACAGCTTTGCAGATGGTACAAAACTAGGAGGAATGGCTGATACCCCAGGTGGTTGTGGAAGGGACCTCAAAAGGCTAGAAAAGTGACCCAACAGTAATCTCATGAACTTCAAAGGGAAATCGAAGTCCAGCATCTGGAGTACAGGCTAGAGGCTGACCAGCTGGGAAGCAGCTTTACAGAAAAAAAAAAAAAAAAACCAAACCCGAGACAATAAGTTCAATATGAAACAGCAATGTGTCCTTGATGCAAAGAAAGCCAACAGCACCTTGGGCTGCTTAGGAAAAGCACTGCCAGCAGGTCAAGGAAGGTGATCCATGCCCTTTGCTCAACCCTGGTGAGACTACAACCAGAGTGCTGGGTCCAGTTCTGGGCTCCCCAGTACAAGGTGGCCATGAACTTACTGGAGTGAGTCCAGCAAACGATCATAAAGCTACTTAAGGGACTGGAACACCTTTCAAGGAAAGGCTGAGCTAGCTGGGATCATTTAGCCTGGAGAAGAGAAGGCTCAGAAGGATCTTATCAATGTGTATAAATGACTGATGGAAGGAATAAAGATGAGGGAGCCAGATTCTCCTCAATGGTGCCCAGTGACAGGACAAGAGGCAATAAGCACAAAGCAAAATACAAGAAATTCCACTTAAAACATTTAAAAAAAAAAAAATAATGCTTTTCTACTGTGACGGTGGTTAAACACTGGACTAGGTTTCCCAGGGAGGCTGTAGAGTCTCCACCCTTGGAGCTATTCAAAACCTAACTGTACACAATCCTGGGAAGCTAACTTTAATTGACACCACTTTAATCAGAGGGGTTGGACTAGACAATCTCCAGAGGTGCCTTCCATCCTCAATTATTCTACAATTCTGTATATGGAGATGTCATTGCCACATTTATCTGTGAAAAGTGAAGAGCAGGCCAGATTGTAACAAGAAAACAGTATTTTAGTGGAGCTGGCACTGATGTTGCTACCATATGAATTTATTGCTGGTTGCCCAGGAAGAAAATGCTTTCCAATTTCTCATATTGTCTCAATATATCAGCTTGATCAAGAATTTCCTGTGCTGGAAAATGTCCTGCATGATGGCAAAGCAGCAGCCTTCTCTGATCATCATCCAGCAACACATCAGTTGCACAGATAATGGGTCTGGATAAAAGCTTCTGTGAGAGCAGGTCTGGGAGGACTAGTAAAGCAATAGATTGCTGTACAGACAGGTTTACAACATCCAGTAAGTCTGGCTTATGTTAGGGTTACCACAGTCCATGGACACACAACCTGCTTCATTCTTCTTAAGTACTACAAAAGGCTAGATTTTCAATGGGTTAGAAATTTACCCTACAGCAATTATGTCTCAGACTCCCTTTAGAGTCTTTCTGGGTGGGGTCTGTCACAAAAACACACACACTGCCCCCGCCCAACCCCCAAGAACTCTATCTGCAAAATAAGTAATTGTTGAGGGCTTTTTCCTGAAAGATTAATCACAATTTCCAAGAAGAGTATACTAAAAGAGCTATTTGTAAATATTCCATGAGCCAGAGAGGTACAAAACCAGAAAACAGTCTGGTAACAGCCACAGAAGTATATAGCTGTTTCCTCCTTGCCCAGTGTTACAGAGTATTAATACTGTGTTGTCCTTCAGTATGCAATACTGCAGAACCTCAACTTCAGGGTAGGAATGCTCTGCATATCAGGCGATAGCCTGATACAGCAGTATATAGAGGCACAATACCTACATGGCTAGAGAACTCCCTTTGAACTTTCAAGATTAGTATGTGCTCCTTTTTGAGCAAAGCGACTGTCGCCTCTGTGGTGATAGCTTGTCCATAGAATTGCCACACTCTTCTAAAACAGTGAGATGATGACAACATCATCAAGTGGAAAAAGAAACTTCCTGGCATGTTCCCTCCCCCTCCACACATACACCGTATTGGATCAAACACCACCACCTTTTGCAATTTTTGTCATAGCTTACTAGTGAGACCTAGATTTCTGTTACTTAAACATACTTGTACAGAACACCATTTAAGACTGCAGGAGAACACTACCTTTAGATGCACCGCCTTTGCTCTGCAGATGGTCTTTTCCATCTCCGGTTTCATGTAGTGGGAGTTACGTCCCATGTAGCCATTACCTAAAAGCACTCTCAGTGAGCTTCTAACATGCCCATCCAAGAGCCTACAGTGCATGCTTCAATCTGGGTAAAAATCCTTCCAAAAGAAACAATCTATTTATTTCCCTGGTTCTCTACATTTTCTCTGAGGAGAGCTCACAGAAATCATAGATAGATCAGACCCTCACTTAGACATAGTAGGAATCAGAAGCAACGGTAAATGAAAAACATAGCTGGGTCACAAGGCAGGCACGTCTTAAACCTCTAAGGTCCCACTTTTATAGGACAGGAAACCAGTATCACAAATTTCAAACCATATCAGGCCAATCTATAGCAAAGAAAGAATACTATTTTTCTTAAGCATATTATGACTGGAGTGCTGCACTGGAGGGCTATAAGCTCTTCAGAAGGGATAGGCAGGGAAGGAAAGGTGGTGGGGTGGCTCTGTATGTTAGGGAGTGTTTCGACTGCATAGAGCTTGACAGTGGTGATGACAAGGTGGAATGCTTATGCGTAAGGATGAGGGGAAAGGCCGGAAAGGTGGATGTCCTGTTGGGAGTCTGCTATAGACCACCCAACCAGGATGTAGAGGTAGATGAGGCATTCTATAAACGGCTGGCAGAAGTCCCACAATCGCTAGCCCTTGTTCTTGTGGGGGACTTCAACTTGCCAGACATCTGCTGGAAATACCACACAGCAGAGAGGCAGCAGTCTTGGAAGTTCCTAGAGTATGTGGGGGATAACTATCTAATGCAGCTGGTAAGCGAGCCTACCAGGGGAGGTGCCCTGCTTGACCTGCTGTTTACCAACAGAGAAGGGCTTGTGGGAAATGTCGAGGTCGGAGGCCGTCTCGGGCTTAGCGACCACGACATGATAAAGTTCTCAATTTTGGGTGATGCTAAGCGGAGGGGCAGCAAAACTATTACCATGGACTTCCAGAGGGCAGACTTTGGCCTGGTCAGGACGCTGGTTGGGAAAGTCCCTTGGGAGGCAGTCCTGAAGGGCAAAGGGGTCCAGGAAGGCTGGGCCCTCTTCAAGAAGGAAGTCTTAAGGGCGCAGGAGCGGGCTGTCCCCGTGTGTCGTAAGACCAACCGGCGGGGAAAACGACCGGCCTGGCTGAATAGGGAGCTTTTGTGGGGACTCAGGGAAAAAAGGAGAGTCTACCGGCTTTGGAAGAAGGGGCGGGCAACTCAGGAGGTGTACGGGGATCTTGTTAGGTCCTGCAGGGAGGAAATTAGAAAAGCAAAAGCCCAGCTAGAACTCAATCTGGCCAGTGCTGTAAAAGACAATAAAAAATGCTTTTATAAGTACATCAGCAATAAAAGGAGAGCCAAGGAGGATCTCCATTCTTTGCTGGATGTGGGGGGGAACATTGTCACCGAGGACAAGGAAAAGGCTGAAGTACTTAACACCTTCTTTGCCTCTGTGTTCAACAGCCAGACCGGTCATCCCCAGGGTACTCAGGCCCCTGAGCTAGAGGATAGGGATGGGGACCAGAATGGAGCCCACATAGTCCAGGAGGAAGCAGTTAATGACCTGCTACGCCACCTGGATGCTCACAAGTCTATGGGGCCGGATAGGATCCACCCGAGAGTACTGAGGGAGCTGGCAGAGGAGCTCGCCAAGCCACTTTCCATCATCTATCAACAGTCCTGGTTAACAGGGGAGGTCCCTGATGACTGGAGGCTTGCCAATGTGACGCCCATCTACAAGAAGGGCCGGAAGGAGGACCCGGGGAACTACAGGCCTGTCAGCCTGACCTCGGTGCCGGGGAAGATTATGGAGAGGTTCATATTGAGCGAACTCCACAGGCAAGTACAGGTCAACCAGGGGATCAGACCCAGCCAGCATGGGTTCACGAAAGGCAGGTCCTGCTTGACCAACCTGATCTCCTTCTATGACCTGGTGACCCGCCTGGTAGATGATGGAAAGGTTGTGGATGTCATCTACCTGGACTTTAGCAAAGCTTTTGACACCGTCTCGCATAATATCCTCCTCGGGAAGCTGGCAGCTCACGGCTTGGACAGGCATACTCTTCGCTGGGTAAAGAATTGGTTGGGTGGCCGAGCCCAGAGAGTTGTGGTAAATGGTGTTAAGTCCAGTTGGCAGCCGGTCACGAGCGGTGTTCCCCAGGGCTCTGTTTTAGGGCCAGTCTTGTTCAATATCTTTATCAATGATCTGGAGGAGGGGATCGAGTGTGCCCTCAGTAAGTTTGCAGACGACACCAAATTGGGTGGGAGTGTTGATCTGCTCGAGGGTAGGATGGCCCTGCAGAGGGACCTGGACAGGCTGGATCGATGGGCCGTGGCCAACTGTATGAGGTTCAACAAGGCGAAGTGCCGGGTCCTGCACTTCGGTCACAACAACTCCATGCAACGCTACAGGCTTGGGGAGGAGTGGCTGGAAAGCTGCCTGGCCGAAAAGGATCTGGGGGTGTTGGTAGATAGCCAGCTCAACATGAGCCAGCAGTGTGCCCAGGTGGCCAAGAAGGCCAACAGCATCCTGGCTTGTATCAGGAATAGTGTGGCCAGCAGGAGCAGGGAGGTGATTGTCCCCCTGTACTCGGCGCTGGTGAGGCCGCACCTGGAATACTGTGTCCAGTTTTGGGACCCTCAATACAAGAAAGACATTGAGGTGCTGGAGCGTGTTCAGAGAAGGGCAACAAGGCTGGTGAAGGGTCTGGAGAACAAGTCTTATGAGGAGCGGCTGAGGGAACTGGGGTTGTTTAGCCTGGAGAAGAGGAGGGTGAGGGGAGACCTTATCGCTCTCTACAACTACCTGAAAGGAGGTAGTAGTGAGGTGGGTGTTGGTCTCTTCTCCCAAGTAGCTAGCGATAGGACAAGAGGAAATGGGCTCAAGCTGCGCCAGGGGAGGTTTAGACTGGAAATTAGGAAAAAATTCTTTACGGAAAGGGTGGTCAAGCATTGGAACAGGCTGCCCAGAGAGGTGGTGGAGTCACCATCCCTGGAAGTGATCAAAAAACGGGTAGATGTGGCACTTCGGGATATGGTTTAGTCTGGTCTACCCTTGATTAGTCTAGAGTGGGCTTGGTAGTGTAGGTTAATGGTTGGACTGGATGATCTTAAAGGTCTTTTCCAACCTAGACGATTCTATGATTCTATGATTTTTTGTGGCTCTGTATATTTATTTGACCTATGCTAAGTTACATTTTTTTAAGGTGCAAAAACTATACTTGTACTTACAAATGAAATAGATTGACATTACAGGATTCCATCTGCAACCATGAGTGACAATAAGGACATTAGGCAAGCTACAGCTAATTCATGTCTTTAATGTATGTGGATAATCACTCCAACATGACTGGTCTGTGTTAGTAAAAAGCAAAACAAAGCACAACCAACCCCCCCATCAACTAAAAGCCCCTCCACTGTACTGGACTGCCTTTGATCTCAAATTGAACAGCAAACTTGTTTTGCCTCTTCTAAATGTTTTAGATTTCTGAAAAACATATTTGCCAGAAATGATTTGTAAGAAATGTTTCTTTGGAAATTGCTAACATCTGTTTAATAGTAATTCCTTAACAAAAGGCTATACAATTGAACCTCTACGCACTGGGATTCTTGTTTAGCAAAATGAAATAAAAACAAAACATTGCTTGGAAATGGACATAAAATGATAGACTTCTATACAGAAAAAGAAATGTAGCAGATTGAGAATTCACTAATTGGATATTTGCAAGAGTCAATCTGCCATACTGCCTTACTCTGTCAACACACAATTCTCTTCATGTCAGAAATGTGTAAACACTATTTTGTTGACCAAGCAGAACAGTGAAAAGGAAAAGTGGCCTAAAATAGCTCATCCACAGAAATTTAATTGGTTCCCAGGTTGTTGCTTTTGTTGTTTGTTTTTGCATATAGAAAGAAATAAAAAGGTGTGTATTTCAAATGCTTAGAACATTATTATGCAAGCCATATACATATACACGCACAAATTTAGTATTCAAGCAAGATAGTTACATAATTCACAAAATGCTCTCTTTCATACCTGCTTTGTGAAATGGATAATAGTCCACTGTTAAATAGCTGAAGGAAAGCTGCATGGCCCCTCCTGTAACACGTCTATTTGAGTCTGTAAAATAA
Organism: Pelecanus crispus; assembly: GCF_030463565.1. Lineage (NCBI taxonomy): Eukaryota > Metazoa > Chordata > Aves > Pelecaniformes > Pelecanidae > Pelecanus > Pelecanus crispus. Next base: position 54,474,010 of record NC_134643.1, read on the forward strand.
AACAATGCTCAGCTCTGCAGACATTGTGTTTAGCATGCTAGTTCTCATGTTACTGCATTCTTTTAAGAACCTAACAGCTACTTCTTCCTCCCCTTTTCTGGCTCTCCTTACAACCTCATTATCTTCCCCCAAAATTTTCATTCAGGTAGTCTTCACTGGTTTCTAAAGATCAGCTTGTAGAGCTCCATGTTCTGTAGTTGGTCACTGCTAACAAATGCATATTGTTTTCAATGCTATTAAAAAGTAAAAACAACTCTTTGAACACATATTACTACACTTTTTCTGAAACAAAACTTTTCACACTGAATATATGATTATGATCAGTCATTCCAAGTCAATATCTACTTTCGAGAATATTGTAAATATAATTTTTTTTATTTTATTTGACAATTATTGCAGTGAAAAGGTCTTCTGAGAGTCCTCTGTTCTGATTTTTTCACTGCTAAATTTAAATTTCATGGCCAAAAATAAAGGACCAATAAAGAGATCTCACTAAGAATGATAAAAATCCCAACTGCAGTAGATACACTGCATGCAAGGAAATACATCTCTAGCCAGTGAACCTTACGCTCTGCTGCTCTGCAAGTGTCTTCCCTAATTAATGAAATCATTTGCTAAAGCCTAAGTTTTTCATACTCTTTTCTTCAGCACACCTTGTATGCCTCTCTAGATTTTTCAGTCACTAGCCAGCTCCTTGGATATACACTGATACGTCATTCTCTTCTGATCACTTTTAAAAGGCATGAAAGAAGTGTCATTCGTCTTCTTTTTTTCTGATTCTAAATATGGCTATAGGCAATATCCTTTCATTTAAAAAAAAAAACAAAACCCAAAGTACAAGTATTACACACAAAATTGTAAGGCCACGAACACCTGCTCTGTTCTTTCTATGTACTGCAGAGCATACCAAATTTTCTAAATTAGTGACACAAAGAGGACTGCTCTTTTATTAGTCTGTATTTTATAAGGGTTTTACAGAAGCAGATTTTATAGGGACCCTTTCAAGCCACAGTAATGTTGCCACTGCATTCTTCATAACCCAGTTAACTTATAATATAAAAGAAAAAAAAAAGCAGTAACAATCAGACAGGACAGAATCAGTTTCCAGAAGACAGAAAAAGCACTGAAGCTACTAGCACTCTTAGCAGTTCTTGTTGCATTTATTCTAAAATAATTACATTTAATAATGAAATGTTGTCCTGATAGAGGCATCTAGTTAATTTTAAATGTGTTTACGGACACTGAAGACAATTCTGAATATTCCCCTAAAATAAAGACAGACTCTTGATTAACATTACTGTATTCCTCAAAATGTCTTCTAAAGATGATTATGGTTCACAGGCATGTTACTTTTTTTTTTAAAAAAGTTACCTTTTTCTTTAGAATGGATATCATCACATATATGTAGGTCCAAATGGGAAATTACTAAGTGATGAGAAGTTTCCTTAACATCAAAATCATTAAACAATTTTACTATGGCGTCGTTTTGATCAGGTGCTGTCGTTGTCTGGTGTGCTTTCACCTGCTGAGAGCTGGGTGCAGGGGCAGAGCTCTGAAAAAAAAATATTTAGTCATACTGATTTATGAAGTTTACCTTCCTTTCAAGCATAAGTATCCTTTTACTTACTCAAAACAGGCCTTTGAAATAAGGAAAAATCTGCACCACATGAATTCCCTTGGATCATTACTGAGATTTTAGTGTGGTGTTTTAGAATAAAGCTAAGTTGAGCTAATGGCTAGTGGTCACAAAAAGGCAATGCCAGTGCCTTCCCCATTCTCCCCTTCCTCCACACTTCTTCACATCCTTGTCACTTGCAGCACTGGTATTCTTCTAACTTTTGTTGCAAGCTGCTCAGGCAATTAAACCAGCAGAAAACTATCAATTTTTTGTTGGGCTCATTTCTGTAGTTCCCCAAACTACATCACAACAGGGTCAAACATGAGCCGGTGCCAGTACCAGGGAATTAGTGAGATGCAAGTACAGGGAATTGAAGAATCAGGACCTCCCTGCTCAGGAACAGCTAACCATTAGATTGCTGTAGCTAAACCACCAAATCACACCGTAAGTCATCAGGACCACCACAAGAACTGAACTCTCCATTACAGTACACTAGCTTTATTGTAAGGGATTCTTTAAAAATTATTTTACTGAATTAGTCTTAGTAATAAATTGTTTTATTTTTATAGGACTATCTTTTATCAGTGTATTTGTGCTGCTGCTTCACAGACAGGAAGAGGTCCCTGTCCCCCAACACTCACAAAGCCCAGTTGATCTAGTCTGCTGCATGTGCTGAAAGATGACCAAGATTTACGTAAGACTATCTTACATGCACCATCAATATCACATCTATGCCAGCAGAAATACGTTAGAAGTAGAATTATTTTTTACTATATATTCCAACAAGAGAGCTGCATGAACGAAAGCTCTTACTAAAAGTTAATCTTCCAGTACCATGAAAACAAACCAGACAAGCACTTTAAATCATTATAGTAAGCACATCTATCCACACATTAAGGTTACCTTAGTGTGTCTTAATTATTTTAATTCATAACCAGAAAATATTTGGAGAGGAAATTTACTAAACAGTTAATCAACTGTTGAGTAAATACAGAAGTCTAAATACTCTGTATATGGAAAAAGAAATACAACTTTTTTCTTTCCTGCAATTAACATCAATACACAAAATCTTGTAAAATAGAGTCTATTTTATACAATTGTGATTCATTCCCAATGTAATTTAAGATATACAGCCAAATGAAAATGAGTAACTGAACATTCTCTAAAATAAACAAACACAACTAACCACACTGTGTGACATTTTAAAACACCTGATAACGATATTGTGAGACAATCGGTTATCATACCTGTGCTGTTTCAGAAGCCAAGCTTTTTCTCTGTTCTGTTGATTTCTCTATGGCTTCACTAAGAGATTTGGCATACTGCACCATGGCTTTCAACTGGGAATCAGTCAAAACCCATAGCAAATCGTCCAGAATCAGAACCAGTTTTGATGCCACTACATTACAATCCTTTAACTGTAGAATAAAAATTTAAACAAGTCAAATGTGTCCATTAAATACTTACATTTCTTATATAAAAACCAAGAAAAAAAGTTGAATGCAAAAGCACACTTCCCAAAAAGCAAAGTTCTTCCATATAAATAACAAACGTATTTTTTTACTTTAAATGTATTCCTCTCATTAACTAAAAACTACCTAAGATATAGTATATTTATGCCTCACTTTTTATTTGTTTGGCATGCATTGGATATTAAGCTGAGGCATTTCTCTAAATGTAAGTAATGTAAATTTTGCCTGAATCTAGAGAGGTAAGACAACATGCATCATCATAAACAGGGCTCTGCAGATCAAACGATTTCATTAGTAGGACCTGTGCAAGGTCTTCATCTTCAAATTCTGCCTGCAATATTTCTTGTAAACTCTACAGTCTTACCAATTATATGTTACTAAAAATTTGGTTCAGGGAATTCTACATTCTATATGGCCTAAATTTAAAACCTTTACTATGTGCATGCATGCATTAAGAGCACAAGTTAAAAATGAATTCATAAAATTATGAAAGATTTCAAACTTTTCAAGTTTACCCTTCTTTTAAGCGTGACCCTGATTTTTGATTGGTTAGTAATCAGTCGAACTGGAGCACTCATGATTTCATGCTTAGAACTCTGGATTGCATCTGCTTCTATTCTGATCATCTGCCAGTTGATTTCTTTAAAAGTCAAAACCTTTAAAAGAGAGAGAAAAAGAGAAAGACACCTTCATGCAATATGACAGCTCACTTGTGCCTAAGCATGTGCGCATGTGTATGTATGTATCTGTACATATATACATACATACACACACACACTCTCACATGTATCCTTCATGCAGAGCCATATGAACAGAACAAATACAAGTCACTTGTTATTCCACTTACAGGTGTCAGTAAGTAAACCCCTGATCCTTCTCTCTACCTCCAGAATGTCACAGAAATGTTAAGCTAGTTCCAGGCAGGCAGAGGTAATAAGCAGCATTTAAAATGTTCAGAAGAAAATAAAAGGTCACAATTATTGCATACTAGGCTACTTTTGGCAGAGGAAAAAAAGTTTGTGTAGTTTAGTTTCAAAATGCTAAATCCTAGTATATAGGAAGAGAGGGGGGAGGGAAGCAATGGGATGGGAGAGGTTTGTTGAGTGTTTTATTTCAATTAAAATAGAAAGTTGAACATTGAGCACATTGTATGCCATATAGACCCCACAAGCTTTGAATCCATTACATGGATTTCTAGAAGACACAGCAAGTGAATGTTAGAATAATGATACAAGAGCAGCAAGTACAGCTGGACACTGAAAATCAGCCATGGGGAAAGTGGAAAAGGGAAGAGTTTTTCTGGTATGTGCCTTATTTTCTAGCTGTCATTCTCCTCTCATCAATTTGAAAACTGTACAGTCTACATCCTGCAAATATAAGCAGAGACTTAAGTAAAACATACCCAATGGGTTTGGGAAGGAGGCACACACAATGAAGTGAGCAAGATGGAAAGGCACAGTGCAAAGTAGCCTGAAAAATATGATTTGCAAAAAAGCAGAGTACCTACCCTCCTCATCCAGGAGATGGAGTGTGAATGGAAGCTTCTAAAAAAATTCTAAGGAGATTCCTTACTGTATTAAGAGTGTAGCTACAGCACAAAGCTAAAAGCTTACTCCCTTAAAAAGTAGTTTAGCACAACTGTCTTTATAGTACAGCGTCAGTTTTGTTTCTTCACTTTTTCACACAATTTACTGCTAACAAATCATTCACTACAGTTTCTAGAAATTTGTGTTTCCAGAATTCATTGCACTAGAAGGAACTGTCCCCAGGAAAGCTCTGTTGTGTACAGGGCAACTATTCAAAATCACATTCTTCCTAAAAAGCCCATGATCAAAAAATATGGCAATGCAAAATTCCATCTAGTCAAACTTTTTAATTCTTCCTCTTTAGACTTCATTAACACATGAGCATTAGTATACAGACAAGGTGCAGGAAAGACAAAGTGTCAGAAAAATAATTTTCAACTTACTATTCTTGCGGTACTTTTAACTACCATTCCCTTGGGGTTTCTTTCCCTACATAAAAAGCAACTACCAGACTCCTTAACTCTGAGTAAACTCTGTTCCAGAATAATTGTCTCTGAATGGGCAAACACCAGGCAAAATTTGAAACACCTATTTATCCAAGGCCAGATGCATGCTAAAATAAGTCTTTCTCAATACAACATACAATATTTCGAATCAACCTTGCACTCAGTATACATTTTACTTTGGTTACATGGGAGAAAGCAAAAGAATGGCGTACACCAACCTAGGACTTCCATGTTAAGTTCTCCCAGAGAGTAGAAAAGAGTGGACTTTACTGCTATTACTTTTTTGTATACATATGATTTAGTTATTCCAATAAAAAATATTTAATTCTTGCATAGGAACTTTCAATAAAGTTAGTTAAAACTGCTTGAAGAAAAAAAAAACCCTCATTAGACAAACCCTCACAAGCAAATAAATAACTAGTTAAAGCTTTAAAAATTAATGAACATAATAAAAAAATAGCACAATGCCTTATCCTTCCACATTTAATATATTATTCTTTTTTCTTTTAGTACTCTTCAAGTCTGATCTAGTTTGCATTTTAAAATGGTCACAAGCTTGGAGAATGTAGGAGGGGAACAGTACATATGCTTGCCCTGGTCTTCGCTCTTTCCTAAGCATCCACTTTGGCCACTGCTAGACAGTTGACATTTGATCTGACTCACATCCACCATTTTTACATCCTTGTGTTCCTAGAGGACAGCTGAAATTACTGAGCACAGAATGCCTCCATTCCCAGTAACGGCCTGTTTCCTAGACTGTATAAGGTTGCAATTCAACTTCTTCCTCCTTTACCACAAAAAACAAGGAAAAAAAAGTTAGCAAAAGGTAGTATTTACCTCTCCACGTTGAGCTTCTTGTATTCTGGTAAATCTGAGGTCAGCATGTTCCCAGTTTGCATTTACACTATATATTCTCAGCTGGGAAAGTTCAAATGAAGCATTAAAGGCTTTTGCGCCAATCCTTATTATAATGGAGTTCACAGAAACTGAAATGCCTTCTACCACTTTTTCAGCAAAGCCATATTCACTAAAAAGTGAAATGCCAACATATTAAATACACAACTAATGAAAGGGCACAAAATTAAACTCATTAAACAGCTGAAATACAACATAAAAGAAACCATACAATAAGTTCTTAATGTATTCTCCAGTTATGAATTTTTGTTAAATATACTTCATCTAGTTTACAGTAATTTCCACCCTATGATCCTAATCCCAAATAGTCATTAGAGAACATGTTTTGGACCAAGATCAACCTCCATGAAGCATAACAATTAATGCAACTTTTTCCATCATGAATATTTTCTAGATATATATAAATGTATAAAAAATAAAATACATAAGTCTACAGCATTACGTAGAAATCTTACTCTTCTTTATGTATACATAAGGAGTAATTCATGTCAAATGAATTATTTGACAATTCCATCTGGTTAGTATTTATGTCTATAAGCTAAGTTATTCTGCCCATTAAAACTAATATATTTCATATATGCAAAACAGTATAAAGTATTTGCTTTGTTTCATTCTATTAAAGAAAGGCATCCTAAATGGTGGTTACATTTCTACACTAAATCAACATGCATTCCAGTATTAAAAAAGATAAAGCAGCTGCAATTAATTTTTATTAAAAGTCATGCGTTATGAATATTTTAGATTAGTGAATGGAAAATTGTATTTTAAATATTCTTTTAACATCTAGAATTTTTTTGCCTTTGGGATATTTTTCCTGCTTGTTTTAAAACCAGTTTATGTGGTTTGTCATTCCTTTTCCTTTTTATAACTTTCATCCTACATAGAATCTCTATGGCAATGATTTTCAAGCTGTACCCTAGGAGACATAGAGGCCCATGGACGACCATTACATATTACACAGAAGTTAAAATAAGAAAAGCAACTACATCATCAAATTCGTTTCTCTGCATATGGGTCCCTATGCCCACTGAAAAATGTTTTGGGTCCATAAAAAGGAAATGAGTTGGGCGGGGGATAGAAATCACTGATGTAATGCTATATTGTCCCACTAACTTACTTAACTTTTGGGCTACATAGTGTGCATGAAATCTTTCAGTAAGATTTGGCTGATAAAATAGAGGAAATAGAACTTTAAAACACACCACACTAACAAATCGCCCTTAATGCTGTTTTTTAGGCCAAACAAAAGAACAATAAAAATTCTAAAAAACCCACCCCAACATTATATATATTTTCCAAATAGGTTGAAGGCAAAGTATCTTTAATTTTCAAAAAAATTAACATCAATTAAACTTGCTAAATTTGTGATGCAGTAGTTGCACCCATATGAAACATGCCTAGGAAGCTCCATACATAGTTCAGACGTTCTTTCCAGGCTTGGGTCTGGATAGTTCCGTTATCACTATATGTATGTAAGTCCACCCACAAGTAATAAAATAAAATTTTGGAGAGATGGAAATGGCAAGCTGCAACCCTATATACTTCTGGAAATATGCAGGGGATCTAACTGTTTCATAGTAATTCAAAATGAGTCATTTAGACTTTTTTGGATCAATTACATGTAAGTATTATCACTGACCTCTGTCCAGATGCAGTTGCTATAGGAGAGGGTCCATTAGGGGCACGTGGCTCTTCACATGTGCTCATTTCCATTACAACTTTATCCAAGGACTTGAAAAACAAAACAAAACAAAACATTGGAGACCTGAGAGGTAACAAAGTAAACAGATGACATACTAAGAACAAAAAAACATCCAACCAACCAAAAAAACCAAAAAAACCCCCACCAATCAAAATCACTTGGGAACTTTTTCTGAAATGTACACAAAACAGTTCTTACCATGTCAATTTTCCCAAAAACTTTTGTACTGTACCAGAATTATCTTTTTTTTTAATTTGTTCATAAACTCTCTGCTTTGGATTTATTTATACTTCACTATATTTTGATGCTTAAAGGGAAGCGTTAGGTGTTTAACAGTAAATATGGACATTTTTAAATTATCTTCTCAGCTGTCTCAATGAATAACTTGCCTTGCAAAACAACAACAGAGGAAAAAACAACAAAAAAACCCTAATCCCTTAGTTTGAGGATGGTGGGGGGCACAGGGAAGCCAAGATTTCTCCTGGTTATCCTACCATTTTTAGATGTTTGACCACTCTTTCAAGGTTTCTTAAATTAAGACCTTGGGAATAATTTACTTCACTACATGACTAGCACAAAGAACAGTAGGACAGTGATTTAAAGACTTTGTGCAATATAAATAGGAGTTAACAAAGAACACCTGGATGTAGATATCCATGTATTCTTTTCTGACTGGCAACTACTGTACTTTGATAGAGGAAAACTTGCTGCATAGCATTCCTGGGTCCCCAAAGCACTCCTCAAAATTATACTGTTTATCATACAGAAACAGAAATGGATTATGAGCAAAGATAACTTAGTATTTGCCATTATGTTAACAGATGGATTTTCACAAAGAGCAGCTCAGCTCAATAAAAGTACTTCTGGTCAGACAAGTGGCTTCTAGTTATGCAAAGCTATGCAAACAGCTAGCTTCAAGCTATGCAAACAGAGGATGCTATTCCAATTTAATCTAACTCTCAGTAGCAAAAATATCCCCACCAAAATAGTGAAAGTTCAGTGATGTAATAAAGGGCTGGACATTTAGGCCATTGAATTCACCTTGCTTTAGAAGTCAAAAAGGCTGTTGTACAGTCTACCATTGAAGAGTGAACTTTTGTTATCAATTTGATGTACTTGTTCAACAAAAGCTTTATGTAAAAAAGGTGACCTTGAAAGTTATCTTAGCCCTAAATATTGCTAATGTAAGTTCAACAGGAGCAAAGCAAACAATCAGGCCTTGCTACTGTAGGTCAAAGTATGTAATCATTAAGAATAGCACAGCTTAAACTGATTTCCTAATTTGGTAGTTGCATCTTACAGTCAAGAGGTTGAATCATCCCACCTCAGCATTACCACACTTTAAGCTCTGTGTGTCAGGAAGAAGCAGTCCAGACATTAGTACATTACAACTGGGTCACTGGCAAATGCATCAATTATTTAAAACAACATGTCTTTCCCAAGTCTGATTCAGAACTAAGGAATTACAAGCACATTCAGAATTCAATGCAAGACTAGGAAGCACAACAGTTAAAGGAATATTCATTTCTAAGTAAACACAATTAAGAATGTTTAGCCATCATCAAGCAAATCACTTCCAGTGCTACCAGATTTCTTAGTATACTTAAAAATAAAGAACAGAATTAAAGAAATGCAAGAATTAGCATTACTTCTAATTGTTGTTGAGTCCTATTTACACATTTTACATCTTATTTATATCCAGGCTGAACCCTAGGCTGTTACAGAAACCCTGTAAATGTTATGTGTATCAAACCTGCTGTAACTGAGATCACTGAGTAGAGAACATATGTAGAATGGAAAAGTCCTTAGAAAAGATAGCTCCAAGAGACAGGCAGGAACTTGTAAAAGGGTTAGTTGGACAAAGAACTACCCTTCAGGTGAACCCAAATTAAGATGTAATGACTGAAGAACTCGACAGAAATTAGCTAACAGTCAAGCATTGTAGTGATGATGCCCAAAGCCATAGATTAAGAAAACAAACCTACCAACAAAAACACTAAAGCATTTTGTCCTGATCTGCCGCTACCCAGAGGACTCTTAGTAAAGGCCCATTAATGTTTCAGTTATTTCTACAGTCAAGTCAAGAGAACTATATAAATATTTGACATAAATTCTGCTACACAGAGTATATTTAGTTGATATCAGAACTCACCAAAGAGATGGGATGTGTTTTCAATTTTGTCCATGGTATCTGCAAGACAAAACACAATTCTAAAGCAAAGTAAATATTAAAAATACAGTAAAAGAAAGCTTTTTTTTTTTAGAATGTGTTTTATGTATACAAATTATATTTGTAACTCCTGAACTCAGAATAATATTACTTTCAAAATATCAAGTTTATCTGTATAGTAAATTTATGCACACACATAAATTTATTTTAGGTGTTAAAAACAGAACTTCAAAATCTTACTCATCACTGAGCAGAAAACAGAGGAACAAAATAGAATCTGTCTCTTTAATACTGAGTTGTCAAGCATCAGAAAAAGCAACACTGCCTTCCACATTCTTTCCTTTAAAAGGAAAGAAAATCCACATTTGCTCTGTTGGCCTACAAGTAATTGGATGCCTGCAACAAAGCATCAAGTTCACTGCATTCAGAAAAATCAGGACAATCTCCCATTGGAGGCAGGGGGAGGGAAAAAAAAACAAAAGACTGAAGAGGTGCCAAAGTCTGACCAGATCGTAACTTCTGTCAAAAACAAGCCATAGCTTCATTTCTTACTCTCATATTGGTACAACCTAGGAGAGATGATACACATTGCTTCAATTCTTAGCAGACACAAGGACCAAAAAAGCAATGTCTACCAGATTTAGAGTGTTTCCGCATTTCCCACAGAGACCAGAATCCCTCAGAAAGATATTTTTGGAAATAAGAAAGAAACAAGAGGGAAAGCAATAGAAAGAGAGGGATAAAGAGAAAAAATAACACATAAAAAAGACAATAATAAATAATTACAGCAGACTAATTACCATGGGCAAATACAAGCTTTTACCTCTACCCCTATTTCAGAACATACAGGAATAAATTCTACTCAGAAAGAAAAAAAAAAATTAAAACCACACTGCTTTTTTTCCATCATTTCCATATCTATTTCATGTCATTGCATGAGAAACAAAGATTAGTAAGAAATTATTGCTGATAACATCTTTGTTTTTCTCTAAAATTTTATCAAGTACTCATCACAATTTTCTATTAATACAAAGTTGCTTGAAAGTTTCAAGAGACAGAAGGAAAAAAAGAAAGCTTTGGCTAACTGCCATTCCGGCACAATAAAATACTCACCCTAATGGATGCTTTATTGCAAAAGACCTTGTTTATAGCAAGCCATGTTGGAAGATCCAGCATGTTCTGAAGCACCTCTTGATCCAGCTCTAAATTGGTCAGCTGACCTTCCCCCTTTAACGTGCTCAGGTTGATCTTGTCAGGCGACAGATTTTTGGTGAACCTAAAACCAAACATGCACCTTAAGTAAATGCATATAAAGCAATCAGAGCTGTCCCACATATAGCTGACAATTTAACTTAAAGCAATGGTCTGGGGGTGAGGAAATCATCTTATGTTCTTAGGTACAATTTCACCCTGAAAAGAAATGGTACCATAGAATTGCTTTGTCCTTCTAAATTTTTGCATCTCATTATCTCCATTTAAAAATACATAAACAAAATTAAGTACATTATGAGGTATCTTCTAATTTGTCCATCACCCAGGATAACAAATCCTTGATTAAAAGTATTTAACTATTTCTTCAAACTATATAAGGTAGAAGTGAATCTATTTCACTCTTCTTTAGTTTTTCAAAAGGAAAAAAAAAAATCCAAAACCTCTACAACTTACTGTCATTCTTAGAGCAAGCAGGAGTGGCTTAGAATTCACTCAGGAGGAGTAACAAAAAGCTACTCCTTACAAATAATACCGTCCTACATATATTTACAGTTAAAATCTTGAAAAGTTTTATTTACAATGTTCATTACGGTTAATCATAGAATTTTATAACATAAATTAGAAATATACATACACACATATTTACACACCAATAGCAACGTGGTGCGTATAAAATATCGGATGAAAACTTGAAAGGTCAATGTGATATACAAGGGCTAAAAAATGTAACTATTTAAAAGAATACATACGCAATAAATTTCATTATACTTCAAAGGTGCTATGATTTGCTGATACAATAGAACAATCTATGTGACTATCAAATGGTTCACATCCTTGTGAGATACCATGACAAAAATCATGGGTGCTCTACCCTCAGATCAACAGCTGTAGCATTATATCTACCACAAGCTGAAGAATAGGCCACACTTGCATTCTGCCATGGAAAATTGTTTCTGCTCATGAAATGGGTCTGATTTTACAGGATTAGGTAGTAGAAAATACTACTGTTTGCATTACGCTTTGTGACTTTTCCCACTGAAATCTCCCCGTGCTGATATTCTTCAGGCAGAGAGCAAAGGGGTTTCTCTGTCCACAACGATGGAACGTCGCCCTGAAGCAATGCCCCAAGAGGTGCAACTCCGACATTTCCTTCCCATTCAAGAGACCAATTTCTAACCAAACTACGAGGTCCTTATTAAGTTGGATACTCAGGGGGAGATGGTGGAAGAAGGTGAAGAAGGCTGGCAAGCTTTTCCTCTTAAGAGTTTCCAAGTGTGGCTGGAAACATGGCAGGCATTTCCTCAGTCCAATTGCTTTACTGCATTCTTGTGATTGTAAGCTTTGGAAATGCATTTACCTAGCCTGACAAACTGCAAACATCCATTTTACCACTCCTATGAAACATTCAGACAGACATCACAAACTTAGAAGTTTCATCACCTATCAGTTTAATCAAGAAGAGGAACTCTCAAAGATCAAGACAACTGGGGGTGGGGGGTGCACAGGGAACAAAGCTTGTTCAGAATTAAAAGTTCAGTTAAATTTTTAATTTTTTTTTTTTACTATACTGTCCTGGTTTCAGCTGGGATAGAGTTAGGTTGTTTCCTAGTAGCAGGCATAGTGCTGTGGTTTGGATTTAGGATGAGAATATGCTGATAACACACTGATGTTTTAGTTGTTGCTAAGTAGTGCTTATGCTAGTCAAGGACTTTTCAGTTTCCCATGCTCTGCCAGGTGCACAAGAAGCTGGGAGGGGGCACAGCCAGGACAGCTGACCCAAACTGGCCAAAGGGCTATCCTATACCATATGACATCATGCTCAGTATAGAAACTGGGGGGAGTTGGCCAGGGAGCAGCAATCACTGCTCAGGGACCGCCTGGGCATCGGTCAGCGGGTGGTGAGCAATTGCACTGCGCTTCACTTGTTTTGTATATTGTTTTATCATTATTATTTTTACTTTCTCTTCCTCTGCTGTCCTATGAAACTGTCTTTATCTCAACCTGCAGGTTTTACTTTTTTTCTCTACTCCCCCCCATCCCATTGCGGGGCGGGGAGAGGGGGGAACAAGCAGCTGTGTGGTGCTCAGTTGCCAACTGGGATTAAACCACAACATAATACCAAGTCTGAAATTATTCAGGATGTATTGTCAAATAATACTAGACACATTTCTTATGACAGAAGTGTTGCAGCTGTTTCTGTATTGCTTATAAGGCATAAAGTATCCAGAAGGAATTTCTAGATGCTCCATTTAGAAACATTATGAGGGAACTAGAGGACTTAAAATTAATTAATTTTCTGGTTTCCCTTCTTTGTTCCTTTTAACAAGAAAGGGTAATGAGAAGAACTCAATAACCTGCCTCAGTAAAACATCCCCATCAGTAATTGCAAAATATAAAGCCTCCTGTCTCAGAAAACATATTGACAAGTCTCAGCTGACTCGGCTAATTCAAATTCCTAGAAGAAAAAAAGCAGCTATTGAATGTTTTCAGTCACATCACAGTATCTCTCACTCTTGACTCTCTAGATAAGGGTCAACCTAAGAATCACAAATTGGTGTTATTTTAAAGTCACATTTGTACAGCGAATGCCAAAACAATCTGCCATTACACACACACACTCACAGAGCCTCCTGAGACTCATGTTCTGTGGAAGAAGTCCCTCTCAGGGTTCCCCTATGCCACACCAGAAATGTTGCTCAACTTGGAGACAGATCTAACCACCATCTTGATCTCAATTGCAGACACATCACAATGAAACCCAGAGGACCTACAGGAACAGGTTTTTAAAATTCACAGCGAGAAAGACACTAAAATACCATTAAGGAGGAGAATGGAGACAGCAAAGCCAATCTTGAGTTACTTCGAACATCCTTCAAAGAGGCAAAATAGGAGCTAGTCCCTCCCAACAAGGAGGAGGACAAGGAAAGCAATCTCAACAAGGAGCATCAATTTCCCCCCCATTTCTACATATCTTTTTTTTAATTCTTCTGAGAGTGTTGCTTTGAATTTGTTACCTCTCCTGCAGTCAGCAAAAGGAAAAATGCTCTGAGTGCTGCTTCATTTAGCACAGACCTACGTAAGAGGACCTCCACCTGTAAGACTACACCCTTCATTTCAAGAGTCACAGAAAGAAATTTAACAGGTGAGTTATGAGAAGGTATTTCAGGTGTAGGCACCTCTAGCAGCGCATCTCTTCATTCCACTTCCACAGCTGGAATGTGACTGATGAGTGGATGCAGAGGAGACTGTGGTATTTCCCCAAACCCCACAGTAACTTCATAAGATACAAGCACCACATCTGCTTTGTCTAGAGCAAGTTTTCCGCTGAGGATGCCAACATTTCACGTTTCTGTGCCAGTTCCCTGCTCCTTCTAAACTCAGTTGTTCCACAGAATATGCTTTTATTTGTCTGTTGGATATTTTCAGCACTTTAGAACCATTTCATACTACTCAATATAACAGGAAAACCTTTTAGTTTCATACAGTGGCCTCTAACTTAAAAAATAAAAAATTACAAGTTGGCCTATTTGGTCAGCTAGCCCTGCAGAACACAATGTGATCATACCCATTAGTTAGAATTCACAAGAATTCAGATCTTCATGCATGAAATTAAAAGAAGAGCCAAACAACAAGAACAGCAGCATTTTGAATTAAAAATTTAAAAAAGCCTTAGGGCAACCACAACTCTCCAAATGGTACTGTTCTAGGATCCTGTGGTACATCAAACCAGGACATGCCCTACTGAGCCAGAGTGCTTTGACTTTTCTTTCTGGGGTGCTTTGCACTCAGTCAACAGACACTCAGGGAGAAGATGTACCACAGACACACTGATGTGTGCCTAGTCCAAGTTCTAGTGAACCTGCCATGAGTTGGTATAATCATCACTGACAAAATTGTTACCCAGATAACATCTGCAATTTAATATTCTAATACTATTAACTTTTAATTCTATTATTAAATTAAAAGTTAATATTATTCCAAATATTCTGGTGTTGGAAACATTTTCTAATATTTATTGCCAGGCAAAATCTAAGAAGGAGGCAGCATGGCTTTGGAGGTTGGCAAGTTATCTCTATATCTAAAGAACTACTGTGTCCTCTTAGTCAGTTCTGTAACCTGGAACGCTTAATTGCTTGAACTTTGAGAACTTATTAGGCTATTATATTTGTATTACACTTTTTATGTAAAGCAGAGGGGTACTTCACATAACGTTAGGGCAGAATCATCTAATTCTGAATATGTAGTAATTGGAAATCTTTGATCGTGCCATGATGTTTCACGATCAGAAGTCTTTGGGGAAAACCATTTAAAAATTCTCTGTGAGCTTTTCTTATAACTACTCAGAACTAACAATGTCACCAACTTCATGACATGCATGCATTCTTCTCTCTGACTTGGCACAAGCAAACAGCTCCCCCCCAGCTGGCCATTTGTTTTTCATCCCAGTGTTCATTCCTTAGAACGAGTTAATTAGTCCTTTAAAAAATGGGTCAAACTGGGAGCAGAGGCCTCGACAACAGGGCTGTTTCCCTGCACAACATCCCCTGAACTCCTGACTGATGGTTCTTTTCTAGGAAACAGACCAAGTGTTAATACCCACTACTCAGTACAAGAAGTGAATAAAGCAGAACAGAAAAAAGTAAAAGCAAAGGGCAAGAGGAACAGAAGTAAAGGACATGGTTAAGTTCACCAAAGATTTCTGTTACACTGTTTTGCTGTAGCAGCAAGACATCACTGTTATTGAGGTAAATACACACTTGGTTTGCTAAAACCACAAGATATTCTTAGCAAAACGGTTTTCATGGATTTAGTTTCAATGTCACAAACCACCCTTCCTTTCTCAAAAATACAATCTGAGGTTTGAATTACTATATCTGATAGCATGAATTTCAATTAAGTTTTAATATTCAATTCTATAAGGTAGATTAGTGCTATAAAATATTTTACACTTTAAATGCAAGAATACAGAAATATGAAGTTATCAATATCCCAAGCAGCCTGACACAGCTCCCTCGGGTACATATATACACACACACGCACTAAATATTACTATGCAGTTAGACAGATGGTTCAACTTTAATTTACAGAATACAGACTAAGAGTTTAGTGAAAAGCGTAGAAGACTGCACAGTAACAGCACAGTAGTAAGAATCATACGTAGAGTAATAAGTTACAATCATTGTTATTTTGCCAGGATCACAACAGTTCTTTTAGTTCTTTTCTGTCTAAAACAACTAAAAATCAACTCAGAAGATGCATTATTTTTTTCCTTGTCCGAAATATTTATTTTCTGAAGTTTTGTTTGTGACAATGCAGGCTTAGACCTCTGAATGGAGCACTCCACCATGCTTGCAGAGAAGACGGCCAAGAAGTGAAACTAGAAACAAAAAACAACCAAAAGCCAGTAGAGAAGACAGGGCAAAACACTTCTCTGAAAACACAAGCTTATGTATAACGAAGGCCACAGACCACATGAAGCTTAGAGCAGCACTCCACAAAAGTCTGGAGAGAATACCAGATGCCTTGTCCAGTTCATCAACAGAAACTCCAACTTCTGGATTTAATAGAGGAATAACAGAAGTCTGGATCACATTCAGACATGGGATTCTCAGCTGTTTTGCACATCTACTGAATATACAATCTCTTCCACCTGGCTCTACCATATGCCTCCCCTGCTTTTTAAATAAAATTCCTTCAGCGATTTGATCCTACATGTATGCTCTAATTATGAAAGACTATTAAGTCATAATATGTGCCACGTTTTGCTTATCTCCTTGTTACAAACTAGAATGCCTTAAAAACATGTATGGTTCAAAACAACCGGCTTTGAAAAAGGGAAGCATGGCCTACGAAGCACTGGCAACTGTATCAATAATAAAACAGCAGAAATGGAACAGAAAGATAACTTTTTTTTTTCCTGTTTCACCTGGCTGAACCATGTTAATATATCACTAAAGAATTCTATATGATTTCTGAAGCAAGAAAAACAGTCTTTTTTCAATTGAGTTTCTGAGGAAGATACTGGCTTCCCATGACTCTAGGTAACAGAGAGAAGGAGGTCTACTATCATTCTACTTGCTGTACCACTTCAAATTTTAAGACTTCCTGTTTAAATAGAAGAGGAACAGAACTGTTTTTCAAATCAGCCACAGAAACAAAGCATCAGGATCACCACAGTGTGTAGTGTTATGAGTGAGTTCCTCTCACCCGGTGTAACACCACAAATTGAAACTGATTTTCAATAACTGGTTTGATCTGGGGGGGGGATTGAAATCCCTCCCACCTTTAAATAAGGAAGAAAAAAAAAGGTCACAGCAAATAGCGTGCTGCAGGCAACATAATAATTTCTTTTCTTGTGTTTACTTTCCTGTAGCCAGAAGAAATATCAGTGTGTCAGGAACAAAATATCAGCTGCAAATGCTGAGTTCGGGAGCATTGCTACACTTTTTCCTGTGGCAGCACATCATTAGTTAAGTCCAAAGTACCAAGATGCTTAGATCTATTTATATGGCAGCAAGTCCTAGATGGCAGCAAGTCCTAGATGAGAAAAAGACAGACTCCCTAGACTAAAAAACAGCTCTACATACCAGTAACATTAAGCACAATGACATTCAGAAGAGTTCTTAGCAGCCTTCCTTTCTTGATCCAGGTATGACAGGGAGAGAAAAGAAAAGGTGAGACACACTAGTTCATACAGGATTAAAGATTTGGCTGCTGTTATCTGAATGGCAGACAGACTAAAGACAGACTTTACAGATGCAACAAGTGATAAAGCTGTACTGAAACAGTAAGGCACTAATGAAAATTTTGCATGGATGTGATAGACCAGGGAAAAGCATCAAATACAAAACCCAAACTTTTGTAAAAGGTGTCTATTTTAATCCTTCAGATCTATGCAACAAGGTTAGAATCAAGCAACTGACATTTTCTCTTGGTACTTTAAAAAACTTCAACCAACAGGCATCAGAAAAGCTGCTACAAAAATTAACTATACAGTAAAGGGTTAAGGTTAGTAGAAATTGGTCAGAAGACTGCAAAAGCAACAATAATATGTCCAAAGGATACGCAGAAATCCAAAGGCACTGAATATATTTAGCAATGCCCTAGAAAAAGTTGGTGATCTGTGAAGTAACAGAAACCTCCGAGTGAATCCTGGCTGTCCTACAGATGTTCTAATTTTAATGCAGTGTATTCAAAGTAGTATTTCACCCAGCAAGAAACCATTAACTATGGTTTATGTAAGATTTGGAGTAAATGACTTTTAGCTCCACAGGCTGAGTTAAAATGTGTAAAAGTCGACAGGTAACACTGAAGTCACATTCATCAAGTCCACAGAAAACTGACCACCTGAGGAACCCAAGACAATAGCAAATGGCTTTGCAACAACAGATGACTCATTGATGATGCAAGGTACTGAACACCTAAAGATATAATTCATGGAAACTACTGGTTTTTAAGTGAAAGATACATTTTCAGGAAATAAAGCTGGAAAATAAGAGACAATTGATGAAAAACTGCCTGGGATACATAAAGGTTTAAGTATTTCTATGTATAAAAAATGAATGGTAAGTAGTACTAAATATCACCTCAAAATATGATGCCATGCCCTCATCTTGGACACTATATCCATTTCTGAAAATATTACAACTAATTTAGAAACAGAGAGGATAAACAAAAACATTAATGACAAAGTAACGAACACTGCACAAAAAGTTAATTGGATGCTTGTTTATCTTAACATAAGAACAAAAACACACACAAAACTAAAAGAGAACACAGTTAAAGCCAGTAAAAGGAAACACTCATTGCAGAATATTTTAACACCCATGAAAACATCAGGATAGAATACAGTATCCAAATCAAAAGCTTAAAAGAATTAAAAAAATAAAATTAAGGCACTTGTGGTAGGGTTTGTAGGGAGAGGTTATGCATACAACACAGTAGGATTAACCAGATGCACTCTGACACATAAACACTTAAGATCTTTACTTAAGAATATTCACAGTACATTAGGTTGAAAACAAAAACTTTGTGATGATAAATTTTAGTATTTCTGGACAAAAAACCTCCCACATGCAATGGCACTCTCACAGCCTGCACCAGGAAGAGAGCATTGCCATAGCACTGTAAAATCTCACCACCACTGTCAACAGTCAGTGGATAACCAGTAGGCAAGTCCATAGGGGACATAACTTTGGTGGTCTGAGGCTATCCTCCAGCCTTTATCCAGAAGTCATCTGTATCAGCAATGCTGTGTCCCGCATGGATGCCCAAATACTAGGCAGTTTCCTCCCAAGAAGGCCCTATCAGTAGATGGACTGCAAGGGCTACCATTCCCTCATTCTGCAAGCTATAGGGAATCACAGGGGACACCTAAATAGCCATACCAACTGCAGCAGCTACACCTGTCACCAGACTTTTCAAGTACATCCCTCACTACCTATACCTGACTCGCACCTTCTTACACCCTCCAACATCAATTTGTACAGGAGAAGGGTATCACCCCTTTAACCATGGGTAGTGTCGCCACCTCACACGAATGCCTGCATGCTCTATTTAATCACACCTTGAACTTCTGTAGAATTGTCAGGTGTGTATTTGGTGGCTGATGGAGAACCCTGCATGGCCTGCTGGATGTGCAGCGCGGAGAGGATCTGCATGAGCTGCTGCACAGCATCTTGCCAAGGTGCTTGCAGGCCAACCCTCTGGAGCAGGACAGGGCATTCCCCCTGGACCTACTGCTCTCAGCTGGCCACGAGTTATAGCACACTAGACAAGTCCAAAACACTACCTACAACCCTACAGCTTCAGGTGGGACATTTCAGGCTACTATACAGGACCTGAACCACCTAAAACTCATCAGGCCTTCTGGCTTATAGTCTAAAGACAGATCTTCCTTTCCAGGCAAATTGCTAATTAGGACCCTGACTAAACAAGCAGCCCATACTTGTGTAACGCGTCTGGTGCAGCGTCACACCATCCCTCTTATCTCTCCCATCCTAGGAGGTGGCACGCCAAGTAATATATCTGCTTTGCTGATGCTTTCCAGATTAATTGCTTCCATTTCATCATGACACAGAAGGACTCCAGCATGGACTCCTACTCCAGCTGACTTCCCAAAGACAGCTTAGCAAGAATCAGAGACAGAGGCAACAAAGGGAACCTTGTGGTTGGTGTCTACTACAGGCCGCCTGATCAAGGAGAGCCTACTGACGAAGTCTTCTTCCTCCAGCTCCAGGAGGCTTTGCGCTTGCAGACTCTCATCCTGCTGGGGGACTTCAGCCACCCCGACATTTGCTGGAAAAGCAACATGGTGAGCTGTAGGCCATCCAGGAGATTCCTGGAACGCATAGACAACAACTTCCTAAGCCAGGTAATAGACACCCCTACCTGAGGGGATGCAATACTGGACCACCAATGCAAGTGAGCTCATCAGTGATGTCAAGACTGGAGGCAGCCTGGGCTGCAGTGATCATGTGTTGGTGGAGTTCACGCTCCTGACGGACATGGGAAAAGTCAGGAGTACAGTCAGGACCCTAAATTTTAGGAAAGCAAACTTCCAGCTCTTCAAGGAGTTAGTCAGAAGGACCCCCTGGGAGACAGTCCTCAGGGAAAGGGGAACAGAACAGAGTTGGCAGATCTTTAAGGATGCCTTCCATAGAGCACAAGAGCTCTCAGTCCCCAAGTGTAAAAAATCAATCAAGGAAGGGAGGAGACCAGCATGGCTGAGTCGAGACCTGCTGGGCAAACTAAAGAGTAAGAGGGAAGTGCACAGGCAGTGGAAGCAGGGACAGGTGTCCTGGGGGGAATACAGGGAAACGGCCCTGTTGTGTAGGGAGGAGGTCAGGAAGGCCAAGGCACAGCTGGAACTGAATTTGGCAAGGGATGTAAAGAATAACAAGAAGGGATTCTACAGGCATATCAACCAGAAAAGGAAGGTTAAAGAAAGCGTACCCACCCCCCCCCGATGAACAAGAATGGTAACCTTGTATCAACAGACGAGGAGAAGGCTGAGGTACTCAACAACTGCTTTGCCTCGGTCTTCACCAGCAACCTCTCTCCTCACCCCTCCCAAGTAGATGGACCACAAGATGGGCACCAGGGGGGTAAAGCCCCTCCCACTGTAAGGGAAGATCAGGTTTGAGACCACCTGAGGAACCTCAATGTACACAAGTCTATGGGACCTGATGAGATGCACCCCAGAGTCCTGAGGGAATTGGCTGATGTAGTTGCCAAGCCACTCTCCACGATATTTGAAAAGTCATGGCAGTCAGGTGAAGCCCCTGCTGACTGGAAAAAGGGGAATGTTGTGTCCCTTTTTAAAAAGGGAAGAAAGGAGGACCCTGGGAACTACCGACCTGTCAGCCTCACCTCTGTGCCTGGGAAGATCATGGAACAGATCCTCCTAGAAGATATGCTCAAGCACATGGAGGACAGGGAGGTGATTCGAGACAGCCAGCAGGGCTTCACCAAGGGCAAGTCCTGCCTGACCAACCTAGTGGCTTTCTATGAAGGAGTAACTGCATCAGTGAACAAGGGAAAAGCAATGGATGTCATCTGTTTGGATTTCTGTAAAGCGTTCGACACAGTCCCCCACAACATCCTTCTCTCTAAATTGGGGAGATACAGGTTTGATGGGTGGACTGTTCGATGAATAAGGAATTGGCTGGATGGTCGCATCCAGAGGGTCGTGGTCAATGGCTCGATGTCCACATGGAGACCGGTGACAAGTGGAGTCCCTCAGGGGTCCGTACTGGGACCAGTGCTGTTTAACATCTCATCAATGACATAGACAGTGGGATCGAGTGCACCCTCAGCAAGTATGCAGATGACACCAAGCTGAGTGGTGCGGTTGACACGCCAGGAGGACAAGATGTCATCCAAAGGGACCTGGACAAGCTGGAGAGGTGGGCCTGTGCAAACCTCATGAGGTTCAACAAGGCCAAGTGCAAGGTCCTGCACCTGGGATTGGGCAACCCCCGGTATCAATACAGGCTGGGGGATGAAGGGATTGAGGCAGCCCTGCGGAGAAGGACTTGGGGGTACTGGTAGATGAAAAGTTGGACATGAGCTAACAATGTGCGCTTGCAGCCCAGAAAGCCAACCAAATCCTGGGCTGCATCAAAAGCAGCGTGGCCAGCAGGTCGAGGGAGGTGATTCTGCCCCTCTACTCTGCTCTGGTGAGACCTCACCTGGAGTACTGCGTCCAGCTCTGGGGCCCTCAGCACAAGAAGGACGTGGACCTATTGAAGTGGGTCCAGAGGAGGGCCACAAAAATGATCCGAGGGCTGGAGCCCCTCTCCTATGAGGCCAGGCTGAGAGACTTGGGATTGTTCAGCCTGGAGAAGGCTGCGAGGAGACCTTATTGCAACCTTTCAGTACTTAAAGGGGGCCTGTAGTAAGAATGGGGGCAATCTTTTTACAAGGCCTGTTGTGACAGGACAAGGAATAGTGGATTTAAACTAAAGAAGAATAGATTTAGACTAGACATAAGACAGACATTTTTTACAATGAGGGTGGTGAGGCACTGGAACAGGTTGCCCAGAGACGTAGTGGAAGCCCCATCCCTGGCAACATTCAAGGTCAGGTTGGATGGGGCTCTGAGCAACCTGATCTGGTTAAAGCTGTCCCTGCTCACTGCAGGGGGGGTGGGCTAGATGACTTCTAAAGGTCCCTTCCAACCCAAAGCATTCTATGATTCTAGTACACTCATCCATTCACTCTACAACCCATTCCATACTTTCTCAAATATCGACATCCCCACTAACTCTCTTGATAGTATATAAAGCTCTCCCTGGTTAATTCTTTAATAATACATAGAGGAAATTATTTTCTTTCTATTTGGAAAAACTGTATTGGTTGCTCTTTGGGTACAGGCAGAACTGAAACAGCTGCTGTCATCAATGGCTGTTATCTAATTATGTGTCATGCAGCAGATCTGCTCAGACATAGCCAAGCACTGTGCATAAATGAGGAACTTACACTGCATGAATGATAATCATCTTGTAAGTAAAATATCGCTCAAGCAATTTCTCTTTCATTTATGATAAATCCTCACACAGACCAATATTAGCTTTTCTATTCCATAAGTCTTTTCACATATCACTCACACAGCATAGAAATGGTCAATATTATCAAAGAGAAAAAATTTGTTTCAAACATGACAATCCTATACATGACAGACCTTAATGCATACGTACAAAATAATGTAAAACCCTTAATATACTAAACCATATGTGGCAAGGTATATGCAACTTCCACATTGCAGGCAGCAAAAATAACACCTCACCTTTTGAGAATCTGCGTATACTTGATAACTATTAAATTCCACTCAAAGTACAACATTCTGTACCCAATGCAAAGAAAAGCCACTTGACACAAAATATAAATTTAAAATCAAGAAAAGACTGTGCAGTGTAAAAGCATGACAACATGTGTCTTGGGAACTGCATCATTTATTTATGTGACATTAGCAGATATCTTTTTAATGCTAACTGATCAGATCTCAGCACAAAATAAGGTTTTCCAGTAAGACATTAACTATAACGACTATTTTAAATTGAAAAAAAGTCAGCTATTCTCTTACGTAAACTAGGTAAAAAGCTGACTGATCCTTCAAATATCTATCAATACAGAGTTAGTAAACTTCGTTATGAAAAGGAATGCAGTGGGTATAAGTGATAAACAGCAAATATCAAATAGCGTAAAGATACTGAGAAACATCTAGATTACATTTACAAAATACACATAAAGGTATGTTTACAATGGACTGCTGATTTACTTCACAAACCAGTTTTGCAAATTTACTTTAGGACTTGGAAAAAAAACCCAAAAAACCCCAAACCCAAAACACATAGCTGTACAGCAAACAATTCTATTTTGCAGAATAGTAAGTTACAAAAACAAACAGGAGAGGAAACCCAAGCAACATTTTAGAGCTCATTTCACTCCCAAATTTCTATAAATGCATACCACCTCTTACATTTACTCTACAAAGGTGGGAGAGGGGAAGTTACCTGAGGGCAAGGTATTCAGACAAAAGGCCCCTATTCCTGGTGAAAGCAAGTGGTCAGTTGCCACGGCTTCTGAGAAGCTTCAGGTACTCATTTTGGTAGTAAGGATATTCACAGCAAACCAATCTCCACCAGAGCCAGCTGGGATCGCTGCAGGGAACGGGACACAGGGGACACACAAGGGATCAAGTTCAAAGGGAAAAAGGAGTGATACAATAATGTAAGAGAGTTTTAGCTAAAGATAACTGCAGTTACAACAGTTTGTTACACATCATGACATTACAGAACTAAAAAGGAAATGGACCTGTGTAAAATGCTAGATTCCCATGAGAATATCCCCTGCTGCCTGATACTACAATACTGCAGCCATGCCTAATTGAACAGCTTACGGAGAAAATTTTAATCATGCAGAAAAGGTCTATATAATATAGCCAAGTGGTTTCATAGATACTCAGTAAGTATATTTGGAATGTGAGAAGGAACATAGCCCGGAGATGCAGCATAAGAAGGTTTTATTTTATTTTGAAATGGGAGACAGCTTTTCAGTTTTGTTTTGCCTAGCCTGAGATTTCTCAGCCCACATTGTTTGCTCCTATTCACAGTGTCTCAACTTTGCCTATCCAAAATTCACACTAAAGAAACATGACTCTACAGACGTAAGGGAACGGGACTTCTTGGATTTGTTTTTGTATTTGGGGTGGTGCTACAAAGACCTGCACGCATTTAACATTCTCATTTTGCAGGCTCTGAAATTTTAGTACATTAAGCTTATTAAAAATTAGAATCTTGAATTTGGCAAACCACGTGGTAATTTAAAAAAAATAAAATTTTTGTTAGCTGTCTTCACTTTGAAAAGATACTTCAGCCTAAATGTAATTAATTCCTACACTTTTACCCTTTTGGGTACAATAAAATCCAAGCATTTGGACAGTGCCCTTGGCAGGCAGTTTGTTGGGATATTTGAACAACGTTTAAGAGCTTTATCACTAAAGTGAATTACAGGTATCTAGTTACAAATGATTGTTTTTCTCAGGTCTCCAGATCCTCAGCAATGGGAGCAACTACAACGTGAAACTTGTTCCAGAAGCAACCAACCACGTAACTTCCAGATTCCTGGGTAGCTGGATCCCAAGTTTGCTTCCTTGGGAGTCAGATAACAGAAGCAGCCAACTTCTCTGAGAAAGTAAGAGCTTGGGTATTCTCAAGCTATATGGTAAGCTGCATGGCAGAGCTGCCACAAAATCTGTCCTGGAGGCATTCTTCACACAGCAAGGCTCATACATCCATGCAGGGGAGCCTGGAAGTATTAAAAGCCACAGCCTGAGTTGGAGCTCTTTTCTTACTTTCCTCTCCTGCTTCTTTTCATGAAAAGAGGAGCGAATAAAGAGCTCTGAACCCTGGTTAGCACCAGCTCCACAAAGGTGTACAGAAGAACTCCTGCGGGAGCTACCAGACTGATGAACCCTGGGTTCCCCCGCAAGCAGCCAAAACCTACATATGTTGTGCAATTACTTGTTAGCAATTATTCTCATGATTTGCAAAAAATCTGTGAAACAAATCACTTTGTGTAAGCCTTTATAATTCCATCAATGTTTCATCAGAAATTATCTGATCTCCTTTGCCCAATCTGCTTGTAGAAGAAAGCAGAAAATAAAACAAAATACAATTTAACAAGCACCTCTCACTCTAAAAGTTATTTAGTATGCACTTTTATATTCCTTTGATATAAAAAAAAACACCAAGGCTTCAGTAAAAGAAATACCAAATTTCAAAAAAATGCAATTGTGGGCTTTGTTTTGATTCTTACATAGTCCACAATCATTTGAACATAAGACACAATTTTAATCCCCACAGACTTTATTTAAAAAACCCTTTTTCCTGAGAGCGCTTCACACTAGCCTATTACCTCCTTGAACACGAAGTAATCTTCAATATCATTTTCACGCTGAAACTTATTTCCCAATAGAACTATTCTGAGAATTGTTTGAAGAAAATCATCACATACTATACAAGTAAAATGGTGCTGATTAATTCCTGTTGATTCTGCAAATGCATTAATTTTTATTATGTATACATAAGAGTTGTCTGACTTCAACAAACCTTCAGCAGAACTTTAATTGTACAAATAAAATGCCTGCAGAATCAGCATCCAGATTTATAATGCATTTCAAAAATAATGTAAAACAAACTGAAAACTGGAAGTCCAATTCTGTGAGCTTTATTAACCCAAACACTACTGAAAGCTTAAGAGATCTTTCTGAGACGTAACACAAGATTTAATATTAAATCTTAATAAATGTAATGATTAAGAATTCTACCAGCAAATATATTACTGCTGGTTTATCTCCAAAATACCTTTATCATTTCAAAAAACACCACAGCAATTTCAGTTTGGCCTTTTGGAAGATGTTCTGTTACAGAAGCTCAAAATGCAATACGGCGTATGAAGCTACTAATAAAAATAGAAGAAAGTGAAAGTTTTTTATTTTTCTTGAAAAAAAGCATTTGATTCCATTATGCTCATCAGAACACTACCAACACATTCACCCAGACAAAACCATTGACATCAAGTCTCCGCTTAAATACAAAAAGTATTGAATTTCAAACATAAAGGAATTTAAGAAATATGAGATTATAATGAAACTTTAAATTGCTCTTTCTCCTTGTTCTCTTCTGCTGTCTCAAGCAGTTCTACGGTACTACCTGCCCTTTTCCAGACTTGTTCTTTCACTAGGTGAAAGCAGCATTTGTTTTAGATAGACATTATGCTAACGCTTTCCGTAAGCATTCAGATTCAACAGATTCATTCAGAACAACATAGACTGTTACATCTATATTGTGTTTTGCAATTTTCCCACATACTACACAAGCCAATGAAGTCAGCCATGTAGAAAACAGTCTGTAAAATCTTCAGTACAAGCAAATAGAGAAGTTGTTTTATGGTTATTCTAGGAAAAGTACACTCTTTGTGTTCTTTGGCTAGCTAAAAGAATTGGATAACTTTCACAAAACTAAAGTGACATAGAAGTGTAATACACAAAACTGAAAATAAGAAAAAATTCTACTTCTTTTGCTACTAGCAGAAGTTTCAAAGGTCATCCAAACAATTTTGGTCATGTAGTTAAAGGAAGGAACAAGCCCATTCTGGCCATATAAAGGTGTTACATCGGTAGATTCTAAAAATAGTCCTCAGATCTCTTGAGATGGCAACATCCCTCCCCAAACAGGCATGTCTTACTGGTATAAAAGCAGGGTGATACGCAAGTCAAATATTTAGGTAGGACATGTATCAGTGAAGTTGTACCAGATGATGTAGAATATATCCTGTTTATAGCAGGATCAGCTGATGCCTGATATCTGTACAATTAGCATGCTGTTCTTTGTAAAAGCAATCTTCATACATGTTTTAGAATGATTTCCCAACTATGAGGTGAAAAAAATTGTCACAAAATTTACTGCAATTTTCTTCTATTGAAATCTTAGTACTTTCACATCTATTGCTTCAGGTAAGCAACAGCAAAGGTCTTAGTTCACACAGAACATTAACTGACACAAATGGAAAACAATTTGGGTTTCTGCCATACCAAACACTTTTAAACCTCTTACTGTTTTCTTTGTGAAAAGAGCAAATAAGATTCAAACAAAGAATGTAATCTTTTAAGTTGAAGGATGTGTTATCATTGGTAAACTTAAGAGTTAGTATCTAATTGAGATGAAGAATGTCATATTCAGTGGGGCTACTTAACGTAGAGGCAAAGTTTTTAAGCTTTCCTTCATGCTTCTTAGACATATTTTGATAAATAAAACTGGTTTTCACAGAAAGGCATGGATATTGCAGATAGTTACACGGAAGACTCAGTTAGACTCCTCATTAACTAGAAAAGGAATTTCAGTCAATGATACTAAAAGCCAAAAGCAAAAAACACCTGAAAAAAAACCCCTTTTACAAGTCTGTGCCAGTAATACCCAATCTCTGTCAACATCTTGGATCCAAACAACTCAAGATTCAAACCCCTGTGGCGGAGATGATACCCTTATAACCACAGATAGTATAACTGGAACACTATTGTGAACTTGCATACTGCAATCTAGAGTCCTACTGGAAATCTTTAACACCATTGTTTTATACATTTCTCTACAAAGCCTAACTGAAGAAAAAGAAATAATGCTGAAGGGTATCTGCTATTGTCATAGCAGAGCAGTGCACAGAAAATGTTGCAATAAAAGGTGCTGTTCAGCAAGAAATCTCTCACCCGTGAGAACATGTAACAGCACATACAAAGATTCAACGCAAGTTTCAGTTAACTGGGGAAGATCTCATTCCTACCTTTATAAAGGATAATGCCATTATCCAGATACTTGATTCATTTTAGGGCATGTATATTGTGAAATAAAGACACCCTACCATCCCCATTCACAAAAAACACACCTAACACAGCATGGAGCTGACAAAAATTCAAGCCTCCAAATGACAAACTCGTCTCTCCAGCTTAGCATATAGCATTTAGTTTCCTATCCTATGCCAAGCACCACATAGTCTGAAGAAGAAAAAAAAAAAAAAAAAATTTTGTTCCCCTCCTCTGCCTTCTCATTTTCTTCCACAGCCTTGGAGAAGAGCAAAGCATGTTGAAGACAGAGGAGATAGCTTGTATTTTAAAAGTTTTTAAAAGATTGTGAGAAAGCTGAAAACTTATCACCAGTTCCTGACACGAGATACAGCTTTGTTACAAGCTCAGTAAATAAGTGTCCATATCAGTTCATCTACAAGCACTGTAAACTGCTAAATGGAAACTACACTGCTGAATAACACAACACTTTTAAATTTGCATATACAGTATCTAGACAGTAAGAAAGCTGCAAATTGCTAACACATGAGTAACAGATATTGCAGCAATCTTCATGGCAAATATTGCTAAACCAATGATGATTTGGGGGAGCTGGACAAGATGACCTCCAGAGATCTCTTCCAACCTCAACCATTCTGTGATTCTGTGATTTGTGGCAAAAAAGGAAAGTACTTCTCTGTAACTGAAGATACAAGTTCATATCTTCTATTTGTTCTCTGAAGTACATATTAGATTTGGCTTTGTTCAAACATAAAGAGAAATACAATCATCAAAAATGAAAGTAAATCGAGATAACAGGATAATTCTTTCCACTCTTCCTTTATTACATATGGACTTCTTCCAGTACCTTTTAATCCTGCCACTAACACCTGCTTTGTTGAAGATGACGAACAGGCATCAGTTTTGAGGAACTATGAAAACGGCAGAACAGGAACCAATATAGTAATAGAGCACAAAGTGAAAGCGTCCTTTGGCACCCTCTGTATTACAGGAAATTCCTCATGTATTTGGCTCCACACCAAAATAAAACAGCATGTGAAGCCTACCTTAATCATGTTCTTATATTAAAGAAAATCCTGAAATAAAGAACAACATTATAATTTTTGTTGGAAAACCACCAGATTTGCAGGTGGTCATGTCACTTGAATTGTTTCCTTGTGTAACCACCTTCTGCAAGCACTGAAACATCAGTTCTGCGGGGAGAAAAGATATTATCTGATCACGTGATTAAGAACACCCGTAATAACGGGCTTAATAATAATACTGTCTATATTTTAGGTAGCAAACACACTCTTTTAATGTCAACACAGTGTGGATCACGAGCTTCAACTTGCAAAACTTTGACTGATTGATATATCCCACAAGCTTTTTAAAAAATATGAAACTTGTCACAATCTTTTGATGTAGTCTTGTTGAATAAGCATTATCACACCACACAAGAAAGCAAACACAAGTTTATCAACATTAAAAAGTACTTAATTCTAATCTATTCAGCTGTTTATTTGAAAAACTAGACAAAAACCAGCTCATGTTAACTCATGCCCAGTTCCCAGGCACATTTTAGACTTTAACCTGCAGCACAGAGACTAGAGTTCACTTCTCTTTCCATACAGCTTGCTAAATAGCACTATAGGAAGTGAGCTGTTACCAGTCAAGTAAGTCCAGTGATTCCATGCACCTTCCTGATTAGAAAACCGACTCAAGGCCGATGACATCTTCGTATTGCATTTCCATTCACACAGTGCTCAGTTATTTTCATGTGAAGAGAAGATTTCTTTACCAGCATTCCCAGCTACAAAACTCAGGAGTACGGTGGAGGAGAAAAATTATTCTACTACTGCTTTAGCAGAGAGATATCAAAGGATTTGGAATGAGAATCGTGTTTTCCCTGTGTATCATCAACAGATTAGTCAAGTGACAATCTGTCATTTCATTTTGTTTGATTTGCTCTACTTATTAGCACTGATGAAAATAAACACCTTTCAGAAATACCACACAAAAATAGACTAAAGCATTTTGAAAAAAATAAGCAAATAAGGGACCAATATGTCAGGTTATATTTTTCAATTTATAAAAGTAAGCTCTGAAGAATAACAATGCTGTCGTACCATGACAGATCAAGTACCCAATAGGTTTGTCTCTTGAGAAAATGGGAGAAATAGAATGGGGCTTTTTAAAATTGCGTCAACCAGACTGTGCACCTTGTGCGATTTTTCCATCTTTCAAGCACACGACACTGACAGCTACAAAATTTCACAGTAGGGTTCTTTTGGGTTTTTTTGTTTTGTTTTGTTTTAACCCACGAGGCACGTGAGATACGATTTCAGCCACCCAGAAAACGTCGAAGTTACTTCATCCCTTTGCGTGCACCAGAACGCATCTCTTTTGTCACCCGGCCTCACCTGCGTGTGCGAGAGCTCAGATGTCGCGACCAGAGCCGCAAGGACACACGCCGGGCTCCCGCACCCCCAGCCAGCAAGCGAACTGGGACGGCTTCTGTAAACCCACCCCCCTCCCCGCGCCCCCTTCGAATTACGACGGGGTTTGGGGTTTCCCCCCTTTCTCTTCCACGCTCCCCCTCGCACACCTCGCCGCCACCGGCGGCTCTGGGGGCCGCCCCGCGGGCCCCCTCTGCGCCCCAGGCCAAGGGGCTGCGCCGTCGCCTCCCGGGGGACGCGGGCCCGCCGCCACGGCAGCCCCCGCCCGGCTGGGCTCGGCTGGGCGCCGTGCGGCTGGCTGCGGGGGCGGGCACCGTCTGCCCGCCGGGGAGGCGACCGGAGCCCGGCGGTGACTCACTCCGTGACTCCCTTCTGCCCCGGGCAAGACCGAGCCCCCTGCGCCGCCGGGCACCGAGCGAGGGGGCTAGGGGCCATTTCTGCGGCTGTCACCGCCGGGCAGCCCCACACAAGCGGCCGGCCGCCCCCTCCGCCTCCCACAGTCGGCCCGAGGCGGCGGCTGCAGCTCCACCCTCCGCGGGCTGAATGTGAGCCCGGTTCCCCCGCCCCGCGCCAGGCCCCGGGGGCCGCTCTCCGACCAGAGCCGCGGGAGCTGCTGCCGCCCCCCCCCCCCCCCCCCGCACACCCCTCAGCCTACCCGGGGCACGGCGCCCCACTGACCTGGAGAGATGCTTCAGGATCTGCTTCTTGATAATCCCCGCCATGCTGTCTGCCGGCCCGCGCCCCTCACGACGACCAGCCGGGACCGGGGACGCGCCTCATCCCTCCGCCTCTCCCTGCCCCTGCCCGAGACGGGGAGACCGCCGGGAGCGGAGCCGCTGCCTCCGCTCGCCCTCACTCAGCGCCCGCCGCCATCTTGGCTGCAGCATCGCCTAGTGACGGGGGGCGGGGGCGGCGGCGGGGCGGTAACGGGGAGGGCCGGACCTGCAGCCACGACCCCGCAGGGGGAGCGGCGGCCCCGGGCAGGGGGAGGCGGAGGCGGGGTAGGGGCTCCTTACACCCTTGCTTGCTCGCAGACCCCCGCCCCGCCGCAGCCGGGGTCCGCCTGGTCAGCGCCGCCCTCCCCACTCCGCCCGTCTTTCCTCCGTTCTCCTCCGCCAGCTGCTTCTTTCCTCCCTCTTCAGCCTCCCCATCCCCAAAACTCCGAAAGCGTCTCTCTGCGTCCCCGCCTGTGGCTCCATCGTTCCTCCCGCCTGTGGAGCGTGTCCCCCGTGGGCCCGGCCTCCGCCTCCCCCCCACTCCCGTGCGCCAGCCCGCTCCCCTCCCGCACCCTGAGTGACGACACCGGTCGTTATTTTTGTTGAAAATCTGTTACGAAGTGCCACTAAGAAGTGTTACGTGTAACAAGAAGAACAAAAAAAAAAAAAAAAACCTGGTTCTAGTATACAGCAAGAATTCCTCTCAATAAAATGATTCGTCACCTGTGTGCATTAATACTTGGCATTAATACCTGCACGTCATGCTCTTCCCAAGTGATCTGCAGAGCTCGTTCACAGAAGCAATATTTAAAGTTCAAGTTTTTCAGATAAACTCCACTACTCCAGCTCTTTCGTAATACATTCGCCTTGATTAGCCAAGTGAGACGTTTATCCTTTTTATACCCCTGTTTTATAAGCACTATTCATTTCCAGCTACAAAAAGCAATCCTCAAATTTGTTTCCATCAGGGATTCCCAAAATCATTCCAAAATGATAACGCCGGGCAAGCGAAGAACCCCAGAAGCAACAAATTCGACGCTGCCATCTGTTCTTCCAGGGGAAGGTGGAAGAGCTGTTGAGGCAGCAAGCCCTGCCCAAATGGCCGCACGCCTTCTCCTGGGCCTGATCGCGGCCCAGCTGAAAGCCAGGACAGCTACTGCTCCTGCAGCACCATGCAGAAGGAACAAGGCGAGATAAAAAGAAGAAAAGCTTACTGACAGAAACTTATAACGATATGGCAATAAATTCATATGTATATGCACATATATAATATTTCCCTTAAGCCGAATTGCTCAGCAATTACTCCAACCCACAGACTTGTAAAATCAGGTTGTTCCCCAGCTGCTTACATTTCACTGGGTATCTGTGGCAAATATAAAGCCTACGAGTTACTTTAATTTTGAGAGAATAGCTTATCATGCTGTAGCAAAATTTCCAAGTCAGTTAAAAAATAAATGTCTTGTACTAGTTTTGTTCATCCAGTAACCCCCTTCTCTGAGGGTCCCTCATTCAGAAAACGTATCTTGAATTTCAGTGGTGGGTAACCAAGTACACTAAATAGTAGTATTAACTGGAAAAAGAAAAAAATTAACAACTGTAAAACTAACAAGCTTTTCAGATGTGACCTGTATATGAAGGATGGCTTGCTGCCTCTATAATATAGTGTAGAGCTGCAGGGGAAAGACATCAGATACTGGGTTTTTTTGCTTCTCATATACATAACAGATTAATAATTTACATGCAATGACCAAAACCCCAAGGACCTTTAAGTCAGAAATATGAAGCAGTAACAGAAAAAATAGGTCAGGAGATGAATGTTTTCAATTGATTTTTCCAGGCCTTTAAAAATCAGTCAGTTGTGTATACTGACCTCATTATATTCTTTAAAGAGATTTAGAAAGTGGGAATGAGCTGTCTATGAAGCTAACACTTTTACTCCTGTTTTAAGTTCAATTTTCTCAACTAGAAAGAATTCTACCAGTAACTTGGAGAATCAATGTTCATCATGATGATGGATCAGCTTCTCACCAAGAAAGAAAATACGAGGGGCAAGGAAAGCAGGACCCATGCTGTGTGTTCCCTTTCAAGTGTCCTGCAAGCGTAGCTCTGGCAGAAAAGAGAAAGTCCACAGGCTCTTCACTGGCAACAGAACTGGAAACCAGAAATACTCCCATCTGGCAGGGTTGATCTGAATCGTAACCTCATGTTCTCCCCCATCTTCTGGAGCACACTGAATGAAGAAACAGAGGAAAATGCATGGATCAACCCACCTGCCCCAGGGAATTAGAAGGACATGTGATAAGGAACCCAGCTTATCCCTTGGTTCCAGCAGAGTATCTGACACTTCTTTTCAGAGCCTGATGCAACTTAGTATCAGGATATACCCAGACTATGTTTATTAAGACTTTGGACTGATTCTCCGAATCACAGTCACATGTTTGCTAGCAGATGAATTTCTGCTAGCACGTTAATGATAATTAGACCACCGCTATGTGAAAATGGTGCTTGATACAAAGTCCCAAAGACTGACTCCTGCTCTGAACAGAGAAATGCAACCATTTAAGAACCTTGTGAGAGTGTCATCAGCTGCCACCTTAATATGATCACCACAAAGAGGAAAGAGTGGCTTAGCCTTCCTGACTACTTTGCACTTATAAACTATGTAGGATTGCTACGTAGGATTTCTTCATCTGGCAACCAAGGCTCTTTGCTCTTGATTTACCAAAATGACTCCCCACACAGTGAGGAGAAACTGTGTCACAGGAGAAGAAAAGGGGCAGCTGTAGTGGCAGATCATCGCATGTATTGCCATGGGTCCGGCTGATCTGGGTCCTGCTGATCTGGACCCTGACCCACCAACTTCCCATGTTGACTTCAGACCTGCCCGGTCACCACAGCCCTGCCTGGTGATCCCTGGGCTATGTCTGGGCCTTGTTATCCCACCAGACCTGATCCTGAACCTGATTTGAGGACTGACTTCTGCGCTTGACCTCGGACCTGCTTCATCATCACACACTTGCCTGATGACCTGGGCTCTTGGCTGCCCTCCCTCCCCTGCCCGCCTTGCTTCCTGCCTGGGGCTGGTGGGACAGGCCCTGGCTGGCAAGGTCCTGCCCTGCTAGCCACCTTATCCCCCTCAGCTCCTGGCTTCCCTCCCTTATGGAGCAGCCGGCACTCCTGTCACTGTCGTGGTTTAGCCCCTGTCAGCAACAAGCACCACACAGCTGCTTGCTCACCCTCCCCCCCGGTGGGATGGGGGAGAGAATCGGAAGAGCAAAAGTAAGAAAACTTGTGGGTTGAGATAAGAACAGTTTAATAACTGAAATAAAATAATAATGATAATAATAATAATAAAATTAAAAAATTGTAATGAAAAGGAGAACAACGAGAAAGAGAAACAAAACCCAGGGAAAAAAAGCCAAGTGATGCAACTGCTCACCACCCACTGACTGACGCCCAGCCTGTCCACGAGCAGCAATCGCTGCCCCCCAGCCAGCTCCCCCCAGTTTCTATACTGAGCATGACGTCATATGGTATGGAATAGCCCTTTGGTCAGTTTGGGTCAGCTGTCCTGGCTGTGCTCCCTCCCAGCTTCTGGTGTACCTGGCAGAGCATGGGAAGTCAAAAAGTCCCTTAACTCGTATAAACACTACTTAGCAACAACTGAAACATCAGCGTGTTATCAGCATTATTCTCATCCTAAATCCAAAACACAGCACTATGCCAGCTACTAGGAAGAAAATTAACTATCCCAGCCAAAACCAGGACAATCATCAAGGAAGAACCCCACTTGTGAATGTATCCAGTATACTAAAATGATCTCAAAGAAAAATTTTGGCTTATATTTACCACAGGTAATTTCTAGGGCCTATTTGTGAACTCTTTCAATTCAGTATAAGACCCAAGAACCCAAGGATGTACAGTTTCCCATCAGGCAGTCATCTCATCCACCAGCCGGCCCTTCACCATCACCTAAAAAAAGAAAGGTGCATGGAGTCCAGTTTATGGATGTGAAGTCCAGGATAACGCCACCCTGTGTCAGGGTCAAAGAATGCAATAACTTCTTCCTCAACGATAACTTTCTTTGGATGCACTAAACCTGCATCTTCTGTAGTGGGCACCATTCAATCATTCTGAGGCTGCACGTTGCTGCAGAACAGAGCAGAGCAAATAAGCAGCTGTGCATTTTGTATAGGATGTACAGATGGAGCTTGACTTTTCATGTGGTCATATGGATTCCTTAACTGTAAAAACTGGAATGTAGTCGAGAGGAAAAAAAAACCCAAAACCAAGTAGAGCCCAAGTGACTTCAGAAACATGAAGGTCACAGAATTAACAAAAAATATTGGTTTTCCCATTACATAAAGCAGTAGGAAATGCGGAAAAAAACCAATTAAAATGTGACCTAAGCCATTCTGATTTCGTTTCAGTGAGTGCCTTGTTTCATACTTGCAGAGCGAGAAATTTGGCATGGCTTCATATGGATAATGCAACAGATAATGATCCGTCTTCAAATGCAGACATGCAAGGCTTAAGTAGTCTGACAGACCATTACTCAAAGATCACAAGTTAAAGATCACAAAGTTAAAGTTAAATCACAAAATATCAATTCTAAGGTGCAATATATGAGGTTTGCTACCATGTGGATATTTGAAAGTCCTGTTTATGTGTCCTTGCTATGTTACTGACTTTGCCTTTGTTAGATACTTGATCAACAACAGGAAGTATTATCAGAAGTGTCATTGCAATATATGGGTGAATATGTAAACAAACCCAAGAAATACGTATATGTGAGTTGCCCTCAGTTAGCGATGACAGTACATATATCAACTTTAGTTCCGAGAGATTTTAAATACTTATGTATATCAACCACTACAAATAAATCTAAGCTAACTGTTAAAAGCCTGGTACTTGTCCTGTAGGTCCTAAAAAGAAAAAAAAAAGCAAAACCAAAGCAAAAGTAACTCTGAATTCAATACAAGTCACTGAATGATAACAGATGAAGTCTCATAGAGATGGAGCTAGTATCTAGAAGAGAAAAAGTAATTAATTAAATTCTGGCTTTCACCTGTATTTTCACAAGGTGAAAGTTAGCAATAATGCTATTTTTGTGTGTCTAGATTATTCTTATAAGAACTTTGTATTATTAATAAAAGGATAAAGTAAAAATTATGTGATTTTAAGAGTAATATTTTATGTTTCTCTGTAACACTGTGAATACCTGAAGCCTTTGTCACAATTCTGATGTGTGTATTTTGGGTTTTAATTACAAAACCAAAATTTACTATTACTATACCTGTCAGTGGGCAAAGAAGGAGAACAACCCACACTTTACAGCATTCAACAGAATCCAGAAACTTCTGAACTGGAAAAACAGGCTTTTGATAATTCCTGTGACCTCTCCTCAGGAACCAAAGAATATATCTGCTAGAGCAGGGATTAAGGATGCTGTCCTTAAGATACTGACAAGCACGTAAAGAGGATTGGTCTAAAATCAGGTTGCTGTGCATTCTGCTGAACGTCCTGGCTCAGGGAAAAGATATTTGATATTCGTTAGTGTAAAGAGTCATCATACAGAGTAGCCATTCTTTTTAAGTTCTGGTATTTCCAGGAAAGCCAATTACATACAGATACAAAACTGTGATGTGCTTTCTATTTTACTGGATAAGAACAAAGATACTAGTGATGGTAAGTAAAACATATAAATAAAGCAAAATTTGTCATAAAGACAAGTGCAAGATCCCACACCTGAGACGACATAACCAAAGAGCTCAGCGCAGGCTAGGATCTGTGTTGGCGGAGGAACAGCCTTGCTGAAAGGGACCTGGGGGTCCCAGTGGACAGCAAACTGAACAGGAGTCAGCAGTGTGCTGCTGCAGGAACGACACCAAATCAGATCCTGGGCTGCATCCACAGGGGCATTGCTAGCAGAGACAGAGACGTGATCATCCCACTCTGCTCAGCGCTTGTCAGGCCGCACCTGGAGCGCGGTGTCCAGTTCTGGTCCCCACAATTCAAAAAAAGATGTGGACACATTGGAGGGGGTCCAAATGAAGTCCATGAGGATGATCAAAGGGGTGGAGAACCTGCCCTATGAGGAACGACTGAAGGAGTTAGGTCTTTTCTCCCTGGAGAAGGCTCATCACAGTATTCCAGTACTTAAAGGATGGCTACAAAGAGAACCGAGGGTCTCTCTTCACGAGGAGAAGACAAGGGGCAACAGCTACAAGTGGCACCAGGATATGTTTCACCTTGATATAAGGAATTTTTTTTTTTTTTTTTTAATAGTGAAAACAATCCATCACTGAACAGCCTCTCCAGGGATGTGGTAGCGTCCCCGTCGCTGGAGGTTTTCAAGATGCAGTTGGACAGGGTGCTACAGTGTCTCATCTCAGCTCCCCTTCCCACAGAAGGTTGGACCAGATGATCTTTCGAGGTCCCTTCCAGCCTGGACTGTTCTGTGGTTCCGTGATTCTATAAAGGTGTGTGGTATTTGGCACGGACTCAAGTAGAACAACAGCTGGTCAGTGACAGCGAATACCAATAGCAGTGTTTTTTATACTATTTAGAGTGTGTCGATTACGGCAAGCCTAGGAAAATAGTAAAAGAATCACGGTGGGATTTAAAAAGTCTTCTCCTTTCTCATTTTGTAACATTCTTCCGCAGAAAAGGCCTGCGTTGCTTTTCTAGTTCTCGCGTAAAGCGGTATTCCTCCATCGCATTTCCCCCCGACGCGCTGGGCTCCCGGACGACAAGAGCCAGGGACACCCGCGATGCGACCCGAGGGCAAGGCACTCGCTCCCTCAGCGGGGCGTCTGTAACTTCACACACACCGGGGAAGGGCTCACGCCCCCCCCCCCCCCCCCCCCCGCAACCCCCGCGCCGGGGCTCTCGCGTTAACGGCCCCGTGCCCGCTGTGCTCCCCCGAACGCTCGCCACCGCCACTGCCACTGCCACCGCCGCCGCAGGGCCGGGGCTGACCGGCAGCCGCCCGCACCCGCCGCCCGCAGGTGCCGCCTGCGCAGGCGCAGCGGGGCCGCGGGGAACGGCAGCGGAGCTAGCGCTCGACGAGGTGACGCCCCGTCGCCTCCCCCGCCCGTCGCTTCGGCGAGAGCTTCCGGGTCACGCCCGACCAATAGGCTCCGCGAGCGTCACGGCGCCACGTGAGCGGCGGGCGTCTGGCGCCAGGGGCGGGCGCGCTGCCGGAGGCGGTTCCCGCGGCACTCCTGCGTCCCATCAGGCAACGCGCCGGCGCTGCTCCTCCACTCTATGGTAACCATAGAGATCCACGGCGGTGGCGGATCAATACTGGGACGGCGGCGGCCGTGGCGCCGTGGGGAACATGGCGACGCTGGTGCTGGATAACGGCGCCTACAACGCCAAGATCGGCTACAGCCACGCGAACGTCAGGTGAGGGCCCGGGAGGGGGGCCGGGACGGGCGGGCGTACCCCATACCGCTCCGCCGGCACCCTCTCGGCGCACCCGCCCTCCCCGCCGGCGCCTGGGCGCACGGGAAGCCGCCCGCCTCTCCCTCGGCCCCGCACCGGGGAGCGGGCCGCCAGCGCGCCTGCGCCGGCCGCGGGGAGGCCCGGCCTGGCCCCGCCCCCCTGCGGCGGGTGCCGGGCCCCGCCCCTGCGGCGCGCGCCGGCGGGGCCGTCCCCAGCGGCCCGGGGTCGGTCCCTGGGGTGGCGGCGCCTGAGCGCGGGGGAGGCCCCGGCGGCCTTTTCCTTGTGCTGGCGGCGGGGAGGGCGGGGTGGTTGGTGTGGTAGCTCGGTGCGCTGCCCGGGGCGGGGGGTGGTTTAGTTTTTCCAAAACGTGCTTCGTCTGCACCGGAGGTGTCATAAAATCAGAGGTTTCCCTCGTAACTGGCCCCAGTAAATGGGTTAAACCCCAAACACAGCAGCAAAAGCATTATTGAAAGTACACTCTTCGTGAAATTAGTGTAAAGTCAATGAATGTGTCTCATACCGTGATGAATAGGAAACTTCCCACTCTTTTCCAGCGTTATTCCCAACTGTCAGTTCAGATCGAAGACTGCACGCTTGAAAACCTTTACGGCAAATCAACTGGATGAAATTAAAGATCCCTCTGGTCTTTTTTATATTCTCCCTTTTCAGAAAGTAAGTAAGATATCCTGAGTTTAACATTATAGCCAAATGTAAATGTTTTAAGGCAGTTTTTATACAATATGCCCCAACTGCAGGGTTATATGTAGTATTGTACAAGAATCAAATTCAGCAGTGTGGAGTTTAACAATCATAGAATCATTTAGGTTGGAAAAGACCCTTCAGATCATCAAGTCCAACCTAACACAGCCAAGTCCACCCCTAAACTGTGTCCCTAAGCGCCACATCTACATGTCTTTTAAATACCCCCAGGGATGGTGACTCAACCATTTCGCTGGGCAGCTTGTTCCAGTGCTTCAGAACCCTTTTGGTGAAGCAATTTTTGCTAATATCCAATCTGAACCTCCCCTGGCGCACCTTGAGGCTGTTTCCTCTCGTCCTATCGCTTGCTACTTGGAAAGAGAGACCAACACCCACCTTGCTCCAACCTCCTTTCAGGTGGTTGTAGAGAGCGATAAGGTCTCCCCTCAGCCTCCTTTTCTCCAAACTAAACACCCCTAGTTCCCTCGGCCGCTCTTCACAGGACTTGTGCTCTAGACCCTTCACCAGCTTTGGTGCTCCTCTTTGGATGCACTCCAGCACCTCAGTGTCTTTCTTGTAGTGAGGGGCCCAAAACCAAACACAGTAGTCGAGGTGATGCCTCACCTGTGCCAAGTGCAAAGGGACAATCACTTCCCTGCTCCTGCTGGCCACACTGTTTCTGATACAAGCCAGGATGCTCTTGGCCACCTGGGCACACTGCTGGCTCGCATTCAGCCACCTGTCGACCAACACCCCCAGGTCCTTTTCTGCCCGGCAGCTTCCCAGCCACTCTTCCCCAAGCCTGTAGCGTTGTGTGGGGTTGTTGTGACCCAAGTGCAGGACCCAGAACTTGGCCTTGTTGAGCCTCCTATGGTTGGCCTCGGCCCATCGATCCAGCCTGTCCAGATCCCTCTGCAGGGCCACCCTACCCTCCAGCAGATCGACACTCCCACCCAATTTGGTGTCATCTGCAAACTTACTGAGGGTGCACTCGATCCCCTCCTCCAGATCGTTGATAAGGATATTAAGCAGAACTGGCCCCAATCCTGAGCCCTGGGGAACACCACTCGTGACCAGCCACCAACTGGATTTAACTCCATTCACCACAACTCTTTGGGCCTGGCCATCCAGCCAGTTTTTTACACAGTGAAGAGTATGCCTGTCCAAGCCATGAGCTGCCATTTCTCCAGGAGAATGCTCTGGGAAATGGTGTCAAAGCCTTTACTGAAGTCCGGGTAAACAACATTCACAGCCTTTCCCTCATCCACTAAGTGGGTCACCTTGTTGTAGAAAGAGGTCAGATTAGTCAGGCTTTCATAAACCCATGCTGACTGGGTTTGATCGCCTGGTTGTCCCATATGTGCTGCTTGATGGCACTCAAGATTATCAGCTCCATAAGCTTCCCCAGCACTGAGGTCAGACTGACAGGCTTCTGTTAAAGAGAATAATGTATATAGGAAACACAATTTATTTTGGTTTTGTTGTGTAGTAATTAATGTACTGATGGGGAATATTTGTAACATTCTTTATCCTATGTAACATTAGCATAGCTAACTCCTTAGCATAGAAATGTGAATTTAGACATTTTTTTCTCTCAAATTTCTTTATCTTGCCCGTCTATCAATTGATTGACATTTTTTGATTTCTAGTAATTTTTTTTTTTAGGTATGATTTTCTTTTCTAAATAGTGCAATTTTTTTTTTTTTTAAATTCCTACAGGGTTACTTGGTGAACTGGGATGTCCAGAGACAGGTTTGGGATTATCTTTTTGGAAAAGAAATGTATCAAGTAAGAGCCTTTTTTTAATTACAGTTTTTGTGTAGGTTAAATACTGACTAATGGAATTAACATAAGGACATGAAATATTAAATAGAACTGGTGAGCTTACTCTTCTCTTTGAAAGTGCCTTCAATTAGAAATCACAAGGATTTATTTTTTTGCAAATTGAAGAAAATACTTTGAGCTCTGGCATAGGAATTTAAAAAACACTTAAATTTTTTAGTCGTGTGTGTATTCATACTGAGTTCAGTTCACGTATGTTAAGAAATTCACATCAATATAATTAAGAGTTCAAATTAGTAGAAAAGTAGTAGAAAATAATAGTAGTTGTAGATGGAGATACAATGTGGTTTAGAGATCAAGAAACTGTTGATGTAGAAGAGAGTGATGAGCTAGGTCAGTAGGCCAAAAGACATACATTAGGTAACCGTCTTTGGCTAACCATTTTCTACCTATGAGTAAGTTGCATGTATAAAATATAAATATCTGATGCTTAATTTTTCTTATTTATCACATGAACTGGATTTAGCACAAGAAGTATAGTAGGGCTTCCCTTTTATTTTTTCTTTAAAAAAAAAGGTTATGTACTCTGAAAGTTTTTGGTTTTTGTAACACCCTGGAGGCAGAATGGTAGTGAGAATGAAAGTAATGCCTCAAAATACCCATACATGAAAATACACAGTGCTGGCTTTTGAT
Source organism: Pelecanus crispus (assembly GCF_030463565.1). NCBI lineage: Eukaryota > Metazoa > Chordata > Aves > Pelecaniformes > Pelecanidae > Pelecanus > Pelecanus crispus. The sequence goes on from NC_134643.1 coordinate 54,516,267, forward strand.
ACTTTCATTTTAGTTTTGGAACTAGATTCAATTTAGTCATGGGTTCGAGGAGAACTTTGTTTTAATTCTTTTTCATGAGTGAAGCCTACAGCTGGTAATACATTTAGGGCCATATCCAGTTATGAATGAAGTAACCCTCTGAAGTCCTCTCTAAAGGAGTTTGAGAGATGAGTAAATGTGGAAAGTCCAGGACCTCTTGCTGGCTTCATTAGAGGTCACTGGGAGTTTTATTGTTGATTCTACTTTGTGTGGGACTTCATCTTTGGTTATTAGATAAGTAATTTTGTGATGTGGGTGCAGAGCTGTTGCAGAGACTTAGCTTTCTGTAGCTGACAGGATTAGCGTAAAGTATCTTACATTAGTATCATAGTGTTCCTTTATGAGTATCTCTTTAAAATGTTGGATTATGATTTGTAAGGATGGTAACAGGAGCAGAATGTGTATGAAGGTGTTCCCTTCTACTATGTTTTTACTCATTAATTTGATAAACTTGTATCACTGCTCATGAAGTCTTTAAATCTTATTGTATTTTTCATAGGTGGATTTTGTAGATACCAACATTATTATTACTGAACCTTATTTTAACTTCAGTTCAATACAAGAATCCATGAATGAAATTCTATTTGAAGAATACCAATTTCAAGCAGTTCTTAGAGTAAATGGTGAGTCTGTCTCCTTCTAGTTTGCATGTACATATTCTGAAGGTTAACCTTGTAAATAAATAAATAAGCACACATGCATGCATACGCATGCACATGTATATATAAAGATAGTAAAGAAATTACTTCATTTCCTTCCTGGCTCTTGAGTAATACGCTTCTATATGTACTCTAACTGGATTAAACATTTTTTTAGAAATTCCAGCTATACTCTTAAACTACTTTCTTAAGAGTGTCATGGGACCTAGTTAAAGGAAATTTGAGGAGAGTCAGGATGACAGAGATAACGGATGGTTTTTGAAACAGGATAGCATTTGAGAAAGTCTACCAAAAATTTGCATGAAGTCTTTGATAGCTTCCCTTTTTTTTGGGGGGGGGGGGGGGGGTGTTAAGGTGTTTTTCTGTTTGGTTTTGTTTTGTATTAGCAAATAAAATGCAGCATTGCAATCATGAAATCTATTGTTTCTTATAGGGAATGTATAAATAACATCACAACCCTTCTGAAAGATAGCTGGACATAGCATACTCCTTTACATAAGTTTGATAAATTGTGGTGTGATCAGTCTGCTTGGACTTTAGGAGAGGAATCTGAACATGGACTGGAATTACTGAAAAAGAATAAATGGGGGCATATACGATACTTAATTTTATCCACTGTCAAAATTAATTCGTGTGTTGGCTGTAGTATTGAGGTCTTGGAAGTTTGCCAAAGGCATTTAAAATATGAAGCAAGTACATTTTCATATCGCTCTTAAAAGCATATATTCATATAAAAATTGAATGAAATTTTCTGTATTTTAGCTGGAGCTCTTAGTGCACACAGGTATTTCCGGGATAATCCATCTGAGCTATGTTGTATCATTGTGGATAGTGGATACTCTTTTACACACATTGTACCTTATTGTAGAAGTAAAAAGAAGAAAGAGGCAATCATCAGGTAAACTGCAGTATATATTTTCTAGAAGAATTGTTTGCTGTGCCTGAAGTTAATAATGACAGAATTCCTTGTGTTACTCCTTTTCTGTAGGATTAATGTTGGAGGAAAACTCTTAACCAACCATCTGAAGGAGATAATCTCTTACAGGTAAAGCATGCTGATAATCATTTTGAGACTTGGTATGAAATGAGCCAGAAGTTTGTGGAGATATTCTTACTGGTTCTGTGAATTTGAGAGTAAATGCTGTTTAAAGGAGAAGGGAATTTTTGTCTCTCATGATCTGCTAGCTGCCATCTTGAGCTTAAGCTCAAGATGAATTCAGATGAGCTTAAGCTCTTTGAAGAATTAGGCTGTTAGTTTTTAAAGTGTCAGCGGTTTCGAAGTTGCTGAGGTTACCTGTGTGTTCACAATTATAGAAGTCCTTACATATTTTCTGAGATGTCTCAGAAGATCATCAGTCAGTTTGCTAACTGATTCTATCAATACCACAAATAAAATTCAACAGGATCAACTTTTCATTAGGATCTTTTAGCTTGGAACTTTATCTAGGTAAAGGTCTTTGCTAGCAGAGCTAACTGCAGGATTATGGCTATACTTGTTATGATGTTATTGGGCAAATATGGGTAGATATTTGTATTTATTGAACTGTGAAATAGGAAAACACTAAGCTCCAGTAGGCCAGGAATGCTTTTGTAAATTGAATACAAGTTTTAGGTATTGGGACAGTAGCTTCCTGTGATTTGAAAAGTATGGTTGCTTATCTCCAGTGGAAAACTGGACAAGTAACGCTAAGGTTTAATTATTCTCAAACTTCTGTGTTTTTCTTTTTTGTTTTTCACAGGCAGCTCCATGTTATGGATGAAACACATGTAATTAATCAAGTGAAAGAAGATGTGTGTTATGTTTCTCAAGACTTTTACAAGGACATGGACATTGCCAAGTACGTATACAATGGTACTAAATGTAAAAGTTGGTACATCTGAATAATCTATTTGTACAAACAAATAAAACTACACTCTTAATCAGAAAATTTTCCAGTTAAGTCAAAGGAAGTCTTGTCAGTATAAAATAGTTGGGATTTAGAGCTTGTTCTTTATTCTGTTGTATTTTACATTCTGCTCTTTCAGATTGAAAGGAGAGGAAAATACTGTAATGGTAGATTATGTTTTGCCAGACTTCAGCACAATCAAGAAAGGATTTTGTAAGGTAATGATCATATGGTTTTTGAAGTATTTTTTAGACTGCTCCCCTGCACAAGTCTAGTAGAGAGGTGAAAAAGACTTTCTTTTTTCTAATGCTGTATTGTAAGTTCTTTCTGTGCTATGCATTTGTTGGTAAAGTTTTCCTTAGGAAGCTGAGATGAAAAATAAATACCGTTTTTCCAGCATAGCATTTTATGTTCTGTTATTTAATATTTGTAGCTTTCTATGCTTGTGCTCTGTCATACAACCTATCCATAACATTGTTGTTTGGTTTTTTTAAAGTTAAGTTGGAAAAGGTTTTCTCTGCTTTGATACTTTTTTGTAAGTCTCTCTCAACTTCTTTTACTGTAATAGGTAGGAGGTTCAAAGTCATGTTATAGAAAAGCCTGAAAAGCCTTCATACCAATGAAGACAATTTAACAATTTTATCTCATTTAATGAGTTGGACATAGTTTTGAAAGCAGTCCCAGTATTTTAAGGCCACTCTTGTGCATACCTATTTATTTTGCTTCAGGCGAAACGGCAGTTGATAAGAGCAAAGTCACTTCACATTTAATATCAGAGTATGTATTATTCTTAAAAGATTTGTTGGTAATAGGACTTAACGTAAAATATACTGCCTACCTCTGCAGTACATGAAAAAGATTAGCTGAATACTCTAGGTTGTCATTTCTTTTCTTAAGCAGTGGGTGCTATTCATGTCTTTAATTTAGCCAAGGGAAGAGATGGTGGTAAGTGGAAAATACAAGACTGGTGAACAAATACTTCGTCTAACAAATGAAAGATTTGCAGTTCCAGAAATACTCTTCCATCCTTCAGATATCGGTATTCAAGAGATGGGAATTCCTGAAGCCATTGTTTATTCTATTCAGAATTTACCTGAAGGTATAACCTAAAAAGCATTTTGAAAAGTGGTGGTGGTGGTGGGGTTGTGTTGTTTTGTTATGGGTTTTTTTGTTTCAAGCACCCAAAGTGTCTTAAGAAGCTAGTACTCTCAATATGCCAGTTACTAAGTTGTTGTGAACTGTTCTGTCTTCTGGTGTGTGTCATATACTCTAGAATTGATTGTCTACAAGATTCTCTGTTAGGCAAACACAGTTTTGTGGTGATTTATTGATTGGTTTCTACCCTTGTTTCAATTAATGACTGTAGACATAATTCTTCTTAACATCCTTTTCTAACGTGACCTGTCTGTCTTTGATGCCCATGGTGGAATATACTTGCGATTAGTTTTAGTTGTGTTTAAAGTATCTTTCTTCACTGGAAGAAGAGAAAAATCAAACTGATGAGAAAAATGAAACTGACCAAACCCAGTAATTTAAGCATCAAAGTATAAAACCTTTCTGACTGCTGTGTTTGTCAGAAGTAGTACTAAAGCTTTCATTTTATAGATAAGGCACATCATTCATGTTATTACTACAAAGATGACTTTCATAGGTTTTATGATACCACATAAATATGGCAGCATTGAGGCTATTATTTTGTACTCTTAAAAAAATTGTATCATTTAAAATCCCTTTTGAAAGGGGAATATTTTGGCAGACATGACATTTAATAGACAATATAAGAAAACAGTAGTTACTAAAGCCAAATTCTAAAAATCACGAAGAACAGAGGGTGATGGATCACTTTCTTGTATTTCTCAATAAAACTATTTAACTGATGTGATCATTAGATGATCATAAAATTCTTCTATATGTATTTTTTTTTCTTACTTCTGTTCCAATTCATAACAAAATTGGGAAAAAAAACTTTATAATCTTGAAATATATGTTCAGTCTCTAACTATAGGTTTACTTATTTTACAGAAATGCAGCCTCATTTCTTCAAGAACATAGTTCTGACTGGGGGAAACACCCTTTTTCCAGGCTTCAGAGATCGGGTTTATTCTGAAGTTCGATGTCTTACTCCAACTGATTATGATGTTTCTGTTGTTCTTCCTGAAAAGTAAGTTCTAAACTGTACAGAACAAGCTTTGTCCTTCTAGCAGAACAAACAATAAAGTAGGATTTCTTTTGCTGACTAAAAAGATAGATTGAGTAAAGGGGTTAATTTAAATATTGTGAAGCAAAATTGTACAAGAAGAATGTTTTAGATCAGTGTATTTTCAGACAAACCAAATAAGTTAGACACTACCTGCCTGCCCTGTACTTCGGCTAATAAAGTTAAGCATGTAAGTAAGTGTTTTCAGGATCAGTCTTTTTATTGTAAACAGATAAATAAGACTGTATCGTCATTAAGTGGATACATAAGTGTGCAAGATTAGACTTTAGTCTTTTTACTTAGAAGAATTTCTGCATCTGAATGCTGCCATGTCCTTATTAATGTAGCCACTTCAGGGATTTGGAAGGGGTAACATCTTTGCAGAGAGAGTGTACAGTTGGGACAAAACAAGTATATCTTGAAAGTACAAAAAAAAAATCACTTTTTTTTAAGTATTATTAAAGAGTATTTTAAATATTATTAAAGAATCATTATCTGTGCAAAGTAAATACGAAGACATCTCCACTTCCTGCCTTCTTCACACCTGCCTCCAAAGAGGCACTTGCTTTTTATAAAAAGCAAAGTCAGTTAGCCCTGCTAAAGTTTCAAACTTTGTTTCATAACTTGTCTGGAGCTGGATGGTTTGATTTAGCAATCAAAACCAGTATTTTTAAATGGGTATGGCTAAATAAAAATCTTGGAAATCATCATTGCATACTTTTATTTTAAATGAATTTACAGATGAGTAACAATAACTTTGTTCATTTTTCAGCCCTATTACTTATTCTTGGGAAGGTGGGAAACTCATTTCTGAAAATGATGATTTTGAAGACATGGTAGTAACTAGAGAAGATTATGAAGAACATGGACACAATATCTGTGAAGAGAAATTTGATATATAGGTACCATAGCTGGATACACTGATATTCCATTGTTCTACTCAGAATGGAACTGTTTGAACTACAACCTGTTTTCTGTCAGTTAGGATTGTGTTTTAGCTTTCCTGTATTTAAGTGGGTTGGGAAAAAATAATTTTCAGAGTTTAAAAATAAAGTTTTACAAGCCTCATACTATGAAATAATATGTTGTCATTTCATTATGTTCTTGTTGTTTACTGATAGCTTCATTGTATTCTTATTGCAGAAAACATCAATGCATGAGGCAATAAAAACATTGAATGGTTGTACTGGTGTGACACTAATACATAGCGAAAAGAAATCAAGAATTTTTTTTTTTTCTTCCCCAAAATGAATATTATTCTAACTAGTGCATGCAATTGAGTGGACATTAAACACCTCTCAAAAGGTCTATCTGAGATTGCCTATCCTGAAAAGGAATACATGAGTTTTATTTTTGATTATTTTAGGGACCAGCCATGAGGGGAATATATTTGAAATGTGAGCACTGCTATTGAAAGTGTACTTAGGCTTTCAGAAAAGAGAAAAGAATTCCTTCTTAAAAAGAGGTTTTGGGTTAGTAGGTTGTGGGGTTTTTTGGTTTTTGTTTTAAACAATGGCTGAGCAAATAAGTTTCTTGCTGCTCCCCTCACCTTTCTGAAAAGGTGACATCAGAAGCTGTCTGAGGTGAACGAAGCTTGCAGCCGTGTCCTGGGTAATCCCATCTGTGTCCTGTCCATGCATTCTAGATAAACACCCCAGCCTGTACTTGTTATTTCTGTTTACAGAGCAAAGGTGACATCAGCAGCTCATACTATGCCATCAGCCTGTGCAGTGCTGCATGCAGCAGGGGAAAGAGCAACAGTACGGGCTAATAGCTAGACAGAAGCCTCGGAGCGCTGCGCTAGGAGGGCGTGCTCTCCCGGTGTGCTTGGTTGCCAGGACAGAGGCAGGCACTCACACAGGGTGGATAATGGACACACAGGTGCTGACACCGATCTCGACCTGATGCAGCTCATGGCCACAGGAGAATTGCCCTTTTAGTAGGACTGGTGATATTCGGTGGTCTCAGATTTGCAGAGGAGCATCCTATTCTCAGCTGGAGTCTCATATTCCCTCTCCTGTCTGCCCCTACGTAAAACCAGTAAGTATACTTAATGCAGTACACTTCCCTAGCTCGGAACAAAGCGCACTGAGCGACTGAGGCAGTTGATGGCAGGGATCAAGCAGAGGCTTCACTGGACTTCATGCCCCTCCAGTGATCCTTGACAAGGCGCAGAGACGGGCACTCTGAAGCACAACTAAATACTATTACCTTCTGAAAAAAACTTCTTTATGACGATCTGTGACCCAAAGGTAATTGATGTATTTGAATGGTCAGAACTGTGAACAGGGGAAACAAAGGTGTATACCATCAGCCCCTGGGCTCACCGATAGCATTAAGATACAGAGGTAGCCTCATTTATGGATTCCATTTCTTTTCTACTTCAGATAAGCACATGGAGTTAGAGCCACGTTTTTCTGATCAATTCCAGATTCTCATGAGCTGCTCCTCTTGCTACCTGGAGGTCTCAGCATAAGGGCAGTATAGAAGAGAAGCCCACACTCCAGAGAATGGGAGATCTTGATGATGAGCTGCCCCAATTTAATAGTTTTCTGAGATGATCTTTCTTCTTGAATATGATCTTTTTTACTTCGGGCTGCCAGCTCATGATGGCTTTCCTCCAGTGTGACCTGCTGAAAGGAATGGAAGAGGTACCCTCCTCCTGTTAATAGCTACATGAGCCACACAGGAGGCAGCTGGGGTACTAATGCATGAGAACACCACCTACAAATTCTTGGATACAGCTGTTGTATTACTCTGTGTAAGACAACACAGGACATGAGTAAGTCTAGTACACTCTTATTTTGATAGGAACATGTAGCGGCCCTTGTGTCTGACCTCTAGTTTTTTAAATAACTGCTTCACAAAATTATCAGCATGCTTTAGTTAGGACTTAAAATAAGGAAATATGCATGTTGTTCCCATAAAAGCAACAATGAACCTTTTCCTCGGTAGGAGCAAACATGAATGCTCTATGAATAGAAGTAAGCCTCCTTACTTTGAAGGTGGCATCACTTCTTCTTTGGTAAGACTGCGCTGGAAAGTACCTGTAGACTAAACTCTTCCCTCTGGAAGTTTTATACTTCAAATACAAATTCATACTGGCAATTAATTTGATAGCTCTATGCTAGAAATTACAAACAGAAATGAGCAAGAGGTCCAAGTTTCCCTACCAGATGATTCTGTGTCAAATATCATTAAAAATAAGTGACAGAACTTTCTACATTCCAATAAAGTTTTCCTAATTTTGGAATGTAACTGAAAGTGTAACAATGAAAAACCAGTAATCTGTAGTTCATCAAACTTGTTCTGTTCACCAGGCCTTTATACTTAAGTGTAAAACATAGTGTTTCTTCCAACAGAAGATTAAAAATTAGTAGATCCTCCTGTCAGGGTAAGTGAATAAAACAGGGCCCTCAAGAGCTCTTCCTTTCCTTTGCAGAAGTAGACCAATCTTGACTTCTTGCCCCATGAACTGAAGGAAAGTACCTGGCAGCTATAAACTCCGACTGTCCCCTTGAAGCACTTCCTTACTGTTTGATACCAGGTTCTACACCCACTGAGCTGCCTCGTCCTTATGAAAGCACTATGAAATGACAGACTGATTCATCGCTTTGTATGCAATGCTTTATTATCATCTTTAAATTAGCATGAGAAAATTCTAATCGGGTCACAAAGTGCAAGAATTTGTTTTTTTTAAAAATAGTTTTTCCCAAAGCAATCCCCTAGCCTACAACTTCCCAAAAAAGTCCATATAGCCTACAAATCACTATATTATCACCCCTCCCTGTTACCAAGTTCAGTATTTTGAGCAAGACCCAGTAAAGGGACTGGAGAGAGAGAGGGGGGAAAAAAACCACCCCAAACTAAAATCCACTTCTCCCACTACTCAACACCAGAAGCACGTAATCAGGAAATACCTTCCTGTTTACGATTCCCAATAACCTACTTCTGTACATGCTCCCTTTTCTGGGAGAATGACCAAAACCCCCACACAGGGCTAGAAAAAGAATACGTGGCCCTGTAGTCTAGTAATTAGGGCATTCACCTCTGACAGGTGAAACTTGGTCTCTTTTCCTCCTCCAGAAATTACTTATTTTACACTGGACAGTCACTGTTAAACAACAAGTGCATAAGCAGCGACGTGTGGACAAAGATTCCAATTGCATTCCCTGACTTCTAAATAGGGCCAGGTCATTTAAATAAGGCTACTTGAAATATGCAAGTTAACACAAACTATTACCTGTGCCCATAGTTGGTTATATCTAACAGTGTAACCATTTCAATTTGCAAAAGAAAAGAAAACAGCACTTGTTTTCAGAAAGCTTTGGTATCCTGGTAATTTGACCATACAGTTGAGGATGTACATACATAAAGCAGCACATTAACAATAAAAAAACATCAAGGTCATAGTGGAGCTAGTCCAGCAAAACACCATGAAAATGATAAGGGATTGCAGCATCTGTCATACAAGGAAGAGGCTGAGAGAGGTGCGATTGTTTAGCCTTGAGAAGAGAAGACTCAGGGGAGGGAGCAAAGATGACTGAGCCAGACACTTCTCAGTGGTGCCCTGTGAAAAGACAGGAGGCAATGGGCACAAACGGAAATGCAAGAAATTCTACCTAAATGTACAGGGGTTTTGGGTTTTTTTGTTTGTTTGTTTAAATACTGTGAGGCTGGTCAAACTCTGGCCCAGGTTCACCTGAGAGGTTGTGGCATCTCCATCCTTGGAGCTAGTCTAAACTCACCTGGAAAAGTCCCTGAGCAGCCTGCACTAATTGACTCCACTTCGAGTTGGGCAGTAGGACTAGACCAGAGGTCCCTTCCAATCTCAAGTCTACGTTTCTATGTCTAATACATGATCAAATGTCTGTCATGAGGATGGAAGAAGTCATTTAACCCCTATAGCATTATATTGCCTATTTATTTAATGATTTGAATCAACATTTCCTTGTTAATGTACAGTTAAGCATCAGTGTGTCAAGATAGGCCAACGTGCTTTCTAAGCTTTGCCCTATGAATCCATAAACACTATCAAAGTATTTATGACAAATAACTGGACACTATCAAAGTATCCTCGTGTTAAAATAAATTGCTTAAGTACACCAAGAGATCTAAACCAAGATTATTATTCCTCAAGTTTTCTCAAAATGTAATTTTTTACTTGCTTTTGTGTAACTGCCAGATCAGCAGCAGCCCGGTCTGCCAGAGCCAGGAAGGAGTAACAGGCTATCATTGCTGATGGCAAGCATGCACAGCTTCCCTGCCTAATGAATCTTGCTCCTAACATTTTTGACACATTGTACACCTTTACAATACTCATAGGAGCCATAATCTACAGTTTAAGATTAGATTACAGTTAGATTATGAACTACAGATAGAAAAGATTAAAAACCTTACTGGTTATCAACCCAAGCATGGCTCTGAATGTAGTCTTGGCTCTGCTAGAAAGCCACAGGGTTGTGGGACAGAAGGAAAAGTGTGCCAAACCCTGAACTCAAAGCAGCACAAGCAGTGTGCCGTTATTACTAACTTAAAAGTCATTAAGTACATTTTGCTTAAAAGAGTCATTGATTAGAATTAATGCTTTTTAGCAGCATAGTCATTTTGATAGTTGTAGTTTCCTGTACCTGAAGATTTAAGGACATAAGAAGAATATGTTTTGTATCATGAGCATCCCCCCTTCTTAAAAAAAAAAAAACAAAACCCACAAACAAGCCAGCTGCATTGATGTCTAACCATTTAGAGTACAAAATTCACATGGTGTTTTACAACCACTACAATAGATGAGAGAATGGTATTTTCTTAATTCTTTAATTAATTTCTTCTTCTGCTTCAAAGGAATAGTGGGGTCATTGTCCATCTCTTGAACCAGTGTGAGAAGATACTGATTTGTTTGTTGTTTTTGATCTTCATATTCTTTAGCTGTCACACGCTGACAGAAGGTGAAGCCTTTGTAAGAAATCAGAGGTTCAGATTAAGTGTAATGCAACACATAAGAGCCTGATTAAAAAATATGATCAGAAACACAGATATATTGATGTTCCAGTTCAGATGTGATTAGAATTCTTTACAAACAACGTGAAACATATAGTCCTCCATGGAGCATGGATGGACATCTAAACATTAATTGCAAATAGAAAATTGAAAAGCAGTGTCACAATTGCAGTATCACAGACTATTCTGTATTACAAACAGGCCTGCAAGACAAAAAGCCAATACAGTTCTTGCAAACAGAAGCCATAATGAAGAGTGCTACATGACAAGAACAGCACCTTGCCATTGTCATGATCCAGCGATCCCCTGTGAGTGAATCAGATCCATAGCAAGGCCCAGTACATAATGCAAGTGAATAAATACTTTGGAGAAACAGTTGCCTCTGAACCACACCTCTGAATTCAGAAATACAATTCAGGAAGTTCTAGGTGACTAGACAGCTCAGCATGGTTTGGGCACCAGAAGCAGAGGTAATGGAACAGGCAGCAGTTCAGGATGAGGGCAGAGCAAGGAACTGGAGCCCAAGAGATACACAACTTAAGCACTATTTAGCTATAAAAATGTCATGAACCTATGCAGTAGAGTACTGCCCTGCAAGGATTCAAGCCCCACTATTGGACAGGTGAGTTCTGGCCTGAGGAAAGACTGGCATTCAGCTACTCCACACACTCGTGAGCAAGTTGGCTGAACAAATGCCAATTGCCTAGAGGGGAAAAAATTCTTACTATTCCTTCTGTACAAACACCATCTTCTTAAGCCTTCACATAGAGAGTGGTAATAACCTGAGCTGCCAGAATTTTCATGTGGACCTGTCCTTCCCTTCTTTTACAATGAGTCTGTCAAACACCAAATGTGAAACACTTTTTATGGTTTAGTAGAGTCAGATCAAGAAAACATAGCTCTTTCAAAATTGAAAGCTTAACAACTTCTGGCAAAGACATTACCTTTAGAACTTCAGGGTGGATCCTTTAGTCCAGTGGTTTACTAGATTAAAACCAACCCCAGAGTTCTCTCAGTGTTTTGAGGAATGTTTATTTCCAGCAGACCTAAAGATTACCTTCCTACAATAGACTCCTTCTCTTATCAGGGTCCCCCAGCCTTCCCTCCTGCTCCCACCTGCACTTTAGAAGCTCACCAGCTAAGAATGCTCAGTGGCTCTCAGGAAAGATTTTCCTTCTGTCTCCTCTATGAGAAAAGGGAAAATGACACCAGAGTATGAAGCACACAGGAAAACAGGAATATGCCATGCTGGAGAGCTTACAACTAGAACAAACTAGCACATAGATAGAATCTATATGCATTTACAGATTGAAACCCCAAAACTTAGTAGGGAGAATATAGTATGGGGTTTGTACTTCAGTTGTCTGTTCAGTGTGCCGATGGAGAACACACAGGCTCCAACAACAGTGCAGACAGGCAACTCCTTCCTCTGTTGCTCATCTCTCTATTCTTTGGCTACATGATAAGCGATACTCAGAACATTGAACTAGAAGCAATTTGGACACATTCCAGAACCCAACACAGATGGGAAAAGATTCTATACCAAAACTACTTCTCAGACAGCTGCTCTATTAAATATAGTATTAAACAGCACAATAACTTACAGTATTATTCAGTTCCCTAATGATTTCTCTTCAATGTTTAAGCACGTAACACATTGGCAATACAGAACTCAAAAGTGAGAAGTTAAAGAGTCAGAGAGAAACTCAATTATTTAAGCCATCCCTTTTAATCACAGTGCTGAAAGATATTTTTGGCAGCAAGGCCAGATGGAACATTAGCTCGTAAAAGAAGTGAGCTGGAAAACACTAATCCCACATACACACCAAGTGTCAAATGCCTTCCTTCTAGGCCACACTACCCTTCTGTAAATCTTAAGCTGTTAATAAACTTGTGCTTACCCAGGAAAGGAAGAGAGTTCTTCAAAACACTAAACAATCAAGGTCTGTGCTCAAGACATCTGTTAGAACCTCAAACTACTGAGCTCTGTGAGAATTTTTAGGCGTCTTGTGGCAGAAATATAAGAATGCTGTTCCTAAATATAAAATCACATCAAATTCACAAACCAAATTATAAGCAAGTCACTTCAGGAAGCACATTTTCCATTAATTTTTCCAGAAGCAATTATTTGGTAAAAAAATTTTGTAATGTGTTCAATTAATAGAATCCTTGTTCTCTAATATTCAGAGGTCAGTGTTTTGCTTATAGAAGATAATTTAATTATTTGGTGAATGAGCCACTAGTTACTTTAATGCTTAATAAAGGAAAAGAACAGTCTATGCAAAATTATAGTCAACTGATGATAAATCAATTTGTATAGAAAGGTTTATATAAAAACGTGCATCACATCATCTACCTGAATCAATATCTGGATCTTGTCCTTCTAGCAAACTCTCAAGCCTCCTACTAGTTAGTTCCAGAAGAGTTAAAGGAGTCTGAAAATACAATCCAATGAAGAAAAAAGTTATAAAAACAATACTTATGTATCTTGAGAAACTAAAGCTTTCAGATGATCAATTAAAAAAAAAAAAAAATCACATAGCTGACTGCAGAAGAATCTATGCCTACCTTTATTTAGGTACACATTTAAAGTCTCTCAACAAATTGCACTAACACACATATACATGTTTATTCCTGATATTTCTGGCCAAAGAAATAGGAGGCAAGATGTTCCAGATGTTGTTTTCCAATGAACTACGGCAAAAACTGTAGCGTATACCTTGACCCAATTGCAGCTTATATAATACAGAAGGCTCTCAACTGCAGTTGTGAAAGAGCGAGCCACCATCCACTCTGCTGTCAGTGCTATGAAGCAGTGGGCACGTTGTTTGTCAGATCTGACTTCATCTCCAATCATGAATCAAAGCCCTAACCCTCTGTCCTGGTTTTGGCTGGGATAGAGTTAATTTTCTTCCTAGTAGCAGGCATAGTGCTGTGTTTTGGATTTAGTAGGAGAAGAATGTTGATAACACGCTGATGTTTTTAGTTGTTGCTGAGTACTGCTTATGCTAGTCAAGGACTTTTCAGCTTCCCATGCTCTGCCAGGGGCACAAGAAACTGGGAGGGGGCACAGCCAGGATAGTTGATCCAAACTGCCCAAAGGGCTATTCCATACCATATGATGTCATGCTCAGTATAGAAACTGGGGGGGGTTGGCCGGGGAGCAGCGATCGCTGCTTGGGAACTGTCTGGGTATCGGTCGGTGGGTGGTGAGCAATTGCATTGTGCATCACTTGCTTTGAATATTATTATTGTCATTATTATATTGTTGTTATTATAATTACTATTTTACTTTCTTTCAATTATTAAACTGTTCTTATCTCAACCCAGGAGTGTTTCTCACTCTTACTCCTCCAATTCTCTCCCCCATCCCATTGGGGCAGGGGGAGTGAGTGAGCAGCTACGTGGTGCTTCGTTGCTGGCTGGGGCTAAACCAGGACACCCTCATGTCAGAATGCTTAATAACAAACCCCCACCCCAAAAAACCAAACAAACAAAAACAGTGTTTGGTTTTGGCTGTATATTAACACACACACAACTCACAGTAACCACTTGATAATTTCAAACTAAACTGTAGCTAATTTAAAAAAAACTAAAAATCTCCCATGTCTCTAACTGAGGTCAGAAGTGGATATGAATGCATTGTATAAGAACTAAAAATAATATTTTAGTGAAACCAAATCAATGTTTCTGTAAGGCTTATTTGTAACTGGACAATAGATGTCTAGAGCATTTTATAGCTATCTTAAAAAAGCTAAGAGAGTTAGCTGATCTCTCTCTAGTTTAGCATTTCAATGAGGAATTTTATGGTTGAGGAAAACAGCAGCAAAGCAGCACAACTTTAATGCACTGGTTGAATTCAGAAAGTGAATACCAGGTCTGGGAGGGTTCCATCTTTTCACACGTGTGACAATATGATGGAACGTAAATAAAGGAGACTATAAAATATAACTGCATATTTACATAACTGATCAAGTTAAATAGAAAGGCCTTCATTTTGGTTTGTATTTATTTTCTTTAATTTAGAAGTTAACATTTCAAAATACCAAAATGAAATCTTAAGAGTTGTTAAAGCTGTACATGTACACTGGGACAACAGGGCATGCCATCTTATATCACTCAGAGTATGTCAGCTGACAGACTTTTAAAGGAGAAACACACTAAGAAGCCTAAAAATTTAGTAGACAGCCATCAGAAACAAGGTGCCAAAAAGCCTCTGTAATAATTTCTTAATACTTCAAATATTTTCTTAACACAAGTGATGCAAATAAAGACAGAGGATATTATATGTAAAGAATTGCAAAGCTCTTGAAAAGCTGTCCTCCATAGTCTGAATTAGCTTCTTGCCCTACTTGACTGTACCGGGAAACCTTAACAGATGGAATATTAAACTCTGCTCCTCAGGCCTCTTGTGTCCAAAAAGGCATTTCATGGCATTTAACATTTTAAATGCCAAAACCAATGAGGTAAGGAAAATGCTACCTTGAAGAGCTCAGCGTGATTGTCCATCAGAAACTGAATCAGCAGTTCTTTTTGTGGTTTTGACAACATCTTGTTTTGCAAGATGAACTTTGTGCAAGTCTTGATGATGACCGATCTGTTATCAAACTAAAAAGAGAAGAACCCAGATTTGGCATTAGATTTACTTGCAATGTGTCAGCAAAGACTAAGTATAACAGAACGCTATCAGTGGGAAGACCATCCTGATACTTGTTTTAAAACAAATGACATTGGAAGGCAGTACATAGAATACTTCTAACTCTGGGGAAAAAAGTTAGCTTCACTATAGGGAAGTGCTATTTCCCACACTAAACATAACAGATACTTACTTGTTTTTGTAACTTGTAGCCCTCAGATTCGGATGCAATGGCTACAAATGTCAGGAGTCTATGTAGTTCTTCTCGGATATTTGGTGCTAATAATTTTAAATAAAGTTGTGAAGCCTCTAGAGCTTGCTCTGTTTTTCCTTTTTCTGCAATGGAGTAAAACAGCGTATCCAGTACAACTGTTCATTTTCAGAGTCAAGAATACATATTTAAATTCCAATATTAATCCCAGGTTTTTTCCCTCCAAACAAAGCAGGTTCTATCAGTGACTTCTAAAACCTTTTGCAAAATTCAATACAGCATTTAATCAATATAAGCTCAAAACCTTTGTCCCATAGCTAGTCAGAGAACAGATGTACTTGGACAATATATGCAGGACATTACTATGTTCTATGTGCAATGTGCAAACACCAAAGTGATGTTTGCAATGTTTGTGTTTACACATCTACATATTATATTCTAGGATTCATCTCAAAGTAATTAATGAGCTGAACAATTCTAAATTTTTCATTGCTTTGAGGTTTTGTTTGGTTTTTTGGGGTTGTTTTGTTTTCTTTCTTTGTCTGTTGGTATGTCCCCTCCCCCCCTTCTTAAGCCATTAGGTTACAAGTTTCTCAAGAAAATGTGATAAGGTGGAAATAATCTCCTATAAAAAAAAAGTTTAGATAATAAATGCTAGTTATCTTCAAAGTGAGGAACTATCAAAAAGCCAAGTAACTTTCTTAAGGCAAGAGCAAGATGAGGGCAGATACAGGAATAGAACCTATATATGATTTTCTGGCCTCTGCCCTATTACTGGGACAGAGGTTATATTTTACAAGAAATAATCCAGGACTTTCAGGTGTGTACCATAAGCCATTTGAAACCATCTTTGTTTAAAAAGAACACCAACAGATCAAGTAAGTGACCCTTTTCCAAAAGGGCAGACAAAAAAGCAGGAAAGAGAATTGCCAAAGGACATGATCACAACAGGTAAGAGTGTAGATATGAAGACAGGAAATTAAATCATTTCTAGAGAAAAGTTTAAGAGTTCCTCTGCTCTGTAATGAAAGCTTTACTGAGTTACTTTAAAAGACTGTAGGAAAAAAAAAAAAAGAGGAAAAGTTCCAATGTGAAAAGGTTCAATAAACCACATGAACTTGTTCGACCAACTGCATTCATCTGTAACACAAGTACTCTAGATCTGTTTATTTTAAAGGCAACAAGCACAGCAGCATGTTTGCCTTCACAACAAATCTGTATTATCAGCCATCTTAAATCAAACTGTTTAATAACTGAGGAAAATACAGCTATAACCATATATGGCTATAACCATATACCCACTGATAACAAAATGAGGTTGTACTTTAGCTAACTGCAGTACTTCTCAAATTAACTTTGAAAATGTTTTAAATACGTAGATTTTCATAGCTAGTTTGAGCTCTCTCTTGCACTAGAGTTAGAACAATAGCACTTTATCAAAGTAACTCCACTGGATTCTACTTGAAAATTATTATTAGAATCCAGGTTGTTATGCACTGACAACCATAGCACTGAGGGGGAAAAATGGTTGTAAAATAGTTAAGCACAGTCTCCTAACAGTGATCTAGTATGAACTGGAACACAGCTCAGGACCCAAGAACGGACTAATGTATTCAAACAGTGAATCATTTCCTAATGATAAAATTATGGCTACCACTTCATCAAAAAGAAATAAAGCATTAGAAATTGCTTGTGAGATAGCCTTGCTCAAGTTGGAAAGATGGCAAAAGTAAAGGAAGAATAAGAAAGCAGAGTAGCCCTGGACATTCACGAGTCATGTAGTTTAGGTCAAGCAGATACTTAATCATAGAATAGTTTGGGTTGGAAGGGACCTTTAAAGGTCATCTCGTCCAACCCCCCCTTAATAAGGGAAAGGCCCACAGGCAACTAAAGCATTAGAGTAATTCAGCAGAATTATGATACTGTGTTTTCCCTTGCCTACAGATTTGGCTGTTTTGATTCTCCGATTTAGTAATATTCTGTAATAGTGGTTTATATCAGTTTTGTATTTAAAGTGTGTATAGGAACTACGTCTTTAATTTAAGTGAGCATTTAGCAGAAGTTACCAGTAGTTAAGTCAGTTATTTCAAATTAGCTTTTTTTTTGTGGATGGGTTGTGTAATTTTGCAATAGTTTCCCTTTCATAACTTCTACCATAATTAGATTTCTTTTCTCCTTAGCAAAGTATTAGCAATAAAAATAGTCTTTTGTATTTTCATGAGGTTTTGGCCACAGAATCCACCACTCTGCTCCAATTTTTACACAGACCAACTGTGCTCCTATGCCAGTAAGCTTGTCATATTCTCTAAAAACTGTAACTTTTGATAACACTCTATAAACCCTAAAGAACTGAAGAAGTAACAGGGCCTATTTAGGGTAGGATTAATCTTAAACTTGTATTTAAATTAAACACCTCTGTTTTACTTGTGAGCATGTGTACGGCAGGTTTTTTTTGGGGGGGTCACAGCCTCAATCGCAATCTCAGCAGCCCCTTTCATCATTTTAAATAAGTTCTACCACTAAAAAGAGCCCCAAGTCCAGAACTTCCAAAACTTTATTCTGGTTAACAAGAAACCTCTATAACAAAGATTTTACTTTTATGCTATTAGTCACAAGTAGCAAAAAGGGAAATTCTGACTAGCAGTAAGAAATTTTCACAATGAGAGTAGTTATATATTGAAACAGATTACCCATAGAGGCTGGTGAATCTCTATGCTTGCAGGTTTTCAAAATTCAGCTGGACCAGGCCCTAAACAACTTGATCTAACTTTGAAATTTGTCCTTGCCTTGAGCAGCGGCTCTGACTAGTGACCTTGAGCATTCCCTTCCAACCGATAAAGTGCATCTGCGATAGCATTGCAAATGGTGCTATGATTCAGTCAATTAATGCTTAGTAAGTTACATCCTTTATACAGCTTTCATTTGCATTTTTTGTTCCAGGTTGCTCTTACCTATAAGTTCTATAATTCCTGAATGAATATCGAGATCCTGAGTGGCAAGAAGGGAGTCCTTCTTTTGACTATAATACTTTATTATAATGTCAAAAAGAATCTTCTTGTATGTATTCAGACTGCTGGGTTTGTTAGTGCTTTGAGGTAACTGCTGACTAACCATCACTATGAATTGGTCTGGGAAATACTCCAAGCATTCAATTGCAGCATAGAGCCATTTGTCAAGCCTGTAGAAGGAAAAGTTAGTTTTAGTGCTTAAAGTGCTCTGCCTATTCTTATTTAATCCTTTAAAGAAAATTAGATAGAAACGACCATGCAGGTAAGTCACATATTTGAACCACAGCATTGAACTTGTTGCTTTTTAAGCAGTTTATGTAACTTACTTCACTATAGTAGTTCAAGGACCTGCTCAAAATAAGCAACTTCAACAGTTTTCCTACCTACAGACAATACACCTGAGGTACGCCCAGATCAAAACAAGGTGCAATCATGCCAGACTGTCACTGACACCAGGACGCTTGCCTGATTCAGCTAGTATTTAAAACCAAACACCATCCCACTATTACTCCAACACACAGAATGAAAACCCACCTGGGCTAACCAGGGTGAAAAAGCAAGGGACTGGATCTTTACAGAAGTGAAACAAGACAATTAGTTTGAAAACAGAGAAAAATAAAAATAGTTTAAATGCCAGAAGACTGTGGAAGCAGTTTATTATATGACCTACTATAAAGGCATGAGTTTTCTTAAGCATTTGTATGACTTAACTAGGGAGAGAAGATGTAATGAGAACCCGAAGTTCAGGTAGACAACTCACTGTTCAAAGAGGCTGGAAGGTCAGAGGAAAAAGTCACTAACTCAACCATCTTATACAGAAGAAATCTAAAATTATAGAACTGTGGGGGCATAGGGAGAATTACTTTTATCTGACTCTCTAGATATAAAATAATTTGAACTGAATCAATAACTTGTGAGAAGATGCAAATATTAAGATCCACAGAATCTTATTTTTGTCATGGAAAGCAGAAACAAAGATTTTGAACTTGCTGCTGGACAGCTAAACATGAACTTTTGTTACAACTGCTGCAGCCAAAGGTTGTATAACTCTTGGATGGATAAATAGGGTAATGCAGTAAAGTAGAAATATGATCATGACTTTCCTTTAGTTATGATCCCATAAGCAGTGCAATCACTGCAATCAAGCCAGATTTGATTACAGCTTTTAAATACCTACATGGAGAGCAGGTATTTGATTATTTTGAGCATAACATGACACTATTTGAAAACTGAAGACACAAAATTTGAGATACAAATTATGCTTCCTGCCCTGCCTTCATATTGGGGGCAGTCAATCCTACAACTACTTGTAAGACTACTGGTAGGTATTCTTCATACCTGGAATTTTCCATTTCTCAGGCATGCTGTAAGCCAGACCTAAATAATATACTGTCTACAGAGGTGCTACTCCAGCCCCCCACTAAATAAAGTAATGAAGCAAGCATTTAATTTTCTTAACACTAATCTGATATATTAGCAAAGACCCAAATGTTAGAGACACTTAACACAGAATAATACAGAGTAAGAATCACGTATGAGATATTTTAAGAGGCATAAACCCACCAATCACCCAAGAATCAAGTACAACAGAAGTATAAGCTCAAAAGAAACAGTGTTCATTAAGCCATTCTGAGAGGAAAAACCCATGGAGTTAAGATGCTATCCAGCAATAAACCTGGTTTGGAACCAGGAGTTTCATTAGCTTATACAAAACTCTAAACATACATAAAAATATTAGTATTTTCTCTCTAACGCAAGAATACATAAAAACTGTAAGAAAGAGTCTCTTCAGGTACAGAGATTGACCTCAGTCTCACAAACAGATAAAAATTATATTGATTTGACAGAAATAAGCGTTACTAAGACATAAACACATGAGGGGACACGCCTTGACACATTCATTAAAAGTACATGCTAAGACAGAGATCAGCCCAAGCGCAATTAACAGGAACACTACAAAAATAAGAGAACATTTAAGGAAAAGAGCACTGATGACATGCTTTCGCTTTTATATTCTCATGATATAAGCATTCTTCACTGCTATGGCTTAGTTTCTCCTTTTCTGCTGCTAACAATAGATGCCTTACTGACTTTACATCTTCACAGCACCACCACCAGGAACAGTGACAAACAAACAAAAAGCCTCAGAATAAGTTTTTTTTCGAGTTCTAATATCTGTTATAGGGACCTAAGAGTGAAGTGTCTGGTCTATAAACTAGAAGCATTTTCGACACTTGAAGTTAAAGTTCTTATGCATACTTAAAATCCTCAAACATCCAATCCTAAACATGTACTTTTTGTGAATACCCTTACCATTTCTGAAAAGTAGTCAACAAAGCAAAGTACACTAATGCCACCCCCGTCGACAAGTGTAATGATGTCTATTTTGTTCACTTAATGCAAATCTTTGATCAAGAGTAAAATAAAGCGTTTACTAACAAATCCATTTTATAGATGCGTAACTTACTCAGGCAAGTTTAAGCTACATGTAACCTCTCTGTCCAGGAAAGTATTTGAGATAATCAAGTCTTCTTCTTTGCCAAAACAGTCTGGTTTTGTCTTCACTGAAGACACCAAGATATCTTCCAGAAGTGGAACATCAATTAACTGCAGCAGTCGTAGCAGAGTTTGCTGTTTCCAGACATCTTCTATTACTGATGCCATAAAACAAACAAAAAAACACCCTCAGAAATAAGACCTTACGTAAAACACTAACCTTTGTTTTTACTCACTCAAGAATGTTTTAAGTATTCAAAGAAAACAAGGTAACAGCATAGTGTGAAGTTTCTGTGTTGGGGAAGAAGGGATCAAAATAGGAAGGCTATGAAAGAAGGCTTTAAAGAGAACATCTCTCTCCCCCATCATATTAGAATTAGTGATAACCTACTCTAATTAGGAATACATACAAGAAAAGACAAGTGAATAGCAAAGGAATCATATAATACAGATGTACTTAATCTTAAAACCTATTTCCTTCTAAAGTGGTATTTGCATAAACGGAATAGCACCATCCTGCAAAAACTTAATCCTGTTTTGGTTCCTTCAGTTTACTTACTATGAGCATTTACCCATTTAGCTATTTTGTCATTAGTGGCATGTTAAATTTAGGACTCTGAGGGGCACTGTTTAACAGAAATTAGCTACTCACTCCAAGTAGATACAGTGAAGAACAATCAAGTTTTAAAAAGAAAAATTCAATCCTCACCTCTTTTTGAAAGCAGATGAGTTGGTTCATTAACCATGATCTTTGGGGGTAAAGATGCATGAACATTTATTGATCGAAGAAGCTCCTCTACCTTCTTTTTATCGGCTGCTTCTAATGCTAAGGGGTTTGAAAGTGTGGTTTCACACTTCATTCTGCTTAGGGGGGAAAAAAAAATTAGATGTGTAACAAATACAATCAGGACACATTTATCTTTCTGTCACTTCCTAAATTGCTGTTAAATCAGGACTTTAGAGCTTCATTGTATCTGGGGTCTGTCCTGCTGCTAGAGAACCAATCATCCACATCTGCTTTGTGGAAAGGGCAAGGATATTGATTCCAAATACTGTTTATTAGTTCCATTTCTTTCACCAGCTTCCAGCAAGTAGCTCATCCATGCTAATTCTCAGCTTTCAGCACAACTAGTTGCAAAACAAAATGATTCCTAGACTGATGCTACTGTGCCAGACTCTATTCTAAATAACAAAGAGCAGTTCAAAGCAGTTTAACATTACCAAGTAGTATTAGACAGCATCTGTGATTTAGACATGACATTTCTCAAAACTGGCATATAGTTTTCAAAAAGTCTCCAATACCTGGGTTAGATGGACATAACTTCTTCTACAGTTAACCCACCTTAACATTTAAAGAGGAAAAAAAATAAAAGAAAAAGAAATCAGAATAGTTTGGAGTAACTCACTTGGAACGTCTTTTTGTCTTCTGTTTGCAGATTTGCTCAGGAGATAAGCTCTGATTGTCTGTATTCTTTCTCAGAAGAAGAGGAGTAAGACTGCTATTTACAAATCTATAGAGACTAGTGTTTGTGTCTTCAAACTCTGTTTCTTTCTCATTCTTGAATAAGTAAAGCTTTGCTCCAGCTGGCTCAAACACCTTGTGATCCATCAACGCTTGGCATACACGGACTCCCTTCAGCCGAGAAATATCATTGCAGCTTAGGTACATGCTTTGCATAAGATGGCTCAGTACCACATCAACAGCATTTGCGCCGGTGAAACAGTTTTTATATGTTTTCAGATGTTGTCTACGTCTTTTGATTTCTACCTGACTGTGAAGAGCATGAATAATACTATTCCACAGCTGAGTTGCTTGAAAAGGACCATCAAAATCTGCAAAATATTTATAAGGAAGTTTTACAGATGTTTATAAAGCTTTAACATTTTAAAAAATATTTTTAGTCTGTGAAATTAGTTATATCTATCTATCTATATATATATATTTAAAAATTCTCCAGAGATCAGCTTAACTTTACAGACACAGAGAAAGGTAATACTTCATGAATCAGTCCTTCTTGTAAGTTGACTCACACCCACTAGGGTAGTCAACCAAAGAGAACAAAAAGACACTAAGAACAGGCAAGGAAGGCTTTTTTGTTATTACCACACATACTGTACGTATGTACACACACACATTAATTTATTACAGAATCACAGAATGGCTGAGGCTTGCAGGGACCGCTGCGGTCCACCTAGTCCAACCTCCCCTGCTCAAGCAGGGCCGCCTAGAGCCGGTCACCCAGGACCACGTCCAGCTTTTGAATATCTCCAGAGGTGGAGCATCCACAAGCCTCTCTGGGCACCACTGAGAAGAGCCTGGCTCTGTCCTCTTTGCGCTCTCCCTTCAGGTGCTTGTAGACATCGACGAGAACCCCCTGAGCCTTCTCTTCTCCAGGCTGAGCAGTCCCAGCTCTCAGCCTCGCCCAGGGGAGGTACTCCTCCAGCCCCCGGTTTCTCCTCCACAGATCGCTCTCAGCTCAGCAGACGACAAACCAACATTTGCAACCTGCCTGCCCCCCAACCTCTCCGAACACTTGGACACAGCTTCAGGCCCAGCCCTAGCAGCGGCGTCCCCTTTAACCACGACTTCCGAGGCTGCAGCCGGAGGAAGCTCCTCTCTCCTCTGCACAGCCTCTGGCCCCCGCCATAGCTCCTTCCCGCCCGCAGCCAACGGCCCTTTCCGCGGCACCGGCGGCCGAAGGCACCCGTCCAACGGGCGGGCGGGCAGGCGCCGGCCCCTCAGGGCCCGCTCCGCTCCCCGGGGAGACATGGAGCCGCCGCCAGCCCCACAGGCGCCGCAGAAGAAAAAGCGGCGGCAGCGGAGAGACGGCGACGCCTCTCTTCCCCCACCTCGCCGCCGCCCGCTCCCCCGCCGCGCCTCTAGCTCGCTCTGACTCCGCAGCCTCCTGAACCGCGGAGTCAAATAAACCGCCATCACGGCGGCGGGTGCCGCTGGCGGAAGCCGGGAGCGTGCATCACTTCCCGCCCCCCTCCGCCTCCCCCGGCCGCCGCCCCAGCACCGCCCCTCCGGGGCGGAAGTGAGGCGCGCTCCGGCCGCCCCCCTCCCCGCTCCCCCGGCGCTGTGGCTGTCGCCGTCGCTATGGAGTAGCTGGAGCGGGACGGGGCCGAGCTGGGGCCGGAGCGAGAGACGGAGCCGACGTGACAGGCGGCCCGCCGGGCCCAGAGAGCGACGGGCAGCCGGGCGCTGCGCCGGCAGCTTCCCGCGGGCTCAGGTAGGAGGCCCGTCCCCCGCGCCCCGGGGCAGGAGCGGCTGCCCGTGGCCTAGTGCCGCTGCGCGGGGCGGGCAGGGCCCGCTGGCTCCGCAGGGGCTGGGGACGGCGGTGTCGGGTCGCGGGAGCCCGGCGCTGAGGGGTGGAGGGGAAAGGGGCCGCCCGGGGAGGCGCGATCGTGGCGTGAGCAGGGCCCGGCGGGGAGCGGGGAGCGGGGAGCTGCCCGAGCCGGCGGATCGCGGATCACCTGCCCGCAAACGCCGCCGCCCGCCTCTGGCCGCGGCCGCCGCCCGCCCCAGGCGGGCTCCTCCCGGCTGCCCCGCGGAGCAGCGAGCAGAGTCACCGGCCCTTCGGGCAGCGGGAGGGAGGGCATTCCCTGCGCGCCGCGCCGCTGGCGGGGTTTCTCGGAGGAGCGGTGCGAGTCCGGTCTCCCTGTCAGTAACAGTAAATAGTTTGTCCGGGAGGGCTGGCCCGCAAGAGACAACCCTGGGGTTTGTGCAGGATATAGGTTAGGTTTCTCCTGTCAGCAGGCGACAAACGGATCGCTGCGTGTGGATCTCGTTCCGTCAGTTTTTGGTAGGCTTTTGGTTGCAGCTCAGGACCCAAATGCTGAATAGAAATTATGAAGGTGACTTGCACTGAGGGCGGCTACACCGTGCATCATTGCATTTGATCCTCCTGTTGGTTTTGTAACAAACGCAAAAGGTTGGCTGCGCCTGATTTTTTTTTTTTTCTTTTGTTTGGTGAGACTGGGCTGTTCTAGCAGCTGTTTATTCTGTGAATTCAT
Source organism: Pelecanus crispus (assembly GCF_030463565.1). NCBI lineage: Eukaryota > Metazoa > Chordata > Aves > Pelecaniformes > Pelecanidae > Pelecanus > Pelecanus crispus. The sequence goes on from NC_134643.1 coordinate 54,541,413, forward strand.
CATTGTCCGGGTCAGATGGATAGGATGGAAGTTTGGGTAGGGTGGCATGAAGTACCCATGCACCTGCCTGCTGCCTTGCTTCCCAGAGGGGGATCCCAGCTTGTTATAGGCCAAAATGCTGGCAGAGTGTATGATGCACTGCTGTACAGTGTGCACCTGTGTCCCTATATCAGAGAGGGGGATCCCAGCTTGTTATAGGCCAAAATGCTGGCAGAGTGTATGATGCACTCCTGTACAGTGTGCACCTGTGTCCCTGTATCAGATGAAGCTATGAATTAGTTCAAGGATAAATCAGTACTTTTAAATCATGCAGTTGTTTTACATGAGCGAGAATTAAAGAATGGTGAGGAATCTGTGGTTTGGATTTACTTTTATTTAAACATGTTGAATGTTTTGCCTCATTGCTGTGTTGGCTGTTGCTTACTACCTTGCCAAGTAATCAGGTTGTTGTCATGCTGACATGTGGTTGCTGATGTACATCAGCATAAAGACCATTATCGATTGTGAGGGAAATTCATGAAAACAACACATTGACCGTCCGGATTTCTTTTGAGGATTAGTTCCAGGTTTCCTGGACTTAGTACCAGTAGCATTAATATTACCCATGACTCTCAAACAGGAAGAAATCAAAGTTCTTAAACATTTATTGCATATCCTGTGTTGCTTGTCTGAACACTGTTACTCTTAAGATCTTGTACTTCTGTCATTTATTACCTTTTAACTTGAAATGAAAGTTTCATTGTGGGTGACTGACTTTCTTTATTGTCCCATGGTTGTTAATTTTCTATAAGTAGTAGTCCAGGCTTAAAAGAACTGAACAAACCAGGTTTTGTACAGTTGAGAACTAAAGTTGCATATTTCAGATATGGTTAAATTATCATGATTTGTGGTATTATAGATACTACCCAAAATAGATTTTTTTTTTTTTTTGGCGTGGATTTTTTAGGTACATTGTTCCTGTTGACATATGTTGAGTTTTTACTGAAGGTGGTAATAACAATCGTTTTTATAAAGCAAAATACACTATTTCAGATTACAGTCCAGATGTTGACATGAGGATTTCTACAAATTTACAGTGTTAGAGGACGTAAACTTAAAACCCAAGCTGCTTATTAAGAAGTTTCTCAGTACTCCTTAGTCAGTAGCTAAATTAAACAGTGATTTGCATACTGTCAAGCTGGAGAGAAACAGGTTGAACAGGGCCTACCAGGCTTGCTTTTTTTAAATCCTAACCCTTCAGACACTGGAATGCTGTTAACATTCTCACCTAGTGGCTTTTCCAGGCTTCTCACTGCAGTTAGTCTGTCACCCACAGCAGAGGGCACTTATGGTTTAATCAATACTACACCATTTTTCCACCACCTATGTAGGGAAGCTCCCTTTCAGATTTATACAAAGGAATTTGAACATGCATGCACATGCGTTTTCTTCATAATATCTCCCCAATTAATTTTGCAAAGTGTTGTATTGATACTGGAGAAGGTTTGATGGCAGGGAGTGAATGAAACAATGCAAAAAGCATAAGATTTAAAAACAAATAAATTGTATTTGTGGTTGTCTTAAACTCATTAGGATTGATTTTATAGTCCTTAGGATATAGAGTGTGCCCCATGGAATAGCTGCAGAATAAAATCTCCGAGAGCTGGAAATACCTACAGCTGCTATTTAGAATACTCCATGATCCTTGTTTCTACCTATTCATCAGGTTAATGAAAAGTTCCTTCATACAGAGATATTAGCCAATGTCTAATAGCTGTTTGGTCTTGGGCTGCGCAGTTAGGTATTGCATACATTTTTCCATAGCACAATTCATAAAGTAAAATTAATATATTGTAATAAAATGTCACATACTGTAATAAAATTACTTAATAAAGGAATTCTATGTTTCCATAATTTATTTTCAGCTATGTTCTCAACAAAATGCTTAATACATACCAAGAAAGTACATAATTATTCTTAAGATTATCTCATTGTATTCAGACTCAGCTTCTTATATTGAAAACTCACAGTCCCTGTAACAGACTGACTCCACCCTGGACGTACTTGTAGTCATATCTGGTTCTGCTCCTGAGTAGTCCCGTTGAAGCCATAACTACTATTTCCGATATTAAAGTTGAGTATTTGCAAGATTGAGATCTGTGCAGCTGGATACCTTTCTTTTTTATAATATATTTTCTTAAAACTCCTAGTCTGGTTTTTCATTTAGTAGCACAAAGTTGTGTCGCTCAGCTGACATGGAAATTGGAGAAATATCTATGGAGCTGCAGCATTACTGTATTTCTACATTTCACTATGGAAGAATGTTGAAGGTGGGATATAACTGCAACAATAGTCAAGATAGAGCAGCATAGCTGCGTTGCTTCCAGCACTGTGCTAGTGTTTGCTTAGGACTAGATTAATACTGTTACACACATCTACACTGGATTGAATTGTTCAGTAACTCGTATAACTTTTTAAGAAGTTTTGTTTAGTATGTTTATTGCCTCTTTTAGAAAGCAAGTCTGTCTTTCCATTTTAATACTAATCATGTTATTTCTCCTGCTTTCTAATGGAATCAGATCTATAGTACGAGGGGGAGAAGGTGTGCACGTCCAAATAATTTTAGTGTGGTTGATCTCAGTCAAGTTCGGCTGAGGTATACAGGTGTCAAAAATAAGTTGCTACAGGTTTTGTGAGACTAAGGAGCTGTGGAAAGGAAACAAACTCCATCTGTGTCTTGAATGTGGAAAAAGCTGTGGCATAAATGCATATATTAATAGACACCAGATAATCTATGTAGACCATTGCCTTATAAATGTATATAATGCAGCGGGAAGAGCTTTAATTCATACAGGCAAGCACCTCACATCTGATCAGAAGCACATTGGGGCTGATTAGTCCCAGTGCTCACTGGATTATTTGTTAGTGCCTTCTGCTTCTTTTGTCTGTGGTACCATGACTTGGCAAACATCTTCATCACAACAGAATCTTGTCCTTCCATTTGAATAGGAATGACATTCTCTGTTTTTCAAAGATTTGTAGTTTTACACAAATTACATGCCAATGAGTTGAGTATAGGGCAAATAAGGCCATAAATGAAAACAGTATTTCTGCAGATTTCACTACATTTGCTGATGTACTATCTTAGGTTCATTTTACTATGGGTTGAAGAAATGTGTACTCTTCACACCTTATTTGAAAGAGAGCATGAAGAAGCATCCTTAAATGTTGCTTTTGAATATACCACATAATACCGATTCCAGGAAATAATTTCTTCTTGCATTCTCTCTCCATCTTTGCTCACACTGATAAGGAAGATGAATGTCTACCTCTTTTTTTTCACTGTTTCTTTAATGTCTTCATTCTTTCTTGTGTATCTGTTATCAGAGAGACAATTGTATAAATGGGACATAGGCTTCAGAACTTCTGGCAGAATAGGCAAGTCAGATTTTTTGGCACTAATTATGACAACTTAGGAAACTGTGGAAGTACACACTAGAGGGGAAGGCAAACTAAATTGCAAGCTGCCATGGTCTTTTAGCACTTAAATTTGGAAGGTGATGTAAAAAACTTCCTTGTACAATTTTGTTAAAATTGTAAAGCATAAAAATATGTTTTATTGTTTCCTTCCTCTGCAGCAGCTGATAGCTCATTAATACTTAGGTCATACAAGTAGTAATGTCAGCAGTCTGATGGGTAAAATACTGAATTTTGAGCTTGTATTTTGACACGCACAGTGTAGGAAAGAACACATTTTTTAATTGTCTTCTGTATAATACACATCTATTCTTTTGCTGGACTGGGATCTTAAGCAATCCTTTGCTTCAGAAAATGTGTAGTTCCATGAACACCGGGATTAAAGGAGCCTGGTTTCCTTCAGATTTGGTTCTCTTTGTTGATTGATATTGATATACAAGGTGTGAACCTTTCCCTTCATGGGAGCAGTTTATAGATTCTTTGCTTTATTCAGTCACCTGTTTTCAAGAAATGGTTGAATTTCTCAGTCCTTAATTGCTTTGTTAGATCTAAGGAAGAATGATCAACAGATTCAAAAGTTTTGGAGGAGGAGTAGAAGCAATGGCATATAATCCCCAGGCATGCGTGCACAGATGTGTGTATGCAGTGTGAATATGTATAACTGCAAAGCCCTGGAAGTTATATTTCAGTATCCTTTTTGTGGGTTACTCCTACTGCATCCTTGGTTAGATGTCCTTTAATATTATAGTTTTCAACATGTGTCTTATGTTAATACAAATTGTGAAAGGACTATGAAGCTTTTTTTCCTTGTCTTTGTAGGATAATACATTGGTGTACAGTTGAGACAATGGAGTCCATGCTGAATAAATTGAAGAGTACCGTTACAAAGGTAACGGCTGATGTCACCAGTGCAGTCATGGGAAATCCTGTTACCAGGGAATTTGATGTTGGCCGACATATTGCCAGTGGTGGTAATGGTCTGGCTTGGAAGATATTTAATGGAACTAAAAAATCAACAAAACAGGTGGGTTGTTAAGTAAAGACCTAAGTTTATAAGCATTAGATAACAGACTGATAGGTAGCAGGTGGTAAGTGGCATTTAAAAGCAAAATCCAACTGGGTGGACTAACGCTAAGGGTAGTTTTAAGGTAAGTTCATTTAAGTAAAATGAAATGAAGAACTCAACATTATTTAAATATAAAGTTCTCAGCTACATAGGTGATAGTTGCTTTAAGCCTTCAGTGTTGGAGAAAGAAGTGGTTCTGCATTCATAGCATACAATTTGAGACCGAGGTCAAGAATTAATCTGAGTTAAAACTGAACTCAGGAGAAGTTTGTTTTAACATGGATCGGTTCCCTGGTTTGTTTTACCTCGCAGCTTTTTTTGGCAGCAGCACTGGCTTTTTACAGTTTAAAATAATCATGAAGTATGCCATCGTTTTTTCTCAGCAAAAGAGACTGTAGTTTTTTGCTCAGCTGCCATACAGGAATTGTGAGGTTAGAAATACTAAGGTATGAGATGCAGTAACCGGAGGGCGTGGGATAGAGGAGGAGGAGGTTGTGGAGGAAGTGAGTTGTGCCTTCCCTGTGCTGCTTTCAGATCAGTATTGTTCCCTTTTAGTTTCCTTAAAGTATTAGGGTTTAGAGCACTAGTGTATAAACTTTTGACTCATTTGAAGTCACATGTGTAAATGAAAGTGGAATTGTGACTTTGGAAGAAGGTTTGCCAGAAACAGAGTTTAAGAACTGCTATTATAGAAAGTGATTTTGTTGTACTGGAGAAATGTGAAATGTCTTTTTTCAAACTTGGAGAGGAAATAGAATTTTCAGTGAGTAAATAGAAGAGTTAGTAAGTTATGGCCTTCAGTTAAACTTGATGCTGAAGTGATGCAAAGTCACTTAGACAATGGATCAGCTTGCTACAGATGTACCAAAAAGAAATGGACACAAAGGAATAACTTTGGAAAACATATATACAATCTGTTAGATGGTAGGAAACTAAACTGTAGCAAATAGAGAAGAAATATGCTATGCAGAATAAATAATCTGTGGAGAATGTGTGGTCTGATTGTGGCAGAATCCAAATAGTGTTAACTAGCTACATTTGCCATATTCTCAAGCATCTGGCTGTTGCAGGACTCTATACATCTCGTATTTACTGAATTTACCAAATGTACCAGTTGGGGGGTTTTTTTGGTCTTATTCAACTATGCAAAGGAGTGATAACATTGAAAGTATGGTAATTTTAATAGATTTTATACAGTCTCTGTGCCCAGTAAGCATTTGAGCAGGTGTAGCTTTCAGGGTCTGGAGAGTTGTAGCAAGTTACTGCCTCATTGACAGAGTGTATGTAACTTGGCTCCTCTCGGCAATGTTTTTCAAGCTTTGAATGGGTGTTCTGACCACTGATTTTGCACAGTTTTAGTTCAGGTGTTACCACGTGATCCTGCAGTATCTCTGTAAACCCTGACTAACATCTGTAGATTTGTATGCCATCATTAGTCATTAAAAATACAGCACCAGTTGTACTGCAGGGAATTTTAGTTGGCTGGTGATTTGACATGCAATTACCATTCATTATTAATATTACCAGTTAGGTAACATGATGTCAACATTCAGTTTGCCTTTGCAAAATAAAACTGCGCAGCAATACAAGCAATTTATGTTGTGTTGTATTGCAATATATCTGTTCTTTAACATTATTTTTTTATTTCTTTTGCGTGTACCTTTCGAATGTTGGCTGGGCAATATGGAAGTGACTGGCTGTCATTTTCCAGGTGGTGGCAGTCACTTTTGTGAAGTGATGCACATATTTGCTGTATTGCAAGTGTGTATATCTAATTTGCAGCTACAAGCACTTAGCTTTTTTAAGGGAATTGTGTATTGTGATCAGACAAGCAGGATGTAAGGGCTTAATTGCCCATGTTGTTGTCACTTTACAACAGCACAAGTAATAATTTAAGTCATTGTAGCCAGATAAAATAGCTAAATTTGGAGTTTTAGCATTACAGCAGTAGAGCTGATCAGAAATCTTTGTTCTCAGGACAAATGGAAGTCAGCGGTCTTACAGAAGTTGGTCAGCTGAAGTTAAGATTTCAAATATAGATTAATTTGGTTCCTGTTTTAAGTCAGTAGACAGTTACAAATATTCCATCTCTGGTGGCAGTAGATATGTATGATTTTATTCCTCATTTCAGAGTTCCTCCTGGTTCCTGCCTTGCTGGTTTTCCTGGATTTCTGAATGTTTACTTTTTTTTTTTTTTTTAAATGCATCTTGTCTTTTCTTGCTTACTTTGTAGGTGACTGAATAGCAACCTAACAGAATGTGAGGAAATTACTTACCCGTGTGCATATGTTTGTCTGGTGCTATTTGATAGCTGATTTGCTGCTGTTCGTCTGACAGATTTATGAGTCTCTCTGGTTATACATGTATACATGAAGTAACATGTTGCTAATTTTACAGTATGTACTTCTGCTCATCTTGGATTTGTTAACTTAGTCCTTATGCACTTATATTTTTTTCCTGGCATAATATGGCACATGTCCTTGTTTCTGCTTAGAAAGTGCGATCATAAAGAAACAGGTAGAGTAAGGTCACATAATGTTCTTGTCGGCAGCTCAGTCATAAAAACTAGCAGAATTAAGGGGATAATAGTTCGCACTTCAAGAATACTGTAGTCATGTTTAACTTTTATTGTGGTGGTACTAAATATATTAATGGCAGGTAAGTCAGCTTTCTTTCTGTTTTTTTGGCTGTGCATACAGTAGCTTGGAAATGAAAGTTTCCTACTATTCAAACTTGATAAGTGTCCTGGTTTCAGCTGGGATAGAGTTAATTTTCTTCCTAGTAGCAGGCATAGTGCTGTGTTTTGGATTTAGTAGGAGAAGAATGTTGATAACACACTGATGTTTTAGTTGTTGCTAAGTAGTGCTTATGCTAGTCAAGGACTTTTCAGCTTCCCATGCTCTGCCAGGTGCACAAGAAACTGGGAGGGGGCACAGCCAGGGTAGTTGATCCAAACTGCCCAAAGGGCTATTCCATACCATATGACATCATGCTCAGTATAGAAACTGGGGGGGTTGGCCAGGGAGCAGTGATTGCTGCTCGGGAACTGTCTGGGTATCGGTCGGTGGGTGGTGAGCAATTGCATTGTGCATCACTTGCTTTGAATATTGTTATTATATTGATATTATTAGCATTACTATTTTACTTTATTTCAATTATTAAACTGTTCTTATCTCAACCCAGGAGTGTTTCTCACTCTTACTCCTCCGATTCTCTCCCCCATCCCACTGGGGTAGGGGGAGTGAGTGAGTGGCTGCGTGGTGCTTAGTTGCTGGCTGGGGTTAAACCACAACAAAAGGCTAATTCATTTTAAAACTGAAATAATTGTATACCGTATGACTGAAACAAACTGATGGGAAAGTAGGGTTATAAAAAAACATTGGCAAACTTCTAAAAATAAAACCCCCAAAAGCTGGAGGAAACTCTTTTTCTGGCAAAAGACCAGAGTAATACTGGAATGCTTTCCAGTATTTGAGTTCAGAGACTATTTTGCTTTGCACAGTGGGAGGCTTTGGTAAAACATCATATATTTGCATATTGAGTTACATTTGATTATTCATTAAAAAAAATGACGGAGTGCATATGGGTAAAATAGAGAACAAAAATGAAAGGGAAAACAAACACAAAGTTTCTAAAATCAAGCACTCTGACTGCTACCTTAAAGTTTCCTTTGCTTTTGTGTTCATGACTTAGTCTTTAACATGATCACATTTAATTTTTTTCCACGAGAGCACTACATCATTCAATTCACAGGATAGATGGTGAACTGTAGTTACTAAATCTTCTGTGGTTTTTTTTTTTCCTTATTTTTCTGTGCTTAGTCTCTGGCATTATTACTCCACACTATTCAAAATGTCATTGAAAAAAGAAGGGTTTGAGTTTCTGTAGCATTCCTCACTATAGTGCTTGAATGTTTTACAGGTATTTTTAATATGCTTTCTCAGTATGCAATGAGATGAATAGGAAGAGGTATTCCTATTCCATTATCATTATAATTCCACAGCTTTTAGTCTTTAATTTAGAAATACTTACTAGTTTTGTTTGCATCTTTTCTGACAAACAAACCCAGTGAGTTTCTGAATTCTTGCCTTCCTCTTGGGGGCAGGAGAGAAAGCGTGGCATGCCTTCATTGCCTGGCTGCCTTTTTCTGGACATCAGGAGCTAGAATGGAAGTGATGGGGCACAACTTGCTAAGAAGCACCAAGGATAGGTGTACTATTTATATTTCTTTGCCTTGGTCATGGCCTTTGTTTATGGACATCAGCAGTACTTCTTTTTCCTTGCATGAGAACAGAGTAGGAGTTGCTTTTAATTTTGACTACCTGCTTTCTTAAGATATGAGAATTATTTCTCTCTCTCTTTCCCCCTCCCCACCTTTTTTTTTTTTTTTTTTCCAGTTGCATTGGCTAAGATAGGAGCCGGATTTTTACGTTCTCTTTGGTTTATAAGGTATTTATGTGGGTAAATAAGGACACGTGCTTTAAACTGTCAGTGTGTGTTTCATAAGAAATGCAGGATTGCAAATGGACTTGGAGGATGTAGTGGGTTGACCCCGACCAGCAACCAAGCACGCCACAGCTACTCACTCACTTCCCCACCTCCAGCAGGATGGGGACAGAAAATAGGAAGAAGAAAAGCAAGAAAACTCACAGGTCAAGATCCGGACAGTTTAATAGGTGAAAGAAGAGGGGAAAAAAACCAAGCAAAGCAAATGAAATTGTTTACCACATCCCACAGGCGGACGGATGCCCAGCTAGTCTCCAAACAACAGCCACTCTGGAAGCCAAAAAGCTGTCCTTCTTGCTCTACCCTAGTTTTTATCACTGAGCATGATGTTATGTGATATGGAATAGCCCTTTGGCTAGTTCGGATTGGCCATGTCCCATCCCAGTCTCCTGCATACCCACAGCCTGCTCACTGTGGGGACGGAGTGGGAAGAAGAGAAAGCCTTGACCCTGTGCAAGAACTGTGGAGCGATAGCCAAAACACTGCTGTGTTATCAACACTGTTTTAGCCACAAATCTAAAACACAGCATGGTATGACATACTATGAGGAAAGTTGACTCCATCTCAGCTGGACCCAGTACAAAGGAAAACTGCCCAAAGAAGCTGGGAAAAGGATATCAGGGCATTTACTGATTAAAACTACAAGAATATAAAACCTTTATAGTGAATACCAGGTCTTTGAGACAATGGTCAACAGGATTCCCCTGAAATACACGAGCGCAATCAAGGAGAACTGATTTACACTTTTCTGTTCAGCGTCTAAAAGCGTCTAAAAGTGTTCTAGATGAGTTAATGTGATTATAGCCCAGTTAAACCATGTCCTGTGTCTTGCAGGTTGTGGACAATGCTTACTCCTGTTTGCACAGGTGACAGTTAATTCCTTGGCACAGGCACTGTAGAACTTAAACACTGATATTTTCAGTGATTCATGTTAACAATTCTAAATTGTTGGCAGTAACAACAGATGTTTTCTTGAAGGTCTTCATCCTGGCAATTACTTACATGGTACACATCATAACATACAACTGTCCCGATGTCATCACTGGGCTTTACCTAACCACTTTGAAGTAAAGCACTTAGCTTAACCACGTGGGAGGTGAGACAAAAGGTGCAAACTAGCTCATGCTTGTGAACAGAACTGAGATTTAAACGTAGATCTCTTGTGTGGCAGTGTATGTCCCCTATATACGTGTCCATACTTCCTAACCCAGGTAGTAGCGTTACCAGTATACTATGTTGAGACAAGAGCATGTTGAGCAAGGTGTGTATACTTCCTATCACATAATGAATGAAAATTTGTGGTGTTAAGGGTTGTTTTTGTCTCTACTTTTTCACTTTCTTTGTGGAGAGCAGTCATTTTTTAAATGTATTTTAGTCTTTTTATGTTAAGTTTATTTTTATATCACAAAGTTGGAATTACGACACAGCTGCAGAATTAAGTAACAAGTAGTCATCTGCAGGAGGAAGCTACTCTTCCTTCAAACCTGTGAAGTAAAAAAACCAAAGTGGAAGCTCCCCTAGAGCTTTCGGTGGAAAGAAGTAGTAACTATGTAAGCCTTTGCAGGCTTTCATCTCAGTAAGTTCAATGAAAGTAGTTACAAGAAATTGAATCCCTATCAGCTACAGTCAGTAGCCCTCCTTTTTGGGGTTGAGTGTCAGTTCTTGTAAAACAGAAAAGGAAAAACAGAAATAATGTGTTCATAATCAAAATTTGACAGTCTTATTTGGTTCACACAGCATAAAACCATCAATACATTTAAATGTTTCCAAGCACACTATATGGTTTCAGTAATTTTTGTGCATTTAGAGTGTGTTCTATGGCCCGTGACTCGGCTATCTCTTCATTCTTCTGTACAATACTATCTGGTGACTTATGGGGGTTAAGATATTGTTGATATGGAATTCTGCATATAAAAATCAATGTTGATTATGGAATTGAATTTCAGAATGCCGTATTTTGAATTATTAATATCAGAACATATTTAACATTTTAGTGTCCATGAGCAGACAGAGATGGCTGTATCCTTTCTTCTTGTATCAGACATGTTACATGAGAATGAAGGTATTGAAAGCAAGTTGTCACACAGCTCAAATTATTTTGATTCTTGACACTCCGTAATAACTAAGTCTACCAAATCAATGTGATGGCAATAATTTTCATACCTAGAATACTAGAATTTCATATACAATACTTATATGTGAGCTAATTTTGGATATGTAAAAGTTCTTTCAAACTTCAACCAAACCATACGGGATTGCAGCAAGCACCAATAGACTTATTTATAGCCATCATAAAATATTCAAACCGTAGCTGATGTCCCATATTATCCAATTTAAATATTCACTTTCTGATTCTTTTGACTTGCTGTTAAACAGAAGTGCTTTCAGAAGTGCTGTATTAGTTTGAAATCTTGTTATTGGTCACATACTTCTCAATACAATGACACTTTGTACTGGAAATTGTGTATTTTAAAAATAGTGGGTATAGTATATGTCTTCCATCCCCTGTCATTGGTTCCTCCCTGCCTTGTGTCAGCGTTAATGTTTGAGCCATCACATTTAAGAGTTGGAGCAGGGAGCTCAGGGAGCTAGTATGGATAGAAGCAGGAAAAGTGTACTTAGGTGTGTTATAGACATTTGCCTGATAATGGCTTAATGAAACAGGTACCAGCTAAAAAAAAAACCCAATTTTTGTGTATTGTACTGAATTTCTTTTTTTTACATAGCCTATTTCTAGAAGTGGGTTTTTTTAAAATTAATAATGTAACTGTTTCTGTGAGATTTTAATTAGAATACTGGTTATAAAATGTGCAGTACAAAAGCAGGGACTTCCTCTTGGGACTGAAAACTGTATTTTTTTATTACTTTCTACTGGTTTCTAACCTTTATTATTATTCATAATGCTGTTGTAGGAGAAGAAGATAGTCTGTTTCATGATAAAGTTTTTAATTCCTTTTTTCTTCAATTGATTTATTTCTCTTTAATGGATTCCAAGATGGTGATGTAATCTAATTTTTTATTTCACATCCACCTCTGTAATGTCAAAGTTTCATATAAATTTCTTAATTATCTCCGACTGTGTTTGCAGTGGTTGGTTGGAAGGAACTATTTTCTCTGTTTAACATCTACCGCATTTCTGGGACTTCTTTTTACACATTTAAGCATTAAAAAAATCTGAATGTTTTATCATGTGAATGGTCTGATCAGATTAATTGATTACTGTGACTATAAATTATCTTTCATGAATGTCTAGTTTAATATAGATCGTACTAGTTTGCAGCAGAATGCTGAGACAAGGTCTCGTTTAAGAAATCACCATTTGATATATTTAATGCCAAATGAATGTATATATGCTCAGAATATTTTAATTGTTCATAGTTGATGTAAATGCTTTCATCTACTTAAAATCAAGCTGATTTCTGTCCTGTGGATCTGCTGCTTTGTCACTGTATAGATGGTGGTTATAGTTTATGTATTACTGTTTGTAAGCTAAGGAGCACTAGTACCTTAACTCTTAAAATATATATTCTAGAGGTTATATACAGTAACCTGTGTGATTATGACTGGGACAAAGTAAGGACAATATGTATATATACATTGAAATACTTATTGCATTGTTGGGATTGTACTGTTAATTCAAAAAACGTGTATGTGTATGTAATTGTGTATAGGCTTGGTTTTTGGCTGTGTTATATACCAAGTAAATTTTGTTGCTTATTTGTAGGAAGTGGCTGTTTTTGTCTTTGATAAGAAGCTAATAGACAAGTATCAAAAATTTGAAAAGGATCAGATTATTGATTCTTTAAAACGAGGTGTTCAACAGCTAACCAGGCTTCGACACCCTCGACTACTTACTGTTCAACATCCATTGGAAGAATCCAGGTAAGCTGTGGTAAAGTTGAGAACAGACTTTCTTAATCATTGTTTTGTTATTGGACATAAAATCTGGAACATTCAATACATATATCTGATGAGATTCAGGCTTACTGTATTTACTCATGTGAGAATGGTATTCACCCCACCCTCAGATTTTTTTTTTTTCCCCCAAGCCATAGGATGCATTTCTGGTGTGAATCTAGTGAATCTAATTAATAATATATTGCATGATCTTAGTCCACTTGCAGCTGTAAGGCTACACATGAACCTTACAGCATGAAAATTTGGTAGTTCAATTAATTTCACTTTCAAAGAAATCTCTTAAAATTACTTTCTTTCAAAAGGTTGTTCATATATTTATTCCATTTAAGAGATGTATGTACTTAGAGCATGTGAGGTTGGAGGTTTTTGGTAAATTATATGTGTTTGGCCACATATGTGTTCAAAAGGTCCTCAAATGCCAATTGAGGGAGACAAAATTCAGTGTGTTTTTGTAGTGCTTATTTGATTTATGTGAGGTTGGTCACTAGGAACAATAACTAGGTTAGTCTTACAGATTTATCGTTCAACTGTAGTGATAACAGCACACTAAAATCTAACAAATAAAATGAAGGTTTCTTGTTGAAATAGAAAGCTGATCCAGATCCTACTGAGGAAGATCATGAAGGTTTTAGAGGTTTTTTTTCAAAGTAGTTTTTCTAAATGGTAGCCTAATAAAGATTCATGTACATTACCTTTCAAACTTCTACGTTTTTCATTGTGTCTGTTAACCTGCATTTTTCCAAATGTACTGGCTTCTAGGAGCTGAGAATACTGTAGGAATGCTTCTTCATCTTTGTGATGCCTACTTGGGGAAAGATTTATTGGATTAAATGACACTTGCATATTCATATATGTCTTCCATCCAGTACTAAACACATTTTGCATTAACAAGGGTTCAAAGCTGTCATTGCCCCTATGGTTCGGTATGGCCTTCACAAAGGCCTAAAGAAGATTAATTAGGTAATTGAAGACAGCTTTCAGTACTCTACAACAGTAAATAAACTGTTACATGCTAAAAGGCCTAGGGTCATCTCAGTCATAGTCTATGCAAGTGAATCCCAGAATATATCCCAGGCTGCTTCCTAAAATTGTCACAGTTTTTCGATTGACTCAGCAACTTCATCTGTAATTATTTTTCCCCTTAACTCTGCACTTTGGAAGAAAAGGCTAAGATTCATACCTTGGAGTGCTAAGAAAGCTTTGGTGTTCTCCTAGTGAAGAATTTAACCCTTTTGAGTAAAATTAACAGCGTAGTTATGTCAGAGTTCTCGTTTGTGAGTTTTTAGTAATGCCCTATGCTTTGCTCCAACTGTTATTCTTTCCCTACTCGGCACGCTCAGCCACTGGTAGAAACATTAGTAGCACAAAACCTGTCCAGTTGCTTGCTATGCCAGAAACTGATGTAATGGTTTTTGGAGGGGGTTCATAAAATAAAAGTTTGCTTAGAATATTTGTGTGTGTGACCTTGTGCAAGCATGCTGTAAGATTTCTTTAGAATTGCAGGTCTTTCCAGAGTGCTTTTTCTTGAAGGAATCTGTCATGGGCTCCTTCTGGCTAGACTGTACCTGGTCTTTTTTTGTGTCTCCAAAGAAACATACAGTTGTGTTGAACTGCTTGCAAGTCACCATTTATTACTCCTTTGTGGGGCAAAGGGATGCTTGGTGTACCTGCACAGCTGAAGCGGATACAGAAAGAAAGGCCGTACCTTTTTGACCCTAGTGTGTAGGTAGCTTTTCCACTATTAATAGAATGTTTCTACTCCAAATTATTGGTATTCAATATAATTACATTAAATATGAATATTATATGTAGTATGATGTTTACATTTTTACATGTGTTTATATAATGAAGAACTATTTATTTATACTAAATATTTAATATAAATACAATACATTTACTTATAACTGGTCTTGAATTCCAGTAACAGCACAGATGAGCAATATTATTCTATATTTAACTTGTTATTGAAGAAAAGGATAAAAAAAACATATTATAAGTTCACTCATAATGTCATTACTACCCATTAAAAATAGTAGTAGTGTGAAGAGTCACAGATATTTAATTTACTAGGTGTTCCATCTGCTGCAGTTTTTCCCAAAGCGTATGCATTTTTGCCCATCACTTTTATTTTTAACTTGTTTTCTTTTTATTATGTTACTCTGAATTTCATTTTGATATTATTCAGGGAACTGTTAAAGAAGCTGAACTGTATGGCAGACATCAGCTTCTGCAATGCTCAGTTGCTTTAATTAGATTTGCCACATCCTTCTGTTACTCCGATTTGGGTCCTTATTTAATTAGCTCCTAAAGTAAAAAATAAATAGCCATCTTTTTATTCCCTCAAAACAACATCAGTCAACATCAGAGAGTTTATGTTATGAAAACCACTGAATAACTGTTCCCTAGGTATTTTCTATCATCTGTGCCTTAACTGTAACTAAACATATAAGCTCTATGTTAAAGTTGAAGTCAGATTGAAATGAAGGACTTTGTCTTTCTGTGCGCTGATTCTTCCTCATGATTACTACAGAAACGAGTTTTATAGCCCTAGTTATGTTAATGAAAGGGATGTTGTTAACAGAATGGTAGGGAGGAAACCAAGAAAGTTCTGTCAGGTCAGCTGACGCTAACAAATCAATGTATTTTAATTTTCAGTTGTTTTTCCTTCAGAAAGGCGGTAGATAAAACTGAAGTAAAACTAAAATCTGAACGAGTAATAAGAGGTTTGCATGTTCTGTCAGCCTTATTTTACTTCAGAGAGCAAGCTTGTTAATTGTTGAGATCCATAAAAGCTGTGTGGTAGATTCATGGTGAGACATTGTGTCTTCAGTGACATTTTTAAGGAATGGAAGAAAAGTTAGGCTTTTGTCTTCTTGCCTGTAACTTTATTATTCACAAATGTATACTACTGTTACTCAGTCTCAGTTTTCTGTGTTCATACTGGTGCAGTACTTAAGTGTTCTCATGAATTACTCAACCAGGTATGTGTGCTACCATTCAGGTAATGCTTTCTCCAAAAAAACCTTTAAAACAATTAAGAAGTGAGGTACAATGACTGTCCAGGGCATCCAGCACTATGCAGACCAGTATGAAGAATGTGGATATAAAGAATGACTATGTCTGTGTTACATGAAGTTTGTGAAACTGAGACATACATTGTTTTCAGGACTTGGAAATTTGAAATATTGAAGTGCAGTGTTGCAACCAGTGATTTCATAGAATCGTAGAATCATTTAGGTTGGAAAAGACCTGCAAGATCATCGAGTCCAACTGTAAACCTAACGCTGCCAAATCCACCACTAAACCATGTCCCTAAATGCCACATCTACATGTCTCCTAAATACCTCCAGGGATGGTGTCTCGACCGCTTCCCTGGGCAGGAAGAGTGGCTGGTAAGCTGGCCGGTGGAAAAGGATCTGGGGGTGTTGGTCGACAGCCGGCTGAATATGAGCCAGCAGTGTGCCCAGGTGGCCAAGGCAGCCAACAGCATCCTGGCTTGTATCACAAACAGTGTGGCCAGCAGGACTAGGGAAGTGATTGTCCCTTTGCACTTGGCACCGGTGAGGCCTCACCTCGACTGCTGTGTTCAGTTTTGAGCCCCTCACTACAAAAAGGACACTGAGGTGCTCGAGTGTATGTGCAGAAGTTTGCTTCATCTGTGCTTTTCAAACACTGTTAGCACAAAAATGCACAAACAAGACCTGTAGGTTTTCATGAAGAAAACAATAGATAAAATAATTTAGAAAACAGTCACTTCACATGCAAACTGCAGTTCATACAATAAGCGTATTTGTGTTTGCACCTCTTCTATTCATTTGCGAAGTAAAAGAATATTCGGATGCTATCTTATATTTTATTAATTTTGTTTCTGATCGTTGTCTGGTCACATTAAGTATTGCTTCACGCAGGGATATACCAGTTCTAGCCCCAACTAAAAGCCTGATTTTACAAGTTTTAATAATAGTAAGAATTACTTGTTTGATTTTCCTGGATCAGGACAAGAAAAGCAGTGTTTTGTTAAAACTTTTTTATGAAGCATTGTATGCATCATTAGTAATGCATATGAATGTTAGAGAATAAAATAAGCTGATTTCTATATTCAAATTTTTTTTGAATACTTCAGATACTTATGTATTTCTCTCCAGTATAATATTACTTATAATGATTCAAAACCTGAACTATAGCATGTTTTTAGGTAACACCAAGTGCTCTGGTAGTGTATAATATGATGTCTGTATGGTTCTTTATTTGCAGTCAAGAAATTTATTACATTTATTTACAAGAAATGTTTTTATGTATTTCCTCTATAGAGATTGCTTGGCATTTTGTACAGAACCAGTCTGTGCAAGTTTAGCTAACGTTCTTGGCAGCTGGGACAACCTACCTTCTCCTTTACCATCTGACATTAAAGAATACAAACTTTATGATGTGGAGACCAAATATGGTTTGCTTCAGGTATGACAGGTTGTCCTTATAATTTATGTGTGCTTTTAGTATTAATGGTTGTTTTATGAAGTTTGTAAACTGCCAAAGTTTTGTCTGCCTATAGTAAATCAAATAATTGGGAAGTGAGAAAAGATAGTGCCCTGATCACTGTTAAGTATAAGAGAGGATGAACACTGGAGGCTCTAAGTTGCTACTGGTTTTGCTTATTCTGACATGGACAATATGAAATCGAATGAATTTTTATTTTCCATATAAATGTCTGTGCTAAATCTGTCTCTTCCATATGTGAATCTTTTCTTTACCTTCTGTGGAGGAACAGTAGCTCCCAGGTTTTATTTGGTCAATATGTTGATCAACTTTGAAAAGCATTTTTGTTCTTATGCTATGATAGTTAATTGGCATTAGTAATCTCATCTGCTGATTGCCCATCTGTGTTTAATTTCCTTCATACTTAATTTCTAAGACATGGCCTAAAATAGTGCTGAAAAATTGTTTCTTAGTTAACTTACCTATTTAACTGTGACCACAGGAACAGAATTTTTTAAGTGTCTTACAGGATATTTGGGGAAATATGTAACCTGAAATAATAATCTTTTATTAACAGGTTTCTGAAGGCTTGTCATTTTTGCATAGCAGTGTGAAAATGGTCCATGGAAATATTACTCCTGAAAATATAATTTTGAATAAGAGTGGAGCATGGAAAATTATGGGCTTTGATTTTTGTATCCAGTCAACAAATCCATCTGAACAAGAGGTAATAGATCTTTATATTTATCATCATTAAATTTCAAATTCAGATTTTTTGTCTGAAACCAGTTTCATGACCTTGCATTTCAGTACAGAATCATTTATTTAATATTCACCTCTATATTTCATTGGCAGACAGTTTGAATATATGGTCTGGATTGAAGTGATGCCTTTGGTCATCACAGAAAAAGAGCCTGAGTTGGCTCAGTGGAGTCAAAATAGACTAGTGATGGTTTCAGACCAGAGGCTGAAGCGTGTGCCACTTCTGCTCACCTGCATGTTGGATGCCATGCAAAGCTACCTAATTTAGTCTGTTGCATCCACTCAGTGCCTGGTTGCTACCTAAAATGAATTCCCATCATAGGTCATGTTTCCCTCTTAGAGCAGTGCTTTGATTTTACATTACACTTCCCAGTTCTAACATTCAGACTTAACTGCATCAGCTAATCACTCTTAAGTTACAGGCACAGGTTCTTAACAGTTTTGCTTTACTCCATTTCTGTTTCATTCATAATTTAATTTGAGTGGATTAATTATTTTTTGCTGCTTGAGTTTCTTATTTAAAATATTCTTCAAAAATCCCTAATAAACGTATTTTCTTTTACTTCTCTTGTAGCCAAAGTTCCCTTGTAAGGAATGGGATCCAAACTTGCCATCCTTGTGTCTTCCAAATCCTGAATACCTGGCACCAGAATATATTCTCTCTGTGAGCTGTGAGACAGCCAGTGATATGTACTCTCTAGGAGCTGTTATGTATGCAGTTTTTAATAAAGGGAAACCAATTTTTGAGGTCAACAAGCAGGATATTTATAAAAGCTTTAGTAGACAGCTGGATCAGGTACTTG
Organism: Pelecanus crispus; assembly: GCF_030463565.1. NCBI lineage: Eukaryota > Metazoa > Chordata > Aves > Pelecaniformes > Pelecanidae > Pelecanus > Pelecanus crispus. The sequence continues at coordinate 54,560,397 of NC_134643.1, forward strand.
TTCTATTTGTGACTATGATTCATTGATTTTCATATTTGAAAAGTTACTGTTTTAAAATGGATTTAAATATTTAGAATACGATACCGGTGCACCAACATAAACAATCTGATAATGGTATCTTACCTTGCATGCTATCTTTATAACAAGAAAAAAGAATCCTAGCAAAATATGGGAAATAAAAATATGTGTAGAGAAGGTTACATATACCAACTTTATAAACTACAATTTCATTTTTCACCTGATTTCTCTGTAAACCTGTTGAATGCTGGTCTTGTGGAGTAAGTGCTTTACCTGTTGGGGTGAACAGTGTGAAACACGAGGCAGTGAAGGACTTATGGAGGACCATTGAAGATGGCTGAGTTTAGAGTGATTAGATCACTTGACATTGCAATTGGTATCCACTTAGCTCTCAGCTATTTCACATTCTTTATAGACTATGAATATTAACAGAAGACAGTTGCCTGGATCAGCTGGCATAATGTACGTTCATATGCAAGTTTCCTTTGTCGTAACTTCTTTGGGCGCCCATTGCCTTAGCTGTGTGTACCGTATTTTAATGTGTGTAGGCAACGCCTCAGATAACAGCATGTATGTGTTTAAAAATACTGGGTTTGTGTTCTCCGTAACCTGAACACAATGAGAAGCTGGAAGTAGGGGAATGTGACCTGAAGCAGGTAGGCTGTTGGGAGACAGAAAGAAGACTATGAGGGATCAGAAGCAAATGGGTTATAAAAGGGGAGAAGGGAGGGATATCAAAGGTGTGGGTAGAGAAAGCATCAAGAGGACAAAGTATAGTCCTGTTGTATATTGGAAATAGTTATATGCAGGATTTGCTGACTTCATGGTGCATGTGCTTAAATTACTTACGCAGCTGAGCCGTTTAAGCTCCAGTACTCTTCAGAATATACCAGAGGAGGTGCGTGAACATGTAAAGCTACTCTTAAATGTAGCTCCAGCAGTCAGACCAGACGCAGATCAAATGACTAAGGTCAGTTCATGGAAAATACAGTAGCCATAGGAAAGAGGGAAAATAGTGTTTGATTTGTAGAAACGATAGAGCTATTTTAAAGTCTTTTCTTGATAATCATTTTAGTTGAAATGTTAAATATTTTTAACTATTTTGGAAATAATGATGTTAGTTGATGCCAAAAGTTGTCCTTATGCTGACCTTTATTAATATGGAAGAAGTGGGTGCTGAGACAGAATTTAGAATAAACATTCAATGCAACACTGTTTTGTTGCTTTCAAATACAGTTGGAAGTATTTTCTATGCTATGTTTTTATACAATTCAGTCTTTAAAACTGTATTGGAAGGATTTTAAAGCCATAAAATGATAAAGGGCAATAAATGTAAGGATTAACTTTTGGCTTACGATTTTTGGTGTATTCTTAAATATGCAGAAGAATAGCTAAAAATATATTCGGAGCTTATGTGCCATAATTAAGCAAAAATTAATTGCAAGTAGGATAATTTAAGTTTTAATTTGACAAACTCTTCCTCCACTTTCCTGTCTGAAAGTAGAACTTAAAAGCATGATTCTTCCTTTGCCTTATACCCTATTTTGTCATGTCTGATAGCCTTTCAGGTTCCTGCTTATAGATTTGCTTAGCTAAACAATTTTCTTCTTTTCCTGTAATACAAAAAGATTGTATGGAGAGAAAGAAATCAGTGTCTTAACAGCGGGAAGAAATAGTGAGTGAAGAAGGGAGGGGGAACAGGTAATGGTTCTGCCAACATATATGCTGGAAGATGGGAAGTGAGGAAATTGGCAAATATTATTACTCAGGTATTAACTCACTTGTCTGAAGGACTACAGCAAACAAATGTGTAAATGGTTGTGTTAAACAGTATGGTTGTTAAGTCTCTTTTACCACATCTGCACTGCAGCCTGAAGTGCAGGGTAGAGATGTTAGAACTTTAGTTCTAAAAGAAGTTTGTTATGGTCAGCATGACATGAACTAAAATGGAGCCTGACAATGGGCAAGTTTACCTTGCTGGTTTTAACTAGTTTGTGTTAACCTTGTAGAATTCCACGATCGCATACATTTTTAGTGTGTGATCTGGAAGACAGAATTTAAGTCCACAGTGCAGACTAGCTTGAATTCTCTGCTGATAGATTCTTTTCTTCTGTATTGCCCTACTCCAGTCTGCTTTTCTGATTCGTTTTTTTCTTTATTGCCCTACTCTTTTTGGCCTTACAGCAGAGCTTCTTTAAATGTTTTTATATCCTTCCTTTCTGCACAAATTTTTCAACTGAAAAAAAGTGTCTAAATAGTGTGAGAGACCATGTTTTGTCTTCAACTGTTGCTAGCCTGTGAGGTTTGATATATCCCTCCTGAAAACTGAGAGCTAGCAGGAAGGAGAAATCTTACCCATGCAAGTTTTTGAATGCAGAAGTTTTCATTCCAGTCTCTGTAGGTCTGGGATAGAGACTCTTCTACTCTTTTCATTCATCTGCTAACTGAAAGCTGAATATTTGGGGATGGATTTTTATATAAAAATCTTGTTATCATCATGCATTTTTGTCTTTCATTAACAATGAAGCAGCTCTATCAGTATTAATATGATACACCACGGCTATAGATGAAACCCCCTGGTATTTTGTGGGTGCCATCTTTATAAGCCTGGTCTATGTATATACATTGTTACACAGTACTTAAGAAGGCCTGTGCCCTCTTTGCTGAAGTCATGCAAACATGGGAGATCATGTAAGAAATTCAAGTGGGCAGGATTTACAAGTGGGTCTGGGCATTGGAGAGAAATTTATATAATTACACATTTATTGCATATAAATGCTTGTTGATTCATTATAAGTTTCCAGGGGAGGTAGCCAGATCTGGATGGCCCAGTAGGTAATCCTTCGTTGTAATATTAAATAGCATAATTATTCCTAGAAGAACTTTTAATCAAGGTGTTTACTTTTCATTCCATTTTTTGTAGACAAAGCATTACTTCATATACAGTGAGTTAACTGAGATACATATAACATGCATGGGTTTCTTTAAAATGCTAGGAAAATTCCGTCTTAATAATCAACATTTATCAGTGAATATTATACTACTTAGTATGTAAAAATGTACTTTTCTAATTGTTAGTTGCAGGCATGTCATTGTAAAGGTTTACTATAGTGCATTGAAAAGGTAAATAGATGATTACATTTTGGAATCTTTGTAACAGTGTCAATGTTGTCTCCCTCCAGATCACAAGCTTTTAATCTTATTTTTAGATACCATTCTTCGATGATGTAGGAGCAATGACGCTTCAGTATTTTGATTCATTATTTCAAAGGGATAACCTTCAGAAATCACAGTTTTTTAAAGGGCTACCAAAGGTTCTGCCAAAACTACCTAAGGTATGTCTGTATGATGTCTTGAAATAGTGAGTTTAAAAATATGTGAACATCTATTAACGTTCTCAGTCTTGGAATGATGGACTTTATGGAGCATTGTACCATAATAGACTGCCATGAGACTGTCAGAGTAGAGTAGTAGGAAAGAAGGGGAGATTAGAAAATCATTGGTGTGGAAATACTCCTCAGCTATCAATAAATCTTTAAACAGAAAATGGCACATTATGCTATCAGTGTGTGTAAGGAACCATCATTTGCATGTCCTATTGTAGTTCATCCCACTTTGAAAGGGAGTTGTCTTCTCTCCGTTTACAAGGCTTTCCCTTTGTTTCCACACACTATCATAGCTCTTTGAAGTCATCTTGCCACCTTTTCTCCCAATAAGATTGCTTCAAGTTTTTTCATGGCAAGGCAGTACCTTAATGTTGAACGATGCAGAGCTTCCTTCCCTCAACAGACTAAGTGCTTTCTTGTGCTAGAAGTGCCCAGAAACCTCAAAGGCAAATGTCTGTCATTAGAGATTTCTTCCGTGTAGTGTTAGACACTGTGTCTAGACTGACTAATTTTCCTTTTGTGGTATTCTTTAATTTATATAAGGCATAATGCTTATGTGATAGAAAAATAGTGTTAGTGTAATACATAATAGAATAGCTGAGCTTCTCAAGCGTTGCATTAAACTTCTTTGTGTTTAATTCTGTTTTGAACTACACAGTGCAAAATTCAGACTTCATGTTCAATACTCTCTTTAATTTAGTAATTTTTTCCTCTGATCAGAAATTGTTGATGCTTTGAATTTGCAAATAGATGGTATGTATTCCTCCTAACTTTGGGCAGCCACTGACCGACCTACGCATCTTTAGGGCATTCATGGTTTTTTTTCTGTCTTGAAAGTATATTTTATGAGGGAAGGGGCTGTGCCCTTGAACTGTGTATTTCTCTTTATTGACTTTAAAAGCATTTAAGGATGTCTAACTCTACAACAGACATCCACAGTGTAAATACCTGTTTTGTCAGCAGAATCTCATTTAGGGAATGTACCTGGAGTTTTACAGGGAGGTATAGTAGGATTATGTGTTTGTTCAGTGAGTGATGGGGTACTGAAAAACTGCTTATTTTGGGGGGGTGATAGGCCTTTTTTAAGGGTCTTTTTAAAGAAAGCGTATCGAGTAAGATTTTCATAATGCATGTATGTGGCTGAATGTTCTATTTTCTGTACAGTTAGTTGCTTTTTGTTGACCTTCACAGTTGTTATTGCCTCCAGTTATGTTTTGAGTGCAGAGAAAAGTAGCACAGTGTAAATTAGCTAGAGTATACTGTGAAAACAAGAGTTCAAAACTGAAAATTGTCTGCTTTTTTGAAATATCAGGTTAATACGAAAGCTGTTGAGCTGGTACAGTAGTAACACTGCAATGCAGTACAATGTGATGCATGCTTTTTTTTTTTCTTCTAGCGTGTTATAATTCAGCGAATTTTGCCTTGCTTGACTTCTGAATTTGTGAATCCTGATATGGTACCCTTTGTCTTGCCTAACGTTCTCCTAATTGCTGAGGAATGCACCAAAGAAGAATACATCAGGCTCATTCTGCCTGATCTTGGTCCTGTTTTTAAGCAGCAAGAACCAATCCAGGTATGTTAATATTGTTCAGATTACAGTTTTTCTCTTTGGTGTTTTTTTCCCTGGAAAATGACTAATTGTTCTATTTCCCTTTTCCAGCTTCACACAGATTGCCCAGCCTGCTCTGTAGTTGTCCAGGCAGTCAGTCTTGATTCATATGAAACAAGATTTTTTCCAGGAAATTCACAAAGCCTCTACCCCTGCTTTTTTAGATGGGTTTTCTGAGGGCATATTTGCATTTATAGATGAAATCAGATTAGCAAAAAAGGAAACATTTAATTTACCACTCAATTCTTGGTTTTGGTTGGTTGTAGAAGGTATATTTGTAAGCATTTTATTTCTTATATAGCCAATCTGAGCAGGGCTGTGCAGGACAATATTTGCACTTACTCTACTAGTAGCTGATCTTACGATTTTATTCTTTTTTTCCTCGTATCCAGATTGCTGACACTGGGATCATGGGGTGGAAAAGTTGCAACTTTGACACTCTCTTAAAAGTGCTGTTTATTGATGATAACAAAATAGTTTTTATTTGCGGGCTGTGCACAAATTTGTGAAATTTGTTTCATTTTATTTGACAAATGTATTATGTAAGTAAAATACATTTTTTTTCTGTTGTTTACATGCATAAAAGTAGTAAGACATTATCATTATTGTAAAGGAACAAAACATTTGCATGCTTTTGTCAACACCATGTGCATGATGATTCCTGAGAATTGTCACTAGTTTAGGCATTGTGCCTCCGCAGATAAAAGGCAGCTATGTGTTCCTTCTAGCTCACCTTGTTTTACTGCTGGATGCTATTATTTCTCTGCAGAGCACTTAAGGGACAAGATAAATGTAGGAATGAACAACTAGGTGTTTTATTTCCAGGTTTCAGAAAACCGGATCAGAGAACTCTCATTTATACTGGGGAGGGGAGAAAGGGGGCAATTGTGTAAATAAGAATACCTCCAAAAATTAGAACTACTTAATGCTGTTTACTTTTGGTACACTGAGGCTCTATGTTAGCTTTGTTGTTGTCTTGAAAAAATCAAAACGTCTAACCGACCGAAAGCCCGTGAACGTCTTATTTGTGCTGTTTCATCCTAAAAGGTAACATTGTGTTTTGCTACCTTTAACATCAGATTTGTGAGACAATCCTCACTGCAAAAAGTTTGTCTCAAAAGTTGTATCTGAGCATAATGGGCACAAAAGCTGTTTTATTTCTTGAGAAATGAGGGAAGCAAAATACAGACTTGGGGTCAGCTCATAAAGAGCGAGCTTTGCAAAGTTTTTCTGTAGCTTTCTAGATACTATATATTAAATTCTTATGTTGACATTTTTAATGCACACAAAGTAGTAGATGGTTTATTCCACTATTATTTCTGTTGCCTTTCTAGTATGGCAAAGTTTAAATGATCTAGGACAGGTTTTCAAAGTTAATATACCAGGAATTCACGAAAAAAAATAAGGATTCAGAGTGCCAGAGGACAGAATTCCAGGTCTGACTGTCTTTGTGCAAGGCAAAAGCATCCAGTTCTTGTGAGTTTGTAACTCATAGAGAGGGGCGGATAGGGAGTGCCAGTGTTTCTTCCAAATGCTCTCTCAAGATGTTTTAGAATTGTATGAGGGGCCTGTTGCTTGGCTTTCATAGGGTACCTGAGTTAGGAACTGAATGGATCATAGTGAAGCTGCTGTAATTCAGTGTGAAGAAATTGTTATCCAGTGTTCACAATATCTTTGTATGAGGGAATATGAAAATGGAATATTCAGTTAAACTACTCATTCATATCGTGCTCTTGGAGTAACAGGTGTGCTGTAAATTAACATCCTAGCTTACTCTGACATAGCTTCCCAGTGTAGACAAACCCTTAATTTATATCTAGGGTAATCCATGGAGAGTTAGCATATGATGTGCTGTAAATTCATATTCTAATTCAGTACACTAAAATGTACCCTGACAAGTATTGGGCTCTGTATCAATGAATGAAGCACATCTTTAGCACTATTGTTTAGAGTGCAACTGCTGCTGCTTGCTTATTATATGGTGTGTGTGAATCTGTGACTGTAACATCTTAGTTTCTACTTAAATAGATAAGAAGTGTCAAATATGACCCCGGAAAGCTAAAAATAAAAGGTGTTCATTGGAACAGCATGAACTACATTCTAGTTAAAGACGGGTAGAGAGAGAGAGCAAAAACGATTCAGCTTTATGTTATCTTAGTTGAAAAGCATTGACAGCCAGTGGAAAACAGCTGAACTGCTTCTGTGAAATCTAAATGACTATATAGAACAATGTTTAATTTAAAAGCAGTCTGTTATATGTTCAAACATCTTTTTATTTTAGAGGAGCTTTTCTAGTTGTTAAATAACAGGTTTCATTCATGTCCTTTTCAAATTTGCAAAAACAAATGGTCCTTCTCCAAAAGTATACATTTAACTAACATAGAAACTATCATGCCATAGTATTACAGGGTTGCTAGACAGGAGAACAACAGTGTTATGAGCGCATGTAGGTTTCAAAAAGCCAAGTTTAGGACAAATAAAAATTCTTTATTCAAGAATAATAACTGTAAAACTGATCTGGTCCATCTCACCCTAATTCTCCCAAATTTGGGGATGTTGCATCAGAATCAATATTCATGGAGTGAATTAATGGGTTTGTGTGTGTATGTGTACAGTTTAGGTAGTTATAATTATACAATAAGAAAACACACATTAGCTGCAGTTTAAAAGAATTTCTTTTTCTTTCATGTAAAAGAAGGCAAATGAAAGGGGAAAACTTGTCATGTGGTCTTGGTACACTTGTATTTCTACACTCTGATGCTTCTGTTTATTTGACATAGAAGCACTGATTGCTACAAATTTTTAGACTTAAAAGTTGAAATCTTTTCCTCCTATGAAATACTTGGCTTTTTATTATTAACGTGATACCATTCACCGCAGTTTATCCATCTAGTCTAATCTGTTTTCTAAAAGGAGTCTAGATATCAATGGATAGTCAATGTCAATTGTAGCAAGTTGTCTCACCTATCTGAGGTGAGACACGAGTCTTATGAGTTACGTAGCTCTCTGTATTAGAGACTGAGCCTGGATGAGTAACTTAGAATAGTAGCTAACTTTCAGATGGCTAAGCCTAAGCAAAGTGAATCCCGCTATGTAAATGTGCTTAACGTGAGGTGGATTTTTTTTGTTTGCGATTTTTCATTTTATGATACACAATTTCCATGTGAAATAGAATAAAGGTATTTTATGTCCATATAGTAGCTGTAATACTGTTTTCACTGTGTTCCTACTTTGATTCTAGATACAGATGGAATACAGCTTTTATATGTGGAGTTGTGCTAAAGTGCTTTGAGGACAGCATTTGAGCCATAGTTTTTTGAAAGTTTTGCTTTTTCAGCAGTGATGTGTGTATAAAGATTTTCTGTGGGTGGATTTTAACAAAAGACCATGTTTTAAATAGAAACAACAACTCCTTCCTTAGCCATTAGGACTTCTTGTTTCAGAAGGATTAGTCTAGAACAGGCATATTTTGTTTGATTTGTATTTGCTGTTTTTAAAATGCAATAATATGTCAAAGTGCTTTTTGTCTTCCATGCCTTCAGGCAAGCAACATGGTAAGTGGTCACATTTACTGAATTACAAGAAAACTTTTTATGTTTTTATGATTTGATACAACACACTTTAAATTGTAAGTGTATGTTTCTGGAATTAAAACTTTCGGCATCTGAATTGTCCTTCTTCTAATAGATCTTGTTGATCTTCCTGCAAAAAATGGACCTGCTTCTAACCAAAACTCCACCAGATGAAATAAAGAACAGCGTTCTACCAATGGTTTATAGAGCCCTGGAAGCACCTTCAATCCAGATCCAGGTATAGAAATTGCAGTCTTTATTTAAAACAATATTTTTCTCTTTTCTTTAAGCTGATGTGCCAACTTTTTGTATACTTGCATATACGTATTTTTGTATACTTGCGTTTGTTTACTTGAAAAAAAAAATTATAAAGCTGTGTAATATTCCTGAATGTTGAAAGAGATTAATGTTTTCTTACAGAAAATTGGTTTTAGTAAAATAAAATTTAATTCCCTTATTTTCCAGGGAGTAACCACTTGACTGTTGTTCTAATGCTCTTTTCCTAAATTCTTACTAGCCCCCATAGCAAAAAGTAGGATGTGCATTTATACTACATTGCCTGTGCAGCAGAAACTACGCAGGCATGCATGCTCTTACCAGTCAATGAGAGGTGGCTTATTCTGGGGTCCTGCTGGTAAGAACATGTGTGCTAACAGTTACCTTGGAAGACCTGACTTGCTGTAATATTATATTAATACACCTTCTGGTGGCATTTTTATGTATCCATATTTTATTTTTTCTCTTTATGCTTTCTCTACCTTTCTAAGGTTCTTCTTTGTTTTTTAAATCATTCTTCTACTGGAGTTAACTTCCAGTTACCCAAAGGCATTCAGGGGTGGGAGGGGGAGATAAACAAACAAAATATTTCTTAAAGAAGGATTTGGATAACCAGGTGTGACTTACCTTTCCAAACGCTTTGCAATATTATGGAGAAAGGTTTTTGTTTCTAAATACCTGGCGTGAGTTTTTTTCCTGCATCCGTAGTTTGGTTACTTAGGTATTTACTTGCAACATGTATTTAATATTGCTGTGTCTTAGTTTTTGAGATTGGGCTGAGATCATGTATTTTTTTTTCTCTGTTGCTTAAGTATGTTTTATCTTGATATGCTCTTTTATCTTTAAGCCTATCATTGTGCTGCTGCAGTGTTGTTGATAATACTCATTCAGATTTGCTTGACTTATGTAGGAAAATGTTACAGTTTGATGTAATAAAAGTTGGGTTTTATATAAAGGTGTTTTGTGAAAATGAAAGATATTCTTGCTATCCAAATATTTTATTATAAATTTATGTATACTCTTTTTGAAATCCATTTTCCAAGGTTCTATGTACATATCATGATGCTTTATTATTCTAGCTATTTTTAAGTGAATCTGATAGATTAAGGTCAGCTTAGTTGAACGTGGTATTTCCTTACATATTTCCTTAAAAGGAAAGCTTAAGAAGACATTTTAAACTAATTTTGATCTTGAGTAATATCAGTATTAATTTTATAATAAACATGCATGTTTCTTTTTAAACTTATGCAGAACTTTTTTTTATAGGAGCTTTGCCTAAACATAATTCCCACGTTTGCCAATTTAATAGATTACCCATCAATGAAAAATTCATTAATTCCAAGAATTAAAAATGCATGCTTGCAAACTTCTTCTCTTGCTGTAAGTATTGTAATACTTTTTTTTCTCAGTCCTCAGAAAATGTTGTTGCCTTTAATTACTTTGGCTTTTCTGCTGTTGTGTCTTTAAAGAGAAGCCCACCAATGTGCTCTTATTTCTTGTTGAGATTTTTTTTTTACTTTTTTACTCTAACAATTTTTAAAGTTGTTAACAACTTATCTTGTTAATAATACTGTAAAAATTCTGAAGTGTGTTCCACTATAATATGTTAACAGCGTTTGTCCTGCAGAAAGGCCAAGGTTTTGTGAGCAGTAACTATATGTATTTTCCTTTCATGAACCAAAAGGGTTTTTTTAACTTGTCTTGAGTTTTCAAATATGAAGGTTGTAGTTTCAATAGCACCTGTTTTCTTCTGAGTTTTGTAAGGATTTTTTTTTTCTTAGGCAAAAATACAGTAAAGAGTTTGTTTAATTCTTATCATACTTCACAGGTCCGGGTAAACTCACTAGTGTGCTTGGGCAAGATTTTGGAGTACTTGGATAAATGGTTTGTGCTTGATGATATTTTACCTTTTCTACAACAAATTCCGTCCAAGGAACCTGCAGTGCTAATGGGCATTTTAGGTAATTAATACTTTCAACTTTCTCCTCTTTTGTGCTTTGTTGTAAATCTGAAAGCTTTCTTATTATCATTGGTAATGTTTACATAGTGTATCGCTAAAATGACTATTAAAAACTTCTGTTTATGGTTCCTAAGTATGCTTCTGTTCAGTTACCTATGTATTGCTGGTACTCCTGAACACTGGCACATATATTTGTAGTTTTCAAGGCCCAATGCAGTTCTGAGTACTCAGTGCAGTTCTTGAGCTGTAATGCTTTCACAGGCTGTATGGTCCACACAGCCAGAAAGGCTGTTTTCCTCAGAAGAGTGTATGATTTGTCTTCTTTCAGATTCTGAGCACCTTGCTGGAGCTTTTAAGATGTTGCTGTTGCCTTCTCTTACCAGTCTTGCATGTCAGGTGCTATAAATAATTGTCCACAAATCTACAGCTCTTCACTGCAGGTTTTGTTAGACTCATTTTGTTGGACATTTAAGCAAACATGGCTGCCTTTGCACTGAGATGGAGCATAGTCTGGGTGAGGTTTCACAAAACAGCTAACAAACCCTAACGGCTTGTTACTTCTGGAATGGGAGGCCTCGCTCCCACTTGTGCTTTCCTAGTGACACTCTGGTGCTTGCCTAACTCAGGATGCGTGATTTTAACAACTTGAATGGGCCCAAGGAGACCAGATGACCAGAGTCAGCGCCAAGAAAGAGGTGTGACTGCGTGGCCAAGTCTGGAAGATAGTGACCATTTCTCTTACTGACAACAAAGTAGTAGACAGAAGACCATTTGTAACAAGCTGAGCTGTACCAGCAGTAGCCCTGATTAAACAATGTGATAATATGTGTTGGTGTCGTGGTTTACTCAGTCAGCAACTAAGCACCACACAGCCACTCGCTCACACTCCCCCGCGCCCCCGGTGGGATGGGGGAGAGAATTAAAAAAGGAAAACCCGTGGGTTAAGATGAAGGCAGTTTAATAGGACAGCAGAGGAAGAGAAAGTAATAATACTAATAATAATGATAAAAGAATATACAAAACAAGTGATGCACAATGCAAACACTCACCACCTGCTGACCAATGCCTAGCCCATCCCCGAGCAGCAATCACTGCTCCCCAGCCAACTCCCCCCCCCACCAGTTTGTATACTGAGCATGATGTCATATGGTATGGAATAGCCCTTTGGCCAGTTTGGATCAACTACCCTGGCTGTGCCCCCTCCCAGCTTCTTGTGCACCTGGCAGAGCATGGGAAGCTGAAAAGTCCTTGACTAGCATAAGCAGTACTTAGCAACAACAAAACATCAGTGTGTTATCAGCATTCTTCTCATACTAAATCCAAAACACATCACTATGCCAGGTACTAGTAAGAAAATTAACTCTATCCTAGCTGAAACCAGAACAGATGGTAGCATTATTTTGATTTGCTCAAAATTAGCAAGTACTAATTTAAAGCTGCCTGTTTCCTTTAATCCTTGCAGCTTTGACTTGTATTTGCTGTCTGAGAGTGAGGGACAGCGTATCTTTTACTTAAGTTGTATTACTCCTGAATTCTACCTGGATACAGTGGATAAGTGAACCCTAGTTTGGAAATGATGGGCTGAAATCAATTTTACATACTTGGTCTCTCCTTTTTTCTGGAATCATAAGACCTTCCATCTTGTGTGTAATATCTTCTTTGGCCAGCTGACAGCTCTGTTCTAATACTAACCATAGAAAGTGAGGAAAGCTACTGCTGCTTTTATGCTAGTATGTTCAGTGTTTGCCACCAGAGGTGGACTATTTAAGTGGAGGAATCTTCCTGTCAGAAACACTGTAGAACTTGTAGGCTTAACATTGGATCCCTCATGCCTGCCAGTATTCTTTTTTCAGTGACTTTAGAACAGATAAAGACTATGCCTGATTTCTGATCCTATGTGTAACACAGCCCCAAACATTTAGGTAAGAATCTTTGTAAAATGCAATCAGAGAACAGTGTGATAGTTACTCTACTCCTAGGCACTAGGAGAGAACATACCCTTAGTTAACGCAGCTCAGTTTCTCAGTGGCAGTTTGTCCATTTGTGCTAACCCAGCTGCTCGTGATCTGTTCAAAGATGCATATACCCAGATAATTGACCAGGACAATACATTGCCTAATATTAGGTTTCAAAGCTGCAGAGTATTACTTTGGACCTCCTCTTGTTCTAAACTTCAGCAAAGCCTCTTGTTATAATATGTTTGTGTTGTGGATGAGTACTTAGCTTTTCTGATTCTGTTGGTCATGTTTGTCCCTGCTTGCACACAGAGCCGATGTATGTTCAGATGATCGATACATATAGAGGGTGCTACTTTGTTCACATTGTTTACTAAACTTAACAATTTCTGCTATTTTGATGTTGTATGTCAGGTATTTACAAATGTACATTTACTCATAAGAAGTTGGGAATTACCAAAGAACAGCTTGCAGGAAGAGTATTGCCTCATCTGATTCCTCTTAGTATTGAGAACAATCTTAATCTCAATCAGGTAGGAACATGACTATGTTGCATGCTTTTACTTGATGAATTGGTAGAGAATAGATTTAAACTGTTGTCAGAGAAGAATTTGTACAGTACTCTATGCCTATGTCTGTTGTAAAAGCAAACAAACAAACCAAAAAAAACCTTCCAGTATTACTTTATTTGCATGTTTAAAGCTTGTTATTTTTCCTTGGATTTAACTGATCTAGTATAAAATTTCAAAATTAATACTAACACCTTCCAAATATCCTGCAAAAGCAGTTAGCTACTAACATAATTACAATTCAAATTAAAAGCTAAAGTACAATCTTAATGTTTCTTCCCTTGCTCTTGTTTGTAAATGTTGCCGATAATGTAGCAGTGCAATTATAGGAATTTTTTTTGAAAATTAATCTGGTAATATTCGTCTGTGGGTTTTTTTGTCTGGGTCACCCCACTTTTTTTTTTTTAGTGATACATATTTTTCACTGTTTCAGTATACACTCTGCTTGTAGTTGGGTATCTAGTGGAAGATAGTGAAGCTGGATTATAAATTATTTAAAAATCTGCAGTTTATCTGACATTGTGTATTGTAAGTTTTATGAGATACTACCTTTTAAATTATACATGTCTGAATTCTATCACTGCAAAATCCAAACTTCTTGTATATTTCTTTTACAGTTCAATTCTTTTATTTGTGTTATAAAAGATATGCTTAATAGATTGGAGGCAGAGCATAAAACAAAACTTGAGCAACTTCATGTCATGCAAGAGCAACAGAAGTAAGTGTTTATTTACGTGTATACTAGAGAAAGAAAAAGTGAGTGGAGATAAATTTCAGTTAATTTTTTAGCAAATGTGAGAAAAATCTAGCCATAGCAATAAAAAATCTAGGTAATTCTTACTTCAGTAGTTGAGAATTACCTCAAATAAGCATAGTTGGCAGCAAAGATTTATTAGTCCTAGAATGATAATAATATTGTGATGTCAATGGTTTTATAGAGTAAAATCCTTTACTTTTATACAGTTCAGTCACAGTTTATTATTTTGAGTCAATAATTTTAAATTAATTCATTAAATGTAAAAGTTCATACTGAGCTCCACTAGTACAATTTATGTCTTGCTTCTATATGCTAAGTTGCTTTTCTGTAGTTTTTGAGAACATAAACCATACTGGAGAAACATAAACATTGCAGCCTTCTAGAAGGCAGTGATACTTGAAGATATGTAGAGCTATTGTATGGAGTCTGATACAAGGTGAGATTTCTGAGTCAAATTAACTTGGGCTACCCAAAGTCTGTGTCACCCTGTTCAAAAGGAGGAACTAAGACCATGTGAAATGATCATTAGGAAACCTTTACAATTTAGAATATTAACATTTTCCAGTCTCCTACAGGCATGCTATAAAAATGGCAGTGCTCTCATAAAACAATTTTTTTGTATTGTTTAAATGCAGAAGAATAATCTGCATTGCTGAATTAGTGTTGTGGATGTGACTGTGAAGTTGTCTTTTTGTAATATGTATACTTTGCACTTTGTAGATCTTTGGATATAGCTAACCAAATGAGTGTGTCTGAAGAGGCAAGATCTAGTAGTACAAGTAATCAGGTAAGTGACAATATTTTATTGAGTTACTTAGAAATTTAAAATTACTTAGTCAATATTTATGTTACCTTAAATTACAGTATTTCAAATAACTAAGTTTTATTTCTTTGAACTTCAACAGATTGACAAGGTATTTAATACTAGTGGAACTGACCTTCTAACCAGTGGATCAGATAGTAAAGAGAATGAGATGTCATCAAAACAGAAAAAGGTGTGTTTTACTTTGTTTTGAAATCTTGTTACATCCATCTGTCTAATACAAGATTGATATGGTTGCATAAAGAGTATGTGTAAATATTTATTTAAAGCTTTAAAAGAAAAACTAATTGCTTTTATATAGCACAGCACCATACATAGTGACATGTGAAGATCCACTGAAAAATGTTCAAATCATATCCTTGAATTTCTGGGAAAGCCTTTCCTTGAAAATAGCTTTGTATGAAGTAGGCAGCAAATTAGGATTATAAATTTTTGGTCATTTTCTTTCTCCTCAATTATTCAGTGAAACTGAAACTTCAGCAGTGGATTTAGATAGGAAAATCAAAATAGGCAGCTTATGATAAAATTACAAACAGATGAAGATGAAATGTAGAATTTCATGTAGTGGCAGAGACTAACATTTACTGTACAATTCAAAGTTAAGTGAAAATGAACAGTCAGTATGGGGATAAATACAAAAAGCAAGGAAAAAGCATGGCATGACATAGAATATTAAACATAAGCCTAAACTATTGCAAAATTCTTTTCATGCTATTAGTTATGTATATGGGTCCCCAGAATCTGTACATTTTATCATTTTCATTTCTAGTTATTTGAACCATCTCACTAATTTTGGGCTAAGGGGGAATGATTTTATGATTTTATCCTTCATCATTGACAAAAGTAGAGTTTAAAATCCTGAAAAGCCTCTTAAGCAATCTCAAAATAAAATTCCCTTTCCAACTCCATGGTCAGCTGCAGTTCTATATCAAGTGCCAGCTGGTAACCATATGAAAACAAAAACTGTGAAGAACGCTTTTTCTTATGCCCAACATTAAGAAGACAAAGCTAAAATGGTTTTGTTGTGATACCTCTTTATTTGAGATCTGCTCGAATTTCTCTTTATGCTACCTTTTAATATCGTATTTATTTGCTTTAAGTAGTTTTTAGCAATATGATAAATATTATAATAGATTTTGTGTTTATCCATTTTCTCTTTTGTATAAGTAATATGTATTGCTCTACCACATATTGAAATGACAGTGCTATTTATGAAATAAAAATATCAGTGTAAGAATAACCATTCCATGCAACTCAGTGTCAGTACTTTCCCTTTTAAAGGCATCACTTACACTTGAAGAGAAGCAAAGGTTAGCTAAAGAACAAGAACAGGCACAGAAACTGAAAAGCCAGCAACCTCTTAAGCCACAAGCAACTGCAATAACACCTCCAGTGAAGCAGGTGAGAAAGAACAAGCTACTGCACTGTTCCCATTGGAGCTGTGATGCTTTTTCCTTTCAAGTGCTGTATGCACTTAGCATTTTTTTCTCCTGTGAGTCACCTTTGTGTTCACTGGTAGTACAGTGGCAAAGCTGAGAAAAACTAAAATTTTAATCTGCCTTCCATTTGCATCATTAACGATATTTCCCACTTTTTAAGTTGCAGGAGTTTCCAAAGGAATAATTATTGGAAACCCCTTGTTCTAGATAAGGAAAAAGCACATGTTAAAAAAGGTTTTGCTCTGAAGAGTTTATTAACTACAGGCTTGGGGATAGGAATGGGGCATGTAAGCAAATGTCATAGTGGTACTTTGTGTGTAGTCTTAGTTGTCAAATTAAAGCTGCATAACAATTAGTTCTAAGTAGCAAAGAACAAAAATAACCTAATTGCTGTTGTGTATAATTACATTTCATGCCCAATTGTATGCAGCAAATTCTAATTTCTGAAAAATGAATGCCACTTCTGCAGGAGCAATGATAAAGACTGTTGCTAGAGTGTTTGTACAGGAAAAGCATTTAACTGCATTTTATGTATTTTGCAGACAAAAGACTTGACAGATACCTTGATAGATAATATGTCATCTTTGACTAGCCATTCTATCAACAAAGCTAAAGTTGCATCTTCAAACAGCTTCTCTTCTGTCCCTTCTATGGGTGTTGGAATGGGATTTTCATCACCTATTGACAACACAAAGAGAAATATAACAAATGGACTAAATACTAATATGGGTTTTCAGACTGCTGGATTCAGTATGGGACCTGGTCCCACCACTCAGAATTTCTTCAGTGGTCCAAGTGCAACAGCAACAACCAAGATGAACATTGTACCGACTGCCAATATGCCAAATTACAGTCCTATGAATGCTGCATCTTCAATCTCTCCACTGACACAACAAAACAGACCCCCAGATATGTCTGCTTTAGATAATCTTTTTGGTCCTCAGAAACCCAAAGTTAGTATGAAGCAGTTGGCTCAACAGAAATCAAGCCAGTGGGTTAATCAGTTTGTACCCCCGCAAGGTTCCCCAGGTGCGAGCGGTTCAGTGTTGGGACCTCAGATGAACATGATGGGACAGACTGGCTTTGGTATACAGGGTAATCCTTTCTTTGCTCCTCAGAACTTTGCACAACCAGCAAACACAATGACAAACAGCAGCTCAGCTAGTAATGACTTAAAAGATCTTTTTGGGTAAAACGTTTTGTTTTCTTCTTTCAAAGATTGATGAAATTTGGATCATGGGTAAGCTGATTAACATCTTTCTTTGGATTAGTAAAAGCATGACTTGGGGAAACTTTCAACCCAGCAAAGTAAAGACTTTTGCACTAGAAAAAAGGCTTGATTTTGTATTCACCTGGTACTGCAGTGAAATTGCATAAGTGCAAAGTCATCTTACATGCCTAAGATTTCCTGTCTCTTTACCGAACATCAGAGCACTGAAGGTAGGATGCATATATTCAATCGAAAAAGAAGCAGCTAAGTATTTCAAAATTATTCAGAAGTGCACTCAATCAACTCTTATGAAATTTCCTACAGAATTTTTTTCCTTAAATTCAACAAAAAAAAAAAAATGCTTAGGGGATAATAACACTAGTAAGTGCAATCCTGCAGCTCAGTCCTTTCAGTGTCTGCTAAATTGTTATTGATGATTTGTGTTGCCTGAATTTGGCACAAACTGTCATTTTTGCCATATGACAGTTTGCAAAAAGTAAATTCTTACGCTGCCTCAAAAAGTTTTGTTAGCCATGTTACATAGAAAGATGTCTAACCAGTAACTGTGTAAGAGGCTAAGAAGAGAAAATATTTTGTATTTCTTCTCTTACAAGATAGTTAAAATTAATGTGGTAGTAAACTACAAGAAGATTCAGGAGGCATAAGAACTTGTTTTAAAATTTTATGCAAGCTTGGGACAGAGTAAGAACACTGCTCCAATGGTCATGCTGGTTTACAACCTGTTTTATAATGCCTTGTTACCAGCCACATAGCAAAAGCAACATACCACTTAAGCAGGATTTTAAAATACATGCGGTGACATGATCACATTTATTATATATTCCAATGTTTCGGCTAATTTGATACTGCTTCTAACTGGTGTGAAAAAAGAATGCTAGTAGTTATGGAACCTCCTAAAAAGAATGTTCTCTGTAAATGTTGACTGCCCAAACTGTGTAACTAAGCCGGTCTGTGTAACTAAACACACTCTGTTTAGTTACACAGAAATGTCTTGAATTACTTCATAGATTTTGGGTCCGTTGCAAAGACGGAAAAGGATTGCCTCATAAAAGTTGCACATGGTTGTGTGAAAAAGCAGACTGCCATAAATTGCCTTGACTAGAATAAACGATTCAATTTTAATTTTGTTTTAACTCAAGTCCTTATGAAGGGTAGATGAATATGAAGCGAGTTCTCAAATACAGATTTGTAAGCTCTAGAATATATGGTAAATACACAGGTATTTCAGATCCTTTTTATTGTATTGCTCCAAATTTAATAAAGCTCTCCAGAAAACCAAACAGTAGTTTCTTCTGTTTCCCAGAAGGTGTATGTTCAGCTTGCCCATGATAGAATCTCTGTTCTGTCAGATGCTACTGTTGGGTTTTAACTTTTTCTTTCCTAGGAATTTCAGGAGCTTTCTTACATAATATTTTGAAGATTATAGCTGGCTATTTTGAGAAGGAAAGAACTAGTTACCTTTTTTATGGAAAGCCTACATGCTTTATTTTTCAAAGCCTTTCACTGAAGAAATTGTTCTTTCATTTGCTGCTTAAGAAACCAAAGGGCCTTATGCTGTAAATGTGACTTGTATTTTGTTATATTTCCACGGTTCTAAGCGGTAATAGTATTAAGCATATTTCTTAAAGAATTGTTTATGTATTATAGCTGCTGCCTTAGTCCTATTACTTTAAAATACCTGGGACCAGTGAAATTGTGGTTTAGAAAACAATACCTAACATATTGTGATGCTTATGTTCTGTTAATATTCATGGTAAACATTGTAGGTTATGTTAAGAGATCTGTGTAAACTTAAGACAATACTAGAACTGTTAAACTATTTACGTTCATTTATGGTTGCTAGTACTCTATACTCTGAGTCACACTAATGTCTTCTTTTATGTCAACTTTTGAAAGCTACATTTTGTTAGGATAACTTAGGCAAGCCTTTGAAGAATTACTTGAATCTGTATTCCTCTAAATTATTTGGAAAATAAGTTTATATTAAAAATAACATCTCTTAGGACTCTATAATGTATTAAATTAATACATCCATTGTAAAGGCAGTCTTAAATGTCAGTGTTCTGATCTGGGGTTTCAGTCCCTGATCCCCCTGGGCTAGGGGCTTTTCAGAACTGGATTTTAATTTAACCTGCTGGAGGGGAAATTAACTGAAAAAATTGATCAAATTTTATACGCTAGACCTTCTGAACTGTGGGGTTTGAGGTATATGCTTTTGGCGTAGGCTATCTGAGAATATAATCTAATTTGTAAGAACAAATTAAAAAAAAAATCCTACAAGTTCAAATTAAGAGAGGCTCTTCTATGCAGTGGTAATGTAATGGAATAAGATCTTTATCTGGATCAAGTAATATGATTTTTTTTTTCTACTTACATTTGAGAACATTTCTTGTTTGCTACAATTTTCAGAACGACCAGAGTAGAAGAGTAACAACAAAGAAAACTGAAAAGGGTGCTTATGAAAGTTATAACAAAATTTTCCAGTTATTTAAAAGTAAAAAAGAAAAAGTAACTTCAGTTAAAATCAGAAGGTCAAATCCCTTTTCCTTGTAGATGTTTCCTGCTTAGTGTGTCAGGAAACTAGGTGTGTGGGAAGTTCTCTGATTATTTCTTCTTAACTTAAAGGAGAGAGGAGTTGCAAGAGGTAAGTCACGAAGGCCACGTGCCACTTGTAGTCTCCTGCTACAATAGTTTTTCTTTGGGAAGACTTGTCTGCTTGATCTCTCCACTTACAAGTCGTCATTCTGAGGCCCTGCAAGAGGCTGGAAGACTCATGTTGTGGCCAGAGTGAATGCCATTGTTAGAGAGCAACAGTTGTACTTCACATCCAAGTCGTTGTTTGGGAAGGAGTAGGAGGAAGGAACAACGTTACAAAATGTGGGAATTCGAGGGGCCTTCTGTTTCTGGACCCGGATGGAAAGCAGTGTTACATCTAGCTTGGCCTGAAGCAGAGGGACTGTCTAGCCCTAAGGCAAAACAAAATGGAGAACACAGGTTTGAAATTGGTATCTGATTAAGAAATTGCAAATTCTGTTACTGAAAAAGTAACCTGATATAAAATAAGTTCTTATTACAATGCCTTGAACAATACTGTAAATTACACAACATTTCTGCCCTTTGTATTCAACCTAATTAAAAGGAAAAAATGTGGAAGCCTAGCAGGTTATATCATAACCTTACAGCCTCCACCCTGCGTACCCACTGTGCTCACCCACTGCAAGCAGATCTTCATTCCACTGTGGAAATTAGAGCAGGGTCTGGGCTGAACTGCCCAGCCCACCTGGTTTACTTTACATTCATTTGTAAAGGAGAGGTAAAGAGAGTGGAGTAAGTTCCTATTCTTTAACTGATTTATCTATATTATGTTTACTACAAAAGGAGAAAAGAAGTGGAAATAGCTGCACATCTTAAGTATAAGCATCAGTTGTCCTTTGGGTGCTGTGGTGTATGCTAAATGAACGTGACTGCACCAAGACAGCAGTGTTTTCCATATTAGAACTGTTGGTTCCATTTGGTTTTGAGTATGAAAGTCTCTGAAGCATCCTCTGAAAACTCAGTCTGAAAACAAACTAAACCTGCTAGATGGAAGGACTGTATTAAAGAGGCTTGAAAAACTTTCTCTGCTGGGGCTGATGGAGAGGAACCTTGAAACTACTGAGTTACAGATTAGCTTAGAAGCCCGTAGGTCTGTCTGTCACTCTTGAGAGAAGCAGGGAGTGAAATGGCACGTGTCATTTCAAGGGTGGAGGAGGGAGCAGATGTTCTGTTCCTTGTCACACAAGTGGTGTGAGTAAGGCACGGAACAGCCTGTGGAACCTTCTTATGCAGGAGGACAGCAGTACCAGAGGAGTCTTTTGAAAGGTAAAGGAGTCCACCAATTACCTGGGAGATGGGGAGAGAAATTTTACTGGGAACATGGGTAGAATGTTCTCATTTGTTTTAATGAAGAAACTATATCTTCCTCTCTCAACGGTGATGTGAATTAGAAATGTCTTGGGGAAGTTGTGGCCTTTCAGGTCTGCACAGATGCTGAATACCCCAAGTAGAAGGCTGAATTTTTGGATGTATAGGTGCATAACATTTCAAGCCTTATTATTTAAAACTTTCCTTTTCTGTTAAGTTCTGTCTTTCTAGCAACACCTGTTTCACATTTATGTGGAACTTTAACAAATACCCCGATGGCCTTTTAAAGTAAGAAAAATGTGTGTTAACTTTTGTATTATAACCCCTGTTATAATGTTATCTATGTCTATAGATAGATAAGTAAGTGTGTATATAGATTACAGGATTTTAGATTTTTCAGTTCAATTGCACCAAAAGAGCAAAGATTAAATGAGAAGTTAGGTTTGAATCGAATCCCACAAGGCTTCCATACAGACTAACAATTTTATGATACTTTTGTTATCTATTATAAATTTACGTGCTTAGTCTGCCTATATCTATGTGACTTGAGCAGAAAAGGAAAGTTTTTAAAACATAAGTTTATGAACACTGGATCTCTCATTGCAGATGAAGTTTTTGGACTTTAGAGTGACCTTTGGTTATTGGTTCGAGTTTTGTATTAGGGGTGGGTGGGATATTGCTGATTTGTGCCATTTCCAATGAAAGAAATACAGGGAGGGGGAGTACAGAAGAAATACCCTGTTGTATATGTGACCCTTTTTTGTTCTTTGTTAAGAGATATGCTGCATTTTATATACTCATTGTGAACTTTTACTCTGAAATAGCTGTGAGGAAACCTATCTGGAGAATTTCAGATGAGTTAGCTGATTTTCAAGTGAGGTCCTGCCTTGTGCCCAACTTTCCATTAGGTTTTGACTGCTTTTCAAGAAAATTACACAAGGCAGTAAAACCTTGGATTCATACACCAAATCCTCTTGCCTTTCAGGCCTCACACTTGTATCAACAGAACAAATAAGCCCCTGAAGTTGCATTGTCTTTTGAGTTCTCTGAAACAGTTCTAACTGCTGTACAGATTTCTGAGATGAAGTTGTAAATCAAAATGTGTTATAGTGAGCTCAGGCCTTGTGCAAAATATTTAATACTTGTTTATTTGTCTAATTGTACAGTCTCTGTACTAGTGGCTGTTTTATGTTTCAATTGTAAAGCATTAAAATGAGATTTATAAAGTGATGTTACTGTAGTGTCAGCTGTGATTCATAATTAGAACTGTCATAGCATGGCATTAGTGTATATCTGGTTTATTGGACAGCTCTTCAAAAACAAATTTATTCTTGTATCAACTTTTAGATCAGCTACTTAAAGAATATGTAAAAGGTACAGTGACAGTTTCGAGAAATTCATATCACTTTGTACTGTGAATGAGGTTGCCTATGGAAATAAATGAACTTTTCATATTTTCATGTTGGAAGATATTTTTATTCAAAATTTCATAAAATTAATAGTAACTTATTTAGGAAATTCATCCCTTTGTATTTTGTTTGAAATACATTTTATCCCACATAATTTTGAGTTCATTTCTTGGAATGGTTGCTGTCCAGACATCTGTAAAATGTGATCACATATTGCCTTCATGCAAAGAATAAAAGTCCTGGAGGAAAACTGGTGCACTAGATGTCTCTAAAAGTAGCATTTACTCTTTCTGAAAGCACACTAAGCCCATGTCAGGGGTTCTGATGCCACACAGTGATCTCAGTTTGCATTTTCATTGCTCATTTACCCAGAAACCAGCCCTTTCTCTAAACCTGAGTTTTAAGATACACTGCTTTGTCAGGCTTGGAGTTTGCCACCACTCTGAAGGAAGCTAGTACTCAGCTTTTTGTAAGGTATAAATTGATTGAGTATGAGACATCTAAGATGTGATCTGCTTAGAAGCATCATTGTGGGCTGGAGATGGTATGGGAGGAAAGCGTAAAAGGAGAGAGAGATGGATTAGGTGGAAATAGAAAGGTAGCATCAGGTGGCTCCAATTCCCTCTTCATTTGCTAAGGATGACAGCATCCCCAATCCTTCCGCAGCTTTACCCATCAAGGGAGTACAGCCACCTTACATGCCAGCTTTCAGTCAATAGTATCAGAAGATGAGGGTGAACTTTCAGTAAGGTGGAGACATACTTGATGGCACCCTGCAGAGAAGCCTTAAGTTGCTCAGCAGATCACAGTCCTCACCTGACTGTCCTTTACCGTGGTAATGTTCTCTGTCCCCTCCATTTCTGGACGTTGATAGGATCCATAACTGTTACCTCTTTCTTGAGCAGGAAAGTGTCTCAAGTGCTGAAATCCAGGTGTTCTGGGTTGGTTTGTTGTGGTTTATAATTCACAATTTCATAAACTCTTTTCATGAATTCAGATAATCTAAGACTTCAAACAGGAAAAGCTGGAGATCTTTGCAGTTGTTTGTTCTTTGTCTGGAATATTTTGATATTGGCAGTTCATTGTGTCTCTGCTTCATCGCTTAAATATCTTTAGTCCCTCCCTTAGGTGTTGTACACAAGAGCTCTAGGTTAATCCTTTTTATATCGGTGTTTGTAGAGCCATGTTACCCTATTAAGTTTGCAGTTGTGATGAATGCAGCTCAGTAGGTGTAGGAAATGTGCTGTTTGTGAGGAGTTATGCAGAGAGAAATGGTTTATTTGATGTTCTCTTCCTGTTGCTGGACACAAACGCACTTTCATCCTGCATCTCAGAAGCTCCCCTCACTCATGTCACCAGCTGGAGACAACTGCAGTTGCTCAGTAGTTTGGAAAACTGGCTTTTAGTGTGACAAGGAGGATTCCAATTTGTTGTGCCAAAATTACCCTCAAACATACAAACCAGGAATTGAGAAACAAACTCCTACCCATGCACAAACCCAAGAGCAGCTAAATAAATACTAGTTATTCAAGCTCTAAAATAATTTGCTAAGTATTTTAGGCATGAATTTTAAATTATAGACTTTTTTTTTAATTTTTTTTTTTTTTCCTCTGTAGGGCACCTGCCTGTGAACTATATTATTATGGCTCTAATGCATTTTTTTTTGTGCAGATTAAGGCAGTCGTGGACATGGAACAAATTGGAACTTAGAAACAATAGAGATTTAATGACCTGCCTATACCTACTTAATAATTTTTGAAGTTTTTTTGGTCAGGCTTTTTGCTTGTTCCTTAATCATTATTTGGCCCTTTAAATGGAATTTCTTAGAACGCATCATGAGTAACCTTTTGCAGGATATTGAAAAGACTAGGTTTTACACTGTTCTGCAACAATTAGTCATTAAAATCAAGAATAATCAAAACCATTTGAAACTACATCAATGAAAACATAATCTTTGACCTGAAAATTGAGGTTTTTGGTGTTGGGAGCTGAAGTTACTACAAAAGCAGCCTTTGTTTATGTCTGTCTCCTTAATGCTAGGTTAAGGCTGTGGTTTGTAAGAGTAAACAAAAGCAAAACTTTCAAGAGCTTGCTTTCAAGTAGGTGTCTCAAGAGCCAGATACCACAAGGAAAATTAACTGGCTTACTTTCTGAACAGAAAAATCAAATACTAGAGAACTCAAAAAACTAGAAAAGAGAAACCAAAAACTAGAGAGATTTCTGCCCCTGCCATGCTGATAAAGTAAATGCTTACCTACAGCACCAGAGCAGTACATGCTTAGCTGATGTCACAGAAGTGACTTCAGACAAGTGCAAATAAGCAAAAATGCTAATGAAGCAATCAGATACATCTGTAACTACAGCAATAAACTTTTATCTAAACAATCTATCCTAACACGGCACCAGATAGTTTTTGTGGGGTTTTTTTGTTTTGTTTTGTTGGAGTTGTTTTAAGAATTTCTAAAAATAATTGTATCTTACAGCTATTGTATCTTAGAACAATTGTATCTTACAAAACCGGAGCAGGAAAATCGGGAAAAATAAAATTACACTAAGAGGTCATATTCATACTTTTGTTGTTAAACAGGAAACTTAAACGTATCCTTTCCCCAAAAATCATTATGCTACAAACCCTCGCTTTACGTGGTTACAAAATAGAAAAAACCTGTATCTAAAAAAGTAAAATTTGAAATATTTGGAACACACTACATACAACTTTGATGGGTTGGGATAATGCCCAATATAGCAGCTGTGCTCAAAGCCTTGATGTGTTTTATAAAACTAGCAAGATAGTTTTTGGTGTGGATTTGTGACTTGATAGATACTAAATGCCATTCCTCCAATCTGAGTGATTTCAATATAAAGCACTAATGTATTTTCATTGTTATCCCATGTGGGATTAAATTTTTGATTATTCTGGTTTTTATCATGTAACTTGGCAAGCAGGAAACTCTTCAAAATTAGTTGAGCTTTTTGTAGTTCAATTGTACATATATGGTTTATGTTTCTGAAAGAATTCATTGCTTGATTCTTACTGATTGACAACCATTACAACAAACAGATTTGCAATGAAATACCACCTTTGTATTATATATGCCACATTTTGAAACAGTTGAAACTCTTTGATTAAACAAGCCCTATAAATACTACTTAAGCTGATCAGATCATTAACTGGCTGCTGGGTAGGAGGTGTTTTCTTAGTCTTTCCATTCCGTAGCACATAGATAGCACAAAGCCTTGATTTTCTGCACATTGGAGAAGTTAAGTGGAGGTCTCTTCACACATAATTGCCAGTTTAACTGATCTTAATCCCATGTATAGTACTTCTTTCATCAGAATTTTTCTTTGGATTCTGTGCCTGCTACTTTTCCAGGCCCTTTCTGGTGCAGCCATCTCTTGCAGCTCCTCTCTCTCCAATTTTCTTTCCTACATCAATGCCCACAGGTAAGCGCATCGCTGTGTAAAATTGTAGAAGGGCAACAAAAATCAGAGGGCTCTGACATTTTTTTTTTTTTTTTCTGGTGATACTTGGGAAGAAAACGCTGAATTTAAGACAGTGGCAGCCTGAAATTTGTGCCTGTTGCTCTTC
Source organism: Pelecanus crispus (assembly GCF_030463565.1). NCBI lineage: Eukaryota > Metazoa > Chordata > Aves > Pelecaniformes > Pelecanidae > Pelecanus > Pelecanus crispus. The sequence goes on from NC_134643.1 coordinate 54,586,893, forward strand.
AGCTGGAGGTTGTTGCTTGGCCATCAGGGGCTCCAGGAGGAAACCTAGCTTGAGGCTCTGCATCTCTGCTTGATGGTGCAGCTCAGGCAAGCTGCCAGACCGTGCGATGGAGGTGGCTGAGGAGCAGGCACCTGTTTTCATTTGCTGCCTGTTCTATGGGCAGCGCGAGACCAGAGGAAAAATGTTAAAAGCAGCTGCAGGTAAGCGATCCAGCGGATTACTGAATCTAGATGCTAGAGTGATACAGTAACTGTTCAGAGCAGAGAGGCAGATTTCAGGGAAATGGCTGGGGGGAAAAAAAAAAAAAAAGGAGAAAGGAGAGTGGAAACTGTCATCTGCCAAAATGGCAGAATATCCAGTGCCAGCCCCATAGGCATGGACCTGTTTTCTTTGAGATAGTGTCCTCCCACCCACCTGCTCCGTTCAAATCCCAAAGTTGCCTGTGCAGAGGGTGCTGGCTGCTGCTGTCTCATGAAAGAGCTTAACTGGTCCTGACACCTACTGCTGCTGACCGGCAGCTGCTTGAGCTCAGATTTAATTTAGCTGTAACACACTTATTGGAACACTTCATTTCTGTGTGTTTATTCTTTTTGGAAACGACTAATTTGTTCAACTGAATGACAGTGAATAGAAAGTTGAATAAATTACTCATTTTTCCCCCTGTTTTGCTGTAGCAGACATTTTCGGGTGAAAGGTAGGTAAAACATTCAGTATATAAAACTACGATTGGATTAATAAAAAAGGTACTTTATTAAACCTGTGTGTTTTAAAACAAATTTATTTGAACAAAAATATTAGTATTAGTAATTACAAGCACTGTTCTGAACTGTGCATTACTGGTCACCGTGTCCTTCAAGATGCCGCAATTGATGAATTGCATTCTTCTTCAGTTCTTTTTTATGCACGCATTGTAAAGGAAGAGAAGATTTTGCCTCTTCTGTGTTGCTCAGTTTCTTAACTTTGAAAAACTAGTGTTTTTAAATGGAAATAGAACTGATATCCTTTCCACTCTTTCAAAAAACCTGCAGCCGGTGCTAGGTGCTTAGCCAGTGATTTCAGTATGAATGCCTTTTCAAGTCTGGCAAAAACATCTGTGTTTTGAATTTTTTAATTTCTAGATTGTAAGAGATGACGTATTTAGTCACTGACATAAGTTGTCAGGGCTTAAAATGTTAAATTTAAACAGACTTATTTTGCTCAATTAAACAAAAAGTTGAGTTACCATTTTAAGCTGTGTCTCTCTCTATGTCATAATCATTTTTTTAATGAGAAGGGGCTATATAAAAGATATTCTGGAGCTTATTATATTCTAATATAAATAAGCCCTAAGTGCAGTTCAGCATAAACACAACTCCCCCTTCCAAGGAAACTGTAGCATATGTGGATTTTCAGCTCTGTTTTTAAGATTAATGTGACTGCTCAGTCATCCTTCTCCCTCATTCCTGCTTGGCCTTTTGCAACTTTGAACCTATTGCCCACTTTCAACCCTTGTTTGATGAGAGTGTGATTAAAATACTAAAGGTAAGGAATTCAGGTAAGTTTTATGGAAACCATTGGCTCATTAGAGGGACCAACTTTGCACTTCAAGTGAGGGAAGGGCTGTAGAGTGAGATAGCTCCTATTAGACACTAGAACATTCATGTGAGGGAGAGCTCCAGGAAAGCAGGTTTTATAAATTCTGATATTCACATAGTAGCTGGTTTGGATATTTACTTACATATTCCACAGGTTTGGTTTTCAACAGCATTTAAAAGGAAATATTTTTTTTTCATTAACTTCTATCATGATGTTTTAAAGAATTCAGATCTGGGATTAGAAGAACATAATGAACTACATGTTATAATTTGGTGAATCAATCCAGTAAAAAACTGTACTCAAAGTCAGGTATCACCACATGCGTATTATGCATGTACTGCCTGGCATAGATTATGTGTTAAACATGGAGAGAAGACAGTACCAAAGACTATTCCCCTTTAAAATCTATTTTCCTAGTAAGGGCAAAAGGGAAACCAGACAAATTTGAAGAGATGGAATGATCTTTTGAGTAACTTGTAACAAAAAGATTTCTAAAATCTTAAAAGCAGTTCCTTGCTGATAGTGACAGATCATAAAAGGCTAGAAGAGATCTTAACTTTCACAGCTATCTGTAAAATATAAGAAAACTACCATAAGGTGTCACTATAACCCAAGCAACTTTCAAATAAATTGCAATCATTATAGACATGTTCTTATCCAGCTACAAGGCTTTCCTTATACTGCTTTGTGAAAGTAAAAAAGGACCTATTTTTAAATAGCATAGAGTATTCCCGTATGCACAGAAATCATCATATTCAATACACCAGCTTTATTTTTTCCTTTTTTTTTTTTTCCTGGTAGGTGTATTGTCACCCTTTCTTAGCATTTAGACCTATTCACTTCTGGGAGAGCAGTGAAGAGTGTTTGCAAAGTTAGCCACAAAAATCTCAGGTTTAGAAAACTACATTTTACACAGTGGTTATTGGCACTATATATGGAACTTTGTTTTACCTTAGGGAGGGCTTCTATTGAAGAAGTTAATGCTTAACATATTTACTTGTAAGAAATTGAAAGTAAAAAAATGTTTTCTAGCATTAAATATATCTGTAGTAGTTAGTGCAATGATACAGAAGCTCTGTCCTTTTGAGGGGAAACAGATGGACTTCACATATTAGCTTTCCACATAGAAATGCTTTAAAAAGCCCTCCTACTTACTGTGTAAGGTGTAATAAATTACCATTTAATTAGCAGTTTCCAGTAACAAAAACTGTAAATAAGAATTCCTATTTCCATTATTGTTTTATTTGTTGTTAGCATCCCAGGAGCCCCTATTATTATTTCTTGTCTGACTGTGATCAAGTTTCTTTCCTATCAGCTACCTGATCAGGAAGCGGAAACTAAAGATGAGTTTTTTAAGCATTTGAAATTAATGCGTTTTTTTCCACAGCCATCAGGGAAACAAACATGTCATCTGAAAATTTGATTTGGGCTGACTCAACAAACAACATTTTCACACAGCAGGAAAGGACTCTGTTCTCATATATGGTAAAATAGAAATCAGAATCCTGAAGTCTTTGAACCCATCTTCATTTATGGAGAAAAAGTGCAGACGTCGTAAAGCCATAGATTTCAAAACCTGAAGGACCATTTTGGTCATTTAATCCAAACCCTTGTATAACATGGGATCCCAGGTCACTCCTTTTATCTTTGACATTAGATGCTGTAGATCTTGAAGGCTGAATTCCTATAGTACCCCTTTTTAATGTAATGTTACAATGACTCTGACAGATGCCAATAGAATGGGGTTTCCAGTACATCAGGCACTATATAAAACAAAGGGAGAAATGGTTTCACCCCAAAGTTTCTCATCTAATAATAAATACGTTTGCCATCTCAGTGGACCTATGCACATGCAAAGTGCTGAAAGAAACCCCTTTGAGAAGATAATATGGAAACTCACCTAGGAACCCTCATCTTACCCTCTGAATCCTGAACTCATACCCCGATGCTGATAATCCTGTGTTTCTAGGGAGCATGTAGCTAACGCAGGCTCCAGCAAGCACATACGGTGATAAGGTTTGTGATTTGAAAGGTGCTGTTGCTCAGTATCAACTCTGGTTGATGCTCAGTTACATGATGAACAAAATGATCTTCACTCACACTTATCTTTACATGGCCACTTCTGCGGCATGCCTGGAAGTGTGTTCTTTTTGTTGTGTCTGGACACTTCTTTTCTTGTTTCTTTTATTTACTGTATCTACAGTTGTGATTTCTGTTGGAAATATAATGAAAGATGAAAGAGACTTTCATATGAAATTCATAGTTGACATTTTTTCTTTGGAAATAATTGGTTTCAGGAGAAAGCTAAGGCTGCTGCAGTCCCCTCCACTGAAGGAGCTGACCATGGGCAAGAATCACGTGAGCATTTTTGTTCCCTGAGTCCTGTGCCCCAGTTTCAGGAGTGCAGTATTACAACTCTTGTCTCCTACTGTAGGATTTTTATTTGCCATATTTAATGCTCTGCCTCCTGAGGTGAAGTGACAATTTCAGCTTTGAGTGACTTTAATGCTCCCTGAAACTTCAGAAAGGAAGAAGGTAAAATAAACCCATTTAGAGAAGAACTCTCATGCTTTCTAAGCTATAATCTTGTGATTTCTTAGGGCCCAAAATGTGATTTTAGCTATGTGTCCTACTGATACAAAACATGTGTGATCATCCTGTCTCTTCCTCTGTGTCCTCCCTTAACTTTTGAGCCAATTTAATCCTCTTTACAGGAGTAAAAGTTTCTAGGGTCCTAAGTTGCTACATTTTATAAAAAATAAGCAGCAGTGTAGCACACACTTGACAAGATACCAACAAATCTACCAGACAACCTTTACAAAGATCTTGTCCATGGGAAAAGCATTGTCAAACTCACACTGCTGTAGACTTCAAAGTCTACCAATCATATGGCCTATGTGCGGAGGAAACCAGTATTCAGCACTTCTGCTTCATTACTTCATTCCATTTGGAAGAAAAAGTAGGTATTTGAAACTTTCAGAGAGACTTAATTTTGAAATATCAACATGTTTTAATTCAATTTAATTTTAAGAAATCTTAAGTTAGGGAGACAGGGTACCCTGGATTTTCTAGCCTTTAAGCTTTTGGTAAGAGCTAAAAGACAAACTCACCTGGGAAGCCCAGAGCCACAGATAAGTAACTTGCTTTACCAAAGGGAAGTTCCTCCAAAGGAATAACAAGAGTGATCCCGATCCAGCAAGTGGCTCACAAGCACTGGGGATGTGATCACAAGGCCTGCAACTGAAAAGAAACCAATTAAAAATTAACAAGATTATTCTAGTCTGACCGTGACTGCCCAGGCTGAGACAATGTTTTTCACTTGTGTGTGTTTCCACTGGAGGACCCCAGCAGCCTTTGGTTGTCGTTAATGCTGACCACACAGCATGAGGTGAAGCAGCTTTATGTTAATTCAGCAGAGACACCAAAAGGTTAAATTGACTTTCCTAGGATGTTAGTGTCAGGGTGTGAATGGCTATGGTGATGAAATATTTGTAAAAAGTTCAGAATTTTGTATTTTACAAACAGAAGTGGCTGCTTGCCAGGCTGTATCAGGAATCGTAGTTAACAAAGTACAGTCTGAATGACTCCTGCACATGAAATGTGTATGCTTCCCAGTCTGCACTGAAACCAGTAGCAAAGTTCTCCCTTTAAATGTGGCAAAGACTTTACCCCAACCATTACTTTGAGGAATCAACAGCAGGAGTAGCATAAAGATGATTTTTCCAGGCTTTTCAATAAAATAAATAACTGTAACAAAGTCAATAGCCTCTAGGTGTACATTTACTTGCACCTGTAGAAACTATTCTTCCAGGTGAGAGTTATGCTTATTGCTAGCTCTGACATTTTCATGTTTAGTTTTCTTAAGGGGATGCCCCAGTCCCAAATCTAGCCCTGTGTCTGCGAGGCACAGCTGTTGTTAGAACAGCACATCTCCTATATGTGCACTTGACCAGTTTCCAAGTTTTCTTACAACTCATTTTATTCTTGAGCACCTGAGCTAATGACAGTATATGAGCCCACAGCAGTGGCTGTCTGCATGCTGGTTTTATGTCCATATTGGCTCTAAAATATAGTTTTAATACAGCCTTACTAGACACCTTTGGGGATATGAGTCTGTAGTTTCAGCTGTAGCTACAAGTTGTATAAGCCAGGAGTAGTTTTAATTTTGCAAAATATTTCTTTGCAAGTGTAGGCCTAAATCATGCTGTGTCTTGGACTTAGATTCCAGCTTTCAAGCAGCAGGCTTACAGTGATATAATACAATGTGTTTTAAGAAGCAGAAGAAGAATCGCAATTTAATTTCAGCAGAAGAAAATCAAGGCATAGAGTTAAAATGGGGGAAAAAAGTAGGAACTCAGGGCCAGCAGGGCTATCATGCTAGGTCTTGTTAAGGAAGACATGAGATTTTGATTGAGTGCACCCTCAGCAAGTTTGCAGACAACACCAAGCTGAGTGGTGCGGTTGACACACCAGAAGGACGAGATGTCATCCAAAGGGACCTGGACAAGCTGGAGAGGTGGGCCTGTATGAACCTCATGAGGTTCAACAAGGCCAAGTGCAAGGTCCTGCACCTGGGATGGGGCAACCCCCGGTATCAGTACAGGTTGGGGGATGAAGGGATTGAGGCAGCCCTGCGGAGAAGGACTTGGGGGTACTGGGGGATGTATCCTGGGCTGCATCGAAAGCAGTGTGGCCAGCAGGTCGAGGGAAGTGATTCTGCCCCTCTGCTCTGCTCTGGTGAGACCTCACCTGGAGTACTGCGTCCAGCTCTGGAGCCCTCAGCACAAGAAGGACATGGAACTGTTGGAGCGGGTCCAGAAGAGGGCCACAAAAATGATCCGAGGGCTGGAGCCCCTCTCCTATGAGGACAGGCTGAGAGAGTTGGGGTTGTTCAGCCTGGAGAAGAGAAGGCTGCAGGGAGACCACATTGCGGCCTTTCAGTACTTAAAGGGGGCCTATAGGAAAGATGGGGACAATCTTTTTACAAGGCCTGTTGTGACAGGACAAGGAATAATGGATTTAAACTAAAGAAGAATAGACATAAGAATTTTTTTACAATGAGGGTGGTGAGGCACTGGAACAGGTTGCCCAGCTAGGTGGTAGAGGCCCCATCCCTGGCAACATTCAAGGTCAGGTTGGACGGGGCTCTGAGCAACCTGATTGAGTTAAAGCTGTCCCTGCTCACTGCAGGGGGGTTGGGCTAGATGACCTCTAAAGCTCCCTTCCAGCCCAAAGCATTCTATGATTCTATGATTTCCTCAGCTGATGCTCCAAAATGTGTGCTGGGATTAGTCGCATAGGGATTGCCACGGCCTCATCCAGCGCATCCTTGTTGGGAATTGGTGGTGCTCCTGTGGACAGTGCCCCAGCCAGGAGCAGGGCACTGCAAAGCTGCTGTGATGCTCTCTGCCTCAGTGTTTTGGAGTCTAGGTATTTTACAACCCCTGGGGACCTGGGGAGGAGGAAGCGGAGAAGCAGCACTGCTGCTGTCTAGCAGCCTCCCTGCTGAGAAGCAAGAGTGAGTAACACCCTTTCTTTAAGCCTTCGGGAAAGGGTCAGTGAATTTCAAAAAGGGGCAACCACTGCAGCACTGCAGAACTGCAGGCAGTGGAAGGACTGCAAAGCATAAAGAGGAGAGAGAGGTGAAACCTGTTGTGAGAAATGGACAGTTCTGCCAGAGGAGAGGTGGGCAATATCACTAATGAGAACCCCTCCATCTGTGAGGGGAATGTACCCCGCCAGGTGCCAGCCAGGACGTATCTCTGAGGGAGATGCTTGAAGTATTCCCAAATGCACCAAGGACAGACTCAAGACTTCCATGCTATTGGAAGCTCCAATGCAATTAGAGAATGTGTGGATAAGTGAACAAAGCACTAAATTTTGAGCATAGCTCCTTTCTTGTGTCTGCTCTGTGCTCTCTTTCACTGAAGCAGGACCAGAAGTCCAGAAAGGTGGGCAAACAAAAAAACCTCTGTTCCACATCTGCCGGGAGACACCGGTTTTGAACACCACCTCCCAGCCTGAGCCCCCAGTATTTCCAGGCAAATTCCTTGCACTGGGATTTGCACCATTTCCAGTTTGGAGCTGCATTCTTACATGGTTTCAGGTGTTCAGCTGCCCTAAGAGCATTCAGGATACTATCACAAATGTTAGCAAATAGACTTTTGCATAAATGGAAGACAATTTCATTATACGCTTCTACATACATATATCCTTACAAACATACGAACCTCTGATGTTTGGCAGTTAGCCCGCTAGTGTTCATTTCCTGTGTGCCCTCTGAAAATTGGAGACCTTGTTTTAGTGTGTGCATATGATTGTGTTGGCCCTGTGCTCCTTTCCATAGTGGTGACCTTGCTGCTCTGGCTGTCAGCAGGTCCCGGTGGGCCAGGGTGCACCAGGGCCAGAGGTCTGGAGTGCCAAACCGGGAGGAATTGCCTCCTCTTGTTCAGCTGTGGAGATGGTCAGATTCAAGCCTGAGCAGTGTCAGGAAGAGGAGGTGCACCTGCTCCCAGGGCAGCAAGACATGCTGCAGGGAGGGTTTACCAGGCAGTCCTTGAGTTGGCAGTGAGAGCAGTTGCTGTTTCACCCAACTAGACAGAAAAACAGCCAGAGAAGCCCTGCTACGGGAATACAGGTAGGTAGTGCTGGGAGCTGGCTGGCCGCATGGCCCTAGCTGCACTTATTGCTCGCTAAGGGGGGACTGTGTGCTGGGACAAATGTGCGAGCCTGGAGTTTTCCAACACTGCTCTACAGCACATGAATTATTCAAATGGCAGAAAGAAACTGTAACCAGTTCTGCAACAAAAGAGACTCTAGCCAAGCAAAATTTCCTCAGCTCCCAAGTTCTCCTCTCCTCTCCTCTCCTCTCCTCTCCTCTCCTCTCCTCTCCTCTCCTCTCCTCTCCTCTCCTCTCCTCTCCTCTCCTCTCCTCTCCTCTCCTCTCCTCTCCTCTCCTCTCCTCTCCTCTCCTCTCCTCTCCTCTCTTCATAATAGGAATAAAGGATTTCTGTGCAGGCTGCTTGTCTGCCTCACCTAACCATGAGGAAGTGTTTTTTCCAATATTCCCTTCCTTGTAGTGGAGCTGGGACAATCCAGACATTTGATATTTGTATTAGGGAGACATCATAAACCCAGAGACTGGTGGTCCGTGCAAGGAGCCAGGGGAGGAATGGAGGGGCTGATAGCCCTTGCTCTGCATTGGCCCAGATTTATATCCCACTCAATCCTACTCACTCAGTTCAAAGACCCAGATGAGGAGTCTGGAAGTTTCCTAATGCAGCTGAAAACAACTCAGATCTGGTTTGTTTCTCTGGAGGAATTGATTTCTCTCTTTCTTTTTCCTTCTCTCTCTCCATAGAGTCTGGGTAGACCAAGCTCTGAACACAAGTTAGGAGGAAAAGTGTGGCCCCTGTGCCTGGAAGGATAATGACAAGTATAGGGAGGGAGGGACCAGAGCCACAGCAGCCTGCTCAGGGGCACCAGGTGGCCAGTGGCAGAGCGGGAGCCAGGGGGTCGTGGATGGGTGGTTGCTTGCCTGCCCTCCACACAGCTCCTCGCAGCTGGGGTCTTCCAGGGGAATCCAATTCTTCTCCTGCTGGTGGCCTGATGAGGGACTGACAGGCTCTTAATTTAACTTTACTTGGGAGAGCAAGGGGAACATGGAAAACAAAAAGCTTTCCATTTTTCTAACAACCTGGAAGGTTTCTGCTTTCCCCTGCACCCAGGGAACAGGAAAGGGCTGAGAGGAGCCCAAAACCAATATGAAATGGGGCTTCTTTTTTTTCTTTTCCTCATCATCCATAACCCAAACCCAATAAGTGAGGCCTTGCCAAAAGCGGAATTTCTTCATTTGACTCCAGCCAACATGCAGGCTTGACAGGCATACTGGCAGGCTTCATTTCCACAAGTGTTTTCATTAAATAGTTTCCGCCATGCTGGGAAAAGTGTGTTGTCTTCATGAAGTCACATTATGTTAAACTGGTTCGCCTCTTTCAGCCACTTTGTGTTTCAGAAATGCAATGCATTTAATATATAGCCAGTCTTTCATTGCTTAGTCAAACAGCATTGCACCAATGCACCTCTGCGTCTCTCTGCCCAAGGGCCCAGGAACTTTAATAATAAATGACTGGGCTGGGGGAGGTGACTCGGGGTTCAAACCAGCGGGTGCATTGGGGTAGGGGGGCTCATCTGGGCAGGGGGTACATAGTGAATGGGACCTGTAGCTTGCAATAATTCCCTCCCTGCAGAAAGGACTCGTAAATGTTTAATAAACTTCTTGCCCTTGCCATAGATGAGGACTTATTAATGAACTGGAGTGGCTTGCGGACAGGTATTGTGTCCGTTACTATAGCACCACCTTGCACAGGATCTCGCTGTGAAAGAGGCAGGGGAGGGAGGGAGGGAAGCACTGAGGATGAGCCCCAGTGAGCCAGCCTGAGGTTGGCTCCTGGTGCAGGCAGCAGCATCCTGCCCAGGGACACCGGCCCTCGGCAGCACCTCCAGCGCGCCAGCTGCAGCCTCCGGGCTAGCTGCCCCCGTACAGGTACGCGACCCTGCGCAGATGCACGGCAGAGCTGCTGCAAGTGCTCCACCGAGCCCCTGAGTGCTTCTGAGGGGGGTTTAACTCCAGAGCTCTTCCTGACTGACTTTCTGGCTTTGGAAGATCTGTTTTGATTCTTTTTTTTTTTTTTTTTTTTTCCTTCCATGCTCCTTTCTTGAGCAACTGGTTGTTATTGCAGAGGTCACCGAGGGGACCGGTGGAGGCTTCCCAGTCTGGCATCGGGAAATATGACAGCAGAAGTGAATGCTTGTTAACATAAGGGATTTATTGAAGAAGAAAGACAAAATGCCTTTCAAAGGGTTCAGTTCGCTGAAGGAAAGGTTTTTTAACCCAGGAAAGGAAGAGGTGAAGAACATCGTTAGTGACTCACTGGGGAATCTGAGAAGGTAAAATCCAAAAGAAAATTCCCAGACAGGTCCACTGGTTCAATATATTAAAGAGAAATAAAGATAGAAAAATGTATAAGCATAAAACAGAATTTAGAGTTGCAAAATTAATATCTGAGTTCAGATAGTGAGAGACACCTTGCTGCAAGACAGAAGATGTAAAAGGAGAGCTGTTACAACAGCATATGACTATAAATGATAGAATATTTGTTAAACAAAAAAGGTGAAAATAAGTTATAAAATAGTGTTCTAATATCACAAAGAGCATGAAAAAGTGTTTTAATTAAAAAAACTTTTAAATAATTAAATGTGAATAATTCTGTGGTTTAGCTTGCATGAGAAAAACTGATGATTTAATGGGAATTAACACTCCCAAATGATGCCACTCTTGAAATTAGACTTAATGTTCTTAAATTACAGGGGCTTTTTTGAAAATCTTGTTCCAAATCAGTAAGAGAAAATATATTAAGTAGAGATGTGTATGTGTGTGTTTACTGAGACTAACAAATTAGCAAGAGAAAAAGGAGAAGCAGCTGTTTGCTAGCAAAAAGAGAAAAAAGATTAAAGATTTTTATCTTAATCTGGCAGTTTATGAAACCACAAACTGAAAGATTTTTTTTTTTGATAAATGTAACAATGTAACAAATGATCAGTTTCATAAAAGGAAAGAGATTTCTCATTAGAAAGATTATTTCTATTAGTAATGGCCACTGACAACATTTATTTGTATAAACAATAGATGAGAGCCAGAGGGTTCAGTGGCATTTCTTGCATGTTTGATGTTAGGTGTTTTAAATCTTTGTATGGATCAGGCCAATGTTTTAACTGAATGTATTTTTAGTGACTGAATTGTATTTGCTTTCATATTCATCCCTTTACCTTCTTTCGGGAATGCCATTTTGAGTTGAGATACAGTTCTTGGCACATCTAAACATGCCTTTGATTACAAGAAAATATATAATAATTTACATGTATTGTACTACAGCATGTATATGAAGAAAATAAGCATGTACACTAAACCACAACATACACTTTTAAAGAAGTTACTAATATGAACTGGTAGATTGCCAGTTACGCTATTTGTATACCATGTGAACGGAGTCTCTGTGTTCCACACAGTTTCAACTTAACTTTTCTTCATTTACAGTGTTATAGATGAAGTCTGACATTTTGCTTTTTTCACTTTTACGATACTCCACAGTAACTCCAGGGATTCCATTGTTCTTTCAAAACGTCAAGTTAAGTCATTTATTCAACCATAAATTCTCTTTGCTGTGGGCTTTGCTGGCCAATTTGACCAAATACATGTAGGGTTTGTATTTAGTGAGTATGTGATGTGGCAGTATGCTGGGTTTGCTATATTGAAATGGTATGCAAACTTTAAAGTCTTAAAGTATCCAGATTACTCTCCTCTTGTAGCCACGTACCAAGGATGTCATGCTGGTTCCTACACAGTTGATAGTACTGGCATCCAGCTTCAGCAACATTGCTGCTGAATCAAACCAAACAAAATCTGAGTTGCGATACAAGAAAGTTTGCTGGACTTAATTATTTTCTGTTTTAAAAATATGTATACCAGTGTCTATCTTAGGTGCACTAGCCAGTGGAGGAAATAATCCAAACAATAAAAGTTTTTTTACTATGTTTGCAATCAGATCTAAGTAAGAATTGCTGCAAGTTGAGCAGTCTCTTAGGAAATATGCAGTCATGTTTGAAGGTTTCTGTAAGGAATGAAACATGCATGCTTTAACTTGAACTTCATTCTCTACAGCTTAGCTACAAATGGGAGCATACAATTCTATTTTTACATGATGGTGCATATGTATATGTGCCAGCTGCAACCTCAACTTTGCTCTTCATCCAATTGGCTTTAATATGGTGTAAATCAGCAAAGTATTTGGTTTCTCTTCTAGCATTTGATAGGTGATTAATTATATTAATGTGTATTCTTGATTAAGTCTCCGAGTGTGATTTCACTGACTGCCATGTGTTGATGTGGGATCAAAACTAGTGAAGTGGGTAGAAAAATACTCTTTAGCTTTGTTAAATATGATGAGTCTATGCCTTCCTACCACATTTCCTCTGTCTTGCAAACAACCGAGCAGATCTAGAAGCCAGTGTCTGGCAAGACCAGCTGCCAGATACATGCTGCTCCATAGTGGTTGTCCACAGACAAGTTCAAGTGCTAAAGCACAAGCAGCATAAGGCAACTTACTGCCTCCTCACAGGTATGTAGGAACCTCAGATTACTTTGTGGGTGCTGCAAAACAAGAGTCTGCCCACAGGAGGTTACTTTAGGGTAGCTGGATCCTGGAAGGGAGGCAAAGGAGACTGAACTGGCGAGACCCGAAAGGCGTCCTTTCTTTAGGCTGTTGCCAGTGGTTTCATTTGTGAGATCTTAGAAGATGTTTTAGAGAATGTTTTAGATGTTTTGTACATGAACTTTTTTTATGCAAAATTTGGTTTGTTCTTGATTAGTTAAATGCAGTGGGATAGGAAAAAAAAAAAATTAGAGGATTCAAGACTTGGTTGAAGGGCTCTGCAAGCCTTATAAGTTTCCCAGAAAAGAAAGCTTTTCCTGCAGAGCTTGTTGACATGCACAAACACTTCGGGCCTTCTGTGAACTTAGTATAGTCAAAGAAAAATTAATGAACTAAAGTAAAATCTCAGGCTCTGCCAACTCTGAGGATTTCAGGAGTCTTGGACCAGCTAACAGCAACTGTGGGCTGATGAAGTGGGGAAGTGACTAAGTGGGTTTACAACTCATTAATGTCATTGTTAATGTGAAAAGTCATATGAGCCGTGTCACACAGCTACTGTATGTAGTCTGGGCCCTGATAGGTGTAGCGCTGGCTGTTGCAGATGTCCCTTGATGAATTAGACAGCCTAAACTGCTAAAACCAGCAACTTGAAGCTGGGTGATATATCCTTGTATTGGACAGGGCTCCTCCACCTGTGCTGGATCATAGCCTTAGTCCTCTCAAATTTTTCCTTTGCGCACAAGTACAGAGAGTTTAGTGCACCACAGACCATGCAGCACTGTGAACACAACATGGGGTGTCCAGATTCAGCCGGTCTGTGAGCCGTGCAAGGCCCCTCGTACAATGGTGTTAGTGCAAGGGCACAATACACACGTGCAGTGCTGCGCTGCAGCACCGACGGGGCACTCCTGCAGTGCATTGAGGCTGTGCTCAGGAGAAACTGCGAGGCTGCCCTGCAGCCTGGGAGTGCAGCACCTGTGAGATGCAGTCCCATGGTGCTTACTTTTGAGCCATGCCATGAGTTTCACACAAATACCATGCAGAAACCAACTGGAGAGGTCCTATGCACTGAACAACTTAATAGCATTTGCCTGTCTGTACTGGGATTTTGTACCAATGCATCAGCTGCAGGAATTGGTGTGGAGAATTATCACCTGGGCAAATCCCCGGAGAGTAAATGAGATCTCAGAAGACTCTATCTGCTTTTGGATAAATGATATTTTTCGATAGTCAGTGTGTAGGTTTCTGAAGCTATGCCAGGGTCATCAATAATTGTTGCATGTGATGACTGATGCTGGATTTGTAGGTATGAGGTTTGAACATTGTGTATGATTGTGCTGCAGCTGTCTGTGAAAGACAGTGGTATCTGGTAAAAGTCATTCTAGAATCTGTTCTAACATGTGGCAAGTATTAACATTTGCCTGTTATTGTAGAATCTGTGTTTTCAATCAAATGAAAGAAATGGTACGATTCTAGTCTACCTACTTTATCATTTGAAGAAATAACTAATTTCTATGCTAAAATCCCATAAATACAGGTCAGTGAATGTATATGTGTTCTAGGGATTTTATTTATTACTGATAGGAATTTTTGAAATTTCTTTCATTCTTCCAAAATTCTGTATATGCCAGAGTAAAGTAATTCAATAAAGAAGAGGAATTTTGCATACAGTTATTATGACACTTGGGCACAGAACATGGATGCAGTTATCTTCAAATAGCTTAGCTCTTCCTACTTGCCAAGTGTTGTATGTTTGCTGAAAAAAGGAAGCAGATTGATGTAAGGACTGAACAGTTCCCATGCAGCAAAATGCTCTGATGCATTAGTCAGATAATTAGAGGAGAGCCCTGGCTCTGAAGCAGTTTTCTTCTAAATCATTGGTGTACAAGTGAAAATTTTCAGCGATGCCACCAAAATATATGGATCAATTGGAAGATATATTTCTCAACTTTTCATGGACTTGCCATACCTTCATTATATACCTGTTCAATTAAAAAAGGCCAAAAAGCTAAGTCAAACACTGGCTTTGTGAATGTCTGCACTGCTAATGCTTCATCCCAGCTCCATTTTTGGACTGCTATTGCAAAATAGTTTTCTCTGAGACAAATCTGCTACAGAGGGGTTAAATTAAGCTTTGGTGGTATGAAGAATACTGTATGAATTTGGGGTCAAGGATCAGTCCTCAACCTGCTTTTATTAATGAGTAGTTGAATAAAATAGCAAAACAACTAATTTCTCCACAGAGGCAATGCTGGCCCATAGTGCTAGTCCTGGCTCACCACTTGTAACAGTGAATTTGGAGCAGAAGGATGGTTTCATTCCTGTGTGAATCGACAGCCAGCTGAAAATGTCCAGAGAGGAATAGAGGTTTTGGCTTTGCGTGATGTGTCTAATCTTTGTCAGCTTCCCAAAATAATGCACCAATTAAAGTCTAATATCTCTCTAATAAATGGAGAGCCTGGTAAAGGTATAAAAAATTGAGGAATTGTGCTTTGATTTAATTCAATCAGTATCTTAGATTATGTTAGAGGAAAACAATTAAATTACTTCTTTTGGTTTGTTAGTAACTCTTTTGAGTTGACAACAATTCTAAATTATTCAATTATCTTTTCACTTCCTGAGGTCTTTATTTCTGATATTTCATTCAGTTTACACCTACCTATATATAGAGCATGGAATATATGGTGTCTTCTTTTTAAAGTGCCTGACTGCATTACTCCCTGTACTCTCATTTCACTAATAAATGCTGTTTCCCTGCCAGTGAATCATAAGATCTCAATCACCTTCAATAACACCACAGTAATATCACATTTCCTGTGTTACCTTGCTTTAATGCAAAGTCTTCCCTCCAGCCTGACAATGAGCTAATGATCTAACTTTGCAGTTAGCACTGCTTTGAGCAAGGAGTTAAACCACATAACCCCTGGAGCTCCCTTCTGGCCAAACCCACTCTGATTCTAGTGTTTCTTGGAAATGTGAAGTGATGGACTGTACATGCTTTTTTTCCTTGTTGCTTAGAATAAGGCTGGAGTAACAGTTTGATCATACGGTGTAAAAAGGAGTCATAGAGTAAATGATGCACCAGTTAGCCTGTAGCCATAAAGCTTAGAAATGCTGAGATTTTTCAGTGAAATTTCATATTGGAAACTGAAATTTCATATGGCACCCTAAGAAGCCATACTTACCACCTATATTTGCAATACCTTTAGTATAGAGTACTATCTGTTAGATTATGGGGATTTACAGGAACTGGAGAAAGCTGTGATTAAACCAACACTGTTCTCCAAAAAAACCCCAGCCAGCTACTGTGTAGGTTGGCCAGGTGTAGCCCGTCCATATATGCTCTGGCAACATTTCTTTATAGCTGATTTTTATATGGAAAACCAAAGTGCATTAGATTTCAAACACATTCAGCCAGATGCGTGAAAGAGGGAAATAAGTTGCTCCTTATCAGAAAAGACCAAATGAAATCATTTCATCATCTTATATCGCAAGCTGGGCTTCCTTTAGATTAAGTAACTGTTCATATTTTCACAGTACTGAGGGTAACTCCATGGCAGAGACAAAAGGAGCTGTGTCCTGAGCTCACTGCTCCAGAGCAGTGCCAAAACTGAATGTAATTACATTTGTAATGTAACTGCTGATCGAGGCCATCCTTTAGCAAACACTTAACCTTAAGCTCGCAGGTAGCATTCAGTGGGCTAGTCATGTATTCACAGCTAACCATGTGCTTAAGCATTTCAGCATGTCAGAAAAACCATATTCTGCATTTATAACAAAGGCATTGGAAGGTAATGTTAGGAAAGGAAGTATTTAACCATGTTCAGTTCTTTCTGACCTCACCTTTTCTACCAGAGACATTACCTCATCCTACAGCACAGGATGTTAATAACTCCAATCAGACTGGGAGACCAAATTAATTTTTAATTGCACTATCATGTAATTCCAGATAACATGGAAGTGCCATTTTGTTTAATATGAATCTCTCAACTGGGTTGCTTCTAGGAAAAGGAAAGGCTGGATATGCAAAGCTGGAGGACCTGCCCTCCTGTGTCAGCTGGTAGCTGGTGGGCAGCCTCTTGCTGGCTGAAGCGGCTGGGCACCATTTGCCCCTATCCCAAGTAAATGGGAGATCCCGCATCCCTGGCTCCTTCCCTCCCAGTTCCTCCCAACCGCACTGCACTTGCCACACCAAATTTCATGCAGGCAAAGCCCCTTTCAGCCTCTGCTGCTGAGGAGTGGTGAATCAAGAGCCCAGAAAGTCCCTGTCTTCCTTCAGATCTCATTTAATATTAAGTATTTTAAACAAAAGTTCAACATGTTCAACAATAGGAGTTGTGGGGGTTCACTTTGCAGTGACCTAAGTCCTTGTGGTGAGAGGAGAATGTTTCCTGTTGGGACACGTGGCTTCAAATCCCTTCAGGCAGAGAACGTCTGGGCCTGGCTCTTTTACATCTTAAGTAGGTGCCAGAGCCTCTTCTCCTCTTCAGTATAGCTCTGATTTTTGTCTCACAAGTGAAAACAAATTCATAGGGAGTTTTCGGCTGAGCAAAACCCTGCTTTGTACTGTATTTGCCCTTTTCTTACAACCTACTGCCAGCTCTGCTTAGTGGATCTAAATAGAAATAATGATGAATGTCTTCATATGTATATTTTCCTAACTATCTGCAGAATTTATCACAACAGAGCTCAGTTTAGCTCTCATAATTATGCTCATGAATAGCCTGTGAACATTTTTCCAGCTAGCTGTCCAGCTAGGTGGCTTGGATCTACAAACTTGAGAGGTCATTCATGAAAAAGTGCAGGCTATGCCAACCTTTCAAAGCCTGCCCAGCATTAACTCATCACGCAACCAAGAGACAAATGTCTCACAAGGAAATGATTTAGCAGCTGACTGGAGCATGTAACTACCCATCTACATTTCACCAAATTTTACCCAAACAGTAAGGCATTTTCATTTTCTCTTTCTTCATCTGTTTAGGAGAATTGATGGCACCAACGTAGAGGAGGATCACATTGAGCTGACGGAAGAGGGGCGGCCCGTGCAGGCAGGCACCCGCAAGCTGGCACCGTTTGACTGCTACTGCTGCGGGCTGCCCAAGCGCTACATCATTGCCATAATGAGTGGTCTGGGCTTTTGCATCTCCTTCGGAATTAGGTGCAACCTGGGTGTTGCCATCGTGGAAATGGTGAACAATAACACTGTTTATGTTAATGGAAAACCAGAGCTGCAGGTGAGAAAACATCTTCCTTTCACTGTTCTGAGCAGACCCCATTGCAAAATCATTGAAGTGCCACGTATCAAATATCAGAGACATGTGAATCTGGATTCACATAGATGTGTAAGTGCTTAATTCCTATTTAGGTCTCTAAGTCACATTAAAAATCTGTAAGATCTGAGGATTTGCAATGTCATAGAGGATGTAAGTAACAGAAACAAGAACTGAATTGACTTGCATGTCTATCAGGTCCCTGATCTTTCAGTCGTAGACAGATTTTGTTGTGGTGGCAGAAGCTTTTACTATTTACTATCTCTCAAGGAAGTGTGCTCTGATGCTGCTACAGAAGGAATGATTTATTGCTGTATGTAACACTGCACTCACTCTGTTCATATCAGTAGATGACTTTCAAGACCTTAAAGTAGTCACTGGCAATAAGGCAAACAGGTTTTTACAGGTTATTGACAATGTGGATTGCTGTCTAGAGGAGTTCAGAGCTAGGTGCTAAGCTATTTTCAAATTTGCAGCAGATGCCTACAAACCTTTAACGATGCACCCAAGGAACTGCAGGTTCAATGCATATCTTAGTTTCCCCAGTCCTGCCTTGGTACCTAGCTGTGATATCATAAGTCCCTTTATGGACTTTATGAACATGAACCTCATTTACATTTGCTCTACTTGTTGACTTATTTTTAGATACTGTCATAGCAAATATTCACAGGAATATTGACTCTTACCTGAGGATTCCCCATGTACTGAGGTCTAGGAGGAAAGCCACTACAGAAGGACAAAGTATCATCAGACCGTCTTAGGGAACACAGGCTCCCTCCAGCCCATGGATACCCATCATTTGTCAGCACATTCCCTAAAACAAAACACGTCTCTCAGAGAGGCAGGTGTCTTCTATAGTGTTGCTAGAGATGAATGAAAAGCTGTGTAATTATTCATCATCTTTTTTCCCAAGTGTTTTAACTTTTGGTACAAGAAAATTGCAGAATGTGTCTCCAGTAAATTTCCAAAGTTAAAAGTGTTTCTAATCAGACTCAATAAACCCTAGAAATATATACCAAAGTGAATGAAGAGTTTCCCAGTTCTTCCTCATCCACTGATCAACTTCCTTATCCTCTGATCAACTCCTGCAGCTTAGGCTTGCTGCTGAATTTGTATTTATTTGGTCTAATTCCTGCTCCCTGGGGTCCCACTATGACTTTCTGGTTCTATACTTCACCCTGCAGCAAAAGAAAGGACATGCCTGCATAGGCTGGGAAACTCAGAAGAGGTAGTTTGAGGAAATTCAAACAAATTCATCTCACAAATCTCAAATTATTCTGTTTGGGCATGAGCACCTCCTGATACAGGAACATTTTGCATGGTGTTTCTGTCTTCAGAAATTAACACTACCTAGAAACTAAGCTGGAAATCACTAAGAAAATAAGGTATTTAAAACAGAAATGTAACTCAGCACAGGAAAGTGGGTCTCTTGTCAGAATGCATACTGATGGGGAGGGAAACCCTTTATCCCTCTGTAAACATGCCTGGCTAATTAATGCCATCTTTCTCCCTGTAGGTCAAATGAGGAGCTGTTTTTCAGTGTGCTTGTTTGGGGAAAAAACCCCAACCTACTTCTTCTTTTTACACACAGAAAGTAATACAGAAAAAAAGGAGGTGTTCAGGTTTATCACTCTAGTTTTCATTTTTCTGTAGTGTTTTAGTGACAATTTTAATTCAGAATCTAGAAGACATCTGTGCTTCTTCCTCATATGATGCTTAGCCACCTTTCCCCACCATGTGATTAGCATAAAAACGATCATGAAGCAAAACATCATGGTTACTCTTTGCTCCAAAAGAGCTCTTCTGAACTGAGGGTTCAAGGAGGAAAAGTTGACACTGAGCTTACATTAGTGTGATTATACTGAGCCAGGCCCTGTCTTATCTCCCAGAATGGAGGGCAGGAAGGGGACCTTGGATCCACCTTTCCTTTCTTCACTTCCTCTATGTTTTGCCCTGGGCTTTGGCTATCCCGCATCTGAACAAAGTATTTCAAACAGGGTTATCAGAGAACACGAATGTCCTTATTCAGGAAGAACCTTAAGAAGACTGAAACTTCTTGGTATCCAAGGATGAGGTGGTTAAAGCATTTCTCTTGGCTGCAGACATTTTTGGCTAGGAAGCATCTATGACTAGCCTGTGGTTGGCCTTCTGTATCCAAATCCAGCCCTATGACTGGCATCACTTTTATTAAAAGATAAACTAGTCAGCTACCTAGCATTACCTAGTTTTATTTCCAGATTGCCTTGTCTTCAGCTGTTACTCCCGCCCCCTGACATGTCACCACCCCTGCTTTCCTGCTCCCATGCCACTTAATGCAGATGGTGAGTGGTCAGAATTTGGCCCTGACAAAGAGAACCATGGATAATACAGGACCATTCTGACCAGGTAGATCAACCCAAAGGACCTGAGCAACCTTGATAATCCTGGCGAAATGGGTATGTCTATTGAAAGGCAGCAGATCCCTGTAACAACATTGAGCACGTTTCAGGACTAAGCAGCCCAGGGGGCAGTGACAAGTGGCAAAGATGAAGCTCCACCATTAGCTGCCCTCTGGCTGACACCTTTCCCCCCTCCTATCCACCTGACTGAAAGCTACGTGCAAAAGCAGTAATCTCACATGGGAATTTGACATCCTTTTGCCTTAACTGCGGGGAATTCAAGCTCAGCAACACCAGCATAAAGAGACTGCTTTGGTTTGGAGCATGAGTGACTTCTGTGTGACTTCCAAATAGTGGTCATCTTACAATAACTATGCTTCATCTTACAGCATTTTTTCCGTTTCCTTTACAGAAAGCCCAATTCAACTGGGATCCAGAGACAGTGGGACTCATTCATGGCTCTTTTTTCTGGGGTTACATTGTGACACAAATTCCGGGAGGGTTCATTTCAAACAAATTGGCTGCTAACAGGTAAGAAAACAATAATTAAAAGGATTAAGCTTTATGGCCTGATGACTGTTTTACACTGTTTAAATGATGCTTACCAAAATAGTGAATTAATGTGTTTCAGGAATACATATCTGAAACTGAGCATGCAGTATTTCATCTATAACCAAAAATGGGACTAGATTTCCATTATAGGTATATGGCTGATTCTCCCAATTTATCTTGTTAATCTCAAATATTTGCACATTTCTTCTTCAAACAATGATGTTTTCTGGAGAGTGTTAGGAAAATCACACGTAATGCTTCAGACAATGATTGTAGCATTTGCCTTTCAGAAGTTGCCTTAGCACTTTTTAGCTCAACTTAACACCGAATAAAACATTTCCAACAAAATTT
This sequence comes from Pelecanus crispus, assembly GCF_030463565.1. Lineage (NCBI taxonomy): Eukaryota > Metazoa > Chordata > Aves > Pelecaniformes > Pelecanidae > Pelecanus > Pelecanus crispus. Next base: position 54,608,229 of record NC_134643.1, read on the forward strand.
GACTTTTCTCCTTTAAAAATTCCCTACGGACTGAAGCTGGGCATGTAGGAGTTGCAGAACTATTTATGTTCTGAAGACACAAATCCGTCCTCACACTCATGGATATCCTTGCCATGGTTGGAAACAGTACTGACTGTCTGTAATTAGGATTGCCTAGAACTTCTAATAGAGCCTCATGATTTCTGCTTGGTGAACTCTGAGCATCTATACAGATTTCTTCTATGCTCATTGTGTTTGTGGGCTGTTTTTTTTTAATTCAACTGCTTTTGAAAATGAAAGTACGAAAAGTAGCTAATTTTGCCAAAGCTAACTTTGGTTTTGGTCTTTACTTCAAGAAGCCTTCAGAACTTGGAATATGATCACAACAGAGAGAGGGAGATTGTCTAAAGACAGCTGGTTGTGAATGAGTTCATGAGATGTACATGTTAAGGGAGTTTGGGATCTACAGATAAAAAAGATGGTTGGTACTCATTTCATTCTCCGCAAACAAGATGTGACTTATCTACAAACACTTGCAGAATTAGAAAAGGTTTTTAAGACTGGTTATATATTGTTTTGCCCCAAATCAAAGTACTTTGCTCTCTGCATTCTGCAAAGAGCTATAAGGGTTACAAGACTGCCTAGGAGTTCTTCCCACCCACATGCCCTTATGGAAATGGCACTAGGACAAAACCATCCAACAGAATTGCCCCAAAGTTCAGTCCCAACTCCCCTCTGTCCATAACTATAAGTTACTCAGAGTTCAGTTTGCACTGCTGCTTCAACACTGCTAGCATCCTCAATTATTAATTTCTCTACTGCACAAAAGTGCCTAAGCAGAGTATTTTTCCATCTGCTGAATAAGCCAAACAAATTAGCTAAGCTTAATAATTTCCCCAGCCTTTTTAGTCTTGCCACCAGCTTTTGCAGCAGAAGGGCCCCAAAACACAGCTGTGCACACTGTTGCCTGAATAATTCAGCATATTTTTCATTTGGCTTTTGTTTCTTTGATTTTCTTGCAAACAGTAAAAATCAACAATGTTTACGTATTCTGTCAGCTGACTACTTCCTTAGGTATGATCTTAAAGGTCTTTTCCAACCTAAACGAATCTATGATTCTATGTGTTGTGCTTATGCACAGAAAGTTGTATTTCTGTCCCCATGAGACTTTCACACTCAGTCTAATACTATAATACAACATAAAATTGTGGATTTGACTATCATAACTGGGTTTAGGAGTAGAATCTGCTGAGGAGCAACAATATCCCAAAGGCTGGGCTCAAAGAGAATTTCTGTTTGTAGTAATAGGATTCACAGGTCTGGCTAACACCATGTTTTTTCTTTATTCCTTGTTTATCCAACCAATTTCAGCTGGGTAGATTCACCACTGTTGCTGCATTTCTGTTTCAAAGGGGTTACTTGGTAAGACATGGGGCAGGAATCCAGGAGATCTGGGGCCAGTCTGTGAACCCACCCCCCTAGAAAGACAAATGTTTTCTTTTGTTCCAGCTGCACTCTGGCAATGAAATGTATTATTCTATCCTATAACTGATATTATAGATTTAGATACAGACTCTTGTCACCTGTTTAAATCCCGCTCAGCACTGTGCAACCTTGAACATACATGGATGCCCACACCCCAGGCACTTCTCTAATGCAAATTGTTATCTGTAATAATGAGGGATTCAGATTGCTCTCAGAACACATAGAAATATTGAGTGCTTTATGGTTTTGCACCAAAACCATCTAACACCATGTAATTTGCTTTATACATTCATCCAAATTTGTGTAGGTCTGCATTCCACCAAAAAGTTCATGAACCGTTTAGTGACAATGTCCCTTTAACTTGCTGCTTATCCTCAAACATGCATCCAAATGTAGTTTTACCATTATTTGGTGGTGACAAGGATATGTGAAATATAAGGCACCTCCTGATATCAGTTTTCAGTAACAGCACCCTGCTGGGCAGAGGAGTCCGTCGCTGAAGAAGTCTGCTTGGATCCCATGGCAGCTGGCTGGGGATAACAGCAATGAGAAGAGAAGAATATGCAAATGAATTGAACAGAACTGGAATATATTCAGTCATGGTGGGGACCAAAGTCTTTGGGATGAATGGCAGTGAACTGCCGGAAAGATGCTGGCTCTTTGCAGAAACACTACTAGCCCTCTGAAATAGTAGCAGAAGAGTGACTGGTTCTAACTCATTATAAATGATGCATCTACAACCTAGGCACATTAAGAGTTGGTGCTAAATGAAGTAGCAGAGATTGGAAACTCAGTCTTCAGAGCTAGCTGTCTGGATAATTAAAAACGTTCTATTTCTTATGGCTTATTCTTTCATGTGCTTATTAATTAACATAATTTGCTGTAGTTCCCTGAGACTGTCAATAGCATTACAATAACCTGATATTTCTATTAGTGGCAAGGAAGCAAGGTGCAAAACTCTTTTCTTCACCAGTCATAATAGAGAGCTGAGTAATACTTATTTCTCAGCTAAATGTTTACTTGGCTTTGAAAGCAGTCTCCTGAATGTCAAGATATGATCATAGGCTTTGTATTCCAGTTCAGATTTTCAGACCGCTTTCTATATAAATCCATTCCTTTGTCACTTCCCTCTGCCAGCCTACCCATCCTCTTTGCTTTTGTGTTCATCTGTTGAGTGCTTTCTTGTTATTCAGATTATGAGCTGTCTAGGCACGGACTGTTGTTTCTGTCAATAGGTGTACAGAATTTAGATAAAACAGTGTTCATCTCTGACTGTAGATTCTTTGCGCTATAATACTACCATTAATCCTACTGTGAATAATAAGCCTACATTCAAAAAATGTGGTGACATATATTTCCTGTGAATGTTTTCAAGAAGAGACTCAAATGGAAACAACCGAAATCCTTATTTAAAAAAAAAAAAAAAAAAAAAAAAGAAGAAAAGAATGGCAACAAAAGTTTTTAAATGTTTATAAATATTTTGAAGTGGAGCATGATAAACAGCTATGCATAATAAGAACTGTGTACGTCTTTGGCAGAAAAATCAAAAGGGAGAGAAATATTACTGTTGTCCAAACCATATGATTTGAGATTAAATATCTGTCTAATACCATTCATATAAGGGAATGAAGCTTAATGGGTCTTTTTGAAATGCCACATGCATAACAAGACAATTCAAAACTTGTTATATGTCACTGAATTTGAGTAGTTTGAAAAAGGAACATGAATAATGATGGTCCACAAAGAACAGCATGCTGCTAGCTAGCATCAGTGTAGCTAGGAGTTGAGGGCCTTTAACAAAAGGGACTGCTTTATTCTCAGGATGTCACCTTGAGTCTCAGAGCAAGACAGGGCAGCTTTGTGCTGACCTACCATCTCCTAAGTGCTGTGGTCCCCAGGGCCACCAACCGCTGCAATGAAAGATCTCCCACATAAAGGCAGCCTGCAGGGAGACAGACATGGTTGCTTTGAATTGCAGACAACAAAGATGACAGTAAACTACTGACAATTAGTAGTAATCCGTTCAATTTAAATGGTGTTTAGCAGCTGTGGAGAACTCCTACTGCTGGTTCCAATATTTTTCACTGCTGTAACAGATTCTTAGGGAGGGTCCTCATGTATATCAGCTTCCACAGATGCTGGGGTAATGAACTCTTGATATTTAGAGTGCATGACACAGCTAGTGAACCCCATTCATTGCACAGAAAGGAAATCTGAGGCTTCAGATATATGAAATCTAATCAGTTAAGTACAGCTCTTTCTTACTAATCATAGAATCATAGAATCATTTAGGTTGGAAAAGACCTTTAAGATCATCGAGTCCAACCATAAATGTAACACTGCCAAGACCACCCCTAAACCGTGTCCCTGAGTGCCACATCTACACATCTCCTAAATACCTCCAGGGATGGTGACTCAACTACTTCCCTGGGTAGCCTGTTCCAGTGCTTCAAAACCATTTCAGTGAAGCAATTTTTGCTACTGTCCCATCTAAACCTCCCCTGGAGCAACTTGAGGCTGTTTCCTCTAGTCCTATCACTTGCTACTTGGGAAAAGAGACCGACACCCACCTTGCTCCAACCTCCTTTCAGGTGGTTGTAGAGAGCGATAAGGTCTCCCGGCAGCCTCCTTTTCTCCAGACTAAACACCCCTAGTTCCCTCGGCCGCTCTTCACAGGACTTGTGCTCTAGACCTTTCACCAGCTTCGGCGCTCTTCTTTGGACGTGCTCCAGCACCTCAGTGTCTTTTTTGTAGTGAGGGGCTCAAAACTGAACACAGTAGTTGAGGTGAGGTCTCACTGGTACCAAGTGCAAAGGGACAATCACCTCCCTAGTCCTGCTGGCCACACTGTTTCTGATACAAGCCAGGATGCTGTTGGCCACCTGGGCACACTGCTGGCTCATGTTCAGCCGGCTGTCAACCAACACCCCCAGGTCCTTTTCCACCAGGCAGCTTTCCAGCCACTCTTCCCCAAGCCCATAGTGTTGCATGGGGTTGTTGTCACCCAAGTGCAGGACCTGGCACTTGGCCTTGTTGAATGTCATAGAATGGGCCTCAGCCCATTGATCCAGCCTCTCCAAATCACTCTGTAGAGCCTTCCTAATGGCGGTAATTTCAATGGTTGTTCCAACCAGTTGTTCCCAGTCTCTTTCTTGGTTTCCAGTGGTGTTCTCCATGGTGCAGCAGCCTCAGTTTTCAAATGAGCTCCCCAGATGTTCCTTTACATTGCGCACACTCGGCCCCAGGTATATTTAGGGCCTTGACTGACTTGTGCCCAGCTGCAGTAAGTGCTTTTCCCAAGCAGGGTAACAAAATGTTTATATCATGTTTTTCACAGAAGCTGTCTTGTAGAAATGCCCCTTCTATGTTACAGTCACAAAGGATATTTGTAGCTGTTATTTTCAGAAGTGATGTTGAAAAGGAGTTGATCTTAAGCAGCCCTGTTATACATTTTAGCAGCAGCAACTGGAACTAACCAGCACACTCCCATGTTTCGGAGAGGCACTTAAACCAGACTTTACCTGATCTAAGTTAAACCCTACTGATCTAACAGAATTTAAGTACTTCCCAGGACAGGAATCCTTCTCTGTGGTGAGGATTCATATAAACAGCTTATCCTCCAGTACCAACACCCATGTCTATTCCTCTGATACAAACTAAAATCCATCACCTTTGTTTAAGGATGTAAAAAACTTCTGCTCCATTCAGAGAAGAAAACGTATTGACCATATGGGAATTTCCCCCATTTTGCCAGTAAGGGGACTTTATAAGTATTTGGGTTGGTGAGATGGTGGTATGTGAGATTGTCTCTGCGACTGTACCTGAGAACAGTGTTGCTTCTGAAAAGTAGATGATAATTATATTCCCTTGCTTTTGTTACTTTTTTCCATAGGGTATTCGGAGCAGCTATCTTTCTAACATCTACACTGAACATGTTCATCCCTTCTGCAGCAAGAGTGCATTATGGCTGTGTGATGTTTGTAAGGATTCTGCAAGGTCTGGTGGAGGTAGGAGCACTCACCATTTTGGTCCTTTCATACATCATTAGCTTTTGGGGATTTGGTCTAAAAATTGTAAGATCTCTTGGTCAGGTTTTCTGACCAGTCTACATTTTTACTTGCTTATATTTAGGATGACAATTTTTTAAACATACCAATTTATATTTTTAAGTTTACTAAAATGGAAATAGAAAGTTTAGGTTTCTGGTGCTGCAGGTCGAGCTATTTTAGTTTCCTTGTGCCATCCCTGCATGTACTAAACAGCATTTTCACCCCAGAACACATTACCATTTAAGTGATCATCCAAATTAATTTGACCTCTTCATAACCAAACAAGAGAGCTCTTCCAGGCTTACCTAACCTTTCCTACATCATTACACAGTGACAAACAGCTAGACAGGTTGTACAGTATCAGCAACTGCTTGAAGTAGGAATGCAATAAGAGCAAATCACATGATGTGTGAAATGTCTGCCAGGGTGTCACCTACCCAGCCTGCCATGGGATGTGGAGTAAGTGGGCTCCTCCATTGGAAAGAAGCAGGTTGGCCACCACATCGTTCTGTGGTAAGTTGATAGGCTTACATGGTTTACGTAAGTACATAGTCTTATTAGACATATTTTATTCATTTAATGATTTAAAAAAGAAATGCAAACCCTCTGTCCTTTGCTGTACCTGCCCACGTACCCATTCACATCATACTGCGAGCTTAGGATCCTGAGATTCTTTTTGTTTAATATGTCACCATTTTATCGTTTAAAGCTAACCCTCAGAATGACTCTCATAGTAAACTAAAATGGGTCTAGAGGTGTCACATGGGAGAAATCACACCTTTTGGATTTTTCTTTTGCTCCACCTTTAGGGATTTCATGTATTATATGTATTGAATTGACTCTCCTAATCAAGCATGCACTTAAAAAAAATATTTTAAAAGGACTTCAGTACTTTAGGCTGGCTGCTCAATATACTACAGTGGAGGTGATGTATCTTGTTGCTACTGGCTGTTCTGCTTTACTCTGTTTTGAGTTATGATTAGGCTTGTATTTTGCTCTCTTCTCTGGGTCCCTTTCCAATGCTGACAGCTGGCCTTCTGGAAGATGGCTTGTGGGAAATTTCAGAAGACTTTGGGGAGAGGAACCCAGTGGAAAGATGGGAGAAATCAAACTGTCTCATTCCCTTTGGAATGTTTCTAGCCTCTGGCAAGAGCCTTAAACCTTGTTATGAAGCAGGGACCAGGAAAAATACTAAGGTTTTATACCTTGTTCTTCAAGGAAGATACCCTTTTCACTTACAGCCACAACAATGAAAAGAAAAAAACAAAAGGGTTTTCTACTTTTAATTCCATCCTGTGGGTAGCAGTTTTTGAAAAGAGGTGCCACAGGTCACTCTGTGCTACCATAGTTTCTTGCCAGAAAAGAGTACTGTGAGCGTCACCTCTGTCTGGCCCTTTCCCAGATCTAGTTTGAGCTGTCACTCACACACTCTCCTACACCTCATACACTGTCCTACCTAACATCTTCACCTTCTTCGCGTAACCCTGCAATCTTCAATTGTCTACTAATTCCAGCGAAAACTGGGTATTAGTATCTCCTTACCAGCTCCAGGTTGGATTTGGGTAGATCACTAAATATAAGGAAGATAAGGCATAATCCAAATGTACTTTCTCTGCTTTTGTACCCTAAAAGGTCCAGATATGCAGAGTGCAGAGCAGAAATGGTTCTACTGTAATTTCAAATGTGCTGTGTTGGCAGTGAAGGAAAAGGCCCTGCTTGTTAATTCACTCTGTCATTTCCCACCCTCTAAGACACCCTCATCATCTCTATTTGCTGTGTCCCTTCCCATTTGTAACAGGGTAATTGGAATCATGAGTAGATGTCTAAAAATACTGAAGAAAAATCAGAAACAGTAGGACTTTGAACAGTAAGCAGCTGGGAAAGGTGGAAGACAAAACAATAAAAATAAATGCATGTGGTGGAGTAAAGCCAGCTGAAGATGAATGTCTGAGAGAGAATATTCAATAGAAAATGTAAAAGTCACAGGAAAAAACAGTCTGTCCATCAGCAGTGGAACTGAAAGGCTAGGGAAAAGACAGCACTAAAATACAGGATAAAGGGTAAAAGGAGGAGTGAAACAAGAGAAAAAAAAAGCAGCTTTTCATATTATGTGAATTTTATTTTTACTGCAGATGACTCCAGGATTTAGTGATTATTTAGGTGTTTCCATTTTCTGTAGAAGAGAAGACCAAAAAATGAGCCTCTTCACCCTCAATGCTCTCTCCTTGAAATCCTAGCACTGGGTAGAGACAGATCCATCCTGTAGCTCAGCACCCATTTTAGTGGCTACAGATCACCGATTCTTGCACTTGAAAGGTGCACAGGAACAGCGGAAAAATTAGGAAACTCCATGTTAACCAGATTCCTGGTTTATCTGACTGTATTCTTGTCTGGGGCTTTGCTATTGCTGTAGGAAAAATGAATTACACAGAGATGAGGGAGAAGGGTCACTGTGAATCATTGCAGAGAAGTATTTGCTAATGAGTAGAGCATTAACAAATGTTCATTAACAAAGTATGTAATACTCTCAAAACCACAAGTATCTAATTTCTTAGAATAATTCAAAGCAACACTTCTTGCATGTGTAGCCAATGGCACTGTCTTGCACTGAAACCAAGTGTCCAGATTGCATGAATTTTCCCTAGGGTCTTCATGGAAATTCCTTTCCAAGCACTCATCTCTTTCTACAAGCCACTTGGAAATATATTTCACCAGTATTATATATTTCCCAATCAGAAAACTTGGCATAAACCACTTTTTTAATCCTTTTTTCCCCTGTCAACTTTTGTCTATTTATTCCAGGTGTTTGTTCATGCCACTGATATGAACTAAACATGGTTAAACAGACTCAGGGTTGGTCTGAACAACTCCCCCACTAGCAGCACTTGTGGGGTCATGCAGCTAGAGCCCCAACAAGAGCCTCCTAACATATCTGCAACCATCAGGATTTCTGGACATCAACACGGCTTCAGAAATTTGGGCCATTAGCTTCTCTGGAGCTCACCTTGTATGCCATGGGGTTAGGTGGGATTCCCCACTTCAGTGCATACAGCTTATGCCTGTGTGGTGGTTTACCATCAGTTTCAGCTTTGTGAATCCCACTTACCTCCAGGGCACAGCCCTTCTAGCTGCACAATGAGACCTGTGATCCCACACCAGTGAGGGTTAGTCCTTCCCACCACCTCAGCCTAAAGTTTTCGGTAGCCATCCCATTCCCCATGTTCACAAGAAATCATAGTGCAAATCAGCCAGAGGAATTCCTTCAGTTCTGCCCCTGTGAGCACCTGCATTGGAGGCTGGGCTCCCTATCATAGCTGACATATTTTCTTCATCCTTTCTCTCCTCAGGGTCTTACGCAGGTGCAGTGGTCGCTATGCCACTAGCAGGTGTGCTGGTACAGTATATAGGATGGTCATCAGTCTTTTATATTTATGGTGAGTTGCTTAACATAAAGGATATCTGCGACTAAACTGGTACTGCCAGCAGTTTTGCTAAACCTGTATAACAAGTATGCATCAAAGTTGTTTTGGTGAATGAAGAGGTTGCAAATGGGTATTCCAATTTATTCCCTACTTATTGCAGCTTCTGAAAGCTTTTATTTTGTAATCATCTTGTAAAATGTTTTAAAATTGTAATGACCAGGCTACAGCCCATGGTCACCCAGTGACATGGTTGGATGCAGGTGCAAAGGTTGCTCTGTAGCACACTTGTGTGATACATGTCCCAGAGCGCACACTATCAGCGAATGCGACAGCATATGCTCCTCATGGGGAGCCAAACGCCTCTGAAACCTTCTGCCCTGAGACACCTGCCCCATGCTGCCCACTGTCGGTAAAAGCAGTGCCACCTTTACAAAGTGGTCCCATCACACGGGTATGGCCTCATGGATGATCTGTGGTGCCTTGTGCTTCCCCTCGTGGTATGTGGCAGAGCTGGCTTAAACCTGGCCTTGCACATCAGCAACCCAGTTAAGATAGGTTTTCTCTGGAGACATAGCACGAACCATAAGATTTACCATCGCAATCTGATTGTGAAGTTCTTTTACACGGATTGCAACCGTGTTATGACCGGTCTGCTTTTTTTACTTCCCCAGGTCCCACATAAAGCTTCACTTCTGCCTTTTCTCTGCCCCAGGCATATCATGTAACACAAGTGACAAAATGCTCAAATGCTTTGCAAGCAGGCGTACAATATACACAGAGTTAGTTATCATATTTTCTTACTTCCCTGGGCATATTTTTTACACAGATTTTGTTTAATTGGCTCTTGAAACAAACTTCAAGGCCTGCAGATACTGATGTGTGGCTTTATTGTTTTTTAAAACTGAGCTTTGCTTTTCCTGCCTCTCCAGGAATGTTTGGGATTGTTTGGTACATGTTCTGGCTGCTTCATGCCTATGAGAGCCCTGCTGCACATCCAACAATAACCAGCGAAGAAAGGATATATATAGAAACAAGCATTGGAGAAGGAGCCAGCGTAGTTAGTGCAAGTGTAAGTAAAAAAGGCTTTTCTGGTTATAATTTGTAAGTGCTTTACACAAGATCAGTGTATGACTGGATGAATACTATTAGCTGCATAAGAGCAGCAGAACGATTTGCTGTTGATGTTTAGGGGCTTTTCCTTTTACGAAAACTACATGATCAAGCTCACGCAGCTGGACAGGACGAGTTCAGCAACAGGCAAAACACATAGTGCTGTTTCAGCTCTCAGTTTATAAGGCCTTCCTAATCTAGGGAGGGGAAGGGACTGGAGAGAGAGGGGGAACCACACACTCTGATCTCCTGCTCTTGAGTAACTATCATGTTTGTTCTAAAAAATATTAATGGAAATAGCTAAATAAGACACTGGCTGCAGATGTTAAATTATCCAGCTGCTTTTTGAGCTCTTATTAAGGATGATTGAAATTCTGAAAGCTTAAAGACAGGGTTTCTGCCCTGCTCACTCTCACAGCAGCTCAGCTCATTGTTTTAAGACTACTCTCCTCTCTCTGAGAGGATCCTGGAAGATCCTGGAAACTTAGAACTAAAACCTATTTTCCCATTGAACTTCTCTCCATTTCCTTAGATAACTCATTTTTGCTAGTGGTGAAAACCAAAGCTATTTCTAGAGAAACTGTTCTTTCTTGGCTTTTACTTTAGAAGATTCTGGAGAAAAATAACTCCGAACTCTTTTCTTGACATGTTTTGTGTAATAGCCTTGCTGAGAGTATAAAGTACCAGACTCTCCTCTTGGGCATGCTCCTGAAGTTTGGCTGAAGTCACTCAGCTCTTGGCTGGAGACACATGCACTTCTTCCATGTCATGGTTTTCACCTTGTTGTACAATGGTTTTACTGCAGAGGACGCTAGTACCACCACCATGTGTTCACACACGACCGCAGCATACGGTTGCCTGCAGAACAAAACTCCCATTTAAAAAAAAAAGGAGAATGTCAATGTATATTGCCATAGTTACATATTTCAGCTTCTGATTTGAATTCTATTATAAGTGAATAGGGTTCTGAAGTGTTTTTTGTTCCTGCTGTATGGAGTATTGAGGCATAAATAGAAACTGGAAATGCCAAAGCAAGTTACAGAAATTAAATCCTCTACTGTAGACTTTTTTTGCTGAAAGAAATGAATTGGATTGAAGCAGGTGGCTGCCTGTTGCTGCGCTATCACATGTTTCTTAGCTTGGATAATCCTTTTTTCACAATCCTTTCAGTGGAACATCTCAAACTGCATTATGCCAAAAAGTGGGGAATGGCACAAGGTTTTCTCTAGTTTTCTTTGACTCCGTTATTGATCCTGTTATCCCAATAGCAGGATTCTGGAAGATCTTGTGTAATTTCAGTAAGTAGAGCAATAATAGTCCAGAAGTCATCTGAAAAATCTTAACTATTCTAAGAAATTTTCTCTACTTTTCTTTTGCCACTAATCCAGGAGATATCTTTCACTTGCATTATAAGTTATTTGCAGTGTAAATTGGATGCAATGTACTGGATAGTGCTGATACTAAAAGATACTGGGCTCTTTATTCTGTCTTCTGCCTATGCAAAAATGCCTTCAACAATGTTTTTAATTTTTTTTTTTTTCCCCTAGAAATTTAGTACTCCCTGGAAGAGATTTTTCACTTCAATGCCAGTTTATGCAATCATTGTGGCAAACTTTTGCAGAAGCTGGACCTTCTATTTGCTCCTTATAAGTCAGCCTGCTTACTTTGAAGAAGTCTTTGGGTTTGCAATAAGCAAGGTAAATGTCTGAGATGAAGCAGTGGCCTTCAGACAACACCTTAGGAGATGCAGAATGCTTGAAGATCCCCAGATCTCTCTGAAGTCATTACAGTAGATTATTTATTCACAGTAGTTGGGATGACATATTTCTGGTGATCTGATAGAAATAAAAGCTTGTTAGCATCAAAATATTAGCAAAAGGAAAGAACTGAAAAGTTGTTTTAAGAATGAGTTGATTAAAAAACCCCATATATCATGAAAACCACAACATAAGTAAATAGTAATGCACATTTTGTTTAGTGTTGGCAGTTTAGCATTACATGCCAGGTAACTTTTATCCTCTTCTTTTTCTTTATTTTATTACTTTTCATTGACAATGAGGGGTCAAATTCTGTATGGATTGATATTCCCTGCCACTGCTACTTCATTAAAACCAGTATTGTTACACTCCCTCTTCAGAGCATGAATAAGGATTTCAGAACATTTGTTCCAGAATTTTTCCCAACATTCCTTTAAAAAACCTACTTGCTATATTGTGAATTATTTTCAAGCAAGTATGATCCTACAAACTGATAACAAACATCATCATTATCTGTGTAGTCTGGGATGACCAGCGTGCCTAGGTTCTGCAATGCTGTCATGGTAGCAACAACACTCTGAATGGCCAAGCACAGCATGGAGATGAAGAACAGGGTTATTAAAACAAAACAGGTTTGTTTATTCTGAATTGCCATTCATAAATGCTAGAGCTGCACCTCTGTGTACCTCACTAGTTGAAAACTAATGTAAAACTGACTCCGTGTCAATGTAAGGAGGTTGCAAATCCTAAAAAGTAAACTCAAACTTCTCAATAAATTACTTCTTCAGACAAAAGCTTCTAGAAGGTGACATGCTGATCACTAAAACTCCACAAAATAGTCTTTTCGCATATCTGGGATAAGTACCAGAGCTAACAGAAACAGTAATAACCCTTTGGCAGAAAACTCACAAAGGGGAAGTCAGACTTGACCAACTTGATAAAATTCTATGATGAAATGACTGGCCTGGTAGAGAAGGGGACAGTGGATATTGTCTGCCTAGACTTCAGTAAGGCCTTTCACACCATCTCCCATAAGATCCTCATAGACAAGCTGTTGATGTATGGGCTGGTTGAGCAGAAGGTGAGGCGGGCTGAAAACTGGCTGAATGGCCGGGTCCAGAGGGTAGTGATCAGTAGCATGAAGTCTAGTTGGAGGCCAGTAAGTAGCAGTGTGCCCCAGGGGTCAATACTGGGTCTGATCCTGTTTGACAACTTCATTAATGATCTGGATGATGGGGCAGAGTGCACCCTCAGCAAGTTTGCAGATGACACGAAATTGGGAGGAGCTGCTGATATGCCAGAGGGTTGTGCTGCCATCCAGAGGGACCTCGACAGGCTGGAGAAATGTGTTGTCAGGAACCTCAGGAAGTTCAACAAGGGGAAGTGCAAAGTCCTGCACCTGGGGAGGAACAAGACCACGCACCAGTACATGCTGGAGGGCCACCCAGCTGGAAAGCAGCTTTGCAGAAAAGGACCTGGGGGTCCTGGTGGACACCAGGTTGAACATAAGCCAGCGATGTGCCCCTGAGGTAAAGAAGGCAAATGGTATCCTGCGCTGCATTAGGCAAAGTATTGCCAGCAGGTAGAGGAAGGTGATCTTTCTCCTCTACACAGCACTGATGTGATATGATACAGGCCATACTTGGAGTACTGTGTCCAGTTCTGGGCTCCCTAGTACAAGAGAGACATGGGCATACTGGAAAGACTCCAATGAAGGTCCTAAAAGATGATTAAGGGACTGGAGCCTCTCCAGTTCCTACGAGAAAAGGCTGAGAGAGCTGGGACTGTTTAGCCTGGAGAAGAGAAGGGTCAGGGGGATCTCATCAATGTAAACAAATACCTGACAGGAGGGTGCAAAGAAGACAGTACCAGGCTCTTCTCAGTAGTGCCCAGTGACAGGACCAGAGGCAATGGGCACATTCTGAAACACAGGAGAGGACATGGACCTGCTGGAGCGGGTCCAGAAGAGGGCCACCAAAATGATCCAAGGGCTGGAGCACCTCTCCTATGAGGACAGGCTGAGAGAGTTGGGGTTGTTCAGCCTGGAGAAGAGAAGGCTGTGAGGAGACCTTATTGCGACCCTCCTGTACTTAAAGGGGGCCTACAGGAAAGATGGGGAGAATCTTTTTAACAAGGCCTGTTGTGACAGGACAAGGAATAATGGATTTAAACTAAAGAAGAATAGATTTAGACTGGATATAAAGAAGAAATTTTTTACAGTGTGGGTGGTGAGGCACTGGAACAGGTTGCCCAGAGAGGTGGTAGAAGCCCCATCCCTGGCAACATTCAAGGTCAGGTTGGATGGGGCTCTGAGCAACCTGATCGAGTTAAAGCTGTCCCGGCTCACTGCAGGGGGGTTGGGCTAGATGACCTCTAATGGTCCCTTCCAACTCAAAGCATTCTATGACTCTATGATTCTATGATCTGAACATCAGGAAACACTTTTTTACTCTGAGGATGACTGAGTACTTGCACAGGTTGCCAAGAGATGTTGTGGAGTCTCTATCCCAAGGTCACTCCGTCCTAAGGTCACCCAGGTCTTGGTTGCAGGTTCTGTTGGAGGAAAGGTCTGCAATCCTCCCACACAAGGATCCAGGATAAAAATGTGTCCAATGGGGGGAGGGGGGAGGGAGGGTGGAGAGATGAAGAAAAGGTATGGTTCCTATTCTCTTCCCTCTAAATCCTGAGGGAGGACACCAGCAGTAAGCACTCATTTGTCTAATTGCAGGTTGGCCTTTTGTCGGCAGTTCCTCACATGGTCATGACAATCATCGTACCCATTGGAGGGCAGCTAGCTGACTTCTTACGGAGCAGAAAGATTTTAACCACTACCACTGTAAGGAAGGTCATGAATTGCGGAGGTACTATCGGATTCTGAAAATACGATATTTTAATTGCGTGCTGCAGTTGATGCAAATATCATAGTTTGCTCCATGTTTAATTGTAACAAGAGACAAATTACTCTAGATTGCATTTGCAGCTGGTTAATCTGAAGCAAGCTGATGTTAGATGTCCTCATGGTATAAATCCATACTCATACGAGTAGGCTTTTAAAGGAGGCAAGAAGCCTGGTTAATAATTAAAAGGGCAACAGGGACTGGCCAGTGTGATCAAATAGGCCTCATCCTGCAAACTTGAACAGGCAAAGGTAACCATGTACTGTGGTGCTGGAGGGATCCTTTACCAGTGGATACAGCCTTGCAATAACTGGCCATGTTCCCATGTGCTACTTCCAGCCCAACCCGCTGGCAAGTTTAGGCTGGAAGGGTTGGGTAAAAAAACCAAGACGGCAGACAGACAGACTCATTTTTACTCAGCACAAAATAATTTGTTTCCAGTTCAGTCACTGAACTGAAAAATCAATAACATCTACATGTAGGGAAGATACTAAATTAGAGCAAAAATTTCAAGCCAGATAGCCTATGGAGTCACTCTCCTCTGCCAGTTCCTGGCTTACATTATTTATGGACTGCACAGGCTGCCTGAAATAGAGATGCCTGCAGTCAGAGATGCCATGCAGCTTGGCTACGCATCTTCACAAAGGATTCTCAAAGTCACTGTGTTTTCAGGGCATGTTTTCAGTGTCATTCAAAAAAAAAACCAAACCCAGAAAGATTGTAATGTTACATACTAGAAAATGTTAATTTACAGTAATGGCAGAGACTGGAAGTTCCCTGTGATACTCAGGGCTGTCCTATTGTGTTGGTGGCACACTTGTCTGAAAAATGCTCTTTTGCTCCATTTGCCAAGAACATCTCAAATCACTACAACCATGAGAAATTGAAGGCAAGAAGTATTTTTCTCCTTTCCATACCACATTTGTGTGTTTGTGAATTTTTCAGTGCTTTGCATAGAGTCACTTTCTCATTGTTTCCCTGTACTGTTCAGTGAGTTAATGTCACCAATTACTTGGGTCATTTACACAGCAATGAGGAGAAAAAAGTATATTCTCAAACAATAAATATTAAAATATTTCTGTGAATCCACAAAGCTGCCAAGTATGTTCAAGAAGAGCTGTAAGATATGAAAGAATTTTGTCTCATTTTAAGTTGCTATTCTGGCTAGACCTTACTAGTATGTCTGTGACCAATAGTAATTCAAACGTAATTTATTACCATGTGTTTCATTTGAAGGCTTTGGGATGGAAGCAACCTTGCTTTTGGTGGTTGGTTATTCTCATACAAAAGGTGTGGCTATTTCATTTCTGGTGTTAGCAGTAGGCTTCAGTGGCTTTGCAATTTCAGGTAAGAATTAATCTTATTGGTTTTACTGTTAGTGATAAAAGTGATGTTATTATCCTCACTGTTGTTACTGTCATCAGTTCTATTATTCTGTTTGCTGTTAATGTGGCTGCTTATTGGGTAATCCCTATTTCTTCCTGTATCAGAAATATTTTACTTCAGTATCTATGAAACGTATTGCACATAGGACATGAAGCTTTGAAAGAACCTGCTCTTTATTGATTCCAGTTTACATCAGCTTTGTGCTGTTATTTTCTAATATACTTTTACAGTGTCAGCCAACTTTTCTTCTTGCATAAACAGTATCCCTAAAAGGAGAGAGAGAAAATTACTCTGGAATGAATAGTTGTAGTCAAAGGCTATCAGTTGCAACCCCGCTCCCAGACCTAGCTGCCAGTTTCTGCTTTCTAGGTCAGTCCTCTCTCTGTTGTGTCCTATAACCAGCCCTTCTCCAGAATAGCTGCTTCTAACACTTTCATGGGTCTCACCAGTCTCAGACTGACTTTTGTAGCTCCACCAGAACCATTGTTATTAAAAAAACCCTTTTGTTATGAAGATGGAAGGCCATCAGCTAGCAGACTGCCAAGAAGATGGTCCTATTGAGCAAAATCAACCAGCAAAGTAATTGCTGGTCTTCAGTTGTTTCAGGGTTATGCAGACAAGAAGTAGTTTTGCTACTCAGTTATGAGGCACTTGCATAGCAGGCCATTTCTATCAATCAATTTTTATTGCAGGATTTTCCCAGTACTCAAATTTTTACTGTATTTAATCCCATGGACTTGGAATTCATCATCCTTTCTTGTGATCATCCATAGCTCATATGTCTAATTTTCATCACCTAAAGCACGATAATTATCTGAGCTGATTTTTCCTATTTGTTTTTATTTCTTAATAAAATATGTACCCAGAAGATAGGCTACAGTAAGGGTAATTATTTTTCCTACTGGTTTATATTCTGTTTTTTTTTTATCATGTTGTTAAACTGCTACTTAAAATACTAGAAAACATGTATTAAAAACCAGTACTACCACCTAAATAAAAAGATATCAGACATTTGACAAACATGAGGCATTCATTGCTTAATTAAAAATGTTTGCTGAGTGCATTGTTTCAGTATGAGAAGATGGGAAGAACAGATACTTTAAACGAGGTCAAAACAAACTGTATTTTCTATACAACATGAATACCATACGTGGGGAAAAAAGAGGTTTTTGAAAAAGAATAGAGAGTTGCAACGTATCTTCCATCTTTATCACCAAGAAAATACTACTTTTCTTTCTCATATATATGGTAATGGAGTTTCCTGCCTTTTTCAGGCTTCTTCAGCCAGAACAGCTGTAGAAAGCGCTGTTGGCCTGGTAGCACAAAGATGGATAGTTGACCGTTGTCTCTCATTTGTTGTAGGATTCAATGTGAACCATTTGGACATAGCCCCACGTTATGCCAGCATTCTGATGGGGATCTCCAACGGCGTGGGGACGCTGTCGGGCATGGTGTGCCCACTCATTGTTGGTGCAATGACGAAACATAAGGTAACATTTCTCCATGTTTTCTAGGAAAAGGATTAGGTAATGCAACAAAAGTTAAGACATTTTGAAGCTTCCTGGGAACTCCATTTCATCATCGACCTCTGCAGCTGTTTTCTGTTGTTGTTTGTTTTAAACATTCACTTTTACAATATCACAGGGGCCAGATTCTCAGCTATTGTAAAATAATTATCTGTATAGGGATATATTATTTGGTACCACCTGAGGCTGGGTCTCTGCAATATCTCCATACTACTGGGTAATGCTTATAGGACTTGGGAAACTCCTCTACAACGCATCCCTGGTAGGGTTCCTAAGCAGCCACTGATCTACAGTAAGATTAACTTAGTTGTTGGAGAAATCCCTGCATTTCTAACTCCATGAATATTTCACATGCAAGAGAGAAACTTAAGTGTGAAAAAAAAAAATCCCATGTTTTCTTTTATTAGCCATTGTTATGAAAAAAAAAATCTTCACAGTGACTCTCATAAATTGTTCTATCTGTAACATCAGGAATCAAACAGTGATCACAGTCATTGTGCAATATGTGCTAATCTATGGTCTAATTCAGAGAGTAATATTTCTTTTTACTGCAAGCTTACTGAGACCTGCACCATTCTTTCAGACCCGAGAAGAATGGCAAAATGTCTTTCTGATTGCTGCCCTGGTACATTACAGTGGAGTGATATTCTACGCTATTTTTGCTTCTGGGGAGAAGCAGGAATGGGCTGACCCTGAAAACCTCAATGAAGAGAAATGTTGCATAATTGATCAGGATGAACTAGCTGAAGAAACAGAGATGAATAATGAAACTTTTGTAAGTCCAAAGAAAATGTATGGTGCTACCAGTCAAAACAGTGAAGTACAGAGAAGGGAATGGAGAAAGCAAAAGCAAATAACTCAAGACTTGGAAGAACAGACTTCTAACCATTATGAAAATGGAACATTTCAAGATTTGTCATAATACTTGAAATTGTAAGGTTTGTATAGCAGCTACTCACATCCCCCCTTCTGCCTAGCTGCCCCAAATCACCTGGTATCCATATTTATTTTCTTATTCAATCATGTATCATCTGGCCATGTGGCCACCATACAAGGGGTGGTAGTTCCCTTCTAATAGTATGGAAGAGGGCTAACACCAATGGGACTGGGAGAAGTGATACTAAATCCTTGCTCAGCCATCGTATCCCCTTGGGAGGAGGTCCTGCACCCGTTAGGAGATGACCAGCCCTGGCAGGGCTCCTGCTTGATGCAAGCCTATGACTCCTATGACCAAGGAGTGCCCTCGTCTTCTGACCTGAACAGAGAAAGGACAAGGTCGTATCAGATGGTGGGTCCGCAGTGATATTTGTAATTACTGGGACTCCAGCGGCATGAAAATCTGCCCTGAGTGGCCCTGCTTTGCCTTTTTAGGATTCCTGTAGGTTGGCATTTGAGCCGCTTAACCCATGTCAAACTGCAAGCTCACACTGAAAGAAAAGCAGTTTTATGGCAGCAGGCTGTAATTAATTACTAACCATCACCCAACAACAGGAAGAGGAACATATAGCAGTGATGGCACAGTATGGCTGCAACAGTTCCTTCAAACTGATTGACAGTCTGCTTTATATGCATGAAGAGCATAGCCCATAGAGCCTGGATAAGGCAATAAAATGGATACTTGTGATATTTTTCCCCCTCCAAAGAGTTTGTGCTGGCATGAAATAATTTTGGATACAAAATCATTGTTAGTGATGCAATATTGTTAATCCTTATGAAAGGAAATTTTAGTCCTGTTGGGATTAGGTTTCTCACTCAATTCATTATTGTGAAGTAACTTAAATATATTTTTCTAGTATTACACTGATAGAGTTCTGGCCTCAATCCCAACAGTCCTCATTTAGGTGAATAAGCTTACTTACATGAGCAAAGTCTTTAGTTCTGGATCTGTAACTTTTCAATGCCTCAGTCTTGCTGTTGCTACAAATGAAGTACTGTACCATTTGAGAGTTAACAGAATATCTATGTCTGAAAGTAATTTTCTTTTACCATTGGTATATGTTTGACAGTATAAAGTCACTTTAGCCTTTTTCTACCATTTTTAGAATCAACCAGAGGAGCATGCTGTATCATCTCAAGCAGTTAGCTGCAACTCAGAGACTCATTGTGGCATTAATACTCTTTTCAGAATGAAGAATTTCAGTCAGCTGTGATTTAGTTTGTCTTTCATTATGATGACTGCCTCATTAAATTCAAGTGAAAGCTATCCTGTCTAGCCTACAATGTCCTTTGTGATGTTTCAGTATTATTGTTCTCATGTACCATGTATAGCCATTGTGATGCACACGGGATTTGAACATTTCTAATATGCATTTTGCTATTGCATTGTTGAAGTGCAATTGAATACCATGAGTGGAATTACACTTGTACATTCATTTGAATCCATGGATGATTTATCTTCCCTACAAATGTAATTAAACAGGGAGACCAGGAAGTTAGCTGATTCTCTTTTCATGTCTCTGGTTCCTTTTCTACTCAGCAAAATCCAAACTACAACTATATATGGACGAGAAGTAAACTAAGGTGAATGGATGCATGCCTAATTTGACTCCAGTGAGTATTTTTTAATAGGTATCAGCAGATAATTTAATGTTATGAGTATTGTTATGGTACAGCTCAATCCTACCTTGACACAATGCAGTTTATTAATAAGCCACTCAAAAAAAAAAAAAAAGGCTTTTTTCTGTTAAGAGAGAAAAGAATATTTTTTTCAAAATTCTAAAATTCAGTTTAGACTAGGGTTGCTTATTTCACTACTGATGTTTAGAAAAGGCATAAGAAAATATCTTCTTTCTTGCAGTTTATAGTCAACGTTTGGGGATTTAAGTGGCAGGAGCTTGAGTCAAATGTTCTCACCAGTCTATCAGAAAAAGCTGGACCAGCTGCTGTCAAACTATTTTGCAACATCCACCACATCTTATAAAAGAGAGAGGGCCACATCTTTGCATATGTGCAAGCCAAACAGCTTCTTTCTCCCTCTCCAACCACGTACTGTACATGTAGTTACTACAGGAACTCTTAATAGGGAAAATAGTATTATGAAGGGATTTAATATAAGAATCTGTGTAAGTGTAATCTGGCAGAGAGGAAAGAGTAAGAGAATCAGATGGCCTTAGTGAAGAGAAGACCAGACAATGGACTATTCCAGAAACAGTAATGTTTTCTGAGAGGAAGCATCATTTTTCCAGTACTGATAAAGGGTAACTTTCCTGTCTCTCTAAGAGGAACACAAAGGGAGTGAATGTCATTGTTATGACAAAGAATTACAAACAGCCGGAAAGTTTGGGAAATGGCCAGCTGGCACATGAGAGTTTGGTTGCCTCTGTGGTGAGTGTAGCTGCTATTTGGTACTGTTATAGATATGTGCAACAGCTGTCACAAGTGACACATGATACAGTGAGGAACTCAGTTTAGCAGCTTCATTTCGTATCTGCAGACTGCACTGATTTAGTTCAGTAGAAGTTTGACTTCAATGGACATTGGAGCATTATTTAATGCCCTGAAAGAAATGGTTTAAAAATATTTGGACAAGCTTTTGCATTTAAGTAAGCAATTTCTTTTCTAAAAGAAAAAACTGCTTCCAGGGGCAGAATATCATCTCTGACAAGATGAAGTTATGCACAGACCACAATGCTTTTCCAGGCAATCACATTCAGATGTTCAGGTTCTGTCCTTCTCCCTTTCTTTTTCATCTGTTCAAAAATGTTCAGGTCCATTGCATGAAGTGTAAACATCAGCACTGGTTGGAAATTAGTTTTCTTGCCTGTAAATCTTTGTTACTTAATCAACTCTTTGATCTACACTGTGGCTTCCACTATACTGTACGACCAAGAATAAAGCCAACTCACTGGGATCAAAGAGGCTTTGTAACTCCAGTTTTGCTGGATGTCTATATCTGCAACCTGCTCCAACAGCCTTTTCTTGTGGAATCTGAGACAGTGCAATCACTGAGTGTTTCTGCTAAAACTGTCTTCTTAAAATATGTTAGAATTTGAAACGTTTAAACAATCAGGCAAACAGCTGGCATATCCCAACCTGACTCCAAAAGAGTCACAGCTCTAGTGCTAGTGGATGCGAATAACTCCAATTATATTTTCTAAGGAGAAATATTAGCTTGATTAAGCTTCATTTATTGCATTATTTGCATATTTTTCAGTCCCCATGTCCAAAATAACTTTTGCATATTTTCAAATATAAGACAGGGCTCATACACTCAGAGTTTGATTCGAAAATGGATTTCTGACTGAGGAAGGAAGCAAAATTTGGTTTATATTGGAAAAGAGATCTTAAGCAAGCTAGAGGAAGAGTCAGCTCTCCACAATGTGAAATGGTAGGATAGGCCAAGGAATATTAATTTCAGTCTGAGAAGAGAAAAAGTAGGACAGTAAGTCCTAGGTATATGTTGTTCAATGTTGTTATCCACTGATCTTTCCTAACAAAGAAAGCTGCAGCTTTTATTTCCTTGACACCTGATGTTTTCCAGGCACTACTAGCAGAAGTTTATTCGTAATTAATACTCCTCTTACATTTATGTAAGAGTTAAACAAAATGTTCCTTGTAGTAAGAAAGAAAAAATTAGTGACAGAAGCAGTGAAAATTCACCTGAATAAAAACTTGTCCAGGGAAATAATCACTTGGTCCAAAAGAATATGCAGACTTTTGGGTAAAAAATGTAACAAGGGCATGCAGATATTAACAAAGTGCCAGGAGGGGTCTCATGTGTGTAACATAATTAATTTGAAAGTAGCAAGGCAAAAATTAATTCAAGGTCATGCAAAATGTGTCATGGCTTCACATGAATATTTCCAACTGACTCCTGTTTTCAGACAGTTATAGACATCTTCAAGGTCAGTGATTATTTTAAGGATTTTTTAAGGAAAATTTTGTAAAAAGCCCAGATTTCTTATTTTTCTTCCCATTTGCCTTTAAAGATCTTAATTTGAGAGTGCTATTTAATTATTCAGATTTTAAGAGAGAGGAATGAGTATTTCTTGTGGTTAAAAGAACAGAAAGGGGAAAAGAGAAAAAGAGAAAGCAAATTGCAGCTAAGAGCCAATGGAGTCAGAGGGCTGAGGAAGGACGAGAAATCAACTTCCAAATCCTGGAAACAGAACTTGGAGTTTTCTAGATATTTGAATTAAAAACCTACACGATGGGTCAAGACCTGATATTCTACATCATCCCAAGGTTCAGGGAGTTCACTCAGGTCTCATTTTAAAGCTTAATTCTAATGAAATCAGGAATAAATTAATGGAGAGATTGAAAACTCCTCATTTTTGTCATCCAAATACTTATGTTGGATGAGATAACACTACTAGTGAGATAACACTACGAACACTACTGCAGCTCTGTATGCACATGCAGAAGAGAGTCTGGTAGGCTTCTTTGTAAAAATGCTTTTAATTACTCACATACTGATATCAGTTATTTCTTAACTTCCATTTGATAATGATGTTTAGCTGTGACAGGAAAAATTGTCCCTTTTTTATCTCAACCTTTTTTGGTTTTAGTGTTTATACTGCTTAACATTTTTACAGCTCTTCTATATGCAAAATTACATAAGCAAAGAAAGAAATTTATGTAATAAATGTAGTAAGATTGTACTTAATGCTCAGCTATCTCTAAAATAACATAATAAGAGCCAACACATATTTCCCCAAGAGCATAACATTTGGATATTTTAAGTCTCCTTCACAATAAAAGCTTGACCCATTTAACTTGTTTCCCTCCTCATTTAATTAGTGTATTGGATATCTGCAGCAGCCAACAGACTAAATTTGTTTACGTATAACAGCATTTATTTGCTCAATAAAGTCAGGGCTCAGACTCCTGCTGTACAAACTTTTGGCATCTACTTGGCTGCTTGTTTTAGGCTTAGTTCTACCTGCACAACAAACTCAGAGCTCCTTTGAGCAGGTCATAGCTGTTTTGTTAAATATGTGTTAAGAAAACACTGGAACTCATGAAAAATAAATCTCTGTTGGCTCAGAGCTGTGGTTGCCCAGAGGTGACTCATGAATCTTTGGAGCACCAACCTCAGGAAAACAACAATTTTTGTAAACCAGGAAATATTTAAGGTACCCAATAAAGACAGCTCTGCTCTCAGGAGCTGGCAGTCATCACCAGAAGCACCATGCCAGGTGCTTTCTCTCTGCTGGGCATAGCTGTAATGAACAGCAAGGGAGAAGTCAGAGGAACTTACTGATGCCATGATTAAGACAAGGGGAATGGGACTTGCTCTTGTTTTAGGGAGGGGACTTTGATCCCATCTGCTTGTTCCCTGCCCCCTCCCCATATGTGTAATCAAAAGAAAGATGTCTGTAGGTCTTGAGAGACCCAGTCTATTTCCTGACAGCGATCAGTTCTGTAGTTTGTGCTGGTAGAAATCTGCAGGAGGATGTAAGTGGCTTACGGGTCCCTGCTGATTCATGGTGGGCAAGGAAAAAATCATAGTACTAATGCACAACTTGAACTTAGACGTGAAAGACATTGACATTAAGGACAAAAGCAGGTGAAGGACAATCATTCTGAATGGGTGTAATATTACTCCTGTGGAACAATGCTGCTGTATGGGGCAGGCAGAGGCAGCTGGAAGTAACCCCAGCAGGTAGGTTTTACCTCAGCAAGGGAATGCAATATCCTCTGTCCTGCACTGTTCACTCCCATTTCCCTTTGCTCTCTACTGGCTGCAGGTTTACCTGTTACAGCGCTTTGCGCATAGTACAGAAAAGAGCTACAGTTGCACTGGACCTTATCTTTACTCTTTATTGTCTTGTTTTCACATGTGGCATCTCCTGACCCTTGCTAACTCATGGAATGGTACAAGACCCCAGGTCAACACAGAGTCAATAATAACAAGAGTTTGTTTTTTCGCAAATTCATGATTTTTTTTTTTTCCAGAAAGAGGGACATTTTGGGCTGAGGTTCCTGCTCACAGCAGCAGCCAGACCATAGCTGAGATGTTACCCTGGCTGGCTAAAGGTCAAGGCCATGTTGGCCTGCTCTGCACCCTCTGCTCTGCCAGAGCACAAGGGGAAACGTCATGCTTGGACAGACCTGGAGGGCAAAGTTGCCGACAGAGGTGGGAGGGAAAATATAGTCAGGATCTCTGTCCCCTACCCTTGCTGGCTGCATCAGTTACAGGAACTGTCAGAGCATGAGAAGCAGACAGTGTTTCTAAGTAATTTTCTGTATCCCTCATCCACATTTTTACTACTTCCAAGCAACCACTTCTATCCCAATACAGGCAAGACTGGCACCCTCTGCTGTTGTATTTGTTTATGACAAAGAGCAGCCCACAGCTAATTAATTCCTTCTGTCTCCTAAGCTGCATCCAGAGCTGAGCGCCCATTCTCCCCAGTGCTCCCAGTCCATCTGTCCTTCAGTGCTCTTTAGCTGTACCTTTGGCCCATGCACCCCTCTGCACCTAGCCCCCTCCATATGTGGAGCGGAAGGACATATATTTATCACTGCCATGCAGGAGCTTGAATGACTTCAGCTGGCTCTGGTAGATTTTCTCCTCCTTAACACTGCAGGGTCCCCACAAATTGCAGCATGCATAAGGCAGGGGTGATGGCAGGCCCAAAGCCCACTAACCTGCTGGCTCTCTCATGCCATGACTCAGGCAGGAGGATCATCTAGCAGTTGTCCTTGGGCAATTTTATGTCTTTCAGAGAAGATACGGTGCTGACTCATGCCAATTATTGGGAAAGACTTCCCCAAAGTTTAACAAAAGAATCTAGCTCTTCAAAAAGGCACGTAGAAGTTTGCTAACAGGTTGTTCTCTGGCTGGTGTCAATGGTTGGGGTTGCTTTTAGAGGACACAGGCACACGTTAGTTTGAAAAAATTCACAGGATGTTTTCTTGAGCCATCAAATTACTGCAACAGCTGAAGGTCAGCAAACGCTCCAAACCAGCACACCACACATGCAGATTTCCTCATCAGGAATGGTTGGTACAACTCCTTCTAGGGACCATAGCATTTCCTTCAGTAATATTTTTGTTAGTGCTTCCCCCAAGAAGTTATGATACAGCTAAAGATGAGCAACTGAAATCTGTCTAACCTCTGCAGAGATCGAGTTTCCGCACCTGCTGTGCCCACATGTATTTATTTTGTGATGCTACATTTTCTTTGTGGAGCTGGATTTCTGGAGCTAGTGCCTTAGTGAAAGGTGCCCAGGTTAATTGAGTTACTCCACAACACATCATTTCTTACAGCATCACAGAATAGTTGAGGTTGGAAGGGACCTCTGGACATCATTTAGTCCAAACCCACCTGCTCAAAGAAAGGTCACCTAGAGCCAGTTGCTCAGGATTGTGTCTAGCTGGGTTTTGAAAATCTCCAAATGTGGAGACTCCACAGCCTCTCTGGGCAACCTGGTCCAGTGTTTGACCACTCTCACAGTGAAAAAAAAGCTTTTTTGTATGTTTAAATGTTTTTTCCTGTATTTCAATTACTGTCTGCTGCCTCTTGACCTGTCACTGGATGTCACTGAAAAGAGTCTGGCTCCATCTTCTTTACTTCACCCCATCAGTTATTCATACACATTGATGAGATCCCCCTTGTGCCTTCTCCAGGCTGGACAGTCCCAGCTCTCTCAGCCTCTCCTCACATGTCAGATACTTCAACCCCTTAAACATCTTCATGGCTCTTCACTGGACTCACTCCAGTAAGTCCATGTCCTACTTGCACTGGGGAGCCCAGAACTGGACCCAGCAGTCCAGATGGGTCTCACCAGGGCTGAGCAAGGGGGGAGGGACCACCTCCCTTGACCCGTTGGCAATGCTTTTCCTAATACTGCCTGAGGGGCTGTTGGCCTTTTTTACCATGAAGGCGTATTGCTTGCTCATGTTCAACTTGTCCACCAGGATGCCCAGGGTATTCTCTGCTAAGCTGCTTCCCAGCCTGCCAGCCCCCAGCATCTACTGATGCATGGGGTTATTCCTCCCCAGGTGCAAGATTTAAATTTCCCTTTGTTGAAGTTCATGAAATTCCTGTTGGGCCATTTCTCCAACTGCCAAGGCCCCTCTGAATGGCAGCACAACTATCTGGTGTATCAACCACTCCTCCCAGTTATGTATCATCTGCAAAGCTGTTGAGGGTGCACTCTGTCCCCTCATGAAGGATATTAATGAAGACACATTGGTCCCAGTATTGAGCCCTAGGATACACCACAGATTACTGCCTCCAGCTGGTCTTCAAGCTGCTGATCCCAAACCTTTGAGATCAACAGTTTAGCCAGTTTTAAATCCACCTCACTGTGTACTTATCTAGTGTGTACTTCATTTTGTCAATGATGTTGTTATGGGAGACAGTGCTGAAAGCCTTGATAAGTCAGGCTTTCCCCTCTTCATTGGGTCAGTCTTCTCATCGTAGAAGGCTATCAGGTTCATTGCCTCCTTCTTCAAGATAGGAGTGATGCTTGCTTTTTTCCCAGTCATTAGGAACCTTTTCCAATTGCTGTGACCCTTCAAAGGCAATTGAAAGTGGCCTAACAGTGACATCAGGAGCTCCCTCAGCACTTTTGGTACATCCCATCCGTACCCTTGGACCTGTGCATGTCCAATCAATTTAGATGTTCCCTAAGCTGATTCTCCTCCATGCAAGGTAAGTCTTTCTTGCTGTGGACTTTCACACTGGTCTTGGGGACCCGGGATTCCTGGAGGCTGGTCTTACCAGTGAAGACTGAGGCAAAGAAGGCATCAATCACCTTGGCTTTCTCCATTTCGTTAGTCACACAATTCAGCAGCCAGCCAAAATTTTCCCTATTTTTCCTTTTGCTGCATCAGCAGCAAAGATACACCTGTAGAAGCCTTTCTTGTTGCCCTTCACATCTCTCACCAGATGCAGTGTCAGGTGGGTTTTGGCTTTATTAACACCATCTCTGCATGTTTTGCATGCTCTATATTCCTTCTGGGTCACCTGACACTGCTTCCACCACCTTTACTCTTCTTTTCTGTGTTTCATTTTAGTTAGGAGCATCTTGTTCATCCATGCAGGCCTCCTGATGCCTTTGCTTGACTTCCTGTTTTTCAGGATGGACTGTTCTTTAGCTTGGAGGAGGAGATTTCTGAGTGCTAACCAGCTCTTCTGGACTCCTCTCCAAGTCCATATTCCACAAGATTCTTCCAAGTAAGTCCTCAACAGGCTAAAATATGCTCTCCTGGTGCAGGGTTATAATCCTGCTTTTTGCCTTATTTCTGCCTCTTCAGATCTTAAACTTCACTATCCCGTTGTCACTGCAGCCAAAGCTGCCCATGACCTTCATGGTCCCAAGCAGTTCTTCCTTGTTTTAAAGAATCAAGTTCAGCAGAGCATGTCCTCTCTTCATCTCCTCAATCACTTGTTATCAGTTATAATCAATTATCAGTTATCAATAATGTACTCCAGAAACTACTTGGATTGCTTGTCCCTGCTGTGTTGTACCTCCAGCAGGTGTTGGTGTGGTTCAAGTCCCTCATGAGGACCACAGGCCGCACACATGAGACTTCTTCCAGTTGTCCAAAGAAGGTCTCGTCTATTTCTTCCTCTTCAGACAGTCTGTAAGACTTCCACCACAACATTGCCCTCATTGGTCTGTCCCTAAGCTCTCAGCTGGCTCAGCCTTCATCCCAAGGCAGAGCTCCATGCATGCCTGCTGCTCTCGTGTACAGGGCAATTCCACCTCCTTGCTGACCCGGTCTGTCCTTCCTAAAGAGCCTATACCCATCCAAGGCAGCACTCCAGTAACATGAGCTATACCACTATGTCTCCATGACCCCAATAAGGTCAGAGCCCTGCAAATTAGGGAGCAGCTAATTTTTCAGTAGGAAGTGAGTGAATATCCACCATCTAAGCAAAAAATGGATGCACCTTGAATTTTTAATTAATTTCTAAAACTCTGGACTAGGAAGTAGATCACTAAAATGCTGTTAAATTGTGATATTAAATGGAGGGATCAAGAGTGGGTACAGGAAAACAGTGCTTCTTCACACCTCAGTTATTGCCTTGAAGCAGTCCAAGGTCAGGTGTAAAGTCAGTCAAGGTCTCATTTCACTTTAGCACCTGCTGGCTGACATTCCTGTTACAGAAATCATCATGTGTCTGCCCACTTTTACTGGCAATCTCAAAAAAGAGAAGAACTGTATCCGGGCCATTATAGATAAAGCTTTTCCACTTGAAATGAGCAGTATATTTACAGAACAAAGATTTATCACATTCAAGAAGCCTAAAGTATCTGGTTAATTACAGTTAAATTCCTGGAATAAATTGACAATATTCCAAACAAGACTTTATCAGCTTCTTTGCAATACAGTCCCCTTTACTGGCATGCCGTTCAAAGGTTTCTGTTGCAACTCATATTTAGGAGAGTTACGTAAAGCTTGATGTAGGAATGAGTGACAAAGGTTTTATTTATTTCATATTATTATCTGTTGACTTTTAAAGACCTGAGTAACAAGACAGGTTAAGCAATAAGTCAATGATTAAACTGGTAGAATGAGTATCAACTATGCTAGTTTTAGAAGAGATTTAGAAAGTATGAAGTGTAAAAAAATATAGTTTTCTGAGTTGTAAGTAAGTTGAAGTACTAATATTTTCAGCTTCAGTTATATTTTTATGTTCTACTGCTTGTTTACAATCTGTGATATTTATTAAGTATCCTCTTTCTCAGGCAATTTATTTTTTTATAATCTTTTATGTCAGAGAAGAGGTGTATGTTTGTTAAATCTATTTTTTGGATAAACTTTACAACATGACTAGGTTATGCTTTGTCAAATTTTCCTAAAAGATTTAAGAATTGATGTTTCTTCAAGCAAACTTTTAAATATATATATATATATATTTAAAATATATATATATAGCAGTGACATTGAGATCTTGCATAGTTCAAGGTTACAGTTCGTCACTTACTTGAATAGCAGGTCCATCACCAGGAAAATAGCAGTTCCTTCACATTTTCTAATTTTGATTTATCTTTCTTGGACTAAATTGAAAGCAGTAAGAGCTAGGTATACCCTTCCTTGGCCCTCTCTGGAATGAACTGGATTTGCAGAAAAAAGAATGCAGTTCCTGGGTTTATGTATGTTTCCAGGTTGATATCACATATCCAGGAGAAAAATATTTTGTCTTTTTAAAAACTAATGTTGCTACATGCATTTTTTTTCCCCCTATCAATCTTTTATTTGGCAGTATGTATGTTTATTTGCTGCACATTAATGAGACACAATCTGAAATACAGAATCGTCTGTTAGTATCCGGGTAATTTCCATGCACACAGGAAGGAATCCCTTTTGTTGACTTTACACGAGGATGACTTTCTGGCAGCATACATTACATGTGGGAAGTCATCAGTTTAATGATAGAACAGCATCAGTTGTATCTAATAATCATACTATTACTCCAGTATTTGGTACCTTTGATGCTTCCATCAGCTTCTACTGCTGTGTTTATCATCAGCAGATATTACTGGGGAAAGACTACTGGAAAAAGAATAGGGCATGATTTTCACCCCTCAGTAGTCAGTGACATTAATGTCTTCGTTAATCACATGTACAGATTCTGTTTCCTTTGAGTAGAAATAGCAACACTTACACATAGACACACACATATGCTTCAGCCAAAAAAAAAATTTATGTGTAAGTTTGCTGCAGCTAAGACTGAGCTGTAGTCCACATGATAACCAGAACAGCAGCTCTCTAGTTATCGGTCATTGGTGCTGTCTTGTTTTAATTTTTCAGTCAAATTTAAGAGATCAGAAACTGGAACTTCATTCTCCACACTACATGGGGCCTGGTTTCTGTGGACTGGAGATGTTTTTGCTAAGTAGTTTTGTACACCAAAATCATTGGTAGGTGGGCTCCTGATTCCTGCTGGAGCCCAATTCTCTGCTAGTTACTGCCAGAAAAAAGAGTTAACACCAGGGTTGGCTGCTCAGTCCAGCCTTTGCTCCGAAGAACTTCCTAGATGGTATTTCTGTAACAGTAACACCTTCCTTTCCCCATTTGCCATACTGGTAATCAGTTTCTATGTCCAAGAAATGCAAATATGTCTAAAATGAGCTGGTGAAGCATAGGGACCAATCCCACAGGCTCTTGAGAACTTACTCCACCATGGGTTAGCAGCTGAGAAAAGGCTGTCTCTTGTACGAGCACAGCTCTTCCTCTGGATGGGCAACTCCATTGCTCAAGTGAAATCCAGTTTTGGCGGAAGCCTTGTAAATTCAGAGAATTATAGCCATAGTCCCCCACTAACTTGATGCAATTTTGAGGAAACCTTGAGCAAAAGGATAGAAACCTCTAATTTGGCTCCATATTTGTGAGGAGCCAGTGCAGAGGGAGGAACAACGGCTTATGCTGCTCAGTAGGTGAACTGCCATGCTTTGAACTGATTTTTGCCCTTTTTCACATAAATTGTCTCATCCTACACACCTATTTAGAGAAGCAGTTAAAGCCTAAAATACATGAATTTGTAAGACTCCCTTCCTTGTGAAGGTTTAGTAGGAGGTGTCACTAAAGACAAGAAACAGAACTAGACAAATTTCCCATGCATGTAATCTATCACTATTCTCAAGATAACCTGGTTTTGTTATACTTTTTCTGTTCTGGGATGAGATGGGAACATGAAATGTATCTGCCAAGTGAGATTTGAGATAAATGAGGGATCTGCCAATGCGAACGATTTGTATTTTGGGATATGACCCAATTTTGGACAAAGAGGGTATTCAGATTAGGTTTTGATAAATGAAGCTCTTCTTCAGGCTGAGCCCAAGTTAATACTTTTATGCGACAAGTAACCTCTGCATTTCCTGAGACAAGTAACCTCTGCATTTCCTGATTTGTATTATTTAAATTGAATAAACTTCATATCACATTTAATTTCTTTCTTTCAAAAAGGGAAGTAATTTGTTTTCAGAATGCAATGATGTGAACTGAAGATTAGGAAAGAAACTAAACTAAACTAAATCTTTTAATTCTCTCAAGAGCTATTGTTTAACATCCCCTTAACTTCCTCTTCAACCACCCTGTTTTTCTTTGGCCTTCAGATCTCTTTCT
This sequence comes from Pelecanus crispus, assembly GCF_030463565.1. Lineage (NCBI taxonomy): Eukaryota > Metazoa > Chordata > Aves > Pelecaniformes > Pelecanidae > Pelecanus > Pelecanus crispus. The sequence continues at coordinate 54,639,868 of NC_134643.1, forward strand.
GTCCTCAGTACCGCCTGTTTTCTATGTGGAAACCAAGAGGATGATCTGACTGACCTGGGCCCTAGCACATGAAATAAAGATCCTCTTCCCAGTTCCTGTGGTCTCCACCACTCTCTTCCATTTCACACCTGTGTTTCTTAGCCCCCACTACATGGGCACTGCCTGCTCACTTGCTTGTTACTGCTAATTACGGCAGTAAGTACCTCATGCTTTTTTTGCACGCCCATGGCTAAGGATACAATTCTCCTAGGAGAGCTGTGGCCATTTCAGAGCTCTTTGCTGTAATGTGCCTAGGAGCTGTGCACCAGTTATGCCACTAACATCTTCCACAATGAGGTGGGAAGGGTTCCACCAACACAGTCATGGCTGACTTTGTTGGAATTAAGGTGGAGGCAATTGGAAGATAATGCTATACTTTCTCACTTTTCTGAGCCTGGAAATATCTCAGCTATGTCCAGGACCCAATGTTATCTTTCCAGACCCTTTCATTTTTCCTTAGCTGGGTGGAGTCATGAGTACTCTTCAGCTGAACCTGTAACATTGACTTTTTAATATCTTAGTCTTTCCAGTGCAAGTTGGACTGGACATTAAGGGTCTAGTCCTGCTGCTGCTCCTCCTGCATGCCACAAGTGACCATAACTGTGTTCACCATTTATTCACCAAATTCTAGTAGGGAACAAGGAAAACCCAACAAAAGCTTTGAGAGCTGCTCAACATCAGAGTCCTGAGGACACCAATAGGCTTTAACAGCCCTGATCAGCCTCACCTGGGGCCTCCCACACACCCTGCCCATGGGCTCAGGATGCTATTTAAGCTCAAGCCTGGGCATCTAGTCCTGGCCTGTGATAAGCTGGAGGTGTGCTTGGTGCTGCCTCTTCATGTCCTGGCTCACTGGGATTTTTCCCAGGTGAACTGCAGGTGTAAGCTGTAGCCCATATTATCTCCAGTCCTACTTCTGATCCCTAGATGGCCCCTGGTCCTGATTCACCACCTTACCTCCTCTGGACCTGTTGCTATCAGGACCCTGGCCCCACTCAGGTACTGTGGACCTATGCCTTGTTAGTGAGGCTATCCTCAGCTCCTGGCTTATCCTCCTTATGAAGCAGCCCTGTTCTTGTTCCTCCCGGATGTACAAATGTCTTCCTTGCAGAAGGAAGAAGGTAGATTCTTCCAAACTGAGTCCTGCATGATTCCTCATAGCCAAATCTGGCTCATCCTCCTGTATGTATAGGCAGGTGTAATGACCTCTCCATCAGCTGTGGAGTGTGAGATATCCCCCTGTTCCCTGGGTGGTCATGGACCTCTTTGGGCAGGATGGGGCAGTTCCTCTGGGCTTTGCTCTGGGTACTTCTCTGGAGTCTGATGCTGGCTCTGCAGCCCTCCCTCTCAATAACCAATGAGAACAGTCATCTGCTTGCAATGTTTCAGGGCATGGTAGAGACTCCTCTAGAACAATAAAGTATAGAACTGAGGGTTTAAAAGGCTAACAGGGACTCTGGCTTGCCAAATATGTCAAAATGTCTCGCCTGAGGGAACTGGGGTTGTTTAGTCTGGAGAAGAGGAGGGTGAGGAGAGACCTTATCACTCTCTACAACTACCTGAAAGGAGGTTGCAGTGAGGTGGGTGTTGGTTTCTTCTCCCAGGTAGTTAGCAATAGGATGAGAGGAAATGGGCTCAAGCTACACCAGGGGAGGTTTAGATTGGATATTAGGAAAAATTTCTTCACAGAAAGGGTAGTCAAGCATTGGAACAGGCTGCCCAGAGAGGTGGTGGAGTCACCATCCCTGGAAGAGTTCAAAAAATGGGTAGACGTGGCACTTTGTGACATGGTTTAGTGGGCATGGGGGTTTTGGGTTGATGATTGGACAGATGATCTTACAGATCCTTTCCAATCTTAATGATTCCTAGTTTTTACTTTCATTATAAATGATCCAGCCACCAAGCCAGGAGGCGTGGGGTTGCTACTCTACCCTTAATTGGTTTAGTGTTGGACTTGGTAATGTTAGGTTAATGGTTGGACTGGATGATCTTAAAGGTCTTTTCCAACCTAAACGATTCTATGATTCTATTCTATTCTATGAAACAGCATTAGCAGAGGCTCCTCCTGCACCTCCAATAGCTTACACTGTCCATTCATATGATGTCTAGACTACATTTCCTCTCCCATCCTGAAAGAAATGGTTTCTTATTAGCTACTGAACTAATTCTTTTTCCTTGACACTAGAAACAATATGAAAACAGAGGTTTAAAAGTTTGCAGAATGAATTTACTTACTGTGAATATCTTAGCAATTCAAAAGTCCATCTAAAAATATCCCGATATTTATTTTTTAATAATACTTCACTCATCACCTTTGACATTTACTTTAAAAGAACTACTCATTAATGAAAAGATAGTGCATTCATTTACTGGAATAGATCAACATGTCATAATATTTTTATCTCTCCAAATATTTACATAAATGAAGGCTAACTCCTACTGAGCTCAATAACTATCATACTGTATAACATCAAAATATCAAGAGGAAAACATTGGAAGAATAGAGTATATATTTACTCTGAGGCCTCTAGGACAACTTCTTATCAGCTAATACTGTACTAACATATTTAACTTAAAGCTGTGATTCCTCTAGGAACTTGAAAACTTGTAACCTCTAGCAGGAGGGGGGAGGAGGGGAGGGGGAGAGCATGTCATATCAGTATCTTAATTAAAATTTAAAATAATGAGAGAGAATCTAATGTGGGATAACCAGAACTTATTTATAGAAAAACACATTCTGAATTTCAGTCAAAGTCAGATAGAGGGAAGTAGACCAAGTTCCCCATACTGAAATTTAGTATCTGATAATGTGGCTGATTCCACATATGCTCAACTCTCCTTTTGCACCCAGGAAGCTTTAAGATGGTATCTTGTTAATAACATATATGCTCTTGCTAGAGCGTGTTGGCTAACTATTAACTGCCTGCCATCAGGGAGGAATTTTCCCTCTTAGGACAGATTGTTCCATGGTCATTTTACCCTTCATGACACTCCACTTCAAATATATGAGTGATAAAGACATAATATTGGATTTCATCAGGGCACAACATAGGATTGTTAAACAAATTTTGCCCTGTTCAGAAACCAAATGATCAGAGAGCAACTTATAACAAAGAGGCTCTGATTAATGAAAGACTTATTCAATAAGCTAAACTGATCTTAAAAGTGGAGTTATACCTCTGCTTTTGAAATGCAGGAGGAAAAAAAAAGATGAACAGCTATGACAGTTAACTCACTGAAACTTTGTACCCCATTCCTTTCCTACTTTTTTCACCTGTACAGAAGCAGCCTTATCTATTAAGATTACTTAATTACCTTCATATGACAAAATTTATTGTAAGCTGGTGATAATTTTAGCCATCCTTCAAGAAATGAAAAGCTTCCTTTATTCATTAGAGTGGTGAATAGTGATATTTCTGACAGTGCCTAAGAGTAAGAAATGGCCAGTCTGAGGAGACATACCATGACCCAAAGTGGTGTAGATGATGTGTGTCATCTGTGTAGCAAAAATAAACAAGAGATGCTGCAGGGATGAAAGAAAAGATGCAGATGACTCTGCTGTTTAGTGGCAACTATTTATAATGAAGTTGGACACACTTTCCAAGCTGTAATTGATGGTTTGTGCTGAGGCACAATTTGGTTCAGGTGAGCCCTCAGGTGTCTGCAGTACCATTCATGCTGGGAGCTGTCAGCATGGGGGAAAGAGGTTCTTGAGCACAAGCAGATCTCAGTCAAGACACATGTCCCTTGGTCTATCAAACAAACACAGACCCAAGGTCTTTCACTCCTTGTGACTGGTTGTCATCTATACAATGCTGCTGGAGCTCCAAGCAATTGGCTATGAGTAGGCAGAAAGTTGTACAGCTGTTGACAAGATTTTTTCTGCAAAAAGGGAGAAGGTACTGGTCATTTGTGGGTGTATTATTTTCTTTTTTTTTTTTTTTGATGTGTGGTGATGCATTCAAAGGGGTGTGAAGAGAAGGAAATGTTGAAGATGAATGCCCAACCTACCTTTTCTTCCTTTCCCCCATCTCCTTCTGTGCTAGATTTTTCCCATCCACACTTTTGATGGCAAACTACTTTGTTGCCAGGATTTGTCTTGCCTTTCCATGGCTGAGGCCATGGAGCTACCTTGTCAGTGCAGGTGTGGGATGGCAATTATTTCAGTGGAGAAAAGGCAGAGTAGCAGGAGGAGGAGCAAACAGGAGCTATGACAAAACCTCCAATTCTTTCATGGATTGTGGAGCTTGTGAAGCGGTATTTTCTAGGCAGACAGATTTCTAGCCCGGAACATTATATATATCCGTATTTTTGTAGCTGAATGTGTATTTGGACTGATAATGGCATGGATGTATTTTAGAACACATGCTATTTGTCAGTTACAGATAAAATGCTAGTGTTGTCTAGAGAAGCATTAGGATGTCAATTTTCTGAAATTCTAAAAATTATAGCATGCAATGCTATCTTAAAAAAGATTCTATTTATAAGTAACTGGATTTGAATCTTTTCCCTTCCTCTTCTCTTCCTTGATGCTGTGTAGGTAGTCTCTCATAACACTACAGAAGATATTTTTGATTTGCTCTAATTCCTTTTTCTTCAATTTTCATTTGCACATCAGCCACAATAAATATGAACACCTGACTTGAACTAGTAAAGCCACATGTTGTTGCTACAGGCAACATCTCCTGTTTTGATCATGTGAATTCTTTCTTTGCTTTTTCCAATAATGTCATGAAAGTATTGATTAGTGGACAAAGCACCACTTTTTGCCTCTTTATTATTGTAAGGAAAGGAAAAATATTTTAGTGCAACAAATTTGTTAGTGAATAGGGGTATTAAATTGTATTTCCTTTGTGGTGAGCTCTTCACTGCCTGACAAACAGCATCCACACAGAGGAAAATGCTTTTTGGGGAAGAACCTTTATTGAAGGTTGGTCTCTAGGGACATCTAAATAGCAATTGCTCTGTGCCACCAACTATCTAGGACCAATGCTGCAGGAGGCTGAAAGCTGAAAAAGAGATTTAAGGTCTCCAGAACTAGCTGAGAGATGGAAAGCTCCACGAGACATAATATGACATTTGTTGGACTTCTTGGCTCAGTCTCTGCTTCTTCAGCTGGTAAGGGACAAGTCCCATCACTGGCATCAGGATGACTGAAGAGAGAGGGGCTTTTTTGGCATGTGTTTCCTAGGCACCACTGGAGTTGACATTTACTGGAAAGTGTCAGATGGGATGTTGGCATCTTTGGAGTTGTGGAGACCACCTGTCTCCTGTGGGTAGGGTTGTTTTGGAAGAATTCTCTTATTTGAAAGTACTTTGTCAATTTTGCTAAACATGAATTTGTAAAACAGAAGTCTCATCTTTCACAGTAGTGATGGCTTTCAGAGAATCAGAAATGAGGGCTGAGAGAACCTTAGTCTTAAATGTACCTACCATATGACCAGTGCCTGCCGGAATGAACTGTAAGCATGAATCCCTGAAAACAGTACCTCCTTGGGAGTGCTAGTGTCCAGTGACAGCCTTATGGCACCATTGTCCCATTGATCTCTTCAGAAACCTGTCATGCCACATGTTTTTGGCTGGCTACCATGTGAATTTGCAAGGGGCAGAACACACAAGAAAGACCCTTTATTAATTACATTTTGAAGAAAAAGAGAGAGAGTTTCAGTTTCCTTGATATGATCTCGAGGATGAATATACCTTTTTAAATTATTTTTTTCTCTTAAGCTGGGGGAAAGAGGGAATTTTACTCTTGGTAGCTTCAGGGCCAGCAGCTGTCACCTTTATCCTAGAGAGGACTGTGTTTGCTGCCCAGTGCCTCTCTTTTCTGGAGTAGGAGGTACAGCTTGTGTCTCTATGTGTTCGCTCTTGATCAGACAGTACAAATATGCGGAGAAGGACAGAGAACATACACCATGTGGCAGACATGAACTTGCTTACCATGAGTGATACAGCCAGCTCTGGCTGAAATTTGCCTCAATACCACTACCAGATCAACTCATCCCCACTGGATATGTTTAGCAATGCAAAACAGGGAATTATTACCCTTGCTGTGTAGGTGGGATGTTGAAACAGAACAGCCTGGATTCGTTCCACTTTACTTTAAATTCCTCTACTGGGTAAGTGGGAATGTAGTAGTTCAAGGTCCCCTTTCTGTCAGTGGCAAGAGATCAGCGTTTTCGGATGTAGTGTAGCCCACCCAGGATGTGATTCACCATCTACAGGTACCAATTTCTTCCCTTTGTGCACAAAGGGTGCATGATTCTACTAGGTTTAAAGTTAATGGCCTCAGTTTCATGCCTAAATCTTTATGGGATGAGCCCAAATCAAAATGATGCAGTTTGCTAAAGAGTGTGCCAAATCCAGGAACTTTAATGTCCCAAAATCCCGTTGATACTGTAATTTATAGCCCATTCTGCTTCTTCAGTACTCGGTGTAATGTTCAGTTCCCCTAAAAAGTGTACAGAATAACAGAAAAACTTAGAATTCAAGTATATGTCTTAGAATGACACGTGGGCTCCTTGGCTGGGAAAGACAAGGAGTGTGAGAGTGTCATAAAAATGAGCATGTGCAAGAAAAGTGTTATAACCACCAACAAGGTACTATCACCCCAGTTTTTGAGGCAACTTCCTGCCTGGACCCAGCCAGAGTATTAATGAGCATCTCAAGTCTCTGTGCTGATGGACAAGCTGGGATTCACGAGGTTTTAATACAGACTGTGTTTGGAGAGTTTCGCAAAGAGAATTGTTAATGAGTAATCCTTGTCCATTAGGGCACTGAGCCAATGAGCCCAAGCTTTGATTCATTGTGTTATCACTACAGGCTTCTGCTAAACCTAAAAAAACAAAAAAAAAAACCCCAAAAAACAAAACAGAAATGTTCCTGTGTGAGAATCGTTAGGATACTGAACTGAGCGCAGACAGAACTCTTACATCCTGCCATCCACAGTCTTCCAGAAAAGAACAGTAAGTAATAATTCCTTAAACTGGTAGCTCTTGCTGTTTTGTAGTAAAGCAATTTTCTCACCTGAATTATTTAGTGGATGTTAATGGATTTTTGACCAGAAAAAACAAAGGATGTTTAAAGCTAGTATTTTATTGAAGAATAATATAAGGAGAAGTAATTTCATCTATAAAATTGGCGCAACAGCAGGAATTCCCCTTGGGAAAAAATGTTAAGGTCATGAAAAATAATGACAGTGTTGTAGTTTGTCTTTAGAAAGCTGGCTTCTATGTCTGCGTGTCACTGGAAAAGAAAGCATAACTTTGATACCAAGTCTTTCCTGCAATAACACTAGTTATTATGTGCATCAGCTTTAAAATTGTACTGGTTTGTTTATTTTTTATCCTTTTAGGAACAGAAAATGTTTTAAATGTGATTAATGGGAGAACAGAGGACAATCCAGAACAGAACAGTTATATTTGTTCTATGTAATTTCTTTTTTTGACGGTTTTGTGTACAGATTCCAGGTGCATCTTCTGGAGTCCAGGACTTTATCACTTATTTCACATAACTAGCACAAGCAAAAGGGGGTTTCACATTTCAAGCAATTACTATTTGAATCCATTGTCAGTTTTTAAGAAAATGTGAGTTTATTATCAGTGTTCCTGCTAGCCATTTATCTTCAGAAAACTATAATCATGGTGGGATAGATTTGGCTTTTGTTATCTTTATTGCTAATGCTTGTGTTACAGAGAACCTAGAGATCCCAAAATAGATTGGGATCCTACTAGGCTAGATGGGAGTCCAAAAACAGGTTAAGAAATGAGGGGTTTCAGTTTTATCAGGTGAGACAGGAAAAAGATGCTGGAGAAAGGAAGACACAGAGAAATGGTGTTCAGCAGGTCATCCCAGCGACAGTCAGAAGCTGGCCCCACTCTTTGCATTTACTTGCCTACCTACAGAAATGCCATTGAGACTTTTGGTAGAGTTTTCAGTTCTACTTATGACTGACTTAAACATATACATTTTCCCTTCAGAATAAGCTGTAAGAACATCCTGTATTTTTTCTGTGTCCTGTGCCTCTTTGCTCCTCTGATTTTAAATGTCATATTAAAAAAATCTAACCAGTAAATTTCAAACACACTAACACCAGTCCTGCCTCTGTCTTCCTAATGCTTTCATGTCTCTTTGATACACTTTAAAACAAACAAGCAAGCAAATAAAAAAAGTCTCTCAGATAAGTGAGGCACTGCATTAAATATTCTACAAAAAGCCTATGAGGCCAGATCAAAAGCATGTGAACTAGACAGGAATCTTCCTATTGATGTTAACAGTGTTTGGATCGGGCCATAGATTAATGATGTTACTGAAATTTCTCTTTGAGCAATTGGCAGCTAGATATGTAAAGAATAGGACAGTACTACAGGATAGGAGGAGGGAAATGTACCTCACTAACATTCGTGAAAAATTTTGCCAGTGCTTTGATATATTTTCCTTTATTGAGTAATTGAAATAGATTCAATCATTCTTCTTCTGAAGGTAAAATGCAATTAGACTATCATGGAGATTTCCTGATGATCAAATGTATTTTTATGTTACCTGAAAGTATGACGCTATGATGCTTTTGTCTTTCAGTGAGCGCAGTTGATTTTAACTTTAATTATTTCATTAGGATGTTTGGTTTTGCTTACACAGAAGCCAGGGGAAGCTTTTCTATTGACCATAGCAGGGTCAGAGGTAGTCCACTGATAAGAGTCCGCAAAAATCTGAAACCTACACCCACACGCATATGCATAGATGTATACATATATGTATGTATACACCCATAACCATATATCCCATAAGAAAGCTGAGTAAACATGCATGCACATACATTTGCTGAAAGAACAAGTCACGTATATAATAATATATGCATCAATTTTCTCACTTAAATGTAGAATACATAAAAATGCATTGATTGACTGTTCTGAAGTATGCTAAAGGATACATGTAATAAAATTATATGTAATTCAGAGCTTTTAATATGCAATTGATGAACATAATCTCAAGCAATTGGGTGTAGATTTTACTTTATACATACTGATCTCTGTTTTTCTTTGCTGTATAATTTTGACCTATGGAAATCATCTAAAAGGTGGTGGAGTAAATAGTTTTTTTGAAAAGTTAATTAAAATAATTCTTTGGGAAAAAAAAACCTTTTAAACTTTTTCCATGCCTCTTAACTTCTCTTGGGGGGTTCTTATTTTGGAGAACAATATTGATTTCCTGTGCCTTTATTTCAGCTTTTACCTGGTCTGATGCATTTTTTGTTACACGTCAGGATGGAGTATCAGTCAAGTTGGCTAAGATATTCCATATTCATCTTGATAGAAGTAGCTAAAAGATGCACTTCATGTAGGGAAGGAAGCATGAAGTAGAAATACCTATGAATGTTTAGTCATATCAAAGATGCCTGCGAATATCAAGAAGCATTCCACTATTATGTGGTTTTGGTGGATAACGAAAGCTGAATTAATAGAGTGGTTACTGATCCCAGTTCATGTAGATGAACTGATTCTGGAAGCTGAGATGACATAGCTTTATGTCACCAGCCTCTATCTTTGGAAAGAATACTTCTGCCAAAAGGTTCTGTGTATAGGTGCTGCAGATGGCACCCTTTGTCACCTGGCTGTGTTGCTAGCAATCTGGGTGCCTCTGTATGTCTGCTGGGTGGGAGTATCCCACTAGCCAGAGCAATGCTTCTGGAGTTGCTCCACAGGAGTTGCAGCCAGATGGGACCACAGTTGTTTAACTGCAGCAACAGCCTAGGAGGATTAGGCTGAGAAGGGGTTAATGACAGGGTGTGTGTTGTGGAACCAGCTTTTTGAAAGCAGGGTCCACCCCTGGGTGTGTGATGCCTGGTGACACCAAATTACGGTGACCTATACTATTTCCCAGAACTGAACAATATGTGGAATAAGTGGTGCTTAAATGCTCTATATTGTGTACCTGGTGTAGGTCTGAAAGCTGGAAATCAGTAGCTGCTGCTTTTAAATACTGGTTAAATTAATTGGATAATCTAGTATAGAATAGATGGCTCACAGCAGGCTGGATTCAGGGGCAAAGCAAAGCAAAATGCCAATCAGTATTTAATGAAGAGTTTGGTGTCAGGCAAATTTACAGTAGCAATGCTACTTTTTAATGGTGATTGTGTCTTGTGCCTTGCAGAAATCCCCAGAAGATAAGATTAATTTCTTCTATGAAATCCAGTAAATGGTCTACATCAGCTGAATATATTAAAGAAAATGAAGTATTAAAACAAAGGTGGGAACTGTAAAATCATCATGAACAGTTGACTCAAACTGAATTCATCCAGATCAAAATTAATGTGGCAGGAGGGGTAGAGTTACAAAATCTGTAGCATCCTGTCTTACTGAGAGGTTGTGACAAATACATCCTCAAGTTTCTTCTATAAACATAGAAGAACATTTCTTCTATTAATGGCACCAGGGGTTTTTTTGTGTGCATGTAAAGAATAATAGATTCTAAGAAGTCTGTCTTGACGTTAGAGTGATGTTACCTAGTGACAGGTTAAAAAATGGAATCACCTTAAAGGAACAAGAAATAAGTTTACAGACATTTCGAAGAGACTGTAAAAACACAAACACTATATTAGGATTTAAAAATATAGCTTGCTTGCTTTCTCCTTATTTTCAGCACAGACTAGACAGATGCAGGATATATAACCTTAGAAGCTACTGAAGTTACACATTGAAAGTCTGACTGTATACTGACAGTCTGACAAAATACTTTGGAATGGATGTCTTCTTGGGATTGTATTTAAAATATCCTGATATAAAATCCAAAATTCCCTAAGAAGATAAGTTCTAGGCTCTGTATGTACATATAGAGATTCACAATCCCAAAGCTGACATGTTAGCACTTGCAGTGTTAGCTCCTCATACAGGGTCTGAGAAGGAAACATGAGAAATACTAGTAGTGATGGAATATAATCTTCAAGTCTGGCTGCAGGGGAGAGCCAATCCTGCAAGGAACTGCAAGGGTTGCATGCCTGTGGGCTGTAAGAAAGCTATTAAAGGGCTTGCACATGAGGAGAGGGTAGAGATGGCCTCTCTCCTCTGGTCTTCAAGAAAATCCAGAGAAACTTTCAGAAGCCCTCTGAAGATGCCTCATTTTGACGTTCCTCTTACTGACTGTTGCGAGGGTCCTGACTATGCTGCTGTCTTCTCCCATGGCAGAACCCTTGTAACAGGCTGTAAAAGGAACCCCCTCCCAAGGGTCTGTCATGGGCGGTTCATGAGGGAACTGTCTTGCAATTCCTGACAGCCCTTTGCAGCCATGCGAGCAGCCCCACCGCTTGGGCAGCACATACCTTCCCCAGCAAATGTGGTAGCAAGGCAGTAAAATGATTGGAAGTAGACATGAGCCTACTGGGGTGACTGGGCTGGTTGCCAACCCCATCCCAAGATACGTGGAGTTTTCTGCTATTGAAAAACTGTGTTTCTGTGCTAGATTTGAGACTGTGTGTTTACATGTTGTTTGCCACAAGAAGCCTATCTGGTCTGTGATACAAGTAGCTTTTGACATTTCTGAGTAAACTGTTTAAATTATCTGTCGGTAGACATTTAAAATGCATCTGTCTAATTAGAGAGCCTTTGTTTATGTTAAGAAAGAACTTAGTGAATCCTTACGGACAAATCTGAGTATAATTACACCATGTGTTTGCTGCTCTCACAAGCTACTTCCCAGTCTGCTTGGCACTGGGGCCTCCTGCTGCTTTCATGTTTTTGTCAGATGATTTCACTTCTGCTCAAGAAAAATGCTGAGCCCTCACTGAGAAGCAGATTGGGCTATAACTCTCAAATGCCTTCACTGAGTGGAAGCGTAATCCCAGGGACAGTCCCATGGGAATAACACCGAATAAAGAATTAAGACCATAAAACTAAGCAAAACAGATTTCTGTCAACTTTATGCAGATTCCTCTTGGTGTCTGCATAAACCCTTAAGACATCTCCTTGTTGGAGCTGTATGTTCTCCTGTTGCTGATGGTTCTGCCCCAAATGCATTCTTAAAGTGCCCCATCCCATTCACATGAGCCAGACCTGGGCAAGGGAGCCTCTTGCATGCCTTCCTCCTGGATGAGGTGCTGCTATAGCTATAGCCTCTGCTCAAGTAGGAGGGAATGGCAGGTCTCTTGCCTCTTATTTAATAGCCTAGCGGTTGGAGTGGGAAGGAGAAGACCTGGGTAGAGTGCCACTGTCAGCCTCAGGAGATGAAAGCTGCTCTATCTGACCCACTAGGAAAGTATGCTAGTGAGTGGGCACAAGCATCTCCCAACCTCCCCAAGCAAGAGTTGTATGGCTGCTTGAGATTGCAAAGGGAGTGGGTGGGCGAGCCTGGTTATTAGACCAAGGCTTTGCTTTCTCTTTTTGCCACCATTTTTCATGTTCAGACAGTAATTACTGAAGGCAAGATAAAAAGCCAGTCACTGGAAATTAAACTCAACTTCACTGGCTTGGAGTCTTCCATCCTAAGCATAAACTTGCACTTTTTCAGTAAGCAAAAACAATGAAATGATGAAAGGGTGATGAAAAAATAATGCAAACAACTGGCATTGCCATGAAGGGGGGCTGGGCAGCATGCCCTCAGCAGGTCAGGCCAGTGCTTCAGTCTGTGAATATTTGAATAAGACTGAGCATAAACTGCCATTAGTTTTAAATGAACAGCAGAAGGATGGCAAATAAAATATACCATAGCAAGGAAAAAACAAACAAACTAGATGCAGCTTTTTATTTAAAGGCTGAATTAGGTATTGTAACTTCAAGCCAGCATTTGTTACAGTAAATATTGAAACAACCTCCTGAATCCTGCCTTATAATAGGTACACAAACATGAGTTATGTTGTTTTAAATATTCTTTTTGCTTTATATCTTTCAGGGTCTCCTTTCAACCTATTTCTTTATTAGCATATTCCTCCTGAACTGAAGAATAAATGGGATCTGAAATGAATTTAATAGGACATAATCAGCTAGCTACTGCTGATGGATTTTCTCTTGCTGAAGGTCCTCATTTGTTTGGTAAGTCACCAAATTAGGTTAAAATAGCAAGCTATCCTTTACTCAGAAACCTAGAAGAAAATGCACTGAAATCTCAAGTCAAAGACGTGCGGTTGACATGTGCCAACCTTCTTGAATCTTCAATACCTATGGAAGGAATAACAAATAATGGGTCAGTGGTGTTAATATAATCCTGCACACTGTTGCTCTTATCACTGCTCATAGCAGAGCTTGTAGGTTGTTTTTATAACACTCTTCTAATACCTGAAATCATTCAGCAAAGACAGACCTTTGTATGTAGGCTGGATGTTATCTTCATGTGAGTCATTTAAATCAAGCTAAGCAGATTATTTTCAGTTAATTTGTAATAAAATTATACTGCAATGTACTTGCATTGCCATATTATGCAAATTTATGAAAGTAATTTCACCTAAATTAAAATCATTGTCTTATTGAGACCATTAAAAACTTATGCTATTAACTTCAAAGCACAAGAAAATTTGTAATGCAGACTGGAAAATTCTTCTTGCTCCAGTTCCACTGAATTTTTCAAGGCTAAGCATGGGTTTGTTAAAGAATGAAGAATTCTTGGTCAATATTTTATAAGCATGGGGAAGCTGTCTTCTGTTATATGTACTGCTAAGAAAAAAAAAAAAAAAAGAAGAGCGAATAATACATTTTTTAGCTTGTCTTTTGGCAGCAGAGGGGGACCTTTGTTGAGTAACATGATATATTCAGGGCCTCACACACAATACAGACCCCCACAGAAAGCTGCGACACTTCAGAAGTTTCCAGTCCAAATAAGACCAGAATATTGTCTTTTTGAGTGACGGAAAAATTGAAAACATTTCAGTTTCATCTATCTGAAACAAGAATAGTGGCTCTGCATCTCAGAGTCCCTCCTGCGGCACAGCAATTAGAAGCTGGGAGCATCTCTCCAAATCAGACCACTTCCAGTGTTCTGGCTCCATACAGCTAAACTAAAGCACTATCACTAATGATAAGCAAACCCCATTGCATTACTGTGTGTTATTGCTTTTTTCCCTAAATGTGTTGGATTTTGGTGGGAGCAATGTTTTTGCAGTTGTTAAAAAAGTATATGTAAATAGCTAAAGCACTTCCTTGCTACCTGTTAATTCCAATGTCAGGCCATGATATACAAAGAGGAGGATGATCAAATCTAGGGTGCCAAATTTTACATCCAGTCATCCCTTTAAAAGTCCTGCATAACTGAACTACTTCAGTTTTTTGTCAAGAAGATTTTCCCCCTGATGTCTACTGTTTCACTAATTACTTCATTATTTTTGAAGAGTAATGATCAGGTAGCTTCAAAATAAAAGGAAGCATGTTAATGTAAAATATTTTCCCTCCACACTGAAATCTCACTCGGAAATTGTGAGGCCGTCAGAAGAGGGATTGTGTCTCCCATTATAAGTATTCAGAGCTTAGCACAATGGAGATCTAATTCAAACTGACATTTCTGTAACAGAAAGAAATAATGCATTAAGGGGTTGAATCAGGGGTCCCATTAGGAAGGAGTCTTAGCACTCCTGCTGTGTTTCACTTAAGCTGACTTCTGTTTTGTATGGCCACTTGGTCCTGTTGTGCAGGACATCACTCAAGTCTCAGAAGTGAATTCTTTACAAATTTGGTGTCTTTTGCTTTTATAGCTGGAAAAAACCTTCAGAAATAATATGCAACTGAGTCCACAGAGAAGGTTGCTCATTGTGAAAACATGACTCCATCTCTTCAAGATGCTTGTAGGAAATGGTTTTGCCTCTCAATTTTATATTTGTAAACACTTGCATTTTTTGACGTTTAGTTTTGGCAGGTAGAGACTCGTGAATCCAAGGAAACAGGAAGAAAGCTTTCCTTTTAAATTACCCTTAGAATATATGTTTCTCCCAGGACTTCTCACACGTTACAGCTCTGATGTAATACAAGTGAGAACCTGCTGGCTTACAAACGGCAGCCTTTATACAAGAGTCTCCTTTTCCAAAGATGCATACTCACATTCTGTAAAAAAACCTTGGAAATATATTATCTTTTCATTATGCTTCACTCAGTCTACAGGGAGAGTGTTCTTAGACCTTCAAAAATAAACCTAAGTGCATCTCCAAACATTAGCACCAGGTCCAGGTCTCTCAAAAGAAATGTTGTCAATCATGAGTTGCTTGTGCTGTGAGCCTCATCACCATGGTAATTCCAGGGCACTTCCACGTACTCACCTTCGAGATTTCTAGCTACAGCAGGTTTCAGAAGAGTTTAAAGAAAAAAAAGGCTTTCTACTTTTCAGTAGTTGGGAATTGTATGTTGCTATTTTAACATTATATGTCTAAGGTAAAGTATCTCTTTATGTCTTTGGAGTTAGTGTGTTTTAACTGTAGTTTTTTAATTATTATCCTGGTTTTGGCTATGATAGAGTTAATTTTCTTCCTAGTAGCAGGCATAGTGCTGTGTTTTGGATTTAGTAGGAGAAGAATGTGGATAACACACTGATGTTTTAGTTGTTGCTAAGTACTGCTTATGCTAGTCAAGGACTTTTCAGCTTCCCATGCTCTGCCAGGTGCACAAGAAACTGGGAGGGGGCACAGCCAGAATAGTTGATCCAAACTGCCCAAAGGGCTATTCCATACCATATGACATCATGCTCAGTATAGAAACTGGGGGGGGTTGGCCGGGGAGCAGCGATCGCTGCTCAGGAACTGTCTGGGTATCGGTCGGTGGGTGGTGAGCAATTGCATTGTGCATCACTTGCTTTGTATATTGTTATTATTATTATCATTATTATACTGTTATTATCATTATTACTATTTTACTTTATTTCAATTATTAAACTGTTCTTATCTCAACCCAGGAGTGTTTCTCACTCTTACTCCTCCGATTCTCTCCCCCATCCCATCAGGGTAGGGGGAGTGAATGAGTGGCTGCGTGGTGCTTAGTTGCTGGCTGGGGCTAAACCATGACAATTATGTAGTTATAAGTCCCTGGAAAAAGGGGCTCAAAATGAAAATGAGGAAGGATCTTTAACCTAGCAGAAGTCAGGGTCCTTCCCTTCCACCCTGTCTTCCTGGAAAACTGCTTCTATTTTTCTACCTCACTATTCAGGTGATTTAGAAACATCCTAGATCTCTTTACAGAAAACATCTTTTTTTCTTTTTTTGAAGAAGTGGCCAAAACCAGATATATAAAATGCATCCTCTATAACATCTGCATGGGAGATCAACTTTTTCTTCCGTGTAGCTCTGGTTTTCCCAGTGAGGGAAGGGGACCCTTGATGACAAAAAAAAATCCCAGAGGTGCATGGGTCTTCATGGGACCTGTCCTGTTAAGATATTTCTCTTCCTCAGTCAAAACCTGTTTTTATCTCACAAGCCCCATTGAATCAAACCAGACCAGCTAGGTGAAGACTGGTCCGATTTCATATCCTGGACTGAAAGTGATACACCTATCAATCTGCATTTTTGAACCCCTGTAATTTAGGACTGAAATCCTGATCTCCTTTAAAACATTTGGGAGCTTTGTAGTTCACTTTAGAGCCATGAATTTTTCTTGTGGACACTTCCACCATGATTGACATAGATTGATCTGAGCTCATCCACTTTGCTCCACATTGGCTGGACACAAGCTGTGACCTAGAAGATGCTGAGGTGCATTGGCAGAGCACTGTGCTGAAGCTGACAAGCCTTGCTTTAAGGCAATAAGGCAATTCAGATGGGACAGCAAGACTGTTGCAAAAAGCTATTTGATAACATCTTTCAATTGCCTTTGAAAGCTTTTCATTTTAGGACCGATACCTGTGTTAAATACCCGTATCTCCATTATTTTATTTCTTCCAATGGTTATCACTTGCCCTTTTTTACAAGGGACTGAACTACTTTTCAGACAGCAAAAATGTCTCCTTCATATTTTAAATGTGGAGGGTAAGCTTATATATTTGTATGACATCTGAAATATATACAGCATTTGACTCAAACTGTCATTTATATGATAAGTAAGTAGCAGGCCTTTAAAATAATAGCCCCACTCTATTTGCTACGAAAGCACCTTATATAGGAGTTATTAGTATACAAGATACTAAGTGTGAAACTTCAGCTATCAGAAATGGAGTTATTTCTAAGAACCTGGAAAGATAAGTCAGTACTATTACATATTTAATTTGAATAAAGGCCTATTTTAAGTATTTTTTTGATGGCCTGACAATGTTTTCTTGTAATGTGACATCAAAATATAACAAGACAAGAAATGCCACCCTCATTGTATATGTCCCTAGTTGAGAAAGAAGTATTTTTAGGGTGAATGAGCACTCTTAAAACCTGTATTGAAATGGACAAGGAAGAATAAACAAAATTGAAACCTAACAAAAAGGAAAAGAAAGCAATACATCTAAACTTGTCTTAAATATTTGACAATGTAAGAACAACAAAATGTCATTGAAAATTGTTGTAGGCATAGAACAGTGCCTTAAAAGGCTGAGTCATTTTAGATAAATTTGTATTTGTTCTGGTTATGTTTTTTTTAAAAAAAGAAAATGCAGTAGGATCAAGTGTCCAAACTGATTAAACAGCTTCAAGATCCTAAGATATGTTAAATAACTACTTGTCTTTAGCACCATCTGGCAGGTGATGCAACATCTGGCTTCATCCCTGCAGAAAAGATAATTAGGCCCACAACAGACCCCCAAATCAAAAGGAAACAACCAACAAAAATTAAAACAGAAAATTGTGTATGTATAATAATTATGAAGAGAGACAAACAAAACAGAGTGGTAATCTGAGAAAAAAATTTAACAAGGAGTACAGATGAACGGGGTGCTGAGGGTGAAGGTCGCACCACTGAGCAAGGCAAAACCAAAATGCATTTGTGCGATGCTTTCTTTTGTTCGTGTGTGAGTCATTTGTGGGTCTTAGCCTGGAAAGGAGACTGTTTCATGAAATAAGGGGAATCTTGCAGTCTGGGGCTTGATTCTCTGCCTGTTTACTTCCAGGTGTGATCCTCAGACATACTTTTGGTCACAAATCTGTTGGTTGGGTCTTAGTGGGCTCACGAAGTTGTGCTAAACAAAAGAGGCCAAAGACTGAAAGAGGCACGGCACCCTTGACTGTCCATCTTGACACTACGCTACTCTTATCTTGCTTGGGGGCTCTGTTTTGGATTGCTTTAGTAGGTGTCTTTAAGACATGGGCTTACTCCAGGGACTGTTCCCAAAAAGGCAGCATGGACAAGACTGCAGTAAGTTTGGCTCCTTTTACCCTACAGCGTCCTCTAACACTAACAAAGGTTTGTACCTTTGTACCTTAGCTGCCATCAAACCAAGGCATGCCACACAGTCTTCTGACTTCATGCTGTCCCAGTACTGCTGTGGTGGCGTCCAACACAGCCCTCACAATGTTACAGATGCTTTGAACTGAAATGACATATATTAAACAATAATATCTGAGAGCCACAGGGAAGCCACATGGGCCCAGAAGAGTAAGGTCAGCAACAAAGGCGACGTAGTGTAGATGCATCCTGCCCACTCTAAAGAGAGTTAGAGTTACCCCTAAGCTACATAGATGAGAATCAAACTTTGATGTTTGGCTTTGGGGCAAGGACATCCCTCTGGCTCTCTTCTGTCTTGTCAAATAGATGTATCCAGTATGGCCTGAGCACTTTGGCCTTTTTTTGAGAATACAACATTTCTGTGCTTAAAAAACATCTGTTAATTGAGTCAGCTAAAACCTGCTTCTTGTGATACTGAAGTGGTTAATTACTGCACAGAACCACCTGACATTATATATTTATTGATAAAAATTTTGTTGTAAATAAACCACAATAGGTACAAAATTACAATGGCTAGGCTACTTGGAGGCATCCCCTTGAATGGTAACCAAATTTTACCCAGGTAATCTGCACTGGGAATGGACATTGCTATTGTTTCAGAGAGTTACAAACAAGTTTCTCTGTAATGAAGTTAATCAGTAAACTATATAACCTCTGGCCTGTGTCACTCCTTTGCCAGTCTTAAGGAAAGTTCTCACAGTAAAGAAGTCAACAGGATACAGACAAAGCAGAACTAAGAAGTTTTATTTATACATAGTGTTTAGGGGAAAAGCAGAAAAAGAGGAGGAAAGGGGGACTGAGTACCTTAAGGAGAGTATTTTTCTTCAAGAAATGGTCAGACTGAAGACAGCCTAAGGTAGGATATTGTTGTGTTCTCGCTTGGACATGTTTGTCATTGGATCTTGTATTCCTTGAAACTGTAGGATGATAGAAGGTTATTTAAACCAAATTATCTTTAAAGATCTATAAATAATTTGTTTAGAGTTAAATCAGGATTTCATTAATGTTATGATTTCCAAATTACTTAATCCTGAATCTTGTTCATATAACTTTAAGTGCCTTCATGAATATCCTATGGAGAGCTGGAGGTTGATATTTTAAGCTTGCTTAGAATTCTTTCCCCTTTAATTAGCTTTATATTAATGGAACAATAAATTTTACATTGAAATGTGATCTCATTGTAATTTCTATAATATTCTGAAAAAAACCATGTTATTCTTCAATCTGCATGTAACCTCAGTATAATTCTGTGAATTGAAAACATTTTCTTTAGTTCCTACAAAGAAAATTCCCTTTCACTTCTACAAGCTGTTAAACCTACATCAAATATTTTTTCAAGTCTTATATAAAATATTCTGTGTAAAATTTAAAGAAACAAAAGCAAAACTTTCCACTGAGTTTCAGTTGCAAATGATATTGTGGAAAAATATTTGTAAAATGATGACCATATCCATGTGAAGGTTTCACTTTGATGTTGGTAAGCTTTCCAGTTTCTGTAAAATGTTTTCCATTGAAAAACATTTATTTTCAAAACATAATCTAAAAGATCTACACCTATAAATAACATCACGTTTGTGTGCACTTAAGTAGTCTTTAAAGATGTAAAAGGTATGCTTCCAAAAGGAAAAACAAATAAAGGTGTCAAAATAGGTAAGGCCACATAAATATAAAATATTGCTGTATTCCAGTGAGCTCGTTTCTGATTTCACTTTCACTGCTTTCTACTACTGCACCTCCAGCAATTTCAGTGGGCTAGCTCATGCCTTACAGTAGCGAGAGACCAGCCTATCTCAGACTTCTACAAATATCTGGATGAAAGCATATGTACATTTCCAGTCGGCAAGATAAGATTAATTTTCTTTTGTGATAAGAAATGATTTGTTCTAGATTCGCATGTACTTTGTAAAGCGTAATTCCAAAAAATCAGTGTGGTTTTCAAATATCATGCAGAACAGAGCAGTGCACCATACGCATCTGAAAGCAGAACCCCTTCAGCTTTTGTTGGAAACCTTGTGCACGCAGAGGACTGGGGAACAGAGCTCAGACCACACTTTTTGGATTAGGCCATAGAAATACTTTGTCCTAGTAATTTCAAGGCATCTAGTTTGTATTTCAACCTCATCATTTGTTTCAATTTTTTAAGATAATATTTCAGGACACTTCAACTAAAAAAACCAAAACAGTTTCATTTTGAAATCATCTTTATGGAACACCTCCTCTGTTTTAAACAATTATTTGTAGGAATGATTTCAGATCACTAATACTTTGGAGCAGACCATTTCTTGCAACTTTTAATTCTAGACTCATTGACAATTTTGTGGGAAAAAAAAAAAAAAATGACAAATGTTTTTGATCTGCTCTGGGTGGAGAACGGTGTTTCACTGAGTCAGCCCAAGTTGGCTGCTTTCTAAGGATGAAATATAGTTACCCACCAAGTCCTTCACACAGGTCTATTTAAAGAAAAAGAAAAACCAACAAAACAAAACCCTTTAAGCTACAGTGCAAAAACCTACATAGTTACAACCTAATTATCTTTAAAAATCAGTCTGGTCTCCATAACTGTAGTATCCGAGCACTCCCCAGAGTTTTAGCTGTAAATCTGTTTTACATAAACCAGGACCATGTTCTCTCAGTCTCTCTCGACCCTGCCTGTTCTTCCTTTTCCCTTCCATTGCTGTGAGCATGGACCCGATTCAGCTGAACTGTATAATGTGTGCCTGACACAGAAGGAAAAAGAAGGAGATACAGGCTGGTTGTTTCGCCCTCCCTCCATATTTAACTTTATACATTAAGACTCAGATTTTTTTGTTTCCTCCAGAAGCAGCATAAAATAAATGATTGTGAAGATTTTTCTAAACATATCTGTAACCCAAAGGGATCTACAGTGGTTTAAATAAACACCCGATATTGTCTCAGCATGTGCTGCAGTTCTTTAGCAGTTATGAGTTTTTTAACAAGCCCTGAGACTATTTTTTTTGCTGTGGAAGGAGTGTTGCCTTCTCTTCTTGCTCTTTCAGAGGCCCTGAAAGGGCGAGACTGAATCAGAGAGACTGAATGACATGTATAAGGATTGTGCATCTCACAATTAACGCCAGGTTTTGTACCTGAAGTACCTTGACCAGACTTAACGAGTAGCAGTCTCAACAAACAGCAAATACAATTAAAGAAAGACCACCCACTCATTAAACCTATACCAAACAAAAAAGGTCAGCATCAAATCATTGATGTCCTCACCCTTTATGTGTTTTGTCACTGCTGCAGCTGGCAGGCATCAGTGACAGTTTGCATTTGATGCATGAAGCTGTAACTTCACCTCCAGGCTCTTCCACAGAGTCCTCAGATGCCTGTATTTGTCTCAGGTCTCTGTCTGTCTATGCTGTTTACTTAAAGGGCAAAAACTTGGGTTTGGAGATCGTCTTGTGCTATTCTGCTTCTGCTAGTCTAGTACTTGGGGCCCTGGCCTCTTCTGGAGCAAATAAATGCAACCATAATTAAACTAATTGTTAATAATAAATGGCACCATTATTCTCATTTGGTCTGTGTCACATTTTTCCAGACATATATCTTCCTGCTCATTCTTGAACTGGGACCTCAACATTTGCTATTGGCAAAGATGTGCTGCGGATAATACAGCAGTCGCATAAATCCCCCAAACACTTGTATGGCTTCTGCAACATGGTAAAGCAGAAAGGGCAGAAGGTTGCAGAGCAAGAGTGTGAGACCTTGAAAGTGAAAAAGTAAGTGAAATGAAAAGGTTAGCTTCTGGCACTAACTGAAGTTAGACAAAGGAGAGGGAAGAATCGCCTCTACAGATTTTTATTCTTTGTTGTCTTTACAGATGTTCCCTCTTCTTAACTGTTAGCATTTCTTCATTGATTCTGATTCCTCAGGAGTGAATGAGACTTGCCAAGGAACTGAGTTTATGTCAGCAAAAATGTTTTTGGAGTGTTTCTGAAGTAATGGTCACCAGTGAGCATTAACCTTTGATTTCCTTGTAAATACTGCTGTTGACTCCAATAAAAGTGGGACTCAGCATCTTCCTGGAAATATGCGCTATTTTTCTCAGATTTTCTTCTTGGAACTAATGAAGGAATTGTGTCAGTGTGTTGTGGTTTAGCCCCAGCCAACAACCAAGCACCACGCAGCTGCTCGCTCACTCCCCCTACCCCGGTGGGATGAGGGAGAGAATCGGAGGAGTAAGAGTGAGAAACACTCCTGGGTGGAGATAAGAACAGTTTAATAATTGAAATAAAGTAAAATAGTAATAATGATAATAACAGTATAATAATGATAATAATAATAACAATATACAAAGCAAGTGATGCACAATGCAATTGCTCACCACCCACCGACCGATACCCAGACAGTTCCCGAGCACCGATCGCTGCTCCCCGGCCAACCCCCCCCAGTTTCTATACTGAGCATGATGTCATATGGTATGGAATAGCCCTTTGGGCAGTTTGGATCAACTCTTCTGGCTGTGACCCCTCCCAGTTTCCTGTGCACCTGGCAGAGCATGGGAAGCTGAAAAGTCCTTGACTAGCATAAGCAGTACTTAGCAACAACTAAAACATCAGCATGTTATCAACATTCTTCTCCTACTAAATCCAAAACACAGCACTATGCCTGCTACTAGGAAGAAAATTAACTCTATCCCAGCCAAAACCAGGACACCGTGTTTTCACGAAACAGCAAGATGTGCCTTTCTCCAACAGAAAATATGAAGTCGTTTGCAAATAACTTTTAAATTACTTTTTTCAGCTGATTGACATGGGCTTATTTTAATTACACCATCCAGGGACTGCTAGATGTTATACTTGTAGTACAGAAAAAAATGACACTTAAGTTGTTTACATTTTTAAACCTGCTATTTCATGGGCAAAGTTAAGGTAGCCTCTGGATACTGCGTCAATCCCAACAGGAAAGGTTGTCATTCCTAGTACCACTGCCAGATTTGTTGTCAGCTCAGAGGTGCTTCATATGAGAACCGCACAACTGCACTGAGTGTCACAGGCTTGTAGGGGCCGGGGACCGGGCTGCAGAGGCTGGCTTGGTGGCCACTGGAGGCTGGATGGCAAGAAGGTTGCATTTCACCACTTATATTAGGAATATCTTCCCTGCTTCTTTATGGCAACCTCACTTTCCCCTTTCAGGCTTTTCTAAAACGTGTATTTCATTTTCTTAGTCGTCATCGTCTTAAGCCTCACTCTTGTGTTTCCCCAGTGCAGTTTTCTCATATCATGACATATTCATTCAGCATGAAACAGTAATTAACACAATGTTTGAGTCTTGATCTAACTTTCACCAGTGCCGTAAGATTCTTGTCTTTTGTTTGGATTTCTTTTATTCTGCTGTGAGACCTAATTCAAGTTGCAGGCTTCTCTGTGGTGTGGATTGCTCTTTCTTGTTAACTGAACATTTATACAATTAGCTGCATGGTACCTTTCAAGATTTTTTCTTTTTTAATGTAAGTGCCAGTGCCAGACATTTCCATCAATAATAAAGGAGTGGCTGAGAATGGTTAAGTTAAAGTATCTCGCAATGTATTTGCATAGGACCAGGACCACAGCAAATCTGAGCTCTGTCAATGCAATCTTTATGACTATTCCTTGTTTTTGAGATGGATGTCTGGAAGTGGAAACTTCTCTGATACCTGCAGTTCCATAGTAGTAATAGAAATTGCTTTTGCATTATTATTTTCCAGGTGTCCTTTCAGAGCCAATGAGTTCTCCAGTGCAAGAGGTAGATGTGTCACCTTACACACAGTACAACAGTGTGCCGTTTCCCCAAGTTCAGCCTCAGATTTCATCGCCACCTTATTACTCCAACCTAGGCTTCTACCCTCCGCAGCATGAGGAATGGTATTCCCCCGGGATGTACGAGCTCAGGAGAATACCCTCAGAGACCTTTTTCACAAGGGAGACGGAGATAATGGATATCCCTGCAGCCAAAAAGCCTAGACTGGCTCACTCCACGGGAAGAGGGAAGGGAGAAGAGCTCTGTGTGGTCTGTGGTGACAAAGCCTCTGGGTACCATTACAACGCTCTTACTTGTGAAGGATGTAAAGGTAGGATGAAATCAATTACAGAATACAATTGAGCTAATAAGCACAGCAGTTTCTGAATTTCTATTTTTTCTTTCTTCTTAATTTTATCTGAGTCATTAATCACTTTCGAGATTTAAGTTTGGATCTGGTGTACACTACTCTGTATTTTCCCCAAGACAGTTTGGCAGTGTCTTCCACCATTGTCCCGTGAATATAGAGCACAGTTGGCCAACCTACGGCTCTTAAGCCATCCTTAGCTCTTGGTAAACTGAAAAACAGCTTCCATGTGGGGGCCTGGCAGCCTGGCTCTGCTGTCTTGGCAGCTGTTGATGCTGATCTCTGCCTGTGGAAGCAACCAAACCCATGGAGGCCCCTGGGAGTTTAGTGCTAGGCTGCCCTAGAAATCAGCTGCAAACCCAGCCCAAATGCCTCCTGTAGTGCACATTGAAAGGAAGTGAAAGGCATCACCTCCCACCTGCAGAGTGTTTCCAGAGAATTTCTTTCCTTCAGCTCCCAAAGAATATGGTGAGTGTCTTCAGGTTTGTGAAATGAAAGGATTTCTAATTCTAGACTTGCTTTTAGGGATAGCCCCTATTCCTAGGGAGGGAGCTTCTTTGGGAAACAGGTAGTATCTGTAGGATAAACATCTTGCTTCTTAGGAGAACAGTATTTGCAAATTGGTGTCAGGATAAATGCCATATAGAAAATCATTGCCATTATTAGAAACATGATTGCCAGATATTTTAGCAGAGAGGGACAAAAAGGTTTTGCTGATGTAATAACTATTATACCTAAAGATGGTTACTCTGTCACAGGGCTGAGGTACATTATAGAAAGAAAAATAATGCCCCAGTTTTTCTTTCTATTCTCTGAATAAATATTTTATTATAATTTCTGTTCTACGGATAAAGGCTAAAGCATGGACATTACTGAAGCACTAAAACATCTTAATGTGGACCCCACTATTGCTGAGAGTGGATGTTGAACTAATTTGGGGGTTTTGCTTTATCTATTACAAATTCATTTCTGAGGGCACAACAGGCCACACACTGGTCAACTGCTCTGAACATGAATACAATCAAGGGTCATACAGTTTATCTCAATAATTCGAATAAATAAGAGATTCATTTCTTGCTGCTGTCCATGTGAATAGTCTGAAAGTCAAAAAGTATCAATTAACTCATATGAATGCTGTCATTATAAAACAGATTAAACGCAATTTTAATGCGAAGATTCCAAGTAATGATATAGTTACTCTGTTCGTAAGCTATTCCCACTGTTTATTAGCTTCATTATTAAATGTCTTAGTAATTTTTCAAAGACTTACAATTGCAAACTATGGAATTTGTAACAAATGTTTCTAGGAGAGAGGGTAAAACCACCAGGTAAATACTCAGGCTAAAACCCACTGTGAAAGGAAATATGCATTCATCTCTACTGATTCAGTTTGAATCAGTCTGTATGTAACCATAATTTTACTGCTTTATTGGGATAATTTCTTTCATGTGTTCACTCTATTTCATGACTGCAAAATCAATTACAAAGAATAGTACCCTTGATGAAACATAGTAAAAGTTGATTTAAAGATAAGGTCTTCTGTTTCTACAATAAACTTTAGAGGTGATTAAAGTACCAGCTGATTCAGTAAAAAGATGTGCTGAGGATGGTAATTCTGTTTGACAAGGTGAAGATGATACTGTGTTTTCTAGACCTCTGATCATTCTTGTCTATCTGTGGAATTTTTCACATGGGTATATATTACCCTCAAAGCGCGGTGACCAAAACTGGGCTAGGTACTTCAGTTGTGCTCTTACCAGTGCAGTAGAACTACCTCACATGCTTCACATCCAAGTATGAGATTAGCCCTTCTTTTTGGCAACAAGACTGTTAATTCATGCTCATTGTGTGTCCGAAATAATATGCAGATCCCTTTCTGCAGGACTAGTGCTCACCTTGCAGCACCCCTGCTCCATTGAAGCTGTGGACATTCTTATTCAAAGGGGGAGGCTTTGCACATATTTTTATGGGATTGAATCCTCTGTGATGAATATGTTAATTTTTTTTTTTTTTTCATTTCTTTCTTGGGTAATGCATTCAGCAACACCCTCCATTCTTTTTGTTTTTCTTTCTTGGGCAGAAGGAACAAATATTAAGATCTTATTTATCATCCCTCATGACAATATTAATCTAAAGATATGGGCAGGAGTATACACTTCTATATATTTTTTTAAATGTATTACCAGCCATTAACAAATAAGTATCAACTATTTCATTAATATTTTATATATTATGCATAAGGAAATTAAACAGAACATCTGCTCTCATACAACATTTGCCTGTGGTACTATAAAAAAAAAAAAGAAAAGGCTTCCTTGAGGTTTCTCTCACCTATAATATATCACTTTAGAAAATGCTGCCTTCATTAACAATAACAGCATCACAGTTATGGTCCATAATGGATGAGGCAGTTCACAGGCATTGCTACAGTGCAGTGACCAATACACAATGCTTTAAAGTCTGCTGCTGTAGAGGTC
Organism: Pelecanus crispus; assembly: GCF_030463565.1. Taxonomy (NCBI): domain Eukaryota; kingdom Metazoa; phylum Chordata; class Aves; order Pelecaniformes; family Pelecanidae; genus Pelecanus; species Pelecanus crispus. The sequence goes on from NC_134643.1 coordinate 54,666,807, forward strand.
ATTTCTGAGACAACATTTGCAGAAATACATCAAAGACTTTTGGTATAGCCTTAGTCTGTATAGTGATACTGGGTTTTAAGGGCCATTTTCAGGTGCTGAAGAACAAGCGGGTCATAGAGTTGTGCTTGTTCAATAAAGCCACAGAATAAGTTCTGCTGAGAGAAAAGCCAGTTGTGAATTCGCTCTGCACAGGCTGGCGGTCTGAGTTTTTGCAGTCTTCAAACCACTCCTGATAACGCTTGATGTCAAGTCAAGCCAGACTGAGAATACTTCCTACAAAGAAGGGTCCCGCTTTAATCTTCTCCTCTCACTAACACCCACCACGTGGGCATGGGGGGAAGGAATGCTGTAGCATGTCTTGACAGAGTGGAGCAGGTGCTTTGCTAGCAATAGTGAACTTCAAAAACTTTTAAATTGAAAAACCAAAAGCTGTTGGCCATCATGATGGCAAACGGAGATATTTACAAAGCTTTCATCTATGCTTTTAACAGCTGTCCTCCTTCAATGTTCATCATTTCTGTAAGGAAAAATAAGCATCAGTAGCATTGGATCAGCTCTAGCCATAATTAATCATATTCATGACTAGCTAAGAGAACAAAGCAAATTCAACATTTCCAGCCAACATAAGCTTTTTGTAATTTGGCAAGATCAGATAAAAGTTAGACTGTGCCAGAAAAACCTTCAGCTCTTGGGGCTGCCCTGTCATTAGTTTAACAGATGCCATTTCTGATTTACCTCTGAATTTTCATAAAACTCCTCCTGTTATAGAAGGTCACACATTAAATATTTCAGGCAGTTTAAGTTAATTTTGAATTATTAGTGCAAAATATATATATAGAAATTCCATTCATACCAAAAAAGCTAATTTCAAAATGAATTATGAAGAAGTCTGTTCAAGAAGACAATGACTCAAGACTCGCTTCATGATAAAACTGAAGCGAGAGTAGGGTTAAAACTACTTTTTGCCAAAACATATTTCACTTTTCATTTCACATCATTCACTTTTTGAAAACCTTTGTTTTCAAGAGAAAATATTTGACTGTTTGAATCCTATTGTCTCCTATCTTTTTGCATCCCTAGTTTCCACATTCTTACATACTTCTAAACAATTCATTTACTAAAGCTCTTTTTCTTTGCTCTTCCATGAAAAAGCAAACACATACCTTGTGGACAGAGTGAGTCATAAATATTTGTGCAGCACTTTTCAACATTTACTACTAATTAATGTGTCATGAATTACAGGATTTAAATTTAACAAATAAAATTTATAAATGATGTAAAGCAGATGCAGTTGCCTTTAACTGACACTGAGAACCTACAGCTTAAATCCAGGCCTTTTTCTCCCTCCCCTGGCCAGTAAATGGTAATGTATTAAACACCACGTGAATGATGAATAAAAATAATGCCTGGGGCTGCTGGAGGTTCTAAGCAATCTGCATTTCAAAAGAGACTGATGCCAGTCAAGTGTATTTACCTGAAAAGAAGCCAGTAAAACAGACAGCATGGAAGAGATTTCAACCAGGAAATACAGCAGATTGAGAGAAATGCCAGACTTTTTGTGATGAGGTAGTGGAATTGTTTTACTAGTAGCTTCACACTGGTGCTTGGAAGAGATTATGCAATCATAAAAACATGGGCCAAAGTTGGGAAATTGTCATTTGACAATGGCAAAACCATCACATCATCTGTTTTCTCGCGTAGATTCAGCGGGATGGTATCTTAGCTCAGTGCATTCTGAAAACACACAGACAAATCCTGCAATGGGCAATGATTCTGATTCACATCTGAATCTTCCCTAAGATTTGAGTATGGGAGAGTGGTTTTTATCTGGTGCCTCTCTCAGTGCATCAAAGTGACAGGTTGGAAAAGGCTGGTGTTTTTTTGTACCAGCCAGTGGCAATAAGGAAGCAAGAAGTTTGTGAATAGCTCTGGTTAATGTAAATTTAGGCAGAGCTCTAGTTTGAATTACACTATAAATCAGTGATGTGCCAGCAGAAGTTCCCAGGAGCCTATTTCAGATATCTGCTCTCAGATGGGAAGAACTAAGCTTCCCTCCTATGCCAAGAGAGTTAATTCATTCTGTAGTTGATGCTAAATAGTCTCTGCCATGTGAAGGACAATGTAAAGAGATTGTGACGGCACAGTGAGTCGCACTAAAAATTCAGGAAAAAGTCATGATTGGCAGGAAAGACTCTGTTGTTTTGTGATAACTTTTTTACTCAATTACATTCCATATCTTCAGCAGTCCACATTTTGCCCAAGGTGCCACTCTCAGAGGTGTGATAGGCAGTGGCCAAATAGGAACTTTGGGCAGACTGAGTAAAGGTCCTCTCGATTTCTTGGATCAGTTGCCATTTACAGTTACCACCATGAAGTTTTGGAGCAAATCCAGCGATGATACCAATAGAACTGCCTGCGCAGGTGAAATTAGGTAACTGCTTAACTCAACAGGTGGCCAATATTTAGTGGATGAGGCTGGAGTATCCTACAAACAGGGGAGGAGGCACATGTATGATAGGCAGATATGATGCAGGTTCCTTATTGAACTTGGGAGCAGGCAAGCAGACCAGTACATGGAGCTGAAGAAACTGTGATGAGTTACTCAACTCTCTTTCTGCAAATCCTGTACCTCAAGAGATTTAGCAGACTCATATTTTTTTCACTGGTTATTTGTATGGTATCAGCCTACAGTTCTAGTGCTGGTGCTCAACCTGCTCCTGGCAGGTTTCAGATATGGGTCTGAAGTTTCCCAACATTCACAGTTCCAGGACCTTACTTTGAGCTAATGTCTAATGTCTAGGCATGTGATTCATCATATTGATTTATTAAATTATATTACTTTGATACTATTCTCAGCACAAATATCAAGAATATAGTCACCTAGCCACTGAAAGAAACTTGCAGTGCAGCACTACGTGTCATTCAGAAAACCTGGTGGAGATGGAGGTGCTCTTCAAATTGCCTGCTTTGCTTCTTTGAGTGTTTTCTTTCATCTATTTCACTGCTGTGTTGTGCAGGGTTCTTCAGAAGAAGCATCACAAAAAACGCAGTATACAAGTGTAAAAATGGAGGCAACTGCGAGATGGACATGTACATGAGGAGAAAATGCCAGGAGTGCCGCCTAAGGAAATGCAAGCAAATGGGCATGTTGGCTGAATGTATGTATACAGGTATTTGCATCATACAGTCAGAGTGTGCAGAAAACACATCAAATACTGTATGTGTATGTGTTTAATTGGGCTGGTTTTAATATTAAAGTTATAAAATGTCATCTGTCAGGTGGAAGGTGCATTAAAGATGATGGTGCCTGTGCATCAAATCCTGTTGAAAAAGGCAAATACACTTACAAGCAACAGGATTTAGTTGGTGGTCAGGGACACAAGCGTATAAGAGCTTTTTTTTTTTTGGAAAAGCAGTTGGGGGAAGCAAATCTATAGGAAACTCCTCAGGAGTGAGGAGTTTGCAGTGTTGTGAAAGCCAGAGCAGGAAAGTCCTGGTGCTTCCCTTTGCCACTTTTTCTGGGGCTCTCCCTGTCAAGTTCTTGTAAGTCCAAATTTTGGCACTCAAACAATGCCATTTTCAAGAAAAGAGGAGGACTGCTGCAAGCACTAAGTTTCTGTAGACTTGTCAAGTGTATGTTCCCAGACCTCAGCCAGCAATCGGGCAAAGCCTGTTAAGTGCTAGCCCTTTTTTATAGTCTCATTAGCTTTTCTCGTGGTGTTACAGATTTTCCTGCCTCGCATATAGGCACACAGGTAGAACTGTTTCCAGAAATGAAGCTGATGGACTTCAATAATTTTTCATATTAAAGTGAATATGCTGTTCAGATTGACAGTTTACAAACTTCATTGAGCTTTACATTGGATAACTTGGAACAACAGGGATATTGGAGTGCAACTTTAAACATGTTTAAAACTCTATTTTGAATAAAATGTTGGCCAATCCATTATTTTTGCAAGCTTGCTCCTGAAAACAGTCTGTAAACATCTGCTCTTCTGCCTTCCATGAACAGGGCTACAATTTATTTTTCTTGATGGCTCCAGTCATTTTAGCATACACGTATGTGTGAAACCAATTTAGGTTCATACAGGAAATTAATCTACTTGGAATTTTTAATATACTTCTATCCCTCAATCTGATCAGAAGATGCTATATTAACCGTTGGTTTTGTGAGAAACAATAAGCTCCATCAATATTTGGAATGCATTGCCAGCATAATGTAATTAATCTTTCATTCTGCAAATTGAACAGGCTACAAAGATCCTGAGATATGACATATTCTCGTGCAATACGTAAATATATGAGCAGACACCACCACTTGATGACAGCACTCAATGTGTCCCAAAGTGTCAGGGGAAAATAACTCCACTGTGGTGTTGATCCCAGATCCATTGTTCCAAAATTTTAAGAGTTCAAAATAGCCTGAGTGACTCAGTACAACAAAATAACAACCCATCACCGAAAAAAATAGGTCAGCGTAAACAATACTGACTGGGCCCACATGAAACTTTTAAACCGGCCTATCGTTTTCACAAACTGGCATATATGAAATAAAAGCCAGCGAGTGCCACTGCCATCTGACTCTCTGCAATGGAAACACTAGGTATCTTGTGTTGCTCATGACTTAAGCATAACCGTGCTCTACTGCACTGCAATGAGGATGTTTGGCAAGGTACTATTTAATGGCTTTTAAGTACGAGTGTGCTGTATAATGGCTTTTAGTTCAAGGCAATCCAGGACAGTAAAACATGAAGCTTCTAGTAGTATAAAGCATTTATTTTGAAAAAAAAAAAAATTACTAGGAAATAAAAGGTTACCTTGAACTTTGTTTCACTCATTCATTTTGTAGGATTGTAATTGCAAGCTCTGTGGATTCTTTTTTCCCTCCGAACAGGGAGGTAAAGTCTTCTAAACGTCTATGGCATGGCTACTCAGCAATCCTAATGCTGCTCTTTTTACACAAACCACAGACAGATCAAAATTGCTAACCATCAGTTTCAGTCATTTGCTGTGGTTTTGATATGAACTGCAAGTTTCTTGGGTGAAATATCTACCTAGGAAAGACCCAGGTTCTGCCACTCTTCCTGGAAGGTAATACCCATTTAACACCCACTGAAACCTAGCTGTCTCTGAGGCAAAAAGTAAAGTCCTGTCTCTCACTTGAGTCTTCCAGCTAACCTAAATGGAGCCAGAATAAGATGTCAAGGTACTACTCTGTAACAGGAAGCATGAGAAAAATCTGTCTTAGTGCTTAAGGCGACTGTAAATCAAATTTTCCCTAGGAAGGCAGTAGACCAGATCCTAAGCTGGTGGAAAACAGTACAAGCCCATTAGCACCACCAAAGGACACACTGAATAATTTAGAAAAAGAAATCTATGATGCTGTGCAGCAGCAGAAATTACATGGCTCGATACCAATTATTATCTCCATCATTTCTATTCCCCCCTTTCAAGGTATTATTTGCAGGTCTTATTTTAATCATGTAAATTTCCTCTTCTCTCAGTGGTTCAGGTAGGTTATTTTATATAGTGCTTAAACAGGAAATTAAAAACATTCACAACGAAATTCACTGTTTTCATGGTATCTTCCTCCACTATCATATACTCACTGAATGAGCCTCTTTTCCTGCTCTGCATTTTCAAAGGTGAAGAATGGGAAGGATACTTGAAAGAAGCTCAAAAAAAAAAAAAAAGAAAGAAAGAAAGAAAAAAAAGTCCTGTGCTGATAGGTTTATTTTTAGATGAATACTTAGCTGTTTACTTTTTCATTTGTGCTTTCTGGCTGTCTTCCACAGATTGTGTAGGGTACCTATTGTCCCTTTCTTTTGTTAGCACAAGCAAATTGCTAGTTTTTATGACATCCACACAAGGATGCTCCCTGGTTCAAGGTACTGAAAGGTAGTCTAGAACAAAAAAAACCCACAAATGCAAAAATCCTTTTATTAGGGCAAGTGAAACTCTATAGTAAAACCAGGGCTTTATTCAGTTCTCTAATACAATGAAACACAAATTAGCAAGACCAACCAGGTAACATTTTAAATAAATATATTTTTCAGGTACATTTGCCAGCCTGAGTTACTTCTGAGCCTACATTTTCAGCTGTTGGTCTGTCTGTATAGTGACACTGTAATGGCTAAAGCCCTGGACTCCTCTCTTCTGAGAGGGCTTTCTGTGCGAAGATTCTGCACTACAGCCATAATATTGCTTACAGATTATTGAAAACATTCACTGCTCTTTGTGCAAGAACAGCTGCACCTCGATTACTCTTCTGGATTGGATGAGGAGCACACTTTTGATGACAGTCTTCCAACTGACCCCATTTACTGCACTTTTGTTTGGGTGTTGGAGCACAGGAAGGGGTTTTCCTTTGGATGAAACTAAACAAAAGACACTCTCCAGCACACTCCCATTGCCAACGGGGTTTCTGTCTGTAAGACCAGATTAGAGCTGGTCCAAAGCAAGACCCCTGACATGCACACTGTGTGGATGTTGGGTCACCAGAACTGTTTTGCTCTGCAGATGGGCTCCTGCTGGGCTAGACTACTCATTAGTGTGTACTTAGTATGTCTCATTAGACTCACATCCAAAGATAATGGCATGTTCAGGAAATAATCCACACAGGTAAGTGGGTTTGTTAGCATAAAGGGCATTCATGGGCATGTTTATGTACTTATTCAGTGACTGAGGCACATATAAATCCAATTGTTATGTGTTGTATTATGTATTCTAGGTCTGTTAACAGAAATACAATGCAAGTCAAAAAGGCTACGGAAAAATGTGAAACAGCCCCCAGATGAGACCGTCAACGAAGATAATGAAGGCCATGACATGAAACAAGTGACATCTACAACTAAAATATATAGGGTAAGAAAATTCTTGTAATAGTTTGTACAGTAGTGGTGATGTTTGAGCTAAATGTGGCTTGTACAGTGAATATAGAGTACTTGCAAATTCTCTGGAGCTGTCTGTATTAATTAAAACTCTGTCTCCCACCAAGTCAAGAAAATACCTTGAGTATAGTAGTAGTTCTGATATTTTTAGTCAAAACTCAGTAAAGCATCCATAAAATCCGTAAAGTATTTTTTCTGTGATACATCAGGCATACATCACATACGGTGAGGTGTGATATTAAAGTTTGAGCATACCTAGTTATTTGCTAAATATTGCCTTATTTCTAATAATAAACCACACAAAGTCACACAGTTTAGAAGCATTACACACCTCTGTTCTCTACACTTCTATAGAAATCTCAGTGACAAGAAAGCCTCGTCTGCTTGGTCTCCAAGTGTAAAAAATAGATGTATAGCTTTTGCCTAAAGCAAGAGATGCTAGATCATTTCTGTGACTGCATTTCATGATGGGCTTTTTTTTTTTGCCAGTATAGGAGAAAGTAGAATTTACCCCAGAACAGCAGAACCTTATTGATTACATCATGGATTCATACAATAAACAACAAATACCTCAGGAGGTGTCAAAAAAACTAGTAAGTACTTTGATGAATTCATTTTTGAGATGTGGATGACAAAGCTGAGGATTACACAGCAGAAAATATTTGTACTCAGCATAAGTAGGTGTAGTAAGTAGTAGAGCAAACTATGGGTAAGTTTACAGTTAAACAGTTAAAACATACTGCAAGGGGGTCAGAATCTCTCCCATTCAGTCAACAGTTAGACCATATCTTTGTTTATCAACTTAAATGCTAAGAAAAAGATTTCAACTCTGGAAATACACTTTTATGCTCAAATCTAACCTTTGCTGATTGGAGTTTTGTTTTTTGCATTGTCAGTATAGGCAGTGATTTGAGTTTGACTTGCAGCCAAACTTCCTTTATGTAAAATACCAGCCTGGAAGCTTGAAAATATTTCTTTTTTTTTTACTTGAAATTCCCAACATTTTCCAGGTGTGGATTTTTGTTTCATCCCCTCTTCTTTCATTTTCTCTCTACCTTCTAGAAATTCCATTTTCCCTTTAAGACCTCCAAGTTTTCATGGTTGGATGGAAAAAGATTGGGAAACAGGGAGAAGAGGAAAAAGGGGTTTAAGAGAGAGATTTTTTTTTTTTGCAAAACTGTCATGTTAAATCTTAAAAAAAACCCCAAAACCAAAACAACTGTAGAAAATTATTTCCTAAGTCAACAACTTTGAAAACTAAACAGAAGACACTTGCAGGGGGAGGGTTGAATAACCCATGATTAATTTGTGGAACTTATTTCCATGGGAGGTTGAGGAGGTCAAAACCAAAAATATATTAAAAAAAGAAATAGACAAATTCATGGACAGCAAGGCTTTTGGTTAAATATTATGGTACACATAGAACTTCTAGCTCAGAAAGTGCCTAAAACATTGATTGCTAGACGTGGCACTGAAAGTGAGACAGATATTCCAGAGAAAAGGACACTATCTGCTTCTTTTACTTTTTACATCACCTTCCAAAATACCTGTTTTTGACAACCATTGGAGACAAAATACAGGATTAGATGGACCTCTTGCCTGATCCATTCTCATAATTCTTGTATTTTATGCTCTTAAATGTGAAGTGACAATGAATATTAACAGATTTTTGTTTCATTTGATTTTTAACAGTTACACGAGGAATTCAGTGCTGAAGGCAATTTTCTGATTTTAACAGAAATGGCTACCAGTCATGTGCAGGTTCTTGTGGAATTCACTAAAAAACTACCAGGTATATCCAGTGCATTGGGGAAAATTTTGTTATTGCAAAGCTTACATTCCTTTCAGTTGCCACTTGGCGATTGTTGTGTATATTTTGAAGACTATATAAAAATGCCACCTCCTCTGACACATATGCATTCTTCAGACACTGTCTAAAGAAAAGGAGCTTTGTGCTCTGAGGAATAATACATTGAAGAACTCAAACTCTGCTACTCTGAGATGTGGCACTCTTTACCTATTGACAAATAAAATGCTCAGAGAAGGGGTTGTGTCTCTAGAGAGATTTTATTTTCATATATCACTGCAATTCCAAACAGCCTGCCTCTAAATTACCACTAACACTTGCCAGACTCTGCTTCACAGGCTTTGCTGCCTTTCTAGCAAAGCCTCAAGGTCATGGCATCCACTGAATTGCGAGTCCTAAACAAGGACTTTCCCTAGTTGTTGGCACCAATTGTTATGGTCCTTGCAGCGTATGTTATGGACAAGCACTGAAAACCTGAATTTGTCATTAGTATTTTTTTAACTCCCAAATTGATGCTATCTCAAGAGTGAACACTGGGCATGGTACAGGTTCCCTGTAAGACCAGTAATGCTTAGCTGTATGAAAACATTATTTTCCTGGTATTCCTATGATATTGACCCTTTCTCTGTGTGTTATGGGTTTGCTTCAAAGCCTAGCACTGCAGTTGTAACTATATTTTTTTACACTAACTGGATACTGGCTCTCAGGAAATTAATGGAGCACAAATTAAGCAAGGGGGTACAGCAATGTCAGCGGAAAGATGCTAGCACTGCTTCTTAATGGAACAAAAGAAATAATTTAATTTGCTATGTGCCACTCTGGCTGAATGCAATCACTGCTCAAGCACAGGGTTATGTGTGTACATCCACACCTAACAGGGAGTGAAGCTATGAGCTAGAAACTTGATGGTTGTTTCATAAGAGGGAAAAACCCCCTTCCAGAATTCTGCAATCCAAGTGGTCTTATGCTGAGGAAAAGGTAAAAGGGTCTTAAAGTCAGAAGTACAGAAAAAGATCCAGGTCCCGCTGTCCAGTTTATGTTGAGAAAGAAGGGAGGAGCCTTGTAATTGAATAATCTGCTATTTTCAGTGTTGACTTAGAGTACATCTGGCATGATTTATCACCTTTTTGTTTCATTCTCTACATTATCTTTTTCTGTGCTTCCCCACAGAATCAGGGGGTGGGTATAAGGTGGGTACCTGCACTGGCAAGTATGAGGAGACTTTCCCATGATCTTCAGCTCCCCGTTCTTCTTCAGATGAGCAGCTCTGTACTCACACAAGTTACCATATTCCTTCTGATTTCTTCAGTGGGTTTTAGAGTCCTTTCCTTCCAAAAACAGAAACACATATTTAAAACACAGCAAGAAGCCTCTATGCATATCTTAGTCCAAATACAAGGCGGAATACTTAAAATTAGATGCTTCAAATGCTGATTTTTGTCATCAGAGCACTGAAAGAGCTGAAAGCAGCATGGCAGAGGGAGAGTCATATAGAGAGCTCTGGTGGAAACACGGCAGAAGATGTTAGGCAACACCATCAGGCTAGACAAAATCTCCACTATTGGTTGTGCTACGCCATTAAATTTTGGTTATTGTGTTCGTCTTAAAGTACTATGAACACTGAAACACAAGCCTAATTCTCAAACTTCTGAGAATCAAATCTGTGTCACTTTCTGGAATCTGGGTTTCAATTTCCGCAGCACCTGGTAACTCTACTGACATCAACATCAAGGTTATGCAGATGTGTAGCACCTGATGTGCAAGAACTTCAAGACAGAAAGTAGTGGGGACTTTTCTGTTGCTGTCTTACTTATCTTTAACATCTCCCCAGGCTTCCAAACCCTTGATCATGAAGATCAGATTGCTTTGCTGAAGGGCTCAGCAGTAGAAGCCATGTTCCTTCGTTCAGCTGAGATCTTCAGTAGGAAACTTCCTACAGGGCATACTGTCCTTTTAGAAGAAAGAATTCGCAATAGTGGTAAGTATCTTGTTTAACGAGGGAAAAAACAAACCACACGATTGCACTTCTGTGTCAGTATTTTGCCCTTGAGAAGCTAGTAAAATTTTTTATTAGCATTGAAACAGGTTTATCTGAATGTTGTTCTTTATATTAACTAGAACAAGTCTAACTCAGCCTTGAGTCTAAAGGTCATAAGGTAAAGGTTTATTTATAAATACGTTGCAAGTATTATGAATGACACTGTATCAAATAAACCCAGTGAAAGTCTCAAATTATAAGCATTAAAGAACAATGAAGTATCACCATTTCAAATTATTCATATAAAATACCAATATTTATGCTTTCAAATGCAATCACTATGAGAAAGAAATTTAAAAAAGAAGTTAGGATGTTACTGCAGATGACTGTAGGGAAACACTTAGGGTCAGTTTGGTAAAATTGAATCACACTGCACAAGATGCATAGAAGAATTATAAACATGGCATGTTCTCAGTATGTTTTCTGCTTCTTAAGGTTCATCAAAGGTTCTACTGGTTCTAAACATGAATCTTAGTAATTCTGAAAAGTCAAACAGGTTTGGATATTGTTTGTTCCTTAAAGCACGAAAAGTTGTATTTTGTTTTGTTATGTATTCTTTGGGCTCCACTGATGCAACACTGAATGTTTCATCCTTTTCTGGATTGACCAGCAAACTTCATCCACCCACAAAAATTCTGAATCAAAGAGCCTGTCTACAGTCAGAGAGAGTGCTTTGACTCTGGCTTCTGGCCTTCCTTTTTAATGGCCAGAAGGAGAAGAGATAGGATAACATTTAACCTCAATACTAGTAATAGAAATGGTCTTGAACTCAGTTCGAAACTCTTAAGATCAGTAATGTGAAGGTACTACTGATGTAAGCAAAATTAGGTGAATACTTCTATATTTGAGACCCTGAAAAGAACTTAGAAACATGAGAATAACTCACTTGCTGAAGGTATGTATTTGGTTTGGCTTAGCACACTCAATTCTAGGTTTATATTTTGTAGTATTTTATATTTCTTTCATTTTGATTTGTTATAAGAGGCTGTTGTTTGATGGACTGGAAATTGTGACCTTGAGAGTGATATGGATGGCTTCTGGTCCAGGTTCTGCAGGCAGAGAAGTATGCCAAGAAGGCCAGAGATATTTCCTGGAAACTGTAATGAGTTGTCATTGATCCAAATGTCTTCATTAAGAGATTTTTCTACTAGAATATAACCTAATTTTTTGATTAAATTAGGTCTTAGAGAAATGAATCTATATAAATACATGATTACTGAAACCTTCTGCTCCTCTAATCTATACAGTCAGTATTAACCTTCTTGTTCAAGGTGTCAACTGTTAATAAAAAGCAGAAGCAGGAAATACTTTGATCGAGAACATTACATAAGCTATTGTGTCGTACCAATAATTTTTTCTTTACTCATAATTTTAAAATACCCTGTTAATTCTCTGCAACTATTGAGTCCAGATGAGATGCAATATCATTTTTTGCAAGCTAGTACTAGACTTAAAGATAGCATTTCATACCATAACATGACTAGCTGGAATACGACATTGTATCCTGCAGTAATAATATCTACCTGCCATGAAATAGATTAAAAAAATAACATTTTGTGTAGAGGAAAGTTTCAAGACAAGTAATGATTTCAAATGTGCTGTTATTTATTCCAAAGGAAGATTTCCTGCAATTCTTTTTTTCTGGGGGGGGAAAAAAAAGACCAAAGTAAATTAAAAATGAGTTCTGGATCAGAACAAAACCTGTGCTGAATAGTTTGCAAGAAATGAAACGTGGTAAATTTTTTGTTTTGTTTTGTTTTGGTTTGGTTTTTTTTAATATATATATATATATACATACACATAGATATCTTATTGCTCTTGGAAAAGGCTCTCAAAAATATTTCCCTCAAGCCAGGATCAGGTCGGGGACATAAGAGGAAATACTGCTGCTAGAATTGCTCCCTCCCTATATTACGGGAGAATAATGTATTATCCAGCTTACTTGCTGCTGGCTGCATTCTTTCCTTCCATTAATAGCCAGAATACAGGACAAAATACCATTTCCCATGTATTTTATTTCTCCACTCTGTGCAAATTCAAGCCCACTTAAAAACATTTTCCTTGGCTGCACTTAATGGAGCTGTGACAGTAAAAAACAAAAGCAGCTTGTAAATCTTTGCATTTGTAGCAGTGTTAACTTAATTGCTGCTACCAATGCTATTTATCTGTTAATGCTACTGCACAGACCCAGAAGTCACTCAAAATTTCCAGAGTCTCTCATTTTGGACTGACATTGCGGCATGCTAGAGTGTATCTGTCAACCTGGAAATGTCCCTTGCATGAAAAGGCTTAAATACGTTTTTTAAATGCCCCTCTGTCTAGGTTTTCAGTACTGATAACTGCCTGTTAGTTAGTGATATCACTTCCTTTGTACCAAAATGCAAGCAGATTGGTTTGTAAGAGGAAGGATTTTTACTAGGCAGGTTAGACTCTCTCACACTTCCCAAATGTACTTCCCAGTGTTCACTGAATTTTCATAGGAATCCTGTTTGTCGTTACACAAGCTAACAGAGTTTTTTGCTTTGACTTGTAAGAGCTTGCAATGGCACAATTTTTCTGGATGTTTTGTCTTAGTTTATGATAAATTCCAGAATTACACATTTAGGCAAACCGAATAATTGTTGGAAAATACCTACTACTGAAACATCTTATTTTTGTGGTTTAAATCACGGTCATTTTCAGGTGTCTCTAGTTTAAACAAAATGAAAGGAAGGCACCCAAACTCTTCTGTTACCATTGCTTACACATACAGCTTTCAAAAATATTAAATATGAAGTTCACACCCCTGCATGTCATAGAACTCAACACCAGGGCTCTATGTTGAGTAAAAGCCTGTACTACATGTGATATTAAGATAGAAACTTAAGCAGCCTCTTCCAGTTTTAACCAGTGAGGACACATGCTACTAGACACTGCAGCAGGCCATTATCATGTTAAAGACTGGTCTAAGAGATCAAATAGCCAGAATAGATTAAACACTAGTCAAATAAAGACAAAAACCCATGAGAATGACATATAAATTTGGAGACAGGGACTTCTGGTTTTTTGCATACACCTTACCGAAAAACAAGACTAAATCCAGCAAACTGAAACACCCTGAAAAGACAATAGAGAGCAGCAGAGGAAATGCAGTAATAGCTGAATGGGAGTTTAGAAATTAATTTTATAGGTAATGAATGACAAAGAAGCATCAGGATTATTCATGGCTCCTAGTGAGGTTGCAAACACTGTCAGGCCATCAGCCATAAATTATTGCTGTTAGTCAGAACTTCTGTCCACATATTTTTAGGTGCAGACAATTGTCTGAATGTCACGTAAGTCCCACTGTCAAGCCTTGATGTCTGTATCCACAAAATCAGGGGTAGGGATCCTGCTTAAAAGTCACAAGCTGTCCAGACTTCTGTCACCTGCCACCCTGTCCACTTGGAAGCTGCTCTCATCTATTAATATTTATGCCTTCCCCAGTCTTATTGTGCAGAATGGATTTTTTTTTTCCTGATAAAAAAGGCAGAGATCTGGTGGTGATGACCTTCGAGCATTAGCAGCCTTCGTTTTTATTCTCATGCTGATGAGGTGTATGTTTATTTCTTAGCTTGAGCATATTGCTCAAGTCCTGATGCATCTCAGTGACTACCTTTGTTTGTGCCCTTATGGTCTTCCTCCATAAGGTGTTATGAAAAGTCTTTCATTAGCTGCTCCTGAGACTGAAATCCTCTCCTACTCACTCTAATATTGAGACTTAATAAGAAATACAGACATTTTATTTAATGTTAATGAGAGCTTGTGCCACTTACTCATCTTATTTGATGCTTCATTACTCATACACCAAGTTGTGATTGATTGATTCATTCTGTGAAAGGCTGACGTCCTAGTAGTTTAATGCTTAGTTTCTTTCTGTTATTTTGAAATCAAACTTTCCCCGTTATCTAGCAGTACAATATCTTTAAAAACAGTGCTAAAATACTGAATATTTTCTCAGTGAGCATTTATAGTTTGTATTTGTAAGGCCACCTGCTTTCAGCAGTCATGAAGAGCCACAGATTTTTATTTCATCATTTTATTCTACAGAGCAGTTCTACTAATTTCAGTATCAGGGAATAAGATACTATCTGATATGGACAGAAACAGAAGAATCTGGACCCAAATTTTCAGCTGGCAGCAGGACACCTGACATTGTGAAATATACTGTTGTCTTCCTGGATGGGTTACAGATGCTGAAGTACAGTGAGATCCAAAGAAAAAAAGAAATAGCCACAATTTCAAAGCCTTGGCAAGAGGCCACCTTTTGCCCTTGAATGTGGAATACAAAGTTCCTGTTGATTTGGACCAGAGACTCCTGCAATCAAGGACAAAATTTGGCACCAGAACAATGGATACCTAATCACTTCCACTGCCTTTGGCTTTTATTATTTGATTATTAGTACTGGGTAATGGTGGTGCTTCAAAACCCCATTGTGCTGGGGTTTCTGCAGAGAAACAAAATGAAATTATCTTCACTGCTGAGTCCAAACAATCTAAGAGAGAGCAACCTGGCCAATATCTAGCCCCTTGTTTCTAAACATACCTGCAAATCATAGGTGTCTAACCCTCCAAGTGGTCGTATGCATCCACGCGGAAGGAGACACTTACTATCCTGTGACTTGACCTGAAACTGGCACACTGCCCAAAATATTTAGAAATTAGGACCACTTTAAATTACAGAGTATAGGAAAGAGCTTTCCTGTTCATACATGGTACTGCACAATCTACCACATTGTTAGCTAGTACTGTGATCCTGAATTACAAATAAAATTGATAAAAGTGTTTAAATCGTACCTACAGAATTAATTTACGCCCATGAAAACAAGAACAGATGTCAGAGGACCCAATCTCTTTTCTTCTGCGTTAGTCTGCTTCTCCAGGCCAAAAACTTATTTAAATAGACTCAGCGTATGAAGACTGGCTCAAGGCAGTGCAGATGCTGCTGCTGTGTGCCAGACCACACTTCCCTCCTGACTGCAGGCACTCAGGCCACTGCCAAAGGATGGTATGTGGCAATGTCATTTGCATCCTCCTTGCAGGTTTGGTTGGTTTGTTGTTTTTTGGGGTTGTTTTTGTTTTAACTAAGGTTTCTTTGCTTGCAATGATGGTTTCACAGTGATCCTGTTGATTGCTTTTGAGAAGATGGGGTTTTGCTATCCCGATTGTGAATTCTCCTTGGCACATGCTAACCTCTCATTTAAGTTGGCCATTTAACCTCTACAAGGTGATGATAGAGGAGAGGTCACATGAACATGCTCTGGTGTATCTTCTCTACTGGCTAGATTTTCCTCTTGTCAGCTCTCAGCATCAATACAGTCAATTTGGTCAGTGTTTAAAGGGCCACTGATGCATTTGAAGAGGTTAGAAGGCAGAGCTCATAAGCAGCATGGAAATCAGTTCCGGTAGATGAAACACTGTGAAAGATAGATACAATTTTGCGAGTCATGAATATATTTTATTTTCATAAAACAGCTACTAACATACCCTTGGTTTAATATCCACTGGCACCTCCATGCTTATCAAGAAAAAAATATCTCTTTATCCATATTAATCACACAGTGTTAGTTACTCTTAATTAGTACTTACTCTGAAGCTTTCCTGTTACAATAGATTAATCTATCCAATTTTGATCAATAGCCAAAATAGAAGAGAGAATACTGGTCTCAGAAAGCTGGCAATACTGACCCAATATCACAGTAAAAACATCTATTCCAGGATTATGTTAACCAGATAATTATTTATGGCCTGAAACTGCAAACCTTATGAAAGCAACAGTCATCTTATCTTCAGAGAGAAATCATAGGAACAAAACCCTAAAAGAGGCAAGGTCTAAACCAGTGCTGTGTCTTAAGCTACAGACAGGAATGAAATAGAGCAAGAAGTAAGGGGTGCTGAATGAATAATGCTCATAGGTTTAAATCTGCTCCAGTCTAATGCCACAAGGCCATACCCAGGAAAGCTAGTATTTCCTGTTGACTACCCTGGGGTTTACAGCCAGTCATCCATTAACATAGCGAAATCAATCAAATTAATTACAGTGTCTTCCGCAGATGATAGAGTTGGGCTGGTGGTTAGGTAGAAATCTGTGTACTTCAGAATGATGCACAATGAAACACAAAGGAGGGGCATGTTCTTATTGCCATAATGCTGCATGAAACAAAGTTTTTGAAACCTTTTTGAAAAAAGTTAAGAAGGAGGCACCATTAACACTGCCCAGGAAGATCTGCCTATCTGACACAGTACTATGCAGTGCTCTTGTCTGATCTAAATAAAGAGGGCTAGATGGAGCTAACTTTTCAGTTCTCACTGAGGCCAGAAATACTTTATAACTTTATCTATTGGATCTTTTTCACTTTTGGAGTATGATTTGTAACAATGATGCTTGAAAAGTCATGGAATTCGTTTCTCCTCTAGCCTTCCCAAGTTATGAGCACCAACTTGCCTTTAATTCTTTTTCTGATAACCTGAATTAAAGTGACAACATCTTGTACAGTAGATAAGGAAAAAAAAAAAGCAAAAACTATAAACATCTGTTTCCTGGTTTTTTTGCTCTCTGGTGGAGCTTATTAAATCCAGAGAGAAGCGTTTCAATCCCATTAGAAAACAGCCCCCTCTTGTGATGGAACAGTGGTTTGTGTAATGTGCATACAGGATGATGAAATAACAGGGAAAGTCCAGCACAGATGGGATGAGGGCAAAACGAGTAATCAAGAAAAAATTCCATTATCCTAGTCTCAAAATTGCTCATTTGGCATGGTTTCATTTGTAATTGTCTTGTGACATATATCTATCTAAAGATTTCAAAGCTCTGTTCTCTTTAGTAAAAGCAGTAAATCAGTTGCATTGCCGAAACATCTCTTTTTATTCCCTTTCACCTCTTCTGTTTTGTTTTATTTCTCTGTTTGGAGTACAGCAGTGCAGAGAAGCTCTCTGCCATAATTTCATTTGCTTCCACATCTATACTTATTTTTCGTTTCACCCTTCCATGCTTTAGTTTCTTTATGTTAGATTATAAGCTTCCTGGAGCAAGGATTGTTTTACTGCATGCTTATAGAGTGCCTGGACCAGTGAGGACCTGACTTAGTTATTCCACACCCTGTTCACCAGCATCATTTTCATCCCTCTTCTGCTATATTGACAGTAAGACTTGAGGAGCTTTGTGGTCAGCAAAACAATTAATTCATCCAGCTAAAAATTAACCTGACCCCCAAAAAAGAGAAAAAAAAAATCAAATTATGAATACAAGAAAGAAATGTTGGGAGTCTTAGTCACAGCCCACTTCCTCCCATTTCCTGTCCGCTGCCAAGACAATTGTTCCCAGTGGAGTGATACCTTGCACAGAGACTTCTAAAAATATCCAGTTTGTCTCAGACTTTTTTCATGTCATTGCTGAGCTATTCAACTCCACAAAATGAATTTGTTTGCTCTGCTTTAGGGCTCAGCTAGACTTATTTTTTTTTTCCTCTTTCTAGACTCACGTGAACTTCAAGACTTTGATGTGTCATGTGTATGTGTTCCTTACATATGTCATATTGTAAGGCACTTTGTCATTTAAAACTGCTCAAGAGAGAGACAGGCGGTTCCCCAAAAGTTAGCAACAACAAGTGTTCAAAATTTTAAATAGTTAACGCTGATGACTAACAACATAAACTTCTCAGAACAGTAGATGCTATGACTATTGTTTGCTCTGTATAAAGCTCCAGCTGTGTTACTAACTTCCACAAGGATGAGCTGACTCGCATCATATGTATTTGCTTAATTGACTTAGACTCTTCTCAGTGGTGTTGAACTTGTTACAAAAATGAGATTTGTGGCTTGTGATCTGAAGTGAACGTAGGTTGCTCATGTCACATGTTTAAACACATCATTCAGCCACAATATAAACCACACCCTGCAAGACCACACTTTCACTCTGTTGGGACACATAACCATTCCACTGAATGAAATAAGTTCTCACTGTCACAGCAAAATGTGACCTGTTCGTAGTTAAGTCAAGTGACTTCATGTTCCTTTTCTTTGAGTTCCACCTGCTGAGTTTCATTTTCAGTTTCGCCTATTGGAGGTACTCCAAACCTTACCAGTCCTGGACTTCAGCTTCGTGTTGTATACAGCACTCAAAATCACATTATTTCATGCGGTTTCCACACCAAGTTATAAAGTCTTCTCCCAGAACAGCTCAAAATTAAGAGTAAAATGACAAGAAATCCTATGGCCCTTGTCTGTGGGAACAGAGGAGGTTTCTATCCTTTCAGCCAAGGAAGACCAAAAGGCTTCTTGCTGCAGAACCACTGGTTCAGATCTCTACACCTCGTTGGTGCCACAGCTTCAAAATTGCAAGCAGCCATTGTCAACAGTCTGGTGGCTTCTCTGAGTGACTCACGCACCAGTTTGCAAAAAAAAAAAAAACCAAAAAAAACCTGATGTCACAGGACCTACTTCTCTTTTACACCAAAAAGCAGAATGAAGTATATCTGTAATTTAAGGCTAAGAACATTGTGACCTGATGACAAAGTGAGTAAGAGGAAGCCCACATCGGCATGCCCCAGTTCAGCAACCCCAAAGGGTTTTGCTGATAGCAAGCGAATCGCATGATCCCATCCTTAAACTGGGCTGGATTTTAATTACTTATGGCTCTGTACTTTATAATGCACTAGTTTATGCTTTAAGGTAGTCGTAGTTGCAAGCAAGTTGATCTTGGCCTTCAGGTAATCCTAGATCTAGCTAAAGTTTCAGGCTACATAAAAGGACCAATTAAGACTCTTTATGGCTCTTTATGGAGACAACTGAAGCAACTGCCCAAGGCAGCTGTAGAGTAGAGTTGGGCTAGAATTAAACCATACACCCTGAGAGGTTTCCATATAACTAATGTAAAGATAGGGAACATGGGGACTGTTTTGTGAACTGTGCATGCTGGAAATAGAAGACAGTTAGAATATCAGCAGACAGTGAGAAAAACATGTATGAGAGTTGTCCTGAAGAGCTAGACGGACAAACCAGTAGAGGAAAAGGAATTGCTTGGAAGAAAGAATTTGAAACCATGTGAAAAGAAATTGCCAGCACTTGCCTGCTCCTATTCTGATCTGCAAAACAACAACATGCTTGCACTTTTGTGACTAATTGTCTTGCATCAGGCCTGATTTGTGTAGCAAATTTCTCCCACCAAGACAGTCAAGGCTTCAAATACTAAATAATTGCTCTGTGGCAATAAACTGGATTATTTCAATAATTAAAAAATATTATAACTTTTTTTTTCTCTCACAGGTATCTCAGATGAATTCATAACTCCCATGTTTAATTTTTATAAAACCATTGGAGAGCTGAAGATGACACAGGAAGAATATGCACTGCTCACAGCCATAGTTATCCTGTCTCCAGGTAACCTCTAATTCAGAATTAAATATGAGTGGTTTTGGAAAGAAAGCATGAGGAGTGTGACCTGAGACTTGTAAAAACTTACATTCTACATAGAGTAAGAGAGCATACGTGCTTATTCAGTATATTCAGCTGTTAAACCAGAAAACAAGCACACAAATCCAAACTCCAAATGTCATACTACACCATCTGGTTTTGCATACAAGGAAAAAAAGTGCCTAAATACCCTGCTTAAAAAAATTACTGGTATCTCTTCACTGCTTAGCACAACAGGCTTATTCAGAAAATCCCAGATGTGGTTACATGCACATCACTACAGACTGTTGTGGAATGTCACATTTTTTAGAGGGAAATTGGGAAACCCTATAACTTTGAATGGAGAATGGCAATGAAGGTCTTCAGCCTTTATTGAACAAATACCAGCTGGCAAGAGCCGAAGGACAGTAGCAAGTTGCCCTCTTGACTATAAAGTGTTGGAAACAGACCTTTGAGAAGTATCGGCATACTAGTGTCTCAGCCCTTATTACAGGCTTTGCTGTAAAAACTAATTCTTTGACAACACAAAACTAACCAGCTCTGCCTACAACATGTGGAGAAATTGTATAGTGCCTCAAACAAACTGACTGTAATAGGAATGGGAGAAGAGAATCCTGATGCTTCAGGACAAAAGACAGACACTGAGGTTTGCAGATCAGGTTTCATGGAAGATGGGAAGGTGAAGCAATTCGATGGCTCTTTGAGTCAGTGTGGCTCGGGAAATTTTTTTACACCAAAAATTTGAGTGACAAAAAACCCCATCCTCCTCTTTTCTTCCCTCTCCAAATAACCAAGCACATGCTTCCATATGAACAAAATAAAAAGACAAGTATTTTCTAACAAAGAAATTTCATCTGAGGATGAAGATGTTTGATTTCTCCCTGATGACCTGTATGCACACTCTACCGGTCAAATTCCCTGGTGTACTATATCTCCAAGAACTTATGCTGTGCTGCTCAGTTGTTGCAATGCATCGCAGGAAGTACTCAGGTGCAGTGATTGGGAGGTGATACAACCCCAGAGAAACATTTTCCAGTTAAAACTCTTCAGTTTTTTAAAAGTTTGAAAGTTTTCCCTAGCCAGAAGTGGGAAGCTTACATGAAAACCCTGAACCAAAAATACAATGCTAAAGTACTTTTATTCCCTCTCAATTTGAAAAGAAACATTCTTGGTGGGTGTGAACATCAGTGCCCAGTGTAAATATTTGAATATTTTAATATTCACTCATCCGTATAAATATCAGAGCATATTATTTGCTAATTACTTCTTTTCTTTTAAAACCATAACCAGATCGACAATACATAAAGGACAGAGAGTCTGTGGAAAGGCTTCAAGAACCCCTGCTGGATATTCTACAAAAATTCTGCAAACTTCACCACCCAGACAACCCTCAACACTTTGCATGTCTTCTGGGCCGTCTTACAGAATTACGGACATTTAACCATCATCACGCAGAGATGCTGATGTCATGGAGAGTGAATGATCAGAAATTCACACCTCTTCTCTGCGAGATCTGGGATGTGCAGTGATGGATACTTTGTATTTTATTTCAGGAAAAATATCTTTGTAAAGGACCACATAGCATTTATTTTCATAGAAAAATATCCCACAGTACATTAAATTTTCTTTACTGCATTTTTATAGAAACGTGCCATGGATTCATAAAAGTAATTTTGTTCGCTATACACAGAATATTGTATAGCTATCAGATTTTTCACACGTGAGTATAATTTTCTCTGTATTTATATTCTCTGATCAGAAAGTCCACCAGCTCCTCAGAGGAACCCTGTTAATTCCTGCTGCAATTAAGCTGACTGCAGTTACAGTTCCTCTTGACAAATGGGGAAATGCAGGTTTCCATTCATATTTTTTCATTGCAGTGTTTTTATGCTTGGCCTCCATTAAAGAATATATTCCAGATATTTACAGTAATAAACCAGCTGAAATGATTAATGCTGTAGTCATTTTCTGTTCAACTGTGAAATGCGTTCACATAAGATGCACGAGCTCTTATTTCCTCAGAAGATGAAAAATTATGTGATGGAGAAAAGCCACACACACACAAAACCCTTTTCGTGATATAAACGTGTAATTTATTATTTCAAAGTAAAAATTATACGGCATCTATGCTTGGTGAAAGTGCATCACCGGTTGTTTTACTTTACAACTGTTGATCGTTGGTGCTCAGTGGCTCTGAATGCCATCAGCAACATCCCCCAAACCAGGTAACTGAATGCTGTGCGAGGCGGTGCGGGCTCCCTGATGCTAATGGGGCTGTAGGCAGGGCGGGTGATTTCCTCGCACCTGGCTCTGCTCCAAGCAACGCCAAACCGGCCAGCTGGGACACCCATGTGCCCACCATGCTCTCCCCCAAACCGTGGCCCTGCGCTGCGGGCAGCGCAAGACGCGGGGCGCAGACGCAGCTTTTTGCCCCGCTGCAAGAAAAGGCCTCTTCGGGTGTAAGGGCCTCCACGGGCAGGCCCTTCGCCCGCCTGGCCCCCTGCTCCCACGGCCGATGACCGAACCCGCCACCGCTGCCCCAGGGAAGCAGAGCTGCTCTCAGGCGCCGCTGGTGACACACGACGGAGGGGACGCTGAGGCCCGGGTTTTGGCGACAGGCGAAGCGACCCCTGTGCGGGAGGGCCCATCTGCCGCAGCGCCCGAGCGAGCAGCCCTCCGGCCCTGCCGCCGCAGCGGGTGAGACGCTGCGGCCTGACCCGGCCTCCGCGGGGGCCTGATGGAGCCGGGGCGGGGGGGGGGGGCGGCTGCCAGCGGGGCCGTGAGCCCGCTCCCCGCACCGCCCCAAGGGCCGCGTCGCTGGGGGAGGCCGGAGGGGCGGCTCCGCTACGGCAGCGCCCTCACCCAAGCCGGCGGGGGCTCCGGTGGAGACCCCCGGGCTGCCCGCTGGTGACTCGGCTGTAGCGCAGAGCTGCGGGGCGCTGAGGGCCGGGCGGGGCCGCGGCCTCGGGCCAGGTGCGGCGGGCCCGGCCCCGCCCCGCGGGCGCTGATTGGCCCTTTCGAACGGAGCGGCCGGCGCGGGGCGGGTGGGGGCGCCCTGGTGCGCGGCGCGGGGGGAGCGCGGCGCGAGGGGAGCGCGGCGCGGCGGCAGCGGGCGGTGAGTACCGCGGTGAGTACCGGGGAGCGCGGCCCGGCCCGGCCCGGCCCGGCCCGCCGCCACGGGGCCGGGGAGCGGCGGCGACAGGGGAGGGCAGGGCAGGGACGGGCAGCGGCAGCGCACAGCTCCTCCCGCACCGGGGTGTGGCCGGGGGTGGTGGTACCCCGGACCCGGCCCGCCGGGAAGGTGAGGGGCGCCCGGGCGGCGGCGGGTCCGGCCCCGCGTAGGGACCGGGGCGCTGCTGCGGGGTCCCGCCTGCGGCGGTGCATCGGGGGCGCAGCTGCGGAGCGGCAGCGCTCGGTCAGTTACGCCTGTCTGTCATCTCCCGCCCTGTGTACGGGCAGCGCTGACAAGGTGTTGAGCATCGCCCGTCGCGGGGAGCCCGGTGCAGCAGGGAGAGACCCCGGCACTGGGCTGAGCCTGTTACCGGGGTGGGCTCGGTCACCCTTCCCGGGGCAGCAGCTCCCATCCGGCCGAGTTAGCCTCACTGGCAGCGCTGCTGGACGTGAAGTGCCGCGAAACTTACCCCGGGGAAGGGAGAGGGGAGAGTTTTTGCATAACACCTTTCAAACCAGTCTCTCCTGTGCCTCACGCAAGCGTTTGAGGATGCGGTGCTGTTTTTGTAGGAAATTTGCCCTAGTGCTCTTGGCTAAAATGCTCATTCATATTGCTTAGTAAGCCGAAAAACGTCTGGCTCCTTTCTTTGCCCAAAAGCTGGCTGTATTCCAGGGATGCTGTGTGTCACCTTTGCCACAGTGTCAGATCAAGACATTGGGGAAAAAGTACATGTGTACCTTTAAAACCTATAAGGCATAGCTGGTCTATGCGTTTGTAATTCTAAATGTACTGGGTGGATCTTTTGTAATAAGACAGGATTTTATGTTTAAGTCATAATAAATTACTATGGCCAGCCAGCAGCCTGCTTTTTGGACATCAAGCTATGCTCAGCATTGCTTTGCTGGAAGAAGCGTGGGGTGGAAACAAGAAGGAAAGGAGAGTGAATTTGTGAACGTGAGCGAGTGGCAGGGGTAGGGTGTCTTGTGTTAAGCAGCCTCTCCCCAGACTGGATGCTCTTGTGGTAAAGGAGCTGTCTGCACATCTCTTGCGGAGATGCCAGCTGTTCAGGTGAAGTGCTCCTCCCTGATTTCGGGTGGTTTTCTCTGCCCTGACAGGTGGAATCCAGGGCCTTTGCTGCCCTTTGGAAGGGGAGAGTGGGCTCGCTGCGGTGTGCGCTGTTGCCAAAAGGTGCTGAAAGGCACCCCCCAAGGAGAGCAGTCGGTGGGCCTGAACGCAAGGAGTTGTTTGCCACCTTAAAGCCCTTCACCTTGGACTGACTGGTCTGGTTCTTTCCCTTTGGTGCCTCCGAGGCCTCGCTAGGGAAGCAGAGCTCCTGCTGACTCAGTAATGTAACAAAAGGGCTCTGTAATTGCTGTAGTGACGGAGAGAGTAGTGCTCCATGGATGTCTCTTGTTGTGCTTACCTCTTTTTTTTCTGCACGTTAGGATATGTATACCAAAAAAAAAAAATCTTGGCTGTCCTGTAGTAGGTTTCAACAGATAATGACTTGACAACTTCTTTCATTTCAGAGTGTTTAAAAACATAGGTTTCAGTAGGTACTGTCAAGACTACAGTTTCCAGCTGCTCTGGGTTAGCCTGTTGTGGCTGCCTTCGGGTGTTGATGGAATAGAAGATGATGTGTGATATATCTTAAATACAGGGTGAAGCTGTAGAAGTGTTTCTGCCCAAGGTTTTTTTTAATGAGTCTGTGAACCCAAGGCTTTTTAATGAGTCTGTGAACCCCTTTAGGATCCACTTAAGCTAGGTCAGTGGCTGCTTCATCTATGTTTTAGGTGTCTGTGGAGTTCTGGATTATTTATTTTTGTTTGTTTCTGTGTAAACTGTGCAGTCTAGTAAAATGGGACTTGGACTCAGTTCATCTTGTGCTACAGAATGGCTTGTAATTAGTGTAGCATGTCTTGCTGGTTGGGCCCCAGTGAATGATCTATGAAATTTGATACAACTGATACTAAGCAGGCTATCTTGCATGGCATCTAAGAGCATGTGTTTAGCACCCTCAAGTATTTGCGTAAAGTGCTTTAGTATTTGCTGACTTTACTGTTTCTCAGATGGCCTGGGGACAAAGTGGTGGGCATCTCTGGAGAGCAGAAGCAGAGTACAGTCTTATGAGGCTGTCCTGTGCAGGTCATGTCTGGGGAGTGTCTGCACTCCCTTTCCTGAGAAATACCTGTCCCTATGCCACGTGTCAGAAGATAGGTACCTTTTTTCCTCACCTCTCTTTCCTAATGTTGATCCATAGCTCTAGTCCTTTATTGGAGGTTTGGCAGTCGGCCAGCCAAAGGCAGCTCCTGCCTTCCCCAACGTAGCATTTGGGGCTGACCGCCCGTCTCCCAGTAAATCAGTGTCGCTGTATTGATCCAGCTGTAAAGTGCTACTAGGCAGCCTTTCTCCTCCCATCTCATGGAGCCTGTTGGCAGCAGAAGCACCAGCAGAAATGAGGTGTTTTCTGGGAGTGCTGTGGGGCGTCGGGGACCTCTATATTTGCTGAACTGGGCTGGTTGCCCCCCTGGTTGGTGAGTGCTTGCAAGTTTCTCCTGCTTTCCCTGTTTTAAGGGGTGAAGCAGGTAGAGAGCCCTCCTAGGCACCTTGGGGATATCAGCTGGCCTGGAGATGGCAATGGCATGGCCTGAGGCTATGCGTGGGACATGATACGGTGTTTTTTCATTCTGGGGCCTATTCTTTCACAGCAGTAAGCCCTGAACACCAAATGCCTGCTCAATGAAGGTGAGCTGAAAAAACTGCCATGTGTAGAAGCTGATATGGTTCTAGCTGGAGCTGACTGAATTCAATACCAGATACTTGATTAATTCATTATGAACAGCTTTTTGATGCAGGGAACCCAACTGGTTTTAGAAGAAGTCAGATTTGGTTATGACTCTACCTGGTACTGCAGTATTTGCCTCACCCCGGCACCTTCTGCACCTTTGCAGGCTGGCTACTCGAACGTGACAGACTTCTGAGTCTTCTCACCCCATGCCTCTCCCTGTAAGTGATAAAGCTACGGTAATGTGTATTTCCTGCAATCTCAGAGCTGGGCTGTTTGGGATCTAAGAATGGGTAATTGTTACTATATTAACTTTTCAAGTCAAAATTCATGCAGGGTAGTCTGTATCATCAGAGGTTTTTTTGTTAAATGTTATTCAGATGCCCTGATAATAAGTGAAGCCGTTTGACTTTCTAGAGAGCCCTTTGCCATATGGGCTTACAAAACTTATTTTAGAAGACAGGCCCTTGAACTTCAAGTCCCACAATTTTCCTCAATCTCTTCTTTTTTTTCTTTTTTCTTTTTTTTTTTTTTTGTTTTTCAGACTAGTTTTTGTTAGGCATGCCACAAAACTGCAGATGCTGAGCATTCTTGTGATAGCTGCTGTGTGAATATTTTGCTTTGTTCGTGTTTTGAGTGCTCCCTGTGAATTAGGCTGCCTTTTGTTTTCCCTTGGCAGTTAGTATGCTAGAGCTCTTGTTAGCCTATATGGAGGTCCTTATTTTAATGAGACCAGCTTCTCTACTGGCTGTTCTGCTGTTGTTTTATTTATTTTTTTAATCAATGAAGCCTCTTACTGCGACTCTTCTGGGACAATAGCTTTCTTATGTTAAAGGAAAATGTATTCCCCTGGGTAAAGCTGTGGGAAGCATAACATGCTCATTAGTAATGCTTGGTATATACACTGCCCTTCTCTTGTTCATTCATAGAAGGAAATATGACATCAAGGAGAGGATGTCTCTTCTTTCTTTCTTTCTTTCTTTCTTTTTTTTTTTTCTTCCCTAGAAATAAAAGGAGGGGGGAAAACAATATCACTTGAAGTGTCTCTGGTGAAGTTCGAGAAGTGCTAGCAGTCTTGATACAAGGAAGTGGCTTAGTCTGGAAACAAACTGGTTGCTTGTTTGCTGGTCGTAGAGGTAAGTTGTTTGAAATGCCTGATTTGTGTGGTCCTATGTGGTGTGTGAGATTCAAGGCAGTGGGAGGGAAAAATGGGGAGGAAACAGTACCATCTTCCTTCCTGGGTAAGAGGTAGGGGGAAAGAGGAAGGGGAAGAATTTTTATGAGAATTGGGTCCTGTGATGGACTACTTGGCCTTTTGCTGTAGGAAGGTGAGGTTGTGCAACAGATTCAGGAGGAGACAAGAATACTGTCTACGTATAGAACTTAAAGATCTGAGACAGGAGAGGGGAGTTACTCATTTTTAAAGGAAAACAAATGAGTTAAAATTGTCTATGTCTGCAGCCTGGCTTCCAGCCTAATCAGAAAGAGGAAGTTTTATTGCACCTGTTAAGTAATGGAGCAAGAAAGTTGTTTTTAACTGGTTTCAAGGCACAGATAGGTACATTTTTGAGGTTGTAATGCCCTCAACTACCACTGTGGAGAATTATGCTGAGGAAATTCCTTCTGGTGCATGCGTATGCAGCTAACCTGGTAATACCGCGCATCTCTGGACCTGGAACCTATGTGGGGAGACTTGCTGATCCCCAGCCCAGTGTAGAGTTTCTGCTGGGTTTTCCCATGACTGAAAGCATTGCTGGAAAATACTGTGTTGGCTTCAGGAGAGAAGGCGTGGACCAGATTGCCTTTAAAACTTTCCTTAAGGATTGTTTTGCCAGGGGATTGTCCCGATAACCATATTGCTGCAATAGTTTACAGCATTCTGTTGAAAACTTGGGTATGTTCTAGCTGCCTGGAAATCTAAGTCAAAATTCCAATGGAAATTAATAAAAACATTGATTTCTCTCATGTATTTATGCAACAAGAAATCTCATTCTTCAAAATTATTTTCTTGCTTTAAGATTTTCATAATCTTCAAAGTATTTAATGTAAACTCGGGATGCTTATATGCGTATGCATTATGTACAGGATACACTTGTGATAGCTGAGAAGGAAGGAGTGAATGCCAACATTGTTAAATCCAAGAATGGTTTGGAGTATTAATATTTCTCCTTGGCAAAGTAAATGCCTTACAGCTCCTTAAAATCATGCAAACCTTTGAGTATTATGCATGCATACAAAGTTAGTTGCTACTTTGTGCTGTAATAACTGCTGCTTTCTTTAAGGGCAGAAAACTGAAGTTGGCTGAATATTGGATCAAAACCTTAGCTGCTAAGATACTTCTCTCTTTCCCCCATCCATTCCTGATTAGACTTGCTTGTATTTTGCCAAAACAGCACTGGTGGGTTTTTCTTGGGATTTTCATGAAAGCAGGACAGACTGTATTAAAAATTCTCTTCTCTTTCCCCAGAGGGAGAAACTAATGTAAATGCAGGTGACAATGCAGAATGCAGTTCAGGTAAATGCTTTTGTAATGTTCGAATTCTGTATAATACTTTTTTTATTCAAAGGTCTACCCTGAAGCAGATGAAATGCTAGAATCCCCAGAGTTATCTCTAGTTAAAAAAAAAAAAAATTAAAAATAATTCTCATTTTACAAATGGACCAATGTGACAAGATAGATAATCCAGTTTGATACAGGACAGGTGATCCTTTCTCTTCTGAAGTGCTGTGACCTAAGAAGGCTTTAAAGTCAAAGGCTGAGATTATTTAAAAACTTGCTTGATGATTAAGAGGTGTTTTTAAAAACCCTATATTCTAGTTAATCACTTAAGTATAAATAAATAACTGTATTTTATGCACACTCTGAACTGAAGGAAAGTAATTAAGAATACCAGAAGGACTCTCTGTCTTTGAGAATTTTGTACATGAAATTTCAGTGTGGTCTTTTTTTTGAAATGTAAAGGTACCTCTCAGTTTGAAAATATGCAATCCTTGAGAGAAATGCTAAGGATTCATGTTCAAGAAATGTGTCATGTTCTTGCATGGGAATATGTTTCCGCTTTTAACATCATCATTTTAATGATTGAAACACAAACTGCCTCTGAAATGTTTAATCAGAGAAATCAGTAGTCTGTAGTAAACTATATGGTAAACTGCAGATTTCATTACTTAAAATGTGCTGAGGAAAAACCCACAAATTTAATGCATGTTTTCTTTATTTAATATTCAGGAAAGTATGTAATTTTAAATCCAAAGAAGTCAAGAGAATGAATGTAGTAGTACTTCCGATACAGGAGTTACTGATGGAGAGCTGCACCGTTCATGATTACTGTTGAGTTGGTTTGGTGTATCTGTCTGAAGGGGAATGAACTCTTGCTCTTTGAATAATAGATCTTTAGCATAATTCAGAACTGCAAGTTTTTGCCATCTGACTGCAAATATTAGAGCTCGCTGTCTTCAGCTTACTGAAATCTTCTGCAGGTGTGGTTTGGAGATGACCTTCCCTTAAGTCCCCGAAGTCCTCTGACTCCCAGACATGGGCCAGGTTTGGCAGATGTGTGCCTGTATGACCAGTGGATATCTGTGCGGCATGAAGCAACTTTGGTGCCTATGCAAGAAGATCTGTCAATCTGGCTGTCTAGCTTGCTGGGTGAGGTTAAAAATAAATCACTGGCTAATAAATTTCAAAGCACTTTCCACTATTCCAGTCAATGCTGACACTTAATATCCATAGTACTGTTAAGATCTGGTGTATTTGAGCCTGAATGGCTAAGAGAATTGCATTAAAATGCATGTTTTGGTTTCGGATTTTATTAGCTGCCACCTCTTAGAGGTAGGATGATTAATCATTCTAATTTATGTTTCTGAATCTTTTTAGTCTAATTAAAATCTAATTAAGTAGATATTTGATTTTAGTTTACTTGTTTCTACAAATTTTCAGTCTTTAACACTGTAATAAATGATATGATGGGTGGAATGCTGTTTGAGTTCATGTGAAACTTCTTTACCTTCTGTGGAGTAACTCGAATATTGACCTTCTTGTTTTAGGAATAGAAGTCAAAGCAGAACAACTGCTAGAAGAACTTGATAATGGGGTACTACTCTGCCAATTGGTTGGTGTTCTTCAAAACACAATTAAAAAATGTTGTAGCTCAAATAATTTAAGGGTGAGTCATGTTGTGATTTTTAATACATATATAAAGTCTTTAATCGTAAGTAGTAGTAAAAGGAAAGCAGGTGAGTGAGGCTTCCCAAAGTGGCATTCTGTGTGCTGTATATCTGGAGACTGATTAACAACAGAGTGGCATTATATGTGGATAAACTGTCATTATGCAACAAATGACTTATTCACTTTGTTAATCAAATCCTAATGTCCTTACTAGTTTTTAATCCTAATGTCCTTACTAGTTTTTTAGTTTGATTTCAGTAGAAGCCTTGCAAGAGTAAGATCTAGTCCAAGTCTGGAGTTTGTTCCCCTAGTAATATCAGTGTGGGTTGGTAACAAGATATCTGTGGCACTTGGTGGAATGTTTTATTCCAGAAACTGCTGGCTAAACTAGTGTATAGGTTAGCCATGAAAATATCCATATTGACATGTACCTGGCTTCAGTGTTTTTGTTAGGAACCAAGGCTGGGTTGAAATGTGAATCTCGAGCAGCTTGCAGTCTGTGTTTGTACAATGAAAAATAGTGATGTGTCACTTTGCACCAGCATTACATGGTTTTATACTCCAGGTAGCATGTGTTCAATGTACAGGTACCCACTATAGCTACTGCAATTCTTGGATTTGTCAAATAGTAGATCACCAACTAGTGTGCCCTGATTGGTAGTGTTTCCTCTGGGGGCAGGAAGAACTGTTTCACCATATCCAGACCATTTTTTTGTGTGTGTGTGTTTACCTTTTACTGTTTTATCTGGTAAAATACTAGTTTTAAATAATGTGTATTTACCAGTAAGTAATATGATTACTAATATTAGAATTATTATTAACTCGGGGAGGTGGGGAACAAGACAGCAATCTTAGGATGCCAAATGGTATTTATACAAAAGCCATATGAATGCTGCAGATCCTCATGTTTTTTTTTAAGGAGGATGAGATGCCCAACTTGTGTACCTTTGAACTGTTTCTTTAGTTTTGAAGATACGAATTTAAAGGAAAATAAGTACTTAGTTGTTTTAAAGGAAACTGCCCTTTGCTCCCTTCTGATTCCCTCTGCTTTCTAGAACAGGCTCTAAAATCTTGAAATCTGGCAGCTAAGTATAGTTTAGTATAGTTAGTTGATTTAGGGTTCTCTCTGCTCATTCTGCTGCTGTGAATAGAGCTTGGGAAGGGGGAATAATTATCTAGACCTGTGAAAACTACCAGCAAGACTTTTACCCCAGCATGTGGGGAAATGGGGAAGCAACTGTATGGGCAGTTCTGGGAGAGGTTGTAGAGCAAAGATTGTTCAGTCAGTGACTGTTCACAAAGATAAGGTGGAATGCCTTCCATGTTAGCATAGCTTTTTTAATAGAATACATGGTGGGTTGAACACAAAGTAGTTACTAACCTCTGCTTTTGTACTCTGAATTTAGAGTTTATTTTCCTTTGCAAATATGCTTTGAAATCTGTTGGCAATGTTGATGTGCACAACATACTTTTTGTTTTCTTCCCTTGCCAGAATTTTCCTATGAGAAAAGTTCCATGTAAGAAGGATGCTCCATCAGGATCTTTTTTTGCCAGAGATAATACAGCCAACTTTCTTAACTGGTGTAGGGCCATTGGAGTTGATGAGACTTATCTCTTTGAATCTGAAGGTTTAGGTAAATCTATCTTTTTGTAAGACTTGCTTTGATCTGTATGTGGATAACTACCTGGTCAGGGAGATCTCTTGTGTGTATAGTCTTGTGAAGCCTTTGTCACAACTGTACGTGTCTTGTGCAAGCTATTAATGCTTTTATTTCTCTTAAGGCAGTGTTCACGTAAAAGCCTTGAAAAATCAGTTCAGTGACTGCTCTAACTTGCATGATGCTTTTCCAACCTTCTAAAAGTTGCTGTGTGGGAGGAAGGGAAGAGTGACAGCTGTGCAGCAAACTCGCATGTTTTCCTTCTGTAAAAAGGCCCACTGAGAAACAGAGGAGAAAAGCGTGGTTTTGCTTTCCCTGTGTGGCAAGACCACAGGCCATGGAGTCAACTCACAATAAGATCCTTTATTTGGTATTAGAGCTCATTCTTGTTGCAGAAAGCCCTGAGAATAATGCATTCATGACTGCTAAATTTGGTAAGTGCATCAGGGCGTTGTGCCTGAAGTGACAACAGTCTGTTGGTAATTAACATTTACTTCAGGACCTGCTTGACATGACTCTAAACCATTTGTGTTTTCCCATTTAATGAGATAGTTATAAAAATAAATATTGCCAACTGTGTGTATGCCTGCCCTAGTGCACAGTCTGTCCCTTATAACTAACAGCTTCTCGACTGATAATTCCAGATGGAATAAAATTTTTTTGACTGTTAATTAAGAGGAACTGTGCTTTCATCGCATGGTAAATAATGAAATGCTCTTCTACCAGCTATTATGTCAGTAAAAATTAATTGATACAAACCTTTCTGTGGCAAGCCAAATACTGGGCTTTTTGGGTTTGTTTTTTTGTTTTTTTGTTTTTTTTTTTAATAAAAAAAGGCAAAACAGCTGCCTGTTAAGCAGAATAGCAAAAAATTGCAAAATACCTTTGTTTTCAGTAATCAAATGAATTTGTCACAACATTTACTAGATTTTCTTGAAGTCTTTGTGCCATTTAATGCTATTTAAATGGGAGGCACTGTTTTCATTAACTGCTTTTCTTTTAAGCTCTCCTCCCTGCTAGTTGGACTGCCCTTGCCCTTGCCTTCTCTACTGGACAAGTCATCTTTTAAAATAGTTGAGGAAAATATCCTCATTTGCATGTCTCATTCTGATTTAACTATCTCTTTTTCAGTGCCATGAAATAAAGATGAGTAGGAGAACTGAGCTATAAGAAAATTAGTTTTAATGTTTTTTTCAGTTCAACTTACATGAATTGCATTGCTTAAACATCTTGGTTCCTGTAAGTGGATGGGTAACTAGAACCTGTTTAGCCTCCCTGAGATAAGTAGACAGGATTTTCTAATGCTGTGGCTTTCACTCATAGCCAAGAAGTGTTTTGAAGTCTGATTATAACTCTTGACACAAGCTTGCTTTGTGCCATGAATATCGTCTGTGAGCCTTTTTGGCAGTTGAAATGAGCAGACTTGCGTCCTCCTTGATGAAACATTCTTTCCACTGATGTTCTCCATCAAAATTTCAAGCCATTCTTTATGAATGAGATAGGGGAAAGATAATTTGACAATTGTTCTTTTCTCATCAGATACATATAGCAACACCTCCTGAAAAGTGTGGATGGCTGTGAAGGAAATAAATTAAGTGGCTCCTGAGACAGCAGAAAGGGAGAGTAGCCATCATGGGATGCCCTTTGACATCAAGCCAAATATCTTGATATCTCCTAGGGATTTTTCTCTTCTGGATTCAGGCAAATTATGCCACTTCTGTTACAGCTGACAAAAACACTTACGAAAAGAAAAAAAAGAAGACAGACAAAATGACCTCTGGTACTTTTTAGGTTATGGCTGTGCCAACTTTCTTTTCTAGATTTACCCTTCATAATCAGATCTTTTAAAAAGTAGACTTACAAACTGGAGTAGATGATGTAAACAAGAACATCTGACTTCATAGTCAGCTTATACTTTAGGAAACACTTCAGTCTTATTTAAAGCAAAGTCATTTTAAATATCAAATTGAACATCAGAAAGATGATTTCATCTATAAATATAGACCTGGCTCATCAGGCTTCTCTTCAGAGTGAATTTCCAGTTTCTACTGAATATTGTTACTGCACAGTATGAAGAAAGTCAGACTTGTTTATATAAATGTTACACCATATGAAAATTGTATCTACAGCTTTCCACATTTCTTATACTTGATGGTGGTGGGGGAAAGAATGGTGCCATGTGTGTGGGTGGAGGGGAGTTGAATGACCTTTCTCTCAGCCTTTTGTTTCTGAGTTATTAGGCAGTATACCCAGTTGGGTAAGAAAGCACAGGGATGGTTTGTTTTCTAGAGCATTCATACAACTGTGTTCTTAGAACATGTTGAGAGCCTCTCAGGCTTAAATGGGGGCAGGGAAGGAAGTAGTTACTTGTATGTGAAATTTTTAAACTATTTTCCTTTTCTGTTCATGGCCCTTGTTTCTTTTTCCTTTTTCTTGCACACCTAGAGATAGAAGTTGGAAGAAACCAAAACAGACATTGCTTTCCTTCTGCCTGTTCTATTCTTCAGTGCAGCAGTAAAAATAATTTAATGTTTTCATTTCAAAGTTGTCAAGAAAACCCAGAACAAGTGCCACGGTCACCTACATGCCGTTTGGCTGTCTGCACTCTTCCATCTCATTCTTCAGCTCTCCTTATGGTGATTTAATGTGTCTAGGCAGTTGAGTGCATGCAGCTGTTAGAGCTGCTCTGAACCGAGGGGTGCAAAGCAGCCTCTGTGTTGGGCACTAGCTGGGTTAATGTGAGCACAGTCCTTGAGAAGCAAAGCCTAGTGCAAAACTATGCTACTAACATATCTGAAATAGTGTTGCATCTTTTCTGTGATCACAACCAATATCTGATCTTTGCATCTGAGTGTTTGCCTCTTAAACCAATGTAATTCTCACCTCCTTCTTACAGTCAGGGGTTTTGACCCTCATTCTCAGATAGATCCTCACAAAGATACCAAATTCTGAAGAAAACTTTTGGGTAGGTGGGGCAGGAGGTGGGAGCTGATAGGGAGGGGTGAAATGAGGGTATAGCATGGGGCAAAGTTGTATGTTCTAGTGCACCTGGGTAAATCTGCCATATGGATGGACCCTGCTGGCACCCTGAACTTTTGAAGTGATAAGAAAAAGGATCCATTGCTTACTGAAATGGTAACAATCACCCGGATTATTCTTTCACAGCCAAGGGTTTACACCACTTAGGCTGACTGGCTGCGTAGCCATCCGCTTGTCAGCTAGATCCCTTGGAGTGTATTCTCCTATGGTTGTTCACCTATAGAGTGTGCGTGCCTATCTGTGTCTGTATGCACAAGCATGAACAGATGGAGTATATTTTCCTATTTGCAGTTGAATGCTTTTAATCTTTAAGACTGCTATAATATATTTGGAGATAGGGAAGGGAAAGTTCTCGGATCTCTTTCTTTCCAGTTCGCATCAAGAAATAGCAGCATAAAATCAAATAAAGCATATTTCTCTTAGGAGGTGGAGAAGAATTTGATTTCAGGAGTGCCAGGATGGGTTTAAACACTTTATGGAATAGAAAATTAGAGTTGGAAAGCATATAATGCTCTATCCATGATAATGTAGCTTGCCTCTGGGTAGAATGATGGCAAAGTTATAGTCATCTATTCCTATCTTCCCTTCTCTATACCTAATTGCACAGGCCTCTCCATAGTAAATATGAACTGTAACTCTCTTTTATTCTCTTCCCTTTTAGTTTTGCACAAGGATCCAAGACAAGTGTATCTTTGTTTGTTGGAAATTGGACGCATTGTATCCAAGTATGTGATCCATACAGGCTCTTAACAAGAAATTGAAGAACATGTTGTGTTAAGTAAAAGCTAATACAAAGTTAAGACAATCTGCGGTCATTAAGTGCAATGCAGTAGATGTTAATTCCATGCAGGAAGTAATGAGTAGCTTTTCTAGGACCACTGTACAATATGAGTATTTTTTAAATATTTACCAGACTCTTTTCATGGGGAGTTGCTCCTTCTCTTTGCATTATTAAGGCAGTTATTCCTGTAACTGATGTAGTGCTGTTGCCTGTCAGTCAAGCTACTCGGAATTTTGCATGTTTGTTATCATCAGTTTCTTTTTGTTTTCTTTAGCAATTAAACTCTCTGCTTTTGTATTTGTGTTGAGGTATGGAGTTGAACCTCCTGTGCTAGTCAAACTAGAGAAGGAAATTGAGCTAGAAGAAACACTGCTGATGACCTCTGGACCACCGTCACCTATTAGCACAGCAAAGTCATGTTGTCACCATGGGGAGCTACATGAGGCAGTACGTACTGCTTACTTATTGTGATATGGGCTTTAAATCAAACTCTGAGTTTAGTACTTGTATTGTCTGGCTCAGTAAACAGGTTGGTTTTCCTCTGATATTTGTGAGCCTCCTTAAATAGAAAGCAGAAGGGTATGCACCTCTTCTGGACAACTGTTTTTTTAAATGACAGCAAAATGCTATCATATATAGTTTGGAGTTAATGTGCCAGTGCATATAACTTGCCTTGATTTCCTCCTGTCCCCCTTTCATTGCTTCTTTGAGTGTAAGAAATACTCTCATTCAATTTTTCTGGTGTGTCAGCAGTATTCTATGACTGTAACGTATGCTTCTCTTCAATTTGATGTTTTCATAAAACTTCATCAAATGTTAAAGTAGGCTTTGATGAAACTATTTTGAAAAAGACTTTAAATAAAACTGCTGTAGCTGTACCAGTTGGAAATTAATATGTATGCAGAAAAGGAAATTATTTGTATATCTTTTGAATTGGTCCAAAAGGAATGATGAAGTTTCCTCTTTTGCTTAAAAATACATGTTGATGCTTTAGAATTAATTTATTTTAAAGGTCCTCTGTGTTGTGATGTAAAACTTCTGTTTCTTTGGGAACATCGGCCACCAGATCCTCCCTCTCTCTGAAAAGTCTCACAATTTTTTCTGCTTGGCAATAGTCTTGACCTTCCAACTTGTTAAGTTTCTAAGTGACTGTAAGAGGCACATCTTCTCTAACCCTGGACTTATTTGCAGACTACCTTTCTCCTTTTTTCAGTGGTTTCCTTCTTGGATGTCACATAGAAGATTAACTTACAAAAGCCTTACAAAAAGTTAAGGAGAATGCAGAAGTAGCCCTGGGTCAGATATAGCAATGGATTTGGTCACACTATACATAGTGTTAAGGACAGGTCTTAAAAAGG
This sequence comes from Pelecanus crispus, assembly GCF_030463565.1. NCBI lineage: Eukaryota > Metazoa > Chordata > Aves > Pelecaniformes > Pelecanidae > Pelecanus > Pelecanus crispus. The sequence goes on from NC_134643.1 coordinate 54,703,932, forward strand.
AAAGTAGAAATTACTTACAATTCTAATGATTTCTTCAATTTTATTGGAACAACTGGAAATATTTGTCTGTACATACAGTTCTTTCTTTTAATGTTTTAGTCTACATTTTGAAGCTTTATGTAGCTGAGATTTTCTTGTGAGGGAATAGAACTCTAGTGTTTTCTTAGATTATGAGGTGATGATACCAGTATCTTTTCTTGTATTAAATATCTCAATAACCTGTTAAAAACATGCTTCTGTCAAAATACTAGCAAATGCTTTCAATTTTAAAAACTAGGTTAAACATATAGCAGAAGATCCTCCCTGCAGTTGTTCCCATCGATTTTCAATTGAATACTTGTCGGAGGGACGTTATAGGCTGGGAGATAAAATACTCTTCATACGAGTAAGTAGTTTCTCAGAATTCCAATTTATATTCATAATGGGGAGAGAAATGCTTTTAAGTGGAACATGTAATTTTTAGGGTATTGTTTTAGAATTACAGAATGATTTAGGTTGGGACACCACGTCATCCAATTTCCTGTTCAAAGTAGATATAGCTAATTAGATCTTACAACTATTGGTTTTATAACCGCACTAAACTAAGCAAGTTAATGTTTTTCTGTGGTGTTTCTAAAATTTCAGTAGCAACTTGCAATATAAATAAGGGTAATGCAATAGAATATCCTGAGAATGGTGCTTATTCAAAATCTGGATGCTTGGGATTTATAATTTGTAGGATAGTTGAGTGCTGTCTTCAGCAGGCATAAGAGTTTCTGGGATTAAAACGATATGAGGACATCTATAATTTGAACAAAACCTGCATCCAAAACTCTGTATACTAAATAAAGATGCTGACAGAATGGTTAAAATGTCTTCTGTATATATGCTTTCATTATTTCCTGACATATAATGACTGTCTCTGCAGAAGAAACTATCTAATAAAAGAATGGCAAGTATAAGCCTTATTTATAACATAATTTCTCTTTTTAAATATGTTTCTCTGTAAGAAAGGAGGTCCTATTTTTAGTCGATTTCAATAGATTTTAATGTAAGATAAAGACATAGTGCTGCATAAAACAAGATAGAAATTTCTCTTGTTCTTCTGCTCCCACCCCCTCTTCCCCCATTCTCAGATGCTACATGGCAAGCATGTGATGGTACGTGTTGGTGGAGGCTGGGACACTCTTCAAGGTTTTCTGCTTAAATATGATCCGTGCCGAGTACTTCAGTTTGCAACTCTGGAACAAAAAATCCTGGCATTTCAGAAAGGGGTCACCAGTGACAGTGTCTCCAACTCGTCAGCTAGAATTCAGGAGCCTCCTGTCATGAATCCAATGTCAGCTGTCAACATGTTTCAAAAACAGCTATCAAAACCCCCTACTCCTGTTTCAGCTCTCGGGGCCAGTGCCAAGAAGGCTTTATCTAAACATCCTCAGTCCCCTGCCCTGGCGTCACCAAAAGTACCAGTGCCCCCATCCTCCACAGCCAAGTTGACAGTCAGGCCCAAATTACAGGGGTCTTCAGTGACAGGCGTGCAGTCTGCTTTGAAACCATTAACTGGCACCTCAAAGAAACTGGAGTCTCCTGCACACAACTTACCAGCTTCTGCTCCTTCACAGCCTGCAAACAAAAGCTCTTCATCTGCAGGAACAAGAACGGCTCTTGTTCACTCCGAAACGTTGCGCAAACGAATTCGGTCCCCTGATGCTCCCAAGGTGAAATTTGCCCTGGCTCAGAGCACCCCAGCACCAGCACTGCATCCTGACCTCTCGTCCTCTAAAAACCAGCTGTCTCACTTGCCTGGGACAGCTGAAACGATGGCTTCAAAACAGAAGCGTGTCGCTGCTAAATGCAAACCTATATCCGTCACTAAAACCAAAGCGAATTCAGTTGCTCCGAGGGCTGCCCGGATGCCTGTTACAAATCTGCGTGCTGTTGCCAAGTTTGCACATTCTCAGCAGCTCCTTGCAAAACCTCCTTCTGAAAATACTATTCAGACCTCAGGAACTGGGTCTCAGCATCCTCAGAAAGCTCCACAAACAGCTTCTGACCTGGCAAAGAACCTGAAAACTGCTTCAGTCCTAAAACACTCAGCTTCTGCACCTTCTCTTGCAGTTAGCAAAGCACTGAAGTCACCACCTACGCTGGTATCTACAAGCAAAAACATATCATCAGCTGTCAATAAGCAGCCAAATGTCAGTAAACCCGCTCAGGTTGGACTCACTTCATCCAAACCTCCTGAACGCACCCCCTTATCTGCTGTACGGCTTCCTCAAACTTCAGCCAAAGAGGCAGTGACCAAAAAACCAGCGCAGCCTTCCACAAAAGCTCAGCCTTCAACCAAAAACTTGCAAGCAAATGAAAGCTTGGCCCCAGCAGTCAAGAAGCCTCTCCCAAAGGGAAAATCAGCAATGGCGTGTAACAAAGGAACGCCTGGTGTATCAAAAGGTCCTCTTATGAAGAGCAGGCAAGATGATCACTATTTTGTTATGACAGGGAGTAAAAAACCCAGAAAGTAAACTTACATGTTACTTTCTGTGGAAGTCTTAATTTCATTCAAATGGGCCTCTAGTATTTGCTACAGTGAGTACAAGGAATAAAGTTAAATAACACTACATTTACCATGAAATATTAGGTATAACCTACATTTTTCTGCATAACATACAGTAAGAACTGTATGTATTTTACAGTTTAGAAACTTCTATTTGGATATATTTAGAAGTGAGCTTGCTTGCTGTGTAGCACTGTGGAATAGAGAATATTCCTGTTTGCTGCTAGCCTGACCTGCTGCGGGGAAGGCGGGAGAGAGGAAAGGGGAGCTAGGGCTGCTGCTTTTGCTGCTGCTCATTTTCAAAGGAGCAAGGCCTGCCCAAGAAATGTCTACCCAGGGCAGAGCCTGAGCAATTCTGGTGGTTCTGACACATCTGTATTGAGGCCGGTGGCAAGCGATAGAGCTGTGCACAAGCTGTAAAAGTTCTAATACCTCAAACAAAGCTATGGGGTTTGATTTTTTTTTTAAATTTTTTTATTTTTTTTTTAATTCACCAGTGTCCTATAACCCAAATTTGGGTCACCTGCATGTATTAAAAAGAGAAAGATTTGACAGCTGCTGTTATCAGTGTTCACTGTGCCCCCCATATGCCTTAAAGTGGCTTCAGCTTGCTTGGAAGTGGAGCCTTCTTGGTTTGTGTTAATTTGGACATGGAAAATCATGTGCTTGATTGCTCTCTCTCATTGTGCCTTAACCTCTCAAATTCATGACAGATCTCTTTGGTGAGCAATGGTACTTTTAAAACCATGGGCAGATAACCTTGCTTAGTTCATGTTCAAATCTGACTATAAGTGAGCCCAGTCTTTTCTAGAAAGCTCTTGCTTCATGGAGAGAAGCACCTGAGTTCCTGGGAGGGCATCTTCCCCTGGGATGGAGCCCCAAAGCAGCTCCTGCTCTTGGGATGGAGCCCCAAAACACCTCCTGCTCCAGAGATGCAGAGCTGCGAGTACGGACCTGTACCGGCAGAGCCTTACCGCTCTGCAGGAGTGGCCTATACATATAAAACTGAATTGCTAAGTACTTCTCAGTGCTACAGGTTAATTTTTGTGGGCAGTCTTAGTCTGCAGTAGCCTTTTTTGTTTTATTTATGGAGACCTTCTTGCTGGCTCTGGAGATGAGGAGTAGTTTCCCAAAGAGGTAATAATGGACTACATTTGCCTTTAAATATCTGAAAGTGCCAGAAAGCTATGCACTGTTTACACTTTTAACTCCTGAAGGCTTTCAGTGAGTTAAACATCAGTGGTGCTCAACACCTTTACCCTTAACAGAAGTGAGTGTCATGGTAGGTGAATAAAAGCTAATGTCTTTGGGGGTGGCCTTGTTTGAGATATTTTGGGTCTAATGAACAGTCATTCCTACAAACACTGAGGAGCTCTCAGGTTCTGTGAAGAGACGCTGCTGACTTCCACAGACCATCAGTTCTGCTCTCCGCTCCCAGGATATTTACTTATGGGCAGGAGAAGAGATGCATGGAAACTGCAGCTTCTGATGTTGTATGTTTAATTTTTTTTTCCCTGAAACTAGAGTAAGCAAGCATCATAAACTAATAATGAGTTCTCATGCACAGTGGCAAAGTCATTGAGCAGCCTTTCTGAGCACCTTGTTACCTTTTTTATTTATGATTCTATTTATGCATATCTACTGTACAATACTGCTTACAACCTACTGGGAGTAAACAGTAATCCAAAATGTAGGAGGAAAACAGACCAATTTTAATAACATGGACACAAGTCCCACAAGCTCACATACAAAGCTGTATGTTTGGGGAAGGCCATGTATGTATTATGTTTGGGTAAGCTTACTTGTTTTATAAATACACTGGTCAAAGCCACTACTGCAAATGTTAAGAATAGTATTGACTGTAGTGGACTGCCTTCAGGTTTGATAAATTTGGCACACTGTTTCATATGCTGAAAGCATTTTACAGTAGCTGACTTGCTTTTGATTTTGGGCTTCCAGATAGTGAGATATGATATGATATATCTCATGCAGATTAATAGCTGAATTCTTGCGGTTTCTTTCTGTACTGGGTCTAGCTGAGATTGAGTTAACTTTCTTCACAGTATCCCATATGGTGCTGTGTTTCAGATTCATGACAAAACCGGTCATTGATAACACACCGGTGTTTTGACTGTTGCTGAGCAGTGCTTGCACAGGGTCAAGGCTTTCTCTTTTTCCTGCTCTGCCCCCACAGCAAGTAGGCTGGGGGTGGGCAAGAGTTTGGGAGGGACACAGCTGAGACATCCAACCTGAACTGGCCAAAAGGCTATTCCATATCATGTAACATCATGCTCAGCAGTAAAAATGGGGTAGAGAAAGGAGGTGTGTGGAGAGGTTGGGTTCCAAGGTGGTGGTGGATTGCAGACTGGCTAGGCATCGTTCTGCCTGTGAGAGGTAGTGAGTGATTGCCTTTGCATCACTTAGCAGTTTGGTTTTTTTCCTCTTTCCTTCACTTACTAAACTGCATTTATCTCGACCTGTGAGTTTTCTTGCTTTTGCTCTTCTTCTCTCCCCTGTCCTGCTGGGGATAGAGGGGACAGAGAGTGAGCAGCTGTGTGGGTGCTTGGCTGCTGGCTGGGGTCAACCCACAACATGTTTTTAACTTTATACAAGTTTTTTAGTAGTAATTTAAACACTGAGACTCTTGGATCTCAGTATAATGCTATCTCAGCATCTACCTTTTTGAACTATAACCTCAGAGAAAATGAGGTGGATGGCTTCATCTTTGTAATCCATTATCTCATGTAATAGGCTGAATTTTGTGGTTCAAAATGAAATAAAAAGCATCAGCTGGGAAACTGGGACTGTAAAAGGCAAAAAATTCCTTTTGCAGTTGAAACCTTAATCAGCTAATCTAAAGATGGTTCACCTGTTACATGTGGATAGGCTTGGTTTGGTTTTATTACAAAAAATAGTATATTTGAGCATGGTCCAACTTCTGTGAATATTGTTCCAACTTTATAGTCATATTCTAACTACTGGTGTCATGTAACAGAAGGTGAACCAAGAATTAAAATGTAACAAAGTACCTCTTAATGGAAACACATACTCTTTTTGCGATGTTTACATTGCCAAATAGCAAGTCTAATCTTCAGCTTGTATTACTTTTTGTGAGGGAAGGATAACTTGGAGCAAGAATGTGACTGAATTCTCTGTGTGTTATTGATGTCCTCCTGTATAAGTACTTATTTTAAATAAACATATACTGCACCTTTTTTCCACGCACATGTTTTTTTTTCTACTGTCATCTTTTTGTGGGGAGGGAAAGAGGATGTATTTCAGAAGGCTTATGTTTTTGCTATACTGCCACATAAACAGTAGCTTCCATCTCAGGCATAAATAGCTGCTTCTAATCCATTACTTTGTTTGGAGTTCAAGACCTCTTTACTCTGATCCTGGTTTCAGTATGACCAATTGGGTAGGAGGGGCTTCCTACCCTTTCCTAACTGACAATGTGCCTGAGTAGTTTCAGATACACCTCTGAGAGTTTTATTCTTTGCAGGTCTACTTGAAATATAAAGCACTTGTCTGCCAATATTTTCCATGCTTAAATCTTGTCAGCAAACGTTAGACCAGTCTCTGCTTCTGTTGCCATCAATAACAGAAAATTCATTGGTTTTATTGAGAGGAGAGTTGGGTCTTCTCACTGGAGTCACCTAACTTTTTTTTGGTCCCTATTTGATTTAAAAAAAAAATGTTTTAATACCTGCAGTTCTCTGCCTGTTCCAAAGTGGCTTCAGTTCCTGCCAGCCTGATGCTGGTGCCTAATCATATAGGTATACTTATCGTTCCACTTCAGCTTTGTCTAGTAAGTGCATTATCGCAGTATCCACCGTACTCATTCCTACAGGACCAAGCTCTGCAGAGATGCTAGTTACGGCTTTCTTTTAAGAGATGGTGGCATTACAGCTGGCCACTAAAATACGAACACAGCCCAAGACTCTCTTAGGCAAGTATCCTAACCATCAGACTACAACATCATGCCTCCAGTAAAGCTTTAAAAGGAAATGTGGAAAATGATTTTTCTTCCTACTCCGAAACTGCCTTCACTGCTGGTAGGTATTACACATTCTGGTGAAATTGCATGTTTTATTCTGAATGAGGATAAAGCGAGGTCTCCCCCTTCCTGGGTTAGCTTTCTAGCCTTTAGACCTTAATAGAAAAGATGGGATCATTCACACTTATTACAAGTAGGTATATAGGATTGGTATTCACTTTTTTGAAAAAAGGGCTTACTTCTTCTAATTCAGTGGAGAGGCATTCCTGAAGTCTTAAGCTCTTGCTTCTCAAACTTCATTGAAGAGTGTAATTTCATGTTGTGGCCCCGCTCACAACTAAGCAATGGGAAATGCTAGTTCCTCACTAAACCTATGGGTGCCTCAAAATTGGAACAGCCTCTCTGGCGCATTCTAGGTGCTTATCTTAAGGCTCTGGCTACTATTCCCACGTGGAGTTCCTAACCTGGGGAAGCCAGGCTTTTCTGAACTCTACCTTGTGCTGACAATGTGCAACTCCCCAACAAAGTGCCCTGCAACCACGTTTCCATTTCCTTTGCCAGAAGTATATTGCTCAGTGCAACTGTCATGCTCTTCACAAAGTTACCCGTATTTTTCTAGTAATTGCACGGCTGTTATATTGTCCTGTACTTAACAGATCTCCTACAGTAGTCACCAAAATGCTCTATTCCTGATTAAGATACTGTAAGTCTGGCTGTCAGAAAAGTATGATTTTTTTGTATTGTGACTATTTACTGCATGTACTCAACAAAAGTTCAGCTGTTCAGTCAACAGAACGCCTTTCTTTTCTCCCTTTTGTTCTCATCGTGATCCCTCTGTGGTCAAAACAAGTCTGGATGCTGTATGCCCTATGGGTTTTGTACATCTAACTGCAGCCCTTAAATCTCTTTTTGGATCTGCTGTTCTGAAGAGAAGGAAGGAAGGAAGGATGCTTGAAGTTGCATCTGCACTCCCTTTACTTGCTAGTGTTTAAGCTGAAGAGGTGCTGCATAGATTGAACCTGCTTGTCACTACTTTGTGTTAGTGTAAGATATCATAAACTTTATTTACCTATGCTTTAGTTAGACCAGATTCCTTCTGGTAATGAGGAGAAATCCTTGCAATACTCTGTTAATATTTGCTTCTGGAATGACAAGCTGGATTAGATCCTGTTCTTCATGTTGATCAAAGTGTAGCTAGCAGTGATTTTTACTGTGCTAAAATTTGAGACAGTCTAAGCATACTCATGCTAAAGGTTCCCATCTAGTCACCTCAGCCTAGTTCTTTCAGCTTGTGTAGGTCCCTCATTTGAACCAGTAGAATTGCTTTCTTTGATGCCATTGCTATCAAAGTCTTTTGGTAGCCAATGGTCTATCGCCCATTATAAATGTATGAACTGGATCAAGTACCCCGAGGACATAGAATCACAGAATGCTTTGGGTTGAAGGGACCTTTAGAGGTCATCTAGCCCAACCCCCTGCAGTGAGCAGGGACAGCTTTAACTAGATCAGGTTGCTCAGAGCCCCATCCAACCTGACCTTAAATGTTGGCTTTCTGGGCTGCAAGCGCACATTGCCAGCTCATGTCCAGCTTTTCATCCCCCAGTACCCCCAAGTCCTTCTCTGCAGGGCTGCTCTCAATCTCTTCATCCCCCAACCTGTACTGATACCAGGGGTTGCCCCATCCCAGGTGCAGGACCTTGCACTTGGCCTTGTTGAACCTCATGAGGTTCACACAGGCCCACCTCTCCAGCTTGTCCAGGTCCCTCTGGATGACATCTCATCCTCCTGGTGTGTCAACCGCACCACTCAGCTTGGTGTCATCTGCAAACTTGCTGAGGGTGCACTCGATCCCACTGTCTATGTCATTGATGAAGATGTTAAACAGCACCGGTCCCAGTACGGACCCCTGAGGGACCCCACTTGTCACCGGTCTCCATGTGGACATCGAGCCATTGACCACAACCCACTGGATGTGACCATCCAACCAATTCCTTATCCATTAAACAGTCCATCCATCAAACCCATATCTCTCCAGTTTAGAGAGAAGGATGTTGTGGGGGACCGTGTCGAACGCTTTACAGAAATCCAAGTAGATGACATCCATTGCTTTTCCCTTGTCCACTGATGCAGTTACTCCTTCATAGAAAGCCACTAGGTTGATCAGGCAGGACTTGCCCTTAGTGAAGCCGTGCTGGCTGTCTCGAATCACCTCCCTGTCCTCCATGTGCTTGAGCATATCTTCTAGGAGGATCTGTTCCATGATCTTCCCAGGCACAGAGGTGAGGCTGACAGGTCGGTAGTTCCCAGGGTCCTCCTTTCTTCCCTTTTTAAAAAGGGACACAACATTCCCCTTTTTCCAGTCAGCAGGGGCTTCACCTGACTGCCATGACTTTTCAAATATTGTGGAGAGTGGCTTGGCAACTACATCAGCCAATTCCCTCAGGACTCTGGGGTGCATCTCATCAGGTCCCATAGACTTGTGTACATTGAGGTTCCTCAGGTGGTCTTGAACCTGATCTTCCCTTACAGTGGGAGGGGCTTTACCCCCCTGGTGCCCATCTTTTGGTCCATCAATTCGGGAGGGGTGAGGAGAGAGGTTGCTGGTGAAGACCGAGGCAAAGAAGTTGTTGAGTACCTCAGCCTTCTCCTCGTCTGTTGATACAAGTGCGCCTTTCTTGTTCATCAAGGGGGGTACGCTTTCTTTAACCTTCCTTTTCTGGTTGATATGCCTGTAGAAGCCCTTCTTGTTATTCTTTACACCCCTTGCCAAATTCAGCTCCATCCTCGCCTTGGCCTTCCTGACCTCCTCCCTACACAACAGGGCCGTTTCCCTGTATTCCCCCCAGGACACCTGTCCCTGCTTCCACTGCCTGTGCACTTCCCTCTTACTCTTTAGTTTGCCCAGCAGGTCTCGACTCAGCCATGCTGGTCTCTTCCCTTCCTTGATTGATTTTTTACACTTGGGGACTGATAGCTCTTGTGCTCTATGGAAGGCATCCTTAAAGATCTGCCAACTCTGTTCTGTTCCCCTTTCCCTGAGGACCGTCTCCCAGGGGGTCCTTCTGACTAACTCCTTGAAGAGCTGGAAGTTTGCTTTCCTAAAATTTAGGGTCCTGACTGTACTCCTCGCTTTTCCCATGTCCCTCAGTAGCATGAACTCCACCAATGTGTGATCGCTGCAGCCCAAGCTGCCTCCAGTCTTGACATCACCAATGAGCTCAGTTGCATTGGTGACCATCAGATCCAGTATTGCGTCCCCTCAGGTAGGGGTGTCTATTACCTGGCTTAGGAAGTTGTCGTCTATGCATTCCAGGAATCTCCTGGATTGCCTACAGCTCGCCGTGTTGCTTTTCCAGCAAATGTCGGGGTGGCTGAAGTCCCCCAGCAGGACAAGAGTCTGCAAGCGCAAAGCCTCCCAGAGCTGGAGGAAGAAGGCTTCATCAGCAGGCTCCCCTTGATCAGGCGGCCTGTAGTAGACACCAACCACAAGGTTCCCTTTGTTGCCTCTGTCTCTGACTCTTACCCATAAGCTTTCGACCTGCTCATGGCTATTCTTCAGGGACAGCTCTTCACACTGTATTGATTTCTTTACGTAGAGGGCAACGCCTCCGCCCCTCCTTCCTCACCTGTCCCTTCTGAACAGCCTGTAGCCATCAATAGCCACATTCCAGTCGTGGGATTCGTCCCACCAGGTTTCGTTTATGTCAATCAGGTCGTAGCTGTCTAGTAGCACAGCAGCTTCCAGCTCCTCGTGTTTGTTCCCCATGCCGTGTCCGTTTGTGTAGAGGCATTTCATCTGGGCTGTTGGCTGTGTCACCTTCTTAGTGGAACATCCCTTGTTTCCCTCGGGGTGTTTCACGAAGGTTTCCTTGTGAGCTCTAACTATCTCAGGAGCCCCCGGCTCATCTCTGCCAGACTTCAACTGTGCTGCAGTGTCCCCATCATGCCTGTGTGCTATAGGACATATTCCAAAGCCATACTGAAGCATGCAAAAGAGTTCATGTGAAACTACCCATCAATCTTTCTGTGTTTTTTTCCCAAAAGCTCTGCATATTTCACATAGTGAAATCTGGCTGTCCTACTAAGGGGTGTTTTACTTATAATAGACAAAGCCAATGACCATCCTGTAGCCAAATTCTGTTCAGAAAAAAATGAGCAAAAGACAAAGGCCATCCAAATGGATTTTGGGCCTCATAGGAAGATGCCTTGAGATGGCTAAAATGTACCTCACTTAGGACTGACAGCAAAAAGCTCAAGAAACAGCAGGCAAATCACTGAAAACTGTAGCTGCCTTAGACTTTGTTGTGGCTGATACAAGGGCCTTGCAGAACGGGGCTGCTCTGTGACACTTCAAAACCTCATTCTACTTTCTATGCCAGTATCTGACACAGAAGAAACTCCAAAACATGAGCACCACATACTTATTAATATTTGGAAAACTTCTGAGTTTCCATTGGTGAAGTAGACATGCATGAATGCACAGTAAAATACATATGCAGTTCAAAGAACTTCAGTTACAGCTCAGCATTTTCATATATATATATATATATACGCACATACATAATTCTGATAAAATCCAAGGCAGTTTTTCTTCTAAAACTTCAAGCAGCCATAACTTTGAACATCAAACTATACAGCTCCTTCCCTATTTTCCTGCAGGGAAACTGAAATCTGTTTGTTAGATGAGTGAGTGCTATGGGGCCACCTGGTGTTTATGAATTTAATAGAGGCTCCTCTGTCAGTGTAAGACCTTTAACTTCTCTTAAAATCCACAGGCAAAACGTTTCTGTTTGATTCAAATTAAACCTTTTAGCTAGCAAAATCTAGACATGGCATGCAATAAATAATGCAAGAGATACTTAATTTTGTAAGCCCCTTTCATTACATGCAAATACATTTTTGAAAATCTCCTTTTCATTATTTCCTTTTTTTAAGAGCCAAGATTGAAGATCACTTCCTTACTAAAAGTTTTGAAAAATAAATTGTGTGAAATGTAAATAAGCCTAACACTTTTATTAATTTCAGACATCTTAAGAAAAAGTAAAACATCAAAGTTTTTGAGAGGTGAGATCTGCTCACAGTACAGATCTATCTAGCCAGAAATCCCCATTAACTCAGAAATGAACTTTCAGGTGTGTCACCAGTGGGAATGCCAGAAGTGGATGATTTTCTAGTTGGGGAGGGGAATTGATCTTGTTTAAACCAATGCTGTTATGGCACTTTGTGCAAAGTATTGCATTCCAGATGGAAGAAAAACCTTACAGGACAGGAGCAGCTGGCCATTTCTCTGAGGAATGTAGCTAGGCAGAAAATATTGACAGATTCGTTGTGCTACGAGTTTTCAGGAGGTAGGATTGCAGAGTAGTACTTAGATATCAAACTGGCCGTTAGGGCTGAGTCAGAAGCACTGTGCAAAGCTGAGGTCCTACAAAACAAAGCCAAACTTGCATGTTTCCTCAAAAAAAAAAAAAAAAAAAGGCCATATTTGGATATTCACACAGGAAAGTTAGCATGTATTAGTGTTTGTCAAAGTACTCAAAAACATGGCATCTCGTAAGGACCATATTAAGATCAGTTACATGCATATTTACATTGTGAAATCATATGCTTTACCTCTCTTGCATTTGAAAATAAAAGTAATTGTTGAAATTCAGGTTTAGAGTCTTGTAATTTGCTGATCTTTTATATAAGCATTATTATTTTTTACTTTTCTGAAGCAAGGCTGCTGTAACAGAGAATTCCTTGTACTGGAACCTATATTCCCAAAAGAACATAAATAATTACCATGGTCTGTCATTCTGATGAATGGTATGCTTTTTCACAGCTTTTTTTCTTTTTTTTTTTTTTCTTTTTGCTGAGTATACTATTTTATAGACACCTGTGAAGAAGATCATAATAAATTACTTCTATTGTGTACACACTGCAGCATTGACCCTTGCGATACCTTGGCGTTACTTATTGCTGCATCCAAAGAAAAGAGCAGCAGAATGAGTTTATTTAAAAATCAAACTAAGTATACATGCTTTGGGTCTCTAGTCCTGGAATTAGGCTCCTGTACATTACATTAGATTTGGGAGGGTTTTGTGAATACACTGTTGTATGGTCTGGATCCTCAGCTATAGTAGGATATTCAGCTATGTCAAATTACTTACAAATACATACATGAAGAAGCATTTTTGGTACCCAGTGATCTATATGAAAATGGTCACAGGAACATCTATGCTAGGTTATGCCTTGTTTTGACTGTGTAAAGAAAAATGTTGGGAAGTTTTTTATGATTTCCTGCTTAAAACCCCTCTAGTTTCCTCCAAGACTTGGGTCCTTAAGTCACAGTCCATTTATGCTGGAATGTAAAATTAATATGTTAGGACGGTGAAGTCAAACATTCACAGTTTAGAACATGGTCATTAAGATGGTCAGTGCAACTGTTTCACTTGCATGCAAGCTTGCATTTTGATACACACTTTCATTATAAGTTATAATTTCATCAGGATGCTGTTTCACTCAGCATGTAGAAGAGACAGCTCTGACTGCATAAGCCATTGTTCAGTATTTGGGATTCTCCCTGTGCTTTAGCATGTGGCCCCTTGCCTAATGTGCTGAAGGCAATGATTCATTGTCATGTGAGTCCTTCCAGGATCTCATCACCAGCACCTGAGTGTTCCTTGAGGTGTAAAGTCCAACAGGCTTATCTCCTTAAATAGAAGGAAAATCAAGGCTGAAAGTCACTGAGATTAGAGCATCCACTCAGCTGAGGTAATTAACTTGACTTGTCTTGCACTTCACCATTCAAAGTAGATAGTGTGATGCGGGTCTGCATAACTTAAAAACTTCAGGTGAGTTTACTTACAGCTGGGAGTGTTTAGCCACATTGCTAATTTGACTAATGGGCTTAAGTCAGACTTGTATAATGAGGAAAGAGTAGCAGCCCCTTGTGAAAGGGTAAGCTTAACTTATTTGTCTGGTATCACACAGGGTGGGGCAGAGAGAAAGAAAGAAAAGAACAGAACTTATAAATCTTGTTCCTAGAGGCTGAAATTAGATGCCTGAAGCAAAAGATGAGCGAATTGTCCAACTTTCCTGTATTACCTAAGTGTGTTCATCCCCATCCATCAGTCCCATGGAAGCAGAACCAGTCTTCAGGAAGTTAAAGCTTATCTCAAATTCATGTAAGAGATCTGAGTTCAGGAGACACAAGCAATTGTGACCAATTTAATTCTGTTATTTCCTGAACTTACAAGGTCTGAGTCCTCAATGTTATTTATATTTTTTAAGATGGTTTTGTATGTTGCTTTGTAGGATAAAACCTGAAGTATCTCTTGGTGTTCCACAAGCTCTGGATCACGCTGTAACTATTGTTGGACTAGGTGATTGTTGTAGGTCCCTTCCAACTGAGCTATTCTACTCTATATGTCTCTGCTGTAAGTGTTCCTGTTCGAATCAAGCAGAAGTAGGTGCTTGTGTCTGTGAAAGATTAAACTAGATTCAGACAGGGTTTGAGTTATTCTGATGGCCTAAGGGGACAGTACAGTCCCTGTGCCAAAGGTGAAAGAAAACAATTAAGTAAGAGTAACTGCATACAACATACAACTGATGTTTTATTATTTACCTTTTTTGGATTATTTATCTTCTTAGACAGTGATTACTAGCTTAGTCAACAAACTTCGTGTGAATGTTTTAACAGAAGTGGGTACCTGGAGAACTGTAATTAGCAACAGAATATTCCTCTTACTGTGCCTGTGCAAAAAGGCATTGCATGATTGGTTTTCCAAGAACTGGGTTTTAGTGTGATTTACAAACCTTGAAAAAAGCATGTAAACTTATTTTAGGTCTTTTACTGCCCTCATGCCCCTTTCCCCAATAAGGCAATTATATTAATCAGTCAAAAATTCATACCTATGGGCTCAAAATGCTATGTTGGAGTTTCTGTAACAAAGATGTTCAGACCTTGCCTTCTCCCATTTGGTGCCCAGAACAACAGCCACAACCTCCAACCACCTCAGCCACATACTCTACTCTGCTCCCCGGAACAAGAAGCGTTGTCACACTTGGAAGATTAAAAAGCTGCATCTCTATAGCAACTCTCAAACCCCCGAAATAATAAACTAAGAAATTTTGACCAAGAATGACTAGGTGACTGCCAATGGGTTGGATTAGAGGGATGTTGCCTTCATGGTGCTGGATGACTAAGATCTCTGTAAAGCAAAGGCATGCAGTTTGCAGGTGAGCTCGTTTCTGCTCTCAGCTCAGCTTTTTACTTCTCTGGGAAGACTTTTTGGAAATGCTCATCACCAAATATTCTAGGTAGGTAATGAATTAAGGTAGCATTTGGCTTAGCTTGCCTTTCACTTGACACACAGATAAACATAAAGGAATTTTTAAAAACACATTAGAAATCTGGGTTTTGGAAAATATTGCAGCGTCTGTAAAAACAAATGAAGCAGTATTGTGACAATAAAGCATTTGATTTTAGCTGAACAAGTACTGCCCTCTGTAAAATCTGATTCTGCACAGACAGACTAATGAAAATTCAAGGGCATGTGCTGTTGCACTGCCTGAGTTTTTGCAGATTTCTGCAATTCATAAAGTATAAGACAAACATGAGATGTAATGACGTCTCTCAATGCTAGGTCAACCCAGTGTTTTAACTGGAGCTGGATATGTAGTGGTGGTTTGGTAGGCTATTCGGAAACAAGACTCAGGCTCTTTGTCTGCATGCTTTATTCCTATACAGGAGGAATTCTCCAGCTGTGTTCGGGCCAAAGGGATCATTTCGTGCATAAAGATAAGGTCGTGCTCAAGAGGTTACAAAAATGTACCTTAATGAGCAACCTGCTAAGTGAGTCAGCCCTCCTTTCATCTTTTTCCTAAGAGTGATGCCCATGGAATAAAATGTAGTGAAAATTTAGGCCTGCCATTAAATTCAACAGGTCCAAGTCAGTAATAACAAATGAGAGTTTTAAGCTGAAAGCAGTTATTTTATGTACCTGTTCTTTTGCTCATAATCATATACCAGGAACTAGAAAACAATCCCTTGACTTTTTTTTTTTTTTAACAATGAAAACTGCCTAAAATTCAGTAATTTAGAGCTAAAAGATGGAATAACAGAACAGAAATACATGTTTTGAGATAGAAGTAAAAACATCAGGAGTCTCTGTGTGTGCTGAGATCAGGAGAGGGTTCAGAAAAGCAGAATAATCATTCAAATTTGGATGAAATTTCCGGTAAGACTACATTACCCAATGACAAAGAAAAAAAAGCTCTTCCATTTGCCACCTATCAAATTGTTCATTTTAGCCTGGCAAACCTGAGTGATACCTTATGGAACCTGCTACATTCAGATGATGCTCCTCTTGCAGAGGAGGAAGAAAGATTGCCTTACATTCAGATGGCAGGGTCTATAATGTGGAGCAGACACATCTGAGCCTTTGGGGGCAACAGAGACTCTTCTTAGGAGCTTGTAGAGAGCTGTGTGGGGTCTGTTGCAAGCCAGGAAATTTGTAAAAGTTGCTCAGCTGAGGAGAGGACCTGTTCTACAATATGCAATGGGAAGGCTTTATTTTAGTCTGTCTCACTGGCAGAGCAAAGTAGTTTCTCTTTAAAGGCTTGGCTTGTACTTTAGTCCTATATCTTCTATGAGGAGACCTTGCTGTGCAATTAAAAGCCTCTCTGTGTCTCTGGATGGGTTCACTTCCAGGCAACGGTAAGACCCATGGTGCCAAGGCCCTTGGGGCCAGGACCCATGTGGGGAAAATGACTTGGGCACCGTAAGGGATATGGAAGAGTCTGAAGTGTGGAGCAAGTGAAAGGAAAGGGGAGAAAGATAGATACAGGGAAAAGGATGATGCACATGCAGTTGACAGTATTTCAGGAGCTGAAGAAGGAAAAAGAGGAGTCTCCCTTTCAAGCAGGAGATGAGGAAAGTCATCCATTTTTATAGGCAGATAAATTTAACATTTGGATCTACTACTGATATTATACCTTTATCCTCCCCTTAAAGGTACAAAACCAGGAAGGCTACTTAAAAAACTAAGTCTCTTAACACACTTTTGCCCCTCAATTTTAAGATGCTTAAACAGGTCTGATTACTTTCTAAGCTTTTCCTCTTCATTTATGTATTATTTTTAAACAATTGGGGTTATCAGTACTGGGCTAAAAATATGAAGGGAGAGCAGATCTCAATGAAAAGGGGCAAGAGGGAAAAACGTTGAAGATAATTGCTCAAAGTACACAAGAATTTATGCCAAGGTAGAATTTCTTTTTCTTCTCTTTAAGTAAAAAGTTAATTTTAAACTGATAACTTTAAACTGATATTTAAATAATATGTGATGATACTAGGTCATGTATCACAGGTAGCTGGCATTCTGCATCTAACAGGAATGAAGGGTTAGATGAATTAGGGAGGTAGATTCATAACTTGCATCTAATCCACAGAGATTTCCCAGATAGATTGTGATTGATGTTCTTGTTTATTTTTTGTCAAGGTCTGTAGCAAACCCCATGTTATCCATTTTTCAGCACTTGCAACAAGGCTGTCTTCTGAACACAGTTCTCCTTTTTCTAGATATGAGAACTTAGTTAAGTAGAGAGACCTGGTTGAATTTCTTGCTGCTGTGAAGTCTAATCTTTTATTCTCCACTTCCACAGTAAAAAATAAAGTGTATAGGATTTATTTAACTTTTATTCAGCTAGAATATCACAGTTACTGATGGGAAGAAAAGCTGTTAGGCTTGTGCATTTTGGTGCTGTTAGATGTCAAAGCATTTAAAGGTTTCTTCCTGTATAGGCTACAGAATGCAGCAAGCCAGTCTCTTCTTGAACTACTTGTCTTTTCATTAAAATGCTAATCTGTATTACCAATAGAATATTTTTTAAAAACATTAATACAAATAACTTAAAGGTTTATAACCTGCTACTGGGAAAGAGGATGACTAGTAACTCCTCACCTTTAGTATGTAGGTTCCAGACTCTTTGAATACTTCCTGCTAGAGCCTGTCCTTCAGTGCCTTGGCCTTATTTGACTGCACCTAGCAAATATATGCCACATGTAAGGACATGAACAAAAGAGAATTAAAATAAAATTAGCAGAATGCTTTTTACTGTTAAATGCTTGAAAGAGCCATTGAACTACAGGTGGAGTAATAACCAGACAAAAATTAAAGAGCTCTGTCCCTGCCTGGGCTCTAGCAAAATGCCTGGGCTTGTACTTGGGACTGTAGATCAGTGGGGGGAAAAATAACTGGGAGGAAGGGGGAACTGGAGAATATTTCATACTGCAGTGCTGGAGACTTAAGTGGATTTTAGCTCCAGGATAGGAGAGGAGTAAATGGCTTTTAGAGACTCTTTTAGGCAGTGATTTTGCTATCTCTGTGAGATATGAAGGATGTGAGTAAGAACAACTCCATTAGGCTGTGCATTAAGCATTTTCAGGGAGGATGTTTGTAATGATTGTTCTCCTGGGCTTTTTCTGCAGTGGGTATTTTTAATGAAGTCACAGTCCTTAGTGTAGATATAAATCATTTTTGTAAATTAAATCTTTTTCCCATGCAGTATGCTCAAACTCTCCCCAGTCACTCTACTATGGTATGTCTATAGCAGGGATTTGCAGTGGTCCTGCATCTTGTGTAGCTGAACAGACTATCAAAAAAATCCATCTTGTCAATCCCACCACTAATATAATGAATATCCATAACAGTCTACTGTGTTGCACTAACATGAACAGACTCACCAAGGGCTCTCAATCAAGTCGAAGTCATCTGACAGATAAACACAGTCTGAGTTGATCAGCTGAAGACCAAGGCTTTTCTTACTGACAGATCCTTCCGTGTGTAAGCAGAGCAAAAGGTTTACTTGTTATTTTCTTTTAGGTGTCTCTGAAACTGCTGCTTCAACTCTCTCCTTCCATAGGAAAAAGTCTCTAAATCCTCAGGTAAGAAGACAAGGAACTATTCCCCACCCCTGCAGTTTCTGAACCTGGTGGCTGTTCTGGCTCTGCCAGGTGTTCTGCCCACTGCCCTGCAATGAGGCCTGGCGAAGCAACACCTTGGTCCTTGATATCATATTCTGCCTTCAGGTGTATAGGTGGCCAGCATGATCTCAATCATCTGCCTATGATTTGCTCTCTGTCCTGATCTTGGTGCATCCCCTGTGCAGAGGAGGACAAGCTGCGATGGTGGAGGGTGGTGCTGCTCTTCCCCACGGAACTGGGAAATGCACTTGTGCAATCGCCTCTCTGCAATAAGCTCTTCAGTGCTTATTGAATATAGCAAAAACTGGAAGGAGACTGAATCACAAAATGGATACTTGGGGTCATTGCTTACACTTCCATCTTCAGGAACTAATTTAGCCAGCTAAATTAGGTAGCTAGTTCCTTTGTGCTGTATCTATACTTAATGGGAGACAGAGAAAAGCTCTTATCGAGAATGATTCACAGACCACAGTTATGATCTTACTAAAATTTACTCTTGAGTTGATCCTTGCTCTCTCCATTTATTAGAGAAACTTATGGAGACCAGGCATCTAACTCAGCTAACTGAAGTTAGGCAGTGAGAATATGCCCTTGTGCTGTATGCCATATGGTCTCTTGTGTGTCTCTTCTTTGACTGAATCCAAAACTCTGTCCTTGGATGTGCATGTGTAGTTTTGACGTGAACCATAGGAAATTACTCGCATGTCAGCAGGTGCGATGTGGCCAGAGTATCCAATAATAATACTTTTCTATTCGTTTTTTAAATATATGCATAAATGGCACTTAGACCTTTAGTAGAGGAAACGGAAATTGCTGTGTTTTTTACCAAAAGTTTGCATAAATTTCAGTTCTTGTCCAGTTTAGATGTGAAGCAATTGATATCAACCACAGGAAATCTGGCTTTCCCTTGAGTATGTATCCAAATGAAAGGCACCTAAAGGATAATACCCTTTCCATAAAGGGGAAAGGATAGAGTGATTGCCAAGATGAAAAAGAAATTAGCCACTTCAAATCCCTGCTTTTTGCTTAGCTGGAACAGAATTTCTTGAAAGTAATTATTGTCATTCCATTTGGCTAAATATATCTGTATACGTACCAGAAATATGCAAGACTAAAAAAATGCTGTTGTAGGTGTATGAGGTTCCTTTTACTGAAAGGCTAGTACAATTGGTCTGTTGTTGTGATTTTTGTTGCCATGTTACCTATATGTCACTTATTCCCAAATGTATCTTTCCAGTGGAAAGAAACGCAAAGGTTTGTTCAGAACAAATTATTTTGAAGGAGGAAACTAAATTTGGAAATGAGATGTCTAAACCCCTTTAACTGCTTAGAAGGGTCAGAGAATACAGAGAGCATTTTCCAGAGTAGGTAGTCCTAGGAAGTCTTTCAGGTCAGGTTTGGAAGCAAGCTGAGCAGGCAGCAAGGCAAGCTCTGATACCAGGCACGGTGGTCCTCCTGTTCTGCCCTCCCTCCTGCACTGCAGAGCTTTTAGCCTCCTGGGACAAACCCAGAGCTGTACTGGGGGAGTTTTACCCCAGGAGACAAAGGGTGTTCTGCCTTGCCTGGTCCAGCTGTGTCCAGCAATGGCAGGTCCTCCCCAACATGTTGAGGCCTTTCAGAAGGTTACTTTGTTAGAAATGTTCAGTGGGATGGTCTGGGAAGGGTTTTTAGGAGTTTCCAGCAAGCTGCAAGCTGGGGACCCACAGCTGGGCTTACTCTTTTGGAGGAAAGCAGCAGGGTGTGCGACTCGGGTGGTCACAGTCTCCCTCCTGTGGCCTTGGCGGAGAAGAGGAGCTGGCTGGGTCCTGACCCTGACTAAACATCAGGCTCAGCTAATCTGTTGGGCTTTTTGCCTCCTTCTCTGAACAGGGGCAGGTGAGGTGGGAGAGCATCTCAGGTGGTAATGTAGCAGTGAAACTTGTCACCCAAGTGTCTTGGACTCAGCTTCATTTTGTCGTAGTATGTACTATGTGTGGGCTTTCTCCCCATATATACACTTCTTTTTAATGTACAATCTTTTGTGCAGATGTGTTTGACCCATCCTGCAGCAGCCTCATGTCCCCATGCAAGGCGTCTCTGTCTGATTATCCTTTACCACCATGGCTCAGGGAGGGTTTTCCACTGAGAAGGTATTAGGTGGATAAACACATGTGTGTCTCTGCAAATCCTCCTGTGCGTGTTGGTGCCTTTTTCTGCCCCCTCCCTGAGGAAGTCTGGTTCCCTATGGAGCAGCCTGGCTGGAGCAGCAGCCACGTGCACCACGTGAAGAGACAGCAGCTCATGCTCCACCTCGGCTGCAGGAGGGGAAAGGTGTGCCTGATTGCTAGGATCGGGATTAGCTGGAGAAGTGAGAGAGGAGAGGAGGCGGGGGGGGGGGAAGAAAAGCTTTAAATGGCAAGACTGAGCTTATAGCATGTGGCCAACATGTGCCATAGAGGCTTCAGGAGGCAGCAGGAGCACCCGCGAGAGGGTCCAGCTGGGCAGCAGCAGAGAGGAGAAGAGGCGTTGCAGGATGGGGGATTCCGGGAAACAAGCAAACAGGAGGGGTCTGCAGGTGCACAGGGCACGACTGACAGTCCGCTGTCACCCTGCAGCAAACTCAGCCTGGAGACCAGGTAGGGTGAATACATGGACTGTGCAAATTATAAATTATTTTTTCGTCTCTCTCAGTTTTTGGCTCATGACATTGTGGGGCAGAGGCAGGAGCTTACCGAGTTATGTGGTTGCTGTATGGCATTACTGCATTTGTGGGGGAGGAGGAATATTAGGGGGTTGCTTTTGAGGAGTACTGCTTCAGGAGGAGATAGAAAATTTTAGGTTTTCAGGGGGAATTTTTGGGCATGGTGGTGTCTGTGAGAGAACAAGCCTGGGGGCAATGAAGGCACAGCAGAGAGAAAACTCTGAGATGCAAATCAACCACTTCACAGAAAACTGCAGAGAGAAAGGCAAACATCTGTAACAGTCAAGGGAGTGCATAAAAAGTGGTGTCTGATAGGAAAACCTGAGGAACCGGGGTAGCCAGATTTGTATCCATTTTCAAGCTTTAAGATTTACTCCTCAGGGCAGTGCATCTGCAAAGCTCTGAGGGACTATCAAGCCCCTTTCAGCCCTCTTCACTGGGAGAAACAGTTCCAGGATGTACAATTTAATTTAATTTCCATATTGCTAATAAAGGGTTCATGCGCTTGTTTTTCCACAAAGCATAGTTGTATATAAGCACCTGGGAATGGCACTAAGCTTGCGGCAGGAACATTGTCTGCAGATTCCTAGGTGTTTCCAACCACAAATTCTATTAGACTGCTAAGCAGCTTCCTTCAGCACATCTCAGCAACCTTTTCCCTGCCCTGCTGTCAAGAAGCTGTGTTGAGAGCTAGATACTGCTTTCCTTCACTGTTATAATTTTGAAATTCTTGGCACAACTTAAAAAATATGTAAATGCTGCAGAAGTTTCTGTTTGAGATATTTTCTTTGGTTTTAGCTGTTGGCTTGCTGTCAGCTGGTAAAGCAAAGTGCATCTGTCTATACTGCTGCAGGGTTAGCCAGTGTTCCTTGCCTTTTGCAATGATCGATGGTATTGCTCTTACCTTGAAAGATATGTTTTTGAACTCTGACAACTTTTTAAAGTGGCTTTTGCTTTTTTCTAAGTGAAACATCTTCAGGGCCTTTTTTTTTCCACCTAAGAAAAAAACTGCTTTCTGCAACTTCACCAAGCGCAATAGAAGCTACTCTTTCAATGCTTTGCAATTTAAGAATTTAAAACTATGACTATCACTTTCTGAGTGTCCCAGCTTCTCATACACACACACACACACTCTCTTGTGCTTTCATAGGTGTGTGTCTGTTTAGATATATATTCATACCTAGATACACTTATATGTATCATTGATATATGCGTTTCTGTATGTATTACTTCTATTAGACAATTACTTTAATGTGGCTACAGGAAGTGGTTATAGTGAATACTGTTGTTAACTGATTGGACGATGAGATTAAGCAAAGTCAAAAACTTGGAGAGCTTGCCTTCACTCAAGAGTTCTGAGTAGTTTTATTTACAACCTTTTTATAGTCTAGCTTATAGTTCTTCAGTCTCAGAGTCTGTACATTATATGCTTACAGCTGCAGCATATGCTGCCTTGCAGACAAAACTGAAAGTGAAGCTGGAGGTTTTAGTATAGGCAAAATGGCCTTGCACTGGTGAACAGGTAAATAAGACAACAAAGAGTCTCTTCGATGTCATGTATCTGTGGGGTTTTTGTTTGTTTGTTTGTTTGTTTTCTCAGAAATTATCAATTCCATATACTTTCAGATGAGTTTATGGAATGACTCTTCATTGGCAAAAGGGAGAATCAATGTCTACTGGAACAGATACTGAAGAAAGGAGTGACTGCAAGCTCATTAAAAAAATCTGAACATAAAGTAGGATACTAGAAGTGCTTATGGATTTTTCATGATTATATTGACAGTTAAAAAGAGCCATAAATTTCATATCCTGTATACACAGGTACATATTGATGTGCTCATTTTTGTGAGCATTCACGATAAAGCAGTCAGGCACTATGGGATAACCATAGTCTTTAGTTAGTAAGTATCTGTATACAAAGAAATCAAAATTACAACTAGGAAAGCTGAGTAAAAAGCTGTGTCTTTTTAGGTACAGACAGACAAAGCTATGCGTTGCTAGCTCCATGTTCAGTTTTATGGGTAGGCTCAGATGTGTTGTATGTTTGCAAGAAAAATATAATAATATATTGGTAGCTAACTCCCTAGGAAATCCATCAATTTAATGTTTCCAAAAAAGCATGAGCCAAAGTTTTGTATAAAGAAAAGGATGAAAGTAGGGAGCACAGGGGCTTGTTAAACATGATGTCTACTGCAATACTAGCTATTACTGAACAATATTTTACTACAGTTCACAGAACTTTCTGCAGTGCCACCCAGCTCTTTCTCTGGAATGGACACACTTGAGAGTCCTTGATGTATGTATCTGTCTAGTGGGTGGCTCAAAAAACTCTTGGCGCACACACGTTTATTTAAAGAGGTTTATTTCCTAACTCTTAGAGGCTCTTCTTCTGGGCGATCCGATGAACAATTTCTGTTCTGTTGTTCCCTTTTAAGGGATCTACATTTAGACAACTGCCACTCTTCATGTCTGGTTTTTTGATGCTTAGTTACCGTACCTAACAGAATTGTGTTTAGAGCAACTAAAATGTGATATTACATTTGATACTCTCATATTGCTTTTGCAGAAGTTATGAGCCAGTAGTAGAGCCTACCAGTTCCATTCAGGAATGCTCTACTGTGAAATACTTTGTTTTCTGTAGAAGAATTCATTACATGATCATGTCTGAAATCTGCGTTGTTGCATCGTATTTCAGTGCTCGACGCAGCAGCGCTTGTAGTCTCAAGTGAGTGTTGCCATAACTGCCTGAGGGTGCTTGTAGGACCATCACGGATTTGAAGCATTTGTCTGCATTTGAGAGTACAGTTTTGTGGATAGGGTATTTTGTATTCAGATGTTGTCAGTCTTGCAAATATCACAAACCTGAGAGTTAAAAAGTAAGATAATACTTGTAGGAGAGACATATAGAAGTCCCTTTATTTTGCAGTGTCTGGTAATCAGCACTCCAAAGGTGGTCATTTTTGTTTGTTTGTTTGTTCTCTTCTGTGTTTTTTGCAGGGGGCAGAGGAAGTGGTATCACTTGCAGCAGAATGATCTCTACAGGGCAGCTCTCCTCCACAGTCTTGTGGCATACTGGCATAATAAGCCCTATTGTTTCGTGTCACAATGTCATATACTGTTGAGCTATTAGTAAGACGGAACATCTTCAGCAGGTGCAAAAATATTTAAAGAATACAAAATAAAGAGTAATTTAAAGAAAATGTGAAATAGATTGAAAGAATTTCAAGCCATTGATTGGTGGATAAGAGAATTGCTGAGGACTACAGCAGAACAGAGAGTTGCGTTGGGGCAGAGCCTGCACACCTAACAGCAGAGTGGGGTCTGAAGTGGCAGTGGAGTGGCTGTGCATTCCACTTCCCAATTTCCACTGAACTCTGAACCTCACAAGGGTTGGAACAATGGTGGCATGATGTTGATTTAAAAAAAAAAAAAAAAATTCAACATTGGCTTTTCAGTCTCACTGGGAAACCTTCAGGTTGTAGTGTGTGAGCAAGGCACTGCAGAAATCCAGGTATAAACAAATTGTAGGTTCACATTGGAATTATGATGGCTTATTTCATGTTAAATGCTGTCTTGTTCAGTACAAGGAGAACACATACTGAAAGTATACAGAGTTACACCAGCATTTAGTAGCATTACTGATAGTGGACCAGAATAAAATATGGCATTCCTTTTCAAGGGGCAGGCTAACCTAATGATCAAACCAGGAATTGATACTACCTTATTATAGCTTCCTTCTCCAAAATTTTAAGCTGCTACAATACAAGGGCACATGTTTTAACTCCTGATGTTTGTTGTCAGGTTCTGATGCTGTTGGCCCTCTTACGATAGGACTGCTTCGTTGGAAAAATCCGTATGTCTGTGGGAATCCTCACCTCCCTCTCACCTTTTCTGAAGATGCCCATATTCCTGTATTTCAATGTTTTGCTACACAAAATGACTTCTCGTATCCATTATCCTGCCCAGCTTCACTTTCTATCACTCCAGTGCCTTCCTACAGCAGTAGTAGTCAAGAAACTTTGAGTCAAGACTCTACAGGTAAGTGATCATTTCTTTTTTACATGCCAGAGCTTAGTTTAATCATCAGTTTTAGTGCTCAGGTTAAATAGCTGTTTCTGCTGCCAGACTGCTTTGACTGCTCCTAAGGCAGGATTAGACCACAGAAACTTCACGGAAGAATTTATGCTTATGCCAAGTAATCCTTATTCAAACAATTTGCCTCATGGTTTAAAAAGCATCAGAAACAAAGAGCATCATGTTCTCAGCCACAATAGCATAATTAGTGTATGTTTGCTTTAAAACTGGTAGACCAACTGTTTGATGAGGGTGGATCCATGGTAGCATACGGAGGCATTCGAGGACAGTATCCTCTCTTCTGTGCCAGTCATAAAACTTTGCATGATGGAGAAAGGATACACTGATTCATGTATCCAAAATGCTATGAGCACCTGGCTAATCACAAAACAGCATGTACAAGGTGCAAGGTGCATCCAATTACATCCATGGGAATGCACTTGTACTCCCACCCTGTTAAAAGGCTTATGTCTATCAGAAGCTATCAGAGACAGGAGCATTCTGGTCAGTGATAAGGTGCTTCCAGACTGGGGTTTGGAGGTCTCTCAGGGTCTGCAGGAAAGATGATGGCTGATAAAGGGCTGTGGTGTTAGGACAAATCACTTGACCCATAGTCTATTCCCATTTGTATCTGAGAGTTTTTGATCACAATGATGTTAGGAAGTGAGTCATGAGCTCAGTGAATTTTTCTGGCTGGTGAATGAGGCCCTGATCTACATGCAAGGTTAAATGTTGTGACTTTCATTTATCTTTTTTTCTGCTTTCAATTAACAGCAGTGTAAATCTGTACCTCCTGCTCACAATCCAGTGTTCTTTGTATGAACCCTGTGACTATATTCTGGAAGCCTAATTTATATCATAGTTTATTTTACCATCTATTTTAGTGACAGAAATACCATATCTGCTGTGAGATACTTCATATTTTCCCCATATGAGGAGTGACAACTCTGGTTTTAATTGTGAAGTTGTTTTGGGACAGTGAGGTGGAAAGTGAGCCTTTATGGTAAGGTTCACAGGCACCTGCCACCTAGAGGTGATGTTGCAGAGAAGGGAAGAAATGTTACTTAAAAGTAAACCAGAATGGTAGTAGAATAATAAAAGTGTAATAAAACTTGATAAGGAGCTGCTAGCACTGCAGAACAATTTCCCAGTTTTAAAGTATGGATACATATAGCCAAAGCTGCCAGTGTGATATTATATTAGTAAGTCAAATACAAATGTCCTAATTTTGATCTTCATTTAAGAAGCTACAGGGTCTTTGAAGAGTTCACAGTGAGATGTTTATGGAAGTATTGCACTGAAGAGCAACACAGCGGCATGGTGACAGGTCAGCACAGAAGTAATGTCTGTTTCCAACCGGGCTGGGAGGTCCTGGTGCAAAGTGTGACTCATGGCACAAGAAGATACAGTCTTCATCCCGAGGAGTTAATGTCCTAATTTCTATACCTGAAGAAACAATTGATAATCCGTGGGATTATTTTAAATCTAAATGTCTCCTGCAGCAGAGGAGATGGTACTGCATGTGAGCAGGGTGAGGTGTTTTATATGTACTGATGAGAAGTGCTTTACCCCGTTGCCAAGGGGTGGAAGGGCATTGTGTCAGCAGCTTCTCTGTACGACTGGATGTCGTGTCTGCAACACCAGTGATAATCCATGTCACTGGGCCTTATTATAATGCTTCTAATGCAAAGATTCCTCAAGCTTTTTAAACTTTGCCAGTTTTCAGGAACTGTCTTGCCATGATTGAAAAGCTTGTTTGCAGTGAAGATAGCAGCTGTTCAGTAGCGTACAGCACGTCTGTGGAAGCTCGGGCAAGAGTACTGCATCAGCTGAAATGGGGGAGTTTTTGAAAAGACAGAAGGTAACTCAGAGACTGATTAATGAGGTAGTGTATATCTTAAAGTTATATCCAGGTTCATTTATGTCCAAGACTACTTGATCAGCACATTTACAGGAACTTGATAGGCAAAAGAATACCGTGCCACAGGCTTGCAGTGCTGCTTCTCTCTGGTGAATTTACATCAAACTCTCTATAACGTTTTAATAACAAATTCTTAAAAAACAAAGTATGCTAAACCACCAGTATATAATACATACAATGCATACATTATCGTTTCAAAAGAATTCTTTTCTGAACTACTGATGGTGGGAAAATTCTGTCTGCTTCCTCCCAAGCAGGGCATGTTTGGGGCCTTGTAATAAGCCGTGCTTGGGGATGTCTGAGATGAATTTCAATGTGCAGAGCAACAAGATAGTGAAGTGGAAAATAAGGTATCAACGCAATAAAACTCTGTGTATTAGGATACACAGTATGAAAGAGAGAGAACTGCAGCTAATATAGTATTTGAGCAGCAGGTCTTAGTGGGTGCTTCGCATCCTACTTGAAACATTAGTCTCAATTTAGTGCTTTTGTTGCTTCACAGCATTCTGCAATGCTAGGTAATTTACAGAGCAGTGTCAAATTTTGTCCTTGGATACAGGAGTATAACTGACATCAGAATCAATCAATTTCATGTATTCTGGAAGGGAACTCTTGAACTTTTAATATTGCTTGTGATTTGAAATAATGTTTTTTGATAGGATTACACTGGTTAATAAAAAACATGCTTCTGTTGAGAATGGGACAAAACATGAGGAATTATGTTTTCCTAGCCTGGAAATCTTTTGAGGGAGTACTAGAGAGAAATGTAGTTTTGATAACTATTTCATAACTACATATCTGGTTTTTAACTGAGTCCTGGAGAGTTCCTGTTGATTAACTTTGTCTCCTCTTATGATCATTATCCAATGCTTAATTACATTGAACAATATATTCCAGAATATCCAGAAGACTTTGCTAGACAACACCAGCTGGATTGAGAGGAATAGATTTGCACTGGGTAGAAATGAGTCAGGAGCTGAACAATACCTGTCAAGTTTGTGTCATCTGCAAATTTTAAAGAAACACAAAATATCAGAATTCATGGAAATATTGAATATAACAAGACCTGTATGTCTTCTTTCTTGAAATGAATTCCCATGTTTACCAATAATAATCTGAATCTTTTCTTTCAACCACTTCTGACCTGAAGTTAGCGTACCTTCATCTAGACTGTATTTCTGGTTTTTGTTCATTACAGGGACCGGTCCCCTTGTATGCTAGATCAGCTGTTTTGAAAGCAATTATATTGATTTGCCATGAATTGTTCCTGACAAATCTGTTGGCTCTTTGTTGTCATCTTGTTTTCTTCAAGGTGCTTCCAGACCACTTGATTTATTGCTTGCTTACTAATTTGTCACCACCTCTTTTCAAATATCGATGTTAGGCTGACTGGGCTGTAATTACCTAAAGTACTTTATTTGCCCTTCTCCACTGTTTCAGGACCTTACTCCATCCTTACTCGGATGGAGTCTTCCTTAAAATGTATTTAGGTTCCTAAATCCCAGCAAGGCAACTGAAATGTGAAGTAGACACCTATGTGTCTTTTCTGTGCCCGATCCCTGGTGTGTGAAGGTATGGAATAGTGCTATTTCAGGAAAACTTGTACTCCCAGCAGAGACAGGGAAAATGCGGAGTCAGCTGGACCATCTTCAGGGATGCACCTGGGTCTGTCTTATAGCTGGTCAGAAACACATACTTTTGGAAAAAATAGTATTCTTACGATCGTGGTACACAAGATTTTGCAAACATAAGAAAATCTGAGTGTTTCAGCTTCATTGCTCAAATCTGTTGGAAGTCTGGCTGCAGCTCAAGTCCTCTGCTTTGTTTACGTAAATTCCTGTGACGTCTCCACCTTATTTTGCTGGTGCAATCATAACATCAAACCCTTTCTTTTTGTTTCTACGCTGCAAGGTGTTGCCACCTGCTGTGAATGCTATATTTGACATAGACAAAAATCAAATTAATTTGTTATGTATTTCTTGATATGTATGTAAATGCATACTTAAATGTATTCTTTGATTCTGCAGCTTCCATATATTTTTTTGACAGAGCTGTCTTGTCTCATGCAGCTTTTAAGGCCTGCATTAAATAGCACAATAACAGTAAAAAGCTATATAAAGAAATAATTTGTGACATTGACTACTTTTTAGTATGGTGTAGTACTCCAGTTAAATTTATTTGATAAGCTAGATGCAAAGGGAGTGCAATAGAACCAATGTTAGCTGAATTTTGTAAAAGGAATAGCATTGGCTTGCCTAGGAAGTTGTTTGTTCACCTGGAGAAAAATGAGACTTAAAAGAATTATAATGTGAATAAGGAGATGATTAAGGGGGACATGACAACAGTCTTGGGAGGGGGAGTACTGAATGGGAGGAAGATTAATAGTGGAGTTTTCACAGTACTTGTTTGGAAACAAGGTTAATATTTTTATGGATGACTTCTGCCTGGAAGGGAGGAGTGCATTGATGACATGTGCTGATGAGTCTAAGCTGGGAGACATCTTCACTACAGAGGAGAATCTGAATGTCAGGTAGGAAGAAATGGATGGCTTTTGGGAACAGAATAAGGGAAAAGTGATGAAATACAATAGTGCAGGTTTCAAGACCGTGCATAATGGGGTTTTTTGGGTTTGTTTTTTTTTTTTTTCTCCTGTGAGCTGGGAGTTCTCAGCTGGAAATGGTAGAGGAAGATAAATCCAGCTATTAATCAGAAGTGTGCTGCAGCTGTGAAAAAGCAAATGGAATCTTGGGATGTCTCAGGTGAAATATTTGCCACAGAGGGAGACATTAAAGTTGTTTACCCAAATTGACTGCTTATTTTCAAAAACAATAGACATGTACTGGAGCTTAAGCAGAGAGGAACTACCAGGACGAATGGGAGAGGAGAGCTCATCTTATAAGAGGAGAGTAAAAAAGTTTGCTGTGTTTAGACTAGCAAAACCAAAGGTTTAAAAAAAAAAAAAAAAAGAAAAAACAAGACAGAAGGTTTCCGTTTCTGTTTATTTAATAATTTAATGTTTATAAAGGTTGGGAAATAGCCTGTTCTGAAGACCAGGCATCTGATCCGTTCACTTATCCTGACCAGCAGCCTTCAGAGTCTGACGAAACTGCTAAGTGACCCTGGAGATGCAAGTGCTGGTGTTAGCACTTAGAGTTAACCGGTTCCAGTTGCAAATCTTAGTTTTAAGGGCTCATAAACTGCCTAACTCCTGGGGACTGTGTACAAAAGTGAAAGCCACAAGATGGTGCTGGTGCTCCTTACCACGGTTGAAAGCGTTATCAAAGATGCAGAGCAACGTGCAGTGGCCTGGGTGTAACTAGATAAAATTTCCATGGAGCTCGGTGCATATTAACCTGTAAACAAGTAATAAAGTCAGTGGCTCAGTTTGGTCTACAGTTTGTAGTTACACATTGATTTTTATTAAGAAGTCCTAATGCACACCCTGTATACTGGAGGGGAAGAGGGAGGTGAAGACAGAAAGAGGGGAATTGGAAAGGTGATGGTTATTTCTGGTTATTTCTATTTTTGCTTGGCTTTCAGCTACAAAGGGATTGATGAAATTACAAAACTGAGAAGTAGAAAGAAAACACATCTGTGTTATCTCTGATTAGAATCCTTACTTGAATTTCCATGCTATTTAACAGCTAAGGGCAAAATCTGCCATACCTACAGTGTTGCTGACTGCTTGTGCTTCTCTGCCTATTTTCTCTTTATGCTTGCATCGAGGCAGGGACCATTTTGGGAGGTTTGTTTAGTATTCTCTGTACAGTGTCTTAAAAGGGATTGTAATAGAGATAGGTTTCTGCAGTTTATGACTGTCTAATAGAGAGCTCCTAGTGAGATTTATAAAGAGGAAACATATCATTTGCAAAAATGTTACTTGGGAACTCTGAAATCAGTTGAACCCAAGAAATGATGCAGCCCAGTTGACAACTGCATAGACTTATCTCAGTGCCCTGACTGCTGACAGCCTGCCTTCGCTACTGTCCTGTCCTGTCTGCTAACCCAGACATCGAGTCTCTGTTCATTAATCAATATGGCCATGAAGAGGAGAGGTTTATCTTTCTCAGTTCTTTCATTCAGCCACCAGCAGAAACTCCAGGTGCTATGAATGGGAACTGTTAACTACTTTTATCAAAATTAAGGGGGAGTGCGATTTGTTACGGAATGCCTTTTCTGCAGTGCTGTGTCATCTTTTGCTCCTGAAATGCAGTGTATGCATTTTTCCCCTGAATAAAAGGAGACTAAATGTGTTTAAGTCTAAACCTGAAATGGCTAAAAAGCATACTGTATTCAATAAGCATGATGAGTTAGGATCTTAAAAAGAACATTAAGTATTTTGGTAACACTAGCATCCTTGCAGACTCTTGGGACAGAGAGTGCCATTACATCTATGCTTCCAAAGATCTTAAATACATGTCCTTAACCAATTTCAAGGCTCTGGCTACCAATAGGATTGCTTTTATGATTCAAAGATGTGTAATATTTTTTACTTAA
The DNA here is from genome assembly GCF_030463565.1 of Pelecanus crispus. NCBI lineage: Eukaryota > Metazoa > Chordata > Aves > Pelecaniformes > Pelecanidae > Pelecanus > Pelecanus crispus. The sequence goes on from NC_134643.1 coordinate 54,735,602, forward strand.
AATTCTGGCTTATGTTAAGTGGACAGATAATTCTAAAAACCTCAAGTTTAAAAGGAAGGAAATAAAAATTGTTGAACTTCTGTAACCTTCTAACCTTATCATAGGATCAAGCCTAGAAGCTGCTGATCTGCCTGGTTCTGATCCAGCAAAGCAATTAAGTGTATGCTTAATTTTGGACTTGAGAGTTGTGCCATTGAAATCGATTTATCTGATTCTCTAATGGTTTTTACCACTTACCAATGAGAAACGAAAATTTGCATAAGCACAATGAGCTGGTAGTTCCTGTTATAACGTGTATTTAGAAATGCTAACCAGCACTGATCATGCTCTCTTGGTTGAAGACATTTAACACTGGCAATGCTAACACGTGCCTCCTGTAGTGCTGTGTCAGTGTGCTGCGATCTTGTCTTTAGAGAGCATCTTTAGAGCTGGAAGTGCATTTACTCTCCAGCCTTCTCTTTCTGCTAATATCTCTTTTGGAATTAACTGCAAAGCTTGGCCTTTCTTTTTATCTAGAATGTGGATATTTGCCCTTTTTGCTGATCTGAGGTTGGCACATCATTGCATAAATTTAAACTGGAATCTGATGCTATCACCATCTGCTCATTGCTGGTGCGTGTGAACTTAAACTCAGGAGGGTCTGTAATACAGAGTCTCCTTCTCAAATTGCTACTTAGCTAACACAGACTTGGTTTTATAAGTTTTCATTCTTTTTGGTTGCCTTATTCTTTCTTAAATACATTTCTGCAATGCCCACTGATGAGAGTTGGTGCAACGAGAATGCATTTGAATGTTGGAGACTCCTTTTCTCTGGGCAATATTCTGGTTTTGTATAGAATCATAGAATCATAGAATGCTTTGGGTTGGAAGGGACCTTTAGAGGTCATCTAGCCCAACCCCCCTGCAGTGAGCAGGGACAGCTTTAACATATGCCAGTCAGTTAATGCAGAAAAGGGTTAGGATGGAGTTCTGGTCAGTAATAGAACTGCTTTTTACATAAGGATGTGCCTCTGTGCCACTCTTCCAGTTGTAGCCTTCTAGTGCTAGAGAATCTTTAAGACTTAGTGCAAGAAGGAAATGTTTACTTAGCTCTTTGAATCTAATAGAGGTTTACTGATGCTGTGCAAAACAGCAACCTGTTTCATTCTTCTGTCAATGACATGCTTTTCCTTGTGGACAGTGTACCTATCTTGAATATTTTATAATCAAAATACTAGTATATAGTAAAAGACAGGCATGAAATTATTATTTAATATCTTCTTGTTAACATTACAGAATCAAAATAGGACATTTCCTAACTTTATCTCCAGAGAAATTAAGTGCCTGAAAATGGAATGATTTTTATTTTGTTGCTCATTAGAGAATATAGCACAGTTAAACCCTGAAGTGTTGTATCTGTAAGGAACTGATATATCCTTGTGCTGGAAAATCCTATTTTAAAAAAAGAACCTTCTAATAAATCTCCTTTTGATAGTCATGTTAGAGAGTGAGACAGAAAAAAAAAAAAAGTCTAATGTTAGAAAACCATAAAGAAAACACAATATTTTAATGAGCTTTTTCAATCTGATATGGATAATGAAGTCTTAGTCCTTTGAAAGAGAAAGGACATGTGTCAGAGTTGCAGATGTCAAGTAGGAAGCATTCATGTGTAGTGCTGCAGTACAAGACTGAGACAGAGAGCAAGAGCCATATAATTAAAATGGAATGAACTATGCATAATAGCTCCGATAAAGCCCTTATTTATTTTCTTCCTCTGTCTTTAAAGCTTGGTTCAAGATAACTTGGTTTCCCATCACTCCCTTATTAAAAGAAGGATAATGAATTTCCAGAAAAAAGCCTGGAGAAGCCAATTTGAAAAATGCAATGCTGTCTACTCTTTCACCTCCTGTATTCCCTTCTCTTTGCTCATTTTTCCTTGCATTTGTATATTTCTTCCTCTTTAGTCGTTCCTGTAATATTCATTGCATACCTCTGAAAAGCTCTTCCTATTTCCTTTCTCTTTCCTGCCCAACTCTTTCTTCCATGTACATACTGTGAATTTGTCCTCCCTTTCTTACCTATTATTTTGCTTTCCTCATTTATACAGTTTCCAGGCAAAAGGCACTTCCAGCCATGTATCTCTGATTGCCCTCAGCCTGCTTCTGCTCAGCTCTGAGGAGGAGATAGCTGGAGGAAGTTCCATGTAGCTTTTCCTTCCATGTTGGCTGCTGTAAGAAAAGTGGTTTCCCACCCCCTGGCTCCCAGGCAAGGTACTTTGCTTAGCTTGTGGCTTCAGGAAACTGAAAGGTTAAAAATTGAGAGCAATAAGGAGAGCAAACCATGGTGTTGCCTGTGGCTTTTACTTGGTCAGGGTGGATGTCCATGGGCCCATGGAGGTGGCGGGCTGCTGAACTGGCTGGTTAGGGCCAAGGGGAGAGTGGAACACCACCCTCCAGAGAGCTGGTCTGTGGCTGGCTTCCAGCTGTGAACCTCTGGTTCTATAACAGGCAAGCAGGGGGCTTATTAGGCATTTGCTGATCTAGTGTCCAGTAGATTATCTGCTGCTTTGTGCTTGCATCTGATTGGTTTTAATATTTCCATAGCATTGTCTTTTGGTTGAGAAGTCTGAGAAGCGTTTATTGGGGGGGGGGGGGGCGGGGCAAAAAACCTCGGACAGAATTCCAAAGTCTACTGACTTGCTCATAGTTGAATCCTAATTACCAGAGTGCAGGAGCCTCCTTACTTTGTTTTTTAGTTTGAAATGCGGGACTTTTTTAAGTTCCATTGGAATCAATGGAAAGACCCACTTGGGCTGCAGTATAAGGTAAATTAAACCAGGATAAAAAAAAACCCTTTTACTCAAATATAGCATAACTTGTTCATACATATTTTACAACCACCCCCTGCTGCCTCCTGTCCGTTCATGCATTTGCTTTGGTACTACTGTGTATATATTTTGCTGTCATACAACTGCGCTCTCTCTGCACTGTCTATGCTTCCTTTTGTCTGTTGTTTCCTACCCCTTTGTTTCATTTCTATCCTGGAAATAAAGCTGCAGAAATCCCCTGAAATGGGCACCTACTCCCTGTGGTCTGCATAGAAAAATATATGCACCTATCAGATACCACTCTGGGGTTACAGAAGTAATTGCTGCTTTGCAAATGACAAGTTCTCAAAGCCCAGTCATCTTTTGCACATCAAGAGTAAAAACTGCAAACATACCTCATGCCCAAATACCTACATGCTTCTGCCTTATTTCTTTTAAATACTTCCCCTGGGTGCTTCTTTCTCTCTTGCCAAAAATACTGTCATTCACATACTTGAAAAAATTCAGTCTTTAAGGTGAAAATACTGCAGAGTGAAAATAAATTATTGGAGATTAAGTTTGTGGGGGAAGGGAGAGCATCAGTGGAGCTCCATACATAAAGATAAGAACATGCTGCACCTAAAGCTTGTTGAAAACAAGCTTTTTTTCTTTTTTTTTTTTTTTCATGGGCAGATATTACACTATGCCATTCTGGATGGTAGGTGAGGGAGGAAGAAACAGAAAGGTGGAGCAATTATCCAACTATTCTGCAAAGTCACAAGGGTAGTGTTTGACAGAGTCAGAGCAGAAATCGGACCTCTCTAGGTGATCTTCAGGATAGCAGATTAAACAAAATATTATCTATTCTGTTATTTGTAGAGCTGATACTTTAGAACTTATATTAGTAAACATCCTTTGTTACAATGGAGTAAAAGGCATCTTTGCCATAAATTATGAGCAAGCAATGAAGCTGTAACAGTAAAAAATTTTAGCTATATGTTTTTCTGGGTTGAGTTATGTAATGGTCTAGAACTGAGACTGCAAGAGGGTGAGGATGAAATTAAATGAGTTGTTGTTAAAAATAGGATGCAGATCTGAATTAGGTGTTGAATGTGCTGGGCAGCTGAATAGAGGATGCAATTTGCTGTAAGGAATAGGCTGTGTCTGTATTATATAAATTTTGAATGCTACATAAACTTGTAGCGATTAGGGGTTACTGGTGATTTTGGTTAGTTGTTGTAAAAAGAGTTTGAAAACTGAAATAGTCTGGGAATTGTGTGTATTGTTACAACTGATACTGCGGGGGCAAGAAAAGCATCTGACTGGTCCAGTGATAGGTGTTTCCTCCTGTCCTAGGAGATGAGGTGCAACACTTCTTCATCTTTCTTTGTATTAAACATCATGAGTGGCAAAAGGGGAAGTAACTATATAAGCCAAGTGGAAATAGCAGAAGTAAAAAGCAGCTATGTTGGTAAATACAGGAAATCCTGAGCTCAACTTCGTTTTAAGCTATAGCTGGATAGGATGGGGGTTGTCTTATGGTTAGGAGGATGAGATGGTTCAGCTTATAGGGTGAAGGAAGAAATGATCACTTTTAATGTTGATGAAGATGGGAGGAAATGATGACCTCTGGCTATTACTGGGGGCAGAATGCTTCCCCAGGTGAACTAGAAGGCTTCTAGTCTGACCCAGCACACCAAATGGTTGGTTATGTTCTGACACAATTTAAAGATAGAGCATGACGAACTTAAGCTGTGGTTCACCTGCTTGTCACTGTTATCCAGATGGCTTTACAGAATTCCTTGATGGATATTTTCGTCAAAGTAGAGTAGCTACTAGTAACTCTGGATGGGTGAGTTTTCATTAGACAAAAAGCACCATGCATTATACTGGTGCTGTGTGGGCATCCAAGTCCTCCACTTAGTTTAGATATTGGAGAGGAAAAAAAGCACATTTCTCTGAGCTTACTTTGCACTCTAATTGTGGGGATGGGTGACACTCAAGAACAAGGTCTTTAAAAAACCAAAACAAAACAGCAGAGGATGTGCTGGTCACCGTGGAAACCAGGCTTTTGATGAAGAGGTTGTATATCTGGTAATACTTTATAATGAGTTCTGATTACAATAAAGATCCACGTTATTTTTTTCAAATTCTTCCATTTCCTCTTCTGCTCTCTAGTTTACTTTTTAGATGACAGAAAGGAGGAAACTGCAAAATACAGAGATTTGTCTTTAAAGTACAGTAAAATACTTATTTCAGCAAATTAGTAACCCATTTTGCTAAACAAGGTTTTTATGTAAGGCTAGAACATGCAAATGGAATTTATACCAAAGGAATTCAATGCTTAAAAACTCTTTGGACATGCATCAACTTTAAAGGCCAATTACTTCAAAGAATATGTGGAAAATTCTGTCAATAAATCAGTGGCTAAGATTGGCCATATGTAGAAATAATGCCTCTGCATTTGTAAGCATCCAGACATCCAGCACAGAGTCTCATGACTTCAGTGAAGTTATTCATGTATGTCTGCACACTGTGGACTCTTAGTCCAGACACACTATCTTCATATAACTTACCAACCCTGAATTTTGTGGTATGTTAGAAGTTTTTAATAAAAACATTATTGAAACTCTGTCAGTCAAGGTTTTTCTGAGCGCAGGTATATGAATCAGGCAGTAAATATTTGAAAGCTGAACCAGAAGAACCATCAATGGCTGAATAAAGATGGCTTTACATAAAAATCTGGGCATTGACTGATGTAAGCTTCAGTGAAACAGCTTCTGAGACACTTCAGAATAATATCAGATACGGTTATCTTCACAGAAATGGGGCCCTGAAATTCTCATTTCATGGGCTTATGTATATAGGAGAATAGATACAGGACTGAGGTAGGTTTAGTGCATATTTTAGGATGCAGTCTTTCCATTGTCTGCAGTTTCATGAGCACAGTGATATTTTTCTTGGATCATGAACACACTGTTCACTCTTATTTAGAACAACTGAGTATTAAAGTAATAGTAAATCCAACTCTGAAAAAATGTAAATGCAAATTTCAATGCACGTAAACTTGACTGGTAATACACGTGTTTTCTTTAAGGAATTTGTATTATCAATTTTTATCAATAAATCCTTTATCAATATTTATTAAATTTATATCTTAGTATGATTTTAATACAATACTTTTTAGTATAGTATTTCCTGATCAGGTGATACAAGTCTGATCAGCAGTATACATCCAACAATGACTCCATCTTCTTTCACTACTTCCTGTGTGCATTCAAAGTCTCGTCTTCCTTCTTTAGCTGTGGAAAATACTGTAGGATTTTCCCACTCTATTCTCTTGAAGTTGATGGGGTCTGTTGAGGTTCTGTAGAATGAGTTGCCCCCCACAACCTCTAGCTCAAGAGTAATCAAACATGGTTTTACTTTTTAGTGATAGAATCCTTTTTTAGTGGAACACTATAGTACCTTGTTTTGTAATTCTTTAAAATAATTGTATGAGTCTCAGACATATACAGAGGAGGGTTTGGCTCAGAGGAAAAAAAGCTTCATTTTTTGTTTTCAGGCATACTGTTTAAAATTCTCTTCGGCAACTGAGGAGACATGATGTAGAAGGTTGAAAGACTTAACAGATGTATTTTATTCTTAACATTGTTTTACACTGATTTAGGTTTTATTCTGAAGCAACTTAAAGATGCATTTCACTTCAAGCATGCCAGTTGTCTGGAAATTGCTTGCATGCACGATTATTTGCAGATTTGGATATTTCATTTAAAAATATGTTTATACTGGTTTCAACAACTGCATGATAAACATTCATTTGACTCTGCAGATCCTGTGTGTGGCTGTCTTTAAAAAAACAAAACCAAAGCAAAACAGAAAAAAAACCCAACCCCCCCTCTGGCTCTATATGTAACAGTCATCTTTAAAAAAAAATTTGTTTTATTGCATTTAAGACATATTTTGTATTAAATTCCTCTTGTTCTTTCAGTCTGTTCCTTCTATAAAAATAAAGATACTCTTGCTTTCAACAGTGTATTTCCTTAATAAATTTAGAATTTTCTATGATAGTGACAAATGTATTAATTTAATAAGCTAGGCTAATTTTCTATATTAATATGTCTTTATGCAGAGCACTTTTGGGAAAAGTAAAATAGGTAATCAATGTAAATGTGTTAGTAAACCAGCCTAAAAATACTAATATCTGATTATTCATGCTCACATTATTTAAAGTTATTAGAGTAGTTGTTTTTTCTTTTCTAACCAAATTAAAACACAGGCCTATTTGAGGTCTAGACCTTATGTTCAGTCTTTGAAGAGGCCCTTAATTTTCTTAAATAAAGAAGCCAATTAATAACACATACTGCTGAGACCATCATGGATGATCTAGCAAAACGTTTTAGCTAATGTTTGTTTTTTAGCACTTGAGTAACCTTTTTGGCTTCAGTGGTGCTTTCGTGTGCTTTAGGATTAATGCTAAAATGTTTTGGTTAATTAGGTCTTGAATGCTTGGTATCCTGGTTGAAGCCTCTCCAGTGAGGACACTTGGTTCTCCGTGCATGTGACTTCAGATCGCACCTTTGCTCGTTACAGAGAAACTTGTCAGCAGGAGACTTCTGGGAGGTTTTACTCATGAAAACTCTTTTAGCAGCTTAAGTAAAGAAAAAACTTGGCCTGCTTTGAAATTGAAACAAAGTCCTTTACTGGTGCAACAACTTTTTGCTAAGAGGCTGGACTTAATGGTCTCAAAATGCATTTATTCTTAAGAAACTTTGACTTTCTATAATGTTGGGTACCTGCAGAAACATTTGCAGTTATTTAAAAATTATATTGACTTCTGATGATTGACCTCTACTTTCAGACCTCAGAAGAAGGTTTTTTTTCTTCTTCACTTTATTCAATAACAACTTGCAGCTGAGAAACTCTGTGCTTGACTCTGCTGGCAGCCTTGCATGGAGGGAGGTGTGCTGAGGAAGTTAGCCCGTACAAGAAAAACAAACTTACCTGCACTGTGATTCAGTGGGACACCTGGAAGGCTCCTTTTGCATGCCAGACCTGTCCTCTCCATTTTTATTCTGCAGTGTGGTCACCGCGGAGGGCTGAAAGCAACCCAAAAATGACAAGTTTTATAAGGTAAGCGTATGCCAAATATTCCTGATGGTTTGTTATTTATGAAAAAGATGGTCCTGAGGGCACTGCAACCACCTGAAAAGCTACCTAAGCTTGGAGAAATATAGTAGAGAGCGTGTGTCCTGGTTTTGGGTGGGATAGAGTTAATTTTCTTCCTAGTAGCAGGCATAGTGCTGTGTTTTGGATTTAGTAGGAGAAGAATGTTGATAACACACTGATGTTTTAGTTGTTGCTAAGTACTGCTTATGCTAGTCAAGGACTTTTCAGCTTCCCATGCTCTGCTAGGTGCACAGGAAACTGGGAGGGGGCACAGCCAGAAGAGTTGATCCAAACTGACCAAAGGGCTATTCCATACCATATGACATCATGCTCAGTATAGAAACTGAGGGGGGTTGGCCGGGGAGCAGCGATTGCTGCTTGGGAACTGTCTGGGTATTGATCAGCAGGTGGTGAGCAGTTGCATTGTGCATCACTTGCTTTGTATATTATTATTGTTATCATTATTATATTGTTATTATCATCCTTACTATTTTACTTTATTTCAATTATTAAACTGTTCTTATCTCAACCCAGGAGTGTTTCTCACTCTTACTCCTCCGATTCTCTCCCCCATCCCACTGGGGTAGGGGGAGTGAGCGAGCAGCTGCATGGTGCTTGGTTGTTGGCTGGGGCTAAACCACGACAGTCCTTTTTGGCGCCCCACGTGGGGCACAAAGGGTTTGAGATAATAACAGATTAACCAGAGTGTATTAAGGAGTCTGTTAACAGTCGCCGGTCACGATATTAGTTTATCTGATCTGCACCATGTTCTTTTTTTTGCAGCACGTGTTAAAGCTTGTTGGTTTGTGTAGTGTGCTATGCTCTGCAGGGATTCATGACCTTTTGCTTGGGAGGCTCCTTATCAAAACCCTGACCTTGAGCATTCTTTGGTATTTGGGTTTCATACAGAAGTCACTACTGTACTTCAGGTACTACCTCATGGAGAGAGTTAGCAATTATACTTCTTACTGTGAGAGGCTTGTTGTGGAGGAAATACAGAATGGCACCTTTGCTACCTTCTATGATGTTTCCTCCTTCATCACAACAACTTTTCAGTATGTTGAACACCCCTGGGCAGTCAAGATACTTCTATTGATACTTCTTGGGAATATTGTTTCGGTTTTGATAAAGGTCAGTAAGCAATTTAAGAATATCATCCACAGATCTACCCCAAGGCTGGACAGTTATGAGTGGCAGGGCGTGTAGGATAGTACGGGCAAGTACCTAGGACAGCATGATAGCACTGTGTGATCAGAGAGGCCGCAGGGACAGGAGGGGCCTCACTCCTGTGCTTTTGTATCCCAAAGCCTGGGGATGAGACTTGGAAAGTGGTAGCCTTGGTTATGAAGAGAAATGTGAAGCCAGGAGTGGCTTTCCCACCTGTTAAGAAAACAGATGAGAACAGCAAAAACAGAGAGGTGGGAAGCTGTGAATAAATGTGGCTATGAGAGCTGGGAGGCTCTGCCTGGGCAGGAGGCGAGTGGTTTGGTGCACCAGCCCCAGTGCTGCCTGTAGGGCTCAGCTCTGAGGGGATGCAGTTACCCCACGTTTCCCCCCCTACAGCAAAAAAAGTGCTTCAGAAGTTTCAAGTGACAGCTCAGGGAAGGATCTGTCATCTTGTAAAACAGGTTTTGGTTCTTCTGTTCTCCTCTGCAACTTTGTCCTCAGGAACAAGCCTTTGGCTCTGACAGAATAAATTTGTACTGCTTCCACCTTTTCATTCTTGTTATTAAAAGCGAATCCCAATGATGCTGGCAAACTTAATGTATGTTGCTCCTCCAATTACAGTGAGTACGTACAGATAGCCACCTGGGAGGTGTAAGAGGAGGGGATGGACGCTTTCTGCCAAGCTGCAAGAGCAGTTTAAGGACTGGTAGCATGAAAGACCAAGTTACAGGGAGAAACTTTCCCATCTGGCATAGATGAGTGTGTCCTCACAAGCAAAGGTGGTGGAAAAACAGCTCAATCCTTCCTTGGCCACCTCACGTCATGTTTGAGAAAAGGTGTTGTAGAAGCTGAAATGGCTTCACTTCCATGACGGGCTGTTGATTTTTGCATTGAGGAGACACCTGCGCTGTCCTGGCACTGGCAGTGCAGTCTCTTCAGTGGGGTTTGTGGCTTGCAGCCCCCTTCTCCCAGAGAAAGTGCTGCCGCCATGGCAGAGGCATGGCGGCCGCAGGGACAGGGGCGGCAGGACGTGCCATGTCGGAGGAGCAGCAGCAGCAGCGCTTTGTGAGGAGACCTGCGCCCTGGCCCTGCGGCGATGAAGCTGCGGGTAGATCCATGGCAACCTGCTTCAGCTCACTTCCACATCTGCCTAGACAGACGTGCCAAAAATGTGCTGTTAAATGTGTGTGCAAGGGGCGGGACAGCTCAGCTCAACCAAAGGAGAGAACATGGAGATTGGGTTTGGCCTGCCTCTGTCCTAGGGGAATGATTGCGTGTGAGGGCGTAGGGTTGTGCTGCTCTGTACGTCCTTCTGCGCTTAACGCCTGAATTTATTGAATAGATTTCCTAAAGCAAGGCAGCTGGGGGGCCCCCAGGGCAGCCCCGGTCATTAGACATCTCCCTGGGGACAGGAAGGAGGACAGGCTGAGGCTGGGCTGGGATGTTGGCAGGTGGGTGAGGTCAGGATCAGGCCCGGCGAGGACCATCCCGCGGGCCGATGGCCTGGCCTGGCCTTGGCCCCTGTAAGGCTCATAGTGGTGGTCTCCCGGTCACCTTCCTCACCGACCTGACCTGATGCTGGAGGGTGGTTTTGAAATTGCTTTGGTCAAATTCAGGCTGGGATCAGAAAATGGAGGCGTTTCACCTCGTCAGGAATTTATCACCTGAACTAGCATTCTGAAAGGGAAACCGGTGATATATTGGAAGATACTGGGGAGCAAAACCCATCTCGCTTTGCTCCAGCCTGCTCTGTAGCGGCAGCGGTCAGGACAGCTTGACCCCACATCACCTTGGGGACACATGAAAGTGTGAATGTAAGCTGCTTTTCTGACTTAACTGTACTGTTAATGACTGCCTGACTATCTTTAAACTTAGCAATGTGTTTTTCTGAGTTTATGGCTATGAGACTAACTGTTCTGCTGCTTTATGGATATCTAACAAAATCTTCTTCTCTGAGCCCCAGGCAATAAAGTGTCTGAAATGTGAGGAGGAAGGTGAAAGGAAAAAAAAAAAAAAAGTTTTCTAGTAAGAGCTGACATTACTCATTTTTTTTTATTTGTTTTCTGCATGTCGTAGATTATTTTAGACAATTGATCAGAGTCTCATTTGGTTTTCCATATGTGTAGGTGAAAAATTATCTTTTTTCTAGCTTATCATTACTTTTTGCTCTACAGCTACTTATGGTGATCATTTTTTTCTTAAGTCACTTCCTGATGATCTTTGTTTAGTGTGGAAATTGCAATTAATCTGAATAACAAAATAATTACTTCTTCTAGGGCCACACTAGCGCTTCAGATCCACAACTGATAAGTAAAAAAATGAGGCAAAATGGCAACATTAGAAAATTATTGTTCTGAATCTGTGGCTTTAGGAGGCATGTCAAAAAGTCGGTCTGGGGAATCTGTTGGTTTTAAGGAGCCCTTCTCAGGCTAAGATAGGAAAGAGAGCCAGAGCATGTCTAGATACAAAAACTCTTCCAGATTTCAGGACTGTCTTCAAACAGTGTTTTGCTTCAGATGATAATAGTATTTAAGCTGAAAAAAACATAAGTGCAAATGGCAACTAATACTTCCAAGTGTGCACTGGTCATTAATCAGTCTTTGGTGGTATTAGGGAAGCTGAGGGTGGATCATGATAAGCAAGAATTGTTTTAAGTTTGGTTTGTCTTTCTAGCATCTCTTGCCCAATTATCTCCTGTGTTTTGCACAGGACATTCCCCCCACAGTGTGCACACGGGGAGCTGCAGATGGAGTGTTGTGACGTATCGTTAGTGCCAGCTGGACACTGCTGCTTGCATGATGCTTTAGCAGCAGACTAATCAGCACCTAAGTCAGCAGTCTTTCCACCCAGTCTTAGTTTCATGTAGTAGCAGCAGTTATCAAATGTTTAAGTAACGCAACAGCTTTTTCTACCAGGGATATTCATGTCCCTTGAATCCTCTTTCCTTGCATATGATTTATTGGTCTGTTGGGCAACTTGCTTAAGACCTAAAGCAACATGAATTCCAGATACCAATATCAATTCTTTGTAGTCAGCTACAGGAGCACGTCTGCTGGGCTACATCTGGATTTTCTTCCTGACTGTTTCTTTTGAACTGTGTAGGACTTGGTACATTTACCATCTTCCAGGGATAGCACATAAATATGTAGGTGTCTTCCATGTTGCCAGCAAGTGTCCAAGACTGAACTGCTTCCTGCTCCTCACTACAAATGAGGACCTACTCTAGAGTGGGTGAAATATTTTTAAATAGATATAACAGCTGTTACAATTAAAATAATAAGAAAATAAAAATAATAAGAAAATACTAAACTGTATGTTCACAACTAGAAGGCTGGGGAGGATCAATACAAGGGTTTCATGAGCCCAGAACGAAATAAAACACTTCCGTCTGTTTCAGTCAAAATACCTTGTGTGGTTCCGTAAAGATTCTTTACTTGATTAAGCCAGAAGAGCCTGTTAATATGTTGCTGACTCTGGTTTGCAGAAAACCTTTTTTTTTTCCTCCTTCTTCTTCTTTTTCTTTTCCCTCACTATAACTCTTCAGTTTACCTGCCCAGCTGAAGAAACAGTTGTGTTGATGTCTTTAGGCTCTTGCCCTTTTGTGGCTCTCTACACTGGAGAACCACTGGTTCACACATTTTTATATGTCACTTTAGTATAGACAGGGATGGTCATCAGTAAATACACACAAAATACTGAGTTTGTCACAAAGAGATGTTGATTTTATTACATTTTGTCCATTATATTAGGTCTTATGTGCCATGTTATACCATTTATTTTTCTTGGTGGGGAGCCAGTTCTTTTGAGCTCTTTCAAAAGATCTTTAACAAGGGAAGGCGAGCTGCGATTAAAAGGCTGTTTTGAAATACTGTTGTCAGTGACTGGCAGTATTTATGAATGTGGCCTGGAGTGATGCATTTATAAGTATAGTTCCAACCACTTCAGGATTTCTCTTTTCATTTCCTCTTGCTTTTGGTATTGCAGAGATCCAATAGGATTTTTACAGTGACATTTCTAGAATTTCTTTTTCTTACATTAAAAATCCATTAGAAGTCAGAAAACTCAAATAACTCATTAGTCCTTGTAGTTAATTTATGTCTGTTGCATTCCTAACATTTGAAAGGTTGTGTCCAAAAATGGAGCCAGTTTAAATGGTCTGTGCTTCAGAATGAGCTGAAATAATGGACCAATTAAAAGGCAGTAAGTTAATTTAAAAAATACCTTCTGGGACAACACTTAAAAATAATCCTATTACTGTTTCTAAGACACACTTAAAATATTTCTCTAGAAGAAAAAGTCCTTTAAACTTTGATAAAGGACTAGGACATGGGGAACCCATCCCAGCCTCGGTAGGCATGGTGGTGCTTAAAAGGTCGTCATTAGATGGGGGTACCTTCCACAGTCTGATCAGCCAATTTTTGGAACTTCTCAGTATGGGGCCTTTTATGTGGGTCCTTGCTGGGAGGAAGAACCCAGGATAAAATTATCTTCTTTTCTTGACTCTGCCTAAAATACTAGTGAATATCAGAGGGGGGGTGTGTAGAGGAAAGAGGGCATGGAATTCCTCTTGTGTCTGGAGATTTTTTTCATTTCTTTTTTTCTTTTAAAGATATTCAGGCTCTTTGATTATGATATGTGATGTGTGTGTATGTTCATCAGTGGTTATGATTATCAATTATAGTTATTATTAGTGGTGATCATTATAATTTTTTCTGTTGTTTTGCTTCTATTTGAGAGATTTTGTTTCGGTTTGGTTTTTTTTAAAGTTACAGAGTGATTTAGGTTAGAAGGCATTCTTGAGAAATCATCTTGTCCAACACCCCACTGAAAACAGGGACAGCTTAGATCAGTTTAGATTTTGAATAGTTCAAATTAGGTTTATATCCTTTAATCAAGGAATGGTAAACCTCAAATCAAGAGTTAATAAAACACTTGCTCTCTTCACAGAGATCACACATTTTTAGAAACTACATTTTATTTTAAATGATTCTTTCTCTAAACCTCTTGAAAGTGAAGGTGCCAAGTGTTTAGATGCTCAGCAACACTCTACTATTGTAAACTCTGACATGCTTGCATGTGTGCACATACATCTCCTAACTGATAATGTTTTTGTTTGCTCCATTGTGTTAGGGTGTCTGACCCCAGTGGACCTGCCCTCCAAATCTCAGTGGCCTGTCCCTGGAATTGAATGCTTTCTCTCATTTCCCTGTGCTACATTCTTAATATTTTGTTTGCAATTCGTCTCACCATCTGTTTTGCAAATTGCACTGGAAGTAGGGCTGGATGCAGCTACGAAACTGTATCACAGAACCGGCAGTGCACTGGATACAGGTCACAATTTACCAAGGGATGCTCTGCTGTGGCCATTCTGATATATCTACCCCTGCTGGGTCCTTCCTCGCTGCTTCAGCATTAACTTCAGTTCATTTTTCTGCTTTCATGAAGATGAATGATCAGTAGCTGGACCTCCGATTTGACTAATGGTCTGGCACAGCTCTAAGCCACCTGCTTTAACAGTGAACTGGAAAGCCCTCATGAGTGTCTGGGGGCCTGTCTGTTCCTGGCATCTGGCCCTATGCTTTCTAGGTGGCATCTTTCTTCTCATTCCCCCTCAGGAGTAGCTCAGCATTGCAGCCGCATCCTGCTCCGTGACCTGATGTAATGCGCATGGCTCCTTTCAGGTAAAAAGTTCCTACCACTCCTCTTTGGTGCACAATCAAAAGTCAAAACGGTATCTGGGGGTCGGTTTGTAAAGTATATGTATATATTTTTGCATGCTTTGTTAAGGTTTGTCATGCTTGTCTAGTGCAGCATGCTATCATCACTGACTTGTTCTTCAACTTTTGTATCTCACCATCTTCTGTTGCTGGTAATTCAGTGCTTAAAAAATTTCATAGAATCCACCCTGTGTTCTAAAGAAGCTTTCTTTCCTTTTTTCCACCCTAAATTCCTAGTCTGTTGAAAGAAAACGTTGTCACAGGCTTTAAAAATGTTTCTTTACTTTTCTGTTGAGGGGGAAGCAGAGCTTCTAACTTTTGTCAGTAAAAGACAAGTGGACCTCAGTTTAATCTTTTATTGGACAGACTGTCGTCTTAGTGCTGTGGTTATCCATACTAGGAACTAACCTATAGGTTGGGCTTTGATTATGTCCTTTGTGTAATCTAAATCATCGCACTCCAATGAATAATCCTGGAAAGGTTTGTCTTTTTTGTCTTTGTTTCAAGTGAACAGCAAACTTTTCTGTTTGCACTGACAGTAAAGTACAAAGATGTGTGGTAAAATGACTTCCTGTACTTTTAAGGAAAAGCCTTAATTTTTTTCTTTCTTTTTTAATTTGAGCAGATTATATCCTGTCCATCTGTTCTAGGTTTAGTATAGATAGAAGGATAAATGCTTTGTTTAGAAGAGAGGTAATTTTATGGGGTATCATAAGATTTGTTTTATTGTTAGAAGCTTAATTTTATTAGTTAAGGAAATAGCTAGAAATAAATGGAACATTCTGTACCATTAAATAATTACTCTGTTAAGAGTGTTATAAGTGCTTCACGTGTTGTGACACTTGTTTTGATAAGGTCTATGGTAACTTTACATTTATTGCATTGCACAAAACATCATTAATATGGAGTTAGGCAGCAGTAACATAACTGAGTTTAAAAGGTTTAAAAATGGTTAATCATTAAATAGTTAGTATTGGTTCCCCACTTTAAAAAGCAACATTAAATCAAGACTTCAGTTTGGTGGGCTCTGGACATTCTTTGCTTATACCCACCGGCTTTGGCTTCAGGCTGCAATTGTTTTTGTTATAGCCTCCTTGAAGATGCATTAATAAAACCTGTATTTTATGCTTTAAGAAATATTACCTGTATATAATTTTTTTACTTGATTTATAGAAAGTCTTACTCTGACGTCCTGAATTAAAGACCAAATACAATACTGTAGATAGTGGAACTGGTAACGGTGTGTGTGGTCTGAGTTGTGTCCCTCAGCTACACCTACACGGCTTTGATTTTACTGTCCCCTTTGGGAAGGAGGTGAGGAGGTGGGGGGAACGTTCTCACATTGGTGGAAAATGAAAAATATTGTATATTTATGCTTAAATGTTAGAATTTGTCATTTGTTGTGTAGTTTGGGTTTTTTTTTTTTTGTTTTTACAAATGTGGGTGCACAAACCTATGCCCCTTTTCCACAATGAAGCTATCTATAATAATTTCTTTTATATAAAACACCTAGGAAGATTCTCCATAAGTGAAAAAAAAAAATACCTGTGGGCAGCTATTATTCCCTAGAGAATTTCCTTTTAGACAACATCTCTAGAATGCAGACATGGTCATTACAGACTTTTCTGCCAAATGATGGCTAGGAAACATAGGTTTTGTTTTTTTCTTTTTGTTGTTGTTGTGGGTTGGGTTTTTTTTGTTGGTTTGTTTTTGCTTTTTTTTTTTTTTGTAATGAACTGCTTTTCTGCCAGCATTTTGGCTTGGTTATTGAAAAGCTCATGTGTTCTTATTCTTAAAGAGTAAGTCTTAGAAACCCTCTAATTAGAATTAGAGGTGCCATAGTCAGCAGTGGTCATTTCTATCCGCACAGCCTTGTCAGTTACTTGTACTGCTTCCCACCTGCATTAGATTTAAATTTATGTTGCAGCAATGAAAGTCTCTCTAGATGATTACTTATTCTCTTTTCCTCTATCTGGATATTTTTAGTACTTCAGAAATGGCTGTATGGATGACTTTTTTAAAAAAAAAAATATTCCAAGGTAGAAATTATTGGTAGTCATTTTGATTTTGCTTAACCAACATCTTTTTCTCAAAGTCCATCATGTTTCTTGGTTTTCTTTCCATCTCTATGTGTAGTTCAGCACCTCCATTACTGAATTTCAAATGGTGCATCAGCAGCATGAATGAAAACTTCTGAAACCCCCACTTTTCTAGAAAACAAAAACGATAAAATTTCCCCCTGGATTTATATTGATAATTCCTGTCTCATTGTTAACAGATTTGAAAAACAAAGTCACTTCTTTAATAATTAGGAATTGTTTATTTATCTGGAAGTCATTTAAGAACATTTTACTTTTTCCAAGGAAAGGACATTTTGAAGAGTGAAATCTTACTAAGAAAAATATATTCATTTTATAACTCTAAGATAAAAATGATAAAATAGAAAAAATTTTGCTACATTTACAGCCATGAATATTAATGTGTGATTAATATAGTAGAAAATAGGTAAGGTGTCTCTTAAAGCCAGGAAAGCTTTTAAAGTATATTAGGAATTAAATATTTATTTAAAATGTGTTGATCTGTTATAGTTCTATTGTAGAAATAGTAGAATTGTCCATAATAATAATAACAGCAGAAATATTCAGTAAATATTTCTATTCCACATTTAGGGCAAAAAATTAGGGCAATAACCTGAAATATACTAACTCAATAGTTTTCTAACTAGAAACCACAAATTATTTTAGAATCAGCAGAAAGATATCTTCTTTTAGAGCATTTTAAAAAAGAATTGGTTAAATTCCTACTTGACCTCAAAAAAAGAAAAAAAGTCCTGAAAAATTGCAAAAGATACAAAGACCCATGTGACAGGCTAACAGACCAGACAACATCTTAAACCTACCAAGATGACAACTAAGGAAAGATTTTTGTCAGTGCTCAATAGATGAATGTAGAGGTTAAAAATTTTCTAACTGAAAACACTTCAATCTAACAGATAATAAAAATAGCAAAATGCATAATCAGAAAGTTGAAGTATGTTCAAACTAGGCAGTATCAAGTACTAATTTTCCTCAGTCACCTTCACCCAAGACAAAGTTAGCAGAAACTTTCCTGCTTTTTGTTGCTCTCATCAAGCTCCTCAATATTGGGCACCAGAGCTATGCTGAATGCCTTGGGGAGGCTCACAAGCATTCTGACCAAACAGGAAAGGAAAATTTTATGCATTTCTTACCTTCGTGGTATTTTACTATTTCATTGTTGTCTGCTTCATTTAGTTCAGAGTATGGAATTTTTCTTCTGCAGGAGTGATCCTTGGAGAAACAAAACACTTGCACTTAAATTACCCATTGAAAATTTAAACACCTCTCCCTGAAATCTATGTTTTATTCCTTTATACCTAATGCTGCTTCTTCCCTCTCCTGTCTGCAAGGTGTCCTGTTCACACATTCACCTGTTGATGTGTGCTGCTGAGCTGGGACCTGCACGCTGGCAGACTGCATTGCCCTTGTACCTTCCTAAATCGTTCGCTTCTTTCTGAGCAGTTGGCAGTTCATTTGAGGCTCTAGTAGTGAGATTGGAGCTCTATTAAATTCTGGGTATTGCCTTTACCTTCCAGCTCAAAAATGCTGATTTGAACTGTTGTGCCATAAATTATTGGGGAGGAATAGAGAGAACAGCTCTGGACCACTTAGTCCTGAGTTTGTTTTCATTTCTGGACAAATGGGTACATAGGTAGGATAAAACAAGCCCCAGTTTTGACTGGCAGCATGCTCTTGGCTCTCTTTCATAAAAAAAGTAAGGGAGCTTTTTTCTCTCCTTAAACTAGAGGTGGGAGAACAGCTGGTTTCAGTAATTTTTTTCAGGCAGCAGTTGTTTTACTGAAACGGAAGAGAGAATTATCTTCTTTCTGGGGACATATGTGTGTTTTTCCCCTCATTACTCCTAATCCCTGAAACAGTTTGAAAGATAACACTTAAGTAGGTTGCCAGCATCCCTGGCGTGTGGTTATGGCCTCACCAGCCACAGTTTGAGGTATATCAAGAGGACCATCTGCAAATGAGGGAGGAAAGGAAAAATTAGGTTTCCAAAGGAATTTACTACCATTCCCTCAGCTCAATCAAAACACCACAAAGAAATTGGGATCTTTTATTTACCAGAAACATAGAACCCGCACTAAATCCACTCTCAACATCTGTCAGAAACTTCTCCCAAATTCTCGAAGGTGGCCTCAATAGGAGCTTAAACCTAAATTACTTGAGTGTTCAATCCTCTGCTCTTAGCTGAAAGCTTGAATTCATTACTCTATTAGGCTTTCTTCATATCTTTTGGTTCGTTATAGCTGTCACCAGAAAGCATGTAGATGGAATCACAGCAGCTCTTCTGTAGGTGTAGCCTCTTCTTACACCCCCCATGTTTATATGGAAAAAGTGGGGGACAAAACCCCCCAGTCCCTTCCTTTTTATGAAGTTCAGGTCCAAGTTTCTTTGCTGTGAGACTCATTGCAAAATATTCATAGTATTGTGCACTAAATTCTGCCTGTGACTTCGCTTTCTTCTCTCCAGACAGCTGCTACACCAATGTTTGGTTTTTTCATGTGTCCTTAAAGGAAAAAGAGGGAATTGAGAGTTTTGTTTATAAGGGATTTGTTTCTGATTTCTCCTCTGTTTATTGCCTGGTTCAGGACCTCAGCTATATAACATGGGAAAAAAAAAACTATTATTTTTTTGGCTGTGGAATGAATATTAAAACATGACCTTAGTGGTGCATGTGGACAGTCTTTCTTCTGTAATGGGTATCTCGAGACACTTTTTGAAGGTCTCCCATCGTCAGTTTCCTGAAACAGAAACTGCCTACTTCACCAAGCCTGTGGTGTGTCAAATATGAATCTTTCTGCTAGCATTGCAATATGTTTTGAAAGCTTGCTGCAGAGTTTAAATGTATTTTCCTCTGCTATTTCCTTCTTTTCTTGTGCTCACACCTATATTGGCTATATTTTTAATTTTGTTTATATGTATGTATGTGTATATCCCACATGCTTTATTTGTATGTGGCAATTTCCCTCCTTTCTTATTTATTCTTTTGATCTGTCCTTCACCCATGCCTTCTATGCCTCATACCAGTTGTCCTGTGTTTTTTGAACAAATGGTGTTTATGAAAAGGGAGGAATAAATATCATACAGGTTCTGTTGATAGCATGAAACAAGCCTATTAAAACCTAAATGAAATGCAAGAAAGTAATGGACCTTCCAATGTCCTGTCTTCTGAGGGGAGAAACTTTATTTTAAAGAAAAAAAGGATAATTTTGATTATGACCAACATGGTATGTCAGCCTGGTGTTCTGTGAAAATCACTGCTGCCTGCTAGTGGAATTTGTATGCTCTTGCACTATATTCACACTTTCAAACATTGCAGAACAGATTAGCTGTATTAAATTGCACTTTAGATTGTTAGTCTGCACTTCAGGCTGTAGAACTTCCGATTTTTTTTATTTTTTTATTTTTTTTTTCCCCCAGCCCCTCTGATGGGCTTATCTTGCTACCTGGTATGTTCTACAAGTACTTGATACTGACCAAATAATATGGGTACCACTGCTGGGAAAGCTTTGAGGTTCATTTTCCCCACCTTCCCCCCTTACACTACATAGCCTTTTCATCTTCTGAAATGTGAATATCAGATGGATGATATTCATGTTTACTTTGTGATATGGCAGAAATCCAGGATTGACTGTTTTAAGAATGTTTTGAAAAGGTAAGCATCTGACTTTGTCTGCTGGCAGAGTGTCTGCTTTAAGTAAATGCAAATGTGCATGCTGCATTTAGGTCTGCTCCATTGTGGACTGCATTGTGCAGTAGGACCAGAAGAATTTCTTCCCCTTTGTCAAATGCAGGCATTTGTATTTTAGAATCAGGAGTGTCCCCTGGAAGTTACACTGTTTGGCAGCTTTAGACTGCATCAGTTTCCTGTGTGGATTGGTTTGATGGGTTAAATGCCATAGAAAGGTTTGTCTTCAGATCCTGAATATCCTTATTGCAAATTAAGTTGAGGTCTGTCTGGTTTTTTTTTTTTTCTTCTTTTTTCCTTTTTTTGATGTCCAATAGTATGATAGATAGCCGCACAAACATATAATCCCGTTGTCATCTTGGTGGGGTGGGAGAGCAAGACCTTGGTTGCGTATTCTTTGTGGATCTGGTGCCATCAGGGGTCTATGATGTCATGTCAAAACCAGCGCCGGCTCTAACAAGGCAGTTCACAGCAGCAGGGCTGTGCTGTAAAATCTCTTATAGACCTCCTTCTCCTCCAAAAACAAACCTTTGAAGAGGAAGCAATGGTTAAGGTATGTTTTATATAGGGAGGCTACAGAATAATAAATTGCAAGTTAAATGATGCTCGTATTTAAAGCTCCAAACTTTTCTCGCTTTTGTACTATTGCACAGATGTAGAAAACAGCCTGTCAGAACAGCAACCCAGAAAGCTTGTCGCTTTCAAAGCGCTGCTTCTCGGAGGAGAAGACGCAGTGCATGAAGACAGTTTGTTTGCATGTGGGCACAGAAAACCTTGCTCGGGTTAAGAAGCAGATTAGCCCGGATCAGTGTTCTTGTGCAAGCCAGGAACGGGCTGGTGGCTGGCAAGCCAGGCTGCCCTGTGTTGGACAACTGTCACGCTGGCACCACTCAGTTCCTCTGATTGGGTACTCTCAGCGACTGATTAAAAATGCTGATGCTGTTTCTGGCTTCCTTTCCACTTGGAGGAGAAATCTCTTTTCCCCACCCCCAAGCCCACCTCTAGGATGTAAGTAATGGTGAGAAGATGAAGATGAAAACAATGCGGTCTGAGTGACTGGAAATACAGCAGTCTGTTTTAGCTGCAGCGTTATGTAGGAGTCATCTTCAGACTTCGTACCTTTGGTTTTTCAGCACAAACTGCTTGCAGGTTTCAGAAGGCTGTGAAAGGACTTACCGTTTGTGTGTTGGTGTTTTCTGTGTATCATCGTATTACCTTGCTTTTCCCTGGACAGCTGTGTTCAGAGCTTCATGTGGAAATCTTTCTATTGAAGAGAGATAAAAAGGATCCTTAATCTGATTCTCTTTGGATCTTTCTATTTTTATGGTAAGTGCCAGCATGTATTGGCTGAGCATAGCTTCTCTGCTGCAGTGCTCGTGCTCTCTCCCTCGCTCGCTCGCTCTCCCTCCCCCTTCCCCCGTCTGTTCTTCTCCCCCTATATTCTTAGATAAGCCTCGTGACCTTCACTCAATATCTAGTCATCATTTTCAGCATCTTCATAGCAGATGTTGGCTAACTAAAGTACAAGTTTTCTCTTCATTTTGCTCTTTCCCCTCTCCCACATGGAGCTCTGAAGTAGTGATTGCAATCTGAGTACTGCCTCTTTGTCCTTGAAACGGGAGGCTTGAGCGTTGCTCGCGATTGCCCATGGCAGCAACGGGGTAAGGTTCTGGGGAACAGGAATTACAGATTTGGTAAAGGTGACTCATTTCTGTAGGTCTGCACCACTGTGCTGGAAGGGCACGGAAACCCCCCTGCCTGACTAGCCATCTAGAAAACTCCGAAGCCCCTCAGTGTTCAAGTGTGGGGCATACATCTGGTTTGAAATGATATTTGCT
Organism: Pelecanus crispus; assembly: GCF_030463565.1. NCBI lineage: Eukaryota > Metazoa > Chordata > Aves > Pelecaniformes > Pelecanidae > Pelecanus > Pelecanus crispus. The sequence continues at coordinate 54,758,056 of NC_134643.1, forward strand.
GTCATTGGCATAGGAAGGACGGGCTCTTTCAGCATTTTCAATATAAACTTATGTCATCGGGTATTTCTGAGTTGGACCTTTTGCATCTTACAAGTGCAGGCTGGCACAAGAAGTTACAGAACAGGCAACCTAGTAACCCTCGTCCCTCTTTGTCTATACAATTGCAAATTCTTAGCCTTTTGAAGTGCTTTTACAACTCTGCAGTAGAAAAGAAGTGCATTCAAATGTTTGAAAATCTGTGCTCACTCAATCCATGTTCTAAGCTATTTTAACCGCTCTGATTTTGTAAATAGGAAAGGTCATTATTTAGTCCACAGTAAACTGTGCCCTTAGGACATACTTTTTCTTCCTAGTTTGTTGCATGAGATTTAAAGTAAATGTGAATATATGATTTCTTCTAGATAGATATATTCCTTTGCTTTTGGTATGAGAGAACTATGGAAATATTTCTTTTAACTTAAATGTGTTTCATGTTGTGAATCCATTATGTGGATTGACTATGCATAGCCCTTACACACTGCAGGAATAATAAAGACTTTACTAAAATCTTCAAAGGTCCACTGAAGGCATAGGTATAACACTGGCTCAAACTCATCCCAGGCTGGTCTGCCTTCAGAGCAAGGCAAAGAGGTGATGTGTTCTTATACCTTTGTTTTACTGAGGTAGGATAAAAATAAAGCTTTTATTCTGTCTCTGCATTGCCTTTTCTGGGTTTAAGCAAGAGATATGCTGATGTCTTGAAACTGTTTTCTTTGTTTAATATGTCTTACATTGTGGCTTAATAAAATAATTTTGTCGGTGATTTATCCTGTAATTCAGAGGGTTTTGCTTCACACGAGCTGTTTAGTTCAACAGAGTTTGCGTACCTCCTTCCCCCTCCCAAATGAGTAAAAACTTTAAAACACTGCGGTTATTTAAAATACCCTTCATTCCTTTTCTGTACGTGGGTGTAATGTCTGGTTGTATTGGTAGCGTGTATGTGTGTTGGGGGGAGGAAGCTCGGGGACCAGAGCAGGGCACTCAGTGTTAGGCAGTTGCAAGAGGCACTGAGGTACTGGCGGGAGGAGGAGGTTTACACAGATCTGCAGGTAGAGGACTTCATGGTGCAGTGAGCTACCTGCTGCATTGCCTTCGCAAAAAAAGCAGTACTGGCCAGCACATAGCCCAGATGTCAGCGGCCCAAGTCATCTCCCCCATCAGACCACGCGTTTTGGCATCGTGTTGCGCCCGCTGGTGCAGCCGATCCTGCGCCCTGTTTCTCTTCTCACTGACGCGGTGAGGGCACGCTGCAAACCTGCCTCTCTCCCCCTCTCTGGTAGGGAGCAGGTCTATCCTGGCACCTGCACGGCTCAGTGAACTGTTTAAAAACATTTACCTCTAGAGCAGTCCTCCCCACTGTCTATTGCAAAAAGGCTTTGGCACTATGTAGGGTCTATGAGTTACTCAATTTTTTAAAATGGCTAACAAAGGTGCCTGAGTTAGTTCTCTTCCAGTTGCAGTAAGGGCTGACACAATGACAGCAGCAAAGAAACTTTTTGCTGTGAAATGAGACCAGCAGGGGTCTTCTTAACACACATGGAGAAGCCGTCCTAAGTGCCTGCAGGTTGTGACATTGCCTCGGGGAGACCAGGCTTAGGCTTTTCTTGATTAAATATAACAAGCTGCACGTGGAGCTGCTTACTGTACCATTTTGTTCCATATCAAATTACTGTAAACTTAAAAAACAAGAGGGTTTGCAAAATACGTGCACAACCAAAATAATTCTGGAGATCACACAGTTAAGTATGGTACAGCATGTTTTTATTTTTAAAATGATTATTATATAATCAGGTATTCCTGTACCTACCTTAAAATATTATACATTCTTACCTCACATTTAATTAAAAGGACTGTTTTCACTCAAAAAATGACTCATGTCTAAGTAAGACTATCTTGCAAAAGCTAATTTTTAACCTAAGTGCATAATATGTCTTTCTCAATAAAAGTTTAAAAACTGAAGTGCATAAGGTAATGTGCTTTCTGAATAGTCTTTCTTGAGGCAAAAGGAAGGGAGGAAAACCAATAATCCTGAAGTATTTTCTCCAGTTTAAACTACATGAGCTTGTAACGGGATGTTTACATTTGGAACCTAATGTCTCTGCACTGCAACTGAGAAGTCTAGGCACCTAAAATCCTTGTCAGCACATCCTGTTGCAGGCCGAGGGCTTAAAAAATAAAGATGCAATCCTCTATAAAAGCCTTGAGAGGTAGAGAGATGAGTGAAATCCCCCAAATAACATGAAATTCAAGTAGGTAGATGTGCTTTTAATTTCTAGGGAATCCTATGAATGCTCTGATAAGGGGAATGCATGCATAGTACTTCCTTGTTTCACAGCATGGTGTCATGTTAATTCCTTTGCAGGGTGGCTGAAGACTGCATAGAAAACAACTGCAGGGGGAAAAAAAATAAAAAAACACCAAAGCTCTGTTCCTTAGCCAGCCAAAATCACCCAATGGTCTGATGAAGTCACTGCATTTTTTTTTCCTGTGTATGTTCAGTATGCATTCTTTACTTGACTTGTCTGTAGAAGCAAGTTCTTTAAAGCTTTATATTCCACAAATATTCAATCTCATGCATTTACATTGTCAATATAAAAGGGTATGTTTTTACAGAAAGCTCACTCATCTTCCATGCTGCTTCAGTAGTTTTATGCTTTCTATCTGCTTATATCCTTTCTGACAAAACCTACGCAGGCAGCTATTGATTATCACTGGCTGAAGAATCCAGGCAGTGGATTAGCCATGCCCCAACTTCCCTCCCTGGCCCAGACTGGAAAGTGATACTGGGATATGCATTATGCAGAGCTGAAGTCATCAGTACCAGGCAGTGCTCTGGCTAGTGTTTTTTTCAAAGCTCCTTCTGAAAACTGCTTACAAATGTTTTCAAAGGTAATGCCCTACATCATATTTTTACAAAGCACATGTAATTATAAGTTATAGTATGCATATTCTAGGTATATAGTACATGTTGTATTAATGGTGGTTTTAGCTGGCTGTTTCTTCAAACTTATTGACCCAAGCATGAGCACACATAGATAATCAAAAGTTGACCGCAATTTCTAGGCTTTCTCTGTTATTCATAGAGCTGACGTTTATGGTTTTCCTGGACACATTCTCTCATTTAGTCCACAGATTTGTCCAGGATGATTTCAAGGACTTTATAGCTCTAATGTTGCAAATATTACAAATCTATCTCTATATGTCTGCGGACCTTAATAGGTGAGCTGTCTTCAGTCCAGTTGCTACTTTTGCAGTTCATGGATGTCTGGAGTTCCTGTGCATGAGTGCTGTGCTGCATAACCTGTCAGAAGAAGTTTAGTGCTTTTGGGAAGTATTGGGCAGGGTGTTCGTGTGCTACATGCTTTCTCTGTATCTGTGGGGTAGGGTTAGCTTCCAGGCATTGTTAAACATCTCGTGTCTTCTGTGCACATGCTGCCCTCCTAGTAAATGCTTGCACTCTACACCTGTCATATCTCGGAAGGAGTCGTATTTTCTGCATTTGTGCAACTGCATAGCACTTGTGTAGATCTGATTCTTCATGGAAGCTGTGGCCTTTCAGTTCATGCTGTGCAGATTTGCTCGCATACAATATCTGCATAGCAAATATTGGACAATAAGGTGAGAGGTCTTCTGTACGTTAAAGAACTTTCTCCTCCATAGCATGTCACAATTATGTTGTTCCAGATTCAGTGTGGTAATAATGCAGAAGCATTAGGCCTGCTTGCTTTGGGAAATGTCAAAGGGCTGAAGCATTCCTGAGGGACCACTCTGTCTCATAAAGTTCTTCAGTACCTGAACATAAATTTAATGAGAAATTTTAAAGGTAAATTGTTTACTTTCAAGTGATTGTGGAAACATTCATAGCCTTTTTTGGTGGAAGGTGTGGAGAAGGCAAAACTCTATCCTAAATTGACTCAACCAACTTTAAGTGGTCCCATTCTGGAATCTGAGATTACTAGAATCAAGAGCTTTGCACTGTTTTGTTTGCAGTATAAAGTGAAATAATAATCTGGTTAAAAGTTACAGGCTAGTTCCTCGGCATCCCAGTGGAAGGGATCTTGGCACTGGAGCGGATAATACAGATGTTTGATCTCTAAGAACAACACTTCTGAACAGGATGAATATCACTGAAGCTGCAATTAAATCCCCAAATAAGGGAGCTAATGGCACACAGTTTTCTGCATATGGATAGATTTTACCCTAGGAGAGTACAAGTCTGAAAGAGTATTCTCAGGAAAGCCTCGTATGTCTACGAGCTGCATGTTAGGAACTTCTAATGCTGCAAGGCCCGTCTCTCAAAATACCTTCCCTTTACCACCTCAGGAGGAGCCACAGCAAGCACACCTCCAAATGTGTCTCCAAATACAGCCCTGAGAGAAGACTGGTCCCCACCAGGTGGTGAAGTTTGAACATTAATCAGAAATTTTCAGACTCTGCATTTACAATCTGACTGTCCAAAGGTAGGTTTGCTCTCCAAGAATTTTACACAACTTGGTCCCTCAAAAGCCCATACTACCCTTGGATAAATTAAAAAAAAAAACAAACCAAACAAACCCTATGTATTATTCTGAATGCACCTCCTGGAATCACTTCAGTATTGGTGTTAGCTCTTTGTACTGGCTGTTCCGTGTCAGATCTGAGCTAGCAGGTCATCCACATGAGATTAGAGCCACCAGCACATCTGGGCACCAGTCTAGTACCATAAAAACAACCATTTTCAAACAGTCGATATTTAGATGACAGCAGCCAGGATTAGAACCATGTCATGCTGGCCATAAGTGTGCTCTAAGATCCCAGGATTATGAAGGTATTAGCGATGATCATAGGAGGTGGGCTCCTTGTGCTCTCTGCAGAGGTAGAATAGCAGAAGTTAGCACTTCTAGAGCGTGGTCTGAAACTTGTCTAAGATAGATGTCCCAAATCTCCTTTAGGAGCCTATTGCTGTTTGATATGAAGCTAGGAAGAGTAGGCTTCTGTATAATTTAAGTTATCCATATGGTTTATATCACTACTGCTGGGAGGTGATTGAAATAGACGCCTGTTTCAGGACAGCTTTATTATTTTCATCCATTTGCTCTTGTTTGTAGCCCCCTGCAGTATTGACATTAATTCCTTATTTTATATGGTGCTTACAGCCTTCAAATATAGAAAAATGATTGTGCCTCCGTTTTTTTTTTTTTGAGAAGGAAGGTAATTAACAAAAATCACTTGAGAAGAGCAAGACTGAACCTCCTCTGAGCCAGTTTGCTGTAGGGAAAAGCTAGTCTGGTGATTAGCTGTTTTGGATCACCAGGAGATATAATCCTATTTCAGATAATTTTCTTTGACAAAACTGTTTTTCATTAAAATTAGGCATAATACTTTACACATGCTGTATTAGACTCCTGGAGACTTTTTCTAAATGAGCTTGGTACTTGTTTGAGAACCACATCCTATAAAATGCCAGCTGAAACCCACAGCTTTGTGAAGTCCTTTGGTATGTCTCCATGTGTCCTGGCAGACATGCAACCTCCCTCATATTGTTTATCTATGCCGCGGGCTCATTTCAGATCTTTTCTTGTTTGTGCGCTGTGTCACTGTCTCTCTCACTCTCACTTTTTTCCCTTGACACATACCTTTTTGCCTTTTCACATATTGTTTTGGCTTCATATTTTTCTTAGTTTTATTGTTGGTTCTTCTTTGTTCCTCATGGAGATGATATTTGTGTTACATTCTTTGTTTGGGTTTTTTTCCATCCTGATTGTCCTTTAATGTTGTTGGAGTTTTTTTACTATGCTAGTTGCCATCCTACACTGTGTTCAGTCTAGGCAGAGCTCTGCTCTGATTAAGTCCTTGGGGAACAGCAAATATTGTCTTTTCTAAATGAAGACCTTGGGCTGCAGTCCCAATATATTTTGAAACTTGGGTAGAAAAATGGAGAACAGGAGGCAACAGTAAGCAGGTTTAGCAGGACAAAAGGGCTGGAACCTAAGAGCTGAATAAAATGGCAGCCTTATTAGCATGAATACTCTTTTCCTGAATGTGCTAGGAAAATAGTATATTCTGTAGTTGTGGAATCTGAGGTCAAAGAACCATAACGGAGAAGAGTTAGGCAGATGATATTTGTCAGGGTTGTTCCAAGCTGTCTGCAGTTTCATGCAGGCAACACTGCTTTGGTTTATGTTTAATGTTTTTGAGGTTATTGCCATACAGATTCTTTATTTTAGATGAGCAGGGGAAAATGAATTAAGTTGAAGTTTGCTCCGCCCTCAGGAGAAGAAAAAGAATACCCCTTCTAGTTTTTTATTGTCCTTTGTTCCCATAGAAGCACCTGCATTATTTGATTTTCTAACTTGTGCCATTTAGATAATGAACTCTCCCAGAAATAGATGGGGGGAAATTCCTGATCCCATTTAAATTAAATCTAGGGTAGTCAAGTTTCTACCCATAGACTTATTTTTGTTTCATATGGTGCTGAGTGTTCATAATAATTGTCCCATTTCTCTGGATCTTTATGTTGACCACCATGTCAACTGAAGTATAAGACGTTATTTCTAACTGGTCACACTGAAATTGCTGTTGAACCACAGACAGAATTTCTTTATTTTCCTTGATAATGTAGAATTTGTGTGATGTAGATTTCAGAAATGCCTTGGCAAAAGATTGGATAACCCTCTGCTTCAGCATGCTTCATGAAGTTTACTTAGTTTACATTTCTAATAATGATGAATTCTCAACCATTCTGATCAATATATTATGGTAAAATGCTGGCTATGCAAACAACTTTTGTGAAGCTTACATCAGTACTCCATGACCCATGGTGAAGTTGTTACTGCAACTTATCATTGCACTATTGTCACCAGAAGCGGTTCTGCAAAAAATCTATACATTCTTGTGTAAGAAAAGTATGACTTTATTTTTCCTTTTTTTAAATAAAAAGCAACATCACTCAATCATTTTTTGATTAGTACAGAGACTTAATATGCTAGCATACCACAGCATAATTTATTTGTGACAAACTTTTAGGCCTAAATTATCTACTTGCTTTCCTTAAATCAGATCAGCGTTCAGGTAACTCTTTCTCTGCTGTTTTAATTCTACCTCTTCTTTTTCAGCTTCTGTCTCTGATCTTATTCCTTCTAATTCTCCATTATGTGCTTCTGCTACTTGCTGGACCTCCTGTCCTTTGACTCTCTTCCAGGCTCTGCTCCATTCTCCCTCTAGCATTTCTCTTCCTGCTCCTTCTGTTCTTTACCTGCTCCTCAAGGCTATTTCTGTGTCCAGGTGTCCCACTTGCATCCCAGTGTTTATTTTTTCCCCTCAAGTTCTGAATTGTGAAAAAATGAACTCACTCAGACCACTGAGTTAAGGTACTTCAGCAGTGCTTGTTACACAGGTTAGCATTCTTTGCAATGGCAATAGCAAATAATGATTTTCCATTAATTGTTTGAGAAACAATGCAATGAGGGTGTTAAAGGTCACTTTATAAGGTAGAGATGTATTAGATCAGAAGTGCAGTGTCAGATTTCAACATGATAATCTCATTTCCTGGACTTAAGGGAAAATGTTACAATTTAAATTTAGTATGTGTTACAGTGAGGATACTGTATGATAGGTCTGTGTTTGTCCTGATGCTCCTCATGTGAGATTGGTTGCTGAATGGTATCACCTCTGCTCATGAGTTATGTTGAGAAGGGAAATAGTGAGGAAAAGGGAGATAGGTTTAGGATATGTGCTTCATTTCAGTCCCAAGAGGGAGAAGCAGTGAGATGGATGTGGCACAGATTCACTGATTTTTGATGTTTTGCTTCAAGATCAGGTTGTGATGAAAGAAACTTTGCACATCTGGGAATTGCTATGTGCTTTCAGCTACCTTGTGACAGCATGACAGTTACTGCACAGAAACTGTTCATTGTCAAAGATTTAAGTGTCTTGCTCAAGGTCATACAGAATTTTGTGCCTTAGTTGAACTCGGGACTCTTGAAACCCATGCCAGTACCCTGCTCATGCCAGGCTACCCTATTTTTTCCACAGGGACAGTATAGGGGAAAAGAGAATTTCAGAACAGATAAACCATGTTCAAATAGGCAAGGTAAAGAAGAAAACTTACAATCTTCTAGGTTCTAAGCCAGATAAAAGTCCTCAGAGAAATTTCAACAAAGAAAAATTATCATATTGTTATAGAATGTGAAATAATACTTAAGATATTTGCTAAATAACTTTGGTAACATTGCTGCTTGTCATTGCCTGTCTCAAAATTCCCAGTTGTTTGCTTTCCAGGGCATAGCATGACGTCTGGTTGGATTTTGATGTGCTCTGAAACTCTCACTTGTGCTCTGGTTGCAGTACACTCCGGGCTAAGTAACTTCCAATTGATGTGGTGTTTCTGCTTCACTGTTGTCAAACATATGTCCTCTTTGCTTTTTATAGACTCCAGGGGAAAAACATGTTCTGGGGCCACACTGCTAGCACTGACATCTTTTGAACTGCATTTTTAGAAACATCTGTAAGCCTGCAAATAGATTTTATACCTCGGGTATGGCTTTGCGAGTCCTTCATCGCATTCTTGGGTACTAGCACTGTGCAATCTAGATATGTTTTATTACACTAAAAAGCAGGAGAGGGTGCAGCTTTGAGCATTTAAGAATCAATAAATGCCAGAATTTTGGTTGGCTTTATGCATTATCCTGGAGACTTTAGTCGTATGTTCACATGCAGAGTGTTTTTCACTGAGTTCTCTTTCTTTTGTTTTTGTTGTTAAGTAGTTTGTTCTATCTCATAGTTAGTGTATATTATTCAAACTATGCTCCAAATAAAAACCAAACAAATATTTCTTGATAGACATATTTTTATGGCAATTGCCACAGCTTCTGCTAATCTCTAGATGGCAAATAATTTTTCTCCACAGAAACTATGAGCTGAGATGATATTATTTCTCCTGCTGATGTTGTATGTTCTTATTACCTTGTAGATAAGGAGCTGAGGTTCGGCATGAAAGAGAGAAATGCTCATTAGCTTAGGATGCTGAATGTGAAATGCCAAAGGCATGATTTTTTCCATGTCTTTAGCACATTATAGCATTTCATATAATCAGAATAAGGTTTAAACTGACACTGACTGCAGCTATGAAAGCCGTAACTTTGATTAATCAGGTGTTGTAAGCTGGGTGCTTGGACAGTGACATACACCCACTGAAGTCATTTCCTTAGCAGTACTGAAGGCAGAGGTGGGTATGCAATCAAGTACGTTAAATTAAAATTCAAATTCTTTCATCCTGGGACCAACATTTCTCTTCATGCAGTTTCAAACTGTGTTTCTGCATCCACCTCCCAGTACAGCTTCCACTCTGTGCTGAAGTTGGGGAGAGGCCATGTGGAGCTGACTGTTATCTCAAAAGTGTGTGTCCCAAGCACACATTGAGGATAAAAATTCTGTGTGGTTGGGAATTAAAACCCATATCATATTGCATAAGCACAAAAGTGCTGAGTGTATTTCACAGATGCAGCCTTAATCCTGGCACTTCTTCAGGTCTGATGGCTTGATATTGCAAACTCGACAGTCTTCTGATATATTATATGTCAACAGCTAAATATTTTAAAAGACAATATAAAATCCAGAGATTTCATCCTCTGATATTGCAAAAAAATGTTGGTTATGTATGTAAGACAGATACTTAAGAGCTTATATTTTCTTCTTCCTGGGCTTGAGCGTAGTGTGGAGTCAGCCTGGTGTCTGTGGTTGTCATTCCATGGCTGGTAGAACAGTCAGAAGGGGGAAGTGCATCTTTTGCTACAGAGCTCCCTAATAATCTGTTGAGGGTAGTGTAATGGAAGAAAGTGTCCTCTACTGCCACTGGCCTTTCTGTCTTGCTATTAGGGTAATCATTCTTCACGATGCGGTGTGGCTGGCAGCCAGGAGATCCCAGGAGAAAAGAGTGTCTCTGCTCTTTTTCTCTAACTGTTGCAGTGACCCCCTTGACCTATAAGAGGGACAAATGCAGGGGGAAAAATTGCCCTTGTTAAAGTGTTCTTGACCACCACAGCATGATGATATTTTCATCCAATCACCAGGAAGGAACAGGTAGGAGCACTGCATGGTGAGGGCAGGGGGATCCTTAGAGAATTTGGAGGCCAAACTGCAATAACCTTAACTGTACATGAGAAATGCTCTTTCTGAAGCTGTTTTAGTGAGAAGAATTTGGTAAGCCTGCCTGCCTTAATGGGATAATGAATGTCTATCAAATATTATATCCCTGCTCTAACATACAAACAATATTATTATTTTTTGGCATATCAAAGTACATTTCTTCTTACTTGCTTAGGATAACAAAAGTATCTTTTGCTTTATAATTAAATAAACCAAAATAAAACAAGCCACTCAACCAACCTGCAGTAAAAGCTAGAATTAACTGTTTCACCCAGAAGATACTTTGCCTCATCTATTGTTGAGAGAAAAAAAAAATAGCTAATAACTCTAGGTAATTTTTTTTTTTACTATAAAATCTATTTCTATAGATGCAGATACATAGATGTTGACAGTATACATCTTCAAATCTTCAGAACTGACTTGTGCTTTTCTGTGGCCGAGATGTTATAAAAGAGCCTGAAATATTTAATGTTCTCCCTCTGAATTTCAAGCAAAATTGCTTTTAAATATGTTAAAGATGTCCCAAGTCAGAAATGGTATTTTAAATTTTGAGGCACACCTCTCTGTTTGTATGTGCATGGCTAGTGATATTACAGCATATTCACTGATGTGGTTAATGCTTGGAAGCTGCTCTTTTAAAAGAAAAGTCAATGTTGATTAGCTATTATGTGAGAACGAATTCTATCTTTACAGTTTTGGTTCTATAAGTAAATCCAATTAAATTGTGAAAATGTTTTCATTCCACCTTGTTAACATAGTTTTTAGTAAAGGACATAATATAAATAGTATAATTGCAATCATTCAAGTCCAAAAACCAAAAAAATCTTCTCCTGTCCTGTTTCAGGTGCCATGAATAAAGCAGCTAATACTTTACTTGTATGCCCTTGAAAATAGCACAGGCATCGCCTTGTTTCAGAAGCTTTGCTGGAGGGTCTGGCCAGTGAGCCAAGGTTATGGGAATGCAAATTTTGAATCAGCAATGCCTGCTAAATGCTGCTGGAGTGCTGTTGGCAGGAAGATGTCACAGCGTGGCGTCCTGCAGTGCCTGTGGCTTTGTGGGGTTTTGTCACCTGCGCTTTGCTGTCCCAGGGCAAGAATAAGAATTGCAGAATCCCAGGAAAGGGCCTGACCCTGTCTCTGCCTGTTGGGCTTCAGTATACACCTTACTCTGACTTCAGCTGAAGGAAAACCATGAGTTAAATTTTCCATGAGATATATCAGTGGATGTATCACGGGCTTAATATACTCTGAAGCCAAAGACAGACAATTGCAGAGCTCGGGAAACAGTACTAAGGATGTTCCTCCAATCATCATTTATCACTTAAAAGTGTAACTTGAATGTATCATGTAAATGTTTTTACATGTAATCACGCTTACAATTGTGCACTAAAAATACTGACACTCAGAAGGTGGAGGCAGCCATTTGCATAAATAGAAGCATGGAGAGCAAGATGGTAGGTTTAGTTATTCTACATGGCAGTTTTAAGGCAGTAAGTACCTAATTTTGTGTCAAGGAAATTAGGGACTTACTGATTTCCACTGAAGGATATACAAAATGCTCATTTTCCCACAAAGACCATTTCCTTTCAGCATAAGCAGGCACTTATTAGTTGATCTAGGAAAAGCCAGGCTTGCAACCTTCAATACCTACACAAAGGGTCGCTTCTGCATTGAATTTCACGCTTCGGGAAAGTCTGGAGAAGTTTTTCCTTACTCTTCATATGAAAGGTCTGACACACCACTAATATTATCCCTTGTCAATTTTCAGATGCTGAGCACTTTGGTGCAATGTTAATCCTTCTGGGTTTAGTATTTCTATTTTGCTGAGCAAGCTCAGACTGCAAATGCGCTAAAGTAATTCAGAAGCAGGTGCTTTCGATAAATGGAGTCATGCAAGAGACGTTGCAGATCTTCTGATCTCATATAAGAACATCAGTAGGAATTGACGTAATTGAAAATCTTTGAAAGAGTGAAATAGAATCTAGTGCTGCAGTTTGTCAGGGAATCAATTAGAAGTAAAAATGCATGCTTTCCATTTTCATTCTGCTCTTGCACCAGGGCATTCCCTGGCTCAGGCAGAAGCTGCTGTTCAGCCATAGTCAACAGCATCCCTGTGGTTGGAATTTGCAGCCTGCAGTGATACCTGTCCATCTGATTTTAGAATAAATTTACAAAATTTTAAAATTCAAAGCCTGACTTGGTGTAATATTTTTGATTGTAGTCACATCTTCCTTCATGGATTGGTATCAATTTTTATAAAGTACATCTTATTATTTTGAAAATTTTAGTAAATGGTCATTACAATTAACAGTAGCAGGGAATGAGTGAGAGAAAATTAGGTTTGTTCCAATTCCTGCTTATCACATTAAGTGCATCCTAGTTTCACTCATTTGCTTAATTTAAAGGCCCAAGTAATAAGAAGGTCAGCACCGCAGCCTGTGCCGCGGGGACAGGGATTGAGTCATTCTATGTCTGGTTTGGACAATGGGTGGTTGCCTTAATGAGAAATTCTTTGTGGAGCTGAGACGTGAAATATCTCCTTGTTTCCATGCAAATTTTTAACTAATTCTGATTCCCAGTGTTTGAAGAGGAACAACGCTGCTAACACAGTAGAAGTGAATGGCAGTAACAAGTGGAAGTGTGAATGATGAGAAGTAGCAGGGTCAAGAGTTTTCTCAGCCCAGTTTGCAATTTGTGAGCAGTGCAGATGTGTTGAGCTTGGAGCTGGATCTTACTGAGGACTTTCAAGAAATCAGGTAGGTGAGAAACAGGCAAAGTATTTTGAATTTCTTTTGCCTATGCTGGAAGTATAACTTATGGCTGTTAATTAGCACTTACCCATGGTGATGATTGGGTCTCACTCCATAGGTCATCCAGCCTCCTGGAGTCTCTGGGACTCCTCCTGGGTTAAGGAGCAACCCAGCCTCCTGTGCAGCCCCAGAGGCAGGACACTTTCTGATGGATACCAGGATAGTCTGCATGGAGCAGTTACCCACTGTAGGAGAAGTGCATAAGGCCCAGAAATTCAGAACTGTGTCCTTTTGTGTTTAATTAGGTCTTTATATTCCTCAGGGTTAAAAAAAAAAGGGGAAGGGGGGGGATTTTTTTTTTCCCCTCCTCTTCCTTTAGAAACATGTTTTGTTTTAAAGGGGAATTGAAGGTAACGAACAATGAACTAGGATAGGAAGTATGTTTTAGATATAGCATTTTCACAGAAAAATTGCAGAAATGTGAACGAGGACAGGATATAGTTTACTGAAACTTGCATTTTTCACTGATGTGAAGCTCTAACTTTTCCTTGATGTACATTTTTCTCCTTCAGAAACATATTCAAGCCAGCACGGAGGAATAATTAGGTTAATACAGTCAAATAAATGGTCTACATCTTCATGTTATAATTACTGAAGACCCATGGATTTTATGGGCTCTAAATTCTATATTGAGTTTGCAGGCTAAATTAATAGCAATTAACTATGCCTTGCTTAAAGTTTATGGAATGATCAACTAAGAGAAGAAAAAAAATCAATGCTGTTTTACTTTAATATTAATATTATTTCAGGATCATTGGATAGAAAGAGCCCCGAATTAATAAACAGTTTAATTTGACAATTAATTTTTAATGTGAGACATTAAATTGCAGACAGAAAAAGCTCCTCGATTCTATCTAGCTGATTCCCTGGAAGGAATTCCCATAGTTTTTTGTGTTACGGTTTCCAGGAGATTAGCATGGGGCAATGTCTAATTCGGGATTGAAGTGGGGCGTGTTTCCTGCCATGGTTAAATCTGTGAGCAGCCAGGAACTGCCTGGTTTGTAACACTGCAGTCTCTGAGGAGCCTTTATGAGGACTATAGTGCTTAGGAAATTGCAAACAAATGAAAGAGCTGATTCTACCATGACATGAAACTGCGGAGGAAGGTGTCTGTCCATCTCTAGAGCTATTGATGCCGACCATGCTTAGGTGAGACAGTCCTGACATTTGTTGACAACCCACAGGCGAAGCTACCTTAGCAGGCTCAATGCTGATTCGATCCTGTGTAAACGAGCATTCAACTTGTACAGAATTAATTTGAACAGATACTACGTAAATGTAGTGTCATGAGGAGGCTAAGCTCTTTTTTTTTTTTTTTTTCCCCTCCATGGTCATTTTTCAACATTATCCAAAATGAGATTTGGATTTTATCTCTTACTTTATTTAGTGGTTTCATTTTTATACTGTCAGTTGTAAAAATAAATATGTAGGGGCAAACCTGACACTAAAAAATTGTGATAAACAGCATCAATAAAAAACATTTTCTTTCAAAGTATCTGGAGAGGAGTTATACATTTTTATATCTTTGCATACACAGTGAATAAACTAAAAAAGGGAGAAAAGTGGAAGACAATTATGCAGGTTTTAAAAATACTACAGTTCGCACACCATGACCTTATCATAATCATAACAACATAGTATAAGAAATAAAAAATATGAGTGCTAGTTTCGAGACAAAGGGTCTTAGAAATTGTCAGAGTGAATGTTCTTGAAAACCTAGATTAGGTGAGTTTTAGTTGTGTAGCATTTCACAGAGCATGTCTGATAAAAATTGCTTTTTTTCAAACTTCTCTCTGACTTTAAGGAATAGTTTGGCTTGATCATATTTAAATAAAATTCCCATGGATAAAGTGCTGGCTTGTAACTTTCCAAAGAAAAAGAAAACAAAATATTGACATTTAGGCAAGGAATATAGGTAGTGGTGAAAGAGTTTTTGAACTGCTTGATGAAACTCCATTGTGAGATGTATCTAGATGTATAGGATTTTAGAGGAAAATCCAATACCCACTAGGATGGGATGTATGCAGAAAGCAAGGATACCCATCGCTGGGACCCAGCAACGGGTACAGTAAGTAGTTTCTTCTTCAGAAATTCATCCCTAATCGTAGCAAGAAATTAATATGATAGTAGTGTGTGTTTGGTTCTGAATAGCTTCAGTGCAAACCCACCAGAATCCTTACCCTGCTCTTGAAACCTAAACCAGGAGGAGCTGCAGGGACACTGCACAGGCAGTCTGCAGACTAGGGGAGAAAAGCACTGGCTTGGCAGAGGTCTGTCCACTTTGGATAGCTTACTGTGTTATGTTGAGATAATTTATTTGGGTTTTGTTAGCCAGCGATAATGAACATAGAGACAGTGTATGTTGCTGTGGGTCTGCAGACTTCATGAACAACTCGGAAAAACCTTCTACATTAATACCAGTTTTATCAAACAGAATGGAACTGTGTCAGTAGCAGGATGGTGACAAAACCTAGTATTTCTGCAGACACAGGAAGATCCTGAATTTTTAAGTATGGGCTTCCTTGGGCTACTTTAATGTGAAGCAAATATTTTCAGCCAAATGCATTGTAGGTAGATTTCTTTAGATTGGTTTCCTGTTACAATGAGATCAGTGTTTTGAACTATAGTGAATCACTGTGGTTTTACTTAATTATTTAACTAGTCTTTTATTTTAAGTATTTATTCTAGAGAGAAACAGAAAATGAGGTTGTGGACTGGTCTCAGCATAGTATATCTGAAGGGTGGGGACCTCCTTTGTGAAGCTGCCAATATTTTACAGTTTGACTTCTGGTCAAGTCACTTGGGCCTTGCCTACTGCTTTGCCAATTAGGCTCAGTTACAGCCATTGCTGTAACTGCACCAGATCCATACAGGAATGAGCACATACAGGCAAGATACAGCTTTTCCTGTTCATCTTGTGAAGATCCATCAATAATGCTACACTGATGACTGAAACATAGGCAGCCCTTCATATCTTCTTTCTTGTGTGTAAAATAAATTTTGTCTTGTGGGAGAGGTTTGAAAGATGGGTTAGCCAAAGTATGGAAACAGATGATAAATGTATACATTCAAAGTTGTAAGTTCCTATTGAAATATACTTTGGTTCTAAATTGAAGGGAAAATAGCACAAGTTTGTTTAATTATCTGACTACAGGCATGGTTATCTGTAATAAGTTTATTTGATCAGAATTTAGCACCTGCAGTGGGGTATGGGAATGAGAGTCAGAAGCAGGTCATTGGTGATGAAGCAATATGCAGCATGCAGGTTCAGCACTGTACACTGCAGAGTACAATCTTCAGGTTTAAACTGGAGTTTATCACCTCATTTTCAGTGCATTTTTGCTTATGTTTGCAAGTGAGTTAGAGAAATGCTCTGCCATGCTGCCAAATCAATGACATCCAAGAACTTACTGAGCTTCTGATAAACAGAAATTGAAGGTCACTTCTTCAGATCAGTGGGTTTATCTCTAATCCAGTGCAGTAAACTAAATTGACTGTGTATTTTGCAACAACTGCAAAAGTTTCAGAAGAGCTGGAGTGTAGTGTCTCATCCATTGCTACAATAATACACATTTGAGAGAACCAGGAGGAAAGGCCATAAGATTTCCATGATGTCATTAAAACTAGTGAACTTCCAGGAGAACGAGATTTTGCTTTATCTTTCAACTTAATGTCTGAGCTGTTCTGACAAATTCACTCAAAGTCAGGTGCTGTTTATGGCCGTATTGTTGTTAAGATCTCCATCACTACATTATTCTTATTGAGGAAGATATTGAAAGTTCTGTCTTTATCATACTGTTGTATTCTGAAAAATGTATCCAGGGCCATGAGCAGGCAAAACGTCTTTTACAGCTGAAGCCTATTCCTGAAGTGTGAACAGATTCCTGTCTTCATAAGAAGAAATATTTGAAGAATTTGTCCAGATTTTCTCAAGTCCCATTCTTTGCTTGGAAGAAGGGTAAAAACAGTAGGAGAAATTGTTCCCAGTTCTTGCACTGCCCCATCCTGATACCTGACTTAGCAGATGCCTCTTCTTCATCAGCACCAGCGAACTGTAGGCAAGGATTTCTTCCTTCTGCTGTAACCCATTGGCTTTGCCCAGTCTGTGCAGGGCATAGCGCCGGCTACCTTCCTGGCTGCTGAGCATTCCCCTCCATCACTGCTGATCTCCATTTGGCAGCTAGGACCAAGTTACGTCCTATTTGTACTTTTCAGATGATGCAGAGGGGAAAGAACTGACACTGCGGATTTATGCTTAGTTTGCTCAGGACCATTACAAAGCCTGGCATTTCTGTTCATTGACGACACTGATGACAGAGGTTTATGCCACAGGGGAGTGCTGCTACCCTAGGGACTGATCTAAAACATTTCTTATTCATTCCCAAAGTCAATTAAAAAATTAACATCACGGCTCTTATCAGTGCACGCACACACAAAAATAAAATCACTTGGAATGTGGTGCAGTTAGCTGCTATCTGACTTTTCTTTATATGCTTAAAAGGGTGAGCAAAACAAAGGAGTACATTTCCAGCCTCTAGTTGAGTATTACACATATGATAAGCTTATGTTTCAGTTTTGGATAGGAGTTGGTGGTTATTGCATTCATATTTCTGAACCCTTGCTGATCAGCAAGGGAACACTGGCAAAATTTCAAAACAAAGCTGCTTGCCTGGGAAATGGTTCCTTTTGTGTCAAACGTTGACAGGACAGCAAGGAAAGGGAGTTATGGGCAGTAAAATAAGGAGAAATTGACTCAATTGCTCTTTAAAACTTTTTATTCACATTTAGTTGTGGCAAAACACTGTTGTGAAGCTCCAGGAAAAAATATCTGTTATTTTTATGCTCCTTGGTTAGTTTTGCTGGTTTGGATGTTTTAATTTGTCGCCCTAGAGGCAAAGATGGTTGGAGACATTATGGCGGTGCCTATGAAAGCATCTACAGTGTAAAGACCAGTTTTCTAAGCCAGTTCACGCAAGTGAGTAGACCTAACAGATTAGTTAGCATTTATGGGCACGTGTCAACTGGTTTCTGGATTTTTTTTTTTTGTTGTTGTTTGGTTGTGCATTGTAGCCTGGCCAATGCTGGAGCTCATCTTCCTAGTGGTAGACCAGAAATGGACTGGTGATTTTAACCCTGCTCCACTCATGTTTAGCACCCATGTAGTCTAAACCAAGAACTCGAGAGCTGCCAGAGCATTGGCATGTCTCTAGTTTAGAACCAATTAACTTGAGCATCGATGCTTATCCTACAGTACTTAATCTGTGACAGCTTTGACATTACTGGAAATTGCCGACAGGAGGGAAGCAGCAGTAAAGCGCGAGGAAGCCCCATCTATTTCCCTCTGGATTGTTTGGTTGCTCAGAAATGCAAGGCAACTGGTTTGGATGGTGTAAGATAACAACAATCCCTTTCGCTTCATGGGGTATTAGGGCCTGTTTGTAAGCTCTGGGAGTAAGTTCTGCAAGCACTTGATAAAGCTTCAATTAAGTGCTCATCTTGCAGCCAAGCACTAAATTACCTGTCCTTCCAGGTCACTAGCTATTTGCTGATTAAGGTCTGCTCTCCATTTTGAAAGGATTTCTGTCATTGAAACAACTGCTGTATCTCCTGGTAGCTGACATAGCAGCTTCTCCCGTCCCTATGTTCTGCTCAGCTCCAAACAGGGAAACCACGGGAGCAGGTGGAGAGCGAGCAGGAAATATGCTTGTCTGATACACTGCTGGGATATGAGGATGCATCCTCCCAGCTAATTCCCTTCCTGACTCTTCTATGCGTGGTGAGGTCCGAGGAATCACTTCCATATAATAAAACTTGTGCTTGCTGCATAAGTATTGCAGCATGCATCAAAATTTTACACAGGCATAAATTCAAAACATCATTTTGCTAAATGAGAGGGCTGCATCCAGCTGTATCCTATCCAGGACCGCCACAGCTGTGCCAGGGAGGCAGGACTCGCAAGATCACCAAGCAGGAATCATGCAGGAGAACAGATAGTGAAAAAAGGAGTCAGCACCACTGGGAAACAAACCATACATGGAGGGCTGTCCAGTGCAAATAGAATAAAACTGCTGACTAGACAGAAAATACTGTTTCCTTCCTCTAATCCCACTCATCTTCAGTAACTCCAAGCACTGCCTGGGACAAAGCCAATTTAATATATAGCAATGTAATTACAGAATGTCTGCTTACCCCCGAAAACCAAGTCTGGATGGAAAACCTGAGATTATCAAGTCAGTACAACAGATTAAGCAAACCTATGAATGATTACAAAGTGGAGCAGGAAGTGCTGAATCAGACCGTTTCTTCATCTACTGCATTGCATTTGGCAATGGGCTGCTCTTAATGCTGTAGAGAACAACAAAGCTTCCTCATGATACTTCTGGTTAACTCCATACTACGGTGATACTTGAGAAAATAAGGCCTTTATTAACCCTTTGAGGTGATTAGTTTATTTCGTTGAAGGACAAGGTCTGTTTTGCCATGTGACATTGTCAAAACTTGCAAAATCACTAATACCTTGAAGTGATCCAGTGCATGCAGAAATCCTTTTGTGCTGTGGGTGCTGTTGGTGCTTCTTTCTCGGCAAGTCCTGCAGGTTGTCAGTGTAACAGATTTAAACTGAGACAAACCCCCCTTATTGATCCCAGTGGCTTCAAGCAGCAGTTCTTAGTGTTGTCAGAGGTGTAAGAATCAAGATGGGGAAAGGAGAACAAATAATAGAGGATGGCTCATATGAACCGTCCTATATTTGCCTCAGCTGGCAGGAGTCCTTTCTTCTGGAGTCTTTGCTCTGAGCTCGGGAGAGAGCAGGTTTCTTTCTCCTCCTTACACTTCTCCAAGATTTCTGCATGCAGTTCTGAAGAGTCCTGGGACTTTTTCTTCCTGCTACCTTGCACGGAGCTGAAAATGGTATGCCTTCTGCCACCACACACCCCTGGGTGAGAGAGACTGGGGGGATCCTTTCCCCTCTGAATGCCCAGCCCCGAGGTAGAATGTGGCCCCTTCCACCCCACCAGCCTTGCAGAGAGCCAGAAAAAGGAGGAGACAGGAGTTAATGCCTAGGATCTCAGAATAAGCATTTCCATGCGCGGAGTTATTTTAGGAAGAGCTGTTCTCCCTCTGTAGAAGAGCTCCCACGATGCGCGTTTATGAAAAGAAATGATCATCTGAAGTCTGTGGGGCTACTTTTGTAAGTCTTCAGCTGTGAACATTTAGGCTGCGCTGCCTATCGATTTTTGTCTAGTAGCTGTTAGACCTGTAGTCAATCTTGCATTAGGCATATTTTGGCTGATTTTTCTTGCCATTATGTTTCCTATGTTACTTCATTATTGGAACATCAAAATTGAATATAGTGCTGTGAACAGAATAAGGTATTCTGCTGCAAGGAACTTGTAGTCTAATTCAGGCACAGTGACGCACAGGCATACATAATATACAGGATAAGGATGCAAATTCAAAGTAATAGAGGTGTCTGGGGAAAAAACAGTGCTGCAGGCTAATTTACTACTCCTGAAGAGCTACTAGGCTGCAGAACATAGGGAAAATATTGAACAATACAAAAGATGTCTTTTCCCTTCTTTTTTTCTCTTCTTTCAAGACGTTAATTCCTAATGTGTCGTCAGATAGAGGGGAAACACCCAAAGAAAACAGAGAAAGAATAAGATAGGGGTCCTCTCTGTGTTTCTGTTTTCTGAACTGGAGCCCAGAAAAATGAATTGGAGATATCTTTTCTTGAGTATGCCTTGTGAAATAAAGACTTCATTTGAAGAAACAAACAAAAAAACCCCAAACAACAAAAACCCCAAGGTGGATTGAGCCTGGGTTACGAACCAGTATTGATGTAATTTGAGCTTTGTTGGCAACATACTGTGAGCTTTTGAAAAAATATTTAGTCTGTATTTGTCTTTATATGTGCCTGTAAAATTGAGACATTGGCCATTGCTTATCTTGCAGAGTGTAGCTGCAAACTGATGAGGTAATGATGATATAAGGTAGATACCATGGGTACCCAAAGTGAATGAATCCAGATTTTTCCCAACTAAATATCTAGTGGAGGTCCAGGCAGTTACATGCATGAACAAAATGTAGGAAGCAGCGATCCTATCAAATTTGCTATCAGTCTTTTACTTTGCATTTACGCTCTCATCTAAGCATTGACTTTGTGCCATTTGTGGTTCTTCTGTGTCAGGAGTGGTATCCAACATTTCTTAGGCCCAGTGCATAGACTTTCAGTACGGAAAGTGTTTGTGAGTCTAATCCACATTTTATTTAAATGGTCAGTGATGGCAGTGAAGGAATTGTCAAACATACCTTTGTGTACTGAACTCATTAACATCACGTGGCAATTTTGTCCCTGATATTGATCCTTCAAACTACATCTGTGTCCAGCAGTGACTGGAAGGTCAGAAGCAGCAGAAGGAACACAGTCCAAACACATGTGGACAGAGAACTTCTTTGCAAACTTGCAGGTGGCTACAAGTCCTGACTCCAGCTGCTACTCTGACATGCAGTGTAGTCTCAAACAAACCACCAGCTTCTCAGGGAATATACTGGTGTCAGGCAAAGAAAACTGTTAAATACAGGACAGTTTTTGAAGGGTAACCATCTGAAATGCAAATAGGGTTATGCACACACAGACATACAAACACATGTGTACTTGTGGATTATTTAAACACAGAAGCACAGAAGAATAAATTAACTTAGTTAATTCCAGAGAATTAACTAATTATTTCTAGAGAAATCAAGTATACTGGCATTTTGATAATGCTACAACTGAGACTACACACTGAGAGTCAAGAGCTGCTTTAATTATGTTGGTGAGCCTGCAACTCTGACTCTTGTTGTAGATGAGTTATTAGCATCACACGGCCTTGAACTTTTTTACTTTTCTGAATATTCTTGTTTTCATTCTGCTGTATCTATAGGTTGAAAGTGATAAATTCAAGGAAGCTGGGTGGACCAGTCTTTACAGTAGCTGTTCTGGACTGCCTGTAGTCTTCTAATGTGACCATAGGCGTACCACAGAGGCCGTGTGAATCTAGTAGGATAAGGCCAGTAACTTTGCTGTCTCATGGCTTTTTTTTATGAGGATAAACCCATTAAAGACTTTGAGACATTCAGATCCTATGGGGCTCAGCCATATACCTCTTTAAGATAGATTAATGCTAGGAACATAAGCAGTATATCTTTCTGTGGCATCATTTCATGAGGTTGCAATAATTCTGTGCTATCCTTTTTAAAATGGAGTTAATGTAAGTTATTAGAAACCCTACAAGATATCTTGTCTGTTTGTATTTTCTTATGTGCACTTGCCACTTCATATATATCATGTTGTCAGTGAAGTACTCCCATCTTTCCTCAGGAGTAAGAATGTTTTATAACACTCTGGTCAACAATTACCAGATGCCAAATAGTGATTTGAAAGTGTTCATTTTCTTTTGTACTTCTAGCACAAGTAGCAGCATCACACCATTGCATTTTTCTGTCAATGCACTGGTAAGTATTTTAGCACTGTGAAAACTAGAAATTGAAGAACAAGTGGATAAATGTTTATAAATACCTTTGAAAACAGCAGAGTTGTCTTTCTTTTCTTTGATTAAGCCAGCGTTTTAGAAAAACAGAGTTCCCAGGTCTGTATCTTTGGAGATTAAGTAAATCGTCTGATTCCCCAAAGAGCCAAGCACTTAGAGGTGTCCACAGACTTCTGCAAAAGAGCAGTTAGCTCTGTGCTGTGGGCATTTCAAAGACCCAGTCTTGCAGTCTGAAAACAGTGCTCTTGGCAAATTGGGGCTGAAAAAACTGTACCCCAAAGTTAACAAATTTTTAAGTGAGAGCAAGACAACAAGCAGCCACTGCAGACTCTCTAGCAGCCAAACAAATGCCCATCTGGTTCTTTGCATTGTGTGAGGGCAACATGCTGCAATTTTGCAAACAGAACATTTTTATTATTTAATTAGTCTCAAAAGCTAAGTGATTCAAAGAAATAAACTCAATCTATGAAAAAGAAAAAAAAACCCTAATAACAGCAGGCCCAGTGCCTAAGGGCCTTACTCATGAATGTAAAGATGACTGATTTTGTTACCAGCTGCATACTCTGGTAAATAATGGGCTTGAGCTTGCAGTTCCCTATTCATGTGAATATTTCCTTTGCTTTCGTATTAGGAAGATTACTCATGTGTTTATGAGTTTGCAAGACCAAGCTTATTTGAAAGCTGAACATGGTGGGAGATAGCACCCAGAACGTCGCTGCCTGGCACTGTGAAGGGGAGCTCTGGGTTTCTGCTTTTTCTTGCAGTACCTTTCTTGCTGTGAGCCTCAGTCTGCCCTGCTCAGCACATGAAGGCAACACTCCTGTGGGGAGTTAATATACTGGAACAGGTTACCCAGGGCATTACCAGTCTTGTAGGTTTTAAGCTGAGAGTCAGCTTCTAAGAAAGAAAAATTTGACTTATGAATGTATATGGAAAGTCCATTAGGCTAGAGGGTCATAGGGGCCCTAATGGAAGCAGATCATTGTCTTCAATGCAAATAATGTGGCCATTGTGAGGAACAGGTTTAGGTACCTACTGTCTAGTTGGTAGCATGTAAGGAATATGGGGTATCAATTCCTCTCCTAGACTAGGAATCATTCTGGAAGTATTTTATTTTTTTTCATTTTCTTTGCAACTTCACTCTCAGTTTCAGGGATTGGTGTGGCAGATTCATGTTTGAGCTGTTTGCTTGTATTAATGAGGTTTGGATGTGCTGAGGTTATTTACTTAAGCAAGTTGTAAATTACAAGCAAAAAAAAAAAAAAAAAGGTGCTTTGTTTTCTATATTGGGCTGTTCCTGTGGTGAGATGTTGCAGGCCTAGGCAAGTTGGAAAATGGCTGCTGCTTTTTGTACCAAATATTCATTATGTACTTTGTCCTTGGCCACCCATACTCAAGACAGCTGACCTGATGCTCAAGACAGGTCTCCAAGAACTGGAGACAAAAGCAGTAGTAGCTGGGACAGCATGGGAGAGGGGATTTCCTTAGCCCTCTATGGAAGATGTTCTGAGGACTGCTTTCTGAAAGGCTTGTCTCCTGTACATTAGTACCAAAATTACTTTCAGGTAGTGGTTGTGAGGGTCCGAGTGTGGCAGCTGCTGTCAGCAGTGGACTGTGAATTAGGTAGTTGCTGGTCCCACTGGTGGAAGCTGCCATGGGGCCCTTCCCAGCTACCCCTGGAGAGGAGGGAAGCACGCCAAACCTTGGGCTGGGCTTAGCAGCTGCTGCTCCTATGAACTGCGACTGCTGCGCAAGCACACAGCATGTCTGAGAGTACAGGCCACGTGCTTCAGGTGTACAGTTTTTGTCCATGGGGTCACAGCGTGGGTCTGACAAAGCAGGTGGTAGGTGGTCCCCACCTCCCCCTGTGTTTTGATTTCCCTGTGAATTTATTCGCTGTACTGCTCCAAAATGCCTTTTCAACTTCTGTTGTCTTATAGCAATTTACTTTATCTGGCTGCTGTATCCAGAAAAAAACTAACAGAAAATTTGAATAAAGAAAGAAAGGGATGAGGTAAACATAGCAAGCAAGCTACAAATAAGCACTAAGGATGCTTGTGCTATTGTTAATATTGGATATAACACACACCCAGTGCAGAAGTTCACAAGGCTGGAAAGGCATCTAGAGAGTAATCATGGAGGTGCTTAAAATGATGTTATGTAAGTAACTTAGCAGCAACTGCTGGAAGAGAGAGTTTTTTCTTAAGACAGTAGAAATTCTTAGATTTTGGTACTGCTTTTTTTTTTTTTTTTTTTTTTTAGTACAGTATTTTTGAATCCCAAGTAACCCTACCACAGTATGCTGTGAGCAGATCATGTATTTGTTGCGGGATTGAGGAAAACAAGTGGTAATTTGAATAAACTGGAAACAGAAATCTCTTTAAATATTTATTTAGAGCATGAATAGATTTATCTTTGTACATAAAGCAGTGGCACCATAATTCAGGAGAGCTCCCTCTCACCTCTACTCCACAGCAAAACAAATGATGATGAAATGAAGTGGGCTGAAACACAGCGGAAAGGCACAGAGTTTTATTAGTATGTTGCTCCTCTTGTCCCCTAATTTCAGCAGCAGGGACTTACCTTGCTACTTCAACTTTTTTTGCTGTCAGAGCTTCCTGAGGTGTAACACCATTTGGCAAGGTAGAAAGGTGTTTGCTTGGAAAGGCGATAGGTTATCCAGGGCAGAACCCAGGGAAAGCTGGCACAGCTGATGTCTCTCTTACACCTTCTACCAGCTGCTCCTTTAATTTTGTTCTCTGGTTGCTAAAACTTGTATTGAAAATTCAGGAACTTCTGCAAATACTTTCTCTCTGTGCTTTGAGACCACCAGATTTCTTACTACTTCTTTGTGCAAGTGTAGCTGTTGAAAAATAACATCCTGTCTAAGAGAGTCCCAATTTTCTGGTACAATATATGTCATCCTGATTTTATCTCCTTTTTGGAAGAAATGTGAGTGTGAATAAATGCTATATTCTTAGTCCATCACAACAGTAATCGTATTGCTGTTAAACTATATCTGTGCATTTCCTTTCTGCCTGGCAAGTGCATCATCTAATCTCAGTCATTCTTTTTCCCCATCCACTTTCAGTTTTGCTCCCCTCAACTCCCATACCAAGGAGTTATCCATGACATTCCAGTTTAATGATCAATATAAGGTGTGTACAGTTCATAATAAACTGGTCTTACTGCAGTCCGTTAATGAAGATCTTCGACAACAGAGCTGAGTATTGCTGAAGTCTACTCCTTACCCTGCAAGAACATTTTCTATATTTCGTTCATGAATTGACACAAAAGCATTTGCTGTCCTACAAGCTGCCCTAAGGACGTATTTTGGAAATATTCAGAACTGATTAAATTATTCATTGTGAATACCTGACCAAAATGTTTATAGGTTTTTTTGCAGAGTCCTGAAAATTTGTAATTATAGTAGTCATTTTTTCAGTTAAATGGGCCGTGTACTGCAGAGTGCATGTATATCTTCCCAGGAAGAACAAGAATTTATTCCTTCAGGCAGCTTGGCTGTAAATAAATATAAGGTTATA
Source organism: Pelecanus crispus (assembly GCF_030463565.1). Classification (NCBI taxonomy): domain Eukaryota; kingdom Metazoa; phylum Chordata; class Aves; order Pelecaniformes; family Pelecanidae; genus Pelecanus; species Pelecanus crispus. The sequence continues at coordinate 54,784,105 of NC_134643.1, forward strand.
TGTAACATTGCAGAAGGCAAGCAGAATCCAATTTAGTCAGTGAGAAGTAAATAAATAAATAGGGAAGACCATTATCTCTTTGGCAATATATTTGTATAATTTTAAGTTAATATGATGTAATGAGAATGAAAATGGCTTGGGAGAGAAGCTGTGCAAAACCAGGCACTTTAAGACCACAGAATTAAAATGTCTGATGAGAAAGATTAATGCAAAGCATCTGAGCTAATCCAACATTTACTAGGAAAATTCAGGTCAAACTTGGGATCAGTGCTTTTTCTTTTCTACTGATAACCTTGATGTTTCCCTGCTTACCTCTCTCCCTCTTGTAGAGTTATTTAAGGCCCATATTTTTTACATTAAGAAAAAAATCCTGTGTCTCTTACAGCTGCTATCTGTTCTGTTAGCACTGACAGAACAGTGCTAGCCTGGTGCCCTGAAACTTTGGTGGAAAAAGCTTCAGATGAGTAAGTATCAGAGACAGCACTGAACAGCTGTTTCTGTGGGTAAAATTCATCTGTGCATCTGTGAGTAGCTGGGCTTTTTGTTATCTGACATCTGAGTGGCAGCAGCAAAGCGAGGGTGAAGGAAAAGGGCAGACTATAAAAAAAAATCACTCAGATTTTTTGCCAGATGTTTTTACCTCTCCCAAATTTCTGCCAAACTGTGTTTAAGTTATTTTATATACTATTACAGAAATGTTGCTTTGCCAATGTTAATAAGGTCTTAATAATAATTTTGTTGAGCAGCTTTTGTAAATCCTTGCTTTGTAGCAAATCTTTGTTTTGCAGCAAATGCTTTTTGACAGGGTGGTATATCCTTGCTGTTTTGATGAAAAACTGTCCATGTTTTTGCTAAGATACAAAACTTTACAAAAATCAGAATTAATTCATAGGCAAAGAAAAAGTGATAAAATTGTGCTTTGAGACAGAAAATAGAGACACAAAGCAAACATTTCAGAGTTTATTTGCCCCCCCCAAAATGATAACATATATAATTTTAGGCTGATTTAAATGATTTGCAAATTTAAGTGAAATTCAGTGTTTAGAGCCTCATGAAACAAATGGAAAATATTTGAGGAGATGGCAGTGCCTTGTTTCAAAAGAAGTGGGGCCCTTTGGCGTTGCCTCATTCACTTCAGCATGGGAGTGGTGCTGTGTTGTCAAATGGAACAAAGATAATGTTTAAACCCTCCCCTCCCCAAATTCACAAACCCAGCAGAGTCCTGGTAGAAAGGGGTTGCATTTTAAGCAACTAGGAGAGAGACAATTTCCAAGGCAGAAAGAACAGAAAGAGGAGAGGCTTAAAAAGACCTGATTAAGGTAATGAGAGGGAGAGTACAATACTGGCAAAGCAGCTTGTCTGTCTTACAGTGCTGGTAGAGGAGTTAATTTGACCTTAATGTATTAAAGAGAAATTATGGTCCTTCAAGACAGTACAGGACTGCTTTACTGGGCGGGGGGGAGTTTAGCACTTTTATAGAGGAAGAAAAAAGGGGAGCCAGAAATTGTTGACTAGCGAGTTTAGCATTAATGCCTGAAAAAAAAATGTGAGAAGTTACTAAGCAAGGAAGCTTTTGATGCATATGTAGAACATAACAAGGAGATGAGCAGCAACCATCAGATTATGTCAAGAAGAAACTGTGTGAAAGCCATCTGATTTTCTCCTGTGACAAGTAACATGTTTTCTAGATATGGGAGAAATAGTAGTTGACATATTTCTTGGCTTCAGTAATGGTTTTTGACAAAGTCTTTCATGAAGCTTTCATTTGCAAACTACTGAAGCCTGATAGTCATGAAACTCTTACAAGGTGGGTACAACATTGTTCTAAAAAAACCAGGCACGGCATAGATATTAAACCTGTTATCCTGAAAGGCTGTGTGGTACAGGACTTTTTAGGAGGTGTTGTGGTTTAGCCCCAGCCAGCAACTAAGCACCATGCAGCCGCTCACTCACTCCCCCTACCCCGATGGGATGGGGGAGAGAATCGGAGGAGTAAGAGTGAGAAACACTCCTGGGTTCAGATAAGAACAGTTTAATAATTGAAAGAAAGTAAAATAGTAATGATAATAATAACAATATAACAATGATAATAATAATAATAATAATATACAAAGCAAGTGATGCACAATGCAATTGCTCACCCCCCACAGACTGATACCCAGACAGTTCCCGAGCAGCAATCGCTGCTCCCCGGCCAGCCCCCCCCAGTTTCTATACTGAGCATGACGTCATGTGGTATGGAATAGCCCTTTGGCCAGTTTGGATCAACTGTTCTGGCTGTGCCCCCTCCCAGTTTCTTGTGTACCTGGCAGAGCATGGGAAGCTGAAAAGTCCTTGACTAGCATAAGCAGTACTTAGCAACAACTAAAACATCAGTGTGTTATCAACATTCTTCTCCTACTAAATCCAAAATACAGCACTATGCCTGCTGCTAGGAAGAAATTAACTCTGTCCCAGCCGAAACCAGGACAGGAGGTCACCTGGTGTTTGGTACTCTACAATAACTTTTTAGAAGCTGGGGTTATAGAATATGATATACTCTTTCCAGGGTGGGCTAAAGTGGCTTGTGTCCCACACGACTTCGGTCTCCCAATATAGAAGGTAGAGGAGAGGCTGGGTGACCTTGCAAGCTCCTTTCTGCCCTGTTTTCCATGTTGCTGTGACACTTGCCTTGATGAAGCAGGGTTTGCACTTCCCCACAGAGCTCTGCAGTGAGAAGGCTCAACACAAGCATCACCCCATGTGGTGCTGTTGGGGGCATTATGGCACCAGGTTTTGGGCACCATTTTAATGTCATTATAGGCATTAGTGGCTCCTATGAAGTGAACAAGGTCTCAGAGCATCTTTTATGGTGCTGCAGAGCAGGTTTACATCAGGCTAGGCTCTGACCTTTTGAATCCAGAGAAGTTGTCAAGCTCTGAGCTAGGTGTACTTTCATGCCTGTGGTCCTTGCGATGCTTTGTGTCTGTTAGGCTTAGGACTCTATGGGATTAGGACTCTGAATTCCTGCTAATGTTTCAGGTTCACAAGGCTATGTGTGAGACTTCTTTAGGATGCATGTCTCCAGGTAATACTTTAAAAGAGCCCCAGTTACTATGTAACCTCATTTCACATAATGAGGTTTATCTTTCTTATGTCTTACTTCTTAAATGTTTCTCGCTACATCTGAGAACAGCTGTGGGCTAAGAAATTGTGTCTTCCTGAAGTATTACAGTGGAACATCTTGGTGAGAGCTTGGCTGCACCCGCAGTCACTCACACCTTGTTGCTAAACCACTGTACAACCATCGTCTGTTATTTGAGCAAATATCCCTTAGTGTTTCAAAAGGGCTCATATGGTTTAGAGTGGTCATATTTTAACTGACAATTTCAAAAAGTTCATCATCCAATAAAAGCTGGTCATAGCGTATCCTCAGTAAAACTGAACAGGTTTAAGCAAAATTATTAGCAATGCTTATGTGCTTTAAACAAGAAGGGGGATGGATTCTGAGACTATAAGGTGGTAAATGACATAAAACCTAGTGCAACGAACTTGTGATGACATTTTAATTCAGATCTGTGCTGAGAAAAAAAGATGAGCTCACTTGCCATCTCTTAGCTGCCTTCAACTCTTGTATAGGCTCAGTATGTACTATTAACTCTGGCTTGCTATTGTGAATCTGAAGGAAAGTTTTATAACATGCATAGAATTAGCTAAGCAATGCACTGACACTTCCAAGAATTGTATAGCAAAATCATGCTAGAGGCAATCCAGGTGGTAATTATGTAGTCAAAAATCACTCCAGTCAAATTAAAATGAATCTTCCTCTCTGAGGCAACTGATGACTGAAGAAGGCTCAGTTACTTCATTGTGTTTCATAGCCTCCAGGTAACAGCATTTTTCACAAGGAAATTTGAACTTTGTTGCAAAGGGTTTGGGAACAGTCATTTTTATTCTATTTACAGTAGATACTAATAGTGCTACAGAAAAAGATGTGCTGGAGAAAGGATGTCATATAAAAATGATCTCTTTTCCCAGATTCTTTAGTACCAAATGAGTGGCTCTTTATTATGTCATTTCAAATCCTACCTCTGTAAGTCAAAGAAAACACTAAAAGACAGAAAAGTTGGGGTTTTTTTTTTTAAGGAAAGGTTGTAGGCTAAGGTGACTTCAGACAAATAATAATAAAACATAGGTTAATGTATAGTAAGACAGGAATTGTCTGTGTCTTACGCCGGGAAAACATGGATTTATTAAGATATAATTTTCGAGATGACAGTTTGGCATTCAGCCAGATCAGCCTGGACTTCCATAGTCAAAAGCAAAGCAAAATAAGGTATTTGCATCTTCACTGAGAGTCATGACACACCTACTGTGAGATATCACAATATCTTTGAGGGCTTTGCATGGTGCTACCAGGTTCCTGTAAAAATACTGGGTGAGGGTTCAACTGTTCCATATGCGTGACTAGTATCAGTGATGATGTGGTTGGGGGCTTTGCAGCCCATGTCTCACTGATATCACAGTTTTCATGTGGTAAAATAAAGCACTGAATGCAAAATGTAATGAAATGTAATGTGGACAGATAATGTTCACCATTGTGGTAGGACAGGAATGATGAGACTGACTGAGGCTTAGTTGTTTTATACTGAAATTAGTATTCCTGAGGTCACTTCATTTCCTGGCATTTTATACCTTTTATCTCATTCATCTCTGATTAATGTGTAGATAGATATATTCCCCTCAGTTTATTCTAAAGAGGAAAGCTTTCCCACATTTATATGATAAAAATAAGAAATTCATGATGCAATATGACTGCAAACACAATGAAAAGTCAGTATACTTTGGGAGTTTGCTGTAAACAGAAGATACAAAAAAGCTATCTCTTTTTCATTACTTCATCACAAAGAAAATGTATTTTGAAAATAAGTAATGAGCTATCTTTTTCAGCCACAGAATACAGTAGCTGATTCTTTGGTTGTTTAGTTGCTAACTAGCTCACCGTTAGAAAAGCAGAAAACAGGATTAGGAAATAAATCACAGATAATATGTGACTATCAAAGTAAAAGCTGTACTGAGACTGAAAGAGTCATTTTGAAGTGAAAGACACAAAGATTGACCTAGGCTCTGGATTATCAGAACATGCTAATATTAGATTTGCTGTTGTGCTTTTAATGTGTGAATGAAGAGTTGATGTTATGAAAATGTGGGATCTTGACGAGTTTTCACAGTGATGCTTCTAAATGCACCCTCTAGTTTTGCGTTTTTGGCAGACTGTGCAATGTTTATCTGCATTATCTGTGGCCCATAGTGTTGTTGCTTTCCACCTCCCAGCATACGCTTCAGACCCCTGCTGCGCATCTCTCCTAACCCCGCAGGGCAACAGTTGAGTCAAAGCTTGACTTTATTCACTAGGCCTGTCCGCTTGCCTCCCTGACTTCTCTTAGTCTTTATACTTTTTATTAGCTTAGGTGAGCTTACTTACACACTACATATTTTTCTGCCTTGAACTTACTTTTGTTGCAGGCAGTTGCTCAACAGCCGTGTGTTGAATGTGCCTGTGTCATTAGAAATGGTCTGCTTTGCCGAGTACCACAGAAGTTAACAACCTCGTGGGTAATCTTCAGCTCCGGTATCCTGTGTAGTTTTGTTTGGAAGTGTCGCTCTACCTTCCTTGTCATTATTTTTGCAACTTTTTTTCAAACAGATTGCCCTGAGGGAATTGTGCAGTATTGCTATATTTTACTGAAGCCTGGAAGATCTTCCTTCTTGCCATACTGTTCCCTAGGGAAATCAAGAATGTTAACGTTGTTAGATTTAGAATATCATTATGACTGTATTTTGCAGAGATGGCAAGTATGACTGCTACAGTAGTAATACTTACGATGACTGATGACTTGTTAAATATATATATATGGGGGGGTTTTCAAATGTATATAAAAATACATACATAGAAAGAGGCAGAAAAATCCTTATTCTGCACATTCACTTTGGTTTGATTTTCTGACTAATTTCCTATGGGTAGAACAGAGACTTCTAGTAGATGATTTTTATTCTCTAGTCTTTTTTTTTTTTTTTTTCTTTTTTTACCAGCTGGGTCTTTATTGCTTTCATTTAAAGAAATGTCAGTAGTACAAGTTTTCTCTGGGAGCCAGGTACGCAAACCTCTCCAGCTGTTTGAAGATGACCCCTGAATCAAACACATTGTGGTTGGAGCTGCCTGGAGCACCACAGTCAGGGAAATGTCTGATAATGGCATTTGTAACATTATAATATCCTAAATGTTGCCGATTCAAGCAATGACTATGAAATATTTTAGTTGGTTGTAAGAGACTTAAATGGTTTCTGCCTGTAATGCCAGAGACTGCTATGGCACTTTGCTGAAAAATAAGGGAGGTGCAGTCTCAGCCCCTGGGAATGAACTGAGCAGAAAAGGTAGAAATGAGGGAGGGTGAGTGTGGCGTGGAAGCCATGAATGAAAACTACCAAAATTTGGCTGATGCCTTGTGGATCCAGGATTGCTTTTCTAGGAAAGAGAGATGGTTCACAGTGAAAGGGCAAACGAAAAATACACGTTTCCAAGGTAGTTTGGGGCAAAGTAAATGTGCAAGGCAGGAAGAGATTAGTCATAACTGGATGGGCAGAGGCTGTTACAACCTGCACATGGGGAAGCAGGAAAGAGAATAAACACTGAAGTGCGGAGAGAAAATTGGAAGTCTCTGTATAGGGTGAACACCAATGCAGCAATATTTATACACAATAAATGATTATTTAGGTAAGACAAAACTAGAAAAGACTTTACAAATCTCTAATGGGGCCTGTATTGGGTCTGGCTGAGATGGAGTTAATCTTCCCCATAGCAGCCCTCATAGTGCCGTGCTTTGTATTGGTAGCTAGAAAGGTGTTGATAACACACCAGAGTTTTGGCTACTGCTGAGCAGCACTCGCACAGCATCAAAGGTGTCTCCAACATTTTTTTTCCCTCATAAGTAGGCTGGGGGTGGGCAAGATCTTGGGAGGGGACATAGCCAGGACAGCTCACCCAAACTGACCAAAGGGATATTTCATACCATATGACATTGACTCAGCAATAAAACCTAAGAGAAAGGATGGAGGAAGGGGGGGCATTCGTTACTTATATTTGTCTTCCGGAGCAACCACTACATGTACTGAAGCCCTGCTTCCCAGGAAGTGGCTGGACATCACATGCTGATGGGAAGCAGAGAATAAAATCTTTGTTTTCTTTTTTTTCCTTCTGTGTGTGGCCTTTGCTTTTGCTTTTTTATTAAACTGCCTATGTCTTGACCCATGAGGTTTTTTTCCATCTCATTTCCCCCCTACCTGTCCTGCTGAGGAGGGTAGTGATATAACAGCTTGGTGGCACGTGGTGTCAACCCACCACAGGACCCAATGAAATGAAGTTAATGGGCAGCATGATGGTGGATGGAATTCAAAGTAGGTAGATGCCAAATTAGGTTTATATTAGGTGAAATAATTTGAATTATTTGCAAGAAGCAACGTGATAAGTGAACTATAATTACTTCTTTAAAAGTACTTTAAAGCAAGTTTATTTTTCTTTGGTTTTAATTTATTTGCTTTTTAAATAAGAATTTTAGCCTTACCATGAGGATACCAGAGGAACCTTGGCCTTAAAATCCCAAGTGGAAATTGATGTTTAAATGAGGAGTCTGCACTGAATTCCAGAAATCTGGCCTACTAGAATAACTGATGCATTCGGCAATCCCAGATGCAAGCTGGTATGCAGTATACAAAGACCTGTAGGCCTAAACTTAAACAGTAAGCTGCTGTAGCATCTTCATCCAAAAAAAGTATTTATTAAGTTAACATTTATATCTTTCAACTGGTGAAAGCCATCAGCTAGTAGCCAGAATGACAGCATTGGCAGAGGAGTCCTAGAGTCCTGCAGCTGGAATCTGTAAGTGCCTATTATATTAATTCTTTTATCTACACCTTTTGTCTGCAGTTGTGGAGAAGGTATTCTGGTAGAGAAATTAATTTACTGAATCTAGTCAATAGCAACACACTGGAAAGAAAGTAACAGTGGTCTCTGATTTTTTCTGCTTATGCTGTAGCCTGAGGTAGAAATATGTTTTATATGGGTTCGCTACATACAGATTTCCCTGCGTGCCAGGAGAGCAAGACAGTGCTGCCAGCGTGGGCCACACAGGCTGCAAAACAGACTTTTGTCCTGTGTTATACCAGTCCCAGCAGTGTTATTTGCCAGCTGTTAGAGGAGAAGCAGAGGTTTGCTTTCATTGAATACTATACCTAGATGCCATTTGGCATCCTGGAATATTTGTGAATGACATACAATTTACCACCTGCTGGAGCAATTTTTCTAAATACTGATTTTAAAATGTAATTAATAGATAATTTTAATGGGTGCAATTATATGAAGATGTTTTTGTTTTGTTTGGGAGTAAATTGTATTTAGTATGAAACCTACATTCATGGCTTTGGCAGTTAGGTGTTTGTACCTGGATGTAAGACTTAAACAGTGGATTAAATCCACGACATATTTCAGTGCTACTTTCACAATGACAACTTCATTTCCAGTGTAATCTAAAAACCTTCCTATAATTATATGATGTCCTGTAAATAAGCCATCTCCAGAAGGCTTTGGAGAATTAAATAGCTGAGGCAATATACAGTACAGAAAATAACACTGCGAAGGCATTGTACTGCAGTTGAACAAATGAAACGAGATTAATTAAAAGATCAAAGATAGAGGAAACGGAGGAAAGTACGTTTTAAGGAAACTGAAAGGAGACAGAGAATAAGTGAAATGGGGGACTTTTTAAAAAAGAAGGGAAATCTTTGAGTGACAGGTGAGATTGGGTGGGGAAAGAGTGGCAGGCTCGCAAGAGGGGGGAGCTGCCAAGGAAGCCTAAGTAGCCCCAGAGGTGATGCAGCATGGGCTGAAATTGAGCAAAGCGAGGTTCTAAGTGCCAGGAGGGCAGGGCTGGCTCCTGGCAGAGGTACTCTGGGCAGCTGCTGAGGGCTGCAGGAGGGAGCAGCCAGTCTTGCTTCTTCTGTGCTTGTGCCAGAAAGGCAGCCTGTGGGCAAGACAAGGGGACGTGAAGCAGCAGCATTTGAGGTTGAGATGTCGTCTTAGAAATGAGGTTGTTACTCCACCCCTTCATCCCCTGGGCAGCAGCAGAGCGGCAGACCCCGGCTCTCCCCGTTTCAGGACTGGTTTGGCCCTCCCTTGGCCCAGCCCACGGTCACGTCGGGGATGGCATCAGACTAGAGCCAGGGCTGCACAATGCTGTCAGCAGCTCATTGGAATGCCTTTGCTATGTGTGATGCTTGTTTTTTGTTGGTAGTGGTCAGTCAGTCCCCCAGAATGACACTGCCAACGTCACTTTTTAAGCAGTATTACTCGGGACTGGGCTGGTTAACAGGAGGTGGCATCATTAACAGCAGGAGCAGAGTCTCTTCTGGGAAACACTTGCTGCAATGGTCATTTTCCTATGATTTACTACTTTCTTTTTTCCTTGTAAAAACTACAGGTCAACATTATTATACCATTAGCATGAAGTAGGTCAGTATGAAACCATAAATATCTGCATTCAGAGCAAATTACAGTGTGTCAGTGGTGCTACGTGATCCATTACAATGTGACATTGCTTATGGCATAGCTCTGCTGAGGGAAAATGGCTCTTCAGGAATGAAAAATGATTAATAAGCTCCCAGACAAGTGAAAAACATATACAATAATTGTCAGGGATTTTGCTTTTGTTTGAGGTTTCCCTCTGTTTGTGGGGAGGGCATCTACCCCTCACAGCTTAGAAGGTGGGTGACTTTCACAGGGAGATGTGTGAGACACATTATTAGATATTCATCTTCATCATTGTTGTCTCTTGTTGTTGCCTAAGTAGTTTTGTGATAAGTTTTCTGTTTCTTGTGATTCCAGGTAAACCTGGTGAAGAGTATCTGTGGTGACTGGAATCTATATCTGTTCTTAACTTTGCTGCAGTGTTGTATAGTATTATTAATATTAATTTTAATACTTAATATGAGAAAGATTATTCTTACTCTCTCCGACAAGATACATTGCAAGCTGTTGCATTTAGTATAAAATTGTAGCTCCAGAACTACTAGTTACATGGCTAAAGTTTAAAGTTAAAGCAGATTAAATACTTTCCATTGTCTTTGATAATGCATTAGCAAACATAAAAGCAGGGAAGGAAAACTTTTATTATTTCAAAAACCTGGGGAGGAAAAATTAGAACCAGACAGAACTAAGAATGACTAATTACAGAAGTGGAATGCTGAAGGGGAAAAAAACCTCTGTTATGGAAAACTTAAGCTCATTTTTTTTTAATATCTTCAATATTTCTTGTATTGAGTATGTAGAAATAATGTTTTAATCTTTCCCAGCAAGGAAAAGAAAACCACTATGTTTTGTGAGTCATGTAACAGCATGCATCTAAATTAGCTATTTGCAGAAGTGTTGGAAGTATAGCTACAGTGCCAGCCATGGACACATACGTAGACCTGCTTTCTCCATAAGATCTATTCCTCCCTCCAAGTGTTATGCAGGTTGCTACAGGTTTCTATTTTCATTTTTGTCTAAGTTTACCTGGTGCAGATATGGTACAGCTACTATGCAGCCACTTCGCAGTTGTCTTTGCTTTTGCCTCCATTATTTTCCTGCACCATTAGCAATCTCCCAGTGTTAGTTGCTGCTTTTTAGAGTATTGCTCTTTCTGTTGTGTGGCTACCTGACAACTGTGCTTGGAATGGTACATCTGTGTGTAGTGGCCTCTGGCCTTTGCTCTCTTGTAACAGTCCACCTGCCCAACCAGTACTCTCCTGGCCGTTCCCGTGGCATGTGCTTCGCAGCTCAGCACTCCACCCTGCCTGCAAACAGCCTTACTTCGCCAGCCAGTGCTGGGCTGCTGTGCGGTTCCTGGGAGTTTGCAGTGGAGCTGTCCAGCTTTAAAAGATGTTGATTCCTACTTGCCTTGCCTTTGCCACTAAGCTCTTTTTGTAGCTGAATATCCAGGTGAAGATGATGTGTGCATAAATTTCTGTTTGGGATTGAACTACTTTATTCTAGTACGTTGTATTTTGACTTGTCTTTTGAAGGTAGCATGTTGGATAGTACACCACCTGCTTCTGTTTACATACAATAGTACTAGCCAAAGGATCACAATGCCTTTGCATAGCCCAGGTCTCAGAATTTGGAGAAGTCATCTGCTCTGATTACGTGCTTCCTGCCACTGAAAATGAACAGACCCTCTCTATTTTCTCCGAGATTGATGAATGTCCCTTCTGCTCTGTTCCTCAACTTGCACTGTATGACACAGGCACGCCTCATGCCCCAGGACTGGTACCCTGACATACTACTGTGCTTTTCTCTGTCCTTTCATGTGAGGTGCTGTGCATCTCAGGATGTCATTCCTTAATTCTGCTGGGACAGTATGGAAGACCCCTCAGACAAAATCCAGTCTTTGAGGAGGGACCTCATCTCTCAGCTGGGAGGAGGAGGTGCAGGAGATACATTTTGCCCCTTGCAATCTGCCTAGTCGTACAGTGTGAATAATTGTTGAGCGCCTGTAGTAACTCTTCATTTTCACCATTCTCCCAGATTGCCTTTAGCCTTCAGTGAGGCATGTTAGCTTATTGACAGAGGCTGAAGTCTTTATCTTCTGTTCCAAAGAACTATTGGTGTGGCATTGTAGAAAGTACATGCTGTTTGGTATTTCTACTGGCAACAGTGACCAAGGTGTTTTCAGTCTCTGTATAATGCCTTCTGTATTGTCAGGACTGCTATCACGTATGCTGAGCTACTGGCACTGCAGTAAGGCTGCCGTGGTTGACCTCTCTGGCACAGTGGTGCAGTTCTGGCTAGTTCATAGGGGAGCTCTTCAATAATATTAATCATGAAGTAATATGCTAGGATTGCTGCTTTGCTTATTTCTTTACTTACCCAGACAAATGTCTGGTGCCACAGCACCCTCTGGATCTGCTAAGCTGTATGAAGGATATGGAGGTGTAACTGATCCTCATTTGAGTCCTTTTGTCTCCTTGGTCTGGGCATTTCTTGGATGACTCAGCTGGAGTCTTTCAGATGTCCTCAGATATTTGAAGTTTGATAGATAGCTATCCCCCCTCTCCTGCCCCCCACCCCCCCCCCCCCCCCGCCCCTTGATATTCTGCTCCAAGTACTTGTTAAGAACAGGGTGTAACTTAATATCATGTTCCAGGATTGTCTCTACCTCAGCTCTGTTTCTCTTGGAGAAGTGTCTTTGCTGAAGCTTTGACACTTGGTTCAGTTTACACTTAACCTCTAGTCCCTGGCTGGTGTCTGCAGAAGATCAAAGTCAACAGAACTTTTGACCTCTCTGTCAAATTGTCGTGGTTTAGCCCCAGCCAGCAACTAAGCACCACGCAGCCGCTCGCTCACTCCCCCTACCCCGATGGGATGGGGGAGAGAATTGGAGGAGTAAGAGTGAGAAACACTCCTGGGCTGAGATAAGAACAGTTTAATAATTGAAATAAAGTAAAATAGTAATGCTAATAGTAACAGTATAATAATGATAATAATAATAATGATACACGAAGCAAGTGATGCACAATGCAATTGCTCACCACCCGACAACCGATACCCAGACAGTTCCCGAGCAGCGATCGCTGCTCCCCGGCCAACCCCCCCCAGTTTATATACTGAGCATGACGTCATATGGTATGGAATAGCCCTTTGGGCAGTTTGGATCAACTCTTCTGGCTGTGCCCCCTCCCAGTTTCTTGTGCGCCTGGCAGAGCATGGGAAGCTGAAAAAGTCCTTGACTAGCATAAGCAGTACTCAGCAACAACTAAAAACATCAGCCTGTTATCAACATTCTTCTCCTACTAAATCCAAAACACAGCACTATGCCTGCTGTTAGGAAGAAAATTAACTCTATCCCAGCCGAAACCAGGACACAAATATACTGAGGAAACTCAGTATTAAGACATTGAGGTGCTGGAGCGTGTTCAGAAAAGGGCAACAAGGCTGGTGAAGGGTCTGGAGCACAGACCTTATGAGGAGCGGCTGAGGAAACTGGGGTGGTTTAGCCTGGAGAAGAGGAGGCTGAGGGGAGACCTTATTGCTCTCTACAACTACCTGAAAGGAGGTTGTAGCGAGGTGGGTGTTGGTCTCTTCTCCCAAGTAGTTAGTGATAGGACGAGAGGAAATGGGCTTAAGCTGCGCCAGGGGAGGTTTAGGTTGGAAATTAGGAAAAATTTCTTTACGGAAAGGGTGGTCAAGCGTTGGAACAGGCTGCCCAGAGAGGTGGTGGAGTCACCATCCCTGGAAGTGTTCAAAAAACAGGTAGATGTGGCACTTCGGGACATGGTTTAGTCTAGTCTACCCTTGATTGGCTTAGAGTAGACTTGGTAGAGTAGGTTAATGGTTGGACTGGATGATCTTAAAGGTCTTTTCCAACCTAAACGATTCTATGATTCTATTCTATGATTCTATAACTCATCACCTTCTTCTTTATATCAGGACTTCTCCAATGCCACAGGAAGTGGGTAATTTTGCCCTAGGGTAAATGTTTTTTTTTGTCCTTCATGGGTACTAAATAGGAATTCTTCCTCCTGAATAGGAATTTATATTCAGTGCTTTGATCTATGCTTTTAGGTTCGTGAAGGCTCTCTGCCAGAGGGCTTCCTAGGCTGCTAGGATTGTTTCAGTATGTGTGATTGCATTACAGTCAGGCCAGTTACTTTTTCAATGACTCCTCTGTGGTAACACAATCAAGTGTTTCAGGAAGCTTCGGGCTGCATAGAGGGAAAACAGAAGATTTGTTGCTTGAGGTCTAAACATCCAGCACCTTGAGGGTACTGTGTTACCATTCTCTCCCCATACTGCTCTTGGACCTTGGCTTATGCTGTACTTCTGCCATGCAATGTGGAGGATGTCCCTCATGTCTACTTCTGCAGACTCTGAATGGCAATGTCTGCTGTTTCATGGATATCCTAGGGGCCATACATTTGTGTAGCAGTCACAGATTGCTCTTATGGCATATTAATAGCACTTGGCCACAGTTCTTCAGTCTAATCGTGCCACTTAGCAGTGCTGCAGGAGATTACATTGCAGTGGCTCCCCCATCCAGCTGGAACTGAATTGGCCATATTGATCTAATAGCAAAGTTGCAAATTTAGCAGCTGAATTGCTGGCAGCTTATTCTGGTAGTGCAGGATACCGAGTCATTGAATTTGCTACATTCAAACAGCAGCTCGTTCTCATCTGAAAATGATGGGGTAGGTACAACTATGGTCTGGATTGGAAGGGGACAGATTGACCAGTCACACTGCCCAGTGCTAATGGGTAAGGCATTGGAAGAAGGGAGGAAGCTGTATTTTTCTTCTCCCTTTGCAGGTAAATTCATTCCTCTTTTCTCATTTCTGGGCTCTGTTAGTTTAAGCCTGATCTCCTTGTTCTGTGTTACTAGCACTCATCATTTTGGTTCAGTCCCAGGGTGGCTCAGCTGGCCTTCCTATCTGGAAGCGTCTCTTTATATTTAGATCTGTGTCTCTGCAGTGCCTTCTTGTAAGCTGGAAACATCCACAAAAGTTTTGTCTCTAAAGATTCCCTTATATTTCCAAGATTGCCTATAGCATGGAATTTCCAAGTTCATAATGCAAGTATCTATTTCTCATGCTAAGTCTTCTCCTCTTTTTGAAAGGAGGGTAAAAGAATCCAGTATCTCTTTTTATTCCCATCCTGTGCAAGATCAAAAATTGTCCGGAACTTCTACCATGCTTTCAAAAGTTTTGAACATTGTACTCAGCAGTTGTGTCTTTATTTGCTTCTTTTCCTCATTTCCAGGTTGGCAAGCTCCTGGGAGGACCTCAGATGTGTTTTGAGGAGAGAAGGGAGACCACAATGCAATTCTGAGCTGGTGTATGTTGCCCGTGGTAGACCAGGGATCTCTCTGGCTGGTTGTCCAGCCACCTGCCCTCATGTGCTGGGATCCCTTGAACTGCTTTTTTTTTTTGGTGTGAGGAGCTGGTTGTAACACATTGATGAAGTCACAAGGGAAACATTAGCAGCTTGAGCGAGGCTGCTGAAGGAGAAGGTTCAGCTAAAACCACAGCATTTTCTTTTGGTTTATTTGGTTCGTTTAGCCTTGTCTTAACTGAAAAACACACTTCCAACTGCAGGCAACATTTATGGGATCATGCTCTTTCACAGTGTTGAGAATTAGCCAGTTGTGCTGTCCTGGCCAGCCAGCATCCTTCGCAGTATGTTCATGTATTGCCCACTTGTTCTGAATGGTGACACCATCCTAGTGAAGGACTGAAAGGCCAACACTCAGTTTTCATCTACTTTCAAAAGCAGATAGGTATCAGATGCTTAACTGCTTTTATAATCTGCAGATATTCCCTCTGTGTGCCTTTGCCTGTTTAAATACGAGAGTGCCTGTTAGATTAAACTTTCTGGGCATTATTATTGGTAAAACCCAGTACAAATTCAAAATAAAGGATAATTGCACAGAATGTGTTTTTTCATTTTTAACGTACTTATTCTATTGCATGCCAAAGCTTAAACAGGTCAGCACCGGTCTTATCCTTTCAGTGCACAACAGGTTCACAGCACTGTGTGAGGGACTGTGAAATAGCTTCCACTTTTTCTTGTGGCTGTTTCTGGTGTTATCTCCAAGACTTCCCAAGTGGGAGTCCCAGGCCAGCAGGTAAGGCCTGATCTCTTTCTCTGTCATTCTCCTTCACTGCCAGCTAATGCAGCTTGCTGAACCACCAAAGCACTTCAAAGCGCTTTGTCTGCAGGCTGTGATTTTGAATTTGTGCATCATCTGATGCCTGTTGCAGACACACTGTTGCCTTTCAAATGAAGTGGCTGTAACAGGCTTTGCTGTTCTTTTATTGACCAGTATTTGGACTAGTTCCCACCCTATTTATATCCCTTCTAAGCAGTGGTGTTTCCAAAGCAATTCACAAACATTCTACTTAGGAAGAAACCGTTCTGCAATTTGCTGAAGCTGAGTAAATGAGAAGCAAGTCATAGACTAAGGAAAATGCTCGTCAAAGGAAAGGAAACAGAGAGCGCGAAAAGGAAAGAAAAAAAAGTTCAAAGCACGTGAATGATGCTTCACTACTGTTCTTAGTTAGCTTCGCTTACTCCTGAACTCAAAATCACTCTCAGCTTTCAAAGACACGTTATGAAGCGATTGAGCTCTGGTAATTCTCAGCTTCATTCTGAGCTAAAAAGTGCTGCATGGAGACCTCCAGCATCTTCTCTGCTCCCAGGTGAAGTTTGACCTTTGTATTTGGAAGCAGCAGGTGAGGGCTGAATGGGTTTTTAGACCACTGGAAATGGTTATAGAAGAATACTAGCAACACATAATGCCCCTTGCCATCTCACCTCAGCCTCTTCCAGTGTCATATGGTGTTTTTCAAGTCTGGTATGAATGTTCATATCTTTAAATGAAGATAAATCAAGAACACAGCAATTGGTCTTTGGCTATGAGTAACAAAGCTGAGTAGTGGCTGGACTCCTTTATCTCCCTTTTGGCGTTTCTTTCTCACTTCCACAAGTCCTGAGCCCAGCAAGGGTACTGTGCGTGTCTGGAGTTGAAAAGCATACGATGGTAGCAGCATGGTGTTGCTGATGACCTCTCTGAAAAGTTCTTCTGGGGCTTCCTGAGACAAATGTAATCTTCATCAAGAAGAAAATGGAGCAATGTTCTTTTTCAGACAAGCAACATCTGAGAATGTGCTACCTCTTGCAATGTGAAGGAGTTAATATTTCAAATTCCTGCCTGGCTTTCACAGATCTCAACCTTTTCGTTTGTGGAGTTTTGTAGAATTTAGAGGTCTTGTGCTTGTTAAATCTGTAGTTTTGCTTCTGTTGTGTGAATGTGCACTCCTGAAATGACCTTTTGACAACATGTTTGTGGTTGGGTTTTTTTTCACTGAGCTGAAAGCTGTGTATGTGATTTCATGGCTAGGAGCAAAAACTCTGATGAAAATCCCAGTAGGAAGATAGCATTAGGGACCGGTTTGTTCTTGTTATGTCCAGTCTCTGCCCTGCCTCCTGTCCTAGGACTGACATTGGTAAATGCTGGTTTTCTTAACTGACTTAAATAATCTTGAAGACTCCTGGGCTCACTTCCAAAAAAGTAGAGAAACACTGGAAACTACCATTCTCTAAGGAGATTTAGGAAGTCCTAAGGTTAGGTTTCTGGAGTTTGGTTTGTCTTTGTAGTTCTTAAAACCCTTATTCAAGACTGAATATGGGGAATAGTTAGCAAATTCATCTATATACTTCCTCTATAAAAATTAGTGTGTAAAAGAATGAACTTACCTGTTGATGACAGAGATAACAACCTTGAAATGCTTGTGCCAGCTTAGTTGTTGGCATGTTGGACTCCAGTTTTCTCCTTGCTCAGCAAATGGGTTTTTCATTGCTTAAACTATGTGTGCAGCAAAACACAGCTCTGTGGGACATCTTGTACATTGAAACCAAACTGGACTTTCTTTAGGGAGCCAGAAGTTGCTGATAGGTGTGATCCTTCCCTGTGAGAGAAGGCAAAAAGGCATGGGGACCAGTAATTCAGGAGCAGCATTGCTGCTCTAGGGGCTGGGGAAAAAGATGATGACTCTTTCCTACCCAAATTTCATTGTATTCATATCTGTAACTCTGGTCCCATGCAGACAACAGGTTTTCCCCTCAAGGTCATAATGGGTAAATAGAAAGAATATGGATTTATTAAACTTTATGGTAATGACAGAACAGCAGTGGTAACTATTTGTGTGTTCTGCCATTTTTAAATAAGTGATTTCTTTCATTGTCATCATGATCTTATCTGTTTAACTTTAAAATAATTTGATATAATCTAGAATGTCTTACAATTACCATGACTGATGTGGTAGTAGATCAAGTAAAGAGTCTCTCCTGGGTAGTCATTCAAGGTAAAACAGGTGACACCTAGACACTGCCACCACACGAGTCTCAGCATGTTTTTCCTTCTCTCCATTTACACTGTGGATCTTTAAGGTCAAGCAGGTCTCTGAACCAAATTTGATTGATTGTATTAAAATCAACTCTGTCTACGTCAGACATTTTAATTGTGCTTGTACAGATACTTCTGTCTAGAGAGATAAAATATTAAACACATAATGAATAATGCAGCTGTCTCACAGTACTGTGATCTTTATGTGAATAAGGAAGTCATAAATTGCCTGGGTATTGAACTGGCACAACACTTGCTATTATTTCTGCAGTGACAGCTTATGCAGTGACAAGTTGCATGATGTAATGTTGAACATTGTATGTTTTCTAGAGAAGAAATGGTACTTTTCCATCTCTCACTGCAGGAACAGAGCTGTGCATTTGTCTGGTCCCTGGCAGCTAACACAGTTGTGCGGAAAGCCAAGGTTTTAATGTAGCCTTGCACGGCATTGTGCAGAGGAGAAGTCAATAGGTGGAGACATCCATGTGAAATTGCATCTTGAGCCATGAAAAGAAAACTGAAGATGCCTTAGGTAAAGAGCTGTTCATTAATGACCTTTGGCTTCAGCACTTTTTCTTTGGGGATGCAGATCTCTTCGCTCTCTTGCCACGCAATGACACTACCTCAGCTGACTGCTTTGCTGTTTTTTTCTGCTGAGCTCCAGCTACCACTCCCATTCCCTCCTTACCTTTCCTCCTTCCTTTCACTAGTATAACCTGGCCTGCTGGCTGCAGTCTGACCGCTGAAAGATGTTGCTTTTGTCCCTCAATTCTTTCTTCCATGAATATTTTTTTTCATTTTTAGGTAAAAATAGATATTTCCAATATTTTTCTGAAAATATCTTTGTTGCTGAAGTTTCAGTTACACAAAGGCTATGTCCTTTAATCTTCAAGATTAAGATGGGATTTTCATTCCCATTTGCCTTGCTGTGGACTGGGCCCTAGTATAGAGCATTTCTTCTTTAAAGAAAAAACTTTAAAAGGGGAGAATTTCACTTTTAAAATTAATCACCATGGCAACCTTTACAGTGAATTTCCAAACATAGAAAGTTGCCTTTAAGAAGCATGCTCGTCTAAGAGAAAGGTGAGTTTTTACAGCTTCTAACAATGTTCCCAGAGAATATAAGATTTTACAGAAATCAGTTAGAGGGACTTTTATATGCAGAAAGGAAAAGTTATATGATCCTGATGATGTTTTTTAAGGATGCTGCATGCTAACTAATCTCATCATAATGCTGGCTTAAAATAGACTTGGAGAACTAGATAGAGCCTGACGGTAATACTTATGACAGGACATCACTAGATACCATCTAGGCGAATTTATAACTAACAATTTGCAAATGTTTCTCTCATGGTTAAAAGATTATTTTTTCTTGTCCTATTTCTGGGCTGCCTTTTTATGCATATTCAGAATCTTATTGGGAAATTTTTAAATCAAAAAAGAAAGTGAAGTAACAGAATAGAGGGAGGAAAAACAAGTTGCTTGTGCATTAAAAGAAGAAAATGCCTCACACATTGCAGTTCAGTGAAATGTAACTTTAGTACTCATCTCTTTGTTCCTCTGATTTCTCTCAGTACTCAGCTGTATTATTTAATATCCTATTATCTGTGTGTATTAGATCCAAGGAACACGGAATTTCTTTTCCCTGAAATTAGAACTCTGGTGTTACATTTGGAAATCATCAAAATAAGAACATTTCAGAATGAAACTTTCTGTGTCCAAAGGAGGTGTGAGACTGGGAGATGGAGCTTACAGACAGACAACCTCAGTCTCAGTGAAGATTTCAGAGGGTGGTAGGGAGGCTGATGGACTGGCAAGAGACAGCTGCTTTTAATCAAACTGCAAAATTACCATGGAAAACATTCTGCTAAAAAAAATCCAGTCAGCCCTACCAAAGTTGAATATAATGATTCAAAAGTGTATCAGCGTGTGTGGGAGTGTTCCCGCACCGCACATAGGGAGCAGGAGGGCAGGTCAGCAGAGGACTTTCCTTTTCTCCCTTCATGCCATCTGTGCTTGTAATTGCTAGGTCTGAGCTGCCCACGGGTGGCTGGCTGAGCCGCACTGCTGACGTCTGGAGCGGGCACGGTGGGCTTCGCCCATGCGCTCACCGCCTGGTTTTATTTAGCTGTATGGCCGCAGTTCATTTGTATTTCACTGGTCTTGTCCCCAGCTTGGAGAAATCAAGCTGGTTCTGCTGGAATTAGTGCTGGGTGATGCTGTCAGCACTCCAGAGGTATTTCTCTGTGCAGTGCCTATCTGGAAGAAACAGATTATAAAGCACCTCTAAGCACGGGGAAGTTTTGGAAAGACTACTTAAAATTTATTTTATTAATAAGTCATTTAAAGGTGACAGCCTTAAGTTCAATACCTCAGTAGTTCAATTAAAAGTAAACGCAGTTAAAAATAAGCTCAATTACTGAATTATTCATGTTATGTAACATCTTTAGAAAAGTTTAACTTTTAGACCAAAGTTAGCAGTAAAGTTAGTAACAGTTATCTGAAGTGTGTGTTCTTTTGAGATGTCTCTGCCATCATGCAGAGATATTTTTATTTCATGTGAAATGTGGGTAAGTAAAGATTGCCTTTTGTGCTTTTGTAATGGAGGATAGGATCAGTGTGATCTGAAGGGCTGGTTTTTTTCTTGTGTGTACAGGGTCCTGTCAAGAACTTTATTTTAAATTCCAGAGTCACCTGAAAGCTTGACAAGGTGTTTGGTCAGCGAGCAGCTCAGCAAGCAGTACATTTACAACATACCACTGAGGCATGGGATTGTATCTGCAAGAAAGCCGATAGGTCATGCCAAGTGATTGCAAGTTGAACAAGGATCTTTCAAAAATGAGGCAACTGTTGTGAATTACCATGACTGAGTTTCTGAACAATTGGCTGAAGGATTGACCTTATGCAGGTTGTCAGATGTTTTCCTTCCCCAACACTTCCTATAGATGGGATTATAGCTAGGTCAAAATATTTCTCATACCATCCATCAGCACGTAGCAAAACCTAGTATGTAGTCTTTTTATTGAGAAAGTTGGATTTGGGATTTGCAGCTGTCAAAGGTTTGTCTTTATTGCCATGTTTTTACAGACAATATATGTTCATTTCTATAGAAAGAGTGAACAGTAGACTTTACATATAATAAACAAAAATTGTTTTTTTTTTAAATTAAGGAGAAGAGATGAGCTGTGGTGTAGTGCAATAAGAGAGGGAGAAAAGAACTTTGTTTCATATGTTTATAGTTTCTAGCACTTGTATAAATCAGAAAGAAAGCAGTCAGGGAATTATCACTTTGCATGAATTAAGAACGTTTATGGTCTTCATATTCACTGAATGTGAATTTAGTGTCAGGGAGAATAATCACTGAATTCTAAACTGTGGATATTCACAGAGATTGGATTAAAGTAACTGCTTTGAGGTTTTTTTAATTGAAGATAATATATAAAACATTTTGCCATATACCATTAAATTCTAAGAAGGGACATGCAGTTATGGAGCTGATAAGATCACCAAGTATCTCGAGCACATTTGGACAGCAATTTTTAGAACTTACGAATTTTTATGAATCATCGTTGTATTTGGTCTAATATTTAGGTTCTGATATATTTACCTATAAAATGGATTGTTAACTGGAAAAGCTAAGAAGAAAAACAAAGAAAGGCTCAATATTGTCAACAATGAAATTTTCTTTATCTTGATTGGTTTAGATTTACTTTTTAAAAGTCTAGGTGGAGACCCATAATTGAAAAATGCATTATGAGAGGAATAAGTTTGACAGTTTGAAAGGCAGGAGCAAAACCAAAACCCCCAAAAAAGGGAGAGAGTGTAATAATCATTTCCTTGCCATGGTTGATCACTGAAGGAAGTATTGTCAGTAGCCATAAAATGAAGACCATGCCCAATTTTCAACAAGGAGGGATACTCATAAGGAGACTGAAAACGTCATGAACATTATCAGGAATTGAGAGGAAATAACTCTCTAACAGATTATATTCTTACCTAATGTTCATTTTCTCACAAACCTTCATCCACTCCAATTCTAACTCATCTACTTCTTTCACTTCTAGGCACATAATGTAGTTTATTGATTGAGGCATTAAAATCATCTTTGGAAATCTATTTCCAGATTGCTGTTCATGCAATTGTAATTATGACTGCTGTGATCCATTAATAGCCTTTTGTAAGAAGGCTCATATTGCTTTGTAAATGAAGAAAAATGTTTCTGCTTGGGCATTAACTCCTCATAGAAATTTAACAAGAACATTATCTCTAAACCCAGCCTTTTCAGGATTTACACTTGTGTTCATAAAGGATTAGAAGGGAGAGATGAGTCTGGTGGGACCCATGACTTCTGGTGCCATTTTGATTCTGGGGCTTAGATCTAATATGAAGAGGTACACATTGTCCTTTCTTTCAGGGAGTATATAAAGCAGCTTTATGTAGTTATGTCTAACCAGGCATTCACCCAGGGAAGGAATGAGGTAGGTGGGTTGGTTGGTTGGTTTTATGTTGTTGGGTTTTGGTTTGGGTGGGGGTTCGGGGGGGGGGGGGGGGGTCTTTGTTTTTTAATTTTTTTAAAAAAAAAAGATTTTGCATTTGGAAGGCTCTGGTGGTTTTTTTTGTTTGTTTTTTTTTCAATGACTAGGCTGCTCATCAGTGTATTTAGAATCATAGAATCGTTTAGGTTGGAAAAGACCTTTAAGATCATCCAGTCCAACCATTAACCTACTCTACCAAGTCTCACTCTCAGCCAATCAAGGGTAGACTAGACTAAACCATGTCCCGAAGTGCCACATCTACCCGTTTTTTGAACACTTCCAAGGATGGTGACTCCACGACCTCTCTGGGCAGCCTGTTCCAATGCTTGACTACCCTTTCTGTGAAGAAATTTTTCCTAATATCCAACCTAAACCTCGGCTGGCGCAGCTTGAGCCCATTTCCTCTTGTCCTATCGCTAAATACTTGGGAGAAGAGACCAACACCCACCTCACTACAACCTCCTTTTAGGTTTAAGTACTCCGCTAATGGACTTTACTATTCTTGGTTTCTCAATACACTGCTGCTCCTGTATTTGAATTTTCTCTTTGTGGGTGGTATACCATCATAGGAGTGGAGTACACAACCATCTTTAATTGTTCAGATGCTATATATTGCTCAAAGACAGTCCCAGTTAATGACATGTTAAGCTCTTCTCAAAATCACTACTAACAAGTTTCAGGATTGTATAGGCAGTTTTGGTGATGAAATTTCAGTTTAGGAATTGTTCATGAAGATTACACATCTGTTGAACTGCATGTTCTTGACTCTGGGCAAAATGGCATCTGTGAACAGAAACAGTCTTTCTTCCTTAACTCTCTGGTTGGTTTGAATCCTCAAAACTCCTGTGACATTCAGAACAATTTCAACATCATTCTCAGACTGGAATGTTCTTAGAAATATAATTTTCAATATATTTGCAATACTTACAAATATAAATTACAAATATTTGCAATATTTGTTACATACTTTTTTTTTTTTACTTTCTGTTCGTGGTTTTGAAAATGAATGAACAGTGATGGGACATTGAGTGTCAGAGGTATGAGTGAAGAAAGTAAAAGTTTTGTGAAACAGTATTTGTGAAAGTCCTTTCACTGAGAAGACATCAGTCACAGGAGCTAAATTTAGGCACATGTTTCTTTTTATAGGTTCTTCCTATAATCAAGATTTTGTAGGTGGATTCAGAAAATTTGTATCTCTTCTGTGTCTCCTCTTAACCTTTAGGAACATCCAACTAATATCCAGTGGTTTCTGTAGTGCATAAAACATAGCCTAAAGGCTGTCCTGCATACTTTACATGTTTTTCTGAATTGCTAAGGTATCAGAGAATTATTTACACATGAAAGAATGGTGGGCCTTGCCCTTGCACAAGGCGGTTATTCAGTAAATGAGTTAAGAGCATGGACTGCCTTTTATAAATATGAATCTGAATGTTATAGACGTCACATCCTACAATGTAGTTACTGCATTTTTATAGCCTTCTACCATTTCTTCTGAGTATGCTATAAAAAGCTCAAGAAATTAAAATGCTATTGATCAGTAGAGCACTTCTTTACATCTCTATATACTAATCTGCCAAATTCAGACAATCATTATGTGATTACTGTTGTCTTTCAGAGTTTATTGGTCTTCCATCAGAAATACAATCTAGCTCAGAAGCAAAATAAGCAAGACGTGCTTTGTTCGATCCAGATCAGCATAAGTTGAGAACAATCAATTGGATCCCTATGAGGAATGTATGTACAAACGTGGCAGGTTTATGTATTCTTTTCAATAGCATTTTGTTATTGTTAATTGCCTGGAGTCTTGCCAAAATGATGAGGGGGCAGATGAAAACAGATTTTCACTGGCATCTGCTGCACACTATAGCTGCCATCTCCTCTGGGGATTGCCCTCACTTTATGACCATTTAGAAAGCTTGGCACCATAGGCTTTATTACAACCAAAAGCATTACTTGCCAAGAGAGAGCGTGCTGGAAATTAACGATGCACAAAAGAAAGACAAGTAGTACACATGCCTCAAAATTGCTGATACAACTGGCCCTTATGTTAACATGTCTTTTCCATGGAAAAGGCTGACATCAGACTTGGGTATTTCAGCGAGTGTGGCTGTGGAGGCTGGTGTTTCTTCCTTGCAGAGCGATGCTTGTCCAGGCTCTGCTAGAGCATACCACAGCACATCCTTCCAGCCACGTGGGAGCCCCTTCCCCAAGAGGGGTGTGAGGCTTCTGGGCCTCCCTCCAGCTGGGCTTCAGCATCAGACCCTGGACAGGTGAGGTGCTGGGGCCTGGGATGTGCCTGTGAGTCCCAGGCTGTCCCAGGAGCAGCCTGTATGTCCACAATGGACAGTCATTTTATCCGAGGCATTAGACGTGACCCAGCATGTGACCTGTTTAGTCAGATACACATCCATCCATACGCATGTTTATTTTAAAAGTATTTTATTCGAGTAATATACTTTGCTGCAATATGGGATATAAGATGATTTTTCCCATTTCGGGGAGGGGGGAGAAGAAGTAACTTTTGTTGTCTTAGGCCCTGCCCCTGAAGGCATTGGCTGTGTAGAGTCTAATTAAAATTATCATCAAAGTAAAAGTCAACTGATGGTTAATAAAACTATCTGTGGGCAGAGGGCATTTTGACTCCAAGCCTGTAAAAGGCCCCGTAGCTGGGGCACAGGCTGGGTGAAGGCAGGAGCATGCACTTGACCTGCTGCTTGCAGGTTCCCTGGGGAGCAGGGCCAGGGCTGCCTTGGCACTGGAGCAGTGGGAGGGTACCGACAGCGAACAGATCCCCTGAAACAGGACACAAAAAGACAAAGTTAAATTAAGCCTAGTTGCTGCGCTGAAAATCATTACTGTCTGCACTGTGGAGGCAGACACATTCAGACATATCCTTTTTTTCCCATCTGTGAAGTCTCCTGGGTTTTTCCCTGTTTCACAGATGATGTCTCTGATTGATTGCACTGTTCTGCATTATCAAGAATATCCAATAAAATAAGACTTGTGGTATTTGAAACGTAGCCATTGGCATTCAGGCAACACATTAAGATGTAAAAAAAAGTAATTCTCTGCTTTTAAATCTACCTACACTCAAAGCATATCTACATGGCTAGTGCTTCACTTCATTCTTCAGCCAGTAAAAAACATCTGGGATTTGGTGCTTTGCTTCATGGGGCATCGTGGTTTGTCCTGATGTTTGTACTGCATATCACTGCTGTGTATGGAGTTACCTTTTACTGCATGCATATGGGCAAAAGGCTCAAAATCAGTGCAGGCTTGATGAGAATGTCCTTGATTTTGAATATCAGAGTAGTAGCTGGTTGCTAAGAAAGAAAACAATTTTGAATGCCATGCTTAACACAAGTGAAAGTAAGTTTTAAATCATCTCAGTGTTTTGAGTCTATTTCTGGCAAGTAAATGCTGTGCATATATAGTAAAATGAATAAGACGAGTTACTGCATAGTTTCTACACCAGTAAGTGCCACTTAAAAAGACAGATCCAATCTTCCAATTTTTTTTTTTAAATAGAGATATTGTCTCAAAGAAAGAAGTGTTGGCATGATGTTATTTATTGTGACAGAAACTGATATGAATCTATTGTTTTTTGTGTGAACCTACATTCATCCTAGAGTAAGTCTATTCCACTTGCTTATAGAGACGGTGAGTCAAAAGCCAGAACACCCAATCCACAGAAATCCTAATATTCTTGCAAATTTTTTCCCTTTTGAATCTCTTTTGAGCACTTTCTGAAGTCATTTTTCAACACAATGCTTAAAATATTTCTATCAGAATTTGCTTCTGGACAGTTGAAATATTTCATCTTGGTTGGACTTCTTGTTTTCACTGATTTTGTTTTATTATTTTGATGTGTTTTGCTTTCTGGTTTTAATTTTTATGTTTTGAATTATTTCTTACTATTTTTATATTACAGTAACATTAATTGATGATTGGTATTACAGATGGTGTTTCAGTAATTGAAATGATAATTGTTTTTGCTTGCTCAGAGGCAACTGGTATTCTAATTGATAACTGGTGTTCTATTTGATATGTTAGATTACATTTTTCAAAGTGTAAGTGTCAAGTCATTACAAAATAAAAAGCCAGGGTATTCCAGTCCAGATAAGGTCAGATTTATTTTCTAAACAAAATTTTTGACAGCAGCTCTTGACTTTAGGAAATTTTTTTTTCCTAACAAATTGACAATTTTTTGATAGAGAAACATTCTACTGAAAATGTTTTATCAGCCTCAATTTTTGGTGTCTATTGTGTCTATCAAATTTCAGGAGAAGGTATTTCTCACTGCTATTTGCATACTGGGGCAAGCAAAGGAACCTTTTAATTCCTGCCCCCCCCCCCCCAATTACTCTTCAGAATGCATGTGGTTCTAATACTATTAAAAGTCCAGTTGTAACAACAAAGTAAATCAAAGTAGATGCTAAAACAAACAAAAAGAGTAAAGTAATAAACACAACAACAAAAATGCAGGCAACCCCAGTAAGAATTCAGTCAGCTGGGATGGTGACAAATGACACTGACTGCAGCATGCTGGGCAAACTGAAGGGGGGGATATTTTACACACAGTTGTTAGGCATTTATCCCAGTAGCCTGGGAAAAATAGTGGCATATATGTTGTCATATATGTCATACCAGGACAATGTACTACACAGTGTGTTTTCTTTTTGTAGAGAGGAATGAAATAATGAATTGTTAGATAGAAATAGAAATACAAGACTTACAAATTAATCAAATTAGTTGTCTTGCGAAAAAGGTTCCATTTATTCACCCAGACTCATAAGACTTACCTAGGAAGCACCTTGCATTTGGCACCATGGTCCTGCAATGGGCCCATGACAGTCACCCACAGGTCAGCAGCAACCAAGAAAAGCTTTATATTCACTTAGCTAAGCTTTTCTCTTCACTCATGCCTAAGGAAGACAAGTATTTTTTCAGACTGTCATGTAGACCATTAAAGTAGGACTATTATGACTCTCTCCAAGACATTTTCATGGCTTCAGGTTGTTATCCTGCATCTCTGAACACTACAGGAATTTTTCAGTCATGCTAGATAATCACTGTAGAATGCTAGCTTGTTGTAATTTAATAAATTACCTTCAGGGCTATGAAAACAACCTTTTGATGGTGGGCCTAAGGTAAGCACGATCTTTTTATTCTTTAGGACTTTGACAGACTTAAATTATTTAACACTGGCTCTGGATGCAGTTACACCACAGGTAATGTAGCCACTTTTGTAGGGGAGAATAAGCTATTCTGGACCAGAGCACATATGCAAGCGTAAACCTATGTCCCCTTGGAGTCTGCAGCTCTTTAACCGTTTGTTTCTAAATCGGTGCAGAGAAAGCTGCATAAGCACAGTGTGTACACAAGTCCCTTCTTCATGGAGCCCTGGTTCTAGTTCAGACACCGCTTTGATCACAGTTCAAAAAGCAGATCCTAACAACACCAGTGACTGGCAGGCACGGGATGATGCTACCCTCCTGCCATTGAAGGAGCGTAATTCAAAAAAAAAGAAAATGCAGCGACAAGTAATATACCTTTGTGAAGATTTGTTTTGCTGATACAAAAGGGCTGTACAGTGGTGCTCTTACAGAAGTGATAAAAATGAGACCTAGAAAGCAACTGAAGTGGAAAAAGATGCAACATACAAATGAGAGAAATAATGCAGTATTGTTTCTTGCAGCCTTCCTTGACATAGGGACCTTGAGCAGGTGGGTTAGGGGTGAGGAGGAATCCCTGATTCATGAGAAAATTGCCTGAAGAGCTGGCAAATGTTACAGGGAGGCAGAGGCCATCTGCAAGTATCTTGGGGTAAATGAAATTATGAGGGAAAGAACAAAATGAGAAACAGCATTGTGCCACTGTGTAAATCCTTGTTGAAGGCACAGCCTGAATATCGTGGGCATTTCTGGTGCTACTTCTTGAAACTTTCTTAATGTGCATTTCAGGTCTTCATTTCTTGAAAAAGGAAAGGAACAGAGAAGGAATATCCAGGGATGATTGGAGGTATACAACAGTTTATTGGTGAGGAGCCGCAGTGTAAACCAGGCCTCCTAAGCTTGGGAATGGAAACAACAGAGGGATATCATAGAGCTCCATAGTATCATGGGTGGAATAGAGAGGTAAAGAGAAGTGGTCGTTCATGATCTATTCCAATACAAAACTTCAGGGATGACATGTTGCAGAAAAAGAAAGAAAGCTATTCCTTCACAGGTTGTATATTTAAGCTCTGTAGTTTCTTTCCATGGAAAATTATATGTGCTAAAAGTTTATGTAAATTCAGAAGCCAGCTGGACAAATTTTTTGATAGAAAATGGGAAAAAAGTAACATTTAGGGAACAGTTTCTGAAACTATTATGGGTCTTGAAAATCGTGTCATCTCTCCAATATTTGGGGGTGGGGGGGAAAGACCATGCAAAGCCTCAGAAAAGTGAACACATTTAACTTGTCAAGATGCACAGTGTTATTAAGTTCCAGGGAAGTTCTGTAACTAGTCGCTTTTCTGTTTGCTCATTTAAAGGTTTGCAGTTGTGGGGGTTTTTTACATCTGATGTAGTCAGAAGTGTTTCAACATTTTCAAAGCTATACTTGAAGCATAATCTGGGCTTAGATACGATTTCATGAATCATCTGTGTTACCAATGGCAAGGGACTTGATGCTGTGTTAGGGAGGTGATATTTAAACTTCTGAAAAATTATTTAATCTAATGTGGGAAACCTAATGCTGTTGTAACATTTTTCCCTAAGGTGTAGAGACAGATAGCCATGCTTTTCTGGATGTATTTGTTATCTAAGTGGGGCATAGGGTGGGGGAAAAAAAGGAACTGCCTTTAAACCGTGCTTTCAGGCATATGTACAGAGAGCAGCAGGTGAATTTTTCTCTCATGCTCATTCACTTCCACCTAGGATTCAGAATAAGCAAAGTCGTCCATCATGGCATCAAGCATGGCTATCTCTCTGCGAGTCTCAGATGAAACTGATTTTGCATGAGAAACCTTTTATGTTATTTGCCCTTTCTGAGCTCCCCCTTATCAAAGCTAGCTTCAAAACGTGAAAAAGCTGAAGTTGTCTGCAGAGCATCATTGACTTTAATGGGAAATGTGGCAATTTGCACAAGGTGAGGAAAAGGTGCTTGGCTTTTTAAGGTGGACAAATTAGCTCACTTTCTCCTTTCCTGGATGTAAAAGTTGAAAGAACTAAGTATGTAATTTGCCTGTTTATGTACTGTACCTTAAAGCCTCATTTTCCACTCTGCTCATGCTTCCAAAGTGTTTCCTTATGACCTTGCTTATCTGTACCTTGATGACTGCAGGCTTTCCAGAGCTGCTTCACTTCTTGTAGTCCTACATGACACTGCAGCTGAGATTTTCTTCCTCACTTCTTGATCTGTGCTCCCCTGCACTCACCCTACTCTGAAAAGGGCTGTGAAGAAAGGGTCTACCTCACTCTGCTCCTAAGGCTTCCGCACAGGGCTAAAACAGAGTAAAAGACTCACATAAAGAAGAGAAATAGCTGGAGTAATCTGTCTCCAGCATGAGCACTGGCACTCTGACAGTACCAAACCAAAAGGACTTACTGCACCTGCCAGCAGCAGTTTGTTATCCCAGAGAAGGTCTACAAAGCAGGTCAGGGCACTTGAGGCTAATTAAGCACTGTTAGCTAATGGATTGTTAATACAACTTTGTAACTCTGCCTTGCATTATTATTGCTTATTCATGTTCATATGATCTCTCACTAGAGAAAGAAGGACACATCAGGAAGGAACCTATAAATATATGCCTGTACCCCAAAGTGGTACAGGGTGGAGCAGAACTGGTGCTGACCCAAACCTGACAGTCGCTACAGGGGGGTGCCTCCCCAGGTGGAGATGTGTCTCAGTCCTGGCACAGTATAGTTTGGATACAGTGCCTTGCTGACCCCAGTTCTGGCACTAGAGCCATCTCCACCAGTACCAGAGCTCAGCTGAATAGGGCAGGCATGCTGGATGAGGTCCACTGGGTGCAGGAATTGCTCCGTGCAGAGATGCGTGGTGCACAACACCTGCTAGCCAGGGCTGAGACATGACCAAAGCAGATGCTCCATCAGATGCCTTGGCAGAGTGACTTCTGAGTGGTGCAGGATGTGGTCGTTCATCACTGTAGCATCTGACAAGCCAACAAAACAAATATCACCATCACATAAAACTTTGCATGCAGGCATACTGTAGTGCTTTCTACTTTTAGTAATTTCTCCCTCCTTTTTCTTCTTTATGTTTGATTTTATTGCTTCCTGACTTGGAAGTACTTTAGTACTCCACTTTTAATGTTCTCATATGCAGGTTTTTTCTGGAGCGTTATAAATTCTTTAGTATTATAAGCATACTAAAGCACAGTTTATAAGAGGCAAAATATGCTCAATGTAAAATAAATGCTGCTTTGGAAAAAATGATAATAAAAAGACATAGCTGGGAGCAATAAAAGTTAGCCAGAAGCAGGATAGAGGCTGCTTTTCCCTGCTGGCAAACTTCGCAGCTGAGAGGGGTTGGTAGGAAGGGAGTGAAAGTGTTTCTTTTACATGAACCTGCAAGCTCAAACAGAGGCACCACAGGAGAAAAAAAGGACAGCAAGAAGAAAGAGCAGCTCCTCATGGAGACAAGAAGCTTGTATGAGAAAAAAAGATACTGTAAGTAAGGAAGAAAAAGACTTGAAGATTTGAAAATACAGAGAAGGAATTTTGCTGCATGCAGGAAAGGAAAAGAGCTGAGTGATACATGTAATACTTGAAGGCTCAAATCACATCCAGCTTCAGAATGCTAAACTTCCACTTCCCACTCTTAAATACCTGGTTTCCAGCCAGCCAGGTGCAGGTGACTGAGCTCTGTTCAGAAGCTAGTCCTCCAAAGTGGACTGTCAGCTGTGGCTACTGCCAGTATGTAAGCCTTTCACTTGCCTCTGCACTCCAGCCCTGGGTTGAATGGTGCTCATGATCCATTATATTAAGCCAGAGGAAGAGGCAGGAGAAACTCCTGGGGTTTGTAGCATCTATACAGCCTCTCAGAGCATGCCAGTGTGCTCGTACCCAGCTACTGAGGCTACCAAGCTCACTTGGAAATGACTGCGCTGCATGGACAGGCACAGTCAGGGGCCACGTAGCCAGGCACACACTGGGATTTTGGTGTCAGCAACTATATGGCCAAGCCTGAAGGCAGGAGTAAAACTCCACCAAACATAGTTAAATGAAGACTCAGTCTGCAGTGTACTGCTGGAGAACTCGTCTGTCTTTCTAGATGTCTTGTCTGGGTATTGTAATGCTGCAAAAAGTAATTGATGTCAACTTCAACATCTACTCTTCAGAGACCTCGGTGCTGTATTCTCACGTCACTGACCCATAAATCCCAGGGTTCATCAGCAGTGTGGGTTATTTGCAGGAAGAATAGGGGGAGCTTACTCTATAGAGTCTGCTTAGTGCCAATAGTTCATCAGGTTTTCGTCTCCCATAAGCTACATGCAGTATTGCAATAGCTTCTCTACTTCTGATTCCCCCTCCCTTTGTCTCTGCTTTTCTGCATATTATCTAGGGATGTATTTTCAACTGCCAATATCTCTTTTAAAAGGACTTTCGCCCACATGAAAACAAGGTAATACCGTGGCTTACTGCAATATTACTGTCTTACATTTTTGCAGACATTTACTTCTAGTTTAACAAAAGAAACATACATAGAAAAGCAAGATCTGGTCTCTCTGGAAAAATCTGAAATGGTAATTAAACAAGGACATTTACACCTTTGTTCTTTACCTGGTTCTCATGAAAATAATAAAACTCACTCTTCTAGTCAAGAGAATGCCTTATGTGGAGAAAATAACTGTGGTGGCAAGTGGTGAACAACTCCCAAATATATTGAATACATTGGTGGCACACCTTTGGTGTACACTATGGTAGTTTTTGAGCACTTTTAATTTTTGGATGTATCCAAAGAATAATCTGTAAAATTTCTAATAATGCTGGCACTTTCTTCCTCCTGTAGTTTGGTGTTATCATTTTATAGCACCATTCTTTAGTGGAAGAAACAAAAGTTTACATATAGCCAGAGTCAGACTGTTGATTGAACATAATTTTGGATGTGATCAATCTGCAAATTTTGCAGTCCTTCGGAATAATGATCTGGCTCCAGTATCTTTTATTTTGATGTCTGAAAATAAGTGCTGCACAAATAGTTTAGGAAGCTGAGTCACAGCTGCACAAGAGTTTATAGACTCTTTTTGGAATGTGAAGAAGCAATTTACTTGAACCTCAGAGAAATGTAGCAGTCAGTTTATGTTTGGAACCAGTTCCTAAAATAGAACACTCATTTCATGACCAAATGAAAGCACAGTCTTACTGTGATCCAGCTAGTAAGTACGTGCCCATGCCAGGTTCATGTTTAGTGTTGGAAGAATAACTTAACTTACTGACTCCATTGTAAGCTTCAGAGAGACGGTTGTTTTAAATGATACGACAACCAGTTGTGATGCTAAAAGGAAACAGTTGTGGTTAATTTTTTTAATACCTTAAGGATAATTGCACAATATTTTGATCATCACAAGTTTCTAGTGACTGCACAAGAAGTAGAGAGCTCATTTTACAGCTGGGGCATAGCTTCTCACTGGTTGAAGCCCCTTATGGCTAAATTATACAGCTAACATGGTCAAAGAAATGTGTTGTCCAGGCATGCTCATTGTCATTCTGCTCACGTGGTTACTACGCTCCCTTTCCCAAGATGAATCAACTGAACTGGGTGACTGAGATTTTCTGTCTGCGTTAAAGAAGATGATTTCAACAGTCTTTAGAAACAGCTGGCAGTTACATTAGCCCTGTAACCAGGAGGTATGTGAGCAGTTGCTGCAGGAGAGTCCTCGTCTGTTCACCCTTCCCACAGGAGATCTAATGAAGTGCAGCAAAGTCAGGTAGCAAGTAGGCAGCTTCAATTCTGAATGCGCGGAGCCATCTTAAAGGATAGCAATGTGCACAGCCTTTCCTCATGTGTGCAAGCCCACTGTTTTCACCATTTGCCTACAGAAGTGGCAGCTCTCTTCCCTTTGGTAGTATGTAGAATTGAAGTGTATTAAAGCTTCGGAGAGTCAAAACCTCTTCTGTGACCCGGAGGTTCACATACATTGACTTTCAGTGGAATTGGAAGACTAGAGTCATTAAGGCATTCTTGGACATTTCAATGCAGGACTCCTTTCACAAAAATGAGCAGTCTAATCAATGATGCCTAATGATTTTGAGTGACTGCAACTTACAATGTGCTTACAGTATCCATATTTCCAGTTTTTAGGATCTGCTTTTCCATCTGCTTCTCAGTTTTCCCATTTATATCTGGTTAGGGTTTTTCCTTTGTTTTTTTAAAACAAAGAGTGGCTGCTGATAAAAGCAGTAAGTCACAATTAAATTAAGTGTAAAACAGTAGCGTAGAATTATCATGCAGCTTTATTGCCCAAAAGATATTGTCTAAAGGTTTTCACCAGAGTATGCTGAGAGTAATTCAAATGAAGTTGGAGCAATCGCATCACTGTTAACACAAGGAATCAGAATCGAGTTTTTTTACTGTAAGATAGTATTTCTTTCTAAGACAGTACAATAGACACATAGGAAATTTCAACTTTGCTTTTCTCTTTGGAGAAGTAAAGCATATTTTTCATCATGATTTCTATTTAAAAATTGGCTAGGTGACAAATTTGAGAATGTTTGGTGTGAAAGACAATTTCCAGTGTTTTAGGCAATGTTTCACAGGACTGGTGAAAGTGGAATTGTTTTTCAAGCTTAAGGTCATGTTATTGTTGCTTGTAGCCTTACTTTTTTCCTCAAAACAGACCTTGTACTTTTTCCTTAAAAGCTAGTTACTACCTGAAGTGTAGCATCTTTTCCATATGATGAGACTTCCTAACACATGTGAATGCTCAGAAGACAAGAATCCATTATTGCCAAGTTCTAGTCCATCAATCAGAAAACTGTCATTTAAGAAACTCTGTGGTAGTTACCTCATTAATATTGTCCTGTGTGAGCTGTGTGGGTTTTTTTGAAGGAATGGAAGATAATTCCTCCTGCAGGCCAGTAGTGCAGTAAACCACGACTGTGTATTAATTTAAATATCTATTAGCGTGGGTGACTCTGCAGCACAGCAGCAAAGATGTTCACATTTTTTATTTTTGTCGAAAATTCATGTTTTTATAGTTTTTTCTTTTTTCTTTTTTTTTTTCCCCCCTTCAAGAAGGCTCTTACAGCTCCATTTTAGTCCATGGCAATTTTTGTATTTTAGTTATTCCATGCTGTTCTCCTGTATCTAACGGTGCTAATTCTTATTCCTGTCAGGTATAAGTTTATCTATTCATGGGGCTGAAAAGCGTGCGCAAATCTGTCAGAGGAGAACTGCAGCAAGCTACCCAGTGTCACAGCGTCCGCCTGTGGTTGGGCATCCTTCACTCCCACAAGTCAGAAGGTCAATAAGAATGGAAGCCTCATCTTCTGGATCTAGTATTTCGGCAGTCACTGGTGGAAAAGCAAAAACCCATCAGCCAGGTAACAGATTTGGCTTGACACCTTTTTCAGTTCCATTTCTTGTGTGATGTGCCATAATGTTGTGAAGCTGGTATTAATAGCATCAGATCATGCTTACATGGAGGTCAATCTGTTGATCATCAGAGCTATCGATTGATGTTTTGTCAGTTGGTATGTTGGTATGTTTTTGTCAGTTATAGAATATAGGGAGTAACAACAGTTGGGACAGCTGAAAGTGGGAAATAAAAATGTAAGTCTAATCATAAAAAAACATACAACATCCAAAACGTTAATGCAGAGAGAGCTTTGCGCTATTGTTTTTTAATACTGCTTCCCTTATATATGTTTAATTTTGATAAGCCCTGAGCTAATGTCAATGCTCTAGAGGCTACAGGCATCCCCCGTGGAACTCAGTAATTGACATTAATGTTGGTTTTGAACAAAGGCACAATCCAGGACATAGATCAAAGTCTTGCTGCTAGAATGCAAACAAAAAAACCTAGATCTGAAGGAGATTTTACAACATATGTTAACTGGTTAACAAAATGAAACTTTTTAAAAGAAAGCCAGAATCTCCTGGGAACCATCAAATGCTAATTGACATCATGAGTTCATTCCTTGTTATGTTAATTGCCAGAGCTATTTTAGAAGTATCTTTTCTTATAACAGGGGCGTACATTTTTGCTGGCCATGTTCAGTCATTCTTCACAGTGAAAATTAAACTCTAAATTTCTTTCCTGAGTAGAGCAAATTAAAGCTGCCCATGAAGTCAGTTTTGTAGCTTTTATATTGAAGGGTATCAATAATCTGCTAGCATTGCTGCCCAGGGAAGGGCATGAGGCACCCTGTATACAGCTTCTTGGGTGCTGTGGGGCACAGTCTGTTTGTGTGAGACAAACAGTTCTGCTTGCAAACCCTTAGCATGCTTCCATTACCTTGCAGATCTAGTAAATGACTTAATTTTTGTAGAACTTGAAAATTCAGATTATTTATTGTGGGTTGCTATGCAGGGCTATTGCCATGAGTTTCATGCACCCATACTATTTAGTCACCATAATCTTTGTCAACGTAGATTAATTAAGAATTTATGGTGACTCATAACCATATGCTTTGTTTATTTCAGTTTCTCTGTTCACTTGTTTGTCTTTCTATTTTTTCGGCTTCTATGTTTTTTCTTTGAAGTACAGAAATTACTACTACAGAAATGTTGGTGTTGCTAAAGAAATATAATCATGACTGCAGCATGCTAAAAGATTGACAAAAAAACCTGCATCACACTTTGTGAAAAAAGGATCTTGAACATGCACAATAACTATGTTAATTTTGAGCTGCTAAACATTCTACACCTATGTGTTGATAGATATGGTCTGTGCTTTAATACTAAATAATGTACAAGCAACATATGCTGGCTTCTGATTGAGAAAAAGATCCCTTTTTAGGTAGACCCCAGAGGTTTCCTAAAATGGAGCTCATTAGTGACCATCATTTGGATGATGATTCTCTGAGGAATTTAGCTCTCAGTACAGTCATATGAGATTAGTTTTGTCTATGATATCCTGCTCTTTAGACAGTAACAGCATCTATGACCTACAGAGAACATGCTTGGCAGCTTGGTTCAAGAAGACATTTAGTATTATGAGCTTCACTGAAGTTAAGAGGAGTTAACAGTACCCAGAGCCTTAAAGGCTGCAGATTTTTATAAATATGTTGTATGACGGGAGTCTTCTCTTAACTGACTTACACTGTCATTGTTTCATCTGGAATGACATAATGTTTTTATGATTTGGGTCTGACTTTTTAATTGAATATGAGAACACTAAATTTGTCTCTGTGTCCAGGTTAAATTACAACCATTTCAGTTGTATGCAAGTCTAAGAAAGATTATGGTCAGGCAGCAATAGTAATAAGTAGCACTCCGAAGAGAAAATTTTAATTTAAACCTAAAATCGTATGTTATTCATTCTTACTCAGCCAAAAATTAACAGCTGTAGCTTCATAAATAATTCACTTGATACACTAGTTGACCAATGGCAGTACCTTATCCACGGCATTATAAACATTATAAATAGTCTGGTATTTTAGAGAGAAAATGTTTTGATGTATGATAATTACTCAGGTAACAGACCTTACACCACCATTTTCCAAGCTATCCTCCTGCTATTGCATAGTAAATTTCTCATGTTTTTGTTCAGTCTAATTTCAAATAGTTCATACAATTTGGGTTCTTCCTTCTACTGGAGTCCTGTTATCATGATCAAGTAGGTCTCACTGTTGGAGTAGTATATATTATATTCAGTCTGAAATTTCCTTTGTCCAGTTAACAAATACTCCAAACATGAAGACTGTCTAGCATAATAGATTGTACAGAAAGGTATTTGAGGACTTAAAATGGCATTTCTAATTCTTATCAATCAGAGAGGCTAGAACCACGGAAAGAAGAGATCCTTGATGAAATGACAGAGTTACGAATGAGTGTATTTTTTCCCTCTAACAGCATACTGCTTCTGTTTTCTGCACACCACTTTGTTTCCCTTGGACACTTTGCTTCTTTCCAGAATGACACGTTCTATTATTTATCATTAATTCTTTTTTAATTGACAGCTGTTTCCTTTGACTGAAGTTCATAGGTAGCTACATGCTAAGGAGGAGGAACTATAGATATTGTTCAGTGTTACAGCACTCCTTTTCAGCTTGCTTCCCTGCCAGTTTTATTTGTAGCTGGTAAGGAGCCTGAGGTTGATGACTTCTACTGTTACTCTGGGTGTTAGAGTGGCTAGTGAGCAGTAAGTTGTCTGTAATGTGCTTTGTTAAAAAAAAAAAAAATTAAAAAAAATTGTCCTGTGCAAGCTTGCAAAGAAGTACTGCTCAGCCACAAGCAGAACCACAACTTCTGAGCTCTGATTTTAAGCACATCAGAAAGTATCAAGCAACTGAAACAAAACACAGAGAAAAATGGCTATTAACAGTGAATATTCCTGATATGTTTCCAGGTACATCTGTGTGAGGCAAGTTCCTCTTAGAAAGGAGAAAAGCAAAGACAAATAAAGCAATCAGATGGTAAATTCAGATGCAATGATACTAAGGCAAATATGCATTCCTTCCAGAATCAGGGAGGGACAGTCTTTTGAGTTTTGAGAAACCTCCAGTTATCATCTCCCAGTTATGCGAGCAGTTGTGGTATATTGTGGCTAATGGGGTACAAGGCTACTGAAGTACAGGGTTCACAGCACTTGGGGCAAGCTGCTGTAAATTGTTACAACTCTCCTGAAGATGGTTTATGATCGATGTGTCTGTGTTGTACACAGGAGGCTTATTTTGAAAGCAATGGTAATCAGCATTCAGGTTGTCTGTAAGAGCAGCAGAACCAAGTACTGAACAAGTCTAGAGGAGGTTAACCGTCATGCCAGTCCATTCCCTCAATGTCAGGGTTAGGCAAATCTGGGGACAAAAAAATGCTTACCTCACTTCTGATGGCATTCCACCTTTGCTATGGAGTAAGCAGGACTTTAGTTTCTAGGTTTCTGCCTGCTCTTTCCATTGATACTCTTTATTCCAAATCAGGACAATGTTACTTATTTCTTCTTTTTGGGGATGAATTCCTTTATTCTCAGACTCTGCGGAACTTGTCAAACCTAGTTTCTCTAGGAGTCATTAAATTTGCTGGCTGTGGAAAAAATGCCTTATTTAATAAGTCTAAGTAGCAGTAAAGTGAATTCTTTCATTGTGTGAAACTCTGGAATCTTCGTAGGTCTTTACTTGCAACGCTTGCTAACAGTTGTTACCCGTTTTGTAATAACAGGGATTTGAAGGTTCCCAGCAAGTTTTTCTTTCTCTATGCTTCCTGTAAAGGCCTCTGGTTAAACCTCAATCCATTTTGAGGTTTATGTAGAAGTGTATATATAATAATGTAGATATTAATTTATATCACTTGTACAGATTAGATCTGCAGGCAATCTACACATCCAACAGGAAAGGTTGTCTTTGGAATAATTTATTTCCAGAATTTAGTAAATATGTAAAGAGTCTTCACTCCAGGAAACACATAAAAATGTTCTGGAAATTTCTGCTTTCAAGACTTTACTGTTCAAAATTATCTCCTTCAAAGCCAAAGAATGGTACAATTTGGAATGGAGTTTCCTTGCCACCTGAAATAATATAGGCATATCCACGATATTTGGAAGAACTTTATGTTCAATGGCAAGGAAACACCTACTGAAAGGGCTGGTCTCTGGCATTACGGTGGAAGTCTAGTGGGATCATTGGAATTCAGTGAGAATCTTTTTTGGCAGTCTCTTGCCTTTTATAACAAATAGTACCTGATAGATATGTTACAAATGTTAAAGGAAGATGTGTTTGCCTTAGGCATGCTTTTCTTTACTTTTGGATTGTCTTTTTTTATTGCTCATCAAACTGTAGCATTTTTATTGATGCCTGTAGTTATTGGGCATGAAAATAAGAAAGAAGAGCTAGTGGTGTTGGCCAATAAAACAACTGACTTAGTAGACAAGGAAAAATGCATGGTTCTTGAAACTGTGGCAGTCAAAATTAAAAGAAAAAAGGAAATGTATCTTTAATGAGCTTAGTCACGACTTAATGAACTTTGAATCATCAAGGAAGCTAGAACTGAGTCCTTCAAAAATGATAATTTACTGTGCAAAAGATATCCTTTTCTCATCACAAAATGTGCACATGCTTGTCAGCATTCACATTTGGTTGTGAATGGTCTTTAGAAGATCTGTGTTAGTTAGATGTGATTTGTTGGTTAAATCACATTCTCTTTTCTTTGCTGACTGGCAGGACGTGTGGCATACATCTCTCAGATTAAAAGAATATACTGCAAATAATTCTGCCAGAAAGCTCTGTAATGCAAATGTTTCTTGGCAACAAATGCATGCATGGTGTGGGAATGGCTGATGTAAACTCACCTGAAAATTTGAATTCACACTGATAGTAGTGCTGTTATCTTACTTGTCTAACATTATATATTTTTCAATATGCCTTCTGCTGGGTGTACATAGAACTTCCTTCCATGTGGAATGAAGCATGGCAAAAGCAAGCAGATTTCAAAAAAGTTTAATATTTCCTTGATTAAGCTAATATTCATATTACAAAACAATATGTTTACAAGAAATGTCCCTACGCAGAAGGGACATTAATGTCAAAGAAACTAGCCTGCATACTTAACTTTTCTCTTTATCTACAGTTTGTGTTCAATACAATGCAAGTTCAATGCACCAAACAAAATTTCTCCCATGTCTATACCTGAAGCGTGAGCTCAAATACCTCCCTCCTGAACACAGAGACAGTTCATTCTCCTCACCAGTGGTGCTCTGGAGCCTCTGCAAAGCTCCAAAGGAGAAGGACAGTTTGCCTCAATTACAATGAGGACCTTTTGTCACTGGGCTGAGTGACAGGTGGTCACATGGTGATTATGCGGTACTTTGAACTTAAAGAGCTGAACTAGCTAGCAGATGATGCAGAGCCTGAAATCTTCTATCACTTTGCTTAGTCATTCAGCCCATTTCATTCATCACTTTACTTTTCTAGGGCAAAAGCCACTTCTTTGAAAATTCCTGTTCCTAAGCTAAAGTCTCCTAAAATGTTCATGCTAGCAGTTTGGAGAACAGTTTTGCAAACAGCATGTTAAAAAAAAAAAAAAAAAAAAAAAAAAAAGCTAGAGGATAAAGCAGTGTTTTTCAATGCTATCTATCTTGTTTAATTTTAAAATATTTTATTTGCACAGAAATTGCATGCTTCTATATGAATTTGTGCTGCATGTGACACACAAGTACTGATCCTACTTGGGACCTGTGCACACCCTCAGTAAGGGGCTTCAAAAATAATATTAATAATTTTAATAGTTTTAAGTGGCGGCTTTGAGGGTGTTCTGCTTCTCTGGGGAGTTTGTATTTTTAAACTCATCTCTTTTCAAAGACTTCTTTTTTTCCTTTCTGCTTTGATCAGTCTCCTGTTTGCTGTTATAAAACAGTCTTTCATTCACTCTTGCAATCAATTATGTATGGTTACTTTAAAATCAGTGCGGCTCACCCTCAGATTTTGACTCCCATAGCTGTTGTTAGTTTACAACATGTAGTCACCTCATGAAGGCTGCAAAATGCTGCTGTCTGTGGATGTTCTCGATTGTTCCACCCTCAGAGAGTCTCCTCCCAAGGGGAAACGTGTCCAAGATAGGAACAGGCAGCCAGATGTGGCTTGGCACAAAACAGGGTATATTAGTGATCCCAAGGCAAGGTTATAATGTCCTGAGACCAGTTTACTATAGTCATCTTAAAACAATTAAGAAAATTCTTGACCACTCCAGCTTTTGCTGAAGAAAATAGAAAAAATATATATATATAAAATTTTGCAATGTTTCTGAGAAAGTAATGACCCATTTTATTTTAAAAATAGCTTATCATTCAAGAAGCAATGAGAGAGACTGAATAATCAGTTATTATGTTCCTGTAATGTTTGACTGAAAAAATGTGGCTTTTTCTTAGCTCTATAGTTCTTGCTTAAAGGGGGCTTAGTATTATGTAAGCCTCTATTTCTAATGTAAAATATGTTTCATTTATTCTAAGGAAAGATTTTTTACGGGTATACTGTCAAAAGATGGAACAAACTAGCTTCTACTTTGGCAGAGATGCTTTTAAGATCGGAAAAGGGACTTGACTGTAACAGGGCTGCACGGCATTACTAATTTCCACAAAAGGTTTGTTCCAGTCCAAAAGACAGCAAGACCTCTTTCCTGACACCAAGCCTGCTGGTTCATTCTGAAATATCAAAATTAAGCCATACCACTCTTTATGATTAAAAAAAGGGGGGGAGGGGGTGGCTTGATCCTTGGGTGAGTAGATATGATACAAGTGAGTGCATGTAGGCGTCAGAACCCACTATAAATTCCAACCAGTGCAATGTATTGTGGTGCCAAAAAAGCCCAAAAGAATTGCATACAACTCAACATCACAACTTACAGCAGGCAGAAGGACAGCAGCGAAGCAAAGGTGGCATCATTTTTGATCTGTTCATTGTTCTAGAAGACAAATCCCTTTGGGTCATGCAGACTGCTGCCCTCCCCTGTGCCATGGGTGGCTGGATGTCTCAGGAAAGCAGAGGTGTTCTTTGCATGCTGGATAACTGCACAGAGGCACAATATTTGCTAGTCACATCCTTGGGGTATGCAGTTCTGTACCGTGCTATGCTTCAGAGGCCCAATGGAGCACAAAACATATGCATTTTTGAGTCTTCATTATTGACAACATTCAGGGTACTTAAAATAGAAAAAGGGAGATAGCACTATAGTTTAATGCTTTATTTAGAGCTTGCTTTAGGAACACACCTAGCACAGGAAAGGAATTCAGCACCTGATGGCATAAAGAAGTAACCCGCACTTTGATGAAACTGGAAGGTTTTTAAAGGTCATCAAACCTGCACATTCAAGGCCCTTTGTGCTGCCAGAATGCCTGAAAATGATGACCCTTGCCATTCAGATGCTCTCCTACTGCTTGCAAAGGAGTCTCTGCTTAATGCCAATTACTGAAAATAAACTATTTTGGGTAGGCATCCTGTGTGAACAGCCCAGAACTATTCCATGCATTTTAATGGCAAAGTGCTCTATTTCTCCTTAGCAGGTCTTGGTGATTACGGTGGGTGACAGGGCTTTTTAAGAAAGGCCAACTGCACTGGTATTAGGGGCAGGATTCCTGCTGCTTGTGAGGTACTCTCAAAGACAAAAAATCTGAGATATAATACTTTTATGCAGTCAATATATAAATATCGCCTCCATTCTTCAGCTGCAATTTGTAACTGAATGATGATATTTATCTTAACCTCTCCCTAATTAGGTCTTCACACACCCACACTGGTAGGCTGGAACCATATCTTCTACCTATGATAAACTAGGGTGGGATTCACTCCTCCATGCTTAGTTTCTGTACAGGAAGGCATATTTCATGGGGTCAGCATGATAACTGTTGTCTGAGACTAAAGTAAGAAAGGCTTCGTGGTGGCAGTGAATTTCTGGGCTTCATGGCCCTACCCTGGATGTTAGGGCTGACAATGACACTGTAACCAAGGAGCAGACCCACTAGCTCACAAAGGCTGGAAACAAGGCAAGTAAAAGGGGGAGGGAGGGTTGTGGTGGCTACCTGTTAGGTCACAAGTGACAGTGAGTATAAAAGGAACAGATTTGTAGAGGAAAGGGGCATTGGTAGCCATGAATCATTATCATCTAGATGAAACCTTCCACTCCAGAAATCTCTAAATTGCTGGAAGGAACAGACTGGGGATATAGACTGGATGTGCTTGCCCTGTTCATATTCCCTTTGCCTAAGCATCTGCTGTCAGAAATAGGATCCTGTGCTGGATAGACCCCTGTTCTGCTATCCTGTCTTTAGGATAACCACTTTCATATTCCTATGCTATGTTCATTCCTTAGCGGTCTCAGGACAGGTGAAGTTCCCAAAATGGTTTGGCTGCTGGTACTTTCTGCAGGAGTGAGTTACCAGGACGTGTTTAGACTGTGAAGACAGCAATAGGCTATGGTATAACATGAGTCTGTATAATTGGTTGTTACATTAAAATCCACCTGGAAGAGACACCTGGTATCTTGTAAAAGCTGTCTTGATGTCTCATGTTATAATGAAATAAATCTTTGGTGCCCTGAAGTTATTTGCTAGGTCGTGCCTCTTATCCCTGTGCAGCCAGCTTTTCTGCTTGTCTCATCAGTAAACTGCTGACTTGAGAACTGGGCAAGCTTTTTGCAATAAACAGTATATTCAGCAAATGTTTTCTTCCTTTCCTCTTTATGAATTTCCTGCTAACAACTCCTGATATTGTTAAAGGTAGATGGTAACTAAAGGATTTATCATTCACAAGTAGTTAGATTTTTTAAACACAGACAAATGTTTGAACATACGTGATACTGATCTTTGATAGCTATGCTTTTATATGTGCACTCACAGTGTAAAAGGAAAGAGGTAGAACTAAAATACAATTGTTCCTACTGTCATTTTTATATAAATAAGAGTAATAGGAAATGGGCTGAATTGTTCAGTCTATTTAGATCTCAGACTCTTTCTAGATTCTCATTTGCAACATACAACTGTGCAGAAATGTCTCTGCTTAGTTACACACTGTGGCTTTGTGCTGTTTTCAGACTGCCTCCTGTGGATTCCTATCCCAGGCATTGTGGCGCTTGAAAAGGATAGCTTTATTCCCAGTAGGAGAGCACACCCTTTGGTGCCCTGTCTCTTTGTATTATCCGTGAAAAGAAGTGCTTCTAGGGGGTAATTCCAAAGACTGGTTGTGCAACACTCTACTGATTGTGTAAGGATCTGCACAGGGGCCACGTAGAGCCAGGTAATTAGAAATATTAGGCATATGAATATGTGGC
This sequence comes from Pelecanus crispus, assembly GCF_030463565.1. NCBI lineage: Eukaryota > Metazoa > Chordata > Aves > Pelecaniformes > Pelecanidae > Pelecanus > Pelecanus crispus. The sequence continues at coordinate 54,828,533 of NC_134643.1, forward strand.
ATGCTATGCTTGGGACTTCTGTGTGGACATTTGGGTCCTTTCAACTCTCAGAACATTGAGGCATCATTTGAGCATAGATGGGAAATGAAGAAAGAGGTTGTGTGCTTTTGCACAGCAGTCCAGTGGTTTGGGTGCTTGTCCATGTGAGAGACATGGATTATCAGCTCTCCTCAGCTGTTGTCCTGTTTGAACTTGCTGCTTAAGAGATGACTCCCTCTTGGTGATAAGAGCACAGTGTTGGTGGGTTTAATTGTCCCCATGCCCACAGTTCATTCTGGGCAGCAACCAAATTAGAAATGCAAGAATTGAGGGTTAGCAGGACCCTGTCCCCATAGCCTGGTGCTTGGTCTATTTTGGCAGTAGAGGAGATTTTCAAGGTATGGCTTAGCACCAAGGGCTGTCCATCCATTTTGTCTGTGGAAAAGGCATACACCGCATGGGAGAGACATAAAGAACAAGTGCTGAACACAGGACTCCCCACTTTTCTGTAGTTAATTGGCTGAGTGGACTTGTCTGTGTCTGATGCCAGCCATGGTTTACTGGATGGGAGAATGGACACCATATGTCTTCAAAATACTTTAGTTTATGATAAGTCAGTAATATTAGGTGTTTAGAAATCTCCCCTTCACTACTGCTGCTTCTGGAAGATAAGAAAAGAGTTTGTATTAACATAATTAAACATATGTCATGTACATTGCATTGCAATACAAAGGGAAACTATTTTTAAATTGCCTTTCAAAAATAATTCCAGTATTGTTATTACCATACCCTTCACACGACCATGCACAGACAACTATGGCATAGGTTCTTCTTGCTAAACAGAATGATTTGGGGATTGATTTTTTTTTTTTTCCTAACATTCATTGGAGTTTCTTATGGAAAATGAAGTAGCCCTATGTATTTATTCCAATAACTTTCAAAACTAACATGGCATTTTTGTGCTTTTACACTCAGCTTTTGTTTCTCGGATGCTAACAGGCAGACACATTGTTTTATCCATAATCAGTGAGAAAACCATTAAGATATATGGTGTATTCTGCACAGTGGAAGATTTGATTAGCTATGCTGAATAGTGACAGAGTATACACTTTTTTTTAAGGTAATTGGTAAAAGTAAGTACCTCAAATTAGGGAAAACTGGGGCCTTCAAGATATTCCCAGTTTGCCACTACAGGTACATATGTGCCGGCACTGTCATACCATACAGAAGCTACTGCAGATATGTTGCACTCTCTCAAATATATACAGATATGTCAAGAGGTTCTCATAAACAGAGAATTAAACACATGATTTTTCCTGTCCTTATCCCCACTGCCATCTTCAAAAAGAACCCAAGATTGGAAACAAACATCAAAATGAAAGAAAAAAGGAACTCGTCACCCTCTACCCCGCCACGCCCCCACCTGGCCTTGTAGAAATCTGAAATTGTGTTGAAGGTGTAAGGTAGAGGAAGCTTAGTGCTACTGGTAAGGAACAAGGACAGAAAGAAAGCTTCTGGGTAATGGTCTTGTTCAAGAAAGGAGTCAAGTGCTGGGCTGGTGGGCCAAAGAGTTGCAAGTTGAAAACTGAACCTTTTTCTTCTGTGTGGAGAAGGGGCAGCTTGAGGCAGAACACAGGATATGTTTCTGCATCATGTGCTGAGAAGATACTTGTGAAACCTCAATGAGGGAGTAGAGTTCATGTGGGGAGCAAGGACCTCAGGAGAAAGGTGAGCATGACTCACCAATGTTACTGCCCTGTGCACTGGTGGCTTGCAGATCATCAATGTTAACCTGACCTCCCAAAAGACCTTTTGACATTTCCAAAGATTCTTGTTCTTAAATCCCTCTGTGGAGGGGAAAAATAGATCTTGAAAAATGCTGATATTGCATCTTTTCATATCTGTTCAAGAGGAAGACAAACAATGAAAGACAGAGTTATCCTTCATGATGCAAAACTCATTTCTATGTGGACTCAGCCTGTACTTTCAGGAACAGTCTTAGCTGTACGTGGAGAGGACAAACTCCTCCACCTGGACAAAAAAGTTGTAGAAAACTCTGAAACGTCCTCTTTTTTGTTTCCTCTTTTTTATTTCCATTGAGGAAGGTAATATCTACACTAGAGTTAGTCAAAAGGAACCAATGTTTTATGTTTAATATGAAGCTGATCAGGATGAAATCAAATGATCCTGCTGATATTAAATCGTCTTTGCCCTCCCTCATTTCCAGTTGACAGCTGGCTAAACATGAGCCAGTAGGAGCAGAGGGCTGATTGTCCCCCTGTACTCAGCACTGGTGAGGCCACACCTGGAATGCTGTGTCCAGTTTTGGGCCCTTCAATACAAAAAGGACATTGAGGTGCTGGAGCATGTCCAGAGAGGGTCAGCGAAGCTGGTGACGGGTCTGGAGCACAAGTCTTACGAGGAGCGGCTGAGGGAACTGGGATTGTTTAGCCTAGAGAAGAGGAGGCTGAGGGGAGACCTTATCGCTCTCTACAACTACCTAAAAGGAGGTTGCAGTGAGGTGGGTGTTGGTTTCTTCTCCCAGGTAGTTAGCAATAGGATGAGAGGAAATGGGCTCAAGCTACACCAGGGGAGGTTTAGATTGGATATTAGGAAAAATTTCTTCACAGAAAGGGTGGTCAAGCATTGGAACAGGCTGCCCAGAGAGGTGGTGTAGTCACCATCCCTGGAGGTGTTCAAAAAACGGGTAGACGGGGCACTTTGTGACATGGTTTAGTGGGCATGGGGGTTTTGGGTTGATGATTGGACTGATGATCTTAGAGGTCCTTTCCAATCTAAATGATTTCTAGTTTTTACTTTCATTAAAAAATAATCCAGCCACCAAGCCAGGAAACAGGAAATTGCTACTCTACCCTGAACTGGTTTAGTGGTGGACTTGGTAATGTTAGGTTAATGGTTGGACTGGATGATCTTAAAGGTCTTTTCCAACCTGAACTATTCTATGATTCTGTGATTCTAAGAGTGACTGTGATTTCAGAAAGCGACCGAGTCAACTATTTCTGTTTCAACAAATGAGCAGAACCTAAGTGGTAAAACTCTTCAGGAACCCCTGGCTGCCTCGGTGAATTACAAAGATCAGCTCTGTTCTCACGTGTCCATCCAGAAATATGGAGTAAATATGAGCCCTTTATTGTGCATTGAGAAACAGCAGCACTTGTTCCATCAGCTTAATTTTGTATTTTTTATTTTTGTGCCAAATACTGAAATGATGTGCATTTTTCTGTGCACCCAAAGTGCTCATGCTCAATTTCAGACCACAGTGTGAGCGTATCCTCTACAAATATGATTTGCACATCACAGCGCATGTATAAAAATGTGCAGGTTTTCAAAATCTGGTTCCAGGTGTTTACTGTGTAAGAAAATAGACTTTTCCTTGTAAAGTTCATATCTAAAAATCTGGTTGTGATAATTGGCTAGATACTAGATACATGTAACAAGGCCTCATCCAGAAAAGAACCTGAGTATGTTCTTAAACAGACACAAAATCTCTCTCACGGCAGTGGGAATGACCTTGTTTAACATTAGTACCGTACTAACTACCTCGCTACGTAATTCGCTTATCTGAGATGTGATCATTTTAATATTTAGAAGTATGTTAAAATTCTGGTTTAGAACAAGCCATCTTATTCAGCCTCTAAAAATGAAATGCCTTTTTAAAATCTCATTTGTTTTCCTCACCTAATTAGTAAAGACTTTTCAAAACAAATAAAGGAAAAGGTATGCTATTTTATGTGCTGCTTTATGCATCAACAAGTAAATCAGAGTGAATGCCATGAGCTAATATAAAATATGACTTCAGTTGAACTAAAATGTCTCAGGAAGTTGAGAAAAATCTCAAACTGATCTTTTAATAAAATCACCTAAAATTTGATAAATGTAGTATTTACTTCACTTTTACTTGTGTCTGTTTATTTCTTATGTTTCTATGGAAAGAGGGTCTTTCCCTCTCAACCTTGCAGGCAATATTACTTAGAGTTTATTCAGTGGGATGTGTCACTTATAAAGCATAAATCACCAGCTGCTAAAGCAAGAAGGAAATGCTAAAGCCAGGCTCACGTTCCCTCAATAGCAACAGCAACACCAGATACTATCTTGGTTTGTTGTATTGGACATCTGTGGTAAGATAAAGAAAATAAATCTCTTTTGGATGTGGGACAGAATACTGTGGCTTTTTCCAAAGAGCTGCTGGCTAAAATCTCTGTCCACCAACAAATCAGCAAACATTAATTTGGCCAGTCCATAACCCATCACATAGGGATTGCTCCTCTCAGCTAAAAAATGCAGCGCTCCCTGCTGCAAAGTGGGTGCTGAGGGAGACGGAGGAGTGTAGAAGCAAATGTGCCTTGATGCAAGTCTGTTTATTGGCACCATGAAGATTATGGGAGAAGAAAGTGTTCCTGCAGCCACTTAGTTAGAAGCTATGATGTCAGCAGATACATTTCTTTTTCTCCTTTTGTTGAAGGCAAGTTTGTGATTAGCCTTGCATTGAATCACAAATGACCGGTAGAAGATTATGCCTACAATTTTGAGTGAAATCAGAGGACGATGTTGTTGGTCTGATATTTGTGCAGTAAGGCCAGATATTAAGGCTACTGTAAATCAGAGAAGCATATGAGACTGTCATTTGTGTGGATTGCTGGAAGATCCCTGTACTGCAAATGAGTCAAATACAGGAGAGGAGATTTGAAGGCAGAAAAATTTGTCTTGGCTTTGTAGGCTGTGTTAGGCTGAACAACAGTTAGGTTTAGGCTGGACATTTCCTGAACACTTTCTAGACAGTATTTTTCATTAATTAAAAAGTGGCCTTGAAATTGAATATGTATGTTCTCCGACAGCTTCATTTTACTAAGAGGCCTGTGGTTGGATAGTCCATCTGATATCAGCACTTCAGGACAGCCATTGCTGGCTGGCTGTCACTTCCTCTCTCCCTGGCCCAATTAGTTCAGATCTGTTGGAGATGCTGCAGGGATCCTGCTACTGTGTCCTGAGGAGCAGTGACTTGGGTGCAACAAGGATGGAGGGCTTTGGAGAGGAGGGGGTATTTTGTATTTGTCAATATTTTCATTATTTTGCTCTAACCAGGGTTGAAATGGAGAAGAAAGGCTGGTGGATTTGAGGATGCAAATATGTAATTGTATACGTTAAAAGTGGTAGCTGAGTATTTAACAGGAAACTAAATGATATCACTTGCAAAGCTGCTTAACTGAATTGCTGTCCATTACTTACTTCTCTACCTCCATTCTATTGTTTATATGTCTTTTCCAGCAGCTGCAGTATTTTTCCTTTGTCCACAGAATTCTCTTCTGGGGCAAACCCTGGCTTCCCACCTCTGAGGCCATCTGCAGATTTCCCTAGGTTGCTATTATACGAATAATCAGCTGTCTCGCTTAAGGAATTGTCTTTGTTCTACATCATTAAGGGCTGACTCCTGCTGCTGCTATGACAGATCACTTTACAGGAATCTACAAGGAGAGCTGTCTCTGATGTTAACAGTGGGTCTTTGCTGTGGAACAAAAGAATACGCTGGGGCAAGCATGAGATGGTTTGAATTTCTAATATTTTAACACTGGGAAATAAAAAAGTCTAAAGCTGGTGTATGTGTACCCATTTTGAGATCTGTATTTCCAAAAAGTGAAGGGTCTTTAAAATAGGGTTGAGTAATTTTGTGCCCAGGAATACAATTCATAGATCTCATTAAGGTGGTGGTGAGATAGTAATTTGGCAAGGGGAAGGGAAAGATACAATGGACTAGGAGGGAATTCAAAACAAGACCAGCTTGTTACAGGCAGACTGCAGAAGGAAAATGCTTCCATCAAAAGCATGAGTAATGGCCATTAGTGAAGGCACAGTAATGGACTAAATGACCTGAAGGTTTCTTCTTCTACCATGGCCTTTTTGTTGTGAAGTCCTTTCCCAGATAGCTTCCTGACTGCTGCAGCTCTCTGCTAACTCTGTATATTAGTTACTCAAGAGCATCACTTCTAACAGATGCCTTTGTGAAAGGTCAGGTTTTGCTGCCACTCTTTAAAAACCAGCCATATGCCCGGTAGCTCCCTCCTTGTCTCTGGCTGTATCAGAGTACCATGTAGCCAGCAGCTTAAACCCATTTGCCCAGTACATTTTCCTGTCTCCTCTTGACATGCAATTACCTTTCTTTACATGGAAAGGGTGTGTTTTCAAAACTTCCTCGTTTCTTTGCTCATGTTGAAAGAACACTGAAATGGGCAAATCTTGTGCCTATTTACATGTGCAAATAGGTTTGAAACTGTGACCCGCTAGCCTATGTTTTTATTCTGCAGTGCTTTTAAACAGCAACGATTACATACCAGTGTGACCCCCTTGGAAATGGACTGCAGTACTGAAGTGCTTCCTAGACCATGGCATGCCAGCAGCTTGGCATGTGAGAACGTATGGTGTCCTGTGGCTGAAACTTGCTGTCTGTGCTGGTTTTGTCCTAACGGTTGGTTTCTGTCTTGAGGTTTAATTCGTCCTTTGTGTGTTAGTGTGTTTTATTTTAGCCTGGTTGTTCCTGTAGTGCTGTGTCATTTGTAACAATGTGTCTTGTCTGTTTTCACATTTTGGAGTTAGTTTTGTAGACAGTGTGGTGAGGGGATGCTCTTGGCATGGTGGCACATGTTGACCTGAAGGCGGGACTAACCAGTGGTGACTCTGCATCATTGCTGATGACAGAGGATGTTGTTGTTCCATTCTCTTTAGCTTTAAATCAGTCCATGTTCTATCTAAAGCTGCTTGGTTTGAAGAAAAATTGGTTCTGCTAGGGGGAAAAAGGTATCTTTAAATTATCTTTATTCAATGTGTAAGTTCCCCCACCTGAAAGCCCCTTGGCTGGATTTTCTTCCATACTGTCACAAACCACATCAATCTCTTCAATTTCTTCAGAAGGAAGAGAAGATTTGCAGGTTAACCAGCTGGAAACACAGATATGGATAAAACCAGACATACAGAAGACAGATGTGGACTTTTCAGAAATTCTTAATGCAATACAAGAAAGTAAGTTATTCCTTGGATGCAAAATTGGGCTTATGGTAGAAGAATCAATTGAGATGCATTGAAATTATAACTGAAGGAACAAAGTGATGAACTGAATGATAAGTGAGTATGTATTGCTAAAATCTCTGAGAAAGTTCAATGAGTTATTGAAGGCCAGTAAGAAATCTTTTACTATCAGAGAAGTTGCAGTAAGATTTGAATTATTATGTGCCTAAGGATTCTAGCAGTATATATTTCTTACGCAGAAGTAATCAGAAATATTAAGATTTCTGTTACTTTAATCCATTCTTTACACTCCTGAATGGCTGTGTGAACTAATAATGTCATGCAAATGCTGCAGTCTGGCATTTATGACTGGATATGAAGTTCCAGCTGTTCCAAAGTGTTGGGGTATATTCACATTTTTTTCAGCTGGTAATTTTTGGGAGCAGAAGTGATGAGCTTGTCACAACAACTGAAGGTCTGTGTATCTTAGATACTTCATGAAACCATCTCTTTTCACAAGTAATGTGCTGTGGACTAAAAATTCATTGGTCCACCCTTCTTAAATGGAACTGCAGAATGATCTCAAGACTTGTGCTAGAAGAAATAGTACTCTTGTTAACAACAGCGGAAGACACCCCACCCAGCCAAAACTGACACAACTCTGGAATCCAAAAAATTTGGAATTTCAGTGGGAATTTTTCATAATAGACTGAAAACTCTTATGCAGGCTAAGAATCAAAATGCATGTCATGGCTTCCTGGTTTCCTTCTTTTCCAGTTTTATTTTAAACTGGGTGTTTTGGGTAACAATTTTCTAAAGTGAGAAACAGCAACATACATTCTTGAATGATAAAAGATGTATAAGAATGTAAAACCCTGCACTCCTCCTGATTTTTGCCATATGAGTAAGGAACTGTACAGTGGTAGGATCAGGTCATTTGGTGGTGGTATTAGTTTGGGAGTGGAAGGAAAACTCTCAGATTGGTATGATGACAGGGCTAATAATTTGAAATTGAATCACCTCGTTGTTTAAGCTGTAGGTTTAGGATGAACCCTGTGTTTTGTAACTTAAAAAGCTTTTCCCATCAGGAAATCTTAATACGAGATTTTGCTTTCTTCCCTCTTCTTCACACCTGCAGAGCCCAGATATAGGCCTGGGGGCAGTTGGGATGTGGACTGGAGAGTCTGAAAAGGCACTATAGTCTTTCAAAGGCTGAATAGACCAGATAGATAAACAAGGATAAGCAAATTCAAGTTGGGAGGAGACCATATTGGAATACAAGAAACAATTGTCTTCTCCATTTCAAGCACATGTGTGAGGAGAATAAAAATGGATGATTTGTTTAAAACAATTAGATGTCAAGATTAGATTTAACAGTGTTTGTCCAAAGCAGCTTCTTTTTAAAATGGCCATATCTCAACTTCCCTTGGTACTGTGTCATATTTCAATATCACACTCTCTGATTATATCCCTGTGATAAATAACCCCAAAGTTCCATTCAGCAGGGCACAGGTTTGCTTATAACCTCAAATATTAAACTTGTAGATAAAAAACAAAGTTTCTTTTAAAAGTATGCCGGGTTTCTGTGACCATAAAGAAGGCACTCAGCTGACTTGAACATAAGGGTTTACAATGAATGTATCAAGATCTGAATTCATTGTCTAAGCTCCCTTTGTGATCAACAGAATGTAACTAGCATGTCTACAAGTCCAGTTTGTCTCATTTGAAAGTAAGTGTGTAATATAGATCAGATGACCTGCAAATGGGAAGCGGTTATTTGCCTCTGTTGCCTGCAAATGGAATTTAGGGAGATAAGCTAACTTGAATCACTATCACAGCTTAGACACAAACATCTGCACTGTGGACATGTAAATGCAGGTGAATCCTACCCTAAGTAAAACAAATATTTGCAAGTGATTACTGGATATAAGCTGAATAGAAGTAGGCTCCCAAATTGTTTTAGCAATTTGAACATAATTTAAAAAAATAAATAGCATTAAACAGAGAGTCTTTTAAGAATTAACATTTTGATTTATAGATTATTTTTGAGCCATTTGAGAAGGATGCATCCTTGAAGACAGTGGATTTCTTTATTCAGACTAGATACAATTGCTGTTGGGAAGTTAATCTGTGTCCTTCAGCTACATTTTCTTCTGGAAAGACAAAGAGATTGCTATGACTGTACAACCCAGTTTGCAAAGGCTTGTTATGTGGCCAGGGAAGTGTCTTGTCACCTGCAGTCTGTTGTGAATATCAAATAATCAGGATAAACATGCCTAAATATTCTTTCTAGAGTGGTTGCTCTGCATAGTCATTGTTACTTTTATTCCCAGTTGTTGTTAGCATTGGATGAAAATTTTAAAAGGCTAATGATGTTTTTAAAGACCACTTTGTTTTTTTTCTTGCTAACGTGAGTTTTCTGAACATTTCCTTATTCAGAAGGTGCCTTGTGCAACTTTAGCTAGCTGGTATCTCATTCTGTTTGGTAGACTGTGAAGAGTGACTGTTCAATAGCAGAGGGTTTTTTGTTTTGTTTTGTTTTTTAAAGTTTAGTTACTTAAAACAAGTATTTTGCTCCAAAGCTACTTTTTTTTCTTTTACCTTACTGAATCTCTTAGACTGCAACTGAAGATAAAGATTTACCATCTCATTATTTACTTTTATGGGAATATACTGTTATAAAAGACTTAAAAGTAATTTCTACTGCATCAGAGCTAAATTCTGCATTTAAGTGCCATAGTTCATGGTAGTCTTAAACACATTTTTCTAAAGAATTCTGGTAAGTCTTTTATAAAACAGTTTCTTCTTGACCACATGATATTCAGAAATTATCTGTAGTCTATCACAGACAGTCCAGAAACAGTAATAACTAATCTGAAAATGGCTATAGACACACACTGTAAAATAGGGGATGGCACTGGGTGTAAAATTGCAAAACAGTGTGATGCATCTGACCTAAACCAAACGTGTAAACTAGACAGCAGAGGCATCAAGGATCTCCATGAACTATCTGTCAGATATATACCAGAATTCCCTGTTGTTGCCTACTCACAGCCTGTACCCATGCCACAGCCCCAGCCAGCAGCAGAGCAGCCGGGGGGCACTGGGGACAGCCCCAGCCCTGATCATCGGGTACCTCCCTGGTGCAGTGGGGCTGTGGCAGGGCAGGGCAGGGCTGTGGGGAGCTGGAGACCACCACTGCTGCAGCATCACTGGGGCAGGGGCTGACAGTTCGGGGGGGACTGAAATGGGGTCTTGGGCAGGGTGGAGGGAGCCCTGGGGTCAAGGCAGGGACAGTCAGGGCTGGCGGTGCCCTCAGGGCCATGGCAAAAGCTAGCAAAGTCTTTCATGGCTGTTTCCTAGTTATTACACTGAGAAGATGGACTTCTTGTGAAAAAGCAGTGAATAGCTTTCTTTAAAAAAAAAAAAAAAAGCTCAGATATCAAGCTTTATTCATTAATTTCTATAATTTGCTTCAATGTATTAAACTTATTCTCATTTCCATTGCAGTAAACTCAAAATTCTAAGAATTCTCTGGCTTTTTAGAATATTTTTCAAAATCCAGTTTATGTTGACTCTCACTAGATTTAATAAAAAAGAATTTGATCCTCTCATTTTAATTCTCATAATCTGGAAGCCAGAAAGGAGTGAGTTTCCTGCGACAGGGTTGCTGATCCACTGTGTAGTTACTGAATTTAGCATTTAACATGATAAAAAGTTCTGGGCTGCGTGGTATCTGTAGGATAGCAGCCTCAAAGCAAAGATTTGTAAATTATATCTGCCAGCCTTACTGAGTGCAGAAAAATGTTTGTATCCAAAAATCCAAATAGGTGCTGTAAAAACATAACATGTAGTACAACAAGATGCAGAAAGGTTCTTGGTCTTTCACACTTGAATTTTTCTGCTTTGAAAGTCTCTGCAAAACAGGTGTTTTCTACTCAGGAATTTTATTAAGAGGTATTGTTCAATATTGGTGCTTTTAAACCCAATCATTTTTTTTCCACCACCATTAACATGTAGAAATGCTCTATACTTGTTATAAACATTGCTAGTAAGAATTTTTAAGGAAATTTGCTCTTCAATGTTACTGACAAGCCTAAAAGCTTCCAAAGAGCAGTTTCTGGAATATTGATCTTGAGCTTGCATTATCCAAAGCTAGAGTATACTTGATGGCTTGGTGTGACAAGTGGTAATAAAATGACAATTAATTAATAGAAACATGATCTCTGAGCATGTGTTGTGGTTTAACCCCAGCCGGCAACTAAGCCCCACAGCCACTCGCTCGCTCCCTGCCCCCGGTGGGATGGGAGAGAGAATCAGAAGAGTAAAAGTGAGAAAACTCATGGGTTGACATAAAGACGTTTTAACAGGCAAAGCAAAAGCCACGATTGCAAGCAAAGCAAAACAAGGAATTAATTTGCTTCTTCCCATCGGCAGGCAGATGTTCAGCCATCTCCAGGAAAGCAGGGTTCCATCACATGTAACGGTTACTTGGGAAGACAAAATGCCATAACTCCAAATGTCCCCCACTTCCTTCTTCTTCCCCCAGCTTTATATGCTGAGCATGACATCATACGGTATGGAATGTCCCTTTGGTCAGCTGGGGTCAGCTGTCCCGGCTGTGTCCCCTCCCAGCTTCTTGTGCACCCCCAGCCTCCTCACTGGTGGGGTGGAGTGAGAAGCAGAAAAGGCCTTGACTCTGTGTGAGCACTGTTCATCAGTAACTAAAACATCTCTGTATTATCAACACCATTTCCAGTAAATCCAAAATATAGCCCCATACTAGCTACTGTGAAGAAAATTAACTCTATCCCAGTCAAAACCAGCACAGCATGCTTCCATCTTGCCACACAAAAACATGGTCAGGTCCCATTTTTTAATGAAAATTCTTATTTTCAAAACCCTCAGTTTTTGAGTGTCCATCTTCACAAGGTTAAAGGAGTTATCTTGTCTTATGTTTGAGCGCTGCTTAAATCATCCATTTGGTCCAAAGTGGCTTGTAGACCTGCTGAGATTGTGCATAGACTCTCAATTTCCCAGCATTCAGTTTTCAGAATGTATGGTTGTACTGTATTTGGGATAAAAATATTTATATATCTACATTTTTTTCAGCTCGTCAAGGGATTCTGAATTATCAAGTCATTTTGATTTTTTTCCACAAAATGGAACATGAGGGGGAGAAAAGAACTTGCATATTTAAATTTAAGCTGATCTAAAACCAGAGGGCGAATTCTTAGTATCTCCTGTGGCAATGTACATGCTGCTCTATATTGCTGTTAAATTTCACTGCTTAAAAAGAGATGACTCTATACTAGCACCAGTGTGTCTCCCAAATAGCATATATATGATGACATTATTATATATCATTCTGTTAAGGTCATTTGTGGATATATGCATATCATGATCTGAAGGGGACAGAGAAGATGGAGCCCTGATTATGGCTTTAGCATAGGTGTTAATGTCCATTGGAGTGAAGTGGCTGTGCTAGCCACAGGCAGCAGGAGAGTTCGCTTAGAAGTACCATCACCATTATTAAAATAAAGCAAAGAGGATTTGCTTTTTAAATTATTTATTTAGCTTTATGGAACAGTATTGTATGATTTTTCTTTTTTTTTAAGTATCCAATGAGATTTGGGGTAGAAAAATGTTCTCAGCAAATGATAGGGCCCTATGTTTAGTTTCAGTGACTGAAACACTAAGAGTGTATTTTCAAAAACATACACAGCAAGGCAACTGCAGTGTAAAGAGTTCCACTTTCTCACCAGCAGCACACCTTTTCTGCAGCTGGAAGAAGGTAACAGGCACCTTTAGCGCTGACCAGGTAGTTCAGCACATCTCTTCACTACCTATCCTGTTTGCTGAAGCTACCAACCAGCATGCCAATTATCTGCATACTTCTGATATAAGCCATTTTCTACTACAGGCTATCTGGACAGGTTCTGGTAGCTATTTTCACTAACTAGCTAAGATTCACTGCTTCCACAACTTCTAGACACTGCTGAGGTGGGCTGGATTTTAACATGACCTTGAAATAAGATTTTTTACTCCTCACAAGTCCTCAGAATAATCCAGTAATTTTCTGCTTGAAACCCCCAAACACATTCACTCTCTTAGACACCAAGTTGTGTAACTCAAAACACCCACTTGAAAACCATCCATTTTGCAACCCACAGCATCACTGGCACTTCAGGAAGCAGCAGTTCTAGTATCTCAAAAGCCTCATCTTTTATACCAAAGAAGTCTTAATGGCAGGAAAAAGCTAGTTCAAATTCCCTTGAGCCTAGCATACAGGCAAAACTTTCATTTTTACATCTTTCATTGCCTCTGTCTGCAACAGAGATATATCTTGCATAATCTTCAGGCAGCTTCACTATTTAATTATTTTTGTATTTTCCACGAATGTTTTCAGACTATATTGAGGTGTTGATCATATACAGGTTTGTGTGTTGCTCTCATGGAGGCACTCTGCTGGGTTTCAGTTCAGTGGAGATTCAAGTCATTCAAAATGTTTTCTGTTTCAGTAGTTTGTTCTGTTGAGTATTCAGATGAATTCTTCTACATATGAACATGTATGCAAAAGCTGGTCATGATCTACATCCAGATTATTATCTGATAGGGTGGAATGTTTCCATTCTTGCCCTTTGAAACAGTAAGGACAGTGAAGGGCAGGTGGTTAGACTGCTGTCTTGTGGCAGTTCCCCTTCTTTTATAGGCATCTGTAGAATGATTTCTGTAGATTGAAATGGATCAAGGTGCCAAATAATTCTTTAACATTGCTGCTGCATGTGGATAAACTGGAGCCTGTTTTTTGCCTTCTAAGTCTCCTAAAACTTCTGTAGTTTGTCCTAGGACAAGTTGGATACAGACACAGTGACACTGAGGAGCTGCAGGCCCTCCCCATCATATAAACCAAAACAACACCAGGATGCTCTTCTCCACTCCTGTCAGTAACCTCATCCCTAACTGGGAACAGGATGGTGTGAAGCCAAGGCCAGTTTTAAAGTGGAAAACTCAGTCCTGAATATTTGTCTCTATCCTGGCACTTTTTGCAAAAGAAGGATAAGTAAAATAAATGGACTGATAGTAAAAACAGCCTTAAAACAGCAAGAAAAATTTATCTGCAAAAAGAGGTTTTACATCTCTGATATGTTCACAGACTATTATGATATACACACTGTAAAAGAAAGTGAAGTAGGTGAAGCTATTACTCCCAGTGTCTCTGTAAAAGCTGATTGAGATCCTGCAGAACAAAGGATGCTATCTTAAACTGATGAATTATGATATGGAGTGTTAAGTAAGGATTAATTATTGTGCTATACTAACATTGGGATACAAAGAATGATGGATAGATTAATCTGTATGCAACACCAAAATTGGTAAACTTGAGGAGTAGTATGTTATCCTAAATACTGTAAATCTGGCACAGAATTTCTTATCGTTATGCTGTCCAGATGGGAAAAAATGCAGTTAAAAGTTAAAATCTCTGAATATCTATAAAAAATTATGCTGCTTAAGTTAGTTCATTAGCTTAGTATCTAGAGTGGATTCATTTCGATGTGAAGACTTTTCTGTCGTTTCTGAAATTTTTAGTGGCTTTATGAGAAAAAGCATTGCAATTGAAAGCTCAAAGTATTTCATTAACCCTGTCCTTATTTTATGCATGAAAATGAAGGAGTTCTTGAATATTTTGATAGGGTTTTCTTTTTTACCTAGCTACAGCTGTAATAACAGACTTTAGATACTGTAAAAGACATGCAAAGAGGGAGTAGTCTCTTCCCCATGGTCATGATTGATTGATAGGAAAAGAATAATATATTTAAATTGCAACATAGATGCATATTCAGGACCAAGATTATGAAGAAAACTTTCATCTGCTTGTGATAATGAAAAATAGGCTACCTGCAGAGACTGTGGAGTCAGTAGCATTGGAGATTTTTTTAAAAAGGTTTCTTAAACTGGGCTATGGCCCCTGAAGAAGGGAAAGGTGAAAAAGAGGTCACAAAATGCTCATGATGGCTGGGAACAGTTAATGCCCTTTAATTTCTGGCAGCTATTCATTCTCTCCACAGTGGGGGAATGGATATTTACACCTGCAGCCAGGAGTTAGAAATGGAACTAAGTTGCTGTCAGCAATTAGAGACATTTGGCTGTTCCCTGTTAAGATAAATTCTTGTCAACAGGAATTACAACTGCCTGTCACTAAGTTAGGGGAGTTGCAGAGAAGCAAAAGGATCAATAGGTTATTGCACAACAGAAGAATTATTCCAAAAGTCAGTCAAGTTTGAAAAAAAGGGTGAGGAATAGTGGGTTAGACAAATTTCTGTCAAGAATGATAAATGTTTGATCCTGCCCTAGTCATGGGAGGAGGCTCAGTAGCTGACCTTTGGGTGTCCCTTCTAACAGTTACGACTCTACTGTCGTAATTCTGGATTTTGCCCATGAAACATGAGGCTGGAGAGATGAATTCTATCCACAGCTGAAGCTTGATCCTTAGAAAAGCCATTTTTCTTCCCCCCACCACACATTTCTCCATCACACTTTTGCACCAGACCTGCAGCGTATGGGGTGCAAAGGTGGACCTCACTGGCCGCAGCCTGCCTGCCTTGCGTCTACCATCCAACAGCTGCTCAGTCAGCAGATCAGCGGCCCTTATGGGGGATTGTAGACTTGCACAGCAGCTCTGCCCACAGCTTCTCATTACCTCCTTGGTCAGCAGAGCAGGGAACGTCACCCTAAAGCTAATGCTGCTTGAACCTTGAGTACAGTGCCAGTTTTTAACTCATTGGAACAGGCTACCCAGAGAGGTGGTGGAGTCATCATCCCTGGAGGTGTTAAAAAAACATGTAGATGTGGCGCTTTGGGGCATGGTTTAGTGGGCATGGTTGGACTGATGATCTTAGAGATCCTTTCCAACCTTAGTGATTCCTAGTTTTTACTTTCATTAAAAAATAATCCAGCCACCAAGCCAGGAAACAGAAAATTATTACCCTACCCTTAATTGGTATAGTGGTGGACTTGGTAATATTAGGTTAGTGGTTGGACTGGATGATCTTAAAGGTCTTTTCCAACCTAAAGAATTTTATGATTCTATGATTCCTTCTAGTGGTTTGTTTTGGGTTTTTTTAAGTAGAGTAAAATTATCACATGACAAGGCATTGCATGAAAGGTGGAGGAAATTCAACCCATTTACTCAATCAGGTATCCCCTGTTGGGGCACCGCTGGGGCCGGGGGTTCCCCATGGGGGAAGGCAGGGCAGGGCCTGGCAGCCTGGGCTTGTTCCCCCACTCTCCCCCCTGGCTGGGGGGGTGGGACAGGCCCAGGCTGCCAGGCCCCCCCTGGGGGGGACGGGCCAAGGCCAGGCTGGGATGTCAGCCCATGGGTTGACATCAGGATCCAGTGAGGAGAACCGGGGTCAGACACAGCCCCAGGATGGCCGGGCAAGGTCTCCCCATGGCATCATCTGGGAGCCTCTCCCCACAGACACCAGAGGGAAGGGGCCGCCCTTGGCTGCGCTGGCTCTGCCTTGGCCCCGAGCCCCATTGCCAGCTCCCCAGGACTAGGGGATGTGCTCCAGGCCATTACAACTCTTCACTTTTTATCAGGGTTGGGTTTACTACAGCATCCTGTAGATTTAAGCTATTGCTTCACGCACAACTGAGGGCTGTGCGGTAGGTAGATCTGAACATGCCAGCTCTATGTGCATCGAAAGATGCCAAATTGTGCAAAGGCAGACTTCTGCCCAGGCTTCTTTATTCAGTGCCTTTCAAGTAACTACTTATTTGAGGTCTTTTGCCTCTGGCTGCCCCGCGGGTCTGTACAACTTCTAACTCAAAACTTTATGTAGTAGGTTAAAAAACTGCTTCTTTATAATAAGAAATTTTCAGAGATTATAGTAATCCAGAAGGCAATTGTTTAAGCCACTTACCCCAAGAGAAGCTGAGGCGATAGCTAATGTATGTTTTATTGTGACAGAAGATTACTTATTGGTCATCAGAGAGGTATTGTGGTATCCTGAATCTTTATGTGGCTCACTGGTGAAGAAAGCACTCCTCCAATGTGCCTCAGATTATAAATTTAACATAGCAGACACTTAAACCAGAACTAAAATGTGGGATTGTTGATAATGTGTTATACTCAGTGTATTCATTTGGCTCAATGGTGATTTGAATGTATATTTTTATTTTTGTTTTTAGTAGCTAAGGATGTCAACATTTTTTTTGATGAGTTAGAAGGCGTGAACAGCCCTTCCAAAGATGATGACTCCCTGCTTCACCATGGTAATTTGACCAGTACTTCTGATGATGCCAGCAGGTTGGAAGTTGTGGGAGAGGTAAGAACACACAGAATTATTAATGTAATAATTATTCATGCTCATTATAAAGAGGGAATAAATGTAATTCGATTTAAAATCTCATTCTGTGTAAGACAACTGGTATCTGGCCTTTGTCATGGGGACTGTTTTTCCATTCTAAGATTATAATGCTGAGATATAAAATATGTCAAGTTAAAAGGAGGTTTTATTTATTTCATGCACCCCCATTGAAAAGTCTATACAGGCCTTTGTTATCTGCTTGTTTTCTGAACCAGCCAAGTCTAATGCTTCACTGCTTCTGAAAATAATGGAAAAGTTTTCCGTATAGTAATCCTTTGAGGGGGAAGGAAGGAGGGGGAGAATTTATCATAAATCTCTCATGAGAAGCACTGGGTATCAGGTATGTGCCACATTCCCTTCCAGTGAAGAACAAGTGACCTGATGGTGCATACTGGTGATTCAGAGAACATGCCAGGGAGGAATCATTCAGCACATAGTCCCTTTTAAATTATGTCTTAGGGCAGGCAAAGCATCATGGATCCAAGTATGAAAATTTGGGCCTAAATTCCTTTCTGTGTCTTTTGTGCAGAAAGGAATGTGACACCCTTTAGCTTTGCCTCCAACTGCCCTACAACCCATAGATGTTAGGGCTATCTGCTTGGGGAGTGAGGAGACCAGGGACTTGTCTCCTTTCCCCCACCTCAGGAGTGGCTGCATCCAGACTATTTACTGGAGTGGTCTGATGTTACCTGCAAGCTGTGTCTGAAGATTTTTTGGCAGAGGGCTGACTGGCACAGAGCAGAACTGGCAGGGACAATACTAACAATTAAAAAACATGGAAAACCATAGGATATTGCTGAAGCCCCTGCCCTGGCCCTGTTTTGTTTACTAATTTAGATAAAATTTAGAAGATATAATTACAGATTATGTCTTTTTCAGGAGCTAGAGGGTTTTGTGGTGCAAGTTCTTTTGTGAAACACTGCTGAGGAGAGAGTTAGAGATTTTCCGTGTGCTAGAAATTCAGCTCGTAGAGAGCTGCACTGCTGGAATGTTTAGACAGATAATTAAAGCAACAAAATTCAGGGTACCCAGAGATATGTTTGACCTTGCTCACTATTTGATCTTCCCCTTTACTCATCACTCTCCCCCAGCTTCCCATACAACTTACAAAGGTCTCTCTTTGCCTGCTTGCACTGTAATACATTAACCTGACATGATACTCCTGTGTTGCATTTTGGGATCGTGTACCATATGGTCTCTAACAAAAGGACATGGGTGAAAGGGACATGATCTTTGCATGTTAAAGAGGAAAAGTGAACAGAAAATGCTCGAGACAGAGGATGAGAGAGAGCGACATATGCTGCTGTTACAGCAAAATCTTTCTTTCCTGTTCAATGTATTCTTTGTTGTTTTTTAAAGGGAAAGGGAAAACGTCTGAGGAGTATTTTCCTAGTTGAGCAGATTATCTTTTTTTTTTTTTTTGCATAACCATAACTGAAGAAAATGGCAATGTATGTCATGTATATGTATCAGAGGAAAAAAAAAAAACAACCAGAAAATTGAAAGTCTTAATGGGAGCTGAGGGATGCTGTAGCCTACAAAAAAAGTTTCAAGATACTTGGCCCCTACTTAATTTCAGAAGGAAAAGATACACTGTTTAGATGTTGTATGGTTTGTATGGATAAATATGGGAGCTCAACTATACAGTGGTGCAGTGAACTCTGAAGCTTCAAGCTTCCTTTCAGTCTTTCAGTTTAGTTTAGTAGCTAAAAGAGCCTGTTGATACCACTTAATGCCATCAGGAAAGGGGATCTGGCCCCAGTGAAACTCTCTCTGAATGTATTGATGTTTGTTTGGCTTAGTTTGAAAGCTAACATTGCAGCCAAATAATTTAATATGGTGTCTGTCTGAATTCATTAAAATAAATTTACAATCAAAAAAAATTTACAAGGACATAGCTAAGGTTTCTTATCACTTCTGTGTAGCTGACAAGTTGAAATATTGTTTGCTTCAACTGTTAGTTGTTCGTGCTCAACTAGAAGATCCAATGAAGACTTTACGGACGGAGCTTTATCAACAGTTCCTCAACGGATGCAGAGCCAGACTGGGATTCAGCTTGTCCTTTGGATAGAGATGGGTTTTTTTCTTTGTTTTGTGTTTCATTCAAACACAGCTACAGTCTGAGCAAATTAGAAATCTCATTTCCCTTTGTGTCCACTGACCAAATTACTTTTTACACATGCCAATATAAAAATTAGGTATACACTTTATAATTTAAATCCAGGGACATGTTATCACTAAAATATTGTATTACTTCCACCAAAATTTCATTTTCTGACAACTGGACAAGCAGCAGAAAGAAGGTAAAAATTTAAGTTTAGGAGTTATACTCTAGTTATGCATCCATTCTTGCCTTTCTTTCTATGGAGTAATAAATTAATCTTCTTTATCCAAACACGGGAGAATGATGGAGCTGGGACAAAATTTGACTTCTACTTAAATGGGCTTATATGGTGCATTCTTGACATTCCAGCTAATGTAATGAAATTAAAATTGTAAAAAGTCACTTCTACAGTCTTCACTCTAAACATCAAACTCTGTTGATATTTGGGAGCAGTGTTATTAACATTGCATTGAATAAAGTTTGTTTTAACAATCGCTTTTATAAATTGGAACTTGCACTGAAGATTATGGCAGAAAAAAGTATTCACATTGAAAAATAAGAATTCTGATGTTCTTTATGGCACTTATGGTAGCTTGTGCAATTTCATCTCAGTTTTCTTGTGTATATTTACCAGAATATAAGCTAACTACATAGTATTTTCCACCAAATCCTGCTCTTCTTCAGTGATTGGGATGGATATGGAAAGAGATTATCTAAGCTTTCAGAGAAAACTACAAATCTGTTACTTCCTAACTTTGGGGCACTTGATCTTGCAGCCTAGATAATTTTATTATTAGAAAAGCTCCATGTAATTAAATATATTATGGTGTCAAAAAGAACATACCAACCAGTGAAGATACATGGAAAAATAAAGTTGCAGCTTCCACAAAATTATAATCTAAATGGGCAAAAGGATATTAAGAAAAAAGAACACACAGAGAAAATATACTCATTCTTTGATTAGAACTGTGCCTTAAAAACTGGGTGGTTCTGGGTTCCTCTTTTTCTGCATAAATTATCACTGTTAGTGGTGGAGGTATTAACCCCCTCCACCAGCTGTGAAGTCGCATGCAGGGGACTCTAATTTCAGGTAGGCACAAACAACAGGAAAGGATGATCTCTTTAGAATTTAAAGATCCTATCTTCATTGAGTATCCATACTGATAATAACCAGGTACCAAAATAACTACGAATCAAGAAAGAATCTAATCTGTCATTAAATTAGCGAACATTGGAGTCCCTTCTGATTTTTTTTTTTAAAGACCTGAAGGAAAAGTTTCAGATTTCCTTGATTTCCCTAACTGCATTTTTGTTTAAATATTCTATTTAAAGTCTGTATAGCTGTTAGGGTTACAAATCCTCTGATTTTGGATAGTGAAACATTTGGGGTAAGCCCTTTAGTCTAAAGATCTCCTACCATGTGTGTGTTTATGAGTCATACGTCTATGAATGTCGACGGCTCCCAGTGTGGGTCTGAGAATATGGAAACTAGTGCACTCCTTGGAAAAGAGTTCCCAATTATACAACTTTAGATACACGTATTACAAGTAAAGCTGCAAAGATAGCCAGAAATGCTAAACTTCTTGCTAGAGTGAAGTCTTCCCTGTTCGTTCACTTTCTTCTGGCATCCTTCTTTAGATGAAGGAATGGAGATTTGACATACATGATTAGACTACTTTCCCACCAAAACCTGCGGTCAGATCTGGTTCTAGATTTTTTTTTTTTTTTTAATCAGTTTAGGAAAATGGAATTTTGAAGTCATAACACAGGGAAAGGAGATGCAATGTCTGGAGACAGGTCAGCAAAGCTCAAGTTAGGAGAAAAGTCTCTCTCTAGAATAGTGTAAGGCTGGAATACTGTGGACAATGCAAAAGCCCTGCAGCTGCTCTTTCCTGACACTGCTGGCCAGCCTGACTGTCTCCATATCATGCTAGATCCCCAGAGTTCCTGTAAGTCCAGGCTCAGCCTATAAAGCTGCCTCACACACTGTAACAGAGGGCAACAGAAATGGTTCCTTCTCAGAGGCCATATCAGTCTAGTAGGGTTTATCAGTCTGGATTTCACATACTGTGTTCCTAAAATGAAAAGGACCTCCAAGTACACATAGGAGTCCAAACTGCCTTTCTGAGCAAAAAATTACAACACTGTAGTGGGGAGTGTTTCAGAAATCTAAGAGAAAGTAGTTGTCTCAGGAAGTCATATTTATAGGGGAGGAAGTCCTACAAGTCAAATAACTTGGCTAAACCTCATAGACACTCTTTAATGTAAGGTTCTGCATGCACTGATGAGTCAGTGTGGGGCAAACCAATTTTCTTCAGAGAAAGATGAAACATAGGAAGCATAAAGTGCAAAACTACTTTTCCAGTGGAGTCTCTACTGCAGACAGGGAAAGACACATTCATTGTGGCACACTCTGAATGGGTCTGTGCTAACATTTTAGTTCAGTTCAGAAGTGTACATTTGAAGTAAATCTCTCAATTGCCCCTACCCATGCTTTGTTTGCATTCCAGAGCAGTGCTGGATTTCAAACCTGGATTCCTTCTGGATGCAAATAAATTGTGAGATGTACCCCAGTGAGTCTTCTGGACCAGACTAGAGTGGGCCCAAAGTAAGCCCTCAAGCTTACATAGTGTGGACAGCAGGTCCTCAGCACAGATTGTTTTGCTCTACAGATCCTTTGCTATTACACCACTTTGTTTGCTAAAATACACATAGTGACTCTGGGACCTCACAGAATGGGAAGGATGGCTCAGCAGGAGGCTTAGAAATCAGAACAGGACCACCAAGCTGACCCACTGCCTCTAAATCTCCTGCTGCACCCTTCCTTTATTTAAATAACCTTAAATACCCTTTTGGGATTTTTTACGTCTTCTCAACATAGATATTTTATGGAAAAAAATAAACTGTGCTTCCTGAGTTGTTTTCATATTTAATGCTCTGTGAAAAATACTTCTGATATCCTGATAATATCATTTGTCAGCATGATATGCAGTATAGATATAAATGGTTTGTTGCTGTTATTTCCTTAGGGCTTAAATCTTTTTTCTTGCCTTCTTTTTCAGCTCAAAGAACTGTTCCACTATATCAAGTCTGCATTAAGCTGTGTCAGGCATCAGACACTGTAATAAAAGAATCTTAGAAAAATTCCCTTTTCTGCCTTCAGTAAAATGCATGTACCAAAACGATGGGATGATTGGAATGCTCTCATTGGGTTTTACATTTAATCAAAATGCCTGCTGAGAATCAGAAGATAGTTTACACTAAAATCTTTAAATGGGATTTTTTTTTTTTCTGTAAGAGACATTTGCCTTATTACTATGTTCACTTTTTTTCAATTTAAATTAAGATGCAGTTCTCCTATGGAGAAAGTATTTTGAAAATTCCCTACTGTTCCCAGATGTGAAAGGCAAAATATTATTTTTTTTCAGAGATTTGATCATATATTATAGGGCATGGTTATTTCTGGCAGGAATCATTAGGCAAATTCTGGAAAAACAGAGAGGACTTAGCCTAGCCCTCCCTTCAGCTTGGAGCTGGACTGATCTTGAGGTCCCTGAAGGCCTCTTCCCATTATACTGCCCTGACGGAGTGCTGTTTGTTCCCATATAGCATTCACAGTGTACATTTCTTGTACAAAACACTCCAGCCCACAAACTGCCACACAATTTCAACTTGCTTGAAATCAAAAGCTCAACCCCTGGGTAGGGCTTGTATTATGTGGAAGTAGTCTTAAATTGTGAGGAGGATCTGTAGAGAGTTTCATGTCATGAATTTCTGAAAAAAGGATGAGCATTTTGATCTTTTAGATCTCAGGAAAGGACCTCTTATTAACAGTGAAATCAAGTTTCTTTCTGTCAGAGCAAACATTTGAACAGGCATGCTCTTTGCAGGAAATAGCCAAGAAACAGTATTTATTGTGTTTACGTACTGCTAGACCAAACACCAGGAATTATTTTCAAATAAATCCAGTGGACCTCCTCTGCTGTTCCTTAAGCCAAGAATACTCTGTAGTTAGTCTGATGAGGTATGATGAGGTAGGTACAGGACCTTCATACCCTTTCTGTGTCCTGTGAAGCAGAAGTACTATAGTCATCGCAAAGCAATGAGAATCTCTGTGCCAGGTCTTAGTGTTTCTCACCACAATAAATGTTCATGCCATTGTTTATTCTTCTCATGTACAAAGGCATTCTACCATGCTAAGTTCTTAATTTTAAATTTACGCTTCAGTAACACTATTCTCTGCTTTATTTTATATGTAAGAAGTTATTCCTAATTTTCTGGAGGGTGGTGGGGGAGGAAGGTTGGCTTGCATTCTCTATTCTCTCCTATCCCATGCCTATATGACCAAACATCTGCCTAAGAAGACCTCCTGGTTTTGAAATGGGGAAGTCTGTACTACTTTCAGATGACCTCAGAGGCACTGTATGCAAAGCACCTAAAAACTTGAACAGTTTGTTCTGATTCCTTATCTTTCCTGTGGAGTATTACTGAAAACTGCTGATGCAAACAGCAATGCAACAATTACCAAGGCAAATTAACATTACTGAAATGTTTGACTTTCTCTTTACAGGAAGTACCTGATAAGAACAAAGCCAATGGACTATATTTTAGAGATGGGAAATGTCGGATTGACTACATCCTGGTATACAGAAAATCTAATCCACAGACAGAAAAGAGGGAAGTATTTGAGAGAAATATCAGAGCAGAAGGTCTTCAGATGGAAAAAGAGGTAAGAGAGCTTTGTTGAAAAAAACTTCCAACATTTAAAGGTGTGTAGAATCTGAGGGTATGAGTTGTGTTTACTCTGAAACCCCTTTACTCTCTTGTAGTAGTGGAAAATGCTTTTAAGTATGCCTAAATATAAGCTATTTATTGCCAGAGCAGTGGGAAAGCATAGCCTAAAGAAAAATGAGACACATGAATTGAAAGCCAACACAGGGCATTACAGTCATCTTTTTCAACCTTATGCACAAGTAGGCCACAGAATTTCATCCACTGTGCTGTGCAATTGAGAAAACAAGTGCTGGGTTTGGATGGCCTAAATTCTATTGAGTGCAATGCACATTTCTGCACCTGCGTTTCCTTTTAGCTACCTGCTCCACTCTTTGCTGAGGCTCTTGGTACTCTTTCCAGAGACCTAACTAGACCCCTGCTTTCCTTCTCCTCTTAGCTTACGCATAGGGACTTGGGAGGTATTTTGGTAGTTTGAAAACAGCCTAAAATCTCTCCTTCTGTCTTAATCCTAAACATTGAAATAATTGGACAGTACATATGAATTGTTTATATCAATGTTATTTCCAATACAATGTTCTAAAACAGTAAACCTTTTCTGGTCAAGAGTGTAAAAATGAATGTAAAGTGTCTAAAAATGTATTGATGTGATAGGTAGCAGAAGCAAGGCTTAAAAAGACTGTTCCTCGTTTTGCCTAGGCTATATTCTTTCTTAAACTTTCACAAGTGTGCTTAAACAGGGCTTAAGTCTCACTTCCATGCAGAATAGATATTGCTGAATATTTAGCTTTACTCGTGCTTGATTGACTTACACTTGTGGTAATATTAATTGTCATGCTGCCAGTGATGGAAAGAGTAGAGGAATTTTCATGTTACAGGCTTTGGTCAATTGTGTAGGTGCTGTACATTATCTCCCATTCTTTCACTGAATTCCTGGTACATGTGTAGATATTCTGCCTGTGTACTTGAAAGGCACGCTTCTTTGGAGAACACTGGGGAGGAAAAAAACAGAAGCTGTTTCTCTCCAGAATAATGAAAATGTTTCCTTTCTTTAAGTGTTTTTGCATGAACACGGTTACTGGTGAATATAAGCTTATAAGGGCATATCACTGGTTACATCAAC
The DNA here is from genome assembly GCF_030463565.1 of Pelecanus crispus. NCBI lineage: Eukaryota > Metazoa > Chordata > Aves > Pelecaniformes > Pelecanidae > Pelecanus > Pelecanus crispus. The sequence goes on from NC_134643.1 coordinate 54,853,860, forward strand.
CAGTTACCATAAACTATTCCTTCAAATAGCATGGAAGTTAACATCTTCAGTGCTGCAGTAGTTGCTAGTGTTTTCAATGGCAGCCATTGTTCATTTATTACATGTTTCCTGTAAACATACTACTGTCTGTAGGAGTTGTAACCCAACATCCAAGAACACAGTAGTGTTGCTGCAGCTGTTCAGCTTCATATCCTAGAATTCTGCCCTGCTTCCACCCGGAGAGACGCTGAAGAAATCTCTGAAGTTTAGGCAGCGTTGAAAATGAACGTGGAATGAATCCTCCCTATTGATACATCTGCCCAGTGGTTTCGAACCAATCTTTCCCTACTTCATGATTTTTGCAGATTTATTACTGTGCTAAGGTCAGCAGTGAAAACTATGAAATCATTTTATATTTTAAGTATTATGAAACTTATTGCAATATTCTGCACAGAAAACTTTTTCAAATTAATGATTTAAGTGCTTACTATAGAGTTTTCTTGTGGCTTTCAAGTCCATTTACTTGGACTTTGCTGCCTAGGCTGCATGATTGTTCTGCCCATTTGATTAATCATTTCAGTTTCTATTATGCTACTGACATGCAGTTTTGTTTCTTATTAATCTCATTTGGCCTTGCTGTGACTTCTTGCCAGCATCAGCGATTGTACATTTTCTAAACGCAGAATGATCAAAATGAGGCTGTGTTACATGACTCAGGCTAATGTTTTTAAAATCTAGGGTAGCAATCTTTTTTAACATATGACTCTGACCTAAAATTAAACCCTAGCATGTATATTTTATGATCGTGTTAGTTTCCAAGTTGAATTATAATCCTGCAGGTAATAAGTACATTCTTGGTATACTCCCTCCTCTGCGCTGCAGAGTAACAACTGTGCTGCACAACACTTAGGTTTAAAATAAGTGGTGTGATCAGTTAATGCCTAGATTATTTCTCATTACTTTTACTTCTCCTTTTGGTGAGACTCATCATTTTGAATTTCAGTTCTGGAAGATTTTAACAACAGGTCTGTTTTCTAATTGTTCATACATAATATATTTCTTCCACTGGGAAAAGTTTGCTCACGGATAAAATGAGAGAATTGTCTGTGGTTTTGGCCACAGAACTTATACAGAGGCCACAGGCTGTAACCGTTGGACTGAAAGAAACTTTCTACCTTCCATGAATTTTGTGTCGTATTTAGTTCATTCTCCTTTGACTACTGGCTGTTTATATATTAACATTCGATTGTGTTAGTCCTGTCTTTTTGATGTGAAATCAGTGGTAGAGAGGAAAATGTACAGAGCTGTTCACACTGCAGTTTCAAAACCATATTCCTCAGTAACACTGCAGAGAGAGAAAAATGCACTGCAGTGGCTCGTGTAGCACAGCAAAATACCCAGGAAATGGTGGGTGCAGGGAGTGAAGTGTTCACTTAAGAGCAAGAAATAAGAAGGTGAATCTGAAATGAATTGGTAAATGTTGAGATAAATTCAGGCACAATGTCAAGATCATGTAGCTGAGAAAGGTCTGAACAGGGATATGTTTCTGACTCCAGAAAAAGGTGATAACGTTTTGCAGACATTCCCCAATGAATTCACACTCGCATTCTTCAGCTATACCACACCACTCTCCCATGGAAGTTCTGCCAGGTTTGGTGCTTTGTATATCCAGCAGCAAACAATGAGGGGATCCCAGACCAAGGAACAGATCACTGAATTGGTGAAGGTATGGAAAACAGAGCTCTAAGAGTGAATGCTAATCGAATGGAACAGCATAAATCATTTTCTGACCCTTCTCCCTGCTTTTCAGTGTATATTGGGTCTGGATAGGGTGACTGTTGTCCCAGTCCAACATGGATCACATCTGACACATATATGATCATATGCATAGAAGCTCTAGGTAAGTTAATTGAAAATATAGGTCACTGCAGGAAAAGAGACTGTATTTTCTTTTCAGCTAGATATAAAATTTCCTATATTGATTTATCCTTTTTTACAGTGTCTCACAAGTGAGATAAATAACTATGATATCCTGGCTCTGCGATTGTTGATGACCCTACTGTTTTCATTTTTTAATACTCTTTGAAACAGGTTTATGTATTGGGTAAAATGGAGAGGGCAGCCTCCAAATGGAGCAAATTCTTATCAGAGATGAGGTACCAATAGCATTTCTGGTTTGTAGGTACTGATACCTTCTGTCTGCATTACACAAGATTCATACCTTCCAGAGTTGACTGGCAAATGGTTAACAGGAGACAGGGTACTACTGTCCACCTTCTGAGGGTATGTTTCATATTTAGCCAAATACAAGATAAACCTGAGACTGAAATCAGCCCATTGACTCTCAGGAAAAATAACTTATGATCACTTTTATGTAAAGACAAAATACAGATAGAATCTGCCATTCCAAATACAGTGTTCATCCCTCTGGGACAGTAAAAACCCAGCATTTTTCTGGAAAACCTGTCTTTTCAAGAGAGAATAAAAAGTCACAATTACATTGGGCCCATGGTATTTTTTTGCAACAATAAAGATTTATAAATTCAACTTCTTGGCCAAAATACAGCTAAGTTCCCTTATCCCAGATTATTCCTGCAGCTTCAACTAATGTATTTTTATCCCTATCCTAAATGGCCAGGTAGAACTAAGTTGCTGTAAACAGTAACTACTCTGTGCTGGTACGTGGATACAGTATTACGGACATCTTTCAGTAAGGTACTTTAAATTATACTACACTAATAGAGCGTGCACAGAGGTAGTCAGCATGGAGCAGCTAACATACATAACTTGTTCACTTGCAACCTATTTAAGTTGGACTGTAATGCAATGCAAATGCAGGATAGAAGTGACGTAGTTGAAAGAAATCTATGCTGGATGAACAAACACAGACCACCCTTGGATTTGTAATTTGTAAAAGAGAAGAAGGAGGTCATCTTAGATTTAAGTAAATACTGTCTATCCAAAATGAATCTGATGGTGGGTAGAATCTGGTCATGTAGCCCTAGGAATAGACTACATTTAGTTTGAACTTGGCATGTTTGGGGTTTTTTTTTTTGCTTCTCATGACTGCACTAAACTAATTCATACAGAATAGTTCTACTACTAAATATACTTCATACATTTTCCTTGATGATTGTGTCCAAAGCTTTTAACTTATAATTTGTAAGTTGATTTGATACACTTTATTTGAAAAGGCATTTGACAAGCCAGTAGAAACAGATAGATAGAAATGTAGTAAAGGGGAACTAACCACATAAGTAGTGAAAGTAATATTCAGGCCTTTTATTTTTTATATTTTGCATACTTATGTATACTAATGTTTCAGTGTAAAAGCAATGAACTGCTTTAAAGCAACAGCATTCCTTACTGCCTTAAAAAGCAGGTCTCCTCACAGCTACTGGATGCAGAATATGTTTCAGGAACTAGTTTCAGATATTTTACAAAAAGCAGTCAATCCATTTGGGCTACTGCCCACACATTGATCTTTGCATCTCCCAGATGAAAGATGTTAGTGTAGTGTGTTGGACTGGTTTTCAGGAACAATCCAAATTGTGTGGGTTTTGTGTTACATGCCCAATTAAAAATTTAAACATTGCCACCATAAGTGTCAAGCTGTCACCAGGGCATTCACTCCCTGCCTCAAGCAGCAGCTGACATTTCTGGGGCAACATCTGGCAGCTGATATGCAGTCTGTGTATACAATAGGCAGTAGAAATGTACAATAGGGGTTCTCTGGTGAAAAACAAAAAAGACAGGGAAGAAAAGCACAGTATAAGCTTCACTTTTGTTGTGTGAACAAATATCTATTAGCAGGTATAATCTGAGTCTGAAAGTTATGTTAATCTGAGTCTGAAAGTTATGTTTTGAGATCTTTTTGAATAGTTAATGCAATATAATTGCAGGATACTATTATTTCATGACTTTTCAAGTTCACAAGCAGATGCAGATAGGTTCATGGCAATGTAGAAGGAGTTCTATGAAGCAGTTTCTCTTAATGTGTCTGTAACTTTGCACTAATGGGGCAGGACTTCAGAGGCTAGAAACATGTATTCAGTAAGAGACATATTTAGCAGCAACTTGGAGCCTGGTTTAAAATGATGAATGTTGAGAGAAATTACAGATGACAGAAAGAGCACGCAATGTAGTATCTCTGTGACTCTTGCCTCATCCCTGAGTGTAAAACCAAAATAGACTTATGGCCACGTCAAAGTGAGGTAAAAGTTAGAAATAAAGAATGAGTATGAAAAAACCAAGAACTTCAAAGACTGAATCTTTAAACATAGTTGTGCTCAAAAAGTGATGATGTGAAAAAGAGATGTTATAATCAACAGCTACTCCTCCTGAGCCAGTCAAACATCATCTTTCTGGCAAAAATGACATCTACTACTTTTTTTGTTGTTGTTAGTACTGCAGAGCCAAAACAGTTATGTGAGACTGATCTGCTTTTTTTCTGGTTTGTGCGTCATTGCTGCAATTGTTATGAGAGTCCTGTTACATAAACGTTGTTGCTGATTGTGATTCATGGGCAGAAAAGAATTAAGCTGACTTACAGACCTCAAGTGGCATTTGCAGATCTGAGTGAGGAAAGGTGTTTTATAAACTTAGCTTATGTAATATGATTCTTTGAGAAGCAGTGCACAATAAAATCTCTGTGTCTTTGGAGTGACTTGAAGTTTCTTTTTTGGTTATAACTTCAGTTTATTCAGTTATTGAAAGAAAAATAACTTGTTTGTAACTTACTGATGCTATAGATGTTAATTTAATCGACCAGGCATAGAGTTTATAACAGAGTGCTCAGCCTATGGCCCAATAGCTATTTGCAACTTGCCAGAAGAGTTTGTGTGGTGGTCAGGAGCAGGCTGCAGGTCAGCTGGGGGATCTTTTCCTGGCTGCTATTTTCCTTTGGTACTCATATAGCTTCCCTGTCATGTTGAGATTACTCTGCACATACCAAAACCTCCTATTCACTAGAGAAGAGGGTGGCTAGGGAAAGCTTCCACCACTGCATGTGCATCTGCTGTCCTCCAAGGTTTTTTTTACAGAGAGGAATATATCTGTGTGCATGCACTGTGTGACAGTATATGCCCGGTTGCTAGGAAGCACCAGGACAACTGTGCATGTGATGATCATCCATACTGTGCAGGCATGGTAGGTCAGGCCACATGGAGGATGTCACCTATGGCTAAAAGGCTTCCCTTTAGGAAGCTATATAGCTCCCCACCTAGAAAAATTAGGAGATGCTGACCTAATGAGTCGCTTAATTCCAACACTGTTCACATCTTCCTTTTCGGTTCTATGATGATGTGTGAGTCCTTTAATTACAGTCGGGCAGATTGCTGGCTGTCACCTTATCATTTGAGTCAACAGCTCAGTGGCAGTTTATGTTAGCTGAGGGATCTGTCTTTTACATGTTAATGCGTTTTAAATTATGTCATTTTGTATTTGTTAAAATTTACGCATTCTGGTTTTCCTTGCTGATTTAATTTTAAACCATACTTAAGGATATTTTCAAGAAGAAACGAAATCCAATTCTTTTCTGTTCTTTTTTAATAGTGATGGAGGATCCTCTAGTTACTGTCAGTACCTCCAGTCTTCACAATCTTACCCATGTACATCCTTGGACACATATACACATATGCACTCGTGTATATACACAGCAGAAACAAGGATAGCCAATATCTATCTCAAGGTAATGAAAAATACTATGTAGATGTTCCAGTCCCTTGACGTAAGGGAGAAAACTTTGCTTTCATGCTAGAGCTGAATAAGTAAAATAGTAAGACATGAGTAACAGTGGCATGCATTTCCCCCAGTTTGAATAACTGGTGTTTGGCAAAACTAGGCCTTCTTGGTCTTTGGATAAGATCATATGTAGTTCAATGTTAATCTACTACTGTAACTAATATCAAGCATTCTGTAGCTTTCATGCACTCTAGTAAGTTGTTTCAGTCTCTCACTTTTCTGATCCTATTATTCAATATGTAAATATCTACAGCTAATGAACTTACAGTACAAATTATGGAGCCTGCAGGAGCTGTGGTTTCACTAACAGCATAGTATCCCATTATTAGCAGGTGCAGTTTGTTATTTAATGTTTAAGCACTGTGTCTGATTGCATCCACAAATCACAGATGGAGACATCAAAGTGACATAAACTATGCCTGCAAAGGGGGAACGAGACTGAAATGCAAGCCCACCACATGCATTGTAAGTGAAAGTGCTTCCAGCTATTTAATTTAAAACATTGAGTGGTTCGTTTCATCCAAATTCAGCCAGACCAAGTTAAAAACAGGCTGGTCTTCCGAAGATTTATTGTTAGTTCATTATCTAATGCAAATAGCAAGTGGAATCTCTTTTTGGCAGTGTTTTACAGGAAAATGTATGGGTATGAACAGGACAATGTCCTTTTTCAGGGAGTGCTCTGTACCAAAAAACATTGTCACTAAATAGTGGAGGAGTTTGCAGCTACCTGGGCTTCTGAGGAAAAATGTTTTAGCTTTCAGATATTATGTCCATGTACAGTACAGTGGCAATTCAGAAGAGAAATTTGAGGACGTACATGGAAGTCTGGATGGACAGAGTCTGAACTCAAATTTCAGTGTGTAGTTTTTAGAAGCAACCTTCTTGATTGTCTGAGGGAGCCCAGATATGAACATGTTTCCAAATGACAAATTCCAGCCTTTAACAAGACTTTGTAAAGCTAGTAGACTAAGAAACTGTTGCTCAGAAATTGATCTACATTGGAAAAGAATATGGCTTTCTCATGGAGTATGGAGGTAATATAGAAAATATGTAGATAACTGAAAAAGGATAAAAAGGCCCTTGAGATACTTCTTTTTCTTCAGGAATGTTGAGTAGGAATTTTTTTTTGTCAAAGAGTTTCCTGTCATCAATCTTCACAAATCAGAATGTCAAAAACCTTTTGAAGGACACCAGGCTCATGGAAAACAGACAGGTGATAGATTAAAAAGAACAATGAAGGTTACATATGAGATGTCCCCTATATGTCCAAAGTCACCTTTCCCTTTACAATAGTTGATCTTAAACAGCAATTATTTTTGAGATATTGTTTGCCTGCCAGTGGCATCAGGACCAAGCGTAATCCACAAGGCTACAATCAGTTAATGCACAGTGAGAGTTTTCATTGCCCAAAGGTGACATGACTGGTTTGTTGCAACACTCCCCGACCGTACTGGCTTAATGAGCAGAAATCTAGAGCTGTCTGTAGGGAACAGAAAGGCAGAGTATATAGAAACACCAGTTTTACATTCTCATTTCATGTTGACGATTTTGGTGTTGGACCTGTTTTGAAAAGATGGCATTGTATTTACAGCATTACGCTTCTGAACAAGTAGTAATGATTTCAAGTGGCCACAGTACCTTCTTGGTCTGGGGGACATTTGCGTCTTCCTCTGCAGCATGAAGTGGTGTGGGGCTGCTCTCCCTGGAAGTGGTCCCAGGAGGGAAGAATGAATCTAGAAAGGACAGTTCTGTTTCTCACCTGCTTCTGGCACAAGAGGGCCTCTTGTCGGCCGATTACTTTCTTGTTGTACCAGGTTAATTCAGTCATGGAGCGAGTGGAGCACTGGTGCTGTGTGCCTTGGATTAACTGTATTTTAATTGCGCTAAGAGCCTCACAAAATAGAGCTAGTCAAATTACCTCAGTGCTCAGACTTTATTGAAAAAGACGTTTCAGTTTATGGCTCTCTGGGCCCAAATTAAATCCAGCATTATCCACTGCATATTTACGTATTTGTTTCTTGCTGCTTCAGAGTGGTAATGAAGTGATATTGTAAATGAAGTTTAATAAACCCTGACCTGAGGGAAAAGTGTTCCTGAGATAGCCACATCGACTGAAACCTCTGACAGTCAGTTAGTCATCTCCCCCTGTTTAAAGTTTTATCTGTTTTACGAAACTCTGTTCTGGCACAAATATCTTTTGTATTCTTATATGAAAGCTTTTAAAACAATCTCTGAAAGTGCCTTGTAGGCAAAGCAGTGTAAAGACCCATTTCTTTCCTCTTGGAGGTTTTCATGGTACAGTCCTTACTACTTTTCTTAGATACAGCTTGTTGTTTCTGCTCTTTATATGCAGAAACTCTTCTCCATTCAGAAACTTGTCTTTCCATACCTAGACTTCTGTGCCTTTCTTTGCCTTGTAAGTTAATAATCTGATCTGTGACCTCATTTCCTGGGGAATCTGGAGAAGCTCAAGCATTCCTACTGTGATAGGAGTGCTGATGGGAAAGCACGTCTGAAGGTCATCTTCCTGAAGCAGAACTGTCACCAATGCTAGGTCAGCATGGCCATGTTTTTTTTCTTCTGTACCTGTAGTTCAGTGCAGACTACAGCCTGGCACTTCATCTCCAGAGTTTTTGAGTTTGTATTGTGAGTGCTATTGCTATTGGAAATTGTGGTTTTCTGAGACAGGATTGGATTAAACAAATGCCCTGAAACTGCAGTTGAGTGCATGGAAGCTGTGGTATGTAGAACATCCAGAGTCAACAAACTTGTGCAAATTTATGGATTTTATCATTAGCTTCAGAAATTCACAGGAGGGAAAAATTCAAGTAACAAAATACAGAAAGTACTGACCAAAATCAAGAGGCCTTTTAAAATGCAAAGGACACTAGTGACAGGTTTTGTTATTTACAGATCTGTATTTCCCTATGTGTTCTCTGTGGGCAGAATGAATAAGGTGGGATGGGGGAAACGGATAGCAGTCACATCCTTGTAAAATCTTCTGAATCACTTGCTGTCACTGTGATGTGTCCCAGACAGCTAAGCAGTGAACTAGAGCCACCCATGAAGGTGCAGCTGTAGGAAGTAATGTGTCTACACTACCGCAGAAGTTGAGGTGGGTGGTGAGGAGGGTAATAGGAGTCCAGGAAAAATAAGGTGGCTGTACTGCAGAGCCCCAAGAGGGAAAAGAACCATCTTATTGACTGTAGCTGTTTACACTGTAGCTATCTGGCTGGGGAGGAGCAAGGCCTTCTGGGCAGCAGTTCATCTCAATCTGAGGAAAATAGAACAAACGAATTGTAACCTGAAGGTGCCTGTTCCTCTCCATTGCAGACTGCTCAGCATAGTTGCCCTGAATCACACCTGTGATGTCTGCTCCTTGGGAGGAAGCCTTCAGGCAGCTTCTTGCGATCAGTGGGCTTAGAGTCATGATAGTGCCATTGTTTTGATACAAATACAGCAGCCTGCCAGTGTCCAGCAGGGGAAACTGGATTAGATATATGGCACACACCATATCTGTAAACTACTAAAGATAAGCTTTTTTTGGTTGTCCTGTGCCCAAGTGATATCTAGGGACTTATGTGAGTAGATCTGTGGATTGCAGGATCAGCCCCAATACTGGTGGAGTGTAAAGCAAATAGCTAACAGAATTGTGTGACGATTGTAAAGTTTAATTCTAAAACCCCCAATCTATGGAATAGATTAATGCTTCTGCAGATTTTCCATTCTTTGACATCTTCTGTTCTTTGCTGTTCTGAGTGTGAATTGATGAGTGCTTGCCGTGTCAATCTACATGTCTGTCTTGGCCTGAAGGTGAGCACACTGGAGTGTTGGGAAAGAGGGGGAGAAAGATGATGGTCAGAAAACATCAAGAGGAAGCTAGTATCAAGATGGGGAGACATATCCACATTAAATCACGGCAGACAAGTAAGGAAGGAACCCTTCTCACTGTATAACTCCACCTATAAAAATCTGACTGTAAAATCTCTTTAGAAATACAACACAGGCCCTTAATGTCTTTAAACAAATCTTTTGTATTTATGGAGGATGACTTAACACAAGTCAGGGGAGGAGGAAGGCAAGGAATTAATAGTCTTTAATATAGAATAGACTCAGAAAACAGTTTTAGCTGAGGAAAGAGGGAAACGTTTTGAAAATGTGAAAACATTTCATTTAAACAGATTCAAAATTAAATGCCTCATATTAAAATGATATGCTAGTTGGTAAGAAGGGTTTAGCTTTACAAAAGAGAAATCAGAAAAAAAAAAAGAGAAAAAGTGTAGAAGTGATTATATAATCCAGTAATACACCGAAAGATGCTATTTTGTGTGGACAATATTTAAGCTTAAATAAAATTGAAATTTTTCATGTGTTTACCTATGAATTTTTAGAAATCTTGTTCAATTCGCTTCATTTTCATATAATTTATTCAGTTTGGTGTTGAAACAAAATGCATTTCTCTCTTAAATAGCATCACAGCCCACCACTGAAATGTTCGTATAGGACTAACTATGCTTAGCTAACAAAAGTTTTTATTTGTTGATTCTGCTCTTAACTTATTTCATAGACTACCTGTAAGGCATCAAGCATATTTTCCATCAGATTCTGTGTAACATAAAAGAAAACCTCATTTTCTAAACAATCAGAAATGAGCTGACAGCAGCTTTTGCAGTCAGATTCACTGCACAGACATTTTATTTCCTGTGACTACAGGAAAGTAAAGTTGGATCAATAGCCTCGCACACAGTGCCAGGCCCACAGTTTGGTTCAGATTTTGTTTGGATATACATGGAAGTGAATGGATTACTTGCACTTACATTTCTTATCCTATGTTCAGAGATTATCAGAGTCAGATCCTAAAAATGTGCGGTGGGAACATGAATAAGTTGCAGGTTTTCTTGAATACCTAGAATTTGTATTTTCTAAAAAGTGCATATGCACCCCTCTAAATTCCTGACAAACATTCTCCCTAATTCTATTAGTAAAGCCCTGGAGCGCTGTCAACAAGCTATTACCAATATCCAAAAGCACTGATCTGTTTCATTGTGTTACTCTTGAGTACCTAGTCTCTTGTAAATTGAATTGTTCTGAGTTAAGTGTATGTCTTAAACAAAGGGAAGACATGTTTCTAATGCCTTTAACTGCTTAATTTTGACCTTGAAGCCTATAGAACCTGAAGATCTCAAAATTCATTTTAAATAAAATAATAGTACATTCCACACTAAGTGCTGCAGACAAATAGTGTTAAAAATATCCTAAAATTATCTCTGAAGGAAATTGGATGGGTTTGGAGAAACTTATGCTCTAAATACCATTTTTTCCTGAATCATCTTTGATTTTTATTTATTGATTTTAGTATGGTGAAAGCAAAACAAGGAGGGGAGTGGATGATGGGTTTAGTTTTTCCAAAGTCAGGAACCATCTCTTCATTGCTACCTTCTTGCCAGAGATCATCACAGAAACATCCACATTGGGACCAAGATATAGGGCTTTTCCTTTTATCCCAGACTAGACACTGTCAGCCCCCCATATCATCCTTACAGCCACACATCCCAACTCCTGGAAATCCCAGGCCGGTGTTAGATGGGATATGTGGAGCCACTTTAGTTGCAGCTGTTGCCTTTGAGATGGTGCTATGCCTTGGTGTTTTCAGATTCACCTGAGGTTTGTATAAACACCAAAAAAGTTTAATGTGCAAACAAGTCTTTAGCAAAAGATTAGGTACCAGAACTAAAGAAGAAAATATGGCAAACAACACTTATAGCTCATGATTCTATGATACTTAACACTTAAAGCTCTCCCTGCTTGAGCCACTGTCTCAGCCACACTGGGGGGACTAGGGAAATCTTGTTTGTCTTGCTTCTCCTACTCCAAGTCTCCGAGGACTGACTTGATCTGTGGAGCATTTTGAGATTGCTTCTTAACCCTGCCTTTTCCCCAAGGCTGAACGCCCCATCCTCTTTCAAACATCTCCACCTCTCTCTTCTAGGTCCTTTCCCCTAGTAGGAATGTCAGAGATTTATGCCAAATATACTGATGATGTCTCAGTCCCCAGCCCTGCTCTTTATTGTTCTGACCCCTCTTAGGAAGTTTCTTTGAATTTGCCTTGCCAGTGTAATCCCTAATTATTAAAGCAGTCCTAACAACACTGTTGGCTTCAAGGCTTCTTTTAGCAGCCAGATGCAAGGGGTAGCTGTGTTGAGCACAGGACCACTCTTCCAGGTGTGTGGTTTTTAAAAGGAAGTGACACCATTATTTGCTCTCTGAATTGCCCCATTTCTTTTTCTAGTACCTGGTTCGTGTTATGCTTATTTTTCCTAGTTTATTGTCTCTCAAGATGAAATACTGTTTCCTGGATCTTGTATTATCACATCTTCCAGGGCAGAGTGAAGGTGAGCTGTGCCAAATAAACAAGGTTTAATTTTATAGTGTTTTACAACGACTTGATTCTCTTGCAAATCATAATAGAGGAGACTGGGAGAGTGTGGGGGCCTCAGGAGGCTAGGAGTCCCTCCCAGAGCTCCGAGGGTAGGCCAGCTACATACTGCCAATTGTTTATCCAATGTTTTCCTAAACACCAGAATCTTCCCTTGCCAGATCACTCTAATGTTTCAGTATTGTTCAGCTTGATTTTTTTTTTAACATATCTGACCTAAACGTCCCTTGCTACAATCTAATCCCGTTATTTCTTGCCTGATTCAGAAGTAACATGGAGAGCCGTTCATTCCCTTCCTATTCACAACTATTTGTTACTTATTTTTTAAATGTTACTGTGTTACCTGCTTAGCATTTTCTTGTGCATTTTGAATCACCCTGGCTCTTTCAATTTTTTGTTCTAGGTCAAATTCCCCAAAACTCTTGATCATTCTTATTATCCTGCTCTGATCTTTCTTTAATTGATCTGTATGTTTCTTACTTGGGCTGGACTTTACCCCTCGCTGAATAGATATACAAAATAAAGAACCAGGGAAATTTAAGCCCTATATGCTCTTAATTTGATATTTTTTTCCTCTTCACATACCTTACCCTACTCTTGCTAACTTCACTTCTTGATCCTAACAGTGACATTTTGTGAGTTCATCTTTTCTGCTTTTTGTACTTTTCAACCTCCTCACTATCTCTGCTTTCTGTGCTATGATAGCTTTGTCAGACCTAGAGTCATGTGAGAAAAGCCATTTCCTTAAGCACAGAGCATAATTTTTTCCCCCTTTTTTCTTTGCTCTTCATTATACATTAAAAAATTTCATATGCTAAGTTAAGTTCATCACTTTAGGCACTTGGTGACATTTCTGACATCAGACTTCCTATTTTCTTGCCAGTGTTGCTGTTGCTGCACTTTCCACCAGCCATGTACAGTGGTGGCGATTGCTCAGTTGTTATCCAGAGCTCTTTCCTTATTAATATTTTGGTACTTTCCTGTTAACCTTTCATGTTCTAAAGGAGAGATGGCATCTGTGCTGGATGGTTCTTCACATAAATGCTGTAAGGAACAAAATTGTTTTCAAAACTTGCAATTTGTTCCCATTTTGTGCTTAAATACCACTTGGGCAAATCAAGAATTCCCACATTCTTCTTCCCTTGGTAGTTTGTGGAATTTTATGTATGTTCCTCCAGCTCAAAGGTTAAGATGACTGCCTTTTACTTCCTCAAATTGAAATTTGAAAAAATATCTGTAATTTGTTGTGCTCCAGATGTTGCCATTCACAGAGGTCTGATGTTGGAAATACCTCCTTCATACATCATACACGGTCAGAGAGTGATGCATAGAACTAGTTGTCTTCTGTGGTCATGTGAGGGAACCTGGTGAGACAAAAGTGACATTGACTGATGTGGAGGAGACAAGCAAGCAAGACAGAGAGATGGGATTCTGGAGGAGGAGACAAATATATCAGTGGGAGAAGTTTGTCAGTTGTGTGTATGTTTGTGTAAGACAGAGAAAGGTGGAGAAAGAGATTAAACCCTGCCTGAGGGTTCCTGTGTGTACAGCAGAACTATAGTGACTCTATAAAGTTGTGCCAAACGGTGCAAAGCACATTTCTACACTACATTTCTTGGATGTGCTAGGTGTTATATTTCAAATATTTGACAGGAACTACAGCTTGAAGTGTATGAACAATTATAATTTGCTAAGTGGTGGTTTGCTGAGAAAGTGTTCTGCAGTTTGGATTTTTCCCTATTGTCTAGTGATGTAATGCTAACAGAATTTCCCCCCATATTTAAAATATGTTTTCCAATATTCATTGGGTCCAAACTGTTTTGGTTTTAAGCAAGTTCCTTTCAACAAAATGAATGAATTACAAGTTATACAGCCATATTGATTTTTTTCAGAAATCATGTAATGGTATTCTAATTTTCCTGTCAGGAAATCTTTGTAATAGAAGAAAAAGTGTATAATAGTACATCTACAAAGTGTATAGAAAAACTGGGATTATTAAGTGAAGGGAGATTTTATCTTATTTTTCTTTTCATGTTGCATTTTTACACTCCCCATAAAAGAGAATGAAACAGACTGCTGTAAGTATGCCAACTATACCAGTTCCAGAGGTATGACAGATGAGAATTTCAATTCTACTCCAAAGTTTTACACTGAATAGAAGTATCTGAATAGTACTACAGAGCTAAAAAACCACTTTGGTGACTTCTGTTCCACCTTTGGACTGTGAATTCTCTGCTGCAGCTCTTAGAGGCACAGCCCCTCTATGGAAAGTGGGCAAAATAAAAAATTCTAGAAACAATTACACCTAGTGTCATTTCTGTCAATAGATAACAAAGACGTTTGCACTTTCCTAAGCTGAAGAAATCTGCCTTTTGCTAGCCTGGGGACTCCTTAAAAAGAAAGAATATTTCTTCATCTCTAGAGAAAGATAATGTTCTCTATTAAGTGAAGATCTTCACTGCAGTTGGTTACCATGGTGCAAGTGAATTTGGAGAGGTGGATTCTTTGCCAGTGTATGTGTTACTCGAGGCCTCAGTTTCACAGCATCATAGAAATCTCAGATATCAGTATTATCCAGAAAACAATTTTAGGATTAGTTCCATCTCTTTGCAACATGTGCAATCAGATCAAAACTAACATTACCTTATTTGATAGTGATATTGGCCTTCAAGCAAAAGAAGACTTGCTTGTTTTCTGTAACTTCTTTCATTTAATCTTCATGTAAGAGCTCTGAACTAGGAGAGCAAATCATCTTTGTCCTCTGTCACATTTGTCTGAACCATTAAAATATCAAGCTCCATCTGGTGCTGCTTTGCTCTTCTGTGTCATACAGGAGGTGTTTTCATCCAGCACCTTATGTCACTAGGCACATTGGGAACAGCAATAATTGATCAATAGTGGAGCTTGTGTTTAGGTGTCTGCCTTCTCAGTACATTGTGCCATGAATAGAAGTTGCTTTATCACAACCAATTAGAACAGTCCAAGGCAAAAACATAATTTGCCCTTGTCATACATGGACCCTGTTTCATTTAAAGCATCTAGCAAATGAAGGGATTTGTACAGAGATGCACAAAGGATCCAGCTTTCTTCCTTCTTAGTTTAGAGATATTATTATGTAGTTCAATTTTATCTTGTCTCCAGTTAAATTCTAATTACGTTACCTTTGCTTAAGAAATTTTATTTTTCTTCTATTTCTGATGTACATTTTTTTAATATCAGATGATCTAGTTATATGCTATATAAGTCAAACTACTTTGAACTTAGCTGAGTAGACACGGATGAAGACTCATGTAAACAATCCAATATCAGGAATTTCCTCTCTGCACTAGGCTGTAACATTTCATGATCGACCTGAAACTGTGACTTGGTGAAGCCAGCACATTAAGATGGATTTGCCTTTATCTTTTGGTTTTTTGCATATTTAATTTTTCTGTGGGAATTCTTACACAGTCTGAGCATGGTTTGGGATTTGGAAAAAGGTAAATCTACCTAATTGTATTAATGTGAATTGTGAGCTGAACAGTGGTAACCAACCTTATTCTTGCCATCATATTTTGCTTTGGAAAGCATGTGCCTTTCATGTAGTAATGGTGTTGTACCTGGAGAGATGGCTGCTCTGTCATATGCTTTGGCAGATTTCCAAGACAACTTCCCTTGTAAAATTTTTGTTTGCACCTTTTGAATGCATCAGATCACTTAAGTACCTTTAGTAAGACTACACAGTGCAGTTGCTCAGAAATTCACTACGGCCATCTTATTAAAGTAATGTAACAACTATTTGCATAATGGAGAAGAGGAAAGGAAAAATGGCTCACTAACGTCTGCCTACAAATGAGCCAGAAGAGTTTTGCAGCGCTGAGACGAACAATGTGAAATGAATTATCAGAAGATGGCTCCTTAAACTCTTCCCTGTTCTAATAATCCTAGCAGTAAGATAAATAAAGCACAGAAAACTGAGATGTGAGCCCAGGGAGCAGGCATTTGAGTTTCCCAGACTCTCAGAGTATATGGGGAACTATAGATGGTAAAGTTGTGAGTGATTTATGTTCTTCACATGCATATTTCTCCTTCATCTAACTGCATCTTGTGTTTTCTCTGGTGCCTTTCCTTTCCTGGAAAATGGGGACTTGCGTTAAGTCTGAGAAGGTGCCATCAGAATGGTCCTCTGTGACTTTCCCTTTCCCGCAAAGCAGAGCAAAGTGTGTGTCCTGCACAACTAGGTGTGGTGCAGAGACCTCCCCCAGGTGTTGCCGAGTGAATTAGCTTGGGAACTGCAGGTATTATAGTCACAGCATGGGATAGCACCAGACCTAATCAGCCGTGCTAACATGCACATGCACTAATCCCGCTACTCCCTCTACAGCCAGGGGTGACATCTCTGCCTGTAATTCCCCACATTGTGGATGTGTAGCTGACTTGAAGAACTCAGGGCTTCACTGTGCTATGTGGACTGACCTAAAGCCTCTCTCCTGATAGAGTCATTTGGAGTAGGCTCTTCCTCAACTGTGGTTTTGTTGAGTTCACTTGCATCTCTCTTTAGAAAGAATTTTGCATTACACTGTCAAATACAGAGGTATACAGACTGTAACAGAGCTGCAGGACTGTTCACTGCATCCTGGGAAGTGCTGACACTGAACAGACTTTGGAGTCTAGGTTGACAGTCATATAAGTATTTCTTGTCTTCCTTGATTGTATGAGCTGAGAAACAAGACTCTGAAGAGGGATTTGAACAACCAAATAGCTTCATATTGCTGGAGCATAGGCAGGTGCTCAGAACCTGGGCTGCTGCAAACGCTTCTGCGTCCACATGAGAGGTCAGTGGTGGCCTTTCTGTCCAGAGATGCTCTGGTGCCCAGAGAGGTTGTAAGGGCTCCATCCATGGAGATATTCAAGACTCCACAAACCACTCTAGTTGTCCCTGCTTTGAGCAGGGTTTTGGACTAGATGGCCTCTGGATGTCCCTTTCAACCTCTATTATACTATGATGCTATGATAAGCAGCTTGTTCAGTTCCTCTAGGTTATTTGTATGCAAAAGCTATAATAAGCCTGCCTGCACGTTTTGTGTGTTTGATTGATTATTAAGTTTGTGAAATTAACTGTTGGACAAAAAAAATAAATTGCCTTTTTCTTTGCCAAAGCAATGTTTCTTCAATAAGCCTCTAAAAGAAAATGTTAATATTTAATAGACAATTCATTAAATGTAAGTATTTTCTGCTTCAAAAAATGATTAATGAGACATAAGTCTGTACTGGAAAAATATTGGGTTTATATTTTACACTTGGGATAAATCACAAAGGAAGCTGCCTGATAAAATGTATTTCAGTTGTATGATGTAGTTTTAACAGCCTGTGATGCCAGAAGTAAAATATTGTACATAAGAGACATTTTTGGCCCATAGGACAGTCAAAACCATTTGATGATCTCAAACATCGCTGTGTAAAATACTAACATTTTTAATCTAAAATTGCAGCATATAACTGATGCCTCATGTAAAGAGACTTAATGTCAAATAATGTGTTCGTAAGTAAAAACACATTATGCTGCTCAGAGGTTTTAGCTATCTGCATTATTAAATCTGCAAGAAATTAATTTCACATAGTATAATATCTTCTAGTCCAGAGGAATCAAAAGATGCATCCTATCTATTTGTCAGATGAAATCCATATGATTAGCTATTGTAATTGCCACAGAAATCTTACCCAGAGAGGACAAACCTGTATTCATTCAGTATTTACTAATGGGATTATCAAGAAATATTTTATCCATGCCTCAACATTCCCATCAACCTCTTCCATTAAGATGGTCATGCTGCAGGTATTTCTAATCCTTTTCTCTAGGAAGTAGAGTCCAAGTTAGAGGATATTATTTCCATGGTAGATTTAGTACATCTAAGTGACCTTACTGTGAGATCCATCCTGTCCATCACAAGTGAATTCAGATGACATTAGTTAGAATTAAAGGCATCCTTTCTCATGATGTTTCTTATCTCAAAGGAATTTGTATTTCTCTGTTGCAGACTGTAAGCTTATCATTGCACAGTAAACTTGAACAATGAGATAGTATTTGCATTTTACTTCTGCTCAAGTAACCTACCCTGTTCTTTAAGTTGCCCTCGCACTCACACATTTTTGTCTACATGAGAGGACGTTTGCAAGCATTTCCCCTTGTTACTAACTCTGTTCTGTTCCAGCATTGAGATCCTGTCAGCTGCTGCCAGAAATTAAGCACTGTAACAATGACACCTGCTCTGAGTTGGATTAGATGACACATTGCCTCAATGCTGGCAATAGCCAGACACCTGCCTGCATTACTAACTCCACTGGAGCTGAACCTCTGGAAGTATTTTGCAAAGTAAAGATAAAGCTTTACGCCATCATCTCATATAAAAATAATTTTCAATTGTTTTCATGTGACTCTGTCTTCTTATATCAAGTTATTCTGTATTTGAAATGTCAGTGTCCTTTTATGTCAAAACTGTTTTATTAACAGCTTCCTATTTATTAGATAAGGCTTTCTTTTTTTACTCTTATTTTCATCCTTACTGCTTTTGCCCTACAGTTTCTTGTAAGTCAAAAGATTCTTAAAATCCTAATTGAAATGTGAGGAGTGTATTCCCCTTTTTCACTAAACTTCTACTTTGAGTGAAAGTATATATGTGAAAGGCATTGGTGCTATTATTTACTAGATTCCTCTGATCCATGAACATGGAGGTTAATGCTTGTGAGTATGTAATATTTTGCCTGAAACTGGACATATATTGACAGTATCTAAGTAATTACCCAGTGGTAAGATATGTGCTTTTGAAAAGTATTGGCAGCATATTACTGCTGCTTTTCCAGTTCTATGGAATTACCCTTGTGAATTTAGATGTACTTTGGTTTTGCAGGGAAGAATGGTTTAATCAACTAAAATTTGCTGGGGTTTGTTTTTCCACTTAATTCACTCCACATGGCAAATCAATCTGTGCTGTTAACATAACAGAGTAATTCTCAAAAACAGTGGAACCTGTACCAGTTACTATTTACTACTCTGCACTCAAATGTCATATGGAGCTTGATTATAGAGAGAATTGTTACTAGAGGAAGGATGTTGATTTTCTCTCCTTTTCTGGCTTTTCCTGCATTATGGCCTTAACAGAAATAAGCACTGTTCCCATTCTGGCTTTTTAACTTGCCTTGCAGGGTCTTGCTAAAGCAGGCAAGGTTTTATTCTAGTTGCTGGATCTGTTTCAAAATCTTATTTATCTCCTTTTACTTTTATGAGGAAGGCTTTAAAAGGTGAGGAGAGCCCTAGTCTTGAGTATTTTTCTCTTCAGTGATGATAGGGAAAACACCTTAATGGTGAATCCTGATCTCTATTCCCTATTGATATGCATACATAAATGAGAGCATTGGTTTTTTGCAGTTGCCTACCTAGTAGCCTCAAGACAAATAAACAATTACACCATTCAATTGGAGACACTGTAATTTTACCCTTCTACAAGGTTATATGCTGTGAATCTCTTTTCTCAACTTTCTTAACTTTTAGACTCTATAAATGCTTGTATTAAGGTGAGTCCTACAGGTTTTTTTCTCTTGAAATGACTTGACAATATTATTGATAATGAACCAAAAAAAGTCTTTGTTGGAGGAGAATGTTCAAGAGGGTATTTGACAAAAGACACTGATCTCCAGCCTTGATCCTGGAAGACAGCCTGCAAATACAGAAAAACATGGGCTTTTCAAGAGACGTTCAATGTCAGCATAGCTTTGCTTCCATTCAGAGTAACAATAACTTCAGAATGAGCAGAGTCAGGTCAATAGTGAATATATATATTTAAATCCTGCCAACAAAAAGAGTTAGAATGCCTGCAGGAGTACATGTGAGTTTAGTAGCCAGGATTTAAATTAAACAGCAGTTAACACTACTCTGTGCCTGCTTTCAGAAGGGGAATAAGAACCTGCCCTTACAAGTTTTCCTTGCCAAAGCAGGTGTTCATGCTTTTGGAGTTATGTAAATGGCCCCTACTTTAGTCTCTTCCACTCCTTATATAGTGATACTGGAGAAGAGTACGGCGCTTAGGTTTTAAGCGCATTTGTGGTTGGTTTGTTTTCTTTGGAAATACAATGTCTGTATAAACTTTGTGGTAAAATGACAAGTCTATAATATGTGGGCCTGTGGTACTGCCTGTATTCCACGATTGGCAGCAATGATATGGTACTAAAGTGATTTGTCCATGAAGCCAGAAAGTTTGGGAACTAATTAATATCTCTGATACAGAGATATGGGCTATAGAAACTTGTGATTCTCAAATACTGATCTACTATTTTCAGGAATTACAGAATATGATTTCCATCCAAAAAGGGGGTTGGGGAGTAGAAAGAAGAAAGAGGGAAAAATTACAGCATGTGAAAAATAGATTAATGGCACTGAAAACCAAAACTCATTGTATATTGACTATCTGTAAGCCAGACTCTGGTGATCTGAATTCTACCAGACAAACCTGTTTTGAAGATCAGGGTTCAATTAAACTAAATACATCTTGCTAGTGCTTTTCTGATTGATCAGAAAAATAATTTTAAAAAACTACTTGTAAGAAACAAGTTGTTTCATAAAGAATGCTGTCTTTGCACTGAACATTTTGAATTTTCATGAATTTTCATGTGTAGAAACTTGTGGTTTTCAATCAACATTTCATGGGAGAAGAGTACAGTTCTTCCACAGGAAATATTCTTTTCTCCAACCAATTTCAGTAAGTGGGCTGTCTGGAAGCTGTGAAATTTCTGCCTGTGGAGATATTCAGGACTCAATGGGACAAACCCCTGAGCAACCTGGTCTAAGTTGGCCCTGCTTTAGCTAGAGAGTTAGCCCAGATGACCCATAGAGGTTCCTTCCAGCCTAAACTAGTCTGCGATTCCCAATTCTGATAAGTCTCTTGTCACACTGGGCTTGCACTGCTCTGAATACCAGCAAAATGTTATTACTGACCAGAAGAAAATCTGTTTTTCTATGCATATTCCTCCTCAAGAAATCAGTTTGAAACAACCAATTTATTTGAATGTTGGTGGCCTGGCAATTATCATATGGTGGTAACTCTATAGGCACTGGTGCCGCAGGTCAATTCCAAACACTTATTCCATTTTTGTGTTTGCAAAGTGTTTCATTTCATTGTCTGACCCCTTGATTCCTCTGGTTTTCTTTCTTCATCATCTAGACATCACTTTCGAGCAGATTGCTCGTGTCAATAGCCATCTTATTTAAATTTCCAAGGGGAGCAATGTTACATTGATTTTTGTTTGCATGTTCCCATAATGTGAAATTGAGTTTACTTCTCCAAACCATTTAATGAGCCAAGCCTCAAAAGTCAATTACAAAAGAATAATGCTCCTCTCCTCTCAATGAAACATTTAGAAGCTGAAGGATACTGTGTCTAAATACTAATCTAACAAAGAGACTTTAGCAGATTCCACTCACTAAAGTATTTTTGTAACTAAGATGATGCTCTTGATATTTTTTTTCAGGTATTTTGATTAGCTATTTTCTCCTTAGATTAAGAGAATGTGACATTTCATTCTATTACTCCTCCATCTGGATTTGTTCTTCTCTTTCCAATCTTGTTTTTCTCAGTCTTTCTTAGTGCTTTCCTTTACAAACACTTAACATGAGCAAACCCAAGAGAAATGGATTTCCATATTAATAATTTAGCATTATTATCTCTTTCTTCTAAAAATAGCTGAATGTCCCAAATGTATTTTGGTTAGATCATCTGTTGGCCAAGCTGACAAAATAACATTACAAGTTATTGAGTGAAAAATATTCTTTAAACATCTGTATTTATATTTGTGATAACTCTATGGGCTTGTCATGTTTCTGTGTGAAAACATGTAACACATAAGAAATCAAATTTAGATGAAGACAGTGTTCACTTGTGAAACAGCATCTCCACAAGTCATGTTACTGTGGCTGCCATATCTAGTATGGCTTAAACTACCGTGTGCTGGAAAAAGCCTATAAGCTTCCTGTTTAACAGCCATCACTAAATTTACAGGCTATTTTTAATAAATTTCCTCAATTTCTCAAATTTTATTGGTGTGTCAGGACCATAGTTTCCTTCTGTATATTGGGCTTCTTAGACGGTTCTTTGAATTTTGGTGGTTGTTTGGTTTTTTTTTTTTAATCCGAGCTGTTTATGTCAAAATTGCCAGCCTACTGCTGGCTTAACCTCATCTTTGAGTGAGTAGTTTGCAGGAAGTTTTCATAGTAGTAGTAGTACTTAGTCTTGATTTTGTGGTATCTACTTGCTAATGTCTCATGGGAAAATAAAAGATAATTTGTGAAACATACCTATAAAGAAAAACATCATTAGAGGCCTGATTTAGAATCCATAAAAGTCAATGGAAAGAGTACAACTGAATTCATTGTCTCTGAAGCAAGTCTCTTGGGGGCATTTTGTTGCTGTTGTATCATTTCATGTTGAACTATTTTTCAGAAACTCATCAGCAAAAGAATAGCAAGGGTTTTTTTTCTGAAGTTTTTAATACCAGAAAGTCACTTGTTCCATTATGCGCTAAATCCTTTTTTTCATGCAGCCCAATAGTACTAATATTTTTCTGTGTCTATTTTTGAGGATTCAAGTATTTGTTTTGTTTTAATGTTAAGTCTATAGTGACTGGGTTGGGTCTTTTTTTCCTTTTTTTCCCCTGTGCTAAAGAAAATCATATATTTGTATCTTAACTGTTGGAGCTTTCATTCCTATCACTTCACAAACTAGTAATAATGTCTAGCTACTCTAAGGACATGAACATACTATAGCGGTTTCAGTAATTTCAGCATCTCTCGGGATAGTGGAGGGAAGAATCAAACAGGTATCAAAAGTACAAATGTCAGCCTCCCCTATAGTGACCCATACAGTCACTGTAGCTTCCAAATAAACAATACTAGATTTAAGAACTCCCAGTAAGTTGTATTAACCAAGAATTAATGTGAGAAACATTGAATATAGTACAATATCTAAAAACTAGGAAATCATCCCTAAAGCCAACTAACAATTTTCTTGCTTGGTTTTCTCAGTCTCACTTTCCTTTTCTCATACCCTGTACACCTTTACCCATTTCCTGGATATTCCTTGAACTCAGCCTGTACTAATTGTCCTTGTTAATGTGATCCCTTTAGTTGTCTAAAGCTGTATTGTATGCAATTTTATGAGAATTTCATTGACTTCCATTAGAATTTGAACAATTCATCTTCCAATATTAACATGTGGTTGTCTGTGTTCTCATGGCAACTTCAGCCTACCCTGGTGTAGCTTTCTTGTAAAGTACTACTTCTCCTCCTGAGTGCAAACAGAACTAAAATTCTCCCCTTCTCCTCTTTACCACGTTCTTTGTTCTTCACCAGACAGCCTTCTGTTAGGTAACAGCCATTCTGGTGCAAATATCCTGTGTAAAGCTCTCTCCACACTACATACAACCCACAGAAAAGAAGGTGCGAGCACTACAAAGAGATCTTGCTGGCATAGTCATGGCCCTCGAGCTCCTGGGCAACAAATCTGTACAATACTATGCTGCAGGCAGCATCAGATTTCCTTTTTCCCACTGGCTTCAGTTCTGACATTCAGAATTCAGGTGGCCGAGAGTGAAGCTGGAGGAAGGGAAGCTGGAGACCATGGGTCTGTGGCTAAGACTTCATTATTTGCACATGTGGGGCAACAACGATGAGACCACACTGCCATACAAACTTTTCTTGATTGCCAGATGCAACTCCACACATCTGCACACATCACACATCTGTGTGAGTGCCAAAAACTGATCCTGATTTGCCATTTTGCTTTTGGCTGAATTTCAGGACCAAGCTCCCAGACCCAGATTTACCCACTAACCTTATTCCCACCCCACACTTGGACAACCCACAGCTGCACATCAGCCTCCCCCCCATGTCCTCCTTTCCATGTGAAGGAAACACATGTGCGGGCCAGAAGGGAGTCACAGCATGACTTTCAGAAAAAAAAAAAAGGAAAATAAGTTGACAAAATACTGATAGAACTACATGTGTTTGAGAAAGAACCAGGGAGAAGTGACACAAGACCAGAAAAATAGCTATTGACCACTGATCGCAGTGTCTTTCTTTTTTACCTGAAAAAAAGTAAGCCCTGGTGGCTGTTTTGTTTTTCTTTTGCAGTCATCTCTAACGAACAGCGACATCATCTTTGTGAAGTTGCATGCCCCTTGGGAGGTCCTGGGCAAATATGCTGAACTAATGAATGTAAGAATGCCTTTCAGGTAGGTGTAGTTGTATTTTGTCTCAACCTCCAAAGTCACGCTATACTGTAAAGCTAATGTAATAATAACAGCAAAATGCACTGGGAAAAGCTCTTCTATAAGATACCACACAACTTCAGAAAATATAAATGGAGTACCTTAAATACCATATTCATTGCTGTTTCTTGTTAATGCCTGCAATTTCAGTACAATACTGGTTTGAAATTAAGGTGAGCTGTAGCAGTGCAGCTGTTTTCATGGGGTGTTCTATCCTTAGGCCCTTTAACCCCTTCAATGCTGGAGCCCCCTGCATACTTGTGCGCTGCTGTTTTTTAAATGGACATTTCATTGAAATCAATGGGAGGTCAAGAAGATCCAGGTACGTAAGGCAGCACAGAAGGTGCATGTCTGTTGGACGTATCTGGTATGTTCAGCAGCTGTAAATTGCTTATATAGTGTGTAATTATGGAAATGCAGATTATAAATAAGTATCCCTTCTAATAGGAGAACAATTCACACTATAAATGCTTTTTTCTGAGGAGAAAATAAAGAACTTATATTAAATGCTACTGATAACCAAATTCAATCCACAGTGTCATTCAGATTATTTTTATAATTTATTTAATATCATTTGCATGTTGGGCTATGAAATTTTCTGTGTAAAATACTGATTTTACTCTGCTGGTTATCAGAACTGTTAAAATAGCACAAAGACTTCCACTGGAACTGAACAAAACCAATGAACTGAGAGGTCGTGATTCTTCTTTCAATTAGCAGGGTTTATAGATGTATAACTCCATTGATTTTAATGGAATTACTCCTGAGCAAGACAAGGATCAGACCCAGAATATGCAACTAGTGAGCTGGTGTCCTTTGTAGGATTTCTATTCCTGTTTTCTTCTTATTTAAGGATGAAAAATGCCTCTGATATGGGACAAGCTATAGCAGTACAGAACTTGTTAGGAAAAATGGATATGAATTAAGGACAAAATTGCAGGCTTATTCTGTATGTATTTTGGTTTTCATTTTCACAGCAAATCTTCAACTGTTATTTCTTCTGCTTTTAGTGATAAAGAGAAAAATATAAAAGCTATCACAAGTCATTGCAAGATATTCATATTCTTTTAAAAAAGTGTTCCAGCCATAGAAGCAATGGGATGGGCCAAAAGCGTACCTCCTTTGACTTCTGTGGCATTCCTTGAGATGAACCTGCCCAGCAGGAGCATAAAGTCTCAAGATTAAGAAATACACCAGGAACTCAGATTTTACTCACTGTGAGCAGCTTGTTCTTTCCTGATCTGAAGTCTCTTTTTTTTAAATCTATCTCTCAGAAGACAGCAAAGTAGATGCCATACAGATTATATAGAAAGTATTGCAAATACTAAAGGTTCCTTGACACACTTCAGGACCATGGCTTCATTCTTTCCACATCCACAGAGAGAGACTTATTACAGTATTGTTAAGAGGAAATCATGGTGATTTACTAATGTCTGCTGGGCAGGCTCTTAAATTTTATTTTAGGAGCAACAGTACTGTTTACCATTAAAAAACAAGGACCAGCATTTTACAATATGTGCACTAGTCTAGACTGCCTGTTTCCAGGTGCCCTTGTCTGGCCACTTATTTTAAGGGCTGTTGATTGCTTACAGCTCCCAATATTTTAGGTTGGCATTGTCCAAGGTCCACACATCAGTGAATAAAATCCTTGCTGTTTCAAAGCAGGGGTGCCAAAACAGTGGATACCTCTAAATATTTGAAGCAAAATCAAGAAGTGGATGGCATCTTCAGAAACACTTAACTTTGACCCTTCTCTGCTCCTGCTGAGTAGAGCAAGATAAATAACACTATCTTGTGGAGGAGTTGGCCAAAGGAGGCTGGCCAACATGAAATTGTTTTGAAAATTTCACTTCACCAGCACAATATGGACACTGATAACAAAAAGAATGTCAAAATATTATGTGTTATTTAAATTCTAAGTTCTGAAAATTCTAACCAGGTTTTTTTTTCTATAGTTTATAAAGCATCAGTGCTGTCTTATTTTAGAAAGGTTCCAACCATCCTTGCTTCCAAGGCACTAACAGCATTCCTACAGTACATTTAATGTAGAAAAATATTCAGAATGAAAAGTGTGGTATAAGCCCTTCATTTTCAAGAAGCGGTACAGTTCAGCATTACACCATGGAGTCTCTCAGAATATACAGAAACCACCTTGAGTTAACAATGACCTCCAGCAGATGACAAAGTCAGCCTGTGGAGGAGGAAACTGGAGTTCAGGCAGGCACCCAAATCTTCCAGTAAGGAGTATCAGCCCCAAACCTACACCTAAAAGCCCTCAGATTTTCTTAATTCTTATGAAGATATGATCTTTCTGCTGAAGACGATGGGTCAAATCCTGACAGCTGTGGTGTTATAGGCACGTATGAGGAGAACAAGAGCTGCCAGCAGCAGAGTGGGACAGGAGGTGGACTCCCCGTTCTGGATCTACACAGGATGGTTAGGGGACCGCTCCACCTGCCCACCCCAGGCGACGTGAGCCCTACAGGGCTGGTCAGGAAGCAGGCCAAGAGTGGTCAGCTTGTGTCTGCTTGCGCACCCTTGTCTGCTCACTGGTTCCCCACACGCATTCCCACACAGCTTATTGCACTGGCAACAGAGATCAGCTGTGCCTGTATGAGGGGCAGAGGGGGTGGCTGCATACTTGAGGGGCGGAGGGGGGATGCCAAACACATAACACATGCTCATTTGCTTGTGTAGCCTATATTCTGTTTCAATGGATGTTACCCCACCAGCAAGCACTGGTCCCGGTTGGTACTGCATGTGTTATGGCATATTGCAGCATCAGGTACCACTTTCCTGGCTTTTCTAAGTGATTCCCCTTGTGTTTCACCAAATGCAGTTTTAATAATTCACTACTGGACGGGAGCAAATTTATCCATATTTGTATCAGACCTATAAAATCCCTGCAACAGTTTATGGGCTTCTTTGAAATAGAAATATCTTTGGGTCCCTGTCTTTCACACATGACAAGTAGCAGAAAAAGAGAAGACAATGGGAAAACGATGACCTTCCTGCAATTCAAATGCCACCAGAGTCTGTGTGGCTTCCTGTGACAGTTCTGTTAATCTCTCTTTTAGTCTCTTCCTCCACCTCTTACAGGCTTCTGTCTTCAATCTCCTTTCCTTCCTTGCTAGTTCATACTGTAACTGACGATGGGTTTTCTTCTCGACTGGCTTCATTTTTGCTGTTCTTCCAGGAGAAAAATCTATTACCTGCACCGCAGATACAAGTTCATGAATAGGTGAGTACAATTCTTATGCCAGTCCAGTCTATGTTTGTTTGGACCCAATAACAAAAATAATGGTTAAGGTCAAGCTGGAAGAAAAAGTTTATTAGTTGTGTTTGTAGGAAGGGTGGAGGGAGTGATTACACACTAGGACATCTGCAAAAAACAAATACAGAAGTTACATTTTTAAGGCATCTGCCATGTGAAAGAGGCAATTAATTTTATCAGTGTTGCCTTTTTTAGGAATAAGGAAATATTTTTCAATTGATGGAGTCTTTTAAAGAAGAAGTGTGTTAGTTCAAACACTGTATCACTTTCTTTTCATGTAGCTCATTAGGGAGTTTCCTGGCGTTAAAATACCACAGTTAGTACTTTTTTTTCATTTCCATGCACCTTACTTACTTGTAATAGCGATGGTATTATTTATTTGTTGCTTCCTTTGTGGGGATGTCTAGTACTTTGTTGGTAGATAGGAAGGCAATGAACCAAGTTCATCTCTTCTGTAATGTTATTGAGCTTGAGAGATGAGTATTTTTCAAGAATCTTTGAAGTGTTTTCACTCAATTATTAAATATCTTTGAGGTTATGTTTTGTGCCTGTTTTATGCCTGACTTAATGCAGTGAAAAATTCCGATGCTGCAGTTTGTATTGCCTTTTTGATACCTTGGACAATTAAATGTCTCCAAAAAGCCTAAAAAAATACACAGGCTTGGCAAAGAGCAGATCATATGTTGGCATTTAATGCCGCAGTGCTGTTGATAGAGTTTTCAAAAGGGTCTAGCATTTGATTTACTGTCTCGCTCTGAGGTCACTGGAAAAACTACCATGAACTCTGAGAGAGAAGAATTAGCTTTGAAAAATCTGCATTTTGGAGTAAACAGCTGCATCACTCTGCAGCTAATGTCAGTAGGTGAACATCGATGGGAAAATACATCACATATTATCACTCTCCTGTATAGGTGTATTAAAAAGTATTTTGTATATTAAATTCCATCACACTGTGCTGGTTACTTCAAAGTACCGGTATTGATCCCACATGATTGTATTTGCTTCTTTGTAGCAGTAACAATCACATGGGCTCTTTGTGGAGTTCAGACATTTTACCTAGTTGGCACAGGCTAATAGGCGCACACAATTCTTCTAAAGCTTGTTGATGCTCCCCACTTTCCATCCCCACCTTGCAATAAATACTGTAGTGCCTGTTAACTTTGGACTTTGTCTTGATTTTAATTAATACATGGCTGACTTGACTAAAGCAATAGACTAAAAGGAAGATTCTAACATTTATATGCGGTGTATGAAACTTTGCTTTATATTCATTTTCTTATGAGTCAGGATGTGATTTGAAGTCAGTATGGGAAGAGGTATGATCTTTTTCTGGTATTTTAGTTCCTGAGTGATGACAACACTTGGCTAAATTCAATTTGTATGTTCAGGTCTATAAACAGCTACTTGAGGTGGAAAAGCTACAACTGAATAGTCCCAGTGGAAAAAAAGAAAACAAGTTCAGCTTTATTTTCATTTATGTGAAACTCAGATATACAGCTTCAATAAAAGCATCTATTTCCTCTACTCCTAGTTCAGTGAAGATTACAAGTAACTGAAGCCTTGGTCCATTTTTCTGAGCTAAGCCAAACATTATATTGACATTTGGGCAAAATGTATTTTAAAGAGGACTTTTGTTACAAGGTAAAGGCCAGAGCAAGTCAGTTGCATCTTGTCAATCTGACTTGAATTTTCTCTCTGAAAAAATTCTAGTGATTCTAAAATTTCAAATAACAAAACTCACCTCATATATTCTAGAGAAAAGGAGGGGTATCAGGTACCTATACTGTACCTAGAACTCTACCTGCATCATGGTTAAAAACTAAACTAAGACAATACTAGCACTACAATATGTGTTAAGCTCTATCAAAGCTGATCCAGAGATTAAAACCAGCCTTGATTTAAAACATTTTTTTCCTAACTTCCTTTTCCCTTTGAAGAAATTATTCTATCCCTACCTCACTTCCTAGTGAGAAACCAGTTTCTTTGAAATTATTTGAGAAACCTTTTGTGTGAGTTAAGTACAATATGTAGCTACAGAAAGAGGATGCTGCATAAAGAAAAGCTAGACCTGGAGGGCAGGGGCAGGATTGAAGTGGAAAAGACTCTGTCTTTGAGACACTATGTGAATTAAGACAATGAATTTTTGCCATGTGAGGCCAACAGGTGTTTTTTAAAAAGGAATTTAAGAAGGATATTATCATCAGATCTTCCACTCTCCTCTTTCATTGTGTGTAGGTTGCTCTGCTTTCCAAACACCATTCCCCTATTCAGCTGAGTATATAAACTTCTCCATAAGAGAAAATGAGGCATGGGTTAGCCTTGAAGAAGTAATAAAACACGGTAGATTTTTAACACTGTGTGTCTGTATTTGTTAGCACCAACACCACTCTTTCAGCGTTTTTTTTTGAGAGGTGCTCCTATAGAGTATAAAGCTTGTACTGCTGGCTGATGGCACTGTTGGAGTGGCCTGGAGGCAATTTAAGAGTTTGGTCATTTGTTTTTTCCAAGGAGATAACTAGGGTTTTTTTCCCTAGGGGTGGCTTTGCTGTACTGTACATTCTGGGCCTTGCAGAAAGGCTTTGCAACCTTTTCAGACTTATTTGCCAGCAGGGAAGGAGCCAGCTCACTGAGCATGCCAAGTAATCTGAACCTTGGGAATGGCAAACCAGTCAAATTCTGGGTACACTCAGTGAGAAGCCAACATGAATAATGCATTGCTCTTAAGTGGGGAAAGCACTCTGTGCGTGCTGTGCGTGCATGCATGGTGTGATAAACCTGCAGCACACGTATCTCAAATGTGCACATTGACTTGCAGGATGAGTGAGAAAGGGCTGCAGATTAGCAGGGTGTTAACAGCTTAGAGAATTCAAACGATTTTAGTCAACAAATAAGCATGGAATGGGATATTTAGAAAACCTGCCTGATTCCTCTTCCCTTTTCTATACCCAGAGTTACTAAGCCTGCCGAATATACAGTAATGCAGAGCTTGTGGCCTTTACAGAGGGAAAAATGGAGGCCAAGAGAGAGGGAATCCCCCTGGAGAGAACTTACTTTTCCCTTGTCATTCCTATCAGTGTCTGCACAGACTAACTCAAGGCTGTCAGGCTGGATGCTGCAACTGGAGAGTTACAGTTGGTCAGGCCCTTTACAGCACTGGGATCTGACATCTCTCAAGGTCCCTTCCAACCCAAAGCATTCTATGATTCTATGATCTCACTTGCACTCAGGCACAAACATTTGCAAGCTACCTCCTCCCGCACTCTGAACTGCTGGGCCAGTGCAAACACTGCCCAAGAGTTTATGATTAATTTAGTATAAGTCTTACGTAATGTTCACATACACATTCCAGTTCTTCCAATCAGTCCTGATGGTGAATTTGTGGCCCCCCCCCATGCTATTCCCAGAATAGAAATACACAAATGGTACCAAAACAAATAGAGCTAATTTGTTTATAATTTTTAAGTGTGCCCATGTTTAAAAATCAGCATTAACTTTCTTATCCACGATAAAAATACCTGATGGGAGAAAGTTGAATATTCCAGGAAATATTATATGTATTTTAAATTGAAGTATGCAATAATTTCATGTCACTTTCCCACACACTCAGCTGCTTGGGTATGGATTGCCCTCCTTCAGAGTGACAGTGCAGAGCTCACTAGTCATTTTCTAGTCATAGAGTTATTGCACTGACTTCTGTCAAAAGAAAAGAAACAACTACATTTCCAGTCCTTGAGCTTCATCCAGAACTGGACTTAAAGTTCAAAGGATGTCAATTCATGCCCTTTAGCTCCAGTTCTGGAAAGACTCATCCACTGACTGAAGTATGTGCATAGTCCATAATTTGTAGTCTATCATTTTTGCAGGCAGGGGTCACTGATTAGGACTTGAAGGTGTTAGAAACTTCTGAGAGAGTAGGGCTCATTGTGCCAGACACATCTCATCTTTCTTATGTGTTTTTCATTATAAATTTTTAGTTTGGATTTGAATTTGGTTTAGATTGTGTTCTACAATCAGCTCTGATTCTTCCCTTTCCCTTCATTTCAGTGTGCATCTTTGCATGAGTGTACTTGCAGTTAAATCTCCCTTTTCTCCAGCTTGATCTTAGTTTGCTTTCACCTTCTAAATGTAAGAATCTGCATAGCAGTCACCTGTTATCTATACACTGGGTATTCTGGTTTCATAGAGGTTGTAGTATTATAAGACACTACAGTTGAACCAAATGAACAAAGTAGCCTATTTTTTATAGAATCAATTGCGAGGTAAGAATCCGTATAAAGAGCAGTAAAGGGATGCAACTTGCTGGGGTTTAGCTGCCAAAGCTCTCTGTCACGGTCTCTGCTGTTCTAATGTTCATATGTCCAAAGTCTAATGTGTCAATTAAGCCTGAAATTTAAACTAACTGAAAAGCTGAGAAATAAAGGTTTAGAGAGTTGCCAAGAGCTTACTGGGCTTAGTAAGATTTATAGCAGCATGTACCATCAGCATTGTCTTTCTGCTGAGACAAAATAAGATGCTCCTCTGCTGAAAGCTGGTTATTAATAATCAAGTTCAGCATGTGTAATTTGGTCTGTCTCGAAAAAGTCAAAAGACATTGCGTCTTTTCTAGTTGTAAATGTTAAGTGGCCTAGCTTGCCAGCATGTGTTCTTTGTAAGTGCTCTGTAATGTAATGAAAAAACACTATCTTTTCATGTGCTGCAGGATCGAGAAACAAATAAGCAGGTTTCGAGGATGGTTACCTAGAAAGCCAATGAAACTGGACAAGGAGACACTGCCAGATCTGGAGGAGAATGACTGCTATACGGCTCCATTCAGCCAACAAAGGATCCATCAGTGAGTATTTTATTATATCTTAATTACAAAATGAAAGCTTTTCTTGCTGGATTCACCATGGAAAAAATCAATTTCTTAGTTCATGTCTTAAAGACTAGTGCCTTCAAATTAGTTCTTTGTCACAAAAAGGAAGAGATAGAGAGTCCTGAGAGAGCATAAAGTCTGTCTACATTTCTAATAATTAAAGGTCCAGCTCAAAGATAAAGGAAATCAATGAAAAAATTCCTTTTAATTCACTGGAATTTCAATTACATCCCTAAAATAGTCAAATGGCTAATTCCCTCTCGGGTCAGAACTGCAGTTGTTCTTTGTCACTTAAAGATGTGATTAAAACTTCTTTTTCAGCGTTTCTATGTCTTTACCATAATCAAAGTTCGTCCTTCTAACACTGATGGTTGAAATAAACTGATACTGAGTTTCATTCCTAGTTATGACTGTAGAATAAACAGAACTCTAAAGAAAGCAGAGAATGTAGTTTTGTTTGTTTTTCTCTGTCTTTTACTTTTATGCAAGCAAAACTGCTTGCAAAATGCCAGTGTTAAGACCTATCAGTGACACTTGCCCAAGCATACCAATGGCACCAGTGTTGCACCAATGTCACTAGAGAAATAATTTGTAGAAGCCTTTATTCACTTGCAAAATGCAAACCAGAAAAAGCCCCATGTGACTTTCAGATCCCGTGTTGAATTTCAGGGCTGTCCAATTTTGAAGAAAGAGGGTGTCTTATGGGTAGTTACAGTGTTTGTGACATGGGAAACAATCACTGACTAACTGAGAACAAAATCACAAATAGGCAGCACTGACCAGGGTACTAACAGAAGACACAGAATGAATTACAGGCAGCTCAAGGTCTAAAAATCTGAAATATGTGATTTTATTCAGAGAGAAGCCAAATTGATGTAATGGTCTTATGGCCTCACTTCAAATGAACAATTTTTCTGGGATTGGATTTAGTACCTGCAATAGCAATTAATAAAATAGACCTCCTCTGCCATAATGCCCTCTGCCATTATGGGGAGAAGAATAAAGCCCCCATAATCCTAGGGGAAATGGTTAACAACCTGCTACACCACTTAGACACACACAAGTCCATGGGGCTGGATAGGATCCACGCAAGGGTACTGAGGGAGCTGGCGGAAGTGCTCACCAAGCCACTTTCAATCATCCATCAGCAGTCCTGGCTAACCGGGGAGGTCCCAGTTGACTGTAGGTTAGTGAATGTGATGCCCATCTACAAGAAGGGCCAGAAGGAGGATCCAAGGAACTGCAGGGCTGTCAGTCTGACCTCAGTGCCGGGGAGGGTTATGGAGCAGATCATCCTGAGTGCCGTCATGCAGCATGTACGGGACAACCAGGCAATCAGGCCCAGTCAGCATGGGTTTATGAAAAGCATGCCCTGCGTGACCAACCTGATCTCCTTCTACAATAAGGTGACCCACTTAGTGGATGAGGGAAAGGCTGTGGATATTGTTTACCCAGACTTTAGTAAAGGTTTTGACACCATTTCCTGCAGCATTCTCCTGGAGAAACTGGCAGCTCATGGCTTGGACAGGTGTACTCTTTGCTGGGTAAAAAACTGGCTGCAAGGCCGGGCCCAAAGAGTTGTGGTGAATGGAGTTAAATCTGGTTGGTGGCTGGTCACAAGGGGTGTTCCCCAGGGCTCAGTATTGGGGCCAGTTCTGTTTACTAACTTTATCAATGATCTGGAGGAGGGGATCGAGTGCACCCTCAGTAAGTTTGCAGATGACACCAAGTTGGGCAGGAGTGTTGATCTGCTTGAGGGTAGGATGGCCCTGCAGAGGGATCTTGACAGGCTGGATCGATGGGCTGAGGCCAATTGTATGAGATTCAACAAAGCCAAGTGCCAGGTCCTGCACTTGGGTCACAATAACCCCATGCAACGCTACAGGCTTGGGGAAGAGTGGCTGGAAAGGACCCGGGGCTGTTGGTTGACAGGCAGCTGAATACGAGCCAGCAGTGTGCGCAGGTGGCCAAGGCAGCCAAGAGCATCCTGGCTCGTATCAGAAACAGTGTGGCCATCAGGACTAGGGAGGTGATTGTCCCTTTGCACTCGGCATGGGTGAGGCCTCACCTCGGCTGCTGTGTTTTGTTTTGGGCCCCTTGCTACAAGAAAGACACTGAGGTGCTGGAGCGCGTCCAAAGAGGAGCACCGAAGCTGGTGAAGGGTCTAGAGCACAAGTCCTGTGAAGAGCGGCCGAGGGAACTAGGGGTGTTTAGTCTGGAGAAAAGGAGGCTGCCGGGAGACCTTATCGCTCTCTACAACCACCCGAAAGGAGGTTGGAGCGAGGTGGGTGTTGGTCTCTTTTCCCAAGTAACTAGCGATAGGACAAGAGGAAACAGGCTGAAATTGGGCCAGGGGAGGTTTAGATTTGATGTTAGCAAAAATTTCTCCACTGACAAGGTTATGAAGCACTGGAACAAGCTGCCTGGGGAAGTGGTTGAGTCACCATCCCTGGAGGTATTTAGAAGAAAATGTGACACTTAAGGACACAGTTTAGGGGTGGACTTGGCAGTGTTAGGTTTATGGTTGGACTCGGTGATCTTAAAGGTCTTTTCCAACCTAAATTATTCTATGATTCAATAAGTAGTCTTTCCAAATACAGCAGAAAAACAGGAACAGGTGCAAAACTCCAGGTAAATTTCAGTACAAGTCTGCTCCTAGCACCAGCCAGCAGCCAGGGTTATCCATCGCTAAATGTCTGCGCCCTGAATAGACATCAGGTTCAGACTACAGAGTCTTCCCATACTTGAGCAAAAAGATGGGTCAGTTATTGTGCCCTGCAAGAGGAAGAGTAAGTGCAAATTAGTTCAAGAATAGACCAGTGATAATAAAAAATGAAGAAATTGGGATGTCTGGGTTGATATTTTTATTAATAGTGATATTAACTATTAACTTCCCTTAAAATTACAGCACATAAGAAAGGGGGGTTTTTGTGTCTGAAAGGAGAATTGGCATATATGAACGCAGATTTTTTTTTCATTCTTCTGCCTTGCTCATGTTTATGTTGGTAAACTGGCAGAGGGAGATTATTAAATACTGCGTTAGTTTCATTAATGTTCCTGCTGTTGTTTGGCACTTCTTTTACATCATTCCAGACTTTGAAGCTGTACTCCCCAGCAGGCCTGACATCTTCTCTTTTGCTGTCTGTGTGGTCTTCCATTCCTTTTGTATGGGGACTGATAAAATGCTGGCTGAGCTGCCCTCCTTCTCCTGAAAGGTGCTAGCTCTGACAGGATTCTTGCGTTCCCGTCATGCTCCAGCCTGTTGGCTGTGTCTGTCCTATTCTGCTTCACTAAAATTTTGAGATATAATGCCTTGTTCAATATGCATCTAGTGAGTTGCATGCAGGCATTTTAATTGTTCCAGAATTTCAGGGTATGTTGGTAAGCAGAGAATTTCAGGAACATCTTTAGTGTGTGCTTTTAATCTTTGATTGTGAAGTCCAGGTATCAAATAACTGGAAATGTAGAGTTAAAAATAATGGGTTTATTAGCATCAGTTAACAGTCAAGAAGTGTATGATGTTGGGGTTCGCTTACTTTGTGCAAATTGCTGCTTCCCAACATTCTGTTGAAAGACCTGTATATAATGAGTCAGTAGTAAAGATGCCCACCTATCCCCAAACATGGGGAAAGTATGAATAGAAATGGATTTTTTAATTTATGTTTATCGCAACACATACTAACCGATGTAGCAATCACTATGACTGGTACCTTCATTTCTCTGAGTCAGTTGTGCCAGATGAAGGTTTGATCACTAAGAAAATGATTTCTCTTTCACCTCTACCCACTGCTAGGTGTAGTAACCTTCACAAGAGCAGCACTGATAACTGTCACCTACTCAGAACAGTAACAGAAACACTCCAAAGTTGATAAAATCCTGCCTCCATATTAGATTAAAGATTCAGTTTTCAGTTGTCACTGTTGCATTACATAAGATTTTACTTGGTTTTTAACAAGTAAAAAAGTTACTAATTGAATATAATTTTTTTTAAAAAAAAAACCTGTCAAGGCTTTTATTTAATTTTCTAACCCAGAGCCCCACAATACTGTTTTAGGAATATGAAGATAAATAGTTGCTGAAATTCTTGAGCTGCAGAAATAAAGAATTGCTATCTACAACAACTTCATGATAATTTAACTTGCAGTTTTTTAGTGGTAAGAAAAGTCCATACATTTTCCTATTTGGTATAGTTAAGGTTTTGCTAGAGTGCTTTCACCATACCACAGTGCCATTACAATACAATTATAATGGTGTCTACATAATTGTCATGGGCAGTTATTTGTGGAGTTCACAATGTCTTCAACAAGTATGTGATCCTATAGGCTAGAATAACAGTGACAGTGTCTCCCTGCTCTTGGGCTTTTAGAGTGACCCTGCATCCCTTTCCGTCACACACTTGTGCCAAAACTACTTCAGACAGAATGTGCACAGGACAGGGGGGGTCCCAGTACCGCATCGATGCTCCGCTGGCTAACCTTGGTGTTATTTAAGACTTTTCATCCAACATAGGGCCATTTTTTGAAGAAGGAAAATGTCAGTAGCACATTGAGCTCTTGAAGCCCTCAGAGAATGGGGAATAAATGCAAGGCTTTCCAACCTTCCACACTGTGTTAAGGTCGTAGCTGAAAAATGTTACTAATGTCTGTTTTTCCTTTTTATCAGATCTTATGTACAGATTTTGAGTTTCAAGTTTATAGTAAAAAAGATAAAATTTTCTTGCGAATCTGGAATCCTAAGTGAGAAGAAGAGATGAGTGGGAAGTACATTAAACTGTTCTTTAAGCAATAGCCACAGGAGCCTAAAACATATAATCAGTCTTTTAATTACACTAACAAGGATTTTTCTGGCTATTGTACAAGTATTTCTGGAGAGCAAGATATGTACTTTTGCCAGTTGAACATATCTAGGATTTCTGTGTTGTCATAAATCAGTGTTTATCCAAGACACGCTGAACGATTACTTAATGGCCATGTAGTAAATCATTCACAAATACAACCATCTTGGAAGTATGAATCTCCATATACTGAGTTTTCGGATAAGATCTCCATGTCTTCACTGTAGGTTCTGCCACATACCGTACCTGGAGGTTGCAGAATTCTTCCTTCTCTCCTGGTTTTATGTGCTTTTAATTTTCCAAAATGTTATTCCATAAAAATTTATATGAGCTTGTCCATGTTTGATGTTTGTCCAAATATTGCAATATTGCAGTTTGAGTCTGGAATTCCTTATTTCTTCCTTTCTTCATTGCCTCAGACATTTTTTACCTCCGCAAAGAACAGGCAGCTTATCTTTTTTGATCTAGCCACAATTTGCACATCCAGGTCTCCAGTCTGATATAGATGATGTTTGAAACATGGTACAAGTACAGTCTTCATTTGTGACAGCTGCTTTTAGAAGCATGGAATGACAGATGACTGACAATACTTAAAATGCGGAGTCTGGGAAGGAAAACAGTTAAGACCAAAACCAGCAAGGCCTGATCAGACCTTTTTTCAATCAGATTAATATTTTTGATATAAAATAGCCCAGATGTGGAAAAAGGCTAGCTTTCAGAAAAAACTAAATTTGTTTTAAGAGACACAGCTAACCCTCTGTCCTCCCTCCAAAGCAGGCAAAGAAGAAAACTGCAAGAATCACATTTGTAAGATGTGCCTATAACTTTTGCAGTATGGCTTCAGGTTTTCTTTTAAAGGGATTATGGCAAACTTTATACGGTATAGCAGAAATTTTTCAGTACGACAGGAGGACTAAATTCATCTTATTTCCTAAGTAATAGGAAAGCTCTTTTTGGAGGAAAGAAGCTCTGCCTTGCTGAGGCAAGCATTTTCTTGGAATTGTGTGGAATACAAAATGATAATTTTCAAGATAGAGTAGTATCTCTCTTCTGCAGCCACAGCTTGGGAAAGGCTTTATTTATGCCAAAGCATTTCTTCTGAAATTATCAGTTACAAGAATGCACAGTTCGCAATATGTGAAAAATGTTTTCCATCAGACATGATGATAATTAGCTATTTTTCTACTACATCTTAGTTATTTTATGTGGTGAGCTGCTAGTCAGCTGGGAATAGTAACAGTAGTAATTAGCTGCAATTTCTTAGATAGCTGTATACTAGCTAGGAAAATGCTTTTAATTGCTGTTTAGAGATTTCAAACTTTTTATCAGGAGCTATTTTCCCCCCCTTTTTTTTTATTCCAAACGTGCTAAACTCTCTGGTTAAATATTAATCTAATATGTAATTGAATAAACCACTTAAAAATAAACATTTATTACTTCAGTGAAAATTAGATTAAAAATTTACACAATTAGGAGGACTAGGACAATATCTGGATTAATTAAACAAAAATAGCCCTGTATAGCAGAGGTTAATGGAGCTATTCTCATTTGTACTATGTCCCCTGGTGGTACGTGGGGATCTCATCCTGTATCTTTATCAGATTTCCAAGGTATGTGTCTCTCAGGGTGGAGTTACATTTTAAGCTTTTAATGCTCAGATTGGCCCTCATAAATTCCATCCCCACCAAGGTTATCTGGGTCCATGTCCCCCTGAGCTGCTTCACCCCAAGATCATGGATGGGTCAGGGAGCTGCTACCACTGCAGATGAGGCACAGGGCTGCATGGATACTTACTTGTTTTGAACCAGGATGGTCATTCTTGTGTTTATATTCATCTACAGTATAATAACCGTACATTTGCAAATGGCTTTTTATAAGCAGGAAATCACAGTTCTGTAAGATCCCTGCTCTTAAACAAATCTGTGTGCAACCAAACTTGGAAATGCCCTGTAGTGGGTTTTTTAAATTCTCTCTGATTCTGGAAGTTTTAATTGCCTGGCAAACTGAATGAAACAGGGCATGCCTGAAAAATACATAAAGCTCATTCTATCTCAGATGAATATTCCTAAGTGAACCAATTTAAATTAGTAAGTGATTTGGGTGGCAGGGTGATTTGGGGCGAAGGGCAGAAGAAGGTGGAGGAGAGATTCAGCACTTTCACCACTCTCTATTTTATTTTAGCAGTTTTGAGGCTGTGATGCGCCAAACCTGAAACAGACAAAGCCACTAATACATTCTTCATCCCAGTGTGACCCTGGTTTAGGCACATGATGTGAAAAATCCCTGATAACCATTAATTAACATTTTCTTTTAGGTAATCAAAAAAGTCAGCTGCAGCCTTAAAAGTCAAGCAAATGAAAATAAATAGAAAGTGATAATAATATACCCATTTTCAGACAAATAAACTACAGGGATGTATGGTAATATTCTCACTGGAATACTGCAGGCTCATCTTGTTGCTGCTACTAAAGCTGATGACTGACTTTCTCTGATGTTAAATGAGGTAGAAACCTGCTATTGCCTCAGCCAACAACAGCTAGCTACCACCAATGGTTTACCTGAGAGTGCAGAGGGTTGGGCATTTTTCCTGCACTAAAGAATACACATCTCATATAGTGATTACTGCTTCAGACAACATCTGTGCTTTCAGTTTGTACCGCTTCCAGCAACAGACATTTGCTTGGAACATACCTTTTCGTCTGGTGAGTGTCAGACATCGAATGTCTCAGTGTCTGGGGATCCTGTGGAGCAGCACATTGATACATGCACACGTACATCCTCACTTTGTAGCTTTGTAACCAGACCATGGGTGTTCAGCTTTCAGCTTGTATATCTTACCAGCACAGCAGAAAATAACCTTTTCCTGCCTTTTGCTTCTCCAAAATGAATTGAAAAGTAAACACATTTTTTTTTCAAATGGGTGTTAGACAAAAAAATCAAGAGTTAGATTTACCCCTAAAGGGTTTGTACAGTGTGCAAAATTACCAAAGAGAATGTATGAACAGGAATTCATTGGCAGTTTGTTCATGGTTGAATTCGCATTAATTTGAGGACCTTCTTTAGATGACAGTTAGTTTTGCTGTGCTTTGTTATCCATGGAAAGATAGTTTGAAATCTCCAGTTCAGAGTCTAATTAAGAAAGCTACAAATATAATTTCAAAGCAATTAACCTTTACTGACTCTTCATGTGGCTTACAGTATAAATGTAAGAGCAGTATTTCCACAATGACATTTTTAAAGGGGACTTTAATTAAGGATCAACTCTGGAACCTTTCCTGCCAGAAGTGCTCTCATTATCTTCATTGGGATTTTCCTTTTGAGTAAGGACAGCTCACACAAATAAGACTTACAGGACCAGGCTAATGGTTATAACTGTGCGGAACAAATCACTTGCTTTATTATCTACCTATACATTAACTTCACAGGTAATAAAAATAGTAGTGTATTAATCCTTAGTTAAAAGTTAACTTTTTTTAGTTGTGGAGAACACTGAAGGACATGTTCTTGTCCTACTCTAGCCATGGTGAGTTGTCCCTCTCCTCTGTCCCTCCTGCCCTCACATGCCTTTTACTGGCACGAGGATGGGCAGGGCAGAACCTCTGCAGCTCTCATACTCACACTTATTTTAGGACTGCTTCAGCCAGTTCTGGAATAGGCAGAGTTCTTCATGGCAGTTATTATACTGAGGTGTTGACATCTGTTTCGCAGACACATCTGGTTGTTCCTTCTTGGCTCCATGAGATCAAAAAGCTATAACACAATTGCTAAGTTTACAAATGAATGCAAATGACTAAAGTGTTTGTTTAAACAAGCAGTTCTTATTTCTTTTTAAGATTGCATAATGTTTGATTTTTGCCTTTTTTTCAGTCATGATTCATGAAAATAGAAGTGACTAAATGCAGAAAAACTATTAACATATTTGTCCAAAATAGTTGTTGAAATACCTGTAGTTGCAGTATGACATCGTCATGATAACAAATGGGCAAAATAACCTTATAACACAAGGAGAATAGATTAACATTATTGGTGTTATCTGGATCAATGTTGCTAGTTTCCCAGACAAGGTGATTCAATTCTCAGTTGAATCCTACAAGAACTCATAGCTAAGTCAGAATGAAAATTACTGTGTTGTTTTGATTTCATAAGTTTTCTTCACATTTCTTTGTCAATGCTGTCTGGGAAGTGAGCTCTTGGAGAGGAAGGTCAGACATTAAAAGAAAATCAAAGTGGAAAAACACTTAACTGTTCATTTCTGGTTTACTACTGTCTTTTAATTTGTTTCTGCTGCTACTAAAATGGCCTAATACAAAGCTCCAGCTTCAGCTGGAAATAATGCTTTTCTATCTGCTTCAGAGTTTAGATTTTTACATAATTTCTTTAAGAATTAAGACTTATGTGGTGACAGTATTTCCTTTTTGTCAAAGTCCTTCTAACTATTATTATTTTACATACCGGTTACTTTCAACTAAATTTGGTACAGGTGTAGCTGTCTCAAAGATAAGCAGAGTCTTATTTACTTTGTGAGTATCAACAACTTGAAGTGGAATAGTAGCACAAAATTGTGGCTGTACCAAAAAGGCAGTGGCCAGCGCACACCAATTGTGCTGCCATTTGGTAGCAGCCCATTGGTAAATTGGCATGCACATGTTGGTCAGCCAATGTGAATAAATCAAATTACTTTCAATAGGTACTGTAGGGCATGTGTAGGACTTTGGGAATAGTAGAGATGTGGGAGGAAGCCAGAAGTACAGTACTGAGTAGACTGTGGATGCAGAAATGACCTGTGAGTATCTGGGGTGGAGTGGGAAAGGAGACATGAGATAGTAACCTCTAGAAAACCAGGTTCATTAATTAGGGTGCTCTTGGAGCAACTTGTCTTTTATACCTTTACTTTGGAATTTTTTTTATTATCTGCCCTTGAAGCTGAGCATAAGGAGCTTATAAATTGTCTTGTATGGAAAATTTGGCAGAGAATTTTGATAGTAAAGAGGGAGCATATGGAG
This sequence comes from Pelecanus crispus, assembly GCF_030463565.1. Taxonomy (NCBI): domain Eukaryota; kingdom Metazoa; phylum Chordata; class Aves; order Pelecaniformes; family Pelecanidae; genus Pelecanus; species Pelecanus crispus. The sequence goes on from NC_134643.1 coordinate 54,896,277, forward strand.
TCCCCAAAGTCTAGAAGTTGGACCCTTTGCCAGTTTTTCCAAATGACTGTGGAGGTTCAAAGCCATGTATGATATCCCATGGGTAAAGATTTATTCTGAAAAAGGCATTTTCATTTGGGTAAAATTACCTGAGGGGAAAACTGAGCAGTGGATCCCATGTTGTGCAGGAGAGAAAGTGACGTTAATCCATGCCAAGTTCCCTATTAAGATGATCTCTGTTAAAGTCAGATTTGTCTAGTGTGCAGTCCTACAGGCTGGTGTCTCTATGACATCTCTATGATTTTACCATTTTATTTATCAGTTTATTCAATTCCCTAGCTCTTCACCAACACAGAGGAGGAAAACAATCTTACCTCTTATCCAAAGTATTTTTAAAAACTATGAACCTTTTTATTCAGTCAGCTACTAAGGACCACATTTTAAAAAAAATACTTAATTTCCTTAATAAATTCATAGGCCTACTTAATAAGAAACTCCATCCACTTATCTGCTTATTCAAGTGTCTAAATGACTTTCACGGTCTATCCTGAAGCCCTACACACCTCAAGCAACTATAATAATTCTTTAGCAGTATTTAACTGACAAGTTGAAACTATTTCTAAACACTTACATTGTTTGCATTTTTCCAGTGATTATGATGATACACTAAAATATCTTGTTTTCCTTAAGTATGTATATTGGGATTAAGGAATCTATATAAAATTTATCATGCCAGCCAATCTAATCAATGCAATTTTTTTTTTTTTTTTAATTTCCTGGACTCATCACAATTCTGTCTAAACTATTGAACCTGCATTCATACATAAATCCATAAATAGCTTCTGAAAGCTAATTTTCTACTCTATTTTAGCTTCCAGGACCAAACAGAGGAGTATACAATATTTTCCGTTTCTAACATACTATTTGATTTTCAGTAAGGGTGGTTTACCAAGTACATGTTTCCACCTGACTCTTAACGGTAAAGCATAATAAAGAAGCCTGAAATAGAAATCAAATATGTATTTCTACAGCTGCACTTACAAATCTTATGCTTTTGCAAATTCTTGGGCAAGTATTTTGCAGTTTTCAGTGAATTAACTAAAAGTGATGCTTATGAATGCTTAAATATCTTTGATCTTTCTCCAGACTTCTCCATGTAGTTCTTTGTTAGGGAATGAATACTGTTATTGACATCATCTCATCCGGTGAATCATCTCACTTGATCTGGTGCCCTGTAATCTTCCATGCACTTGCTCACATACTGTAGATTTTTAGTGTGCTATAGAAAGTAATGGAACTCAATATTTGCTTTAAACATGCTACTATATATTGCTGAGATGTCCTCTGTTCGCATTTTTATATAGCTTCATCATACACAACAAAGATACTTTCTTCAATAATGCTACGAGAAGTAGAATTGTACACCATATCTTACAAAGAGTGAAATACGAAGAAGGGAAAAACAAAATTGGTAAGTGCTGAGCAATGTGCTTTTAAACATGGGTGCTAAGTCCCACCAAAAAAAGTAGAGAAGTCTGCCTGGGCTCATAACAGCCTCTTTTGCTTCCTTCAGTTTTGAGCTGTTTATGTCTCACCCACTGCTGTTGTAGGGGCTTTGCCTGGAAGACCTGATCATTTCCCTGTAATATCAGGCTGCTTTCACAGGCACGTATGTCACCACATGGGTTTTATCATCTCTTCAAGGAAAGAAACTGACTTAAGCAAGAAATATGTACAGATTAAGGACCCTGGAGAAGCAGATAGACTCATGCAGAAAAGCTTTCACTCCTTCATAAAAATGTATTTGGAAGGATCGCAAGATTTGTGCCGCTGCACATGTCAGCCTGTAGGGCTTCTCCCTGGATACCTGTCCATCCCTAAGGGAGAAGGAAGGTTGTTCTGTATCTCTGTAGCTGCTGTAAGTCAAAAGGGAGTTCACCAGTTACATCCTCAGTGTGAAGGATGCCATGCATAACTATGGCATCACTTTCAAAGAGTGGGTGCAGTGGGCCTTTGCAGCAGCACATATGTGGATCCAGGAGAGCCGGCAGTGACAGAGGAGGGCTGGAGTACAAAACAGTGGCCCTCAGAGCACATGCTGCTTGTGTACCACACAGGGACTGGGACATCACAAATGGAGAGGCAATCCCCATACAACTCTGCAGCCTATTTCATTTCCTGCTGTTTAAACTCCAACCTTCCCCAAGAGGTAGAGATACAGCCCAGAACTTCACTTGTTTTTTCCTCAGCTCCTGGGATGAGGGCAGTAATGGCTCTGAGCAATGACAGTGAGCGGAGGGGAGAGAAGAAAGGGAAGAATTCATGTCGTGCATGCAGCCATTGCATCTAGGACACACATTTGCAGTCCCTGCCTGCCTCAAGATCCCAAGCTCCCTCACATACCGACTTGTGTTGTACCTACCATGAACACAACCTTGCATTGATCACTGGGCAGAGCAAAGCCTGGCTCAGCTGTACAGGTTTTGCTTTTCTGCCAGAGACTTTGGAAAAAAGCATATTCTGCCAAGCAGATACTAACGCAATCACTGAAAGTGCTATTTATGTTAAATTAATACTTCTCATTGCTGTGTTCTTGCTGCTGTCATTCCCCTGTGAATTAGGAAAGGAATCAGGATTCTTTGCCTCTTGGTCACTGGAGTTCAAATGCCTTCAGGTTGTTAGTGCCAGTATTTAGTTTTGCATTGCCTGATAGTTGTTCAGTCCTATTTTGGTGACTTTCCAAGTGAAAAGTGCCCACATCTCAGCAATGATTCATTCTTTCTCTTGAGATTCTCATTAAAGAGAAACAAGGCATGACTGAGTGGGGTGTATGATTACTCTTTTGTGCCAAAGAGCAATCTTTTTCGTTCAGGTTCAAGTATATTTTCCGGTCTTGCACTACTACAGCCTATCTTGTTCCTGTTCTGTCTGTTAGTCCTGCAGCTTTCATAAGACATAAACTGAATATATTTTAAAATGTTGTTATTATATGGAAATTAAGAGTTGCAGTTACTTTACTGGTCTGCAGTTCAAAAATGTAAAGGTCTTCCCTGAAGTTTTCAGCTCCCAAGAAATACAGCCTTTCATCTAAATAGTTTCCTTAGACCATAATTTATGGGGTCAAACTTCAATCCTGGTGTGAGGTCCCTGATTTCACTGAAGTTACACTACAGATGGATTTGGCAAATGAATCTTTAAACCTCCGGCATAATAAATGATACATTATGATTAATATTTGAACAAGTCTTTGCTTGTATTATGTCTTAGTTCATAAAAATCTGTTAAAGATGAATTTTTCTATATGTATCTTTTACTGTCAATGGGCTTCAAACTTCATTTAGCCAGCTTATTATAAAAATATGTTTTGCTTTTTACTTAGCAGTTTTTCTGGTCCTATTGGTAAATAATTGGATACTTTTGATTCTTAGGTCTGAATCGATTGCTCAGTAATGGCTCCTATGAAGCTGCATTTCCTCTTCATGAGGTATTCTCAGTTTTTTTTTTCTTTTTGAACAGACAGTTCCCACAAAATGAATTCTTAATTGTGTAATCATTTATTCTCAATATTATTAATGTTATTACTCTCTTTTGCATTCTGTGACTGCCTCTGACATCCCTCCCATTTAGTAATGCTTTTTTTCTTGGAAAAAAAATGCTTTTTTTCTTGCAAAAAGAGATGAGTAAGGAGAGTTGTTCTGGATCTGTTCTGTAATAAGTATTTGGGTTGATACATCAGTATGGTTTCAGAGGGGAAAAATACCACGCTATAATTTTCTCTTTGAGATTCTCCAGTTTATAGCCTTTGACTTGGACACCATTTATCATAAATTTCTTAGGAAGAATAATCTCAAATCTTACTGAATTCCTTACAGAATCATACTGAAGGAATATGACATTCCTTTTAATGTCATATTTAGCTTTTTGGTACACAAGTATAGAGCTTGCATAAATTGCATGATCCATACCACTAGCGAGAGAGATTTCTTAGATATTCTTTTTTGCTGCTTTTGTTCATTAATTGCCAGATTTGTATTTTAGGGAAGTTACAGAAGTAAGAATTCAATAAGAACCCATGGGGCAGAAAACCACAGACACCTGCTGTATGAGTGCTGGGCTTCCTGGGGAGTGTGGTATAAATACCAGCCGCTGGACCTTGTGAGGTAAGACTTCCCTGCTTTTAGTATGTCATATTATAGGTACTTTGAGCATAGGTTATCTCTGTCCTAACAAAACCATTAAAACCTCAGTTAACTCATGTGTTTTTTAAAAACCAATCCTGAGGTCAGGGGAATCCATTTCATTCATGGCGCCACTATATTCAAAGAAGTATCTATAGAGGAGCTTGTAGGAGGAGCTGAAAGTGAAGGAAGTTTCCTTCTAGACACACCCCACTTCCTGACACCCTAACTTCTAATGAAGGTTTTGCAGAATATTTAAGAGAGAAAAAAAAGGAAAAGACAAATCTGTGGAGGCTGGGTAGACTTGGTTGCATGTCTATCTACTGGAGGATCTCTTCTTCCTCCTCAGAGCATGGCTTCAGTGAAAAACAGGCTCTCATCAATCAGATCTTCTTCTTTTTTTCCAAAAAGCAACCAGAATGAGCGCTGGGTGAAGTTTAATGATGCTTACAAATTACATGGAACAGACCTCACAGTCACTGAGTGTGTTACTGTGTTCAGCAGCACTAGCAGTAGGTGGGTGTAAGTCTCTCTTGTACCACCTCCCTTAAATTTAGCCCAGCCACATCACCACAGTCTGGATTACAAATCTTGGAAGTAGCCTGCAAAGAAGAGACACTGAGAAAGCTGAGACATGAATCTAAGTTCTTATAGCCCTTTTAAATAATGTTTTCAAATAGGCTTGCATGCGCTAATAGAGGATTACATATTTTTTACGGATATATAGAGAGCTAGAGCCTTTACTGATCATGTTGGCAGAACTATTATTGGGTATTAATGTTTGGGGTTTTTTTTTATGAAGAGAGGAATACAAAGCTACAAGGACCTATTAATAAAGTCTTTAGATGTGTTGGGATCACTGAAGATATTGATACATTGGCCATTGGGAAGGGTCATACAGAGCATGTAATTGGTCCAGCATATTAATTTCCCCTTTTATAAGTCCTGTAACTGATAGAAACCTTTGCTTTTACTGATTCTCAAAATTGTTTGCAGATAGAACGATTTGTAGAGGGTGGCCCTGGAGACAGTGTTATTGATTAAGACCATATAAAACCTATCCATTTCATAAACCAGGAGGTGTTCAATTTCCATGGAGAAAAAGTTCACAGAGAAGCACAATAAAAAAAATTTACTGAGTCATGTAATTTTTAAAATGCTTTAGAAAACAAAGTAATGTATTTGTACCTCATAATTTAATCCTGAAATCTTCTTATTTCTTTTTTAATATACTGGCCTGGACAGAAATACGGAATTTTTCTCAAATTACACTATAGAAATTGCTGATTTACTGAGGAGCCGACAGTTATACTGAAGTTTTTTATATTTAATTTCCCAGTATACAATGACATATTAATTTCACGGTATAAACAACTTATCTCTATAATGTTTTTTAATCATTTGTCCATGGTGGTCAAGGCTACTGTTCTTCATCAACATTTCTTGTTTGTGAAAGTGCTATTGAGCCTATATCTGGGTTTTGGTTTCATTTGGTTTATGCATATGGACCATGAGGCATCTGGAAGGGTTTTTAAGTATAAGAATAAATGGCAACAGAATGAGCAAGGTTAGACCCATGATTGTTCTGGATGTTGGTAGCAGCCTTCTTGAGAAGCTTGGGTTTGATGTTTAAGATTTTGTAAGATACTTTAGCTTTTTATCAGACAGTGACATCCACAGAGTTTTCCACCGCTATTTTACAAAAGAAAAAAAGCAGTCAAAACAGCAGACCCCCTAGCTGAGGTCATGGGTGTCCTCTGGTGGTTCAGGAGAGTAGGTGTTTACCCAGAGAGGAGGGGGGCAGGGGGAGCTCTGAGGCTCCCTGAGCATTCACAGCAGCGAGTCTTGGTAGCCATTGAGCTCAGCAGGGTTCAAAGCTGCGGCCCCAGCCCCGCCCGCTGTGTGCTGCCTGCAGTGCACCCATGGCTGCTATGAAGTCGCTGAAGGAGGAGTGACAGGAAAGGGGAGGAAATGCCTTTTTCTTCTCACTTCACAGACTAGATCCCTCACATTTCCTTAGCTCCTGCCCAGTATCAATTGAGCTCCTGTCTACTGAGCTGGAGATTTTTCCTTGAAGAGCTGACAATGCCAGCATTGTTCATTTCACTTGGAAGTATCTCAGCATGCATACTTTAACCAGAAGATTTTTTAGTACCAGTTCTGCAGCAGGAGCAACTTTTTTATTTGTTTCCCATACCAACAACTATGTGGGGTGTACTTGAAGGGAGTAGCGTGGCCATCTGTACAAAAGGAGTGGATGGATGTTAATTCTTCCACTGACATCTGGCCAGAACTTACTGCTGCTAGCTGACATTCCCCTTTATTATACGCTTTAGAAAAGCTAAGGAGCAAATTAGATGTAGATAATATAATTGTCTCATTAATAGATATGGTATTTCCACCTTAGAGTCAAGTTGCCACAATGGTAAGCAAAACTGTTCATACTTAGGTGCTGGTTTATTTTTTCCTTAGCTGTTAAAATGAGGCCTTACATCTCCAGTGCTGTCAATTTGGTGCCTCCCAGATTTCATTTAATCTCATCAGCTGGCTGTTATGGAGATAGTAGTCACTAGAAATAAATGAGAAAAAGTCATTTGAGGGGAATTGCACGGTACTGCTTTCACTCTGCTTTGAAATACGTGGCAGTATGAAGGCGCAGATTTGGCACAATTGCAAAGGCACTCCTATTAATCAACAGATGTGGTGCCATGTTTTTAATTACACTTCTGTTGGAATTTAGGATCCAGAGTTACTTTACAAGAATAATTTAATATCCTTAGAATTGATAGCAATTGGAAAGAGGCAGGACTTACTATATTTATATGCTCTGGGACCACGTAAATCAATGGAAACGGTTGCAGTGATTCCTGAGGGCTTTGGATCACCTCCTTCACACTTCTGTGCATAGCTGCTTTCCTCTAGGCTGTGCACAAATTGCTCCTGCTGCTGTTTGCGCATGTTATTTACAGGGCAAAAAAGGAGGGAGAAAACTATATTTACAAAGTGATTGTAAAGCTACCTAAATGAACCTGAAAACAAAAGTAATGCTTGAGTAACTTGCATTTTACTCCATGTTTACATTAAATGACTTGATTCCAAGCTGACAACTCCCTTTCAGTCTCCTGTCAAGCCTTCCTCCCTGCCCCATTGCTCCTGACATAAGAGCTTCCTGTGTCCAAAACACCTGTTGGAAAGCTCTAGCTCCCTCAGAACTTGTTTCTGTGATGTATAAAGTTCTGTGTAGGATTTCATTCTGACCTGCAAAAGGATTAATGAAGATAGGTAGGTTCCTGGCTTGAGTCCAAACCTGTCTATATTCTAGCTCTATGACTTCCTTCTAGTCATCCTGAAAGCAAAAGATCATATTATGAAGGTCATTAAACACAGAGGAATCCAATATCACACATTATGGGTCTGAAATCAGATTTTGTAGCTTAATACTTTTCAAAAATGTGCCTTATTGATAAATACTGGGATTGAAATCTTGGCCCAGTTAAGTCAGTGATAGTTCTACCATTGGAATGGGGTGAGGGGAGAGACAGGTCACCCTTAAGGTAGGCACTATTGGCGGGCTAGTACACATGCTAGCATAAAATTGAGAAGCTGAAATTATTTTTTAATTATTATTCTGTGGTGCAGCATATATGAGGATAGGAGAGATGGATTATTGTGTTAGGTGCCTGGGGTATATTTATGTCTTTTTGTCGTGGTTTAGCCCCAGCCAGCAACTAAGCACCACACAGCTGCTCACTCACTCCCCCTGCCCCGATGGGATGGGGGAGAGAATCGGAGGAGTAAGAGTGAGAAACACTCCTGGGTTCAGATAAGAACAGTTTAATAATTGAAATAAAGTAAAATAGTAATGATAATAATAACAATATAATAATGATAATAATAATAATAATAATATACAAAGCAAGTGATGCACAATGCAATTGCTCACCACCTGCCAATCGATACCCAGACAGTTCCCGAGCAGCAATCGCTGCTCCCCGGCCAACCCCCCCCAGTTTATATACTGAGCATGACGTCATATGGTATGGAATAGCCTTTTGGTCAGTCTGGATCAACTCCTCTGGCTGTGCCCCCTCCCAGTCTCTTGTGCACCTGGCAGAGCATGGGAAGCTGAAAAGTCCTTGACTAGCATAAGCAGTACTCAACAACAACCAAAACATCAGCATGTTATCAACATTCTTCTACTAAATCCAAAACACAGCACTATGCCTGCTACTAGGAAGAAAATTAACTCTATCCCATCCAAAACCAGGACAGTCTTCTTTTTAGGTTAGTTGTGGAGGAAATTTTCTGCAGGAGAACCATCAAAGACACAAAACATTTTTTTCTGTTCTTATTAACAATCTGAAAAATTGGATGGTAGTAAGTTAGCAAAGTGTCACGAAGGCAGGTCTGTGAATCCTGCTGATTATGTCAATTCACTACGAACGAGTGACTTTACACAGTTTGATTTAGTAAAAGTTAGAATTTACTTGTAGCAAATTGCAGAATTTGATTGTAATATTTTCAATAGCACTCAATCATCAATGATTAATAAAGTGATTAGACAAAATTGATCAAAACAGTGACTTAGTTACAGATTCGAAGATGGCAAGGTTCACTCTTACTACATAGAAGCACATAAAAGAGAATTAAATCACAGTGAGTTAAAATGATTCATAAAAGGATTGCGTATATATAGAATAAAGGCAAGGGGGGAGGGGGGGCCCTCCCGTTGAGTCACGAGGTTTAGACTAGACCCCCTTGCTTTCTAAACTCCCTCTCAGAGAGGAGCCTAGGTGCGGCTAGGTCTAGTCTTAGTCTCAGACTTGGTCAACAGTTTATATGGATAAGTATAATGTATATATATGCATATATGTATATCTTGTACATAGGAAAAATATATAAAGGAAATTGGATTATATGAGAGAGAGAGATAAGTTGTATGTAGGGGATATGGAAACCCTCCCGTTGGGTCATGAGGTTCAGAATGGACCCCCTTGCTTTCTAAACTCCTTCTCAGAGAGGAGCCGAGGTGCGGCTGGGCCCACTCTTAGTCTCAGACTTGGTCAACAGTTTAGGAGAGTAATGTTATAAGAATAATACAGCAATATAAAACTCCTTTTAAAATTAAATCATACATCTACAAACTACTTAAATTGATTCATGCATGCACACTTACAACTATAAATGCATATATGAAAATAATATACCTGTTAAAAATTCCCCTTGAGTTTAGTGAAATACTCACGTCTAATGCCTTGGCGTTTCTCAATGGGTGAGAGTAGAGTCTCGAGGAGTGAAGAATATCAGCAGCCCAGGCTCCGTTGTCGATCTCCGGCAACAGAGTTCTGGTAGCAGCAGACTTTTGGAATCTGCTAGTTTTCACTGACTCTGAGAGACATTTCGATCAGAGGGAGATGCTGGCGCAGCCTGCGGCAGTCCAGGAGAGCTCCAAGGGCCTCACTTAGGACTGTCGTTTATAGGATTGTGAGATGATTGACTTTAATCACCAGTAAATTTCCATCCGAGCCACAATTCGGGTCGGCTTGTTGCTGGAATTCCAGCAGCGATGATACCACTCTGTTTCAAGGCTGTCTGGGGTAGCTGTTTGTTCTCGTTCCCCTCGTTAGCCATAATATGAATGTTGATAAGAACAGAGCCGCTCTCTGCTCCAGCCATGTAGGAGTTTCTGGTACAATTAAGGGGCGCTTAACTGACCAACTCGCTACACAAAAGCTGCAGCCTGGAATTCCTGAGATTGTAAAGCATCCGAAGTGAAGGGGAAAAACAGAACAGAAGAACAGGGGCAGGGGGAGATGTACCACCACACAAAGTTAACAAAAATGCAAATGTTACCAAGGCTGGAAAATTTCAAAGAGGCCTTCAATGAACAGAGTGATAACAGGTGAAATTTAGGCATAAGTAATGCACAGTGATGCACCCTAGAAAAAAAATCCCTGGAATTCTTCATGTACATCACTGAGTTCTGGCTAAAGTGCCAGCATGCAGGTAAGAGAACTGCCATCACTGTGGAGAGCTATATGAAATTTTTGTTCTATATATAGTGACAGAGAAGAAAGAAAGTGCTTGTTCATCATATTTGGTACAACTTGAAGGGAAAGAGTGGCAAAGGTATCTCTAAACCCTCTTATCTCCTGAAGGTCATGATGATCCAGGCTAACCCAATTATGGATTTGAATAAATGTGGAATTCTCCAGAGACCTTGTAACTGCCATAGTTTTCTATAGCACTCAGTCTAGTGGTATCTGAGCAGAGACAGAAAACATATGCTGACTAGGGGGCCAGAAGTAATGAAATATTAACTTGATCCTGATGCAAATTACAGTAGTACAGCCTGTGAAGTAAAGGGCAGTAGTGGAAGATCGAGGCTGTTTGTCCATATCTAAACTAATATGCATCAAAGTAATGTCAACATCCCGCACTTATTTTTAAAATGAGGCTCACAATTGGCCTCGGATGCCTTTTCCTTACATTGCAGAGATTTAGGTTGCTCCCCATCATGTCCATTCTTCTTTATGAACACACTGAAGCTTGCTTGGGTCTTCATCTAGGATGAAGCTGTTTCATTTCTAGATCAAAAAAGATTACTATGATTTGTACTGTTAGATGGAAAGGCTCAACAGGATAGGAGATGGTGTTTGTCATGAATGTTTGTCGGCTCGGGGGCTGGAACGATGAAGCATTCATCCTTGAATGTAGGGAATGAAATAAAAAAATAAAACTTGATGAATGTTAAGTTTACTTCACTTTTTTGAACTATGTACCTGGAGAAAAATAGGTCATAAATATTCAGTGGAAGTAAGCTCAAAATGTGAGCTTGCTTTTTAGTGGAGCAGGCACAGCCTGACATCCTAGGTGTCAGGAAGATAATTAGGCCAAAGGGTTCACTAACACTCTTAAGTCAGGCCTCAAAAAGTAGTTTCCAGTGTGTCTTTTTACAACCAGACCTGCTGCCCTTGTCAGAACTGAGCATGTTATCATTAGCTTACCACCTCTTTAGCCTGTAAATTTAAGTCTCTGTTGAATGACAGAAGAATAGAAACAACACGACAATATTTGGCTTCTCATACAGTGGCAAAATCAAATGAAAGTAATCAGTGTAGGTCAGTATCATTCAGCAGAGCATGAGTTCAGCCCAGGCAGATATTTCTCATGCTGGAAATTTTTTATATCCATTTGAAAACTGATGGTTTTGTCCATTCCAGACCAAGTGTTTCTTTCTCTTCTCCACTGCCTCCAGCCCTAAAGTCCATCATGGGTCTTTTCCTCCTCACTGTGAAAGTTTGACCAAAGATGTTTTCTGGTAGCATAAAGGAGCCCGCAGTGCTGGCTCACTGCATTCTTTGCCTCTGGACAGATCAGAAATTTCATCATTAGTGTAAAAATGGGTTTTCATCAGCAGTTATTCTCAAATTCAGTTGATATGCAAGTTTAAGTTGTCTGCAAAGTCTCTGAAGTGCAAGAATATCATCTTGTCTCATTCTTTAAAATTAACCTTGCAAATAATCTCCTAAAATCTTCATTGTAGTCATGATAATTGCATATTGATTAGTAAAGCGTCCTAATCTAATCATCAGCCTAATGTACACAAGACCATCAAACACGGGACAATGCAGGCAGCCCACTCCTATGCTGATGAATTCAGCAGGTTTTTTGTGTGCTTGATGTATTTTTTTACACATAAATAAAGGTTTGGTTGCATTTGGGAGGAGGAAAAATGCTAATGAATATGTAGCAAATAGGAGTTTCCTGACCACTTTGCTGTTAATTTTTAAGCAATATAGCTCACAAATTCCTCAAATCAGTGCAAGATGATACATAAAGACATTTGTTGGACTTCACTCGCACTTTACTTTCCACCTGTGGTAGAATCATGAGATTAGTGTTCCAGGAACTGAGCTAAGAAAAGAAATAATCAAATGAAAATAAATTGGATTGGAGAATAATCTCTGGTTAATTGATTTCTTAGAAATAATGTGGGCCAAATCATTTTTGCTGTTACCTCAGCTTTAGGGATGAAACTGATTTCAATGCAATTATTCAGGAAGTACAGTTACACAGCCAAAAGACAAAGCAAGCCATCAGTTTCCCAAACACAAAGAACTAGCTTTTTAAAATTAACTCAATGTTTCCTTTCTGAGGTCTCCACTCATCTCACTGTAAACTGTGGTTAGTGAATTTTTAAATTAATTTTTAAAGTTCATTCATGAGGTGTGGATTTAGAAGCCTAGGTGCAAGCCTTTTTTCAGGAAATTCTGACTCTGCTTTCTAATCTGCCTTTCAGATATGACAAAATATTTACTTTCTATTAACAAGCAAGAATAAGCAGATTTATTCGAATTAGCAGGTAACTTTGCTGTGTTGTGTTTTAAAACAGACGGTACTTTGGTGAGAAAATTGGGCTGTACTTTGCCTGGTTAGGCTGGTACACGGGGATGCTCTTCCCAGCTGCCTTCATTGGATTGTTTGTCTTTTTGTATGGAGTCACCACTTTGAACCACTGCCAAGTCAGGTAACCTGGGCACTTTTATAAGGGAGCTCAGCTGTGGGTTATTATGAATAATTTAAGAGATCTTCATATGAATTGTTAATTATTTCATTTTGAACTGTTGAATGAATACTCAGGAAAAGGCTGTGCTTGGTTCTCGTAAGCTACCCAGTATCAAGCTTCCCTTGTTTTGTGCTCCTGAATTTGGATGGGAGGCAATGTTTCTTGCCCAGCTCCAGTTGCTAATGGTGATGGCAACTCAGCATGAAGTAAGGAGAAAGTAGGGCTTCTTCATTACTGTTGTAACAAGCCAGTAGAAGAGTGGGGAATTTTCACTCTCTTCAAGGCCTTTCCCAAAGATCCACTGCAGGGAGGCTTTCTTCAGATGAAGAACCCCCTGGACCTTCTGCTGAGTGCTGCACCTCTACGTTCTTGCACACTTAAGTCAGAAGAATAAGTCAAACTGAACTTTATCTGCAACTGTCCTCACCCTCTTCCTATCAAAGGTCACTTCTGACTCAAGGAGAAGCTGGAAATGGTAAAGAGATACTGCTAGGCTGGCCCTGAAGAACTGTCCTCTGCAATTATGACTGTAAACTCTGAAGTTTTAGACAGTCAACAAATATTAATTATACACATGCAGTTATGAACATCTTGGCTTCAGTTACAGTATTGCTCAATAAGAAACTGAATATTAGTGAAACTTACCAATCCATTTTAAGACCGATTGTTGTGCATCAAACTATTTTTATCTTTTCTATTTTTTCAGTAAAGAAGTCTGCCAAGCTACAGATATCATCATGTGTCCTATATGTGATAAATACTGTCCCTTCATGAGGTTGTCAGACAGCTGCGTTTATGCCAAGGTATATTTTAAACTATGCAAATAGAAATGCTTTCCTGGTAAAAGCATTAATTTTGCCTTTTGCGTTTTGTCTTTAGTGAGCTTGGGTAGATAAAATCTTGAAAGGACAGATCAAGTTCAGCCAAAATTAACGTTCGTTGTCTTTTACCAGGACTTAGTTTGGGTTGTAAAACACTTGAATGCAATTTGCACTTAGAGATTCAGCAGTCGCAGATGTTGTGTCCTAGATGCATGTGCTACAGTGTCCTTGGCATCAGCCTTTACCTTATGATCCATCCTTTGTACGTGGCTCTGTAAGATGAATCCTTTGGGTCTGAAATGATGCTCACACCTGGTGTTGGCAGGGGTCAGTCCCAGGCCACGCTGGCCAATGGTCCTGTCAATTGACAGGTGCATTTCACACATCAAGGGAAGGACCCTCAGGACTGTCAGGCCAGCTGCAGTCATGATCACATTAGTTTTATTAGGTGAAAATAGAAAATAAAGCCCTGTTATTATAAATTAATAACATTATTAATATATCCCTCAGGTAACCCACCTTTTTGACAACGGAGCTACTGTCTTCTTTGCTGTTTTCATGGCGGTGTGGGGTAAGTTTTTGTTTTGATATTAAGGAATTGCACAAACTTTTTCTTGAAGATTGTGATGCAACATAGGCCTTTGTAATTTCCAGCACAGCTTTTTCAGACACTGAGAAAAGCAATACAGGCTTGATTCTTTTCTGTTTCTGCAAAAGGAAGATGGAAGTCGTTGAAATCAGTTTTTTATGTGATAATAATTTTAATTAAAATAGAAACATGTATGCCGTATGTAGTGTCTATGTAGATAGTTATATTCGGGGCGGGGGGTGTAATTGTTTTTCAATCTGTTGGCACTAAGGCCTTTTGTCTGTTACTGTTCGGGGCTTCTCTTAGCTCAGGGCAGCTCAGTTTAGTGTCTGTAGTAAAATGAATTAACATATTGTTTTTCCCACCTTGCAGAAAGGCAGGAAAGCTTAAATACATGTAAGCTGATTGTAATTAAAGCAAAACTCTGATGAAATAAATGGAAGATTTATTTGAATGACTAATTGATCCAAGAGTGGTCTAACTGTTGCCATGGAGGCTGAATTTTGCCCATAGGACAGTTCTATTTCTGGCTCAGCTGTTTCTCCTGCTGTGGTCTTGTAGGCAGAATTGAAGGCAAGAGGAAACAATAATTTCTGGCAGCATAAAAAGTCTTTCAAACATTCCCTGACCATGCCCAGGCTCTTAGCTGCTACCATTCCATTCTGAGACAAGGTTAACACCTTTAGAAAACGGCTCAATGAGGTGCCTCAAAAATGGCACCCATCTCACAGCTCCGGGTGCTTGAGCTATCCTGATTGTTCTCCTGTTCTTACTCACACATCTCCAGCTGCTTTGGAAAGGTGTCCAAATAATTCTTATAATCTCCATTTTAAACTGCAAATCTCTTTACTGAGCCACAAGAGATATCCAGGAGCCAACATCAAAGCCATCAGGACACCACAGATTAGCCTACCAGTCTGCCTCAGTTTCTTCCTCCAAAACTATGTTTTTGTCTTAGTCAACTAATTAAATTAGGCCATACAGGCCAATCAAGCCTATTCATGCCATTTCAGGTAATATTGACGGTATTAAAAAATCACAAATTACATTAACAAAAAATCCACAGATTGTACAGATTTTCTGTTTCTCCTTGGTATTTCAAGCTTTGGCTTAGAGCTACACCAGAGCTGAGAATCAGCAAAAATTTCTAAGCCTTAAAGATTTTTTTAGAAGTTTACTCAGCTTTTCCAACCTCTTTCTCTGTGTGCTCACTGAAGTTGAGAATTTCCAAAACAGTTTAGAGGCAGGGATTTCCATCTCAGCTAGGAAAATTGATGGGTTAACATTACTGAACATTTATGTCACTTTTCCTAACTGCTGGTGAGCATGCCTTTGGAATGCAGCTATTTGCACCAGTGCTTTTGTTCCTCCATAACAGTAACACTGCTTTCAGGAAACAGCTGTGCTCACAGCTTTGCACCTGTGTCTTAGCACTGCCCAGAACCAGAGCTGTAGGAAAAGCAGCTCTAGGTAAGGGGGAGTTCCTCACTCAGGTAACCATGCCTGGTCCTGCCTTGTGGTTGCTACCTGAGAGAAGGCTGAGCAGGCTGAGCATGCCTGCCTACAAAATGTTGTATGTCCTCTCTCTTTCCTGTCCCTAGTTGACGGGAGCTGCACCTCACTTTAGTTAGCTTCTCCTTCCTTCCCATCCTTCAGCATCACTGTCAGACTCCCAGACCCAGTTCCCTCTGGGGATATCTCCCCACCAGCCTGCCAGGATGGGGAAATGCACTGCCCACCCGTGCATCTCCAGCACCTAAGCCCACAGAGACATAAGAAAAAATATAATAAATGCTGCCCTCTGGATGATTCGGCTAGTGGAGAAGAGACTGTAGGACAGTGGCTGGGGTGAGAGCTTTCCCCACCACTTTTGCTGGCTTACACTGTGCTTGTGAGCTTGCCACCAAGAGGGATGTAGGGGCAGCAACAGGAAGGAGGTTGTGAATGTAGGGTAATGGTTTGGAGAATGAGGTGATCCTACGGCTCCACCCAAACTGCAGTTTCTTAAATAAGACTTTGCTGAGACAACAGTGAGATTGTGGGGATATTTTCCATACAGTTAGGGCTAAAGCAGCATTAGAAGGAGGAAAGCCACACTTCCTAGGGTTTTTCTAGTACTGTATTTATGAGTTGGCTTACCGCCTGTCTTAAATGGATTTTGAGTCTGCAGTAGGCCTATTGGCAGCTGCAGGCATTACCATCATCTCACTAAATCGTAGGGGAAGAGAAGAAACAATGATAGCAGTTTGATTGTGGAAATGTTCTTTCTGTCAGCATGAAACAACTGGCAAGTGCAGGACAAATTGGCTGTGAAAAGTTCAGCCTTCTGGATGATCCAGTTTGACAGATGCTAGCACACAAAATAATGATGGCAGTGCTTTTAAAAAAAGAGAATGAAAGCAAAAAAAGGCAGCTAGAATTGTGTTACCTCTTTAGTCTGCGCTTAGCCACTGTCTTATTATCTAAACTACCTTCTTCACTGTCTTTAGAGCCATTAGTGAACTCCCATCTTGAGGGAGAAGCTTCAGCCATTTGCTTGGGGTCAGGTTGGGCTTTCCATGAAGAGGTGATCTGTATGGTGACTTCCTCCTTTTACTCTAAACACATATTTAATTGATGTACAAAGCGGGTTGCTCACTTTTTAAATAGAAATAAAATGCTTCTCCACATGATGAGCAAACGGCTGTGGCCAGGGTAGGGAGAGGAATTACCATGACAAATATCAGTATGGGCTGCTTGATTTGTGGAGCAGCAATGAGCCTGGCTGTAAGACTCTGAAGCACAGGGATCCATCTTTTACAATGCTTCATTGTGAGATAAGTGGGTCCCATCAAAGTAAGGTTGGAATTGTCAAGTGCACCACGAGATACTGGAATAGAAACACACTTTACTTCAAAAATTGCATTGACCCATCACCTCACTTACTCTATTTCTGCCCTGTTTAAGCAAAGTTCTATATAAGAAGTAAAAGTAATTGATATAATAGGAAAAAATATGGTACTTACTAAGGTATACACAAAAGACATAAGACTTAAGACAACTTTAATTTTAAACTGATGTAGCAAAGGACGCTGAAGGAATTCATTGGTACTTTGTATAAGCTTTTCTGTATTGGAACTTCTGTTGAAAGGAAAAACCCTTTCAAAAGGATTGAAACTATAAATCTCTGTGCTTTATAGGAAACAGTAATTCCCTATAAACACTATTACATTTTTATTGGTGAACAGATTGTTGCTGATGCTCACTGAGATGTCATCATCTCAGAAGCTGGAAAAGAATTTTTCCTTTTGAGAATCTCTAGTCCTGATGATATTTTCCAGATGTTCAAAGCTTTCAAAAAGAGGGGAGCAATAGCATTTTTTGTGTTTCTGTGCTAGAGGGAAACACCTACACTTTGCCCTTTATGGGTGCCTTGAGATATGTCAAGTTGGATGAAAAGGTAGGTCCCATTTCTAGGAAAAACTCTTCTCTTTTTCCTGTCTGAATTGGATACTTAACAAAGACAGAAAATGAGAGAAAGATGTTCATTCTAAATAAATGTTGACATTTAAAGTGCAAAAAAAATTCATTCTCAGAAAAAAAAAATCTAGGTAAATTTGATAATCAGTTGACTCCCAGCATGTTGCTGTAAAGCCAGATGGAATTGTAGATTTTGCTTTTCCAGATGAAGTACTGGGGAAAGCTAGTACAAAGATGTCACTGTCCAGATGTTTCCTGAAGCTCAGTAGCAAAGTTCTGTAACTGTCCAACAGGAGAGTCCAGCTATTTATCATTTCTAATGCTTTGCTAGAGACAAGGTGGGCTGATGGTAGTTTCTCTGTGTCCACGTATCTTTGGGGGTCTAAGGAACACAAGAAAAGTCCTTTTTGAATTTATTCTTGTCTATCTAGAAGCATGTTTCCTTTGATAAAGGAAGTAGCTTTAGAACACTTGCTGAAAGGCAAAGTTGGGAGGGGAAAAAAGGCCTGGCATGAAGAATTTAACTTTTTTCAAGGAACAAGAAATGCCAACATAAAACATTTTTTTCTAAATGTATCAATTAGTCTAATAAAAGATACTACTTTCCTACAAACCTTGCCTCTAGCATAAAACATTCACATTGATCTGCTCTCTGAGGAGACAGAATTTAAGGAGGTTCTTCAGCAATATTCCTGGTATATAGAATATATTCCAGAAGTCAGGATGGATATATTAAATGATGTTCTGAAATACAATAGGGAGAGGATTTCTGAGAGAAGGTCAGGATTAAGCTATTTGCTGCAAGACACTATTTGCATTACTAGAGAAGATCACCACTTGTTTCAAAAGCATCGGAGGAAATGATGTTAAGACAGCTGTTCATACAAATGGATGTTGAGGACTGAGCTGCAAGGTTGAGCAGGGCAAGCATAGTACAGAAAAAGCTAGCAAAAGACCTGGGAGTTAAGGCCAAAGAGAAATTCAAAATTCCAAGCAGGATTTTTGGAGATTTCTCAGCATCTCGTTTAAACATACCAATTGGAAAATGGGAGAACGATAAGTACAACTATGTCCTGTTGAGCTGTCAAAGTCAGAAAAGAATGCTGAAGTGTGATATAGGGTATTAGTGATTACTTGACTAGAAAAGAAGCAGAGAAATTTCAAAATGCAGTACTTTTTAGAAGACCTCAGTAGTACAGTGAATCAATCAAAGATGGTTATTTATAGCACATTTTAAAATATCTAGCAAGGGAAAAGTGCATACTGACCTGGATAGAGGGAGAAAAGTGTAGCACAGTAAAAGCTAAAACAGTGCTGTGCAGATCATCCTATTTGCTACTTAATGATTTGAAAATAGCTTTCTAAAGAAGTTTCAGGAACTGCACATACTTACTCTGACAGGTGCTAAATATACTAAATATAATATGTATAGATTCCTCACTCCAGGTGTGTGAAAAACAAGAAAGAAAAGAAGTACAGTTCAGCACAGACATATGTGAAAGGTTCATGCCTGTAGACTCATGCGCCCACTCAAGTCCTGCTTCCAGCTGCTTTTTGGAATGGAAACAGAGTGGTAGTAATCAATCAGGTTTGTTTCTCCCAGGTCTCCAAAAAGTGCAGGGCTACTTGTTTAGCCTGTGCGAAATAATTCAATATGAGCTGATAGGGGAGAAGCAGCTCCACCAGAAGACAAATCAAGGAATGAACAATGTGGTGGTTCAGCAGCAGCAGAAACTTATTAGCACTTAGTAGTTTTGCTGATCCCAACCAGTCATACTGCAATTATTACAAGAAGTCTATTTTTGTCTATTTCTATTACATAGAAACTTCAGGGTCAGGAGATTGAATTGACTTACTTTATTAGATTAAATCAAAGCACCTGGTTACCTGGTGCAACACAACTCCAGCTTTCAGAAAAAAAGATGACATGATATATGAAAACACCTCCAAACCAAATAGCTGCCTTCCTAAACTTGCTTTTGATATCTTACCTTATCTGCTCGCAGTGTTCATTTTCTAAGCATATTTTAGCTGCATTGGCTAATACATTGAAATAGAATAATTCTTACTGGCTAAAAATTCACTTTCACTGAACTGATGTTAGTGCTTAGTATAATGTCACGTCATTATCAATACGCTGCAGTAGGGCAGATAGTCCATGCTTTTAGGACTGGACGTGGAACACATTGCCAGGCTATTGTGACACTGTTACAGCTGATATTATGCTAGCTCATGAACAAAGAGGTTTATATTATCTGTGGTTATCAGCCTGATGCTTTTCAGTGAGCAATAAAGGGAAGAGCCAAACCTCACAGTGGGAGAGGAAGCCTTTCCATTGGTTTGTGTTAGCTTTAGGCAGCTTCTACATTCTTTTAACAAAACAAATTAAAAAAAACTGTAACCATAAATAGGCTTAGTGTTAATCTCCAGAATATTAACATATTATTTTATGACTGCTTCCTTGATTGTTCTTTCCATCACAAAATGGAAGCACAGTCATGTACAGGCATATTACGCTGTCTTGAACTCTGTCAATAAGGGCTGTACAGCACAGAATATTTGTCAGATGCTAATGCCACACCACATATACACTCCCATGTAGTGTAAAAGAAAGGGTCTGGATTAGAAAAGTGTAAGACAAAAGTTCCCATTTCCTCAGTAGTACTCTACAGATTTGCACATCACTGGAATGTTCTTCCTCTGGGTTCTGGTTTGTGTCTATTGTAAATGGTCTTCAAAGAAGTAAAGTTACTACTTTATCTACAGGAGCCCCAAGAAACCTGTAGCTTCATCAGAAATCTGCTATGTCTAGTAATGATGACTCACAGGAACAATTTTATTCTTTGAGAGTCTTCCCTTGGCTGGTTAGAAATTAAACACTCTTATTTAGCACTAAATGAAATATCTAAAGCCTCAATCATACTTGTAGCAAGCAAAGTAATCTTTAGAAAGCAATGCTTTTTGAAAGCAGTTTTGATCATCAGCATGATTTGCTGTTCAAAGGAACCCATTTAAGCAAAGAAATGAAAATAATGTAACAGCTTTATTCAAAAGTTCTGTGATAGTAGTTAACATTTTCTTGACTTAAAAACAATTTTGTGGGTTTTTTTCTATTTGCTCTAGCAACTGTTTTTCTGGAATTTTGGAAAAGAAGGCGAGCAGTAATTGCTTATGACTGGGACTTGATAGACTGGGAAGAAGAAGAGGTTTGTATAAAAAAAATGTGCTCCTGAATGTTTAATACAAAAATATTTGGTTAAAACGGTAAGCATGTTTTTCTTTTGGATTTATTTTCAATTCATTCTTCAAGTCTTCATAAACTGGGAAATAAGCATTTTTCTCCTCAGATGTTTCCTCTGGAATGTGAAGAAACTTTCCCCAGGCCAAACTGTCCTCTCTTTTTACACCTTTGTAAATCTAAATCAATTTCAATGTATCAGTGGCTGTCGTTGTGAGAGATTTCAGGAAAAAAATGCACTTTGGGGGAAGCTAACAAATTTTGCTTTTGAATCCAAGGAAATTCTTGACAGTACCATGAATTTTAGCAAATGAGCTTTTATCTATCCTTTTAGATAGACACTAAGAATATTGATGGAGAGAAAGCCTTGTGAGGCTTGTACCAGCTTCTGAACATTCAGGTGCTGGTTATCTAAGTATACAGTGCTGCAGAGAGACTGAGGGAGGTGAACCGACTCAAAGGACTTAATTCGTCCTCTGTTGGTAGAGAAAATCCCCTTAGGGAGGAAACTAAACAGCAAAAAATAGCCTTAACCTTTTTCTGTGGTGGTTACCAGAAAGAAACAACATGCTCTTGGGACTGAGAGCTGAGCAATAAGTGGAACTCAAAGGTTTTCATTATGAAGGAGAAAGCCAAGATTCAGTGGGTGTGGCAGAAAAAGTGCTCCTCGAGTGGGATTTGGACATATAGCTGTCCACAGAGTCTGCTCTCCTTCCTCTCCAGCGACTGTCCTGAAGCACTTGGAGGGACTGTAAGAGGCTGCTGTAGTGGTCTCAATGCAGTTGAACTTCTATATTGCTGCCTCTGCGGAAGAATTTCTTTTTCATTAATCTCGCCAGCAGAGAAAGAGAATTCTGAGTTACAGGATTTTTGTCTCTATGAGGCAATGTAGTTCAATGAGGCCATGAAATGGTACAATTGCTCATTTGCTGGTAGGATTTTTTTTAAATGCTTAATGACTAAGAAAATAATCCAAGAACATAAAATGAAATAACTTACACAACTGGAAATTGGTTTCTTTATAACAATAGGAACATTCATTATTTGTGTACATATGCTGTCAATTCTTGGTGATACTTCAGGACTGTTGTCATATATTTAGAAAATACTCTAATACTTATTTAACTCTCCTGCAATTAGCAACCTCGTCTTGCCAATGCTGACAAGTCATAGAGAGACGACACTGAGATAGTCCTGCCTGAGGTTCAAATATTGGTCAGGAGTGACCTACAGTGATCATGTCCCCTCATGACTAGTTGCAAAAAAGCCACTGCTGCAGTTGACAGCTAAGGCAAAAGACAGATGTATCAAATTGCAATTTCCAAGTCAGGATTATAGCTCAGTGTCCCCAGAATGAGAAGTAGCCTTTAAATTAACAAAATACACATGCAAGTACAGTGTGAGGCCCTTTTTATGGTTTTCCCAGGAAGCCTGGTCTATAGATGTTTATAGTTTGGGATCTTACGTATCTGCACCTTTCACCATTTAACATACCTGGATTTGGGATTATGCTGATTTATAAAGCCACCCACCTGACTCTTCTATGATCAGTTCATTTACAAATACTGAATTTCCTGGTAAGGTTGTCCTTAGGTGGTGCCTTGCTTTTTTTTTCCATGTAATAATACTAAGTGATTTCTGGCTGGTGTGGTAATGCTTGGAGGAGTCTTTTGCTCAGATGTGAGCACAATAGCTCCAAGCCCATTCAGGACCACTCCCCATTCTGTTTCCCTCTCCTGTTTATGCACATGCCCAAACTCTGCTTATAACATCAGTATGGTTTCTCCTGTGAGTAAAGAATTGGAATGATCCATGTTTGAGAAGCAGGAAGGAAGGAGAACGGTCTGTTTTATGTAGATTGAGAAAGACACATCCTGTGGAGTTTGATCATGAAGTTCTATATGTCAGTGAGATGTCAGTGAGACCTTTGTCTCCATAAGGTGAAAATTTTACTCCTAAAAGTGCTGCTTTCTAATAAAATCACTGCTAATTAAATTTCCTCTCTATATTCCATTCAGTTATCACTGGACAAAATCAGCTGATTTCTTTTATTAGCTATATCAAAGAAATCAATTAAAGAGTTCTAATTACCATTTTAAGTCACAAGCTTCTGTTAATGAAGATTGTTATTTTTATTAACATTATCTGCCACGTCTAGCTTTTGCTTGCTTTAATTTTCATTATCAAATTGAAAAATAAGGTTTTGCTACAGAGGGAAATTTATTAATTCCTACCAACAATAGACTGAAAAAAAAACCATTTATAGGCTTCCTATCACTTTGTTATCACTTTTCTCTTCTAAATGAAGAGACAAAGAAATGAAACAATGAAGATGATGGGAAGGAGAATTAAATTTGTTCAGATATGCAACCTTGTGAATTCCTCACCACTTTAGATTTTCACCCAAGAAAGGCATGCAGCAGCCCCTGCAGTGTCCAGGTCCCTCCCACCCCCCCAGCCTGGGGACATGGGCTGAATGTGTTCTGGCTCTTTCAGCCCTGCATATCTGGATTTCCTTTTCTTGTAAATGCAGTGCAAGGTGGGAGACATGGAGAGTAACTGGGCCTTGGCTTGGTGTGCAACAAGAAACCAACTGTGCAGAGTCCTGGCACTCCTAGCTGATATATGGCTTCTGTTGCTATTTACAGTGTACTTTTTTCTTTTTCTTCAGTGTCACTTTCTTTATATCATTAACCTCAGCCAGATACAGTACTGTTTACTGCCTGCCCCAAGCTGTGATCAGCATTGCTGAGTGTAAACAGGTACGAAGGTTCATGCCAGAGTTTCAGTTTTGTGTGGAGACATATCTGTAAAAACAGCATTTGCATTATCTGAATTGACCGGAGGTCATAGGAGATGCCTAGATTCATGGACAGGTGGTTAGGATAAGGACTTCCTTATAGTGCAGATTGTAAAATTTAATCAAATCTTGGCTTAGAGAGAGCTGCAGAGAAGAAAGGGTTTCTTGTCTATGACTCGGTAAGTCAGCTGGCAGAGTCCTTGCACAATCTACAGGGTGCAATTCTCAAGCGCTCTGCTTCAATGCTATCACACTCTGTCCTTTTGCACGTTCCTGGGCACATGGGAATGCTGCTTGCATTGTTTCTCTTGCTAGATTATGGTCTGCTCAGCAGCCTTCAGCCCTGATACAGCAGGAACAGCTTGAGCAAGGTAGAATAAGAGCAAGGTGTTACCCTGCCTCTGCAGAAGCATGCTTAGCCTTTGTATATAGCTAATGTAGGGCTCGTTCCCTCAAGCACATAATTAGTTACACAGGCATTGCAGCTGAGCATACATGCCTCTTAATGTTTTTTAATACCATGTTAGCAGGTTGCTGCTTGAATTTGGAAATTAACAGTATTGAGAAAGTGCCTTCAAAATTTGAAAGAATGAGAATGACACATGACTTTTTTTCCCAGGGGAATTTTATAAAAAGGATGTAGGTTTTTAGGATATCTTATTTTTAGTTACATTCTAAAGGCTTGTATGAGCAGTTAACATTCACCTATTTCAATGCAGTCATTTGAGGTCCGGTCATTTACAATTTTCAGTCAGTCAAAGTTCAATTAAATGCATTTGAAGAGTTGGAAGCGACTGAAATTGCTATGCTGGGTTCTTGGCTGTTACAAAGAAATGCACAGCAGAGGTCTGGTGGAAAAGCTGCAAAGACAGTCCATAGCTGCCTTTGTGCTCCCTTGTAGCCAGCTGTATGATGGGCCAGTTCTCCAGTAGGCATCATAGCATTGTAAAACTTGATCTAATGTATATGGACTGCCAGCAGCTGTGAGAGTCCATCTTCACAGCCTGGTGCTTTCTCTGATCTCTGACAGCATCCCTGATGTCAGACTTGGGTAAGGTGGCACAGGACATGTGGCTGTTGGTGAACCTCCCGGATGGCAGGGCAGCCCCACTGCAGCTGAAAACCGTGAGGTCTTACCCGAACTAAGCATGAACTCTGTCTTCTGACAAGGCTGTAAACAGATGTAACCAAGTCTCTCCCCAAGAAATCCCCAGGTTTCTTTTCAGAAGAGAGTTTTTATGGCAAAGCAGGACTTGCCATTTCTGCTGCTGGAAGCTGTTCCTGCTAATAATATTATATACGATATGAAGGAATTGAGCAATATTAGATGGCATGGGTCCTTCTTCAAATGCTAAGAAACTCTTGCTGATAACGGGAAGGTAACCAATTACCTAGCAAACTGCATTTGGGTTTGGAAAAAGGAGGGTGGGGTTTTTTTTCCTTTTGCTTTGTTGTAGAATTCCAGTATCAATAGGATAATACCAGGCTGAAAAATTCTGTGGTATCAACCTTAAAATGATTTGGCTTACAGCCATATAGTTTGAAAGAACATTGTTTAGATAAGTAGGTAATTGGGGAGTTTAGTAAATACTTCCAGTATGGTTTTGTGGGTACAGTGATTTATTCTAGTTCTCATGAAGGAGACCTGATTTCCCAGCTCAGCTTTTACTGTAGCTGGGCCAGCTGCTAAATTCAAAGATGTAATTCCCAATAACAGTGATCTGATAAATGATCTGAAGTTTCCTACAGAATCTTTCCTAGCTGTGCTGTATGTGAACATTGTCTGTCTGTTCTTTAGGAGGAAATACGCCCGCAGTTTGAAGCCAAGTACTCCAAGAAAGAACGAATGAACCCCATATCCGGGAAGCCAGAGCCTTATCAAGCATTTGCAGATAAATGCAGCAGACTCATTGTTTCTGCATCTGGAATATTTTTTATGGTTTGAGAACTTTTATTTATTTACCAGTTGAAAAAATGCAAGATAACATTATCTCTGCTGAGAGAGTATGGAGATATTGGATATGACTGTTTGAAAGTGAAATGAGCTCTAGCATGTTTACTGCAGACTGGAAATATGTACACAACAAATAGCCTGAGTTTCTGTAAAGTCCTACACTGGTTTACTCTTGACCAAGTCTCACAGATAGTTAAGTCCTTTCTTCAAGGCTATACACATAAGGCTACATGTAGTGACACACATACCAGAATAGTGACGCTACCATGTTTAGGCACCAACTTCAGCTGACTGAACTAGCTCGCTGATTTTCTTGCCTTCCCTGTGTAGACAGTGCAGAGTGATGGGGAGAGATGTCATGGAAGAGGCAGTTATTCCTTGTAAACTGTACAGAGAACCTAACTAAGGTGCTTAGAGTGCTTAATGGTGTTAATATGTCCTGGTTTTTCAGTGTATTGAGGAGGTAAGGAAAGAGGGTTCATATTCCTAGTGCAACTGAAATGGAGAAACCGATGCTCCTTGCCTAAAATGAGGCATCTCTCCCCCTTCCAAAGTGCAAAACTAAATGCAGTAGCAAAATCTCTCCTAACAGAGAGCTGCGTGCATTTCTGCTGAAATGCCCCCATCACCTAACTTCACTGAATCTGTTATTCACTGTTATTCATATGACAACAGCAGTGGTAGGACTGACCTTGAAAACACAGCTGGCATCAACTCAGACCCTCATGGAATTTACTGGGGCTTTTCCCAGAGGCTAAAAAAATTATATATGTGTAAAACTTCAGGAGCTGTGCAGAGCCAGGTGGGTGAGCTAGCTCAGCAACTTTGTGTTTGAATGAGATGGGAGGGAATAGGGCAGGGGGTTTGTAAGAAACTGATGGCTTCAAAGTTGTCCAAAGCAATCGTGGACAAGAAAGGCAAGAGCATTATTGAGATGAACCGTGCTCTGGTATGTCAGGTGGATGCACAGAGACACATAGAGAAACACTGAGCACAAGGAGCCAATGTACTATCTGACTCAGCCCTTGAAGACACTTATATCTGCTCAGGACTGCAGTCTCTGCTCAGAATTGATTGTAAACCTGCAACATTTTGCATTTTCCCTACATTTTTTTCTTGAAGGGGGGACAGTTTTCACTCCCTACCCTTTGCAAAGGCAGTCGTTAATCTTAGCCTAGTGATAGATCTTGCTCCAAGTGTCAGAGAGAGTAGCCTTGCTCTAAATTGCACGCACCACAAATTGTCCCCATAACAGTCCTTGAAACAGGACCAGGATTATTTTCACTGAAGATATTTTTTATTGCTGGCATAGTGTGAGCTTCCAATGTGTTAGAAAAAACTCTGAATTTTTCCCCATTTAGGTAAAATTATGCCTTAAAAATTATAGCTTTAAGCACAGGGGATACACACTTATCAAAACTTTGAGTTGGAGCGGTTCTCAAAATTTCACAGCATTGACTCTCACAGTGCAGTTACTAATAGAAATTGAACCAGGTTAGTGATTCCCTGTCAACAAAGGAAAGTGGTCCTTCTTCCCCTCAACACTATGCAGGGAATCCAGAGGTAATTCTCTAGCTCAAAAACTTTGTAATGTTTCTATGCGCTGCCAGTGTGGTATCAGTGGATCTAGAAAACTAGCCCTTCACATTCACACACACTTAACTTTTATTTTTCATCTGCATTGGGAGTATGTCAATCAATTCAGTAACTAATAAAATATGAAAACAACTTGGTTAGCTTTCAGTGTTTTCAAAATCATTTTGCCCATTCAATTAGCTTAGATATACTTCAATTTTGATAGGTTTAAGCTGTCTATGCATAACCTTCAAATACACTTATCTTTTGCAAATAATCATGTCTTCTACTGAAGAAACTCTCCCTCCTTGTCTAATAAGGTGTTTAATGGGTGCTGTGTCAAAGTTTCTATGAGATGAGTCACCCATGCTAATTCCCAACTGTTTGTCCTTTAGGTGGCTTGCTAAACTGTGACATAAATCAGTCACAATGGAAAACAGTTGTCATTTAGCGCTCAACTGTTGCATATGGAACATCAAGTGATTTAGCAGCCTGGCTCAGCTGCATGGCTTTCACATTATAACTATCACATTTGCTGAAAGTCTCATCAGAGAAAAAAATTACAAGGGCAGTTGAATTTGTTACCTTCCCTAGGTAGAATCTTTCCAGATCTGTAGCAAGAAACAGCTTGCTAGGGTAGCTTGCCAGGGTTGTTGAGGTAGTACTTACAAATAGATACATTTTTTCCTGTGAGTGTGAGGTCCATCAAAGCACAAAATCCATTCCAAATATGACCCCATCAAGCTGGGACATCAGCCTGAGACTAGCCTTTGCACATTGGAGAACATGCACGTAAGGAAAATTTCTAATTCCCAGAGCTGGCAACACTGTTTCCCACATTAATGCTAAGGAAGAGATACATTTTCAAGAAAATGTTTAAAACTAAAGATTGTATTAATATGATTTCAAAGGTATATTGCATTATGGAAAATAAAAAGGACTTCGCAATAAGAAGAATATTCATGTTGAAACCTTTCTCTGGAATCAAAATGGGTGTATTTTTCAAGTCTTTCATTTCATTGTTTTAGTTTTCAGAGTTTTGGGGAGAAGATGACTCCTGTTCTATTGAAAGTTTTCAGGTTCTTCTCTCTGATTTTTTCTTCCTTTAGATCTGTGTGGTGATTGCTGCTGTTTTTGGCATTGTTATTTACCGTGTTGTGACTGTCAGCACTTTTGCTGCCTTTAAGTGGGCTTTAATCAGGAATAACTCTCAGGTTGCAACTACAGGGACTGCAGTGTGCATCAACTTTTGCATCATCATGCTACTGAATGTGGTGAGTAAAACTAAGACATCCAAAGTTATACCCAAGCCATCAGATCAGTAGATATCTCAGTCTGCAGACCACCAAATGGTTTTGGTTCCTTTTTCAGCAGGAATGGAGTGTCTTGCGAAGCCAGACATGGCATTATTATTTACGGACATCATTCACTATTTATGTAAAGTACAATTCCAAACCGAAAACATTATGTAAAGCTTGTTTGAATGTTCTAAAAAATATTCTAGGGAGACATGTCTGTAGTCCTGTTTTATCCTCTGCCTCTTTTTTTTCCTTTCATATGTTTGCAGGTTTCAGTCCATTTCATTAATATTCTTCTTTTAAATTAGTGTTTTGATGTTGTTTTTTAAATACAGTGGTCAGGCTTAATTCTTATTTATACTAGTTTCAGTAATTCTAGCTTCAGTTTTCACAGTAGTTTACCAGTGAGGATATGCATATACAGACACAATGTCCATATGCAGGAGAACTCCCTTGGGCTGAAAACTTGAGGAGACTTGTGCAGACATGACTTGTTCTGTGAGCTGCCTGTGGCCCTTGCCAGGGTACACCAGAGACATGGTCCAGGTGCATTGCAGGGGGTCTGGCTGAG
Source organism: Pelecanus crispus (assembly GCF_030463565.1). Classification (NCBI taxonomy): domain Eukaryota; kingdom Metazoa; phylum Chordata; class Aves; order Pelecaniformes; family Pelecanidae; genus Pelecanus; species Pelecanus crispus. The sequence continues at coordinate 54,925,308 of NC_134643.1, forward strand.
GCCAGGTTATTGTTGTGAACTGGTTTGGAACCAGACTTGGGACAAAGACAAAAATGGAATTTCTATGTGGTAACAGCCCCAGTAAGGCAATATAGCATAGATTAGATGGGGAATGAGTTTCATCCTTCCATCGAGGTGCAGGTACTTCCATATATTGCTGTGATAGCAATATGTCTTCTATTAGTTGCTCTTGGCAAGAGGTGCATGGCCTTTTGCCATCAAGTTCTTGTCAGCTGACATTATAAGAATGCATTTTAAGGGGGAGGAGGGATCAACCTACAAACCATCGAGGTACTGGAGCCAGGGTGGAGTATCTCTACCTACTCAGTAGCAAGTGTCTTCTGCAAAAAGCACGTTAGGCTTTGCTCCAGGATATATGCTGACTTACTTCCTAGGGGAAGTATAGGATGTTATTTCAGGCCTGCACATTCCAAGTGCTGGTTTGGAGATGACTTTCTTTCCTGTGCAATACCCAAGCATTTCAATCATCTAAAAAATAATTTTAACAGCCCCTTGTTTATATAGCAGGAAGTTCCAAGGGGCTTTGCTGCAGGACTTCACTTCTCCCTTTGGCATAGGCAAGACTGGATTGGTGACTAGGACAGTCTATCAAGAACTGTTGACTCTCCTATGTTTTCCCCAAGGTGGAACTATAGGTTGAGAAAGGGCAGAAAGAAGAGGTGGAAGCTGTTATTCTCTCTGAATTTGTACTGAGGGCTCTCTTATGTTATTTTTGATTTATTCTTTGTTGTCTGCAGCTTTTGGGGGTTTTCTTTAATCTGCCTAGAGCACACGATAGCGTAGAAGAAATAAAAAGAAAACTATATATATCTATGTCAGTAAAACATCCATTTCTAGGCTCTCAGTATAACTCACTGTATACGCAGTGAAGCAGCAACAAAGAAATACTGCACAAACAAAATTATTTGGTTCTCAAGGAGTTTTACAGCTTAGAGAAATTTTTAAAATAATGGAAGATGGCTTGAAGGTGCCTTTTGAGAAACTTTGGTTTACTTTCCAAAATACATCAAATAAATAGAGCACTGCAAAGATGGATTTCTTAAGCCTTATACTCATTACCATGCAGTAAACACCACAGCCTTAGATCTGGATATAGCTCATGGAAACAAAAGATCCCCAAAATATGAAACTGCATAAGCTTTTCAAAAGAAGGACTTAAGAACATAATCCCTCACTTCCCATGATGGATAATGTAGTTTGCTGAAGGACAGCAGGGGAATTTCTTTGGGGGGGGGGGGGGGGGGGCGGAATTTCCCCAGGAGCAATTCAGGTAGTTGAATCTTCTACAAACCGTGACTCAAGAAATGTAACAGGAGAGCAAGCAAATATACAGTAATAAAACCAGAATGGACCAAGATGCATATAACAGTAGGGAATTCACTGCTAGAAAGCCTGGAAAACTGCCAGTGACTCTGGTACAAGCTGACAACCTCTCTAAGCATCAGGGGAAAGGTCTAGACCACAAGTAACTTCTAGACTGGATGCTCTGAGAGCTAGGTACGTACACTGACACATTCATCATGACAAAATGAAATTGCCTTCAAGCATAATGTCTCCCAGATAACCCTGCAGCCTGACCTGGGAACAATCATTAGCTTTACCTAGGTTAATAAAACCTGTTAATTCCAGTGATATCACCCATAGAAAATATGAACACAGAACAGCATATGATCCTAAACAAGGCCCCTTGGGACTGGTAGTGATAAACTGCAGTAGCAGATACTTAGATCCAAACATTGTTAACAGAATCTCTAACACAGTCTTACTGTTCCAGAAGGAATAGCAACAAAATAGTTTTGATACCCCCTTCTGCAGAGCCATGTACATTTATAAAATAGCACACTCCTTGCTGGCATCAGAATATAAACCACCCAGACATTTAGCACTTTTACTGTTGCCCTTAAGAGGTGCCTTTAAACCTAGAAGAAACCACCTTTTCATTACTTGAAACAAAACTGGTTACTCCAAAGGCAGCAAAAAGCTATTCTAAACAAGAAGTGGTTGTTAACATGGATGAGATAATTCAGGATGACTTCAGTTCTTAAGCAGGCAGTTTGATCTGTAAATTGTACATAACTCAATTTAATCAAGAGTTTATAAGGATAACTGCAAATGAAAAGAAACGCTGCTGATATGCAATTTAGGAATAAGTAAGTACTTAAGCCTGAAATATGAGGAGCTTTGAATCCCTGTAGTGAGAGTTAAGGACATTTAGTGTTTTGTGGGAACAGACTCCAGACTAATTTAAAGCAAATGGAAATCATTGTATTAATTTACACTAATACTGATGTTGGTGGTGAGGTACTTTATAGGTTCAAAACCCCTTTGCAAATACTAATTGTGAAAATTCTCTAAGTTAGTTTTTGTAAGCTTTATGAAGTTAGCAGTCTCCCAGAGAATGAGTTTGAAAGCATGGTATCTGCTAAGTGCAGAAGGTACCACTTAGGATTTAGAACAATGTCACTGACTCAGAGTAAGAAATGAGGCTGGTGGGGGGGACTACTAATGACTCTCTGAAGCAGCCCTGTCTCCCCAGTGTCTTTCCTTTCAGCACCCAAAAATCCCAGACAAAACCAAAAAGCCCAAAATACCCAACATACCAGTGTATGCTCTTACTAGGGTGATTTTTTTTTTTTTGTGAGATAAGTGTTCCATAAGTAACTAAAACAGAAATCCCATTTGTGCTATTGTTCTGCTTTGTGTTTGTGGAAAAGTTATCTGACCCTTTTTCATTGCGTGTGTGAAATAGGGACAGTGACAGCATTTTTTCCTCCATGTATTGTGGACGAAAAGAGCTGAGTATAAGCTTTAAAAATATTACTGCTCCTTGTTTTATTGTATCATTATTGTATTATTACTGTACAGTTTTATTTTCATCATTACCCAAACATCACAGACACCATCTGGATGTCAGATTTAGCATGTAAGCGGAGTTACTCTACTTAGAGAGCAGTTCTACATTTTTGAGTTGGTCACGTATCTAAGAGGCTGTTTCTTCTCTGTTCCAGCTGTATGAAAAGGTTGCTCTTTTCCTGACAAATTTAGGTAAGCAATGTTAAATACAAAATTGAATGATATTGTACTGATTTTTTTGTCCCTATACTGTGATAGCATTCAAACTGTCTGTATAAATATGAAAAATCCTGATTAATTTGAAATCTATAAGAATTAATGTTTTTCTTAAGTTTATAAAAGAAGAGTATATAAACTAAGCTATAGTGCCATTCAATCAGTGGTGGCAACAGTCACCCACCTGTCATGCTTCGTTCTTGTTCCAATCCCTTACCTTGTAAGAACTTAAACAAAGTGTTACCTTGGCAAAAAAAGCATGACTTTTCAGACAGACTGAGCACTCGCAACCCCCAGGTTTTGTGAAGACCTGGAAATGGGGGAGTCACTTCTGGAAGCCAAATTTATAGCTTGAAACTAAGGTGCTTATTGACTATCAAATATATGCATGCCTTTAAGAGGGGCAGTAATTTGGAGGGAAAATAACTACGTGACTCATCAACTCTACCAACACCTAAACTCTAATGGTGTTCTAAGTTTCTGTAATCTTTACAGCTCACCCATAAAGCGATCTTTATGCTAGAGTAAGGACAACATGTTTTCTAAGGACAGCATGTACTGGCACTGGGGTAGCAATAGGCTATCATTCATATATCCATGGCTCAGGCACAGTCTCTGGCGATCTCGATCATGCTGGAAGACTGCAATAGTTGGTGGCAATTGGCAATTGGCCGTAGTGTCAAGAAGCCTGAAAACAGACTTGCTGAAGGCCTTTAAATGAACCATATTATGGCTTGTGTAGAAGTGGTTTGAGGACATTATTTTGAGCTTCTGCATATCTTTGTACATTGATGATGTTCAGTAAGGTATTTTGGACCAGGTGCACAGATTTTGGTGTCTTCTCGGAGGAAACACACAGCTTATTTTAGCTAGTGTCAGGGCTTTTCTACATCTGGGAAGACACAGATGATGTGCTCAAAGCACATCTGTGGAAGATAGCATTTTATTCTGTTGTTTCTTATTAGAGTGAGAGTCCTCATTTGTATGCTGTAAATTTAAAATATTTTTGCCATCCTGTATCCATGGAAAAGATACCTGCTAGTTACAGTTGAGAAATATGACTGTCAAGTATGTGATTTGCACAAGCTATGCCCTTTTAGTCCCTGTGACACCCTGGGGACAGTAAGATACAGTCTAGAGACCTTGAAGCTTGATTACTTTCTGCCAGGTTATCATCAAGGTAGGTCTGCTTCTTGTAGCCTGTACAGAAAGCACTTGTATGAAAACTCAGTGGTTCAAGCTGTTCTGACAGTGTTCAGACTGTTTTGTGGTTTTTACTTTGATGGCCTAAGTAGCTGATTTGGTTTGAACAATCTTTATCGGTGTAAAAAGCTCAGAGTGGTATTGGCAGCAAAGCTACATTCAGGATGTCCTTCAGTCTATACCTGACCTTGTTCAGAGCTCACATCCATGCTCCTCCAGAGCATTGCCATTGTCTCTGATGGGTATATGGGCAAAGCTTCAGCTGCAGAAGCCTTGTTAAAGTTAAACTTGTCCTTCCCACAGACTGGCACCAAAAATCTATGATGGTTTATTTCTTTCTGCTTAGCTAAATATGTATGTACTGGCATACACACAAACTTGGGTTTCTTGACAGGCATTTCCAAATCACTAACACAGTTGCTACTTTATGGTCTGTTTTATGGTTTTGTTGATGCATCTATTTGAAATTTCCTCATGGGTAGGGCAGCTCTAATTAAAGATAATCTAGTTTATTGTTGTTGTTTCTATACTTCCAGTACTTCACTGGAGACTCCTTGAGTACTACCATTATGATACTCAGAATCACCATTAGTACCTCCACTTCTCCTCTGATTACTCCTGTTCACAGCAATGGTTGACTAATAACAAGCTCCTGACAACTGGAAAGTAATTCCAGGACATGGTACTGGTGTGTTGGCATAGAAGTTGTTTTGCTAACTTCTGTCTCAATATCTCTTTAGATGGAGATTAAGGGCCTACCTGAAGGAAAGAATATGTCTTCCCCTTTCCCATTTGCCTTACGCCATCCATTGCAAAATATTTTTTCTCAGTCTTCTGTGATGAGCTCCCTGGGACAAGGAAGGGGAGTCATGCAGTGGCACTCCACTGATACCCGTGTAGAGTCCTTAGGCACCAAATGGTGGTGGGCAAATCCATGAAATAGAATTGCAAGGAGGATTTGCTCCAGTTCAGTGTGACATCTCTAACAAAAAGGCGCTTACATATCTTGCAGTGGGGTGCTTTCTGGCAATGTCATTATGGTAGGTTTCAGAAAAGAAAACAAGAGAAGACCCTGTAAAGCACACAGGAATCCAGGAGGGATGTTCAATATACACATTACCTCAATCACTTTCTTACAGTCTCCTGGGAATATACATATCCAGATATCAGAAAAGATTTCTAAGTCTTTACAAGCTCCCTTGCTGTGTGCTGCTTTTGGATAAAATTTCTTCTTTCAACTTATATTTTGAAATCAGCAGGCTAATTTACACATACATTGCCAGCTCTAATAGGTGTGTGCAGCCTTTGTGCCAAGGGAAATTGTTAATCTGATTAAACCTCTGAAACTGTGCTCTTTTTCTTCACAGAGCAGCCTCGTACCGAATCCGAGTGGGAGAACAGCTTCACTCTGAAAATGTTTCTTTTTCAGTTTGTCAATCTGAACAGCTCTACCTTTTATATAGCATTCTTCCTTGGAAGGTAGGATTGATATCTGCACCCTCATATGTGCAAAATGAAGTACAGAGAAGAAATAAAATTGTCTGTAATGAAACAAAATGGGACCACATTATCATGCATCTCAAAATGCAAATTCCATACTAGCAAAGCAGGACAGATTGCAGTTTTATTTTCCATTCAGAAGCCCGGAAACAGACATAGTTTTCATTTCCTAGCACCACATGGGCTCAGTGCTAACTTTTAACAATTTCACTACTGGGAACCGATGCGTCCCACAGTACTATACATGCAGGTCACTTCGCTCTGTCTTTATGTGTGTAATTTGTACAGGTAAGTAAATAACACTGTGTCTTTTTCTTTCAGAATAGAATAGAATAGAATAGAATAGAATAGAATAGAATAGAATAGAATAGAATAGAATAGAATAGAATAGAATAGAATAATTGGAAGGGGCCTACAATGATTGTCTAGTCCAACTGGCTGAATACTTTGCTGCTTCTATTATATGATTTGGGCTGTTAAGAATGAATTATGAGTTCTATCTATATCTAACTATCAGTTGGGTTTTTTTCCACAGAAAATGAAATATATATATATATATATTTGTATGTCTCTTTCTGCAAGTCCCCTAAAAGCAAAAGAGCCTTTGAGTAGAGAAGGCTTGAGTAGAAGAATCCATCAGTATGGATCATTTGCATGTGGGAAGTTGCAGGAATCATTCTGGGAGAAAACATAGGCGAATAGTAAGAGAATTATGTTTTCCTAATGAAAACTAACATTTTCACTGATTTCACAGAAAGGCAGATGTCACAGTCCACATTATGGTGTAAGGAAATGGACTGGCAGTTCAAAGCCATTTTCCAAACTGACATGAACAGTTTCATTCAGATTTTCTCTGTTCTCTGCATATGCTGAATATCCAACAGCAGAGTATTTGGTGTTGAAATGTATTACTTCATAGATATTATTCCAGGAATCCCCCAAAACTTTTTGCAGCGTAATATCTTTTATAGTTATATCAATCATGTTAAGATGACATTAGATTAAAACAGTATGAGCTTTCTTCTGCTACTGTGAACAGACTTCTTACACAACATAGTTGATGTATATTCCTGTGTTAAAGATTTACAGGACACCCTGGTGCCTACTTAAGGCTGATAAACCGGTGGAGACTGGAAGAGGTGAGTGTTCGCTAACTACACGCTGATTTATCTGCTGCCCACAGATGCAGTGAATGCAAGCAGAGGCAGACACATAACTCTATCTAGGTATTTTTGAGTGTGTTACTGGGTTTTCAGTTGCTGTCTAACTCCACACTACTGACATTATCATCTGCTACAAAAACATCTACATACTGATATATACGCCCTTTTCAATGCTAGCGGTTTTAGCATTTGCATCACATTTGGATAGTGGTATCAAAAGGTTTAAACATTACTCACATTTTTACATTGTAAATATTTCATCCTTGAGATGAATCAAAGTCAGATATGAATCTGACAACTTTTTGCTTCTAAAAAAATCCTTTCTTCTCAGCTTTTCTGGCCTCACTGACCAGGGAACTAAAATAATAAAATAATGACTTAAAAATCCAGACACATAAAATGTACTTGAAAATTGACCAAAACAACTGAACAAACTTCCCAAAAGAGCTACTGGCATTATGTTCCGTGTCTATAAAACCAAATGGATTCAGAGAGCAATGAGAGGTTGGCTTTTCAAGTCACTCAAGGACCAATCTCGTTTTTTTGGCAAATACATTCAGAACTCAAAAAACATTTGACAGTTATTAGAGGTGAACAGCGGCAGTTTCTGGATCAGTCATGTAGCTTCCGGTGCTGCTATTTGCACACTCAAATCCCATGGTTTCTTTCCTGCTTCACAGCTGAATAATTGAAACAACTTCGCAAATACATGACAAACGCCAAGTGGAAAATGCAGGTCTCACACTGCCAACACGAAACACTCCAGATACCTACGTATTTTGGTTAATAGAGGTCATCCAAACATTAGCTAAAAAAGGAATATTTTGAAAAAGTCATACTAATTTTGAAGTAGTGAATTCTGTACATTCAAGGAAAGAAAAATTGATAAACAGGCAGACAGAAATTCACTGAACATCCCTCCAAAGTCTGAGAGGGGCCAAGCTGACCTAACAGCTTGCTGCTGCCAAAAGAGGACAGTTCTGCTCTTCCTTTGACTTCCACCAGAAGTTTTCTCCTTCCTCTTCCTCTGCACTGTCTCTGGCTTGTCCAACCTTGTGAGGAGCCTATTCATTTCCCTGTATCAGCAGGAAATGCTTCCTTTTTCTGGCTGAATTAGTTTTCTCATGAGTTACTGGGCTGAATCATCTCACAGAGGCATCAGAGAACAGGGACAGAATGTCACTTGCAGGAGCAGAGATGGGAGGAACAAAGAACCAGCTTTGGGAGGGAAGTGCAGAAGCAAGGTGTTACAGGTTGGGTCAGTTGCTGGTGGAAGCTACTATTAGTAGTCCCTGCTATTCTGCCTTTCTCAGAGCAAAAAATAAAAAGTCTAATAATAAAAGAAATGTCTAATAAAAAAGTCTCAACTTTATTGACCATATCTGTGTTAGGTCTTATTAGAAACATAATGTAGAATATAATACCCATATGTCCCTCCAATAGCCCTCTCTTCACCTGTTGGATGAATCCAAATGTAAGACATTTAATAACACGATATAGTCCGGTCCAGTGTCTGTGGGCATATTCAGACCACAGTGATACAGTCTCATATGCTCCCAAGAGTTTGTATTTTTTTAAAAATTTAAAGAGAACAGCATTTAATTTCCCTGAAGTAAATTATCTAATATCCATTTACAGTCTTTAAGAAATGCTTAAAAACTCAGCATCATTTCTATTTAACCTTTTATGTCTTTTTTTCTGTAGTGCCACCCTAGTGGATGCCTTATTGATCTCTGTATGCAAATGGGTATTATAATGGTGCTAAAGCAGACCTGGAATAACTTCATGGAACTGGGCTACCCGTAAGTAAATATAATGCCTATGCTTCTGTAGGCCACAGAAGAATACTAAGTTTATGCTTTCCTTATGACCAGTTGTATAAAAGCAAGATACAGTAGTTGTCACAATAGAAAATCCCCCCTAGGATACAAAACTTCTAATATAGATTTTCAGATGTATAGAGATAGATGGTGTTTGGGGTTTTTTTTCACATTGAATGTAGTTTGCAAAAGTGAAAGTGTAATATAAGTATTAACAAATAAATAATATATGGGAAGTACTTGATTTCATTAAATTGTATTCCCTGTTTTAAAACTCCTTAAAAATAACTGTAGGTCTGCTGTATTCCTTACTCAGAAAGTATTATATGTGTCATTTTTTAGCTATGCCAGTAAATTCTAAATTGGCTTTCTCCTTGCTGGGTGATAAAAGATGCCTGAAAGGGCAGGTATGAGCTGGAAAAAATGCACTGCTAGCATATTCACTCTCAGAGATAGAAAAATGTACTGACTGGTATATAGGCAAGTTCCCTAGTGATCTTCAGGGTGTTACGGAGCTGTCCCCTGGCTAAAAAGGTTGACGATTATTCATTTCCTATTGGTTCATTTCATATTGATTAGTATTTAATGAGCATGTTCAATATGATTAATATAGGCAGTTGATGCTAGAGACAGCGTGGCAGGTCATCAAGGGAAATTAGCAAGTGTGAAAATATGAGAGCGCTGACATTGTCAGAAAGTTTGCCCTTGCAAAGTTCAGAGGGATTTGCTTTGCTGCAGGATCCACAGCAGAGCTAGTGCAGAGCTGGGTCCCTCAACTGCAGAAACGTGTTGCAGAAGCAATTTCAGGCAGCCTCAGTGCTGATCACATCTAGTTGTAATGAGAATGGAGTAAATGATTTAAATGCACAGAGTAATTGGCAATCAAGGTACTCAAAGCTCGCTATCTCTCCATCTTCCTGGGTTTGCACCTAGAGGTACTTTCTAAGATTTTGCAGCTGTTAGGGCTGGACAAATTAGCTAGGGTGGAGAGGAGGGAACAGCAGCAGCAGTATTGATCCTGTGCTTTCCACTCCCGGGCTCTTTTATCAGTTTTCATTAGATCTTTCTGCTACCTATTAATTGGGATTTCAAAACCTAATAAAGAGCACAGAAGAGGATTAAAGAAGGTGACTGAAGGAGATAGGAGGAGATTGTTTAAGAACAAGTGATTCAATAGGAATAAACTGCTTCAGGTGAAGTCAAGCTCTTCACTTTAGAGTCACAATGAAAATCACAACTCAAAACACACAGTCACAACAGTGTCAGATGCTTCAACTTGTTCTGATGAGAGATGTATTTGCTCTCCAGACCTTTCAGTCCACCTTCTAGCCCTGAAATGCTGCAGGCAAGTGTATTTCCTTTTTGTGTGAAAAAAACATGATCATTTCTGCTAAGAGCATGATCAGAGCCAGCACCATGTGGATGGCCAGAGGATTTGGAGTCTATAGTCTGGAGTAGAACGTCACCGCACCTCCACCCACGAGCCAGCTACTGCCTGCCGAGACCCAGGCAGAGCCAGCACTGTGCAGCGCCAAAGCTGATAGCAGAGAATATTTCCCCATAAGACAGCCCTAGGAGACGAGCACCAGCAGCCTGTTTTGGATAGTGGGTTTTTTGCACCATTTCAGGGTGGTAGCCCAGCGCTGGTGCAGGCATGTGCTCCTACAGGGTCCGCAGAGACACGCAGAGCAGAAATGCCACCAGGTGTTCCTTGGTGATAGGAACCCCAGCGCCTGCTGTCGTTTCTCACTGATACACGTGGCATTGGCTTCTCTTCTGAAATTTCTGCCTGAGAATTAAAAACTAGGTTTCAAAGATATCAGAGAGAGGCCCTAGAGTGTGTGCTAGAGCATTGGTTGTTTAGTGGTTACATTTTTAATAAAAATACTGGCACATCAGAGTGGTGCTTCTGCTTCATACAAACACCACCTGGAAATCTCTGAAAGTGCACATCAGTTCTCTTGCATAGATACATTTGCAATAACTAAGAAACAAAGTATAAATTATTGCTTCATTTGGAGGTGGAAAACTGCAATTTCAAGTCGATGTTTTTCTTGGAAGAAGAACATACATGCATATTAAAACCCATTACATCGCATTGCTCACATTTTGCTCACACATAAACCAGAAAATGGCATCTCTTTGAATTTTGCTAGGAGTCTTAGATATTTAGTAACACTGGTTATGGGTTTGGCCTCGCACAAAGGAGGAAGTTAACCTGGATCTGTCTCAGCGTATTGGTCTCCCACCCACATTACCCCTTAGTTTGCTGCCTTCTCACTTTCTCGCGGGCAGGACACAAGAGGCAAAGTCCCAAAGGGTGCTGTGGACTGCGAAGACGTGCCCTTAACTGTCCCACAGTTCATCAATCACAACCATGGACATTCACAGGAAAGGCCTTTTTAGGCTTTTTACACACTACTGACTGGCTGCAAGCTGCTAAAACCAAATATTTTAATAATTTCTTGTACTTCCAAATTTTGGCTTGAAGTCCATGCTTGTACTTCTGTATTTTTTTCTTGCACTTCTAAACTCTAGATTCTAATGCCCTGCACTCAGTTGCACCTACACTTCTTTAAGGAAGACAGGAAAAGCTATAACCTCTCTGGTAAATGGCCTGAATGGAAAAATAATACCTAAGCTTTAAAAAAACAAGCAATTGGCCAAACCGTTACCCAAATCCAATGGCCATTTGCCTACCATTCACAGACCAGGCCACCGTGAAGGGAAGGGAAGAAGCGAGGCACAGTCAGGGAAAGGATTGAATTATTTGGGTGAGCCATCACCTTCTATCTTGCTGAGACGAAGGGGTCAACTACAACTTTGGAGAAAATCTCTGTCATGATTTTTTTTTTTCCTCTCTGTACTAACTGTAACTCGTGTCCTTTGTTGGCCAAACCAGTGCAACTCCCTGACCTGGAGAAGCAAAGATGTTTATTTCAGATGTGAGCACTCACTTCTCTTCTGGCTCAGTGCCTCCCACGGTGCCCCTACATGTGCATTTCTTCAGGAACAATATCTTCCCCCTGAAGTCCAGTGCAGGTCCCCCATTTCTTGAGATGGAGATAGCTCTCATGTCAGCCATCCATCTCTAGGCCACCAAGTGTTGTCAGTGGTCCACATGCTTCTTTCTGCCTTTTGTTCCTCTGAATGTTTGGCTGCAGACACCATTCAAGGTTGCTTTTTCCCTTCCAGGATTGCCTGGGGACTGTTACCCTGCACACTGTAGAGTTGTGTAGAGAAGCGAGCTCGCACACAGGAAGGGATCAAGCAGCATTAGCATTCTATTTACTGATTTCTCAATTAGAGCTCAACTGTCTCCACACAGCACTGCATTCTGCCATATAAACAGACCCTGAAGTGATTTGCCATTCTGTATAGAGAAAAGAAGGTAGACAAATAATGAAAAGATGTCAAAATCCCTCCACCATTTTGACAACATCTAGGCCTGGATTACAGCCCATCATTATTATATTATTATATTATGCTGTGCCATCAGCCACATGTATTACTAATGCTCTATTTTCCTGTGCATTGGGAAATTAATTTTCAAGGTATGTTGTGCACACAGCATCTTCCAATTTTGTGATAAATAGCCACTGATATAATTTACCTTGTTTCTTTAATTTATTTGAAAATGTAGGCTAATTCAAAACTGGTGGACCAGGAGAAAACTACGACAAGAGTATGGCACTCAGAGAAAAACAAACTTCCCACAGTGGGAAAAGGACTACAATCTGCAACCTATGAATGCTTATGGACTCTTTGATGAATACCTAGAAATGAGTATGGCACTGACCTTTGTTCTCTTTCACTAGTTTTTAATGTTGTTGCTTTTTTGTTGATGTGGGCTGCTGTATTCTTTTAATTATTGCTGTATGAAGCTAAAGAGGCTGCAGAATGGTTTTCATTCTTGCAGGTCAGGTGAAGAATGGGAGTGAGTTTGTAAGAATGAAACCAAACCAATGTAGCTAACCACACTGCTGCTGGTTTGTTAACCCCGCACCTATGAAACACTTCTCATTCTGGCTTTGTGTGGGGAAGGTTGTTTTCCAAACCAGAGCCCACCTCTTCACCTGCATACATTTCTGAAGAACTCTGCTGTTATTTACTAAAGGAAGTTCCCTTGGGCTTTTATTTTTAAACTGCATGGTACAGACCTGCATGCTGGTTTATGTTTAAAATTCACCATCATCTACTACATCATGTTTACAAAGTAGCTTGCTGCCAAAAGGCATCGCTCTATCTGGAGGAGAGGGGAGGATAACAGCTCAAAGAAATGTTAAAGAACAAGAGCTTTTGCACTGTGTAACTAACAGCAGATGTCATGGTTTTTTTTCTTTTCTCCCTCACAAAATTTTTTTCAAATTAATTGGAAACTTGGCAGTCTGAAAACCTGCCTCTAGAAACTTACACAAGGTTTCAAACTGCTGTCCATCTGTACTATAAAAAAGAATGTATTCAGCCCTAATCTTTGGAGGTATTGAGAGATCCCAGTTGATGCTGGAGTAAAAATGTCCTTTTCTAAAAGCACAGTGTGTCTACCTCGAAACTTCGCTGCAAATGACAAAATCTAGATGTTGCTGTCCATCACGGGGACAGATATTCATTTGTTCTTGTCATCCTTGCTCTGAACTTTTGGTAAGGAATTGCTGTACAAGTGTCACTAGACTATTGTATGGTACGGCATAGTAAGAAATGTTTGTATATTTATACATAATATTTGTATGTATATATTATTTGGTATCTTAGACCTTGGGATTAGATCTTAAGAGTAATACTGTGATCTTTCCTTTTTTTTCCTAGTTCTTCAGTTTGGGTTCACAACCATTTTTGTGGCAGCTTTTCCACTGGCACCGCTTCTGGCCTTACTTAACAATATTATTGAAATTCGGCTTGATGCATACAAATTTGTTACCCAGTGGAGAAGACCATTAGCTTCAAGAGCCAAAGATATAGGTGAGCTCTTTGTATGTGTGTTTGTTATGTGTGTGTGTTATTTTTGAGGTGAAGCATTGACCACTTCAAGAGCAGATTAAGGTATTTTCAGTCATCTTCCCCATTAACAACACACAATTTGATAGTTACAAAAAACTTAAAGTATCTGATGCCAATCTACTTATGCAATTAATAGTCTATATTGGAAAATGTCTTTTAATGATTTTCTGGGTGACATAACAGCCAAGATGTTTTAATGAAGTGACTCAGGGGCTATGCCCACTAGGTCCTTGGTGGGTCGGATGGCAGGGGTCTAGATCCCAAGAGATGACTTGCTCTCAGTGAGGCATGCCTACATTGCTAAACAGAGGGTTCACATAACTTTGAGGTCACCCAACCACACACTACTGCAAGGGCTCTCCAAACATACTTTGACTATAAATCTATTCTTGCAGCATGCAAAAGCAGAACACCTTTAGGAAGGACTCTGTCAAACAAAGTCATCTGCCCAATGCTGAATCCCCGGTGTCTTTGGAGGTGTAAATAGGATACCTCACTGCCCATCTGCATTGCAAAAACCAGTAGCCCACACCGTGAAACAGCAGAAGCCCAGGCTTTGTACTCTCAGAATGATCTACATGTACCTAAAGTCTGTGTCTGAGTGAAGCTTTGTATGTGCACAGTGTGGGTCTACGAGTTTAGGTACAAGCCTGGACATCAGCCAGTACACAGCATACACTGCAAACATAATTCCTGAAAAAAACCAGTTATAAAATGTAAATAATAAAACACAGGAAAAAAAGACCTTTTTTCAGGCTGATTCAGGTGTGATTTCTCAAAATAAGTTGCATTCACTCCTTATTCAGCAAATTTTCAGGGACAGCTTTAAAATCTTTAAAATCAATGGGTAAGTCTAACCTTCCTTTGGTGTGGTTCTCAGTGATGTTCCTCATGACCAGAGTTGCTGTGTGCCTGTACCACAAGATCTGTCAGACGGTTGAGGATGGGCCAAAAAGCCCAGGTGGTGCCTATGGGCTGTGTGTCGTTACATAACATCAGCATGCCGTGAAGATTTTGATGCCGATAGGTACATGCTGACCAGCTGTGCAGGAGTTACACACAAGCCCCCTGTGACAGGCAGATCGTGGATTGCATATATTCATGGCTGCCCTGGCAGACCCTCCTCAAAGGCTGGATAGCCATCATGATAAGCAGGGAGGCTTACAGCATTTCTCAAAATTGCCCATATGTGGCTTGGTGGAGCCAAGGCCTCCATGAGCATTTTTGTGGCTTCCTTCAGATTATTTGCAGGATAAACAAAATTCCCACCCAGTGGGAACAGAAATCTGGTGCACTGAGGTCCTGGTGTTCAATAAGAAAAAAATTATTTTTACTCAGTGACTCTCGGATAGAAACTACATAAAAAGACCTTGGGTGGAGGGGACAACTGCTTCAGAGCATGCAGTATCTCGGGCACTTTGGTTCTTGTTTTTCCTGGAGCTAACATACTCTCCTTGTTGAACAGGAATCTGGTACGGGATCCTGGAAGGCATTGGAATTCTTTCTGTCATCACAAATGCATTTGTTATAGCTGTGACATCAGATTTCATCCCTCGCCTTGTTTATGCTTACAAATATGGACCTTGTGCTGGCCAAGGAGAAGCTGGACAAAAGTAAGCTTTTCTTTGGGAAAACAGACGTGCATGAAAATCTACCTGAATAGATACAGCAATACTTTCTGTACATTCTGATTCCACTAACCCAAATTTATTGTTTGTGCTTAGGTAACAGATATCAGTCATAGATATTGATGATTTGCATACTCACAGAATGGGTTGCTGAGTGACTATAATTTATGACGTTAATTCAAGGAAAACGTGGTGGCAGAGCTGCTACAGAGATTTGGAGTGTGTAACAGTATGCTGCACAAGCTGCACTTCCCAGCTGGTGTACATGGATATAATCCTCTTTTCATTCTGAAGCAATGCTGATATTTATCAGTTACGGATTTAATGAGCATTTTAAACTTATTCACTAGGCTTTCTTTCCTGATGTGGTATTCAGCATGTATTGCTGAAAAAGAGTAGTGTCTAACACGAGGAAGCAATTCCCAACTAATAAATCAAGATATTATTACAGAGCAAAGTGATTTGTTTTTCTTCTAAAAGTAGAGTCCTTACATTAGATCTTTCAGGAGACATTTGTGAACTGAATCCCAGCTGCCTAAGTGGATTTTCTTTCAGTGTTGCTAAACACTGAGATTATACTTGCATGTGCACACTACCAGCAAGCACAAGTATAGCTGCTACATGGCAACTTGTAAAATCTAGGCTGTTGGACTCAGGGAGGGTCACTGAATCCAGCTGAACATAAATAGACACAGTTTGCAAATGATCTCCTAGCAGCTCCATTAGCAAGGACCCTACTGTTCAGAGAAAACCAAGCTAAAGAGTAGACAGTGACAGAGAGCTTACATTCTGCTATTAGACATATGGCAGATTGATTTTTATTCCCTGCTACACAAAGCAAGTTCTTCTGTTGCTGCTTTTTTGCCGTCTTTTGGTTGTCAATACTGTTTAATCATACTGCTGGAAGAAGGGCAGCTGGTGTGGCAGCTCCTGATTAGCAGTGCTGCTAACTTGCTGTCCTGCAAGGAGTTTGGCATTTTAGTCGCTGTCAGGGGAAATGTTCCATATATTTTCATGAAGAGTTAAAGTCCCTTCACGGGTAAAGTGTTTGGTCTGGTGCCAGTCGCTCCTGAGCGTGTGCCTCTGCTTGTGCCATTATGAAGATCCATAGGACATTGAGGCACTGTCAGCAACTTCTCTTGCTACTGATTTTTTCAGGACCACCGTGCATGAAAAAGCAACACCTTTAGAAATGTTATTTTTATGAAGACTCAGATATGACTCACTGGCTTTGAAACTAGTTCTGCATAGGGGAAGTAGCTCAGCTTACAGAGGAAGCTCTTATCATCTTTTCACAAGCCTCTTGTATAGTGTTTTCACACTTCTGCTGTTTTTCTGAGTGAATCTCTAGATGAAACCATCAGAGAGTAATCCTTTGAATGAGCCAACTTTGATAAAAGCTATTTATGTCAGCATTCTGGATATTGTTATTAATAAGTATTGTTACAAAAGCAGGAAGCTATTAAAAATCCACAGGAATATTGAATTTTCTTAATTTAAGGAGTCAAGAACATCTGTTATTGAATCACTTAAATGAGAGGTGCTTTTTTCTTTTAAAAAACATCTGTAGGTATCAGATCCATATGACACTCAGTGATACTAGAAAAATACTGTAATTAAATCAAGTTCCAAATCCAATCATTATGAAGATTTTTTAGACAAAGCCAGATGGTGTTTAAATGTAATTTCTCAAAGACTGTAAAATCCATAGTTTAAAAAAAAACAAAAAACCAAACAACCCTTACTGTGCATTATACTCTGGACCAAGCTGAGCAGTATGCCTTGACTTACCTGTGCTTGGGCAGTGCAGAGTGAACAGCACAATACACTTGCTATGTCTCTCCTCAGCTTTACCAACACCAAACTTGAGCCTTCTAGTGACTCCAACAGCCCTTCATCAGGCGACATACATTCCCCTCCTCAGTGGTCTCCAAACTCTGCCTGACCCTCCCAGTGCTCAGCCACCCTGGGATCTTTTAGTACTGAGTTCCTCTGATTAACCGGACATTTTTTAAAAAGTTGGTTTAAGCATATCACGTTTCCATCCGATTTAATGTCCCTTTGTGCTAGTACCATGAGGGTAACAGTGGGAAAATTCTGATTATCTTCCTAATGTTACTCATCATTTTCTCTCCCTCTATTGTGTCACCTTTTAGGTGATTTCTTTTTAAAAGTAACCAGTTCCAGTCTTCACCATTTCTTCTCCCATAGAAATCTACCATTGCTTCACTTTTATCATCCATCTGACCTACTTAAGCATTTCTTTTATATTGTGTCAACATCCCTTTCAAATATTAATAAGCATCACAGTTATACTGTGGACTTCATGAAACCCAGAGAACATCCTCTGGGGTACAACAGTTAATGGAAAAACCTTGTTGTGTCCTGACTACGGGACTTTTTCCCCTCTAGGTGTATGGTTGGCTATGTTAATGCCAGTTTATCAGTATTTCTGGTGTCTGACTTTGAAAACCGTTCAGAACCAACATCAAATGGAAGTGAATTCTCTGGTTCACCATTAAAATATTGCAGGTAAGTATCTGATCAAAATACCTCTCTGCTTTAAGACATTGCAAGGGAGATGCATCATGATTGGGGTTGGAACTGATTTTCAGAACTTAAAAAACAGTAATGGAAAGAATTAACTGTGCTATTCAGGGACATGCTCATGGTACTGTTTGGCTGTTACCTGCATGATTCCTTCCTTAGATACAGGAGAAGCCAAAAAGTGGATATCTGGCAGGTGTTCCTAATGCAGGATTTCTATGATGTCATGGCTTGAATCAGACACAGCCATCATGGAGAAATATGGTATCAAAGGGCCAATAACAGGTGACTGATTACTTAAGTACCAGTGAGATGAAACTGTAATCAGATTATGTCATAGCACATGCACAAGGAAGTCGAGGTTGCACAGAAGTGACTCACACTGAGTTATTTCACAGGTCTGCCAGGCATAAACAGGGTCTGTTCTAAGCTACCTTTATGAAACCTCAGACCCAGCACTTCCTAATTGTTGAATGGTTTTTATGTTTCTGTCATTGCTTACAGGCGTAATTATTGGTAATAATCATATCCTTGTGGTTTGAATCAAAACAAAATTACCAGTTAATTATCTGTATGTCTTTGTCCTCAGCCAACAGATTGGAGAAATAGCAGTCTGAGACTAGTCTGTAATGACAGATTTGCACCTGATTGATTTTAATTGTCCAAAGAATCAAGAATCTACATAAAGGTCTTAAATGGGGTCCCAACCAAAAATACCAAACAACAAATACAGCTACCATTTTTTTATTGCAACATTGGCTTACAAGCACAAGTCCTGGTAGCTGCAGATACACTTAGTCCCAGTATTTTTCACTGTGAAGAATTAAAATATCCTTTCATGAGCACCTAAAGAACAAAAGATACTCTGTGATACAGCAAAAGTCAGTGATACTTTATGATACTGTGGCATTTTTATTAATAATAAGAAGTTTGAGTGGTATAGCGTAATGAACTGGGGGGTGTGGGGGGGGTGGCATTAATGCTTTCATTTAACTAACTGATATTTAAGACTGTTGCAATTTACTTGGCAGAAAGAACATCCTAATGTTGAATCCATAGATAATATTTTCTGTGGAGCAGAACCACTTTGAGAATGCTCCATTCCACATTGTTTGCCATAGCACCGTTTAATAATGTTTTGTAATTCTGACCATTCTCTTCCCCCTCGTTAATTCCTTTCTTCCCCAACTTCAAGCATGAGGTTGCTGCTACTTAAAGCCGATGGTGGAAATCCCGTCAATAAAAAAAAGTTGTCCCCTCAATATCACATAAACAGAACACTATTAGAATTAGTGCCATAAATCTCCAGAAGATAAAGCTGTTCTTTTGGGGGACACTGAATTGTTATGTATATCTACCCTTGAAAGAAAATGAACATCTTTCTTTAGCTGAGTTTATCAGCTACTTAACCCACCCAAATTCTGCTAAAACATCAGTGTCGTGGTTTAGCCCCAGCCAGCAACTAAGCACCACGCAGCCGCTCGCTCACTCCCCCTGCCCCGATGGGATGGGGGAGAGAATCGGAGGAGTAAGAGTGAGAAACACTCCTGGGTTGACATAAGAACAGTTTAATAATTGAAATAAAGTAAAATAGTAATGATAATAGTAACAATATAATAATAATAGTAGTAATAATATACAAAGCAAGTGATGCACAATGGAATTGCTCACCACCCACCGACCGATACCCAGACAGTTCCCGAGCAGCGATCGCTGCTCCCCGGCCAACCCCCCCCAGTTTATATACTGAGCATGACGTCATATGGTATGGAATAGCCCTTTGGCCAGTTTGGATCAACTCTTCTGGCCGTGCCCCCTCCCAGTTTCTTGTGCACCAGGCAGAGCATGGGAAGCTGAAAAGTCCTTGACTAGCATAAGCAGTACTCAGCAACAACTACAACATCAGTGTGTTATCAACATTCTTCTCCTACTAAATCCAAAACACAGCACTATGCCTGCTACTAGGAAGAAAATTAACTCTATCCCAGCCGAAACCAGGACAATCAGTCATTTTAATTGCACTTCAAGCCAGATATTGATAGTGAAGTAAGGAAATATGTTCTACTGTGCAATAGTGTAGGCACTTTTCCAGGAAGGCAGTCTGTCTGAACAAAAACCAGTGGCCATATTCAGTTAACTTCTGCTCATCTGGAACCCAGATGGTGCCATGCTATTCTGGTTGTTTATAAAAGGTTTCCCCATTTCTTCTTGTGTAGTGCTTGGTTCCTAGCAAGTACAAAAAGGAGACATACTCCACTGACTTGGGCAGGGATGTCTGTTTTCAGGATGCTTAGGATGTAAAACATCCTGAACTATAAAGTCAGAATGCTGCTTGCAGAAGGGAGGATGATCTGAGTTTTAAGAACTTGCACCAGACATACTACAATTTAAGAGAGGTTTGTTGCTGACTAAGATGTCAAGACAGTTTATTTCATTTCGTGTAGCACCCTCTGCAATCTAAGAAGGTGAACCTTCAGGGAGAAATACAGATTATCACAGAGATGAAATAACTGTTTATTTCCTTTGCTCACCTGAGTTTTCTTTAGTTTCTTAAAACTAACTTAGAGATCAAGCTTAAGTGTATTATTTAGTGTGTTATTTTCAATATTTTTTATAATGGGTTTTCTGTCCCATCTAGGAAACAGATTAAGGAGAAAACAATTTTTACACTACTTTTAAATTAAGTTTCTGCAATAGCATTTTGGAATTAACATACTGCTAGTAGAAATGGACTCCAGAATGTGTGACTTAAAGAGATTTAAGGTTTGTTAATGTAATTTTGGAGTCTTCCTGGATCCAGCTTTCCCAATAGATATCTCTAGTTACATTATTGAGACCTAAAGTCTTTAAAGAAACATTCTGTGAGACAAGACACTAGATCACTTTCTTACACAGCCCTTGCCCTGTTGGTATCCCAAGAGGTGCAGTTCTAGCTCCGCTGAAGTCAGGATGGGTCATGCTTCACACCAGAGATGGCCAACTAATTGACCAAGGGACAGATGGAGCCCATGAGGCAGTTTTATATGGATTTTGGGAGGGCTCTCAGGCTGACAAAATTGGGGACATTTATGGTTTTAAAATGAACTTGTAGTGGGAAGAAAGTGGCCCTCAAAACAGCAAAGCATCCTACCCTGCTCCATGTTCTGAGGAGGTGCCTGCAAGGCACACATTGTGCAGCTAAGGGAGATGCTGTAGGGTCAAACTGCTGGTGCTGAGCACTCAACATCCTCTGTAATTGCTTCAGCAGTTTCACTTCATGCAGGAACTGGCCTGGTCCTTTGCACTGAATTTCCATTCGCAGCTGGAGAATGAAGTGCACTCCTGGGGTGCATCTTACCGTTAGGTTTCATCTGAAAGTAAACACATTTGGGTGAATCAAAGCATGGCAAGTGGAGGTGATCAGGACACTTGCTTTGAAAGCATGCACCTGATCGGAAATAAAACACTAGAAGCAAGCAGTGTTGTGGTAACTTGTACAGTCTGAACTGAGATTATTTTGGTGCAGAAAATGCAATGATCAAGAGGGGTTGGGTTTGGTTTTGCCTTCCTCCCAGGCAGCAGAGCAGGAGCTTGCTAACTACCGTACTCTGCTTGTCTTTCAGGTACAGGGACTACCGAGACCCTCCTCACTCCCCAGTGCCCTACGGTTACACGCTGCAGTTCTGGCATGTCTTAGCAGCGCGGTTGGCTTTCATTATTGTATTTGAGGTCAGTGACCATTCAGGTGGCAAAACAAAAACAACAAATTGAAACAAATTTCCCTTTGAAGCTTTTTCATTGGCCTGATCTATGATGGCAGCTGTTGAGCTTTCTGTGTTAGTTTCTGCTATTTATATTGTACTTTGTATTCTCAGATCTGTTTTCTGAACAGTCACAGGTATTTAGGTTCTAACAAAATGGGGAATGCAGCACCTTGAAAGCTATAACAGTGACTCGCAAAGAGGGGAAAAAAATGAAGCTTTTATTTACTTTCTGAGGTCTGGCATTCATAACCTGTCTAGGCTGGGAAGCTGTATGCTGACTGGTGTGTGAGGAAGGGGTAAAGGAACATTAGAAGAAAAGGTGAAATCTGAACAACTGAAAAATGAAGATAGTTTAAGTTATAGTATTTACACATCTCACTTTTTTCTCTATTTTTTAAATACCATTCATTTCCCCAGAGTGATTAGCGTCACAAAGATAATGATGATGAAAAGGATTCAATACCTTTGCCAATGTTCATAATATTAGTACTTACTGTCAGTATCTCAGAAATCTTTAAGGCAAACCAGAGAAGATAATACCAACTTCACATGACTGGTATTCCCATGCTGATTTTGAAAAAGAGAGACAGGAGGGTAGATAAATGGGCTGAGATCATTTACAACACAAAAAGCAGCTCTTAAGGCCTGAATTTCAGGTGCCTGAATATCCCTGCCAGAAACCAGGGGCTCAGCATCTCTCCAGCACAAGGAGTTTGAAATGCCTTTTAGACTGTGAAGCCGCTAAACAGGGAACAAATGATTTTTAAAAACTCTTTACTCAATCCTCTGCTCTGAAATCACAGCAATGGGGCATCCAACACAGATATGGAAGCTGTAATCACCATAAATTATTGGCATAATGTTCATGAGCACATACTGCATTTCTGACCCACATTAATGCGTAAATTAATTCTGAACTGAGCTTTCGAAGCACCTCTTTGGATCTCAGAACAGAAGCATTTGAATTAGAGGAAAGGTGAAGGGGAAACACTTTCTAGATTATTTTTTGCACAGGAATGTATTGGTGGCTTAATAGAAGCCCAAGGTCTGCAATGAATTCCCCCTGATTGTCATTTTCAGCCCTTCCCAGACAAAGGGGGAACATGGCACTGCAGGTTGCGTTCCCTCCTTCCTCTGAACTGGGCTAACTCATGAGGATCAGCTCTTCCATCATCTCTGCCACACTCAGGGAAACATTAAGGAAAAGAAAGAAAGAAAGATTTGATAGAGGCTTGCTGGGCTTGATCTCTTCTTTGTTTCTTGAGCTGACGGTACTGAGAGCCAGGGTACCTGTCTCCAAAAAAGACTACAAGAATGGCCTTGGCAGGTCAGCCTAAGTAGTTTTAAGATTGAAGAGAGCCTGGCTTCTTGATACACACTTGGCATAAAGGCAGCAAGGCATAAGGGCAAAGATAACTGAGGCAAGAAAAATCAGCCATGCTCAAGTCTCAGTGCCCAGACAAATTCGCAACTTGCTGTGAAATAGGTTTTTGTGCCTGCCTAATACTTGCACAAGAGATTTGACTTTGCTTTGCCCCAACCAAAGCCATAGGCTGGCTCATAGCTGTCTCCTTCAACAGGGGCCACTGTCTTTATTGGCACTGCAAACTGTTTCCTTAACTATGGCTATGAAATCAAAAAGGTTATTGCAGCAAAAACCATGACTATCATTCATTCCACTCTGTGGAAAACACCAATGGGTGTATTGTGATTGCTACAGCAATTACAATAAAAGATTGCGCTAAGAGAGAAGTGATTCAAGGAGGTTTTTTCATAAATTAAGTAACTACCTAAGCTCAGACACCTTTTAGGCACTATGGGTGTGGTTATTTTGGCTATCTTGACCTCCCTCAAAACCAAAACTATTTCCTATCACTACAAAAGGAATTATTTGTCCAGGCTAAACTGACAGAAGAAGCTTTTTTTCTTTTTTTTAGGTTTGGCAAAAACCGAGCAATTAAAGGATTGCGGGTTTATTTCTTATGAGGGAAGAATACATGGGAAAACATGTTACATTCTCTGTTCAGTGGCTTGCAAAGGAGGGGCTCTGCTTGGAGAGGAAGAAATACCTTTATTTCTCCAGTCTAGAATGAGTGTCATTTCTGAGATGGAGGATTTTTCTGTTTCTCTGCTCCTCCTCTCAAGTGGAGTGAGTAAATCTCCAAGCAGCATCTTTGATCAAACAAAAAAGGACACTCAAGCAATCCTCCAACATCACACTCAAGCTTTGCTGCGGCATGCCTAAAACATGAGGGACAAAGGATCAGTTAGTTACCTTGTATTTAATTGTGATGTTTAGTAAATGGGAATGTCTTTGGATGAGAGACACAGTATAAGAAAAAATGTTTTGTTTTGCATACCAATGCTGATGCAAGGGTTTTCTGGCAACAAGGAAGTATTATATTATTTGATCCTCCTCTTCCTGCAGAGCAATCCACTAACACCAGGCCATGCCCAAACAACCTTACAGCAAATCACAACCTCAGGGGTTTGAACACACACATCATACAACAGTTTTGAGGCCTTATTTGAACCAAAATTCTCATAAACTTTGTTGCGATCCATACTCCACTGACTTTGGCTGGAGTTTTTGTCAGGAAAAAACTTCATGGTTTGGTTTCTTCAAATTTAGTAATGAATTTAGTTCTAACACAGCATCTTTTTGTGAATCAGAAAGAGAGGGGTTTCAGAAGATAGGGAAAGTACTTGTTTTCGTCCTAAGATTTTAATTTTTCATCCCTTTTTTGCTTTCACAGCACCTTGTCTTTTGCATAAAGCACCTGATTTCCTACTTAATCCCAGATCTCCCAAAAGATCTGAGAGATCGGATGAGGAGAGAAAAGTACCTCATTCAGGAAATGATGTATGAAGCAGAACTAGAACGTCTGCAGAAAGAGCGGAAAGAAAGGAAGAAGAACGGAAAATCTTATCATAATGAGTGGCCATGATGGGGTGAGGAAGAAACTGCTTAAAAGAAGATAGGAATTCTGTTTATAAAAATTTCCTGGTTTTGTACAGTGAAGAGTGCACTGAAAGGAATAGTCAGTCAATGTTGTGTGCACTTAGCACATGTGCACCCGTGTTTAATAGGGTGCATTTTGTCATAAGCCTTTTGAAATTAGAGGTCTTGCAAGGCTTAGTCTTCTCCAGAGCTAATGTCAGCATGAGCAGATCAGACCAATGCTTAAGTTTCTGCACTCTTTCCAGGAAGCTCCCAGGCCCTGACTTAAATTCAAGGCCCTGAACTTCAAAGGAGTTATATATCTTACAGTGCTTTACAGAACTCAGTGATCTTACAGCTCGTTCTCACGACCAAGTTGCTACTTCATAACCAGTGACTGCACGTTGGCAACATGGCAGTACTTGTCCATGTGTGTGGCCACCACCTGCAGCACATGCATGGCAATGTTGCCCTCTTCCACAATGGACTGTGTTAGCTTGCATTTACTACCGGTTAAGGTCACATATGCGGACCATTTCCATTACTCCAACAATACTGAAGTGTTTTTAGGAGGAGGTGCTTGATCATGACTCTAATCAACTGGTCTAACAATGCAGAAAAATTTGGGTGTGCAGAAGTGCTGACAGATAGACAAGCATCTAAATGTGGCCAGAGGTATTTAACTGTAGGGTCATTTATTTGGAAATGATACTGTGAAAAGTTGGTAATATGTTTTAAAGATTTGAACAGTGCCTTTTCAGCTATAGGACTGTCTGGTCTCCGAAGGAAACAAATCAGGCTAGAGCATCTTGCCCAGAACTGCCCATGCATTTGTATTGCAAGATCTCATTGAGGCCTTGTCAGGAATTAGGGTGTATGATACACATAACAGAAGACAGACTGTGTCTTAAAGACCTATCTGCATAAGTAAAACAAAAAAAACCCCAACAGATTAACAGCGTCAGCAGAGTAAAAGAACATAGTCATCCAGAATCTCTACACTTGTAACATTTTCTTTATTCATCCTTTCATTATCTAGGAAGAGGTGGAGGGCAAAAATAAAACAATAGCCTGTGGTATTAAATAGCTTGAAATCCTTCAAGAAGAGCAATTCTATGCAGGCTGCAGAATTAGATTTGGGTGAAATGGGCCACTGTCTATATCCTCTTGCAAATACTTCAGCATTAAGAAATTAAAAATTTCCCAGATCATTAACACAAAATAGTGCAGTTGTAGGTCTGAAGACTGCAGAAGTGTTGGGTGGAGCAACATGAATCAAAATGCTTGGGTGTTGTGAAAGCTCTACCACCTCTTGCCTCAAAGTGGTAACACTGCAATTCTTGCAGAACACGCAGTGGCATAATCAACTACAACACGAAGAAGGACGTTCAAAAGCCAAAATTGTAAGAAGCCAAGTGGAAGCAAGCCTATGTCCCAGTGAGGATATAGCTAGATACAAAATACTGGAGCTGATCCATTTGCTTAGCCCTTTTCCAAATAACTGAGGCTCCATAAAAATTATAGTTTTCTCAGAAAGCTTAAGGAATTGTGACCTTGTTAGTTTGAAGATATTTAAGAGGGAGGAAAATTCAGCAAGTTCTTTCTACAAGTTCTCATGGAAATCATTTGATAGAAGGGCTAGAATTTGCTCTTCTGGACAGACCACACAATGCAAGACCCTATGGATGGATGCCTCAAGCTCCACAAACATCAGGACCGCTTGCACCAAGACCCTGTATTGCCAAATTAGATCTATTAACTTCTTTCCACTGCAAGGGAGAACTGTGCTATTTCCATGTGGGGGGAAGGTTTTAATGAAACATAATATGGCTTGAGGAAGGAGAGGGGTGGAAGAAAACGTATGCACCCTCATCTCTGTAGCCACTGCCTGCCTACATTTTGCTTCCTCGCAGCAAGGAACCTCCTCCAGTAGTGACCCATCATCCTACATGAAGAGGATAAATGGCACAGCAGCTCCTGTTTATCAGGTGCTCCTGGCCCAAGCCTGAAGGTCCCATGAGGCAACATAAGCACTGAAGGAATTTCAGGATTAAGCTGTTCTCTGTTGACTCGGTGCCAAACTGAGTGGGGAGCCCGACTAGTGGTTGTGAAGCTTATTCCTGCCTAATGAGGAAGTGAACTTGTTCATCAGCCTGGGTTAGGGACATTACTAGGAAACTCCCCGACCTTGTAAGGCCCTCTGATTATTACCCATTGCTGGTTATACAGGTTGGCAGTGATGAGATTACAGAAAGAAGTCCTAAAGCAATGAAGAGGGACTTCAGGGCACAGGGGCGACTGGTCACAGGATCAGGAGCGCAGGTAGTGTTTTCCTCAATCCTGTCAATGGCAGCAAAGAATGCTGAAAGGAATGGGAAAACTCACCTGATTAACAGGTGGCTCAGAGGCTGGTGCCATCAGTGGAATTTTGGTTTTTTCGATCATGGGGAGGTTTACATGGCACCGGGCCTGCTGGCGGCTGATGGAGATCAGCTGTCTCCAAAGGGGAAACGGATTCTCGCCCATGAGTTGGCGGGACTCATTGAGAGGGCTTTACACTAGGTTCAAAGGGGGAAGGGGATATAAACGGGCCCACTAGTGAGGAGCCCAGGGGCGGCATGGCAACGTTGGGGGCGAAATTGATAGCCCATCTCAAGTGCATGTACACCAATGCATGTAGCATGGGCAACAAACAGGAGGAGCTGGAAGCCCTTGTGCAGCAGGATGGCTATGACACAGTTGCCATCACAGAAACGTGGTGGGACGACTCTCATGACTGGAGTGCTGCACTGGATGGCTATAAGCTCTTCAGAAGGGATAGGCAGGGAAGGAAAGGCGGTGGGGTGGCTCTGTATGTTAGGGAGTGTTTTGACTGCATAGAGCTCGACAGTGGTGATGATAAGGTCGAGTGCTTATGAGTAAGGATGAGGGGGAAGGCCAGCAAGGTGGATGTCCTGTTGGGAGTCTGCTACAGACCACCCAACCAGGATGTAGAGATAGATGAAGCATTCTACAAGAGGCTGGCAGAAGTCTTGCAGTCGCCAGTCCTTGTTCTTGTGGGGGACTTCAACTTGCCAGACATCTGCTGGAAATACAACACAGCAGAGAGGCAACAGTCTCAGAAGTTGCTAGAGTGTGTGGAGGATAACTTTCTGACACAGCTGGTAAGCGAGCCTACCAGGGGAGGTGCCTCGCTTGACCTGCTGTTTACAAAAAGAGAAGGGCTTGTGGGAGATGTCGTGGTCGGAGGCCATCTTGGGCTTAACGACCATGATATGATAGAGTTCTCAATTCTTGGCGATGTAAAGAGGAGAGGCAGCAAAACTGTTACCATGGACTTCTGGAGGGCAGACTTTGGCCTGGTCAGGACGCTGGTTGGGAAACTCCCTTGGGAGGCAGTCCTGAAAGGCAAACGGGTCCAGGAAGGCTGAGCCTTCTTCAAGAAGGAAGTCTTAAGGGCGCAGGAGCGGGCTGTCCCCGTGTGCCGTAAGACCAACTGGCGGGGAAGACGACCAGCCTGGCTGAATAGGGAGCTTTTGCGGGGACTCAGGGAAAAAAGGAGAGTCTACCGGCTTTGGAAGAAGGGGCGGGCAACTCAGGAGGAGTACAGGGATCTTGTTAGGTCCTGCAGGGAGGAAATTAGAAAAGCAAAAGCCCAGCAAGAACTCAATCTGGCCAGTGCTGTAAAAGATAATAAAAAATGTTTTTATAAGTACATCAACAATAAAAGGAGAGCCAAGGAGGATCTCCATCCTTTGCTGGATGTGGGGGGGAACATTGTCACCGAGGACAAGGAAAAGGCTGAGGTATTTAATGCCTTCTTTGCCTCTGTGTTTAATAGCCAGACCAGTCATCCCCAGGGTACTCAGCCCCCTGAGCTGGAAGACAGGGACGGGGAGCAGAATGGAGCCCTCATAGTCCAGGAGGAAGCAGTTAACAACCTGCTATGCCACCTGGACACTCTAAGTCTATGGGGACAGATGGGATTCACCCGAGAGTACTGAGGGAGCTGGCAGAGGAGCTTGCCAAGCCACTTTCCATCATCTATCAGCAGTCCTGGTTAACAGGGGAGGTCCCTGATGACTGGAGGCTTGCCAATGTGATGCCCATCTACAAGAAGGGCCGGAAGGAGGACCCGGGGAACTACAGGACTGTCAGCCTGACCTCAGTGCCGGGAAAGATTATGGAGAGGTTCATATTGAGTGAACTCAACAGGCAAGTGCAGATCAACCAGGGGATCAGGCCCAGCCACCATGGGTTCATGAAAGACAGGTCCTGCTTGACCAACCTGATCTCCTTTTATGACCTGGTGACGCGCCTGGTGGATGAAGGGAAGGCTGTGGATGTCATTTACCTGGACTTTAGCAAAGCCTTTGACACAGTCTCCCGTAACATTCTCCTTGGGAAGCCAGCAGCTCATGGCTTGGACGGGCGTAGTCTTCGCTGGGTAAAAAACTGGTTGGGTGGCCGAGCCCAGAGAGTAGTGGTGAATGGAGTTAAGTCCAGCTGGCGGACGGTCACGAGCGGTGTTCCCCAGGGCTCTGTTTTGGGGCCAGCCTTGTTTAACATCTTTATCAATGATCTGGATGAGGGGATTGAGTGCACCCTCAGTAAGTTTGCAGATGACACCAAGTTGGGTGTCAGTGTCGATCTGCTGGAGGGTAGGATGGCCCTGCAGAGGGACCTGGACAGGCTGGACCGATGGGCCGAGGCCAGCTGTATGGGGTTTAACAAGGCCAAGTGCCAGGTCCTGCACTTCGGGCACAACAACCCCATGCAACGCTACAGGCTTGGAGAAGAGTGGCTGGAAAGCTGCCTGGCCGAAAAGGACCTGGGGGTGTTGGTTCACAGCCCGCTGAACATAAGCCAGCAGTGTGCCCAGGTGGCCAAGAAGGCCAACAGCATCCTGACTTGTATCAGAAACAGCATGGCCAGCAGGAGCAGGGAGGTGATTGTCCCCCTGTACTCGGCGCTGGTGAGGCCGCACCTGGAATACCGTGTCCAGCTTTGGGCCCCTCAATACAAGAAAGACATCGAGGTGCTGGAGCGTGTTCAGAGAAAGGCAACGAAGCTGGTGAAGGGTCTGGAGCACAGGCCTTATAAGGAGCGGCTGAGGGAACTGGGGTGGTTTAGTCTGGAGAAGAGGAGGCTGAGGGGAGACCTTATCACTCTCTACAACTACCTGAAAGGAGGTTGCAGTGAGGTGGGTGTTGGTCTCTTCTCCCAAGTAGTTAGTGATAGGACGAGAGGAAATGGGCTCAAGCTGCACCAGGGGAGGTTTAGGTTGGATATTAGGAAAAATTTCTTCACGGAAAGGGTAGTCAAGCGTTGGAACAGGCTGCCCAGAGAGGTGGTGGAGTCACCATCCTTGGAAGTGTTCAAAAAGCGGGTAGATGTGGCACTCTGGGACATGGTTTAGTCTAGTCTACCCTTGATTGGTTTAGTGTGGACTTGGTAGTGTAGGTTAATGGTTGGACTGGATGATCTTAAAGGTCTTTTCCAACCTAAACGATCCTATGATTCTATGATTCTATGAAACGGGAGTATTTCTGTCTCTGTAAATAGGGGGTGGGGATTAGGCAGTCATCCTCCAATACACACATGCCAGGTGGGTTAGTATTTACCATCCACCACGTATGAGTGTGTGTACTGCACTTGCAGTCTGGGGACTCTCGGGCAGGATCGCTGCGCAAAATCACATTCAGACTAATTCACATGAGCAATTGGATTAGTTTGCACACCCTCTGTTTAATATCTAAAACAACAGATGACAAGAGCTTAGAAACTGTTTGCCAAGTAGTAAAGTGAGACATGAGTCATGCATAAAAACAGTGTCACCCATAAGAGTGTGAACCTTTGCAAACTCCTGCAGTAAGATATAGCTTTGTCAACATAGATCTCAATAACTTCTGAGAACTGAACTGAAACCTAGTAGAATATAAACTGACTTCAACTCCAGAGGAACCACAACGTAATGTGCCAAAACAAATAAAGTGCAGCAGAAATACAATAGATAATAATTGCTTTTGAGACTAGTTTTCAACACAGCTACATTATGATGAATTTTCATGACAATACATTGCTAGAAGCATCCTGTTCTGCTCTAAATGAGAACACGAGTTGGCTGCTTACCAAGCCTGTGCTGCGTATGATGCTGAAAGGGGCTCTGACCTCCCTGGCAGATCCTGAGGATGTTTCTGTCGCTTAACGTTGACCAGTCAATCCGCCGAGGTTTCTGGGTTGCTAGCCTGCTGAATAGATTTCCCTTGAGTCCTTCAGAGCTATATAGCAGATCACTCAGGAAAGATGACACTTTTTTATTTTTTATTAATTAGGAAAATATAATGCACATAATAGGCTAATAATAATAAATGGATTTTAGTGGTCTCTAGATAGCAAATTTATGCCATTCCCTTCTTTCTGATCTGATGATGGGTTTTGTTTAAACCTCCAGGTGACCATCCTATATGTTGTTTACTTATTCCAGCTCCACAAGAGCACTACCTTCAAGGGAATGAGAAAAAAATGCAACCTCAATGCATGCCACAGACATTTGACATAGCAAGCAGGACAGCACACATCAAAGGATTTACTGTGAAATCATCTTGCAATCAGCATAGGATTGATCTCCATAGACCACTCTTGACAGCAAGCATGTACTTCATGAGCAGTTACACGCCAGTTTTTAAAACCAAGGAAAAAAATTGTATATTGGGACTGTTTTTCAGCCTGTTTGCTACGTTTTTTGCATTCTGTCCCATGTTGGTTTTACAGATCTTAGAATAAAAAATGTAAATTAACAACCTGGATACTCTGACAAAAGAAAAGTCCTAGGTATAGAACACCATCTGCGTTCAAGCCACCAAATACTACAACAGGAACCGTGTTTACAGATCAGTTCTTTTTTATTTTAAATCTTTCGGGGGGGAGTTATGTTATTTACCATATATATTATATATATATATATATAAAGTATATAGAGAGATTGTTTATTTGTAAATAGAAAAATCCTATGGAGAAGAATGTCAAGTTTTCACACTTAAAAATCATCAACATAAAGCCATGTTTAATGCTTGTATAATGTGACGCAATAAACTTTAAAATAAATTATGCATATGAAATATTTTCTGTTTGGCATTCATGAGTTATTTTCTGTTTACATTTATTCAACAAGCAAACAGACCAGTCAGATGGAAGCAAATTTAAATGCAGACCAAAAAGGGCCAAAATCTATCACTCCTTTCTCTCTGTGGATCCTTTGTGTTTTCACATAGACAAATATTGTTCCTGTTGTGTTTTTAGTTCTTTTTTAAATGTTCCTACTTGTTTTGTCTCTTGACCCTGCCAGATGCTGCATGTAATTTGGACAGCATGGAGTGCTCCCACTCCCATAGAATTTATCGGCTTTGAGCGTCCTGCATTTCTCTGTCCGGTGAGCTTTTAGCTGGGAGAGATGAAGGATCAGGGTTCAGGAGTGTGGTGGGAGACACCAAGAATTATGGTGCTGCTTTTACACAGACAAGGCCCTGGCTGAGAGTCCAACTGGCAGAGGACAGTATATGATCCCAGAGAAAATATTACTCAAAATTAATCAATTGCTTTAATTAGTGAGGCCAATTTAAAAAAGCAGCATAAGAAAAAAGAAAAGCAGAGTCATTTTGTAGCTCTGCAGTAATCATGGGAGGTTAGTTAGCAAGAAATGGGGTAGGTGCAGGGGTCATCTGCAAAGCTTAAGAATGTTTGTCTCTAAACCACTTACAGCAAGATATTCTCCCCAGTGAAAACTCATCTTGATGTTGTGATTGTGGACCAATAGATATCACCTGGCCCAAACTTTCACTTCATACCAAAATTAGAATTAAATGACTGCTCAGTGCTCAAATAGTGACTTCAAGCAGGAAGTGAAGATAAGTTGGTCATTTACGTGTTTTCTCTGTTTTAAACAACTATGTGAATTCAAAGCACTGAGAAAAAAAACTCTGCGGTGCTACATTTTTTAACTACGATAACTGGGAAGATTAGTCTTCCTCCACAAACAAAACAGGTAGAAGTCACAGATCATCCAAGACAGTTTAAGGCAGTGTTAATTACAGTGCAGTGATCTCAGCACGTAGTGGCGCAATGAAGGCCACCCTGATGGTGTTTAACACAGCAGTGATCAGTCACCCTCCCGAGAAGCACATTTAGATGAGGGTTCAGTTTGTTTGTTGGGAGGACTGTAGCCATACCAGGAGGCACACAGGTCAAGGGCTTCTATTCTTTCTGTCCACAGCTTACTCTGTGCTATAAAGCACAGATACACAGAAGCACACCATTTCTGCACTCTACAGCAGCATGGAGATACCAGTACTTACCTTTTTCAGATCTGTAGGCTCAAAGTACCTGGTAAGTACAAATTATTATATTCCAAGGCTCAAGAACTACTCTGTAGCACAAAATGCAGTACCTATTCTGTGCCATGAAGACAAGGCACAGGGCTGAATGAGCTGCACTTACCTTCTGAGACTTGAGAAGCATAGCCAGCTCATTCAGTCAGTGGACTAGTTGTCTCAGAGTGAGTAGGACACTCTCAGAACAGAGACCCCTGTCCTGAATCCCAGAAGACTTCATTCAGGATGCTATTTGTTTGTCTCAGATCTTAGATATACGGACACAAGATGGAAGTCCTGCTCGCTCACAGCCCTTCCACACCGTGGCTTTAGGCACTAACCTGGTTACAGAGCTGCAGCAGAGGAATGGGAGACAAGGGGCTGGCCCTAAACTCTGCACTGGATCATGCAAACCATTGCTTCAGGAGGCAAAGGGGAAACCTGCCTCCGTCATGTAGTTTTGCACTGGGTTAGGCCAATGGAGACATGCCGCTGCTGGCAACCCATGCAGTGTCTGTCTGGCCTGTACTCCTCTAGTAGAGGTCTGCTCTTTGGAACCCATTTCTTCTTCCTAATGTTTTCAGATCCTGTCAGTTAATCTTATGCAGTAGATCATGAAGTGCCCTCTGTCCCAGGGGCATGGAATAAGTTGATTTAGATGCTAAAGGGCCCCCGTCAAGGTAGATAAACTAGCATTGTGTCACATTCCAAGTTACAGCAGCTCAGCACCTGGCACAAATGCAGCATAAACTTTAGAAAGCATTAAAGACAGGCAGTCAGTTTTTCATTTGATTTTCAAGCATGACTGCTTTATAAGCATCACAGCTCAACTTTCCTGCAATGGCTTTTATTTTCCAACTTCATTCTCTGCTGTAGAGGAGTTTTAAACACCCATGTATACCCACAGCAAAAAGTCTGCAGTACGAAACCAACACAGTGGGTCAGAGTCTGTTCCCTGCTGCACTGGAAAGCACACAGGAAAAGGAAGCAATGGGGGTTTTCACCCTCCCAAACCACAAGTACAGTGCATGGTCTGGAGCAGATGTGCTGTTCAGCTCCTCTTGGCAGCCAAGCCAGAGGATGAGCCATCCCATACCCTGCAGCCCTAGAAAAGCCTTCACTAAATGACAGCCTCTGTGATCCCTTCCCTGTCCTGGGGGATTCTACAGTGGACTCCGCCTGCCTGCCAAAACACACAACGTGCTCTTGCCTGATCTGGACCAACCTTGAATGTGAATCCCCAGAGTGACAACAGGGACTGCATGAACGCAAATGGATACATGAGGTTTCAGCTCACAGCTCCACAGATAACAGCAGCAGCAACTGCAGATGCAGCCCTCCCTCTTGTCCTGTACAGCAGAGAGTGCCCTCTTCTTGCATGAACATCTTTGCTGCACTATGCCCAGCCCAGTGCAAGAGCAGTCCTAGGCCAGCAATGTTGGGAATAAAGTAGAAGACTACCGTGGTTCTGCTATACAGCATTTAATAAAAAGCCCAGATAGCTCATTTCCTTCATGAGGACCAGCTCTGTAAGGGCAAGGCAGGGCAGAAGAAGGAGACAGGGCATGAAGGGAAGGATATTACTGACTCTTGCCTCTACCCATCACCAAAGACACTCTTGTAGCTTCCAGCAGTGAGCACAGAGGAGATACAGGTAACCAGGGAACAAGTGGCTTAATAAAAACAAACATATATGACAAAAACAGCAAAATCACTACACTCTCAAGATGTTGTACAAAGGAACCAGATGGCACTAAATACACTTCCTGCAGTAAAGAAAGACCCACTGTTCCTTGCAATCTGACAAGGTCCCACAGCCCTAATCTCTTCATACATCCAATGCCTTAAAAGAAAAAAGAAAAAAATAAACCAGAAAAACAGCAATGTCTGGGGGAACAGTGCTCTTACCAAATAAGAAATTTACTCTGAGAGTGAACTGAGATTGAAAGCAGGTATTTTCCAGGAGGCTCAAGAATATCAGGCAAATATTTCACATAGAAATGTTGCCTTAAGTCCTGTCACCAAGATCGAGAGTGAGACAGAGCATCAGCAAGTGCAAGAAAGACCTGATTCTTTTCTTGACTAACATCAAGGTCATGCATGAGTGACAGTGCCATAAAGCTCAGCAGATGCCTGCCCGTGACCCCAGCAGGGCTGGTAAGTGACCCGGCACAGAAACGTCAACAGTGCTTTACATGAACAAAACTGTCCTTGTGGGCTGACATGGCCCCATGTCATATATGAAGGCCATTGACTTTGTTCTTATCGCTTGCAACATCCATTTCAATGTGGCTGAAAGCAGGGTTGTCAGTTCCTTCGTCTGCCACATTAAACGGTTTCCAGTTTGACACTTCCACCTCCTGTGGCTAAAAAACAGAAGACAAAAGCCATGCTGTGAAGTAGAAGAAACAGTCTTCCTCTCTTTGACCTGCCTGGATGCCTTGCAGGAAAACACATGTTGGTTGCTGACAGAGCATAAACAGTATTCATTGCAGCAGCTGGTATTTTTCTAGGGGCATGGAAAGTTTCTTATTGCATAAGGTACTAGTTGTGTAAAATGTTCTCGTCACACAAAATCTTCTTGTCCTGCAAAGTGTCTATAAAGTATTCTTGGGTGTGCAAAGTTCTAATTGCTGTTTTCATGTCTAGCGATCTGTCACAAGGATGTCCCTGAGCTATTGACCCCTAACCCTTAGTCTTTGCCGCATCTTTGACATGAAGAGCAGATTAATGTGCATCATTGCTTTGAGGTTCCACCTCTGTTAAACATAATGAGCTGCTGAGCTCTTCATGTGCAGGAAGTTGCTCAGTTGCGCCTGATTTTTTCTTTTTCTCAACAACTTTCTGCATTATTTGTGATGCCAAGTATGTGTTATGCAGCTCCCAGCTGTATAACCAGGCAGACGCTTGTTTCTGAATCCGCACAGAAAATAGGCTGTGGACATTAGCTTCCATGTGGGTGGGTTTTTTTCAAAAGACTTCAGGGATTAAATTCCCAGATAGTGAAAACAGATGTTGGCCCATTGAAGACAGTGAATGACAATAGCTGGATAGCTGGTATCCAGTCCTGACATGGGCAAATAGCATTACAATAGTATTGTAAAAAGCCCTTTCTCTCCCTGGTGCGTATATCCAGAAACTGAAATATATGAGATCGTACTAATAGAAGTTGTCATCATGAGGGAGAATCATTTTGCATACTGGACCATCTCAAAAATATGATCATTGCCTATACTGCAGCGCTTGAAAAGCACTGAACAAAGCTGAGCTTGAATGTTCAGCATCCTGATGACACTGATTGAAAAGAGATCTATATTCTATTAAAAAAAAAAAACCACAAACAAATTTCCCCTATATTGTCCCTTCTAAGGGATGTTATTAGCCAATAACGTCTCACCTTTTCTTATATCTTAGGGAGGGAGCTAGGAAACAGATACACCAACTAGAAATGTTTTCTCTCAAACAGTAGCTCAAGTTGAGAACACATGTTTACAAACAAAGGAAGCTTTGCTGAGTCCAAAGCGTGCCTTGGGTCAGCTTCCAAGACACTAGTGAGGGAGTATTTTGGCAGAAACCCAGAGAACAACTGTCCCTTGTCTCAGCTGCTGCTCTGCTGTTCACTGAAATCAAGCTGTGGCCAAACACAGCTTCCCTGCCTATGCCAGCCGCATTACTCCTACCCGCCTTGTGCTCTGCTACTACCTTAAAGCAGACAGTCATATCAGGCACCATCAGGTGCTATTCATCCTGGTGGGAAAAAATAAGCCAGGGACTTTGCCTTTGTCCCCAGGAGGAAAGATTGATTTAAATGAGATGCATAATTACACTTACTGTCTCAGATTTAAACCATGAGAAGTTGGACAGGAAATCTTCCTTGGTCAGCAAGAATTTACGATCTGTGTTCTGCTTTAGTCCTCCTGCAAAATAGGTGGGTTTCCAGTCAGCTAAGTTTTCATGTGCAAATGATATGTCAGAGCCCAGCTACGGGCACCAGGCCAAGTGATCAGGACAGAGTCATGCAGCAAAAGCCATCAAGCAATCACAGGCCTTAGGGATCATTTCTTTACGATGTATACCCTGCACTTCTCAAAATAGAAAAGGATCCTCAAGGTCTGCTTGAAATGCCTTAGCCATTTCCCAGAGTTTCCTAGATCCTCCTGAGATTTCTTATTGGGTAAAAAACACCGAGACAATAATCAGAAAAGGATTAATCCCATACAATGATATCTGGGACCACCCTGCCAGTCCAGGACCTGTGGTACCAAGTGCTGCCCTGGAGCCTGAGCCCTAGTCCTCAGCTCCCTGTCAGCAAGTCTCCAGAGTTGCCAGCAACTTTTACAGTGAGTTATTTAAGGGCAGCCCCAAGGTGGGGGGATGAGGGTTAATGGGATGTCTGGGCATTTTTAAGGCATGGAAGATTAACTATTCTTGTGTGGGAATGTGTGTGGGAAAGAAGGAGATGCAAGTGCTGGGAATTAGCTCTGATTGCCACCTGAGGCTTAAATGGGCTCTTGCTCTACAGAAACTAGGGTGATATTGTGGTTGGGTCAGTTCTTTTGGGTTGCTATTTCTTGAGCTGAGGCAGTCTCATCTGGATTTACTAAGCTGCCCAGTTTTCATGCTTTGTTTCATGGCCTGTGGATGACCTGGTAAGAGGCAAATTTGTCTACAAGCATCACTATAGCAATAGGAAGAGCTTGTGATGGGAAGAAAGTGGGGAGCAAATCCTCTATAAACTCACAAGGAAAATGGTAGAACTGTAACATGCTTATTAGTTGCAGTGCACAGGGAAGCTAATGGAAGCAAGCTTGTGTGCTGGGTTTGGAGTTTTATAGTCCTGAAGCAGGTCAGACTAATAGGTCTGAAATCTAACAGCCTCATAGATGAGGGCTGTTGTAGGAATTTGGCTGGGCATACTGGGGAAAGCTGTGAGAGCAGCTGCTTTTGTGCTATTTCTGCCATGCATGAGGTGGATGACAGGTATGCTTTGCATATCACCTAGATGCAAAAATAGTGAGGCCATGGGCTGGAACTGAAGTCCCTGCTCTTACCTGTGGGGTGCTGCTTTTTGTTTGCACAAATACTACAGGGAAAGTGAGAAAGAAGCTAACATAGCCATGCACAGGGTCTGCAGCTCTTAGGTACGTGCTTGGGGAATGTGGTGAACAGCATGCACTGGACAGGTGCAGACAATAATCCTTGAGTGCTCTGAACTCACTCAAAGTAAAACTGCTTTTGTCCTCTAGGAGCATGGGTGTATCTCCTTGCGTGGAGCTGTTGCCATGTTCAGGGACAACCCTTAAACCTCCAGTCCCTGCTGGCATCAGGGAAGACAGATGACTTTTATCTTTTTTGCCCCTCTTAGGTTAAAAGACTGCTGAAACTTCTTTCTCCTTAGAAATCTGAAGTAACCTTTGCTGTGAGAAGAGATCAGGAGTGGGATGCAGAAGGGCTGAGGGGAGGAAATGAGAGTTAGGATGGTAACCTTTATACAACATATGCAATAGGGTCACCGGTGCTTCCTGTGGCAATGTAAGCTCTCTGGTCATCCTAGTTTGAAAGAGATCTAAGACACATTAAATCACAGCTCTGGAACTAGTACCTGTTAGGAGACTGATAATTATTCCCACAACTACTGTGGTAAGTGTCCCAAGTGTGCTGAAGTAGAGATAAGACAAGGAATACCAGTTGTCTGCCAGGGCAGGCCTGAAAAAGAGCAGAAAAAGTGTTAATGTCTGCTTTCCTATTCCAAGCACCTTGAAAATGTTGTCTGTTTTCAGACAGAGTATAAATACAGAGTTACTTCTGAACCAAGTGACCTGGTACTCTTGAACTACCTCCATACAATAAAATATGCAGTGAAAATCTGTTAAAAGTCCAGGAGATTGGTCAGTACAGTGAGGCAATGCATGGGACAGAGCAGGTAAAACAGGACAGTCCTGTCTCTGCTAGGAATCTAGTGCAGAGCTGAGCACTCCAGCTATCCAGATGAAGGGATAACTTCTTTAGAAGGGGGGACATTATTTAAAGAAGGGGACACTGGGGAAAAAAAAAAGTAGGAAATCAGCCATGTGCAGCTCTAAACAGCCAAAAACAATAGGGCAACTGTCACACCCTAGGTTAAACCTTATTTTGTTCTCCCTGGCAATGTGCTCTGTTGCAATGGTTACTTCCCTGCAGCCATGAGCAATGCTGGAGGACTCATGTGAGAGCTGAGGTATATGAAACTGGATGTTGGGCACCCATGAGTGTACCAGGGTATCTACTGCTGGTTGTACAGTGTACAGAGTGCTGTACAGAGGTTGCTCTATGGTGTAAGGATTGGGAATCCCTAGAAATGTGTCTGTTCAGCTTTTGTTCCTGCTATTGCCTATGTTGTCTTTCATAACTGTTACACTTAATTGTGATTGTCCAAAGTAAGACATATGGTAATTGCAGAAGGGAGAAAATCCCTTGTATTTCGCCCATTATATGGATTATGCCCTCTTCTGAATTTCCTGTATAGAACTATTTCTCCACAGACAAGCTGTTGTAGGTGGAGCTGTTAAACTGGCAAATTGCTGTTTAACTGCCCACTACTTTAATTCATGCGTCAGACTGTGGGAGTTAATCCAATAACTAATAATGTTATGCTGTCTTTGACACCATGGTTCCTGGTAAGGCATATCCAAGCCTTTAAACTCAAATATTGAACTGAAGCTTTTCAGATCAATAGGAAGATTCACTTTGACTTATGTTCTGGCATAACTCAGACAAACTTCACTCCCACAGGAAAAAAAAAAAAATTGAGAAAACTGTTTCATCTTAAACAGCCTGGCAGGTAAACCAGGGATGGATAGTTATAGCAACCCAAATGCTAGACAGATGTTCATGTTGCTTTAAAACAAATATATGCTTTCTTGATTGCACATGATGAACTTGTATACCTCTCTGCAGTCGTTGTGTTGAAGACTGTTGTTAATGGATTTCCTGTTGATGTCAAATTTACTGAGGTTATATTACAGCCTGCAGTTGAGAGATACAGTGGCTTGGTCCTCTCTGGGAGTGGAGGATAAATCTGAGATCCGATTCCAACCCAAAGTGAAATAACAAAGCCACTGACAAGACCCACAAATGCACCCTGCAAAACAGAAAATGAAACTTGGATTTACATGAAAAGCAAAAGGATATTTGAAAAAAAACAACACCTAGATGAGGAAAAAAAACAGTCAAGATAATCTAACCTGTAGACTCCATAGCAAAAATAAATATACAGTTGGGGAAAGCTGGGGAGTTTACTTCATTCCCCTTTTGGGAAATACAGTGTTTACTCACAGCTCCTGAGCCACACCTCTTCTTATTCTGCCACTATGCCTTTACAATCAAAGGATAGCTTTGGGTTGCACGGTATGTGGGAAAATACTGCTTTATTTGAACAAATACAGAAGCTATTTTTCCTTTTTCTTATGTGATCTGTTTTTGCATGTCTCTTCTACTTCAGGGTGGGGTTTTTTTTGGCTGACTGCTAGTCATTTCTGTTGTTTTTTTTTTTTTAAGTATATACATAAAATTTGCAACTGCAAAGAGGTAAAGGTTAGTGATTAGTGAACCTTACTAAATAGCAATCCTGTCAGACTAGCCTATGGACCATACTCCAAAGTTGGTCAAATCCATTTTTTGATGGAATAGCTTTTTCCTCTGGAAATTATAATTTCATGATACTAAAGCACTCTGAGAACGCACCAATTCAGTCTGCAAGTGCTTGGGCCCCATTTTTCCAGCCTGACCCCTTTTTGCTCAGACAGGCCAGCATCCTCTGAGTCTACTGGTTGTTCAGCTACATCTCAAGACACACTGTTCCCTGCTTCTAAAACTGTTTATTCCAGAAATCCTTGCCAAAATTCCATTTTTTATTTGGACTTTTCCCCCCCTCTGGTCATGTAAATCTCTTCACGGGATGGAAATTCAAGTTCCTATACAGCTCTGTTCATTGCTTCCTTGGGATAATGAGGAAAGGGAGCAAGGGGAAATGTCCTTGTGGAAAGTATCAAAGACATCTCC
This sequence comes from Pelecanus crispus, assembly GCF_030463565.1. Classification (NCBI taxonomy): domain Eukaryota; kingdom Metazoa; phylum Chordata; class Aves; order Pelecaniformes; family Pelecanidae; genus Pelecanus; species Pelecanus crispus. Next base: position 54,966,350 of record NC_134643.1, read on the forward strand.
CTTGCTGCCCAACACAAAATTATTGGGGGGGAGGGAGAAGGAGGTGCCCAAAATTATCAATGAATTTTGGATGAACAGGGCTTTAAATTTCTACTTACAATTCCATTTGCAAAGGAGCAGAGGATCCCCAAGGTAAACAGTCCTAAAAGAGGGCCGCCGATCATGCCGAAAATGCTGAGTGCTGCCTGAGGAAGGAAGAGAGTCTGCTATCAGGTGCTGTGTGAGGAAAGTTAAAGCCTCCAACGTGGCAAGAAGGGAAGATGTTGAGAAGGAAATTATGAGGTTTTTAACTGGTGTGTACTCGGCTGGCAGGACTTCGTATAGTTACATGGGTGCTTAGAGCAGAGACCGCGCCATAGGCTGTTTGAGGCCAGCACTCAACAAAGAATAAAAACTAATCTCATAATGGTATCCAGCAATTATTTACTTACATAATTCATTCTGGGTCATTCAACATGGAGATGAAAAAGCAGTCTGACACCTACCTGTAACAAGGCTCCCAGGAGAGATGCCACTGCAGCCATAGCAATGCAGACTCCACCATAGAACAGGCCTGTGTGGGAAAGGCAGAGTGATGCGTAAATCTGCCAAAGTTTGAAAATCAATAATGGAAATGTTTCCGTCTAACCCAGCATGGCCCCCAACATCTCCACAACAAGCTTGTTAGGATATAGGTTTTTTCTAAGAGAGCCTGAATTGGCCAAAAGGTCAGGTTTCTGTGTACATTAAGAGGAGATCATGCAAACTTGACAAAGTCCTCTTCCTGTATATTGCTAAAGATTAATTAATAAGTGGCAACCATATGGATTAGCCATAGTGGCAATACCACAGGTATGCTGGTATTGCCCAGCTAATCTCCTGTGTCATAGTCCTTATTTTCAAGGAATGATTTTTGCTTCTCAGTCTAAAGTCTTTGGTGCAAGGAAGTAAATGCTGGCAGACTACTGGGAGCTGGCACCATGACAAAGAAAATCCCGGGTCACTGGGATGCAGTGTCTCTTCCCAGGACCCATAACACTGGCTTATTTGTTGTTTTCACCTCCACCCCTGTTGAGTTTCAGTGCACTAGTAATAGGTTAATCCCACTGTTCAATGTGATATGTCAGGCAACTCATGATAACACCAACAATTTTGGCATAAACCTTGTCTGCAATAATGTTTAAGAAACTGCTCTCAGGTGAAAATATTTAATACTTGTCACCTGCCACCAGTCTGCTGCACTCACTAGTATGGGCTATAACACCATGTTGGGACTGTGGTTTTTCCACACTTACTACAAACACTGTTTGGGTTACACCTGCAGCTGGTCATAGACAGTACAACTAGCAGTGAGGGCAATTGCACTTCAGAGATTTAAACCATTTGCTCAGCTTAGTTCTGACCCTCTTCTCTGAGCTACATTAAAGAGGAGCTAAACAGACTGAGGGTCTTAGGGTATATCAGAGAAGACGTGAAGTTTCTCATTCTCTGGAATGTTATTGGGACACAATGCTATTGCTCGTGTATCACTCAGTTCAAAATGTTTGTTACAAAATTGTTTCCTATGCTTCCCATTTTTGACAGATGAAAGAAACTAACAGCTGTTTCAGTCTGAGACATTTGGCATTGTAGTATTGCAAATCAATATCGAATACAGATGCAGTGCGTCTTTCTTGTTTAAAGATCAAACAAGATGGCTTTTTTCCTTGTGCTCACTTGAAATAGCCTGTCCCCCTTCTGTGTAAAACCTACGCAGCTGATCTCGTCTCCCCCAAGTATTGCACCAATGTAGTCTTATTGGTGTGAATGCACTTACTCCTGACTTATACTGCCATTAAGCAAGATCTGAATCAAGCCCTTGCTTTGTAAAGCAAAAGTGGAAAAGATATTTTCCAGACATACTCATCCCCATGGAAATCCATGACAACTTCTTTTCAGAGAGGGATCTGAAGCGCGGCCTAATGAAGTCTTCGACAGTCACGGCAGCCAGAGCATTGATGCTGGAGGACACTGTACTACAGAAGGCAAGATTTATACAACTTTTTTATCTAGAAGCTGAAATCATAGGTAACAGATGGGTTACTGGCAGAGAGAAACTGCCACTGTCTAGAACAGTGGCAGAAAACTAATGTAACTGCTGTATTGGTTGAAATCACTTATTATTCCAGGTGATGCAGTTAATAGCTTACAAAAATTGTTTAAAATAATTGCTTTTAGTGAAGATAAGGCAAATCCTGATGAAAAGATGGGCCTGGAGAAGTCAATGAAAATACCTATTATGTGGCTAAGCTGTAAACGTTACTGGTATATGTAATACCTTCACAAACAATCTGCACAGTATATATCTGGGGGGTAAAATTCCTACACACAGGTCACTGGTTACTTTGAATGCACTCTCAGAGGAGGATTCAGATAATCTATTATACTCATCTAAAAATTAGGCATCTAGTCCAAATTGAACTACTCCAGGCTCCCTATGGGGTCAGAGAAACCAGCACTCCTAAGGCACAAAGCCAGTCAGGTGATCTTGTATCTATGTGTACCTTGCTCTTGCAAGCCACCAGCTTTTCCTCAGCATGTGAAAAACAAATATCCTGGCTGTTCCTTCTATTATGAAGCTACAAGTACTCAGAACAAAAAAATTATTCTGGTGTCACGTTCTTAAGTTTCCTCATTTTTATCTGCTTATTATTGTTCAGAGCCTTCCTCGACAGAAGCAGTATTTCCTAAAAGATGCTGAACAAAACACTCCCCACTATGGGACAGAAGGGGATTGGTTTGTCTCCTTCAGTAAAAATATATTGTGATTGTTGTTTTCATGGGGATCATTCAAGACAATTGGAAGTCCAGAAACTTTTGTAAACAAGACTCTAAAGATCAGGGATGAGGAAAAGGAGATGGCTTTAAAGATATGCAGGTTTGAAACTGGAATATTAAAGATGAGCAGTAGGTAATTCCCCCAAACTGTAGATATTTTGTGTAACCACCCATTTATAATACTTTAAAATTCCTACAGCAGAGGGGTTTTAAAAGCACAGAGAGGAGGATTTGTTAGTGCTGTACATCACGTGTGGCTAGCTATTTCCTCACACTCTTGGTAGGGCACTCCAAACAGCTCTGAGTTGTAGGACCTCAGATCGCCACTGTTGGAAACTATGGATTTTTAAGCTGCATCAGCAAAGAACTTATAGTGGTTTTTTTAAAGACCAAAAATTAGCTAGACAAAGAAATAAAATGCAAAAGTTTTAGTATAAATGCAACTTTAGCTCTAACAAAGAAAGAAAAAAAACCCACTAGGTTCCAAATTATTAAATTACCTTAATGTTCCACTGTAGGCACTAGCCACAAAAAGCCCTGGCATGCCTGGAAAATCGTGGAGAATATCCAGCACTAGGTATGGCATTAGCTGAAAAATTCAGAGAGTAAGAAATATTACTGTCTGTCCTAATTTTCCTTTTTTTCACTGTATTATTTTTGTTATAGCCTTCTCACTGGCATTCTGCCCAGCTGTTCTAGTTTTTAATGTCCCATCTTGTACTATTTATTGGTTTTCTACAGAGAAAACCTATCCTAAAACATCCACTCGAGATACAGCAAAGTCTGTTTAGACCACCCAACTGAGATGAGCCTATAGCCATGCTGTCAGGCTTGCTTTCCAGTGACAATGGTATAGAAAACTAGTGCTGGGCAGCAGGTAGTCTGTATTGTACATCACTCTGTTGGGCTCGAGTGCCACAGTAGATGCTTATGTCTGCTGTCAACTCCATAAAAAGGTTTTTAGATACAGTCCAACAACCTCAGGGTACCTGAGAACAATTTCCATATGGAAACCATGTGCCATTTGTTGACCTTTCAAGATCTGAGTGCTGGAAAGGGGTACACATTTCCAGATTTTCCTCCTGTGAACCATAGTTTTTCCATGGACAAGTTGGTGTTTTTAGTACCTTGCTTCTAGTTTCCACCTGGCAGGAATGACTTAATTTTCTTTGGGTTTCCACCTTGGCTTTCCATATCTCATCTTATTCTACCATTAAAGACCAGGTGGTCCTGCCTCAGGTACTCTGCTGTCTGTGCTCTTCTCCTGGCTTTCCAGCTATTGTCCATGGGGAGTTATCCAGAGCCTACAATTATCCCAGGCATAAACATACAAACAAAAAGACTTGTATGATTTCCTTGGGCCCTAACTCTGGTCAGTCTACGGGCTCCCAGAGCTCTTGTTCCTCAGGTAAATCTCCTGCTCCAGGCCTATTTAGGGAGAGGCTGCCCATCGGTTAGAAGGCGATTTCTCTGCAGCATGGTATGATGCAATATGATTGCCCAGCTCTCCTCCAAAGGAGGGAAGGATTCACCATTGCTAGTGAAGAATTGCCTGCTGGTAACCTTCTTCCAGGCATATGCTTCGGGCATGATGATGTTTTGAGTCTCAAAAGGCCTTCACCTCCCTTGGCATAGAGTGGTTTAGGTTGGGTAATAAAAAGCAGCTCGCAAGGGCCTGCAGTCACTCACACAGGCACTGCTCATTTCAGCTGTCCCCAGTGGCAGTCGCCTTCCCTCACTTCTCTCTGAAGCAGTTTCATGCAATGTTGGCACTCCCGGGCCCGTTTTGGGTGAGAAACCCAAATAAGGGCAGAGGTGAGTGGACTGAACACTGCAGATCGCTGCTCTCCCTGCCACCCTCCTTACCTGGTGCTGAGAGACCTGCAGCTCTGGGACAGCTGGGGGGCACTGGGACTGAACAGCGCCAAGGACAGGTCTACTGCTTTCTCCAGGTTATTCCCTCCTGCCATGGTCTCAGCTTAATCCCTCAGTGTTACAGACTCGCCTGATAAGGGACTTGGGTATGTCATTATTCCCAACACCCTGGTTCTTGACCCACCCCCTCATCTGGTTGTTATGGCTGCAGAGGAAGGATGCTCCCTCACCACCTTCCCCTCAAACGTGGAGCCCTACCTGGTCAAGAGCCGACACCTGCTTTGCTGTCCACGGGTCGCAGTCCTTGTAGATGGAGTAGAGGGCCAGGCCACACAGCGCCGCGCAGGCCAGTATCGCCCAGAGACCCAACAGGTTGAGGTAGAGGGACCTGCACCAACACACACGGAAACACCATGTTAGAGCTCGATGTCCCGCAAGACCCCACTGGGGCCAAGCAAGCCAGTGCCGAGGAGACCTCCTGGTCATGATACGGCTCCCACCTTGTCACCCAGTGTGAGATCACGTTTTTAAATATATGAATTACACTTCTGGTTTTGGTTGTACGGTCTGAACGACCATCCCCTGACAACGTCTGCTTGGGACATGATGGGAAAGATGATATGGCAATCCCCACATTTCATCATGTGCACGAGTTTTACGCTGCAGGCAGCTGGCAAGATCACACTCTTCCCCCCTTGCCACACCCATTGCTAAAGACAAACCCCGGACAGTTTTGTAAGGCGGTGTGCCCCAGATCAAAGTGTGGGGTACCTTTTAGTCAGCACCAGCACTCCTTTGCCTCTGGAGCTGCAGTGCCGTGCTTACACAATGCTGGAGTTGCCCTTGTAAAGCAACAAATCCCCCATTTCCTTCTGGGACAGTCTCTGTGGGAGGCAGCAATGAGGCACTGGGACCTGGTCTGTAGCCACCTACAGCTGCCACTTCCAGAGAGCAGAGGGTGGCCACCAATCCCAGGGCTTCCCCTTTAGTAACTGAACAACTTGGAGCCTGGTATGGTCCAGTAATCCCCCATCGCCTCCCCACATCCTGATGGGAGCTTCAGCTAACACTGAGAGCAGAAATCCGTTTTCATCTGGCATTAACACTACTTTTGCCACACACAACAGGCAGACTCTGTTGGCAGTGAAAAACAAATTGTTCTCCTTGCCCAGTGAGGGCTTTTCCCTTCCATCTAACTATCCGATCTTCTCAAATGTTTCGCAGCTCTTGATGACTCCTGGGTCACAAAGTTCTTCTCACCTAGGGTGGTCAGTTCAAGCAAAAACACCCACCGGGAACTTGGCCTTGAAAAACAGCATTCCTTTCCAGCAGTTGCCTCCCAGTTACCTGTGTACCATCCACCGATAGTGATTTAACTGCCTCATATATCACGTACCCTGGACCTGTACCAACTGCTAAGACCTCTGTTGGGAGGATCTTTGGTTTCTGTGCAAATATATCCATGCTTGCAATGCTTCAGGAGGCCTTTTAGTGCTTTCAGTTCCCAAGAAGGTAAGGGGCACCAGCCTTTGGACTGCTCTAGAGGACTATCAGGATGAACGAAGAAGTAAACCTAACTTTATGGGCCTTGTTAGGCATTGAAATGGACATTTTCAGAAAGGCGTAACATAGATTAACTAGTTGAACTATCAGTTTTATACCATAGAAAAAATTATTGGCAAGCACAATGTAAGCTCCTAAAAAAAGACCTATATAAATAAAAGCTGATTTACACATGGTAGGGGAAACTCTGCATTTATGCTTTGTATATGCAATTAGGGGTGGTCTAAACACAGAACCAGCAGCACTTTAAATTCCTCTCTAGACTAATTTACTAAAAATTAAGTAGTCCTTATAGATGCTCACATATTGGTTGGAAGTCTTGCATCCATTTAGCTAAAGCTGTTCCTGCATTAGCATAATCTACTGTGATATAAACTGATTTAGCACAAAATTTAACCAATGAGTTAAATCAATCCCAATCTTTTGAACAGATGTAATAGCAGTATTAGCCTATAGCCTGTAGTAACAATCAGAAAGTCAAAAGAAACACATGGAGGCAAAAGAAATTGTTTGTCTGAATCCGACAATTCTTGTTTTTAAACTGCGTCAGTGTTGGACAGTTACAAGAAAGCTGTTTTTTTCCTTCTGATTTACATCCCAGCTCATGGTACACCCTATGACTAAGCAGTGGAGCATAATAATTGTAGTCCTATTGGAGGGAGGTGTTCCCATTAATTCTGGGTGAGTAACATGGGGTGGAGTTTGGGTGAAGTAGGCACTGTGACTGCACAATGCTTATTTTTGGCTGTTTGTTTCAGGCTGGCTCTAAGATTTTAGCACTGAAATATGCCAGGTGATGACCTTAAAAGGGAAGTAGAGAAAAATGTGTTAGTGGCCCATATTTTTCTGAAAAAGTAGCTCTCCTGCTCCGTGTGCCTGTTATCGTTCATATATGAGCATTATGTTCAGTTTGCCTAGTTACTGTTTGAGGATAACAGCATGTGCTCCTACCTACTGGTGTGTTTCTTAAATGGGGTGGAATCTTTCCCAAAGCCTGAGAAATTCCTATTCTTGTGCCACTGTTAAAGGCCTTCCCAAAAACTGCAAGTTGGGATCTGCGAAAGAATTATTTTCTCAGCTCTGATTTATTATTGTGCTGTCTCTTATAAAGCCTTACAGTAAATGCCACAGGGGTACAAAACCCTCTTACTTTGACCTGATGACATCTTGCACTTCTATGTACAGGTTAAATGGCAACAAGAGGTGCAGGCCACCAATGTGTCTTGCCAGATGTGACTAATTACATTTGCAAATGAACTAGATAGTCACCGTAGAATGGCAGTGTTTGTAGCTGTGACAAGCTGCAACGATTATACAAAATGATTTTGCCACTCAGGGGAAATTCCCTGCACAAGTGAGGCACAAGCAAGATGCCATGGAGTCCAGCCACCAACACCAGCAGGAGAGGATTCCACTGATTAAGGCTGTGCCACCACTAATATGGTATGAGCTATAAATCCCATCCAAACACCTCCAGAACCAGATAGCCTCCAGCCCTGGTCAAAGCTTCTGCACAGCTCAGAATATCTGGCCAGAAGGTGCCACAGTGCCAGATTCCCCTTGGCCACACTCTACTTCTGGGATGCTGTGGAGGTGTCCCTCCTTACAGAGAGGGTAGGGAGGGTGTGAGAGAGGAGCACAGCCCTAAGTGGAGCAGGTGCTCAGGAAGAAGTCTCACTGGCACAAATCTGGCACAATGTATGCAGCTGTTTTCCTATATGCAATCATACCAGGCAGCATTACAGATGTGGGATGCACCTCTTGCCTCTGCAGTGCCGAGAACCTGGAACCCAGCTATGCACCAGAGGCTGTGGAGAAGCCACGTGGTGTGTTGAAGATGTGGCACTGTACGCTGGAAATGTAGCTGATGATGAGCATCAGTTCATTCCTGCCTGCAGTGTAAATGACTGAAAAGTAGATTTTGCATTATTGCCATAACCAAAATATTTCAGTTCTAAACTGCAGATGATTTTGTGGGTATTCTGCTGACTTTACAAAGTGAAAGCCTTCATAAAGCTCCTCCTCTGTATGTCACTGTATTATAGAACTCATAGGGACTATAGTTATGATGTGCATTTATATATTTCTCCTATAAATAGACTTTATGAGCTCACTAATAATTCTTAAATCCTGAGTTATGAACTACTGGAATGATACTAAAGATAAAGGTAAGAAAACAGTGTTAGTAAGTATACTCCATTCTACAGTAAAGGTTGATAAGAGATGTTTAAACTCAAGGAAAACAACTCTCTGCCAGTTTCCATAGTGAATTCCTGAAGAAAAAATCATTATTATTATGAAAACAAAATATATGATTCCTCAGCAATTTTATCACTGAATAAAACATTTCTGCACTTTCTCATGCATATACTCATTGGTATGGAAAAATCTTTTAGTCTTTACTTACACAAAATTCCCACACAATGGTTTAGGTTTAGTAGAGCAGCAATTCCAGATGCTGTCTTGATATGGCTTCAGCATAAGTACTATATTATTTGGTCTTTAGGTTGCATATAAACTTAATGCAGCTATTTGTATGCAAGACTACCGGCACAGTGAAACATTCTGGCACAAAGTTCAATGTTATAGCAATTATGTGTAATTCAAATACCAGTACTTATTGTGCCAATTTGTCTTCTACCTGGTCAACAAAACAGCAAGCAAAAGTTGTTACCCTTTACAAATGGGTTTTATATAGACAAAAACTATTCCTTTAGAAAAAATCTCCCTTATAAAGAACAGACACTGCTAAATTCAGACACTAAGAGTTACTGTAGGCAGACTTACAGTTTTGCGTGGAACCTGCTTTTGCATGCAATGTATCTCTGTACTTGAGACTGGTTGACCCCATATATGCCAGTCCAGGTGAAGGTCCCACCTATAACAATCGTCCAGAAGGTGTGCCTTTGCAAAGGACTGGGATTAAAGCTACAATGAGAGGGAAAAGAGAAAACAAATTCAGAATATGAAAATCTTCTCATTACGAGAAGACCTTAAGGGCTAGGAGAAAAAATTTCCTCATACTTGTTCTAATACAAACTCTCTTAATTTGGACAGATTTCGAACATTCAGATATGTGAAATCTGAACTTATGTAAAAAAAAATTAAAACTCAGAGCTGAGATGCTGATCTAGTGAATACTCTGATCTGTCCAAAGGTGAAGTTTAACTAATTTGTTTGCCTATAAACCACAATGTTATGTAAAGCTGTATGATGCCTGTGATTATTGTGATGAAACGATGTTCCAGTAAAAAGTTGGACATCAGTCTAACAGCAATATAAAGGTGTGTTTGCACACCCAGCCTTTGTGGATAGAGCTTCTGTAAAACATTTTGCTGGTTTAGCTAAGTGAATAACAGATTTTGAATGGCCATAAATATATATTTTTTTAAATCACAGTTTAATATAGCAATCAATTATGTTTATCTTTGTGAACAATGTAATATTATTTCACCTATTGCATGCCTTTATTCCTTTTCTTTTCCCATCTGAGAACTCTATGACTGGGGGAAGAAGCAATGCAGTACAACCACTGCAAATCAGCCAAACAGATCAAAAAATGACTGTTCATGAGAAGGAAAAAAAAAATACCCACAGATTAACTATTTACTGAAGAACTTGGTGAAGAATTTTACAGGACAACCTGATGAGTATTGTGAACTGACAGACAAAGAGACAAAAGGTAATACTTGTTGCACTAAACCTTCACTAATAGCCCTGGGTGAAGCTTCTCATCAAAAGTACAATAACTTTTTTTTTTTAAACTTAAAGTGGTTTTTGATTCAACACTGTCAGAATGAATGCAAAATGATATTTTTAGGCTACGATTACTTACAGTAATGGAGGGTAAAATACTATTAAAACAACTTTTAATTTTTGTTTCAAGAAAAAGAAAAACATTTCCCTTTTTCAGACGAGAGAAAAACTATTATTTTCCCAGTTGTTTTGGTTCAGCACCTGAAATGCCAAATCAGCTGTTTGCAAATTGTAAGTATAAATATGATTGTCCTCTCCTATTCACCATTCCCTTTCAGTGAAATCCAAAATGTATGCTTAAAACACCTACTTGACAAAGTGAAAAGGTTTTGCTCTTTACAGGATTTTGCATGGTGTAAAACCTAAAAAAAAATCCCTCAAACTAGATAAGCTTGTTTAAAAATATATAAAAATTGGGTCACAACTCCTCCCCTCCTCCTCCTTCAGTAGCAACTTAATTTCACAGTTAGTCACATGGGTTCTATTTGTAGGAATAGAGAGGCACATAATCTGCAAGTACAAACTCACTCCCAGAAGTTTAATCTTCCTCCATAGTAGGAATCATTTACAATGCGTCCAATTCCCTCCTGAACCACCACAGCTCGTATAATCACAGACGAAAATCCAGCGACCATGATTCCAACCTGGAAAACGTCTGTCCACACCACTGCCTTCAGACCACCCTGTAGGAGGAACAGCATGTATCAGGTACAACAGGGCAGCAGCACTCTTGCTTTGCACTCACATTCAACTAAGAGAAACACTACTATCTGTATAATGCATAATAGATTAATTTCATCTTCTTCTTTAATAGAAACAATTCTGTACTGGAGTGTTTAGGAATTGCATTATGGAACCCATTCAGGACATCCCAGCCCTTTTTTTGAAGTGCACTAGAATTGACTTTGGCCATACACATAGTTTAATCCAGTATTTCCTTCATCACATAACCCAATTCAGAAGTTTGTATCAAAAGATAAATTGGCAGACACGGGTCACCTTACATATATACAGTACCACTAACTCCAGAAGGCATACCATTCGTGTATAAAAATAAACATGATTTAATCCAACACATCCAAATAAATTTGTCACTGAGGTTTCACTTAATAATTTCTAGACACTTGGTCAATTAACACTAATCTAAAGACCAATCTGTTCATATGACACTTGCTATTTTCAGTGGCTCTATTCAGTAACAGACAGGACTATTATAGTTGCAGTAAGCAGGTGCTTGACAAATTACACAGCTAAACCCTACAGGATTAGAAGAAAAAATTACAGGAGGATTTTTAGGAAGGGAAATCTGTCTTTTTGCTGTTCTTTCAGCAACAACAGAAGTTTGAATGTATCAAAACAGAAAAGGTTTGAGTTACATCATGGCTACCTTTGCATCCAGAGAAGTCCCTGGGTGAATATGGCCCTGTGGCTACAGCTACGCTGTGAAATGTACTCCCATGGGATAACCCAGTTATTAGGCTACTTTCCAATAAATTCCATCTATGATGTGAATGGTGAAAGGAACAGAGATTTTTCTCAGCCGAAGGGCCCACATACCAGCGTGCAGTAGAAAGTGCAGACCACGCCAGTTGCCGCCACTGCACCCCACAAGTCGAAGCCAGTGACTGAAAAAGAGGGAAATGGCACGGGTGTGAATGAGGCACTGGGGACAAAAAAATGAAGGTCAATTTTTCACCCCCGAACTTGTTGTTGAAAAAAAACTAGAAATGAGTTAAATGCAGAAGTAGGAGGTAATAAAACACAGCAATAAAAAGATTTGTGTGTCTAAACCAGGGGATTTGCGCTAAACAGTTCTAAAAATGAAACAGTTGTTACAGACATTGGAAACTGCTAAAAAGTTAGATGTGTTTCAGAACATATGTGCTGGAAAAAAAAGAGTTAGATATGCTTCAAGAAGCTATTTGTCTTTAATGTGAATGCTGCCAAACAATACATCCAGTATGTTTGTAGGCCCCAACTCAGGAAAGTTTTAAAACACATGCCCTTCCTTTGAAGTGCTTGGGTAGCCCCACAGAGTCCTCAGGCAGGGATTTAAGCAGGTAAACAGCAGGGGGATGCTCCACGGAGGCAAGGTGGTTCAAGCATGGTCTGGAAGAACTGTGTCAGACTAAAACCCTTTCTTTTATTCTTCTTTCTTTTAGGGACACATGACAGTATGTCTGTGCTAGACAATGCTGTGCTGTGGTTGGCATTACAAGCTGTCACTGCCCCAGCTTGGCACACTCACATGCTGCCAGGCAGGGCACTGGGGACTCCCCGACACATAGCTCAGGCTGATTAGAAACACTGCAACAAAACTAATGAAACTCATCACTTTGAGTTGAGAGCCAGCTAGGTCATAGCTTGGTTTAGCATGGATTCACAGGGCAAATATAAACATCAAGGACATAAAACCTGTGGGACTTACACACCAGAGGAGACCAATGCAGACGGTGTTGGGTTTTTAGTTCCTTTTTGTTCAATGAACAAGCCAAAAAAGCCAGCAAACAGAACAATTGTGATTTTCATTCTAGCCAAAATGATTAATTTTTTTATTTGCATTTTGTTATTGCCTTTTCTTGCCAAGTAGACAAATTAATTGTGTCAGATTAAAAGTTTCATTTGGCTCTACATAAAAGCTTTTTCCCCTTTAAAAATAAATGTGGCTCATTTCCAAAGCAAAGAGTCATTTTGAAGTAGAAAATGGAAATACTTCTTTTTGTAAATATCACAACAAACAATCTTAAGTTGAAGATCCCTTGCTGTTGATTTGGTTTTCCTGGCAAAACAATAGGCCAAGTTAAACAGTTCCAGGCAGCCCAAAACCGTATTTACAGAACTTTTGCCTCACTCTCCTCTTGAAGAAGAGCACTTAACCAGGGGAATTAAATGTGTGTTTAGTCTCTGCGTTGCCTTCAAAATTCCTGAAGTCTTCTTAACTGTTTTGAATGTAGCCATGACCTAAGGATATTACATGAGAGTTAATGAGAGCAGATTTTCCCCTCAAGTCTCTTCTATAATTCCTTACAGAGGGGATTAATGGACTAGGATTACCAATGGGAGGCCTTCTATCAGAGTTCCCACCAGGATCAACAGAAATCTTAGAAGGCTTCACAGTCAAGCCTTCAGCTATATCTCTAGGGGTGCATCACCAAAAAAACCCATACCAGTACTAGATGCAGAAAAAATTATAACAGTAGAACAACAGTTGCAGTATACTCATCTTACCTTGATTTAGTGCTAAAGCTGGAGCATAAATGACAATACCAGTGTATAAAATCTAGAAGGGGAAAAAAGATATAAGATCAAAATAAATGTAAATTCCTGGAAAGGTGGTAGCTTTCTGAGATGGTTTCTTTTCAAGCATTTATGCAGTCTGTATTTCCTAAATTCATAACTGTTGAGAAATAATTCCAACTGTTAGAAGATGAATGTCTGAGACTAATCGGCAGTGCAGCCTCACAGCCTAGTGTTCTTAAAACAAATACCAGGGACTCTTGAAGACCAAATCCCTCTTCAGCTTCTCCTGGCTTTTATAATTAACTTATTTTATTGCTTTAAAACTGCAGTCATATGGCAGAAACAAGAGCAAAAGGAAGTTCATGAGGTTTACAGATGGTTTGCCAGGGAATCTATAACAGTTTATTTTCTCAGTCTTGGGCTCAATGTGCATCTCAGTATGCAAATATAATGCACGTGAGTAAGAACAAAAAATACAGCATTAGTCATTATAGATAGAATTATAAGGAATTATACTCCTGTAAGATGAAGCCACGCATGATTATCAGCAGATTTGTATTTTCACCCAATAAAGATATAGACAAATCAAGGAGCTACTCCATCCATTTTTGAGGGCAGTGAGATTCATACACTGATATTCTCCATAATTACTTTGTGCATATTTTTAAAACCTGTTTGCTTTTTTATCACTGTTATTACAGCATTGTGCTACTGGGACAAGTTCAGCTGTGACATGGTTCAGGGGAATACAGCTTGCAATGTGCAGATCACTTCCGTGAAGGTCAGTGGTCTTGATTCAAAGGATCTACATCAGTGTCAGGTCCTGAGCTGACTTGCATTAACTTTCCATGACTGAGCTCTTCTGACTCCCTGATTTACAGGGGTGGGACTTGGGCATGGAAAAGCAGCAGAATCGGACATCATCCAGCATTCAGTAAGCCTTTGCCCTTACTGCGAGTGTGAAGTTGGCCCTAGGCACAGGTGGTAAACCAGAGCAGGCTGGCTAACTGCTGGATTACTCGCTGTGGCTTTTGAGCAGGTCAAATCCAGACCCCATGACAGAGCTCTGCCACACGGCCAGCAGCTATGCTCGCAAGAGAGCCAAGAGGTAACTGTAGTGGTAATCCATCTGTGGGAGGAAATGAGTATGGACACGCTGCTGCACCCAGCAAGACCAAATTGCCCTGGCCCTTTTCTGTGCACCTGCTACGAGCACATGCCAGAAAGGATGGTGGGGCCACTGGGGAAATAGTTATTCCTACCTGTGTACTACTCCCCACATGCATGTGCGCAAGTTTGTTTCTCTCTGTGCCACAAGTCCTCTCTAGGTTTTCATACAGAGGCTGTATGCAAAGAAAGTTGCTGGTCCTGACCAGCCCCTGGTGAATGCTCCCTCAGCACCGATTGCATCACTTCACAGCCAACAACTACTGACACCTGTCAAGCCCTGTCAATGCTCAACTTGCTGACCATGCAGTGACTGTCAGCATGGGCTGTTGAATCATAGAATGGTTTGGGTGGGAAGGGACGTCTTAAAGGTCATCTAGTCCAGCCCCCCCTGCCACGGGCCTGGACATTTTCCACTAGATCAGGCTGCTCAAAGCCCCATCCAACCTGGCTTTGAACACTTCCAGCGATAGGGCATCCCCAGCCTCTCTGGGCAACCTTGTGGAATGTTTCACCACCCTCACCATAAAAAAAAAATCTTTCTTATATCCAATCTAAATCTACCCCCTTTCACTTTAAAATTGCTGCCCCTTGTGCTGTCACTACAGGCCTTGGTAAAAAGTCTGTCCCCATCTTTCTTATAAGCCCCCTTTAATTATTGAAAGGCCACAATAAGGTCTCCCCACGGCTGCCTTTTCTCCAGGCTGAACAACCTCAACTCTCTCAGCCTTCCTGCACAGGAGAGGTGTTCCAGCTTTCTGATCATTTTCACAGCCTTCGTCTGGATCCACTCTAACAGGTAACAGGTCCATGTCTTTCTTGTACAGGGCACACCAGAGCTAGATGCAGTACTGCAGGTGGAGTCTCACAAGAGTGGAGTAGAAGGGGAAAATCACCTCCCTCAACCTGCTGGCCACACTTTTTAGGTAGCCCAGGATACAATGGGGTTTTGAGGCTGCAAGTGCACACTGCTGGCACATATCCAATTTTTCATCCACCAGTATCCCCAAGTCCTTCTCTACAGGTCTGCTCTTAATCAGTCCATCCCCCAGTCTGTACTGATATTGGGGATCACGCTGACCCAGGTGCAGGAACTTACACTTGGCCTTGTTGAACTTCCTGAGGTTCACATGGGCCCACTCCTCAAGCCTGTCAAGGCCCCTCTGGATGGCATCCCTTCCCTCTAGCATATCAACTGCACCACTCAGCTTGGTGTCATCCACAAACTTGCTGAGGATGCACTCAATCCCACTATCTATGTCATTAATGAAGATATTAAATAGTATTGGTCTCAGTACAGACCCATGATGGACACTACTCAGTACTGGTTTGCATTGGGAAATTGAGTCATTGACAGCAACTGTTTGGGTGGAACTATCCTATCTAATCCAGCTATCTAATAGTCCATCCATCAAATCCATGTCTCTCCAATCCTGCTCATTCAGGGAGTCAGCATGAGAAAGTGGCTTTCTCATATGCAGCAAACAAGTGCCAGAAGCTTTGAACCATCAGAAATTAAAATTTGTCACAAGTATGATCACATTTTTGTGTAAATTAAAACAGGACTGATGATACAATCTTTCCACTTCTTCAGTGGTTTTTCAGGTTGTATTACTACATATCCTTTTTTTTTTCTTCTTTTAAACACATGCCAATATTCACAGAACAGTTAAAATTGCACCATTAAAATCTTGGGGGATTCCTTTCCTCACTATTCTTTTCATTATTCAGGTTAAATTGTTAGTGCTTGGCACAGAAAGACACCTATAGATCTTTAGTTAATTTCTTTGGGCACATATTTAAGTTGTATAGAATTATTTTTCTGATCTTTGGAAGCAAAGACTATGCTTGGCTTGTTCCAACTTATGCAACTGTGATGTCTTTGTATTTGCTGGTGAAACAGTGTCCTATGGGCTTGTGTATCTATAAATGCCAGCTAAGCAGCACTTTTCAAGTAATTAATTAACACTGCATTCACCACCATCTTACAGGTGCAAGTGTGATTGTCTTGTAATGCATGGTGTGTCTTAAAAATACAAAAAGGGCAAAAAGCAAGCATGTAACTTGAAAAGCTTTCTGATTGCATATTCATTCTTGTTTTGAAATCCCCAAAAAGTCCACTTCAAAATTGTGAGAAGAACACATTTTTATCTCTGGTGCATTTGGCACACGCTTGCTGTGCATGTAAAGCTGTGGTCTCATACTGACTCACTGAATGGGCTGGATACAGCACACTGCACCAACAGTAACTGGCAGGGACTGCTTCAGTTTAACATTCCCCAAGGCAGTAATTTGCTCCTTCTCAGTTTGCAGACACCCAGTTTTTTTCCAGTGGTGGTGGTGGTACAAACACTTGTGCAGCAAATGACAGCTCCTGACAGCTTGTTTTGTCACCTTTCACAGACCCTTGAGAATTAGTCAGACTCCCAGAATCCATGGACCAGAGGATGAAAACTGCTGCTGTAGATAATTGGGGCATGTTTACATTTTGAACCCCTTGTGGGTTCCTTGAGCAGGCAGGCGAACGACTGTTCTTCACACTGCTACCCTGCAATGAAGGGTTGCTTGTCTCATGGCATGGCACTGATGCCAAGTGACTGCTCCGGGTGCTCAACAATGTATACAGAGACCCAAAGGGCAGGTAGCCCAGCATCTGCTCCCCACCTCATTGCTTTGGAGAAGAAAGAGCTTTGTTTCTCCCACTCCCAGCCACCCACGCACTGTGGTAACCTCATCAACCGTTCAGAGAAAACATCCAGTTACACTAAGATGAAGAATCCTGGTGGCTATGAGGACCACAGAACAGCTTTGAGGGTTTACTTGCCGTTTGTATAATGAAGAGGACTGTTCCACAGAGGCGCAGGTATTTATTAAATCGAAGCTGTAAATACTGCAAAAGAGAAGAAAACCCAAATGTTTATATGGAAACTTGGCACTATTGATATGACTAGAGTGAAGCAATGAACAATAAAGAAAAGGGCATAGTGTTGCTTTTACATTTTCATGAATGGCCAAAACTCCTAGAGTCACCTTGATTGGTATCTCTTTCAACTTGATTTGATATTCTTTACAGACCTCACCATGGGGTAATGACACACGAGCAAGTGAAGTAGACATAAGCTAGTCGGTATACAATGGAGTGTGCAGAATGGAAACTGGTGCTACCCAGCTGCCTCAAGGCATTTGATAGGCAAGGAGCTGTGCACCATGACCCACCAAAGATCAGCACGTATTACCACAGAATCATTTAATATCCTGAGTTGGAAGGGACCCACAAGTATCATAGAGTCCAACTCCTGACCTCACACAGGGCGACCTAAAAGTTCATAATGACATACCAGCAACCAACAGAACCCACTTGCGTTGTGAAATCAGAGAGAAAAAGAAAACATTATGGCTATTCCTAAGCCTTTGTCAATTTGGTAACTCTGGCATTATGCGTGTCCATCTGAACTGTTGTGAGAGAGGCCAGGTTTTCAATGGTCTGCATCTTCATCCCATGGTAATCTCACCTTCTGCACTGCCCAAAGCAGCTCACCGTATCCTACCGTAAGTAGAAATCTAGCCTTTTGCAAAACAGGAACCCTCACTTTTCTATCTAGCCTGGGACAGCACAGCCTCTGAATGAGTTTGTCACACTGTAGAGCAGATTTCTTCCCACCATCTGTCCTAACAACCTTCTAGGGTGTGTGGTTGCACAAAAGGGATCTCCCTTTGCCTGCCAAGCTGTTCAATCAACAAACATTGAATTACCTCAAAGCGCTCACTCATTAATTGAGCATTTAAAACGTGATCTGTGAGCAAGTCCACACAAGGAAGCAGTGCTGAACCCCTGGACAGACACAAAAAGTTGTTTCATCTCTGAACTCTGTCCACTAATAGAAGTTACATCTTTTATAGGTGCATTACTCTGATTTAACCCCAAGATTATCAGTGAGTTTCCTGTCATAATTATCATTCCTTACTTAAAAGAGCCCTATTTTAAGTGTCATCATAACTAAAACAGTCCAAAGATTAATAGTTTAAAACACACTGGAAGCCACCGGAGATTTCTGTTGGTGAATTCTTATCTAAATGTACCAACAGAAACCTTGTTTTCAGCCTCCACTGCTGCAACGCCCCTGTTCAGTGTAATAAAATGCAGAAGACCAAAGCAGCTAGCCAAGGAATTTCACCTGCACCGATGCCCCTTTCCCAATGTCCTCTGCGAAAAAAGCAATTTGCCTCCAAATCTGTAGCTAAGAGCTATCGCCATGCTAGGAACTATCACCATGCAAGCAGATAAACAGGTTGCACAGACCTAAATCAGAAGAGAGTGCTGACCAGATGCTTCCTCACCCCAGAACAGTCAGACTCGGCCTGTGATGTGTCCCACCGCCCCAGATATCTCTGTGCTGCTAGGTATAGCTTTAACTTACACACTGAGCTGAAGACCAGTTCAGCCAAATTTTGGTGGAAGTAAGAAAACTCTCCAGGACACAGAGCGTTGCTGACCTCCCTGTATAAGCATGATGGAGAAGACATTCACTGGTGTGAACAGCCTCACGTGGAAAGGCTGTCTCCCCAAAATCTCTAGGAACACCACAAACATCTACTCTGCCAGAGGGGGACTTTTGTGGCAGCACCTGAGCTTGGAAACCTATCTGGAGGGAGCGTGATTTGAGAACTCTGGTTCCTGTGTTAGATGCTCTTGCACTCTGCTTTTGGTATATTAATTACACATCATCAACCATATGTCACCATCCAAGGTGCACGAGGATTAATCCACTTGCTGAACTGAGTATTTGAAGTGAGGAAACAGATCTGGCATGGTGCACTGCTCCTGAGCCCAGACAGCAGGGTTGAGCATCTCCTCTCTGTGGAGGCAGTGTGGGAAGACTTGAGGACAAAGCACGTTGCAGCCCGCCCTTGGGACTGTGGAGATACGGGGCAGCACAGATTGCAGAGGGATTTGAGGGAAGAGACTGAGGGGAGACATGTAGAAAGCAGGCATGAGAGGTCCCTCAGCTCCCTGAAGGCTTCGGAAAGGCTCCTTCTACTCCACCTTACCTCGTAGGTGCTGGTAATGCCCAGCTTGTAGAAGACGGGCAGGAAGATCTCGGCACTGCACAGCACCACCAGGCCGTAGGTGATGGCGAAGATGCAGAAGATGGCACCATAGCGGTAGATCTCGGCAGGGGTGCCCAGCACGGTGACAGCTGACATGAAGCTGGCGGTGAGGGAGAATGCGACGGGGACGGCGCTCATGCTGCGGCCCCCCATGAGGAAATCCTTGGATGTCTTCTGTCCTCCTCCTGCGAAGGCGTAGTAGACCCCGATAACGGCCGAGATCAGCAACATGGCCGCAAAGACCACGTAGTCCCAGACGGTAAACCGCGCCATGGTACCCCGGAGCCAAGGATTTGCCCTAAAGTCAGACGGGCAGCCGCTGCCCCAGCAGGGCCGGCACGGGAGGAAGGGGATGGGGAGGGGACCCCGCGGGGGTGCCGCGGTGCGGTGCCGTGCGCGCCGCCGGCGCTTGCTCGGCGCGGAGCGGTGCGGTGCGGCGCGGAGCGGTGCGGTGCGCGCGGAGCGGTGTGGTGCGGCGCGGAGCGGTGCGCGCGGAGCGGTGTGGTGCGGTGCGGAGCGGTGTGGTGCGGTGCAGAGCGGTGCGGTGCGCGCGGAGCGGTGTGGTGCCGCTCGGAGCGGTGTGGTGCGGCTCGGAGCGGAGCGGTGCGGTGCGCGCGGAGCGGTGTGGTGCGGTGCGGTGCGCGCGGAGCGGTGTGGTGCGGCTCGGAACGGTGCGGTGCGCCGCGCCCCGCGGAGGTCTCGGCCCGTGTGTCTCCGGGCGGGCGGAGGCGGGCTGCCCCGGGAGCCGCAGTGCGAGTGCCGGAGCCGGCAGGGCGGGCGGGCGGGCCTTATAGGGTGCCGGGGCCCGCTCCTCCCCGCGGCGCTGAGCGCCTCCGCGGAGCGGGAAGGGGCGGCGATACCGGCGGCGCGGCCCCGGCCGGGCCGTGCCCTGCCCGCGCTATTGCCGCCCGCCCTGCGCCTCCGGGCCCTGCGGCGCCGAGGCTGGCGGGATGGCCCCGCCGCAGAGCCCCGCCTGAACGGGGCTGCACCGCAAACTAGGGTCGCGGTCCAGGGTTTTGGAGGGAAGGCAATTCACCCGACGGTTCCCCGGGGTGGTATTTCCAAGCCTTCTTCGTTAGCATATGCTACCATCGCCTCAAATGAAGCAGCTGAAAACACGTTTTAATAGATACATTTCTATGGTTTGACTAATCTGGAAGATACCTCACCGAATCAGACATCATAGTGATTTGCCAAGGTGAGCTGCTGAACGCTACGTGGCAGGGAAGCCCCACAGAAGTTTTAGAAGCTATGCTCACAGAAGTTTTGCTAATGCTCTTCAACTAATCGCAGGTTCAAGAGCCAAAGTGCACAGGAATATCACGGATGGATCTTCACATTCCTTACCCACAGGGGAATGCATCAAAAACACCTGTGGGTTTTCAAGGTCATGGATGTCAAGTGGTGGAGATGGGCCTGTTTCTATAGCTAGCACATCCGAGACTAACACAGCAAATACTACATTTGGCCACTTTGCCACACATTAGCAACCCCATATGCAGGATT
Organism: Pelecanus crispus; assembly: GCF_030463565.1. Taxonomy (NCBI): domain Eukaryota; kingdom Metazoa; phylum Chordata; class Aves; order Pelecaniformes; family Pelecanidae; genus Pelecanus; species Pelecanus crispus. The sequence continues at coordinate 54,987,362 of NC_134643.1, forward strand.
AAGATGTAAGGATGCCAAAGCTGACTACGGTGGGCCTGACAGCAGCACAGCTGCACGCAGCACACCTTGCAGCAGGGCTCAGTAGCTTTGCACGAAGGCTTTCCGGCTTAAACTGTGCATTGGCAAAGTGCTATGCTGGAGGTCATTTCCTAGAGCGTCAGCACCAGTTTGAAGATAAAAATTTCTTCATGGCAGGTAGCTAAGTCTCTTTCCTGCCCAGCCTCTCCTGGCTCTTACCAACCGTTGGATTTGCTGGAAGTGGTCTTTGCTGCAAGTGCTCCGGGTTCAGCACAAGGCACTCTGACCTGCCTGCATCTGACCAATTTGAGACACGGTTTTCAGCAGCTTTCTGTATCTTAGACAGAAATGATTGACCAGACACCCAACAGCCAAACTCAGCTCATGATGCACTTCTATCTCCCTGGGAGCTCTGGATTCAGCAGGCCATTTGGAGGTATTTCTGAGTGCGTGTTGGAAGGAGGGGGTGCAGGTGGAAATCTGGTCTGGCAGTGTTACTAAGTCGAGCTGTGAAATCATGCCTGTGGTGGTCTGGCATCTAGATGCCCATCTGGGAGTATAAATGTCCCTGAAAAAACAGAAGCTGGCCACTGTGGTGCAAGTGGTATGTCCTAATCTTACCACAGCAGGTCAGGGCGTCAGTCTCTCTGGCCCAATTACTCTTTAATTACTTATACAATGAGTAACAGCTTCCAGACGTCCTGCTGAGGAAGAGCAAAGAAACTTATTCTGTATCCCTACCAATTAGGCTATGGAGCTATTGATTATCTGAGTTGGTTGCCCTAATTTGCTATCAGATTTTGACCACATGAAAGATGAGAAACCCTCCCAACAAAGCTTCAGTCAAAGCCAGCACCTTCCCACACAGTGCAATGAACTGTTGTTGTCCAGCAAAAATACATGCTGTCAAAAAACATGACCCTGCTTCGTCACAGGAAGGACACAAGCAGCCTCCTGCCCAGATCCACAGCTTGTGCTGCTCAGAGCTCCATGCTTGGTGTCACTTGTTTGCACTTTTTCAGGTATTATGTTGCTCAAACCATTCAAACAATAACATGCATTTAAAGTATTAATGACACAGGATTAGTACAGTTTTGATTCTGCCTCTTTATCATTTTTGACATAATATAAACACAGCAAGTGACAACATGTATTGGAAAATAAATCATGTTTCTTATCTGAAACACAAGCAGCTATGAGGAAATGCATGTCACTCTGGTTTCAGGTGGTATCTTTGATTCTTCTTACAGGAGCGTTAAGCAACTTGTCTTTCAAATCTCATCATGACCGATATGGCAAGAAAGGCTGGATCCTCCCATTTGGATGTTTCTGTCTTAGGAGCCAGCAACAAATCTGTATGATGCCCATGTCCTAAATCACAGTAAGGGGACCTGGAGAATAAGGCTAAATGTTTTTCTTCTGGATTTTTCACACACGAAATAAAATTAGCTCCATGGAACATGGTGGGCTTGTGCTGTGTAACAGAGATGGAACTGCAGATGTTTGCTTTTTCTCATTGCTACAATAGATGTTTAAATGTTTTCCAAACTCAGAGAGCATATTTCCTTGTTTTCTTGTAGCACCTGTCCCACCTGCATCGGGCCTTGTGTGGTCCCTCATTTCACTGCCTCTGTGACTCTATTCTTGTGAGATCCGCTGGCATCAGTGGGATTTGGTGTTTAATAGCAGAAGTGCAAGATTCACATCTGTCCCGCAACCTCAAGTTCAAAAGGCCATGAATCTGCCAAACAAAGCCCAGACTGCCCTATGGGGCCCAACGGTTCCTTCCTTGTACTGGTATTGGGCTCATTTCCGTCACTGGACACCTCTGTGAGGTGTTACTGGAAGTGTCTGTATTGTTTGGAAGGACAGTCCCTCCCTGCTCCTTTTCATGTGGATGGGCCACAGCAGTGGGAGATTGGTGGGATGGGTTTCCCTCTATAGATAAGAAATATATCAAGCCCTGCACTTGGAGACATGCTGCCCACCTCTCCGTACTAAGTTGTGGAAATACACTTTGAGGGGTTCTCCTGCTTGTAGGCAAGTGTGGGCATGGGCAAAGCAACTGGAATTGAGGTAGGAGAGCACTGGAGGCCCAGTGAATGCTGCTTGGCAGTGCTGCAAGACCCTTTGCAATTTGCGCTGGCAGCCGGGGAGCTCTCGGGCTTCCAGTGGTTTCTCGCTTGAGTGTGCAGTTTCAGACTGTGTGGGTCTCAGCTGTACCTACACCAGCTGAGCTCAGTTTGCAGCTGAAGAGCAATTCATGCTCAACGGTACTCCTGTGTAGTGCCAGGACTGGGTTCAGAAGTCTGAGCTCTGTTCTCTTCTGCTTACACAGGGAAAGGTTTGGAAATGTTGCCAGAGAATAGCTGGCCATTGGTAAAAACAAACCAACCATTTCAAAACAAAATCTGCAAAAACAAAACCTGCAAAAACTAATTTATGGCCTTTTGTGTACTTACTTTGGCCTCTTCTGGGAACAGTGTTATGATTTGTCATTTTGAAAAACTGTTTATTTTTGTTTGGATGACTTGCTTAGGAAATTAGGGTCATGGGATTGTGCTTCTGTGTGTATACATACATGTATGCACACGGAAGGTGTTTGCCCTCTATCCAATAACCATTGAATGCCGTGACCAAATTTACAGAGGGGCAGAGGCCTCAGAGATACGAAGGTGTTACCAGTTTCATGAAAGTAGCTGGGTAAAAAAAAGGGATCCCGTAAATGTTCTTGTTGAAAGGAAGACTGAAGCAGGAGCTGAACCTCTGTTAGATAACAGTGAAACCATAGGAAAGACCTTAAAAACACCCAGCTGCAGGCATAGCTTCTCATCTTCTTAAATACACAAGCCAACCAACACTAAGACACAGAGCTATGGGTATCCAGGTTCCATTTACTCCTGTGTTCATGGAGCTACCTGTTAAATTTTCTTTTGCTTATCATTATTATTAGGAATAATATAACAAGATTAATCATTGAATCCTAATTAGACAGTTTGATTTTGCTCACAATGCAATGCTGCAAGTCAAAATGCACTTCTTTTACTTCTGGAAGATTTTGATTCCAGCAAAATTAATAAAACCGCAACTGCTTCCTGCACAGCATCACTTAATCACCTTGAAAAGCCTGCTCGGATTTTGGTGTAATGAAAGTTCATTGCCAATGGTGTTTTATATTTCTGGAGATCACTTAGTGTTTGGCTCCACCTTAATCTCTCCAATTTGCTGTGCTTGTCCACATGCTGCTGTTTTGAATTGCTGGGCTTGGTATAGCTAGTTACGTGACTACTATCACCATTGACTGCTTCCCCTGGTTTAATGCTACCTTAGACAAATCTTCCACAGGGTTATTTAGTGATGTTCTTAGCTGTCTGTTTAATTATTTTTTTGTGAGTGTGTCAGTTCTCCTTCTGTTAATAGTGTTTGCACATGACAGAGTGACCCTGCAGGGGTATTCAGAAGAGCAGTATCATCATCAATATTCCTTGTGAAATTTGGATAAGTTATTTAGAAATAATCACATGGCACCTGTATTTTGAGCACTGGGATTTTCTTGTACAGAGATGTCCTGCAGTTGTCACCTCTTTATTTCCAAGAATATCACTAGACTACATTTCCAAGCATACTTTTAGAAACTTATTTCCAGCTAGTTAGATTCTCAGTAGCCAAAGCACAGAATGGTATGTTTAGAAAACCCTTTTGCACAGACTTTGTGCTGTTTGTGGGCAACAGCAAGAATGTAATGAAATGTGCAAGTGTCTTATGCCTTAAAACACCACCATAAACACAAGTTAAGTATTTCAAGAAGCATAGTTCCCTAATTCTATGTCTGTAGCATTTCCAATCCTCACCCTATCCAAATCCTAAATTTTCAGGGTCATAGGTTTGCAAAAGGTCTTTGCTTAAGACCCTAATCATGGAAAGTCTTTCAGGGTAAAAACTTGTTTGCTTGAAGTGCTTGTCCTTTCATGCTTAGCTTGTTTGGACACAGAGATGGAGTGACTTCCAGAGAAAGAGATCAATGGGAGGCAAAGAGACAGAGAGGTACATAAAAATCACAGGAATAGATCATGTTTCTATTGATATTTTGAATGACACCTCCTTGGTTGGTTGCTTTTTCTATTTTTGCATTCCACAGAAATTTGAATGAATGCAATTTGCATGCAAAATTACTTAAATGTGAGTACTTAATGCTTTTGAGAAGCAAACTTCAGATTGTGTAAACCCCTGATACCAACACACCTTTTAAAATCAATAGTCAGTGCCTCAGGATTGAAGGAAGTACTTAAATTAGCGTTGAATGCTGAAAATTTAAATCTGAATGATTTGGAACCTATATTTATTTGCTGGAGAATTCTGCTCTTCCATTTAAAAAAACAAATTTCAAAATTTATTTAAGGACTGTCCACACAGGGAGATGTGGCATAAATAATTATTTGCTCAGGAGAATAATTAGTATGGGAATAAAATTGTGGTACAGATTTCACTTCTTTAACTGAAAAGGATAAATAAGTTACATGCTTGAACTTTATTCTCATGGCTTTGGGATCTTTTGTTTGTTTAAGGTGTTCGATTTTGCATCAACAGAATTACAATTCAACTAGTTTGCTTACTTGCAGTTAATGTATGAGAAAGGGCTGTCAAATGTTCACCAGAATGATCAACAAAAATTTGATTTATTTTTCTGAGTAGATGTTTTCTGAATTTTTTAATTTTATTTCTGTTGTTTTCCCTTTTGCCACTACCTGCTGTCCAAACTATCTCTGTTCACATGTTCTAGTTGGTGTTATTTTGAGATGTGTTTGCTTTAGGTGCTCAGTGGAGGTACTTCAGTTATGCAGCTTGGCTCCCTACGTTTCCTCTGTAACTGAAGGAGAGAGACAGGCTCTTCAGAAAGAAACTTTGCTGCTTTGATATGCTCCCTGGAGGAGCCTGTCTCTTTCCATTATCTACAGAGGAAGCCTCTGGAAATGAGTCTGCTAACTTTGGCACTTAAAAATACTGTGAAAAATGTTCCCTGCCACTGCCCCAGTGCCCTAAGTAGCTCTTCTTTTTGATTATTTTGGTTTATTCTTCCATTCATACTCCGGAGTGTCTATCACCAGTTCTGACATCTCCCTTGTTATCTGCCTCCCATCCTTCGTTGTAATTCGTACTGCTAAATCTCTTGTGCTCCCTCACTCCTTTCATCCCCCTGACTCTTTATATTAAGAAATTTTCTCTTTCTCCTCCCTCCCACGTCTTCTGCCTGAATTCCTTCTTTTTTGGACCCCCAGTCCCAAGAGGCATTTCCCCCTAAATTGCTGTTTGCTATTCAGTTCGTTCTTCCATTTTTCGAGTGTCTCTCTGAGCTGACTGCCTTGCTTCTCTTTTAAACCCCTTTTGGATCCTCTCCAGTCCCTCTTCTGCTCTCTGTCAAGGCTGCCCATGCTGGAGATCACACAGGCACATACATCACTTGTAAATGTTTGAAGGCAGTTATGCATACTTGCACCAGCTCTATATGTTTAACTGGTTTGCTTGTCAGACATCCTCAAAGCTACATTCATCACCAAATGGAGATAAGAAAGGGGGTTTTCCCTCAGGTCCAACTGTCTGCAGCTGCTGGCTTTGGTTTGGTTTGTTTCTTACGTTTTCCTCTATAACATGGGACTCATTGCACATATTTCTGATATTATCTGGACATTTCAAATAGAAAATCCCCATTTTTCTGGAGAGTGGAAACACGTCCAGCACCCTTGGTCTCTCCCAGTGTGCTGCTGGGACACACCATACTTTTTGTAGCCTCTTGGACTGCAGTCTTACGGCTGTGGCAGGATGCTGGGGAGTGGTGGGTGATCTGTGGTGAGTGTGGGGCAGTAAGCATGTGTTACATGGATTTTCATGACCAAAGTCCATGGGAGGGGGACTTTACCAATCCAGGTGCACTGGGACTCTTACAGTGAATGTCTATATTATTGTAGTGTATTGGTATCTAGTGTTAGCATGCATTCAAATAGGCTATTGAGGGGTTTTTGATGAAAATGTGGATTGTGGGCTAAGGCAAGGGGGAAGAAATAATAACTTTAACACACATTTCTGAAGATGCAAAGAAGAATGGTGCAGATCCAGCATCATAAAGCCCCCACAGCTTCTGCAGGTTAATACCTGTAATGGAAATCCCATGTGATAGTGTTAGCAATTTGCAAACTCAGTGAATGCCGTGATGCACAAGGAAGCACAGAGGTAGAAATGGCAGTCAAGGAGAAGCACTTTGGCCACATCTGGTTTTAAGGGAATCCATCTCTTGGCACAGCAGATGCTCTGTATCTGTACAATACCATTAGCTGATCACCATTTTAAGGGAGCTCACTTCATCTCACTTCAAAACAGGCACTGGTGGAGCATCTGTTAACTCATCTATGTGGCACCCTGTAAGTACTCATCTTCTTCCACTGGCTATGAACACCAGGCCAAATACAGCCCTCCCTGCAGCGGGTGGCTATAGCCAGAGAGGTGAACTGCATGCACCCTTGTGGTAAGTGCCTGCCCAGTACAAGCAACGAGGACTTTACCTGCTTCAGGGTCTTTTTTTTTTCCTGACTTGGAGGTTGATGCTCATTTCCACTTTCTCTGTTTCTGAAGTGTCAGCCTCCACCTGGATATCTTCTGCAGAGGAATCTATTATTTCAGTACGTTTGTTGTATCAGTTGTTTTAATGGCTCCTATTTGATCTGATCATAATTTAGACCCACAAGTCAGTGCTAGAAGCAGCAGCAGGGTCCAAAAGCTTATTTAAGTTTTGTGGAAAGAAAGCACAGCCCCGTTTCTTTCCTTGGCATTACCAACATCTCTACAGTCAGAGCATCGATAAAATTTTGCATCTCTTCCTGCAGAGATAATTGTTTTCCAAGCAAAGTGCAGTTGTATCTCCTTGTAAGGTTTCTATCACAGACAGGGACTCATTGACTAGCAGAAACTTGGGGTGCTAGGAGTTAAGAATACCACCTGAGGTGTCCCTAAAAGTCCTACTGCAGTCTGACTAGTGATATTGTCTGGAAGCGGAACTGATTCTGGTGGCAAATCCTTCTTCTTCAAGTAACACGGAGTTTTGGAAATCAACTGAAGAATCTAGTCTTGGGGTTTTTTTCTGGTTTATATAGACCAATGCTGGAACTTTCTCATGAACATTTATGATTTAGCAGCCAGTACCAACAGCTGATGAAACAGTGGAAGTGGCAAGAAGGGCTGCTTTGTCTCTTGATGTTGTATAAGTTCTTCCATTTTTCTAAGCTACCCACAAATATTTGATCAAGCAGTACACACCAAAATTAGACTGCTTCGTAACAGTCTCAGCTTATGCATATGTATTAGTTTAAATGGTTTTTCTCTAAAGAGCTCTGCAGTGCTGAGATTATTAGACATTTTCTTGAGAGTTTCGGCTTTTTTACACTATGCCTCTTGGATCTGTGAGGCCAGGAATGGTTAGCCAAGGTACTGTCTCTATCAGAACCTGAGAGCAAAGTTAGAGCTGCATGAAAATTAGGACAGCTCAAGCTTCAAATAAGAAAAAAAAATTGCAAATTCATTAGCCAAAACCTCAAATCTAGGTACCTAAATTTTGGATCTATCTTGTATGAACCAGGTGGATGCAGAGACATGAAGAATAGTACCAATTGCTTTGTATGTTACCTGCTGTTCAATGGCAGGAGCGTCCCATTCCTTTCAGTAACAAAATGCTGATCCTGACCTTATTTGCCCCTGAATGTCATGCACAACTGACTTTGCAAGTTTGAAGGCAGAAACTATTTGAGAAAGGAAATATCCTTGACCCCATCTTTCTGTGATTTCGTGTTTTCTGCTCACAATTAGCTTCTCAACATCACTGTGAGAAATTGCTGTCTTGGATTATTGATTCAGTATTTCCTCAGTGGCCTTTTACAGACAAAGGGACCAATAAAGACAGAGCAAAAGAGGACAAAAAAGAGAAAGAAAATTTTATATGGGAGATGGCAATGATTTTGAGGGAAGCATTCCCTTGCGTGCATCTGTTTCTAAGAGATTTTTACCATTTTCCATCTTCCCTTTTCTGGAAGGTCTAACTTTACCTTAAAACTTACAGTTCTGATCCCTCAGCCCAATTCATCATCTTACACTGTCATTTCAAACTGCCAAACAAACAAGAGGGATTTGAGGTGGGGTGGAAGGAGACATCTGGGAGCAGAGCTTCAGATTCACTGCTAAAGGCTTTATGCTTTGCTCCTGGACATGCCAAACAGCCAGGTTTTGGGACAGTTGTCAGAAATCTGAGTTAGACTGTAATCAGACATTTAGTAGTCCCAGACAGCTGACAGGCAGCCTGAAATCCAGATGGTCTCTGTCAAATTCAGATGCCCCTCATTCTAGTTGGTGAGGGCGAAATGCAGGAGAGAATTTGTGTCCCATTTGGGGGACAAGACTCCATCCTCCCTGTTACTTTTCCTTTCCATGCACCCTGCTTCCTCTGTGGGTCCTCCTGCTGCCTCTGTTGCCATTGCTTTCAACAAGGCTGAAGCCAGTTCTGCTGCTGCCGCTATGGCAGAGAAATGGAATGAAGAACAGCAGCAGTGGTCACCACTGCAATCCCTTCCTGTCTTAGGGACATCTATATAAATGCTGTCTGTGCAGAAATCAGACCCTTTTTCTTTCCAACACAAATTAAACTCTACAACTTTCTTCCCCACCTCAAAAAAAACAAGGTGTGACTTCCTACTGAGTAGAAACCTTGGAATAGTACTAGTTGGCATGAACCAAAATCGTGCCAGGGATTGTGTTAATGATTAATTGCTGTGGATGATCCCTGTGCTCTGGCACTACTCAGTTTACTTCTAGAGATGGAGTTAGTACAGCCCACCTGCTCTAGCTCTGCAGCAGGACCCTGTCTTGCAATAGAGGAGCCACTTGGCCTAGATGTCTCGAGGGGCTGAATCAGGTTGTCAGTGCCCCTTTCTGTGAGGGAAGTTCCAAAGTTCAGGATATTTCAGACATGAATGCTCCCCACGCCTGCACCACCACCCCCACCACCACCCCCAAAATAGCTGCAGAAATCTGGGATCTATATTCCAGCTCCTTGCCCAAAACTCTCTGATCTGCAAACCTAAGGGCAGGTGAAATTATCCCCAGGACTCAGCTAGCATTGACCTGGAGTTGCAGTATTTGCAGAGTCTCTGTGCTTCAGGCATATTAGAAAAAATGTGGCCAAACAGTTCCACCAGTTTGCAGAACAGGATTCCAGTATCTTGTCTGCTTTGTTTTTGAAAATGCAAGTGCTTTCAGCCACATCCTACATAATCTTGTGGGGTTTTCTCCCACAAAGCAAGGCAAAATGCCAGCTAGAAGCTGAGGAGGAAACTGGCAGTGAAAATATGTCATTGTGTTTCAAAGAGTTCTTCTTACTGTCCAGACAAATTAAAAAAAAACAAACCAACCTGTTTGCTTCAGTTGAAAGAGTACACCAAAGACATCATGCACTTGTATAACCTGCCTTCAAATCCATGCCAGCTTGTCCCTCAATGAGGATTTCGGAGAGCTCCTGTGATGCAGCGGGTGTGCACCCATCCCCGTGTATCCTGACTTTTTCTGTGAGGCAACTCAAGACAGGCAAAGAGAAGGGCTTCTGGGTTCACAACCAAGGCAGGCAACCTTCATCACTTCAGGACTCCAGTTACTTATTTAGTGTCTTTAATATTGATTGACGAACCCACCTTTGGGCATCCAAGCTTGGAAGCTGTTGGCTAAATTCACGAGTGTTTCTGTTAATCTATTTGCCTATTATATTTCATTGTGAAAAGCAAGATCTTCGCACAATGAAATTCCCTATGTGAACTTCTTTCCTGGCACATCTCCACCATGCCCATATGAATATAGTAGAAAAATGAAAATTTCATCTTATACCTGTGCGCCTATGCAACCTACAATATCCTGAAGTTAAAAACAGGCTGTCCTGGAAGACTGGCTGCTCATTGGCTTATACCAGACAGCATGTCCTTTAGGTTAGAAACTCAGTGTTGTACAGGCTTCAGGAGTATGCGTTGTGCTTGTGATCAATACACGTAAAAATATGATGGAAGAAGGGCAACTCTGCAATAATTTAAATACTGCATATTTATGTAGTTAATGAACCACGCCAGAGGGGGCATTCATGGGGTCAGTTGCAGATATGCACATATAATGGGGTCTTCTAGACTCTGAGACTACCAGTTCTAAGGCATGATTCATTTTATTCTAACACTGATGTTTCAAGAACAAGAATGTGCCTAGATCTGCAGAGAATATAAAAGGAGCCTAAAGTGACTGCTCAGAAGTAGACATGCATGTGCATTGTAAACATTGCAGGTTATGTGAGATAAATTCTGTCCTGTGAGACCATCCTGGGCTAAATATTGAGGTATTTTACCCAAGTTACTATTATTAGGCTAAATTGACAGTGCTAATAAAAAAACCACAAAGAAAACCAAACAAAACTAAAAAAACCCAACTGGAGAGTGTAACATTGACTCAAGGTAAGACACATTTCCAGAGGACAAGCCTGTTTTGCCTCTACAAAGAGGGGCTCTGGCTCTTGCCGAGTTGAGGAAATAAATTTGGGGTAGCAGGACTAAAAAGCCCAGGAATGTAGAAGACATAGGAATCTTAGACCTGCCCCAGAAGTGCTGGTGGTTTACTGTCAGGGACTAGTGGTTGTAGCCCACAGCGAGTGTTTGAAGAAGTCAGATCTGCATAGGTGACTACTTCGACAGACATGCACGTGCTGTTTTACAATGGGTTCCTCTACGTGCCTCTACAGGTATTACTACCAATAAGCCCTCACCCTTCAGAAGGCCATCTGCTTGCCGTTAGCATGGATTTCTGGAGGAAGCTTGCTGACAGCTGGGCCCACCAGATAATCACAGGGTGTTGGAGCTGGGGCCTGCCCAGAGGTGAGACTGCCACATCTCTTCCTGGAAAAGTAAAGGAATGAGGCCTGAGGTTTGATGCGTTACAGTCACAGAGGAGTACGTGTAGAAATGATATTGTTAACATAGCTGTAACACATACAGAAGTGGGGAAGCGACCTTCTGGGTCACTGAATCTTCCCAGCTGAAGTGCCAGACCTACTGTCACGGCCATACTGGTATTAGTACCCGAGTTACTACCCTGACGCTCACTCAGATGTATCTCAAGCACTGTATTCAGTGCTGGTTGAAATATAGTCCATGATTAGTTCATGTGGGCAGAAGCTCTCATGAACATCAGCAGCTGCAGGGCTAGCCTGTCTCACTCTTCTGAGAAGTTGCCAGTTTACAAACATAAAGAAGCATTTGTAACTTTTTAAAAACTTCCTCTAATGTCTTTATTTTTGCTGGTGACTCTTCTGCAACAGGCAGAACACACCTGAGCTCTTCTCCCCGTTGATTTCCATGAATGTTAGATTTTGCTTATTCCCTTGGGTGATTTTGGAGCGCATGTATCCCAGGAAGTTCCACAGCTCTAAAAGATGCTATTCATAATGGAAAAAAGATCTCGTGGACTGTTTTTCACAAGTTCACAATATGTAGGAGAGATGTTAGGTGAATTTATTAACTACATCTGGAGAGGTATTTGTGTTCTTAAACATTTGCATATTGGTGCCTAAGCTCTTTTGTGGATCTAGACCTCTCCACGTGCTTTTAGCTGCACTTTCTCATGGAGATATTTGGGCTTGAAAACACTTAAGCCAACATTTTCAAACTCAAGTGCCTAAATTAGGCATTCTGTTCCCACGTAATGCAAATGCCAGAAGTCCTTTCTATTCCAGCAGCAGACGAGTAAGCTTTAAAATGAACAGCTGTCTCTGTAGTTCTGACTTGGCAGGTGCTGGAGCGAGCACGCTCCCCTGCCTGTCCAGGTGGCTATCGTGTTAATGGCTTATTGCCTGCCCATGGGCAGCTTTTCTGGATGCACCTAGCAGCGTTTAACCTGTTGGGTCTGTTCAAAGTAGCGGGTCCCTACGTGCTCCTAATAGTGAACTTCAGCCGTGCTCAAATCCAACCTTGCGTCTCGCTGTCTGAATAACCTGCAAGCCTGGTTTCTGAGAATAGCCTTGAGCTGCCTGTAACAGGCAGGACAGGCAGGCTAGGGAGGGACAAAACTCCCAAGCCTTGTGAGCTGCAGCCCAAAATGGTCGTGTGGTTCTGGGCTGCTCATACTGCACCTGCCCGAACTGAAGCTTCATCCAGCTTTCATTCACCTCGTCTCCCCAGTGCATATTCTCTACCTCCTGCAATTCAAGCCACAGGCAGAAGCTCCTGGAGGCCCTGGTAGTGCCGTGAGCGCGGCGGCGACCATCAGCCCACAGTCATTTGCTCTTGTGCAAGGCTTTATTTTGCGTGTACTTGCCTGGGATGAGCGGGGGTGGTTTTTTGAGGTCTGGGCAAATGTCTGCACTGAAATCGGGGCTGTAGTAGCTGGGCAGTGGCCGTTTCAGGCCGAGCCACCGATGCTGCGCTGAGGGCTGCCTTCTCCCCCCGCTACCGAGTTCTCTTCCTCAGGCACCGCCGGGGCCCCCCCTCCGCTACCGGCGTGCCCCAGCCCTGCGCGCTACACCCGAGCGCAGAGACCAGGGCGGAGGTGGGCTGCTCTGCCCGAAATCCTCAAGGTAAGATGGGGACACGCGTCCGTCCCATCCTTCCCCAAACCCTGACTTCGGGACAGCGCGGCCCGCCGGCAGCCGCCGCCCGCCCCTTCCGCCGGCGGGCCCGCCCCCTCCTCCCGGCAGCCCGCGGCCGGTATGGCGGCGCCCGGCCTGTAGGCCCGCACGTGTGGCTCTCGGTGTGGGGCCGAGCCGTGCCGTGGGGCCCGGGCCGTGTCCCGGGCCGTCCCCGTGTGTCGTGTCCTCCCCCCCCCCCCCCGCCACCGCCGCCATGAAGAGCAAGCCCTCAGCCCACAAGTCGGGGAACACGCACCGGGTGAGCGCCCGCCCGGCCGCCCCGGCTCTCCGCGGCTGGTGGCCGGGGGAAGGGTCTTTGGGTTTTCCTCGTCGGTGTTAGTTTAGGGGTAGTGCCCGGCTCGCGAAGGGGTGCTGGAGGAGGAGGAGGAGGAGGAGGAGGAGGCGGTGTGAGGGCGGGTGGCGTGGCCCGTGTCACGCAGCAGGCACACCACAGCCTGAATGTAGCAAACGGATGTGATTTAATTAAAAAAAATAAAATATATATATATCTCTCCAATGGGGGCATTAGCCTAGGCGTTGTCTGGCAGCCTGTTGAAATCCGGGTGGATCTCTTTGCATTTTTTTTTCACCGTGTTGTGGAGACGTGTGGGGTGCGAGCCTTGGTTGTGTAGAGTGAGGGGGGAGAGGGTCGGTCCTGCTCGTGAGCATTTTAAGCATTTTTTTTGCCTAAAAATTCTGGTAGGACCGTTTACAGATTGGCAGGTACTATCTGTCAGCCTGTCTTTATAAGTAGGGTTTTTGTTTGCAGTGTGTATTCTATTCAGAGGGTCTGAGAAGGGCCGTTCTCAGAACAGAGCAAGAAACATGTTATGTCCTTTTGTTTTACAGTTTCTTACCTTTTCGGAGCGCTTAAGCAATGTTAATATCGATATTATTCATCGGATTGACAGAACTGGAAGCTATGCTGAGGTGAGAACGGCAATTACGGTCATTTTCTGAAATCACATCACAAGTAGGTACTCTCCATGAAAGATTCACTTAAAAAATTTATTCAGGAGGAAATTGGGAAGAAGATCCTGGAAAAGTTGCCTTTCCTGGAGCTTCATTGTGTGCTTTGTTCCCCTTTGCTTTTTGACCTGCTTCACAGTATTGCTATAGAGACTCTTTGACAGCATCACCCTGATGGCTTCCATGTGGCTGGTGGGTCTGTGGGAGTTTCTGAGCATGGAAGATGCTGCTGTGGCAGTCAGCAGTCCTAGGTCTGGACCTGTAAAGACTTACGGGTGCTGAGTAGTTGCAGCATGTATACAAAGCATGTGCATGTGTCTTTATAGATCATAAAGAAGGGTCATCTGTATTGTGTCCTGTAGATCATCATTGTGAATGTAGTGCTTTGCAGGTTGTTACCTCCTGGCCTGCTGGATTGTTCTTCTGAACTTCCCACTCAATAGCTGTGAGGATGCCAAAAGAAATCCCAAAGCATTTGTGCTGGGTGGGGTAGGGCTCAGCATCTTAGATCATCAAGGCCAGTCAACAGAGGTCCAAAAAGCAATTATGTAGACAAGTCCTGTTGCCAGAAAATATTTTCAAATGTGTTTTGAATATGGAAAGAAAAGCCTTATTTTCAGGGAAATTCCATAGCACCTTTTGAAATAAAGTCATCAATATTTCTTGAAATATTCTTAAAATATTTCAGGCACCTGATAGTTTTCTTCATTTGAATCTCTCATATTTGCAGGCTATGTCCATTAGGGTTGATAGCTATTATTTTATCTTTGTTTTGACAGGAGGTTGAAACCTACTTTTTTGAAGGCCTACGGAAATGGAGGGAACTGAACCTCACTCAGCATTTTGGTATGTCATTTTTATTCACGTTTCCTGCTTTCCTTTAGCTGTTAAAATACATTTCTTCTGCATCCAGAGCCCAATGGGAGATTTTCTGTTGACTGTTTTTTTGATTGGGCTCTGGAGAGCTATTATTCTTTAACATCCTACATGCTTACCAGGAACTGGACTAGTTTTCAGCGTTTCTCTTTTGTGCTTCGAACAGTGCAATTCTACAGTGAAGTGGTCAACAAATGCCAGTCCTTCAACCAGCTGGTCTATTATCAGAGTGCCATTGTGCAGAGCTTGAAAACACATTTGCAAGTCAAAGGCAGTCTTGCTTATCAACCTCTATTAGAGTAAGTATATGGTGACAAAATGTGGTCAGAAGCATTGACGGTATTACAAGTAAGCATGAGTCCTGTTGTAAGTGTTCTTTTTCTTTATTGTACCTGAGGAAAATATAGCAATGAGATGCCCCAAGTGGTTGTATTTCCCTGATAAAGCTTTGTGGTTCTAAGTCTTAAAAAAAAAAAAAAAAAGCTATGACAAGGCAAGCAAATTAGCCTGAGTGCTTACTGAGTGTCAGACAGAATATTAATGTGCTTTGTTTGATGTTAAGCTTTTATGTCATCTTGTTTACTTGTTACACCTTGTTATCTGCTTGATTTTTTGAAAAATCTTAAGATTCTTGCCATCCACAGCTGCCTACTAGGTAATACTTAAATAAAAGTGGGAAGTAAAGGTGATGCTGTCTTTCTTTCCAAAGAGTCTGTGCTGGATTATGCAATGTTTGACTAGGTTTTTATTGGTTTGTTTTTGAAATACGCTAACACTGGTGTGTTTTCTGAAACACAGTCTAGTGGTGCAGCTGGCTCGAGATCTTCAGGCTGATTTCTATCCTCACTTTCATGACTTTTTCCTGGCCATGACCAATTTACTGGATACACAGGACACAGAGCTGCTGGAATGGGCTTTTACCTCTCTTTCCTATCTCTACAAATACTTGTGGAGATTGATGGTGAAGGACATACACAACATATACAGGTAAAAGCCATTTTTAATGTCTGGATCAGCAGTTATTAGATGCTATAGAAATGTAAATGCCACGTGAACGCATGGCTTAATGCTTCAGTATACTTGTTAGCGTGCTGTCTCTGCTCTCTGAGGGGCTTTGAGCCTTGTTATCATATGCAGCTCCTTTGAGATCCTACTGACTTTCATGGGCCTCTGTATTGGAGGAGGGATGTGGGTGGGGCTGCAGATTTGAGCCTTCCATCCCCTTTTCTCCTGTGGGGACAGGAAAGGAAGCACGCACCTCAGCTGGGTAAACAAAGCTCAGAAAGACACTGGATTGTCAGAGTTGTCTTGGAAACCTGTGTCCAACTCTAAATTCAACACAGGTCTCGAGTATCTGTCAAGTACCTCAATCATAGTTTTATCATTTCTGTCTTTCCCGATCGCAGACACCTGGACTAACGACATAGAATGAATTCCTTTGAGTCTTTAATTGTTCCTTTCCCAGCATTTTCCACTTTATGTTTGCCCCTTCTTACTGTCTGTTTAGTGAGAGAGCACATGAAGTATGCACAGTTTTGTATGCTTTGAAACTCGTTGCTGCAGGATGCTGTGGATGTGGAAGGTTGGCATTGGTTCAAAGGGAGACTGGCCAAGTTGGGAGGAGTTACCAAATGCACAGGAGCCACCTCTGGCTTGGAGAGTGCCTGAGCTTGGCACTTGGGTTGAAGGCTGATTTTGTATCTGCTTGCCCTGTTTTTAAACCTTTCCCAGGCATCTGCTTCTGGCTGCTGCTGTAGACTGAATACTGGGCTGGATGGACCTGTGGCCTGACCTAGTATGGCTGCTTGTTCAATCTTGCTGTGGTAGCAGGTCTCTTCTTTTTGTCACAGCCAGTGGGTCCATGTTGCTTCCTCCTAATTTCAATTTGGAACAGATGGAGCAAAAGAGGGATTACAGATTTCCTCCCTAACCCAGCAAAAGCCATCAGGCACATTGAAAAAACGTCTGCTTGGCTGTGAATCTGAGGCATCACTTGTTCTTCTGCACTGAACATGTGCCGAGCCACCTGCGACTGTTACTGGTACTTACCAGAGAACTGCAAATATTTGTCACCCCTGTAAATTGTATCTTTAGAAACTTTTAAGTGGACAGGAGAGCCTGTTGGCTCAACTGAAATACAAATCTGGCTTATCAATTCAGCGTTGTTTTCCCTTACTGCTGGTGAGTATATATGTTGAAAATCTTGATGCTGCAGTTGAATCAGTGTGGATCCAGATATTTTAGACGTATTTCTGAATGCAGCTGAATTTGCCTGGCATTGTCATTTGACCTTCCTCCAAAACTCTGTTCTTTATCCAGGGAGAATGGAAAGGAATCGAGTTGAGGAAGGTATTTGCCCTCTCTAGGAGGACAGATTCTTAGTGTTCATAAGAAGTGGCAATGTAAACTGAAAACATAAGTTTTAAAACCAGTTGGTGGCAATTCTTGCATTGCCTTTAAGACGGTGGATTATTTTGTGTCTTTGTAGCCTGTACAGCACCCTGCTGGCTCACCACAAACTTCACATCAGAAACTTTGCTGCTGAAAGTTTTGTCTTTCTAATGAGAAAGGTAAGTGAGGTGTTTGTACTTTGATGCTATCTCTGTTCTGTGCTGTCTCTTGGATTCAATGTATAATATTAGGTTTTCTCCAAAGAAAGGTTAACAAGGCCTGAACTGGCATTCAGCGTGACCTGAGTTGTCATTTTTAGTGAGTGTTTTACTGAGAATGTCATGAATTTCATATCAGCAGTGGCAAAACAGTGCTAAGGCCTCTATTTAAGAGCAGTTAAACAAAATGTCTGTGGTTGGTTTATCTAAAATGACTGGAAATGGTAAGGTAGTCTTGCAAAAGGGAGGCTTTAATATGTAAATGCACATTTGCTCACTGGCTTTTTCACTAATGCTTTAAGGCCTTTGTAGAACTGAAATTCTTGTGACAACCTTTTTGCACTCCTGAAAATCAGAGTATATAATGTTCCCAGGCAGATCAATCAAGGTCAGACAGCAGCCTTTCATGGAGTAAGGAAAGGGAGTAGTAGTTTTTGGTTTTTCTTTAGCCAAAATATACAAAAGCCAGGATTCCTGAGACTGGCTAGCAAATTTGGGCATCCTCATTTTTGTCCTAAGTTGAGAGACCTTAATAAAGCACATTTGTTTGATTGGTTGTTTTCAGAAATTGCTGAACTTCAAGTCAAATCCTCAGAAATGGAGGGGTTTAAAATCTTGGGCCAGAAATCCTTGCAGTATTCCCAAGTGTGGTTATAGTTTTGGATGACTGGATTCTGTGGTCAGCTGATACATGTCTCTCCACACCAGTGCAGTGACCATTCTGTTTCAGTTGGGACCAGTATAATGGTGCCTTTATGCACATGTTTAATTCTAAAATCATAATAATGAAAACCACCTATTTCAGCTGCAGTGTCCTCAGTAGACCTGTGTACATCTTGGGCAGGGAGGGGCTGTAGTGACCTAATAGCTCATGATTTTTCTTCTTCCAATTTCCTTGTGTGGTTGCAGAAATAATGAGTTTGAACTGTTGTGGGAAGGCAGGACTGGGAGAGTAATGTGGTGCTGTGGAGCCATTTAATTACCTCTATCCATCTGGCAGGTCTGAATAGAAGATAACTTTTTTTTTCTCCTTATGTTTTTTAGGTTTCTGATAAAAATGCTATCTTCAATTTAATGCTCCGTGACCTGGGGGAGCACCCCGAGAAGGTGGAAGGTGTAGGACAGCTACTTTTTGAGATGTGCAAGGGTGTTCGAAACATGTTTCACTCTTGTGCAGAGACGGTAAAGATAAGAAAAGATGGCTGGTTTAAATGTTGCTGTAATGGAGCCTTAGGCAGTGCTCAGTGAAATCCTTGAGTATTGTCTTGTTCACCTCAGTGGATCCTTGGTGATAAGCATGCTGTTCGTTACTTAATAGGATCTGAAATAATATTCTTTGAGATAGGAAGGGTGTTTTTAGTAATTCCTATGCAGTATTCCTGTGTATTAAAATAGTATGGCTTGCTGATATTTCAGGTTTTAAGTAATAGCCTTTTTTCCCCCCTCTGTAGTCATTCTAAAAAGAATCAAGATCACTGGAATATTTTAGCAGTATATTGCACTAACTAATTTTCAAAGTATAAGGACATGATGCGCTCTTTTCCTGTGCAGGCTATGAAGTTAATTCTGTTAAAGCTGGGGCCTATTACTGAAGAAGAAATTGAACTACCATGGGCAGCTGTAGGAGAAGCCTTTGAGCAGATGATCAGATCAGCTGTAGTGCATATCCATAAGGAGCATTTTGACATTGTCTTCAAGTGCCTGGAGGTACACTGATTTTTATTTTTTTAAATTTTTTTTTATTCATGAGAGCCTGAAAAAAATGTGCACTTATCAAGAAAAGTATTTGTGTTTTATTGGACCAGAACTGTTTTCTTTCTGCTTTGGAAACATTAAATACAGTGTCATGTGCATGGAAAAAAATCCCACCCTTCTTTTGTAAAAGTTCAGTGACCCTGGTGGCTGTGCTGTGCAGTGAGAAGGGAACTGCTGTGTGCGAGACATGGAGCTCAGTCCCACGTCTGGGCAAGGAGGTTTTGCAGGATCTGCCTTTGCAGAGACAGACATCACAGGCCCCTTGCTGGGGTGGGAATGCTAGGGCTTGCTTTATATTGCTGAACTATCTATGTTGGTGGTTCCAAGACCTCTTTGCGACCGTAAAGGGGAAGCTTTTTTTTTTTCCCTATAATGCTGTTTGTGGGGGTTACACTCTGAGGTTTGAGGGACCATGGCTGAATGCCATGGGCTGTGCTCTGTTGGGTCAGGGTGATGTAGAACGATGAGCAAGGGCCTGACAAGTGCTTTTTACTTACCTGATCAACATTTAGATGTTTTTCACTAGTGATTGGTATTTGCTAAGGGGGGTCGAAACCTCCTGCAACTGACAACTGTGTCAGTTGTGCTCCTCAGAGGGGTGAAATGGGACCTGGAGGAAATGGTACAAATGAACTTTAGGGTAGTCCTTCCAGCATGAGTAAATAGTCCTATTGGTTCCTTCTCGGAACTCCCAGTGACTATCCATAGTTTCCCAGAAAATCCCATTCTGTTCCTCCTACCTCACGCAGTATGATAGCAGTTAATGCCTGACTGTTGTTACCTATAGAATGTTTTGCCACTGGGTGTTTTGTATCCCTGGGATCCGAGTCACTCAGCATCTGCAGTTGTGATGAAATCTTGGAAACTGATAACATAATTCCCTTTATTTTTAACGAGGCTTGTTTTTTACCCTGGGAACCAGTGGGTGAGTGGGGTTTGTTGAACTTGGTATCATGCTCAGAATGAAATGTTCACATAGTCTATGATAGGTCTCTAAATTGGGTTCATTTTATAGGATCAAGGCTGGGAGTTTACATTCCCTGGACAGAAAGGGGCACTAATGGGAGTGATCCAGAGCAGCTTCATTATCTGTGTAGTGTAGATGATACGAGTAACATCTCAGCATGCGTATTAGCATAATGATGCGTGAAGTGTAAAAGTACTTAAGTTATGATAATTCCAGTGCAAGCTGGGTGCTTCCATACTGTTGTGGCTCTGGGCCCAAGCATTTCTCTTTCCTATTTTATATGCCATGCATTGGCCTTTCAGGAGACCCTCATCTTGGGAGGTATTTGTGTTTCTGTCCAAGGAATCCAGAGTGTGTGTTTTTACATAATGGGAATCACATGGTGTTTCTGCAAGGTTTATTTTGTTGAACATGAACGAGACAGTCAACAGTATTTTGGGTGGGTGAGACATCGATTCTTTAGAATGCCTTTCAAACAGCAGTAAGTGAAACAAGGTCTGATCATTTCTCTGAAACATTTTGCTTTCCTTTTTTATTTAAACAGGAGTCACTCTTAGACTTGCAGAGGAAAATAACCAAGGCCAACTGCTGTATGGCTTCAGAGCAGATAGAAAAGATTCTGAAAGCTTATCTGATCCTAGTGGAACATGCAAATGGATCCAGAATCTCACTGCCTGAAGATGTCTGTCAGGTAGGTCAGACCATCACTTTGGCTGATGTGCCAGAGAAGTATCAATTGAATATGGAAGAGGTGTGGTCAGCTAAAGCATTTGTACACATTTCTGATGCATCAGTAGGCATAGGATTTGAGTTGAGTGACAGAGACAATTATTGTGAGTATTGCTACCCCTGATCCCATGAAAATTTACCTCTGTACTGTAATACTGGTGTAGTCCCCCTTTAAATAATCGGGGGGAAAGCGGGCTGCTGCTGCTAGAGACCATGCTGAACCTTAGTTCCTGCAGCTGTGGAGGAGACCCAGACCTCCATATCAATGGTAGAGCAGTTCTACCAGATTCACATACATTTCACCCTGGAGGGTTCAAATGTAGGTATAGTTCCTTCAAACTTTGACAGGACTATTAGGATTCATTTCTGTGGGCTGAAACTTAGCACATCATGCCCTCCTGCTCCAGAGACTGTCCAAGTCATTCAGACCAGACAATTGCTATCTTCATAGATGAATACCAGTTCTCTCTCTTTTATTTCAGATTTTAATAAAAATGTTACAAACACCAGATCTCTCGTCATCTTGCTGCAAGACCCTGCTGAACACTATTTCGGCATTCCTGCTGGCCGAGAATGTTTTCTTGCCTGATTCTTTGACCAAGGAAGCTATTGAGAAGGTAACAAAGACTGTTGCTTACAGCAGAAGTCCCAGAGTTCAAATTCCCTACAGCAGGGTGATTTCACGACATTCCACTTCAAGCTGGGGAATAGACTGTAAGATTCCTTTTAGCCTTTTTGCTAAGGGAGAAGCTGCCCAATGCCTTCAGTAACGTCTGCTGTGGTCTTGGGACTCCTTGACAGTCTTACACAGAATGTCAGTGTAGCGATGCCACTGTGGCAGACATCTTTGCAGTGAAAAACAGGCTCTGATTCAAACACGTACAGCCTCTGTAGAGGAAGGAAGGAGAACAGAGAAGGAACATGTTCTGTTTTAGATTATAAAGCAGGTTGGTGAGTTGGACTTAATGAAAAAAGTACATTTTTCACTAAGCTGCCAAACATTTAGTGAGCATGGGTTAGGTTTGTGAACTAGGTTCAGGCAAGTGCAGTTTGATTTAGAAAGTACAGTGGTAGGCATATTTCAGTACTACCATTGCTCCTGAAGCATTGACAGGATTAGCTGCCTACATTCCTATCAAGTGCAGTGTTGCAAAGATTAATAGGGGATGCTACTATGGAGTCTGATTCTTCAGTTTTCCTGTTACAGTACCTGATAATTTTGCAATTTATAGTGTAGACCATAGTTGTACTATGCTAGCCATGAACAGAGAGCCAGGCTGGGTGTCTCGGAGTTCAAAGCATGGTTGATTCATAAACCAGAAAAAATGTCCCATGGATAATGCAGAGTTGACTATGAAACATCTCTTGTTATTGTGTTCCTGTCAACCTTTCATTTGCATCTTGCAGGTATTTGCAAGTGGATTTGAGCGACGCTTTCTTTTGGACTTCTCTGAAGCAATGTTCACAATGAAGCAATTTGAGAGGGTAGGTGGGAGCTTTTGTGCATTTTGTTTATTTTTGTTGACAAAGGGAACAACTGGGAAATCCAAAAAGTGTATTTGCCTGCCTTGTATGCTGAAGCATTTTTGTGTATTGACATCATGTTTATTTAAACTTCTGGCATGATCTGGTAAGAATGAAAGAGTACTAATGCCATTGTGTTGAAGTTTGGTAATGGTGTTCAGGGTTGGAGAAGGTGACATGTATCTGTACTCGCAAAAAAAAAAAAAAGCATGTCTGTTGGGAATGAAGGGGCTGGACTTGTTATGGATGGGATTAAGAAAAGGAGTTCTGGAGAAAGTAAGTGGAAATGAAGAATAAGGGATGTCTGATAGGTCAGGCCTGGAACTGGTGATCTGTGAGGAATCAAATTAATTAAACGGAGTGGGAGGTGCGAGTAAAGACAGGGATCTGGAATGTCCTGATGAGACTAGATTTGGGGCAAACCTGAGTTTTTACATCAAATCACTGTCCCTGCTGGGGTAAGAAGATATCTGTGTGGTGGTGAATTGGGGCACCAGGACTGCTAAGTCTGGTGCTTTGCTGGCTCATTTGTGAAGTGTTTGGATTCCTTTGTGGCTGGTGTTGTGTGGGTTTTTTGTGGATTTGATCATGGTTAGAGAGACTTAGCAATCCTTGACTTTATTCTTTGTTTTTTTTTTTCCCCCCCTTCAGCATTTTCTTCCACGCTTTCTGGAGTACCTTGAGCATTGCTTCTCTGGCACAGATGCCCTCACAAAGGATGAGGCGATGGCAATTCTGGCTAAACTCATTCTGGTGAAAGCAGAACCGCCTACCATTGGTTCAATGGCATTTGAAAAGTATCCTCTTGTTTTCACTGAATCACCCGTAAGGTGAGACTTCTCAAGTTTAGCAAACACTAGATGTGTCTGCATGGCTGCAGACCTGAAGGCACTGCAGAGCTGCATAAAAGTTGCCCCCCAATATTTGCCAGAGTTGTGTAAATGGCAACGTTGCTGGCAGATTTGCAAACCAGCTGATAATGGTAGGATCCCATTTTTCTTTCTGAGATTATTTGAGAAGAGATACTGGTCTGGAAAGGTTATCACTGATATAAAAAGACTAGTGAGTGTTGCGGTAGGTGTGTGATGGGGATTCGTTACACCAAGGTGCATGCTGCATCTATGGACAGTTAATCTTTGTACCGAGTGCTGCAGTCCAGGTTCTCATCATTACTAACCTCCTGCCTGTGCCCCATCTTTCTTCCTTGTATGCATATGTGTTTCCCAGGAGCTTTCTTGGCAGCAGTACTATAGTCTTACCATAGAGCACATCTGGGTGCCAATGGGCATGTATTTAATCCAGATACAGCACTGTGCTGGCACAGCTTGATT
The DNA here is from genome assembly GCF_030463565.1 of Pelecanus crispus. NCBI lineage: Eukaryota > Metazoa > Chordata > Aves > Pelecaniformes > Pelecanidae > Pelecanus > Pelecanus crispus. The sequence goes on from NC_134643.1 coordinate 55,010,825, forward strand.
GCTTCTAGTTGCAGAGCTAGCTTGGTTGCAATGGCTCTAATTCTGGAGATTCCCAAGCTGCCCCTGGTAGTCTGTGCCGGTACTTTGCTGTCTTTATGGTGTATGAACCAAACTTCCTTTACTGCACTTTAAATCTGTTGCTGCTTATCTTATCTGCAGCGAACATAAAGTGCAGATTATTTCTCACTCCTTGCATCCAGCCTTTACAAATAACAGGCTTTGATCATCAGAAACATCTGAAATCTTCTTTCTCTGGACCAACAATCCTAATTCCTTAAGGTTTATCTCATAAATTTTGTTTCTTAAACCTCTAATGATTCTTGATGCTGTCTTTTTGTTAGCTTCTGTATGTCTTGAAGGGTGGAGCCTACGCAGCATTCTAACTGTGGTCTTGCAAGCACTGGGTGGAATGGAAACATTGCTGTCCACGGGGTGTGAAGTACTTCTGTTCATATGTTCCACTATGGTGTCAACCCTTTCTGCCTGCAGATAGGCTTGTTGATTTGGGCTCAGCTTGTGATTCCTGTTAAGTCCCCAAACTTACCTCACTGGTTGTTTTCTGTCACCCATTAGTCTATCTATGTCAGTGTGATCATGGTTTATTAACAGTAATCACAGAGACAACTCTCAGGTGCTCCTAGAGGCTATATGTCCTAGTTGTGAGGGTGTCCAACTAAGAAATAGTGTCTTTCCTTCTAGAAGTACTATTTGAACTTGAAATAAAGACCTGACATTTCTTGTGGGCCATGTTTTGTGCTCCTCAACATAACTAGATGATATTTTGTGCTGTGGAGGACATTAAAAAGAAAATAATCCCTTGGGTTGTCCAAGTCCTTTTTGCTAGAAGTAGCAAACATAATTTTGAGTATCATGGGAGGAAAAGGAACAATCTTTTATATGCAGTGGTGGGTTACTAAAAGGTTTGGTTTTATTTTTAGCTCTCATACAAGGCAACAAACAAGTAAAAGACAAGGAGGAAAGGCAGAAGTACCAGTGTTGGATCATGTACTGTCTTTAATCCATTTACCAGAGAAGGAAGACATCACTGACCTTTCACAGCCTTGGGTTGCCTTGGTTGTACTGCCACATATTAGGTAAGGGATATTCTAAGGTACTATTGTCATGTATTTCTGTAGTACTGTCTAGTTTACAATCTGTCAGAAATCATTTTACTGTGGGAAGGACAATAATTACTAACCCTAGTTTGGGGAAACCGGAGTTTAGAAGGTGAAAAAATGCTGTGTGGAAATACCATGAGTCAATAGTTAGGAGTAGAATTATCAGTTTCTTGATTGCCTGCTCCCTAAGTTTAGTACTCTAGCACATAGAGATGTTCTTGACATGTTTCCGTTTCTGTGTTTTAAGCGCTGTCCTCTCTAGACAGTGGTTTTTTTCAATAACTATGATGTCCTTATATGGAAGGAATATTTGGAAAGAAGGTGTGATGAATGCTACAACTTAAATTGTGAACCAGAAATAGCAAAAATGGTTTGCTGCTGGTTTCAAACTTGGGGTGAGCTATCTGTAGTTTAATACAAGATAGATGTGAAAGAAAGCTTTCATATATGTGTAGGTGTCAGTGTAAGATAGAGATAAAATTCTTCTTATTTATTTTGGACAGACCAATGGACAAAGAAAACATTCTTCCCCATGTGACAAGGTTTATAGACTCTCTCTTCACAGCCATTGACAAAGGAAGCCTCTGCAAAGGTCAGTTACCGTTATTTCCTGTTTATTTGCTTTTTGTTGATATATAAAAAAAATACAGAGCATTTTTTCTGATGACACAAAGCATGAAAATGAATAGCAGTAGCATTGTATCCCAATTTATTGACCAGCTCAAGTAAAACTAGAAAAGCAAAGCTTGGGGAGAAACACCCTCCAGAAAATGATTCTGCATTGCTCTTGATAACAATAATGGGGTGGCAGATGTTCTGCAACGTGGAGGACAGAGGTAACTGGGAAGGAAAAGAAGAAAGTGAGAAAAAAGAGGATGGAAATCAATCTAAACCAGATCCAGGCTGAAGCAGTCAAGTGAAGGAGAGACTATTGACTCACAAGCTCCGATTAGACTATTCTAAACCTGTAGTGCAAAGTTTGGGACATTACCATCTCTGACCTAAGTGACAATGCCAGTTCTGAAATGCTGCATCTTTCCTCCAGGCATGGGTGGTCACTGGTTTTCTTCTTCCTCTCTGGCCAGAAAAAAATGTTTTAACTTAGTTTTCATTGGGCAGGGCAGTTGTTACTCAGGGGGAATTGCAGGTATTTGGCCTTGTGCCAAATATAAGCAAGTATTGGAATGCCCCAGGTTCAGTGTTCATTGTTCCTTGGTTTGAAAGGGCTTGTCTAGAGTCTGGTCCTTTCCCTTTATAATCCCTTTATTAACATTCCTAAATGTATCCACCAGTTTGCTCCGTTGCTGTTTTTTCTCTAGTCTTTGTCAAGCATGGTCTTTTTTGATTTAGCCCTATCTTCTATCCTGTTTGCAGGGTTTGCATGCTGTCATGATTATTTTAGTGGCAATGTGCTTATCCTAAAGAAGGAATACACAAACTTCCTTTTCTTGGGTCTCATCTTTGGTGGCAGTAGTAGCAGCTCTGCACCAGCTCTGTGTGTGTGCAAGAGGCACGTTGCTATTTCTTCCTTTACCCATAAGAAAAAACAAATGCGACCTCAGTCCTGCACTCCTGCCTCCTATTGCCCCATCCCATATTCTTTGCTTGATTTTCCTCACCCTCCTCCCAAACTAGCGTTCCTGGACACTTCCTTCATCCTCTGGCATTCTTTCCAGCTCCATCATCTCTACAATTCCTTCACCTTCTACTAGGACTCAAGTCTCCTCTCACTGCCTGTGCAAGGCATACCCCAGCCCTGTGGTCCCTATTTGACCTGCCTGGCCTTTGTAGCCTGAGGCAAAGTGCAAGTCCCAAAACTGGGTGTTTTTCTACAGTTGCTGTGGAGTGTAGGGAAGCCGGTTTGCTAACTGAGACAGAGCAACACAAGTTACCCCTGGCAGCTGTTCGGGGGTAACTGCCTGTATGGAAGTGCTTGCCCTATTGATCATATAGGTGTGTTTACAGTGAGGTGAGAACTGCTATCTTTGTCCAGCACAGACATACTACTACCAAATAGTATGCAGATTACTGTTTGGGAACCAGTGCCCTTGCACTATGGATGCAGAAAGCTTCATTCTGCCATTACTTGCTGTTTCTTCTCCTCTCTTTGAGGAGCTCCTTATGGAGGTTAATGGTGAGCAGGATTCGGCACACACCTGGGGAATTAAGCAACCGTAAGTCCTTAGAGGGATGTTTTCAAAGGAATAAATGCGAAATAAATGCTCACTTCACCTTCTTTTCCATGGCAGCTGGCAGCATGTAATAAAATTACATCCTTTAAAAACTTCCTTCAACTTGCCTGGTTTAGGAACAGTTTTTCTTCTACTTGGGAAGAGGTGGAAAGTGGAATTTTTTTTTTTTTTTTTTTTTAAACAACCTACTTGCTAACTTAGGAGTGCCCAGGGCAAGGAACTGCCCTTCCCATTTCTTGCCTGGAAGGACTTTGGCTCTCCTGTGCTTCTGGGAAACCTTCCATCCCTAAAGGAGGCTGAGAGGTTTAGGAAGGAGACGTGATTGCTGTAACAATACTCAGCAAACCCACCTTCCATTCACTAACAAACGTTCAGTCTTTAAGTACATAGAATCATAGAATCGTTTAGGTTGGAAAAGACCTTTAAGATCATCCAGTCCAACCATTAACCTACACTACCAAGTCTGCTCTAAGCCAATCAAGGGTACATGGGACAGCTTTGAAGATCTCATACAGTAGTGCATTGCCAAAGTTTATAGGCACCTGTGTGGTAGCATCAGCATGTATTTTTGCTTCTATTTTGCTGCAGTCATATCAATTTGAGCAGCATTTCTTCATTTCTGAGTGCCATTTGTAGCACAGAGCTGTCTGAGACCCCTGCAACAGTGCTTAGCTCCAGATCTCTGCTCTCTGTGTATGTGTGTGTGATGGAAACAGATGCAAACTGGGAGCTGCTCACAGCTTTCAATGCTGGCTTACTGGAGTAGATGCTTACTTTGATAGCCAGAGGAGCATTTCCTTCGTGGATTGTGATAATGGTTAGAAAATACACATGCCAGTTCTGGGATCCATATGTTACCCTATTTCTGTGCCTGCAACCATTTCAGGATGGGCAAGCACCATACAAACACAAGTCATTGAGAGCTGAGTAAATACACAGGCTGTTCTTGTTCTCTCTCTGCTCCAGGAAGCCTGTTTGTGGCCTGCCAAGCTGTAAGTACTCTTCTTAGTTTGGCAGAGTCTTCTGAAATACTCCATTTGTTACCTGTGGAGCGTGTCAAGAGCTTGGTGACGTAAGTAAACTCTGCCTGTTCTGTGATCCTTCATGATTCTCCTTTATGTAGGGGCTTGTTAAATGCCTCTTTGTGTGTTGCCTGTTCTGTTACGCCAGCATGTTGCTTCAGTGTTGTGGTTATGTAAGGTAGCAATGCTGTAGGCACTGTTTGTTTGGAGAACCGGGTAGATGTAGTGCCTGTTCGGTGACATTTTCTCTGCAAACTGAAGCTTTCTTAGACAGCTGCAGGGTAGTGGTGTCAAGTATGTTGGTCTAGTTTTGCCTAGGAGCGATACGCTTAGTAACTGTGTTACATTATAATGATAAAAGAGATTGGAACAACACATTCTGAGTTGTGTCAAAAGCCTGAATTTCCGCAGTCTGTTGGCGGTGTTGGGATTCCACCATGTCCTTACATACTCATGTGTGTGCTTGCTCCACAATGGGAGGAGGTTTTGTATGCTCCATTTTATTTATTATAACTCTCTTCTACTTATAATTAGCACACCTAACTGAGTGGCTGGAGACATTGAGGGAGACTGTTGATCTCTCTCCAGCAAATCCTGCTGAACTTGTCATCTCCCATCACTGCTGGGCTGGAGCATCTCCAAGTCTTTGGTGGCTTGAGCTTCAAAACATCCTGTTCAGTTAGGAAATCATGGTGCCCATGTCTGAGGCATGATGGAGATGAAACAGCTTGCCTGGATCAAGCAGGAAGTCTTGGCAGCAAGTTTCAGTCTAGTGCTTTTCTGCCAGCTTTGGGCTGAGGGTGTGAAATGCACTTGGTGCAAGGGATGCTAGGTAGTAGAAGCAGGTTTCCCTGTGCGCAGACAGGGTTCCTGGTGTCTCACCTAAGCCTGGATTATCTCTTCTCTGTTGAAGTTGAGCACTCACTGGATGCATGGGCAATAGCGGCAGCCCTTGTCTGACCTGTGCAGATTTGTTTTCTGCAGCTGTGTGTGGTGGGGTCCAGCCTGCTAGCCCAGCTTGACAGGACTGATTAGTACAAAGGAGGGATCTCATGCCTCTTGGACTGTCATAGGTAATTGGGCTTTGAGGCTGCAAGCAAGCGTGCTGGGGAAGTCTAACTTCACAGGCCTGCTGGTGCCAGCAGAGTCTGAAGTAATGCAGAATTTTCTCTTAATACTGTTTTTGACACTACTGCCTTATTTTCAAATATCTGTATTGTTGCAGTGCTCTCTATATGCTAATAAACCACTGTTGTTTTAGCACTTTCCCTTCAGACCCCTCTGCCTTGCTGTTGGCTGATCTCTATTACACGAGGTTGGCATTGTGTGGCTGCCAGGAACCCCTTTCCCAAGGGAACCTAATGGACTTGTTTGAGAAGTTGCATCCTAATATTTCCACTGGTATTTCCAAGGTAATGTTCTTTTTTGAGCACGTGCAAGATAATTTGTATTTTAACAAGGTAATTTAAGTAAACTGAGTTAAATGACAAAGGCTGAAAGGAGAAACACGAGACTGTGTGAAGCTATTACTTCCATAGTATCTGGTTAGGACTGTGTCCCTTTCTAAGAGGCTGCCGTGGGGCATGAGTTGGCAGAGGTTAACTTTTAGCCGTGAGAGGCTTGCCTTTTCCCTAGAGGTGAAGCAGCGCAGGAGCCTAATGTATTAATTCCGAATTGCCTGCTAGACTACAGGAGCTCATCTGTTTCTCAGGTCTAGGAGGAACCTAGTGAAATCTGCCTCCTGTGCAAAACATTCACCTCTGTGTAGGTGTGTATGTGTCTGCGTACGTAGCCTGCATCCTCCTGCATCCTTCTGTCATATGTTTCCCCTTTGGATAGGTCCGGCTATTGACTGTTCGAATTCTAAACCATTTTGAGAATCCACCTTCTACACAGATTGAGGTAGGCTAAAACTTTTCATTTAACATTTCAAAGCCATCTGTGTGTGATGTTGTGTGTGATCTGTTTCCCAGAGAAACAAATCTGTTTGCAGAAACAAAGCATGTGTCTGGCAGAGGCTGTCCTCTGCTTTTGTGCTTTCACATTCGAGTTGTTTTCTCTTTGTCCCCCTGCCTCCTGATGTTTTCAGATGTGTGAGTTTTGATCCCTAAGTAGTGGAAACCAGAGCAAATCCCTTGACTTTGTTCTGTGATCCAGAATGGCTGGGACTCTGTGTAGTTTTGTTGAAATACCTTTCAACAAGAAAAGGTATTTTCTTAACAAAATGCACGTCACTTGTTTGTTCAGGGTGATGGCACAGGGGAGCTCCAGCCAGTATTTGCCATATTGCTCCAAGCAGAACTTGTGCCAGCAACAGTGAATGATTACAGAGAGAAACTTCTCCATTTGAGGAAACTAAGATGTGATGTAGTGCAGTCTGCAATACCCAGTGGATCTTTGCAGGAGGTAAGTAGTTATTGTCAAAAAGCAGTTGTCACATTCCTTTATTCCACGAGAACATTCTTATTCCATCACATGGATTGCAGAGTTTTTAATAAGAGTTTATCAAAAAATTAATTATCTCCCAGATTAGGTTTTAGAAAACTTACTTGTTAGTAGGGAGCACGGCTCCCATTGTCCTTGGGACTATTATGTTCTCTTGAATATTTAGTAGAACAAAGGTGGTACCCAGATAAATGGCCCACAAGAAGATTAATCGGGTTTTGGTATCATGGAAAGGAAGGCAAATGATTCCAGGGGGAAGTGAGTCATGAGTAAATCTAAAATCATGACCTTGCCATACCCTCAGCATGGTTGAATGTTGGTAGGACTCCCATTGGCCATTGGAGAGTGTAGCTTCTGGATCTTGCTGCAGGGTGAAAATCTTGTATGCATGTGACTGTTGAATCTCCACTGCTGCTGAGCTAAAGGGGACCTCACTTTCTAGATGTTGGAAGGGGCACAATTTTACTAGTTAAATGATCATGGATTTGGTGGCAGGCGGTTTTTATTATTTTTGTGGCTATTGCTGTACCTGTATAATTTTTTTACCTTGTAAGCTCCTGTGAGGAAGGGTTGTAGGTCAGTCCTACTGCGTGTAGGTCAGCAAGGAGTCAGTCCAGAGGACATGCTTCTAGGCCTAGTGCAGTGAAGACTCCTCAGGGCAAACTTGCCATGTTCTGAGGTCCTGAATGCTGCTATGGTAGCCCTGAAGTTCGAGCGGGAGGCAGGCAATTCGGATCATCTGCTGTGCTGAACTGGTTTTTGCACATTCATGGTATGTAGGTATGGTGACTAGATCTCAGTGCAGCTTACGGTAAATGGGCTCTAGATTTCCTCATGCAGCTATGAGACAAGGAATGATGATGTATGTGACTTGCTTCATTACTTGTAGTACTTCTGAGAACTTTTTTGATCAAAGTTTCGTCTTTGAGAGGAAGAAAGGTTAGAGGAGGTTGGTTGGTCTTTAACTATTGTTTCTTACATCTCAACAAGATGGTATTGTATGTCATTCTAGGTGCCTCTTCGGTATTTACTAGGAATGCTTTATATTAACTTCAGCCCTCTCTGGGATCCTGTGATTGAACTCATAACGTGAGTATATGCGGTTGGATGCTGCAATCTGTGGTTGTCTCACAGAACATTCCTTCCATTGTTCTGTGAACAAAAGCTGAGGTAAAAATGTCCGATTTGGAAAGAACTGTGCATGAGAACCTTCATGTGAAAGCTACTGAAAAGAATGTGATCTTCCAACTAAGTCGCAACCTGTGTAGACTCTCGCTTTTTAACTTAGTTTCTGATTTTTCTCACTATTAAAGGGAACTTGCAATGAATCTAGTCAAATAGCATCAGAATTTTGAGTCAAAGGTAGCAGGATTTGATTAGTGTTTCACAAATGCTTAAAGGAGTAAGAAGTCCCTCTCAGTTTCCCTGTCTCTGACTTTTCTGTCCTTACTGGAAAAACCTCTCAATCCTACTAAAGAGTAGGGAAGACTTACCACGATGACAGCTGAGCTAAATACTGAAATCAGTGTCTGCTTTCAGCATGACTTTATCTTCTTGGTTTTTCCCCTCTGTTGTGTGATTAAAATGGATGGGATTTTCCCCTTCAAACTAGTGAATTAATAAGAAAATATTAAACCAGCTCTTCAAAAGATATGTCCATGCTAATTCTTCCTTTGGTTCAGAGGTCAGTAGAAAGCTTGAGAACGTTTTTACTCAATTTGAGTTCATCTGAAGTCATGAGATACAACCAGATTGTTTTAATAACAGTTGACATTTGGGATCCATGAGTAAAGGCAAGGAAGTGCTACAGCTGTATCGTGCAGATGTCCTGTCTTCGGACACCCACATTAAAGCAGTGATCAAAGCCTCCGATTCCATTAGTTGTTAACTTGCCTAGTGACGCATGGTTTGAAATGGCTTTTTTCTTCCTTTTTAATTTCATGCTGTCTTACACTTTGTTAGTTCTCATGCAAAGGAAATGGCGAATAAACAGTTCTGGAAGGTCTTGTATGAACATTTGGAGAGGGCTGCTACCTATGCTGGTAAGTCACAGCTCCTAAACATTGTTATGACAGTAACCCAGCTAATTGTGAATGACGTGAGTGTGTTCTTATATGCCCCAAATTTACGTGTGATAGGGGAATTCAGAACCAGGGCTCTTGACTACCGGTGTCATGTCCAGTGCTGGAATGGAGAGACTTGGGAGAAAACTGTGTCTCCTTCTGTCCTAAACACCAAGAAGTAGATAGAAGAGGCCACTGCATTACAGGAGGGAGTTGCAGGTTGTGGGAAGCCATGCAGCCATGCAGCAGTCGTCTCTGCTTAAGGCTGGCTCTGCTCAGACTAATCAGGAACAATGACAAAACCTATATAATGGGGCTGACCATCTTTCTGCTCCATAGATTCAGTGGCATTCCTGCAAATGGTGTCTTTCTTGAGTGTGCTCTTGAGGCTTACCTGTGGGTGCGTGCAATCTATGATTTCACGATAGAGCCATGAGCACGCAGCCATTTGTGGACTTCTCCATTATTCAAGAGAACTGAGATTAACTGAGATGCGTCAGGGCTGTAAGGCATCCTAGAATACTTTCTAAGCAATGCGGGTCTTTCAGGTCAGTGTTCTATACAGTTGTCTAAACAGGTACATGTCACCAAAAGTATTACTTTCATAATGGGGGACTGATACCTTGCTACTGGCAATGAAGAAGTAAGCTGAAGAGATTTATTCATCTATTCTATAGAAATGGAGCTGCAAAATGAACTAGATGAACCTGAGGAAAGCATTGCTGAAACAGAATGCGGCAAGATGCCAGAAGGAGAGGTAGGGACTGTCTTCCTGGAGCAGCTGAGGACTAGAACAGATTGCAGCGAGCGGCTGGACCACACAAACTTCCGTTTTCTACTGTGGAAAGCACTGGATAAGTTTCCAGACAGAGTGGAGCCTAGGTCGAGGGAACTTTCCCCACTTCTTTTGAGATTTATTAGGTAAGTAAGATTAATTTTTCAGTTGAGAGGACACATTAGTTTCAATGTGTTGCTGAGCTTTAAGTCTATGGCTATCCCATTAAAGACTTTATTTCCCAAATGCATGGCTGATGAGATGTCTGTTTCTAGTTAAGATAACCTTTTGATTGAAATATGGATTCTGTTAGAAACATCACACAAGAAGCAGGCTGAAATGAAACTGGCAATACGTTTCTGCTGCTCTGTCATCTATTGACTTGCCACTGTCACAGCCTAGTTACTCTATTAGGGAGTGATTTCAGTGGAAATAAAGTTTCTTTTTTTAAAAATGAAAATAACATTTTAATTTGGAATCATAGAAGACCAAAGTATTTTCCCCTAAGGTGGGAAAATACTGGTTTTGCTGGAAGCTGATTCAGTTTCCTGCCCTTGGAGGGAGAGCAGTGGTGTGCTTGCATGCGTGCACATATCAGATAGTATGATGCACATGGGGTAGATGTGGTCTCATGGCAGGGGAGGGTTTCTGATACTCCTTTTCTATGATTAGAAAAGCTATGTTTTGCTTGCCTTCCTGGAAAAATTGAACCATACTGTAGCAGGTTAGTTTTCTCACTTACTCTCACACTGCCATACTTACTGTTCATCTGCCCACTCGAGCAAACACAAACCCCCATGCCCTCCACCTAACCTCTTTACAGACCTCTAGTAATTCAGTGATTCATGTCTCTTTTCTCCTCTCCACCAAGTACCTCCAGTGTCCTTTAGTGTATTTGGTCACTGCCTTGTATCTCTGCAACTTGTAGGCAAAGAAGCATATACTTGCTGAAGTACGCTTCTTTGGGAATTTTTAGCTGTATAGTGTCCCAAGACACAGTGCCATTAATAATGAGAATGGTGGATTGTGGAGTTTTTAGTTGTTCTTGCCCTGAAACCCTGAAAAATGCTATACTTCTTAATTCCTTCCTCCTTTTTTTTTTTTTTGAAACACAGAAACGAGTACTACCCAGCAGATTCATTAGTGGCTCCATCTCAGGATCTTAGAAAGAAAACTAGTGGTACAGTAGCAGCAAAAGAAATACCTGGTGAAGAGGTGAATGATGTTGCTATGGAGGAGGAGGAGGAGGAAGACGAAAAGACAGAAGGGGAACCGATTACTGTAGGACTACCAAAAAAGAAAACAAGAAGAGCTGCTGCTAAGTAAGTGTTTTTAGTTTTCCCTTGCTAGTGCTTTCATGGAAAGGCAGATTCAGCAGCTCATGTTGAGAGAAAACCTGTGTTTTTCTATGTATTCTTTTTTCTTCTTTTGCTTGCACTTTATAATTTTTCAATGGATTGTAAGCACTTCAGAGTCAGAAATTCTGCCTGCACAGTACTAAACATCCAAAGACCCTGCCCAGGCTTTATCATTATCTCATTACTTACTGACAGTCTGTGGTTTGTGTTACTTTAAGCAAAAATTATGTGGTATTCTGAAGCCATTCTGAAGTTTTTGGAGGCCATTGTACCTGCATTCCCGTGGCTTCTCTGTGTGTATCTGTTGGTCTTTTAAAACCATGGGCATTGCCAAACACTTTGAAAAATGAGACTATTCATTTAGGTATTTTAATATGGGATTCTGCCATTGCCTACCTGTTATAAATATTGGTCCCAGTCTTCTTCTTGGGGACAAAGATTTTTATTTGGTGGTGTCTTAGACTGAAGCTACATGCTGTCGTAATGTCATTGTTTTCAGTGCTGAATACATGGAGAAAGTGACTCTTTGTATGATTCTCCACAATTTCTCTAATCAGAGTGTTTTTACCCTGATGACCTCTGTCAAATGTCCATTACAAATACATCACAAAGATTTGTATTTTGCCACTTTTTCTGCAAAGGATGGCCCATGTAATGACAGAGAACTTCAAAATGTCACCTTGCAGGTTGGAACATGACAAGCGTTTGATATGTAACCTGAATTGTCATTTAATCCCAGGTGTCTTATAGGTGTTTCATTTTGTTCCCAGATTCTGGCTTGTGTCTGTAAATTAGCAGCAATTAAAATACAGTGACAGTCCAAGATTCCCCCCCCACCACCACCTCCATCTCAAAATGTCCATGTACTTAAGTGGAAACATTAGTTCCTGGTAGCAGTAACAAAGGCATAAAAGATTTACTGGAGATGTGTTAATGAGTTCTGGAGTGACCTCCCTTTGTCTTCGCCAGGGACAGTTCATGCAGTCAGGCCTGTGCTGTGGTGTGAGAGCTCTTGTGGGGCTGCACCCTGCAGCCTGCAAGGTCTGGCCAAGGCAGCGGGAGGACCCATGCCTGCCCCAAGCTTGGCATGGGGTTGCCAGAAGGCATCATACTCGTCCTTTGGTTGAGCCAAGCCATGGAAGAGGGTGACCTAGCTGAGTGTCTGGAGAGTTTAGTATAAACTACCAGGGGGAGCAGCTGGATGAGGACAGCCTCTGCCAGCCCCACAGTGCATATGGTAGAGGAGACCTCACACCTTCCTTATCCTGGTCACCTCTCTCCCCTCCCACAAAGCGGAGGTGGGGCAGATGTGGGGTGACACAGCTGCTTCTAGAGGAACTGACTCCCATCTGTGCTTGCAGCCTGGCATAAGTCCAGCACGGTCGGTGGCTAAATGCAGCCCTTCATGTTGGTAGGAGCAAAATGGGCACCAGTTAAGGGCAAGTAAATAAATAAAGAGGTTAATTCACCTGTTTGGTGTTCCAGGCTGGTCTGGCAGAGAGAAGTAAGCCACATCCTGACTGTTTGTATTCCTTTCTCATCAAAAGCTGATCCCATCTAGTGCACTGAGGAAATGGCCTTCTCTGTGTCATGAAGTGACATCTGGAAGGAGGTGCTTAGGAGAGGGAACAGGATACTTCTTGCTGTGTCTCTGAAATGGAGGACTTGGGATCCTCTTGTGTTGTTTTTTTTTCTTTCTTGTTACTCAGTTTTAATAAAAGTTCCCCATTTGTTTATGATAACACAGGATCATCTCTTCTAGACATTTTAAAAAATAATTCATCTGTTTTGTTTTGTTTTACAGGCAACTAATAGCCCATTTACAAGTTTTCTCTAAATTCTCGAATCCTCGTGCATTGTATCTGGAACAGAAGTTGAATGCATTATATACCCAGGTGATGCTATTTGCTGGCTTTTAGAATTAGTGCTAATAAATGAACTCATTCTTATTTGAATGCAGTGTCCGAGACTGCAGAAACCTGTTGTTTTCTGAACCCAGCCATGATAGCTAAAAAAAGGAGCTGTCCTTGACAGGGCTTCCTAGCAGGCTTCACTTGAAATGAGCCTCTTTAGCAAAGACCTGCTTGAACTACCTGGCTTAGTTTGCCAGGAGTGGCTCATGCAAACAGGTCTGGCCGCAGACAAGTAGTAGTCTTTGGCAAGATGGGGGAATGGCTGTAGAGGGAGTCTGTTCCACTTGCACAGCAGGGTCTGGAAGAGGATTTTGAATCCAAAGCTTGGGAAAGACCCAAGATTTATCCTTGTCCTGCAGTGTTGTATCTACAAAGAGTATGGTCAGTGTGAACAACAGATCATTTTGCATCAAAGAAAGAAAAAAAAAATAGAATTTCTTCTTGAAGAATATTCAGTTTGATAAGATTCCTTTTTGAGGGATTTCCCTGAAGGAATTGTCAAAATATGACACTGAAGAGAGATTCTAAGTCTTTATCTTACACTCCTTAAAAGGGTATTTTATTAATGCTATTGAGTTTTGTTGGTTCCTGATTTGTGGATTTGTTCAGATCAGTGGGGTTTGCTCTAGCTGTTCCCAATTTGTGTTCTCTGAGGCTGTGGTCAGTGGGCTGTAGAACTGTATTAAGTGGTACAAACCTGTTAGCTCCCTGGGTTTCACCTGGTACCTGGCACGGGAGTCTCCAAATTCATTAGTCCCTAAATTTGAGAGTCTCTAATGAACATCCGTTCTGTTTCAGTCAAGAGATTACTTCAGCACTTACTGTTTGCCATTTCTGTGTCTTAGCATATGTGTTGTCATGACTGGTGCATCTGTCTGGCATAGGGCCATCATGGCAAAGTGACCTTTGATGGTTCTGTGCTGTTTGGTAGGAGACTGAAGAACTGATAAGGATGCCGCCTGGGGAAATGATCTGTATTTCTTAGTGCCTAGGTTATGAGGAGTCATCTTCAAGAGAGGGCAAATATCAGTGAGACTTTGTGTATCAAGTCTTATGAGCATTTTGTGTTTGTCACAGGAAAGAAATACAGATGTCTTGGGATGATTTGGGTAGTCTGCTTTTTAATCCAGTCTTCCCAGATACACAGTTGGTAACTGGTTTTGGAAGTTGAAAACACAAGCTGACAGTGGGCCAAAAGACAATTATGAAAAACCAGATATTTTAACTGTCCCATGTAGATGGTGGGGGGGAAGTATATATGAACTACCAGCAACCATGTCCACTTTTTATGAGTGACAGTTGTGTATTTGTATCTTGGTTTTATACTGGCAACACATACATTCTGTTTCCATTTTGATAAGTTAGACCAAAACCTGCTTGAGGTTGGAGCCTTTGGGTTGTTTCATGATTTTCAGTAAGCACTTCTATCTTCCAGAAAGTGACTAATTTTCTTTCTTTTGTCATTTGCAGTTACTATCCCATCAAGACCAGAATGTACAGAGAATAGCTCTTGACTGTATAATGACATACAAGCATCCTCATCTACTGCCATACAGGTAAAAGCTTTTATATTATTTTAGCATCAGTGCATGAGCCTGCTGTGATATCAGAATCCTGCTTGGGGTCAGTTGCCTCAAAGAAAGAGCCTTTCCTGTATTTGTTGAAGACATATGTATAAATTTTAGTTTTAGCCAGCTGTATATTTCCTATCTAAAACAGGAAATAAGGACTTGAGGTTGGTTAGTGTCTCTCTTGTTTACATGAAAATGGCAGCACTTTCATTCTGTCCCAGAATAGTGTGTGCTTAGTAGTTGCACCATTTTCAAAGAGGTCTTTTGTACTGATGATTTATAACCACCCAGAGAAAGTGACAGCATAAAACTGTAGTAATCTCTTCAGAACATGTCCAGGAGGTACTTTCCTACATAATTAGCTTGGACGTGCTGGCTTTTAAAATATTTTTTGATAAAAGGGTGGGAACGTAGTTCCGTATAAAACCTTAGTATTTTATATACAGCATAGATTAGATAGGTAGGTAATTAGATATAGATGCATGTGTGTGTATGTGTCTGTTTATTTTTATGACCCCTACCTGCCCTCAGATAATGTTTATTACTCTCAGGGAGAACTTGCAAAGGCTACTGGAGGACAAGAGTTTTAAAGAAGAAATAGTCCATTTCAGTATTTCTGAGGAGACTGCAGTAGTAAAAATGGAGCATCGACCAGATCTCATCCCTGTTCTTATGAGGTGTGTCATGAAGTGCGGGTTTAAAAGTTTTGTGTCAAAGTACCATGAGCAGAGATGTAACGCTGCTGCTTCTCATTTTAAACAGTTGAGATAAACCTGTGGTTAATGGTACAGTTTGACAACTTAGTTTGTGATGTTTTGTATGGTTTCCTCATTAACACGTTTATGTAATGTCTTATGCAAATAGTGTTTACTTTAAAAACAGCATTTTGGTAAATACTGTTTCTTCTAAGGCTTACAGAGAACTGTGAGAATGTTTCAGTTCACTGAGTATTGCCACTTTTTATTAAGATACAGTGATGCAAGTTATCGTGCAGGTTGCTGCTTCAGCAGTAGCTGCCCTCAAGCTAGCTGGGGGCATTCTAGTTTTATACCTGAAGTCTCCAGCAAAGCTTCCATTGTGGTAGCAGAAGCTGATCTTTCACGGGGATGTTTTTGGGCAATGTGTAGTAATTCAGTGGAGACCCCAAAGGGGGGACTTCCACTCAGCTTGTTCTCACTAGAGAGTTTTTTTAAATGGAGTTTCTCCTGCAGAATGACAGGCTAGAAAACAGATGGCTTGCCGAAAGCTAATGCAACCTCTTTTTGGCTCTTGAAGAATTCTTTATGGCAGAATGAGAAACAAAACAGGGAGCAAAACACAGGGCAAGTCTTCAGCGGGCACTCGCATGTCGATCGTTCTGCGATTTCTTGCCGGCTCACTGCCAGAAGAGATACGGATGTTCTTGGATCTGCTCTTTGAAGCTGTGAAGCAATACAGTAATGGTAGGTACAGGCAGTAGAACCTGGGGGTATGGTGCTTCCTGACTTGTAGAGATGTGGGAGGATAAATACGCCTAGTAGTGTTATGTGCTTCAGTTTGTCTCTTAACAGTGCCTTGGAAGGATGAAAGGGTGAAAGTAAACTTTTGATAAGGACTGGGATTCCCCTGAGCTTTTCCTTACAACGCATGATTGCTCTGTTTTACAGGTCCAAGGTCAAGAAAAACTGAATGACTTGCCACAGCCGTGCAAATAAGCTGTAGCAGGCCAGGAATGAGCAATCACTGGTATCGTAGGCTAGCCTGAGTATGATGGCAATAAACAGAGGTTGTAAAGTGCTCTGATACTGTAGCAGTGGGAGACATCTGGGTGTCACAGGGGATGGAGACCTGGAGCTGTCCTTATTTAAAAAGCTGGATGTGAGGAACTGTAATTTAGGGCCAGATTATACTGTTTTTCATTGAAAATTATTTTCGGTAGTGGGTATCTTCACGGTGCTTCTCTAGATAAGTTGCTGTCCCTTTGCCTATCGCAGGGCCTTGCCAGACTGCAGTTCTTCGAAGTATGTCAGAGCTGGATTTAGCTAAAGTCCTGCCTCTTGGGCGCCAGCATAGCCTCTTCAACGGTCTCGAAGTTGTGTTGAAAAACATGGGACATCTGATCCATCAGTACATGCCTGAAATTCTACAGATTCTGCTCTGCATGACAGCTGTGGTATCCTGCATCCTCCAGCAAAGAGAGAAGGTACAATATACAAACATACATGTAAATTAAATTCCTTCCTTCCTCCTCCCCTTAGCTTGCACGTGTGCACACGCTTTCACTGGTTCAGATAAAGATAAGTTTAATACCAGCATGGAGTGAAGCTTAGCAATTAGATGTCTGTCAAAATAGAGGCCAGTGTATTTTTCTGAAAGTGCTACAGGGCTCAGGCAGTGCAGGCAGAGTTAATATATTTAGAAAGCTGCTTTGGACTGCATTTTGAGTTACTGAAGAGAGAGTTGGAGATGATCTCTGTGTGTTGCTACCTGCCTGCTCTATGGACAGATGGGCATGAGGGATAGGTATATGATTTGTTGTAAGGATGTAACAAGATCTTATGGCTGAAGTTGAAATTGGCCTTAAAGGTGTAGTTTCTTGGCTGCAAGTATAAAACATTTGAGCAAGGGAAGGAGAGGATTTAAAGTTCCTTGCCTGAGGACTTGTCCTGGTTTTGGCAGGGATAGAGTTAATTTTCTTCCTAGTAGCTGGCATAGTGCTGTGTTTTGGATTTAGGATGAGAATAATGTTGATAACACACTGATGTTTTAGTTGTTGCTAAGTGGTGCTTATGCTAGTCAAGGACTTTTCAGCTTCCCATGCTCTGCCAGGTGCACAGGAGACTGGGAGGGGGCACAGCCAGAACAGTTGATCCAAACTGACCAAAGGGCTATTCCATACCATACGACATCATGCTCAGTATATAAACTGAGGGCGGTTGGCTGGGGAGCAGTGATTGCTGCTCGGGAACTGTCTGGGTATCAGTCAGTGGGTGGTGAGCAGTTGCATTGTGTATCACTTGGTTTGTATATTATTATTACTATTATTATGTTGTTGTTGTTGTTGTTGTTGCTATTATTATTATTATACTTTATTTTGTTTTGATTATTAAACTGTTCTTATGTCAACCCAGGAGTGTTTCTCACTCTTACTCCTCCAATTCTCTCCCCCATCCCATCGGGGCAGGGGAGTGAGCGAGCGACTGTGTGGTGCTTAATTGCTGGCTGGGGTTAAACCACGGCAGGACTTCAGAGCAAAACTTGTCTTTGAGGTGTTTTGTAGCGGTGCTAGACCCTAGGGGAGCTCAGCATTGTGGGTGATCACAGTGATTAACTACAGTGGTTGTCTCCTGCCATGGGACACAGGGAGAAGATGGCTACCAGCCATGCTTTCAGCACATTAGAAGCACATTCAGCTCTGTATCAGGAGTAGTCATGCTAATCCAGTGTCACGATCTGGGTCTCAGCCAGGTGTCTGCAGAACACTGTGAATGTTTTCTTCCTTGCTGTGCAATGGCTGTACATGCAGAAAGGATCGGGTGAGGAGAACATTCTGTTAAAGATTGGCTGCACCTAAAGATGGTGCATGTTGGCATACTGCTGCCCTGTGCACAGAAGAGCAGCGCAGAGATCCCTGAGCTCTAGCCCAGATAGCACAGGGGGTCTGTTGCCAGTTGTTTGGAAACTATTACATTGAGCCAGGCTTTTCTGTCTTTGTAAAACTAGTGGTTTTGCCAGGCTTCATTCCAAATAGGAAAAGGAAAGCTCAAGTCTGGTCCAGCACAGAGCATGATCATATATTAGGTGAGAAACAAGCAGACTGCACAGTCATCATCCTCGCTGCAGTGTTGAAAGGAATTATGAGATGATAGACTGAGCAAGTGGTGTGTTGAAAGGAATTGTGTGATGATAGACTGAGCAAGTGGTGTTAGGTAATGAATGTTTTGTCACTGTATGCATGTGTTCTTGCCAAGACCCATCTGTGAGCATTCGAGGTTAGAACTTGTCTTGAAAACAATCCATCAAACAAAGCAAGCCCTTGCATTTAGGTGGCATCCAAGGTCCCATAGTAGTCTTCAGGCTGCATAGAACCTTGTGACTGTCTTCATTTATGGAAGGGATGAGCAAATTTTAGGACAGCATTATCCCACAGTCTGACTTAAGCAATGGATTGCATGTGCCTGCATGTTTTAAACAGGGAAAGGAGTTTTAAAAGCTGCTTCATTCATTGCTGGGTTAGTCACATTTTGCTACAGTTACTACAGTAATCCTGTCATCGTTGTGTAACATGCAGAGTGACAGTCTGTCATTCGTCTGAACTTAATTTAGCACTTCATTAGCCCATGAGATGTTAAAAGCTCAAGGAAGAGTGTGAGAAATCTGTTTATCTTGGCTAATAATTAGAAGACATTCTTGGAGTTTGAGAGTAATTTATTGCAGGCTGATACTGCCTGGAGAGTTAAATGTCAACTTTGACCGTTTTAAGCCAAGTTATTAATTTACCATTTCCTACTGTTTGTGTTCAGTATTGAGTTTCTCTTTCCTCTCAAAGACTTGATCTCAGAGGATTGCTCTTACAGCAATTGAACAGCGGGAGACCCAAAATTATTGGGGGTCACCATTAGCAGTTGGAGCCTGGTTAGTGCTTGCTGCTTTGGCCCTTCAAGCAGCTCATTTGCTGCCTGGAAGCTGAACGCACACCATTAGTATACATTCAGCACAGCTTGTGAAGTCCTGGGCAACAGCATGTTTTGTTCCTTTTCCACCATCTCGTCGTCGTCTTTTTACCTGTGATTTTGGGTCCAAAGGGAGTATAGCAGTGTATTGCATGGTAGAGGGTAGTGTCTTCAGAAGTCCATAGGTACATCAAATAAAAAAAAAATTGTGATGTCTCTCAGTGAGGCTTTGACACCAAAGCTGCTGTGCAAAATAAAAGATACAAGTGTTTATTCTGTGTGGTGGATCATGATATGTACTGGAGACCCTGAGGAACCGGAGAAGTAGCTCCAGTCTTGGACAGGGGCCTTTATTTGCTCTGACATGGCTCTGGTATTTCTGACACTGGAGTTCACTACCTCTGCACTGTGAGGCTACCTCATGTGTTTGTGCTATGAGCTGCATTGCACAGTATGGAAATAATTTAGGTTACTCAAGTCAAGACTCTTCTCCAGGAGAAGAGTCAGAATGCAGCAGTGCACAAATAACTTCACGGTTAGCTGTGTGGCTGATTTTGTTACTGAAATGTTTTCCCCAAGAAAGGCTAGGGAACATAAGTGCTAAATGGGTACAGGAGGCACCCTCCTGTAACCAAATGCTACACCCCCCTGTGCCGTTGGAGGTGATTCACATTCTTGCCTTCTCTATTACTCCCCCTTCTCCTTGTCTGTTGATTTCTTTTCTTCCCAGTAGATCTGTGTGCAAAGTACAACTTTGCTTTTAAGAGCTGATTTGTTCTTTCCTGTGTAAAACAGAATTATTTAAGTATCAGGGCTGGAAATGTAACTGTGTTACACCTTTCTGCATTTTGTCCAAAAAAGGCAGATGCTCCTTCAAACCGGTCAGCATGGGTTTTCATGAGCTGAAGGAGTTCTGTGTAACTGACAAAGTGCAGGAACAGGCTCCCTTTAGAAAAATTCAGGTCAGCTGTGAGAGGTAGATTGCTTCTGTGAACAAGTTACAGGAGAAAACAGAAGAGCATTGTAATAGTTCCAGCAAAGGGTGTGTCTGTAGTCAATTAATCGCTGTATTCAATTTCAGAGCAAGCAGTTAGTAGTTGTTCTGCAAAGGTCTTACTGGGGGGAGGGTTTGTTTTGTTTTTACAGGTCCAACCTAGGTTGATTAATCCACTGAAGAATTTGAGACGTCTTGGACTCAAGCTTGTGGCGGAGTTTTTTTCTGATTATGAGACCTACAGCTTTAGTGTGGAAGAGATTGATGCAGTTTTCCATGCAGTGGTGTGGCCTCAGGTAAGTATTTCTTGTTCTTCCAAACAGCTTGTGTGTAGCATGTACCATGCAGAGAACTCCGGCTGCACTGGAGTCCATCATGTCAGCTATGTCCATCACAAGATTGGACATGGGTGGCCTCAGACAGGTGCTGGCATTCTGATGTGTCTGTGCAAGGCCAGTTTCTTGGCTCATGTCTGATTAGTCCTGGAATAATCAAGTCACAAGCTAAAGTACAAATTAATTCATCTGAATAAAATGGATGCCATTTCTTTGTTCTCTAACCACAGAGGCAGACGTCTTCCCTGGGTGCTTCAGGGAAGCAAAATAATACTAGTCACTTCTAGGTGCACTTTGCTGCTTTTCTGTGTGACAGTTATTGGGCCTGTGGTAGGGGGCTGCAGAAACAAATGCTGCTGCAGGGAAGGAAGGACCCAGCAGGGTCTGTCAGTGGGCTGTGTGCTCTTGTGCCTGCCTGCTGGGAGTCCCATGTGAGCACAGTGACAAAGTACAGAGTTGTGGCCTTCATCAGAGAAATTCAGATCACCTCTGAGGTGGGAAGTTGCACTATTGTGAGAGGAAGAGAGAACACATAGTGTTTAAAATGAAATTGTGCTGGCTGTGCCAGTGCACTGGGCTCTGAGGTTATCAGGGAATGCCCGTACCAGCTGATGGGTTGTCTCTGCTCTAAATGCGGTCCAAAGGGTAACTGAGCAAGATGGGCTGACTCCAGCAGAGCTCTTCCACTGAGGGTTTTGAGGTATCCAAATGTCCAACTTCCTTGCAGCAGAAAAGCCTGTCAAAGAGCACCAGGAGTAACTGCTGTGGTCTGTGAAACCCCAGATCTGCTTCTCTAGACATTGTGTTTGCTTACTCCTACCCTGTTTCTCTGCTCTACCAGTAACAATATGTGATGTGTAATATGTGTATGTGGACAAACAGTAGATAAAATACTTTCAGGCAGTGCATATAGCTCTGTATTTCAGTGGGCTGAGCAACAGGGAGTTGTGTGTTCCTGGTTTGTCCATGGAGTCTTTTCAAGGCCAGGGTGGCACGTGAGCAAAGCAGTGAACATTTATTGCAGTCCCAGAGCAGTTCAAGCATGTGGTTTGGGCTTTAAGTCAGCAAAGCACTTAATTGGGGAGCATTGTGTTTAGAAACGCTGAGTAAATCTGAACAAGATGTAAAATTGTTGTTAAATAGAATTCCTGTTGTCCTCATAGATGTCAGAAGAGAGAGCTGGTTTTGGAGCTTGGGTGGTAGTATGATGCAGAAGCTCCCTCTAGAGGGAGTCTCTACCAGTGAACTCCATGAAGTTTTGGTTTTGGCAGAAGAATCGTTTGACTTGTGTGCTTTCCTTTTTTAAGGCTATGGAACTCAGGTGTATCAAAACTCGTGGAGAGGGCAAATTGGTTTAAACCTGTTGTACTTGGAACTGGAGTTTGCTGCTCTTCATGCCCCAGGAGTTCGCTGCAGAAGTTCAATATCATTAGCCTGCACAGCAGCATTCCTGCAAGTTCGAATTAACGGTTTACTCTTCATTGTACATAATTCAGAAAAGCTCTGTTTTATGCAGAGCAATAATATCACCAGGCTTTGGGGGCAGGAGAAGAAGCTTTCTAAGACCCTGGCTATGATGGTCAGGCCTGCCTTCCTTTCTGTTATGCTCAGGTCTTGAGCACAGACTGAGCTAGTCCAAACCCCACATGCACCGTCCTGGCTATTGCCCCTGAATGCACTGGAGCCTCCCTGGCCTCTGTGTTCACCAACAGTGCCCTGCTGACAATCCAGCTGTGGTCAGTGTGGAAACCCAGCTGTGTGACTTGCGTGCAGCCTGCTGGGTTGCAGAGTGGCAGAGAGGAGGGAGCCAGACCTGTGCACGGGGTCTCTTGCCTGTGTCCAGTCATGTGAAGGAGCAGCAGCTACTGTGTGGGGCTTAGGCTGGGCAACTCATAGGTGGGGTTGTTTTGGATACAGAACCCTGCTAGGAGATCCCATTCCTGGGGTGCGGTGCAGTGCTTGAGCCTCTCCCGGAGCAGAGAGGGTGCCTTTATAGCAGCGAGGCCATGGAGACATAAGGCAGATGCTGGAATGGCAGGTGCTGTGGCCAGGGCATAGGAGGTGTGGGAGGAGTGAGGCTTGGGTGTCACACTTGAGATCTCATAGGTATGTCCGCAAAGGTTGCTAGGTCTCTGCGGCAAATGTGAGATGCCATGGGGAGCCAGTTTCAAGGGGAGGGCAAAAATGGTAGCTGGAATAGTGTATAAATAGGAGTAAGATAACCTAAGAGTGATTCACAAATATTGAGAGAGCTGGAAAAATGGTGATGAAATTGCTTTCTAAAAAAAGGTAAACTATAGATTATAGTGACATGTTGCTAGAGCTGAGGTTTTTAAAAGGCTTTACCTACTTGTGTTGCATTGGTATCTGATTTTTATCTCCTTTAGGTCTGCAGATTGGCTTCAGAGAGCCAGTATTCTCCAACTTTTCTGCTCAAACTCATTCACACCTGGAGTAAGAATCCCAGGTAAGTGTTCTCCTCGCAAAGAAGCCTAAGTACTTCTCCTGAGTACACAAAATTCAAGGAAAAAAGAGCACACTAACAGGTTATGAGTAATTGTGTCAAAACCCATGTTTTCTTTTTCCATTAGACTTATTCTTTTGATAGCAGTCTAGATGCAGTTGTGAAGCTTTCCAATTTGTGCAATTACTCTCTTTATTGGACTGCTTTTCCCATGTATGAACAACCAAGCAGATATGTAGCCCAAACCCAGCTGATGGGTGAGAAGGAGGACTGACTTCTTAGAATATGTCCGTGTCTTGACTAATGACTTCTTAGTTTTGGGAGGTGGGGAGGCAGTTTTACAATACCTCATTTCATTCATGTTTTTGATTCCCTAGTTCTTTCTATTTTATGAAAGAATGAGGGCAGTTTCTGCACAGAACCTGTGACTGAAATTCTGATACTGGAAGTTGTAAGAGCTTTTTTCGATGCAGACACTGTGAGAAATTCTAACTCAGCTGTCTTGAGTGATTTTTACCTCTCCTACAGACTCACTGCTTTTCCTTTGCTAAAGTATCCAGTATCTGTTTTAAGACATGTCATTTGTAGGCACGAAGAACTTATATGCAAACTTCTGTAAAAAATGGTATCAGATCATTAGGTTAGGAGCAGACTAACAGGAGACTTGGACAAACATCTATGGAGAAAAGGTTAGGTTTAGATGATGCTATCTTGAAGCAAGGAAGGGGACTTGATGACCTCTCAACCTCCATTCATTGTTTTTCACGACACTGTCGTTCTGTGATTTTTTTTTTTTTTTTTTTTGGTGCTTTTCCCCTGTTTGAAGTAGAAGACAGTCATTATCTTTTTGTGTGACTTTTTGCATGGAAGAATTATGAAGTTCTAAACTTAAATTTTCAGCCTACCTTTTTTATAATCTTTCTCTCAGGTATTTCCCCTTGCTGGCCAAGCAGCAGCCAGGTCGCCCAGAGTGTGATATACTGTCGAATGTGTTTGCTGTCCTGTCAGCCAAGAATCTGTCTGAGGCCACATCCAGTCTTGTGATGGACATAGCTGATAGCCTTCTCAACAGCCCAGATTTTGAACCCACGGAGCAGGTTTCCAGTTTGAGCGTGACTGACTGTGTTGTTATGGTCACTGGAGATGTGACAGAAGGTATGCCTGCATAAGAGTCGTGAGAGGCCCATTGGGTGCTTTGTTTGGAGGTGTTAGATTATGCTGAGGTGGTCTCTGCACTGATTGAGAATACTGGGGAGGGAGACCTTCCAGTGGAGATGGAGAAGTCAATGTACAAATTTGTCTTGGCATGGTCAAGAACTGTAAATGACTGGCGATATCCACATTTGAGTGACAGGGTCCTGAGCATGGAGAAATTCCTTATGAAGAGGGAATTTCAAAACAGGTTGTCAACAACCTGTTTTGTCTGTGAGGCTCTGAATGATAGGATAACTTCGAGACCTGCATTGCTGACTTGACTCTGAGCCTAACATCAAGTTTTCTATAAAAGCCCACTCCCCAGTCCCCATGGTCATGCATCACTGATGCTGTCTCTGCTCTCTGACAAGAAAGACCTGCCATTGATTCCTTTTATCTTTGAGTGGTAATAGAGAGTAAGGGTGATGTGCTGTGTTTGATGCTGTGGAGCCATCTTTCACCTGTAACACTCAAAGGCAGTGGAAAGGAGAGCACTTATCGCTGTGCCTGTGTTACGGCAGCTTTGATTTGCACAAGAGGTCAGTGGTAGAATAAAGAAAACTGCATCTATAAATGCTCCAGCCATTTTAGGAGACAGTTACCACCTTTGAGGAACCTCCTTGCTACCTTTTGATAAGCACACACTTACCGAGACTGTTACTGAAATCTGTGAGGAGAGCTTTTATTCTCTGTGTGTCCTTTCTGTGGTCCCAGCTCAGACACGTTAGACTTGGTCTCAGCAAATGCTGGTGCATGTTCCCAGCAGCCAGCTGCTCTGGGCATTCATAGCTCCCACTGACTCTTGTTCTTCCACTGATGAAACCTCCTTTGTCTGCATTTCCCCCTTTGTTTGTGTAGGGTTGGATCTCCCTTCTGTTTCTTGCAGCACAGAGTTGGGTGTTGCTAACTGTTGCATCCCTTACAGAGACCCTCAGCCTAGGTTGCCGCTTGGTTCTGCCTCATGTTCCTGCCATACTTCAGTACTTCAGCAAAACAATGTTAAATACGGAGAAGGTGAAAAAGAAGAAGTATAGAGCTCAAGTCAGCAAAGAGCTGAGTATACTTTCCAAGTAAGTGATCCTTCAGAGCTCAAAACAGTTAAAAAGTTAGAAGGAGGGAGGAAGAAAGAGGCTTTTCGTAATAGGTTGCAAATTAAAAAAACATAACATCTCATTGACCTTGCAAATTGCTGGTGACTGAGGGGAAAAGTTTTCAGAAATTGATCCTAGCTGTTTCTATTGCTGGTAGTCAAAACCAATGCCTCTTGGGGGTAGGAAGAGGTACAGAAATGCCTGCAGTCATGTGGAGCTGAATACTTGGGCTGATACCATGATTTTGGTGGGTATGCTCTACTAGCCTGGGTACAGATGGATGGGCTGACAAAGCCCTGTGGTATGGCACTAGTGCTGACTGAGTTCTTTGCTCTATACTGGTGTTTGGATTGATATAAAATAGTAAATTACCTTGTCTCATTGTGCAGAATCAGCAAATTTATACAAGAAAAGAGTCAGAATTCAGTGCTTGTGACCCTTCTCCTTCCTTTCCTTTATCAGAGTAACATGGAGCAGGTAGGTAGAAATTACTTTTCCTCCCCTATTAAACATATTTTTCTTTTAATAAAGTAGATGTGTTTAAGATGCAGTAAAAATCTTAGTGCTTACATGCCATTTCTCGTGATTAGCCTGAAATCAAGTCTTCGTGTGTTTGTAGTCTGCTCAGCTGTGCCATTGTGTGTTGATGTGTACAAGTCACTGGATGCTTTGCAGGGGTCCCAGTGCCCAGGCTGACTCTGTTCTCCCTTTTCATGGGGAACATCTGCAGAGGTGTTTATGCAATCTTTACTTCCTTTGCCACTGTAGTCAATCCACCAAATTCCTTGCAGTGTTTGAAATAAATGCTCTTCTTCACTGTGGATTTTATGCACCCCAAATCCAAAGCCACAGCATCTGGACAGCAATGTGAATACAAATGGTTGAGTATGTAGTATGTGCTGTGTAATGGGCAGTGCTACATTGGTCTGTTGCAGGATGAAAGGCAAACATGCAGTACTATTACCATGCTCCCATATCTCCTGCTTCCATTCTGTTCTCCTTTCACTCTTAAGGAATCCGTCTGTGGGTACAGAAGCGTATCTCAGAACTGAAACTTCCCTAAAATCCTAAATTCCTCAGGCATACAAAGCATATGGGCTGCAGTTGAAGGAAGCAGAGCTCTCCATGGCTTAGGCTTTTGTAAACTATTAAATAAATCAAGCATTGAGGTTATTGGTAGACTATTTTGTCTGGGTTTCCCTTGCTGCCAAACCTTGTTTTCAGAAATATAGTCCCACCTACAATGAATGAATCTGTTGATTATCCAGCTTGATTCCCTGAATCCTTGGATCGAGTCTTGGGTCTTGTTTTTCTTAAAAGACATGCGGGTGCTCAAAAGAGAGATTTTGGGTTTGCAGAAAGAACTGCTAGGCAGCAACCTGTAGCTTCTGCTTTGCAAGTGGCCACTTGTTCACAGAGGATTCTTGGTTTTTAAATCTGTGAATCATTAGTGGACCATATATGATTTCCATTCAGGGAGATCATACAAGTACACAGTGCTGTTAATGTTTGTTTCACAGGTTAAAGAAAGACTACTTTTTAAAGCTCTACTAGTTCTCCTAACCTTTGAGTCATTTGAGGAAAGAGACAAAAAAGAAGTCTTCATCATGATGCCACTCTTCTCTAAGACTGTGCTTGTGTCTAATTGAAAGATTTGCAAGTGCTTCTGAGAGATTTGATGATTGCATTGAGTGTGTCCTCCTAATTCTTTGTTCTCATCCAGTATCTGTGATCTGAATAAAATACAGCAAAGTGGTTAACTTCACTCCATGTCTTGAAATATTTCCCAAGGAAATGAAATAATCTCGTGAGGTTTCAGTATTTATTGACAGTTATCTGTCTCTTTCAGGGTACAGAGACTGACATTCTGGAGACTGTGCAGAACTTGCTGAGGCATTGCTCAAACCCTAAGAGCTTTCTCAAACCACTGGCAAAGCTTTTTTCTGTCATCCAGAACAAACTGTCTCGACATAAGTTGTGCTTGGTATTTCAGGTATTGCATTTTTACGTGTCTTTCTGTGCTTTTTTCACTTGTTCTAAGAGGTCAAGAAAAATAAATAGCAGTATTTATCTTTGTTGTACATGAGCTTAAAAACCTTTTTAATCTGTATCATCTGTTAATTGAAAGTAACAGAATACATAGAAATTAATGAGCTGCCTGAAGATTTTTAAAGATTTTGGCTTACAGCCTGGATGATGAGAGCATCACCAGGGTTCTTTTGTGTAAGAGAAGCCAAATAAAGTACACTTTATCCATAACGAATCCTGTTATCTTTATGAAATAAGAATGGATTTCAGCGTCCTGAAGATGATTTTTATTTGTATTCTTCTCTCACTCTCACAGATTTATAGCAGTCAGGCTGTTTTGTACTTCTTTGAAGTAACTTACGTAACTTTTTTTTTCAGCAGGAAAACCCAGGAAGCACTCAGTGTAGATAATTAGAAACTTAGGAACTTAAAAGATGCATCTTCTAACTTATGGAAGAATGGCTCCTATTAAGCTTCTGACAGAAGGATTGATGCTGTTGCTTTCTTTATTTTTTGTCTGAAGTGGTAAAGTCTTGAGTTCTCCAAATTTTTAACAACTATAACAGTTAAAGTGTTTTCTTTTTTTGTTTCTTTTTAGACTTTATCTGATTTGGACAGTGAATTGAAGTATATTACTGATGTTGTTAAGGTATGCACAGTTTCTTTGCTCACTTTTTGCCCCAACATTATATTGTCACGTTTCTGGCCTTTTTCATGAACGATCTGTTGCTCTCTCTTAGCTGAATGCTTTTGATCAACGACATCTCGATGATATTGACTTTGATGTACGTCTGTCAGCATTCCAGTCAATCACAGCCCGCATCAAGGAAATGCAAGCAGTGGATATCGACTTCCTCATCCCTGTTATGCACAACTGCTTCTATACCATCCAGGTTGGCTGAATGTTCCTACTCTTGCTTTGTGCACCATGTGTCCTTGATGAATCTAACTTGCAAATTATTTCCATTGGCTGTTTTTTGACACTGTGAAACCGTCGGAGAGCGTATTTAAGTCTTCTTACAAACACCTGTTTTTAAGTTTTGTCCGCTTGCCTTTTTATCTGTGTGTCCAGAAGGGCAAATACAGTGCAGCAAGAAGGCTCACCCAAGCGCAGTGCACCTTTCTGTCAGTAAGCCCTGAAACTCTTTGGTCAATTCGTACTGTATAAAAGGCATATTGCAGTCTTGAAAGGTTGCTTTTCTTTTTGTTGCAGCATGTTCTGGTTGTGTGGACCTACTGGTAAATCTAAAAGGATTTTTTCCTGATTGGAAGGATGGGCATTAATTCAGGACTAGAACTTCTATGGGAAGGGTCTCAGGAGTTCCTGGGTCTCTGCAGGTCTTGTTATGTTGTGTCCAGTGGTACTGTTCAGTCCAGCCTTTTGGGGAGAAAAAGGTGTCATATCCAGACTCATGTGGTACAATTTCTTCATCCATTCAGCTAGGGGATATGGCTCTTAGTGACAACGCAAGCCTTTGCTTGACCAGTTTTATCCACCGACTGGCAGAAATTGACCACACAGAAGACGAATACAAGGAGCTAATCCAGCACACTCTCCTGGAGTATGTGAGAAGGGGGCTGAAGAGTAAGACTGAGGTAAGGCAGTGCTATCTGATCATGTACCTCCAGCTGTCTTCAGGACACCACGGTGTATGAGACATTTTATGGATGAGTTCTCAGAGTCCTTTGTTGGGATAAGAAGTGCAGGTACCCACTGTAAACTTACCCTTCATTTGAAATCTTATAAAACCTAAAAAGTTATAGAACTCATCTGTCTTGTGTTTCTTTGCCATTGTTCAGCTTTTCTTAGTTGTAGCTTATTCTTTGGAGGGGAGATTTTAATTTACGTGCAGTTCAAAATCTAGGTGTATTTGCCATTACCAAAGAATAGGACTTGTTGGCCTGAAACACTTGTAAATGACAGCACTGCTGTTCTGAGGAGTGTGTAGCAACTTCTCTGAGGGGCGCTTAACATTCACTGCTTGCTGTTTGCAGAGCATCCAGCAGGACTACACGTCATTGCTTTCCTGCCTCATTCAAACGTTCCCAGCAAATCCCGAATTCCGGGATTTGGTCCAGTTGACCAACCGCCATGATCCTGACATGGACTTCTTTGAGAACATGAAACACATGCAGGTAAAAGGTGACAGGCATTCTCTAGTGCCTCTCTTCCCCAGCCAAAGCAAAAGCATTTTAATGTGGGGTAATATTTTCCAAAGCATCTATGCACTGTCTTCAAAGAGAAACTGAACCTTTGTCATCAGATTTTTTTTTTTTTTTTTTTTTTTAAAAAAAGCAGGGGGGTGTGGGCATCATCACATGGGTGATTGCAAATCAAAATCATATTTCTTTCTAAAAATTTCTTGGTTCTATGATTTAGCAGCACTGGTTTTTACCTCTTCCTAATTTAGCTAAAAGAATTGCTTTCATTTTAAGTGATTGTTCACGAGCTTGAGCAGGCGACTCCACATTACAACCTGTGTGTGACCCAACCCACAATCAGCAAGTGTCCTGAGGATTCCGCTGACATAGGCAGGGAACAGGTCTTTTTGTTTTTAATATTCTGTTCCCTGCTACTCTTTGTCTGGAGGCTCTGCAGCCCCTTTTCATTCACAAGCCTTTGTAATACAAATGTTGCACAAAGCCTGGTCTCCTGGTTTTTCTTGCAGTATGAAAATGCAGCGTTTCTCCTGCTTTCACAGATGCAATCAGAGAGCGCCTTTGCTACATCTGTAGTTATATGTAGAGTCTGAATTTTTTTCATTGTAATTTTATCAGGCCTTCTCATCTTGTATCAGCTGCTTTCCATGTCTTATGATTGTGAATTCACAGTGAAATATCCCATTGAGTTGGAATATTTATTGAGGCAAAAGGCTAGTGAAAGCCCAGAGTCTGAAGGAAAAGGGCATGGCCTGTCCTTGGGAAATGACTGTAATATGTTTATGTCATTACTTAAAATTGAGGCATTTTCAGAACTGGTGAGTGTATGTGCTCCTTCGTACTAGCTGTGACTCAAGGGCCACCTCATTCACTGTCACTCGTATTTGTCTCAGATCCACAGGAGAGCACGAGCTCTGAGGAAACTGGCTAAGCAGCTCACTGAAAAAAAGCTTGTGCTGTCTTCCAAATCCCTGCAGAACTACATCATGCCTTATGCTACTACTGCCATTTTTAATGAAAAAATGCTTAAGGTAGGCTTTTAAATTGAATGCATCCATTTTGAATATTTTCACCTTTCTTGTATACTGCTGTCCTTAAAAGACGAGCCACTTTAAAAGACATATGGGTTTGCGGAGTGTTCCCCTTTCAGGCAAGAGCGCTGTGCTTCTTTTGGTGGTAGAAAGAGGGTTTGGAAGGTGCAGATGCAGTCTGGGCCCAATCCTGTATTTCTAAACCTGTCCTGTTTCTCGAAGATGGATCTCTTAACTGTCTGGAGTTTGGGGTTTTTTGGTTTTGTTGGTTTTTTTTTTTAAAACTTGGGATTATATTTGTTTGCATTTTTTGTAATCAGGTGGTTATTTTTTTCCCCTCTGCCTCCAAACTGCTCTCTTCATGTTCACTTGTGAGGTTAGTCACTCTTTGGCAGCAGAATGCGTGTGGTGGGCAATGTAGGCTGTGCCTAGTAATTGAGGTGGGAGTAAATACTCTTTTCTCTGGAGTTATGGGGGAACTGCAGGAATCAGATTGAAAGCCTCTGAAATCAATAGTAGCTTTGTAATTAAAGTTTGAAGGGTGACATTTTGTTAGTCACTTTCCGTGCATTTTATTGAAAACCTATGCAGTGAAATACTTGTAATGTCGATGTGGATAGACTTTGTACTTGCGACTCGGAAAAGCAAGGCTTCACACTTCTGTACAGTTCCCTGCACACTATCAGGAGAGCAGCAATGCTGCTTATGTCAGACCAAGCAAGTGTCTAATTCACTTACTGTCAGAAATATTCTTCTGAAGCTGAAACAATTAGAGCTTAGGCACAGGACCCAGCACCTGCAGCCATATGGACTGTGCCCATCAGTAGAGTGACTGCAGTCACTCTTTGACCAATGGGAGGTAAAATGCGTTGATTGAAGCCTTGGTGAAGAAACAAACACGTTTTATTTTGCATCAGAAATGGGGTAACAATGTGTATTTCTAGCTGACCTGCGTAGCCCAGCAATGTGCCATGTGTCTGTCGTTAGATATCTTGACTGGTTTTTAGTTCTTCACACAAGTGAGCCCATAGATTCAGTTATGTGAGAAAAGTTAAATGTGTGCGGAAATACTTGGAGGAACTGGGTCTGGAGATCTGCTTGGTGAGCTGTGATTTTATTTTATTTTTTACCTGGTGATTAGGAGGAGATCTAAAATGGCTGAATACCAGGCATCCCCACTAGAGAGTCATTACTTGTTGTGGCTCTTGTTGCTTTGAGTAAAGTATGCTTTAGACACATGTTCAGCATGAATGCTAACAGCATCTGAATTTCTGTCTTTTGGGCAGCATGAAAATATGGTAACAGCCTCAGTTGAAGTTGTTGGAGCTGTCTGCCGACATCTGTCATGGTCAGCATACTTGTACCACTTAAAGCATTTCATCCATGTCCTGCAAACAGGACAGATCAGTCCAAAGCTGGGAGTCAGGTACGTACTGCGAGTGATACTGCTCTAGGTTTCTCCGAAAACTGCTGAGGCAGAATTCAGTGTCTTAAGGAGCATCACATGGATTTTAGCCTCTTCCCTGGGATAAGAGATTGCCCCCTTTGAGGTGGGTTTATGCAAGTGAAAGTGGGCATGGCCTTGCAGTTCCAATGTGACTGAGCTATGAAGGATTAACAGGTCATTGCTTTCTCATGCTGTGTGTCGCTGAGTGCATGGCAGCATTAGCAGCTTCTGCTCCTACCAGGCTGTCCCTGCTCCTGGGAAACCTCTGTCACTCCAGCACCACCATCTGTGAGGTTTCACAGTGAGCTAGGTCACTGAATGCATCTAGCTGAAAAGTAACCAGTTTTTATTTCCTGGGTTGTTGTTTCAGGATAAACCTCCTTCAGCTGCACTGTCACCGAGTCTGACATTTTTTAAAAAACTCTTTTAAGGTTTTCCGTTGTGTTGGTCTATGCAGCTTCTCCTTTTTGGGTGGAGAGCTGATCTCTGTGTTTTCCTTCTGCAGCTTGTTAGAGACAGTGCTGGAAGCCTTTCACTTCGACCACAAAACACTTGAAAAGCAGCTTGTGACTATTGAGAATGAAGGTGAGCTTTCTGCTTCTGATTGTAGAAACACTACCTCTAATTCCTCAAAGTGCAGCTAATAGAAATTTTGTGTTTTACTCCTGAGGTCAGCTACTCCCAGCTTTTTAGAATGTACATATTGGAAAGATAGTTTTCACTTGCCTCCTCAGGAGCAATGCAGACTGTCCTCCTGTGTGTTGACATAGTGAGGAGAGGTAGGAGGAACCACCTCCACGTTACCTGTCCATGCCAGGCCTCCGTAAGCCAAAACAGCCCAGGCTGGGTTTGTGCAAATCCGAGGGGTTCTCCAAGGTCTGCACCCACCCGTGTGGCTGCTGCCATATCGGAGTTTTTTTGTCCTTGATGTTGGCTGCTCTCATTGTTATCCGCAGCCTAACCAGCGTGATGTATGTCCTGGCTTTGCTTCCCCTGCTATTTCATGGGAAGAAGTGCTATCTTTGGCTTCTTCATCTATAGTTACCTGTGTTGTAGCCTTTGGGATATTCTGAGAAGGAGGAAGATATCTCACAGCTGTGCTTGTCAGTACCCCTTACCTTGTGAAATTCTCAAATGTAAGTGAATGGCACTTCTCTAAGGTTCAAGCACATTGACCTTTGCTAAGCTGTCTGTGGAGTCAGCCAAAGAGCAACCTAGTCTTTGCTTTAAGCCTAGTCCTGAGGGGTGATTATCAGAAACTGGCATGCCAGTAAAATAACTGATGCTTAGTGATTGTTTGCTGTTGCTGATGATGGGTTTGAGCTTTGTCCAGACCAAAGCCATCACAAGAGTCTCTTTTAAGGGCTCAATTTTTGTGGCCTCCTATATTTACCCATGCTTTTGACAATGACTTGACAGAAGCTACTGCCATGGACCTTGAGCCAGTGGTGGAGGGTGCAGAAGCCATGGAGCTGGAGCAGAGTGAAGGGGAAGAGGAGGTTGTTGAGGAAAAGAAAGGGAAGAATCTCCCTGAGGAGCTGGCAGAACCTGAGCAAGCAGCTGAGACATCGGATGATGCTGAGCAAGTGACCAAACCTGTTTCTTTCTTACCCCGAAATAAAGAGGAGCTGGAGTGTCTGATCAAACACATTCAGGATACAGTTACAGTCAACATCTTGCCTAAATTGCACAGGTGTATTGTTGCAAAGGTGAGGAGTTGGCATTGGAAACGTGTTTTGCAGGCCTGTGCTGCTAGTATAAAGGTTGGGGTGCTACTTCAAAGAGCCCAGTGGAAATGCAGCACATAATAAAAAAAATACAGGCGCAACTGGAGAGAGACCATCTGAAAGCAGAAAAGAGGCTTCATCCGCTTTAGTGTGTCACCTTCTGGTCAGCATGCGTGTGGTGTCTTCACTTCCCTGCTGAGACCTGGCTTGAACCACACAAGTGAAACAGTTCACTTTGTGCAGCCTGTTGTAAAGTTCTCAGCCGCTTGCTAGCACCCAGCTTAGCTTTTGAATTGAAAACACAGGGATTCATCTCACCTGTCCTTTAGCTGTCTGCATTTTTCCTGTAGTCATCAGAGGACAGCAGCTTGCCTTGTTGGCCTCTTCTAGGGTTTGTTGAGAAAAAGCAGGATTTGTTTATGTATATTAAAAGTGCATTGCAATTTGCTCTGTCTTAAAAAGGTTAAAAGAGACGAGGAACACAAGCTTGTGAAATCCAACGTTGTGAATGATGACGAGGTAGTTCGTGTTCCATTAGCTTTTGCAATGGTCAGGATGATGCAGTGTCTTCCCCAAGAAGTAATGGAAGCCAACCTGCCAAGGTAAATCCCGTCAAAGCTCCTTAAATGCTGTTCATTGTGCTGCGAATGAGTGCAGGCACCTTTCTCAAGCCGTGGTTACTTACAAGGCTAAATCCAAGAGTGGCATCATAACAGTCCTTAAATACTTTTTTTGGAAACTCATTTTCCTAGTGACATTCCCCTCTATCAGCATTTGACTTCTGTAAAGCTAAGTTTTTAAGGAACTTGGTAAATCCTTAAATAAGAGCAGAGCTGTGAAGCAGGGTGCAGAGGTAGGGATGGCAGAGCTGGGGAGAGAATAGTGTACAGAAAAAAAGGACAGTCTGTAAAATGTCTCGAAGGACAGTAGGTGTGTGTATGTCTACAAAGGCTTTCTGTGAGGCTGGCTTTGAGTATAGCTCTGGTTGTAAAACAGTCCTGAAAAGCAGCCTCCTTAGCTAGCAGTGTAATTAGTTCTGCTCTGTTTGGGGGTGAACTAAGCTGTCTATCTCCGCTTCCAGCATCCTGCTGAAAGTCTGCACATTTCTGAGGAACAGATTTCAGGAAATCCGGGACATCGCCCGTAACACCCTCACTAAAATCATGGAAGTGTTGGGAGTGCAGTACCTTCTGTACATCTTAAAAGAGATGCAGTCCACGCTCGTCCATGGGTACCAGGTGATGCTGAAATTCTTCCTCTTCTGCTCTCTGTAGGGTTTTTTTAATGTGTTAGGAGGAGAATCCAAAGGGAAGTTGCTACTGAAATTGTTTTGCATTGGTAGAATAGCTTGGTATAATACAGCTAAATACTATTGCTGGTGCCTACATCAGTCTTTGTTATGCCAAATGTCAAATGAGGGTCTGTACCCAAAGACCTTAGAGTCTAAGCAGGGAAGAAGAGAGGATCTCCATCTTCCCAGTGAAGAGTTGAGGTTTGGATGTGAAGGATGAATTTCTGTTTCCAATAAACTTAGTGGGAATCTTTCCAGTAAGTTCATTAGGGCCAAGCATCATCTGAGGTGAGTTGTCACAGAGACTGCACAGGCAGTATGTGGTGATGCTAATTGAAGTCTTGCTTCCTAGATCAAGAGCCAAGGCTCTGACTATTAATTCACCTTTCCTCTTTCTGCAGTGGTTTGGGTTAAGAATAATTTTCTGTGTGAATTACCACAGTGCAATAGTGTGAGCGTCTGGCTGCTTTAACAGGGAAAGCAACAATTAACACAGCCTAAAAATACCAGTAAGAGCACTGGGGAAAGAGGAGATTCCAGCCCTCCTGCCAGTATGTGGAGGGTGGGACATGGGTCCTCTTCGTGCTTGCTGGTACCTGGATTCCATCCTCCCAGTGATTTTTTTTTTTTTTTTTTTTTTCTTTTTTTCCCCTATAACAAGAGCTCAAGCGCAGTGTGTGAGTTATGATGTCTCTGCTATGGGAGTCTCCCCACCCAGTATTATTAAAGAGGTCTATGCAGGGGGTTGGAAACATGATCTGTTCTCTTTTTCTCTAGCGCCATGTGCTGACTTTCACTGTGAACCTGTTATTGAAGGGCCTTACTTCCAGGCTCAGTGCTGGTGATTTGGACCCCTGCTTAGATATCCTGATTGAGGTAAAAACTATTCAAGATTGAAGGAAAGAGCATCATGAAGTGCCTGGGGCAGGCTCTGGGAGAACATTTTGTGTAGATTGTCTTGGACTTGGTGGCAAACAGGGCTGATTGTGTGTGTACTGCAAAGGAAGGAGACTGTTTTCTACTGAGGCATCAGCAGACCCCTTGTAGAATACCAAAGTATCTCTGGGCCTGTATCCTGCGACCTGCATCCTGAGAGGGAATGGATTTAAGAATAAGATACCTAACTATGTTTCCCTGTTCTCTAAATGGCTGAGCAAGTAAACAGATATCTAGTCAATGCAGTCCAGGGAGCCCAGGAGCTCAGCTGGCCACCCAGATGGGGTATATTTGAATGTCTTGGTCTGACTGCAATCCCACTCCTTGTATCACACCACCACAAAGGGGTGTGAGAACAGCTTCCTTATCTGGTGTGCTCAGACTGGGGTGTTTTATGTTGACAAAGGAAATGTAGACATGATCTGTGGGAAACCTGGAGAATTGTTTCTTCTGTGAGTGGGGAAAAATAGTGTTGTTCTGCTGCTACTGGAGGAATCTGACTCTGCTTTTCTGCTCCTCTCATTCACTTCTCTTGCCTGATTTCCAAAGATTTTCAACCAAGAGTTGTTTGGGAACATAGCCGAAGAGAAGGAAGTGAAGGGAATTGTCTCCAAGGTCATGGAAGCACGCAAAAACAAGAGTTATGATTCCTATGAAATTCTTGGAAGGTTCATAGGAAAGGGCCAGGTGACAAAACTTATTCTGCCACTGAAAGAGGTAAGAAAAGTCAACCAGAGTCTTTCTTAACTCTGAGCACTCTCAGTTCTGTATGGTCTAAAAGAAACTCTAGAGCCTCCAGATGGCTACTGTGACATTTCCTATATAAACCTGCTTTGGCTTCCTGTTTTTCTTTTGGAAGGCAGTATGCACCCAGCTCATAAAATGAGGCTTTGCTATTGAAGTACCAGGGCAGGAAATGGTGTTCTGGGAAGTTTCCTCCCGCTAGAGGGGAAGCATCCTACTGTGAGTTCTGCATGCCCTCTTCCCTCTGCCAGCTCTTGTTAATGCCGCTTACTCTGGAGCTCCAAAGTCCTGCAAGGCTGCTCTGTGGTTTGATATGGTGTGCATGAAGGAAATGTCACCAAGATGTGTTCAGGCTCTGCCCATGTGCAATAATTGCCTTTTCAGAGGTGTGGGGATTTTTGAGTAGAGTGCAAGCTCACACAGAAATGCAGCCCTGGTTTGCTCATGAGCTCTGGAGTGTCCTGGTGGTGGTAGGTGAACCAGATGGAGTCTGAGAAGAGGCTGAAGAGAAAGGGAGGGATGTTGGGGCAGAGCTGAGGCTATGGGATGCTGTTCATGTAGAGAGCTGGGGACTTAAGGGAGCAGGTGGAGGGAGGAATTGCTCTGGCTTTTCCCATGATTTCTGAATACAGATGGCAGATCATTGCCCTCATGTTGCCCTCCTGACTCTCATGGTTGTGCCTTTGCAGATTCTGGAGAGCACCACAAGCTTGAAGATAGTCCGGAAGGTGCATGAGGCGCTGCGTCACATCGTGGCAGGGTTGATCTTCAATTCAGCCATGAACGCAGAATCTCTCCTCCTCCTCAGTCATGGTCTCATCAGTGAAAACTTGCCTCTGCTCACTGAGAAAGCGAAGTGAGTTCCGGGATGTTATCTAGATGGTCTGTTATCGGTTGTGAGGTTTGCTTGCAGAAATGGCAGTTCTCAAATCTAACCGATCAAATGTATGAGGGTTTTCTTGCTTTCATTTGCCTTTTGTTTTCAATGTAAGTGAATTATTTGGGTAGTCGGAGGGCAAGGGGAAAACTTGGAAATGGGAGTGAGCACTTGCTGAACTCATGGGAGTCTACTCCTACAAGTGCTCAGGGCCTTCAGTAAGGCTTTTTCACCATCTGGTAAGCTGGTATATGCATTTGGGTATTCGGATGAAGGGATGAGGAGCAGTGTTTAGAAGCGAGCTACAAACTGCCCTATAAGAAGTGTTTGGGGTCCTGAACATTTTCATGGGGTCAGGAACAAGAGAAACTGTGGGCTGTCACTTTGTCACTTTGATGCTGGTGCAGAAGTCAGGGAGAACCATCAGATTTCCTCTCCATCTGGTGGTGTCACTGTCAAGAGCTGGGTCTGGGTGTCTTGCATTTCCTATGTTATGTAGGCCAGCTTGCTCTAGGATCTGACAGCTGTTTGCAGGCTTCTTGGAGCAGTTTTTATAAGCTGTCAGAAACTGAAGTAAATATCAGTTAATGAGGTGCAGTGGGCAGTGGCAGGAGGTATATTTGCTTGAAGGAACTACCAGTTTGTCTGCCCACTGAGAAGAAAAAAGTGGGGATGTTAAGCAAATCAGTGTGCATTTGTTATCTTCGTAATAGTGATATTGTTCTCAAGTCTGAGAGTCCCATCTGTCATGCTGCTCTCAAGTTCATTTTATTTCATTGTGTTCTGGCTGTGACCTGCTTTTGCTTGCTGTGTGGGTAGCAGCTGAGTACAGTCCAGCTCTCTTCACTCCCAACAGCAAGCTTGTTGTGGAGTGGGCTGAAATCTTAATATTCTCCTTTGCTATGCACTGCTTTTCAGACAAAAAGTTGTCCCTCCTCCAGATCCTCGGCTGCAACCAGAGAGTTGCCTGCTGCTCCAACCCACTCCCACGAGAGGAGGGCAGAAAGCACGTGTCAGCAGCAGGACTAACACATATATCTTGGTTGATTCAGGACTTCGGGTAAGGATCTCCTCAAATACAAAGTTTTGCTATCAAAATTTTTGTTAGGAGTATCCAAAGGAAGGTATTCTGGATATATTGTGTTAATAACATAGCCACTAGCCTTAACTTTACTTTGCATGTGGTAACTCCAGTAGTGCCTTTTAGAGAGCTATAAAAAGTGCTCAGCCTGTTGCAGATATTGGAATGGCATATGGCATAAATTCTGTTATAACCTGAAACAATGTGGGACCTTACTTGACTTATTTGAGTCCCAGCCCAACTTTGAGATGAATGTCCTGTGTTTTCTATGCCAGTTGCTGCACATGAGCCTGAAGAGGTCCAAAGTAAATTCTTCTGAGGAGCATGTTTTGGAAATGTTAGACCCTTTTGTTCAGCTGCTTATAGACTGCCTGAAATCCATGGATGTCAAGGTACAGTTCTGAGCTGTCCATTCTGCTACTCACAAATGTCATCTTGTAGTTGATCTGCAAGAGAAGAGAAAGCCATCCAGTTTTGAAACCTGATTTCATAGGTGTGCAGATTAAGTTGTTTGAGGACATGATATCCCAAGGGGGAGGAAGGATTGTGGCTGATGGAGGACTGAATGCTCTGCCCCTAGTGCTGCAGGTTCAAGTATGGACAAGTTCTCCTGGAGCATGTTCATACAAGGACTATATAGACTTCGTAGGCTGTGAGGAGGTTCTTGAGGTCCTGTGGCTGCTAGAAGCAGTGTTGTCACAACTGTGGTTTCTTTTGATACAACTCTGATGTCTTTATTCCCAGAACTACAGCCAGCCTCCTGTTGTAGGCAGCTTTGGGATTGAGTGAGCCTAGGAGGGAATCTGTTAAACCTTGAGTTTCCCAGGAATGGAAGGCATACCTCATACGCTGTCAGATACCTGGAGCAGAGCTTGCAGGTGACCTGGGTTTTTGGCAGAGCAACTTCTACACCTTGAAGGCACCTCTGCTTCAGAAAGAGTTCCTGCCATCTGCTGAATCAGCACGGTGTTAATGTCTTTACCTAGTAAAATCAAAGTTGGAGAATTAGGGAGTGACAGATAGTGTTTTCAGAACTGAGAAACCCTTTGTATTAATATGAATTACTTGAAAGAGGTTGATTTTGTTAGCTAATTGCCTATTACCACAGTTGCAGATAGCCTGACTGTGTCTGTAACAGAGTGAGAAAAGCATTCTGTCAGTGTCATTGTACCCAGTGTACATTGCTGTCCTTTTGGCTCTTTCTTACAGGTGATAACTGGTGCTCTGCAGTCCTTGGTATGGATTTTAAAGTTCCCTTTGCCTTCTGTCAGTACGAATCTGGAGGCACTGATCAAGCAGCTTTTCCTCTTGCTGAAAGAATTTGCCAAGACAGGAATAGCCAAAGGGCAGAATTTCCACCTGGTTGTGAGCTGTTTCAAAGTAAGTCAGACCCAGCTCTGCTCTTTTCTACTTTAGAATTAACTTTGTAGAATGAGACTCTTCCAACTGCAGATCCCTCCTGCAGCTGTCCCTGGAGAGGTAGTCTGGAGAGCACAAGGTAGCGAGGGAAATGTGGCTTTGCTGATTCTTTCCCAAGCGCGAACTTAAAGAAAGCTACCTCCCAAAAATTCGCAGCTTGGATCTGAAGAAGTGTTTTTATAGAAGCATATTTGCCTTCTCTTTTCCTTATAATAGTATCTTGTTACCACCCTGTCTTTTGAGAGGCGTCAGTTTTGTACTTGAGTAGCTTGCTTTTAACATGATTCATTGGAGTAGACTCTTGCAGCTGAAGTGAGACAAGGGAAGGAGGCAAGAAATAGTAGTAACTACTCTTATGGTGTGCAGTGTCTTCCTGTAGATGTCTTCTAAATGCATTGCTGAATTAATTACATCTTTATGATCACAAGGGAAAGTTAGAGTAATTCATGCCGAATGCCAATACCAGAAGAATTTTCCCCTCTTCCTGGCTGTGTTCCTGCATCATGGTTCATGTCTGTGAGCATCCCCACTCATTTCAAGGACTAGTCTGAATTTGTGTTCAGTTTTTGTCTCAGAATTGCCAGCTTAAAGCAAAATGTGATGAGAACAGTGTTAGCAGCATGTTTCAGAGCAGCAGTTTGTCTTTTCAAACGTAAGTGGTGTAAACAGTCAGGCTTTGGTGTGGGCTTGTGTTTTATGGCACTGCATGTGTATTGACAACATGCAATTTGATTTTGTAGTGTGTAACAATACTTGTGAAGAATGCAAAGAGTCAGATAACAAGCAAACAGCTCCAAGTGTTGCTTGGCTTTGCTGAAGAAGACATTTATGATTCATCACGCCAAGCCACTGCCTTTGGCCTTCTCAAGGTATTTCTGTGCAGCAGGCATATGGGTTCTGTGAGCCACTGGAATGGCAGCGATTCTGCCTCTTGGTGAAAGGCTGTACGATCTCTCGTCAGGAACAGGCCACCGAATGCTGTTAAGGCTCTCTGTTATGGGGAGGAGGAGGGGAAAGCAGCAAAGGTTTCCTGTTTGACTTGTAGTCGCTATTGAAAATTGTTTGGGAGGCTGTTTTATACACATGCGTATGAGGATGTATTTGGGTCTGAGGATGTTTTTGCTAAAGAATCGACACCCCTAACCATTAGACCAGGTATTCTGTGTCCTCCAAAAGAAACAGATATGGGTTTGTAAGCCACCTTTTTTTTTTTATTTCTTTTTTTTTTTTCCTGGCTGTGTATAAAGATGTGAAAAAGTCAGTGTTAATGTACCACCTGAGACCAGTGTAGTCCCAGGTTATAGTACTGCAT
The DNA here is from genome assembly GCF_030463565.1 of Pelecanus crispus. NCBI lineage: Eukaryota > Metazoa > Chordata > Aves > Pelecaniformes > Pelecanidae > Pelecanus > Pelecanus crispus. The sequence continues at coordinate 55,052,065 of NC_134643.1, forward strand.
CTCAGACTGTGCAAGTGAAATTATATAACTCCAGCTGTGCTTTTGCATTTCTTAGGCTATTTTATCCAGGAAGCTGATTGTCCCTGAAATTGATGATGTGCTGCAGAAGGTTGCCCAGCTGGCCATCACGGGTCAGAGTGAGCCAGTGCGAGTCCAGTGCAGGCAGGTTGGTAGAATGGAAAGTCTCTCATCTTACTTTACTTAAAGCAGACTAACAGGCTAGAGGGCTCAGTGTGGCCATCCCAGCTCTCACAGACATGTGCCTTAGGCCTGCTGAACCCTAACTTCGTTTCCCCTTCTTACTAGTCCTTTCCCCTTGTTATCTGGCTGGCTTTAGTTCTTGTGACGACTGCGTAACAGAATTGCAGACTGCTTGCCTATAGTGAGACTGCTTGCCATGGCGTACCTTCAGAGAGCTGCTCAGCAGCAGTGACATGGTTCCTCCTCTGGAGGTTTTTAGGCCCGCATAACTAAGAGCTTTGCTCTTTTCCAGATCCCAGCAGAAGAGAATTTACCACAAATCCATGATTCCTTCCCACTATTTCTTTCTTCTTTCCAAGCTGAAAGCAACCAAAAGGCAGAATCGGTTGCTTCATTTCAAGCATTGGGATACAGATGCAGTAAGAGCTGTGCATAACCAAATAGCACATTTCCATAGTTACAGGATGAATTTTGAAGGATGCAGAATCTCTCTTAACAGAAGCCTGTGCAAATCACAGTAATACTCTAAAGACTGACCTGGCAGTTGTCAAGCACCTGCAGATCCTGTTCCAGGCTCGGAGCTTGAGAGCAGTTGTTGGCCCCTTGTGTAATGGGAACATACATATGCATGAGAAAGTGGTGATTCTCATAAACTTGCTGCTCCATCATTGTGTTTTCTTCATAACCTTTTTACAGGTTTTCCTGAGTGTTTCTTGTAACTCCTCTCTGTGTTGTTGTTTTTTCTTTCCAGATTTACTTAAAATATATTCTGGACTACCCCCTTGGTGACAAGCTGAAACCCAATTTGGATTTCATGCTCGCACAACTGGAGTGAGTTTATATTCCCGACATCTCTGTCAGAACAGAACCTTGTTGCTTAAGTATGACTTTAGTGGCCACCTTGTGTGCCAAAGGCCTGTTCATGAGGAGGAGAGGGTGTGGCTGAAGTCTTGATTTTCCTACCTCTAAAACACTTCCCTTTTTCAGAGATGGGCTCTTTGATAAAGCAAGCCCTTTTTCTCTTCCGTGTTTCACAGCTGGCTTTGTTGTTCTTTATCTCTTTGTAAGCAAAGGTTCTGTTGCTTGCTTAGTGGTTAACCAGCTCCACTGGTTGTGAACCAAGTGAACTGGAAAATCCAGAAAGAATAAGGGAAGGTGCATGTATATGACTGCTGTCCCATGGCAATGGTCTCAACTGCAGGTGCAGGCACAGTTGAGAGCAACTGCACCAGTTCAGCCAGAGCAGTGTGCCTGAAACCTCCCTCTGAGTATGACCCCTCCTTTGCTCAAGGTGGCAGTAGTTTACCGTGTTCCCTATCACCATAGTGCAGTGCGGTTGTCCTGACTCAAGTTGGCTGGAGCCCTTTTTCACCCTTTTGTCTCTCTGTGCGTGCTCTGGGAGATGGAGCCACTGGGCCTGTTGCTTCCCTTCTCCTAAGCATCAGACTAGGTCTGGTAGCTGTTGTAGAAGGATCCCTGTCAGTGTGTGTTTCTGGCATTGGCCGTTCTTGTAAATTGTTAGCAACTTTCTAGAGTATTAACCCAGCCCTAACTGTTAATAATTTCCTCACAGGTACGAGTATGAAACTGGAAGGGAATCTGCGCTGGAGATGATTGTTTACCTCCTTGACATGTTCCCACAGGTAACAAGCACCCCTTGGTGGTCCAAGCATCAAGCAGTTACTGTGGCTTGCAGTAACAGCATTTTCAGAGCAGTTTATTTTGGGAGCACTTGGTAGTTCCTATTATCTCTTATCATGAGCAGAATGTTCACTTATCTCCAAAGAACCTGGCTTTGCTCCAAAAGAGAGATGACATGCTGGAAAGTCTGCAGTACTTCTTTATCTAATGTGCTCAGTCTGCAAGTAGAATAAAGCTCTGTCAGCTGGGTTTGGATAAACTCAGTGGTGATTTATGCCAGGAAGAAACACAACCAGTTTAGGAAGTGGGGTATGGGTAGAAAGTGAAGTCTGGAGTTCTCTCGCTGTGGGTTTTTCTCAACATTCATGAGGGATGTTGTTGACTGAACTGGTATATGATGTACCGTATATGTTTTGTTGGCCTGGCTGGAGAGGAAGGGCTTCTCAGTGGGGTGGATCAAAATGAAAGCTAAAAAATAACCATGCATCTATGCAGGATAACATAGGCAAAATGCTAAGCTGCCTTACAGCTCTGCAGCTGGAGCTTGACTGAGCATTCAGGAGGCTGAGAGAAGTGCAATCAAGCAAGAATTTGGCAGGAAGGAAGAGAAATTCTGCACAGTAAGCTGTGCTTCACCAGCACCTGGTTAGATTTAGTATTTCAGCTTGGTTCCTGGCAACTTTGTAAAGTAGCAAAGAGCTGCTGTCTCTGAGAGAAGGACCTTTGGACTGATTGCTGCCGTGCTGAGGAACCTAAGCCTGTTTCAGTGAGAGTTGGGCGTGAAAATGTCCTTTAAGGTTTGACACTTATGTTGCTGTCCCAGGGATACGTTAGCAAGTCAGTCAGAGCAGGGCTGGGGCTGCTGTACACTCCCTGTGTGCTCCAACAACTGGATCACCCCGTCCTTTCAGTTCACCTGCCTTGATGTAGACCCCACTCAGGGCTGACATATGACATATGACATATGCTGTGCAACAAATACCCCTCTTTTCCTCTTTAAATGCCAGAAGCTCCTTGGGGATGTGCGGTTGACTAATGGTTGTTTCTTTCTAGGATCTCCTCCACAAATACTGTGGGCTGTTTTTTCTCTCCCTTTGTATGATGATGATAAATGACGACTCTGCCAAATGCAAAAAGATGGCGGCATTGACGTGTAAATCTCTCCTCAGTAAGATAAACAATGAAAAACAAGATCTGATGTTTTCGCTGGTCACAGAGTGGTTTCACAGCAAGAAGGTATTCTTTGGTCTTTTCACTGACCAGGTCTGGACTCTGTTTGGGGGCTGAGTAAGATTAAGGCAAGTGAGAGATTGCTAATACCAGGTCTGGTGGATTGGTGGGTTTGGTTATGCCTGACTTAGTAGTTTTAGGAAAGGAGTATGGGCAAGACTCAGCTTAGAATAAAAGCTCTTTAAAGCTGTGCTCAGCACCATGACACTTGCTTGTAAGAAGAGAAAGAAACGATACAGCTTCATATAGCTGCACAAATTAGGGAACTGCTGCAGGTCAGCCTACAGACTTCCCAGCTGCATTGCGCTGCTTTCTAACAGCTCCTCTTTTGGGTCAGGTATTTCACCAAGTGTAGTCTTTGCTGAGGTTAAAGGTTTGAGAAAATTCCTTAAAAATTCTGATCCCAGTAATTGGATTTTCATGCTGTCTTTAGCTTAGACTTATTTCAGTCTGTCAGTGGTAGCTGGAGGGTACAAACCTAGTTTTGCAGGCCTCCCATTTTGATCTGGGTGCCTCGGTGTTTAGTTATTCTCAAACAGGACTCATGTTCTGCCTCTCTCTGCACTAGTGGAGTGAATGTTCTTCAACAGTTCATCCTTTTCATCTCTAATAAGTTCAGTTCTGGTTTATATCTGTGAGCTGCCTGTTGCATTTTGAAGAATCAAAGAGTGCAAAGTAGGCCCCAGAGCTTTGCAGCTGGGAACCAGGCTGGAAAAAGTCTTTCAGCATTCAGCTTTAGGGTCTGTTTCCAGGGATAACTTGTGCTGCGGGGTGCTTTCGTCCCTAGCTGGTAGCATCTCCTTTTTCAGTAGTACTCTGAAAACCAGCTTCTCTTAAGATGCTGTTGCTACAGGCAAAAGTAGGGGTTGCTACCAGCTCCTGCATGCGGGAGCTGCAGGATTTGATAATCAAGAAGTAACAAGGGGTGTTATTCTTTCTGTTGGCAGAGCTCACACAGAAGGTTGGCTGCCCAGGCATGTGGTTTGTTTGTTGAAGTGGAGGGAGCAATGTTTGAACGGCGGCTAGAAGCTGTCCTCACCTTGATTGAAAAAGAAATCAACCCAATTAAATTTGAAGATGTAAGTAACTTTTCCCATGTGTGAGGTTTGGGGAAGCAGAATTAAGAAAATGGAAAAAGAGAAGAAGTGCGGGAGAGATTTAACTGTTGAACCTACTGTTTGGGGCTGAGGAAAGACATGAAACACACGTTTGTTCTGAAGGGGACCTCACTGACTTAGAACCATATTTTTTGTCTGTAAGCCCATATTTAATGTCGTGTGTCAGCACAAGGGGCAAAGGAACTTTGCAAAGCGACCTGGCCCGAGCCTGCAGCCATGCTGTGTAACCAGCAGGTATATTGCTCCTTGCCCTGCCCTCTGTCAAGATCTCTGTGGGCAGAAGGCGTTCTTGAGACAGCCCTCGAGTCTCAGGCTTTTGGTTTTTACCTGTATGACTTTGTGTATTGACAGCATGTAGCAGTATGTATGTCAAGGTAGTTTTCCCTGCTTCTGGTCTTTCCTGTGGTGGCAGGAGAGAAGGGACTTCTGTTTTTTCTTTAAAGTGGAATTATAAAAACCACCATCAGAAAGAATGGCAAGGTGCACAGGTAGCACTGGGATGGGTTGGAATCAGTTTAGTTGGAAAAACAGCCTGACAGTCACACTGACAACATCCGTTTAACTGGGAGACGTGTCTGCTAGCTGCAGAGATTTGTGTAAGTGTGGAAGGTCAGGAGTGCATCGCTTGTGACTGTCTGCTTTATTCAGTGTTATCTACACCTTTAACTTTCAAAGGAGTTCCCTTCCTGTACTTCAGACCAAGGTTTTGTTTTATGGAAAATCTTTTTAGTGCACATGATTAACTCAGAATAACAAGGCTGCCTCAGATTCTGCTTGGCACGTGATAATCCCAAAGGGATCCCAGTCACTGTGCCTGGGGAGTGGCCGCATATGTTACTTATAGAATCATAGAATCGTTTAGGTTGGAAAAGACCTTTAAGATCATCCAGTCCAACCATTAACCTACACTACCAAGTCCACATTAAACCAATCAAGGGTAGACTAGACTAAACCATGTCCCAAAGTGCCACATCTACCCGTTTTTTGAACACTTCCAGGGATGGTGACTCCACCACCTCTCTGGGCAGCCTGTTCCAATGCTTGACTACCCTTTCCATGAAGAAATTTTTCCTAATTTCCAACCTAAACCTCCCCTGGTGCAGCTTGAGCCCATTTCCTCTCATCCTATCGCTAACTACTTGGGAGAAGAGACCAACACCCACCTCACTGCAACCTCCTTTCAGGTAGTTGTAGAGAGCGATAAGGTCTCCCCTCAGCCTCCTCTTCTCCAGGCTAAACCACCCCAGTTCCCTCAGCCGCTCCTTATAAGGCCTGTGCTCCAGACCCTTCACCAGCCTTGTTGCCCTTCTCTGAACACGCTCCAGCACCTCAATGTCCTCCTTGTGCTGAGGGGCCCAAAACTGGACACAGTATTCCAGGTGCGGCCTCACCAGCACCAAGTACAGGGGGACAATCACCTCCCTGCTCCTGCTGGCCACACTATTCCTGATACAAGCCAGGATGCTGTTGGCCTTCTTGGCCACCTGGGCACACTGCTGGCTCATGTTCAGCCAGCTGTCGACCAACACCCCCAGGTCCTTTTTGGCCAGGCAGCTTTCCAGCCACTCTTCCCCAAGCCTGTAGCATTGCATGGGGTTGTTGTGACCCAAGTGCAGGACCCGGCACTTGGCCTTGTTAAACCCCATACAGCTGGCCTCAGCCCATCGGTCCAGCCTGTCCAGGTCCCTCTGCAGGGCCATCCTGCCCTCCAGCAGATCGACACTCCCGCCCAGCTTGGTGTCATCTGCAAACTTACTGAGGGTGCACTCAATCCCCTCATCCAGATCATGTGCCCTTATGCGCAAGGGCAACAAGCTGAACAAGAGAGAAGAGCCTCAGGGTATGTAAATTGGCAAGGGATGAAAATAGAATACCTGCAGTGAGGAGAAATTCAGTGTAATCACCCCCTGCGCTGCAACACGTAGGTGAAGCACTGACTAGTTATATCTAGCCAGCTGGTGATTACAGGCAGGGTGAGGACCTGAAGGCAATTTAGTAAAACACAGTGCACACAGTGTTGTCATAACAACGTGGGGCTTCCCAGGTGACACAGGCCAATCTGAGCTCAGCTTGGCCCTGATGATGAGAGTCAAATGTGCACAAATACACGTATAGACAGAAATGATATACATTGTGCGTGTAATTTGCTTGCACTTAGAAACCTCAGAGTTTGTTACAGTAACGTCTGTGTAAAAACCAAGAATGATTGTAGTAATAATCTCTCCTGCAGAGGATCAGTCTCCAGAGGAGATGCTTCAGTGGAGCTGCTTCTCTTCTGTTCATTTTGGGAATTGGGTACAAGTCAGTCTTCTGTTTCTTTGCAGGGTTGGTCTGAAATTTATAAAGTAAATAAGCACTGTCTTCAGGTTCTCATAAGCATCTTTCTTGACTTGCTGATTTTATTAGATAACTGAAGAGGAGGAGGAGAAGGCTGCAGATAGGCTGCTATTCAGCTTTCTTGTGCTGGTAACAAAGCTAATCACAGAGTGCAACTTGATTCAGTTAAACAAGAACAGGGACGTTGTGAGCAATATCTGGGGTAAGTGTCAAGAATTATTACGGCTGTGTTACAAGGAGGATTCTTTGTGTGCCGTGTGGTTTTTCACACCGTAATATAAACAACTGAACCTTGTCGTACAAGGTTTGCGTGCTGCAGAATGCTAATACATGGCAGTTACTGGGCAGTGAAAGAGATGTTGTTAATGGAAAAGATTACATGGTTGATGAAAACAACACGCCCTCTGTCTCAGTTGCTGGGAAGTATTTTCTATTATCCCAAGAGCAAACAGTGGCAAAATATTGCATGTTTGACCATAATTACATCCTCTTGGATGAAAACGTTTGGTTCTTCTGGGAAGATGAGATTTTCTTGATGAGATCATACATACCAGCCAGCAAGCGATGACACATGGTAATAGTGCTGTAAATACTGTGTGTCTGCTGGGATGTTAAGGCCTGGAGGTTATTTGATTCAAGCAATTTCCCTATGAGTGAGATTGTACAGTGTCAGGCTGGCTTATTGGCATTTTGTTGTTTTTAGTTGTTTCATTTGCTGCTATCAGAAGGCCTGGGTCTGGCTGGTTAATGTCTTTGAAGAGTTCAGCCTGCCAGGTGCCTTTAGTGAGATACGAAATAATCCTTGTAAATCCTGGACTGCTTGGTGATGTGCAGCTTGGACAGAGGCAAGACAAGAGGGCAACTTCATCCCTTCTCTGAAGCATCCTTAGCCTCCATCCAGGGGTTCAATCTGACCATCTGCAGCAGGGCCAGCTCACCCGAGTGTCACAGCAGCCAGTCCCCAGACATTGTGGGCAGATGAGCTGTGGCACTGAGTCCCTGAGGAGACCGTAGTTGTTGCAGAAACATGACTTGTCAGCCAGGATCAGAGCAAGTGTCTCTTTGGGCCATGCCCACTTTCCCTGCCCAGTTGCCATCACTTTTCAGGAATGGCCCCATCTTTGGATGTTTGGAAGTGCTGTGGATGCATTCAGGAACGCCTGGTCACTGTGGGGACATTTGGCTACCTGTAGCTTTTTGCCACTCTCTGCTTTGGCTAGAGTTGCTAGGAAGTCTTTGATTATGTTCTGAGCAGATGAGCACAGTTTGTTTCCTTTACCTTTGTATTGTAGCATGTGCTGTGGTAATTCTTGGAGGGTTCTTCTGCTCTCACAGGACCAGCTCCTGTGCTGAAAGAGGTTTTCTTTCCCCCAGGTCATATCCAGTCTCACTTGTGGTATCCTCACAGCTGGGTCTGGCTGACAGCTACTGAAATCTTTGGCTTGTTGTTTGCATCTTACAAGCCAGAAGATCTTGTCAACAAGTGGAGGGAAAGAAAGGCAGGGAAGAGGAAAAAGATGTCAGCAGAGCTGTCTGCATCCACAGTCTTCTTGACTGCTGAACTGGACAAAAAGGTAATGATGTCTGTACTACTCCTTCCCACCTGCCCATGCCCATTCCCTGGCTGGGACACACAAATAGTGTTACAGTTTGGCACGCACATTTATCTTTTAGTTGCTTGTCTGCTGCCTAATCCTGATCACTTAAAGCTTTTGAGGAGGTGTGTCTGCTCCTGGGAGGGGCCTCCTCTGGGGTCTTATTCTCAGCAGCACAAAGATTCCCCTCTAGGCTGCAAGATGCAGGCAGAAGTTGTGCTGAGACGATCCCTCGGCCTCCCCTGGGAACTGCCTTTTGTGACTGCAAAACACTGCTTTGAGTTTCTGCTACTGGCTCCCTTCCATGGAGTAATTCCCTTTTCCTTTTTTCCTCTCCCCAGATGAAGGAACTCGTGTTTGCATTCTGCCATCAGCTGCAGTCCAAGTTCCTGGACGTGGCCCTGGGAGAGCAGGTAAGAGCAGGAGCAGGTCTGGGGCTGCAGCAGGGCACAGGGCAGGCCCTGGCCTGTGAGGGAGTGTTATGTCCTCGTCAGGACAGCAGCGCTGCTGGCTGGTGGTGGCTCAAGGCAAATACACAGTGCAGGGCCAGCTGCTCTGTGCTGCGGCCATCTGAGCAGGTGCATGTCTCGGAGGGGCCCAGAAGAGTCCCCCTTGTGCTGTCAGCCTACAGGACGGGCTGAGGGGTGGCAGAGACAAAAAAGGGAGGCACCATGCAGGGCAGGACTGGGGTCTAGAGCAGGCTGGGCAGCCAGATCCTGGAGCGGGCATCCGGATCGCTGGTGCTGGTTTCCTGCAGCTGCACTGGAGCCTTGGCTGTTTGCTGGGAGCATTTAGTCCAGCTTTATGCTGTTGCTTGAAGGTCTGACTCGACTGTGAACCTGGTCAGAGATTTCCTTGTGGAGAGCCAGGGGCTGCTAGAGGTGGGAAAGACAAAAAGGAGCAGCCCTGTCTCAGGGGGTGCTGGAGCCCAAAAGGCAGGGTAGCTCATGGGGAAAGACTCTCCCAGACTGCAGGAAGATACTGAGGTGGGCCTTCCTGTTGCGGGCAGCATGCAGGGGGTGAACCCGTTATGGCCTCCTGGGTTGGTCAGTTCCTCTTTCAGATCTAGCCTTGGCTCTCACATACCCTGGGCACTGCTGGTGCTGACACTGGGGGAACCCACAGTGACTGACTACTCTGTTTTTACACTTCAGGTTATAAAGAACTTGCTTTTTGTGGCAAAAGTTGTTTACTTGCTAGCCCCTGCCTCAGAAGATAAAGAGGCTGAAGCAGAACTGGGCTGTGAAGTGGAAGAGCAGGAGGCCTCAGAAGATGAGGAAGAGAAAGACATTTCTGCTCAAGGAGAGGGAGGAAAAGAGGACACAGAAGAGAAAGGCCAGCCAGCCACATTGCTATGGTTAATGAAGAAGCTCTCTCTCATGGCAAAGCGAGAAGCAGCATATTCCCCTAAGGTCCCTTTAAAGGTAAGAACAGGGTTAGACCAGCTACTTTTGAGGTGGCAGGCGCTTGCACAGGAGAGTGTTGCTCTGGCTCTTTGCTTCCAGGGGACCAGCTGTAGAGGGTGCTGGGAGCTGGTGCTGAAGCGAGGGTTAGTAGGTGCCAAAGAAACAACAAGCATTTCAGTTTGGGATTCTCCGGAAAGGCTTGTGCCAGTCTGCTTCTCCTTGCTGTTGCTTCCAGCCCTCGCGTGGGGTGGTGGAAGGGTGGAAAGGCCACAGGCACCAAGCTGAAAGGGACAGAGCCTTTGAAAGCCCAGGAGTGCTAGGTTTATGCAGGCAGGGGAATGGCAGTGTGAAGTTACTTGCTGGGAGAAGGGGAGGGTGTGGGAGAGCATCAGGAAAAGTGCTGCGGTTCCCCATGGTGCAGAGTTAGAGAGGTTGAGCTTTCATGTCTTCAGCTGCCTTGGTACAGGACAGTGAGAACAAGCCTGTTGTTCGAAGTGTTAACAGCTGCCAAGCCAGCAAAGTCACAGCTCACACGTTTACAGATCCCGTGGGGTTGTGTCTCATCTAAAGGCTGTACTTGGCTGCAATCAGACCTCGTAACAGCAGTGAGTTTCTGACTAGGGTGTCTGAAACAGTGCCTTGCACGTTGAACAGTGACTCTTGCAGCAGTTCAGTTAGGCAGTTCCCTCCCAACCTTCCTTACTTCATGTCCCACACACTCATTTTCAGAGAAGCTGCATCTTTAAGTTCCTGGGAGCAATCTCAGTGGATCTGGGGAAGGAGAGGATCGAGCCGTACCTTCCAACAATTCTCACCCCTCTGTACAGGGAGCTGAACAGCACCTATGCAGAGCAAGGTAAGTGATACCCTCGCAAAGACTAGCGAAGAGGTAAGTGTGTCAGAGCTGGGCCTCAGCACAAACTCTTCCTGTCATTCCTTTTGTCTGTTGAGGCATAGATGCCATAATTAGTGAATTTCACCTACTTGCAGTCTAACCAAAATACCAGGAAAGGAGGAGAGTGTTTGACAGCCGGAACAAAAATCTGCATGTTGACAAAGGACTGGACTGAAGTTAGGCAGGCTCCTACATGCAAGTGGGTAAAGCTTGGGCATGTGATGTAGTGGAAAAAGTGTCGTAATCAAGGGTGGACTTAGGGTGGCAAGACTCATGGAGTCCTTGCTGAGGAGAGGAACAGAGTGTGGGTGTTAAGGAAGCCAGAGCTAGACTGTTGCTAAGTGCCGTTCTTTTTGAATTGCCGTGTTAGATCTGCTGCGAGGCTTAGGGGCATGAAGATCCATGCCCTACAGTTAAGAGCGTGTTTCAGTTTTAATGTAAACCAGGGTGTGTTTCATGGCAGCTTGTGTTACTGTAGAGCACGGGACTGTACAAGTTGGAATTGCCAGTTTGGTGGTTGCTTGATGTTTTCCCCAAGCTTCCCCTTTTGAAATAGAGAAAAATGACCTTTCATGTGTGCCATGTGCGCACAGTGACTGAAAGAACATAACCTTTGCAGGCAGGGGAAGAGAGCTGTCTGCTACGGGAATGCAGCACGCGGTGTGTGCACGCAGGCGTACACCTATTAAACCGCGCGCAGAACTTCTCCCTGCCTCCTGAGTGAGTCCAGGTCACTCTCTCCTGCTAGATACTACCTGAGCAACGCCACTTGTTTCTCCCTGGAGATTCACCTTTGTTTAAAAGATCTTAAGAAGTCATGCCTGGTGGGGGAAAGACAAACCAATTTCCCTTTTAATACAGGAGACTCTTGGCTTAAGAACAAGACACTGGTGTTTAGATGGTTCATGAAAATGTGATACGTCAAGCATAATCCAATGTTAGGAACAGAACAGACAAAAAACCAAAAACCAGTTACATTACTCTAAATCTGTGGTTTGTACATGCCATGAGAATTCAGTGTGCAGCACTGGGTCCCCACATCTCAGAAAGGGTACAAAAGAACTGAAAAAAGTTGGAGGGCAGTAACAGTATTCTAGGTAAGGAACAGCTGCCTTGGCTGCCATAGTGGTGGTTTGGTGGGGTTTTTGGGGTTTTTTTTAGTTAAGCAAGTAAGAGACTTGGAAAAGATATGGTAGAGATTGACAGTATCGTGAACAGATAAAGATCAACTTCTTGCTCCCTCTGCCAGCGAAAGAACCAGGGGCCTTCAAATGATTTTTCAGAGTAACTGCAGAGATGGTTTTGCACGTGATAGGGGCTGCAGAGCCAGGAAACTTGTGACAAGGATGTTGTGGAGGCAAGCAGCTTACACAAGCTTTTCTGGAGGCTGTACAAGCACTTGGAAGATAGATCTGTTGGAAGACTGAGGGAAGCATTTGTCCTGCTCTCAGTTTTCCCTTAGCATCTCTTGGTAGCCTTTTTTCCCCCCCAGTATCTTTTTTTTTTTCAGCAATTGTAGTTAATATGTTCTAACTAACTAGTGATCCTAGCCATTAAGCCGGCCCTTACTGTGTGTACTGGACAGAGATGCTGACTGCTAAAGCTGGAATCATCTCTATTTCCAGCAAAGTCCATTCCAAAAGAGCCTTGGTGGCTCTATACAGCAAGCTGCTTTTAATAATCTCTGGGGTGCCGTTATCCTTCTGAAAAAAAATTTGCTTCTTGGAAGCATTAGTTTTTGTTTGCCTGTGTGAAGCACCACTTGTGGTCCTCTGGCAAGGCTGGTGAAGAACCAGCAGATTTCAGAAGCACCTCTGCTCTGGTCTCTACAGTATATTGGGCAAGATCAATCAGTACAGTCATCCTGTAGTAAAGAAAGAGGAATCCTTACTGGGCTCTTGGCTTTCATTCCATATACTGAAACGATTAAGCAAGTTAATTTTGTTTTATTAGATCCAACACTGAAGAACCTTTCCCAAGAAATCATAGAACTGCTCAAGAAGTTAGTTGGACTGGAGGCTTTCTCGCTTGCCTTTTCTTCTGTGCAGAAACAGGCCAATCAGAAAAGAGCGATGAGGAAAAAGCAGAGGGCTTTGCAGGTAAGATTCTGCTTTCTATTCTGGGAAAAAGAAATGAGGTTTCTTTAAAGGCTTGAGAGCTGACCAGGAAGGTGAGTTTGAGGAAGAACTTCATCCTGAATTAGGACAGTTTCATTGTTTCCTTTCTGAAGCTTCTCAAGAAACTGTTCTGGCTGATAGCAATGGTGTGCTTTCCTGCTTACCGCTGCTCTTTGGGAAAACCTGGGCAGAGCAGCCAGAATACCTTCAGTTTTGAGGAGCCTAAGAAAACCCATGCATTGTCTTTCCAGTCACCAGTTTCTTAGGAAGTACCTGATGTTTACAGGGACGGCTGTAACTAAACAAACACATGTATTGTCTTTCACTAGACTGTAGCGAACCCCGACATTGCTGCAAGAAGGAAGCTGAAGAGACATAAAAATAAAGCAGAAACCAGGAAGAGAAAAATAGAATTCCTGCGCCCTACCTACAAGGCCAAGAGACCTCGAAGTCATGCACTGAAAGATTTAGCAATGGTGGAATAAAAAGGCTTTTCCTTCCTGGAGGATTAATTTATAAAAAGTAATTTCAAGCTGAAGAACTAATTACTGGGTTTTTTTTTAAAAAAAAAAAAGTATTTACATATTTTAATTGTATTTATTCGTATTTTTCATGCCCTCTTTTCCATCCAGGATCTTAAATAAAAGCTTTTCAATTTTTTTCCAAACATGGATATTTACCAGAGCATGTACAGTTGAATGGACAACCACCAGGATTTTTTATATTAAATTTTACTTAATTTTTAAAAGAGGGGTTATGTGATGACTGCATTCATGCCTGTGAACATCCTAGCTCCTGGAGAGAAAACAGTCTCCCTCCAAACTTTGATTTGTCTTTCAGTTTCTGCAGCTATACTGAGCAACTTAACTGTCATTTCTGGCTAAGCTGAGAGTATGGGAGTAACAGCTCGTAAAGGTGGAAGTTAAATTGAAATTACAGCCCAGGCCCATCAGGGCAGTAGGTGGCTGTTGAAGACATTTATTTTCCTTTCAGAAAATCAGCGCTACGTTAGCAGCTAGAGGTACAGTATTTCTCTCTTTTGCTGTACTTTCTTGTAACATTGCATCTATACTGAAGGCTTCTGAAGTGTAACATCAGCTTAACGAAACCGCTTCAAATGTTCAGCTACGTGGCTGTTAGAACTGGCAGCAGCTGGACTTGTTTCTGTAAGCAAGCAGCACACCTATGAGTACAGCTGACAGTTCCAGATTTTATTAGTGTTTTAATTACACGAATATAGTAGCCACTCAAACATAAAACCACTAAAGGGGGGGGAAATGACAAAAAAAACCCTTTCCCAGCCAGTAAGACTTCCATACAAATTAACATAAGTACATCCTTTAAACAGAAAGAAAGAAATGGAATATTGTAATGTACACAGACATTCACTTGGTTCAGTTTTACAATTCAAGAGAGGCATCCACAGTACAGGAGTCAAACTCAAATCTGTCCTATTTACAAATATTTGTGGCCTGAAAATACTTGACTGCAGAAAGAAGGATGTTGGATAGAGCTGAAACTTCTTTGCAATGGTCAGCTTTGTATCACTGCCTGCTCTTCAAGGCCTCCACCAACCTAGGAAAAAGGTTAAGTCAGTTTACTGAAAAGTAATTTCAATCATGTTGAAATACTTCCAGGAGAAAGCTACTCTTTCTTCTAATATGAACTCTTGTCTTTTATGTCAGACAGACTTTCCACAGATCTAGTCTTCAAAAAAAAGAAAAAAAATACAGTAAAGGGTATTTTTCTAATGAAGCTAGCATAATTAGACTGTTACTCACCATTCCATTGCTTCATCAAGCCCCGTGCCTTTAGTTGCAGAGGTTTTGAATATCTGCCATTTTCGGTCCTTCAAAGCCGGTAAGCCAAGTGCGTTTGCCATTTCTGTGGGAGTCATGGCCTGTTCCATGTCCTGCTTATTTGCGAACACCACCAAAATGGCTTTCTTCAACTCTTCTTCCTAAAAAAACAACAACAACAACAAAAAAAAAAAACCACAAACACAAAACCAAAAAAAAACAATGGGGGGGGAGGGAGGGAATCATGCAAGTTGTTGCAGAGACTTTTACTGAATTTATTTAAGCAGAGAAAACCCACAGAATGAAAAACTTCAGCAGCTCTCATAATGATTTTCAGTTTGCTGATTTTTGTTCTTTAGAAAATTCTTCAGTGAAAGAGTGATATCTACTTTCAACCATGATATCATACTTTCAGCATGATATCACATAGGAGCAATTTCAAAACATGGCCAGTTATGCCTGTTAAATTATGAAACAAGCTGATAGTTGGATTTAACAAGGCATATCAAAGAGCTTGCAGGAATTTTGGGAGAAAAAAAAAAAGTTTTGCTCAACTCATCTTCTTACTCATATTACCCTGTTCTACATATGTTCTTTAGCTTCAAAACATAATAGGATACTAATTACTGTTAATCCTTCAAGGCCTGATTTTGCCACTGCTGAAGTACTGAATAGCTATCCTTGCAGAGAGAGAAATTTTCATATGACCGAAAAGCTACATGTAACTAACTTACTGCCCAGACAGTGCTGCACAAAACTGTGAAATATCTGCAGCGTATTTAGCGCTTTTCAGTCAGAAGTGTTGCACGGGCCTATCATGAGGGCTGAAGTTTCACAAGTGAAGTTGAGCTTCACTTGATTCACAGAATCAAATTTCACATTTGCTCCAAAAAAAGGTTTTAATTTCTCAATTTATGTTCTACTGATAAGACTGTCATCCTTGTTTTCTTACCTCTAACATAGCAACGAGCTCTGACTTTGAAGTGCCAATTCTGTCTCTATCACAGCTGTCCACTACATAAATGACTGCATCTGTATTTGAATAGTAACACCGCCAGTATGGCCTGCAGAAGAAAGATAAGCTCCAGTCATGTAATCTGCATTTTTAGCAGGGCTTTTTAGCCAGATAATGAAAACTAGATTACCCAGAGGAAGTAAAAACTGTCTCTGGGGTGAAAGGCCCCAGGAAGCAACTAGAAGATATCTTCAAGAGGCTACAAAAAGGAACAGACAGTACAAATACTCTCAATAGGAGCAGGGGGGAGGGACGGAGGGAAAAAGCAGCTTGAAAACAGCGAAAGGACAGAAGTGCTGGGGACAGATTTATTTGGTAATCATCCTGTGCGACATCAGGTCCATAACTGAGGGACAGGGAAACAAAGAAAGTTTAAACACACAAGCTTCTACCATCGATAATCATTATGGTCACCAAAGAAGGATAAACAGAAAAATCTTAAATGACCCATTCATACAGGCAAGTAATTAACAAGGATCAAAACAAACCACCTTCTTCAGAATTACCTTACTGAAACTAAAAAGGGAAGGAACCCACATCTTACTAACTGCATCTTGCTTATTAACTAACAACGCTGCACCTCACTAACTAGTGTTCAAAGAGGAGTCACGAAAAGATCATAGAGGGGTACGGAAGAGATCACAGTTATGCATATAATGACTTGCTACAAAACTTGTAAAGCTCACTAAAAAAAAAAATTATCGTCCTGGTTTCGGCTGGGATAGAGTTAATTTTCTCCCTAGTAGCAGGCATAGTGCTGTGTTTTGGATTTAGGATGAGAAGAATGTTGATAGCGACAACTAAAAACATCAGTGTGTTAAGTACTGCTTATGCTAGTCAAGGACTTTTCAGCTTCCCATGCTCTGCCAGGTGCACAAGAAAGTGGGAGGGGGCACAGCCAGAAGAGTTGATCCAAACTGACCAAAGGGCTATTCCATACCATATGACATCATGCTCAGTATAGAAACAGAGGGGGGAGGGGGGGGGGGTTGGCCCGGGAGCAGCGATCGCTGCTCAGGAAATGTCTGGGTATCGCTCAGTGGGTGGTGAGCAATTGCATTGTGCATCACTTGCTTTGTATATTATTATACTATTATTATCATGACTATTTCAACTATTAAACTGTTCTTATGTCAACCCAGGAGTGTTTCTCACTCTTACTCCTCCGATTCTCTCCCCCATCCCACCGGGGCAGGGGGAGTGAGCGAGCGGCTGCGTGGTGCTTAGTTGCTGGCTGGGGCTAAACCACGACATCGTCTATACCTAAATTAAACTTCTTAGCTTTGCATTCTTAAGAATATTTAAGTATCCTTTGGGGTTTACATCACTCACTTCCCTCTTTCTCAGAATGCTACACAATTGCCTACTACACATCTAAACTCATTTTTCAAAGCAAAACTATACAGGTGAAAACATTCCCTTGCTTCTTTCCAATCTGTAGTCCAGAACAGGTTTTACTAACTGAATTGTGTCAGATGAAAGTGCTCTCCTGATGATGGGCTGTTTTTAAAACTTAATCAATTTTCAGAAGTGCCAGCTATGAGAATTCCCAGAACTTAGCACTTTTTAGAGAAATTTAATTATAGGTTTTGATTTTAAGAGATCTATTACCTTATGCTTGTCTGTCCTCCCAAGTCCCAAACTTGAAATTTCAGATTCTTGTATGTCACTGTCTCAACATTGAAGCCAATGGCTGAAACAAAGTTAAACAATTTCACCGTTGGTGATTTTTCTTTATTTTTCTGAAGAACAGGACAGCAGGTTTAAAGTTTTCAGGCCTGAAAGTAGCTACATAATGACGTTTGTGCTTTTTGCAAAGTTACCCCAACAAACATTTATAGCTCAAAACAGCACAGTAATTTTTTTCTTTGAACAATAAAAACACATTGTAAACGTACTGTAGAGATTTGTAACAAATGCCAAGGTTGTTAAAAATGAACAGAACTGTGCCTGAAATCACCAAAAGAAACAGAGCAAGCGTTAAAGGAATGGCCATATTTGATAACAGAGTACACAACTGACAGCAACAAAATGCTAAGGAATGTGTCCTTTGTGTCAACAGCAGATCTGCGCTCTCACAAGGCCACAGCAAAACCAACTTCTCAGCAGCAGACTTGACACTGGGGTATCTGGGAGATGGCAGTAAGGTTACAGAGTATGACATATGTCATTCCTTTTCCTGCCAGCCCAGAGAAACGCAACACACGGAAGTGAACGATGGATGCAGACTGCCGAAAATTTACAGAGGCTGAGATAAGCAAAACCCTAGGGCAAAAGGATTATGGCGTAGTAAACCGCTGGCTTCGAAAAGGTAAAAAAAGACCTCACCAAAGTCAGTTTATCGTGGTCGTTTAGGAGAAAACCAAGAGACATGACAGGGGCTCAAAAGCCAAGCATCCCTTGTCCTTCACGTTACACAGAGTGATCTGAGCCAGACCGCTTCGGCACACACATCTGGCTGTTTGTAACAGGTGGGTATGGCTGCATGAATGCTAAGACAACTGGTGAAATCAGTTACGTTTTTTTAAGTAAGCATCATCTCCTTCCATGAGATCTCACATTGAGTTTTGTTACACTTTCTACACAAAGTAAAGTTAAACCTTCCGACTTCGTCTTCTCTGTGTTAAACAGAGGTGTTTATGTAACAAACTGAAGACCCTTGTCAAAAAAAAGAAATTAAGTATGATTCAGTGACATAATCCTACGTAAAATTTTTTTTGCACAGTAATAACAATCTCTAGAATTCGCATTATAGCTATATTTACAGACAAAAGACTTTCATAGTCAACAGTTACTATTTACTGAACATTTACCTATCAAGAAAAGCCTGCCAAATCACGGTAACAATCTTAAGGTTTTCGCATTCAGCAGGGCAGCATAAAATATGCCTTTATGTAGTAGTTCTATAGCACACACTAACACTGTTATGAAAGGAAGTTCTTAAATACAACAGTGCAAGGCTCCCACAACATTAGGTCCTTTTGAAGGAAGCGTGTAGTGAGTTCAGCTGACCAAGCTTATGTGTTAGAGCTACAGGCAAATTTGCTATTTTCACTAAGGGACTGAACCACTTACTTGGAATGGTGGTAACAACTTCTCCAACTTGTAACCTGTAGAGAATGGTTGTTTTTCCTGCTCCATCCAGTCCCAGGATGAGAATCCTCATCTCTCGAGTTCCAAACAAACTGGAAAAGATGGTGGAGAAAAAGCCCCCTACAAAAAACAGAACAGAAAGATGTTTCAATGTCAGCTCACAATATGGAGGGTATGGAAAGGCAGACAGATCAACCTCATTTCTTACTGAGCAACAGTATGTTTCTTTTCTCCACTGAAAACAGACAAGTTCAGGTTGTCGCCCAGATACTTGCAAGCTGAATCACATTACATTTTCCTGGGTTTATGCTGCTATTTTATGGTAGCTCAATCCAGCAAAATCACATTGCAGCAGCATCAAGCTTCCTCATTGTGGTTAGGATTTTTTTTTCCTTTTCTCTTATTTGCCAAAATCTGAGCCAACTTTTTTTGTTTGTATCGGACTCTGTCTTTTCGGTGCAGGAGACTATACAAGGACATGCCGAAGCCTGAAAGAATTCTTTCTGATGCTTATGGTCTCCCACAGAACCCTCCACTTCTTTCTTAAAATGAAGTATAAATCAGTAGGTATGTGTTAAATCACCATCCATTACAAACTATGAAGCTGCACTAAATTAAGTACATTGATGATACAGAGAAGTCTAGGAGCTGATTTTAAATGCCCTTTTTTTTTCCTTTTTTCCAAAACTGGCTTGCTCCAACACCTCATTTATTCTTTAAATGCGTGTAAGAGTACTTGTGGCCAGACTGATATCTGATTTGTGCCTAGTAGATGTTTAAGTGTACAAAGAATACTAATGTTCTAAGCCAATAACAATGACATTTTTTATTTTTATACCAAATATATCTAATGCTAAATAGTAATTTTGTAAATCCACCTACACCCTGTAAAAGGTAATGAAACACCAAACAAGCTAGAATCACATTTGATAAACACATCCGAGAAGAGACAAGCGAGAGAAGATTTGCAACCAAAATCTTACTGAAAGAGGTTCTGATAAAAATTATTCCCCGTGTTTGCCCTTCTAGGCATCTGCCATGCCTTTCCGGGGAAAGGAGGGAGCAATGATCTTTACTTTTTTCTAAGCCCATCCCATCACAGAAGCCAGGCACGCTACAGACCTGGAAAAAACCAAGAGAAGGTATAAGGGACCATCTGTTGCCAGTTGGCATAGTGCTGCTCAAGGCACTGTTTACTGTGGGATAGGCAGATAACCGTAACAGAGCGGAGCTGCAAGAGGTACTGCAAGAGAAGCATTTCAAGTAGAAGGCTACTATGTGACGCATAGAGGCCTAAGAGATGATAACTCTTTCCTCTCAGTCAGTAACTTTGCTTACTGCCTCTCGTTCCCTCTTTTTACATTCTAATATGCTTTTCCCACACTAAAACACAAGTACGCTAAACACAAGTACACTAAAATACAAGCACCCTCTGTATTAGGACAGATTTATGTTAAATCATTTAACCCCTAGATTCAGGGCCCCTTATTATTCCCTCTAGCAACCCATTACGCACCTGAATCGGGGTTTAATTTAGGCAAGCCTCAGGAGTACAAAAGCGTGACGGCCTTCGACCAAAGGCGTGCTCCTGCTGCGCTGCTCGCACGGGGAGCAACGAACCGCTGAAACCGCCGCCTCCGCGGCGCTGCAGCAGCAGCAGCAGCGGCAGCAGCAGCAGCCCCGCAGGACCACAGCGGCGCCGGGGGCCCGCCCGCCGGCAGCAACCCGCCCGGGCCCGGGCCCCGTTACGAGCTGAGGCTGAGGGCAGGCGGGCAGCTGCCGCCCCGGGCAGAGCAGAGCAGAGCAGAGCAGGCAGGAGGGGAGATCCCCGCCCCGCATCCTGCCCCGTTCCACACCGAGCCGCTCGGCTGCCCCCCGCCCGCCCCGCCGCCGCCGCCGCCCCCCCTCAGCGGCCCCGCGGCCCCCCTTCCCCTCAGGGCGCCCCGGCCGCGGCCGCCTCCCCCCGCCGCCCGCTCCTCACCCATGTCGAGCCGCCGCTCCGCTCCGCTCCGCTCCGCTCCGCTCCGCCGGCCCTGCCGCCGCCGAGGCGCCGCCGCTCGCAGGCTCCACGTCGAACGCCGCGGTGGGTAAACGAGGCGCTCCCTCCCCCGCGGCCCCGCCGTTTCGGCACGGAGCCGGGGCTGCGCCCGCCCGTGGCGAGGAGGGGGAAGGCAGGGCCGAGCGCGGGGCTTCCCTTGCCGTCCCCGCGCGGATATGCACCTGGACGGGGAGGAGAAAGGGACGGAAGATTTTAAAAAGAAAATAAACAAAACAAAAAAGCGACACGCAGCTACAACGTGACGAATCTGCGGCGGCGGAAGCGCCGAGCTGAGGGGAGGGGAGGGGAGCGGAGGGGCGGGGCGGGGCTCCGCGCGTGCTTCGGGCGGGGGCGGTGCCTCCCGCCTGCCGCGCGCGGCGGCGGGGGGGGGGGGGGGGGGGGAAGGGAGCGCGTGCGCAGCGGGGCGTGCGGCGGGAGGGGCGGGCGCGCGCTGCTGAAGGCAGGCACCGCACCCCGCCCGCTTTAGAAAGAAACCAACCAAAGTCCCGTTCCCCCCTTCCCCTCCCCCCCCGCCCCCAGCCGCCACCGGCACTCGCTGCTGCTGAGGGCGCGCCGGAAGCAGCCCGCGGTGGCAGCCGTGCCACCGGGCAGGGCCGACGCGGGCCGCGGGGGGTCCGTAGCCGTGGGTGGCAGGTGGGGGTGCGGGGGGGGAGGGGGGAGGTGGCGGGCGCCGCGGGACGCGCCCCCGGCTGCCACCCAGGGGGTTCCTTCGCGCCCGCGCGCCGTCGCTAGCCCCGGGCCGCGCCAGCGCGGCGCGAGCAGCAGCCGCGGGCGCCGAGCAACGGCCGTTACCGGGCAGCGCGAGCGGCTTGGAGGATCTAGGGCGGCAGAGGGTAAAGGGACGGTCAAGAAGCTACCGAAATTCCACAAAACGAGCCACCTGGTTACCGTGATGACGTTTTCTAAAAGCGTAGTGAATTCCTCTGAGCCTGCAGATTTCCAAAGTTACATTCTTGTATTTCATGAGAAACTCTGTGCCCAGTTTTGGGCCCCTCAATACAAAAAGGACATCGAGGTGCTGGAGCGTGTCCAGAGAAGGGCAGCAAGGCTGGTGAAGGGTCTGGAGCACAGGCCTTATGAGGAGCGGCTGAGGGAACTGGGGTGGTTTAGTCTGGAGAAGAGGAGGCTGAGGGGAGACCTTATCGCTCCCTACAACTCCCTGAAAGGAGGTTGTAGTGAGGTGGGTGTTGGTCTCTTCTCCCAAGTAGTTAGCGATAGGACGAGAGGAAATGGGCTCAAGCTGCGCCAGGGGAGGCTGAGGTTGGGTATTAGGAGAAATTTCTTTACTGAGAGTGGTCAGGCATTGGAACAGGCTGCCCAGAGAGGTGGTGGAGTCACCATCCCTGGAGGCATTTAAAAAAATGGGTAGACATGGCACTTTGGGACATGGTTTAGTGGTGTTGGATTGATGATTTTAGAGAGCCTTTCCAACCTTAGTGTTTCCTAGTTTTTACTTTCATTAAAAAATTAATCCAGCCACCAAGCTGAACATGAAACTAATGAAACTAATATGAAATTAATTATTGAAATTAATATGACTATTAATTTAATATGAATTTAATAGGAAATTAATTATTCCTCTACCCTTAATTGGTTTAGTGGTGGACTTGGTAGTGTTAGGTTAATGGCTGGACTTGATGATCTTAAAGGTCTTTTCCAACCTAAATGATTCTATGATTCTGTTATTTCCTGTTTTTCACTGAGATAGTGGAGAAACAAGAAAAACCCCACTGAGAATCATCAGACAAAGTCCAACTACATAAACCAGTAATAATCTAGCTGCTCCTATGGAACAGCTAATAACCATCATCTGATAGCAGGGCTATCATCATCCCTCCATAAAAGATGATGTAATTCATGTAATTACTTTGTGCAGATGAATATGTATAAAATCGTAAAAAATATGAAATACTAAGTAATGAAAACTCAGGGGAGACAGAATTTACAAGAACACATAGAGAAGTGGGCTTTAAGATCAGACAGTGTAAAATGTAAGATCCAACAGGTCTCATGTCAATAATAAGTGGTTACACTATTTTTTTTTTTTTAAATAAGAGACAAGGAGATACAAATATCTCTTATAAGACCAATCTGTAACAACAGAATCTGCCAGCAAAGCGTGTTGGCTTCCTCCTCATGCATTTTATTCTGTCTTTATACCACTGTTCCACCAAGAACAGCACAGAAAACTTTACTCCCCCAAGCCCCAAGAACCAAACTTAAGGCAGTCACCTTCCATGACTTTCCCCATTTTTTTTTCCCTTATCTAGACTTGTCCAAAGAGAAGCAGCTTGTACTCTGTCAGCTGGAGAAAGGCAGGACAAGAGAAAGCAGAAACAAGCAGATGACAGTGCAAACTGATCACATTTCACATAGAATCCACACCAAGGAGTGATTACACTGTCTGCAAGTGCTGGGACTTGGAAACCCATGTTTTCATTAAACCTGTGTGTGAAGCAAGGACAGCATAAAACAGACACACACCTTTTAGTTTTCTCTGAAAGCATCCATAAATGTAATATCACAGTTGCAGAACTTCTTTTATTTCCTTTATGTCCTCCATTAGAATTCTTTCTTGCTTGAAATTTGACAGTAATCATAACTCAGTTAAAAACAGTCCTTTATTTTTTCTGTCAAGCTGGGAGCAGTAGGAAAGAATACACAAAACTGATCCATAGGGATAAGAAAAAAAAAAAGTAACAAAATATTTTTGACATTATTTAGAAAATGTATGATCTATAAAATCCAATGATCCAGAAGGCCCGCCCTAGTACACTGCTTCAAGGGGCAAGCAACGTGTATCAAGAGTCTTTTAGGTCCTTGATATCCTTAGGAGACCACGGATGCGTCTAACAAGAGCTTGAATAAAGGTGTATCGTGACCGAACCTTAGAATATAACCCTTCGATGTCCAGAAGCTTCTTCTGCAGAGATTCACCAAAGCTGTTCGTGGCTTCAATCTGAAGCTGAGAAACAAGAGATTTGTTGCAGTCATCAATACAAAATCTTCTCTTCCCGGAATGTCAGCTTATCCATCATCAACTACCTGTCAACCCTTTCACTATGATTTATGCTCTAAACCACTCTCAAAAGTATGCTTTTTTCCCGATTCCCCTAATAAGTATTACTTGAATTCTTCCCTTATGTTTTTCTCTCTAAATTATATAATGGATAGCCTTTCTATGGAGGTTTTTTGGGCCACTCAGAGCATTTACAGTTTATCCAATTAGCACCTAACAACCTCTCCAAGTATCAGGAATTAAATTCCTGTTTTAAGAATTAAACAGTCTTATATAACTGAGCTTCTTCAGTTGTAGTCATACAAACACTTCTTCCAATTAAAATTTTCCTAGTCCTTTAAGGACTATTTAGGAGTTAATAGTCCATGTGCATAGACAAGATTTTTTCATTAATACATATGTAAACACATATACAAAAATACATATGTAAACAATCCCTGAAAAAAGTAATTACACTCTAAGTATTTTAGGAAGCTGTTACTCTATATTTTACTTTTGAACAAACGAAATAAAAAGACAGATGCCTCATCACAAAACCCACATACAACCGTTCTTATAATTCTAGATGTTATAAAAGTTCTTGAGACTGCACAGGTTTTTTCTGCACAAACGGTGGTAGAAATGTCAGTGGGATTTATTAATAAAAATTATCTTTTCTTCTGCCACCCCTGCATGAAATTTACACAAACTATTAAATCACTGTGTAAGCAGAAATCACTTCTTTGCTAACATTCACATTTTACAGTCTCCTCAGTCTCTGCTACCCTTTTCGATCTCATTTCTCTACAGCTTAGCTACAGCTAACCTTTAGTAAACAGTATAGGATCACAGAAAATTGGGAATCCTGCCCTCATATTGCAAGTCTTTCGAGGATAACTGAAGTTTTCAGAAAGCTATTATTAAAAAATACATACCATTTGACTGGTTTATAAGAGGAAAAAGATGATTTTTTTTTTTTAAGTCTAGCTCATTTTTCATTTAACTTTCTGTATTAAGACCTGAAAAAATGTGTGCAGCAGCACAACTGCTACCTGCTTCATAATACTTTCCAAAAAAATTTTGCAACATTTCATTCATCCTAAATTAAGTTATATCCTGTTGCTGTTAGCACAGGTTGTTTAGAGGTGGGAAAACTACAGTCAGACTGCTCTCAATAGCTGTATGGTGATCAAGCGCATTCTGTACTTTTCAGTAGACTTGTCAGATCTCACCTGTTCTATATCATGCTGGCTCACTCGATTCAGTCCGCTACTGAAATCCAAGTGAGGCTCTGAACCAAAGGAATCTAGTGGTAGAAAACAAGACGTTAAAATTATGTTGGCTGCTCCACACTATCTTCTCCACATCAAGTTACAGAACCAGTTTAAAACGCAGTGTTCCAAATTGGTCAGTAAACTTGTGCATTAGAAATGACACAATTTTTTTGACTTAAATGATTTAGAGAAAATATGTTAAGTAATAGCCATAAATAATTTTGATCACACAACATGGCACTTTAAGCAAAAAGCTCCTCCCCAGATCTCTTCTCCCTACTTCCTTCCACTCTTAATTTTTTTTTTTTAAACCAAAATTCAAACAAACTTAAAATCTTCTGATGAATCAATGGTGCCTACAATTCTAAAAATACTTTTAAAGCCTCCAATATTAATTTTAGTTCTTAATTTCATCTTAGATTATTATATGGAAATATTTTCCTGTAAATTGTTTTGAATCACTGATCTGATTACATTATTTGAACTTCACTTGTTTTGAACAACAGAAATAAAAAATACAGTTAATTTTACTTTTCTTTGGAGGTTATGTGTAATAGACAAAACCCCAAAATCTATGACTCAACAATATTTGTATTGCCAACTCTCCGGTGGAAAATCCAAAGGTATGCCAAATTCAAACAAAATCTCTTGTATTAAATATAAATGACAAAATATTAATAGTAGCAAATCAGTTTTAAAGTTAACCATCAGAAGTTATTCAAAGGCACTTTGAGAAATTTCACCTTGCAGCCTTCCTTTCTTAAACGACATCCTGGAGGACAGCAGTGTGTCTTGGGAGTCAGTGGGCGTGCAATGCAGTAGATAGTGTTCCAGATGACGCCAAAGAATGAAGAGACATGTTTCTATAATATCTGTAGACGCATCTAAGTGAAGGAGTCTAATTTTGTTGTCTTCAGATTGTACATTTACTATATGAGCACATTTACACACTTTGAAGCATCTGAGGATGTTAGCTCAGCCATCTGTCACCTCCTCCAGCAGAAGCTTCTCACCCCCATCGCTACGGCCAGGTAATGGATCGCTTGCACTCTCCTTACACAGCGCAGTGCTGGTTAGGTTACTTCCCTGACTGCTACTCACCCTGAAGAGGGTTTAAACCAACACTCTGCACCAGGGCAGAATGTGAGGGCTCACCTGAGTTGTAATGACAGCTCAGTTGCAGAGACAGTGAATTAAAGCTGAGGTTATAAAGCTGGGGATGGCAGTAACATCTTAAGTTACAACAGGTAGGTCTGCAAGAGCACATCTTTCCCAAAGTAGGTTTCAGAGGAAAATTCTGATCCGCTGCAGACAATTAGTTTCTATGTGACTAGGTATTTCCATAGAATTACTGGTGTTTATGAGATTAGGTTTACGCAAGGTTGACTGTAAGACTGGAAACTCCAGTTGCTCTGATAGGCACCTCAAAATTATTTTTCAAAATATTTCTTCCACCACACTTGCGAGTGTGTGTTGTGTGAATGTTCAGTGGGTCTGGATACTGAATTGAAGATTCCAATGTAATGTTGCAGAAAGTCCTAGCAGGGTCTCCATGATGGAAAATATTTACATTCTGACAATAGCAGAACAATACCCTCTTACTAATTTAGTTTTTGGTATTTCACACTTCCTTTTTGCAAAAAGCATTGTTTGAAGTGGTCAGAAATCTACGTAAAAAGAACCTGCTCCTATTTCTCTGCTTTTCTGGAGTATCACCTTGAGGGTCATTTCAATTTTAGAAGGATACAAGAACAGAGAGAAAGCAGCTTGGCTCGGTTGTTTATTAGCTTCACCAGGCGTCGCCTTGCCAAAACATATTTTTGGGAAGTGGAGATTTTGTCAACCCCAGCTGGCATAACTGACTGACACAGCTGTGATAAGAAGAAGAAAAACAAGAAGATTGTAGCAAATCACAGACCATCAAAAGAAATAAGCAAATAAAATTACTTATCAATATCTAGAACTTCCTTGTCAGCTACTATTTCTTCAAAACTGTGCTCTCTATTTTGAATTCGCATAACCTTGCTGACCAAAAAATG
Organism: Pelecanus crispus; assembly: GCF_030463565.1. Classification (NCBI taxonomy): domain Eukaryota; kingdom Metazoa; phylum Chordata; class Aves; order Pelecaniformes; family Pelecanidae; genus Pelecanus; species Pelecanus crispus. The sequence continues at coordinate 55,078,882 of NC_134643.1, forward strand.
GTGAAATTAAACGTATCCCCAAACAACTATAATGAAAATCACAACTTTTACAAAGTTAAGCCCAATATTTTCCCTGAAGTTTTACGTCACTCATTCTATGGACCCCTTCATCAACAGTAGAAATGAATACGCACAAGAACCGGAACTATTTACTTATCTAAGATGCTTTGGAGTCTCTGTCAGAGCTACATCTAAGTTACAAACAATACAGAGACTACAGAATCAGAAGAACTGTTACCTCTTTTATTTCATCTGGTGGGAGTTGCTCCACATTTTGCAATTTGTTAACACTCTGGCGATGGCTATCATAGTAACTGAAGAAATCACTAGTGCTCTGTTTCAGCAGGTAGACGATAATGCCTAAGCCAGGCAAGTGCCAGTATGGGACCACTGGTGCTTGTGTATCTAGAAAAGATGATGAACAAGTTATAATAAATTTTAAAAAAAAAAATTAAAAGAGCAAGAAATCAGTAAGGTATGCTCTCTGTCAATAAAATAGTAAAAGACATGAAAGCACTGGCAAGTTTGTATTTTATACTTCTGTGTCAGAAGTAATACAAATAAAAGCCTAGGCAAAAAGTTCTGTGGCTGCAGTACTAGAAGGCAGTCAGCATAGTACAGTACTGAGTGTAACACATGAAATGTAACTAGACCAGAAGACTTACTATTTAAATATTTTAACCACTTGGCTGCATAATAGCACACTCTAAACTCTTGACATGTGGCCTAATGAAAATTTCCAGTCAGCACCAAACACATCTTACATGTCATAAATAAGGTCCCAGTTTCACATAATATAATCCAGCACAGATGCCGAAAAAAGAAATCCTCACCTTCCCCTGTCTTGTGCTATTTATTTACATACTTTTTTTTTTTTTTACTGATATATGTATTTGAGGCTGCCATGGGAAGTGAATTAAAAAGGATTTTTGGTCACGTTTGTTTTAACTTGGATTAGTTTCCTGATTTGGCTTAGTGCAAAGCTGCGCAAGCATGCGTTCCAGAATTAGAAAATGGGGAGCTACAGGACTGGCATAAAGTGACTTAAAGTGTACGTGAAACTACAGCCTCTGGTTCATTATTTTATACTAGCCCGAATGTCACACCATTCAGTCTCATAAAATAGCAAGCCAAAAATCTCACCCTGACGAGGGCCATCTCGGTTGGTTGATTCTGACAGGCTAGGAGTAAACAGACAAACAGCGTGCTGAAAACTGGGAGCGCTTTGCAACATAAGTGATTCACAGTATTCCATCACGTTTGCACAGATCTGCCAAAAAAAATGACAGCATGTCAGTTACAATACCTACAGGCGTTGGAGCATTAAATTTTAAATGGATAAATGTCAATAAACAACATGTTTTGCTCCCTCTCTTCTCAGCAGAATGCGATGATTCTCTTTTCTGATCAGTTACAGCCTCTCTTCTATTTCAAGTCTGGGACCTGCAACCTTGCCTCTTTCCCAAAGCTGCTTGTTAAAATTTCTGGTCAATTTTAAGTCCCTTTTGGATCTAACTTAGTGTTAGCCATTGCCCTCTATACGCAGCCTTCATTTCAAAAATTTCCGATCAATTTAAGGCTTCGAAGTTCACAGAGTTTGTACTCAAAACAATAATGGTTGCTAATGCAAATTTAAGTAACCAAATTTTCAAGGTGTACTTTAAATAGAAATGGAACGTGGGAAATAAAACCAGTGTAGAGCATTACCGCTATCTTATGAAAGAAAGCACGGCAACTAAACAAATCTGCACAGCAGGTAAAATATCGCAGTTTGAGACTGAAAGTTCTAGCAGCTTCTTGTGTCCTTACCTGCTGCATGGCCAACTCAGTTTCATCCCTCTTGTTCACTCTGTCTCCCTCTGCGTTATCATCTTGCAGTTTAAACTGACGTAGTCTGTCTGAACCACCAAACCGACTTAGAAGTCCTAAACACTGGCGCTGCCATAAGAAATGAACATTTTAATTAGTGTCTCAACAAATGAAGTGTGTGATTCTTTTCACTTGATACATATCCCATAAAACATAATAGGAAGAGAGCAATGCAGATAAAACTTCTAGCACTTTGTAAATGAAATTTAAATTTTTAAAATACAATATTTTGATTCACCTTTAATTATTTTAAAAATTAATGGCACCCTAAACCAGTTCCTTGAGAAATGAATGCAATTCAAAAGTGCACAGCTTTGTCTTATATCTCTTCCAGACTATTATACTGACTAGCATCAATGACAGTTTAGGTTTACCTATTCCCGCCTTTGCCTATATAGACAAACTAACAAAATCTGGATATGAAAATAATAAGCTCCATAAAAACAGAGTGTAAAACCCAATTCAATAGTTTCATAAAAAGAAGTAACAATCAATACATTTTTTTGTACTTTACATGTGGCTGTTAAGATCACCAAGTGCCTCAGACTATAAGCCAGTTTTGTGTGGAACGGCAAAAAAAAGATATCAAAGATTAAAGATTTTTTGGGAATTACTTTTGGGGAAGAGTAAAAGACTTAAATCCTTTTATTACTTGATGAAAATAACAGGACAAACTAGAGAGAAAAGTGACAATAACAGATGACTGACACAGTAAAACTCTGTATAACCAAAAAAAAAAAAAAAAAAAAAAATCTTTCTGCTGTCCCATGGGAATTTCTTGCTGACATGATGCAGCAGAATGCTGAGTACCCCAGCATTACAGCAATCACTTACAGCTTGCTACTTTTCTTCAGGATGGTCAGCCTAATAGTTACTATCAAAGTGTCCAGAGAACACATCCTTCTCTTGCAACCAGGAGTGTTTGATAGGGCAGCCCTTTGTACAGATAGTTTTCAGTGAAATATTTCTCTATGAAGTCCTTGCTCACACGAACCACAAAGCTTCAAAAACATTGCCGGATGCTGAATGCGGAGCTGTATAGAGGTCTGCAATGATAGCTTTTGAGCAAGACTTACTCTATCTTGGCTTTCATTCTCATTTCTAAGTCAGGGTTATTTTTAAAAGGGGAGGAAAGAAATAAAACACTAGCATGTTTGATACTCCAAACTGTTGAGCTAGAGACGTGCTTGTGGCAAAAGTGGTAACAGTATTTCTGCATTACTTCACATGCTTCGGTGTTGGCCTCAAATTCTTCCTCTCCACATAAAGTGAATCCTAAGCCAGGGATGGAAACAAAGTCCCTGATGCAACTCTGATGTTGCAAAATGTTATCTTTTCTACTTGGGGAGGCAGGGGGGGATGACCACCACATCCAACCCAAAAAACCAAACCACCAAAAACACACACCACACAAACCACCACACTCACACACAAACCACCCCCACCCCCCAAAAAAACCCAAACCACCACACATTCTTCTTAATGGTGGAAAACATCCCTTTCGTAACTGCAACTAGTCAAGAGTACAAAACCGAGAAGAAACTCATCTACATAAACAATTCTAAAAGGAGAAGTGTTAAATATACAACTTTATTACCTGAAATCGGCCTATATGCCCTTGCAGCTCCATCTGTGTCCCTTCATTAACATCAATGTCCAGCTCACTTAGCACTCCTGATAAAAGATATAGCCATTAACTGTTTTTTTTTTTCAAAAGAAAACAGATTTATGCTGTATATACATTTAAATTCAAGCACCGATGAGAAAAATTTCAGCCAAACATACAAGTTATATTTTGCGCATTGTTTGAGGAGAACATTCAGATATGAATGCAGCTCCTAGGAGATGCACAAGAGCATGTAGCTTACTGTCCTAAGTAATTAAAAGGTGGAACGGGGAGGAAGGGAGGTTAGCATGAAAACTGCAGCTGTTGTGCAAAGCTCAGTATACTGTAAGCAAAGAAACATTTGGGCTCAACCAACCGCTCTGCACTCCTTTATATTGTAGTCAGACATCTCTCCTGAACAAAGAAAGCCATTAAATCAAAATAGAGATATTATTTTGAAATGGCAAGCAAGTCTTCTAGCATGCTGTCCTGGTTTCAGCTGGGATAGAGTTAATTTTCTTCCTAGTAGCAGGCATAGTGCTGTGTTTTGGATTTAGTAAGAGAATGCTGATAACACACTGATGTTTTAGTTGTTGCCGAGTACTGCTTATGCTAGTCAAGGACTTTTCAGCTTCCCATGCTCTGCCTGGTGCACAAGAAACTGGGAGGGGGCACGGCCAGAAGAGTTGATCCAGACTGACCAAAGGGCTATTCCATACCGTATGACATCATGCTCAGTATATAAACTGGGGGGGGGGTTGGCCGGGGAGCAGCGATCGCCGCTCAGGAACTGTCTGGGTATCGGTCGGCGGGTGGTGAGCAATTGCATTGTGCATCACTTGCTTTGTATATTATTATTATCGTTATTATCATTATTATATTGTTATTATTATCATTACTATTTTACTTTATTTCAATTATTAAACTATTCTTATCTCAACCCAGGAGTGTTTCTCATTCTTACTCCTCCGATTCTCTACCCCATCCCATCGGGATAGGGGGAGTGAGCGGCTGCGTGGTGCTTAGTTGCTGGCTGGGGCTAAACCATGACACATACAGAAGAAATCACTATACCCATCACAATAATTATTAGTCTTCTGTGAAGATAAGTCACCCAAGAGAAATGTCAGTATGCTAATCCACAGTGCTTCTCCCTGGAAGCTTTCTTTTTCAAATAAATAAAAATGGAGAAGACATTAACAAAGAAATGGGTATGCAAACAATTTTCTGTCTTCATTTCCTCATAGAATTTGCTGAATGAATATTCTTTTTGAAGATACCACATACACTTTGAACACTACTATTTGCAAGTCATCTCAAAGACAAAAAGTACTTACTGTCAGGTAGCATAATGAAAAGAAAATGGGAAGTCAAATGCATATTGACAAGGGCACTATGTCCACTGCAAATCCACCATACTTACTTCAAGAACAATTATTTAATGTTTCTTTATTTTTCCCAGAGCTCTACATATCAAGAAAATTCTGTATTGTAGTAGATATTCCCTTATATGTCTTATGTCCTTTATAGGAAACAAAGTCTGAGACTCATGCAGATGGGGTTAAGAGACTTCAAAACTGCAGTTCCTACCAGGCAAAGCTGCCTTGCTGATTATTCCTGTCAGGGAGGCCAGCTCCTGGAGAGATCCAACACTAACATCTTGACACCTCAGGATTGCCTGGATAGTATCTGAATGGGAAATTAGAAACTGCAGAACCTGTACCACAAGAAGAAAAGGGAAAATATGAATGACTCAAAATTTAGCAGTGAGCAGAGAGGAAGCAATGTTTTTACTTTTGGAGAATTTTAAAGTGATCTCCCATACCAGTGAGGATGGGATTTTTAAAAAAGCTTACTTTCAGAGCAAAAGAACACATAATTTCTTTCAGTGAGCAGTAGCATCTTTTAGAACTTACCTGTCCTGCTGCTTGCAGGTGTTGTGCCATGCTGGATGTGAGGATCACTTGGCAGAGTTGAAGAGCTGGAAGAAGAATCTGGCGATAACGTTCCACTGGAGCCGGAATGAAGACTGGGGGATCTCTCATTCCATACATTCTTAAGAGGTTTAAACAAGGGGGGGGGGGGGGGGAAGATGAAAGGTAAACAGTGCAAAAGAAGTGAAGCCCACCAGCAAGGCAGAGCCTCAGCCTACAATCACCCCTCAAGAACCTGCAAACATTCGTTTTTCAATAATAGGTCTGTACTTGAACTAAGTTTATATTAGAAAAGCAACAAATTTATGATACACACCTGCTGCAATTTACCTAGAAAGCTGCTGCCAGACATCTTCTCTAAGCAGAGAAAATTACTTCTTTGTACTATACTATATTAAATCAGATTACTTTGTTGTAGATATATAAAACTAAGTATTCTCAAATATTTTAGGAAGAGGTGTGCTTAATTCTAAAGCAACTGGCAAATACAGTCCTCTACAAATGCCCTGTAGGCTTCATACAATCTTATACATCTCACTGGAAAAAATTAAGACTTAGACAAGTATTCTGTTTAAAAGCACCGAAGTGTTTGAACCCCCAGTGTATCACTAAGAACTGTAAATTCAAAGCAAGGACCGATGTTTGAAATCAACCAAGGTGATTTCCCCTGATATGCAATTTCCTTCTCTGAGATCTTCTCTCAGTCATCTCACAATGACTAACAACATGGCAACATATCAAAAAGCTTGTCAAGCAATATATAACTGTGATTTTATTTTTTTTTTTTAACACATGATAAAAATTCTGAAATAACATTTACTTCACTGCTCTCTCATTAGTGCTTTAAGTGGGGAGGACAAACTCTGCACTTTTTGTTCACCAACTGCAAAGCCCCCAAAATAAGGTTACAGTGTAGGTTGTTTTTCAAACATTACAGTCTAAATGATATAATAATAATAATAATTAGACAATTCCTATCTAAGGTATGGAACAAATAAGATCTTACATAGTCTAAGTAACTGGACAACTTCACACCCACTTATTTGGAATTTTTCTCTCACTAAAAGGTAGTTTTAAACTGAACTGATAGGTTAAAGAAACACACACAGACACACACAAAAAGAATATACCCACAAATACTTATTTAAAAGACTTGTGGCTATAAAAAGACATCATATGCTTCCAAGACTATATTACAGTTTCAAAATCAGCCAGGGAACCAACACTTACCCTTGATGGTCTGTTTCGGGTCGCATGTCATACACTTGACACTGTGCCAGCCTCACTATCACTCCAGACCGCAACAGCTCTAACGCCCCTTGCTGACTTTTAGCTACTCTAGTGAGGAATGCCTAGAGAAGGGTAGAGAAGGATAAATATTGGAGATACACAATGCGACTTACGACCATTTTCTCTCTTGATTTTAACATAATTTCAAATACTATTATTTTAGTAAAATATCTCTGACTACAATCAATGTGAAGTATGGACAAACAACTTTTATTAAAAAAAACCCAAAAAACACCATACCACAAAATCATTTCTGAAGTATTCTTACCATTTTGGACTCATAGGTGTACAGCGCTTTAAGCAAAGGGGGCTGAGGTGTGAGCAAGCTCTGAAGAGCCAGATCGTCATCTGCTAGGCTATCCACAAGCACCTTCAGGTAGCCGCTATTGGAGAGATACAACAACCACTGCTGCTGCTTGTCTACTGAAACAATACGATCAAGCAAAGCCAATGCCAGCATCTGGAATGGGGGAAGAAAAAACAAACAAAACAAACAAACAAAAAAAGAAAAATCAGAACAGAATTAAATCTGTAAGATCAATGAGATTTCTAACAAATACCTAGAAATACGAAATGCTAAGCAGTTCCTTCTAACAGCTTCTTAAAAGCAGAATGCATTTCTGCACTACAATCGCAATCCTTTATGTGGAAAATATTTTAAGATTTCTTGATGTTTTAGTATAGCATGAGCCAATTACCTTTTCTGTATTATTCTTTAACAGCATATTACAGGTATTGTTGAACAGCAACTATGCCAAAATATTTTAATGAAATACTGCTACAAGCACTATTGCTATTTAAAACTAGTTTGCATTCTGACTAGATTCCTGTCCACTGAAGTTAATATCAGAAACTATTTCTTCCTGAAGTCACCAAACCTTCCCAAACTGGGAAAAGAAACTGGTAAGTCCAGGATTTAAAAATAATAATAAATAAACGCCACAGCAGTTCGTACCTACAATCTTTTGCAGCAGTGCTTGCTACCCTTATTTTTAAACAACAGGACACATAACTTTTTTTGAGAAAAAAATTAGTATGTATGTATGGCCCTACTTTCAACAGCTTGAAGGATGAGTGGGAGGACAGAAACATGAAAGAGATTAAGTATCTACAAAAAACGTTCTAGTTCTACCTCATGAAATTTCCCTTTTCTGCACAGTAGTAAAATGTTCTTTAAAACAAACCGAACAGTGATTGCAAAGGAATAGATTTATTTACCCGGCCTATCTCATGACCATCACAAGCATCACGACAGACCACCTCCATGAGAGCTGCCCCATAACTCTCAATTATTGCCATGTTTTCACGTTGCAATTTACTAAACACATCTTCAGGAGCTGTCAGACGTTCCCACATTGTTTTTTTAGCTGTAAAAAGCAAGGAAAACAAAAAATGAAAAATGCAAAGATGGGCAGCTTAGCATTAGCTTAGCTACATCCTTCAGGGCATTCTCTATCTTGCAATAGAGGTGCCCCAAACAACATATGGGGTTTTTGACTGAAGTGCAAATGTTTTCCTACAAAGCCATTCTTTCCTGAATATCATACACAGGCCAACTGGCAAAAAAATTATGTGTGCCTGTATACATACACCACCCTTGCAAATACATATTCTACATTACATGTATTGAATCTTAGAATAATTTTAAGCAGACTATTAGGCCTCAGAACTTTCATGGGGACCAAACCAGTCTGTTTTGAAGGGAAATAAACAAGGTGACTTAAATGGGAATGGGCTGAATCCAAAGCCAGCAATAAACTACAAAGGGGTCATAACAAAATCAACGGTATTTTTACTACTATAGCTCAAAATGCTGATCAAGTAATAGCAGTAAGAGCCTGCATGCACAGCTACTAGCCCAAAGTTTGTTTTTCAATCCCTGTCCAAGCTCTGAGATGAAATAATGATTAGAAACACTGACAAATCAAGTATTTAAGCCACTAACAGACAGAGTGTGATATTCACCATAGGCTCTTGTGGTTAAGCAGCAACTCTGGGTGGCTTATTTTTGCTTATTTTTTGGGGGGTAGGGGTGATCCTTTTTTGTTTCTTTTCTCCCTAGGGGTCCTCAGCTAAAGGAACAGAAATAATATTAAACAATCTTTGGGTTTGGGTTGTTTTTTTTTTTTAAATAGGATCACTGTGGTATGAGTGTACATACAGACGTGCAGGCAATACATTTCTACAGCTGTAATTGTTCTCAAGTAGGTCTAAGTAACTTCCAGTCCTTTGACAATTTTGTAGCTATGATGCATAGCTTTAAATGGACACAAATGAAGTATCTTATTTAGTGCTGGATACATCCTCATCCAGAACAATAAATTTTGAATGCATATGTAGCTATACAGGTCAGAATAGAGGAAGATTTGCATCATGTAGTATAAGCAACTACTTTCAGAGGCTCTTGGAGTAAGATGGTTTCTATCTACACAGTCTATTTCCAGCAGACAACTCAGCATGCAGAAACTGTACCATTCAGGGTTAAATAACATTTTTTTTTTTTTTTTCTCTTTTCCATAATACAGTTGGACCATACCTGCTTCTAAAGTGTCTGGTTCATCTGGTCTCTGGGCAATCTGCAAATAATAAAGGAGTGATCCATAAAGGTGAGTTCTCACTCTCTGGAAGCCACCACCTGTTCACAAGAAACATTCATAATTAAAACCAAATAGATGTAAATTCTGTAACACCATCTTCTACTGGCACTTAAGTTAATTTTCCTATGGCAATGCTGGCAGAAATAAATAAAACAAACAGATTTCATAAGTCAGAATTCTACTGTTCACATAAAAGTGTATTTGTGAGTAAATTCAGCAAGTTTTTCCTGCTCCAAAAAAGTGGCAATATTTACACCTCTCTTCTGCTTGTTGTCCAGACTAAAAAAATAATACACCTTTATTAATTTTTTTTCTTGTTAGTAACATCACTTTTAGATCTATATTAATCATGTAAGATCCACCTAATTGACTATGATAAAAATCCTCACTGCAGTAACAGGAAGCAGCTCGGTCCATATTTCTACTCTTGGCAGTTGGAATTCCCACACATGCACTGCAAAGATCAACACACCTGTTTTCAAAATGAAATCCAGCAGCTTTTTTAAGATGATGTGGAGGGAGGAGTCACCAATGGAAGCAAAACCCATGGATATGCTCTCAGAGTTAGCTGATGAGGTAAAAGAACCATCCAACATCAAGACATATTGGGACGGTCCTGCTGTAGGGAGTGCAAGTGGCTGTTTCTGCTCGGTTTTCACGGACTGGCTCAGGTGGGCAGTCAAGGTGAACACAGCCCCTGCCACCACCGGCATCAATTCCTGAGCTGCATCTTCATCTAGGATCTTAATACAGAAGAAGAAGAAAAAGAAAAAAAAGAAAAAAAAATTAAGTAGAAAAGTGTCTGATTTCATGAGCTATTAAAGCAATTAATTCAGCCTCTCGGCTATTTCATTTATGTATGCATAAGGATTTCATTAACACGGCGCTATTTAAAACTAAATCAGCAGTGTCAGAAACTTGTTCAGAAAGATGAGTTGAACACATTTTAATTGAGAAGACCATTAGCTTTGGTTTTTTTATTTACACAAATCACAGGCAGGATGATAATTAAATCTGCATGGGGAAAAGGGAAGGAACGTGCTGACATATGAGTGGCTTTATTAGTAAAATATCTAAACCTAAGCTAGGGAAAGAACAACTGACACCCTCTTGGCTTTACAGCTATTTAAAAAAACTGTTTCCATTAAAAATGTGAAGATACAATTTAGAAAACTCAAAGGGGTGAGCATCAAGAAGTGAGCATCAAAGGAGCATGTAAGACAATGTGGAGAAACACTAACGAGAAGTTAACATTTACTATTTTAGTTCACTTCATCATTTAAAACATAAACCTGGTATCTTTATCACTGACTCAAGGAGCTTTTCTTTTAAGCAATATAGTTGTTCAATACAAGAGATCAATTATTTTCAAAAGAAAATAAAAGTAATTGTTTTCTCAGATTAACAAAATCTTCACTAACAATGAAGTATTACAGAAAATTAGTCAGAAATTTCTGCTCTGTAAAGATTTTAGGAAAGAAATCCTTAGCAAAGGCCTCAAGCAAAGGCCTCCCTCATTTCCTGTTTTTTTAAATTTTGTTCATATATAAAACAAAACCAGCTCTCCACTAAAAAATATGGTTTAGGTAACTCCTACAGAAAATACAGTGGAAACAACAACAAAAATCCAAAAGATTACCTTTTGCTTGAAAAAAAATAACATTTTCATAAGTATTTCTCAAAACACAACTTGTCTAATCAGGAGAACTACAAACAGCTAACTCTCACAATAAACAAAAAAGAAGTCCCAGCAGCCTAAACAATACAAGGATCCTTCATTAAATTTTGCCTTTGAGAATGGCTGGGTCAGTAGTAACTGCCTAGTGTGTCTCAAAAATTACTACTATAATTCAGCCATAAACCACCTAGACTTTAAATATTTTAAGACAAAGCAAACTCTCACATTTCCAAAAGCCTTTCTAATTGTAAAATCTTTACTACTTCTACTCTGAAGCTTCATTCTACTCTTTCATTTTTCAAAAGAAGCAGCAGTAGGATTTGCAGTGTCATCTGAACGCAGTAAATCAGCAACTGCAGTACCGTTTGCCTTCATCCCTTCCATGAGTTGTTCTATGTTCCTCATCAAAATGGGCTGTTTCCTTTTCACACACCCTTTCCAGACTACTATCACACTGGATTATACTGAAATGTCTTTGAAATTTGTCAATATATAGTTCATAGTTCAACACTACCTATGCAAGAACACAGAGTATCCCCTCTGTCCACAGTGCATTCAACTGCAGCATAGTAGCTATCAGAAAATAAGAATAATACTGAAGGCAGACACATTTTTTTTGGATCAAGAATGCTACTTGAAGAGTAGTTTCTCTTTCACGTAAAAAGATATAAGCAACAAAGTTCAAGGTGAGGGTTGATTTCCAGTATAGCATTACCTTGTCATGCACATCCTGCAATAGATCACGGATAATCAGCTGTCTGTCCTCAGCCTGTATGAGATCCTGGGGGCAGGCAGTGAGTATAATTTCCACGAGTTGTCTCCATGACTCTAAAGCATGCCTCTTAGCATGGAGGCACTGCAGCAGCTTGTTCCGCTCCACTACATACTGCAGGATAGTGTTGATCTCCTGAATACCCGCAACAAAGAAATTGAGTTATAATATGCTAAAAGAAGTTAATGGCAAAGACAAATTTCAAGATGACAATTTTATCTACTAGTAATAGTCTGGGGAAAAAAAAAAGGTAAGTCTTCAGCTTATCAGGAACAAGCTGCTATTAATCATTTTAACAAGACAGGCCAATCCATTTCTGAGCTGCTTTTCACAAGACCTTTCCATCATGAATGTCTCAAGCTCACAGTAAAGAAAAAAAAAAATTTAACCAGGGAAATTCTTTTCTAACATACACTTTAAAATCAAAACAAAAACAACTATGAAAAATCTATTTGTGCATTTTCTTCCCATTTTAGTCTGAGTCATTTCTCCTTCATCCTTCAACTTCCTAATCCACTTAGCCAATTTCAACTAAATTTAAATGGTGGCAGGAACCTCAGAAAGTAATTAAGCTCCAAGTTCACTGAAACTATAGCTGTGTAGAAGAGAGGAGAAATAAATTGGCATCCCCTGTGAGAAAAAGGCAAGATGAATTTGGCTGCTACACACTGTACTTGTCAACAGCCAATCTTGACATCAGTATGTACTGCTTTCTGTACAGTGGGGTGGGAGCTGCAATTGTTATTAGTAATGGGGAGGGAAAAGGTTCAAGGAAAAAGAAAACAGACTCCAGGTCTGCTGTTTAGACAAGAGTACGTTAAGAAGTAGTTTATCTTACCAAATTTTAATGTCTTTTTTTTTGCTTTTCTTCAGGAATTACTAACTCAAAGTTAGGACTCAAATCCACAACCTTTCACAGTAAAGCTTATTGCTTGACAGACTATGAAATCCAACAACAAACAGTAGTTTACTTTTTCTATACTTACCTCCATAAGTAAAGGTCTCTGGCCTATTGCTGCCATTCCTTGAAGGGCATTGACTTCTGCAACCAGAACTCTGTGAAGGTACTGAAATTAAAAAGTTGAAAAAGAAACTTTAATGATAAGGAAGATGTATTTGTCCGTCCTAAAAGTATTTAAGACATGGCTACATAATGACAGATGTAACTGAAGGACCGAGATTCAAATAAATTTTACTCATTTTTCAGGTTTCTCCCACACTTCATTCTCTAACTGCAGTACTTTTCGCTGTCTAGTCTCTTTCCCTGATCACTGCGCTTCTTATTTTTGCACTCATTCATTTCCTTCTGGTCCTAAGTTGTTCTGTCCTTTCATGAGCTTTTCTAACACATCACACTCCCTTTCCTCTTCGACCTCTGCTATAGTCCTCTTGCACAGAAGGAAGGGTTTGTTTCCTCTCAAGTCTAAAATACATTTTACAATATAGAATACCTGGTTCCTTATATGGAATAACTGCATTCCTACCACCATCAAGATCACTTCTATGTTACATTCTGCTCCTGCTCTGTCCCTTGTCTCTCAGATCACAAATTTTTCAGGACTATTTATCATACACTTGCCATGTACTCATCACAATGTGATGCTATCTTAACTAAAGCCTCTAAGAACTACTGCAGTACACAACTATGTTGTATACGTAATTGTGTACGCATATGTAGTACTACATAGTTGTGTATTGGAGACCAATGAAATACATAAGGTAGATGTCATATCTGCAATATCACTTGGGTGTTCCAAGATGGGAAAAATGTTAAGATAGAAAATATTTCCTGAAAGTGTCTTAAACTGATGCATCTGTCTACTGCAAATGAGAAATCAGTGTGTGCAATGCAGAAGAAGAAATAAACTAATCCAAATAGTTTGCATAAATTATGCATGGATCTGAAACAGCTATACTTTCCATGTGAAAGCAAGTTTCAAAGTATTATTAATACACTGATATTATTATTATTATTAATATTATTATTATTATTTAAAACAGCACATGCATCTTCAGAACATAGACCACTGCGCACCTTGACATTGCAGACCACTTGTCCACGTGCATTCTTGTGCTCACAATTAGCAATGACTTGCTCAATCTGAACCCGGTCAAAAAAATCCAGTTGTAAAGGCTCTGGAATGTCCTGACTGAAGTCAATTGAATCCAGGATACTTAAGATCTTCCTGCGTACTGGAAATGTAAATCAATTCAAACTGTATTCAGAAATATCAGGGGAAAACAAAAAAAATTGACAATAGGAGCCTAACTTACCTTTGTAAATCCAAATCTTAATGTGTAAAGTTTCAAAAGAAAACATTAAGTCTTAAAAAAGTGCTATCAATCTATATAAGGGGCTTAAAAACATTTTATAGAGCCTTAAATTCTTAATTTGTGTTATACTGTATTGTTCTCCTGTTATGTATGCATGTAATCCAGTATTTACAAATACAAGATTCTAATTTTTTCTCCTAAATAAAAGCAGGCTGGTTTTCAATGAGAACCACGCAGTCTTTTGTTGAGACTTAGAAACATTGTAAGGAATCTGAAGTTACTTACTTGGGTTTTATATTCTTTGCCATGAAAATACAAATAAGTTCAGCCTTAGCAACAGTCTGTTTTTACTATTGGCAGTAATGCCACCGTCCCATTCTGCCCTTCCATAGATATTTAAACACAGACTCCTCTAACTTCATTTCCAGTCCAGTATTTTCCACTCACTCCAAGCATCTACGTCAAGGTTCTAAAATTCATTTCCCCCCCCCCCCACTAAATAAAATTGTTCCATGTACTGCTGCTATTTAGAAAGTCTATTATTTTCTTTTTCAAAGTGTCCTTTCTTGAGGTGGCCCTCCCCCCATTCAGGATCAGAAAAACTTTACTGAGAAACAATCAGCAGCCATAATGCTTACCTTTGGAAGCAGTGTCAAAGTGGAGAAACCCACTGACTGATCGACTTTCATCTTCCATCCCTCCTTCACCATCAGCTGAAGGTAATGAAACACAGTAAATACATTTTTTAAAAAAATTTTGAAAAATACCACCTACTTTATTAATACTGAAAGAGAAAGAAAGAGAGAGCACACACTGACAAACCTTTCATGTTTCATGTCTTCCAATACAAATACAGCCTTGACTGTTAATAAAATGAAAACAACACTTATCTCACAGAAGCTAGCCAATTATCAAATACAGGCTAGACAGTACTAGAAATGCCTGAAAAGACACCCCACCCTTCAGTATGAATAATGCAGTTGGCTGAACACTGTAAAATGAGTAGGGTATCTGGGCACAGTTTCCTGTACTCGGATCTCCACAAGGATGAAGAGACAGTGTTCAGACCTATAAAAGTGAGGGAAAACACCATACTGCTGCAGCCCATTATGATATTTTCCAGTTATTCTGTTTATTTTCTTCTTGTAAAGAGTTTTGTTGCCACCTATTTCTATTTCCCTTGATTCACTTCTACTCTGTCCTGAAACTCTGAAATCTTGCCTTTTTATTTAACATTGCATTTTATGTCACATTGGGATGAAATACCATGTTTGTGACATTATAATGTCAAAAGCCAAATTGACCTGTAGCTACTATCTTCTGTGAGAAGGGTTGAAAGTGTGTGACAGACAGGCAGAAGTTAAGACTAAGAAAACTTTGTCTAAAACTGTTTATCAAGGAAGACCCTCCACCTTCTCTACACAGTAACAACTCTGGACAGCATCCCAAAAAAAATTATTTTATAATTTTAATTCTTTTTTTAATATTCCCCTCTCCTACCCCATAAACTATGTTTATTTTTTATATCAGTGTATATACTGAGATATTTCAAAAATGAAACACAGACAAAGCAGCAATGAACAAAAAGATGCCCTGATTGTTTCACTTCAGAGTCTACAACCATCACCTTTCTTCCTATCTCTCCAGTGGCAATTCCAGACACGGTATCACAAATGAACTCTCACAAGCTTATAGAGAAAAGAATTCAAATAAAGTCTCTCATACTTCCATTTATTCAAACTTATTTGCCCTCACAATAAATTCCTCTTACCCAAGTATGGTTTCACAGGCATGTCATCAAGCAGCAGATGCAGCAGTCTCTGTGTGTGGGAGCGCTGGCGGTTCAGCGATGTCACTCGCATTTCTATAGCTGCAGTCTTCATCAACCAAGACATTTGGTTCAGTGTTGAAATCTCATGTTCTGTGTAGAGATAAGGGAACAATTATAAAATTGAATGTAAATAATATTACTTACTCCAAGGAAAGCATTTTTCATTTGAGAAAGCTTTTAGAGAATGTCACTACTTATCATCTGCTCACCATTTGTTTACAAAAGGACTGAGAGATCTGACACAAGCCGTTAAATGAACACGTGGTTATCATGAAAACAAATCATACACATACATGCAATTAAGAGTATACACATACAGAAAAAATCTGGATATAACCTGTACTAACAGTCATTGTGGAGAATGCAGTGCCTCATGAGCAAATAGGGTCAAGTTATAATTTCAGTGAAAATAATCAGATATTTACACCAAATGAACTATAACTTTGATTAAAGTTGATAAGGCTTGAACGTGGGTGTCCAAGAATCTTCATATTCTATATTAATCTAATTCAGATTCTTAAGTTATATAAGAATTATCTAAAAGTACTTTACCCATGCTGGATACATGTATTTGAATGCTAAGTTTACTACCATTTATCAAAGGACTAGTGGGCAAGCATCTGATAAAGTGAGTAAGTACATTTATTCAGTTTAAGACACCTGAGAAATGTTGGTCTGAAACATTAAAAAAAATCTATTAACTTAAAAATTAGTTGCATCACCAAATAAAAGTTCTTTATTCAAAGGAAGGGAAGATATGGGTGGTTACAGCCACCAGCCTTCTATTCCCTCAGTTCATTGTAGCATTCTTGCTTTTCAGAAATGTAATTTTTTTTCTGTAGCATAATCTAACAAAACTACAATGATAATTGAAATATAGATTAGGATTTGATTCTGGAGACTTGATGCATTCCAAAACTAACATTCTTTTACAAAAGTTGAGCGCTAATAATCTGAACTTCCTAAATAGGCAGAGTTCAATCTTTGCAGAATTAAAAGGTTAGCAGAGGCAGTAATTAATTCAGTTTAATAATGCTACCTATGTTTCTTCTATGATTCCTAGGTAGTCAAAAGATGCATTGAATTTTAAGCATGCACAATCTTATCTTAGCATAAAAATTACCTTTGATA
This sequence comes from Pelecanus crispus, assembly GCF_030463565.1. Classification (NCBI taxonomy): domain Eukaryota; kingdom Metazoa; phylum Chordata; class Aves; order Pelecaniformes; family Pelecanidae; genus Pelecanus; species Pelecanus crispus. Next base: position 55,095,864 of record NC_134643.1, read on the forward strand.
GAAAATGGCAAATACTGCAGCTGAGTGAATAAGAAATCCTGACTGGTCCTCAGATATCTCATAGTTGGACCTGATGTGTCAGAGCATGCACACAACTGATAGATCACCTGACAAATCAAAAACAGTAGATACCCATTTATGGAACTTATTTTAAAAACAAACTAACTACCAAATCAAAAGATGCGTAACACAGTTTTACTGCTCAAACAATCTATTACTTGTATTTACAGTAAGTTTTCCATCTGCTTACTCCAAAGCTGACCATATTATTTATAACAAATGTTGAATTACGACACTAAAGGACTACCAGCATATGGATGATTCCAACAGCTATTTTCCCACAACATGACATTATATAAGTCTTTCAGTTTGTTCAGCTCACTTAAACATGAGTGTCTTTTTCAGTCTCCAGGTTCACCAAGACAGGAAATGTAATTTTTTTTTTCTCCTCTCCTTCTACAGTATGGCCTCTTTCACTTTTAATAATGTTTAAAATGCCTTCTAGATTCCACAGATTTTCAACATGATACAGGTGTGTAATCATATGATTATATGACTTAAGGCCAAACATCAGGTACCTTGCACATACGTCTAATTCAACTGTCTTCCCCATCTCACCCCCTCAGATGTACATACAAACCTGTCACTGCTACAGAAGGAAGAGAATTTCATTGGCTTATTTGGGATTATTTGTTATCTTACTTGCTGGCAAACTGCAGTTCCAAAATTAAAAAAAAAAATTGGCATATGGTCACAACAGATTCAAAGGCTCACCAAAAACATTTAGAACATTAGTTTTATAAGTATATTCCAATTCCAAGTTCTGACATGAGTGCAGAACTTTATTTTCTGCTAGAAGGTAATACTTTTTCACACAGAAAAAGGTAGAATAGAAAGAGTTCAATGTATATAAAAACCTGACAGATGCATTTTAAAAATGAAACTATTATCAAAATCATCAACCATCTGTGTTCACCAAACAAGAAACAGCTAATTTTATTTAGAGCCTACTTTCAGTATATGCCAACAGAAAATATGCTGAATACCTGGTAACAGAGTTCTGCAAGATGAGGAGATTCATGAACTGCTGTAGGCCCATTCCTTGTTTCGGTACCCTTCTCCAGTATGTTCAAGATAGCATGAAGGCAAGTCCGTGGGCAGCCCAAGACACCTTAAAATACAAAAATAATTTCTTAACATTCTTGATCTTACTTGCCTCCATAGCAAATATAGGTTAGTACACAGAATTACAGAAACTAAATTGTTCAGATACGTTGTGCTGCACTATACTGCTCCACAGAACTCCAGCAAAAATATCTGGCAAAGTTTTTTCTCTGTTAATTAAAATAAAAGAAGGAACTGTGTTTCAGCAAAAATCTAATAAAAACATTTATAGTTAGCTTGTAGGCTTTTGAGATGCTGGTGAAAGAGGATAAATTATGCAATCAAAACTTATTAAGAACTTTCTCTTCAGTTCTATTAAAAAAAAAAAAATCATTTGACAATTTCGAAGAATAGCTTTAAATTCCTGTCTTTATTTTACAATTACAGCCAGTTTATGACTAATGTTCCCAAAGGCACTTGACACTGCAACCAAGGGGAATAGGGAGGAGATTTTAATACTGAAGTCAAAATCCTGTCTTTTTGCGTTCTCCCTTTAGCCAATTAATTCTTTAATCAACCCAGAAAGATGTCCTGAAGCAGTAAAGGCATCAATAACTGCAGTCCTTACAGGGGAAATAATCTTCTCTGTTTGGACACATATAATTTATGCTTTAGTAGAAATTATTATCTCAAGGCAAATGGCTTATGGTCATTATTTCTTTACATTATTAATGGGAAGATCCAAATTGGTCTGCAAGGCTCTCTCATGGCTTTGAGACAAAGTCCCCTATGACTGACCTAATGTATGATACCCTGTAAAATTGTGTGGGTGCAGATCAGTTACCTGTATTGTGTAACTATGGAATTTCAAAATATCCAAAACATGGTCTGCAACTGTAAGCAACTTTGCAGACAAAAAAAAAATAGGTTGGGATCTTTTTTTCATCTACCTGATCTATCAAATAACTTTAAAACATCTTTTTTTCCAAATAAAATTCAGGACCTATCTACCCTTCATTTAGAACTATGAAGGTCTAAAAACTGCTGGGCCACAGTGTCAAATAAAAACCTAAAGATAATGAGAAATAGTCTTCTCTAAATAACTAAAATCAAATGTTTGTTCAAACATGTTCATATAAAACATCCTTTAAAACAGTTGAGAAAGAATCTCATACTTCAGATTGGAAGGGACTCCAGGACGTCTCAACGCCAAACTACTGCTCAGTTATGATATCAGACCAGATTGTTCATGGCTTTATACAGTTGGGTCTTGAAAACTTCCAAGCATGAAAACTGCATGACCTCTCTGGCCAACCCACTCCACAGCTTCACCGTCTTCATGGTGAAAAAGTTTCTTCTATACCCAGTTGGAGCCTCTCTTGTTTCAATTTATGCCCACTGTCTCTCATCTTCCTGTCACACACCTCTGAAGAGCCTGGCTTTATCCTCTCATTAACCTCTTTGTAGGCATTCGAAGACTGCTATTAGGTCCTCCCCAAAGCCATCTTTTCTCCAGGCTGAAGAAATCCCATTCCCTCAGCTTCTCCTCATAGGCTGAGTGCTCCAGCCCCCTGACCATCTCTGCTGAACCTGCTCAAGTTTATCAATGTCTGTCTTGTACTGAATACAGGTTAGAAGCTGAGGAGGCAAACAAGACACATACTAACACACTATTTTTCTCACCAATTCAAGAAACATTAGAAATGTCAATCCTGTTGCTTTAAAGTTCTTATTCTGTCATATATATTCATACATATTAATATATAAATATATATTACAAATATATAAATATATTAATATACCTAGCAGTAGAATGAAAACTGACATATTCTAAAAGGCTTTCTTCTACAACATTAAACAACAAAACTGTTTTTCTTCCCTATAATTAATTTTAAAGTTTGAGGAGGGACAAGATAGTAGTCAAGTAGTATAACTAGTTCAAAGTGACAATCTGCTTTGTAGATTCCCACGTTGTCATGTGTAGGTACTTCTTGGATCATCAAATCAATTTCTTTGTACTGTGGACACAACTACACTGCATAAAATAGTAAATAAATGTTTCACTTCTAAATTATCGTTTTCCTCCACAACTCTAATTTCAAGTCCGTTCCAAAATCCAACTTAAACAAAGGATCAAATCCTGACACTGTTTAAATGCTGCATTTGGGTATCAACACATCTTTTAATTCAGCTTTTGAGTATTAGAACAAGGTCTGTTGTCTTATTCTTGACATTAAGAGGAAAAGATTCTCCCCATGAATTTTCCAATAAATATTCTCAGTGTTGGTAACAAGAACTGATTAAATGCCAGATCAACTTCTCCTCTTCATACCTGGATCTTGCAGATTTGTAGTGCTGACAGGTTTCTTTAGTTCATATCCCAAGAGATACAGAGCAAGGCTGGGAGGACTACACTCAAGAGAGGTGATAAGGAGATTCAGAATATGGATCCTTGTTTCATGATGGATTTGTGCCCGCTTCTTTTCAGGCTCCAGCTCTTGATTAAAAAAACAAAACAAAACAAAACAAAACAAAAGATGAGGTGAATAATGAAGTGAAGAAATCCATTTAACTGAATAATCCTCAGAGCCTTCAAGTTAAATTCAAAAAAGCTAAGACATCAACTTATATTAGTACAGAGGGATACAAGACCAAAATTTCAAATTACTAGTAATACAGCTCTAAATAATACATCCAGAGCAATGTTAAATACTTGTCTTCTGAAAACAGACTCCATTTGTAGTTCACTCATGATACTGTGGACATATCTTAAGAAGGCATTAGTGTTTTTCATTCTGTTAAAGGTCCAGTTCTACAGAAAACAACACAAGAAAAGGGTTTTCTGACTTAAAAGCACTTTCTTCACCTCTTTCTTTAATTTCATTCTATTCAAAAGATGACAGTGTAAGCCATTTTTAAGAAGCCTTTTACATACCCTCCTCTGGATTAATTAATTCTTCTGCATCTTCATTGTCCAAACATTCCACAAACCCAGCCATCAGCTTCTGGCTAATACTCTGTATTCAACAACGGAAGGATGGAAATGAAGAGGATTTTAAGAGTATTAAAAACAATGCCTTTCATAATTCCCTCCATTTAAGCTGACAGAAGTTCTAGACAAAAATTTTATAACCTAGTTAATAAGCAGGAATTAAGAGTCATAGCTGTTCTAAGCATAGGTTAGCAATTAACCACTGAACAGAAGAAAAAAAATCTACTGTTGTTACATATACTAAATTATCCTCACAGGTTGAAGACTATAAAGTCAAGAAAAAGTCTCAGTATCTTGAAGAATATTGTCCTTTTCCTTCTTGCAAAGATTCATGATTTTGTTTTTTTCAATTAATGAAGTAGTTGCTTTTCACAATGCCACAGCAAAAGACTTTTTAGAGGTAGGTAGATATAAGACAAAATATAGTTTTAATGTACTTGACCTAGAAACCTACACTTTAAAGTAACATTATAGAGCACCAGTATTTCTCCACCAGTTTCTCTTTCCAGATCCAAAGAAACTGGCACTTACCTGATCATGTGTGAAATCACCAACTAGCTTTATCTGGATGTTGGAATTACAAGAAATACAGCACAAAATCTTAGCACTTTCAAAAGCCAGTTCAGGATTGCTGTTTCCATGACAAAGATACCTTCAAAAATACAAGATTATTGTAATGAAATTGTTGAAAATTTTACTATTTCAAGATGGTAATGCACAGATGAGAAATTAAACAACTTTTAGAACTAAAACATTTACAAATCAAACTACATGAGAAAATGTTAAAGCTACAAATAAAATTTCACTCTACATGAAGCACTTAACACCCATCCATCAAAAGGAGGGTAGTAGGCCGAGTAGGGATAATTATCTCTCCTGGCATTTTTATCATTCTTTTTATCCAGAATCTACCTCAGACACTGCAGGATAAGTTAAAACAACTGGTCACAGGCTCACACAAGAAATGTGGACAAAATACCTTCAGATCACACAGAAATGAGCATCACTGAAGACCAAAACTAGCTAAAATCAACTACTGCATGTACCCAAAATAGGCGAGATAAAAAAAATTTAAAAGCATCTTAAAAGGCACACTTTTTTTAAACTATTTGTCAACTATTGTTATGTTAAAAAAGTAATATAAACAAAAGACAAAAACACGTATATAGAAAAAGTTAAATTTTTAGTGTATTCCATGTCAGAATATCACTGCTTTTTTATGCACTCAATTCTACTACTTATCAGTATTGGTTTGTCTGTAAAGTTATTATAAAATCAAACAGTAACAGAAGGTGTCAGTGGGAAGTGGATATCCTAAAGTTTCACATTTGAAACTGAGTTTCATATTACTAGCCTGATGCTTCTAATATAGTAACTAATGGACAATACTGTAACACACTTAAGTGGCCAACAGCAGCCAAATTAAGTTTTACTCTCCCACTCTATGGTAACCAAAGTCTAGGGCAAACTGAAAATTATATGCAAGGGAATCACTGCACGTAAGGCAACCAGGAAGAAAACATGAGGGGCGGAAAAAAATTTCACAAAGAAAAACTATAAATGCAGATCCCAATCTTGCACTAGACAATACACTGATCATACCACCTGTGAAGACATCTCCCCCCACCAAAAAAAATTTCAGAGATGCTCTGTGCAAAGAGAAGCATTGGCTAGTAAAACTAATGAAAGGACCAGGATCCAAACACCTCTGTGCCTCCAAAACTCCTCCCTTCTCAGTACTTTGCACATACCTAGCGATATTCACCACATGATCTGCCTTTTTAGTGCGAGGATTGATTCCTTGAAGCAGCTGCTCCAGCGGTGTGACAATAAGGGAAAGGTGGCTCTCCCGCAACAGATCCATAAAAAGATTTTCTTTCTGTAGGGTTAAGTTTAGAAGTGCAAGGCAATACTGTACAGCTTTCTCTAAATGCTTCTTCCCTGCAGTGCACAAACAACAAAGAACCATAAGAAAAACAAAGGAGCAGTTAGACTACATTCATAAACCTCATTCATCAAGCCTTGCACCAAGAAAGAACTTGTCAGTTCTTTACTACTAGGAAAATTCCCCCCAAAACACCATTTTTATATGCAAGAAAAACAACATCAAGTTGAAGATATGCAATGTCAGCTTTAAACCCTACTTAGTATGCATTTTAACTTCACACGAAAAATAAATTCTAGGCACATACCAGGAAATGGAGCGTAAGTATCAAGCTGCTTAACTCCTTCTTCTAGCAAACTAAGGGATAGTTCCAGCATTGGGGACTCATTCAATAGATGATACATCAAATTGAATCCAGGTGGCTTATATGCTATTATTTCTTCTCCTAAAGAGAGGAGGGGAAAAAAATTTAAAAAATTAAAATCTTATAGAAAAGACTTCCATTACTCAAGCTAGCCTGAGCTACAAAACATAACAGTCTCTGTTATGGTAAGCAACATGTAAATAGATGAAACATACTGCATACAAAGTCTTCAGAGGTTGTCTTTACATGTAAGCAAATTAAATAATGTAAAAAGTTTGGCAAGAGTAGTAATGGCAATTACCATTACTTGTCAATATCCAATAGCACAATTTCAACTTTAACCAGTTAGACTTTCCTTAAGTAGATCTGACCTTGGATTCAAATCGGTGCTAGGGAGCTACATTAAATGGTTTTGCAAGACTGGAAAGTAACTGGAAAAAGTTTACATCCTGCCAAACCTGCATGAAGACCCTGGATGAGGGAAAAAGCATTTCCAGAAATCAAAGCTGAGAAGGTCCACTGAACCCCTGATGCTCATCGTGTATAGATACTTGCATGGCTGTTGCAACAATGTATGCAAAAATGAAACTACTAGCCTAAAACTCAAACACCCTCCTAAAACAAAATAAAAGGAAAAGTCAAGACTAATGCTTCTGGTTTATCTAGTCTCCTAGTAAACTACAGTGGATTAAAGCAGGAGAGCAGTTAAGAATCTTTTTTAATATGCACATGTGAATGAGGGTGCAGTTCCTTTTGGCATCAACTTAAACAATCCCCTTCTTCCATTCATTCCGTGTCTGTGCTGTCCCCTAACACGCCAATAGACATGCCATGCCAATGTGGAGCCACACACCAAATCAGTTCAAGAAATGGACCTAGTCAAAAGGATTGGTTTTAACCCATTTCTCCAATATATCATGAAACCCACAAATAATCATACAAGCTGAAGGTCTAGCTGAGGACAAGAATGCGCTAACAGAAATCGCTCAAGACAGTTAAGCTGCCAAAACCTGTTTGTCAAAGTACAGGGCACAGAGGCCTCCCAGACTGAGGCAAGCTCACTGAAGAGGTATATCTTAAAGTTGTTGTTCACTTAAGAATTGATTCTTATAGCTCTCCACTGGTACAAGCAAACTCACAGGCATCAGGCTGGCATTCAATGTTAAGAAGAAACTTCATATCAAAAAAAAAAAGGCTGCCGCCCAAATAAGCCTTAAATTTCCTATACTGGGGCAACTGCCACCTGCTTTGGCTTTTTAAAGAATAGTTGTCCAGAATTAAATTACTTCAGACCATAATTCTACTGCTACTGTCTGCTCTGAATAATTAATATATCAATAATATTAATATTAGAGGATATATCAAATACACTGACACCTTTAAATTAACCCTATGAATAGTGGGGATTTAGATATAGACCAAAGAAAGCCAGAGGAACAAGCCCAAAACCAAGGTGTTTTTAAGTGCCAAATGCTGCTCTTTAATCAAATCAGCAATGCAAGAGAGACAGAAGTCATCCTCCTAGTAGAGCTAGAGAAGTAGGAAATAACTGTGTACCTGAGGCCCTACTGAATCAGCAACATAGCTCCCAATAGTACATGGACATTTTTTGAACATCTTCCTATCTTAAAGCCTTGGGGCTAGCTTTCCACCAGCCTACTTGCAATATTAAACAAGATCACAAGATGGAGGCAAGAGAGCAAAGCATGTTACAATTCTGTTTGTCAGTGAACAAATGAACAAGTTAACCTTGTAACTCCACATATTGGTCCACAAAGTCTTCAAGTTGAGGTTCATAGTCCCGCAGCAATTTGTAAAACACTTCCAGAACTACCTCAGCTACTTCCCACTGCAGATAATCACAAAATGAAGAAAGTTATACACAGAATACGACTGATACTGCAGCAACAAGACCAGGATGACAAAGAATACAACAGGCAGTGCAGTGATGGATCAGAAGTATGGCATGACTACCTAATTCTGAAATACTATCCAACAACACTTACAGTTCATGATGTCAAATAGTTTGAAAGGCCAAGCTTTCTTTATGAAGTAAAAAGGAACACTAAAACAGATTTACTGCCTATTTTAGGCTCTATTATACAACATACATATTAGTATATTGAAACTACAAGCAATAGAGTCTTTAATAGGCATACAGCTAGCAACACATCATTAATAGCTTCTAGGATACAGTTTAGCATGCGCTTTAATCCAGAAGGATCATAAAGGAAACTCAAGTTCCTTGGTTCAGCAAGTCAGAAATATTCTCTGAAGTAACATGAGAAAAGGACAAATCTGACTTGTAAATTTGGGGATGTGATGTTCAGAAGTCATTAGCCATGTAGTAGAGTTGCAGAATCCTGTATAGCAAATTGAAATTTAGCAATAATATAAACTTCTTTTGTTTTTTTTAAAAAGATACTTTATACAGGCTCCTCAGAAGCAGTTCATAGATCCTGATGACCCATGAGTTGAAAAATCACCTGTTTACAGAATCAAAACACTATGAACTGCTCCAGGTTACCTCTGCTGCATCAAACTTGCACAGCTTCTCAAACAGACCTAAGCCACATCAGCAGTGCCAAATCATTTTAACTACATCCCTAAAAAAAAGATTTTCAAACAGAAATTACTTTTTCAGCAGCTCTCCGGTAAGCTCTGGTGCGGAATCGGAGAAACACAGCATCCCTGAGGAACTGGAGATAGGGATCAAAGCCTGGTGCGCGGAGACCTGCTCCCAAGTTAGAGGGGAATGAACTCTCCACTAGTGTGCTGATGAGTCGACAGAAGGCACGGGTTAAAGGATATTCCTCACACCGGCACTCAATCTCATTCAGTTCAACCTTCCCAAGAGGACAGCAAAAACAGAAGGAGAAAAATCAAAGATTTTGAGGTAGGAGGAAACATGTGAGAACAAATAATATAAGGGCATCATCTGTGAATTACTCTACAGTAAATTGACATTGCTGCATTTTTGTCTACGGTACACCACAAACAAAGCAAAAGCAGTGAAGCAACAGTACTGTAATTTCAGTTCAGCAATACACTCTTCATTCATTTCTGAGCTACTAGAAGATACACCTCAACATTTACATACTTTGCTTTTATTTACCTCTTCTATTAGAAGTGAAGTGAGCTGTACTAAGATGTAACAAAAGTGAGGCCAATTTAGGAAAATAGGAAAATCTTAGTACGAAGTGCTCATAAGAAGTTTGAGGGTTTAGACGCTGCTCTGTTACTAGTACGAAGGTGCAGTAGATTCATAAATGGATAAAATTTCCAGAAATTACAAGCAGGCCTGAGAGTAAATTAAGCAGCAGTGAAATGACAGCGCCTGTTCCAAGGGTTTCCCATAGACACAGCAGCAGATGCAGCCTCTACAAGTGTTACCTGAAGTGATATGCAGATGGTCAGAAAGGCTGCCTAGGTACAAAGAAACCCTTACCTCAATACCAATTGCTTGTCTCTGGCCTGGACTTCTCACAGTTTGTAGTACCTTCAAAACAGCAACAGAAATGAAAACAGGCAAACAATACATTTCACATAATTGAAGTGCATCTCAATCATTTCTATCAGGACTAAAAGGTACTCATCACTTTTAGCTGTAAGAAGAGGTTTCCTAAATCCTCTTAAAAGGTAAAAAGGTAAGATTTTCCTGTCTGAAAGGCTGGATTATATGTTGTACACTTGTATGCTTCTAGCTTTACATCCTCAAAGATCTGCATCATGTTTACTGTTAAATAAAACAAAGAACAGAAATACTTTCACATTAATGATTTTTGTCTTACATTGGCTAGGGGAAAGATGTTTCCCTTGTTATCTCTTACAACAGCATATTTTAAGGAATATCATAAATTAGGAAGCAAAGGTAGTGAGAATTTAAAATAATGCTATTATAAGATGTCATTATTGTCAGGGTTTTTTTATTAGTAATTAACAATAAACCAGCAGTTGCAGTTCAAATGCCTCACGTTCTTCCAAATAAAACAGCAATTAGTCTGAACCATAATACACACTATAAAATAAGCCCATCCCATCATGATTTTTGAATTAACAATACTGAGAGCATTTTCATTTGATATTCATCTTCCTTAGGATTCATATTTAAAATTTTTCTCTGAAATCAAGACAGAAGGAAAAAAACACTTTTTTAAAAGGCAGGGCTTTTAATATATATCTGACATTTGCCATCTAAATATGAAAGTTGGCAACAATATCCTGTAAATCACAATTAACTTCCTCTGAAAATTAAATGCCTGAAAGTGGAGCTTTTTAGCCAGTCCCTCCTTTCCGTGAGCACCACTCACACTGGAAGAATATTACACACCAAAAAAAAAAAAAAAAAAAAAAAAAAGCCCACCCAAAAACCCAAAAAAACCCCCCAACCAAACAGAAAAATATGTAACCTGCAGAACATTTATTACTGATGACATACACTGAGGAAAAAAATGTACTGAACACACAGGACTGTCTGTCAGGAAACCTGTATTTATGTAAAATAAACACAGCCAATGAGATCTCTGAGGCATAAAACCATACTGTCATTTTCAAAATCGTTTCAAAGTAAGAACTGCATTAACTAAGTGAAAAAAATATAATCAACAATGGCAATAAGAAAATTTAGGAGGAAATGCAATACTATTTCAAATACAGTGACAATTTCAACAGATTGGGATGCTATAGTTCTAAGCACTGAAATTCCTAAAATACCTGCGTATATTCCAGGGACTGCCAGAGTGAAGCAGCTATTTCAGGAGATTTTCCAAAAGCAGTAAGGGTTTCTAAAAGCTCCGCTTTCAAAATAGGAGGAATGCTGCACTGCAGAAGTCCCAGAATGACCACTACTGGTGTCCACTGAGGGTGCTCACAAAGAGCCAAGCGAGCGTTCTCACTCTACAAAGTTCAACAGAAAATAAAACTGCGGATTATTACTTTGAAGATTAATCATGTCTTACAATCTCTAACTCACAGGTCAGTATCAACGACTCCGCTTCATACTTGCAGGCACACAAAATATCAGAAGAATGGCAGACCATTCCAAAGCAAACAAAAAGCCCAATCTAATGACTCACAAGTACTAAAATTATGCCTATTCATACAGAAAAACTATGTGCATAATATAAGCTTCTTATAAGAACCCAATTTTATTTTTTTAGTAGACACACATTCATGGAATCAGTCTTAAATAAGGTTAAGTATCTACACTCTAGACAGCTTCTTCAAGCACTGGTAGAGGGACTTTACCAGTATTTCTATTATGAACCTAAATTGCATTTGGACATTTGCTAAGAACTTATATGAATCTGTTTAAGTCTAAGAGCAGGGTCATCAACCAGTCTAAGTTCATTTCAGACTCTCACATGAATCACTGGACAGGAACAAGCCTCTAGCCTCATCAAATAATTCCCTGCATCCTTAGAACAAATTTATTTCTTCCCAGGTTATCGTTTGATGATGCCAGGAAATATTAGTTTTAAGAGTTCATTTTTTTTCCCTACACTTATCCAATGTTGACATGACAGCTCACACAGGAACACCCCATTATCACCACCATCACAGATTATTTTTAAAAAGCCTAATTAGTTTCACTGATCTGTCTTGTGTTTGTGTCAGCAAAACCAAGGGTGTCTCACTACATCACAGAAATTTTAGGCTGCAGAGTCTGGTGGGTACTGCAGAGCTGAATTCCACACTATCCAGAATTACCCAGACAATTCACAATACAAAATCTGCATCGCAGTTTTATTCTCTTGGAATCCTCTTCCAGTCAATTGATGCATATTTTACACTCTTGGTTTTGGGACATTTTAAATCTAACTCTGGAGACAAGTTTCACAGTTGATCGGTTTCCTTGCCAAATTTCTACCATTTCCTTTTAAATTCATCTATTATTTTTGCCTTTTCAAACTCATAATTAAATGCAAAGAACTTTCCTACTCTGTCGTCATTTCTTTTGAATATACCTCACTTCTGAAAGACATCTCCATGACACCAAAGTGTCAGGAACGCAAGAAAATCAGTAACACCAGCAACACAGGGAAAGGTGTCATCTCTTCCTGCTTCACTCAGACTGCATGTTTGGTCATAACAGTTATTCCTGATGCTTCCCATACTTTTGAAGTTCACTAATCAAATTACAACAATTGCTAGGTAATTTTGCCCCACATACCTTTTTGGTCAAGTGAACTTCACAGCTGAATGATGACGTTTTGAAAGAAACAAATGTGTTAACAAAGAAAACCAAATAAAAGGTTACTTACCCAATTTACTATAACAGTGGTCAGCTGTAAAAAGGCAATTAATCCATCCTGTTCTTTCTGTGTGATTCCTCGGAGAGGCAGGTGACGATACTGGACACTGTCTGCACTTGGCAAGTCTTTCCTTAAGTGCTCGTGATAAAGCATCAAAGAGTGGAAGAAATGCTCCCAGGAGACAGGGCTGCCACCTGCTCCTTGGATGTTTTCCGCTAGAAAAATGACAAACAGTTGACAAGATTTTCTTTCTACTCTTTCACAGAGTGACAAGCAGGGTAGTTCAATTTAAAAGGAAAACTTCTTATCTAGAGGAAAACAATAAAGTTCAAAGTAAAGCTATTGCTTCCAAAATCAGCGGTTCTGACTTGGGGGGGAGGGGGGGTGTTGAGTTTTTTGTTTGTTTCTGTTTTTTAATAGAGACAGAAAGGTGCTAATATGAAAAGCCAGTACAAATAAGTTTTCTGTTTTATGAATCAGAATGTTTGCAGCATTATTTTTATCTTCAAAGTAGGGTTTTTTTTTTTCCAATTTGATCAATGCAAAATTAATGCAAAACACAGGACTGACCAACATCTCTTACTTTGAGAAAGTGCTATTGTATTACACGTATCAAAAAATTCTAACGGAACAAAGTGCTTCTGAAAAAAGTCAGCTCAGTAAAGATAACTATATTTACAAAATATGTAACTTAACATTAAGACATTACTCATTTTATATTTTATAATAAGCAATATTGACATTCTGCATCTCTTATGGTGTTAAGACACAACTTTTTAAAAAACTGCATTATTTCATTATGTGAATTACTTGCTAAGGTGCTCTGACATTTAATTACCTTATCAGTTTTGGGGTTTTTTTGTCTGATTGTTTATTTGTTTTTCATAGATTACATCTTCAAGTGAAGCCTTCCAATTTCATCTTTGTACTAATAATGAAATGTTAAAAGTATGAAGCCACAATTCATCTCAAATGAGATTCTGTACTTTTCTAAAGCAAAAGAGTTGAGAAAGAGCTGAAGTTTCACTTGTCTTACCATGACTACTGCCATTGACTTTTAGCAAACTAAAGCAGTAATGAGCACACTGAGGCCCACTAGCCAGTCCCCGCAGCATTTTCAAGTATGGGATGTAAATTGTGGAAGGAAGGAGATCTCCCATTTGCCTAACAAACTTTGACAAGACAACCTAGAACAAATAAAGATCAGTGTTTAAAAAAAAAAAAAAAACCTTAAATCTGAGTATTTTAGGAAAACAATAGGCAGCCAAAGTCAGAAAACAGATTCTAATGTAATTAGGGCAGGGTAGAGGGGTGGAATCACAACTCCAAAAAAAAAAAGCTTCCTTTGTAGACTGGCCTATTCAGTTTCCCTGAAGGTGAAAAACATGTTTCAAAGACGAAATAAACAAACTAATTCATGCTACTACAAAGTATACTAACTCTCTCATTCTATATTTCTAGTGATAAAATTTACTTCAGCTCACAAATGCTGCACAGCAGTATTATTAACACATCTCACAGTGCAAGTTAAGTGATACTGGGAAAGAATTCACTATGCTTGTCATATCTCTGCACAGTAACTCACACACACAGTGGTTCCTCTCAGGGTCATATTAGGGTGTTTGCAGATTGCACCAGGCCCTAACTTAAGTTGCCTGTATTCTGGGTGGGTCTTGGGATGCGTCCAATATGTCTCGTACTGGGTTTTGCCCAACACTGAACAGTCCTTCAAGAAGCATTGAAGGCTGACAGCATCCCTCATATCTAAAGAGTTTTGAAATGTCTGCTTCATCTGTTTAGATTGCTGCTTCATTCTAATTTTAAGTTCTGTCTCTCATGGGCTATAACATTTGGGCTTTAAATAATTACAATATTCTTACAGATTTTTACCCCCCAAAATACTATCAACTACAGTTAATAAAGTTTTTTTATAGTTAAGGAATTTTACACCAAAAAGGTATGTAGAGATCATCAGACAGTAAACACAGGAGCACTGTTACCAGAATTCATTTAGCAACTGCAACAAAATCAGACATAAACAAAATTTTCAAAGAGATATGTTAGGACTCTTTCTTACTAAGTTTATTGACAACCCTGAATGACTGGCAGTAGCTCATTTTAGAGCAAGCAACAATAGCCACATCATGCAGAGCAGGACACATGCAGATAAGCCACTGATAAAAGATAATGTCTTCTTAGAAGCGAGCTGTAATAAGGATACCAAAAACTTTGTTGCCTGTTTATTACTTTAATTTCATGTTACTAGTAATTACTCAAGAAAATCTCGATAACCTGGCGCTGAGGGGGTCGCTGGTGAGCTACTCCGAGGTAGGACCCCATGATGGTAGATGTCTGCAGAGGCTCTGATGGACACCAGTATTCAAGGGCAAGTTCCAGATTAAAAGGGTCTTTCCTATACAATTCAGCAATCTACCAGAGAAAGGAAGATGTTAGAAAAATGTCAACTATATAAAGAAAAAGACGATTACTTCAACAATAAGCACTGCTTCTAGATAAGCTAAACACATCTGAGAGGCAAAGCATCCCATGGCTGGTGTTCCAGTCCTTAAAACTCTCTGAAAATGACAGCTTCTAAATAGCAATATCAGAACAAATGACAGCCAGAGAAATTCAAAATGCACACATAAGTGAAACTTTCATAACTTTCTATCTAATTATTATAGATTAAATCATTGCTAAGAAAACAGTGTCATTTCTCCCTAAATAACCATTTGCATACCTTGACATATTAACTAAAAAACAAGTTAGCCAGTGTCAGGATTAGAAATCTTACCCATTATCTGAACATACAAATTTCTTGGAGTAAATTTTCACTTCTAGTTTAAGTTTACTACATATTTCAGAGCCACTTAAGAAAGCATTTCACTATAAATTTTCCTGTTAATGTCCTGTAACCTAAAGGACTACCTTTGGAAAAGACAAGCAACCCCTTTATTAAAAACTGCTATATTGAAAATTGCACATTTGTACATTTTCATGCTAAATAAGGGGAAATATAAAAGTTTTTAATTCAGTCACGAACAGCAAATATAAAATGCACCAGTTCAATATGCAAATCTGTTTTCTGATGTAGGGTTTTTTTGAAAGTGCAGTTAGGTAACCTTAATAACTAATATTTAAATAAAAATATTTATTTAAATTTTCTTTCAATTTTATTTTATTTCCATTTTCTTTACTAAAAACCATGACAGAAACAGAAAGATCTTTCCTTTAAATGCATGCTTGTGGTCAAAATTCTACTGAAATATGGGAATTTGTAATTCCAGCAGCCTTAATGGGGTCACCTTGCCTAGCCTACTCTACAGCAAATACAAAACGGTCTTCCAAATTCTCATTATAAATACATCAACACATGAAAATTATTTAAACATTTCAATTCTTTATCAAAATAATTGTCAATAGTGGGGGAAGACCCCTAAAACCTAATTAGAGTTTACCCACAGTAGATAGGGAGAAATTTGAAGACTTACAGAAGCATAAAACACTGTGAAAACATTAAGGTCTAGATACACAAAGGTGTTCCATTCCAAAGAACCTCCATGCATTTAGCCAGATCTCAACTCCAGTGATAGCCTGGTCTTAAAATTCCTATTTCTAAGTCACGTTAAAATAAGATGGCTTAAGAGAATAGATATGTTAAGATAATCTTATTATAATTTAAATTTTAGATATTTATATATTTTGTAAAATAACTTCAGCTCAAGAATTCCTCAAACCTAAGAAACAATGCAGTATTTACTTAATAAGCAAGAATTAAACGACACTTCATTAACATCAGAAGCCAAGGCAGTAAATTAATTCCTTCATACGAAAAGTTGTAGAAAGTGTCTATATTTGAGGGGAAAAAAAAAAATCCCTCTAATCCAAAAAGGCAAAGATCCAGCACTGTATGTTCTCATTCAGATATGGGTTTTCTGATGAAGAAGGAAAGCCACAATCACTTTTTGCCACAGTAATTTAGAAGAAAATAGGGCTTACTAAAAGCATTAAATGCTCCAGATCTCTCCGAAGGGAAATAGGTGGATCATTACCCATCTGAATACTCATGTGGATCATGCGAGCATCTTCATCAGCACGGTTTCTCAGCTGTTTCACCTACACAAGTTATGAAATCAGAAAAATACTGGTCTATATTGAGCTAAGAATGAAACAGAACAGAAATAACAGAATTGTCTAAACAGCCTATTAAAAACTAAAAAAGCAAATGAACTTGCAAATACATGACAAGCATATTCAATTTTTTTTTTATCCACTCCCCCCCCCCAAGAACTCACATTCAAAGATACACTCAATCACTTTCTTACTGCCGAGGCCCTCAGTTCATAGCAAAAGCCCTGAACTTATACCACGGGTGTTTCTCCCAAATGACTTCACCAGATCGTCTGGTTGGGGCCCAAAAAGTGGAACCTTTTCATCTTTTTACTTCAAAAGCCAGATGGGTTAGCTTCAGACAAAGAAAGTTAGACAATTATCCACAAGGAGTGAAAAGAAACAGAAAACACTGTAAAATAATGTTTTCTGTGTATAGATCCATGGATTGCACCTTTCTTAGCCATGTAAGGCTACTTCTACTTACAGCTACTTTATGTTTTCAAAAGTTTTGGATTGATGTAATTACTTTGGACCCAGTCTGTGACAACTAAAAGCATTACCACATGTCAATAAATACAATGGGGGGGGGGGGAAAGAGAGAGAGAAGGGGGGGAAGAACAACTGCAGCAATTAAAAAAAAAAAAAGCCCTTTAATCAGTATCCTAAAATTCTTTGTGTTGAAAAAACTAATTACTAAACAAAAAAGAGCTTTTAATTTTAAGGTCAAAAAGCCTTTGACAAAACACCCCACCAGAGGCTTATGGAAAGCAAATAGCCATGAGATGAAAAGTTAAGTTTTGTTAAATATTAAGCAGACATTAAGGAATAAGAAACAGAAATAAGCAACCAATTCAACACACCAAAAATTAAAACATGGTGATGGCCAATAGAGACCAGTTCATGGTCTACAATATATCTTAATTTGCAAAATTGAATGAGTAGCAAAATAATTGTGTCTCACCAAGAAAAAATAGTTAAAAACTAGAAATAACTGTGGAAAGGGTCAGAGCACACTAGCCAAATTAGTATACTAACAAAATTAATACACAGACAAATTTAAGTGTTGATAAACAAAATAATAAATTATCTGAGCTACTAAAGTTAATTTTCAAGTTCTGAATGTCATGCAGTCAACCAAAAGATTTACCCAAATCATCACTGGCAAGCAGCATAAATGTTAAAACTACACAGTAGAGTCAAATAAAATGCTGAGTTACAGATTTAAATAAAACTGAACACAGGGTTTATATGTATATAAAAAAAATCCTGCAAAGCAGACACTTCTCTACTTAAAATTTGAACTTCAGTAGAAATAGCTGAGTATGTAAGCCAACCACTAACTAACAGCAATTAAGACAAAAAATTCCCTTGTAGGGCTATATCCCAATTGCCTGCTAACAAAGTCTTTCCTGTAAAACAGCTAGTACTGGCCTCTATCAAACCGGAATACAAGTCAACAGTCAGATTTTTGCTTATATCTTGTAACACAAAATCCTACTTGTAATGAAAAATCTCTCTCTTCATCTTTAGGCATTAGCTACAATCAACTGCAAAAACCAAAGCAAAAAAAACTGAAATGGAAAAGAAATACTCTTCTAACAGATAACGCCTCCAATTCCATATTGCAATGAAGATGAGACATGTACCAACAAACCAGCCAACAGCCTTGGGATTTTCAGGCAGTTCTGTGCATACAGGAGACAGGGTCACATCTGTTCTAAATCTAATATGGCAGCAACCTCAGCCTGGGTCAGCCTCCAGCTCTTCCACCTTCATTCAAAAATCTACCTTATATCTCTTTCATAAAAACTAGTATCATTACAGGGAGACATTTCATCTTTTGTAAAGCAACACCACCCAGTGAAGAACTAACTTATAAAAAGTTCCCAGTTCCAAACCTGTTTGCACTTGATTGTTTAAGGAACTTACATAAAATATAGCTCACATATTCCTCATATATTCAAAACATTCCTAAGGGCTACCGTGTCTGTTTTACAGAAAACACCACTGCATGCAGCCTTCAAAGGATGTCCAAAGCCTGTTAACGTGTTAAGTGTTGTAAGCAGGCAGCCATTGCAGCAGAAATACAGCTGTAAAGTTATCAACATGAACTTTTTGGAACTGACATTATACTTGTTCTATGGATATTCTATGGGTTAAAAAGACAGCCTGAGAAAACAACATGCAACACCAACAGATTACAAATAAATTAGAATTAAACTAAAAGCTGTCTACAACATGTTCATATATACCCTCAAAGATTTTTAAGGCTCAAATATTGTTTTTCCTGCCAACATTGTTCTCATTCTGCAAGGCTACAATGAACAAAATGTATTTTTAAATCCTTCTTTTTGCACATTGAAAAAAGTAATTATTTGGCAACTCCAATTACAGCTCAACACAATGAAGAGCACAAAATAAAGCCTCCATCAATTAAATAAAAGCATTTTCATAGAATTTTCATTTTCCTTGTTTAGATACAAGGTCTTGCACAAATGAAACTGTTGTAATTGCTTCAAAGCTCTTTTTAAAACCTTCTGCAGCATTTCTGCTGTTCTAGTGAAAACAGCTGCTCATTTTCCCAACAATTGGTATTACTGAAAAAGCAGAATCCCTCCCCTTAAATATGGAAAAGATCATTAGTAAAAGAATAAATGAAAAATGAGAGACAAAAACCATAAGTTAATTTAGATTACACTACTATCAAAAGAAAAAAACAAGAACAAAAAAAAAAATCAATACCCACATACATTGCCATCAATTTCAGCATTCATTGACATTTTAATCATGAAAACCAAACAAAACCACTACTGCCACAAAAGCTTGCTTTGCAAATCTCACCACACCGAAGTGTTTGAAAAATCACATTCTACTTCAGTGTGGAAAACAAACCCCAAACAATATAGGTTCCACAAAGTCAACAAGTTTTCTGAACTGCAGCAGCTCAAGCTGAGGGTCATGTCTGAATCTCTATGCTACCTGTCCTAATGTTAGAAACACAGAAGAGATGCCCACATTTCTCAAGAACTGCTGCTCACACAAACAACTTACTTTCATTGGCATAAGTGCAAGGAAGTCTGTGACAAGGTTATGAATTTTGCGAATGTAAAATTCCTCCTGGTAGAAATTTTCAGACCCCACAACAGATTCAGTCAGGAACAGAAAGACATTATCAGCAACTGCTAGCTCTGCCATTGCTTCATCTGCCTCAGTGAATTCTGCAAGAGCTGGGCAACAAAAATCACAAGAGGGGAAAAAATAAATTACAATTATCTGTTACCAAGCAAAACATATTTCAGAATACCTTGCTGACATGCAAATAGATATGCTTCTATCAATTATGTTTTTTCTACCATACAGGAGAACACTAGACTGGAAAAGACAAGTTAATGTTGGGCAATGATCTCAACTTCCTTCTTTAAGAAGTGTTAAAGTGCATAATCCATTTACCCAATCAAATCTAAGGTTGTGAACCAAGACTCACAAACCAACTTTAATTAAACATTAATTATAACATTTATATTTTCTGTAACAGATATTCTGGAGTAGATTCAGTTCTGACCTAGTAGGGAGCCTGGAGAGCTTGTGAAGTACAGAGAGAAAAAAAAAAATTAAAAATAGATTTGTCCTCTCAAGATACTGAGGTTTAAGATTTACAGATGTAAAAAGTCATAAGCATGAATCTATTCTTAATTTAAGTGTTCAAATGATGCTAAAGCTGCTAAAATGCAATCTTTCACATTTTTCAGTACCTTAAAATCTCTTTCACTTCAATGAGACACTATGCAATATCACTATCTAATAACTATTTCTAAATCTGCGTACATTTCATAGCAATTCAATTCTCGACAACCAAACTCACATACTGAGAAAGCTTTAAAGGAGTGCCAATGGTAATTTTATCATAAAGGTAAATACTAACACTTCAAAAAGGTAACAGTTACTTTGACTTACACCACTTGCAAGCTCTGAATGCTAATGTGCAGCAACTGCACTTTAGGGTAATTTACCTGTCACATCGGATAGTTGGGATATTCCTCGTAATGCCAGCGCCCAGGCTAATCTAACAGTAGCTTGCAGGCCTGGTAATTTCCAAGGCTGAGACTCCTGAAGACGAGTGTGTATGGTTGCTATATACTGTCTCTCTGCTAGCAGAGGGAGCCGGTGCATCAAATCTTGAAGAACAACAAAAACAAACACAAAACCAACACCCAGTAAATGAACGTGAAAACAAACATGCAAAATCCTACCAATTTGCTCCTGATCAATAACAAATTGGTTAAATAACAATTTATCCATCTGCACAAGATAACCTCTTTGGGAAACCTGCCAGCATTACCTTCACGATCCTCTGTGCCTTGTTCCAGAAAGCTGACATCAAAGCAGTAAAGGAGAGCCATGAGAAGAGACAAGTTCACGCCATCCAATGAGCCATCAGCTTCTACTGTTACTTTCTCCAGGTAACTGATGAGGATTAGAGTGTCATCCTTACTCAGTGGTGACTGGCAGGTCCAGACAAACAGACTTTCAGCCAAGGACTGTCGGCATTCTTTAATGAGGTCAGAAACCTTTAAAAGAAAAACCAAACAAAAAACAGTGGATATAAATACTCTGGCAACATGTTCAGTTTCTCCTTCTCAGTCAATCAGTATGACTAGGTTAAGTTAAAAATTACTCTAAAGACAGCAGCTACATAAAATGTTGGGGTTTTTTAACTGCTGAACAACAAAAGGCACACTTTTGCTTGTCAAATGCATTCATATTCGCATGTATTTCATGTAAGGTGTGAGCAGATATCCTGGAATATGACTACATGCAAACCAGCATCTCTGTCAAGGTCAGGAGACATGAATCTACGTAGAACTTTTGTAGCTGTAAACTTATCACACAAAAGTCACATTTCCTGTCTCTGATACACAACTGCACTGATAGTTATATCTAGATAAGGTCATAGTCTTCCCTTTGCCCCAAAAGAGATGCCCTCAACTGACTATACAAATACCTAACTTCTAAGACATTGGGAAATATGAAAGACATTTAAAATTAGAACATTCTTCCCCCAGACAAAATATTTATATCAACTTTAGAATATAAACATAAATTAAATCTATCATCCCCTATTACATATGGAACAAATATCATGCCCAACATAAAGGCTACCAAGCATTTTCATACTGAAAATATTTTTTTTCTATTGGCAAAACATTGCATGCTTGATACAATTAAGTACAATGGCTCTTGAAAACAAAGTTTATCATTTTTCTAACAGTTACACCAAAAATTACCTGTTTTCAAACAAGGACAAACATTTATTTTTGTTAACTTCATTCTTCCCCCCAAGCTGAGTTTTAACTGCTTTGTCTTATGAAAACAGTAGAAGTTAAAAAAAAAAAACAACTTAAAAAATAAAAAGTCACTAATGACCTTTCATAATGGTCTTTGTAAAACTGTATTTAATTAGCTTAATTCCGAGCTTCTAATAACATTCTTGCCCTACATCCATTGTACCTGGTTAAATAAAAAATAAAGAGCTATAAGCATTCTATCGCCAGCAAAATCACATGCATGGTAATAAAGAGAAACTTTTCAACATTTAACACAGCAGGAGATTTGCACACAGACTCCAGGAGATTAATAGTTCTAATGAATACAGAGGGAAATATGGTAGTCCACCAAAAAGGAAGGAAAAAAACCTTCTAACATGAAGTGTTAAATGAATTTTAAAGCACAATTCAGGTAAATAAAGGTAATTTAAGGTAAATCAGAAGGATATTATTTGCATAGTTTCTAGATTAAAACTACTAGTGTTTTACTAGTGTAAAACTAGTTATCTGGTGGAAAACTAATTGACTGATTATAACATAGAATAATTTTTAGAGAGATCACCCATTAGAAAGAAGCTCAGAAATTAAAACAATAATGTTTAAAATCTTCCTACTAGAAACATACTCTGCAGTTAGTCACAGTCGCAATTAAGTTCAAGGATTATAAAAATAAGAACTCATTTTCAAGCAATTCTCACTTTGCTATTAGAAAGGCTTCTGTTCATATTAACACAATGGCATTATTAAAAAGAGCATTATTTGCCTGACTGGACTTGGTTTCAATCTGTTTTAATAATTTGTGAATTTGAGTTTGCTATTTTTATTCCAATGGTGCTGATAATGGTAGTGTCGAGAGCAGATGATTTAATATACAGTCTTTAGAATAAAATTCAAAAAAAAAAAAAGAAATTCACACATAGGCCAAATATTAGGCTTACTTTCTTACTGTCCTTGATTACACTTCTTCACTAAAAGTAAGGTATGCCCTAGCATCAGGGAGCAACAGCAAAACAGAAATGCAGAAAGTAATCTGGATCCAATGCTGATATAGCACAAGCTGTGGAGTAGTTACTATGGTCCCTCAGACAGTAAGAGCTTGCAAAGGCAGAGAACAGAAACAAGAAAGTAAAAAAAAACCCCAAAACAAAAAAAAAAAATCACTCCATCTCTCTTGACAGTCTAACTGTATTCTAATCTATGCAGTAATTCAGAAGAATATTCACACCCAGTGAATATTTACCTCTTTGCGATGTTTCTCACTGCCCAATCCTCGCTCTCTCTGGAGTTTATCAAATTCATTGTTCAAATCAATGTGAGACACAAGAGTGAGGATCTTCTGAGTCAAACCCTGTTCCATTAGGTCATCTGTAAAGCGTGTTGTCATGGATATTAATTCTTGACTATAATGGAAAGAATATAAATTTATCAATTAATTATACTATTCCCAGTCACAGAGGAAGCGTAAAATAATGAACCCCATCAAATGTATTTGCTGACTGTCCTGGTTTTGGCTGGAATAGAGTTAATTTTCTTCCTAGTAGCAGGCATAGTGCTGTGTTTTGGATTTAGTAAGAGAATGCTGATAACACACTGATGTTTTAGTTGTTGCTAAGTACTGCTTATGCTAGTCAAGGACTTTTCAGCTTCCCATGCTCTGCCAGGTACACAAGAAACTGCGAGGGGGCACAGCCAGAACAGTTGATCCAGACTGACCAAACGGCTATTCCATACCATATGACGTCATGCTCAGTATAGAAACTGGGGGGGGTTGGCCGGGGAGCAGCGATCGCTGCTCGGGAACTGTCTGGGTATTGGTCGGCGGGTGGTGAGCAATTGCATTGTGCATCACTTGCTTTGTATATTATTATTATCGTTATTATATTGCTATTATTATCATTACTATTTTACTTTCTTTCAATTATTAAACTGTTCTTATCTCAACCCAGGAGTGTTTCTCACTCTTACTCCTCCGATTCTCTCCCCCATCCCATTGGGGTAGGGGGAGTGAGCGAGCGGCTGTGTGGTGCTTAGTTGCTGGCTGGGGCTAAACCATGACACTGACAGAAAATGTACAAGTACGTTATATACATAAAGTAAATGATCAGTAAGCAGTGCCCTCTCAAAACATTGTGCTGAATGTATACAAAGTCTTTAGGTAACTGTAGGTTCAAGAACACAGAACATGAGACTAGAGCATGGATCCGCTAGTTCAGATTTCTATCAAAAGGAAAAAGTAATATACATAAGATGCACATAACTCACAAGCTCATAGCCTCTTTCTTACTAGTAAATGCAATTGTCCAATTACATACACCCTACTGAAGTGGTAGAGCTAGTTCTAAAGTAATCATTTATTTTAGGTTTCAGAATCTGTATTTACACTAGAACACATCTTTTAATCTTTCTCTAATCAAGCAATCACTGTGCGTTGGAAGTAAAGAGTGCGTAATGTTTTCTTTTTAAAGTCAAAAATTGTTAGCATATTACATTTGCCAGTAGATAGCGCATCCATTTTAAGTAAAGGCAGGAGCACAATTCTCTGTTTTGCAGGACACAGGAAGTCAGAATGGCAGCAAGGGCAGAAACTCAGTCTCTGAAATACTGAGTAATCATCACTAGTTAGAGCAACACTGACTGGGAGAGTGTCTGAAGCAAAACACTGCCAAAAGGTGAAGCAGCATGAAAGAACTGAAAGTAAAATGGATATCCTTATAATCCAATAAAAATATGTGTAAGAAAAATAGTATTATGCTTAAAAAACAAACATGAAAGCAGCTGCATCAGGTTATGAGAAACAAACAAACTTGAGAGTATTAATATTCCCTTGAGTCTAATTAGTCCTAAAAGCACTCAAAGCAAAGAACTTTGATCAGTTCATCACCCTAATACGGACCTGAGTTCCAACGTCCACGTCTTGCCTTGGCGTGACTGGATGAGGGTTCGTAGTGAATTGGCAATGCATCTTTTTCCATCCCAGTACAACAGAACAGCCACTAGACCTCTTGTAAGGCCAGGAAAATGAGGTTGCTGGTGTTCTCCTATTGAATGAAAATGCACAGTATAGTCACAGAAAGTTGAACATACACACTTCGATATGTCTGTGTATTTCTTATTGAAATACAAGTGTAGCATTCAAAGCAACCGTGGTTATTCACTATCACTTTGATTTGTTTCAGGCACTTAAAAGAAATCACAGATATTTTGGGTGCTATTATTAAAATTTATATTCAACTATGAAAAGACACAAAAATTTAGAAGAAATAGAAGTGCAAGTCCATAAATATCCTAGTCCAAATGGTATTTGCAGCTGATATCTACCCATCTTAATAATCAATTCAAGCTGATTATCAGCAAAATATCTTTTCTTTATTCAAAATGAAATTTTCTGTCTGAATTTACACCAAAAATTCAAGTTCAAAATAGAAAGCGGGGTTGACTTGAAGATGACTTTCCAAAGGTGACAAATTTGCAAGCTACTTCTTCAATGAATTTTTAAAAAGTTAATGATGAACAGTAGCTAGTAATGGTAACAAACAACTATATTTTAATAAATCTGAAATCAATTTTCTACATGCAAAGCATGTGTCACTTTCCAGAATACTTCTCTTACTAATCAGTTATTAGATTATGATCCAAATAGAGTCACATATCAATATGTAAGTAACACATAATTTGAAGAACCAAAATCTACTACACTGCTTTATGGAAAAACTCTCAACCAATTATTTTTACACTATTTTTAAATTCAGTGATAGAGAAAGTAAATCGTAAAAAACCCTCAAATTATTCCCCCTTTTGCAATAGCTGCATAAAATATGAACATTAAGGTTCAGAACACTGTTATCATATTACATTACAGTGACAGCAGATTTCATTTTAAGAACATTCCATATTAGGAAGCTAAGGCGTTGACTGAATCATGCATTCATGTTAAGCATACACTTAAATAAGAAGGCCCTATTTAAGTTGTATTTCTCCAGCTCTTAAATATTTTCGCTTCTCACCAGCTAGAAGGAGCTCAACAGCTGCCAACTCTCCAATATCAAAGAGGTCACTGAGGATAAAGGCTTCTCTGATGAGTTGCTCTGGCAAAAGCCTAGTTCCCTGCTGACCCTGGATAGCAACGCCTTCTGTACTTGCTTTCTGAATTTTCTCATGCTGCTGAACATTCTTTGGCTGCAAGAGAAACAAGCATCGGAAGTTATTCAAAATGTCAAGATCAAATACTGAATAAAGCTTTACACATTAATCCTTCCTCACAAATACAGTTCTGACAGGTTAGGTTGTCATAATAAAAACAAAGGCAGTGTTTTTAAACACAGAGATAGTAAAGGCATCCTAAAAATGCTTCGCATTTGCACAGCAATAGCCTCTTTGTGCTAACGTACCAAAAATAAACTTATATGATCAGTGCCGACATTTAGTTAACTCAGAATAATGAAGATTGAAAGTAAATTTTGATACAATTCTCAACAGAAATTGGTATCAGCTCAGTGAAAGACGTCTGGGTTGTTGATCAGAACTGTTGCGTTACTCCAAAGCACTATTTTCTATATCATTCTTTTTTCTGTTAGACTCAGATGCTAAAATATACTGACGAAACTCTACAGCTGACTTAAATTTTCTGACCTATCAGTTTAAAAAGCTGTATACTATTTCACAAGTAACACCACTGAAAGAAGACATATTTCTAGTTGCTACCTTGTGATCCATCAGCCAAGAAACAGTGAATTTTTCCACATCATCTCACATTACAAAATACAGAACGTGTCTTGTTACGAAATTCATGTGTTCACCTGTTCTGTGTGCTCATTAACCTGACTGAAGCATGAGCATGGACCAAAACCAGACAAAATCGTTTTGTGCTTTATTTCAGACAGACAAGAGTAGTGAAAAAAGCTAATATTTGACTGATGGATCATCAGATAATTTTACTCTTCCTTTCAAAATAGCATTTAAATAATGAGAGAGAAAAAACATATGTTACAGATAAAATTATTCCACACAAGACACAAAATAATATGTATAATAATATTCAAGCTAGTCGTATTCTTACAGCAGAGCAAGACTGCTATAACACATCTGTGTTATGTACTGTAAAAACCTAGAATGAAAAGAATGGTCAGGGCCTAAATAGTATGTAATACAACAATACAAGACAGAGTAAATCGTCAACTCTCAAACTCATTCCACAAGAGAGCATTAGTCCAGTACCGGATTTCTGAAGAGAGAAATGAAGTCAGATTTGTGCTTCTTTAAAACCAGGTCGAGGCGATGAATAGCTTCAGGTTGCCTTTTCCAAATGGCATTCATTACAGTCTGCCATATGTCCTTATATGGACCCCACAAGCTGGCAGCTAGAAGAAGAAATAAAACAATGTATTTGAAATGGAGAAAGAAAGAAAACAAATTATTTAAACACTATTTTCAATAAGTAGATTTTTTAACTTACTGTTAGTCTCAGCTTGACAGTATAGACTGTTACGCCCATCAAGCCAAGAATATTTTCCTTTCTTAAGGCACAAAATAATAACAACAATGGTCTGATATAAAACTTAATTGTATTGAGGGAGCTAGAGAAGCAGAAAAGATGGTGTATGCAGCTAAGTTCTGGGGCTGAAAGTCACGTTGTAAAGATATTTGATACAACCTCTGTAATCTTTCATCCTTATATGCCTAAGAAATTCCATCCACTTCAGTAAGATTAAAGGATAACTAAGAACTAGACAACAGACCTTGAATCTGAATGTAAGTCAGCAAGGCAAGCTTCCTGCTTTCCATTTTTGACAGAAAAAAACAAAACAAAGAAATACCTAATATATGAGGGACTGAAAATGAACAGCAGTGCTATCAGAATTTGTCACATCACTGCATCAGTCTGTGTAGAATAAAATAAATTAGAAACCAAAACATAACATTAAAGGCAATATTACATAAGAGACAAAAATCATAAGCCTAAGGACACTTTCACATTTACTCATCTTTCTCATTTTAATTTAAAAAATAAATGCAAGTACTTTTGATCCCTAAGACACATTTGCTGCTAACATTCTGTACAACAGCTTCATAAAGATATGCATTTCCTTTGCTAGAAACAGACAGATCAATATAAATAATTACCTGACCATGTTTAGAAGAGACCAGATTATTTCTGGAAGCTAGCAAGCACAAATATATTATTTAAGAGAAGTCTAACCCTACTCTAGAAATGCAATCTCTCCTTTTCCTCAACACTGAAAAAGAGTTTCCTTTGCATATTTCAAATCTGAACTTAGTACTTCAGCTGAATGAGCTCTTCCTCACTAGAAATTATATCATTCAGATCCCAAAGTCTGTAGCATGAAGACTGCACTAGAAATTTCCTTATCATGAGGTCTCATGAAAACAGTACACCAAGTTAGTCTTCAGACTTCAGCCAGAATTGTTGTCTAAACTGAAAACCTTACAGATGGAATATTATTCTTACTACCTAGTATTAACATCCTATTTAAAAAGAACCTCAAAACTTTAAGACCCACATTAAACAGAAGTACCAAAATGTTTCCCTTGCTAGATATCATTTGTATTTGTGAAAGTTTCGGATTCTACACACCACAAGTCACTGCTAAATATACCAGATAAATTTATTACCAATTGTATTGTTTGCCTGCAAGCTACCGTATAACAACCACTCCTTGATTGCAAGTAGTGTTATGTGTTTCTGAGCATCTACTGAGATGGTCCCTGACCCAAAGATATTATAAACTAGTGGTGTTTTTTGCATGCTACAATTTTGCTAGTGGAAAAGCTACTTTAAGAGGTTGCTGCCCTCCTTCATTCAGAGCCACCGGTTCCCAAAAGTACATATGCCTGCTTCATTAATTCTGATGGACTGCACTATAAGTCATGTTAGTCAAATGATCCAAATTAAAGAAGGCGGAAAAAAAAGGCAACGTTTTCCAGAGTTCTTCCAATGTTTTTTTTTTTTTAAATCGGAGTACTTCATTAACACAGGTTACAAAGTGGCCCTGCTAATCATAAAAAGAACTGAAAGCAATACCTCAAGTACGGAGGGAAAGAACAAGTGGGTAGTAAACAGCAGAGACCTCTGAAACTGGCTTTGTTTCTGGAGAAATGGTAAAATAGAACTGTCTTGCAGAGTAGACTATATACAAAAAATACTAGCATCTCACCTAAAACTGGCTTAACTTTTTTTTTTCCTTCTTCTTTTTAATGTACAAGTTAACAGTGTAGTATAAGATCCAAGTACAGAGGCAACATTTCATCTTCACGTAGCTTGTTCTGACAAGCTCTAACCCTTAAGGTAAACCTGACTATATGCATCAAAGTCAAACATATCTGCACCTCGTCTTGACCAGGCTGCTTACATTAAGACAGCAAGCAAGAGGTAGCTACTCTGATGTGAAGGCGTCCCTCTTTTTCATAGAATCAAGACACCACCTCAAAGTAATGCAAAATGCTACATGAATGCCCTGAATAATAAGGCAGCGTAAGCCAAGTCGAAGTGTAGCAAGTGGGCGTGGAGACAAGAGCAGGTCTCGGAGCAAGACCAGTGGTTTCTGTCAGTTTTACCACTACCTAAGGTGTCTTGGAAGCAGCAAACCAATTAAAACTTTGTCAGTTTTAGTCTGTTGCAAAGGAAGAAACCACACAAAACAAGAGTAAAACCAAAACAAACCCTCTCACCCGAAACTCAGCTCTAACAAAAACTATCATCATTTACAACACAATTAGCAGTGCCAGGAGAGCTGTATCTGAGAGGACAGCCTGTAAAAAAGGACAAATCCTCTGTCCTTTTTAAGCATCAGAATGTTTGACTCATACCATGTTACCCCCGCGTAGACAAATTCACTAAAAATAGCTACTATTGGACAAATAATTTCACACTCCAGACTGTAACTGGCTCTCCCACATAACTTCAGAGTTCAGAGA
Organism: Pelecanus crispus; assembly: GCF_030463565.1. NCBI lineage: Eukaryota > Metazoa > Chordata > Aves > Pelecaniformes > Pelecanidae > Pelecanus > Pelecanus crispus. Next base: position 55,125,832 of record NC_134643.1, read on the forward strand.
TTTACTTCCACTCAAAATGGTCTTTTCACTCTTATTAAATTACCAAGGCCAATAAACACCAGCAGCAATCCACAGTGCCTGCCAAAAGCTGTTCAACTATTTCCCTGGCCCATCTGTTTGTTCTTGTCCCTACAACATAATTGCTTTGCACCAGTCCAAATACATGTACTGTAAGGCATTAAAACAAATTAAGGATCTAACTTTTCTAACTGAAAACTAATCCAAAAAAGAGTTTATTTTCAGCAGGATCACACCTACAACCCAGTTTGCTGCATGATGGCACAAGCTATGCTAGCATAAAGATGGAATATTGCAGAGAAAGGAATAAGCAACTGGGATGGAAAAAAGGTTGGACTTTAGCAACCATGCTGACTTTTTCCCATTTAGGCTGCTTCTATCATTATTACAGTTTTAGAAAGGCTGACCATCCCATCAGGGATAGCAAGGAAGGACAGGCTGGGTTGCTTCTTTTGGCAACAATAGCAGTTGATGCTTATTCCTGAATTTTTTTGCCTAGTTATAGACTTAACCACGCTATGTCTATCCCCACAAACAATATACTATAACCTAAGGCAAAATCTTCATTAGTTCTAGTGCCACATCTGCTTTTTTATCTCATCTTTCATGTACAAAACTCCTTCTTCCCCTATTTTTTTAATTATAAGTATATAGAATCTCTTGCCATATAATTTAGGCAATAAAGTGCAGTCTCATTTGAACTACTCCAATTTTCACTTTAACGAAGTCACATTTCAAACAAAGGGTCTTTGTTTTATTACTGCTTTTCTGTGAGGGGACAGGGATGTAATTGATTCAGTTAGATCAAAATACCTTCGCTGTAAAGTTTACTCCTTGCGTGACACAGGAATGGAGCTTTTAATTTTATTAATTAGTCACTATGACATACACCACCTTAGTGACAGACCTTTTGGCCATGCTCATATTCCAGTCACAACTGCTTTTCACAGGGTCTTTCTCCATTCTCTCTGCATTAACCTAATGAAGTTCAACAACAGCAAATGCAACGTCTTGCACCCGAGACAGAATAACTCCACACAACAGTACAGGCTGGGGACCAAGCAGCTAGAAAGCACCTTTACAGAAAAACACTCAAGCGTCCTGGCAGATGGGAAGCTGAACACTAGTCAGCAGCACATCCTCGTAGCAAAGAAGGCTTCTAAGCACCAGGCTGTATTAACAGAGTTGCAGCCAGCAGGTGTAGGGAAGTGATTATTTAGGCATCTCTGAGAGCCCTTCACTCCAGTACTGTGTCCAGTTTTGGGCTCCCCAGAGCAAGACACTGATATAGGGAGCCAGAGAACAGGATGAAGGAGGAAAGGCTGAAAGAATTGACTTTGTTCAATCTTAAGAAAAGAAGGCTAAAGAGGGATGGGAGCTTTGTTGTCTTCAACTACTGAATGGCACTATACACAGAAAACAGAGACAGAAGTACCCCAGGGGAAGATGAGCAGCAACTGACACAGACTGCAATACCAAAACTTCCAACTAGCCATCGGGGGGGGGAAAAAAAGATTACTGTGAGGGTGGTCACACATTGGAACAGAGGCTCAGAGAGGCCTCTGAGAGGATCTTCATCTTTACAAGTATTCTAAACTAGTTTAGATAAGGCCCTGAGCCACCTGATTGAGCTGGTCTTCCTTTAAGGGGGAGGAAGAGAAAGTATGTTGGACCAGATGATCTCCTAAGTTATTCTCCAATTATCTAGTCATTTCCTTTTGTATTAGATTCATTCCCCAGTTATACTGGGTAAGTGCTGCCTTAGTAATCCAAAACTGCTCCTTGTGACAGGCTCTGAAAGGACCACGGATGATCCTGATGCTCCTAATCCTTAGCAACACTCAATGCAAGAGAAATCAGCTCAAGATTTCCAGGCTCCTTGTGTAGCACAGAGCAAAACTCAGGTCGTATTTCTTTTTTGCCTTTTATTGCACACGGCATTAAGAGATGACGGCAATACAGAAGAGATGCTTAATCAATCACACGTGCACTGAGTTACCACAGTCCTCTCGAACCAAGGCGGCCTTTGCTATCTCATATCACCAGCTCCATGCACTCCTTGCCAGGATCAGCCAGGCACGGCGGCAGCTCTGACCGCCGAGCTCCATCACCTCGCCAGGCGCCTCTGCGCGGCCTGAGCACCCCGGGTACCACCGGAGGGGAGGAGGCCCGCACGGAGGCCGCTCTCCCCACCGCCTGCCAGCACCACCGCGGCCCCCACAACCTGGCGCCCCGCAGCCCTGCCCGCCGCCCGCTCGGGCCGCGCCGCCGCCTCCTCACGCCCGGCCTTCCCAGGGCCGCCGCCCCTGGCTCCGCGGGCTTTGAGGAGGGGCGCGGGGCCGGCGCCCCCCGACCGGCTGGCGGGCGGCGGGGAAGCCGGCAAGCGGCACGGCCGCGGAGATGAAGGAGAAACCGCGACCCCGCGCTCAGGTTTCTCTTACCCGAATTTACCGCCAACGGCGCCGCCATCTTGGAGAGAGGGAGGCGCGATGGCGGCGCCGCCGCCCGAGGAAGGTCCGCCAGCAACCCGGGCTGCCCGTGGCCGCGCCTCCCGAGGAGCGGGGCAGCGTCCCGCCGGCTCCTCCCGCCGCGGAGGACGGGGAGGGGGTCCCACGGCTCCCCCCTGTTCTGGTTTTGGGGCAGCCCAGTTGACGAAAGTTAACAAACAGCCGTTTCCGCGCCGGTGGTTCCCTCAGGGGCCGGGGCGGGCCGGGCAGGCCGGTGCCGAGGGCCCTGCGCCGCGGGCTGACGGGAGTTGTAGTCGCGGCGGCGGGGCTGAGGCGTGCGGCGGTGTGCTCGGCGTTTTCTGGGATAAGTTGCGGACTGACAGTTCATCCTGTCAGTCGGCTTCGTGTTCGTGATCAAACCTTTTCGAGGTGGCTGCGGAAAAGGGAGAGCGCCGGGGTTCTGCATTCCCGCGTTCGCTCCTCTGTTGCAAATAACGCATCACTTCTGTGCCGTGAATTTTCACTTTCCCCCCTTCCTTTTCCACATCATGCTGAAGGGAATCTTTCCTTTCCAGCCCTGTCCTGTAAGCCGTATTCATTGAATAAGGCAAAATGCCTGAAGTCAGACGCTGCACCGGGAGGTAAATTTATTAGTAGAAGGTTTTCAATTTTTTTTCAGTTAAAAAAGAAAAAAAAAAAAGTGCTACTATTCCTTTTTTCAGAACCAGGATGGTTTCAGTTTCTATCATTTCAGATTGAAGTCTTCAAAAAAATAATTTGTAAATGTTTCAATGATGGATCATCCTTACTTAAAGTGCAGATAGTAAACCAGCACTATTCTTTAAAACCAGTAAAATAATTTTTTTGTTCAACTTTGTTAGCAGCTGTGTGGCATTTAAAACTCATATTTCTTGCGCTTCAATTAGTGAAATAGGGTGTATAGGGTTTACAATCTTGTATAGGAAAAAAAAAAAAAGCAGCCCTGATAGGGGTTATCTTGTCAAGAAAGCTACATTTAAACTCAAAGTACGTGCAAGAAAAAAGTACCAGGAATGAAGAAAAGGAAGCAAAAAGGACATTTATACATGTATGTATCTGGAGCTAAGGAACAAATATTAATATCTTAGAAGTATCCCATATCTGAAGTCAATTTACCACCCTTTGTCCCAGTAGTAATCGAGTGTCCTCCAGAAATTCCATCCAGTATTACCTTTAACATAGAAGATTCCACGAAGAGTATGTATTCATTTTTAGTGCCAATATTTTCCCCTCTTGCACTTTATTAAAACAATATTTCACGGTTGCAAAACCATGTCCAATGAACTAGACCCATGGGAAACTGGCAAAATAACTATCTTTGCTTCTCTAGGTCTTCACTGTAATGGGATGGTAGAGGGGACAATATAGAGAGAGCAGTGGTCCTGGCATGAGAGTGAATTGGCAAGGCAGCTCTAAGAAAAAAGAGACAGAAACCAGAGAGAGTTTCACAAGGATTAGTCAGAAGTGAAAGAGGAGAGAGGATATTTAAAAAGAGGGGGTGGGGAAGTCTGTGCTGACAAGAACAGCTCCTCTCAGAGTTCAATAGATGAATCCGTTCTCATTAATTTGGCCTAATTTGTCCATTTAGTCAAAGGGCTTATATTTCCTTAAGATTTCCCTTTCCCTGGTCTTAGCCATGAACCAGAACAGACCTATTGCAATGAGAATGATAGACAGTGAATTATTTATTTTATTCTAGGAAAGGAAGAGTGCCAGGCAAGAGGTGCAAGTAGAAAATAATCTAAGTTATTGCACAAGCAGCAGAACTAATGCAGCCTAGGTATGACATTTCTGTATCTTCTCCCGTGCACTCATCTCTGTGAAGGCATTCTATACCTCTGCTCCTACGCTGTCCACGTACCACCCCAAGACCCGTGGCTATGAGAGGCAGGTGCCCTGATAAATTTGGAGACACATATGATGATCACCTGGCCATGGAGAACCTAATGGATAGCCTGAGGTTTTGCTTCAGCCTCTCTAACCACAGGGATCCTAATTTTGATCTTTTTTCCTTTATACATTCCCCGATTTTCACAAAGTTTGTGAGGACATGACCTTTTGAGCCCTTTAGCCCTTGATCAGATTAGGTTGGAATTGGTTCAGGAATTGCAACAGGTTCAAAAGTTACTGAAGAAGTTTGGCAGACAGTGTGATTTCCTAAGCCTTGTTTCCTTAAGAAACAAGACTTTTTTTTTTTTAAAAAAAAAAAAGGAGACAGAAATAAATAAATGAATCAAATTTTTTAAAAAGCCTTTCCCAGGCATTAAGAGCTTTCATATTTCTTTTGGCATTCAGATGCAGCCAGATTGCACACACTTTTTTTAAATCTCTGTTGGAGGAAAAAAATCCTTTCTAACCACTGCAGATTTAATATTTTAAATTTCCAGATAATTCTTTCCTCTCCTTGCCAATTGGCCAATGGTCACATAGCAACATGAAGAAAAAAAACACCCTGAAAAGAGTGGATGGCATGAGGTAGGTCACTGGGCAGTTGAACTTCAGAAGAAAAATACCACATTCAGCTCCAGCTGCACAGCATTTATTATACGCTTTCTCTGTCAGCAATGTGATATTTTAATGCAAAATAGCTGTGACAATACAGCTCCTAGTACAGATGAAGTAAGAGAGGTATCTAGATACACCATACCATACATTCTGCACATATTTATATTGGCATAACTGCGTCCATCCATGCTTTGATGAGTAGGCAAGTCCATTAATTCTTTGCTTATTCCCGCTTTATTCACTGTCCTTTAATTTAGGATCTTATTGTTTAGCCGGGATCACTGGCTGGTTTGGTAGACTATTTTTGCCAAGTCACTATAGGAAAAGAATACCTCATTCCTCTTCCTAACAATAGCTCTCAGCAAGTTCTCCAATACGGCTGGGTTCAGTGAGGGACACCAACTTCTTTCATCCTTAATTAGAAGACGGAAATCTGTGAAGTATCAAAGGTGGGCTGACACTAAATACCTGGGATGGATATTAATTCCTCTGAATTCCAGGGAAAGGAGGTCCCAGATCGCCTGTAGGGTAGTGAATTCTGCTTGTGTGGTGCGAGACCTTTGTGTAAGAGATGTTATTTTCTGTAGGTGGAAATAACTACTAGTAATAATTAAAATGAACTGCACAATGGGAACCTGCTCTTTGACTGGAACTTCTAGGTGGTTTGTGATGTACTACAGGTGTAACATTCTTAATTTTAATAATACTAAATTGAGTCACTGTGGTTCATAGCCAGATCACACATCAAGATACGAAGATAATGATGATGATATTATAATTTATTTTCTTTACATTTTATTATGATCAGGAAGAATAATCATTAGCAATAAAAAAGTATTACTCAAATGCCCAAGAGGCCATGCTATATTTCCTACCTTTAATCTTGAGTGTCATTGTGATCACATCCTGTGTGATGGAGTAAAATGAAAATTAAAAGGCTTTTCTGCATTGCAGCTGAAAAAGATGCCTTCTAGAAGTACATCTACATAAATAGACCAGTCTTTACATTGTGAAATATGCCTCTTTACTTAAAAAGTCAAAAGCGTTTCTGGATACTGATTAGATCATAAAACTTCCTTGAGCTCTTATTTTGACTGACACTAATTCTGTGCATCTCAGCTTACTGGTCTGTAAAAATAGGTATAAAATTTCACAGCAGGTCTGGAATGCCGGTCAACTGGATCTTTAGCCTGGCCCCATCTGAACAGAGAAAAAGAATGTGGTTTTGGGTTATGTTAAGTTGGCAGGGTAAAAAAAACTGAATTCTCTTACTATGCTGGCTAATTTTTCTGAAAATGTCTTATCTGGCTATAATCCTTTCTTTGTTGCAAAAAGTGTGTTTTATACATCAAGATAGTTAGCTCAGCATCAAATCTTAGAAGAAAGTCTAAGACCTTTCCTTGCAGTGATTCTCAACAAAATAACTTTGTAATTTTCTGTCTTCCATCCTAGATATTTCTACTGTCACCATGGTATCTAAGCTCACCAGAGAAACTGTGCGAGGTTGTTGCTAGCTTGGGTAAGTGGTTTATCTAGTCCAAGGCAACAAAGAGCTAAATGTTCTCAAAGTTATATGACTACCTTCCTCGGGGGTCTGGGAGCAAGGGGAGAGGAGCTGAACAACAGCAAGTGCTGCCCTTCTTGTGTAGGTGAGGGCAATTATTGACTATAGGCATCTGACCAGAAATGAATGCCTTGATAAACAGTGTCAGTAATTTTGCTGCTTGACAATGGGGTCTTTATGATCCCTGTTCAGGCTTCAGAGGTAAAATGAAAATACTGTTCTGGGCCACGCGTTGTACTGTGAGTTAATTTTTTCCTCATTCCTACTTTGGGGCCCTTAGATCTATGTGTCTAGCTGTTCTTTCTTCTCTATCCCAGAATGAAGAATAGCTTTTCTTTTTTGTAATAACTTCTCCATTCAGCTTCTGAAGGGAACGAGGCAGTTACTAGCCTGGGAGATAACACTATTGTAATGATGTAGATGTTAGTAATTGACAACAAGAGGTGGAGAAACATACAACAGGGGAAATGATGGAAAGACAAAGTACGAACAAAGTGGAGATATTTGATATAGTAAGTAGAAGTGTTGGCACATCAGCTGCCTTATTGATATTCATTCTGTTCAGTGATTTCCGTATCAGATTTACAGATGGTTGATATTTTTGCTAGTTGCCAGTCCCACAAATTCAGACTTGGTCCTGAAATTCACGCTGAGCTCTTTACAAAGCATATTGTATATGTTCTGCAGGCTGAATTATACACTTATTTCATCCTTTTGGGTTCTCATCAGTGAATGGCTGTGCTGGAATAGGTGTAAAGCTACAGAAGTGTAATGAGGTCACTTGGGCAACACTGAAGGTGTGTAAAGTTGCACAAAAATGGCTGCACTAATAATGTAAAGCATGGGGTTTCTGTAAGGGGAGATGATACAGGAGATGGGAGAGAAAGTATCTTGACAGTCATAATCTGAGCTAAGTTGTAAAAAAAATCAGGACTTTATACTTACAAACTGAGTGAATTTGATATGGGAACCAGTGAGACTCAGGAAAAATGGCACCTCACAATGCCATCTCTACTGCAGCTTGAAATTGCTTCACAAATTATACTGCCATTTTGTTAATTATTTCCCCAGTGCTGTCCACTTCTTTGGAGTTCTCTGGGTACAAGATAAGAAGCTCCTGTATACTGAAGATGTGTGCAGAATTTGGCTTGCGTATTTCTGACAGTCAATTACTGAAATACTTTCCCTGGCCTGATGCTCTGAGATAGCTTATTTGAAGGAAAGCCCTGTTTAAGTAGGTAGCATATGAAAGGATTTGCTTTCTGCTCCAATCCATTTTTGTTTTGTGGAAGTTTATGAGGATCAGGAAGAATTCTCCTCAGGAGCAAGAATCTGAAGGACATGAACTGAACAAATCCAGTTTCTGAAGTAGGCAACTGTATTAATTGGCTCTGGTGTCAAAATATTTCACTGGAAGTCACATGTCTATTAAAGTCTCCTCCTGCCTTATTTGGTTATGACTGTGCTGCAGAAGGATAATAAGAACTAATATTAGCTGTTCACAATTAATGGGGCAATTGTTGAGACCACATGTTCAATAACTCCTACCAAGGTGACACCTTAGACATTGGAGCACTAAACTATATTATGTGCTTGAGTGATCAAGGCTGGGGTTTATGGCTTATGCTCACTCAGTTGCTTGAGTGCTTAAGAGGAGAACAGGGGAAAACCTTTATCTTATGCGCAGGTTTCTGAGCTGCTTGGCACGTACAACTCTCATACCTTTCTTCTAGATGGTGTCAGATGGTCAAAATTAATTTCCTTCATCATTCAAGAACATTCCTATTCTAAATCAGACAAAGCTAAATCTCTGTCTTTGAAATGTAGTGCTGAAAAACACCTGGTCAGCTAATCTGAACTCTCAGATAAAATGAGACCTAACTGATGGAGAAGACAAAATTCTCAGAGTTAATTGTGTGTGTCTGTAGATGTCCAACATAAAATCACAGAGTCATAGAATGCTTTGGGTTGGAAGGGACCTTTAGAGGTCATCTAGCCCAACCCCCCTGCAGTGAGCAGGGACAGCTTTAACCAGATCAGGTTGCTCAGAGCCCCGTCCAACCTCACCTTGAATGTTGCCAGGGATGGGGCCTCCACCACCTCTCTGGGCAACCTGTTCCAGTGCCTCACCACCCTCACCGTAAACAATTTCTTCCTTGTATCTAGTCTAAATCTATTCTTCTTTAGTTTAAATCCATTATTCTTGTCCTGTTACAACAGGCCTTGCTAAAAAGATTGTGCCCATCTTTTCTGTAGGCCCCCTTTAAGTACTGGAAGGTCACAATAAGGTCTCCTCGCAGCCTTCTCTTCTCCAGGCTGAACAATCCCAACTCTCTCAGCCTGGCCTCGTAGGAGAAGTGCTCCAGCCCTCGGATCATTTTTGTGGCCCTCCTCTGGACCCGCTCCAACAGGTCCATGTCCTTCTTGTGCTGAGGGCCCCAGAGCTGGACGCAGTACTCCAGGTGAGGTCTCACCAGAGCAGAGCAGAGGGGCAGAATCACCTCCCTCGACCTGCTGGCCACGCTGCTTTTGATGCAGCCCAGGATACGGTTGGCTTTCTGGGCTGCAAGCACACATTGCCGGCTCATGTCCAGCTTTTCATCCCCCAGTACCCCCAAGTCCTTCTCTGCAGGGCTGCTCTCAATCTCTTCATCCCCCAGCCTGTACTGATACCGGGGGTTGCCCCGTCCCAGGTGCAGGACCTTGCACTTGGCCTTGTTGAACCTCATGAGGTTCACACAGGCCCCCCTCTCCAGCTTGACCTTCTGCAAGCCAAAACTACTAGTAATGTAGATTAACTTTAGTGGAATTATAACAAAGCATACTTAGGAGAATAGTTCATTCCAAAGTGAATAAGCTATTGAAAGCATGCATACAAGAAATAACCATTTGAAGAACAGAAATTCAAAGGTCAAGAATATGCAGAAAAAGGTAGCAACCCACATTCATTGTTAGTGTTGATATCTCCATAAAGGGTCATACGAGTTCTCTTTAAGTAGACAGCAGTAAATTATGATCTCAGGATAGCTTTACATCTTGTGCTATCACTTTACAAACGACAATCAATATTTGCTTGGAAATAACACTCAGAATGTGTCACTCGGCTGCATTCCTAGGCAGCTGCCTATTAATAATATAATTTTGTTTTTCTTATGCATCACTCAGTCTTATTTAATGCACAGCCTGTCTGCAGAAACAAGAAGTTGTGGTGAGGTCCAGCCCAGGAGAAGCTTGAGGTACTGACTCATCCTGAGACACTGAGGGAAAGGTTTGCTTGCAGGTATATTTAGACTGTAACTACACAAGGACAGTAAGCTATGAGAAACCCCTAAAAATGAGGTGGCCTTATTTTTAATGAAGATTTGATTGTGCCTTTTGGGTGGCTTAGTTTGACATTGGTTTATGCTGGCAGATGGTAAACATATTTTAATGTGTAATTTCCCAGATCAACTCAGAAATTCTAGTGTCAATTTTGAGGTAAGATCCAAACAGCGTTATAGGAAAGATTAATGCCTCCCTTTCACTGGAGGAGTTCAGATCACTTGTTCACATTGTGAGAGGCTTGCTAAGTTCCACCCCCCACCTCCAGCTTAACATATATCTCCTACCTCCCATAAAGGTTGGAGGGGACTTTGGCATTGTATGCTCTCAATTTCTCGTTAGTGCCACTTCATTTTGCAGAAATAATTAAACTTTCACCCAATATGGAACTGGAACCTGCCAGGGAGCAGGGTGGGGGTAATTCCATCATTCAAATGACTAATATAACCACTAGGTAAAGAATATTTCTCCTGCGATTTGTCTCGGTGATTAAGTCTTTTGGACAAAAGCATCAGTGTCAACCAAAAGAATTGAGGGAAGCACAATCCAAGGCCCTCAACTGCCTAGAGGTTTTGCTCGAGTAATGCGAGACTCAAATATTAATTCACTTTCTGCCTAAATCATGAAGAAATGTAACCTAAGCATGTACTACTTTGGAGAGTTCTTGAAAGCCTGAGCCATATGTGAAAGGGAACACCACTTCCACCAGCTCTGTCAACCTGACCAGCCACAACCTTTTTTCCTTACAGGTATTCCAGACTAAGGCAATCTGTATTCCAAGGGTAGATTTTTTTTTCTGATCTCAGCAAGAACAAAAACATGTTCTTATTTGTATTGAGCAGAGCCACTCTTTTAATACTTTCTGGTTTGTTTGCCTACTCAGATACATCAGTGAGTCATATAGCCCTAGTGCTCTCAATAAACTGATTTCTTGTCTGAAAATTCTGTGTCTTTTCTCTCTATTCATGGCTCCATAAAATAACGATCCAACTCCAAGTCTTACCTCACATGAACTTTCATGCATAACACCAGAAAAAGGACTTTGTGAGGGGTTAGTCTCCCTCTAGAGCTAACAGCCTTCCTCATTACTAGGACTCCCTGATCATAAACAACTTACCTCCTCTTGAAATACTATGCAAACACAGACTTAGAGAAAATTAAGGGGATAGTGTTAATTGCTGATATTTAAAATTAAGGGGAAAAAATAAGGGGACAGTAACTACACACACAGCTAATGTCACCCAGGGCAGTGTATGTTCTTAAGTGATGCTTCTCTGCCCACATTCTTCACTCATCCAAATCGCAGCTGGAGTCAGCCATGTCATAGTAAGAAGTTCTTCAATGGGAAACCTGGCTGCCATTTGCTAAAGCCAGTTGGCACAAGGACTGCTGTGGTAGGACAGGAGTAATCACCCTTCTGGTAACCTTTTGTCACAAGCTGCAACGTGAACAACTGCCCCAGCTCAGCCTTTTCCCAGTGGGGCACACCTTACAGGTAATCATGCTGTCAGTCTGCTCTATGGCAGTTGTCAGCCTTCTGCAGACTGAGCTGCCAGGGCTTGCTTTTAGAGCTTTTATTTAAAACGACTGCTTGAATTTCACAGGTGCAAAAGCTTAAGCACTGGAGCACTTCCTAAAAAGAGGGCTTAGAGTCACCATCCTTTTGAACTTCTGCGTGCTGAATTTCTTGGAGACTTCTCTCATGAACCAGTTGCTTCTCGCAGAGCCTTTTTGTCTGAATGTAAGGAGGACATAACATGCTACTAAACTTTAAAGGTGTATACAAGATGCAGATGAGCCATGAAAACCTAAGGTGGCTCTATTTATCCTCTTAATTCCTCAGTTATCTGAGATGAAAGGTACCAATTAAAGGTGAATGCTTTGTCATAGCTAAGTTTTCTTAAGGAAGTGCACTACTCAGAATATTAGCCAACCACCTTTTACAGTTTTGATTGTTCAGTCACATCAACAATTAGAAAGCAATGCCTAATAAAACTCAATTAGGCCATCACAGTCTCCTTTGTCTAGGACTACAACAGAACCACTGATATTCTTTCAGCAGTTCTACTTCATGTTTTGTGACCTGCACTCTTTGTTTCTGTTCTTTTTACTTTTCATGAAAACAGTTGTAACTCAATAAATAGGTACTGTACTTAGCTAACTATTTTTAAATAAAATCCACAGGGGTATTTTCACTTACATTACTAAATTGAGATAAGCTTGGATAAGAAGCTTGGATTTTAACTAGATCTTGAAGATGAAAAGATAACTCCCTTGTCTTTACTAAGATCTCAGCTGAGACTACTCACTGTTTACCTGTCCTGAGGTGAGAACGTATGACTTCACTCTAGTGAGAAAAGGTCTGAGAGTGCTCCCTCTGACTTCTGTGCCTTTGAAGTAGACCTGCAGTGAGTCAAGGCATATACTGCTCAGAAGAATGAGGAAAGGTATATATTACTCAGAAGGAAGAAAGTCCAGTGTCCAGATTCCTATCTGCAAAGAGAAGGAGTGAAGAAGCAAGCAATCAGCATCTCGCTTCCCTCTCATCCCTGGTTTTGGCAAAGTCTTTTTACCCAAGTGGGAAGTAGCTGGCTGCCCACCTAATCTTAACACTCTTACTCTGCTGCTTCTGTGCTAAAGAGCGAAGAAAGCGATGTTGTTTGAATGAATGGGTTCTCTCTGAAGGACAACGAAGCTGTCCACATGCTTATGGCAGAACCTACTGTTAGGCATCACCCTGTTCATCTTACTCTGCGGTACATTCCCTATTCTCTTCTGTCAGGAGATTCATTACCTACTCTTCTGCTTAGTCATAGCTTTACCCTGAAGTCTTTTCAAAATTTATTCCAAAATAACACACCCAAGAGATTAAACATGGAAGATTCTGGATACATTTGGTAGAATCTGGTGGGTTCCCACCTTTTTTTTTTGTATCATAATACTATATCCAGTGTTTTCCACAATGTAGGTCTAATATTCAACATGGAAATCCTGTGAGGGAAACTTGCAGAGTGGAATTGTCTTTCAGAGGAGATGAGTTTTCATTGACCTCAGGAGAAGTTGCAAACGCTCACCTGTTTTGGAAATCAGGCTACTATCATGGGATCCTGAGCAAATACAAACACCTAAAAGTTTTGAAAGTTGTGGCTTTTAGACATTACACTGTTTTATTTACTAGTTAGGAGAAATACCGCTAGGCACGGACTAAAACCACACAAAAAACTCGGCATATCCTTCCTTCTCCCCATGTCAATCCAACAACTATGCAGTACCTTTTAAGGCCCAGCATACAGTGAGTTTGCACAAAACAAATTATAAGCACTTCAGGCAAGCATGACACAGTACACTGTCAGTGGAAGTGCTGGTGGCACATCTGTGCTGAAGCTTTCCATGCAAAATGTCATCACACCAATACAAAGGGAGTAAGGAGAAGAAAACAGAAAGTAAGTAAGTTAAAGTAAAAATCAGCACATGATTTACATGCTTTAGCAAAATAGGGCTCTTATCAGTGGCTGACTGGCTACAGTTTAAAATAACCTATTTAAGAATCAGAGGCAATTTATCATTCCTTAAAAAAACAAGTGCTAGATTATTAGGAGTAAAACAAACTAGGTCTACCCAGAGCTTTAATTCTACGTCTGGCCTGTTAACAGGAAATTCTCCTATTCATGCAGTAACGTGCCAATGGTTTTAATATGTTGCAGGGGAAAACAGAGTAAAATTTTAAAATGCATATGAAAGAATAAAAAACTACATTAAAATAGAAATATATCTTACCATCCTTTAGGTGTCTCAGTTAACCTTTACAATAGGGTCGGGATACCAGCCTGGGCTCTGCTCCCCCTGGATATGATCCCTGCCCTTGGTGGCTCTCAGCCGGGCCCCGTCATGCTGCAGGGTGCTGGCAGGAAGATGGAGCAGAAGGGGAAAGAGAGCAGAGCAGCACAAGGCACGCAGCACAACCTTCTCTCTGTCAGCGTGTCAAGCACAGGCTGTTAAGAAGAGGAAATGTTCTCTATCAGAATATAAGGGCCCAATTTCTCTGTACAACAAGCGCCATCTATGTCATACAGAGTCTCAGTTACGGTGCTGCCTATATGCAAGACTGATCTTATTATTCTGGGATCTCTCATTTGTCATCATTACAGTCGGGTTCCTGCAGCTCCTTAAAGAACATACTCATATTTCTGATTAACAAATGCTTTGACTTTCCTATTTAATTTATTATTTTGCCTATCTAACCTATCTAATTTCAGGGTTGTCTCTCTATCAGCATTATTTATATAGCATAAAATTAGCTGCAGCAGCTCACATTCCTTTGGCAAAAGGAAGTAGATCTGCCTGGAAAACTGCAAGGTTGCAGCTGGAGCTTGGCTGGTGCAATATATTTACAAGCATCAAACAAAGTTCACCCCAGCCCTTTAACGCAACGTCATACTTTCTTGACAGGTGAGCTCCTCTCACACCTGGCCTATGCAGAATACGAGCTCCAATGCCGATAAAGTGGTGGAAATTGTTGTAACTAACAGTTCCTGTTTATACAGTGGCCATGGAATCAATACGCGGGATCAAGTATTGCATTTTCTCAAGTCATGCACTTTTTATTTTGTCTCAGCAAATCCCATACGGCTGAGGCGTTTTTATAAGAATGTGAGCAATTTTCAGCTCTGTGGAAAATGCTGAGTGCTGTCGGATGCAGGCAGAGAAGGGCAGAAGAGAAAAAATACATTCCTTTGAACACACTAATATAGAAGGCAATTAAGGAAAACAACAATAATGAGCAATCATTCTCTCTCGTAATATATGTTGCGCTTTAAAGAGCAGGTGAGGACTCCCTGAAAACAATAACAAGTAACATAATGAAGTCTTGTCTACACAGGAATGTTACTCCCAAATATTTTAGATGAGTTGGCTTGAGTGCATTTGCAAAGATTGTTTTAAAGTGGCTGGGCTTTCTTTTTGCATGAATGAAACCCAGGCTCACCAGCCCACGGCCTTCAGCTATGAGCTGCATCAAGCTCATGAGAGGATTCTGTTCGTTTTTGAATGATTTTCCCTCATTGTATAATGTAATAAGGTTTATTTGCTGTCTGCCCCCTGAGTGCCCTCTTCTGTTACAAGATCATCTGGATTAGGTGTTTTCACTTTCGCTAAATGCTGATGGCTTCCTTTGCAATTCCAGTGTGTGTCCCACCCAAGATTCACACATTTGTTTAGAGTGGCACCTCTTTTCCTCCCCTGATATTGTCTCATGGGTTGTGTGTAGCACGTGCAGCTCCAACCCCATGACACTGCCTCAAATATTAGGATTTGTGAGTGTTGGCCAAACTGAATGCAAGAGAGAGACATTCCTGAGAAATGGACCAGTGCCACCATAAAGCAAAATAATGCTGGCTGGTCTACAAGAGCACAAGGGATGTGAACAGGACCTCCAGGACTTCTAACTGTCCAGAATAGGATGAGCTGTGAAAGATTTATCCATGGGAAGTCACTGCTGAACCCCAATATTGTAATGTACCCAGGTGATTTACCACAGCTTTCAAATGATGTCACTTCAAATAGGGAGTTGTAGAGCTAATTTTTTTTTTTTTTTCAAACCACTACACTGAAATGCAAAGACTGAGGTTACAAAAATGCTGTTTGAAATTCAGGTAGACAGTAAGCTTGAAAATGCTGCAGATGGAAATACTCCTGTCATGTCCTATATTATATTGTAGCTCTGCATCTCTAAACCAGGTAGTATGTGGATGCCATCACCGGCAGTGGAAACAAGCTGTATGAACCGTGAGCCTCTTTGCATCCATTTGGCACCGCCTTCCCTAGTGTGATCATTGTGGTGCTCCACAAACAAGAACTCAATCTTCTCTCCCCACCTCGTGCTGCTTGACTACACATCTAGGCTCGCTGCTACTCTTCCTGCCACTCACATAATGTGGCAGCAGCACATGAGTTAAAGGAAATACAGATTGCAGGGCAGGCATATTTATTGCAACAGTGGATGCAGGAAAAAAGCAATAGCAAATATACTTTGGCTCATAGTTTGTTCAGCAGTCTCCAGCTCCTTTCACATTTTATAAGACAAATTACCAAAATTAAACATTTCAAAATGCTGAGATTATGAGACACTTACAATCCGATCTTTAGCAATAGAAAATTCTTGGATTCAGGCCAATTGCTCTAAAGTCTGTTCCCTTCTAGTGCATATGATGCTGACCTATGTGTGTTATAGGAGATCTTAAGATCTTAAGGCAAAGACTGCACTCCATTTTACTATGCACAGAGCAAAGCAATGCAGCCTTCTTGGTTGCTTATCTACATGGTGTCTCTCTCTCACTTCTGCAATTGAATATATTTCAGTACCATTCTGTGTAATGCTGCATATCTTTCCGATTTAGCCATTGCCTTTTTTGGTAAGACTTTTTCTCATCTCTTGGAAACACACTTCAAGGTAACATTGCTACAGAGGTGCACACAGAACTGCAAACTTGAATCCTGTTACTATTCACCTTTCATTAGCTCAGCATCTTCTTCCTTCCTTCCCATTCCAACACCAGCACAGGATTTCTATGGAAAGGAGATGTAGAGTGGGAGGCATCTTATTTTGTTACACACTACTGGGTTCCCTGGGAACATCTATGATCCATTTCCTAAGGAAACCCAGACTGGAAAAACAGATGGGAATGACATTCCAAAACTGAGGGAAAAAATGAAACCTATTATCATTGGCGCTGAGTTCAGTGTAGAAATGACAAATATTTGCAATTTGTCTCTGGCAACCAAGGCACCATTATGATAAGGAACATGAGCCTTGCAAGCTGCTTGATGCATAAAAAATGTTTCAAAAAAGAAACAGAGGATAGGAAGAAGTTCAAGGATTCTGTGAATGGATTTCAGCACAGGAGCCAGAAGGCAAAAAAAGAGCTGGAAGGATGCTTGTGATAACTTGTGTCAACTTGCACACGAGTGTCTAGATTCAGAGGAGTTTGTGACAAGGATAACAACATACAGGAAGATTTGCTGTAAATTGTGCAGAAGGAAACACACCTCTGAAGAATGTTAGGATGTTATACCACTACCTCAAGTCCACCCTGAGGTTAACAAGAGTAGTGGTAGCTTGCCAGAGGTCCCCACTGCACCCTTTCCAGAAAACAAGAGTGATTTCTGCTTTTATTTGCAAAGATAGGTGCACTTAGCAGATAAGGTGCTGTGTGCCAGAGTTATGCTGAGTAAGTAAAGATTATCATGAAAAAATTGGCTGAAGCATCCCACTAAAGTTCTCATTTTCCCCTAAAAACACAAAAACATTAACAAAGATGCATTTCTCTCATATCTTCAGCTATAATACATTTGTTTGTCACCACTGTATTCTCTCATTTAAGAAAGAGCAAGACAAATCCCTCATTCTGTTTCCCTGAGCAGCATGGACACCTCCTCCTTCTCTCATGGATTTTGAACAAGACATGGTGAACACCTGCCACTTGCAGCAAATATTGATCAGAGTGTTTAGAAGGCTCCTCCACCTGCCCTTCAATTTCCCAACAAAGCCCTTCATTATTATTCTACAGTTACTCAGAACTGTCATACAGTTCCTTTCTCCAACACATTTGCCCAGTAAAAGGCATCATTAGCCAGAGAAGCAGAAAGATGTCTGGATCTCCCAGAGTGACAGAAGGAATGGACACATCATTAACATCCATTGCAGTCCAAGGAGCAATTCTTATTTTTGTTGCAGTACATAAGGCTGAATTTCTAAAAAGCCTGTCATCAACTATTGCATATCATTCTGCATTAATATCTGTGAACTTTTCATAGTAATCAATGACACTTTGCAGAAGCTTGAAAAATCTTTTCTATTTATGAAACCTGACTTTCAGTCTGAAACATAGGCACACACATCCAGCCCCTGCTTCCAGCACACCTCAGGATCATGAATTTTCCAAATCTTGAAGTGTTTTCTCAGTACCAGCATGCTGAAACACACACGTAATACGTATTTCCAGCACGCACTGGTAGACCAGGATCAATCCAGTGAGCAGTGAGCCAACTGGATTGCTGGCAAGCACTGAGGCACTAATGGTTACACATGTCCACATACAGAGGTGCTGCTGTATTGTTTTTTTGTTGATGAATATTCAGACGGCAGTCCATAAAGATGCTTTGTGAACTTTATCATCCTGAAGTCTCAGCATAATTACTCTTCCTCCCAAGCAGGCATGGGAATTACTCAGTCTCCACCTCCTCCTTTTCTGCCAGTATCGGTACACCACCATTGTGTCTCTTTCTCATCCCTTCTTGGGACACTCCACTGTTGATCTCTGCCGCATTTCTTCCATGCAGCTTGGCAGCCATTTGAAATAGTGGTGACTTAACACCGGAGGAGTCCTGAAGATAGCTTGGTTTCACCCCAAACTGCAGAATCCTGCTAGGGTAGGTTCCACAAGACAGTGAGGAGCATTGCCTGGGAGAACATCTTCCCAGCATGCGGTGTGAATCAATGCACAACAGTGCGTATGCAACGAATCATGGGAAATGGGGGCCAAGCCACAATAAATAAACCATATAGATATACATTTTTACTCTAGCTAGTACACATTGGTTATTTCCGAGAAAACGTATTCTGAAAGCTTTTCCTTGTAGATATGGAAACGATTTCTTAGAAACAGTCCTGCTCAGTTATCAGACCTATTCAAAACAAATGAAAACCAAACATT
The DNA here is from genome assembly GCF_030463565.1 of Pelecanus crispus. Classification (NCBI taxonomy): domain Eukaryota; kingdom Metazoa; phylum Chordata; class Aves; order Pelecaniformes; family Pelecanidae; genus Pelecanus; species Pelecanus crispus. The sequence continues at coordinate 55,144,437 of NC_134643.1, forward strand.
TCTAAAAGCAAATAAGGTGTCAAAATGTGGCTATGTAAGACTAATCTAATGAAAACAATTACAATTACTTAAAAGCAAGAAAATAATTTAAGGTTGTCTTAAATCTTTCAAGGGCCACATGATGGCCTAGTGAATTACTCTTACCAGATTAAAGCAGAGGAGGAAGCAGGGCTATAGGTAACCTTCAGTAACATCAGCCAAAGTAATCTTCAGCCATGTAGGTTTTTTTCTACATTATTATTGAATGCTGCTGAAATTTGTGTTCAGGCAGGGCTCAGCAAAGGGATATGAACAGACTCTTACTAAGGGAAAGACTCCTCAATACTGGATTAAAAGAAATCACAGAATTTGTTTAATAAACAGCCTCAACTCTGACCAAGAATTGCAGCTTTTAGATACATTATTTTTAATCTTTCTGAGTCAGAGTACTTGCTGTCATTCAACAGGAAACATTGCCAGGTATTAGGTGTGTCAACAATCACATTATTATTGTATGTTTTTTATATATATATATGTGAATATATATATTATGATGTTACATTATTATGTAAGTTGCTTACATAATGGATACTTCCGGAACCTAATGGTTTATATATAGGTTGATATGGAAACGTGAAAACTATATACTTTTTGAGAAATACATTGTTTTTTATATATATATTCACCTGAATTTGATTAATATGTAGCTATATATATAAAGTATATATTACAGTTGAATATATAGAGAGAGAAACATGGATTTTCTCACATATACAGGTGTTTATATTACATTGTATGTTTTGTTTTCAAAAGAACATTGCATTTGTGTTCACATGTCAAGACTACTTCTGAAAACAGCATTTATTTTTATTCAGACCTGGGTCTTGCCTACAGCCAGAAGTGGTAAAGTTAATTTGTAGAGCTTTCCTGTTGTGGACATATATATCTCAATATAAAATTTAATATGCACAAGGTAATGTTAACTTGTTTCAGGAAGGAGAATAAGCTATGTCAACACAAGGCACCTTACTGTTAGTGGAACAGGCATATTTTATGAGGCTGTTGCTACTGTAACACTTCAATCTAAGACACAAAAGTAAAGAAGAAAAATGTCATGCCACTAAACGAAATAGTTATGCCAGTACATTCTGTGATGAACACCTCTCTTTCCTATCAATTGCTGAAATAAGTAAAATTCTCAGGTGGGCATTGTCATGGCCAAAGTAGTAATAGCTTGTGCACTGCAGATAACTGATAATTAAACACCGAGGATGAGGCTGCCTGTTTGGAGAGCTAAGGATGCTGGTGCAGGGGAGCCACGGCAGAGCTCTAACGGCGGTGAGTAAAAGTGCTCGATTTGTCTGTTAGTCGAGGTGATGAGGGCCTTTGTGTGGCATGGGGATTACAGGAAAGAGGAAGGGAGAGTTACAGGTTCAGTTTTAACAGGCCCATGGCCGAGGGTGTCTGCGGTAGAAAGAGGAGACAGAAGCATTGTGGTTTGTGTGAGCTGACAATACAAAGACCAAAAAAAAGAGCCTTTTTGGCAGGGGAGAAATCTTGTCCTTGAGAATTTGCAGGAAGTTGCTTTGTCAAAATTACTTACAGCTCCTTACATGCCCCTACAGGCATGAGAACAGAATTTGCCTGGATTTTGTAAGTGAAGAGAAAAAAACAAGAAAACACCTTTTTCCGTGCCTTTGGCTTCTGTTCCCAAGGGGGAACGGACCTGAAAAATCCTAATAATAACAAAAATCTGTTCAGCAAAGGGGCAGCACCATGTGAGTGCCTGCTGCCACGGGACAGCCGTGCCCGGGCACCGAGAGGCGCCGGCCAGGTGAGGCTTTGGTCACCTGAAGCTGGGCCTGGTGGGACAGCAACACAGCGGCCCGGGAACCGGGGGGACGTGGAAGGGGTCTCCAAATTTTGCACCTTCAGAAACAGATGTCCTGGTTAGCGAAGCAATCCTGTCACACCAGGTCCTAGCGGTTGCAGCCTGTGAGGATAGGAAAAGAAAAAAAAAAAAAAAAAAGGAGAAACAAGGGAGAAAAGGGAAGGGTAAGGGGGGAGGTGGCGCGGGGGTCCCCTCCCGGAGGGCGGGGCTGGGGCCGTGGCAGGAGCTGCCGCCCGCGGGAGCGGGGGGAGCGGGGCAGGGGCAGGGGCAGGGGCAGGGGCCCGGCCCCGCTCCGCTCTCCCGGCGTTTTGAGGGCAAGGACGCGCTGTGAGGCACCGCTGCCTGCCGTGAGCGCGGCGGCAGCCGCAGCCCGGCCCGACCGAAACGCCGTGACAGCTGCGCTTGCTCGCAGCCGGCGCTGGCAGGACATCCCCTGCCCCAGGCATTACAGCCAACAACCGGCAAAGTCTGAGGGGGAGCTAGACGGGGTCGCTTCGACCTGGCGGGGGGAAGAAAACCCAAAGCAACATCTCTGTGTGTGTGTGTGTGTGTGAGAATCAACCCAGTCCTTTAAACCTGCGGAGGTTTAATGGCCAGCAACAGGTGGCTGAAATTGCAGCGGGTGTACGGCCGGGGACTCCCCGGAGCGGGGCGGTGGGACGGGGAGAGGGGTTGGGGTCCCCGGCCTTACCCGGGCGGCAGCGGTGGCGGAAGGGGAGCGGCCCCCCCGGCTCGGGGCTGCCCAGCGGCCGCCTCCCCCCGCGCCGCCCGGGCCGGCGCCGCCGCTGCCTACAAGTCCCGTCATGCCCAGCGCCGTCGCGGCCGTTGCCGTCGCGCTCCGTTCTCCCCCTCGCCGTTGCTCCCCGCCCACTGTCGCCGGCGCAAGCGCAGGGGAGGCGGCGTCCAGGGCAAGTCTCGCTAATGTAAGATGGTGGCCGGGCTGGCAGCGGAGCGCCCCGAGCTCGGAGATTACCCGTCTCTCGCGTAAAGGTCGTCGGAGCAGCCGCCCAAGCGCCCGGCCGGCTGCCGCCGCAGGTCCCGCCCAGGAGCGTCGCTGCGGTTTTGTCCCCCCCGCTTCTCCTCTCTTTCCTCGCCGCCTCTCTCCTTCCCTCCCCACCCTTCTCCTCCTTCTCCTCTCGCCTCCTTGCCCGCACGCTCACCCACCCACCCACCCGCCCGCCCCCGCCGGCCCGGCCGCCGCCGCCGCCGCGCACGGGCAGCGTGAGGGAGAGCCGCGCACACGCACCGCGGGCCGGGCAGGGAGGAGGAAGGTGGGTGAGTGCGAGCTGAAGGCCGGGCCGGGGAAGGAAGGAGGGAGGGAAGGAGAGGCGAGGAGGAGGCGGGGGGGAGCCGGGCCGCTCAGACTACGAGAGCGCCGAGGCTTCGCTGGGACGGCGCAGGCCTCAGCCCACCCCCCGGTGCCAGCCCCGGCGGCGGGGGGGGGGACGCGCCGGGCCGCTGCCGTGCGCGGAGGGCACCGGGCCGTGTGGGGAGGGCGAGGGGGCGAGCGGGCGGCTCCTCCCCGGGGGGCGCCGGGGAAGGGGGCTCCCTCCGTGCCGCTGCCCGGGGGAGGCTTTATTTATTTCCTTTGCCGCCGCGGCGCGGGGGAGACGCCGGGCCGGGCCGGGCCGCCGGCCGGGGGCGCGGGGGGACGGTGCCCCCGGAGCCGCTCGCCTCTGCCGGGGAAGGCCGGCGCGGCCGGGCGCGGGGATCGCGGCGTGATTCACTTAGGATTTGCGTGGAAATTTCCTCTCTCCCCTTCTTCCTCCTCCCCGGAGCCAGGCTCCATTTGTTCTTGTGATCTGCACTTTTTTTTTCCCTGAGAGAGAGGCAAACAGATGGTAAATGGCAGCCTCTTATTTTGGTGTTATTTTGGACGGTCCGTGTAACCTCCCGAGATTTGTCTGTCAGTAAAATAACTGGTACGTAACTTTCCGTCTCCTACTTGCAAAATATCAGAAGCTCTTTCCATTTTGTGCGTTAGCAGAAGCAAATGACAAGGCTGCGTACGGGCTCTCATCCTACTTCCAGTGACAGTCGTACAGCTCTACCTGCCAGTCTGAAAGTGAGCTGCCGGTGCCTTCGTCTGTACAGTAAAAGGGGAGGGAAAACACACTAGATGATTATCTTAAAATGCTTTGTTACCATACCTGAAAGGATTTAATTGTTCATGGCTTATATATTTGTGTCAGTGTGGTAATATCAAGTACGTAGTTCATAGGAGAAGCAATTCTCTCTAGAGCATATGTTAATGTAAGCAAAACCCATCAGCTAGTTAAAGCTGTGGAAACTCTAGGCCTGCAGATGTTAGCTTGTTCCTGCCTAAAAGTTTTAGAAGTTAACATTGGCCAGTCACATGTTTACCGAGCCTGTACGGGTTTTTAACTCGCTGTGTTTTAACTCTCTATATTTTGTTTTATTATTTTTGTCTCAACTTGAGCATCCCTGTACTTTGACTTCATATGCTTGTAAACATGGTGACTGGCACTAACAGAAGAGAAACTCATACCAAAAGATGAATATGTAGAAGAATGAAACTCCTTCTAGCATCTTTCTCTCCCTGCTTTAAAAAAACAAGAAAGAGAAGAAGAAAAAAATATAATACAGGCTTATGAAGAATAAAATAGCTGTTTGGCTTGAGAGGATGAATTAGTTTCAGACGGCCTACAAATACTCAAATATACTTCTAGTTTCTTAGCATCTCTGTAATAATGCTCTCTAACTAGCACATGGTCTAGGATTCAGATGTATTGTACCTTAGGCTTTTGGGATTCTGTGATAGAGTTTTCATTTCATAAACAAGACCAACACATGCAAGCATTTAGAAATGCTTGGCAGTTGAATGTGGCTGAATTGCAAACAAAGTTCATTCTAGGGGAAAGGATTGTTTTGGAAAGGGGGAATACAGTGATAAAATAATCTCTTTTTTTAACTTGTGTGTTTCTTCAGGTGCCTCTTTATTAACTTTTAAAATGATGAGTCTCTTAAAGAGAAAAGGTAGCGAGTGCCTGTCAGGAATGGTGCTCTATTAATTTCTTGGTACCTTTTCATCAGAAAGTTTAAGAACAGCTATACAGTGCCCACTAAATAAAAGGCTTGGGTTAAAGAAGCAGCTGAGAGAATATCCACAAGTATGTGGCTTTTTTATTTAATTAAAAATATTCATTATAAACAGCTACATGTAGTCCTTCGTGGCTGTTGTTCAGGAAAGTTAGGGTATTCTTTGTGAGTGAAATGTTTTGAAATTACTCTGACCAAGATCTTAAGTATGGGCCCTGAAGGCTTAACTCTGGCAACTATTTCTCAAAATTTTGCTTACCTCTTTGAAATAAATGAGATTATTTCAAATAGATGGTGTTTTGTAAGCACAGGTAACTGCTAAGTGGCTGATCATAGATCGCATCTTAGGCCTTGGACAACTAAATTTGTTGTTCTGGTAAGATGAGGCTGATGTATAGGCCTTACCACATGTTGGAAGGAAATTACTTGCTCAGCAAGACCGCTAGGATCAAGAGTTCTTAAGCTTTCACATGGTGAATGGTGTCTTAGGTTGTACAAACCATCTTTTGTCCCGCTTGCAGTTGTGTAGTATTGCTGAGATAACTTAAGTGCATACGTGAAAGACTGCATATTACTTTGCTTTAATGTCCTGAATGTTTCAGCTCTTTAAAGACGTTGATGCTTTCTTTGCTTTCTAGTGTGTATCTTTCTACCTGCTTTGTCCCATTTTTACTGGACGGAAACAGCCTGAGGAGTCAGAGCTCTATGAATAAATAGAGCCCCCATCTCTCTGGGCCTCCCTCTTCTGGTTCTTGGAGAATAGTCCAGGAATTTATTCCTTTCAGGAGATTGGTTAACATTTGTTAACATTTTAACAACTGTAAACACTTCCCAGACTTGGAAAATGAAGTATAGCAGCAAATGGTGTGGCATGGCTTGAGATGCTGCTCAGACCTTCTGGTTCTTCCTGTAAGCAAATTGTGAGGGCAGTATAAGTATCTAGCAAGAAATATGAATATAACCCCTGTAAGTAAAAACATGTATGCATTTTTTATGTTAAACTGTTTAGATTAGTTGGGTGCATGTTTTCATCAAACTGGGTTTTGTTATGTCATAACAGAAAATTCGATGATATGCTTGGTTTTGTCAGATGGTATTTTTCTTGTATGAGCTTGAAAAGGGGATCCTCATAGGTTTCGGGGGGTTTTTTTTTTTTTACTTTGAAATTGTATCAAAGATTCTACTAATTTAGTGGACATGCAGAACATGGGTTCTTGACTTCTGGCTAGCTGTTATTAGACTGGCTGCACCAGCTTAAAGGAAAGAATTAGTGTTTAAACTAGCGATTTCCACATAGTACTAAGATCAAGTAGGTTTTGTGGTAGTGTTTTTCTTTTTTTTTTTTTTTTTCTTTCTTTCTTTCTTTCCTTCCCCTTGGCTGTTCTAGGAACATGACAACTCCAAGGTATTTCTTGTAGGAGTCTACAATTTAAATGGAGCTTGCAAGCATTTTCTAAACACATATGTACAAAATAATGCATTCATAAACTGTCTTACTCATGTGCTTTAACAATTTGAGAAAGCTTGCATCCAAAACCATCAGGAGAGTACAGGCCAAGTGAATGACACTCCTTCTTGCCCCCTGCTGTGTACCCTGAAACCTATGTACTGTGTTTTTATTCTGGAGCAGCATATGTTATTGTTAATTTCATAATGATTAATCAATCATTTGTGTATTTTTGAGGTACTTCATCTGTTGCTGGTTTTCAAACTGGGAAAGGGTGGGTTGGGGTCAGCATAAGGGGGATTTTTTTATCCTCTAGTCACTAAGTTAAAAATAAAGGTGGATGTAAAGATCAAGCAAACATGCTACTGAACTTGGTGGAAAGGGAGCTTAGCTCTTGGCTGAGGCTTGTGCCCTGAGCAGTGCTGTCTGCTTTTGATCAGGTTCTGTTTTCTTGCAAAGGAAGGAGGGAAAACTTCAGCTGTCTGTGAGTGGCTTTCTAACATACTGTGATCCCAGCATCAGTCTCTTCTATCTTGCTGGTATCTTGAGAAGAATCGATGCCTAATATGAAGTGGGTTCCAACTGTCTCCAATATCGGATATAAAGTAACTCTACTTCTGCATGTCTTGGTTGTGAGATGGAGGGTCCCTTGTTGTAGCACAGATCCTTGGAGTGTCCTGTTCTGGGCTTTGTGTGTTTTACTTGTCACAGCTTAGCAGTCCTTGGTTGCTGGAAGGTAACATTACAATATCTTCTACTTAACTGTAAGTTTTAATTATTAGCACTAGGAATTTGGGGTGGGGTTTTGTTGGGATTTTTTTTTTCTTTTGAAAAAGGGATGAAGTGGATAGAGACAGAAACTGATTAAAAATGGCAGCACACTTCTCTTTCTTGACTTTGAACTTATTCAAATTCTGAAGAGAATCACAAGAGCTTTGTAGGAATGACCAAAAAATGCGATGGGAGTAAGTGAGAGTGTACTGTGGTTTTTTAGTAGTACTTCATCCCTGGTTTTACTCTGGCACATTTTTAGGCCTTGTTTGTGGTGGACTGCAACCTAATCTTCTGTTTCGGACTACTGAGCTCTAATCTCTTCCTTGCTTAACAGAAGGGGCATTTACTTTTCCCAGTGTGGGTGTTCTGAAATGGTTTCTTCTGTGTAAGATTTACTACAGAAAAGTAGTAACTGAGAGGGGAGCAATCTCCCTCATTGTAGGACAAAATACGCTGCATAGGAAGACTTGGTACCAGTTTCCCAGCTTAATGCAGTGGAAAAGTGAGAAGCCGGGCAATTTGTTTCAGGAATGCTGAATTTAACACATGAGACTTATTTGAAAGCAGGCTACATGTTGTGTTGTGGTTTAAAGTTTCTATCACCAGTGTAGATTTAATGTGAATCCTGTTTGAACGGTGTATATTAATTTTAAATTGCAAGATCATGGGTTAAGATACCTAGAGTGTGAAATACTGTACTTGCAGGTGGAGTAATTTTATTACTTCTAAACCCTTCTTCTATTACATGTTACAATAACTTACCATCTTAACAAAAAATTAACCAAATTTAATCGCAGGAATGGGAGGAGGTAATTCAATTATATTTATATGTGCTTTGGAACTGCCTACCTGAGGGAGTTTAAGTGGTAGAGGTTTTGATGAAGGTAATGTCCCAGATAGGTAAGCATGTGGTGGCTGTTGCTGAGTTTCTGTTTTTGCAATACAGCCTAGAAATTTAGAAAAATGGGGTGAGGAAAGAAGTATGTAGCAGTAGTCACTAGATGTGTGGAGAATGTGTTCAGCTACCTTTTTTCTTTCTCTACCTTCTCTCCAAATAAAATGAATGAAGATAGGTATATGTAGCTATAGCTGTGCCTGTCAGTTAAAGACATAAAGCTTCTCTGTGATCTGTAGAAGTTACCTTGGGCTCTTGGACGTTGCAAAAATAGAAACTGTTCCCTCTCTTTGAATAGCTACTGCTTCATTACATGTGACTTCTTCCTTTTTTTTGCTGAATGAAATCTAGAATTAGTCTTCAGTATCTCATTCATAAAAAGCGTCCTCTGAGATCTCCTAAACTAGCATAACATGAAAGGCCAAAACTTGCTAGGTCAAAATTAGTGTTTATAGGTCAGCTTGCCTGATAGTTAATTGAATGCATTTCCCCCAATCAGTGTGAGCTGTAGGGGCCCCCTAAACTGCTGGAGTTATGTTAAAAGCACTGGTCTGAATGAGAGGCCCAGTAGCATTAATCCAATTTGTCTAGAGACTTAATCTTACTGCCATTTATCATATAACTGCTGCTCCTCTGAAGGAGCCTGCTTACATGTGCTTCTGTTGGTTGTTTAGCAAGTTGAATCCCTTTTCCTAAGAAGGTAAGCTTTCCTTTTACAAAACTTTATCCTAGGTTAAGGGTCGAGAACGTTATAACTGAGGAACCATGTTTGAGAAATTATAGCTTCTTCCTGTCTTTGAAAGCTGCTTTGCTAATCCTCTCGTTTAGTAAAGCATATATGTAACATATTAATATTGTGGTTTCACAGTTAGTGGCAAACTGGTTCTAGAACATCAGGTGGTAAGTCTGAAACTAGAGGATGATCATTGGTTTTCTTTTATATAACTGTTAGTGTATGTTGAAAATATGGAGAAACAGCTGGGGGAGTTTAAGGAAATACCAGCTCTTATACTCATCATGCTGTCTTCTGCACATGGGTAGTGTCATCTTCTGGCTGGAATACAGTTTCATTTTTGTCCTGAATAGCAGTTATAACTGTAAGCATGCTTCAAGGTAGGCCCATTCTCATGTTTTCACCAGCATAGTGGCTTCCTGTTCTAATTGAGCCCTTTTAGAGCCATTAATTTCTTAATTCTTTTGCTCCTGGTCTCATTCTGATTTAACCTTGAGGCTCATGATTCCCTGGGGGTGGGGCAGCGTCATACCTTGTATGAGAACTATTGCTCTGGTTACTACTGTATAAATACATAGCACAGTGAAACTTGGTAAGAACCAGCTGCGTTGTGTGACCATGTGACTCTGACAGTGTTAAGAAAACACCATACCTCAGGCAGAAACTGCTTAGAATTGGTTCTGTAGACAACAGTATTTTTTTTTTCTGGGAAACCAGCTAACTACTTTCAAGTTTGGTGATCAAAAAGAGAACTCCATACAGCCATCTTTAAGGAAGCCTGCAGTGGCTTTTATTTTTTGAGCTTAGTTATACAGAGTATAATTAAAGTGAAGAATCGGAAAACAGGCACTTAGAAGTAAAATGCTTATTCTGTCTCTACTGATAACTAATACCAGTTACCATGAGTCTTTTTAAATTCTTTGCACACATATATATTAGACTATTGAGTAGAGGTGAAGCAAAATTTGTTTTGAAACAAATGTAATTTGGTAGGACAAGGTGAGAGAGGCAGGTTCCTTTTGGCACTCGCAGTGCTGTAGTCATCCATGCTTAATAAATGAGCCACTTACTGGTTGAGAGAAGCAACCAGCTGCTGTTTCTGCTGTATTCAGTGTGTGCCAACTCTGAAAGCGTGGTGAAGGTAACTTCCATAGAGGTGCAGTGCAGCATCTTTTGACAGTACCATTTTTTTCTGAGACTTATAATGGACTCAGGAAAGACCCTAGTATATGGAAATACAAGAAAGGAGATGGAATCAGTGTCGCACTCTGGTTTTTGGGGGTTTAGAGAACATCCCTTCAAACAGAGCTGACATCAGCATAAATGTTTTTGAGGCCTCCTTAATATTGTCTTAATTTTGTATTTTTTTTATTCTGTTTTTTTAAAGAAACTTAAACCTGATAGCCAGGACTTCATTCTCTTAAGGCAGTTATTTGAATTTCATACGGGTTCTGGTTAGTTTGTGTCTCACATGGGCTTATGCTTCTTCGAAGGAACTGCATTCAGTTGCTCTTGATCAGTAAAAACTCAGAACTCTCTCTGTTAGTATTAAAAAGTCACAGCATTTAAAGGATATGCTGGGCAAGTGCATTTGCAGTCAGCTTGAACTTCTGTGCTTTTTATAGCATATATTTGTCATAGTTTGACAGATTATTTGTTTGAGATTTAATTCAGTGCTTTGTACATATCAAATGACTCCTTAACATCACCTGCCTGAGTTAATGCAGCTCCATATATTTGAGGTAGCAGTAGCAGGAATTTATCTAAAACCAGCACTACACATTCTACTTAAGTTTGTGGAAGCTGATGCTCTGCTTTTGAATATTTTACTAGATTCTTTCTTTTTAGAATACTAAATTAGTTTTCCCTTTCTGCCCAGCTTATTTAGAAAATGACCTGGGAAACTATTTCCCCAGGATACATCTTAATGCTCTCCCTTTCCTTTTTTCTTTTTTTCTTGTAAGACAATTGCTTGGTATGTGACTGTCTGTAGAATTTGTTTACTACAGCATATTAAGTTATCTTCAAGCAGTTATATGTTCTGTTCCCCATCAAGATAAAGGTACTTTCCTGAATGCAGGTCCTGATCTTTCTCAACTTTGTTGTTTAGTAACAAATATGTATTTCCCTGAAAAGTAGAAGCAGAAGATTGTAGCTTGCTACCAGATACGTGGGAATTGGGATTTATGATGTGAGTGAATATTGCACAAAACAATTACCTTCCTGGATTTCTAGCAGCTATGTGGAGTGAGTGGTATGAATATTCTTCCATCCTCTGAAGTTTTCCTGTGCTTCTAGGTTAAACGTTTGAACTCTGGTTTGCTTTTTGAAATAAAACTCAATTTCTTGCAAATACAGAACGGATGTCTACAGTAAAGCTGCAACTTATTTTGACCAGTTTTAGACTTGAGTATGTGTAAGTGGTTATACCTTGTTGTTAATTTATGAATCCTTACAACTTTATAGTTTTTATCCCATCAGGGGACGCAGCCTTCACTTGAAGGCAGCAATGCAAGATTCTTATCTGGAGTCTTTAAACTCCTGTGTTTAGGTATAATAAATATCAACTTTTGAATAATTTGTCATCCCTAATTTCTGCCCCAAAGGAATGGAATTTAGTTCCTTGTAATGTGACTTTTACCCTTGGGACAGCCTTGTAATTGTAGTTTCCACCTTTATCTTCATTTGCTTAGATTTTTGAATTTCTTACCCTTATTTCTGTCTGATAAAAGTGAACCATAATCAATAATTTCCAAGAGTTGTTGCCTAAAATATAACAATAGTGAATGACTTCTGTGTCTAAACTTGATTTATGAGTGCTCCGCATCTAGGAAAAATCAGGCTGCAAAATTATCAGGACATCTAACTTCAAAAATGGTCCCTGAGCTTTGCTTTGTAGTGACTTTTGTTACGATGGCAATCTTGTTGGCTAAAGAATGCTGAATTAAGTGTAATCTTCCACCTTCTGAAAGGTATATTTAATAGAAAATTACAATGTATGCTGAAGTTGTAGAAAGGCTGGGAATGGAGTGGCTACTTCTGAAGTGAATTTCACCCTGCAGTTCCTAATATTTCTCCTTCTTGTCCCAGCAGTGTCTTCAGGGTGTGTAAGGTTCTGAAGTACAACCCAGAAAAAAGTGAACGTGGGGGAGAGATTTAGGTTTTCTGATCTGTTTTCCAGTTCTATGTTTGTGGGGTAGTGGGTTTTTTGTTGTTTGGGTGTTTTTTTTTTTTTTCTTTTTCCCCACAAAGTAAAATTCTAAGTTCTCTCTTTAGAAGCCAACGATAATCCCAAAGTGTGACTGTGACATGGCAGACATTTGTACTATTTTCTGTTGACTCAGATGTCAGTGAATCTTTTTGAAACAGCATCCTTCTCTTGTCTGTCCCAAGCAGATGATGTCCTAAGCACAGTATTCTTTTCTTTTTTCTGTTCTTAAACTGAACTCTGAGTCAATGTTTTTCTTCAGCCAATAGAACCGATAGATCATTGGGTTTATTTGATACTGCCTTTTAATTAGATGTATGTTGTGTTTTATCCAACTGTTTTCTAAATTGCTAAAAGAGATAACTTATTGTCTTGGATTATATATGTTACAGAATTCCAGATTTTAGAGAAACTTTACCCTTTGCCATTTTCAGCCTAAGACAAGAAATAAGCCAAAGGCCTAATTTCCACCTACTTCCTGATAGTGCCACAAATTTGGACACAGGATGTGTGTTGTATTTGCTATCAACTTTGCCTTCCAGATATACATCAAGAAAGCTGAAATGCTTCACTCGTATGTTTTTACATCAGGCTTTGCAGTTTCTAGCCACAGGGGCTAATGCTTTAGTTGCTTGTGCACTCTTGAAAAAGTGTCAGCGCATCAGTGTAGATGTTATATATGAGCCCATTTCTACTTTAAAGGGACATATTAAACTTCTGTCATAGCTTTACAGTTCCACTGTACCACATGGATTTACACGCCAAGACTGTTATATTGTGCAATGGCAGTCTTTATACTAGGGAATTGTTTTAATGAAACTTAAATTTTTGCACCTAATATTGCAAATGTAGGCTTGGTTCTCTGGTGCAAGCACATTCTGTAATTTCATTATAGTCGATAGATCTATTCCATTGGATAAAGTTTACTACTTAAATGTTTGTAGGATCAAGGCCTTATTTTCTGATATTTTGTTTTTCTGCCTTGAGCATTGCCTAAATGCAATTAAGTTCTAATGCATTGCTGTGTTGTCCTAGGTTTAAAATGGAAAGTACGGACAAGTTCATAGAAGTATAGAATGGTTTGGGTTGGAAGGGACCTTAAAGATTATCTAGTCTAACTCCCCTGCCATGGGCAGGGATACCTTCCACTAGACCAGGTTGCTGAAAGCCTTTCTGACCTGGCCTTGAACACTTCCAGGAATGGAGTATCCACAACTTCTCTGGGCAACCTGTTCCAGTGTCTCACCACCCTCACAGTAAAGAATTTCTTCCTAATGTCTAATCTAAATCTACCCTCTTTCAGTTTAAAACCATTACCCCTTGTCCTATCACTACACTCCCTGATAAAGAGGCCCTCCCCATCTTTCTTGTAGGCCCCCCCTTAAGTACTGAAAGGCTGCTATAAGGTCTCCCCGGAACCTTCTCTTCTCCAGGCTGAATAACCCCACCTCTCAGCCTGTCCTCATAGGTGAGGTGCTCCAGCCCCCTGATCATCTTTGTGGCCCTCCTCTGGACTTGCTTGAGCAGTTCCATGTCTGTCTTATGCTGGGGGCCCCAGTTAGTTACTCAGCTAATATTCTATCTCCAAATTGTTAAGTGCTCATTTGCCTGTGGCTTAAACCAACTTGGCTGCTCCTCTGTGGTGACAGGCAAGCGTTGTCACTTTTTTTGCAAAAGTCAAGTTTGCTTTCTTTCGCTCTCTCGTGGCTGTAAAGTTATTAAGAGTGTGAATGGCTGAGAGTGAATCTGGGGGCAGTGACTGTGCTGTTTTCCAAGTTTTAGGATGAGGTTGAAGAGACTGACCAAATCTTCATCCTGCTGTGTGATTCTTGCTAGTTTCTCAAGGATTCTGAAGAATTTTCTTAAGCAGGTGCAAAGATCTACTTTTTTTGTAGGTTTTTGTGTTTGGTGTGTTTTTTTTTTTTAAAAAAGAGGCTGGATGAGGTGTACAGACTTTTCTCTGGTATATTTGCTCCCCTTCAGATAGGAATGAAAGAAAGGACATGGGTTTTCCAGAGATATGGAGGTCTGTAGAGAAGATTCCTTTTTTCTGTTAATGAAGCATCACTGCTTCTTCCAGTACCTGTAGCACCACCACACCCCATACCTCCCCCCCGCCACCACCTTTCCTTTGAGAAAAAAGGGCTGGCACACATCTCAGTTACTGCTAGGAGGTCTGAAGTAAATCTTTGGATACATCTCTTCTCCTTCACTCCTTCCCTTCCTGTGAATCCTGTGAATCCCTCTCTGGGATTCATTGACTGACTAGTCATGACATGGATTTTCCAGTAGTTAATTCCTGATGTTACTTGCTTCACCAAAGAGTGAGTGTCTGTGTCTGAAGAGCTGATACTGTCCTGAAATATCTTGCCATTAGCCTGATAAGTAACTTTGTAGGACTGGATGGAGGATTTGGAAAACTGATATAGAAACTTTTGCTTGTTATTGTCAGTAGGGCTCTACACCTTACCAGAAACTTGCTTCATATGCTGGAGTGCTTGTGGCTTCTTTCTTAATGTCTTTTGCTTTTTTATAACAACTTAATGGTTTAGACAGCAGCCCTAGTGATGTACTGTTACCCTCTTTCCTGATATATTTCTGATCTACATACTTTGAGGGTTGGTCATGTCCCTCCCCCCCGCCTTCAGTTCTGGGCATCTTTATTTCTTCCTATGTATCCAAGTGCGTGTATATATATAAGCCTGTAAAACTTCTGCTCTATTCAGCAGAACTGTCATTCAGCTATGTGGTTTTTTTAGAAGTTCTTCTATAACTCTAATTCTAGTTTAGAAACAGAGCTACAGGCTGAACAGGAGATACTCTAGAGTTGAGGTACATCCTAGAGAGGGATTATAGTGAGCCTAGAAAGCCAGCGTACAACTAATTTCGGTTTGTACTAGAACAGGTTTTAGTATGAGGTCTTAGCTGCTGCAGTTGTATCTGGAAGTGCAGGGATGAAGATCAAAAGCCACTCTGAATCAAAACTTTACATGGTAATGGAAGACTTTAAATCTAGCAGATGCATATGAGAAGTAAGAGTTTGCTAGAATTCTAGTTGTTACAGAAATGGGTCTTTAGTCTGCAGAAGAGAAGGCTTTGGGAAGCAGGGGAAACTAATAGTAACCTTCTGGTACCTATGGGAAGGCTATTGAGAATATCAAGCCAGGCTCTCTATAGCAGTGTGTGGAAGGCAGGCAAGGGACAGCAGACATGCATTAAAATAACTGCTTTTAAGAAGAATGTGTTTCACCATAGAGCGGGACAGTCATTGAGACAGGTGAAAGAGGTTCGGCAGCGTCCATCCTTGGATGTTCTGATGCCCAACTGGATAAAGCCCTGAGTAATCTAGACTGATCTTGCTGACCTTGCTTTGAGCAGGAGGTTGACCAGAGAACCTAGAGATCCTTTCCAACTGGAATTATTCTATGATTCTGTAGTGGAAAACTAAAAAAAACCCCTCAACTTCATGAATATAAAGTTGTCCATGTTAGAGCTTGAAACTAAGTATCAGAAATGGACCTGTATTAAAAGCCTTAATGTAGATAGTGTGGCTTCAGTGGAAATCCAAGAAGGTTTTTAAACTTAAAGGTAGTCCTTGATGTAAACACTGAAGCTTATGGACATAATACAGAAGATCGCTGAATCTCTTGCACTGTCAAAGGATGTTTGTTTGTTGTCTTAAAGTTTGAGCTGGTAGCTTAACAATTCAGTGATGAAATTCTCAGGAGTGAAAGAACTTTTCCATACACTGTCCATGGTACTGCAGGTGCAGGTGCTGCTCTTCCACAGTGGTAGTCAGTCTGAGAATGTGTTGGAATAAAAATGGTTTAGTATTGAAGTTTGGGTAGGTTGTATGTGTCGTGGGTTTTTTGTGGGTGTTTTTCTTCCTCTCTCTCCAGTAAGGTTTTTCTTTTTGTTTGTCCTTCAGGCTAGATACTTCTGTTCGAAGCCTCAGGAATAGTGACAGCGCTGTATGTGGCTAAATGCTTGTTCCTGTAGTTGTGTGTCTGTGAAAAGCAGGAGAAACAGAATTCGCTTCTGTTGGCTAAAAAGCACAATTTTTTTAGTAGCTAATCCAGAATAATTTGTGCAACTTGTAACTGCAAGTATGCTGTAATTTGTCTTATAGTAGAACTTCAAGTCTCAATTTTCTGCTTAAGCGAAGACATTTGGGTAGCTTCCTAGTGATCAGCAGGATTATGAATAGTCCCAAATGAAAGATAAAATGAGGTGCTGGACATCATTACGGTGGTTCATAGCTTCTGCAGTGTCTCCTGGGAGAATGCAGGCAATGAAGGAAACCTGGTCCTAGCACCCAAAACTCTTCTTCATCTTTGCACTATGCCTATGGATAGTGTCCTTTACACTAGTTATTCTAGATTTTGCAGGTATTCTTTCTCAAGCTTGGGAATTTTGTTTGGGTAGTTAGAAAACTGTTTTTAAACTAACCCTTTGTTAGGTTAATACTGCTCTTGGAGGAAAGCTGAAGGACACGTAGTTTTTCGGTACCTTAGTACTTATATTTTCTCTCAAAACACTGGATGATAATTCTCACTCTTTCAACTCATACGAAGACTTGTGATGGTTTAATGGCACTTGCAAACTAAAACTGATTAGGGATTGATGAACTAATATAGGTGTTTGTAAACTATCCAATACCTTTATAGAATGCTGTAAAGAAAAAGAGTGTGTTTGAGAGAGCTTTTTGTGTGCCCAGTAATATTGTTCAGTTCTTTCAGTCAAGTTTAGCAGGAATAATATAAGTAATCATCAAAGTGTACCTTAATTCTGTCCTGGAGGAATGTGAAGGTAGTTCATTCTCCAGGTTGACCTTTCTTTGGCTTCTCCCCACAACTGGTAACTTAGCATGGCATGGGCAAACTGGGGTACTGTGGGTACTAGAGACCTGGACTCTAACTGACAGTTATAATAAGTAGTTTGCATGTCGTGGTCACTGCTAACCCTGAACTAGATCCTGGTGCCAGCTGGAAGGTCAGAGTTCTAAAATATTCAGTGACTACTGGAGAAGTAGTGCTCTGCAAACAGCATAATTTTAGCATTCTCTTCTAAGAAGAGCGGAGATGATGGGCAGGCTCTTCACCTAAATGTATGATTTTTTTTTCCTTGGTTTTTTTTTCTTGGAAATGTTGAACATAACAGTACCTTTTCTGTTGTTGTGGGTTGTTGCAGTTTGCCTATTATATAATTTATCAGTGAATTACATTTGGTACTTTGACTGTTGCTAGATATATTGAAAATAAAACTTAAATAATATTGCCTTTCTCCATCTAAAAATGCAAGTGTAATGTTTATGTTGAGCAAGATTTTTTTGAAGGGTAGAGGGGGAAGCTACTTATACCATGTAAGCAATTCTGCATCATAGTCCTTTTATAGATAATTAGTATAAGAGAACCATTCTGAAAGACAAAACACCTTTTAAAGGTTGAAAAAAGTTGAGAAGTAGACCCTGTGTGTTTTGTGGAGAGCAGTAAAGTCCTAAGCTTTTTTCAGTTTAAGCTTGTGTCAGTTAATATATTTCTTTCTGTGCAAAGTGCGTTGTAATAACAAATTCTAGCTGTACATGACTGCAGTTTCACCTAAAATAACCCAAATTTGTGTTGAACTGTGAGAAGACAGATTAGTAAACATGTTTAAATAGGAAGTAAACGTAGTTGGGATGTTCCGCAACCATAATGCTGCCTGTTATGGACACTGTGCAATGACTGTATAATAGGTACTTCAGGGATTTTTTTGTCTCTTTTAAACTGATGTAAGATGTTTATTTTACTGCTCAGGTATAGTATGCTGAAGGCTCTACTTTTCTCCTCCTACCTTGTCTGGAAAGACTTTGGTATAGTGGGTAACTTACTATGTGTTTTGTTCTAAGAGTATCTTAAAAACCTCTTCTACCCCTCCCACCCCCAAGTGTAGCTATTGGTTTCCTTTGCTATGCCATAGCTGATCTTATTCAATTTACTTTCAAAATGACCATGCTTCTCCTCTTGCTGTTCACTGAGAATAACAAGGTATATAACTCTTAATTTTAATTCTTACGCATTACCCTAAGAACAATTTTTAAATTAATTTAACAAACTTCTCTTTAATTCTGATGAAAATTTAGGACATCAGAACTTGGCATAGAGTACTGAATATATTGAAGAGCCTATTTATAACTTATATCAGTCAATTAACTGAATTTTGGAAGTGTCACATTTTGTCATCCTGTCCCCCTGTGCAAGGTGGAGGATGCAGAGGTAGTATCTTCTTGGATGCAGAGATAGTATCTTGTGTTAGACCAGTATACCAGTTCATTGTACATGTTGGTCTGATAAAAGATACAATCTCAGCCTACAAGCCTTGTGGCTGCTTTGGAGTAGAATGAGTGCAGGAGTGTATGCAAGGCACTAGGATGTGGCTTCTCCATCTTTGGCAGCCTCAGGACTCCACAAAGGTGCACAGTGCTAGAAAGATGACAAGTTTTCTTTCCCTCCATGCTCACTCTCACCTTCTTTTGTGGCCATCCTTGATCTGTGTCCTTCTGCTTAAGAAAAGCTGCTGTGGGCACATGCTTTGTTTTTGGTATTGATACCTCTGTGTTCAGCTGTGACAAGGTGACTTGTGATTTCATGTTGAAAACCTTAATTCGGTATAGTGATATCTTATGCTATTTTATATGCTGTCTGTGATCTTAATCCAAAGAGAATATTCTGTGTGCTCTAGAATTCTTAGTCTTATGCTTAGCCATGTGTCTCAAGGAATTAAAAAAAAAAAAACAAAACAAACCCTAACCCTGTGGCTATAAGTGTCCCTTTAAAAGTGTTTAGAACAGCTTTCAGGCTTTTGTTGAAACTGTTTTCATATGAAAGTCGAAAAACTAAACAGGAGTTTTCATTGAAATATGATTTCTGGGAAGTAGTACTTTACCTTGGGACCCCTTGCAGGGGAGAAATAATATGAAATCTGGGTGTGGTCAGTTTGGAGCTCTTGCCTTGCAGAGGAGGCAGCTAACCTGGCAGCTGCTGTAATCTGTAACCCTAAGGAATGGGGCAGTGGAAAGCATGTCCCTGCCGCTGACGTCACCAGGCTTTCTTCCTCCTGGGAGAGGATGTTACTTTTCTGTTACTCTCTGACTTTGGATTTCGTCTCTGCACTACCTACTCCACCCAATGAGCATTTCCTTCCAGAGGGTCTGGGAACTGAGTTGCTGACATTCCAGCAGCAGCAGTAATACTTCATCCCTTTCCAAAGGTTTGCTGTTTGTATGAGAGCTGGGAATTTATCTGACTGACGTTTAGTGTAAATTTGGGAATGATGATGTAGTTGAGACGTGCCTACATAACCAAGTTTTAATAAGCAGAATAGAAAAAAAAGAAGAGGGGCAGGGAGAAAACCCACAAAACCAAAGGTGCCATTTATTCACCCTGACTATTCATTGTTAGTTAAGTATTGCCGTGTTAATGCTTTCTGGGCAATCTGAACTACCTGTGTCTTTCTATGTGCATTATGTTATCAACTAAAACTCTTGATAACATTTGATTTACCTAGCTGTGTGCACAGTACTGAGCACCAGGCTTTTCTATTACAGTAGCTAATGAGAAAACACTAACCTGCTTTTCAAAGACAAATGTCCTTTCCTAAAAAGCAGATAAAATCTGTCTGTTATTTTATTGAGTCAGAGGACCAAAGATACTTACTGTATGTGTTGTTGTGATCTGTACAGATTATTTAACACCCTCTCCATTACTTTATGCATCTGGCCCTTATGCAGATGGGTATTAAAAGAACTTGGAATGTGTAGCCTGTTCCCTGTGATGTGGCTACAGCACTTGTCAGGAAGCAGATAACCTGGTGTCATGCTTTAATCCAGCAGGCAGCTAAACACCACACAGCCGTTCACTCTCCCCCTAGTGGGATGGGGGAGAGAATCGGAAAAAAGATAAAACTTGTGGGTTGAGATAAAGACAATGTAATAGGACAGAAAGGAAGGGAAAATAATAATACTGACAAAAGAATATACAAAACAAGTGATGCACTGTACAGTTGCTCACCACCTGATGCCCAGCCAGTTCCCAAGCAGCAGCCCCACCCTCCCTGCCACTCTCCCCGGTTTTTTGTTCAGCATGATGTCATGTGGTATGGAATATCCTTTTGGCCAGTTTGGGTGAGCTGTCCTGGGGGTGTCCTCTCCCAGCTTCTTGTGCACTTCCAGCCTCCTCGCTGGCTGGGCAGTATGAGAAGCTGAAAAGTCCTTGAGTTAGTGTAAGCACTGCTCGGCAACAACTGAAACATCAGTGTGTTACCAACAGTGTTCTTATCCTAAATCCAAAAGTCAGTATTATACCAGCTACTAGGAAGAAAATTAACTCTATCCCAGCTGAAACCAAGACAGTATCCACCCCTTATTCTATACCATCTACATCATGCCCAGGTCCCACACTTTCCAATACATTCCAATTACTCACCATCACCTTTTCTGTCTTTTTGTATATGCACACAGATGTCATTCTCTATGGGCCATCCCTCTAAAATGTCTGTTGAGTTCATTTAGTCTGATTTTTGGGCTCCATCTGTCATAACAGTCCTTCAGAGCAGGAGAGATGGTGTGTGGTGTTGGATTGTTGCATGCTGAAGCCAGTTCTGGTTCCATCAGCGCTGTGCTTGTCTAGTTCTATCATCACTGTACTTTGGCTTGCTTTCATCAAAATCATTCTTCATTAATCTGGGTGATTCTTACTGTAATACCGTTGACATGGCATATAGCAACCACAGAAGTGATGACATACAGTATCATATATCAATTAACAGCGTACAATTAAAATCATTGGCTTTTCTCACCCAAAAGCAAATTCCCTTAAGGTACACATCAGACTTCCCCATCCTTCTGCACCACCCACCAAGTGCACCCAGGTCCTCGAGCAAAAGTAATCCCATGGATAGGTTTACTTTTGTCTGAGGCGGAAATAACCCAGTCTTCCCCAGCATATTTTTTTTATGTGCACTACAGGGACTTTATCCCCTTCTACAGCACATAAAAGTTTTGATTGGGAAGGGCTAGCTCGATTGGCAGATCCCGTAGTATTGGCTAACCAGGTGGCCTTTGCTAAATGTGTATCCCAATGTTTGAATGTCCCAGCACCCATTGCTCTCAGTGTAGTCTTTAACAGTCCGTTGTATTGTTTGATTTTCCCGGAGGCTGGTGCATGATAAGGGATGTGATATACCCACTCTTTGGCCCAGGCGTCTCTGAGGTTGTTTCGGAAACGAGTTCTGTTGTCTGACTTGATTCTTTCTGGGTGCCATGTCGCCATAGGACTTGCTTTTCAAGGCCCAGGGTAGTGTTCTGGGTGTGGAATGGGGCATGGGATATGTTCCCAGCCATCTGGTGATTGCTTCTACCATTGTAAGCACATGGCATTTGCCTTGGTGGGTTTGTGGGAGTGTGATATAATCAATCTGCCAGGTCTTCCCGTATTTATATTTCAGCCATTGTCCTCCATACCACAGAGGCTTTAACCGCTTGGCTTGCCTGATTGCAGTGCATGTTTCACATTCATGGATAACGTGTGTGATAGTGTCCATGGTCAAGTGTAGCCCTCAATCACAAGCCCATCTATATGTTGCATCTCTTCCTTGATGGCCTGAGGTGTCCCTGGGCCCACTGAGCTATAAATAATTCACCCTTATGTAGCCAGTACAGATCCGCCTGAGCCACTTCAATCTTAGCAGCCTGATCCACCTGCTGGTTGTTTTGATGTTCTTCAGTGGCCCAGCTCTTGGGTACATGAGCGTATACATGACATACTTTTACAGGCAGGTTCTCTACCCAGGCAGCAATATCTTGCCACAGTGCAGCAGCCCAGATGGGTTTGCCCCTGTGCTGCCAGTTGCTCTGCTTCTACTGCTGCAACCATCCCCACAGGGCATCTGTCCATGGGTCAGTATAGAGATAGAGCACTGGCCGGTTTTCTTGGTCAGCAGTGTTTAAAGCTAGCTGGATGGCCTTCACTTCTGCAAATTGGCTCAATTCACTTTCTCGTTCAGCAGTTTCTGCGACTTGTTGTACAGGACTCCATACAGCAGCCTTCCACCTCCAGTGCTTTCTTACAATACAACAGGACCCATTGGTGAACAGGGCATAATATTTCTTCTTTTCTGGTAGTTTATTACACAGTGGAGCCTCTTCAGCATGTGCTACCTCCTCCTCTGGCAATATTCCAAAATCCTTGCCTTCTGGCCAGTCCATGATCACTTCCAAGATTCCTGGGCGACTGGGGTTTCCTATTTGAGCCTGTTGTGTGATCAATGTGACCCACTTCCTCCATGTAGCATCAGCTGCGTGATGTGTAGAGGGGACCTTCCCTTTGAACATCCAGCCCAGCATCGGCAGTCAGGGTGGCAGGAGGAGCTGTGCTTCAGTACCAACCACTTCCGAAGCAGCTTAAACCCCTTCATATGCTGCCAATATCTCCTTCTCAGTTGGAGTATAGCGGGCCTCAGATCCTCTGTATCCTTGACTTCAAAGCCCTAGGGGTGAACCTTGAGTCTCCCCTGGTGCTTTCTGCCAGAGGCTCCAGGTAGGGCCATTCTCCCCAGCTGCAGTGTAGAGCACATTTTTTACATCTTGCCTTGCCTGGACTGGCCCAAGGGCTACTGCATGAACTGTCTCCCATTTAATTTATTCAAAGGCTTGTCATTGCTCAGGGCCCCATTTGAAATCGTTCTTCTTCTGGGTCACCTGATAGAGAGGGCTTACAATCAGACTGCAGTTTGGAATATGCATTCTCCAAAAACCCACAATGCCTAAGAAGCTTGTGTTTCCTTTTTCCTAGTTGGTGGGGACATAGCTGTTATTTTGTTGATCACATCCATTGGGATCTGATGATGTCCATCTTGCCATTTTATTCCTAAGAACTGGATCTCCTGTGCAGGTCCCTTGACCTTACTTTTGGTTTACAGCAAACCCGGCTTTCAGGAGGATTTGGACTATTTTCTTCCCTTTCTCAAAAACCTTTTCTGCTGTACTGCCTCATACGATGATGTCATCAATGTATTGCAGGTGTTCTGGGGCCTCACCCTGTTCCAGTGCAGTCTGGATCAATCCATGGCAAATGGTGGGGCTGTGTTTCCACCCCTGTGGCAGTTGATTCCAGGTGGGCTGGACACCCCTCAAAGTAAAAGCAAACTGGGGCCTGTACTGCGCTGCCAAAGGGATGGAGAAAAATGCATTAGCGATGTCAGTTGTGGCATACCGCTTGGCTGCCTTTGACTCCAGTTCGTATTGAAGTTCTAGCATGTCTGGCACGGCAGCACTCAGCGGTGGTGTGACTTCATCCAGGCCACAATAGTCTACTGTTAGTCTCCGCTCCCCATTAGACTTTCACACTGGCCACGTGGGACTATTAAAGGGTGAGCAAGTCTTGCTGATCACTCCTTGGCTCTCCAGCTGATGAATCAACTTATGCGTGGGAATTGGGGAGTCTCGGTTGGTGTGATATTGCTGCCCATGCACTGTTGTGGTAGCAATCAGCACCTGTTGTTCTTCGACCCTCAGCAACCCCACAACAGAAGGGTCCTCTGAGAGACTGGGCAAGGTAGACAGCTGTTTAATTTTCTCTGCCTCCAAGGCAGCTATATCAAAAGCCCACCAGTACCCTTTTGGGTCCTTGAAATACCCTCTCCTGAGGTAATCTATGCCAAGGATGTACAGAGCCTCTGGGCCAGTGAGGGGGGGGTGCTTTTGCCACTCATTCCCAGTTAAGCTCACTTTGGCCTCCAATACAGTTAGCTGTTGGGATCCCCCTGTCACTCCAGAAATACAGATGGGTTCTGCCCCTCTGTAGCTTGATGGCATTAGGGTACACTGCGCACTGGTGTCTGCTAGAGCCTTATGCTCCTGTGGGGCTGATGTGCCAGGCCATTGAATCCACACAGTCCAGTAAACCCAGTTGTCTCCTTCCTCCATCTGGCTGGAGGCAGAGTCTCTCTAGTCCTGGTCATAGTATTTGTTACTTATGTCTCTTAAATACTAATTGGAAGTCCCTTAATTAAGATCAGAAGTAAGATCAGCCCTTCTACTTTGTCTGGGGAACTGCTCACTGGAAACTGGAGCAGTAATTTTCCTGGAAGAACCCCCTTTTATGATTGTTTTTCTTTGTAACTCACATACCCATGCCTCTAGGGTCAAGGTAGGTTTTCCATCCCACTTCCTCATGTCCTCTCTGTGGTCATGCAGGTAAAACCACAGAGTGGCCTGTGGTGTGTACCCACTACATCCTGTCTTGAGCAGAGGAACGCTTACTCCTCATAGCTGAGATACTGGTCTGTACAGATAGGGAGTAGGGCATATCTTTGAATTGCTGGAACTCCCAGGACAGTTTCTCCACAGCTGAGATGTTGGCCCCTAGGGAGGAAGAGAGACTTTCTTAATATTGCTGGAGTTGGCCAACCAATTCATCTACTATTTGTCCCTCTCCGTGTTTCCAGGTCATTACTACCAGTGAGTTGGCATATCATGCTGATGCGCTTCATACAACTTCCGCCACATGGGTCGTGTGCACCTGACTTCATCTGGATCTTTGGATAACTGCTTGTTGTCCAGGTCACTATAAATCACCTCCAGCATGTCTAATTCTCTCAGGTACTGGATACTTCTCTGTGGTGGTCCACTTGCCTGGGTAACATATAACATCTTCCTTGAAGGGTTACCTTTCCTTCATGCCTGACAGTCGCCTCCAGAGGCTGAGGGCTTGTGCCCCTTTTCCAATCGCTTTGTCAATGCCAGCTGCTTGGCTTCCCTACCCTCTAATTCCAGGCTGTTGGCCCTGTTATCCCTGCATTGGAGCAGCCAGGTGACAATGGCTGAAATCTTTTCGCATATCTCGCAGCTCATTCAGGGATAGGGATCTGGTGGTTACCGCCTCATGAGTTCTGCCTCTTCTTTCTCCACCTGTTCTTGTGATGGCCCTGCTTTGGAGTAGCATGCCTCATCCACTCCTTCCTCCTTCCCATTCTTAACAGGAGTTTCTTCCCTTGCTAAATGAGCTGTCTTTTGCATCCAGTATTTCTTCTTGTGTATAGGGGTGACTGATACTGGCACAGGTTGGTTCTCTGGTTCAGCGGCAGTGCCTGTCGCTGAGGTTGGAGTAGCTGCAGTGCCTGTTGTTTTCTCGTCAAAGCCAGAGACCACCTCTTCACCCTGAGGATACTGAATAGTGTTGAACAGGGCTCGGTAGGCATGGGCCAGGCCTCAGCACATTGCAGTAGTATCATAGAATCATAGAATTGTTTAGGTTGGAAAAGACCTTTAAGATCATCCAGTCCAACCATTAACCTAACATTACCAAGTCCACCACTAAACCAGTTCAGGGTAGAGTAGCAATTTTGTGTTTCCTGGCTTGGTGGCTGGATTATTTTTTAATTAAAGTAAAAACTAGGAATCATTAAGGTTGGAAAGGACCTCTAAGATCATCAGTCCAACCAACTCACCATGCCTACTAAACCATGTCCCAAAGTGCCACGTCTACCTGCTTTTTAAACACTTCCAGGGATGGTGACTCCACCACCTCTCTGGGCAGCCTGTTCCAATGCTTGACCACCCTTTCCGTAAAGAAATTTTTCCTAATTTCCAGTCTAAACCTCCCCTGGCGCAGCTTAAGCCCGTTTCCTCTCGTCCTATTACTAACTACGTGGGAGAAGAGACCAACACCCACCTCACTACAACCTCCTTTCAGGTAGTTGTAGAGAGTGATAAGGTCTCCCCTCAGCTTCCTCTTCTCCAGACTAAACCACCCCAGTTCCCTCAGCCGCTCCTCATAAGGCCTGTGCTCCAGACCCTTCACCAGCCTTGCTGCCCTTCTCTGAACACGCTCCAGCACCTCAATGTCCTTTTTGTATTGAGGGGCCCAAAACTGGACACAGTATTCCAGGTGCGGCCTCACCAGCACCAAGTACAGGGGGACGATCTCCTCCGTGCTCCTGTTGGCCACACTATTCCTGATACAAGCCAGGATGCTATTGGCCTTCTTGGCCACCTGGGCACACTGCTGGCTCATGTTCAGCCGGCTGTCGACCAACACCCCCAGGTCCTTTTTGGCCAGGCAGCTTTCCAGCCACTCTTCCCCAAGCCTGTAGCATTGCATGGGGTTGTTGTGACCGAAGTGCAGGACCCGGCACTTGGCCTTGTTAAACCTCATACAGTTGGCCTCGGCCCATCGATCCAGCCTGTCCAGGTCCCTCTGCAGGGCCATCCTACCCTCAAGCAGATCGACACTCCCACCCAATTTGGTGTCGTCTGCAAACTTACTGAGGGTATTTTGTGTGTCTCTGGAATTGCCAGGGTGACAGCATACTTTTTCCAAATATTTTACTAATTTTTTGGGATTCTGCACTTGTTCAGGGGTGAAGCTCCAAATGCTGGAGGTGCCCACTGTCCTAGGTACTTGCCCGTACTATCCCACACACCCTGCCACTCATAACTGTCCAGCCTCAGGGCAGATCTCTGGACAGTATTCTTAAATAGTTGTTTAACCTTAAACAAGACCTGAAACACATTCAGGAGACATAGCAACAAAAGCATGCTGGCTTGAACGTCCCAAGGATACTCAAAATTCTCAAGAGCTATTGTAACTAGCCTGGAGGAGAAGGGGAAGGTGAAGGAGCAGGGGAAAGTGTCCCTTCTTGTCTCCCCCATAAATTGGCTCTCCGAGGAGAAAAGGTAAAGAGTGTAATTATTAATAGGTTCTGAGAGATGGTTCCTGAAGTACAGGGATGATGACAATGCTGAGTACAAATACTAGATTAGTCTCACGACCAGTAATTTTATCATCATATCATAAGCCAGTGTTACCCAGTACAGCAAAATGATAACCTTAATCCAGCCCCCAGAGGTGATAAACAGCACAACAGAGAACATGCAGCAAGTGAGGTGTTAGTAGCACAGCTCTGAGAACAAGCACAACAACTCTGAGGGCAAATAAATCAACATTGCAACCAGTGACTATTAACCTAATAATGCATGCTTATAACTAATTTGTTTTAGCATGTTCTGGTCAGATCTGTCATTATCTCAACCCTTTGAGCCCCATGTTGGGCTCCGAAAAGACTGTTGTGGTTTAACCCAGCAGGCAGCTAAATACCACACAGCCGTTCGCTCACTCCATCCCCCTAGTGGGATGGGGGAGAGAATCAGAAAAAAGATAAAACTTGTGGGTTGAGATAAAGACAATGTAATAGGACAGAAAGGAAGGGAAAATAATAATACTGACAAAAGAATATACAAAACAAGTGATGCACTGTACAGTTGCTCACCACCTGATGCCCAGCCAGTTCCCAAGCAGCAGCCCCACCCTCCCTGCCACTCTCCCCGGTTTTTTGTTCAGCATGATGTCATGTGGTATGGAATATCCTTTTGGCCAGTTTGGGTGAGCTGTCCTGGGGGTGTCCTCTCCCAGCTTCTTGTGCACCTCCAGCCTCCTCGCTGGCTGGGCAGTATGAGAAGCTGAAAAGTCCTTGAGTTAGTGTAAGCACTGCTCGGCAACAACTGAAACATCAGTGTGTTACCAACAGTGTTCTTATCCTAAATCCAAAAGTCAGTATTATACCAGCTACTAGGAAGAAAAATAACTATCCCAGCTGAAACCAGGACAGCTGGGTGCCATGTCACTAAATAATGATACCTCCCTCCCTCTCCAAGTCTTCAGGAAACATGCTTCTATAATTATGTTGTTTACTAGATAAATGTTGAGAAATATCTTTTAAAACCCAGGGAGTAAGTCTTTAGTGTGGTGACTTAGCATTATTTTGAAAGTGGACATTTATATTAAAGACAGTGAAACCACTTCACTCTGATGTAGGAACACTAATAAGCGTTTTCTGGTTGCTCTTTAAAATGCTTAATTACTATTCAGCACCTTGCAGATAAAGACTAAACCACACTATATAGTTCTATTACAGGTTTGTAATCACACACTAGCCCGCACAAAAGTGGCAGTACAATATGACCCATTGGTTTATTTTCTTATTTCTGCACACGCATTTCAAATGGAGCTTCTGTGGTTTTAAGACTAATTTTGGAAGACTTTTTCTCATCAAATTAAGCTTCATGCTTAACTGTTGTCCTAAAGCAAATATAGCATGTCAGATACCAGCTAGTGCTGTCTGTCCTGCAGTTAATACATGTAGTAGGCATAAATGTAAAAAGCACACATTTGTATTTCATTCTGGTTCATTACTACTCGGCCTCCTGATGCCAAGACCCTAGAAATTCCGAACACCAAAACAATAGACTGAGTGGGTTGTTTTTCTTGTTGAATGCAACTGCTGAGCTGATTTAGATTTATTTACATATTAATATTTCAAATACCTTGATTAGCAGGAGTATGTGGCTCTTTATAATAGCCATCTGCGCTAGCCATTTTCCCTTCTAAAATTGGATTTGCAAATTATATTTCTCTAAACTAGAAATGTCTGTTGTTTTTTTGAGAATCAGTTTTGGGATATGTGCGAGTAACACTGTAGTTATGTCCAAGACCCAAATATCAGAAAGCTTACTAAGTGGAATGTCCTAATGAA
Organism: Pelecanus crispus; assembly: GCF_030463565.1. Classification (NCBI taxonomy): domain Eukaryota; kingdom Metazoa; phylum Chordata; class Aves; order Pelecaniformes; family Pelecanidae; genus Pelecanus; species Pelecanus crispus. Next base: position 55,172,993 of record NC_134643.1, read on the forward strand.
AAGAGAATGATGATGTCAGAAGAGTAGTCATAAATGGTTGGGCTCTGAAAACTGAAGGGCGAGAGTCAATAGCAACACATCTCAAATACGTGATAGTAGCAAGGGAAAAGGATGTTGTTCTGATGCTCGCTTGATTCTGTTCTCAGGGGTCTTGTACGTGAGTCTGGACATGATGAACATCTCTGTCTTGGGGAGCTGCTGTACTTGGCCTGGGATAAGGGTGCAGCTGCTTCTTGGTTCTGTCCTGCCTGAATTCAGGAATTACTGTTCAGATGTGTGTGATAGATTATATGGCTGCTTTTAGTGACAGGCTTGTTTGGAATATGTTGCTCATTCAGATTGCAGTTTGGTGCTAATGACTTTCAGAATAAAGCACCTGATACTTTTTTTTTTTTTCTTAAAGAAATCCCTGCAGCTTGTAACTTTATTTCTTGATGGTCTGCTTTGATATATGTTTGTATGGGTTCAGCTTCTCTGGAAGGAATGCTAGGAGAGCCTTCTGAGCCTCTCCTGTGGCCAGTGTCTTGAAAGGATCATTCTCTTCAAAGGCTTATGTTGTTTCTTGATCAGTATAGCAACCCAAGATGTTCTTCCTGCATTTAATCTTCTAGATCTACTACTTTTGAGACTTCTCTTGAATCTCTGTTCCTGACTGTTACCTGGAGAGGACCATGATGCTTCTGGCACTGTTTTGCACTGAGGACCTTGGTGATTGTCACTGTGCTGGCCATTCAGAGTCTGGCGCTGGAAGAGATCACAATAAACAAAGCTTTTTAATTGTCCCCGAGAGTGGAGAAACTTGGAGCCAATGTAAGGGTACAGTCTGAAAAATTCCTTTCCTAATTTGAGACGCTAACATCTTTGGCCCCAAACAAAAAACCCTCGCACCATTGCTAGTGGAAGACAGCTGTGTTCCTTCTTGTGCTTCGTCCCATAGGGTAAAAAAGGGCAGTGATAATCAAGCCAAGGATTTTCAGCGGGAGCTATAGCTTTTCAGAGAAGTGATGGTGGCATGCTAGGTTTTTGGTTTGTGGGTGGGCATTTGGTTTTGGTGTTTGGTTCCTCCCCCCCCTTGCTTTTTTGATGCTTCCACAATCTTTAATCATACTACCTTGGATGGTGTGAAACTGTAATGCAGTAAACTACTTTTTGCAAAGGCAAGGATCTCAACTTCTGGGGAAGGCTACAAGGCAGTCTCATTCAGCTTAATTTGTAGAAAGGTAAGAAATATTTTACAACTGCAAACATATTTTACTGAGATCTAAACATTCACCCTCCTAAGTCTATTTGCATCAGCCTCTAATACAATTAAGGAATGAGTTACAGATTTTCTAGGAATGGAACATACTTGCTAATACATTCTCAAAGTTGGCTCTGGATATAAGGGCTGTAGCACCTGACATTGGTATGAGATTTCTGTTGTTTCAAATGTTAATTGCTTCAACAGCAGCCTAGTCATTCAGTGGCCATAGAGAATATGTTCTCCTTACAAGCAAATGTTTTTCCATCTTTGCTCTTGAAATCTTGTGTAGCCCTATCTCAAAGAAAACCCATGTGTTTTCTTGTGAGGTAGAGTGTTGCTACAGTCATCTCAGCTTTGTTGTTAGCACCAGTCCTCTGAATTCCTCTTCTGCAAGACAGGGTCTGTAGACATAATGTATGATGCCTCCTCTATGTCTGTTGCAATGGTTTAACACAATGGACCTTGTTTAGAAGTGACTGATTCTTCTGTAAAACAAACTGTGCAAACAGTCTACAACTCGGGGTAATATGCCTGACTTGCAAGGTTTAATGTTGCTATTTCACAGTATAGGTGCATTGTGGGAAGGCAAGGAAAAGACCTCACCTTGACGCAAGGTGCATTTAGCTGATGGGGCTAACTGCAGCCTCTTAAATGTTAAAACAAAAGTCTTGTGTACTGACTTCCCTTGCTGGAGAAATTCTGTGCTGCTTCTCTAGAGGATTTTCTTGTAAATGAAAAGTTTTGGAATGCATTGAATTACTTAGAGTCATGGCTCTGGGCTGTGATGGGTGGTTTTTCTTCCCAAGGAACTGATTTAGGCTTTTCTCAAATTCCTGTGATAGGATCAGATGCTTGTGTGCTGGCTGTGTGAATGTCTTTTTAGAGACTTATCTCTAATTCCTGGTTGTTATTGTTGTATGTTTGATCATAACCAGAAAAAGTGGAGAATTTCTTCGCACTTCTTCATTGTGGTACTGACCTCTGGGATGCTTGCCCTTGCTGGGGAGATAGAGACTTTCTCTGAACCTTCGAAGGCTGCATGTGATGATTGTTTATTCCTACTCATGCTGGTTGGAGGATGTACTGTGTGCTTCTGCCATCCTTCCCATTGCAGCAGAACTCCTATAAAATCTTTTCCATGGCTTTTTGGTCCATCGTGGAGTCTTCCACATGCCTTGGATCCTAAAGATTTGGATAGTCTATTTTAATCCATGGCAGCCTGCTTCCTCTATTTTATACCTATGAGAGCAGAATACAATGAGGACAAGCTTACTCTTGCAGTTAACCAGAGGGATTGCTGGAATACAGGATTGTAACTTGGCGGCGATTTACTTTATCATAAGTATAGAATGACTATAAAGTCCAGCCCTATATTATTGGCCGAAGTGGGCTTGAACTCTTAATCTGAACAAATACATGATTTAACTAACTTTCTTCCCACAAACCTTACCCAAGTCAAAGTGAAAATGCGTGGATTTGATTGTGATGATATTGTCCAGCTGAGAAGGTACAAGCAGAAAATGTTTGAGGATGATCTTTCTCCACCTAGTGGGAGTCTTGATGTGATAGGGTTTGCCACCAAGTGATAAACAGGGACTCTCCTTGGAGGCTACTCAAACTGGGCTTACCTAACCTCTCTTATTTTTCCCTTCACATTTCCCACGTAGCAGTACCTGTAATTCTTTGCAACTCTGAGCTCTGTGTATTTTGATGCTACTGTTTTCCAGAATTTACTTCAGTCACTCTATAGATTAAAACTGTACTCACTGCTGTTGAAAGCCACTTGCTAATGAGAAGGAGCAGCACCAGTGTGAAAAACATTAGAAGAGAGTCCTTCTAACCAGGCAATATGATGCCATGAAATCTACTGACTGTAGATATGTTGCTGCTTCTTTTTTCCAATGGTTAAGATTTCGGTTGTGGCTGCCACTACAGATTATGTATTAAGTTGTACATTAAGCAGTCTGAGGTTCTTGGATGTGGTTATTTGAGACATTGCTGTGTCAAGAAACAAAGTTTTGTTTGTAATAACAAGTAAACAAACCAAAAATAGTATGGTTGCAACAGCTTGTTCCAAGTGATATTAGCAGTAGGTAAGTTAGTCTCTTCTGTCAATGCTGAAGTTTTGGAGCTGGATATAGCTTTTTTCGTGTGTAGTGTTGTTCAAATAATACTGCAGAAACAGTTCTGTACTCCCACTTTACGAGTAGGTTAAACCAATCTTGATTTAACTAATGTCTTCCTCAAATTTTTATCAGTTGCGAGAGTCTAGAAAAGCCTACTTATGGATAGTATGTCAGTGCTATGACTAAGTGTTCCGCTGTCATAATACCTGGTATTGCTGGACACAGAAATGCTTTTTGCCGTAGATTTGCTCATGATGCCTTTTAAAGGGTTGTAACTGAGAGGATCACTAGACAGCAGTGAATTCTGGGAACTTCAGGCAGTACCTATAGTGTGAAAATAAAAGTGTTGCAGCTGTGATTCCTCTCATGTAGTATATGTGTGGTTACCTGGCAGATGCAGAGATTTGTAACATTAAATTAGCTTCTCATAAGTTTTGTTGATGAAAATTAGCAATATTTCTCAGCAGTTCAACATAATTTCCTGATGTACTTCTGCGAAGAGCTATGAAGTTTCACAGTGTGTGTGTATCTGTTGCCTGGCTAACTGCTGGTAATCAGCTTCAGGACTTCTCATGAAGTTACAGAGGGAGAAGTTTTCTTGATTTAAGTTAAACATGGAAGTCTTTATATTTGCACTGCCTTTTCTATATGGTGCATTTCTTCCACTTGTGTTTAGCAGATGCTAGGTAAATAACTGCTTATGCTTCTAACTGCTCTGTCAAGTTGTAGTCGTCATAAAAGCGTGTTTATAGAAATGCTAAAGTCAGCTCTAGGGATAGGAAATAAAATTAAAAAGATGTGGAAAGAATCCAGTGTCCAAAACCACTCAAACCCAGTGGTGTGTATTAATGGTTCTTTTCCTCTTCCTTTTGTGTTTCCAAAAGTGTGGAACTTGGTAATAAATTAGACCAATACTGTGTGCAAGAAATGCTGTACTGGATCAGAATGAAATTACCTAGCCCAGTATCTTGCTGTGGTTAGTGGCTATCAGCAGATGCTCTAGGCCAGACTCTGAGGTCAGGAAGAACATAGTGATACTTCTAGGATGCTTTCAGATAACAATCCCTAAGTCTATGGACTTCTCCAGCCCAGGAAGTGTCTAGGCCCACCACTTCCTTGGCAGTATGTTAGTATGTTTTCTGCTTAACGGTGTTTGAGCTACTCGCTTTACACACTGCATCTTCTACCCGGGTCAGCTTGTCTGATTATTTTTAAACCATTTAAATTCTGTCATCTGCAACTTTTGATAGCAAAGAGTTTCATGGTTTAACCAGGCACAGTGCTATATTTTTTAATATATATATATAAAAAAAGTAACATATAGAAAAATATAATGTAACATATATAAAGGTGAATATATACATATTCTCTGTTTGTCTCTTCCATTCTACTTGTGTACCCACAGTACCCTTTTTCCAGTGGGTCAGTTTTGTTGCTTACAATACATGCGGTAATTCTTGTTATTCCTTCTGTACTTGCTAGATCTTTCTGCATGTGGGGAGAGGAAAGCAGAGTTCTTCTGAGTAAAGGATGCAGGTGCACTGTAGACTTCTACAGTGACATTGTTTGGTGCTTTTTTTCCTAATAATTCCTTGTATTTATTTTGGCTTTTGACTGTGATTACTGAGCTGATGTTACAGGAGATACTTATGACAGCTCAGAGAGCTTGTTCCTTAAAATTACTAGGTAGATTGGTGCATCATTGTGCTCATTTAGAAGTCATTTTTCCTTGGTTGCATCATTTGCCATTTAGCAACAATGTATTTGATACTGTTTTATCACTCTTCAATCTCATGAGATCCTTCAGATTTCTGTGCTGGTTTTAAATGGCAAGTCCTTTGGTGTAGTAACTTCTGTCCACTTTCTCCTCGCTTTCTTTTTCAGATCACTAATAAATAGAATGACTTATGTCTGTGATACCAGAGAATCGTGTGGAGCTCCCATGGTTGACTTCCCTTGTTCCTTCTTTTGTTTCCAAGTTTTTAAAATAAATTTTTAATCCATGAGAGGACAGATGCTTCTGATGCCAGCCAGCTTAGTTTCTTTAGAGAGCTCAGCAGAACCCTATTGAAAGCCTTTTTGAAATTTAAGGAGAGAACAAAATCGTTCTGGTCCACATGATCTGTGACTTTCCTCAAAAAATTACTTATGGGGCGTGACTTGTCTCTCCATGAACAGTTGGATATTTTTTCTCTTTGTTTTGACTGCCTGCTAACTTTAGCTCTAACTAGCGTGGTCATTGGACTTGATTACAGACTAAATCTTAAAAGCTGCACGCTTTGTGGTATTTGTTCACACCTGGAGAATCTGATGTGTTTCTGTTTATGAATGGATGCTTCTTTGGATGGTTAATACCTGGCTGGAAGCTGAAATAATGTGCAGTACTGAAAGTACCAGTGTACCTCTGATTCCGTAAACCCAACAGGAGGAGAGGCAAAGAAATTCAATCTACTACTTACTTTCTCTGAAGTACCTTAACGCTTTTCTAAGCAAAACGTTTCCTTTCAGTACAGGACAAGTATGCAAAGTCCCTTCTAAAATGTTTTTACTATAAATTCCTGTTCTTAAATATTGCTACTGCAGCTACCTGTTAAAAAGCATCTGTGTAAACTCATTAGCAAAAGTTTTGAAGTACAGGCTCAGCAGGTAAGAACTGTGCTCCTCCCCAGCTGCCTGATCAACATGTACTACTGACCAGAGTCTGACTCTGTGAAAGCAAACCTGCAAATAACTTCTAAACTAAACTTGTAGAGACAAACCCAAACTCTTAAGCAAAATGGCTTTAAAAATAACTATGGACTAGAATTTATAGCTCTTTTGGGTAAAATATTTGTGAAGATATTTATCCTTTACCCTGCTGAAATTTGATTCAAAACTGTCTGATCAAGCATTAATTATGCTTGATTTTATAAATTTGCACTCCTCATTTGTAGCAAGTAGAGTTTGTATTGAAAAAAAGTCATCGGATAAAGAATCAATGTGCAGATACTGAGGGGGAAACTCTTGCCAATTTTTCAGGTCATGTGTATTAACACATTGGGGCTTTTACAATTATATTCTAATCAAGGGAGGCAAGAAATCCCAGTTCTAGACTACTGCTTAATATATTCAAGATTTTGTAACATTTAATGACTGGGAATGGCAATTCACGTGTCAGTGTCCTGTGACTAGTGGCTGGTTGTCACTGTCTTTCCCAAACTGCGTGTTTTCCTTGAAAATTCAAAATGCAACTTCATTAACTTTGGCTTGATGCTTCGAAAGAGAAAATTCTGGCTTTGTTCTTTCTGTGCTGAGTCAGGAACACTCTGAACCCAGGGATCTGTTTGGTTTCTGTGCTCCCCTCCTACCCCGCCCCCCCCCCCCCCCCAGCCTTGTTTCAAGAAATGACTGGACAAAATGTAATGGCTTATTTTATTTTCACATCAGACCTGAATTTGGAAATTCACGTTGTCATGTATTGCAGTTGTCTGCATTATGTCTGCTCTGTACAAGTGAGCTCTAGACCACAGCATATTCAAAAAATGTGACGTACATGAAGAGAAATTACTGCTGAGTTGCCTGATTTAAAAAAAAAAAAAGGCAAGCTATTCATCTTAGTTTGATCATATGTAACCAGAGTCATTAAAAGGCAAAATACTTGATTCAGACTTGGAAAGATTTTAGATGGTATAGTGCAAAAAAGCTGATAGATGAAACCACAAAATCTGTCAGAAGCTGTTACTGCTCCAGCAGTTTTCCTTGCACTCTCTCCTGTACAGAGGAATGGCAGCAGCTGTGCTATGGCTCCTACACTGTATCTTTGGGTCTGGAAATATAAAGTGATTTAATAGTTTTAAAATTTAACATTTACCTTCTCTGTTCCATTCCTGACCTTTTCAAGAATGGCTTGTGTGGTGATTAGCAGTTGGTTAGCAGTTGTTTTTTGATCATATCATCGCTTCTTTCTTACTCTTGCTGATGTCTTTAGTTAAAGCCAAGAGGTCTAGTTAGTAGCTGCCTGCTGAGGTTCCTGCTCATAGGGCCAACCTTGGTGTGGAAAATTCTGCCTTGAGAAGAGAGAGGTACAGTGTGGTTCCTGCTAGCTTTCCAAGGGAGCAGTTCCAGCTCTGGAGGAGGGGTATCTCTGGAGTTCTCTCCATCGTTTTATGTCTCTTTTTAAAGAATGTAGATTTTCTTATGTACACATTAGGATGCTTTTCCCTTTTTTTTTGTATTGTTTTGTTTTTTTGTTTGAGGTTTATAGAAACTTTCAGGAGTGAGGCATGCTTTCTAGTGATACTGAATCTGTGCCATTCAGACTATTCTGGTTATCACAGTTCTTATTTAGAAGGCTTCATTGCTTCATGGCATCCAGTAGGACACTTGGAATTGTCAAGAATAAAGCTACAGCCTGGAGAATCAGAAGATGATTTTGAGATCTTTGTAAAGCATCCACGTAATTCCAGAGTGAAATCAAGATCAAGAACTACTGTGGCTTATTTTTTTTCATAAGTTAAGGTTAGACTTAAAGTACAAGCTACTACTAGAACTGTGGGGAGGCATTGACATATAGGTGCTTCACAGTTTCTGACCAGGGAAGTGACGAAGAAGTAGTTTGTGTTTTACTTGTATAAGAATAAGCAGGCACGTTCCATCTAGTGCCATATGTGGCTGTTGATTTGTTAATCAGTGTGTCATACAGCATACTTCATGCCAGTCCTTTAACCTCTGGCATCAGCTGCCAGCAAGTTTCAAGATAGAGTTGTGGGCACTGGGGAGTGCAGGGACTTTGACAAAGACTTTTTATTCTTCTGAGCTCAATGCTTTGCATTATTACTTGATTAGCAGAAGTACTCAAGCTGGAATCACTGCTCATCCAGAACCTATAGATGAGCTGTATAAGGCTTTCTCTGTGTGGATTTCTCAGTCTTAGACTTGTTTTGGTTCTTCTCTCCCCTCCAGCCCAACTAAAAAGTCTTTATACTTTCATGGATTATGGAAAAACATGGGAGACCCAATACCATTGTTGCTAAGAAAATGGTAATTATGCTGATACTATGTTCATGTTTGCTGTTCGAAATTACTTGAAAAGCGCATAATAGGTCTGTTGCTCTGTAATACTTAAAGGTCAAGTTATCCTTTTGGTCTCTTTTGAAAATGTTGAACGACTGCAGGAGTTGAAGCCTAGAATAAATACACCTTAATTGAGAAGGTGGGGAGAAAACAAACCAACATAAGTAGTTTATCAGCCATCTTCTGAAGGTTGTTTTAGACAAATTTTAAACACCTACATAAAGAGCTTTGAGAATTATCTAAAATGTGTTCTCTCTCAGATTTTCTGGTGTCTTAGTTTATGCTTTCCTAATTTCAAGGATGTTACTGAAGGGAACTGAGGGGTTGTTGCTAACACTGACTGGATCTCCCATTCCCTAGATCTGAAGTGTATTCAGCTGTGTTATTAAGCTTCAGAGTGAAGAATTCTTAGTTTTATTCATGTGTTGGTAACACAGAATAAAGGTTACCTAGTAGAGTCACTTTATACTCTTTTCTGTTCAAGAAGAGCATCTCAAGCAGTCTGTGGAATTAAGAACAATGTTCGGGGAGGCTCTCAGAGGCAAGGCAGGTGGGGTGCTCAATCCCCCCTGCTTATGCATAAACAGAAAATTTACTACTTGCCATGTGTGTTGTGTGAGGGTTTTTTAATAGTACTAGTATATGGCTGATACACTTTTCCGGTTTGTTATAGCTTAGTATTTCTGTGACAACTTAGTAATACATAAAGGGAGGGTTAAGGAACTTGGAAGGTTCCCAAGATACTTAGCAGGTAGGGATAAGAAGCCATGACCTGTGATCATCCAGTCTTCCATTTTATACCTAGTTTTCTACAAGTCATTTTGGGAATTCTTACTGGCTAAAGGAATATCTGTCTGTCTCTCTAATGCATGGTGCTACAAATAAGAATGGTGAATTTCTTGGTGTGATCAGCTTTTATCGCCCTTTTCTGTTCTTCTTCCCCCCTGCCCCCAGCAGCTCTAACTTCTAGTAGTATTCCCAAGATAATTTCAGAAGTGTGTGTGTGTTAACTACTGGATGCTGTTTCCCTAAGAGCAAAAGATAGTGCTGCATTTTTAACAGTTAAAGATCCTTAAATTTTTGTAAAAAAAAATCCAAAGAGAAAAATTTCATGTGTAGTGAAGTAATTCCAATGGCATTTTCCTTGTTATGCTTTCTGTAGAAGATACGGTTTCTGTAACTCCTTCTTCAGGGACAAATAACAGATAATCCTTTTGCTGTAGAGGAAGGTATAATATAGATAATAGATAATAAAAAAATCTCTGGAGATCTGTTTGCAGGAGTTTTAACTTAACTTTCTTTTTCCTTCATTTGGATAACATAAATATCCAGGAATTATTAAGAAAACTGGTTACAAGGTTTTTGCACTGGGTGGTACAACTGTTGTAATTACTGAGTACAGCTGGATGGGCAGGCTAGGACTTCTAAAGATGCTGCAGCAGTCTTGTTTGTGCTGCACCATGAAAATGCAAGTGAGAGGGTTTTTTAATGTAAAATGTCCTTTAATGCAGGTTTAAAAAAAAGTCGCATATGCATTTTTCTGAGCATACTGCATTGATGGTGCTCTGCTAGATTGTACTTCAGTGATCGTATGACTCTTGTTCTTCAGGCATCCTTTCAGATCAGACCAGTTGTAATATTAAGTGTATGTGAGCTAATGCAGGTGGAGAAGCAGGTCAAAAATAAGTCCTTCTGGTAAATTATCCAGAAGATGATGGCTGCCAGCAGGATGTTGCAAACTGGGTTATATTCAAATACAGTCTTGCAACCTCAAGTGGGGTGATTTTTTTTTCTGTGTGTGAGAGAATTTCTGGGTCGTCTCTCTTTAAGGCTGTGGAGCTCTTCAGAGCTGAGCTTTTCTTTATAATTGGATCTGGGAATACTCGCCATTATGAAGTATGCAATCATACAAGCTAGCACAAGAAGTTTTCATTACAGAATGGCGTTTTCTTACCTCTCTTCTTCAGTGAAGAAAGAAACAGACTGATAAAAGCTCAAGTAGCCAGAAGCCTGGAGGAAATGCTGGTTTTCTCATCTTCTGGATGAAGGCATCCTAGGAGAATGTGAATAGGCTGAATGGCACCAGGGAGACCCATGAAAAGTGGGAGATGGTGAATGGGCTGCCTAGGAGACAAGCAGCTGAACTGTGTCCCAGGAGAGGGAGAACAGCCTGAACTGCTGTGCAAAGTCACCACTGGTGTGGTGAACTTGGTCAGCATATTGTGGGTTTTGGGTTGGTTGGGGTTTTTGGGGTTTTTTTTAAGTTTTAAATTGGTCTGTAGATTGTGTCTTTTAAAATTTGTTTGTTTGCTCAACTACTCCATCAAAATCAGTTTGACAAGTGTTACAACGTAAGTCTTCTACTTAGTTATCTTTGTCACTTAAATTGGCATTTCCTCTAGTAGTCAACATATTCAACAAATAATCAATACACATTGATTGATACTAGTACTGAGTTCTAGCATTAAATATACTACTAGAGTTCACTAGGTAAAGAACTGAAATCTGTTTACCTGCTGTAATGACTTTTTTTGAAGGCACAATCAGGCCAGGTCACTTTAATTTACTGGTTCAGTGATGTGTTCATTTTCACTGGAGGAACCAATTCTCTTAAGGTGAAAAAGATTTTTTTCTTTTTTTACCCTCAGGAAAGGAAAATGAGGATATGCTATACTAGTTCTGAAACCTTGAAGGATTTGGAGTTATAACCTACGGTTAACACTGCTACTTTTAGATAACTTAATTGGTTTCAAGTTTTGTGAACATACTGTCTTACATTACAAGCACATCTAAGAGTTTGTATGACTTTTGTACACTTTGCTAGTTTAAAAATTCCATGTAGATTTGTTTTTAAAATAAGTTATTAAATGCACCAGTGTCACTGGATTAAGAAAAAAACCCTCAAAAATCAGAGGAACATATTACATACTGAAACAGCAACAGCTTAAATGTGGGTAATGCAGACTTTCTGCTGAGGTAATTTTAAAAAAAAAAAAGCTTTGTTTAGTTGTATATCAACATATACAGTAGTTATCAATAGAAAAAATGTTGTAGTTGAAAAGTTAAAATCGGTTTAAATTGAGGGGAGGGTTAACTTGCGGTTTGTCTTAAAATCAGTAATTTTAAGTCATAGTGATTAAAAGGCAGTAGCAGGATAAGAAACTCATAGATAAGTGAGATGCTTCATTTGCACGAACTCATGGTTGGGGTTGCAACGTGGGATAAGTTGAAGCTTGAAGCTGTTCCAGCCAGTGTCGCCAAATTTACTCAGGATAGCACCAATAAAACATCTGTGTCTAGGGTTTTTAATCTGCAGAGGTTAAAGCACTGGAAAAACTGGAGGTTGAAAGCTTCTGTGAAACAGATGGAGGCACAGGTCAGTGAGGTCGAGCTGCCATCACTCGCCTGGCCTCTGTGCCTTGCTGTAGAGAGTTTGAGTGGCTGAACAGTGTTAGCCTGTTAACGTTATCATTAAAAAAGCTCAGTCTGCTGGGGTGCTCTGCACTGATGCTGAATACACTTTCTTACGTTAGTGACTACATTTACAATTAAATATTGTTATATCAAAATTACTGCGTGTGTATGCATTAGCAAAGCTTTAGTCTCTAAGTCACCTGTCTTTCACAAAACACTTTGTTTTTCCAGAGTACTGTTTCAACTGTCTGATAGTGCTCCTGTGCTAGAATGGGAGTCTTCTACAATGAAATCAATATGCTAGTCTTCAAACACAGAGAAAACTGGTATACTAGGACGTGGAAAGAATAGGAGTTTTCCAGTGCTGGTAGTACTTTACAGATTTACAAGGAGGACAAGTGTGTGTTTGAGTATGTATCACCTTACTAAGGACTAAATAAAACACAGCATTATGGAAAAATTGAACTATGGTACACTGCGTAGGTACCCCAACTGCAGAATGAGTGTTTTGTGCTAGGGTGCTGCGTGAACAGAATAAAGACTCCATTCCCCAAATAGGCTGTTTAATAGCTGCCTGTGGTTGCTGCATGATTGGCAAGCTGATCTATCTAGATCCTCTTTCTGACAGTGACTGGTAGCAGATGCTCTGAAGAAAAAAGTACAAGAAATAGAGTAGCACCCTTTTTCCCAGTAATGAGAGATTTAGGGAATTCAGGATAGTTCAGATGGAACATATTTCATGTTTAACAGGAGCTGATGGATCTATTTTTGGCAGATTTTTTTGCATGGTATGTTGTAGTCTCTGTAACATTCTTTGACAACAATTTGTGATATGGAATTTGCTGTATAGAAATCTATATAGGTATGGCTATTTTGTTTCACCTTTTACTTGAGCATCTCCTACTTGTGTCCTGAGGAGTTGGAAACAATCATGCTGGAATATGTATAATGATATTAGATGGTCACTGTCTGTGACATAGGCTTTTAAAATATTTAAACTAATAATTGTGTAGCCCACTTCTAATTCATTATCCAAATGCTCTTGACATATCATGTTTATATGTAGTGGTGCTATAGGTACAAAAATGAAATGGGGACATGCAGAAAGAGAAAGTAAGGAATACTGGCGTTCAAGTTCTACCGTGAATGAATGTGGGAAATTAATTTAGACAATTAGAGACCAATATTATGCTTTTTATTTCATTGAATGAGTTGACCTAGATGCTAGGATAGTGGTGTTGTCTTGCATAACAGTGTCCAAAACTTTATGTGCTTGTAGATGAATCTGTCAGAATCTTATTTGGCCTGTTTTCTTTCTAAATAAAATCTAACACCTTGATTCTGTTCATGATTTGTAAGAAAGTAATTTGAGTAAATAATCTTTTATTTGGCATTCATGTGTCACTGATAGCATGTAGCCCTTTATGCATAAAAGCCCTGAGTCCCATAACACTAAGCCTACAGTGACCAATTTTTGCTTCAGTGTAAATGAGAGAAAAGCGTCTTTTTGTGGCAATAACTTTTTTTGCCACATAACTGTCTTGAAATAGTTTGTGTTCGCACTGGGTTTATAAAGAATGATTAGTTCCCCTTTTACTTAGCAGGTGGCATCTGACTCTTCTATTTTTGTTATTAGGGTGCCTTGAGGGCATTAGGTTGAAACTTATCTAGTGAATTCTTTGGCTGATTTTTTGCAGTTGCTGAATACGCTGCTTGAGCAGTTGCTGCCCCTAGGTGCCTGTTTCTATGTCTTCACTGTGCTGGTGTAAGCTTTTGCATGGCTGTGTGATGAACTGGATGGAGGATTGTTTTAGGTAAAATATGACCCCGCAAAAATAGTTATGTTTTGGTCTTGTTGGTTCAAGTGACAGTACACCTGTTTATGCTGGCAGAATTCAAAGTCTGAAATGATGAGTGAGCTCCCTAAGCACTTGCAGGGAGGCTTAAAGCAGAGGAGTCTCTAGAGACTCCAGTTTTGACCTCTTTGAGCTAAATAACTTGAGGATAATCCTAGTCAGTGTAACGCTGTTTTTAGAAATACTGAGATGGCTACCTGATTCCTGATCATACTTTCTAAACATTCGGGGGACTGTCTACCTCTTACTTTTCTTATGTGTTGTTTGTACCATGATCACAAGGTAGTTGCAGACCACACATGGAATAATAATGTTCAGAGAAGACATGAGTAAAAACAGACTGTGCAGTTGCCGGCATGATTTTGAAATAAGCAGTACAGTTTGCTTTACATGTTCAGCACGGTCAGGAAAATGAAGTAGGAAGTGAACTTTCCCTTTGTCTCAAATGAAAATTAACTTGGATGAATTCAAGAGCCTGCTTGTTTGCCACTGAGGTGTCTTTGTTCTCATTCAGTAACAGTGCCATAAAACTTAGAAAAGCATAGCCCATTTTCAGCACTCCTACCATCTCCTGCATCAGTGTTGCCAACCAGGTGATTGTAAAATATCACTGTATTTTGATGTGAGTGAAGAGCTGGTGGGAGAAAGGGATTACTCTCCTTGTGTAGTGCTTCAAAAGCTGACAGGCAGGTAGAGCTTAGCATGTCAAAGAGGTGGCCTGTGGAAGTTCCCCAGATTTCTTCTGAATTGTGTGGATGACTTACTTGAGACACAAGACTAGATGTTTTAATGACTAGACCATCCGTCCATGATTTGGGACATGCATATATGAACTTCCTCCTGTATGGGTTCTCTGTGGGGCCCTGAACAACTAAGTTGCTGGATCTCCCTCAGTTCTGCATGCTTAAAAAGTAAAAATGTGCTTTTTCTCTGCAGCCTGCCTATGAAAGGTTTTGATGCAAACCTTCCTGTGGTCACTGCAATGCAATAAAGTGATGGCCTTTCTTATGTTCAGAGACCAAAGGAAATCAAGGTTGCTTTCCTTTCAGCAGTCACAAGCAGGAGGAGGTCATCCAAGTGTGGGCCTTGGGCTGCTGTGCCCCCGTGCCAGCCTGGAGGAGAGTGCTTCGCTGACAGAACTGCCACTGGTCCCCTGATTCAAGGAAGGGATAACCCATTATAGCTGCTGCTTGCAGTCTGCTTGCCTTTGCCCTCCAGCTGGTATGTAGGTTCACCACAGAGGTGAAGCGTCGTGGTTTAACCCGTGTCAGCAACCAAGTGCCACACAGCCTCGCTCGCCCCCCCACCCCCGGTGGGATGGGGGAGAGAATCGGAAGGGCAAAAGTAAGGAAGACTTGTGGGTTGAGGTAAGAACAGTTTAATGATTGGGGGTGGGGGGGAAACTGTAATAAAAAGGAAGAGAGAGAGAAACAAAACCCAGGAAAAACAAGTGATGCAACTGCTTACCACCCACTGACCAATGCCCAGCCTGTTCCTGAGCAGCAATTGCTGCCCCCTGGCCAACTCCCTCCAGTTTGTATACTGAGCATGACGCTATATGGTATGGAATAGCCCTTTGGCCAGTTTGGGTCAGCTCTCCTGGCTATGCTCCCTCCCAGCTGCTTGTGCATCTCCTTGCTGGCAGAGCATGGGAAGCTGAAAAGTCCTTGACTAGTGTAAGCACTGCTTAGTGACAACTAAAACATCAGTGTATAATCAACATTATTCTCATGCTAAATCCAAAACAAAGCACTATACCAGCTACTAGGAGGAAAATTAACTCTATCCCAGCTGAAACCAGGACATTAAGTGTGGAAGGATCAGTCCCCTTTCAGCAGGGTGGGATCAGGGGTCTTGGGGGGCTGCCTTCCCCATGATGTTATGCAGGCAGCATCTGCAGTGTGTTTTTGAGACTTCTCGGGGCTGATGAGCTTGAAAAGATACTAGGCCACAAAAAAAAAAAGTATGAGTTTCTGTTTGCATAAGTTTAATGAGCCCTTACTAAAGGTTCAGTGCATAGACTCCGACCCGTTTCACTTCAAGTGTCAGGTATGTTTGAACTTTAAAGTGAAACGTTAGCTAACACATGTCTGGATTTTTTTCCTTCAAGAGGCCCTAAGTCTCCAAATATTTTCTGGGATGGGAGTCCTTTACTCAGGTTTTTCATTACTAGATTTTGACAACTTTTGGCTGTGACACTTTTAGTATCTTAGAGCAGGTAGCAAGGCTGAATTCAGCCCATTGTGTGAGGGGGAGAATGTGTCTGTATACCCTGGAGCTAGCTGCCCTGCTGGGGGAGGACTTAAAGTTTAAGGTACACTTTTACTAAAATGAACTGCTAGCAAGTGGAGATGTTCTGGTGTCTACTGTGGGGAGATGAGGAGGAGTGTGTGTCAAGTCTCAAACTGGTGCACTTCAGGAAAAAGAATAGATAACAAGCTAGTTGTTTCTTCCCTGCCCCCCCCTTTTTTTAATGACCCCTTTTAAAACTAGATGGGGAAGATAAACTGCTGGAAGCTAAACTTGCTCACCTCAAGTGAAAAAAGGAAAGGCAACGTTTGCATCCTAAATGGACTGAAATCACTAGCTATATTAGAAGTGAAATTGTGTTTAGGTTAGTACCCTCAAGTAGTAGGATCTCTTTTTCCCCGACTGCAAAATTTGGAGGATTTCATCAAGAGAAACAATTGTACAGTGAAGCTGATTAGACACAGCTGTCAAATCCACTAAGTAAGCACTTCTAGAAGTTAATGAAAAATTATCTTTTTTTTTTTTTTTCATTTTGCATATGTTTGGAACAGAAGGGAACTTGTTAGTTGGTATGGTGGAAGGGGTGAGACACACAACTTTATATTTCTATATTTTACTTATTACCTATTACAAATTCACTAAATCTGAAAGATGCTGCTAGACATTGTCCGCCTCCACTCCATCCCTGTGTGTATGAGTGTTTTGGCAGTCTCCTGTAAACAGGATGTGGAGCTGTCAGAGCCCTGTTTGACTGCAGTTGTCGGTGTTTTGGAACGTGTATGGACAAATTCTAGCTGCTTGTATCACATGTGTACACGTGCACAACCTTCCTTCTTTTCTTCTCTTGAGATGCTATTATTTTAATCTATTGGAACTTGATCCCAAAGACCACTCTGGATTAAACACAGCATGGAATACTGCCTTTTGGTTTTTGCCATTGCTGTGTTACTTTTCATGTGATGTTAATCTTGAATTGTTTGGAATAGTCTTAGAGCTGACTAGTTACTCTGTGTTTCTTGGTAGTGCTATATGAACAATGCATTAATGATGCCTTACTATGCATATTACTCTGATTTTGAAAAAAACAAGCATTGTTCTGATGCAGAGTTGAGACACAGACCCTGGTATATAAACCCTCCTAAAATGGAAACACGCTTCAGTGGAGAATCTCTAAATGGGATGCTTGAATGGTCTTTTCCCAAGTAAATAAATATTGCCTCTTACTTAGTTTCAAGAAACATGGCACACAGCTGCTCTTTACTCCTTGTTGTAAAATAATGGGCCATTTGCTGACTGAAGCAAGCTATTGGCATTATTGCTAGCAGCTGCTGAACTCTTAGTGTTAACTTAAACAGCTCATAAATGTTAATCATGTTGCAGTTTTGTTAGAGCTTGTCTGCATACCCCAGAGGCACTAGCTAATATGTCACACTTTTTTTCACATGAACTGATGACATCTCTTAGTGGAGATTCCAAATAGTAACTAAATAATTGAGTAGTTTTACTGTGGTGGCTGAAGTTTCTTCAAAACTGCACTTTTAACTACAGCTTCACTAGTACTAGTATAGCTTTATTTAGATGTGTTTCTGTAGGCTCAAAGCTGCTGAGCATGTGGTGGAATGAGTACAAGGTTGAAGGGAATATGCTGTCTGTCTACCAACCTGTTGTTTGGACATCTGTGACAAAGGCAAATCCAAATCTAAGCTGAACAAAATCCGTTCAGTTTGTCCCATGCTGCAGTTTAAAGTCACTATCATATTGTAATGGTTTTGCTGCTGTACAAGTGTGAAAAGTTTACATGAAATGTAAGGGTTGCTGTAGAAATGTGTGTTGTTATCTGCATAATAAGCAATTAAATAATGTGCTGTGGCCTGTTAACAGTCCCTCCTGCTCTTCAGCCAGTGGGAATGTGTTATTAAAAAGAAGACAAAGCTCCGAAAGAAACTAATCCTTTCCTTCCTTCAGGTCAGATTCTGCTAATGTTCTCTCTAGAAGACACTAGTAAGGTCCCAGAAGCCGGTTTTAAGCCTGTCAAAATGATTGTAAATATAGCACTAATGAAAGCATAGATAATGAAGTAAAAGCTGCTGTATTATTGTGGGAGTTTAACTTTTTGATTTTAATCATTGTGAAGGTCAGAAGGAGGACAGTGTTGTTACTAGTGCATGCCATATAGAGAAATTATGCTTACTGCATCTAAAATCTGTTCTCTCATCCTTACTTTTATGTAAGCATCCAGTGGAACTTTTTCTCTCTAGGGCAGTGGTATATGTTTACCAGAACTGCGCTTTGTGCCTAGAGGCTATACTCCCGACCAAGCTAGCTGAAATTGCAGTTAGTCTAGGCTTCTGGTATCACCCTGTGAACACAGGTTGACCTAACTACAATGCGACCATTCCCATACAAAGCTATATACTTTCTGCTGTGTATTTGGATGATGCTTTGGTTGTGTGCGTGTATGCTGGTCGTCTTCAGGGTTCTGTCCTGGCTGCTTGCAGAGGAATTTCTGTCCCTGAAGATGTGCAGGACAGGGATAAGTATTGTGGACTGATGCTAAATGGATCCTATCCTGTAAGGTGGGAGGTCCCAACTTGAGCTGGAACCTCTTGGGCTTTACAAGATAGACTTCATGCAAGGAAGTACGGTTTAGAGTGTGGAAGATCATAAATAGGACTGGATTTTTTGTGGTTGTTATTTAGAGTGTGGAAGATCATAAATAGGACTGGATTTTTTGTGGTTGTTAAAATATCAACCCAAAGATACGTAAGGCTAACACTACAACATACAGAAATCTGTGAGGAAGTGTTTTGATCTCAAAACAGTCATCTTATTTCCAAGGACAGGAGTAAATGTTAGTCGTCTTTTGTCTTTGAGTAGGTGGATGTGAGAATTTGTTTCTGGACTTGCTCCTAAAAGCCCAGAGAAAGATTGGATAGTACATGATCTAGTAGTTTTTGGTTAGATATGTAAATGGGAAACTCTCTGGGAAAGGAGAGGGGATTCCAGATTGTATGTGTGTCATTAAATCATAATTGCAAACCAAGCTTCCTTGGTTTCGTTTGATAATTCTGTAACCCTACTGCAAAGGCTGAATGGATGACCTAAATGTTGTTGCAAATCTCTGATTGTTTCAAGTCTCTGATGTTTTGGGAAAGGCATAATTGTAAAAAGAATCTTGGATTTTTTCAAAACTTTTGAGCTCACTTTATTTGTAAAGAAGTGGTGTAGTTTGTTGCAGATAGTGTGACCATCCAACTATCAGTGCTGGTCACATCTCTTTCAGTTCAGTGGGTTTCTAGTTCTTTTCCTGCCCCCCCCCCCCCGTCCACCTAAAAATTCTACTGTTGCCCTTTAATTCTGTCCCATCTACATGCATGTATTATGCAGCAGATCGAGACAGCTTGATGAGATTAGATAAAACTTCAAATGTCCAGAGTGGTACTTAAGTGAAAAAAGAAAGAAGAAAACCCCCAAACTGATTGACTGTCTCAGTGATGACTGTATGTGCCTTGTTTTGAGTCTGAAAGTAACTTCTTGTGCTGCATTCTTAAACTGACAGAATAGAAGCATAACCAAATGACTGAGTTCAAGAAATGAGTTAAGAAAATGGTGACCTGAATTTTGGTTCTCTTTGAAATTCTGATCCAGAAATACTTTATTGTAGCTGCACTTTATGTTAAAACTTAGGATTTTTTTTCAACCACATGTGTATATTTGGGCTTTGTTGTGAATTGATGCTGATGAAAAGCATAAATGACTTGATGAAAGTTTGTCAAATATAGAAGGCTGTGCACCTGACAAATCTTGGCTAATGCTATAGTCCTAAGGCTGATCTCGGAGATCAATCTCTGGACCAAAAAATGAAATGGACAAAGTAATGAATCCTCCTGAGTAAGAAGCTTCCTTGGTTTCATTTGATAATTCTGTAACCCTACTGCAAAGGCTGAATGGATGACCTAAATGTTGTTCCAAATCTCTGATTGTTTCAAGTCTCTGAGCAAAAGAATAATTTGATCTTAAACATGAAGTCCTGCATTCAAGGATTTGACTTTGGGTTTGTAGAAGATTTCAAGAAAACAATAGTTAAAGGAGCTGGCAGAACTTAGAAGCAATGTATGATGTACACTGTTAGGCATTTCTTTGCGACTGTGCAGTTTGAAACCCACACAGGCTAGTGAACTGCCAAAGAAGTGCTTGCCTATCCAGGTAGGGAGGTACATCACCAGTACTATCTTTCATATTCCTGGTGTGACTCATAAGCAGGAAGAGACACTCAAGTTTATTAGGGAGTAACGTGTGTGTTAGTAGATAATTTGCATGGGGAGAAGGAAAGTGGTGAAGAGCTGAAATATTAAAAGGTGCAAATGAAAGGTTGTCAAAAGTACTAATCACTTTTTTCTTTTTTTTTTTTTTTTTTCTTGCAGACCTTCAAGTGCTGACCTTCTTGGTCTATTAAGTTATTATAAACTTTTGCTGCTCTGCGAACATATAAAGATGTCTCGCAGCCCTGATGCTAAGGAAGACCCTGTGGAATGCCCCCTTTGCATGGAGCCTCTGGAAATTGATGACATCAACTTCTTCCCTTGCACCTGTGGCTACCAAATCTGTCGTTTCTGTTGGCATCGTATCCGCACTGATGAGAATGGACTTTGTCCTGCTTGTAGAAAGGTAAATATCCTGGAACAGCGGCGTGTCTTGCACATATCACAAGGCTCTTGCATTGTGTTGGTACCAAAGACATCCTTTTCCTTCGGGGAAACATTCATCTAGTCGTGGCCTAGTTCAAGGGTGAGGTGTTGGATCTTTCAGATTCTATCTGCATACGTGTCAAAACTGTTGTGCAACGGCTAGTCTTGGTTTGTAAAATTCAGAACTGGATTAATAGGGGAAGCTGTGGATGAGAACCAAGGCATGCTGATGCTGGGAGAACTGCCAAAAAAAAAAAAAAAAATCTTTTGAGTTGGGGTGCTCATGCATTGACAAAGTCTTTTCAGAAAGGACAGTGAGGATTCCAGCATCAGGGGTTTGCTGAGGGCCAAGGTTCAGCTAAACTAGCAGAGCTGTCTGAAGCAAGCTTATAAAGCACCTGCTTATTTTGTTTGTGGCACTGGAGCTTTTAATCCATATTTTTCTGGACACTAAACATATAAAACCTTTGGAAAATATATCCAGTGGTGTTAAACTTTAAAGCATTTTGAAATCTAGGCTAAGTCTATTTGTCTAGTATTCAGATCTTGTTGCCAAATGCTTAAAGGTAGTACTTTGAGAGTCTCACTTAATTTCTCCCTGTCTCTTAATTGATGTCTGGCTGATACTTTGGTTGGCCACAACTATAAATTTCATCTTCACTAAGTTGCCTGCTTTTTCCTTTGAGTTATTTTCCTCCTCCTTTTAGTGTTCTGCTTAACCTCATTATTTCCTTACCTTCAGTGTTTAATAAAATTCTTTCTCAAGGTCGTCTTCTCTTTAATGACTTCCCTTGATTGTAACTTTCTTGCCTGGCCTTCCTCTTTTTGTAATCGCAGCTACTTATGTCCCCTCTTTCTCCTGCTATTTAATCCTACCCTCAGTTTATGCCTTTGTTGGCTTCCTGTCTCATATTACAGCTCCCTTTTCAGACCCCAAGTGATCTTACTTGGTCTCACTATCTTTATTCACTGCCACAGCTTTCTATAAGCACTTCCAGTCATATTTTCTTGTTGCTCTTTTGGGCTTTGGCTACAGTAGAGCTATCACTGCTAACCTGTGTTTGGACGCCTCTGCAAGCCTGAAGGCTATCCCACAGCAACGTATGTTTGTTAACAAATTGTGCAAATTTGCTGCAATATTTGAGCCCTGTCTTCTACAAGGAAGATCCACCTGTCATCAGCCAAATCAGTCTCCGCATGTGATACCTGCTGTAGATGACACATGCTGTATAGTAATTTTCATAATACAACTAAATTTCTAGTCTTCTGGTACAACATGAGATTTCTGGAGTTTCCTTGTCTCTGGCGTTTCATTTACCTGGATTTATTATGCTACTTTTTGGCAACAACTACTTGATTCACCTCTGCCTGTTCATTATTGGAAATTTGTGGAATATATCTGAAAAATCACAGAAGCAGCATGCTATTCACTGCCTGTGGGTATCTGAATTCTTTGAAATATGGATACTGCCATAGCTGAACTTTTTAATGTGCAATAATCTGGCATATGATTGGATGTGCAAATACTTTGCTGAAATGGATACAGTTCACTCAGAAAAACAGTTTCGGGAGAAAAGCTAAAATGAGTGCTACAGTCGGCATGAAGCACACTAACCATTCCAGGAGAGGAAGGAGACCTCTTCTTTCACAATGGATGAGGATTATGTTCTTGATACTTTCTTCACCCATGGACTGCAAGATGTTCTTGAGTAGAGTTGCAGCTATATCGCTGGATTGTAGGAGATTTGGATGGAGGAGGCTGAGGAGTGCACTCCTTTTGTGGCATAGACAAAGACATTATCCTGGAGAGACTCCATCAGGATCTTGGGAATAAATCACTTTGAGCTACACAGTTGATGGCAGCATCAAATAAGTCTGAAGAAGCTACCTTTTGAAGTGTGCTGGACCTTTGGAACCAGGTATGTGTTTTTGTGTGCAGTATGTCTAAATAGTTCCTATCTGTGTGTAGTGAGGTTTCTGGGGGAAAGAGCTAAGCAGTTTTCTGACTCGTATCTACTATGATTTATATTGGTTGTGACCACTTAAAATGCTGAAGCGCAGAAAATGGCAAAGCAACAAAATTTTTGCAGGAAAGTTTATAGTAGGTACTATGGCTTCAACAGGTACATCATATTTATAATGCATATACCAGTGCAGGATACTTACTACAAAATGGACTGTGAATAAACATATATTAAAGCAAGGCTGAGTATGTTATGCACAATTACATAATAGAAAGCTGCTATTTGTGCCCATGGTATTGAATGCAATGCGAGTTCTACAGTGGTTTGATCACTAGTCTGTGGAGGGGAGCAATGAAGAAGTTCCATATCCAGGGATTTTGGTTGAAAGGTTTGGGGAAGATTTTGGAAAAGTCTATGATAAAATAGTTTGGCTATACACTATAGTGGTACCTATGCCATTAGTTTGCTAGATCTTAACTGTGCATTGCATATATACCATTATTTTCCTAAGCTTCTCTAATTTACTTCTAACTGAAAAGATGTTACCTTGCAGTTTTTTTTACCAAGGAGAAAATACTTCTACATGCTTGAATTGTTATATAGCTTAACACTTGCATGTGCAGAATATGTTCGTGTGGTTGCAGTCAATTGAGTTAGTGTGTCTTAAGTTTCCTCCTGTGAGTAACAGTAGTAGACAAACATTTGCTTTGTTTTGATTTGTGAAAGCAAGGTGCTAGTATGAATTTAACTTGAATGCTTGTTGGGAACTAGTACTTGTTAGTCTTAACACATTACAAGCTTTCTAAACTTTGCCTGAGTCTTCTGAAATAGACTCGGAAATTGTTTAATTCATTAACTACAAAAAGTACTTCCTTTAAAAAAATAGAACTGACCTGCTTTGAATTCCCTATGCCCTTCAGAATTGTAGGTGTAGTCAATTGTAAGATGCTAAGCAAGCCTTCCTGTGTTTTCCAGTCAATTGATTTCTTAACTGTGAGTGAAATAGCTGCTAACTAGTCAAATTAGAATGAAAATATGCTGTCCTCAAAAAAGACTTCTGTAGCCAAAAGCTGGTTTACAGGTCACCAGACTCGCTGGTTCTGGTTGTAAAGCCAGTGTTTTTTATCTTTGCAGTGATTTTTCTTTTTTCTTTTAAAATTCAGCCGCATAGGTACTGTTTGTCATATGAATAATATGTACCATTTCGGTCACCTGTGTTGCTTTAATCGAGCATAGCATTCTCATACCTTAGTGTCAGTTGTTGCAATTTTTAAATCCAACAATAAAAAAAGCCTAGCTCCTTCATACTTCTTAATTGCTTTGCCCTTCCACCAAATAATATAACTTGATACACAGCTGTTTCTGTGGTGTGGCTTTGCCTTGTTCTCTGGTTCCTTGACTTAGTGAGCTTTATTTGTCCTAGCACCTCGTGTTAGAGATGGAGAGAAATAGTAAATTGCTACATTTATGAACAAGAAACTAATACGTTTTAAGCATGGTTTTGTACATGTTTCTCCTCCTCCTGCTTCTGTGTAAAAGGAACACCTGGTCTTAATGCACAGTCTCCAAATGTCAGTTGTTTCCTCTGGTGCTTTTAATCCCACAACTGAGTAGTTTGGTGCAACAATTGATATTTAGAAATATATAGGAAATGGCTATTTTTTGCTCTTGATACAAGTAGTATGGTGTATACTATGCATAAACCTTACTGACTCTCTCTGTATTTCTCATTTCAGAACCTATTCGGTAGCAAGGCAACAACTGAGAAATGTTGGTACATCCATTGTGTGGAAGGAATGTGACCCATCTGGGAATGACAAAAGCAAAGTGCTTGATAAATCCCAGCTCAGCTTTCAACAATTGGGAAAATGTGGGGAAAAAAGTCTGAAAGAAAACAAAACTTAAATGACAAGACAAACTTAGTCAGGAAGACTGAGAATTCATCAAGGGCCATCTCTGGTTAAAGAAATGAGACTGCAGAAGAAACATTCGAACTTTTGATGAAGTTCTTTTCTTGTAGGACTACCAGCAACTTTCAGTTAGTGTAAACAAAATCTGGTCACTTTCCATGTTGGCACATCTTATTCAGGTGGCTTCCATGGTTTTTGCTGAAGAGGATTTGTATAACTTCAGTGGAGGGTTGGCTAAACTTAGTCAGTGAATCAGTGATGTTGACATCTCTTAATGTCTTGTACCTGAAAATATACAAAAGCTGATAAGACTTGATGTAGCTACTGTGCTTGGATCTCAAATCCTCTACCAGCTAAGGAATCACTGATAGTAGGTTAAACAAGTATCTTATGCTTCTTGTTTTTTAAAAAAAAAAAAAAAAGTCATGTCAGTAGCATTGCCACTTCAACTGTTGTAAGACCTGAGAGCTTCTGGTACCTGTGGTCCTACCCCTGTTTTGTAGGGTTAGACAGAGAGTAAACAACAGATGAAACAGTACTGTGAGATACACCAGCAGTCAATCCACTTTGCTTGGCTTTCAGAGCCGTGTTCCACCAGCCTTCCCTGCATGTGTTCTGTCTGTAGTTGAACTATCATCTGAGTTCATGAACTTCAGCACTGTGGGAAGCAATCACTCTGAAGATGAAATCATTTATTGCCCTATTTGTAGACTGACTTTATGTCCTTGTTTGAAAGGAACAGGATTTCTAAATCTTACTGTTTTTTAGAATTAGCTTCTGAAATGTTGGTGTTGTGCTTACTTGCCTTCCTCCCTCCTTAAATGCACAATATCTCTTATCTCTCATCATGCCACACATTATAGACAGGAAAATCATCTATCACTTCTCAGTATTGTGTTTTTGATTTATTCTTGGGATTCAAGAGGTGTGCGCAGATGCATTTACAGGTCCTGCAAGTCAGGATATCCAACTACTCATATTCCTTAGAAGCATTAAACATGTCATAAGAGTGATAAACATACATATGAAACATTTCATATATAATGCAGCTCTACAGTATCTAGCGAGAACTTCTGGTGATTCTGTTGCTCAAATGTGCTGTTATCCATGGCGGCAAATCAACTGCTATACTACTTAATGACTGAAATCCTTATTCAGGCACACTCGTACTTCTGCTGAGATTTCTCTTCCCTGATTCTGAAGTTGCTGTTTAGTGTTAGCACTTCTTGTGCTCTGCTGTACAAATACAAACTACTAGTTTTACTACAGACAAATAAACATTTTTCTCAGGGTTATGCTTGAGCTGCCTGGGATGTCTCCTGACTAATGTTTAGGACCTCCAGTAGCAAATAGCTGTACAGAGAAGGAACATACTGTCTGTCTTGCTTCTCATTTGAGAATATGATCTGAATGTGGCTATACTTGGCAAGAAAGAAGCTGATGAACTTTGGCACTGTTTGCTGTAGTTTTCTTGGACCTTCAGGAACCTTCAGGAACCAACTAAAAACCATGAATTCATTTCTTGCACGGTACCAGAGAGCAGCACACTTGCAAGCCTTGCCTTGTATAGTATGGGATGTGGAGAAGGAATTAATCTGTGAAAGGATGGATTGTGGGTATGATACCACATCACTTGATGTAGGGCAAGCCATTTTATTTTTTGAACTGTATCTACCTTATACTGGTGCACTTGTTTTCTTCCCGTTCCTACCTGAACTCAGCTTGACGGTGATAACTGAATTAACTCTCTCTTTGCTGAGCAGTCTTTCTCTTCCCTAAAACAAAACAGTGTCTGTTCTTTATTCTACATGATTGACTAACACAGACTTTGAGAATCTCTTTAAATAAGTGAAGTGCCTTGCAGAATTATTCTGTATCTCTGAAGTCCTCATGGGTACATGTGTTAAAACTCCAGATAATCATTGGCTATAGCTAATCTCAAATGACCTTACTAACAAGACATTGCTGTTCATCAAGTACATTGTGAAATCTGTATAAGGTATTCAGTGTTACTTGTGAATAACATAACTTTTTAAGAAACGGTACAGTTTTAGCTGTTCTTCAAGAGTAATATGAGTCCTTATTGTGTTTTCGTGTTAAGGACTTAGTTGTGTACCTTTGGCTACTGCTAAAGGATCTTACAAGTTTAAATTCCTTTGTGATACTAAAAACATGTTTCAGAGGCTTGGTGTTAACCATGAGATGCCATCTGCTGAAGTCGACTGCAGCATATTTTCAGAAGATGTCTCAAGTATAGCATAATGATGCTGAACTTTAAAATCTTCAAACTGTAAAATGGATCTTGTTTTGTTTGGGGATGTACTCAGAAGACTACTACGTCTGAGCACTTGGTGGCTCTTTCAGTAGCATCATACAAGTATGAGGAATATATGCTTTTAACTTAAACCTTATTTTAATCTGCTGCTGTAGATTTTTCTCAGGTCATTTAGTATGACAACTAGTTTTGTATTCTACCATTAATAGAGAACAGTCAGGAAAAAGTTAAATTCATTTTTGTTGGACTTGCACACTGAAACCTTTGGTTATGGTAGTACAGGCAAAGAACTTAGTTCAATGTATTCATGAGCTTAACTTCTTTAAGTCTTTACCTTAATGCATATCTCCTGTACTCTTCTCATTTTTTACTTCATCTCAGTGTTTACAAACAGTTTTTATTTGAGATATATATTTTTATATATTTGCTTCTGTGCTTAGCATTGCTTTATATTTAAAGTGTGAAATCTAACTTTTCTGTCTGAGAAAACTGGGACAGGTAAGGAGTATGGGACTGCTTTGAGGAGTAATAGGGAGCAGAGGACAGTGCACTGTAGTCGACAAGACCAGGCTAAAATAGTTCCTTTATAGCAATGCTCTGCACAAATAGAGCAATCTTTCTAGGTAACGCTGAGGACACTTGTACTTCTGCTAGATACTTTTGAGATTAAAATCTACAGTGTTATGTCTGTGTTTGAGGAGTTATCTGTAGATGATAATCTTGAGGTTAAAAATGCACCTTTGTCCAGGGAAGATAAAGCCCAAGTTTCAAACTGGTACACAAGCATGGCAAGAATACTATTAAATCAATATGCAGTAACTGTATTGAAAACTGTCTCTTCACTAGAAGTTAACCATGTAAAGATTGAGCTGTGTAATGGTGCTACTGTCTTGAACTTGGTGGGCCACTGAAATTACATTTGTATTTTGATTTCTTATCCTGTAGTCTTTCCTTTGTAAGTATCTTAAGTTTCCAAATCTGTATCAGACAACTAAATATGAAGTGAATATGCAGGGCATGCTTTCATCCTGCTTACTATGCTATGTTAGTGAAATCTTAACAGGATGTGTTGGCTGTCGTGTTGCAGCTGCCTGTAGCGTTACCTAACTGACTAGGCAGCTGAGTTAGAATGTGGCTATTGCCCAAATCAGTATTATGTCTATAAATAGGAGAATTCCATGAAAATATGCAAGATGTTCACCTTTCCCAAAGGAATGAATAGAATTATAGAATCATAGAATGCTTTGGGTTGGAAGGGACCTTTAGAGCTCATCTAGCCCAACCCCCCTGCAGTGAGCAGGGACAGCTTTAACTAGATCAGGTTGCTTGGAGCCCCATCCAACCTGACCTTGAATGTTTCTAGGGATGGGGCCTCCACTACCTCTCTGGGCAACCTGTAATATGGCTGGCTATAACAATCGGAACAGTATAACAGAAGAAAGAAATTTGTGCATTAAAACATTGAGGCTAATGATTTTCAAATGCATTGTTTCTTACATGGGTTGTTTTTAATGGTATATGTT
Source organism: Pelecanus crispus (assembly GCF_030463565.1). Classification (NCBI taxonomy): domain Eukaryota; kingdom Metazoa; phylum Chordata; class Aves; order Pelecaniformes; family Pelecanidae; genus Pelecanus; species Pelecanus crispus. Next base: position 55,201,294 of record NC_134643.1, read on the forward strand.
ATATTTAGCCATATCCAGAAGATCCAGCAGTGTACAAACCACTCTCCCAGGAAGAGCTGCAAAGGATAAAAAATGAAAAGAAACAGAAACAAAATGAGAGGAAACAGAAGATATCAGAGAATCGCAAACATTTGGCCAGTGTACGGGTTGTACAGAAGAACCTTGTCTTCGTGGTAGGGCTGTCTCAGCGCCTAGCAGATCCAGAGGTGAGCGGTTCACACTTGCAGATCTTGCTCTTAACTTACTGTAAAGAATCATTTGCAATACCCGTGTACCCACCCATGTCTGTCTCCCTGATGAGTACGAAATGAAGCATCACTGAAAAGGTTCACTGCTGCTGAGGCCCCCCTTCTTCAGGGAACCTACTCAGCTTCCTCCTCCAACGTAACCTCAATAAGTGTTTGTCTTTGCTTTTGGGAGTACAGATGCTCTATTTTTTTAAGGAAATTGTTCTTTGTATTTGTTTAAAAATGGCTTGTTGTTAAAGTAAAAATAAGGTTAAGGATTTTTTTAGGTACTTATTTTCCTAGGCTGGAACTATACAGCTGTGTTGTGCACCACCAATTCTAAAATGGGAGCTTGGTTGGATTATCAAGAACAAATATAAAGTATAGCACAAACCTGTAGGGACAGAAATAAAAAGCCAACACTTGATGTGTAACTAGGAAGGAGCATAATGGTGATGTCAGTTGAGGGGAAAAAAATTAGTAAGAGGAAGACCCAGGAAAGAGTTGGCTTGCTACTCTGCATCATCAAAAAGAACCTTTTCATTTGAGAAAACTGACTGTGTTTAAAATGTTTTATTTACTTCCATCATCAGTCAGCTGCAGGTGGCTAATGGAATTAGTGCTAATGAGTAAAAGTACCCTGAGTTAGAATATGGAGGGAAGGTACTACAGGGTAAGATAGATGTTTTCAAAACTACTGTGTCAAGTTAAATTCACCTGACCAGACTAAATTGTCTGGGGAAATCTCAAATAGAGGTGGCTGTTTCTGAGGACTCACAGAGTATGGGCTGCATTTTGGTAGAGTGGGAAAGAACAAATGTAAAAAGCAGCTTTCAGTGGAGGGGAAAAAAGGGGGGATATGAAGGGAGCTGATCTGGTGTATAACACTCCAGTTTCTACACGAATATAGCAACAAGTATTTGCAAGTAACTGTCAACACTGGCTTGGGGCTATTTATTACTGAAAAATATACTTGATTTCTTTGACCAGATAGAGGATTTGTGAGTAAGAGAAATAGTAGTATGTGCAGGTTTTTTTTTTTTTAACCTCAAATAATTCCACACTGAATACTTGAAGTAATTAGAAGTGGGTTTATTGGTGTAGTAAGGGAGGGGTTCCTAGGTTTGGTGGGAGTACTATTCTCATTGACATATGAGAAGATATATTCAATTAAAGTTTTCCACTTAAGCAGGCAAAAAAACCTCCTGCACAAATAAAGATGATTTGGAAAGGGCAGACTGGCTGCTCTTTGCTGTTTCTGGAAACAGATCTGTGGATCAAAATGGAGTACAGGTGGATCCACTTCTGTTGACATGCTCTTGTGACAAGTGTGAAGGCCATGCTGCCATAATCTTAATCAGGAGTGTAATCTGGAAGACACTTGAAGAAACTCTTCCATTTTGCTCAGGATTGTCAGTCTCCTCTGGAATGATGCCTGCCAGTGGGTGTAGGATCTTTCAAGAGAGTGTAGATCAAGTGAAGAGCACTCCGAGACCAGTGTGTGACTGGTTTTCTATACAACATGCCCTGTAGTTCTACAGGATGTTCCAAATGTGATTAATGCTGTTAGATCTTGAAGACAGTGATGCTCCCTTGAGAAGGGAGAGGAGGCGGTTAGGTAAAGAAGTTCTTGGATCAGTACAGTTTAACTGTACTGTCCAGTGTTAATATGAAGACGGAGTTGGGGAAACAAATCTTCATTTATAAACTCTCAGGTTACTGTCTAGAACTAGAAATACCCTTAGCTTACCCAGCTTCAGCCTGAGTAGTCAGTACTTCTGCACCTCTGTCCATCATGGGGATAGAAAAAGAAAGGCTTTTGACATACATTGCCAATTCTATTGGCACACAGGTAACTGTTACTCAACCGAGTTGCTTAATATGCTAGAGATGCTTTGCACAGGATCCCTAAATGGTATGTTAGTAATTACTGATGCAAGGAAGGACAAGAGAGGAGTTTTGTTTTTTGTTCTTCAGGGATGTGATAGTCACTCATTCATTTCAGCATGATCTTGATTCTGAAACGTTTTTCTTGCCCCTGGGAAGTGTCATATATTGTCTTCCTGTACTTAGTCCCTGAAACTGGTCTTCTGAAAACTTGAGGCTGTCTCGAGCTAATTGGTTTACTCTCCCTCTATTTGGAGTGGGGCAAGTGAGTCAGGATTCAGCATTTTTTTCCTAGCAGTTAATATATCTGAATGCAAGTATAAGGTGGTTCTTTATTTTAAAACTGGAATGAATGTGATTTTTATTTTTTCCTCAAATTATAAAATAAATATGTACAGGAATATTTCATGCTGAAAGGGATGTATCTTGCCAGGGTAGGGTTTGGGTAATCTGAGTACTGAAAGAAATTTTAAAAATACAACATAAAATGTGGAATACCCCTCACTTACATTCTTTACTGCAGTGGCAACATACTCTGTATTGCAAGTAACCATGTTTTACATTGGAAAACAAATCTACATCTACATGTTCTTCTCTTTGTAGAAGGGACCTGGTTTTTATTAGTTAAAGGCTTTAGTTGCACAGTTACACAGAAGAATAAGTACAGCCCTGTATGAATTAACTTTCAGTATACCACTTTAACTTTCTTTTCTTGTAGGTTTTGAAACGACCAGAATATTTTGGGAAGTTTGGTAAAATACATAAAGTTGTCATTAATAACAGCACATCATATGCAGGCTCACAGGTAAGTCAGAGGCCCTTGTGGGTTTTTTATCCCTTTAGAGAAAGTACACGTGTGCAGAGTGAATCTGGGGCTTCCTATTTCTGATTGAGCAACAGGTGAAAGTAGTAAAAAGAAAAAAAATACAGCATTGCAAAAATCAAATTACTGTTAAGTTACTGAGGCATTGTCCAACTAGACTCTCAAAGTTGGATGCAAGATGCAATGTAGAAAGATTAAAAACGGGGAGACAGGATGAGAACCTTCAAAGAAGCAGCAATGTGGCATTTATTCACTAACATGCATTTCAGGGATCAAATAACTTTAAGCGTTTTTAGAACTTTAAGCAACATTTTGATGCATTTCTTCTTTTCCCCAGTCTTTATGCATAACATCTAAATTTTTATGAATTCTACCATTTTTCTCAGTTTTCCTGTTAAAAACATCTAGCTGTGAATATTCCAGTTTATGAAGTGAGCTGCTAAAAAAGCAACTTAGTGTTCTGGTCTGTCTGTGGGGAGGGAAAAAAAAAATGGTATGGTTTTTTTTTTCTAGGGTCCAAGTGCCAGTGCATATGTTACCTACATCCGGTCAGAAGATGCTCTCCGAGCCATACAATGTGTCAATAATGTGGTGGTAGACGGCAGAACACTTAAGGTGGTAATATTTTTACATTCTTATGTATATGTGCTAGGACACTAATATCAGTGCATAGTATAAAATTTTATTTGTATGGATATGCTTGTGTTGATGAATGAAAATGTCCACTTCATTCGGTATTGGGTTTTGACCTGTTTTCCTAGCATTAAGCACAACGTGGAAGTTCAGTGAGCTTCCAGCAGGCAGTGTTTTAGGGGGTTAGCAGGTAACTTCTTAAAATGAAAGTTTGAGACAAAGAATGAGATGCGCCATCTCCCCTTTCCCACAGTGGCTGCAAAAGCTGTATAGCTTAATAGCATAGTGTGAAAACCTGATTATTTGCTTTTACAGAGCATTTCTGTAGTCCAAACACCACACCTCTCAAAAGCTCCCTGGGAAATGCAAGGTTTTTTTGTTTTGGTATCTGTGTAAACAGGTATTCAGGCTGACTTGGCCAAATCGGTGGCTATAGAAAATCATCTAGTTAATACTCATTTCCTGACCCTGCTACAAAACATTACTCAGTTTCATGTAATACAAACTCATAACTACTTATTTGACTTCTTATGATTTTGAATGCAAGTATTTACTGAGGCTCTTATTTTGGTGTTTATTTAGATTGGATGAAAATAGAAATACACCCTAATTATCTAATCCTCAAGGATATAGATTTCTTACAAATGGACTTCCTAGTCCATCTGCATCAAAAAATGCATTATGATAGAACTCCAAATCTTGGGAAGGATTTTTTTTTTTTGCAAATACAGCTTTTTTTTTTCTTATACTGTAAAAGGTGTTATTAAACTCCAGTAATTAACTAATGATTTTTTTTTCTTCAGGCATCATTAGGTACAACAAAATATTGCAGTTATTTTCTAAAAAATATGCAGTGTCCAAAACCAGACTGCATGTATCTACACGAGCTGGGAGATGAAGCAGCCAGTTTCACAAAAGAGGAAATGCAGGTAAGTGTAATGAATGGGAAACACATGAAATGTGGCATGTACGTATTTTATTGTATATAATTTAGTCTAATATATGTATAATGTAGCCTTTTGCTGAATGTTATGGCAGAGATGAATTTTGAAATCCAAAAGGTGATTAACCAGTTGGATATTGGAAGTGAGCAGTTTAGTTAAATTTTCTCATTGCATGCTGCTTTTAAAGGCTGAAAAGTCCACTGAGTGTTCATGAGTCTAAAAGGTGGAGATAAACTCTTAGCAAAGAATTCAAATAACCTTGAGTTAGCTACTTGTTGTTTGTTCATACCAATGCAGGGTAAAAAGAAAGAAGTTAGTGCAGATCTGGGTTTTCCTGTAGGTTTTGTGTGTGTGTGGCCAGTTACCATGGCTTGACTATTGTACTGTGATTTGACCATGGTGTTTGAATTCTGATATCCCTTTTAGCCTGTGAAGAGTATAGAAATCTTCTGGAAATAAAGCACTGAGGGTAACTCTAATAGAGCATAAATACTGCTGTGGAGATTTTTTGACTATCTCAACATCAAAATGCTTATTATCTAGGGTAGGGAAGCAAGTGAATGGATAGCTTTACTTCCTCAAAGGTGGTGCATTCTGAGGTCTTTTGGGTCTGTGTCTGTCCGTCTACATGAGGTATGGTAAGGCTTTTAAACTCAATCTCAAGTATGCTAGCCTTGTATCCATGCTGTAATTTTGGCATGTGGTCTGTCCGTGAAGCAGGTGGTCCCCACCCCTAGTGATAGCACAAAAGTACAAGTAGGTTTTATTTCATGTGTTAGGCTGAGGTAAGCCAGAGAGTAAGGAAGAATGTCCATATCTATTAAACACTTCTTCCACAAATTAGCAGTTATTTCTGAGGATTTCAGCTACATTTTCATAAATTAAAAGAATACCGTGCTGGTTCAGATGAACAGTCCCTGTAGTATATATTTTGTTGCAGCGAATGGCAATAGGAGGTAAAATTCAAGGAGAACTTGCAAACCAGGCCACCTTCCCTGTTCATTTCCCTGTATTTCTCCCACCACCTAGATCCGTTATACGTGTTTGAGGGTATGTTCCCGTCTAGGCTTTTTGGTTTTTTTTATAGAGCTGTCAGCCCTAAGTAACCTGCTGATATTGTCAACCCTATAGTCTTTTGTGGCAGCAAGTCCCAGAAGTTCACCAGCTGTTTTGTAAAGTACTTTCTTTTGCCTGTGTTAAACTATCTCCAGTTAGTTTTGTTGAGTGTCACCTAGTCTTAGCATGATAATGAAAGCAAAACCCTTATTTGCCTTATCCATTGGCTTTGTGATGTTGTAAAACTTGATCTTATCTCTCAGCCTTCTCTCCAAATCACACAGTTTCTGGACTTTTACACTTCTTCGTAAAGCAGTTCCTCCCTTTCTGTGATAATTTTTGTTGCCCTTCTCTGTAACTTCCAACTGTGTCCTCCTCAAGATGCAGAGGTCAGATGTGCCATACTCATGATGTGGGGGAAGCAAAGTTTAATACAGCAGTCCTCAATGTTTTGTGTAGTGTGGTGGTGGTGGGTTGGTGTTTGTTTGGGTTTTGTGGTTCTGGGTTTTTTGTTGTTGTTGGTTTGTGGTGTTTGGGGTTGGGTTTTTTTTTTTTTTTTGTTTTGGGTGGTTTTTTTTTGAAGTGCCCTTCCTAATGATGCCCAGCACATTTTTTTGTGTTTGGTTGCCAGTGCATAATCAACTAACAGTTTCAAAGATCTGTTGGCAGTAACCTCAGTATCTCTTTTCTGAGCTGTAATGGCTAGTTCAGAGATCAATAGAGCATTAGTATGGCTTAGGCTACTCTTTCCTTGGTGTGTTACCTGACATGTTTCTGGTGAAGCTTATTTGCCACCTTTTTGCCTATTTACAGAGTTCTCTGGGGTTCTTTTGGAGTTCCTCATTATCAGCATGGCAGCTTACTACCCAAAGAGCTTGGTATTGTCAGCAAAGAACGTGCTCTTCACTCCTTTCTCATGCATACTGATGGTGGTGCATAAAACTGATGCCAGTCATCAGTCCTCATCACTTGCTTCTGCACCCTAAAAGAGTGACCAGGAAGTCTTACCTTTGCTTTTCTGTCTTTGAATCAGCTTCAATCCACACAAGAACCTTTCCTCTATCCCAGGGCAGCTTCGTAAATAACTTCTGGTGTGAAACCTTATCAAAGGCTTTTATGTAAACTTTGTAGATCTTCTTTATTTATGCTTATTGACACTATCATAAAATTCCATGAGTGGATTATACTTGATCTTGGTGACTTAAATGAATCTTCCTTTCTTGTTCCTTGTTACATTTCTTAAACTTTCTTCTTGATTTCATATTGTTTTCTTGGAAATAATGGAAATTACACAACTATTGAAAAGTGCATTATGCGTTCAGTGTACCAGCTTTCTGGGGTTTGCGTTAGTGTCAATAAATTTACAGGTCCATTCAATGAGATTGAATGTTCATTGTCACAGACCTTGATTCTCTGTTTAAAAAAAAAAAAAAAAAAAATTGTCAATGGATGAACTTGCGTTCTAAGTTCAATAATTGTTGATAGAGCTAAACATTGTGACAAACTGAAAAGAACTGGTAGAACTCCAGGAAATCACTGAAAGTGAAGTTGGGAATTTAGGTAAGGTAGGCTGGAGATGCTAAGTTTGGCCTCTGGATTGCTTTTTATAAAATAAAGCATGATTACTGCCAGCTTCTGTATAGGATTTTAATCTTGTTTCTTTCTTACATTTATGTGACACATAAGTGAGCTTAGGACTGGCCTGATGTTCCTGGCCATGACATTCAGTCTTTTGCTACTGAAGTCTTAAGCACGATGAGCTATCCAGGGAGGTTTCTTCTTACTCGGCTGCTTAATGTTTGCAGTGCAGATCTGTGCATCTGAGCTAGTTGCTTATATTCTATCCATAGCAGATGGTGAAAGAAGCATTTCCAGGGTGCAGTGTATATCATAAAATTTGCATTTGGGTGAACCACACTCTAGAACCACACTTTTTTCTACTGTAGGTAGTAGCTGGGGTGTAGACACTGACAAAGTTGGGTAGGATGATGCATACACCACATGTTTTAGTGTCCTTTTTTTGAGGGTTGTGTAGGTTGATTACATAGAGAAAGACACATTCAGGAACCAACCAGTTATGGAGAACTGGAGAATTAAGTAGCAAAAAACTGGAGATATTTATAGCGTTTGACTGACTTGGAATATTCAAATGGAATATGCAGTTGCCCTCCTAAAGGAGCCCATAAGGGAATTTAATTTCTCAGCAGTACTGTTTTTTGAATTTTGTCAAATATTGCTACTTAATTTTTTTTAAAGCAAGTAATAGTTTTCTTTTAGATTCTGATATTTTTCTAGGAGGATGTCCATATTGCCTGTGCATCAATTCCATTCCTGTTCCAACAAAATATTTATAAAGGGGATGAATTAAGTAATGTACAAATGTTAATTTTTAGGTGTACAAGTAGTGTGAGACCTTTTAAATTGATACTGAAGATGTGATGGATAATAACATTATCTAAGTTCCAGACTTAAGATTCAGAAGGCCTGACTAAAATCTTCACACTTGTTTCCTTTGCTTAAAGGACATCTTTTAGTACCTGGAAACTCTAGATAAAAGCTATTGGCAACTTCAAATTCACTGCTCTATTTTGCATCTTGAGTCTACTCATTACAATACTTAACTTGCAAATAGTAATTCTTAGGTTAGAGTGGTATAACAACACACAAAAAATGTGAATGCTCATCTTGAATTTGTTTCAGATATCTCTTTAAATGTTGGGGGGGGTGGATCTTGCTGGTTTTGTTTTAAATATTTAGCTACAGAATGTTATAATGAGCTAGACTGAAAAATGCTCTCTTCATTTCAATATTCTGGAGTTGGATTGGGCCTCCTCAATTTCTGAAAGCAAGAAACTGTTCTCAGTTAACCAGTTCAATTAGTCAAAAGAATATTTCAATTTTTCTGTTATTAAAAAGAATGATTTATCAGTTATTGCTCAGAATATACCCCTTGTTATGTGATAGTTAACACTCAAACCATCTCAGCTGTTTTTGTTAAGCCAATATAAAATGACTTCCATTTTGGAACTTATGGTTTAAGAGAGACACTCTTTACTCCTTCCCGTCTTCTGAAAAGCTTAGTATGGTTGATATATCAAATGCAGACAGCCTTGGAGATTTAGCTGTTCGTGATTTAGAAGGTATATTGTGAAGCTCTTGATTAAAACTGAAGAGCAAGTTCTAATAAGGCTGTAACTATTTTTCTGCTTTAGAAGTCTCCAAAGCAATTACAAATTGGTGAATACATCCAAGGGATTTCTAGGCAAGCTTTAGATTCATTGAGATCATGTCTATGCTGAGATTGTAAAGCACTGGTTTGAGTTTGTCAGGAGTGACCTGTTAAGTTGTTAAACCTCAATTACTAAGCTTTGGGACATACATATGTACATTAATAAATAATTTTTTTATATAAATCTATATATATCTATCTATAAAAATATCTATTAAACCAGTATTCATTCATCGTGAGTTTCTCTTTCCTTAGGCGGGAAAGCACCAGGAATATGAACAGAAACTACTGCAAGAATTATACAAACTAAACCCCAACTTTCTCCAATTATCTACGGGTACAGTTGACAAGAACAAGAACAAAGTGACAGCACTGCAGAGGTATGATGCACAAGTACTAATGCTGGACTACCTGGCTATGCTTTCTTTCTGTTTTTTCCTGAAGAAAACTTTTCTTACTCCTATTGCACCCCCCAAGTTGCCTGCTCTTTTTCATGGCTATTACGTGATAAACTCTATCTGTGTGGACATATATGCACCACTTTGTTCTAATACAAAGTGAGTGGGAGTCTTAGTAAGGAAATGTTTTTCTGTTGTGTGCATTTGGATCATGAGTTCAGAACGAGGTATTCTTATTCTGAAAGACTTTGTATTTTATATTTGCATGAATACATAATATTTATGAAAGACCAGATGTCAGCTTTCTTGGTGTGGTGTTATGATCAATGCAGTCTGTACTCTCACATCTGGGACACCTTATAGTCTTGATATGTGGTTTTTATTGTGTTTTTTACATTATGATTTATAGTGCAGTCCTTACATTAGGTGTAAGGACCTTGGAAATTGAAAGTAAAATCAGTTTCTTTTGTGTGAGTGAGAATTCACAAGATGTGAGTAAAAGATTTCTTGCTTTCATCAAGTAAACTGAAGTGATATATCTTTCCTTGTGTTGTCATTGCAGATATCACTTATTACTGCTTAAAATAATACTCTGTTGAAGTAGTTTGTTCAGTAAGTTATGAAAATAATCTGTCCATATGAGTACATAGTCATGCAAAGAGAAATGAAAGCCTACGGTCATCAGTCCTTATGTGAATTATCCACTCAAATGTCATATTTAAGATAAAGAAATAAAACCCGTTAATTTCCTCCACTCCTTTTTATAGGATTTTCATAAGGAGATGGGCAGAGTGGAATGCAAAAGTTAGATTGCACTTCATGTGCACCTTGGTCTTGTAATCAGGGTTTGTGTTGTGTGCCAGTTTATCCACTCTTGAATTTTTCAGACAATAATATGCCACTGGCAGCATCACTGCACAACAGTTTAAGCAAGAAAGTGGGTAATATATCTAAAATACTGCCAATGGAGCTTGAATAAGCAGAATATAATTCTGAGAACTGGTATCCCAGCTGGTATACTGGGATTATTTTCTTTAACTTCTGGAGGAAGTGTCATATGCTCTTTGACTGCAAGTGGTTAGGACCTCCAGTTGGATCTTTTCTTAAGGACTGTGCCACTTCTTATTTCTTGGGCACCGGTTCAATATTGACTTGGAAGGTAGAGTGCAGCAAGTAAAGCAAATAGACCACTTTCTGCATTTGGGTATTGATTATTTTATGTTCAAAGTCTGAACTAATCTTAACTTGAAACCTAATTAGATCCCAGCAAAACAAATGATACCAGTGAGGAAAAAATGCTCTATCTGAAACTGCAGCAAACTTTTAAGCCTTCAGAAAGCAATTATGAGTTGGAGCTTTGCGAGTCTGCGGTGCTAACATTTTGGCACTTGTGGAAAAAATGGCATGTTACTCTAAAGGCAGCAAGTGGTCTGGAGTTAATTTCTCTTGTCAGCTGAACAACATCATCACAACATAGACTATGTTCTTTGATAATGCCTAGGCACTGCCTTTTGGGTTGCAAAGTGAATTTCTTGCAGCTGGGATTTTGAAATGTTTCTTCAAGTCCCATCTCATCAGTACAAAATGTAGCTTGTGAGCTGGTGAATGTGTGTTGTTCTCCTTCACAGCTTTCTACCCAATTGGGTTCTCGTTTTTGTCTGATTCATTGATATGATATTAATATTTCTGGCAGTTTGTCAGAGGCTCTGACAGTTTTGTGGCTGTTCTTGTGTTTCTGGGGTGCAGGATTTCTGTTTCACTCTGGAATTGAACAGAAGTTGAATTCTAAAGAATAGATGTTTAATTATAAATATCCAATAGTAGAAAACAGTTTCTTAAACTATGCATAAATACTTTTTCACAGTTGTGTTCTAATTTGAAAGGCCCTACTCACAGACTTTTTCTTACTGCTGAAGGCAAATGTTAAAATCCCCCAGTGCCACTTTGTATATGGGTACTCATCTCTTGGTATGTCACTTGATAGTCATGGTGACTGCATTCTCTTAAGAATAGAGGTATATTCCGCATTTAAAACAGATCAAGCTCGCTTCCCCTGCCCCTGCTGACCTTTTCCTAAAGAACTGAAATGAATCCTTTCTTATGCTACAAGTGGAAACACTTGTTAAGCACTTGCTGGTCTTTTAGAGAACAGCCCTTTAGAAGCATGCAGCTTTACACTTAACCAAAACAAAAAAAACCACAGAAAAACACACCACAAAACATAAAAGTTTCTTTCTCTTTACCTTTCTCCTTGGATGCACAATTGACTTTTAACTGTCACCTTTTGAAATTATTTTTAGTGTAGAGATGGCTTTGCACTGCAATGGACGTATATTTTGATATTTAAAATAGACCTGTTAATGGATTGAAAGTCTTGTTACATCTAGATTACAGCTCATTTTTAAGGGTGAGAATATTGAATGACTGACATTGCGCTGATGATAACGTGTCTTCATTCCTTGATGTTCAATATCTGATCAACTTGCTATCTCTTATTTCTAATGTCTACAAAGCAAAGATGAGATCTGTAAATCAGGTCAAGGGTCTTGTGTGTACATATTGTGTAGGTATATGAGAAAAGATGGAGGTAGAATAGCAAATCTTAAATACTGAGATTTGAGGGTAGCTAGTAACACCAGATTTATCTGATTAGGAGTAGGAAACACTTGTGTGGTTATAAGCAGCTATAGGAATTTCCAGATTCTGACTGTGAATTTACTAACTTGACCTAGAGATGTAGAGTAAATGTTGGACCATGTAATAAGAACATATTAATGAAGGGGGGCATCAGGGAGAACATGCATACTTAAAAAAAATTTTTTTGAAAGCTTGTTCCTTATGAAGACAGCACTTGGACACTAAAAACAGCATCCTAACTGAAGTAAATGAAAAGCTAAAGTTAATATAAAAGAATTGGAGAACTCAAAGGCAAATCCTTTATAGTAAGATTTTAGGGTTAGCAGATGACACTGTATCTGAATGTATTGTTATAGATGATACTCCAGCTCACTTCAATTTATATAAACAGTAGCTATTTTCAGCAAAAACTTGGGCTTTAAGTCCTCTCTTGAACTTCTTTCAGATCTAATTTGCACTCTGAAATGAAATTTAACGTTACTTTATAAAAGGGAAGTAATTACAGCTTTAAACTAGAAATGAAGGGAGCAGTAACTTGAATGAACAGTGTGTTGGTCTGACGGGTCTCATGGTCTGTTAGTAAAGCTGTGGGCTCTCATGTAGGCATAAAACACAAACTTCATGTTTTGGGGCCAGTCTTGATAGGGCCTGGAATATAAAGCTTTTTTTTTTTTTTTAAAAAAAAAAAGTGATTTAGTTCATGATTTACAGAACTTACAAATACTTACAAGATAAAGCAAATAATTCTAAATGAGGTGTGTGTAGGTCTGAATACTTGAAGCTGTCAATGGATTTTTTGTTTTATTTTTCCCTCTCCTGCAAATGGACAAGTTTGGACTTCAGCATTGGCAGAGCTGCTATCTATTCAGTGAAGAAAACAGAATTCCCTGCATTTTTCTTTCTCTCCTCCCTACCCCACTAATTCTTTTTTTAAGTCATCACCATTTTAAATCTGAGAAATAATATCCAGATAAATCTATTCTTATGGATTGTCTGGCACAAGGATTCATTTCCCCAGTGCTTACAATTTTTAAAAACACTTTCTTCATAACTTGAACTCTTCTTCTTCTTTTTTTTTTTTTTTTTTTTTTTTTTACTCTTGCCTTTTTCCAGACCCAACAGTAATAACAAAGATGCCTGGCCATCATTACAGAGTTCAAGTAAATCAGCCAACGGTTTAACAATGGAACACAGGAAAACGCCTCCTATATTAGAAAATGGCACAGACCCAGAACACATGACTCCAGATGGTGCAGACTCAGATTTCGGGTAATTGTGCTGCCTTTTATACTTCAGATAGCTTGCTTTCTCTCTCACTGATTGATGTGGAGGGAATGATTCTCCGGTCTCTCTCTCTGGTTGGAGAGCTGGATTCAAATCCTGATCAGGTCACAAAAAGCTGGGTTTAGCCTAGCCCACATCAAAAAGACTGATTGGCAGATTGTGCAGGAGAACCCTAACGTGAGGTTAGTAAGTGATGGTACAGGTAGGGGCTGAGGGGAACTGAATAACTGGGGGATCAACAGCTTATATAGCTGCATGGTCCCAGCCACAGCTGAGCCCTTCATTTCTATACAGAAGCTTCCACAAAAGTAACACACTAGTTGCTATACATCAGGAGGCTTGTCACTTGTAAAAGCTTTAACAGAAGGAAGCTAAATGTTAGGGCTGAATATCTGTCATCTATTTACAGTGGTGTGTTCCAGAAATACAACTGCAGAGGTAAGGGTTCCCTGATTATCACTCAGTAACAGGAACAACAGGGTAGCAGATTCAACTGAGTGAGGCTTCTTTGTGCAGAGGAAATAATTCATCTGCTTGCAATAACTCCCTTATTCTAACCAACATTTTTTCCTCTTTTGGTGCCCTCCTTGAATCAAACTGGTGTTCTCCTCCATCATAAGCATCGTGTGCATTTCCGAAGGTAGTCTGTAGTCAGGCTGTTTTGGTTTTTATGGTAGTATCGGTTTTTTAGGTAATAGCGATTGGTCTCATTTCAGAGGTTGGATGAGAAAATAACAAGGTAAACCCTAATATTTCAAGAACTGGTGTTGCTGATTAGGTAGCTGATCTTCATTTTAAATCAATATTGAACCGATGCATTAATGTTGTGAGTGCTGTTGAAAGTGGTACCTTCTTGTTAGGCCTAATAGGAGTCCTGTTGAGTGTGATCAGAGATCCTGTGGTTGCATCTCAGTAGTGACATGCAGCTTCCTTCTTATGTTTTCTGAAAAGAATGTACTAAATGTAGGTAAAAATATTGTAGCCAATAGATAATTAATCTTGTTCATTGCTGAGGGCTGGAAGCCTGTCTTACAATTAAAGAAAGGCTCCTTAGGCAGGTTCAAGTATAATAAACATTTTCAGCATTTAAATTGTTGTTAAAATAAGTTGTCTTGCGCATATCTTTTTAAATTGCAGCATTGTTACTTTCTGTCAGCAGCTTTGGGAAAAGAATTTGGCTGGAGTATCAGCTCTACAATGAGAATGATTGTGTAAAACATCATTCACAAAGAGCAAACTTTTGTGCTATAGGTGTTCAGAAATTACTAACCCAAGGCAGTTTCTTCCAAATGGAAGAACTTTGTTCATGCTGTTTGACCACTGAGTAGGAAGTATTTGTAAATCTTCACTGGAGTAATGCTTGCTTGCAAGTATATTCCTCTGATTTTTCTTTTATATTTTTCTTTTCATAAATAATTCAGCTTCAGTTATCTTTTTGAGATACCGACTCGATCAGTGTTCTTTTGCACAAAAATTGTTTTTATTGATGGATTACTATTCCACAGTTTCTTTAGAATGGAGAAGAATTAATTCTCCTTGGTTTTGACTCTAGTTATTCTGGGATGAGAAGAACAAATATGGGGGGAAGCAATCTTAGGAATTTTTGACCTTGATATGTGGCTCGATGCAATATTTAAATTTTGCAGCAGCAAGGGGTGTTTGAAAACAAGGTGTAGCTAGAATCAGAAGTCTGCAGCCAGTTAAAATAATTACTGTATACATATTTGTCTTGTGCTAAAACATCATTGTATCACATTCTGGCCTCTTAATGGAACTGAAATTCTTGTTCTTACTTCTGGTCCTTTTTTGTAGGACTGGTGTTTTGAGCTGGGCAGCCTGATGCTTGTGCATCTTCTCTTATGGGTAGATAAAAATGAAAGTACCTTGAAGTTGTAAAGCTGAGATTTTAATCTGAACTTGAACTAATACTGTTTCATTAGTGTGGTATTTAGCATAATTAAGGCAACTCACAGATGCCTCTCAGAATCTTGAATCCTGAGATGTGCCATTCAGCTGAGTTATGTTAATTCCCAGTGAATAGCTTTCTGAGGTGGTTTTCGGCTGTATCTTATGTTTTATTCTGTTTGCATTTGTTGGCAATTTTTTATGCTATGTCTTTTCCTGCGTTTTCCCCCTTCTGTCATCTCAAAACTCAGTTTTCTTACCTTGGAACTAATTGCTGCTAGTTAGCTTCCCACCAGTCTTCAAACTTTAACTTGTCGCCAGGACTAAATAGTTAATTTAATCTTTCATCTCTCCCCAGATTTATTTAGGACTTGTATGGGAACTGACAATTTAGGTATTTGGAAAACAAATCTGCTCCCAGGTTTCTCTCCAGTAGTAGCATAGATGGAACTGACTACTACGGAATACTGCCGTAGTACAAGAGTCCTGTTTTTTGAATGGCGTAGTTACTATGAACATGTTTAAAGCTTTCCTTTTGTTCCTTAACAGGGCAGTCAACAAGCAGAGTGGAGAGTGGTGGGAAGAAGTATTACAGTACATGGCAAATGTTTGGAATGCCTGTGATTAAAAAAAAACAGTCTCATAAATAATAAGTGGACTTTTTCTTCTTAATTCCTCCTAATTAATTTTGCTTTGTCTTTATTTCAAGGCTTTTCTACCCTACAAAAGCAAATGTTGATTTCCACATTAAATACTTGAGTGTCTTACTGTCTCTTTTCACCTCCCACTTTTGCAGCCCTATCGACAAACCTTCAGATTCCCTCAGTATAGGAAATGGTGACAGCTCCCAGCAGGTAAGACATAAAGAAAAACACTGTGAAAGTAAGAATTGAATTTGAGGGCTTGGCGCAACTTCTAGTTGGAGAAGCAAGTACTTTCTGAAGCGTATCATAATTTTAAACAAAACTAAAAAATGCTACTGCTAAGTTGGTTTTTATATTTGATCTTGGACTGAGCTATAGATTAACTAACCTAATTGCAGCCAAAAGTTTTGAGGAAATTTTTCAACTGAATTAGTGAAGAATATTTTATATATATAAACACTCATGTCCTAATTGTTTCTCTCCCTGTCTTGCCTGTAGATAACAAACAGTGACACACCTTCACCACCGCCTGGTTTAACAAAACCCAATCCGGTCATACCCATCAGTTCATCTAATCACAGTGCACGGTCTCCTTTTGAAGGGGCTGTAACAGAATCACAGTCGCTCTTCTCTGACAACTTTCGGCACCCTAACCCCATCCCTAGTGGGCTTCCTCCATTCCCAAGCTCTCCACAGACTTCAAATGACTGGCCCACAGCACCAGAACCACAGAGCCTCTTCACATCAGGTATGTACACAGGTTATGTGGCTGGGTATTGCTTGCTTTTGCAGCTGATGTCTAAAACTGTGTAGAACCAAAAACTCTAGGACTTGCTTCATACTGTTTTTTTTCCCTTCACAAATGATTAAAATTTGCCACTTAACTACAAATAAATTGGACTGATGTAAGGGTTTCTTCTAAAAGAAACTTTACAAAGTTTTCCAGCTGCATCAGTAAATTATCAGAGTGCTTATTTTAGTTTTTCTTAGCCATGTGCCTGTCTAAATAATAGGATGTGACATGTATTCTTAATATTTAATGTTACAGGTCTTTATTGAGAGTGGGGAAAATACATGGTGTCAGTATTTGTTGGTATAATAATTTGTTATAATCTATAATTCTAACATCAGAAGCTGTGCAGTGGAATTCAGAATTTTATTTAGTATCCTGCATAGTTATCTAAAGGTGCCTAATTGTTCTCTTTCTGAAGTGAGATTGTATACATTGAGAAAAGATAAAAATATGGTTAATGGTATCAACTGAAAGATACCTGTATTTTCCAGATACTTTTGTAGGAAATACTACTTTATATGAATGAAACATCCTTTTAGGTGTGTTTGTATAGTCTTGGGAACGGTTAACAGTATTTAAAAGCTCACAAATTATAAATTTGAGGGAGTTAGGAAAATTAAACAATATCAGTAATAAATAGAATGTAAACGATACTTCAAGGACACAGTTGGTTTACTTAGTGATTAGTCTTCTTTTGATGTTTATCTGACTTCTGGATGTCATAATCCTGTTTGTAAACAATATTTATTACCAAGGAAATTATGTGCTGCTAAGGTACTATATGCACCAATTTTGTGAGGATTAAGTAGCAGTGAGAGACAATTTCCTGGTAGTAGAGATCTTGTTTGTTTCATAATTAATATAAAATACATGGTTGCTATTTAAATAGGAGTACAAAGGACAAGTTTTTGTCTGTCTAGCAACTCTTTTCATCTATCATCATGAATTTTAGAGTGAAAATAGAAGCATAGATTTCTTTCATAAGAGAGGATACTGAGCTTAATTTTAACTACTTAAAGCAGCAGATCGGGTTCCCTACCAGCAGAGGGAGTTAATGTGAGTGATGCTACCTTGTACTCATCAGCTTGCATTACCACAGTTTTGAGGAGAAATACTGTGAAACTAGACCCAGCATTCACTGAACCTGCATAAAAAACTTTAGTGGTATAATGAAATAGTAATTGAAAATGCAGGGAAATTCTGATAACCCTTTTTTGCAACACTGCCTCAAAAAATTTAACAGTATCTTGTAATGCAGTTCCTTATTTCCTTTTGTTTTATCAAGGTGTCTACTCAAGAATTAGGCTTGTTTTTTCTTCATAATGGTAGATGAGGTGGGGGGGTGGGGTGTTTTGGTTGTTTTTTTTAACCACTACTCAGAGGTTCCCCCTTTGAGAGGGAACTTCTCCTCCTCACCTTTCTTTCACAGCACAGCATTAATACTGAAAGCAAAATACTGAACTGAATAACAACCTTATTTAAACTCTGCTGGGTCACACTTCTATCAAGTAATATGGGTGTATAGAAGGTTCTAAGCAAGTGTTTATTGGTCTCTACTTGGTGCTATTACTGAAAATACTTACTTGACAAGGCTTTTCTGTAGTTTGGGAACAGAATAATTCTGCAGTAAAAATACTATTTGCTAGTTCTACCACTGCATCTTAAGTAGAAATCTATGACAGTTTGATCTGAAAATGGCATTCTAAGCTGATGAATAAGGTGTCTTTGGGGAATGTGTAAAGAAGTATTTTATGAAAGATAACTGGCAACGTAGATTCAAATACACTGAGGCTGAAATTTTTTTATGGATACTTACTAATTCTTGTTCTAAATCCCATTCCTCTCCTCTCTGACAGAAACTATACCAGTATCCTCCTCCACAGACTGGCAAGCGGCTTTTGGGTTTGGTTCCTCCAAACAGCAAGAGGACGACTTAGGGTTTGACCCCTTTGACATCACCCGCAAAGCCTTAGCAGACCTGATTGAGAAGGAACTGTCAGTCCAAGACCAACCTTCCCTCTCGCCTACATCTCTTCAGAACCCTACCCCACACACTACAACTGCCAAAGGGCCAGGCTCTGGATTCCTGCATCCTGCTGCACCCACAAATGCCAACTCTCTCAGTAGCACCTTTCCAGTCATGCCACAGAGGTTCCCACAGTTTCAACAGCATCGAGCAGTTTACAACTCCTTCAGTTTTCCAGGCCAAGCAGCTCGCTATCCTTGGATGGCCTTCCCACGCAATAGCATCATGCACTTGAACCACACAGCAAATCCCACCTCAAATAGTAATTTCTTGGACTTGAATCTCCCACCACAACACAGCACAGGTCTGGGAGGGATCCCTATATCAGGTAGGTGAATCGGGACAGCTGTAAATATGACTTAATTCATGCTTTCAGCTTCTCTGAGACAGGACAGGAAAAGGGAATAGCCAGCTACAATGGTAGAGTGGTATCTCTTGACTGTCATAATAGGTTTATGAATAGAGGGAGGAATATTGTTTTAAATGGGCCCTTTCCATTTTAAAAAAAAAAAAATTATCTGGATGTTTAGCCTTGTAATATTGAGCTTTATAAGGAAGGTGGAGTATTCTGTGCCCGCTTAATTTTGTGCCAAAGCAGATTGGTATTTTGGTTCTTCAGTCTTGCCAGACTGGCTTTCCTTGAGAGTAGGCCCTGGAAGCTCATTGCAACTTCCACGTCGACATGCAGGTGCTGACCAGAGTTCTTAAAATTGTGCAAAAAATTTGTAGTGATGGTAACTTGTGCCAGATGTCTTGGCTGGGTTGTTCCCTCTTGTGCATAACCAAATGGCTGCACAATAAAGCATTCAGTGCTGTTCATTTCTGTACTTCAGATGGCCTTAATATTATGGTAATCTTTCACTGAATGGATGCTTGCAATGTGTGTAAGAGGATTCATCCTGATTGTGCGGGTTGTGATGTTAGAGGAAAATAAATGTGCATTCGGGCCAGTTCAGGCTGCCCTGAATGGATTGATAGGCTCTTGCAGCAAACATTACAACTAAGGAGCTAATTGTAACAATAATAGTCTTGATTAAAAATTTACTTTTGGAGTTTGAGGTCCTTCCATGCTTCTCATTTAGCTTGGCCCAAACATGTTCTCTTTTCTGAACAGGGAAAAGAATTGTATTAAGTGTATAATGAACTGCAGGTAGAAAGTCTCTGTAAGCTCTTTGTAGCCTTAAGATGGAGAAAACTGCTTCTTGAGATGTTGCCAGTGTTATTTTCTTTTCATGGGTTTTGAGAAGTACTAGCTATGCTATAAGAAAGTGACCTAGAAAAAGTCACTGTGTGTTTTTGATGCTCTAGTACGAGAGCTAATTTTGGCTCTTACTTCCCTGTACTTTGTCCTCTTTGAAGGCTTGTTGAAGCTACAGTACTGCTGTAGGGTCCTTAGGCTGATTCATAGTATAAACACTTGGTCCAGACTACAAATGCAAGTAGTTCAAAACTCTTTATACTCGCAGTAGCGAAGTTTTTAGACTAAAATGAAAGGTGGAGTCAAAAATGCAGCATCTGTAGCACTGCAAATTGTTGCTCACTTTCCCCTAAACTACATAGGGTTTCCAGGAACATTGCAAGACATCAAGTTTTGACTTTAGCACGCAGTTCTAAAAATTGCTAGTTCAAGGGGCCAGTAACAAGACTATCTTCTGGACTAGGGGGACTGGAAAAATCCTTTAGTGTTGAAAAAGATCTGTTTGTAGTACAGGTTGATTCTAGGTTTGCAGAAGTGTTCTTTAATTTGCATTACTTTAATTGCCTTTTGCAGTTTGAAAGTGGACTCTTTGTGTTTGTAGAAGACTCATAGATCCTTGGTACAACTCCTGAAGAGCCAGTTGTGTGGTGTTGGTTGATGCACAGCCCATGCCATGTACTTTCCCCATATGTTTTAAGGCAACAGAATTGATATTTAAGTATATCTTTTTTTGTATGGAACTGCAGAACCAATTAATCTCGAAATATTTTTGGTAGATACAGTGCTAAAAACAGAAAATAAACATCTGTTGTAGTCTCTATGGAAAGTTCCTTTGAGTTGGTTTTAATTTCTTGTTATAGAAAACATTGTTAGTTGCCTGACTGACAATTAGATAGCAGCAGCTGCTGCAGTGCAAACACTTCTCAGCTGATCTACATGTCAGCTTTGATATATCTTGAAAAAAGAATCATTTGCACAAACACAGATTACTCTCTTTTCCTGTTGTCAGAAATCGGCTGAAATCTCAGATAGTTCTGGTTTTGTTTGCTGGGCTATGGATTTGTATTATTTGTATGGTATTTAGAGCCTAGGGTTTTCTTCAGTGATCTGCTTCAGAAGAACAAATAATTTGAAAGTCAGGAGATGCCCTCATACCTTTTTTTTTGTGTGCTGATTTAATAGTTTCCAATTTATTGATTATTCTGTCTTTTCAAGTCTGTATCTAGTGTACAGGTCTCTCGACAAATTCCTTTTATATTATTTTTGAAAGAATAAATCTTGTTCTTTATGCTTGTTTCTAATCTATCAGTAGCAGGTATGTAATTATAGAATTTTCCTAGTTTCCTCACTTGATTTACAGATACAGCTGCCTGGTGGGGTTGGGGAGGAAAGTGGTGCACAAGTACAGAGAAGTCCTGTTGATGGGACTCTATTTACAGTGCTCTGTAACAGGCTCTAGCTCACCTGCTAGAAAGGCGGTGCATATCATAATAGCCATTTAGCAGTATGGAAAGATTAGTTATAGTATACCTGAAGCTGTTTTTCGTTGGCTCTTTTGTTAGTCTGTATTAGGGTGTTTTAGAAAATGTTGTCAACTCAGCTGTTTCAGATATAACAGCAAAAGAAACCTTGTGCAGGTGAAACTTCACATTCTGTCTTCTAGCAGAGACCCTCAACTGCTGTCAAAGTTGTATGTTTCCTAAGGTCTTTGACTGCGATTTTTTTAGAGGACTATAAATTCCTAAAGCAGATAATACTGGACCAGTTCTTTAAAAAACAAACAAACAAAACTCCCAAAACAAAAAAAAAAAAACCAACCCCCAAAACATTCATTTATTCTGTGTGTTTGCCTGCTGTATTTAATCAATGCTTTTCAACTTTTCTATTTCATTTATTTGAAAACAAGCAGATCTGAAAACTTCTATAACTTCAAATGAAGTTAGTGTACTATTTTCTAGGCTTTCTAAATACAATTTTAGTTGACTTTGCTAAGTGTATTTGGAAGTCTGTATGAAGAAAGCAGTACCTTTTAAACTGCTGCTGCTTCTTCTGCCTTAGGCAAGCATTAGTACTCACAGGAATTTGAAATGCTCACGTGTGACATGTTAAATGTAATGTTCTGAAGCTACCTTTTGTTTAGTTGAGAATCAGAGCTGTGCTATATTCATAATCCCACAGCTCCAGGTAGGGCTGTTTTCTGATGTACACCAGATTTTTTTTTTAATTATTTTTTAAGTTCTCATTTAAAAATAATCTCTGTATGGAATTTGGTAGCCTGTTTCTCAGAGGAAGTAGAATTTATTAAACTCATTCTGCAGTTTCCAGTGAAATGACACAATAACACATGATTGACTTCATAATTTTATTATGCATATACTTGAAATGTGTCATATTCATCAGGCATACATTTGTCCCCAACCCATATTTAAATGAACATTTGATTGACTGATTCCCAAACTAGCATTTTTTTTTTCTCCCCCCACCATATGATTTTGCAAACTGCAGCAGATGTTACATGTTCTCATTGTAAGGGACAATTTAGGCTTGTTGCTGTTCTTTGGTGTGGGATGGATTAGACAATTTAATGTGTAATTATAACTGTGTAACTGTGCTTCAGGAGAAAAGTTCGGTGACTTCTTATTCATGGACAGCATGATTGTTGCGAAAAGCAATCTTACCCTAGCTTGTGTGCAAGCTATCCTAAGAATATAGGGCAGTGGCTATCGTTTATTCTGCAGATAATGCCAAAGGAAAGATCCACTGACAGTAATGTGGGTGGGTGTGTGCCTTTATTTTTATGTTACTTTAGGATAACGGGAAACTCTTCGTAATTTCGTAGCTAATACACTAACGTCTTTGCTACCCTACTGCCTGGTGGTGTGTTCTAAAATAATAGGTATAGTATTGGATCATAAAGTAGGTCTCAGATTAGCAGTGTGTTTTGAGACAGATGCTTATAAAATGAGATGCATGCATATTAATAATGGGAAAATAGAAATATATAGTTTTATTTCTTGAGTTTACTGAATGGTTGGTAGTCACTGATTCTGTTACGTAGAAAAAGTATAAGAACAAACTCACACAGTTAAAAGTATGAGGAAAAAGTTGTAAATGGTTAGTCCACCTTTCCATCAGTTCTATGCAAGATGAAGTACTTGACATTTTGAAACACTAGCTGTTATTTCATTTATTAATTTCATAATTTTCATGAACATAATTCCAAATGAGAAAAAACTTAATTGTAAGAACTTATCAATTCAATAATAATGAGATAGTTTGAAATTTGAACTCTTCCAAGACTAATGCTGCACAATTTTGTGTGTATAGTCTTCCCACATAAATCATTGAAACTCCTTGAGTTGGAAGGGACCCACAAGGATCATTGAGTCCAACTCCTGACTTCACACAGGGCAGCCTAAAAATTAAACCATACATCTTGGAGCACTGTCCAAATGATTCTTGAACACAGGCAATTTATGTGTATCCTGCATGTATTCGATTTCTAAGATAGAGGAAATAGTCAGGTGGACACAGAGACAGACAGGAAGCGCAAAGAATTGAACATTGTTTAGGGAAGGGGAAGAAAAAAGTTTTACCTGTTGTCCTTGAAGATAACCACTGTAAAATCCATCAAGTTATTTCAGCCATGAAGCCCATTGATGTGGAGAATGCAGTAGAATTCTGTGAACTGTTCCCAGAACTTCAAAACAGGGGGCTTGAATGTAGTAAGTCTTTGTAGTTGAATATAATTGACAAATCAAAATTTTGTTCTCTCAAGACCTTTCTGTTTTGATGTTGTGGCTTGTATCTGTTGAATATGCACAGCCTAATTGATGGAATTATGTATATTCAAAGATGAGATTGAGACAATAAATAGACAGACAGTTCTGCTAAGTTTGGGTGCCATCCAGCAGTCTTTGAGGTCTGGTATTGCATTCCTTATCAAGACACTGATCAGCGTGCACATTTTTGAGTGTTGCCTGCATTTAGGTTTTTGTGAAGCAATAGCTGGTAGCAGGGAGGGCAAGGCAATGAAGGTTGTATTAAGAAGGTCCAACTTCTTCCCACTTATTTTAAGTTCTGAGCCCTTTCATATCTGAACAACTGATGGTGTTGTATCTTCTCCCACTTTAAATTTTCTGGCCTCTGTGCCCTCAGCTATTGAACTTGCCTTGCACATCAAATCCTTTCTTGCCTAATGCTACCTTTTGGACAACATTTTAGTAAAGCAAGGGAAGATCCCTATATGTTGGCTATGATCATATTGTTTAAAAGACCATTTAGACCACAGAGAAGGCTGAGATACCAGAATTAGCATTGACATGCTCTGCCTTTAATACTAAGAGTCCTTGCCTGACTTGGTATTTTCTCAAAATGTAACCTCATTTCCATTTGGGGCACACATTTCTTATTTGACCTTTGTCCTTTGACTTTGTTTCCTCTCTCTGGATTGATTCTTAATAGCTGATTCTGTCTCCTGAACAAAGAAAAGCACAGCTTGTTTTATACAGTCGTGGAGCCAAAAAAATTGAATTTGCAGCATAGTAGTTGACACTTCTCTGTGGTCTCAGGATAGTAGCTTAGTATGGGGTTCTTCTGCAACCATGCCTTTTTAAAAGAGGGCCTGGCCCATGTGGTATGGCTGTTGAATTCAGCATGTTGTAAAACTTAAAATTCTCCAAATGCAGTGTACAAAATGCATTTAATCCCATACCCTAGCAACAGGCAATGTGACTTACAGTGCTGCCTCGCATCCCTTTATTTGGATGCAGTGGTTGAAAGAGCATTTTGCTACTTTTCCTCTTGACCTGACAATATGTGAAAGGTTTAACACCAGTTTTAAGTATTGATGGCCATACTGTTAAGAGTAAGAGATGCATTAGTCCATTAATTTTCTGTCATGATCCTTTAAAGATGACTGCTTGCTCATTTGATGGTCTTCCTTGACATTTGGCTTTCCAACGGCAGCTGGGAAGAAAGCATGGCAGCTCAATGTTATCTTTTCTGTGCCCCTGATTAGATCTGTGGCTGCCTATAGCTGAAGTCTTTCTCTGATTAGGTATAAATATTGAAAATAAGAAATCTGGTGAAAATCTTGGTTGATACAGCTGTTAGTTGTAGGTGCCACGTGTGGTGCCTCCGAAGGCCTATATCTTTCTGGAGTGCAGAGCAGCTCCTCTCAGAAGTGGATGTCTTACTCTGATAGCAAGGTCACTCCTCATTTGAAAATAAAGGCCTGAACACTGCTTTGAAATTGTAAAATGAAAAGTACTGTTTGTAAACAACCTTCAGCTGTTTCCAGTATTGCTTTTACTGACCCTTGCATAGACCCTGTGTGTCCTGTTTTCCTCAGCAAAGATGACTCTTAGTGCAGCCTTTGCCACTGAATATTTTGTTCTTTTCATTGGTCCTTATGCCCACTGCATCCTGTTTCTTTCCATGGAGGTTCTCAGGCCTCCACCCCCCTTCTTTACAAGGTGCTTTGTGTCCCCCACCCCTGAAATGAATTATCCTTTTATTTCCCATCACAACTAATTTTCTATTTCACTGGTGAAGAGGTGAAGTGTTCAGCACAATATGGAAGAAATTCAATTTGAAAATAAACTTTTGGCTTGCTTCTGTTGCTCTGGAGGTGTTGGTGTTTTTTTTTAAATGCATGCAGGGTGGTGCTGCTAGGTTTAAAATGAAGTAAATGGAAGTGGGATTTCAGATTAATTTCCAAACTATTAAATCAGTGTCAAGACTGAAGTCACACTGTTTGAAATCTGCTATGGATATTACTTGTCCTACCTCTGGTAGGTGTTAACTTAACTCCTTACACTTTCTACATTTACTGCTAAGGCCTGTGTGCCTTAGTGTAATCTTGTCATGATCTGTGAGAGAACTTCATCCACAGCACCTGTCCTTTAAGTCCTGCTACTTCTCCATCTGTTCCAAAAGCTCATCTCACACACCCACCCTTCCCTCCCACCGCCTTTTCAGTGCTAATATTGCAACTGTTTTTAAAACCCTGTGGAATTTTTTTCTTATGATTGTATAGGAGATACTGTTCCAAATTAAGCATGATATATAAATATCTGTGCCCTCATCTCTGGGAGCTTGGTTTTAAGCTCTTATGAATATCTTAAAATCTTTGATTGTAAGATTATTAGGGATGGCAGTGAAAGACAGGCATCCTGCTTTTTTGAGTAGTAAGATGCCTATTTTTAAATGTGTAATTTTATTTCAGAAGAAGAAAATGTGACCAAAAAAATATAAAGAAAAAAAAGTGTAAAAAAAAAAAAAATCCTCTAACTTCTCTTGGCTGCAGTATGTCAGAGGAATGACTAATCCAATTAACACTGCTAGAGCTGAAATAAATGCGGTGTTGGCTGAAGTAGGTGGCCTGAGTGGCTGACCCAGTTTGCATTCTAGACCATCAGTCCTGACAGCTTTTTGGGTAACTCTTCCCCAGAAACCGGGGGAAACAAGCACACGGGAGGTGTTTCACATCAAATTTCCTGACTGTTCATGCCTGTAGTAGTGTCACCAAATGAGCTTCAGCTGCACTAAATGTTGGGCCCTTGCCTGTGTTTTAGGGATGAAAGAGTGCATTTATTGTTTACAGAACAAGAACTTTTCCCTTCCTCTTTAGGGCTGGTTCACCAAAAGTTAGAAAGTCTGTTTCCCTTCAGAGGTAACCCCTAAGATCTTGGGACAGCTCTGCAGTAGTGTAAGAGGCAGCTCTGTTGGCAGGTGTAACATCTGTCTCCCTCCTCCAGCAGGCAGATGCTTAGCCTCAGGGTGCTGTGTTCTCTTGGATGCTTCTCTAAAATACAAACTGGCACTTCAAAATGCACAGTAAACCACTAGTGCGAGTTAAAAGGTATAATTGGCTTAGTGATGTTAAAAATGCGGTGTTTTCCCTTTAAACACTGGAAATTAGTACACTTGGCAGTGCAGTGCCAGCTGTTAGTAGCAGTGTCTAACAAGAGGCTGCACCTTGGGCATGGACCTGAAACTTTGGCTCCTTCTGGGTCAAGTCCATCTCGCAAAATACGAATTATGACTGATTAATTTTAACAAAAAGCACGGACAGTTCATGGGCTTTCTGTGTAAATGCATTTTGAAATGCACCAACTTGAAGAACCATTGAGAAAGGGCAAACATATTTTTAAAAATTGTATTGGGGGAGGAGCGTAAATGAAATATCGCAAAGGGATAACAGCAGTTAAAAGAGCAGCTTTACAAGAAGTGTTTCTCCTCCCAGTGATATGAAATCACATTGGCGGGGGGGAGGGATATCTGATTTTTTACATCCTTTTCTGTCTCTTGGTTCCTTCTACATCACAACCTCATTTGAACTTCAGCGTGTTCCCAAAGGTATTGATTTTAAAAAAACATGTATTTAAAAAGTGGGTCACCTCTGTTGGAAGACAGCATTTAGGAATCGGAATGAATTTCATGTCATGGAAGGTTTGTTTTTCTTCACAGCTTTCTTGCAGTTTATCTAATCTTCCCACAGAATGACTGAAGTATCTACAAATATACATAAGACTTAATTGTTACACATGTGGAAAAACTAAAAATGGGTTTATCATTTCTCAGAGTATGTGTTCACTGTGCTAATGCTGTTCTCACAGCTTTGGTCAGAGGATTGGTTGGGTACTCCTGGAATCCAGAACCTTCATAACTAGATAGGCTTTGCTAACTATCGATATAGCTTTGAATATCTGATTTTTCTTTGCCAATTCTAGTTATTGCATTGGCCATCAGGCAAATTCCACATACTTTGCTTTTATTTATGTCTATATGTATGCACGTACCCACAAGTACAGTTGTACACACGGGATTTTCATTTGAGGTTAAAGGGTTTTTTATTGACAGGGTAGCCTGGTGAGATTGAACCCTGATGCAGGATCTAAGAGTAAGCAGCACGTATACTTAGGTTAAAATTAGATCTGTTTCCTCAGATGAATGGAATTGCATGTCTTTCTGAGTTTTTTAATGAAACTGTTCTGTATGTAGGATTCAGGTATCTATTTCCTTCGCTTCAGTATCTTAACAGTCTTTGTGCGCTCAGTTTAGGTTTATGTTAATATTTAAGATTATCAGTGGTGAGAACTGGCTATTTTCTTATGGGGTCCTTTTTTGGATGGGAAACATCTTATTAGTTCACATGAAAAAGAGGTTATTTATTGACTAAGGTGGAAGCATTTATATTGTCTTTTTTGTATGCAGGACAGTGGGCCACAACTTGAAGTCCTGCATTTGACCACTATACATTTTTATCAATAAATGATTAAAAAGACAGTAATAAAAAATGGTGGGATACTGTGGAAACCTCTGATATGAAGTCAAGCATGTTTTTCAAAGCAAGTTAGAATCTCAATTTGAAACTTACTTATAGCTTAAAATTGGGTGACTGGCTGTTATGTATTAGATTTGGTCTCTTGAGCCATGGTAAGTATAAGTCAATCACAAGAACTCTTCAGAATACTTAATGTAAAACTGCTTTTCTCAAACCTAATAAAATTCTGTCACTGTACATACAAGCAAATATGAATCTTCCTATTGAATATCGAAGATGAGCTGTCCCCTCACTGATGTTGTAGAAAGGATTTCCCCTGAAAAGAAATTAAATCTTCTGACTCTTATTTAGTCACAGAAAGTTTAAAAGTTGTATTGTCAGATCTTCCACAAAAAGGAGAATTATTTAGAAAGACTTATTTTGCTTTTTGAAGTGTATACTTTAGAATTTGATATATTTCTTTTCTACTTGATAGTTTGGCTTAGTGGCGTGTTAAGTTGCACTTGATTTATTTTAAACTGAAAAACGGCACTCTTGATTTACATGGTTATCTGTTAAATTGGGCACACGTAGAATTAATACAACCATAGAAATCAATGTGGAATCAAGATAAAAGCTGCTTTACTTGCATTATTTTAAAGCTGAGGGCAAACTGGTGTCTCTTGACTACTGAAGCCAATTTTGTACCTGTGTTTATGTACGTGTGTGCGTGTATGTACACTTCTTTTGTTTCCCCAGCTCTTAGAGCTCATGACTGTAAGACTTTCATTTGAAATCCACAGTGTGGAATGGCACTTAGAAAGCTCCTTTAGGTGGATTGCCAAGTTGCTTCCAGTGTGTAGAGAATGTCAGTGAGGCTTTTAAATGTTTCCTTCAAACAGCTTTATCTTCTAGTGCTCCTGTCATTTGATATCTCCCTAATATGAAGTGGCTACTTGTATTCCTGATGGGCAGCGCTGCTGTATAAATGTGGACAGATTCCATCCTCTTTAATCTGCCAGTGACATTCTCAGGCCTCTGTGAATGGGTGAAACATCGTTTGGTTTAAGCATTGTGGGATTCCTAGAAATCATAGATACACAGAATCAATGAAGTCTGAGAGTAAAATCCTTCAAGACCATAGCAGTTTAAATGGGACTTTACTCATGGTTTTAAAAATACCATGAGCAAACAAGCTTATTATTCATACTATAGTGACACAGGTACAGTTTTTATCTGTCTTGTTGATGGTTAAGTATATAAGCTTTGGATGAAAGACTTTTGAGTTTATCTAATGTGATGAGGATCACTTCATTTTAGGATGTGGTAAAACACACCTTCTCTTCCCCCCTCGGAGTGAAATATTGGACAACTTTTTGCAAAACAGAAATACCAATAGTGGAAAGTCATTTTGAGATGAAAATAGAGAAGCCCTAGTCACTTCTCGGAGCAGGGTAACGGGCTGTTACACAAAAGCACAGGCTATCTGTGAAAATGGTAGCGCAAAGCACAGGCTGGGACTAACAGGGATGTCACTGCAAAGGGTATGCTTTTCTGGTGGCCCCATTTGTTTCTAATCGAGTTGAAAGACTCCTGGTGAACTCTTTCTGGTAGTCTTTTCTGTTCCTTTTTTTCCTATATTTTTTCCTCCCCGACTCCCAGGTGCAACTTTGTCATTCTGGTTGTCTTGCCAAGGCTTCAGAACTATCTGTTACTGTACAGTGTCCTTGAAGATTTCACAAGGGCCTTCTTACTAGCAAGTCATTGCAATAGCCATTCTGTTACAGAATACACTTTGATAGCCTCTTCACTTCTTTTGTTGCTACTCTGTGCAGTCAGGTACATGACATTGCTAATAAGTTTATTTTTCTTTCATATGATGGTTTTCCTCTGAATTTCTTTTGCTTATTTGAAGCTTTTCTGTAGCACTGTTGTGTGCCTTGGTCACACACATGGCATACTGATGGGTTCTTAAAAAAGAAACAAATAATTGCAACCTAGATTTTCAGACTGCTTTTCTTCAGGACTCTTGGCATAAAGATATTTGTTTTACACAATTAGTACAAAATCAGGCTCTTGCAATAGTTTGGAATATAATTTTGGCAAAGCAAAGAAATACACTTGCTTTACACTTACTTAATGTGATGATCTTGTGATCTTTGCTATTAGTTGTATTTATTTAAGCATATACTGCTTAAATTTTGATATGGATTTGACCATAGACTTGTATCAGAATTGGGGCAATAATTTGAAATGGCCTAGTCTCTGTAGGACATTCATTTTAGTGGGCTTGCCTCCTTCCAAGTCAACTGTAAGATGTGCTATCCCATTACCCTCAATATAAAAGATCAAGTGCGTCAACATCACAAATGTGGTCAGCTAAATCTGAAACACCTTTGGGTCTACATTGTGGTGTCATTTGTCAGAATTTATAAAGTCACGGAACAGCCCATGTCAATGAAGCTGATATTTGTGCAAACATCTTCTAAAGTGTTGATTATGTACAACAGAATAGTTTCTGTCTTGGCCATCATCCTCTTTGCCATCTCTCCCCCAAACACGCACTGCTTTGCCTGATTTGAAGGAATAATATTAAGGCATTTCAGGTAGAGGATATTGAAGTAACACTACCAGACTGTCTGGTAGGATGTCATGATGGGGCAATGATTTTATTTAGAAATTCATTAAATGACCAGGTTTTTTATACAGATGAATGTTCAGGCTTCTCAATTGTATTCTATTTTAAGCTAGCTTTAAGTATTTTTTATTTAAATTAGGTGTACAGGTTAAGTTTGTGATGAAGTGGTTTGGTTTTTTTTCTTCCCTTTGCTCACTTTAAGACAGTGGTTGACTTTGAAAATTTTACATACAAGTGCTTTTATTTCATATTGGCATACTACCTCAGACATGAAAAAGTTCAGTGCTAGAACTGTGGGATTGGTTCACCTCTGTAAACACAATTTTCCACTAGACCAGATAGGGTTATGAAATGCACATCAGGGGAAGACTGGAGTTCAGAATGTGTGTTTAAGCCTATTTTTCATGTGAATAGTGGTGCTTTTAGTGACACTTCACCAGGTTATTCTCTCGGAGACAAAGCCGGAGCATGGGGTAGGAATCTCCAATTTATCTTGGTGTGCAAAATCTTTTCATTGCAGTCTACCGGGTTTTAACTTGTCCCCTTCTGTGTTTTCCCACTGTCCGCAGACATACTGCTTTAAATTACAATGAGGCTATGGAAGGAGACAGTGTTTCCTCTACTCGAGAGAGGGAAGCAGTGGTGTATTGGTTCTCACACCCCTAGGTTATGATGTCCAACTGAGAAGTCTGCTAGCTAGTAAAAAAATTACTCCCTTCAACCAGTTAAGTTTAGAAGTAGGGAAATATAATAGACAGATGCCCTTTTTAATAGATCTGTATTAGCTGAGAGTTAACCTTTTCTCATTTTTAACTACGGTACTAGCTTCATGGTGAAGCATAAATGTAATTAACAAAAAGGACAAACTAGCTGAGGGATGAGTAGTAATTCCTTCTGAAGATACTTATTTTCTTCAGGTGGTGGAAGTAACTCCTGCCTCTGGGTTGGACTTGTACTTTCACTTAGACTCTTGTTTAAAACTTGTCAGACTGTAGCAAAGATGTGATGATTTAATTGTTTGGTTTGGGTATTGCTGAATGGTGCCTGGAGATTGCTCATGTACTTGGGTTGCATCAGACGTTTTTCTAACTGGGTGTTTAATAACTGCTGGTGTTTAATAGCCAGCAACTGAGGCCTTGGAGGGCAGTGCAGGGAGTGTTGTAGAGCATTGCATTCTGTATTGATCCCATCTACTTTAACACATTAATGCGTTTTAATCCCTTACCAGATCCTATATTATAAAAATAATTTAATTGCAGCATTTCTCCTTACAGGCTTGGGAGTCTGACAAAGCTGTGAAACTTTGGTCATGTTTGGTTTTTTTTTTCATTCTGTGCATGTATTAGCCAAGCTGGAAAACCCTGTTACAGACACCTGAGTAATGCATTGCTTGCTCTTTCTTTGGTGTCAGAGGGCAATGTTTTTGTTGTACCTTGCCTTTCAGCCCCACACACCGAGCTGTCTGGGAAGGACAATAAATCTTTTGGAATTCTGTGTTTTGTCACTTCTGAACCCACGAGCACAAGATTTTAATAAACAAACTTCCTTATTGCTAGCAAATAATACAGTTTTTATAGATACTGAATCCTTCTAGGACTTTCATCTCTTGACTTCTGTGATTCCAAGTGGATTTTGTACTGACAGTTGAGATGGACAGCCTTCCTCAGTTTCTTCTTATTTTCTTTTGCTCTGTGTTAGTCACAGCAATGGTGGACTATGCCTCCCTCACAGATTAATATCTCCTCAACGAATAGTGCCAGCCTTTTCTATTCCATGAAAATCTTGTATCTTAACTGCTTACTATCTTTCTGGACTCATGTATGCTGCATTAGTCTTTTTTAAATGGCGAATAACATGACAAAAATAGATACAGTTTCTTAGCCTAAGGTGGCCTAATGCCTTACTACATTTATTTTCCTGTCCCATTCCTTATAAGTATGACATCTTGCTGGCTTTGTCTTCATTAGACTTCCTCAATGATATGTTGCAGGTGTGTAGCTTACTGCCCATGTTTATTTTCTTGCACATGAGCTTTGAGGGCATGTTGGGGGTTAGCAATGTCCATGATTAAGATCATCATGAGCTTGCAGATCCCCAGCTCGCAGGTATTGCAGTGAGTATGTTCACTCGTGCGTGGTCCTAGTAAGCATCCTGTGTGTGCTTTTTGCCTTGTAAGAGAAGCAAGTTACTAAACTGAGCTACATTTCTTTGCACAAGCTGTTGGAAGCAGTGGTGAGAAAATAAAGTGGAAACTAATGGTTTACCATGCAGAATCTGCTGCACAGTTATTTCCGTGCTGCTGAGCTGGCTACTTTTGTTCTGAAAAATGAATTTAGAACTTGTCTCAAATAGGCTTATGGATGTTCAAGAGGGTTGTGAGCAAATATCTATCAAGGATATTTCTGACTAATACTTTATAAAATTTTGATTTTTTTTTTTAACCCCAGGATGGTAGGTTTCAGTGAAAAACATATTGCACCAAACTCATTAAAACTGTTTATTATGTGCATTAGTATGGCAAAGAAAAAAGTGGGAGCTCTGGAGGGAACAGGAAGTAGATTTGATTTACAGTAGGAGAAATGAAAGTAGACATGAAAGCCAGTTGTAGACACTATGGCTCGATGCTAAATGAACACAGAACAAATCTCTGATAAGCCTGCTTTTTTTCACCCAAAGTGACTTGTACACCAGGCCCCACAGAGCACATTGCTGCACGCAGTGTGTGGATACAGTCACACTTATGTCTGGAGGCTTGATTGCGTATGTTTGCTAAGGTGTTACTAAAAAGCTGATCTGAGGTTACTTGCTTGAGGCAGAGCTGCAGTTCTGTTATGACTGGGTTTTTTTTTCTCCTGTAGCATTTAAAATTTTAATCTTTAGATGTAACATGCATGTAGTAATGGACAGGCTTTTGGGTTTACTTTCACTACCTGTTTTTGACCTGTCCTGTCTTTGTTTATGGGAATGCTTTGGAGTTGTCTGTCTCCCCCATGGAGGTACCTCATGCTGTAACCTCTGAGGAAGAGTCATTCCCCAGTCTCAGCCAGTGAGTGGGGATAACAGCAGTCAACTGTAAACCTTTCAGAGTCAAATGTATTCTGCAAACTTGCCCAGGCACAGAGGATGATTTTTGTAGTACACTACACCTGCATCTGCGCTGTTATCCCTGTCCAGGCTCCATGCACAGCATCAGTCTGGCTGCAGACATTCTAGGTGTCAGCTGCCATCCTGCTATGTGGGGACATCTATGCATGCAGATGGATGCTTGTGCTAGAACAGCTGCATTAGGCATGCATAGGACTAGAAATGAATGGATTGCTCCAACAATTGTCACAGGCAAAGTGGATATAGCAGATTTGCGTAGTAATTTGTTTTGAAGTTCAGTTGCTGACATGGACTGAGGTATGACTTGCTGTGATTTGTGATTGAAGTTGCTTGCTGTAATTCTGTACAGAAGCAGAATCTTATATAAAGTTCACTCTAAAAAAACTCTGGCCTGGGGAAGGAAAGTTCTGCATGAAAGCACAGGATTTCAAGAACTTGGGGGGGGGGGGGGTCCCCTAGTTGCAAAAAGATAATTGCTCGAGACATCAGTTCTTTCTGAGCATTCAGTTTTACAAGAATTGCCAAGGCAGGTTTTGATAGCAAGTGAGACTGTTTTTGTCACTGTCCAATATACAGAGTTGCAAGTTAGTGATATCCTCTAGTTTTCCATGAAGACTTAAATCTCTGCAGTTGTTGATGAAGTAGCAGTATTATGTAAGTATCTCACTGTAACACTTCTGATTGACATCAAGGTCCTGTCTGCAATTAGGACAGGCAGAGATGGTTTTAAAAAAAAAAAAAAAAGTTGTATTCTAGGTATTTCTCAAAAAGAGTGTACTACCAGTGTACTACCTAACACTCCTTTTCAAATATATTTGACCACAAGTTAATTATGTATGACTTTCTGTATTGGCTGATAAATACTTGGATGCACGTGTCCAGCTTGTTTTGCTTTGAGATACTTAAAGCAGGAGATGGATCATAGAACCTGATAGTCCATTCCAGATGGCATGGTTTAATGTTTGTGTTCAGGGCTCATTTGCTGTAGTGCTAATAGCCACGTTATCCTGTTGTCCTTTTCCAATACATGCCCTGAAACACTTAGGCAAATAGGTGAGACTTGACTGTTTTTGTGTCCAGCTGGTTTGCTTCTAACCAAAGTTTTGAGGATGTTGCTGTGCCGGGAATTATTCTGAAAGGTCTCTAAAGAATTTTCACTACTGTTCTTCAACTGCAAGAGGAAATTGCACTCCCTCCAACTTCATGAAAACCTAATTACCATTTCCTTCGGAAGAACATCTGTAGGGCTGTGAATGAGCGAGCTATAACAAAACAAAAAACTTTTGTGATACTCTCCGCCTCCATGGTTCCTCATGTTCGGTTTCTATTGCAAAGCCCTACCTAGCCTTTCTTCATTTTAATATACTTCAAAGAAAACCCTTTCGAGCCTG
This sequence comes from Pelecanus crispus, assembly GCF_030463565.1. Lineage (NCBI taxonomy): Eukaryota > Metazoa > Chordata > Aves > Pelecaniformes > Pelecanidae > Pelecanus > Pelecanus crispus. Next base: position 55,236,381 of record NC_134643.1, read on the forward strand.
CTGCCCATTAATAAAGCAGCCGAATTGGGTTATCTAGCTTGCAACAGAGGTATTCTCATAAAGGATCTGGTAGGTTTTCCCCTATTAGTAATAGAGGGAGAGCCACTGTGCCCTTGATTATTTGAGTCTCTGAACTGAAAAAAGTGGGGAAATATTAACTGGGGGAGGAGTTAAATCTTTCTCCCACTCCCTTATACTTGGTTTAAAACCTGCCAGCCCCTCTGAGTAATTCATCAATCACATAAACATTGTCCCTAGTTTTTGGACAGAGAAAGTATTAAATGCTTAGCTTAAAAAGTAAAAACAAAATCCCATACCCCACCAAAGAAGGACATCTGTTTCTAACTTCAGCTTTTTATTTTTTTATCTTTCATTTTTTTTTTGTTGGTAAATCTCCCAGACAACAGCAGTTCTGTAGAGAGTTTAAATATGAAGGAATGGCAGGACGGGCTAAGGGCACTTCTACCGAACATTAACATCAGCTTTGGTGGACTGCCCAATGCTTCTTCCCCCTCCAACGCCAACCACAGTGTACCAACGTCCAACACTGCCACCACCGACAGCCTGAATTGGGACAGCCCTGGCAGCTGGATGGACCCCGCAATCATCACAGGTAACCGTTTCTCACTCCTTCAGCTCCGCTGGCAAACCATCAAATGGGTATTTGGCACAAACTGATTTACATCTGGAAAAAAGAAAAAGTCAGTATGCGGTGGTCTCTTCCAGCTTCCATCCACAAAACCTCAAGGGTCCAGGAATTTTTGTGGAACCGCTAGGTATAACAAAGCGTCACTTAGGCCTTTGCAATGCATGCCCGGGACCTCTGCAGGCAGTCAGGTGGATCAGCGCTTATCTATAGGGTCAATGTAGGTGTCCCTTCGCTGGATGGCATGTCCGGTATGTGCGCCGCTGGTCCTGAGGCACTGAAGGCATTCGCTGGACTTTGTTATTTAAAAAGGGACATACTCCACTTGTTTATAAAGCTCTCTTTTATAAGGCTGTCTGGTTGTGTTTCCCTGTTAGAGAGGCTGAAGCATGATTCAGGTAGGCAGAGTAGGAGGTGAAGCATGCAGTGTACTGGTAGTTTGGTGTGGTAAAGTCACGTCAACAGGGATGCAGTCCTTGCACAGTATGTTTGATAGAAAAATGTGTATTTTGTGAAGAAGTGCTCTGAGGGGGAACTTTCTCCTATCTGGATTTAATGTTAAATGTTTTGCGGGCAGGGTAATTATATGTAATAATGTAAAATGCATTCTCTGTGCAAACTAATCATGTTTTCTCACTGTTGCTTTTTGTTAGGTTAAATTGACCTCCTTCGTGCTCGGCTTATTGCTTCTGCTCTGACTTGCCTGTATCCCTGTTTTTTTTTCTTCTCTTCATAGGTATCCCAGCCTCCACAGGAAACAGTTTAGACACCCTTCAAGATGACAATCCTCCACATTGGCTAAAATCTCTTCAGGCCCTCACAGAGGTGGACGGCCCCAGTGCAGCACCATCACAGACGCACCACAGTAACCCCTTTGGCACACAGATCCCTCTGCACAGAGCCAGTTGGAATCCCTACTCTCCTCCTTCAAACCCCACCAGCTTCCATTCCCCACCACCAGGCTTTCAGACAGCCTTCAGACCCCCCAGTAAAACCCCCACAGATCTACTACAGAGCTCAGCGCTGGATCGTCATTAGGAAAGGAGGAAGAAGAAAAAAAAAGAAAAATAAAACCCAAAACGTTAGAAATGCAGGAAGTGTCCCACCCTGACTCCTCCCCATGCCCACCTACTGTTCCCTGTCATATCTTTCTTTCTGAAGAATCCAGTTCCTGATCAAACCTTCCCCCCAAATGCAATGCCATCACAGGGTCATGACCATATCTTTTTGTTAAGTTTCTGCTGAGCCAGTGTTTGAAATACACTGTTTGAAATATTTTCTAACCATTCTAAGAAAAAAAAAAAAAGAGAGAGAGAAGTCAAATTGCAGTCTCAATGCTTAAGGAGAATATTACTGTCTTATGTCTTTTGCACATGAGTATTTCTGCCTAGTGGAAAAGTGTCAATCTGCAGTAGGGGAAAATATGCAATGCAGAATCAAATGCAGAAACATGAAAAAGATATTTAATTTAAATGAAGTTACTGAACATGTGGGGCAAGCAGTGGCCTAGCATTTATTTTGCATTCAGTGTGGCACTACACAGGGAAATTGCTATGCTGGTTTTTTGGTTTTTTTTTGAGAAGGGGATTTTGTGTCAGTCAGTTTGACATGAAGTGTGTTGAAAGACAGAACACTTAGAGCTATGAGTAACTGGCATGTTGCTAAAGAGTGGTTTAAAGAGGGGAGAATAAGATTTTTCTTTAATTTTGGCTTTAGATTTAAAGTAAACTTTAATGTTTTAAAAGTATTCACAGATTTAATACCTAGCGTATACGTAATATAAGCAGCTGAAACACGAGTGATATTTACTTCAGTCTTTCTGTCTCCTCTGTCAGTCTCTCTTTCTTTTTTTTAAAAAAAACAAAGATTCACCTGATTAGGGCACTCTGGGATAGCACTGCATTGGGGCCACATGATCACCATCAGGAGCAACCTCTGACCTCCTCTGCCTGCAGCTTTTACTTAACCCTGTAGTTTCTGGACGTTTGTGCAGTATTGAAAAGACAGGAAAAAAGAAACAGATAAATAAACATGGCTATAACCTGATGCTAAAACTAAAACCAAGGAAATGTACCTCTTTCTTCAGAATTAAAACTAAAATCTTAAATAAAACAGAAAACTTGATGATGACTTTGTGTTTGCTTTTTGGTTTTTTTTAAACTTGGATTTTTAATTACTGCATCTGGTAAAACCGTATGTCATTGCATGGTTTGGGGTTTTTTCCTGTTCATTTAAATGGGAGCTGATTTTTCATGGAAATACTGCTTTGCATGGTGATTTCTGTATTGAAGGGTGGAAAAAGCATACACACTTTAAATTTTGAAAGGGATTCTGTTGTGTTTACTCATGGCGATAGCTAGAGGCTCTCTGTCTGTAACCTTTATTGGTGGTATCCTTTTAAATCTGAAGCATGAAAAACTTGTTTGTACTTTCTGAATTAAATGCCATGGCACTTGGGGCAGATAGCATGCAATAATGTGTCTGAAGGTGTGGCAGAGAATTCTAGTTACAACTCCCTGTTTCCATCAGCATCCTAGCTTAAATGTGTAAAATATTGTCACCGCACAACAGGGGATGAAGAGCTCTTAACATGCAGAAAGCCTCCAACAAGCTCTTATACTTCCAGCCAGAGATACTTAAAACAGCAACCTTGGGATTGGGGTGCTGGGTTGACATAGCTCATGAGGATGGCAGATTCTGAAATCCTAGGGGTGCCCGTGCAGAAGGATTTCTCACCTGGTGTGAGCTGTATAGTTCAGGCTGGTTGCCCTCCTTAAAATGTTTGCTGCTGGCAGGGGCAGGGAAGGGAATTCAGACCGCTGGACTGTGAGCACCTAACGGGGCGGGGGCTGGCCTTTCATGGCCCAGGGAGCGGGAGCAAGTCCTGAATGGATCGCTGGACAGTGGAACCAGGCATTGAATCCGCACAAAGTGACTCTAAATATCCTGCTTTGTAAAACATCACTTGTTGGTGATTGCCCTGCTTTTGCTCTTCTCTTACCTGTGTTGCCGTTTAATGCTGTATTTACCATCTGTGTTAAGGAACTGCATGTACTGTTTCTGGACAGGCATTGTTGCTGCAGATCAGTCGTGTGCCCCGGTTACTTGGGAGAAGGTGCACACCCTTTGATGCCAACACTCCCCTGCAAAGCAAACGATGTTTTTGTTGCCCAGTCAGCGCCTGCACAGTCCCCCACTGTAACTGCTGGTGGTGGAAGAAGTGCTGCCCGCTGGGACGGCAGAGCAGCCTGGGAAGGTCCTCTCCTGTGGCTGTGCCTGCTGCTGCCCCTGGCACTGGGAAGCAACCCAGCGGGAACAGTTTGCTGGAGGTGCTGGTGAAGATGCAATGGGCTGCTTTTTCTTTTTTTTTTTTTTTTTTTTTTCCTTCCCCGGTTGTTAGACATTTTTTGACCTTTAACATGTCTGTTATAGAAAGGTGCCTTTCCTTACCCTGAAAATAAGCAAGACTCCCAAAGCAGCTGTAATTGCTTCATATGTAACACGGCAATTCCTGAAGCTGCCGCCGCCTTCGGTTCTTGATTCATCTCTTTGCCACAGTTCAGGATACACTGAAGGAAAACTATGCCTGTGGTCTGCTACCACTAGAAAATAGGCTTTGGCTGCTCAGGAGAGCACTTACTCCCTGCTGCCATGCAATAGCTTGTGTGGTCAGCCTACTGACCAAACTTAGTGTTAAAGAAAAGGTTTGCAACTTGGAATGATTTTTTTTTTTTCCTGCTCTTCATTGTGCTGTCCCTGCCCCCCCCAAGAAAGACTTCTTGTTGGGTAGCATTGGTGTTATAATGTTAAAATATATCAGTGTTTGGGTTGATTGGGGTGGGGAGCAGCTTCTGCCTCTTTTAGCCTAGCTTTATCTACTGTCTGATGCAGACTCCTGCATTCCCACAGTCAGGAAGCAACCTGGCATTTCACTCGGTTCAACTGTGTGGAGCTCAATTAGTTTCTTCTGAAGTTTTTTTTGTTGATGGACTCTTCCTGCAACAAGAAATTCTGTACAGGAACCTTTATTGAAAGGAGAGCATCCATGTGTCTGCTTTGTCCATGTGATCATCTCAGTGCACGGGCTGTTGCTGTTTTATATATTGTATGGACACTTGCAGCTCTTCCTTGCATTAAGCCAAGAACAGTGCTTGACTAAAAGGTTGGTGACCCAGGACTAGCAACACATTTGGTGGTTGGAGTCTGGTGGAGGTGAAACTGGAGAAGGAGGGTGGACCAGACTCTTCCTCCAAAATGGATATGAATGTGTGTTGAGGGGAGGGAGTTATTAGCCATGAACATGTTGGTACAAGAAGTTGTGTTGCATTTTCAACGAATTCTCAATTCAAGCATAATAATTTGGGGGTCAGTGTACTGGACTGATGTTAAGGGTTCATGACTCTTTTTTTTTTTTTTTTCTCCCTTTTTCTTTTTAATGTCTAATAAGGGACTGATGTTTCTCTGGAGTACAGCAAGGAGTATAATGTCACCTAGGTAAGGTGAAGAGCCACTGCATAAATTCCTTTTCCTTCCTTTTATAACTTTCATTTCCTACTTGCAAGTCAAGTGTGAGCAGGTATGTGCCCTTATAAATGCAGTGTCTTCACAGGGATGCTCTAACTGTACTGAAAACACCATTGCCAATTTCCATGACAGTTTTAATCCTGAAGTTGAGTTTGTATTCTAGTTCCTGAACTCCAAACTTCTGGTTTCCTTCCCCTCTGTCATAGACTCTCTTATCCAAAAAGTATTTTTCTGAGATGCTTCATCATAGGCATTCAAGATGTTGGATTTTAGGGAAAATGCAGTTTTCTTGTGGGGGGTGGTTTGGTTTGGGTTTTGTGGTGGTGGTGGGTTTCCTTGATTTTGTGTGTTTGTTCTGGTTTGGTTTGGGTTTTTTACAGCTCTGTAGAGCTGGCTATGCTGCTGTGGAGATTTTTGGCTTGAACACCTTCCCCCCCCCCCCCTTTCTTCTTGGTGGAAGAGGGGTCATGCACCAATTTCTTCCCTCACCCTTGTAAGGGAGCTTAGAAAAATACACTTGAAAAGGTAGAACAGTTACCTGGGTGTCTCCTCTTCGTCCCTCTCCTCAGGATGCATAGGAGTTGCCTTAAGTTGCAAAGGAGCTTAGATTTGGTGTTGGTCCCCACCATATGTGAATCCACTGAGTGGGATTGTATTGCCTGGGACTCATCCCCTCTGGGAAAAGCTGTAATGCTGGAATAAAAACTGTTACTGCTCAGAACTGAGGTGTGCTGAGAAACACAGAGTGAGAGGTAGCACAGTGCTTGAAGGGTTAGGGGACTGGAGTTGCCACCAGCCCTGCTTGAAGGGGTTGTAGGTACTCCTGACTTCTTGAGGGGAGTGAACTCTCCTCCAGTCTAGCTGCTAGTGACGTGAATTCTCAGCACACAGAAAGCGAATAGTGTCAAGTGCTGTTTGCTATGAATGCATGTCTCAAGAGTAGCTGTTGCTTTACATCTTCCAGCAATATATGGCTAGCTATAGAAGTGCTTTCCACTTCACTCATTTATTCTCATGTGTTCGTGCTGAATGTGGATGTAGTAACTGTAAGAACTTGTGCTCCTTCCTCTTCTCCTGAATCCCAGCATCTCTTTTTCCCTACTTTTGGACATTCCACTGATGGGAAGCAGCTCTCAGGTCCTCTTCTGTCTACCGCTGTGACAAAGCTCCTAAAGCGGAAAAATGTGAAGTATCGTCATAGCTCTGGGTCACAGTGTAAGAAATGGTGTAGCCTCAGTATGCTCTGATCTACATGTGAGAGCACTGTATATGAGCAAGATCTTCATCTTCCCTTCTTTCTGGGGTTTGCCTTTGCCCTCGGCTTACCACTGTTATGTTTATGTGGCAAAGTGAAGGCTCCTGAGATGGAAATGGCCGAATGAAGTTCTTGCCATACAAGTACAGGGAGCTAGAGCGACTTGGGATGCAGGAGCCTGAACTGCTGCATGCTGGAGGTTTGAGGCAAATTGAGTGATCCTGGCAGCAACAGATTTGTTACTGGCTTTGATGAAAAGCACTGGTTTAGAGTGGTCTGATGCGGCGATAACTAGGTGTGGAAGTCATTTGAACAGAGGTGGTGTCACTGCGGAGGAAAAGAGTATAGAAACGTCCTTGTTAATCTGTAGGCAATGGGAGAGTGATCTGCCTGACCTGCGGTGGTCATGAGGAGCCCATCTGGATGAGGTGGAGTCCTTCAGTGGGATACGGCCATCGCATGGTTACTGTTGCTTTCTCCTCTGAAACCTTGCTAGATTACTGTTTCTTTCCCCCAGTCCTCAGACTTAGAAATCTGGCAAATCCCCAAGGAAACTTTTCAGTTTTGTCAAGTAAATATCTTTTTAAATATCAGTTGTATAAAACGCTTGTTTCAAGTTGACATTTTTCTCTGTATGAGAAAGTACTGTGTCAGTTTTTAATTGAAAATGCTAACTTTTTGTTATGACACTTCAAAATCAGCATCTTTCTGGACATGTTTGGCAAAAGATTTTTATATCTAAAATGTGTGTCACTTCAGTTTGCAGTGAAAGCAGGTGTCAATCTCTAATCGTATGTAGCAAAAAAATCCCATTTTTGGTTTTAAAGCCTTGGTTGCATCCAAGGAGCCCAGTGTCTCAAATGTATTTTTTTGCACAAAAATCTCCTTGGAGAGAGGGGAAATTGTAGTGAGGGGTTGTTTTTTCCTTAAATCACGACAGGGGAAAGGAACAGAGAAGGAACAGATACGAAAAATTTCATTCCTGTCCTCATGTTTCCCTTCTGTTTTTTCCTTGTTTCTTCTCTTAACAAGGTAACGCCTTCCTACATGAACAAGAAATTGGCCAGTGCTATTCCCAGGGCAGATCCTGGGCTGAATCCCCGGCCATGAAACCTATTTCAGTGAGATAGAAGTGAAAGTGTAGTCCGTGGGTATGGCACCGATGTACTTGAGAGCCCAAAGCTCCCATAGCACTGTGTCCGAATTCACTGCTGGCGTGTCTGCACGCAGAGCGCCTTTTTCCGCAGGTACTCCGGGTGGTCTCTCGAGCATCCGGGAGGGGACTGAAGAGCAGGTTGCCTTGAAGCAGGAATATTCCCCTCCCTGTGTGTTAGACTTGGCTGGAAAAAGAGGGAGGAGAAAAAGGTAAGGTTAGGACGTGAGCTGAAGGGAAATGCAGAGCAGGTCCTGTTTTTCCGGTCCTTTCTACAGCTTTGGTTGTCTTAAGAGAATGGAAGTTTTTTTTTCCTTCTCATGGTGCAGTTGCTGGTAAATGGCCACTGTGGGCATCATTTTTTGCAAGGGATCTGTAAAAGCTTTACCACCTGGCTCCCTCCCCCATCAAAAGCCAGCTCCCAAACCAGACTTCCCATAGCTTGGTGATGTGAAAAGATGACACAGGAGGTGGAATGGGGAGAGATTCCTTTATTGTTGTTAGAAAAAGAAAAAACAGTGTCCCCAGCCCTCTTTCCAGGGAGAAGCGGCAGTGGTTCCCAGACATCCACTAGTAGGTCTTGCCTTATCACAAAATGTGCTACCTTGCATCTTTTATGGCTTCTTTCCTTGAACTATGATGCAAATATTGACAGAAATGAAGTCAGCGGACTAAAACTCCTAGCCTTTGTAGCAGAGGCTTGTCTGAGTATCGCAGTTTGCATCCTTGAGCACTGTATGATAGGTGATGCTGGGGGTTCACGTCCTGGGCGCTTGTTCTTATTCCCTGCCCCACGTATGCGGCAGCTCTCGGGGCTGCCAGCACCTCTTCCGACTAATGCTGTAATGCCTCCCGAGATACAAACAGCATCGCTGTGCGCACATGGTGCCACGTTACTCAACGAGCCCCGTGTGCCCAGACTGCGTCGGGCGTGCTACACATGCACGGGTCTGTCCTGCAGTGCGAACAGGGGACCGAGGCGTCCTGAAGCTCTTGGCCAGGCTCTGCATACGCTGCCTGGAATGCACCCCTGTATTTCTACTCAGGAAATTCTGGACAGAAATATGGGTGTCATTGCTTTCTGAAGGCAAATGATGGCACTTAGGCTAGCTCTTTATGTGCTGCTGTAGGTCCTGATAGACCTGATGTGAATTTCTAATGCAGGAGAGAAGGGATGAAAAGCCCCAAGGTTTTTTGGTGTGGGTTTTTTGGGTTTGTTTTTTTCTTTTTCAGATGTGATAGGTCCTTTGTATTAAAGATAAATTCCTCTTGACTTGTTTTCCTCTTGGCTGGCTATCTTTGTACACTTGTCGCTGCATCTTGCAAGTCTAAGACTGTGTAGAGATGGGAGGATATGGTGAGTTCTGAACAACAACAGAAAAACCCCTGTAAATCTCAGCCTACATTCAAGTGCAATGAATTGTAAATGCTTCCAATTATCTGATGACATAGATTCCTTGTTCCTGGTAACTGGCTGTCTTCACTTTCAGCCTTTAAAAGAGCCCTAAACAGAAAATCAGACTCTTGTGTTTAAAACCTGAAAGTCTGCACATGCTCAGCCTGTAGGTTAGGCTGGAGCGGCTCAGTCTCTGCTTCATGCGTCTTGCCAAAATGATCAATTAAGAAGCTTGTAACCCAGGAACTCTTGTTTGAAATGTGCACTTCTACACATGGGGGGCGAAATAAAAGGATTATATCAAAAAAGCCTTTCAACATGAAGTGTCAAATTTTCTCCATTTGAAAACCCAGGTGCAGTAATTGGCTCTTGTGAAATTCTTTCCTGAGCTCTGCAGAGTTTCAAGGAATTGACGGTGTTAAAAGAAAAAAGGGGGGAAAAAAAAAGTTGAACGGCAGTTTAAATTTTCAAACTGGCCTCCCAAACTTGTTGAAGAGCTCATGTTCCTCATAGCTTCTGTAGTAGAGGGGGAGCAGGTCCTTAGGGAGGTCGGCACAGCAGGGCATGGCAGGCAGCAGCACGTTGCGGGGCTTGCGGGACGGCTGGCTGGGCAGGGCGGTGGTGGGTGCTGCGCGGGGCTGCAACACCAGCTGGGGCACGACCTGCGCTTCGGGGTGCCAGCTCGGCAGGGGCAGCTTTGGCGGGTGTTCGGGGCTCCTGGTAAAGGCAAGAGGGAGAAGGGGTAGTAAGAGGGGGCTGCAGCACCAAAGGGAGCCTGCAGCCCACCCAGGTGATGCTGAGGCAGGGCCAAGGGATGCCCTGGTCCTCTGGCTCGCCTCCCCCTTGAGAAAGAGCAGGTGCAAGGGTTTTATTGCTGTTAGGTGCTAGGTGGGGAGCGCCTAAGAGGGTGAGGCAGGGGATCGGATGCCCAAGCCATGTGGGCTTTTACATCTGGCTGCTCCTGCCTCCGGGTGGTCTGGGAGGGGCTCTTGCCCCTGCTTGAGGAGCTGGGGAGGACAGTGCCAGTGTGGGGGCTGAGCGGTACCTTTGGAAAGCCAGGTTGTTGCGGCCTGTGAACGCCCCCGGGAACACAGAGCTGGAGAGGGCTGAGAGGTGGTAGTCGCGCCGGTGGTAGTGTTTCAGTCTCCCAAAAGCATTCCTCCCCCTCTCTGGGGTGGAGGGGTCATACTTCCGTCCTCCTCTGCCTTTCCTCCTATGCTGCTGCCTGCAAGGTGGAGAGAGATGCCCACGCAGATGCTTGCTTTGCACTCTGTGGGCTGGCTGTTTTCATTTACACACCCCCCCCGCCCCACATCCCCCCGGAAAGATTGCGTGTTTGTATCCTAAACCCGAGTTGTCACCCAGTGCTTCTGACCCCCTTCCTCCACTCCCCGAGTTTCAGCCCTGCAGAAGAGGGGTGCTGTGAGGCACCAGCCAGCCTGGGGACGAGCAGGCCAGCGGGGAGAGGTATGGCTGGTGCCTGCTCAGAGATTCAGATTTCTCTCTTGCAGGTTTTTTTACTCCTTGTCTTTGTGTGCTCCTGATAATAAGGAATTAGGCTCTCAATTAAAGCTGCATCCCTAGGTAGGCTCCTGCACGGTCCCTGTTGTTGCGATCCCTTGTTCAGGATACCATTGCTGGTAAAACCGGGACGGTAGGCTGGGAAAAAGGGAAGTGCTGCTGCAGAGATGCTGCTCTGTGAGCATGGTCCTGGCCAGTGGTACCTCTGCTCGTGCAGCCCTTGCTCCCCACCGCAGCTTCTCTCCCAGTCCTTCCCAGAGGAGGATGCTCCTCCTTTCCCCACGCTGGGCTGTGGACACGCAGTTGCGCCGAACCTAGCCTCAGAAAAGGGATATTCCCACCGACCACCCTCCGTGTATTGTCTGTTCCCTTCATATGCCGTTAGGGAGAGGTTTTTTTGTAAATCACCAAGCTGACAGCTTCGCACCGTGTTGCGGCTTTTCCCGGCAGGAGCCCTCCCTGCAACCCACCAGCAGCCTCCCCGGCCCCCCCCTTGCAAAGCCCCGTCTTCCTCATCGGGGCCAAACCTACCTTCGGTTTAATTTAAAAAAATTTTTTATGCGCGATCGTGCCACGCTGCCGGTGGTTTCAGATGCGTGAGGGGGGTCGTGCAGCGGGGAGAGGGGGCGCAAACCCGCGCGGCTGCGTGCCTCGGCAGATGGCAGCAGCGGCTCTGCTTCGCCCGCAGCACCCTGGCTGCTCCTCGCACCCCCCCCCCCCAAAAACCACCTCGCCGCCGCCCCCCCCCGCCTCCGTACTCACCCCCCGCGGTTCCTCCTCGCCCTGTCCCGCCAGCAGCAGACGGCGAAGGAGGCGGAGAGGGCCAGGACGACGGCTCCGCTCAGCAGCGAGGCGGCCACCGCGGCGCGGGCGCCGCTGGCCGAGGGCTGCGGGGCGGCTGCGGGGCAGAGCGGGGCGGCCGTCAGGCGGGGCCGGGCCGGCTCCCCCAGCCCAGAGGCTGAAGTTACGCGGCGGGGTCGGGGGTTTTAGGAAGAACCATTGGGGAGTATAAAAAAAAAAAAAAAAAAAGGGTGAACGTGGGTGATGCCGCGCCGGCTCAATTAACAAGGAAGTGAATGGGGGGAAAAAAAGAAAAAAAACCAAATTGTATTAGAAGTTAGTATTTTCTTCAGGTAATTATAGTAAAATAATCTCAGAGGGTGGAAAACGTAACGCGTCGGGTGTGTCTTGCGTGATAGCATGATTTGAGCCCTGAATGAAAAATAGAGAAATGAGGGTAACTTGGGTTTTGGTTTGGTTTTGGTTTTTTTTGTTTGTTTGTTTTGTTTGCTTGGGGTTTTTTGGGGTTTTTTTGTGTGGGGGGGTTTTTTTGGTGTTTTTTTTTTTTACCTGGAACATATATTTCTGCTTAATGGTTCCTAGGGAAAAAAAAAAAGGTGGGGGAAAAAGGCAAAAAGGTGGGGGAAAAAGGCAAAAAGGTGGGGGAAAAAGGCAAAAAGGTGGGGGAAAAAGGCAAAAAGGTGGGGGAAAAAGGCAAAAAGTTGAAAAAAGGGGGAAAAGTTTAAAAAAGGATTAATGAAGCATGAGTATTTGAAAGAAAAAAATAGGCTTGTGGAATTAAAAAAAAAAATAATTGGAAACTTTGGTGGCTGTAATCATAGAATAGTTTGGGTTGGAAGGGGTGTTTAAAGGTCATCTCGTCCAACCCCTCTGCAAATGGGCAGGGACATCTTCAACTAGATCAGGTTGCTCAGAACCGGTCCAACCTGACCTTGAATGTTTCCAGGGATGGGGCATCTACAGCCTCTCTGGGTAACCTGGTCCCGTGTTTCACCACCCTCATTGTAAAAAAATAGCCACTTCCTTCAGAATTTGCTTGGATGGGTGTACAGTCTGTCCAAGTCTGTGATCCCTACCTGCCCTAAGATGGATGCCCAGAAAGAGCAGATGAATTACATCTTGATCAAACTGTAAAGGGAACCTAAATGATGTTTGCATTGTAGAGGTCTACAGTTAGGGACATGGCTCCCATCCCAAGGGCAAAATAATATGAAAGAATTCGCTAAAGTCTGCAAAAATGGTATGTTTAGGTTTTCAAAGTAATAAAACACAGAGATTCAAAAAACCCAACCTTGTCACCCTTGCGAAATGACCAAACTAAGCCTTCTGAAAGTACAGAGGTTTGCTTTTTGTTTCAAAGGGAACAAGTGCCTGCAGATTTTTTCCTTAAAACTGTCTTAAAACCTCTTTGTTTTGGGGAACCCACGGTGTGATTTAAGGTTTGGGATTTTTTTTTTTCTTTTTTTTTTGGTTCACCCAAGTTGTGTCTCCATTAAGCAGTGCACAAACAGCAGCCTCTGTTTAGAAGATAAGGTTTGCTAATGAGCTTTATGACTGTTTGACTACAGGAGTACCTGTCATCTATTGCAACAGAGTTCACTGCTTTTATTTTGCTGTGTTTACTGTTATGAAAGAAAGATATTCGCTGACTGTATATCACCAGGCTTCATGGTTCTGAATTGAGGCAAATTGCTTTATTTTTGTTCTCATTTTTAAGGGGCAAGCTGTCTGGAGTGCTTCTGAGCTGAAGCACCTGCAGGGTTGTCCAGTGGTTGAAGCACTTTGGTTTCTAATTTGACCTTTGTGAGATGCTAGCTTTTTAAAATGGATTTGCTTATCTTGAGCAAGTGAAAGAGAAGTGGCAAAAGTGAATGTGACAGACCTTTTCTGTTTCAAACTTCTTTTTAGCTAGCTATTGCACCACAGGTTTGCCCGCAAACCGTTTCTTGAAAGGGCCCTGGGTCTTTAATTCTCAGCATCCAGCATGAGCAATATAATTCAGGTGTAAGCTATATAGTATTTACAACTTCTGTGGTTTTGCTTGCCACTGCAAAAATATATAACTTTCTTGAGGGCAATTTTCCTGAAATTATTTTACGTATGCACGCAATATGCAGTGCGGGAGAGAAAGCTTTTAAAGCAATAAACTTTGTTCCTTCAACGTTCAGGCATTTGTTCTCGATGAGCTCGTACCACAAAAAAAACGTGAGGGCCATTTGCAACTGGCACATGCTCCGCACGTGCTTTGACAAACAGCACGTGCTGGGTTATTACCGAGTTCAGCTTTCCTCCTGCTGAAAGCTTTTGGCTGTGCCCTGGAGTCCCTGTGCCGGGCACCCGGAGTCAGGTGTCAGCCGGTACCAGGTTTTGACCCCACTTGGTGACTTCTGTACCTGCTACTGGGAGCAAGACAAGGCCTGGTTGTCTTGCCAGGAGAATGCCAGGTGAATTCACCCCTTCGGCAACCCCCCGCCTTACGCAGCTCGTGAAACGCTGCTGCAGGGCCCCCGCTGAAGCATGGTGCTGATGCCCACTGACCAGGTCAAGCTGGACCTCTGCTGTCCCCTTTTTCAGGTGGCTGGGGCACCCCACCTCCTCCTCCTTCTGCCCTTGCTGGCTTGGCCAGAGCGAGGAAACCCCCATGCAAGGGCCAGTGGCTGTGCCTCCCCTCCCGAGGTAGCAATCAGGTGGTGATCACCTGCACCCCATGGACACCCTACAAGTGGGCACAGGGGCTGGGTCACACCGGCGGGCTCCTTACCCTGGCAGTGGGGCGGGGGGTGGCTCCAGGATGAAGTGCTCTCCCGGCGGAGGCAGGAGAGCCTCTCGCTGCCCACCAGCTGGTACCCCTCCTGGCACCAGTACACGAGGACGGAGCCCAAGGAGACGCCCGAGCCTCTGTCCACGTAGTAGTATCCGTAGCGCGGCGGGGGGAGAGCCGTGCATGGCGCTGGGGGAGAAGGGGAGGCATTAAGTGGAGGTGGTGACAAGGTCACCACTGGTGATGCTTTTGAAAAGGCTGCCTGGCCCCTGCGTCACTCCTGTGGGTCCTGCAAGTCTCTGAAATTTTTTTTTGCGTAATCCTAAAGGAGAGACGTAGGGAAGTCGAGTGGCTTTATCTGAAAAATAAGTCTCCTAGTTGCAAACGCTGCAATGTGAGCAGCTGCTGAACAGCAGAAGTGGGACTGGAAAGGTACAGGATGGGGACAGTGTGCAGAGAGCCTTAGGAAGGAAAGGAAGGAATGGAAGAGGGCAGGCATTATTTAATACCCCAATATTCATAGAATCATAGAATCATTCTGGGACAATATTGTTGGCTGGAACTCAAAGCAATAAAAATACTTCTTTATGCTATAGAGAGATACTCTTTGCATCCCAACCTTTAATTTTTTTCCTAATTTGTTACCCACAACTATTCAGAGCTACTCAGTTACACTGCTTAGATCATCCTTTCTGCACTGCACTCTTTGCATCTCTAGTACTTTCCTTGTTCAAGATTGCTAGTACCTGGCGAGAGCCGGGAGTGAGGCAGGCTCCAAAAGGGATGCCAGTCTGACTGTGTGCTTGCAAAAAAAACCTGGATATACTAACACAAGGCCAAGAAAATGTGGATGAGTGGAGTCTTGTGTAACAGGTACCACAGGTACCAATATCCTGAATAAAAGGAAAATACTCTGATCAACTCCTCTTAAGTCAAGTTTAAAACCTGCAGGCAGAAATGTGCTCTATCTATCTTAGGGGGAGCTTTTGAGGGACGTTCCAAGTGCAACAGTAAAGCTAATGCAAGAGAGAGGTTTGGTTTGCCTCTGCTTTTGATGAGATGATGTCGGCTTCTCCTCCAGAGGGGCTGGCAAGAAACAAATCAGGTTGAGTAAGATCAGACTTTCTCCAGGTCCAGCAATACTGTTAACAGGTAGCGGAGATGTCTATATGAGTAAATTCAGCGGTACCAGGGAGGCTGCCTGGATGCCTGGACTGGATCTGTTGTATGG
Organism: Pelecanus crispus; assembly: GCF_030463565.1. NCBI lineage: Eukaryota > Metazoa > Chordata > Aves > Pelecaniformes > Pelecanidae > Pelecanus > Pelecanus crispus. The sequence goes on from NC_134643.1 coordinate 55,251,669, forward strand.
TTAAATTGTGCAGCGCTGGCTAGCACCTTCCTCAACAATCTCTTGCCATGATTTGGAGATAAGGTGGTCCAGGGACTGTTCCCAACAGGCATTTTGGAATCAAAATATAGTTCATAAAGTTTTGGGAAAGTGAAGGGTTCAGTAGTATGGCATGGGCTGCTCTGTGCTGCTGCCCACACATGGAGGTGGGCAGGCTGCCTGCACCGGGCAGGCAGTCACCCCACAGCAGCCCCAGCGCCGTGTCCCACTTGCTGGGGAACAGCACGTGCTCTGCTCTAGGAAGTGGATTAAAAAAAAAAAAAACCCACCCTCAGCATTTGGAGATTATTTGTGCTTTTAAAAAATCTCCATCCTCATTTCTTCCCAAGGGTCCCAGCTCAGCCCTTGGGGATAGGGATGTATTTAGTGCACCCATACACTGGCCAGGGAGCTGGTCCATCAGGATATGCATAGAGGTTAATGTGGAGGCGGATTTTACTCTCAAAAGATGACAGTCAAGCGTTAAATTTCCTCCCTGTGCCTGGCGACTTTGCATCTGATGTGACACATCTCTCCCAGATCACAGAAGCTGCTGTGGCTGTGAGGACCATGCAGAGCCCTGCAGCCCCTATGCGTGCCCTGGGCATGCCTCCGCACCCAGCGGGAGAAGCACCCTCATGCCATCATCAACATGTCCCCGTGCCCTTCACCCTCTGCGCCTGCTCGGTGGGGCCCTGAGCAGCCCCACGGAGGGAGAGGTGGGCAATCGCTCGCTCGAGTACCTGAGATGTTGCTGTGCACATAGGTCCCGTTGGCAACGTCTCTGGGCGGCCCCTTTCTGACGTGTCCTGCCCCAGGCAAGGCGGTCCCGGGCCCAGCAGCATCACTCCAGGCAAAACTCAGGCAGCTCCAGGGCAGCAGGCAAAGGGCGATGCATTTCCCAAACCTTTGTCCTGTCATGGTTTGGGGAAACACAACATCGTCGGGTGCCTGGCTGTCCTGGGTGCCTGGCTGTCCCAAGTGCCTGAGGTTTCCCTTTGCTTCTGAGCAGGAGTCAGCTGGGCTCTTATGGCATTAAGCCTTGAGCAGCAAAGCTAGCAACCGCTCTCCCCCCGGGGCTTGCCTCTCCGCGTCGGCACCAACCCCACATCCCTGCTCCTAGCACTGCCAGCCCTGCTCTGGCCACACGTCTGAGCAGCTCCGAAGCCCCGCAGAGAAACCAGGCATGGGAAAGGGAGTGAGAAGCAGCAAGTGCTTGGCATCCATCTTTTACAGCTCCCTCCTGCAGGGACTGGCTGTCACTATCTCTCTGGGTGCTGGAGTTGCACATCATGCACCCTCCTCCTCCTCCTCTACCTGCTGAAGTCCATGCTCGAGCTCGCTGCTGAAACTCCTGAGCTGCAGACCCTTCCACGCTCATCTATTCCCCCCCTCCAGAGCCCAGGGCTGATTTTCTGCAAACAGCAGTGGAGTGGGGTATGTGCCACAGGAATCAAAAGGGTTTTGTAGCAGCAGCTCTGCCAGATTTGCCGCTGCGGGAACCAGAGAGAAATCTGTTTTCCCTTTTCCCTGAGGTTCCCTCGCTGCGGCATCTTTCTGCCTGTCACTTCAGGCCATGACGTCTTCTGATGTTTTATAGCTGGAAGGGCTGCAGTAGCGACCAGCTCTTGCCTCCTGGGATGTAGGTTGGTCTTATCTGCCCCCACCTGCCTGGCCCCTTGTGCACACCCAGGAAGAGGCGAGGTGTCCTGCATTGCCCAAGCACTCAAGACAGTGAGGTTTTGCTGCAGGCAATGCCTCTGTGCCGAGGCTTTCCCCAGCAGCCAGTACACCAGCTGTGCGACCAGCAGAGCTTTGCAGGCTTTTTTGGATCGTCCCCTGCTGTGGCCGTCTTCTTCCCTCCTTACACCCCCTGGAGCTCCCCTCATTCTGTGGGTCTTCTTTACCCCTCCTGTCCTGCATCCTAGCCTGTTCTGGGGTAATCTGGGACTTACTGCAGGTATAGGGGTGAAAGTCCAGGCCACTATTCATTAATAGCGTTGGCACAAATACAGTGGCCTTGGCAGCTGGGTGTGAGGACATTTGCAAGTGCTCACAGTTTGGCAAGGAGATGCTCTGGCTCTGTGGGCTGGTTTTTGTTCACCTCTCTTTTATATCTGTGGCCTGTAGCTGTAGCCAATGTGCTTGGCTGAGTATGGCTGTCCGACTGGATCTGGGGGGCCAAAATGTTGCCTTGGATGTGTGGGCAGCTCCTGTTTGTAAAACCAAACAGTGGTCTTATGGTCTTTGTGTGATTTACTGCAGTGCATAAAGGGGAAATAAAGATGTCATATGGAATCAAACCCCTATCCCATCCCATCACATCCCATCCAATCCTGGGGGTGCAGGCAAGTGGTTCTGTGGCAAGGAGGGGAGCTGCGGGCCCAGGCAATGGCTGGACCTTGCTTGCAGTCCCTCCCTGGCACTGGGATCCCCTCTCGCTCGCACCCAGCGTGGCTCAGCAATGCCCCATCCCTCCTTGCATTTGCAGAGGTGTCTCGTCACTTCAGTGGGCCTTTGGACCTGGAAACACCTTAATCCTACTCTGTCCATCCATCTGTCTCTCAGACACTCCCTTTTGGCTTTGGCTGTGCTGGTACCTCTCTGGGCTTCTCTCCAAGGGATTTACTTGCTTTCTCAGGAAAACCTGTTTCAACCTCCCATGACTCATAATGATCTCGCTCAAAAACTGCTTTAATTTCTTCTCTTTCCTGGTTAATCCTTCTTAAACTGTGAGCTTTCCTCAGCTCCCATTGGAGAGCAGGCTGAGGAGAGGGTTCCTCCCCAGCTGAGTGAATATTGCTGGTTTCTTGGTTTGGTTTTTTTTTTTTTTTCCCTTTCCTCTTCTGACTGCAGGGATTTTGCTGTTTGTTTGTGCAATGAAGGTAAGCTTTGAGGCAGGCTGGGCAGTGTGAGACCATAATACAGAAAGCAGAGGAGCCGGCCTTGGGGCATTCCTCTGATGCAAACACAGACATCTTCCGGCAGCCCAGAGCTGGGGCGCAGGCAGCCCCATGGGCACTGGGCATGCATCCATCTGGTCGGACGGGACCAACCCTGAACTTGCCCCTGCACTGAGCCTGAGCCCAGTGCTGTGTGTGCCTTCTCTGCCGGGGCTTACGAGCCAGCCCCACTGCTGCCGATGGCTAGGGGATGGTGGGAAGAGCCAAGGGCAGTGCCCTCTGCCCCCTCCCCACTGCCGGATGTGGCCAGATGCTAAACAGCTGGGGACCGAGCATGTGCCCCAAGCGTGGCCTTCAGCGCAGGGCCAGCAGCGGTAAGTCTTGTCACATGTGCCGGGGAATGAATGGGCTCAGCAAAAGCCTGGGGACACAATAACCACGCTTGAGCTTGTGCTCAAAATGCTGAGTAGATGACATGGATTATTCCTTTGCTAATGCTCTTAAGAGCTATTCTTGGGCCCAAGGGAGATAAAGGGGCTTATTATTGCAAAATCAGTATCCTGCTGGGGGCGGATTTCAACGCCATTCCCTGCACCCTGCTTTCTGGGCATTGGGCCGTGCAGGCAGAGGCAAGGGATGACCCTGGGCTCAGGAGAGGAGCGTGTCTGTGCCCCAACTTGGTGAGCCTTTTCCTTGCAGAAGGCAAGAAGGAAGGGGGAGCTAGCAGGGGAGCTCGTGTGGCTGAGGGCCTGCAGCTCTCCCAGCTCCAGGGTCTTGGCTGGGGGCTCCCACCTTCCCAGCAGATCACCTGTGGGTGATCTACGTCAAGGCCTGCTCCTCCACTGCAGCAGCCTGCAAGGCAAAGCTCAGCTGATGGCTTTCAAAGCTGGCTCAAAGGTCTCTCACAGCTGCACACATCCCCCTGCTGCCTGATGGGCATCCCCTTAGAGATAAAGCTTTGCTGAGCCACATTGGGATTTCTCCCTACCTTCTCCTGTGCCTCTTTGAACCTTTTAAATACCCTCTTTGCAAAAGTGCCCCACTCACATCTTCCCGCCTGCATGAGTGTCGCTCTTGCCTGGGCAATTTTCTCCTCCAGCCCCTGCTCTACAGCTTCAAAGCTGGCACCCCAGCTTGGATCGGATGCTGGGGCTCTCCCGTCTCCTGTGCCGTGGCCTTACCAGGCCAGGATGCCCTCGGCCCTGGGGATGGTACATGGCCACCCACCTTGTCCCATCCCTGTGTCCTGCCTCCCCTTGTGCCAGTGCGCCTGGCCAGAGAAAGCAGCATCCCTCTTCCCATGGCACAGGCAGCCAAGCAGAGGTGTGTTGACATCAACAAGGCACCATGACATTTAAGAGATCCCTTCTTTAATCTCCCATAGGTATTTTTTCCATCCTGGCATGGCCCACACCCTCATACCATTCTCCTGGTTTTGGCACAGGTTCTGTCAGCTCTGTAGTTTCTTACTGTGCTGCTTTGACACCAAAAAGCACCAGCTCTAGAGAAGGACAGGCGTTTTTCTTCTTCCTCATGACACAAGGATGTCTGGAGGAAGGTCCCTGGAGGAGCGCAGATAGATGAACTGCAAGGGTAACCAGAAAAGGCTACACAGTGGTCTGCCTCGTGGGGTCTCGATCGCAGCGTGTCCCAGGTTTTGGCCCACGCAAGGGCTGGGCGTGGTGGGCAGGAGCAGCTCTGCATGGAGAAGTACTCATCCCCTGGGACTGACAAGCTCACCTGAGAGTGGTGGTTTCCAGGACCCACACCCAGGGCAGGGTTGTGGTGTGGCTGGATGAACAGCGACAGGAGGAAAGAAGGTGGCACTGGGTCAGGCGAGACTGGCTGGGAGAGCTGGGCAACTGCAGGGGTCTTCCCAGAAAAGAGCCGGGGAAGCTTATGCATTGCACCTGGCTCAGCGGGTGTTGCTGCCTGACTGCAGCCTGCACAATTTCCCTGGGATACTTGCTTTTGCTTACATGGGGAACTGGTGACGGGAGTGTAGATGTGTGCCTCAGTGCCTCAGTTGTCTTAATATGTCAGGTCCTTTGGATGAGAAAAGGCAACTGAGACGTGGGAGGAGGAAAGGTAAGCACACAGGTAATTCTCTGGCTGGGACTCTGCACTCGGTTTCTTGCTGTGCCATAGAGATCCTGGTGCAAAAGCAGAAAGCAATGATCCCTGACTATTTAAGGGAATTTACTTTGGGCATGTTTGTTCCCCTGTTGTGTTTTAATCAAACAGTCTCTCAGGTAAACTTTGTCATATATCCCAAGTACATTGCAGTGCGTTGCACTGGTTGCACTTAAGTGATGAGACTCATTTCTCATGGGAAATAGTGTTTGTGCGCTTCAGCAGGCCAAGGCTAAAAGCACTGGGCTCACCCAGGTCTGTTCAGTGAGCAGTGCAGAACATTTCTGTAGAAGCCAGCCTTCCACTATCGAAGACGTAAGTACTAATTTCAAGTCAGTGACCATGGGTGATCCTATTTGCTTTCTGCAGACAGAAAGACATTGAGGTATTTTGTGACTAAATTACTCACTGCAAGTCAATTGCTTAGCTCTCTTGCTAGTCCATCCTTCATGCAAACCAACCAGGGCTAGCTCTGTGGAAGAACAAACCGTTCTCTCCAGGAAGATGATTCCAGTTTTTTTGGTGCAAGGTCTCCATGTCACGCCTCTTCTGTATCGCACTGCTTTTATCTCATAGCCCTGAGTTCCCTCTAAACCCATTTTTCCCCAGCTCCAGTAGCTGGGGCTCAGTGCCACAGGTTTGTGAGAGCACTGTGGATGAACCTGCCCTCCCAGCGAGGGGCTTCTTGGTGTGACTCACGGAGCCTGCACCTCCCTGGGTAATGCATGGACAGCTGCACACGGAGGGACTCCTCTCACTTGACTTTAGATACCTTCATCTGTGCCGGTCGCTCTTGGTTGTTCCATAGTTTGGGAAAGAAATGGGATTTGTTTTATCTAGCCCATTTGGGACTCCTATTTTAAGATGCAGTGGAAGTTTTAGAGGTGCCCACTGAATGCAAAGGAAGCTCATGTATCAGTGCCTGCGTTGCAGATGGGTAAACTCAGTGGGAGGACTCTGTCACCAAACCTGCCTGTAGTTGCTGGCAGTGGAGGGCGCTGCCAGCACATTCAGATTTGTCGCTACCTAGATTTTTTGGGGATTGCATGTGGCAGGCACTCACCAGATCTGTACCTACCAGTAGGGCCTTACAAGTTGCCACGCTGGTGCCACCCCAGCTGCAGTTCGGTGGAGACTCCTACAGAGTGCAGGAAGCTTCTTGGTCATGGAGGCATAATCAGGGACAGTTCAGGTTTGCATCTCAGGGTAGCATTATAAGTTGATCCATTATGAAACACGCCCTGGGAAAGACTTTGAGTTTCAGGGGGAAATGTAGCGTAAGAGAGAAAATGACCCTGTCAGGAGAGCCAGGATACAGATGGTCCAGGATCTCCTTGTGGGTACAGGAGACTTGGGGTCCAGACGGAAGATTTGAGCTGGGTCTTCCATGTCTCCAAGCTTTTCCTTAATTAGTTGCTTTTAACTGTCAGTTGGCTGCTTCTGCCCCCAGGGGCATAAACCAAGACACCCTTTACTGCCACGAGCAGCTGTCCAGGTAGCTTGACTGATAGCAGGAGATATGCCAAACACACAAGTATAAAGGGAATTCATACTACATTTTCTTTTCTTTTTGTTCCTAACACATCATGAATGAGATGAACAGGTGGCTGCCTGCCCATTCATTCCTAAAAGCCATTCATACAATTGATTAGGCTGTTATTAAGTGATGACATTACTGGTTAAGCGTGCATCTTTGCTAATTGAATAATTCCTTGCTGTGAAAAACCTCACAGTTTAGTAATTTATTGCTAATCCTGTTATATATGCACAAATATACACATGTACATACACATACAACGTACACAGACATTTGCATGCACACAGAGACTTCCTACATGCTTTGCATAATTCCAAGGGTAGGACATTCCAGGTTGGGGCACTTCACATGAACTCCGTAAATTTCTACTTTAACATGTACATTGTGCTATTTCATAACCTTTTTCTAGATTCCAGATTATGGCATTAACCTTTTGTTGGCCAGAGGCTGGTACTATTAAACTCTTCATTCCTAACAGGTCTACTCTGATGTCCAGGCTTTTGGCTAGGTAGGACTTATTTCCTGCATTTTTCATGAAAACCTGCAGTCTCTTGGTACTCTTAAAGTACATTTTTGGCACGTCAGAGTTTTCCACAATGGAAAAATTGTTTTCTGCCCAGCTTTTTTGAGAAAAGGGATTGTTGTTGTTACTGTTGTGTTTTATATTATTATTATTATTATTATTTTGTTCTTCTGATCCTGTTCACTTAATACTCTTTGTGTGGGAAGTTTCATGTGCTAGTCTAGATGACACAGGCATTGTTATGCACCTGCACCTTTGGGTTGTTACACAAGTTTATACAACCAAAGAGAAGAAGAAATCCTGATGACTGAATGCCTAGGTGTCATTTGAAAACAAGGTTATGGCAGGACTGAGGAGTCACTGAACAGGTGCAGGGCTGAAATTAAGAGGTGGAGGACTGTTTTGATGGGAGGTCTCATAAAAGTCTACTGGGAAGACAGACTAGCCCCAGAGGAACATAGTGCTGTAGTTTGGCAAAAAAATTCACAAGGAGAGAGATTGTGAGCCACAGAGAGTGGCTAATTCATGGAGTGGAGTAGGGTTAATGGAGGATATCAGAACGGACAGATTTAGACAGCTGTTTGGAGAACTGTGCTGCATCCATCGAGAAATGCAAGCAGGAATGTACCTTCAAAAAAGGAATGGAAAAATCCAGTGCTCCTTTTCTTAGAGCCTTGCAATGGTGCATCCTCACTGGTACTGCATCCTTACTGGTACTGCTTAATGGACACTCTTGATATACACAAGATGTGCAATGAATTGCAACCATACAGTGCACTGGATAACAAAACATGAGCAAATCTCTAAAACAGGATGGTTTTGTGCTGCTCCCTCTATGCTAGGAATTGGTAGTTGAAGGCGAAAGCATCCAGGGTAGTTTAACCAGGGAACAAGTTCTCGTTTAGAGCTTGCAGAAAAAAGTGGCCTCATGCCAAGATCAGTGGGGCTGGAAATGCACCCCCTGCGGTAAAAATACAGGGAGATCCCTATATAATGGCAGTTCAGAGAGGAGATCTGGCAAAGCCATGAACATCTGGTGGTTTTGATGCCTTAAGATTTGGCTGTCCGGCAGTTCATAGCTTCATTGATGGTGTTTAGGGTGAGGTTGTCTCGCCCTGTAATGCGGTCCTGGTCTGAAGAGAAGGCCTGAGAATACCAAAGCTCTACAGGAGAAATAGGGACCAGAGTTTATTTCTGTTAGGCTGCTTCCTGTGTGGAAACATTAAGAGAAGGGTAACTGTGCTTCGGGCCATCCGGTGATCACCATTCAGCTAGGACCCTTAGCTGAATGGAGATAATCAGATGGCCTGAAGTAGTCCTTTTTCAATCTTACGTCTTTTATACCTCCCTGGTGTCACATTCTCATGATTTGATTATATTGGTTGCGGCCTTTAATAGGTTTCCAGTAAAATCCTCATTCTTTTCATGTTGTAATAGGATTATTGTACAAGACAATGACATTTGTACCTAAGCCAAAATACACAGCAGTTTACATGTGGAATAACTGAAACCATCTAGAAATTCAATTTTCTCAAGATCAGCATAAAGCTTTTCAAACAGGCCCAACCCACATGGGAAAAACAAGTTGCTGTTGAATCAATAACAAAGCAACAAGTTTCAAGGCTGTGCCAGCAAAACAAGGAAATGTCTTTGCCTCTCGGATACCCCCTCACATCCTTACCTATGGAGGAAGTTTTTTCTGCCATCAATTACTGATTCATTCAGTCTGGGGAGGGGCTGCTTTCCAGTTTGGTTTGCATGCCGGTCCTCTAATCAGCTGGAGAAAAGGAGTCACTTATATAAGCCAAGGGAAAGGAACTGCTTCTGCAATACAGCTCACATGAATAGCTAGGACCGAGCGCTGGTTGACTCCCGAAATCCAGCTTCTGCATCTGCTCACCCCGTTTCTTTAGGGTTGTGTTGACTGGGACAAGTGGCAATTTGGGAGGCTTTCCTCTTCTTACTGGTCTTTCTTTTTCAAGGCAGTCGGTGAAGGAAAGTGGAAGGCATGACCCCCTCCTCAGACAAAGAGCTCAACGGGCTAGATAACCCCAGCTTTGTGGTGAGTCTGCTCTTCTCTGAAGGGTAATGCTTGCATAAATGGGTGCGAGCCCTGCAAAAGAAGGAGAAAGGGAAAGCCAGGGGGCTCAGACTGGCTGCGAGGATGCTGGTGTGTGGTAAATGTCTGTCTCGGCTCCTTTATCGACAGGAATCTGAGCAATGATTTCCTCACTACAGCCTGCTGCTGCTGCTGCAGGATCAGCATGCTTTCTACTCTCTGGCACCCTTTTCACTTCTTTTCTCTCCATTATTTCTAAAATGATAGCTTAGATGAATGGCAGCGCAAGTGTATTGGTACTGACAAGCAAGCGAGCTTGCAGCTTCTTGTGCCTGTGTCCCTGGGTAGAGCATTTTATATATAAATTAGTAAAAATACAATAGAAATTTAGCCTAGTGAAGAGTGTGTTTCTTTGTCTTCTCAATCTATTGCTAGTGAGGCAAATTGTCAGAGAGGTGAGGGAAACAGGAATCTGAGAGTCGTCAGGGGAGAGCACCCTGCCTGGTTACAGCAGGGTGGTAAAAGCTGTAAATGATATGTCAGTTCAGGGGTGTGCAGTGCACTGGAAATGCTGTGGGCTGTAACAGCCATAGGGCAAGGGCCGGGGGCACAGCAGCCCCCTTCCTATCTCACGGCAGGGGTCACCTCCATTAGAAACGTAAAGAGCTGCTTATGTTCGGACTGCAGGTGTGAGAGGGGTCCTGACACTGTCTTTGTACCACGGTACAGACCACCCGCCTGGGGGACCTTGGAGGAGGCATTTAACCTCCTGGTGTGCAGGTCTCCCATTTCTCAGATAACTCCTGGTGAGCTGGCTGTGAGCAGTGGGAGTGCTGTGCCAGCTGCAGGCAGAGCCTCAGGGAAGTACTCAGAGCAATGCAGTTTTCTTTTTCTATTGTTAATGGTCTCCGTTTGTGCCTGTTCTGCCATAATGCAGATCAGGCTTGTGACTTCCTCTGGTTTGAATCACCCCAAAGAAGGCAGAAGACAGAGGTCTTTTACCTGTGGTTCAAGCTGCTCAGTTTCTGACTGCCTTCCTGGTGTGCTGATTTAAGATGCTGTTGAAGGCCGTGATGCTGTGCCTGGAGCCTGAGGTATATGGAGGGTGTCCTGGTCCCCTGGGTTTGTGGGAGAAGCTGGATTGAGAACCACCAGCAGTGGTTCCCCATTCCCACTCCGGACTGCTTCTGTCTTGTCCTCCTGCCAGCATCTCAGCATCACAGGCTGGCTGAGGTTGGAAGGAACCTCTGGAGGTCAACTTACCCAACCCCCCCTGCTCAAGCAGGGTCGCCTAGAGCCTGTTTGCCAGGACTGTGGCTACACAGTTTTTAAACATCTGCAAGGATGGAGATTCCACAACCTCCCTGGACAACCTGTGCAGCGCTCGGTCACCCTTGCAGTGAAAAAATGTTTCCTGGTGTTCAGACAGGACCTCCTGTGTTTCAGCTTGAGCTTGTTGCCTCTGGTGCTGTCTTGTCCTGCTGCATCCTTCTCCTGCTGAGCCCTGCTCGCTCCCCTCCAGTTCCCGGGGAGGGTCAGGCGTTCATGTGATGGTCATGCGGGGCTGTTACTGGCACAGGCTCTTCCAGGCTTGAATATGCCTCCTGGTTAACATGGGAAAAGTTGCAGTGCAAGGCAAGGAGCTTACTGCTGTCTGCCTAGCTTAGAATTCATCTACCCGTGGTGTTATTCAGGAGTAGCTGTCCCCACATAACTCCATGCATGGGCAGTCTTAAGTACCTTGCTGTACATTTGTTAATCCATGGCTCAGGCTCTCTTATTCTGAAATGAAAATGTCTCCACAGGGAGTTATTTAGGAATGCCTTTTGCTCTTGAAGTTCATGCCTGAGCTCAGTTTGAATTAACTCTGCCTTCACCTGTCTCTTCTGAAGTATCTGTAATGCTCCCAGCCTGCCTAGGCTGGGTAAATACACTTTGTTTAAAAGGTATTATTACATAGCACATTTTCAAGAGCATGATCTAAAATGGGACTTTGGAGACTCAACCATGAGAATGGAAACCTGGATGTTTCAGACAAGTGATGAAGTCCTTCAGGATTAATCTGCCACACCTGCAAAATTTACAACTGAAAGTAACATTAACTTTATGTCCCTATTCCCTGACCACAGCATTAGGTGTTTGCCTCCATCGGTAGGTAGGCCATGAGTGTTACTGCAGCCACCTCACTTTTCTGGGCATTTCGGTGTCTTCAGGTTCCAGCAGGACTTGGAGGATGAAAAAAAAAGTTTGGTGCTGACAAACTGGTTGAGCTTCTGCTGACAGCAGGTTTCAGTCTCTGCCTGAAAGAGCAGGGCATCCCAGCCCAGAAAAGCCCTCTGCTGCCCGCGTGCCGAGGACGCGCTGGCTGGAACAGGGTCGATGAAACAAACGGTTTGGGATCTTAATTAGCTTCTGCATTCGGCGTGGCTTCCCAGGCAGCCTCCCTCTACCACACGTGTGTGTGTGCAGGGGGGTGTGTGTGTGCGCGCGCGCATGGGGTGTCTGTGTGCCCAGGCAGTGTGTGTGTGTACGTGTGCACGTCTGTGCTCAGGGGTCAGGGTGGGTTGGAAGGAGGAGTGGACAACCAGGGGCATTTAAGTAGCTTAAAAGCTGTGGCAACTGAAGGAAGGCAATATTTTGCTTTCCTTGGCAAAACGCATTTTTGTATAAATAAACTCTGAAAGGCATACAGCTCCCTGGGGAGCCCTGGGGCTTCTGGCTGCCTGGGAGGGGATCCGAGCCTTCCAGGGGAGCTATTTCAGACCCCGCCACCTCCCTGAGGGCCCAGGTTCCCACGCTGCTTCCCCATCCCTGGTGCTGCCCCCACCCTGGGGCATCCCTCCGGGTGCCGTTCCTCACAGCAGGTGGCCAGGCTGGGGCAGCACCCTGGTAGCCCTGCTTTGAGTCAGCTCCTTGAAACAGACACCAGGACTCCCTGTCCATCGGTGTCCCTGTGTTTCACCCAGCTCCTGTGTAGGAGTGAGGTTTTCTAGTAAGACAAAGGGCAGGTGTGTTTATGGAGGCAGAACATTTGTAAGGGTGAGTATAAGCAGATTGGAAAGAGAAGACTTAAGAAAATTAAATATAAAATATGCTTCTACTCTGTAATTAGTGGTGGCCAAGTTGTTTCAACATATTTTATCAAAAGCGCTGTTTGGGTGGGGCAGACAGGAGGGGCAGAGACCAGGGGACAGTGCAGCTTTCACCAATTAACCCACTGCACACTCTTTCTTGCTTCTGGTTGCAGTTTCTCTGTCCTTAGCTAGACATTAATGATAATAACGTATCTTGTCCAGATGTCCCTTTGAGGCTGAGACACTGGTCCAGACACACACATGCATATAAAACTTTTCCATAGGTGTTTTTACATCTGTTTTAATTTCCCCCTTGCTCTTCTTTTTTTATTCTGCCCTTGTTGAAAGCTACATACAAGGTGTTCCTGCAAGATGTAGAGTGCAGCTGCAAGAGAGGAGGTGGTGGTGATGGGTGCCTGCAGGGCCAGGCTGTGGCTAACACAGGGTCTCTCCTGTTTGCCAGGGTGAAGATGGGAGCCACTGCTGCTCCTCACTGGATTGCGCTGCCCAGGGCCCAGAGGAAGGTGGGGACACGGGCCATGGCAGCAGCAAGCTTGCCTACACCATCACAGATGTGCCCCCCTGGTACCTGTGCATCCTGCTGGGCATTCAGGTGGGACGGGGGAGCAGGTGGAGACTGGGGGTGGGTGGAAGTTTAATGGCTGTTCAGCTCGTTAATGGGGGTGAAAGCTGAACTTGGGAGTGCTTCACCTTCACTGGGCATGAAAGGAGCTGTAGGGCTGGATCCCGAACTCAAGTCCTTCCCACCACCTGCTGAACACCGACTGTTATCCTTGTGCCCACAGTTACACCATGCCCCTTGAAGTGCAAATGGGAAGGCAGAGTCCCGGTGCTGAGGCCAAATAGTTAATAAGAACAGGTCAGACACCTCAGCTGAAGGCAGCCAAATGTCTAAGGGCTTCTGAACTTCTGCCTTCCCACAGCAATAAAAACTAAGCAGAAGGGCCAACAGTGCTTTGGCTGGAGTCTGTGCCCAGGCGTGTTAAATAACCCAATGCCACCAATGCCATGCTGGGTACGGAGCCTCAGGGAAGAGAGAGCTTGGTGGGCATTTTGTACTTTGTTTCCTTAAACGGTCATCTCAAATTTAGAGTGTATTAAACCAAGGTTTTCTGAACACATCTGCATCATAATTTTAATAAAACATGCTGCTAATGAGCACAGTGAGCTTCTGAGTGCCACTAGTTCCACCACTGCAGTCCTGTGCTCCAAGGTGAGAACTAACAACTGAGGTTAATATTTAAAGCAAAATTAAGTTTGAAGAATTATTTTCACATTTAGTAATTAACTGAAGGGCATTGTAGAAATAAGTCTGTGACTCTTCTGAAAAATACAATACCTGATTTTTCCATTCTTTGGCATCCTTTTTTTTATGCTAATCCATAATTGCACTGTGTGAGAAAAGCTACTGATAGGAAAGAATGGGTAGCTCCAATTTGCCAACTTTTTATGTTATCCTTTGTGGTGCACATGAGATGGACTGAAACATTTGCACTCACTTTGCCTGATTCCTCTCTCCCCCTACCTTGGGATGTCCCCACCTTCCTGGAAGAGTAGTCCTGACAGCTTTGTGTGCAGGCGCTGGGGATAATATGTTTGTGTCTGACAGTGGTCTGGGGAGTCCAGAGCACTACAAAAGGTCTTTGGGCATGAAAGCAGGAGAAGTTTGGGGGAATGCATTGCAGTTCTTGTAGGTGCTTTGGAACTGCCCCTAACAGAGCATTCAAGTTGCCAAAAAAGAGAATGGGTAATACTGGTACCGGCTCAAACACAAATCTGTGAGTTACTTTTAGATTTCCCTCAACAACACGGTAATAATATACAGCCAGTTCTGTGTCCTTCTTCACCCAGTCTTTCTCTGTGGCTCCTAGCATTTCCTGACAGCCATGGGAGGTCTCGTAGCCATCCCGTTGATCCTCTCCAAAGAGCTTTGCCTCCAACACGACCTCCTCACCCAGAGCCACCTGATCAGCACCATCTTCTTTGTCTCAGGGATTTGCACCCTGCTGCAAGTCCTCTTTGGAGTCAGGTAGGCCAAATGCAAGAAATGGGACATGTGACAAAACAGTTTGTAGATGCAATTACTACGTGCTCAGCCACCAGTCTGCTGTAGAGTTTATCTATTCAGTGAGGGTCATTTGGTACCTTTGGGCAATCAGGACACACGCCAGAGCATCCTGAAGTCACAGTAGGTGATACTTTGCAGGGCTACCTCACTGTTCTGACTTTTGCATCTCCTGGTACTTGATGCACCTTTCTTTGGGCTTATAAGGAAACTGTCCTGCAAAATAATAAAGCACTGAAACATGCAGTAAGCAGTATCTGCTTGCTCCTTATCCCAGCGATCCTCCAGCTGAGGCAGGACCGTTCTGATCTGGGCCCAGGATCAAGGGAGCACAGAGCCTGTAGGAAACTCTGGGGGATAACTGGGAGAAATCAGAGCCCATCTGCCACCCCTTAGGGACTCAGGCAGGAACTCTGCAGCATATCTTGTTAAGCTGTACCACTTCCCGTGCTCAGGGATTCGTGGCACAATCTGAATGTAAGCAAGGTAAATCCTCTTGCCACTGAGCTGTTGAAGAGCCGGTGGTGAGGACATGAGCATGGAGTTGCCATTCACTACCCAGAAAATGAAGTACTTAAAGAGACATGACTGCAAGCACTCCCCCTTGCCACAAAGACCCTGCATCTTTGCTGGCCTTGCAAAATTTCTTTTATTCCCCTTGTCCTAACTCTGGGCTGCCTCTCTCTTTTCACAGGCTGTTTTTTCCTCCGATATGGTGGGAACCCATGTTTCTTGTTTCAAAGGCAAAAATGACACATTCTTTGGCTTCCAAATCTGAGGGACCTGGTTAAAACTCTTCTGCCATCAAATCACTGGTCAACTGCCAGCTCCACAAAATGTTTTTTACTCCTCCTGTTTCTTTCCCCAGTGCAACTTTTCCATCTCTGTCTGTCTTAAGAAAGTGGCTGTGGGTAAACCTCTTCCCAGAGGGTGGTCCCCTTCTACTACATTGCTACAGGATTAGTGGAGGCGGGGGGGACGCCCTGGCCACGAAAAAGAGAGAATCTGGTTCTTCTCAGTTTGGTTAAATTCAGGCTGGGGTGCATGACTGTGGCTGAAGCTGCTGGTGCGATTCAGGCTGGAGTCCTCCCAGGCACCCCCCAAATGCCTCAGTGAATACCTGAGAGCTGTGACATTTCCTCCTCGCTGTTAGGCAAGGATGAAAGAGTAGCAGGGAGCCTCTCCCATGGCTGAATAGCTAAATGAGGTACAACAGATCAAATTAAGTGGTAATGAGTTGTTCCCGCAGGATAAGCTTGAATGTCTTTTGCTGTGCTGAGGATGCAGTTGCCTTGTTGCTGGCCCCAACTATAATGTGTGAGGACATTCCTGCCAGAAAGGTGGGACTCAGCCTGTGGTGTGGCCGGAGGCAAACCAAGACTGAGGAGACAGTTGGAAGCAGATTATTTTTTTTCCTTTTACTGTTTTCTCAAACGCTGTAGTAGTTGATAACCATGAGTCCCCAAAAGAGAGCCAGAAAAATGGTGAATAATGAGTTGGAGGGGATGCTTTTCCCTGGAAAACATCCATGACACTCTCCAAGGCCCTGGGGAGCACTCAGCTAAGCGCTCTGCACAGTTCCCGGTGTCTATATTTAAGAAAGACTAATTCAGAGGAGAGGTATGGAAATGATCTGTTAATGTGGCACAGGGACAGGGAAGGGAGACCATTCATCTTACAGAGGCTGGCCTGGTTAGCCTGGCAAAGTGGCAGCTCAGAGGGATACAGCTGCAGCCTGAACTAGTCTGGGAGAGAAATGGGGGCAGGCAGGGAGAAACCATTTTGGCTAAAAGACAATGTTGGCACATGAATAAATGGATGGGAACTGGCCATGGAGATGGGGAGGTTCCCACCAAGAGTGAATGTGGTTCAGGAGCAGCCCTCCAGAAGCAGTAGCCAAGGGAAAAGCCCGACGCACTGCAACCTGCAGCTCGTTTGTGTTACACAGCGTGAAAAAGCAGTGACAGGTCCCAGATGGTCACTGGACAGACTATCCAAGAGGCTCCTGAGGGGAGACACAGGTCGCTTGCCATTACCGTAAGCCCCCCTTAGCAGATACTTGGACATCGTGTAGTGATGATCAGAGCATAACTTTTCCTTCTCTAAACTACAGCTTTCCCTGGAAAGAGCTCGGCATGCCCCATATGCATCACCTCAGCACTCCAGTTTGCTCTGAGCCCACCCATGCCAGCACCATCTGTGAAATAGCTTGAGGGCCAACGCAGCAGGAGCTATAAATCTATTGTTAATTCAACAGTGGTGGCACTGGGCCTTCTCTGTTTCTTTTTGCTTGTTTTTTGCCTTGCCCAGCAAAATCCTTTGAAGGCTGCAACATGTTTGGCTGAATGCCGTAAATAAGCGACTCCACGGATGACTGATACTCAAACATAACTTCCTGGCAAAGCACTGACAGTGCTTTGGTTGTGCGTGGCATGAGTAATTGTAGTGGTATAAATATTTGCTTTAGGTGACAGGGACGTGGTGCTGTTACAGCTATACTGTCTCTTATTTTCCGGTGCTTTCCAGAGAATGGTGGAAACGCTTCTGGTTCAGGGAAATCTGTGCCCTGCCAAAGCACTCACCTGGCTTGCTGCCCTGCTGCTTTTCTGAGCAGGCACCATAAGGGCTCCTTGGTGCAAGGAGAGGTTGCTCTGGGGGCTGCTCCCAGGGGCAATTTCTAAATGGAGGAAGCCGAGGCACCTCAGAGGTTTCCCTCAGCTTGTTCAGAGCTGCAGTGCCAGCCCGTGCCCTCGGGCAGCTTTGGGTTTTTCTAGCACACTAGAGGAATGGCCCAAACAACTTGCACTGCAACGGGGGCTTAATGCCTGCGGTGGCTTCTCTGTGTCCATTTCTCCCTGTGTGGAAGGAGAAGAGGCTGGCGTTGCTCACAGGAGCACTGGCTTTGCTGTACAAAGCTCTGTATGAAGCCAGTGCTGAGTGCCTCTGGAGGTGCGAGCTCCTTGCTAGCCTGAGGGGTTTCCAGAGTGAGGGTTACTCTAAGCCAGGAGACACAAAGCGTGTGGGGAGAGCCAAGGTCTCACCCAGCCGGTGCGCTCAGACCCATCCATGCAGGTCTCCTTTCCAGTGTCAGTGGTAACAGGGCAGAATCATTAGCTTTAAAAAACTGTACTAAAAGCCAAGTCACATTTTCCACTGCCCTCAGTCTGAAGATGGTTGTGACATGGGGATTAGCCAGGGCACGTCCTTGTGTTCATAAGCAGGTTGTGAAGAAAACTGAGGCAGCTGCAGGGGACAGAGGAAGCAGCCAGATATTGGATAGATTTGGGCCTAGGTTGATGCTAAGCTTTTCTTCAGTCTTGCCATTTTTCTTCCTTGGTCTTCTCCCCTTCTCCAGCTTTTTCCTTTGGTTATTGTTTTACTCTGTGCAGCTCTAGTAACACCTTAGGAGGAACACATTTTCGTTAATGTGGGGTAGCAGAGTTTGACTCCAACACCAATGAGCCTCCCCATTGGCAGTGTTTGAACATGACCTCTTCCCCCCGGGTACGTTGCTCTTGAGTGCAATGGGCAGCAATGCCCACCTGTGGTCAGTGATGGAGACCTGCCAGAACATTTCAAAAGAAAACAAGGCCCTGCACAGACTGATTTTTAAATTTCTTTCGCTTTCCTTTCACTGACCCCTATGGAGCTGGGTTTCTAGCATTCTTGCTCGTCATCTTTTGCCTCTGCTTCCCTTCCAGGTTGCCTATTATTCAAGGAGGCACTTTTGCATTCCTGACCCCAACCCTGGCCATGCTGTCTCTCCCCAAGTGGAAGTGCCCTGCCTGGACGCAGAACGCTACCCTGGTGAATGCCTCTTCACCAGAGTTCATCGAAGTCTGGCAGACACGGATGCGAGAGGTATATTACATTTTCCATGGCACCTGCTGTGTATCAGGGCTGTTTGCTTTCAGAAAAGCACCTGACCATGGCAGAGCCATCAGTGCTGGAGAACCCACCATCCCCAATGGACCTTGGCCTTAACCTGTTGCAGCTTCCTAAGCATCTAGTCTCCATTAGGAAAGCAGATGCTTTGCTGCTCCTGAACAGGGGACATGCAGACCTCAGGTGATTTATGGTCCCTGCAAAGTCCCCACTGGTCCAGCCAGATCCTTTCTCCATGAGGTGTGGTTAGGCTTGAGGAAGGAAGGGAGGGAAGATGTTTCCAAGGAAAAGTGCCTGTCTAAGCACAGGAAACCTAGTAAAAAGAAATGCAAGGGCAGAGCTTACTGTAAATATGAAGGAAAAGTGCATTCTTAGGTAGTCAAAAAAGAGGAGGAAAGGTCAGGGATCTCAGTTTCTTGTCCTACATCTATTGACTTATCAAAGTAGGTGGCTAAATTTGCCTCTGTCAATCCATACATTAGGGTGCTTTGCAAAGCACACAGGAAGCGTGAGCTTGCAAAGGATTTGCTGTGCAGCACAGGCTGCCCTCCCTACTGAGACTTGTAAATCTGCCACAAGGGCAGTGCTGTCTTCTCCTTTCAGGCTGGGTGCTTCACCCCAGCCCCTTTGTTTCTCTTCCCTTTGAAGCCAGGGGAGGGAAGGTGCTGCGCACTGCAGAGGACCGAGCCTGGGTTTATCACCATATTTGCAGCGAAGGGCGATTCAGGATGCAATCACTGGCTACCTAGCAGTGACTGTCCAACACAGGAATGTTCAGGGTGATAAATGTGTCCCCGGAGGTAAACCGATACTCAGAAAAAAACAGAGGCTGTAATGACCCACCTGCCCTATCAGTGTGCTGAAATGCCCCAAGACCTTCCCAGATGGGACATGAGTGGAGACCATGACCCTGCCCCCATTTTGGGGACAAGAACTTTTCATCTGCATTTTGGGGGAGCCGGAAGAGAGAGTGCAGGGAAGCTGATGCATGCTTGGGTGGCCCAAGAAGCCAGGGAGGAGGTGGTCTCTGGAACAAAATTAGCCCTGGTGAGGACTAAATCCATCAGCCAAGGGGGGAGTGGGTGTGTTGGTACTTTGGTGGTCCTTCCTGACACGTAATGCTCAGCCAGGCTTTGCTGTAGTCAGCAGGAAGCCTCTGTGCTGGTCCGTCACTGGAGGCTGAGCTTGGCTTTCACACTGGTTTTGCACTGACTTATGAAGAAAAGGCTCAACAGCTGGAGCTCCTTTCAACCTCTGTTCTCTTCCTCCATTTTTCCAGGTGCAAGGAGCTATCATTGTAGCTTCCTGCTTTCAAATCTTCATTGGATTTTCTGGCCTGATCGGATTTCTGATGAGGTTCATCGGCCCCCTGACAATTGCCCCCACCATCACCTTGGTTGCGCTACCTCTCTTTGACTCAGCTGGGGACGAGGCTGGGCAGCACTGGGGCATAGCATTCATGTAAGTCTCACTTCCCTGTGGGAAAGTTGAGCGTACACAAACCTCCTGCCGCTAATTTGAAATCAAGCGTTGCAGTCTGTAGCAGGGTTCCCCTGGGTTTGAGATTTATTTGTTGAGCACTAACATGTGGCAGACTTGTGCAAGACAGCAGTGTGGCATAGTCGTGTCCCCCCCCAGGAGGTTAAAGCCCTCAGCAGCAAAGCAAAACCCAAAAACAAGTTTAAAAAAATTATTTTTGTGA
Organism: Pelecanus crispus; assembly: GCF_030463565.1. Taxonomy (NCBI): domain Eukaryota; kingdom Metazoa; phylum Chordata; class Aves; order Pelecaniformes; family Pelecanidae; genus Pelecanus; species Pelecanus crispus. Next base: position 55,271,589 of record NC_134643.1, read on the forward strand.
AAATCCAAAGTTCATAGGTCAGTAGAGAAACAAGTTTTTCTAGTGTGTGGTTCCTGGAGACAGTTTCCGTCACAGTTGTCTATGCACTGTCTTACGCACCCATCATTTAAGTTAAAAAAACAAATGACAAAGTTGAGCACTCAGAGTTAGGTATTCCTTGAGTTAAAATAGCTGGTGCTTTATGTGTTGTTTTCACATGAGGAGGAGGAATTGTTTTCTCCACAGAGGGCCTGGGAGGCTCTGGAAATGTCTGTGCATGTGGCTTTGCAGTATTAAGTGCTGTTTCAAGGATTTTTGTATGCATGCCCTTGTGCCTGAGTGTATGCGCGCTTGGTGGCAGGATTTCTTTGGCATTTCAGAAACAAATCCAAAAAGTAGAAATGCCACTGCACCTGCACCTTCAGGTCCCTAATGCAGACTTCAGCTTGGGATAACATGCAACAGGAGTAGGTTGTTCGCCTCTCTATGGGCTCCCATGAGTTTGCTAGTGCTTTCAGAGCTGCCCTTAGAGACTCTGGGGCCAGGCTTGACTGCAGCCCGAAGAAGGCAGCATGCTGTGCTCCAGTCCACCTCTGGTTCTCTTCTCCTCCCTGCACCTGCCCTCCCAGGCCCCAAAAGCCACCTCTTTTCTCCACCTCCAGTTACTCACTTAACTGGTTTCTTCCCCCCACACCCCATACGACCCCAAGCCCTGCCTGCCCACAGCTTTCCTTTCACCGTTGTTTCTCCCACCACATCTCCGGCTTGTTGTCTTGTTCTTCAGCTCTGATGATTTGTCCTAGCCCCTTTACTTAGCCAGTCTGAATTTTCACTTCAAAATGTATATCCTTATCTGGACTATCTCTGTTTTCTGCCTTCTTTCTCCAGCCAGTGGCTCCCAACCTCAGTCCCTTGCTTGACCTCTTTGCCCAACAGTGCTGCTCCAGCCCTCCAGCCTGTGTCCCTGTTCTCAATCCTGGTCACTCTTTCTGTGCTGTTCATTTCTGTACCATTTTCTACCCGTACTAATCTCAGTCCTTTCTTCCATGACTCAAACACTTTAGCCCCAACCTGATCATTGTGCTTTGAGCTGTCTGAGTTTGCGTCCTCTTTTTCTGCCTCCATGCTCCATGGGTGCCATTAGGGAAAGGGGGAGAGTGGTGATGGAGAAGACAGAATACATGAGCCGTGTGGTCTCAGCCTTGCTATCCAGCCCCATCACAGCCCAGAGCCCCCATGACAGGCAATACCTGCTGTTGCCTCAAGAAAGTGGTCTAGTGCATGCTCACTTGCTCCCTGGTGATGGTGCATCACTGGACAAGGCCTGGATGTACTCAGAAAGCTCAGAATCTTTATGAGCTGCAAATACTAAAGCCTGAGATGTTTCTGCTGACTGCTTGGGACCTGGGATGAATGATTGTTGTTACAGACTGATCATAGTTGAGCAAATTTTTGTGAGAAAGAGCAATATCCCTCACCCCAAAGAACAAGTTCTACTAAATCTCAAATTTCTGCTCCAGGTCATAAGCAGACCTTGCTACTGCTCAAGAAAAAAAGAGCTTCTCAACGCAGGCTGTATAGTATGTCTATTTCCTGAACATCACTCTTTGAAATAGGTTTGGGATATATTTTTCCAGAAATATTTGGCCTGAGAGACATGTTTTCCATGGAAATTTTCATCCTGAATGGGTAAATTTAGGCAGAATTATAAGCAGCTGAAAATAGCATTTGTTAATGGAATGTGTCAGGCAACCTGAATAATAAGCAGTGACACCTACCCGAGATAGACGAGGGCTCTGCAGTGATTCATAAGGCTGCCGAGCACCTTTGTTAATGCAAATGCACAAAATGTACACTGACGCATTCTGTCTGGGCTCTGTAGCTTTAGAAACCACAAATGGAAAATAGTTCCTCCTCAGACTTTCTGTCTCCAGTCATTCAGTGCTTTGAATCGTGATTGATAGATAACCTTTGGCTGTATGTCGTGGCATGTCTTCACAGACAGGTGAGGTTAGCATTTCCTTTACCCTGCTGGTATTCTGCCTGCCTGTGAATATTGCACCTATAGCTCATCACCTTTTCACACATGGAAAACTACCAGTTTTCTGTGCACTGTCAGTGCACTTCAGCTAGTGCAATTGATTTCTCACCAAATCCTATCTGGATTAATTCACTCAATGTACACAATTCAGATTTGTTATAAAAAAATGAGGAGCCCTTCAGAGGCCTGATTAACATAGGAAGAAGATGTCCAAGGTCTTCTACTAGCTCATCAGTCAAGGTGGGGTGCCTGGTCCCTGCCCTCTCAACCGTATTGCAGCCTCCAGCTGAATCTGGTTGCCCTTTCTGGGGGGAAGACACAGCAGGGATGGACAGGGCTTGCTGTGAGTGCACCCAGCTGTGCTGCCATTTGCAGGAGATATGTACTACACGAGGGATGGGAGAGGAACTGCACCTCGTGGTTGCTTCCACCAGAATGAGCCTCGGGTGCTGCCAGGGGCACACGTGAGCACCCCTGCCTTGGAGGACCCCTCCGCCGCGCAGCCCTCGCAGACTGGAGGGCCGTGCTTTCCCCTTCTCGGCTGGCCGGGAGGGCTCTGTGGGCACTACGTGCAGCCCCATAGTCCCATCATGGTTTTTTCTTTCAAAACAGGGACTCGCACAACCAAATCAAATCCTCTTTCTTTTCTCTGTGCTATGTAGGAGCTTTTTGCCACTTGCAGAGCAGCACAGGTAAACCTGAAATCAGGAAACCAATAAATGCTGTATTTCATAGAATCATAGAATCATAGAATGCTTTGAGTTGGAAGGGACTTTTAGAGGTCATCTAGCCCAACCCCCCTGCAGTGAGCAGGGACAGCTTTAACCATATCAGGTTGCTCAGAGCCCCGTCCAACCTGACCTTGAATGTTGCCAGGGACGGGGCCTCTGCCACCTCTCTGGGCAACCTGTTCCAGTGCCTCACCACCCTCACTGTAAACACTTTCTTCCTTGTATCTAGTCTAAATCTATTCTTCTTTAGTTTAAATCCATTATTCCTTGTCCTGTCACAACAGGCCTTGTTAATAAGATTCTCCCCATCTTTCCTGTAGGCCCCCTTTAAGTACTGAAAGGTTGCAATAAGGTCTCCTCACAGCCTTCTCTTCTCCAGGCTGAACAACCCCAGGTCTCTCAGCCTGGCCTCATAGGAGAGGTGCTCCAGCCTTTGGATAATTTTGGTGGACCTCTTCTGGACCCGCTACAGCAGGTCCATGTCCTTCTTGTGCTGAGGGCTCCAGAGCCGGACGCAGTACTCCAGGTGAGGTCTCACCAGAGCAGAGCAGAGGGGCAGAATCACCTCCGTCGCCCCGCTGGCCACACTGCTTTTGATGCAGCCCAGGATACAGTTGGCTTTCTGGGCTGCAAGCGCACATTGCCGGCTCATGTCCAGCTTTTCATCCCCCAGTACCCCCAAGTCCTTCTCTGCTGGGCTGCTCTCAATCTCTTCATTCCTCAACCTGTACTGATACCGGGGGTTGCCCTGTCCCAGGTGCAGGACCTTGCACTTGGCCTTGTTGAACCTCATGAGGTTCGCACAGGCCCCCCTCTCCAGCTTGTCCAGGTCCCTCTGGATGTCATCTCGTCCTCCTGGTGTGTCAACCGCACCACTCAGCTTGGTGTCATCTGCAAACTTGCTGAGGGTGCACTCGATCCCACTGTCTATGTCATTGATGAAGATGTTAAATAGCACCGGTCCCAGTACGGACCCCTGAGGGACTCCACTTGTCACCGGTCTCCATGTGGACATCGAGCCATTGACCATGTCCCACTGGATGCGACCACCCAGCCAATTCCTTATCCATCGAATAGTCCACCCATCAAACCCATATCTCCCCAATTTAGAGAGAAGGATGTTGTGGGGGACTGTGTCGAACGCTTTACAGAAATCCAAGTAGATGACATCCATTGCTTTTCCCTTGTTCACTGATGCAGTTACTCCTTCATAGAAAGCCACTAGGTTGGTCAGGCAGGACTTGCCCTTGGTGAAGCCCTGCTGGCTGTCTCGAATCACCTCCCTGTCCTCCATGTGCTTGAGCATATCTTCTAGGAGGATCTGTTCCATGATCTTCCCAGGCACAGAGGTGAGGCTGACAGGTCGGTAGTTCCCAGGGTCCTCCTTTCTTCCCTTTTTAAAAAGGGACACAACATTCCCCTTTTTCCAGTCAGCAGGGACTTCACCTGACTGCCATGACTTTTCAAATATCATGGAGAGTGGCTTGGCAACTACATCAGCCAATTCCCTCAGGACTCTGGGATGCATCTCATCAGGTCCCATAGACTTGAGTACATTGAGGTTCCTCAGGTGGTCTCGAATTTGATCTTCCCTTACAGTGGGAGGGGCTTTACCCCCCCGGTCCCCATCTTTTGGTCCATCGATTCGGGAGGGGTGAGGAGAGAGGTTGCTGGTGAAGACCGAGGTAAAGAAGTTGTTGAGTACCTCAGCCTTCTCCTTGTCCATTGATACCAGTTCACCTTTCTTGTTCATCAAGGGGGATACGCTTTCTTTAACCTTCCTTTTCTGGTTGATATGCCTGTAGAAGCCCTTCTTGTTATTCTTTACATCCCTTGCCAAATTCAGTTCCATCCTCGCCTTGGCCTTCCTGACCTCCTCCCTACACAACAGGGCCGTTTCCCTGTATTCCCCCCAGGACACCTGTCCCTGCTTCCACTGCCTGTGCACTTCCCTCTTACTCTTTAGTTTGACCAGCAGGTCTCGACTCAGCCATGCTGGTCTCCTCCCTTCCTTGATTGATTTTTTACACTTGGGGACTGATAGCTCTTGTGCTCTATGGAAGGCATCCTTAAAGATCTGCCAACTCTGTTCTGTTCCCCTTTCCCTGAGGACCGTCTCCCAGGGGGTCCTTCTGACTAACTCCTTGAAGAGCTGGAAGTTTGCTTTCCTAAAATTTAGGGTCCTGACTGCACTCCTCGCTTTTCCCATGTCCCTCAGGAGCGTGAACTCCACCAATGCATGCTCACTGCAGCCCAAGCTGCCTCCAGTCTTGACATCACCGATGAGCTCGGCTGCATTGGTGACCATCAGATCCAGTATCGCGTCCCCTCGGGTAGGGGTGTCTATTACCTGGCTTAGGAAGTTGTCGTCTATGCATTCCAGGAATCTCCTGGATTGCCTACAGCTCGCCGTGTTGCTTTTCCAGCAAATGTCGGGGTGGCTGAAGTCCCCCAGCAGGACAAGAGTGTGCAAGCGCAAAGCCTCCCAGAGCTGGAGGAAGAAGGCTTCGTCAGCAGGCTCCCCTTGATCAGGCGGCCTGTAGTAGACACCAACCACAAGGTTCCCTTTGTTGCCTCTGTCTCTGACTCTTACCCATAAGCTTTTGCCCTGCTCGTGGCTATTCTTCAGGGACAGCTCTTCACACTGTATTGATTTCTTTACGTAGAGGGCAACGCCTCCGCCCCTCCTTCCTCACCTGTCCCTTCTGAACAGCCTGTAGCCATCAATAGCCACATTCCAGTCATGGGATTCGTCCCACCAGGTTTCGTTTATGTCAATCAGGTCGTAGCTGTCTAGTAGCACAGCAGCTTCCAGCTCCTCGTGTTTGTTCCCCATGCTGTGTCCGTTCATGTAGAGGCATTTCATCTGGGCTGTTGGCCGTGTCACCTTCTTAGTGGAACATCCCTTGTTTCCCTCGGGGTGTTTCACGAAGGTTTCCTTGTGAGCTCTAACTATCTCAGGAGCCCCCGGCTCGTCTCTGAAAGACTTCCACTGTGCTGCAGCATCCCCATCATGCCTCTGGGCAACAGGTTGAGGGCTCACAGTAGCACCCCGTCCCTCTAACCATTGCGTACCATCCCACAGCTTGTCACAGGCAAGCCTGATGTGTTCCCCCTCCCCCTTCACATCTAGTTTAAAGCCCTGTCAATGAGCCCCGCAAGCTCCTGTGCGAAGACTCTCTTTCTCCTTTGAGAATACATTTCCAGTATATCTGAATTACACAGAGGTTCAGGGACAGTTTCCTACGTAGCTTGCCTGGAGCTTGCACACGTCTCAGGTTTTTCTTTTACTCAAGTGTCATTTTTAAGCTCTGGCAACTGTGTCATACTCAGTGATGCACCATCTTGGGGGTCAGTTTTGAAAGGGGGAAAAGGGGGAAAAAACAAAAGGGGAAAAAAAATATTAGCAAATGCAGCAGAGCTGTCGGTAGAGCATGATGGAAAGCTTGTTCCACCAGAGACTTGCTGGAGTGGGGACCCACAGTCTCATGCTGAGAGCCTGTTTTTTGGGGTCCTCTGGAGTCCTGGGTCCTTGGGTAGCAGGTATTCGGTTAATGCGGGGGCAGGCGGGCAGCTCAGCACCCACTTTGTCTCATGGTCTGGTTTTCCCTCCTCCTAGGACTATTTCTTTCATAGTTCTGTTCTCTCAGTACCTGAAAGATGTGCCTGTGCCGCTGCCATCTTACCAGAGAGGCAAGAAGTGCCACCTCTCCCCGGTCTACCTCTTCCAGATCTTTCCGGTACGTCGGGGTTCCCAGAGACCCAGTGGTCATGGCAGAGGTACTGGCCTCACCCACCCTGGGCTGTCTGGGCTCTTTCCACTTGTGTCCAGCAGAGCTTCCCAGCCCAGCCTGTGCAGCAAGAGGGCACAGGGGGAGAAGGTCCCCATGGCCCTGCATGTGGGGAGGGAATAAGGGAGGAAGGGCCACCAGGACCCCCTGCCATCCCTCTGCCTCCATCCCACGTGCAGGGAAAAGGGTCAGGCATGGAGACACCTTGTCCCCCACAACCGTGCCAGAGACGCGGCCATGCCCTAACCGGACCCCACTGCTGCGTGTGATGGGCAGGTGCTGCTGGGGCTCTCCCTGAGCTGGCTGCTCTGCTACGTGCTGACGGTGACCGACGTCCTCCCTGCAGACCCCGCTGCCTATGGCCACCTGGCCCGGACGGACACCCGCGGGGATGTTTTGTCCCAGGCTCCCTGGTTTCGGCTGCCTTACCCAGGTACCACTGCCCCCTCTTTCCCCAGCCCGCTGTGCTGCTCCCTGCTCCGGCTTGCACCTCCGCTTATGGCTAGCAAGGGGAGACGAAATGTCAAAAATCAGGCAAACCCCCACAAGCACCCTTGCTGTTCTTCCCCGCCTCTGTAATAGATTTCAGGGCAAATGTGCTCCCCTGATCTGAACCGAGCTCTTTACTTGCAGGCCAGTGGGGAGTGCCAACCGTCAGCCTGGCTGGGATATTTGGCATCTTAGCCGGGGTGATTTCCTCCATGCTGGAGTCCGTGGGAGATTACTATGCCTGTGCCCGCCTCTCTGGGGCCCCGCTGCCGCCGAAGCATGCCATCAGCCGCGGGATCGGGGTGGAAGGCATCGGCTGCCTGCTGGCCGGGGCCTGGGGGACAGGGAACGGCACCACGTCGTACAGCGAGAACGTGGGGGCCCTGGGCATCACTAAGGTGAGCTTCACCACAGCAGGGTGGCTGCGGTGCCCTGCCCCTCCTGGAGGTTTCCCCCCTGGGTGTATGTACAAAGGAGCGGTGCACATGGGTACGTGCTAGACCTGGGATGTGATCTTAGCCCACCTCCTGCAAGGCACGCCGGAAAAATGTGCCCTGGCACATTGGTGAGCACCTCAGCAGCACTACGAGTCACCTCACGGGGTGTCAGTCCCTCTCTTTCTCTGCATATGGTCTGCATATGGGATGAGTGCACGCTGCCATTGTGCATGGCACCTGGCTTAGGTGAGACTAAAGAGAGCATGTTACATCTGAGCTAACCTGGAAACTTCCTGGGGACTGACTTTATCAAAGACTATCTATCTGTCTGTCTGTCTCTCTCTCTCTCTCTCTGGCTGTCTATCTGTCTTCCTAAACATATTTATAAATACGAGAGGGGAGGAGAGGAAAAAGAAAAAGGAAAGGAAAAGGAAAAAGGAGAGGAAAAGGAAAAGGAAAGGAAAAGGAAAAGGAAAAAGGAAAGGAAAAGGAAAAAGGAAAGGAAAAGGAAAAGGAAAGGAAAAGGAAAAGGAAAAAGGAAAGGAAAAGGAAAAAGGAAAGGAAAAGGAAAAAGAAGGGAGGGGAAGGGGAAGGGGAAGAGGAAGGGGAAGGGGAAGGGAAGGGAAGGGGGAAGGGAAGGGAAGGGAAGGGAAGGGAAGGGAAGGGAAGGGAAGGGAAGGGAAGGGAAGGGAAGGGAAGGGAAGGGAAGGGAAGGGAAGGGAAGGGAAAAGAAAATATTTAATAGGGCTTCAAATTCTAGAATTTTTATAACCCAAGGATGGCAATCATGTGAAAGGCAGACTATTTCTTTGGGATTATAAAATGTGATGACAAAGGTTTATGCTTTTACCTGTCTATAAAGTTTTGTGAATCCCTCGAGTATCTTATTGCTCTTATAAGGGAAAGAAATTTCCAGAGATAAGCCTGACAATCAGATCATGGATTTTCACTAAACTTTACAGCCAGGGGATGGGTACATCCAGCAGCCAACTGGAGAACATTTTTAAATCATTGTCAAATAAGCAATGTCATGTCAGCAGAGCTGTGAGTCAGTAAAGAAATGCAGAATTTGACTTATGGCTCCCACTCTATAATATTGCTTATTTCACTGGATTTTATAAACCTCACTCACAATAACCATTTTTCACAGACTGAAACATTAGTGTTTGACCGAGGTGGCTGCTTCCAGCAGCGAGGGCTGTCTGGATGTCTGCATGGAGTCCAGTTTAGCCTGTCACCCCAGGTACCTTGTCACTATGAAATCTGTGCATACTGACCCTATACCTGAGCTCGTTCTTTCCTGACATGTAGTTTGCTGCACACATTATATGTATGGGACGTAGCATAGGGCAGAAGTGCCCAGACTCATAGTTATCAGATGTTCTCCCCATGTACGCTAAATCCTTCAGGTGGACATGCCATCCTTGCTGATTCAGGAGAGACGTTTCCCTTAGATCTCACCTCTGCTGACCTTGTTCACACTTGAGAAAAAAACACAGTCTCATCTCAGTCAGCCTTAAATCAGTGTAAAGACTCTGGCTGGGATAGATGGGACTGCTGAGAACACAAGGCAGATTTCATTTCGTTTTTTTATGTGGGAAACACATTTTTCCATAATAAATGGAAATGCAAGAGACTTGTTTCCTCTGCTTAAACAGAGGTGTCCAGCACCACCTGAAACATCTTTGGATATCTCAGATATCCACAGGGGCTGTCAGATAAGGCAAAGGAGCAGCTGCCAGAAGCTGCCAAGATGGAACATCTTAAATGGCACCAGGCACCTATGTTTAAGCTGCTTGATCAAGCCCAGCATGCCAGTACTGAGCTCTCATTTTCAAGAAAAGGAGGATTTTAAGGGGGGGTAAAGACCTCAGAGTCACCACATAGATAGTAGGGCACTGTGCAGTTTCTTTGACCTTAAGAAACAGAACTGATTTTCTTGTTTTCCTAACATAATTGAAACAAACCCTGAACCAGAGGCTTTAGCAGTGTATGCTCACAGTTGTGGTATCAGTGGATTGGGTAATTTGCCTTTAAGACCAACTCCATATACTGGGTAATTTGACATTTTGGCAAATTAAGAATCTGAAGCTTCATTCTAATCCTGGAACAAATAGATCTGTTGGCTTTTATTAAATTACAGTTTTGATGGCAATGGTGTCCCAAGGTTCTATGCCAAGGAATATAAAAATCCCACCTGAAGGCAATGCATGATTTTATTTTTAAACTCCCCAACAAATCTTTTTCATTTATCTTTCACAATCAAGTAAGACTCAAAATATTTTAAAGGGACACGTTTAAGAAATACTTAAAAAGAGACACTACTAGTTACTGGGGATGTTTTTGTTGAAAGCATTCACAAAAAGCCCTTTCTGGAAATATGACATTCTTCAGCTATTTAAAGGGAGGGATTAAAATATTTAATTGAATTATAAAATGTTTGCAGAGGATTACAGAGTTTCCCTGCCTAAGACATGAACGTTGTAAATCTTAGCATGATTCTTTAAGCTGTCCAAGTTTTTGTGTGGCAAGTTGTATCTTGGATTGAAAATCTAATAAATATTGCTGCTTTTCTTTTTAGTTCCAATAATCTGTAAATGTCTCTTTCATCCCTTTGTTTGTCAGATACTCTTTTTCCTTCCTATGCACATGGTCTAACAGATCTGAATGATGGTGCTGATGACTTGGTGCTTCATCCCATCTTTGTTGTAGCGCCCAACAAAGAAAAGGCCACCCTGGCTCTTCTTAGTGGAAAAAAAATGAGAAAAAAATGGTTTTGTGGAAGCTAGATGGGTGATGAGAGATAGGGGCAAACCAAGAGACTTCCTCGCTTCTTATTAGCTGTTTGTTGACCATGGAAAGAATATATCAGATCCTAGAGCTTGGGATTGAAGCAGCCAGCCTGGCCAGCTCTGCTCTCCCAAATCTTGGTCTCCAGGGAATTGAGGGATCAGTGTGGGACACCTAATTGAAAGCCATTTTTAGATGGCAATCCAAACCCTGGTAGAAGGATTGTCCAGTGAACTGACTGGGTGGTTGCAGCTCCAGCCCATGGGTATGCCAAGATATTTCTAGGCTGGAGCAAGAGCAAAGCTGTGTGTGTGTATTACTGTGTTCATAATTTAATAATAAACTTCTTGTTTAACAGCAAACTGTTAAAGTCCTGATAACAATAGGAAAGAAGATAACATCAAGTAAATAGGTGTGGATCCATGATTGCTCTCAGAGTGCCTTTCATGATAAATATATACTAGTCTGCAAATACAGATGCTTCCCGCCCAGTGCGAGCGTGCCAGCTCACCAGCATCTGAACTTGTGACTGACTGCGCCATTGAGTGCTTTGGCCTGAGGTGCAGCCCCTGCCCAGCAGGTTGGCGCTGAAGCCTGCCATCCCATGCCTCTCTGCACCAGTCAGTGCTTGACTGCCTCCTCTTCCTCTTGCCCCAGGTAGGGAGTCGAATGGTGATCATTGCTGGTGCCTGCGCCATGCTCCTGAGTGGCATCTTCGGGAAAGTGGGGGCGATGCTTGCCAGCATACCCACCCCCGTGATTGGAGGCATGTTCCTTGTGATGTTTGGAGTTATCACGGCAGTGGGAATTTCCAATTTGCAGGTAACATCTGTATGAGCGCTGTTTCACCCCTAGGGAAGAGGACTTTGGTTTCAAGTCAGGTTCTTACCAGGCTGAGTCAGATATAACCACGCTGCAGCAAATGCAAACATTTGCGTTGGTAGTTCCTTGGGTGAAGATGAGGGCACATACCCAGAGGGGCTAAATCACAGAGGGCTCCCTGTTTGGGGCAGGGCTTGCTGGCACCGGAGGCAGCAGGACGACTAATGCCCCAGCAGCACCAGGGCTGCTGCCCAGGTCCACTCCTGCATGCAGTGTTACGTCCCAGCATGTCTCATGAACACAGCAGTAATCCTCAGATTTGGGTAATTCCAAACGTAATGTATACAATTTCTCTGTGCAGTACACAGATATGAACTCCTCCAGAAACATCTTTATCTTTGGATTTTCTCTATTTGCTGGCCTCACAGTTCCCAACTGGGCAAGCAAAAATAGTACACTGCTGGAAACAGGTAAGAAGCAGCACCAGAAGCATTTTCTGTAGCATGAAACTAAAGCAAAGGCTGATCCAGAGAACTCTTTTAAAATGCAGGTTTTCTGGATAAAATCCTGAAACCTGTGCTTTGACTGCTGCCTGTTTCTTTCTGGGAGGGCTGTTCTTGTCCTTTGCTCTGATGCATAGCTCTGGTGTGGAAATCTCTGCTCTTAATCAGTGACTGTACCTCGCCAGATTCCTGTCAGGCTAAGGATTGCAGAGCTCTTCCTTGGGACACATTCCCAGGATGGGGCTTTGGGCAGGAGAATACTCCAGGGCTGAATCCTGATCCAGATCTCAATGAATGAGGCTTTCCTATATGCTCATACACAATAAAACTTTGTGCTTCCAAAATGCAAGAGCAGACTCTTCTACTAAATTCCATCAAGTTCACTTTATTGAAATTTCCAGTCCTCCAACAGTTATGCTTTCATTGTGTCTCGTGTGACTAATGTGTTTGTCACAAAGGCTGTAGTGTCCTCTGTTAAGGTATATGTGGCATGGGTGGGCTGTTGAAAGAGCTGGGCTCACAAATCACACACTCTACAGATGGTCTATCAGATGCTTTATGTCACTGGGCTGTTTTTCACATGTCAATTAGCCCTCACAGAGAAACATCACACCTGATTAAGTTGTGGTGAAATCCCATGCTAAATATAGCTATATTTCTTTGGGATCTGAAGCTCGTGCTTTTGTAGGGAACTGCTTGGTGTTATGTCATGGAGGTGCAGAACATGTTTGGAGCAGAAGGTGGCTTTTTCTGGGACAGTGCTGTGGTCTGTACTGTTAATAGGCTCTTAATGTACTTATGAGTCATCTCCTGCCCACTGGCAGCTGGGTCAGTGAATAATTATGCAGAATAAAACTGTAGGTCTGAAACTGGCAGTGAGATCAATCTCCCTTGCATTGCCAAATCTTAAGCTCTGCTTTGGGATTTGCAAGTCTTGTCTAAACAAGCATGCAGCTAGCAGCTTCTTGGCACAGTGTATGTTGCTGGTCAAATGTATGTCTCTCTGCACCACTATCCAAAGCTTTGTTTTTCTGCTAGGAATCATCCAACTGGACCAGGTGATCCAGGTGCTTCTCACCACTGGCATGTTTGTGGGTGGACTCCTGGGGTTTATCCTTGATAACACCATTCCAGGTAGGATTTGCTGAAATGAGCTAAGCTACTAGTTTGTGCCTGCCCTAGGGTTTGTTTCCTAGTATTTTTTGTCTTCATGACTACTGTTCTATGAGTAGAGTTGTGCTAGCAACCATGAAACGCCATGTGACTGAACTCCTCCCAGAGAGGGGAGAGGAAGAGGAGACACCACTGAAATGGTCTCTGGTTGGAAAACAGTGGCTTATCAAAAACTAATTCATTTTTCAAGAACAACCCAGTCTGAGGAAAAGGTTTATTTGTGAAAAACATCTTTTAGAGAAAATGCCAGTCTAGAGCCATGTTGCTGGTTGAATGGAGAGAGAAAGGCAACTACAAGAAGTGGAAGGAGCCAACGCACGCGTCCTTATGAGAGCTGCTAAAACTGAGGCTGAACTGGTGCCACAGAAGTGGAAAGCAGTGGGAAAGGCTGATGACCAAAGTAGGATATAGCACCTGCAGCTGGCCCTCATAGACAGCAAAGAGCCTCTGATTTTCATCGAGCCTGGGGCGGGATGGCATAAGAATAGGAGAGGAAACCCTCTTTTCTGCTACAGAAAAAGAGCAGAAAGGACACTGTTAATCAGATTCTTAGCTTCTTGGAAAGCCAATCTCCTTTTGGCTCATTAATTTCCTTGTAGCCCTTGATCTTCAGCTCCTCCAGGCAGAATTTCCAGGTGTGCTCACTCCCTTTCCCAAGAGGGACTCAGCCGCTGCAACAATTACAGGCACTTAGCAATTCTTTGGCTAGGGGAAACACCTGTGACTGACTAGTAATTGCTAGCTAAACCTTATTCCCCCACTCCACACTACCTGGGCAGTTAACATCCAGCCTTGCTTTCCTGGCACTGTATGACCCCCGCTTTGAACAGTTCTTGGATGACACATGGCTTGTGAAAACCTGTCTTGGTATACTTGATTCCCGTGGAAAGCAGTGGAGGAGACTGCTTATCTGGAAGCTGTTGCAGGAAGATGGGTATTGTCTAGAAGCTTGTTAGTAAATTTTTGTAAAGAGCTTTGGAGTTAGAAGGGTTGAAGTGCAAAGGATCTGTAGGTTGTGCTGGGTCTGCTGGGATTTGAGAAGTGGGTGCGAGGCTCTCAAAGTAGTCCTATGCTCACAACACCTGCTGTTTTAAACATAACGATCTCATGTTTGCTGTTGCAGGAACACAGAATGAGCGGGGGCTCCTGGTGTGGAAGAACAGCCACAAGGGAGAGATGAACAACTCTCAACTCGTTTCCAAGGTCTATGATCTTCCGTTTGGCATAGGCACCAAATACTGCACAGTCTCTTGGTTTCGGTATCTCCCCACTTGCCCTAAAAGACTACCTGGTGGCAAGAGAATGGATGAACTGAAGGCTGCTGGACAGGAAAGCAGTGTTAAAGCGAGCTCAGAAAGAGACTCTGAGATAGGTGCGGATACAAGGATATAAGCACCTGGCCTGCAGATGAACTCATCTCAGAAGCAGAGGTCTGAAAAGCATCTCTGCAGCCCCCATCATTTGAACATGAGCTGGCAGCTGTTAGAGGCTGGAGCTGGAGAACAATAATGTCTTTCTCCTCCCAGCTCTGCCCCCTGCACCACTAGTGACCTTGAGGGAGTCATTTTTCTCCTCTCTGCTCCTGCCCGCCCACCTCTAGGAAGAACATAATCTCTCTCTGGGGAACACCAAAGCCCAAGAAATGCCTGGGAAAGATGTTCAGTTTCCTTCCTTACACTGAGACTTGGGGACCCCAATGAGCAGCTGTTTAGCTGAAGCAGAGCTCTTCCTGTCCCCTTGTCCTGGCTGCTTAATGGGCCACAGGAGAAGGCATCCCTGATGTGGGTCCTGTACCACTCTCAGGCATCCCTTGGGCTGAGACTAATCCCCACCACCTTAAAGATCTGTAATGGCAATGCTCACCTCTCAGCTTGTGGTTTACACCTCATCCTGGCCGAGGGGAAGGAGTGGGCACCTCTAGATCATGATTAATCTCATTCCATATCCCCATAATTTAAAGTCAGTCAAATGAATGTTGCTGTAAGAGAGGGGTCTAAGGTTAATGGGATGGATTGTCTTCTGAATGTGCCTCTCCCACCTTAGACCACAGACAGAATCTAGAGACCTTACTTAGATTCTTGACCTAACACAAAAACCTGACTTCACTGAAACAAATCCCAGCTGGGGTGCTGGGAGCAGTCTCAGGGGAGCCAGCTTCCCCAAGGCACCAAACCCTATAAAGATGAAGGAATCGTCCACAAAGATGAAGGAATTGTCATCAAAGATGAAGGAGAAAACTCTTCTGCTCGCAATCTGATGCATCTCTGTTACTGCTATGTCCTGTGTGTCCCCCACCGTACTTGTTTGGTCTGGTGTGGTGATTGCGCAGTGACAACCACTCCTCTGGAAAATGTTTTGCAGATTCTTGCTCCTTTCCATTATCAGCAGAAACAGCCTTAACCTATATGGCCATATATAATGTGATTGCACGTGGCGCTGGTTGCCGGTGGTGTGTAATAACATTGTTTCTGTAATGTAAGCTTGTGTTTCCTGCCTTGAGATTTATACTTAGATATTTGCGGGGAAAAATAAATGAAATGTACTGTGTAATGGTATTTCTCAGGGTGATTGCCACAGTGAGTGGCAGGTAGTATTCAAAGAATCACAGAGTAATTCAGTTGCAAGGGACCTCTGGAGAACATCTGGGCCAGCCCCTGCTCACAGCTGGTCCTGTTAGACCAGGCTGCAGAGGACTGTGTCCAGTTGAGCTACAGGTGGAGAGCCATAGCCTCTTTGGGCAGCCTGTTCCAGTCTCTGACCACCCTCACAGTGATTCCATCGTGTCTAACTGGAATTTCTGATGCTTCACCTCGTGTCTGTTGCCTCTTGTTGTGTCACTGTTCCCTTCTGAGAAAAGTCTGACCCCATCTTCTCTGTACCCTCCAATGGACAGCTGAAGGCCATGATATGATGCCCCCCTTAGCCCTCTTATCTCAAGACTGAACAAAACCTGGGTAGTTTCAATGAAAAGCCTTTATTTCTCATGCCCATTACAGTCCTGTTCTTTAGTTCCACCCTGCAGCTGTAGTGGTATGTGGCTTGTTTTGTCAGTAAGGGATATATTGGGTTCTTTGCTTTGGGAGTGAATGAAGCCTGAATAGATCAATTGTGTGAGCACTGGGATCCTAAAGGAGGAAACATTATGGTGTCGTTTGCTGTTATGGGCAGGTTAGAGTGCCTCCATTGAAGGTTGTGGTGGTTATGTCTTTGGGAGAAAAAATGATTTGCACATTGAAGCATATCTGATTCCCCCTCACCATCACAGATTTGAGAGATGACTAGTCCCAGGCATCTCAGCTGTGATATCTTCTTCATCTTCCACAACCTTGACTATGTCTCTAAGCTCATTTAGAGCCAGCCTATGCTCCCAGGGCATCTACCAGACAAACCCATGGTCTTACTCATCATTACTCTTGAATTTACTTATGCTGTAGCACATATGTGAAAGTGAGTTGTTAGTCTACATCACCCTGTCCCCATCTCCTGTACTGAAGCTGCCAGGCTGCTGCTGGCCACACCCACCACACACTGGAGGAGTGGTTTAGATGGGAACAGGATACACAGCTAATGAACAAGGTACACAAGCAACACCAATAGGGCCAAACCCGCTGTACTGTGTAGCCTTCAGATGCTCCATCTTCCATGTGAGACTTTTTCCTTCGGTGCTACAGTTGGGATCCCCATGTGGAAAAAGCAAGGTGGGAAGCACGAATGGGGAAACCTCAGTAATATTAATGGCTTTGTGTCAGCTCCATGGAGGCTGCAGCCATATCTTTTTGCTTCTCCTCGTAAGACATGTTAGGATGCTGGCAAGTGCCAGAGGTGTATATTTTTTTTTAGACTTGTTAAAAAAATAATGTTGGCACAGATTTCCTATGAAAATCAGCCTTCAATTGGCCTTTTGTTCGCCACCCCAAGGACGGAGAACATTGCTCATCTGTTACGCTGTCCTCCTGCATGCCCAGCCACAGTGTGTCCCCATCTTGTATTTGGCTTGCAAGCTCCCTGGAGTAGAGCTGGGCATGACTTCACAGCTCCTGGCACGAGGGGGCCGAATCCCCAGTGGAGGCTCATTCATTACCCCAGCACATCCTATGGCCCAGGAGGTGCAGGCAGCTGTGTGTGGGGTATGCTGATCTGGTGCAGCTGGGTCTGCTGTTGCTTAAGGCTTAGAGGCAGTTTTCAGAAGCTATTTACATCCCTATTTCAAGCTCAGGCCCTGAAATGTCCTTTAAAATTCCCCTTTTGGTGTGTTTGTTTTATATTTATAAAATATCCTTTTATTTGCCTCAGGGGGACATTTCCAAATTTTAAAATGAAGTAGGCAGGTCTTAGGCTGCAGGGCCACCACCCCTCCCAGCTGCATGTGGCCACTTGAGGTTTGGAAACAGCTTTGGCTTTGCACCGCAGCAACACAGCTTCTGTTTATTTGCTACTTAATGAAAATAAATGAAAATCAGAGGATCCTCAAGTGTAAAACTGAACACTTGAGGGCTGTTCTGGATTGCCTTGGGAACAGCCAGCTACCTGTCAACTGTATTACCCTTTGTGCTACTGCTGAGTCCTGAGTGCAGCAGGACTTACTGATTTCAACCAGGTGTGGGGTCACCCTGCTTGCAGCTTTGCAGAGAGACAGAGAGCTAATTGGGAATTCCAGGCAGATGCTCCTGCTGTTCTGGCCGAGGAGACCTGGTGATGGTTATTTGCTTGTACCTAGGTGCACTGGCTCTAGAATAGCTAATCAGTGGCTCATTTTCACAGCATTCTCACAAGAAGATGTGACCTGGGAAGTAGGACTGCCCTATGTTATGCTCAATGTATTGTAAAGTGAAGGGCTGCCACGCTGCAGCACAGCTGTAATGTACTGGGTCCCACTCTGCCCTCTTCAACTTGGCCTGCCCAAACCCCTGCAATGGCTGCACTTCCACTGGTGCGTTCATGTTTCCCACTCCTCCCTCCCTGCTGCCTTTCTGCCTCCAACTCCTTCCCACCACCCTGCCCCAGTAGCCTGCTAGCCTACATCTTCCAGATTTTTTCATGAAAAGTTTCCATCAGACCAACCACTGAGCGCTGCACAATGCGGTACCTGTGCACACGTAGCAGTAACGTGCTCAGGATTTAAGGCTGCTTCCCTGCCAAGGCAGAGCAGACCTCACGCGCACCAGGGCAGAACAGCTATTGTCTGTGTAGTGTTGGCTCTGCAGGAGAGGAAACTGCCTTCACATGTTACGTGCAGGTCTGCACTCTTGTAAACTATGATCACGCAACAGGAGGAACCAAAGTAATGTGTTCTTCATCTTCTCCTTGATGTAACACCTCCCACAAAGCCTGCTACCATTTGGAAGAGTTATTATTTTCACATTACCTGAACACACCTGTTGTTTCACATTAATGTTCAGGCCAGTCTTAACCTGAAATTGAAGCATCAGAAGCTCTCATGTGTGATGATTGAGAGAATGCATCTATATAGTGTATGGTGTCCATCTAAAACTGCCTCCTCTGGTAGGTGGCAGGCTGAAAGTAATTTGAAAATGAAATATTCTACTGTTTAACTTCTGTCTTGGACTGACCTTCAAAAGGGTGGGGATGAAGGGCTAATAAGAAAAGGTTGTTAACCCTTGAACATTATCTACTCACACGGCTGTCCTATGGCACATGCTAGTATTGCCAGGTTTGACTTCAGCTGATGCAGTAATTAAGATGGACTTGGTACAATCATTAATGTAACAAACGTGACCAAAAGTTGTGTGGCAAATGGAACTGGAGATGACAGAAGTCTGTACAATTTCTACAGCTAAAAGCTTGTAGAAGAAGTATCCTCGTATGGAGAAAAACTAACATATTTCCCCCCAAAACTACACAAAGATAAGAAAACACAGGCAGAACACTTAACGTAAACACTTATTACTGTAGGTACACAAATATGTCTCTTGTACTAGCTAAAGCAAAGAATGATTTGACCTTGGAGCCCCTGCAAAGTCTGTACATGTATTTCAACTAGCATGTGGCCCAAAACCCAGACTGCCCAAGGGACGCACATGCTTAGCATTTTGGAATGAGAGGGAGAGGAGGAGGAGGGAGAGCCAGCATTGCTTATAGCCTTGAAGCAATGATAGCCTGTACACATGAAGCACACTAGAGAGGCCAGGGAAAGGCAAGGCTGCACCCTGGAGAACTCAGAGGGGTTCTTAAACCCACAAGGATCTGTAATTAGAACCCCCCACCCCCCACTTCCAAACACAGCAGCCTGGCAAGTGCTACCTGGGAGTGCTACCACAGCCTCAACAGCAGGGACAGAAGTCGCTCTGGAGGAATTATTCTCCCCTTGTACTTCAGTACTAGGCTCTGCATGTGTTTGCTTAAATACAGCTGCATGTATCATGCTCTTATGCACTAAGGCAGTGCTGGGCCACAGCCCAGCCCTCTTGGGTTCAGCCTGGCTGCTGAAGACCAATGGATATTGGGGCATGCCAGCTTCAGTTTTAGATTTTAAAATAAAACTTAGCCTTTCTGTTTGTGATGGCTGTTAGCACGGCCTCAGCATAACCGCTGTCAAAACACAATTTGTCCAAGTCTGCAGAGAGCCTCTAATGATAGCTCCAAGATGTGAAGAATTTTATTCGTCTTCACAGCATTTTTAATTCCAAGACACTATCTGAGCAGCACTACTCACCAAAGAATGCAATGTGGCAGAAGAGTACAGGGCTGATCACTCAGCTTTACACACTTTATAAAAGTAAATAATCAAAAGTATATTCTTGTGCCTGCATTTCTCTAGATAATTTAGGAGTGGGCGGCCACTGCTGCTGTCCTCATAAAGCGATGGAAGAGCCTCATCTCACTCTCTGTGAGGAAATCCCTCTCCCCTTGTCAGCCTGAGCTGAAAAATTGCACTGGAAAAGTAATCATTGCCAGGGTGCAGGGCAGTTTGAGACCTGCATCCTATGGGCGTGTGCAGGCTGTCACTGATGTGACCTCTCTGCAGCTCTTCCACAGCTTATGCTAGGCAAGGTCACTTAACTGTACATGCCTCAGTTTACTCGTGAAGTTAATATTAAAAAAGCAATAGACAAAAGTATTTCTTAAGATTCTATAAATATATAAAACCTGGAACTTTTAAAGGTATAAATTACTCAACTGATATATCAAGAAGCACTGATGAGGGAATGGGAAGTCAACGGTAACAAACCACTTTAACACAGTGTCTCCACACTCTGCTCGAGAGGTGCTTCACTGAAAGAGGTGCAGTCTCTTCACATGCCTGGTGTACTCAGCAATGCTTGGCAGAACATTAGCAAACAAAGATACTGTTTAGAAATCTTCATCATCGAAGGTCTCAGTGCACCTCAGCATCACAGTCTCATAATCGAACTGAAGATCTTCTTCCTGAAAGCCCCCCCAAAGTCAAGCAGGATTAAAAACCACAGGAGTTGATTGTGTTTCAAATATACAGCGGGTTGGTCAAGTGCTGACATGTGTCAGCTAATGCACCATGAGCCCTCCTTCCTCTCTGAATCAGCAACCAGGAGCACTTTTCAAGTGCCTGAGGTGCCTGATGAAGAATGGCTCAAATTTTCAACCAATTTCTTTCTAAAATCACAGGGTTCCATCCTATGTCTATTTACATCATTTAGACAGCTGTTACTGACTGTGGTAGCAAGTGGGTCACATAACAGGCTCTGAAGATATGAGTTTCCTTGAGCCCTTAACTTCTACTGACTTCAGGCTTTGCTGCTCTTTTAGTAACAGAAGGAAACGGTCTTCTCTTTCACCAGCTTACAGATAATAAGTGGCTCTTGAGAAATCAAAGTCTAGGAGATGAAAGTGTTCATGCCTGCAGTCCATCTAGTCCACCTTCTGCATTGACACAAGACTCTTTAGGGCAAGACTGCTTTTAAAAATAGGTGCTGTTTAAAAAATGTATAGCTTAAGGAGCACTAAATCCTACTTGCTTGTGAAGTGACTCATCTAAAATCCATAATTTTAAAAGAAAGTGTGCTTTTGAAGATGCAAAGGTGCTCAGTGCTATTTAGAAAAAAAAAACCCACTGACTTTCACTTAGACATTGTAAAACATTTGGACCTCAATCTAAATGAATTCTTTACTGCCTTTGCTGATAAGCGTCTCTTAGGATGTGACCTTAAGACAACAGCTCCTGAAAAATGACAGGATTGCTTAACTAATCTCATGCTCAGAAATATTTCTCTACCATGTACCATGGAAGCATGCTCCTCTTCTCATTGTCCAAATGATTTCCTCCCTCCTCCTGTGCGAGTCTTTCTCAAACATTTTATACCAGTGGGGTGCACGCCCTTGGCAGCCTTGAGAGCCAGGGCAGCAGCTCAAGAGCTGCCACTCAGTGGATCTGTGACTACGAAATGGTGAATATACACAATCCAGCAACAGTACTCTGTACCTGGACAGTTAATCAGAAATGACATAACGTAGCACTGGCATGTAATGACCAGCAATAAAACCCGCCACCTCATCAGCTCTGCAGATGAAAAGGAACGGAGACCATAGGTTGCCTTTTGCATTTCAGTCAGGTGCACATCACATGCCTCGCCTTGGTACTGTACCTGCTACCCACCTCTGTATCTTCTACAAGGTGTGTGCACAGTGCGCCAGCACCCCATTATCCTTGGGGTAATTTATCCCAGCACTGCCCAAACTCCTGGGCTAGTGTAGCACCAGCATAGGTACTACATCAAGGGAAGGGGAATGGTCTGCAGGGGTTCAGTCACACCCATAAGGTAAGCAGGGAGGCCTCCTTTCCCTGTCAAGTCCAGAGTCTCCGATGCTCTGACTAGCCCAGTTTCTGGGGTAAGGTATGTAGCCTATACTGAGCGCTCTGCTGCTTGAGTTGGTGTGTTTCAAGCTAGCTGGAACATCTCCTATCCCCACTCTGCAACCACTTCCATAACTGCCTCAATCTGTTTGCTTTGAGATGGAGCTGAATTTCTGCTCTCAAAACAAAAAATTCTTGTCAGTCGTAATTTTTTTTGCCTCTTGGCAGGACTCTACAGTAGTTATCTAAACTGAAACAGATTGTGACCTTCACATTATCAGTACTCTCTAGCCTGGGTGATTTCTGCTCAAACTCCCTTTTTATTGTCTTATCACAGACAACTCAAAGTTCCTGCATAAAAACAAGTGCATGCAGCCTTTTATTTCCTTTTGGATCCACAGAGCTCAGTCAACTGCCAGTCTGCAGTACTTCAGCTTCTTTTGCTGCCCATCTTCCCATTATTCCCGTTCTCCTAGTCTTATTTCAAATGTCCCTCTTTAAAGCTTAAAAGACTCACTACCTCTTCTCATACTACCTCATCTGGGAGCTGTGAGATGGACTTGGGCTCACATATAATGATGCAGCACAAGCAGAAGGACAAAATGGGCCCACCTAATGCTGCCAAGCATGACGTTCACAAAAGAAATTTAAAACTGGAAAATACCATAACCTGCCTAAAGCTTTATGCTTCTTTTCTAGGCATGCTCAGTTCACAGTCATTTACGTAAACACAGGAAGAGCTCTGCTTTTACACAGAACATAGTTATTCACAGACCAAAGGGCTGTGTAGATCAGTGCCTGGTCTCTGACAATGGCCAGGATTGGATATTTAGACAGAAAGTGCAAGAATTGTGCATACAGTGTGCTCTGTTCCACAATATATACTCCCACATTATGGCAAACTGTGCTGTGAGGACCTTCTGAGCTGGGAATTGTATCTGGACCTTCAGATTTTGTAATTGTCAATGGATTGATGCCCCAGGAGTTAAATCTGGTAATTTGCATGTACAAGTATTTTTTTAATACGTTGTTTGTTCATTTCATTGGGTGCTTTTGAGTTCTTCTAGTGTTAGATGCAATCAATAATCATTCTGTGTACCAAATCCACACCATTTAGGATCAAAATTCTCTCATGGTACCCCTCAGGTTTTTTTGTCAAGAGTCCTACTCTAGCAGCTCCTGTTTAATGCCTTTTGCTGTGCCTGCTGCTGTTCTCTGCATCTCCTCTAGTGCTACTGTCTCCCTGACACGGGGGGAACCAAATGGCATGCAGCAGTTACTATGTGATAGATTCAGATAGTGGTGCAACAGTAGTTTCTGCTTTGTTTTCCGTCCCAATTACCCCTCATCACAAACGCTCAAACACATTTCCTTCAAAGGAGCATCTGCTCAAGTAACAGAGACTGGGTGGAAGCTAGGCAATAGAAAATGCAAAACAGTGACTACTGTGGAGGTACAATTGACTCTCAGCCCAAGCAAGAATGCTCTGGCTGAGGAATATCTTCCTTTTGGTCCTCCACTTATGTGCAAGCTCTGAGCCAGCTCCTTGGCAGGAGGGCAAGAAGGGGAGGAAGAACACTGCAAACACAATGACTTCTGGCTCAGCGAACCTGCGACAGTAGGCTGAAGTTAAGAGGCACCTCAGCAGCTGTTTATCAGCTCTTCCAAGAATACCCTACTCCTAAGGCCTGCCAGGGGATGGCTCAGGGTACGGAACATGGCACCCAGACAAGCAGCAGGTGGTCCTATTGAGCTCAGAATGAAGCAGCTGGGGGGGTTAATGGAGGACTGTGAAGTGAGCTTCCCCGGCTCAGATGAGATCACTCAAGCTTTTTCACAAGGAACTTCCATGCAAATAATTAAAAAAAATTACGTCATTTGCCATTTTGAATAATATTCTAAGCAATAATAACCCCTCACACTTTGCCTCTAACAAAGGCAATCCTACTGACCTTGTGGAAAGACACATCTGAAGTGATGATCCCCAAGTTCTTATTTGTAATGATTCTGGACAGTATGATCAGAAGCACAGAAAACAAATCCTTTTCTGACAACGACAGAAATACATTGTTCCTTCTATAAGGAATCCTTTGGCAAAGCTTACCTGGCAAAACTGTGTATTAGCAAAGAAGAGGCTTTTTAGGAAGTCAGTGATGTGCAGATAGAGTCTGTGCTGATCCTCTGGATTTTCAGAAGTGCAGCTTGCAAATACTGAACTGAAAATGGAACCAGATACTATATTTAATTTCCTGTTCCCTCATTTCTCCTCCTACTTACTTTCTCTCCTCCACATTTTACTAATACATTAAAAAAGATTCAAATTGTTTTCAAGATGATTCTGATATTAAAGACAATAACCAAGCAAGGCAGGGAGGAGCGGAGGTGGATGTATTGACGACATATTGTCTAACAAATGCAAGGAAGATATGTAAGAATGGAGAACAGCAGTACAAGAAACTGAATCACAACAAAGACATCCACTGACACATGACAGCTATAGTAACACTGTTTTGGGGAAAAGTATATATCCACTATAACAGAGAGCAACAATGGTTATTTGGTAGTGTATTTTGTAGGGCTGTTCAGAGGAAGAGCTTTGACTTCTTTTGTGAAGTTTTTGAGTGAATGCAGTTAACGTGGTCATGGAATGACATATTAGCTATCACTGGCAGGTTGGTACTCAGGTAACAGGTAACTTTGGCAAAAACCTGAGATACTCATTCTGGACCTCACCTCTATATTCTCCCTGGGATTTTACAAAGTTCTGCCATCATGCCTCTGACCAGAATTACAAGGCACAAGAGTGATAGGGAAGGAAGGGAACAGGATAAATGTTGACTACTGAAATACTAATCTAATTTGGGACCTAAAACATCGCAAAGATGATGGCAATACATTGCAGTACTAAGGAATACTTAATCTTATTTTCAAAGCAAACAGCAATTGCGACCTAATAAATAGTATTTAATGGATAGATACAAATTCGTTAAGCTTTATTATGTATTCAAGTATATTCTCATCAACAGCCAAAAAAACCTTATTTCCATTCATTCTGTTCTGAAAGTGTAAGGTGGAATGATGGTGAAAGAGATTCATACTAAAGAACTCTCTAAATATGGAAAAATAAGTAGAAAACAGGATTTTAAAAAAACAGATTAAAAACACTATTTGCAAAGAGAAACAATCCTAACAAAGACTAAGTAGCAAGAATGAATAAAAGATGAGTCATAATGTGATTTTCCTCTTGAGGAAAGCAACGCTTTTCTTTCTTTGGCCTACTGGGAAAAATCAAAGGCAGTGCCAACTTTGTGCCAGACATGTTCTCTTTTAGGTAACTCATCTGACCTGCAGAGGAAAGAGATGTTATTATTTAATGGGTTTTGTGTTTCTCTGATGTTACTGTTCAGGTCAACCACACTTTAGCTTGATCACCTCCTTGTGATTGAATTAGGGTACTTGAAAAAGGTAAGGGAGACAATGTTAAAAAATTATCATTTTTGCTTCATTAAACAACAGTACTGTTTATGATTAGCTGACTTATCCAGGGAATGCCCTATAGTCCTCATAGATCAGGTAAGTGAGAGAGAGAAAAGGAAAACATTACAAATATTGTAATTTGAAAAGATGGAAAGCTATGCAGAGTGGTGAAGAAAGTCGGAAGGACCCCAGTTATCCTGAAGTGACGGACTGCTCTTAATAAGGGATTCTTACTGATTCTGTTGTACATACCTGTAATTCATTTCACTTTTGCACGTTAAGAGACAGCGTTATTGTGAGCACAATTGCTGGAGGCTGCTATTCTAACCATTTACTAAAAATTAGGCACCAAAAACGAAGTTAGGCTATTGCCTTACTCCGCAGCAAACTTGCCGTGGAGTGTTGGGAGTGGGCTATTAACTTATTCTGTCTAGCAAAAGGGGTGAGTTTGTAGTTTACCTCTGGCTAGACACTCCCTGAGTCTTGCTTCTGTCAAGGAAACCAGCAGCAACATCAAATGCATCTTCAAACATTACCTATCAGAGAAAACACTTCAGATGTCAACATATCCATCCACCTAAAAGTTTTACCTAGGGAACCATTTTTAATAATAAAGTCTTTAAAAGCATGATATTCTTTCTTTCCGTTTAACATGTACACCTACAGCTAGAGTAAGCCAAGAGGGTTTTGTGGAGACAGGAATAATAAAGAATAAGTGTATTTCATGACTAGGAGCACAAGTTTAGTCCATTCCCTCAGGCCTGTGCTTCAACCTCTAGGAATTAGACTTAACATCACATCTCCCAAAAAATCAGTAAAAAACATGAATTGTATCAGTCCTTTAGAAACTTGACTGTGGGCTGCTCCTTATGGCTAGAGATCTCAGCTGTACCAACCAGTCTCCCCAAATCTGATTCCACTGTGTGACCTGGCTTACAAAGGAGTTTGGATCCTCCCTGTGACAGACTGATAAGCTCATTAGTTCACTCTGCCATAATGCAGTTCATGCATTTTCTGTGCCAGAAAATAGTGCGCATGCAACATCCCCATGACATCTCCTAACAAGGTCAGCAATATGACTTGTGTCCTGTGATGCAAAAAGAACTTGTCAATGCAATTTACTTACATGCTAAAGGTAGACATCTGTCCCTCCCTTGCAGCTCATAAAATTACACACATGTCTTTGAGCAACTAGTTGCTTAAGTAATCAGTGCTCCAGAAACAGTTTAAATAGAGTTGGCTGTTATTTCATCTCTTTTTAACAAATTCCCTGGTCTACTCAGTCACTGACTTCTTGGCTCTGCAGAGCTGCATGGTGCAGGCAGTCATTAGCCCTGTTACCACTGGAACTGGTCTACAAATACTTTCTCTTTGCTACCAACTGCCTTGATGAAAAAACCCCACCCAACCCAAAACACAGCAGGCCTTGGCAAACTGGGTATTCCTTCTGGATTTAGCTCATCTGTGCTCCTTGGAGAGTTTGCAGAGCACGGTAACTGTATAATTCTTGGTTTTGCTCCCTCCCCCTGGAGTGGGTTAGAGCAAATTTAACTGTTACTTAGCACAGAAACTCTACAGGTCAGTGGAGAGTAGCAGGGTTACTACCACTGCACTCCTATAGCTTGCTGCGTATCTTACCAAGAGAGAATTCAGTGCAGGCATTTACTCAAAGACTACTTATTGTCTCCACTTATGCATTCAAGTGGTCTTGGGAAAACTTAATTACAACTACTGTATGTTTCCAATTAAAAGCTGCAGAGCCAATTAGAGTCCAAAGGTTTGGAGTTTCAGAGGCAGATGATGTATGTTACTGAGCACTTACTTCCTCTGGTGTGGAGACTGAGGAACCACTGGCTTCCTCACTGTTACCTCGGCTGTCCCTCACACTACCTTCAGTGCACGCAGGCTCTTGGCAAGCAGCCTTAGGATCCATGAGGAAATCTCTCTGGCTACAGTACTGCAAGATGCTGTCTCTCCTTTCTTCAGAAAGCTCTTGCCAGAGGTGGGAAATAGCCGTGGAGACCTCAGGAAGAGGCACCTCCTCAGTGCAAACAATTCCATGCTCTATCAGCAGGTCCACTGTGTGCTTATAAAAATACAGGTATCTGTAATGAAAGGAAAGGGAGCATCTCTTAAGAGCAGGCTATGAGGCAGCCTTCTGCTGTAAAGCAGCAGGAGACTGAGGAGTAGCTCTGATTCATAACTACTTCACTGACTCCCCCCTCTAAGACTTCATACAATTACTGAAGGTTGCCCAACACTGTTTGAAGATTTTAGCAACTCTGTTCTGCCAAGATGTCTTCTGCAAAAGGCAGGCTCCAGCCACAGCCTCAGCAGGACTGCCTCACAACAGAAGATCCAGGCACTGCAGGCTGTACTTGTTGCACAGGCAAACCTCATTCTGGTATTTAATAAATGTTGAGTTACTTGCCTTTGTATCCCAAGGCTTTTACACTGTAAGTCACTTTTTATACTTTTACTGGTATTGCACTACACTTAAAAGCCTTGGCGGAGGTCATATCCTGATGTATTAGGTACTACACATGCAGATAGAAAGAGACTACCCCAGGCCTGGATGCTCTGACTTAAATAAGCATGGGAGCTCAATTTCCTCTATTTTACATCTGAGGAAACGCATCCCTAAGACTGACTTCTATGCAGTCTGTAGTGAAACTGGTAATGAAACATAATTTCAACCTGGTGACTAAACCTCAGAATGAGCTCGCTTCTGCTGTTAGCACTGTGTGGCACAGTGAACTGGGGATAATAATGTCTACTTTGGAAAGCAGCACTGAAGGTTATTTTATGTTAATTAAATGCTTAGAGCTTCTCAGATGAAAATAACAAGATCAAAGGAGTACAAACCAAGAGTTTTATAAACAGCAGTCATTGTTACTAAGTTTGGGCTCAAAATGATTCCTTGGAAAATGTCCCAAATGAGCACATTTCCTGATTAACTGAATAGTATTGCATGAGAAAGTAACTCAAAAGAGTTCAGTATTTTCTTTTTTTTTTTTTTTAAATATTTGTTCCAGCAAACCAATATTGAAAATCTTAAGGTAATTCTGCACGCAAGCATAAAGATGTTTAAAGTGCAGTTTCCATACTCTGGAGGATTTTCCACCATTGCTGGAGACAAAATACCGGAAAGGGAATAAGCGTTCTCATGTAAGGTATTGTGCTTACAAAAGATTCTGGATGTCCAGCACCAAACAAAGGATCTGGAGTTTCTCAAACAGAAGAATATGAATCACCGTTAGAGTGCTTTGCTAAAGAAATTAAGCATGAACTATGAATCAGTTATTTCCTTCCCAGCTGGAAGGAGACAACTACATTTTGCACTGGACAGAGTGCTGTGTAGTCCTACCATTGTAGCTCCTTGCTGCTGGACGTGGAAAAAAACGCAGTCTGTTGAAGCTCAAAGCGTTTCTGATGTTGCCCAAATAATGTGATTAGAAGATCACCAAAAGGCTGTTATTTTCTTTGCTGAAGAGTCCCTATTGTTTTATGCCTGTTACAAACAATCATTTTTTGAGAAGAATTAGCTATGAACCAACTGCAGCCTGCCGTAAGACGGTAGGCTAAGTGCTAGAGTCCACACAGTACAGGCCCTGGTCTACCTTGTCAGTGAAGAAGGGGAAAGTCAGGTGTCTACGGCTCTGTCGTGCAGTCTTTGATGAAGTAGAGCTTACTTCCCCCAGAAAATCTTGATTCAGCACATTTCAAGGTCTTGTAAATGATACCTTACTTACAGGCACCTCCGATTCTCACAGGAGCAAAAGCAGGAACGGTAGCGGGAGGCGGGTGCCATCTGCTGGCACAGCTGCAGTCTCATTTTGATGAAAAACTCAATAATCCAAGGGAATTTTATAAATAAACTCCAGTTCAAAGCAAAA
Organism: Pelecanus crispus; assembly: GCF_030463565.1. Classification (NCBI taxonomy): domain Eukaryota; kingdom Metazoa; phylum Chordata; class Aves; order Pelecaniformes; family Pelecanidae; genus Pelecanus; species Pelecanus crispus. The sequence continues at coordinate 55,300,506 of NC_134643.1, forward strand.
GAGAAGAAGGAACTGCGGAAGGTTTTGTTGTGGCGGTGACGCTGTGCAAGAGGATGCCAGCTGCAGCTGTGGATTCTCCTGCACTGCATATTCTTAACTCTGGAACGGTTAGGGCGAAATTGACTCTGCCTGATGGTACAGGACAGATTAGACATCCATTAGTTTCTCAAATCTTTACAATGAAATGATCATTTATCCTTTTGGAAGAGCATCCATGACCTCTAAGTATCTCCTAGTGCTGTCTGACAGCAAGGGAAGAATGTGATGAATAATGTACTCAGTCTTAAGATATCAGTAACTTTGAAAAAGCAGTAATTTTACAACTGCAGACTAAAATACATGGACCGCTGACATGAGAGCAGTGGTCTCTGATTTTTAGGTCCTGCATCAGGCACTTAGGAGCTGATCCTAAAGGCTCGCACCCACTAGCTATAAGTGTAACACACATGTAAGTGTTTAGGTTCCCCTCCTTCCCCCCTATGCTGCAGACTTTTTGAGGAGTGCTTTCTGATATCTTCCAGACCATCACTATTCTGCAGCCTGCAGGCTGAGGACTACGTTATCTTCCCCTGGTCACATCCAGCCTTACCCTGCTCTGATCCCACAAAAATGTACTCCAAGCTGCTAGGAGCTAAGGATCTATTTCTGGAAGGGACAACAGTGCTCAAGCTCCTCATAACAATGCCATTAGAGGCAGGATGAACATCACTGTGGGGGAAAGTATCTGCCTACCTCTGGTTCCTGCACCTCACCAGAACACATACAGCTAGACTCTTGAGAATTTCATCTGGTGCAGCAATTCCTACGTTCCTAAAATCTAGCCCCATTGCAAGGATACAAATTGATAGTGGTACTAATACCACAAACACACAGGGCCACACACCTGCATAAATCATTCTGGTTTAATAACCTCCTATTTCACCTGAGCTTGCCTGTTAAACCACTACTGTTAGTAGGTATGTTGCATCTTACTCTGCAAGCCAAGTCTCTGGGCAGCAGTGAAGTGTGGCCACACAGCGACAGACACACTTGAAAGAAATTTTTTTCTCTTTCTTGAGGATAGGTGGAAAATCCTCAGGGATTTTCTAAGGCCTGGAGAGCTAGTGGCTCCTGCAGTACTGGGAGTTCGTTCACATGCAAGTCACAGGTAAAGGACTTGGGAGGTGCTCAGCTTCATTGCCAGCAGGGCCAAAGTTGCTGGCACAAGGTTTCTGCAAGGCAGATGCAGGCTCCAGCAGGCTGCACGAACACCAGTGACTGGATGCATGGTGTTAATGCAAACAAATTAAAAAACTGAAGGCAACGTGGGGTGCACCTACCGTTCAAATTCCACCAGACCTGGGGATGAAGTGTCTGGAGACTGGATAAATTCTGGCTTCCCATCATCTTCCATTGTTTGTTTTTCACACTCTTGAATCAAATACCAGATGGTAGAGTCACTCTCACTCACAGCTTCTGAGGCTGATGCAGTGCTGGAAAGAACACACAGGAAAAAAAGCCACATGAACAACTCCTTAACTGGATTAATAAGGCCCTTGTCATGGTCACTCCAGAGTCCAGCGCCATTCTTCCCAAGCCAGCTTTCTCCTCCTCCTTTTGCTTTGCAGGCAAATGAGAAGTCCTTGGTGGAGATGAGCTACATAGAAGGGAAAGGAAATATAAGCACTGACTGGAAATGAGACCAACAACATGCTTTGAATGTTCGTGCACTGTATGGGATTACAGGGGCCCAGGTGAAATCTCTTCATCTCTTCCTCACGATGAAAGGCCTCAGCTTCGAAATTCAGAAGCAATGACAAAGAGGTTCAGAGATACTGGGATGGAAGCAAGTGCAAAGTATTATCATCTTTCCTTGATTGGTATAAGCCCTTACCTGTGATTGCTGAAGTGGCTCTTGACATATTCCTCCCCAACTTCCTCCAAGCTGGACGGGTTCCCATCCTCCAGACTGAAGGACTCTGTTGTCAGCAGAAAGGTTACTGTCACATCAGTGGCACTTTTGGCTTCCCTCTCAGCCCCAATCAAACAGAATAATTTCAACAAGTGGTCCTTCACGAGACAGAGCTTTTCATTAGGCAAAAATTATGTGAAAGGAGACACCTCTGCCTCTCCTACATTGTAACTTGCAATATTGGGAGTTTATGATCATTGAGGAACTGAGAATAAATGCCTTCTTGCTAACGTTGGTCTGACAGAACTGATGGTAAAAACAACCAGCAAATCAAAGTCCAGGCAAGCACCAGTTAATACGGTATTTTGTGACTGCCACATAATGAGCAAATTGCATGTAAAAATCCCTGACAACCAACCCGTGATTCACAAGCAGTACAAATTGTACATATATGCAAGTAAATACAAGGGGAATTTCACATCCAAACTCACCTCAACCAGCCTCAATACTTGTGATCCCTTCAATTTTGCTCTGTCAAACCATTCCTTCTACCTATGACTGATTTTTACGGGTTATCCAAGGATGTGGGTTCAGAGGAGACTCATCATTTTAAGCACTGGGACTTTTAATTGAAGCAAATTATTGGAGGTGCAAGCTGCATGACTAGCAATGTGTTTTTTTTTCCTAGCTGACAGTAATTTGGACAGTTGAAGGGACATAAAAATGCATCCAAAGTCTCTACCCCATCAGCCCCCAGTCCTACTTGCCACCACTGGAGGCAGTGGCCAGCATCAGTAAAAGGAAGGCATGTTGGTGAGGGCTTGAAGCCCCGCAGCAGGAGCTGCCTCAACTGCTGACAACACATGCTAGACCAGCATGATGCGTGGTGTCACAGGCGGTAATGAAGGAGTGCATGAAGACGACCCACCACGCTGAAAGAAAACAAAACAGCAGCATCTCTCTTACCTGTTTCTATCGCAGTAAATTCTTAACTAGAGGCTTCCATTTCCTACAGTAGGAAATCCTCAACAGCTTCCCTGTCCTTCTCCTTTAACTCACACCAGAGCCTGCTATTCTGAAGTTTAAGCTCTGGCTGTACTGACTCGCAATGCTGGGTGCTTGCGACGGCTGTGACTTGCACTGCGCCACGTCGCTGCGGCCGGGAGGAGCACACATGCTCCTGCAGCCTCTCAGTGGGAGCCCAAGCACGCAGCCTGGGGACCCACGCCAGCTCCACACCTGCTGGGGGTGAATCGGCAGCAGGGCGACAAGGGCACTCTGCCTGAACTGCCTGCTGCCATGGGATAGCAGGAATTACTTGTTTCCTTCCTTCACCTAGGCTGGGGAGGGGTAGGAATGACTGCGAGTCAGAGCAGGATTTCTGAGGTGCAGTGCTCCGTCAGTCGATAGACTTCTGCGCTATCCCTTGCTTATTGTTACAACTAAAGCCACAGTTGGCTCTAATGCTTTAATGGGCTCAGCTGCGTACCTATCTGTCTCTATTTAACAAATAAATAAAAAACAAGTCCAGGCACTCTGTCCAAGGCAAATACTTGCATACAGTACCTTTCATCTTCAGCAAAGAACCCAAGGTTTGCTCCAGCTTCTGGATAGATTTCTTAGCCTTACGCAAAACCTGATACTAAACATAAGAAGAAATCAGAACTGATTGCTCTCTGCTCTGACTAGATTAATGTTTTAACATGCCTTGGTTGTTTTCTTCACTTTTCCTTCATTTTGACCTTCAGTTATCTTGATGTCTCTGTGAAAACAACTGTGTTTTTTCTCCAGCTACCCTTATCCATATGAAAAGCGGAAAGAACTAATACCAGAGCAAACTTAAATATAGAATATAAATATTTGGGTATATATTATGCAATACATACACATAATACCCAGTCACATAGACATTTGCTACTTAACTCTGATCTTCTTTCATCAGCAACTGGTCTTGTTTGGATCATTCTCTTCTTGGAGTATGTCCAGAAATACCACGCTGTGAAGTCTTGTTGGATGTCTACCAACTTTAGGCATAAGACTTTACTAATCATTTCCCATGAGAACTTTGCTAGGAGAAGCCTTTGCCATGTTCTACTCTCAGCTACACTGATGTAAACGGGAGTAACTTCAGTGCTGCACATCATTCCTTCATCATTTTTAGCAAGTATAACTGAGAACATATGGCCAATGCATTTAAACATACACATCTCAAAAATATATCAAGATTTATGTGATCAGTGAGACACCCACGGTCACCTTAGACAGGATGTCTTCCTTGCAGAGCTTTCACACTGGGTATTTTAGCCAGACACAAAACACTAGGATTATGAGTGAACTTCTGTATTTAGGCTTTTGAAGATATTAACCTTTCTTGGCCCCCAAAAGTCACACAAGGGGCACATGATACTATGAAAAAGCAATTTTAAGAATTGGTATGTGAAGATAGTCCCCTTAGACTAGACAAAACAAGGATCTGTTTAGTCCTGCCTTCTGAGATCATGGTAACTTCAGCTTAACTTGCATCTTGTTCAGAACATGGTACACTGAACTCTTACCTCATACTGCATGAGGTAAGGGGCTCAGCAGGCCCAAGCCTCAGATAGCAGTATTTTGCACGTTCAGAGCCTCAAAGCCCTTTACAAGGACAATTCCTGTCCTAAGAGTCATTACCCTCTCCATTTTACAAACCGGAAAACTGAAAGTAACCAATCTAACTAAATGAATTGGTGGCAGAGTTGAGGATAAAGGACTCCTGTTTATTCCCCTGCCTTGAGCATGGCAATAACCATCTTTCCAGCATTTTGGGTCAATTTCATCTTTATATAAACAATTTTGTTTTGATTAAATAGTTTCTTAGTTCAGTAGAGACCAATAAACAGCACTGGTGGTTGTTTTTTTCCTGACTTATTTTTACAGAGTGTCTTGAAGACAGAGTGCACCTCATAAGGCTGAATGAATTACTCCCTCCCCTATAACTTCTTCTGTCCCTAAACTCACTATTCTGATTTCACAGCAAAATGCTGTGAAATCAAGATAACTTCGTCACGGGATCCCTTGGCTTGTTTCCAAAACACTATAAAGAAGCCGCAAAGCTATAAAGAAGCTGCAAAAACCCTGTAAGAAAAGGGCAGATAAGCCACATGATAAACCCATGACACAGAGACTACTCAGCTCACACTGAGCTGGCAGCTTTAAAGTAAAAGGGATCCAGGAAGGCTGCACACAGTGAAATTACACACACGTTGGTACCTGTAAAGATACAGTGGTCATCCTAATAAACCTGGTTAAATTTAAACATACCCATATATTGTAGCAATACATAGAGAAATACAGTCACTCCTCCACACCTTTGAGGCCGAGTTGTCTGACTGGGGTAGAACAGCTTCCTGCAAGCCACTGAATAGTCTTGCCAGCGTAGCGCGGTGGCCTGCCTGTGACAAGCGCCGCTTTGCCACTCGGGGTTCTACCTGTTGCAGGTGTGTCAGGGGATTGGGACTCACTCTTGCACGTGCCCTTCTACTGTCTCCAGCTGTCTCCATCAAAAGCTGCAATGCAACATTTATATATACTGAATAAGTAAATGTAAGTGAAGAAAAAGAAATCTTACAGCCTGTGTAGTGAACAGACAAAAAAGGGAAGTTCAGGGTGGGTGACTGTCAAGAACACTCCAGCTTATTTTTCTGTAGGAAATCAGGGCATTTGAAGCCTTCTCTTTGCCCGAGGGATGCCATCTCTAAGTACTGACTAAAACCTAATCTACCGCTAACGATAAACTGCACGGCATGAAACACAGCCGAGACAAGCCTCCCACCTCCTGCCCCCTTCCCTGCAATGATTAGATGCTCCATTTCCATGGGCTATCCAGGGCTCGGCTTCACAAAGCACAGAGACTCCTCAGCTCTCCCCGACGTTACTAAAAGACAGCCTTCTTCACCGCATCGCAGTTTTTTTCCCCCAATTAACCATGACATTGGTGCAAGCACTGATACCAGATGTACACATGTGTGAGAGGGCCAGATCCACGCCCAGCCGGGACCGCTGCAGCCACCCCGCCAGCCTGACAGAGCCCAGGGCGGCCGCCCAGGGAAGCCCTTTTCGGGAATCGGACCGGTGCCCCCTGCTCCGTTACCGGCCGCAAGTACGGCCTAGAGGCAAGAACGCCCGCCCCTGCTGTTTCTTCCGCAGCCGGGAGGGGTTGCCCGCAGGGGACAACACCTGACACCTCCGGGGATCGATCGATCGATCGATCGACCGACCGATCCCACCTTGCCCCGCCCCGCCCCGCCTCGCCTCGCCCGGCCCCCTCCCATGGCCGCCGCCGCCGCGCCTCTGCCCCCCGGCACCCAGCAACATGAGCCGCACGTGGCCGGGGGCCAATCGCAACGCAGCCGGCGCCCGGCGGCGGCCAATAAGGAGCCGGGAAAAACGCGGGCTGTAAGCGCCAGCGGGGAGGGAAGGGGGGGCGGGGGCAAAAAGAGGAGGCGGGAAAAGGTGGGCGGGCCAAGGTGGGCGGGCCGTGCGCATGTGCTACGGGGGGGACTACAAGCCCCGGCGTGCCTTGCGCTGGGCGGGCGCGGCAAGGTACGCTGGGAGCTGTAGTCCTCCTGGCGCTGGGCCGGGCCATTTCGCTCGGGGCCGGGCTCCCCCCTCCTCGCCCGTGGGCGGGCGGAGCCGGCGGCGCCGCGGGCTCCCATGGCGGCGGCGGCGGAGCGGACGGACGAGCTGGTGCGGGAGTATCTGCTCTTCCGCGGCTTCACCGCCGCCCTGAAGCAGCTGGACGCGGAGATCAAGGCGGACCGGGAGAAGGGCTTCCGGGTGAGCGGCGGCCGCGTCCCCCTTTTCGGCGGGGCGCCGGGCGCGGGTGCCCCCCGGGGAGGACGCGGTCCCCGGGCAGGCCGCGGGCGCCCCTCCGCGCACCCGCTCCCGGGGCTGGGCGAGGGCAGCGGGACGGGCGGCGGCGGGGGGGCGGCTCTCGGAGCTCCCGCGCTTCCCCGCCGAAGCAGCTCGCCTGACGGGCGGCCGCCCCCGCCCCGCCCGGGCTGGGCTGGGCTGGGCTGGGCGCCGAGGCCCGGCCGGCCGCGCAGGCGGGAACCCCGCATCCCGGTGGCGGGCGTCGCCGCCCGGCCCTGCTGCCGCTTATGTGCGTGCAGCCTCCCGGCGCGGCGGGGGGGGATGTGTGTTTAGCCGGCTGAAGGCTCTCCTCCTGCTTGGCCCCGAAGCGGGGTTAGTGCGGGGCAGCGGCGGTGGGCGCCGGGCTCCCTCCCGTCGCCTGGCTTCGCAGCCCGGGGCCGCCGTCCCCGGCCAGCCGCCCCGCGCCCTGCTCGGCCCCTCCAAAACCGGCGTCTGTGGACCCTACGTCCGACCTGTAGACCACCAGATGTTCCTCAGCGCCGTGCCGAGAGGAACGGAGGAGATGCGTGTACGAGAGGGCAGCGGCCGGAGGACATCTCTTTGCCTGGATCTCTTCTCGGTCATGAGATCTTTTTTTTTTTTTTTTTTTACCCAGCGGCTTTACAGCTCCCGCTCCTCAGTTTGGATGTTTTAAGCACCAGCTACCTTGCTAGATGCGCAGAAGTTGGTGCAAAATTTGCCAGTCTCAAAAATACGGTTTCAGTCTTTTGTGCAAGCTTCGTGTTCCTGCAGCAGCAGTTCTGGGCACTGAGTGTAGGGGTTTGAACGGTCAGACTTTTCTTTAACCAGCAGTACAACCACTACCTTTATCATTCATAAAACATGTTGCTTTTATTCTTAAAACACTTTATAATGTTTAGAGGTAGGCAAACAGTTGATTTAATTGGGATAACATTGTCCAAGACAAAATTAAGAAGGGATTGCTGGGGTCACAGACTTCTGTTTATTTTATCTGTAGGAAGCCACAGAGATAGAGGCTGGACAATGTCTTAGGACATTAAGTGATGAGGGGAGAGCAAACCACATATTAAACAACTTTCATAGCTGAACTTTGTATAGGGTGCAGATTTGTTTTTCTGATGCCTGTCTTGGCCATCAGAAATCACTGAACTAAAAATCTATTCCCATGCCACCATTCTGCCTTATTCATAATGCAGAAATTATTTTCAAAGAGACATAATGACAAAAAAAAAAATTCTGTTGCAAACTTTTATGCCTGCCTTGGTAGTAGATGGTGTTATTAAAGATAAAGGTAATTCAAAGCTTTCAGTACAACAGATCTTTCTTCCTCTTGCTGTTGGCTAAATACAGGGTTTTTTCCTTTTAGTCTAAAAATAATACTATTTGCCAGGTGCTGCACTTGAGTTTTCAACAATTAATCACATTATTCCTGTTTCTTCATTATCAACTGACTTTTAAAAGAAGTGAAAATGTTTTCCTTACTTGCAAAAAATCCCACCGTGTTTAACAAAATGTGATCTTTTTGTCAAAATCTGTTTGACTCTGTTTTTTCCTGGGTTTTTTTTTTTTTTATTTGGAAGGTGCTGCAGACTGGAAGAATGCTAATATGAAAGGCAGAGCGTTTCCTGGATTAGGACAATAGCTAACTCATAAGTGCTAGATTGTAGTATTTTTGCGCAGTTAAAGCTTCTCAGCATTAAGGTAGAGAAAGTCTCTTGTGCCAGAAGAGTCCTCACATGACTGCAGTCTTTCCCTTTTTGCCCTCTTTAGGTGGATAAGATAGTGGACCAGCTGCAGCAGTTCGTTCAGAGCTATGATCTGGCTGCCCTGCGGGATTACTGGAGTTATCTAGACCGACGCCTTTTCAGCCGTTTGGAAGATGTGTACCGGCCTACAGTGAACAAGCTGAAAACCAGCTTATTCCGATACTACCTCATCCATACTGTTCAGGTAGTGTTTGGTTTTTAGGCTCCTGTTTTAAAAAGGTCCTGGTCTCTGAAACCAGAGCAATGAAATACCCTTGTGAGCCTCTGACATGCCTGATGGGTAAGAGACAAGCAATTCATGTGTCATGTAGTAAAGAATCTGACGCAGACTCACATGACAAGCTTCTAAGCAGTATAGGGAAGCTCAGGCGAGAGGGAAATACAGTTAGCTGGGAGCAAGATACTCACAAGTGGACATGAAAGCAGCTCCCCCTCAGACAGAATGGCTGTACTGCTGGCTCAGTCCTGCTCAGCCTCTGTTGATAACTTTAATACTGGGAGAGATGACAAGATTCGTAAACACTTCCTCATGGGGCATTGCCATGAGAACAGAGGAGGGCAAGAACAGCGCTCAAAGCAATCTTTGTAAGTTGAAGAAACAGGCAGAAAAAAGCCCCAAGCACCTGTACGTAGGTAGGTAGGAGTAGTCAGCTGCTCTGGTGCAGAACAAGGAATGATTGAGCAGGCAGCAGCAGTGCAGGGAAGGGCCTTACTAGAGTGCCGGGGATCAGCAGGCAGGATTATCTGTATTCCTTCCACCCTAACTTGCTGGCAGGACTCAGGCAGTCTTCCCAGGCACCACAGTTCTTGAAGCATCAAGGGAGTTGCAGGGTCCAGCAGACAAAAAGGGTGACTTGAAGTTGGTGGAGTTGAGTTCTAGTTTATAAGAGAGGGGAGAAGTGGGCTTCAAATCTGTACAAGGTAATGTGGGAGAGAAAATAAGTGAATGTTTTTTGTTTGCTTGGAATAGAACAGAAAATAATGAGCTTAAAATGGAGCAGAGATTATCTTGTTGAAACCGTAGGAAAGTCAATGGAATATATTACACGGGGTGGGCTTTGGCCAACAGAATAGACAAATACCTGTCACGAATTCATGTATCACTTCTTAGCATTTAGAAGCAATGTTTCCTCCTTGATTCCATTCCCTGACTAAAAATCTGAAATGATGGGTGTTGGTGGAGGAGTCAAAATCTAATGCACGTTTCTGGAAGTGTGTTTTTTCATGTTTTGTTTTGCCCTGTGCTTACCCTGAGGTGTGACTGTTCTGTCTGAATAACGTATCAAATGGAAACCTTTTCAGGCTACCTCTGCTTAGACTTGAGTAATTTTAAGTGTATTTTGGTCCTGTATACAAATGCTCACGTCTTATGTCAGTGCACAAACTGCACTGGTTTAGCTGGAAACCAATGTAAGTGGTTGGTTCCTTTAAACAAGACTGTGGTGACTAGAAAGAAGGTTGGATTAAGTGCATTTGTGAGCTTCACCAAGTGTATTTGAGATTCTTTTGTTCATAGATTAATCTGTTAACTCGAACCACTTGCTTTGTTGGGTGGTAAAAGTAGCTGTTGGTGTGTTCATAAGATAGAGCAAATATTCCTAGAACCTATGTGGTGGCATGAATAGAAGTATGAGCCCTGTTCTTCTTGCTGTGTTTCAGACCGGCCGCAATGACAAGGCGCAGGAGTTTTTCCTCAAGCAGGCCTCTGAGCTCCAGAACCAGGCAGAGTGGAAGGATTGGTTTGTCCTGCCTTTCCTCCCTGCTCCAGACTCCAATCCCGCCTTCGCCACCTATTTCTCACGCCAGTGGGCAGATACATTTATTGTGTCTCTGCACAACTTCCTGAGTGTCTTATTTCAGTGCATGCATATCCTTTTTGCAATTAATAGTTAAATGTCCCTTGCCCTGGTGTTATGCTTACTATTAACAGTGGTGCCAAGAATATAGTGTTACAGAACTTGCTGCTTTCAGGTGATTGTTTAGAGCCAAGACTTAATAGAAAGCTGGTGTTTGCCAGAAGATGTTGGAATAGTTATTGTTCAATTATCTGATGGTATGTTATATTCCCTGGGCACAAACAGTTGTCGTTGTTGCTAATGCTGAACTCATGCCTATGCTAGTGACTAGAAATCTTGTGCTCATCTTGTTCTGAAACACTTTTCCTCTTTGCTTGGCATAGTACAAAACAGGCATGCAACCTTGGGTCATAGTCCATAACTAAACTAGCATCTCGTGTTTAGACCCTTCTCTGGGTTCATATGTTCACAACACTTTCTGGTGACAGCTCACTGTAATAGGGCAGTTCAACATTGGCAGAAATAACAGCTTTTGTCCCACACTACCAAGTTCTGACCTTGTTTGTTTGCTGATGGGCAGGTTTACACTGCAGCTGGTATACAGCTCATTTTGAACTGTTTCTTCAGTGTACACTAATGCAGTAACATAACCTGTCTTGTCTTCCACTTGTGATGTGTGAAAAGGAAGAATCTAAAAATCCTTGCAAAGCCTATGTGAAATAGTGTGTGCAACAATAAAGTACAAAGAAAGTACAAAGTTAGCTTAGGTAACTAAGCTGTTACTAGTCTTCTGGCCTTGCACATAATTCTTGCCAGTAGTATGGACCGGGCAGCTTTGCTGTCTTACAGGCAAATGGCCGGTATGAAGTGCTGGCTTTTAGAATTAAGCCAGGTGCACACAAGTTCTTGCCTTGGTTTTCTTTAACATTCCTCACCAGTTCCAGTCATTTTGAACTTTGAAGCTGAATGTCTCAGGAGCAGTCTCATACAAGAAGAAAATGAATCGTTGCGGCATAAGGTCAGAACTGAAGTCACTCTTTAGTTGCTGACTGTGTGAGGCTGTGAGTTTTGTAAAATTGGTTTCATCAATTTAAGAAAGTTGTAAATGTTCAGTGCAGTTACTCCAAGGCAGGTTCTTCTGTAAGTCCTTTGTTGTTATTTTGGTTTATCTTTCAACTGTCTACAGCAAACTTAAGGCTGTGATCATACTGTGAAATGTCTGTTTAGGGTATTACTGTCCCTCCACTGGAGGTGACTGTTCTTCTCCCTGCGCTATCTGACAGGTGGTTGGATACTGTGTAAACTCCTTTCCTACTACACTGCAAAGTCAAGACAAGGTGAAACTAGTGGCGGGTTAAGTGCATACATGTCTGATTTTGCATGGAAACTTGTGAATAGTATTCAGTCACTTCCAGATTTTAGCTGATGGAGCAAAAGAAACAGGCAATAACTTCTGGCAAAGAGGCAGAAACTGTTACTTCTGAAGTGGCCACTTCACCATGGTTGAAGTGCACTTAAAGCAATTTAGATCAGCTAATGGAAATGTTGTGAATGTCTGTTTCCCAACTCTAGACCTTACAGTAAACTGTAAGAAGGACTGACCAGTTCAGACAAAATGTCGCCCAGCTCCACATCTTGTTTTTGACACTATCATCAGCAGATGCTTAGAGAGAGGGTGTAAGAATATATAAAATGGGTCAGTGTTTTCCCAGTATAATTTTCTGTTAGATTCGGGAAATACACGATTTAAGAACTTTCTGAAGTACAGATTGCATGTGGATGATCGCATACAAGTGGGAAGCCTTATTCACGTAAGCAGGACTTAAGTTTCACTTCCTCCAAAATACCAAGTAAAAGCTTTCTCCATATAAATACTTCAGTAAAATAGGTTTTGTGCTTTACCTCCTGTGTTGCAAAACATTGTATTGTATGTTGTGCTTTCTGTTTCAACTGTCTTGGTAGCTGATCAACACTGTTCATTTGTCCTAAAAATGTTGAAGTAAAATAGAATAATTGATTTCAAAAAGGAGGTTTTTTTGCGAAAGAAAAGTGAGGTTTGTTTGTCACTGTGTACTGTATGGAGTCAGTGGGTCAGGAAAACTTTGACAGGAGGGTTCTGCAAAGATGGTCAGTGAATAGGGACAGCAGGATAAGGTATGTTTTGAAATAGAGCTCTTTTATTTCCTCCAATTTTGTATTCTGTACTTCTGGTCAAGTTAAAGCTGTTTTTTGTTTGTGGTATGTTGATTGATATCACTTACAGACTGCATAAGTGTTCTTTGGCAAATAGGTAGAGGTAAAAACTAGACTTTCCCTTCTGGAGAGCGGCTCAGGTCAGAAAAGGAAGCAGCTGCCCATAGGATACGGGTTTAAATGAAAAATGGTGCGAATAACTAGCATCAAATTCAATACTTGAAATTAAGTAGTGATGCTGATTTCACTGTTGAAACAATGCAAATACATGAATAGCAAGCTGGATTTCTAAAGCTCCTTTTTCTTGTAATTTCTTTCCTTAAATACTATGATAAAAGGAAAAAGAAGAATGATACCTGAAAAACAAATGTGCAGAAACAGAAAAGCCTGAGGAACTCTTCATGTGAACAAGAGTCATAGGCATAAACCACATCTGTCACAGAAAGCTGCATCCTGAGGTTCCTCTCTGCTAAGGGGGAAAAAGAAAAATGTTTCTTTCTCCATAATGTGGAGATAAATTTCACTGTCATGCTTGGAAGGGAGCTGGGCAGGGTGTGGAGCTGGATTTCAGGGTGATCTGATGGCGTTGGCCTCACTGCACCCTGCCAGCTCACCAAACCCTTGTCTGTGGGAAGAAGATTGCCTTCTAGGCTCAGTGCCCATGCATCGCTACTGCCAGTCACGTGCATTGCCCTGGCCGTGAACTGCCTGCAGTTCAAGAGACCCCTGGCCGGGTCTCATTTCCCAGCACCATTAATGTTCCTACAGCAACAGCCCAAGGAGAGAAGGGTTTTAAGTAGGCTCCAGTTTCATGTGTGTAAAGTACTGATTGTTTTGACTACTTGGACTAATGTGGTGCTCAGCCAGTCAGAGCAGCTTTCTTCCTTCCCCACCCGTGTAGGGCTGTTGAAATAAAAGGAGTAAACAACTTCAGCGAGTGGGAAGGAGGTGAATCTCAGTGGCCCTCTGCTTACTTGGCTCTCTTCTCTCCTTGTAGCTTTTTGCTTTGCAGGCTGAATCCTCCCGCATGAAGAAAGAGGAACTGGAGGTGGAACAAGCAGTTGTGCATCACAAGTTGCCTGCATATGTGGCCAACATGGATCGACTAGGGGACTCTGAGCTGTGAGTGCCTGCAGAGGAGGAGCTGGGGACAGGCTCTGCTGCTTTTATTGGGTCAGGGAGGCTCCTGGAGGGTCATATCCTTGTTCCCTGCCCTGGGAAACAATGCAAAAAGACATCCAGGCAGAAATTCTGGTGACCTAAGTGGGTTTAGTGGGGGAATTCATGACAGGCATCTCTCTTGCCATTTGGGAGAGAGATTCTTGCCAACTGGTGAGAGCCCAAGCACACATGGAAGTGATTCTGCTCTGCTCTCAGGATTACACCAAGGTGTTCTGGGCAGCCAGGGCACTGCTAGCAGTGCAATAACCTGCAGTATTGCTCAGATGAAGTGGATTGTCTCTTGACTTCTATTTTCTTTAGTGCCTGCACTGCAGTAGGTGAATGCACTGTGTTGTTTTGTAGACACTTACTGTGTGACCCAAGGGGTCATCGTTACGCAGAGACGCTTTCTTGCTTTTGCAAAGTTAAGGGAAAGGATTTTCTCTTCTGCAAGGCTCAGTTATGCACAGAATTCCCCATAAACTTGCTGTAGTTAGTGTGTTTTATGGCTACATTTATTGTATTCCTATCTGTGGAAATTAGGCAACATACACAGTGATGCACCTTGTTTAATTCTTATTTAAACTCTGATTTCCGCCCCCCCCCCCCCAACTACACAGTTATGCAAAGCAAGTCTGTGTGTTTGAATTCACTGTGTTATTGAGATTTTTTTTTTCCCTCCTTATTTTAAAATGATCTGAAAGCAAATGCAGCTTAGCCACAATGTATTAATAGCACTGCTGGGGCTTTGACTTTCTCATGTGCTTCTTTCACTTCTACTCAGACAGGAGGGGGATTGATCAAATTATGCTGCTGACAATGACAAATAGAACTTGTAGCAGAGACCACACACAAAGTCTTTGTATTAGTCTAAAAGTTGTCGATTAAATAAGACCTAAGTGTCTGGTGAACTATCTTGGTAACTGCTCTGCACAGGACAGGGTACAGAGTTTAATTTGAGATTTTGTTTGTTTGTTTGACTACTCTGTGTGGAAAGCCCTGATGTTCATCTGCACACATGGGGGAGAGGGATGTGAGGGATGGGATAATTTATTCCCATATTAATTTCTGTCCATTTGTATTAGAAAAACTTGCCTTAGAACTGGCATTTCTTGTGTGTGCAACTTGTCTCTTAGCCTAGGGGCCAGTTCTGGTTGCTTTTTCCATGTCTCTGTTCAGCCCAGAGCCCAACTTTGGTAGAACAGTTCCTTCCTAGAAGAGAGGATAGACACAGTGAAGGTGATTGTATTCCCTTCCCCTGGGTGCTGCACTGCTCTGAGGAAGCTGTAGCGAAGTGAGATCAGACAGTTACATTCTGGGAGGTAGCTGCTGCTCTTGGTGGTGTGGGCTGAGAAGGGAGGTCTGTGTAATCATAGAAATGGACCTAAACTTTCTTACTTTCTTTGGGTTCAGTTTTGAGATATTGAGGGCCTGTGCTTTAAAATTGCTGAACATGGCTTGCTGAATATCTAAGGGTGTTCAGTGAAAAACAGGATACAGAATGCCTCTCAGAGTAGGTCTGTTTTATGCCTTGAATCAGGAATCACAGCTGAATAGGTTCTTTGGAAATCGGGATTCCCCTGCCTTTCCCTTAGGGTCTTTCTAAACTAACTAGATGGAGTGGAAGGAGTTTGAGGTGGCCCTACAGGGGATTCAGGAACAGCTGGGCCAGCTGCCTCAGTGGCATCTCTGAGAAATGAGCTTTGGTTACAGTAATTATAAGGATCTCCTCCAGGCACTAAAGGGATGTTTTAAAACAGTTTTTTAATGCATAGTGGTCCATTGGCTTGGAAGGGAACATCTCTTGTCCAGTGGGTCAAACAGCTGTTGCTTTGCTTGTTGGGTGGTCTTTGATCAGGTTGTCTGGCTACACTTTCATATTCTGTTTGGTGTTTTGTTGCGTGTGTGGTGTTTTGTTTTGTTGTTTTGTTTTTTTTTTTTTTAAATTAGTGATATGACCTGCAGCCAGAGGAGTACTGCACATTCTCTTCAGTCCCGGGGAGGCTTCCTGTCTTCCTTTCTCTCTCAAAGTAAGAAGGGCCCTTCCAGACCAGCCCATCCAAGTGGGGCTTCTCCAACGCAGCCTGGCAGTATGCTGCTCGGGAAGAAAGAACCAATAAATCACCAGGTAATTCTCAACTGTGTTCATTGAAAGGTGCTCGGTATCCAAGGAGTTAACTGGCAGCACAGCACTGCTCCAAGCTTTTGCTTCCACCTGAAAAAATAAAATGTCCTTTCCTTCTTTGCAAGTGTATGCTGGGCCTGAATGCAGCACAAAACAGCTGCTGTTGTCTGGGGGCTTGTGGAGCCCTTGCAGGTGCTTGGTTTCTTTGCCTCCTCTTTTGCTCTTTGGTCTGCAGCCTAGCACAAGCGTAACTTTGCCAAATCATTCCTCTGCCTTCCAGAGTGCCAAAGGAAAGGAAGGAACAGTGAGCTGTAAGGACGGGAAGAGCCACTTCAGTGGGTTAGTAGCAGGCGAGTCAAGTTCCCTACAGCAGCGGCAGAAGCGCTTGCAAGAGCATGGGAAAGAAAGGAAGGAACTGCTGTCGAAAGGGACCTTCCAGGTACCAGGCAACGCTGCAAGGCTGGGAAGTGGAGGGCTGGTGTTTCTGTAGTTTGTTGTGCTAGGTGGTAAAACAAGTGCAAGTGTTCCTGTTAAGCTTCTGAATTGCTACTCAGATCTAACTGTATCAAAGGTTAATCTCTGTAGTTAATCAACTTCTTCCACACTCTGGGGTCCCTGGAATGGAATCAGTATTGACATTTCAAATGGAAAAAGAGTTGTCTTTTGTCATGATCTTTTCGACAGCCGGGTCCTGGGGAGGATACCTTTCATCCACCTTAATGGTTATATTCAAATACCTTGTTATAATCCCCATTCCTTAGTGGCAATGGGCTCGGCTTACCCATCCTGTCCAAGTGAGTTCTCTCCTGTGGGTTCTTATACTGGTTTATGCAGGCTCTGTGTGGGACAGATAAAAACTGATAGAAAGTTTTCCTGGATAGGAGTGGAAATACCCTTCATAGCAACATTTGCTTTTTGGAGTTTTTTTGCACTGTATGTTGCAATTTTGCCTGGGGATGTGCCCTGCTTTCTAATCTAATGAAATAATAAAACTGTGTCCTGAATTTTAATTGCTGAAGGTCAGCAGACTGCTTCTATTCACCTATGTAGTGTTTGGCTTTCAGCAGCCATGTGGCCAAAGGATACAGAGCACAGGAGGAATGATGGCAGCATCTCAGCCATGTTTATTTTGGCTGTATGAGACACTCGCTCTGCTTGGAGGAGAGACAGTGCTGAGGGACTGTTGCCTATCGGCCCATATGTGTGGCTGTTCTGCGGGGAGGAGTGCTGCTTTAGGGAGGAGATGTTACTGCACCACTGAGTGTTCAAGGCTATGAGAGAACTTTTTTCTTCATGGCTCATCTAAAACATTTTAATTAAACATTGGTCAGAAAATCGCAAAGCCCAGTTTCCCAATGTGATGTTCCAGGTTAAGGCAGTGTTTTCCTGGCTTTGTAAAAGTTGCTTCTGGTGCTCTAGGGGAAGCTGATACTATTTAGCTTTCTGTTGTTCTCAATGCATGTGAGCAAAAACAAAACTAGAAGGGAGCACCGTTTCTTTCACATGAGTGTCATTCATTGGTTGTTATCTCCCCACATTAACTAACACAGAGAGAGGTGTTCCTGGATTTATTTCCCAATCTTTTCCAGCTTTTTTTTTTCCAGATTATTTGATTATGCAGTGTTTGACCCACTGCTCCATATGTAAAAGCTACTATAAATAAGGCAAGGGTGTGTTAGGGAACAGGGATTCAAAACCACCAATGCCATTTTGGGGCACTTAATCTTCAGAGGATGGTTTAGCACAGGAATGCTTGCAGATGTTTTACTGGCTTATGTGCTGTATCTACTTCTTGTTCAGCTTCTGGTGGCAAGGGAAGACTAAGCTGCTTTCAAACACTTATGTGTGCTGCAGTGCAGCTCTTGTCTCATGCAGGTACCTTCACCTCCTACAACTCCGTTTGTTCTGTCTGCCCTGTCAAACTGGGTTTTAAGCTTTTGGATTCATATTTTGACTCTACCATTATCATCAGTCAGTTGGCTGCCGTGATTGACACAGTGCACACAGACTAAATCTCTGGCAGACAAGGATAATCCATCCACTGGGGCTCACCATCCAACAAGAGTTTTTGTGCAGGTTTACTGAACTGCATATTATACTGACTTAACTTAAATTGCTGAATACAAGAATTCCTTGAAATATGTTGATTTGCTTGTGAGACTGCATTCTAATGTCATCAAAATGGGCCTCATATCAGCTGAGGTATGCTAAACAGATGTTGTGGTTCCTTTGATTCTTATAGGAAAGAGTATGGCTAGGTACACGGAGGGGGATATAAGGGACTCTACAAGCAAGGAGGCCGTGATAAATGGTGCAATTGCACAACATACTATCCTTGTGCTCAGAAAGGTCTCTGGCAGAAGGGGTGTTGAGCTGATAATGCTTCTGTTTCAGTGCAGCTTCTTGGTTTTTTCTCCCAGCAGGCTGGGGTGGCTGAAGAGCTTGATCTGGAGCTGCTGCTTCCTTGTATTTCACACAGGATTTCTTCCTTCAGGGCCAAAGTGCTGAGAAGAAAACAGATATTAGCACAGCTGAGACAGAGCCGTGCTCAGAGCTGCATGCTGAGCAAGCAGAGACTTCAACAAAAATGCCTCCCAGCAGTGCAGAGGCTGTGGGGGTCCGGCAGGAGCAGCCTTTCATCGTCCTGAGCCAGGAGGAGTATGGGGAGCACCATTCATCCATCATGTACTGCAGGTAATGGACTGGCAGAAGAGGGCTTTCTCATAGAAGCCTCTGTAGAGGACCAGCTGTGTCTGGCCTCTTTCTCCCAGCCTCTGTTCTGTCCAGCACATTGTATGTGTACTCTTGGTTGTAGGACAGTTGAGTTGGTGTGACTGAAAATAGCCTGTAGCTTGTGCAGTGAGAATGAACAGAGATTTTTGTGATTGGGAGATGCCAGCCAGGAGGAAACTCCCTGGGAAAGCAGGATGGTATTGCTTAAGGGCATTACGCTTTGCATGTGGAGCTTGGTGTACTTCATTGTGCCAGTTATTGTGGACTGAACAGGAATTGGTGCAAGGAAGTTCTGATTCCTGCAGAAGGAATTGGTGTATGACCCTGAGAGGACGGACTACTGGGGTATCTACTTGCATCTAAGAACTTTAGGGAGAAAAATATCCAATCAGTTTCCTTCTGCACATAGGGTTGATTGTTCTGGACGGAGGGTGGCCAGCTTGGATGTGGACGGGGTCATCAAAGTCTGGTCTTTTAACCCTATAATGCAAACTAAAGCTTCATCCATTTCCAAATCTCCGTTGCTGTCTCTGGAATGGGCGACCAAGCGTGATCGGCTGGTGAGTAGTCTGCGTGTGGAGGCTCGAGAGTCACAGCGGATGATTTGGGGCTGTGTTGCTATGTGTTGCACATTAACTTCTAGGCAGCTGCATTGTGGATAAGATCAGGGCAACGGTTAGTGTCCAGTTTAGTGGGACATGGGGAACTGAAGCCTGTAGGGTCTAGGAAAAACTAGAGTGGGGAGTGTGCTTTGTGTATTGAGCACGGAATTCACCACTGGTTGCCCAAAGACAGAAGTTCCCAAGCTGCAGTGTGGGAACAGCTGCAGGATAGAAGTAGCTCCTTTAAGAGAAGTGCCTCTCTCCAGGCAGAGCAGGCAGCCACTTGTAAAGGCAGGCAGAGGCAGCCTGGTACAACAGCCCATGGGAACCCTGCAGCAGGGAGCTCTGGAGCTTTACCCACACCCTGAGCTAGAAGCAGAGAAGGGAGAGCAGGGCTGAGGAGCAGGGGTGTGATGTTGGCATTCTGCTTGTGCAGGTGTGAAAAGGGCTCCATAGCCAGTTTTATACTGGTGCCTTATGAGTTGAGGGTTGGCATGTGCATAAGGAGCTCGGAGCTTGTTTAAATGTTTCCTATAGCACTTTTTCTCTAATTCTGTTACTAGAGAGCAGCCTTAAATTATATGCATTCTTCTGAGTCCTAGAACTGTTGCTAGTGTTTCATGCCCTCCCCTGGCGAAGAGACAGGGCTGTGTGAGAAGGCAGGCCTGCAACTGAGGGAATATTGTTCACATTCTGGCACTGATATGTGTTGCTGCTAACCCCAAAATGCCACCTGTGAAGAGCTGGTGCTACAGCTTGTCTCTTTCTTTTCTTTTGCTCTTAGAAAGGAAGTTGTCCATGCAGTTGTTCTGATGTTTCTTCTGCATTGTGGAGTTTATTTCCTGCTTGCTGATAGAAAGATTCTTCTTTCTGAAATATATGTGGATTCAGCAGCAAATCAGGCTTTGAAGTGAGAAGGATCTGGCTTGCTTCATTTTCTTTGATAATGCATCCCTCCATGGTTTTACTTTTGATTTAAATTGTAGCACCACTGATAAAGCATGTGTGAGCCCTTCTGGATGATTTTATTCTCCCCTGGATGAAAGGAGGCGGCTTCTACTTGGTTTTCTTTTAAACTCAGATTGTTAATTCTGTGTTACTCTTTCCTTACTCCCCTAGATATTGAGACTCCACATATGTTTTGCATCCTATAATGTTGAGCCATGCTCTAGAAAGTGGCTTTTACTCCACCTTGGTGCCTATCAGATCTTTTTCTCATGGGAAAGCAGTGCTTTTACTCTGACTTCTGTGGCTCTGGGGTAGTCCTACTCAGCGTGATATGCACAGAAAGACAAGATGTACCCTAATGGAGTGAAGTTTAATCTGAATGCATAAGTAGAAAAAGATTTACTCTGTGGTGTTGGTGGTTGTTGGACAGCATCATTGTACTCACTCACACTCCTTCCATCTCCTCCTTGCTGGTTTCAAGCTGTTGCTTGGCAGTGGGGTTGGGACAGTTCGTCTCTATGACACAGAAGCAAAGAAGAATCTCTGTGAAATCAGCATTGATGAAGACATGCCCAGGTAACTCTGGAATACTGTTTTTTTTATATCTAAATGTTGTTGGTTTTGACTGTGAAAAGGTAGGTGAAGTCTCAATGTTCTTGCTGCTTTCCTGCAACTGCAGGTCTATCTAGCCTTCATCCAGAGGGCAGTCCCTGTCTGAGCAGCATAAAGCTGCTCAGTTAAATGGCAGACACTCAAAATCTGTCCAAGCACACAAATCGTGCCCTGCTTTACAGTGCACCGTGTCTTGCAGGGTCTTAATGGGAGAGCTTGTAGTCAAGTGTTGTGCTTGAGGCAGCTGCTGGAGAGAGGCAATTCAGACTGTTTGTGTTTCAGGATCCTCTCGCTTGCCTGTAGCCCAAGTGGTGCCTCCTTTGTCTGTTCTGCGGCAGCCCAGAGCCCCATCTCCCACATGGACTTCTCAGCAGTCAGCTCTGGGGGCAAAAGCATGAACCAGGTTCCTGGGAAGCTGCTACTGTGGGACACTAAAACGATGAAGCAGCAGGTACTTGCTGGGTTTCTTTCCTTTCTCAGTCTGCTTGCTGAGAATGAGTGTCTTCTGTTTCAACGTGTAGGAGCCCTCTGTCTAAATTATGCTGACTTTCAGTACCCTTCTTCCCCCCACCCCCCACTTCCTCCTTTCCCCTCTCACATGCAGGATAAAAATGAATAGTGTGAGTAGCTGCTGGGTTTGGGTGGGTTTTTTTGTTTTGTTAGTGTGTTGGGTTTGTTTGAGGGATTCTTTAAAATAGTCCATGGCCTTGTTTTCTATCCTGCTTGCACAGGTTGTGACTGGAGATGTCCCAAGTGGATTGATCAGGCTTTCTGCAGTTGAGCTATACTGAAGGGTTTTCTTTGCTGCTATTTCCCCTGCTCTCTCTGTTTTTAAGTGCTTCTTTCAGAGGTTTCATCTCATGTCATCTTCTCCATTGTTTTGATTTAGATGGGTCAGATTCTGGCAGGGAATCCTTGTCCCATCCCTTGCCTTTGCCCTTAAGAAATGCTGTCCCTGATGTGTAGAAGGAAGCAACATACTCAAGCTAATGCCAGCCAGAAGCTTGTTTTGCAGCCTTGAGGCCATGGCCAAGAAAGCTGTGGCTTGGCTGAGGTGAATTGTTGGTTTAGTGTCACAGTAAAATGTAGCTGCCAACCTTGAAATCTGTAGTCATGAGAGGTGTAGGGCTCCAAACTGGAGGAGTTCTTGCTACTAGATACTGTCTTTCCTCCCTCCCCTGGAGATCAGCTCCTCAGCACCATCAGCTCCATTTCTTGTCATTAATGCAGACTTTCCCTTCTAGCTGCAGTTTTCCCTGGAGCCTGAGCCCATTGCTATTAACTGCACAGCCTTCAACCACAATGGCAACCTGCTGGTCACTGGGGCTGCAGATGGGATTGTTCGTCTCTTCGGTATGTTGAAATTGGGCAGTGAGGTGGCCCCTCTGTGTCCCCAGCCAGCTGCCCCTAGCACCCTTCTTCTGCCAGCAGGGAGGCAGCTGTGGGACATGCCTGAACACCAAGGTGGAAGCTACTTTCTCTCCTCCACAATAGCTCTCAGGAGTGAATTGGCATAAACTTTCTCCAGGGGACATTGGCTGGAGACCCTGGTAGTGCTGCTGGATTTGTTATTTCCCTCCTGCTGAGGAGCAGAATTAACTTGCCCTTGAGCCATGTGGTCTTAGCTGTGCCATATAGCAGCAACACTGCCAGAGGCTGGGTCTTGAGGAAATGTATTAGTGTGTGACCTTCCAGTTGAAGGCAAGGGCCTCACATCAGTCCCTCTTCCCTGAGCAATTTCAGTTTCTCAGGTTTTGTTCTCTTCGGCCTGTCCTTGTGATAAAGCAGTTTGGGCCTCCCTCTTCTGTGTATGAGGGATCTGCTGCTGGCCTGGGTGCTGAGCTGAAGGCTGCAGTCCCAGGTCTGTGGGAGGGCAGAGCTGGCAGCAGCTGTGAGGGTGGACAAGATAGCAAAGGGAGGAAGAGAAGAAAGGTGGCAGTGGAGCTTGGATGCAGAATGCATGCAGTTGACAGTGAGCATGTGAGCAGCCCTGTAAAGCTGGAGGAAGAGGTGACTGGTTACAGGCAATTATTTTTGTGGCCAATGTAAAAGCCACATGCTGGAGAATAAGCACAGGGTGCTGGGATTGGATTGGGATTGGATTGGGTTCCCCCAGACTGGTTTAGAGGGCTAGGACAGACCTTATGAATGTAAAGGGCCTCTCTTCTCCGCTCTGTGCAAGTACAAGGAGTGTTCAGTACTGGTTCTTCCCTCAGATATGCAGCAGCATGAGTGCGCCATGAGCTGGAAGGCACACGATGGGGAAGTCTACTCTGTTGAGTTCAGCTATGACGAGAACACAGTCTACAGCATAGGCGAGGATGGCAAGGTAGGCTCTGGGTGATCTTCTGCTGGTCAGCTGGCAGCGAGATCCCTTCTGGAGTCTTCTTCATGTGGTAGGGATAGCAGTAAAAATACCATCAGAATCTGGAGGATCTGCAGGCTGCTAACTGTAGTCTTACGTTTGCAGTACCACCCTGCTGCATGCAGTCTTTGCAGAGAGAGTGGGTGGAAAGCATATTAACAGCTGGAGCTTTCTTGGACCTTGTCTGCAAATCCTGCTGTTGGTGATGTCCCCTTCCTAGGAATCCATGTGAAGGTGACCTTTCTGTGCCCCCGAGATCATCACACTTGAAATCTGGGATTCACCAGGGAGCAGATCCTTGACCACTTTGCATAAATTTCCTTGTCAGCAGCTCCCTGTTGCTTATAACAAAGGCTTCAATTTCTGCAGTTCCACAGTCTTCAGTAGTAGAGTTGTGGCTCAGGGAGAGAGACTGCCTGAAGGTGTGGGCCCTTGGCTGATGTTAATTAAGTGAATTAGTTAATTAAGTGAATTCCCACCAGGATCCTGTATGCAATGTGGAAGGACACAGAGGCAGCAGTACTTGTGGAAGGTAGAGCATATGTTTGCCTGGATAGTAGGCACTCTTACAGCCTTTGCAGCCTGTGATTTATAAATACAGCCACTTTGATATAGATGTCAAAATGCCATCTTCTGTTTGTGAGAAATAGCCATTTTGCTTAAAAATGATGAATGACCGCTCTACTTTCATCCCAGTCAATTTAACTATGGGCTTTTTTCATCTTTCTCTGTCATTCTAGTTTATTCAGTGGAATATCCACAAAAGTGGCCTGAAGGTGTCCGAGTACGATCTTCCCAGTGAAGCTACAGGTCCTTTTGTTCTGTCTGGGTACAGTGGCTACAAGCAAGTCCAATTCCCACGAGGAAGGCTTTTTGCTTTTGACTCTGAGGGCAACTATATGTTGACATGTTCTTCTACTGGGGGAGTAATTTTTAAGGTAAGTCTGAGAAGTGATGGGGAGTACTCTTATGCATCCTTACAAGCTCTTGTTGTTACAAGGTTGCAACAGCAGTCACTAGAAGTTCTCAAGCATTATCTACCCATTCCTGCTCTGTGAAAGCTGCTGCTCAGTTTTATACAGTGGTGTTTAGCAAGTGTTTGAGCCCTCTGTAAGTGTTTGGCCCTCTAGAGGTAGTTAGAGTATGTGTACTCCTTGTTCTTAAAGCTTAGTTGCAGCAGTTTTCCTTAGTGCCCAAGTGCCTAGGACAAAGGTTTGATTTTTTTTTAAGTATATTGATGCATACCAGTTCAATGCGAAGTGTGTGATTGTTGACTGATGTTCATCTTTAATCTGCTTTGTGTGCTTGCTGATGTTATGTTAGTCCCAGCCTGATTCTATCCTCTTACTGTGTACTGAAATGAAATGAAGAGTAAGGTTGAATGGTTCCAAGTAGCCAAATTTCTGTGCCGCAATAACAAGCGGTTACTGACTGCATCCCCTTGCCTGTTTCCTCTTGAGTCAGTACCCATCAGTATAAGCCATTGCAAGGCAGATTAGATGAAATTTTTACTTTGCATTTGGGGCATTTGGAGCACCTGCACTAACATGAGTTATAGCTTAGGCTTATGTGCTTGCTCCTCATCAGTGTGTGCTCTTAGCCTGTCTTGTTCAATTACTGCAGCTCAGCTGATGTCAGAAGCTGAGCTGCTTGAGAACATGTGCTTCTGTTGTGAGACTGGAAATTTGCTTCCTCATGTGTGCTACATACATCTCAACATCTCTCTGATTTTCTGCTTATTTATGTATGCTGATAGGGATATGGAGCCTGTAGCAGGCTTTGGCTTCTGCTGTGGGTGCACTGCCCCCACTGCAGAAAGTTGCCTCCTTAAAATCTTACGCTTTCCTTCTTTTAGTTAAATGGTGAGGAAAAGGTTCTGGAGAGCTGCCTTTCCCTGGGAGGACACCGAGCTCCTGTTGTCACAGTGGATTGGAGCACAGCCATGGACTGCGGGACCTGCCTCACTGCCTCTATGGATGGGAAGATTAAATTAACAACCTTACTGGCTCAAAAGTCTTAACCTGGACAGGGCTGAAGGGAAAGAGCAACAGACTTGACAAAAACAGTGTTAACTCCACAGGAACAAACTGCATGGGAGAGAAGGCAAACCACAGATCCTCTTCTCATTGTAGCTTTTGCCTCTTGACAAACATTAAATACACTTGCCAAACCACTGTGCAATAGAATGTTGGTATGGGACTGTATCAGTGGCAGCATTGAAAAATAAGTCTCCACTGACCCATGGTGGCAGCTGGACTCCCTCTGTTAGGGAGTCTTGAGTAGTACGTTCCTAGAAGGCTGCTGGGATCACGTCACGGGTTCTGCAGAAGATGAGACTGGAGGAGGCATGCATGAGGCAGCACAGTGCATGGTGATAAGATGGCTCAAACTGGAAAGGCCAGTGCAAAACCAGAGTATTCTTTTGGTATAGCATTTGTTGTTGTGCTTGTTTGTGTTTTGTTTTATTCTTGTTTTGTTTTTTCCATAAAAAGAAAATATTCCCTTGCACTTGATTTCTGTGCTCTCTTCAGCTGTTGCTGCAAACCATGGAGGGTGGCTGGGGCAGTGATGTGCCAAGAAAGTCTCCTGCATGCAGAAATGACCGTTGTGCTTTCACCAGGTGCTTCCAGCACTGACACCCCCACACTTGTGGGGAACCAGTTGCATTTGTTCAGATGTATTGTGTTTCCTTGTGGTATCTGCTACCAGCTAGAGGAGAAATCCTGAGTCAGACTTTTTGCAATGCTTGTGCTGGAGTTCAGGTCCGAAGCGCTCCAATTGTGCAGCAAAACTAAAACGCATTTGAGGTGACACAGCTTATTAAATACCAAGCTTCAACAGAACACTTGGAATTAGATGCAGGGTAGTGGCTGCACAAGGTGGAAGGCAAAGGTTTCCAGGCTTCCTTCATCTCCCTGCGAGTGCTCTTGTTTTCTGGCACTGGCACTTCCTCTGCTCCAGCATCTTCTCATTGCTAACCATGTTGGAAGTTCAGTTGTAACTGGGGAACAGCAGAAAAGAAAAGGCTGTGTGTTAGTTAGTTTTACAGGAGGCTGGGCCAAAGGCAGCACTGGGAACTGGATCCTGGAAGTACAGCACTAATGCGCAGATCCAGATACCAAAAACCAAACACTCAAATGTGTTAACAAAGTTGCAGCCTGTGGGCTACAGACACACGTGGAAAATTGCATTACATGGAGATACGGATCAACTTCTTGTTGTTTTTGCCTTATTTCTTGTCCAGCTTGTTCTCCCATCTCTCTTTTAGACTGCTCTATTTGGCTGTGACCCACCATGCTAGCTCTCAGCGACTTCTGAGGTTAAGCCCTGGTTCTGCTCCGGTTCTTCCTGAGTCCCACGCAGAGCAGACAACTTTTCTCACAGGTCCTGGTTTTATCTCGCCCGCTGCATGCATTTGTTTGACTGTATCTTCAGCTGTTGGGAAATGTCACCGACTTGTAGGCAGCAAAACAAAAGGAACTCAAAGAGAGAGCTCTAATGTTACTCACTTCCGTGGCAATCCATAAGGTGGGGGGCCATCGAGACTGCATTTGTCGCCTGCTGACAGAGTATTAAAATGTATTAATATCTCGATGTATGGTGACCAGCTCCGCTCTTCTTGCTCAGGGTCCCTAGGACTGCATTCTGGTCGGTGAGGCCATTGACCTCAGCAGCCCTGCTGGGACTCCTGACTCATGGTTTTTACCCATCATGATAACTACATCTGTGTTCATCAACATCATCATCATCTACTGCTACAACAGCAGCAGGAGCCTCAAGAGAAGTCAATCAATTGCAAAAACCAGCCAACAGATAATTAGCAATATGGGAAAAAAGTATACAAAAAGAATCATGCAGGTTCCAGGAGAAAAAAATGATCACCTCAAATCCACCAAGCAAAACAGAGCTCACCTTTCTTCTTAGTTTACCAACTTGGTTGTCCACCTTAGAACTGTTGCTCTTCATCTCTCCCCGGAAACTGAGCTGAGACTCTCTCCCCACATACGCCATCAGCTTTGTCCAAGATCCCTCCAGAAGCATCTTCAACCTGCATAGCAAATTCGTAAGGAAAGTGTGAAACAAAGCAACAGTTGGCCTTTTTCACATACTCTTATGTAAGCAGCACAGCCATGGCTTGCTTCATCCATAACATGCTTGACAGGCCAGGAATTACTGAGAACAGCCAGCCCTCCAGTGGCACACATCACTTGGAGGGCCCAAAGTTTACCTGAACAGAGCAAGAAAAGACTTCTTTTCCTCCCAGGAGAACTGCAGGCAGCCTGCATTTGCAAGGCCTTTTGCAGCTTTTTAAAACCATAGGCTCATGCACAGAAGCACCTTGCAAGATCGAATGTAAGGCTTCAGTTTGCTCACAAACGGTTATGGACATGCTTTTACATTAGAGTTCAGTAAAGCTTGACTTCTACTCAATGCGATATTTCCTTAAAGCACTAAAAAGCCATGCCTGGTACGTTCTTCCTCCAGTGCGATGTTTCTTCCCCGCATTTCGTCCAGAAGCACTTCTGATCGGCATTTCAGCTTGGCCAGCTCCTTCACTTCTTTGTTCTGACTCCCACACTTTCAAAATAGACAACATACATCATACACAGAGCATGGGAACAGGATCCATATGCAGAACATGCAGACAGTGCTCTCCACAAAGAAGATAACACCGATCTTCCAAGTCCAGTCTCCTCTTGCAGCTTTCAACCACAGATCTGTCTCCTGTCCACAGCACACAGCCTACCCATCAAAGGAATTGTGCTGATGAATGCAAGTGCCCACAACTATGGGCATTCAAAGTCCATCAAGCACATTTAAAATGCAGTAGCACCAGGGGAATGGGGAAACGTATAGACTTTTCCCTTGAAGGTGCCCTGCCCAGAAACCTGGGGCTTCCCCACAGCCCACCTGATCTTTTCATAACTTGCATGCCCACAAGAAATTCAGAGACTAAAACCAGTCATTCCCAGAAGCTGCTCATATACCTGTCGATGTTGGTGTTCCTCTGCAGTCTGCGTTGCCCGAAAGCCAGTTATTGAGTCCTCCAGGCCATTAAGAGCCTACAGCAGTATTAAAAGAAGAAGAAAGAAGTCATGCTAGGACTTTCACGACTGAAGGTCATACCTCACAGTCTTTCTTCTTCTCTTGCCAGCATCAGTACCACACCGTGTTTGCCTGCCCTGCAACGCCACCCAAGCACACAAAATACTGCCTATGGAGGTGCCATTCCCTTATGAGTTGCGGATTTTCATCTTCGGAGTTCTTCTCGTTGCATTTTGAACCCACACCTTCTGGCCAAGGAATCCATAGTCACTAAAATGGGAAGGTGACCAGAGTACAGGCAACTGAAGAATTCCCATCACATTCTGATGATGCCAGTCAGGCCTCCAGGATGAAACGCTTGGCACCACCACAGCCCAAGGAAAGTCTGCAACCAGAGGTACCAAATCTCTCTACTGCATGACTGTCTGAAGTGCTGCCTGAGGTCTCAACCTCACGGCTGGTCTAAAGCAGAAAATACCTAAGCCAGTTCATTACTGTCAACTCCTTAACAAAGATGGCATTACATAGGACTTGCTCATGGGACAACTCTCAAAACCAGAAAGCTGGGGAATGAGCCAGCAGGACTTTAGAGCAGTCTGTAGTCAGTAGAGGAGAGGAATTGATCTCTCCTAGGCTCTCCAGGAAAACCTCATCTTAAAATTTCCCCACACAAATATGGAACTGGGCTCTGTAGCTCATGAAAAGGGAAGGCTCTGGCTAGCTTACTGAGGCAGAGGCTTGCAGGTCTTTCTGAAGGGCTTTGATGGTCTTGGCTTGTTGCTGGGCTGTGGCTTCCAGCCTGGCCTTTCCAACATGGAGCCTGGAAAAGAAGCATAGGCCTTATCACAGGAGTCCACAAAAGCACAAATCCCAAAAGAAGAGTGTGAAAGAACCTCATCTAAACCAAAGGCATCTTTGAAAATCGTGTACTATTATCTCGCTGGGATGCAACAAGACAGTCCTGTTGCTTTCACAATTGCAGAAAGCAGAGCCTTGCTCCACTGCATTACTTCCTTACCGTTGCAGGCGTTCTTCCAGCTCTGGGATAGCTGCAATTCCAGAAGATGTGGCCAGAAGGCCCTGCAGATCCCTGGAAGCTGCTAGTTCCTTCTCCTTATTCTTTATGGCGTTCTTCAGGGACTTGGCATAACACTCAGTCCGGATATGCCGTTCTTTCAATTCCTGCAGCTGTCCAACCACAAGAAGAATCCCCAATAGTCAGCTTAGGTTTGATAAAAAGGAGTGGACTGCTTTGACTCTCACACTGACTCTCAAAACCCATGTTCCTACTTCATCTTTTATACTGGCCCCTCTCCTACGCCTACACTGAGTTCCTACAGTGTTTCCCAAATGCTGCTACAACGCTCCTCCTCCTCTGTCAGGGACTCCAAATGCTCTTTGTAGCCACTTTCTGGCTACTCCAACACGGATAGAAGCTCCTCCTGCTCCTAAAGTGACTTTGCAACCCCATAACAATGATGATGTGATGAGGCAATATAAAAAAGCACCAGCACAACGCTCCGGTATGCCTGCTCTTTCTCCCTCAGCACACACTCCAATTTGCCAAA
This sequence comes from Pelecanus crispus, assembly GCF_030463565.1. Lineage (NCBI taxonomy): Eukaryota > Metazoa > Chordata > Aves > Pelecaniformes > Pelecanidae > Pelecanus > Pelecanus crispus. Next base: position 55,330,184 of record NC_134643.1, read on the forward strand.
CCCAAGAGAAGCAGCAAATACATATGCCTTGGGAAACTTGAAAAGCAGCTTTTTGAAAGGAATACACACACCCTCTTCCAATTAAGGACAAAGTGACTTCATGGTTAGTGACCTTTCTAACTGTAGGCACCAGGCTTATAAAACAAGGTGAGTCACTTATGTGTCAGTCTACTCCTGTTGCAAAGCTGTCTAGTGTACTAAGACCACCTTACCACAGCCCTCCACTGTTAGTTCAAGTGGTGCAAACAGGCAGGCACCAAAGGCAGCAGTGCAGTTCCCTCCCAGCCCCCTTATCACAGCTAGCCACACACTGAACCACCCTAGGTTACACAAAACCCCCAAGGAAGGATCAGTTCCCTGCTCTGGTTTGCTACAAAAAAGGCCTGGGCCCCTGCCAAGAGACAGGCTTTCTCCATACCTTAGCTTTAGATCTGTCCAGTTCCTTCTGTAACCGCAGTTTCTGTTCCTGCAGGTCCCTGCTGTAGCGCTTCTTAGCTTCAAGTGAAGCTTCTGCCAGGGAGTTCTTTTTGAGAGCGTCAGCAAGCTTCTGCTGCAGCTGCCTGACCCATCTCTAAAGAAATGGTGTTCCATGAGCATGGAGAAATCAGTAGGAAGATGACAACATGAGAGATGCTTTTACTCATGAGATTATATCTTAGGTTGGTCTTCAGGATGGCCAGCAGGTCAAGGGAGGTGATTCTCCCCTTCTGCTCTGCTCTCATGACACCACACCTCAGAGCATCCAGCTCTTGGGTCCCCAGCACCAGGAAGACACAGACCTGTTAGAGTGGGTCCAGAGGAGAGCCACAAAAAATGATCAAAGGGCTGGAACACCTCTCCCATGAAGAAAGGCTGAGAGAGTTGGGGTTGTTCAGGCTGGGGAAGAGCAGGCTCTGGGGAGACCTTATTGCAGCCTTTTGATACAGAAAGATGGAGAAAGACCTTTTTACCAAGGCCTGTAGTGACAGGACAAGGTGCAACAGTTTCAAAATAAGAGGGTGGATTTAGATTGGACATAAGGAAGAAATTTTTTGCAATGAGGGTGGTGGGACGCTGGACCAGGGGGCCCGGAGAAGTTGTGGATGCCCCATCCCTGGAAGCGTTCAAACTCAGGCTGGATGGGGCTTTGAGCAACCTGATCTGGTGGAAGATGTCCCTGACCATGGCAGGGGGGGTTGGACTAGATGATCTTTAAAGGACCCTTCCAACCCAAACCAGTCTAAGCTTCTATGACTCAGTGAATTGAAAAATAAGAGATTTTGGCTGCCACCAGCAGGCATCTGCAGGCATCTTTCTCAGCTGAGCACATCTAAACTATTGGCAGTTCTGCATGAGGCTTTCTTTTTCCTAATACACAGAAAAGGCTTAAGTATTCCCCTTGGAACATAGGCTGAGACTCTTCACACATGCTTTTTTCCAACCCCCTGTTATCCCTCTTTATACAGAACTTCTGCTTCATAACGAGAACAAAATGAGGTCCGAAATACACTTCAGGTCAAGACTCAATAACCTCCTCTCAACAGCACTCCAACATGAGCTCAGTACCAAGAACAGATCCCTATACACTGACAGGCTCTATGTATGGATATCTGAATCAGCCTCGAATACAGTCACCTGACTGTTGCCTGGATAATCTGCTTGAGTTGAAGCATCCTTCTTTAGCTGAAGGTCTTCTGTCTCCATTAAAGAAACCTGAGCGCACGAGAACACAGATGCAGATAGTGGGGAAAAGAACCCCAGAAACGTTGCAGCATCACACTGCAGTTCATCACTGGGGCTGCAGAAGGAAGACTTCTGCATTAACTCCAGAAGAGAAAGTGCCGTGCTCAGACAAGAGATGTCATCATCTTCCTCTTGTTCTGCTCCTGCCGCTGGCAAGACACCTGCAAAGGAGGTAAGAAGTGCAGCGCTACTGCGAGTGCTTATTTCACTCTGCTTTTCCCCATCCGCTTCGCTCCAGAGAAGCTTACAAAGGTAACCCTTTAGTCCGTCAGGAACTTACCATGGTCACGCTCCTCTGCAAGAGGGTGCGCGCACGCTCCGTGCTTGGCTGCAGCTGGAGGCAGCACGCCGGCCGACGCTTTCCTTGGGCCTTCAGAATCCATCTGTGTAATTTAAAAGACACGCGTGAGAAGTGGCACAGACTCCATCTCGATGATCTCAAGGGTCTTTTTCCAACCTAAATGATTCAACAATTCGATAATTCTACCTCAGAATGAAAAAGAGAATCATCATCTTCCTCTTGTTCTGCTCCTGCCGCTGGCAAGACACCTGCAAAGGAGGTAAGAAGTGCAGCGCTACTGCGAGTGCTTATTTCACTCTGCTTTTCCCCATCCGCTTCGCTCCAGAGAAGCTTACAAAGGTAACCCTTTAGTCCGTCAGGAACTTACCATGGTCACGCTCCTCTGCAAGAGGGTGCGCGCACGCTCCGTGCTTGGCTGCAGCTGGAGGCAGCACGCCGGCCGACGCTTTCCTTGGACCTTCAGAATCCATCTGTGTAATTTAAAAGACACGCGTGAGAAGTGGCACAGACTCCATCTCGATGATCTCAAGGGTCTTTTTCCAACCTAAATGATTCAACAATTCGATAATTCTACCTCAGAATGAAAAAGAGAATCATCATCTTCCTCTTGTTCTGCTCCTGCCACTGGCAAGACACCTGCAAAGGAGGTAAGAAGTGCAGCGCTACTGCGAGTGCTTATTTCACTCTGCTTTTCTCCATTCCTCCAGCCCTGCGTCAAAGTGACAGTTAATCATTCTCCTACAGGCCACAGTGATTTGTCGTCATCACCTCCTCCATGGCGAAGTTTCCTACCTGCTCCAGGCAGTGCAGATTCATGGAAGGGAAAGTTAGCAGTGTTTCCAGAGGAAGAGATGTCAAGTACTGCTGTGCCTTCTTTGCCTCCTGCATTACATTCTCCTGTCCTTTCACAGCCTGCATTGTTCTCCGGGTGGTTATGCACGCTATATACAGAAAGGAAAGAAATGCATTCCGTAAAAATATCCCCCAACTTGCATACACTCTTTACTGGAAAAGCAACAGCAATTCTTGAGCCATTCTACCATAGTCATAGCCAGCTGGTAAAGGGTAACAGACACACGCACGCACACACCCCCCCGGCCCTTACTGCACTACTGTCGTGGTTTAGCCCCAGCCAGCAACTAAGCACCATGCAGCCGCTCACTCACTCCCCCTGCCCCGGTGGGATGGGGGAGAGAATCGGAAGAGTAAGAGTGAGAAACACTCCTGGGTTGAGATAAGAACAGTTTAATAGTTGAAATAAAGTAAAATAGTAATGATAATAATAACAATATAATAAAAATAATAATAATAATATAAAGCAAGTGATGCACAATGCAATTGCTCACCACCCGCCGACCGATACCCAGACAGTTCCCGAGCAGCGATCGCTGCTCCCCGGCCAAACCCCCCCCAGTTTATATACTGAGCATGACGTCATATGGTATGGAATAGCCCTTTGGTCAGTTTGGATCAACTATTCTGGCTGTGCCCCCTCGCAGTTTCGTGTGTACCTGGCAGAGCATGGGAAGCTGAAAAGTCCTTGACTAGCATAAGCAGTACTTAGCAACAACTAAAACATTAGTGTGTTATCAACAGTCTTCTCATCTTAAATCCAAAACACAGCACTATGCCAGCTACTAGGAAGAAAATTAACTCTATCCCAGCTGAAACCAGGACAACTACCAGAGTAGTGGAGACTATAATGCTCACTACAGGCATGTTAATGCAACAGGTGCCTATTCTTGTCTTTGGAGTAACTCACCCCTTCTGGCTACAGTCTCATCTGATAAACCCCCTCTCCGTTTTGAGGGCCAGCAAGATGAGCAAGCCCCCTGGCAGACTGACATCTAACTACCTGGCTTCTACCTCAGCAGGACGCTATACTAATGCTGCAGCGACTTTTCATGTCAAGTCAGGGTAACGTCTCCTCAAACCCAGTCCTGACTTTGCAGGGCTTCAGCAATTCCCATGGTTAGTGTAAGGAGCTGAGAGTTTAGAGAGGTCCTAAGTGGGATATCAAGAGGCCAACAAAGGTTGAGTTGCATTCCAAGCACTGCAGGTGTTAACTACATTGCATAGGTGTTATCTTCTAACAACCCTGGCAGAGGGTCAGGTGGGGCTTCAGAGAGAGACCACTTCCAGGTTTGCTTCATAAGCAGAACTAAAAACAAAACAAAAAACCCCAAACAAACAAGAAAATAGTAAAAATGTGCTCCAGAGCAAGGCTGCTATGCAAAATGGTGCATTAGTGCAACATTGATACTGTGCCAGAAGCCTGGAGGGAAGGAATGAACATCTTGTTTTGCTAGAGCAATCCTCAAACATGCTTTATTCCTAGCGGAGTTTTTACTCCACAGTTTACCCAGGCATTCTTCTCTCCTGCTTCCCATCGATAGAGGCTGACAGAAGGGGCATGGGGGAGAAGAAATGAAGTCAAGATCCAGGGGTGCAAAACTACGCATGAGAGGAGGAAAATGGCTGAAGTGTTTAACTCAGGGGATATCAGTTAAGTCCCCTCTGAAACAAAAGGCAGGTAGCTGCTAGTCAGTTGAGTGGAGCTTGGCAGCATACAGGTGAATTCTCAGAGAGAACCATGGGAGGAAGTTTTCCTCAACTTCCAAATTCACTCTTAACACAGAAAGAGATGTATCAGAAGTCATCACAGCCCAGCTTCAACAAAGGTCTCAACACCTCATTAAGCCCCGGTGACGTTACCAAAAAGGGCTGTACCTCAGCACAGACATTCTGACAATGCAACTGCTCTAACAAGGATGTAAAATACTCACTCAGCATATGCACGTGCAACGATGTAAGACATAGCTGGCTGGGAAAGCACTTCTTCATGGGAAATATCAACACCATGCTGAAGAAGTAGTCGTACTGTATTCACATCCCCAGCAAAAGCAGCAGTCATAAGAGCGGTGCTAAAGCATCCAAGAGATGATAGGAAATACATCAGCTTCTGTGGACATTGCATCGCCATTACTTCAGTCTCTCTTTGCTCCCCAAACAATTCATTTCCCCTCTCCTATATGCAGAATGAAAGCACAGCCAAACATGTTGAAGTGTCGGAGAATTGAGGTTGGTGAGACCTCAGGAGGTCTCCAGGCCAACCACCTCCTGCCCAGAGCAGACTCAGCCCCGGTGGGGGGGTGTGTGTGCGTGTGTGCGCAGCACCACAGCCAACACTTTCTTGCAGTCTTCAGTGTGGAAATTGTCCCCTGAGGTAAGAGAGCAGCCGAGCACACATCTGCTTTTACAAGTCATGCAGAAGGAGCTCCGTCTGGGCAGCTCCTGGTTCTTTTTCAAAGCTCATTCCTATGCTTCCCATCAATCGAACCTGAACAATGCTAAGGAGTCCCACACGCGCTTTTGACAAACCCTTCACCTTCCACGCTTATCTTCAGCATGCATGGTAGCTCCTTTTTGAAGAAGGAACTCGACCATCTCTTCATGGTGTTTGGTGATCGCAGCAGTAAGCGGAGTGTATCCCAGCTGAAAGGAGAAATCAGCTCCCTTACAATAACATAGAAAAGTCAAGAAAGTTTTGGGAAGAGGAGCCTTACCCAAAGTCCAAGCTTACCTCGTTCTGAGCATCAATATGGGCATTATGCTTAAGTAACAGGTCCACGAGAGATTTGCTAGGAATGATGGCAGCCAGGTGCAGGGCAGTGTTGCCGTCAGCACCTCTGAGGTCAGGGTTGGCACCGTGCTCCAGCAGAATAGCCGCACAGTCTTTGTGCTGGTGCTCTACTGCCTGGAAACAAGACACAAAGGAGGAATAACTTCCAATATCTGCGCTTCACTCTGTCAGAACTCCCGCATCTTCCCAACAGCGGAACATACGAGCACCTTCAGAGATGAGGCAACATATGCCCCTTCCCCGCTGACTACAACATACCTGTTTCTACGCAGCCCTATGTAGAGAATTGTGCAAAGTATGTATCGCTCAGTGCACAATCAATAAGCCCAATGTGCAACAGCACAACATATTCCACGTACCATCATCAGCGGCGATTTCTCAAAATTGTCACGAGGGTTTAGCTGGCACCCCTTTCCTGCTAGAAATCGAACGACATCTGCATGGCCATTCGCACAAGCAAGATGCAGAGGCGTCCTAGAAATTAAATATATTCAGTTAACACAGACAGACAGCTGAAGACATCGTTTCAGGCTGTGGTACCTGCCACATAGGGCCACAAGCCCCAACTGGCAGAAAACAAGCCAAAAGCAAGCTTTCTCCTTCCAGAGCCAGTGGCAGCAGTTGCACACCCAAAGCCTGGGGCTGGCTAGGAAAAATCCCCAGTGCATCCGCTGGGTCAGGAGGCATTTCCTCAGCTGTGTCAGTGAACCTGTGCAAACAGAATCCTGTGCCCAGGCACTGGTCCCTGCCTCCAGCAGGACTGCCCAGCAAGCCAGCACGGCAAAGCCTGGAGCGTCTTGGCAGCCTGGAGTCTACGGAGGCTACGTAAGTCTATGGAGACTGAGGAGTCTGCTTAAACCCCTGGGTTTTCCCCCAATCGGTCCCGTGCTAGACGTGTCCCAGAGACAGAGGGGATGGGATTTCTAACAGCAACGGGAAGGCTGTGCCCTGTCTTTCCACGAATCCATGCCCTGCTCAAGCAAGCCGCTCCGTCCGGCGACAGGAAGGGAGCCGTCTCTGCTTGGACGAAAGCCTGCTGAGCTCCACAGAGTCACTACAGGGACCAGGCTGGCAGAGCAGAGCAGGGCAGAGCGGAGCAGACCGGAGCGGAGCATCTGCCGCTGCCTGTCCCAGCTCGGGCAGGCCTCTGGTCAGGCCAGCGCTGCGGAGCCGGCCCTGCTCGTAGGGCCCTTCCGACCGTGCTGGGCTTCGGCGACTCCGCCAGCCGGGGTGGGTGGAGGCTTTGCTGCGGGCACTGCCCGCCCCTTACTGCTGCTTCGCGTCCCGCCCGTTGATGCGGAGCCTCTTCCACCACCAGTGCCGCTGCAGCTGGGCCAGGTCACCGCTGGCGGCCGCGCTGTGCAGCCCGCCCCGGCCCTTCCCCCGGAGCTGGGAGGCCCCGGCGGCGCCGGGCGCGGCAGCGCTGCCGGAGGGCGGCCGCTCCCGCACCCTCCTGAGGCGTGCGATGAGCCTCTGCATGCTGCGGCGGGGACGAGCGCACGGCCCGCCGCGGGGTTAGCGGCGCAGGAGGCGCCCGGCGGGCTCTGCCGAGCCCCGGGCGGGGAGGGGGAGAGGGCGGCGAGAGGGCGAGAAGAGCCGAGAGCCCAGCCCCGAGCGGCGGCCGCGGCTCGCAGCCCCCGACGCTCCCAGCCAGAGACGCGCTGCCGCTCCCGCCGCGGCGGCGACAGCACTGAGCGGCGGCGCCTGCAGGGGGCGGCCTAACCGCGGCAACGGCCAGCGCGCTCGGGGCGTCACAGGGGGCGGGGCGGGGCCGGCAGAGGGGGCGGGGCGACGCGGGGCCGGGCCGAGCGGCCTCTGCCGCCGCAGAGAGGGCGCCCCCGCGGCGGGGGCCGGGCCATGGCTCTGGAGATGTGCCGTTTGCGGAGCGGCTGTCGTGCCCTGTCTGCCGCCTTGCTAGAATACTGAAAGATGCGTCCTTCTTGCGTCGGGCGAGGTTTTGGAGTAAAATACGGTACCGGTGACCGCGGACGGGGTTGCTGACGAAGCGTTGAACGTCCAGCAAAGCTTCGCCCTGTCCCGCCCCTCCGCTGGTGCTGTGAACGGCGGGAGCTGTGTCTGCTCGGGCGGCACCCCGCTGAATCCACCGGTGCTCCCCAGCTGCCGGGCTGACCCCGGAGCCCGAGCCCGCCTGCGCGGCCTCCCCCCGCGCTTGATCAAGCACCGGGTTCTGTCGGGACCCGTTTGTGGGGTTTTTTTTTTGGGGGGTGGGGGGAGATGTTTTGTTGCCCGCCTGCTCTCACGGTTTAGCGAGGAAGACTGCTCGGAGTGACGGGAGAAAGCTGGCCCAGCGGCACCGCCGCCCCTGCCGTGCTGCGCGGACACGGCTGGCCCCAGCGCGGCGGCGGCGGGGGCAGCCCTGCGCTTCCCGCTCGGGGCGGGGGCGGCTCCCGGGGCCGCGCCGCCTCCCCCCCGCCCCCGGCCCGCGGTGCTGCTGCGCGGGCGATGGCAGCGGGCGGGCGGCGGCGGCGGCTTCTCCCGGCCTGGATGGGGGCGGCGGGGGACGATCGGGCGGCGGCGGCGGCGGCGGCGCCCTCCAAGGCCGGGCGGCGGCGGGCGGCGGCAGGGCGCAGGTAGCGCGGCGGGGGGAGCGGCGGGGGCGGCGGGCGGGCGAGGCTGGGCCCTGCCCGCGCTGAGCGTCTCCCCGTGCGGTGCCCAGGGCGGCGGCGGCCGTGGTGTACTGCATGAACGAGGCGGAGCTGGTGGACGCGGCCCTGGCGGTCTTGGCCGAGGTGAGCCCGGATCCCCGGGGGTGGGGACGCGGCCCCGGCCGTACCCGAGCGCGGCCGGGCGGGCGGGAGGCCTCCGCGGGGCGGGCAGGGAGCGCTGCCGCCCCCGCTTCCCTGGAGGCCCCTCTCCGCGAGGCGGGTTTGGGGAGCGCTGCCGAGCGCCGCCCGGGTTTCCCGGTCCCCTCCTCCCCTTCCCGGAGCCTGCCGGGGCCGGCGAAGCTGCCTTTGCCCCCCGGCCGCCGCGGGACAAAAGCCGCCTCTGCCGCGGCCCTGGGGGCTGGCGAGGGGGTGTCCCGCGGGGATGGTGGGCTGCCGCCCCCCCTGCCCCTTGGGGTGCTCCTGGGGTGAAGTCACGCACAGCCGGGTCTGGTCGTTCTCCCTTTGGTCAGAATCTGCAGTGCGAGGAAGGTGAGGAGGAGGCCCGGCCTGCGAGCGAAGAGGAGCAGGAGCTCCAGCCAACACCAAAGGAGGCTCCTGGAAGCACAGCCAGCACGGGGGGCCGCAGCGACTGCAGTCCGGCTCTCCCATCCCCTCCTGGCGCTGGCGCTGGTGCAGAGAGGACGGGCTGCGAGGACTCCGAGGACGACGTTCTGAAATACGTCAGGGAGATCTTTTTCAGCTAACGTTGCCTCCTCTGCGGCCCCCCAGGAGCAAAGGGGACAGTGGGGAGGGTGCCTCCTCCCACAGCACTGAGGATGGTGGGAGGAGGGCCTGTGGTGGGCTGTGTATCTGCCATGTTGGTGGCCTGTGGAGCTGGCAGGAGGCCCATGAAGGCCATGGGGGAAAAGGAAAGGAGCACTCACTTCTCCCAGCGTGTGCTGGGTTCAGTAGGATTTGGCTCCAGATTAGGTCATGTTCATTTCTGTTTGGCATCTCAGAGCATGAACAGGTTAAAGAGGACATTCAGGTTTCTGTGAGTGTCTCTTTGGTGGATCATTGTTGGGACTGGAGGGGAGCAGGGAGTTGCTGGCCCTGGAAGGCCTTTGCTGGCTCTGCAGGGCCGGATAGTCATGGCTCAGCCCTGGGGCTCCCTTGTCCTTGCGATCCCTGGCAGCTGCAGTGGGGCCTGGCAGGCTGTCCCCATTGGGCCTGGTGCTGAATTTGCCTCCAGACTGGGGCAGGCCTCCTGTAGCTGAGGAAGACTTGGGTGGGAGCAGACTGGCAGGGGCAGGGACCATCCCGAGGCAGCTGACTACATAGCAGCGTGCATGGGGGTCTAGGAAGGGATGAGGATGGCTCAGTGTCCTCTTCCCAGTCCGAAGGGGGGATGAACAAACCACATGAGGCCGGGGCAGGTGTGAGAGCTTTTACTGAAATGAAGAATCAGTCAAAGCAGCATCACCAGCCACGTCCCCACCAAGACTGCAGCAGGAGAGAAAATGGAGCCTCATGCGCTTGAAGGGGATGGGGGGTAAAGCAGGCGCTTCGTTGTGTGAGATTACAGACATGGCATGGAGCGGTGCTCTGCACCGCCGCAGTGGAGAGACCTATCCAGCACTCTGGCTGTGATGGCCCAGCTGGGGCACTGCACCCTGGCCTGTGGCAGCCCTGGCCCTGCTCCCCGAGCACACCCTTGTGCGGGGTGTGCGTTGGGCTGAGCTGGCTCTGTGGTGAGCTGCCCTCGCACAGAACCAGTCTGTCCCAGAGTATCAAAGGCTGCTAGAGCGCTGGGCTCAGCCCTGTGGTATCAGTGGGGACAAACCTGGGGCTCTGCACCAAAATCCTTTGCTTCCTCGTGGCAACCCTCCTCATCAGGGCTGTGTTCAGTGTTCAGCAAGTTGTTAGGCTGCCCCTCCAGGTACCCTACTGCTGCTGGGGTTGGACGTGGGCCGCTTCACCCTAATGAACTACAGCAGAGTCACTCCAGATGTTATTCCAGCAGGTGAAGTACAGGTGCTCCTGCTGAAGAGAGTATTTCCAGTGCACCTCTGGGGTTGCCACTGCTGTGATGGCAGTGCGAAGCCACAGCTCCTCAAGTCACAGTTGCCTCAAAAGACATCCCTGGTTAGTCCAGGAGGTGGAGAAGGAACAGTGTCTTTGGGCAACTCCAAGAATGGAAGCCTGTTTGCTTCTCTGCCTGCCTATACCTAGGCTACATATGGCCAGAAGGATGTGTTCCACTGTGTGCTAGTTTGGGTCCGTCTCCTTCACTGTCCTCTGGGTAAGGGCCAGAAATGCTGTTCGCTTTGATGTTGTGTCCCAGGCTGAGGGGTGTGTTACACGCTGCTGTTCCCAGAAAGCTCCCACGCTGTGCTGTGGGTGTTTGAGCCTGTTACGAATGCAGATTTATGAATCCTGCTGATTATGTCAATTTGTCGTGAATGAGTGACTTCACACAGTTTGATTTAGTAGCAGTTTAGAAGTTACTTGTGGCAAATTGCAGCATTTGATTGTGGTATTTTAATAGCAGTCAGTCATCAGTGATTAACAAAGTGGTTAGACAAAGTTGATCAAAACAGCGACTTAGTTAAAGATTCAAAGATGGCAAGGTTCACTCTATTACTACATGGAAGTGCATAAAGGAAAATTAAGTTACATGAGTTGGAATGATTCACAGAGAGACTGCGTATGCAAGGGATAAGGAGGACCCTCCCGTTGAGTCACGAGGTTCAGAATAGACCCCCTTGCTTTCTAAACTCCTTCTCAGAGAGGAGTCTAGGTGTGGCTGGGTCCAATTTTGGCCTCAGACTTGTGTCGTGGTTTAGCCCCAGCCAGCAACTAAGCACCACGCAGCCGCTCGCTCACTCCCCCTACCCCGATGGGATGGGGGAGAGAATCGGAGGAGTAAGAGTGAGAAAAACTCCTGGGTTGACATAAGAACAGTTTAATAGTTGAAATAAAGTAAAATAGTAATGATAATAATAACAATATACAAAGCAAGTGATGCACAATGCAATTGCTCACCACCCGCCGACCGATACCCAGACAGTTCCCGAGCAGCGATCGCTGCTCCCCGGCCAACCCCCCCCAGCTTATATACTGAGCATGACGTCACATGGTATGGAATAGCCTTTTGGTCAGTTTGGATCAACTACCCTGGCTGTGCCCCCTCCCAGTTTCTTGTGCACCTGGCAGAGCATGGGAAATTGAAAAATCCTTGACTAGCATAAGCAGTACTTAGCAACAACTAAAACATTAGTGTGTTATCTGCATTCTTCTCATCTTAAATCCAAAACATAGCACTATGCCAGCTACTAGGAAGAAAATGAACTCTATTCCAGCCAAAACCAGGACAACTTGGTCAATGGTTTATGTGAATAAGGATAATGCAGCAGTATAAGACTCACTTTGTAATTAAATCATAGATCTACAGACCACTTAAACTGATTCACACATGCATACACGCAGACATGAATGCGCATATATGTGTGTATATATATATATATAAAAATGGTATACCTGTTAAAAATTCCCCTTGAGTTCAGTGAAATATTCATGTCAAAAGTCTTGGCATTTCTCAACGGGTGAGGGTTGAGCCTTGAGGAGTGAAGGGTTTCAGCCCAGGCTCCACCATCAATCTTTGGTGATCGACCTCTGATTTTAGCAAACTTTAAGAGTTTCCTAGCTCTGAGAGGCGTCCCACTCAGAGGGAGATGCTGGCGTCAGCCTGCTGCAGTCCAGGAGAGCTCAAAGGGCCTCACTTAGGACTGCTGTTTTACAGGACCGTGAGATGATTGGCTTTAGTCATCAGTAAATTTCCATCCGAGCCACAATCTGGGTCGGTAATTATTGGAATTCCAGTAATGATGATACTGCTCTGTTCCAAGGCTGTCAGGGGTAACTGATTGTTCTCGCTCTCTGCTTCAACCATGTAGGAGTTTCTGGTACAATTAAGGGGTGCCTAACAGACCAACTCACTACACAAGGTCACTGTCTGGCAGGAATTCCTGAGGTCATAATGCGGTTGAAGAGAGAAAAGGTGGGGGCGGATGCACCACCACCTCCTCTTGCTGCAGGAGTGCTACCAGCCGGCTGCAGCAGTCACAGCTCTGTGCCAGAGCATGGCTGGTCATGGGCATTTGGCCTAAGGATGAAACTCCTGCCAGTGACTAAAGCTGTACTGGGGTGACTGTTTTAAATCAGGTTATCAATAGCTCTTGCATCTTCTTGACTGTCAAATCTCCAAGGGCAGGGCCTGCTCAGTAAAAGGGATTTGATACAGGTGTGTGTGCTTGGCCCAGCTGAGGTACATAGTGACAGTGAGAATCTGGAGCAGTAGCAGAGCCTGAGTCCCAACCAGTGCCATGAAGCCCCCAGTGAAATCAGAGGGGTGAATCCACTGTGAGGTTTGGAAAAGAAATGTACCCAGGCCTCCAGATAAGATTGTCATCTTGATCATGAGTATGATGAGGATGATCTTCCAGCCGTTTCTCTGCTCTGTGCACTTCACACGTACAAGAAAAAGGGGGTAGAAGATGTTGAAGACCAGGCAGGTGTACACACAAACCCTGGCTAACATCATTACTGGTAGACTGATGCCCATAACCTGAAGATGCTTGTAATCCAGGCACTGCAGCTTCCCAGCTGTCTCATTCCACAGGCAGAAGTTGTAAAAACCGATGCGTTTGTCAGGGAGGTCAGCCAGGTTCCCGGCTTCCCACAGCAGTGCGTAGAGCATCAAGACCAAGGTCCCAGCAGCCTCGAGGAGGGCCAGTGCACAGAGCAGGTGCCCAGTGCACCTCCTTTGCAGCAGACCCATCCTGGTGCCCATATGCTCTTTTGATACCATGGTAAAGCCTTCTGTTTTGCCCACTGCAAAACATGAAGAGGGGGACCCCTTGGTTGTTGCATGTTACGGCACCCTTCCTAAGGGCTGAGCCTGTGTCACTGAGGTCTCAGGACTCCCCTTGCAAGTAGAGCAGGAACATCTCGGTCTTGCCTCTGACTGTGCTGCACATGTGTTACTAGGTCGAGGGGGGTGCATTTTTGGTCACCGCAAAGGTGGCTTAACAATGTCCTGTGCATGGACCAGCACTGGGAGGACAGGGGACTAGTGGGGCTCCCTTAGCCCCTGCACACGCCCTTGCACCATGGTCTCACGCTGGACAAAATAGGCATTTGTCAGCAAACTGCAGTGCTGGGAGGGGAGCAAAACACTGCTGTCTGGTAAGGAGCGGGTCTAGGAGCTATTCTTGGAAAATGCTTTTTTTCTCAGTTCTGGTCAGACAAGGACATCACATCCCTTGTGATCTTTGGGCAACTGAGTAAAATGCAGGCATGACAGGGTCTGAAGTGCAGGACTCCCCCCTGCCTTCCCGTCCCCCTTCCTTCCCCCATAGCTCTGGGACACCCAATGCCATTGATGCCACTCATTTCCAGCATCCACGTGCCCCTGAGGCCCTTGCATGGCCATACATTTGTGGGCACAGCAGGGCTGATTGCCTGCAGCCCTGCTCCCCACTGAGGCTGGCAGACATGGTGCTCCTGTGTTCCGGTTGCCTGAGGACAGATGTCCCACACGGACATGCAGTTGTCCACCACAGAGAGGCACCCTGGACCAACCCGCAGCCACTCACCTTCCTCTGGAGCCAGGGGAGATGGGTGCTATGGAGACAGACCTGCAACTGCCCTCCTCCTCGCTCCTCTCTCAGACTGCCTAGCAAACCCCACTCCTCTCCCAGAAATGTGGACTGTCCTCTGTGGCCTCTTGCAGGCTTCTGCTTTGTGCTGAAAAAGAGGGAAGTGGCATCAGGAAGGGGTACCACTGGCTGCTGAGCTGCACAGCATCGCAGCACTGGCCACACGGGTCTGCACAGAGGCACAAACACAGGGCAAGGAGCTCAGAGACCTTGGCTTCAAGCTCAGACTCCGGCTCAAGGCTCTGCAAATAACCCCTTTCCTGCCTTCGCCAAGCATTATCTCCTGTGAATCATTTACCACCTTCCCTCAAGACGTTCACAATGTCGGTCATGCTGTCTCCCCTGCACTGCCCATTGCCCAGCGGTATTTCATCCTGATGTCCTGGATGTCCCAGGCCATCACCACACAGCCACTTGTGGATTTGGTACAGCCTCTGAGATTTTAGAGTGCCAGGAGAGACCCCACTCAATCTGTACCCGGTGCCTGGCTGCAGTGGTGGTGACTAGAGACCCTTCAGCATCCCCCTCTCACTCCCTGTCTCCCCAGATACTTGGGAGTGGGGCACCTATGTTTAATGTGCATGGGGATAAAGCTTCTCTGTCCCAAACTTCTCCTCCACACAGTCATAGCCAGGAGGAGCACACACACAGCATGGAAGGGGGTCACAGCATCCAGACACTAACCTGTCTCCTCCTGGTCAATACCTCACTTCTTCTTGTAGCTTCTCTTGGAGGTCTTCTTTACATCAGGCTTCTGGAGAGACTGGAAGGTCACATGGCGGATGCCCATTGTTCTGAATCTACAATGAAGACACAAACGACCAGGAAAATATCTGTGCGTGGGCCCAGAGTGTGCTGCAGAATGAAGCCTCAGGCACATGTAATTTCACCAGGATTTGTCTTGCTCCTGGTACTGCCTCTTGGTTTGTCTGTCTTTACATGTGCTCTCCTGCAGCCAGGCATTGCTGCTCTTCCTCTCCCTGTCCTGCAAGGGCTCATGCCTGCCCACCGTTCTCCCTGCCACCCTGCCTTGCAACCCTCAGTGAGAACAAGCTGCACTTGGGGGGGGCTTTTGGTTAGAAATCCCCAGGGACTTCTGTAGGAACTCAGAGCTGGAACTGGTACAGTCCAGCCGGCTCCTGGCCCTGCCCACCCATCAACCCTTGCTGTCATATTTCTTTAGACTGATACCCTAAGGAAGCAGGCTTGTAGAAACACAGGCTTTTTGTTCAATCATATCATGTTACCTTTTATTTGGCCCCCCTCCCCCCCCCCATAAAATGTAAAAGTAGTTAAAAATTGTCCTAGTTGCACATGTTTACTAGAGAGGGGACAGAGAATTAAATTCCCAGCAGGTTCATGGAAATGTGTGGCAGGGGTGGAGGAGAGCCGCCTCAGAGACGCTATGCTGCTATGTGATCACTGCATGTATGAGGGGTCGGGGAAATCCCATGGTATCTCTGCCCTCTCCTCTGCTTTGAGACTCATGTCTATAAGGACCTATTTTCTTTTCCCAGCGATGTGCCTCTGTTCACTCCACCAAATTGCAGGCAGATTTGCCCCTCAGTCTCCTGCTGCCTCCCCAGCCCAGCAGGTAAATCCCTGTCGACAGGGACAGAAACATGCCTGGTGCGGGTGCCCTGTGCCAGCTGGGGCAGAGAGCACACGGCTGGCTTGGAGGTGACGTACAGTTTGGCAATGACAGCCCAAGACCTGCCATCCCACCACCAGCGCAGCCACAGACACAGCATTCGTGAGCTCTGCAGGTCGACCCGGAGGCTGGGTTGGAGGCAGCCTGGCTGAGAAGCAGGGGATAAACGGGAAAGAGCTGTCACCCAGTGTCCAGCTGGAGCTTTTCCCAGACTTCTACAGCCCCTCCGCCTCTAAAGAGGTGTCTGTGCCTTTGGATGGGAGAGTCTGTGGCTCTACCTCAAAGGTGCTAGAAAGAGGAACCCGAGCATGGCACAGCGAGCCCCAGCCTGGCTTCAGCCCCCTTGTTTCTGGGCAGGCATCACTGGAAGCACTGGACTTCATCATGGGAGAGCTCTGTCTGTGTCTCAGTCTCTCGGGCAGAGAGAGGCTCCATGTGCATGGCTCAGGAGCTCCCTGGGGTGTCTGTGTGCGAGACGGGGCTTGTAGGGACCCTCTGTGCTGCTGGGACTCCATGGCCCTTCCCTCTGCTGGCTTGTAGGCAGGTGAGCACCCTCCCAGGTCGGGGCTGTGCCTTCCCCCCCGGGTGAGCTGCTGGCTGAGTGCCTGGGCAAAAGGCAGTGGGACGGGGAGGCCGAGGCATGCAGCTCTGGCGCAGGATCTGGCCTCTGTGCAGGGACAAACATCTCTCTGGAGCTGCCAGACGCCGCTGCAGTGAACAGGCTGAATGCAAAGGGGCAAGGGAATGGGCATTTTCTCTTGCACTGAAGAGCCCCCCGGAAGACTTGGCTTTCCTGCATCCCCCATTCCTGGCTGCTGGGGGGAGTAGTGCTGTGCAAGAGCAATGGGAACAGAAGGCAGCTTTGGACTTGGCACCTTTCCTTCAAGCCACCTGCTCCCCCCCAGGATCCCTCTTTCCCCCTCAGGCAGGATCGGCTGCTGGGAAACCACAGGTGAAGAAAGGCCACTGACAAGCTAAGGATGGCTGGCAAACAGAAACCACCCAGCGGCACGGGGACCAGACTGCAGAGGGACTGCCCCGAAAGTGTCCCACAGCTGGGGGAGGACCTGCTCCCTCCCAGACATTTGCACCATGCAGCACCACTTCTCCTGGCAGCTCCCCCCGATGCCAGCGGCATTAAAAAGGTGGGGGACCCAGTGGAGGATACTTACGGGCTGCCCATCTGGCTGGGTGCGGAGCTGAAACACTGGAAAGGGCCGAGGTGCTGCCCTGGCGAGCCGAGCGGGGCTGTGGCTGCTGGTTGGGATCTGATAACCGCAGCCCCGGTTGTGTCACAGGCTGCCTCTCCTTTCTGTTTCGGTTTTCAGTGCCATGGGAGACTGATGCGGTGCTCCTCCCTGATACTGCGTCATCTAAATATGAACAAGAAAACAAGCCGAGCGCAGCTATCGCTGTCCAAGCTGGGGGCAGGTTTGCACTTTCTTCTCCCAGCTGTGCTAACTGATGTGAATCACTGACCAGGAAAGTTGTGCTACTAGAGTGGCCCGGGTGCCCGTGGGGGCTGAGACGAGTTTGTTTTGTTTGGACACTTCTGTAGAGGTGACTGACCGTCCAAGTGCTGACCCCAGCACTGCTGGAGTTCACTGACCACTTTGCCCTTCTTGCACTTTGAATGCTGCTCCCCTCCCCCCGTTTCCCAGAAGTCAGCTCCTCCACACCTGCAGACACAGTGCCTGTGCCGGCACAGTGCAGGAGAACTGGCAAGCTGCTTGCTGTGACACAAAACCTGTGAAGCCTCGAGTGATTTAAGGGGCAAAACTCTCCTTCCTTTAGTCCTCGTGGCCAGATCCAGAACCATTTGTCCTGTTCTATAAGCAGCCTTGGTGGTCAGTCTGTTAGAGGTGTGTGTTAGGGGGTGATACCTGCGGGACACCTAGCCATGAAGCTGTTCACAGAGTTCCATGTGGTAATTCCATGTTTAGGCATGGTCTGGAAACCTCCAGGTGGTACATAGGTTGTGAGCCTGTAATGTTGGCACTCACATCCAAGAGCATGAGGGAGGTGAAAGGAAATGTGGGGGGAAGCCCTAAGAGAAGGGTAGGTGGTGGTGGGGAGGCACCTTCCTATCTGGCCTGTGTGCGTGGAATAATTTTAGCATCGAGAAGGACAAGGATCTGGATTGAGGTGGTTCAGATCACAAATGGCTTGGGCAGGGGTTATGGTGGGAGAAATCAGGGGCGGGGGCAGAAGGCTTGAAGCGAATAAAGCCTAGCAGGCCATAGCTGCTGAGCTGAATGTGGTGAATGGCAGGGACACGGAAGCCTCGGAGCTGAATATGGCCATTATCTAACGTCGGGGCTGCAGGCTGGGAAATTGAGGTATGAGCAGAGACCACGGAGGTGAGACCTATGTTCCAGTGAGGAAACATACACTGGCAGGAGGCATATTTGTGCTCTCAGAGGGGTGGTCACGCAGTTTCGCCTCATGCCACTCACTTTTCTGTCATTCAGGAAAGATAAGGGTGTGTGATTTGGGTGTGGTGACCAGCCGACTCCTTAGCTGACCTCAGCACTGCAGGGGAGGTTGCTGTTTTGCTGCCACAGGCAGGAGGCACAAGCAGCTCCTTCACAAACATCCTCACTTAACATTTGGGTCCTGTTTGCTGGGGCAATCAGGATGATTGCCACAGTGGATCTGCTTCATCATAGAATCATAGAATCAAAGAGTCGTTTAGGTTGGAAAACACCTTTAAGATCATCCAGTCCAACCATTAACCTAACATTACCAAGTCCACCACTAAACCAATTAAGGGTAGAGTAGCAGTTTCATGTTTCCACAGCACTTCTCCCTCAAGCCACTGTCCTCCTAGATAGGTGTCTGATCCCCGTTCCATCTCCTATGCCTCAGCCTTCATGAGTGTGACAGATGGCCACACATCCTGGATTTAGCCTTTGCACACACCTCCATCTGTCTGGCTTCCCCTGCACTTCTCCGAGCAATAAAAACACCATTTGGGAATGTTACTTTTGGAGTGTGGCATCTTCCTGGCCAGAGCTGGTTGCCTGATCGTGCACCTATGGCTCAAGACTTGCCCTTGGTACTACTGACCTTCTTATTCTGGAGGCCTCCTTCCACATCTTTGGCTGCCTCTCTGGCAGGTAGTTCCCCTGCCTTCTCCTTCCAGGCATTTGGGCAGGGAAGACAGTGCCTGAAGGCTGGGCAGGATGCAATACACCCTGCTGTTCTTCCGAGGGACATTTTACAGGTGTCCCTTGGCTGCCCCTTTGGCTTCAGATGCTCAAAGTCTATCTGATGATGGAACAGTTGGGGAGGGTAGGTGTGATGGGTGTGGGGTGCGGTAAGCAGGGGGATGATCATCAACGTGTGTCATGGAGAAAGAACAGGAAGGGAGAGGAAAAAGAGAGCAGGGCTTCTACATATGTGTGCCTGGAGGTAGGAGAGATTGGATGGCATCTTTGGGCTGCTGGGGCGTGGTGTCTGTGGGTGGGAAAGGAGAGCACTTCCCAGGAGCCAGCTTCCACTAAATTCCTGTGCGATCATTTCTTCCTGGAATTGTTTTGTGAAATAGAAATGTAATTTCTTGTGTGCATTAAGGAGAGGTTCACATGGTTTTACAGTGGAATGAACTGCTCTGCAGCTCTTAGTTTCTTGTGGTGCGGTGAAAGCACACACAGCAGCACTGTCAGCAGCTCTAGTAGTACTAAATCACAAATAAAGCACAAGATGAGCTGGGACTTTCAAAAGGGTTTTACTTATTTTAGCCTGCTGTTTTAAAAGTAAGCTACTACACTCACTTCGAGAAATTGGTCATGACCCTGGTCCTCATTCTTGAGGGAATCTCCGCAGCAGAACTCTGTTCCCTCTAGATACTCAAAAACCCTCTCAGCTATAGCTAGTACTGCCCCATTGTACCAGACTTCAGGGATTCCTGTGGGAGTCCTTAGACTGGTGAGAAGAGAGGTTGGAGTTCACTTCATATTCTTCTACATTGTTTAGAAATCACTTTTATACAGAAGAAATCATAAAATTACTATTTTTTTTCTCATCTGTAATCTGCTGACAACTAAAAATAACTGTATCTCAGTGAAACAAAACCAACTCTGTGTTTTTTTTTTTTCTATAGCTGTCATGAGGAAGTTGCTGGCAACCTAAGAGCCAGACTCCAAGGCAGTGCAAAGGTAAATGGCTTTGGCTTTGTGCTGTCTGCACATGTGCTGCATTTAGGATTCCATAAGACTGAACCCTAATCCCACAAGTTATCAGATGTGAGGCTCCCCGAACTCATTCCCCAGGACTGGTGCCTGGCTGGCTACAGCCTTTAGCTTGGAAGGTGCCCTTCTACACCATACTTGCATCCAGTTCTAGCCGTGACAGAAAGCTGACCTACTTGTCCCTGGGAGGCCTTGTAATGATGACTTGTGCCTAGGTGTCTAATTTTTTGTCTTTATTACTGTATTTGTCTTGCTGTAATATGATACCATTTTTCCTCGTTTCTTATACAGTGCACAACAGAGGGGCTATATGGAATACTTCCTTCCTGTGATATATTTAAGTATTTTAAGTATTTGGCCAATTCTTTCTTCTTGTAGATACAAATAATTTAGGTTTTATTTATTATTGGCAGTTCTAGCTCAGCCCCTTCTCAAGTGCTCAAAACTTGATGGCCCTGAGTTTGCAGCAATAGGTTCCAATGTACAGATTAAAATGGAGCACGCTGTAGAGACAGAGACAAGGTAGAGAGAGGAAGCCCACTGACTTGCTTACTGGGCAATCCTAAGTGCTAGGAAATTTAAAGGAGACAAAACTTAAGCAGTGTATTTTTCATCTCTTCTCCCAAATGTCTGTACAATGCTATACAGATTAAGAAAATGCAAACTATGCAGGTATATGACTGTCATGAATAAAATATTACTCAGGTATGTAAGAACACATGAATGGCAAGACTGGTTTAGGCCAAGGGGCCATCTATCACAGCACCCTGCCTCCAAGGCATGTGTGGATTCCCAGGGGAGAGCAGGAACAGAACAAACATATCCGATACTTTTCCCAAGCACTCGTCTATATTCTCACTCTTTTTAGCTGAGATTTCCCAAGTCATATGTGTCTGTTCAAAAACTCCTAGTGGTGTATCTATAAGGTACATGTCCACCTGAATCCATGTACTTTTTTTGCATCCATGACATGCTTTAGCAGAGAGTTCCACAGACTATTTGGGTACAGATTTTGTGTCAAATGTTTTTGAGTTTAACATGTATTTGGTTTGTTGGTGAAAGGGGGGAATGATTTTTGTGGCTTATGACACTCCAGTTTTTCTCCTATCATCAAGGAATGGTGGCTTCAGATGCTTGGTGAATAATCTCTCTCCTTGAGAAGCTTAGGGAAACTTCCAAATAGAGTGAAGAAGAAAAAAAAAGGGAAAAAGAAGAAGGGGGGTCCTTAGCTCTTCACAGAGCTCTTTCTGGAAGTGGAGTCTGCCTCACAAAAACAGTACATATTGTTTAAGACAAAATGATACTTTATATTCAGGAGACTCCCTAGTAAACTGGTTTAGAATTTGGGATACTTCGTCATGTGGTGAGAGAAACTTCATGTCTATATCAGCCAATGTGTACAAACTATTTTTCAGAAAAAAAGCCCAAGAATAATTTTTATTTCTGCAGGTATCTACTCCCTCGCTGGTACAGTCTTAATCCATAACCAAAGTCTTCAGAATTGTTTAAGCAAATCAGATACATGTGCCTTCATTGGCTGAAGAACTGGGGCTCCAAAATATACCCCGGTATTTTGCAGCATGTTGTCTGTTCTTTGCTGCAGGCAGTAATGGCAGAGAGAACCGCAGTGTGTCTTGTGCCTGGCAGGATTTACTCTTCCCAAGATTTACATCTTGGCTTGCTGTCCTGGTTTTCTTGGGCCTTGTGCTTTTTGAGGGGAGCCTCTCCTTCATTTTCCTTTCTTCCTTTTTTGAATTGCTCTTTGTGCTATGATCATGACCTAAGCCAAAAATGAGGAAAAAACAAAACCATATCAACTATTATGGAATTACTACTTACTAAAAAAGTACATGGCTTTGGTTTCCTTCACAAGAAACTGTGGTATTATGGCAGAAACGTTTTCTTTACTGAAGGAGAGCCACAGCGTGATTCAAAATCTAGTATTCCACTGTGGAAACTTAAGCCATAGGCACAGGACCTGGTTTTATTGCTCCAGCGACATGATATTCTATTGACCCGCCCTGGAAAGCCTAATTCCAACATTTCACAGAATCAGACCATACATCCCTTTATGGCGTGCTGATACATATGAAAAGCAATGAACCAATGGCTAGAGCTTCTCCCACCAGTAATTGCAAAAGGACAGTGCAGGGTCAGAGGCATTATCCTTTGCCATTGAAGAGATTTGAGATTTTCCAAGCTTTTTTCCCTGGGCTGTTCACAAAGAGGTTAATGAGCTTCTGGACCTCTAGTGTCTCAGCTGGGAAGCTCCATGACACCAGTTCTGGTATCTGCCACAGTATATCAGCTGCTGCTGAACATGTAGCAGTTTTCCGGCATTGCTAATGTACTGCTACCACCTCTCTTAAGTCTTTCAGTACCTTGGGATAGCTAGACCAAGAAACCCACCAAACAGAACTAAATGGTATTCTTTGGTGTATTTCAAATAGAACAATAACTGAGAAACCTTTTAAATATTGAAATGTCTTCTCTTCAGACTTGGAGGCTTTTTTGCCATTGTATTTCTTCATCTTCTGGGAGATCAGATTAAAGCTGGATGAATGGAAATTTTCTCTTGTGGATAGGATCGTATCACGGCGCACACTTTTTTCTGCCTCCTGTGGCACAGATGGCTCTTCATGTTTGCCTTTAGCATCATGGGTGAGACTTTCAGAGCTAAAAGACAAAGAAGTCAGGCCAGAAAATATTTTATCTCCACATAAATTCATGACAAGATATAGATAAAACTGACCGCGCAGCATAGAATATCCTTACAGGTAAAATTCCTGCTACTGAAGTATTTCCTAAGAATCATATGAGGAGAAAAAAAAGAAAAAAGAAAAAAAAAAGAAAAGAAGTAATTTACTCTGTTTCAGACTATAAAGAACCACAATGCCATCATACTATCTTAAGGACACTATTGCCAATATCATGTCAGGCAGAAGCACCCATCATAGAAGCAGCAGAGGGTTACCTTATCATCACAGAAGTTAAGACAAGCACCAAAGACATTTCGTTCCTCTTTTATCAGGGGAAAGCTTAAAATTTTCATGTTTGTGTAGCCAAGTCTGATCTGTAAGGTGCAAAGCTCGAGTCTTTGAAATCATTTAGTGTGAACAAATTAATATGTATTATTTCATAAGGTGTTTGTGGCAGGATCCGCTGCAATCCAACTAGCTAGCGAACTCCGCTTTGCTCTGTTACCCAACAACAGGCACACGTACGCTTGGCAAGACACTGAACGTTTTATTTTTAGTAGGTGGGTACTTATGAAAATAATCAACACTGATCATCAGTGTTACTGCCACAGGGCCTTGCACACCCATAAGAGTGTACAACCTTCATTGTTCATCACCAAAGCACCAGAACCTAGAAATGAAGGGAATGCACTAGCAATGAGCTATGCACCAGCACCATGACAATACTGTGATTTTAAGATATCCAACCATTCTAAACTAGTAAATGTCTGGTTTGGACTCTCTGTGCCACCTAGCCTGGCTTGGCCTTTATTTTCTCACCTCTGCCCTCTTTCTTAGTAGCTGCACGGCCCTAACTTCTCCCTCCCTCCCTCCCTCCCTCCCAAGGCAGCAGCAATCATCCCTTCCTCCAGAAAAGCACCAGATCAGTGCCTGTGTGCCAGTAAGTCCAGCAAAGCTGGGGAAAAGAGCTTCAACTATGTGCTGAAGGAGGGGGTCACGTGCTTCAGATGAGATGGAGGAAACGGATTCTCTGCTTCTCTAGCATCACCTTCCACTACAGTCTCAACCATGGGGTGAAGTGGCCAAGGACAGCTGTCTAGTTTATGAATGAAAAACAATGAAGCACAATGTCACAGGAGCATAAAAAGGAGGAGAGTGGATTTGTAGAGAAATCAGGCTGGGATCATTTTCTCACTCCTGCTTTGTGAAAAATGCTAGAAACCTGTAAAATATAATAGTAGCCTACCTGAAATCCTCTCCTACTTGTTTGGCAGAGGCTGTAATGGGCAATTTTACTGTAAAAAGTAGAAAAAAGAAAAATATTGAAAGTGCATATCAGATCCCTTAAAAAAAAAATCAACACAACAAAACATCCAAATTTTGTCTTGGCTAGTTCAGACTCACTGTTACTAGTAAGTAGAGTTACAGCAAGCAGACATCGCTGGACACCAAACCTTTTACTCAGATGACCAGTTGTGGTGATTAAGACTTTCCTCATACTGAGCAGATTCCAACTCACACGCCCACCTCCCCTTCTTCATCTATTGCCTAATAAAGGCTGTTTTGGGAAAAAGATGCTCTAGGTAGCTCCCATGGAAACTGTTCCACTATGCATAGAACTGTAAATCAGGAAGTGAAGGTGCCAAAGGCAACGTGATTATTTTGTTTTGGTAAGCATGCAGCTCTGTTGAAGAACATGTTCTCAGTCCTAGCGTCTGCCCCAAGGAAACCAAGCGTTTGACATTCAAATGACACTGGACTAGAGTCATAACAGACATCTCCAGAGCACAAATACTATGTCGAGCCCCACAGGTCAAGCAACATGGGTGGGAGTGGGAGAAGAGAAGAGAAGAGCTGGTGTCACCTGACTGATCTTGACAGGCAATATGTGTTCATGAGCTGCTCAGCTGATAGCACTCACTGCAGGGTGGTTGGCTGTGCAACAAGAACAAGAACAAGGTGCCCTGGGGCACGTGCCAGAGTCCCAGCACCCAGGGAAGCTAGAAGTAGTGTGGCAGCCTCCAGAGCAGTGGTGCCACTGCATTCAGGCAGTAGCTGAACAGGGGTCCAGCGCAGGTGAGATGAAAGTACCCTGAGTGACAGCAACCTTTGGGCTAGAAATTGTTTCAGGTACATGTATAGCACCTGCCTTCACTACACACCTTGCTAAGACAACTCTGGAAGAGCAGTAGGAGGAAGAAAAAAGGGGATATAAAGTGTTTTACAGTCTGTGGGGTAGTACTCCAGTTTGAATCTAAAAAGCACAGTAAAAAATATGAAGAGCCAGGATTTGTTTGTTTGGTGGTTTCTTTTTTTTTTTTTTCCCCCTCCTTCCTCTAAGCAACGTCAATTCCAGGAAAGCCTAGAAGAACATGATCTGTTATATGCTCTTGGGTACGGTACATAATAGCTAGGAACAAACAGCTGCAGGTGGGGAAGAAGGTGCTTTACAGTCACCCAAGATTGCAAAAACATTTAAAAGTTTATTCTTTATTAATCTCTTCTTTCGCAGGCAAGCCCTCATCAGTCATAACACTTAAATGTACTTAACTGTACCATACTTAAACTGTACTTAAACTGTACTTGACTGCCGGTCCCACAGAAGCCAATTACAGCTGTAGTGATTTGTGCCCAGACTTAGAGGCTGGCAGAGGGGGAGTCACTTTTAACTTCATCTTTCCCTCCATACTGCAGGTGGCTCACGTTATCTTCTTTCTCAAGACATGGATCTCCAGCACATCGGCTCCTGTGACAGGCATGGCCCCAGCACTGCCAGCAGGTGAAGACCACATCTCCTCAAGTGGCAAAATCACTGCTGCAGCCCAGACCCCCGGCCTCTCTCTCTGTGTGACCTGAGCCAGTGGATGCAGCTTACCAGCCGGCCATGGGCCAGGTTAGCTGCAGCTGCCTTTAGTGCTGCACTGCAAATACCTCACCTGCAGGGTATGGTGAGGCAGGGAACTACTAGGTAAGGTCCGTGATCAACAGGTGAGATAAATGAGGTCTGACAGTCTATGGGGAGGCATGTCCCTTGGACATAAATAATATTTACAACGTTTTGAAGCTCCTTCTGTTCTAAATGAAGAGGTGCTTTATACTGTTGATACAGAATTTCATTCATGATATTTAACCCACCTGGCCAAAATAAAGTAGGGAAGGCAAAACACAGGAAAACCTTCCAATTATATTTACATAGTTTGAAAAAAATACATTAAGAACACAGGATGCCCTCAATCAATGAATCCAGTCCTCTCCTATCACAGGCACATCCTTCCTACGAACCCCTTCACAAACCAAATATTCATCTGTTAGTTTTCTAGCTACCATGCTACTTTGTTTTATTGTTTTCTGGTTAAATTCTCCAAGACAAAAACAAAATAGTCATAAGGTAGAATAGCTCTGGGTGCATGTCTGAGAAAAACAAGACAGGAATTCAGAACCAAGCACAAAGTCATTACTAAAACACACCACTACAGCATGACATTGTTAGTTTTTCAGCACCGAAAGTGTGAAAATCACATGAATAACAATCATTCTGAGAATAAATTCCAGTATCCTTAATGTAGGCAGAGAAAATTAATGTGTTCTCATGTTCCTCTGTTTAACTGATCTGTGATAGCTCTCTATGAATCTATAAAACTCACATATTTATATTAAAACACAGATAATATGTATGACTACTTTAATATTTCTCATCCAGTCCTCACTGAGGGATTCCAGATCTCTGCTCATGAAAACAACAGCTGAAGTACTATTCTGTATAATTTGCTGACGTGACATCTGGAAAAGATTTTAAAGTTCTTATATCAATAAGAATCCCCTTTTTTTTTCTTTTTGTAATTCTTGGAATATTTCATGAGGCTTGTTTAACTGTGTAGGAGAGGTCAGAACTGAAGACAAATGTACTATGGGCTTTGCAAAATTTTGCCAATAATTGGCAAATTAGTGTCATTTGTACACTGTACAATATTGTAAGAATCTAAGAAGATTAGATTCTAAGAAGAAGAATCTAAGACACGATGCTGTAATTAACACTGCTCAGAGGTGTTTACTGGAATAAATAGAAATTATAATAGTGGCTAAAATCAACGAATGCTGACTTATGGCACTGTGGCATAAGGACAGGTAGCTTTCTATTCAGGACACTTCTACTTCGCTACTTTCTTCACAGATTAACTTGTTGATTTTGTATGCTTGATAGTGGGCTGTTTCATGGCTTTGTGGGTTAACTGTGAAGACATAAAGTTTGACACTAAGAGTAACAAATTCCATTGCTTTTCATTACTCAGTGCACAGCAATGTTTTCTATTAAAACTCTACCAAACCCTATCCTTAAATTCCTGGACTGAATAAACTCTGCATTCCTGTAAGAAACCTATTATGTTTTAATGTGAAACAATAAAATTATAAGTTTATGAAAACCAGATTTTTAAGGCCTGAAAGAACCACAGATCATTTCATAATTCATTTTGCCTACCATGAAAAATAGGCTAGCAATTCCATTCAGTTTTCTGTGGACCCTGTTGTAGACTGTGTGTTTGACTGACATGGGACAGAGAACCCACTACATCTACTGGAGTTTGCACTAATGGGCATTCCGACTCCCTGCCAAAACATGCACCTCTTATTTCTAATGCTAATTTATCTGTTATCAGTCACAGTCATAGCTTCTTATGCTTTCTTTTTCATGGACTGAGGCTTTCTGTTTTCTTTTACCTGCTTTCTCTGTCAGGTTGGATTGGGCTCCAAGCAACCTGATCTAGTTAAAGATGTCCCTGCTCAGTGCAGGGGAGTTGGGCTAGATGATCTCTAAAGGTCTCTTCCAACCCAAAGCATTCTATGATTCTATGATTCTATCTCTGCTACTTACAGCTACTCTACTGAAGAACATACTTATATTTTAGGAGACAATTTTCATGCCATAAAGTCTCATTTCATCATAAAGTGGCTGAACTCTCTTAAGTGTCACGACAAGAGGTTGTTTTCAGTTCTCACATACATTGAGGGGTTCTCTTTTGCATTCTTCTTTTTTAAAAAAATTCTTTAAAATAATGATGACACCGGAAGTAGCCAAAGTAATAAGTTCTACAAGAAAGTCAAGATAGCTTTCCCCTCCTTCTATTTTCACATAGGCAAAAACTGTATTTGTCCTCATGGCACTGCATGAAGATAACTCATGTTGAGCTACTTGTTCACTTTGACACCTAAATCTTTCCCAGATTTCCTAGTGCTTGCAATGACACAAGTCCTCCAGTTCTGTTTCTTTAGCCTCTACATTTGCTTCTTTCATTTTCATAGAATCATAGAATCGTTTCGGTTGGAAAAGACCTTTAAGATCATCAAGTCCAGCCATTAACCTAACACTACCAAGGCCACCACTAAACCAATTAAGGGTAGGGTAATAATTAATTTCATGTTTCCTGGCTTGGTGGCTGAATTATTTTTTAATGAAAGTAAAACTAGGAATGACTAAGGTTGGAAAGGATCTCTATGATCTGATGATGTCCATGATGATGTCCTGATGAACTGATGTCCAACTGTCAACCCAACACCACCATGCCTACTAAACCATGTCCTGAAGTGCCATTCTACACATTTTTTTAACACCTCCACTTTTGTCTGTACTGAAACCAAAAAGTTCTGGTCGATCCCAATTTTCCACAGGATTTGGGCTGCCTTGTTGGACTTCAATGAATGTCTTCTCCTCTAGTCTTGCTGGACCAAATGAGCATGTTATTACAAATGTTTGTACCCTACTGCCAATAGGAGCAAATATTTTTTCATCTCTCTGGAATTTGCCTCGGGTTCAGTTTTTCTCCAGTAAGACAGTCCCCAATCAGTAAAGCAGAGTGTAATAATGTGATGAAGACAGTTTAAACTAAAGAAAAATGAGCCCTTCCAAATGCTGAGACTGAGTGAAATCACAGCCAAAGAACTCTGTACTTATCTTTTTGGGACATACTCTTTACTGAAGTTTGAGATTATAGAAAAAAATGGCTTACTGGGATTTTAAGAATTAAACAAACATATAATATTTACCTTTTTTCACTGGGTCAAGCACCTGAAATACCTTATGTTGAGTTTCAATGCCTTGAGTCTGTGAAACAGAATAGAAACACAAATTATTTATATTACTAAGTTCCAAAAGATTGAATGACAAAAAGGTATCATCATCTTTATGATCAGGTACTTCATGGCTTATTCAAGGAGTGCACACTAGGTTAGGACAGGGGAAGCTTGGTAATGGTTCAATAACTAGTGGGAAAACAGTTAACATGTAAAGATCAGGCTTTTCCTTTTTCTTTCTTTTTTTTTTTTTTTTTTAAGCAGAAGACAAGGTAGGCATTCAGTATTTGGCCTGATTTTCAAAAGCTCAGAAAACTCAGCAACTTGTGTTCACTTTGCAAGCTGTTGGGTGCTCAGCATTATAAAAAAATATTTAAGTTAAATTCCTTTTCATGAAAGTAGAAATATAACATTAGCCTCCACTGTTTACATCTAGGATTTTTAAGAGTTTATCAACTACAACGAGGCTCACATTTTCTAAATAGTTATGCAGGATGCCAAACAGCAATAATGGAGAAGTGACATTTTTAATAAAGAATAGATCTTACGCCAACTATTCTGACAATGACCTTTTGATAAACTTAATCCCATGGTAGTTGCTAGGCCAGCTAATGCAGAGTACCAAATCACACACTCTGGTAGGAAGGGGCATGATGCAGCTTTACAAATATTGCCAGCACAAGTCTTTCAAAGTTGGGGCTTGGTAATGATCCCAGAGTTAACTAAAAAATTTGCTGCCTGTTTCCCTAGAATGTCTTGTGACCTTTCCCTTTCTCTTCACAGCATTCTACTGGACTGGAAAAGACAACAGAAAATGTTTTAATGGACTTGGTAAAAATCTTGTTCAATGAAACTGGAAGTGAAACAGGTCCTGCTGAGGCGGTGAGGTGTTCGTAGTTTTGGAGACTGAAGAAGAGCTGGTATAATCTCCAGCTCCAAGGCATATTCCTTGACAGAAAGATCTGAGTGTACCAAATAATATATTAATGAGACATAATTTTACCATTTTTTCCTGTCCCAGACTTGTTGATGTTGATATTTCATTCATAGATGAAACAGACAATAAAGAGCAATGGGCATTCCAGGTCAGCAGCTTTTGGTGACAAAATTGTTTTTCCAAAGTTACAGGGGCTGAATTAAGTTCTCATGTATCAGTCTCTGGTCAGAAAAAGAGCATAACATGTTTCTACTGGGATAAAAAATACTCACATTTTTGCTTTCATTACTTCTGCCCTTAGCCATCCTGTGAAAACTTTCTCCTGATGTTTTGGTTTTTTTCTGCACAGAAAATAGTATGTAACCATTTTGATTCATGAGGGAATATTACAGTCACAAAGAAAAAAAAAAGAGTTGCAAATAAACATGATAATCACAATGCCAGAAGGAACATATGTAAGCAAGCTGCTCAAGATTGAATTCCTTATGCTGTTCTGTTCAGCAAATGTTTATGAACCTGGACACAAACATATCATATCGACAAGGGACCTCACTTCCTGCTCATTTTGGCTTGTTTATTTTTAGTCTGGGAACCTGGAGAGCCAGGCTTTCTCAGTAGTACTAATTGCCACTGCTCTGTTTTTCCAATGTAGGGACTTCTGAAAAGAAAAATTGGCATAAAATGCAAAAAGCTTGGGAAGCACTGGTCTACCTATTGAATCAATGAAAGCATTAATAAAGCAGCCAACATTATAATGTTTATGTACATAAAAAGAATATTACCCATCAAAATATTAATGTGACGTCTTCTTTCCAAATGACAGTTTGCTTTCTCTAGGCAACAATAAGAGTGCTCCTATTTTACATCTGACAGCCACATAGTTTTCTAGGCTGAACATCAGCAAAGTGCCGTTGAGGGCTACGTACAGCTCCAGTATGAATTTCTGTCAAAAACTCTACTGTACCTGTGATATTCCTTGCTATTCACCTTTCTCAAATGCCTTTAAGAACTTCCATCAAGACCAACAACAGAAGTTTTGGTAAGTCTTTTGATCTAATAAGCTTAATTAGTCACTGAAGTAGATCCACCTGGGAAAATGTGCATAATCATGAAAAGTACAAAAGATAGAAACTTCTTGCAGGAATTGTGATGTACTGTTCTTTCAAACTCATTTGCTAAACTGGTGTTACTTTCTTTACATAGTAACAGTATCACTCTGATGTGTTCTGCTCCTAGTATACATCCAGCAAAAGCACTTTAATTAACTGCATGAAAGATGCATGAATGCAATTCACACAATTTCATTGCATGAAAGATGTCTTTGCCTATGTTTCAGCACAGAAATTACAGAAGAGGACCTAGTGAAACTCCACTAACTAATAATTCAGCAACGTATACTGGTGTTTATAGGTATTGCCAGGCATACGCTTACAGAATCAGGCTCTGAGGTGGCCAAAACCGTATTCAGTCCTGAGCATGCTTATCCTCTCCTAAGACAGGCATGTGATGAGATTGGCTCTGTACCCAGAGGGATGTCTGCTGGAAAAGCCTCCTCTTTATTGTCTATCAAATTAGCGACTCATTTCTAAAGTGCAGACACTTTTGAAATAGGGAGGTTTGAGTAATCACTTAAAGCTATGATTTCACAGACTGCTGAGATCTCCTAAGGGCTTCCTGCTACTGAAGGAGAAAGTCTCTTTTCCTTTGTCCTGCCTCCTTGACTCCAAACTCTGCCACTTTGGTCCCTGCTCCTAGCTAGTGTTCTCCATCCCTTAAACTGGCTCTGATGCTCAAAGAAAAATCTTGTGTGAGCTGACTTAACTCATTAACCCAGCAGAAAACCATCTCATTCTTTTTGCTGGGTTTGTTTCCCATCAGATTAGTGTATTAAACCAGGTCACGGCAGATACTGAACATCAGAGGGATATGAGCGGAAAGAATACACAGCAAGGAATGTGGCAGGAGGAGACAAGGGAGGACAGAAAGCGTCTGTTAAATGGCTCATCACATCATATGAAAAGTCTGTCGGGATGAGGAATATGCTAATCCATTATTTAGTACACACCCTGAAGTAATTAAGCTTTAACAAATGTTCTTTGTGTGGGTTCTGTATGGCTCTTCTCAAGTGTTTCTAGGAAGGCATCCCTGCCCTTCGTTGTTCTTGGTGTTTCTTTTATGTATATTACCAAGCAAGTCTACCAGGTTTAAAGACTAAACTAAATGGACAAGAAACAAGGCGTTCTGTGTTTGTCTGGAGTTTGGCCATCTAAAGCAGTGTTACACCCCTCCAATTCTTTTTCTGAGTTTGAAAGTCCCCTGAAATCACAATTATCCAACAGGGTTCCACAGCTCCCATGTCATCTGGATAAATCTCATTATAGGGCCTTTAATCCTGATCCCTGGGATGAATACCATGCACAGATGTTCTGCAATAAGCAGTTATGAATGACAGTTATGTGGCAGCCTGCTCAATCTACAGTTTAGTCACAGACATCAGGTGAACCCGCCTGCCTTGCTTCTATGTACCATTTATAGACCACAAGGAAATGGCGCTTACGGATGTCAGAAAAAACAGGAATCAATCCCACTGACTGGCATGGTGAGTGTTTTGACACAAACAAGGTTATTTTTAGCAAATGAAGTGGAAAGTCTCACAGTTTTAAGCAAATTTTTTCTCAAGTTGCCACTCCTTACAGCTGCTAGCCCCAAGTCACACCCCCATGCACAGGCATACTGCCAGCCAGATGAGCGGAGATGGGGCAAGAAAGCATGAAGGGCTGAGAAGTACTAGAAGTCCCAAGATACTTGGTGTTAACCAGAAAATGCTGCTAACTTCAGAGTGCATTTACCATTTTCATTCTAAAGTTTTCATGAATAATTTTTTTTAAAATCCAGCACTGGGAAATGTGCCCATGTGAATTTATCATTCACATATGAATAAACTCAATCCCAAAGGTAGCGTTATAAGAACAAACACGACAGACAGTACATTACGGAAAAAATATCTCAAAACTCATCCCTCCTCTGCGTACTTTCACCAACTCTCTGCTACCAGTCCTTGTACCGTGCAAAAGAAACTTTTCATCCAACCCACTATGGCTGACCTTCTGTAACTAATACAGCCCTGGAAATACCATGGCATTAGTGGTGGAAATTCCTGCTTGGTTCTTTAGCACTGAACAGACCAGGGGAAGAAATTTCAAGCTGTGGATAAACATACAAAGTCAACACCACCCTCACAGCCCTTCCATCAGAAATTACTACCCACCAGGTGGGCTGAGTGAGTAGAAAGTCTGTCTGGACTTCACCTTCCTTAAGTACAAAACCCTATAGCTTTGCTTGAACTCTGGATGACAGTAGGACTAAGTGGAACTGTTGGAGTTTGCACAAACATGTGTTCTCCGTATAACTCCTCCAGGGATAAATGCCTCCAGGGAGGGGAAGAGCACATAAAAGGAACCATGGCAGCTTCCCTCACCACAAGTGCTCCTCTGACTCACCAGAGCTTATCTGACTACATCATTTTTTCAAGCTATCATGTCTGAAACTAGATCTAAAGCTCCAAATCACACAATTTGTCAACCAGCCCAGTCATCTGAAATGCCTATCTGTATGTTTTGCAAAGTGTTACAGGGGTCACTTCAGTTTTACATGCTCTTAGTACAGTTTTGGTAATAGTTTCCCCTTTTACTGTTGTTTGTTTACTGTATTTATGTCACAAACAGGAAGCAACAATTTACAGGAACTATTATTGTTGGCTAAAATTCATCCACAAGCTTTCTAAAAGTAATACACTCAGAAAAGTTTGTTTTGCTTATCTACAGGAAACATCTTTAGTAATATTATGGTAATCACAGGCACCAAAGAAATAAACACAAGTAAATGAGGACAAATAATCCCATGTTTCAACCCAGTCGTTTGAGCAAAACAAGGAAATCCAGGTTTCAGGAAAATAAAATGTCTCATTGCTCTCCAGTGAAAGCACTTTGTTAAATCTGGGGCTACATTTGCCTGTGAGATTAGAAGTAGGCAACGGGGTAGTCTGATGCTGACAGCATTTAGCACCAGCGTGATGACTTGCCTGCGTGCGTGAGAGGAGAACACAACTCCTAAACACTCTGAACTGGGTATCTGAAAGTATGGCTGACACCAGTGTACATGGGCATGCTATTTCTTGTGCTTAAAGCTGATGCCCTCCTCCTCCTCCTCACCCTGACCCTAGGTCTGCTTACTCGGCGGTACTGCAGAACCTGACAGGTTGAAAGCCACATTCTTTTGGAACAAAAACACCACCTTCAGGACAATCTGGGTTAAGCTACAGGGAAAATGAATACTATTGCTCTGCACTGTTCATTTGGACTGTATCTCTACAGACTATTGGTTTGTTAATTACTATTCTGACTGACTTAATTCTAAGGTTCTTCAAAACAGAGCCTGTTAAACTCTAGTGATTCTTTCCCAGTGGCATTCAGGACAGCGCTGTAAACAGACAAGAAAAAGTCACAGCATACCTTAGTACCTAGTTTCAGCTGGTGGGCAACAAGATCACAGGAGTCTGGGCTGTCAGTAGTTTGGCTGCTGTGAAAGACAAGCATTGTTTTGTTTAATTTCCAAATATGGTGATTGCAGACAGTACTTTGCAGCATTTATTCCAACCATTAGCGGGTGTTTTCTGTAGTAACCCTAGCTGTAGGGAGTTAAATGTGTTTTCCACATGCCTGTCTTCCAGTTCCACATTTTAATTTTACAGACCTACAGCTAACCTGAAAAAAGTGGGCATCAGCATCTGAGAGAAAGCTTGATTTATTGAAAGAGATGTGATCTATTCGGATGGCATCTCCTGCTTCTACCTAGGTTTTTTATAGTTCTGCTTCACACACCCTTCCTCTCCCCTCCTAAATCCTCTCACAGAACATCATCCTCTTTGTTCCCAGCGAGCCTTCTCCTAGTTCTCTGATGATACATTAAGACTTTGTGTCTCTTTTTATTTCCTTGCGGTTCTGTACCAGTTGTGAATCTCAGCTCTTGGTTTCTATACTCTGGGCACCTGAAGTTTGATGAGATAGATCCAACCTATTAATGTTTCCCCGAAAAAGAAATGTACAAAAGTTTTATTCCCTAATAAATGACCATAGGGCTATAGCTGTTCACATGTAAATGCCCACCTCTCACAAACCACCTGCACAACTGATCTTGGAGTCCCTCAGTCTGCACTGGCACAGGAGAAGCTGATCATGTTTAATATGTGTATCATTTGGTCAGCATACAGATCCTTGCACAGCGTACAGATTCTTGCACTGCTACCAATTACCCTGAACTTAACCCTTTTGGCTAAATGGAATCAGACTAGCATCTTCCATGCTTAATAAAATTAGGTTTACACAAAACCAAAACAATATACCTTATATTGTGGCTAGATTGCTCTGCAAAATGTAAGGCTGAAAAAAAGCATATTGATTTAAGTGATGGAATAGACCAAAGCTCTGTACCAATGCAGTTTCATTTCTCCTCAGGAAGGCTCCCTGGGATAGATACAGAGCTCTACTTCCAATGAACTGGCTATTAAGGTTTGGATATAAGATCTGTCTGCAATCCTTTATGGAGTGTTAAATTAAGGAGTGTGACTATTAAAAGTCTAACTTTAGTAACATTTCCAACATTTACTCTGGCACTTTTTATGAGGTGTAGAGAACATATAATAAACTGTGGCATATCTGAATAGTTCTAAGTTACCTGGAATCCCAGTCTGACACATCAGAATTCAGGACATTGGAGTTCACCCTGGCTTGCTGTTTCACGGCTTTCTCGTGTTCCTTAAGGCACAGATAATAATCAGAAACACCACAAATTTAGTTTACTGCTTAAAGAAAACCATTATCAAATTCATTATTGCTATAACGCTATAGCGTATTATGTTTTGTCACAGTAGGATGAACTGAGGCAAGAGAAAAGGCCTAGGGGGGACTTTCCTTACCTCCTTGTTATGAACACAGTAGTTCAAGAGAGCATCACAGAAATGCTGTCCTATTGACTCCAAGTCTTTCATATCGAAATGGGTGCTTTGTCTGCAGCCTGCAGCATCAATAGGAGCAAGACAGAAATGAAAATGTCAGTCATCCTGCTGACTGCTCAGTATCTGTGATATTTCAGGATGGTGGCTGCCTGCAAACTCACATATCTTTCACTGACAGATGCTAGACAGGTCTATGACTGCCGGAGTTTTGTATAGATGATAGTACATATCATTATTCTGGCTATATGAACAAATCTATCCACTCAGAGGGGGTTAACTATAATGCATAGTTAACTGATTCCCTATTACAAAATTTCCTAAAAATACAACTGGCTTTAGTTACTGCTTTTAATTTGCCATCCACTAATGTTGTTCTTTCATGATAAATATGCAATAACACTAGCAGTGGCCTGAAAGATTGCCAGGTGAATGCCCTAGTTTTAGTGTTTTTTCCAATTCTTATCTTAAATCATCATTCATTTCTATCCAGTAAGACAGAACACCAACAAGGAGATGGTAGCTCAAGCTCAAGCTACCATCTTCCATGAAAAACCAAACGTAAAGGTCTTGTTTGAGGATACCTCCTAAATAGCTACAGGGAATTGTCTCACCCAACTTAGAGCCACAGATAGAGGCTTCCAAAGTGTAGCTGTTGTTGATGCCCAGCTTCCACATTACCACTCGACCTGTGCCTTCTTTGCTCTTTTGTACTCTGAAACGGCAGTCTGGGAATGAGAACTTAAAAGACAGGCACAGCATTAGCCTTTGAAATAAACAGGAAGATGCAATAATTTCATTTTAACCCTGCAAGTTTTTTTAAATCTTATCTACCACATAAACAATTGTGAGTTTTCACTCTACTTGAATATTGCACAACACAGCTCAGAGTATACTGTTATTACTGGTATAATGGAGATATAGGTGAAATAACAGCCCTTTGATTAAAAGTTTATTTTACTTTAAGGATTTCTGAGACGTCTGCAGATAATTTTTTATGTGGCTGTAGTTATTGTTTCTAAACAAACCTATATAGACAGCTGATGAGCTGAGTTACCACAAATCCTGTTATATACCAACATGCATATTTACTAAAAAGTTGGAATAGCTCTTCTCTCATGAGTTAATAGACCAACAGTTTGGTGCAACCAATCTGGAGCTCACAACCACCTCATTATTACAACAGCATTAGCTGCAAGTATGCAATGACATCTGGTAGGTTAGTTTGTGTGGTTTTTTTGTTCCTGAGCCTTTGCAACCTTTTCTGGTTCGAAAGAAGCTTACTGTGGTCAGATTTTGGTGGAAAATGACATATTTTAAAAGCCATCATTTCCTACTAAACTTTTTTTTTCCTAATTGAAATATCTTACACAAACATGGTAATTTTGACTAAATTTTCCACAGACTTTTTCAAAAGAAATTTTTCTGAAGAAACATTTTTCTTCTTTAGTTTCTTATTTGCTTACTTGTTTGCTTTTAATTCCACCATATATTTTAAAGCTGCAGTTAATATATGTATATACAATATTAAATGTTAGTTTTTGACATTGTTAAAACAATGTTACTTTGATATCCCATTTTTTTTTTAATTTTTTAAAAAAATCTTTAAAAAATGCTAACTTTATGTCCCAATTCAGCATGATATGTTTTAGAGCGCTGGGATTTCAAAGGAGTTAAAAATTCATATTCCTACCATTTCTAGTTTTAGCCAATTGAAGATTATTTTACTGGGTGAAGTGCAGTCTTTTAGCAAATGTGATACTTTAACAAAAAATGAGGGATCCCAGATGGTGCTTGAATTTTTAGGTGAGTAAGTTTCTAGCCAGACATTTGCTTACCTTATCTGGGCAGCTCTTGCTCAGCAAGAGTGGGAAGACATGTGGATGCACATATGGTGCTTTTGCTTGCTGCTTTCTCTCACAACCATACATGAAGACATTTTGTTTCCTGTTGTGACCATGGATGTCACAATACAGAAAAACATCACGTTCCCCCATCACTCTGTAATACGGGATGACATAGAACACTTTATTAAAAGTGTTTTTTTTTCCTCCACCTCAGAAATAAGCCTGAGCCAATATGTTACACCGAAGCTCATGTGTAACCTAAAGAGGAAGAAATCAATACAAGTTTCATACTCTGAGCTCGAAGTTAAACTTTTAGTGTGCTAGATTAGAGCCAAACTGCTCAGTTCCCTCCAGAATAAAACACTTGTCACTGCACAGAAATAAGATATGAGTGTATGCATCATCAGCCTTTGTCCATGTGTTTGTTCGCTCAGGCTCAGTTATATATGTCCAGCTCTGTAGACATGTACAACAGCACATTGTACAGCTGAAACCCCCCATTCTTATCTGCTGCTCTTTCACTATTGTACATGTGTTGAATAATACATGCTGTACAATTATAAGACTCAAGCATAAATGGCAGTGAATACTCCTTCCTTTATCAAACTGGAGACATCAATGTTTATGATGTGCCAAGATTCTGCAA
This sequence comes from Pelecanus crispus, assembly GCF_030463565.1. Lineage (NCBI taxonomy): Eukaryota > Metazoa > Chordata > Aves > Pelecaniformes > Pelecanidae > Pelecanus > Pelecanus crispus. Next base: position 55,368,225 of record NC_134643.1, read on the forward strand.
TGTATTATTGCTTAACTAACTTTTTAAATAAACCTTGCAGGTAGACACATTGGGGTTTAGCAACCCACAATGCCAATGCCCAGTTCATGTCAAAGTGGAGCTCTGCAGGGAAGATGTGATGGCACCACAGCTTGTCACCTGGGGCTTTACTCTGGGCAGGAGTTGGAAATCCATGGTGGAACTAAGAAGGAAGCAGTAATAAACTCAGCTGACAGTAGCTGACTATGAGGCTGAAGGTCAGTAGCACTTCAGCAAACATAATTAATATTAATTACAGGGCACTCACAAGTGCAGTCTGTCTCCATATAGTAAGACAGAGAGAGGAATTCTCATGGAAAAGAAGGAGAGGTGCAGTGCTCATCCCTTCTAAGCTAGGGATCTAGATGTCAAAACATTAATTTAAACCAGGCTGTAACTAGATGAAAAACACTAAATGTACTAATTCTGACACTGGCTTTTTGCACAAGAGTCTTGTTTGTATTAATTTGTTACAGAAGTTAAACCAGAGTGATTTAGTTTACTACCTGCAAATTTAGTTTACTACCCGAAGGTTTAGTTTTATATCCAGAGTATCAATGTCTGGGACTGAAAGTCTGCATAAGAAATCAAACATATTTGTAGCAAAACATACAGCAAACTTGTCAATCTTTGCTGTCAAATGGACATCTGGGATCTATTCTGAACCTAACTTCATTTTGGGATGTGGTGGTATGCCAGAAAAGAAGAAAATGAGAGAAAAATAAGGTATTGGATAAGTAGATTTTGGCATAGGATAGTGGGGAGAAATATGCTGAAAATGTTTTGACGAAAACTCTTTTACTTCAGAGGTGTAACTTATTACCAGGAATGGAGAAAGGATATTAAAGGAAAACCTGCACAATACTGAAGAAAAAAAATAACCCACTCTAAAATGCAACTTGAACGTAAACAAAACAGTCAGAAAGGCTTGGGTACAGGGCAAAGATGTAAACAATACCAAAACAACAAGGGACAGAGAAGTCACACTAAGAGACAGTGGAAAGGAAAATCATCTATTCTAAAGGAAAAGAAAATGAGGTTACCTTTTGATCATGTTTCGGGTATACCAGATGGAAGGATAACATTTCTTCATGTTAGATCTGTATTTGCGGTTCAAGTCCTGACCTGTTAAAGAACAGCGGTGATTTCCCACAATCACACCATCTGGATTCAACATCGGTACCACTTTGAAGACAAAATTGTCCCGCAGCAGTTGAGCTTTGCCTGAATCGCCAAGAATGTAATCCAGAAAGCCCTTTATTATCCAGGAACTGTTAGTTTCTCCTGGATGCACCCTCGCAGTTAGTATCACAGCCTTCCTCTTGGTGCCCTTGCCACTTTTGGGGGGGTTGGTGATAGTTAAAACATAGACTATGTTTCGTGCCAGTGAATGGCACAAGACGCGAATCTTGCAGAATTTGGACTTCACTGGATCTTTATTGATGGCCACCAGGTACTCCTGCAGGTTGGAGTAGGTGTAAGGATAGCAGTGGGCAAAGTAGCAAGTGTCTTGGTCATGAGGGAACTGGAATGTCCAAGTGAGAGAGAAATACTGACGTCCACCTTGGCCCGTATTGTTTTTGTAATACTTGATTTCATTTCCAGTCCTTCGCCAGCCAACCTTGTGTTTCTTAGCATCGGTTTCTGAATACAACAGTGGCCGTAAGCCACGTTTATACAAGCTGTTACGCTTGGTAAAGTTGACAATAGTGAAGCGATACGGCATCCCTGCCTGTGTATTGCTTACTTGGAAGTAGTACCACTGTGTGTGTCTGCTTGTGTAGAGGTCGGTGCGCAGCGTCAGCTGGTACTCAAATTCATTGCTAGCGCGCAGAAAGAAGACAAATGGTTGTGATGCTGGTTAGCACTGTAGTATGATGCAGTGTCAAATAATGAGGACTGCCATGAAAAAGCACCCCGCAGTGAAGCAGGTGCAAACCTCATTTACACTGTCTTAAATCAACGTCTACACAGCTGCCAGGAAAAGATGTCTAATCACACCAAGTGTGTCAATAATGCAACTGCTGTCTTCATTAGGACTTTTAATAGTAACTAGGACTTCTAAAAACGTTCTCCACACTATGCTGTAAAAGGAGGTGCTTAAGAAAAGGTGTTCTGTTTGTGTGGGTGATTATCACCTATAGAAAATGTTCAGTGCTATGGAATGGCTATCAGACCATTTCCTGCGAAGGTTACCTGAACCTACTTTTGAAGCTTACACAACTCATGTAAAACAAGTTACAAACCCAGAGTAACACATCTTGCTCAGAAACTGATAGCAGGCAGCTGGTAATAACAACTCTGATAATAACTCCACCTTAATAAAAGAAAAAAAAAAAGATTAGAAACTTACACTTTGACCACCTTCTGCAAATTTCCACTCTCAAACCGTGCTTCGAAGATCAGTGTGTTGTCCCCTTTCTGATGGAGGATCTGCTCCAGCGGGCAGACACCTCTCACTTGGGAATACATGAAGCAGGAGTTTTTGTTAGCTAGGGGAAGGAGCAGAACAGATTTCTTTCATTTCAGCTTGAGCCATTTTGGGGAATACCTGCATCCTTCTGAAAATTCCTTCTAGAAACAGACAACTGCATGGAGCTGAACTTCAAAGTGTAAAGAAATTATACAAAGATTTTGCTGCCCATTCCCACTTAACCTTACGGATTTCAGCCAGCCTAAGATCTGACTCTGTCTTGGAGGTGCCTGTGTCTCTTTGCACGAGCAAAGGGCAATTCATACTCTGTACTTAGGCAAAACAACTGAGTTCAGTGGAAAGACTCTAGGACTCAGCTCCGCCAGGTCTTTTCACCAGTCAAATGGGCGACTTCTCTACTTAGAAATAATACGTAGCTGACAACTCTGGCCATCAGTTTGTTTTTAAATCTCTGTATTCAATTATTCCAGTCTAGAAGTAAAAAAGAGGATGCCTAGACCCAGCAACAATCACTTCTGTATTGCAAGTGATGTTTTCACATCACATTTAGCATGCAGTTTGAGCCCACATCTCCTTTTGCTCTCTTCTGCTACTTTTTCCTCAGATGAGAGGCTCTCAGAGGCATAACTGAACTTTTTACTACAATCTTCATTACCATAGGTCATTAAAGACCAGAATTTCTAGATTTGCCATCAGCAAGAATTTACTTTTTTGGTTGGGAAGTTGTTTCGGTTCCAGAATATTCTTGGCATAATTTTAACAGTCAAGCATCCTCCCTTTACAGAATCGAGGCAAGAATTATTTTTAACATTTATTTGCTTTCTCTGTATTGACGTCAACATGGTGGCAAAGGTGTGGAAACCCGGGGATATCAAAACTTCCTCTCATCTCCAAACCGTACCCACAAAATAGAGAGAGAGAAGATGTGTTTCTTCTGCCAAAAGCCAGGAGCCCAGAGACCCTGCTGCAGAGTCAGGATAGCTGTGCTGGCGACTCTGGCTGACCTCAGCAGCACGAGCTGTGCTCTGATGCTTGGGTTAGGGCCAGCTCAGGGAAAAGGAGGACAGGTGAAAACTGCAGGTATTCCAGGCTGAAACTACCTTCTGTGAGACTGTGGGTTCCACACTGCCAATATCAAACTGGCTGTCTTATCTGCCAGAAGTGAAATTCCCCACTACATAACTTCCTAATTAGCAAAATGAAGGACTGACTTACACTGGTGGCCAGGCACCGATCACTAAGCTGTTGTATTCCCAGCTCCTGTATTCTTGCTTCTATCTCCTCATTGCTGGATCCTCCTGAGAAGAAACTGCCTCCTTACCATGCTGCCAATTAGGGGGACTGACCCTGTACCACACAGCAGGGTTAGAACTGCACAGCAGCCCCAGTTCAGATGAGAGTCATGTCTGCCCTTGCTTGACTGGGGCTGTGCTAAAGATTTATCGTGCAGCAGTCTGTCTTATTCTCTCCTGTAGCGTTATTAAAGCTCTGACAGTACTACTCAGGGAAGTTATGTAAAGCCAAGATTCCCATAAGTCATTTTTTCATTCCTTGAATCACTGCTGCCATACGCAAAAGGTGCCATATTCAGGGGGGTTGGGCTAGATGATCTCTCAAGGTCCCTTCCAACCCAAAGCATTCTATGATTCTATGATTGAAGTTACTACAGAGCCACAGGGGTTTTCATTAGAGAAGGGCTGTTAGCTTTGCTGGCTGGGATACCCACTTGAATAATTATTTTCTGTTTAGCTGAAATTCCATTCACAGTTTTTCTACCCTTCCCTTCCTCTTCATGCTCTTCCTTAACATTAAGGAAGAATAATGTGTCAGTACTTAATCCAGTAAAACTGTTTCTGGAAACATCTGTATCAGTCAAATGCTATAGAATGAAAAGCATGAATAAAATCTGAGATCTCTATCATGGTATTTTGATATTTCTGCATGGGAGTCGCCATTGGATTGTATTTTTCTCTCCCAAATCAGATTTTAGGAGGGCCTGTAGGAACTCAGCAGCAGGTAGTTCCCAGACAGGCAGTAACTCCCAGCTCCTGCAGAATTCAAATGCAGTGGGAATCAGGAGTGTGCCGCTGCTGTCTCCCACAGGACGCAATGGCTCATTACATGCCAGTCAAAGTCTGTGGCGCTCAGGTCATAAATCTGCATAAGTGCAGATGCCTGTCCTACCCTACAGAGCTTCTCTGCAGGAGGATTTTAGGGTTTCAAAAACTATATTTTCTATAGTTATATATATATATAATATATATATTCTATATAACTTAGATGGCAAAGCTACCAAGCTGGAGGTTTCTGTCCCAGGAACAGAAAGGAGAAGATGAACTCCATGGGGCTCCAAAGTTCTCCTCCTCCTCCCACCTGCTCCTGTCCCCCAGCTGACTGCAGTGCCCAGCAGCCTGGTTGGCACAAGAAGTCTACTCTCCCTGGTGCAAGCAGAGAAGGGGAAGTAAAGGCTCCAGGGCTCTGGAGTTCTCTGCAGGTCCTGCTACCAGCCAAACCCAAGGCAAGGAGGCAAAGCGACACACTCAAGGCAGTGAACGTGCAATTACAGTCACTTAAAAACTCATCCTGTAGTCAACAAATACTGACTATTACTATCCATATGTTTAGGTACAGAGTGTTCACCGTGATAGCAAGTACTCATACTCTGCTGCAGCTTGATGTTTGCTGGCCCAGGAATTGCTAATTGCCTGTAACTGCCTGCACAACGCCATTCCTCAGGAGCAGGAGGGAGAACTGGCCATACTTAAAGGCAGCAGTTTTCACCTCCTCGGTTGGAAAGTTTAATTAATTAAGTTTGAGAACCATGATACAAAACCCACACTTTGCTGGAGAGTTATACAGGATGAAATAAGAACCACTTCCAGTGGTCTGTGCATGAAGTTCAAGTCAGTAATAAAGGACGTGGAAAGTTGCATTTTTAAAGAATTTAAAGATTTTTTAAAGCAACTAAATGGCTATAACAGAAATCACTCTCCTTGTTTTCAAAAAGGCGGGGAGCTGGAATTCAGAGTGTTCCTACACATCTTATGCTTTGCAATAAATTAGCAGGTACAGTTGCAGAGGACAGAAGTTCCTTCCCAGTCACACAGCAGTTACCAGTTTTCTTGGGCACCAAATGTAGCAACCTACTAGTGAGAGGTAATACACCCATACTCCAGAAGTAGCTAATTTCTAAATAAACATGACATCAAAGAGTAACAGTGCTTTTCAGTATATTGCAAGCTTTTACCAACTGTGTTGACCTCAAGAAGGGTGCCAGCTCCCTTTCAGTTTTGTGCTTCTGAAAATTTCGTGGCCACATCTAGTTATCCTAGGATTGCAAAATGATTATCATTCTTTCTTATCCATGTAGAAGTAGCCCAAGACCAAAATCAACAACTGCCAGAAGTTCCAAGTTCATCCAAGGCAACTGGATCAACTCAACAAACACAGGAAATAAATAACTCTGATAATCAACTGGTGATGGTGGGATAAGGCAACTAATTCCCTTCAATTCTGTACAATTAATCCTTGCCAGACTTAGGAGCCTGTAATCAAGCACTGATCCAATCTGGCCAGATTTTTTTTCTAAGTCTTGGCAAAACCACTATAACAAACAGGGTAATAAAATCTTCTCCCTACACAGACTTTAGTGTTGATCCTGCAGTTACACAGCTCTCACCTTTCTCACTTTCTCTTTTGGCTGTTAAGTTCTCTTTCTCCACTCATATTTTCATAACAAACTCACTTTAGGCTGGTTCATACTGTTATTCACTGAGAACAATGGTTTGAGCTGAGCTGGACTTCTGAGATAATTAACAGCATGAGCAGAACTTATGGATTACGAGACAGCTGTGTAAACTAATATCCTTCCCTATCTAATGGAAAACAATTTATTCCCAAGTGCCATAAAATAACAATAGAAAATCGTGTTGATTTCATCAGGCTTTGAATTAGGTTCATAAAGGAGATCAAAGCAGGTGCTTCATCTACCTACAGCTGACAGCAAGATTTCTCAGGGTGTTCCCACCTTCTTCTCCTAGATAAATCACAGTGCCTTTGTCAGGCGTTTGGTATGGCGGCATCATCTCCAAACCTGTTGGAGTGTAAAATGGCTCAGGGGTAGTGGGTACCCAATCTGAAAAAGAAGAGACACACAGAAGGAGTACAGACAGGAAGATTGTACTAGAGTCTTTATAATCTGAAGGACACACTGAAAAGTGATTCATCCTATTTATACCAGTTGCACATTAAGTAATAGGGAAGCCCCCTTTTGAACCTCATTGTTTGGATCTGTGAACAAAACTTCACTATAACTCTAAATAAAAATACATATTAATCTGTGCATGGACTAACTTCTGCTGTGCAAACTTACCTCTGTTCCCTGTACAGCTTGCTTACCATCAGTGAGGATGACAATGGTGAACATTAGACAGCATTGGTACCATTAGGAAAACAGATGCTCCAACTACAGAGTGAAGTCATTGACTGCTCACCACACAGATATGCATGGCTGTAATGCAGTGTCTCCATGTAACTCGCATGACATCTGCCTGGCATCTCAAAGATCTGTTGAACACTAATTCACTCTGACAGCAGGCCTTTCCTTACTGTAATACTAGCAGCAGCCCTAACCCATTCCATTCAAGATACTGGGATCTATTTTCAAAGGTAACAGAGTAAGGGCATAGATGTCTCAGTCCCACCTCTGTGCATTTCCAATTTCTACTGATTACTTCCAAATTGCAATTGGTTGTATCTATAAAGCACAGGGACTGTTCAAGTCTTCGCTGTCTTGTTACAGGTTTGCAGTATGACTTTTGTACAGACTGCATAAAAGCAGTTATCAGCTGACATTCATATCTAACCATACAGCCCTGAAATACAGTACTGATATTGCTAGTAACAAGACATGAGATTTGTACTGAATTTGCAAGACCTCAGGACTGAGGCTTGTCAGGTTTGCTCTGCCTGAACTTTTCTTTATCTGCCTGCAGCTTTGTTTCGCTTAATTTAGCTGTGACAGCAATTTCTCTAATTGATGAGGTATGTATTGCTAAATTGTTTTATTTTTGTTTGTCTTTGTGTGGTACAACCATAGGCTTATACAGACAGCAGTAATGAGGAGTTGTTCTGTGTAGAAATGCAGACCTAGAGCTGGACAAAACTCATTTTAGAAGTAACAAAGAGAAGAAGGAAGTAATATCTAACACATGTAAAGAACACTGTACATGGTGAATTCAGGCGTAACATGGAGCTGCAGACCCATGAAGAAAGAGATAGGTGTAAGAGTAAGCTAGCCAACATATGAAAATGACTCCAAGAGTTATTTGGATGCTAAAGTGGGGAAGAAGAAATCATCAATACAAACATCGCATTTCTCCCAGCAAAGGACTCCAGAGGCTGACAATTTGCAACAAACAACCCCTCCCCTCCACAAGAATGAAACCCCTGCAATGAAACCACTGACCTTAGGACCTAGAGAAGCAGTGGAAGGGGAAGCCAGGAAAAGGGTGTGAATGAAGTATACATATAACAAATTTAACTGCATTATTATTTTTTCTTTTTCTGTAACAATTAGATCTGGACTAATAATGATTTGTCTCTTAAGATTTTACTTGCACTAACAATAAATTCTTGGCTTTATTTATATATAAAGCGTGCTTCCTCTTTGCACATACACAAGATTTTAAGCATAACACAATAACTTACCAATGTGCTCAATTCTGTCCCTGATGACTTCACATTGGTGTGGCCAGTACACCAGGGAAAACTGACTGGCAGGTGACAAGTCACGCAGATTCTGAGGCTCCCAAGGATGGGGTACCACTGCCTCCAAGTCAGATGATGACAGACTCTGTTTTGCCCTTGGAAAAAGATGAGCACAAACGGAATCTATAAGAAAGCGAAAGAACCCTCACATCAGCCTCTCTTGCTCTTCCGAGTGGAAACAGGCTGCGGAGATTATCTACGTGAAATAAACATAACTTAAGCATTGCACAATAAAATTACATCCCACTGAAATGTAAATTTAATGCTCCATCCTATAAACCACATTGAATTTAAAAGTAGCATTGAATGAACAGTTAATCCATTAAACCACAAAACACGTCAAGTATTCAACTGCAGCAGGGAATACCTTATTTGGGTTCCTATAGAAAACGTTGGCACCTTTTATTTTACTGCTTTTATTACTAGTGTGTTATGGTAGGGCTTACAATCTCAATGTCTGAATCAAAATCTGTGCTGTACAATATTATACAAATAACAAAGAAAGCTTATTCCGACAAAACTTGCCACACAGAGTGCATGCAACAACAAGATAGTATTGGCTAGCATGACAGGAGAGGTAACAATCTGATGCTATCACAAATTTTGTAAAGCATTTGGAGGATGGGGGGGTCTTTGCTTGTCAGCAAGGAATTCTTCAAAGTTATGAGAAGCCACTTGAATGAAAACATGATAGGCAGAGAAAAGTCTTTGAAAAAAATCTAGTAATTAGATGATTGGGACTGCTGCTACTGTGCACTAACCACAACACTGCCCTGAGAAAGTCACTTGTCTTTGTCATAGGTATGAAAAGATCCCCTTTCAAAGCATTCCCTGTCCTTCCTACTATCTGCTTAGAGCAGACCAAAAGATAGGAGTTTGGTTTCATAGGAAATTTTTTTGTATTTGTTTTGGGTCTGAATCAGACACCAGCACCTGTAAGACTTATTTTACCAGAAAAAAATTTGAATCAGCTTTAGACCTGGTTTCTAGACCTGCTTCTCCTCACAACAAACAAAATTACATAATAAGCAAAAATGCTTCACCTGAAGGATCTGGTTTCAAGTGTAGATGACATCACATGTGAAAAGTAAATGAATTAAAACTAAAACTGCTGAACCCATTTTTAAACTCTAGTGGATAGCTAACTCTAGTGGATACCTGGCTACTATAATGCCAAATCAGTAACTGGTGATGAAGGGCATGCTGCAAGATGGGACTGAGATAACTACTTACCTAGATCAAGAACCATAACTTGTCACTAGATCTAACCCTGATTTTGTTCAGAACTTGACAGTTATATGAGCACTAATAGCTTCCCCCTTGCCCTTATTCTTCCACCCTGTGGCCTTACAAGAAAGATGTAGGGGAATAATTTAAAAGGTCCTAACCTGTAAGAACAGCACACTGCTGATTGTCTTCTGTCACAAATGAGTTTGGGGGGCTCTTCATCCTAAAAAAAAAATATAAAATACTTAAATAAAATTGAAAGTCCACAGTCAGACAGCTTGCTTTTGTTTCTTTTCAGAGAGAAGAGCTGCCTGTGTTTTGGCTTACTTTATAGCCTGTGTATGAATTAGGCCAAATCTGCATGGTCACGCACTCTGTCATTATTCCTGGCCGCCGCTCAAAGGAGACATGCTTTCACTTGTCTTCTTTTGCTTCCCCAGTGCCTCTTTTGCATAGTTCTACTATTCCTACTATTGTGTGAAAAGCTAGAGTGGAAAACTAATGTAAGAAAAAGATGTTTGGTTTTCAGCTGCATTAATTAGCTCTCTGATCCCACTCATCAAACAAGCCTACTGATGTAGGAACAGCAGAGGCAGTGGAAACCAATAGCTACAACAGCCCTTCTGGTGGCAGCCCAGATATATGCCACAATTATCCTAAAGCAATAAGGACTAGGACAGGGAGGTGAGGAACTTGATACTGGGGAATTGAGGCGCAACACTTGGCAAAAATTGAAAAAGCATCACTCTGCAGCCAAAGTGCACATGTGCCGTGAAAAGCAACCAACTACTCTGGTTAAATCTGAAGCACATTGGCAAGGCAGCACAGAGACAACAGTGCTTGTCCCCTTGATATCAGTAAAACATTAAGCTGCTTTTGGTCCCTGTATAGTCCTGACTGTGCCAGAACATGGCAGAAGATTTATTGTAGATATACTGGTCAAAGGAACTGAGTATAGTGTAAATGGAAGACCACAGGAACTTGGGCAAACGATGGATGAATGAAGAAGGACAACAGAATTGGGCAAACAATGGAAGAAGTTTGGATGACCACAACTTGAACTTTGGTAACAAGCCTAAGGGGTATCCAAGCTGAAGTGACCACCGAAGACCACCGGAGACCCCTATGGAGCACGCGCAGTTAGACTTAGTGTTACACATCTATGTGGTTACGTAACGTATGTAAATTAAAATGCATATATGTATGAGAGGGGAAGGGCATGTGGAATCTATTGTATAAATATGATTAAGAGCAGACGTCGGTGTGCTAGCTTTGCGGACTTACCACATCTCTGCGCAGAAATGAAATAAGGCAATATCTCACCTGTGCATGTGGAAATTGGCTGACTGCACACCAGGCAACGAATTTTTGGACAACACCCTTCGCCGTGCTTAACACGTAACATTTATTTCCTGGGTTTTCAATCTAGCCCCCTTTCATTATCATCATATTCAATGAAAGTCCGAATTTCCGTCCCGAAATATGAACAAATGTTGCTAACATCAAATGCGTTTCACAGCTGGTGAAAATACCCTCAGCTTTATTTACTGCTCCTGTTTACATTCACATTTGCAAATATAATACAGGGATTCTACAAATCTGCTAGTCCAGCAGCTGATCAGGAGCTTGATTTTTACAGGTCAAGAACTGAAAATTGTTCACAAATCAAAGCACGGATGAAATCGTAATGTCGAGTGGGTAGAGGATTTTACTTTGCTCGTTAACGAAGAGCTGCACCGCTCTCAGTAACATGGACAGCGCTAGGCACGGGCGCTCAGGACAGGGATTTGGGCAGTGCGATATACAACAAGGTCCCAAAATTTAGGCTAGGGACAAGCGCACTCTGCATTTCGGGTGCCTGTGGAAATGGTTCGTTACTGGGGCTGCCTCCCGATTTTCTTACGAGGGTAGGAAGCAATCGCTTCTCATGCATTAGAGCTGACTGCCCCGTGATGCGGGACCGCCTCAGAGGGGGAGCAGGCACCGAGGGCACTTACTGAGCTGCCTTCCTCCCTGACGGCGAGGCTCTCCCCTCCCCGGCCCGGCCCGCTGCCCGCCGCCGAGGGGCCCGGCCCGGCCCGGCCACCCCGGCGAGGCGGCGGCCCCGCCGCGCCCCCTGCCCCGCCGTGCCCCCGGCCTCCGAGCGGCCGCACCGGCCGCAACCGCCCCGCTCTCGCGAGAGTTGGGTGCGGGCCCCGCTCGCCGCCGTTGGGGCCGGGGCCGGGGGGCGGAGCGTCCTGCAGGCCCGAGGCCGCGGGGACGGCGGCCTGCGGCGGGGAGCGGGGCCTGCCCGCCCCGCGTTCGCCCGTGGGGCTGGGCGGCTGGGCAGCAGGGGCCGAGGCACAGCTTTGTGCCGCAGTGTCCCCGCCTAGCAAGCGCAGGGTGGGCGTGCAGCCGTCCCGAAGAGGCCTGAGGGGCGGCGGGCAGAGGCTGTGCGGCGGCGGCTTCCCTGTGCTTCCTGGGGCTTCTGCTGGCTTGGGCTGCGTGGGCAGAATCATAGAATGGTTTAGGTTGGAAAAGACCTTTAAGATCATCCAGCCCAACCATTAACCTAACAAGTCCACCACTAAACCAATTAAGGGTACAGTAGCAATTTTGTGTTTCCTAGCTTGGTGGCTGGATTATTTTTAATGAAAGTAAAAATTAGGAATCATTAAGGTTGGAAAGGATCTCTAAGATCATCAGTCCAGCCATCAACCCAACACCACCATGCCCACTAAACCATGTCCCGAAGTGCCACGTCTACATGTTTTTTGAACGCCTCCAGGGATGGTGACTCCACCACCTCTCTGGGCAGCCTGTTCCAATGCTTGACTACCCTTTCCATGAAGAAATTTTTCCTAATATCCAATCTAAATCTCCCCTGGCGCACCTTGAGGCCATTTCCTCTTGTCCTATCGCTAACTACTTGGGAGAAGAGACCAACACCTACCTCGCTCCAACCTCCTTTCAGGTGGTTGTAGAGAGCGATAAGGTCTCCCCTCAGCCTCCTCTTCTCCAAGCTAAACAATCCCAGTTCCCTCAGCCGCTCTTCACAGGACTTGTGCTCTAGACCCTTCACCAGCTTCGGTGCTCTTCTTTGGATGCGCTCCAGCACCTCAGTGTCTTTCTTGTATTGAGGGGCCCAAAACTGAACACAGTAGTCAAGGCGCGGCCTCACCAGCGCCGAGTACAGGGGCACAATCACCTCCCTGCTCCTGCTGGCCACACCATTCCTGATACAGGCCAGGATGCTGTTGGCCTTCTTGGCCACCTGGGCACATTGCTGGCTCATGTTCAGCCAGCTGTAGACCAACACCCCTAGCTCCTTTTCAGCCAGGCAGCTTTCCAGCCACTCTTCCCCAAGCCTGTAGCATTGCATGGGGTTGTTGTGACCCAAGTGCAGGACCCGGCACTTGGCCTTGTTGAACCTCATACAGTTGGCCTCAGCCCATTGATCCAGCCTGTCCAGATCCCTCTGCAGGGCCACCCTACTCTTGAGCAGATTGACACTCCTGCCCAATTTGGTGTCATCTGTAAACTTACTGAGGGTGCACTCAATCCCCTCATCCAGATTGTTGATAAAGATATTAAACAAGACTGGCCCCAAAACTGAGCCCTGGGGAACACCACTTGTGACCAATCGCCAACTGGATTTAACTCCATTCACCACAATTCCTAGGCTGGCTTAGACCTCCCAAGTATCCCTAAGTGCCAGGTGTGACCAAAGGCACCCACATTTTGATTTGAGAAATTGCAAATGTGTGGCAGGTTGGTCAGGCTGCTGCATGCCTGTGCAGGGCTTGATAAGTGTGCATGCTGAGCTGATGCTGCAAGTGTTTGGCTTCCTATGTGCATATGTCACACACATGTTTGTGCTTGCACAGTGTGTCTCATGCTTCCCAGTCATTCTGTGCAGTAAGTCTGACTTCTCTGGAAAGCTCATGGGCATGCGCCTCTCTGCCTGGGAAATCTGTCTGGGCAGAAATCGGGAAACCAACATCTGCTGAATCTCTGTGACCTAGTTGTGGAACACAAACAACAGCCTGTGATTGATTTAATTTGACCCCTGCCCACACCTCCTTCAACATTTTGAAGTACAGTTTGGGGAGGCATAAGCAGGCAGCTCTGATGGGTTACACATGGGCTATGAGGCACATGAGGAGATACATCTACTTTGGACTCTCTGTGCCTGAGAGACAGAAGGAGACATTTCCCAGTCTTCCTCTTCTTACTGTAGAGTACAATAGGTGCCTTCTGTAGAGTTTTTACTAGCCCTTTCACAGACCAAAGGTGTTCTGCTCAGTAATCTGTTTTCTAGTTGCTTGTTACATTCTGGCAATTACCCTATCACTTCAGTCTCACAGCTACAATAATTTCACAGCATTGCTTTTGTCTGAAATAAGACAAAGGGGAGGTAGGAGGTTGCACTGAGCTTTAGGTGTCATTGTCAGTGCCACAGTAAGGCTGCAAACACAATTTGCATGCAGTGTGAATCCTTCTTCCTTGGCATTGTCTCTAAGAGGAGGCTGCCCTCTTAATTTCTAGCTTCCTTGCCATAGTTCTTCACCTTTCTAGTGCCTGGATGGCTGACTCCCAAACGAGCTAGCTTACAGGGCAACACCTCTGCACGAGGCCCAGAGAAGTGCCCGGAGTCCAGAGCCTCGGCAGAGACCACCCAGGGCCCAGGGGAGGGAGGGTTAACCTCTTTGCTGACCAGTGCCAAATTTGTTTCAGAGCCCTGCAGCTCGCTTGCTGGTGCCAGCCCCAGCTCATGGTGACCAGCCTGGTGTCAGTGCCAGTGGTTGACCATCCCTGGCTGAGGGGATCAGAGAGTGAAGAAGAGCAGACCTATGCATTGAATTCCTGGAACAATGTCAGTGTCTAAAGAGAGGAACAAAGGCCCAGCTGAAAGGGGAATTTAGACAGGAGCTCAGGAATAGCTGCGATGTTGGAGGTTGCAGTCACCTAAGCAAATTAGCTGGACTCCCTCAGTTGTCCTCTGTTGTCCATGAAGGCAGGTTCTCTCAAAGAACAATCCAGAGCACTAAATTTTGGATCTGCTTGGATTTGCCCTCTGGAAGACCTGCTTTTCCTCCATCAGTTATAGAGGGGCTGGTGGAGAGCTCCTTGACTAAAATAGCAGTCCAGGTTGGTTGAGTGTGAATATCCATCCCCAGGATTTCTGTGAATTACGGGCAGGCGTGACTGCCCAGCACCCTGAACCTTGCCCAAAACAAGTCACAAAGGTGACATGTGGTCACAGAAGGGACTGTGGGCAGTAAGCGTACTCTTTTACTGAGCAGAAGAGAGAGAATTTGAACCTGCCTCTTACAGTAACGACACGCTACCATGCACTTTTGGTCTGTATAATTACAGAACACCTATTAGCTCCACAGCTAGTCTGCAGGACTAAACACTCATGGGATTTTTGCTGTTTGCTGCCACAAGACAAATGCCAGGACCTCTGTATCAGCAATATCACCAATATGTGTTACAGCTGGATCAATTTGTACATGAAATGGTGTGCGTGTGTGGGTGTCACTGCTTCTTAACACATGTAGGAAAGTTATTTCCTCCTTGCAATAATCACATCCCACATATACAACCCCCTCTAGATTCAGACCCTGCATCTTCAGCATTGGAAAGCAATGTGTATGTTTCTCTCTGTAGTGAAGATGGTCCTGAGATGCATGCAGGTGTGGAACATCTGTCCCATGCTATTAAAATGTTTGAAAGAAATTAAGCCTGTGAGAAAAGAGATTTGAACCATGATGTTTCCCTACTTATGATGAGTGAAAATTATGCATTTAATGTAATCATAGTTAAAGTACTACCATGTGTTGCAAGAAAACCTTTATAACATGAGCAAATCATGGGAAAAATCGTGAAACAGGCTTTGAAAATTATTCTGTTTCGTAGGCTGAAAAGTAATATTAACTGACCAATATCCTCATATTTCCAGAATTGCTTTTTTTGTTTCCCAAAATGCCAGCTGAGTTATCAGATTTGCTTCCTTTGTATAATAATAGTCTCTGTAATCTAATCACAAAACAAATAAAATCAACCTTATGCTCTTATTTCAATTATTCACTTCTATTTCTAGCATCATGGTACTTAAAAATCATGATCTCAATCGACTTACGTTGCGTTAGGTGCTGTATTTTGCTAAGAGTCCATCCTTCCTTTACAGAGCTGAACAGGAGAGGCAGGGAGGGCAGGGATAGGAGGCAGGAGTGACTTTGCCTGAAGGATGGAGTGGCAGAACTGAGAATGGAAGCTGTGTCATAAACCTGTCCTGCGCACTGGGCAGCATTGTCCCCTACAGGAGCTCAAAAGTGAGCTGCTGAGCTGGCAGGGGGAAGTTTGAAGCCTAAACTTCAGTCTGGGGTCTCCAGGATCCTTTGGGTACATCTGGTGAGAAGTTATGTATTGCTATATTCTTTCTTGTAAAAAACTGTTTGTGTTGGTAGCAGCTTGATTTCACATGTTTTCTTTAAGCTTTGCATTTCTCTGTCTCAGTCTTCATTTGTTCCTGAATGAATCAAGGATGGTAGGACTTCAAGATGAGTGCATTAAAGCTGTGCTTGATATTACAGAAATTGTTCTTCACAAATAGTTCATTTGTTTTTAAAGCATCTGTGCTATCTTCCCTTAGAAGGGTTTTATGTGCATTTTCACAATGGAGCAGTAGGTGCTCTTGAGATTCTTGTGTAGACTTCAAGAAAAAGGTTTTTGTCACGTTTTTCTTTAATGTTACTGCTTCTACAGTGACACAGTTCTCCCACAGTGTTTTGGGTTTGCTACTTCTTTCCCTAAAAATAATTTATCTCCAGTGGAACAGCTAAGAGAACAGGAGAAATAAGAATTAACTTTTAAAGGTTTTGGCTCCTATTGTCAAACAGAATGGCCACAAGGTGGTAGCAGTCTGTAAGGGAGGGCCAGGAGATGGCTCTCAGCTTTGCTTATTGATCCAAGGAGGCAAATACTGCCTGTGTGCGTTATGCCATACAGTGGAGCATTGGCAGCGTTCAAGCAGAGTTATTTTAGACCTGTTTTCTCTTAACTTGTATTACTTAACTTTGAGGTAATCTTGTGTGAAGTAGCGCAATGGGGGATAACACCATAGCATCTGTTAGGCCCCGTAGGCTGGCAGCACATGACTTGGCCAAGGGTGCCAAGTGCAAATCCATTTTAAAATTGCCAGCATAACCTAGCATCTGGGCTTGTGCGCTGCTGTGCCTGAGGCTCTGGCTGGCCGGTACAGTCCGCCTGCTTTTCAGGCTCTCCTAATGGCATCCAGAATGGCATGGACCCCGGCTGCAAAGCGCTGACTTCCTACATACTCCTTCTGCTAGCTCAGTTCGATTCAGAGTAATGTAATGGGTTAACTTCCTACTGCCTGGCTTTGTGAGAGATCAGACATCATCCACCCTCCCAGGGCTGACATAAAGTTCGTGTTAATAGAAGACAGTGAAAACTCCATCATGTGCTCTGTCTGATTTGACAGAAATGCAGTCATATGCCCAGACATGATCAAGATTAAATTTGTGCTGCTGAATGATCTGGCAGTGTGCAAACCCCTATTAATGCACATGAAACCACAGTTTTGGGCAAAAAATACGCTTTTACTTCTGCTGCTCCTGCTATGAGAGAAAAGAAGAGAAAGGGGAGCTTCTGACAGGTTACTGGGGCAGACAACTGCAGGGATCATTTTGGTCTGGGTTACAATTACCAGAAAAGATATAGGAGATTGTTCTGTAAACTGTTTCACTGCAAATTCGGGGAGAATTTCATCCTTTCTTGATGCATGGGAATTATGGGAAGGTGTGTGAGGACTGGCAGCACTAACCTATTTCTACCCTGTATCTGCTCTACATCGTACTTGAGTGAAGTTTTTGTGTGTGAGCAGGGCTTAATATAAAGGCAACTTGAATGTTACAGGATTATAAGGTTAATTTAACTCTGCAGTGAAGATAAGCCCTGCGCTTCTTGCTGCACTTCTATGTACAAATGCTAGTTGTGCTGTGAATAGCAAGAGTTTCATTTAGATGTGGTGCTCAGACATGAATGCTCAGACACATTGCAGCATGCAGTTTAAATCTTTTAAAGCAAAAAAAAAAAAAAGGGTGTCAATACTAGTATGGCCTCACATTTATTGTCATTTGCTTACTGAGAGCCATAACCAACAGTCTGAACTGCTGTTTCCTCCACGGAGTCCATCTTTGCTCTTGTACAAATTTTTCTCCTCAGTGCTAATTATTTAAACACCTATTCATTTCTCAGTAAGACTCTGTCCCCGGAGACAAAGAAGGAATGAAAAAATGTCACTTAATGTTGCGCAAAGGGAAGCCATGGTTTGTATTAGGTCCCTTTCACCCAGTGCTGCAAACATGCACACATGCTTTAAATTTCTCTCAATTTCTGAAGGACTATTCTTAGCAGTACGGTGAAATATGCTTGTATTAAACGTGCTACAGAGGAATTTCAAAATAAATCATGTCCTGAATTGACCTGATTCCCTTCATTGTTGTTTTCCTTTGGCTGTAATATAGCTTATGAAGTGATAAAATGCAGCACTGAAGGTAACGGTCTAGTTTGTTTCTCTCTGGTACAATTGTTGATACGTTTTTCTGTTTCTGACTTATTTTCCATGTTTTCCTTTGATTCCACAATTCTCAAGGGTGTGTCCACCATTTTACAGAAAGCAAGCTGTTTAAGAATATATATTCCAGCTACTTTTAGCTAAATAAAAGTAATATACTCTCTGGATACTTATACAACTGGCTCACATGGGATTTAGCAAATCTCTGTGAATTTTTACAGGTATTTGAGAAGCTGTTAGTCAAGCAAGCTCCTTTAAATCCAGTTATTTCCACTGTGTTCTTTTCTGTTCTTTCCAGATATTTTCTTCTCTCAGGCCATCTCATGAAAGTCACATCCCTAGCTGCCAATACTGATTCTTGTGTCCATGCTCGGGTTTCTTTTTTTTTCCTTTTCCCAGCTCCAACTTTAATAAGCCTCCTGGGCTTTCTTTGAAGATTTCATCTGCAACTGCAAATAAACCCTTGTGTATCTCTGACGCTTCTATTGGATTAAAAAGCCAAGTGACCTTGTTTTAAAGATTGAACAAAGAGCTCTTGAAGATACATGGAGATATGTACTCCGCACACACCTGAATTCAAACCTGAGTACAGAAGAAGTAAACAAATTTTTAAAATTTTTTCTGCCTTTGTTAACAAATTGCTCTGAGCCTGTTGTAATGTTTAAGTTCCTTCCTGTGTTTACTGAGTTAAAAAGGAGTTCTGTAAATTTTTTCATTAGAGGGGGTGTGTTTGTTTCTCATTTTCCCCCAAACGCTCTGATTCTTGTATATATGAAAAAAGTTCTCCTACATACTTGGGGAATATTTCTAATACTTTTCTTTGTTACTTCATTCTGCTTTAAAGCCTTGGCTGAAGCTCTTGACACATGTTGAAACAACCTGAGATCACCCAAAAGGAAACCTGAAATGTCATGGTACAAACTTGGCTTTTTTTTTTCTGCAATGCCAGAAAGTTTGCAAGCAACTATATATGCCCTGTTCTGAGGCAACCCTGTTTTAACACAAGTGCTTCCCAAAATCATGTTACTGAGTTCCAGCACAACCCCTTGAGAGAAACATGCCATGGTGAGACACCCCTCCGGAAATGGTTGGGGAAAAAAAAGTCAGAGAAAATGGGTGGTGACGATGCACAGATCTTACTGCTCCTGCACACGTTCTGCAGGGATAGGGAGTGTCTTTTTATTATATGGTTGTACAGTGCTTAACACAGCAAAGCTTTGAACCCCTGCTAAGGGTTTTTGGATGTTTTGGGAGTGCCGGTCAAAATTGTGCTATTTAACCAATAGTTATTGTAGTGCTTTGAGAATTTGGTTTGTTCCCACAGGTTTTATTTTTATCCACATTCCCCAGCTACATATTGGTGTGACTGTCGCTGTCACTGACGTGCCAGGATTGGTCCTCACTGCATTCTGCACTACTTTATTTTTGGATTCCAAGTATGACACTCACCCCTAACCACAAATGACTGCGTCTGAGCTAGGCACCTTAGATTTTCTCCTTTGTCTGTAGAGGTTTAGCCAATGTGGCTGAGTCTAGGGTACGACTCATCTCATGCTGAAGCAGATGCCTGTGTTTGGTTAGATGAATCCCTCCTTCAACTCCAGTGGTTTTATTGACTAGATCCTCCTTGGCAGCCGTGCTATAGATACCTAAAGTTAGGAGAGATGAATCCCATCCTTAGAGACCTCTACTGTGCTGCTGGTATAACTAAGCATAGAAAGCTGATGTGTAGATGGTGCCTAACCTGATCCCAGTTAGAGGGCTGGGTGATGCAGGGGCTGTGTCCCTGGCCCAGCAAAGGGGCTCCTGTAAGATTTTCCCTATTCTGTGAATCTGTCGTAACCAGGCCCGCAGGTTCAGCCACATCTGCGGCACAGCATGAACCCCAGATAATAATCTTTCTCCCTTTTCCCCTCAGCCATATCTTCCCTCCTTGCCTGCCCTGTCCTGCCCTTGCCTTAGGCTAATCTCTGCTGCTGTTCCCAGTGCTCACACTGCCTTTTACCCAGTCTGCCAGTTTTTCACTGGTTTCATTGTTTTTTCACTGGGCATTTTGCACTAGTGTCTTTCTAGCTACAGGGACAGTAGAAGTAAGAGAAATTCCTTCCTCAGCTTTCAAAATGGCTTAAGACATAAGACAAGCTGCACTGGGCCAGCCCCAGAGTCCACACACCCACCATCATGTTTCTGATAGCTGCCAGTAGTGAACGCTGGGGGAAAATGCAGGGCAAGCCCACGGTGGTACTTCCAACCTGCAGAGGTGTGGCTCAAAGGTTTTCTAAATCAGAGACATTATCTTTGAATCTAAATACATGAACTTTCATAAACAAGGTAGCAACGTGGCAGTGGGTTTGAGGTTAATACGTCTAACCCCTCCTCTCCCCTCCTTGCTCTCGACCAGGCATTGCTGCCTGTGTGGCTGTTATGTGAACATGGGGTTTACTTACAGGAACCAACTCAATTACTTTTTCTGATTTTTTAAAAATTAAATAATAATTAAGTTTTCCTTAGCTATAAACTCCATAGAGATTGGCTACAGTCAGAGAGTGGAGAAGCAGTTAATGAAAGCATTGCCATCTGGGCTGATAAGGGCCTTGTGGCAGGCCAGTGCTAGCAGGGCTGATGCATCTCAGTGTCAGTACAGAGTCAGTGAGTTTGTGACTTGCACTAAAGATTGCTTCTGATTTAATACTCAGTCATCCAGTGCATGGACCTGCTGGGATAACCAGGTTCTGAAGAGCCTTGTGACTTAAGAAGACCTCTGTAAGGTGCAGTCCAGCCAGAAGTCTTCTTTAGCTCAGAGGGTACACCCCCAAATTGTAAAATACAGGCTGATTGTAAGCAACAATGTGACAGTGATGCTGGGAGAAACAGTGACCAACTTTCCAAAATGGCACAGAAATAGGGGAGACAGTGAGAAAAGCTGATGGGGAAGATGCTCTGGGGAGGGAAAAGTTGAGACACCTGTTTTACAAAAGGGAAGGTGGGAAGACAGTATATGCTTACTGATGGCAAGCTCTGCTCCTACCGCACTCCATCAATAAACAAGAGCATTTAGAGAACAGCTATCCTGACTGAGTACCCTGTTAAGGAGCATGAACTTGAATTTACATTTCCACAGCATCAGTGATACCTTAAAGCCAAACCTCTCTGAAGCTAAGCCAGTGGTTTGCAGTCTGCTTTCCTGCCTGACTCAATCTGGGAATGACATCAAGTGGTGTCCCCTGGTGGAATGGCAAATAGATTATTTTGCTATGGCTTCTTGTACCTGCTACATTTCTAAGATACCACCCTGAGCTTGGACTGTTTTATGCTGCTGCACAAGAGCATGGAAACAATTTTGTTATTTGCTCATTTATTTCTTCATGGAAACATGTTGTCTAGAGGTGATGTGGTCTGTGTAAAATTCTCAGCATCCTTCCACTGATTTCTGGACTAGCACATAGATGGCATGTCTGTACTTCATAGCTCAGATGTTCTGGAGCTAGCTTCAGTTAGAGCTGGAATATCTGAACATTTCTGTGCTGAAATAGCAGTCTGGATCTAAGGAACAGTACAGCAGTTTCACTAGGAACTCCATTTCTTTGCAGAGAAAATTAGCTGTCCAGGCTGCTGTGCTGAGGTGTTAGGCTGTTTCCCAGTCCAGAGCTATTTGGTGGGCATTAACTCTGCAACCTTTGCACCAGGCTCTGTTGTACAATGCAGGTATGCTCTGTTGCCTGTTTCTGCACCAAACAGATCTGTGATATAACAGACAACATGACAAACATTAACCCAGCAGTGGTTATTTTCCTCTGTGTGTTGCAAGATAGCTGTACTCAGATTAGGACAATAAGGATTAGATCTGGTGATGCTTAATGAGTCAAGAAGACCCAGGGCTGGCTGGGTAAATCAGCAAAACAGATCTATAATGCAGAAAACACACAGTTCAATAATGTTCCTACTTTTAAGATGAAAGCAAAGCCTCTTGACTCAGTGAAATAACAACAGCTCAGATAAAGTAGCACTAGAAAGGTGATAAAACCACTGCACTAGCTTTAAGCTATCTAGCATGGATGCTACTGAGGAAATTGGTGCAGAAGCAAGAATTCTGCATGGGCTACAAAATGCTCCTGAGAAGCTGTATAGTTGAAGCACTTATAATCTAGAAAGTGGTATGTATGAAGCAGGTTCGCACTCTTTAGGTGGGTTCATGGACTTTTCTAGGCCGCTTCCAACCTTAGATGATGTCTTTTATCTTTTTCCAATAAGTTTCAAAAATTTGTCTAATGGAGTGTGAGTTCTTGCCCATCAAATTAAAAGTGTAGTGACAAGCATCTTGCTTGCCTTGGTTGTTTCTCGTGGACCCTTTAGAAATAGTTCATTGAGGCCCTGGGGACGGTAGACCGCAGGCTGAAAGTCACTTAATAATTCTCTTTCCTGGTGCCTTGCAGATCCCTGGGACACACCACCTGTTTCAGCAACAAAAACAGGGTGATGCATCCACAAATGTGTTCATAGCTTATCTGAGCCAGAAGTTTTTTAAAAAACCATGTTTTTTAGGTCAGGACAGTGGGGTATGCATGGCAAAAAGAACCTGGTAGAGAACAAAAGGGCTAAGTGACATTTAGTGTATGATAATGAATTATTTTCTTAATTTCTTTTTTCATTTGAAACTTTTCTTTGGGAGGTGAGGTGAGGTGAGAGGTAAGTGAGATTGTAGGGTAGAAAACACTGGTTAGACTTACTCTTCTGTGGCTAGGTTTTTTTAATGTTGTCTTGGGGTTAGGAACAGTCTGTGGCTGTTTCTTTCTTCTTCAATTGTATTTTTAACTTGGTGAAGTCTTACAGTCTTGAAGATGCTTATTTTTATAGATTTCAGAAAACAAAATAAATAAAAACAACCTATTTGTATCTCTCTGCTTGTGTCATTCAGAGTCATAACTATGACTTTCACTGGTCAAAACAGGACCCAACAGCTGGTTTTCTACAGCTGTGGAGAGCTCAGGTAATACTTGATAGTGCTAAAGGTGCAATATATTTTCCCAAAGGCCCCTGTCTTTGCTTCCAGTAAGAGAAAGTTCTTATCTGTGGGACAGCTGCCAAAAGATGAAACTCATGTTATAAGACTGCTTTTTTCCAAGTAAATCCGTACCAGCAGCTGGCATTTCCTAGAGCAGAAATCAGTGCTTCTATCTAGGGGGAATTTATCCTGAGATACACACACATCATTGTGGATGAGTATTCCGTCCCTCTCTGCGCTGTCTCTGGCCCCAGACACTATGGTATTGCTCCCCTCCTGCATGGTGGGGTGGGTTGTGGGAGGCAGCAGGGCTCCCTATGCTCTGCATTCAGATGTCAGGTATTACTAATCCCATGGTTCCTCTTCCGTTGGCTTCTGAAAACTATCTAAATGTGGATGGATGAAGTTACTGTCTCACCATACAAGGCTGTGTCCTCAGTAAGGGCATCTCTGTATTAAGGGAATTACCCTTGAATTTGGCATGATCAGGAGCTGAGCGCCCAGCACTGTGTGCAGAAGGGGAGCAGGGCACAGTGACCCTTGGCTGAACAGCAGGCAGAACAAGTGCAAGCATGTGGGGAGCCCCAAGAGAGCAGGACATGTTTGCCAGCCACTGTCATCATCCTCCAAAAGGAGCTTAAAGGGAGGCAGTTGTGTACAGGGAGTGGGGAGCAAAAATCAGAGAGGGTACCCAGTCACACGCCTGCAGCCTTGCTGCCTCCAGTAGCAGAACAAAAGCAATGCCACGTCAGTCCCGGCCTGTGCTTACTGGTGCTGACAGCAAACCCAAGGGGTGGCCTTGCTTCTGCAGCTGGATTGTGCTCTGAGGTAATAGGATTGTTCTGGCAGCCTTCTTGTTAATTAAACCTTTTTTCCTACAAATAAATTATTAGCATCTCTGTGTTTTGATCTCCACAGGGATCTGCAGTTTTCCCTCTGATTCCGCTATGTCAGGTGTGAACCCTGCCTGCTGGATGCACTTACCCCATCTGAACGTTAAGCACCCAGTTTCTGTCCTAGGTGTGCCTTGCCAGGGGTTCTAAGGCAGTAATTCTCCACCATAGCTTTGCTTTGGGTAACCCATAAAATGTAATATCCTAGGTTAGGATATTAGTGAGCATAAGGCAGTGTCTTCTGTTTTGCCATAGCTAGATAAAATGTTAAACCAACAAACTACCTTGTCTTCTCTAAGATGTTCCTCCTTGCTAGTTACCTCGTGAAAGCTAAGAACTTTGCATCTCTTTTCATAGTAAAGCCCTTGTCTCCATTGTTTCAATGAGCTTAGCTGGATTTTACTGCCAGGATCAGCTTCCAACCCTTGGAAGAACCCAAGGTTGATACTGTAAATGGTGGTGCCTCAAAAACCAAATGTGGTAAAAGACTGCTTGCTGGAAGAAAACACAGTTCCTTGAAACAGGACACAAGAACACCTTGAGCTTCTCCTAAGGACCTGGGAAACTGGTCTTGCAACCAGTTGCAGGAAGTGCGTGGTGACTTATGGGAGCAAAGTCAATTTTCAGCACCAGAGATTCTGACCCTCTGTGTAGGGGAAGGCTGTGAAGTGTGGTTTTTTATCTTGAAACTACTGGGAGAATGCAGTAATTGTAACGATTATTTTATCTGCCCACAGCAACTTTACTAACCCAACTTCCAGTAACTTCTAATCTCCACCATGTCCTAGCTGAATTCTTGAAATGCTGCTCTTAAGTAACACTGGCTTAAAAGAAAAAACAACCTCCCAATGTCACTTATTACAGTGTATTGTAACTATATTTAAAAGCACATCACCTCTCTAGGTGAGGAATAATTTAGAGCTTTTAATATTTGTCTAGCAATGATGTTCTAACCTGGAATCCATCATTTGCTGTTGGTTACAACTGTCTAAACAATGAATGACTACAGCATCCTCTGCTCTGGAGAACGAAGAGAAGTAGCAAAGCTTTGATTTTGTCAGTATAGTACTACTCTTTCCTCCAAGGCAAGCATTGGGGAAACTTGCAGGTGTCAGCAAGCAAAGTGAGGTGGTTTTTTTCTGTATTCTGAGATAAGCAAAAGGTGACACTTTTATTTATTTCTCTATCAGGTATGAATGGGTTTATTGTATGAACTTCTTGCCTAAGGGTACTGTGGATAGTAAAGGTTTCTATAGGTTCAGAAGGTGTCTGGACTGAGTCATGAAGGAAAAATTTCAAAGAGCTATGAAAGACAAAGACATTAGCTCTGCCCCAGGATGTCCTTGAGTGCAAATCACGGGAAACTACTAGATTGTGTTAGTGACATACGATTACATATTGCCACCTTTTTGTATCTTCTCCTTTGCATCCATTACTGGCCACAGCTGGAGACAGAGTACTGGGTCTGATTTTGTCTGATTTGGTGGAGACAATTCTAACTTCTTATGCTTTTTTGAATGTTTCTGATTTAAATTAGACATGCAGAAGACAGCAGTGATACCCTATTTTGTCTCTCCCATAGCAACAGGCTAGAAATTTTGCAGTGCCTGTGTCAAACTCAGTGACATTGTTATAACGTAAGTGCCAATCTCCATTTTTTCAAAGACTTATGTATGAGTCTAAAGGCTATCATATTTAAACACAGCTCTTGCTCATGGGCTCCCACCTGTGCACCAGTGGGTAAGGATGGGTGATAGACTGTCAAAACCAGCTGGGATCATCCTAGTGACATCCTGTATATCTCTGACTTCAAAATTTCTCCAGCGGTCCTGCACAAGAGCTCTGAACTGCCTGAGCCACAGATGTTAGCCACAGCATATCTGTCCTCCATCCTGTCACACAGTCTTGGTTTGAAGACCTACAGGATACAGATCATGTGGAAAGTTGTTTCTGAGGTTCATTATTTCCTCTGTCAGAAATGAGCAATGTGGTTCTTATCTGAATTTGTCAAACACTAGTTTCCAGCCACCGGATCTGATTTTACTTTTGTTGCTTGGAAGAAAGACTCGTCTCCTATCAGAAGTCTGTCTCCATGAAGACATTGCTGGGTCTGATCAAATGGCCTTTTGACCATCTCTTTAGTAAACCAAACAGGGGTTATGGATCCCTGATGGAAGGTAATGAAGCCATTTCAGGTTACCGAGTACTGCTCAGCAGCTCAGCTGCAGCAATGAGTTGAGCTTGTGCTCTGAGCTTGCTGCAAGCAGGAAGGATACATGCAAGCATAAGCCACTGTGAACTGTAGTTTATTTGGCAACTGGAGCAGCCAAAGAGGTCACCTTCTCTAACCCAGTCAATGAGCAGTAACTTCTAAAGCTGTGGCAATCCCCTTGCTTTGGATGTGTGTCTGAGCCCTGAGCTAGTTTACCCCCTCTGTGCATGTTCAGTGCCTCATCACAAAGCTTGAGGGACTGAAGGGGCCGTGGAGAGAGATTTCTCTTCTCGTTGTTAAGTAGTGTCAAAGTGAAGACACATGAAGGGCAGTGAATGGTTTACACACTGTTCTGTAGCCCCTAGCCACAATTCCAGTTTGAAAGCAAGCCAGAAGATTTCTACTATTTGGACCACTTGGGACCTTTATTTGGAGCTCAGAGTGAAATTCCAGGCGGTGCCCACAGTATGACTTTTCTCAGTCCTTCAAAAGAGGTGATTTAAAATTTGCTCTGTAATTAAATTATTATAACTAGCAGCAATTTCCTGCTGCTTGCAATTTAGTTCATATTAAATTTATCTCTATCATTTTTGTCTGCATGAACTTGGGAATCTTGGTTTTAATTGACTAATTTAGATAGATCCAGAGATAAGGTTCTCCTGGGAGTAGGCACCCGAAGGCTCCAAACTTCTCATGTTGAATCACTGTATCAGCCCAGGGCCAGGGTAGTGAGGGTAGGAAATATTCCTCCCTGCAGAGTTTATCAAGAGCATCTTGGGATCAGGGTAGCTAATTATTCAGGCTAAACACTGCTTGAAGTTCTTGTGAATGCAGATTTTATATACGTAGAAAAGCTACATGTTAGAAGGATGTGAAAGCACAGCACTTTTTCAGTCAGGTAGTTCACCAGTTTGCAGCGGGTTGGTTTTTTTTTTGGAGCCTGACCTGATCCAAAGCCTGTGGAAGTCAGTGGAAAAACTCCAAAGAGACTCCTGGCTTTAAGTCAGGGAATTAAGTTGTATGTCTTAATGCCATAGGATATTATTGCACTAAAGAGCTTATTAAGATTAAAAATGGGATTAGGCATTACCATCAATGGATGCAAAGAGGTTACATGGCTGGGATAAAGCTGCAAAGCTTTATTCTGCCTTTCAGAGAAGTGCACTCAGACTGGAGCCAAGAAAAAAAAATTACATATCGTAGCATTAGATACCATGAGGTGCATCTTGTTTCTTCCAAAGTGGAGAAAACTGGCACTAAAGGTAGGATGTGGAACTAAAATCTTACTGTTTTTTTCCAAGAAGCAGTTCTTGCTGGTCAGTGAAATGAAAATGTGTCATGTACTTCCGTGCTGTTTCTTTTGAGCCTTAGATTTTTGCTTGTTTTTTAATATTTATTTTTCCAAATGAGCTTTTGGTTGCAGTTGCTCCCGTAGGCCCTAGAGAATGAGCAAAGGACCCTTGGTGCTGCAGGGAAGAAGCCTGTAGAGAAGAGAAGAGAGGAGAGGAGAGGAGAGGAGAGGAGAGGAGAGGAGAGGAGAGGAGAGGAGAGGAGAGGAGAGGAGAGGAGAGGAGAGTAGACCTGAGCCAGCTGCTGTCAGTGGGAGCAGATGGAGAAGATAAAAGGCTTTCCTGAAAGTGCACTGTCTGGCAGAAAAGAAAGGCGAAGTGCATGGGAGGGAGGAGGCAGAAATGGGAGGAAATTGGGGCAGGGAGGATGATGGAAAGGGGGAGCAAATGGCATAGTGCCAGGGACCATGACGGGGGCACACAGATGATGTGTGGGGATCAGGCCCCCCGCGCCTTGGCTCGATGAAGGGCTGCCGAGGACTGCCACTTCCTGCATACGTGTCTGCACTGCGCTTTTGCAGCGCACGGCGAGTTGGAGGCCGTTGCTGCTAACTTTGCGCTCTGATGGTGAAGCAGTCCTGCAGCAGCAGGAGGTCACTTGGGCTGTCTGGTGCTTGCTGAGGGCGATGGGCAGGTACAGCTGCCTTTCCCAGAGGACTTGCTGGGTGCTAACGGGGGTGTGGGTCTGAACCAATGGTCCCTGCTTTTTTTTTTTTTTTTTTTTGTTTTGTTTCCACAGAGAGATAATAACTCCTGACAGGTAACAGGGAGCAGAGGTGAAAGCTCAGCTCAGACATTTTTCTTCCATCATGTTAATGTGTTTCTATTTCTTCACTGGTTTGTTTGTGTCTTGTTATCAGAAACTTACAGATGGCTGCTAAACAGAGCTACCTGTGTATTTAACTTTGATATTGCAATGACTGAGCATAAATTTCATATGAAAAACAAACTTACTTTCTATACTTCACTACTGTATAGCTTGAGAGGAAGCAGGGATGGTGATGGCCCAGTGTGACTGCCCTGCCCCTGCAGGAACTATGCCTGATTTATACCAGATGTTTTCTGCAGGGGATTCTTGGATGCTTTCTACACTCCAGTCACAAACGTCCTAAGTAACAGAGCCTTCCCACTTCCCACGGGACAAGAGGCCAACTTTCCCAAGGAAGGCATTTTTAGGACTTCTTGATAACAGCTACTTAAAATTTTGCTGTCTTGTTATGTTCAATTAGATATTCTTTGGATCATCCTAGCTACTGTTTGTCTATATCCTACAGCTACCTACAGTCAAGCATTGGAACAGGCTGCCCAGAGAGGTGGTGGAGTCACCATCCCTGGAAGTATTCAAAAAATGTGTAGACGTGGCACTTTGGGACATGGTTTAGTGGACATGGTGGTGTTGGGTTGATGCTTGGACAGATGATCTTAGAGGTCCCGTCCAACCTTAATGATTCCTAGTTTTTACTTTCATTAAAAAATCAAGCCACCAAGCTAGGAAACATGAAATTACTACTCTACCCTTAACTGGTTTGGTGGAGGACTTGGTAGTGTTAGGTTAATGGTTGAATGGACTGAATGATCTTAAAGGTCTTTTCCAACCTAAACGATTCTATGATTCTACCTCTAGGTGGGAATGACAGCTCCACCTGGCTGTTTCGGGGGGCTGTGCATGCTCGAGCAAATTCCCTGCTGCCTGTGGAGTCCTTACTTCTCCTTTCTTCATCTTTCTATCTGTAAGTTTCTTTCCTCTCCCTCCCCCTTCTACACCAGCTTGAAATGGTTAACAGTTTATCAGCCTCTGTCCTCCAAAAGCCTAGAACTGAATGCTTTCTGGATGGGGATGCAACAGTGTTAAATTCCTCTCAGGTTTCTCATAATATAGCTCCTTGTGGTACTATTTCTGTATAGGCAGTTTTAGACCAAAATTGCCTCATTTGCTGACCATATTTTATTCCAATATCATTGCTGACTTGCTTTCGCCTTGCTCTTGTTTGGGACTGGTGCTTACTAGATCTTCTCGTACCTTAGGATTTGTGTTTGAAAGGACTATTCCCTGATGCCTCCATCTGCGTGTTCCTCATCCCAACTGTCTGTAAGTGACCATGTACTGACATTTTCAAGACTGTTTGTGCTGCATCTCCACTGTCCCCCTCTTGTTATTGAACTTCAGTATCCACAGGCTGGAATAGCACCCTGGCTCGGAGATCAGGATTATTACTAATTCATCAGTTCCCAGTGATGTATATACAAAAGTGCCTAGCATGGAAAGACCTTGATCCCAGTGAGGGTTTCTGGTAACACTGCAGTTGCTAAAGCCAGATCTAACACTACTCGTTTCCCATGTGGTTGGCCTGCTGTTATTTTTCTTCCTTTGCTTTCTGACCTGCAGCCAGCTTCCCTGGTGCAGACAGATGCAAGCTTGCTATGACCGTGACAGCAGCTGCCTGGATAGTAAGGTGGCTGTTGGGTGTACAGGTTCAAGCTGACTTGTATCCATCTAGCTTGTGAGATGAGCAGATGAGCTTGCTTTCTCCTTGTGCCTAGAGAAACCAATGGGGGGATGGGGGGGGTGTGTGATAAAGCAATGTGAGTTTGTGCCTCAGGTCACTTGTGGGGCAGAAACCTCTGTTTGGCTGAGGAACTGGCCCTGTCTTCCATCTGTCTATAACCTGCTGTGCCCCTCTTCAC
This sequence comes from Pelecanus crispus, assembly GCF_030463565.1. Taxonomy (NCBI): domain Eukaryota; kingdom Metazoa; phylum Chordata; class Aves; order Pelecaniformes; family Pelecanidae; genus Pelecanus; species Pelecanus crispus. The sequence goes on from NC_134643.1 coordinate 55,398,398, forward strand.
CCTGTGTAAGCCTGCAGAGATCACACTTCCAAGGGATGTGTGCTAACAGCCTACATTGGAGGGGTTGTTAACAGTCCTGGGATTTCCATCTTTTACTCCTTCTGATGTCGTAACCAGATGTGAGGGGAAATAAAACACAGGTTATTGAGTTCTTCTGATGGGTCTTCTCCTAATAACACAAGCTACAGGTTCTCCCACTGTTTTTATTCCTGGTTATCTACTCTGTCACCTGTGGTTACATGGCCATTGTGGTGGTAGTCTGGAGCAACCCTTCCTCCCATACTTTGATGTGTTTCTTTCCAAGCTCTCTTTCTTTCTGGATGGTTGTTCTGCTTCAGCCACTGTCTCACAGATGGAGCAAACTTGGCCTCTTAAGGGAAAGGGAAAAGTTCAGCTTGCTCAGTGGATACCCCTTATAGGTAGGGGTGCCATCAAAGGATGCCCCTTTGTGCCTTGTGTGGATGCTTTTCTTCAGTACCATGACAGGCTTGGAGCTCCTACAAGTACTCCTTGGCCATCTTCCGTACCCTGTCTGCCACAGTCAGCGGGGCAGAGCCAGGTGTGCTGCTTTGGCAGGCAGCTTACAGAGCAGAGGCTTCACCTCATTGCTGCTCCATGCTCTCCATGTTCTTGAGGGAATCTTTTCTTCCTGTGCACTTTTCCTGTGCTCACCGCTGTCCTGACCAAGCTCTCAAGGTACCAGAAGACTGCTCCACTCCCAGTGCCCTCCTACTCTTCATGGGTAATGTAGTTCATCTGTTTGTGTTGTATCCTTGGTCTGCCAAGACATCCAGACAGCCTGGTGTATGTTGCATATGTGTTGGTGATTGCTATGGTCAGCCACTTTGTTTACAGCCTCAGAAATGTGAGAGGCCCTCAGAAAAATGCCAGAGACAAGAAAGTGTTTGAAAATGCCTGAAGGTAATGAGCCTTCATAGTGAAAGTATCCATTTCACCCAGCAGGAGCAGCAAGGGCCAAAAAGCTCACCACAGTTATGCTAAATTTCAAGAAGGGGAACCGCATAAAAAATAAGAGCACTTGTTAAAGATAAGCTAAAATTTGCAACTGATAGAATACAATCCTTCTGTCGCCCCAATACAGGGGCTTCAGCCAGCCCACCCCCTACAGGTGCTGTACACCCTGAGAGCTGTAGGCACTCCCTGCATCGGGCAGTCAGGACAACCTCTGGAGGTGCAGGTGCCCAACATCAGGGTACTAAGCTGAGACCAGCTTTAACAACCCTGGCAGCACTATGGGGACTGGGAGTGAGATTTCAAAGTTAAGCAGTCCAGAATGAGAAATGCCAGAGCTGATCACATTCATAAGCATGTGATACTATCTTTAATTTTAATTGCATGATCTGTTCTTTTTTTTTTAACCTGTCTAGATTTGAATCACAGTGGTGTGGTGATGCTGAAACAGACTGTTGGCTGGAACAACCTGCCTACCCTGAGTGATGCTCAACAGGTCATTCCTATGAGGCATTACATAAATGCTCTCAAAATACATACTCATTGTTCCTCAGACCTCCAAGCTGAAGCCCTGGATCTTGCTGTCTGAGTGAGATCAGACTGAGAGAGAGTGAGACTCACTAATGAGTACTCATAGCTGCAACCACAACCAATGACAGCTGTATTTTAAACACAAAGACATAATGTTAAGTACTCTGAAAGATCAGGTACTGGAGACCTAAGGTGATGGATACTCTTGACACTAATTTTTCTAACTCTCGAGATGCCATATATAAAATAGAAAACACCCCACAAAACACACAGGGATATTGTCAGAGTACATTTGTTAGTCCATATCATATTGACCAATACCACAGGAGAATGTGATAGTGGTTTGATACTGAGTGAGGTGCTGATTTGCAAACTGTCAGAGGATGGGAATCTTGCATTAAGCATCTTCAAATCTCATGAAGAACCCAACTTACACTGAAGATTTTTATTTTTAAATTGGGATTCCTGAGGTGATTTAGATATATTGGGGGAGGAAAAGCAAGACAAATGCTTCTCACTTTTCCCAAGGTTCATTCTTCTTTTCTTGCAGAGATTTAGGTTTATTTAACTTTCTCACTACAGCCAGAAACTGAGGTCAGTGAGGATGGGACTCATCTTTGAGGGCACTCTGGGCATGATACAGAATTTTCCAGGCATTGGCTAAACCCAGTTTTAAAGTTGATGCTGTTAAATAGCAGTAACCATGTGAAAGGACATTTTTCTGGCTTTCAAAGTGCTGTTGGGAAAGGAGTTGTAAAACGCCACCCCAGAATGACTCCTGGCTAACTCATATTTGTGTCCCACAGGATACAGAGCATTCAAAGACAAAAGACTTTCAACTAGACACTCAGTGATGAAGTGCAAGAAAAAAGCTCCAACGATGGCACAAAAGAAAACGCTTTCTAAGGCTGAGACCTGACAGCATATGCCAGTAGGCAATTGAACCTGACCAACTTGAAACCCCTGTGAGTGTTTAGAAAGTTCAGCAACAGCAAGAAGCAAAAGGAGATGAGCATTTGCAGCTCTATCTTGCAGTCATAGCAATGAGAAGGAGCTAAGTGGCATTCACATCTCAGTCGTTTATTGCTACGGGGCAGAAACATGCTGACATTCAGTTGTATAAAAAGTCCCAAAAGTCATAACCGGCCAAAAGATTTCAGCCTTAAGGAAATCATGTGCACCACACCTGGGAGAATACACCAGTCATCACTCAGGGAAAAACTGCTTCTCAGATGGTATCAGAGTTAGTCTTTATTGCCTATTGTTTGGAGATAAATAGCTGGTTTTCTCTTGAGAGGAGTGGTGAGGGGCTTTCAGAGCTTTCCTAAGGAAAGGATTTTAGAATGAAAAGCTAAGTCTTTCTCTGGATATTTTTTATAAGCAAGTCAGACTACATTCTTAGGATTTTAAAAAACTTTTTATTAATTTTTATTGCTTTTGACATGTTTTTATAGTAAAAGAACAAAGAATAACATATTACAATGTATATAGACTGAAGTCCTTCAACAAGCTACTTCAATGCATTTGCTTTCTTGCACCATAGCCATGACTTACTGTTTGAAAAATTGAAGTTTCAGGGGTTATAGCTCATTAGAAAAAGCTTAGAACCTCAGACAAAACAGCTATGAGGATGTTTTAAGACTCCTAAGTCTCAAAATTCCTTACAAGTAAAGTAATGAATGTAATACCTATTAATGAATAGAAATTATTTTGAAAATAACTAACAAACTGTGTTGACTCAAAACATCTTTTGACACAGCTCATCAGCTGGGCATGAGAGCTGGGGTATGTGTGCATTCCTGTTGGACTCCTCTAGGAAGGAGAATGGAGTAGGTCTCTGATGGGAGCAGGGGTTATGGCAGTCAGGTGTGAAACTACACCAGGACCCTCCCATTTGCTGAAATACTTCAGTCCCTGGGCTAAGGAGAACTTTGCTTTTACCCCAGTGTTTTCTGACAGAGGATCTCACTATTTTTGGACTGCTTTCACAAGGCCTGGGATGAAAAAGGAGCAAAAGGACTAATTCAAAGGTTGTCCTGCTTAAAAAAGGGAAAACTCGATGATAATAGAGGCAGACAGCTTGCAGGATCCAAAACTGGATCCAGTGGGTCTTTTCCCAGATAGAAGAGGACAGACTGAGAAGGTGGAATAAGGATCACATGCTACAGGATGGTGTAACATGAGGGAAAGCACAAGAGCATTGACATGGGAGCATTCACATTTAACCACAGAAGGAGAGGGCTAGCACATGAGCTTGAAAAAAAGTGAAATCAGTCCCCTACAGTAAAAGCTAAATAAAATGTAATTTACATAAAGAACACTTAGGCAAAGAAGAAAAGCCTTAAAAGGTGAGAAAAGTGGGAGAAATTTGGAGTAAGTGGGAAGGACAGACTGCCTCTGCCCAAGGAAATAGCTGTGCGCTGCAATTAGCTAAATCGTACATGACTTCTGCACTGTGATTTTGTTGCGGTTCTGAACTGCTCATTGGTTTACTGCTGTTTCTAATGGCACGAGTGCTGAATAATAAAATCTGTACTCTGGACTGCCAACAGAAATTTCCTTTAGCTTTTGGTGCTGAAGCTATATTTGAAATGAAAACTGCCAGCTTTTATTTCTGGAATAACAGTAGCGGATAACTATAGCACAGCCATGGATTTATAGCAATGCTTTATGTGCGGGGATCAATCTTTTAGGCAGGATTTGCTCTCCTCTCCACAACCACTCCTTGCTCCCATGAACATGTTCATCATAGGAAAGATAAGCTGGGGGGAGGCAGTTCTTACGCAATGAGGCTCGTCAAGATGAAGACAATGATTAAAGATGCCATCTCCTCTTATGAATATTATGTAGCTACGACAAAACTTGCTCCTTGCCTCCAAACAAAACAAAAGCTCTTCCTTAATGCCAGGACAGCAGGGAATCTTGGTGCCTTCCCTGAGCATTTAAGTGGTTATGAGTGCCTCACCACTCACCAGCACTCAGGCTGCCAGAGACCAGGAAACACAAATCGATAGGGTTAAGTGGATTCGTTCTGTGCTTGCCTGCATATACACATCCTAACCTCCCTGTCTCCCCACCTGCTCTGCTGTTATCTCTCGCTGGGGAGCCACCATTTGCCTGCTTGTCCAGACAAACTCCAGAGCTTGAAGTTGCCAGGGGGTGAAGAGAAAAGCCTTCCTGCTGATGGCAGGGCAGTGTGTGAAGGGAGACTTGCCTCATGCTAAATACATGGAAGAGGGAGCAACTAATGCGTACTATCTTCTGCTAGATGAGGCGGGACTACTGGCACTGTCTAGTGACAGATCGTAATGATTTTCTGTCTTCCTAACAGGCAGCAAACATGTCCTGGGGAGCAAATGCCTCGTGTAAATATGTATGGGCCTGGGGACAGTGAAAGCAGGAGTGAAAGCAGGAGCATCCCATCAAAGGAGAGGAAACACAATGTCATTTGGAGTGCTGCTTCTTTGGAACTGCAACTACTCAGGAGCACAAAAGGAATGAATAGTAGGATTAATTCACTTAGCTATTGATCTCAGACACACACATTTTCATTTAACATTACTAGAACAGCCAGAGTCTCATGGCTCATAGCTAGTGGGCAGCACAGCAGAGACAACATTTGCAAGCCCTTTTCCCCTCTTGCTGAGGAGGTAAATCTTAGCAGCAGATTCCTTATGGTGAACCCTTGGGGAAATGTCTCCTTCTACATAAAAATAGCATAATGTCTGGACTGGTGACTCTGATCCTGTTCTCTACAGATGTACTCTCAGCAACTAATTGGTGGCCCGGATAACATGGGGACATACCCACAGAAATCCTATATAGAAAGCTGTCAGGGGCAGAAGGAAGAAAAAAGAATGGGCCTGATATAATTAGGTCTGGGCATACATGCACAGCCATGCACACAGTATCTCAGCTAACCAGGGGAAAAGTTCAAATACAGCCTCCCCTTATTTCCATACACATGAAGATCTACAACAGTGGGAGAAGACAGGATATGGTGCAGGGAGGCATTAAGACAGTTTTCAGTAGTTTCATCACATGGAGCATGAGGTCTGTTCAGGGTCCTGAATAACTTCTTTGCCAAATTAATCTGCAAAGGACTTGCTCATAACTAGCTCTTACAAAACCACCCTGCCCATGAGCAGGTGGATGTAAGGGCCAAAAATAAATGTCAAAGGTGATGAAGAGCATGCTGGTATCTGTGGAGTCACCAGGTGACACCAGTAGAAGTGCTGGCACCTTAGATGATCCCAAACTGGGCCAGCTCGTGCAGTTCCAGATGGCTGAAAGCTTCCCATGGGCAAATCACTGTGATATCTGCAAAAGAGAGAGAATGAGAAATGGGTTCTGGTCACTGCACTTATTTCATTTCTTTTGTATTAATAGAAAGGTTGATTTACTCAGGAAACATTAGAGATGGGAAGAGCAAGAAGAATGAGACTCCACTTGAAGGTTAAATGAGCAGATGAGCTCTTCAAATCTGGTACTACCTACCAGACCAAACAAGACTGGGGTATTTTCTCCTGTGCCATCTTTCTCTGTGAGCAAAAGCAAACCAGCATTTCCTATAGCCTCTTCAGTGACTCTGTAGACTGGTGTGAAAATTCATTCTGGTTATGTGGTTTCTTCTGTTCTTATAAACTGCCTGTAGCCAAACTGTGATCTCCTTGAAGACATGTGCAATCTTAAATCAGATGCTGAATAATTTGGTTTACAACATTCAGGATCTGTAACTCATTGATTGATAGGTACAGTTGTTATTGACACATAAGAAGTTCTGACTGGCTACAGCTCATCCAAATGTGTGTTTCTCAATTGCAGACAGGTTCATAAAATTCTTAAAATTAGGATTCTGGTGATAACACAAATACTTAGCCAGCTGGGATTTAGTTCCTGTGATTTTTGGTATTAATAGCTTCACATTTGGCATTTCTTTGAGAACCTCATTCTGCTGAAATTCTTAGCCAGAGTATTAGCAGAAAACAAAGACAAACAAGCACATTTGCAGCCAAATGAAAGTATTCAGAAATTGAAGCATGCCTAAATAGCCTTTCTGTCTTGTAGTGTATGTAAGCATAAGCATGACTGTGGCAGCTTGCGGAGGGAGTACTAGTCTTCTCTGGTACTCTGAGAGTTGCAGAGAGGCCAGGGAGACAGAGAGACCACCCCAGACAGTCCTCTCCCGTGCTGAAGCATGACTGCACTTGTGTTAAAGCAGGGCATGACAACAACATCCTGCAGCGCTTACCTGTGCCCAGTCCCTCCATGCCTGGGATGTCATCTCCAAACCTAGGGGAGAAAAAAACAGGCGAGGGGTGAGTTTGGGCCAGCAGCACCCAGGAAAGGGGAGCTGCCCTGCACCCTCAGCTGGGGAAGGAGAAGTGTGGGTGGGCAGCAGACGAGAAGGAGCAGCTCCAGGAAGGAGAGCTGATGGCACCAGGGGGCAGGGAGAAGCCTCCTGGCTCCTTGCCCAAGGGAAGATGGTAGCTCAGCTTAGCAGTGGGGAGCCACCCAGCTAGCATGGTTTCTTTTCTTTCCAAAATACCCTTACCCTTTTACTCCTTTTTTAGGAGGCTTGCTCTTGAACTGCCTTGTCTGTCTCTGCTTGAACTTGGGAGGCCCCTTGCGTGGTGTAGTGGGACCGGTTGAAGTATCTCCAGCAGTGAGGTTGGTGGCTGGCTTCTCACTCATTGCTGGGCTGCTGTGTATGGCAGCTGCACGCGTCTCTCAGATCCCTCTGTCTGCAAGATAAGGGCAAGGACTGACACAACACTCTGCTTATCATTTCTAGATATCAGTAGTCAGGTGGCAGAATTACAGAAAGCATAACTGTGACAGGATTAAAGATAAAGTTATTAAACATAAAGAAAGATTGTAATGCATGCAAAGTAAGCAGAATAGCACTGCCTTTCATCCGGCATGCTTGAAATAAGATGCCATACAAAGGACACTTGAGCTAAGGACTGTTTCAGGATATGACTACTAGGAGCCACAAAGACACTTAGGGCTTAGAGAAATATCCTATCCTTGGGAATCATCATGATATACTTCACCTGTTCTTATACTTGTGCCTAAGCAGTACCTTTTGGACACTGATGGAGATGGGATGCTGTGCTAGATGGGCCCTTAGTCTGCGTACAGCTGCAATTAGGGCCTCATGTTTGTCAATACCAACCTTAAGGGAAGAAGCACAGTATCTTTAAAAGGTTGTAAAGAAGGCTAAAGCAAAGCATCGGAGACTGTCTTTTAGGCAGAAGTTAATTTCTCAGGATTTAGGAGAACAAAGCCCACAACTTTCCCCAGAATATGTCCATTTTGGTATTTTTGAGCATTATATTACATGCATTGACCTCCTCTGCCACCACACTGCACATGAGCCAAGCTCCACTTCACAGGGGCTAAATAGTTATCAGGGAGCAGTTCTTGTGTGGGAGACATCTCTCCTGCCTCGGAGGGCAGAACTGCTGTATTCAGAGCCCTTTGCTTCATTCCCAGAGAGGACAGTGATAACTCTCACCAGTGCCCAAGGGGGAGCTTCCAGCCCTTCATCAAATTTTGTGGTAATTAGTATGCTAGAATGATCTGACCAAGTGCATTTATGGAACATAAATAATTGCCAACTTTTTCTCCCCTCCTTGAAGTCACATTCTTCCCCATGACCATTACATAACTCCTATCTCCAGGTGTTCGTCCCTGTGCAGCCAGGCTGACGGAATCGCTGATGGAATTAATTCAGGATTTGGTATTAAAGGCTAATTCCATTATGTCACCATAGTGCTCTGGCCTAATCCCCAACATGACCTGCAGTGACACTCTGGACTTTTAATCTCAGAACTATAAATGCCATCAAGGATGGGTATTTTTTTTCTTAGTTTGAAGACAGTTCATGTCTTCAACAATCCTGAAATAGCCAGAGTGGCAGAAAGCAAAGCCTGAGATGCAAGGAGAAAGAGGATCCAAGCAATCCTCTTGTGTCACTTCCACATCAATGCAAGGCGAAGAGCTGTGTTTCTGTACCTGTGGCAGTCTGGGAATACTTCACCCCTGACATCTTTCCATCTGTGCTGGCAGTAGGATGGATCCTAATGGTAGCACCTAGAGGCATGCTAGTTCTTTTGTTGCTTGCGGTCAGGCTCCTGTCTCAGCTGTAATATCCCAAGCAGGAGACTGGACGGGTTCCAGCAGCCCCAAATGGAGCAGCAGATGGTTGTGTCTGCAGCTGAAGTATGCACAGATGCTATTCCCCCGCCTGTAACACAATGCTTCCTAAGCACACACTGTGCCCACAAACACAGGGATCAGCTCAAATTGTGGAAGTTACTTATTTGGCTGCCATCTCTAAAGCACCTGAACAATCACCCCATATTTACAGCTTTATCCTCACAGTGTGGTGGCAGGACAGGCAAACACTGTCACCTCCATCTTTTACAGAAGGGAATGGAAGTGCAGTGATTGGTATGACCTGGACTGCACAGCTGGGAGGAATGACAAAATCTTTTGACTCACAGTTATTTAAGGCCAAACTGAGAGGTGAAGGCAGTTTGGCTCCAAACCAAAGAGAATTTGGTGCCTCACTGTTACTCAGGACCAGTTAGGGATTCAGATGGTACTGCCCTACAGCAAAATGCTTTGCATTGGGAAACTGCTCAATGGCATGTCTGCTAATGCCCCGAAGTACAGTATTATGCCTCCACCTCAGGAGCAGTTGTCGTCAGTAGGGTGTCTGTCTCAGTGCTAGGTACCCTTCCTGATCTATGAGAGACACACATCCACTTCTAAGCACCTTCAGTTCATCTGACGTGCAGAGATACTTGGCACCCCTCTCAAGGGCTACTCCCGAAAGTACAACAGAAGAAACAAACAGGCTAACAGATTTCCCACCCTTTGGCCTGACATCCAAAACTTGTAAGAGGCAGCTGAGCTTGGTCTCCAAGTGAGTTCCCAGCACGGTATCTTAACCACAAAAACATCTTTGAGGGTTAACTCCTCTTAGTTTTTTGAGTCCAGGACTTGCCCCCAGCCTTCACTCAATAGAGAAATAGCTAATGGGAAGACTCAGTCCCTGGAGTTCCCTTTCCCCCAGTCTGAAGTAGTCATATACATCTGCCAGCTACTTGATACCTGGGATTTGGTAGGAAAAAGAATCTGCCCAAATCACCCTTCATCTTCTCTCTCACCTGCATGAATTCAAGAAAGGGCACTCAATGAAACTAAAAGGGACAATTCTAACCTCTTTCTTACCAGCCTGCCTCTATCTGTTCTCCCATGCATCACCAAAAGAAAGGGTAGAGGATAGAAAGCAGCCTTAATGCCACAGAACATCCTCCATCTCGCAGCAGGAATCAAGCTGCCCTCCCACCAGTGAGTTGGTGGGACTCACCTGCCATCACACACAATCCAAGATGTCTCCGTTCATGCTGGAGAGGGCCCTGCCCCACAGCAAGGGAGTTGCCCCAGTTCCCACACCTCGGGAACAAGCTGCCCCTGCACACAGCCAGACGTGGGTGGGTAGGGGGCCCCAGGATCACAGATGCAAAAGAAACACCCGCGGCAGTTTCCCAGGGGAATTTCCCATCCTTTCACCTCCCCGTACCTGGGTACTTGGATAGTCCTTGGTACCACACCAAACAGGTGGCTTGACAAACGTTCAACTAGACTGGGTCTCCTTCTTGAGCTCTCTGCAAGTGCTATGCTGCCTCACCCCAGTGCTTCCCAGGCTGCCAGAGCTCTTCTGCTGCTGCTGGCACTGGGATGCAGCTTCCTGGGTAAGAGCTGATGTCTGTGGATGCAAAGGCTGTTGAGGAACAAGATGTTCTTCCACGTACTTCCTCTGCCCCCTCCTCTGACAAGGTGTTACCTAATTGTCCCTGACAGCATTCCTGCTCAGGCCAGGGTTTAATCCTCTGGGTAAGAGCTTTGCTTGCGTCTGAATGCTAATTATACCTAATGTACGGTAATGGGCTTAGCTCAGTCGCATCAGATATCCCACCTCGGGGTTGCTGACCAGGTTAATAATCCTTCTTTTAGTTTTCTTTGAACTTAAAGAGGCTTGAATACTACTGACAAATGCTGACTCTTTAATCTGCCCCCTCCTTAATCTCTGATTCTCTATGGAAAATTTTCCTGACAGATAATGCAGATGCCTCACTTGACGTTCTTCAGACAGATTCGGTGTAGGATCTCATCTTCCCCTGTCTGAAACCTTCAAAAATACGGACTTCTCCATGAGCACTTGTCTTCATGGTGCCTCAGGGGTGTCAGACACAGAACCCCTCTGTGCCATGGCTCTCCATGCAGTGATATGCTGGGAGGAGACACCATCCAGGAGAAAACACCCTCAATTTTACATTCCTTTTGATGAGGTTCTTGCATGCTCAGCTCTTGAGCTCATGAGAGCCAATAGCTTCATCCCTGCAGCCAGGCTTTCATCAGGAAATATTGTATCCAGTGTAAGATGCCTGTGAGGAGTGAGGACTCTCACAGCTCCAGTCTCAGTTGCTTGAGCAACTAGCTATAGAAGAAGTCCACGCAGGTTCAGCCCTTTCTGATCCTGTGTAAAACAGGCCCTTTGTTCTAGCAGCAGTTTTAAGACCAAGAACAGGTGAAAGAGGATGTACTCTAAAAGACAGAAGCTCATTTCAAGTAGAACTATATTCCCACAACCACTTCCCAGATGGGGATCATTGGAAAGACTATCCCAGGTGAAAGAAGGGATTCAGTAACACTGGAAGTACAGCATCACACGGTATAAACTCCCCTCTGATGTGCTCTGCACGTACAGCTGGGCACTGGAGCAGGAAACACCAGCTGCCTGTCCCAACCGGTCCACAGGAACCCCCCCTGGTGCTGCTCACATGTAGGCCTAGCCAGCCGAGGACAGAAGCCAAGGGGGTGCCAGGAAACCCCAACCGAGGGGTGCCCAGCATGAGAAACCGAGTGGCCCCGTGGAGGGCAGAGCTGCTTGCACAGCCAGGTAGCTTTGAGACAAATCAGTTCTGCAGCACTTGCCCTAATGTTAGAGGAAACAGAAAATGACCACACAAGAACCACAACTCCCTCTCTTAACTACTGGGTCTGTTCACGCTCTCCAAGCACAAGCATCCGAATTTTTCACCCATGTGATTTTATCAGGACTTTTCTCTCCTCTGGGTTTTGTAGCCAATTCCTTTTTCATCCCCCTGCCACCCTCGTTATTGCTTTAAGCTCCTGGGAAATACTTACAGTGTCAAGGGCTCTTCTTGCAAATCATCCAACTCCTGTCCTCCAGCCTGCGTAGAAAGGGTCTCGAGGTGTCTTTTCTCCTCCAGATATACCCTGCCACCAGGTGACATCAGGGCGCCAATCGTGGGCGGGCCCCCACACGGCGGGGGGGGGGGGACGTGTGGGGAGCGCTGTGACCCCGGTGCTCTGTGGGCACAGCTCCAGCGAGGTCTAGGGGAGCAGCAGAGCCTCGACGTGCTCCTGAGGGGCGATGTGCCCCTTTCTGCAAGAAGAGGTTGTGGCTTCTCTGGAGCTCCTGCGGTGTGATGTCTGGAGAAGCAAAGAGGAATAAAGAAATCACCTGCCCTTTGAGCAATGCTGCTGCTCGTGAACACACACACACACACACACACACACACACACACGCTTGTACATGCAGGGAAGGGAGGAGTTGGTCCTAATCACTCCAGGTCCCTCCCCTGTGTTGGTGAATGCATGGAGAGGCTTCCAGCAAACTTCTCAGCTGTGCTGCAGGGGTCAAGATGCACCTGACAGAGCAGTGCATGCGTTCTGCCCGGTGCCAAGAGGGCTGAATCTGCTCAAGGGAGTCATAGGAAATGCTGCTGAGGTGCTGCATGGGGCCCTGGTGAATATTTAACTGCATCCAGCAGATGGAATGGCAGGGGAAGAAGGGGAAACCTTTGTGTTGCACATGGGTGGCCAGCCAGCGGGGTGGCCTGTCACCCCTGAGACCCAAGGTGTTGGGCTGATGGTAACAGCTAGGTCACATCTAGGTACCAGTAGCATTGCTGCTGTGAGGGGCTGTCTGAGAAAGGGAAGAGCTGGCTCCTTAGCCCAAACTCCAACCCAACAAAACTCCATCGATAGTAATGCACACTGTTTTATCAGGTGCTTTGTATCTCTGATGCGTTTTAATAGCCTGCTGTGACTGCCTGGGAGATGGGTGTCAGAGATGTGGAAAAAGTGGGAGGAGTCTCAGGATGAAAAGAGGACCAGAGCCCTGCTAGAAGGTGCTGGAAGATCATCCTCATCCTCACTTGCAGCAGCACATCAGCCATGGACTGTAGCTATCTGGCTTGAGGCATAACCACAGGGTTAACAGTCCTGTGGGATCTGTTTGCTCTGGTGAAGCAGTGCTCACTTACCCTTGTTAAGCATCCAGCTCACAACATGAGACCAGGGCTGGCAGGGCCAAAAATGGTCCTAGAGAAAGGACCTGTGCTAGGAGCATCAGAGCAGCACAGTGGCAGTGGTGTTGTATCTACTGAGGTGTGGGTTTGTGTAGTGATGGATGGGGTTCATCTTTGGGTGAGGCTGGAGGAGGGGATTTTGGCCTTTCAGATGGCTGAAGTTAGACGAGATAAATCCCTCAGCGAGACTCTTAGCTTACATCTAAAAAAATCGATAAGGTCCTAGCCCTTAAGTGGGCACAGAAGCTGGGAAGTAAATCCTACATGAAGCCGAGGGGCTTTCAATCTAGCAGAGAAGCAGCAAACACACTTAGTGTTCCCACGTGTTTGAGGATGATCACACAGCTTTCGGAGGCTTGTGCGATAATTTCTGGGCACAGGAAAGAGGACGGGAGCTGCATTATGTTGGCATCATCTCTTCCCTGTGACGACTGGAGGTTGTACACAAATGCGTGGAGATTGATTGCACTCAGCAGCTCCTGACAGCAGAAGTGATTACTGTGGGCAGGGACCTGCTTGTGTGGATATAAAGAGGTGCAGCCTGCTGGCAGCAGACTCCGCTTCCATCCCCGCTGCTCATTCCTATGCCTCCATCTGCTGCAGACAGGTTTCTGGGGGCTCCCCCTCCCCTTCTGCCTTCTTCTATGTAGGTAGAGTTGCTGGGGAAATCGGCTGTACAGCTCCCTACTCCTCTTTTCTGAACATTAAAAATTTACACTCTTTCAGGCTGTTTGTTTTCAAAACACCCCCTTTGTTTTCCTGTTTTCCCAATTAAATCTGGCTCATTTCTCTTTAACAAAAGTGGACGTGTGGGAAAAAGATTTCCATGGTGTCACATGAAGCTATTTTTTGGCCAAGGAACTCCCTATATGGCCCCGCTTATCATGTTCTTTTTTATCTCCCATGATTATCAGGCCATTTCCCCTCTCCTCCTCCCTCTCTCCGTCCATCCTCTCTCTCCCTTCCCCTCACAAAGCAGGTGGCATTTGCTTTGCGGGGGTGCGGGTGCACGGCTCCTCTGCAGAGCCACAGGCACCAGCTTTTGCTGCCACCCCAGATGGATGACGAGTACTGCCCAGGGACAGAGTACCTGATCCCTGTCCCTCCCTGGCCCTGCCCAGGCTCTTCCTCCCCTAGCCCCAGAAAAGCCTTTTGGGCCACATAAGTTGCCACCTGATCCAGATCAGAGCTGCACCAGAAGCTGTGGGGTCCAGGCGGTAGCAGAAGTGCAGTCCCTGTGGCCCCAAAGGAAAACCCATGAGCTTTGTTACCTTTGGCCGGATTACTCCCTCTTCCAAAGAATCACTTAAAAAACATCTCCAAAGTTTCTGACCCTATTTATGAGCTGGTGTAGCCATGGTAACTGTAGTTATACCAGAAATAGCAGCTCACTTGAATGACAAAGAAAACACAAGTTTACAAGACAGTGACTTTTCCAGGGGCTGGCTGAGCTCATGGGACTGTGGGAGGAAATCCCAGCCGAGGCGTAGACTCGGGGATGCAGCGGATGAGGGCTGTGGCTGGCATGGGCCACAATAACTCTTTTGAAATGTATCTCTACAAGCTTGTACCAGGTGTTTGGGACACTTTGTGCCTTATTGATAGAGCTTTATCACTTGCCACACAGACATACCTGACTGGAAATGAGCAGGGAATTTCCCAGACATCTGCAGTTAAACCTTGGTTTCCCTCCTGTAGACAGGCAGCCTACCAAGTGCCTCTGAATTCCCGGCAGGAGAAGGACAGTGGTAGGACCTGGATTTGGAATGAAATTGTCTGTCTTGTAGATGGTCAGTGAGGTTGTCTCATCAACAGCATTTTGGTGAGAAACTTAGTGCACCAAGGTACCTGCAAAAGAAGATTCCCATGCTGTAACCCCCCTTCCCCAATGCCCATCATGCTCCTAAGCTGTCTGTTGTTTGTGCTAGTGAAAAAAAGAGAAACAGATATAGAGGATTTGGCTTTGCCTGGTGCAGATATTTAGCTGTTTGAATACATGCAAATCAGTCCATCAAAGATGCAGAGAAGGCGGCATCCTTGTGGAGAGTTTTATTGCTCTTCCTTCAGGAAATCATGCACCACTATTCTGGTGTCAGGATTAAGCATCTATAACAGCCTGCAATAAACCAGGTGTGCTGACTTTGAGAATCTGTGCCTGGTGCCGGATACAACAGTCATGTTGAGTGTCTCAGAGCTCAGCTTGCAAAAGAGCCTGGTCTTGATTCTCATTTCCACTCGTGCCCTGGAGGCTGCTCTGGCAATGGGGCAGAGATTAAAGAGGCTGAGGTCTGGTTTTCACTACCAGGGCTCTAGAGGGAGATTTCCGTGGTCAGTCTGGAGAAAAGGGTCCTTTGAGGAAACATAAATCAAGCTGTAAGTTTTAGCTGAACTATCAGCAATGGCCCTGTCTGTGTTAGAAACGAGGCAGCACTGGGGACATCACTAAGTCCGCAAGCCAACTGGCTATTGCCAAGGCTTCAGGAAAAATGAAGTCCCCGCTTTTCTCATTCAGTCAAGGGTGCTCCATTTGTGCATGTCAGAACATCGTTACAGGCCCCAGGCTTTCAGGCACCAACGCTTTAGGAAATGCTGGGGCTTTTTATAGCAGACGATATAAAACCCATGTAGCCTGTCATACACTTCATTCGTTACTAGAGAGTTACATTTTCTTCTGAGCAGTGAGTCTAGCCTTTCTTGGAACAGAAAACCAAGTCTTACCATTTAATACCACAAGAATGCTACATTGGTGTGATTTTATTAACTTACATGAACTTTTCCCTGGTTGGCATAAATAAAAGGAAAACTAGAATGAATCCTCTATTTTTTAGATAGCACTTTTCACCCACAGATCTCAAAGCACAAAGCTAAATTTTCATCGTCCCTATTTGTAAATATGGAAACTGATGTACAGAAAGTTCATAGACCTGCAGATGAGACCCAGCCACCCAGAAATCTGCTGTGGGGACTGATGTGCTTGACCATGCAGCACAAAAAGCTCAGTACTTTATAACTGCTTTGTGATTCATTGTTTAAGAGCATCCCCCTGTGCATTGCAGGGCTGTCCCATGAGAAAGCAGTAACATTAGTGAACATCCTTTCCTTGCACTAATTTTGCTTAATGTCTGCATCCAGGCTCCTGGTAGTGCTGCAATGGGATTGAGTTTGTTAGATCATTTTAAAAAGCTTCCTCTCTTTCCTGTTTTCATACTGCCCACAATGAAAATATCTGGTTTTTATTTTATAAGATTATTTTCCTCCTGAATGCAATTTACAGAACATGCTCCACATTAATATAGTGAACCAGGACCTAACATTTTTTCCCTTTTTTTGATCAAACCCAGGTAGTTAATCTTGTCATCTATGTGACTGCCAGAAAGCAGAGCATGTGGTTGCTCTTAAAAATGTACCTGAATAACACAGTTTTCACAGTATTGTCTCAAGGGTCTTCCTTAGATTTTTCATTTTCCATAATTGAGTCCTTCTCTATGAATTACATGCCACATACCTGTGAACAGTGATTAAATGATCCACTAGCACTCACTAAAATGATCATACATTGAACTAAACAGAGAAGTTAATATGCCTTGTTTAAAAAAAAAAAAAAAGAGACTGCAAGAGAGTGTTTTTATTTAAATGGAAATCAGATAATTCCAGGGCTTTATTCGGTTTAAAACAGTGAAGCAAATGATTCAGTGTCACTGGGCTAAGGAGAAGAAACCGTATACAAGTCAGCTCCAGATGTCTTCTTTCCTGACAGCTCCTTTTCTCATCTTTTTTCTGAACGATCAATTCTTTCTCCTTGGCAACCAGCAGCCCAATAAAGAAAGGGTCTTCTAAAACATTTTGGTAAAATGTTTCTTTCTTCTTCTTAAGGGGACACATCTCTTCCTATGGCTTTCACACCATGCTACAGACATACTCTTCTTTCCTCCTCCTACCAGATAAAAGCACCGCTGTGCCATCTCATTCAGTTCAGCTCTTTGCCACCATTATTACGATTTTTTTCATGTAACAGCTGAGGCTTTCAAACAGAAATGATTGCTTCTGGGGAGCATCTCGCGCTCTCCTTGGGAACATTCAGCTAATGGGCAGAGGAGGCAGCTCTTCCTGCTCCATTATCTTGTCCCTTGGGTGACTGTTCACCTCCCAGGCACACGGATGCTAAATGCCTTAGCTGCCATGCGATAGCAGATCCCTGGTGGAAATAACTGTGGAAGGGGAAAAGCCAGAGGATGAAAATGTAAACCAATTTTAAAAAAAAAATTTATCGTTTTATTGCTCAGGTATATTGCCAGGTACTAAGCATTCTGTTGTCCCCTCAGGATCTTGCAAATGCATAGGGTTTAATGTTTTATTTATTTTTTTTAATGGCCTTTCACTGGCAGATTCCAACCTTTCTTTTAAGTTAGAGCCTCTACACTCTTGCTTTCCAGTGGAGGTACACATGTCTATAAGGTGAATGAGAGCCTTTTACTGGGAGGCCCCTAAGGATATTTCTGTGACAAGAACCTGGAACTGCAGCCCACTTCTGGGGTCCAGTCAAGCATCATAGACTTGTGAACTGTTTAGAAGGCATCAGTGCACGCTGGGTGAATGCATGTTGCACAAAGGATGTTCTGACAGTTTCTTACGCACAAAGATTTATTTGTGGTGTCCATACCTGATGGCATAATTTTACTATAATAGTGAAAGTTATTTCAGGAGAAAAATGAAAATAAAGGAAGAGAGAGAAAAAGGGGAAATTTTCCCCAGTGGCCAGCTGGGAAGGGCAATGATGGGGTCCCATAGGAGCATCCTCCTCTGAGGGCTTTGTCCAGTGCAGCAGGTGATGACAACGAAAATGATGAGGATGATGATTTCTTGCCGTGCCTTCCCTTAGCATTATATACTTTTCATCAGAACCCACTTAAACTCCCTATTGGTTATTCCTGGCTGTGATTCTGTTAGCTCTGGGAGGAGAATGCTCATCATGTGCAAATGTTGCACATTCATTGCTTGTTAAGCTTCTGTGAATACATATTATTAGATAATGTTTATTGAGATTCTAAATAGCTCTTACCTGCTTTATTGAGCACATTTGTTTTTCTCTTCTACATACTAAAGTCTACAAAACAAGAGATAAAGAAGGAGAAGGAGAAGGGGCAATTCTCACATCGGTGCTTTCCACAAGAATCCACCACAATAACGCTGTGGGGGTTTGCAGAGGCAGGGCTGTGAGAGCAATAATATGGGAACAGCACAAGTGCAATAAAGGAAAAATGTTGCCACAGAGACGCTAATAATTACTGCCTCATGGCTTCAGAGAGAGGTTATGTAGCTGCAAGCAGCATGCCCTGAGCACTGCTAAGGCTAAAGCACCAAGGCACATAAGGCACCTAAGAGCTAGTGGGAGCCTGGACACAACCTGACACGGAGCCACGTATTCCAGTACAAATCAAGGTCTCTGTCGAGAGGAGTGTTTAGCACAGGCAAGGCAGGGTGCAGCTGGCAAGGGAGATTTTCTAAGGCCAGCAGAGGAGGAGAGGATGGCACAGCTTTCCTCCTAATTTAGTCTCAGCTTCAGTTCTGGCTGTTTTGGAGGAAAGTCACAACACAAGGAGTGCTTGGATAAATACCTCCTAACACCCTGCCTGGTGATCAGCTTAGGGTTGAGATTTGACCTTACATAGCCACCTGTTTTCTGAGATGTCCTAAAATAATCCAGTCCTCTTTCAAATCCAGTTCTGGTGGGTGACTTCTCTAGGACACCACCCCCTGCAAGACACCGGCTTGCACCACGACATCCACTGAGGGATAGAGAGCAAAAGCTGCTTTCTTCCATTCTGGGCTCTGGAGTGCACGGGGTGCAGAGAAGACACCTGCAGGTGGCAGAGACCTTGCCCTCACCCAGCCCTGTCCTCTAACTCTCCCCCTTCCACCCGCTTAGCTTGCTCTCTCCTTTACTGGGCTGCTCTCTCCATCCTCAGCCTTTCTCAGGCTAACCTCTGGAGGAAACTGGCTCTCTGTTGCCCTTAACTCTCTCATCCCCAAACAAATCCTTTTCCTTTCTCTGTCTTGCTGTTCCCCTCACTTGCCCAGGAGAGTTGAGTCATCCAGAAGTGACATGTGAAGTCTTTGCGCACATTCAAGTTGGAGATGGGGGTTACTGGATTAGCACGTTAACCAGCCTGAAAGCTGCTTAGACAACCATTAAATCTCCAATCTTCTCTCCATCTTTCAAGGAAATCTCTTTTGGAGGAGCTGGAGAGGTGGAGCACCCAGTCACGTTTTCTGAGGGTCAGCTCCTTGCCCAGCTGAAAGCCCTCAAGTCCTGTGGCCAGGTGGTCTGAAGGGATTGCCATGGGATCAGGAGGTGGGAAACCCAGCTAAACCCTTATCAGGTGCTCTATAGCTGCAGCCCAAAGTGCCGCCTTCCTCCTTGCTCTCCATGCTGAATATTGGCTCCCTTGCCTGGCACCGTGTCTAGCACCCATCCCTTTCCTCCCTTCTCACCCCATAGGCTTGTACACTCCGTTGCAGCGTGTTAGGAGGGGTGAGTGGCACCGAGTAGGAAGAAGATGGGTACCATGCGTGCTAGACACAACAGGATCAACCTTAGGATGCTGCCTTTTAGAGCAAATCCTGGGACACCTAGTGCCTGTGTTTTATTCATGTGCAATCAATTCATGCTTCACAGGCTGCACCCCCATGTTTATCCCGCTTAACTGGGAGGTGGAGGAGGCAGTGCTGGGTTTACCAAGGAGTTAGATGGCACCTCGTGATGCAGTGAATGCCTCCTCATATGACAGGGAAAGGCCTCGTGTCCGAGCTCCCTGACCTGTCACCTTCCCCCATGCTCATCACCTCATGACTGCCTCAGACCTAGATTACCTCCTCTTATCTCTGGAGGAGAAAGGATCTCTGCACTTCTGTAGTGAGGGACACCACCTGAGGACATCCACCTGGGGGACACCCATGGCCAAAACTGATGCTTACCTTGCAGCAGCTGTTGACATGAATTTGCTGCACTGTGAGGGTGTCTTCCCAGTGTATTGCCTGTACTATATGTGTACTATATTGCAAAAAGCTTGAGGGGGAGGCAAAGCTCATGACAGAGACAGGACTCGGCAATGTTATTAATTAGAGAGTAATGTGAGTTAGTAACACTATGTACCGAGTTCAATGCAAATACAAATGAGAAGCTCCAAAACAAACCACTTTACAAGAGCAGTAGGAAAAAATATTACACTATTGGGCCTCTTAAAATCACAAAAATGTATTCCCTGCCTGGACTAAAATCTCTATTTTTCTCCCCAGAGCTTCCAGCCTGTGAAATTTCAGCTCCAAGTCAGAAAGTTTTGGAATTAAAGAGTAGGTGAAAGTAAAGGATTCTAACAGGTGATGGTTTCCTGAATTAGTCACTTCTAAAGGCTATAAAATAGTTCCTTTACTCAAACACAGCCTCTTCTTCCACAGAACACCGAGATGACATTTAGCAGCATGCAGCAGCAATGTACCATCAATCTAGAAAATTTAAACCCAGAAATGCTGGACAGCTTATGGCAGTAAACTAAATGCAAATGAAAAAAAAAATGCCGTGCCTGATTTTTTTTTAATCTTACAATTTTTAAGAAATCTTAAGATTTGTTGGGTCCAGTAAGGTGCTACAGAAGACATGTGACTGTTGAGACTAAAAGTTGTGTAGTTGAAGGATATGCATTTAAAAATTTGCGTAAGCTTTTGGCTATTTACTTGAAATAAGTTTAGACACTAGTGGATGATTGCATATATTAATGTGGTCAACTAATTGCACAACTAATTGTGATCAGTGGGGACAAAGTAAATAAGACATTATAATAATAATATTTTAAGTATAAAATATTTTTTCCCAACTAAGGACACATTTGAAATATTACTGTTTCCTTCGGAATAAAGCAGGTACACTCTAGCTGCTGTCATTTTCTCCTTCTGTCACAGACATAAGAATTGGCTGGGGTTGGACGTCTGCCAAGAGATGATCTTCATTGCATGGCATCAGTTTGTCAGAGATTAAATACTCATTGGTAGGGATTTGCCTTCAGTGGTGTTCTGCTCCAACGCAGTTCAAAACCTGCCTTTCTTCCAGCAGATCAGTGACGTGGTTCCCCAGTGGGATGCTGGATATGCTGACCCAAAGGATGATGCCTGGCTTCTAAGCTTCCATCTGCTCAGCATGGTGCGTATCCAACGTCTGCAGCTCCTTCTCACCCCTCTTGCCAACAGGAAGATGAAGCACGGAGCAATGGCATGATTTGCCCATGGTTACATACTGGCTAATTTCTAATCTAGGAGTAAAATCTGCTTCTCCTGCGTGCTAGGCAGACATGCCAAGATAGGTTGAGTGTACATACCTATGGTGGCACACAGCTATACATCCCTATACCTCTGTGCACATTTGTTGATATACTGGTCTTGATGTATACTCACATATGTTTAGAAATACTGTGCAAATAGCTACACAAAGACACAGGCAGTCTGATACTTAACTCCAACTAAAAAAAAAGAGAAAAAGCTAAACTCTACTATCCTCCAGCAAAAATTATCATAATAGCACTAGAGTTATGATTGCACTGGTGTCTCTGTACATAGCCGCTAAAATCAAGGAAATCTCAAGCCAAGCCATGAGTGAACGGTAACCTCAACCCACACACCCTCCCGGCCAAAAGGGAGTTCTGGTCTCCCAGTACAAATTAGGAAGTTGACTGAAATCAGAGAGTTAGTCCAGACAGCACAGGAACCACGACAAGAAGTTGATGTACAAGATGCAGGGGCTGCTTAACAGAACCATTTCCTCAAAGCTCCCCATAATTAACTCATCCAACTCTTCACACCTTTCCCAGACCAGGACTGTTCACATGAACAATTTGAGACACCATAACGTGGCACTGTCATTGAAAGAATTTGCTCTGTCCTTTCCCCATCCCTATCCCACACTGCTCCTTCCCTTGTGCTGGCATGAGGGTTTAGCCACATTTGGCCATTGTGAACAAGGATCGGGAAATCGATCTAGGTTTAAAACTTACTGGTATATACTTATGTATTTGCTTACAAATATTTTTGCCAGGTACGTTTGAAACTCAACTCAGTGCTGTAGTCAGCTCAGTTCTCTTGTGCTGGCCCACAGGGAGGGTTAGCGTAGGAGTGAAAAAGAGCAGCAGAGAATAAAATAATTTCTCATCGTGGTGAAGCTAATTCATGGAGGCTTAAAATGTTTCTGAGGCTACAGCCCCTGCTAAATGGAAATCCACTGCCAGCCAGCCATATGGTCTGTTTGTCCCCTGAAATGCATGAGGTCAGAATCAAAGTGCCACCCATAGCTTCAATGAAAGCGACAGCAGGCTGGGAAAATCTTCCCCCTCTTCTGAGATCTGTCCATCCCTGAAGGAGAGCCCTCTTACTCAGTTGTTTGCAACCTTTAAAAATTTGTGTACAATAAATGTTTCCTAATGGACATATGGATCCGGGGCAGTGAATTTAAGCCCATTGACAATAGATTTGCTTTGCTTATTTTGCTTCTGCAAATGCATTAAGGGCAGAGTATCAGTCATTGCAGATCCAGATTTGTTGGTTGCAAACCGATGATCTAATTTGTTCTTAAATTCTGCACTGAGGATTGTGTGTGAAGGATTTGTGACTGAAGAACTAAGTGGGCACTCCGTGAGTGGAAAAGAAAGAGAAAATCTGCTGATACTTCAGAGAGGAAGTGGTGTAAAATCTTTCTGATCATTTAAGCATCCCTGCGAAATCAGAGCTTGTTCTTCCTGAGGTAGTCGGTCTTTGAAACTGCTTGTGTGAAAATGGCTGGGAATTGGGAACAATTAGCTGATTAAGAGCAGCAGGTAGCACCAGGAAAAATGAGGCTCATCTGCAATGACCCCCGTTTGCACACCGTCCTCAGCCCCCATGTATGCAGGAACGCACTCAGCCTGATTCTCCACTTATTTTAATCGGTATAAATCAGGGCCAGCTTTTGAAATCGACCAGGAAAATAAACGGAATAAAAGCCGGGGCTGAAAAACAAAGCCCCCCGCTCGCAGGCACGGCGGCACCGAGAGCCCGGAGCCGCGCAGGGGCAGCGCTCCCGCGTCCCTGGCCGGGCTCTCCTCCGCAGACAAAGCCCTGCGCGCCCCTGCGCAAAAATCGCGCAGCGCCGGGCGGGCGGGCGCGCAGACAAAGCGGGGCAGGCGGGCGGCGGAGCGCTGCAGCATGCGGGGCCGCGCAGGGCTTCCTCTGCCAGTGGGCTGGTGGTGGCGGTGGCGGCTGCTTGCTTTTTTTTTTTTTTGCGTGTGAGTGTTATTTTTTTTTTTTTTTTCTTCTCTCTTCACCAACTTCCTTCCTGCTCCAACTGCCAAAGCTCGAAGCTGAGCGCTGAGAGCGGAGGAGGACCCCGGCCGCAGGCGCCGCTCAGCCGGTGAGTACGAGCCCAGGCGAGGGGAGGACGGGGGGAGCGGGGCGGGGGGGAGAGGAGCGGGCTCACCCCCGGCTCGCTCTCCCCTGCTGCCGCGCAACTTTGCGCCTTTGCTCCCGGCGGCTGGCTCCGCTGCCCAGCCTTGTCCGGGGAGACGGGCAGGGCCCTGCCTGCACCCGAGGGGGAAGTCGGGCTCCGCGCTGTGATGGGGTGGGGGGGGGCAGAGGAAAAGGGGAGGCAGCCCCCGCTCCCCCGGCGCGGCGGGAGGGCCCCCGGGGGGTGACGGCGGGTGTATCCTTGCGCAGCGGTACCCGGCGGTCCCCGGGGGTGGCTGGGCAATGGGCTCCCATTCTGCCCTCGCACCCCAGGGGGGTGGGATGGGGAGGCTGGGGGCGCTGGTGGGGCCGCTGTGTTTCTCCCCCATCGCAGAAAATTGCTTTCTCCCTGACAAACCGGCTTCCTGCAGATAAGCCCTCCATCAGGGGGTGGTTTGGGGAAGTGAATTTGATGCACAGAGGGAGGGCAAATAAAATGACGACCCTGTCACATCGCTCTTTGTGCCCCGTGGAGGCATGGGGCGGGGTGGGGGAGGAGGTGCCCACCATCCACCATGTCTCCTGCCCCCTCCTGCTGCAGGTGCGAGGGCAGCCACCCACCCCTGGCATAGGCAGAGCCCAGCTGAGAGACATTGGCACGCCTCAGCAGGGCATGATTCCTCCTTTGCTCCTGCAGCCATCTCTCTCTGGCAGGGGATCCCTAGCGCTGCCCCTGCCCCTCTCCCCATTGCTTTGTGGGTGCTGCCAGGCCTCAGGTGATGCACAACTGTGGATTAGGGCTGCAGAAAAGGAAGAAAAATGTGATGGTGCAGGGCACAAATTGCCCAAATTTCTCCTTGCATAGATGCATTTGTAGGGTTAATTTTCTCATTTGTAATGAGGCTCCTGGCCTGAGGCCATGGGAGTCTCCATCTTAGCCCAGCCCTTGGCCTGGACGGTGATACAGGAGCCCAGGGACCCCAACAACTGGGTACCAACATGCTCACTCTGGGGAAATGCTGGTGCCTGAGCCCCGTAGCGTATCTCAGCTTGCAGAGGGGACCAGTCCCAGAGCTGGAGTGAGTAGAGGCAGGGTCAGCTGCGATGTGAGCTTTCCTCTTGGTCATCTCCTGGCTGGGAATTTGGCAGGAAGGCACGGTCAGGTCCACAACCTGGGGAGAAATGCCAGATTTGGGTCTGATCAGTGCCATCCTGAGATGAGTGTGAGCTAGGGGTTGTTCGGCCCAGGCAGCCTGCCTGGCTCTGTTCCCCAGCGGGCTCTTGCTCTTGGCACAGCAGGCTGCCTGTCCACCTCTCTGGGAGGTTTTCAGAGCCTAAAAGCATCCCTTCCATCAAATGAGCCACCCCCACAGGCTGGCAGGGAAAGTCTGTGGCATGTGTGATGCAAAGGGAAGCTCTGAGGGATGGGAAACAACCAGCTGGTCCAGCCCTGACTCTGCCTTTTCTCTGCGTGTGGCCAGAGATCTCTCTCTCCATTGCCTGGGTCTCTCCCTCTCCTGTGATAAACCACAAAAACTCCCATGGAGGACGGGGGCAGGAAGGCAGCTCTGCTCTGTGGTTGTAGTGGTGGCAGATGAAGCCTAGCATCGCGAGAGAGCTCAGGAGAGTGGAAATGACTCAGATCCACAGCTGGAGCCCAAGTGGAAGGCAAGACCTGGCGGTGGCTGGCTGCCACAGCTCATCGTGTCTTCTTCCTATGCCGAGTGTGGGATGGCACTGAGGGGATCGTGAGGTTTTGTAAGGTGACTGTGCTGGGTCTGCAAGCAGTGGGGCATGAGCAATTGTTGCTTTTGTGAGGGAGCTTCTGGTTTCCTTCCTCATGAGGACAAGTTCAAGGGCCTTTCCCATGGTACATAGGTCCTTCACACTCCTAGGGCTGGGCATGAACTCAGCCAAGGTTATTCAGCTGCTGGGACTTGCTTTTTTTCCTGTCCATTTGAGTTGGGATTCCCTTTTATTTCCCGGCTGCTTGCTCTGCACTAGTTCCTGACTCACCACAAAATGCCGTTGCAAAGTAGTCTTGCATCAGGGCCATTTCCCATTAGCATGCTGGACTGAGTCTTCTTGTTCCTGTGCTGCTTGGTCCTTCTCTGTCCCTTTGTAACACGCCAATATACCCCTCTGTGATTCCTGCCCCCCCCCCCCCCCCCCCCCCCCACTGGAATTGCACTGGGAAGTCTGCATATTACTCATTGCTGCCTGATTCCACTTGCTGATTCACCCTGAACTGTTGCATATATATATTTTTTTTTTAATTTCCTTTCTGTTTTAATGAATGAGAAGTATCCTGCTAGCTCCCAATTTAACTTTTGGGAGCAGGGGAAAAATGTTAAGGCCACAGCTGCAGAGAGGGATAAAGGGCGTACTGGGGAAACTGCAAATAAGCAGGCAAAAAGGGAATTTTTAGGAGGAACAGCCTCTGAGAAGGAGTTAATGTAAGGATAAGCTGAAGTGAACTGAATGATCTGTGTAGCACGACCAAATCCACTTGCTGCCAAATGGCAAGGAATGGCTTGGCCATTTGCAACAACCACCACTGTGTTAGGGAACTGCTGTTTTTCAGTCTTTCTCTGAAGAGTGGGAAGGTGGCTAGGACCATGTGGCTGGCTCCGCGAGGCAGGCAGCTGACTAAGGGGGACCTGGCACAGCACTGCTCACCTCTCCTGCCTTTGTCTTCTGTTCACCATTCCCTGCCCTGGGCCTGGCTGCCCAACAGTTGGCCTCTCCCCGCTCTGGCTCCCATTTGGGATGCCACCCAAGCAGCTTCGCTGCCCTCCTGCATTCAGCAGTGCATGTCCAAGCTGTGCTGGCTGCGGGCTCCAGCTGTCCTGCCTCTCCTTTCCGAGAAGCCCCACTGATGCAGCGCAGGTACGCAGGGCTGCTCTGCAGCTGGGCTGGATGCGGTCACCGTCACGCTTCTTTCCCCAGTGGGAAGGAAATCTGATCGGTGCGTGAAGTGACCTGTTCCTGGGAGCAACCACTGGGAACGCCAGCAGATAGACTGTAGTGGGTGCATTTCCTTGAGGGCTTCAACTAACTTGCTAATAATATAAGAGAGTTGCTGTCAGGTATTTGATCTTTGTATGAAATGCTGCCTGACTGTGGCTTTTAACCCGTTATGAGAGCGTGAATGGAACCTCTGGCCTTGGCTTTATTTGCGTCTGTGTGTGGCAGTGGCTCTTTGTGCAAGATAGCTGGCGAGCACTGAAACCTTGTACAGTGGCTTGTAATTGCAGGGTTGCTGGCCAGCAACCGCGCTGCAGATAGGCTGTAAATCACTCTGGTTTCAGCCTCCGCTCCTGCACCTCCTCCCCGGGAGGGAAGAATGGTGTAGGTCTGCGTGTGCGCGTGGTGCCTGCAGGGAGAGGAGCGGGGGCAGAGGGGGATTGTTCGAGTCAGAATATCAGCACGGCAGTGTCGGGATTGCAGCCGATCACCGTCGCCATTTGCCTGTAACGATCCTACTGCATTCGGCGCTGGGTGGATGCCTGCTTTCCCAGGGGACTGAACC
Organism: Pelecanus crispus; assembly: GCF_030463565.1. NCBI lineage: Eukaryota > Metazoa > Chordata > Aves > Pelecaniformes > Pelecanidae > Pelecanus > Pelecanus crispus. The sequence goes on from NC_134643.1 coordinate 55,425,308, forward strand.
ACACTGTGCTCAGACCGAGTGCCCCGAGGGACACTATCCCCCTGAGGAGTAGTCCCATTGACTGCCCCCTCCTCTGTTACCCAGACCAAGTGACCATGACTGAGAAGACCCAAGAACCTCATGTGGAGGAAGATGATGATGAGCTGGATGGGAAACTCAACTACAAACCTCCTCCCCAGAAAACACTGCAGGAGCTGCAAGAGTTGGACAAGGATGATGAAAGCCTTGCTAAGTACAAGAAGTCCCTGCTGGGAGATGGACCTGTGGTAGTAGGTAGGCTGGGGCATGCTGATAGGAAGGGGCTGGGGAGGTGCATCGCAGTCATGTGCTGTGGGGATGGGGCAAGGTGGCTTCAAAGAAGAGGGAGCTTATTTGACCAGGCACATACACTGCTTCTGCTGGAGGACTGGGGATGGGCAGGTGGAGAGGTGCATGAAAAGGAAGCAGAGAAGATGCTCTGAGCATCAGGTGTAAGGTTACTAGGGAGTGCTGGCATTAGAAAGGGACTTGTGGGAGGTGTGTGGGCCTTGGAGGGCTCCTGAGGGGTTAGAAATATGAGGGGACCAGCCTATGCTGAAAGGGGGCCTTGCTGCTCGGAATGATCTTCACAGGGGTATCTCCTGTAGTGGAAAGACCTCCTCTATGTATTGGGATGGAGGCTGGAGGATCCATGTTGAAGGACTGGGGTAGATGCGTGGTCCTATTGTGCTAAGAAAAGCCTGGTGTTACTGGGTGTTTCATGAAGTGCAGTTTCTGTGTGGGAAAGCAACCCCATCTCTTCAGTGTCATTCCCCTCCCCCTGCATTTAATTTTGCAAGCTGACAGCTTCCCCCTGACTTTCCTACCTGCAGACCCAACAGCTCCCAACGTGGTGGTCACCCGACTCACCCTGGTATGTGACTCTGCTCCAGGACCCATCACTATGGACCTTACAGGTAGGAACAGACTCAGTCCTTGGGCGTGAAGGGGAAAAAGCAAAGGCCCTGGCATGCTTCAAATTGAAAGGGAGTTGGTACTTGGGGTGCTACAGTGGGTTTTAGAGGAACTCTGAGGGCATCTTAGCCTTGTTGTTTATTTTAAGTATACAGGTATGAAAAAGGAGGTGTAATTGAGGAGAGTGTCAAGGGTCTAGGAACTTCTGGGTTTCTCCTGTCTTCTTACTTCCTTTCAATGAGACCTCACGAGCACAAGGGATGTGCATGCATTCGGGTAACGAGCTCTTTTGAAACCTCAGAATCGAGCAATACTGTGGTTCCGGCTCCTGGGGACATGGGGAGAGAACCAGGCTTCACCTTATATGGCCTTTTCTGTAGACAGAGGAAGCTGGGCCCAGAGGAGCAGAGAGGCTTCCTGTTCAACTGCAACCACGCAGAGCCCTGCAGAGCCTGGGCAGTCTCGCAAGCTGGGCAGGAGCTGCGAAACATGCTCCACTCACCCCAGCCTGGGGCTGGGCACGGATGAAGCATGCACATGCTCCTGCAGATGCCCAACAATGAGTCTGCGCAGAAATATCTTTGTGTATATGTGCCCAGACCTGTGTTTGTTTAGTCATTATCTTCATAGATGTGGATGCAGACACAGATGTACACCCAGGCCCAGGCGTTTCTGTGTATGTGCTCTCACAGTGCAATTGCTTACACAGACATCCATATGCTCATTTTGTAGGTGTGCCATCTTTTGAAGGGATGCTCACCTCTGACACCAGTCCCAGCCCCATCCTACCATGTGTGGTCTCTTCTTGCTGTGACACCTCTAGCTAACAGCTTGATCCTTTCCTTACAGGTGACCTTGAAGCACTCAAGAAAGAGACCTTTGTATTAAAGGAAGGAGTGGAATACAGAGTTAAGATCCACTTCAGAGTGAGTTGTTTTCCTTCTGGTTGCTTCTCATCAGTTGCTGAGGCCGGTCACCGACAGTCTATCAGATAACTAGAGCCAGGCAGCATGCCTGCCCAAAAGCTGGGCCCTTGTAAAGCTCCCCTAACTTCAGGTATTCTAGCCAAGAAAGGACAAGGTCTTTCCAGGGAATTGCTTCTGCTTGCTCACCCCTTGGAAGAACTTGCTTTCTGTGCACTCACAATGGTAAACAACAGGTGGTTTGGAAGCCAGATGGGTAGTTTTGGCTGTTTGGCTTGGCTTTTCAGCCACCAGAAAATCTTTAATTCACACAGAGTGGGAATGGATAGGGAGGAGAAGAGATAATGGCTTTCCATGAAGTGCTGGTTCAGTCTGCATTGCTGGGCTTCATGTATGCATAAAAAGATTTAATACTGTAGCATTTAGCTGACGATACCTGAGTTCTTCTAGGTCACGATATACCCAAATGGGCTCCTTTCTCCCCCTCTCCCATTAACCAGTGTGTCAGCCATTTCTTCTGTTTCTAGCTGAAAATGAAACTTGGCCACACTGCAGTGTGGCCTCCAGCACCGAAGAGATCATCTCCATGTTTGCTGCAGATAAAGCTGACTTTGGCAGAGAAGGCAAAAAGGGTGGAGAATAGTTCTCCTGAAACGGAGGAGGGAAGGTGTTAATGTTGTGGGTTCTGTAGGAAAGATTTTCCTTCTCTGAGGCTCACTCACTGTCTGAGAGGTGACTTTGTCCCCAGAGACACCTCCAGCTCTCCTTTGTGCTATGAAATATTTCCATCTGTATCTGAGCCCTGTTGACAGGAGACACCTGGAGCCAGACAAGTTATTCTAACTCCCTCCCTCAGTCCCAAGGGTGGTAAGAGCTGGCACCATGTGAATTCTCCCCTGGGATGTAAAAGGATATGCCTGTCTTGTTTCCAGATTGAGTAGTGCTGCAGGGAGGCAGCGTATGCTGGAGGAGGACAGCAAGGGATACAGCCAAGCTATCCATGGAAGATTTGAGGAAAGATTATGAATAAAACTGTGTCCTTCTGTCTCTTGAGGAGAAACTTGCCAGCTTCCCACATAGCTTAGAGGGCAGCTGGGAGTGCTGAGCTAATCTTGCCCACCCATTTGTGCTGGAGGGATGACTCTAGTCACCCATGTCTGGTTTTCAACATGGAAATTGTTAACCGGGAACTCCCTGCTTCACTTTTCTTTGTCCTTATCAGCCCGTCTTGTGAAGCTGACTGATGTGCTTCAGTCAGCTTCAAAGTCAGGGAAAGGATGGGGAAGTGCAGGAGATGCACAGAGGACGCTGTAGGTCTCCAGGTGCCTGTGGAGAAGTCATGTTAGGACTCCCTACAATGTGTCCTGTGCTGACTCTTTGAGAGCAGTGGTGTAGGGAGCCAAGATGGGTATGTCTCTAAGGAGAGAGAAAACCAGCAGATACAGAAGCAAAACCATTCCCTTGACACTTACTTCTGGTCATTTCTTGCAGGTAAACAGGGATATTGTGTCGGGACTGAAATATGTGCAGCACACCTACCGGACAGGGGTGAAGGGTGAGTAAGAGATCTTTGTGCCCTGCACACCAGTGCTCCTACCACTGTGTTCCCTCAGCTCAAAGAAGTGTTCCTGCAGAGCCTCCCTTGGCCCTGGGGCCCCCTCTGTGCCGACACACAGGAGGCGAGACTTCTCAGCAGAGTGCATTTGCCCACGCTCTGCATCACCCAGGCCAACTGTTTCCTGTTCCTGTGCGATTTCAATACGAGCCATCTCTGGTATCTGTATGCTACACCACTGTCTGCGGCAGCAGAGTCCCCAGAGACACTGTTTAGACAGTGCTTGCCACAGATTTCCTCTCCATACAGAGCTCTTCACCTCCCCCCTGCCCCCTGTAGAGTGCCTCAGCCTGTGTGGAGCTTCCCACCCCCTGAAAGATCTTCCAGATGCACTTGGTAAAATTCAGAGCTGCTCTACAAAGCTTCTTGCTGTCTGCAGAGCCCTGCATTTGCCCATGACCTCTGCACTTTGACTAGAGCTGCCCTGCCTGGACAAGGCAGAGGAAAGTCCCATTTTGCACACAGTCATCCCACGTGCATTTTTGCATGCAACCACCTCTAAGGCTCCAGCGTCCTGTTCAGCACAGGTGAGTGTCTTCTCACCAGAAAAGGAAGTTAGCGGGGGATCAAGAGAGGTCTCAAGCCCTATGCTGGATGTACCCGCTCCCTTCCAGCAGCCCATACATGTGAGAGGGTACAGATTGAGTTGCCTGTCCATCTGCCTGTCCATACATTTATCCTTCTGACTGTCCTTGTGTTTTACTAACCCACTTTTTCCACTGATTCCGTTCCCCTTGCTGACATGGACCATCCTTTTCTCTCCCTATTATCTCCTTTCTGTCTGTGATCTGTGCTCATGCTTCTTCTCTCCTTTAACATTCCCCACCTGAGAGGCTCATCCCTTGTGGATTGTTTTCTCCTAGTGGACAAAGCCACATTCATGGTTGGCAGTTATGGGCCACGGCCAGAGGAGTACGAGTTCCTGACGCCTGTTGAGGAGGCTCCTAAGGGTATGCTGGCTCGAGGCACCTATCACAACAAGTCCTTCTTCACAGATGACGACAAGCATGACCATCTCACCTGGGAGTGGAATCTGTCCATCAAGAAGGAATGGACAGAATGAGTTCACCCAGTTTGCCTTCCCCCTTCCCATCCCCTAGCCTCCTGCACCAGTCTCCAGGTGGGCCATGCCCACCATGCTGCTCCTTCCTGCCACCATGGCCGGCCACAGCCCTGGCAGCCCTTCCTGTGGGAGCCAGGGCTCTGTGCCAGCCTCGGTTGATGCACAGGCCTGCAGGTGGCCTTTGCTGCTTCTTCTGATACACTGAAAATAACCTGCCCGTTCTCACCACTGCCCCATCATGACACATAATTGGTTAAATTGGGAAGCATCTCTCTCCCTCTCTCCCAGTACTTCCTCCTGCTGCTTCCATCTCTCCTGTACCAACTCCGGTCCCGGAAGTGCCTTTTCTAGGAAACAAGATCACCTGGCAGGGCGGACTGGTCCCTGGAAAATCCCCAAGTTACACTTGCCATGTGCTCTGACTCATTGTAAATGGTTACTTACTTCCCGTGATGGTCTCCTGGTCTGTATCTGGTGCCCTACCCTGTTAAAATCCATCCTTGTGCAGGCAAAACCAGTCAGGGGGAATGCAGCTAGATGCTGTAACAAGACTTCAGTGTCCCAAGAATAAAACCAGTTTGTTTCTTCTTTTCTGCATGAGTGTCACATTTTTTTCTGGAGTATGTTTTTCTATGAGGTAGATGTGGAGAATGCATTATAGAGCGTGTTTCAGAAGGGAAATAGGCCTCTTCCTTCAAAACATCAGCCTAACTATGTGCAAATTATTTCAGACCTGCTTTCTTCAGGGGTTTCATGAATCCTTCTTTGAAGCCCAAAGTCTGGCCTGTCATGGGGGTAGACAGCCCACACCTCTTATCCTGGGTGGCAGCTGAATGAACCCAGGGAGCCATAACATGGCCTTCTCATGTTTAATGCTTACTGTGGCAGCTGTTCCCCATAGCCAGAGCCAATGCAAGAGCTGCATGTCCCAGTGGCTGCCCCACTGGCCAAGTACAAGAGAACATCAGCCCCTCTGGGACCCAGCACTTGGAGAAGTGCAGTGGCTCATTCTGCATGGAGGGATGTTCTTACCCAGCGAGGGCACCTGATCACAAAGGTGCAGGGTAGCTGAGATGTCCGGTGCTGTGGGTGGGGGCGTGCTGGTGGCAGTGTTGGTGAGGCTCTCCAAGGTGGTGCCTGCGCAGCAGGCAAGGGTGCTCTCCCAGCCAGGCGGTTATCTCAGGAGCTGAAGGCTTCACCCTGGGCCAGCTGCTCCCTTCCCACTCTCCCGGGAGTAACTGCGGGCCCTTGCAGCAGCTGACGTGTCTCTTGCTGAGGAGAGGACTGGAGCAGGGTGGCATGGCGAGGAGAGGGCAAGCTGGCACCATGGGCACCTCTGTCTTCCCATGCCTCTTCATTATCCTGCTCAGCGGGGGCTCCCCAGCAGGGTGTGCTGGAGACGGTGGCTCTGCATCCCACAGTAAGTGAGCTTTCCTCCTGGCTCAGGGAAAAGGATAAGTCTGCTGCGGGGAGTCCTCCTTATGCTGGGTCTCCTTACCCAGAGTGTGCTGTGCAAGCATGTTGACCTTGCAGGAGAGGTGTGTGGGTGGGCATGTAAGGGGTGGGACGCTTGCCTGCGTGTTGGGGGACCCGCTTTGAGCTGCTCTTTGTCTACCCTCTGTCCGACCCTGACCTCTCCTCTCCAGGCACAGCCGGTACCACAGAGAAACCTGTCCTGTTGAATGACATCGCGGATGCAGAAGCCTTTGTTAGCGGTGCGGAGGTGGCAGTTGTTGGATTCTTCCAGGTGTGTTCATAGCACCTCCCCTCCACCATCCATGAGCCCTATCCTGCCCTGACTGGAGCATGGTGCTGGGTATGGTGTAAACACCTTCCAAAGGCAGCTTCTGCCCTGAAAGGTGCGGGGGCTGTGACAGGCATGTGGAGGGATTAGGTGACAGGCCCCAAGAAGAATGCAGGGAATTCAGTCTGTATGTGGACAGGGAGATGGAGCAAGGGAGGAAGGTGAAGGAGGTCATAGGAGCCCTGGAGCAGGAGGGAGGGAAATGCTGCAGGGGAAGCAAAAAGGGAACTTGGGTGGCAGAGAAACAGTGTGGGCGAGGGTTGAGTGGGAACGACAGTTGTTTGCTTAGTCAGCAAAGACGGAGCAAGGCACTTGCCTGCATGATGGGGCCAAGGAAGCCAGGTCTCAGGGAGCAACGCTGGTGCGGGTCCTCTGAAGTCCAGGAGGGTTTGGGCTCAAGCTGCAGCCTCCTTACAGGGAGGGTATAGGCATGGTCTCTGTCTCGCTGCTTCATTGCCCAGAGTTGATCCCCTTGGGATCTCTGCTCCCTGTGTCTAAACTCAATTGAAATCTGCCAAAGGTGTTAGAGTGACTGATGGGTATGTGCCTCTTGCCCCCAAAATGGCATGAATATTTTTCCTTAGGAAACAAGAAAAAAATATTTATTGAGTTACAGCACCATAGAAGAGAGGCCTTTCTGACAGGCTTCTCATTACTTTTAAGGTCCCCAAGTTGCACCTTTTTCACCTTTTTCCTTGAACTCTGTCCTGGGCTTCTGCTGCCCATACACTGCCCCATGGCTTCTGTCAGAGAAAACTTCAGCCTTTCAAAAACAACTCCTTTCCATAAGTTCCTTCCTCCTCCTGCCCTATGCCTGGGGCTGCAGGGCAGCCTAGGGAGGGCATCATGCCGTTGGTGTAGGACAATGTCATTTCGCAGCCAGCACAGAGCGAGGACGGATGGTGCTGCCTGTGCAGTGCAGGCAGCAGCAAGTGTGTAAGCACTGGAAGCTTATGCCCCAGGGGCCTTGCTAAGCACTGATCACAGAGCACCAGCCGCCTTACCTTCAGTGCCTGCAGGCATTCAGTACTCCTCCGGGGTTGCTCTTGGCAGCACTACAGTCCCGCAAACCAGTGAGGCAATCTGCACACGCAGAATGAAAGTGCTCAGATGCCTCCTTCCCCCAGGATAGCTGGCCAGCGTTGTGGCAGGGCTGTACCTGTGGCGCAGAGCCTCATGCCAAGATGTGGCAGGGACTGTGGCTTCTTGCTGGGCGAAGCAACGTGGGGACATAACCACTGGCGTCTTTTGCCACCATGGCCTCCCTCCCGCTACAGGATTTCATTCATCGGAGTTGACAGGAGGCTGCTCCCACGCAGCATGCGGGGTCTGGGGGCAGGGGGGGACGGCTGTGCCGTCCTGCAGTGTGGGGACAGCCCCAGCTGCCAGGAGCGTGGGGCAGCAGCCAGCGACATGTGGGGCATTCAATGCCTGAAGCACGACAGGGCTGCATTTAAACAGTAGATAAAGACGTATGTGTGCCATGAGGGCTTGTCTTGGCCCTCTGCCTGAGAGTATATTCATCTAAATAATGTCCATGTTCTCTGTTCGCCATAAATTATTTCTCTGCTGCAGCCTTTCAATTCACTGCAGAATGCGGCTCGGCAAGCTCCCCGTATAATGAGCACGGCGTCCCTTACTGGGAACAGCATGCCACGATGGAAAAACAGCACACTGCTCCAGAAACCCGCATGTGTGCGAGAAAGGGCCATGCTTGCCCTGATTAAACCCCAGCTTTCCCAGGAATGCTCCAAAACTCAGTGAGGTTATTCCCACCCCAGGCTTTAGCACTCTCACCAGAGCCATGTTGATGTGCTGGCATTTCCAAAACAGGTCACGAGAGTTGTTTTTCTTTTGAAGGAAGAAGGAATTTTGTTTTCCATTCTCTCTGGGCTCACAAGCAGCTGAGCTGATGGTTCAAACCAAAAAGAAAAACAAACCAATTTCCAAGCAGAGACTGTGTCTTCAGAGTTTAAATCCTATAAGTAGAAGTATCAAAAACACATCACTCAAAAGAAAAGTTGGGAATGGGAAAAGCAAGGGAGGCTTTAATGTGGGCTAAGGCTGTAACTAATGCTCTCACTGCAAAAAAGAGAATGGACCTCAAATTACTGACAAACTGTGCATTTCTATCGTCTGATATATCTGCATTAGCTACTTTTTAAAGGTTTTGTTTAAGACACCTTTTTAAAAGGAACTAGGATACTGCTAATGCAAGGTGTTTAAAAATTGTAAACCCCTGACTCTAGAAGCAAGGTTATCTCAAAAATTATGGTTTTATGTATTTATTATACACGTGCACACACACATAAATATATATGTATATATTTGTGTGTGTGTATGTACATGTGCACATATTTAAGCATGCTACATCCAGATTCTGGGTTTCTCCCCTGCCTTTTAAGAGCTCTAGGGCTTCGCAGCGTCTCCGTGTTACCTGTTAACGTGGGAGTAAGAGGTGAGGTTTAAGAGAAATGCGAGGTGAGGTTCCCAGAGTGCCGCAGCTACCTGCTAGCTGTGGCTTTCCGACCAACAGCAACCTTGGCATCGCCGCCTGGCGGCGTCCCCCATTTTGGGAGGAGAGGTGGTTGGCGGGGCGAGGGAATCTCGGGCAGCATCCCGGCCACGGGATGCAAGGTGGCAACGGGATGCAAGGTGGGTTGCAAGGTGGCAACGGGTGAGAAAGACGCTCGACGCCCGCACCCCCCGCACGCCGGGCCCCCCCGCCCTGGGGCCGCGGGGCGGGCGGTTCTGCGGGGCGGGCGGAAGGTGTCGCCCTCGCGCCACCGCCGGGCGGGCGGCGGGTTTTTGGGGGGGGCTCCTGGGGGGCGGCTCCGCTCCTCACCCCCCCCCCCCCACCCTCTCTCCCCCTCCCGCTCCCTCCCCAGGAACCGGAGAGCCCCGGAGCGTCCCAGTTTGGGCTGGCGGCCGGCCGGATCCCGGAGGTGCCTTTCGGCCTCAGCACCAGCCCCGCGGTCCTGTCCCACTACGGCGTCGCGGCGAACACCGTCACGCTCTTCCGCAGGGTGCGTGGGCCCGTGGGGGTGTGGGGTGGGGGGGGGGCACCCACGGCGCCGCTGCCGTGGCCGGAGGACCCGGGGAGCTACGCGGGGCGAGCCGCGGCTGCCCCCGAGCAGCTCGCTCCCGAGGAAACACGCTGCGGTGCAAAAAGCTCTATCTCCAACATTAACCCCCTGCTTTAGGAGTTCCCCCGCTCGCTGGTTTTGGTGAGAGAGGCTCTACGGCAAGCGCTTAAAAACTGCCCGCAGTCACACTACAGAAGAAATGAAATCTCTGGGTAGTAGTGATAAAGATGATGATTAAAGCTGCTCATCTCTCCTTAGAGCAAGCCAAAAAAAAGCTTGTCATTGACAGTTACTCTGCCCTCCTTAAAAGCACATCTGTAGAGCTTCCTGCCCCAAAGAGGTCTTTTGCTTTTCACTTGTAGAGTGCCCATCACTGAGACATGCAACACATATTACACCTGATGAGATTCTCCATTTTAAGTTTTGTGCATCTGGTCCAGCACCCAGTGCTTTGCAAAGAACGATGTCTGTGCTTGTAAGTGACCCGCCTGGAGTTCAGTGTTACTTGGACAGGGTTTCTGTTGTTTTGGAAAAGCTCCTGAGACACATGAAAAGCATCTAGAGGTGATTTTACAGTGGATCAACACAGCAGGCTTGATATCAAATCTTGCCAAGTATCACTTCAGGCAGGCAAAGCTGTCTCCCTGGGTGCACAACTTTTCCATCATGCCTGAAACCAGATCCAGACTGGGTCCCTGCAGTTACAGATGCTCTGCCACCAAAAGAAATCCCAAACGCTCTCATCTGTCTCCTAGACCATGATTTGCAGAGTTATTCTTTAGATATGCTTTGGGCATAGGCCCATTAAAAATGTTACTTTGCGGTTTCTTAGGGATACTGTGCAAGTTCAAATCTGTGTTGACTCCAGCTGTAAGTGCTGGTGCCTCACTGAATTTGAAGCTATGTTTGCTGAAATTTAAGGAGACAGTATTGGGAAGGGCCATGTACTTGCTTCAAGAGTACCAACAAAAGCTAAGAGTGAGTGAAGCTATGTTTGCTGAAATTTAGGAGACAGTATTGGGAAGGGCCGTGTACTTGTTTCAAGAGTACCAACAAAAGCTAAGAGCGAGTGAAGCTATGTTTGCTGAAATTTAGGAGACAGTATTGGGAAGGGCTGTGTACTTGCTTCAAGAGTACCAACACAAGCTAAGAGCGAGTATTCTACTGGTTATATCAACTTCCTCATATTGCCCCTTCTCACACAAGTGTGGCACTTGAAAACTGGAGAGAGAGGTGTATCTGAGGAGGAGAAGGGCCCTAGGTAGCACAAGATGTCCTAAAAGCCATGGTGTGTCACCAGAGCTCTAAGCACACAGGCTGGGGGGCAAGGGGGATGGAAATGGGCACACACTATGTGTACTAGGGAAACTAAATGTGGCAGCTTGGCCAAGTTCTAGATCCAGGTTGTGCAAAGATTGGACAAAGCCAGTTTGTTCCCCTTTCTTTCTCATAATTTCCTGCACCGTGTTTACCACTGGCATTATCCAAATAATTCAAAGAGAATGATTTAAGAGTGAGCAATAGGTAGGCAGGTCCTTTTATTTAACCTTTCATTTGCTATGTGGAGATGTTGCAATTTGAAGCAACGCCCATCCCAGTTTTGGTTCTTAAGTCATGGTGGTTTTCTTCCAAAAATATTGAAAAGATCCTTTGTTTTTGCGCTGTGGCAGATAGTGGGGATGACTGCATTGGGAGGGTGTTTGATAAAAGAAAGTGTCTGGATTGTTGGAATTTGGATTATATTGAATATTCTTTGTTCACTGTCCAGTTTTTGCAGCTGAACTCTTGTTTAGTAGGGAAAAAAACCCAACCAAGAAACCAATACACTAATCAGGTTCAAATGTGGTCGACAATTCACTTGTCTAATTGTCAGTTTTTCTTAAATTAAGTTATTCAGACATATTATTTTTCCTTTTATTCCATGCTGAATACTGTGTAGGAATAAGGGGTCAGAGATAAAAAGGAAAAGAAAAAAGAACTGAGACAGGAACTTGGAATCAAATACTCATTTGAAGAATACAAAGATGCGTGACCAGGATAGCAGTGAATCAGAGGCATAAACTCATTTTTTCTTTGCTTTTGTATGAAACACTTACAATGCTTAGAAGTTTAAACCATAATTACAGTAGTAGGAGGGTCTGCTGTCAACTGGTGAGACTTCTTTGCATATAGTGGAGGGAAACGGATTTATTCTAGTGAGGCATCTGGCCTGATAGACCTAAAAAGAACATCATTAACAGATGCTAACAAGCTAATTATATGGAGTGATAAAGACATTTCGACTAGAGCTTCAACTATTAGATGCAAGCTATTTTCCAGCCTTATTTTCTTAAAATCATAAATGTTGAGCGCAGATTTAAGATGTTATTATCTCAAAATGGAAATCAAGTGTTTCCAGAAGCTCATCAAAGTCAAGAGAAGACTTTCTGTGGAGTCTGGGGTGCTTTAGATTGGTTCCCAAGGCCTGTCTGATCTCACCTGCCCCGGTGTTGCACTGGCCTCATCTCATTTACTTGAGTAGAGCTGCCCTTTCATTTTATGTAGGAGGAAAATTGGTGAGAGGAATCAGGCTGCACAGTCTGAAAACCACCAGTTGGGGTTGCCAGACAGGGTGCTGTGGCCCCCTACCAGATCAAAGACCTTGTCAATGACCACAGAGCAGCAAAAAGGGCTTTAGATGTCTGCACACCACTGGAAAAACTAACACAAGCACTTTCAGAGGTCGTACAGATGCAGAGAATAAAATCTGGGGTGCGCATGTAGACTTTTCCTCAGTCCCAAGAACCTCATTCAACATGTGTATCAAAGGTCTTCAAATCCCAAACTTTGATCCTATTGCATGTCACAGCCCAGCATCCCCATGGCTCAACTCAGTCACGTCCTGCGGTGGTACTGCACAGCAATTCTGCCCCTTTGGGTGGTTTAGCTATCATTCAATGGTTGTCTGCTTTTTGTCTGTTTACCAGGTCACAAAAACCTCAATAAAATCACTTTGGTTGGGGGTGGGGGGCGTGGGGAGTGGAGTGTGGGGAGATGTGTGGCAGGATGGATTTTCCTCTAAAGCTAAAATGTGCTGGGCTTCATTTTTTTTTCTTTTTTTTTCTTCTGTACTGGAAAAAAATCCTCTTTTTATTGGAGAGATTTCCTGCTTGCACAATGCTTCCAGGAAATCCATACAGGCCCATGCCAATGTTTATTACTTGTAGAAGAAATAGAACAAGCAGATGAAGATTTTAAAAAGGGATGTAAAGCCAAAATCGATGTGAGGAGTTAGGCTATTTAATGATCTCTCCCCACAATGCCTAGAATAGTTTATCAGCTAATCCTCCCTGTCTCCAGTGCATCAGGAGCGGATACTGTAGGGATGTTTGGAGTCCTCAGTGATTTCTGTTATGCCATGAGTTTGCCTTGTTCTTGGGAGACTGAAGGAGAGTGGAAGATCCTTATCTCGAAGTGCAGGCCAGTCTCTGTATGTTCTGGACCTCCAGAAAGGGGGATTATGTGTGGTGGGGGGAGAGGATGGTGGTGTCCCAGGGGGTGGGTGTCTCCATGAGTGAGTTCCATCAGTGCCTCTGGAGTGGGTGCTGAGAGGAGAGGGCAGCTGTGACTGTAGGTGTCTTTGCATGTCTTCAGGTAGACAACGACCGGAGGGATCTGGATATGAACAGCAAAGATGTTGATGCCGAGAAGATGACTCGTTTCATTCGGATGAACGAGCTCCGCCTGGTGACAGAGTACAACCCTGTGGTAATTAGCAGTTCCCCACGGCCCTCGCCCTGGCGCTTGGCCTCCTCCTCATGGGGATCCTCTAGCCCAGGAGTTTGCACACGCAGATGTGTGCGAGGGTTGCAGCAACGGTGTGGATGGGTTGGGGAAGCCACGCAGCTCTTCACTGCTACTCTATATGGGGACTGGAAGCAGACGGTGTGCTGGGGTGTGCGAGTGGCGTGGAGAGAGGAAGGGAGGCATGGCAGTTCCTTTAGCTTTCCAGTACATTTGGGATGTTGGTGGGCAGAGAGCTCTATTTCTTACCACTCCTGCCAGCAGTGCTGCTTCCTCCTATGGGCATTTGCCATGTTGTGCCATGCCTGCAGACTCTGCTCCGCCAGGATCCCCTCTCTTTGGCTGAGAAGCCTTGAGAAACATGGAAACTTGAGTGACCTACTCCCAGAAAACAGACTTTTCTTTATCACCCAGCACACAGGGCTTAATGTAAGCTCAGCTATTTGAAGGCATATTCAAGAGCCAGTTGGAAACTTCCCAAGCAAAATTTTTCCCATCCCCTCTGTCCCTTACTCCAGAATTCATCAGTTCAACAAAAAAAAAAAAAAAAATCAGACACAGGATGCTTCCATGTTTGCCATCTTCATTACCTCACCTGTCTGACAGGCAGTGGCAGGGTCCCAGTGATCCTCCCCCCTATAGAGGGTGACCAAGGATTTAGGCTCCCCTGAAACCTTAGCCGTTCACTGGGCTCATTGCTGTGGAGTCAATAGGTTTTAGAAGCCCTGATGGCTGCAAGGCTGGGAGTTTATCATTGCTGATGAGGTCTTTTGTGGACTTCTGGATAGCTACAACAGTGCTGACCAGGCTCAGTTTAATCAAAGGAGGATGGCCCAACCTGTTTCAAAGCTGTAGCTTTTCAAGATGATGCCAAGGATTCAGCTAAGAGGGCTGACACATTTTCCAGTTCAGATGTGACCCACCAGTAGAGAGAGCATTTTGTTTTGGAAATGCAACTTTTTGTTTCCAGAATGAAATACTGTAGAAGTTCTGTTTTCTTTTAAAAAAAAAAAAAAAAAAAGTGGATTTATTTTTTCATCTTGATAAGGGATGTGAAAAATGCATTTCAAAATCACAGGATATTTCTGGGGACAGAAAAGCTATATCCTGCCCCACTGCCTCACAGCCCTTTGAGAACACCCACATCACGTCAGTGGGGATGTTCTTGTTATCCTTATAATTGCCCAGGCCTTCTGAACCCTTGGAGCCTCCACTGCATCTTTTGGCAGTTCATTAGATGACGATTCTTTCTTCATGTGTTTCTGTTAATGCTTTGGGCTCTTGCTCCATGGTATCCTGTTCGGCACCCAGGCTGTCTCCCTGACTGAGAAGTCCTGAGCTGTTCAGATGGTCCCCTCCACCCTGACTGGCAGTACACATGTTGTTCCATTTTTTTTTTTTTTCCAGACACTCTGGAGTCCTATCAAGGTGCTGCAATTAACAGTGTCTCCTGCAGTCTCTGTCCCAAAGCCCTCCCAGCTCAGCTAACATAGCTTGGTTTTTCGTAAATATTTATTCCCAGTGCATATGGTGTTTACATCTAAGAATGCTGCTGGTCAGCAGAGGTTGGGGTCATGCAGATCACACTGAGTGCTGCCAAGAGTTTGTCTTCCCATCCTAGGGCCATTACTGTTTCTCCCACATACTTTAGGCATTTTTAGGCAATGCTTACCCTGTGTGCTTTCCAGGAGAGTCAGATGTGTCCTGGCCATGTTGATGAGCTCTGCTCATTGCTTTTGCACAAGGTTGCGTGGACAGGCACGCCTTTGTGTGGAGCTGTGGGGGGAACTGCAGCTCCAGCTCTGCCCCTTCTCAGCCCAGCCCTGTAGTGGCCCTTGGTGCTGGCAGGCTTCACCCACACCTTCAGCCCTGTCCTCTCCCATGAGATCTTCTAACGCTCTGCAGCCTTGGTCTGCACACCCTCTAGTCTCCCCTGCCCCATCCAAACCACCAGAGAAGTGAAGGGATACAAAATGTCTGATAAATATTAGGCTAATGGCAGAGTCCTGGCTGCCAAAAACTAGATGCTTTGCAGTGTGTGGCCCTTGCAGGGATGCACTCCCTGACCCTTTCCTTATTGCTCCTGGAGCATGTGGAAATTTTCTTCTCCCTCTGTCAGGGAGCTGCCCAGTCTGCGCCTCCGTGGTTTTGGTGGCACGGGGGAGGCAGCAGGTCTGGCACAGCTGCTGTTTAATTTGAGGGAGAGGCTGCAGGGCTGCGGGAAGCGGGCGGAAGGAGAAGCAAGATGACGAATGAGTGCGTGAATGAGTGCCTGGAGACGGTGCGGCGGCTTCTTGGGCAGTGCCAGCCCTGTCTCCTCACAGAGGGCCAGTGTGTGCTGTCCACTTGGCCCTTGCCCAGGTGATGAGGGACAGCCGGCTCCAGGTCTTCTCCCATGGTGCGACTGCAGAAGCATTTTTAACCCTCAACACTCTGGAATGCCCAGGCTCTGGGGTTGCTGAAACTCTGGACTCATCCCCATCCTATGCACAGCTTAACGCTAAAGAAAGGGAAAAAGGGGAGACACCAACTCTGACACCAGAAATCCTTCCCACTTTCTTGCTTCCATTTCGGCCAGGTTCTGGACCTCAGAGATTCAGGGCACCCTTATCTTCAGTGTTTGCTGGCCTTCCCTCTCCACTTCCTTGCCCCTCTAGACTTCAGCTTGCTGTATCCAGGCAGTCCCCCTGCCTAATCACTGACTATCCTGAGGCCAGTGATTAATCCTTGTGGTCTTCAGACTCTTGTCTCAGGAATAAGCAAAGCCAGGAGGTTAAGCACTTCCACAAACAACCCAGATTGGATCCTTCCTGCTTTAAAGAAAGCTGTCCTGCTTGTAAGGCTGATTTGCAAAGAAATCTCAGCTGAGACATGAGGATTGATGTCCCTCTGGCAGTGCATCCAATGTGGATTGAATGTTCTCAATCTCCTTGTCTGTGTGTGTTTCTCTGTCTGTGGTGGCCGTGTTTTTTGCAGACAGCAATAGGTGTGATGCAGAGTTCGCTCCAGCTTCACCTCCTCCTCATCACAGACAAGATGTCCCCAAAGCACCCTGAGCAAATGCGCAAATATCAGGCAGCAGCAGAGCTCTTCAAAGGGAAGGTAAGTCCAAACAGAGAGGAAGGGGAGCCATTACGGGGAAAAAAACAGGGAACAGTGATTTCTTCCATGGATGGGGAGGGAATAATTGCCTTCTCTGTGCATTAGGGGAGCAAAGGCCAAGTGGCAGGAAAAGAGGATTAGTTGGATATTTAAGTGGAGGTGTTGGATCTGCTCACCTTTTGCCAGTTTGCTTCCTTGTGGGGAAAATATCCTCTGTATCCTGCTCCTCTGCTCCCTCAGTGGGACATTATGTACTTCCTTGCTTCTGGTCCAGTTTTGTTCCCTTGCACTGGGAGATGAAAAACAGCTGCTGCACTTCAGTCTGGCGATGGTTGCATTCCACTGGTGTGAGAGGTGATTTTGTATATACAGCCTGCAAGATGCCAAGGAGCATTATATAAGTGACCAGACTGCAATTAATGCCACGGTGCATCTTAACCCTTAGCCTTCTGGTTGGATCTTGGGGAAATAGCTGTTTTAAAGGAGCTGCAAACTGGTTTGTCTGATTTCCCACCCTAAGGTGGTGGGATAGATGGGGTCATTCAGAGAAATTTTGCCTGGTCCCCACCCCTCTGTGGGCAGAGCTCCACAGTTTGTAAATCTTCTCATGGGTGATTCTCTGCCAGCAGCTGGATTACAGGGGAGTTTGTGTCCAGGGAACAGAGGAAGGAACTGGCAAGCAAAGAAGGATTGGGAGCAACAGGAAGGCACTTGGGGCAACAGAGAATGGCAGATGGGAGGGAGCAGAGGATCACAACAGTGGGGAAGGCTAAGCTGAGACGCAGTGGAAGAGATCTTCCTGGGAGAAGGGTGGAACTGGAAAGAGTTGGGGTTTAAGAACAAGAACATCTGCATGCATCTGTTTGTGGTACTGAAGGGTCAGATTTAAATAATCAAGTCTATCCTTAATCTTCAAATGGAGGGGCCACCTCAGAACTGTGCACCCTCAGAAGTCTTGAAGTTTGTTTATGGCAGGGCTACTTTAGACCTTGCCATCTGTCCCACTCATTGGCAAGAGACCAAGCAGAAACCAGCCATCAAAGCCAAAAGGTCTCTTCAAAAGTGTTTTGCTTTGATTAATACATAGTGATAAATCTCATTTATCTGAAAAATTCCTACCGTCTCATGTGAGATATGTGTTACAGTGACACCATTATCCCTGTCCTCCATAAGCAGCAGGTCTCCTCCCAGGCAGCTAATTCTTCTAATACAGTGCATTGCTGTTTAGCATCACTATGCTTTGCTGATGTGGCTGCAGCCAGTTTTCTCTTCATGTGACATGCCCGGATCTGAGCAAATGTGAATAATTTTCATAGAAATACTTCACAAAATGTTGGATAAAATGTTGTACTGAAGTCCAGATAATTTATGAATCGCCAGCAAGCCAAATCTAACTTTTTTTATTCATACAGGCAAGTTTCCCACCAAATCATCCTAGAAGTTGTTTGCCAGAGTAAAATATAGAGATTAAAGATGTGGGGATTTGACTAATTATTTCCACTTTACTGCAGTGGTACTGAAGAACCCGAGGATTAAGGGACATAGAGTCTAATAAGTTGTTTTTCCTGAAGGACTAGAACTCTGAGGAGTAAATTGTGATTTGGACTGCCTTCTTACAAAGCAGTAAGAGAGCTAGGATCCCACTGTTTGGGTCTTAGATCTGGATACTAAGGAGTAAGCAGAGCGATATGTCCACTTAGGTTTGTCTCCATTGCTCTGTCATGAAGAAAGACATTAATTAGTTTGAATATCAGAAGCAGCCACTGCACAATACCGTGGAAATCTCTGCTGGCTGTTCTTCCTAAGTGGAGTTATCTGTTGTCAGGACTACCAAGTTAACTCAGGTTTACTTCAAAACAAGTAAAGTATTGAGTAGATTTTGCCTTTTTGCAGCTTGCAGATTATCTGTGAATAAATGCAAGATTCTTGACTTGAATTTTATTCAGGATTACCAGTGAATAATTCATAGCCTGTGGGCTGGTGGTAAAAGGCTTGTTTGTGCTGCGGGGTTAGTGCTGTTAGTGGTTCGAGCAAGAAATCATTGCTGTGCAGTGGAGGGGCGTTCAGGCTCCCTGAGAGCATGTACCACTGCATCCAGCAGTGCTTTACAGTGATTGCAGAGTGCCAGAACAGAGTGGGGAGACTCAGTGTGTGTTGCGACTTCTCTACAAGCCAGTGCAGAACACAGACAGAGCCTCAAGAGGGTTCCCAAGCAGAAAGGGTACCGATCCTTTCACACATCTCTGCTGCACTCTGAAGGAAGAGCTGTCCTTGTTGTTGTCATCACCAGCGGGAGGGAGAAGAGAAACTTGTTGCTTGGATTGATGCAGAGATGAAGAGGAACTGCTGCTGTGGAGTGGCTGACCTCAAAGAGTGAAGAAAAGCATAGAATCATCTGGGTTGGAAAAGACCCTTAAGATCATCAAGTCCAACCGTTAATGGATTATGAGGAAGTGATTCACCTGCCAGTTCCTGGATTATGGTCCCTTCATCTCTGGCTTTTGATCTTTTCATTTTTGCCTGAGAGAAAGCTGAGATTTTCAGCTGGAGGATCCATGAGGCTCTGTGATGAGGACCGTTATTTGAAAACAGCCTGAATTGCACCCTGAGCAACAGTGAGTGTCTGAAGGCAGTCTAGATTCCTCTCGATTTTATCATGGAACCTGGGAGCTATAAAATGCTGGAGAGGAAAGTGCAAATGTTAGGTGATGCTAAGCCAGCAAGAGCTGACAAGAATAAGAAGAATTATGGTGCTTTTCTAGCAGACTTTGAGAAACAATTGTGGGTGGGTAACAGTGAATAGGCAGACCTCAGAGCACTGCAGCTGCAGGAGTGAATCCACCAGCCTTCTTGGAAGGATCCCACTGTGATCAAATATGTGCTTATTTGAGAAAGTACTTCCAAGAGTCCAGGCTTTCTACTGGAAAGAAATGTCAGGGTTTGCGTTGCTGAGCCAAACTAGCATAAGCATCCTCAATTTTCTTTCCACAGTGTCAGAGTATAACATGACAATTACAGCTGGTGTACCTCATGGGTGTTTGCAGAAGTTTCAATAAGGTGATGTTAGGACAACAAAAGCAGCTTTTGCTGCAACTGATGCAATTGGTTTACAATGTCAAAATGATTTGGGTAGAGCTGTTTGCAAACTCCCTTTTAATTTATATGTAGGCCCATTTAGAAATGGGTTCTGAGAAACTCCTGAGAGTCCTTCAGTTCTTCTTCCATGGAAATGAAAGGACAGTGCCTTTTCTCTTGCAGACAGTCATTCATACACTTTTTATTTTTGTCAGTCATTGATGGCTCCAGAACTGAGAGAGATAATACTTATAGGTGCCTCTTTTAGCCATAAACAGGGGAACCTGTAAATATGGGTTGTCTAGGTCACTTAACAGATGTCTGCAGTAAAGTTGTTTTTATAGCTTGCTTTTTTTTTAATTCATGACTGATGTTTTCATTTTGCTTTGATGTACTATGTAAGATATGTAAGAAATTACTCAAACTTCAGAGTTTGATCTTTTTGCTTATACAGTCTCCTCAATGAAGGTTGCAGCTCCATGAAGTTCAAAGTCAAACACTTGCTATGAGGCTTGATCATCCTTCCTGTTTGTCTTCGTTAGAGGAAAAACTAAGCAACATCAAATTGGTTTCTACCACTGCAGTACTATTTTCAATTAACTTTAATTCCTTGGGCAATAACATCATTCCATATCTTAGTATTTACCAGGAACTCGATGTTCTAAAAGCACTGGGCTAAGAATCAAGTTGTCAAGACACCAAGACAGAACCAGTGTGCAGAATTTTCTGAAAGAGAGCTTATTGCAGGTAGCAGTGCACAAATAATATCATGTGTGGAGGGGAGAATTTGTGCCAGGAGTTCCTCATCCATGCAGGAGATCCTTCACTGCCTGTAGCAGCAGACCTCTGAACACAGGCGAGAAGATTGCTACAAAATGAAACAATTTCACCGAAATCATTTCAGACTGAAACAACCAGCTATTGTACAGGATAGCATGAAATAGAAAATGAACTTTCTGTTTGGAATGGAACTACCTGGTTTCTAGCAGTGATGTGAGAGTTGGCATCATAAGTGGGATTTGTTCTGGTGAATTACAGCTTTGGTAAGTTGTCTGAGCAATGGCTTTAGGCTCTTTTCAGCACTGGTAGAGAAGGACAGGCATGTCCTTCATTCTCTTCTATAACAGGTGGAATATAGTGCCTGTCACTGTTTATTGTAGAGGTTACCTAGATGACTGACCAAGACAAGACTAAGATCTAGATGGCAGAAGTTAGGCGAGGTGAATCTTGTCTCATGGTCAGTATAATTTTCCATGGTCACTGCATTCATTCTTTATGATTAGAGCTGGCTGGGAATCTGAACAAAATAAATTCCTCATGAGAAAATTAGTTCCACCAGGTGGCATCTATCATGGAAATGTCCCCATTGAGAAACCTGCTTGGTTTCCAGCTGCTGAGGAGACCAGGCTTCCCATGCTTGTGGCCCCAGTACCAATGCACCTTTACAGACTGCCTCACAACTGTGTTGAGGCCACGCAGGCCTTGGCAGGACCCCTGGAGCACATCCAGCATAGGATGCATGGCCTGTCATTTTGCTGAAGGAGGATTCATCCCACGTCACAGCACCTACTGGGTTGCATCATTCTAAAACACGTGATAGGCATTAAGGTGTCTTCTTTTGAGTGACAGGGGACAAATGCAATTGCCATCTCTCCGGTATTTTTGGAATATAAGAGGGGAAAGAAACTTTTGCTGTACTTTGGCACCCTGTAACTCCATGAGCCGAATGTGAGTCATTAGAGAGATCCAAGTCAGGAACTGTGAATGATGATATCTCAGCCTTTCTAGCTGAGGGGCCAGCTGTTTGTGTGTTTTCATTTTCTTCTGTAAGGAAGAAGGTTTTTTGAGTTCTAAACTCCAACCTTTTTATTCTTTTATTCTTCCTCTGTTCTTTATATTAATGGATAAAATATGTACAGTTTTTTAGTTTTGGGATTTTTAACAAAGGCTGGAAGCTTGATAAAGTGAAGAATGTTGACTTACATTTATTTATATTACCATTTTAAAATCCTATTCATCTGTTTTAAAGGTGGAGGATATTTTGTATAGAAAGTGACAACATTTAACAACCTAGGTATTCTAAATTATTTTTTTTATTAACTTCTTGTTTAACATTTGATTAAAAAGCTGTTGTTGTCTAGCGAAACTTTCATAGAGAAAGAGTCTCTAGCTTGGTGTTTATCCTGCAAAAGGATGAATTTAGCACTCTGGGAGAAGTTCCCCACAACCTGTCTGCTCATTATTGCCCTTGGGGTGCAGTTGACTTTTGGAAGAGAAATTGCAAGTCGTAGATATCATCACATATCCAGTGAAAGTGTTGTTCCTGTTTCTGTATCACAGTGATTAACTGCAGTTAAACCTTACACTAGCCTAACTATCCCTCCTTCCCATAGGCTGTTGCCTAGGAAAGTTTCCAGATATATTTGGGGTTTTATAGAACATAAATTTAATAAAGTAAAGAATTTGAGATTTACTGAGTTTATTTTTAGAGAAGAAAAAAGTTTTGAACTGACTTGAGTGTTCTTGATTGAAAAGAAAGAAAAACATGAGTCACAGCCTAGGAACTGGGCACATAATCTTCACATTGCATTACTTTTCTTTTTTTAAACTCTTCTTTTTTCTTGTGTCAGTTAAGTCTTATCCATGTCCGTAGGTACATTGAATATGCTAGGCTCAGTTGACTGCACAGGATAAAGAGAAGATAAAATGACACATGTTAGCTGGATGTTTGTTTCATTGACTTGGATGTCATCTGCCAAGGGATTCTATTTAATCAGGTCACTGATTAAACTGTTCAATTGCTGTATTTATTTTCTTTTATAACATGTATACATAATGTTTGTATTTAGTATTAACAGATGGTTTAACAAAGATTTTTGAGATAGCTGTATATTTTATTGATAATCTTTCACGTTCCAAAATTTTAAATTTGTACCAATTCCTACTGCACCTGTAAGATCTCAGTTGAAACTTACTCTTAAAAGCAAATCATGGAGTTGGTCACCAATTCTGATAAATCCATACTACTGAATCATACTGGCAGTATCCTAATCCTTGGCTTGATCTTGCTCTCCAAGACTATTTGGGAACCCAGAAAACAGTAGGTCATTTTCATCCTGGCTTGTTCATTGTTGGGCTTCTCTCCCCGGGTCTGAACAACCCTCCACTGAGCTGGGCTGTGTGGACGTTGTTGTCTTGCCAACAACTCCTGTTTCTCAAATGATTGCATCTTCACTTCTATTCACTGCAGCTCACTTAAATACGTCCTTTGTATTTGGTACTCTCATGTTCTTATCCTTGCAGGCTCCTGCTGCCCTATACTTCACTCCCACATTCTTGCAGTTGAGTTTGATTCTCCACACACCAAAACACCTTTTTACTCTGCCACTCTGGGTCTTGCATGGATGTGAACATTTTATCCAAATAACATGCAAGTAGAGGAGTCAGCTTCTTTTACATGTGCCACTAAGATAAAAGACATCTTGTTTCCTCATCTATTAAGAGAATAGAAGTGGAGACTGCCTTCCTGCCATACTGTAGGTATATTTTTAAAGAAGGTGAAAGAAGACACTTTGTTTGGGATTGTAGGTCTGGACTTGATAAAATACAGAAAAATGCACTGCATGGAGCAGTTAGATAGTGGCGGAGCAAAGTGTTGTCCCAACAGAGTATGGTAGGTTTTCTCTAACTCTTTACAAAAATACCACTGTTAATCTTCATATGATCACTGTTTGGGGATCTGTTCTCTCTCTCGATTTCTGTTTTGCTCACGTTTCCTCTCCTGTTTCTGTCACAGATTCTCTTTATCCTGGTAGACAGCAGTTTGAAGAGCAATGAACGAATAGTGTCATTCTTCAAACTGAAAAAGTCCCAGCTGCCAGCTCTGGCTATATTCCATGCACCAGATGAGGAGCAGGATGTGTTGACTCTGGATGAAGTCTCCGTTGAACGTGTACAGGACTTCTGTAATCGTTTCTTACAAAGAATGCAGAAGGTAAAGGGGGACTCCTGTACAGCCTACAGGATGCTGGGATCTTGTAGGACAATGCTGTTTCTCACAGGGCTCTTGAAGAACATGACTTCAGTTCCTTGAACTGCTCCCCACCCCTGCCACCTCCTCTTCCATTTTCATTTGCACCTGAATATCGAAAAGCATTAGATCTGGAGCAGAGCAGAGATGGATGTCTTTGCAGAGTCTCTTTCTTCATTGACTTCTGCCTTCTAGTTTACAACAAGACATCGCTGACCTCTGCAACTGTATGAAGGTCCCAGTGAAGCATCTGTTTTCTAGGAACAGCAGCTGGGGAGACAGAGTGAGGGTGCTTTTGGATACTGAGAATAGGGGTGGTGGATGGCAGCACGTAAGAGATGATCAGAGAGACAGTGGCATGGATAGGAAGGAAATCCAGCAAGAAGGCCACAGAACACAGTACACAGACAAGGGCTCAGGACTCTACCAGAGGTCTCTGCTGGGAGAGGGACAATTTAATCTCCATGTTCATTCAGTGTTCTCTCTTCGTCAAAGCTCATCTTCCTATAGCACAGAGGCTTTGTGTGTCAGGACCCTGTGTTGTGCAATTGAAATGGGATAGGCAGGGCAGTGGCACAGACAGCAGAGGGAGGCATTTAAGTTGGTTTGTTTCCTTTTATCACTATGCTGAGAAACTGAGCAATGTCAAAACTGATTTCATGCCTCTAATGTGTTTTAGAAAGAAGACGAACCTGAGAAGGCCCTCAATGAGGAACTCTGATTCTTTATCAGCCAACAGGATGACTGTGCCCAGAATCATCTGTTTCTGGTGTATGAAGAGTTCACTGAGCCCTGCAGCTCAGGATTTCCTGGCATAGTAGGATTAAGGGGCCAAGTCAGTCACGGATTCCCATCTCCATGCTATGTACATATGTGCTGTCTGTCCTTTCTAGGAATCTCTTTTCATTTGTTGGGTCCAGCTCTCTCTTCTCAGTCCTCCAGGAGCTCTGGTATTGCCCCACACTGTATGCCCTTCCATGCCACCTCTGTTGGAGCAAAGGGTGATATAGCAAAATGGCAAAAAGCTTGTAGTTCCCAGAGATGTGTTTCACTCATTCTCTTTGCTTTTGGTGCCATGCTGGGATCCGCTGTCAGCCTCTCCTGACACTAGGAACAGATTGGTTGCTTGATATCACACAAACTTTTCCGTTTATTTTACTAAATAAACAGAAAGTGAATAGCCCGAATTTTTATGCAAATACATGATTTCCCACTCCCCATGTCTTTCACCTAAGGACAAAGCCTGTGTATTTCTGAGTGAGTAAGCTCAAAAATCTCCTTTCTCTGAATTTAACCAGGCTTGCAATGCCTAACCAGTCAGATTGGTTGCTAAGAATCATTCCCCATGGAACTGGATCCATCATCAACAGATATTTCTACCAGTATGAGAGATTTCTGTGAAGGTTTGGGATCAGAACAGAATAGCAGGTCTGAGCTGGTGCAGCAAAAATGGATAAGCCTAAGATGCAGACTGAGGCTAAGCAAATGGGAGCTGTGGCAGAAGGGCACTAGAAAGTTGCATTGCAAGATAGGGGATATCTCCACACTGCATTAGAGGGAAAGGCTAATATCTGTGTATTGACCTCAGACATCCCTCAGAGGTCCCAGTGCTGGCGTACAGGGGATGGGGACTTTGCAGGCGAGGCGTATGAGCCATCCCTGTTCTGCTGTACTAGATGCATGCAGTAGGCTTGCCTCATACTTGGCTCAGCACCCTTTGGCATGAAGTATGGATGCTTCTGTCAAACAGTGACTGCATTGTCTCCCAGGGCTTGAGAAACTTGGCTTAGGACAGGGAGCCTAAGAGGCATAGAGCTGAGAAACCTCAGCCCTTTCTCAGAGATTAGCCCAAGGCGAAGGACTGGGAATAGAAGGAAGCTGTTCTTGTGGATGAGGCAAACACAGCTCCCCACCACAGAGGCAGGTCAGGACCTGGAAGGGATGCAAAGTAACTGCCAGCCACCATGATGAGGGCCACAGCAGGGAGGCTCTTAGTACAATAGAGAGGCAGGTGCCAGCCCTGTGTTAGCTCTTGCCTCTTCCATGTGGATCAAGCTGATGTCTTTCATACCCCTAAGGCTCTGTCTCCCATGCATCTGGACTTAGTTCCTTTAGAGCTCTGCCCTCCCTTCTCCTCTGCTTACCTAAAGCAAGCCCAATGCTGTCACAGTTGGTATGGGAAATCAAAATTGCTGCACATTTCCAAGGAAGAGTGATATGACCAAAACAGTATTCAGGGTTATGCCTTGTGTTGAGAGGGCCTGGAAGCTGTCTCCCTGCACGGGGAGCTCTCCCCTAGGCAGCAGAGCGGTGGTTGATACAGGGTCTCAGGAGCTCGGGTCAACGCCATAGCCAAGAATTGTTTCCTAAATGAGGCAGTTCAGAAAAGAGCAGGAAAAGAGGGTGGAGAAGAGAGAGAGGCAAACCACCTCTGTCTGTTCAGTTCTTCCCTTATCACAGCTGAGTGCTCCCTAACCTCTGGTTTGCATGTGGCCTACAAGAACCTGTGGTATTGCTTCTGGACACAGCTAGATAATAACATGGAAGATGTCAAGGAAGAGGTGAGTTTGGGGTGTTATGTGCTGCGTATTTCTTTCTTTAGGTTGGTAAAAGTGGAGGCACCTGCCCTCAGCCCATAAAACTGTTTTACTCAGGTGTCCTCTTTTTTAAGCAGCCATTTCACAGTGACCTTCTGCCACTAGCATGTGGTCTCAGAAGTGGAGATGTCACTGTCATCAGCTGGAGCCTACAAGGCCATAGGGTTTGGCCCATGGGTGTAGTGTTCATATAACAGCTGGAGTGAGCCATCTCTGCAGACCTCTTAAGTGTCTTTTTCTCTGAAGCATGAGACTGTTCAGGGTGGGTCACATACCTGCCACTATGTTTGGTGCATTGGATTTGCACATTAGTCCTGGAGCTGCAAGTGAAGTCTGCTTCTCAGCAGCACTCCTTGGCATGGGGGACCTTGCCTGGTAGCGTCACATGGCTGCGCTGCAGCCTCTCTCCTTCTCACTGAGCTTAGCTGGGAGATGCTGTTGGTGAACAGAGCAAAGCATGCCCTCACCATCGGTAGGGCCAGGGAAGAGAACTGTTTGCACCATATGACCTCTTGAATGAGTGTGTGTCCAGTGGCAATATATATGCCTGAACCCTGCTGGATGCTCTTGTGGCTTTTGCACATTGAAGAAAGGCTGCAGAAGTACAGGAAAGATGCTGAGAGCAGGAGGCTGAACCCCAAAGAGAGAGGAAAGGTCTAAGGTGTCAGAATGTCTCACTGCTTTTGGCTGGTGGCTTAACCCCTGAGTGTGGGCAGAGGTTGCAGCGCTGGACTGGAAGAGTGTGAGTGAAGTCTTAACTTTGGTGTTGGAGTTCCCTGTGCAATACATGAGGTTGCCAGGCCTGCATGTGCCCTGTGTGAAGGGCGTGGTGGAAGGAGGATCAGTTGTCTCTGACCCTAGGGCTGTGTAAAGGTGTGAGCACAGGTCTCAGCCCCTCTGAAGCACTGGAGAGCCACAGGCTTGTACTGCTTTCTCTGCAGTAAGGTAAAGTGGGAAGGTCTTCTGCAGAGACATCTACGAGGAGCCTTGGCATCGTAGATGTTTCCAGTGTCACGCACCTCTGTGGTCCAGACCAAACAGTGTGAGGGGAACTGGCCTGCTGCATGGGTGTCTGAGGTTTGTGTTTTGTCCCTGTGCAGACACAACAGCTGCAGGAATTGGGCACAGCGACGTGACTCTCCCTCAGTGCTGGAGGGAAACAAAACAGGACATGAATGAAGCTCTGGTTCTGCAAACAAGCCTGGGAGCAAAAGCTGTGCCCCTGGTGACTGTGTTCGCTGTGTACGCAGATAATTATAGGGACAGCTTTTCAGGAGCTTCATTATGTACACTGGGGAGTTTAATTCCCTCTCCACCTTCCAGAGCTCTGCACCTAATCAACAATCTTGGGAGCCACAAGACAGCCACAGGAAAAGCCTCCTCCAGCTGCTCTGCAGTACTCTCTGGGACTTGCACAGCATGGACAGTCCTGGAGTGCTGCACTCAGGATCCTCTGGGCACAGATGGTGGTGGTGGTGGAGCCAGGGGGTCTGCCTTAATCCCTGTGCTCAAAGGTCTCTGCAATGCAGCTTTGGTGGGCTTAGCCACCGCAATGGGGCATCTGAGGTAGAAACCAGAGGCAGAATCTGGTGGAGGGGCAATCTTATTTGTTTTCTTATTTTGGGTTTCTCCCCTGTTGTGTTATCTCTGATTTGAATTTGTGATGTACTTGGCCCAGATGTTTTGAGCTGGCTGGGGGAGGCTGGGCTTGTTTTCAAGGGGAGGAAGTGCAGGAAGCAAACTGACAGAGGGCAGGATGAGGGGGTTCCCTTTCCCCTCAGTATTGTGG
Source organism: Pelecanus crispus (assembly GCF_030463565.1). Lineage (NCBI taxonomy): Eukaryota > Metazoa > Chordata > Aves > Pelecaniformes > Pelecanidae > Pelecanus > Pelecanus crispus. The sequence goes on from NC_134643.1 coordinate 55,453,108, forward strand.
AGATATCACGGTGTGAGAGCCCCTGCTGTGCAGCAGTGCCTGAACTTAAGGGACATTCAAAATAGCTAAGATAGCAGCTGAGCCTGCCTGACAGCAAAGCAAGGCTGCGGAGGCGTGCAAGAGCTGCTGTCTTTACCCCAGGGAACAGGGAATTGGGTTGCACTGTGGAAGATGCAACTTTGCATTCATCCCTGGTGAGAAAGGATTTGAACGCCTCCAGAAGGAGAATATTACAAAGACCTGGAGGTTCAGCAAGAGGGACTAACATTTTTGTGTTCCACCTATCCTGAACAGCTGTGTGTGGCATAAAATAAGTAAATGTTCTTTAGAGGTGAGGGCTGGGTCCCAGGAGTACTCCCCACATACCCTACCCAGACAGAAACCCACTGCCAGATCCTAGGGGCTATGGCACTTCCCTTTGGTACTTGCAAGTGGCCTGGGGATGCAGAGGTTTATGTTACAGCCCTCGGCATTTCCTACTGGTTGGCAGGGTGTTTCCCCATGCAGTGTTCAGCTGTCATCAACACCTCTCCTGGGTACACACATCCCTCAGGGGTCTGACTGGGTTAGGGGTGCCACCGGGCAGCAAGAGACCTGAGGGATGAGTTGTTGCTGAGAGTTGCTGCTCTTCTGTCCTGAGGTCCACAGGGTCTCTTGCTTTTATTCCCCACTTTTCCAGTAGCTGATACAGTGCCAGCTTCCTGTAAATTATACTGAATATCAATTTGGGCAAGGCTGTTTGGGGAAGGGGGAGTTCAACGTGATACTTGTGGTGTATCAACTGTTGGGGTTGCCATCTCTGCTCAGTTCTGTCCTTGAACACAGAATTTGTTTCCTTCCTTTTGTGTAGTGTTGTCCCAAACCAAAGTCTGAATACAAGAATGGAATGGATGCAAGGGGATTAGACCTCTGAACTAGCCGCTGTCTGCTGCAGGTTGAACCAAGACTTTCAATACAAACATCTCTGCACCTCAGCTTTGTCGCTCCAGTCCCCCTTGCACATGGCGTGCTGGATCTGGCCAAGTCACAGGGAGTCTGGCTGGCAGGAGAAGGACCAGAATGACCTTTGCACCTACCCTGAAGAAGAGGAGAGGGCCCTGGCCTCTGTGTGTACATCTGTCTGGTCAGGATTGCTCCTGCACTCAGCGGTGCCTGGGAGATGCCGAGAGGCCTCTGACAGCCAGCATGAAGGGAAGTGACACCTCCCAGGGCTTGCAGCCCCAGTGCCTTATGTGTGCAGAGGAGCCGGACAGCCACCAGTGCAGCAAGGCTGCCTGGTTTGCTTCCCGAGCAGGACTGAACCTCCTGCCTTTTTTCTAGCAACCGTGCTATGCACCAGGGCCCTGGCAACTTTGAATAAGAATTTTAAAAATCTCTCTGTTATGTACCAGAATAGCTGCCACAGGATGAACTTCATGGTGCTCAAGATAGATCCCATCTCATGCACAGAAGTCCAGCACTGAGCTGGGCCCGAGTCCCAGGAGGGGGATGAGATAGTGAAGATTTAGCGTAAGATATGGTAGGAACCGTTGTCATCCTTATAATAAAAGGAGGAAGGGCATGGCTGTCTGACACCTCTGTTGATCCAGAAGGAAGGTGAATCAATAAATCCAGGCAGCAAGAATAGAAGCAAACCCTCTCTTGCAGGTGGACAGACCGCAGATCTTAGTCACTCTGCACCTCTGCACAGGATGACTTCCCCCCAGTACCACTAAAGGCAGCCCATGGGCTGGTGAAGAGGTGGAGGCAGTTGACACAGGAGGGGGAAATATTGTCTGAAGGATGTGACTGGGGAAGTGGTTTGCAGGAGCATGAAAGAGGAGGGCAGGGAAGAGCCAGAGGCTGCTCTGGGAGGAGGAAAGGACTTGCCCAGGGGGTGATGTGGCCATGGACAGGCAAGGGTCAGTGAGGGAAGGTGCTGGGTGGGTACCACAGGGAACTGATAATGATGGAGAGGAGAACATAGCAGTGTTTTTTCTGGGGCTGTGAATCAAGTACCTCTTTGACATGCTTTGGCTCAGCTGCTAAGGAAACTTCAGAGGAATACTCTCTCTGGAAAAACTGGCAAAGCCACAAGATGCATGTTGAAGAAGAAAGTACTTGTTCTCCCCTTTGAATTTCTCCCTTCTCTGCTAATGTACTTACAAATCCAGGTAGGCAGGCTAGTCCCATGAGCTGCAAAGGAGCACATTTCTGCCTGTTAGAGGAAAGGCCCATAGATAACTGCCTCCCTGCCTGCACCAGGCCTCCACATATGGCAGCTGTGCAGAGTTGCCTTCTGTACCATGGCTGCAAACAGCACTGTGTCCTCCTCCCCACGAGCTCAAGCCTTTGAACTCCGTGCATCGCAGTAGCCCCTGGAGCCCCCCATATCCTATCCATGTACAGGGTGAAAAGCCAGACCCATCAACTTTCCAGCCTGAACTCATGGGCGTGTGTGCACTCCAGGTTTCTCCTTACCCCTGTGTTATGAGTATTATATACACTCCATGTGTCCCTCCTCCCTCTCTTTCTAGGACAGAGTCCACATTTCATCACCTTGTTAGGGGCTTTGTGTGACTTGATGCCACCCATGTCATGTGGTTTGTATAATGCCTACATCACCAGCATTATTTCTTACCTTTTATCTAGCAGCTGAGGTGTTGGTAGTATTGTTATCTGTAACTTTCTTGGACAGGACTGAGATAGCATGTCATCGCTTCCATAGGTACCAGAAGACATAGTTAGCATTGGTGGAGTCCACTTCTGGCTCCTTGATCTGTGAGCAACTACAAAGAAATGCCAAGTTCTTGGGTCTGCTAATCAGCTATCAGGGGAGTAGGATAGGGACTTGCAGTTTTCCTGGTTTTTGTTTTGTTGCTATTCATCACTGGAATCAATGGAATAATCACACCAAGAAAAACTCTTCATCTGTTTTCTTATCCATTGAATAATACAGGGATGTATGCCCAAAAGATTGTGTGTTAAAACAAAGACATGATACTTTCAGTATAAATCTGTTGTGTTCTGAGTGTTCTTTGGCATTTTGGAATTCAATGTGGGTGTTGACCCTAGGCTATTTCATGATTTCCCATTGTAATCAAGACTTTATTTTACTTGGCCAATTACTTCTGTTCTTTGGATGAGAAACAGAAGAGACAGACAGTAACTTACCCCAGATTGTTGAGGAAGCCTGTGGGCAGAGCTGGAGAGAGAACCCAGATCTCCTGCATCCAGATCTCCTGAGCCTTAGCCACATGGCCACACTTTCTCTTCACCCTCCATCTTCCTGTGACTCCCAACAGCTATTTTCTAAGTTGAAATGGCAGTTTTTCACCATGAATCAAAGGCTGCCTTTTTTTGTTGCTCTGGTTTGGCACAGCTGAAGCTGAACAGTTCTGGATCACTGCTTGCTCTCTCCATCTCTCCCTTCTTGCCATTGAGAGCTTTCCTCCTGGAGCAACTGCCTTATCCTTGTGGAGGCCAACGGGGAATGTTCTTCCTTGCCATGTGGCTTTCCCAATGCAGTTTCAGTGCTTTCTTGGATCCCTGGGCATCCTGGATTTCAGACCCTATCTTGTAGCAATGTTTTCAGGCTTTCTTCCCTGTCGAGATTCTGGCAGTAAAGAAAATATTTTATTAAGAAGATATTAGGAAGATATATTTGTATATTGAATATTTTAATATTATTTAAAATAATTAGTAATTCTTTAACTGTTACTTTATTTAAAATATTTTATGAAGAAGATATCTTTGCATATTAAAAAAAGAGCTATGGCAGGTTTGAGGAAAATGTGAATGAGCCCCTGCTTGATACATTTTAGTTTTCGCAAGACGGTAGCATTGCAGAAAGGAAGGGATTGTTAAACTGAAAGGTAAGTAGATTATTGCTATTTCTGATGCTATAACTGAGATAGCAATGCTTGTATCAAAGGACAAACTATCTTTAAATAGTTGTCAGTCTTCTTTTCACACAACTGTTCTGTCATCCAGGAGTCTGGATGCTGAAGCAGTTAATGGGTCTTCCAACTGCTTCGATCTTGCAGTTCCCTAGCATGGAGACAGCACATCTTTCGTGTCTCTCCTGTGACCTGATAACTCATTGCCATTGCACAGAGATGGAAATATGCATCCTCCCATAGAGAAGCAGGCAGGAGTAGGTTGACCTAAGAATCATCCCAATGGGGTTGTCCTCAGTATCCTAAACCAGGGTCTCTTCTTTCTGCCTTGCTGTCTGTTCAGCAGCATGGAGACTTTCAAGGGTACAAAGCACTCCACAGGCCCCCTCTCAGACTCCAGGATAGGGGCGGTTTTATCCACCCACCCCCTCCTTCTCCCCACTGGCTCCCTGTCTCTGTGTGAGTGACAGGCCCTCTGGCCCTTGCTATGATTTTATTTCTCTTTTTGCCCACCCCATGCTCTAGAAGCAGCTCTTTCCCAAACATAACCCTGCTGCTCCCAAGGGAAGGTGCCTGCCACATTGCACGTGCCCCAGGCACTCCCTTTTAAAAAGAACAAATATCCCCCACAAAGGGAGAACAAAGAGAACCCACCAGGCACCCTCCATCAGAGTGGTGATGAAGCAAGACTTTAGCAACACAAGGGAATGGATTAGCTGCCTTGCCCTGGGGGCCCTGTTCACCCAAAGGTTTCTGTTTGGTCTCTGAGTCCTGCAACTGGTATTTCAGTGGAGTCCTTCTTGGCAGGTCTGGCTCTGTGACCTAGGGCAATAAAACCCTCCTTCTTTTAATGATAAAGATAACTGTATCGAGGATATTTAGAACTTGAGAAACTGCTTTACCAGCATTTCATATGATAGAGCAAGATTATTTCTGTGGCTGTTCCTATGGAAATGAAGTGGTTTGTGTGTATGCTTGTCCTGTTCTCCCTTCAAAATGCTCAGACACACCTGACAGCAGGGCAGTGGTCTCTAAGGTATTATGGTACTACTGGTTTTGTAAGACTAGGTGTTGGGCAGAGGACGAAAGTCCCAAAAGCTGCATCGTTACATTTGTTATGCCAGGGGTACTGTGGTCCTGCTCATAACATGCCCTCACATCCTTGCTGGCACCCTCAGTCCCCCCAGGATGAGCTGCTTGGGATCTGCTCCTTGCTCCTTGCCCATTGCCTTGAATGGCACCAATGTTCTCCAGCTGACCTCTGTGCCCCCTTCTTGAAAATCTGGGCAGGAGTGTTTACTTTGATTTGGGCTGGGGTTAGCTGAACATCTGTCCTTGTGCTGGCAATCCATTGAGCATGCAAACCCAAAGCCCCTGAGGTGGTTGGCTTCTATTTCTAGCTGTGATGATCAGTGAAAGGCTTGGCGCTGGTTTGTTTATGTTTAATATATTAGATCTGTCTCTGCGAATTTCTCTGTGACAGACAGACATGCCATGGATGGACAGTGTGTGTGGGATGGGGCTCCATTTCCACACAAGCACCCTCCTCCTCTGCTTTTCCCCCAGCCCCACCACCCACTTAATGAATTCCCAGGGAGCGCGTTCCCCAGGTCACTCACAAAAGCAGCAAAAGTTCCCACTAACAGCAAGGAGGAGAGGGCTGGGAGGAATGGCAAGGTTGTCTGCCCCAAAACACTCCCAAACAGCGAGTGGAGATGCCAGGGTCCTGAGATGGGCCCCAGGGTATCAAGACCTCAGTTTGCTTCCTCATTGGTTAATGCAGCTGCTATTGGCAACTGCTTTGTTCTGTCATTTGCATTCGGTTGTGCACGCTCCCCCTGCCCCTCTCCCCAGCACCTGGGGCCCCTCTCCATAACGCTCCCCTGGCCATGGCACCCTCCTGCAGGCTCTTCCCCAGGATGGAACAGGGCCTGGAGCCGGTGGGAGGTGGCAGTGCCATATCTGTGGTGAAGGGGACAGACAGCCTGGAGAAGGGGCTGGGGCTGGTGCCACGGTGTGTCCCACTGGCTAAGTGGGGCAAGGATAGAGAGGAGAGGAAGCACACTGAGATGGGGGGAGCTGAGGATGGCTGTGGGCTGGGTTTTATAGCTGCTGTTGTTCAGCCCCATGGCTGGAGCATGGTGGGCAGGTGCAGAGTGAGAAGCCTGACCCCTTTCCCGCCCGGGGCTGCTGTTCCCGTGTTACACTGTGGCTCCCTGCAGCATTGGGAGCCCAGTCCTGGAGCCAGCACCAGTCATACACTCAACTTCACCATGATCATCAGCAATCCTAAAGACAGAAAAAGGCTGGAGGTACACTCTGGGTGTCCCTCTGCCTTTTGATTCAGTTTCTGGGCAGCAAAGCAGATCAGGTAAAAGAAATGCATGCTCACAAAACATGCAGACATGCAGATATTGTGGGAGAAGCTGGGATGCCCAAGCGGGTGGTGAGGGGGGTGCAGGGGACTGGTGATGTGACAGGTTGGGCAGGACCCCTCACATCCCACAGCTGAAGGTAGGTCATGGGCCCATCTGTTCTGCAGGCTGGGGTGGACAAGCTGGTCCCTGTGGCTGGCGTTAGCATCCTTGCCTTGCTCACAGCTGCTGATCTGGGCATTCACCTTGTTTTGTATTTGCTGTAAACACAAGGTCACTGCTGGGTCTGTCCTTCTTCCTTCCACCCTGGGAATGCAGCTGGCCTTAGCCTAGGGAATGGCCCTGCTGCTGTGTGCAGCCCTCAGTGTCCTGCTCGCAACGCCTTTCCCTCTGATACCTTGGAGACTTTGATGTGGGGATGTAGATCTAGCTAGTTAACTGGAATCCATGCCTTCTGCTACCTGCTCAGGCCCACAAGGATATTTTGTTACTTCATTCCTATTTAGCAACTTAATTTCCCAACAAAAGCAAAGCCTGCTGAAATCAGGTGGAGTTCAGACACATATGTGTGAGTTAGCTTACGGTGGTCATCCCAACCTGGTGGCTGTCAAGAAAGTCCCTGTGCCCTTTTCCCTTGTCTCCTGAGCCACTTTTCTCCACTGCAAGTGCTGGACATCAGCTCAGGTGGTGGGGTCTCATGTCACTTCAGGAGCAGCTGCAGAATAGCAGCACAGAAGAAACCCTTCTTGGGGCCCAGAGGCTTTTCAGGGAGCTCACACAATTCAGCAGACTGCAGGAATGAAGGACAGCAGCCACCGGGCAGGCAGGGATGGGCAGGAAACAGCCTCAGCAGCAAGCCAGCAGGAGCCTTTTTCTCAGGAGCAGCTTAAGGTCAGCTTTGTGCCTCAGTGCTGAATGTTGCATGGAGGAGGCAGAAACCTGACCAAAGCAATCTTCAGTGCTTGCTTTCAGGCAGGAGAGAAGGACCTAAAGCCAAGCTCCCAGCTGTCACTCCAGCCCTGCAGGTCTCTCTCTTCAGTGGCTGTAGAGAGCTCCTCATAACGCTCCCACTGCTCTTTTACTGATGGTGCCCCTCTCTGGAAACGCAAACCCACTGTGATAAATTATTTTCATATGTCTTACTATCTCAAGATCTCCCCAGCTAAGGTATAATGACAGCAGAGTTCTGTTTAGCAGCCCAGTGCCTGCAATAGCTGCTGGGGGTCAGCAACAGATTATCACTAGAGCGATAGCGCAGAGGGGGGCAGAGAGATCAGATAATGCAGAAGAGCTCCAGGGGCTGAAAAAGAGGGTGAACTTGACGTCTGAGCCTTTGGGACGCCTATGTATCATCTGTTATCATCAAGCCCCAGGCTTGGGAAGGCCAGGCAGTGATAAGGGGGTCCTTGTTTGAGGAAGGTGCTCCTGCCAGACAGGCCTCTTCTCCTATGGAGGGGCAAGGACAGGCACGTAACCACACGTCTCTCCTTTCTGGGGCTTGTACAGCACTTGGCACAAACAGGACCTTACTCCTAATGAGGTCCCTGGGGGACTGTAATGAAATGACTGTCCTGACTGCAGTCCTTACTGGAGTTAGCTGTTCATTTCAGATGTACGCTCAGGTCTCAAAATAGACGAGGGTCTTTTTAGGAGCTAGTGAGTATGTGTTATTTATTGGGTAGTATTGGTATTTTATTTATTGGGTCCTCCAGCAGGTTCACTAGTGAAACAACCATCAAGAAAGACAGGTGCCTCCCTCAAAGAGCTGAGGCAACAGACAGATGATTGGCCAAGTAACATGGGGGAAGGCTTGTTCTACAGGTGTATGCAGATGTTTGGTAAATAATATAAGCACAGGAGAGATTCTCATACAGTGTCTGCTTTAGGCAAATGTATGGAATTAAACAATGTCCTCATTAATCTTAGGCTTAGCCAGCCAGCAGGGTTGTAAATGCTTGTGTACCCAACATGTGACTCATGCAGTGTATTTTGCTGATAAACGTACAGCAACATTTTCCAGTGTAGGCATGGCTGTAGGTGGGAGACAGTGAGAAGAGAAATCCCAAATAACACAGCCCAATTGGTGCCAGGAAGTCTTGTAAACAGATCCTATTACTAGAACAGAGGGGAAAAAACATCAGTTAAAGCCCAAGGACAAAAGTGTCTTTGTTGGCAAGAGTCTTTAAAGAAGGTCCTGCTATGGAAAAAGCTCTATGCAACTTCTGGGACTGATATATGCTATAAGTCATATGTGTGATTTTATGTGATTTTTGGCACCTGTATTGAGTCTTAAAATGCCATCCTTTATCATGTATGGAGAGAAAAAGGGCAGATAGTTTCAGCACAGCAGACCCCAACCAACATTGACCAAGCCAAGTTAGGGAGGATGTTGAATCCAAGAATGTCACTTCATGCCTGCAGCACTGGTGCCTTGCTGTTTTTCTTGTGCATCTGTCCCGGGTTTCCTCGCAATGTCTGGCTAAAAGAACCACGGGCCAAAGTGGAAAGAGCTTTGAAAGAAGCTTCTTACCACACAGACCACTACCAAAGCTGCAGAATGATGTGAGATGGTTTTGGATGAAGACTTTTCCGTACTGAGGAGATCATAAAGAGTCTTCATGTTGCCTTTTGATACTTTGTTTTGTAGTAAATACTTTTGCAATATTGGAGTAACAGGGGTCAATATGAGACACTATAGAAAGGGAAGGTTATTTTATTTTAAGCCACACTGATTTCACTCAGTCAGACTAACACTTTTATAACCACATATTCACAAGCACCAAGATGCATTTGTTCATAGTATTTGGTTTTCCTGCAATCACATAGTAGATTCAAGGCAGGGGGTCTGGATTCCTCATCATGTCTCCTGGGTTTCTCTTAGTTTGACCACCATATGCTCATTTTAGATATATCTTTTGCATCCTTCAGGATCTGGCAGTGACCGTCGATTTTGTCTCTCCATCTTTTCCCACCTCTGAGTATCATTAGGTCTCAACGTCTTTTGTCTTCTTGTCTAGGTATCTTATGGCTCAATCTTGTTCTTTATCTTAGCACCATCATCTCTACTGGTTTGAATTTTTCCTTTTATTAAGTCTTAGAGGTACTCTGACCCTTGTTTTAGGACATATCTTGTTTTAAACTGTGCTTTGTTTTTCCCCAGTCTGGATGTCCAGAGGATCTGTGTGTCAATATGCTGGGATCTTAATGATCTGCTAATCTAGGTGCCATCAATATGTGCTGTTCTTGTGGCCCTTCTTAAGCCTTTTGTCCCAGTGCTTCCACACCCAGACTTCTCCTTTGTTCTCCATTTATACTATTCTTATTGTTTGTTTTATAATTGAGGAAATTATGACCACCAATGACAAAGACATCCCTGCTAAAGTGGTGACTTCTGGAGTCCAGTGCCATTTTAGGAAGAAGGCAAAACTCATTGAAAAGCAATAAAAACTTATCAGATTTATCTTTCCTTCTCCTTTTAAAATTCTTTCCTGCTTTATGAGAACATGAAATTTCTTGATAAAAATAATCAACTGTCAAATTTAATACAAATAAAAAATAAATATGTATCCAAAGAGCAAATAATTAGTATGTGAAACTCATTACTAAGGAAGGTCATCATGTTGAATGGCTTGGCTAGCACGTGATGTTGGAAACTTCAATATAATTTGTAGTTATGCACAGGAAGATAAGAGTAATCAGATTTCATGCTTCAAGGAATAAGAATGTCTTTCTTCTCACCACAAACAGCATTTCACAATTAGCTGGGTATTGTGCATTTCCCCCCACCCCCTAGCCTTCTTTTGAACTCTATCAGTTATTAACAACAGAGGCCAAGACCAGAGGCTTGGTGTGCCACAGAAAAAGTTATTTACTCGTTAAAGACAAAATTTATGATACTATAGACACTGAACCCAAGATAGAACAAAGAAACATATATAACACTACAGGGATGCTTGTAAATATTTCAGTGGCCTCCTGCATTCAAGACAGATGGAACAGAAATGTTTCAGTCCAATCTTGGCTTCACCAAGGACTGGCAGATTTTGGATATAAGATACCACCCGGGTTTGTTGTTGAAAAAAGAGGCATTATTGTTATTTTTTATTTACCAGATGGATGAGAAGAATGAAACCACAGCTGTTTTCTTATCACTCTGCATGTCTGGACAGGAAATAAGGCGGGTGACTCTCATCTGATCTCAAAGAATGAATCAGGTCAGGGCATTTTTGTGCTCATGTGGTGAAGCGAGGGGGATGGGGGTGGAAAAGGAAGAGAGATTTCTGCTCCCCTTTCCCATAAGAATGCAACCCAGAAGCACACTTTGTTTTTAATAGTCAGAGTTCAAACTTTTTGCTTGCTCAGTTTTTCATAGGATACTTGAAGTACAAGCAATTCTAGTTACTTAATGGATTATTTAATCCCTACACAGGAGCCTCTGCCAATTTTTTCAACATCTAAATAATATTAACATTATCCTCTCTCTTCCTTCCTTCCCAGACAGCAAGAGAAATAGGCTGATCAGTGTATATGGACATGTGTGGGTGGGTGGGTGGGGTGAAGCCAAAGGAAGCGATAGAGTTAGCTCTTAGCCCTGAATGCTTTGGTTGCTTTATTCAGTGAATTAAATAACCTTGGTCTGGCTTCTGTGAAATTTTAGTCTTCTGTGCTCATGAACTTCCCGTTACCAGTAATCTTTTTTCATTGTTTCAGCCAAACACAGCTGTTCTGGGAAGTCCTGGCCAAACAGAGAGAGTCAGTCTTTAAGGTAACTCAATGATATCCCATGGAGAGTGCTGAGTATTGGAGTCAAAGGCTTGAGCCAGGCTCACTTTTTGCAGTAAGCAGAAATGGAGAGCAATGAATTCTCACTGAACTGTACTGCTGACCCCAAATGCTCCTGTATTTATACTCAGACTGAATTTTTTCCAGGACACTGGGCTTCATTTTGAAGTCTGATGGATTACAAGGAATGACTTCGAGGATCACAACTCCATAGACTGTGGCTATGAGGTTGTGTCTGGCCACTAATCTCTGAATTGCAATAGTTTAAAGATTTTCCACCAACAACAGAATACAGTGGCTAAAAAAAAAAAAAAATCTACCAACCAACCAACCAAACCGCACAGCTCACCAGTTAGAGACCTCTTCTTATGGCAGTGACTAATGTGGAGACAGGCCCACATTCTGTAGGATACTGCAGGTGGAAGAAGAATTATCTTCTCACCCTCTGCATCTGGTCAGGGAGGCAGGATCTGGGCCTTTTCATGGTGTTTAATTTCAGTCCTGCTGCTTGGCACTGGGATACTGAGCAACCATTTGTCCCAGAATCCAGAGTGACACCCTTCAGGTTGAACATGCAGGTGTGGCCCACATCCGTGGGCAGGAAGAAGTCACTGGAAGTCACTGGAAGCATAGGATGGAAAGGGAAGTTTCTGAAACGCACCCTGGCCCAAAATGTTGGCGGAAGCATGAAAGAATATAGCTGTGAGCTGGCATGGAAACCTTCCTCCCCAGCAGGAGACTGACACTATCTGTAAGCTTCAGATGGTGGTTGCTACAGTACTCCTAAGACTATACATAGATTCACTTTGTTAGAAGAAGTTTCAATTAGAACCAGTATGTATTTTTGCACAGGAAACTTGTATTTTTGCAGAAAGCTGTAATGCTGGGGGCAAAATTCTTCTCAGGGGAAAGGTGGAAACAGATTTCAAAGATATGTGTTTAAACATGTTTGGGGACACCCCCCCCCCCCCCCCACTTATTTGTTATGAAATTACTCTTTTCTCCCCACCCCACCACTGAAATGGAAATGAGTAATTTCAGTTATTTTGAAAAAAAAAAATTTTTTATTGCTGTGAAACTAGATTTCTCCTGTTTGTGTGCTCCTCCTTTCTTTTAATCTTTGTAACTTTTTAAACCTAGTTTTGAAATGTTTAAATCTGTGTTTTTCTGAGGTTGAACTAGCTTTTGAACTACTTCTACAGTTAATTTTGGATAGCTGAGTGAGTTTGCTGCCAGAGCTAGCACATGTTTAGATATGTATATCAAGTTCTTTAAATGTCTGAAATGTGTTCCATTTATTTTTATTTCATAGCCTTTTGACTAACTCCTGTGTTTAAAAAACATCTCCCTTTCTAAAGCTTAGTGTCAGTATGCTAGTTTTCAGCACGATTCATTCCATGAGGTTGTTGACTTTAATTATATTGTGGATACTCAGACACTGTTACTTAGTGGCTCAATTATACTTGATTCTTGGATCTGTTCCTAGGTATTACTTAGGACTAAATGAAAAAGTAAAAATAAAATCTTGTTTTCTCATGTGCTGTGGAACTAGTTGTTCCAAAAAGCACTTGTTTATCATGTTGAGAAATCGCTTCCTAGACCATGTGGTGGTTGACTAACTTACATCCTGAAACACAGAATCAAGCTTGGAAAGGGCTGTCCAGGTTGGTGAGTCCAGTTACTTGATACTCTGGGCAACCTGGATTTGGAAACCCTGCTCTGTTGCAGAGCTGATAGGGTTTATTCCCTTGCTGCAGTGCTCAATGACGCACCTGAAGCCTTCCTGGCATGAGCTGGGCACTCGGTGAGGGACACATGGATATGGATTACGGCCCTAAAGACACAGAGGCTGTAAATGGGACTTCTCTTAATCATGGGAGTTGTGGGCTCTGAAACAGCCCCTGGAGGAGTACTGGAAACAAAACCTAATTGCTAGTCCATTGTCCTGCTGGAAAAGCCCTGTGGACAATGGAGGGAAGGAGAGGTGACCTCCACAGGCTATGGTGGAAAGGTCTGTCATTTTGGGGGTGACTGCAAATCACCTTGTCTTGTTAGTCCCCATCTATACCACTTCCCACAGGAATTCTTCCATGAACATGGGTGACCTGGGCCATACAGATGACTCCTGATGAGGTCTCGCTGGTATCTTATCCAGCGGCACTAACAGGTGCCCATCTCTGCTGGCACATTCTCAGTAGACATCTCAGAATCAGTATTCCGTGACCACCTCTATGATTGTTTGATCATAGTTGTTCCTTTTGTTCCCCTTTTACTTCCGGTTTGTGAGGTCTTAATTTACAGCAGAATTCTTACTGCTAATCCCCATAGAAGAGCTTGCCTTTGTGCTATTGCATATTACCCTGTTTCTGTTACTCCAGCTTTCAAGGTCATCCTTTTCCTCCTGTATGAGCTCTCAGTCCTTCTTTCCACTGATGTTGCTTTCTTGCTTTGTGTTATCAACAAACTTCCTCAACAAGTAGTCTCTTTTTAATCTAGTCATTAATGAAAGTATTCAGTAAAACTAGTCCCAAGAGAAATTCAATTAGTAATTTACCAACATTGCTCCTTTCCACTGCTCAAGCTTCTGCCCCATTTGTCTGGTTCCTTACCATCTCACAGTTTTGGCTTTAATGCCCATTTTCTCCAACTTAACTAAAAACTTGCCAGATGGCACTGGGACCAAAGCTTTTCCAATATCTAGATAGATGAGGATGACCAGATCTTCTGGGTCCTGATTTCTTTCAGGGTTCAGCATGTCACAGGGCTGAATATTCAGCTGTCCCTGAAGGGTGGTAGAAGAGGGCAAGAAATGTCCTCCTCTTTGCACTGCTTTTCAAAGGTGGCTTATGACTATGGCCCTATACCTTCAGGACAGCTCAAGGTTGCTGTTCTCAGGCTCTGAGGTCCAAGAGCTGCTTGCACAAGGACACATGTAACATGGCACCTTGTTGCCATAGGAAGGTCTGAACTTTCCCCAAACTCTTCAAGCACTGTAGGAGCTAAAGACCTCACCTTTGGACAGGAGCCCCTCACTCTTCTTTGGGAACCAGGCAGAAGTACATTCATCAAAAATGCATGTGTTAGCTGTAAGGGGATAAGGTGTCCTACAAAAGTGCAGAAAATGCCACTTCTGTCCCAATCCTTTGGTGGTTCTTTAACTCCATGGTTATGCTATAATTTTCATTTTGCAACTAAGGCTGTAAGTCAGGCCACACTTGATCTTTTCCTGGACCAGACAAGCCACACTCACCAGCTGTTTGGTTAGTGAATCGATGTGATCGGCTTGCTTTCTCAACTTTCCAAGCCACTGATTCTGCAGCTGGTCATCCCCTCCATCTCACCTCTACTGAGCTCAGTCCCTCAGGCTGTGCCTACCCTTACTTAAGGACTGGACCTGCCAGCACCTGCTGAGCATGCACCAGGCTTGGATGTCTACTGAGTGAGGGAGCACTGCTGCGGGTTGCTACTCGCATGGATTCAGCATCCCAGTGTGGTGCATGTGTGCTCTTGGCTTGGGTGCAAGCAGGGTCAGAAGCCCAATAGCCCAGTCCCGCAAGCACATATCCTGGGTTGTCTAGCATGTTGTCCAGCACTGTTGTGGGTCTGGTGTGAGCAGCGAGGGTGCAACCCAGGGCTTGGGTTTGTGTAAGCTAGCTCTTTGTCACTTTTGGAGGTTCCAGAGCTGCCTCCAAAAGCAGACACCATTGTTATGTGAGTATTCAATCTGACATTAGCCTGCCATTAGGAAGGGGGATCAGGTACTTGCAAAAGGAACATGAAAGGAGATGGGAGAAGGCTCCTGGCCTCCTGCTGCCTGTGGAAGAACAGGTGCCTTGGCCAGCAGTGTGGCTCTAGTTAGAGCATGGCCAGGGAAGGAAGGGGTGGAAGAGGGGGTGTCTTGCTGCAAAGAGGGAGACTGGATCTTGTCCTCAGACCTCTGCCCACTCACTGCTCCTGGGCACAGAAAGGCAGCCCGGATGTGGCTATGCCCCCACTAGTCCCTGGTGTCTGCTCTGGCTCTCTCCTCTCCTTCTTGGCTCAGTTCCTTGAGGTTGGTTTCCTGGCTGTAGGCAGAAGGTGTTTTTGACGGAGAAGGTGGTAGTCTGGGGGTGGATCGAGAGTGGGAGACAGAAGAGGGGAGGAGTCACTGATCAATGCTAATAAATAAAAGGCCCCTCTTCTTCAGTCCAGGGTCCAGGACGCCGGGAGAGCTGCCCCCTCAGACAAGAGCTGCAGGCTGGCGGGGAAGTGACGGCTTAGTGAGTATGCGGGGACCGCCTTGCTTTTCCTGGACGGCTGCTCGTTATTAATGCCTTGCTGGTGCTTCACAGCTGCAAAATGTTGGGAGTGGTTGTTATGGCATACATAACACTGTGATTCTTCACTCCAGCAGGACACAGGTCAGAGGGCTGCTTTTCTGTTTTCCCCTTTATCTGGGGGACTGCAGAGATTTCCCCAGCATTTGCAGGCAATTCATCCTAGCCTCTCTTTCTGTAGCTCTAACTAGTGAATGTTGCTAGAAAGCAGGGGGATTGGGCTCACTGTGTTGTGTGGTGTGTTACCTCTGGGGCAGCCCACTGATGCTGGGGAGGGGAGATGTGTGCTGGAGAAGTATGGAGTGCAGGGGAAGTAGAAAGGAGATGTACTTTTGCAAGGGAAAGTGTTACTAGAAGGAGATGTGTTGGTATAGGGCTGTGTAGCTGGCATGTTCATTCATCCCTTGGAAAAAGCAATGCCTCTGTGGTGAAAAATTAAACATTTGGGTTAAGTGATGGTTGTGGCTCTTCTCCTGTGGTTGATGGCAGGGGATGCTCCAAGCATTCTGGGATCAGAGTCCTCTGAAATGGGAGCAGAGTCTTCCAGGGAGCAGAGTGGTCTGCCCTGAGTGAAGACAGATAAATAAAGAGGGTTTGGCCGGAAAGCATGTTGGAGTTTCCCACTGTGCAGCCTCATCTTCATTCCAAAGTACTCCCAGCATCTTCCTCTCTGTGCCCCACTGCTTTCCCACTGGGCTCTCTCCTCCAGCCTCTCCCTCAAGCCTCCCTTTGTTGGCAGCTCCTGTGAGATCCCAGAGTGTACAAGACATTCAGGAAACCTATAAAATCCACATTCAACACTAACTCCAAAACCGTGGGCTCTAAGGAATGCAAACAATCCCAGAGCAGAGGATTCTCTTAAAGAGACCAGAGTGGCAGAGCATGGAGGGACAGCAGAGAAGTCTCAATTCTCCTCTGACCTTGTGTCTATAGCAGGCTTCTGGCTTTTGCCCCAGCACAACCTAGTTTTCCTCCTCAGGCTGAGCACTGAACGGGCAGGACATGGACAGTATGGGAGGCATTGATGGTGCAGTACTGAGCTGCTCTCTGCATGTGGTGGGATAATTCTTTCTCTTTGGTTGAAGTTGAAGTCCTTGTTCAGTTTCTCTCCTGGAGACCACAGGCTTCAGGCAAGGGCTGTGAGTTTGGCATTGAAAGGGTAAGTTGTAAAGCTCAGAGTAATCTTGTTCCACTGAAGTTTCACTCCCCATTGGGGAAGTGTTAGGCTCTGGCTAGCTGTCCCTGTAGTTCTTCGCTGTATTACCTGCAGCATGGCTCCCCAGACTGGATTCTGCAGATGACAGCAGTGATAGCACCACACTGGCTTGGGGGGAATAGTCTACACCCAGAGTGCACTCAGTCTGCACCCTATCAGTGAGAAATCCTGATGCCTGCATGTACACATGGGCAAAACAGGGAGTCACCGCAGCTTGGATCAGGCATAACAACAGTTACTGTACCCTAGGCTCATCCCAGGCAGAGTGCATGGTCCCAGCCCCACCACTGCCATGCGGGAGGGCTGGCAGGCACTGGGTACCCACCTTCCCTCCCTCTCTTGCCTCTAGCAAACTACTCCCCCTTGCTTTTCTCCCAGCAGGGATGCCCATCTCTGTATCTCCTTCTTTCTTCTTTCACTCCCTCCTACTGTACCACAGAGCTGAAGAGGGGAACACCCCATCTTTTGACATTGCTGCTGTCCATGATGTTGGTCCCAGACAAGCTCTTTGGGTGCTAGAAGGTGAGGTAATGCTTCCAGAGACTGCTGGCCTGGGAGATTCATCATTGACATCTGAATTTGGTGCCCAGTGGGGCAAGAACTGCTAGTGCTAGACCAGAGAGGCATCAGCCCTGAGAGATAGGGTTACCTCTGCCTTCACCAAGATGTTGTCCCTTGGGCTGGAAGAGCAGTGTAGGATCAGAACCACAGTGAGGACCTGCAGAGATAGAGTTCTGGGTGCTGCTGTCATCTCAATGCAAAAATCATGATCCCTCCAGCAAAAGGGATTCTTCTAGGTTGCTGCTTGTCACTCCTGGAGCAATAAAGTAGGAGAGGGAAAGGGGCAGTAGGTTTGGGTTCCTCCTCTGATGACTGGCAGGCTGGGACCACAGTGGGGGCCAGCTGGAGGGAGGGGAACCAAGTGGGGATGGAGTGTTTGAAGCCTCGTTATCCATGTCTGTGTTGGCAAAGCTGACAGAACAGTCTGGGCTGGGTGTATCCAGACAGAGGATGGTGAGGGCAAAGAGGGCAGATCAGAGGAAAAATTAGAAAGACAAACATTTACATTTGGGATCAGCACACACCTCTCCCTCCGGGCCCCCGGCAGCCCCTGAAATTCCTTCCACTTGTGCAGGCCAGCTTTTCTGAGAGTGGAGTGCTAGTGACATGCTTGCCTGTGAATTATGGCCCCCAGCCCTGAACTGGGAGAAGAAGGGGGCATGCCCCCTCCTTCCAAAAACCTGATTCAATCTGCTAATAGAGGATGTTTTGTAATGGCTCCATAAAGAGTGTGTACCAGCCAGCTGTTGCCTTCCCCAGGCTCTTTTATGGGCCCCCTCCTGGCTCTGTTTTCATAATAAACATTCCACTGCTAATTTTGCAGGCAGCCCAGAATCTCCAGCTGCCCTCAGTGGGAAGAAAGTGAGACACAGTGAGACAGAGAGAGATTCCTCCCTGCACTGGCACAATGCGCACTCTCATCATCCTTACGCTCCTGGCTGTCTTGGTGATGGCTGCTACTTGCTATGGTAGGTGACCTTTTTTACTGGGCAGAGTGATAACTCCAAACCTGCAGATATCTTTTTGGTCTATTCAGATGGTTTTTATTCAGCTTTGTGTCTTCTTCCCCTTAACTTGATCTCTTGCCTGCTTTTTTTGCCCTTGTGTCAGACCGTGCTAGCCCTGCTCCAGAGCTGTCAGCTTCTGTCATTGTGATTTGTGGTCCAGGATGCTTCAGCCCCTTCCACTCTGTTCCAGCTTACCTCACAGGCTGCTCCTCTTTCTGCCCCTCTGTTATCTGGACTACAATAAGAGTTCTTATTCTTAATTCTTCCTTGTTAATGGGAAGATTTCCCTTTTTCCTTTTGTAATATCAGCCCCCTTTTCCTCAGGCACACAGTTCCATACTGATGGAATTAAGATGCTGTTTCATGCAAGAGTCAAACACATCTCACTGTGCTAGTCCATTCCCTAAGCACACATTCAGGCTTTGAAGGTAAACAAGTATCATATCCACTGTAGTGTCAGGAGCACAAAGGTGAGGAACTATGCTTGAGAATCACACACTGGAAGACCAAGCACAAGCCTTGAAGTCCTGGCTAAGACACCAGGTTATTCCATTCGGAACTAGTGAACACCCTAAACTCCTCATATAAATGCTACGTCACTCCACTGATCCCTTTCTCTTCCTTTTAAACAGGTGCCTTAAAACCTGGCTTCTGATTTCTGTGTGCATGTTATATTGATCTGTGGTGTGTGAAAGACTGTGAATCCCATCAATACAGTGTCTTACCACACTTTTTACTCTTTCTTTCCCCAGAGTCCCGTGAGAGCATGGAATCCCATGAATATCTCAGTAAGAGACTGCTTTACTATTTTCTTGAATTTGAAGTGACATCTCCAAGACCATTTCTTTGTACTTTACTGTGGAGATTAAATAGGCAGAACCACTCAGCCTAGGGAAATTGAATTTACTGGGTGATGGAGTTGCAGGATGAATAGGAAGAGAGTTAAAAAAAGACTTCACGTGTTTGGGCACAAGTGCATACTAATTTTTTTTCGCAAAGAATATAATGAGAATTGGAAAACAAAAAATAATGAGTCATGAAGTTAGATCCCTGCTGCATTGCACCTTGGAAGAAGCAGGTGGGATGTGTGGGCAGGAGGGATCCTTGGTCTAGAAAAGAGAGTTAATGTCACAGGAGAAGCATGAAAGGGTGGAGAGTCTCACCATGGAACAAGCAATATCCTGGAGAGGTTAGAGAACAGATGGTTTGAATCTTAAAAGAAATTAGACCATCTGGGAGAAGGACTTCACAAAACAGCTGGTCAGAAGCACAAAGGCATATGTGGGAGCCAATGCCAAAGACATCCACAGACTCCAGAACTCTGCAATAGGACTGTGATATTTCTCAAAAAGGACAGAAGGGACCTTCGGGCACCTCAGTCCAAAACTGCCACACAGACTGCTCAGTGACTGCCTGACCTTGGAGGCAGATAGACTGACTCAGGCCCTTCCTGTTTTTACCTGTAATTTCATGATTCTACTAATTCTACTGAGCGTGCCCAGACCTCCCATGGTCTGCACAGCTTGACACCTACCTCTTGGCCAATTTCCACTCATTCAGAGGGGCTGTGGCAGGAAAATCACAGTAGCTTTACCCCGGCTGGCTTGAGTAACAGCAGAACTAGAGCAGCATGTGCACTTCCATACAGGCTGCACAAGCCAGAGGGAGAACCTGTGCATGAACCAGTGGGGTGGACAGCAGGGAATATTAAAAGGTCCTGGGTCTCACTGTGCCTGGGAAGGTGGACAAGGAAGCTTTTATAAATGTGGAAGCTAGCTTTTGTTGAAATCTGGCCTTGAAAAAGTGTCTATCTACTCTGAACAACTCCTTGCTTTCTCAGATCCCTTCATCAACAGGCGAAGGGCCCATGACTTCATACAAGCTGACACGAGACTAGAAGCCATCTCTCAGGAGAGGTATGTTATGGCCTCAGGACACTGAGGATGGGAGGGGGGGAGAGGTCTCTCTTTGCCAAGCACAGGCTGGTACCAGGGGAGGAAGCCATGGTGACTTCTGAGAAGCCTCAACCCCTCTCTCAGTGAGGTGCCTGTGAAGTCCCCAACCCTGGGAGAAGCCAGAACTCAGATAGCAGAGAGCGAGTCCTTGCGTTTGAGGACATGTCATGTGCTGGGAGCACTTTGCTTAATTTTTCTGAAGAAAGTACCAACAGAAGGAGGGGGAATCAGTGTGGGATGGCCAGAAAGGAAGCTCAGTTTGAGATCTTGTTCTAGTCCTCAGCTCTCATGCAGAATTTACATGACATTTTCTAAATCACAGGGCCATCTGGGGGCCTCCTTGCCTCATCTATAAAAAGCAGATATAGGCAGTTTCATGCCTCATGTAGGGCTTGTGAAAATAAAGGCTGAAGCACAGAAATCACCTCCTAGCAAGGCAAACCTTCTCCACAGTACCAGGTGGCCCCTTTGCAGGATGTTTCAGGTCTTTGTTCCATGCATGGCTTTGGGGAAGAGTAGAAGAGCTGAAGGCAGCAGGCTGGGGGTGTTGCGGAGGGAGGACTCTTCCTTAGGCTGAGGCAGGAGCCATCCCCCTCTCCCCACCACCCTACTTAGCCCTGAAATAAAAGGTTACCTGGGGAGAGAAAATGCTCCTGTTGTAGTCACATCACTCTCCTTGGTGCGGTGAACACAGAAGCTGGTATGCTAACATCTTGGTAGCTGGATGATGAAATCTAGTGATGGACCCTTAATCCTGGTGGGGATTGTGGGGCAGGAAAGGGCTGTGGACAGATATTTAAAACGGCAGCACTTACCACTCATCTCTCCTACTTTTGCAGGATCAGGGAGCGTAATAAGGCACCCCAGGAACGTCAGAGGGAGATTTGTGAGGACTACTACCCCTGCGAACACTATGCTTTTCGCCATGGCTATGCTGCTGCTTACAGGAACTATTTTGGGAGAAGGAGAAATAAGTAAAGGATGACCTGTCCCCACTCTGGGGCCTGGAGCCCAGGATATCCTCCCCAAAAATGCAATGGCTCTGAAATGTATTCAGTTGCTTGTGTCCTTGTATGTTATCCTGCCTGCTGCTTCTCTCCCATGTAGCCACGGATTCCTACACTGTGTTAATTAGTGCTGAGCTGATGTAGCAGAGATCAGAGAGAGTTCAGGATGTGGGTGTTTACTACACAATAAATTGCTGGTTTGATACTATCTTCTCATGAGTCACAGTATTTTGGGGGTGTGTGCAATTTTCCACGAAGAAGATGAGTTTGTTTATCATAGAATCTGGTGCAGATTACGGAAAAAAGTCACTACCTTGCAATCACATGAGTTTGAAAGGACCTACAATGTTTTTGTTGAGGGTCTACAAGTGGCTTCTTTTAGATGTCACTGGCAAATTTCAGTTCCTAGTCTTAAGAAGTCTTAAAATGGTGCGGTGTTCAGAAAGCAGGGTGAGATGCACTTTTTGAAAACAAAATCTCTAGCATCTTTCCTCAGTTGGGGAAACAACATTCAGAAGGTGCCTGTTTAACCTTAAAAACAAAGTTAGGGCAAGAGTTAGTGACAGAAACAGCCTGTAAATTGCATCTTGTCTATCCAGCTACCCTCAGGTCCTGATATAGTGTGCTCCTTTAAGTGTGATCCATTTTACTCATATTTCCTTTTGGAATCCCATTCCATGCCCTTACTTCCACTTGGAATGATTCTGGTAGTGCTAGAAAGCTGCAGAAACAAAAGCTGAAAAGGAGCTTCAGGTGGTAAATAAAAAAATAAAAGAAACCCAGCATTTGTGTTTAAGTCCAACTTTGTTTACCTAGAACAATTTTATTTTACTGTTCATAACTCATTCAAAATCAAGATGTGGCCTGACCCTGTGCACAGGTTGCTGAGGACCTCCCGGCCCACTGAGGAGTGAGCGTGACCGCTGTCAGGTTGTCACCAGCACTGGCACCAGGGCACCTTGCAGTCCCCAGGCCAAGAAGCACCAGTGCTGACATGCCCAAGAATTCAATACTGCTCCAGGCTGGTCATCAGCCACAGCAGCTCAGAAACTCCTTGGTGTGGGGTGTGCAGGAGACATAATGTCCCCTATATCAGCTCAGCACAGCTGGTTTCAATATTCACATCTCCAGGCTTCCACAGGCACCTGCAAATTATAGAAGTGGGAAAGATTCATGGCACACTATCAAAGGCTATGAGGTATAAAGTATCAAATTGTTTACTATTCTGTGAAATTAAGTCTAGAGGCAAATCTACCTGCCACATTAGAAACACACATCTTCTTGCAAAATATGCTTCAAGTCTTTGCCAGCTTTGAAGGTGCACTTCTGGAAAGAAATGCGATTTATTTACTGAAAACATGTCTGATAGAAAACTCCACCCTGACAGTTGCAAAAGTTTTGTCCAAAGCAAAAAGTGAGAGATAAATGAGTTTAAGGAAAAAAAGCCATATGGATTAGGTATATTTGCACCCACACTTGGTCTGCATGTTCCCAAGTAGGTGAATCTTATGCTTACAAACCAGGGCAAAACTTTCACACCTTAAAGTCAACAAGCCTTCAGTGTCTGGGTTTGACTTAACACTGTGACACTACCAAAATGAAAGGCACAGGGCTAGTGCTGTCTGAGTCTGTGCCCAGAAATATCTGGCGATTCGAACCTCCGGTTTACCAGTATAAATATTGAATAATACCGGAGATTTCTGTGGGATTTTGTTAGTGTAAGCAATAATGAAACATGTTTAAGAGGCTACATGCTGGTTAGAAAGCTTGGGAAAAATTGGAAAGAGAAGTAAAGCTGTTTGGATTACAAGAATTGTATATTTATATTCTTTCAAGTTTTCTTTTGGAAGCACAACTTTCCTAGAATACCTATTATTTTTAGATATTTATTTATTTTTAAACTGTTGCTCTTTAAGATACTTTTGCTGGAAGTTGTTAGTATATATATTCAGTCTTTCCTGGACTGTAGAAGAGATAAACTTTTTTTTTTTTTTTTTTTTTTTTAAATCTTGAAATTTCTCTAAGCTAAAAGACAGTGTTTCTAGGGTTTGGCACAATCCCTAATGGCTCTGACTGCCCTTGGGAGCCTTTTAGGCTGTAATTCTGTAACCCTTGGATGTCTCCCCCACATACAGGACTGAGGAGGACTGGATGTGAGGTGGAGGAAAATGTGATCCATGTGCTGTGTTTAGGACATGGCTTTGGAAACTTGGCTGGTGGGTTTGGGGAGTATGGGGTTATTGGTAGACAGGCTGTAGACGAGCCCATTCAGGGCTCTTGACATACCAGGCAACCACAGCCACTCAAGTCCTGAAGAATCAAACACTTTTGGAGTCTCAAGGTTTATTTGATTTTTAGACAAGAGAAGACAAACTAATAGCCTCCATACTAGGAAGATTTCCAGGAAGAAAGAAGAAAGACCCTCCCCTAAACTACCTACCAAAGACATCAACAGTATAAAAACCTCAGCTCTCCAAAGTGGTTTGATGAAACTGTCTGAAGCGAAAATCTGCTATGTGTTTGCCCTATGCAAACTGTTTTGTGGGTTTCTTTACCTTCAGGGGAATGGCTCAGTGTGGGGTAGGGGAAAAGGGTCACCATTCAGTTCAGTGTCATTTGATTTTCCACATGAGAGAGCTCCACTACACAAAAGGAGCTGCTTTACTTCAGGGTGTGCTGGTCTCTCCCCTGGCTTTCCGGCAAGAAGATGAATGACTTTCATGTTTATAATAAAACTGATTTTTTTATCCAGTTGTTTTTCTTCAACAGTCCCATTCAAAACCTCAGATAAAATCTTCTGGAAATGCCACAAGTCCTCAGAGGGATGTCAAATGGCTGCCAGGACCCTATATCTCCTGGCTCAAAGGACGGCTTTGTTTTGGAGCTCAGACACAGGAACACAAGCCAGAGCCCTGATCTCTCCAGGCAATCACAGGATATAAACTGCTGCCCAAAAGCAAGCTCGGAGAACTTCAGTAACCTCCAGAAAAGCTCTGAGGTTTGGGAGACTAGCGCAGCCAAAGAAGACATGAGGAGTCTGCTGGCCCCACTGATCGTGACTCTGGCCCTGGCAGCGCTCTGCTGTTGTGAGAAAGGTAAGGGGATGTCTTCCCAGGAAGGCTCCCAGGAGCGCTGCTCAACCCTGCAGCTTGCCTCCAGCCTCCCTGTGGTTTGGGAGAGACGCACAGCTTTGGGGGGAGGAGGTGCACCGCTGGTCATCGCACAACTTCAGATCTCTGTCCCAGAGAGAGAATCATGGATGAGAGAGTGCTTGGGGATAGAGCGCCTCATCTCTTGCACTTAGCATTTAGGTGAACTGGCAAATTTATGCTGGATGCTCACTTTTGAGTAAGAGGGTTGAGCTGCAAGCAGAGTTGTGTCGACCACAGGGAGAGGGATTTTGTACCTATCAGACCTGGAATGCTGTAGGATCACAGAGATAGGCACAGAGGCAAGCCTAGACCTGCTGAGAAATGTGGGATGTGGAGAACTTCTGGAGGGAAAAAAAAAAAAGTTGATTGTTAAAAAAGAAGAGAGTTGTCTCATTAAAACCAGAGCACATCACATTTGAAAGTGATTTAGCCGTGGTGACTTTATGATCAAGAGACAGTAATGTAGTGGCAGCTCTATAGTTGATGGAGAGGGAAGGGGCGAAAGATCAGAAGAACAAGTGTTTTCCCTTTACAGCAGGAAAAAAGAAGCTGAGCAGGAGAGGGCGTTGTATTTTCTTGTATTATCTCATTCAGAGTTAAATTTCATTCAGTCCTTGGCATCAGATGTCATGATTAAATACTGGCAAATTTATTTGATCTGTCAGTGTCTCTCTCACTTTTTCACTCTTGAGTATATATCTGCTTTTTTTTAGTTATTATTATTATTCCAGATTGCTTAATGGCCTTGGAGTAACTTCTAATTTTTTTCTTTAAATCCAAGGAACGTGTACATAGCTTCAAAATAGAACTACACACAACCCTTTTCACAAAAAGTTTTTGTTTAAGCACAGGTGGTTTTTTTTTTTTTTTTTGGTCTCTAGAGTCCCCTATCTGCCCATAAATACACAAATGCCAAATACCTGGTGACTTGGGTGGAACTGACATTGTTGAGGAAAAATATGGTGAAACAGTGGAAGAAAAAAATTTTGAGATAGGGTGGTGTGGGAGAGCCAAGATTAGGAGACCTACCATTTCTCTTAGAGGATGCTTTCCTTGCGTGTTTGCAGGGAGCATTAAGGATGAAGGATTAAGATTAGGACTGAACATAGAAATACGGTGTGTAAATTCCTCTTGGGAGGGTTGGTGAGCTGGGTACCTCAACCCTGAGTCGTAAAGCTGTGAGGGTAGAGTCGTTCCTGATTTTTGGCCGTATTTCCCTTCCCTATCAATAGTTTGTGGTTTCTACCTAGAGTTAAGGAAACCTCTCTTTCCAAAGGTAGAGGAGATGCTCAGCTATCTTCAGGTTCTCTCCAAATTTGAGGTTTTGCTCAAATGGTCACCTAGCTCTAGATGTCCCTGCTCCTAGCAAAGGTGGGGAGGGAGAAGGAGGAAGGTCTTCCTCCAACTTCCACAGTGGTTATATGGTTATTATGTCATTTAATCTGGCTCAGAGGAAGTTGAAATTAAACAGATCCAGGCATAATGGGTGAATTTTGCCATGGTGAAGAAGTCTATCCCTAAAAGGTGGGTGTTAATAAAACCCTTTTTTGGGAGGAATGGACTTTCTGGGAAAGGGGGAGAGTTGGATCCACCCCGTAGGCAGAGGTTTTCAGTTAGAGTGGAGCAGAGGAGGAGGACTCACAAGCAAACTCCTCACTGTCTATCTGTCTTCCAGATCCCAAAGACCCCTCAGGATCTCCCAGCACTGCCAGTGAGTATGTTGTTGTGACTGATGCTCAGCTCCATTCTCCTGCATCTACTTCCCTTCTTCCCTTCGATAGGTTCAAGGGATGAACAAGAACAGTGCTGAGTCCCTCTACCTGCTCCCTTTTTGCTCCCTCAGCACTGCAGTCCCTGAGGTGCAGGAGCACCTGCAGCAAACACAGGGGCTGCTTTTCACAGCCGTGGGGGCAGGAGACACCAGGGAGGTCAGCCTCCCTGCACCAGCAGCCTAGCATCGCTCCAGGTATCCTAGTGCCATAGCCTGCATCTCCACAACCCTTGAGCAGCCCCCAGACAAGACGTGAGTCCTACAGGTTGTTAGCAGCTGCATGCATCTGCCCTCTGTGAAACAGGGTGATGTGAGTGGAGCAACATGGCCAGTCTCCCAGCTTCCCTGAGCTGGTCTCAGAGACATATCCAAAGTGACTGCTGCATCCCCAGGCTGTTAAGAGAGCAGAACCTGCGCCAGGGCCTCCAGGCACTGGTCTTTCAGGTCTGCTGATCTGGTGTGCAGGATCACAGAGCAGAAAGACTGCAACAGACTGTGACATCACTGCAAATCCCACAATCTGGAGCACCTGGAAACCAGCACCTTCCTTGGCTGCTCCTGAGGGCTGCAGTCTCTCCTCTGTCAGGTTGCCTGGGACGTGGGGATTTGCACACCTTGGGATGTCCACAGCTTTTGCAGCAAGCTGATCCTGGCAAAAGTCTGTATGGAAAATGCCCCATTCTTCCCTGTCTCTCCTTTCTCACACCTTAAAGGATAACATTGCTGCTGGGAAGCGTGAAATCTGGTATTTCTCCAGTGAGCCAACACAAACACAGATTGGGAAAGAGAGAAAAAAAAAATGCAAAGAGTGTTCAGGGAAAGGTGGTGATTTCTGGCAGCTCATTAACTGGCATTTTCTGTGTAGTCAGTATTTTGATCCAGACTAAACCCCAGCTTGCCAGAGAGGGGGCATCTCTCACCTGCCAAACAGAAACACAATCAAACGCCCCACGATAATGAGGAAAGGGCACATACGCCACCATCTCCCCACAGACAGAGGTCTTAGAAACTGTGTTCCCCCAGTGACAGTGACAGTTTGCCAGTTTCTCTGCTGAAATATGTATTGGTGTGCAGCTCCCTGTGTTGCTGGTGTGCCGGCACCCATGCTGTGCTGTGCTGGTGTGGGTCCGTCCCATGGAGCGAGGCTGGGCTGTGCTGTGCTGTGCTGTGCTGAGCCCTGGCTGGGATTGAGGGGCAAAGTGCCTCTACCTGCTGCTTGTGGGGTGCTCCACAGCACACCGGTGTTTGCACAAATAAGCAACTGTGCTGACACGGTGTGTTAGTGGAGACCAGGGGCTACTACTGTCACGGCAGAAAGAGCTCTCATGTTCTCCAAGTGCCTGAACACCAGGATCTTTGCACCTACTGGGTGTATGTCTCGCTGGGTGATGGTTTACTCTCATTATTTTATACCCTTCACCTTTCATGGAACTCTGCATGTGTGAGCATTGGTATTTCCATGTGCCGCCTATTGCTTATGGTTCTTTAGAGGCATTTTAAGGCCTGGTGGCTGGTATCTTACATCACTCCCAGTCTGAGTCAAAATATAGAAAGAAAACCAAGACTGTGAAGTTAAGCGGGCCAGCAAGAGAGGGTGCCGTCCACTTAATTTCCTCCTTATTTGTATTTTCTGCTGTCATGACTTTGCCTTCTGCACATTTGCTGTGGACTCAGATCATGCTGTGTGATAAGGGAATAGAGTTTATGACAGAAAAGGCCCTTGCTCCATGTAGGTGTGCAGGTTGGAGTGAGGAAGGAGGCCAGCTCTTGGGCTTTGCATGGACAGTGGGGTGGGGAGAGATGGATGGGCAATTAGGATGGGCCATGACAGTCATCTGCGTGCGAAGACAGTAGACTGTCCTTTTTCAGAGGTTAGACTGGTCTATGTTTTGCATAGACCATGGCCCTGCATCTCTAACCTGCTTTGTTCTCTCTTGGTAGGCATCAAGATTAAAAAGGAAGTTGCCAATGCCTTTGTGAAGAGGCAGAAGAGATCCAGCCTGTATGAACGGTAATAACTCAGGAGTCAGGCTGAGAGCTGGACTCTGGACCTGTTCTGAAGAGGGGGTGGGAAGGCAACAGGACATGACAATGCATTAATTTATTGTACATTTATGTTATTACCTTCATGTGTAGAAGCAAAAAGGTTGTAAGAGGCACTCATTGATAGATAAATGTTTCTTTTTTTGTCATAAATATCCTTTTGTGAGCTCATAGCTGGACTCTGTTATTCCTCCCAGGAAGACAGTACTAGCTCTCTGGGCTAGCCATGGGGACAGGAGGGTACAAGTTAGAAGCTGCTCTAACCTGCAGGGTCAACAGAGCCGATACCCACAATAATGAGTATCACAGAGCCTTGGTCATTGCCTCTGGCTCCCTACAAAGGAAGCACAGCTCTGTTGTAGGGATGAGGCTAGATCGGATTGGCTGTTCTTTCTGAAGCTGTAGAACCTAAATCTATTTGTGCAGAAATCCTAGGCATGAAGATTTGGAAAAATCCTAGCTATAAACATTTGGAGAAATTTGAGGTCATCTGAGAACGTTATTAATGTATTTCCTGGAAGAGTTTGTTAAGCCATTGTCTCATGTAGGCCTGTGGCGAAAAGAATTTTTATTCAATCTGTCTTTGGACTAGAAGGATAATGTTGGTTTTAGATAATAGAAGATTGGGAGGCACCATCTGTAGAAAAGAGGATCCAGATCATTGTAGCAGAGGAACTGGCTGATGTTGAAAGCTGCAGTGATTAAAACCAAGATGAAATTCAGAAGTAGCAACTGTACTGACTACCTCCTCACAGGTGGTGCATCGTAAAAGTAGCTTCTGCTGTAAGCATTAATCGGTAAGGACTGAGGCAGACAGACAGCTCAGTGTATTATTTGATCATGAGGTAAGGTTAGTCTGGAAATATGGATGCAACACATGGAATTCAAGGGTGCTGCAGGGTTTTTCCAATACAGAAATAAAGAAATTCGTGATATACTGGTGGGACTTCTCCTGTAGCAGGAAAGATTAACCAAACCTGGAACAGGAGTTGAGAAGTGCCTCCAGAGTGTGTAGCTGAGACTAGAAGATTCGGCTTGCTTAGCCTGGCAAAACAAAAGCTGTGTGGGAGTAGTACTGCTGTCAACAGCAGAAGTGAGGATGATGAGAGGAAACTCCTTAAGCTAAAGGAAAATAGTGGCAAGTGGGAAAGTGAGCAGAAACTGGGAGCAAATAAAGGTAAGCAGGAGATGATTAAATAAAAAATAAAATAAATAACAACAACAGATTCCTGGGTAGTTGGGGAATAGTGTTGGAGACAAAAAAAAACCCCACTAACTGCTTCTGTGGTCTCCTTTGCTGATAAAACCTCAAGAGCAATTGCTTTAAGTTGGCACCAATTCCAACTTTTTCCAGCATTAATTAAGTAGTCCATCCCTGTGTAAGTAGGTGTTTAACTCACCATGAGAAGTCTCTCATTGGGGCACCCTGGGGAATCACTCTTCTTGTGTTAGTATCATGGGTGTGAAACCTCTCCAACTGCATGTCTGAATCTGCAGAATGGCGTCTCTCTCTTTGTCCACTCCAGGTACTTTGAGTATTACAAAAATCCAATGGAGCAGATGCATGAGCGTTGTGAAAACTACCCTCCCTGTGACTATCTCTCTGACCAAATAGGATTTTCCATGGCCTACAACCGTTTCTTTGGGAGATACTAAGGATGGGACAGTCACTTCATTCATTTTGCTTGGGACCATTCTGACCCCCCCAGGAGAAAGAAGGTTGTGGGTGGGAAGGAGGGAAGAAAAACATCTAGACTGGGGTCTTCCTCAGAACACCAAGGCAATAATTATACCACTTGCTGAGTTTGCATCAGCTTTCTTCCTTTCTCTTCAGTTGTCTTTTGTGGTATTTTGAGCTTCACCAGAAATGGTTGAGAAGACTTTGTCTTACCTCCTTCCATTTGAATCCCCAGGACACAACAGGTGAAAAAGTTGTGATTCCTATCAAGAAAATCAATGTATATCTTAGAAACGTAACAAGAGGTTTTGTCGTCTTCTGCAAAATGCATGAAGATTATGGAAGGCAAATGTCACAACATGTGTAAGTGTGATGGATCTGATCCTGGGATACTCACTGGGAAGAAGGCAGAATGGCTGCCTCCTGGTACAATGACTAGGAAAGTTGAGTGTTTTGAGGTTAGAGTAGTCACCCTAAATATGTGCTAATGTAGGATCATTTTGCAAGGATAGAGTGTGGAACTGCTGTTACGTAGCCAGAAATCAGTTTCGGGTACACTGTTCTGTCACAAAACTTGCCTGTATAGCAACAAGATAAATCCCGAAAGGTGTGTTAGAGGAGTCCTTTTAGATGAACCCTTCCATTTGTATGCTGGATTCAATGACTGTCTGTAAAAAGTAACTTGGAAATCTCTTGCTATTTTTGTTGCAGTTGGTTTCTGGTGAAACTGAATATACCCAAGCAGAAGAAAAAAATAACCTGTTCCTCTCTGATGCTTTAGTATTTACGCTTGAAACTAAAAGTGTCTAAACAGCTCCAAAAAAGCAAGCAAGCAAACAAAAAGCAATAAACTTTATGAACTAAATAAAAAGAAAATTGGTTCAAGGATGGATTGAAGTTGGGTCAGCATTTGGTTTATTCAAGGCAGCTTGTATCTCTCTCTTAGGTAGATATATAAAAAGTGTGTGTATTTATATACATATCCTCTTCCCTCTGCACTACTTCATTCTGTCCCCTTGTATGAATATTATACCTTAGCAACTTTCTGCACAGCCTCCCTTGATGTTATGTGTCAGCTTTCCTTCCCTGAGAGGTAGATGGCACATCCCATCTCAAAGGACAGGAACTGCTGACCCTCAGGAGACTGAGAAAGACCAAATCTCCCTGGTTGCATGTAAGTTGGTGCAGCCACTCCCAGCTGCTGACTGCAATAAATACTGCTTATGTAAAGCTGGTGTGCTGCTTCTCTCTGTTCCTCTGTACAACCTTTTTCTGTGGTTAGGGATGTCTAGAAGATAAACCCTGCTCCTATGAACCCTGAAGAGCGGGATCCAGGTGTGTGAGGCTTCCTTCTCCTCTTCTGTGCTCCAGTGTGAATCAGAAGTGACTGCATTGATCGTGACTACAGGTCACAATCCCAGTACACTGTGACAGTGAGGGAGAGGAGGGCCAAGCTTTCCCTGATTCACCATCTACTGAGTTCAGCATTTCTCTGAAAGACCACACCCTGAAGTAAGGACACGGGATAAGTCCACAGAGATGGCTGCCAGTGTAAGAGTGAACATCTCTAGTTTAGCAAGCTGCTGTGACTTGCACCAGCTATGCTGACCTTGGCCAAGGAGAAAGCAGTTAATAAGTACCTCTGCTTGTCTTGGTCAAACACCTGGGACTGGTTCCTCTATTGGCATGAACTGATGGGGCTTCACTGCTCACAGGAAAACTCTCCTCTGAACGCCATCTAGTAAAAATGAACAAAGTGCTCACTGAAAGCAGTGAAAATTTTGCTGGGAAAAATACTGGAGAGATTAGTGAAATCCTAATATCTGCTGTACTAACAAGTCAGGGTTTTTGTTGTCGCTGTATGGTTTTGTTTGTTAAAAGAGAAAAACAAACTTCCTGTCTATATTTGCATCTTTCTGTTAGTTTTGTATTTTTCTCTCCCTTTCGGTAAATGTTTTTTCTGAGAAGTTACACACAAAGGCCTTGATCATGTCATCTGCTGTGTCACCAGATCTCTATATGGGCTGAAGTCATTACAGCCTTTGGGGAGCTGACTGCACAAATCGTATTACAAATTTACTGCTGGAATGGAGGAGCTCTATTTTCACCTGGTCAATACAGATTTAAGTACCACTACAATTCCTCTGCTGCCATCTTATGGACATTGTATTTCTCACCACGCAATAAATCGTACACTACGTTGCTTTTGAAGCATTTGAAAGTGTAAATCCAGTGTGCTTTCTTCCTCATTCACTTCATAGTACAACATACATTAAGAGGCCAGAAGGGAAAAATAAGCAAGTGACATAATCTGCAACTGACAGTCTGGTGGGGCTGTTTATCCTGATTGCCAAGTTCCTGCTGGTGCCTGTCACAGTTTAGCTCCTTTTTATCTCTACATGAACAGGGGAGGAGATGCCTCTGAATAAATTCACAACCCCTTCTCTGGACTCCCTTTTAGCAGTCGAACTGCTTTCTGAAACACAGCCTAAGATCATAGGGCAATTCCAAGAAGGAGAAGTAGATAGGCTGTATTTATCACTTTGCATCATCCTTTGTGTCATTATCTCGTATCACCAGTGGCTGCAGATACTGTCAGCAGCATCACCTGGTGCAGATGATGACTTTGAAAGCAACCCAGTATGAGACCTTTATGTCATCTCTCACCCTATTTCAGCAATATTCAACAAATGCTGTGTCCACAGAATCCAAGCAGCTACACAAACATCTCTTTTCTCAGGGAATCACACCATGTCTGCAGGTGCCCCCCTCACCTAGCCTATCACTAGTAGGCAATGGAAATGGACTTCACTTTTCTGTAGTCAGAACGAGTCCCTGACTCCTCCTTTTGGCTCTTTTTCTGTGCAGAAATGTTATCAGAGGCCATGGGGCTTTGCAGGTGAGTAACTCACTGTCGTGCTTTAACCCTAGCCAGCAACTAAGCACCACGCAGCTGCTCGTTCACTCCCCCTGCCCCAGTGGGATGGGGGAGAGAATCGGAGGAGTAAGAGTGAGAAAACTCCTGGGCTGAGATAAAAAAAGTTTAATAATTGAAATAAAATAAAATAAAATAAAATAAAAAATAAAATAGTAGTAGTAATAATAACAATATAATAATAATAGTAATAATAATATACAAAGCAAGTGATGCACAATGTGATTGTTCACCATCTGCCAACTGATACCCAGACAGTTCCCGAGCAGCGATCACTGCCCCCCGGCCAACTCCCCCCAGTTTATATACTGAGCATGACATCATATGGTATGGAATAGCCCTTTGGCCAGTTCGGGTCAACTATTCTGGCTGTGCCCCCTCCCAGCTTCTCACTGGCAGGGCATGAGAAATTGAAAAGTCCTTGACTAGTGTAAGCAGTACTTAGCAACAACTAAAACATCAGTGTGTTATCAGCATTATTCTCATCCTAAATCCAAACCACAGCACTATGCCAGCTACTAGGAAGAAAATGAACTCTATCCCAGCCAAAACCAGGACACTTACTGCCATTATTTAGAAGGGTGACTGGAAAGCAGCTACTAGAGAGGGGTTAGTCTCAGTATAGAATCTGTATTTACACACTCATTTTGAGTGTACCCAATGTAAACAGTTCAACAAGGTGCCACTCTGCAGTGGTATAAGGTAGGGTTGGCAGCACATTATCAGAAACCAGGGGGAGCTAAGGAGGAGAAGGACAGTTACATTATCGCTGCTTCCAGATGGGATCCCAACCTACCCTGCGATTCCGCGTTGGTTTTATCAGAGCTCTGCACTTCTTTAAAAGAGCTTTTTAGTCTCTTGACCAGGGAGTGCTCTCCACCTCATCCTGACACATCACTCCTCAGGAGAGAACTGCCTTAGACTTCTCCAAGCCAGAGTTTTCTTCCTTTTTGCAAGAACAAGAACACCAGATACCTTGGAATTAAGAGAACTATCAAGGTGAAGGACATCTATACAAGCTGGAGTTGGCACAATCAGATCCTTCCTTATGGATTGTGGGCACACTTCTACCAGTAAATTGTCTGTTTTGTTTGATTAACAACCTCTGAATTGCTGTAAGATTTTGGTGAACAATCTTTGGTTGAAGAATTGTCACCAAAACCTGAGTGCAAATTTCAAATGGCAGAATTTTCCAGTTCAAGAAAAAAGGGAAAGAAACAGGTGTAAATGACCTCTGGATAAGCTCAATGTTCTTTACAGTGTCTTGGGTGGACTCTAAGATGCCAGTGCTGCTGGCCGGCCTTCTGTTGCTGATCTCCTTGCAAAGGCTGGTAAGAGGGGGTAAACATTGTTCTTTATTTGAAATGGAGAAATTGCTCACCCTACTGAAATAAACCTTTTTTTTCCTTTTTTTTTCTTTTTTTTTTTTTTTTATTTGAAACCTGTTCTTTAAGGATCTCTGCATTCAGCTTAAACTCTTCTACTTTCAGTTGCTCTGTTCCATTTCTCACTTCTCCTAATTCCTTTTAACTACTTGGTTGGAAATTTCATCTCATTTGGAGATGATGGTTTCCAGGGTGTTTTTCTGAGTAGATCTCATGGAATTGTTCCTCTTATTTTCCAGCCTGTCTCAGTTGAGGCTCTGGCAAAAGCAGTGTGTTGTTGGATAGGACAGTGACAATATTGCTCTATTACTTGTGACTGCCTTTCAGCTTTCTCTCAGAGCAATTATGGTACGGAGAAATAAAC
The DNA here is from genome assembly GCF_030463565.1 of Pelecanus crispus. Classification (NCBI taxonomy): domain Eukaryota; kingdom Metazoa; phylum Chordata; class Aves; order Pelecaniformes; family Pelecanidae; genus Pelecanus; species Pelecanus crispus. Next base: position 55,487,533 of record NC_134643.1, read on the forward strand.
TGAATCCTGTATAGTTTATGGGCCAGTATAACTTCAGAGGCTAATAAAGGTATCCATTTGTTTATGTGTCTAGGTTGAGTATTTGAGTTGAAGTGAATATCTATTTGTAGAGTTCAACTGTCAACTGACTACAGTACTTGACTAGTCTACTAGGGGAACGAAAAGCAAAAAGAACAATGTCATAACTGACACCATTTCTTAGGTCTTATTACACAAGGTTTTTATTAATTAGAAATGCTAGACAGATAATTAGTGTGCCATTTCATAGACAGGATATATTAGAGGTAATTTTCCTGTTATAGCACCCATTTGTGTAAATCCCTACTCATGTGTTTAATGTTTATTTACATGACAAGCCCAGCTGGCCTCACTAAGACAAACTGGATGAACGAAAGCTTTGGCACAGTGCTACTATATTGTAGTACTGAACATCATTTGCTGGAGCCAAAACATGTCCAAGAGGAATGACAAGACAGGAAGAAGAAATTCACCCCTGAGATGTGTTGAGGCTGCACTGCCCTGAGCACATTGTTTTGCTCATTATTTCTCTCTTCAAAACTACTTACTAATCATGAGCAGAATATTGAAATAAATGGACCATGGGTCTGTCCTGCAGGGTCTATACTCTCACCCTCTGAAGGACAAACTCTCCTGAAGTTTTTAATGCTACTGATCCACATAAAATAAGAACTCTGGCATCCTGGCTGGCATTTGCCTGAGGTGGGGCTTGGACGAGAACCTGAGGTTGCTCAGGAAGGTCTTCTCAAGGATGCCTACCTGCTGTGCTTGCTCTACTAATAATGCCAAGGAGGCAAGAAGATGGTAGGGAAAAACCTGGCTTGCATCCATAGAGATACACAAAAAATTCACACTTCTAACGCTAATCTTAATTTGCTTTTATGTTGCAGACTGTGTCCCACCTCATGATGGATATGGCTCTGCATTCCTTTGATGACCAGTATTTGGGGTGCAGAGAGCAGGTGATGGAAGAACTGGAGCAAGGAGACTATTTCCAAAAGGAAATAGCTGCTAACAAGGACTATCTGAGTCTCTGGAAGAAGGCTCAGGAGGCTTTGCTAAAGAGCCCTGTTGGTCTTCTGAGGGAGATGCATAAGAGCCATGCCATAGTCCTCATGGCTTACACCATGAACTCTTCCCTCCACTCTCAGCTGAACTGGGCCACATCTACAGCAGGAAGCTCTCCAGAGCACTACAGACACAACTTCACTTTCAAATATTTTCACTTTTACCTAACGACTGCTATCCAGATAATGAAGCAACGGCAGAGCAACAAGGAGAGCATGGGAAAACGTAAATGCTACCAGGTGCACAGGGGTGTAAAAGACTTATATATTGAGGCCATGGTAGGCAGCAGGGTGCGATTTGGCCGTTTCACCTCCACCTCCCGCCTCTGGAATGAAGCCCAGAAGTTTGGGAATGAAACTTTGTTCACAGTAACCACTTGCCAGGGAGCAGCTGTGCAAGGTTTTTCTTACTACACATCAGAGAAGGAAGTCCTCATTCCCCCTTATGAGGTATTCCTTGTCAAAAGCTTCTCTCGGACACAGCATGGTAACCGGCTGCATCTGCATTCTGTGGGGAACTACAGCAGGTACCACTGCCAGCTTGTGAAAGGTATTGTATATAGCCCTTCATGCAGGCAGGACGCAGGAAAGTCTGGTCTCAAGTATCCCAAGCAGCCCTCACCAGCTGCAGCTACATGGGGCCACAGTCAAAGCCAAATCTGTAGCTTGTCTGCTTTGTTCACCTACGAGAGCCACATGACCCACTTTTCATCTGTTTGTGATGAAACTTGGAAGCACCCTGCAGCTCACTAAAGATTAATCCATCTCTGGTACAGAGCAGGTCTCAGGCTTCTTTGCAGTCTCCATTTATCCCATCTGCCATTGCAAGGATGTCATAGGACACAAGCATTTGGGTCTACAGCTTTCTTACTGCAAGGGCAGATGAAATCTATAGGCAGCTTGAATTCAGATATTTATTCTGGTGGCCTGCAAGGCTGCTACACTTCAAGCCTCAAGACAAAACTACTGCTGCTTTAGTTGTGTTCTTTCTCCTGTGGCAGAAGGGAGGAAAGGTATCATTTGGCAAAGCACATACTGTGAGTATCCTGGCTACAGAGATAACTATTCTGTGCTGGAAGACCTCACTGGGCCTGTTCCATAGCCCTGTCCTTCTGTGAGTCCACCAGCAATACAGGATTCTTGCTTTTGTCTCTTTGAACAATTGTGTGTTAATGCAACCTTTGAGCATAAAACAATCATTCAGGAGTGAGGGTTTGTGCCTAGACTTAAGCCAGAGTAGTAGGCAGACTTGAGGAAATGGCTCTTCCGGGCAAAGGCTGTGTTAGCAAGTGCAGGAAGCTTTAGGCAGCCAAAAGAGGTCTAAATGACTGCTCTCTTGACTTTCTTTCAGCTTCAAGAAGCAAGAACAGTGGTTCTACTGTGCTCGCCTCTGCTGTTCTTCCTAGTGTAGTTGGAGTTTTCTTGTGCTTGGCCCGCAATGACTGATCCTCTGGACATATCCAGATGTATACACTTCAGTAGTGGGCAAGAAGAATTCACAAACCAGTCTCTGGAGTTCCTGTTGTTACAGAAGGTTCAACCCTCCCTTTGCTTTCAGCTGCCGCTCTCCAGCTGAGACTGGAACATTCAGCCTGGTTCATCAAAACAGACATTCCCTGGACCCATTCAGGTAGGAGGGCAGTTACCTATGGCCTTTCTGAAGAGTAGGGCAGTGACACCCTTCACTGTAGGTAGCTTTTCCCTTAGGCATTCAGGAAAGACACACATGGACTTTGGACTCTCTACAGATCTCTTAGTACCTTTATTTTTAGTGAGAGTCTGCCCATGGGATGCAAAAGGCAGCATGGTGGTAAAGTTGAGTGGGTAACTATGCAGCTTTGCATATCTCCTTTGAATGCAGGGTCCCAGGGGACAGTAAAGTCTGTGGTTGCTGCACAGCGGTCTTTCCTTGCTGCATGACCCCATGCACCAAAGCCATAGCTCTTATCTCAAGCTGACTGTCTGCATCTCACACGTGGGGGACAGAAGCATAAAGCTGCCTTGAGACATGAACTTAGCAGCAGAGGATCATGAGACTTGTCAGGCCTGTCTTCATCTTTCATGTTGGACTTTAGCAATTTTTTTAAAAAAACTCAGGCAGATCCTGTGTTTATAATACTCCTCTAGTGGCTGATGAATACATGCTGGTCATTTCACGCTGAAATGAAGGAGACCCTGTGGAGCCCACTGCTGTCTTCATGGGTGTTGGATGTGACTGAAATTCATTTACCTGCCTTTCTACTTTGCTGGTCTGCAATGTCTAATGCTGGAGGTTGAATCAAGAGCACAAATTGGAACTGGAACTTCTGATTTAGCTATAGACTCCTCTTACTTTTATGCATTCATTTAGCAATTCTGGAGCCTTAGACACCCAAGTCAGAACATCTATGAAGTTATCCCATCTCCAAAAAATAACAGTGTGGAAATGATAAGAAACATTTTCTGCCTGCAGTTCCCCTTTCCAACATACCTTGGTTGCTTCTTCACCCCTGGTCCCTCACCCCCACTGATGCTAGCCCTTGTCTGAGGCTATGGTCAGAGAGGTTATCTCACTGGTCCAAGGAGACTAGTCATGGTGATTTAACTTTGCAGTGCTGTCATCAAATAATTGAACTGAAACTCACTGACACATTTCACAAATCACCCCAGCTTTCCGTCACTGCTGATCTTGGCAGGAAGCTGGAGTTCTGCATTTACCATCGCCTGTTCAAAACAGTAAGCAACAAGTTAGCTATCCAAACGAGATCTGAATATAAGAGGATTGCACAAGCTGCCGATCAGCTGGTTAGTCAAAAGTAAGGACAGCCAAAAGCACCTGTGTGAACTGCTTGGCTCTCAGAGCAGCTCCATATAAGCTTGGTGCTGCCATTCTGTTGGAAATCCTGTGGCAAGGAATGCAGAACTTAGGCACACGAGAAATATTAGCATTAGAAATGCAGGCACTTAAGGAATTTGGATGACTTCAGGTTTTAGCAGATTAAATGGAGGAGTCTGAGGCTCAGCATCTTGTGTATCAGATTTAGGTGTCTGTAATGGCAGAGGCCATCATCTAATCATCTAAAACCTAGTAACATGCTCTGTAAAACTGAACTGCTGTCCCTGAAATCCTGACATGCGCTTGCCTAGGCAGCTAAAACAGATTTAATACAGAACTATTTTACTATTAGCTTGTTTTCTGTCTATATTTCATGTTACTTTCTTGTTGCTCTTGATTTACCAGTGTTTTGAAATAATAAGCTTTCAGAACTTGATTTTGACCCCTAAATACTCAAAGATACTAAGCCCAGATTTCAAAAAAGAATGAAAAGCTTAGAAGCAGCTGCTGCAGATACCTCTTGTATGTGTGTTCAAACATGCTTAAACTCTTTCCTATGTGAGAATTACAGGAATCAAGATGGATTTCTGACAGATCAGCACATTTATGACTCTTGCTGCTTATCTGTTATCACTGCAGGCTTCAACCATTTTAACAAAGGTTTGGAATACTTCACAAGGTGGCTTCAGCACCCTGAAAGCCTCCTCTAAGTAGTCAGCTGCTATTTTCAGGCTTTTCTTTATGGATCTGTGTCCTCGAAGGATAGCCTGTAGGAAAACAAGAAGCGAAGAGGAGGAGGGTAGAGAGCGAAGCCTGAGCTGTTGTGATGTTCCACTTGAGGAGGAGCTGCCTTCTGTGGTACTTGGTGCCTCGTTTTGTTGCAGCATCTTCACAATATCAGCATAGTCCATGAGAAGTTCTGATACTTGGAGGGATAAGGCAGGTGAACTCAGTAACTGATGAATAGCAGACTCTACTGTGTCAGGGAAATTGTCATGTTTCAACATCACGGCAACAAGTACACCCATGATGCTTTCTACAACCCCCTTGTATTTCTCATAAAGTTCCTTTACTGCAGCGATCTTGTCCTGCAAGGAGATAATGGGACCAGCAATCTTAGCATAGAAACTGTGGCTGATGCTTTCCTGTACATCTTTGTCTTTTGTTTCCATGGTGGCTTGCATCTCTTTCAAGGCATTGACCAGGAGCTGCAGATTCTCTTTAATGCTGAAGTTTTCTTTTACTGACATGATGGGGAAATTGGTGCCAAGATGCTCATTGAGAAGTCGGAATATTGTGTTGGTTGAAGAGACATAGATGTACACTAAGTCATGCAGATTCTGGCAGGCCCTGACTAGCCTTTCTTTATCACTCTTAAAACCGAGGCGGGCTAACATTTCTTGAGTGGTATCTGACTCTGAAAAGCAAACAAAGAAAATCCAGAAGATGCAGGGGAATATAACTGGATATATTTTAAATTAATTTTCTGAATTATATTTCTGAAACCAATATTACAAATTGTCAACCCACCTGACCTGCCCTCCCCCAAGACATTACAGTTAGAAGAAAACACAGAAAAAGCTCTTGGTCAGCCTTTTCAGGGGTCTTACCAAGCACGCCAGCAAAATATGGTGTAAACAGCTGCAACTATTGTTACTCTTATGGCTGCAGGAAGTATGACTCTGACCTTCAGCATGCAATCTGAAAACTACTGGAAGTGCTGTAAGTGAATTATTCTTGCCTTTTGGTGTTTATTGGTAAATTTTTGGGAGTCCTAGCAAACAATCTACTTTACATCATCTTTAGAACTATATTCCTTCAGTTTGTATATACTGATGGGTCTACACAGAATTAAACTCATATTCTGGGGAGGGGGGAGTAGACACAGTGAAGTCAAATGCATCAGGCATATACATTCAAGAGGCAAAGCAATTGAAGGCTGAGTAATGCAATGTTTTGACAGCCTACAGTTTCCTGTGAAGTGACCCGTTATCTGTCTATCTCCTTGATAGGTGGAAGCACAAAACATTCTCCTCACTTGGGCTCCCGTCTTGCTACCGTTTTGACCATTAAGGAAGTTATGTCCTGCTTTCACCTAAGAGTTCTCCCAAGACCAACTGCAGGCAGGCACAGTCCTGGGACAGCACACAGCTGAGGGACTGCTCCTGATTTTGCCTTTGCTTGTGCCAGAGCCCTGGAAAGCCAGACTGGTTGAAGCAGACATGTTTCATCAGCTATTGCTGTGGTTAGATGTGCAGTTAGATGTGTCCAAGCCATTGCAACTTCCCATCCCACTGCATATTTTTTTAAGACTTTTCTCTCACTGCTTATCTCAGCCCTCTGCCTCTTCTTTCTTTCCCTTCCCATGGCAAAAGTGATCTGAAATTGTGTGAAATGGCAAAATCGATTTTAGCCTCAACTGCTCTTCATCCAGAGCTGGCTCTGGGGCTCCACACCACTTCTTCCACTCTCATGGCATCAGAGGAGAGGACCTGGGAAGTTGCAGCAAAGAAGGGTGACAGGCACTCCAGATGAAGTCTTTCCTCCAAACTTAATAGGTCTGAAACGATAGCTATTAATCTTCCCTAAAGACCTGGAGTAAAGCAGGAACAAAACTGCTTGCTTACTGTTTAAATGATTTTCTGTCATGTTCCAAATGATAGAGTAGGGACTCTAGAAGAAAAGAATTTGCATCCACTGTAAACTTTGAGGACCTGAAAGCAGCTTCCAGACTACAGAATGTGACACACAGGCAGTTGCCAGCTTGATGAATTAAATTCAGTCCAATATTGGAAGAAGTATTTCAGGACTACATGGCATTCTCAGTTAATAACAGGAGTCACAACTAATTGACCATTGCAGAAATGTAATAGTTAAATCATTAGTGTTCTCTCTCAGCTCATCTTCTGATGCCTACAGTTCTGAAGACAAGGGGAGTTTGGTACTCTGGCTCTGGGTTGAATAGAACAGCTCAGTTTTCAGGGGAAAACAAGCTGGCAACTGCAGAGTACTCATTTTATGCTTGATCTTTTGCTTTCATCTGAGAACTCAACCATTCTTTACTGGGGAGGCAGCATTCATGATCAGAGCCTAGTGGGCAGCAGGTCCATCCTTCTAAGGATCAGAGCATGGAAGATGTCTAGCTTGGATGAAGGCAGAAGGACAAGCTTGCCTTGCTGGGACAGACAAAGCTTCTTTTCACTCTCTGTGGTATCTATTTTTCTATTTGTGTGAGACTGTTCAACTTTTCTTCCATAATTCATAGGTGTACAAAACCAGTCATGGCAACAATTCATTATTTCAAGGAACAGCTGCAAGCATTAGTGTTTATTGTTTATACTTACAAAAAATACAAATTGATAAATCCCAGTACAAAAACTAATCCTGTATCTGTATGAATGAAAAGCGCTCTCCTACATATTTCGTGTTCTGAGAACAGCAAGCAACACCATGCCCTTTCAGCCACAGCTGTAGGTACCTGTGACAGTACCTTTGTCGTAGGCAGAGAGATTCATGCTGTACCTGTTCTCACCAGGAACAGAAGGCATTTGGAGGACCTAACAATTGGGAACTAGCACAAAATGAAATGAAATGTGTTAAAATAGGAAGGAGGAAGAAAATGGAATGAATCTGGATAAACATAACAATAGAATTAATGACAAGCAGGCAAGCAACAGGACCCAGCTGAAGCCCAAGCTTTGGATCCCTAACTCATCACATGCTGCTGGAAACCACCAGAGGAACACAGGGGAAAGAGGATGAAGTCACTGTCCCGTACACATTCAACTGATTGCAGGAGCACTCAGACAAAATCAGGTAGGCAGTCTAAATGTTTAATTAGAAAAGCTTCTGGAGAAAATCTCCCTAGAGCTGGAGAAATAGTCAGAAATACAGAAATATATGTGACCTGCCTAACTCTAGAAAGCAAATGTAAAAACTAGCAAAAGTGTTAATGTGAAGAGTAAGAGGTAATTTTAGCACTAAGAAGCAAAATCTGAACAGTTATCGGAAGCTGAAATAATCATGCATAAAGAGTAGATGCTAAAAGTCTCCTCCACATCTGTCTAGTATGTAAAATGTTTGTTGAGGTGCTATTCCTCTTAGAACATTTTGTCTTCTCGGTTTCTACAAATAAGGTAAAATAAATGACCTTTCAACAATACATCACTGGAGTAGAAAGGATGTAATATCACACTGAGTCAGAGAGCAAGCCAGCAACATCACTGAGGCAGGACTGAGATGAATTCATACCTTGTATTGACATGGCTTTATGCTTCCTGAAAATTCCTTTACTGTATATATACTTTGCTCCCTCCAGCTTGAAGAAAAAGAAAGATGTGTTAAAGAGTTTATTCTCTTGATGGAGCTACAAGGTATGTAGCTGGAAGAAATGTACAGTACTGTACAAAATATTGTGGAAAAAATTCTCTTCAGACTGGCTTGTATTTCAACACTGAGACTAAAAGTTGGCTAGGGGACTGTTGAAATTATTCTGTTTTTCTACAGTGATCTTGTGGGGGAGGGTGTGTTTAGTAAAATACAGCTGGGTCAGTGTCAGATGATTTGCAGTCAGGCGATAATGCAAGAACTACAAAGGACCAAAATGACATACAGGTATCTTTTTAACAAGAAAAATCTAGCTAGTCCCCTACACATAACTATTTATAGCTATAACTGTGATATGTAGGCACCAACAGTAAGAAGATGTTTATCTTGGAAAAATGCTAAGCACTGCATAAAAGTGGCTCAGATTTGCAATGAGGGCTGAGAATGCAAAAGCGCAAACAAAGAAACGAGTTATCCTACTCATTTGCAGTTTGCCCCTGTTGCAAAGACATACACATTTAAGTCAAAATCATGCTAAAGCATTTTTACTTTGCAGCTGATGATGGGTTAAAGGGAAGCGGCACAGAATTGATTACAGAAGCTTAGTAATGAGGAGTAACTCCATGACCACTGGTAACTCAGTCACTTTGAACTCTGTATATTGACATGCAGGTAATAAAGAAAAATGTATTAAATATGCCCTTTTGCTGGCAAACCAGCAACAACTCAGAGGAGAATGGTACCATAAGGATTAGACAGAAGTAGTTGCAGGGGAAGAATCAAAGAAGCTAAATTTTGTGCTCTGGTCTGTACAGTGATAAGGGAGGGCTAGATTCTGCTCAGTCATGTCTTAGGAGTTTGGTGATAGGACTTTGATCAGCACCTGCTGATATTAGCTCCACGCAGGACACCCTAGCTATGGAGGGAGCATGGCTGCGCAAGCGGGGCTCCCACTGCAAGCTGGTGCATGGTGCTCCGAGGCAGTCTGCCATCACAGACGTCCTGCTGGAGTAGCGCACCTCACAGTGCTTACACGGCATGTTGAACATCACGGGGCTGTCAGCAGCTGTTTGATGTTCATGAGGGAAAAAACAATGGGGAATCGATTACAGCATTAGAGAGCTGAATAAACAATGAGAAAGCACAGGCTAAATATCAGGGAAGAAAACACAGTGGGACATGTGTGTAAGGTGATATAAGTTAGGATGGGTTTATTATAGTTAATTTTACTATTCTCTATGAATTCCTGAGTGTGAGCTTATTAGTATAAGCACAGAGTGCTTATATATAGTAACATTTTCTCTGGAATGTGAGGAGAAATAAGCTACACTGGCATAAAACACCCTTATGCTGATACAGACTGTGTCCACTCCAGCAGTCATCATAGTTGTTTAAAAATCAGATGCCACTAACTGAAAAAAATAGGCTGATACAAAAATGTGTCTAGAAAAGGCCTTTCACTTCCACAGCTTATTTTAGATTCTGCTGATTAGATGAGATTGTTCCATTTTTAGTGAACTAGTTCAGCTTCTACCATCTTCAGTTTCCAAGGTAAAGAATGGCCCATGTTCATTTTACCAATTTTCTAATTACATATTTGTTAGCTATTTTTGTTGCTCTGAGTATGTTCAATGTCTCATAAGGTCCTTTTCCAATCATTTGGCTAAAACAAGAACTAAGATTTCTGTATTTACAAGCTATGCCTTGGGATTTGACCTGCTGAGTATAAAAAGAACCAGTGAGGCAGAGACAATGGACATTTCATTGCTTTTCAAGGGCTAGGGTTATGGGTGTTGAACAGAGTAAGAGATTTCTTTTCTCTCTTGAAGTAGCCTATTTCTGAAGAATGGCGCTGAGTGACCTCCTTTACCCAGATAACCCCAAGAGAAGGCAAGAATTGATCCATCTGCACCAAGAATTGCTCAACTGCATGTCCATGAATTTCCATGCAACAAATGAGCTGGCTGGAGTGCTGAATGAACACCTGGGATGTACCATTACCCGCATTCAGATGAGAGCGAGCAGCACTGTCAAGGAAAACTGTGACATTATGATTCAAGCGATGAGTGAGATTCAGCGTCAGGTACAGAAGATTGATAGTGACATGAAGGAAAAGCTAGAGCCTGCACTGTACCAGAAGCTGTATGATATCAAAGAGCCCGAGTTGGAGAAAATTGCAATAGCCCATAAAGTTCTTTCCGTTGTTCTTGGAGAAGCGACTTCAATGGCTGGGATGGTAGCTATCAAAATTCTTGGCTCCAATCTTATAACTCTCACTGTGAGCAAACTCGTCAGTCTCCTTGCACAGATAGCTGCATCTGTTCTCGGGGGTATCAGCATCACCATTCTTGGGCTTGGCATTGAAATGATCCTCCATGCCATCCTGGGAGCCATGGAGAGGAATCAGCTTCTGGCAGCTGTGAGAAGCTATGAGAAGCACCTGGCTGAGTTTAAAGCAGCCTCAGAGAAGTACCAGCATGCCATACATGAAGTGACTTCTTTGGTGAGACAGCAGGTTCAGTGAATGAAGTTGGAGTTCTCTCTCCTGCTGTGATAGTGGCTGCAGCAGCTACACCTGCAGAAACCTTTTTGATTCATTATGGTGAATGAACTACCGATGGCTTTTTTTCTTATTAGTGGCAGCAGAGCAAGAGATGTGACAGATGAGGGAATTTGCACTGAAATATATTAATAGGGAACTGGCTTATAGGTGCTTCTGGGAGGTAACTCTTCAAATACTTTGCACCTTTCCTTCAGCTATTTTCTGGAATGCATTGTAGATAACCTTGAACTGTAATGTGTACTAGTGACAATAATATTCACTGCTGGAGCAGTAGTGGTGAGAAGGTGTGATTTTTCTTTTACTGTGTTTCTATATCAAAGATGACAACATGATGGGAGAAAACAATTTCAACAAGCCAGTCCATGTCATCATCTGGAGGGCTCATCAAGACAGCTGTAGTTGCTAAAGTCTTAGTGTGGATTAGTGCTAAATCTGATAGGCTGGATTCCCTGTTCATTGAACTGCTTACAAGGACTAGCTGAAGCATATTTAACTGCTATTTCCTGTCCCATCCCTGCCTAAAGATCCAGCGAGAGATCTTCTTTAAATAAACTCTAGTCCCAGTAGAATAGCAGGTAAGTGAAGCATGGGCCTACAGGCAAACACACACAACCTTGCCCCACAACTGAGAGAAACCAGCTGTAGTGTTCCAGGCATGCCTGGCTGTGAATAACTTTTTATAAGCTCAGTAATGCCCTGCTCCTGCCAACCCACGGGTAAATATTTCTGTGCACAGTTGCTGCTCTGTTGGTTGAAATGGGATTATACACATATACAAGTGTCTGTAGGATTGCAGCCCTATTAACATGCTAAATTTATTTTCACGTGCTTTACCCAGTCCCACCAATGTGGGACTGCCAAAAGCATGCTCAGATTCTGCATTTAATGTGCTACCAAATGTCCTTATTTTTCAGATTTTAAAAACAAAGCTGAAAACAAGAACATGATTTGCAGTCTCGCTCTGATTTGCTGTGGTTTGCTTTTTTTGCTTTGACCTGTGGAAGAAAAAAGGTAGTTTAAGAATTAATAAAAATGTACCTGAATATTGTAATACCTCTCTTTCCTGTACTTGGTTTGTGTTTTTTTGTTCTGTCTCAAAAAACAATCTTAAACCAAATAATGAAAAAAGATTAATAGACTAATCTAGTAGGATTGTGTATAGGTTCCTTTTCTATTACCAGCTTCCCCCATACTAAAAGCATATTCAAATTCATGCTTGCTTATTAATATTCAATATTAGCAATATTAGTTTATTATATTAATAACTAGATTGTGCCTGTGAAAGTAGAGAGATGGGTGAGATTTCAACAGGGAAGCTCTCCATTGGCTTCATAACCCTTCTATTCTTGGTTTTGGTGTTTTTATTCTCCCCCCCCCGCTGTTCACACTTTTAATCACCTTTTCTGACTCCTCTTTGCTTTTGTGTTCAAAAGCCACTAGATGGCAATGCAGCTGCTGGCTCTCAAGCCACTCTGCCAGCCACCAGGGAGAAAGCCCAGGGTTCAGGAGCATGGATGGGTGCCAGGGACTGACAAACTGGGACCAGCACAAGCCACAGACTGGGCGATGTGGGTCAGGAGAAGCAATTCAGAGGAGGCAAAGAGTGCTGCCTTGCCTCACACGAGGTATTGTGGTGGGTGGCATGGTGACCTTAAGCATCATTTCTCCAAGATGTGCCATCTCCCATTTCCTGACAAAAGTGGCGCTCAGTTTAGAGGCACTTGTTTAGAGGCAAGAGACTGTCAACCAGCAGAACAGCAATATTTGAGTGTTGGAGAGGCTCCTGCTGACTTTCTATGTGCAAATGTACATTCTAATTTAGGAAGAAAACCCACTAGCTCAGTACATATCTTTGTGAGAGTGCCAATCACTGCTGTAGTGGAGTCAAATAAAAACAAATCTGTTGTACTTTTCAGGCAGCTTGTCCACATTTTCTTGAAAGCAAATTCTAAGCAGTGTCAGGGGAACTGGGATATGCAATGAGGAACATAAAGATATACGAATTATATTCACCTCTTGATAGATCCTTGTTCCTGGTGGGCTTAAAGGAAAGCTGGCTTGCCCGCAACAGCAGGTGTGGAAGGTGTCCTCATGTCCATGAGATGTTAGAAGATGTTGAAGATGTTGGAGGCTGGCAGGCAGCCGCCTGTCCCTCTGCTTATGACGCAGGAGGCTGTGAACTCACAGAGGCTGGGCCGGCATCCCCACCCAGCTGGGCCCCAGGAGGGCCGCCCATGACCTCATAGAGGGGTATGGCAACATCCAGCCATAACAAGGTGGCTTTGAGGTAAAAAAACCTGTTGATCAGCTTAGAACCTTCCCAAACTCTTTCCCCCAACTCTAGCAATAAGAAAATCAACGGGAATTACCTGCATTACCAAGTTATATACTCAAACTGAGTGCAACATGCATCTAACTGGCTAGATGCAAGGGAGAGCACCCAGTAGAGCAGAAACAGCTTAGCTCTGTTTCTTCTTGGTGATTGAAATTCTGCCCCACAAAATAATTCCTGCTCTCTCTAGCCCTCTGACCTGTCTTACACTTGGTCCTCCAAAGATGTCATAACCAGTCTGGGGTTAACCAGTCTGCTGATACTTCTCCTCTAGACTCCCTGGAGCTGCCTCTTGGCATGACAGAAGTACCAAGTGAAAAATGTGAGAGAACTATTGTCCTCCAAGTCAGCTCCAAGTCAGCAGACACTGCTGGGAGAAAGCAGTTAAGGCTGTGGCAGTACCACTGTCCCCACGGAGCCCAGTATTGTTATGACAGAAGACCCCAAGGTCTGTGAGGAGCAGCCAATCTTCAAAGCCTCAGCTGTTGCTCTCTCCAGTGACATGGTACATGACAGGGATGTGCATGACCACAGCGTTCCCATCACACCCCGTCAACCATTCTCCCTGTTCTCAGTCTGTTGTTCTGGAAAAAGGATTAAGAATTAAAACTGCATAATATGCATGTTCCAAATAAGAACAGCCCCAAAGAAGAAAAGAAACTATAAACCAGCCAAAACCAATCTAAACCACTTTCAGACCTGTGTAGAAATACTGGATGGTGGAAACCAAAATCTGTCCTGCAGCAAATTCTTTCTGGCAACAAGAACAATATAAAAGAACAGGCCAAAGAGGCATAAGGTGGGGATGACTCTGCTGTGTACATGGTTAGCAAGACTCTCTAGGTGCTGAGAGCTCCTAAAGCCCTGGCTCTGAGGATGCTCCTGGGCTGGCCATCTGCCAACTTGGATTTTGTGCAGTTTGCAACTGTGCTGGTTTTGGCTGGGATAGAGTTAATTTTCTTTATAGTAGCTAGTATGGGGCTATGTTTTGGATTTGTGCTGGAAATGGTGTTGATAATACAGATGTTTTAGTTACTGCTGAGCTGTGCTCACAGAGTCAAGGCCTTTTCTGCTTCTCACCCCACCCCACCAGCGAGGAGGCTGGGGGTGCACAAGAAGTTGGGAGGGGGCACAGCTGGGACAGCTGACCCCAGCTGACCAAAGGGACATTCCATACCATATGACATCATGCTCAGCATATAAAGCTGGGGGAAGAAGAATGGGGGAGACATTTCGAGTGATGGCATTTACCTTCCCAAGTAACCATTATGTGTGATGGAGCCCTGCTTTCCTGGAGATGGCTGAGCACTTGCCTGCTGATGGGAAATAGCAAATGGATTCCTTGTTCTGCTTTGCTTGTGTGCGTGGCTTTTGCTTTCCTTATTAAACCATCTTTATCTCAACTCATGGGTTTTCTCACTTTTACTCTTCCGATTCTCTCCCCCATCGCACCTGGGGGGAGTGATTGAGCAGCTGTGTGGGGCTCAGTTGCCGGCTGGGGTTAAACCATGACAGTGACTGATGTTGGTATTAATGCAATGCACAGCTTATAGTCTTGCTTTTACCCACCCTGCAATGACCCTTCACAAAGTTCCAAGTTTGCCAGCTAAGTCTCCATTATTTGAAAAACTGTAACAACATTGTGTTGCATGGCATGTTCACTCAGAGCAGGGGGTCTATGAATCCTGCTCAGAGATCAGACCACCTCTGCTCCCAGGTACATCTGTGCATAGAAAAATCTCCTTCCTACACCTCCCCCCGGCATGTTAATTCTTTAAGCCTGCACCTATGCTTTATTGCTTGCTGCCTCCTTATTCACAGCGGTGCAACTGGTATCCAAGGAGATGTTTCATGCATCTTTATCCTGGTTCTTCATGTATCTGTGGACTTTTGCTGGGAGAGGCACTTTGGGCAATGAGGCAGAACAGTTCCTACCAGGTGTTCACCGGCCTCTGCAAAGCTGATCACCAGTTTACCACAGCGCGGGGCTGCAGGGAAAGCCAAGTAACAGAGTAGCTTCTGTGGTCCCTGCTGGGACCAAACTAGCTCTCCTGTTCACCTTGCACGGCCGGAGTTGCCCGATGAACGTCATCCAGCCACTTTTCTCCCGCAGTCCCCTGAAACAGCAGCTGGCACATGAGCCCAACAGAGGGATGCCAGCCCTATTCACAGGGGAGCAGTTCTGCCCTCAGGCCAAAGCCAACAAGAAACGCATAGAACATCTGATTCCACCAGGAAGCCCTGCTCCCTCAGCGCTTTGCCCTTATTCCCTACAAACAGAGGCTTCTCACACGCCCCTTCAGCTCTACCTCGTTCCAGGGCTGGGGGGGGGGGCACTTCGTAGGATCTCCCCAGGAAAGCGTGGGGGAAGAATGGCCGCAGCGACCACGTTCACAGGGCTTCGCTTCCGTCCCAGCAGATTTCCAGCACCGGCCATACCGGCGCAGCACCCACCCCAAAGGCACCCTCTCCCCATACCCTTCCCTGAGTGCGCCCTCCCCCGCCGCAGAGGCCGGCGGGGCCGGGAGGGAGCGCCCCGCCCCCACTCCCCTCCCCGCTGCCTCAGGGGCCGGACACAACGGCCGCACCCAACGGCCCACGCCGCTAACGCCATCCCCTATCCCCTCCTCCCGGCCCCAACCATAGAGGAGCCTCCGCGCGGGGCAGAAAGGAGCGGCGGAATCATAGAGGCGGAGCTGGCGCGCTAATGCCCTCACTTCCGGAGCGCTGTTCCGCGCGGCGCGGCAGTCGCGCTTTACGGCGGCGCGCCACTCGGTCCCGGTGCAAGATGGCGGTGGGGCCGCGGCGGCAAGGAGCGCGGGGGCTGTAGAGGCCGCTGCAGCGGGAGGGAGCCGGGCCGCCCCGGCCGGGCGGAGGGGTGAGAGGAGAGGAGAGGAGAGGAGAGGAGAGGAGAGGAGAGGAGAGGAGAGGAGAGGAGCGGAGCGGGGCTGGGCTGGGCTGGGCTGGGAGGAGGAGGAGGAGGAGGAGGAGAAGAAGAAGAAGAAGAAGAAGAAGAAGAAGGAGGAGGGAAGCGAGGAGAAGGCGGCGGTTTGCGCTGCCGCCTTCTCTTCCTCCCTCCGTTGGGGGAGGAGGGGAGGCTTTTGTGTGCCTCATGGGAGACTCTCTGCCTCGTTCCCTGGTAGCCAGAAAAATCATAAACTTAGTGGTTGGGGTTTTTTTCCCCCATCGGCTCTTAACTTGTTACGTTTAATCTCTTTGCTTTGTGTCCTGAAAGGATTGGGAATCGAGGTTTCAGAAGTTTATTCTCTTTCCCTTTACCCTTTAAATGTTAGAAATCTGGGAAATGCGGGGTGGAAATGTAACTCCTACCTCTGTTCGGTGAGCTTCCCCCCTAAAGAAATGATAGTGTCTTGCAAAAATACTAGTGTAATCTTATAAGTAGGAAGTACGTTATCGGTGATCAGAAATCATGGGGTGCTCTTGCAAACAGCGGGCCAACTGTAAGCATAACCTGGTAGTATGAGCCTTGAGCAGAGCTCTGTAGATTTTTACTAGTCAGTGCATTGAATGTGGTCAGTTCTTGGTGCTTGCTAGGAACCCCTTCTGTAAGGTCTTGAAGCACTAAATGAGACACTGTGCTTAAATTTGTTTTTAGGGGGTAAGGGGAGGCACATCATTTAGTGGTTTGAAAGTGGCATCTTCTGTAATTAGGGAAGAAGGATGCACATGGCGACTGCAGTGAGGCAGCAGAGAACTTTGGACTGAACTTGTGAATGCTTTCACTTTGGTTGCAATCTATTTGGATGCAGTATGATGGCTGGAAAGTTGCATCCCATCAACTCCCAAATTTCAGAGGGTGTTTTAGATTTTGGGGTGGAATCTGTTGTGGTGGTTTGTTTGTGTTTTCTACCACCCTTCCCCTGAGTGGTGTTTTGGCAGGGAAGTAGGGGTGGAGGTGGGGGGGGATATTAGAGCTGTGAGAGAGGCAACTTCCCTGGCTGTAGTTTGGACACTCATGTAGTCATCTGTAAGTTGAAGAAATGTCTAGAGACAGGAAGTAATTATTTCCAGAATAACCTTTTCTTCTCTGGTCATCATAACACAGCTTGAAATAATACTGATGAAAATAAGAGAGCATAAGGGTGGTGGTATAGCAGTGGTCCATGGGGAAGAGAAGAAGACACCAATGTGTGCGCAGAACACTTGTTGGTTGATAAAGTGGGTGCTGGGAAGAGAAATCAAGGACAGCTTAAAAGTCTGAGGAAAGGAGGAAATCTGTGGGAAACATTTGAAATAGGAATGGAAAGGTTAAAGTTGAAGAGCTTTTATGAGAGTAAATGAAAAGCTAGAAGGACTCTGATATGCCCTTAGAAAAACAGCATGTGTGTTTCTCCCTCCCCTGTGCACTCTGTAGTGTAAGCAAGAAGCTTCTTGGTTTGAGTCTTGGAGTAATAAAGATCTGGTTGATTAGTTTAAAGTAGCTACTTAGTAAAGTAGTAGTAAGTAGGTACTTATTTAAATAGTAGTACTTAGTTAAAGTAGGGTGATTTTAGTGTGAATATCTGAGCTTGTAGTAGTGTTTGAGGACCTCACAAGTATTTGAGGTTTTTGAGGGAACAACCTGCTGATATGGAGAGGAGAAATAAGTATACTCAAACTACTGGTGCATAGGACCTGAAACCATGTCATCTTTTCCAGGTGTCTCCCTCTTTTTAAGTCTTTCTTTTGAGGCAGAAGGAAAACCTCAAAATGGGGCGGAGATCTACATCATCCACCAAGAGTGGGAAGTTTATGAATCCCACGGATCAGGCCCGTAAGTATCCATAAAAGCTAAGCAGATGGGAATGGGGAGGTCCTAGGGAAGCAGATAAAAAGCTTTCTCTGAAGATAAGATCTTCACTTGTGAATCAGAACTGAGTTTCCCTAACTTGAAAAATATTGTCTCAGTTTTAGCTCGTGTAAAAACTTCCTGAAAAGGCTGCTTGCTTGCATGCTGTTGCTTCTCTGCAGTATTTACCTCTTAGTTTTTTACTGTAGTTATCAGTGTTCAAAGGTCTGTACTTAGCTGTTGGCTAAACTGCAAGCTGCTGCTTGGGACATTGTTAATGTGTCTGAGGGTAGAATTTGAGAAACAAGTCAAATATTGCAAGTGGTCTGGTTAGATGAGGGAGTTGTCTAACCGTGTTTTTCCTTTTGGTAACGTGCCAGATGTTACTTTATCTGCTAAGCGGATAAAGAAAATTCACACTTCCATGGTGAATATACTTTATTTCAGATGTGTGTTCAAAGACTACATGTTTTTAAAGCATGTTGTCTGTTGTTGGCTCTGTTTCAGCTTCTGGGCAGCAATCCTTTCATGACTGCACACATCAGTATGACTTTTGCTGCCTGTTGTTCTTTTCTGTATAGAAACACCCCTGCTTCTGGAGACACAAAGACTGCTTTATCTCCTTTCCTTTCTGTATAACACACATGAAATAGAAATCTGTTTCATGCTGTATATCTCTCTCACTGGGAAGATGAGTTTAAAAGTTAGTCTCCGTAAAATGAATGAACTGTTGAGAAACAGCACTAATCTTGATGAAGGAAAGGTTCTTTGTGGGTTTGGTTGTCTCTTTCAAGCTGTTGTTTTCTCTTTCTCCCTCCTCTCTAGGGAAGGAAGCTCGGAAAAGGGAGCTAAAGAAGGTAAATAGAGAGACCAGAAATGTTTACTTGGCATTCTCTGTACTATGTATCATATTTGTGATTGTAATGGGCTATGGCCAATGAATAGACCATGGATGTTTTGGTTGATATCCTAAGATTGACTTTGGAAAATACTGTCCAAACAAGTACTTTTAAGAAAACATAGACAGAAATCTTGTTTTGAGTGACCATATCTCATCATCTACTATTTTTTAACTTATGATTGCAGCTTTTGAAAACATTACTGTAAGTACTTGGGAATTAAAAAAGAAAACCAAACAACAAATAAACTACCGAAGACTCACATACTTTTTAGTGTGTTTTACTGTATATCTTTTGTCAGTTGGTTATCTTGTTGATTGTATGTGTCTTAATTGGAGGGAATGAATTATAGAAGCATTTGTAAATAGCAAGATAGTGGAATTAAAATTCTCAGAAGTTTTAATAACCTTTGCTTCTGATTTGTGTCATGGTTAATATTTGCAAGGCATTTTGAGGCTCTTTTTTCTACAGACTGGGAATATTGAGAGGGGATTATTTGGTACAAATGTTCCCTCTCTTTCGCCTGTGACACTTTTCTGATCTGCTTGATCTCTGATTTTCTTAGAACAAAAAGCAACGAATGATGGTACGAGCAGCTGTACTGAAGATGAAAGATCCAAAGCAGATTATCCGGGACATGGAAAAATTGGATGAGATGGGTGAGTGAGAGGTACCATGTGTTGGACTTGGGCAGAGGTTTATGTTGATGCATAATGACTGGGAGACTAAAATAGAGTAACCTTTTTCCTTTCCTGTTAGAAGGGGAGATTCTGTGAGTAATTGGGGATTGATTATGATTTGAGGTGATGTGGTGCCATCAAAGATGACTTTTTTCCAAGAAGATGGCTGATGAATGAGTAGTGTGTGTGATAGTAACTTAGAGTTGAAGGAGGGGATTGTCATAAGGCTGAAGACTTCCTGAAAATGGGGATTGGAAGTTGTTTGCTTTGAAGTTACTTCATTCATGACAGTTGTGCAGTAGAGTAACTCAAAAATTTTGGGGTTGTTTTTTGCTGTCTTGGATTAGAGTTTAACCCAGTACAGCAGCCACAACTTAATGAAAAAGTGCTAAAGGATAAACGCAAAAAACTCCGTGAGACTTTTGAGCGCATCTTGCGGCTCTATGAGAAAGAGAATCCTGACATCTATAAAGAACTGCGCAAATTGGAAGTGGAGTATGAGCAGAAGAGATCACAACTCAGCCAGTATTTTGATGCTGTCAAGGTAATGCTTATTATATTTCAGGCTTGTAACTGTGGTAGTGTATATTATTTGTCTGCTTATTAGGTGTGACAGTTATAAACGAAGGGAACTTTATAAGAGACCAGTGTATATGTTATGTGGCCCATATTAAGTACTTACATTAATTGGCAAAGTATCTCTGGTTACGGCATTTCAGCGAGGACAGTGTGGGGCTTGTCAAGTCTCTAGTTATCTCTGATGTATTGATTTCATTCAACAAGAAATTACAGGGGAAAGAGGAATTTATGTCACAAATCAACAATACCAGAATTTGTTTTCTGTATCAAAGAGAGAGTGAGCCTGTGAGTGTGCAGCTGATGTTTCTGTGAATTTCTCTGAAATCTGTTGCTGGAAATAATGAGAATCCTTTGGCATTCTTTTAAAGAGCTTGCTTTGACATTCTTCCCTACCATATTGGAGAACATAATGTTGTCCATGTGTAAGTATCTGTAAGATATTTATTTATTTATTTATTTTCTTCTTTCTTTGGAATATGCAGCAGCCTGTGATTTGTGCCTTCTGGACACTCAGAAAATACAGGCATACTTGTCTGCAGCCTCTTCCCTTTGGAAACTGAAGGTCTAAAGGGAGATGGAAACCTGACTGGATTTTGACTGAGATTTTGACTAAAGCCTTTCATGGGTGCATTGCGTGTGCTTTGTTTCGTGTTGAAAGCTTTTACTGTTGACTTTTTCCCAAGTGTCTTTCATAGACCAGTGCAAGACATCATGCCCTAAGAACAGATACCTTTAGCAAGTGATGGCAGGTCCCATGTGTTCTGTACTCCGAAAGCTCATGAGGTTCTGTAGCTTCTGTGGGAGTAACCCATTACCTTTTTTTTTTCCTTTTCTTTTCTTTTTTTCCTCAGAATGCTCAGCATGTTGAAGTGGAAAGTATCCCCTTACCAGATATGCCACATGCTCCCTCCAACATCCTCATACAGGACATTCCCCTTCCAGGGGCCCAACCACCTTCTATCCTCAAGAAGACATCAGCCTATGGGTAAGCAGAAAAAGAAACTTGGAGGGGAAGTATAAAAAGGAGTACTCTTATTACTGGGGAGGAGCTAGGAGTAGAAGCAGAGGTAATATTGACTAGCAGAAATCAGGAATTCTGTGCTAGTGAATTGTACTTTCCTTTAACCAAAAACCCCTTAACCTTTCCCTATGATTACAGGTTTTTGTTTAAATTGCTTTGAGTAGTATGTTACATCTAGCATTTGTCTTTCTGCATATCAGTAAAACTTAAAGCCCTGCCACTTTGAACAGAAGTGCCCCTTAAATTGGCATATGTGTTCTTTAGTCTTGCTAGTATATTCAGTTTAACCTCCTAGTTTACTTGTTTATCAGGTTTCTTGTTTGTCATGGTTTAGCCCCAGCCAGCAACTAAGCACCACGCAGCCGCTCGCTCACTCCCCCTACCCCGATGGGATGGGGGAGAGAATTGGAGGAGTAAGAGTGAGAAACGCTCCTGGGTTGAGATAAGAACAGTTTAATAATTGAAATAAAGTAAAATAGTAATGATAATAATAACAATATAATAATGATAATAATAATCATATACAAAGCAAGTGATGCCCAATGCAATTGCTCACCACCCACTGACCGATACCCAGACAGTACCCGAGCAGCGATTGCTGCTCCCCAGCCAACCCCCCGCCCCAGTTTCTGTACTGAGCATGACGTCATATGGTATGGAATAGCCCTTTGGTCAGTTTGGATCAACTCTTCTGGCTGTGCCCCCTCCCAGTTTCTTGTGCACCTGGCAGAGCATGGGAAGCTGAAAAGTCCTTGACTAGCATAAGCAGTACTTAGCAACAACTAAAAACATCAGCGTGTTATCAACATTTGTCTCCTACTAAATCCAAAACACAGCACTATGCCAGCTACTAGGAAGAAAATTAACTCTATCCCAGCCAAAACCAGGACATTGTTCTAGTCCTAGTTCTTCCTATTTCTTTCTGAATAGCCTCCTGTTTTCACCAACTTTGTGGTTATTTCATTCCGCTTCTGTGGTGGAATTCAGTCCTTGCTTTTTGTCAGTCTTCTTTTCAGTTGCCTTCTGAGAAGCTTGCTTTTGTCTGATCTTCAGCAATTGTGTCTTTGTATGAGGTTGTAAACTCCATGGGACAAATCTATGCTTTATAAATATTCATGTTTCTTTTTAGAAGCTGTGTAAGTGATGATGAGAGAAGGCTAAAGAATTCTATTAAGTGCATGTTTGCTTTCACTTGTTTGTGTTTCTACATTTCTCATTTCTTTTTTTATTTCCAGACCACCAGTTCGGTCCATTTCTGTACTTCCTCCTCCTGGGCTTGGTGTTCCACGTTTACCTCCAGGCAGGAAGCCCCCTGGACCTCCTCCAGGGCCACCCCCACCTCAAGTCCTACAGATGTATGGCCGTAAAGTGGGTTTCACCTTAGAGGTGGCTCCTCGAAGGCGAGAAGAGGAGATTTCTTACAGCTCTGAAGCAGGTAAGGACTTTCTTACTACTGTCTGGGGTTTTCCTTGACCCTTCTGTTTTGCTATGGATAGTACTGCCATGAACGTAGTGTGCCCTAGACAAGGTATTCTCTGGGCGGTATTGGTATCCTAAGTGATTGCACCTCTGAGGTGATTCTGGTATATTTCATAATGTCTGCAATTTTGTTATCAGCTATATTTTTAAATGTTGAAACTCCTAATTACAATTTTCAGGGGTTTTTTTTATTACATTTCACAGATTGGATGTTTTCCCATGTAGTCTTAGCTGAAACATTGTACATATTATCCCTTTGTTGTGGTTTAGTCCCAGCCAGCAACTAAGCACCATGCAGCCGCTCGCTCACTCCCCCTATCCCGATGGGATGGGGGAGAGAATTGGAGGAGTGAGAGTGAGAAACACTCCTGGGTTGAGATAAGAACAGTTTAATAATTGAAATAAGGTAAAAAATAATAATAATAACAACAATATAATAATGATAATAGTAATAACAATATACAAAGCAAGTGATGCACTGTGCAGTTGCTCACCACCCACCGACCGATACCCAGACAGTTCCCGAGCAGCGATTGCTGCTCCCCGGCCAACCCCCGCCCCCCCCCCCCCCCCCCCCCAGTTTATATACTGAGCATGACGTCATATGGTATGGAATAGCCCTTTGGTCAGTTTGGATCAACTCTTCTGGCTGTGCCCCCTCCCAGTTTCTTGTGTACCTGGCAGAGCATGGGAAGCTGAAAAGTCCTTGACTAGCATAAGCAGTACTTGGCAACAACTAAAACATCAGTGTGTTATCAACATTCTTCTCCTACTAAATCCAAAACACAGCACTATGCTAGCTACCAGGAAGAAAATTAACTATCCCAGCCGAAACCAGGACACCCTTAAAAAAACCCAACCATTCTCAGAAAAGTCTTCCTTTTTAAAAAAGACCTCTGAAAAAACCTAAAAAAACCCACCAACCCAAAACAACAACAAAACCACCAACTGACCCTGGGTATGCATGTGCTAGGAGAACCTAGGTCCTCCTTTTCACACAGTTACTGTATCATCCCTAGAAACTTTTGTGAATGGGTAGATCAGCTTTACTGCATACCAGAAAGCATCAAAGTGTTTCAATGGTGGGTGATGCTGAACAGAAATGAACTACTGAGTTGCAGATAGGAGTTGGCTTCACTTGCTTGCTGTGCGAATGAACCAGATGGTTAATAGGAAATCTTATAAATAAACTCTCCAAAATATTCTTTAAGAATATGTGCTAAATAGTAAAGGGTTGACAATATGTCCATGCTGTTGCTAGGGGGATTTTTCCAGCTATAGACATAGAAAATTTTCTGTCTTTCACACCAGTGTATTTGGAGTTTATGCATTTCCTAATACTTTGCTTCCTGCAGGACAGCGAGGGCATGATGATGATATGTCCAGTACCAGTGAAGATGAAGGTTATCCTGAGGATATGGATCAAGACAAGCATGATGAGAGTAGTGATGATAGTGACAGCGATAGGTCAGATGCAGAGAGTGAAGGCGAGGACTTCCTGCATCGTGATAATGACAAGGAGAGGGAAGGTGGCGAAGAAAAGAAATCTGGTATGATGGGAAGTTACAGATTGGGGTTTGGATTTTTTTTTTTTTTTTTTTTTAAAAGAAAAATACTACTTAACAGAGTTTGTGTCTGTTTTCCTGACTGGGAGGGAGGAGTAATTTGTTTAGCAAGCTAACTGTGCTAACTCACCTAAATTCCAGCTGAAGAATTTTTATTAGTAAACGGATCAGAAGGAAACTGTCTAGAAGTAAAGCATCTTTTCAGATGGACCTATTTTCTTAACAGTTGAGTTAGCTTAGTAAGGTTGCAAGCCATTTTTCACCTGAAGTATTGAATTGGCAGGGTACCCTGCCAAAATTAAACCTCAGTGTAAAATATACTTGCTCTTCAGTGACTTGAACAATACTTCTAAGAGAACGAAATTTCATACTACTATTTTTTTCTTGATTCATTGGGGGAGACAAATTGATAGAAAATACTAGGTTGGAAAAACTTCAGGTAACCAGTAACACCAACGTTAACTCTTATGTAAGGAGCATCATTATGTTGGAATGCTATATTATCCATACGAGGTAGAAGATTTAAATCTATATTACTTTTTATTATTATCTTCCTACCTCCACCACCCTTGCCCATGCTTTGTTTTTCCTAGGTCATAGTGTACGGTTTGCAGACATGCCTGGGAAATCAAGAAAAAAGAAAAAGAACATGAAAGAACTGACTCCACTCCAGGCCATGATGTTACGAATGGCAGGTGAGTGAGATGGATATATTAAGTGGAGATATGCCGTGAGGCTTCCTGTTAAGGTTTCTCTTGTAAGCTTACTTTTGTTTGCACAGTTTTGATTTCATAGAGTAAATACTTTACTGTCATAATGTAAGGTCTGCTAAGAGTATAAGCTGTGGTTAGGTGTTTGTTTTAAATTATTTTTACTCTAGTAAAGCGTGTGCCTTGCAGAGCAGAGTTGAAGTTATAGTAGCAACTCATGGGTTTTTTTTTGATGTACTGGGATTTTTTTCTTCTAAATTTTATCTTGCTTAACTTTTAAACAGTTGCTCAAATGAAATATGAACCTCTTAGTGAAAAAGAAAAGGTGACATTGTCTATGGGCTCAGTCTGTAAGCTGTAAGGATTAATACTCCCTAAAAATATCCCCTGGGAATAAATATTTCTAGGTCAGGAAATTCCTGAAGAAGGGAGAGAAGTGGAGGAATATTCAGAAGAGGAGGAGGAGGAGGAAGAGGACTCAGAGTCTGAAGAGACATCACAGCAACAACAGCAGCAGCAACAACTCACTGAGGAAGCTCTTGCAGAGACTGGGTCATCTGCTGCAACCTCCCAGACACAACAGCAGCAACCGCCTCCGCAGCCTGTTCCTCCAACTCAGATACAGGCACCCCCTATGCCAGGGCCACCTCCGCTAGGACCCCCTCCGGCCCCTCCACTGAGGCCCCCAGGACCACCCACCGGCCTTCCTCCTGGCCCTCCACCAGGTGAATACTTACTTTACTAGAATTTGAAGGATGCAGGCTCTTGGTACTACAGACAGCATATGAGTTTGGGAGTTTCGAAGCTGTTGCAGATGAGGTACAGGAGCCTAGTGTGGTAATTGCTGAGACTTGTTTGATCTCTTCTGTGGTCAGTCTGTTGTTGCTGTACTATGCTTTTGGGGCATCGGGCTCCTGTTGTCAGCTGGACAGGTGTTGGCTCACTTGTTAGCACTAACACTGACAGGCAGCAGTCGAGCCAGTGTTGGAGTATGAAGAACAAGGCCTGGTGCCATGTGCCTCTCCATTGTTTTATTTTCTTGTGGTGTTCCCCCCCCCACACATCCCTACCCCCTGAGTGAGGAATGATTAAAGAGGTTTGGGAGTCACTACCTAGTTACAGTTTTGGTGTGTTGTTTTTACTAAAAGCTACAGTGTGAAGGCTTCTGCGATTCTACACCTGAATGTATATCAGACTTGTTAGGGAAGATAACTACCCTCAGATGAAATAAGTACTAAATTTGAATTCATATCAATATAGGACTGCCTAGAGACTATTAGCAATGAGGCCACTCAGTACCAGTTTTTGCAGTATATGTTTTGTGTTTTTTTTTTTTTTTTTGTTGGAGGGCACACACTTAAGTTTCTTTGATCTGGAGAAAGACAGCAGTTTATTTTCTGTAACCTGATGGGGTTGCCATATAGCTGAACTGGATAACAGTAACAGGTTGTTTTGTAATTAAAAAAAGTGTATAAATCTGTTGCTTGTTCTTACACTTAAATTGCAAAGATCAGTAGTTGGACTGTAGCGAGGAACACTATATACTATGATTTTAATGTACTTTATTCTGTATGGGCATATTAACAACATGATTTTCTAAAGGAGGGTGATATCAGGCAGGCAAAGTTCTCTTTCCAGTGTCTTCCTTTGTTCTATTTCTGATCCCCCCCCAGAGGGGGAACTGCAAACCTCAAAACAGTTACTTTCAATAGAGCAAAATT
The DNA here is from genome assembly GCF_030463565.1 of Pelecanus crispus. Lineage (NCBI taxonomy): Eukaryota > Metazoa > Chordata > Aves > Pelecaniformes > Pelecanidae > Pelecanus > Pelecanus crispus. The sequence goes on from NC_134643.1 coordinate 55,514,097, forward strand.
ACTTCTTTTCAGGCCAGAAGGGCAATCAAATGCTAGAGTGAAAAGTTCTTTCCCTTTCAGCTGTTTTAAATTCGGACAACCTCAGCTCAGTGGCTGTTCTCAGCTATTGCTTCATTACATGGAGAGGAGCCCTTTTACCAAGTGGGAGAAGATACTTATAGTTGACTATTATGAAGAAGCTTTAACTCTACAACTGCTACCTTTTTTTGAGATTTTTAGAAGAGCTATTTAATCTGGCTGCTGGCTAGTGTTAGAATAGCTTTCAAGTTACTGTTGAAGATCTTTAGTATTGGCTGATGGGATAGCTGTTGGTTTCTTGTGGGTTTTTTTTTGTTGTTTTTCCCAAACCTGAACTAAGTTTCTCTTTTGTATGCATGCTTTCAGGAGCTCCTCCATTCCTGAGACCTCCTGGCTTACCAGGATTGCGTGGGCCTTTACCTCGACTTCTACCACCGGGCCCTCCACCTGGGCGACCACCTGGCCCTCCCCCAGGTCCCCCACCAGGTCTGCCCCCAGGTCCTCCTCCACGTGGGCCCCCTCCTCGTCTGCCCCCTCCTGCCCCACCAGGTAAAGTGTTCTGTTTGCTTCAGCGCCAGCCCTGTCCCTGCTTTATTTTCCCAGTTTTTGCTGTGGTGACCAAGCCAGGAAGTATAAGCAGTTACCAGTTTGCCTTTGTTCCTGTCTGTGTGGCTGCACTGTGCTGTATCTTTTTGTATGTAATAACAACAAGTAATTCCATACTGCTCTGTGTAGTTTGGTAGCAAGAAGTCTGTCCTCAAAAGGGGAATTTCAGTTTAATCTTCTGCTGGACTGTTTCTGAATAACCCCTGGGTGCTATAATGGTGCTCCACTTAATGACTTGGAGACAGGGATATTTTATTTTTTTCTGCCTGGTCAGGCATTTCTGGTGACTGAAGTTCCAGTGGGATGGATCATCAGGAAACTTTATTTTCAAAGTATAACTTCAAAATTTGAAGGGAGCAATACATGAGCTCCTGTAGCTTTCAAAGTCTGAGGAGCAGCAGTGTTTTCAACCCAGCATTTGGTGCAGGGTTGAAATTTTTTTTTTTTAAAGCCAGTGCTACTGCATCTTGTTGGTTTTTTGTTTTGTTTTTCCTTCTTGGCTTTCTGAGCCTGTACACTTTCTTTGACCAAAGACTTGAAGACTCCCAGGTGTGGAGTCAGCTCATACTTAGAATTAGATAGAATCACAGAATCGTTTAGGTTGGAAAAGACCTTAAGATTAAGACCTTAAGATTAAGACCTTTTCTTCTTGCAGGTATCCCTCCTCCTCGCCCAGGCATGTTACGGCCACCTCTGGTGCCTCCATTAGGACCTGCCCCACCTGGGCTCTTCCCACCAGCTCCCATTCCAAATCCTGGGGTACTGAGTGCCCCACCCAGCTTGATTCAGCGCCCCAAGGCGGATGACACCAGTGCGGCCACCATTGAGAAGAAAGCTACGGCCACTATCAGTGCCAAGCCACAGATCACTAACCCGAAGGCAGAGATCACTCGCTTTGTGCCCACTGCCTTGCGAGTTCGCCGGGAGAATAAAGGGGCCTCTGCTGCCTCTCAGAGAAAACAGGATGATGAGCCTGCTCTCCCATTAACCAAAGCTGCCCCTAAGGCTGGATCGTCTGCCCCTATCTCTGTACAGACAAAGGATGATGTGTATGAAGCCTTCATGAAAGAAATGGAAGGTCTCCTGTGACCTGTCATAGTCCTAGTTAGCTTTCCTGCCCCTCAACACAGATCAGACCACTGCAGAGGGAGGAGAAGGAGAGGTCCTCCTGCAAGCAATGAAAGGGCTCACATGACAGGGAATAGTTCCCTACCCACAGGTTAACTTGCCGGTATGCTCTGAATAGAGACCGCTGGAGATGAGGTTTGGCTGGGGACCTCCTTTCAGAGCTAGCATGTCTACTTGGTGGAAGGAAATTGCAGTCAAGAAGGCGATGCTGCTTTCCTCGAGTCCTCCCCCTTCCTTGGAGGGAGATAATGGTACTCTGGGGAGGGGGGTGTGGGAGTGAGGGGTGGCTATGCTCTGCCTGAATCCTTGCACATCCTGATGAATGCTCTGGTGAGGGTAGTGGAACAGGCTTTCAAGGAGCCAGAAAAGTGTTAGCAGCATTTCATACACATGGTTGTCCAGTTTTTATTTTCTGTACTGTTCTTTTCTGTAAATATTTTATAATCCCGGTTTTTTTAGTTGCAGTGAGATTGGTCAATCATCATTCTTCCAGGGTAGTCAGGGAGGTAATTTGTTGCGTATACTGTACACTGGAATTTTGCACCCTGTCCCCTCTATGGTCATCTTGATGGCTTTTCATCGGCAGGGGAAACTTCATTTTGTCTTGGGAAAGACAATAAATGTTCAGTGTATCAAAATACTGGCTTCCTTGTGATTTGTCTAAAACTAGCATGTAGATGGAAAGCAGGGAGGTTCTTTGCTGGCCTTGGGGGAAGATAGAGGCATTCTGAACCTCACAAAAGAAAAGCAATAGCTACACTGTAAATAATACATACTTTTTTTTAACTAAAGTTCTGATATATTCTTGTTTTTAAGTGCCTAAACATCCCTTTCAGCCTTTGTTGGTAGCTAGTAGAAACTTAAGTCCTGAAGTACTACTAATGATTGCACAACGATTTATTTTTTCTTTTCTTTTCTTTTCCTTCTCTTATTGAAAGGTTTACTTCACATCAAGCCTCAGATACCCACTGGATGCACCTTGGGCAGGCTACCTTAAGTAAAAATTGGGAAACAATTTTAATTCCAAGAGCCTGACAGATAATTTTACTTCTGGAAAATCTCTGATTTCAAATTTGCTGGAGTTAGTGCTTTTAAGGTGCAGATATTTTTAAAGAAGAACTTTCACATTTCCAGCTTAAAGAATTCTTTCTGTATTTTGGTGGAAGTGTTCCTTTAGCTACATTCACTATGCTCACAGAGCCAAATACTCCAATAACCCTTACCACGTGCAGGAAACAAATCTTTGTTCTCGTTTGAAACAGACTGCAAAATCTCTTGGGATCTTGTAGACAAATTAGTTTTAAGATCAGTGGGATCAGTTGTGTTGGCAATAAGTGTCTCACAAATGAGCTGCTGCTTCAGAGAGAATAAATATTTAAATGCAAAGTTTGGGCTGGAACACTGAATTTGAGCACAAGACTTAATACTAGTAGTTAGCTATTTATGTAGGTGTCTTCATCCTGTTTAAAGAAAAAAAAAGTTAATGTAAGTATGATATAGCATGAAAGAGATTGAGAAAACTCTTCATTGTCCCTGTTGAAGAGCTTGTGGTGAGTGTCTTAGTGATTTTAAGAGTGAGTCTTCTAACAATGTATCAATTTCTAGGTGAATATATCCAGACTGGTGGGTTTTTAGATTTTTAATAAAGAGAATTTGTTAAGCTTCCAGAGTAGTAGATACCTCATACAATACCTTTAGTTGGCTGTAAACCTCAGACTTAGCTGAATGCTCAATGTTTTGAGGTTAAATCTGTTTTAAGGAGACAAAATTATTAGCTACCCAAACTTAGACTTGAAAACTTTGATTCTGGCTGTCGTAGAAGTCACTTCCTAGCTCAAACGGAATCAAATACATAGCATTAGTAGTGAGGCTTACTAAAGCCTTAGGCTGCAAGCTGTGAACTTTCACCTAGATATGCTGACTGTAGGCATGTTTTCATGAATTCTGGACACAAAGAGGTTTGTACAACAGTTCTCTTCCTAGTTCAACAGTTAATTGCAGTTTTGTCAGCAGTATCTCAAATTTTCTTTTTTTTAGCTTATGTTTATGGAATATCCACTTAATATTTTAGCTTTTAAAATGATGCATTTTTGTCTTTAAGTGAAATGTATGAAGGGGGGGGGGGGGGGGCATCATTGTTGTACCTTTGACCCTCAGTTTAATAACAGTATTGACCAACCCTCCCTCCCAGGAAGCAGCCTGAGGAGAAAAGAAACTGTTCTGGGATGAGGGCTGCCCTCCCATTCAAGGTCATTCAAGGTTGAGAGATCTCCCTGGCAGCCCTGTGATTACATTAGTAACCTGCAGGAGTCACTTGATTCATTCTCTTCCTCTGCTTAAGTCCGGATTTTTTTTTGAATTTTTTTACATTCCTTTGGCCACATTCTCCCATAGGTGAGCCAGCTTTTCTTTTCTTGGGACAGAGTAAACACTTGCCTGTTGCCGAAGTTCCTGTTCAGACTGAGGCGAAAGGATTTGAATTTGCTAGGTGTTTAAATGGGCACAAAAAGGTAAATTTAATGTACAAGGAATGTGGATAATATCAGAAAGGTGACTTCCTCACCCTGCCCAGGGTGAAGGGGAGTTGTAAAGGAGGTAGGTAGTTTCCTACAACTGATAGGCCTCTAAGATGGCTTGGGGAAAGGGGGGTAGGGAAGAGAGGTGGGGATGAGATGGGGAGAGAGTTCTGGAATGGGCATTGAGGCCACATGGAAGAGCTGGATTTGACAATGCAAATCATCCAGTAGCCACAAGATTTTTTTTTTTTTTCTCTAGGAAGAGTCCAAGGCCAGGGTGCCTACTGACTCTTGTGTGGCTCTCATAGAGGAGGCTTCTCACATTCTGTTGTGGTTTTGTTTTTGGATAAACGTGAGGTTGGGAGCCATATGACTAGCTGGGACTGTGTGTGTAGAAACTGGCTGTGCTTGGGGCTGATATTTCATCTGATTGACCAGAACTATGGTTTGTCTTCAGCTAAATATGGGGGACTATTTTCCTTCCTTGCCTTTAACACAGTTCTAAGTGGAAAGAGCACAAAGATGCAGGGTCTTCCTGCTGCTTTTATCAAAGCAATGGGATCTGTGGATGCTCTGACTTCAATCCATGCACTCAGGTAATGACCTGGTTCTTCACCAGCCATACAAATGATGGGCTATTGCAGAAACATCAAATCCACCTTTGAGGACTGCTGACAACCTTTTCTCCCCCAGCATCAGAAACTATTGTAAAGCAATTTCATTGCTAAACTGACAATACTTGTATCAGCTAGATGAATTTTTTCCTTTATTCATGTGTTATCTTTGGTCACTGCTAATGACTCTGAGTGGAATCCTTAAAAAAGAATAGATCAAGGACGCTTGCTTTGTCTGAACATCCATCGAATTACATAAGGTTTTGTGCTTATGATCCTATCAAGAGAAAATAGGAAAGTTCTCACCCACTACCTCTACTGTGTCTCAGTGCCCAGTCAAAAAGGGGTTGAATAAGAAAGTGTGTGAAATAGATATACATGTATATATCATACTGTTTGTTTATTGAGGGAGAGTTGAATCAATGTTTAGTATTTAAATATAAATTGTCCCCTTAGAAGGGAGAAAAGAACACAACAGAAAGCTTGTGGCATACTCAAGAACAGTCTGTGTTTCAACACAGTCTGTGGAAACAATTACCTATTTACCTTATGATGGCATGGGTCATGGACACAATCCTGTAATGCTGTCTTCTCTACAACTCCAGAACAGATGTTCCCAGCTCTGGACAACTGGTAACATAAACCTAGGCCAATTTGTTCTCATCTTTGTATTGTGGTTGTGCAGATATTTGGGATTCTTCTCTGTAATACTACCTCCATTTTGTGGTCACGTTTTTCATCTGTGGCTCTGAGTAGTGTTCACAGAAAAAGAAATGATCATGGGGAGGAAAGGGGCTGTGAAGGGTTGAGGCACAAAGAAGTGATGTGACTTGCCCAGTGGATCAGTGAAGATTAGTGGTGGCATGAAGATGGAAATATAGAAAGATTCCTGAGATCAGTGGATTATGCCAAACTAACTAAATCACACCACTAAGGAAAGATGCTTTCTAAAGGCTACTGAATCTTCAGAACAGGAAACTTGTCTTGGTTGCCCAGACATAAACAAGTTGTGATGGTACTTTTTGTGTGCTATGAAGTTGTTCTTATTTTGTCTTGTTTGCAATCCTGGCATGACTGGCATATGCTGAACAGTTTAGATCAGAACTCCTACTATTGTACTCTTCTGGAAAGAATGATGCAGTTTGTTTTCTCTTGCTCTCTGACTTGCAGAATTTAGATGAAATGTGTTCTTTTGGTTGTTTGGGGTTTTTTTTGGGGGGGGGGGGGGGGGTGGGTTTTTTTGGCAGACTATCATGGATGACCTGGTGGGAGTCATGTCTTTGTCTTTCCCTGAAATACGACAATGCTAGTATCCAGGGTAAGCAGCATAGTCTGGCACACACACTACTCACTTTGCTGTCATTTTATGATGTCCATGTCATAGGATCTGGGTTGCATTAGAAAGAACCGCAAGTTAGAGTACAAAAGCATCAAGGAATGATGATGGGAACCAGAAAACTCACGCAAAACTGGAATTTATGGAAACAAAAGCAGAATCACATGCTGTGGGGAAAATGGAGGAAGAGCTAGTTGTGCAACACTGGGGTAGCAGAAGGATGTGGGGCTAAGTCCAGTCCTTCATTGGTTTAGACAAGGATAGTGTCTGCCCTTGCCAGAAATGCGTGGAAGAAAGAGGAAAAAGATGCCAAGGAACAAAGAGAAGCCACGGGTAATTAGAGCAAAGGAGCAAATATGAACAGGAATCTCTTTGTCCATAAGACAAGCCCAGACTGTACCACACAAACATCCTGAATCTTGATTAAGTCAATTCAGCTTGCTGGTGCAGTGAGATACTCTCTTGTCTGAATAAAAACATCACAGCCTGACTTCTACTCCTCTGTTGAATAGCTTTGCAAATAATACCACGTTAGTTTGGGTAAAGTAATATCTGAGGGATCTGGCTCCAGAATGAGAGAAATTTCTTCTCTCACCTGTTCCTGCCTGGTTTCTACACATCTCAGTAGTGCTGGGTTGCAAATGTTCCTACCGAAAGAAACGCCTCCATTTTGTAATAACAACAGTAATTAAACAAAAAAAAAAAAAAAAGAAGCAATCCTGTAGTAGCATTTCTGAGGTCTTAAATACAGGATGATTTCTAAAACGACAGCGATGGCCTTAGCAGAGGCTCCTCGCCCCGTTCCCGGGAGGCAGCTGCGCGGCTCCGCTCCCCTCAGGCAGGTGGGGAGACGTCTCCCTACAAGCCGGCCTTCTGGAGCACGTCCCGGGGGGCGGCTCGGCCGAACCGAGCCACGACCGGAGCCGGGGGGGGGAAGGGGGAAAGGCGGGGGGGGGGTTGTGCCCCGCCCCGCGCCGCCGCTGCGCTGCGAGCGCCCAGCCCGCCCCCTTCCTCCCCCGCCCCGGCGGGGCGGGCCCGCCGCCTGCTCCCCCATTGGGTGGATTTGGATCCGCCGCGCCATTGGTCGGAGCGAGCGAGAGCGCGCCACAGCCAATCAGAAAGCGGGCCGGGGCGCGCGGGGAAGCTATAAAAGGGGCCGGGCGCGGGGCGTAGCGGCGCGTGTTTCACGTCAGTTTGGGCGGCGGCTGCGGAACAGCGTCGGGAGTGATGTCCGGCCGCGGGAAGCAGGGTGGGAAGGCGCGTGCCAAGGCCAAGTCGCGCTCGTCGCGGGCCGGGCTGCAGTTCCCCGTGGGCCGCGTGCACCGGCTGCTGCGCAAGGGCAACTACGCGGAGCGGGTGGGCGCCGGCGCCCCGGTGTACCTGGCGGCCGTGCTGGAGTACCTGACGGCCGAGATCCTGGAGCTGGCGGGCAACGCGGCCCGCGACAACAAGAAGACGCGCATCATCCCGCGCCACCTGCAGCTGGCCATCCGCAACGACGAGGAGCTCAACAAGCTGCTGGGCAAGGTGACCATCGCGCAGGGCGGCGTGCTGCCCAACATCCAGGCCGTGCTGCTGCCCAAGAAGACCGACAGCCACAAGGCGAAGAGCAAGTAAAACGATCTTGGGGAGCGTTCCCACCTCAAAAGTAACCCAAAGGCTCTTTTTAGAGCCACCCACTTTCTCATAAAAGGAGCTGTAGATCCTTGCAAAAAAAAAGGCAACCAAAAATTTACTAGTTGATGTGAGATGATTAAACCTTAAAAAGGACTTTAATATTTAAAAATAACCTGCTAATCGGTGTTAAATATGTGCTAAAAACTACGAGGTTTATCCCATGTGGAAGGAATCGTTCTGCCCCGGAAGGGGCGAGAACGCCCCAGGGTTGAAGGTTGCTGCAAAAAGGAACCCGCAGCCCCAGCGCGCCCCTCCTGCATCAGCTGAGCCCTCTGTGGAGTGGAGGTAACTCACTCATGGCTTCAAAACCAGCCCTGCCCCCCTCTAAACAACCTTTTGACCTACAGATGTTGTCATTTTTATTTCATAACAATAGGCATTCAGAATTATTAATTTTTAATACAGTTTTCTCGTGGCTTTGTCTGAGCTGCTGTGTCCATTTTCTGCCTGAAAGCTGAATGGCTCTGAGAGTAATTTGTCATGGCCAGACAGGCAATTTGAGGTAAAAAGGACTATTGCCAGTTTTGAATCTACGCTGTATACAGCACTGAACATTACCATAAAGACATTGAACTACAAACAAAAAACCCCCAGTGGTTATAGTTCAACAAACACATTTTAATAATTACCCTTTCGAAAACATAAAGTATTTGAATCATAACATTGTACATAATTTTAGTACCACTGACAGTTACAACAGCAAGTGGCAACAAACAATTTACAGGCCTTTGACAAAACAAAGGGTTGTAGACAATAATGAAAATATCAGAGGATCCTTGTTTTAATTCTCTATGCTCTGAGAATTAAAATGCATTTATTTTCAATTTGTTTAAGCGTGATCTTGGTACAGTGCAGATGAAGAGTTTCCCCCTCTTGCTAGCAGCCAGTCATTTTAGCACAACAGATACATCAGTTGGATATGCTATTTTTAATATTACTTCCAATGCAGGAATCAGTCACTGGACAGTAAAAAAATGGAATGTTTCGCAATCTGCTGTGAAAGGGGAGCCCTCACGGACAACTTGAGCGAGTTTTACCATGTAGAAGTACGGAAAATCAGCTGCAGCAGTGTCGCTTTAGATAATGATGACTCAGATTTTCACCTATCAAGCTGTATCAAAATAAAACCACTGCGGAATTATAAAGCCATGGGGCACTGATTATAATTACTAACAAAAACTGGCCGTGTTAAGGTCTTATGTCACCTAATTTATTAAGAAAATAAATAGATCTGGAGCAGAGCACTAGGCAACCATGTCTGTATTGTGCACGCTGAGCAACACAGTGCAAGCTGCTATGCTGTAAAAAGTCACCTCCTTCTGGGGCACAAACAGCCCTTCACAGGACTTTAATCTGCTTCTTGCCTTGTTGCATAATGCACTAATTTAATTTATTTTAATTATTTTGAAAGGGGTAAAGGCTTTTGGACAAAGCAGCTAATTTCTAATCCATATTCAGTGCTCAAGATGAGCCTGTGTTACTTCCTCCTCTTTGAAATCAATTTGCGATGAAAATATCGATTCAAATCCCTGATTTTCAGTTCAGATTAAGAGAAGACCCTTTAAAGAATAATAATTAATTACTTTGGAGATTTAGTTGCCCACGTCGCGGATTTTATTTAGAAGGAAAAACAAAAGTTTCTGTCTCCCGAGGTCTGTCCAGGTCCAGGACTCGGGGTTTATCGCCTCTTTTTTAACTCACCCGCTGCCTCTTCGTAGGGAAACTTTGCCGAGGGGAACAGCAGTCTGTCTTTTCCACGCCGCTGCGACCTGGGGGTGGGTGGGTGGCAGAAATTCTGATAAAAACAGGCTTTTTTGACTCCTAAGAAACACAAAATGAGCGGGGAGAAGGGACCTTTCTGCCGTGCAGCGGGGCGGGCGCTGCAACGCACCAATCACCGCGCGGCTCCTCTCTATAAATACGAGGCCGCCGACTTGCTCCAGGCCCAGTGGTTTCCCCTGATTCGTGGACGACGGCTGCCGCGATGTCGGAGACCGCGCCTGTTGCCGCTCCCGCTGTCTCTGCTCCCGGGGCGAAAGCCGCCGCCAAGAAGCCGAAGAAGGCGGCGGGCGGCTCCAAGGCCCGCAAGCCGGCGGGCCCCAGCGTCACCGAGCTGATCACCAAGGCCGTGTCCGCCTCCAAGGAGCGCAAGGGGCTCTCCCTCGCCGCGCTCAAGAAGGCGCTGGCCGCCGGCGGCTACGATGTGGAGAAGAACAACAGCCGCATCAAGCTGGGGCTCAAGAGCCTGGTCAGCAAGGGCACCCTGGTGCAGACCAAGGGCACCGGCGCCTCCGGCTCTTTCAAGCTAAACAAGAAACCTGGTGAGACAAAGGAGAAGGCCACTAAGAAAAAGCCGGCGGCCAAGCCCAAGAAGCCGGCGGCCAAGAAGCCCGCCAGCGCCGCCAAGAAGCCCAAGAAGGCGGCGGCGGTGAAGAAGAGCCCCAAGAAAGCCAAGAAGCCGGCAGCCACCGCGGCCAAGAAAGCGGCCAAGAGCCCCAAGAAAGCCGCCAAGTCAGGCCGCCCCAAGAAAGCAGCGAAGAGCCCGGCCAAGGCAAAGGCGGTGAAGCCCAAGGCAGCCAAGCCCAAGGCGGCCAAGCCCAAGGCAGCCAAGGCAAAGAAGGCGGCGCCCAAAAAGAAGTAAACCGACTGAGAAGAAATTAGTTTACTCATTTAAATAAACCCAAAGGCTCTTTTAAGAGCCACCCACTTACTCCCCTAAAGAGCTGGAACGCTACGGTAATCGCAGCAGCAAAAACAAATCTTTAAAAAGTTTATAGTAGGAATTTGTACCGAAATAAAAAAGTTACCGTTTTCGAAACGTGGGTGTTGGGTACAGCCTGCACGGGAGACCCGGGCTTCCTTAAAGAGGAAGTGTTTCCCTACGTGCAATTCGGGAGCCCCGCGATAGCAGCGGCGCTTGCCCCGCCCCCTCTTCATGGCCCGGCGCCGCCGAGAGCGGCAACCGGCGGCGGCCCCGCGGAGCAGCGATCACCCCGCGGCCGCCCAGTCCGGGGGAGTTTAAAAGTCCCGCGCTGGGCCGGGATTGGCCCCTTCCGCCCGCCCAGCCCCGCCCCCCTCCCGCCAGGCCCCGCCCCGTGGGGCGGTGACCCCCCCCCCCCCCCCCCCCTCCCGCGGCTGTTCCCGGTGCCGTCCCCCGCGCCGGGCGCTCGCCCTCCTTCCCCCCTCTTACCGGCTCCGGGGCCGAGTACGGCGGGGTGGAAGAATCAGGGAGGCGGGAACGTGTGCGCCGTGCCCCAGCTTCGCCTTTGCCCCGCGGAGAAAGGCGCCCCGGTAGCACGGCTTCTGCGCACGGAACTTTGCTTTCATACCGGCGCGGTGGGGCAGGAGGAGCTGCGGCCCCAAGCTCTAGCGCTCCCAGCCCCCAGGTACCTTGCACATCACCGACCGCCCCCAGCTTCACACCCATAAATTTAAAAAAAAAAAAAAAAATTACAAAAAAGACCCCCAACACACAGACATTAAAAAAAAAAAAAAATCAAAGAAAGAGAACCAACTCCTGCCCAAGTTCGGGCATTGGTGTTTTAGATAGGAAAAGCCTTCATAGAGAAAAAACTTTCCCTATTGCCTAATCGAGTACGGGCAGGCAGCTACTTCACCAAGAAAAGCGGGGGGGGAGGAGCGGCGCACTAGGACGTATACAGGAAACAAAAACCAAACCCAAGCTACAGCCATGCCTGGAAGACTTGCTTCAGAAGCTGCTTTCAAAATATTTATTAGTTACCGAGAGAGACAGAAATAATATTATTTTTTTGTTTTACATGTATGGTGCACAGCTAGGATTTTCTACCGGACCTATCAAAGTTAAGAGGAGTTAAAACCCTTAGAAAGTAAAAGGCTGCCTACCTACCCCTGCGGGACTTGAGTTCTGAAAACAGCTGGCAAAACACCAGGACAAAGTTGCTGGTGCTTTTTAACGACGTTCGAGACAAGAGCTAATTTTTTAAGTTTTAAACAACCAAGTATAACTCTATATACCGAGCACAGGCTGTTAACCGAGAGCCCCTCCGCACTCCAAGAATTAAGCAGCTACACTTCAGCTACCTGAAAAAACAAGTACTTAACTTCCCAGTGCTGTGCAAATGAACCGGCTATTTACACACCTCCAAAGAAAAAAAAAAAAAAAAAAAGCAATTCAGCCCTTCTACTTGAAAATATTGGTGGCTCTTAAAAGAGCCTTTGGGTTAAAACTGACGATCCGAGACGCTCTACTTGGAGCTGGTGTACTTGGTGACAGCCTTGGTGCCCTCGGAGACGGCGTGCTTGGCCAGCTCGCCGGGCAGCAGGAGCCGCACGGCCGTCTGGATCTCCCGCGAGGTGATGGTGGAGCGCTTGTTGTAGTGCGCCAGGCGCGAGGCCTCGCCGGCGATGCGCTCGAAGATGTCGTTGACGAAGGAGTTCATGATGCCCATGGCCTTGGACGAGATGCCCGTGTCAGGGTGCACCTGCTTCAGCACCTTGTACACGTAGATCGAGTAGCTCTCCTTGCGGCTCTTCTTGCGCTTCTTGTCGCCCTTCTTCTGCGTCTTCGTCACCGCCTTCTTGGAGCCCTTCTTGGGCGCGGGGGCGGACTTGGCCGGCTCAGGCATGGCGAGAGATCCCGGGTTCCTCTAGAGCACCGGAATACCCGATAATGCGGTTACTCCGGTATTTATAGGGGCCTTATGCAAATCTCCTGCCTCGGCCATCAGCTCTTCTATTGGATACCGGACCCAGTGACGTCACCTCTCGTACGAACGGCCTTGTAATTGGTCCTTCTTAAATCCCACGCTAGTATTGGTTAATAATTCGACCCCCATCAGCCAATCACAATAATCTCTTTCAATCTCAGAACTCTGTAGCGAAGCTCGTCCTCTGCTGCCTGGCCTCGCCCCGCCCCCGGAGTATCCGGGCTCGTTTGTCTCCTGCAGCTGCCTGCTCGGGCGGATTGGCACGTACAAACTGTAGTTATCGGGAATTTCTCCAGGAAAACAAAATAGAGACAACTGCAAGGGCTTGTGCTACTCCTTTTTTCCCTTCAGAAAGGTATACCTGCACACTTCATGTAATAGCCTGCATTGGTAACAGCCACAAGTTACATGTAAAAGGGAAAAAATACAACCAGAAAAGACATAGGGGCTCTGGAATACTAAGCTTTGTTAATTGTGTTTGAAACTAATTCTTCTGGCCCACAGAACATGGCTTGTTTATCAGGACTTTAAATGAGATGGGAGTTCTGACTTCATATGGAAGCTGAAAGAAAGTGGGCTTCTTTGGGAATGTAATAAATGTTGGATGAGTTTGTTTAAGTCAAAGCAAGATATTCCTGGTAATAAAAATAAATCATGGATTTAAAATTGAATTTTGAATTTATTGTGAATCAGAAATTCTGGCTGTTTTCTTGTTGATTTGATTGTTCCAGAAAAAAAATACAATTGTTTAAACAGTCTAACATGATCTAATGGTATTAAGAATTCTGATGTAGTTTTATCAGGGTTTTTTAAATATATGATAGAGGAAGTGTTCTTTAATATAGTGCTAACGTGTACGTTTAGAAAAGGCGTAATCATTTTTTTTTAATTACAATTCTCTGCGGTCACATTATAAATTACAATTATAAATTCATTCATTGGTAAATGAGAGTGCTATCATCCACTTTTAAAAGGATCCAGTTAATTTTTGGTTGAATGACATTAGGACTGGATAACTTAGTATCATATAGCCAGTGCTATAATGATGCTATTTCCTTTTGGAACCCTTAAGGGCCATTCAAAGATGACTTCATTGGTATCAGAGGAGATGGGTGGCATGGGCCTATACAAGAAACCTATCTGGCACAGGTAAGTGTCGCTTAAGGTGGGTGAGACTTAAAATCACAACAAAACTAATTGTTCAAGGAGATGTGTAAAGATAGTGGGCGAGATTCTGGATACTGGTGCAAGCAATAAAAAGATTAACCACCTTACCCGGCTGGTTTTGCTTCTGCTTTTTTTTTCCTTTTACCCCGCTGGGCAGAATTCTGGATGCACAAAGATTTCCAGCCTACGTTCAAAATAGTGCTGTCTGAAGAAAGGGAGCTGGATGAGGAAAGAGTGGGACTTTCTCCCTCCCAGTGAGTAAGGCTTGCTTGCAAGCACTTCTGCTGTGCTTGACACCTAAACTGGGGGGACAAAAGCAGCCACCCATGTTGAGGAGAGCAGCTTCATGCTATCTCTGTGATGCTGCAACTTTCTGGTTAAATGTCCACTCCCCCAGCCCTGCTCCCTCTCACCAGGAACAAGTATGGGATAGGTGCTCATCCATCTCCATTTGCTCTGTTTCTCCCACAGCTGCCTTTAGCAGCTCAATCAGCTTGGAGAAAACCTGGTAAGGCAGGAGGGAGCTGTATCTGCCTTTTCAAGAAAAGAAAAGTAGTTCACTCTTTTTCAGCAAAGCAAAGAGAGAAGCCAGAGTGGCCGATTCCTGAACATTTAACTCCTCACATATGCTGTGAACCTGATTACTTTCTTTTGGTATAAACATTACCTAGAAAAGCAGTTCATTGAGAACACCTCTGCCTTGGTAACAGTTGTTCTCCTCAACATCTGCAAAAGTCCATGACTTGACATGCCAGTCTGGGACAAGGTAGTGTAGGATCTCCAGTTTTGTCTCCACAATAGCAGACGAAGGCTGTTGCTCTTGTTACACTGCTCTGAAAAACATAATGTAGAATAACACAGGGCAATCTCAGCAATGTAAAGTGCATAGGTGCAGAAAACAGAGGCATCAAAACCAGGAGACACCACCCCCCCCCCCCCAAAGACCCCCAGCTTTTGCAAACATTCCCCTCCCCATGTTAATCCTTTTATGTCTGTTGAACACTTCCAACAAAAATGACAGTTGATCCAGGTCTCAGACATTCTTGGTTCTAACAAGTTTTGTAAACATCAGCTACGGAGTAGAAAGAAATCCAGGTTAGAGCCTCCATTGAGGAAAGTTGGCTACTGTGAACTGAACAACTACTGCTTGGTTTTATCCTTCCAGCTAAAAAAAAATCTGTTAAACAAACAACAAAACCCAAACCCCCAAAACCAACAGCTGAATAATAACTGAAGGCCAGTCATTCCTGGTGTAGTGTGGTTGTGCATGCTGCCCCTTCACAAGAAGGTACAACTGGAGAGTGCTGAAGGCAAGATAATTGGGGAAGGGAGTAGGGAGAGGGTTAGAAGATACTTATAAAGGGAACTCAAGTTCTTGGAAAGAACTGATTGTGGAAACTTTAACAATGATGGCAGAAGAGCTGAGTTTATTGCACTGTTTAGACAGGATATATAGAAAAGGAATCTAGACATTCATATTTCTCTCAGCAGTCTGAAAAAACATGTTCACTAAAGGAAATGGATAGGAGGAACTTGTTAACAACCACTCACTCATCCATCCCACTTCAGTTACAATGGTGTTTCCAGTGACTGACCAAGGTTTTGGAGCATCCAAAACAAATAATCCTTCAGAGTCAGGAAACCTAAGTCTGATGGGAGGGAACAGAGGCTTCAAGAACAGCTCCAGAACAACTCAAGGATGTCAGAGTTTGAAGGAGTCACCAGCCTATGGCATGTTACCAACCAGTATGAACTGTGGGACTCTGTCTTTTTGCCCTGGTTGGTGTATTTCCTCCAGGTGAACATGATGTGCTACAGGCTGTCAGCTTTCTCCTGTTCAGGTAACTGCTCCAGCTGGAAGTTTCTGGGAGGCAATGGGAAGACATAAAGGCAAGAATCTGCTGTTAGTGTTTTGCCACCACAGCTCCTGGGTGAGCTCTGCATAGATTTTTCTGGGTAGTCCCTCTTTCTTATTCTGAAATCTCAAGTCAGGAAGATAATCCTTTTCTGTCTGTGCTTACTGCCTAAATGAACTTCAAGGGAAAAAAAAAAAAAAAGAATTTTTGAGTAGTATCTTGGCTCTATCCCACCTTCTGCAGCCTCTTCAACCAGAAATGCCAGAGGACCACTTACCTGGTGAGGGAAGGTCAGACACCGGTGTATTCTCTTGGGCTAAGAGAGTACACCTTGGCAATGCCAAAAGCTCCTGAAAAGCAAGCAAACAAAAAATATTAACCAAAGCAAAGAAGCAGAGACAAAAAGATAGACTCCTAAAAGTAGTAGGATAAGTGTTGGAGATTTAGATTGTTTTCTGAACATATTTTAATTTTAGTCTGGTGTATTCCACTGTGGTAATACAGAGAAAAGAAGCAAGGAGAAGTCCTGTGAAAAGTTACAAAACAACTAGATCATCAATAGAAGGCACTTAGCACATAGCATTAGGGCTTATTACAAATATGTTGATGATGAGGCCCAGCTGCCTAGCAGTTGTGAATTATTTTGGAAAATTTTTGAATTGCATGATGCAGCTTTGAATCACATTTGAGAAGTCTGGTTTTAAGGTTATGGGTAGCTACTGCAGATCTTTCACACGTCCAGACTGAAATATTAAACATAACTGTACTATATGCTGCATAGCTTGCCACCTATAGCTGCAAGTTTTCTAGCTTTGTAAATTGCTGTCAGCTATCATCTGAACACCTTACAACTACTTAGAGAAACAGTAAATACATGGGTCATATTTCTACAGTGTAAAATAAGTGTACTGAAAAAGACGCAAGATAAAAGTAAAGGATAAAGTGTGTGTGTGGGGAAGTTGCCAAGCATTTTCTGAAATAAAAGACATTTGGAAACTTGCAATTTCTAAAGATTATTAAAATGAGTAAACTCGTTAAAATCGTATTTTTTTCCCTCTGAGTGTAGATGCAGAACTGCAGTTTATAAAAATACATTTTGTGTCCAAAAATTAATACTATGTGAAGAAAAAAAACAGTAAAATGAATACTTGTGAAGTATTATGTATCAGTAAACCCATGAAAATAAGAAACGCATGCCAATTTTTTAAAAGCACCTGAAGCAACACAGATTTTATTTTCATGGGTACATTAACAAGATAAACAAATCAGTTCCTTCATCAGCATCTCAGTCCCATAAACACAAAAAAGCCGTGTGACCGTGCAGATAAGAGACCTCGGACATACAATTCACTTAAAGCCCTACAATAAAAAGGAACATCTCGTCCTCAGGAGAGAGAGAAAAAAAATTAATATCGTAACTCAGCATTCGTTATAAAACGGTGGACTGAATCAAACACAGAGGCTGCCACGCCCGCCCGTGTCGCCCCCGGCCCGGCCCGGCCCGGCCCGGCCCTTTGTTGGAGCGCCGCGAAATGGCGGCGGCGGAGCGCGGGCGGGGCGGGGCGGGGCGGCGGAGCGCGGGCGGGAAGCGGCGCTCCCGGCCCCGCCGCCCCCATTGGCTGGATTTTGCTGCAGACCCGCGGCCGGCGGGGCCCGGCTCCCCCGCTGGCACCGAGCGCCGCGACAACGGGGCCGGCAAGCCGGGCCGGGCGCGGCGGCAAGGAGGGGGTGTGTGCGTCCCCGGGGGGTTGCTCCCGCGGCGCCCAGGCCGAGCCGGCGGCGGGGCCGGCTGCCTCCCGGGACCGGGACCGGCGGCGGGGCCGGGACCGGGGCCGGCGCCGTGCCGCCCGCCCCGGCCGCCTCTCGGAGGCGACAGCGCGAACGTCCCTGCCCGCAGGGGGAAGGGCACAGAGAAGAGCCCGCCCTCGCCCTGCCGCGTCGCAGTCCTCAACCAGGTCGGACCGCTGGCAATATAGGGAGGCGCTGGCGGCCGTTCCCGCCACACGCTGCTTAGGGCGAGTAAGGTGAGGTCATGTCTGGCAGAGGCAAGGGCGGGAAGGGGCTCGGCAAGGGCGGCGCCAAGCGGCACCGCAAGGTGCTGCGCGACAACATCCAGGGCATCACCAAGCCGGCCATCCGGCGCCTGGCTCGGCGCGGCGGCGTGAAGCGCATCTCGGGGCTGATCTACGAGGAGACGCGCGGCGTGCTGAAGGTCTTCCTGGAGAACGTGATCCGCGACGCCGTCACCTACACGGAGCACGCCAAGAGGAAGACGGTGACGGCCATGGACGTGGTGTACGCCCTCAAGCGCCAGGGACGCACCCTCTACGGCTTCGGCGGCTAAACTCGATTCCTGGGATAGGTTACGCATTTAGAACACAAAGGCTCTTTTCAGAGCCACCCATGCTTTCAAGAGAAGAGCTTTAATCACCGTTTATGCTTATGTCGTTAACTTTAGAGAGTGGTAACGTGGTTGGGGGGAGGGGGGGGGTGTGGGCGTGGGGCGTTCGCTGTCGCTGCCCGTAGCTCCCGCTGTCTGCGGTCCTTCTCCCATCCCTCGCTGCCTGAAGCAACAGGCGAGCCCGAGCCCGACATGGGGGACGGAGAAGAATGTGTCTCTGCGGCACTCTAGGAAGAACACCAGGGGAACGGGCGTAGTGCTTGATTCGTGGAGCTCCGCGAGGTCGAGAGACAAACTCGTGAAAGATCCGTAAGTCCTCCTCCCATCCTCCTCCTCCATTCCCCCCCGGTCCTCCTTCGAAACGGGAAACGGAAGGGACAGGCGGGCGGGCGCTGTTGCGACAGCCGCTTCCGAGCAGCGGCCTCACTCGAACGGGAAGCTCACGAAATGGCGGCTGCTCCTCTGTGCCCTTCGGGGGGCGGGACAAAGCGGGAAGGCGTGGGGAGAAGAAACGGCTGAGGGCACCCTCAGCGCCCCAGGGACTGCGGAGGAAAGAGGCCGCGACACCGACCCGCTGCGCGAAAACGCTTTCTCTCGCTCCCCTCCAAGTGCTCAAAGGCTGCCCGGCCTCAGGCACCGCTCTCGACCCCCTTCCTCCCACCCTGCGCCGGCAGCGGCAGACGGGGAACCTTGGAACGGTCAACACACAGGGGCTGGGGGCGGGGGGGGCAAAGCCATGCTACCTGCGGCGCGCACCTCCCCCGGTTCTCCCAGCATCAGCGCTGCCTCGGGCACGGAAAAGAGCGCTCGGCACAGGCTGCCGACGCCTGCTCCAAACACAGAGACACAGCTCTCTCCAGCGACCACGTGGTGGCTCTTAAAAGAGCCTTTGGGTTTAGATGGTGGCAAGGCAGGAGGCTCAGGCGCGCTCGCCGCGGATGCGGCGGGCCAGCTGGATGTCCTTGGGCATGATGGTGACGCGCTTGGCGTGGATGGCGCAGAGGTTGGTGTCCTCGAAGAGCCCCACCAGGTAGGCCTCGCTCGCCTCCTGCAGCGCCATCACGGCCGAGCTCTGGAAGCGCAGGTCGGTCTTGAAGTCCTGCGCGATCTCCCGCACCAGCCGCTGGAAGGGCAGCTTGCGGATCAGCAGCTCCGTCGACTTCTGGTAGCGCCGGATCTCGCGCAGCGCCACCGTGCCGGGCCGGTACCGGTGCGGCTTCTTCACGCCGCCCGTGGCCGGCGCGCTCTTGCGGGCCGCCTTGGTGGCCAGCTGCTTGCGGGGCGCCTTCCCGCCCGTCGACTTACGCGCCGTCTGCTTCGTGCGCGCCATCGCTACTACGTACCCACTTCACTGTAACAGTAACGCACTAGCCGCACAAAACTGTTCAGCACGACCTGCAGTGACCCTCTTTTATATCCGAGCTCTGCGTGTTCATTGGCTGATGAAAAGATCCGTTCTCATTGGCCCAATTTGAAAATCCCGCGTTAACCCCCTCTATTCTGAAGCGTGCTCTTGGATAGTTCAATCACGGGCTTCATCTTTTCATCTTCCCTTTCTTCTGAAACGCCTTTTCTACTTCTCTTCGTTAATCGTGTCCTTCATCAAGTTAATACTTGTCATACAAACCGCGAAAGGAATATGTCACGAACGACGGGTTAAAAAAACCGAAAAATCCTAAGTTTATCAGAAGCTTAATCATTTCTTCAGGTTAATTTAGTCAAATCCAAGTATGTAAAAAGCCAGCCGTTTATATTTTGTCATTCTAAATTACTTAGGAAATATTTCCGGAGGAATCTAATGCTTTATTTGCAATTCAAAGCCAAAACTCCCATACCATTGTGTTTTTTCAGCAGCTAAAGCCATATATGTTATCACATTACATATGTAAAACATGAACAAAGTAAACACGATTCGGAGTCTCAAAGAAGTGAAGAAAAAGACAGGAGAACTAAATACTACAGAAGTAAAACGTTGAAAGCCCTTTAGGCTTCCCTGAAAAAGAAAAAAGAAAACCAAAAAGACGACTGCTTCCCTTTGGAACCAGCCGAGGCTCGGGGCGCCTTCAGCTGCTGCCGGGTCTGCAGGATGTTTCGAATCATCCAATTAAATTCATCGCTTTTTCGACCAATCAGAGGCGGGAAGGCGGGGCCGCCACACGCTATAAATAAGAGCCGCAAGCGCTGAAGCCACTTTTCTCTGGGTGGTGCAAGTAGGCCTTGAGAATGGCGCGCACGAAGCAGACGGCGCGTAAGTCGACGGGCGGGAAGGCGCCCCGCAAGCAGCTGGCCACCAAGGCGGCCCGCAAGAGCGCGCCGGCCACGGGCGGCGTGAAGAAGCCGCACCGGTACCGGCCCGGCACGGTGGCGCTGCGCGAGATCCGGCGCTACCAGAAGTCGACGGAGCTGCTGATCCGCAAGCTGCCCTTCCAGCGGCTGGTGCGGGAGATCGCGCAGGACTTCAAGACCGACCTGCGCTTCCAGAGCTCGGCCGTGATGGCGCTGCAGGAGGCGAGCGAGGCCTACCTGGTGGGGCTCTTCGAGGACACCAACCTCTGCGCCATCCACGCCAAGCGCGTCACCATCATGCCCAAGGACATCCAGCTGGCCCGCCGCATCCGCGGCGAGCGCGCCTGAGCCTCCTGCCTTGCCACCATCTAAACCCAAAGGCTCTTTTAAGAGCCACCACGTGGTCGCTGGAGAGAGCTGTGTCTCTGTGTTTGGAGCAGGCGTCGGCAGCCTGTGCCGAGCGCTCTTTTCCGTGCCCGAGGCAGCGCTGATGCTGGGAGAACCGGGGGAGGTGCGCGCCGCAGGTAGCATGGCTTTGCCCCCCCCGCCCCCAGCCCCTGTGTGTTGACCGTTCCAAGGTTCCCCGTCTGCCGCTGCCGGCGCAGGGTGGGAGGAAGGGGGTCGAGAGCGGTGCCTGAGGCCGGGCAGCCTTTGAGCACTTGGAGGGGAGCGAGAGAAAGCGTTTTCGCGCAGCGGGTCGGTGTCGCGGCCTCTTTCCTCCGCAGTCCCTGGGGCGCTGAGGGTGCCCTCAGCCGTTTCTTCTCCCCACGCCTTCCCGCTTTGTCCCGCCCCCCGAAGGGCACAGAGGAGCAGCCGCCATTTCGTGAGCTTCCCGTTCGAGTGAGGCCGCTGCTCGGAAGCGGCTGTCGCAACAGCGCCCGCCCGCCTGTCCCTTCCGTTTCCCGTTTCGAAGGAGGACCGGGGGGGAATGGAGGAGGAGGATGGGAGGAGGACTTACGGATCTTTCACGAGTTTGTCTCTCGACCTCGCGGAGCTCCACGAATCAAGCACTACGCCCGTTCCCCTGGTGTTCTTCCTAGAGTGCCGCAGAGACACATTCTTCTCCGTCCCCCATGTCGGGCTCGGGCTCGCCTGTTGCTTCAGGCAGCGAGGGATGGGAGAAGGACCGCAGACAGCGGGAGCTACGGGCAGCGACAGCGAACGCCCCACGCCCACACCCCCCCCCTCCCCCCAACCACGTTACCACTCTCTAAAGTTAACGACATAAGCATAAACGGTGATTAAAGCTCTTCTCTTGAAAGCATGGGTGGCTCTGAAAAGAGCCTTTGTGTTCTAAATGCGTAACCTATCCCAGGAATCGAGTTTAGCCGCCGAAGCCGTAGAGGGTGCGTCCCTGGCGCTTGAGGGCGTACACCACGTCCATGGCCGTCACCGTCTTCCTCTTGGCGTGCTCCGTGTAGGTGACGGCGTCGCGGATCACGTTCTCCAGGAAGACCTTCAGCACGCCGCGCGTCTCCTCGTAGATCAGCCCCGAGATGCGCTTCACGCCGCCGCGCCGAGCCAGGCGCCGGATGGCCGGCTTGGTGATGCCCTGGATGTTGTCGCGCAGCACCTTGCGGTGCCGCTTGGCGCCGCCCTTGCCGAGCCCCTTCCCGCCCTTGCCTCTGCCAGACATGACCTCACCTTACTCGCCCTAAGCAGCGTGTGGCGGGAACGGCCGCCAGCGCCTCCCTATATTGCCAGCGGTCCGACCTGGTTGAGGACTGCGACGCGGCAGGGCGAGGGCGGGCTCTTCTCTGTGCCCTTCCCCCTGCGGGCAGGGACGTTCGCGCTGTCGCCTCCGAGAGGCGGCCGGGGCGGGCGGCACGGCGCCGGCCCCGGTCCCGGCCCCGCCGCCGGTCCCGGTCCCGGGAGGCAGCCGGCCCCGCCGCCGGCTCGGCCTGGGCGCCGCGGGAGCAACCCCCCGGGGACGCACACACCCCCTCCTTGCCGCCGCGCCCGGCCCGGCTTGCCGGCCCCGTTGTCGCGGCGCTCGGTGCCAGCGGGGGAGCCGGGCCCCGCCGGCCGCGGGTCTGCAGCAAAATCCAGCCAATGGGGGCGGCGGGGCCGGGAGCGCCGCTTCCCGCCCGCGCTCCGCCGCCCCGCCCCGCCCCGCCCGCGCTCCGCCGCCGCCATTTCGCGGCGCTCCAACAAAGGGCCGGGCCGGGCCGGGGGGTGAGGCCGCGGTTGTGTCCTTCTGGTCAGTCGATTTTTGTTTCGGCTTGGGTGAGGTCACTGTGGGGTAACATTCCCCGTGGCATAGCATTTGCTTTAGATGTAACTTTGGAGCCTTGAACGGTTCCGGTGTACTGCGTTAGCAGCTTTACCGTTTCGGGAGAAGGCGCTGGGATTTGCTGGCGGTCTGTCCGCACCACGAGCGCACGGGGCGGGGGCGGTGGCGCTGACTCCCGGAGGCACGATCCTTGTAGGGAGCCCTGAAACCCTGTGTGCGCACACACTCTTACTTTTTCTGTCTTAGTATTCAAATTTACCTTGATTATGTATTTGAGGGTATTTTTGTTTGTTCTCGAAGGATTATCAAATAAATGCAATTCCAAACATTTGCTTTTTACCGTCAGTTTCTTGTCAGGTGGTTTTTCCCTGGTTAGTTATATCTGCGTGCAATGCACAGGCCTATTTTTTGTTTCTGGTTGGTTCAAGTATTTGTCATTTGATTTGATCCTCCTCATCTTTTCCCTGTTTCCTAATGGGTCCCCATTACTATAATGCTTCCTGATCGTGAGAAGTTTTTGCTTGGTAATTTCACAGCCCTTTCCCTTTCAGGTGTCACTTTTTCCCCCCCCCCCTTGTTTGCCCTTTTTCATCCGTTTCTTTTGAAAGAATTTTCCCTTTCTTTGGGGCTTTCGGGGATTTTTTGGGGGGATTTTGGGGGATTTTTTTTTCTATCTCTCTCTGTAGCCTTCTTGTGTATGTTATTAATTCAGCTTATGTTTGGCCACCATTTTGATAAGTCTATTTTCATGTGTAGATAGCCAGCTTTGTAGTGTTTATATCAGCCTTTATTAATATAACCTGATTTAGTTCTACAGAAATAGCAAAGATGTATTTGTCTTTGCATAGGAGCCTTAATGGTGCTGTTGGCCCAGGCGAAGCTCCTCAGCTTATATTAGAATCACTGTGTCTTCACACATTATTTATCAGTTCACTTACTGTTTGAGGAAAAAAATTAATTGTTATGCACCCTTTTTTCCTCACCCATTTATGGGCTACAGCATGAATAGAATAAAACACACAGCTCAGTAAAGGTTCTGCATAACTGTAAAGTGTATTCTTCCCTGCCTATTACTTCTCTCAGTATTTAATAACACACACCTTTTCCCTGGTAGCAATTAGTGTGGTTTTCCCTCTATTTGTCTAGATTCAAAGGACCTCTTTTGTTCATTTCAGGACTGCTGAAAGAATTTTTTTTCCCTTCTCATCTAACATTTTTTTAATCATGTAATTTTTTGCACATCTTTTCTATAGCTTTGTTTTCATTACACCTAATGATTTCAAGTAGTGTAGGTGTTAATATTCCTGTAGATTATCTACTTGAACAATTTATTTCTCTTTATGTGATTTAGTAGGAATAGGTATTGTGCCTTGCAAGCTGCCCTATTCACATCCCATGCCTAGTGTTGATTTGCACTTCGTCAAAAATTTCCAATCTCTTTTAGCATCCATTGCTTGCTGCTTTTTAGTTCACTAGATCTCTTTTTGTAGAATTTATTGTGTGGTTAATGTTTTTCCATGAAACTTAACCTTTTCTTATTTTTGCATCATACTTTCTTGATCCTCTCTATATTAGACTTCCTTAAACAATCAACTTTTCATCCTTTTCCAGGGCCCATTACATCTTAAGAGTGACAACACAATGAAGAACCAAAACAGCTAACTATGTAATTTGTTCCTGACCTAAGCAATAGCTTAGCTTCAAAACAGATAAAAATCACAGATGGTCTGAAGTGTGAATTTTTATTATGACTGCTTCTACATGGAATCTTTGTAGATATGATTGCAATGTATAGGCACATAGAATAGATTGCTGTATTGCAGTGTACTTGGGTTATTTGAGGAAATATGATTCTATATTTCATGATTGTTAAATTCAAGTTATGCTTACCCCATTTTTATCTTTTCCACACCAAACAACAGACAGTTTATTTTCTTGTTTTTATTTTAGCATAATGTATGTGTGTGGTACCTTTCTAAACTTTTCACTGGCAGCTGTAGGTATAAAATAACAGTGTATATATTACTGAAGTGTTGGTGCACTCCTGAGAATAGATAAAATTAAACCAAATGGAGGGGCATATGTCCTGTTTACAGGAGCTCAAACCTTTCAATGTTCTGGAAAAGAAGGAAGGAGCTCAGCAATCTGTATTTATTGAATTCTGGAGTAACACTTCATTTCCTAATATGACATCTTGGTCTCATATTTTATGGCCAATGTTCATCATTCACTCCCGATGGTTCATTTACATGGATTTCATAACTCAGAACCAACAAGTGAGTATATGAACTACCCACTAATTTTTTTTTTTTAACAATTCAGATTTTTCCATTAATCAAGACAGCTTGGGGAGGGTGAAAAGTTCTGTTTTCCTCTTCCTCATCAGGCAGCATTAGCTGGCAGAGCCTTGAGCTGTCTCCCATGATGCGGGAAGGCAGCCAGGGGACACTGGAGTGAATGAGCAAGTTAGGCGAGGGCAGGAGGGAGCGAAAAAGCTACTCTACTCCACTTCCCACTCTAGGTATGTCATAGCAGATCGTAGTGCTCCTCTTCCTTTCATCAGCTTTCAGTCTCCCATCCTGACACTCCTGCTAATGCTCCTGACCTTACCAAAAGACAACCATCCCCTTGAAGAGGCTGTTGAATAATGTGAATTTCAAAATTTGTTTTCTCTTCAGTGATCTACTTTTCTTTGGGATTTTGAGGAAAAGTGTTTAGTAGTTTTCTGAAGGAGCTGCTGATGTGTCAGTAGATCTGCCAGCACATGTATTTTCAGTTCATCAGGAGAATTAGTATCAACTTAGAAAGTCTCCATGGTATGTTTTTAAGCCAGCCAATTACCTGGACTAACCTGATGGACCTGGCACCTGGACTGACTGCTCCCCATGGGTCTGGTCTGTCTGCCCCAGTGCACAGCAGGATTTCTTCTTGGGTGTGCATTTGCCTCCGGGCTCTACTTGCAACTCCGTGCTGAAGGCCATTGCTGGTGCATTCAAAGTCACTTTCCTCCAGGTGGAAGCTGGAAATCCTCATGCAGCATGGATCATGGCAGCTCCTACCTCAGGAACAGTGGGGTCCATCTCTGACAGAGCTTTATAAACCTTGTTAAAATAATATCTGTATTTTTTAATTAGTGATGCTTAGAAGTGTTACCTTTTCATGCATTGGTGTGTTTATGCAGTAACTCGCAGTTGCCCTCGCTGGTTATCCCCAAACTCGTAGAGATGGACAAGGGATAGCTCAGGCTGAAAGCAAAAAAGAAACACACAGGAGAAAGTTACAAAGTCCTTTACATGGTAATGACCTATTTTTTTCCTCTGTTTTTCAATGTATAGTAATTAAATATTAATCTTAGTATTATCCTGATAATGATTCTCATATGCTGCTGCTGTTCTGTATGATACCATCCATTTATACCTCCAGCGTGTTATATGTGCATGCATACACACAAACACATGCACGCATCTAACATGAGATTTTCTGTTGAAATCCCCCCACCTAAGAAAGCATTAGAGCTGCTCTGATGCAGCTGCAAGGTCCTTCAGCAGTTAGCAGTCTGTGTACACACAGTGAGTGCCTAGGACTAGCGACTAATGGTAACTTTACCACCTATAGAAGAAACATGTGGACTTGGACTTCTGGATCATAATGGATGATGGCAAATCAAACCATCCTTTTGGTGATAACCAAAATCTCCATTTGCCAAATCTGCAACATTGCTCTTGCCATGACCTTTATGGCATACACATCTTGGGCTCTCCAAGCTTTAGGTGTTTTGGATGTCATTAAATGAAAATAAACTTCAGCTTACTCACTTATTCACTTTTTTTATGATAGTTTTCAGTTTCACTGCCTGTCTTCCTGCCCCTGATCCCTGACTCAGTCTTCAGAACTGTCTCACCACTGTCTTCCACCTTCATTGCACCTTCCAGGTTAATCTTAATAAAAAAATCCTCCCACAACAGAAAACAATAAATAAATAACTCAATAGTTTGTTCAATGGTCACAAGTACTAAAATGGAAATAATTTGAACGTCAAGAATCACTAGAAGATGAACAGAGGTTATTGTATCTTTGTACCATTGTAGCATTGTGTGAAATAGTTGGACCTCTGGCCTCTAAATCAAAAAAAGATGTAGTGCAACTCGAAAACAAAGTTCCGAGCAAAGTGATAAAGATGATTAAAGATCTAAAATAGCTTTTCTACTAAGGATACTAAGACACTTTCAGAATGGAGACAGCTACTGGGTGAAGATGTTCTTACTTACCTTCTTTACTACCTATAAGGTCAGTGGCTAAATCTATCAAATTTATTGAGATCCAATCTAATTATAAAGTTAGGTACCAACCAAAAGGTTACTGAGGACAGAAGAGCTGTTTAAATATCATAGGCAGTTTCCTTAAGTAAACAGACCCCTTATCTTATAGGCTTTTTCAAGATGATGGAGAAGAGCAGATGATGAGTGAAAAGGTGATGGAGCCATCTCTCCCCTCTATAGAAATGAATTCTGGAGTACACAGCTGCTTGCATAACTGAGCACTTCCTAACACTGGTGTTAAATAGTTCTTATCTCTTAAAGACTTCTACACTGATCCCTGGTGGTATCAACTGCCATTCAATTACATGTACTTGTTGAGGATCAGCTTTGTTTTTCTCATAAGATCAAAAAAATCTTCAACAAACAATCCCCCAAAATAAACCAATCCCTCCCCCACAAGCTCCTGTTCCCTTAACTGTGGTTTTTTTTCAGGGATTCCAAGTTACTTAGTGTCCTGCTTTGTATAGATATTTCCATGGTTCTCTCACAAACTACTTGGGGAGGCAACAGAGAAAGTTCCATGGCAGCAAAAAGCTGCAGCGTCTGTAGGAAGAGGGAAGGACTTGGTTTCTATTTGAAATCCCTCCCCATATGACAAGAGTAATATCATTCCCATGCAGAGTGCAGAGTTGAAATAATCGAATTCTTAAAGAGGTGATATATAGAAATGCCATCTGCAGAGGAGAAAGGTTTGTCTGAATCAGCCTAGTTAGTATGGCAGGGTTGTTTCTGCACCACGCAGTCATGCGTCAAGTTTTCTAGGACAGAATGAACAAGCAGGGAAATGCTGTAATGATCACGGGCTCCTTACAGAAGTAGCTTATCAAGCAGGATGGTCTGTTGCTCTCAGCAGTGAAGTTTGCAGAATCAAGGTATCATTTTCTAGCAAAGCAAGCTGGAGCCTCTATTGCTCAGGTTTTTTTGGTTGGGGTTTTTTTTGTTTGGTTGGTTGAGGTTTTGGGTTTGGGTGTTTTTTGGGGGTTTTTTTGTTGTTTTTTTTTTTTTTTTCACTCTGGGCAGCACCCACAGTATAAATAAAGCACAGTTAAAATAAAACCAACAGTCGATGCAAGAAAGACTGGAGGTATTCAAAACGCAGGTGGGTTTTAACAGCAGCCAGGGCAGGGTGCTCACCACCTCACCGCGGTGTCACCCAGCAGATTCACCTTCCGCGCTGCGGATTAACGAAATGGAAACGACTCGGGGAGGGGGGGTGGCGGAGAAGGTAACCGGAGGGAGAGGGGGGGAGGGAAGGCAAGGAGCAGAAGGAGAAGGAGGAGGAGGAGGAGGAGGAGGAGGAGGAGGGAGGGAGGGAAGCTCTTTCCCGGGAGGGATTGGTCGGGAATTGCTGCAGCGGGGGCGCGGCGGCGCCGGGCAGGCGGTGCCTGGGGCCGCCCCGGGCAGCGCCTCCCCGCCGCGCTCCGGCCGAGCCTCAGCTGCCTTACGGTGCTGCCGGGGGAGGGAAATCCCCCAAATCCATCGATCCCCGCCCCCCCCGCCCTCCCCCCCGTTACTCAGCTATGCCACAGTAATGTTAGGGAGAATCTGCGAAGAGAAAGACGCCCAAGAAATGACCTGTGGTTTATGGCAATCTACTGTTTTGTTAATATTATATACACTCAGAGCATTTGTTGTTACCGGCAAATGCAGGTTTCTGCTGCTTTTCTACAGCTACAACGCCATTGGCTTTCAGACTTCACTCTTGTCATTCACATTTCCTGAATGCCAGCACCAGTGCCTCTGAAATTCTATGAATGGAGATATGAGAGTTTTTTTCATGTTTACCAATGTCTAAACTGATCCTGTACTGTGTATCCGAGAGAAATAAACAATATCAATAGCTTTTTTTTAAACCTCATTTGGCATCTAAGCAGGCCTGTTTTCAAGGGAATATGAAAAGTAAATTACTGATGATACTATTCAAAAGATTTCTGTACATTACACCAGATTTGTAAGATATTAATTCCTACTTGATCATAATGTGGTTTGCTATGTATGGTTGCAGAAAGGTCCTAAAGGAACTAATATTTGAGTGAAGATGTTTGAGAGTAATTTAGGAATAGACCTGTAAATATTTGACCTTTGTGTAGACTCTGTCACTGTCACGAATACAGGTCTGTGAATCCTGCTGATTATGTCAATTCACTATGAATGAGTGACTTTACAGTTTGATTTAGTAAAAGTTAGAATTTACTTGTAGCGAATTGCAGAATTTGATTATAATATTTTCAATAGCACTCAATCATCAATGATTAATAAAGTGATTAGACAAAATTGATCAAAACAGTGACTTAATTACAGATTCAAAGATGGCAAGGTTCACTCTTACTACATAGAAGCACATAAGAGAATTAAATCACAGTAAGTTAAAATGATTCATAAAAGGATCGCGTATATATGGAATAAAGGTGGGGGGGGGCCCTCCCATTGAGTCACGAGGTTTAGACTAGACCCCCTTGCTTTCTAAACTCCCTCTCAGAGAGGAGCCTAGGTGCGGCTAGGTCTAGTCCTGCTCTCAGACTTGGTCAACAGTTTATATGGATAAGGATAATGTATATATATGCATGTACGTATATCTAGTACATAGGAAAAATATATAAAGGAAATTGGAGTATATGAGAGAGAGAGAGAAGTTGTATGTAGGGGATACGGAAACCCTCCCGTTGGGTCACGAGGTTCAGAATGGACCCCCTTGCTTTCTAAACTCCTTCTCAGAGAGGAGCCGAGGTGCGGCTGGGCCCACTCTTAGTCTCAGACTTGGTCAACGGTTTAGGAGAGTAATGCTGTAAGAATAATATAGCAATATAAATCTCCTTTTAAAATTAAATCATACATTCACAAACTACTTAAATTGATTCATGCATGCACACTTACAACTGTAAATGCATATATGAAAATAGTATACCTGTTAAAAATTCCCCTCGATTTTAGTGAAATACTCACGTCTAATGCCTTGGCATTTCTCAAAGGGCGAGAGTAGAGTCTCGAGGAGTGAAGAATATCAGCAGCCCAGGCTCCGTTGTCGATCTCCGGCAATGGAGTTCTGGTAGCAGCAGACTTTTGGAATCTGCTAGTTTTTGCTGACTCTGAGAGACATTTCGATCAGAGGGAGATGCTGGCGCAGCCTGCGGCAGTCCAGGAGAGCTCCAAGGGCCTCACTTAGGACTGTCGTTTATAGGATTGTGAGATGATTGACTTTAATCACCAGTAAATTTCCATCCGAGCCACAATTCGGGTCGGCTTGTTGCTGGAATTCCAGCAGGGATGATACCACTCTGTTTCAAGGCTGTCTGGGGTAGCTGTTTGTTCTCGTTCCCCTCGTTAGCCATAATATGAATGTTGATAAGAACAGAGCCGCTCTCTGCTCCAGCCATGTAGGAGTTTCTGGTACAATTAAGGGGCGCTTAACTGACCAACTCGCTACACAAAAGCTGCGGCCTGGAATTCCTGAGATTGTAAAGCAGCCGAAGTAAAGGGGAAAAACAGAACAGAAAAATGGGGGGGGGGGAGATGTACCACCACAGACACATAAATGTTCAAATAAGTTTTACAAAGAACAGCCCACAGTTGGAGAAACCCTCAGTAGCAGGCAAAGAATTCCGTTCACTTTCATAGGCAAATGCTCTAACGTGCCTACATTTTTTGTAGATACAGTAGCCTAAAGCAACTTCTCCTCCTGAAAGGTGGTGGGATTTAAAAAAAAAAAAAAAAAAAAAAAAAAAAAAAAGAAACCACAGCTTCCTCTTAAGATCGTGGAAGATTGCTTAGTACCAAGGGTGTTTGGACAAGGACTTTATGCTGTCCATAATCAGGTCATTACAGAGCAATCAAGCATAGCCTTTTTCAAGAACAACATGAGTAAGACTTTTTGAAGGAAAAGAACATTTAAGGACTTTTCCCATACACTGTTGTCACTATGATAAAGTTGATGAAATGTGAATGTTCTTTTATCAGTTCACTGTTCTACTTGTTTGTCTGCATACTTGGGAAAGTTTCTGCAACTGAGCATGGGTTTCAGTTCTGTTGTTTGGGTTGGGTTTGTTTTTTTTTTTTTAATTACCTTGTATATTATCTTCTAGTGTTTTATGGAAAACAGCAAACTATGAAGTAACTACAAGTTGAATAACATTCTTTGGAAGAAGGCTATCTGAGAGATTGCACTACCTGTGCTACAGCTAGTACATTAAAGCATAAGGATATATTTTGTGTGGACTTAAAGGTCAAAAGTATTTTAGGTCATCTATGTCACTATGTTTTTTCATGACCACCACCATCTGTGATGCACTGTTCTTAAATATAAAGCCTTCCTCCTTTATGTAGAAAACTGTTTGAGAATTTAGGCTGTCAGAATAGTTGGAAAGAAATTTGGGAAAGGATCCAGATTAATTAGAAATTCAGCATCTGAACTGAAATAAAATACGTCTTATTGAAGAAAACTTTAAGTCTCATCTGTCACATAAGTAAATAGGTGTTATACTCAAAATCTCTCTTCTATTTTAATATAGATAGAGGACTTCTATTTAACTATGGTATGCAGATAAGATATGTTCATTTATAACAAGCATAGTGACATGAGGTAGAAGAACAGATTGCCTTTCTACATTAAATATCGATGGCTGGTCAGGAGAAATAAGGAAAAGGAACTGTATGCAGTAACTGTAGGAAAATATTCTGGTCCTGTTTTAGCTGAAAAAAAAAAAAAAGAATATATGGTATACAGAACTCACCAGTTTGCCTGTACTACTAAAAACATACTAAAAACCAGCATGAAAATACTGTTGGTGGCATGAAAAAAAGAACATTAGTCAAACTGCTATGAAAGGAAACTGAGCTTTTTATATACACCATCTCAAGGGAGAAACATGGCTAGAAAGGCAGAGAAGAAAATGGTAAATTTTGTGATTTACCATTACTGACTGTAACTAGTTTCTACTGAAGAATATAACAGAAAAAATACTTTAGACTAGATTTCAATCTGTCCATATCTCATTTGAAAATAAAAATTTTAGAATACTTGTGGTTTTGAGTGATTTTTTTTTTTTTTTCCTCCAAATAGCAGTGAGGGAAAAAAACCCTCCTGCCCTAATTTCCAAGAGAAGCAAAACAGACCCACTTCCTTCTCAGGCACTTCAATATGAGCATTGGTCCTGAAAAGACAGAAACACTCCCATCTCACAGCATGTTTCCAAGGGCACAAATGAAACCCAGGAGGCCTCCGTTTCAAAGTACAGGATTTTTCAAATAGCCCAGTCAGGACCTGCTGCCAAATCAGTCCTCTGCTTCAGACCCACACAAACTCTTCCCCCTATACTAAATATCCACCAATAGAAGGTTATTTTGCTTAATATACTACATAAAATAAATTGAGATTATTAAACAAAAAGTAATCCTAAAATGTTTTAAACCTAGTTCTAAGCCTTGAATTTCAGCATGGCTACTGATAAAGTCCATCTCTGAATAGTCGGTGATCAATAGCTGATACTACTTCTTTCAACAAGACAGGGCTGATAAAAAGGGAAAAAAAAAATCCTCTGTTTGTTTCAAAGAAAAAAAAAACCAACAAAACAAAAGAAAAAAAACCCAACTTGACAATTGTGTAAGAAGCAAGTATTGTTTAAAGCCAGCCCCGCGAGTCTCATCTTGTTTCCAAGCAACACTGCAGCCGGGCACTCCTGCGTTACCTCCCTTTGCTCGAAAAACATTTTTGATTAACACATTGCCACAATGACTCACTCCTCTACCTCCTGAGGGAGGACACTGCAAAAAGCAGTTTTCCTCGCCTTATTTCTCAAGGGGCACTTTTAAAGAACAAAGAAAACACCCTCCAAGCCCTCAGGCAGCCTCATCCGGAGAGTCCCAGCTCCCGGCGGTGCATTCCTGGCTCCCCTTCCGGCAGTTTTGTTTCCTTCCGCACAAAACACTACTGAATGAAAACGAAATAAAAGCCTGCTTTATCTATATCTGCCTAACAAAGAAGGGAGTGTGGTGTGCCTTACAGTGGAAGAAAAAAAATCTGTTCGAGAGGAGCTTTCGCTCCCTTTCAGCGGGGCAGGCTCCCCGAGGCACCAATGGCGGAGAGGCTCCTCCCTATAAATACCAACCTTTCACTGATTATCTTTATTTATAACCCCCCTGACACCCTCCGTCTCTTTTTGAAATCTGTCTCTGACCATGCCCGAGGCCCGTCGCTCCGGTCCCCGCATCCAAGAAGCCGAAGGCGGCGGCGGGCGGCCACAAAGCCCGCGGGCCCCGGCGCCACCGAGCTGATCACTGGGGCCGTGACCGCCTCCAAGGAGCGCAAGGGGCTCCCCCCTCAAGAAGGCCAAGGCAGCGGCGAAGAGCCTTAAGAAGCCAGCGGCCAAGAGCCCCAAAAAGGCGACGCTGAAGAGCACTGCCAAGCCGAAGAAGGCAGCGCCCAAGATGTGATACTGCAAGAGAAAAGGACACTTTTGCAGATAAACCCAACAGCGCTTTCGAAATCCAGCCACGCTGCCAGAAGGAAAAATAAATTGCTGAAACATCAGTTCAAGTCTAGACTGGTACACGATTATCCCCTGCCGTGCATGGATGTGACTTTCCGTAGTGCTTCTATACGAACTCACACGTTGTGGAAAAGTACATTTTAACCTATTTCATTTTAACTCGTGATTCTCCATTACGATTTCTACCCTCATCCCACATCACTCGCTGAGAGGAGCTGACGCTGTCCTTTGGAAACAGTCCCGAGTTAGTTAGGGGACCGCATCCCAGTGAAATATTTACAATTCTGTCACTGTTACCTGCAAGCTGTAGACCGCGGTCAAGCAAAAAAAGTGCCACGTAAGGCAGCGCAGAACAAAGCAGCCACCACGCACAAGGCGTTCGGGCTCCCTTTCCACGGGGGAACAATGGGCAGCAGGGACGCGGCGGGAGGAAAGCGCGCCCCAACCCGCCCCGGGTTTGAAAACCGCGCGCTCCCCCCGGATTGGCCGGCGGCGGCCCCGCCCCTCGCCGCGGGTGGGCCCGGAAACCCCGCCCCTTCCCCCTCTCCCCCCCGGGATTAACGGTGCTTCCCCCACTGAGACCAGGGAGCGGGAGGCACCGAGCCCACCCTCGCCGTGTTCTCATGTATGCTCCTTACACCATGCTGCCTTTTATTGGGGTTTTTTAATGGAACTGAGAGACGTTCACGTAAGTACATTAACTTGTTAGAGAAAAATGCAGGGACCCACACGGGTCAGCAAAACAAAATTGAAGCTGCATATAGAAAGAATTTATGTTTCAGAAACCATGCCTCTGCACCTCAACGGTTTCCAGGTACATCAAAATACTGTGTTTCCGGAGAAGCCAGTAGTGGGAGGCTCAGGTGTTCCTGCTCTTTCTGGGAAGATGTGGGTGGCTCTGAAAAGAGCCTTTGGGTTGTTTGTCGAACGGAGTTTCTACTTGGCTTTAGCCTTGTGGCTGTCGGTCTTCTTGGGCAGCAGCACGGCCTGGATGTTGGGCAGCACGCCGCCCTGCGCGATGGTCACCTTGCCCAGCAGCTTGTTGAGCTCCTCGTCGTTGCGGATGGCCAGCTGCAGGTGGCGCGGGATGATGCGCGTCTTCTTGTTGTCGCGGGCCGCGTTGCCCGCCAGCTCCAGGATCTCGGCCGTCAGGTACTCCAGCACGGCCGCCAGGTACACCGGGGCGCCGGCGCCCACCCGCTCCGCGTAGTTGCCCTTGCGCAGCAGCCGGTGCACGCGGCCCACGGGGAACTGCAGCCCGGCCCGCGACGAGCGCGACTTGGCCTTGGCACGCGCCTTCCCGCCCTGCTTCCCGCGGCCCGACATGCCTCGGCCTAAAGCCCGAAGAAAAATAAAAACCTACGCAAAAGACTTAAAAAAAAACCCTGCGAAAACAGAAGAAATGCAGCGAGAGCTGCCGCCCTGCCTTTTTATCCCTTCCTTCTGGGGTTCGGTGGGACTTCTGATTGGCGGAGGCTGCGATTGTGAAGTTAACCAATGGGACGACAGATGAAATAGCGACCAATCGAAGGTGCTGGACGGTTTGACATCACGAACCAGGATGGTCCAATAGACAAGAACAGGCTTGAGTCATCTCATTTGCATACCGTCCCTATAAATACGGGGGTCGCCGCTATTGTATTTACGTCGTTCCTGCGGTAGACAGGTAGTGACAGACTTGTAAAATGCCGGAACCAGCTAAATCCGCTCCTGCTCCGAAGAAAGGCTCTAAGAAAGCCGTCACCAAGACGCAGAAGAAGGGTGACAAGAAACGTAGAAAGACCAGGAAGGAGAGCTACTCGATCTACGTGTACAAGGTGCTGAAGCAGGTGCACCCCGACACGGGCATCTCGTCCAAGGCCATGGGCATCATGAACTCCTTCGTCAACGACATCTTCGAGCGCATCGCCGGCGAGGCCTCGCGCCTGGCGCACTACAACAAGCGCTCCACCATCACCTCGCGGGAGATCCAGACGGCCGTGCGGCTCCTGCTGCCCGGCGAGCTGGCCAAGCACGCCGTCTCCGAGGGCACCAAGGCTGTCACCAAGTACACCAGCTCCAAGTAAATCTGTTCCAGAGATCGTCTAAACCAAAGGCTCTTTTAAGAGCCACCCACACATTCAGTAAAAGAGTCGTTCACACTGGTGCGGTTCGGTGAGTGGTACTTGTGTCTAGCACTGTTGTAGTTTCCCTGACTAGGACATGCTGTTTAACAGCAGGGAAAATGTTTGTCACGTTTAAGTACCGGGAATGATTTTGGGTGGTCTTGCATGTGCCCTGCTCTTCATCGGGCAGGTATATAAAAACAATGTTAAGCACCTAATCAAGTACTAAATCTATTAAAGTTTTCCTTCCTCATTTTAATCAGCTCTAGGTTTTTTTAGTAAGTGTAGAAAAATATGCACGGTAGTATTTAGGATTTTTTGGGTTTTTTTCCCCTGCCGTTCTGATATGAAATAAAGCAGTTTTTCTTTACCATAACAGCCTTTCTCCAATGCTGTTTATAGCTTTTCAAC
Organism: Pelecanus crispus; assembly: GCF_030463565.1. Taxonomy (NCBI): domain Eukaryota; kingdom Metazoa; phylum Chordata; class Aves; order Pelecaniformes; family Pelecanidae; genus Pelecanus; species Pelecanus crispus. The sequence goes on from NC_134643.1 coordinate 55,549,940, forward strand.
TAAAATAGCATCGTTCCCTTTAAATATTAGCTGTCATTCTCGAAGGATTTGGCTGCAAGCCAGAGCAGCTTGTTTATTCAGAGAGCTCCATAGGGACTAGTCTGTGTACGTGTGATATTTGGAAGACAATGTTTCATAAAATTTATCATGCCGTGCACAGAGGGAGTGAAATGGTAAAGAGAAAAATAATTTTAGTAGTCTCAGAGATTTCATACGGGAATGGCGCAGTTTTTTTTCTGTCGTTTGTCTAACGAAGAATAAGCGCAGTAGAATAAAGAGGTTCCTCGTAACTCTTTAAGTGACAACGTAATATGAGAATACAAGCGAAGAATAAGTAGTGCTTTCAAAAAAAAAAAAAAAAAAAGGTGAATGGGAGCGCTTTATTGAACTTCGGGTGGTGCAGGCTGTGCAGGGAAGGCTGGTTTTTCGATTTTTCGAAAAAATTTGCCTTTTTGCAAGGGGGCTGAGATCTTGGCTGCCCGGGACAGAGGCGGCGATAAAAGCCTCTGCTGCGGGGCCGAAGTCAGAACTCGGCGGCGGCGGGCAGGTTTCCGCGGTGGCTGAGCGCGCTGCTGCTGGCGGGGCCGAGCTGGGGGAGGAGAAGCGGGAGCGGCGCCGCCTCCAGCGGGGGAGGGAGCTGCGGGGCGGGAAGCGGCCGTTCCTCCCTGCTCCCCGCGCGCCGGACGGCGGGCTTTTCAAATCCTTCCCATCGGCCAATGGAATCTGCGCCTTCCCGCTAGCCAATCATAGGGCGGTGCTGGCTATAAATAGCGGGCCCCGCGGCCGCCGTCCGCACAGGCACTCGTCTCTCGGTGTTGGGGAACTGCTCCGGGGAAGATGGCGCGCACGAAGCAGACGGCGCGTAAGTCGACGGGCGGGAAGGCGCCCCGCAAGCAGCTGGCCACCAAGGCGGCCCGCAAGAGCGCGCCGGCCACGGGCGGCGTGAAGAAGCCGCACCGGTACCGGCCCGGCACGGTGGCGCTGCGCGAGATCCGGCGCTACCAGAAGTCGACGGAGCTGCTGATCCGCAAGCTGCCCTTCCAGCGGCTGGTGCGGGAGATCGCGCAGGACTTCAAGACCGACCTGCGCTTCCAGAGCTCGGCCGTGATGGCGCTGCAGGAGGCGAGCGAGGCCTACCTGGTGGGGCTCTTCGAGGACACCAACCTCTGCGCCATCCACGCCAAGCGCGTCACCATCATGCCCAAGGACATCCAGCTGGCCCGCCGCATCCGCGGCGAGCGCGCTTAAGCTTCTAGCGAACGGATCTTTCAGGCTATCGAAAACCCAAAGGCTCTTTTAAGAGCCACCACTTGGCCACTAAAGAGAGCTGTAGCACTCCTAGTCTTGTGTAGGAAGTGATGTTGCCCTGTGCCCTTCGAGTAGCTTTGCAGTGATGAAAGAGCTCGTTTCTCATCAAGTAAGTGCCGAACAACTTGTGTAAGTCGCGTTGCAAAGGGATTGAAAAGCGTCCTGACCGTAGCAAAGTGGTATGGTGTGTAAGTTTCTGTTGAGGTGATTGTGCCCGGATGAATCTCGGTTTAGGGCGAAAATTCCTTTTTAGACCTTTTTTTTCAGAGGTGTTACTCTTTTATCTGTTAAGGAAAAAGTAATTGTGGGCTTTCCCTTTTTTAAGAGCATATATCCAGCTCTAAAACATTTGTATACATTTTTTCTCTTTGCTTGTGTGTCTTAAAAACGTTCATTCAACCTCACTGAATTCTTAAAGGTGAGCCTATAGAGCTCTGTATTCTTGGCTGAACGTGTGTTCAGGGATAAGTGTGGTGTAAATGCCTTTTGCTGTGCTGCCTTTACTTTATATTTTTACGGCAGCAACGTCATGGTTTATTGTCCTGACAGAAATACTGGTTTTATTTCCAAAGTTTTTTGGTTTTTTGGGTTTTTTTTTTTTTTTGGAGGGGGGGGGAGGGCAGGGCGCGTTTTCTTTCTGAAGGCCCAAGAAATCCTTTCCCGCCCTTCCGGGAAAGGCGCCGGGTCGGTAGTTTTCTCAGTGCTTTATCGCTCCTGGTCTGATTGTCCCTGTCGTGAGCGATATCCCCCGGGCATCTTCAGCCCTTGCTCAAAACCCTTATCGTATTCCCGAGACAAATGTTGCATTTCCAGAGAGCTGGAGTAGGGCGATGGCAAGGGTTATTTCTGCCACTGCCGTTTTCAAAAGAGGTGTGCTTTCTGCTGGTGCCTTCTCTGGGGGACACTCGTGGCATCCTTGATGGTTTTGGGTATCCTAGCTGAAGTATTAGAGATGCCCACTTGGATAAATTTTCTCCACCTGTGTTTAGGCTCCCAGAAATATTTGCTGAACTGAGCACAGAGGAAGTGTTTTCCAAGGAGTATTAAAGATTAAAAACTTGACATTGAGTTCATAATTATTGTTAAACGGAGGCTCTTCCCTATTGCTCATTCACTGATTCAGTGATTTTTTTTTTTTTTTTTGTGAACCTACCCGGTGTTTCTCCCTGACTGTAAATTCAGCGGCACAACCCCCTTGCCCTTCTACTCAATAGATCTGTAATTGCTGCCTGAAAAATGTAGATTTCCAAAACTATCTCTGACTTTCCGGCACCTTTCAAATTTATTTTTTATGTATTGCAGGCTGTTTTATGTAATTTGGGGAGTTCACTGTTCCGTTGAAGTATGGGAAATAAGGTCTTTTTAGTTTTTTAGTGCTACAAATGAATAACTGTGCCTTTAAGAAGCGGTTGGACTGAGCTGAATACAGCCTTCATTTAAACTTAGAAACAAGGAGCCAGGGAGAATTGGGTAGAGGAAACGGTTCTTTTGGAAAGCCTAAAACAGCAAGACTCTTGCTTTTCTGGTGACTGCTGATACGCTTCATCTTAGGAAATCTTCCTTTCTCTGTGTCGGGAACTTGGACTCTGCAGCAAAATCCGACCAATCAAGTGCCTCGACACACCATTTTCTTTCCCTTGTTTTTCTCACTTTCAGCCATTTTCTGTTACTTAACCTCGGAGGGGTAAAAGGAGGCGGGGGCGCAGAAGGTATCGGGAACAGTACTTTGGTAATTAAGATATTCTATGTGACTTATTTCCCCCACCTTATTTGTTCATCGACATGGGATTTGTGTTTTTCAGAACAGATTTTTTTTTTTTTGCAGTAGCTAATTACCAGTGTGATTGCAGAAATGAGACTTAGTGAAAGCAAACTCATTTCCTGTTACTGTCCATGATACCAAGAGATATATTGCTTTATCTAAACCTGTTTACATGAGTTTATAATAAAATTATTAATAAGTCAAGTAAAATAGCTGCTTTTAATATTTCATATAGTAGGTATTTAATATATAAGCCAAGGGTCAGGGTACTTACATTTCAGCAGAAGTTTGGGTCAAAAAAGATGCTTTTTTACATGTTCAAGAAATCAATGATTTTTGAGCAGTAAGAAGGGGAAAGAGTTTGTATTGGTGTTAATCTCTATAATTTTTCTTCTATTTTTTTGAAGACTTTGGACTGTTTTAATAAATATACTATTACTTGGACTCATTCTGAGAGTTGCCTGCTTGAATCATAAAAAGCACTAACACTCCATTAGCTGAGAAGGAAACAGATGTGTAAGGCTGGGTTTTTTTTTTTTTCAGGAAGGATGAGCTCATATGAACCCTAAATTATAATGCCCAAGTCTGAAGTAGTTTTGGGGTATAACACATACTGAAAGGACACTGATAATAACCTATCATAGCTTGTCCTAGTGGGCCTGGTTAGCAACTAGGAAGAACTTATTGTGTGGATTTTGAAGTCTGTAACAGCTGCAGATGGCTGTAGTAGTGATAAGGGGAACAGTGGTAAACTGATTATAGCTTATACAATGGGCTTTCTTCTTCCCTCCTTACCCAAGTGATAAATCCTATCTGGAACTTTTTCAGTCTGCATATGGTGTTGAATCACTTAACTATAAAAGAGCAACAACAAAAATCCCAAATCAGATATAGGTTGGGGAAAAAAGAAAATCCTTTCATAAGGTATGAATAAGAGCTGATATCAAGAATATTCAATTAAGTTGGGTTTTTTGGGCAAGGATAAATTACTTAATGAATTGATAGACATCTTGTACTTGCTATAAAATTCAGAGAACCTGAATATCAACTAAGTCTGGTACAGAATAGATCCTGGAAGGTATTTGCTAAAACAAAACCCCCAAACACCATGAATGAGAAATAAAACTGAATTTGCCATAGACAGTTTATGTAACATTTCTTTAGTCTAAGACGCACAGATGACTTGGTGCAAGATTTCCTAACTCAAAGGGAGAGTAAAAGTGTGGAGGCTCCTCTGGTACCAGCAAGGTCCAGCAGCATTTCTGTGGCTTTTGCAGGAGAGTTTGAGCTAATGAATGCTGCCAAGTAGGAGCCAGCTGTGCTCAAGGTCAGTGTGCTGAGGACTGGCTTGCAAACTGATGGTGCTTTGCCCCTGTGTGGCTGTTGGTAATCCCCTAAGGTGCTTTTTGGGGGTGACTTTAGATGCTTAGTAAGATATTTGGCTAAGATTGTTCCTGGCTGTTTATCTGTCCTCCATGAGTCATCTGGCACTGTGTTTGTATGATCTGGCTCAAATCAGTGGAAGAATATAGTTCCTGTCAGTCCAATGGGAAAGACAGAGCATAACCACTGAGGTCCTAGTGAAATACTTCCTTTCATCAGAAATACATAAAAGGAGGTCTGATGAAAACATCTTTCTAGGACAAAAAAAAAAGTTTGAATCAGTCCTACTTGACACTTAGTAGTTCCTGAAAAAGTCTGTACAGATATATCCATATGAAAAAAAAAAAAAAAAGGTGAGGCTTTCATTTGAATTAACTATTGTAATGTAAAACCTTTGGAAAGGTGACATGATGATTTCCATGCAAGCCAGTATGTAAAGGTGAATCCTAAACATCCTATCACATGCTTTTCATTTGCAAATCCCTCTTCGGGGCTGCTTCACAAGCAAATCGCTTCTTGCTTACAGTCTTCAGTAATCACCAACAGTGAAGCCTGAGCTCAGCCAGCCTCAGCTCTCCTAACCAGCCTGGGCAGTACTGCCTTGCTGCATCTCTTCTTCTCTCTCCTCCCCCACTTTCAAGTCACGTTGTATCTTCAGCTGTGTATAAGCATCTTTCAGATTGTAGATGTACAAACATCATTGTCACAGCAGTATGAACATTTGTTAAGTTTTCATATTATATATAGGTGAGCTTTAGGAATAAGTTTGTCAGCTACTATTGTTATGGATTTATGTGTGCTGGCCACTATAACAGGGTCTGATCCTAGGATCCTGCTGATTAATGTAAGGTCCGAGTGAAGGTTTCCAATTCCTCTTATATTAATTAGTTCTCAGGTTACAGCTTGAGCTGGGTACCTCCAGAGAGGGACCCCTACATCAGATCATGCCCCTCAATTATACCTGTACCACCCTGCACTTGGTCCCCAAGTCCAATCACTTAATTCTGGTCAGTAGTCTCTTAATTTCTTATTGGTTTTCACTGTTGCTGGGCTGGCCGCCTTCTGAAGTTACAGCATTCTCTTGGAATTCTTTCCTTGGTCCTTATCTTCTTCATTCTGCTTGCATCTGCTGGTTTCAGCTAGTTCTGTGTTAGCAGCATTAGTTTTATCAGAGATTTTACTCTTGGTCAGCTCTTGTGGCCTAAGGCTTCAACTACTTTAGTTATTAGTGCTAAGCTACTAATGATAAATGAGACTATTTAGAGAGAAGAGTAAGTACAGTTAATCAAACTTCTTCTGTAACACTATGAAGTGATATTCAAATGGGAAGCTCTATTCTCAGCAAAGCTGTTACTGAAGGAAAAATGGCTAGTAATAAAAAGGCAACCTACTTAACATAATAGATAAACCAATGCAAACTAAATTTGATTAGAAACAGCTGGTAGATGAAAACTGTAAGCTCAATTTGATACATTGGCTTTGAGATGCAGACTCTTCTAACTATAAAACAGTGCTGTTACACTGTTCTGTATATTGTAAAAGATGCATTGCCCTAGTTCTAAAATTGGGTCCAACAAGCGTTTCCACACCTTTTTAAAAGTTAGGAAAATATAACACAGTATCAATCACAAAGAACTGTTGCAGGTACTGTTTGCCAGCACAAAGTTCTTTGCAATGCAGAAGTCCAGGAGAGGAGACATTTCTAGCCTCTTTAATCTTATTTATCCAGGGACAGCACTGTGGCAATGTCCCTAAGCATCCAGGTTGCAGCCTGTGTGAAAACTCTCACTTCCTACTGTAGGAGTGTCCAAATGTCCTAGGTGACAGTACGGAGCTGTTATGTGCAGGAGCATTACAAGGGACACCTTCCTGACTTTTGGTGAACACTTTACTATTCTGTAACTGCTAAGGTCTCAAGCATTAACTTCTCTCAGAAAAGAGCAGTGGCCTTTACCTCTCTGGTGAGTACTCGTACAACATTACTAACTGAAATAGTGATATGTGAAAAAAAAATCTCATTTGTCCAGAAATGTGAAAGAAGCAAACCAACCCCAGCAAAAACAAACAAATAAAAAAACCCCACCCACGTGTTCCCAGGACCTGGAAATAGGTAGTATATGCAAGCACCAGAAAGAAGAGCAGAAGAATAGTTGTACTTATGGAAGGTGTCAATTGCACTTAGCAGGTAATCAAGATCCCAAAATATCTACCTGCATCTTGTCTGGAACACCCAGGCTGTGAAAATAAAGCACAGCATAAAACAGGGGACAGTATAAACTAAAGCAATTGAGAGAAGATGAGAGGAAGATAACAATCAGTCCTGGACCAAAAAGGTATTCAGCTATGGAGACAACAGTTGGTGAGTAAATTCTAATGGTTACAGAAGTGTTAGAGGTTGGAGAGACAGAAGAATAGAATTGCTGTTAGCTTCTAAACTGCACAAAAGGCCATTCAAAGCACATCATAGCCAACACCTTCCCCTCCCTGGAGACCTGATGAGGGCTGATAGCAAGCATTCCTCGGCCTGCCTGACCCCGCAAGCAACACTGGCCTGCCCACTTGGAAACTTAACTGGGGTTTTGAGCCTGTGTGTGTTTTAGGATACATGAGTGAAATCACTTTTCTTTAAAATAAAAATGCCTTCCCTTCATTGTATGTCTTGCACTGAGCTTTGCTGCAGCACATCAACGTTTAGGTGGTGTGGGGGTGTTTGTTGGTTTTTTTTTTTTCTCCTCTCCTTTTTCTTAACATCAGTTAATAGTTAATCATAGAGAAAGAACTATTTGTGTTATCCAGCTTTCAGGCAGTGGTAGCATATGGCTTCAGTTCCAGAACTGATTCCCTGTCTTGCAGGTTGTTTTACCTGCAAGCACTGTGACATGTTGCTAGCACAGGACTGGGAAGATGCTAAAGAAAGTTTGTTATTGGGCTTGATCACCCCATCTTTATACATGTGCAAAGACTGTACTATACCTGGCTGTGTCTTCTGTTTGGAAGGCACTGATGCACCTGTGGAGATTAAATATAGTCAAGATATTAAAGTTGCTCAAATCTGCTGTGTATCCTTTTCACTATTTGCCCTTTATCTGGACCAATCACTATACATCTCTGAAGACCTTCCAACATTTCCTTGCATGACTGCCCCATACGATGAATATTTGAGGCAGTTACGAGCATCCCCCTTCTCTCTGCACCTCCATTTTTGTATGTCATCCTAAGCACTCTCATCCATCAGGGATGGACCATTAAAGCTATACAAAATGCTGGCCTGTCATTGCTTCAATCTGTGAGGCCATTAGGATGGAGCAAATTTTTCCAGAGGACATACAAGATAATTTTCAGTAAGTATTCAATATGGTCCCATGGATTTTTAGCAGAGTATGCCAATGTTGTAATGTACGTGTGGATGCATGGTGTAAGAAGCATGACAGAAAAAGGAAGAAGGATGGTTTCTGTGACACAGCCTTTCAGGAACAGCCAAAAATCAAATGCAAAACTTTCTGTGTGTTTCAGAAGCCAATTCAATGAGCTGAGCTCTGAACATCTTCAGAATTAATTCAGACTACTGATAGTCCATGAAAAGCCAGTAAGATCCCCACTATACCAATGCAATGATAAGTATCATTTGAGAATTTCTCTATGCTTTGCTGCAGTCAGCTACCTCATTGTCAAAATCACTGTCACACCGAGATTAGAGGACTTCTAAGCAAAGAACCATGCTAGCTACAATTCAAGTTAGTTATATAGTGAAATAAAATATTAATAAAGCTTCCTTCCCTGCCCCCTCCCCCTCTTTTTTTTCCCCCTCCCCTTTCTACTAAATCAAGTATGGTGTTGGTTGTTGAAATTCAATGTTGTTTTCCTTAGTCATGCCAGTTTTGATCTTCCCATCAGTTCTCCCAAGCAGGGTCACCCGACAGATGTGTATGCATGTTTTGTTTGTAGGGAAAAGGAACATATCCAGAAAAAAATGAAGCTCATTTACATGGATAATGGTCTAGTCCACTTCCAGGAAAGATTATTTTCAAAGTCTCGAAGAAGTAACTATAGAGACACCAAAGAAAATGCGGGGGATGCCAACATTTGGCACTCTCAGGTTACTTTGGTAATCTCAGTCTAGGCCGATATCACACAGAAGTTTCACCAGACCAAAGATGTCATGCCACGTCTGCATCCAAAGCCTGAAAACTGTAACAGTCAGCAGCGTTGTCAAGCCGATTCTCACTATTTCACTGGTTGTTTCAGCAGGTGTGCACAGAGTTTGAGTTCACCTTGTGGCAGCACAAGCGTGGTCTACACAGAAATAAAATGAACATCCAGTTAAATGCAAAGTAGTTAATGTTGATTACATGTTATGAGGACTGAATAGAAATTGTTATATGCGTATGTGTGTGTGCATGTGTATATGCAGTTGTTGTACATTTTCAGATATCTAACTTCCCGGATCTTTAGACTTAGTCCAGATAGAAAGTCCTTAACTTACCCCTATAAAATTTATTGGGCTGGATGGCCCTGGAATGAAATGGCAGTAAGACATCATTAGAAGTATTTTAAAATACATTGTATTTTAAGAACACTTGTATACATTGCATTTTAAGAACATGTCCAAATACTGATACTTTGTATCCTCAAGAGTTTTGAGGGGTTTGGTTTTTGTTAGTTTTTTAAAGCACATTAGAAATAACATTTAAGAATTACTATTTATCAGCTATTTAACTAAAAATACAGTTTAAAATTCCCACTAATTAATCATAATGTCCCAGTATAGATGCAGAACTCCACTACTATATTAGCACAGCCACCCTCAGCTGTGTCCCCCAGAAATGTGAAGCAGAGCTTCCCTGAGACCCTCCATGAGGCTCTTCCAGGTGTTTCCTGTTGCAAAAGGGATGATGGTATTGTACCTTTTCTTCTCCCTGAGATATCTTTCCATAACTGTTTCATTTATCCATCAATCCTATGGATGCCTTTACTTAACATTCTGATTTGGGTTTTGGAGTTGCCAGTCGCTTTTGCTTTGTAAAAAAAAGAGGCTTATCTGACTGGAGGCTGACAAGCACATGCTAATGGAGCTATCACTTAATTGTGGAATACTTAGTTTAAAAGTAGGAATCAAAAAGCAAGCTGACTGATAGTGTTTACAAGGTGACTAAGCAGAAAAGTCAAGAGGCCCTGATATCAAGGGGGGAAAAAAAAAAAATCAGATAGGCTATGACCCTTCCCTAAATGCTGTAGTCACAATTCCAAAACAGGCAGTTGCCTGAATTATAAAATAGATTCCATCAATAGATGTACACAATTTTGTAAAAGAAAGCTGAAGAGTTTTGAACAAGGTTATGTCTAGTGAGGAGAGAAATGGAAAAAAAGCTAAAATATAACAACAGAGATTTAAATCAAAAACCTGCCACCTTATGTTTCTGTGTTTGGAAAAAGTCAGTATATCAAATTATGTATAAAAAATAAATATATCTTCTAAAAGGATATAAATTTCTTTTTTGCACATGTATCTAGTACATTTTCTAGAGGATGAGGGGGGGAGGGGTGGTAAAGGGAACAAACTAGGTAAATTTCTTACCCTAAAAATGTGTGAGCCATTTTGATTAATAAATAAGAAAAATGGTGGTGGTGGGAGGTTGCTATTGAAACACTTTTTCTTTTCTGTTTTCTAAAGAAGTTACGTAAGTTATGACAGTGTAGAACTTTTATAGTGATATGAGTTCTCAGAATATGAAGACTAAATGCAAATTAAAACAGAAACCACACAAACACAAAATCCCTGAGTAGTTCTACAGTAAATCCTAATTTTCATGCTTCTTGAAGACTCATTTCTGTTTATTTCAATGTTTCTCTATTGTAAAAATCTTGCGAAAAATCTGTGCTTCTAAAAACGAAAAAAAAAAAAAAAAAACCACCAAGTACTCCAAACCACTTTTTTTTTTTCCTTTTTGATTTGTGTTTAATCTCAGTATATATTAGTCTATTATTATCTGTTTCAGGGAGTAAAGTTTCTTACTTTGAGCAAGTCTGCCTTAAGCCAGGAAAGTTAGCAATAAGAGAATATTGATCTGTATTTTGTTATGAACCGTTAAATATGCATGTAGCATTTATATTCTAATTGGCGCCTATTTAGCAAGGGGAGAACCTGAGGATTAGTGTGAGACTATGGGAATAGTCTTTCCTTTCCCTTAAGGTGCTGAGCAAGAACGGGTCTCCCTTCCCCAGTAGGAAGCATTCCCAGAACATGACGTTGCGACTCGTGCTGCTTCCTTACGGTCTGTTCTCTTAGAAGAATTCCTTAGGCTCTCAGCTGTTCTCGCACTGATCAAAAACATACTTGATAGGTAAAAGTATGACAGATATATGTGTGTGTGAGCGCATGTGCCGCGAGAAAAAACAAACACACACAAACCCAAAAGAGATCACGTTTTACTGAACACGAAGGAAATACTGCGTTACATTAAAAAAGGGAAAAAACACTTTCATCACGCGGCTTGAGCTTTTCCTTCCCCGCCTCTTTTGAGCAACCGGTAGAAGCAGTTAGCAACAGAAAGAAGCTGGAGGTCGAAGAGGACAAGGCTGGCAGAGATTATTTACGTATACCCGAGGAAGGTGTCTATGCAGGCAAATATTAATAACTAAAAAAATAAAAAGCGTCACATGATGCGTCCAAAGCATAAGCGGAGCCAGCGGCGGGGCGGGGCGGTATCGCCGAGCGCGGCCCCGGATTGGTCGGATTTTGCCGCAGACCCGCGGGCACCGGGGAGGGCCGCGGCCGCGGCCGGGGCCCGAAACGCGGTCTCGGGGCCGGCGCCCCCGCTCCTGCCAGCGGCGGCGACCCAGCGCTGCCTCGGAACAGTCACCCGCGCAAGGGGGGCAGGGACGCGGCGGGAGAGAAGCGAGGAGACGCGCGGGCTGACAGCGGGCAGGGGCAGCGCGGGGCGGGAGTCCCGCGCCGCCCGGAACAGGCAGAGCCGGCGGACGCGTCCCGGGGAAAGCCGGTGCCGGGGAAAGCGCGCCGGCCGCCGCCGCCTCGCGGGAAGCCCGCGCCGAGCCGGGCGGGGGCCGCCCGGGGGCGGTGTGCGGGGGAAAGGGCGGAGACTGCAGGCGCGGCCCCGCCTCCCCGCCGTCCACCGCCCGCCGCAGTCCTCAACCAGGTCGGCTCCCGGGGAATATACCGCAGCTCCGCGGCGCCGGCGGCGTGCAGTGCGGGGCTGCAGGGAGGGCTGTCATGTCCGGCAGAGGCAAGGGCGGGAAGGGGCTCGGCAAGGGCGGCGCCAAGCGGCACCGCAAGGTGCTGCGCGACAACATCCAGGGCATCACCAAGCCGGCCATCCGGCGCCTGGCTCGGCGCGGCGGCGTGAAGCGCATCTCGGGGCTGATCTACGAGGAGACGCGCGGCGTGCTGAAGGTCTTCCTGGAGAACGTGATCCGCGACGCCGTCACCTACACGGAGCACGCCAAGAGGAAGACGGTGACGGCCATGGACGTGGTGTACGCCCTCAAGCGCCAGGGACGCACCCTCTACGGCTTCGGCGGTTAAACTCGAGTTGCAGACCCTGCGCTGTTAGAACACAAAGGCTCTTTTCAGAGCCACCCACACATTCACAACAAGAGCTGTTTATTACGGAGTTTTAGGTTTCTGAAGGTTTTAATGCATGTGTAAAGTTAAGATTTCTCTGAGAAACGAACAGTTCGAGAATTTAAAAGCTGTTAACAAAGCCTAATCCCTCTGTAGACGTCCTGAACAAAAACGAGAACAGCGAAGTACCCAGTGTACTAAGATCAGACGCTTTAAGTAATTTCATTAGCTTTTAGTACCCATTTAGATAATTTTTTTTTCCTACTGAAGAGAGCAGCGCCGTCACCTTAACTGCAGAGCACAGGGATTGTGTAGATGCAGCGGCTAAACTATGACGGTTTACAGGACGGAAGTGCCTGCAATTACGTTTCCAGTTTTTACTCCAATAGGAATGGAACGATTACAATCCTCTAATTTGCATAACGCCCTTATAAATAGGGGGGCCGGCGCCATATTTAACGTTGTTGACATACAGTGAAGATCGTGGAAAGAAACTTTTGAGAATGCCTGAGCCGGCGAAATCCGCTCCAGCGCCGAAGAAAGGCTCTAAGAAAGCTGTCACCAAGACACAGAAGAAGGGTGACAAGAAGCGTAAGAGAACAAGGAAGGAGAGCTACTCGATCTACGTGTACAAGGTGCTGAAGCAGGTGCACCCCGACACGGGCATCTCATCCAAAGCCATGAGCATCATGAACTCCTTCGTCAACGACATCTTCGAGCGCATCGCCGGCGAGGCCTCGCGCCTGGCGCACTACAACAAGCGCTCCACCATCACCTCGCGGGAGATCCAGACGGCCGTGCGGCTCCTGCTGCCCGGCGAGCTGGCCAAGCACGCCGTCTCCGAGGGCACCAAGGCTGTCACCAAGTACACCAGCTCCAAGTAAACCGGTTTTAAACTATAACCCAAAGGCTCTTTTAAGAGCCCCCATGTCTTCCTAAAAAGAGCTGTAATTGCAAATATATTCCTTTCCTGATTTGGTGCTTTATATGGTTGCATGATTACCAAATAACGTACACTGCAATGAGTATGAAACGTTGGAACACTGAGCTATTAACTTCCCATTTGCGGAAGCAGTATTTTTTTCACAGTAATAAACAGCTCTTGTTGTGAATGTGTGGGTGGCTCTGAAAAGAGCCTTTGTGTTCTAACAGCGCAGGGTCTGCAACTCGAGTTTAACCGCCGAAGCCGTAGAGGGTGCGTCCCTGGCGCTTGAGGGCGTACACCACGTCCATGGCCGTCACCGTCTTCCTCTTGGCGTGCTCCGTGTAGGTGACGGCGTCGCGGATCACGTTCTCCAGGAAGACCTTCAGCACGCCGCGCGTCTCCTCGTAGATCAGCCCCGAGATGCGCTTCACGCCGCCGCGCCGAGCCAGGCGCCGGATGGCCGGCTTGGTGATGCCCTGGATGTTGTCGCGCAGCACCTTGCGGTGCCGCTTGGCGCCGCCCTTGCCGAGCCCCTTCCCGCCCTTGCCTCTGCCGGACATGACAGCCCTCCCTGCAGCCCCGCACTGCACGCCGCCGGCGCCGCGGAGCTGCGGTATATTCCCCGGGAGCCGACCTGGTTGAGGACTGCGGCGGGCGGTGGACGGCGGGGAGGCGGGGCCGTGCCCGCAGTCTCCGCCCTTTCCCCCGCACACCGCCCCCGGGCGGCCCCCGCCCGGCTCGGCGCGGGCTTCCCGCGAGGCGGCGGCGGCCGGCGCGCTTTCCCCGGCACCGGCTTTCCCCGGGACGCGTCCGCCGGCTCTGCCTGTTCCGGGCGGCACTGGACTCCCGCCCCGCGCTGCCCCTGCCCGCTGTCAGCCCGCGCGTCTCCTCGCTTCTCTCCCGCCCCGTCCCTGCCCCCCTTGCGCGGGTGACTGTTCCGAGGCAGCTCTGGGTCGCCGCCGCTGGCAGGAGCGGGGGCGCCGGCCCCGAGACCGCGTTTCGGGCCCCGGCCGCGGCCGCGGCCCTCCCCGGTGCCCGCGGGTCTGCGGCAAAATCCGACCAATCCGGGGCCGCGCTCGGCGACACCGCCCCGCCCCGCCGCTGGGTCCCGGCCCGCCCACTCGTGGGGAGCCCTCGGAGGGGTTTCCCTGCAGCGCTCTCTTTGTTCCCTTCATCCGTGGCGCCTCCGCGTTTTCTTTGCCTACCCGGATACTGCGTTCCCGACAGCTGCCCTCTCCTCCATGCAGCCCTGGGGGCCGGGCCCCGAGAGTTTTCGGCGTTTTCATTTCCGCACGGAGCGACCTACAGGTCGGAGGGAGAGGGAGCAGGGAGCGAGACCCGAAGCGGCAGGGAGAACGGTCAGTGAGGGGCTCCGGTGGGAAACGCTTAGAGCTGAGCCTCCTGCGAAGGCAACTCGGAGGCGCAGGAGGAACCGTCCGCTTTTCTCCGCCTCAGCCACCCCCAGCCCCGCAGCGCGGTCCCACGGGCAGCGCTGGCCGCAGGGCGCCGGGCTCGCTCCCGGCAGCTGCCGGCCTCTGAAATAGAGAAGCGCTCGCTAACGTGCAGCTGCATCCAACAAGGGAAAGAAAACATTAAAGACCTTACCATCCAGATATCTGTATGACATCTCAGAAACGAACAATAACCAAATATTTTTTTCTTCAAATGAGCAATCCAGAAATTTTGCTGTGTATTTCACACTTTTGCTAACAAACCTCACATACATGCTGCTTAGAGTAGGTTGGATTGTATTTGTAAAGTAGACAAATAAATACTGAAAGAATTATGAGGCTGTATTTTTAAATTAAATGTATTAAGATTTTGAATGTTACTTATACACTCAGAATAGAAGTGATATGGCTATGGTACTTCTCAATTGTCGTATTATTAGTATTTTGTGCACTTCAAACACATGTACCATTTGAAAATGATTTATATCCTTTACAATTTGTACAGTTCTTTATGCAATTTCATTCCTGAACATAATTTACAGAATTTAGGCAACCTCTCCAGAATATTTCTTGGCAGAATATATTTGCTAAATTCAAGGGGAAACATGATTGAGATATTAATGTATTGTTACAGGTGTCCAAAAAAGTACAAGTCTTTTCCATGATTATAATTATCACTGTGAATTCAATTTTCATTCAAACTGTTATTTTAAACAAAGTGAAAGATTTGCCACTCAAATATATATGACATGAGCAAGCAAAACTAGCTTTGATTTAGATTATGTTTGCTTTTTGACTGAACAGAATGAACTAAAACTGTTTATAGTCTACCTGGAATGTCTCTCACTAGTGGACCCACCAGGCTGGTGTCTAACATTACCAGTTGCCTCCACAAAGTCTCCTTTGTTCTTTATACCTGAAGATCTGTGTCTAGATATGTTTCCTGAGGCAGTTATAAACAACCTTCTAAATAGTAGGGGAAGCCTAAAGGAATTGCACAAAATCTTTTAGTGTACCACAATCATCTGTTCTTCATAACTCTTCCTAAATGCAGGGTGTGTATCCTAGTATAACTTTTTCCCTTTAGCAGGATAACCATTTGGCAAATAATCTTCCAAAGTGTCCTGGCACAAATGGGTGATGCAGAGGCTGAGACCAGTAGCTTAGAGATTAATTAGCTGTAAACTCCTTTTCCCAAAGTGTGGAGCACATTCGATATAATTTAATATCATGCTTTCTAGAAGGCTGCCTTGCCTGTAGGTTGCTACAAGTGGCCACAGACACTTTTCCTGTTTCTGTTAGTGACATAGTTCTCTCATGGACCAGAAGGTTTTCTTAGACATAAATAATTAATGCAGAAAGAAAACTTTGCTGCTGAGTATAATCCCTAATGAAGTTGCTTTTACTGTTGATTGGAGACAATAATTATTATTTGGATCAAAGTTTAGGATCCAATCCCCAGATTAGAGGTACCACATTTTCCTCATGAGTATGGACACATAGTTCTAGGAGTTAAATGAGAACAGAAACCTTTGCAAAACTCTGTTCCATTTAAAAAAAAAAAAAATCTGTAGCTTTTCAAGTGTGCTGTAATTATGACAGTCACCCTAGTTCCTCATTAAACTATAATGAGGAAATCGCATTTTTTTGTTGCAATAAGGGAACATCTCACCATAACTGTGTGAGACTACATAAATTAGTAAATAAAAATCATCACATCAGTGTATTATATCCAACTGCAAAGTTGCTTTTAATTTTCTTGAGAGCCTATATGGCAATTTCAATCCATATTGTATCTGCTACAACAGTAATAATAATGATAATATGCAAACTAAAGGCATGTAAGATCTTTTTAATAGAATATGTTATTCCTAACATTGCAAACAAAGTAAAAGTGAACAGGGATAGAAATGCCTTTCATCTTACTTTTTAACTATGCAATTCTAAGACTTTTCTGATGTATTCATTTTTCTTATTCACTTTTCTTATGTATTCAACATTATTGAGTTACCCCTAAACATAACTGTGATCTATAACATTTGAGGGAGCTTGGTCAGAGGGTTTTTTTTGCATCCCAAGTTCTTTGGAATGTGAAGGTGTATTGGAACCCAGTGATACAGCTCAGGCACCATATGGTATGGATTTCCTCTTTACTAGTGTTTGTTGTATATGCAACTGAGAGAAAGCTCATTTATTTAAACTTGCTTTGATACATTCCTTCATCCAGTGGAATTTGCTTGAAACCCACAAGTCTTTAATACGAGTAGATTTGCCAGCACCTTATCATATAATCCATCTGACTTACAGGACATTTACATTTACATCTGAGGCCTCATCAGTGTTATGGCAGCACAGGCTTCACAACTGGTGCAACCACTAGTGGCTAAGAACAAAAATGGGGAATGTTAAGAAGTGGACATAAGTATCACAGAGGGCGAAACTCCAGTTACTGAGGTGAGCAGAGTAGTGAGTGAAATAAGAGGTGTTTGGAATGAAATTCTGAAGAAAATAACGAATTTCTGGTCAGATGACAAGACCAATTTGGATATATGTGCTGGAGTTATCTGCACACCTCAGGGCCCTCTCCTGTGGTACCAACTCTGATTTCCACATATAGGAATCTGTTCAAAGAGAAATCCCACTCCTGGATACAGGTAACCCCACCCCCATGGGCTTTCTCTGGAATTTCAGTGCTTTGATCTAGAAATGTGCACTTGTGGCCCAGAAAGCCCATCATATCCTGGGCTGCATAAAAAGCAGCATGGCCAGCAGGTTGAGGGAGGTGGTTCTCTCCTTCTACTCTGCCCTCATGAGACCCCACCTGAGAGCATCCAGCTCCTGGGTCCCCAGCACCAGGAAGACACAGACCTGTTAGAGCAGGTCCAGAGGAGGGCCACAAAAATAATCAAAGGGCTGGAACACCTCTCCCATGAAGAAAGGCTGAGAGAGTTGGGGTTGTTCAGGCTGGGGAAGAACAGGCTCTGGGGAGACCTTATTGCAGCTTTTCAACACAGAAAGATGGAGAAAGACCTTTTTACCAAGGCAGGTAAAGAGACAGGTGACAGGACAAGGGGCAATTGTTTTAAACTAAAAGAGGGTAGATTTAGATTAGATATAAGCAAGAAATTTTTTTGCAATGAGGGTGGTGTGACACCAGACCATGTTGCCCAGAGAAGTTGTGGATGTCCCATCCCTGGAAGTGTTCAAAGTCAGGTTGGGTGAGGCTTTGAGCAACCTGAACTAGTGGAAGATGTCCCTGCCCATGGCAGGGAGGGTGAACTAGATGATCTTTAAAGGACCCTTCCAACCCAAACCATTCTATGACTGCTATCTTCCGACACACACATATACAGGGAGCTGTTGTGGAAAGTAAACATAGAAGACTTCTGCATGTAAAAACACAGTTTTTATATCATTGCAGTTCTTCAAGAAGAGAAGTATAAGTGCTAGAAGACACATAGCTGTAGCTAACGAGGATCAATAAAACAGATTAGTGAAAACATTACAGCTCTAAATGTATCCTTTTGCAAACAAAACCTTTAGGCAGATACTGTCACCATATCAGAATAGTCTGGTACTCCAGACAGCTCTCTTCCTTTATGTTTCTCTCCACAAATGATCCCTGATATGCGACTTTGGCCATGATACAGTCCTACCTAAACAGCTTCTCTGCTACAGCTTGGGGGTGGGGTGGGAAGACACAGGGGGTAGTACCTTGCTATAGGTGATATTTTCCTTCCTCCAGGCCCAGAGCACTCTTCCTTCTCCCCAAGGCATGGGGAGGGCAGAGGTGCTGCACAAGTGGGAGCTATGGCCCCAATGCAGTGTGCTGCAGATCATCAGGTACAGCTTCTGGGAACATTCTAGCAAGAGGGGTCAGCTAGGCAGTCTGTCTCATGGTTCACAACAGTGAATCTAAAGAGCTTTACCTTTGTGCTCTTGGGTGATACTTGTGCCAACAATGTAGAAGATGAATTCATATAATATTGTCTGCTGTTAACTGATGTAAGAAGAGGAATAGCTATGCACAGTGAGGGAATTTAAGAGTGGCAAGTCTGAAAATCCCACTTAAAACAGGAACATACCAGTGCTGCAAGGAGTTTCTTCCGAATGGAAAGCTGCTACATTGTTGCTTTACAGTGCAGGTCTGACTAGTTAAGGGTTTACATCAAAATGAGACATTTTCCCTAAAGCATTTCTCATTTTATTTTTAAATACACTTAAGTCACAGGGAAGTTTTACATCTTTTAAAGAACACAGGCCTACAAAGGAAGCCTTTCTTTATTCTTAGATTAGTTCTATAGGTTTGGGATGGTCTCCTACTTATTTTCATGCTGCATAACCTTTTCCACTCCCCCTTCAGTTTTTTAGCCACCCCGCTCCCCATATTTCACACCATAAGAAGCCGGTAAAGTCATGAAAGTTGAGCAGATTCAACATCAATAACAAGTGTTTTACTGATCCAGTTACAAGACAGACACAAAAAAAATCAATAAATCACTCCAAATATAACTAGTGTTCTTTCATTAAAAAGATGAGGAGTTAGAAAGCAAATGTAACACCCCTCCCAGGTAGGAACCAAAAGTTTTAAGACATCGCCACAAAACATGGTTTTATGTCCCTAACAAAAGCAGCATCTAAAGAAACACTGAGCACCAAAGCACTTCTGTAAAGAAAGCAACACAACTCTTTTCTGAGAACGTGGGTGGCTCTGAAAAGAGCCTTTGGGTTATAATATTAAGTTGTGAGAAGTCTGAGCAGCTTTGCTAAGCTTATTTGCTTTTCGCCTTATGACTCTCAGTCTTCTTGGGCAGCAGCACGGCCTGGATGTTGGGCAGCACGCCGCCCTGCGCGATGGTCACCTTGCCCAGCAGCTTGTTGAGCTCCTCGTCGTTGCGGATGGCCAGCTGCAGGTGGCGCGGGATGATGCGCGTCTTCTTGTTGTCGCGGGCCGCGTTGCCCGCCAGCTCCAGGATCTCGGCCGTCAGGTACTCCAGCACGGCCGCCATGTAGACAGGCGCTCCGGCCCCGACCCGCTCCGCGTAGTTACCTTTCCGGAGGAGGCGGTGGACGCGGCCCACGGGGAACTGCAGCCCGGCCCGCGACGAGCGCGACTTGGCCTTGGCTCGGACTTTGCCTCCCTGCTTCCCACGGCCCGACATGCTTTAGGCGCTAGAAAAAACTACAACCACCGCTCCCAAAACAAGACAGAGAAAATCATACTGACGCAACGCTTCGTCCCATTTTATCCCTTCCCTGGGCGGGATCAACCCTTGGTGATTGGCTGGAAACAGTCATTGCTTATACAACCAATGAGAAGACGGATCGTACTGTGACCAATCAGCGACAAGGATACACCCCTGAGCGTGATGGTCCAATCGAATTGTACGAGTTAGAGGGCTGGTATTTGCATAACAGCCCTATAAATAGAGCGCTCTGAGGCCGTTTTAGTTGCTGATCTTGTTCTGAAAGAAAGGAAAAGCGCTGTCAAAATGCCTGAGCCGGCCAAGTCCGCCCCCGCGCCCAAGAAGGGCTCCAAGAAGGCGGTGACGAAGACGCAGAAGAAGGGCGACAAGAAGCGCAAGAAGAGCCGCAAGGAGAGCTACTCGATCTACGTGTACAAGGTGCTGAAGCAGGTGCACCCCGACACGGGCATCTCGTCCAAGGCCATGGGCATCATGAACTCCTTCGTCAACGACATCTTCGAGCGCATCGCCGGCGAGGCCTCGCGCCTGGCGCACTACAACAAGCGCTCCACCATCACCTCGCGGGAGATCCAGACGGCCGTGCGGCTCCTGCTGCCCGGCGAGCTGGCCAAGCACGCCGTCTCCGAGGGCACCAAGGCGGTCACCAAGTACACCAGCTCCAAGTAAACCGGTTTTAAACTATAACCCAAAGGCTCTTTTAAGAGCCACCCACATATTCCCTGAAAGAGCTTTAACACAATAGGGTCTCGGTATTTCTAGGTGGGAAAATGTACATAAGAAACGGTAAATAGAATTTGAAATTAATCTGTTAAATCACAGTTACCAGCGCTTGCAGTGATTAAAAATCTGTTCCTGAAGTCCTTAACGAATACTTTACAGCTTCAAGCAAATTCAGATGTGTTAACTATTACTTCATAAGTGTTAACATTTAAATAAGCAGTATAGTTATATATATATATATAGTTATAAATGTAAGCAGTATAGCAGCAGAGATACGATGTGCTACATTATCCTACACGTTCCATCATAAATAAGAAATTCACAAAGCTTCCAATAGATACAGTAACAACTGTGCCACAAAAAAATGAAGGGAAAATAAAGACCCTGATCACTTTTTTGCATAGCTGTCCCGGGGTAGCAGAAGCTTAAAAATTGTTCCTTCTGTATTAAGACAGAAGGCAGCCTGGTCGATCGGAAGTCAAGGACACTAGGAGAAGCGACGACACGTTTAAGGACGCTTTCGGAGGACGAGCTGTCCGGGGACGTGCGGACCCGGGACCAGCGGCAAGAGCGGAGCCAGCTCGGGCAGCGCCCGGAGCCGCCGCAGCAGCGCGGGCTTTTCGAAATTTCCTGATCGCCCAATCAGAGTCCACGGCTTGTCCCATCAGCCAATCACAACCGGCCACAGGCTGAGCTCCCGGAGCCGCCGGTCGTGCCGGGAGCTCCGCGCCGCTCCGCCTCTGCGCTCCTACTGGGATCAGAAGCCCCGGGCGCAAAGCGCCTTGCCCGCAGCGGCGCAGGACAGCTGCCCGGCTCCTGCCGCCCCGGCTGCACCGCCACCAGGCCGGCAGGGTGCGGAAGAGCACCGCTGGTAGCTCCACCCGACTCCCGCCCCGGCAACCTCCTTCTCAAAACGCAGGTCGGTGAAGTCACGCAGAAATTAAGACCTGCCCCATGACGGCGCTGCCAACCGGAAAGGTCATTGCCAAGGAAGCGGAGGAGCCGTGCTGACAGTTCCTAGCTTTGGTCGCTAAGAGGTGTGGCAGCCCGCGCCCAGGCTGTTAGGGACCGCGCTGGTTAAAGTACCGACAGAAACCTCCGCGCCCCAGAGCGATACCCGCCCTAAGCCGTCCCTTTAACGCATACACCCTCTTGCGGTGCTCAATAAAGCCAGCCTTTAGAAAGCGTTTTCTCAGGGAATGTAAACTTTATTTTTCCAAGTCTTAGCGTAACCACGGCCGGAAGTTTAGCGTCCCATCCACTTCACAGACGAACGTCCCACACAGATAGTGGAGTGTGGTTAGCTCTGCTGCAGGCACGGAGCTCGGTGACGGAGTGTATCAGCCCTTTTTCGGACAGCTGTGGGTGGCTCTTAAAAGAGCCGTTGGGTTTAAGTATTTCCACTTCAACACTTCACTTTTTGGGCGCCGCCTTCTTCGCCTTGGCCGCTTTGGGCTTGGCCGCCTTGGGCTTGGCTGCCTTGGGCTTCACTGCCTTCGCCTTGGCCGGGCTCTTTGCTGCTGCCACCGCCTTTTTGGGCTTGGCAGCCTTAGGCGCCTTCTTGGGGCTCTTGGCTGCTTTCTTGGCCGCGGTGGCTGCCGGCTTCTTCGCTTTCTTGGGGCTCTTTTTCACCGCTGCCGCTTTCTTGGGCTTCTTGGCAGCGCTGGCGGGCTTCTTGGCCGCCGGCTTCTTAGGCTTGGCCGCGGCTGCCCGCTTCTTGGGGGCTTTTTCCTTCACTTCTCCCGGCTTCTTGCTGAGGCGGAAGGAGCCGGAGGCGCCGGTGCCCTTGGTCTGCACCAGGGTGCCCTTGCTGACCAGGCTCTTGAGCCCCAGCTTGATGCGGCTGTTGTTCTTCTCCACATCGTAGCCGCCGGCGGCCAGCGCCTTCTTGAGCGCGGCGAGGGAGAGCCCCTTGCGCTCCTTGGAGGCGGACACGGCCTGGGTGATCAGCTCGGTGACGCTGGGGCCCGCCGGCTTGCGGGCTTTGGAGCCGCCCGCCGCCTTCTTCGGCTTCTTGGCGGCGGCCTTGGCGGCGGGGGCCGTGACAGCGGGAGCAGCGGCGGGAGCGGTCTCCGACATCGCTGCAGAGACTTCTTCCTAATCAAAAGAAAGTAATTGGGCTACAGTAACCCCGATGCCTGAATTTATAGCGAAGCGGTGATCTGTGATTGGTGCTTTGCAGAGCCCGCCTAACTGTTAGCCAGGAAGAGCTTTTCGTCCTCCGAGTCTGTGTTTCTTCGGAGTTATAAATTCATATTTTTTGTAAAATGCGTGCCACGAAATCACCCCACTTTCTTCGGGGAGTGAAGAGAAGACGGTGGACTTTCGTTCGGGGGAGTTTCCTGCTGTTGGGACCTCAGAGGAGAGAGAAAAGATGTGTTTAACCCCGCGTTGTGAAGCCAGAGAGACCCCGGGAACGGCAAACTTTTGTTTTTCCTTCTAAATTAAAATAAAACCTGCAGATAAAAAGTCTCCCCTGTAATGCAAGCTTATTCTTTAGGGGGTTTTCTGCAGATTAGGATAGAAACCGAGGGGACAGCTTCAGTATTTTTGTCGTAAATCGATTTCAAAGAGAAGGAAGTAACACAATTTCATGGCTGAGCTTTGAATATGGATAAAGATTCGGCTCCCTTAACCATATCTTTAACTATTGAGGATACAGTATTTCTGCAGAATTTCGTGTTTTGGGAAAATAAGAGACCTTCAGAAGAACATATATACTGTTAAAAAGTGTCTGGAACTTGCCTGGGCTCTGCATTTTTTGTGGTGTTCTGTAAGTGAATAGCAAGATTTAGATATTTTTACAAATAGTTTCTGTTTATAATATGAAGCCGTCAATGCCTAGCTAATGCATATAAATTCCGGATAAAGTGCTAGTTTAACGCTTTCTCAGTTACAGTAGTGTACACTATTATTCTTTAAGACTTACAGAAGTCAGAAGCAGACTCATAGGGGAAAAATCTCAAACAGGTATAGATACACTAATATGTATCAGATGCTACTTAAACATTAATGGAACCAGCTAAAGCCTCGGTTCTCCCCAAATAAACTAAATAATGTGGAAACCTGTCCTGCGTGAACAGAATGCTTCAGCCTCAATATTACCTATAAATATTTGGACACAGATTGTTGTGGTTTGGTTTTTTTTTTTTTATAAGTTTCTTAAAACCTGCCATTCTGTTCTTTAAAGGAAAAGGAAAACATTCATCAAATTAGGTTT
This sequence comes from Pelecanus crispus, assembly GCF_030463565.1. Taxonomy (NCBI): domain Eukaryota; kingdom Metazoa; phylum Chordata; class Aves; order Pelecaniformes; family Pelecanidae; genus Pelecanus; species Pelecanus crispus. The sequence goes on from NC_134643.1 coordinate 55,573,495, forward strand.
TCATCTAAATCCTCAGAATATTTAAATGATTTTCAGACAATCCTCATAAATCAGAATCAGCTTTAATTATTATGATTCCACTTAATTATTAAGTCTCACAAAGTGATAACAGAAATTAATTATTTTTTTTAAGGACTGCTACAAATTGTTTGGGATAATTTTTTATCAAATAAGAAGACAAAAGCCTCGTTTGGCTTCTAATTACAAAGCAGCCAGAATCTTTTTTCTTGGTTGAAAAGAACAAATTAAGCCCAAACCTAATATTTTTCCCCGTTGTACTTTGTAAAAACTTGTCCTATAAAACATCAGTGGACTATTTCAGCAAAGGTGCGTCTCTTCTAGGACAGATGAATTTGAGATTCTAGAAGACAAGTAGTATGTTGCAAAAGGCCCTTGCATTTATTTTCATGCATGAAGTGTTGAAGAGACAATGAAGTTATACTTAATAGTAAGTAGTTTTAGTTGAAATGAGATAGATTAAAATGGCAAAGATAAATGAGAATAACAGAAGTGAAAACAATGAACTGTCACTTTTTCATATTGTCTTCTAGTTCTATTTTTATTTTATTGTGTCTGCATGCGGGCCAGCTAATAAATACTTTGAAGGAGTGAAGAAGAGGAAGGGGAAAGCTGAGAAAGGGAAAAATTAGGTTTTTCAGTATCCCACAGTAAAAACCAGACTGAAAGGCATACTGAGGCAGACTGTGGAATCTGCCACCCTTCTTGTGAACGTGACATTGTTCCCACATAAGCAACTACACCAAATCCACAGTACCCATAGAGTTTGAATGCTCAGGCTGCTAACCCAAGTGAACAGTAGGAATATTTTTTCTGAGAGGTAAAAAGGCAGTTACTCGTAGCAAGATGAGGACATTATACTTGTTTTCCAGGTTAGGTGAATGGAAATGGCTGTAAAGCAGAATCTGACTGTAAGTGTTACAAAAGACAGAGCCGGGAAGGGTTGTGATCTGTCTGGGTCTGTTTAATGTAATGCACATTCTTCAGAGAATAAGGACTGAAAGAAGCTTAACGTGCCTAAATCTCTGTAGCTTTGACAGTTTAGCGTTAGATCTCTACGACTCTTTTTTATTACACTTAAAACCGGTCAGGAAGCTGGGAGCAACTGGGAGTGGACAGTGCTGGTGCAAGAGTTCAGCTGTAGCTCCAGCGTGGGTCCTCTTCACCAGCTCCACCCCTCACATCCACACATTTGGGCAAGTTTCCCTTCAAGGTCGCTCTTTGTAAACCCGTTCTCAGTCCACCAGGAGAGGAGAGATTTCCTTCCCCTCCCCCATAAACAGGCTGCAGGTTAGAGATAAGGACAGGAGGTAGAAAGAGATGGGAGAAGAGCTCTCAGATCTTGCTCCCTAAGCAGCGGCAGTCACTTGAACTCCATCCACAGCACACAGGGATTGCTGTCCCTACTCTGTGACAGGTTTTACAAGGGACAAGATCGTCTCTGTTTTTGTAAGCAAAGCCTATGAAGATGGTACTGATCTGAGGATTTCAAGGAGCAGAATTTAGGACTTCTACCACTTTTAGTTCTGAATGGATCCCTGTAAATCTGCATGTCTTTTAAAGAGTTCCCTGCTCTAGCTGCTGACTATTTTGAGTTGCACTTCTGAAGTTCTTTGCTTTTTCCTAATAGTCTGAGACACTGGAAGACTCGGCAGCTCGCCTCCGGCATTATGTGTCAGCATCACTTATTGTATCTATTTCTTAACCATCAAACCAGGCCTGTTGTGCCCAAAGCATTGTTCCTGGCCTATTTCTGAGGAGTGAGAATTCTCCTAGTCTTACCAACGATTTTAAAGAGAGGGACTTTGGAGATATGAGGTGGTGTGAAAAGGGGAGGCTTTTCTAGGGTTATTTTCCCCCTTGCCCCAGCAATTAAATTTTCTAGTTAATTAGATAAAATAAACCTCTCAGAATCTCTGGACAATTTTCAGGTTTGTATTGCTGGAAGTAGTTGCTAAATGCAACACTGGACCACAATAACAAATCTCAGTTTTTGGAGAGACAAATCACTATCTATCACCACGTGCGTCCCACCACATAACATAGCAAATCAGTGGTAGGGTATGGAACAGTTTTTCGTCCTGACAGAGAAATTGTCTTACTGCCAAGCAACATTACTTGAAAAAAAGTTTTGAGAATGAGCTGGTAATAAAAATTGTTTGCAGTTTCCATGTGAAGAGACAAATATTTAAATGTGACTCTTTTTATACTAAATTTCAATCAAACAGAAAAGATTGAAAGTTCTCCTGTTTTTCCTTTCCAAGCACCCTGTCCAAATGCAGGGTCTGTTTATCTCCTACCCAGGACCTCAAACCAATTTCTTATGCCTCCTTAAAATACATACCTTTACTTGTCCAAAGCAGAACCTCATTTCCATGCATCATCACACAACATGCCCTGGCTTCCTTCTTTGCCTAGCAGTATAGGTGCTAGTGCAGATTACAGAAGATCCTACAAAATGCCAGTGCATTTTCCAATGCAAGGATCTTCAAAACAAAAATAGTTCACTTATAACATAAGAAGTCATTCCTAAAACTGTATAGCAGAGAAAAAACTTAATTTTTTTCTTATCAAGACAGAAGCTCCACATGGAGGAGAAACAGATTAGATATTAGACAAATAGAGGCAGATTAAACATTCAGACTGTAGGAGGAAAACAATCTGGATAAATTGATTAGCCAAATTTAGCTGAAAGCCTACACTCATTTAATTACAATTACTATTGTTAGCATGGTGAAGACCCAGAGAAATTATGAACTTTTAATTGAAGCATGCTCTCTTCTTGACAAAGAATGATTTTGCAGACATTCAAGTAACTACTCTCAATTTTATAATAAAAACACCCAACCAAGATCAAAAGACATTAGCCAAGTCTCTGGTATGCTGCAACTACATTGACAATACTGATTCAGCAATTGCAAAGTTTATATAGTAAGGAAGAGTTAAGATGTCAAAGGGCTCTCAGTAATAAAGAAGCCTGTATTCTTTTAGATATATACTTCAACTAAGCCCATAAAAATATGCTGACAGATATTTCAGTGTTAGGGCAGTCACATCTCCTAAAAAAAAGTATCTTGCCTTCTAATCTAACACCTAATGAAATAGGTCCTACCCCCATGCTCAAAGAAGGGTCAGCTCGAGCAGGGAAACACTACAGCCTCTCTGGGCAGCCTGTTCCAAAAAAATTCTTTCTTATGTTTAAGTAGAATTTCCTGTGTTCCAGTTTGTGCCCATTGCCTCCTGTCCTGGGCAGTACTGAGAAGACTCTGGTTCTGTCTCCTTTATTCCCCCCATTAGATATCTGAATGCATGGGTAAGACTCCTCCGAGCCTTCTCTTCTTCTGAGTGAACAGTCTCAGCTCTTTCAGCCTCTCCTTATATGAGAGATGCTCCAGTCCCATAATCATCTTTGTGGCTCTTCACTGGTCTCACTCCAGTTATGTCCATGTCTCTGTTCCACTGGGGAGCCCACAACTGGACACAGCACTCCAGATGGGTTTCACCAGTGTTGATTGGGGGGAAACAATCATTTCCCTCAGTATTATTTTGCAAATAATGCTTCTCCAGGTTAATTTGTGAAACCTATATACAGATTAATGGCACTCCCACCACTTTTTAGATTTTGGTAGTTAAATAAAGGTAGCTTCAATAAACGTTGTTACCTCTCACACAGTCCTTAGTTTCAAGGCTTGTCAAGACGAGTTTGAGCTAACCTGATCTGGCTCAGTGATCATGTTGTCCATGACTGTAGGACATGTTAAGGCTAGTTGTAGTCTCAGGAAAACTGCCACTTAAAAAAAAAAAAAATCCCTACATTCTGGGGTGATTAGAAGGTGTAGAGAGGTGAGTCGCCTGCCTGCCATAACTGTTAGATATTTGCTAAACAGCAAAAAAGAAGGGTTGTGTGTTTTAATGAATCAGCCTCAAAAATCTCCTTGTCTGCCCAGAAAATGACAGCTTAAAGCATCAAAATATTTCTTGCAGTTTCTGAAAACCTGTGGATCAGAGATCCTCTTGTAACCAAGTTTTACTTCTCTCCACCCATCTATGGCACTGAGAATTATGAGTAGTAGCAGTAGTAGTATTAAAAATAGGAATCCCAGTTATGAGCAGGACTTTGTTCTACTGAGTTATGTAGACTATAAATTTTGTATTGTTTTCAATACAAAAATTTCAATACAAAAAGAGGAAGCAGGTAAATACAGAAAGACAAAGAAATACCAGAGACCTACATGCAAAAGTATAGAAATGTGACCCTACCTGTAACTCTCACTGAGTGCCTGGAAAAAATTGAAATGTGGTATCTGAACCTATGTGACATGGTGTCTATTCTCCCAGGGGATCAACACAGATAAATGGCAATTCCTTTTTTGTGAGTCAGATTACAAATACTGATTCAGTCAGAGATGGAAACTGAAACTAGGTCATCAATAGAGAAAATTTATGTCCTACCCCTTGGGTGGCACTCAGGAGGTACATAGAATTATAGAATCATAGAATAATTTGGGTTGGAAAAGACCTTTAAGATCATCAAGTTCAACCATTAACTTAACACTACCAAGTCCACCACTAAACTAATTAAAGGTAGAGGAGTAATTAACTTCATGTTTCCTGGCTTGGTGGCTGGATTATTTTTTAATGAAAGTAAAACTAGAATAGAATCATTAAGGTTGGAAAGGACCTCTAAGATCACCAGTCCAACCATCAAACCAACACCTCTATGCCTACTAAACCATCTCCCAAAGTGCTATGTCTATGCGTTTTTTGAACACCTCCAAGGATGGTGACTCCACCACCTCTCTGGGCAGCCTGTTCCAATGCTTGACCACTCTTTCTGTGAAGAAATTTCTCCTAATATCCAATCTAAACCTCCCCTGAGACAACTTGAGGATAATGCCATTTCCTAAGCTATCAAAGGTAGTTCTAGCCCTTCATGCTGAGTGAAGGGAAATAGGATGCGGAAAGCTTACCTGTGATAATACACAGTAGACCCAGCTCTGCACCCAGCCTATGCAGCCACTCTTTATTCTTAAGGTATCAGAAGAATATAGGCAAGAACTAAGCACATGATAATACATTCTGGGTTACAGATTTATGCATTGCTCAGGTTTACAGACTCAGCACACCCTGGGGAAGGAATACCTCATTGATATTGAGTTGTACTAATTACCAGCTCAGCCAAATTCAAGGAAGATGTGAATAAAACCAAGAATTTACAGTACTCAAAACAGTCATGGGTTCATAAGACAAGGGAAGAAATTAAAACCATGTTTAACTGGCTTGCTCCAAAATTAGCTTTAGAAAGAGTCTCAGTAGAGGATGCAATGTTTCCCTAGAGCTGGCTGATACACTGCAGATTTTCTCTCTGTTTCATTTTATTTCATTTTAGAAAAAAATTGAAGTGAAACTAATAATCAGGGAAACTTGGTCTAGCACCCCCCACATACATAGAGGGTAGGAAGTTATATTTAAAAGTTTATCGTTGTCAACTATGAAATTAAAATGCTGTGTCAGAGTTCTGCAAGGATCAGTCCTAGGCCTGGTGTAATTTTATTTATGATCTGAATTATACTCTACAGGGCATATATAGAAGTGCTATGGGTACCAACAAGCAAAGAAATACTAGAATGATGGAGTACAGTTTATGTATTGAAAAATGCCTGATAAGTTGAAGACACTGTCATCAAGAAATGTGTAAGATACTTCACCTGGAAAGAAATATATCAGTTTTATAAATATTGGACAGCAGCAGTTGAGTAGTGCCTGAGTAGATCTGGATCTTCAGGTTATAATTATAAGTTGACAATGAACGAACAACAGTATGTTACTAGGTATTAGGAAAGGAACACAATGACAACATCTACAAGACAGGTGAAGAAGATCTTCCTCTGTAGTCAGGTAAGCTATAGCCTCATTTGGAGTTGTAGGCCTAGTTTTTAGTATTGAACTTCAGGTAATAAGAAGTGAACAATAAGAGAATACACAGAAGAGAGCAACAGTAATTGTCAGAGAGGTCTAGGATCTACTCCCTAATGGAAAGGCACATACTGTTGGAGTTCCCTGACTCAAAGAGAAGGCTGAAAAACCGAAGTTTCTTCTCAAACACTTAAAACACGAAGAGGAAGGAAGTCATCTTTCCTCAGTATACATTGTAGGAAATACAAGGACTAATGTTCTTTGCTGCAGCATGTTAACGGTAATGAAATAATTTCTAATATGGAGTAGAAAATGTTACTTGGGAAGATAGCAGGGTCCCCAAGGATCAGTGAGACTGAACAACTATCAGAAATAAAATGGGTTCAGTTGACTCTTGATGATAGATGGAGGGCAACAAAAATTGCTGATGTCTAGGTACTGGTAATTATCACAGAACTATAGATTAGAAGGTATCTGTGTGGACAAGAGAGGAATGCTGGATGAAATACACTTGGCATTTAGTAATATTTTAGGAACTATCTCCCATAGCATTCTCCTTTGGGATCTGAGTGTGTACAGGGAGGATCAGCAGGCTATTAGACGTTTGAAAATTGTCTATAGCACAGGGTCAAAGGGCTGTAGTTAACAGCTTATTGTCTGTGGGCAACCAGTAAAGAAAAGAATGCCCCAGGGCTAATTGCTTGACATTATCTGGCATTTTCTGGAACAACCTGGAGGATGAGAGAGAATGTACCCTTAGTATATGTGGATGATACTAAGTTAGGAAGGGTAGACAGAGTCAAAAGTAACATATTCAATTAAAAGGGACTTTAATAAACTTGAGTTATGGGCCAAATGAAATCTTGTGCAGTTTGTCAAAGAGAAGTGCAAAGTTCTGCACATGAAGCAGAACAGCTACTTGCGTCAGCATGGGCTGGGAAATGACTGGTCTGACCTGGGCAGAACCTGGGGGTTGTGGTGGCTTTCTCAACCACTGGATCCTTAAAAGCAAGCCAGCTGCTGTGTCCAGAGCCTAAGCATAAATAAAACCCTGTAAGCAGCTGGGGTTTCCAACCAAAGCATTTGGTTTTCCAACCAAGTTTTACTGTAACAAAGACAAAGCACAGCAGTACTGTCTGGAGACACCAACACAATGCACGTCATCATTTTCCAGACTTGGCTTCCTCCATAAACATACAGCCCAAGACAAAATTCAATACATTCATACAGTGATGCCCATAGTAGATTCATTACTTGGAAAAACTATGCCCCAGAGAGACTGTTTGGACAGGGCAGTACTTTAGCTGTTGTTAAGTACTTACAACTCTGTAAGAACTGGCAGAGTTCAACAGCAAAACTTACTGCCCAGTGCAGCTCTGCAGGAGCCCAGGCAAGGAGAGGAGCTGATCAGTCTCAGCTGTGCAGGAAACACTGTGCTTACAATGCTTTCATGATACATCTTTATAGCTTAATCAATGGTCAATGTATCAGCAGACCTGTGCTGCTTCAAATGCCAGTTTAGAAAGCAGAGTAAGGATTTAAGAGAAGCAGTCAAGTGTCAGCTGTGGTTGCTGAGTAGCTGGTTTGCTGTTTGCTGTCCCTTATCCAAACGCAGGAGTAGGTTTGCATGGTGTGCTACGGAGCTGTGAGCTCCATGGGACACCCTGCTCCTGGGAAACCATCTGGAGCACTTGTTGGACACGTCCTTTGGTGTCTTCCTGGGAGAAGCCCAGAACCCAGGGAGGAAAGCAACATGGTCAAAGGGGTGCCCTTGCACCCAATTGCAAGTTATTGGCCCTGTCCCTTCTCTTGCATGTCCTAAAACAGCATCACATGAGGAACTGGGTATATTACTATCTTCCCAACACCTCAAAACTGGTCTAGGAGTTCCTCCAGCCTTTCTTCATAGACCTATTCAGTTATACTAGCTATTCAGTGAGCCTGCAAGACTGCAGCTTGTGCACGGAGTGATGTGGGTGAGGCCCATGCAAGCCTTCTCCTTCAAAGGTAGAGTGAGACACACCACACTCAATACTCCAGAGTCATGCCAGCCTGGCCATGAACAGCTGTCCTGACAACTGGTACATTGCTGTGTGAGAGAAACACCCCAGAAAGTGCATTTTTGCAATTCTAGCACAAACGGCATTGCTTTGAAAGGACCCCTGAAACATCTGGCCTGGTGAGGAGGAGGTGTGAGTGGTGGCAGAGCCATGTGAGTGCTTGGGTGTCAGTGACTGCCAAGTACAACATCGCTTCGGAAGTGCGTGTGTGGTGTCCTTTTCCATGATCCACTGTGGGAGACTAATCCTGTGATGTCATTTTCCATGAGCAAATGGCATCCAGCTCCTGCTGGTTTGCAGAGCAACACAGCAGTGACTCAGACGAGATGCACTTGCCCTTGCCCTTGCCTGCAGCTGGCATGGCGCAGGGGAAGTGCGATGATTTCTGGAAGATTTTGCCCCTGTGTGGATCATCGTCTGATCTATAAGAAGCCACTCTTTGTGCATGGCAAACTGCATCCCTAAAGGTGAGATCAGGCTTCTGGGCCACGGCAGAGGTCTTTTTTTCTTTTATTAGTCCCTGTGTTGTTTCTGAACTTGGCAGCAAGAATAAGGTTGGAAACAGTCCAAACCAGGGCTGTAGCCCAACCTCTTGGATCTCTGACTGAGGGGAGCCTTGAAATAAAAAGATGAGAATGGGGCTCTCCACCTCTGATTGTCTCAGCTAGCGGGGAAGGGGGAGGGGAGAAATCAAAGTACCAATCATTAGACTAAATTCATGATCACAGTACCCCCAAATCTCCTGTCATACCTACCAAATACATAGATATGATCAACACACTGGGAAGCTGATAGCTGTAACATTTAGACATTTAAACAGTACGTGACATTGTTTGCTAGTTTTACTTAAGCAGCATATACCAGTTCTGCAATTATACTACTGCCAGGATTTTTCTTCCAAATGGCAAATCTGCACGTGCAAATGCTGACTTGGGCCTGAGTCTCAAGACAAAAGCTTTCTGTGCTTAAAATATTTCTTACCAAAATTATGTGGTCTGCTTGATCTCAGTAAGCACAGCTTTGCAGCTAGGCTTACATGCTGAACTGAAGGTGGAGTATTGGGCACGAGGATACAGAGAACAAGGACCACTGGGAGTAGATTTAGAAGCCTGAAGTGTGCCAAAGTCAGATCCTGTGCAGTTCACACTTACCCACATGTAGAGACAGGTCCCAGTTGACCACATCTCTGTGCTGTCAGAGCTGAATACTCTCCAACCAGGTTCTTTTAGATATTACACATGAAAGAGTTTAATGTTTAATATCCAATTTCTTTATTAAGGATATTTGGCTTTACATGGGATTTTGATTTAGTGGGGTGATACAGCAATGTACTGAAATCACATCACAAGCACAATATAGCATCTGTAATATACAGTTGAACCACAGTGCAAAAATGATTCTCATTACTGGTCTTTATATGCTCATTGTCACAATGCTGGGCCTCCCCAGTCACTGGAAGGGAATATGTTGGTTGAAACCATCTCAAGCCCATTGCTCTCTTCAAACTTAGTTTTATCTGTTGTCCAGTTTTTATTCTTTATGTTGGGCCGAGCCACATATATACACTGCCCCCCCTCCTCACCTCTCATGCTGGTCTGGTTTGCTCAGGAAGACGTTATTCTTCATTAGTTGTCTGAGACTACCTAATGACTCACTGGTGCAGCTGTCTTACCTAAAACCATGGTAACCTTCCAGTCACCCTGGTGTTAAGTGCAGCTTTCTTTACAGTACATTATTCCTCAAGCTCATTGTCCTTTTGCCCTTTTCCTTGGAGCTCTCCTCCACCGTGGGGGGGTGCTGGTCTGTCAAAAGTGCCCAGGTTTTCAGTACAAGGGAATAATTTGTTTCATTTGCCCAGATAGTCCAGATGAGATCTAGGATGTTTTCAGCATGGCAGATCACGGGAGCATCATAACAGTGCAAAGCAGGAGTGTGTGCAACCTGTCTCATTCACAAAGGACAGATTGCAGTTCCATTTCTCCTTTGAAAGTGACAGGATACTTTGAACAGGCAATGAAGCATCAGCTTCCAGTGAGTGGAAAGCACAAGGAATACGAAAACCTGTCCAATACTCTACAAAAGTCAAAACTACTAGTTTGAAAAATATGAATACTTTTCCAGATATTTATTCATATATATTCTTACAATATAATGGCTGACAGTAATTTTTTTGCCTAATATTGATCTAAGAGTTGAAGCCTTAAATTCAATTTCTATTTCATGAATTATGTTTTTTTAAGTCAGGATTAAATAAATAACTCTATGTGCTAATTACTCACCCCAAGGTTGTCGATACAGACATAATACCCAACAGGAGCCATTTATCGTGCTAGACTTTAAAAACACATGAATTAATTACCTAGAGGATGCAAAACCAAAATATAAACAACGCAGCTGAAAACTTACAAATGGAAACCAAAAGCTGAGTGTAAAAATCATGGGGATAGACAGCAAGTGTTCTCAAAATACTAGAGGCTTAGTCATTTGTCTCTATCTTGCAGAATTAGATCTGTCTTGATCCCATCTTGTTGCGAATCTGTCCTTAGTCTACGTTTGTGCTAAATGTACAAAATTTGAAGTGCTCTTGCTTGACCACTGTCACGGTTGGGGAGCAGAAAGGAAGGGGTACTGAAATGTGGTGTTCTGCTGCTAATGAAGCACTAGTGAATGAAGAAAAGAAAGTCATAATTAAAATACATATATATATTCTGGAATCCTTTTTTAGGCTAGTAACAACAGAAAATGCTGAAGTTTGTTTACTGTTTTGTGACTTGTCAGTTCGGTATAAACAAGAACTATAGCAAGCGTAATACACTTTTTAAGCCCCAGTATCATACTCAGCTCACCCATTCACTCCTCCCAGGAAGAGAAAGGAGGTATGCTTAGGACTACACCAAATCTAAGGAGACTCACAAATATACCTAAGCATTCCTCTGCACCCCTGCAACAGGAAGCACAGTTGCTACAGCCTAGATAAAAGCTGTGAATACCTCTACTAGGTGAATGATAGTAACTGATTAGAAGAGTTCAGTGAGGGTTGCTTCATACTGGAAGAGGGGAAAAGCAAGGATCATTCTCATGTTTCTTAATAGACTCTTCTTCTGAAGTAATGCAGATTACCTAGGGAGAAGAAAATTTTCACCTAAATCATATTTGTTAACTTCTTAAAAACAAAACAAAACAAAACAAAACAAAACAAAACAAAACAAAACACCTCACAATCCCCCAAAAGACATAGATTTGATATTGACCATGAAAATATATAGGGACAGTATTAGAAATTATATTTCAGATGTCAGGATAATGAGCTCCTCTTTTAAGTTTTTAATATGACCATGGAGAAAAAAAACCACCCTCCTTCAGTCCTTTGGTTTTATGACAGAATGTAATTCAATTATTATTAAATAGGCTAAGGAATGCTACTGTTTCCCAGTTTAGTACCACAACAGAGATAAACTACTTATTATATGTACTAATACGGCACAGTTTAGAAGAGTATGTAGAAATTATACTTGCATTTCATACATGAAAAGACAGAAGAAAATGAAATTATAACCTTCCCTCCCCCCCCTCCCCCCAGAAAAGATGATACCATTCTTTGTGTGTTAATCTAATAGTTATTCCAGCTCGGGATGTTCTTATACTGTGACATTTGTAAAATCCTTAGACAAGGATTGCTCCTTACTTTCATAAATTCTAATTCAGAATTTCATCTGTTTCCAGTATAGATTTAGACCCATAAAACAACAGCTAAAGATTGAAAAGTTTGATCTGCAGTACAAGAGAAAGGTAATTTTCTTACTAGTTAAAGTAGCAGAAATTTAACACTATAGCTATACTAAAGGGCATTTTGTAAAAAATAAGGAAAAAAATCCCCACAGCAGTAATTCCAAATGAGCAAAATTAGTAAAAGTCATAGAATTATATAAGTTGGAAAAGTCCCTTCAGGTCATCGAGTACAACTGTAAACCTAGCACAGCCAAGTCCACCCCTAAACTGTGTCCCTAAGTGCCACATCTACACGTCTCCTAAATACCTCCAGGGATGGTGACTCAGCCACTTCCCTGGGCAGCTTGTTCCAGTGCTTCAGAACCCTTTTGGTGAAGCAATTTTTGCTACTGTCCCATCTAAACCTCCCCGGGCGCACTTTGAGGCTCTTTCCTCTCGTCCTATCGCTTGCTGCTTGGGCAAAGAGACCGACACCCACCTCGCTCCAACCTCCTTTTGGGTGCTTGTAGAGAGTGATAAGGTCTCCCGGCAGCCTCCTTTTCTCCAAGCTAAACAATCTCAGTCCCCTCGGCCGCTCTTCACAGGACTTGTGCTCTAGACCCTGCACCAGCTTCGGTGCTCCTCTTTGGACGCGCTCCAGCACCTCAGTGTCTTTCTTGTAGCGAGGGGCCCAAAACCAAACACAGTAGTTGAAGTGAGGTCTCACCGGTGCTGAGTGCAAAGGGGCAATCACCTCCCTAGTCCTGCTGGCCACACTGTTTCTGATAGAAGCCAGGATGCTGTTTGCCTTTTTGGCCACCTGGGTACACTGCCGGCTCATGTTCAGCCGCCTGTCGACCAACACCCCCAGCTCCTTTTCTGCCCGGCAGCTTCCCAGCCACTCTTCCCCAAACCTGTAGCGTTGCATGGGGTTGTTGTGAACGAAGTGTGGGACCCGACACTTGGCCTTGTTGAACCGCCTACAGCTGGCCTCGGCCCACGGATCCAGTCTGTTATAAAGGTAATAATATAAAAAATTGTATTCTGCCTCCTGCTTAATATGTGCTTACACACTCACAATTGCTTATGTAAAAATCCGAAGAGAGTATCAGACTTCTAATTCAAGAAATGGGAGGTTGAAAGCAAAATACAAACCAAATATATTAGAACACCTGACAGCACAGACACTGTTGAAAATTCCGTAAAGCCAGCAGGAGATTTCAAAACAATAAAACATCTGAAGAAAAGTTTATAGAACTTTGAATACAAATAAAACAAAACGATTAATGAACAACAGCATGAAAATAATGAGAATTTAAAGTAATTCAAATAAACCTCAGTCACTGCAAGAAAATGAGATACACAAACACTACGCATAGCAAATTCATTTATACAAATCCGGGGGTGGGGGGATCTTGCCAATTGTTACGAACACGTACGTCGCTGGGATTTTTTTTTTTTTTTGGGGGGGGGTAATTTTTTGTTTACTTTGTAGACTTTACAGCCCTATGTAACAGGTAACACCAAGAGATGTTCCTTCACGATCTGTGACGGAGGCAGGAAAAAATGGCGGGAACCCCGCCCCTCCCCGCTGCAGTCCCCAACCAGGTCGGCTCCCACCGCATAAAGGCCGCCGCGCGGCCCCACTCTCGCTACTCTCTCTCCCCGGCTCAGCAGCAGCAGCATGTCCGGCAGAGGCAAGGGCGGGAAGGGGCTCGGCAAGGGCGGCGCCAAGCGGCACCGCAAGGTGCTGCGCGACAACATCCAGGGCATCACCAAGCCGGCCATCCGGCGCCTGGCTCGGCGCGGCGGCGTGAAGCGCATCTCGGGGCTGATCTACGAGGAGACGCGCGGCGTGCTGAAGGTCTTCCTGGAGAACGTGATCCGCGACGCCGTCACCTACACGGAGCACGCCAAGAGGAAGACGGTGACGGCCATGGACGTGGTGTACGCCCTCAAGCGCCAGGGACGCACCCTCTACGGCTTCGGCGGCTAAAGCTTTCTGCTCCCCGACCATCTCGAGAACCCAAAGGCTCTTCTAAGAGCCACCCACTTAAACTGGAAAAGAGCTGTGTTGCTTCAAAGCTGGTAGAGGGAAAGTGAAGGTACTTAGAGCTTTGTTTCATTTAATTAGTCGTTTTTAACGTAAATAATGACAGCTCTTAAAAGGTGCTTAAGCACTTGATAATTAACTGTAGTGCTAATTTATTGGGGACTATTCGAGTTAAGTACATTAGGGAACATACAAAGCTATTGATTTTGGTATCAGCTTAATTAGAACCCAGCAACTCTAGGACTTTTTTTTTTTTTTTACTCTGAAGAACACGAGCTGAATAGCACAGCACTATAAACTTACGCTCCTGCTTTCATGGGGGGTGAGCTGACCTGGCTCAGAGGCAGGTACGCATCGCCCTGCGGGCATCTCTCGTCTGTATTTTTTCACTAATTGAGTAAGCAGTAGCAGAAGTAAATATGTATTGGTATTTAAATTACGTTAATCCCTGTACTGATGCTCGGGAGGTGGAAATGTACGGGCGCGGGGTGGAATGTATCACAGCTGGTCGCCCACTGACCTTCTCATAAAACTTTAAACAGCGGAATGATCCCAAGTCTGTCCTCTGAAGGTGCTTTTTAGGGAATTGTCCTTTATTCTTTACGCGTCCGATGTGTTAAAGCTTCGGAAGATTATTTTTCCAATTTAGGGCTGCCGAAGCCGGAGCAGTTCTCCGTATCCAGTGTCAGTACTAATCCTCCCTTCGCCCGAAAGCCCTTCTCTGGTTGGTCTGTGAGGATATCTCTCTTGGCTAGGACAAGCACAGCAGAAATATGCAGTGGGAAAAAAGGAAAGCTCACGGGCTAAAAAGTTTTGTACTTCAGCACGCAACAGCCTGGGAATCCTTCGTGTGCTGAAAGAAATTCCAAGTCGTTAAAAACACTATCCTTTGAATTACAGCATTTTTCACGTGCAATTCACCTCAGTGCAAAAGCATTTACCATACCAGCTACGGTGTTACTTTCTACTATTTCTAGATTGCAGTTATTCTATGTAAACACAAAACAAAAAAAAAAACAAAACAAAAAAAAACTCAAACAAAAAGGGAAAAAAACCTCCCTACAAGCCCCCTCCCCCCCAAAAAAACCCCCACCCCCCAAAAAAACTACCATCATCTACCCCCCTCCCCCGAAAAAAAGAAAAAACTCAAGCCCCAAAATACCGTTACAGGGATTCCTATTCAGGAAAACGTGTACAACACTTAATTTATTTTTCAAAACTCAAGTCTCAGTGACTTAGAATAAAAGAAACATCAGTCTTCTATGCATTCAGTACAATATAATTTACAATTAAACATTTCGTTTTGTACATTTTTCACTAAAGGTTTCCGTTTTCGAGATAGAGTATAAAAACTGCTGCAAAAAAATAACTATAAACCGAAAACGAGGGGGGAGGGTGAGTGCTGTTGGGCGGTCAGCGAAAAGGCGCGCTTTCGAGGCGCGGGCTTTTCGAATTTGAAAGTATCCAATAAGAACAGAGCAATGGTGCCAGCCAATCAGCGAGGGGAACATGCTATAAAAGCCGCCACCGCAACAGGCGCTCCTCAGTCCACGGCAGCGGCTCCCGGCGGCAGCGCGGTTCTCTGAGAGCGATGGCGCGCACGAAGCAGACGGCGCGTAAGTCGACGGGCGGGAAGGCGCCCCGCAAGCAGCTGGCCACCAAGGCGGCCCGCAAGAGCGCGCCGGCCACGGGCGGCGTGAAGAAGCCGCACCGGTACCGGCCCGGCACGGTGGCGCTGCGCGAGATCCGGCGCTACCAGAAGTCGACGGAGCTGCTGATCCGCAAGCTGCCCTTCCAGCGGCTGGTGCGGGAGATCGCGCAGGACTTCAAGACCGACCTGCGCTTCCAGAGCTCGGCCGTGATGGCGCTGCAGGAGGCGAGCGAGGCCTACCTGGTGGGGCTCTTCGAGGACACCAACCTCTGCGCCATCCACGCCAAGCGCGTCACCATCATGCCCAAGGACATCCAGCTGGCCCGCCGCATCCGCGGCGAGCGCGCCTGAGCCTCCTGCCGCAGCCCCTCCCCGCTTCCGGCAGAGCCCGCGGCAGCCCACACAGACCCAAAGGCTCTTTTAAGAGCCACTCCATGCGCAATTAAAAGAGCTGTAATACTTGGAATTTAATTGAGAGTGTGTGTTTTGCCACATTAAAACTAAGCATATTTGAAAACTGTACTGAGTATTCCCATAAATAATTTCTTCCAGTTATTGTATTAAACCCAGTCACTCGGCAGTCCCTGCTCACAGTTACATAAATCTGGTATGTTGCGACTTTGTTACTTTCATTTGCTATCGCTTTTGTGGTAGGTGCATTCCCCCCCCCCCCATTCCTCTTTCTCTTCAACGGCTTTACAAACACGGGAATTCCAGGCTGTCACATTTGTGACAGTTTTTTAGTCTTAAAATGTAAACAAGTACTTATGTCTGCATTGTGATGTTAAGATTAACTGTGAAATAGAAGAATCTGGGGTATAATGGAATTTGAACTCGATGGGGATTTAAAGCTGAAAATTCGATCTTTTGGGGGTATGAAGTAAAAATAGCTGTTCAAAGTCCATTTAACCTGTCATACCCAAGGTATACTGAAAAAATTTCACAAAAACCCCATTATTTTCCAAAATTACAGGGAAAGCATTAACAGCTTGTTTTATTGTGCAGAGTCTGTGCCTGTAAGTGTAACTTGAAAGGAGTTATATGTTTATAATTTTAAAATTAACTATATGTTTGGCTACATGCTGACTTCAGCAGGCTCCATCCTGATTGTAATTGTTCCACACTGGTGGAGTGCTACTAACCAAAACAACTTGCATTTTGAGCTGGGCACCACTTCGAGGTGTGGAAGCGTTCAAGGCCAGGGGCTTTGAGCAACCTGGTCTAGTGGAAGGTGTTGGCAGAGGTGTTGGGACTGGATGATCTCTAAGGCCCTTTCCAACCCAAACCATTCCGTGATTCTGTGAGGTTTGCAAAGGTTACAATGGCTAAAACCTCAGACTTGTTACAATTGTAAATAAATAGTGTGAGGTCACAGGTTGAACAAAAACCTTACTGGAACAGACACTGGTGCCTGCTTCTAGTGAACACCCAGGCTCTGTAAGGAGCCCTCCCTGATACCAGGCTGTGGAATCTGCTCTTAAAAGTGAATGAGGAAATTATTCGTCATGAGTGATAAGTAGTTAATATCTTGTCTGTGTTCCCAGGTCTTGTATTGGTGCTATCCAGCAAAACTGCTACAGACGACTGGGTAGGATCTTACAGTGTTAACAAGGTGGCACTTGTTAGAAATGAGACAGTTCCCCCAGTTAACAGTAAATATGTTCTAGGACAATTGAACCGGTAGAAACAAGGACTGAGGTTATGCTTTTGTCATCTGACCTTTAAGAGAACACAGAATTTTCATGACCTATCGTTTCAGCTCTTTACTTCCATTGCAACTTGGTTTCAAAATAAGGCTGTGAAGAACAACAAACTCATTTGGGGGGGCTCTGTGTGGAGGGAAAAAAAAAGGAGCAGGAAAAAAAAAAAAGAACCCCCCCAAACCATCCTTAATCCAGGCCGATTGCTACACTTGGCAAGTCTTTCCACCTCCTTTTCTCATCCATCTGAGCGCTGTCTCTGACAGATTGTGCCTATAATGCAGCAAGCACTTCGAAGAAAAAGCATGCAAATGGTGCCCAGAAGCCTCTGGTGACAAGAGGTGACAGCTCTGCCTTGTCATAGCTCCCTTCAGCACTACCCAGCACTTGGGACTGTTACACCCCAGGTACCAACTGTGACCTTTCACAGCTGGGGAGAAGACTGGAAGAGGTTTCCCAAAATTATGGTCAAAACTGCTATTACTCTGTTATGAATCTGAGGCCTAATTCTTAGCTTTCTATTTTAATTCTTAGGATGTTATGAGGCTGGTCACTCCTGTGTGCATGTCTCACAGAACTGAAGCAAAGTTGGGGCCTTGTAAGGAAGGTTGAAAGCTCTGTGCATCCATATATGCTGCCAGTATCTTCTGAAGAATCCTAGAAATCTGACAGCTCAGCATATTTTCTGTTGTGAACACAGATTTGTGAATCCTGCTGATTATGTTAATTTATTGTGAATAAGTGACGTTACACAGTTTGATTTAGTAGCAGTTTAGAAGTTACTTGTGGCAAATCGGAGGATTTGGTTGTGATATGTTAATAGCACCCAATCACCAGTCCATTAACAAAGTGGTTGGACAAAGTGGATCAAAACAGCGACTTAGTTAAAGATTCAAAGATGGCAAGGTTCACTCTATTACTACATGGAAGAAGTGCATAAAGGAAAATTAAGTTACACTGAGTTGGAATAATTCACAGAGAGACTGTGTATGCAAGGGATAAGGAGGACCCTCGCGTTGAGTCATGAGGCTCAGAATAGACCCCCTTGCTTTCTAAACTCCTTCTCAGAGAGGAGTCTAAGTGTGGCTGGGTCCAATCTTAGCCTCAGACTTGGTCAACAGTTTATGTGAATAAGGATAATGCAGCAGCGTAAGACTCACTTTGTAATTAAATCATATATCTACAGACTACTTAAACGGATTTACACATGCATACACGCAGACATGAATATATATATATAAAAATACATATATAAATATATATATATAATGGTATACCTGTTAGAAATTCCCCTCAAGTTCAGTGAAATATTCATGTCAAAAGTCTTGGCATTTCTCAACGGGTGAGGGTTGAGCCTTGAGGAGTGAAATGTTTCAGCCCAGGCGCCACCAACGATCTTTGCTAATGTACCTCTCTGATTTTAGCAAACTTTAAGAGTTTCCTAGCTCTGAGAGGCGTCCCACTCAGAGGGAGATGCTGGTGCAGCCTGCTGCAGTCCAGGAGAGCTCAAAGGGCCTCACTTAGGACTGCTGGTTTACAGGACGGTG
This sequence comes from Pelecanus crispus, assembly GCF_030463565.1. Classification (NCBI taxonomy): domain Eukaryota; kingdom Metazoa; phylum Chordata; class Aves; order Pelecaniformes; family Pelecanidae; genus Pelecanus; species Pelecanus crispus. The sequence goes on from NC_134643.1 coordinate 55,592,148, forward strand.
AGATGATTGGCTTTAGACATCAGTAAATTTCCATCCGAGCCACAATCTGGGTCGGTAATTATTGGAATTCCAGTAATGATGATACTGCTCTGTTCCAAGGCTGTCAGGGGTAACTGATTGTTCTCGCTCTCTGCTTCAACCATGTAGGAGTTTCTGGTACAATTAAGGGGTGCCTAACTGACCAACTCACTACACAAGGTCACTGTCTGGCAGGAATTCCTGAGGTCATAATGCAGTTGAAGAGAGAAAAGGTGGGTGCAGACGCACCACCACATTTTCTGACTGCATAAAATCACAAAATCACTATCTGGGGAAGTGCAAGTTCAAAGACAAATACACGTACGCTCATTATGGCAAGAATACACAAAATTCCACTCCAAGATTTTTATAAAATCTTTTATATTAAAAATACTGCCCTCCTTCCCCCCCCCCCAAAAAAAAAAAAAAAAAAAACAACCCAAAACAAACCCTTAGGAAATGCATACCCTTTTTTCCTTTTTTGCACAGTTTTGTATTATCAATGGTAGCAAATCTGGACAAACTTGATAGATATTCCTGCGTACAATACTTTTCAATCCTAGTTTCCCGGCCTTTTTAGGTACGTTTCTCTGCTGTGAGAAAGAAGCCTCACGCACCCTGTGGCTTCAGCGTGGTCGTCTATCATTTTGAGGCCGGCCTCAAAACCCAACTTTTGAGACAGGTCTTCTTGCTCCCGGCGTTAACAAATGCAGGACCGAGACGGCGGCCCCCTTCAAAGCAGAGCGCCTGAGCCCGGTTCAACAGTGACGCCATCCCGGGGAGCTGCGGGCAGTTTCCGCTCCTGCCTCGACCCGGCCGGCAGCGCTTGAGGCGCCGGAGCCCGGGGCCGCCCCGCACACAGCCGCGTCCCGCCCCGTCCCCCTCCTCCCTCAAAGCTGTTTCGAGTCCGGCAGAGCCATGGCGATGTAAAAGCCTCCCTTCTGCCGGACGCCCTCTGCTCCCGCCCCCCCCCCCCAAATTTTGTCTCCCTTGCCCCGCCCAGTGTTCATACAGTGCCTGTTACTCCCCTTCCGTATTTGCAAAGCACCCTGGTGAACTGCAGAGCAGGAAGTTTAAAGCATTGTGGGGTTTATAAAAGAAGAGGGTTTATACGCAGGCAATGTAGTAAAACAAGAAACGAGAAAAAAAATGAGGGGGGAAAAAAACCCCGAAACACAAAAAGAGAAGCTGAGGACACAAAGTAACATGCTACAGCCTAGAAAAGAGTTAAGAAAACATTGTTATTCCTGAAGCGTGCCCGCCTAAAACCAGCGCTGCAGCTCTTTTAATTGCGCATGGAGTGGCTCTTAAAAGAGCCTTTGGGTCTGTGTGGGCTGCCGCGGGCTCTGCCGGAAGCGGGGAGGGGCTGCGGCAGGAGGCTCAGGCGCGCTCGCCGCGGATGCGGCGGGCCAGCTGGATGTCCTTGGGCATGATGGTGACGCGCTTGGCGTGGATGGCGCAGAGGTTGGTGTCCTCGAAGAGCCCCACCAGGTAGGCCTCGCTCGCCTCCTGCAGCGCCATCACGGCCGAGCTCTGGAAGCGCAGGTCGGTCTTGAAGTCCTGCGCGATCTCCCGCACCAGCCGCTGGAAGGGCAGCTTGCGGATCAGCAGCTCCGTCGACTTCTGGTAGCGCCGGATCTCGCGCAGCGCCACCGTGCCGGGCCGGTACCGGTGCGGCTTCTTCACGCCGCCCGTGGCCGGCGCGCTCTTGCGGGCCGCCTTGGTGGCCAGCTGCTTGCGGGGCGCCTTCCCGCCCGTCGACTTACGCGCCGTCTGCTTCGTGCGCGCCATCGCTCTCAGAGAACCGCGCTGCCGCCGGGAGCCGCTGCCGTGGACTGAGGAGCGCCCGTTGCGGTGGCGGCTTTTATAGCATGTTCCCCTCGCTGATTGGCTGGCTGTCTCCCACCCCACTCGTCGCAGGAGCGCGTCTTGGTGAAGCGAGGACGGGCTCCGAGGCGCGAATGCCACCGTGACCAATCACCGCCCTCTCTGGACGTGCGCTGTGCTGGGCCGGGCCCGCCTGCTGAGGAGCCCCGTGCAGTCCTCACTCAGGTCGGACCAGCCCGCCCGGCAGCTCCGGAGCTGCGGGTCCGCCTGCCCGCCCGCCGCTTGCTCGCGCGCTCAGCTGGGATGCGGGATTTATGCGCCGCGGAGGAACAGAAGAAGGGAGGAGGAGGGAGAAGCGGGCGAGAGCCGGGGAAGAGGGCTGGGAGCCAGACCGTGCTTGGGGCCACAGGCAGGGCCCCGCGGTTCGGGGGTGAGAACGCCGTGAAACGCTCCGGTTTGCTTCCCCCGGTCGCCCGCGGGAACGCTAACGGGGGTGGTGGGGGGTCCAGTCTGGAGCTTTTTGCTGAAAAAACTCAAACCACGGTCGTCTTGAACCGTCCGCACTTTCGAAGGTATCCCCGTTCCGCTAAAGTGCCTCACGGGGAAAAAAAGCAAGGCTATCCAGAACACACCGATTTTACGCATTTAAAGAGAACACCTACATCGTTTGTTCGTTGTTAAACCGCCCCCAAACGGGAAACGAAAATGAAGTGGGTTCCCCGGGGTATTTGTATAGGATTGTTAGCGTTCTCTGCTCTACTGAGGCAGCTGTAGAGCACATCGTTTACCCCAAAAGGTACATTCCGAGCTCCTGACAACAGACAGTGCTTTCACACTAGTACTGCTCTCCTCCCTGGGATGTATCCTAGATATCTAAGTAAAAACCACAACATCAGCTCCTTCACTGAAAAGGTGGGTGGCTCTTAAAAGAGCCTTTGGGTCTAGGAGCTCTGGCACAGAGTGCAGAGGCAGCTCACTTGGAGCTGGTGTACTTGGTGACAGCCTTGGTGCCCTCGGAGACGGCGTGCTTGGCCAGCTCGCCGGGCAGCAGGAGCCGCACGGCCGTCTGGATCTCCCGCGAGGTGATGGTGGAGCGCTTGTTGTAGTGCGCCAGGCGCGAGGCCTCGCCGGCGATGCGCTCGAAGATGTCGTTGACGAAGGAGTTCATGATGCCCATGGCCTTGGACGAGATGCCCGTGTCGGGGTGCACCTGCTTCAGCACCTTGTACACGTAGATCGAGTAGCTCTCCTTGCGGCTCTTCTTGCGCTTCTTGTCGCCCTTCTTCTGCGTCTTCGTCACCGCCTTCTTGGAGCCCTTCTTGGGCGCGGGGGCGGACTTGGCCGGCTCAGGCATCGCAGCGGACACGCGGCTCTCACTCAACAAGCACCAGAGAGTGAAAAGCACCGGGTAACGCCGCTACTCGCGGGAGCCCTTTTATAGCAGCGCTGCTCAAAGCAGAGCCGCATCGCCATTGGGTGGAAGTCCTCCTTCAGGTCGCCACGACGCGCTCGCCTTTGCTATTGGACACCTCTCGATTCGCGTTCCCATTGGCTGCCGGAACAGCACCGCCTTCCCAGCCTATCAGCGAGGGCGCCGCCGCTCCTCCCGAGCCGTATATAAGCGGGCCGGCGGGCGCGGCCGGGAGCAGGTCGTTGTTTATGCGGAGCTGTTGTTGGTGTCGTTAGGCTGAGCTGCTGCGATGTCGGGCCGCGGGAAGCAGGGCGGGAAGGCGCGTGCCAAGGCCAAGTCGCGCTCGTCGCGGGCCGGGCTGCAGTTCCCCGTGGGCCGCGTGCACCGGCTGCTGCGCAAGGGCAACTACGCGGAGCGGGTGGGCGCCGGCGCCCCGGTGTACCTGGCGGCCGTGCTGGAGTACCTGACGGCCGAGATCCTGGAGCTGGCGGGCAACGCGGCCCGCGACAACAAGAAGACGCGCATCATCCCGCGCCACCTGCAGCTGGCCATCCGCAACGACGAGGAGCTCAACAAGCTGCTGGGCAAGGTGACCATCGCGCAGGGCGGCGTGCTGCCCAACATCCAGGCCGTGCTGCTGCCCAAGAAGACCGACAGCCACAAGGCTAAAGCCAAGTGAACGCCGAAAAACAACGCCCGTGAAGCCTTTCCCAGAGAAACCCAAAGGCTCTTTTCAGAGCCACCCACTAGATCACTGAAGAGCTAAATTGCTTTAGGTGTGCGTGGAAAGGGATAGGAAATAGCAATTGTACTGTCTTTTACTAAACAAAGCTACACTAATGAATTACCTTTTTGAAATGCTAGGTTAGACCGTTTCTAAATGTATGGTTAATGCAGAGTTTCACGATTGGGGTCCTACAGTTTGACTTACAAGTGATAAACCTTTCCCCGCCCCATCCTATCTCATCGCCGAGCTGAACAAGCGTGTAGCAAGTGAAACCCGTCCCCGCCCCTCCCCTCTGCTTCCCTTCTCACGTAGCCGCGCACACGGATGCGGAAAAGAAAGCGTTAAGTACCGGCTACGAGACTCTGCTTAGAAACAAAGCGATGAGTTTTAAGTCCCCAAGTACTTACGCCGCCTTGAAGCGATGTCCATCCTCAAAGGAGCGAACGGCCGTCCCAGTGCTGCGGCGAGGCAGTGACCGGAGCAGCACCAAGGGCTGATCCCGAACCGGCGAAGCTCCTCCCCGTCACGGCGCGCGTTTTACGAGCCTCCGTACGGGGCAGCCTTGAAGGCTGTAAAGCTGTTTCCACCATTCACCCACAGTATAGAGACAACAGAAAAGTAAGAATATCCCCTGATCTCAGCCCTTTTTGAGAAAACTTGGGTGGCTCTTAAAAGAGCCGTTGGGTTTAAGCGCGGAGCAAGAGTTTTCTCCCACGGGGGTTTACTTCTTCTTGGGCGCCGCCTTCTTCGCCTTGGCTGCTTTTGGCTTTGCTGTTTTGGGCTTGGCAGCTTTGGGCTTCACTGCCTTCGCCTTGGCCGGGCTCTTCGCTGCTGCCACCGCCTTCTTGGGCTTGGCAGCCTTAGGCGCCTTCTTGGGGCTCTTGGCTGCTTTCTTGGCCGCGGCTGCCGCCGGCTTCTTCGCTTTCTTGGGGCTCTTCTTTGCTGTCACCGCCTTCTTGGGCTTCTTGGCAGCGCTGGCGGGCTTCTTGGCCGCCGGCTTCTTAGGCTTGGCCGCGGCCGTCCGCTTCTTGGGAGCTTTTTCCTTCACTTCTCCCGGCTTCTTGCTGAGGCGGAAGGAGCCGGAGGCGCCGGTGCCCTTGGTCTGCACCAGGGTGCCCTTGCTGACCAGGCTCTTGAGCCCCAGCTTGATGCGGCTGTTGTTCTTCTCCACATCGTAGCCGCCGGCGGCTAGCGCCTTCTTGAGCGCGGCGAGGGAGAGCCCCTTGCGCTCCTTGGAGGCGGACACGGCCTTGGTGATCAGCTCGGTGACGCTGGGGCCCGCCGGCTTGCGGGCTTTGGAGCCGCCCACCGCCTTCTTCGGCTTTTTAGCGGCGGCCTTGGCGGCGGCGGGGGCCGGAGCGGCGGCGGCGGGCGCTGCCTCAGCAGCCGGGGCAGGCGCGGTCTCGGACATGGCGATGCTCAGCGGGAGCGCAGCGGCTGCAGCAGCGGCGGCGGCGCCCCCATTTATAGCAGCGCGGCGGGCGCTGATTGGTGCGTTATCGAGCCCGCTCCGCCCCCCCCCGCCCCGCGCCCTGCCGCTCGGCTTGTGTTTCTTCCTCCTCAAAAAAGTGCCTTTTTCGTAAAAAAACCGTGACCGCGGCACCCCATTTCTTAGCCGTGTTGCTGGGGACAGAAGATACTTTTGCCCTGCGGCGTTTATTTTAGCTGAGAGTTAAAATGAGTTTCAGGGAAGCCAGTAATCCCTGAGTTTGGCGATTGAACGCAGAGCTTTACGATGATATTTTTATTTTTCCTTTTGAATTAAAGCTTTCCTTCTGACAGCACTGTCACAGTAGCAGCGGATTCATGTTCCTGAGACGGCTTTTTATCAACGTAGTGCAAAACGGAGGTAACCTCGAGGCCCTATCTTACCGTAAATTGGCTTTGAAAAGAAGCAAGTAACACAAAGTAGCCACTTAGCTCTGTATCTGGGTTATGAGTTGTTTCCCGTAACACGGCTTCGTCTCTTAAAAATAATGAAACCTTTGGACGTAGTGCCCTATTTAGCTCTACTCGGAGCTAATAAGAAGTAAAAGAAAGATGGTTTTCACCAGAAACATTAATGTGAAAACCAGCTCTGTTAAAGCAACAGGTACCTTCAACATCTCATAAGAAGATATAGCAGTTCTTTCACTGTTTCCCTCAGTCCTTGTATTAATATTTTGATGAACTATATTCCCATTTTTTTCTCCGAAATCCTTCTTTTAATTAAGCACAATAGGTAAACACATTCATCTGTATGCTCTTATTTTAAGATAGAGTTTATTTTTGTGATTACTTTTACACTGTATTTCAGGTGTTTTGTCAGCCAGAATCAGCGGTTGTGCAAAAAAAATCAAAATATGGTGTGCATGTTTTCTTTACAAAAAATAGGCTGCAGGCATTTCTTTAATAAAATAACATAAATCAAGTGGTTTAATCAAACAATTATGTCCTCAGAGCTGCCAAGATAAACTAGGGCATGGCTTTTTTCAACCCATAAGTTTTGTGATGTGGGATAAACTGAATATACATAAAATGATTTTTTCTTGGGATGAGTTGGGTAGAGGAGTGTCATGTTCAAAAATCTGTAGTACCATGTAGGAAAGAATAGGAGACCCTGGTAATTACTTCATATGATTGAAAACGCAGTCATTTGGCTTCTTTCACTTTTTCTTTTGATAATGTATTATCACACACTGTCTTGTGGAGTTTTGTTGATTGGGGAGCAGTTTTAAGAGCTTATCAGTGGTGCTGGTTTACCATGATGAAGGTGCACCTAAAGCATGAGAAATTGCCACAAGATGTGGTAGCATTTCAGAGGGGCTTTTGTCTAGAGAAGACAAACAGCAGAATAACATCACATGTGAGAGTATAAAAACAGAAGATCATGTGGATTTGGAGCCAACATCTGTATTGATAATAGCATCAATGGTGGTTTCACCTGCTGACCTCACTGTGGATTGTGGGTTGTGAACTACGTTGTCACAGACAGTAATATGTTGGGAATGACACATGCCATCCAGGAGAAATTTCTGGGTGTTAGTTCTGTAGCATACATATTTCTTTCAAATTCTGTATCTTACTCCCTTCTATTCACTTCTACCAAAGTCAGTCCGCTGGTAGCTTTACATTGAAATTATTTTGATCTTCTGCAAGTGCATATTCCTAGGTTTAGGCTAGGCCTCTATCCTTCTTCCAAACACCTGATGTAGCAGCACAGTCCTGGAGCAGTCTATATGCTCTCCTAAAAGCTCCTTTACCTAGTGCTCCAGTATTTTGACCACATATCTGGACTTTTTAATTTTGTTTATTACAATCATAGACAGTTAGTTTTAGGCTCAGCAAAGCAGGAAAGAGATAATGCAGATGTTATCAGGTAGAGTAGAGGAAGGAAGAAATCATTTTACAAGTGCCCTTTACTTCCATTAATTTAATGGGCAACCTTATTTAAAAAAAAAATCATTACTTATTGCAAATATCTTAACCTTTTTTTCCTGATATGAAGCTTTGTAAAATGATGTATTCAGTTAAAGACAGAACTACATCCACCTCCTATTTTTCCTTGTGTCCTGGTTTTGGCTGGAATAGAGCTAATTTTCTTCCTAGTAGCTGGCATAGTGCTGTGTTTTGGATTTAGGATGAGAAGAATGTGGATAACACACTGATGGTTTAGTTGTTGCTAAGTACTGCTTATGCTAGTCAAGGACTTTGCAGCTTCCCATGCTCTGCCAGGTACACAAGAAACTGGGAGGGGGCACAGCCAGAAGAGTTGATCCAAACTGACCAAAGGGCTATTCCATACCATATGATGTCATGCTCAGTATATAAACTGGGGGGAGTTGGCCAGGGAGCAGCGATCGCTGCTCAGGAACTGTCTGGGTATCGGTCGGCAGGTGGTGAGCAATTGCATTGTGTGTCACTTGCTTTGTATATTGTTGTTATCATTATTATGTTGTTATTATCATCATTATTATTTTACTTTATTTCAATTATTAAACTGTTCTTATCTCAACCCAGGAGTGTTTCTCACTCTTACTCCTCCGATTCTCTCCCCCATCCCATTGGGTTAGGGGGAGTGAGGGAGTGGCTGCGTGGTGCTCAGTTGTTGGCTGGGGCTAAACCACGACACCTTGAAACCATAGCCAAGCAAACAGAATATTTATTAAAAATAGAAAATATTTTTGGAAGGGTAGAATGTAGTGCTCGCAGTGGACTGCGATATTTGGATGTGACAGAAAATTTTCAGAACTTCGGGTAGAAATACAAGGACTCGTTTTTCTCCTACTCTCATGTTGGATAAATGCTTTCATGATGGTCCTTCTTTTGAGCCCGAGTGACTATAGAATCATAAAATCATAGAATTGTTTGTGTTGGAAGGGACCATCAAGATCATCTAGTCCAACCCTCTGCCGTAGGCAGGGACATCTTCCACTATATCAGGTTGCTCAAAGCCCCGTCCAGCCTGACTTTGAACACTTCCAGGGATGGGGCATCCACAACTTCTCCAGGCAACCTGGTCCAGAGTCCCACCACCCTCATTGTAAAAAATTTCCTCCATATGTCCAATCTAAATCTACCCTCTTTCAGTTTAAACTGATGCCTCTTGTGCTGTCACTACAGGCCCTGGTGAAAAATCTCCATCTTTCTTAAAAGCCCCCTTTATAAATTGAAAAGCCACAACAGGTCTCCCCACACCTTTCTTTTCTCCAGGCTCAACAATCCCAATGCTCTCAGCCTTTCTTCATAGCAGAGGTGTTCCAGCCCTCTGATCCTTTTTGTGGTTCTCCTCTGGACGTGCTCTAACAGGTCCTCCCTTGACCTGCTGGCCATGCTTTTTTTTAATGCAGTCCAGGATATGGTTGGCTTTCTGGGCTGCAAGTGCACACTGCTAGCTCATATCTGGTTTTTCATCCACCCGTATCCTCAAGTCCTTCTCTGCAGGGTTGCTCTTAATTAAGTCATGCCCCAGTCTGTACTGATATTGGGGATGGCCGTGACCCAAGTGCAGGACCTTGCACTTGGCCTTGTTGAACTTCATGAGGTTCACGTGGGCCTACTCTTTAAGCCTATCAAGGTCCCTCTAGATGGCATCCCTTCCCGCTTGTGTATCAGCTGCACCACGCACCTTGGTGTCATCTGCAAACTTGCTGAGGGTGCACTCAATCCCACTATGTCATTGATGAAGATCTTCAACAGCATTTGTCCCAGTGTGGACCCTTGAGGGACACCACTTGTAACTGGTTTCCCCTTGGATGTTGAGCTGTTGGCTATAACTCTTTGGATGCAGCCACCCAGCCAATTCCTTATCCATCTAATAGTCCATCCATCTAATCCATACCTCCCCTCAATCACCTCGTCTTCCATATGCTTCAACACAGCTTCCAGGAGGATCTGTTCCAGGATCTTACTAGGAACCAAGGTAAGGCTGACTGGTCAGTAGTTCCAAGGGCCCTCCTTTTTATACTTTTTAAAAAATTGTGTATGATATTCCCTTTTCTCCAGTCACAGGGGATTTCTTCTGACTACCATGACTTTTCAAATATGATAGAGCAACTATATCTGCCAGTTCCCTTGGGACCCTGGGATGCATCTTGCTGAGCCCCATGGACTTGTGTATGTTCAGGTTCCTCAGATGGTCTCAAACCTTATCTTCTTGTGTGATGGGAGGGACTTTGTTCCCCAGTCCCTGCCTTGAGGTTCAAGGACTTGAGAGATGTGGGAAGAGAGGTTGCTAGTGAAAACTGAGGCAAAAGAATTGTTGAGTACCTCAGCCTTCTCCATGTCAGTTGTCACTAGTTCTCCTGTCTTATTTATTGTGGGGTACACTTTCTTTAGTCTTCGTTTTCTGATCAATGTACCGGCAGAAGACCTTATTATTTTTCACATCCCTCGCCAAATTGAGCTCCAATGTGTCTTAGCTTCCTGATCCTATCCCTACACACCTGGACAGCATTCCTATATTCTTCCCAGGATGTGTATCCATGCTTCCACTGCCTATGCATTTCCTTCTTGCACTTCTGTTCAACCAGAATGTCCTTACTCAGCCATACTGGTCTCCTGCCTTCCTTGCCTGATTTCTTATACATGGGAATCGAGAGCATTTGTTCTCTAAGAAAAATGTCCTTAAATAGCTGCCAGAACTGTTCTGCTCCTTTATCCCTGAAGGCAGTTTCCCAGGGGGTCCCATCCACTAGTTTCTTAAACATCTGAAAGTCCACTCTACTAAAATTCAAGGTGTTTACTTCTTTCCTGGACTATATCCCTCAAGTTTGTGATGGGCCTGGGCCCAGGCTGCAGCCCAGGTGGCCACCAATGTTGACCTCCCCAATTAGTTTGTTTGTGTTGGTGACAAAGGTCTGGTAGTGCTTCTCCTCTGCTTGGGCTGTCTTTCACCTGGATCAAAAAATGATGCTCAACACAATCCAGGAGTCTCCTGGACTGCTTACAGCTTGCTGTGCTGATTTTCCAGAAGATGTCAGATTGATTGAAGTCCCCCAGCAGAATCAGAGCCTGCAACTGTGATGCTTCCTGTACTTGAAGCAAGAAAGCTTCATCAACATCCTCCCCTTGATTGGGTAGCCTGTAGTAAGTACCAGCCATGAGGTTTCTTTTGTTGATTTGGCCTCTAATTTTTACCCATAACTGCTCAACTATTCATCACTGTTTTTCGAAGACACTCTGTGTAATAAATCCATATTTTTACACAGAGAGCAAGCCCTGCCTTGCCTCTCCTTCCTTGCCTCCTTCTGAACTGTTTAGTCTGATTGCAACACTCCAGTCTCGTGATTCATGCCACCAAGTGTACAATATTGCTGGAGTTTCACTGTTTGCTCAGCAGGATATATCATAGAATTTGTCGTGGTTTAGCCCCAGCCAACAACTGAGCACCACGCAACCGCTCACTCACTCCCCCTAACCCAATGGGATGGGGGAGAGAATCGGAAGAGTAAGAGTGAGAAACACTCTTGGGTTGAGATAAGAACAGTTTAATAATTGAAATAAAGTAAAATAGTAAGGAAGATAATAACAAAATAATAATAATAATAATAATAACAATATACAAAGCAAGTGACGCACAATGCAATTGCTCACCACCCGCCCACCGATACCCAGACAGTTCCTGAGCAGCGATCGCTGCTCCCTGGCCAACTCCCCCCAGTTTATATACTGAGCATGACATCATATGGTATGGAATAGCCCTTTGGTCAATTTGGATCAGCTATTCTGGCTGTGCCCCTCCCAGTTTCTTGTGTACCTGGCAGAGCATGGGAAGCTGCAAAGTCCTTGACTAGCATAAGCAGTACTTAGCAACAACTAAACCATCAGTGTGTTATCAGCATTCTTCTCATCCTAAATCCAAAACACAGCACTATGCCAGCTACTAGGAAGAAAATAAACTCTATCCCAGCTGAAACCAGGACAGAATCATAGAATCATTTAGGTTGGAAAAGACCCTTCAGATCATCGAGTACAACTGTAAACCTAGCACAGCCAAGTCTACCCCTAAACCGTGTCCCTAAGTGCCACATCTACACGTCTCTTAAATACCTCCAGGGATGGTGACTCAGCCACTTCCCTGGGCAGCTTGTTCCAGTGCTTCATAACCCTTTTGGTGAAGCAATTTTTGCTACTGTTCAATCTAAACCTCCCCTGGTGCACCTTGAGACCGTTTCCTCTCGTCCTATCACTTGCTACTTGCGAAAAGAGACCAACACCCACCTGGCTACAACCTCCTTTCAGGTAGTTGTAGAGAGCAATAAGGTCTCCTGTCAGCCTCCTTTTCTCCAGACTAAACACCCCTAGTTCCCTCAGCCGCTCCTCATAGCACTTGTTCTCTAGACATTTCTCCAGCTTTGGTGCTCTTCTTTAGACGCGCTCCAGCACCTCAGTGTAGGGAGGGGCCCAAAACTGAACATAGCAGTCAAGGTGAGGCCTCACAGGTGCCGAGTGCAAAGGAACAATCACTTCCCTAGTCCTGCTAGCCACACTGTTTCTGATAGAAGCCAGGATGCTGTTTGCCTTTTTGGCCACCTGGGTACACTGCCGGCTCATGTTCAGCCGCCTGTCGACCAACACCCCCAGCTCCTTTTCTGCCCGGCAGCTTCCCAGCCACTCTTCCCCAAGCCTGTAGTGTTGCATGGGGTTGTTGTGAATGAAGTGCGGGACCCGACACTTGGCCTTGTTGAACCGCCTGCAGCTGGCCTCGGCCCACCAATCCAGTCTGTCTGTCTCACAGAGGCAGCATCCATCTCATAGATGCAGCTGAGGAGGCAGAACTGCAGCATATGTAGGCATATTTCAAATGGTGATCAAGGTCACACATTAAGCCTATTGCTGCAAAGCCCCATTAACACGTTTTTTGCCTTGGGCTGCCACAGCTTCTTCAATATTTTGTCAAGCAAGTAGCTCTTCCTGATGCCTGTGCTGCTGAGCATTCATACTTTATGTATGTGATCCAGTTAAATTCATTTGGACTTACGGGTACTCCAGGTATGTCAAAACAAGTGAAGTCACAGAGTCACTCAAGGCAATTCAAATCTGCCCTTGATGTAATTGCAGACTTTGGATTATTTGGGAGATATCTTTTGTCAGTGGATGACGAATTGTATTTAAAAACTGACTTAGCATGATGTACTAAATGATAACAGATTGGTACATGAGTAAGAAAACTTTGTGTCTCAGTAGGGAAGGGGTTATGACAGCATACTGTTCAGTCTCCAGGAAAGGACTCTTCCCCATAATGAAAGGTTTTTGCATTCAGATAGGCATAAACTCCCCAGATAGACCAGTAATCTCTTAAAATAAGAAATCCATGACCAGAGGTGTGGTAGGCATTAGGCAGAAAATTTAGTTATTGCAAGGGCATCCGCAGATACAGCTTTCTTTATTCTTCTTAAAATCATTTCCTTGCAAAAATATTCATATTTTTAAAAGAGTTTTATTTTGGTGTAAAGCAAGAGAGAAATAGCTCCTTGATCATTCCAGACTGCATAGCTTTTGATAACTCAGTTAAGGGATAATTCCAAGAATCGCTTGAGATCAATCCATCAAGGAAGCAATCAATCAGTCAAATGCTAAAGTTTCTTGTTCAGTATTTAATGTTTCAATGTGATATAAATATAGTATGTGTGAAAATGTTACTGTACTGGATGAATTTATATACGCAGAATAATGGTTTAATAAAAAGCCTACTTTTGCCAGTAGAGAATGTGGATTCAGGTAGAGAGAAAGTAGCTAGTCACCACTCTTCCCTTCTGCTCAACCCATTACTTCAATAAGTAATACTTATACTTCAATAAGTAATACTTCAATAAGTGACCTTCCGGTCACAGGGTACCACAAAATATGATGTGTCTGGAAAATGTGTGCACAAGCTAGAGACCAGAAGGATGTGTAGAATGGAAACTCTGGGTATCACTAATTTGAGTGTTTCTAATTGTTCAGGCAAGTGTTTCAGATCTTTTGGGGGAGAACATAAACATGTGAAATAACGCGTTTCAATGCCACGTGAACATGACATGTCCTTTGCTGCTGCACACTCTGTGCATGTCACCTGGGATCTCCCAGCGCAGCGTGTCTGGACTGTCGTTGCCTGTACTGTGCCTTGGGGAACAGCAGCTCCTTCCCACTGCAGGTTACCCTGGGGAAGGAGGCAGCACACTCTTTCTCAGGCAGTCCACTCCACAAACAGCCTCAGTAAAGGTGCTGTGGCATATGGACAAGTTTTCATTTGCATTTCAAGATGGCGAGAACAAAATTTTCGTTTTGGCTTCTGCCTGGCGCCTGCAGCAGTGTGGGCCTGGCCTTTGTCAGGGTGAAGTAAGAAGTGACAAACACATGACAGCACACCTTGTTGCAGAACTGAACTGTCCTGTATGGTCTCCTACAAGCCACAGGCAGCACAGTCAAAGACTGAGTGTCTGAGCCATCTCCTGGCGGCCTGGTGCCTTGGCTCAGAAGACCTGCTATCGATGGTGGAAAAGCAATACTAAAAAGACGGGAAGAGTGCAATCAGCTGCAGTACTTCAGGATGTGGAAGACATCTGAGCTACCCTTCCTCCTTGTAGGCTGTGATAAATGAGCAGCAGAGCACTGCAGGTGAGCTCTGAGAAGAAAGCTGTGATGCTAGAAAGCTGGTATCCATGGCTCCTTCCCAGATATTTTGAGGTTGGGAAGACTTACACATTTCAGAAGCAGCTTGCCCTCCTCTCCTTCCAGGTGATACTTAGGAAGTCCTAGTGGGCTTTTTGCTCCTAGGACCCACTTTGCTTGTTTGCTACAGTCTCTAACTGCTGTTTCCTCCTTCTGACTCCTGAAAAAAAAGTGTCACAGGCATTGCAGATTATTCTGGAAGCTTACCTGACCAGGTTGCTCTGCATTCAGCCCAGTATTCACAGCATAAGTGAATCTCATTCACAGAATGAGATTGGCAAAATCAGCGGAATGTACCTATGTAATTTGGGGGGATTCCTTCTCTTAACCTGGCTCATGAACACCCTGGCTGCCCCACCTGTCAGTAGGACCACTGCAGAGGAAAGTGTGGGGCCACCACCAGCATCTGCTTCCCTATAGGATGCAGCCAACTATCGCTTGGGCGTACAAGCACTTGAGGCAGGTGGGCAATGCAGCTCAGCTTTGATTCACAGGTTCCCTGGGATGCCTTTCTCTCCTCAGGATATCGTGCATTTGCATCACTATGTAACCTCTGCCGCTAGCTCTCTCCTTCGTCCATCTCTTTATTGCATGACTATGCAGAGAAAACTGAAGCAAGACAGTGAGGGTGGCAACTAGTCTCTGTTCAGTTGGACATAGAAACAGTCTGTCTTCTCTGCTCTTTACGAATACCCACCACAAGCTTCTCCTGTCTGTCTAGGCCAACCATAGCGATGTGCGGTACATTCCTTGGCTGAGTTGCTACAGCTCAAAAGTGAAATTCAATGGCACAAATCAGGAATCGGGGCATTTGATGAGGCAGGGAAGAGGTGGATGCTACATGTTCAGTAATGACGGGCATTGCTTGCATGCTGTAAGGAAGAAATGGTCCTTCCCTAGGAGGAGGAGTGGGGATGGGAGAGTGCTGGTTTGTAGCAACTTCCTGGAAACAAGGGAAATAATGAACAGGAGGCACCTTCGTGTGGGTGAGGTAGATGGGAAGGAGGGCAGGAGAAGCGAAGAGGAAGGAAAGAGAGAACAGGCCAAGAGCCACTATTTATTGACACCTGTGATACTTTGCAGCCAATATTCATAGAAGCAGATACAACACTGAGCTGTGTCACTCCAAGTCAGTGCTAGGACATCTTTCTGCAGGTGAAAGGGAGTCTGCCCTGATATCCTCCCAGCATCAGGTATTTGAGAAAGTGATGGCATGTCGGGCTAGACAAAGTAATCTGTGCAGGATCAACAGTGAAGACTGATGCCTCAGGAACGGCTTGGAAGTGGCTGAATTTTTATTTCAGCCCTCATATCGGTGCTACCAGTATAAATGGCTACCATTAGTAAATGAGGGCTATTGGAAAGGGGAGGAGATTCTATATTAAGTCTAATTTAACTTTGGTATATACATTCCTAGGTGGACAAAAAAATTCAACAAAGTTTGTGGGGGAGCAGCAGGAGGCAGCTGCCCTAAAAGGGCAGGTGAGCTGGGAGACAAGGGGGGACAGCAGAGCAGGCTGGGCTATGCTGTCACCAACAAGGACACAGCCCCACAGCACCTGCACAAAGCGAGCAAGGCAGGGGCAACAGCAGTGATCAGGGACAGACACAGCCCTGCAGCACTGGACAAGTCTGTGGGGACAAGGAGGGGACAAGGTGGGGACAAGGTGGAGTCAGGAAAGTGCAGCCAATAGGCCGGAGTCAGAGAGGCACAGGCACAGCATGTAAGGAAGGTGAGGCCTGAGCCTAAATGCAACCCCGAAGCCAAGAGGTGGAAACTGAGGGCCGGAAGATCTTGACGAATCCTCCAACAAGTCGCCTTCAAGCCTGGCAAAGGGAAAGGGAGAAAGAAGGTCCTAGCAACAAGAAGCATATTTTCCTTCCGGGAACAGAATCTGACTGGAGGCAGGAGTAAAAGCAGAATTGCCATGAAACCTACCTGTGCACGGTTAATGTGGTGAATAAAGCATTTTCGCTCTGCATTGCTGGCCCAGGGTCGGATTTTCCATCGCATGGAGCCGGAGCTGAGAAGTTCCCTTCCAGATGTCCGTCTGTGTTCAGGGAATCAATTCTTCCAGAAGATCTGAAAGCACACAAAAAGTTAGGAGAGGAACAGGCTGGCTGAGCACCTCTGTGGGCTCTTGCTGCAGGAAAGGGAGTGCTTTGCAAGAACAAAAGGGTGCTAACCCCCCCCCATCTTCAGATGTGCCAATTTTTTCATTATTTTGTCTTGGATACGTTCCCATTTCCTTTGACATTGGGTTGGCAGACCCACCCTGAGGAATGAGTTCAGCTTACTCCTTTTCAGCTCTCCATACAATTTAGTTCACATTTAGAAAGACATCGAGCTAACCACTGTGGCCTGGGTGTTTTTGTTGTCCTTATGCTTGTGGCTGCTGGGCAAAGTTTGATGAGCAACTCCCGAAGGAAAAGTGATTTATACTACCCGGGATTTTCTTTCTTGTGTGCCTTCTAGTGCTGGTTTCAGCTGTTTCTCATCATCTCTTTCCGTGGCTCTTAGCTTTCACTCCCAGACAATATGCCATACAAGCCAGTGTCTATCAGGGAGAAGACTTTGGCAGCCGATAAATGGCAGAGAGGTGACACATGTCTGCAAAAAGCCAACAAGAAGAGGGTTGTCATTTAGATTCTCTTCATCTCAAGAAAAGAAAAATAATCCTGGACCCATGTGACTTTCTAAGGGCACAGATCGCATGAAAGCAAAAGTGTTGTCTGGTAAAAAATACATCGCTGATGGTTACCATACTTTTGAAGAGAGAAAGTACTTCATGTCACCACTGAGAAGAGGAACTTTATCCCCACCTCACACCAAGATATTCTCACTGCTGTTGTTCATTATTCCACTCTGAAGGGACTGTATGCAGCTGTTCTTGGAAAGCTAAGGATAACGCAGAAGATCAGTCAGTGATAACTCAAGTGGCGAAGGGTGGCTTCCCTGCCAAATCTGCGCATACAAGTATGTGCCACTGATGGAAGGAAGGGGGGAGGGACTCCTTCCGGATAAACTGGTAAAAGGTGACCGACATGAAGCGCACAACACGCTCACTCCCATGTCCTCAGGCAGCGGGAGAAGGAAGCCCTGATGGCCCCTTCCAAGTGCTCAGGGGTCCCAACTTGCTCCAGTCACCTCAGAGAGCGCTCCTCTCAGCAGCCCGCTGCTGTGTCCCACCCAGGAGGCTGCTTTACGCGCTGCACACATCCTTCACTTCCTTAACACCCCATCGCATGTTTACCTTGAAACGAGATGCAAGCACACACGGAGTGTGTCTCTGACACACACATCGCACTGAGTCTCGCCAAAACGCGCACACACATCGTGCTGCGCTCCTGAAAAAGTCAGTGCCCCCGAAACACACATCGCATTTTCACTCCCCGATGCATACATCACCGTGAACCGCACGGCACCCACATCACTCTGCACCGATGGCGCACGCATCGCCCTGCCTTCACCACTGCGATCGCTCCGTGCCTGAGGGTGCGCACATCGCTCCACTCCTCCCCTACACACACAGTGCCCAGCGGAGCACCATCCCATTGCTCTGCGCCTGCTGAAGAACGCATTGCTCCGCTCCCCAAAGACACTCCCAGCGCTCTGCACCGGATGACAACACTGTGATCACACGGTGCATACAGCTCTGCGGCCACGCGGAAACACATCGCTCCGAGCCCCGCACAACACACACCATCCTGCGCCCCCAAAACACACCCATCGCTCTGCACCCCCAAAACCTCAACACCCTTATGCCCCGACACACACGGTCACATCGGGGTGCACCTCCCGAAACACACATTGCTCTGCGCCCGCCGAAACACGCATCGCTCCGCTCCCCAAAGACGCTCCCAGTGCTCTGCACCGGATGACTACACCGCAAACACATGGTGCATACGGCTCTGCGGCCACGACAAACACATCGCTCGGAGCCCCACCACAACACACACCGTCCTGTGCCCTGCACCACACGCACATGGCTCCGCGCCGGCGGCGCACACATCGTCTTGCGTACGACACAGCCATCGCTCCGCGCCTCCAGAAACACACGTCATCGCTTGGCATCCCCCCGAAACACAGAGCTCTGGGCCCCCCAAAGCTCATTCTTACGCTCCGACACAAACCTCGAGTTAAGCAGATGTGGCGAAGGGGGGCTTCCCTGCCGAATCTGCACACACAAGTATGGGCCACCGACGGAAGGAAGGGGGGAGCTGGGTGGGGGGGCTCCTCCCGGGTAATCTGCCCCTTGTGTAGGCTCAGAGGAGAGTTTCCACTGCTGAAAGGCACAGTGCCGGGCTGCCCCAAGGCTTCCCTGTGCCCCAAGGAGCGAAGGGACGCTGAGGACTCCGCGCCGCCCCTTCGCTGCGGGCTCTGCCGGAGCCTCCCTCTCCCCCGGCCGCAGACCCCTCCCCACTGCCGTACGTGTGCGCGGGGCTCGGCGCCGCGGTTGCGGCCGCCGTGGAGAGGCGATGTGGTGTGGCTGCCGCAAGCTGGAGGAAACGGTGGAGGAATCGGCGCGGGGAAATGGAGAGGAGGGGGGCCGGGGCGGGGGGCGGCGTTGGGTAAGCAGGCTGCCAGCGAGTGCCCTGCTGCGACTCAGCCCGGAGCCCGACGGATCGCTGAGCAGAAGTCCAGCAATTCCGCACGAGATAAAACACGGATTTCACTTACTTCAGCGGTTCCCACGCGGCGACAATTGCCACGTACGGTCGCTTTTGTCTCCGCAACCAACCAAGACCGAGCCTCAGCACCGAGACGCGAAGCCGGGCAGGATTGCTGCCGGCCGCACGCCGGCCCCTCCTGGACTGGACGGGGCGGGCGAGGTGGGGTGCAGCGCCTGGGGAGAGGAGCTGCTGCGGGACGCGGCTGCGAGTGTGCGCCACCCCGCTGTTTCCGCACTCGCCGCTGAAACCCGGTAAAGGTTGCTTCGGGGCCCGTGAGCCCCGTTCCAGGGCTTCCGGCAGCGCTGCAAGGAGCAGATGATAACCGAGCCCCTGTCGCGCACGTTTCCAGAAAGGAGCAGCCCGGTGAGACAAGTACACGTTCGTTACAGGACTGTGCGTGTCACCAGCAGCTCGCTCGCAAGGCCGGGCCGGCAGCAGAGCGCGGCGCCGGGGAGCAACGAGCCGCGGCTTTACGCTGGGCGCAGCCGCCGAGCGCCCCGTGGCAACGGGCACCGCCGCGATCGCCTCGTCTGCCCTCGGCTGAGCGGGGGCGGGTCCCACCGCCGAGGGAGCCGCGGGCAGGGCGGGCAGCAGGGCAGCGCCGTGCTCGGCGGAGGGAACGCGGAACTCCACGAGCACGCCGGCAGTGCCGGCGCTGCGCCCTCGCGGCTCCCGCAGCGATGTGCCGAAGCAAGCCGGAACCAAACTGGCAGAAGGTGACCGACGTGAAGCGCGCAACACGCTCGCTCCCGCGTCCTCAGGCAGCGGGAGAAGGAAGCCCTGATGGCCCCTTCCAAGTGCTCGGGGCTCCCCGCTTGCCCCGGTCACCTCAAGAGCGCTCCTCTCAGCAGCCCTCTGCTGTGTCCCACCCGGGAGGCTGCTTTGCGCGCTGCACACATCCTTCACTTCCTGAACGCCCCATCGCAGGGTTACGATGAAACGAGACGCAAGCACACGCGGAGTGTGCTAAACCGACACACACATCGCCCTGTGTTCCCGAAAAAGACAGTGCCCCCCGAAACGCACATTCCATTTGCACTCCCCGGCGCAAACACCACCGCGCACTGCTCGGCACCCACAGCGCTCCGCGCCGACGGCGCACATCGCAGGGTTACGATGAAACGAGACGCAAGCACACGCGGAGTGTGTCTCTGACACACACATCGCCCTGCCTGCGCCGCTGCGATCGCGCTGCGCCCCTCCCCCACACACCCTGCGCCCAGCGTAGCACCGTCCCATCGCTCCGCTCCCCGAAGACACTCCCAGCGCCCTGCACCGGATGACAACACTGCGATCACACGCTGCATACGGCTCTGCGGCCCCGCGGAAACACATCGCTCTGTGCCCCGCACAACACACGCTTTCCTGCGCCCCCAAAACACACCCATCGCTCCGCGCCCCACGGCGCACGGGGTGCGCAGCGTAGCACCGTTATATCGGTCTGCGCCTGCCGAAACACACGTCGCTCTTTGTGCCCCCTGAAACAAAAGGTCTGGGGCCCCCAAAACTCATTATTTTTTTCGCCCCAACACAAATATTGCTCTATCCCTCCCCGAAACTTATCGCGTTGAGCCCAACAACACAGACACCGCCAGGTGCGCCGAGGGACACACCAAGCGCTTCTCCCCGAACACACTCCCATCGCTCTGCACCGACGGACTACACATTACTCTGTGTCCCTCAACACTGGCACCTCGCTACGCCAAACACACATCCCTTTGCTCCCCTGGACACACTGAGGGCCGCGGATGTGGCTCTGCGGCGATGACACATCGCTTTTCTCCGCGCCGTAACACACATCGTTTTTCACCATCGCAGCCAGGTCGCGATCGTGGTCCCGTTTCCGCAGACTCCGTGAGTCACACAGGAGGCGGAGCTTTCTCTGTATATGATACAGATCTGCTATAAAAGCGCTCCCGCGGGTGGCGGCGTTACCCGGTGTTTCTCTCCTGTTGCTCCTTGACGAGTGAGAGCCACGCTGTCGCTGCGATGCCTGAGCCGGCCAAGTCCGCCCCCGCGCCCAAGAAGGGCTCCAAGAAGGCGGTGACGAAGACGCAGAAGAAGGGCGACAAGAAGCGCAAGAAGAGCCGCAAGGAGAGCTACTCGATCTACGTGTACAAGGTGCTGAAGCAGGTGCACCCCGACACGGGCATCTCGTCCAAGGCCATGGGCATCATGAACTCCTTCGTCAACGACATCTTCGAGCGCATCGCCGGCGAGGCCTCGCGCCTGGCGCACTACAACAAGCGCTCCACCATCACCTCGCGGGAGATCCAGACGGCCGTGCGGCTCCTGCTGCCCGGCGAGCTGGCCAAGCACGCCGTCTCCGAGGGCACCAAGGCGGTCACCAAGTACACCAGCTTCCAGTAAGCTGCCTCTGCAGAAGTTATTTAACTTCTCTGTCTTCTAAGTCTCGCTTGTATCGTGCCCTTCGGGACCGGTTTTTCATCGGTTATTGCAGTTTTTCCTGCGTGTCCGAGTCAGAGGTGTTAGCCTGATGCTGTAAATCGCAAAGTAACCGAAACTTCAAAAACGCCCATCAGGGGGCAGCAGGGGCTAAGAAATCGCAGTCATTGACGCGCAATTAGACGTTATCTATCGGAGTGTTAGTCTGCTCTGAAACCATTAACAATGTTATATTAGGAGCTTCGGAAAAAAATACTAGGAAATGGCTTAATCAATTCTTCAAGGCACACATTTTAAACAGAGGATTTTTTTCCCGATAGGGAAGACCAATGAAACAAAGCACTTTTTTTAAAAAAAAAAAAAAGCTTTTCCTTACTAATTACTTGCATATGTCTATAACTGATAACATAGAAGTTCATGGTATAAGACCAAGGGCTGAAACCGGCCTGAGTCGGGGAGAGCAAGCATCATAACCATGTTCCTTTTTTTCTCATTTCAGATTCCTGAGACTTTTGCTGAGCAATAGCACGCTTCTGATAGTGCAGGAAAGGTGCTCGACAAACACCTGGCAAAGAGGCCCACAAGACCGCACGCATAACAGGCAGCGCAGACTCATCGGTAATATCTGGGTTCAGTAGGGCAGAGAAAGCTGTAAAAACGTAACTGTAGACCACAAGAAATAGGAACGAGGGATAGAGTTGTGTTTTTAAAACCTAAGTACACTGCGGCTTTTAGATCATTGGAATTGAACATTTGTTATTAACGTAATCAAAGAACATGCTATCAAGTAAAAGCAAACTACAAAACAGAAATTAAAGCTCTTTTACAGGAGAAGTGGGTGGCTCTTAAAAGAGCCTTTGGGTTACATGATCATTTGAACGAGAATTTACTTAGAGCTGGTGTATTTTGTAACAGCCTTGGTGCCCTCGGAGACGGCGTGCTTGGCCAGCTCGCCGGGCAGCAGGAGCCGCACGGCCGTCTGGATCTCCCGCGAGGTGATGGTGGAGCGCTTGTTGTAGTGTGCCAGGCGCGAGGCCTCGCCGGCGATGCGCTCGAAGATGTCGTTGACGAAGGAGTTCATGATGCCCATGGCCTTGGACGAGATGCCCGTGTCGGGGTGCACCTGCTTCAGCACCTTGTACACGTAGATCGAGTAGCTCTCCTTGCGGCTCTTCTTGCGCTTCTTGTCGCCCTTCTTCTGCGTCTTCGTCACCGCCTTCTTGGAGCCCTTCTTGGGCGCGGGGGCGGACTTGGCCGGCTCAGGCATCGCAGCGGACACGCGGCTCTCACTCAACAAGCACCAGAGAGTGAAAAGCACCGGGTAACGCCGCTACTCGCGGGAGCCCTTTTATAGCAGCGCTGCTCAAAGCAGAGCCGCATCGCCATTGGGTGGAAGTCCTCCTTCAGGTCGCCACGACGCGCTCGCCTTTGCTATTGGACACCTCTCGATTCGCGTTCCCATTGGCTGCCGGAACAGCACCGCCTTCCCAGCCTATCAGCGAGGGCGCCGCCGCTCCTCCCGAGCCGTATATAAGCGGGCCGGCGGGCGCGGCCGGGAGCAGGTCGTTGTTTATGCGGAGCTGTTGTTGGTGTCGTTAGGCTGAGCTGCTGCGATGTCGGGCCGCGGGAAGCAGGGCGGGAAGGCGCGTGCCAAGGCCAAGTCGCGCTCGTCGCGGGCCGGGCTGCAGTTCCCCGTGGGCCGCGTGCACCGGCTGCTGCGCAAGGGCAACTACGCGGAGCGGGTGGGCGCCGGCGCCCCGGTGTACCTGGCGGCCGTGCTGGAGTACCTGACGGCCGAGATCCTGGAGCTGGCGGGCAACGCGGCCCGCGACAACAAGAAGACGCGCATCATCCCGCGCCACCTGCAGCTGGCCATCCGCAACGACGAGGAGCTCAACAAGCTGCTGGGCAAGGTGACCATCGCGCAGGGCGGCGTGCTGCCCAACATCCAGGCCGTGCTGCTGCCCAAGAAGACCGACAGCCACAAGGCTAAAGCTAAGTGAGCGTTTTAAGGACTAATCAGGAAACAAAACAGATAAAAAAAGGCTCTTTTCAGAGCCGCCCACAATGGTCATAAAGAGTTGAGTCACTCTGCTGTTTCGATTCTTCTAGTGAATGCAGGTGGAAACATGTTTTCTTGAAGTGTTTGCCTTAGTTGTACTCTTCTCCCTGCTTGTCTAAGCTTTTTGTTTGGTTTTGCGTTGATTAATTTTAAATTTTGCTTTTTAATATGGGCTGGTCTGATTTTAGGTGCTTCTTGATTTTCTAGAATTAATTCCTTTTTTATTTTTAATAAAATGTTTTTGCATTTTGAGAGAATCTAGGTGTGTTTATTGTATCAGTAGTAGCAACTGGTTTTGTTTGTTGGAGTAAGCATTGTGCCTCCTAGTAAGCAAACTCTGGCTTTGCTGTAAGTGCTTTATGCTGTATTAGAGGGTGATATAAGCCAAAGTTCTCATATCAATCTCATTATTTGTTCTGTTTGAAAGTATCAAAGTGTAACTGATGTCTGTTGCAATTTCGGGCAATGTGGAGTGTTTGAACTTCGAGAGAAGTGGAGGGAGGGATAAAAGCAAAGTGCACACAAAAAAAATAAAACCCTGAAGAGAAATCACGCACGCGCTCCTAGCAGTGACCCTGAACCAGTTCTTTTGCAACAGGAGGTGTGTTCCCTGCCTCGGGCCCCTTGTTGATTTTCATTTTTCAATGAGTTTTAATGCTATTGTGAGCGAGTCTTGCTGGCTTTCCTTGGCAGAATAAACTCTGCAGACCACTAGGGAAAGATTTCTGGCAGGGTAGGGTTACTAGTATTCTAGGTGAGCTGCCTGATGTGACATGCTACCACGGTGACAACTGCTGTGTTACACTGGGAGGAGCATTACCACTTTTAATTTCGTTTTTCTGGCAATACTGGCTGGATCCACCCATTCTTCTCCATGATGTATGGGAAGTTTTGAGCTCCCACCTCGTCCTTGGAGAAGGCAAGTGTTCTCAAGATCTGCTGCTGTTCCAGCTGTGTTTAGCTTTCCTAAAAGCTAAATGGCAGTAAGTTCATCCACCTATAGGGGAGGGAAGTCTCCACTCCCCTCTGTGTCTGCATTTCTTCCACATGATGAAACTGTCATCAGCATATCAGAACCACTGAAAATTATAGCAAAAATGGGGAAGGGTCCTGTGAACCTCCCTGGGCACATGTGCATTATCTCGATGTTGTGTGAGAAAATTTAAATTCTAGTTTCTAGACTGTAGAAACTTTCAGCAGGACAATCTTTTGGATTTCCTTCACTTATAAATGAATGCTCTGGTATCAACAGTACAAATGCAGTAGTACAGAAGATACACTATTGATTATTATTCTTCTACTTATTTCTCTTCTTTCCCTGCTGCAGAATGCATTTAGGCATTATGTAGCTCTAGTTCCAAATCGCAGATCTGGGAACCAAAGCCTTAAAAACTTGATAGGGCTATGTGAGGTCTAAACTGTGAAGGGGCTACAAGGCCTCAAATGTATATTGTACAGCCAGACACTTTCATGAAGATGCTTCATAGATGTGGTTTACAAAAACTGGGGTAAGTGGGAAGATCGAGTTTGAAAATATATATATTAACAAAGCGAGTTTGACCACCTGCAGTGTCCTATAAGCGGCACAGGTGCATTCACGGTTATTAATTCGGGTTTGCAACAGCAGAACGGGAGAGGAAGGTGAAAACGCCTGTCGTCAAGACACAAAGAGGAAATCTGCCTCCTCGAGCCCGTGTGAATGGGACCACTTAGCAACTCTGACGAACCGGCGCTGCGGGCGGCAAAAGGCAGCGCATCCCCCGGCGGCCCCGCTCCCGGACCCCCCCGGCGCACGTCGGCCGCTGGTGGGGCAGCCGCCACCGCGCACCCCTCGTCACCCATCGCGCTTGAGGAAAGGGGGACGTGCGTTGGTTCGGACGGCGGAGCGCACAGTGGCACCCGGATTCAAGAGCCGGCTGGACATTGAAGAGAGATCATTATGTATGGAGTTGTTTTTTTCTTCCTTATGCGTTTTAATCCTTGAGCGAGGGAAGCAGAAGAAGAACCAAAACACTCAGAAGGCTTTAATACCTACTAAGCAGTATTGTCTTTACTGTGTGATTTAATCCTACGAGTTTAATTTGGGTACGTTGGTGGAGGAGAGCTCAGGCTGAAGCCGAGTTATCTCGTCGCTGAGTAAATGCAGAGGGTGCTGGATAACGGGGCGGACAGCCCCCACCAGGACCCCTCGTTTCTCCAGCGACGGCGAAACGCTGCCGGTTTGTCCGGCCGGCCGCGGTAAGCGGAGATTTTCCTGCTCCCCGCGCCGGTACCAGAGACGGGGATTTAAGGACCGATCCGCCCCCAGGGGAGGAGGGAGCCGGGGTCTGTTGCGGACGAGGCGAAGGAGGGAGTGCGGTGTAACACGGCCTGAGCGGGGAAGAGAAGCAGGGAGGGAGGCCGGGCCGGGAGGGGAAGAACGACGCAAAAGGGATGAAGGCATTGCAGGGGTTGGAGGCTGAGCGGGCCTGCAAGAGGAGTCTCGGAACAGCAGGGAGAAGGCAAAGAAAAGGGTCGGATACCTCCGGGAAGAGCAGAGCAGGTCCCCGGATTTGTAAATCCAGAAACAAACTCTTCACTTTTTAGAATCATAGAATCATTTAGGTTGGAAAAGACCTTTAAGATCATCCAGTCCAAACATTAACCTAATATTACCAAGTCCACACTAAACCAATTAAGGGTAGACTAGACTAAACCATGTCCCAGAGTGCCATGTCTACCCGTTTTTTGAGTGCTTCCAGGGATGGTGACTCCACCACCTCTCTGGGCAGCCTGTTCCAATGCTTGACTATGCTTTCCATGAAGAAATTTTTCCTAATATCCTATCTAAACCTCCCCTGGCGCAGCTTGAGCCCATTTCCTCTTGTCCTAAATTTTCACAAATTAAAGTATTTTTAACTCTTTCATTGGCAAGAAATAAACCTGTAGGGTAAACAGAAGAGTCCACGTTATTCAGTTCTGATAAATGCTGTAAATAAACCCCAGTCCTTCGGAAGCTTCCTGATGTCCCCTGTTGTTTATATCCTGTGCCATTTCCTGCTGAGAAATACCGTCTTTCATGCAAATGTTCTCAGGTGGAAAACACTGTCAAAATGAAAAAAGTGTAAAAGACTTATCTGCCTTCATGGTATTATGAAAAGGGTTAATCGCTCTGATTGTCTTCATCAATGTTTCAGAAACCCTCATTGTTTGATTTTTGTCCCGTCAATAAACGCATGATTAGAAGCTGTTACTAGAAGTAACACATACACACCCTATGAGGTTTTGCGCAACATTAAGAACCGGTTAACGCCAAAACTCAGGGAGCTAAATATGCCTTACACCCATGTGACCATTCCACTTCTTCCATGGATTTATAGCAGCGATTTCAAAAGGCAGAGTTTAAAAGCCCCTGCATGTAGGGAGTGGAGACGATTCAGATGCACTGTCTGGGCTTCCTGAGCCAGCTCAGCTGAGCCCAGGCACCTGGGTTTGCCTGTAATGTGGTCGGCCAGGTCTGCTGGTGCTTGGAGCACAGGAGGACACAACCCTGTTTAAAGACATATTTCGATGTATAGAAAGATTGGGGCTATGTTAGTCCTACGGTAGTTCTTGTCCTCTTTTCTAAATGGGATGATTAAAGATGCTAACTTTGCTGTGTCCCAGGCACACAAGGCAAAAAAACTTTATCACATGGAGTGTTCGGATTGTTTCGCATTGCAGTGGCTGCTACTTGCTACAAAAGGAAAAGCAGATGCATATGAGAGACGCATGCATTTCTTCATAGCTCTGATGCTGCAAAAAGGTAAAGCAAGATCCTTTACTCTGTCTGAAATCCAAATTTCAGCTGTAGCTTTCCATGTGCACCATCTTCTTATTTTGGGAATAATTTCTTCCATTTTCCTATGACTCTTTCAAGTACAAAATCTACATGCAATTCAAGTAGGACTACAACTACAAAAAGGTCGTGGATTTTACTGGTGATGAAAATTCCAAGCTGCCCTGATACTTCTTTCACACACAAACTTCTTATTTTCTAGTTTTAAAATGCAAATATGTCCAGAATTGCTTCCTGAGCTTTTCTGTGGGCGGAAGAAAAAAAAAAAAGAAAAAAAAAGAATAGAAGAACATTTGTGATTAATACTTAGTAACATTTTTGGCAAGGAATACTTTTGGAACAACCTCTCCTTCAGGATGCGCTGTCGAACAGTTTAGTTCTTTGCAGCCACCAAAGAAACCCAAACTGAAACCTAAAAACCCCTTTTTGCCTACATAGTCCTCTGGTTCTGTGACCTCCAGTCCCTGAGGAACGAGCTGCTCCTGCTCATTGTAATGCTGCTTCTTCCTTCCCAAGGTATATAAGCTGGGAAGGGAGAAGGGATGTTCCCAGCTGCATTCTCGTCTACTTCCAGCCCTCTTCTCCAATGAGATTTGTGTCATGTCTTGAGCTGTGCTGTGCTCTGATACAGCACAATCCCAATAGCAGGTTTTTGGAGCCCAAGGATTCAATTTTTTCCTTTACAATCTGAACCAGGCACATTTTCATTACTGGCGAAAAGCATTACATCAAGGTGTGTATAAGACCAAATCTTTTTCCCTAGCTGCAGTTAATACTTTCTCCCTCAGAGCTAATTATTTTGAAACATATTCTTTTCTATTCAAATTGGAAAAGAAAGTTTCTGGGAAACTAACATAGCAATAATTTGCCCTGTGTGTTGAGTAATTATAATCTCTATCCATTAGGAAAAAAAGGAGGTGAGCAGATATTGATTTACTCCATCAAAAAAAGAGCAAGTAGTAGTACAAAATTGCTGTAGCCAGTGCGTGGATTATTGAGGTTTTGGATCAGGTGTATAGCATCTAGTTCTCATTTCTGATTCACTGTTGGGTCAGTTAACTAGAGAATGCAGTTATTTGTTTACCCAGTTGGTGTATTTCACTTTTGCAGAAATAAAAGCACATTTTTTTAAAGATGATGAGTAATAAATATAAATTTTACTGTAGGTATGCTGATCTAGGGAATATATAAGTCTTTTGAAGAATGCTAACATTATTCTGTTAAAAATAAGGTAGGGGAATTTTTTTGTAACTGTTTAGATTGTTCTTCAGTATTCTTTCTGGCTGGTTATCCACTACAGGAGTAAACTGTAATGTAACTCTGATAAATTGGTATACAAAAGGTTGCTGAAAAAAAAAAAAAATTGACAATTATTTTGTATAACCAAAAATAAATGTAGCCTCTATTTCGGTTGGTGTGAATAAAGAGGTATTTTGAAGATAGATGTGGAAGGCAGATAAGAATAAAGCACAAAGGGCCTGCTTAAAGATTATGTATTCTAGCACTTCCCAGTGTTGAGAACTGTTAGGCTGAATAGCCTTGCTTAGCACTAGTAGCTAAAGTAGTTGAAGCCTTAGGCCACAAGAGATGACTGAGAGTAAACTTTTTGATAAAACTAATGCTGCAAACACAGAACTAGCTGAAACCAGCAGATGCAAACAGAATGAAGAAGATAAGGACCAAGGAAAGAATTCCATGAGAATGAGGTAACTTCAGAAGGTGGGCCAGCCCAGTGACGGAGAAAACCCATAAGAAATCAAGAGACCACCAACCAGAATTAAGTGATTGGACTTGGGGATTGAGTGCTGGGTGGTACGGGTACGATTGGGGGGCGTGATCTGGGGTAGGGGTCCCTCGTTGGAGGCACCCAGCTCCAGCTGCTCTGCATGTTGGATAAATAAACCACTTATTTACTCAGCAGATTGGAGACTCATCTTCTTCGAGCAGGAACCTAGGGCCAAGACCTGTTGAGATGGCATCTGCATAGTTCCTACCATAGTCTAGATGGTGGCAGCATAATTTCTGCTACACCACAATGATGTATTTGAACACTGTGCCATCTTACTGTTGCTGGGTGATGTTGTCGGGGTAGAGTGGATTTAGAGAAGAAAAAGAAAATTGCTTTGAACTGAATAGGAAAGAACATTAAAGAACACAAAAGATGGAAGAATGTGCTGTCATGTTTTTATATTCACACTATTTGCTTTATTAATTTTGGATGTTCACCCTCCTGTGGGATAAAATCGTTATGTTTGCTATTCTTGCTGAGCCTAAATCCTAGTACTTTTACCTCTGGTGAAAAGAGCAACTACATACGGTAGTGATTTTTTATCATTTCAGAAACTTTGGTCTCAGCACTGATGGAAAAATAATGGATGTGTTAGAATCAGGCCTGATGATGTGTGTGTGTGTGTGCAGGTAGAAATGCTATGTTCACATTATAGCCCCCTAATATTGCCTTATCAGTCATACCGAGATTGGAAGCAGCAATCATAAGCAACATTTTCTTTTGTGTTGAGTGAAGAGTTTCATAAGCCTAGACATAATTTCACATTCTGAAACAGCTTTCTTAAAAAAAAAAAAAAACCTGAAATTTCTGTGAAACCTGTGTTAATGAAGCATGCAGTATGGAGCATACAAAGTCAAGAAAGGCAAAAAGAATGCTTATGGATTCCCGAACTGGGAGACAAAAGGCACCGCTGAGCTCCTACTTTAACTCAGGCAACAGGGCTGCCATGTGACAGCTGTTGTTTGAACTAAGGTCTTTTGTTAGGACAACATAACTGACTTTGACTTTTACGTGACTGATTATTGAGAATAATAGCCACTGACAAATTGTTCCACTGATCACCACCACTATCACATTATAAGCACTTTTAGTATATGATATTTTCTAGAGTCCCTTTCTAGCAACCCACACATCCCCTTACATGAAAACCTAGCAACTAGAATATACTATGTTTTATTAATATTTTTAGGTACTGGACATATAGAGAGGCCCCGAATATGCAAACTGTGTTTCAGAGTTTGCACTAAGGCACTTGGAGAGCAGATCTGTAAACTCCATTTGAAGCTGCTGGAGAACTGAGTATGGAGGATGCCTCTTACCATTGGATATCTGAAATCCAATCTAAGAGATGCCCATCAGCCTTCAAGCTGAAATTCACTTTGATAAATTGGTGGCCTATTTAAGAGAGACCTGGTGCCTGCCTCTGAAACTGTGCTACCGAACAACATGCAATCAGTGCTAGAAAGGTTGACTTTTGTGATTCTGTGGTCCCTGTATGGACTACGTGTGTTCATGAATCCGCAGAGTATGCTTGGAATTCAGGATTATTCAGATCCAGTTTGAGAGATGGTGATAATGGCTTGGATCTGTATCTACAGCATCACAGCAAGCATATGATGGAGTGATTCAGCCTGCAGTTTGACGCTGAAAGACTTTAGGGCTGATCAGTGGCTATATGGTAAACTGATAATTTAAGAAGTCAGCCCACAGTGGCTAGTTTCTTAGTTTTTAATAGTTTTAATACAATTAATGAACTATAAATACAGGACAGGTCTGGTAGGTATGAAAAAATATTCATCTTCACTTTGTGTTTTTAGTTACACGGGGAATACTCACTCCCTAAAGCAGTCCTAGGGAAAAGCTGTGCAAGTTACTGTAAAAATCACATGCACAGCAGAATTATTTAAAAAATTGCTTAAAAAATAATTTTAGAAAAGACTTCTGTGTTCTATTAATCACTGGGCTATTCATAACAGCTTATTAAGATAAATGCCACTTATTACTACATAAATTCTCTTACAGTACAGTGCACTGTAGATCTCTTACTTTACTACAAAAAAAAAAAAAAAAAGAGCACCATCAAGTGGTAGATGTTGTTACAGCAGTTACAATAATGTACGTAGATAAGTTTCCTGTAGTAATAATTTTGACCCTTTCCCGATTAGAAAATTACAAAAGCATTTTTTTCCTTCAAATTACAACACATAACACGAACATGCTTAGAATTAATAGTGGTGTATCACACAAGAAATATACATATCACAATCGTAAAAGTTGAATAAAACTCTAAGAAAACCATATCGCCTAGAAAGACAACAAGGTTTTTTTTATTGAAAACCTTTAGTTACAGCAAATCACTTGTTGCCCAGGTAAAGTATATGTTCCCTGACACAGAGAATTAAGAGAATATTTTATGGGAATTAACCTTAAAGTGGGACTTAAAAAGAGACTACAAATTAAGTATTCACGCTAAGGAATTAAACATTTCTTTCAGTATTTGACCGTACAGCCCTTTTACTGAAAAGGTGGGTGGCTCTTAAAAGAGCCTTTGGGTTAAAACGGACGATCCGAGGCGCTCTACTTGGAGCTGGTGTACTTGGTGACCGCCTTGGTGCCCTCGGAGACGGCGTGCTTGGCCAGCTCGCCGGGCAGCAGGAGCCGCACGGCCGTCTGGATCTCCCGCGAGGTGATGGTGGAGCGCTTGTTGTAGTGCGCCAGGCGCGAGGCCTCGCCGGCGATGCGCTCGAAGATGTCGTTGACGAAGGAGTTCATGATGCCCATGGCCTTGGACGAGATGCCCGTGTCGGGGTGCACCTGCTTCAGCACCTTGTACACGTAGATCGAGTAGCTCTCCTTGCGGCTCTTCTTGCGCTTCTTGTCGCCCTTCTTCTGCGTCTTCGTCACCGCCTTCTTGGAGCCCTTCTTGGGCGCGGGGGCGGACTTGGCCGGCTCAGGCATCGCAGCGGACGCGCAGCTCTCACGCACCAACACACAACACAACCACGGGCTGAAAAGCAACCTGAGAGGAAGTGGCCTCACGCCACGTATTTATAGCTCTCTTATGCAAATGAGGAGGATTCCCTCTGCGTACTTTCATTGGTCATAACACAGCACGCGTCATAACTCCCCTGTAGCCGTTTTTTATTGGTCGCAATTCGATCCCCATTCTCATTGGCTGCCCAGAGGAGAACTACTTCTCAGCCTATCAGCGAAGGGGCGAGGTGGGAAAGCGAGGCTATAGCTGAGGAGTGCGGGCCGCTTGCTCCGTTCTGCTGCTGCCTGCTCCGGGAAGCGAGCGAGCGAGCGAGGATGTCGGGCCGCGGGAAGCAGGGCGGGAAGGCGCGTGCCAAGGCCAAGTCGCGCTCGTCGCGGGCCGGGCTGCAGTTCCCCGTGGGCCGCGTGCACCGGCTGCTGCGCAAGGGCAACTACGCGGAGCGGGTGGGCGCCGGCGCCCCGGTGTACCTGGCGGCCGTGCTGGAGTACCTGACGGCCGAGATCCTGGAGCTGGCGGGCAACGCGGCCCGCGACAACAAGAAGACGCGCATCATCCCGCGCCACCTGCAGCTGGCCATCCGCAACGACGAGGAGCTCAACAAGCTGCTGGGCAAGGTGACCATCGCGCAGGGCGGCGTGCTGCCCAACATCCAGGCCGTGCTGCTGCCCAAGAAGACCGACAGTCACAAGGCTAAAGCCAAGTGAACGCAACGGAGAAGCGGCAAGTTGTCTCTTCCCGAGAAGATAATCCAAAGGCTCTTTTCAGAGCCACCCACGAAATCATAAAAGAGCTCAGTTATCCGTACTATAGTTACGCTGTTTTACATGAATTACTCAACCCGTGTTTTGTCTTATTTTCTCCACGTTTATTAACAGTATTATTGGCTCGGTGATAGTAGCAACGCTTTCCGTGTTTTTGTTAACATAAAGTCGTGCCAAAATGTCCTCCCAAAGCAAGTTCTTCCTGGGACGGGATATTTTCCGTTTAGTTCTTAAGCCAGAGAATACGGGAACAGGGTATTTCGGTGAGACCTCCCCTCCCTCCCCCCTCTTCCGCGTTTTTCTTCTCCGAGAGTGGCTGAAGCGGCACCGGAGACACGAGGCGAAGGGGGGGAAGGGGCCGCGGGCCGGGCTCTCCGCTGGCCAATCCTTGGTCAGGGCGGGCTTTTTCAATACTTAAAGCTCCTTTTCTTTCTCATCGGGAACAAAAGGAATGGGAGAGCTCAGGGACTGTTTTCGAGTCAGTAAGGAAACCCTGCCCCCCCACCCCCCCAACCATACAAATCCATTTAAGGAAACACCTTAAGAGAAATAATACAATAGATTAGACATGGCTCAGTAGTAGCGTGCCTGACAATTGCATTACTTTTGTTACAAAATATATTCTTAAAAAAAAAAAGTACATCCGATTTTTATCAAATCATTACTATAAAACATTGCTTCCTGGTAGTCAAACCAATTACTCGGCAAAGATGTAAAAGTCTACACTTCCCTAAAGCCGCCGCGATATACCGTGCTCGTTAGCGCTTCATTCGGTAATCGTAGGGAGGGGGGGAAAGACAAAAAGACACAATTGACCTCTGACGACTTACGAATTACTGGATCCTTGCTGCAGGTTACTGTCGACCGCGGTGCCTCAGCTCCTTTAGGGATAGTGTGGGTGGCTCTTAAAAGAGCCGTTGGATAACGAAATATATAGAGCGGGACTCTTCTGGTATAATTTACTTCTTTTTGGGCGCCGCCTTCTTCGCCTTGGCCGCTTTGGGTTTGGCTGCCTTGGGCTTGGCTGCTTTAGGCTTCACTGCCTTTGCCTTGGCCGGGCTCTTCGCTGCTTTCTTGGGGCGGCCTGACTTGGCGGCTTTCTTGGGGCTCTTGGCTGCTTTCTTGGCCGCGGTGGCTGCCGGCTTCTTCGCTTTCTTGGGGCTCTTCTTCACCGCTGCCGCTTTCTTGGGCTTCTTAGCAGCGCTGGCGGGCTTCTTGGCCGCCGGCTTCTTGGGCTTGGCCGCGGCCGTCCGCTTCTTGGGGGCTTTTTCCTTCACTTCTCCCGGCTTCTTGTTGAGGCGGAAGGAGCCGGAGGCGCCGGTGCCCTTGGTCTGCACCAGGGTGCCCTTGCTGACCAGGCTCTTGAGCCCCAGCTTGATGCGGCTGTTGTTCTTCTCCACATCGTAGCCGCCGGCGGCCAGCGCCTTCTTGAGCGCGGCGAGGGAGAGCCCCTTGCGCTCCTTGGAGGCGGACACGGCCTTGGTGATCAGCTCGGTGACGCTGGGGCCCGCCGGCTTGCGGGCCTTGGAGCCGCCCGCCGCCTTCTTCGGCTTCTTGGCGGCGGCCTTGGCGGCGGGCGCGGGCGCATCGGGGGCGGCGGCGGGAGCGGTCTCGGACATCGCGGCGGCGTCCTCTGCGGAGCAGGCGAACACAATTGGGCTGGCGCGGGTCAGATGCTCGTATTTTTAGAGAGGAGCCGCGCGGTGATTGGTGCGTTGCAGAGCCCGCCCCGCTGCACGGCTGGGGAGCCCTTCGGTGTGCTCGATTTGTGTTTCTTTGGACTAACAAAAGTGTATTTTCCTCGGAATTTCTGCCACCAAATCGCCCCATTTCCCCGGTGAGGGAGGAGAAGAGCAGGTACTTGCGTTCGGGAGAGTTTCCAGCCGCAAACACGCGGGCTGAGTTAAAGGAGAAGCGATAAATCCCGTGTGCTGCTGCTGGAGAGACCTCTGAAGAGAGAAACTTTTGTTTTTCCTTGCAAATTAAAAATTTCCTTTTGACATAAATGTTACAGCAACGACTCAGTCTGATTCTTTAGAGGGTTTTCTTGAGATCAAAGTTGAAATCTGCCGATTTAAAGCTATTTTGACAGTTTAAATTGATTTTGAAGAGGAGGAAGTAACACAAACTCCTCTTTCAGCTCTGAATATGGATTAAGAACCGGTTCCTTTGACCATGTGTTTTACCTCCTAAAACGCTAAAGTCTAATGAAATAGTGTCTCGTACGACTTCCTATTGCACTTTTTATAGAGCCATAAGCAATTTGTAAATATCTGGAGATTTATGAACATACAGTTGTTTTATTTCATCTTCCTGGAATTTCAGTAGAAGGGAGGCAAACTTACCCTGCTACCTTGTGTTGGGTGTTTTCTTTCTTTTGTTTGTTTTCCATATGAATTTCTGTACCGATTATTAAGTAAACCAAGCAATTTGCTTTTTATGTTGCATGCCACTCTCAAGGAAACAGTCGTTTGATATCTGATGTTACAAAACTGCATCTTTGTAAAAGAAAGCAAGCTCCTAAACTTCTGGTGATATTTACTGAAATTATCTTTGTCTCTCTAGTAATTTAAGATGTGCAAGGGCTAGCGTAACAGTTTAGTAGTTATGCTCTTCTTGCCCAGACACTATTATCTTGTTATGTATTTTCTCTAATCGTAGTAGAATTTAAAAGCATATTACTGTTGGGTTTTTGGGCTTTTTTTTTTTAACACTTCTCACACAGTATGTCTATGCAAATGTTTATCTAAAGCCAATTCAGAATTCTCTTCCCACTCTAACTAAAACCCACCTAATTCTTCCTTATGCATTTCACGGCCATCACTGAAATGAGGAAATGCTTTCAGGACAAAAACTAGAGCACTTTGTGATAACCTGAGTTTTAATAAGGGGAGAGGTAGGCCATAGGTCGTTCCTGAAGAACCAGGAAGAATTCAATCAATATTGGTATCTGGTTGAAGGTGATGTAATATGCTGAACAGAACAGAGCTCTGGAATAATATTTCATGAATCTGTACCTGATTATAAACAAGCATATTATCCATTGCCTTTTGTAGTTATTTAACAATCACAAAGACTATGCTTCAGCCCTGCCCTCTGATTTCCTTTGCTATAAGCAAATATATAATGTAAACACAGAATTTAAGTAGATATTACCAACCCAATTTCAGATTGTATTAATAGGTAGTTTTAGGTAAGTGTAATTCTAGATCCACCTCATTGTTTCATTTACAGTGGCTGATTTGTGAATACTAAATATGCATGTAATATGAAAACATTTTAGTTTGCTGTAAAATTGTGTTTCAATGAATATGAAACTATGAATAAATGCAATGAAGGGAAAAATTGCAACCTCCAGCCTATAAGAAAAACATATCAGAAAAAAGGTTGCAGGAAAAGTGCACCTGAGCTCTGTAATGCTTCAACAGGAAAATAATTGAGGGAAGGGCTAATCAAATTGGGACTTTCAGGGTCTTGTTTGTGAAAGTTATGTAACATAAAATAAGGATAGAGGAATGAAATAAATTGGAGTGGATGTGGGTATATTGAAGATATACCTTCACAAATTACTAAAACTGAAGTAAAATAAATATGTATTTTTAAGCCTCTATCCTAAAAGTGTTTGTAAATCAATGAATGAGACTTTCAGTTGACTTGACTACATAGTGAAATAAAGTAGCAACATTGGGAAGAGATGACATTTAGCAGCTACCAAGACACTTCATAGCACATAGACAGAGGAAAAGCATAGACTATGAGTGACATGTCAGCAAAATTAAAACTCATGTTGCCTACTCTTGTTATTTTGAACTCATAAACATTTACTTTGGTAACCTTCACTGGAGGAGATTTAAATACTCCAGCCCTCAGTTGTGGCTTCACAGAGTGTTGATTCACATTTATTGCTGGCTGAAATTGAGGTGGCTAAAGTGGTCACCATCGCAGTTCTCTGCCTGGCTTTTCTCCCAGCAGTTGCTACCTTCTCCCCATTCCCAAGAGGGGTAGCTAATAATATGTGTAGCCATTTCTAATCTCCAACAGCTATGGTCTACTATCTTAAAATAAATTGAAGTAACTTCAGAAATTTTATGACACAGACAGAAGCTCTGATCTTTCTTTTTTAATGGCTTTGCAGAAAACACATAAAATAACTTTAGTGATGCAGAATTGCTGCTTGGAACACATGTTCTTCTCTACATGAAAGAAATACATGCAAGAACAAAATTTTGGAAAGTTAAAGTGCATTTGGCAATTTTAAAAAGAGTTTCTTCTGGAGCAAGTAGTTTAGAATGTATGGACAGATGTATTCAGGCAAAGAAAAAATGTGGTGAAGGGTTATACAAAAGGCAGGAATGGCAGTTTCACCTCCAGTGGAGCAAATGAGAAAAGGAAATAATCCTGGTCTAGGTATAGGGTATTGTAGAAAAACTTCATGAAGAAGGTGCCACATAGACTCTGACATGCAGTTTGGCTTTCCCAATGAGACTGGAGGCAGGAAAACTTCATCATTCATTAAAAGAGGAGAGTGATATCAGGATCTCCAGAGATACTTTTGGGGAGAGCATCACTGTAATGTCTACTACATCTGAATGACTTCAGTCCTTCTCACCTCATGGGCATTCCAGCAGTCCACACTGCATCACAAACCTGCATAAGATTGCAATCTGAACCCTGCAAGTCACTTCCCTGCAGATACCCAGATCTGTCCAACTTCTGCAGTTATCTATTAAGACCTCTTGGCATGAGCAAGGAGACACATGAACCACAGCCAAGGGCTGGCGCTGCATCTGAGAGCTGAGAGCTATCAAACATTCCCATCTCCAGTTTAGGACCTGCCAGTACTTGTTCCTAAGAAAATGAGCTCTGGTTTATATTTAGATATGTTTGCAATAATGAGAGGTAGCACGGTAGTTATTCTCAAGCAATTTTGTTAGGAGGCATTAGCATGAGAGCTAGCCACGCAAATGTGGCTAATGGGCTGCTCTACCTGCTGTAGGTGAGTACCGTGGTCAGTCATTCTTAGACAGCTGGAGGAAGTACAGCTGATATGCCTGTGCATCACAGCCCCTCTCCTTCCTTCAAGTGACAATTTCCAGAGAGATTTAGCAGAAGGCCTTTAGATTATGCGCCGCACTCCCGCATACACGTTCCACAGGAAAGAGGTGTAAATACTCTCTGCAACCGTGATTACACTCCTATTACAGTTACACCCATGCCTTACTTGCCCTCAGTGACTTCATCCTTCATCTGAGTTACAAATGTAGTATGTGTGATCGTGCGATCAAACCAGCCAGCACAGTTTAACAGCTTTTAACCCTTAGCTAAGCAATTTTAAAGTGGTACCTACCAAACTACAAACTCGTTGCAGCTCAGCAAACAAGTCTCTGCCTACATAATACTAATATTGCTGCTGCCGCTGTTGTTAAGACTCCTAAGTGTAATGGGGCCACACAAGGCCTTTTAAATCCAGTGTATAGCTGAGCATCTATAGTGGGCAGGACAAATAGGGTAGGGCAGCGGATGATTGTCCCTGTCGACTCAGCTTCCTGGAATGTTGCACACTCCTCCCTGTACTGTTGGTTAAAGGTTGGGGCACCTATTGTGGCCTCCCTTCATCATTGCCATGGCATGTCATTTGGCAATTGAAAACCTATAGTCCAAAACCTGGATATGTCCATAGTTAGGAGGCACTGGGAAGGATGCCCTTCCTGGGAAAGTGAAAAAAAACTCAGCAAAAATGCAGGTGACCAAAATCCTTCCCAGAATAGCTAATGAGGTAAAAAGATGTACTTTGTTCTCCACTGTATGGGAATTTGCTGGGTTAAAACACTTTTACTTTTCTCACACACAGGCAAAGATCATCACTGTCAGTCAGATATCAAAGAACAGAATTACTTATGTCTTAAAGTACTTAGGTGTTCTAAAACTAACCTAAGGCACTTGACAAACTGACTTCTGGACCACCCTGGCATACTTGGAATGTAGTCATCAACCAGCGATTGAGGACCTCAGGCCCTGAGGTCCATGAATGGTAAGCCACATTAACAGAAGCCATCAACAGAAGCTCTATCAGCCATGGCTCCCCAAAGGAATTGTCTCCTCCTGAATTGACAGTGCTTCTCTTTCACCTGTGTTTAATAGTGAATTCCACCAAGGACGGGTGCCGCTACACTGTCCTTTCAGAGCAGCCTGGCTATCAGCACTGAAGCCTGGCTGCTCGGAGTAGCGAGCAGCCCACACAGAGCAATGCTGAGCAACCCACTCTTCCTCCCCACAACACCCCGGCACTTCTGTGTGCTTTCTGCCCTCAACTTTTTCCTATTTATGTGCCAGTGCTCCCTGTGAATGCTGGTAAGAGGGAGGGAAACCATGTTTGGTACCTACAGAGGGACAAAGTGTCCTTGGGCATGTAGTGCATGCACAGCTGGTCTGCCATCCACCATCTCCCTGGCTGGTGATACCCCAGGCCCTGATGTGACAAGCTTCTGGGTACATTTGGGTTGGCAGGTAACCCATTTTTTTTCCACACAGGCAGTGATGGTGACACCCAGACACTGTGTAGGCTGGACTTCTGCCATCGATGACAGCCAAAGCACTGTGTCACACACCATATGAAGGTGCTCTTATTAAGTGATGCTGCCTTGCCAGTTTTCCTCAGAGGTGTGGGGGTGAAACAGGTACTGGCTCCAGACAAGGCTGTTTGTGCCATCTTTCTAGAGTAGGAGTATCACAAGGTAGTACTTGGGTGCCAGTAATATAGGCTGGCTGTCTTTCCACAGAAGGGAACAAAAAGGTTTTGAAGAGTTGTTCAGTGTGCAAGGGTGCTGTGCTGTAGCTTATGTTTTTTGCAGTACATGCTTTGCAGCTGTGCAGTCCATGGGCTGGTGCCAGAGCGGCACTGTCCCGGGTTAGGATGTCGTCCAGACTGCCAGGGGCACTGGAAGGGCAGGCTGGTGCCCGAATTTCCCTGCAATATACAAATGGGGCCAGTCACTCAGAACTCCTGCTATCAGACAGTTAGGAAGTCAGGAATCTGGCTTCACAGGCTCATGAGAGTATGTGTATAAAGTGTGGGCACATTCAAGAAGAATATATTTCATCTATTTTGCCTGCAACTTGCCTTGTATGATCTGGTCCCAGAAAGAAGGATTGGCTTCCATAATAAGTATATTAAGTCTAAGTCTTGGTGTTTCTGTCATAGTTTTTTTCTGGTTTGGACACTGAAAATGCAATCAAGTTTTGGTTGATTTGTGCATGAAATAAGGAGTAGAATAACAAGTTTAACTTTTGTGTGCTGTTTGAGGTTAGTAGTTTGTCACATCTTACATTTAATTGTACGGTTAACAAAACTAGCACACAAAGCCAGCACTGAGCAACTAGGAGCAGGGACCAGGCTGTGACCAGCTGTATAGAGGTGGTAAGTAAAGAGAAATCCCAAACTGCAATGAGAGGCACCTACAAGAAAGGAAACTTAATAGTCCAAATTACCCAAAGCTGCTGAGAAAAGGGCCTGCTGATCAATAAGGTAAACATTTGAGTAATTAATCTGATATTAACTGTCCAGATCTAATGCATGTTCATTTATATAAACATCTTCTGGGGAGGGGGAATAGAAAGAAAAAAGAGAAAAGATAAGAAAAGGGTTTAGGCTCAACAGTTGAACAAAAACTTAAGTGGAGGCAACGGTGTAATCTCTGCTTGTTTTATTAACTCTTTAGAAGAAAACAGGCCTTGGCATGTTGAGTGCATGGAAAGGCTTTCAAGGGTTATTGCTGTCAGTGACATCACTAGATGAGGACAGGAATGTTTGTTTGCATTTGACACTAATGAAAAGAAAAGGTTCTTATACTTGAAAACTCTTGGGTTTTAGGTTTTTCCTTTTTCATTTTACAACATGTGATTATTCTTCTAACATGGTGAATTGTCTTAGCTCTGGTTTGGGTTGTTTTTTTTTTTTTTTTCCGTCACCTGGTTATTGTCTCTTCAGTGTTGAAGGAGACACTAGCTCATGATCTATTGGGCTAGTACTGGGGACACACAAGCCCTAACTCTGGGAAAGGACAGAGGAAGAATCAGAGTGTAGTAGTACAACTTGTTTCTGCAGTTAGGAATATCAGCAGGGATCCAGAATACGGAGAAATGAATGGACAATATGAGTTGGACAGCCTTGAGATTGTGCTGCCCTTTGAATTACATTCTGGACAGACACTTATGATCATAACACTGGAAGAATTGAATAATTCACAGGAAACTTCCATCTGGGCCAATATCCCATCTGTAACAGAGGCCAGTAAAAAAGACTGTAAGAAAAATAACTGATATCTCGTCAAAATGATGCTTTAGGTCCTAGTGATTTGTAGGCTAGGGACTCACTGAGTCAGCGGGGATGTCTTTGAATTGAAGAGCTCTGAATGGATTTTTCTCCTGCGTGTTTATTGATTGCTTTCTCTGGATATAGCAGCTCTAATTTTTCATGCATTAGGATGTGGCTTTAGCATGACAAATTATAACAGGCTGAGGAACAGGTTAGGTGGGAGTGGACAAATAGGAAATGTATACTACATGGTGTGTATCCCTTTCATAGAGGAGAATCTCATTTATATACAGTTAAGTGTCCTCTGTGTGTGTTATAAAATGGTGCTGGGTAAACATGCTTTCTATGGTGTAGATGAAGTGGGACAAAGTGGCAAGCGACATAGAGAGTGAATTGAACCCCCTTTTTCTGTAGCTGAAGAGAATATATTTGAAGCAGAGGGAATGACAAATCATTTGAAAGAACAGAGAAAAAAAAATCAGGAGTCTTCAGGATCAGGCAGAGACATTGCTATATAAAATATCAGAGCTGAAAGGTACTGGGAAAGAATTACCTCACCATTATACTTTTAGATCCAATCACTCACACAGACCTTCCCTCCTGGAGTCACTCTGACTGAGGCAGAACCAAATGCCAATGTCAGCAAGACAAAGGCTTGCCAGAGTTCACAAAGGTCTCTCTGAGCCCTTCATCTTGAAAGTATCTCCTCTGTGTCTGTGTGGATAATGGTGTGTGTATTCGGCCATGATGAGCACATCTCTCCATATTGGAATTATGCTAATCTCATAGCCCCAGTGGGCCCTGAGCTAGAAAAAGGAGGACTGCAAGGATAGCC
This sequence comes from Pelecanus crispus, assembly GCF_030463565.1. Taxonomy (NCBI): domain Eukaryota; kingdom Metazoa; phylum Chordata; class Aves; order Pelecaniformes; family Pelecanidae; genus Pelecanus; species Pelecanus crispus. Next base: position 55,633,918 of record NC_134643.1, read on the forward strand.
AGCAGAAATGAGGCATGGATTTAACAGTCATGATGACTGATTTTCAGAGTCCTGAAGTATTACCAAAATAACAGAGAGAAATGTCACTGGCAATGTACACTGGTAAAAGGAAAACATATTGCATGAAAGCAAGAGTATCTATGCACTCAGAATGATGTCAGGCCTTTAAAACATGGAGGTACACATGCACATAGCTGAGGTAGCCTTTTTTGTTGTGCATTTGACATGCATGACTGATTTTCATCCAGTTCGTAGCAGTGATCTAAATGGAAATATAATGCTTCTTGAACATGACCAGGATGTCTGGGACATGGTATGAAGCAACATTCCAGACACAGGATAGAAAATGAAGGGCCTTCTCGAGTTCTATGCTGAAAAAGCCCTTTGCAGAATCACCAGTGATGCTATAGACTGAGAGTCAGGCATAGCCGGCTTTGAGAAAAACATGCATGCTTCTTTCTGGTCTGAGGTGAAGGCACAGAAGTGATTTTCCTGATGCTTCACAGCATGAGCCAAATACTAGCATAGAGCCACAGGGGTGGCCTGTAAGTTCTTACATTTAGCAGCCAGTTCTCAATATTACCATTGAGCCCTTGCGATGTGACCACAGAACTACTGAGACATGGTCATCATGACCTTAAAAACGGTCACGCACCCTCTACGGCTTCGGCGGCTAAAACGTTCTGCTCCCGGACCATCTCGAGAACCCAAAGGCTCTTTTAAGAGCCTTGCGGCCCCCGCGTCCCGGAGGACGGGCGCGCTGTGCCGAGACCCGGAGAGGCAGCTGAGCGGGGACCCGCCGCCCACAGAGCCAGGCGGCCGCGGGGCTGCGCTCGGCCCACAGAGACCGAAGGTCTGTGCGCCGCCGCCCCGCCCGGGGCGGGGAAGGGGAGGCGGGGGGAGGCGCCGTGAAACGGCGCTGCAGGGGCGCCGGGACTGGGGGCGGGCGAGCGAGGCGGAGGCGGAGTCGGAGTCGGAGGCGGGGACTGGGGCGGCGAAGCCGGCGGGGCCGGGGCCGCAGCCGCGGGGAGGAGCCCGAGAGCCGCGACGGGCGAAGGCCCGGCCCCGCCCCGCCCCGGCCGGCGTGCCCGCCCCTGCTCCCAATCAGGTCGGCTCGCACCGCATAAAGGCCGCCGCGCGGGCAGCTGCGGCTCACAGCTCGGAGCAGGCAGAGACAAACGGCAGCATGTCCGGCAGAGGCAAGGGCGGGAAGGGGCTCGGCAAGGGCGGCGCCAAGCGGCACCGCAAGGTGCTGCGCGACAACATCCAGGGCATCACCAAGCCGGCCATCCGGCGCCTGGCTCGGCGCGGCGGCGTGAAGCGCATCTCGGGGCTGATCTACGAGGAGACGCGCGGCGTGCTGAAGGTCTTCCTGGAGAACGTGATCCGCGACGCCGTCACCTACACGGAGCACGCCAAGAGGAAGACGGTGACGGCCATGGACGTGGTGTACGCCCTCAAGCGCCAGGGACGCACCCTCTACGGCTTCGGCGGCTAAAGCTTTCTGCTCCCCGACCATCTCGAGAACCCAAAGGCTCTTTTAAGAGCCACCCACGTTTTCTTTAAAAGAGCTGTATTGTTTTGCTCTATTTTTTAGTAGTTGTTCTCGTATTCTGTTTTGTTTCTTCTCTAGTCTCTCCTTCTCCTTCTTCCGCCCCCCCCCCCCCCCCCCCGCGTTTGTCTTACCGTGCTGCAGCCGGACTGCTCAGCTTTGCGTTTCGGCTCCGGCTCCCCCTCCAGCGCCCTGCTGCCGCGTCATGCCCCTTCCCTGCTCTCCTGCCTTCCCTTTCCTTCCTCCCAGGAGCCGCTCTCGGAAGAGCTCGTTGGGGCGCTCCGCCCTGCAAAGCGAGCGGCATGCCGCGTGCCGGTTTGTGACTCTTCCCGAGGCATTTACCGATGCCAGGGAGTGCTGGAAAGTGCCGGGGCCTGCAGGGCGAGCCTAGTGCCTCCCTTTGGCGACTTCGTTCGGAGAAAACACGGGCCGAGGGAACGGCCCCCCTGCCCCAACAAAATGAAGGCAAGAGGCAAAACTCGGCGCTATCTCGCCAAGTGCTCCACTGCAGGGCGGCGGATCCTTCGTTTCCCCCTGCCCGCTCATGCCCGAAGGGTTCAGAAACGGCACTGACCGCACCGGGTTGGCTTGAGCCGGCGGGGCGTGGAAGGGGGCTCCTCGCTCTTGCGCGGAGGGGGGAAGGAGGGGGGGGGGGCGGAGCTGGCGGCCGCTGTCGCCGGGCCCCGTCTCCGGCGGCGAACGGGTTAAGCGCCCTCGGTCTTTTGAAAAGCCCGCTCGGGCGACGATTGGCCCCGAGCGATTCCGCGCCGCGCACAGCCCGCGCTCCGCCCCGCGGGCGCGCACCGCCAGCCTGGGAAAGCAGCGCGATGCCCGGCCCGCCCGCCCGCCCGCCGGGGCGGAGGTGCGGGACCCCCGAGGAAAACTCAGACTTCCCGGCCGCACCCGAGCTCTCCGGCACAGCCAACCGCCCCGTGGCGGCTACAGTAGGGGAGAGGGCCCCCCCCGTCCGCTAAAGAGCCGACCCTCCTCCCGCGGGAAGCGCCCGCACACCGCTCCCCCGCCGCCCGCTCAGCAGCGTCTCAAGCTCCTTCTCGACACTGTGGGTGGCTCTGAAAAGAGCCTTTGGGTTTCGCTTCTGTGCTCGGGACGATCCCCCGGGCCCGCTTTACTTGCTCTTCGCCTTGTGGCTCTCCGTCTTCTTGGGCAGCAGCACGGCCTGGATGTTGGGCAGCACGCCGCCCTGCGCGATGGTCACCTTGCCCAGCAGCTTGTTGAGCTCCTCGTCGTTGCGGATGGCCAGCTGCAGGTGGCGCGGGATGATGCGCGTCTTCTTGTTGTCGCGGGCCGCGTTGCCCGCCAGCTCCAGGATCTCGGCCGTCAGGTACTCCAGCACGGCCGCCAGGTACACCGGGGCGCCGGCGCCCACCCGCTCCGCGTAGTTGCCCTTGCGCAGCAGCCGGTGCACGCGGCCCACGGGGAACTGCAGCCCGGCCCGCGACGAGCGCGACTTGGCCTTGGCACGCGCCTTCCCGCCCTGCTTCCCGCGGCCCGACATCCTCGCTCGCTGCTGCTGCTGCTGAACTCCCACCGCCACACACAAACAGCAGGTGAGGTACCCGCGCCCTGGGGCCCGCCTTTATATCCCCTCCCTTTGCGCCGCCGGCGGCTCCTGATAGGCCCAGGCGCCGATCGGGCAACGCGCACCCAATGGCGGAGCGAATCTCGTTCTGACCAATGGCGAGGGGCGCAGCGCCCAAAGGTCTCCGCCCGCGCTCTCGGAGCGGCCAATGGCGAGGCGGAAGGGGCGGGATTCAGCGGCCGGCACCGCCCGGTCGTGGCAACGCTCGCACCCGCCGCCGCCGCCGCCGCCGCCCGGACCCGCGGGGCCGCGCCGTCCCGCGCTTGCTTGAATTTTCACTTTTTTTTTTTTTAAGCAGCCGGGTCGGCAAAGCGCGGCTTGGGAGGGAGGGCTTGAGGAGGTAGCGAGGCGGCGTGGCTGTGTCAGTGAGCGGGAGTAAAGGCGGGGGGGGGGGGAGTTGGGGATATTCACGGGATAGAGGAAAGGCGGTACACCTCCGCCCGTTGTTTCACGCTGGGTCTTTCCCCCGCGGGAAGATTTCGCCCCTTTCCAACACCAGCTCACCTCAAAGCTTTCCGACCTTCCAAAACATACATGCATACCCTTCCTTGCATCGGAAAACCGCCACAGCTCGCTCCTTTCTGTCCCGCCCTCCCCGCTCCCCAAACGCACAGGCGAGCGATGCACTCAAACCGCCTCTGCGCCCGCCTGCCTCACTGCGTGCAACGCTTCGCTTACCGCATTTGATTTCTGTACTCATACTCTAGTCCGCATTTCCTTAGTACAGTTGATGTATTCTTGGAGTATTAATATAGCCTAAAAGTGGTGGATCTTTTTCATTCTTTGATGCAGATCATGTTTTCTAATATCCTGTTTTTAAGTATTCTTTTCAATGTTTTTTTTTTTCTAATTGCCATCATTTTTCACTTCTTCTCTCTTTTTCATATTGTCAATGTTTCTGTCACGTATTTTCACGTGTTTAAATAAAAATTCCTATATCTTTAGGAGTAATTTTATGTTTACTAACTCTGCATGGAAATACCCATTTTAAATAGGGGGAACTTCACCGTGAATAGAAAAAAATATTTTTCTTCTTAAAAAAGGAAGCCTTAATAATTAACTCACACAATGTCTAAAAAATTTTAAAATCAGTACTATATAAAGGGACTCCGGAAATCGTAAAAAAAATATAGTGATAAAAGAATGGCTTTTTCAGGCGGCACACCGTAGACAGCAAGAACAAAGAAGTACAAGGGGAGGCGGGTACCTGCGACTGGCGGGATTTTTTAAACTTTGAATCCACCAATGAGGCTCACCATCCTCCCATCCGCCTATCAGAGAAGGGACTGGTGCTATATATACTCCCTGGTTACAGGCAGTAACTTGTCAGTGCTCCTCGCCGTTGTTAGCTGCCTTTTTCGCTTGAGAGCGATGGCGCGCACGAAGCAGACGGCGCGTAAGTCGACGGGCGGGAAGGCGCCCCGCAAGCAGCTGGCCACCAAGGCGGCCCGCAAGAGCGCGCCGGCCACGGGCGGCGTGAAGAAGCCGCACCGGTACCGGCCCGGCACGGTGGCGCTGCGCGAGATCCGGCGCTACCAGAAGTCGACGGAGCTGCTGATCCGCAAGCTGCCCTTCCAGCGGCTGGTGCGGGAGATCGCGCAGGACTTCAAGACCGACCTGCGCTTCCAGAGCTCGGCCGTGATGGCGCTGCAGGAGGCGAGCGAGGCCTACCTGGTGGGGCTCTTCGAGGACACCAACCTCTGCGCCATCCACGCCAAGCGCGTCACCATCATGCCCAAGGACATCCAGCTGGCCCGCCGCATCCGCGGTGAACGTGCGTAAACGGTTACAGCATTACCATGGATTTTGAAAAAATATTTTAACCAACAAAAAGGCTCTTTTAAGAGCCACTCCATACACAATAAAAAGAGCTGTGACACTACTGCGTTGAGGTTTTGGGTTTTTTTGCTAATTATGCTCTACAAACTTTTCTTAAAATTCGCTTTATTGAAACTAAGATTTCTATATCAGGCAAATGCGGTAAGCGAAGCGTTGCACGCAGTGAGGCAGGTTTGAGTGCATCGCTCGCCTGTGCGCTTGGGAAGGGAGGGGGTTACAGAAAGGAGCGAGCTGTGGCGGTTTTCCGATGCAAGGAAGGGTATGCATGTATGTTTTGGAAGGTCGGAAAGCTTTGAGGTGAGCTGGTGTTGGAAAGGGGCGAAATCTTCCCGCGGGGGAAAGACCCAGCGTGAAACAACGGGCGGAGGTGTACCGCCTTTCCTCTATCCCGTGAATATCCCCAACTCCCCCCCCCCCCCGCCTTTACTCCCGCTCACTGACACAGCCACGCCGCCTCGCTACCTCCTCAAGCCCTCCCTCCCAAGCCGCGCTTTGCCGACCCGGCTGCTTAAAAAAAAAAAAAAGTGAAAATTCAAGCAAGCGCGGGACGGCGCGGCCCCGCGGGTCCGGGCGGCGGCGGCGGCGGCGGCGGGTGCGAGCGTTGCCACGACCGGGCGGTGCCGGCCGCTGAATCCCGCCCCTTCCGCCTCGCCATTGGCCGCTCCGAGAGCGCGGGCGGAGACCTTTGGGCGCTGCGCCCCTCGCCATTGGTCAGAACGAGATTCGCTCCGCCATTGGGTGCGCGTTGCCCGATCGGCGCCTGGGCCTATCAGGAGCCGCCGGCGGCGCAAAGGGAGGGGATATAAAGGCGGGCCCCAGGGCGCGGGTACCTCACCTGCTGTTTGTGTGTGGCGGTGGGAGTTCAGCAGCAGCAGCAGCGAGCGAGGATGTCGGGCCGCGGGAAGCAGGGCGGGAAGGCGCGTGCCAAGGCCAAGTCGCGCTCGTCGCGGGCCGGGCTGCAGTTCCCCGTGGGCCGCGTGCACCGGCTGCTGCGCAAGGGCAACTACGCGGAGCGGGTGGGCGCCGGCGCCCCGGTGTACCTGGCGGCCGTGCTGGAGTACCTGACGGCCGAGATCCTGGAGCTGGCGGGCAACGCGGCCCGCGACAACAAGAAGACGCGCATCATCCCGCGCCACCTGCAGCTGGCCATCCGCAACGACGAGGAGCTCAACAAGCTGCTGGGCAAGGTGACCATCGCGCAGGGCGGCGTGCTGCCCAACATCCAGGCCGTGCTGCTGCCCAAGAAGACGGAGAGCCACAAGGCGAAGAGCAAGTAAAGCGGGCCCGGGGGATCGTCCCGAGCACAGAAGCGAAACCCAAAGGCTCTTTTCAGAGCCACCCACAGTGTCGAGAAGGAGCTTGAGACGCTGCTGAGCGGGCGGCAGGGGAGCGGTGTGCGGGCGCTTCCCGCGGGAGGAGGGTCGGCTCTTTAGCGGACGGGGGGGGGCCTCTCCCCTACTGTAGCCGCCGCGGGGCGGTTGGCTGTGCCGGAGAGCTCGGGTGCGGCCGGGAAGTCTGAGTTTTCCTCGGGGGTCCCGCACCTCCGCCCCGGCGGGCGGGCGGGCGGGCCGGGCATCGCGCTGCTTTCCCAGGCTGGCGGTGCGCGCCCGCGGGGCGGAGCGCGGGCTGTGCGCGGCGCGGAATCGCTCGGGGCCAATCGTCGCCCGAGCGGGCTTTTCAAAAGACCGAGGGCGCTTAACCCGTTCGCCGCCGGAGACGGGGCCCGGCGACAGCGGCCGCCAGCTCCGCCCCCCCCCCCTCCTTCCCCCCTCCGCGCAAGAGCGAGGAGCCCCCTTCCACGCCCCGCCGGCTCAAGCCAACCCGGTGCGGTCAGTGCCGTTTCTGAACCCTTCGGGCATGAGCGGGCAGGGGGGAAACGAAGGATCCGCCGCCCTGCAGTGGAGCACTTGGCGAGATAGCGCCGAGTTTTGCCTCTTGCCTTCATTTTGTTGGGGCAGGGGGGCCGTTCCCTCGGCCCGTGTTTTCTCCGAACGAAGTCGCCAAAGGGAGGCACTAGGCTCGCCCTGCAGGCCCCGGCACTTTCCAGCACTCCCTGGCATCGGTAAATGCCTCGGGAAGAGTCACAAACCGGCACGCGGCACGCCGCTCGCTTTGCAGGGCGGAGCGCCCCAACGAGCTCTTCCGAGAGCGGCTCCCAGGAGGAAGGAAAGGGAAGGCAGGAGAGCGGGGAAGGGGCATGACGCGGCAGGGGGGCGCTGGAGGGGGAACCAGAGCCGAAAACGCAAAGCTGAGCAGTCCGGCTGCAGCACGGTAAGACAAACGCGGGGGGGGGGGGGGGGGGGGGGGGGGGGGGGGGGGGGCGGAAGAAGGAGAAGGAGAGACTAGAGAAGAAACAAAACAGAATACGAGAACAACTACAAAAAATGGAGCAAAACAATACAGCTCTTTTAAAGAAAACGTGGGGTGGCTCTTAAAAGAGCCTTTGGGTTCTCGAGATGGTCGGGGAGCAGAAAGCTTTAGCCGCCGAAGCCGTAGAGGGTGCGTCCCTGGCGCTTGAGGGCGTACACCACGTCCATGGCCGTCACCGTCTTCCTCTTGGCGTGCTCCGTGTAGGTGACGGCGTCGCGGATCACGTTCTCCAGGAAGACCTTCAGCACGCCGCGCGTCTCCTCGTAGATCAGCCCCGAGATGCGCTTCACGCCGCCGCGCCGAGCCAGGCGCCGGATGGCCGGCTTGGTGATGCCCTGGATGTTGTCGCGCAGCACCTTGCGGTGCCGCTTGGCGCCGCCCTTGCCGAGCCCCTTCCCGCCCTTGCCTCTGCCGGACATGCTGCCGTTTGTCTCTGCCTGCTCCGAGCTGTGAGCCGCAGCTGCCCGCGCGGCGGCCTTTATGCGGTGCGAGCCGACCTGATTGGGAGCAGGGGCGGGCACGCCGGCCGGGGCGGGGCGGGGCCGGGCCTTCGCCCGTCGCGGCTCTCGGGCTCCTCCCCGCGGCTGCGGCCCCGGCCCCGCCGGCTTCGCCGCCCCAGTCCCCGCCTCCGACTCCGACTCCGCCTCCGCCTCCGCCTCGCTCGCCCGCCCCCAGTCCCGGCGCCCCTGCAGCGCCGTTTCACGGCGCCTCCCCCCGCCTCCCCTTCCCCGCCCCGGGCGGGGCGGCGGCGCACAGACCTTCGGTCTCTGTGGGCCGAGCGCAGCCCCGCGGCCGCCTGGCTCTGTGGGCGGCGGGTCCCCGCTCAGCTGCCTCTCCGGGTCTCGGCACAGCGCGCCCGTCCTCCGGGACGCGGGGGCCGCAAGGCTCTTAAAAGAGCCTTTGGGTTCTCGAGATGGTCCGGGAGCAGAACGTTTTAGCCGCCGAAGCCGTAGAGGGTGCGTGACCGTTGCGGCCCCCGGGTGCCTTTCGAGCATGTTGGTGCTGTGCTCGCCCGGGACAGCGGTGGTGGAAAGGGTTGCGACCTGCATTGCTTAACGTCGTGGGTCTTATTCTCTCCTGCCATCTGCTGGGCATCAATTCGTTTTGTTCAAACTTTTTCTTAATACTTCTTCGACAAGTTGACCTAAGTTTTAGGAGCATCTATTGGGCTTTCAATTCTTGTTGCTCTTTTTAACGGTGTTTTCATGAATATTTTGAATGTTACTGTATTGCTATGCGTGCAGCACCTCATATTTGTCTTCTGCATATCAATATTTGTGTAAAACTTACCCTACTGCTGAGAGTGCTAATTATTTCCAAGAATGGACACAGATCTTATGGTTTGGTTTGGTTTTCCTTTGTACATGGTACTAAATCCTTGAACTCTCAATCTCTAGTTCTTTTGATGCTGGGTACTGTATACAGGGAATGAACATGACTGCTTTATAAGCTACCTGAAACAGGTAGAATTTGCAGTCAATATGATTGTCAGAAACAATACATCGATTTTATTTTCCTTTCTCCCATTTACCTTTTTTAGCCATGGTTTTGGGGCCTACATATGCCCCAGAACTCTTTTAGACAGCTTTCCATATGAAAAGAAATATATATTGCCTAGAAAATAATGGCCAGTTGTTAAGAATTTATAAAACAGTAGGCTAACTATAGCAAATATGGTATTAAATATCCGTGAAAATTCTGAAAGCACTTCTTACAGTTTTTCTCAATTCTCTTCCCTGTTCTTTTAGGTTACCTCCATTCAAGTTGTTCCTACAATTTTCTTCTTAGGTTCTTACCTTCATAAATCATCAGCCTAGAGACATAGTTTTGGGTTTGGTTCTTGGTTTTTCTTTTATTTTTCAGAAAATCAGCATAAAAATATTTTTATGCGGCTGATTTTCTGATTTATACCTTACAAACATAAAGTTGACCTCTTTATATTTCATCAGTGAGGACCAGCATTGAAGATGTGAAATATGAGCATGTCAGCTGTAAACTGAATTTCAAAATAACTCCCATCTCCAGCAAACAGTAGAAATCACTTTGAAAGGGCTGTCCTGGCCTTTCTTCCTGTATATGCCCCTAAACACTTTCAAATATGCGGAGCCTTAGAAAGCAATGTTTCACACGTGTTGTATATGACACTTTCCTGAATAACATTTCCACTCAGTTATGACTCACTTGATTATCTTCCCCCACTCTCTCTACTTCAGAACATGCTGAAGAATTCACCTGGTAATCTCCTTATATGTGCAAGGTTTAAAATCTTCACAAAATAACAAATCAGCAGGATTTAGGCTGCTGGGACACAGTGTCCCCTGAATTTTGGGGGTTTCGGTGCGTATTCCAGGCACCAAAAACTGAGTGAAAGCTCACTTGACTGCTTTACCTTGATGTTTCACTGTCAGTTTGCAGCCATTAGGTTGTAGGTAAATCGTTCTCTTGTGTTATGTAAATGCTCAGTTAAAAGGTTCATCACCGTGATATTAAGGATGAGAGGAGCTTCAAGAATTAGAGGAGGAATGTAAGTCTCTTTTAGCAGAAGAGGCAATCAACACTTTATGTTAGCATAATAGAAAGTGAAAGGAAAAAAAAGTCCCAAAGTATATACTTATGTTACAAATTCTTTTTTTTTTTTTATGTTAAAAATACAGTATTGATTTAATAGGCTTTGAAGCAGGCAGAGAGACATTCCTTTCAGTGTAGAAATATCTAGAGATTGGTCTAAAGTAGCTCTTAGAGCTTGGGCTGTTACACAGCAATAGGAATTAAACTAACTGGTATCAATGGAGGTGGGGAACTCCACGAACTATTCTTGTGACATGGAGGAAAAGAAAAAAAAAAATTCCAAGTGCATTAGGACTTTTGCAAACATCCTTGACTTCCCTCACTACTATACCAAAATGTTATCTGCTTGTGCCACATTTGGAGTTTCCAAAGGGCAATAAGTGCCAGTTGCTTGTAGGCAAGAAGGCCCCGTTCACATCCTAACCCTGCAATTTGGGAAGGAGCTCTAATACGGTTTTTGAGAAACACTGTAGGTCACCTCATTCCTCAATCAGCTTTGGGAATCTGTAACCTGGAAAATTATTCTTTCTAGCCCATACTTATTATTAGATCTATACTGTCAGCTAAGTGTAAATTGTTCTTTCTTATCATTCTCATCCTTGTGCCACTGAGCCAGCAACATCTGTTAGGTCTAATGCTGTGTCAGAAACTTCTCTTGCTCCATATGAGAGAAAAAGAAAAATGAAAAGTTCCAATCCATTGGAGCTTCTGCATGCTGAGCAGCAGGGTTTATGTCTCCTCAAGTGTGCTAGTGTACAAAGGCTGGAAGATAAAGAAGTAGTTTAATCTGTATTTGAATGGTGTTTCTGTGATATAAAAAATGTTTCCATTTCCTGCCAATGAGGCCTGTTGTGTTGTATGAAAAAAATATGATTTTGAGATGTCTTTCAAATGTTGAATAAAAATTCTTCTGAACATTTCGTAGCGCATATCTTACCATGAGCTATGGCCTATAGCTAGAAACTTGTCAGAAGAATAAAAAAGATCTCTCTACAACCAAGCCAAGAGCCTTGCCATTGTGGAAGCCAAAATTCATGGTGAAGAAATTGACTGCTCTTCATTTGTGCATGGTGGTAATGAAAATATTGCATCAACATTTATTATAGGACATTTTTATTTTCCTAGTAATTTAGGAAAATAAATGTCAGCAGGTACAGAGGAAAACAATGGGAGCCTATAACTCTTTTAAGCAGAAGGGAGCAGGGATTCATGATTCACTGAACATTAGAACACCCGTGCTTGGTGTCAGCTTTGAAAGAGGACATTAAAACACAGGGCAACAATCATTTGCTACTACCTACCCCGTTCTTCCTTGAAATAGGAGCAAGGGTAGATGTCCAGTTTCAGTAAGCTGTCTACATAAAGTAGAAATGATCCAAAGCAGATGTGGGGGTTTGATGCAGAATCTGAACCAGACACATTCTCCTGTCAATGGTTCATTTTTTTCCTAGTAACCTCTTAAAGAAATTCTGTGTAGAATCTGTCCATAGGCCTGTGCTAATTCGTTGAAGTGTTTATTTCAAAAGTACAAGTGTTTCTTTCAAAAGAAAATAACAACATTTTAGTAAAATATTTCAGTATTTTACTGACAGTTGTTGATTCTAAAAATGAAGGAAAGGTGGATGCAGTGGCAATACCCAAACACAACTTCTGCCTGAAGAAATAGTGGAATATCAAAGCCTGGGGAAGCCTTCTTGCTGTACCTATATAAATTCACCAAGTTCCTGTATTGAGCACATGCTCTCTGTTTTGAGTCATATTCTACAGTGAAAAATTAAATTTTAGTCTACAGTGGCTGAGAAATTAAAATCCACCTACTCGATTACAATCCAAATACTTGGATAGTTCTAGGATATTATGCTTGAATATCCAAAAGCAGAATCAAACTGAACAAAAGAGTCAGAGGGAGGCAAATGATCTGTAAATTGCTTCAACACTCAGGTCTGCCCTTCCTGTCTTCTGGTTTGTGCCAACCTTTGATTTGACCTACTTTGTAGGGGAGACCATAATGTTTTTTTCTTAAGAAAACACACAGCCTGATACTGCCAATCCATGTTTTCTTCATCACAAATGTCTCACATAGTGGATGGGGATAATCTCTGATGTACAGAAATGTATCTTACATGGAGCAATGATGGGCTTGAGAGATCAGAATCAAATTTCTAAACACTTCCAGGTTTCCAAGTCAGTCAAGAAACAATCATGACAATGAAAGCAAAAAAGTGAATGTTCTGTTTCTAATTCCAGGAATCTCAGAGTCCCTTTCTGCCTTAAGGAATTTGAAAGAAATAAAAAGATTACTAGGGATCTTTCAAAGACTGGTAAGGATGACAATATTCCTCGTTGTACAAGTCCAGAGAACTGACAGAAATCTATCATTAAACGTGAATAGCTTGAAACAAACAGACCACTTATATAGAGATATCAGTGGACTAGAGAGTTACAAAATATTAGCTCCACTGCCTCCGGAAGGACTTGAAATCTCCGTTCTTTGTTACCATGGGGTCACTACTAGTAGTTTAGAAAAAATCTCCTCTGAATATCAGCAGTTCTGATACAGTACTCAGTCATGTCACTGAGGACCTTAATCCTCCCCCATTACAGGAAATAACCATCAGATAAAATGGGCAATAAAATTCGTTTCAAAAGTCTCTGTTTAATCAGCACACAATGCACAGTTCTGCAGTCTCACACTTTGCAGTTCTGTCATGCTCGTTATCGCAGCCAGATCACCCAAAACACATATTTACCTTCGTTTTACAGGTTGAAATGCGTTCGCTGGGAGACCACACAAAGCTGTATTTCTTCCCACATTTCACCTCCAAGCAGAGGAAAAATACCGGCGTGTTACATTACTAGTATAATTCTAGTCCTTGCTTTGATTGTAGCCCTTTAACATTTTCAGTTAAGCACGCGTACTCAGAAAAGAATATAATATTTCTCGAATATTCTCGATATTTCAAGTCAGCGTATTTTTATATTTTCACAGTCCCAGGCAGCGGGAACTCTACGTTCTACGGTCATTTCATTCACCCCGTTACACTTTCTTTTAGCCCTGAATAGATCTGCTCACCCGTTTTTAAGAGCTGATGATAGCCTGGTACTACTGTATGAAACACAATATTATCGCAGGCAGGCTGTTAACAGTTTCGTGTTAAAAATAAAGCAACATGCCATTGAAAATGAGGGAAGAAAGTGAGACTTCATCCATTGTTTGGAATATGGAGCTGCCACTGATCCGGGGAAGGAACCCTCTTGAAAAGGTGTAAATTCTTGTCTTATTTCTGAATGGAGCAAAGCGGTGAATCACCAAATGCTGTTATCAAAGCAAAATACTTACAGCATCAACATGCATTCATTAGAATACTCAGTTTTGCATAATAAAGTGTCCTGACTACGGAACATACCCTCAAAGGACCGCATTTCCAGCTTTAACTCCCCGTCCAGTTTAAATTCCATTACACCCCAGCTTCTATTTCGCAATCAATTTTAATAGATCGCGATGGAAAGACAAGTACTTTTTACAAGTTTTAAGACTAAAAACGGTATCTTGCAACTGCAACTTTCTGAATCCTGAACCTCACAAACGAAATCGACGGCGTTACGGTTACTTTGAAGGTGCAATGACAGAAAACATCAGCCTTCAAGGGGCACGTCGGTGTTTTGTTCCACTGACATACCTGGGCAGGCGTAAAGTAACACCGGCTTTCAAACACGCTGCTAAAGCCCAAACGTCTCCCCAAAAGGCATTAGCTAAGGCTCCGGGGTCGCTGAAGGGACACTGAGGGGGATCGTGTGATTTCGGAGGGAAGCGGCTCGGCCGAGGGAGCCGGCTCTGCATCCGCGTCCGGGACCATGGGGAGAAGCTGTGTTACTTGCTCGGCTTTAATATTAATTTACTCGGAGGCCAGCGGTTCAAAGCACTCTGTTTTTTGTCCTGCTCTGCACAGGACCTTCTAAAGCACAGGATTTCACGCCGGCTGGGTCCATTTAGCTGATGGCATTACTTTAATTTAAAAGATAAATCGAAAGTTTCTCTCTCCCGAGGTCTCTGCAGCTCCACGCCGCGGAGTTTCTGGGGCCGCTTTTCCCTCATTTCTGCTCCTTCCAACGGGAAACTCGGTTAGCTGGTAGGACAGACGCCCCCCTCCCGGCCGGAGAGGAAACGGGGGGCATCGGCAGTACATTTCGGGAGGAAAAAGCCCTTTTTGGACCGGGAAGAAACACAACGGGCGCGGCGGCGGGGCGGGGAGGAGCGCACCAATCAGCGCGCGCCGCGCCGCTATAAAAGGGGCGGTGGCGGCAGCGCCGCTTTTGTTCGCCCCGGGTCCGCAGGAGCCGCCATGTCCGAGACCGCTCCCGTCGCCGCGCCCGACGTCGCCGCCGCCGCTCCGGCTCCGGCCAAGGCTACGGCCGCCAAGAAGCCGAAGAAGGCGGCGGGCGGCTCCAAAGCCCGCAAGCCGGCGGGCCCCAGCGTCACCGAGCTGATCACCAAGGCCGTGTCCGCCTCCAAGGAGCGCAAGGGGCTCTCCCTCGCCGCGCTCAAGAAGGCGCTGGCCGCCGGCGGCTACGATGTGGAAAAGAGCAATAGCCGCATCAAGCTGGGACTCAAGAGCCTGGTCAGCAAGGGCACCCTGGTGCAGACCAAGGGCACCGGCGCCTCCGGCTCCTTCCGCCTCAACAAGAAGCCGGGAGAAGTGAAGGAAAAAGCCCCCAAGAAGCGGGCAGCCGCGGCCAAGCCCAAGAAGCCGGCGGCCAAGAAGCCCGCCAGCGCCGCCAAGAAGCCCAAGAAGGCGGTGACAGCAAAGAAGAGCCCCAAGAAAGCGAAGAAGCCGGCAGCCACCGCGGCCAAGAAAGCGGCCAAGAGCCCCAAGAAGGCGCCTAAGGCTGCCAAGCCCAAAAAGGCGGTGGCAGCAGCGAAGAGCCCGGCCAAGGCGAAGGCGGTGAAGCCCAAGGCAGCCAAGCCCAAAACGGCCAAGGCGAAGAAGGCAGCGCCCAAGAAGAAATAAATGATCCTGAAAAAATCCCGTCTGCCTTGCAGATAAACCCAACGGCTCTTTTAAGAGCCACCCAAGCTTTCCTAAAAAGAGCTGAAACACTTTTTTTTTTTTACGTTTCTTGTTTGTGTGTGTGTGTGTGCGCGCGATTTTAACTGCCCTTCTTCGGCACTGCTCTTGTTTCATTAAGGTCCATCCGATAACAGCACAAACTTCCGCGCTCTTCTCCGTAGGTGCCGGGCAGCACCGCAGCAGCGTTCACCGCCGTACAGCTCATTTCTGCACACCCCCGCGGGGGTGGGTGCAAATAGCTTCCCGTGAGCCGCAGGAAATCGGTGCGAGTCCAAAGTCCCGGTGGAATTTGGGTACCGCTCACGGCACCCCGGCTCTTGGGGGGGGGGGGTGGCGGGGTGCTGGGGCTCCCCGCAGTCTTTCCGATCAGCCGGGGGACGAAGACCCGCGCTCGGAAGCGCTGCCGCCCGCCCCCCGGAGCTCTACCCCTTTCGAAAAGCCCGCGCTGCCCAGAGATTGGCCGTGACTCTCGGGCTTCTCTGGTGCACGGCAGTTTTCGGGTCAAACAGACGCTCCGCTTTTTTTTTTTTTTTTTTTTTTTTCCTCCTCAGTCGGCGGAAGAGGCTCGTGAACTTCCTGGGTACGTGCTCGCCTCCCTTCCTATGCAGCTTTTTCACTCCCAGTCCAGGTCTGTGCCTTGCAAACTCGTCCCTTCCCTGGAAATCGTAGGGCGAGCGGGGTCCGAGAGGCGCGGAGCTGCCTTTTGCGCAGTCCTCGGTGCTGCCCGCAGGTCCTCGACTTCGGTGCTGAACGTCTCCCGCCTTGGAGCTGCTGGGCTGGGTTCTTAGCCGGGTGCCGGGGGCTCATTTTGGCAGCGGAGCCGCTCGGAGGCAGCGCTGGGAGCGGTAGGAACCCGCGGGGGTCGGAGCCTCCCGCGCGTCTCCCTCCCGCCTGCCCCCCTCCCCCCCAAATCTGCAGCCGCCCCTCTTTCCCAGTGACTCGACCGTACCCTCCTTCCGTCGCCTTTACTGTGCTCCAGA
Organism: Pelecanus crispus; assembly: GCF_030463565.1. Taxonomy (NCBI): domain Eukaryota; kingdom Metazoa; phylum Chordata; class Aves; order Pelecaniformes; family Pelecanidae; genus Pelecanus; species Pelecanus crispus. Next base: position 55,649,896 of record NC_134643.1, read on the forward strand.
GATGCCCTTCGCTCCGCTTAGCTCTGCCTGGGGGCCAGCAGTGAGACGGAGTAGGGCAGAAGTAGGGGGGAGAGGTGGTTTCCTCACTTTAGTCATAGTGCTGGTACCACCGCTTCCCCAGCTGTCAGGAGAACAGGGAATTTCATGGAATTACCTGTTCAACTCTCAACAAAGATAGCTGATCTCAAGTCCGTAGCTGTTAACCTCATATATCTGAAGGGATTACCCAGAAACGGGGTCCCTGCAGTTTGGGAGGAGAAATGGTGGGATCGGATTTCACCGGTATTCGTGTTTTTGCAAAGACTGTCCATGTCCTAAATCTCTGTACTAAAAGGGGCAGAAATACAAAATAAAGCCTCTGTTTTTAAGCCCTGTTCCTGAAACACTGTTCTTACTCTTCCTCTGCATTGCCTCTTAGGGTGCATCTGACTTTTCAGTCCTTGCTTGGATTTATGACCTCTTCCTCTAGATAACATATAAACCTGCATACACATCACACTTTTCTGCTGAAATTATTGGGCCATATCCCTGCACTCCGACAGGCCAAATTACTGAGCTCATGTGCTTGTGCCCCTGTTTGGGATGAAGATGTGCCTACCAGACTCTCATAGTTACCATAAGCGAAGAGTTCTGGGAGTCACAGCCACTAATTCCCAAAGAGTTTTTCACCCAACTAGGTGCACTGGCCCGAAGAAAGTGGGTCAACTGTGATTTTCCAGCCCACTACAAGCAGTCGGAGGGGAGCAGATTTTTGACTGGGTATGGTCAAACAGCACATATGCTGCTATAGCAAATGTGATATTCATGCTTAATTTATTTCTTTACAGCTGAGCCTGAAAAGGCAAAACCCAGTTCCAGTAGCATGGGCAAAAGGGCATCACAACATCCCTGCTAACTGAATTGACCTTGGCAGGACAGCCCTGGAATAAAAATTTTAGCATCTGGAATGAGTTGGGGTAATGACAGCAGTTCACTCCTGGCCTGTTGCAACTTACCCTACCTGCTCACCTGGGGGAGGCATCAGGGCACTGCTTTCCCTTTTCTGAGAGGTAAGAGGGAAAACTCTAATTATTTTAACTGTTTTTTAAGAAAATTCAGTTGGAGCAGTGTCATGGTTTAACTCCAGCCAGCAACTAAGCACCATGCAGCCGCTTGCTCACTCCCCCTGCCCCGGTGGGATGGGGGAGAGAATTCGAGGAGTAAGAGTGAGAAAAACTCCTGGGTTGAGATAAGAACAGTTTAATAATTGAAATAAAATGAAGTAAAAGAGTAGTAGTAATAATAACAATGTAATAATAATAGTAATAATAATATAAAAAGCAAGTGACGCACAATGCAATTGCTCACCACCCACCGACTGATACCCAGACAGTTCCTGAGCAGCGATCGCTGCTCCCCGACCAACCCCCCCCAGTTTATATACTGAGCATGATGTCATATGGTATGGAATAGCCCTTTGGTCAGTTTGGATCAACTGTTCTGGCTGTGCCCCCTCCCAGTTTCTTGTGCACCTGGCAGAGCATGGGAAGCTGAAAAGTCCTTGACTAGCATAAGCAGTACTTAGCAACAACTAAAACATCAGTGTGTTATCAGCATTATTCTCATCCTAAATCCAAACCACAGCACTATGCTAGCTACTAGGAAGAAAATTAATTCTATCCCAGCCGAAACCAGGACAGTATCCACCCCTTATTCTATATCATCTACGTCATGTCCAGGTCCTACACTTTCCAATACATTCCAATTAATCACCACCACTTTTCCTGTTTTTGATAGATACACACCGATATCATTCCCTTAGTCTATGGGCTATCCCTCTAAAATGTCCATTGAGTTCATTTAGTCCATGACTTTGGGCTCCATCTGTTATAACAGCCTTTCAGGGCAGGAGACATGCTGTGTGGTGTTGGATTGTTGCATGCTGAAGCCAGGTCTGGTTCCATCACTGCCTCGCTTTGCTTGGTTTCATCAAAGTTAATTCTTCATTAATCTGTGTGATTCTTACTGTAATACCATAGACATGGCATATATCAACCACAGAAGTGATGACATACAGTATCATATAGCAATTAACAGCATACAATTCAAATCATTGGCTATTCTCACCCAAAAGCAAATCCCCTTAAGGTACACATCAGACTTCCCCATCCTTCCACCAAGTGTACCCAGGTCCTTGAGCAAAAGCAATCCCACAAATGGGTTTATCTTTGCTTGAGGCAGGAATACCCAGACTGTCTTCCCCAGCATATTTTTTTATATGCACTACAGGGACTTTATCCCTTTCTACAGTACGTACAAGTTTTGATTAGGAAGGGCCAGCTCAATTGGCAGATCCCCTAGCATTGACTAACCAAGTGGTCTTTGCTAAATGTGTATCCCAATGTTTGAACGTCCCAGCACCCGTTGCTCTCAGTGTAGTCTTTAACAGTACATTGTATCGTTTGATTTTCTCAGAGGCTGGTGTCTGATAGGGGAGGTGATATACCCGCTCAATGCCATGCTCTTTGGCCCACGTATCTTTGAGGTTGTTTTGGAAATGAGTCCCGTTGTCCAACTCAATTCTTTCTGGAGTGTCATGTCACCATAAGACTTGCTTTTCAAGGCCCAGGGTAGAGTTCCAGGTGGTGGCATGGGGCATGGAATAGGTTTCCAGCCATCTGGTGGTTGCTTCCACCATGGGGAGCACATGGTGCTTGCCATGGCAGGTTTGTGGGAGTGTGATATAATCAATCTGCCAGGCCTCCCCATATTTATATTTCAGCCATCATCCTCCATACCACAGATGTTTTAACTGCTTGGCTTGCTTGATTGCAGTGCATGTTTCATGTTCATGGATAACCTGTGTGATAGTGTCCATGGTCAAGTACACCCCTCAATCATGAGCCCATCTGTATGTTGCATCTCTTCCTTGATGGCCTGAGGTGTCATGGGCCCACCGAGCTATAAATAATTCACCCTTATGTTGACAGTCCAGATCCACCTGAGCCAATTCAACCTTAGCAGCCTGATCCACCTGCTGGTTGTTTTGATGTTCTTCAGTGGCCCAACTCTTGGGTACATGGGTGTCTACTTGACGTGCTTTTACAACCAGGTTCTCTACCCGGGCAGCGATATCTTGCCACAATGGGGCAGCCCAGATGGGTTTGCCTCTGCGCTGCCAGTTGCTCTGCTTCCATTGCTGTAATCACCCCCAGAAGGCATTTGCCACCATCCATGAGTCAGTACAGAGATAGAGCACTGGCCAGTTTTCTCAGTCAGCAGTGTCTAAAGCTAGCTGGATGGCTTTCATGTCTGCAGACTGACTCGACCCACCTTCTTCTTCAGCAGTTTCTGTGACTTGTCGTATAGGACTCCATACAGCAGCCTTCCAGCTCAAGTGGTTTCCTGCAAGATGACAGGACCCATTAGTGAACATATTGTGTATTGCATATTGCATATTGCTTCTCATTTTCTGCCAGTTTATTACACAGTGGAGCCTCGTCAGCACACATCACCTCCTCCTCTGGTGATATTCCAAAATCTTTGCCTTCTGGTCAGTCCATGATCACTTCCAAGGTTCCTGGGTGACTGGGGTTTCCTATCTGAGCCTGTTGTGTGATCAATGTGACCCACTTCCTCCACGTAGCATCAGCTGCATGATGTGTAGAGGGGACCTTCCCTTTGAACATCCAGCCCAGCACCAGCAGTCAGGGTGCCAGCAGGAGCTGTGCTTCAGTACCAACCACTTCCGAAGCAGCTTAAACCCCTTCATATGCTGCCAATATCTCCTTCTCAGTTGGAGTATAACGGGCTTCGGATCCTCTGTATCCCCGACTCCAAAGCCCTAGGAGTTGACCTCAGGTCTCCCCTGGTGCTTTCTGCCAGAGGGTCCAGGTAGGGCCATTCTCCCCAGCTGAGGTGTAGAGCACATTTCTTACATCTTGCCTTGCCTGGACTGGCCCAAAGGCTACTGCATGAACTATCTCCCATTTGAAATTGTTTTTCTTCTGGATCACTTGATAGTGATGGCTTAGAATCGGACTGTAATTTGGAATATACATTCTCCCAAACCCCCCAATGCTGCCTTAAGCTTGTATTTTGTTTTTGCTAGTTGGTGGGGACATAGCTGTTATTTTGTTGATCACATCCATTGGGATCTGATGACATCCATCTTGCCATTTTATTCCTAAAAACTGGATCTCCTGTGCAAGTCCCTTGACTTTACTTTGTTTTTTTGGCAAAACCGGCTTTCAGGAGGATTTGGACTATTTGCTTCCCTTTCTCAAAAACCTCTTCTGCTGTATTACCCCATATGATGATGTCATCAATATATTGCAGGTGTTCCAGGGCCTCAACCTGTTCCAGTGCAGTCTGGATCAGTCCATGGTAAATGGTGGGGCTGTGTTTCCACCCCTGGGGCAGTTGATTGCAGGTGTACTGGACACCCCTCCAAGTGCAAGCAAACTGTGGCCTGCACTCTGCTGCCAAAGGGATTGAGAAAAATGCATTAGCGATGTCAGTTATGGCATACCGCTTGGCTGCCTTTGACTCCAGTTCGTATTGAAGTTCTAGCACTCAGTGGAGGCATGATTTCATCCAGGCTATGATAGTCTACTGTTAGTCTCCACTCCCCATTAGACTTTCTCACTGGTCATGTGGGAGTGTTAAAGGGTGAGCGAGTCTTGCTGATCACTCCTTGGCTCTCCAGTTGATGAATCAGGTTATGGATGGGAATCGGGGAGTCTCAGTTGGTGTGATATTGCCACCGGTGCACCATTGTAGTGGTGATTGGCACCTGTTGTTTTTCAACCCTCAGCAGCCCCACAATAGAAGGGTCCTCTGAGAGACTGGACAAGGTAGACAGCTGTTTAATTTCCTCCACTTCCAAGGCAGCTATACCAAAAGCCCACCAGTACCCTTTTGGGTCCTTGAAATACCCTCTCCTGAGATAGTCTATGCCAAGGATGCATGGAGCCTCTGGGCCAGTGAGAGGGGGGTGCTTCTGCCACTTGTTCCCAGTTAAGCTCACTTCGGCCTCCAATACAGTTAGCTGTTGGGATCCCCTTGTCATCCAGTGTATGCTGGCACTAGTCAACCAAGGCTGTATATACTTGGTCTGCATACTGCATATTCATGCTCACTTGTATGCAACTGCCCTTGTAAAAATGCACATTGCCATTGCCACTGCAGTGTTTTGCCATACCTTCCCTGCTTCTCTGTTTTCTCTGCCATATATTTACCATCTTCATAACAGAACTCTGTGCCCATTCCCTGGATGCCTGCCTTTGGCCACTTGGTTCTTAACTCCTTAAATATTTTTCTCCTTCTGTCAGAGAGAACACTTTACTATCACCAGCATCTCTCTCCTGTCAGGACCAGGGGTGTCCCTCAGGGGTCCGTACTGGGACCAATACTGTTTAATATCTTAATCAGTGACATAGTGGGATGGAGTGTACCCTCAGCAAGTTTGTGGTTGACACCAAGATGAGTGGTGCAGCTGATTTGCTGGAGGGAAGGGATGCCATCGAGAGGGACCTTGACAAGCTTGAGGAGTGGGTGCATGTGAACCTCAGGAAGGGCCAGGAAAACCATCAGAGGGCTGAAACCCTTTTTCCATGAAGAAAGGCTGAGAGAGTTGGGGGTTTTTAGTCTAGAGATGAGAAGGCTGCAGCAAGACCTTATTGTGGCCTTTCAGCATATGAAGGAAGCTTATAAGAAAGATGGAGAAAGACTTTTCAGAAGGGCCTCTAGTGACAGGACAGTGGGCAACACTTTTAAACTGAAAGAGGGTAGGTTTGGATTGGACATAAGGAAGAAATTTTTTATGATGAAGGTGGTGGGACATTGGAACAGGTTGCCCAGAGAAGTTGTGGATGCCCCATCCCTGGAATTGTTCAACGTCAGGCTGGACAGGGCTTTCACTTGATCTAATGAAAGATGTCCCTACCCACAGCATGGGGGTTAATCTAGATGATCTTTGAATGTGCCTTCCAATGCAAATGATTCTATGAATCTTAGCAACTTTCCAGAAGGTGTTACATTTCTAGCTCAAGTTGCAGTTTAATTTTATCAGACAGACTTAGTAGACAATGAAATTTGATGTATAATTTGGAATCACCTGGGAGGGAAGAAGAGAGGGAACTCAGCTCCAACCTTGCTTCACTTTATTAGATGAATTTCTATCATGAGTTAAAAAACAGTGCTATAAACAAGTATGTACCTGCTTATTTTAAAGAAATCCATTTCCAAATGAGTTCTGACATATTGCCAAGGAGAGCATGGAGACAAGGAGATAGACAGCAAGACACAGGGGGAAATATTATATGTAGTCACAGATTCCTGGGCAGAAGCAGCTCATTATGGAGCAGAATTATAGTACGAAGCTCTAACTTAATTTTATCCTATGGGGGCGGGGCGGGGGGGGCAGGGGGGAAGAAGTAGAAACAAAAACTCAGCTTTCCAGAGCTGGACAACTCATCAGGGACTGCATGGGGAGGTGATTTGATTGACTAATAACCTCATGGCAGGGGTCTGCAAATCGTAATAACTCCCAGAGGGAGCCTGTGATAACAGTCAGGTTCCCAAGGATTGAGCCGACTGGAAAACTGGATTTTCATAGCAGAGTGGGTTCAGGGAGCTCTGTAGCAGGTAGTGTTAAACTATCCTGTTAGTAACATCCTGGGGACTTGCGTGTGTACTCAGAGAGCAATAAAGCCTGCAGCAAATTTTATACCATGTGTCTTTCCTTACCAGTGAAGGATACAGCCACCTTAATCTTGAAATCCTCTGGGAATGTCAGAGGACGTCTCAGATCCTCTCAGGTCAGAGTGCCCAGTTTCTCATGGTGGCCTGGTGTCCCACAGCAGTCCAGTCATGATCCCTGAACTTCCCTCCTGGGAAGGAGCAAACGCCTTAGGAAAGGGAACACCATGAACTTAGCTGTGGCATCCCCACAGTACTCCAGAATAATCTCCATAGCCCAGCCTAGGATACTGTCAAGTTCCTCCTGGAACAGGACATTTGTTACTGGTTTGAGCCTTTAGGATGTCTCCTTCAGAGTCTTGGTGTTTGTCTTGCTGCATTTGGGTTTCCTCTGGGCCAATGCTGAAAAGATTGTGCACGAACAACATGGCAGACTACATTATTTTCATCTGCCAGTGAGGGGCCACTGGAACAGTGATTTCCCTGCTAGCAGATGCCACATCTGTATCTGTGGCCTATGCGAAAATAGAGACTGGTAACTGATTAATCTTACATTGTATCTTTAGGAACGGATACATTATATCAAGCCTCTCAGCTTGTAAGGGGAAAAAAACAACATCCATGAGAGGGCAGCAAACTCTCAATACTGGAAACATTTCCACCCTTCCTGATCATTTTCAGGTTGTAAGCCCACTACCGAATTGTTTTTGTTAAATACTGTTTCTTGTTTTCAACAGTAAAACCTCAGAAGATTTTCCTCCCCAGAAAAAAGTAAATCCAGACTTGAATACCTTTCCCTGAAAGACAAAAGCACACTTCTTTTTACATACTTAACTTTTCAATCTGTCTAAAACATAGCCACGTTATTGTCTATGCCACCACAAGAACGGAAAGTACTGTAAAAATACTCGTCCAAAAGAACCGTTTTACCATAAAAAAATAAAAGTGAAGCACGTAAGGGTTAAACTCTTTCTTTGCTGCTAAACTCTCCCTGAGAAAACGTTCAGAAAGGGCGGGAAATGGAGATGAGAAAGAAATTAAAGGAGGGGCAGAATTTCTCAGAGACACTATTGGACAGATTTTGCTGCAAGATGCTCCATTAAAAAAACCATAAGGAGCAGCTGTTTAAAACACTGAAGCCACATGTAAGCATCAATGCAACCAGGTGAAATTGCAATACATAACACATACCTATGTTTTAAAATAACAGTTAGAGTGAAAAATCAAAGAGAAATGTGATTCAGTAACTGGGATACCTTTCTATGGTCGAGGTTTCATTTCTAAATGATCTCGACATATCAGAGATTTAAAAACATATCTAAACTCTTATACACACAGGCCCGATGTCTTTGCTTTCTGAAAAAAAACGAATGTGCCGGCAAAGGGCAGCAACACCGAACCGCTTGTGCCGCGGGAAGGGAAACTCGCACGAAACGGCATTTTCGTGCTAGCGGGGCGCGCCATAGGGAAAGCGGGGAGATGCGGCGGGAGCGAGCCCCACGCCCCGCCCCTCCCCGCTGCAGTCCCCAACCAGGTCGGCTCCCACCGCATAAAGGCCGCCGCGCGGCCCCACTCTCGCTACTCTCTCTCCCCGGCTCAGCAGCAGCAGCATGTCCGGCAGAGGCAAGGGCGGGAAGGGGCTCGGCAAGGGCGGCGCCAAGCGGCACCGCAAGGTGCTGCGCGACAACATCCAGGGCATCACCAAGCCGGCCATCCGGCGCCTGGCTCGGCGCGGCGGCGTGAAGCGCATCTCGGGGCTGATCTACGAGGAGACGCGCGGCGTGCTGAAGGTCTTCCTGGAGAACGTGATCCGCGACGCCGTCACCTACACGGAGCACGCCAAGAGGAAGACGGTGACGGCCATGGACGTGGTGTACGCCCTCAAGCGCCAGGGACGCACCCTCTATGGCTTCGGCGGCTAAAGCTTTCTGCTCCCCGACCATCTCGAGAACCCAAAGGCTCTTCTAAGAGCCACCCACTTCCTCCTAAGAAGAGCTGTGACATTGGTTTCTTTGAAAAGGACATTTGAAGCGCCTACTGTTCAATTTCTAAAGCATTTAAAACTGACGATTATGGAGTATTGTTAAAAGGCTTTATGATTAGCTAAGTGCGATCAAATATTTTAATTTCGCTGTTAATGGCAAACTTGTGTCTACTGTGTGAAAGACCCTTTTTTCTTTGTGTGCTCCTTAAAGTAATTTGTAAATGTTGTGCTCCACGAAATCATTTCAAGTGCTCTTAGTAATGAATGTTTTCTTTACCTTTTCTTTATTATGCTTAAATCGGCAAAGATTAAAATCTGGAATATGGAATGTCTCGTACTTTAAAATTTTCATTTAACCAAGAGTAGATAATCCACTGCAAGAAACAAAAGGAAACCAATCTGTTACCTAAAGAAAAAATACGGAAGTTGCTCTGAGATGAACGTTTTCTTTCTGATATTTCTGAATAAACTTCTTTTTTAATATAACCTGTCCTCAGTTCCTCGTCAATTTTTCTTCACGTTAAAAGCAATTTCAGAAGTAACTCTAATATAGTTTTCTAGAGTACGTTTGGGGGGGGGGGGGGGTGGCGCGTGATTGAAAACTGTCCCTGGCAACGGATTTTAAGAAAATGCATCAAAAGGCGTCTTGTGTGAAGGCTTTTCTCATTCTGGCAGAGAGAACGCTCCCATCTGGAGAGTGCTTCCGAAGTACTGGTGTCTCGTTTCCTTCATCACCGGAGGAAAAAAAGGCAAAAACACTTTTTCGGGTTTATATAAAACAATTAGCATTGTTATTGACCACTCAGAAACAACGGCGGTCACTAAATACTCACGGTCACTTCTGTTTTTCTCACAGCCTTGACGAGTAGGGACAAATTAAATACAGTAATTCCGTATTCCTTCTTAAGCTCTTCATTGCACAAATAAGTTCATTGCCTATTGTCAAAGTCACGATTTTACTTGATGATGCTTATAAACTCTCATGCCGATTTTCCTGGAGAAAACAACATGAGAAAAATAGCTTAAAAGACGCTTCTCGCTTGTTCCATACTTGTTACAGCTACAAACTTGCATTGCAGGATTTCTTAAGTGTCTCTCTCTGTGTTTTGAGGTACCAGGCGATCGTTCCCTTGTGGAAAACGTACCTGTTACTGCAAGAGAGAGCTCCGTACGGCACTGAAGAAACTTTTCCCTTCTTTTGTAATCAGCCCAGAAAAAAAAAATATCTATTATAATTTCCGGTTTTAAGAAAAGCTCCTGAATTTGAGCCTCCACATGGCTTTTAAAGTCAGGAGCCTGGCAGAGAAGGAAAAGCCGAAGAAGCAGAAGGGATGCGAGCGCTGTGTCTGAAATCCCCGTCGTGTCCCCCCCAGGCCGGGGACTCGCACCGAGGGAGCCGTGACTCGGAGGGGGGTGGGGGAGGGGTGGGGGTGGAGGCGGCGGCGAATTCGGCTTCCTTGGGCCCCGGCTGGGATTTTCACGGCACCCAATGAGGTCGCGTTTCCTGTCGTCCAATCAGAGACGAGGCGGCTCTATAAATAAAGGCGCTGGGCAGCGCTTTCCACGCAGTCACTCACTCGCGTCTTTTTGGGCGAGCGCGGTGCAGCCGGTTTGCGATGGCGCGCACGAAGCAGACGGCGCGTAAGTCGACGGGCGGGAAGGCGCCCCGCAAGCAGCTGGCCACCAAGGCGGCCCGCAAGAGCGCGCCGGCCACGGGCGGCGTGAAGAAGCCGCACCGGTACCGGCCCGGCACGGTGGCGCTGCGCGAGATCCGGCGCTACCAGAAGTCGACGGAGCTGCTGATCCGCAAGCTGCCCTTCCAGCGGCTGGTGCGGGAGATCGCGCAGGACTTCAAGACCGACCTGCGCTTCCAGAGCTCGGCCGTGATGGCGCTGCAGGAGGCGAGCGAGGCCTACCTGGTGGGGCTCTTCGAGGACACCAACCTCTGCGCCATCCACGCCAAGCGCGTCACCATCATGCCCAAGGACATCCAGCTGGCCCGCCGCATCCGCGGCGAGCGCGCCTGAGCCTCCTGCCGCAGCCCCTCCCCGCTTCCGGCAGAGCCCGCGGCAGCCCACACAGACCCAAAGGCTCTTTTAAGAGCCACTCCATGCGCAATTAAAAGAGCTGCAGCGCTGGTTTTAGGCGGGCACGCTTCAGGAATAACAATGTTTTCTTAACTCTTTTCTAGGCTGTAGCATGTTACTTTGTGTCCTCAGCTTCTCTTTTTGTGTTTCGGGGTTTTTTTCCCCCCTCATTTTTTTTTCTCGTTTCTTGTTTTACTACATTGCCTGCGTATAAACCCTCTTCTTTTATAAACCCCACAATGCTTTAAACTTCCTGCTCTGCAGTTCACCAGGGTGCTTTGCAAATACGGAAGGGGAGTAACAGGCACTGTATGAACACTGGGCGGGGCAAGGGAGACAAAATTTGGGGGGGGGGGGCGGGAGCAGAGGGCGTCCGGCAGAAGGGAGGCTTTTACATCGCCATGGCTCTGCCGGACTCGAAACAGCTTTGAGGGAGGAGGGGGACGGGGCGGGACGCGGCTGTGTGCGGGGCGGCCCCGGGCTCCGGCGCCTCAAGCGCTGCCGGCCGGGTCGAGGCAGGAGCGGAAACTGCCCGCAGCTCCCCGGGATGGCGTCACTGTTGAACCGGGCTCAGGCGCTCTGCTTTGAAGGGGGCCGCCGTCTCGGTCCTGCATTTGTTAACGCCGGGAGCAAGAAGACCTGTCTCAAAAGTTGGGTTTTGAGGCCGGCCTCAAAATGATAGACGACCACGCTGAAGCCACAGGGTGCGTGAGGCTTCTTTCTCACAGCAGAGAAACGTACCTAAAAAGGCCGGGAAACTAGGATTGAAAAGTATTGTACGCAGGAATATCTATCAAGTTTGTCCAGATTTGCTACCATTGATAATACAAAACTGCAGAAAAAAGGAAAAAAGGGTATGCATTTCCTGAGTGGTTGTTTTTTTGTTTTTTTTTTTTTTTTGGGGGGGGGGTCACTTTTAGTAAGAGTTTTATAAAAATCTTGGAGTGGAATTTTGCGTATTCTTGCCCTAATGAGCGTACGTGTATTTGTCTTTGAACTTGCACTTCCCCAGATAGTGATTGCGTGATTTTATGCAGTCAGAAAATATGCTGAGTTGTCAGATTTCTGCAGTCAGATTTCTAGGAATCTTCAGAAGATACTGGCAGGATATATGTATACAGGTATAGAACTTTCAACCTTTCTTACAAGGACCCACCTTTGTTTGAATTCTGTGAGACATGCACACAGGAGTGACCAGCCTCATAACGTCCTGAGCATTAAAATAGGAAGCTAAGAATTAGGCCTCAGATTCATAACAGAGTAATAGCAGTCTCTACCATAATTTTGGGAAACTTCATCTTCTCTTCTCCCCAGCTGTGAAAGGTCACAGTTGGTACCTGGGGTGTAACAGTCCCAAGTGCTGGGTAGCGCTGAAGGGAGCTATGAGGAGACAGAGCTGTCACCTCTTGTCACCAGAGGCTTCTGGGCACCTTTGTGTGCTTTCTCTTCGAAGTGCTTGCTGCATTATAGGCACAATCTGTCAGAGGCAGCGTTCAGATGGATGAGAAAAGGAGGTAGAAAGATTTGCCAAGTGTAGCAATTGGCCTGGATTAAGGTTGGTTTTGAGGTTTCTTTCCCTTTTTTTTTTTTCTTTCCCTTTTTTTTGCCCTCCACATAAAGCCCCCCAAATGAGTTTGTTGATATTCATGGCCTTATTTTGAAACCAGGTTGCAATGGAACATTGCAAACAGCTGCAATGTTACTAAGTGATGAATGGAATGGCTGTGCAGTCCATGGTGGACAGAGGAGCTATTCTATTTTTTTTTTTAATTTTGTGTCTTTCAAACAGCATGTATAAGTGGTTTTTGAGATAGATTTCACCTCTGTTTATTTGTAAGTAAAAACTTTTCTGAGTTCACAGTGAATGAGAACAAAAGAATCCCAAACAATGCAGAAGAAAATATTGGCAGGTTTTGGAATTGAAGTTTTATACTATGGCATAACCAAGATTTCTCCTAGTCTTGAGAGGAAGCATGATGTGAGAAGAGACTTTTCACTTACAGCCTGGGGAGTGGAGGAAACCTTCCAATAGGTCATAAAAGTTTTGTCTTCTCTTAACGGTCAGATAACAAAAGCATAACCTCAGCCCTTGCTTCTACCGGTTCAGTTGTCTTAGAACATATTTACTGTTAACTGGGGGGGGGGGGGGGGGAGGGGAAGAAACTTTTGTCTTATTTCTAACAAGTACCACCTTGTTAACATTGTAAGATCCTACCCAGTCCTCTAGCAGTTTTGCTGGATAGCACTAATACAAGACCTGGGAACACAGAAAAAGTATTAACTACTTATCAGTCATGCTGAATAATTTCCTCATTCACTTTTAAGAGCAGATTCCCCAGCCTGGTATCAGGGAGGGCTCCTTACAGAGCCTGGGTGTGCACTAGAAGCAGGCACCAGTGTCTGTTCCAGTAAGGTTGGTTTTGTTCACCCTGTGACCTCACTCTATCTATTTACAGTTGCAACAAGTCTGAGGTTTTAGCCATTGTAACCTTTGCAAACCTCACAGAATCATGGAATGATTTGGGTTGGAAGGGGCCTTAGAGATCATCCAGTTCCAACCCCCCTGCCATAGGCAGGGACACCTTCCACTAGAGCAGGCTGTTCAAAGCCCCGTCCAGCCTGGCCTTGAATGCTTCCACACCTCAAAGTGGTGCCCAGCTACAAATGCAAGTTGTTTCGGTTAATAACGCTCCACCAATGTGGAACAACAATTACAATCAGGATGGAGCCTGCTGAAGTCTTAGAGTGTAGCCAGACATATAGTTAATTTTAAAACTATAATCATATAGTTCCTTTCAAATGACAATTTATAGGTACAGTCTCTGTGCTATTCCAGCAGGAGCACTTCCACTTTCAACTTTATAGAATTGTCACCCCTTACTCTGCAAGTGGTGATGTCCAAAGAGATGAATAGAATACAATATTTCAGTTGGAAGGGGCCTACAGTGATCATCTAGTCCAACTGCCAAGTAGCTTCTTTTATTTGATCTACCATATCATATTGTTGGAACCACAAAAAATAAAGCCAGATGGATAAAACTGGGTGGTGCTGGGGCAGAGGGGACTGGGAAAGAGACAGAGATGGATGGATACTGAGAAGAATTAAAATTTGTGAGTGAAGGAATAGCATATATTTGTGTGTATATACACATAGAAAACGTACAGATATGTGTGTCTACATACTTTCATACCTACATCATTGTGCTATGAATATTAGTTGTACCTGCCATGTTTTACCTCCTGTGTGGTGTTTCTGAAACACATCCTATGAAATTTCTTGCAGGGTTCCCCGGATGCCATACCCAAATACCTGGATTTTCATGTCAGACTGATTTGGCTGGTAACATTTACAGAAGCATTTTGGACGGGCCAGCACCCATTGCCAAGGGCAGAGGAAAAGATGCTGTGACAACAAAGCAGCAAACTCCATAGGAGTCTGAATGTTTCATTTGTAAATAAATAGAAAAGGTGACCTCTCTGAAATACTAAAACAGCTAAAGTCTGCAAGACTTGACAATCAAACAAGAAATTGAAGTGAACTAAAGGCCAGTTGTAATTTCCTAACTACAAAACTTTATTGAATCAATTAAATTCTAGTAAATGTTGACCTTCTGAGCCCTCCATGTGTGTTCCACCTTCTTTTTGTCATCAAGCACAACACACTTGTCCTCAATTCTCAAAACCATGCAAGCATATTTCCTACAGGCCTCTCATTGGTTACAAAGCTGCCAAGGCTTGACAGGTGCTTCCTTGCCCCCCCCCCCCCCCCCCCCCAAGCTGTTTTGGTCCCAAACAAAAGCCATGAAACTGTCCCCTGTGCGGGTGCTCTCCATTTGTTTGGAAAACAGGAGGGGGGACTTCCCAGGAACATCTGCCAGATTCTCTTTGCTTTTTCCAAGCTCACCCTTGTCCTCTACTCTAGCCTTTCCTCGAAGTCATAAAGCAAACAAAGAAAACTGAGAATATAAAATGCAATTAGACTAATTTATTGAATTTCCCATTTTTATCCCTTGCATTAGGCTTATCTGCTTAACACTTTTGTTTTATTCACCTCAGAGAGGTAGGGCTCTCAGATATCTAATACAGTGTTAGGATTTTTAGAGTATATCCTAGTAAGAACAATGACAGAGTATTTTTACATTAATTTTTCTTTAATAAAAAAAAAACTGTTTGAAGCTTATCTTCCAATACTAATTCAGGTTATGCCTTCTACATTGCTTAAAACTAAAAAGCTACACTGCTCCATAAAACCATTGCAAAATAAAGTATCTTACAGTAAGTATCAAGTCTGGGGAGAGGACAGGGAAGAGTTATCATAGGCTTTCTGTCATACCCTAAGATTATAGCTCGTGCCATGATTGTTAAATGAAAAGTGTTTTTTATTTACCTTATCCAAGCACTCCTTTTTCTGATTTGTGCACTTACTTTTTCTGTATAGTCGATTAGATATTGCCAAGACTGTCACTGTAACAGCCTGCTCAAAAAAACCCAAGCAGTTTGAGATGATTACTTAGGAAGACTTATAAACACATTGTCACTGGAATTGCGGTATCTGATTGCAAAGGCCTCTTGACAACAGTGGCCAGAGAAATCAGCTGAGCACAGAGCCAGGGAGGGTGGGAGGGAAACAAACTAAATGCTAGGATAAAATGGTCCCTGTGGTGGTGCATCCCCCCTCACCTTTTCTCTCAACCATTTTATGACCTCAGGAATTCCTGCCAGACCACAGCCTTTGCGTAGTGAGTTGGTCAGTTAGGCACCCCTTAATTGTACCAGAAAGTCCTACATGGTTGACGCAGAGAGCAGCCTTGTCCTTATCAGAAACTTCATGTTATGGCTGAGGCGGGGAGTGAGAACAATCAGTTCCCCCTGACAGCCTTGAAACATAACTGAGTGGAGCGGTATCATCATTACTGAAATTCCAGTAATTACCGACCCGGATTGTGGCTCGGATGGAAATTTACTGATGACTAAAGCCAACCATCTCATGATCCTGCAAAGCAGTAGTCCTAAGTGAGGCCCTTTGAGCTCTCCTGGACTGCAGCAGGCTGCACCAGCATCTCCCTCTGAGTGGGACACTTCTCAGAGCTAGGAAACTCTTAAAGTTTGCTAAAATCAGAGAGGTCCATTAGCAAAGATCATTGGTGGAGCCTGGGCTGAAACCCTTCACTCCTTGAGGCTCAACCCTCACCCGTGGAGAAATGCCAAGACAGTCGATGTGAATATTTCACTGAACTCAAGGGGAATTTTTAATAAGTATACCTTTATATATATATATCTCTGTATGTATATAAATACATATATATTCATGTCTGCATGTATGCATGTGTAAATCAGTTGAAGTAGTCTGTAGATGTACAATTTAATTGCAAAGTGAGTCTTATGCTGCTGCATTATCCTTATTCACATAAACTGTTGACCAAGTCTGAGACCAAGATTGGACCCAGCCACACCTAGACTCCTCTCTGAAAAGTTTAGAAAGCAAGGGGGTCTATTCTGAACTTTGTGACTCAATGAGAGGATCCTCCTTATCCCCTGCATATGCAATCCCTTCGTGAATCATTCCAACTCATGTAACTTAATTTTTCTTTATGCGCTTCCATGTACTAATAAAGTGAACCTTGCTATCTTTGAATCTTTAACTAAGTTGCTGTTTTGATCAACTTTGTCTAACCACTTTGTTAAGCACTGATGACTGATGCTATTAAAATACCACAATCAAATCCTGCAATTTGCCACAAGTAGCCTCTAAACTGCTACTAAATCAAACTGCGTAGTCACTCATTCATGATAAACTAACATAATCAACAGGATTCACAGATCTGTTTGCAACAGTAGCAAAACCCCCCCAAACTTAAAACAACTTTTAGATGATCTAGCCCTCTGAGCATCAGAAAAGATGGTGTCACAGCCCTCTTGTGCAACGTGGTGGCTCTTAAAAGAGCCTTTAGGGTGTGGGGATAAAGGATCACGGAGCAGGGGGCTGCGGCAGGAGGCTCAGGCGCGCTCGCCGCGGATGCGGCGGGCCAGCTGGATGTCCTTGGGCATGATGGTGACGCGCTTGGCGTGGATGGCGCAGAGGTTGGTGTCCTCGAAGAGCCCCACCAGGTAGGCCTCGCTCGCCTCCTGCAGCGCCATCACGGCCGAGCTCTGGAAGCGCAGGTCGGTCTTGAAGTCCTGCGCGATCTCCCGCACCAGCCGCTGGAAGGGCAGCTTGCGGATCAGCAGCTCCGTCGACTTCTGGTAGCGCCGGATCTCGCGCAGCGCCACCGTGCCGGGCCGGTACCGGTGCGGCTTCTTCACGCCGCCCGTGGCCGGCGCGCTCTTGCGGGCCGCCTTGGTGGCCAGCTGCTTGCGGGGCGCCTTCCCGCCCGTCGACTTACGCGCCGTCTGCTTCGTGCGCGCCATCACTCTACGCTCGAAACTCCGCGCTCTTGCTCAGCACTGACCGAACTGTAAAGGCAGCTCCGCGGCGCCGGCATTTATAGCCGAAGGTCGCTGCTGATTGGCCGGCCGCCGGAGGTCGGCTGCCATTGGGCGACGCCAACATTCGAAAAGCTC
Source organism: Pelecanus crispus (assembly GCF_030463565.1). Lineage (NCBI taxonomy): Eukaryota > Metazoa > Chordata > Aves > Pelecaniformes > Pelecanidae > Pelecanus > Pelecanus crispus. The sequence goes on from NC_134643.1 coordinate 55,667,209, forward strand.
GCCGGCGGGAAACCCTCCCTCACCCCGCCCCGCCCCCCTGCCCCGCCCCCTCTATCCCCAGAGCCGCCGAACCACCCCGCCCTTCCCCCTCCTGCCGCGGCCTGCCCCGGCCCGGCCGCTTGTTCTTTTCCGGCTGTCTAGAAACTTTAGCGCCAGCTCCCTCGCTGCCTAACGAGGAATGCGTGGGGCGTTCCCAGAACAGCGGTTTGGGCGGCGGGGAGGCAGCAAGAACTGCCGGAGGTGACCGGTGTAGCAGGGTCCCGGCAGCCACGCCTCGGACTCAGCGTCTTCCCAGCCCGCTTCCCCTCACTGCCCCCCACCCTGGCATCGGGACTGCTGGCAAACGCTCCTTCTCCCCCGACTGCTCGCTTTTTCCTCCCGCTCAGTAACCGCGTTCGGTTCAGGGCCGCGGCAGGGACGCCGTAGGCGCAGTGGCAGCCGACCTTTCGCGTAGGGCGAGCGTTTCCTGACTGCTCCCCCGCCCTGGCTTAAGGCCCGGCTCTCGTCGGAGGAGCGCGCCTTGGTGAAGCGAGGACGGGCTTCGGGCCGCGAGCGCCACCGCGATCAATCACCGCCCTCGCGGGAGCTGCGCCCTCCTGCTGGGGAGCGCCGTGCAGTCCTCACTCAGGTCGGACCCAGCCCGGCAGCTCCGCGGCTGCGGCTCTGGGTCCGCCCGCCCGGGCTGCTCGGCTGCGGGATTTACAGGGCGCGGAGGAACAGGGAGGCGGAGGGAGAAGCGGGTGAGAGCCGAAGAGGGCTGCGGGGTAGACCGTGCTCGGGGCCAGAGGCAGGGCTCCGCGGTTCGGGGGTGAGAACGCCGAGAAACGCTCCGGTTTGCTTCCCCTGGTCGCCCGCGGGAACGCTAACGGGGGGAGGGGGGCGGGGTCCAGCCGAAGCTTTTTGCTGGGGAAAGAAAAAAAAAAAAAAAAAAAAGCTGCATACGGTCATCTTGAACCGTCCGTGCTATCGAGGTACCTCCGTTCCGCTAGAGTGCCCACGGGGAAAAAGAGCAAGCCTATCCAGAACACGCCGATTTGGGGCATTTAAAGAGAACACCTACATCGTTCACTCGTTGTTAAACCGTCCCCAAACCGGACGCGAAAGCGAAGCGGGCTCCCGCGGTATATTTATGGGGTCGCGAGCGTTCTCTGCTCTGAGGCAGATGTAGAGCACATCGTTTACCCCGAAGGGTACATCCCGAGCTCCTGACAACTGGCAGTGTTTTCACACTAGTACTGCTCTTCCCTGAAAACTACCTCGGACATCGAAAAAGTCGTCACCACAGCATCAGCTCTTTTATTGAAAAGTTGGGTGGCTCTTAAAAGAGCCTTTGGGTTAAAACGGACGATCCGAGGCGCTCTACTTGGAGCTGGTGTACTTGGTGACCGCCTTGGTGCCCTCGGAGACGGCGTGCTTGGCCAGCTCGCCGGGCAGCAGGAGCCGCACGGCCGTCTGGATCTCCCGCGAGGTGATGGTGGAGCGCTTGTTGTAGTGCGCCAGGCGCGAGGCCTCGCCGGCGATGCGCTCGAAGATGTCGTTGACGAAGGAGTTCATGATGCCCATGGCCTTGGACGAGATGCCCGTGTCGGGGTGCACCTGCTTCAGCACCTTGTACACGTAGATCGAGTAGCTCTCCTTGCGGCTCTTGCGCCGTTTCTTGTCGCCCTTCTTCTGCGTCTTCGTCACCGCCTTCTTGGAGCCCTTCTTGGGCGCGGGGGCGGACTTGGCCGGCTCAGGCATTATAATCAATGTCTCACTGCACCTCTACGAAAAGAACCACAGTCGTGGACGCAAACTCAGCGTGAACGTCCTCCTTTTATAGGGATCGTATGCAAATTAGGGTTCTCCCAAGTCTTAGTTTCTATTGGCTGAGAGACGTTCTTTCAGTCACAGCGTTACGTAGTGCATCGCCATTGGTTACAACTCGATCCGCATTCCCATTGGCTGTTTTCTCAATGTCCCCGTCTCAGCCTATCGAAATTCGCGCCTTTCCCTGAGAAGGGATATAAGGGCGAGTTACGGAGCTGTTTTCATTTCCGCACGGCTCCTACTCCTGAGTGCTGAGTTGCTGCGATGTCGGGCCGCGGGAAGCAGGGCGGGAAGGCGCGTGCCAAGGCCAAGTCGCGCTCGTCGCGGGCCGGGCTGCAGTTCCCCGTGGGCCGCGTGCACCGGCTGCTGCGCAAGGGCAACTACGCGGAGCGGGTGGGCGCCGGCGCCCCGGTGTACCTGGCGGCCGTGCTGGAGTACCTGACGGCCGAGATCCTGGAGCTGGCGGGCAACGCGGCCCGCGACAACAAGAAGACGCGCATCATCCCGCGCCACCTGCAGCTGGCCATCCGCAACGACGAGGAGCTCAACAAGCTGCTGGGCAAGGTGACCATCGCGCAGGGCGGCGTGCTGCCCAACATCCAGGCCGTGCTGCTGCCCAAGAAGACCGACAGCCACAAGGCTAAAGCCAAGTGAACGCCGAAAAACAACGCCCGTGAAGCCTTTCCCAGAGAAACCCAAAGGCTCTTTTCAGAGCCACCAACAAATTCAGAAAAGGAGCTTGGATTTCATTAAATCGAGGTAGCAGAACAGCGCGGCGCCTTTTGAAGCGCCCGGCGGAGGCTGCCAGTCAAACCCCGGCGCTACCCGCGGGGGCGCAGCCCCGTGCACGCACCCCTCCGGCGCCGCGTTGTTCCCCTACGCCGGTCCGGGGGCGGGGCTGACCGGGCCCCCGGGAAGGAGCTCGGCCCTTCCCAAGCCGCAGCCAATCCCTGCCCCGCGCCGCCTTTCCCCAGGCGCCAGCGCGCCGCTTCGCTCTCCCCGCTGAGCAGAGGGGAGGTGTACAAGCAGCCCCTGAAGTTCCCTGCTCCGACCGGCTGCCTGCGCCCGAACTGAAACCGAGCGCTCTCGCCGAGAGCTGCTTTTCCGCCAAAAACCTCCCCCCCAGTCTCCTTCCCCACACAGGGGTGCTAGGCCCACAGCGTTTCAGCCCTTTTTGAGAAAACTTGGGTGGCTCTTAAAAGAGCCGTTGGGTTTAAGCGCGGAGCAAGAGTTTTCTCCCACGGGGGTTTACTTCTTCTTGGGCGCCGCCTTCTTCGCCTTGGCTGCCTTCGGCTTCGCCGCCTTGGGCTTGGCTGCCTTGGGCTTCACCGCCTTCGCCTTGGCCGGGCTCTTCGCTGCTGCCACCGCCTTTTTGGGCTTGGCAGCCTTAGGCGCCTTCTTGGGGCTCTTGGCCGCTTTCTTGGCCGCGGTGGCTGCCGGCTTCTTCGCTTTCTTGGGGCTCTTCTTTGCTGTCACCGCCTTCTTGGGCTTCTTGGCGGCGCTGGCGGGCTTCTTGGCCGCCGGCTTCTTAGGCTTGGCCGCAGCTGCCCGCTTCTTGGGGGCTTTTTCCTTCACTTCTCCCGGCTTCTTGCTGAGGCGGAAAGACCCAGACGCACCGATACCCTTGGTCTGCACCAGGGTGCCCTTGCTGACCAGGCTCTTGAGCCCCAGCTTGATGCGGCTGTTGTTCTTCTCCACATCGTAGCCGCCGGCGGCCAGCGCCTTCTTGAGCGCGGCGAGGGAGAGCCCCTTGCGCTCCTTGGAGGCGGACACGGCCTTGGTGATCAGCTCGGTGACGCTGGGGCCCGCCGGCTTGCGGGCTTTGGAGCCGCCCGCCGCCTTCTTCGGCTTCTTGGCGGCGGCCTTGGCGGCGGGGGCCGGGGCGGCGGGCGCTGCGGCGGGGGCAGTCTCTGACATGGCGGCGGCACGAGCAGCACTGGGCGGCGGTGGCGGCGGCGCCCCCTTTTATAGCGGCGCGGCGCGCGCTGATTGGTGCCGCCCGCCCGCCCCGCCCCGCCGCCGCCCGGCGCTGCGCGGCTCGGCTTGTGTTTCTTCGCGGATAATAAAGTGGTTTTTTTCTACTTTATCTGTCACGAAATTGCCCCTTTTTTACACCTGGGAGGCCGTGGAAGTGCCTATTTTCCCCTAGCGGTGTCTCGTCGCCAAAAGAGTGGAGTTCGGGTGGAGAGGAGACCGTAAATCCCGACTCCTGGAACCGAACGGACCTTGAGAGCGCGAAAGTTTTGTTTTTCTTTGTAAATTAGACATTCTCCTTTAAAGTTACCGTGAGACAGGAAACACAGTGTTAATCTTCAGAGGGTCTTTTTCACATCAGAGAAGAAAGCGAGCGGTTAGAATCTCATTCTTTTGAATAAAATGGTTTCAAAGAGAGTGAGGTAGCACAAACTCCCACAAGCCGTGCCTCCGCTTCTCTTACCGAGATTTATACCTCTGGCTACTGTGAAACACTCAATTAGGGATTTTTTTTTTTTCTCTCCGTACTTCCAAGGCTAAAGTTTCCGGAGGCTACGCGTGCAGTAATAGACAGCCGATATTTCATTTACCTCAGAATGGGCTACTTTCTCTGCAACTCTTCGCTGCTGTTAACATAGCAAAAGGCTCTTTAATGTTAATGGGATAAACTGGGACGCGGAGACAAAAGATGAAAAGGTTTGTGTCGAATCACTGAGCTTCGTGTAAGTCTTTGGCATACAGAAACAGACCACACTCTAAATTAAGCACATAGTGCTATTTCTGTAAAATCTGTTGGTATGATTCAGTAACATGGAAAAAAATTGGCAGAGATCGAGTCTGCAAGAGATGTGAAAGCACCATTTTATTCATATTTTGATGCCAAGCTAGGAAGAAAAATCACAATTTTTGCTCACTGCTCTTTTGCCAGGTTACAGTTCAAGTCACAGCAGCTTCTCTACATAAAACCTTTGGCTGCAGCACAAAGTGATGCAAAGCTGTTTATCCACAATGTGGTGACTACTGTATTAGCCTGCACACCTCTTTATCAGCTAAAACTTTGTATATGTTTTTGTGTCTCTGGCAGGGGTTCCTAATTCATTTACCTTGACGTTTAATGGCCATCAGCCAGTTTAACACTGTCATATTGCTGCAGTTGTACCTCATGTATACAAACTGCACTTGAACAGTTTACGTATGGTGCTGACCAGACAATCAACTTCACTATGTCAACAAAATGCAAGATCTGTGAGTGGAAAAATATCACCTCACTCCTCTCTCTCGTTCCACTACAGGGAAGGTAAATTAACCTCTTGAAGATTTTGGGTGACCTTTCATCTTCAATTAATTCACAAAGTGCCATTCTTTAAAGCTTCGTATAGGCAGTTTGACCTTTTCTCATATATTTACGGTAAACAGGACTTTAGGAAAATAAACATATTTTTCTCTCCCACTTACACTTTCTTTCTAACTCTTCCTCACCATTGAGTTCTCCTAGCTGGGGAGTTATCCCTGAGACAGGGAGGGTGAATAAGATGGCAAATTAAGCAAATCTGGATCTGGGCTTTCAAAGCTGTGTTGGAAGCAGGATGGCTTACAGGGCGATGTTCACCGGGAATTTTACAAAGGCAAGAGAACTTGACTGTAACACATTTCATTCATGTAGTAATAGGGGGCATAAAGAATTGAATAGTGTAATTATTGTCTCCTAAGTTTTCCTGAAATCAGGTGGATGACTATGTCTGTTCTGTCCCATCTAGGTCTGGGAAAAGCCCTGATGTCCTTCAAAACCTAAACTTGTTACGGTGTGTGTAAGCTGGATCTTTTTATACTCACTAACTCTTTTCACATTACCAATGCCAATACTGGGGTTGGGACAGAAGCCTTTCTACCTCACAATAAAACAATTTCCCCCATTCTCTGCAACTCTTATTTTGCAAGAGTCGTAATGCAGCACAATAGCACATTTTCCTCCAATCTGTAATTTAATATTCTGAAGACTGTTTTCCTTACACACACATAGTCAGATGGACTACAGCTGTATGTCTAAATCCTGTATAGCAGTGATAACTACACCACCAACCATCTCCAGAGGAAGAGCCTCTCAGCGTGTGCCAGAGCAACACTGAAGTGCATTGTTGTAGTCCTTGTCTTACTCCACTTTTGAGGCTATTGATCTCCATCAAATGTTAAATGGCCATTTTGCAACTTCAAGCTATTTTTTGTAATTATTTTAAGTGCTTCTACTTATTTGATTTTCCACTTATGTGTTTACTCCATTATTCCCTTCCCTTATTGTTAAGAAGAAAATATATTCTCATGACCATCTCACAAACAAGCAGTCAAGCCATATGTATTAGAGAGAGGATGCAGAAGTACCAGAGAAAAATCAAGGCATACAAGAATAGCTGAATACAAGGTTACCTCGTTCAGTAGTGAATATACAAGGACCGTGTTTGCCCTCCTCCCCCAAATACTGCTACTCCTTATGTCATTAGCGGCACAAAAAGCCTGAAGTTACACCCCAGAGGTCATTAGTCTAGCCATGATAGAGCTTAATAAGAATACACAGAAATAGTATACATTTCCCTGCAATGCAGACACAAAAAAAAGGAGCAAATAGGGAGGACACTTGCTGGGAGAGATTGTCCCTCCCTTTTATGCATTTGCCATCACAATTACAGCAAGCTTTGCTGCCTTGCCTTAGAAGAGGTGACCATCAAGAACAACAGGACCTTAGTGGTATTCCATGCTGTCAGTCTCTAGGTGCTCTGTCAGTATGGACAGAGGTATCTGGTGGAGTAACAAAGATCTGCCAGCAAATCCTACAGAAAGTTTTTTGTTGGTGCTATCAATGTGAGCCAGCTCAGACTGCAGGGCTAGATCTGAAAGCCTCTTTAGAGCACTTCCCAGCCAGCATGAAAAGTACAGGTTGTTATAACCAATAACATATGCCTACTAACTTGAAAAAATACACAGTAATCCAAACCAAACAATGCCTGCAAGACAAGAAGCAATTTTTGCAAGATTAGGGTAATGTTCCATTTTTTGCATGTCCCTTTTATGACACTTAACCTGGCACTAGGTGACAAAGCATAGTGGCCACCATAGATGACATTACAAGTCCTAGGAAGAGCACCTCACAGAGGTTCAGGGTTCAGCTGTTTGTACATATACTGAGGATAATTCTTCCTGAACTGTTTGCTCCTTTTCCTCCCTTTCCTTATGACTTTTCCACATGACTATTTAACTGCAGTGCAGTTATTCATGTCACATTGCCACACCTTTCCCAAACACGTAAAGCCCATCCCCATTTTGGAGGTGGGAGAACTAAGAGTCACTTATCCACCTTTCTTAAAAATGCAGTTACTTGGATCCTCCGATTTTTATCTGGTTCAGGTTTTCCACCCTCCTCCTGAGGCCCAGCTATACATCTTAATTCTCACCATTTCCTGTCAGGAGAAAAACACTTCAGAGATGATTCATCTGGTTTCACAGGGGAAAAGTCAAAACCTGTTCAAAATGCAATGAATTTGTCTGCTCATTTTAACTTCCAATTTGTCACAAACCTCAGCTCCTTCCCATATACACACAGGCCAGGCCATGATGTCAGTCTGCAGGTGGGGTCAGGATCAGGCCCAGTGAGGGGCTCCGGGGTCAGACACAGCCCCAGCCCCGGGTATTGGGCACCTCCCTGGTGCAGTGGGGCCATGGCCAGGCAGGGCTGTGGGGAGCTGGAGACCAGCACTGTTGCAGCGTTGCTGGGCCAGGGACTGGCAGACCTGGGGGGTTAAAAAGGAGTCCTGGGACCTGGGCAGGGTGGGCAGAGCCCAAGAAGATGCTGGGCAGGGACAGTCAGGGCTGGTGGTGCCCTGACAGGACCTCTCCTTGGTGTAGCAGGGGCTATAAAAAGTCTCTCAAAGCTACTGCTTCAACATACCTCTAGATACAGACAAGAAAGAGCAATTTTGGTCAAGTTGCATGCAAATGTTTGATTACAGTCCTAGTACACAGAGAAGCGGACTTCAGTTATAACAACAGTCTACTGCCACTTGCACTTATCACATTGGATGTAGTCACCAGCTTTAGGGTCAAGACAGCTGAGAACAACAGTTCCTGCACCTCAGTTTGGTTATTCCTAACTCTTTTGTCATCAAACACATCAAAATGTGGGAATGGCTTGACTGGCCTTGAATAGGATCCACAGTGGTCAGTTGGATCTGAACCACCCTTCCACCTTCATTTCGTTGACCCTCACAGGGAAACATCTTGAGAAGCTTTGGACTAGCAGCAGCCAGTTTCAGTTGCCAAAGTGTCCTTTTAGATAACAGCATTTCCATCCCCTCCAGCACAGTCACAAAACCTGAAAGGAGCCAGCAGAAAGAGCCATTTGTTCCACCTTTTTGCTGCTATCTGGAGAAAACATTGATCCACAGTTTTGGTCTGGGTGACAACGTACAAGTCTCCCTACTAACTGCTGGTGGGAACTCCTATCCTTTCCCATCCCACTCTGAACCATGACACTTATGTCACAGGGGTGCCTCAGACAGTTTCATTTCCTCTAAGGCAGCTGGTCTCAAACCCCTGGCTAGCATGCAGCCCTTGGGGCTCACCTGGTCCCCATCGGTGCCCACCCTGGTCAAGGAGAGGATAACTGCCTTTACTTGCTATCAGCAGCTAAGCATATCAGCTGTTCTCTGATTAATCTAGACACTTAAGAGCTGTGTTTTGGACCTGTTTCACCCCTCAAGTGCTGTGACCCACGGGTTGGGAAAAGACTGGCTTGCAGAAGAGCACTCACTGCATTTAGGCACGTCTGCAGCCTCCATGGAAAGATCTTGCATTACTAGCTTTGTTCCTCCTTTACTAACTGATAGCTTTGACTCTTCTCACTTCCCTTCTTCCACCATCAGTGACCCACAGTGCCCAAATACAACCTGCAACCCCTCCACTTTCTGCAGAGAACCCAGGGAGATGAGCTGCCACCTCACAAAAACAAGCTCACACAGATGAACAAACGTCCTTGAGGGAGAAGAGATTGGCCCCTCTCCCTGTGTTGCTGGAAGGCAGGGATTGAAGATGACATTCCCTGCACTTTTTCTAGAGGACGCTGGGATGCAGAGTCTGCAAAGGAAAGGAGCAGTTTGGCACAGATGTCCAGCAGCTGAAGCGCTGCCCTGAGCTAAGTGCAAAAATAGCTGCTGGCATCACTGCACCTGTGAAAACAGGGGACCTGCGTGGAGCTGGGCAAGCAGACGTCTTCACAGAAGAGCTGGAGGAGGAGGGATACTTCTGGTGCGTTGTTTTGCCACCTTCTTTTTGAGCATATGTAAGGTGTGTTATGTAAAGTGCTTAGTTTTGGAACCCTGAATACATCCATGTCCCTTGTTCCTTTTCCATTAGACTCCTCTTGGTAGTTTTGAACTGATGAACAGCTTCTAAGAGGTTTTTAAAAATTACCTGCATGAAGCAATATTTTTCCCTTATTGCTGGCATGCGTTCAAATGAGAATTCCTATGACACTGTCCAATCACTTCCATATTCAGAAAAAAATGAAATTTTGTCCCAGGGGCCTTACAAGGGAAAGATTCCTGTTGGCCTACTGATGTTTACTCTTTTCCAAGAAATATAAAGAAAAGAATGCTGTGGCCTTGAAGGCTGAATTAGTATTCCTCACATCAAGCTGTCTAGAATCAGAAGTATGATATACACTTAAAAACGGGAAACTCTCACCCTCGAGTCTTGAAGAGGCCCAGAAAAAGGGAATTGAAAATCATGGCCTGATCAATATTACAAAAGCTGTGCTAGGTCACAAGTTAGGCTTAGGGAGCAAACACTCATCTGAAACTGAGGCCACCTACCTTCACAATTTGGTTCTGCCCAGGAGGCAATGAGCAAACCACTAACTTCCTCCCTACCTCTGTTTCCCTGCACGTCAGATGATAACAGGCACCTCCCAAGTTCATTGAGATTGCTGCAGATCAAAGTGTGAGTTGTCTGTAGCTTCACGTTCGTAATCAGAGGTGCTGGATCCAAACTGATGTGATTTTTGAGTATACATCAGGAAATGTGTCAGCCACCATATGCTCCCTGAAATATAAAAGGTGGTGAGAAGTAGGCGGCCCAGCTACCAATGCCTACTGCTGTGCTAAGGAGGAAAAGACTCCTACTGCGGAGGAGATTTTGGGGAAAGAGACTGCTTTTTGCTAGGCTCCTTCATGACCACCCACTGTGTGAAGACCTTCCTATACAATGGCTAAAGAAGAAAAAGTTTCAGGTGCAATGCTTTATCTGTACTAAAGCTGAAAGAATGATGCTCATCTTCAGACATCTCTCTAAAGACACACAAAATGGAGCAACAAATTTGCTGTCTGAGACCCGATCCGGTTCCCTGACTGCACTGTGTTCAAGCAAGAGCTGAAAATAAGAGGCCATATCCACCCTCTCTGCCCAGTTCAATTTCTCCAAGTCTGCAGAACTGCTTCAAGTGTGAAAACATTTTTCTAGAGCTGTACCAGTTCAGTACAAAATGTTGTCATCTGATCTGTACTGTCACTTAATCTCTGATGCACTGCAAATATAAAATAATACCCAGCCTGGAGGGGAGCCCTAGGATACTCCAAGAGATGTTAGTTATTTGGATTAAAATCTGATCTAGGTATCAAGAATATAATTTGTCCTTAAAGACAGGGACCATAACCAGTCTCCAAAGCAGCTTTGTCAAATTCAGAGTCTTGATTCAAGATGGACATAAAGGCTGTCCCAACAGCCAAATATCCACTGCCAAATACTGGGTCCAGTACAGATGTGAGCAGCAGTACCTGTATAAGCTACATTTGGGAGGTACAGAAGGAAACTTTCCCTAAGATTACGGGCATCTGATGGCACCATCACAGTGCACAGCACCAGACAAGAGAGGTCTGGGGTGTCTGGAGGTGGGGATGCTCCAGGCAAAAGTGCCCTTGCTCTCAGCAGCATCAGCAGCGGATGGCAGAGCAGTGACTGCCCTCCACACTGCAGCTCTGCTGCTTCCCATGTTAACCTACTGCAAAGCTTCTCAGCTTGAATGAGGCCTAGGACCACTAATAACAATTAAAAGGATCCAGTTTGAGTTACGTGATTTATGGATCAAGGTTCCAAATGATCTTTTTTAATTATCCCCCCAAGCTGTAAGAGCAAACATGGATTAAGATGATACTTAGTGGACATCAACCTCACATTGCATTTGCGTTGATACTCACTGAAACAAAAGCTTCTCTAAACAAACAATTGCACCTGTGCTTTGGCCAGTCATATTGTCAGCAAACCCCATCACCTCACTGTTCACCCCTTTTTCCACATCATTTAGGAACTTGTTAAAGAGCACAAATCCTAGTGCAGATCCCTGCAGAACTCCCTGGTGACCTTCCTCTATTTAGTCTTATGCTTTTTTCAACCTTCTATCAAATAACTATCGATGCTAGATTTTGCCTTTTATCCTGCTGCCGCTGACTTTTCTTTAAGGTCTTTTCAGAGAGGCTTTGTCAAAAGCCTTTGGAAATCCAGGAAGACCACATTAACCAGATCACCCTTCCCCACATACTAGTTGACCTCATCAAAAAAACTCCAAGATGTTTGTAAGGCATGACCTCCCTTTGGATGCTGAAACTGTGCTGATATTATTGAAAAGGCTGTATTTATCCAGGGGCCTGTTCTGCCCCTTATTATAGGTCCACCGGTGTGTCTGGCACAGCCAGCAGGCTTATAGACCAAGAGTCCTATGGTCTGAGAGGCCCTCAGGCAGGATTTTTGCTGTTGCTGTGACAGATGGAGGATTTAGTACTAGTTTTGACTTTTTAATTTTTTTTTTTTTTAGCTGATCTTCTAACCCCTTTTTGGACAGCTCAGTTATATTTTTATACTTAATCTGCTAGAGTTTAAGTTCTTTTCTGTGTTCTTTACTGAGACACACCTGCAGTTTTTTGAATGATGCTTTCTTACTCTCAATCCTCCCTCCTGTTATCAGCACCAGCATCTTTCCCTTTTTCAGGCCTTTCTGGGTATGTGGTAGACCTACTGCTGTGTCCCCAGCATGGTCACTTCAGCCATCTCCACCCACCTGTGAGGATTTAATCCTCCCAGCTGTTCCTTTGAGCTTCTTTTTAACAAGCTTAAAGTTTCCAAAGTGCCTACCATATCAGAAAAATGTACCAGCGTTCCTGCCTTGTTTCCCAGGCTTCAAGCCTTGATGTTGAGACAATCACAGCACTGATTTGGTACCCTGCCCTTCTCTTTGAATGCTAACCCTCTTGTTTTATGCTATCTCCTGATGTATCCTTCCCTAGAGGCTACAGAATTTGCTATGTCCTGTCCTTGGGAACACTGTCCTGAAAAATGTCACCACTGGTTAGCTTTCCCCCACTCCTCAGTTAAAAAGCTCACTGACAACCTCCTGCATGCTCATGGCCAGAAGCCCATTCCTCTTTTGATTCAGAGGAGGTCCATCTCTCCTGTGCAAGTGTTCTGTAGTACAGAAGTGTTCCCAGCTCTTGCTGAAACCTTATTCTCAGCCAGGTTGTGAAACCACCATCCATGTCCCTCCCTGGTCCCAAGCAGCATACTGGGAGCTTTTCAGCATCAGGTGAGCACAGACATTCTGGTTTTCATCTTCTTCCCCAGGAGCTTACACATTGCATCCAGAGCTTTTCTCCTTCCTTTCACTATGACATAGGTAGTCAAGTAGACCATGACAATGCATCCCTCTCTGGCTTATCCTAGGAGCCACCCATGTACACTGTGAAGTTTGTCATCTTCATGTCCTTCCCCAGAGTAGTGGGAAAACCCTCTGGCCCTCCAGCCCTAGTTCTTTCCCACCTGTGTCTCAAAGCATGGAGTTAGGCTGGAAAGCTGGATGCTGGATCTAGCATGCATGCACAAAGCAGGGATGGGACAAGTGCTACAAGGGCCCTGTTGGGTATACTGCAAGGAACATACGTTGTAGAAGAGGGTTCTCTATATATAGTGTGGAGCAAGCATGAGCCACAAGACCCTGTAAGCACACATGGGAATGGCGTGCTTCAGTCTGGCGGCTTACTCCAGGGTTGTCCTCTGGAGCAGTCCTCCCAAGCCACGTGGGTGTGTCCTCTAATCAGGAATGGGATAGGGAGAGTGAATGGGAGAGCTCATATGGTGAGGAGACGGCCTACAAAATAATCTGGGAAAAGCTATCTTAACAGCTAAATTAAACATGTAGCCACGTGTAGCCTGTGAGGAAATGGAGATTGCTTTCCACACAAGCATCTCTTCTGCATAGTACTTGTATGAACCGTGATCCTGATGTAAGCATGAGTCAGAAGAGTGGTCCTTGGTAATCTAATTCTTTCCTGGTGTAGCTTAGGGTTTCCCTTTCCCCAGAGCTCCAAATGTCATGGGGCTCAAAGAAAATGCTGTTGTTAAGATGTTTTTTCACAGAGTCTTCCCTGAAAATACTTTTTTGGGTATTTCAGAGGAGAATCTCCTCATCTCATCGCAGCAATTTCCAGCTGCCAGCAGAGCATCTTCTGGCAGTGAGAAACAAAGTGTAGGGTAGAACCTGTTCTGGGTTGCCCTCAGTGACAAGGTTTGTCTTGGCTCCATTCAACCTGGAGAGATACAAACATCTTTAGTGTCCTTTGTAAGTCTTGTCCTAGGCTCAGCTCAGCTAGACCGAAAAGTCAGGTCTCCCTTTACTGTTTGTGTCTGGATTGGGTTAGGAAAAAGTCAAAGAATGGCTAAGGAAATATCTTTTTTTCATTTTTCTTTGTTTGCTTACTTTGTTTGGTTTTGGTGTGGGCTGGGGTTTTTTGTATTACTGGACTGGTAAAAAAGAGGCACTACCTGATCTTTTCAAGGACTGCATTTGATCACACACTACCACAGAGGTTTACTACCCCTCCAGCCTTTGTACCTCCCAGAATTATGCCATTTTTAGAAAGTATTTTTTTAAAACCGCATGTGTTTGCAAACCACGAGGTCACTCAGGCCAAACCCTGCCCTTATGGCTTCTGCTCATTGTGCAGGGCGTATCTGCAGTTGCAGGGAAGTGCATTCTCTCCCAGGTTTCCTTTCCTCCCTCCCATGTCCTGATCATTTGTACAGGAGGGTGCAGGAAGTGGGCTGAATCCACCTGGGCCAAGAGCATCTGCTGACCATCCCTGTAGTCTCATGAAATTTCTTCAGGGACACTGGGCAGCAGAACACTCAGGCACAGCACACATCTGAACCAGGAGCCTGGAAGAAATGCCAAGCTCCCGTCCCCATCCTGTCCTGGCTCTGCAGCTGGCCAGCTTCCCCTCTTCTGGAAGTGCAGGCTCCCAGGCCTCACGGGAGTGGTGACTTGCTCTTGCCAGATCTCCCATTAAGAGATTTGGTACTGTGCTTGAAAGATGCCCTCGACTCCTTCATAAGACTACCACCCCCTCTTCATAAATTTCCCTTCAAAGAGGTTTATATTACTGACAGCTATTCTTTCTGATCAGATCTGGGGAATGTATAATAAGTAATTTCTGAGGCCCTCACACCAGGTTATCCTTTAATGTTAATGCTAAAAAAGGTACAAAAAGATAGATTTGGCCTTTACTGAGGAAGCATTTCACTTTCTCCCTCCCTCTAAACACACTGGCAATAGGGCAAAATGGGTTTGATTATTTTTCCAGGCCCTGATGGGTGACCAAGAGGAATCACATTGCATCTATCATATTTTGAGAATGGAAGACCTGACAGGAATAGAAAAGTCCTGGCTTAACAAAAATAATAATGATTTGAATTGGTTTGGGTTTTTTTTTTTTTCCAGTTCAAATTCAGCCATTTAAAACTGAATCCTAGTCTTTGTGGACCTAGAAGAAACCATTAGGACTGTGATGCAGTGATGTTATCCATCACATGCTTTCTTTGCATTCCCAAGTGCAGCTCTGCAAAGCCCTGTGTTCTTCTGTACATGTCTGGCTTGTACGCGTCCTCTGCTAATCCTGAGAATGTGACTGACAACTTCTCACTCACGAGCATGAGGGGGGATCACGTGCCACGCACTGCACAGTGCAGGATCACCAAACCCATGGACTTTTCTTTCCCGGATCCCACACAGCTAGCATAACGGTCACTCTATGAAAGAAGTACATTAGCTGAAAACAGGCAAAAGAAAATACTTCATACTATGAGTAACTGGGAACTTCTGGACTTCACCGTCCCAGAATGCAGTGGAGGCAGCTGGCATCAGCAGGGTCAAAAGGTACCAGATAAATCGGTGGGCAAGAGGGGCCTGTTATTGAAGGGGACAGGCAGAGATGTACCACTGCCACCTGCACTCTTCCACAGCAGCATCTCCTACTAGCACTGCAGGACACCAAGCCCTGGGTTACAGGGACCATCTCTGGCCCAGACCGGTCTCTGTGGGACGGGGCATTTGAAATTGGAGCATAAACCTAACGAACCTGGGGGACATCGAACGGGGTGGGAGAGGGATAAAGAATTGCTGTCTATAAGTAGTCATGTATTAGAGAGCAAGTGCCTGAAAGAGATGGACTGAACCAGCCTTTGGGGATGGCTGTTTTTTCTCCTGGCTCTAGAGGGAGCTTCGGAAAGTGAATAAACTGGCTGCGTGTGATCCTCTGAAGAGGGCTGAAATTAGGTGAGATGCATCCCTGTCTGAAGTTCAGGGTAACAGTTTTTAACTTCTCCTGGACTTCTTTAGGCCCTTGTTTGTCTGTCATGTTTCTGTGGTGCCAGATGGGAAGGTTAATCAATGTAATGAATTTCATTATTTTGTTTTCATGACAGTGCATTTTTTATATGGAATGTTTCCTGCTGAAGCTGCATCCTGTTAGTAAAAGCTTAACAATATGAAATTAATAATAGTTTAAAACAAAACAAAACAAAACAAAACACCCCCCACACCCCAAAATGGGTCTTCCAAGTGTTTTAAAAAAAATGAGAGGAGACCTGAAAAATTTAGAGAAGTCCAGGATTTGGTGTTCCATCACAGTCCAAACCTCTCAATTTTTCATTCATTTTCTTCAAATGTAGCACAGTCTATAAGGACTGTGGATAAACTGTCTTATTTGATGATGAAGGAATGCAAGTGACACATGACGGTGACCATTCCAGTAAGAGCCAAATCCGCCTTTATGCAATTTGAAGTTTTCAAGCCGAATATTCCCAAAACAAAGTCAGCACCATTGGTAAAACTGGTAAGGAATTAACATGCAGACCTGCAATGCAGCCTCAATCTACCCAAATCACTCTGTCTCCAATACCTAAATTTGATTACAGGTTCTCTTATCTAAGTTATTTTTCAGTGAAGTGCCCATATATTGTTATGAATATTAACTATCTCTCTTGACTAGCTGCAAATGATGTACAATAGAACAGCTGGTTGATTTGAAGAAGCAAGAGAAGAATTAAGATTAAATAAATGCACAAATTCTAAACCCACACTTTTTCTATTTCATATTTTTTATTTTATTATATTTAAAAAGAAATACTAGAACTCATAATAATAAAGAAAGTTAACTTTTATTTACAAAATTTAACTTAGACAATGTCGATGCACTGAGATCCCATATCATCTCATGATTTTGGGTTTTTTTTTTTTACATTCTTGGTTCAATATTGGAGCAGATGCTTTTTTAGCACATATGAAATCACATTGCTCAGCCATTGCCCAGGTAGCTGGTAGGGAAGCACACAGGGATATGGGGTGAACCCAGTCACTGCAGCTTTCTGGCCTTGGATGGTGACAAGTACAGAGACAGATCGGGAACTTTTCATTGTGTAAATACAGGATGATACCAAATCCAATTTTCCTGACAAAGTTATGTTTTCCTAGCCCTTTCCTCCAACATGACCAATGAGTGAATTGTTGCTTGGTGCCCTCAAGCCTCCGAGTTTACAGTTTTTCTAGGTACTGTCAAAGCTGAGACTTTTTACCTCACCAACGGCCATATCACAGCAATTGAGAGCAAGAACTGAGGAGCAAGAGATAGTGAGTGTCTCTGTTAGAGATCATTAACCTAGACAACAATCTGGTACTGGCAGGGGGCAAATAGGGGAGCCAGGTAAAAGCTCTGTCCTGTGTCACCTGATGGAAACACAGACACTCCCATTTCCTAGCTAATAAATGCTACAGCTACCCAGTAATGTGTTATCCCAAGGCTCCCAAGACTAGTTTTGGGAATTTACACCTGAGTCTTTCCAGCCCGTTCATTTTCTTGGTAAAGACACATTATTGGTGCCATGCATGCCAGCTGAGCTGCTTTTCTTTTCCGTTCAAACTGTGGTCCTGGGGGGACTGGCCAGACCTGCCAGCATGCAGTACAGAAACGCCACCGAAGGCTCTCGCTCCAGCAGCTCCTCCTCCTGGACTGGAGGACATGGACGTCACCCTGGCAGGGGGAAGACCACAGAGCAGTACATGAAACCAAAGATTGGCTAAACACTGCAAGATTCACACTGGCAAAGGGGAATATGAACCCACAGACATCTGTGCCTTGTGTTTCAGTT
Source organism: Pelecanus crispus (assembly GCF_030463565.1). NCBI lineage: Eukaryota > Metazoa > Chordata > Aves > Pelecaniformes > Pelecanidae > Pelecanus > Pelecanus crispus. The sequence continues at coordinate 55,684,504 of NC_134643.1, forward strand.
GCAGGATTTGTTCTAGCCTGGCTCCCTACAGAAATGAGGGTTAAGGGGCAGGGCTGTTGGCCGTTTTGTCAACCAGTAGCTTTTGAGTTTCCTGGGCAATCTCAGCCAGAATTTGACAAAGCAGTGAAGATTTCAAAGACACCGACTTCTTGCAAGTTTCATAAAAATAAGTAGTTTTGTAGGTGTGAAGAATCCAGACTGTTTCCTTCAAGAGAAGTGTTGCAATATGAGCTCAGCCATCAAGAAGTCCACAAGAGCCACAACAAACCCAGCTACCTAATTACTACTTTTCACCAAGTTATCAGGTTTCTTTGCAGTTCTGGAAACATGGTAACGATTTTCTATTCTCTACAGTGCTTGAGGGTATGGGTAGCCAGACTTGCTCATTGTGGTGTGTCTGCTGCCACTGCTGAGACATTGAACAGAGAGAAGTCCTCCAGCAGCACTGGTCTCTGCAGAACCTGCATACCGCTGCACTCAGTCAAAGCAAGGCTGGAGGCATATGGGCTAAGTAGGGAGTTGGTTTTCTATGCGTCAGGGAGCCTTATGCTATACATCCTGCATTGAGACGTATATAATTACAGGTGTCAAATGGCAGTATAAGCTGGTCTGTTTAAGTCCACTGCAGAAGTTCACTCTCCATGGCCAAATAAATACTTGATCACTGTGGACACTGCTGGTAGTGTTTTAACAAGGCAATTTAGAATGGTGTTTTTGTTACATGAATGCTGGCTCACAAAGCAAGAACAGGCACAGTCAATGCACCTGGCTAATATCCTACTTAATTGGAACTAACAAGGGGTGTTTCCATCCCACAGGCTGATTTGTTCCCCCCACCCTGCCCTGCTCTTTGTAGCTTTCTCCAAACCCAGCTGAAGTAACACACAGACCAGTGACCAGAGCCCAGAGCAGCCTGTCTCATTCTGGAATACTTTCAAAAAATTAATTTGGATCTACTGGTAATGTTACTAGAAGCTGATGAAGCCCTTTTTGATTGAATTTGTCTTATTTGTTTTAGTTTTGGCCTATTCAAGTTCCCACTGAATGTGAACGAATGTCTTGCTGTGGAGGGTTAAAATTTGTCATCAATTCAATTGACCACAGGAAAAAGAAAAAAAAAAAAAGACAACTTTGAACCCCAGGACCCAGCAGTTAAGGTTGAAAGTACCAAGCATGACAGAAATCCCCTGGTAGAAAGATGATATTTGAATGTAAATTTACTCAAATTTCCTTGTTATTTGATCAAAACAATGTTAATAAAGGAAGTGTATCTTTGAAACTGCAGCTTCAAAAGTTACACATTTACATGCAAATGTTATGTTGCAGTAGCTCCAAACAGCTTCAGAATAAACACTTCCACTATGTATCCCTTCTGATGGAGAGAACAAGAGCAGAAAGACCAGTCCTTTCTGCCAAAATCCACTGGAAGGAAGAGAGCTGAGGCAATAAAACATCCTTCCTTCCCCTTGCTGGTCATCTGCTCCCACAAAATGCCTTCAGGGCAGATTTTGCATGGGTCTGGCTTCTGCCCATTTCGAGAGGATGTGGCTAGATGGGAAAGGGTGGAGCAGAGGGATCATTTTTGGCCAGGGTAGTTGTGAAACACCTGCAGTGCCCCTTCCACCGTCAAGCCCAAGCACTTCATAGGCCAAGAATGAAGAGACTGCAGCAGCAGAGGGGTTGGGTGAAAACGTACAGTAGGCAGGATGGTGGGGCCTCCGCTAGCTTGCAGGACTGTTCAGTGAAGGTCAGACCTACCCCACATGTCTTGAGATCCCTGGTAGCTAAGATTCACTCCAAGCAGGCCCCTGGGACCTGCTCAGTGACTCAGTAGATGTGCTCACATCTAGGCAGGTGCGCTAATGGCACTGAAAGCCTTTCAGTCCCTGGGAGGTGCTCAGAGAAGACGCTCCTCTCCCATCCTGCTCCCATTCCCACCTGCTCACCTTTGCTGGAGAGGGTCTCTGTAATTATCTGTGGGAGAGAAGACCAGCACCCTCACCAAAGGGATGCTTGTGGGAGTGTCAGCAGGGACAAAAACAGATCACAGCATACTGCTGTAGGGCAACTCCTGAGGAAATAATGTTTCTTATTCTAATACCCATTTCTTTTTTTAAAATCAAGTTGACATCTTCCTCATGGGAAGTCCTTACTTTCTGAGTATGCACCTCATTATTGGGGTGGATTATGGAGAAACATTCTCTTTAGATAGTGAAGGAGCCTAGGGATGGTCCCTGTGAGAAACCATCCTAGGTTGAGACCAACATCTCATCTTGTGTGAAGTGCAGGTCTTTCAGTGTGCAAGAAACTCTGTAAGGGAATACTATTAAAGAAGTGAATTGTCTCTTCTGCACTCTAATCATGTCCTCACCCATGCAGTGAGCATCACAGGGGGTTCTGACAACATTTTGCAGCTGAGTATATTGAAAGAAGAGCGCTGGGAAAGGAAGAAGAGCAGCCAAAACTGTGTCATCTTCTCAGGCTCATTCTAGGCCTTTTTTTTTCTTTTCTTCATTATCCCATTTTTAGCAAAACTCACTGTCCTAACAAGGACATCTCTGCTGGCAGAAGTCCTAATGCGGATGCAGTTACATAAAAAAAAGCCTATTCTATTCGGCAATGTGCAAAAGAACTCTTGTATCTATCAACTGTAAACCTTCGCCAAGGCAGATGGGCTCCAATTCAAGCATATGTTTGCTAAAACAAAGGGAAGGTCTAAAGCACAGTTTCCTTCAGTGTCAAAACTCACCTTCCTGTTAACATGCAATATGTACAAAGTGTAACAGACCAAGATTCCTTATTTAAGCATCTTCAAAACAATGTTTTCTCTTTTCAGTTCCATGACAGGTTGAAGTAGCTCTTCAGTGATATTTATTTGTTTGTTCATGTCCCATCTCATGCAGGTCCACCCCTGACAAAACAATTGACATACCATTTCACAGTCATTTTAAGATGCTCTAAACCCAGGTTGCCATTGAAATGAATAATCCTAGCCTTCTCCTCTCCCTGACTGCAGCCTGTCAGTCCTTGTCCCTTCCTAAGGTCAGTTCTAGCAATTGCGCAGCTACGCATCTCACACATTCAACAGTAAAGCCCTCCCACAGCTAGGTAGCTTTCAGATTAGCCAGGCCAGGGGGACACTAGGGCACAATCAGAGGTTCCCTATCAACAAACAGCCCTGAAGAGTAAGAATACAGCAAGCAAGAAAGTAGATACTCCATCTTCAAGCACAACTGCTCAAAACAGATGTCCCTGGTACTACAGGCCCCATGTCAACAAGGACACATGCCACTTTGGTCTAAGGTGGGCTGCATCACTTAATGCCACCAAAAAATCTTTTTTTCCTGAACCCATCCAAAGAATCTGTCTTTGATTAAAGCTGGCCCTGGCTCAGTGTGAAAAGCAGTGCCAGGAGTGTCACTTAGGCTGTTCGTCCCCAATGCCTTCATCACTTCCTCCCTCTGGCCACATCTGTATGTAGACACAACTGCCAGGCAACAGCAGGCAGCAAAAGAGGGGATCCCAATGACCTTTTCTTTTTGATCATTGATTGCTGAGCAGGCACCTTAGGAAAACATGGTGCCCATGGTTAAGAAACAGAGCAAAAACACAGGGAGATCACTCCTTTTGCAGTATGCTGCATGGTTTTATCTACTCAGAAGGAGAAGGGATGAGAATTCAGAGCAATCGTCTTGCTGTGGAGCTGCTTCCCTTTTATGGAGTGGAGCACCGCTCCAGCTCTCACACAGCACTGCTGTGCTCCAGCCAGTCACACACACGATTGTCCCAAAGAGCTGGGATTTTAAAAGTACACTGGCCGTGAATGAGGTAGCTGGCTGGCTGATTCTCTGCTGGCTCTAGATGTGTGGTGGGGGGAAACTTCAGTCATCAAGCAATTGGCAACTCCAGCACAGAGTAAAGTCAGTTGCTATTTCAGGGAAAGGAAAGGCAACTGTTCCCTGTGGGGAATGACTGCACTAGCTCAGCGCCAGGAATAGGCTGAGATTTTTTAAAATTTTTTCCCCCTACAGTTCAGGAAAAGCAAACACACAATGTTCATTTGCAGGGATCGTTTCCTGAACATGATGTGTGCTCGCTGTCCTGCAGGTCACTTTCCAGTGTGTCACATCCTTCTGCACAAGGGAGAGCAGGAAATGGCAAACTCCCAGTATGAGGCAAAGCATTCCCATCGCAGCAATTGGTCCACAGGAACTATAAATTGGTCTCCTCCAGAAACAGATCAAAATTTCTCTTTGGGGAGGTCGGCTGGAAACTAAAGGTAAGTTTGAACCAGTAGTTTTTGGAGTCTCTCTAGTACTGTATTAGGAAAGCATTTGCAGGTTTTGGACTAATGTATACCTTTATTGTTGGGGAGATTTTTCTCTAAGAGCAGGAGTGGGTTTTGTTTTCCTTTATGCTGGCATAAATCAGTGTATTCAAAAGACATGCATCACTGTAGAGCTTATGCTATGTATTGAATGACTGTTCTACTATCTGCAGTGAGATGGCCGTTGTAATTACCTTAGAGTGTTCTCAGCAAGAAAATCTGCAGAACAAATTGTTAAGAGGCTACAGGAATTGATATATTTAATGATCATCGTATTGATCTGTTGTTAAGTTATTGATGATATGCTCATTGTTCATTTCAATGCCAGTATCCATTTAAGTTAGTGTTAGTCCTTCTGCTTTCAGTTTCATCTGACTATAGTGTGAAAAATGGACACTGCCTATAGCTAAGAAAAGCACAATGTACTAAATGGCTCAAATGGCCTGATGATACCAAGAGAGACTGGGGACATTGTTCTGAAGGGCATAGGAGGAGGTCCTAAAGGACACATAGTGTCACACACAGAATGTGTGAGATGGATTAGGACAAGTAGAAGGGGAAAAAAATTGCAGTGAGACTTACTTCCTTACACACTTCAGGATGGAAAGACTCTTTATGGTAGGAGGTTTCCTCCTTCTGAAACACAGGGATCCTGCAGAATGAAAACCCCAAGGATCCTAACTATATAGTGTGCTTGTGTGAGGGACCAGGCACCTCCAGTTCACACAGTACAGAAGAATTAGAAGAGAAAAGGTGGCTGCAGCAATGAATAGTTTTGCTTAGTTGGCTCTGGGACAGGGTCTTTCTGCTACAGAGACTTCTTTTGGCTATGAGGGCATTATGGACTGCAAACAGCTTCTTAGTATATGGCTAGACCTTGCTAGGTGCGGAGGCAGTGCAGCCTTGTGCATGGTGCAGTGTTGTGAAGCACAAAAGCTCTGCTCCTGCTTCCACCAGACAACTAGCAATGCTGCATCACTCCTGTTGCCTCCCTTGCCTCAGTTTCCCTATATGTAAGCAGGGTTAAGGATGCTGGCTTCCTTTGTAAAGCACTTTGCAGCCCTAGAGCAACCTGCAAATGCTTATTTGGATCATTTCTTTCTACCCCTGTGCCAAAGAACTAGCATTGAAACCCTGAAGATTCACCCTCTAGAAGGGAAGATGCTGTCCTACTGTCTTGCCAGAGGAGGTTGCTATAGCCAGCAGTTTTCAAGCCTTTTCTATTCACAGGCCCCTGTATTTCCCCTGTTTCCCCATCCCCAAGGGAGTGCGCACTGAAAATGGGCTCACTTTTCTGATGTGCCCTTAATGAACCTTTTAAACAAGGTCCACAGGCCTCCCTGGCACTGTCAGTGGGGATCCACCACCACAGGTTGGACTAAGCACCACAGAACAATGGTTCCCACCTTTGTCCAGACCCTGACGCCAGGTTACAATAGGAAAAAAATGCTGCAAGACCTTGAATTCCTTAGGCATAAAGAAAGGAAGGATGTTCACAATACCCGTCTGAGGCATCAATGAGCTTCTCACCGCCTGGATGGAAAAGCCAGACCTTGACTCCCCTCAGCAGCTTCCCTCTGTCCTCCTTTAATGGGAAATGACCCCTAAATAGCAACCTGGGATGGGTGGCTTTCACCGCCTCAGAGCCTTGCCTTTCTTGTGAAAGATGCCCTTGAATATTGCAGATCCTCTGAATCGTGGGGACAACACATTAGTTTTGGCAGCATTACTACTCTGGGCACTGAGACACTTAATCTCAAGGGAATTTCTGTCCCCAGGATTGGAAGAGACATTTTGTGTCTTCACAGAGGTAATAACAACAGCATCTCTGACCCCAGCCCTTAAGATATTTTAGTCTTCTCAGGGAACAAGAAAAAACATTTAAAAGTTCCTCTGTCTGAAAGTTACAGTGGAATATGGTAATTAAATGCACATATGTGTACGTGCATGTGTGTATGTGTACGTGAGTGCGTACGTGTGTGCCGACAGCAAACCTTTCATGTAGCTGGGTGAAGAAAAAAAAAAATTGGCTGGATGCCATCCCTGAAACAGTGGTCCAGGCTGCGCATGTCTCATGTTTTTTTTAACATAAATCCCAACCCAGTCTTTTCTGTTTCTGGACAGAGGCCATGGAGAGAAACGGCGCCGCCTTTCCCCAGACACTAGACCCCACGCACCACTTCCACGTAGCGCTGCTGGATCAGAGACGGAGGCTGCGTGGCCACATTGCTCGCCTTCACAAGGCAGCTCGTAAACTCAACAAGCTCCGCAAAAGGTCCCTGATTGCCAACGTCAGTGGGAGCACCCTGACCACCGTGGGAGCAGTCACAGCCATCGTGGGGCTGTCCCTGAGCCCAGCAACGCTGGGAGCCTCTCTCCTGGCGTCGGCTGTGGGTCTGGGCCTGGCCACTGCTGGAGGGGCTGTCAGCATCACCTCCGATCTCTCCTTAGTGCTCTGCAATTCCCGGGAGGTGAGGAAGGTGCAGGAAATCGCAATGACTTGTCGGAAACAGATGAGGGAAATCCTTGGCTGCCTGGAGTTCCTCCGCCGGGGGCAGGGCCCGGGGGACCCCACACTGCGCCAGTCAGAGAAGAGGGCCTCCATCTCGCTGTACAACTCCGTCTGCTTCATGGTCTTCTGCGGGTCTCACAGCTTCCTTGTGCCAGAATACACAAAGGAGGTCACAAAAGTGAGCCAGGCTGTGCTGAAGGCCAAAATCCAGAAGCTGGCTGCCAACCTCGAGACCTGCACCAGGGCAATGGATGAAGTTTGTGAACTTCTTGAGTCCAGGACAGAGCTTTCCCCACACACGAGGAGACTCAACTTGGGTGCTAAAACCACTGCTGAGACCCTAAGACCATCCAGCTGAAACAGTGTTTGCCTATCACTAAAACTGGGCTTGGAGACATTACATTGTTAATTGCCACCATTAGCACTGCTACCTGTTGCTATCATAATATCGGTCGTGCTCATCCACACAGGTGTGCACATCTCTCGTGAGCCTTATTTATATCTGAACACAAACTCCTTCATAATAGGAAGCTAGAGCTTACACACACACACCCTGCCACCTCACAGCAGCCACCTGATTCAGGCTGGAGGTTATGATGGACATGTGGACTATTGGGTACACAGCAGCAGATCCCAGAGCCTGCAGGCAGGGGTAGGTTGCCATTCCTCAGCTCCATGCTTCCCCAGCCATCTCCCTGGCTCTGCTTCCCCAAGGCAGCAAAAAGAAGAGGGTCAGGAGGCTGATGAAATCCCTGCAGTCATGGTGCTGACTGACCCTGGACTGTAAATAACTTATGAACCCCAGATTGTAAATAATTTATGAATCCATAAGTGGTAAAAGGGCTGGTGTACCCTCAAAAAGCCAGCAGCTGCCAATTTCCAGTAGAGTACAGTCCTATTACCAAGGTACATCTGGAAAGGCTGTTGAAGGAAGCAGTTCCAGATATGACAGGCTGTATGGATGGCTCATCATCCCAGGGTGAAATAGCAGGGCCAGAAATTCTTATCACTTCTGAAGAAACCTCTCCAGGCTGAGAACTGTGATGTTTGTGTTCTATTTATTTACATAGGATTATTTTAAGGTTTTGATATTGTATTTAAAGATGTATATATTTTTTTTTCTTTTAAAAAGGAGGCCTCTGCCCCAAAGGAAAGCAGCTGTTCTTAGAGGCAAAGTAAGTCTGTGGCATGTGAGAGCAAGTCACCTGTTCTTGGGCAGTGAGGGAGGGCAAGTCCCTGTAGGAAAAGGAAAGAATGGCCTGAATGCTGGTAGTTATAAAATAGGTGAAACGCGTTCAGCCAGTGACAGATCTTAGGAACCAAAACAGGGAGAAGGACAGGTCAGTGACCCTGGGACCAGAGACTGCCTCAGGGGGCTGGTGGAAGAAAGCGGTTGTACCTCTTGCAGCAGGGAGGGAAGCGTAGGTTGATGTTACTGGTCTGAGCTGGAGCCCAGCTGTGATGGGAGCACATCTGAGAGGTGGAGGTGCTGCTCTCCATGCAGCCAAGCAGCCTGTGAGACCCACAGTGGTTTGTCTGTGAGGGTGGAGGCAGCACTCATGGAGAGCTACACACGTTCCTAGCAATGCTTCCTGGCGTAAGCTTACTGTTAGCAATATATATACTGGTACTAATACTCAAGAGGGGTGCAGAGGAGTAGGATGATTGAGTGGCAGAGCACTTATGAAGCAGGAGGAAGGACTGGGACCCTGTTTCAAGTGGCTGTTCTGCTAAATATGTCCTTTGTGATTTTTGACCCCTCAGTGCCTCAGTTCTCTGTCTAAAAATGGGGACAGTAGCACTTCCCTACCTCACAAGGATGTTTCTGGGACAAGTATTGTGAAGTGCTCAAGTACTGTGATGATGGGGATCGTGTCAGTACCTTGAAGAGGTACAAGGAAGAGACCCCAGAAACTAGCTTGAGACAACTAAAGGAGTTAATGCAGGGATAATTCCACCTTCACAAGTAGGCCCCCATGGAAACTTCCCTGCAGATGCATGAATCAAAATTATCAGAAAACCCACTCTGTAATTCTGTAACGCTGAGCAAGCTCTTAGGAAGGACAACACTACATCTCACAAAGCTTGAATCCTTGTCCTTTTTGTCTCTTCCTCTCATGACATCAACATTTGTTTTTACACATAAGAACAAAAGCTTTGGTCCCTCAGAGAGTGACTCAGATGCTTGTAATGCCCATGCTTGTTTGCCAGAAATGAACAAGTGGTTTGATTAAATGAATATGAAGCACTTTTGTGTCAGTGTCTCTCTGCACACCTGCATATGATCACATTCCTGTCCCCTGGCTCACCCTGCTCGATTTCATGCTCCAGGCACCGGAGCCAGGGAATCGATAGGAGCAGCTGGATGTGTTCAAAAGGGGAGAATGAAAAGTGAGGCCATCAGCACCATGCCACACAGCTGGCATTTGTGTATGACTGTATGAGTTTGTGTCTGTGTAAGTACATACCCTGGTGTGCAAACTAGCCCACGTATGCTGTGGATGCTGATCTCTGACATGCAAACACTGAGGTGCATATGTGTGAGCACCTAAGTGTGTTTTTGGAATGTGACCTGCAGGCTATGCAAAGGCGGACGCGATGCTAAATTTTTCTTAGTAATCCAGCATATCACCAGGTAACTGTACCAGATCAGTTATGACTTCACCATACTTCTGAGATGGCTGGTTGTATCATCACAGAGAAAATTATATAACTTACATAGTTGTCCTACCTCCTTCTCAGTTTTCTAGTAATGCAGCTTTGTTCACATGTCCGCACACACAGGTAACAACATAGAAAAAACAACAGCTCTGAATGGACTAATCTGACTGGCAGAAGGATCTGAATTTCACAGCTTAGAGCTTCACAAGGGCTGGTTTGCTCTGCTCAGCACAGTGCTGCACTGCAATCACAGCCACTGTTCAGCAGCTGGGACAAATGAGAAACTTTTGCTTCCATTCTGTCGAGGTTTAGCCCCAGCCAGCAACTAAGCACCACGCAGCCGCTCGCTCACTCCCCCTACCCCAGTGGGATGGGAGAGAGAATCGGAGGAGTAAGAGTGAGAAACACTCCTGGGTTGACATAAGAACAGTTTAATAATTGAAATAAAGTAAAATAGTAATGATAATAATAATTATAATATAATAATGATAATAATAATATACAAAGCAAGTGATGCACAATGCAATTGCTCACCACCCGCCGACCGATACCCAGACAGTTCCCGAGCAGCGATCGCTGCTCCCCAGCCAAACCCCCCAGTTTATATACTGAGCATGACGTCATATGGTATGGAATAGCCCTTTGGTCAGTTTGGATCAACTATTCTGGCTGTGCCCCCTCCCAGCTTCTTGTGTACCTGGCAGAGCATGGGAAGCTGAAAAGTCCTTGACTGGCATAAGCAGTACTTAGCAACAACTAAAACATCAGTGTGTTATCAGCATTCTTCTCATACTAAATCCAAACCACAGCACTATGCCAGCTACTAGGAAGAAAATTAATTCTATCCCAGCCAAAACCAGGACACATTCTCAGCCACACAGGCAAAAAAAATCCTGCTTCTGTTCTGTTTTTCCCTAGATTAACCCCTCACTCAAGGTCAGGATTTGGGTGCTTGTGCAGTGCTGCTGTGCAAGCGTAACTGAGCCCAGGGTACCACACTCCCCTGGCCAGGTCTCAGCCACTTCCCTCTCCAGGTTTGTTTGCTAGGAATGCAAAGGGAGGCTCAGGCCAAGAGTGGGGCCCACAGGCTGGAAGATCTGTAATCCTACGTGAGACAGATGAGCTGTGTGACTTTCTTTGCTCCAAAACCTATCCAGTGCTCTTGGACACCTTCTAAGCCAGGTGGTCCTGCGAATCGAAGGCTGCGCCCTCACACCTCAACTATGCTTGATCTAGCAGCTAGCAGACTGGGCAGGAGGTGGTCGAATCCTCCTCACCCAGCTCCGGACGTGCCTTCCTGTTTCTCCCATGCAGCCAGCACTGGATCTCATATGATACCCTGGGAGCCAGCTTTGGGAGCTGTGTTGACAGAAATCTGCCATATTTGGGGGTAGGATTCATTTTCTACTCCTTTTGCTCCCTGAAACAGCTCACTGATGGGTCAGATGAGCACCAGACCTGGTACCAAGAAAGCACATGAAGTAAGTGACTTGGGCTGGGACAGGGGCACACCTACTCCAGTACTGGCTTTGCTCCAATATTGCGACTCCCTTAGAGTCACAAGCAACGTTTGGGGGAAGTGTCTTAGTTAAGCAGCTTTTTTAGCTTTTTTACTAGTAGTTATGTTATCTACCCTTCAAATGAGTAGATGTGTTGGCTGAACCCTTCCTTTAGTAGCTGGGGTGGTGGGGGTGGGGGGAAGGGTACATGTGCAATTTGACGATTATCTAGGGCTGGCAGTTACGAAGCCTGGCCTCCTGATGCCATTTTTACTCCCCTTTTACTGAAACCACTGCAGGGAGGAATGATTCAATGGAGAACCAGGAATGCAAACATCATTTTAACACAAAGTCCCACAGTATGTTTTGAAAGCATAATAAAAGATGTTTGTGACAAGTATAGTCGGGGAGTATAGTCAGGGAGTCGGGATATCCCAATAGCCTCTCTCTGGGCATCCCAATGGGTAGACAGGACCATTTACCATTAACTGTGACCTATTATACACTGTCCATCTTGTCTTATTATGCATCCTTTGTGAAATAGTTGGCATTATACCTACACTAAAATTCATCTGCTGAGGATGCTCCCACCCTGTTCCCCCTAAGGAAGACCGAGCTTGTAACGTGCAGTAGGGCTAGGAATGTATTTGGTCAAAAGCCAAGTCTAAAAGCCCTGGAGTGAAAATTTCTAAATTCAGTATGATCTGCAGTGTCCTGTGCTGAAAAGCACAAAAAGGGAATCATCATTTAGAAGGGAGTGCTTTCTAACAGCAGTTTAGGACAGGAGGGAACTTTTATTCAAATATATCTACTGGCAAAAGGGATTTAGCCAAACTGGAATTTCACCAGAAGAGAATGGCCTCACCCCGCTCCCCACCAAAACAGCACCTACCATATTATATGGGCAATGAGTTCAGCAAAGAATCACAAGCAGTGACTTCCCATCACATCCCTGACTCTATTTCCTGAGGCATCCCAGTGACTCTTACAAGGGTTCATGTCTAAGTACTGGCCAGGCTTAACCTTCAGCACTAATGATATATAGCAAGCTCATGGCTCAGAATGCTGCAATTTTTGAAACATATGGCCATAACTAGCATCTACATTGGGTGTTTCTTGTTGGAGGGAGGGGTTGGTGGGTTTTTTTAATTATTATTTATTTTAAAATAATTGCTCCTGAGCACAGCGGGATGCAGCAGTTTCATTTCCACTGCTGCCCAGTGAATTGTTTCAGGTTTCCTCTCCTTTCCCTGTCACGCAGAGAGTTTGTTCAGATTTCCTCTCACTTTCCTCATTGTTCTGGGAGCAGAGGAAATGGCACGCTCGGAATCCAGTGACAGATGCTCAGGTACGTCAGCATTTCCACTGCAAGCACACCCAGCCAGGCTTCCCAACCAGCAAGAGAGAGGGAAGTCTGCTCAAAAACGCAGTCACGAGTTCCGTTTTGCAGTTGGCGCTGCTGTCTTTTCAAAGACTGAGCTCTTTGATACATTAGCATCCTTTTCCCTAAAACAAAGCATGTTCACCTAGCTGAAAGGTTGCCCTGCTGCAATCAGCATTGGGACTACACATCAGAGAGAGCACACCTAGACCAGATGGAAACCAATGAGTTCAGGAACCGCCATCATGTCATGATATTTTGAAGCTGCTCTCCCTCGAAGGGCACTAAACCCATCACCATTTTCACCTTTCACTGTGTACTGGCAGGCTCGCTGCCTGAGTCACACAGCAGCAATCAAGTGAGGTGGGGGAGTGTTTGCATCTATTCCCACCCTCTATTCTCTCATTTCATGCTGTGAGTTGCCACAGTTCAGTTTATTTTATGTATTTCTGGCATTTCAAAGTTGCACACTGGCAATTACCATAAGCAGGGAAAAAAAAGGTGGAACAATGAAAGTTCTCTTTTCCTTTCACTGGTACTTCAAAACGTTCCATACCAGCACTTCTGAAGAAGTTAATTCATTCTTTATATGTATTTTACATGTAAATTTATACATGTTCTTGTATTTTTGTGCCTGGATAGCTCATTTTGTCTTGTTCTTTCACAGTTGTGGAATTTATGAAGAGAGAACACCACCACGCACGCTGCCTAAGCACTGCAAATGCTGAGCTGCAGGCCAGAGGCTTAGCCATTTGCAGTTAACGCCAAGCAGGCAGGTTGTCACACAGCCAGCTCAGGTGGCTATAGGTGTGTAACCCCCCCTTCCTTGGAGACCTCTCTGGAGTGCAGTGAAAATCCACCCGCAGTTTCTTAATTGAGCAAATCATAGCACCTGTCACATAAATCAGCCCCTCTTCCAGAAGCATAAGCCAAATTAAGTTTAAAGAAAAGCAAGTCCTGAACACATGTAGAAGAAAGGCCTCCTCAAGCGTGCCGCTTAATAACCCTGCGCAGAGGCAGGATGTTTCCACAGACGCGGGAACTCGGCCGACGTCGGCTCCTTTACATCAGGAGCGGAGAAAGTGACAGCATCTGGTACGCCGAGCAGCACAGCCACTTCCCCGAGGTCTGCACGCTGAAGAACTCCGGATCCGGCGGACACCTTCTGACCTCAAGAAAACGAGACCGCCGGAGGCTGACGTCAGCACTACCAACCCCCGCAGCGCCGTGACGCGGCTCCGGCCGGCCTCCCGCCGCGCGCGGCCCCTCGAGCCCCGCCCCGCCCGCTCCGATTGGCTCGTTCCTCGGAACTACAAACCCCATGATACCGCCGGGGGGGGAACGACTACAACTCCCACAGTGCTCTGCGCTGCGCTAGTTGGGGACGGTCCAAAATGGCGGCAGGGGACGAGGAAGGGCAGGCGGCGGAGCCGGAGGCAGTGGTGGAGCCGGAGGTGGAAGAGCCACGGAGCTTCAAGGACCTGGTGAGGCCGGGCTGGAGCCAATTCTGCCCCCGTTGCTCCCTCCCCCGAACTGACGAGCGCCCTCATGCTCCCTCCCCGCGTATCAGGGACGCGGGGAGTTCCTCGCTCAGCCCCGTATGCTAGGCCGCGCCCCACGCCGCCCCGCCGTGCTTGCCCCGTCGTGGCGTGGCCCCGGGCTGCGGCCCTCCGCGGGCTGCAGGCGGCCCCGGGCCCGGCGGAGCCGACACGTGCGCCGCTGTCGCTGCGTGCATCCGCGGGCGTGGTGCTGCGCCCGGGCGGGAGCTCTGGGGGGTTCCGGCCTCTGCTCCGGTCGGGTTGGCGTTGCTGTTCCGGTCTGTGCTCCTCAGCCGGCTGCGTGTGTTTTCAGTTGTGTAAACTTGCCCAGGCTTTTTCCTTTTTCCGTGTCGCGGTTTAGCCCCAGCCAGCATCTAAGCACCGCGCAGCCGCTCGCTCACTCCCCCTACCCCGATGGGATGGGAGAGAGAATCGGAGCAGTGAGAGTGAGAAAAACTCCTGGGCTGAGATAAGAACAGTTTAATAGTTGAAATAAAGCAAAATAGTCATGATAATAATAACAATATAATAATGATAATAATAATATACAGAGCAAGTGATGCACAATGCAGTTGCTCACCACCCACCGACTGATGCCCAGACAGTTTCCCGAGCAGCGATCGCTGCTCCCCGGCCAACCCCCCCCAGTTTATATACTGAGCATGACATCATATGGTATGGAATAGCCCTTTGGCCCGTTTGGGTCAGCTGTCCTGACTGTGCCCCCTCCCAGCTTCTTGTGCACCTGGCAGAGCATGGGAAGCTGAAAAGTCCTTGACTAGCATAAGCAGTACTTAGCAATAACTAAAACATCAGTGTGTTATCAGTGTTCTTCTCATCCTAAATCCAAACCACAGCACTATGCCAGCTACTAGGAAGAAAATTAACTCTATCCCAGCCAAAACCAGGACACCATGCTCATGGGATGCTCCCAGAGGGGAAGAGAGACAGCCAGGGGTGTGCGGAAAGTTGCTTATGTAAGCTGGGGGAAAAATGACTAGTTTCTCATTGATGGCAGTCACTTCTAACAGTTTTGAACAAATCCATGAAGTTACTGGTGGAGGTGGGGATCACTGCGAGCAACCTGCCTTTTCATGTAGTTACATTGAGGGCCTGGTGGGGTTTGTCTCTGCTAGAGACAAGCTTGGCTCTGTTGCAGCATGTATTTAACTTAACTCTGTGATTTAATTTAGGCCTTCTTGGTGATGCCTGTTTCCCTTTTCTTATTTCACTAATTTTCAGGGAGTGACAGATGTCCTATGTGAAGCTTGTGACCAGTTAGGATGGAAGGTGCCAACAAAGATCCAAGTTGAGGCTATTCCAGTGGCTCTCCAAGGTGAGCAGTATGCTTATAGAATCATAGAATCGTTTAGGTTGGAAAAGACTTTTAAGATCATCCAGTCCAACCATTAATCTACACTACCAAGTCCACACTAAACCAATCAAGGGTAGGCTAGACTAAACCATGTCCCAAAGTGCCACATCTACCCATTTTTTGAACACTTCCAGGGATGGTGACTCCACCACCTCTCTGGGCAGCCTGTTCCAATGCTTGACCACCCTTTCCGTAAAGAAATTTTTCCTAATTTCCAACCTAAACCTGCCCTGGCGCAGCTTGAGCCCATTTCCTCTCGTCCTATCGCTAACTACTTGGGAGAAGAGACCAACACCTACCTCACTACAACCTCCTTTCAGGTAGTTGTAGAGAGCGATAAGGTCTCCCCTCAGCCTCCTCTTCTCTAGGCTAAACAACCCCAGTTCCCTCAGCCGCTTCTCATAAGGCCTGTGCTCAAGACCCTTCACCAGCCTTGTTGCCCTTCTCTGAACACGCTCCAGCACCTCAATGTCTTTCTTGTATTGAGGGGCCCAAAACTGGACACAGTATTCCAGGTGTGGCCTCACCAGCGCTGAATACAGGGGAACAATCACCTCCCTGCTCCTGCTGGCCACACTATTCCTGATACAGGCCAGGGTGCTGTTGGCCTTCTTGGCCACCTGGGCACACTGCTGGCTCATGTTCAGCCGGCTGTCTACCAACACCCCCAGGTCCTTTTCGGCCAGACAGCTTTCCAGCCACTCCTCCCCAAGCCTGTAGCGTCGCATGGGGTTGTTGTGTCCGAAGTGCAGGAAGCGGCACTTGGCCTTGTTAAACCTCATACAGTTGGCCGCGGCCCATCGGTCCAGTCTGTCCAGGGGCCTCTGCAGGGCCATCCTACCCTCCAGCAGATCAACACTCCCACCCAGTTTGGTGTCATTTTCTCTGATCCTGAATCTGAGGATACCCCAGGAGCTCTATGTGAATGAATTTTGCTGAGTGAGAAGTGGCAGGGATTAGAGTGTTCTCACTTAATCATTGAAGATCTCTGTCTAGAAGTAGTCTCTGTGTTCATTCTTGTGTCCTTCCCAGATGGAGCTTGGAATACTAATTTCTCCTATAACACTGCCTGCAACTGCAAACTTTCAAATGGCTACAAACATGGGTTTTTGAGTGTTCGCTACTGTTGCATAGTTCTGACACTTCATGTTAAATAGAATGATTGTCAATTATTTGAGCTGCTAGTCTGCATCGACCGTTTTCTTTCTGAAATACTCAAGGATACATAGGAAAGTTAT
Source organism: Pelecanus crispus (assembly GCF_030463565.1). Classification (NCBI taxonomy): domain Eukaryota; kingdom Metazoa; phylum Chordata; class Aves; order Pelecaniformes; family Pelecanidae; genus Pelecanus; species Pelecanus crispus. The sequence continues at coordinate 55,701,035 of NC_134643.1, forward strand.
GATAGATTTAGGACTGTGCCTCTTCTAGTAGAGACCTACAGCATGTATCTGAAATTGGAGATTCCTTGACTGATTACATAGCTTGTATAATCTGCTTTGTTGTGAGCAGGCGCTTCTTTGAAATTAGATTTCTGGAGTGAGTAATAACCAAACCATAGTGACTTTCTGTAAACATCCTAGAATTATATGAAAATAAATTGCTGAACTCAGCAAACATTTCTGCCTCTAGAATATTTGGTTGTTTTTGTTAAAAAAAAACAAAACAAAACACTGTGAAGCAGGAACAGAACAATGTAGTGACAGAATGGGAATAAACTTTCAGCGTCTACTCTGTCCTAGTACTTAATTGTTGTCAGAATCTTTTGCTCCACATATAAGATTTTCTTGAAAAAAAAACCAAACCAAAACAAAACAAAAAAAACCACCCCAAAAGTAAGATTGCATTCCTGAGAAGTTGTCTCCACTTTAAGGCCTGTTGGCAGCGTAGTGTTCTCAACTGTAGGAGTTTAGGAGGTCAGAATGGATTCTGCTGATGAATTCTACCTTCTTCCCTGCACTGTTTTTGGGCAAAGGACTTGCTGTCCTAATCCTTCCTGCTCCAGACCAGTTTAGATCAATGGCATAAAATAGATTGTGGCTTGTGAAATGTGAGTTTGGTAGTGCTGTTGTCTTGTAGTTGGTATAACCTAAGTCTCAAACACTGAGGTCTATTTCCTTGTAAGACAGTAAACAGAAAACAGTTGGTCTAGAATACTTATCCAGGTAGAAGCAATAGGCTGTAAATTGACAGACGGACTTGAGAAATAATGAAGTAAAGCTTTTTTGAGCCTGAAGTTTGTATGAAAACCTGTATATTGGCAGAATTTTAGAGAATGGAAAGGATCAAGACTGTAATTATTGGACAAATGAAGTCACACTCTAAAAATGCTGCAGAGATGTTCTGAAATTCTTTGTTTTGGCCCTGTGTTGCTTACCCTTTGTGTGTCTCCTTTTCTTTCTATCCTTAGGGAATTCTTGTGCTTTCTTACACAGTGCTTTAAAGGCTTCTTTCTCTGGTCTAGTTTTGTAACAGTTTTTGCCCTCCTTGCTGCTCCTTTTAGGCAGAGATATCATTGGACTGGCAGAAACTGGCTCTGGAAAAACAGGAGCCTTTGCTTTGCCAATTCTTCAAGCACTGCTGGAAACACCTCAGCGATTATTTGCTCTTGTCCTCACACCAACAAGGGAGCTGGCCTTCCAAATCTCAGAGCAGTTTGAAGCTCTTGGATCCTCCATCGGTGTCCACACTAGTAAGTAGCTTTGTGATATTGGAGCAGTTTTCCTGAAGACTTGATGTTTGTCAGCTCTAGATTGCAAAGGAAAAAGTAGAGAGTACTTGTATGGAGAGTTGCACAAAAGGTGATAAAAGTTTGTGATGCTGGAAGACAGAGATCTGGTATCAGATTTGGGACAGAAAGACTGTGTGGTCTTTCCTTATGGAGTATTCTGCAGCTCTTCTGCATTTTATGTCCAAACAGTTAAAGATGGAAGCAGGAGAGTATCTTCTCAATAGTAAGTTTGTGTCCAGTGAAATTGCATAGAGCTCCACTCCATAGTGTGATGTAGTTTAATCTTTCCTTCAGACTGTCTGTATTGTTTCTTTAGATATTCTCTGCAAACATAAAAGTTTTGTGGGTATTTTTAGAATTCCTAGATTTTTGCAGCTGAGTTAAGCTGCAAGGAATAGATTCTGCCTCTGGCTCTTCAACTGTGAAAATAAAATACTTGGGGCCAGTAAGGACTTAATTGTATGGCTTAAGAGGCCTGGGAAAGTCACATGTGCTGAAATAAAGTGAATGCTCATAAAGATAAGTAGCCTTTCATTTGTACACAGTTGTTGTGGGTGGCAGGGAGTAGGAGGAAACACTGTCATGCCAGGGGCTGGCTGGTGCTACACTGAGAGATTCTCTATATTCTATTTGTCCTGCAGCGGTTATTGTGGGTGGAATAGACACGATGTCTCAATCTCTGGCCTTAGCCAAGAAACCACATGTTATAATTGGTAAGTTAACGTGCAGGGGGTATGGGATATGAATGTTATCAAACTGTCATTGTCCAAAGAAAGAGTGCCAAAAGGTTTTGTGCATTTGAAGGGGAAGTGAGAGTACATCCTTCATTTGTTTTTGTCCTGAGATCTGAGTACTGGCTTGTTAGTGTTTCTAAAGTATACATACACCAGTAGCCTTGCTGCTAGAAGCTCATTCCAAAGCATTCCTGCTAGACTGCCTTTGGCTTGTTTTTTTCATTCTCCTCAAGTATTCCGTATGCTGGTCTCATTGTTCTCAGTACAGCTCGTCTACAGTCTGTTTTGTTTTGCCTTTTTTTAGGGGGAGAGGGGGAAGGAGGGCATTCTTCAGAGTGTGACTCCATTAGTCTTATTTCAAAACACTTTGAAGATACCCTATGAAAGAGTCCTTCCCACAAAGCAATCTGCCTTTACTTCTCTTGGGCAAAGAATCCCATTTCTGTAACAGATGACTCTCTTGCCTCTTTGGGTCTTTTCTTTTGCTTTTATTCTAAATTTGGTCTCGTGATTTTGTTGGTAGCAACCCCTGGCCGTCTAGTTGATCATCTAGAGAACACAAAGGGCTTCAACTTACGAGCTCTGAAGTTCCTAGTGATGGATGAGGCTGACCGGATCCTTAACATGGATTTTGAGACAGAGGTAGGAATCTGCTAAAAGAAGAATTTGGAACGTCAGATGAGTCTCTTTAAAATTGCTTCATACAGTCACATAGTAAACACTGAGCTGTTCTGTAGAAATTAATAGCAAATTGTAACTAAGTTCTAATAATTGCACAGAAGTCTATGGTGGGAGTAGAACTTAGCAGAGTTCTGCAGAGCACTGGCAAGACAGTAGGAGGCATTTTGTCTCTGAAATCTACTGGTTTTGCTGGAGCACCTGACATTGACACAGTTACTGTAGAACACAATCACACACATGTTCCTGCAGGAATATTGGCTGGTATTTGCACTGCTATTGGACTTCTGGAGTTCGCAGTGCCTGATTGTCAACAAGCTATCAGCCTACACCTTCCCTTTAGAAGAGAGGAAATTTTTTCCTACTATGAGTCTTAAGTTGCGCACATGCGTTACTCTTCATTTGGATGATCATTGTATTTGGAGGAGGCTTGTGTCTTGATTGCTCTTATATTCAGCATTTCAATTTCCTTTCTGTTTTTACAGGTGGATAAGATATTAAAGGTGATTCCTCGAGATAGGAAGACGTTCCTGTTTTCTGCTACCATGACCAAGAAGGTGAGAGCAGAGTACTCTGCTTTGGTTCTCCTTCCATAAGGCTATCCTGTTGACTGGACTATATGATACATTTTTCTGACAAGATCTGTGTCTGTCTAGTACTAACTTACATTGATCTTACCAGGTTCAAAAACTCCAGCGTGCTGCTCTGAAGAATCCTGTTAAATGTGCTGTTTCTTCCAAATATCAGACAGTTGAAAAACTACAGCAGTACTACATTTTCATCCCCTCCAAATTCAAGGTAATGCCACTTCTGTTTCTTCCCTCTTCTGATTGTGTCTTGTCTTGCCATTCCCACATCTGCCCAATATCTTGTCATCATCTGTGACTTACACTTACTCTTTAATGTGGCATATGTGATTATCTCTTCCCGCCCCCGGCCCTCATCTCTTTCTTTACAGGACAGCTACCTGGTTTATATCTTGAATGAACTAGCTGGAAACTCTTTCATGATATTCTGTAGTACGTGTAACAATACTCAGAGGACTGCTCTACTGCTCCGCAACCTGGGGTTCACTGCCATTCCGCTCCATGGGCAGATGAGTCAGGTATGGGCATACCCCACAGAATGGAGTAGACAGGAGACCTGTTGTTTGGGAAATGGGCTGCACTGTACTGAGCCACAGCTACCTTGCAGAAGGAGTATTTCACAGATAGTGGACTGGACTGATCCCTAGAAATTTAACTAATGTGCATGCTGCCACTGATTCTGTAATAGTTCAAAAAAAAATTAGAGAAGTGAGATTTTTGAGTAGTTTCTCCCCCACTTCTTCTGTACCAGTATTTCAACAAAAGCGTATTAACTAGAATGAGCATTATTTTCTCATTCCCTCTTTGTCCTCTTCTCTTCCAGAATAAACGCTTGGGCTCTCTAAACAAGTTCAAGGCAAAGGCACGTTCTATTCTGCTGGCTACTGATGTTGCAAGCAGAGGTCTGGACATCCCACATGTAGATGTGGTGATAAACTTTGATATTCCTACGCACTCTAAGGTAGGCTAGTCTGTGTGCCAGCTGAGAGCCTCTGGTCACCGGGAGGCATAGTGAAGCTATACAAAGGACACGTTCTCTCTGTTCTGCTGACTGGAAGTCTAGTTCACACTTCTGTAGATTAAAACATGTAGTTCAGCCTCTGCAGTTGAGCTGTTATCTCTGTTTTGTTGGGTGACCTCATCTGGACTGTAGAACTGATAGCCTAAGTGAAGAGGGGAATTGAGGGACATTCTGTGTCTTTGTGTTTCTGCTCAGAGTATGTGTTTTGCCATATTGCATTAAAGGGCTTCTAGACTTTGAAAATAGTTTTAACATATTACTAGTTTCAGGTAGTCATCTCTGTTCCTGTGATCCTGGTCTACCTTCATATTTTAGGCTGTGTTTAAAAAAAGAAAAAAGTAAAAAATCTCCCATTATGTTCAATAAGGATTTGATCAAGAAAGCTGTCTTTAATATGTTTCACCTTCATATCACAAAAGTACAGGAAACTGGAAAAAAGTGAGTTACTAACTTTCTACCTTATAGAAAGTATAGTGTTATCTTAGGGGTATGACTTTGTTTCCCAGCCTAGTATCAGAAAGCATAACATTAACATGCATTTCAGGAATTGCTGCTGTTCCTTATAATGATCAAAGATGCTACATGTTGCAAACAGAAGAAAGTATGGTGGTTCTTTTGAAGACAGACAATTGTAAAAGGACAAAAGTTTTTTTTTTTAAAAAAAAAAAACAAAACAAACCCAAAAAAACAATGGTGGGGGCAGCTGCTTGAATGACATCATTACAGTTTTTGTGCCCCTCCCTCTCCTCTAACCATGTCACGGAACACATCTTTTCTCATGATGCTTCCTTTCTCCACAGATCCTGCATGGAGAAGGGAGTATTTTAATTTCCATAATGCAGTATAAAACCTGGAAAACAGCCTAGCACCATATAAACAGAAGATGCTCAATAAATCAGACGCTTCCAAATTGTTCTCATTCATCCTCCCTTTCACTGTGCTTGCCAAATTGAAATCTACTTGACAGAGAGTTTGTCTGGAAGACAGACTATGTAGAGCACTAGATCCCAAGACTGAAAATGCAGTCACTTTTGGCTCATTTTAAATACTAGCTTTCCAAGGAGGTGGTAGTTCTGTAGCAAAGTCATGTATCAACTTTTGTCCTGCAGTCTTGAATAATTGGAGGTGGTCTTTTCCTTTAGAAAGAGAAGAATTCAAATGTTAAAACCAAAGATACGCCTCCACAAGCCAGCATCTTCTCAAATCCTAATGCTGCACACAGTCCCAAGTATTTAATCCTCACTGTATTTTCTCCCCATTTTCTTGTTCTTTCCTAAAGAAAAATTGTATGGGCTGATTTCCCATAACTTCTGTTCTGTGTTTGGTGCACATATCTTATTGCTTATCAAGAAAATTGTTTTCAGGATTACATTCATCGTGTTGGGAGAACAGCTCGAGCTGGGAGATCTGGCAAATCTATCACCTTTGTCACACAGTAAGTGTTAAAATGTGGCAGACTTATTCTTCCCAGCTGTGTTTCAGAGCAGAAAACATCTGACCTCATCCTGGGTGAAACAAAACACTACTTTTCATTTTGAGGTGCCAGTTGGATTTATTTAGTTAAAGGTGAGAGAATTCAAAGCCCAGGGTGGGGAGGGAGAAAGGTCTAGGATAAATTCTAGAAGCAGGCATGTAATGAGCAGAACTAACTGTTTATAACTTTATTGTATAATATACGTACATTTTTATAATATATAATGCAGGTTAAGTGTGGGTGTTTTGCCAAATACTTCTCAACAGTGACGAGCTGAATAAATCAGTGAAGCCATCCCAAACAGCAGCATTATTCGGATGCAATTAGGAGTTGCTCGTGAGACCATCAGCACAAGCTAACAGTATCTCTGGGCTGGAGATAAGGAGTGATGTCTGTGAGTGGTGACAGCTGAAGCACTCTCAGGAGAGCTGATTCAAGCTGGCATCTTGTCTTTTCTCAGGTACGATGTAGAGCTGTTCCAGCGCATTGAACACCTGATTGGCAAGAAACTGCCAGCGTTCCCCATGCAAGAGGAGGAAGTTATGATGCTGACAGAGCGTGTGGCTGAGGCCCAGAGATTTGCTCGAATGGTGGGTGCTGGCTTTTTGTCTCTCTCCTTGCTGTTGTAGTCTGAATTTCCTCAGGTGCCAGAACTCTTGGTCAATGTCTTGATTGCATTGCAGGAGCTGCGGGAGCAGGGAGAGAAGAAGCGATCTCGGAATGATGATGATGACACAGAAGAAGCTATTGGTGTCAGGAATAAGGTGGCAGGTGGGAAAAAGAAGAAAAGGAAAGCCTTCTAGTTCAGTATTTGGACGGACTTTTTTATTTTTCTATTTATGGCTACATGATCTGAGCAAAAACAGTCTACCAAGCCATGTCCAGTGGATTTTTCTTTTCAGAACTACTTCTTATGAAAATTGGGCAGTCCACCTGGAAAACAACTTCCTCTCTTCTGCTTCACCAGTTACAGACTGAGCTTTGCCCATTGTGGTACCATGGGACCAGTCTTCCTTTCAGAGACACCAGATCATCACCTCTGGACCTGAAAGCAGCTGTGGTCTGGCCCTGCTCATTCACAGAGAAGTGCAGCTTTCCCACTGCTGCAGCCTGTCTCACTACTCAAACTCACTGAGTGCATCTGGGGTCAGATAGGTCTGTCAGAATAAAGAGAGGAAAAAGTTAAAAGCAGCAACTGAGTTTCCACAACACAGCTGTGATGCCCTTGCCTTAGCAAAGGGATATGTGATGTGGAGAACTCCAAATATATTTTGCTTAATTTTAAAGCTATCTGGTTTTCCTTGTCTTATCACTGACCTGTTCTGCTCATGTTGAATACTGGGTCTGCCAGAAGGTTTTCTTATTAGGTCAATCTTAGCGATTCAGATGTGACATCAGTACTTTAGATGTGTCAGCTGAGGAGAGGCCCAGCACAGAGAGTGCCTTTTTCAGTAGGATTAGGCTATTCACTGCCTGGAATTCGATCCAAAATCTGTAATGATTGGCAAGATCAAGGAGAAGTCTGGGTTTTGGGGTGGGGTTTTTTGTGGCCGATTCTTGTAGTACTTACAAACCAACACAAGAGGGTGGTATTTACATGGGAATGCAGTTCATGAGCTGGGTGGTGAAGAAAACCAGGTATAGAGGCTCTTTCATGGAATCATAGAATGCTTTGGGTTGGAAGGGACCTTTAGAGGTCATCTAGCCCACCCCCCCTGCAGTCAGCAGGGACAGCTTTAACTAGATCAGGTTGCTCAGAGCCCCGTCCAACCTGACCTTGAATGTTGCCAGGGATGGGGCCTCCACCACCTGTCTGGGCAACCTATTCCAGTGCTTCGCCACCCTCACTGTAAAAAATTTCTTCCTTATATCCAGTCTAAATCTACCTTCCTTTATTTTAAAACCATTATTCCTTGTCCTGTCACAACAGGCCTTGCTAAAAAGATTGTCTCCACCTTTCCTATAGGCCCCCTTTAAGTACTGAAAGGCTGCAATAAGGTCTCCTCGCAGCCTTCTCTTCTCCAGGCTGAGCAACCCCAACTCTCTCAGCCTGTCCTCATAGGAGAGGTGCTCCAGCCCTCGGATCATTTTTGTGGCCCTCCTCTGGACCTGCTCCAACAGTTCGTTCTGTTTCCCTATTTATTTCTCTGTCTTAGGCAGAGTTCAGTGCCATATAAGTAGACTCTTGCAAAAAATGGGATAAATGTACTTATCTTCGTATCAAATAAGAAGGTTAGTGCTAGTTCCCATTGGCAATAAAAATTTTCAGACTGGACATTTCTGCTGGTGGGCAGAGAAGAGTGAGAGGCTCCTTCGTGATCACTCAATATGAAAATGTAACGTCCCTTAGAACCACTAGTAAACTGTATTTTCTGCTTCATGAAAAACAATGTTCAAAAGATTCTTTTTTAGATCTAAAGGGAAAGCAGAAACTACCGCAGTAGTCAAGATGAGCACAATGGTTACTTCATAGTGTCAACATTAATATACACATATGCTTTTAATTGGGGCAGCACATTTTGCAAAATTATAAAAAAGCATGGTTAAAACGAAGAGGAACATGTTTTTTCTTTTTTGTTTAAAACAGCTCTGTTGTCTTCATGAAGAACAAACATACTGTCTGGTGTGAGTCGAGTGCCAGTGTTCTTATTTTGTCCTTTTTTCTGTAGCAATTTACTCAAATCTGCCAAATACCTTCAAGTTTGATAGCTCTAAAGCAGTCTATGTTGACTGCTAAGAGCATTCTTATAAAGCAGGAAGAGAGTGTGTGTCTTCTGTGGGTCCTAGTGTGGAGAGGCAGGAGTGGAAGCCCAGTAACAAGAATGTGTTAATTCTGCAGGACCCTTTGATAGGGATCCCCACAAGAGGAAACAACCCTAGAACGCACTGGGAGGGGTGTATGTGGGGGTGTGTAAAATGAGTGAGCATATGGGTGGAGATGCAAATGCTCATTCCCCCATGGAGCAAGGGGACTCTCCTGACTGGCCTTCTGTCCTGCTGGATGCTTGAACAAAATTTATCCTTCACAGGCAGGACAGGGTTGGTCTCGCTATCAGCAAATGATGATTAAATTCCTTTGAGACTCATGGGTCTCTGGAAAACCTCTTAAGTGTTATTCCCTGATGTGTAACGGGTGGCATGCAGAGTCCGTTCTGAACCAATCTTGTAAAGTGATGTGAAGGGCAATTTTACTGCTAGAAGAGGTAGGGCAGGGTCATTCCTTTCCAAAGTAGTCTGAGGCTTTCTTTAATACATTGGTGGAGTCTCTAGCATCTCTGTTCTTTCCTGTGTGGAAGGCTGCAACAGCAGAGGGGATCTGTCTTGCCCCTTGATGGGATCAAAGATTCTCTATCCTTCCTCTGCAGTTGCAGGAAGAACACAGAAGTTGGTCTGCTCATTGTAAAAGGGTGCAGACCCTCCTTGAGAGGAGTGATTCCTACGTAGCTGGCCACCTGCCTTGATTTGGAATGACAAGCCGTAGAGACACTTGGCACTAGAAAAGCAAAGGTCTCACCACACCCACATTCTCACTGGTGGCCTCACCTGCCACAGGTATGTGCATTCAATTTCAACTAAAAATATCTCAACAGGTTAGAGGGGCAGGAAATAGTTTCTTCTTGTGACTACACCATGAGGGCCAGGTCAGAGAGTGTTTGTATGACTGAAGTGGAATAGGGAGTGTCTGAAAATGTATTTGGTCAAAACAGAATTTGCAGCCAGGCTAAAGCAAAATCTGTAGCTGATCTAATGAAACATGAGGGGAAAAGAATGGAGAGAGACCTGTCTCTCTGGATAAAAGACAATTCAGAAAATACCAGCACTGGTATGTGTGTGGCTGCATGCTTTTGTAGAACAACTGATGCCAGTGTTTGTTCAGTCAGAAGGACTCTTGAGGGGCAGTTCTGAAGCACACCTCTCTGTACACTTCTCAAGCCTGCACAGTAGGGAGCTGAAGTTGAGGATAAATCTTAGTGATGCAAGGCAGGATAGGGCTAACACAACCTGTCATTTTTTTGTGGTTGAAACTCAAGTAAAGTTTCAAGAAAAGCTGTGTTCTCTGAAGATGTTCAGTGGGGATGTTTGCAATTTGAAACAATTCTACACTTCCCAAGTCCATAATTAGAAGGTGATTGTTTATATACTTGTAATACATATTTTAAATAACGTTTTATAGTTTTGTTTTCTAATGCTGCATAGGTGCCTACCTTGGGCAATAAAGAATGGGGATATAGTGTCTTTCATATAAATGTTCCAGAGCTAGCAGAAACGGGACAATCTTTTGGAGGGGAGGAGTAAAATTAAACACTGATACCAGTGATGAAAACAGGGTGAAAGCAGTAGGAAACCAAAATTTGTGTTTCAGTTTTATCACTACTCCACATGAAGATAAGTGAGGATAGCTGCAAAAAGTAGCGGTCCAGAGCAGAAGCTGAACTGGATTGACATGTCTGAAATGCATTTGGCTGTCTTCCCCAGTGCCATGCAAGGGACGACGTGGGCAGGAAATCACAGCTGGGATCCAGGGTGGGGGAATTCAGGGCTTTTTTCTGTGGTGGCAGCCTGAGCCTAAGTCTGTTTAAAATAATCATGAGGAACACAGCCTGTTCAAGGACCTGGCAGCCCCCTTTCCTCCCTGCCCCAGAACAGTAGATATGACCAAGGAGGAGAGCTAAGTATGGTGACTTTCTAGTGACACCATTAACTTGTGCTGAGAAGAGGCTCGGTTTAGGAGGGAACTCTCAGAGTAAGAAGTGATAGGGAATCTGGAGGGACTTAGTTTACAAAGCAGGACTGAAATTAGTAAACATTCCCAGTTTAGCCAAGCACTGAAGAAGGAAACTATCCAACATACTTATTAGCCCTTGGAAATACTTAAGGAGGAATGGAATTGATTGCATGACCTGTAAAAGACGCAGGCATGTACCAAGCATTTTGATGTTGTATAAATGTGAAGTTGTGGTTTGCCTGTAATGGCACGTGAGGAGCTTCTGTAAACATTCAAGTGAGCAATTAATTCTTCTAAATGTTGCAGAGCAAATGCTGTAAAAATCCAGCTTTGGTGCCAGAAGTAGTCCATGTAGTCATTCTGAATTCTTGCTTATGCACTTACCAACAGATTTTTTTTTGGGGGGGAAAACTACCATTGTGTATATGTGGAGAATCAGAATATGAGTTTCTGACAGAATCCCAAGCTTTGAGGTTAACTCCTGAGCTTTTTTTTTTTTTTTTTAAGAAAAAAAAGTTAAAAGACACTTTCTTAGTCTTCAGATGGCTTTTTTTCCTGGTCAGACTATGAACGCTCCTGAATAATATTTAAAAGGGAGAACTAAGGATGTTTCGTTCCTCTGGCACCTAAGAAATAAGAATAGTCGCTTGCTCTCTGGCCCAAGGATGAATACAGCCATGCCTCCAGTGCTGCATCTCTTCCTGAGGACCCTTCAGGTATGGAAACTTACGATGATGACAATAGCACTTTCTCTCTGTTTCCAAAGCCCCCCTGGGACACAGGTATGTGGCTTCCTGGACATGATAATCAAGTATATGTCATGTTTCATGGTAAGATGTGTGTTGGAGCATGCCAAGGTTGTGCCTAGTTGTGCAATAGGAGACAGTAGCACTGTGGAGTCTTCAGCTGTTGTCATTGTAGGTCCTCAGGAAGGGGTGGATGCTCTTGGAGCTTGTTCACCACTTTTTCAGGGCAGCATCTACAAGCCTGAAGCTATGTTTCCTAGAGGTTAGTACAGAGTAATTTTGTGTGCCCAAAGGGAAGAGTACTATTTTTATCTTTGCCTTCTCTGCTGGAGGATCCTCACTGTTGCAGAGATGTACATGCCGCTTTGTTGCTTTTCCCTAAAATAAAGTCTAGGGATAGGACTCTGTCAAAAGTTTCTGCCTTCCCTTGGGCTTGGTGCTTGCTAAGGCTTCCTGAGAAAAGGGAAATGCAATGTGGGCCTTCTATGCACAAAGGGGGAAATGTTTTGCCTTCCATTCAAATCCTGGCAAAGGCAGAAAAAGAATCCTGTTGACAGACCTCTCAGAGAGACTATTCCTTCTGTCTGTCACTTCCTCCTCCCTATTAGATATTGTCAAGGAAGGCAGTTTTTTTGGCACGTGTTTCCCATTTGGACTGATTTAAGTCCCCTTTAATCCTCAAGATTTTCACCCACAAACATCTCTGTGTAAAGAAAGGCAAATAGCAAAACTTGCTCTGCAAGTCATCTGTGTGAGGTAGAGGGAGGGTTGCGTGATAAGGTTGAATTGCTTTGGTTAAGCTGGCTTTCCAGAAGAAAATTATTCTTTTGTGTGGTTTTTCTTATACATCTGCTCCATCCCATGATCAGGGCTAAAAAATGAAATTTCTTGGCTTTGATGTAGGAAAAAGTCTTTTGCACAATGAGAGTTGGAGTCACAAAAGTACCTTCTTTCCTGCAGGAGCAATGTAAGGGGGCACAGGATCAATGGAGCAAGCCTGGGAGAGAATGTGTGGAGGCTCATTCAATTTTATTTAAAGCAGCAGAAATTAAGGTACCCCAGTCAAGCATGTAATTGGATATACTTGGTCTTCTACTGTCTTTATCGTAGCTCAGTTGAAGGGAAATTGTAACAGGAGACATGCAGCCTGATCTGTCCTTGCCAGCTTCTGTGCTTGATGTACATCAGCAGGGAAGTAATACTCCTTCTCCCTCAATATGTATTCAGAATGACAAATTTGCCACTAGTGAGATTTCCTATTACTGCTGCTCATGTACACATGAGCTTACAGGTGTGTTGAACCCTTATCTTGGTGCATGCCAGAGGGTCTCTTTGGTTGTTAAGGACTGGTCTTCTCCAAACATAATCAACAATATGAAGCAGACAGCGTAATAGACTCCTTTGATAGGTCCTAAGCAGAATCAGCTTTCCATTCCTGCAATTGCAGGTCTCAAGATGCCTTTTAAAGATTCTGCAGAGCTACGGACTATTTTCCATTGGATACACTCAAGTCATGTATGTGTATCTTAGTTTAGGCTCTCTCCACCCCTTGGTGAGAATTGCTTTAGTATTAACTAGGAATCTTGGAGTCACCTTTCCAATTTTCAAGAAAAGTTTAGATAAAAATGCAAACAAAGTATTGGCTATGCTCTCCAAAATGGGTAACATAGCGGTGAATGTTTATAAAAGATCTGTGGAAGAAATATCAGAAATAGATTTGCTAGTCTGTTCTCTCTAAGATAAGATTAAGAGATAGCCTCACTTCCGCCTGTGTTCAGCTGGCTGGCTGCAGCCAGGCTTGCTCATCACAGCTGAGTTTGTTAAAGAGCCCTTCCTTGCGAAGCATGCTAGTGTTTTGTGACCCTTTGGTTCTTCCAAGGCTCCAACTTAGATATGACTTCTTTTACTCCAACTATGCTGCCTCTACCTAGTTCAGAGGATGACTTTTTGAAGATCCATCTGAATGCCAGGCTACCTCCCCTCTTTGAAAATGCCAGTGCTGCTTTCGCAGGTCAGATGCTGCCACCTGGTCTGGCTGATTAACAGCTCTTTGCTGTTAATTAGTGAGGGATCTCCCTCTCCATCAGGGTTGTGTTAAGCTGATGGAAGGGGATTTGCTGTAACTCCTGTTACTGGTCTTGGTCTTGGCTTTGCATGGACTGTTTGTGAGTATGTGACTGCCGTGTTCCTTTGAAAATCCTATAGCAGACAGTTGTGGCTCTCTTGAATTCAGTAGAAGCAGCAGATGTAGAGGAAGATGTGGCTAGTGCAGGGCCCTGTTAGCCTTCTGTTGTTGATAAACCTATTGTGCAATGGGAAGGCAGCTTGCTGGAGGGCAAATCTTTGGTGTGTCTTTTATCTCTGTATCTTGTACACACAGCAAATAAGGCTATCTTTTTTCTTTTTTTTTTTTTTTAACACAAGCAGCCCTTTAGAAAGCTAACTGATCTGTTCTTTCTTGGAAAGGAAGGCAGAGCCCCTGAACTAGCAGTGTTTGCTTGTCCTGTGCCAAGCAGGAAACACAGATAAAGACTTTGAGAGCTCTCCTCCTTTGCCATGTTCTTTAGCCTCTCCTGCTTTGGCCAGGGCAGCCTCCTGGTGGAAGTGTTCAGCTTTGCTGGCCATGACAGCCTTTTGCTTCTCTGATCAGCCGAGATCTACAGGACTGTGTGTTACCAATTTACATGGGTAGCACAGAAAATGCACTGGAGGAGATGCTTTTCTTTCTCAAAGAGCTTGTGGGTTGACATCCAAAAATATGCTGAAGTCTGTGGAAAGGACTGTGCAGTAGTTACTGACGTGTAGAGATACAGGGATAAAGAGGAGGACTGATGGGAGGAAATCCCTCTTTCAAGCTGGATGATGAGTTGCATAAAGCTGTTATCTCTTGGTGGGGAAAGACCTTTGACAAGCAGAGATCTGAAGCCAACCATGGCTGGGTGACCTTGCCTTGAAGTGGCTTCCATGATCTGGACTCTCATCTCCTTTGCCTTTGCAGTGGCAGGAAAAATATGTAATTTTCTGCCAGCTTTGCTAAAGTAAGGTAAATCTCTGCACCAGAAGCCATGCTGAGCCTTAAAATGAATCCCAGATAGAAGGACACAGCTTGTGAGTTTGTGCACTGCCCCAGGTCCTGCTTCAGCTGGAAGGCTTTTCTCTGTGACTGAAGTGGGCAATAGGCTGAGTCCCATGGCAGAAGCCAGGACTGCCCGACATGCGAGGCTGTACTGGTACAGCAGAGCAGGTTAGCCTGCTTGCTCAGCACATCAGCAAAATCTCACTGCCTAGATAGGAAAGGTTTGCATCTTTCTGCTCTTCTGCATTGCCTGCAGGATTGCATCATTATCCAGTCCACTCCCATCGTCTGATCAGATAAAGCTCACCAAGGGACTCCACTAACCTTTAGAAGCATTCAGTGATGGAGATCCTGGGGCGGTGGCGCCCGCAGGGGCACGCAGCCAGGGAGTCACCTCTCCTGTGGAGGAGAAAGAGGGAATCTCCCCGTGTGGCCTAGGGTAGGGGAGCCTCTACGCCCATGAGTGACTGGGTGCAGCCTGCCTCTCTGCAAGGACTGACTTATTTCTTTGGAAGCCATTGGCCAAGGCCTCCCTTCACATAATTAACCAGCAGCCACGTGCTTTGCTCCTACAGCTGGCACAGGCCTGCCAAGCTCTGCTGAGATCCTCCCCAAGCAGGTTTTTCTCATGCTCAGCATGCCCCATAATGTGTTGCCTTATTGAGCTTCCATTATTTGGTGCCTTTTTGGGACCTCCCATCTCCCTCCCATTTAGCCATTCCTACATGTCTGACTCCCTGACTTCACCAAGGCAGTCTCATGCATGTGTCCCCCTTTCTAAGCATCTCCTGTACTCTGTCCTGCTCACTTCTCCACAGCCTTGCCCCACCGAGCAGCCTGCAAACAGGTCCCTAAACTGCCCCAGGGCTGGTTCTTTGCTTTGGTGTTCATGCTGCACTGCAGTATGTTCCTGAAGGCTCTTCTCCTGGCTGATGGACAGGTGCCTGCCCAAGCTGTTTGCTTCCAGCTCTGCCTTACTTGTGTTTTCCAGGATGCAAGGGACATGTGAGCTGCCTCAGCAGTTCCTGCATGGCTCTCCCCATCCTGATGGTGTTTTAGGAGACATCTCTGTGCTTTGAAGCCTTTTGCCTGCAGAAGCTACTACAGCCCCCGTGCAGGTCGAGGACCCTCCATTGGACACCTGCAGGCACATTCCACCTCAGCCATTCAGGGACTGACTGGGATCTGTATTCACAGATGCTCTAGAAGATACAAAACAATGAGCTAAATGATAGAAAGCGATGGAGATTCTGCTGGGCTCTCTGGGCAAGTGCCTCGTTGCTTAATAATGTAGGACTGCTTGTTAGGAAGAGATGGTTCATTTATATTCAACAACTTCTTTCAACTCATTAATTGTATTAGTCTTAAATGCTTTTGATGAGTAAAGAGAGGGATGGGCAAACCTATCAAAATTTTGTGCTGTCCTGGAAGCTTAGGATACATCCTAACCAGAAACAGACTCAACAGTGTCATTTCTCTTCTTGATGATTATAAATGAGTAGTTAGGAAAGTCAGATTTCAATTGGCCAGCAGAGGTTTTAACCATGTGTACATCTAGATTAACTGTTCCGGAGATTGGGGATTATCAACTGTTACGTAATAGCAGACTTTTTTTTTAATTGGAACAGGACTGCAACAGATGCTGTATTTGCTAAAGAAACCAGACTGTCATGTAATACATCCAGAATGTGTGTTTTGTTTGGCAGAATCATGCACGGGAATTGCTTCTTTCCTTTGCCTTTACCTCCAGTAAAACCACACTGTTGATCAGACAGGTGAATCATTATAGGTTGGATTTAGTTCTTATTTGGGTTATCAGGTAAGAACTGAAGTTGGTTTAGTTCAGTTCCAGTTCAACAAAGCTTCAGATCTACTGTGTGAGTTCTGGCTAAGGAAAAGCTAACCCCATGTAATGTAAGATCTCATGGTAACTTCACTGCTATGTACATCACAGCCCTGTAACTTGGTAAAGCCATCGGAGTCAGTAATAATATTGCTCAAAACCATAGCATATGTGAGAACCCTTCATTCACATACAGCATAGGCTTGTTTTCTTTTTTTTCCTCAAGAATATACCTTAGCTTATCCCACACATGACAGGAAGTGGTGTGGGCCAAGAAGAAAGTCAGAGACAAAATTTGTAGTGATTCCTTTTGCCTTTTAAAATGTAAGCACAAAGGCAATGAATCTTCTGTGTGATTAAAGGAACCTCCCTGCAGGTCCTGGAGATGGAGTATTGCGTGCTTGCTGAAATGTAGTGGCACTGTCTGGTGCCCAAGAGCTGCTAGGTTTTACCCTGGGGTGAGGTCCTTGTCTGCGGCCAGGGATTCCTGGAAAATGTACTTTATAGCCTTTTCAGGAGAGCTGCTCGTGTGCCAGTTGGTATTTTGTTACTGCAAATGAATGTCTGATGTGGCAGTTTGTTAATAATGAACAAGGAAGGCATTATCGGGCAATGTGACAACCCTGGAAGAGGAGAAGAACCTGCTGCGTGGAGGCTGACGTTTCCCTTTGCCATACCATGCACACACCAAGAGCCTTCCTTCATCTCTGACACTTTCCTGGATTGCTCATACCATTAGCTGAAGCTGTGTTTGCATTTCCAAAGAGGTTAATTGGCAATTAAACCTTCACTAAACCCTTCCCTGGGGTATGGCTGTCACATAGGGGGTGTCACTTTTGTTTACCAAGCAAAACAGCCAGGGCTGCTGGGTCTGGAGAGTAACAGGGAGCCCAGGGGCTCCCATGGGAGAGCTTGCTCATCCTTCCCAGCCAGGGCCAGCCAAGTGGGAGTAAAGGAGCACAGCAGGGCCAGAAAGGAGCTCTTTAGGTTGAGGTTACTTGTCCAAATTGAAGCACATGCTCTTTCTCTCCATACTGCAAGCCAGAAGCTTTGTAAACCTCCTTCCTTTCAGCCAAGACTCCATTTGGCTA
This sequence comes from Pelecanus crispus, assembly GCF_030463565.1. Lineage (NCBI taxonomy): Eukaryota > Metazoa > Chordata > Aves > Pelecaniformes > Pelecanidae > Pelecanus > Pelecanus crispus. Next base: position 55,718,339 of record NC_134643.1, read on the forward strand.
CTAATAATGGCTGTGCACTGACGTTCTTCCCCCTAGCTTAGGGGAGCTTCTAGGTTGTCAAGAAGGTTGGAAGAAAAATAATCAAGGCCAGAGACTTGGCAATCAGCTGTATTTTCTGTCTAGTTCAGACCTCGCCTCCTCCCAGTCCCAGGCACAGCATCCAGGCTGGAAGTTCCTGGAGTACAGGAGTTTCTACTTCACATTCAATGGTGTAATGCTCTTTTCTAACCCAGCATTGCTGCTTGTTTAGATCCATGCAAACATGGCAAGTTTACAATATCTTTAGTGACCATCAAGTGAGATGGCAGATCTCCCCACAGGCTTATTTGAAATCAGGAGAGGAGTTAAAAAAAGGCATGAGGTGAGACAGAGCAACTATCCCAGCAGCAGATCAAGAGACACTTTGAGTCCTGCCAGCTGGTCTGAATCATCAGTGGAAACTTCTGTTTGAACTTTCGATGGAATGATTGATTTTTGGTTAAAGGAGTGAGGAAGAGTGCGTGTGTGTGTGTTCATCTGTATGTGTGTGGCTGTTTGTTTAAGACTGCATATTTGAAGAATTATTTTTTCTTTGCATTTATCAGAAGACTTAAAACAGTAAGAGTAGGAATTTTATGCACAGACTGTGTTTTCCAGTCAACTCTCCCTTTGAGATTTCAACTTTTTATTGTAATAGAATTAAAGGGAGAATAATGAAATGGATTACATTAGGGCCTCAGTTTCAGTTCTCAAGTACTTAATCTCTCTGGCTAGGATTCAAATCTATGGCCTCAAGTGCTCCATCTTTATAAAGTGCAGCCACTGAACTAGACAGCATTTAAAGAGTGCAGATCTTTGAGATCTGGCTTTACAAAGCAAGCAGAGGGGTCCTATCGCAGTGCAGCATGTGCTAAACATCCTGCAGTGAATTTTCTATGGAAAAACATTTTCAGTGGTGCTCCTGGCTTGCGATTGCCCCCTCTCTCCCTCTCTCTCTCCCCCTGTCTCCTGTTCCCACCACCCTGCCTGGCTACCACTTCCACCAACAGCACCCTCGCACCTTGCAAGTCCTGGATTTTTATCTAGTTTTAATAGATACTGCAACAACAGAGGCAAAAGCACAGCAGGCAGTGCGAGGCTGGGTGTGGCTGTGCTGCTATGTGTGCATGCTTGTGCACAGGTATGCGTATTTGTGTGTGGTTACATGCCCACCAACATTAGGTAGAAACTGCAAAGAGAGGCATCATTTTACAGAAGCAGGCAGCTGGAGCAGGAATGCTATCAGGCCTCTTAAACACACCCATTTAAATTTTTGCCTTAGTTAAGCAGACAGAATAGAGCACTGTTTCCTCCTCATTTTCCCTAAGTACAGCTACTTGAATGTATATCATTATGTCATAGATTTTTATGCTGCTTAACTATCAGATGCAGCAGGCATATACCAAATGAACATTGCTATGCCTCTTAGGGAGTTGGAAATCTCATAAAACATGAGCTGTGATTAGCATGAGGGTCCTAGCCTACCACCTGCACTCCCCCTGAGATGGTGGGACCCACTGCCATCTGTGCATGCCTGAGGAGCACCAGGCTCCCAGGGCTCACCATCTACCTGTGCCAGAAACCAAGTTATTCCAGGCTGCTGCTGTCTGCAGAGCAACTCCCCTGGCTCCTGGGTTGCCAAAGGGAGGGGAGTCTTCAGGATTTGAGTGAAAAGGCATTTTGTGCACGCTGAAAGCATGGCTCTAGCCCTGCCCTGATGAAACACACATTCTGGTTTTCTCCCATCCCATCTCTCTTGAGTGTTTGCAAGACTGCATCGGCCTTTTTGGCACACACACACTGAGCTGGGGAAGGACTGCAGCATGGGCTTCCCTCATAGTTGCTGACATATGAGTGCTTGAGCTGCCCTGAAAGGTATGAGGAGTTTTATGGTCATCTATAATCATGGTCAAGCAACAAACTTTACCTATGGTGAACTAGCAAGCAGAATCGAGGTGTTGGCTTTATAAACCATTTATATGTATAATCTGGCAACTATTACTTACTGGCACTTCTGCCAGGTCAGCACTGGCATGGCAATTCCAGCAGTCTCCAGCTCAAGCCCAGAGGAACACAGACCACCTCCCCTCAAATCACAGGGACCTACAGACTGTAATGCCCATGGCTGCTGGGAAATGGCTGTGTCTGTGGAGCAGAGCGGTGCTAGAAGCCCCCACCTCCGTCTGCCGGAGCTTTGCCACCAAGCACCTGACACCCGAGAAGGTGAAACTGCGCAGAAGAGAAGCTCCTTCTTCCAGGGCTGCAGTAAGACATTCTTCATTGGGGCTAGCACCGAAGCCTTGTGTACTATCATGTTTCTCAGTTCCATTTCCCTGAAGCCTGACTGGGATTCCCAGGGACTTACGTGGCTCCTCAGCAGCTGTCCAGTTCCAAGAGGTGGCACTGGGATTTGTGGCACACAGAGATCAATAACTGCCAGCCCTGGGGACCTGCTCTAAACTGCAAGAAAAAATTCATAGAATCATAGAATGCTTTGGGTTGGAAGGGACCTTTAGAGGTCATCTAGCCCACCCCCCCTGCAGTCAGCAGGGACAGCTTTAACTAGATCAGGTTGCTCAGAGCCCCATCCAACCTGACCTTGAATGTTGCCAGGGATGGGGCCTCCACCACCTGTCTGGGCAACCTATTCCAGTGCTTCACCACCCTCACTGTAAAAAATTTCTTCCTTATATCCAGTCTAAATCTACCCTCCTTTATTTTAAAACCATTCCTCCTTGTCCTGTCACAACAGGCCTTGCTAAAAAGATTGTCCCCACCTTTCCTATGGGCTCCCTTTAAGTACTGAAAGGCTGCAATAAGGTCTCCTCGCAGCCTTCTCTTCTCCAGGCTGAGCAACCCCAGGTCTCTCAGCCTGTCCTCATAGGAGAGGTGCTCCAGCCCTCAGATCATTTTTGTGGCCCTCCTCTGGACCTGCTTCAACAGGTCCATGTCCTTCTTGTGCTGAGGGCCCCAGAGCTGGACGCAGTACTCCAGGTGAGGTCTCACCAGAGCAGAGTAGAGGGGCAGAATCACCTCCCTCAACCTGCTGGCCACGCTGCTTTTGATGCAGCCCAGGATACGATTGGCTTTCTGGGCTGCGAGAGCACATTGTTGGCTCATGTCCAGCTTTTCATCCATCAGTAAATATTCATATTCAGGAGCAATAAGCTGTGAATTCAATTACTTGACCTTACCTTACAATTGTTCTTTATATTTTTCTCCCCCACTGATCATTTCCTTCAAGAAAAATCACAGCATTGATTAATGATTAGCCTTGGTTGGATAACACACACCGGTCAAAACTGCTCACTGATCCCAGACCATGGTTCTGCAGTCAATAGCAGATTTATGCACAGCCATATCACTCAATAGGATGTTTCTGATTAAGACTAAACATGTAAATACAATTGTATTTTTGATAATTTAGCCAGGATAGACGATATTGAGTTTATGCCAGCTTTTATGCTGGCTGTGTGGGGACGCAGATCTGTACCAGCATGAAGCTTGTTGACAAAAAATAAACCAAAATCTATCAACAGGTTTTTTTTTTTTTTTTTGGATGAAGTCTAAAAGGGAGGAGTGATTTATGTTGGATCTCAGCTTTGCTTTGTCTCATTGCAGTGGCGTTTGATCCAGGAGTAGTAAAGCAGAATTTTCTGTATCATTGAGCAGGGAGTTTTCGTGTGCAACCTGATTCCCAGGAATGCTTCTTGCACGGAAGCAGTCCTCTGCAGAGCCTCTTACCCAAGGCACTGCTGGCAGGAGAAATCAGCCTCAGACTCCAGGGCAGAATGGCTGTCTCAGAACATCTATTGCCAACAGCCACCCATGCAAGAGAGGGCCTAATCCTCTCTCGGTGAGAATCTCATCCAGTCATCTCAACCATGCAGCGTGGAGTGGAAAAGGAGGGAAAAGGGAAAACTGCTCCAGGCACAGTGGGCAAGGAATACCGAAGGAAACACCATTAAAGGCCAGGCAAGGGTACCAAAATGAGGACTGGCACACAAGGAAAGCAAAGGCCACCTTCTCCTGGAGTGCTTTGCTGAGAGTCTCTCTATTAGGCTTCACGAGCTAAAGATGCAGCCAGACATCCCGTCTCTCCTAAATCGTTTCCCCAGCCTTGGGATCAGCCTTCCTGGGAGAGAGAAAATGCCTCCTGGATGTCCCTTGGCATGTCTTCCTTTCTGGGGGTATCAGGCAACATCCCCACCAGTTGGCATGTTTTCATATCCCTTGTTTCCTGAGAGTTATGCACTTCTCCCCAGATGTCTGTCTACATACAATACCTACTCGTCCATATCAGTGCAACTTGCTGCTTTGGGAACACATCAGCACAAAAGCGGATGAGGTTAATGCCATAAAGGAGGACTGGAGCCTTCTTAACTGCTCTGGTAAGTGGGTGGGCACAGGATACCTCCAGGAAACTACATCTAGAGGAATGTCTCGGTTGTCATGAGTGTAATGCTTATCAGCATATTGTCAAAAGTTCTAAAGGAGATGATAAATCTATTTTGTTTTTTAACTTGCTCACAGCCTTCAAGAGCACCAGTTTTGTTGTATTAAAAGGCTCTTCCTAGCCAAAGTGATCACAGCTACAGGTGCTCTTAGCTGCTCTCTACTTATTGCTTCCTGTTCTTGCTCCAGCTTCCACACTTGTGGAGTATGAAAGACAGTGTGACACCTGCCCCTGTGGGATATGAGCAAGTCTAAGGCATGAACTCAGCGTGGTTTCGGCAGATGCTCCAGGAGCTACCCCCTACCCCTGGGTTTCCAGGCACTAGGCTGGCTGTACCTGGGATTGCATACAGAAGCGGTCCTGTTTGCAGCACAGCAGAACATTATGTTCCTAGTGGAGGACCAGGCAGTCCATTTCAATTACATTTCCAGAAGCAGGGTCTTCTCACCAATTAGGGATGCTCTGGCAGATAATTCACAGGTTTGAAAGTTTCTGTTTATAGGACATGCTCAGTAGCACTGATTTCAGTATTTTAACAAGCCAGAAGAGAAATGGGTTGGCCAAAACCTACTCATTTAAAGAAGGGAGCTTCTTTGAGAGGAGGCAGCAATCAACACTCAAAGCAAAGCACATCACTGTTACGTACTGGAAATGTTTATTTTGTTCCTGAGACTGAAAATGGCAGGGAGCACAGCATGCAGCTTGGAAGAGCTGGTGGCTGCAGAGACAAGTAATAGCTCTGAAGGACACCAGTATGAGTTCCTTTTGCGATTTGTTTAGATAACATTTACTTTTTGGTGCCACATTTTCATTTCCAAAGGAAAAGGATTCAACTCTTAGATAGGGTTTTTCGTAATCCCTGGATACATGCTTTCAGAGCCAGAGCATAAGGTATTCAAGGACAGACCCCCAGGAGAAAGCCCAGTGGTATGCAGAGGTGCCACATGTCCCTTTCCAGAAACTACACCCTCTGCTTCTGTCTTCACTCCTGTCTAAGGCAGAGGTGCTCTGAGCTGGCTGCCTGTACTGAAGACCCATCACCTCTGTGCCAGGCTGTTTCCAAGGGTGTCATAACGTTTATTTCTGAACTGATTTAAAGACAAAGGACATGGATGGGGCAGGACAGGGTGGAAGATGCTGCTGTAATGTTTGCTCAGTATGACTGTGATAAGTGCTGGCAGGGGGGATTTTTCCAGGGACCGAGGCTGTTCTTGCGTTGTCAATGTACTGCACAGGTAGCTAAGGAGAAGGAATGACACAGGCATAGTCACAATGCAGCCAATATCAGTGACCAAAAATAAACACGTTATTTAGACACATTCCAGAGCACCAAGCACCGTCTCTCCCCAGGCATCTACTTGCTTTATTACTTGGCTTAATAAAAGATACTAACTCAGTCCCTGAATCTCCCAGACATGCTCTCTCCCCCAGACCTGGCTGAGCTGAGAGGGGCTGCAGCACCCTGCCCTTTGCTGGCAGCTCAGTCCTGCGACACTGAAGCTGGTGAGGCAGGGCTGGCCCAGGGCACTGTGGGCAGCACGGGGCATTGGCACCCCACGGGAAGGAGCAATGCCAGCAGCAAGAAGGGATAAGGAGCAGAGCTGACACAGTTGGAGAGCCCAGCCTGCCTCCTCCACCTCATCCTGCTGCCCGAGGACTGGAAGGGGAGGTGTGGGTGCCTGCTGCCTGAAGGGGTCAGTCCCTGCTGCCATCCCTGCCTCTCCTTGTCAGCTGTAGCCACTGCTCCTTCTCATTCACCAGCAGCCAGCTTGCTTATCAAGGGCTGTGGTATGGCCAAAGCAAGCTGTTTTGCTACCAACAGCCTCCCATCCAAAGGAACTCCAATGTTACCAGCATTTTGCTACTGGATTGTGTTGAAATGATTTTGGAGACTTGCTGTGCAGTTCAGCTGACAAGTGTAAAGATCTGTATCTGAATTCATTATCTTGTCTCCCTTCACCTCTGCTGGAGAGAAACAGATACTTCTCAGGTGTGATTTGGTTTGTCATAAAGCAGGTCAACTGAAACTCCCCTGAAAGTGCCTTTTTCTCACCACCAACTATAGCGGGAGTCTGGATGACTGCTTCTAAAGAAGTCTGCTCTGTAGACACCTAGGAATCAATTTAATTGCGCACACACTGGTGCCTAGGACCATTTGAGATCCCCTGGGTTATTCAGTGTGAGCTGATCCTCCAGAAGGGTAGTTTCCCACAGCTATCCTGTATGTCATCCCTGTGCTGGTGACTGAGTTACAGGTGACTGAGCTACAGTACCTTCAATGAACTATTTGTGCTGATGCACCAGAATGAAGTCCATATGGTAGACATCTACATCTAGGTACATACATATAAGCTGGGCACTTCAACTCTGAAATAGCCAGTGGAGATTCAGCACTCAATCCATTTGCTCTTACAAAGGTGATCTGAGACGCCAAAGCATATCCAAAACATCTGCATAGGACTACCAGGTCTGATACAGGAGGTATGGGAGACCCATGTGCTCCTGGAGCAGTCCCTGGAAGCTGAGCAGGATACCCTGTGGCATCTCAAATGACACTATATGCCGATATGTAAGCAACTAAGGTGAGCTGGCCACACCTGGCAGCACTTCAGTGTACACAGAAATAGGCACCTGCATCCAATCAGCTGGGCCAGTCCTTCTGACCTTTTGGCCTCTTGGGAGCTGAGACACCCAGTTCACATTTAGGTAGTAACCATCAGACATCTAAATTTAGGTGCCTCTATCTGCAAGTTGCATCCCATCCCTAAAGCAGTTGACAATCATCTCACCTTTCTGGTTTGATCATTGTGCCATTTGCACTTACCTATGTAGACCAGAGATGTTTCTCCACCCTCCTTGGCACAGCATGAGGGCCATGGGCACCATTTCTCAAGCTACCTACCACAAGTCAGCAGCATTTGGGCTCCTAAGTCACTTGGGATTTTTTTTTTTTTTTTTAAACGTAAGCCCCATTTATTAGGCTTTTGAATGTACAGGGTGTGTTTGATGACTGAGTCTCAAGGATTTATCAGGAATTCCAGAAAATGTCAGTGTTACTCATCTTTTCTTCTTTTTTCCCCCAATATAAATTGACATGCTGCCTTCCATGGGGTTTTGTGTGTCTGTGTAAATGTCGAGAAGTAGCTGGCAGTCCATAATGTGCTCTGACAAGACACAAATAGGCTGGCAGTGACCAGTGACCTTTGAAAGCTTCTTGGGATGTCTTCCTAGACAGGTTGGGTCCCACTGAGCTGGTGCTAGACTCCTCTCCATCACTCCTTCTTTCCTCCTCATTTTTCACAACTGCTTCCTTCTTGGCTGGCTCACTCAGCCTGGGACCTACTTTAAAGTTAAGATTAATTTAATGCAAAGAAATGAATGTGTGTCCTTTCCTAAGAAGCCTCAGGATTTTACACTGAAATGAAAGTGGGAAGGACATGAGGAACTATCCTGGAGCTCAGCATGGTCCACCCCACAATGACTGCACTGAGTGTTGCCTTTCACTCGATGAGCCACTCCTCCCTGCAGGCCCTCATGTACTTCTAGGGGGTGTGCAAGAGAGGACTCTTCTTGCATGTGTTTTGTGGCAATCTCCACATGTGACATTCCAAAGGGATCAGCACCCAGAAATAAGCTAGGGGCCCTAAAATAAACAAACAAACAAAATTAACGACGGGCAGTCAGACCTCAGCACAGGCATGTACAGCCTGTTTTCCCTGGTTTTGGGAAGGAGCACAACCTCCACGGGGTGGAAGGGATTTCCAGGTTTAGGGGCTGTGTGTAGGGACCAAGTGCTTAGTGTGGATAGGCCCTGATGTCAATTCCTTAATCATAATAATAAAATACTCCTGGTGAGTAATATTTAAAATAACAGATGAAGTCATGAACACATCAGAGATACTCAGGACTTTGCACGGATTGTGCTGATAGGTGTGTCAGACCAGAGGCACAATGTAGAGCAAGGGGGAATTTGTCATTGCCTCCATTCATTAGTTGTTTGGGCCAGCATTTGGACAAAGTGACTCAGCGCTCACGAGCAGACAGAACTGCGCCTTCGAAGAGCAAGGATGGGCTGAGCGAGACACCAGGAAAGGCAAACTGCCCTTTTCAGGAAAGGAGAGCCTGTGGCTCTCACTGGCACAGGTGGAAGGGATGAGCAGAGCAGATGTGTCCCCATGCACAGATGCAGCACCCAACACAAGCCCTGAGGAAACTGTCTTTGGAGCTGGGCTTGCAGCCACTCTGCCTCCGGGTGCTGTGGGACCATTTGCATCCCACAACCTCCTCTGTCTTTCACTTTGCAAGCAGTTATCTGGCAAGAAAACATGCAAAAAGACAAAAGGCTTGGAGCAGGGAGAGGGCACACTGCTATTCATAGCCACAGTCCCCACCCGCGGGTGCTAGGAGACAGACAGGGGAGCACTTCACCAGGTGCTTGGCTGAGCAGCATTCAATGTCCCAGGGCTGGGACAGGCAGCGGCTTCATCTCCACCCCAACACAGGGGTGAGTGCCCCGCTGACGTCAGGAGGTCTTACTTCATTTCCTGGCACAGGGACCGTATTTTCATAGCCGTGTCCTGCCAGAGGAGAGGCTGTGGAACTGGAATAGGCGTGCTCAGCCACACCTCCTCGGCCCTCCAGCTGTTAAAGCTCCCAAGGAGGGCGAGCGCGTGGTTGCTGCTTGGCTGGGGTTAACAGGAGCGGAGGTGACTGTGTTACTGGTGCACTGGGAAGTTGTCTTTCCTAGTCGGAGCCTCCCTGTTGCATTCTCCGGGCAGGACCCAGAAAGGTAATTCAAGGCAATGTCCTACAGGATCCAGGGCCGGACCTGCCTTCCGCGGCTGGGGTGGGATGGCATGCAGGACCATGGCTCTGGGGGGTGGGAGAGCAGGGGCATGGGGTGCCACGGCAAACAGAGATTGCCTCCCACCCTTGACCCAAACATGGGATTGCCAGCTGGAGCTGGGGGAATTATGGCAGACTTTCCTGGGAAATTATTTGAAATTTGTGGCTGGATGGGTGTATTTTATGGACAAGTATCAATGAGAGAGGAGGCTCAGGCTAGAGGGAGAAGACTCAGCACTACAGTGAGAACCATGATTTGGGGTGATCTGTGATGTGGACCCAGCAGTACTGAAGTGACCGCAGCACCGGCTCCCTTGCAGAGTGCAGAGCCTCTTGGAAATCCCAGGCAGGCACTTGTATAGGTGCCAGATGAGCAGACTCGGCTTCTGGGGGGCAACACTCACCCAGGAGACAGGGCAGAGACTCTTCATGCCTCACAGGACATCTAGCCTGCAAAAAAAGAAAAGGGAGTAAAAATCAGCACAAACGGCCCAGTTCTCCAAGGCAGTGAGGTTCTTTCCATCCTGTTTGTTCCAAGGGCCATGGCAGATGACTGTGTGGCAAGTACCACTTGCAGTAAGGACCAGTCGGGACCCAAAGCTATGGGGCGTGCTCTGTGCTGCCCAGGGGTTTCACACTGGCTCTCTGGGCTCTCCACCTCCCCCAACAAAGGGCACTTGTCTCTGTCTGCCAAAGCTGTGAATAGATAAGCTTATCTGATCAACAGTAAATTTCTGTGGTTAAAATTGTAGCATTTTCTCTCCAGATTTTCAGAAGGGTTTGTAATTTATTACTCACAAATGTCCAGATAACTCTCAGCTATTTGTGCAAGCGATCATAAATCCCCCAAACTTTGCGAATGATGATTTGTGAAGACTCCCATGTGCATTATTCACCAACTCCATTCTCTTCATGAGAGTCCAGAGTTCCTAGATATTTGCATGATTTGCATTTTATTGTAGCCAGCTTTTTGAGGAGCTGCACATCTACTTTTACACAGTGGGGTTAAAAGCTGGAAAAATACTCCACCATTTATAAGCAGGTCACATTGAGGCATATGTGGGGCTGAGAGTGAGTCAGTGATATTTTCTCCCTTCGTTATACTTTGATTAGATCAATTGCTGTTTATTGAATACTCAATCTCCCCTCCCTGAAATATATTGGAAGGGCTTTAGAACCAGCCTTATAAATGCAGTGTGTTGTTCTGGAGGGGGAAAATGAAGGCAAAAGGCATAGAGAGCACTAAACACTAAATTTTGCAAGGGGAACTTTTTTTCTTTATATCTCAGAAAAGAAAGCCCTTGGTTTTCTAGTGTGAGTCACCATTAAGGCCAGATTCCCTCATGTTTCATGCCAATATTGTATCTAACCTCCCATTTTGATAAATTTGAGACCTGAGCCTAACTGAGCAATTTGGTACCTAGAAAGCAATACCTGGCCCCTGGAATATAAACTCACACAGTGCCTGCATAATGGGCCACGAAGTGCCCAACATCCTTGTTGCAGTGGTTTCTACACATGCTTCAGGCTCCCAAAGAAGTAGGCAACTTAATTCCCCTTGGCGATGGGCAGAGCTCACCTAAACAGCCCTTTTATCCCTGGCAGGACAGGCGTAAACCAGGCTTACTCAGACAGCACTGAACTCCTCATGACAAGACAGCAGGAATTCGCTAGGTGCATTAGAGACCTTGTCCGTTCTCGACTTGTGGAATTCTCAAGCAGTAACTTGGTGGTTACTTCTTGTGCAACGAACAGCATTAGCTCTGACATGTCAGGCCTCCAGTGAGCACAAGGCAATATCTTGGGGAGGGGACCAAGCTCTTCGAGACAGCTTTTATTGCCGCACTGCCATGAAGAAGAAGGAATATGAGTTTGGGGCTCATGGTTGGTGGCCTGTATTTGCTATTCAATTTGGAGTGAGAGGAGCTATGCTGGAGGCATCTGGGTTAGTTATCTGCAGGGCAGAAGGCAGTTAAAGTTCCCTTTCATTCATACCTGTAGACCAAAATGAAGAGTGTTTCAGAGAAGGTAATAGAGGGAAAACAGACAGCGTAACGAGTTTCCTGTTCTGCATTGCTCATCTCTGAACTTCACTGGTACAAGGTACTGATGTGGTTTGAACCTGTCAAAAGAGCGTAAGCTGTGTTATGACTAACAGCTGCTCTTGTATCACAAAAGTGACAAGGCAGCTCAGTCTCTGTGCTGCAGGGCACCAAGATAACACCTGTGAAGCTCCTCACCTTTTCCCCATGGTCCTATGACATTGCACAACCCCAGGCATGGCGCAGAGCACATGCAAGGTGAATCGCCTCCTACTAAGGTGCTTGGCTTGCCCTTGACAGAGAGCTGATGCCACACAAGGGGATGGCTCTGCTCCCACAGCCCCATGCCCTTAGCACTGTGGTGTTCTTGCCCAATGAGGTTGTCCTGGTTTCAGCTGGGAGAGAGTTAATTTTCTTCCTAGTAGCAGGCATAGTGCTGTGGTTTGGATTTAGGATGAGAAGGACACTGATAACACACTGATGTTTTAGTTGTTGCTAAGTACTGCTTATGCTAGTCAAGGACTTTTCAGCTTCCCATGCTCTGCCAGGTACACAAGAAACTGGGAGGGGCCACAGCCAGAATAGTTGATCCAAACTGACCAAAGGGCTATTCCATACCATATGACGTCATGCTCAGTATATAAACTGGGGGGAGTCAGCTGGGGGGCAGCGATAGCTGCTCGGGAACTGTCTGAATATCGGTCGGCGGGTGGTGAGCAATTGCTTTGTGCATTACTTGCTTTGTATATTATTATTACTATTATTATTATATTGTTATTATTACTACTACTATTTTACTTTATTTTATTTCAATTATTAAACTGTTCTTACCTCAACCCAGGAGTTTTCTCACTCTTACTCTTCTGATTCTCTCTCCCATCCCACCGGGGCAGGGGGAGTGAGTGAACGTCTGCGTGGTGCTTAGTTGCTGGCTGGCATTAAACCATCACAGAGGTGGAGATGGACATCTGTCCTGCCTCTCTTTCCCATCTGCTGGCAGCACCCAGGTGGTTGATACAACAGCCTGTGTCTTTTCTTCTTCTACAGCTTTGGGGAAACGTTTCATAGGGAGGTTGTTCAAGAAGGCAAGAGGATGACGACGTCGCCTCCCCAAGGCTGCGGCAGCATCAGTGCTGACTATTACCTGCTCTGTGATGTGGAGAATGCCTGGGGGATTGTCCTGGAGTCGCTGGCTGCAGCTGGTGTCCTTGTCACCATTTTCCTCATCTGCTCGCTCTTCTTTCTCATCTGTAAAGTCCAAGACAACAGCAAGCGGCACATGATCTCCATCTATTTCTTCTTCCTCTTAGGCACACTTGGCATTTTTGGTCTCACTTTTGCCTTCATCATTAAACTCAATGACAGGACTCGCCCCACTCGCTTCTTCCTATTTGGAGTCATCTTTGCTCTCTGCTTCTCATGCCTCCTCACCCATGCCTGCAACCTCAACAAACTAGTGAGAGGAAGAAAGCCTTTCTCCTGGGTGGTGTTGCTGCTCCTCATTGTTTCCTTTGCCCTGGTACAAGTTGTGATCAGCATTGAGTACCTAGTCACCATGCTAGTAAACCAGAAAGACAAATTTCTGAATATGTCTGCGGAGGATACCAAGAAGGACTTTGTCATGCTTTTGATTTACGTGCTCTTCTTGATGGCTCTGACCTTCTTGGTTTCCATGTTCACATTCTGTGGGTCATACAAAAGCTGGAAGAGGCATGGGGCACACATCTTTGTCACTGTCCTGTTCTCCATTGCCATCTGGGTAGTGTGGATCACTATGCTCACAAAAGTCAACATGGATTTAGGCAGAATTACCTGGGATGATCCTGTCGTGGCCATTGCTCTGGTGTCCAACGGATGGATCTTCCTCATAATGTATATCATCCCTGAAATTTGTTTCCTCACTGCTCCTCTGAAGCTGGAGGACTACCCTCCAGAAAATGACTTCTGCCAACCCAAGTTCATAAAGCGGACAACTGGAGTGGAGAACCGTGCCTACACCCAAGATGAAATTGTGCAAGGTATGATGAGGTGAAGAACTCCACTGTCCCTCAGCCCTAAGCACACATGCATCACTCATATGCTAAAAGGGGTAGGAGGGCTACAAGAAAAGATTTGAAGATGGTGGGTGATTTGGTGGTAGGAAAAAGTTTCAGACTGATGAAACTTCAGAAATGCAAGTGAAAATGCATCTCTAGACAAGAGGGAAAAGAGTAAGGACCAATGCAAAAGCCAAAGATGTATAGGAGAAGTGACTGAGTAGGACACTTACTGGGTGTCAGGGCTGAGAAATAACTCCTTATGACTCTGTTATGTCTGTAAAGTCCATGTAAAAATTCAGGAGGTTTTTGTTTGTCTCTTAGCAATGCTCCAGCTCTTCAGACCTCCCCAGGTTACACCTTGGAGATTATTTATTCCAGTTCTGATCTGGTTCCCATTATCTATTTAAAAATGAACCCACCATCCAAAAGGGAGGCAAGGAGGTCTTACTTTTCTGTATGAGTCTCATGCCTACTTGGAAAAAGCAAAAATGTTTTATCAATCAAGGCTTCTCAAATCTATGCATAGGAGATATGACTGTACTCCCTGTGGATCTGCTACTGAGATCACATTTATCTCCTGGAGTCAGACCTCCAGGTTTGTAAAAGAATAGCCGAGAAAGGCTGTGCTTTCCCAGGGAATACCGCAGAGGGGTCTTGTGCATGCAAGTGGGAGGGATTTGGCCAGTGATGACGACAGTAACTGTGAGGCAACAGGAGATGTCTAAACTCCAAGGCCACCTATGCCCTGTTATTTACAATACCATTCATTCCTGCTTTCATAAGGAAATATTTAATAAGTTACCCACCTATGGATTTTAACGCATACCTGCCTGTGTATTGCATAGTTTGATCAGTCTAAAAGCAGCTGCTAACGTAGCCACAGGCCGTTTGAGTCTCCTTTGATGTGGTATTTCCAATCTGCCATATAATACTGCCTCTCTAACTTTCCCCCCCTCTTGTCTTGTGACTCAGGAGACACAGGAGACCTCAGCTACTCCCCATACTCTCCTCACTTTCAGATGAAGGTAAGTTCGTGCCCCTCCTTCACTGTTTCACCATGTGTTGGCTATTGTTCAAGCACTGAAAGGAAGGGAAGGAGAAGGGGCAAAGACAGATGGACCTAGAGCAGGCTCTGTGGAGGCAGGCAGGTGTTTTGCATGGAACCGGGCAATACCATGACACACGTTCAAGGAGGTGCCTGTGGCTGAGGGGAGGGAGCTGTGCCATGTCCGGGGACATGCGGAGGCAAGAGGGGTCCAAGGCAAAGTCTGAGGTTGTGGTTTTCAATGCTTCTGGATTTGACATCACATAAGAAGTCCTCTCTTTGAGCACTGTTACTGCAGTAGACTGTGCCCTTTCCTCAGGAGATCATGCTCCTTTCCCCAGCCTGTGTCCTGAATGTATTCCCACCAGCAGCCACTGGAAGTTGCAGTGCGGATGCAGAGTGGGCAGTCTGTGTGTCCCCATGTCCATTCACCAGTACTCTTTCAGACCACACCACCAGGTCTACTAGCTCACATCATGTCCCCACACGTCCTCTGGTGACATGTTTCCATCACTGGTTTGTTCTGCCAGGATCCTCTTCCACAGCCCCATTAATCACACTCTCAGGAAACCTTCAGCTCTGTTTCTCCCTCTCCTGTTTGGTTTTTTTTTTTTAAAGCCCTATTCTATTATGTCTCTCCCATTTTGAACAGTAAAGACTTTCTTGCTTCCTTTTCAGACCATCGAACTCCAAAATGATTTCTCTATCCCTCGGCCCAAGGCCCGGACAAGCCCATACCATGACTACGCTGGTGGGAAAGGCCCGATGTAGCAGTTCCACAAGAAGCGAAGAGACTAAGCGCCTGGCAGCAGAGGTGTGGGGAATGGGCCACGTGGTGACAAGTGAGTCGATCCTGCAGAAGAGACAGTCAACCCGCACCGGCAAAAGAGGAGAGGGGTCCTCTTTTGCCCGCACAGGCACCCTTGTAGCCTCCTATCATTACTCAAACACAGCTTTCAGACACTGCTCTGGCCATCCTGTCCCTGCTCACTCCATTTCTCCATGGGATGGAGCCCATCTTTTCTGGCCAGGTCTGCAACTGGCTCTGCCCCAGCCAGGACTCGCTTTGATCAGCTTACGGGGATGCCTGCGCCCCATGTCTGATGGGAGAAGAGGCAGGAGCAAGAGCATCAGCCCTGCACATCCCCACTCCTGCCGACCTGTGAACACATCTCAGGTACTACCAGGGACACCTTTATCTATCCACCATCACTTTCGTGCCCACTCCGAGCCCTGCCTGGCTCTCCTCCAGAGATCAGTGGAGAAGACACAGAGAGAGAGAGAGAGGAAGTTCTCTTGGTTTTTTTTCGTCTTCTTGTTTACTTCCAACCCCTTCCTCATCACCTAGAGACCATGGTGGCGAGAGGGAAGAAAATTTAAAGACATAAAAACATGTACATCTATTTACCCTGACACATTTTCTGATTTGCGCTCTAGCATCAGCCTCCCTCCTAGCTCTGGCTCCTGATCACGCACCCCAGCTGAGCTCCCCAGGGTGCCTGCCCAATCCTGCAAACCCTCCCTCCCCACCCCTGACACCCCAGGCTGTGGATCCCTGCAGACAAAACCTCTTCCATGCAGCTGCTTGCAATACCCTGGTGGGATCTAATCCCATGCAGCTTGGAGCTCTGTCTCCTCCTGAGTGTGTCTGTGGCATTAACACAAACATTTCCCAAGCAGCCATGTTACGGAGGGCAGACACGCTTCTTCCCAGGAGTGAGTGAGCATGAGCGTGTGCATGTGTGTGCATGCGTGTGTGTGTGTGCTGTGTGGACTGCACCCTTGTGATAAGCAATGAGCCTGCAGAGTTGAATCATTCTGTAGCCTGCTTTGCATTTAGTAAATAGCTTTCCATGATATTTCATATAGAAATACATAGAGCTCTGCAAATGGGTGCATATGGTACACTGGTGTCTGACACAGCTATATATTTATTTAGTACTTTGTATGTGGAATATTTAATTAATAAAAACCCAAACAGCCTGACTATGAGATACTGGTGTTCTTCCTTGGGAGTATAATTCTCTAACGGTGGGTGGGGTGACAGCAACAGCTCTCCATGGGTTCGAGTGTGCCACCTGGGAGATTGCACCTGGGGGGAAAATGGCAGCTGGCTTCTTCGAAGCTGTCACTGTGGACCAGAGATCAGCTGCTTGAGGGTGCAGAAGAGGGTTGGCATGCTCCATGCTACTTTTCTTGAGTAAAGCAAGCTGATTCAATGTTAGAAGTGCTTAAGAAATGAAGAAATAAACCCAAGCCACAGCAAACAAATGCAGGAAGAAGGATGTGTTCTTTTCATCACTGCATGTGTCTGTCTGCTGGGACTATATTCCTGTATTTATCCACTTGTGTCTTGCTGGGTACTTGCATAATCAAGAATAGGAAAGGAGCTTGTAGATATTTAATTCAGCTTGTAAAAATATGTCTTTCTGATGTTCTGAACACATGTAATATTTTTATTTGAAAGTAGAAAAGATACCAAAGCAAAATAATGACGATGATGATGATGATGATAATGATTTTTTTAAACCTCCTGATGGTATGAGGCTGTAATCTCCCATTTTAAGGCTTCCTCTCCCATGAGTTTTTACATGGTATGTCATGCTACCACATATCCATATGCTCCTGGCAATCAAACCCCCTTCCTCAGGCACAGTGCTGTCTAGAATAAGTCAGGCTGGGCCTTCCCCACTCTGCCTACCAGCACTGAAGGGCAATGCAGGGACATTTGCGTCTTCTGAATCCTTTGGCATGAGAAAGAGCCCTCCTAGGCATTGGTCCGAAATGCATCACGGGACACCTTGCCTTTTTCTAGTAAATTTGAGGTGGAAATGATGCTTACACTCCCCTCCACCTACACAGTTGCACATGTGTAATACAGAGGATGGGAGAGAAAATTCAGGGGTGCTAATGTAACATTGGGAAGCAGATTGGAAAGCGGGTATGTGAGGTCTGATGTAAGTTGTTGATTTGCAGGCTGAAGGTAGGAGGGATGTGCTTGAAATAATAACAAACTTCCACGAAATTAGGTTTTCAAGCTGATGTGGCGACATTGATAGCTTACGTGTAGCTACAGTATGTCTCAGGAGGAACTAAAAATGTGCTAAATAAGGCAGAGTCAGGTCCCCTGCTTCAGTGGGGTCTGGCAGAGCAAAGGGACAGGCTAACAGGAGAAATAAAAGCAAAGTGTGCTCTTACCATGTGTGTTTTCCACATCCCAGACGCTTAACTCCTTCACTGACTGCCATAGAACAGAAAATGCCTCCCAAGTGTACCTTGGCCCCAGAGGCAGCAGAACTAGGAGGGATGAGGGACACCATATGCACTCCCATCGATGCAGGGCACAACGATTTTCTTGATTACTTGGTTGTTACTGTGCATGCTGCTCGGCAAAGAATGAAAAAATCTCCTTCCGTGGATTTACAGTGCCTTTTAGAGTAATTTTTTTAAACCTCTGTAATGACACAAATACTAATCTGCCCAGAGTTATTTTGTACTTGCTCAGTACTAAGACAGCTTTGGGTGAGGGCCAAATTAAATACAAACTTCTGTGGAATTTGGGGCTGGCGGGAAAGGGCTGGGTGCCACTCTGCAGGTTTCTCACACCTCGGGAGAGGCCTTCGGTAAAGCAACAGTTTCCTCTTTCTTTACAACTGACCTTAAACCAACCCAGATGACCACTTAGTCCCACACATGCATGTCCCAGGGAAATCCTAAACTGGTGGGGCCAGACAGATCAGATCCAAAAGGAACAAGCGAGTGGAGGAGGCACAAGGTTGCCTGATCTCTGTGCTGTTTTTTCTTAAAATTTGCGCACTGGAAGGCCAGTAATCCCCGTGAGGCTCGTGCCCACCTTCTCACCTGCAAAGGGCTCCTTTGGTGACGGGGGCTACAGGTCCGCTGCCCGCAGGGCCCTCTGGTTTCTCATCCCTCCTCTCCCTGTCCAAGGTGACCAGAGGGCCAGAAATGTACACACCGGAGAAGGGTTGGCACGGAGCACACCTGGATTATGAAAGCAGCCAGGATTATCAGGAGGTGGGATAAACTCAGCTGAACTTCAGGTCAAGGATGTCATGGGAAAAGGGCAAAGGCACTTCTCACACTCAGGACCTTCAGGGTCTTCAACCCGTGGGCTTTCCAGGGCCATAGGGCTCCACATGCCCAGCCAGGCGTGGGCACAGCAGGTGCGGTAAACCCTTGGTGCACAGCCCCAGGTCAGTGGTGCCAGGGCCTGGGACAGGTAAGGACCTTGCTGGGTTCACCTCCCAAATGCTCCTCTGCTTGCCAAAAAAGCTTCCCCTTTGGCAGCTGGTGGGGTGCAATCCTCCCCACACAAGGTGTTTAACTCTATCCCAGCCAAAACCAGTACAGGGAAGGATCCACCCTCTCCCCACAAACCCTGTAGTTCTTGCTGTGGCATGGGGTGGTAAATGAGTCCCCCTCTCTCAGCTGGGGCAGCAGATGCCGGGGACTGGTTGGAGGCAGGGAGGAGCACACTGCCAGCCAGTGGAGCCGTGGTTGGGTTGCACCCTCCTTCAGGTTCTGGAGGCAGAGGTGTTGGGGAGCTTGCCCAGTTCCCATGCCCACTCCCTTCAAAGCATAAACTCCCACATGTGCAGGGAGCTTGTGGTTCTGAGAAACCACAGGGTTCCTCCTCATTTCCAGCTCTTTCCTGCATTTTAGTAGGTTTAGCAGAATTACAGTCACACAAATCTTTCAGTCAGATGGGACCTCTAGAGAGGTCTCGTCCAGCTTCTGCCCTGAACAAGGCTCACCTCAGAGCTAGACCAGGTTTTCAGGGCCTTGTCCAGGTAAGCTTTGAATATCTCCAAAGGTGGAGATCCCACAGCTTCTTGGGACCCCTATGGCAGTGTCTAACCACTCTCATTGGGATTTTTTTTAAACTTGTGTCTAATCAGAATTTCCCTTGTTGCAACTCGTCTTTCACTGCGCAAGTCTACGAAAAGTCTGGTCCCATCTTCTCTATAGTGCCCATTTACTTAATAGACAAGAGCAACTGGATCCCCCTTATCCTTTCTTCTCATGGCTGAGCAGGTCCCTCAGTCTCTCCTCCTGGTGACATGTTCCAAGCAGCCCCCAACTGTCTCAGTGGCCCCCCTGACAGACTTGTTCCACTTGATCAAGCTCTGTTGCAGTGAGAAACCCAAACTGGACGCCGTACTCCAGATACAGCCTCACAAGGTCTAAATAAAGAGGAATAACCACTTCCCTCACCTTGCTGACTTTACCCTTAGTCATGCAGCCCGGTATGTGGTTGGCATACATTGCCACGAGCATGCACAGCTGGGCAATGCCTTCTTCAGGCTAATTTTCCCCAGCACCAGTTACTCCCTTTGCCCTGGAGGAGCTTGTCTGGTTATAAATAGAAGGGACTGAACAGTCCTGAGGTTCTGTCTCTAAGGCAGGTGGTTTCTGGCAGGAGCCAGAAACAGCACCCAAGGCCACTCATGAGCTGAGGGCTGCAGTGGCAGCTGCCTCTACCAGCAGGGACCCCTGGGGAAGGAAGTCCAAAGGCTCCTGCCAGCATTTTCCTGCTTTCTGGGGGCTCTGAATGCAAAGTGGAGGTGTGCTGCAGTGGCAGCAAGCCCAGCCCTTGGTTACCAGCTGGTCTGCATCACTCCACCCAGGCTGGGGTTGGTGAGCTGTTGGCAACAAGCTGCAATTGATGAATCTGTGCCCTTAGTGGGCCACCCAACCACAGGGACCCAGCCTCCTCTGCTCCAATGCAGTCTTTGCCACTGCACTGAGCAATGCAGGACAGTGGCCCTGGGAGTCTCTCCTGGGGGTCCCTGCCCCACTCTGGCCACTGTGGTCCCTGTGTGCCTGGGACTTGTCCTGTCCCCTCTCCCTGCCTGCAGCACACTCACCCTTCTGCAGCCAGGACTGTCCTATGTGGGATCTTCTCCCTCCCTTAAAGTCAACATGCCCTGCCACCTGCAGTTTCTAGGGAAACTGGTGTTTGCTTTGCCTTTGCTATGGTGATAAGTGAAGCACTATGCTAGGTATGAGTGCCTTTTTCTGCAAAAGACTTTCTGAAGTGCCAGGCATGGAACAGGAGCTGCCCTTCTGGCTGGCCAGGCTGATCTTATCCAGATCTATCTCCGGAGTGAGAGAGGGCTCTGTCTGGCTGAGGAGTTTCTCCCACCAAATCAGTAACAGGTGCATTTAAGGAGAAAGCAAAGGCTGTGGCTTACAAAATGGGCATCTTGTTCTCTAATGAATTAGTCAAGAGCTGAAATAGAATGCCATGTCTCCAACATATGGCACTGTCTCCTGTTTGCCCCCCCAAAACGGTCTGCAGTGAGGCTCAAATGCTGGAGCAGGAGTGTGAAGAAGTGCTGAAAATTTTGGGTGAGATCTATAGTCATGGGGAGAAAGGGACCTGGGTAGCATCCTTGACTCCGGTGCTACTGCTTGCTCAGTGCACATTTTCCTGCAAATCAGCTCTTTACTGGTTTTGCCAGACTGAACAAACACATTTGAATCTCAGAAATTAGGCACCTTGGTGTTGCTCAGTATCACTTAGTCATCCCAGGGCCTCTCTATAATCAGAATAAAGTGTCAGGCCGTTCCTGCAGGCACTCTGGTTTTAACAGTGCCGAACCACCCTCTCTCGCTGCCTGTTTGCCCGGAAGGAGCAGACCGTGACCCTCAGCCCCTAACCCAGCCACCTGAGAGTGCTGCCAAGGGAGCAATGAGGCACACAGAGCCCAGGATGCTTTCAGCACCCGCCTGGTCGTACCCATGGCAGTCTCCAGAGCAGCGGGCCACATCCCACTGGGCTAATTCTGGCGAGGGGGGCGGGGAGAGAGGGGAAAGCAACCCCCTCAAAACCAGGGAGGAGGCTGGTTTTAGGTTCCTGGGAAGCGGAGGCAAGGCCAAGAAAGCCGGTGCGAGGAGCAGAGGCCGGCAGCGCTGCCGGGAGGATGGGAACCCGGCGGGGCGGCTCCTCCTGGCGTTCCGCCAGCGGCCGCCGGGTGGCGCCCTTGCCCCGCGCAGCCCCGCGCCGCGCGGGCCGGGCCGCGGCCGCCGCCGCCGCCGCCTCCGGGGGGGGCCGGGGGGGGCCGGGGGGGCCCGGGGGGGCCGGGGGCCGCCCCTGCCGCAGGCTGAGGCCTCTCCACCTGCCCCGGGGTCAAAGCAAAACACGCTGGACTCTTTTGGTGTAATTATAAACCAAAAAAACCCATGCATCTCATTGAAGCTTTAATATTAAAACTATTTAAAAAAAAAAAAAAAAAAGTTAGTTCATGGCCTTTCGTTGACCTTTGGTAAAATTTGCAATTTTGCCCCCATGAAATGATTTATTTGACTTGGCATGTTCCAACGAAAAAAACCCAACAAACTAACTTTCCAGCCTAAAAAGGAATCTTTTCCACTGGGACGTTCATCTTGTTTTATACAGCAATACAAAAAGCTTGTCTCTGAACTGATTTTACTTTAGGCACACTTTGGTTTGATTTCAACTAACCACTTCCTGACTGGCTGCACTTCAGCTGCTGGAGAGAAATGAATCCCTGGAGAGCCTCCTGCCCAGCTCTGGTGAGGTGTCTGTGGGCAAGGAGGATCAGTCAGACCCCGGGCCACAGACTCCTGGTGCTTCCTAAGGCCATGGAAGATGGACAGTCACTGGGATAGGGCAGCAAATGGGCAAGCAGGCACACTTCTGGCAGTCTGGCTGTCCAGGCAGGTTACTGCAGGGAGCTCTGCTCCCCACCCTGTCCAGCCTCCCAAATGGAGCCCACCAAGCTCCTGGGCCTGCCTAGGTGGGACTGTGCTGGTCAGCAGGACAGGTGGTCCCCAGTGGTAGAGCTGGTGACATCTGGTAGTGACCTGTGCAGGACAATTTTATCACACAGAGAAGCGGCAGGTAGATAACATTGCAAAGAGCTGCAGGTAGATAACATGACCTGTCTGTGTCCCTTCTGTTCCTTACACAACACCACCATCATCGCTATGTGTTGTGGCTCCCCTTGTTACATCTAGACTTTCGGGTTTAAAATGGCAAATGATTTGTGTGAGATGAGACCTTGACAGGGCCAGGCTTAAATGCCCAGCTCTTAAGTGCAAGTCACCTCACAAGCAGACGTAGTCACTGATGCAGGGATGTGTGTGCCGGTTTGAAGAGGAAAGGGTAGAAAAGTGTATGAAGTCATCTACCTGGCTCTACTGGGTGGTCTACGGACAAGATAAAAGCGTAAGGTTTTTCCAGCACAACAGATCTATCTGTGAGTTTCTGGCAGTTTGGCAAGCTATTGGGTTGTGAGACAGGAGTCTGGTGCACTCAGTTCTCCATGGCACAGGCTGCTGCGAGGCTGCTGGAAGGACTGTGGGGCAGTTACAACGCTGCTTCGAATGACCTGGGATCCTGCCCGTGCAGCTCTCGCAGTATTGCAGTGCTACTGTCACCCTCCCTGCTGTACTGCTCCTCTCCTAGGAGGAGAGCAGCTCTGCCACCCGCTCGAGCATATTCCCTGAAATACAAGCTAAAACCTGTCCTGCGTGAGGACGTGAAATACTGAACCGGCTCATTTTAACCATGACATCGGGCCCTTGTTCTATGATCTTCAGTAACCAGGCGGGGGCACTGCGCGATCTGCATCCACCGTGGACACACGGTCTGGTTTCTGCTGAGTTACCCACATCTCATAAAGAGATCATGAACCATTTTTAACCTATTGAAACTGCTCGAGTGAGTTCACAGCAGTTCAGTGCTTCACGTCTTGGTGGCCACCACATTTTGCACACGACAGGAGGAGTCCTAAAGCCAGATGTACTGAGGCGTCCAGCCCTGGCTCTAGCTACAAGGGATTCTTCCCAAATCCTGGTGACAAGTGGGGTGGGAGGAAGGGAAGGTCCTCTCTGCAAGCTTCATTATGCATCTTGCCTTTTTTTGAATATCATTTGTCTTTATTGTCTGGTGGCAATCTCTAAAAGTGAAAGCAACTTTGTCTATATTGAATGAATGGGGAAATGCTGAAAGAAGCTGTATGCTCCTTTACAGGATCCCGAAGAGATGAAACCCTTGATAGAGTCTCGCCTGATTTCTCTTTCACAGTACACTCTTCAAATGTAATCAGCTTTTGGGACATGCTCTGCCTCCAACTGTGCATACAATGCTCACATTGAAATTAATAGAAGCATGATGATACATTTGAAGTGAGAATCTGGGACAAAAACGTTAAATTCTTGCTGGTAAAATCAATGACAAAAGTTTCTTTGGCTTTAGTTCTCACTTTAGAGGCATCTGTATGTCTAAGGCTGGAAAGAATCATTTTTATGGGTATATGTGTCTTAGCAACAACCTAAGAAATAAAAAACATGAACTTTGGCTACATTTTATACAAGGAGTTTAGAAACATGTCTTTGTGCCCTCCCTCATAGCAGAGGTTTGTTGCTGTGTTTAATGCCACTGCCTCAAGCCCAGTTTTACCCTGTGGGGTGGGGAATTGTTTGTGATTGATGGGATCATCATAATACATGCGGATAAGGTGCTAGGCTTGAATTTGTATTGGTGACCTCAGATCCAGCATTTAGTAATGCTCCTATTGTGGTTTTGATGTGTCTATTGAATTGCTAAGAGTCCTACAGGAGGAGATCTTTCACATGCTTATCCTTCTGTTGTGCCAGCATGATGGGGAAATGTTGTCCCCTACGTTCAGGGCACAAGGTCAAGAGCAGATTTCTACCGTGCCTAGGTGGCTGCTCATCCTCACGCCCAGGTGAGTTGCTCTGTGTCACTCAGAAGAGATCCAAACCTGGGCTGCTTCCAGGCAAAGACTCTGGTTACCGAGCCCTCCTTCCTCTCCTCTTAATGGAGTGATGTCTGGATAATCGCATGTGCCTGCAGTCCCCTGGCTTGACTCAGAGGTGACTGCAGAGGAGCCGGAGGCTGAGCACACCAGCTCCTGCAAACACACATCATCTCACGCACGCACAGGCTGGGCCCCCAGCTGAGCCATTGGCTCATTGTTATCCAGGCAGTGATGGACACCAGTCCCAACCAGGAAGTACATTGTCTAACCGGGGAGCAGGGCTAATCACAGCACTGAGTTTCTGGCTCCTTTTCCATTTCCTTAGGATTAATTCTTCTCATTGGGTATTGATGAGGTGAAGGTAAGCAGCGAAAGATCTCAGACCTGAAACTGTCCCAATCTTTTTGTAAGGGTGGAAGGAAGAGGGACCCAGTGGGGTGGTGGGGAGCCAGGCAGGGAGACTGCGTGCCCCCTCTTGGCTCACCCCTCCAGGGTAGTGAGCGACACAAATCCCAAGTGACTTCAGCCATGGAACATGGTCCATGTGGGTGCAGTGCCATCTTCCCCACCATGCAGTTGCTCTGACCACTGTCACAGCAGAGAGGCATTGATCCTTGACATGCTCCCATCCTTGCAAATCTCTGCATGCAGAGAACTGAATAACTTCTTGCATAACTAGCCTCTCCATCTGTTAAAACAGCCCAAGACTCAGCAAAGCTCTCACCAACAGCTGGCTTACAGGACAGAGAGGACTAAACAGAGTAGGACAGCTCTTCTGATCTGCAGCCTTATTCAGAATGGGCACTACTATCATCCATAAGTCAGTGGGGTTTAAGGTCCCTTCCTGAAGGAGGATGCTCTTTCATCTGGCACTGATAATTTGCTTAAATGGGAATCTCTGTAGGAAGAAATGAGGAGAGCCAAAACACCTGGATGCTCTCATGGCATGAAGTAAGGGGATGCTTGGGACAGGCCTCTCCGTTCAGACTGTCCTGTCCTCCCTGGCACTGACTGAATCACAGCCCATGCTGGCAATGCGACTCAAGCCTCTTTTGTGGACTCTCCCCCCCAGCCCTTACAATTTGTCCTGTCCCGTCCTATTAGCTAGATGAAGCAAATGCAGGTTTCCCAGAACAAGCTGCATGCCTGCCACTTCTGCTATGTAAAATCAGCCAGCAGCAGCTTGCTGCAGAGATTTTGCAGAAGGGAGGAAGTTCTCGGCTAGAGGCACTCGATCAAGGGTTTCTCTGGCTGCAGCTCTGCCTGGAAGAAGCTCCTGTCCCTTGTCTTGTGAGCTGGACCAGATACGCTATCATGCACAGAGAGCAGAGGGGATGGGAGTATCTTCCAGTCAGGCAGAGCAACCTCCTGTCTCCATGGGCAGGCCAGCTGAAATGCAGATCCTTGCACCCAAAACACGCACCCTCCCATTGCACCATGGCCTCCTACTTAGCCTCCAGCTGGTACCCTGGCTAAGGTGAGGAGAAAGGCAGGAGTGGGATGTAATCCTGTCACCTTGTGCTGACAGTGAGCGTTCATCCTTTGCAGCTTCCTCTGAGCATCTGTAACTCTGATTTTCTTGTCTCAGCTCTGTCCAGCTCTGCAGGTGAACTCCCGACAGCACTGTGAACTAACTGTGCTTCCTAAAGGTCTGAAGAATGAGGACATTATTTACTTTTGGCTGTCAATGGGCATCAAATGGTGTGAAAGAAATGTATGCCTCAACTCCATCACTATCTGGGACCAAAATAACAGATAAAAGAAGAAAATCAGTGGGAGTTATCATTATATGGAGTTGCCATGGAAATAGCATGAGAGAACTTGGAGGAGAGCTAGCACACCATGCCTCCAGGAGGGCATAAAACCCCTGCTGGCCCCACTCCTTTTTATCACATTAACAGGCAATATTTCTCACTTTAGCAAGAGGTTGGAAAACATCAAAGCACAGTTCTGACATTTTTATCTATCCCTTGATTTCTCTGGCCAAGACCTCCCTGACCTCTCAAGAAGTAGAAATGTGAACCCTAGTGCTATTGGAAAGTTGTCCTGGAAACCATTTGATAATTTCAGTAAAATGGTAAAGAGGGATATAATTTTCCCTAGGAAATATTTATTGACTTTTGTGAAATCATATGAAAAAATGAAAAAACTTTTTTTTTAAATGTACTATTCTAAGACTTTTTTCAAAGAAAAATGTCATATTTCATTAAAAGGATTTTTTTAATGCTGATTTCTAAGGAAAAGCATTACTATTTAAATGATGTTTTGGTGAAGTTGCTGTCTTGTACTGTTGCGCCGTTCTGGGGATCCCATTTTATTCTCCTCTCAGTCGCTAAATCCAGCTTTTAAACTGCCTCATCCTCTCTGGTCAGGACAGGACAACCATGTCTGCTCATGCACTATATCCTGAGACTCCACAAACACAGCTCTGAGACATAATGTTGGATGGGGGTTGCATCCTCCAGCACATGCATCCAGTCCTCCACCTTGCGCTTCCCGGCGGGCTGCGGGTCCCTCCTCTGGAGGGTAGCCACCAACCAGGAGTATCAGTGATGGCTGTGGCAATCTGACCCAGAGTAAACTACTACTTCAATGCTGGCATCCAGCTGCTTATCAGTACAGATATGCGAGTGCGAGTGAATAAAACCAGTTCTATTCTCAAACAAAATCATCGTCCTCTCCTGTAAGGCCTCACATTGATTTCTACTGCATGACCACTCCAACGTTGCAATATTTTTTCCCTGGATACCACCTTCCCCGCCCCTAGCTCCTACCCTTCCCTAGGGCTTTGACCACTATGGGATAAAGTGACTGAGAGTTGACTGAGAACCTGTAGAGATAAGAAGGACCCTCAGCCTGCAGCCAGGTTCCAGAGGGGAGAGGGCAGACAGGAAAGTCTGGGGCAGGGCAGCAGTAAAGCCTTTATATTTGTATCTGCTCCTTTTCAGCAGAGCCAGTAAGTGGGAAAGGAAAGGTGCCCAGGAGCCTCCAATGAGACCTCATCTTCCTCACCCACCAGTACAAATGCTTTGTCCCCACATCAGTACTGCAACGGCAAGCGAGATGAAAGGAAGCAGAATAACAAAGAGGAAGCCAAACAGCACGGTCCCCAAATGCTCCTTTAAGAGCCATTTCAAGTTATGTTCCAGCTACTGACCCCAGTACTGGCTCGGAGCCCCATTTTAGCAACTGAATTTCCATCACATTTGTGACTTGACTTGCAAGAGCTAGGAGCCCATGTGATATACAACCCTGCATTTGGTAACCTCTCTCCTACAGAATAGCTAAAGCTGTGGAATTAACTTGTGTGGGGTGACAACTCTGGCCCATGCTGCTTCTTTGGCTTAGGGTCATCACATTTGCCATGATGGCAGTAATTTCAACTTTTTTCCCTAAAGCTGTCTTAAAGAAAGGAAGAAAGGGGGGGACAGGGGAGGAAGGTCTCTTTTGACATCTGCATTTCTAAGGCAAAAGTCTTACAGTTATCTAAGGTGTTACCAGCAACCAAGATTTCTCCTCAGAACAAAACTTCTGTGCTAAGTTCTTGTTGATTGTTTTGTCTGTTTGCTCAGCATCAATTTAAGATAAAATTATACGCATAATTTTATAAACGCTATTTATAAAGCTGTGAATACAAATTATACATATTTTGTGATGAAATTGATCCATTTTTACCCCTATGAAATGACAACTCCCAAACACTGAATAATTCCAAAGGGGCTATTTTTATGGCACTCGGTGATACATTTGTTGCTGAGCAGCAGCTCTCTGTCTATAGCCATGGGAATAGACATCATTTTTAGCTTGTCATAATTCTGGAACTGGATTCATTCCAGAAGAGTTTGTCATAACAGTGGGCTGTGCAATGGCTATTTATGATAAATGGATTCGTGGATTATGAGATCAAAAATTCTGGAAAACAATTGTGTTTATCTTCGCATCAGGACTGTCTGAGGAGCTCCCATTCATCCCCTTGCTGTGTCTCCCAGGACAGGGAGCTGCAGTCACCAGGAAATTCTCTGGCTGGGTGGCAGTTCCCAGGACAGTCTCCTCATCTCCCTGTTTTGCCTGGTCGTATATTGTTGCTTTCAGTACAGTTATCTGGAAGCAGCTGCCTCCAGTATTTCTTTAGGATTATTATTTCACGTATTTATTTCCAGGGAAAGGGAAAACATCCAGAGCCTTTTCAAATGCTTCTGCCTTAGTATCAGGAGCAGGAGTAACTTGAAAGGTGAAACAAAAATCCTTGTCTGTATCTATGCAATTTTTGCTACACTCTGTGCATTCTGGGCTTCCATTCAAGATAAACAAAATTTTAAAAGCCAAAAACTAAATCATATGCTACAGAAAAAGCTTCCATTTTTCTCTCTTGTTCAGAAATAGCACTATCGTGATGTACAGTAAATGAATTCCTGCCACCTGTTAACCAGCTCTGTGGAGAGCTGTCTCCAGCCAAACAGCTCCCCTGGTTCAAGATCTGGCCTTCATTCCTGGATCCAGAGAGATCTCCTGTGCAACCATTAAAAGCTGATACCGACCATGCCTGGGGCATGCATCTCAGGAGTGAAGTGGGGAACAGGGCACTGCCTGCCCTGAAGGTGAACAGTGCCGCCACCATGCCCAGGGAGATGGGAGAGGTGAGGTGTGAAGCTACATAGGGGTCAACACACAGTCAGACCAGCAAATACATCTGGGAGGAACAAAACCACCCCTGGGCACCTCATGTGCCTGAAACCATACCTGTTTTTTCCAGCTCTATTTCCTCCAGACCCTGTGTCCTCATTCAGATCAAGCAAGCACTCCAAAACCTGCAGGACTGCCTTCATTGTTTTGAAATCAGCTGGGCAGGTTCCCAACTGGAGGGTGTTTTAGACCAGGTTTCCAAGACGGAGTACCTCATAAAATTGGTGTTTCTGTTTTTCCCCTCCCTGGGGCAGGGCGGGGTGCTCCGAGCAGTCTCAGCTGTTCTCGTGGCTCAGGATTTCACCCCTCCTGGGAAGTGGTGCTGAGAATGTCCTCAGAGAAAGAGCACTGCTCTCTGTGAAGGCGTATACCAAAGTCTTGCACAAAGCAGATGGCAAGACAGTGGTGGCAGAGTCCTGCCTGGGACTTCCAGGGAGATCTTTGTTCCCTGGGCCCTGGTGCAGGGAGGAGACAGGGTCTGGCTCAAGGCAGGGCTGGAGAAGCTGGGAGGCATCTCTAGTTCCTCTTCTATGTTTTACTGTACTGTAACTGAACATACTACTATGTTTTACTGTATCATCACAGCATAAACCCTTATCAGAAGGGGTTTGGCTGTCTCCCCCACCATCATCTGGCGAGGCAAAGGGCCAGCACATGAGTTATGGAGCACCCAAGGCGCTATGTCCAACCAACCCACCCTCACACCACCCTCCTCTGAGACAGCACAACCAGGGCATCAAGCTTCTCCCTCCTACATCTCCACAGGATTTTTTCCTCCCCCTTCAGCTTGGGTTTCCCACGCATGGGTACCAGTGCAGGTGCAGGTGGGAGCAAGGAATTGGAGAATGAGAGGCATGGTTCTACATGAACTTAATTACCCCCAAAACACACCACTGCAGTAACCAACTCCTTCAAAGTACTGTGCCTAAATAATACTACAGCTCATGAAAGAGATTTCAACAAGCCAGCACATGTCAATTCGGAAAGATGTTCCCTTGCAAAGCTGAGTCATAAAGAGGACTGAGAAACTCTGCAATCAGTGATTAAACAGCTAGAAAGATCTGCCAGCAGGAAACTGTGCCCAAAATTGTCATGCTGTACACTACCTTTTATTTCAGTGCTTTGCTTTGGGAAAAAGGTTTCATTTGTTTCATTTGTCTGAATACGACGCATTTCAAATTTCAGATCCTATCCTCTCTTACTCACAGCAACATTCGATTCTGTTGATCTTATACTTCATCAGTCATGTGGGAAGGTGACTGAACTCTTTGTCTAATGGCAGAAGATGCTTCAATTGCTTCTTTGGACTCCAATTAGGAAAGGCCTTAAATTAAACACTAGGGATATAAAAAAAAATTTGAATGAGATTGGAAAACTCTGGAAAAATACTCAAGGGAGAACAGTTGCCATGGCAATGCTTCTCTGTTTTCTCTTGGGATAACAGAAGTATGTGCTGAAGAAGGCACTTCCTCAACACACACTTCACTTAGACCCAAACCCACTCAGCTTCCTAGTCCAGGCATGGGCAGGGTGGGTGGTGCAGCTGCCCACATAGCACAGGCGTGGGCTCTGCTGTCCCACCACAGGGAACCCACGTGTCTGGTCACACTGCCAATGTCACACTGCACACACAACACTATGCTGTCACCTGAGTCATGACGCAGGTCAGGGCGCTGCAGTGCATGGCTGAGGAACTGCTTTTCCATACCAGCTGCCTCTCAATGGCCTCATAGCACCAGAGCATCTCTGCTGCTTCTTGGTCCCACAAAGCAAGCGTGATTGGTGAGAAGCTCACAGCTTATGAAGTCCAGCTGCGTCAGCGTGTGGTATCACGGAGGGGGAGAAGGGCCATGGCATTTGTAAGTCCATGCTGCAGGCCAGGCTGCAGGGATGTAAAACAGGAGGCACTGGCCTGATCCTGTGCTTGGTACGTGGCTGTCGTGGTTTAACCCCAGCCAGCAACTAAGCACCGTGCAGCCACTAGTGGGATGGGGGAGAGAATCAGAAGAGTAAAAGTAAGAAAACTCATGGGTTGAGATAAGAACAGTTTAATAATCAAAATAAAATAATAATAATACCACTAGTAGTAATAATTAAAAAAAATGGTGAAAAGGAAAACAAGAAGAGGAACAAAAGCCAGAAAAAGCATGTGATGCAACTGCTTACCACCCACCACTCGCTGCCCAGCCCAGCCCCGAGCCGCAATTGCGGCTCCCCAGACAAGTCCCCCCAGTTTCTATACTGAGCATGACGTCATATGGTATGGAATAGCCCTTTGGCCAGTTTGGGTCAACTATCTTGGCTGTGCCCCCTCCCAGTTTCTTGTGCACCTGGCAGAGCATGGGAAGCTGAAATGTCCTTGACTAGTATAAACACTACTTAGCAACAACTAAACCATCAGTGTGTTATCAACATTATTCTCATCCTAAACCCAAAACACAGCACTATGCCAGCTACTAGGAAGAAAATTAACTCTATCCCAGCTGAAACCAGGACAGTGGCAGTGAGTTGATCAACACACATGAGACTCCAGATCCTCAAAGACATTGAAACACCTAAATCCCAGTGGTATCTTTCAGGATGTGATTTCTGGGATCTTTCACTTCCATTTGGACTTTTGAAAGATCTGCACCTAAAATTCAGGCTGCTCAACCCAGTCTTCTCACCAGGACTGCACAGAAGATACATCTGACCTTGGGCTGCTGATCAGCCAGACCTCACACTCAGCCTAAGAACAGTGCAGCTTCTTCCACCCCATTCACTCAAGTTTCTCCTCAAGGAAACTGCGGTGTGGGCAGCAGTGAAGGGTAGGGGAGCAGCATGCACCCAACTCTCACCTAGGCATGGGCTCTGTATGTGGAATTAGACAGACAACACCTTAGGAATCAAGCAGCATTTGCACTGACCAATCTTCTGCAGCAGCTCCTACAGAGAACTAGGAAAAAAGCATCCGCCATGGCTGAAACCTGTCTTGTGCAACAGATTCTGCTGAAAGCAAAGCAGAGATTATGAATGAGCTGACAAAACCAGCCTGCTGTTGGCATAGACACCAAGCAGAGACAGAGTAGCTACACTGGAAGTGTTTCATCCATTAATGTCAGAGAAGTCACTTTTACCACTGATCCTGCTCCAATAAATCATGTTGCCAAGCAGTTTTATAGAGGCGTTATACATCCAAAGCTACTTATGGTCCCGTTAAAAGAGATGCATTTCTTTTTTAGCTCAGTGTGGCTGAAATGCTGTCACAGAAGAAAGAGAGTCGCTGCACAGAGTGCTATTGTATAAGAGGTATTACTGTAATTACAGCAGCAGGGACAATGTGAGCTAGGAGCCAACTTCTTCCCCTGTCCCATGGCCTTCAGGCAGCCTTGCAAAACTAAAAATTTGCTACCACAAGCACAATAGCTGCTGACACACCCTTTGCCATGGTGATTGATGAAAATGGGGAAATAATGATGTTACTTCCCCATTCACCATAAATCACCCATCCCCTCAAAGTGACTAGAGTATTATAAGTCTGCCCAGATTTATACGGACAACTTAACCAATTAGGTCTTTTATAAAGGCTGTCGTCTTCTTAATGCCGTGTTAGATATATTTAGGCATGTGTCTACAAAATAAAGTATTTGTTTCTGAAGCTAACAAAGCTCTCATTCTAGCAGACTTAAAACCTCAGTCTGCAAATGTTCACCCTGTGGCTGTGTTTGCATTAGCAAGTTATTCAGTGACAGCAGAAGCCAACCAATAGATCAAAGCAGGGGGTCCGTAGGCCCCTACACATACACTACATATATATATACACATGTACATACACATACACATAGACATATTTATACAGGTACACGTAAACATATATATAAATATATATAGTTTGCCACTGTTGAGGCCAACAGGAAAACTCTCACAGATTATGTTACTAACAAGTGGGGCAGCTTAAGAAGCCAGCATATCCAGTACAGCTAAATCTATATGGCATGCGCATAATTCCCATCAAGATTATGCTTTTGAATTTGGCTGTTTAAATGTAGCCCTTCCTGTGGCCAGCCCTATCACCGTCACAACGCTCCGCACTGTGCTGGGAGGGACCTGCCCAGCTGCTAATTAGCAGCAAGGCCACTCCTGTCTCTGGAAGGCAGAGATAATTCCCAAGGCTGTTACCCTGCTAAGCCCATCGAGCCCAGGAGGCAGTGCAGGCAGCCGTGGAGGTGCTCCTCTTCCCCACCAAACAGAGTGATGGGAGAGGGGCCCCGGGCAGCGATGCAGCCTTTGCTGCACATGCCCACCGCACCCCAATGACCCAACAAGGCAGCCAACAACAGCGCCGAGGTGCCTAAGCAAGAAGAAACGTCCTTCTTCCAGTTTCCCCTGCATGGTCTTCTTACATCCACACAGAACAGTTGATGTCATGACTCCCTGTCGAACATCAGAAAAGCACCAAAATGTCCCCATTTCAGCATTTGCTTGAGACAGAAAAGGGCACTGCACAGGCACAGAAGAGAAGCAAGGAGGTCTCTAGGCAACCTGG
Source organism: Pelecanus crispus (assembly GCF_030463565.1). Classification (NCBI taxonomy): domain Eukaryota; kingdom Metazoa; phylum Chordata; class Aves; order Pelecaniformes; family Pelecanidae; genus Pelecanus; species Pelecanus crispus. The sequence goes on from NC_134643.1 coordinate 55,751,765, forward strand.
TGCACTATTATTCTTTGGAGGACAAATACTGGAGGGGGCAGAGAAAAAGCTTTTTGTTTTTAACATCAGTTCAGGAGCCAATTGTGTGTAATGGAGCAGCTGTGACCATGCTGGCCTTGGGTCGAAATCCAGAGCACACCTCTGACTCCTGGCCCCAGCACAAAGAGGTTGCTGGAAACCCTCTAACGTCAACAGCAAACCTGGCTGTCCAACAAACATGCAGCTGCAGCAAGAGGCATATCAAAAAGCTGGCTGACCCAGCTGCCTACGGAGCAGAGACACAACCTGCTGGAAACGCTCAGCCAAAGAGTATTTCTGCCCTTCCACACGTCAGCAACTCCTTGCCATAGGACAAAAGGATGCCATGAATCATAAGCTTACCTAGTCTAAAAAGCAACTGGACAAATGCATGGGATAAAGTCCATCAGGGTCTACCAAGCACAGTAACAAATATGTCTGAGCCATGCTGTACTAAAGGCAGGGGGATATTTAGAGGAGGTATCAGCCCACAGTTGCACTGATCCTGGAATCTGTCAGGTGACCACTACTGTCCATCACTGGCAGCAGGGCACTGAGCTAGATGGACTTCAATGTGACAATATGTCTAACATTTCCAGATAGTAGGTCACGTTGAAAATCCGTCATGAGTATTTGCCTGAACACTGTCCGTGAGCCCCCGCCACAGAAACATACCAGTGAACACACACATTTTCCTCAGGGGAGCCAGACCCCTAGTTTCTACATTAACACCAATACATCAGTCAAAGCTTCTCAGTGGCTGGAACGAAGGAAGAAGGAGATTAGCTCCCATTAGCTCCCATCTTGCACAGTCAGATAACGCAGCGCCACACCAGGATACCTAAAATAGCAATTTATTGGAAAAAGCATTATGACTATAGATGCTGCAACATGACAAACAGAAAGATAAAGTGGCAACCTAGAGTCTTTCCAATCAACAACTCCCACTGAGCTCACCAAGTCAATGATCAGCACAAAAATTGTAAAGCACAGTATTTTTTTAAATTTATTTAAAAACTCTAGAAAATGCAGATAGAACACAGGCATCTTTCTTCGTCCAGTGTTCTGGTTTCAGCTAGGAGAGAGTTTTCTTCCTAGGAGCTGGTATAGTGCTGTGTTTTGGATTTAGGGTGAGAATAATGTTGGTAACACATTGATGTTTTAGTTCTTGCTGAACAGTGCTTACACAGAGTCAAGGACTTTTCAGCTTCTCATACTGCCCTGCCAGCGAGGAGGCTGGAGGTGCACAAGAAGCTGGGAGAGGACATAGCCAGGACAGCTGACCCAAACTGGCCAAAGGGATATTCCATACCACATGACGTCACGCTGAGCAAAAAAACCTTGGGGGCGTCAGCCAGGGGGGTGCGGCCGCTGCTCAGGAACTGGCTGGGCATCAATCAGCAGGTGGTGAGCAATTGCACTGTGCATCACTTGCTCTGTGTATTCTTTTATCATTATTATTATTTTCCCTTCCTCTTCTGCCCTATTAAATTGTCTTTATCTCAACCCTCGAGTTTTACCTTTTTTCTGATTCTCTGCCCCATCCCACTGCAGGGAGGAAGGAGTGAGTGAATAGCTGTGTGGTGTTCAGCTGCCTGCCGAGTTAAACCACAACATACAGAAAAGGCAATTCTGTTTGGATAAACTTTTGATATCAGTTAACACTGTTTACGAAACTGTGCCCTGCCTACTGCATGCAAAAGGCCAGTAGCTGGGCTGCACAGGCAGACCTACAGACGCAATTACTCTCACTGTTGGTTCAGAAGCTCTTGCTCTCTGTTCAGTGTATGCACATTACAAAAAAAGACCACCATACTGCTGAGATGTGCAGCTCTGTTCATACCAGGTTTATTATTGGTCTTCCTAACACCTGAGATTTCACAGGAGAAATTTTGAGAAATTTCAAGATTTTGATCATTGCAGGACATTCACCACTGGTAGCCAGAAAGGACTGTATCCACAGTCTACACAGAAGTTCCAAAATGAACCCGAGAATGCATAAACTGGGCAGCACTGTGCCCCTCCTTTCCTCACCCACACAGGTAAAAATAATCTGGGACATGAATCCCCTTTGGATTCAGGGACAGCCTTAGAAGGGCCTTTGCTCCTTAAAAAACTCATTCAAAAGCCTAATTCTTTGTCTGCCTTGATTTCCCTTTAGATTCCTCCTCCCCTGCACTGCAATCACTAACTGCAGCCAATAGCTTTTCCTTTGTTTTTCTGAAAATTAAATGGCATCTGCTCTTTTACCCATCCTGAGTAGCTGCTCTTGCACACAGGTGACTGAAACTCTCTCGTGAATTCCATGGCAAAGTTCTTGTATGGCTCAGCAAGAGAGAAAAGGAAAGCACGTCAGAACCACAGGTTTCCTCCTTTTACTGCTGAGATTTGTTCTCAGAAAGCAGGCACATGTCAAACAGCTCAACTGGCCAGAAACTGGGGATGCCATCTGACAAATCTCTCTTTCAGCTCCAGGCAGAAAATGGCTTTTGGAAAGCGTCTGAACTTTGCAGCACTTAAGCATCAGAGGAGCACACCTCTTTTAGTGGAGCTAAATTATACAGGTACCCACAGTAGCATGGTGTGTGAGAGTGTTCCCACTGCAGGCATCCTGCTGCCTCCCTGGCAGAGCCAACAGCTACAATGCTGGTTTGATGCCTAACAGTTAAACTTTGCTGGTCTTCCTAAAACAAGACCCACCCTTACTATTGTATCTTAAGTTTCCAAAAGGCTACTCATTATTTGACATAAATGCCTGTTTTCAAGGACAGCCAGGTTTTCCTCCTCCTTTAAAGAAGGCAGCTGCTCTGAGTAGCCCTTCAGAAACTAACACCATTTAAGAGCAGAGGTTTTTTTAAAGATCTGTACCCACGGTGGTTCCACTAGATGCTCACCATTCTTCAAATGCACCCTCAGATCACAAGTAATAGGCACCTGCTTTTTTCGCAGCCTGTATTTTTCTAATTCAATTAGATTACCAGACACATTTTAGCTTTGGCCCTTGTGTAGGCTAGTTTCACAGAAATGTTACACACAAGTAACAGGAATGTGAGAAAATGGTCTTGGGGTCTCCACACCACATCATCCAGCTGCTAGCTGAGATCAGGACATAACACGCTCCAGAATGTCTCACCTCAAACAGAAGGATAGCTGCAAACAGAAACCTGGATCTTCTTCTAAATGATATTTCTCAGTCAGATGGCCGAAGTGTTGCTCTCCTGCACACTGAGAGTCAATGTAAAGGATGCTTATTTTCACTGTGCTGTGTTGGTAGTAATGCCCATGTCCCTTTAGACTGCTTTTGGAATGGCACAGATAAAAGCAGCATTTTACAGCTGCAGCAAGCTCAAGAAGATAAAAAAGTCCCTGTATGCACTTTTGTCATGTTCTCCTGCCTGCCTCAGGTGAGACTAATAGTCTGCCAGCACTTGGACGTGACTCCTGTCAGGCACCAGTCTTACTAATTAAGTACTCTGGCTGTCTTGGCATTGAACTCTGTGAGCATGAGGGAGATAAAAGCAAGCGACCGAGAGATCATGAGAGTCTGTGTGGTTGAGGACTTGGCCCGGAACGAAGGAGCAGGATCGTCAAGAGGGCTCTGCAGTGTTCTTCTAAAATTGTTGGTCCATAAAAGACCATAGGTGTGGAGGGAGGAAAAGGATGGTTTTCTGCCTCTGCCAAATTGTTAGTTTATTTTCAAGAACACAGGGACATAGTGTGGGGAAGCTACCAGTGCAAATCAGCACCACTGGGAGCCAGATGCTCACTCTTTCACAAACCAGACCTCATTGCGTCGCCCATAAGGCTTCATCGGGGGGTCATAACCATTGCAGAAGTAGAAATCTTTGCGGTATGCAGCTTCACTCCCCAGAGCAGACTTCAGCTTGGCAGCATAGTTCACATAATCCGCCTCTTTGGCATAGCCACCAAACTGCCTGCAAAGAAATGAAGCAGAGAGAGGTGCTGAGCATTCCTGGCAGAGCACAGAAAGGAAGAGAGGCAGAACAATATATAGCCACAATGTATTTAGCCACACATTTTGATCCAGGTCCCGCCAACATGCAATCATGCAGGTGTTGTTCTTTGTGAACCAGCACTTTGTCTGTGATAGATTGTCTCAAGGGTTACACAGCTGGGGTGCAGTCAGCCATTGGCAGACCCCAAAGCGACACCCCGAAACAGACCCATATATATCAGTCAGCAGAATGGCCCTGCCCTTTGAATCAACGCCATATCAGAGGAACAGCTTCCTAGAGCACAACATTATCTCCAAGTCTGCTCAGCCCATAGTCCTTACACCAATGCTGTCAACAACCATGTTCACTGTGGTGTGAACAACCATCTGCTGGAAGCCAGATCATGAACGGAAGCCAAACTCTGGTAAGTCCAAGGGAAAGGGGGAGTGGGAACAGAGATAGGGGGAGTGGGAACAGAGATGTTAGCAATTACAGCCCACAATGATATTTAAAAGGGGTGGGCTGGAATTGGTGTGGTTTATGTTGATCTCCCACCAACAGGAACTGTTTCAACATCAGCCAACACCTCACCACCCTGCCTCAGGGCCAAGGTTCGAGACAAAAGAGCCTGTCCTTGCAGAAGTGGCCCACGCCCGCAGCAAAGGTCAGGCAGCAGTCACAGGCAAGAGAGGAGCTGGACAGTTTAGAATCAGCCAAAACAGTTCAAGCAAGGAGGCAGGGGAACATGCAAGGGGTTAACATGCAAGGGGTTAAACACAAGGTGAAGAGCTTATTGCTATTGTGATGCTAGTTTGAGCCCAGCTTGTCAGTCAACAGCCGAAGACATTCAAAGGCTATTTGAAGCAATGCAATGGCTGCTTGTTTCCATGATGGACTCTGGCACGAGTCCATCTAAATGAGGCTTCAGCTGACACCTGTCATTTGATGTGAACCACACCAAAGGACATTCCTGATGACAAGAACAATCTTGATCCCAGAAAGTGGGGAAGACAATGGTTTTCAGAGATTAGGAATGACTCAGCAACTTCATATTCACCCTCCCCTGCTCTTCACCTCCCCAAGTGAAACAAAAAGGCTTTCAGGGCTAACCGGAAAAGTTTCCCAGTGGAAAAAAAATCTGTATTCCAAATGGGTGCAGCATGACCAATGATTAAGAAATGCCATAAAAAACCTGTCTTCAGTCTAGAAAGACCCCTCCATCTCCTTTTACCACATGCACCCATTGTCCAGGAAGTCACCTGGTAAAACCAACACTGCTTGTCAGAGCGCGCACTTGGGACTGGAAATCCCAGGATGCATTCCTTACGTGGAATAAATGGTCATCCCCTGTCTCTCTTCAATCTTAATGCTTTCATCACTAGGACAAGGAGGGTTGGCTTGAAACTGGCTTGGGATCCGCAGAGAGACCTTCACTTTCTGCTGTAAGGAGCCATCTTCAGCAGGAAAAGCAGTGATGGAGACAGGAGCAGTCATGCCCATTCCAACCCCTGAAAGAGACACACAGACATTACTAAAGAAGTCTAGGTTCTCAAGAACTCACAGAATTAGCAGGGGATTCACAAAAGCTAATTTTAGTTTAGGAAAACTCCTCATACTGAACTCCTTGTACAGTCAGTCAAGAGTAGGGTCCTCAGAGACATGCAGAATAGCCACACTAGGGTTCTGCTTGGGCCAAACTTCTCTCTCCACTGACTACACAAGGACCCTGGCAAATAAGGGCCCCAGGCAACCTCTGGATGGCTTTCTGTTAATGGTTCTGTTTCTGTGATTCTCAACCATGCAGCTCATGCCACCGAGACAGACTCTGTTCTGACAATCACCTCTAACATAACAAGGTCTACAGTTCCGGGGCAGGTTGGTGGCACATTTAAATCTATGTCAGTATTTAAATTGTTATCATCTGCACTTAGTGGTGAGCCCATGGCCAATACTGAGTGACAGGAGCTTTCTCCTAAACCCTTCCAAATGCTTCCAGATATCCTAGAAGTTCCAGGGCCCCAAAACTCAGAACTGTTCTGGCTTTCAGCAGGACTGTCCATGCTGTCCACCACTTCAGGAACAGCATGCTTCTTGTCTGCTCATTACTGCCAAGAGATACCACATGGCACTGAAGAACATTTTCCTTCCCTCTTCTTTCAGCAGTAGGGAACCTCCAACCCTCAGGATCAGGTAGCCACAGAATCATCTGAGATCAAGCCATCTTTCTCATTTATTTTGCTTTGATACCATACCTGTCTGACAGCATCCTTTCTCCTACAGCAACAGCGATCATCACCTTTCCAAAACATGCTGCTGTAAATGCCATTTCTCTCTGCATCTAGCTCCTATGCCCATACAGACTATACAAGTCCCCCTACCAGTTGCCTGAGAAAGATGTGAGAGCAAATGTATATGCCTCAGAACTACTCTGTGGTCTTCTCCTCCTGCTACAGGTGATTATCGATGCACATACTTTAATAAATTGAGAATTATAAGCAATCACCTGGAAGCACCATTATAAAACATTACAAAGTACCATTAAAAGGCAAGCTCATTGTTCATTATCCTTTCATGAATAAATATAGCCAGAGTATATGATACAATATCAGGGTCATAAAAGTTATTGTACTGCCTACAAGGGCACATCACAGAACCGAAGTGCCCCAGATACCCTGGATTTCATCAGCTACCGCTCATGCAGGGAGTTGTGATAAGATATATATGTGCCTATACTCACGGCTATCCCAGCTGCAAGGTAACTCATTCCAGCTTAAACAAATAATTTTTGAGATTTTTACCCTGGGTTAGGAATGGACTCATAGCATGAGTTGGCTGGGCACGCTTTGACCTGTGGCAAGTTTATTTTTCCCAGCAAGGGGCCATCCCCATCACAGACCCCCAGTGCCGGGAGCTGCAAGCCAGGCGGGCCTGCGCTGCCATCTCCTCCATCCATCCGGCTTTCCCCGTCCCTCTGCTAGCGGCAGTCAACCACAAACATCAGCCAAGCCCCGCTGGGCGGGGAGCATCTCACCCTTGTCGTTGGTTCCTCCAACGTACTTGAGGAGCTTGAGCACCCCTTCCTTCGAGGCTTCGTCGAACGGCTTCCCCGACACCTCCACCATCGCAAACTGCCCACCCTCGCACGCCCTCTCCTCGTAGCTGAGCTGCTCCTGGGGAAGGGGATGGAGAAGGTGCCAGCTGCCTGAACAAGCTGGGAAGAAAGCGCTGCCCGGAGGACACCCAGTGCCCCTGGCAGCGCCTTACTGGGCCCGGCTGTCACAGAAATCCGCCGGGGGAACAGGGCCCGGGGGAACAGGGCCCGGCTGCCCGCCCTGCCACCTACCTTCTCCCCCTTGCTCAGCACCCGGTAGGGCCATGCCTCCACCGTGCTCAGCAGGGAGTTCTTGATCATGCCCAGCATGGTGCTGCTCGGCTCGACTGGGCCCCGCTAGGCTCGGCTCAGCTCAGCCCCGCTCGGCTTGGCTTCACTCGGCTCGGCTTGGCCCTGCTAGGCTCAGCTCAGCTCAGCTTGGCCCCACTCGGCTTGGCTTCGATCGGCTCTGCTCGGCCCCGCTAGGCTCGGCTCAGCTCGGTCCCGCTCAGCTGGGCCCGCTAGGCTCGGCTCAGCTCGGCCCCGCTCGGCTCAGCTCGGCCCCGCTAGGCTCGGCCCGGGCGAGGTGGGAGGGCCCGGAGGAAGCCCCGCCGCCTGCAGCACGACGCGCCGCCGCCAGGGGGCGCCCAAGGGCCGGCGGCGGCGGGGGGGGGCGGTGGGGCTCGGCCGGGGGCGATCCGGTCGCGGCGGGCTGTGGGGGTGGAGAGCCGGCGGCCCCGGGGGGGGAAGTAATGGAGGACGCCGAGCAGTGTTGAAGGGTAATAAAGTGCGGGAGCAGGTGGAGTTCATCTGGGGGAAAGAGGAAGCCTGAAGGAAATAAAATACAAGGGAGGGGAAGTACTGACAAAAGTGTGTAATATATAGCTCTCCTGAAACTGCAAAATCGTAACTTTTTTTTTTTTTTTTTTAAATAAACGGAACTAAGGGGGATCACAGTTCTTGTCTTTTAAGACAGTGAATGTAAGGGAGTGCTCTGTGTCTCTCTGGATGTTTTAAGCTTTAGGTAAGGGGTAGGTGTTGGAAGCCGCTGATGATATTTGCTTTCCCTCCGCTGACCTCTGCATGTGTTCAAAGCTCAACCGGCGAACTCCATTTAAAACTCCAGCCAGGTTCTTTCCCAGACGTATATGTAAATGAACACAACAGGGGGCTTAGATGGCTTATAGAGCTGAGTATGTTTATGTGCATGGAGGACTTAGATCCTTCATGATCACAAGCGGGTTTTAGTTGCATAAGCCGTGTCAAAGGACAAGTGCCAGGCAGAGAAAGTGCCTTGCCCGGGATCGTTTAAGAAGAGGGTGACAGAGACGGGAATCAAATACTGGTCAGTGGGTCAGCCATGGATCAGACCAGCCTCCCCAGGCAGATGAGGTAGAGGCACCTTGAGATGCCTGCTCAGATGGACTTCTGCCTCCTCAAAGAGAAGGTGAGTGGCGTGGAAGCAGGCTGATGCGTAATTTTACTATACTCTTAAAACGAAAAAGAGAAAATGAGAAAAGAAATGTGCCATTAAAGCATTTCCATCGAGAGAGAGAGGGTGGTGCAAAGACAAAGAAGTTAAAGCAGCTGGCCATGGTCATCTGATCAAACAGGCCATGTTCAGGTCAGAGAGCAGGGCTGGAGCCCAACGTGGACTTTAACAGAGTGAATGGCAGGGGCTGCTATCAGTGGTGACAAGGCCACAGATCTAGTCATTTATTAACCATTTATGTCATTTGGTTTATTCACCATTATGCAAGAAATTGCAAAATTGTAATATACATTGCGTGCTGCAGCTTAGTTGTTCTCTTTTAAAAGAGTGAGTTACTCCATTGAGCTGAGGAATTTTGCCAAAAATACCATCTTGCACATATCAGTATAGGAATACATGGACTGGGTCAGAGCAGAGGTCCATCGTGCCCAGTCCTCTGTCTCTGGCAGAAGTTGGTGGTGGACAACTAGGTAAAAAGTAAAGGCATGCAGTGATCTGGACCTCCCACCTTCTGCCATCTGTGACTGAGGGAATTTCCTGAGCTGGAAGCCTTACCTTTCTGTTCCATGTTGGATTTTATACAACTTCAGGTTGCCTGATAAAACGCTCATGTCTAAAATATGAACGTGAAAGCTGACGTTTATGTTGTATTCTTCCTCTAGATAGGTCAAAGTGACCAGCAGTCCCTACAGCCCCAAGCAAAGTGTGTAAAGCATCCCCTGGAGGGACCAGCAGTCTGTGCAAGTGTACAGCTAATGCTACAGCACAGCCTAGTAGTTCTGAATGCAGAATAACAAGGAGGAGGTTGATGCGGCCTTTCTCTCCTGTTATTCCTTGTAATTTAGGTAAATATATTCTGGGATCAAAATACTCTACATTTCCTGAGAGATGATGATGACAACTTCACCAAAGGCACAACTGTATCTTTTTATCAGCCTTTTCACAGGCTTGATTTTTCCCTTGTCGTGTTAAGCAGTGTTTCAAATTCCAAAAGCCAAAGAAAGACCTTCCAAGTTAGAGTTTTGTTATTTTCTGAAAACCTGAACTCAGAGAATTTATGTCCAGGAAATATTTAACAGATTGTCTCATATACTCCTCATACCTCCCCCACTCAACTCCCAGGTCACAGACAAAATGCTGACTGTGTTACTACTTCTGGTTCATTTTGAAAGATTTCATAAAAAACTTGTTTTTCCCCTTTCCCTCTGGAGGTTATTGTAGTGTCACTGAACTTCTTTCCATAAATTCAGGCCTTGGGAATCCTTAAATAGCTAGTCTGCATCCTCACTGTTTATGATTGGAGAGTGTTTGCAAAACAACTGTCATGCCAGCCTCCCCCACAACCATTTAGACATAATCCATTCTTTATTTTTGTTTTCATAAATTGCTTCATCCAGACCTTAAAAATAGAGTTTATTTTTCTCTCTGACTCTCCTGCCTGTGTTTCAACAGATTTCAGGTATGCAGTGGCTGCAATGCTGGATAGGAATCTCTCTATTGGATTTACCTTTAGAGACCTGAAGGGCAAGCCCACTCTATCCTCTGTTCAGTGCATAATTTGATTTCTGCGCTGTTTTTTATCACCAGTTCTATCATCAGGAAGCCACAGGCAAAGACAAGCCGAAGGCAGGGTATTCTGGGTACTCCCAGAGGCACCAAAGTCCTTGAGTTTCATAGTTATTCTTTCTCTACAGATCTTAATTGTGCTAAAGGATGTTGGAAAATGTCTGGAGGTCAGTGCTTGTATATGGAGAAAACACTCTGGGAATTAGACACCAATTGAATTATTATCTGTGATTTTGGGGACTGAACTGTCTCTTAAGCTATTCTGGAAAATCCTTCTAGACACCTATCTATGCCATTAGGTATCTAAATAGTTTTGAAGACACATCCCCTGGTTTCCAAGGGTCTTGGCAGAAGTCAATGCGATGTCTTTCAGAGTGCTGGAAGTTCTGAACATATCTGCTGAATAACAAAGTTTTGAGTACCCAGTTCCAGGTAGGTAAAAAAAAAGCTCTTTGCAGAAGATAGATGTTCAAATTTGGTCCCTAGAATCTGACCCATCTTCAGTCTTGAAACATGATATACAGACTAAGGTTATCCAACCCTACCCACCCTCTGAACATGTGAATGGGGCATTCTTTGCACTGATGGAGAATAGGTTAAGGCTGTATTTTAAAACATGTCTTCCTCTCCCCCTCCCTGCCCAGCTGCAATTGCCAAACACTAATCTATCCTTCTGTATTCATCAGGCGTTCAGCACTTTTAAGGATCAAATTCCCCAGATGTGTCAGATGGGAGTGCTGTAAAAATAGGACAGAGAGAGAAATTCACCTGATCTTTATAGAAAGACCTTCCTCTGGTAAGTGGAAAGAATGACTGTATAGCCTGAAGGTATTCACACTCAAGTAGACTGAGCTTGTCAACTCATTCTGCTTGGGACACAAAGCAGCCATCACTGAAGAACAGGGTCAGATTTCACCTACTGATCTAGGTTTGAAAGGCAGCAACCAAATGCAGAAGTTCCAGTCTCCTTAGTAAAGCTGACTTGTATGTGCTTTACTTTATCCTCTCTAGCAGTGTCCCATGGAGAAAGGCTTAAGCAGATGAAAAAAATAAACATTTCCCTTTTTTCTGGTAGAGAATTAATTCCTCTGAGGTCTCCTGCGAGCATACAACCTTCTTCTATGCATCGGAAGTCTCCGCAGCTGAGTATTTCCACGCCTCTGGCTCTGCAGAGCGTTCAGTCGGATGGGAAGGACAGTTTTGCTAATGACATTGAGGCGTTCATTCAGTTCTTCTAGCCTTTTCCTTATCGACTGGACTTCCCTCACGAGATTGTCCACAGCCGCGGAGACAGGGCGGAGACTACAAAGAGAGTAATACAGGAGAATAACTCAGTGTGAGGAGTGTTCCTAAGCATGCAAAATAATTTACCATGGCCTTGCATTTGTTGGTGGGGAAGTTGCAAGGAACCATTAACAGATGCTTCCAAAGCCACCCTGACCCTTGGGTGGTGGGAATTCATCTGAGATACCCCCATCTGAACCCAGGAAACCACAAGCTTCAGGACCGTCATGGGCGACACGCTCTTTCCATCACCACCAAAGCGCAGCTGGCTCGGTGCAGAATGACAGATGGTTTATGAGCTCCCAGAAGCACTTCACAGCACTCCTGCTTTAAGGGGAGAGATAAAAACCATCCTGCATGTCTGGAACCAGCAGGGGTAGAGAAGAAGAGAGCAGCAATGCGTGAGATCACCTATGAGGACTTCCCAATGAAGGGCAGGCTGCTGCGTGCCATGGTACAGCTGTGATTGCACAGCCCCCTGGTCACTCCAGGCTGTGCCTCTGCCAGAGCTGAGCGGTGGGGGGGAGCCAGGTTTTACATCAGGATTTGGTAAGGTGAGGGCTGCACTGATGGACCAGTGTGCTTGGGGGTAACCATGTCCCTTCCCTTGGAGGGCTTCTTCTCAGTCTCCCTTTGGGTGTTACGAAGCTCTGATAATCATTCTAATTTTACCTGATATTAATTAGTATTAATTAGCCTCACTGTTAATCAGGAGCAGACATGGAGGCTGGGCCAGTGATTCCCATGGATTACTGTCAGTCCTCAATATTTCTAATGGGCTGGCCTGTGTCCTTACCAACAAACTTAATTCAAAGCCCTATGCAGGAAACATGGCTGAATAATCTCATTACATCTCCCTGGACTAAAGTTAGAGCTTTCCAAATACATGACTTAATGTTGGCCCCAATAATCTTAGGCACCAATGAATTTCAGCACTGGCACTGTGGAAGTTGTGATGAATTCTGTGCTAATAACACCAGCCGCCATGCAGTCAGGGAGAAAGCCACTTGATGATAAAGGCCAGCGTATAATCTATCAACTATACCCTCTTGAAACCCTAATTTGTACAGATACTGTGTGACCTTCTGACTAGTGCCATTTTATTCCTCTAGGCTTTCCTCCTCAACTTGTTCAATGCTTAGCAGTTGTGGACAGATACTATTTTCTTTTTCCTAACGAGAAAGCTGAGTTATGGAAGAGGACCACTTGCTTTAGGAACAACTCTGATCTAAGTGATATTTAGGTTTCTAGTATTCCCTACTCCTCTCTCTCTTTCATTGTCTTTTCCACTCTGTTCCTGGAAATTTCATATTAAATTAAATTTTGTGAATGTGCTTAATTATTAATATTTCCTGCAATGCAAAGGGGGAAATATGAGGACATGGACTAGAAAATAGCTTTCTCTGATCTTGGTATTACAGAGATTGAAATCAAAAACATCACAAGCCAAATCAGCTTCTTCCTGCCCTGTGGCCAAATCTGTGTGTGGCTTTGCAGCACAATTCATTTTTCCAGCCTGTTCTCACAGGAGTGAGGTGCTGACAACAGCCTAAATTTTCTTTAGGATAATTCTTATAATACAGCCATGACAATTGAGAATGTTTCACAATAAATAGTCAGCAGAATATTCAGTTTACTAGAATAATCAGAGCTGCTAAGCACAACACATACCAAGACAGTGGGATTCATCTCCCCACAAGTGAGCAATCTGAAAGTTCATCTTAAACAAGATGAATCCCGCTCAAGGAAGGACACCCAGGAGAGGACTGAATCCTGCCTCCAGGTGAAGGGAATTACCTGGAGAACTCAGGTAGTAAAGCATTTGGGTTGTTCAGCAGGGTGTGCTTCATTTGCCAGAAGATGCCATTTCCCCATTTCTCAAGTGTTTGAGTAATGCTGTTAATGCCTTCTATGTTGACCTTGTCAGCTAGGATAGCAGGACATCCATGGAAGAGAGGAAGATAAATGGGACAGAACAAGAAAACATGAGCCAGTAGTTTGAGTTTGATTACACTCCCCATCACTTGCACTGAGTCGCAATGAAATGCCAATTATTAAACATACGGAGCATGTAAATTAAAAAGCAGATAACTCTTCCTCACAGTGTAATTCTCTGCCTCCAGGTGCCCAAGTTTTCTGCTGTCACTGGATAACCCAGCTGATTATTTCTAAAACCATTTTTCTCTCCAGAAATTTCAGCAGCTACCCAGGAATCAAGAAAGAGCACTCATGAACAAGCACTGCGTGTCTTACTCCAAGGACAAAACAGGCGAATCTTCAGCTCTGAGTTACTGAACACCTCCCAGGCTGACCCACCACCACCACCTTACCACCTTCTCTGTAGTTCCATTTCTGATGCTGGTCCAGGAAGTCCTCCTGGGATTTACTGCAGGGCAAGAGGATGAAGAAGAGGAAAAGAGGAAGAGTCGCCATGATGGCTGTTCATAGGATCTTGACTTCCCCCTGCTCTGTGGAGACAAAAAATCTTGCTAACTGCTTTATTTCTCTCTTTCCTCTCTGTTTCTCCACCCCCCACCTGTCACCCCAATACCAAATTTCTCCCTGATGATGTATTTCTTTAAAATGTTGTTCAAGTTGCTCAGCCTAGATTTTACAGAAGCACATGGACTGTTCTTTTTCACTAGTACAAACCTCCTTACTTTTTTTTCAAGCCATTGAGTGGTACAGAGATGCTTCATCAACCGGCGGCAGCTAGGAAAGTAGCTTTGCTTCTTACACAACCATATTGGAACAGCACCTTTTAGCTATAAATGTTCTATCAATGTCAGGAGGAGGTACTATGAAGTCCAGAAATAGCTGCATCCCCACTTTGCAATTAGGGAAGGCAAGGTTCAAAACAGTGAAGCAATTCATCAACGTTTTAATAGAGGCCAGAATAAAAACCTGTTCTTTTTGATGTGATCCACTAACCAGTGGCAATAACTGAGATGCTGCCCAGTGATGGAGCCTCAAAGGCAACCCCACTCCCCATGTACTGTCTCCACCTTGTCCTGGTGTCAGGGGTCAGTTCCTCCTGAGCAAATCTGCAGACTAGGCAAGAGAGGTATATGAACTGTTGTGAGCATTTACCTAAGCTCCGTGTCTTGTTTCACATTTACCATTATTCCCAAGCCAATGGAAGTCAACCCTAACCTGGAGGCCCTTCTGGACAAGTACCATCTCTAAATGTAAGAAGAGAATAGGTCTGTCTCTCCACAGCTCACTAATGCTAATTTGTTATTCTGTCTTAATTAAATAGTCCCTCAGTGTTGAATCTGATATATATATATATTTAAATATCATGAACAGCTGTTCTGGTAGAAACTGGCTGGAAATACCAATTCTGCACATATTGCACATAGCAAACAGAAAAAATGCATTGCCAAGCTCATGGGTTTTAGTGATGATTTCAGTCATCTGTAGTCACAGTGATGGAGGGGCTTATGTGAGAAGTAGGCACATTCAGAAAATCCAAATTATTCTCCTGTTCAGGTACACGCATCAAAAGTCTAAGACCTCACTGCAAAATATGAGGACATTAAATTGCTTTTTGATTATCATATAACCCTCATCTCCTAGCCATCTGGGAAGAATTCAGCCACCTCAAAACCTACTAGAAGCTGTAGCAAATAAAGCAGTACCTAAATAAATCCTTTTACTTTGTGCCTTTCTTACATTCAATCACTAGTGTATTTTAATTGCAACTGCATTTATTTTTCCATATATTTAAAATAGCAGTATGAATATAGCCATACTGATGGAAAATGTCATGCTACTTTAAAAATATCACTTTCCACCTGTCAGGATGTATTTTGTATTCAGTATTCTTCTTCTAATTGCAGTATTCATTTAAAGGAAAAAAATAAATCACCTTTTTCCTATCTCGCACATACATACACCTCTTCTTCCCCCCAACCCAGAGCTGCCAAAATGAAGATCTCTAAGAAGGTCTGATGGTATCACCGAGGCACATAATGAAAAGGTCTTCATGGACCTTCTTGAAACTATTTGCATTGACACTCCAGCTCCTCTGCCTCTCTGCATTTCCAGATAAATACTCCAGCCTTTAGATTTTTTTTTTTTTTCTTTCTTTTGATGACTATGCCTTTTTAATCTTCCCTGATGGGAAAGGACTTACCAGACGCCAACATCTCTAAATGCAAATGATTTGAAAATGCTGCCAACATGAAGGAAGCAGCGTGGCTTCCCAGCTCATTTTAAAACATGCTGAAGAGATTGTCCATTCCTTACCCTTTCCACCTCCCACCTGTTTCAATACCCCAGGGCTGGGATACTTTGATCTTTCTGTATTTGTTAAAAGAAGGGTGATGATACATTCCACCTACATCTGATACTGAAAATCAACCCTACCTGATCTTAAACTTTTTAAAACATCAGGTGTCCAAATGAATCACAAGACCCACATGCTTTATTTCCAGGTCCCCTTATGGACCAGTTTCTTTGTAGCTTTGCTCCCTGCATTCCTGAGGGCCTATTGTAATTTATTATCATAGTAAACATAGGGTTATAATCATCTCTGAAATAGATTCCCATTTGTCAGACACTTACACAGAAATTGAGCAATCCTCCCTCTCTTAGGTGGAATTGTAGAAGACAAATGGATATTCACTAATAAGGTTTCTAGCAGAAAAAGTCTGCAGGGTCATCTGTAATAGGAACCAGATCCCAAGCCCATTGCAAATACGTCTTCAGATCCATTGCAGTGTCGCACTGGAAAATACTGTCAGGGAGAACACGGATTGACGAGCAGGGAAAACTCTCTTACATCCTTGGATGAAAGCACTTTTCTAAGTCCAGAGAATAACAATAATAACATAGTAGCTTTGTTATTGTTACTATTAACTGCAATAGTATGGCATGCTCTCTGTCAGAAAATTACATCATATTCTGCCCTTGCAGCAGGGTAGTCTCAGTGATTACCGACAGTCCCTTCATGTGCAAGCAATGAAGACAGACATACTTGTCTCATCATTACACTATTTTTTTTTTCCTTCTGCTAACCTCCCAATTCCTCGCTCCGACCTGATAAAAGAGCTCTGCTAGCTCAATACCCTGAGCACAGCCCTGCTGGAATCCGCAGTTGTGCCATCCAAGCCTGAATCCCTGCCCCAGAGCAAATGAGTGCTACCAGGATTTGAACTCCCATTGCTGCCCCTCTCCCATTCACCCTTTCTGTTTCTTGCTGCTCCAGTATACTCCATTTCCCACAGTGGGGAATGGCAGTAAAGCACGGAGATTTCACTGGTACCTGCCCCTGATTTTGACTCACTAAGGGAAAACAAGTGATGACTTGAGTTCAGTGCCGCCCATGGGTTGTGCTGTCTGCTAGGATATGGGGGAATTGCCTTGGTTATTCTCTCCCGGTGCCAAACACAGCTTCATTTCAGAGAGCCCTCTCTCCCCTGGAGCCTGAGGAGAACACACTGTTCCTATTGCAGACGCATGAGTTGTTGCATTACAATTCAGAGCTTGCCTGCCCCTTATATATCAAGAGGGTTTGAAACCTTTCCTGAACTTCTGACTGCTTTTAACACATACACTCTCCTGATGCCATGCATGAGCATCCCAGAGTGTTAGCTCAAGCCCATGCTTGCTTTGACAGGAGGATTGTGTTGATTAAAGTTAGAAATCACTGTAGTGATACCTAAACTGAAGGATTTTTTTTCTGCAATATTGGACTGCAAGTGAATTAGCTTTGTGGTTTTCATTTGAGACCCGTTCTCCTCTCATAATTTTCCCAACTTCCTTTCAAGCTACTTTCACACTAAAGCTGAAGAGTGATACTGGGGTTTGGGTTATTTGCAGGGAAATAAAATATACTTTTAAATGAATCAGGGAGTTTGATCTCAGATAAATCATAAATACATAAAATGTAGCTCTCACTCCAATGGCAACGGGCATTTAAACATCAAGGTAAGTTTAAGATTCTCAATTTTGTAAAGGATCTCAATAGATAATAAAGGTATTTTTGCATATTGTTGGAATTTCTCTATTCCCATATGCAATATTTCAAGAATATTTTAAGGTTATATTACTTACACGCACCCAACTAAAATGTTATGTTTTATGTATAAAGTCAGAGAAGGTTTAGGTGTTATAACCAAACAGCTTCACATTAAAAAAATATGTAGCAGCTGCACACAATTTCTCAGTTAATGCCAGTTCTGTCAGAGCTCCCAGGCTGGGATCCTGAAAAGACTCCGAGCTTTTAGAGGAGAAAGCTGCCAAGACTGCGAGTCCAGAACAATCAAAGGATTTGCAAGCTCTACTTGCAAAGTGGATAGCATTTGTTAGCTCTCCAAGCAAAAAAAAAAAAAAAAAAAAAAAAAAAATCAGGGTAATATAAACATTAGCATATGCTTGTAGCATTATATAATGGTGGAAAGATCAAGGAAAATGCCAAAAGCAATTTAAAAAATTGGATCCTACAATATTAACCCAGCCACAGTGGTACAGCTAGAATATCACCTGTTTCAAAAGTCCTTGTTAAAAATCCATCATAACATATTCTACTGTTTATACATGCATGGATATAGTGCTGTATGTTGGTACATGCACACACCCAGCTTTGGGTTATGTAGAGATAACAATATCTTGACTTTTTAAAGTTTGGCAACATGTTAGAGTTGAATAGTGCTTTTGCATATAATTAAGAGATACACTGCTCATTTTCTACCTGGATGTTGTGTGAAAGCAAAGAGCACTTGAATCCCTCCAATAGCCTGATCATCCTGCTAAAAAAAGCAATCTGACTGACAGCCCCAATGACTGACAGCTAGGGTGATGTTGTTGCCAGCAGGCAGGCATACTGATGCTGAAGAAGAAGGAAAAAAAAAAAGCCATCCAGGTGCAAAGTACACATCTACTGCAAGTCATAATATCAGTAAAGTACTGTTGGTTTTGAGGAAGTAATATACACCTTCTGCCTCTTCTCCAGGTGTACTTGCTTTTTCAGGATATGTCTTATCTCCATCTCTCTCTCATTTAGAGCTTAGTGCTCCCTCTTAAGTTTTCTCTCTCTCCCTAGACAGGTACCCACAGACCTTGCACTCTCTATGTCTGCCTGTCTGGCTGTCTCTAAGGATTTGCTCACTCTTCCTTTCTCCCTCCTTCTTTCACTTTGCACACCCCTGTTCTCTGGAAATGTAAGTAGCAATCTTCCAACCTCCAAGTCCATGCCAGTCTGCACATGTTCCCTCCTCTCCTGGCTCTTCCCACAGGTGCCTTCCCACAGGTCCCTCAACCCAACAAGCTCTTTCTGAGGTGCGTGGACGTGTCTCCT
The DNA here is from genome assembly GCF_030463565.1 of Pelecanus crispus. Lineage (NCBI taxonomy): Eukaryota > Metazoa > Chordata > Aves > Pelecaniformes > Pelecanidae > Pelecanus > Pelecanus crispus. The sequence continues at coordinate 55,770,475 of NC_134643.1, forward strand.
CCAGAGGAAGAAACAAAACATTCCTGGGAAATAAGGCAGAGAATTGCATACAAGTGTTACCTGTACTCTTGAGGCCAGTCCTTCTGTGATGAGGCTTCCAAATCTCTGCCTCCCTGCTCCTCTTCTCCTCACCACCCCTTCTGCATTTCAGCTTGCAATGAGTGACGTGTCCCTCTTCATTTCCCTGCTCTCTGTGTTTCCACAGTCTTTCAGTGGAGCCTCCTCCAGCTGTACCTCTCCTACCCCTCCCTCCCACTCCTGCAAGCTAGCCATCTCCCCCCACACATGGGAGCCTTATGGGAAGGAAAGCCTGGGCAATGGAGCCCCTCTTGAAACCAGCTCTCTCTGCAAGGACACCCATATATTTTTGCCCCTGGTTCTTTTGGGCAGCTCTCAACCGCTGGCTCTCCGGCACAGCTGTAAGACTTCTCTTACTAGTCACAGTTTCCACTATGCAGTGCTTCTCTCTGGCTGCTTGAACCCTCCGGCCATCCAGCCATGAATTTGTTCACTGCGTTGTTCCTGCCTTTTAACAAACATGCCAATTAATTCCCTGCTGATTAGTTCATTCCTGATGCACTCTGCCAAATCTATTTCTGGTGGAATAAACAAGGAGGGATGAATCGGATGAATCGGCTGCAGTGGTGGTATTTTTTTTTTCCCCCTGCCCCCCTGCCTCCAGGTCTATGCCTGCCAAATCAAACACGCTCAGGTCTGGTCAGTACTCAATAAAGAGATTTCTGAAGGAACACAAGGTGTTAAAGGGATGATTTTTGTGAAGCAGGAGGTGGACCCCTGGCTAATCCCGGGCCTGTGTCAGACTGACATTTTGCTGTGATTTGAGAGGATGTGCAGCTGCCACAGCCTGAAGCTGCACAATTGCTGCACACCCAGGCTCATGACTAGACCCATGGCACTGCTTGTGAGTGCCTTGGCCAAATCTGCATTCTTCCTGATATTACTTCTCCAGTATCAGCTGGCAACAACACCCTCTCTTTCCTGACCATCCTATTCTTATTTAACTCCATTTTCCATGGCCAAAGCGTCTGCATGCAGCAGTGAGGAAAAAGATGCTTTGCTCACAAGGGCGAAGGACTGTCCAGATGCTCAGAATGAAAGCAAACACCCAGAAGTAAGGAGCCAGAGGATATGGGCAAGTGTTACAGACAGAGCAGTTACAAATGCAGTATTATGATTGCAACAATGATGCTGGTTTACCCCAGGTGAGGAGCCAATGGGGAGGAAAGCTGAGTGGCATCCTTCTAAGCACAGTCCATAAACATCAGCCAGCACTATCATTTAGTCAGCCACTTAAATACATCCAACTGGGGTTGGTCCAACCAGGACCACACTCAGGGGTATCTGCTTCTCTGACACCGGGATCATGTGGTTTTGGCTGCTCCTGCTCCCCCAGTCCCACTGGCTCTGTGGCAGGGAAATTTCTGAGAAGAGTGCCTTGTTTATGGAGCCTGGCCACTGAAACAGCAGGACACTCATTTGCAAAGTTATAAAACACCAGTTTTCAAAAGCAGCCCACAATATACAGGCTTAACACAGACCAGCCTCTGGAGGAACTGGAAACCTATTTTTTCAGGGCTCAAACAAGGAAACAAAATGTCCAGGCAACAGGCAAATAATCCAAACAATCATCTGACTCCAGCTGTTCCCCATTCAGCATGCAGAAAACACAGTCCTGTTATGCTGCAGTTGCAACTCCCTGCGAAGAGGAAACGAACTGCTGACAGTCAGCATGGGATGGGGATGCTGGCTGGAGGAACGCTCCGAGCAAGAATCCCCCCATGGCATGACACAGAGACACCAGCTGAATGAACCTGATGGGGAAACTCACACAGGCATGGCAACACACTCCCAAAACCCTTGTCCAAATCCAGCCTGTGCTGGTGAAGGGTCACAGTGTGTGCCCGATGTCCTGGTCTTGTGCTGGCAGTGTGCTACCACAGCACGGCTCTCAGCAGGCAGGAGTGCGTATCAAAGAAATTCCCCATACCCTGTGTCTCCTCGAGGATTAGTGAGGGAGGCAGGACAGGAGGGAGCTGTAGCACTTCCCTGTCTCCTGCCTGCTACCATTCACATTCCCAGTGATGTGAAAGGAGCACTGCCCAGCCCACCGTCACCACCATAGCTGCATTCAGATAGGGGTACCCAGCGCCCATGTGCCATCACTGTACCACACTAAGCAGAGACCGAGAACTTTAATACAACCAACGAACAAGAAACACCCTTTTTTTTTTTTTGCCACATTTCTGTGACTGTGTTGTAAGCAACTGCAGGGTGTTTAATCTGCTCTCCTGCATGAGGACTGCTGCTTGCAGTCAGTTTTCTAAACTTGACTAGCATCAGCATGAAGCTTGCTTGTGAAAAGAGGTTGTAGTGAAGTAGGTGTCGGTCTCCTCTCCCAAGTAACAAGCAATAGGACAAGAGGAAATGGCCTCAAGTTGTGCCAGGGGAAGTTTAGATTGGGTATTAGGAAAAATTTCTTCACTGAAAGGGTTGTCAAGCATTGGAATAGCCTACCCAGGGAAGTGGTTGAGTCACCATCCCTGGAGATATTTAAAAGATGTGTAGATGTGGTGCTTAGGGATGCAGTTTAGTGGTGGACTTGGCAGTGCTAGGTTAATGGTGAGGCTTAATGATCTTAAAGGTCTTTTCCAACCTAAATGATTCTATAATATGCAAACAGGCTATTGCACATGTCTGGCTGTGGGTCTCTCAGGACACACAAGAGCACCGAGACAGCAAAATCCCCCTGGCAAGAACAACGTCTGCAGAAACATTTGTGCTCATTTCCCCAGACCCTGGTTCAGCCTGCAGCCTTTGGGCAGGTGCAGATTTAGCAAGCTGAGGGCAAAAGGGACTCAAACCCTCCCTGTAACCCCCTGTGCTTTGCAGGGTATTTGTGCCCTGGGCCATGTGGGACAGCAGCAGCTGTGAGGGTCTCCCCAACGCTGCTTCTTGTGTCTGGCCCTTACTGCCATGCACACACTGAGACAAAATACCCGCAGCGTGCAAAAACTGGGCACCGTGAGATGGAGTCACAGAGGAATTCCTGACATCCCCCAGGGACCAGAGGGCAGGCTGTTTCAGAGATGTTAACAGCTGTAGGGCTGGAGACCTTTTAAAAGTCCACACATGAGTCACCAGGGATTTCAATAAAGCTCTGAAGAACCACAGATGCTCCTGTGCAATTTCTAGGAGCATCCATCTTTGGAGCTGCCCCAGCGATGGCTGGCTGCTGCTGAACTCTGACTTGTCTCAGCCCTGCACATGAGCTGGAACGCAGCCTGCCTGAAACAGCTCCTCTCTCCCCAGCCTGACTTATGGGGCTGGTCACCTCCACCACCACTGTGCCCATTCTCATGCCTGTCCCTGCACAAACCACCACTGCTTTGAGATCTCACCCATGCAGCTGCAGCCACTTCTCTCTCACATCAGATCAAGGCAAGTGCTGAGCACCTGTTGAAGTGCTGCTCTCTTCCCCGGGTAACATTTTATACCTGCTTTGGACTGCTGCAAATCAGTGAGCAAAATGTCTCCACCGCATGATGCTTCCTCCCTTGCCCAGCTGGGATGTCTGCATGTCACTGCTCCAGGCACAGGCACCTGCAACAGGACTCAGACCATCCATGGCATCTCCATGAGCTGATGCAGGGAGGCGAGGCTGTCAGATGAAGCCACGAAGAACAACAGGCGACATAGGTCTGGCACTGAGAGCCTACACAGCACTTCACAGCATGTGTTGACCTGGTGTTGTCAGACCCAACTGGTTAGAGGGAAGAGGGTAATTCCCAAGGGTGCATCAAGATGTATGCTTGGTGCTGGGCAGTTTGCAGGATTTTGCAGCAGGTGCTGCCTCCCCTTGTGCGTAACATATCCCCTTAGTATCTACCCTCTCCTTCTCTTAATTTATTGCTTCTCCATTTCACACACCACTGAGCACTTCCCTCCAGGCTCTCAGCCACAGGACTCCCAGCATTGGCAGAACAACACTGAGACTAGAAGAGTCTCTAGAGATGGACCCATTGGGAGTTTGGTTGGGGCAGCCCCCCACAGTAACTCCCTCAACTAACACTCCCTGTGCTTGCCTCTGTGACGGCACGTTGGCACACCACACAACCTCCGGGCTGCAGAGCTGAAAACTTTGCACAGCTCTGACCATCTTTTGGCCTCTTCCCATGCTGGGGTGAACACAGGGCTGGCATTGGTTTTACTGCCTGGGTTCATTAGAAACTTTACAATCATCTGCACTACTTAAAATTGCCTGAAGTGTGCTTGCTGTAGGAATTCAGAGTGTTTTGCACCTGCTATAAATGTTACTGTCACTTTTCCTGGTTTTTCTTGCTTTTATTGTTTCTTCCTGTTAGCCTTCACTGCTTGATTGCTTTTTATTTTGTTGTTTGAACAAGCATTTCCTATTTATTGCAATATCTGTTCCTGTGTGAATCCTCTGTCATGGAGGGACTCAGCCAGGCACAGAAGGACAGAGGATGGTGCTCCTGGCCCTGTCTGTGTAGCCATGCAAAGGAGAAGGGTGGGACAAGAAGAACAGGTAAAAGTATTAGCTTAGCGCTAATAGGAGTGTAAAGATGCAGGCTATTTCTTCCCTCCAGACACCTGGAGGAAGGGACAGCTGAGAATAGCTCCTGTCCCAGCAGCTCATCAGGAGGCAATTGCACCTCTGATCTTACAGCAGAACTGCATGTGCAATCGCTCCATTGTGCAGCTCTGCCTGAGTTACCTGCTCTAGCTTGAGGACCTTCAATAACAGTGTTTAATGTGGGTCCTTTCGGTACCAAGGAGCAACCAGAGGTTCTTGTGCAGGCAGGCTGGAAAAGGCTGTAATTTCTGGCAGAAAGGTGGCAAGAAGCAAGGCAGTGGGGTGCAGGACCTCACCAGTTAACCCTGCCCTGCTGCAGCCCAACCCAAACCTCTTTCTCCATGTGTTTGCGTTAGCCCATCCTTTACTAAGTATTGGAAGCTGTACAAGAGGAATCACAGTACAAAAAGGGCAGCGCTTTTCAGTGTGTGCTGGTTCAGTGGCTAAAGTGGAAGAGAACTGAACAAACTGATTGCAAGCGAGGAGAGATGTTATGCATGGCCTGTCCCAGAAAGAAAGAAAGGAAAGGCAAAAGAGAAGATAGCTGCAACCTGGGTGCAGGGCTAGAGTGCATTATCTGGGACTTCTGGGCAAGGCAGCTGTCCCCACATATTGTGTTCCTGCTGCTGTTCAAGGACATAGAATCATAGAATCATTTAGGTTGGAAAAGACCTTTAAGATCATCAAGTCCAACCATTAACCTAACACTGCCAAGTCCACTGATATTGAAAATTAAGGCTTATGAAAACTCTCTAAGACTCATTTTGGAGCTTTAGAAAGCAGGCATTCTTTATTTACAGCGCCAGATGCACGGGGGATACTTCCACCTAAGGTGCATGCTGCACAACCAAAACCATACAATTTATGTAGGACAGAAATGTATATATTCATCATATTTCTTGGAAAAGGTGGTCTTATGATAATGAATCCCCAGAACTTATTTACATATTCTCTCCCCAGGTACACATGCTCAGTGATTTGGGTCGGTGGTCCTTGAGGGTCCCTAGTGGTCTTTGTAGAGGGGTCTTTCAGTGTCCTTTCCATGAACGCTGGATCCTTTTCCCATATACAGTCATGAGCTGGCTCACTAGGCAGCTTATCACAGCTTTGCTACAATATGTGTTAGTCCTAACTAGCTTCTCTGCACTTATCTTGGGTGATGATCCTCCTAGTTCTTCTGACCTTGGTTTCTGCCAGTTTCAGGCTGTGATTTAAAGAGCTTGCTCAAGGTTTGTTGATCTTACAGTACAGAGATACCATTTCAAAGAATCTCTGAGCAGGTCCACAGTTTCTCTCCACCAAGAGTTAAAGTCACAGGCCAAACTTTTGATGCAAAAGTATAGATCTTACATTCTGTATCACCACCACTAAATCACCCCTCTCCTTTTGTGTGGACTGACAGCAAGAAGTTACTGAAAGAGGTGACACTGAAAAGGTTTCCTTATGGTGTGTCCCACCATTTTTGAGCCAAGTGCAAAGTCTTCTGCACTGGCCCTGCTGGGTGGACCCTGGATATCATTACAATTTGTGTAGGTCAGGTGAATATTGCATACCCATAGAGCGACTCCAACACACTGGCATTTCAAAGGGCATGGGTCAGGCCAGAAATTGGACATCCAGCAGGGCACAGCAAATTTACCTCAGGCAGGGTCTTCACCTTACACAGGACAACAGGTGCCAGTGTGGGCAGAGAGGGCTTGCACAGGTTGAACACTGATAAGGGGCTGGTGGGTGCGTATTTTCATGCTTTTTGGCTTGTAACATTTTTTTAAACCACCACACTGCCAACCCAAAGCTCTCAGACTTCTAAGCTGAAGCCCAAGTATCTCATTTTTCAGCATCTGGCTTTTTCAAACTGCTCTGGGAAAAATAAATAAAATGAACAGCAACATTCACATAAATGAATGATTTATTTGCAACTTCAGTTTTATTTTCGCAGCTTTTTGATTGATATTAGTACACTTGACAGGTCCAATTTACATGCAAATCAGCTTACATTCACAATGTAAAGAAGGAAATCTTCATTTCTCATGCTTTGCAAATCATTACATACTCTGAACACTTTGCTTAGTCATATGGTCCTCAAAAGCATTGGTTTTCACCACAAATCACTTGTCTTTGCTATCTGTTAGCCTCACAGAGATCTCAGGGCTTGGGGAACAAGCCACTTTTGTGGGGATGCATGAAATTAAGAGTGGGCTATGCTGTACCAAAATGTACAAGCATTGTAAACTATGGGCTCTTGCGGTTTATGTGTGTGTGCCAGATGTTAGAAGATCACAGATGAGGACACCAGATTTTCCAGTTCCCGTGTCTGGCTGCTTTCTGCCGTACCTTTACTCACAGCTCTAATCGGTGCCAGAAGCGTTTTCTTAGAAAGAGCCGCTCTGCTGGACAGCTCTTGTCCCTGTGTATTACAGGCTTTGCTAACTGAGACTTGAAAAGGATCCAGGATCTCTCCTGTAAATATTTACATAGATACAGGATTGTCACCGCTCTTAAATCAAAAAGTGGAGGAGGGGAAATGGCATACAGAACAGAAGGGCTCTGCATTCAGAAAGACCTAGAAGGGAAGGAAAAAGAACTACTCTGACAGCTTCTCCAGAGTTAGCCAGCTGGGACTGCCCCCCAAGTGCCGTGTTCTCAGGAAGGTCCTGATCCAAAGCCTGATGACATCAATGCAAAAAATAAAAAAATCCCTCTGGTACCAAAAGGGTTTGGATCAGAACTACTCTCTTTCCAGGTCCTATCTGAAAAAAAATTCTCTTCACCAGCTAGACCACTTGGTGTCTCTCTTCTGCTCCTGCTTTATTGTTATTAAAAGAGTTTCAGGGCAGACGTGGACAGGAAAGGGTAAGTACATTATTCACAGGAACAGCGCCTGAAACAGGGGAAAGCAGCAGCAGATGCTGAGGAAACATGATGTGTTCTTTAGCCAGTCAGACTCTCTTTTGATGTATTTAGCCAATACTCCTTTATCTTCTTCTGTGACAAAGGAATCAGCCTTGAGAGTTCTCACACAAATCATGACTTGGAGTGGTAGTGTTAGATGGCCTGTGCACGGGTCTGGGAATCAGGAAGCTGGAGCCTTGTGGCTTTGGGGAAGCCACAAAACCATCCTTGCTTAACTTACCCATCATGGGAAAGGGAGAGTTCACTTGTTCACTTACCTCAGAAGGCTGTGGTGAAGATCGAGGACAACTTTGGAAAACGCCCTAGTGGTCTTTTGTACTGTAATTAAGGAAAACAAAATGTTGCAAAATAAAACAAAATCACAAAATACAATTTCTTCCAAGCAAAAACTTCCAAAGAATGAAGGTATATATTTATACCAAGAACAACTTAAAGGATTGGCACTTTCTGTGTAAACCACTTAGGACAACGACCATATTTTTGCATGAGCCTGTGCCCAGCACACAGTGGGGGCTGTGTAAATCTGGACTGTCCATGGTCACGGTTCGCTGCCACAGGGCCCCACCACCCTGCGGGTCTCTGCCCCTGTAAAACAACAGGGAAGAAACGACGGGTGACAGAACCAGTGAAGAGCTTTGGTTTCACGGTGGGAATCCCAAGTTTATGCCAGGCAGGCAGCCGCCTTTGAGGGAGAGCGGCACCTCGCCGGTGAAGGCCCCAGCGCCCTCCCAGCCGGCGGCCTGCGGACCCCTGGAAGGCCCTGCCCCGTGGGGAGAGGCCCTCAGGGCCCGGCGGCCTGCTCCCCTCCCACCCCCCGGCTGCCCACCGAGCGGCCCTCACCCTCCGCTCCCCGTGAGAGGGACCCCCGGGGCCACACCCGCCCCCCCTCCCTCTGCCCCGGCAGAATGAGGCCGCGGGGCGAGGAGCGGCGCGGCTGCGGGGACCCCGACTGGTTTGGGGGGGGGGATTGGAGGGGGGGAGACGACTCCCACGCCGCAGAACTACAATTCCCAGCAGGCCGCGGGAAGGCGCGGAGAGGGAGGGGTGGCGCGCATGGGCACTGCGCTTCTCCAGCATGGCTACGGTGCTGTCCCGGGCGCTGAAGCTGCCGGGTAAGGGGTCCGCACCTGCGGGAGGGAGGGAGCGCCGGGCCGGGCCTCGCCGCGGCAGCCACGGCCGGGTCTGCGGCCGGCGGCGGGGAGGCGCGGTTGCCGCTGCCTGGGGGCGGTGGGGTGCGTTGCCATAGCGATGTGGCGATATGGGGCTGGGGCGAAGGGGCAGGCCCGGCCGCCCTGGGGGCGCAGGCGGTGTAGGGGGGGCGGTGGCCTCTGCCCGGGTCCCGTGGAGGAGGGAGGGCTGCAGGGGACGGGGGCAGCGCCTCGGGGCTCCGGGGGCGTCGTGTGTGGCGGCGGGGGGCCTGGGCCTGGCCGCGGCCCTGTGCGGGAGGAGGCGGCGGGTCCCGCAGGCCGCGGAGAAGTGGGCACAGGGCTCAAGACAGCCGCCACCACAGCGGGAAAGAGTTAGTCCCTCTCTGATCCACTCCTGCCGGGTTTTACCCCCAGAAAACAGGCCAGGAGTTAGGTAAGTCCCACTGCAATTACCCAGGTAAATGTTTAAAGTCTGCCTACCACCTCTGTATACCTTCCAGCCAGAGATCTTTAGCGAGATGAAAGGATATTCAAGCATAAGGGACCATTGTGTTGGGGAACCTGATCTCGCAAAGATAAGGCAGTGAGCAGCAGTCCAACAACCATTCTTTTCAGCCGGGAGATTGAAAGGGAATGAAAATACATTGTGAAACCAGATTTTGAGAGAGTGCTAGTTGCTGTTGGGTGGTGCCAATGCACCTGGCTGTGCTAACCCAATGGGAAAGTGGCTCCTTGCCCCTCCTGGCCATGTCTTGCCTTCGGGACAGCCATGGGACAGAGCCAGGGCCCAGCTGTGCTCTGCTGGGGGAGGGCTCCTCCCAGCACCACGCACCACTGTGGTCCTGCAGTGCACCAGTCTGTGAAGCTGCACTCAGTGAGCAGGTCGTACTTTCCTCTTCCATCGGCCCATGAAGATCACAATAGTGTCTTCAGGGCCCTTCCCACCAGCTTTTAGTAACCCATACCAGGAGTCATTATTTTTCAGTTTAGGTAGTGCCTGTTAGATCTCGTTCAAAGAAGTTTTGTTTGCAAATCAATTTTAAATGGGAAGGAATACATTTTACATGAAGATTATTTAGAAAAAGTGCGAACTGGTGGGTATAAGTGCATGTATTGGGCTGTGACTACTGGGGAACTGTACAAAAACAAGTACAGATCTCTTCTCAGACCTCTGGAACCACCATGATCTATTTGATATCTGCTGTTGGGAGGCACTGATTTGGAAAAGAGCACAGGCCTTGGAACTGCAGTCAAGAAAACAGTTCTTGCATCAGTTCTTAGGTTAAATTGCATATAGCATACCTTGTTTGTGTGGTTAACTCTTGAAAAATGTGGCTTTCAGCAGCAATGAGAAAGCAGAAAGCCTGTTGCTATAGCTGGTTTTTTCCTGCTGCATCTCATTAAATTAATTACATCAGTATGTGGCAACTTATCTCCCCCCAAGGACTTAGAGATATGTCTGCAGTACCCAGTGACTGGTAACTGCCAGCTGGGTAAAAAAAAGAAAAATAAACAATGTGAAGCAAGTACAAAGGATACAGGAACCAGTATGTTATCATTGGAATAATGCACTGAAAATTGTACTCGTCTAAAGTCCAAGATCCACTCTTTTCACTCCAAAGTGAGTGCAAAGAGAAGCCTTTCCAATAAGTCAAAAGCAGAAAAAAAAGATTATAATTAATGTCTTTCAAGCTGTCAGCACTAGAAATGAGTATTTCATTATGAGTGGGACCTGATTCCAACATGGATCACCACACAGATGCCTCCTTTCCAAATGATGATCACATGATTCATCTTTTCTTCTTTGAGAGGACACATTCTTCTACTGCAATAGTTGTAAGAGCTGCCTGTGCAAAAAGTACTACCAGGCAAATGCACAGGGGATTTTCAAAGTCATAAAGTGCAGTTTAGAGTGCAGCTGGCCTTGAAAGTCGGTAAGTTGGGGGTATTTTCTCCCTCTTCTGTCTTTGAAAACCTCCCTGTTCAGTATTTGCTTTTTCTTCCAGTGATTGCAAAAAAAAAAAAAAAAAAAAAAAAATCCAGGGTGACATGACCAGTAACTTAGCCACAGACCATGAGCAACAGTTCCTCAGATTGATTGTAACCACAGGCCACTGACTGGGAACCTCTGTTTTATCACTGGTGCCACGGAAAAAATGGAATACAATTCAGAGCAGGTCAGAACAGAGGCAGTTTATTTACTATACCTGTAGGAGAGAACACAGAGCAGCAGGGAAACTGCCTTTGCTGATATGAACTCTGTCCCTGTAAAGTGGATGCAAGGTTTATGTACGCTTAGAGATGCTATGCAAAAGACAGATAAGATCTGAGTTAGACAGATCTGTTACATACACAAGACCACAGAACTGCTCAAAGTAGGTCTGGAGGCTGTTTTCTGTAGCACAGGGACTAATTTATCATGAAGGTTATGCAGTGATTATCATTTCAGGAGATAGGGTGAGAGTTTGACCAAGAGGCTGACTCGAGTCTTGGCATTTCTACTTCCACGATGGAAAACTGAAAAGTGCATGGGAGTGTTGGATTTTCTGACAGCTGATTGCTTGGAACAGGGGCAGTTTTAGCTTCCTCTTGATGGACAAACTGTCTTCCCCCAGCCTGAGCCTTGTTGTTGATCAAAAAAGAAAGAATTTGACTTCCAGAGCACTTCTCAATAAATTGTAATCCTCTAAATGATGTGAGACTGTCCTTGTTTTCACACATTCTTTAATGCTGTTTATGTGTCTCTGTTCATGCTTTTCTGTTGAAAAATCATTTGGGAGTGATTAGTGGAAGCCAGGTGTGGTATCCGTCCTTCCCACAGCAAGTGACCTACAACTTAGATGAAGAGTTATATTCCTTCTGCTCTCTCTCCAGCCAGGTGAATCATGAGTTACATATTTGAACAGCCTTGAGAGGCCGGGCTGAGCACGTCCTCACCAGCCCTCCAGACGTATTTCCGAAACACCTACAGATCGATTGTTAGGGCTCTCTGCAAACAGTGGGAGATGAGCATTTGAATCCTCTGAGATTAGAAATGCAACTGGGTTTCCCATGTGCTAGGTGAGTGCTCCAACAGCCATTGTTAAAGGGTAGTGTCTTTCCTTCTTTTGGCTTAAAAAAAAATCGGCAGGGCATGTTATGCCTGACCTTACTGAGTGGCTGTGCCTGTGAGAGTGCCAACTGACCTTTTGAGGAAAGATAGCGAGAAGGAATGCCAGTTTCTGGTTCCTGGTCAGGCTTAGACATGAAATAAGACTGAGCAGCACTCTGCTTTATAGCTCACCTATAACTCAATAGACCTTACCTGTGTAGATCACCAAAAGCTGTGAGTTGCTACTGTGTAGTAGCTGTTTCCTAGCCTCTGATCAGTGGTTCTCCGCAGGAAAGGTGTTCCTGTTACAGATTGTCTGTGGTTGACAACACTGTTGATGTTGCCAACATCTCAGTCTCTGCCAGTTCAAGGAGTGGGTGAGCCATAGTTTTGAGGTCCTTTCTGTCTCCTAGAGATCCAGAAAAAAACTGTACCAGATAAAGCTCATTCCTATCAAATGTTTTTAGTTGCCCCAAGGAGGAACAGCAGGTTTCAGTCTTCTGGGTTGACTGCCTGGAATTAAAATAATTAAACAAATCACAGTATACCCGAAGTGTAAGTATGCTGTTGAGTTGTTAACTCAAAGCACACCAGTTTCCAAAACTGGGAGCAGTCTGGTTAACGTAACTGTTGACTTTGACTTCCCAGGCTAAATACCATTTACTCTTGGGCCAGCAACATTTGCTTTTCATACCACTCTGACCTGGCTTGAACTGGCACATCTGGTTCTGTAGTGAGAAGATGCAAATACACTGCCAGCAAGTCCTCTCTGGAATTTCTTGTTTTTGCTGAGTACTTTTTCAGCTACTTGTCAGCACAACCTACTGTACAGACATCTGGGAAATTCACACTGTGCTGTCACTGCAGTCTGAGCAGAGAGCTGTGTGCCACCAAGGTCGCTGGCCTTCTGTGCTGCTCACAGGATGGAGCCAAGGTTATCAAGACTTCCTGAAAAGCCCACACTTTGAACACATATGTAGGGCAGGTCTATACGAAACAATGCAGCGTCTCATAGGGATACACCAGACCATCCCATGTAGTATCTTTTAGCTGGGTGCTCTGTCTCCGTAAGGAACAGCTTTTTGGAGTGTGCGTGTGCACCAGATTGTTTTGATGCGAGTCTTTTGTAGAAGTTCAAAAAGGAAGGGCCTGATTTAGTTATGTGATCTCGAGGGATATCTTTATTTCCCTCTGTTCAGTGTGGGTGGGTTGTCCTGGCTGCTCCACTTAGTGTGGGACATTTGGCCTTTAGTGGGATTGACAGTTTTTCTTAAATCCTAAAATTGACGCTGAATACCGTTTATAAGTGGTACAGGAAGGGGAAGTGATGGTCCTTTCATGGGACGAGAAATGAGAAAGAAATGAGATGCATGTGCTGCAAAATAGATTCTAGATGATGCAAAATAGGTGTGTTGAACTAACTAGATACTATGATAGTATGTCTGTAACTGTGAGTCTGCCTTTAACAGGAAAACCACAAATAAGGCATATTATCTTATATGAGAATAATAATCATGAAAACCCTTAAATTTCCGCTCTGTAAAGCCTTCCCATCATCTTAGTGTCTGAGAGTGGTTACAGCTTGCGTATTTTTGCTTATTATTTATGCCTTGCATGTGTCACTTCAAACATCTTTGGGCACAAGTTAGCTCCTGTCTCGGGTCAGCTTCAGGCAAAGGGAAATGAAGCAGATATTTGGGCTAGCAAACTCCCACCTTGGAACAGGGCAGAGAGAGAGAAATAGACTGAGACCCTGCAGTCATTGGAGCAGTGGCCATGGCTCCATGCCCAGCCTGGTGGTGCAGGGCAGCTCCCTGAGACGTGATCCTCCACTCGTAGCTCAGGGCAGTGAGTCTGCATGATCTTGCCTGCCCCCATAAACAGATGGCCCTGGCCTTACGCCAGTATGTGCAACAGGGCTCTGCACCTGCCCTCGTCACACTCCCTGCGGCTGTCTAGGGCTTGGGGGAGAAAGTTGTCCATGTGCCAGGCATCTGTGGGGGTGACACCTAAAGCTAAGCTACTTTCTTGTACCAACACCTGAAGGCATCAGCACTAAGTTACCTATCTTGACAAGGCCAAGCACAAGCTGTCAGCTCTGATGGGAGCAGGAACAGAGCAGGAGCACTGTGGTTTCCTACTGCAGGGGCTGGAGTGCTCCCTCTCGCAGTGCTGAGCCATGCAGAGAAGGTAGTGTCTTAGAGGAGCAGCCCAAAAGGGCAAAATCACTTCGTCCTCATCTTCAGGGATTCAATACCCATTTTTACCAGTATGGCAGAGAAACCGTGTGCAGTGCTCTATCCCTTCTATCCCTCATGAAGCAGGACAGCAGATCTGGCACACTAGAAGGCAGCAGTGCTGCTTGGACCAGGCAGGAGGAGGAGTGGAAAAATGAGTGGCAGAGGGAGGCCCCCTTGGAGAACACAGACTACAAGTGAAAAGAGGCTGTGTTGGGATTAGAGGCTGGCAAATGCTAAAGGAGTTCAGAGTCTGAAGTCAAGAGAGTGCTGCAGTTTAGGTACTCAGAGCATTAAGCGTGACTTCGTGTCAGTGTGTCTCATTATCAAACAGGAAAGTATTAGAATTAAATCAGCCATGAATTCCATGTATATATACACATACATACGTGTGTGTGTATATATATATAGATATTATATATATGTGCCTTTATCTTGGGGAAATAAACTGTCAGCATCTTTTCTCCTGCAGCTGCTACTCTGAAACATGGACAGACCCTGTCTTTCACACGTCTCACTTGGATCCATGCAAAATCCAGACTGCACTGTCGTCCCTTCTGTATCACTCTCCACTGCAGCCTTTTCTCCACTGAGATCCTGCAAAAGTGAGGAACTCGTGCTTTATTGTCTCTCTCCATCTCTTTCCTCAGGAAAGAAGAGCCCGGACCTTGGGGAATACGATCCCCTCACTCAGGCTGACAGTGATGAAAGTGAAGATGACCTGGTACTCAACATCCAGAAGAACGGGGGGGTCAAGAACGGGAAGAGCCCCCCTGAGGAGGTGCAGGACCCTGACTCTGATGTGGAGGTTGGGATGACAAAGCAGCACACATCAGAGAGCGCGCCCGAGGGTTATCCTGCAGAGACGGCTGGGAGTTTGGAGCAGAAGGCTGCTCCCTCCCTCATGCCATACCTGCGCACAGCGATCTTTTTGCTCACTGTGGTGATCTCGATGATTCTTGTGTTGGTGTGCGCATTTCTAATTCCCTGTCCCCCTAGAGACTTGCATAACACCTGGAACCGCAACCTAGGTCAGGGAGCAGGTGAGAAAGCCCCAGGAACAACATCTGGCGTGGGGGAGGTGGCAGCTCCCAGGCTGGGCATCGGTGGGAGAGACCTATCTGGGAGAGCCAGGTGGTAGCAGAGGCCCTTCCTTGCCACTGCACATGTTCTGAGATAGCAGCAGGCGGCTGCATCCTGCTCACTCTTCAAGCTAAGGCCTGTGAAGTCTGGCATCAGTAGGTAACAGTGCCACAAAATCTTGTTTCTGTCAACACCAAAAAACATTTCGACTCTTCTCCCAACCTGCCTTTTTGTCCAGATGGTGCACTCTGTTCCAGATGGAGATGGCCCAGCCCACTTTAAAACATAGCACTGTCCTCTCTACATCTGGGGTTTCACCACCTCCACGCTGAAGTGTCTGGGTGTGTTCAGGAGGAGAGGGATAGAAGTCTTTGTGTCTTCTAACTGGCTTAACTAACCTTATTTCTTTTGTCGTCTTGTCATGCTTGAATCCGTAAATCAACATTCGGGATCTTTGGTTATCCTATACAGGCCACTGGTAACATTTCTAAAGTATCTCCTGTTCTGACTTCTGCAGTAAAGTAACAGTGGTTTGTGAAATAATTTCTGCCAGGTCTAGATATGTCTCTCCCTCCTTGCTTTCTGCCCCTGGCTTCCAAATCTAAGCCTTTCATAAGATACGTGGCTACCACATCACCTCAGAAAGTGAAGGGGGAAGCAGAAATCCTTTTCTGTTAGCTCCTCCATTTTTCCCTTTCCTTTCTCTAACCCAGATGCTACTTTTCTGCCTTTCCATGCAATGAAAGATCTTGCCGTGGTGTGAGCTGCCTGGTATTGGTTGTTCTCTAGCAGACTCTGTGAGGCTTGGGTGTCTCTTTTCTGGGCCAGCCCTCCTCTCCCAGTGTAGAGAGTGGGCTGGGTGGCCTTTTTGACAACAGTGCAGTGATTCTCTGTGACTGTTGCAGGTGGTGTGTTATCCCCGTTGGAGCTGTGTGATGTGAACGGTGATGGGCTCCCTGACATCCTCGTTGTCTTCACTGCCTTGATGAATGCTAGCGTCATGGGTAAGCACTGCAGCTCCTTTCCACTCTTCTTTCTGTACGTGTCAGTACGGACCTTTGTATGTTTGTCTTATGCACGGGAAGAGTTCTGGCCACTGCAAATCCACTGCATTGCTCTTTTCAGAGTTCTTTAAAATGGCTGGTGTACTGTGCCTGTGCTTTGTCATGCTGTTCATAATTTTCTTAGCAAGTCTGTGCTCCCATACCTGTTGGGTCAACGTCATCTATTTCCCCTTATCTCATCTTGGGGCAAGTCTTTGTCCTGTATTTGTGCACACTTGGTTTGGGGGCAGAGACAAAGTGGTCAGAAAGTACTGCTCTACAAATAGCAGTTGGAAATAATTTGGGGGTTTACCCCCTTTTTATCTCAGAGCCCTTCACAAAAGAGCTCAGTCAAACTACCTCCATTTTACAGGCACAGAAGTGGAAGCACAGAGAAGGGAAGTGGCTTGACAAAGGTCACAAATGAGATTCAGTGGTAGAGTCTCAACTCTTTTCTGATCTGTGGTCCAGTGTCCTGTTCATTACCAAGGGTAGTTGGCGACAGGAACAGTGATGGCAGAGCTGACTGTTGGAGCACTCTGGTTCTTCTGAACTAGCCAGTTGCTCGCCAACAGAGACCATTCTGGATTTTTTTTAGAGCAGCTGTAGGTTGGTGTTGCAGGAAACACCCTCACCTTGCTGCCTTTTTCTTCAGGTCACTCCATATACTTGCCAGGCTCCAAATCATTGTTAATTCACAGATAATAGACTGGCTGATGGTGGGGAAGCTACTGTGCCTGGCTGTTTAGCAGGTATCGCCCTGCTTCCTCCTCCTGGCTGCTTTTGCTTTCTCTGTTAACCCTCACACCCCTCAGGTAACATAGCAGCAGCTTGCTGATACTGGCCAATGTTATACAGGGGCTGCCAAGTGCGGTGGCATCCTATTGCACTGGGCTTCTGGAGGTTCCCAGCTGCCCACTGTACTGCATCTGCCCAGCCTGGCACCACCTGAGATTACGTGAATCTTTCAGTCTCAGACACATATTCAGGGTGCAAGCACACATTACACAGTCTGAAGAGAACTGTTGTGGGAGCAATATGCCTTGGCTCTTCAAAGAGTATGGTAATAAAAATATAGTTAGAGGATAGGGAAAATGCTGCTTCTCCATGGCCCAAGCAAGGCCCTTGGTATTTTACAGCAAGTCCTATAGAAAGAAACCTATGAGCAGAGAGAAAACTGTAGAGTCAGTTTAAAAAGAAAGTGAGAGAGGGAGATACTGTTGTCATAAAGGCTGCATTCAGTTTCCAGAGGTTGTCCTCGTGTTCTGTATTTTGCTGTTGCATTGTGTTTATATTTCATCACAGACATATGTACAGTTCTCAGCATGCTCTGAAGTGAACTAGTCATACCTAGCTGCATCCTGGGCTATAGCTGTGCTGGAAGACAAAAAGCAGACACTAAAGCAGGTGTAAGCGCATCACAATCCTAAAGCCACATAGCCGGACATTGGCCCTCCTGTAGCTTGTGCCCAGAACATTCACACAGCGTCAAGTAGATTTAAGCTTGGGATAGGTACCTGATGGAGTAAGCTGTGATGTTGTTAGCTGTTTCTCCAGCTTATACACACAACAGCTGTGAGCTGCATTCAGGAGTTAGTTGTTCTTGCTCCCTGCCAACCCCTTAACATAAGCCAGATGATTTTCAGTTTGAGAAGAGAGAGTTTGATTTAGAGAGTGGGCTCAGACTTGGTTTTAGCCAGTATTGTGGTTTAACCCAGTAGGCAGCTGAACACCACACAGCCATTCGCTCACTTCCCCCATCCCCAGTGGGATGGGGGAGAGAATCAGAAAAAAAAAAGTAAAATTCATGGGTTGAGATAAAGACAGTTTAATAGGACAGAAAAGGAAGGGATAATAATAATGATAATAATGATAAAAGAATATGCAAAACAAGGGATGCACAATGCAATTGCTCACCACCCGTTGACCGATGTCCGGGCAGTTGCTAAGCAGTGGCCAGGCACCCCTGGCCAACCACCCCCCCAAGTTTGCTTGCTCAGCGTGACGTCATATGGTATGGAATATCCCTTTGGCCAGTTTGGGTCAGCTGTCCTGGCTGTGTCCCCTCCCAGCTTCTTGCGTACCTCCAGCCTCCTCACTGGCAGGGCAGTATGAGAAGCTGAAAAGTCCTTGACTCTGTGTAAGCACTGTTCAGCAAGAACTAAAACATCAATGTGTTATCAACATTATTCTCATCCTAAATCCAAAACACAGCATTATACCAGCTACTAGGAAGAAAATTAACTATCCCAGTCAAAACCAGGACAGCCAGTGGCCCAGATACACCCTTTTTGTAGTCAGGTCACGTGTTGTTTTGCTAGTAAGACAGGAGTCAACTGGGACTGTTATTTTGAAATGTAGGGGAGTTCCTCTTAAATTGCGATATGAGCATATCAGGTGGAGATTAGAGTAACCACAATTACATCTGAGGGCACGCTGAGCTAAAAACTGCTCACATTTCGAATCACAGCCAACAATCAATTGAAACAGCATAGAGCACTTTTAACAATTATTTTGTGCTAACTGGTGAATTAGGAAAAGAGCCCTGAGTTACACCAATTGGTTGCATTCAGTCTGTTTTTCACAATAATAAAACTCATTTGGAAAAGAAAGGAGAAAGCTCTCAGATTGCCAATCACCTGCTGCTGCTCCAGAATTACAAACAACCCAGGACTGTCACATGAGGTGTCATCTGTCTTGGGAGTCACTTAAGGTTTCCCCTTGGTGCTAGCCATTGTTTTGAGGGAGAGTGGATCAGAACGATCAGTCTGGTTTGACAGCAGTACATTTCACACCAGGAAGTCAGCACAACTGAGCAGGTTGTCCCCAGGATCTTGGTTCCTCTGTGCCCAGCTGACCACATTTCTTGCTGTGAGCTCAGGTCCAACTTCCATGATTGTCTGTGCTGTTGGCTGACAGCCCAACTTGTCTTGAGATCACTGCTAGGCTCTGCTGGCAGAGAGACTCAGCCATGGAATGGGATTTGACCTTTGCTTTCACACAGTGCAGATGTGGCTGGCTTGAGCCACTCAGCTCTAGGAGCTAGAGCTGGAACTCCAGTGTAAAGACCAAAGGCAGCATGGACATAGCCTCTGATGCCAAGGGATTTCACTCTCTCTTTCCTGCCTCTTCCAGGTGTCTCTAGGCCCTCCGTAACTGTGGTGGCCCTTTCTGGTATGAATGGCAGCACCTTGTGGTCCATCCAGCTTCCAGAGGAGACTCGGAGTGTGCAATGCAAAGGGCTGTCACTGGGGGCACCTGCAGAGCCCGTCTGCCTTATTACAGGAACATCAAAATTCCTCAGCCTTCTCAGTGCCTCCACAGGTAGAGTCAACTACCAGCATATTAGAAATATGCTACTGCTTTTTTGTTTTCTTTAAAGGACTAATAAGCACGAATGATTCAGTGCTGGCACTTTATGGTGGCTGTTATCTAGCGACACACAAGAAGGAGTCAAAACACTAATGAATTTCTAGTTACACAGGATAAGAGAATCCAGACCATTGCTGCTCTGTGGCAGCATCTTCATCCTACCATCTCAGAACATTTCAAAGTGTTAAGCTTATCCTGTAGCATCCCCATGGCATAAAGGATATGTAAGGTCTGTTCTCATCAACATTGAGCTGTTAGTACAACTCGGCACCTACCTAACAGCACTGAAAAGCTGAACAGCGTTCTTGGAGAAGTTATATAAGGACATGTGCTACAGCCAGGAAATCTTCCAGAGAAATTAGGCCCGTAGAAGAATTGATCAGATGTGAATGAATATTGCATTTTTAATCACTTGATCATGTGCAGCTCCATTCTCTGATTGTTGTTTGTTCTACCACATTAATTCACTGGCAGAAATATTCATAAGTAGGTGTAGGGATGTTTTTGGAATCAGAACAGAGAATGGAGGCGTGCAAGAAACCTTGGGTTTAAGTGGCAGACCTAGTCAATGAGCAGCAGCCCCTACCTTTCAAATGCTTTTAGGGACAAGATTACTTGCACAATGTTTGCATGGTCAGGACCATAGACTGTTTCGTTTACCAGCAGTAGTAGTGTTATTAATGTGCACAAGTTTGGTTTCCTTTGTCATGCAGGGGCAAACCCTATCCTACACAGCAGCAACAGCATTTTTAAACTCTGATTGAAAAAGCAGAACTGTTGGCAAAAGGTAAAAAAAGTAAAAGCATTGAATTTCATTTTGCCTTTTTTTGGTGTTTATTTGCCTATTTGCAAGTCAGGTTTTACTGAGTTTCCAGCTGGGTCCATGCTGGACTGCTGAACCATTTGACATCATGTCTGCTAACATGCTTTCACCCTGAGGTGGAGTGAGCATGCCGTGCTGGAGTGGCTATTTGCTGCTGGGAATTTTACTGAGATGCAGATTTGCACTTTGAATATCAGAACTGCCCATCTGTTCCCTTTCCTGGCATCTACCTACAGGCTTTACTGCTGGCCGAGGAAAACAACTGCTGTCCTGCAGAGCAGCACTCTCATTTATGTTCTCCTTCGAAGAGTGAACCTCAAATATTCTCTGCTATTTCAGGAATTGTTTTGAGCTCGGGTCTTTCTAGAGAGATGCTAAGAAGGAAGCACAGCAGGACTTGAGGCATGACTCAAAGACAATCGGAAGAAATGCTGGGGGACGAACTTTGCTTCCCACTGCAGCTTGCCCCAGTTTGTAGGCTTTTCTTTCCTCTTCTCAGAGAATGGCAGAAACAACCTCTCTTGGTCCCTCCTTCAAGAAGGTTTTGTGGAACCCTCTGGGGATGTCTGCTGGTTCCCCAAGTGCTGCAGGTGTCTCTCATCCTGTTCTTCCCGCAGGCAAGATCATCTGGACACTGAACACCATCCACCTTTCAAGTGGGATCCTGGCTGCACCGGCTGCAACTCTTCCGGATGTAGATGGAGATGGGATTAGGGACATCGTTGTTCTGGCTCTCAAAGAGACACAGGTACAGCATATTTGTGCTCAGGGTTTGAAAGGACCTTGACTATCTAGAGGAAGAACAGGGAGCCTAATGTAGAAAGGCTGTAACAGCAGCTGCAAGAGCCCCTAATTTTCATTCCCTTAGATTTCCCTGAAAAACACCCTTTTTCTTTCAATAGGTCAGAGCAGTGAGATCAAGCAATAATGACACTACCTGCATTTCTTGTCAGCTGGGAATGAACAGAAGGGTCATTATTTACCCCTGGCTGAGACTTGAGAATTATGTGTTTCTGTTCAGTGAAGGCTTTGTTTGAAGTGAGTGTTTAGCAGCAGCGTAGGGAGCCATGTTGAGATAGATCTCTGGAGAAAGGAGCATTCAGCTTACCCAAAAAAAAGAAATACTTGTGTGATTAATTCAGATGCAGATTTCCTCTATGCTCATCCCTCCCCACAATTCTAGCATTAATGTTGTTAGAGGAGTTCAGGTTTTTGAAGTCCCTTCCATCTTTGATGCATTTGCAGTCAAGAGAAAAGCATGAATGTAAGACACCCAGGAGGCCAGACTGAGCAAAGAAAAAGAGACCACTAGTTAGACCTTGCTGTGGGGGGAAAGAGCAATGGAGCTTCATGCTGTGGCGACCAGGAAGATTCTGAGAGCACAAGTACATGAAAGCAGTGCTAAAAATCTTTACACCTGTCTCTTTGCAGCCTGATGTGTTTTTCATCTTGGTGTCAGGAAAGACTGGGACAGCTTTGGGTGGGCCTGTGAAGTACAGCACCAATGGAGAAGGAAAAGTGATCGGCCCCCAAGTCCACATCACCAGCCGGGGTGCCATCTACATCCTGTTTGGTTTTGGTAAGATGCACCTTGCCTCTCCAGCACTTCACCTTACTGAGAAAACACTCATTTTACCTAAAATGGCCCAGAGCGTCCCTGGGATATTTCTACCATGCCTTCTGCTGTAAAAGCTAGGAGTAGAGGGCATGGGAACAAGTCTCACTGCCATGGTGTGGAAGAGTGCAGGAGCACCAATACCTGCTAGCCTGGAATACACTGGAGTTTCCCAAAGGCACATCACGCCAGGGAATTTCCAGCTCTGGGCATTTCTTTGCCTTCTGCACAACTGCAGTGGTCCCAAGGACCCTCTGCTACTAGGGAGTTAACTTTTGCAGGCAGGACTCTTCATCTTTACTCTTCCTGGCAGGTAATGTTCAAGCAGTTGCCCTGAGGGATATCTTTACCCAAGCCAGAAACCGTGACAGCTTTCCTGCAATGCTGCAGCAGGAGGAGCCGGAGTGGGAAAAGCGCAGATCTGTCAACCTGTCAGAGCTCATTGACATTTACAGGTAGGAGATGGATGGACTTGTCCTCTTGCTTCTGCTGGGAGAGGAATGAGAGGGTAGGCACCTCTTAGTACTCCTAGAGATGGTCCCTTCTACTTCAATACTGTCCTTTTCGTTGTCCAGTTGATAACAGTACTCTGGGGAACCCCTTGTTTCCGCCCTGTCCTGTGGTTGTCCTAGCAAAAGAAGTGCAGAATATGATAAAAGAGAGTCCTTTGCTTCTCCTGCTTCTTGTTCCTTTCTTCCACCCCCTGTGCATACCTGGAGGAAAAAAAAAAAAAGGTGTTCCCAGCTAATGGAGTCCCTTTGGGAAGCTCAGTCTGTGTACAGCATTGTGGGCCTGGATTTCTCAACTCCTTCTTCTTTACTGCCAAACTGTGGTCAAGGTCAGCCTGGATAGGAATAAAGGGAGGGAACAAATGTGAACCCCAAACTCAATGCTTTTTATAGTAACTCAAGATGTTCAGGAGACCCCACACCTGAATTTAGCCCACTTAACTGAGGAATCCCGAAAGGAAGCTAAGCTCCATCACTGGGGAAAAGATGGGTTTCTCCAAGAATAGCTCAAATCTTAAGTAGGATGAATTGCCATGTGGACAGGCAGCTAGTGCTGAGATGTGCAGGTACAAGCTGTGGAATCTCCTCTGCTTTCCATTTGTCCCAGTGGGGGTGTTGACTTCCTGCAGACAATGAAGACACCTGACACAAACTGCAGCAACCTGCTCATCACAACCAAAGAGGGCTTGATCCTACTGCGGGGACAGGATCTGGAGCCCCGCTGGACCCTGGAACTGCAGAACATCAGCAGGTTACATACTGGGAACGTTTTTGTGTCCTATTTCTTCCTGTATCATTTCCTGCCTTTCACTTGTAAGCACATGTGCTCCTTAGAAAGCAATTGAGAAGAATTCTCCAAGTCGGCAGAGAAATCTAAGAACTGGAGGTGTGCAGCTGCACCACTGAGCAAGTGAGGAGTGCAGGGGGAGCAAGGAAAAGAAGGCTGGAAACCTGAGCTGTGTGTTTGTGAGTGATCACAAATAAGGGGCTTGATTCAGGTACCCAACACTGATGTCATGGGAATGTTGTGGCATTGGAATTCCGGGGATTACTGGTGTGTGATTCAGCCCATCTGCTGTCCAGGGCTGCCACTTGCTAGCTCAGTGGAGAGAAGCAGTTGCGTTAGTGATGTTAAGTATTTAGAGAAGGTGTCTGAGTATGGCCTGCGGATCTTAATGTTCCTTGAAAGTTGAAAATGAGCACTCTGATGGCAGTCAGCATACCATCTATACTAAATGTAAACCTTATAATACTGCTCATCCTCTAATTTCACACATGGAAATTAAGTAATTTGTCAGATCTTATGGGTTGATAATAACCAGCAATTTCAGCTTGCCCAGTATTAAATATTTGCAAAGGGTAGTTGGGCACAGTTGAGGGAAATTATGTGGGAAACAAATTGCTTGCTCTGGTATCTAGAGGAAAGAAAGCAGCTCTCAGCTCAGTGTTGCCTGACTGTCAAGAGCATCTATAGGAGGAAGGCATTGGAACTTCATTAAGCAAAAAAAAATCGGTGTTCAAGTAGGTTTGATATTCAAATAATGTCCACATTCTTGAGGGCTGATGGGTGACATAAGCAATGGCTTTAGGAATGGCTTACAGCTAGTTGATCGTGCTACTGAAAGTGTTTTGGGCCCAGAGTCTGTACACTTCTGGATGTGTCTGGGGTCTAGTTTTAAGGGTAAGTGTGTACTGACTAAGCAAAGACAGTTCACAGATGCTGTAAAATCAGTTATACACAAGAAATTTCTAAATGGATCCACTAATGAATGGAAAAATTTCTATGGGTTCAAATCAAGAAGGGTTGAAAACTGCTTTACCTGTTCCATTCACAGAATCACAGTATGGTTGAGGTTGGAAGGCACCTCTAGAGATTGCCTAGTCCAGCCTACCTGCTCAAGCAGACTCGGCTAGAGGAAGTTGCTCAGGACTGTGTGCTGTCAGGTTTTCAGTATCTCCAGGGATGGAGACTCTACAACCTCTCTGGGCTACTAGTATTACAGGTTGCTGCACGCCAGCCCTGTTTTTTCTGGTTCCATGACCTCCCAAGGGACAGAGTACAGCACGTGTACAGGAACTGTCAGATAGTCATTGAAAAATATTGAATACAATTCTTGTTCGAGGCAACTGTGCTAAAGTCCTGGACTGCCTGTTTTCTCAGAATTAAGAGAGACGAAATCTGGTAGACAGATACATTGTGGACAAGCATTTATTTAAGAGAGTATTTTTATTTTAGGACTTAGAGCTAAGTTCTGCTTAAGCAACACAGGGTGGGGGACAAATTCAGCTCAGGGATGTCACCACAGAGTCAAACAGACCGAAACCCAGTTCCTCATCAGACAAAGCTTACAGAGCCAGCTGAGAGCTCCCCTTTTCCTAGGTAAACCTGCCCCAAGCACACCACTCCAGCCAGGCAGACTGAGTCCAGCTGCTTGGGAACAGTCTCTGAGAAAAAACAGCCTGGCTGCTGCAGATGTGCTACATTTCCAGGTAGCTTTTGACAAGATCCCTGGAAAACTATAAAGGAAAATCAGTAGTCATAAAACAAGGACGAAGTTCAGAGACCATGAAATTGAGTAAGCAGTTGAAAATTGTGTTGTAAATGGATGTTTCAGATGAGAGAGGATTAATAGCAGGTTGCTGTGGGGATTACTGTTGGGGAGGAATAATTACTAGCCTTCTGGTTCATTTGAGAAAGTGCCCAGGGGATTTTTCAGTTGATTGGTAACATCTAAAATGTATACGTCTCTCTGCATTCGGTTTGTGGGATCTGCCGCTGACTGTAACCCATAAGGGACAAGAGAAGAGGCACCTTAGGAGAGGTTTTAAGTTTGTGCCCATAGGATAGAGCTACTTACCACTTCCTTTTGCTACTGGAGAGCTTTCAAGCTATTAGGAGTGTCCCATGATACTGCCTCAAAAGCATTGGTTCTGTTTGCCAAAGGTGTCTGTAAAGCGAATGACATTGTTTGATGTAAGTATAAATAGTTAAGCCACTGCCGTACTGTGGCATTGCTGTTTAGGAGCCATTCTGGTATGCACATTTTAAAGGGGAAGCTGGGAAAAACTGGAGAAAAGGGCTGGAAAAAATGCTTTAGCATGGAAGATTTAAGTCAGTGGGTTTATATGATCAAAGCGAAGCGGGAGAGGTGAGTTCATAAGCATGTGTAAGTAATAGGAGCTAACAGGCATTTTAATCTTGTCATAGCAAGAACAAGTACCTTGGAGCGAAAGCCGTTCATGTTCAAGAAAATTAAAATGCAGGCATGTTTCTTTGGGTGAGATTAATCATTAGAACTGACTGTCACAAGAGGTGATGAATTCATCTCATCTTTTATTTCTGTAGCTAGCCTCATGGCTGGTAGATCTAGTCAAAAGTCAGCCTACTGATACTTGGTTAATTGGGTGAAATACAGCAATCTGTCATAAACAAGAGGAGGAGGACATATTCTGATGATCCTGCCTTGCCATAAAATCTCTGATTCTGTGCATTTTGAAGAGTCGTCTGTGCTTATTCAGAACCTTGTGTCTAGCTGTGGTGAATTTAAGGAAGACTGAGATAAGACTGAGAAAGCCAAAGGCAAGCAAGATGGTTAGAAAACAGTTATAATGAGACATATTCAAGTAATAGTGTTATGTCACCTAGAAGGGAGAGGATGAGAGGGAACTTCATTTAAACTGCTGAAGGTTATAAAAAGGCTTGTAAAACTGCCAGAAGTAAGAAAACAAAGAATCATGGGCTGACATTAATGGTAAGTATATTAAGAGCCATTTCACACAGCTAAGGCAGCCTGGTAAATACACTTTCAGCAGGAGGTCAAATCTGCCAATGCATTTTGAAAGGTCTGGGTAATTTTTTATGACTGTAGCAAAACTGTACAGGTTCTCTTGTTAAGGAAGGAATAATACTGAGTCATGTCACAGGTTGATTAACAGATGTCTACACAGCACAGCAAGGGATGCCCCCTACACAGATGACTCAAGAATGGTTAACAAGCGCCATGGGCTGCTTGATCATTTTTCACTTTTCTGATCCACCAACAAATGGTTCCTGACAGTCAGAACAGTTCTGAGTGGATGAAAGATCTTAGTTAGCATGGCAAATCCTGCCTTTTTAAGAGGCAGAATGGAGGATAAAAGCAACTGTGCTGCCTCCAGCTGAAATCCCTGTTTTTCTTCCATGGGGCTGAGTGTTTCTTTTTCCAAATCTGCAGCCAACCTGTACCAGGTTATTTCGGTGCTGACCAAACTCTGGACTTCATGCTGCAAGCACAGACCGGAGATGGGAACAAAAAGGTAAAACAAGTGAAGGCAAGGAGGGCAGTGGCAGCACAGGAGTGAGGGAGGTTGGGTGGAAGGGGACAATCATTCCCTGCTGCTCCCTCTTTCCATTTCTGTGGCTGACACTCATCACTGTGTGGCCACAGGCGTGAACGGGAACAGCCCAGGCCATGCCACTGCAAGGGGGCTCTCTGCACACCCACACCTGGACACCCGTTAATGCTAGATCTCTCCCCTGCCTTAAGGTGGTGGTGATAGATGGCAAATCTGGCCTCCCTGTTTGGAACCAGGAACTCCCATGGCAGAAGCAACAACTCGATGCACTGTCAGTCATGACTTTGGACAAGAAGTCTGTTTTTCTCTTCTGGGCTGATGAGGCACAGCCTGTGTTACAAAGTTTGGTGAGCAAGCATCCTTTCTTCACTTTGAGGTTTCTCTGTGAGGCACATGCAATCTCTGTCTTCTATTCCTAATGTAAATGAACTTTAAACCTGCCATATAAGAAGGCTGTCAGGGACATCTTTTCCTCTTGCTTTGACACTCTGACTCCTCTGAGCCTGAACACAGGAGTTTTTGTGTGCAAATTCTTCACCAGAAAGCTTTATCAACAGAAAGTTTGCATCCACAAAAGCAAAACTTTCTGTGTGAATTTCATTTTTTTTCTGCAACACTGAGATATTTTTACTGCAGATTTGTTACCAGCCCCAGAGCGCTGCTTCTCTGCATGCAGGCGCACAAATCAGCATGGAGACTCAAACTTGCAGACTGTAGCTTTGCCCATCAAGCTGGCTTTGAGAGAGCCAGACCTCAACCTTACCAAACAGAAGTTGTGGAGCAAATTCTGTTTTAGAAAAAAAAACTTTGCAGGATTTAATTTCTGTAAAACCATAGAGTTTTTGATTCTCTGATCCATGTAAAGACAGTGCAGCATCAGAAAACTTCTTTATTTCTTCGTCAAAGCTAGACTCCTCTTTGCTAGCCAGCTGTAATGTTTTCGTCTGTCCTTTGTTCCAACAGCAACCTGGTCCCAGACCTGAGCGCCCAGGGCTGCACCACCTCTATCTCCTCCATCCTGTTTTTCCTACAGTCCTTTTGGACCTCACCAATGCAACAGACAAAGTCATTGCTTCAGCAGGTGAGTACAAATGGGGGAGAAACTACCTAGGCTAAAAGAAATATGGAGGGAGCGGTAGCTGTGAGAAACAATGGGGTGTAGTTCTGCCTTTAAAGGTAGCACCTGAGGTCCACTACACATAGGCCAGCAATGGGAAATAAGATTTATCTTCCTCCTGAAGGAAGGTCCTGTCCAACCCCTACTTTGCAAATAAAAGACCCACCAAGTTTCTTGCATATGTTTAACCAAGGAAAGGTCCGCATTTGATTTCATGCATGTTTTACACCAGAGAAGTTCCCTGGCTTTCTATGGAGCTATTTATGATTTAAGGCAGTGCATGAAGAATCACTATGAAACTTTTCTCTGTCACCTCAGATACACTTCTGCCTTTGTTGGCCATCTTCTCGGCTCTCTGGGATAGCAGCTGTGCTGCTTCTTCCTCTTTCTTTTTGAAAGGGGGAATCCAAAATATTTAAACATGTGTTTTCAGGGAAAAGTAGATCTGGATTTAACATCTATACAAGATTGTACAGTCCCTGCTGGATTTCGTTGCTCTTTCTAAAGCAGTTCAACCAACAGCCAGCCTGTTGAGCATGGCAGGATGTGGGATAAAAGATCAGTTCATCCAGCTCTGAGTCCAGTAGGCCAGGAAGCATAGAAAAGCTGCTACATAGTGATACATCTAATTGGATTTCTATCAAAAACACAGCTTAGTCAAGAGCAAATAGAATATCATTTTTAGAGGGGTTTGTTAGAAACTGGGATATCTGAGGTCTGTACAGGTCATTCTGCAGTGACTGGAGTGAACTGACTTGCCCGTGCTTTACCAGTTTCCCCTTCTATAGAGGTAAAACAGTATCTGCTAACAGGTGTGTGAAGGAAAGCTCTCTGGAAGTGAACTGCATTATTGAAATATGTGCATCTCCTATGTCAAGCTCAAAAACATCACCTGGAACCAAACCCTTCCATTTCTGATCTAAATTTCAGTTTATTTCCGTGGAAAATTTTTAACTGAAAATCATTTTCCCTGATTGACTAAGGTACATGCAATTGTAAAGTCAGACTGAATATACCCTCAGTCCAGTTGGTGTTTTGACTGAGTAAAGACTGTAAGATTTCTTTTGGAAGAAACATAATAATTTCCTTGTCACTGATATTTTCTCTCCTTTTTCTGATGGACCAGTTGGAATTAACGATCTCCAGAAGGATGCATTTCACATCACTGTGACAACAACTGCAACCTCTGAAAAACAGCCAGGATTTCTCTCAGTCAGCAAGCTGGGCCTGAAGTGGGCCATGATGAGTCAAGGTCGAATGGTTTGGCTAAAGGACACGACCACTCCCAGAATCAGCCGTGGAGAAGTGAGGCGATTTCTTGCCCGGCTGAAATTTGTTGACTTTCCTCAGAAGGTGAGATTGTGCAGGAATCCCTAATGAAATCCAGGCCTTTGAAAAATCTGATCTCTTCCCTACAGACATAGTTAGGTGCTCTTCAAGAGACTGATGGGATGCAAAGAGACTGTTTGCAAGATGATTGGCTGCCCCTTTGGGCATAAGCTGGGCAGATTGTGAGGCCCAGCTGTACTTTGGTGTTTGGACAAGGAGAGGGATCTTAGAAAGAACCAGGGATGATGATCAAACAGGACTGACAGACTTACAGAGGGAACAGAGAGGTGGGACGGAGATCACTTGTTTTGACATGGGCAAACAAGGGTCCTCCATATAGTGGTGCCCAGGTTCAGTTGCTGATCTGTGAATTACCACTTTTCTCTACCAGACTAGGTGATAGTAGGTTTTGGCTTTCATTTTTGTTTGCCTTTCTTTCTCCAGCTCTAGCCTGATGGTTCCTCAGATTTTGGTGGGACCTGTGGCCTGTACGGGGAATATGGGAAGCTGCTCTCTGGATCTTCAGGAAAACTGCTGTGTAGAGGGAATGGGGGCTAAAAGCGCTTCCCCTTTCTTCAGTTCTCTGGGGAATGCTGCTGGAGGCAGGTTTGTCCTAGGCAGACCTGTCCTGTACCAGAGGAACCTTGTTCAGCGTCTCCCCCTCCATATGCCATTCTTGCATGCTTCCTTCCAGGTAACACGGGAATGTGAATTTAGAATTTATATACACATATATATATATAAAGGTAAGTTTTTATATATATATATGTATCAATTTATACAATATATGTATATTTTTTGTATGTTTAATTTATGAACAAGATTTAGGACACTCCTTTTTATGTCCAAACAGTATTCCCAGGCAGTCAAACAAGCTCTAGGCCTAGAGCGGGCCATGATGACTCAAGGCAGATGGTATGGGTAAAGGACACCACCTGCTTTAATCTTTATATTTTTGGAGATAAGACTCTGTCTGGCTCCTGCAGGGCTAGTCTTGTCCACAACCGTTCCTGTGCTCTCAGCCCTCTTCTCCATTCTGTCACCAAACTCACAAACAGGCTAGCTCTGGCTGAATTACCCAATCTAGAAAAAGGTGGTCCCCACAGCATTTGCCAGTTCTTGCACTTGTATTTTTCTTTTCCCAATCCCAAGTTCAAGATGGGTTCATGTGGGTGATATAGAAGCAAAAGATTCACATCTTATTTCTATCTTCTCTTCATCGATCCCTAAGCTTTTTATGAACCCAAAGTGTCATTGTAACATCACACCGCAGTCCAGTAGGCTGAGTCCCCCTTTGCAATGCACCACAGCCCTTTTGGGATAGATTCCCAGTAGATCCACACTGGCACTGTAATGATCACACTAGATCCAGTCACAGCAAAGCTGATTCTCACACCATGCTTCAGGGTTTAGAGGCTCAGACAGAGGCAGAACTGGAAAGCTTTTCTCTGCACTTTACCCCTACTCTGAGCTGAACTTTGCCGTTCCCTTGCCAGCCCAGTCCTGGGTGTAGTTCCAGGAGGAAAGGACTACCCCCAGGGCACATTTGCTCTCAGTATGTTTAGTGCTTTGAACTATGCCTCTGAGTGTGCCATCAGTCTCCTGTGTTGTAGTTGTAGAGCATCTACATGAGATTGCTTGTAATAGAAATGACAGTATATAAACCAGCCACTTTGGTGCCACAGCAGCTTCTCACAGTGCAGGGCAACAACATAGGAACTGTTTCCCCAGTATGCCTTTCTAGGTCTGACCTTTGACATTGGGCAAAGCCGGGCTAAGATGAGGATTGCAAAGGACTCTTCTGTCCTCCTGCTGGCACGTGCCCTTCCAGCCTCCATGCACTTCCCTGTGAGTGGTGAGGTGATGGCAGGACTTTGACCCTCCCTCCAGATGGGCATATCTACCATGGTTTGCTCTTCTGGGCTCTTGCCACCTCTCCTTGCTATGTCACCTTCTCTCTTCTCCTTCCCTGCATCTCCATATCAAGCTTCCAGGATAGCCCTTCAGGATTAGCTGCAAGCCCCAAGGCTGGTTCTTGGGCCCTGCTCTCTTAATGTCAGAGCCTGTGAACAGTTTGTATATGTTTAATGGTATTTTTGTGTAAATAGCTTTGTATATATTAGCACAACTGTAGCAATGGCTCTAGGCCTGGCATTTTCCTCCAGACAGGTTAGTGTTTATAATATATAGTCAGTTAATACAGCTGCATAACAGGGACTGAAAGTGTGAGGACCAGTAACATAGGAGGATTAAACAGGAGTGCCCCTTGCCTCCTGTCTAGCCACCACCTTGCTGGGAAAGGTGAAGCGGCTGTTACCTGAAGTAGTTATTCTCCTGAGGTTCTTCCTGAGAGAACTGATACTCAAGTGCAGTGACATTAGCTCCTCCAAAAATGTGAATTCACCCTGCCTGCACACACATGCATCCCCACTGTGAATAAAGAGTCTGTCTGTATATTGTTGGGAAAATGTATTTGAACTGTGAACTGCAATGGAGCAAATAAATACTGTGTACAGCATCAGTGTGTCATGTGAACCAGTGTTTCACCTTTGAGAGTTTATGAGTTTGCTTGATTTGAGGATTGTTTGTGATATTTTTAGGATGGGGAAAAGGGGACAGATGAAGAGAAAGAAAAAAGCAAAACCCCAGCCAAGGATTCTTAAAGGTTGTGGAGAAGCGCAGTAGAAAGAAACAGACAGGAAAGTACCTCAGAATGGGAGATACTGGGGGGAAAAAGCAAGAAGAGAGCATGTGGGAGTCATTACATTTAGGAAAGAGGAGGAGAGAGAGGTGTGAAAGCAACCCCCCATTCCTACTGCAGCAGCACTTTTAATCTGGAGGCAGGGAGAAGGGGAGGTTGGGCCTGGAAATGAAGAATAAATAGTGTTCAGAGAGGATTACAGCCAATCAATATGAGCAGCGATGCACTTCACTGTAGCACTGAACCAGGGGGGTTGCTGGAAGGTCAATGTGACACCACCCAAAGAGGCCCAGCACTGCAATTTGCCAGCTGGATGGCACTGACTGTCTGTTCCCGGGGGCAGTGCTGCTGGGATTAGGCCATCTGCCTCAACTCTGAAAGTGCGTGGAGACGGCTGGCACCAAAAACATGTCCTTCCTGTTTCACCCTTCCCAGCTGAGGACACCCATCAAACTGTGATCAGGCAGGATCCACCCTGCCAGTGGTGGCACTGCTGTTGCCCTGGCTCAGTGCCCACCTACTCTTCTCGCTCCCCGAATGGTAGAGGAAGGAAGAGCTTCCCAAGAACTTGCAAACAGTGATGCTAGTGTTTGGTTCAAAGCTGTTGTGCCTCCCAAACCCCACTGCTCTGTCCCTGCGCACTCATCCCTAACAGCGATCCTCCCCGATCGTCTGTCCCAAGACCTCATCCAGTCCCAGCTCTGGTTCCCGCTGTAGCACTTTCTGCTGTAGCTCAGAGTAGAAGTCGACTCCCTCAGAAACTGAATGGAGGGGCTTGTCTTGGGGCTTGTAGTAGCTGCTTATTTGCTGCTGTATGAAGCACTGGTGGTGCTGAGGCTCATTCCTGAAGCTCCCATCGTAGCCCTTGATGTGGTTCCTTTTGAACTCCAACACTGTCTTGGTGTAGGTGTTCAGAGTGGTGACAGCAGAGGCCATGCAGCAGGTGAAGGAGGCCCAGGCCATGCTACAGGAGAGACACAAGAACAGCAAGCACATGCTGTGAGAAGCCAAGAGGGTAAGGAATTGAACTGCATGCACCGTGATGCACCCTGATTTTCCAGGCAGAAGCTGCTGGGTATGGACATGAACTAGAAAGACTAAGGCTCATAACGTTACAGTTCTTAGGGGTTATCCCACCACAGGATCCTTCTTAGATCAGTGGCTTAAATACTGGTCATCCTTGTCACAGGGAAGGGAGGGATACAGGGAAAATGAAAAGGGCAGCAGGAAAGTCTATAACTAGTCAGAGCAGGACAGCACAGCTTGGAAGCAAGCTCTGTATTTCAGGGCTGCTCAGTGTCTTCCTGGACATGAGGCATGTCTACCTGAGCATAACCAGATGGCCATGCTGACATTTGATGTCCACAGCAGGCGCATGGCACTGGAGTGTTTCAGTCTTAAGAATCAACGTGGTCATCATCAGTACAGCATTGCAAATTGAGCCTGCACTTTCCATGGGCACTTGCAAGGCTCATCCAACTGTTTTTCAAGTCAGTTATGGCATATCAGCTGCAGCTGGCTTCTTTAGCCTTTAGAGAAAGGAACTCCGAGCCACCTGCTTTTTGCAGCTGCTTTTCCTGGCTACACTGTCCCCATCTTTAAGCGTGTGTCTAGGCGTCGTTCTGCAGGAATAGGCCCTTTGGACATTGGTTAGTGAAGATGCCAAACCAGCATGCAACTTACTTAAGCTGCTGAAAAACAAGACATGTTTGAGAGCATCACCACAGGTGTGACACTGGCCTCTGCACACAGGGAAGAGCTGAGACCAAACAGGGCAAGCCAGCATCGGGGCAAACCTGATTAGTCAGTAGGGTTGAAGGCACTTGTTTAGGTGTGACCCCATGGTTTTGCCAGTCCTTGGTAGCTACTCATTTAAGTAACTCAGCAACTATTTGCTAAAGCAGGGGATGAGGCAAAGACAGGAGATTAGCAGTAGGAGAACCATGGTACACCTGTCTTTGGAAACACAGGAGGTCAAGAAGGGAGGAGCTGGGTTTTGGCAGGGTGTAGCATGGCTGAAACGCAAAAGGCTGGGGTGGTGAAGATGGTTTCAAAGTTCACATACTAGAATGCCCAGCCATAGTCCCATGAGTGTGGTCTCCAGTCCTCTGGTCCCAGACTAACTGTTGCCTGGAAGACTTGAGTGTACATCATGTGTGCCACCATCCCAAGGAGACCTGACACAAGAAGACAAGAAAGCAAGGAATTTACAGCAGGAGCCAGAGCTGCATACTTCAGCCTTGTATGGAAGAGGAGGCTCTCCTGCTGCTGTGATTTCAAGGCTGCAGTAACACACTTACCTGACAGCACCGAGGAGACAGCAGCAAAGGCATTGAGCTTCAACCCACAGACAGGATTGCCAGTATGGAGCATTTCCACCATCAGGAGGATGAAGCTGATGAGCAGCAAGCTGATGTACAGCATCTCTGATCCCAGCGACAGCCACAGGATTCCTGCCAGGAATCAGACACTCCTCACATCAATGCAGGATGGTTTGTTCAAGGGAGAGTACTCCCCCATCCCAACCCAATCCTGAAAGGATGTCCTCTGTGAAGAAGGGAAAGAGGGAAAACAACGAACACCCAACAGCAATCCCCCCAGCCTGTGAGCCAGGACTCAAAGGATGCTGAAGGGAACAGAGAGTCCGTCACAGAAGATGGCTTGCCTGGTCTGGCACTGCAAAAGCTGAGAGGAACTAAACCAGCTGTTTGTAAATAAGCCAGCATTAGTCATAAACAGCAAGGAAGAAGCCATGGGGAAAGAGGCAGGGGAAAGCTGCTGACTACAAAACCTACTGTTCATAGGTTGGCTATGAACACATCTGAGCTGGATGTTAGAATGTTCTTTCTCATTAGACCTTCACAGTAGGTTTCTAAACACAACAGTGGAAGCAAATGACTTTTAACCTGGGAGTCTACTGGTTGAGAAAAGAACTGTATGGTGCATCTGCGGCAATGGCTAGGACCTGGCCTCTGGAATTCAGGAGGTCCCTTTTGCAGGCCTGTATTTCTCACTGAAACCTCAATTAAAGTGAAACTACATTCCTTGGGGTGGATATCCAGCTAGGGCAATAACATTCACCACTCAACCTACTGCTTCAACAGAGTACAAATACTTCCATACTGGGATTATCAATGGGACTGTGATACCACGGTCCCCAGCTGAGCTTACTGTGCAGTAGGACTTGGAGGAGAATGAGAGAAGGCACTCTGTAATGCTGGGCTGTGGAAGAGCACAGGATTCACTAAGGAAGAGACGTTAATCTGACAAATGAATCAGCACTGTGAACACTAATGTTAGCAACTATTAATGGCTGTAGAGGAGACATTCAACTGCAGAAAAGGAGTGTGAAGAAAACCCTCATTAACATGGCACTGACTTGACTCCTCAACATCATTAGTGCCATAGAGTCACCCAGCTCTTTATCAGGAATTTATGAGCTGCATTCCCTGCTTAAAACAGTCTATAAGGAAGACATTGGAAGCAACAGAGCCAAAGGCCTGGGCAGGGAATGAAGCACAAGAAGGTGAGGAAGCAGCAAAATGTGTTGCTACTCCCTGTGAAGTGAGCATTTTGTGGGAATGCAAGAGTCATTCAGTAAACACAGTTAAGTCATTCATTTTATGACAAAGTGGAGATCTGCATGACTTCAAAATGATCTCGTACTTTGAATTGTGTGAATACTGTTTCCCAAACTAATAAGCAGGGGAGGTTTTTCTACCCTGCCGTTGTGCCAGGAGTGACTCAGGTTAACGTGCAGAGTGATGCCACTGCGTGCCACTTGCACCAGACCCCTCAGCTCAGAATGCACACCACTTTATAAAAGCAGGTCAGCAGTCTTTGCCAGTGTTTTTAAAATAGGAGAAAAAAAGCACAAAAAGAAGATGAGTTCCCCAAAAGTAGTCAACTCCCTGCTGGCTGTTGCAATTTCCCAGTGTTTGTTCCAGCCCTTGGTCTCATGGCTTGAACACTGACACAGGCTCTGCACCCCAGGCCTTTCCCTTCACATATGAACATCCTCTGAAATGACTTGCCTCCATCTTCCATCTCAGGGAATAGTTAGCAAGCCCACACCAACTGAAAAGCTTTCAGTAAATAAAATCTCCATTGCATGTGTACACATACATCTAGGTATACTGAAGTTATCCCCAGGATAATTTGAACCATGTGATAATGACAGGAGGAGTGAGCTCTCCAACCCAAATGAAGTTTTGTATTTGATGAGGCAAGGACTTCACCCTGAAAGTGTAACTTTTGGATGCCCTGGTCACTTACCACAAAGTAAGAAGTGGTTCAGCTTCCAGAGTCACCTCATTAGACCCCAAAACTGAAGCACTGAGTCAACATGTAGCATTTGTGGGAGGGACTACCCTCAGGTGGCATCAATCCCCTTCCTGCTGACTACAGCAGGATGACAAGCTCAGACTGGGGAACTTATTAGATGAGACAAATCCCACTTCATATGGAAAAGGGTCTGAGGTTTCCAGCACTGACCTCACAGATGTCAGTGGTTTAGGCAAACACCTGGGAGGAAATCTTCACTTTTTTAGCAACCATGAGGCCAGGATTTCATGCCTGGCTCTTTGGGGACCCACCCTGCTGTCCTCACACAGGCAAAATGTTGCAGGTCCCCCATCCCAAGGAGGTGGACTGGACAGCTACATTGATGTATGGGGATTTGCTCTTACCTCTCTCTGCTGGTGGTGAAAGCTCAATAAAGCTACGGCATTTCTCTCCTGAAACACAAACCCAAAGGTATTAGTTTGCAAAACAATGCAGGGTACATAAGGGAAAAGAAAATCTCTCCCTCTCACTCTTCACTGCATAGCTCCAATTATTGCTGAGCCTATCCATCAGATCTTCTCACCTCTGCTCTCTTTCTGACCCTCTTTCCAGACCTTCACTGGGGCAAGGTAGGGGAAGGCAATGTCTGCCTGGAAAACTAGACATGCTCTTTCCAGAAAAAAAAAATCAGCAATTTGTAAATCTTATGAGCCTCTGATGAATACAAAAATCTGTTGCTACTCATACACATTACTGTTGGTCAGGCCTATTAAGGATGTAGCTTACAACAGATTGCAGACCCACCATTTCTGCTGAGGATGTGAATTCCCACTCACCCCAGTCTCAGCAGAGCAGTTCTAGCACTCCTTCCCAAAGAAGAAAGAAAAAAAAAAAATCTTCTCGAATGAAATGCTGCGTGACAGATGTGAGTCCCTCTTCTGTGGCAGAGAATCACACAGAAATATGATCTTCTGTCCTCACATTTTAGGCATGCTGTTTGGACAAACAATGTTCATATTTGCTTTGGCTTTTTGTATTGGCCAGATGCAAACTATTGTTTCAGCTGAGGGTCCATCATTATTATCTGTAAGTCTCTCTTACTGCATACCGCATTACTGAATTTGAGGGTCCTCTACTCGGCACAGTATTCTCTCCCAGAAGTATCAGCCTGATGCTTTTCATGTAAGAATCTCATTTTCTTAATTTCTGTCCCCAGTTCTAATCTATCCCAATTTCCTGTATTACTTCTGTCATCCACAGCTCTCAGGATGCTACCCAGTTTAGTGCCATCTGCAGTCCTCATTAACTTGTGGTTTGCTACTTCACCTAGAACTTTAATGAGGTTATTCAGTAATGGCTCATCTAAACTGATCCTGGGATTAGCCTGAATAATGAAATCCTTTCTCCAGCTCAATTCAAACTCCTTTTGCTCATAGTAGCCACTTTTGTCGTTGTTGTTGTTGTCTAGGCACTTGCTTCAAAGACCCACAGCAGTGGGTGGGTTGTTCTCAATTTACAGGAAGCAGGGGACTGAGACTGACTTCCCCGTGCTCTTCCCTGTGGTCTGCTGTGATCCAGATGTAACGTGCTCTCTGCGTTCCTTCAGGCATCGGGGTTATTCCAGGACTGCCCAGTGGCCAGACAAGTCTTTCAGAGAAAGCTGTCAAGGGATGTAGTCCCATTCCCACAAGCACCATGGAAACACACCCCAACCCAAACCAGTCCTAAATAAACACATCTCCTTCTGCAGCATGTCTGGAAATGCTCATAACGAAGCAGCCCTCTCGTTAGGACACGAGAGTTTCAAGCACATTCCCTCCTGCTCCCACCCCCCTTCTGTCTGCTTTTATTCACCAGCTCTTTATTTTCAAACTCTGACAGCAACAGATAAGAAAATGAGAAACGCTCTACTAGAACGGTGGAAGATGAGATGTTTGTGCTTGGGGAGAGCTGAAGGGTGGTGGGCTCAGAGGAGTAGGCCTGATGAAAGTGACTTTCGTCACTGTATCTTTAGATACAAATCTTCCTGCTGGGCACCTTCCAGGTCAGTTCTGATCCTTGACATTTGTGCCAGGCCGTAAAGAGCATCTGTGCACTGGAGAGCATCCACCTGTGCTGGCATGGCACAGGTTTCAGCAGAAGGACTTCAGTAGGGTTGGTCAGGAGCAAGTCAAGGGTGAAGAGAGGCACCAAAGGGGTCTAGTACAGGTTGCACAACCAGCTCCTGGCACTCCAGGGTTTACAGTGACAGTCCCACATGATCAAAAATCACAAATGAAACCTGTCACAATATCACCAAAACAACTAACAAGATTACAATACTGCAGCTCTAATCCTCAGGTCAATTTGCCTCCTAGCTTTAGTTCCTCTGGGTACAGATCCTCCAGCTTTTCTCTGTATCTATAAGGCAGTACTTCTCTTTCTCTCTTTATTTTTTTTTTTTAAAGAAAAGCCCAGTCCCTATTCAATTCACAAAACTTTTCAGTTTGGTGATTTAAGGAGAACACCAACTATCACAGTCCTCACAGTGATAACTATAAATGACAACACTGCATAAAATCACCCCGCTTAGATTTCTGAGGGGGCATGCAGGAGCATGAAGTAAGCTGTGTGTAGGAATGGAGATATGGGGAAAGGGGAAGGAAGCTCATGCCAGTTCACATCAGGATGAACAATGCCATCACAAAGTCACTGCCACCACCACCAACTCTTGCACTTCACAACCCCTATTCCAGACCAAAGGGCACACCAGAGACAACCATTCTCCCTAGCTCCCCTCTGTAAACACCCCAATGAAGGACAGAAATATAATGACCACAGCAGTGCACAGGGCCAATGCCATCTAGGAAAAAGAAGGTGACTTTTCTCCCAGGTGTTGTCAGCCTCCCAACTTTCATTTCCAAACTCATGTGGAGTAAATACAAGGGAAGAAGTTGTGGCTGCCTGGGCAAGACGCTACCTGGCTCTTCCATGCTCTCTTCACAGGAAAGCCACATCCCCGTATGGAAGTATCTGAAGGCAAAGCGGTCATCCCCGGTCTCCCAGCTGTAGTGCACCACATCCTGGGATGAAACATTGCTAGCACCTGCATCAGGCGGCATGGGGACACCGATGCACTTGGTGGCTTTGCTCTTCCCACACAAAGGCTTGGGCACTTTCTGGGTCCCGGTGCACCAGTAGCTGCCGAGCAAGGCAGTGGTGGAGAGGCTGAGAGCCAGCAGGTTCAGGATGACAGCCAGGAAAGCACGGCGCCATGGCAATCTCTTCAGCAGCTCCATCTACAACACACAAACGGGAGGGACTATCACACCAGCCACTTGTCCCATCTAGCCTTATGAATCCCAGGTCTTTCCAGCCCGCACCTATGGGGAGGGGATATGAGCACTCTGCCTTCCTAACAAAATCCCAACAGCTCACCCAGCATGGAAGAAACATTTCCCGAAAGCCAGGGTGGTGGAGCAATAGGTCAGCTTCAACCATTTCAAAGTACACTATTTGAGTATCTGTACTGGGGAAGAGAGGGTGACCCAGTAGACATAGCAGGGCTGAGTGCATTGGGGTGTGTGAGCACATGAGCAAAATCAAAGGGACATCATATCCACTCCATCTCAGAGATGGTAGGGAAAAACTGTTAACCAACTTCCCCAAATACCATGTGTCGCCTTTAGATGAGGCATGATGAATGTTCTGTCCAACTAAATGAGAATTCTTGCTGCCAAGTGTCCCAAAACATTTTTTCAAGCAGATTATTACTGTACCTAGGGAAGTAGGGAGTGTATTGATTTCACACTGGGGAAAGGCAGGAAAATGTTTCCAGATCACTGAAGGTCACACATCAAAGCAGTGACCTGCTCAGGAGGGACACTCAGCTATCCAGACCTGGCAGCTCTAGTTCAAGCCCCAGAGCAGCACCTCCCACCTGAGCAAACACCGCTCTGCACATCAGAAATTTGATAGGGTGGTGGGATGACAGTGTCTCTGCTCTCACACAAAATGCCAAAGGTTTTTTTTTAAGAGCGAACATTACCACAAACACTCTTCCCAGTTTCATCTCATCAGAAAAAGTAATTCAGAAAGCAGTCTGTGTACCAGGGTCCTGTGGTCTCACCCAGAGGAAAGCTTAAGATTTTATGGTTCCTGTAAAACCCTGCACTGACTTCTGAGAACCCCAACTTATCACTCCATGGATTGATTAGATGTCATCTACCCACACATCAACTTTCACGTAATCAACGCATGCCTCTTCCCACATGGCACTCCCTATGTTTGGCACAACTTCATCCAGATACTCCCACCCTTTCCTATTTATGACTCTCAAAATCTATTTGCCCATGAAAAGATTCAGTTTGTACAGACATTGCCTGCTGCCGGTCCTCTTCACATAACTTTGGTTGACTCACCCAACATTGAACGTGTCAGAAAGGCCCAGCATACTGTGGACACTACTATAAATAAAGGATACGAGACTGAGTTTTGTATTGTTTGTGACTGCACCACAGCTAAAAGTGGTGCAGTTAGAAGCATTTGTTCTGCTAACCAGCAAACTTGGAAATGTGGTCAATAAAGATGGTGCTAAAGCTCCTCCTGGAAAGCAGGACTTCATTAGCATCTCATCACACTGAGAAAACAGTGCCTGATCCAGAACACCCTCATTGAAGGCAAGAAAACACCCAGCTCCTGAAAAATTGCTGTATTGGTTTATGCTCTGGCTTCTTTTGACTCTTCACAGGAGCATTTCTTTCTTTCAGCAACGGAGATGCTGCACCCTGGAGATGGTAACATCTTAGTGATACCAAAACTAATGACTTCCATGATCTGAAGGCATGTTGGATATCACCATTTTCACAGAGTAGACACCTACTAGGAACAGTTAATTATGTGAAGGTTTCTGGCTAAGGTTGGTGGCAAATTCCTCAGTGAAAGTATTTTCAGTGGAAAATTTGGATTATGACTGAAAAGGAAATTATAGATAAAATTGCTCTCCTCAAAAACATGATTTTTACTGAAAATAGAAACCTTCAGCACACAAAGTTTTTCAGTTTTTCATCAATGCTTGATTATAAGATTTTCTATCATCAGGTTTTGGTTTGCTCATGCTTTTATTTAAAAAAAAAAATCTTTCCACTCATAATATTGACAAAAATAATTTTTCTAATGTAAATCTTCAATAGAGGGAAAAATATTCTCTCCAATTGATTTGTGATAGTAGTTGAAAGGCCATATAGTTTCAGAACAAGTAATAAGGAAAAGGCAAAAAAATATAAGAAACAAATGAGTCAGAAGAAGGAACTGGATCAAGGATGCAGAGGACATAGGGAATGAGAAGCCAATCTGAACTACTCCTTCATGAGAATATTGTCAGAAAAGCTTCCCTCCATAAAAGCCAAGCACTTACTGACAGTAACTGACCATGGTATCTAGATCGTCCCAAAAGGAAAGAGAGTTGAATTTACCTTGGCAGCAAGTCCTTGAAGTCCTGTTAATTTGGAGGAGCAATACAGAAATGGGACTCACACTTTGTCTGCTGTTTTGTTCATCTCTAGATCCTCCAAGAAACCCAATTGCTTCAAAACCCCTTTCTCCTTTGCCTCTTCCCCTTGTCCCTTCCCCCCCCCAGTGATTAGTAAATGCTATTCCTCCAGCCAGCAGCTGTTTTGTGGAAAACGGTCATTTTGTAATCCACAATGCAATCACAGCACAGCTGTTCTGGGAGATTATACGGGAAGTGATTGGTGCTGCAGGCTGGGATTAAGTACAGAAGGGTGACCTGCGCTGACTGAATAGAAAGTTTCTGTAAAACACAGAAAGATCCCAGCCATCTCCATGTGGTGGCTGTTTGGGAGCTTGTGTGGAGTGAGCTGGTGGCTCTCTGGCCAGTGCTTCAGGGGACAAGTGACCTTAGCTGAGACAGTACCAGCACTCTTGGTGTCAGGTCACCCCTTGCCCTGTGCACTGTCTCAGCAGAATGGCAAAGGTCACAAGCCCCCCAGCCCTGGGATATCTTCCTGGCCAGACCTGCCAGTTGCAGAAAGGGGAGAAGAAAAAAATGGGGAGAGGAAAGTTTATGCGACTGCCATCTGCTCTGAGGACTGAGGATTTCAGACCCTGAAGAGATGCCAATCCAGCTCTCCCCATGGGCACTGGAGATTTTAATGACAAAAAAAGGAGCCCCTTAGCAGAAGCACTGCTGAGTGGCAGACTGGCACCGCAGCATTACCACCGTGACAGAGGTATGTGAAACCATGACGAGTCAAAGAAGTCCAATACTCAAAGGATGGGAGCATGGGGAAGACTCAGCGTCCCTCGTAGTAGCAGCTTTTACCAAGGCGCGAAGTTCACCAGGAATCCCAGCTCCCAGCAGCTTCACATCGATTGAATTTGGGAAGCTAGTAAGGAGAGAGACAGAAAGATTCACACTCATCCGAAGTCCCCTCTGAGCTCTTGTCCTGTAAGTTTAAAGGCTCCTACAATACCTAAGGGTGTTGATACACATCATTTGGTATCAGAACAGTGAAAAGTAAGAATGGCATCACTTTTCATGAGAACAAAGTGTTACTAGAGGGCATGGAGCAGCCCCGCATTGAATCAAACTGCAAGGGAGAGGAGCATCCCAAAGGTACACACCCTGTCTTCCCCACAAAGGCTTTGCCCAGTGCCACGCGGGTGAGGCTCCCACCACCACTGGGAGCGAGCAAGGCAGATTCCCTGCACGCCTGCCCTGCTGCTCTGCAGAGGCAGGGACGGAGGAAACCAGTGGCCCATCTGTTCTTATCCCCCGCTTCCAACACCAGAGCCCAGAGGCTGGGAGGCAGGTGTACGAATAGCTGTGGGTGACAGCACAGCCTGTGACAGCCCCTGCACAGCACAGGCAGCAGACGGAGCTGACAGGTTCATGGTCCCGTACGTGGGCTGTGCTATCACAGGCTCCTGACCCTCCCTGCCCTGAGCAGAACGGTCGGTAGCTCTGCAGCTATTTTAATCCTAGTCACTGCATAAGCTCCTCTAATATAGATAATCGTTTCTAAGACGGGCTAACTGAAAGCAATGCTAAATGTTTCCGTGCTCTATCGACTGCAGTTTTTTTGGTTAATAAAAAGGTTCTGTTTGACACAGATGTACTTAATTTACTGAAATAGGTAGAATAATAGATGCTATTTAAAAGGAGAGTGGTAATTTTAATTTTTTTCATTGTTCAGTCTCTCCACATCTGGACACCTTAAGTTTGGCTTCTAAATGCTCAGGGAAAAAAAAAGCCTGGTTTTCAGGCTCAAGAACAGATAAAGTCCATCTCTCTACTGATAATCCTTAACGCTAACATGTTCTTAATTTTAAGCTTGATGAGAGTCTCAATAAAATCCAGGATGCGATGTCAGTTTCTAGAACTGGGATCACGGCATATATGTTGATGAAATAAGACTGAATGAGATTTATATGGGTAAGAATTCAGATTTAGAAACAAATTTATCAAAAATATGCTATGGTTTCAAAAATATACGTATATCAGATTTAGCATTCTGAACAATGGCAGATATTTATCCGTCCAGAAGATGGCAATCTTTCTCTAGTCTTCTTTTTGGGAGTCTCTGCTGTTCGCATGTGTGCTGGGAGGAAGCAACACCCAAGTTTAGACTTCTGTTCCTTCCCTTTATGTTTTTCCCCCCTCTATCTTCCTCTTTTTTCCATTTCTTTCAACACAACCCTTTATCTCACCTGGGGATATGAGGGGTTTGAGTTATCTTTGAGTTATCTGAGCCTGGGGAGACTTCTGAAATTATTGTGGAAATTAAAAGAAGAGGAATGAATGGAGGAGCTTAGCAGGGCATTTGCTCCACCTTCTGCCCAGCACAGAACTATTCTTTCTAACACATTTTCCAATATTTTGTCAAGCACCATATTAACTTTCTCAACGTGTTTTCATCCCCAGATTATTGCACACAGCTCATAGAACATAAACACCAGAGCATGTTTCCGGACGTTCAACAAACTTCCCTTAGCAAAATTTTATGTTTTGTTTTGTTTTGTTTTTTTAAATCTCCATTCCAACCTCACCTTAATCTGACCAATTATGGACAGGAAAAGCAAGCTGTATCTGTCTTTCGCCCTACTGTGCCTTCCAGTTTTCTCCTCTTTGTATCTGGCATTTCCCACCATAACTTGGCTTGGCTAGAGGTTTTGGATGTCTCTTTCTCTTTGAACTCAGCAGCAGCCAGTCCCTGGTGACTCGTTTACAGTTCACCCATTGAAGTGAATGCCCATAGCAGTAGATTTCCTGCGCAATCAGCCAAGTGCTTGGCTTATAAAAACAAAACAAGGAAACGAAATGCAAAACACAATCCTAGTACAACACCTCTATGGAGATTGCCAGCTCTACAAAAGCCCGGGTGTTTAGAAGTGATGCATTTTTATCCCAGCTGTATCACATACATATGTAGGGTGTATCCTGCCCCAAAGTGGCACACTCAACTCCCAGGCATGTTGGTGGAAAAGAAGGGTGAGAAGCCCTTACCAGATAGGGCCCAAAAATTGCAATACTTAACTGGCAGGTCTCAAGAGGCACACAGCACTTCATAGCCCTCCATGCAGCCCTCCTCCCCAGAGACATCAGGGATCATACGCTGTCCTGACATTGGCTCTTCAACTGTCCTGAAGAGGAAAAGAGAGGAGGAAGAGTGGCTGTTTACACCCATAAGGTCGCTCTGTGAAACCTGGACAAAGATGGGCTCATACTCACCCCT
Source organism: Pelecanus crispus (assembly GCF_030463565.1). Taxonomy (NCBI): domain Eukaryota; kingdom Metazoa; phylum Chordata; class Aves; order Pelecaniformes; family Pelecanidae; genus Pelecanus; species Pelecanus crispus. Next base: position 55,815,425 of record NC_134643.1, read on the forward strand.
CATTCCACACACTCCTCACACATGACACTTCCCGCTGCTCCTTTTTTTACAGGAAGACCGTCCAGTGCTGCAGTCCCCTCCCTTACTGCTACACAGAAAGCAGGATGTCTCTGGGTGGCAGTGACAATGAGAGAGCCAGACTTCTCAAACCCAGTGACAGACTGCAAATGCCAGATTTCTCCCTGAGCTCTGAATAATTCCACTCAGATTGTAACCTTTATTTAGCTGTTTGCATGATGCATTAACTCTTGCTCTGCAAATGACCTCACCAGGCATATTTTTTCTAGTCTAAGCACATTTAAAGGTGAATTCTGTTTTTAAACATGAACAGCTTACATTGCTAGACATCAGGTCTGTGGCAGAACAGAATTAAAGATTGAACCGGAAAAAGTAAATGCATCTTAAAGATGAACAAACAAGCTTGCCATCAGTTTGGACCTAAGTATTTTTTTTCCCCTACTTTTTTTTTTTTTCTTTGTTTTTTTTTTTTCCCTCAAAACAAGCCTTACTTGGCTGGAATTTTTTTTCTAATCTTCATGATTATGAACCATCCAAGAAACACATAGAAAGTAGACATGAAAAGAAAAATATCAAATGCAGCAACACAGACTTTGAGGACTCACTAGAGATCCTAGATGCCTCATTTTCTAGATAGGCAACATAAGACTATTTAACGGGGATTGCTTTTCACAGAGTACTTAAACTCTGGCAGCTCTAGGATGTGTTCGCCTGAGCACACAGAAAAAATGTTATTTATGACATTTAGCCAACCATAAACTGCAAGCAGACAAGTAAAAGAAAAATTTTATACATTTCTATAAGGATATTAAAGAGGAGTCGTTCTAGGAAAAGGTCCATACAAACCCCCAAGCAGATAAAGGCTTACCTTATCCACTGCTCAGCATCCCCACCTGCTCTTCTGAGGCATCCAGTGAAATACTACAAGGTGATCATGGACTCTCCCCACTATTTCTTTCTCTCTGACTGAACATGTAGCAGCCAAGAAATTCCATGAGATCTGACCAGATGCTTTGAAATGTATCAAGTCTGTCATTTTATTGATGGGTTAATTCTTTCTGAGCTTGCTAATTCATCACGGTACATTATATCAGCCTCAGGATTGGCAGGGCGTCCACTTCTGCAGAATGCGTCTTTGTAATTTGGTAGTCCCCTTTATGAAAATTGTTGCCAGTTTTAAATCTACCACTTAAGGGATCTCAGTCTGTTACTCCACAGAATCACAAACACCCAGACTCAATGGCTGTCACAGGCTTATAGGTTTTTTTATCATCAAGAGGGACCATTACAATAACATAGTCTCATCTCCAGTGTAACAGAACCCAAAGAACTTCAGACAATCATTTCCAGCGATACACAGAGCTCCTGCTGGAGCTATAGCACATATTTTATACCATTAACTAGTATCAACTGTGCAACAGGATATGATAGAAAACCCATCACATCCTTAGAAAAGTTATTCCAATGGTTAATTAACCTCATTCTTAAAATTTTGTACTTGATTTGTTAAGCACAGTGTCTGCTTTAGTTTTCCAACCTCATCAGGCTGCTCCAGCACACAAATAAATAGCCAGTGAAATTATTTCCTAAAAATGTTATTGTAAGAGTCACAAATCAATGCATTTCATTAAAGGCACACAGTGTGATCTAACAAGCTGGCTGACGGCCCAAATTCCTGGTTCTGTACTTGGCTCTGACACATAATTTTCCCCTCCCATTGGCCAAGTCATTCGTGGTGCGTTTACACTGCAGTCAAAGCAGTGGCAGTGATGGGGAGTAAACATTCAGTGCTTGTTGTAATTGGGTGTTGCTAGCAATTTCACTCCTGCAATATGGAGTACAATGCAGGGTACAACCTCAGTCCAGAAACAGAATAGAGTAAGCTGTGCTGAACTCCACGTTGCCATGGCTGGACTGATAGTTCAAAAATAGCTCTTGTTTCTCTACACTATGAAGTTGTGTCTTCATAGTCATTCCCACAGATGCAAATCTACAGCACAGTTGATCCTTGTTGATGTTGGAATCAGCACAAAGCCGGTGGGAAAGAGACACTCTGTTTTGATAATGACAAAACTCGAGGCTCTAAAATTACTCTGTGCAAAGAGTACATCACATATGCAGGTGATCTCGGAGTCAAAGAAACATTTAATATCAGTTTTAAAGAAAAAAAAAATTGAAACAGTACAGTTGAACCACACTGCCCTTTGGTTTCATGTATGGAAATGATTAAGTCAAAGCAGTCGTTCTTTGCTTCAATTTATCTTTTCCTCCATTTCACTGGTGAATCAGAATAAGCAGAGCTAGAGGAAGCCTCCAAAGATTAACTAGTCAATCCATCTGCATGAATACAACCGAGGCACCCTGAAGACGTTCAAGACTACTGTTAAAATTTTTTGCAAGGCAGATACTACTCCATCCTGGATTGAAGTCAGTATATTCCCTTGGAATATCTTGACTCCAACCAAACCACAATATCCAACAGAAAACTTTTCCATTTCTGCTATATGCCATGGTCTTCATCTCACATCTGAGTTATTTACTCACATGGATTGTCCCCTTGAGGCCATTGGAATGACACGGTTTACTAAAGTTATACTCACACGCTAGTATTTGAGGAACCAGTGCTTCAAAGGAAGATTCTAAGCTAGCAAGAGAGGTTTGGAAATCAAAGAGTGAGTAAGACAGAGAGTTAGCTTTTTTGAGGTGAGGCGTGGGAGGTGTTTTCGTTCTTTAGCTATTAAAAACTCCTTGCTTTGGCAAGGAAAAAAAAAGGGGGGGGGGGGGGTAGAAAACTGGGAGGGGAAGGATTCATGAATAAAAAGGCAGCATGGCAAGAGGTAAAGCAACCAGGGTGGCCAGAAGGCACAAGGGAGTTTCTCAAGCTGGCCTCCCCAGATGGAGCAGAGACAGTAGGGAGCACAGCTCAGAGGAGCCAAGGTCTAATATGCTGGTCTAAAGGGAATAATAAAACCAGCTTTCTTTGCAGTGCTGAGCAGAGGGTTTATGTTACAGTGGGTGCTTTGAAGACAACGGTGCTCGATATTATAACTGCACCTTTTATCTTTCTGGATGTCCTGGCAATTATCCAGGATTGAGGGCGTCTCCTTTTTTCCCAGATTTAATGAGGATTTTGAATCTCTTTCCATTCCTTCATGGCATTTTGGAGCTGTGGCTTCACGACGGTCCCGCTGGCAAGCGCCATCCCTGTGCTCGTGCCTCCTGCGCCCTTGCATGCTGCAGCAAGCAGCACAGCTGGGCTGCCTGCGCACCAGGCAGGGGACAGGTTGGGACAGGGCAGCGGTGACACAAGTTTGGGCCCCCGGCCCCGTGCCTCGGAGGCCCGGAGGGAGCAGGCGGTGCTGGGAGCAGGCGGTGTCACCGCCGCAGGCGCAGGGCGGATGCAGCACGTGGCCGGGGAGCTGCGGGGCGCCCAGGCTTCCCTACAGCTCCTGGGGGAAGGGAGGGCCCCAGTCAGTGGAAACGGAAACCAGAAATATTTTGGAGACTGCCGGTAGAGAACTTGGGCGTCTCCCTCTCTTCTGCTCATTTTTTTTTTTTTGCTGGTTTTTTTTTTTTTTTTTTTTCCTTTTCTCTCTCCTCCTCCTCTCTCTGTACCTCCCTGTTTCCTTGCAGCCAGGTTTCCGCTTGCCTGGGCAACCCCAGTCCCACGTGGGAGCGGGGACATCCCTTCCCCAGGGTGGCTCCAGCCGCAGGCAGGAGTCCTCCAGGAGCAGTGACACCATCCTGGGCCAGGGGAGGCCAGAGCAAGGTGACCCTGCAGCCACAGCCAGGGCCCTTTGTGCAAGTGCATTGTAACCTGGGCCTTAAATCATGTGCTATTATTTCCATCAGGCCCACAGTTAAAAAAACCAATAATAAACAACTGTCCTTCCTGGCCCCCATTATTTTTTTTCTGAGCAGGCTCAAGGTGCAATTACTTAAAGGCTCATTATTCAGCCAAATTCAGGGGGGAGGATTTCAGCATAGATGGCAAAAGGCATGTTCCTGACAGAAAAGTTGTGATTTATTTTAAAGCAAGACACTGCTCAGAAGCTGTTTTCTTAAAACAAGAAGTTATCAAGATTTTTTTTTTAAATGTGGATAAAACAGAATATTTCCCTGCCAGCATTGTTCTCAGAAACAGCTAAGTGGTTTTGACTGAAATTAAAAACAAAACCAAAAAGAACCCAGTAAAACAGCTGAAGCAGACATGAGCTAGAAGATGTTGGCTCCAAGTCTGGCAAAGGCAAAAGCAACCAAAGCCAAACCTTGTGATGGGATGTGTCAAGTGACTATTATAATAAAGAGGCAACGCTACTAGCAATGTCTTCTATGTTCTGCACGCCCATTGAAATGCTAATTTCAACATTAGTCTTTCCCAGGTAGCCAAGGATTATAATTGCTGAGCATTACAACTAAGTATTAAGCGTCGTGGCTGAACAGCTTGACTGAACAAGAATTATTTGCCATCACCTGAACAGGGTAAGCATGAAGGAAGGAGAACATTTGGCTACCGTGTTACCATGGGCAGAGTTTAGAGAAATTAGGTCAGGCAGAACGGAAACAAAACTTCAGAAAACTTCCAAACAGTGAAAAGTAGTTGTCTGTCAGTCTCTCATGGGAAGTAAAAGATGCCCATTGCTTAAATCATATACAACCAGATTGGATAATGCACTGGAAAATGTGCTGTAGGCAAGAATCTTGCAGGAACTGGGCTGGGCTAGAATGTGGGAAGATGGACTGGATGAGCTAGCAAGATCTTCCCATCTCTAATTTCTTTTTTTTTTTTTAAATTGGCTGTAGTTTGCATTGCTTGAAATTCCTTCACATGAGTTACAGAATCTCTGAGCGAGGCAGAAGATGGGGCTGGAGAGAGAGACGTGGGTGTGTTTCTTGGGTGACACAAAAAAACCCAAGGCTGCAGCCTCACAGAGGCTGTGAAACTAGAAAGACTGGCTGGAGAGAACAGGAGGGAATACAGCTCTGAGGGGCTGCTCCCACCTGGCTGATGCATGTGCAGGTGAACTACGCTGAGAACGCCGTGGGTGAGGATTAGGGGTTAGGTCAGTAGTAAAGATGGCAGTTTTGAGAGAGCAGTGACCCTCTTTAAGCATGCTGTGGTCACTTGTGGTCAGTCTTCAGCACTGAGCAAGAAGTGGGAAGGCTCAGCTCTAGCTCTCTGCATGATTCTCCCCTGCTAATTTTTACCAAAGGATTTTTGAGTTAGCAGAACATTTGATTAGGGGCTTCTCTCCCACCCTCCTTCCTTTTAAAGCAAGAGTCTTCTGTTTTGCTTTGGTTTGAAATCAGCTTTCAGAGGGTTGGATTAACACAGAGATTGCAGAGCTGGTCTTTCACTCCTTCATTAATCCAGTGCTGGACACAACAAAGATCTTTAATTACTCCCATCAGTCCTGAAGCCTCACACGCAGCTTTACCAATCCACCACAATCCTGACTTTCAAAATCCCTAGCATTTCAGTTCATGACTGGATACAGTCATTGGTCAGCCGCTTCCCTTTCATGAGATTCAAAGGAGGTCACGGGCCTGTGCTACAGCCCTTTACCGCTCCTGGTAAGTCTGTCTGAGTTGCAATCCTAAGGATGCCCCAGGACTCTTGCTAATGGGTACCTGAAGTCCAACCTGTATTGAGCAATCCTCAGTCAGCCCTAGGAAAGTCCATCCATCCTACCGTACCACATGTTTTACCACTCCAGCCTTGGAACACTTCCTGGTTTGGGCTAACACAGCAGTCCAGGATAACACCTCCCCCTGCAATCATCATGCTCCAGGTTTGGGACGACGATGATGTTTGAAGTGCAATATTGCTAAGATTCTCAACAAAACCGTTCTGGAATTTACTGGTGTTTCTCTCCACCCACAGTCTGTTACAGACCTTAAATGTGTGCTTCACAGCTTTGCTGGAGTAGATCTGCTCTTCCCCTCTTCAGAGATTAAAATGCATTTAATAATTATTAAATGACAATTTAACCCGGGCATGATTGAACTTTCCCACCATCCTTCATTGCCACTTTTACAGCTGGCTTAACCTCTGCACTGAATATCTGGAGACTGTTCTTTTAAAAGCTTAGATGGGGTCCTCAAGAGGCTTTGAGATCCTCTAGGATAGAAAAGCTACTGAAGTCTTTTTGTTGTTTCTAAAGAAAAAAAGCTGTGGGTCACAGATCAAATCTGGTAAGGCACAAGGTGTCCCAGACAGCTCCAACTGCTGTCTTGGAGATGTATCCTGGCGAGCGGAGGCAGGGATGTCAGATGAGCCATACCTCCAACCTGACCTTTACTGTATTTCCTAATGGGAAGATTCCTGTACTATTCCTTCTCCACCTCCTCACTCCCAGGCTTTCACCGGGGCCCTGACTCAGACGCCCAGCTCACTAGCACAGAACCAAAATCCAGGGAAAGTGACTTGACACCTGCAGGATCTCAGCCAGCTTATTCCATCACTGCTTGGAAAACAGCCATGGCTTGGAATGCCAATGTCCACCCCCAAAAAGCTTCCCTCTCTTTTTCTGAACCCCCACAGCCCCTCTTGTCTACTAGGTTATGTGTAGACGTTGAGACTTCCCACAGAAGAGAGCAGCAGGAAGTGTAGGGAGTGACACTTCCATCTCCTACCCTGGAGGTAGAGAGATTTAATCAACTGCTTTCCACAGAGCTTAGGGCTCCTAGCAGTGACAATGGAGAATAATGAGCTTCTTCCCGATCATTAGGAGGTTCTCACAGAGGCTTTCCCTGTAGTGATCGCACCCTTCAGGGATACAGGTGCATCTGCTGGACACTGCAGATATCTGCTCTGACCCCGTGCACAGCATTCACCTTCAGGGTCTCTCCTGCCCACACTAAGGCCATGGTTTCTCTTACATCAGTCTTTTTAGGATGACATCCAAGCTGTACTGACAGACTTCAAATGACAAGGAACTTACTGTCCCTAAACTGCCCAACTGGCTAACCAGCCTCGCAGTTTGGAGTGCACACCCTATTTCTAGATGGCCTTCAACTGTCAGCCACCGAGGTGACTTCTGTATTAGTAAGCTAAGCAGTCCAGGCCATGGACTCAAGCTCTGACGTTCAATTTTCTGCATTGTTAAACTATTAGTATGCTTTATGGCAAGTTTTGGCTTGCGGCAGCTAGTACTCCCCTAACAACAGCAAGACTGAGTCTGACACCACAGGTCAGGGCATCGTTCCCAACAGGTGATTTGGGCAAAGCTACCTTCTTTGGGGGAGAAGATATTTTATTCAGAGGGATGCTGTGCCACTTGCCCTCAGGTTTAGAGAACTGGCCCTGGATCACTTTATTTACTAATGTAGGTGTAACCTAGATTTCAACAAGACCTTTTCTGCCAGCATTGTTTATTATTTGAAATCTCTCTCCCAAGTGAAATATTTGTAGACTGTGATTAAGTAAATTCTTAACTTTCTCTTATACAAACTACATTTTGAATCCTTTCCAGTTTTCAGCATCCTTTGAGAAATACAAACAGGAAAACAGAAGACAGTACTCCAGTATGATCTCACCAGCTGTGCCTGTACTCTAGGTCCTTCCCAGCTTCCCTTACTTTATGAGCATGGCACAAGTCCTCCTGTCCTCACCTGTGTACATCATTTCCAGGGTCAGGAATCCTACAGGTGTGGGCCAACTGAACAATACACTAATCTGGTCCCTGACTCGAGCTCTCAGGGGACCAAGAGTTTAAAGGATGCCATGTTACACTTCCGCAGCTCAGCTTGGACACAGAGGTTAGTGGGACTGAAAAAATGAAAATATCCCACTTGCTATTCCCCTTATATGTTTAGGAGTGATGTTTTTCCTAAACTGTTGGGGTTTTTAGCCTACAGGTTATTTACCATGATGCCCATATCCTCTACAGTGGCACTGTGTTCCAGCATACTGTCTCTAGGAGCATCCCACATACACACTTTGCTACAAGAAGGTAGCCATGGCATTTCGTTGCTGAAATGCACTCAAGAGATGCATCTCTGCCTGTGCAATTTGAGCTAACCTTGCTGCTGTTGCCCTCCCTGCTATTATTTGTGAGACATGCAAATATGCCAGCAATTAAATTTTCCTGATAAATGAGTTCAGTACCATCAGGCTAAAAATTTACCTCCATAGGAACCCCACTAGAAGCACTTGCTGATAACAGGATCCGCGCCCCGCTCCCCCCCCCCCCCCCCGCCCCGGCAGGTACTTCCTCAGGTCTAAGCTTTCAAGTTATACAATTGAAACTGTGTTGATTATCTTTGCCTCTCTAACCCTGTCATCCACAAGAAGGTTTCTGTATCACAGCCCACGTACTTTTGCATGCCACAGTCTTGATCATTACGTCATAACACAAAAATAACTACTACAGATGAAAGGATGTCTTTGTATGTAAGGCATTGCTCTTGGACACCGTTCCAAGCTCAGCTGTACAGGTCTACAGAAACACCACTCCACCACTTTACCTCTCTTTATGAGTAGAGCAAGGCTCAGTCATTTCTGTCTGCAGGGGTGTTGGCAACACCAAACCAGGGAGCTACTGCAGGGCACTCAGTGATAGAAGTTAGGTGAGCACGTAGACAGTGTCATCCTGTCACTACGGTTGCACTCATGACTTGGGAATACACTGATGCAAGCACTGCACTGTTGCAAAACAAATATTACAGAGTTTCAGCCTCACCAGCTCTCTGGTGTGACACAGCTGTCACTGTGCCTCAGCACAATTGTCACCACCGTGTTAGGCAACCATCACAACATGGTAATGGCCTGTCAATATATGGCGGGAAGGTCACAAGGCCAAATCTTCAGTAGCAATCTCCAGGACTTCTTCTGTAGAGCTCCCCTCAGCTGGGTAGCTGAGCAAACTGATTCTCTCCAGCAAGCAGTATTTGCATGGGTAATTAAAAAATTAAAAAAGGTAAAATAAAAGCCTCAGCTGTTTTGCAAGCATGAGTTCAGTTTGCAACTATGAAGCTGAATTTTCCAGCCATCAGAATGTGTTCTACTCTGCATCTGCCCCTTTTCTCTCTTCCCCCAGACAAATGCTGTACTCTCTGAATCAAAGGCAAAGTTGTAGGGCTTAAATCCAGCCCCCTTGGAAAACATCACACCGGCCACACTGGGAGCTTATTGTCAGCACAAAGACTTCCCTTTGAAAAATGACTGGTAACGTCTACTGGGGCACTGTTGCTTAGAGGGACAAGGCTTTGCCTTCAGCAGAGAGCTAGCACTAAGTGCTGAGCACTAGATAAAGTTAAGAAAGCAGGAGACTTACTGTGCTAACCCTTATCTCCAGAAACACCTTTGACATGCAGAATGTTTGTTCACCGTGATTACCTGGGTGGGGAGGTTATTGTTGCTTAAATTATTTACTTTTAAAACCACAGCTATTTGCCTCCACCCTTCTCATACTGCCTTGTGCACCCCAGCACTAACACACCTTAGCATAACTGGGGAACATTGGGAAGGACTAAAGAGCGCTAAGAGAGTGGTTCCTCGGGGATACATCTGGCAAGAGACAGAGACTTCCACTGGGACCAGTCATCAGCACAAGAGCGCAAAAAAAGTGTCACCTGCCTCTGCTATAAGGGCTGCTGGGCAGAGGAGTCCCAGGGGAGCAGAGGGCACAAGTGAAGTAAGATCAAGCTCAGTAGAAAGGCATCTATTCTTTCCCCTTTCCCTGCCCCTGCCAGATCAGAGGCTGGGGTCAGTTTCTGTTAATCAAATAAATACAGCTTTACAGGCCTCATGCACAGCACAGAAGGTGGATGTGCTCTCTCCCATCCCTGCTGGCAGGAAGTAGATCTGGCTCTCTCCTTCCAGTGCTCTGTGCATCTCAGAGACTCTTGTACCGTTCCTTACCAGCAGCCTGAAGGGAATGAGCAGCAGAATTGAATGGAAAGGCACAGTTCTGGTTCTGGATATCCTGGTGACTCTGCCACCACCACCATACTGACAAGAAACAGCTTTGAGTGTACAGGAGAGATGGAAAATCAGCACTGGGTTACTGTTTAGAAGAAGCCTGTGTTCCCTGAGGTCACTGGCAACACTTGCATTGTTTTTTTTACGGTGCAGGGTTACACCCATAGTCTACATCCCACCCAACGCAAGTTCGTTTTCTGGTCTGCAGTGTGTTCTCCTGTGTCCAGTCCAGTTTTGGAGACCAGAATTGATAGGCTAGGCTTCCATTACTGGATTTGCCTTGGGAAGCTATTCCACACACCAACAAAAGTCAGTTGCTAGCAAAGATTTCCTGACACTCAACTAAAAATTCCCTTTCACTCAAACTATTTGCATTACTCCAGCTATTTTCTTTTGGATCTTCTCCCGTAAGCAGTGTATTCCACTTGTCTCCATCCTTCCAAGACAAAGTTTCATCACTGTGTGTGCAAGCCCAGCTTTTCAGAAGAACTGCCTGTCCCAGCCTTGCCCTGCCCTGATTCCCTGCCCTGTCAAAAAGAAGCACACCACTTGCAATGCTGGGAGCAAGAACCAGATTTTCAGAAGTGATAAGAAACCACAATTCCAGAGCAGTCTGTGGGAGCAGGAGCTGTGACCATCTCCAGCTGCCCACAGCAGGCAAAGAGCCTACAATCCCTGTGTGACAGGACTGGTTGCCTCCAGAGGCAAGTCTCACTGCTCCAGATGACAGCCATGTGGTCACCAGCAACAGAATAACCGAGGTAGGATGGTCAGCATCACGTGTCTAGAAATATCCCCCAAAGTATCCAAACTGAAGAGCACATGAAAAGAAAATGGCTTCCTTCCAGGCCAACTCTCACACTCTGAAACAGGGACCCAATCTCTGTGATGGCTACACTATCGATCAATATTGCATTTCAGCATCACATTTACCTCTGAGGACAGTGGTGGCTCATTATATTTCTGATCAGCACCTAACCCATTGGGGCTCCAGCTTTTCAGCATTGCCATAGGGCAGATAACAGTAATAATCATTAGTAATAACATGGTTTGGTTTGTTTTCTCAGACTGCTAGAATAAGGTGTCAGTAAGAGTATGGAGCATTGTGCTTGTCTTTCATACCAGTGCAAATTTAATCCCAGTGCTACAAAGGTATTCCTTTGGGTATATGAAGCCTTAGGGACACTTTAGCTCTAGGCACAAGCAGCCGTATTCCCCAAAATACATGTCTATTCCAGATGTTCTGGTGATTGTATCACACAAAGAACAATTATAGCTCGATAAAAGAAAAAACAAGTCACTTATTCCCCAGAGCTATTAACCCCTTCTTCCTTCAGCAGTCTTCTCAGGGAAGTAGTCACAACGTGAGTCAAACTGAGGTAGCATGTAGGCTGAATATGGCCCAGATATGTGCGGACCATTATATTACATTACATCATATGGGCAGCCTAGAAAGCTAAATTGAGTCAGACAAGTCCCTATAAAATATTCCTCTGTGCCAGGTCTTCAGTACCAGACCAGCAGCTCAATGATCTTTGTCCTATTAGTCATGACAAGGGCATTTATGACAATGATGAGTGTGGTTGCTAGCACTGTAAAACACTCAGTAATGCAGTCACAGATGAGAGCATATACAGGCTAAGGAAATGCAGAGATAACAAGTAAGTCTCTGCTCCAAGGTATTTAAAATGGAATTACAAATTATCCACCTTCCTGGCAAGCAGGGGTCAGATTACAGCAGTTTATTCTAAGTGGGCAGGGAGGATGCAAGAGACCTAAAGTTTTACTCTTCTGTGGTGGACAAGTCACTAGGAGCATAGGTGGACTGCTCTACAGACAAAATGCAGCACACAGGCCGCTGGCTGGACTGTTTGGACAAATCTGTTGTGGAACCTACACAATGCTTCAGACAGCTTCATTTAACTGTTGCTGTGTATGTTTAACACCACAGAAGAATAAAGCCCCCTTTTTGAATTGCTTTCAAAGTAGGTATTTGGAGACCTCAAAACTAGGAAGCCCTAAACCCAAATAACAATTGCCTTGTGGGGAAGAAAGTCTGTAATCTTGAAGCCTGGCACGTGCAAAAGCATGTAGGGATCACAGGCTTCTTCACGGACTCCCCTCACAAAGCCCCTTTCTGCCATGTCTGCACAGAGTATTTAGTCAGAAGGTTACATGGGTTGGATTTCAAAGCAAGGAATGCCAGAAGAGATCTTCCAGCTGTGAATGGCCTCCAGATGTGGGATTTTCTTCTCCAGGCCTGGGGGAGGGGATGAGAATGCCTTACGTTTGTCTCATAAAATTAAATGGAAAAACATTGTCTACTGAGGAGGGTGGGCAGGCAAAGAAGGTGGAGTCAGAAACTGGGCAGAACAGAACAGGGAAAAAAAAACAACTGCAGCTGAAATGGTTCAGGAGACATATCATCTTAAAAGCTGTAGTCTCTGAGTAGAGGTTGGTCATTAAGACATGGCAGACATCAGCAATCAAGGCATTTGAATTGCAAAGGGCTGAATGAACCAAGAGGTAGTTTTGTTTGCAGAAAGTATATTCTCCCCCTCCCAGAGCTGTGACAGGATCTTACATTGTGAAGCACTCCCGGAAAGGCTGTGGCCAGGAGCGCTTGCTGGTTGAAACTGCTAAGCCACAACCAACATGTTTCTGTTACCAGCACCCCACAGTCCTGGACTTGTAGTTAGTTATCTTTTCCTCTGCAAAGATTGTCTATGGACAATTTATACCTCCTTCCAGCTCATTCATGCAAAATTATTCTCCTCAATTGAAATTCGTCCCCAAGCAATGAATCTGTGCAAGCTGTAAAGACCAGCGTCCCTAGGGACAAATTTTTCTCTCAGTCATTTCTGCAAATGTTCTACTCACAGTTGCAAATATGTAGAATCCCAATTTCATTGCTGATATGGAACTTGGCATTTCCTGCTGGGATAGGTGTAACTGTTTGGATCAGACAGCCAGAGCATATTTACTGCTTGTCCGGCAAGGGAAAACTATGTCTCTCTTCTACCTCCTAAATGTCTAAGGACATCTACTGCTCTGGCAAGCTAATAGGGAAAACAATGCTTTTCTCATTTTAAAAACATGACCATAATCTTTGCTTACCTGCACCCAAAAGTCCCTATTTCTGGTTTATGACATGGCCTAGCACAGAACATTAGGAATGTCCGTAAGAGACATTAGCTCTGCATCTGGAAGTTTGCCGTCTTCTCCAGCTCATTGCTTCACTTTCCACTTCTCCTGTAATATCTCACCAGCTGTCAGATAATATTTTGGGAAATGACTGTAGCAAAAAAAACCCCAAAGCATTTTACTAAAAATGTAAGACTACCTATACTAGCCGAGACTGAAGAACCATATCTTCCCTAGCAGTCAGCAGGTATTAAGGAAAGAAGCATAAGAAACAGAGGAAGCTAAACTACATCCCATCACCTTCCATCAGTCTGCTGTTTAGGACACTTCTGATGCAAAGGTAGCATCTGTGCTGCTGCATTCAACAGTCACCAAAGGAAATATGCTGCATAGGTGTGCCCAGCCCATTTATGCATCGTCTTCCACAACAGTTTGTGGCAATGAGTTTCATTATTCCTTGATGCCTACGTGGAAAAGTCCATTGTTTGTTTGTTTTAAACTTGTTGCCTAATCACTTTATCAGGTGCCATTATTTTTTGTGATATGGGACTGCATGAATGTTAGTTCTCTGTGACATTCTCCGTCTTGTTTGTGATTCCATTTCAGGCATCTCTGTTCCAAGATTAGCAATCTATGCTCGCCCAGAAATTATCTCCTACTTCTGATCACTATTGATGTCCTCTCTATTCTTACTAGTGTTTCTCTATGCTCTTCAAAGGAGTAACCAGAAGCACTCACAACTTTCAAACTTTCAGCAGACCATGAAGTACACAAAGGCGTAATCATATTCTTTGTTTCTTCTGTACTCATTCCTAACATTTCTGTTTGGCTTTTTGACCTCTACAGAGCCTTGAGAGAGTGTTTTCTGCAGACTGTCTGCAATGAATCTCTTTCTCTGCTGGCAGCAACTGACTTAGAGCCATTCAGTGTATCTGTACAGCCAGGCTGTTTTCTTCCTCATGGAATTCCCTTGTTTTTGCTGCCACTGAATTTCATCTGCCAGGGAGTGCCCAGCCACTCAGTGCCAGGAGATTTTCTGCAACCCTTTGCAGTCAGCTTTAGATTGCCTCTCTGGAATAATTGTGGGCGACAAGTAAACTGTTACCTTGCTGTTGACGTTCCTCTCCAGATCATGACAAGTGTGTTAAATAGTACTAGTGTTAGCACAGAGCCCTGTGAGGTCCTTCTGATGAGCTCTTTGTCGAGACTGACCATTTGAAGTGATCAGGTTGATGCTTGTTTTCTTACTTGTGATTCCATTTGGCAGAGCTCTCCACAGCCAGGGCTCACCTTTGAGAGTAGTCCAGTGCACGGGACTGCCTGGCACCAGCCTTTTACACATGCAGTGTGCTCAGACAGCAGGTATGTGAGGACACTCTCTGCGATAACTAAACTTAATTGCTTTAATGGCCTGGACCTTAAATCTAGCAAATACAGGGATGGAACAAACTGGACACAGATGCTTGCTGGTTTCTATGTTGCTGAGTTCCTGAGGGCTGCATAGGAAAAACAGAGTTACTGCATGGAAAAGGTTGGGGGTCTTCACATCAGTGGAGGGTGTAGATCTGCACCATCCACCCCTGCAACTCCTCCCCTCCCTTGACTTGGATCATTCCTGATGTGTCCTTTCCCTTTCACTATGGCCGATGAAGGCAGGCAAGGATGCCTTGGGCGAGCTTCCATCAGCTGTGAACAAGCCTGCACATAGAAGGCTCCTCCTTGAGCCATCCATCAAGAGTGGGATGGATCAGAAAACAGATCAGTGGGCCATGTGTGGGCACAGCACACCCTCCGCTCTCATCTGCCAAACCACAGGCTCTCTGAGCCAGGATCATGGGGAGGTTTGTCACCCTGATATCCTCTTCTGAAACACCCCGGCTCTTCCACATCCATCCCTCAGACTCCCCCAGCTGGGATTCTTACCTGCAAAACATGTCATCTGCTCCTGACTTTGCAGCTGTAAATAACCTCATGGTCATGTGTCCTATGGTTTCAGGTGCCACACTGTCTCCAAGGTGAGAGGGGCCACCTTGGGGGAAAGCAAATAGGAAAGTATCCCAGGCATGAAAATGCTTCTGTGGTTCTTGAGACAGGAATTTGTCTCACACCCATTCCCTCCCCTCTATTCCTCCCCACTACTCAGTGCAGCTGAAACCCAGCAGCGGCAACAGCAGGCAAGTTTACTCACTCCACCACCTGGGTATCGATTACACCTGCAGGTGGAAACCAAGTGATCAAAAACAACATATCAGCTTTGCCAGAGGATTCTCCCTGACTCCCAGTTTGGGCCCGGTGCCAGTCCTCACCCTGTTGCATTTCAGCATCCCAACTCTTCCCGTAACAGTCTGGCAGGTGTTTATTCAGGCAGAGGGTTTTCACTTCACATGTCTTCAGCCTTCATGGAAGAAAGAGAAATTCCAGAGCTGCTTTCCTGAGCAGCACTGAGCAACGCAACACCACTGACAGCCGGGACAGGCAGAAAAGAACAGCTTCTTTGTGTCTGGGTCAAACCCTCCCATTACTTGTTTCTGCCAGCTGACATTTCCCTAGACGGCAAAAGGATTTTTAAATTAAAGTGACAAGCTGGCCTTTCTTGTATTAAGAACTCAGCTTTACAAATAGCACATGGTACCCAGCAAGGCACTGGCTGAGCAGCAGCCTGACTTCAGAGACTGCTCTCCTGGGAGAAGAAACCCCCACAGATCTCCTGTGACTCAGTGCCTCTCAGCTCAGTGACTCTCTCCAGGCATTTTGGGAGGGACACTGCATACTCAGTGACCTGCATGGGTGAGCAGCATCAGCTGCTGCTGGGACAGACTCAGTGCCAGCAGGCACAGCGAGTGGGACAACCAGCAGCTGCCGCTTGTGTGAGCATTGGGTGGGATCGGTTTCCACCAAAGAGGAAGGCTGGGAATTTGTGTCTCCAATGCACCCACATATCCTGCTCCTCCATAAGAGAACAGCAGGGACAGTAGTAAAACCCCTCTATGAACTGGAGATGCAGGTCACCTACCAAAGACTTTGCAGCTTCCTTTTTCATTGCTGTTTCCACTCTGTAATCATTTATATTGGTATTTGTGACATGCAGAGGTCTCTGTTAACTTTCAGAGCTCCATCATGCCCACTCTTTGGCCCATGGCATGGATATCACCTCTACATTGAGCCATGAAGGTGACAGCACTGGACTGGAACAAGTGGATGGGTGGCAGCACAAGGAACCTCCACATAAGCACCAGTGCAGCCCACAAGCATTCATTGCCTGATCAGAGCCAGTCTGCCTGGCTACACTGCTGCTTCTGAGTCACACAAAGCCTGTCCTTGCCATGAAACTTGGAGGGGTCAAAAGAGATCAGTACCTCCCTTTGCCTCCACCCTGACCACTTTTCTTACAGAGAAAAGGACTCCGCACCCAGCCAGATTGAGCTGCCTGGTGATGCCTGCTGGGAATAGCTGCTCTGCAAGTGGTCTGTGAGGCAGAATGGCCTCCTTCCCCATCACTTGTGGAAAATATCACCAGTTTAAGGAGTATAACCAGCTATAAGGTACTTGAGTTACATCTCAAGTACCACATGGGGGTTCCTAACACATGGCTTGATGCCAGTTTAGCCACAATAATAGAAATGGGATGTCGAAGTGGCCTATCACCCTGCCTGCACATTGCTCACCCCAACACATGCACAGCAGCACTGTGAAGAGGACCAGACCCTTCACTCAAAAAGCTTTTGCCCTCTTCTTCTGGAAGTGATAAAGATGACGGTGCTTCTCACTCCTCTGTGTTTCACTCTGACCCAGTACACTCATCATTTATACCAAACCTGGCCACTGCAAAGCTATTGTTACAGGTTATTCAGCCTGCGCCTTGTTTTGCTCAGTTTCACCCTCTGGTCCAATTTTAACCAGTATTATGAAGTAGACCCACGCTCTCACATATCATGGAAGACGTAACATTTGTACTCAGCAAGGTAGTACCTATAGCTTTGGGGTTACCCTTAAGCTTCTGTCCAAAGTTCAAAAATCCTCTCAAATAACCGCATCCTCCTCAGCATTTCTGCAGTCCACCTCCAAGAGTCATTATTCTTCACCTAGGAGCACTCTTTACCAGTCTGCCATGTCCTTTGCTTCAATTCATTTGTTCTCATTTTTTATCTGGTTGATCATATATCTCACAGGGATAGCCATTCCCAGACATACCTATCAAATTCAAGTAATCATTTTGTGCCATTGAGAAGTTTTTCTTATTTTTGTTCCACACCCACAAAGCATCACCCTTCATAAGAACACTTGAAGTCAAAAAGTCCAGGCTTTTACTTCTCTGTGCTATCTAATCACCCTCAGAGCCAGGCAATGTGGTGAATGCTCCCTGTTTCCTCTGCCTTGTCTAGCTCATATCTTCCCCCACACTCCCAGCATGGAGCTGCACAGGGATGCAATGCCTCTGACTTTGACTAGTATGAAGGTACCACAGACCAGCCAGGCAATTTCTCAGTCCCACAGCACTGCTGGGACTACACTAGAGCGATTCCCTACCATAGGATTTGAGGCAAATCCTCTCAGCAATGAGAACCTTCAGCTTTCACTGTCATTACCACTGATAGGGTCTGTCCGGGGGTGAAATATGGCTCTGAAATTTGTGGATGCAAGAGGGACATCAGCATCTGAAGAGCTGTAAATGACATTAGCTGCCTTCTCCCCCGCTAAGTGCTGTATCACGTTGCAAGCTCTTCTCCAGCTCTCTGTCTGCTGTCCCTGTTAAGTTGCTTCCAGCTTTATTTCTTTTGCAAGTTCCAAAGGCTCCCGCCCTCTGAATAGCTAACTTTGGGTTTATTTTCCCCCAGATAATAGGTTTGCATTTTTCCAGTTTGAATCTTGTGTTATTATTTCCTGCCCATATCCTGCCTCAAACACAAGGGAGCCACGAAAGTGGTGACTGTATATTACAAAAGGAGAAGGAATGGAGTCATGAAAATTTTTGTGTTTGTGAAAGCATAAGGCACAGAAAGGAAGCGTATGTGTATGAGGAGAAGCAAAGCATCATTTATGTTCCCTCTCAAAAGATCAATGGACAGCTGGCAAGAAGCAGGGGAGGAGGCGTCAAGGAAGGAGAGAGAGAGAGCTTAGTTCAATGCTCAGTTTCTGTGCTGAGGTGAGAGGTTTTCCCCCTCATAAATTCTCTTTACCACCAGTTTCTTGACATGGTGGCACTGCTTCAATCCCTGATTCAAAATCAGAAAGACTGCTATGAAGTCGATGCAAGTTGTTCCAGTTCTGCACTGCTGCAAATAAACTCAGAAGCTGGCCCATAGTGTGACATGTGTAGATGTTTCCTCTTTCGGAAGGGAACCACGCCACTGCAGTCACGTGAATTGTTTCCCTCTTTGTCAGGGAGTGAAAAAGCAAACCTAGGGATCCTCCCCTCCCTTCTGCCATGCAACAGCAACAGGAGGGAGAGGACACTTTGCGTGGGGACTTGGAGCTCAGAGGTGCTTTCCTTATTGGCTGCATCACCCATGGTGTTCAGCCCTCTCTGTCCTGCCCTGACCCTGTCAATGTCCAGCCTGTCTTTCCATCTCATCTACACTTCCCTGTTTTCCTTCTCCTCCCTCCTTACTATGCAGTGAGCTTGGTGCTTTTACCCTCCCACCAGCCCTTCCTCTCACTGGGAGACCAGTACAGGTACCACTGCCCTCCCTAGCAAGCCTTCCCAGGGCTTTTCTTTCCGTTGAGTTGACCAAGTGATCTTCCTGCTTGGTTTGTTCATATGCCAGGTCCCTTGCAGTCTCTCCCATTTATCTTTCTAGGCTAGCAGTCTCTCTTCCGGCATACATGTAGAGCCTGTGACACTGCAATGTTACTTAAATAAATGCATCCTGAGACTGAAAAAAGCAAGATATTATAGAGAGTGAGAGGCAAGTAAAGTTAGCTTTCATGCACCCTCCAAGACCTTATCTCTGGCTCCAGAGGGAGATCCTACAGCTTTCTCAGGACACCAACATCTGCTCTAAGAAGAAAGTCCAGCAAACCTTGAGTAGAGATAACACCTGCAAACAGCCCATGGGAGCAGCAGGTAAATAGAAAGATGTCCCATTATCAGACGTCAACTGCAGCAAAAATGGCACTTGCCCTTGCCTTGGGCTCTTAGCAAAGGTCTGTTTCTACAGCCAGTGACACAGCTGCAGTCCAGGATGGTCATGCAGGTAATTCTCTTTGTCAGCACTGTATTGGGTTTGCATGGCAAAGTTTTGGCAGCGGGGAGGTGGGGGGGGCTACAGGGGTGGCTTCTGTGAGAAGCTGCCAGAAGTTTCCCCTGTGTCTGATAGAGCCAATGCCAGCCAGCTCCAAGACAGACGCACCGCTGGCCAAGGCTGAGCCAATCAGTGACAGTGGTAGTGCCTCTGTGATAACATATTTAAGAAGGGAGGGAAAAAACCAATGGGCACAAACTGCAGCTGGAGTGAAGAGTGAAAATATGTGAGAGGAATGACTACGCAGACACCAAGGTCAGAGAAGAAGAAGGGGGAAGAGGTGCTCCAGGCACCAGAGCAGAGATTCCCCTGCAGCCCGTGGTGAAGCCCATGGTGAGGCAGGATGTCCCCCTGCAGCCCATGGAGGTCCACAGTGGAGCAGATATCCACCTGCAGCCCGTGGAGGACCCCACACTGGAGCAGGTGGATGCCTGAAGGAGGCTGTGACCCCGTGGGAAGCCCATGCTGGAGCAGGCTCCTGGCAGGACCTGTGGACCCATGGAGATAGAGGAGCCCTTGCTGGAGCAGGTTTGGTGGCAGGACTTGTGACCCTCTGGGGGTCACTGGAGCAGTCTGCTCCTGAAGGACTGCACCCCATGGAAGGGACCCACACTGGAGCAGTTTGTGAAGAATTGTATCCCGTGGGAAGGACCAACGTTGGAGAAGTTCTTGGAGGACTGTCTCCTGTGGGAGGAACCCCATGCTGGAGCTGGGGAAGAGTGTGAGGAGTTCTCCCCTTGAAGAGGAAGGAGTGGCAGATATGACGTGTAATGAACACATCATATGAGGGGTGGAGGGAAGGTGTTTTAAGATTTGGTTTTATTTCTCATTACCCTACCCTGTTTTGATTGATAATAAATTAAACTGATTTTCCCCAAGTTGAGTCTGTTTTGCCCGTGATGGTAATCTCCCTGTCCTTATCTCAACCCACGAGCTTTTTATTATATTTTCTCTCCCCTAACCAGTTGAGAAGGAGAGTGATAGAGCAGCTTCGGTGTACGCTTGACATCTAGCCAGGGTCAACCCACCACAAGCGCTGAATGAAAGGGGAACAATAAGGCACTGTCAACTCATGCCATTTCTCGGTGCTTGGAGGGTATTTTTTTTCTCCACTAACACAGTAAAACCTGACAGTGAAGCCATCAGTAGCGTGTACTGCACAATACAGCAGCCACAGAAGACAGAGTTAGAAATAAGCCAGGAGCAGGAGAAAGCACTAAAAAAAAACCTCCTTGGCTGCCAGAATGGATGAGAGAGACCTTCATGTGCAGGTGGAAAATACCACCAGCCACTACTACTTTGATGTGGAATGGGAGAGGTTCTCGGGGAAAGTGGCAGCTCAGATGGGTCTGCCAGGGCAGAGGTACCATTTACACATTGCAAGCAAATGTCTTCAGCTGGGCTGTTTCCAATAGAAAAAAGGAAGAGCTTGAGGTGAGGTTAAAGTAAGGGAAAATGAGATGGGGAGTGCAGTTCCCCCAGTCTCATGAAAGCAGGGGAAGATCTCATTTCAGATGGCTCTCATCTCACCACACCTTTTTTTGCTCCAGAGCATAGAAGAAAGTTATGTTTTCCCAGGTTCAGGTCTCTATTCCGAGCACCAGCCAGCTCATGCTGCCTCCTCCAGGTGTTCAGAACCTCAGCCTGAGGATCTCATTCAGCCTGAGGATCACATTCAGCCCACCAACAGTGCCTAGGATGGCAAGGCACTTCTGGGCTAACTGACACCCTGAGAACTAGTCCAAACCTCTCAGCCAGTTATGAAGGGATTGCCATTTAGCCAGTCTGGCAGAATCTCCAGATCTGCTGCAGAGACTACAATGCAAATGTCAGTACTCCAAGACAGTGTGAGATGCCAGTTAACCCACTCCATAATGCATCCTCTTCTCCCTTTCCACCATAAGAATGAAGTGTATGGTCTTTTTCACATGGTAAGATAAAACTAAATTCTAATCATTATACAAATTATGGTAGGAATTGTCTCCTTATCTCATGCCCATATTAATTTTTTATTCCTGTTAAGAAACAAGGAAAGCTTTGGGGCTTCCCAGATGTGGTAGGTATGATGCAGGGAATGAATTCTGGCATAGACCCCACGCATAATGCTCAAGTCCTGGAGGGAAAAATTGCAATTCTTGCCTATTAAAGCTTTGTGAGACACCATTCCTACATAAATACTATAAACCCAGGGCATTTTCAATTCTGTACCTATCACCCACTTTCAAAAGATCAGTCAGTCTGGCAGTCCTAAGTGATTTTGGAAAAATCAGATGTAGATGTTTCTGTAGGTTTTGTTCTTCATGCAGTTTACCAAAGTACTTGGGCCAGAGATTATCCCTGCTACCAAAAAAAAAAAACAAACCCACAAAAACCCCAGACTGTGCAGAGGAAAAGTTACATCTGCTGAGTGTTGACTGTAATCCACTCCTTTCTTGTATCACTGAGCTTGTAAAGTCAGCTTCCCTAACTACTGGAAGTCTAGCAGTCCTTGGGGGGACAGGAACATGACAAGACACATTAGAGAAATGACCAAAACCATAAAGGTGCGACTTCCAATATCTGCTTCCTCAGAACTGAGTGAAGCTATAAATAAGGGAACCATCGCCCTCTCCTCTCCAGTGGATGAATGCTCCCATTTGAAGCCCTGCAGGGTCATGCGTGACAAATGCAGTTTATCATATGGCTCTGAGATGTATCATATGTCTCTGCAAATTACTGTATCACATGGATAACCCCAGGATACACACACAAACACATCAGTTACACCACTACAGAGCAGTATGAAACTTGCGGGTTTCTATTTTTTAAACCCACACATTCACTCAGGCTCAGCCCCGCCTTCTCCATGTCATGACAAGCAGAGAAGTAGCAAACAGCATGGAGCATATCACTTCCACTTGTTCTGCAAACAGCCAGCAGGATGTTGCACAGAGTAAATAGCACACATAAGAGAGAGGAAAGGGTTTAAGTATCTTTAGGCGGGAAGACATGCTGCTTAGACTCAAGGGGCTTAATATGCAATGGGTGTTTGCAGATAGTTATCCAGAAAAGCATGTCCAAATAGCATATGTTGAATTCCTGTTGAATTTGTACTTGAAAGCATCCCAGAGAGCATGGGAACTCAGCTACAGACCTCTCCCAGGCATAGATTCTGGCATCTGAAGAAAGCGTAGAGAGACCATGGCCTATTTCCCCTGGCACCCCCATCTCTAGAAATTATCTGTTCTGGATGCTTCCAGCTGAGCCTGACCATGCCTCCCCCATCCCTAACACTCCTCATCATCCATTCCTCCTTTGATCTGGGCTTGCGAAAGCTTAATGTTTGTCTTATCTAATGTCACTGCGGACACTCATCTTGTTACACCAAGGACTACTGTTCATGCACAGTACTGATGTCCACAAAAGTGTGGGGCATGGCAAAACAAGTAGACATACACCAGCTGCAAGCTGCTTGTTTGTGAAGAACTTCAGCAAAGGCATGGTACACATGGGAAAGCTTCACCCTCTCATTGCCTGTGGAAATGCCAATCCAGATTCCCACAGCTTAAATTCTCATGGCTTCGACCTGACCACCTCCTATTAGTTGGCTGTAGGCATTCAGAAAAGCCTGTGAAATGAGTGGTGCTTAGGTCAAGGGACACCATGGATTACGATGTGGGGATCTTAAGCAATTCAGCCTTAGTGTGTCAAACTGGCAGCATGCTTTAGACTTTTGATCCCATGATGATACTTTTCGCGTCATGGGTCTTCTATTGCAACCTGCTCTGTGAAAACCACACACCCTAAAGGGAGAAGTTGCCAGAGGCACACAAAGACCAACCTCCTCTCTAGATGGGTGGATAGGGCTGGTTCTTCATCATACACACATAAAGGTGTATTGAGCTGACACTTCATCCACAAACAGCTACACAGAAAACACAACAAATATTATCGACTTGAAATGTTCTCCTACCTTCACATTTTGGTAGGAAGTTCTTTCACTTCTACCCTGTCTCCCTGTTCAGATGCAAGGTGCAAATATCCCAAAGAGCTGCCTATCTGCTCAGTGGAAGCTGAGCTCTCCCCTGACCTCATCGTACCCTGACATTAGGGGGGTACCCTCACTTGCTTAAACCATCATCTTGCCAGATGCAGCATTGCTCCCAAACAGGAGCAGCGATCCGCACCTTTGTTCACTTGACACTCGCTGTTACTCCCTCTCACACCCAGCTTGACAGGTATAGCAACAGGGATGAAGCCAATTGTTGGCAGGGTACCAGTACTCCTCCAGGGCCACAGTCACAGCCTATGTGGCCTGTCCGGTTACTTTTCTTTACTCTGCTGGCTGGGCAGCAACATTTCCAGATGGAGAGCTAGGAAGCAATGCTTCTGTGGCCAAGCTGCTGCTGACGCTGCAGAACCCCACTGCCTCCCTGCGAAGCGCCTGATGTTGGCCATTGCCTGACACAGCCTCTCAGGCTAGAGAGCAATTTGTATAAAATGAGTTTGCTCTCCGTGGACAAATAATGCTTTTCCAGTCACAGATTGCTTCATACCCAACTTCTTAGGGGGCTCCACTGTCATTGCCCTATGTGAGTATGTTTTAGACACAGGTGTTCTGGCTGCTGGGTCTCAGATAAGAAATTCTGAGAGTGTGCAAGCAGCTGCCCTCTGGCAGGTGGGCAGTCACTTGTGAACAGGTCTGGGGCAGAGGATGCTCCAGCACAGCTGAATTCTGGTCCACAGAGTCTGCTTTGGGACTGTGCGCTCCAGTATTTTGTACAGAGCTGAGCATCCCTCACTCCAATAAACTCTGCTGGGGGAACAGGGAAGGGCAAATGGACAGTGCAGCTCAATGCAAATGCCAGCTCCTTCTGCAGGGTAAGCAAATATATTTTCCTTTCCCTGGATATCGTATTCATGTATAGCACCAAGAAGCATGTTCTAACCCATAGGTATTAAACGCAGTTAGGCTAATTCCCATTGGATTGTCTGGGCCTGATGTCTTTGCCCACCATATGCATCATCTTTGCTGTTGTTTTATCCATAGCTCTATTCTTAAGCAGGTTGCTATAGACTAAGATTAGACTACACACATATCAATAACACCAGAGAGAAGGAATAATCTGAAAAATAGCAAGGTCTTTTAATCTGTGTAGACTTCAAAGAGCACCAGGTTTGTCTTTCAAATAAAGGCAGTCCAGTGTCCTCCTCATTACAGTGGGAAAGGCCTTTGCCAGGTATTTTATCAGTATCTGCTTATCTCTTTCTAGATCTCTGCAAAGGCAGGCTTGATTCCTTGCAGTAGCAGATCACCAACTCTGTCACAATACAGATCGCATTTTAACCCAGATGCTTTCTGACAAACTTCTTCCCCCTTCAACCCACATTTCAAGCACATCCCCACTCAATCGTGCCTGTGGCATCCACAAGACAACTACACCAGTCAATTCTCTGCAAATGTAAAGGATCTATTTTTAGAGGTCTTTAAGATGACAAGAAATGCTGATCTCAGAAAACTGCGAATCACAAACTCCTTATTTCATCTTCCTTGCCTGCTCGCTCTCTGTGGAAGCAAACCACCACCATCTGGCCAACTTGCTCCAGAGTCACCACCATCCCAGAGCTGCATTTTGAGCATCTCTGCTCCTCAGTATATTCCCAAAAGTCTTGTCCATGCCAACCCCACAGGTCCGATTTGCATTCCCCTGCACCGCCATCCTTGGTGACTTCTCTCTGTGCAGCACGGGGAGGGGATGTGGTGAATCACCCAGCCTCACCATGCCCCCTGCCAACCAGCTGTTTGTTTGTTTGTTTGATTGTATTGTTGAAGTCCCGTTGCCACATTGGTAACTATACATTTTTTTTATGACAACCAGAAGTTCAGTTTTATAAACAGATGCTGTTTTGGGCCTCTATTACTCAGCTGGATCAGCGTCAGTCGTTTTTCCAGGCTGCGGTCTCTGTTCTGCACACTGAGTCAGACACAGCCCTGCACAGATTTCTTTGAATCGCTGGTTTCCTCCCAGCGACTCTTGACACCCTGCCAACAAAGCAGGGCGTAGCTCATTATTCCCCCCCCCACCCCCTTCTCCTCTCTTTAAAGGCAGACTGATTCATAGTAACTCCTTTAAATCAGAGTGGAAAGACACCACCCTCCTGCACGACCGGAGGAAACTTAAACCACCAGCAGGTCACTCCCCTTCACTACAGCTCTGCACTCCAGAACATCAGCACTGCAGCCCAGCACGCTCCTGCTCCCACAGGTGCCAGGAACAGCCCCAGCCCAGACGGTAAGAGCTGCTCTTGAAAATCCTCAGCAACTTTTCGCCCTCACTGGTGGCTGCTCCCATCGCCCAGCAGCTCCAGCCTGCTTTTCTTCTCCGCTCCGCTACTTCTCTTCAACTTGATATATGAGCTGGCTATGAGGCACACCTTAATCTTCCAGCTTTTGCTTCGAAATCCATCTGCTTTATGGGGCAACGGAACACTGCAAGGCTCCCTGGTTGCAACCGTAGAGCGCGGGCAGCAGCAATCTTATTCTCACCTCCAGGGCATGTGCAGCTAGGGTGCAGGCATGGGGTGCCCATCCTGGGCCAGCCCCGGCATAGGAGTTGCTGTGCGCTTTTGAGTGGCATTGTTTACAAATGCAGGAAAATGCCTGCTTGAAATTAGGGCTCCTGGTTCAGTATTTCTGGCTCCCACTCACATTTTTCTGCATGTCTCTCCCTTCCATCAGTTGTTTGCCAAGCTTTAATTTAAAACAACAATGATCATTCCAAGTGAAGTCTGAGAGGTCCTAAAGGTACAGGCTTTGGGGTACAATGGGGAGGAGCTCTCTTTTTCTGTTGGGGTCCCAGCTCCTGAGGCTGAAGCCAAGCCCCAGTTCTCAAGCAAAGCTACGCAATGGGTAGAAATGCATGCTACGCCTGCCTTAGCAGCACAGATCCTGGAGTGGGGAGCACTGAGAGGTGAAGTGAGGGAGCGGGTGGAATTGCTAAGAGCACTGCAGGCTGCAGGATGGGGTGTGGTGGGGGAAGGCACTGATGGGAAGTGTAGGATTGCAGAGACTGGCAATTTTCCCTGTTCACCTGCCTTTTTCCACGCAACCTCCCCCTCCCTCCCCCTCTTCACCAGCTCTCTCACTTCATCTGTCTGCTATGGTTTGTATCCTGCGGTCAAATCCCTGAACTATTTTTGAGGTCTGAGAAAGGGAGCGCAGCAAAACCAGTTGGTTGGCACTAGGCTTTGGTTCCTGTTGCAGGAACCCAGCACGCCCCTGCACAGTTTTATGGGTCTGAAAGAGACTGAAACAGTATTTAGTCCTGTCCTGCTGGGAATGGCTGGGACTCAGGCTGGGGCTGTGGACAGTTACTATACTAATGGCCAAGAAGCTGAGCTGACCTTAACCTTCTTGCAGAAGGATGGATTTTGTGAATTTTGAGGTCCCCTCTGGCTCTATTGCTTGCAGTTCAGTCATGCAAGGGTGCCTCCTGCCTGAGAAATAGATGTGTTTGAGTGGTAGGGAAGCTGACTGAGGCAGCGAGTGTTTCCAGGGCAGTCAGCAATCAGTCTGGGTAGAAAGCATTTTCAGAAGTTGTCATTTACCACGATTAACGATGAAATCAATTTGGAAAAAAAAAAAATACTGTGGCCACAGAGCAACTTTCACTCAAAAGCTTTGAATTCCTTAAGGCACCTCTGAGAGCAGCTTTGCCCAGGAACTGCCCACTTGACATTTCTGGACAGAGTGGGATTCTTTTCTCAGCAAACACACAAGAAGGAGCTGGGCATGAAGAGTGTGAAAACCTTGGAGCCCATTAGCTATTGTTCCTATGATAACAGGGGTTTAAGTCAGCTGAATGCCTCCACCCAGCCCACCTCACACAGCTGCCAAACCTGGGGACTCTGTGCACTGAGGGAGTGTGGGCTTGAAGGCAGCATATTTCTGTTTGCTCCCTTGAGGATAAGCATAGGAAAAGGATCAAAACTTAGGTATTACTATCACTAACACCGCAGTGCCTGGAAGCACACTGTGAAATGCAACTACTCCATGCGAAGCGCTGCACACCCACCTAAGGAGCTCCTCCCAGCAGGCTCCCGTGGAAGTCCCCCCCAGCTATGACTAACCATTCAAACACGTGGCGCACAGTCTGAGCCATTCATGCAGGCTACTCTCACGTAAGAGCTGGGCATCTCCACCGGGCACGTGCCATCCAGAGGTAGACATCTGAGAGAGATGAAGTCAAACCACACCCAAGGACACGCTAATAGAGGAGGGACTTGGGATCTTGTGGAGAAACACCCAGTTCTGGAGTGGATGCCTCAGAGCTGCAGGGTTGTTAGTGCTCCCCAGTACCCTGCTGAGGACAGAGCTCTGGACTTGGAAAACCGGCCCTGCTGGCCTAGCCAGTGGTCTTTGAATTTTGCCATGTGTGAGCAATGCAAGTGCATGCAGGAATTACTGTTTGGTGGCCTGGGGTGGAGAAGAGATTGTATTTTGAAACAGTTCTGGGAGATCTGCTGATAATAGCCAGTGTTTTTTTGGTAAAAGACCCACCTCAGGGCCTTGTTTATAATGAGATGGAGGAGATCTGCTGCAAGCATGAATCCTTCTCTCTATTCATCACTCTCCCAGCTGCAAGGCTGGCACATGGGACTCAGCCTGCGCCTGCTTGAGTTTCCTCAGAGCAAAAGCGGGAGGGGTGGTGGGGTACAGACTGTTTTCTTAGCCCTGCCAGCTCCCACAGGGCTTCACAGGCCCCATCAACCCCATGCAGCAGCCACAACACCCCTTCCACGGCACGTTTCCACTTGCTCACCCCCCCCCCAGTTACCTTTGGCTGCTGGATGGGTGCTCTCCACTGAGTGCTACCCCGGATGGCAAAGGGGGAGGCATCTGATGCCAGGCTGGGATTTGCCCTCAGATACTCAAATGCCCCACAAGGCAAGAAATAGCACTACTAGACCCCTTTGATTTCAATGGGCTCTTGTGCCTGTAGCCTTCATTAGGGAGGTGACAGCACTCTCACCCGAGACAACGCAGGGCAGGCTGCAGGGCGTGGCACTCCTAATTTTTTCCCTTCCTCCTGTTATCCTGCAAAAAAAGTAATGAAAAAGGACTAAAAGATGAGATTTCTTACCCTTCCTTCAAGTCAGGGAGAAGTAAGTGACCCAGAGTTGATCTGTTACACCTCCAAAGAGGAGGACAAGGAAGGGGATTTCCTATTTCCCCATCTGAAGATGGATGCTTAATACTTCATGGGTCTTTTCTGCTGAGGCAAAGCAGCGTGCACAGAAAAGAAGACTCTTCTCCATGGCCCTGCTCTTTTGACAGCCCCTGCCAGGACTGATAACTAACTGGTAGTCACAGGGCTGTAATACTGGCCCTGAATAAACGTGCTGAAGCACCAGCTCAAATGTGACTATACAGATCCTCTGTCAGAGCCAGTCCACACTCAGTCATCCCAGAGTATGACACAGGGTCCAGCAGCAGTTCCCCATATCAACTGCCCAGAGGGAAACTTTCCTCCTTTCTTAAGCTGCTTTCTGCTGTTACACTGCAGGGAGGGCAGCAAAGCAGCACATCTGGGGGCTGCAATCTGGAGCATGATTTCTTCAAACCCCACTGGGGGAGTTTGGGAAAGTACCTCCTGAGTTACAACAGCTGGACAATGAACAAAGGAAACTCTGGCCAAATTTGCGGCTCCACACACCCTCCTCCTCTTGAACTGTTTGCAGCAGGGCAGAGTACATGGAAGCTGCTCTTTGAGTAGGATCAAACGTAGCCCATGCCTTGTCATGGTACGGAGGGATGGGTTAGGACAACTCAGCTCCAGAACCCACATTCCCCAAAGGAGTGACTGGTTCACCAAGCTCATAATTAAGATCTCTCCCCTTTCCCCTATGAAAACCAGTATGTACTGCAGGCATGGGGAGATGCTCACCATGAGAGCTCAAGGACAGGTCCTGGGCTAGGCCATCCCCACCTATGCAGAGAAATGCAATGAACTATGAGCATTGGAGTGACTGATGGCAGGTGACCAGTGACTCATGCCAAAGGTTTAGCTCTTGCAACATGGGGCCACCTGGCAATACATTTGGATTAGAGGAAATCCGGGGCGAGGGCCTTTGTTGTCCTTTTGCCCTCACAGGGCAGAGGCTGCTCAAGGAGAGGAGTTGTGAAAGCAGCTGCCACGACTGGGCTTTCACATTCCTCTGATTCTTGACAGACATCTCCCCTACGGGCCCCAGCTAGCCTCTGGAAAGGACAGTGAGAGCCATGGGAGCAAGAGAGGAGAGCTGAAAAATGCTCAGAGCTGGGAGCTGGCTGATGACCAGCTCCAGGAACATGGACCACCGCTCAAGGAAAGCTGGGCTTTGAGACTGGCACAGCCGCTGGCCATGCCAGCTCAGGCAGCTAAGCCAACCTGCCTGCTAGCTGGTCTCCAGCAGTTGAAGCCAGGCCAGTGTGGTGTGCCCTAACAAGGGGCATTCATGATGCCTTGTAGAAAGCCATTTCCACATGTAACATGAGCTAGAATGACCCTCATACCATTCTGCCAGCCCATACTTATCACAGGGGTAAGAAGCCCTCTTGAAGCCAGATGGGGCATTTTACCTCACCACCACCTTTACCCCACCCTGCACAGAGCACTGACCAACTCCAGGCTGCACAGCATCTTCTTGCTTCTGCTTTATACAGATGCTCCTGCTCCCCCCCCAGTCCATCACTTGTGCACTGTGGGTTGAAAGAAGGAGCTATCACACAGTTTTGCAATTTAATCCTGTGCAGTCTTTTCCAAGCTGGCTTGCAGGAACAAGGACACCCTGGAGGCAGACTGACCCAAAAGCTCAGACTCTTTAGATGCCTAAAGTCACATTGACCTCAGTGTCTCATAGGCTGTACTGGCATGTTCACAGGTTTTGCAGTCTTGAGAGAGAGGGACACTACCTGATAAGAAGCCACTTCTTTTTCAGAGTTACCCTTCCTTGAAAAAAAAAAGAGATCTTTACAAAACTGTCTATGTAAATCAGAGAATTGCAGTTTTAATTTAAAAATGCAGCTAAAAGCACAGCTGATGTGGGCTCCACAGACCTTCCACCTCTATCTAAAGGCTGTTGCAAGGAGGAAAATCAGGAAGTCCCACCAGAAATGATCTGTGCACTTTTGCTCACACCACACTGTAACCCGAACTTTTCTGTTAGAGCTGTCAGATGGTTTCTCCCACGTGGGCACTGTCAGTGTCAAAGTCGCACAGATAGATATGTGCATGCATAAGGAAGCCATGCATGAGCACGCACACAGACAGACATACACTCACACACACGGTTCAGCTCTGCTCACAGGGAAACTACAGATGCACACTCCCGTTCATAGAGGAAGCCATGCAGAGCTGCAGATGCACACCCCTACACACACCACGTCATCGCCTAGACCGTCAATCCTCCCACAAATGTTTCTTGCATATCTCGGCATCTTGTCTGGAACCCCTGCAAGTCCCAGCAACTCCCCTGTCTAATTAACCCACCCAGAGACCATCCAACATGCTAAGGAGTGAGGGTGCTCCTCATTGCACCTCCAAAGGTGCAGAGAAACACTTCCTTACTTCCATTAACTCTGAGGTCTCCTTCCCCATCCCTCCCTCTTACTCGCTGCCATCAGTCCCAGCCCTTCCTTGGTGTGTCTAGCGCGAGGAGTGAGAGTGTTTTCCTCCAGCAGCGGCTGCTGGCTGCCTGCCAGGCCCCAGGCAGCTGTCTCTTCCCCTTCCTACTACCAAGCAATCTTTGGAGTTTCTGTTGATGTTGAGCACTCACATGGGTGAGCACTCGAGGGTGGTTTCGTCTGGAGAAAATGCCAATTTCTCACTGTCTGCTCTAGGAGCTCTGATATTTCCCCACTCTCACATGAATCACGAGCATGAGAGATGGAAACCCCTTGTGTGTCATCTTTTGTGACTCCCCCTTGCATCTCTCAGTGAGTGGAGGTTCATTACCAAGAGTGGATTCTTGCGGACTTTGGTCCCACAAGAAATGATTCACATGCTGGGGCTTTACCACTCCCCTGGGAAGGCAATTCCCCCTGATCACTTGGAGATCATATCACCAGGAAATGGTTCCGAAGAACCAGACTAAATCTTCCATTTACTTAAGCTTATTTTCAGTTGTAGCCCCTCAGGCTGCTCTACACTTTCCTTTTGGTTGACATTTATCTGCTACTTTTACCACCCTGCTGTACCCCATATGGTCACCACAACCACCACCCATGCATGCACAAAATCCTCTCACTGCCATAAACCAGAGGCTCAAAATGTCCCTGTGTGCCCATGCACACCTCCTGCCCAACCCTTTTCCCACACATATGAAATCTCTTTCCAGAGGCACCAGCCTACTCATCCACATGTCTATAAAAAGCATCTGACTTGTAAATTGAGTCAGGCCAGTCTGTCAAAACCGGGTTGTCAACAGCAGTGCTGACATACAGTGGTTAATAAAAGTCTGGAGTCAGCAAGGACTTTGGATTCAGCTGGATCTGAAGCAAGAAACAGAGCAAAGAGTGAAAGCAAAACGATCCTTCCCTGTGGTTGCTTAAAGCTGTCATGAGCTTTCTAGTAACAATGTGATGGGTCCAAAGTCACCATGCCACCAGAATATCACAGAGATCTTCACATCTTTGCATCCTGCCAAATGACCCTGGGCACAATGAGGACTCATGCTCATACTGCACACGATGACAAGGTATGCAGTTGTAGCAGGGCTAAGGTGCAGTCAGGGCCTCAGCTCAGTCAAAAGGCAGCTCTACAAATTCTGCAGAAGGTTTTATCCCACCCTGGGGTTTCCCTTACTGGTAGCATCATGGCAGCGTTGCTATCAGTAGGTTGGCTCTGCACTGAGGAAGGCACCAGTGACAGAAGTGGCAGTTTGTGGCTGTCTCAAACAATATCAAATAGTTTTTATCTTCTGTCCCTTCATCTCCAATCTTCCCCTTCTTTTCCAAGTGGCCTTGGCCCTAATTCGAACGACCAGTATTCTTGGTGTGACTCTGTGCCACCTCAGACAGTGGCCAGGTTCATGTGCTTTCTCTAAATATTGGACCTTCTACTGCCGCCATCAGAGACAGCATACTGGGTGAGACAGACCACTGCTCTGACTTACTACTGCATTCCTTGCAGTCTGTGGTGGCAGCTGGGGAAGGCAGAATTTCTTTCATCTCAGTTGCTTTCAATCTATGGAGATTTTTGTTGATATTCTGGCCAAAAGCATTTGCTTTTTTCCTGAAATGCCATCTTTCCTTTGTTGAGAAATTGAATGCATCAAACCCAAGGGACTTCAGCTGAAAAAATAATATTTAGAGGAGTCAGAGGTCACCATGGTGCTCACAGGTGGTCTGATTTAGATGTCCTCTGCTCCCTGGACACTATAGGCTGCTATAAGTTATTGGCTGAGTTCTTCCCTCAGCTAGCATCTCTCACAGTATGCCTCACCAACTCACCCTGGGAGAGGTATTCCCAAGCAAGGACCTCAGTTCAGAGAGGAGAATGGGAATGAAAGTCAGATGAGCTACATCCCTTAGGCACACTTCAGATCTGAAATATTTCAGATTTAGTTGAGAGTGCTCTGATTTTTCACCCCATGCAACCTGATGATTCCTGTAGAAACATCCTGTACACTTCCTTTCTATTCCTTTCACTGCACTGCACTATCTGCCAGAAGCAGAGGACCACTACCTTACCTGGCTTACCCTCTTGAGTAACCCACTCTCTATATTTGAGGAACTATGCCATTGGCCTTTGTCATATCTCCAATTGGCACTTTGCATTCCATCCTGATCATAGAATCACAGAATCATTTAGGTTGGAAAAGACCTTTAAGATCATCCAGTCCAACCATGATACCATGATGCTTTGCTAAAAGCAAACCAAGGCCAAGGACTCACTTCTCCAGATTGCCCTCCAGATAGAAAGATCCAAAACACTTAAGTAGACAGAGGGGTGATATGGGTGGCTACACTTTGCCTGCATGAGAATACTTTTTCTTAGTTTTTAAGGGATAGTGCTTGCCTGCTTTAACTTGAACTAGGGTGCAGCAGAGCTATGTGTTGTTCCCCATTATGTGTACTCATGCATGGTCAGAGAAATAGTCTCTACACAGATAAAAGTCTGTCATGCTTATCTGTAGGCTTTTTTGTGCTGAAGGCTGCTATGGTGATTGTTATTCATGGTTACTGTTGGTGTGGCTTGTTATTTCTCCTCATCCATCATCCCAGGGAAAGAAAACTCAGTCCACTGTCACCAGTACAACATCTTCTCTTGACTCACACAGGCTGTTCAGCAGGTGCATGACCTTCACTCCTTCTCCACCAGCCTGTCCTAACTCAGTAGTCATTCTACTTTCATGTCTCAGCTCTGTTATTCTTGGCTTAGCTGTGGTCTCTCCTCTGGAAGACACGCCAGGAGGTTCAATGCAGGGCTCACAACCTGGTTGCTTGACTGGTTCTTGCGAAGCAGTCCTACAACTGACAGTGTGTCCTGAACACTTGCAGGGTTAAACAGCTGTGGTTTTGAGAGCTTTGGGGTGAGTCACTGGAAAAAACTGGCAGCTCTAGGAAGGCTAAGACTGACTCATAGCCCAAGAAGAGCCTGAGGAGCTCCAAATCCAGCTGCAGTTTAGGTAGGGGAATGGAAGAAAAGGCATTTGCATGCAATTGTGTCCTATTGCTCCAGCAATGTGACCCCACCCTGTAGCGGAGAAAGATGTCTCACACTTAACAAATGGAAAGAGTATCCTGTCACTCACTAATGCTCTGCCAGCTTCTCCGTCTAATGGGAGAAGTCCATGCGGTACCATCAGAGACAGAGATGACTCTATTTCAATGCTGTTCGTTCACCCACTGCTCCTTTGGAATTGTTCTCTAGTGTTTTATTTAAAAGGCAGGGAGAGATGAAGGAAGGGAAAAGCGAATGAATAGAGAGGGAGGCTTGTGCTTTAACTCACAAAGAATCAAAACTAAGCTGTGAGCACATATCCCCTGGGGAGTTTACATTTAATAGTGTGTGTATTCAGGGAGATGTGCTGAAGTTCTCAGGAAGTAGATGCACTGAAGGCACCTGAACTAATAGTGCTCTCAAGCAGTGTGAGAACAGGGCAGGAAAAGCAAAGGAAATAAAGAATTGGTTTTTTTCTTAGTCTATTGGTCAAATTTCTGGGTGTGGGGTTGTTTTTTTTTTTTTTTACAGTGTAAAGTAACATATGATTTATCCCTCAGTTTCATTTCTGAATGCAAACAGAAGACTAATTTAAAAGGACTGTTCTAGTCTTTTAGGGTGTCATGAAAGTAGGTTTTCAGTCTTTCAAGTACAGAGATTTTTTGAAGGTCTTAAAAAATAATCAGCAAAAAAACCTGCTGAATTCGTTTTTAAAGAGGCCATGGAAAAATACATCCATCTAAGAGAGAAGGAAATTGAGCCACTGTTCAGTAAAGGCAAATTTCAGAGCAGGCAAATTTGCCACAGTTTGGTGTATGCATACCAATACACTATGGTGGCAAGAGCACTTGTTAGAGTTTGTGTAAGAACCAAGGTAATCAGAAAACAGGATGACAAGTAGTCAAAGGGATAGGAAGATTTTACTCAGAGGTTCTATTCAATGCACCTGCTGCAGCTATAAAACTTACTCATGGCAACAGCAATAGTTTCTCAGCTCAAGGTACAGTGGTGATAGCCATATCAGTTGCCATCCAGCATTTTGAAACCCTCGTTCCTTTTGCAGTCAATGGAAAGAAGGGGTTTAATACTCAGGTCAGGTGTGTTCATGTGGTAGCCTGCATATAGTATTGAGAACCTGGATTTTAGCAATACTGAATTCATAAATGACTGTCACTGCAGTCAGAGAGGAACTCCTAAGAAGGCTGTACTTTCTCCAAGATTGTCACTAAGGGAGGTACTGTGACAAGAGAGGGCACAGTGACTAGGCCATCCAGGCAAATCAAGCCCTAGAGCATGAGGAGTTTGCTAGGACACCCCAAAGCAGACAAGCAAGCCCAGACCATGTTCAGCAAACCAAGGCTAAAAAACTCCAGAGAGCTCTCCCAGGTGAAGGAAACCTCACAGCAGATAAGTTCTTGCTGAGGAGGTAGGACTGGTCACCAAATCTAATCTGTCCTTCTAAGGAGTGACCTCATTTGGGTGGGAGGAGTGACTTAACAGAGCTGGTGCCTTGAAATCCTGAACTCAAGGAATTTCTCCTGTTCATCAGCTAATGCTGAACTGGACAAAGAGCCACTGATGGAAAAGCCTGCCTGCCCACTGTGGTTTGGGAAACTGTATCCAAAGCAGTGCAAGGAATAACTGCAGCACTTTACAGGAACACACTCCCACACATGGCCACAATGAGAGGAAAGACAGGAGTGGAGAAGGTGGAGTCATTGAGTAAAAAAACCCCACATTTATGGGCCTTTTGTTATAGTCTGCATGAAAGACATCATGAAGTATAATTGTGTTGTTCCATGACAGTGTTACCACACCCTGTACAAATGGTGACAGCATCAAACCTTACCCGAGTCACTTGGACCAAAATAACTTGACAGCCAACATTAATCACATACCTGATAATGCTTTTCAGTACCAGCACTACCAGGAGAAAAGAGCACCATAGGCCTGTGAAACTTTCGAGGAAGCAGTCTTTCACTGGCCATAGAGTGGACCCAGTAAACTCTTCTGCCTGATTTCTGTGGCTATGCTGCATGATTACCAATAAATGCCTCAAAGGAGGGGAAATGTGCTCACTCACTTCATGTGAATTGTCTGCACTCACTCTCACAGCTTAGATTTGTTCCTTGTATTTTGCATTGTCAGGGGAGAAGTCAGCAACCTCAATGAATAGTGTCATGAGAGCTATCTAAAGAACATTGCCCTCCCTTTCCAATCACATGTTCATCAATGACAGGGAATCTTACAAAAAATAAAAGCATGCAGAGTACAGAGGCAAAAAACCCCAAAACAATCCAAAGAGGAATTTGCATTACAAGAGAATCTTATTGCAGTAATAAAGTGATCTGCATGCCTCAAGTTTATAAAGGGAAACAGGCAGTTTTCACTGCAAATCTAAGCATCTTCCTCTGCCCCAGAACACCTCAGTGGCATTTCTGTTCTGGTTATTCTCCTCTTCACATAATGGAGTGGGACATTGAGCAGGGGTAGCCCCCCAGTCCACTCTTCAATGCTGCTCAACACCTGATGCACCCAGGAACACACAGTCCTCCACACCACATGTCCATGTCCCACACCAGCTGGAGGAGGCTGCGCTACGAGAGGGAAAGGGAGAACAGGAAGAGAAAATCGTTCCTGACCTCTGTGAATCCTGTGGGCAAAAGCTCCTCTTCCTGGAGTGTAGGCCTGGAGTATGTAATTTTTACTTTACATAACCACACACCAATTTAAGCAACCTGTGTATATACTCAGGCTATTTTTGAAATGCCCCCAAGCTAACTACCCCTGCTCTACATCTCCTCCCAGACTGGTTCCTTTACCTCCAGGCTTTCTTTAACCTCTTGAGCAACTTCCTTGCAGATTTTGACAAAGGTTTTCATGATGGTTTTTTGTGACTACACGCTTCCAGAATGGGTATAAGATCAGCCTGTTTTCTCACATGTAAATAAAGGTTATAGTAATGCTGTGCTTTGATTCAGCCCTTCCCTTCACCTCCTCCCTCTGTTCTTGTTATCCTCCAGAGCTCTCTGTATTGGTGACTCCACCTAGAAGGGACCCAAGATGTTGGTGCTACTGGCTGGTATCTTTGTGGTTCACATCGCCACTGTCATCATGCTCTTCGTCTCCACCATTGCCAACGTAAGTAGAGACCACCCTGGATGAGCCACAGCTGTCACTTTCCGCAGCAGTAGCTAGCCATTCATGTGGCTGGCAGGGGGACAGGTGGGTGGGTGCTCAGGTCTATAGGTGAGGGACACCCGCTCATAGCCATGAGTAAATACGAAGCAGTGATGGATGGGTGGGCTCAGGGAGAAGAAAGGCAGCCGGGGTGGTACAGGAGGCAGCCTCTGCCTGCCACCCTCTGCTCCCAAATCTCAGAGCCAGCAGCACCTCAACACTCTTCATCCAAGCGAGCGCAAGGAGGCGCAGGGGAGATCAGCAGCTGACAGCTCTGGGGCGGTGTTTATCATCCTGTCTGGCGGCCAGGCTGTTGCACAACTGGGCGCTCCCCCATGCCTGTCTGTTTTGACGGCCGCAGCCCGCTGCCCGGGGCCGGGCGGGCTCCCGGAGCTGCTCCCGGTGGGAAGCCCAAGCAAGGGGGGGGCAGCCGCCCCCCCCCCCGCGGCCGCCGGGGAAACCCGGGGC
Source organism: Pelecanus crispus (assembly GCF_030463565.1). Classification (NCBI taxonomy): domain Eukaryota; kingdom Metazoa; phylum Chordata; class Aves; order Pelecaniformes; family Pelecanidae; genus Pelecanus; species Pelecanus crispus. The sequence continues at coordinate 55,853,086 of NC_134643.1, forward strand.
GAGGGTGACCCCTGGCGGCTCGGCGGGGGAGGCGCGGCCGGGGTCTCCCCGCGCCACCCGCTGGGGCGGATTTCGGGGGCCCCTCGCACCCGCCTCGGCGGCTTGCTTGCCCCACCGTGCCCTCCTGCCGTCTCGCACGGGGAGAGGATGATCTGAGCGATTTCTCGCCCCCCCGCCATCATGGGAACAGACTTTGCCGGTGTTTTGCCTAGACAAAATGCCTCCTGGCTTTGGAAGCCTGCGTCATCTCCCACCCGCTTCGGCTGGTCATCTGCTGCCAACACATGCTGACTTTTTCAGCTCTCTGGCTCGTGGCACTTGGGCTAATCTTGCTCCCCTTACGGTTTAGTCTGACAACTGGCCAGAAGAGCAAGGAAGCCCCCCCGCCCCCCCTTGACACAACTGTTTGGTACTGTTTCAGGTTTGGATGGTGGGTTCTTTCGGCTTCGGAAGGGTCTCATCAGGACTCTGGCTACTGTGCAACACGACCTGCGAGCAGCTGACAGTCAGCAGTAAGGATGAGGGTAAGTTACATCTGCATTTCCATTGTGGTGATTAACTGCAGGACCTTGGTGCACAATACCAAGGCTGAGTCCTCACCTTCACAAATCTGTTCCCTGTGTGTTCACAGCTTCCCTCAAAGCCGTGCAAGCCTTTATGATCCTCTCGATCATTTTCTCCGTCATCGCGCTTGTCATGTTCATTGCCCAGCTGTTCACCCTGGAGAAAGGCAAACGTTTCTACATCACTGGAGCCACCATGCTGGTTTGCTGTAAGTATGCACGCCTCACGATGGCTCTGCATGTGGCCCACTGCCTCTGCAAGCACAAGCAGCCACACATGTCTGCCACACATGGCCATCAGGAGAGGCTGTTGGGCAGCTAAATGTTTCCAGTGGCCCATTTTTTTGATAAAACAAGCACTAAGGAATTGGAAAGTGGGTTTTTTCATTTTGGTTTTTTTTAACTGTATATAATGAAAGTATTTCCAGATTTTCACTAGAAAAGCCCAGTGGGTTTTGCAAAATACCTTTGAAAGACAACAAAAAGGATTCAAGTATTTTGGGGAACAGCGGAATAAACAGTTAGACAGCTACCGCTCATGGGATTCAAGACATAGCAGCAAACTGTCTGCAGATCTTATTACTGATTTCCTCCTAACAAAGGTTTATTCCCCATGGCACCCACTAAAGAAGCCCTGAGTATCTTACATCAACATGCCTGCAAGAGAAATCCTCCATAAATAAGCCTAGTGGGCAGCAGCCCCTCTCTCATATGGTACAAGACATGCATTACAATTTCAGGGGACAACAGTACTTCAGAAGTCCTGCAGCAATGATGGTTTCTGTGGATTTTCCAACTCTCTTTTCTCCCTTTCTTCCCACAGGGATGTGCATTCTGATTGGAGTCTCCATTTACACAGCTCGGTTCACAGGCAAGGTGCCCAAGTCCACAAGTTATCACCACGGCTACTGCTTCATATTGGCCTGGATCTGCTTTTGCTTCAGTTTCATCATCAGCATCCTCTACCTTGTTCTTAGGAAAAAATAAGGCTGATGGGAGTCCAGGGGAGAGGGTTGGCTACTGGGAATGGGGAAGAATTTCTCTGCTGAGAGAACTGTTGGGCCAATAGACAGAAACAGCCACCATCATCACCACTGCCACCGCCACAAAAAAATCACTAACAAAGCTAGAATCTTCAGAAACTGCTTCACCAAAGAGAGGGACAAACAGCTCCAAGTGATCTAGCACGCCTGGGGCTGTTGCACCAGAAATCTGCAAGTGACCCAGACAGCTCTTCTCCTTTTCTGCAAGGTCACATCACCTTCAAAAAGCTTCAAGCTCAGCAGTGATGATTGAAGGGCACCACAAAGACAAGGGCTATATCTTTTTCCCTTCCTAGAGTCCTTCTCACTTACCTTTTGGTGAGCCTTGTGGGTTGGGCAGTAAGGTTTATGACCCCTTTTTTTGTCCATTGAAACAAATGGGATGGGCCTTTTGTTACTTTTTTTTTTAATATATATATATGTATGTGAAAGTTAAAGACACTAAATCGAGAAGCAACCCAATAGAAATCAGATTAAATTCATATTAAGATATCTACAGAAATAAGGCAGCAATTTTTTTTTTTTTTCCTGTTCTGTTTCACATTCCCATGGTTGAATCAGATACAGATAGGAAGGGCAAATATACATGTATGGATGACAGGGGCGGGGAAGGGCGGGGTGGGGGGGGGGAGAGGGGAGAGAGAGGTTGAAGATACACAGGGGTTCCTAATTACAGAGGATGCAGTTTCTCAATGATGCACACGGAGGGAGGGAATCATCTGGGTGTGTGTCTACACTAAAATCTTCTGTTCAGCTCCAGAACACAGTGACAGCACTGCAGCATCACAGAACGTTACTGAGACAAGTCCTTATCTGCACACAGGGTTTTTTTCCCACATTGTCACCCAGTACATGGTATTAAACGCGAGCCCCACCTTGTGACATGGCTCATCTCAAAGGCAGATGATACTGGTTAGCAGAAGAAATGTATTCCCTAATGAGAGATTAGAAGAGATGAGGCAGGGCTTGTGAGTTCTGCTCCTTGCTGCACAACCTTAGGCCAGTCACTTAACCCGGTGCTTTTCCATCTGCCAAATTCTTCCATAAAACTATACCTACCTCCCAGGGTTGCTGAGAGATTTTGAGTCCACTCTGTAATACAAGGTCCCCATGTGAAAGGCTGGCATGGGAAATTAAGGCATTGGTACCGCTGCAACCCACAAATTTCTGTCAGTTCAAAGAATCTCTGTCACAAGTGGCATTTGTAAGGGACAAGAGGTCAAAATTTCCTGTGACTCCATTCACAGGCAGAGAATATAAAAAAATATGCTGGTGCAGATTGTGCATGGATGCTAATTACCTCTCTCTCTCACTCTTTTTCTCTCTCCTTCTGTTACATTTTCTTCTTATGTAGACTTTATCAATTTGGTGGATATATTCTAGTACTGTATGTTGCTGTTTCATTAACAAAGGTTATTTCATATATAGTCATTGTAAATATTTTGAAATGCATATTTTTAACTTTGAGGGTATAAAAATAAAATCTGATTCCCTTTATTATAAAGAGTTCTGCTCTGGGTTTTTTGTTTGGTTGGGGGTTTTTTTGCATTAGTGTTTCAGATGTTTGTTAATAGAATAATTTGCTGTTCTCACGGAATCAAAGCTCAGCCCTTTAAGATGGACTTTTAAGACGGACCTTTAAGCAGAACTACTATGTTCTCTTTCTTGTCAGTATGTGAGATTTCCTGTTCTGGAGGGGAGGAGGAAGCAGAACGACTCTTGGAGCTCCTGTTTCAGACTCTCTGCAAGCTCAAGGAGATAGTGTGAGCAATGGTAACATTCAATCCCAGAGCCAGGCTTTGCTTCACACCCAGGTGAGCTGGAAATGTACTTTCTCAGTTTGGTAGAATCTCACCTCTATGGAAGCTGGTGCCTCAGATGCTGCAGGATTTATTATGTCTTAGATCAACCCTCAGCACAAGTCAGTCTGTATCCCAAAGCAAAATCACCAAGGTGTTTGCCTATGCCATGTGAGTTGGTATAGCTATTGCCTCTTTAGAGTTGTCTGGCCAAACACCTCAGCAGCTCTAGAGCTTGACCAAAGAGTCCGAAGTCCAGGACACAGGCAGGTCTCAGCAAACTTGGGACACAATCCTGTGAGCTGTGAGATAAGGCCTAGTGGGAATCAGCTGGGTAGGAAATTTTTCTTTATCAATTAATCGACCTTAGGGAGCGCTAAGACACATGCTAATTGAGGGCAGAACAGTGACATGAATCTTTAGGAGCTGAAGTTTCACAAGAGAAGGACCTTATACACAGAAGGGTGTGGGAAGGCTCATGGTGCGCAATGGGTGGACACTTGTCTTGGGCTCAGGAGGTTCCAGGAGTTTTCGTGTGCCTCATCCTCCTGGCAGTCCTATAAGTGCAGGGTAACCAAAGACCAGTCAGGCACTGCGGACAAGGCTCCTCTGGCTACAAGCTAACACTGTCAGGTGAGACAGAGCCAGTGGCTGAGGTGGGAATACTGGGGGATGCTAGCCAGGGAGCTTTGCAGGAGCACACCCACTGCTAGGCTGGTATCCATGCCCTGCTTCTAGCACAATGCAGATCACACATGACAATATGATAACTTACAGGATGACAAAGCAATCCCAGCTTTGTTGGGATGCCCAGGACAGGTCACAGGCAATGATTTCAATTTTTGAATAACAGTGTCCAACAACCCTTGCCTCACCACAAACTGTTGTCATTGGCAGCTCAGCAAGGATATGAAGGATACTGGGTGCTCTGGGCAGCTTTTTTTGCATGAAAAAACACTTGGGCTTTTAAAGGATCAGTGCCCTAATCTGCAGTTGGAAAAAATCACTGGGCCCTCTGGCATCTGGTGAACCTAGTCAATCTAGTCCCTGAAGTATAACCCGTTCCAAGTGAGACAGTCTTTGCTCCACACCTGGTAGCTCCCACCATCATCTTCTGAGTCTGGGGCTGGCAGGCAGGGAATTACACTGGGCACCAGCAGGACAGAACAACAAAAAGCAGATGCCAACAAAGGCAATTCAAACCTTCAATTACAAACCAGAAGGAAGCAGAAAAGGATAGGAACAAATGGCACTATAGGTTGTGTCATATGATGGGTGTTTGCTCAAAAATCATCTTCAACACAGCCTGAAGTGACACTGACCTAGTGCCACACAGACTCTGAGCCACAAAGTCATGACACTCCTGCAAGACCCATTACAGGGATTTCAGGGACCAAACCTCACAAGGGCCAGGACCAAAAGTGACTCCATTACTTCACAGCAGAGTCCTTGCACTAGAAAGATAAGCCTTTGAAAAGGAGAAGCAGAGAAACAAAATTATTCCCATGCCTGAGACTCCACTGCAGAGCAAAGGACAGGTTCCCCCTCCCTGGTCGTTTTTCTGCAGGTCACAGTGCAAGGAGGAAGGGATTTTCCGTAGACAAACAACTGACTAATTCAGGGCATTGGACTACAGTAAATCAGCTGCAGGAAGCACTAAAAATGAGGGACAGCCAAGGGGGGAAGAGCAAGAGACACTTGCTCTGACCAGAAAGTCAAGCTATGCAGGCTGGGAAGAAGCAGTCCAATAACTTCTCACATTAATGAGTTTGAAATTATCTGTACATGTTCACGGGAGTGTTGCAAAAGCTGCTGCAGACAGCTCAGGGGAGAGCCCCACTCTGTGAATGGCAGAAGCCAAAACCGGCCAAGCAAAGTAACTGATTCCTGGGCTGATCAAGGGGTGATGACAGCACTGCAAACACAAAGGCAGCAGCACCATTACAGAATGCAGCTGCCTGCCAGCACACCCAGAGTGGGATAATGGCTTGATTCCCTTGCAGCAAAGATGACAGAGGAAAAAAAAAACCCACCACCACCATCAACAACAACAACCAAACAAAAAAAACCCCAAGCATGCGAGGAATGGGGAGATCATGGGAGGCGTAAAAGATGGTGCTAGGAGTGGTATAAAAGACTATGGGTCACTTCCAGCACTGGAGTAACTCTCTACTGCTGGCATCCAGGATGCAGTTAGCCCAAGAATCATTTAACAGAGGAAAGTAAGGCAAACTCAGCATGAAATACTATCCCACTCAAAACATATCCAGCCCAGGGGGCAGCCCAGAAATGTATGCTGCAGTTGTACTAGTTGTCTTTAGAAAGCTGCCTAATCTTGTGATTATTTACATTTGCAGCTCTGCCTGCTCAAATAATAAGAGCAGTCAGGGTACCAGTTGATTGCTGGAGGAACTGGGGAGGAATTTTAATCCCAGACCCTCTGTTACTGCATTGCACAGTTGGCAAGGTGCATCACTGCAGGCAGCTCAGCTCTCCCGACATTGTCAGAGCCATGGTATTGGATTAGATACACAGTGATCTGATGCATGATGACAAATCTCATGTTGCACAATTCACCCAAAGCATGTGGGTATCTGGTATAAATATACACCTTGTCATCTGTTACAGTGCTGAGGAAACTTGATTGCCTTTCTGCTCAACCTAGCGTGGAAGGCTGTAGCTGGCAGCCTTCCTCTGTTCCACCCCCTCTCAGGCTTCTCATGTGGACCAGGCTAGCCAGGGACCAGAAGGGTCAATCCACAGGGTGAGGGGCCTCCAGCCAGCATATGCCTAGAGGCAAGTACAGGAGTCATGCTCTTCAGCAGAGATTTATGAGAAGCCAAGGTGCTTTGTCAGATCTCTTAGGCTAATCCCAGTGTTAAGATTTGGGCAACAGAGCTGGATCTATCTGCAGTGAGGTCTAGGGGAAGAGGCAGTGCTGTGGAACTCTGCCCTGTGAGTATGATCACTCTCCTACAGATGACCTGGAGAGCATAATGCAGTCAGAGGTGCTAAAGGAAGGGGTGTTGGGGGTGCTTCTGCCTCTCTCCACCTTCCAGATAAATCTGTGAGTAGACAGAAGCCTGGCTTTTGGCGTTCACAGATGCATGTGACTTTTCTCCTGAGTTTTGTGGGGCATCATAGATTATTTCTTCCTCTGGAAGCACCTCCCAGAATAAAAGGTTCATTTCCTCAACATGCTCACTGTAGAGATTTTTGGGCCTTGTTCTGATGATAACACAGAGCCGAGGGCACTGAGCTGTAATTCAGTGAGTAAAAGCACTTCCTAGGGCTTTGGGAGGGTAGGGGGATGTGTGGCTCTGAGAGACAGCTGAATATCAACTGAATGAGGCACTATCTTGTTATCAGAGCCCAGGAAACATACATGCACAGACCAGGGCAGCTTAGCCAAACAAGGAAAAGGTGGTGCTGTAGGCATGGCCTGTGAGAGGGGGAGTCAGCATGCAGAGACAGGGTGGAGGCTGGGAAAGAGGCTTCCATGGGCTCCTCACACTGCAGCCATGGCAGGTCTCCCCCATGTTCCTGGGCAATGCATGGCTCCCTGGGAGCTGCTGACAGCCTGTGAGTCCTACTGATGACCCTAAAAGCTGAGGCTGCTCAGCATTTTGGAGGCACATTTAGCAGCTTCCAGGATTAGGTCCAACTCTGTCACCATTTTCGTTTGTCTACTAGACTCAGGGAGATAAAAGATAGCTTCAGCTCAGCTTGAATGTACTTTTTTAGGGGGTTCTGTTTCTAAATGGCATTCTGAAGCAAAAGATGCTTCATGTGCATCACACAGAGGATGATCAACCATGGAGCACAGCAAGCAAAGAAACCAGAACCCCTGCACTTTGTATCCCAGCTCTGGAAAGGGCTGACAGGCTCTGCAAGAGAGCCAGTGTGTGGGGAGGGGGAGGCAAAGGTAAGAGGCAGGAGTGAAGTACTCAGGAACATCCCTGGAAGCAAGAACCATGGGCACAACCTAGCCAGGAGGATGGACTGGCAGTGATCAGATGCCATGCAGGAATGGGGCAGCAGAAGGAAATGGGGGATGAGACTTATAGACAGGAGGGAAAAAGAGAGGGACAGGAATAACAAACACTGCAGAAGACCTGAAGACCATCACAGCACTGGTGGGTTGGGGGAGGATGAGAATTTTAGTGGGGAGGTGTATGGAGTTTGGGACACCTGAGACCCACTGCAGTCATCTACCAAGCAGACAGACCTTGATCAGGTAGTAGGCTTGCTTCTCCAAGGCAGTGCCAGAGGCTCATGTGCACAATCCTGCCAAAAACTGGGGTGAACAATTGTAAACCATCCAGCACCAAGGACCCACGTGTGCCCTCTCAGCCCCTTGATGGCTGAAGACCCCGGTCCCCTGCATTGTCACTAGAGGTCACTGCAAGCCCAGCAAATGCCTCTGCTGAATCTATCTTATGATCCTATGATTTGAGGCACGGGCATCCCCAGCTAGGGACAGTGCTGCTTTATCACAGTACAATTCAGAAATGGGAGCGTGCCCCAGCCTCACTCGGCAGCCCTCAGATGGGCTCGCCACTGGCCTGTGGCATGTCATGTAGAAGAAAGAGGCATGTCAGGGGCATCTTGTCCCGCATAAGAGGTGACATCGTGAGAGTGTTTATCGCCAATGAGAAACCTACAGGGCCAATGGAAATGGAAGAAGAAACTCTACAGGGGAATTAGCAAAAACTTTCTAATCATCAGGCGTGAAGAGATGACCGTGGCTCAATTCCCTTCAGCCACTGAGAGGTGTTTTGAGCTCAAGGTGATAAACAGGTTTGCCCCTCAGTCCTGCAGTTAATGCCGTCCCCTCTGGTGTGTACTGTCAGAGAAACTGAGGCAGAGAAATTGCATTGAGCTGGGGCAAGCAGGTTGGAAGCAGAGAATTAAGGAGATGCTGGGGTGGCCTGAAGGTGGAAAGACTACAGTCTTTTAAGACCTCCACAGTCCTGCTTCAGGGGGGAACCCTTTCCAGCTAACTCTCCTTGACTTCCAGTGGATCTTAACAAAACAGGGTCTTCCTCAGTTTCCCAAAGAGCAAGCCCTAGGTTCCTAAAGACTGATGGCAACAGGCCAGTAGCTAAACATGTATTAAGGTAAACAGCTTTCAGGGGTGTGGTTTTAATACTGATGAATTGCCAGTGAAATCTGTGGAAGCCACAGAGGCTCAGCAAGGTCCATCAATTTAAGTATCTCATTTCAAACACCCAAGACAGAAAAACTGAACACAGATACCCAGTAGAGACCTTGAAACCCCACAGCAGGGAGACAAGGAAATCAGAGAAGTCGTTGCTTTTTTTGTCATGTGCCTACCAGAAGATTTGCAGTGACCTTGCTGCAATAAAGGCAAAGATTGCATTTGCGGTGCAGTAAATCTAGTGGTCCCTGCCGTATAATTGCATGCCCATAGAGAGGCATGACTGCTCTCTTGCTGGGGAAAAGGGAATCATGGAATGGAAGTGTGGTAGAGCCCAAACAACAGGAGATAAATGAAGCTGAGCATAGGAGGTGAGTTCTTCCACTCAAATTCAGAGGATTCTGAAAATTATAAAGCATTTTTTTTTTCTCCAGTCATCAAAGCTCTGGCAGAGGTGAGAGAGGTCCAGGAAAAGGCCAGGCTTTGGGGAGTTCTGGGAGTTTCTGTTGTGCTTTGGACAAGTGCCTCCTTCTGCCCCCTCAGTCTAACGTCTCATGTGTTGGAGAGGAGACCTCCCTTTCCCTCCAGCCATTTGCACCCTTGGCACACAGCTCCCTCAGCTGTCACCTCCCAGGATGCCTCCGTAGGAGTGAGAAATCAGAGGGGACCTGCCAGGCTTTTTCTGCAATGCACTGCACTTGGGACAAGGGAAAAGGAAAAGTTGTGGACATAGCAGGCAGTTTAGTGGAGATCTGGGGGGCAGGACTGATCCAGCTACGCCATAGCCTTCAGCTGTGCCTCCCCTGGCAGCAGAGAGCTCAGAGGGCAAGGAAGGGATATCCTGCCCCCCAGGCAGGAGGGGGGATTTAGGCCATGGCTGTTTAGGCCATGCTTGCTGCTTGACAGCACAGCTAAAGCTGGTGGTCAGCTCACTTCTCACCACCTCCCCAGCTGCTGTCCTCTGCAGCTACCTGCTTCACCCATGCCTGCAGCTAACAAGGAGCAATGGGCAGTGAAAGGAGACAGGCGTCCAAGAAGAACTTTTCCATATTATTTTCACAATGTGATTAGCAAACAAGGGCATTCAGGTCGGGATTCACAAACCCTCAAGGAGGTATCGGTCATGAAGAATCAAGCACAGTCATACCCAGATCCTGCGTGCTTCGGAGCAGAACCAGTGCAGCACAGGCAGTGGGACTGGGCTGATCCACAGTGCCAACGGAGCCGTTACTGCACACCGGCCCTAATGAACATTCACATTGAGATGACTATGGCTTTGACACATACTAAGCACCTACGCTGAAATTCTCCCATGCTGGGTCTCTCTGTCCCATTTTATTTTTCAGCTCACAGGGAAAAAACAGATTTTTGCACTATCTGCTTCTAAGGCAAAGCTTAATGAAAAGCAGATGCTTTCTACCATGACTGTTTCCTTTCATCCTTCCCTAGATGACTTCTAACCTCTCCCTACTGCGGAGATGGAAGCAAAATTTGGCAGAGCAGCAAGCTGGGAGTCATGCAGGAGCCCTTTATTGCCCAGGGGAAAATCAATACCACTTAGGCCAACACATATGCTATAGATAAAAGCACTACTTGCTCAGAGAAGCCATGATCAGAAAAGTTAGCCCATTCCTAACTTTCTGATCATTCTAGATGTGTTGCACATGTTTCCAAATATCAGCAAAGCTTTCGTGCCATAGTAGAGTCAGATCTAGATGTAATTCAGGTGGAAAACACTGCACAGCCGTGCATGTGTCACAGCAGGTGAAGTTAAGAGAACAAATCCAAGTCCCTATGTTGCAACCTTAGCTTTTTCCCCAGAATCACTGATCTTAATGGAATCCAAGCAAAATGGAGCTCTTCTTTCAACAGAGAGCTCCCTCTATGAGAAGGTGCAATTGATGGGAAGCCACAGACCCTGAGCTCTTGCTTCTCATCTCTTTCACTGTCTGGAATTGCTCTGTTTATAACAGCATCCTTCATATGCATGGATTCATCTCAGCTTTCATAGTTTCACATAACCTATTTTACAAAGGTTGAGACCATGGCTGAGAAGTCACCTCCAACAGGTCTGGGAAGACAGATTTCTAGTATGAGAGAAATTATACTACCTGTGCCTTCTCCGTCTACCAAAACCTTACACCCAACTGTGCCCGATACGCAAAGCAATGCTACTATCTGCATTCCCACCTTCAAGACAGCCAGATTAACAGGCAACGTGTAGGCACCACTTGTCATTATTTAACCAAAAGCACCCTTCTCCCAGACTGATCCCCAGCCCTTCCAGGAGTGGGCTGGCTGACACATGCCATGTCACCCCCCACTGCTTCCTTGGGGACTGCCTTGCTCTTGCTTCCCAGTGCTGCCACCTTCCAGAGCTCCCACAGGTACTCAAAGGGCAAATGTCTCAGCTTTAATCATCAAAGCCATCAGCAATTATCTTGTATCACGTTTGCCACTCTTCTCTATCACATGTGTGCTCTTAGTTCCCACTAGTGTTGAAAGCTTCCAACAGCCCTTGCCTTTTCAAAGGGCACTGCAGACAGCCATTTACACTTTAAATAGATATTAAAATGAAGCCACCTGCACGCCTTCCAGTTCCCGAACTGCAGAGCAGAGTGATGGATAATGGAAGTATACCAACACATCAACAGTTTCCACTAGCAACTGCTGCAGAATAGCATGATACCAACTTCAAATATGGACAGGGAATGGCTTTTGATATCAAATGTAAGTTTCAACCCCACAAGAGTCTCTAAAAATAAGCATTTTGTTCCCACCCGTCCTTGATTTGATACCAAATGGATTGTGGAGAAGGACCAAACTCTAGAAACAGAAATAATAATAGAGGTACAGTTTTAATTAACTGATCCTATATTCTTCCCCTCTTTACTGGGCCTGCTGCCTCATTCAGCACACAGAAGTGCTCCATGGATGAGGCTATCTTCCTTATTCACTCTGTGACCGTATTTATCTGCATGCCAGCAGCGCACTGCACAGCATACAGAATTCTGCTTCCCTCCTGGGCTTTTCGATTTGCTTCATTATTATCACCGCTGAGCAGTTCCCAAACTCAAAAGGACTTTTGTCTTCCAGTCACCCTTGCAAAACCAAACCATTATCACAGGCATTTTAGAGACAGGGGAATTGATTCATAGGCAGACCACAGCTAAAAATCTGCAATGCTGACCATTAATTTTGGCCACCACAGTGGCTGGCTGCCTCTATGTACAAAAGGAAACAGCTCATGGCCACTACTGAAAAGTTGAGTGTATGTGATTTGCTCAGCATCACATTCAGAGTCCATGGTAAAGGCAGAGAGAGAAGAGTGGGTTTCTACAACCCACTGTAATATTCTCAATACGGCTAGCTGTATTCATCTTCATGCCTGCACACAGAGGTAGAAGGAAGGTTGCACACAACTCCTTAAGCCACCAGTCACCTCAGGGCAGGATTCCTGATCTGCGAAACACCAGAAAACTTCCCACTAATGTGAACCCTCTGGACAGGAAACACAAGAACACAAATATAAATGTCAAAAGGATCAATTAATCTTAAGTGCCCCTATCAAGACACCAACAGCCCATGTACAGAAATCTCCATGTACTCAAAGCACAGCTCCCATGGGTTTCAGCTGTAGTGGTGATTTCTGCAAAGCAGTACCCAAGGGTTCCCATCAGCCCCTTTCCTCCCCTGCAATAAGTCATATCTGTGTAGATCTGCTTTTAAACAATTGAGCACAAGCTCTGTCTTGGCTGACAACCAAGTGCTGCACATTTGCATCCCAACTTTACGCCTTCTTGCGCACTGAGCCCATCCAGATGGCAGGCTGTATTGGAGGCTTCATGATCTGCTCCCCTTCCCCCCAGTACAGGCACAGTAAATCACTGGCAAATCCTCCTGATGGTCTTTTAGAGGGGAGATAGATCAAATACATATACTGTGTTTTAAAATACCAAGTCCTCAGGAAAATCATCATAGAATCATAGAATCATAGAATCATTTAGGTTGGAAAAGACCTTTAAGATCATCCAGTCCAACCATTAACCTACACTACCAAGTCCACTCTAAACCAATCAAGGGTAGACTAGACTAAACCATGTCCCAAAATGCCACATCTACCCATTTTTTGGGCATTTCCAGGGATGGTGACTCCACCACCTCTCTGGGCAGCCTGGTCCAATGCTTGACCACTCTTTCTGTGAAGAAATTTTTCCTAATTTCCAACCTAAACCTCCCCTGGCGCAGCTTGAGCCCATTTCCTCTTGTCCTATCACTAACTACATGGGAGAAGAGACCACCACCCACCTCACTACAACCTCCTTTCAGGTAGTTGTAGAGAGCGATCAGGTCTCCTCTCAGCCTCCTCTTCTCTAGGCTAAACAACCCCAGTTCCCTCAGCTGCTCCTCATAAGGCCTGTGCTCCGGACCCTTCACCAGCTTCGTTGGCCTTCTCTGGACACACTCCAGCACCTCAATGTCTTTCTTGTATTGAGGGGCCCAAAACTGGACACAGTATTCCAGGTGTGGCCTCACCAGCGCTGAATACAGGGGAACAATCACCTCCCTGCTCCTGCTGGCCACACTATTCCTGGTAGGTCTGCAACATTGCTGCAGAGCATGGATTCAAGTGAATGACTTAAAATGCTTGCAAGTAAGCTTTCCCTTCTAGCTCACCCTTCCCAAATCCCCATGCCTTGGACTCTCTCATTGGCCAGGCAAAGATTTTGCCAGACTTGGCTTGTTCACTGCACTCTTGGTCACTGCAGTTCCCTGCCCCTTCCGAAGAAAGTCCTTTTTAGCAGAGACAGGCAGACCAAAACATTTGGAAAAATCTTAAGAAGAAAAGCTAGAGCTTGGTCTGTTTGAAGGTTGGGTGCTGCTCACCACAGAGGCTGCTGGAGAGCTCCGGCTTCCAGGGCAGAATTTTATACACCCAAGTCATAACCAGGAGATGTATGTGTTCATGACATGAGGCCCAGCTGCATCTTCTGCCCACAGAGCACTGTGCAGAATACAGGGATCTGCTCACAGGACCACACTACGAACACTGGAGAGAGTTCTTAAGATATCTATATGTGTGGCCTTATAAGATACTCTTCTCATTTGATGAGAGGGTAAAGTGGTACACACAAACTTAGTCTCAGTAAATGCCCACAGCAATGTGACTGCCCCCCACAACATCACACAGAAAGCTGTGGCAGAGGCAGGCACTGCCTCTGAATTGTCCTGACAGCACTTAACAGCCTTAACATGAAGATACCTCTGTGTCCAGCCTGGGGACCTCCATCTCATTCTCTTCAAATTTTCCAATATCTGTATTGACTAAGGCAAAAGCTTTGTGCTCTGCAGTTGCTATTGCCACTGAGCTCTGACCTCTCCCAAAAGCTGCTCCCACTGTGCCTGCTCAGCAAGGCATGGTCCTGTGTTGAAACACCATGTGCTCTTGTATTTAAAGATTGGTGAATGGTTCGGGATGCCAAAGCAATTAATTCAGCTTCATACCGAACTTAATTGTGACATTTCCTGGGTACTCGATTTTGTTCCTCAAATTAAGTCTTTTTATCATCAAAGACTGTTTTCCAGTGTATGCAGTATACTTATAAGAAGAAATTCCCTCCTGTGGAGTTCACTGTGTTTCTGTCCACTTAAGCTGGATCTGACAAGTTGTTTGTATGCCTTGAGCTAACCATCTGCATAGGAGTAAGCATCAGCTATAGCTTACACGTAATATACTGCACAAAATATAAATATACCCACATGTGCATTCAAACAAAATGTCACTGCTGTTTCTCAAAGAATATGGAAGCAAGGGCCAGGGGCCAGCAAAACAATTTTCAGCTTTTAAGTGACAGACAATGGAAGTGATCCAGTCTTGCATCTCATAAGTACTGGCAGATTGGCCAGGATTTGGATGCTAACAAAGAGATTCAGTACATGGGCCTGGTTTCAATTAATGAGCATGTGTCCATATGGCTCTGTGTGTGTATGTGTTTATACTGAGTGTTCTTTCCTGTTAATGGGTGTTGCATAAGTACAAGCATGCACGTGTGTGCCTGTGAAGACAGGTTCAGAGCTAGTTCAAATATGCCCAGCAGCACAGGCAAAATTTAGTGTTGACATCCAGGACAAAAGGTCTTGTATATTAGCTGTGACAAGACCCTGGAAATATTGTATTTTAAACAGAAAACCTGTCTTCCCTGGCAGGAAATCAGATCCATGCAACAGCAGTGAAAGCACCAAACTCAAGCCGCTGACCTTGTGGGATCTGCCACTGTGTTGGGGCAGGGTAGCAACAGTTGGTGCTGGGACAAACCCCACCCAGGGAGACAGAAGGACCAAATACCATCAAACCTGCTCCTGGCAGAAGCACCAGCCAGGCTGCCCTGCTCTGCCTGCAGTGCGAGGAGGCAGAGACTGCCAGTGCTTACTGCTCAAGTGGCTGGTACCAGTCTCCTCTTGCCGTGGCAGACCCTGCCGTTCTGTTGCTCTGGGCAGCCTGCCTCCCTAGGAAACGTCCCACTCTGCCTGTGCCTGCAGCCAGCCCACATGTGTGCATGTCAGACCACGCACTTGCCTGAGATTTGTCAGCAAACAACGTGGCTGTGTGACTTGTCCACAACACTTGCTTCTCCTTTAGCTTTTTTTTAAAAACAATGTAGTTGTCAGCTCAGTAGTTGTCAGATGGGTAGAAGGAGGAATAGGCAAATGAGATAAAATACTTTGTACGTGATAGGAAATTCTGACCCAGCAATTTTTAAACAATTTGTGCATTCTTATGCTTAATTTAATTCTTTATCTCCCCCCACACCTCAGTTTCTTAAGTTATAATTGGTTCTGCAAATGACAAGCTAATTCAAAATTAAGATGTACTAATGAGGTTGATGATGACCATACAGAACCACAGACTCTGATAAGGTGCTTACCTACTATTTTAGGGTTATCTTGCCTTTCCAGCTATACATTTCTTTCCTCCAAGATGCACTAACTTTGCACTGTTCTAACTAATGCTTAATTTAAGCTGGTGCACTTTCGTCTCTGTTGATATCAGTGCCCACGTTTGCTTTAAGTACCCCTTCAAGCTCTTCTCTCATTTTATTCCCAACAGCCACATACACAGGACTCAGGACCTGACAGTCCTGGCATATCTGTGGATCCTGAAGAGGAAGATGGCAGCCTGATATTGCCAGTGCAACACTGAAAGATATTTGGGAAGGAAGGGGTTAGGACAAGATATGCTACTGGGTCACGCTGAGTTCAGGGATAGCTCAACTGCTTGGAAACAAGTCTGGGCCCAGAGATCCTAACAGCTCTGGGTCTATGTGTAAGATATTCACCCTTGTCCTGCCAGACCCCTGGTAGCAGTGCAGCCATTGCCTACCCCAGTTTTAATCCTAACTCTATCTGCAACAGAGTTAACCAGTTTCTGCATAAGCACTATGCATAAGCCATTTACTCCTGCCAATGCCAGCCCTTGTCCATCCTGGGGAGCATGCTGGATGCAACAACAATATGAGCACTTCAGCATCTATTGCTTGAAACCATAGCCTTAATTGCCACTCCTCCCTCACCTGCTGCACACTGAACCTTTTTGGACCTTTTACATGTGAAGACATTCTCCGTCTTCTATACTGAACAGTTATTTTTGTGCCTTCTTCCAATGCAGAGATAATATCCTGTGACAATTAGCAATGAAATCCACAAAATAATCCACAACCAAACCATTACTCCAGATTTTCTTTACAGAAGAACTTCCAGTATCTGAGCACCTCAGAAATACTCTCTGCACCTTGTGTTAATTTTCCTAATTTTCCTGCCCAACTCCGTGCCTACTCCATTTCCCCACAGGATTAAATATACCCTGAATTATTACTTACCCCTCACAATAATTCTGTGAGGTAGCAAAGTCTAATTCGGAGTGCACAAACACAGCTTCAAGGGCTTTCATAAATCACAGCCTAGAGTATCCTGCAGTGCAATGACAGAGCTAAGTACAAACATAAGCCCTTCAGGGAACCGGTACCTGAGAACAGGTCTAGCCTGCCACAACACAACCCCAGGCAGCACTTCTGAGGCCAAACCCCAACACCACAAACCTTGACTGGACCAAAGAGCCCACTCTGAGGACTCCCAGCTGGAAGCAATGAGAAGCAGGGATCTCAAGAGTCTCAGAACTTTCTAAGACCCCCAAGGCACATGTAGTCCACATGACTCAAGCATCTGGGTACTGCCTGAAGCCTCTCAGTCCACCAAAAAGTCTCCCAGAGCCAGCATCTCCAACCCTCTCATGCCTCTGTGCAACACCTGAGGGCCTCTGTGCATAATCTGACTCTTCAAGCCCTCACAGTACAAGCAAGTCATCCAGTCCTCTCCTCTGTGAGAGCATGGTGTCTTGAGGGAAAGTAGTCACCAAAGTTCTCAAGACAGCTTGGCGGAGGGGCAACTGCCCACTCCTCTCTGTGCACTCCTCTTCCTCAGCACTGTGAAAGCTATTCTGGAGAGTCACATCGATGAGGAAGTTGCTGACAGGAGAATTTTATTACTGTCTTTGTCCTCATCAGCACTTTTACTATTTATTTACTCCAAATCCGTTAGGGACCAAGTGTCTGAGGTCTCACGATGATGGAACTCCTGGCCAGGAAAGAGGCCTGAAGTTTTGTAGATGAACCAAGGGAGAGGGCAGAAAACTAGCCCAGAATTGATGAATGGCTGTGCCCCTGTATCTACAGCAGCCCACACACAGCATGCCAGGCCTGCGGTCTGACCTGCAAGCGAACAGGGAATCCACATGGCATCTACATATCCAGAGCTGGTTTGAAGCTATAAATTTGCAGGTTCCAGCCTGACACCATGCTGGGGCTATCAAGGGGAAAAAAAGCAAGCAATTATTCCACCCTGGTGATTCATTCTTCCGTGTCTCAGACATCACAGAGCTGAAGCCAACCATACCTTTTCAAGCGTTTTCTCCCTCAATTAAATACAGACCTAGGTACCCTCAGCAAAGACTACCATCCTTTAAGGAAAAGCTAACAACACTAAATACCAGTTTTCATCCTTGTAAAATCTCTGAGGCCAATGCCAAGCATGTGATGGATTTAACCCTTTGGAAAGCATGAAGGACTTCAGGGCTAAAACATAGAAATTACTTAGCTGAGTTGAAATCATTATCTTTATGGAAAGTAATGCAAGCTGATAATTTTGATAAGGCTGGCAAATTCACTTCTTCCAGCATAATTCATCCCAGGGAACCTGAGTGCACTTTCTGGATGGCAAACAGCAGCTACTATTAAATTTTTGCAAATGTCTTGACAAGCAGTTAAAGTTACAACAGCACTTAGGCATTTCTTCTTCTAAGACTATAGAATAACCTGAATACCTGGTAGTATCAGTAACTTGCAAAGGCAGGTGTACCAATTTTAAATGTACATAATAGGATGGAAAACACAGAAGACAAAACTGTGATGCACCTTCACTTGAAACAGCACTCTCCCTCTGAGCTTTTGAAGTGAAACCCAGGCACTAACAAGGCCATCCACTCATTTTGCCTCTAACTTCAGTGGGAGCAGGATATCAAGAAACATATCACAGAAACTGAACCAGAAATAGAGGGGCAAAAGCCCAGACTGTGGCATAAAGACAGATGAGAATGATTGGCTTTGTTTGGTTTCAAGAGGCAAGAAATAAGTGAAGGCTGCAATAGGTAAAAATAACAAAGGAAGGAGAAGGCAAAATTACTGCCTCGTGCAGGAAATGGAAGAGCATTCAATTACAACAGAGGCAGGTACAGTGAAATGTTTTCCACATGGCATCTAAATAACTTGCAGAACTTATTGTTGGAAGATGTCATTCACGTTAAGAATTTAGCAAAGTGTAGAGCGGGATTCATGCATCTTGCAATGGATGGGAATTTTTAGGAGCTTTGTGTTTACCACAGAACATAAAAAACAGCTTCTAAGTGGCAGGGATTAAGCAGAAATTATCCCTCCAGGAAGGATATCCCTAAACAATGTCCTGTGGAATGCTCCTCTGAAGTGCTACAGACAAGCCAGAGGTAGCCTACCTCATCCTGATCTCATCTACAGGATAATTCCAGGGAGGTGTTTTCACAGCCAAATGGAGGAATTGTATTCTGTTTTATCTGAGCCCATTGGAAATGCTTAGCAGCATCTCAGGCTGCACTGTCAGGAGATCAATTATTACATCAATAAAAGGAATTAAGAGGTTTGTCAGAGAAACATCAGGAAAGCAACCACACTAAAAGGGACATAGACCAAATTCTCATGCTGTCACACTGAGATGGAAGAGGGCTCTCCCTCCTGTCCCTGCCCCTGCCCCAACTCCATGCCGCAGCAGGAGGGAAGCAGATTACAAAGAGCAATTCCTCCCAGTCCCCCAGGTGAAAGCACCACTTTCCCCCAGTTCCCAATAATGTTAGTGGAAAAGTTCCTCCTGGGCTGATTTGCACTGACCTATAGAGCCACATATGTGGATACAGTAAGTGTTGACCTCAAAGTAACAAAATAAGAGTAGCAGCCACAGTGCAATGGCTTAAGGCTATTGCATAGTTTGAACAAAGAGAGGCTCTGCCTGCCCCATGGGAGCTGGGCTGGCAGCACTACAGTGGTTCCAGCAGCCCTCAGCCCCACAGCAGGTGGAAGAGGAGAGCAGAGCTAAGGGGGAGAGAGACCACTTTGGAGGTAGGCACCCAGCTCTTCTCATTAGCAGGTGTGTGAGAAAATGTGATTATGCTGGCTACGGGGGAAAAGAGGGAGGCAATGGAGCTTTTTTCTTGAGTTGGATCCTGAAGTTTTGGTTCATGGAAAAGGAACATACATTCTGGGGATGAGGCTACAATCTCTGAATATAAGGCCATTTGCCTGTAGGATGTAAATCACAGTACTTCTGCAGACTCCAATGGAAAAACTCGGTGGCACACTAGCCCCTAATTCCAGACAACAAAGGAACCCAAGATTGTTTCTATTTTAGAAGGAGTTCTGAACTTCCCCCTGCCCCCCCCCCCCCCCGCTGCCAACGTTCACAAGCAACAATACAATCCTCTTATTTCTCTAGAGCAAAATATCCTCTCTTTCCTCCTGTATCTCTTACCACCCCAGAAATCTAGAAGATGACCAGGATGGGGAAGAACAGCCAGCTGCTGTCTGAGAGAGTGTAACAGTGAATGGACAGTCAGGTAAGCTAGTTACCTGCTAGAGGACTTGGACAGACCTCCTCTGCACCTCATAAGCCAGCACAGAGCATCTCAGCTGCTGCAAATTGCTTAACCAAGTGCACTCTGTTCCTGATAGGAGTCTGTGGTGCTACACCAGCCTTGTTCCTCCCCCTCCTTGCCTGCCTCCCTCACATGTGCACACATGCACTGAGGAGGACAAGTTTCCACCTCTGAGTGAAAGGTGACATCTCTTCTCTTCAGGACAGTCGTTCAGCAAGTTGGGAATTTAATCCAGGCTTTCAAAGCTCTCATGCTATCCAATGGCTTGACTTGGCTTCCTACTGCTCTGTAGCGCTTTGAGGTTCTTTGTTCTGTAGGGATTTGATTTTTATTCTTTCTGAGATCGGAAAAGAAAGAATCTTTTTTTAGCATGTATCAGGGGTTGGCTTAGGAGACTAAAGAAAGGCAGGGTCATCAGTTCAAAACAAGCCATATTGTTGTAAAAATGCTAACGAACCTGTGATAAGAAGGGAACTAAGAGCCTCTTGCTTGAGAGACACTCTTTTATTATTGGACCACAGAAGGGCCATCAAGTCCATCACTTCTGCACTCTGTCACAGACAGGATCCTAATGTCATCTACTTTATCACCCAGATCTCTCCACCATAGGTAGATCAGGCCCAGATCATGCCATCTTCAAACTGATTAACAGTTAATTTTCTCAGCAGCCTGGAAGGGCAGGTAACAGCCACTATTGCTGTTCAATGCAAGACAGAATTGTGGCAGAAAGATTACTTAGAGTACGATCAGGATAGCGATCTGAGAACAGCCTGGCTCCCAGGCCTCCTCCTGACCCCTACAGATTCCATCCAGCTCAGCAACAAGATGAAGTCTCAATCCATGTCATGAGAAAATTTATACAAACTGTCTGACCCCCTGGCTGCTTCTTCAGATGCCCAGTGCTGCCAGAGCAATATTTCATAAGTGATGGCAATAATTCTTTTACACACATATATGCAAATAGGCAGCATTTTAGTGATCAGATTGGGGTGGTGCCTACCGAGAAAGCAAGCAATCCAAGTCTGCTACAGTTCTTAGCATGATGACAGGAGCAGCAGGTTCAGGTTGGCCCCAGCTCTGCAGCAGGTCTCCCCTCTGGCTGCTCCTTGTCTGGCCTTGGACACATCACATCATAATCTGTCCTGCAACCACCGAGTAATAAGCTCACTGCCAGCAACCCAAAGGGACTACATGGCTGCCTTGCCCCCAAATGTTAAAAGGCATAGGTTTATCTGAGCCTTCTGGAAATAGGTTTTTAAGTTCCCCCAGGTGTGCATGCACATAAACACACACACAAAAGCTTACTGCCTATTGAATAGCAAAAAGATCACATGTACCCTCTCAAGCAGTATTTACTCTTTTCCTGCTATAAATCAGTCTCTCTCCTTCCTTCCAAGCTGACCCTTTCCTCTTTCTCACAAAGGACAGCTGCCTCCTTCCTCAGCTGGCAAAAAAGGAAATATCTCATTGTTCCCTGCTGGATTTCCACTGCTAGCAGCCTTTCACTGTCCAGCCCAGCACACAAATCACAGCCCCACTCATTCAGAAGACAGTTTCTTCCAGAGATCCCATACTGGTCTGTACTGGGATGTCCCAGGAACGCACAGATAAGGGACCCTGCATGACAGACATCTTGAGGGGAGTGTTTACATCAGAATTGACTGTATCCTGTGATTTCTTAAAGGAAAGCAGCTCCTGTTGTCTAGATAGATCTGCAGAGATTACCTCAGTCGTGTCCTGTAGACTGTGGGAGGGTCAAAGTCTGACAACAGCATGAAGACGAAGGTTTGGTTCTCAGATCCAGACAGAGAGCTGCTCCATTACTTGATATTACAGGGATCAGCGCATCTGGATTGCAAGATGTGAATCTAGCCTGGGAGAACTGCCTTCTGATCATGATGTCTCTTGGAGGCATGACACCAGAGGAGATGTCCCTCTGGACTAACCAAGCATGGCCAATCTTATGTTTTTAAGAGTCTGGGGTAACCAGCCAGCCAGTGGTCCTGCTTCAGCTAAAGTGCTTAAGAAAAGAGGGCTGAAGGAAGGGCAACGTCTAGAAAACACAGCAGCACTCTGTGTTGACTCTTCATGTGTCCTTCCTCTCCCCTTCTTCCACCACTCTCCCTGTTCTCCTCCACAGAGTCAGCCACCCTTGGAGAGTAGTTAAAAATCTGCTTCTGAGCAGGAGGTTTAAAAGGAAATGTTATGGCAAAGTCAAAGTTTCAGTACATGCTAATTTGAAATTAATTCCAACTCCAAAACTCTCCCTGAATTTTCTTTAACTGCACAGCAACAGCTTCTATTGCCTGCAGAGTAAATATGGCACTTCTCAGGCCAAGCCAATTTTCCAAGTAAACATTACTGGGCAACAGAACAATACCATTTTTAATAGACAGAACTGGTGAAAATGTGTGGGAAAGTAATGAAAAAAATGTTGCACCAACATTTGCAAGCTTCCCCCTTAAAAAACACACACACAAAGTAAGTCTTACAAATGGCCATACACGTTTAGGTAAAACTCAAAAAATGGAAATTTAAAATCTTCAGTGACCACCAGAGGGCTCTGGGTGTGTAATCAGCTGAAGTCGACTCCTTAATTCATACCAAAATGCCTGTGTATGCTAAATACCAGGCAAGTCTCCCCATTCATTGCATTTCCTCCTATGCAAGTAAAAAAAAAAAAAATTTTTTTCTTAACTTTTTTTTTTTCTTTTTGACAAAATGCCCATGAACACTGCCCCAGTAATATGAGTGCTGTCTCCATGCCTTCACACGCAGGACAAACCACCTTTCATCTTCACAGACTGAATACCAGAAAACAACAGACACTTCAGAAAACAGAGAGGGAGGAAGGGGTGGTGGGGAGCAAATAAAGGGAAAAGAGAATGTTTCCTTGGGATAGCATCATTCATGCAATATACAGGGCATCTGTCAACAATTCTCAAGGGTGCTGCACATAGACACACCCATTCACCAGCTGGTTAGGGGGAGAAGGTGATCCAAGGCCATCTGAATCTGGGTGAGGACATAAAGGTCTTTCTCCAGCACAGCAGCTTTTAGACCCCATGCTGGATGCCAGCAGCAATAACCAAGCTGCATAGCATGTACTGTTCCACTGGAGACAGTGGAATTGGGCTGGTTTCAGCAGGACCAACAGAAATAGCTGCTTTCCAGTCCCAGGAGACACCTGCACTTTACTGCAGCAAGTAATGCTGTTTGGTATGGTTTGGAGTAGCTTTTATTTGACTTTTGCTTCTTTCCAAGGATACAAATTTCCCCCCTGACAAGCCCAAGGGATGTGTAACTAAATCAACTAATCTGGAGAAATGGACAGTCATGCATTCAGGACTACACGCTGCTTGGGAACCATGAGAGGATCAATGAGATGCTCCAAAGGGATTATGTCTCTTACATCTCAGTGATTTTTTTGGTGATTCTGACACTCACTTAGAGAGGTGGCATTTAATCTTTAAACTGTTGACAGAACTGAGGTCTCAAGGTGAAACTCAGCCATATGTTGAGCAGCAAATATCCTTACTGGTGCACATCCTACCAGCTGCTATGACTGAGGATGATGAAGACAGAACAAAACCACTGTGGGAATGGTCAGTAACCAGGAGTCTCTACAATATCTGATTAGTGAAAGGTTAATGCTGTGCTTCCTCCCAACTTTTCCAGGCAGAGCCATGTCCCGTATCAGCTGGTAAGTGCCAAAATGTGGAAAAGACACAGAGAAAGGGGAGGTAGTATGATTATCTATTTTTCATTGGGGTCAGCCTGCAGTGCCTAAACTGACACAACAGCGAAGAGAATAATTCCTGTTATCTGGACTGAGCTACCCCATCACCTCTCCATGTTAGAAGCAACCCCCAGCTAGAACCAAGAGGAACTAGAATAGATGCTTGCTTATGCCAAGTTGGGTTTTTCAAACTGGAGCTGGAATGATACTGATGAGAGTAGATCATATCTACAAAAATATCCAGAAACCTGATGCAGATAATGCAGAAAAAGGCTTTTTTTTTTTTTTTTTTTTAAAAAAAAGAGTTTCTAAGAGAGGTAGACATCTCCTCACCAGCCTTCTTTGACTTACCTGGGGGCATCTATAGATCACATGAGAAGGGAACCTTAGGCACATGTATCTTTTCTAAATCTGATTTGGTATCTAAATTACAGATGCTGACCCTTAGATGTCCCAGCAGTCCAGTGGAGGTGAGATTATTTCCATTCCATAACCGCCATTCATGTGGATTGTCCCCACCCTGTCTCAGTTACTACAAACTGTAGTAAATTCAGCTGGAAAGCTTGCCAGAATCCAGCACTGGGCAAGTTCAAGGTACATATACTGCTACAAGTCTATAACCTGTGGGGATACATGAAAAAGACAGCACAGAGGAGTCTTCCAGCTTGATCTGCTTCAAAGAGAGTGTCTACCTGTACTTCCAAGAAAGGATCCAAGAGCCCACAAGGCAATAAACCCAGGAGGCATCTTGCATAGATATCCAGCAGATTTCTATTCTTAGAATGATTCCAGCATAAAATGTTCCCCAGTTTGTGTTGCTGATGAAGATAGTTCTTAAAACTGGACATGATGAAAGATGCCATCACAGAAAAAGTGTTATGTAGGATGCCCAAGGGGGGCACAATCAATGTGTGTGAACACAGCATGTGTCACAGTGTATAAGCAAACAGCAACATTATGCTCATGAGCAATATGCCTCTGAGAAGCCAAGCAATATTTCCTGAAGCAGCAAAGTTTCACTTATGCGTACTCAAGGGGTATGGAGGGTACTGATGATTGCATTTACCAGTGAGGACATTTTCAAAAATGTTCAAATGACATAAATATCTGATTCCCATTTTCAAATTTGAACTAGACCTGTGGTGTAACATTCATCATACTAATTTTAGCTATCTAACAATTAGGCATCTGGGCAAAAATAAGCATTAGGGTTCCCTCTATAGCAAAAGGGGAGAAACAGAAACATCAGAGGGTGATTCTGTGGGTCTGATCACAAAACAAACAAAAAGTGGGCAGTACTACTCGCTCAATGCTCTGTGAGATGGAGGTATATCTCTTCTTGCTCAAGTTACAGCATGACCTCACTGGAGCATGCTGCTGATTCATGTTTCTCACCCTGAGTGTGAAAGGACCCCAAACAACAAGCTGTGCCTAAATGCTTAACTTTTCTATGAGTAGAGTTGAACGAGATGAACACACCCTCACTTTCTATCAGTGTGTTAAAATATTTCATTACAAAAGAAGCAGAAGTAGCTATTCTAGAAAAGGGGTTTCAGGAGATACTAAGAAAAACCCTCCCTTTAGTCATTTTGAAAAAGAAATAAGAATAATAGATATTTCAACTGTTCTCGTATGAAAAGGTGTTAACAGCATGGCACTTTTAAAGAATTCTGAGATGACAAGACTGATTTTCCAGAAGTGATTCTTCAGTTTCATTTTGAAAATTCCCTGCAGAGGAAAAATCAGAAATACCGCTTTTCATTCCCACTCACCAGGAAAAATGTCAAGAAGCCATTGACTTTGGCAAAGCCAGAGTTTTCAAGCCCCAGCAAACTAAAAACCTATAGCCAGCACCATCACAGTGCGGAGGCAGCTCCTTAGGAGGAATTATTCTGCAAGTCTGCTGCTGAACCGGGCAGTTCATTTACATATGAGACACAGCAGAAACCTTGCAACAGGCAAGAAGATCTGATGCTAGCTAATCTACCCCAAGATGGTGAGAGTAATGGTCAGCAGGCTGAATTCAACCATGTGGGGTACTGGAGATGTCACGAGCAAACACCAGCTGAACAGAAGCAGACATGGGATGACCGTATGTCTGAGCGGAACTAGCCTGCAGCTCCTGAGTACTCCTGGGTGCACCCATCCATCTCCCATAACATTCTTCAGAAAATCTCACTTTGACTTCATTTTGTAGAAAAAAGGCT
Organism: Pelecanus crispus; assembly: GCF_030463565.1. Classification (NCBI taxonomy): domain Eukaryota; kingdom Metazoa; phylum Chordata; class Aves; order Pelecaniformes; family Pelecanidae; genus Pelecanus; species Pelecanus crispus. Next base: position 55,878,828 of record NC_134643.1, read on the forward strand.
TTCTGCTGGGAACCACAAACCTATAATTTCAGTAACTAGAGGCAGGACCAGCTTAAAGAATGGCTGCTTGAAAAACTAAGTGCAAAATGCCTCTCAGCAACGAGCAAGATTTATCCCGGAGAAAAGGGAAACAACTACTCCCTCTGGATGCTCTTCCTGCAGCCAAGGTTGTATAGCAATGGGTGAAAGAAACCCAGCTATTCTGCATGTCAGGTATTGACAGGGACATGGCTGGGAAGTCAGCAGCACAATGCTCCTGTATTGCCACCAGTTCTGACTCATGGCAACCTGATCTGAGACCTGGGCTAGTCTGGCCTCTTGCCTCCTGTCTGTGCCTCCAGACAGCAAGGTGGCTAAAGAGGCACATAAATGCAGTGCTTTAGTTGGTGTTGAAGCTTACCCCATGCTATCATTACCTCCTGTGTGGTGAGGTTTGGCTCTCGCCCCAGAAGGATGTACCCAGATATGCAAGAGTGACAAAATGCCAGCAATAAAGCCTACCAACATCTCATATTATTGTAATGGGAAAAGAGAGTGGTTATAGGTTCTCTTAGTCCTGGATTTTCTTGTGGATGACATCAGTTTTTAATGAGAAATGGATGTTCACATGACAACTCTCACTCTTAGCCTTACCCTTCTACAACACGCCATGTGGATCCACTGTGCCACACATCTCCAGTCAAAACCTACATTCCCTTCTGTCCCCGTACAGGCACCAAGGCAAATAAATGTGCCAGAAGCATCACAAGCAAGGGCCCCTCCCTTACCCCTTTTCCAAGGAGCATCTTCCCAGAAAAGCCAAAGCCTGAGGTTTCCCTTAAATATCCCTCTTCATAGTGGTGCCCCGCACCTCTCCAGCATCATTTCCCATGCACAGCCCACCATACAACAAAGAGTAGCTGAGTGTTCTTCAGAAGAGGCACAAAGGACAGAAAACGCCTTTCTGGCCTCTGGAGTTCAGCACGAGAGTCTTCTGCCTGTACCAAAGAGCCAACACTCCTCACTTCTCCCTCTTTCGCCGCCTTCCTGGAGAAAAACTCCATACACTGCTGTAAAATTAGGACTAACGTTGCATAGAAGGAAGAGTCAGAGGGATAGCACACATGGTCAAACACAAGTGCTGTTTTGCTCTTCCAACACAGAATGAGTGACTCGTAAAGCCACTACAGAGTAGCCGCAGTGACCAAGACAGGTGTCTCACAGCACAGACCTCATACGCCGGTCTCACTGCACCGCGTTGCTGTCCAGGACGTTATCTCCAGCCCCTGCCAGCGGAGGTGACGAAAGGTAGGAAGCCATGAAGGACTGCCATGTCCCCCCTCTGTCCCTGTCCCCTCTTCCCTGAAATCCAACCTGGAGCATCCTGGGGGAAGCCCCATCTGCTTCTCATTCCAGACCATGTCATGTCATAATTATTCCTAATTATGCCTCATTTAGCTTGATATATACCAGATTGGGAAAGATGCCCTAGTGAGAGCGAGCATCTTGGAGGGCTGCAGCGGCGAGGCGAGAGGAAGTGTGAAGCAGAAATTAATAAAGGGACAGGAGCTGTGCCGTGGGGCAAGGGAGGGCGGCAAGGGGCCGGGCAGGTGCGGGGCCCCGCAGTCACAGCCCCGAAGGGGAGGCGCGGCGGGGGCCGCTGGCAGCGCGGGGGGGCGGCAGCGCCCGGCGGCCCAGGCCCGGCCCCGCTCCGCCCGGGGGGGGCTGGCGCCCGCCGCAGCCGCCGCCGCCCGCAAGGTGGCGCCCGCCGCACCCCGGTGGCGGCGCGGCCCGGCCCGGCCGCTCCCCCCGCTGCGGCCCCGGGGCGGCTGGGGGGGGTGGCTCCCCACTCCCCCCGCACAGCTCTCGTCCCGATGTGAGGCGTCGGAGGGGGCCCTGTGGGTGCTCGCCCCCACTCCTCGCTACCCCAGGTGTCTTCTGGCTGACCCTTGGGCGAGCCATGCTGCTGGTGGGTCCTGCTGGAAGGGTGGGCTGACCCTGTGTCCTGGTTTTGGCTGGGATAGAGTTAATTTTCTTCCCAGTAGCAGGCATAGTGCTGTGGTTTGGATTTAGTAGGAGAAGAATGCTGATAACACACTGATGGTTTAGTTGTTGCTGAGTACTGCTTATGCTAGTCAAGGACTTTTCAGCTTCCCATGCTCTGCCAGGCGCACAAGAAACTGGGAGGGGGCACAGCCAGAATAGTTGATCCAAACTGACCAAAGGGCTATTCCATACCATATGGCGTCATGCTCAGTATAGAAGCTGCGGTGAGTTGGCCAGGGGGCAGCGATCACCGCTCGGGAACTGGCTGGGTATCAGTCGGCGGGTGGTGAGCAATTGCATTGTGCATCACTTGCTTTGTATATTATCATTGCTATTATTATTATATTGTTATTATTGTCGTTACCATTTTACTTTATTTCAATTATTAAATGTTTTTATCTCAACCCAAGAGTTTTTCTCACTCTTACTCTTCTGATTCTCTCCCCCATCCCACCCGGGCAGGGGGAGTGAACGAGTGGCTGCGTGGTGCTTAATAGCTGGCTGGGGTTAAACCATGACACCCTGCCCCTCCTGCCCCTCGGCCACTTGCTGTGCCGCTGCTCTCCTGGATGAGAGGCCTTGGAGGGTCCTTCTCCCCTGCGCCCACCCCAGGGTCCCGCTGAGTCCCAAGGGGCCAGTGGGTCTGACAGCACAGGTTCATCCTGGTCCAGTCTGGGACACCACTCCTGCACGGCGGGGCACACCTACAACAGGTTGCTACAAAATTAACGCTGCAAAAATAACGTTACTCAGACAACTGGTTAGGGGCACAACACATTCCTCCTTCCTGATTGAAGGCCTGCATAAGTGTTTTTTAACAGGTGCGCTTGTCATACTGCAGGAAATGTCCACTCCCTGTTTTTCCACACAGTGGCATCGCCTGCAGATGCCCAGGTATGTGCAGCACACTCAGCTGATGCACCAGAAGACACGCTGAGTGCAAGGCAGCTGATCCTCCTGGATGGGTGCTGGGAACCACATGGCTCCACCATGGAGACCCTGGCCACTCTCTCTCTTCCTCCTTGTGCGTCAGCCATGGGTCGAGGCTGAAATGCCGCCTGCTAACATGCAGGGACTGGCAACAAGTAAATGGCAGAAAGGTGCAAAAATGTCAGGGATGTCGACCAACAGAGGCTGGTTTGAAAGGGGCACTCGCTGCTCTGTACCTCTCTGGGGCCCACACTGCAGCAGCCAGACAGAAATCCTGCTTCAGTGTGAGTCAAAGGCAACCGTATAACAACAGCATCGCTGTGACCTGGGCAAAAAGGCAGGGGGAAATTAGCCAGCATTGGGACAAAACATGAAGAAGTGGCATCTTCCTGTGTGCTGCTCACTTTCGAAGAAAAAAAAACCTTCTTTTTTGCTTGGGTCTGAGCTCCTGCGATTAAAATGGCTGTTGGGAGAGCCAGCGCTGCACCATAGTCAGCTGCAAGCTGCATCTCTGAGCTGATGCAGGCATTGCGTCTGCAAAGCTGCTAGCCCTCCCCTCTGCCTCTTTTTCCTCCTCAGGATCCACCTTCCGAAAAGCCCACCAGGGAGACAGGCCTGCGTTCAGCCTGTCCTTCTCCCAGCTCACCGCTCTTCTGCTGCAGGGGGATGGGGTCAAATTCCAGAGGAAGAGAGGGAGGCAAAGCCACCTGCAATGCAATCAAATGGCTGCCGTGGGAAGAAGCTGGGCAGTGAAGGAAGGATGATTTACTGACACAAGCTAAGCCAATATAAACACTTATGATACAGGTGTCTGTGCTCTAAGAGATTGCCTGACTTAATTCAATTGTTTTGTAAACCGATTTAGTTAAATCTGTATAAAACTGGTGTTTAGACAAGCCCAAACAGTGTTTAAAAAGTCATTAATAAAACATATCACCATAAAACAAATACACGTTACCAAGGCTTCCTTTTTGCTGACAGGATATATCCTTTCCCCCCGTATTTCTTTTTCCCTCTGTTCTTTTCTTCAGAGGTTCTACATTCTTCTGTGCCGTGACTGTCTCTTTCTTTCTGTACCATACAAAAATAGGGTTGTCTGCATTCAAAAGTGTGCAAGTCCACCTCTAGCATTTCTCACTGTTGTGTAAAGTAGAGCTGGGGAAACATTTATGCATTTTTATATAGCTTCCAATAAGATTCAATCAGAAACAATACTTTTAAGAAGATTTTAAGCAAAGTAGTTTATGCTGGATCCAGCCTGACCTCTTTGATTGTTTCCAAACCAACCTCTCTTACAGTGTGGAGTTATTTCATCACTCTGAAAAGATGCTCCTACTTTTCTTGTTTTCAGCAAGGTCACTTTTTTAAAAACAATACTTGTATTTCTCAGTATTTTTAAGTCCTACTCCAAAATCACCCAAACCAAATCTTTAGCTGTGTGCAAAATTAAGTGTTTCAAAATTCCAAGATCTTTTCACAAACTTGGCCCAAATGCCCAATTAGTTCTGTCTCCTCCACCCAAACCCCTTCATTTTTTAAATAAATGCATGATAGACTTAAAAAAAAAATAAGACGAAGTTACTGTACACCAGCAGAAGTCAACAACAATAGGTAGGACTAGCATACATCAAGTCTTCTACAGACACGTCTTTTTTTGTGGTCTTTGATTCATCCAGAGGAGGAATTTTGGCAAGTGCTTCCTGCATCCAGCTGTTTGCACATCTGCAGGATGTACTGCAGCTAGCATTCCCTTGGGGAGGCAGGTGAGGGGTGGCTGGAGCAGCCACACTAACCAGAAGAAATTGTCACTGACAAGAATGAAGAAAAGAAGGACATATTTGAAAAAAAAAAGAAGCTTTGAGGGGGTTGTGGCAGACTTCATGTGTCAGGTGGGCAGTTCTGAAGGAGTTAGGAGGGGCCTGGGAGGGGGGTACAGAAGCAAGGTGGGCTGGGGCTGGTCTGGGGGCGGATAGGAAGCAGCTTCTGGACAGGCAGGGAAGCAGGAAGCATTTAAGCTCTGAGACAGCAGGGTGACAGCTACGGGCTCTGGGATGAAAGCGGCCAGCAGTGCTGAATTGGGGTGAGGGTGGCTGGAGGATGCATCTCTAACTGGGACTCCGGTTTGGTGGGCAGAGGCACATCCACTGCCTGTTCCTACCGCAACCAAAAGGCACTCACAGGCAGCCTCCCTCTTGCCCAGAAAGCAGACTGGCCTCCTACCCCATGCCACACATCTCTGCTGATTTATACCCTCGACGCCAGGTAGCCCCAGAGCGCAGCCTCATGGCAAGTCAGTAGGGCAGAGGGCCACTGGGAGCCCAGCCAAGCCCCTGCAGCCTCACGTTGCTGCTGTCTGAAGAGCACAGACCCTCGCCTGGGGAAAACAGTGCGCACACAAAATCTCTTGTGAGAGGTTGTCACCCATGTGCTCCCAGCTGTCCCAAATTCCTGCTCTTTATGAGTCCCAGAGCCCCTTTTCACTGCAAGATGAGGCTGCAGACTGGCTTGGGTGCCAGTGCAGGAGCTGGTTCCTAAAAGCCATGCCAGGAAGGCTGCTCTACTCCAAAGGACATATTCAGAGTAAGCCTTGTGTACATTTGGCAGGGACAATAGTCCACAACCACCCAGCCTGGTGACATCGCTGGAGGCCTCAAGGGTAGACAGTCCAAGCCAGGATTTGTGATTGTTTACCTTGACATCCATTTGGATACAATCCAAGTGTAGACAAGGGATTTAGATGTCCAGATTATTTGCCCTCATGGCACCAACGCACAAACACAACTACTGGGAAGATTAGAGATATTCCATCTGCTTAAACTGTTCCCCTTTTCCTGCCAGCACTGATCACTCTCTGATAACCCTGATGATGGTTTAAGCCCCAGTGCCACTAACTGTGACTGGCACCAATGTGATGATTACATATCCCATGGGACCGCCCTCCCAGCAGTCCATCTCTGCTTGTCTCATCGCAGCAGTAGTCTCATCTCTGCTGGTGGGGCCCCAGACCTCGGCCCCCAGCAGCAGTCCCCAACAGCTCTTGTGCAAGGCACTAGACAAAACTTTAGCAGAAAGATGGCTCCTGCCTTTTTATTTGGCTGTTTAACCAAACTGAGATGGTCCAGATCATGAGAAAAAACAGCACACAACAGACGGAATTACAGGAAATGTAGATCTTAGTTGTCCTCGCACGATTGCAAGTTGTTATGCTAGTTTTATTCGTATTTCGAAATGTCACCTTTTTGGGCTGAGGCCAAAAATATTAAGTTCTAGTCCACGCTGGAAAAATAGAGGCTTTGACCAAAAGTATCTTTGCTAAGCTTTAACTAAACCATTTGTTATCAGTAATTGCTACAAAATAAGAGACACTCTGTTCAGCCCTGCATCTTTGGAAGGAAACACAATAGGTAATTATGAGTTTACAGTGCAATTACATAATGGTTTAGTCTCAAGCGCTTTCCTTGGCAATAGACAATTCTGTCGCTAGGCTGTGAACTCAGAGTGTGGTTTAGCACTTTTGCCTCCCTGTGTCATTTGGACCTGGGGAGCAAAGCCTTCCATGACTTCAAGTGCTCAGTGTTGTGGTTCTGCTCCCCAGAAAGCGGTGCCTCCCACGGCCAAATGCACAGCTTTGACTTGTGAACAACATTTTCCGTGTACTCTGCAGGAATTTCACCAATGCTGAATCCATCAACATCTTTTTCTAGCTCAAGTTACGGGTCTCCTAACCAAATAATGACTTAGCTCAGCCTGACTCCATCTGAGAGCACAGATAAGAACACAGCAGAGACTAATCTCCCTGGGAGGCAGTCACACGTGTATGCTGTGCTATTGCAGTCTTAAGCCTTCCAGCAGTGCACACATCGGCTCTGGCAATGTTCACCTTCGTCCCTTCTCCTAGAGTGGGCCACTTGCTGTAGATGATGGGGAGTTAGTGATGATGGTTGACGACTGGTTTAGGGCATGTGTTCCCATACTACCAAAGAGGAGCAATATGAATCATAGGAAATGCCGCCTCTATTTTTTTCTCTTTCTGCAGTGGGCCCAATACCCATTAAGACTGGTTGTTGTTTATCTGCTCTCTTGTCATCCTATCTCAGTATCTCAGCTATGAGAACCAGCTCCTGTTCTTATTCTTGGCAGGTAAACACAGTAACCCTGTGCATTCTCTAGTGCTTTTTGATGTCCTAGCTTATTCCTTTGATGGGTCAGAGGATGACTTCAGTGCTGTCCAAACCCCTGCTGTATTCAAATAAATTGCCTTTTTCCTTTTTTAATCTTCTGGAAAACACTGTTTGCCCTCTAGGGCTGGCAGTTATTCCCACATACTCAGAAGCAACAAAACCCAAACATACTACATCCTTTGTAGTCAGCTTAGTGGGTAAGAGCAAAGGTACCCAAAGCTGTGCTTGTGGAGGGGCACATAAAGTGTGGAAGGAAGCAGTGACTGGGGAATGTGCTCATAGTAATGTTTATCTGAAGTGCAGCCCATGAATGCCGAGGGGATGTACCATGATGACCACCAACACAAGACCCTTCTCTAGGCTTTTCACGAGCTGGGAGTCACCTGTGGACCATAAGGGAGAAGCTGCACTGGGACATGGATTGTTTAGAGGGAACTGCAGGGCTTGTTAGAGGAACAGACTATGCAAGGAAACAGGCAGCTGCACAGCATAGTAAGGACCATCTCTAAAGCTCAGTGTTTAACTTCTCCTAGATCTCTTCTTTTATCTGTTGTGCTATGCAACAACCGAGACTTGAATGAGCAGATGCACCCAGCTCTATGCCATGAAGCAAGCAGGCTGGGATTGTAGGTTTCACAGCAGAGTCTGTAAGACATTGAAATTGCAGAGATGGAAATCATTGCTGTGAAAGCACATTTCATCACTTTCTTCCCATGAGTAGAAAACCTTACACCTCCTGCCTCCTCACCACCAAAAGACATTCAACTGTATTGTGTAACAGGGAAAAACTTCATCTGCAAGACAGGTCCACGGTAGCAGGGCTTCTACCTCACCCTTGGGGTGAGCTTTTGGGCACAGGCAAAGGAACTTTGTATCACACAAAGCAAATTGACGTTTCTGAGTTAAATTGCCATAGAAAGCCTAAGCCATCAAATGACAGAAACAAGGAATAACAGGGAAGGATGGCAGGGGGAGAGTCAGTTGAGATGGAAGAACAATTTTACAGGTTGTTGTTTGTTTGGGTTTTGAAGAATAAAACATTGCACTTCCAGCATATGATGCACAGTAAATGCTGAAAGGCCAAGCAGAGGAAAAAGGGGAAAAGGCCCTGAAAACCTCCAATACATTATTGAAATATGAGAAGGAAAAGGTTTTGTTTCTATGGCAACGGGTCCTGTGGTGTTTCTGCTGGAGCAATCTACCACAGAAAGAGGACTTTCCCTGCTAGGGATGCCAGTGAAGTAAAAGATAATTACAGAGACCCCTTCCTTCAACTGGGTGCATTTGTAAATATTCAACTTGATGTATGTAAGTGCTCAGATGTTACACAGCACCCGGAAACGGGTGTATCCATAGATGACAGTGAGCTCCTGGGCACATGTAGGTGACTGTTGCAGACCAAATGTCTGTGAAGGTTTGGGTGTATTGTGAGTTTTTTGTCCTTCCACCATGCTTCTTTGGTGTATGAATACGGCTTGAGGTATCAACAGAAACTTAAGAGTTAAAATCCTTCTTGACTACAGATTTTGGATTATGAAGTTGCAGTTCTCTTCCAAGATAAGAGGACCACCAAGCCAGGAAACATGAAATTGCTCCTCTACCCTTAATTGGTTTAGTGGTGGACTTGGTAACGTTAGGTTAATGGTTGGACTGGATGATCTTAAAGGTCTTTTCCAACCTAAACGATTCTATGATTCTATGACTTTGTTCCTATCTGTCACCTCCCATTGCCCACATACATATATGTCAAGGCTGAGGTGCTCCATGGCAGCTGTTTTTCCACAGCAGCATGGCATGAAAGAATTCAAAAGAAAAAGGGAGTATGAAACAGAAGAGAGACCTTAAGAAATACAGAAGATACTGATGTAAGAACTGGAACAGGACTCCAAACATAGCTTTCATCCTCTTGCAAAGAGCATCATTAGATCATCATTTACTAAAAATGATCAGCTTCAATACTAACTTGGACTATCTATGGTATGGTGATGCTCAGAAGCCCAAAGAGAGACTGTTACGCATGTTGTAAAAAACCCCCTTTGCTCCAAAGAACTTAAAATCCAAGTGGGTAAGAGAAAAATTTAGATATCTGTATTTTTCAGATGGGAGTCAGGGATCAGGTGTTAAGAGGTTAAAACACCTTGTCTAAAGTTGCACTGGAAGTTTGTGATAGAAGTGGTTGAACTTACAGCTCCTGACCTCCATCCAAATGTCTAATGATACAAATATCTCCAGAGTAGTTTCTCCAGGTGTTCAGTTGAAGAATTCAGCAGACATAGCTCAGCTGCTGAGACCCAGCATAATAATACAGATGGAATAAATACAGTCAGCACAACAGCTCCATGGCCACAGGAATGTGACAGACACTCCTCTGCCCACCATGGTTTCAGCAAAGACATTTTCTTCCCAAACTAGAAACAGCACCAACTAAACAAAAAAATAACCCAGCATCCTTCAGCCATAATAGCATATTACATAGAGGAAGCAAGAGAGTATTTACCAGCTGGAAGGAAGAGATCTCTACACTCATCAGCTGCAGTATTGTCACTTAAGGCAGCAACAACCACCATCTCCTGTATTTTAAGGTCCAGAGCCTGAAAGGACATGCTGGGAAAAATTTCTATTGGACAGGTCTATCTGGTGTCCTTCCACCTTTTTTTGCCTCTGCCTGACTAAGTTTTGGGAAAGGAGACATGGAGAGCAGGCAAAAGGAGGCTGAAGTGTGCCAATAGCTAGAGAAAATAAATACATGTGCTCTCAGGTACTGGTGCCAGGATCAGCAGCAGGCAAACAGGTTACAAAACTGTGCTCCAAATGAACAGTATTAGCACCTCTGGATCCTGAAGGGAAAAACGTACATACGTGTTAGGGCCTGCAGAGCAGTACCCTTTCCTTTCTCTGGGGAAGGAGCTGGCAATAAATGCCAATCACAGCCTGAAGCTGGCAAAGCAGTTACAGAAGGCAGACTGGGCAGAGACTGATGGCCATAGATAACATCCTCCCATTGCTCTCCACAGTTTTGCATTGCAAGGCTTTCCCTCCTTAGTGCTACAGCCTGGCCTCCAGCCCTTCTTTTGTCCCACCCAGTCAAGTGCCACTTACCCCTGCCACCACCACCAGCATGGCAGTGACAAACCATAACAGCAAAACTCAAGTGACATCTCGTCCATCCTGTTTTCATGTTCTGCCCCAGCCACCTATCATGGATTTCTCTTGTAAACTCTTGGCGCACACAAAATCTACACATCTACATCTGCGTGTGCACAAGGCTCTGGCCTCCATTAGCCTCATATCAGTACAGTCATAAAGGATAACATCACATTACCCATCACGAAGGGGTAGATTTCTTTCTCTGGTCAGGCATCAGAACAGCATGGTGGCCATTTGAAAAGATGGGTTGTGTATTTTGAGCCAACCATGCCTTTTTTATTTCTTTTCCTTGCAATATTTTCCATGCAGAGTCAGAGAAAACCTGCAGGTTTTTTCTACAGGGCTCCTCTGCAACTATGCAAAGCTGCCAGAAGGTGATCCTGGAGAAGCATTTTCAGTAGCCCTTGGAGGCAAGGCAGTGACACAGGGACACTCACAGCAAGACACAGAGTGCAGGACTCAAGGCATGCAGACTTAACAAATGCGACAGGACTGAATATCCCACAAGCAACACAAATATCCTGTAAATGATCTGCCTCACAGCTCACCTCAGATCTCCACATTTAGGTATAGGTATCACATCCTGCTGGGCCCAAGTCAGGGACTTCACATGTTGGAGTTCAACATGCAGGACTCTGGAAGGGGAGAAGCAGCAGATGGAAAAGTCCTGAGGAGCACAGCTTCCCTATGAATACCCCCACAGCATGGAGTCTCTCCTGGCCCAACACCGAAGGAATCCCAGCTGGCTGGCTTCAAGTCAACATGGCACTATAATCATCATTTACCCAGTACTAAATTATTCTTTTCCATTACCTCCTTTCCCTGCAAAAGTTAGAGAAGCATAGGGGTGACTGAATATTTGGTGGCTTTACATAGCCCACAGGCTGCTCTGAATACAGAAATGGTTCTCTAGGTCCATCTCATGCTAGAGATGTCCCCTGCACTGGAGACCATATCAGGAGTGGGAGTCAGTGTACAGCCTTGCACACAACCTGCCCTAAGGGGGAAAAAAGTTTTTCATCAGCTTCTTTCTGCTAGAGGAGCTGCACCCAGCCCCATAATCATCTCTCCCAGTACAAGCTAGTAAGTGCACAGAGAGCTCAGTGCCTTCTCCCTCCTGTGAGGACACCCCACCCACAGCTGTGCACCTAGATAAAGTGCCAACACATTATGGAGGCAAGGCAGAAAATCATTCCTACAGCTCCATTTGCAAGATAATTTATAGCATCTGCTTCTGAATTCAAACGAGAGCAATGCTGCAGCCTTTCTCACCTGCTGCTCTTGCTGCACGGTCATCACCATCTTCTGGCTGTTCAGGGAGCTTCTGTGAAAGGGAAACACATTAATGGACCTCAGGGTGGCTATTAGCAGATGCTTGTCTGGATTGCAATAGAGATCATAGCTTGTTTGGTTGCCTGCAGCCTCAGAAGAGGGGTCAAAGACTGAAATAGGGTGACAGAGATGGTATTCCTGCTCTCACCCAGCAGTGCTGGAAGGATCAGCAGTCAGGTGTAAGAGGCAAAACAGGGCACCATAGTCTCTTCAGTCTCACATTAGCAATCGTAGTAGAAGTGATACTAATGTGCCAAGGAAAAGTGACCTCAGTGTGGCTTGCCTGTGTCATATTCTCAAGCTGGGAAATCCTCTTTATGTACCTGCCATGCATTGCCAGAATGCACCAGGCCACCCTGGTTTTTAAGTCACAAAAATCTTTGTCAAACCTTAGCAGCATGGACTGGCATTAGACTCTCCCCTCACCTACACCTGGCTGACTGAGGCACAGACTAGCATCTCTCCTTTGCAGCAGACACCTCTGTCTCTTGTTCTTTCTCCTGTATGCTCCTTCCTCAACCATATCACAGCTGCCAACTCCCTGTGAAACCTGAGTTTCTCACCTACAGCTGGACCCCTGTTCCTGCTGGCAAAAGGTAGGGAACAAGATGCTAATCCCCTTCAAAGCCAGATAATAACCCCCAGGGTATCTACCTGGTCACACCTGGTGCCCACTCAGAAGATAGGCAGGTGGAGAATCAGTCTAGCCTGCCATGGCAAATGCACTTTCAGAGTCTGACACCTCTGCTCTAACTTGGATATCTCTAAGAATAGAATGAATTGTCCTTTGGAGGTCCACATGTCCATGTCTTGGCCACTGGAGTTACAGAAGATGTGTCCCTCTTTCCTCAGTAAATAATTGGATTAACTTGTCTGATGCACAAGGATGATACAAGAACTGCCATGTAGGCTGAGGCATGTTGTGGTAAGTCATGGTTCACACCACGATGTGGGCTGTGCCTGAGCCACTCGGGCAGAGCTGCCCAGTGCTGACTTTCCCGTGGTCAGTGCCTCTGGCTGGAGAAGAAGCAGAGAAACATCAGCAAGCACTGCCATGCTGCAGAGCTCTCCTCATGGTGCTCCTGCTGCCACTGGCCTTCCCTCCAGGAGCCCATCTGCTCCTCTTTCTCCCTCCCTCTCATCTTATGCAAAGCAGCTCATTAGTCCCATTAGCAGCCAAGCACCAACTCTGATTGTTCATCAGTGATTCCTTTGTTGCCCTCCATCACTCCTGTTGAGCCTCATTAGTGCTGCTAGGAAGCAGGGAGCTGTTGGGATATTTATAGGAAGGGTGCGGTGTTCTTTACACTTTATTGTTGTCTAATATCTGTTCTCCACTCACCACTTCTGCCATCACCCCAGCCCTCCCCAGAGAGCCTCCTCTTAATATGGGGGTTACCCAGGGGGTATGGAAAGGACTGGACTGATGGGTTTGGGTCAGGGAAATGAGAAATGCAAGCTGGAGGTATGCAGAGGCCCTGTCCTTGGTCAGGAATGTACAGGCCTGTGTCGGGCTGGGTACCTGTGGTGGGGAGCTGACTGTGTGCCCCTGCGCATACACACATCAGCTGGGATATCTGTAGCAGCCCGCAAATGAGTGCAAAGAGATCATCACGTGCACACATCCATCTTGGGGAAGTATGTGCCCCAGCTACAAGCATGGCAGCTTGCACATGTGGTACCTGTGTCAGGGGCTGGGTACGAATGCGTCTCCCCACAGGACACCCACCTCCCTGCCTGTAAGCCGATGGAGAGCTGTACCACACTCCCAACAGCCCCACAGGGAGCAACCGCCTTGGTTACTTACAAGAATATTCTTTCATGTGGCACTTAATTATGGAGGCAACTAGACAAAGACTAATCATTCACTCTAATACAAGGGAGAATAATCATTCTGATGGTGGGAGATACTCAGCTTCTCTGGGAGGAGGATAGTGTGGGGAGGAGGAGGAGGCTGAAGAAAAACCACAGGACAAGGAGAGGAGGAGGAAGGAGGAACAAAATCCTAAATCAGTTGCCTAGTACAGACACCTTTATGACTTCATAAATGGAATATGCTTAGTGTCAGCAATCTTTGCCTTATAGCATCAAGAGGATACCTCTCCCTAGTCAAAGCCACAGGCCCTGATCACGCCAGCAGTCAAACTGGGTGACATTTTAATACCACTTTTCATCTCAAGATTGCGTCTTCCTTCCAAAGTGTCCCAAGGAGTTTTTATAACCTTTCCAGACACATAATTCATGTGTCATGGCACTAAAATGGAGTGTGTTCCTGAGAAGGATGAGCCAGCTCCACCACTGTGCAGGAGTTTTGGACAGAAAGCAGTGACAGCTTCTGTGTCCCTCTGAAACCACGGGGTACACATGTGCATGTGTGTGAGGAAGGGAATTTCAAGGCAGCAGAATGCAATTGCAGAGTACGGAAGCTGGCCAGGAACTGTAGCCAAGTCCTCAGCTAATATGTAGGTTAGCACCAGGGAGCTGTAAGAAACAGCACTGGTGATTCAGAGTGTGGCAATCCTCCCTCTGCCTCCCCAGTGGATCACGTGCCCCTACAGGCAGTCGGACCTCTGTGTGGCTGGGGACAGCTCTTGAAAGAGGTTGCAAGCCAAGGTCCTGACATGGGTAGTCATTCTGGATCAATCACCAAAAACCAGAGTATTGATCCAAGTGTCTCGGACAAAATCCAGGTTTGGGAAATGGCATCACACACTTCTAAATCCCCCTTTTGGGCTTCAACCAAGTCCCACTACTTTCCTTTCCCCTTCAGAATGGTGCCTCGCTGGTAACAGAGATGGCTCTGTTCCCACCCTGTTTCTCCCACGTTCTCCCTAAGTGTCTGCTCCTTGCTGACAGCTGGCCTGGGTGAAATGGATCTCCTGGAGACAGCGTACCTACCAGGCTGTGTTATACCCAGAGCTGTCCTGCACTGTGGCTAGTGAAACGCTGCACTGTACTGCCCCTGCTGAAAAGTCTTCCTTGCTCCCCGCTGAGGATGATGCAGGCTGACAGACATGAGGCAGGACTGGCCTCCACTCTCTGGGAAGTGCGGCTCAGCTTTGTCCTGTAGACCTCACAGAGAATCGGCATCCTTGACAGAACATGAGTGAGGGCCATGTGAGACTTGAGCAGAGCCCTCTATCCCATAAATCTGTCAGGAACTGACCCTTCCCTTCCTCAGTCAGTGGACTGCTGCAGCAGCAACCCAAAGCTGTTGGGGAATATCTGCCCTCCTACACAGAGACCTCTCCCTCTGGCTCCCTAAGTAGCAGGAGCAGAGCTTTCCCTGCCCTCTGCAGCTGCAGGCCATCATGCGTACAGTGTTATGTTTGTATATCTCCTCCGCCTTCCTCATTGCTGCATCTCTCCACTTTCAGCTAATTTAATTGACTGCTCTGGTTATAAAGAATCATCATGTCTAGGTACCAGGAGTAATACTTAGTATGATATTGCCATTTTCACATCCCAGAGCTGTGCAAACATTAACTAACGCTAAGTCTAATTAGCTGCAACTCACTGGAAAGTAGGTAAGCTTGATATTAGCCCCATTTTTTAGCTGATGACACTAAGACTCAGAAGGCCCAAGTTACTTGTCTCTACTGTGGAGCCGAGTTCAGCAAAAGGACCAGGATGAAAATGAACAAATACATTTTCTAGGCTGTTTCACCATCCTGAGGGATATTCTGGCCTGTCATACAACATGCATTTGCCCCAGCCATACCTCAGGAGCTGAGGACAGGACACCTCAGTCCTGCCATGCCACAGCCCCCCGAGAAGCACCTGTGCTATGCTCAACCAGCTGAGAACCCCTCCCCTGGCTAGTGGTGCCCTCACCTGCTGCTGTCTCCCCCAGAGCATCCAACTGGCACATGCAATGCCACCAGGACCCAAGGAGGTTTCCCAAAGCCACAGTCTTGCAATAATAGGGCACAGACTTCCCCCTGTCTCCCATTTTCCCACCTGAAAGATGTTGAAAGAAATGGCAAAAATCTGCACTGACTGTGCTAGAAGCCATTTTATGAGTGGAAAGTGATGCTCCAAAGTCCTGCCGTGGTCCAGTTAGCAATTGCTGGAGAATATATGCAGTTTGTAAATGCTACAATTCTTTCTTTAAGCAGCATGGCCCTTGTGCAAGGACATTTCAGTTTTAGATATTGTAAGTCACTGCTTGTTATTCTGTCCCCAGAAACTGCCTGTGCTTTCTTAGCTTTCTCTCTTGGTTGTTCTTCTCCACTAAAATCCAAAGCTATCTAGAATTTCAGCATTTCACACTCAGGAAAAGAGCCAGGGAAGTCCTTCCTTCTTGTTTCATTCTTGCTCCTCTGCCTCATAGCAGACCTTTCAGCAAGGTCATCAGAAATACTGGCTGATGGACACTCTGCTAGATTGGTTTAGGAAAAGTTCTCCACTAGACAACTGCTAACTCAGGCAGTTAGTCTGCCTCAAAATTCCCTCAAGCCACTTCTATCAGCAGTAGCCCTCACCTTCACTCCTCCCTGGGCCACCACACTGTTCTACCCACTCTGCTGTGGTAGCTTCCTACCCAGGGGTGGCTGCATTTCCCTTGAGGATGCATCTACTGAGGCTTCCATCACTGCATTGCTTGGAAGGGAGCCTGAGCTTTGAGCTGAGCTGTCCCCACATTTGCAGAACAAGAAGTCAGGGTCTCTCTCTTGCACACATCCTGTGAAAGTTTCTCTGCTTAGTGTTGTGTTTACAAGGACAAAAAAGGTTGGGGAAATATCACAGCTAAAATGATTGGTGAAAATAGTTTTGTCCAATACCAGAAATGGATGGGAAGAGGGGTCAAAGGCAGTGCTGGCTGAAGTTGATGACTCTGGCGTGGAACAGGATGCCACTGTACGGTTCTCTTCCTTTGTATCATTTTGCCACCATATAAAACCCAGGTGCACTCAGCCCTGAGGAACAGTGGGCAGTTCTGGTCCCTGTTCCTCAGGAGGGCATAGTGGAGTCAGAGAAGGCACGGAGAAGAGCAACTAAAATGGCCAGAATATGGAGCAGCCACCTTGGGAGGAGAAACTGAAACAGCTGTGGTCTTTGCTTTGGAGAGGAGGACGTTAGGGAGCTTTATAGACTCACCAAGGGAGTGGATAAGGTGAAAGCAGAACAGCTGCTCACCAAATGCCATGCTGCTAGAATGAGGGTGCTCCCTGATACCAGTATGAAATTGAATCAGGAATAAAAGAAAAAAAGAACTTCTTTACAGTGGGTAACCGGGAATCCCTGGACTTTCCTGTCCCAGGAGGTGGTGGAGGCAGCCAGTGTCATCAGGATCATAAGGGCCTGGATAAATTGATGGGCAAGAGGGCCCTGTTATTGAAGTGGGCAGGCACTGGCACTCCTAGCCCAGGCCTGTGGGTGTTGGTAGATTACACAGGGAAAGCACTGCAGAGAGCGGCCAGGCTCCCGTGCTCTTCCAAAATAGCATCTCCTACTGGCACTGTAGGACACCGAGCACTGGGCTGTGAGGACCATTGCTCTGACTCGGTGAGTCATTACATTTTATGTCACACCTGTATCATGCACAACTGGTATGCTTTCACACAAGTACAGCCTGTATGGCGACATATCACACAAATGAAAACCTGCAGCCATCCAGTCCCAGCAAGCACCAGCCACCCCCTTTCTCTGACCCAGTCACACCTCAGTGTATGCAGTGGGCAGGTAGTGGGACAGGCAGGATCCAGGCACCCTCTAAGCACTGACTCCTTTATACAACCACAAAACTGTTCCTGCATTATCTACAGCTGTAGCCTCTCACAGCAGGACTTGTGCTTGAAGTCAGCAGGACTGTGGCTGAGCAGAAGGAATAAAGAAGTCATTTTGCAGTCAGTGTGTCCCCAGTCTCTGAGAGAAAATGGGGTAGGGGAAAAAGTGTGTAGGGACCTCAGACACTCATGTTATCCAAGCACCTTGATGCAGTTAGAGACGGAGGGGAGGATAAAATTGTAGTCATTTCCAGTCCCCCTGGGAAGATTAGCATTGGGTCCAGCCAGGAGCCATCTGCCAGCAAGGATGAAGGCTTTGCTTCTCCTTATTGCACTAGCCCAATCTTCATTTCCTCATAGATGTATTTAATAAGCAGTGCTCAGTTTGACAGATGTCTTGCAGCTCACACATGAGTTAGAGCCAGAGTTTACAGGGAAATGAAGACAAGGAAGAACATACATAATCTGTAGAGTTTCTCTCCTCTCATTCACAGCCTGCCTTTTTAATATTCCCAACACACCTTTGCCTCAGGACCACAGTCATGCATCAGGGCTTGTTCATTCAACATAGTATGTATAGTCTTTGGTGACAGAAGACATCATATGTGTGAACAGGTGGTAGAGAAAGAAAGAAGCAGAGGAGGAGAGAAAATTATCCCTCCTTCAGTTACTTTCCTTATGGAGAGGAAAGCAATGTCAAATTGAGGAGCTTTAAGAATTAATTTTACCACCAGCTTTGGAGAATACACCTACCTTCACAGGGCTGCATGTGAATATTCCACATTCCTCATGCAGAACATCATCTTTTAGGGTTTATCACACTTTGACTCGTTCGCTAGGAACAGGAGTGCTCTGCTGTTGCACAAATCTCAACTAATGCATCAGAGTTCAATGAGAGACCTTGTCAGAGGAGATGATTTTATTCTAAACCACTGATTTCATTCACACTCATTCTTTCATGCCCACATGTTCTCAGGCACCAACAGGTGTGTGCCTATGTGCTCCAGCTAGGATTGCTTGCAAAGACAGGAGGACAAGGGACATGAGCTAATGAGTCATCACATCTCCAGAGTTCCTCTTAGGCAGGCAACCAAGGGCTTGTTTTGGATCCTGCTTTCATTCACTTTAAGGGTTCACAGTCGTTGTGATCTTTTTGTCTCCCCGCCCTGTTTCACCTCTCAGAAATATTAGGAAACCTTGCTGATTTACATTCTCTTTAGTACCCTTACCTGGATGTCTTTAATGGCTCCAGGCTTGTCCTTTATCTTACCTCTTAATGGCTTCGGTCTGTCTTTTGCTTTATTCCCAGTCTGGGTGTTTTGAAAAGCTGCAAGATGTGCTGTGATCTTGATAGTCTTCTAGCTTAAGTGTCATCCACAGCTGTTGTTCCTGTCCTTCTGCCACGTCCTCTAGTGCCGTTCATGCCCATCCATTCCACTCTCAATGTTTCTGTTAGATCTCTACGATAGCTCTGGCTAAGGCATAGTCCCAGCCCACACACCTTCCATCACTATGCCTGGAAGATCCTATCATAGAGGACAGACATTTTAAATGCATGGCATATTTAGCTGAAGAAAAGCTATTTCACTCATTGGTGATTCTTGTGTCTGTAACAAGCATGTTCTGACTGCACAGTAACCTGATACAGAGAGTTCATCAACAGGACTTCAGTCACCAAGAGGTATGTGGGTGTGTAGAAAACCTGTCTGTTGGCTGACCACTGTCAAATCTGGACTATAGGCCAGGGTAATTAGGAAGTGGGGGGGGAAATCCACATTTGGGCAAGTAAAAAAAAAAATCTGACAGGTTCTTTTTTTCCTTTTTTAACAATGTCTGTTTGAAGATGGTTACCTGGTTGGAAAGCTGGGCTGAGCCCTAGCAGAGGGAGAGAGCTCACTAGCAAGGCTGGGAAAGGTTTCTGGCGAGTTCAGTTTCCCAGCGCTACATCATTTCTGCCATTTGCCATTCAGCTCCCTCAGGCTCAAGCAGAGCCCTGTCACCCAGAGTGGTGGCCCACCAGGCATCTACCAGCTTCTCCTAACCACAGATTATCTCCTTACAGATAAATTCAGGATCCTGCTGTGAGGGACTGGATGAGGTGCAGATTTACTCATGTATTTGGGTGCCTGGGAGTTTCTGAAGATCCCAGTATGACCCCTGTCAAGCACCTACATACTGTTGTAAATCTTCTCCCAAGGACTGCAGGACTTACCCTGCACACACAAGAAATGGCGTGCAAGATTGAGATCGCCACAGCTTTGTTCTAGCCCTAGACACCATCCAATAGCTGAGGCTGCTGTGCAGGGTCTCCCTTGGCACAGCCATGGTAGCAGAGAGGTGACACCACTCACCTCAGGAAAGACAGTTTTATTCCTCTTAGACCTCTTAGGTTAGGTGCCTAAAATATCAGGACATCTGGACCAAATTTACTTGTGTTGGATTTGGGTCCTAAAGCCTGAAGTACAGTCTCACATCAATGCCTGCACCGCCTCACCCAGAGCTGCCATGTGCTGCATGCAGCCCCTCTCCCCAGACACAGAGCTCACCACGCTGAGCCCCCAGCACTTCCTAACAGCTCAAAATAAAGAAGCAGGTCTGGGCTGAAACCAGTGTCAGTTGTGTGCAATAGATTTCTAAGGAATTGTGCTATCAGGTGGGGATGCTGCAGTTTACCGTTAGCGGAAGAGATTGTTTATATTGTAGGAGAGAAAAAAGGTAGTGTTTGCAGCTGTGCTTCAAAATGACATATAATGTTGTGGGGTTTGTGGTGGGTTTTTTTCATTCAGTGCTTGACAGCTACAGTCAGAGCTAAGGTTACAGTGTGTGTAAGACAGCAAGGTGGGGTAAGTCAGATGACTGACCCTGCTTTGAGCAAGGTCTAAATGACCTCCTGAGTTTGTTCCAACCTGGATCTATGGTTTTGCCCCCAAAACACCATAACTGCTTTCAGTTCTGGAAGAACCTTGTAATAATGGGCTCTGAATTTATCACATGTATGGGAAAGTGATTTCTTTCTTTCTTTCTTTGCAATAGTAATCCCTAAGAAACCTTTAAAAGATCTTACTTAAAATACCTATTAACCTGGAAGACACATAGTGGAACATATATGAATAAAAGAGCTTGGATTTACATGCAAAAATAAATGAAAACCAGCAGCACCCAGGAATATAAAGTGGTTTTGAAGATTTTTAAGAAAGCTGAGAATAAGTTAACTCCCTTGTGACCACTAGAATAACAGGCAGTGGCTGAAATGGCTCAAATAAAATGCAGCTATTTTGGAGTCAGCGAGCCTTCACTGCTTCGCCAGCCACTCTCTCTGTTCACCATCACGAAGAGAAATTCTGTGGATTTTCTCCAGCTAAGGAGAAGGGGTAACATTAGCAAAGAGAGGATATGCATGAAAAGGCTGAGGTAATTACATTTAAGGCTAAGTTCTCCTGGGAAACATGGCAATGCAGAACTGATCTTATCCTGAGCATCCTAACCTCTGTCAGCATCTGAGGAGCACTGGGCCGGTGTCCGGCTCTACAGAGTAATAAATCAGACCCGTCATGGCATTGAGATTGCTGCCTGGTCATCACAGCCAGCCACACAAGAGATGCTCAGTTTAGGCTACAGGATGCTTCCAACAAACTGTTACAAACTTAAGACCCATAGTATGTCACCATTGTAATTTGGCATTGGAAGAGGTTACATAGTGCATAAGTGCTGTCACTCTTGTGGTTCTCTGCATTAAAAGGGAATTTGTTAAACAAAATTCCCAGGTGATCCTAGGAAGCAGCATCCCTACTCTCTCAGAGGAGGGCTAAAAAGGGTTCAGACATCTAGCAGGAAAATTAATAAGCTCAGCAAGCATCTTAGGCATGTGAGCAGGACACATGAAAGGTATCTGAAGCTTTACCACCACTCTGTGACCTGCATCCTGTCGTGAGCCATGACTG
Source organism: Pelecanus crispus (assembly GCF_030463565.1). Taxonomy (NCBI): domain Eukaryota; kingdom Metazoa; phylum Chordata; class Aves; order Pelecaniformes; family Pelecanidae; genus Pelecanus; species Pelecanus crispus. The sequence continues at coordinate 55,900,113 of NC_134643.1, forward strand.
TCTCCAGTGATGTAGAGGAAGGTGGAAAAGAAAAAAAAAAATCAGAAGATGGGAGTGACTAAAGCCTTTCTAAGTCCTGACAATTGCAGAAACATTGAACTATAAGCTGACACAATATAAATATAATGGAAACAAACAGAGATTGAGTTTCATTCCAAACTCATTTGATAAGCCAATGCAATGGATAGTTAAGTACTCATATTTCAAAGTTATTTCCTCTCTTCAGAAATCCACTTATTTAAGTTTATCAAACTTCTGATGTAATATACTGCTGAGTGGGGTTCAAACACTTCTGTGGTGAAGTATCAGAAATCAGAGACAAACTGAGCACTGGTGCTGGTCTGGATACCTTGCCAAAGACCCAGACGGCTAGACATGTTTTCAACACTTTAAAATCAGCATATTGCATGCAGATGCAGCTGCCTTCAGTCATCCCCACCTTGGTTACAGAACACATGTTGTCCAGGTGAGGAGAGATGTTACTTTTGTGGCATCCACAGCTCTGGAGTCCACACAAATTCATCGCAAAAGTATGTTGCAAATGGTGTCTCCAGCCCTGCAGCAGCGACCAGTAGGATGGCAGTAGCACTACGCAGGCTGGCAGGGTGTTGTGCCTTGTAGGACAATGAGATCTTGGACACTGGAAAGGGAGCAAACTCTTCCTGCAATAACAGACACTGTGGGCTCCTCAATATCCTTGGAGAACAGAGCAGCTCCACTTTTACATGTCACTCAGAGGGTACAATATGTAGCCTGAAAATGAAAGCTGAGCACACCTGAGACTCCAGGAAGAATTATATTTTTCAGAAGTATCTGTAGCCTGCTATGTTAACTGTGCTCTCACTCAGCCTGAAGTTGCAATTTAAATATGTCAAATATGGGTATCAAAATGGGGTAAGAATTGGGGCAGAGGAAGAGAACCACATGTTTTTCTCCATCTGGTTTCTTCCATCTTTGGACACCACCCAGCACTAGCACTGCAGGACTCTAATCTGGATCATTAGATTTTGCTCCCCAGGCCTTTGACCATTACCTTTCTGGTAAAGTCCCAAACAACATAGCAATAGCCAAGTGCTATTGCAAAGAAAAGATTAGATAAGCAGCATGTAACAACCTCACCTGGAATTTGGCAGAGGAACAAGAATTAACCTCTGTAGTGCTGGAAAAAGCATGGGGGTCTCTGCTCACATCTTTTCCAGAACTGCAGTGGCCCAAGCACAGGTGATCCACTGCATACCCACTGTATGGTGGCTACCCACTTTATTTTCCTTGAAAGCTCCACATCCATGCATTGATCAGGGCAAATCTGCCTCAATTACATACACAAAAACAAGTCACAAAGGTACAGCTCAGTGCCAGGGACACTGGAACTTTCAAAATATTTGGAGGGACAAATGTATCCAGGGAGAAATGCTGAAAAAGAGAATTTGAGCGAAATATCTGCAGAGTCTAAATGGTTGTTTTGGGAGGATGAAGTGGTAAATGTGGGAGATGAGAAAATACTCCCATTTGGGGATTTGTTGTCATCTCAAGGTACGTGTAGTGTATGCCAAGGCTGGGATAGATCGAGGCTTATTGCAGCTCCCATGTACTTAATGACCAGCTGTGGAGAAAAATTAATGGCACAACAAGGGGATTCTCCACTGTCTGTGGATTTTGTGAGCTCCAGACCTCTCTGAAAAATAAAAAGAAAAAAAAAAAAGCCAAAAGAGATTGGACATCAAATCTGAGCAGGGAGAGATTTTTGACTCACATGAAGTATCACCTTCAGATTTGCACAGCAGCCTGTTGAACTCTTTGGGAGTACAGCTGGGCAAGAAGAGGAAACTCCATTCTGGAGAGGATGTCAATATTTGTAATTATGTTGGGGTGTGCATGCCCCAGTTTGGAACAAGCCCTCAATTTTCACAGGAGGATATGTCTTCCTAGCTTTGGACAGGCCAAGCAGTGGGCTGCCAATAGACCAAAGAAGCCTGTCTCTGTGCAAGTGAAAGGCAATTTGCTGCTCAGGTGGACTGAGGAGGAGATGGGGACATTTCCCAGAGCAGCCAGGAACCAGACAGACTGCAAGCCCGGCCTGGCAGGCAGCCTCCATCAGGACACCCATCGAGATCAAAACTGCACCATGATCCTCCAAATTGGAAAATCCTGAAAGCAGAAAAAAACAGTCTTTGAATTCTTCCAGCTAACCCCAAATGGGAGGCTCTCACCAACTGTTATCAATATCCTGCCAGGCCCTATCTCTAAGCACGCAGCAGGACTTCTTGCAGCGTGCAGCAAGGAACTACTGAGTGAAGAAACCTCATAACCCAGCCCATTGAAATTCACTGAGGACCTGCTGGGGTGTGATGAATCCAGTCCATTTCCAGGGAAAGCCAAATGTTTCCTCTGACACAGAAAGCTGGTTCAACCCTGTTTGAAAAGGCTCAAGCAACTGAACGTACCTGCTTGTCCATTTGTGTGACCCATTTTCTAATGGTGGCCATGGGATTCAGACAGCACTATATAAACCGCAGTAAAATTTAAAGGCCTCCCTACTCTCAGCCTCTCCATGGCCAAGAGCACTCTATAAAATCCTAGATAGATTAAATTAGATAGACAGTATGAGAAACAAGTTAATTGGTGGTGTCACCCAGACGGGTACATCTCATTGCTTAATTAACCAGTAAGTCACCACAAGCCACGGAGCTGTCCCTTGTAATATTTGTAATAGATGGGGAAAAGTTGCCTTGAGGGGCTACCATGGAGCACATACAAGTACTAACACAGCCCCTCTCCCTCTTGATGTTGGATTTGCCTTCTACTGCGCTGGGTAGCAGACAAGATCAGGAGCTAAATGCCTCTTCTCCTGCACAGAGCTGATCACTATCAGGGCAAGAAGGAGGCCTAGAGGCAAGAGAGATTGAGGCTGGAAGCACTGTCCCATCACAGCAAAAGGGAGCCTCTCTCCTGCCTGCCAGCAGCAAATCTCCCACCACGCCAGCCGGCTGGAGCACAGTAGTTCAGTTAGGCCACTGAAAGTCTTCACCTCTCCATCCTAATAGCTTCCACCATTTGGCAAGGCAGACAAGCACCCCCTCCCGCTTTTTCAGGGGCTTTTAGCACCTAATTAATTAGTACTCACGGCAGAGTTTTATGTAAATTTTATTTAAATCCCAATCAGTGCTCTCATTTCCGTGCAGAGTTATTTTTACCATAGCATCAGTACTCAGGTGGGCAAGGAACAAAACTGCCCGGGGGAGCAGAGCCCAACGTGCCCAGCCTGATAAAGAGACTGGGAGCACTGGGACTGCGGGAGGGTCTGCCAGGTGGCACAGAGATGTCCCCAGCATGCAAGCCACCACTGAGGGGAAGGGGTAGGAGCAGTTATGGTTGCAGGGCACTGATAAGCTCTGGCAAGAGTAGACGCAAGCGAGTCTTGACTGTGGAGCAGACCATAAAGTGCTGTCTCCTGAGGACTAAGTGCCCCTCCAGTGGGGAATGGCCTAACACACAGGGATGTTGGTGCTACAGCCACCAAGGGGATAATGAAACAAGCCTTAAAATCAGTCTGGATCCAGGGGCAGTGGTTTTAGACTATCCACAAAAGCAGGGAGTGTCACAGCAGGAACTTCCTTGATGGAGCCTTCCCAGTCAAGATCAGCTTCCTACTCACTGGAGCTGTCTTGACAGGCACCCTAAGGATCTTCCATCTCTTCCCACTCAGATCCAAGTTCTGTGACCCTCCCACTTGTCCCATTTCTGTCTTTTGAAACACTGTCAGGCATAGGAGTGCCTGTGGAAACTTCTGTCAGCAGCACTCACATTCTACAAGAGGGAGAGAGAAAAGCACATCTTCCTGGTACTGGATGTCCATTGAGGTCAACTAGATCCTCAGGCACTTCATCATGGTAACCCATGCATCATGGTAACCCATGGGGTCCCTTGGCAGCAGCACACCAGGCATCAGCCAACACTGCCTCCTTGTGCCTCATTGCTAGGGCAGCCAGGTATGGGACTGAGTCTACTGGTGTTGGTCCCCTCTGCTACCAGTCTTGGTAGCCAAAGCTGAGGATGAAAGTGTTGCCATCTCTCCCCGGTCTACGGAGAAAGCAAAGATTCTTCAGAATCTCCCATAGATCATTAGACTGAGACAAGGTGCTTGGGACCACAAGGAGGAATCAGCCACTAACCTGTGACACAACAACCCAGAACAAGTAGGAAGACCCAGCAAGGAAGTCCCAACTTGCTGCAGGTTGGGAAAGTGAGCTCATCCAGGTGATCCAGAAGCAGCAGATGAGTTAAAGCAGTAGGATTCCCTGTACAGCAGCACAGGACAGCTTCTTCTTCCTGACTGCCATTTCACAATTTCCCTGGGAGTGCTTCCTCCTCATGCTGCTTACATTTCCCTTTTCCCTGAGGCAGTCACAGTTCACTGAGGTCAGAAGACAATAAAAACCGGGTCTACAGTGCAGTTTAGTGTAGAGCAGATTTTCAGCCACTATATCTGACTCTCCACAGGGGAGACAGCTTTGGGATGGCTTTTTAACTCCTCCTGTTCAGATTTTCTATCGGCAGCAATGCAAGTGGCTGTGCCTCATGCTGGATGGATTCATGCTGTTGATCCTCTCTGCCAGTCCTTCAACAGTTCTCACTGTGCTACTCAACTCTTCAGAAATCTATCTATTTGCTAAAAACACCTCCATCTTTTGTTTCTACCTCATGAATCTGTCTCCTACCTTCAGCCTGGATAATTATAGTTTATTCCTTAGGGGAGGAAGGAGGAAAGGGTTTCCACTGGAGACACAGGTAGCATCTGCTACCCAGAGAAACAACAAGGGTTCTGCCACTGATAGCAAAAGTCTCAAAGGAAGTATATAGTTTTATTGGAAAAAACAAAAGGCATGCCCACTACCAATATCAAAACATCTACAGGCTGGGGAAAGTCACTCATTGCCACCATCAATGGAGTCATTAGAGAGAAGAGGGTCCAATAACAGAGCAAGAACTTCATACTAATGCCATCAACCATCAATATCTGAGACTTGTCAGATCCAAAGCAAGTCTTTCCTAGGCTCCCTTACAGTCATGGTCCATGCACAGAGAGATTCCGTGCAACAGCTTTGGGGACACTGGAAGAATTCCAAGGTGATATTATTCAATGCCTAATACTGCTTCATAACCAATTAGATTTATTGACTTTCCCTGCCACCCACAGTCTTTCGTGTGATGGCAGACAGATGTTCCCCAGGTGTTTGCAGACTGGCTTAGCTAATACTTTTGATAACCTGAACCTGCACAGCAGATGCATTAACAGATTTTGACATGATGCCATTAGTTTTGCAGCTGGTGGCAGGGAGGGACAAGGGGGAAGAGAGGGAAGAGCAAATAAATAAATGCTAAAACAGAGAGAAAGAGAAAGAGAGAGACTAATTTATAGGCTTCTTTCTCCCCCCAGAACATGCAGTCCAGGCGCTGGCAGATGGCGCTCCCCATCTGTGCCATTCCTAGGGCAAGGGGGCAGATTCCACAACCAGCTCCATCCTGCCAAAATCCCCTCCTTCCCTCTCCACCTTTACCCCTTTCTTTGAAGTGCGATTGCGTAGACTTCCATCTGCCAAGGAAGCCTGTGCTTCATGAATGCATGCACACTTCGAGACCACAGCAAGAAGGGCGTTTAAGGTACAAAGACAGTGAAAGTGCAGCACAAAAGGCAGATAGTGGGTAATACAGAAACACTCCCTTTTCTGTTCCTTCCAATGAGTCAACATGATGAGTCTGTTGTGTAAAACATATGCTGCTTGTACATCTGCATAAAATGAGGCAGTGAGATCTAGGAGCATTCATTAAGAGACTGAATTCAAACCTTATTTTTAATCTCAAGCTTACTCCCTACCCATAATTAGGCCTCCAGTCAGTCATTGAAGCTCTTTCTGTGTGCCTTTCCTCACCCTTAAGAGAGGATTAAACCTTCTACCCAAGGAGTTGTAAAGAACTTATTCTACATCCATAAAACCTCATGTTTTACATTGTGAAAAGATAAACAAACAGTTTACATATGAGCAAGATCTGAAAGAGATGTAATGAGCTTTCCAAAATGAGACAGACAAAACCCAGGTCAAAAGATCCCTTCACCTTTCTTACTGGGAGCTAACACCACAGGCAGAGGCAAAACAGGGGCGACAGAAGAGAGAGAAAAGCCACCACCTTTGCCAACAGTCACTGTTTCCATGCTGGAGATGAGTTCAGGAAGCTGGTGACAGCTGCCCTTTTCCCAAAGAAGCTCAACAAATGCAGCAGCATGGCTTCAATTTGCAGCCTTTTTATAACCTCTGGTAACACATTTTACAAATGAAACTCATGAGACCTATGGACTCATTACTGCCTCTTGAACACAACTCCCTTTGGATAAAGTATGACCACTTTTGCACATATATTGTGTAGGAAACTGTAGCATCTCTGCCTATGTGTCATTTGGCCAGATGTTCATCACATCAGTTAATGTCTCCCTAAACCCATACACCAACAGATTTCAAATCCATCCTTTTAAAGTAACAAGCATTTTGACGGAAAACAGCAGATATTCACTGAAGGGGCCAGAGAGATTGTCACCATGCCATGGCTCAGCAAGTGTGGCTGCTTCCCACTCCCTAGACACACATATTTTCCTCCTCTCCAAGTCAGGGGGGCAGAAATCATCCCCTCCAAAACATCCTCTTCCTCCACCTGAAGACCACATTGTAACCAAAACCAGCATCAGGGCTATTGGTTAGGCTTTTGCAAAGGCTTTCTCTGCCTTTCACAAGAATGTCACCTGCACCATTTCCCCCCTGCCTGGGAAGTTAAGTTCCCTCATTTATCAAGGGATCATTATTCACAGGTTGCACAGCTTTGCCCAGGCTTTCAGGAAAACAGGACGGCAGTTTAAGGTGCATCTGATTTATACATTATCAAAGAGGAAGTCACTTAGTCAGGAAAATTATGTAAGCCTGCGTGTGTCTAAACGCTCCATCTCCATTATACAGGAGTGGCAGGCAGTGTCCTTCCTGGTGAGATTTCCAGCTGCTCTGGGATTAGCACACAGTTTGCCTGTGCAAGATGTTATCAGCGCAGTGAGGCAAAAGGAAAGACCTCATGGCTCCAGCCCCCTCTGCCACACATCAGGCAATTTGGTTTGTCTGTTTTAACTTATTCCAGCAGTAATCCTAAAATCAGGGCAACAATTACTTAAGGCAGAGTTCGTTCAGATGCAGGGGAAACTTGCATAGCAAGAGCCTGTGTTCCTATAGGCCATGAATCTCAAACCTTCCCTTCTCTAGCATTAATTATATGAAATCACCAATATTAGATGGAAGAGATAATTTAGGGGAACAGAAGATTATTCAGAAGGGCATGCTGATTGCTGATTTATTAGCATCCAGCTCTACTGTTTCAGTCACCTGTGAATGTCAGGGGAGGGGGAGCAGAAAGGTCATGATCTTGTTCTCTACCCTGTGTTCAGCCTACTTTGAGGCTTAATGTTCACAGCAAGAACTATGATCCCCAAGAAATATGCACAGGGAATATTGAGAGCCTTGCAAGTTTTGTGTTGTTCTCAGAAGAGGGCTGATCCGAGGAAGGGGAGGCTTTGTGCAAGCCTTTGGAGGCACGACGGTGCATCACAGCCACAGTGAATTAGAGCTCTTGGCTCTAGCCCTCCCCTAATATATTGCACTGGGTTGGTTTGTCTGGCACAGCACAGACACTCTGCTGCCTCTTGGCTCCATATACCCTGTTATTTCCCTTTTATGCTGCCCCTGGCAGAAACATCACTACAGAGAGGGAGAACAAATTATTTGTTCCTTCATTGGAGAGGATATGGAGGGAAAAGTGGTGGCAAACAATTACTTGTCCCCAGATGACAAGTCAAAATTCTCTTCCCTGTCCAGGAGTACAAGCCTTGTTCTCATCCCCAGGATGGCATGGGATGTCCCCTGCTACTGCATGCTGCCCTCCAGGATGAGCCCCTCTAAGATAATCAAGGCACCCCTGTGGCAGATTGGCCACGGGGCAACCAAGCCCTCCTTGAGTGATAGGTTGAGGATAACCCAACTCAAGCATTGCAGGTGAGGTAGTTTAGTGATGGTCCCAGGAAGCACCCCAGCAAAGTCAACTACCAGTGCAACAGCTTGTCAAAAAGCTGGAATAAAAGTTTTGGAGAGAGCAATGGAGCACCAGGGCCACCTGTTGTCCATACCACATCAGTAAGGCAAGTGGTCACTGTCATGCAGGGAAAACCCTATTTCATTCATCCATTAAAGCACAAAAAACAAAGCGTCAAGGTGTGTGTTCCTCATACAGTACTGAGTAGACAGCAAAATTTTTTTCATGGCATAGGTAGGTTTGGGTCTTAGCTTATCTTGTTTAGGTGACTTGGTGAGTCTGGTGTCAGGCAAGACCAGAGCCACTTGCATTAACACTGTTTGTAATTCAGCTGAAATATGGCTCTCGGTTCACATGGAGTATGGAGTGCAGAGGCAGAAGGCCTCCTGGGTGGCTCTGTAAGAGTCTGCATCAATACAGAATATGTGCCAGAGAGGGTAGCAAGCCAGAGGTACAGAAGCATTCATCTGCTGGCAGTGTTTCCTTGCATGGTGCTTGGAGAGAGACAGAAGAGTCTCTGCTGTCCTACTCCTCCCCCAGGTGGAATGTCTTACAATAAACACCCTCAGCAATTCATCCACATAGAAAGCTGTAACTGTGTTCAAACAACCATTCATCTTACCCTCCTACTCCACAGGAGAAAAACCACATGTCTCCCTCCAACCCTTTCCTGATTACAGACACATCTGCACTGCAACATACAGGTGCTACTGCCACCCATGCAGAAACATCCTTACTAATTTTAAACTAGGCTGTGTGGGGGACAGTCTAACCCCAACAGCAACCCCTCCTCCATCAGCAGCCGAAGACCACCAGCTGCCGAAGGCCACCAGCCCACCACAGCTGGGATCTGTGCCAAGTATGACATGGGCAGACAGAAAATTATCTTACTTACCAGATGAGTGATACAGATTGCTATCACATCCCAGCTGGGGTGCTCTCCCCAATCAAACTGCAAACCCTTTGTGTAAAGATGTTGCATTTCATTGCATGCCTACCTGGACTTGCTACTTTCTGTTATGGTATGATTGACATTAACATATCACTCTTTGTTTAGCATCTTACTGGTAGGCCCTGCTGCTAACTGTACTAATTTACAAGGACTCTTTGAGGGCTTGACCAGGAATGCCTGATTTGCTCGTGCCAGCCTATTGTAGACAGACCTCATTCAGCCATATCTGCATCAGCATTAACCACAGCGGCAGCTGCCCTGAGGCAGGAAGCAGATGACCAGAAGTTTAAGAGACTCAACTATAGATACAATCAGGAGTTGCACAGATAGACATAATCATGTCAACCAGCTGGACTCAAGTGGCCTTTGGAGTCTACAGCCTCCAATTTAGGGCTTGGTCTCACTATCATTAGCTCTAAGAAGCTACTAATTACATATGTTTTCTTTACCAGTTAGTCCTTCTTTGATAGGCTTTTTCCATAGCTAAAATATCTTTTTACCAATAAAATCCTTACCCATGCCAGGAAGATATAGACCTTCCAAGTTCACAGCTGGCAGCATCAGGAGTTAACTGGGAAAACAAGAAATGTGTGACAGGAAGATTCCATAAACCTTAAAATAGCCAATATTTCTAATTATGAAAATTGTAGGTTTCACAGTGATTACACACATGACTTTGAAAAGTGATCAGGAGTCACTCAAAGCAAATGAAATCTACCCATTAGGATGCAGTCAAACCATACTTATTTTAGAGCTTTTGCAGTCAAGGGATGTTCATCTTGGAAGCTGTAAGAATAAGACACACAGTGTTAAGCATGACCTCATCAAAACCATACTGCTCTTTCAGGTTCCAGTGCATTGGGAGGCTTACTGCATTTTTCAAATTAACGTATACCAAATCAGCAGGTGAAGAATCAGCAAAGCACACCCCCATACCTGGCATCAGCAGTCTCTGGTTACCTGCTATGGTTCTCATCTTTGATTTGGCAAGGGAAGGAGTCATGTGTCTGTTCTCAGCTCTTAAAGGTCCAGGTTTTCAAAGGGATCCAGCAGGTTTTTGTAATAAATATTACCCAGAGCCTCATCAATTGTTCTAAATACAAAACTGACAAACCTCCGATTGCAAAGCTCACAAAAAGTCTGGACCTGAAGACTACCAGCTTTTTTTTTTTTTTTTGAGCTATTTGGGCTACAGCAGGAACTTATTAGTTGATCTTTTAATAGGTGACATTTCTAGGAGCATTTGCTCCAATTTGAAGGGTAATTTGTATCAGCTGTTCTGGTTCCTGTTCCGTGATTCTTCCCCCCTCCCCTGCAGCGGGCACCTGAGCCAGCAGCTTTTATACTCGCTCTGAGGAAGCAAGAGAGTGAAAAGGGTCATCTTTTATGCAGGATGAGAAAAATGTTTAACACAACAGGATCCTGAAAATGTCTTTACTTAGGCCTTTGCCTTTACTGAGGTAAAGAGACAGACCTTAACACATCTTCTACAGAAAGGGGTACTGAAGTATATCTCCCTTTTTATTCTAAGACTGAGAGAACATTTTAAACTTGCAACAGTTTAATTGTTAGTGCCCTAAAATGATACTCACTTGGGTGGCCTACAGCGTTCTTCATACCATTTACCTAATAGTTTGCATTTAACAATTTGAATAGTTTAAGTCTTGCAGCTCCCAGTGCTTGCAATAAATACACAACCTGCAATTTGAAAGCCCAGGTTAACTCTAGGCATTCGGCAACTTAAAGAGAAGAACTTGCAGGTTTGGTTATGCCAAGTGAGCATGACTTCCAGAAAATTAAAGGAGTCCATATAGATTCAGAATATGATTAAAGGAGTTGGTCTCTGCATCCTCTCCCTTGTGCTGAGCCACCACCCAGGACCCAGCCAAAACTTACTTCCCTTCAGGGTCTGACTGGAGCCCACACAGCCTCGATGGCCAGAGTGACTCACCTCACCTTCAGCTGAGCATCTGCTGGCAAGTCAGGGCTGAAGAGACTTCTCACAGCAAGAACAGGACTGGAGCCTATGGATAAACTGTACCCATGGGCATCACACCCAGATTTATAAATGAGTTGTAGGACACTTAAATCAGGGAGCATAATGTTCTCAAATGACATGAGAATCAGCTTGGTGTGACTCCTTCCTGAGCAAGTGTCACAGGTCTGATCATGATCTTCTCTACTCAGGAGAGCAGCACTTAAAGCAGCCAAGAGCTTCCTGTAGATGTCAGAGTGACCTTACAGCAGCGAGGCAGCGCTTGGATGAGGGACCCAGCTCCCTGTGCAGTGTGGTCCCATGCTCATGTGCTTGCCCCTGCCTCAGCTGTGAGGGAAACAGTGCTGCCTTGCTGGGCTCCTTTCAGAAGGAAAATGGCAGTGGTGGCCCATGGCAGTAGAGATTCAGGCAAGACAAGAGTTAGTCTCCTGTTTGTTCTGTCAAGAGCCAGCCTTCCCCAGGACTGTTTTAATCCCAAATACTTATTTAAAACTATTTAAGGTCAATCTAGAAGTCAGTGCTTGTAAGACATTGTGCTAGTGAAATGCCCTTTTTTTGAAGTAAGGCTGTGGATTCAGGATTTGCACTCAGATTTGTAGTAAAGGCACAGCAGGTTTTTGGCGTTCAAGAAATGTCTGGGTTTCCTGTGTATAGGATCTGCTGGATGAATTGCTGCAGTTGGCAGAGATGAGCCGTACATCAGTTGCATGTCCCAGGAGTATTTGCTCTTAAGAAAATCCTGAAACTCCTTTCGGCTTAACATTTTTCCTCTTTAGGTCTTTAAACTGGGTAAGCCTGGCTTTTGTTACCAACACAGCCAGGGCACAGAATGTCCACCTGCTAACTACCCACAGACTCCCCTAATTTCTCATGTGCAAGTTTTGTTACCCACACAAGGCCTGGACGCTCACACTGCTGTACCAGTCTCACCCACACAAATCTGTGTGCCCTAGGAGTGGAGTGAAACCACAGGTATCCCTGTAGGCACCCAAAGACTGCACTTGGACACATTTTCCGGGTACAAATCAGGGGAGACTAAGAAATCACCATACTCCAGACCTGCCAGCAGAGCAGCATCATTGGCACTCCCTAGCACAGCTCTGTTAAAATAAACCAGCATAGCCAAGTAATTCCTGTAACCCAAGATTTGTTTCCCCAGCCCAGGAGCAGGTTAGGCAGTGAGCAAGCACATGGTTACAGCAGCAGATCAGAGGACTTGGTAAGAACAACAGGTAGCCACCTGCAGCAGTTTCTCCAGCCACTGCATGCCCAGCAGCAGCCTTCCTCTCTTCCCAAGCCCTGAGCAGCTGGAGGAGAGCACTGTGAGCATCTCTGAAGGGCAAGAGCATGCAGCAGCAGCCAGCACAGCCCCATGCCCAGGGTAGCCTCCCAGTGCCCAGAGCAGCTCCAGAGGTAGTGGTTACCCCCAGCTCAGGGGTGTAGGGTACTGCAGCAATGAACAAACTCCAGAGCAAGATGATTTCAGAAGGACATTAGCTGAAGGGTCACCTACTGCTTCTCTTTACACCTGCCACCTCTCTGAAGCAGTGAATACCCCCACCCACTCTATTTCTACAAAGAAACTCCCAAGAAGAACCATATAAAGGGAGAAACAATGAGGATTTGTCTCACCTGTGAATCATTTTTTTTCTTTCATGGCCTGAAAAGGACTGGAACAGCTTTAGATGATCACATGGTTTAAATGCCTTTCACCAGGAGGACAAATATCTTCTGTAGTTGTTGCTATGATGATAAAGAATCCCAGAAGGGGTTTTGTATACTCTGTGGGTTGTACAGTTGGTATTGAAAAGTTAACAGCATTAAGTGTGATGGATTATTTGAGTATGAAATATTCTTAGTCATAGTCAGAAGAAGAGCTGAGCAAACATTTGCCATGAAAAAATATAAGGGTTTTTTTTTTTTCCTTCCCCCATCTCTATGAAATTTGCCTGTTTGGCAGCCAGGAATAGTTTTATCAAAGTTTCAACATGAAGTGAGAGGCTGTGTGTGTGTGTGTGTGTGTGCGTGGAGAAAGGAAGCTGGAGGAAGAGCTGCAGAGAGCTGGAAAGCAGCAACTCCTAAGTTCTGCTGCTAGCTGTTACCTTGGTCGTCTTAAGTGATGCAACACCCAGCTAGCAGCTAGAGCCCTGAATTCGGGTCCATACAAGACACCTCTGTTCAACTCCTAGGTCTGCCACAGATCTCCTGTGAGACCGTACATGAGACAAGTGCATCCATAATCATGTTGAGCATGCATTCAAGCAATTGTTCAAGGAAAGTGTTGCTGAGGGAGGTTGCAGCATATGGACTCAGTTAGAAAAGCTCCTGAATTGTGCCAGTTGTGGATTTACTAGGGGACAGGGGAGCTTTGCCCACTCAGGCCTGGCTGCAGGGTGTGCACATGCACCCAGGGATGTTTGCAGGTTGTGTTGCTGCTCCATGGAGGTCAGAACTGTGTCTGCCTGCATCTGTTGCTGTCAGCTGGGAATTGCTAAAGCAAAGCTATAGCCTACATGGGTGTATGTGCAACACCCCATAGCAAGATTTGCCAAATCAGATGCCTGTAGCTGATTATAAGTTATGCAGGCAACATGCCAGAGATGATGTTTTCAAACCTGCATCTTGCATGGACATAAACGTTTCAGTGTGTATAAATAGACCTATGGAAGAAACTGGAGATGGGAAAATCTTTGCCAGATGATGTTAAAGTGTTCTGCAAATTACTGCGTGTACATTATGGCTGCACCAAGAACTGGACAGAGTTAGCTAATGGCAGATACTGCTGCATGTTTTATTAGGTCATTTATCAATCAAGTGAAATGTAGCAAGATGTACTTCACGAGTGTATTTTCCTGAGAAAAATCCATATTTTCTTAAAAGGTCTGTTTTCATTTCTCTTTGTTGTTTCTATAACAGCCTTGATCCAGACTAGCTAATTTTGTCCTGGCAGTGGCTGTTCAGCTCTCCCACCTCCAGATAATTTGTTTTTTGCACAGTTCACTATGTATAAGGGTCTCTTTGTTCCTGTTTAAGGTGATCTCCTCATTCTTATGCAAATGGAACAGCTTGAGGCAGAATGGTATCTTTCTTCAATTAATTTAAAAATTACATTTATCATCACAAATCAATATTTCCCTACTTGTGGCCAACTTCAAGACATATGGACTAAAGGCCTTTCATTTGTTTAGCATCTCTGCTGATGCAGAGCCAGTATGGTGCTCTGAGCTGCATAGCCCTGTGCCTGGGAAAGGGTTGCTGTTCAGAACACTGTTATCTAATAACATTGTAATGCAGCCTCACATAACACTCTTGTATCTTTCTTCACCACAGTGCATTGTGGGCCAAAACCTGTGTATCCGCTTGTTCGCTGCAGCCAGCAGCCTCTCCTCTGTTGGCTGGAGACACTAACTATTCACCCACCATACGAGCTGGAACAGGCTGGAATGCCATCAAGTAGCTTAAACTTGGGATGCTTCTCCCAGAACTGCACAAAAGGAATAATTAAGAGGCCTGGTTCAGACAAGTAATTTCTTCTGGGTTGGCAGGATCTGAACATAAAGATAAAGGGAAATCTGCTGAGCCAGACAAATATGTTCTTACTGACCGCAGTTTTTCTGTGTCATCCTGAAATTGGAAGAGAGATTCTTCTCGGTACCTGGCACAGCAGAAGAAACTCACTCTTTTTCTCTGCTCATATATAGGAAGACTCCAGTTGTGGCCATCTCAAACAAGAAATAATATCTTCCCCTTGTTCTGCTTCATTAAATCATGTTTAATGTTCCAATCTGGTTAGTTTATTCAGTGAAGGTTTAAAAAAGACCCCCAAAAATAAAATAATGTCTAGACTAGTGTAGGACTTCTGAAGCCACAAGAGAGAAAGTACAATGAAAGTCCAAATGCATTGAAAAATGAAGAAGATCCTGATCCAAAACCAAGACCAAATAAATCTGGATTTAGATGGAAAACAGTCCCAGTGGGAAGTCACATAGATGAACGGCGGATGGAGCCCTCCCCTCCCACATACCATCTGGCCAGGCAACAGCAACCTTCGCTCCCCATGAGCCACCCAGCCCCTTTCCCATTCTTTGGCACCTTGCAAAGGGACTGGGTTTGTTGGTGAGGGGTTACGCATGGAGCAGCAGAGCCTCCTAGGCACTGGGTTCTGACAGAAACAGGTGAATTCATACTCCACAGGCAGAAGGGGCTGTTAGGAATTTCTGAGCAGAAATCAAAGCTATGCAGAGTCCCTGACAGCCCTATCTTTCTTGTTGGGGTTGTGACCCCACCATGTCCTTTTTTACTTGCTTAAATATCAGGACATGCAAACAGTAGCAATTGAAGGAGTGCCTCCTGGCCTGGGCACTTCCACCTAATCCAGTCTGAGACAGCGTGTCTCTTCATTGGAGACAGGCCCAAGAAAGCCAGGATTACTAAAGATTTTGGTGCGCTCTTTCACCCCAGGGTTGTTACTGCTAGGAGACGTGCATTTTCTATTGCAAGATCTTAAAACACTTTTTTTTTTTTTTCTTTGAGCACATCTCATTAAGTTTCCATCACCCACCCCTCTGTGTGAAGATGAAAAGCATTACTGTCCCCATTTCAGAGCTGGGGAAACTCAAGCATGAAGGGCTAAGCTTACAGCAGCCTTTCTAAATGGATACAGGGAGGTTTTGGCAGAGTCTTGGAAAGAACCTAGCTCTCCCAGGTTGCAGGGCTTACAATTTTAGCCTAAGACCATTTTTTTCTCTCTTGTACAGAGCCCTGACAGTCCTGTGAGGAATATTATGTAAATACAGGTTGTAGCTGTTGACATAAATCACTGTAAATCAGTAGCTGACATCAAAAGCATAAAGCTGCTGCTTCTTTCCTAATGGATGGGCATTTCATACACCTGGCAGTGCTGAGAATCACATCTCCCTGCAAGCCTGCTCCCATCCCTTGCTCTCAGCGTAACCAGAGGCAGTGCTGCCCTATCGCTGTATCCAGCCATGAGAGCTATGCTCAGCCCTGCTGCAGGGAAATATCCTTTCAAAAGCTGCTCCTTCCCATTCACCCATCTCAGATGCACCACAGACAAAAGGGCTTTTCTGCATTGTATCCACCCATCCACTCATCCATAAGCTGATCTCAGCCCCACTGCAGGATAAAATCCTTTGCTCCTGTCCCTCCACTCTTTCCACTGCTCTCCTCGCCATCCCCCTTGCATCACTCCAACATCCTGCAACAAAGGCTTCATTGCCTGCCAAGCCAGGCTCACCACACAATGGTGGCTCCTTGGGCCCTGTCTGTGTGGGTAGGGAGAGAGGCAAACTAGGGTTAGCCACCTTGATAGCCAAAGCACAGACGGTCCAGGGGCCAGTGTTGCTGTCTTTCCAGCAGTGTGCCTCTGAGACAGAACCGGCTAAACACAATAGAAAAGTCTCCCTTGACTTGAAGGCACTCTGGATCAGGGCCCATCATCAGATGTGTTAGTGACCAGCAACTTCAATGACAAAAGCCAAAATCGTTGCCAACAGTCAACATCAAATCTCCTAATGTTACCAGTATGAGGGTGGCTGAGTGGGTGACAGCAACAGGTAAGACCACAGGGTTTTTTGCTGCCCATCCATCCATGTGAGCAGCTCCACTATGCTCATGGGTGAAGAATACACCCTTCAACAGGTGCTGCCTGAAAAGTTTTGTTGCTGGTCTTTCCACTTCCCAAGGAACATGTTTGCACCACCAACCCAAGCTGCTTTCCAAAACATTTCTGGTGCTCACAGCACCCCTTACCCTTTAACCTTTTTCCAACCCCAAAACATTTCCTCTAGGATCTTTGGGAGTATTAGGATGGGATGGTGTGATGAACTGACGTTAAAAAGGCAAGGTGACAACAGCAGGCAAATGGAGGTCAGTATTACACATCCTAGGCATGGAGTCCCCAGGTCTTTTCCTGTTGCAGCCCCAATTACTGGCGTGACACAGAACAGCATAGTTTTGTCAAAGAAGTCAGGTTAAACTGCATGGGGCACAAATGGCACTGACATTTGGGGGGTATGGGGTTGGACTCAGAATCAGGATATGTAAAGGGTCTGCCACTGAGCTGCAGTCTGGCAAGGGGCTATTCACATTCCGCTCCAGTCCTCTGTGTTTTCACCATCCTCCTCTGGCCCTGGCAAGCTCTGAGCCCAGGAAGCATCCAGCATTTCCCACCATGGCACCCTGGGTCTGCCCAGGACTGCAGATGCTGCTGCACTCCTTATCCCTGCAGTGCTCCAGCTCCAGCTTGTTGGGAGCCATGGCAGAGGCTGGGCATCCTCATGGAACAGTGCACTGTCCACATTTCACAGGCATCCCTCACACTCAGAAAGGTGAGTGTCTCCAACCAGCTGTGCTGATATTTCAGCCCAGACAACCTGGCAGAACTGACTGAAAGGGTGAGTAGCTGGTGCAAAATCTTCCTGAACCTGTGCCAGATTCAGAGCTTGCTCCTCAACACGGGGTGAGGGCAGGCAGAGCAGAGGGGAGACGTCATACACAGCTCAGGTCCCAGACAGCTGGGTTGCCATGGCTGAATAAGCTAAATCTGGACTACGGACTGTAGTGAGAATAAATGCGTCAGCACCCAGCAGAATAGGAAAGCTGTCCGGGTAGATCTCCACTCCTTTTTTCAGGCTGGACTACATGGCTTTGCTCTATTGACTTACAGGACAGAAATCTTTGAGTTTTGGAGCTGATGATTATCCAGCTAAGAGATGACACAGAAGAGAGGAGCAGTAGCTTTCAGCCCCCAGTAACCTATGTAGGGAGTGAATGAAAGTGACAAAAACCTGCCAGCACACTGCCTACACATGAAGAAATTCTGTTTCCAGTCCCTGGGGGAGACTTCTCCTGAAAATCCCTTTTCTGGGGTGGGGGTGGGGGGAATCACTCCATGTATGTGTCTATATGGGATTCTTCCACCTGGCTTAGACCTATACAAACAATGGCACTATGAGAGTCATCACATTTGTGTCAAAGGAATGGGACAGCCTTGCAGCTCATGGCTGTGACAGACTGGTACCTGGGGTGACCCCAGTGCAGGGTGGTACCTGCAGTACCGATGGCCCAATGCACTGTGGGCACCAAAAGAGATCACAGCTTTAATTGCTAACTGCAGAAACAGGGACCATGGAGGCAGAGGTGCAAAGGAGCTGCAGGAGGAGGCCACGCGTGGGATCTCACCATCCCACTCACATGCTCTCCCCGCCTTCTTTCCCAGAGACAGGGAGAGGAGCCCAGCAGGGAGTGAAAAATGCAACGGGAGGTGGATGGCACATATTTCTCCTTCAGACACACTCCCCCTTGCAGCACTTGGTGCAATTTACATATGAATGCTGTGGTGTTCTTCATAAGCAAGAATTAAGAGAACAAAAGGATGCAGGAAGTGAGGGGAATGGAAAGGGAAAAAAGACAAGACAGAAACCGGAGGTGGTGACAGGCACACAGAGGCAAGGCTACTGCTCAGAGTTACTGTTGTCCCTGCTGACATGCATTCCAAGGGTATAATTGGAGAAAGAGGCATCTCCCCATGCTTTGCCCTTGTCCTGCCTAGCCCCCTGATCCATTCTCCCCTGATTTCTGATACACTTGTTCAGCATCCAAACCATCTTTCTGGAGTGGACACAGTAGGCTGAGCTTTTCCAATCCAAGGAGAACTTCCTTTAGCACTGCAGTCCTCCCTCCTCTGTGTTCCATGTAGGCTTTTGCATGTGTCTAACAGCTACATGCCCATTCAGAGTGCAAAAATGAAATGGATTTGGAGAAATTAGTTCAGATGTTGCCTACATATTTGGGATCTCCAAGGTCAAGGGTAGCAAGCACACAGGCTAAGGTGTGAATTCCCAGTGAGGCATGCACAGGTCATGATATTCATAAATTCAGAATCTTATTTGACAGAAAATAAAATAAAAGAACATGGATGTGCAAGCATACATATTTGGTTACAGAATTCCTTAAAAATAGTTACTGGTAAAATAGGATTTCTACTATGAACAGAGAATCATATCTTTAGTCAGTCTTTTGTTGATTTACTCAATTTCATCAAATTACTCAACTCCCAGTTTCATCAAATAGGGGCTATACCCCCAGGGACTCCTCTGACAAAGGGGTCCCCCAGAATCTGAACTACTATCCAATAATTTAAAGAAATTTGCAGACAGAATGACTGAGTAAAGATAGGAGTCTCTCAGAGTGTTAGGAAAAAAGAAAGAAAGAGCATGAGAGCATCTGTGTGAGAAAGCGAGCGCTTCACTTTCTTACGAATGAAGTGAGAAGAATTATACCTGTCCTTACGTTTTGTTGCAGGTGGAGCCGTGGTACCTGGTGCTGGGTTTGGACCAGCTTGCTTTCCTTCCAGTCTTCTTTTTTTGTCCTTCTGTCTTTCACTATGTGCAGGCCCTGTATTTTTATGGAAAACTTACATTGCTTCTTATGGAGTCTTTTTAGATTTACATGCATTAACAAGAAGATTAAAAGCTCTGTCTGGGGCAGTACTGGCAGAGAAGAAAAGGCTGCTGTTACTCCTGGGCTGAGTCAGATGGAGTGGTAGATGGCTGCTTCTAGGAACACAAGGGAGGTGCCAGAGATCCATTACCTTGAAATCCCACCCAGAGCAGGATCACCAAGAGCTAACAGCTCTTCCTACCTCTCTCTAGGTACTGGGAGTTGTTCTCAGAAGGTGACTGTACTATCATGCTTGGAAGGAGAACTGCATGATGACGCATTCCCATCCCATGCCCATCACAGGTATTGCTATCCCTGGACTACCACAGGAAAGTGTCCAATTGATTCAGAAATATTTGAGATTGACTGCAGATCAAGCCTGTCTACTCTTCTTTATTGCTAACAGCTCCTGCCTGACTCACTCTTGGGTGTGGTTGGGCAAACCCTACTGCTAAACCCTTGCATCTTCAGATCTGACCATCTGCTTCAGCCAGCATGGCTCTGAGCCAGTGGATTGCCCAGGTGCAAGCTAGGAGCTCTGTGATGCATGTGGCTCTGTGCTCCCTCCATGCTGGGCTCATCTCTGGCTCTGTTCACGCAAGTTGTATCTACAAGGTGTTGCAAAGTCTGGAGGTTGTAGAACCAGGAGGTTGTAGAACCAAAGGAAGAATGAAAAAAAGAAAAAGTTAAGAAATAATCAGCTGGAAACATTAATTTCAATTATAAAATCATTTTGCATGTTAGTACCCCATCTATGGTCATTTTCACCAGTTTTCTAGGAAATGAGTTCACTCGTGCGTGTGTTTGCAAAAGCAGCAACATTTAAATGAGTCCAACAGGAGATGTGAGAAGAGAGATTTCAGGCTCTCTGCAGTCAGGATTTACATGAGAAACTTGATTCGAGGAATTACAGACATCCAACAAGAGAACAAAGACCTACCTGTCCAGTCTAATCAGCTCAAATGCTGAATGAAATTAATTAAAACAAATAGAAATTGAAATTAATATGCCACTGTTTCTCAAGAAATATAACTTGGTGATGTTTCAATTATTTAAACATTTAAAAATTATGTTTTCAGTTCTCATATTTCATTTTTATTTCATTTTCCAGTCTTATGTTACCTTTTATAGCTTTTGTATGTGCTATGATGATGTCCGCACATGTAAACATCACATCATAAAATAATGTGAAAAAAGAAGTGAAGGAAAATCTCTAATAAAAAATAGTATTTTCAAATGCAATTCCAGCATTTTCTGAAACTAAATCTTTTTCATATTGAAGTTTTCTTTTCCCACATCCTCTCAGAAGGAATTTCACAAAATTAATTCAACTTTTATTCAGGAAATAGCAAAACAACAAAGAAACAAAACTCAACCATTGAGATGAAGAAGTTTTCAATGAATCACTTCTGCCTAGCCTTGCTCACTGCAAAGTCTTTGTGGATGAGCGACAGGTCACAAATTATCCATAGAAATCACCTGCCAAATCATTTCAAATTAAGTGTGCAAGGAAACTATGATGTGCTCTTTAATAATTCAGAGAGTCACCTCTGCTATCCACTATCCGTGACTGCCCAGCTGTAACAAGGTTGCTGCCAGCCAGCTCTGAGCCTCGCTGCACTGGCAAAGAGGGGTGAAGCCTTGGGAAGGAGGGGACGGGATGTATGGAGGTCACAGCAGACATGCTGTGGGAATGTTGAGACAGGAAGATAAAGGCACTGGATTTGGGCCGATGCATTTGAGCCCATGGCTGAAAGTCTGGGGCATTTGGTACATGACAGCCTGGTCTTGTGTTGCTGCCTCACTTGGAGGTAGGATGGGAGCATGTGGAACCTGTGCAGGAATCACAGCCTCGCCTGCCTCCTTCCTTGGGTGGCCTGCCCAGGCTTCCCACCAGCCAGCCAGTGCAAAGGGTTTACAAGAAAGTCATTCAGTCCATTGCAGTCAATTAATCAGAGCAAGTCCTACGCCCTGTCTGCTGTCACAAGCCATTGCAAAGAGTTTCCGTAATCCTGCCTTTGAACTCCGCAGTTATTGCCGTTTACAGTGGGTTTATTAGAGGCTTAATTGAATTGGTCCGGCTCACAGTGCTCATCGCTAACATGCTGGCCATTAGCTGCTGTTAATGAGGGAATCCAGAGGATTACTGCATCAATTATCAGGTTTGGTTTGCGTTTGGTTTGGACCGGAGAGGCAGCCCACAGCAGGCTCCTGTGAATTCAGCTGAGAAGTGTGACACAGCAAGCGTGCAGGGAGCTGATGTGCTTGCTGGCTTGTGACATCTCAGAGAGGTGCACAGTGACACATTCCCACACACTGGGGCTCAGCCATCCAGGTGTTCATCCCCATCCCACAGAGGGTTTGCTGGAGAGGAAAGGACCAGCAGCCCCATACTGCCACTGGAGGAGGAACTGCCTGCTCTGGGGCAAACCACCAAAAAAAGTACACAAAGCCATGGGAAAGGAAGTCAAATGACTATACTCCTTCAAAAAGTAGACAAACGATGTGTTTGCTAGAAATGGCTGGTGGGGCCTGGTGTTCAACAACCCAGTTCCACCAGAGTGCCAGAAAAGTTAGTGTTCATCCCAGGTAGGAAAGCATCTTGCACATGAAGAGACACTGTGCGCTGCAGTGTGGAGATCCTCACCCGTACTTAAGGCAGGCAAACACACACATTTCTGGATAAGGGGGCAGTTCAGCAGTCAGATCACACCTTTGCTCTCTCATCAAGCACAAAAGGTGTGTAAAAGTACACTGTGTGGGGGAAAAAATCAGTTCCTCACCACCTCTGTGCTGAGCTATGTGAAGGCTCCTTCTGCCTGGTCTTGGGAGTGAATGAATAACCCTTCCCAAAAGAGACTGCAGTCCAGGAAGGCTGAGGGCAGACACACGCTCCTGACTGTGATGAGCTAGAGGCAGCCCCCTGGCAGAAGTCACAGAATTCTGGGGATAGGACAGCACCCAGCTGAGCAGAGGTGGGCTGAGGGACAGTCAGACCCATGCCTTCACATGGCCATGGGTACTAGTAAAGAGATGGGGGTGCTAGAGACAAGAGGAAAATGGGAGCAGGAAAAGGGATGAAGGGAAAAAAGTTTTGGGAGATGGTAGAGATGTTTCAGATAAGAAGGCATGCATGAGCTGTGTTAATTATGTTCTGTGGAGGTGAATACGGGGCTGCTGGGCTGCGGCAGCCAGGGTCTCTCTGCTCCTGTGCCTTTGCTGTTCCCCCATGCTGATGCCATGCTGTTCCCCCCCAAACCCTGCATAGGGACCTGCTGTGAAGCTGGGGCAGGCTGCAGGATGCCTGTGCCTCAGCTGCTGGTCTCTCATGCCATGGGAGCTACGGATGATGCAGAAAACTGGTCCAGCAGCCTAATGGGTGATGGCTGTGAGGGAAAAGGAAGGGAAGAAAGAACTAGTGAAGGAAAAAGCAAGGAGATGATCATAGGGTGAGCAGGAGATGACACTAGAGGGATTAAGGAGTGGGGACCCTTACAGAAACTGAGAAACTGATGGTCCTTTTGCAATTAGACATTTTCAAGTGCTGTGACAATTACGTTTTTTTAAAAATGTTAATGGGAGAAATTGAGGTCTCCTTCCCTGCCTCCAAAACCTGTTCCCTGCTCTTTCCCTGGCTCATAGTTGTGGCAGGATGCCTCTTATGAAAGGTTGCCTGAGGGGAAGAGATTAACACAGAAACACATCTCCACACTCCTGAGCTAGAGAAATACAATAATTGGGACTGCTGGGTGCCAGTTTCTGGTTAGGAGACAGAAAGGCAGTGAAGACGACAACCAACCGACCACCACCAAAAGCGACCACCTTCAACCAGTCATGCCAGGGAAGGAAAGACCTGAGTAAAAGGACAGGGGAGTGAACTTGCAGGTGATCTCTTATTTCTTCACTCAGCCCTGAGGAGGAGTCATAACCTAAAGGAAGGAAATTGTGTTTCTGCTTTAAGGGGTGCAAAAACTAAGCAAGCCCTGAGGGGCAGAAGGAGGGCAAAAGAGGGAGCTTGCTGAAAACAGGAGCTTGCTGCCAATGGGAAGAACAAGAAATTATCAAACTCGGATCAAAATGACATTGGGAGAAAGGGAAAAAAGCCTCTTGCTGAGGTGGAGTGGGCTGGTCATTAGCTCTCACAAGTGGCAGAGGGGGAGGGAGGCTGCCAGAGGAACTGGTGGGACAATTACTTGGGGACCTGACGAACTGACAAGAGCAGTTATTTCCATTTCAAATGGGAAGGAGAGAGGAGATCAAACACATACCACAGTAATGATCCGGGAGCCTTTCCTTGCACACTGAGCCACACAAACGCTCAGTGTAATTGAAGCCACATGCAGCTAAGATGGAGAAGTGGAAATATGCTCAAGGGGTCAGGGGGAACAACACCCACAAAGCAAACATAAAATCTCAACTTGCAACAAACAGCTCTGCAGTATTCACAGTGCATCTGAGAAAAAGCCATTCCCCAGTGTAGGGCTCCCCTCTCTCCAGTTTGCCTACTACACGCTGTCCACACATATCAAGAGGTGCTCTGCAAAATGACACTACCCCACTCTTCCTGCAGCTCCCCAGAATCCATGGACACCTATTCCCTGTCCCATGGATGATAAGCCAGGAAAAAAAATGAAAAATCAGTACTAAATAAGCATTTGTGTTGAACCTTGGCTTTAGATGGGTATGGAATAAGAACATCAGTACAGCACAAGATGGACTTGAGATCTTTCTGCTTATTCATCCATTTTCTAAAAAGACTAAGGTGACCCCAGTTTAAAACTAGTGAGGAATATTGATCAAGTGCTCACTGCTTTTCATTCCCTGATCTCCTGCTGAGACTGCATTTAGGTATTTAGTGGTAGTTTGATATGGTCCCAATCTTCCTACCTGGAAACCAGCCTGAGTTCCACCAGCCTACTTCAGGAGAGACGTGTGCCACTGCCCCCACTACCCCAGGGTTTAAGAAACTGGCTGTCCCAAGGTAATAAGGATTGACTACCTCACCCAGCCCCAGATTCCCAAATGCCATCTAGAGAGTAAATCTGAGTCTTCCCAATCCCATTCTTCCAGCCTAGGAGCCTTTCAGACAAGGGAGAAAAGTGTTTCCATGTTGCAGAGGGTATGAGAGTCAGGTTTGTTTAATGTAAAGTGTAGTGTGTTTATTTATTCAGTTAATGCAAATTTAGTTAAAAATGCTTGCCTCAGGCTAGAAATACTTGCCTTAGAAATGACAGCATCCACAATGGTGACGTATCAATCACCCCAAAAACTCTTGGCCCATCCTCCCTCTCCATATTGTCACCTCATCCAAGCTATTGCAGAAAAATCAGGGCTTTTCACACAGTCAGCAGAGCCAGGAGCCCCTTCACAGGGAGGGATAAGAGCACTCTGCAGAGCATTGGGTCTCTTCTTCAGTCGGAGGCAGAAGCCTGCATGCCTCCTGCTACACATTACTTAACTTGCACACAGCAGTAGGAAGAAGAGAAAAAGCAGTTTCTAAGGTAACCGCACACCCAGCTCTTTGGGCTGTGCAGGAGACAGCCAGCTGCTGAGAACAGCTGGGAGGCAGCGGACAGCGTGCAGGTGAGTACTGTTCCCCGCAAGAAGCCCCGTGCAGCACCGGGGAGGCACGATGCTGCACCCAGCCAACTGAAGAGAAGGCCCCGCATGGGACATGCTCCAGCAACCCCATCCTGTGGGGACTAGGATGTGGGTCAGTGAGATGGCCAGGCTCTCCATGGGGGTGATGCTGTGCAATCCTCTCCCCACGCGCAGGTGCAACGAAAGCCTCTTGGAGTGTGCCATTGCAGAGCCTCGCTGCAAATCCAACAGTGTTTCCTCCCTCCTCCACCCAGGTTCGAGAGGCTTCTCATCACCCCAGCTGCC
Organism: Pelecanus crispus; assembly: GCF_030463565.1. NCBI lineage: Eukaryota > Metazoa > Chordata > Aves > Pelecaniformes > Pelecanidae > Pelecanus > Pelecanus crispus. Next base: position 55,925,531 of record NC_134643.1, read on the forward strand.
TGTCTCCTTCCCCACAGTCCCACAACACAGCTCTGGCTCCCAAGAGACATTTTTAACCCTTGTAGCCTGCCCTTCTCCAGGGCTTAGCTACCGTGGTGGCAAGAGACAAGGAGGAGTCTGTACAGACAAAGCAGTTCCATCCCAGGGCTGAGGTGGGACAGAGCCTCATGGCAACATGGCTGAGAGATCTCCAGGTCAAAACAAGGACCGTCCTCTCCTACTGGGTGATGTGGCCAGTCCCCAGTACAGCTAATGAGAGTTAGCTGTAGGAGGAGTTTCAAACCCTCCAGGGCTGAAATGAGGGAGCTGTGGTACCTAGAGATGGGGATCCACTGATGTGACCTGAGGCTCATAAGTGACAGGAACCAAGGTGCAGGCCTGCGTAGAGCGTTCTGCAGCCAGGTCATTCTGCAGCCATGTTTATGCACATTAGGGACAAGGCAGTGAGCACCAACAGCCCAAAGGGAGCCTGGGGCCCAGCTATGACCAAGCACAAGGTGGACAGTTTCATGCCATCTCCAGGGGAGGTCACACAAACCACAGCCTGCCCAGACAAGAAAGAGGTTTTGGACCCTGCTCTAGGGCTGAGGTTTCTGGCTCTTGCTGTCATGAGAGTTTGGTCTGAGCCCAGCTGAGGAAAACCTCAGTGCTGGGACATGAAGCAGTGCTGAGGTGAGCATAGAGCAGGGGCTGCAAGGAATGGCATGAGCAGAGAGGAGACTGTGCGCAGAGCCCAGACCAGGGAGGGAGATGGAAGCACGTGTGTGCACAAGTGTGTGCTGTGGGGCTGCATGTGGGGGACAGGCCAGTGCCCCAAGCATGAAGAAACTTCTCTAAACAAGCATGTGGATGAGTGAGCTTGCCTAGGGCACAGGAGGGAGTGCAACAGCCCCAGTGACTCTCAAACTAAAGCAACGGCAGTAGGTAGCCCTCCTCATGCATAGGCTACATGGCCCCACAGAAACCCCTTTTGCAATGCACAGCCCTGGGCATCAGCACTCCTGATTGGAAGAGAATCATTTAGCATCTGCAGCATATTGATGTGTGTGTGTACGTGTGCAAGCCAGACCCAGGTGTGAACCCTGTGTGTGCACATTCAGGGTAGGTACAGGTAGACAACACACACAGATGTTCTGTGGCAGTGAGTGAAAGCCCAGACACTTATTTCTGAGCCCATCCTATAAAATGTGGGCAGCAGAGCTTCTGCCCGTGCAGTACATGGGAGCACCTCAGCCAGCTGGCAGCTCCACCTTGTGCTGCAGCCAGCACCAACGCAGCCTTGCCTGATATTGAAACCATTACTCTTCACCAGTCCCTCTCCCTGTGTTGCCTCTTCATCCCCAAGAAGCTTGGAGCTAAAATGATATACCCGAATAATTATTCTGTAGCTTGAAAACAATCTCCCTCCCTCCCCACCTTTTTCTTTGACGTGTATGTTTAATATCAAATTATTTATAAACCAGCCTCGCAGTCAAGCTTTTAATGAAAGAGCTGCCAGAGACTTTTAAAAGCATCATATTCACTCGACTGGCCACATTATGCTGAGTAAGGTCTGCAGGGGCTTTAGCAGAAGGAGTCTTGCTGCTGAAAATCCCCTCAGTCCATGTGCACACGTGTTTTACTCACTCACGCTGCCTCTTGTTCTCTCCATATCATTTGTTCTGTCTCTCCTTCTCCCTTCCCCTATCTAGACTTGCAGTCTCCGCCTGGCTATCATGAAATTACTGCCAGCACTGATGTCTACAAATAAAAGAACGATTAAACAGGGATTCTTCAATGCCACTTGGATTTTTCCTTCCCTAGGATTATGCATAACCAAAGAGAGGTCAAATAAATGAAGGAACAGATCCTCTAACCCTCCTTCCTTCCTTCCTTCCTTAGCTTATCTGCTTCTTTTCACTGCACTAACCTTTTCCTTCTCTAAGTATATATGCACATACACACATTCCTCTCCCCCTTCAGCATGAAATATTGATGAATTCTGCTCCCCTAAATGAAGGTTGGTTGGAGAAGAAACCTGCAGTTCATCTTCAGAGCCAGAGGAATGCAAATGTGTTGAAATCCTGGGAGGGATGGGACAGCGAAATACAAGGGCTGCTGCAGCAGCTGCCAGATCACGTTTGATTCTGCGCACAGGCACAGACAGTAGCAGGGCAGGAAATCTGCCCTAAGCGGTGCCTACTCTCCTAGTTCCCCAAGCAAGAGGCAGAAACATGCTGCCCAAGTAGGAAACTTATTTGCACAGAAGATATGATTTGAATTATAGGGGAGGGCCAAGCTACTCTTAGCACAGATGTAAATCTGTGCCTACTGAAGCTAAAAGGGAGTTATTCCAGATTTACACTCCCACCAAGGGGGTTTATACATGTAGTTTTCCACAGTGCCTTCTGCCATCCCAGGCACTACTGCACATGTCCAAGTTTCACAGGGTCTGGAAGGAATAAAGCATGCATAACAACTTGGTAATCAATCCCCTCCGGGTCTAATGTAAAAGACCTGTCCCCAGGGGATCTGAGCACTTGGAAGAAGAAAACCAGCAACAATCCATAACACTTAGGGAGCTGCACTTTTCTTTGCATTCTCTGAGGAACAAAGTGATGATGCCTGTTCCTCTCTGAATATAATTGGGCTCCAAGCACTGAGTGAGGAACATCAAAGAGGTGAGGATTACATGCAGACCTCCAAGTGAAGTGCTGTGGCTTTCCTGATCATTTGGCATTCACGTAGGAAAAGATGGAGCTAGAAGGCCTCTTGAGTCCCTGCATACCAACATCCCAGACCACAGTCTTTGCCCAAAAGAACACTGACCCTCTTGTACATGCTCAACTCGGGCATCTGAGGCAACTGTGTTCTCTATCAGGGGCTGAGTGGTCAGGCTCAGGCAAGATGACAGTGAGGAAAGGCACAAGTGAGAAGGGATCACATGCTAAAAGGCTTTTCCCAGTCCTCCAAGTCACTAAAGCACCCTGGTTTTCCCCAGATATGAAGGCCTCTCCAGATCCAGGGAGGAGCATAACAAGAATTTCCCATGCTCTAATGCCATCAACCTCTTGAAATCAGTGCTGCACTGGCACCTCTAAATTTGTCTTCTGCACTAACTGTCTCCATTTTTAAGTGACTGAAGACCTCGGAAAATCCCCCCACAAGTCCCTCAGCCAGAAGCCAAAAACAAGCAACAGCAGCTAACCTGATACTTGCCCATGTGCAGCTGCATGCCTCAAGTGACCCTACCAAACCCACTACTGCACTACCCATCCCAAGAGCCACAGCATCTCTGCTGGCCTCACAGGCACTTACCGGAGCCAGCCGTACTGGGGGATTTATGAGGGTTCCATGAGCTCTGCTCAGCATCACAGCCAGCCCAGGGAAAGAACCATAAATCCCATTTCACAGATGAGAGGAGTGAAGCACAGAGAGGTGGATGATTTCACAGTCAAATCCCTTATCCAGATGCCTACTACCTTGGCTCCTCAACCCTTCCCAAATCCCTTTGAGTGGCCCAGATGCCTTACAACATGCTGTTCCCACAGTACAGCTTCTGGTTACTGAGGGTACCCATTGCTCCCCCTCCCTCTCCTCTGTGTACCGCCAGCTGAATGCTTTATTTTTTTCCCCAGTTCAGAAGGCAGCTTCACGCATCCCACTGTGCAGCTTATCTTCTGCAATTAGCACTTCCCGCCATATCTGATAGGAGAGAAAGGCTCAGCTGCCCCTGATTAATTGCCGAGTATATGCTTTCTTTTCCACTTCTGTGGCCTGGAATTAATTAGTTTATCCCTCTTATTCCTTTCATGGGCCAGAGCGTTGTCCTTTTTTGTGCAATTATATATAATGGCAACGCTTGAAATCCCCTGGGGAGCAGTTGAGAGAGGCTCTCAATGGGGAGGAAAGGAGCCTGAAAGCAGGGAGATTACTAAAGGTCATATGCCCTACAGCTTCCCTGTGGTCTTAAAATATATACTATCCTCTGACTACAGCACAAATCCCCTCCTCTTGCCACCTGCCTTGCTGCTTTCTCCAGGCTTTTCAGTGAGTTAATGTCTGAACAGCAGGAAAAGCTTGCAGACCTAAATTCCAAGTGTGAGCAAGAGATGCAAAGCAAGGGTCCCCCTTGGCCGGACACCTTCAGGTGTTGCAGAAAACAGATCTCACAGCCCAGCAGGGACAGTCTAGCAATACTTACCTGGCCCCTATAAGCTACATGGCAATAGGAACATTGGCTCTAATTTGAAGGAGATACTACAGCTTAGATGTAGCAGCTAAACACTCAGACTCTGGCTGAGTAGGTTTGCTCCTGTGGTCGCCTCAAAAGCCAACCAACACCATCCTGCTGACTTGGAGGAAAAGAGGAGAGAAGAGGGTTTCTGAGAGCAGAGCAAGCAGACCATGCTCAGTCCCTCCCTTGCAAACACGGGCGGCACTGGAACCAGTGCTCACATCCCAGTTCTGCTTTCCTGAACAGTAGTGTAAATCACGAGTAAATTAGTATCAAAACACTGTTACTGAAAGCAATCTTTGCTCCTTTGGCCAAAAGGAGAAGGCTTTTCTGCTGTTCTTTATTAAGTCTCTCCAAGCCAGGCCTTGTCTAGAAACTACAGCCCTCAGGGAACAGTATGTGGGGCAGCCCTCCACCCTGCATGGGGGAAAGTTAAAACATCTGGGAAGGGGTGAGACAGGACTTCATCTAATTCCTGAACTGCTGGCAGTAGATCCATTTAAGCCTTTCTTTACTGAAGTTTATAGACCCATAATTGTCATCTTCCTCCTTATCTCATTCACACCCCTCATTTGGCAATTTGATCTTTACACTCTAAAGTACTTGGGCCACCTCACTTACTGCATTTCTCTTTAAGCTGGGACATGATGTGCCAGGTGGCTGTGTTTGACCCAGCACAGTCTGAGTTTCAAGGTGCTTTTCAGGTGTCAGGGTTCCTGTGCATGAAAATTTCAGTGGTATCTAACTCGTAGTTGTGGGAACATGGTGCAGCCAGGATGCTGCCCCCAGCTCTCAGGCTGTCAGTATGACAGTGGTCTCACCCAGGGTGGGGACAGAGGGATTCCAGGGCACTTACACAGCCCAAAATTTGGCAAGCACTTGTTTTCCCACCACAATACCTGCAGAGCTAAAGCTGTTCAGCTTTGAGTCAGAGAAGAGACAGCAGGTCGACTCTTCATGGGTGTTTGCAGGGAGATGGGGTGATGGGGCAAGATAGTGTGCCTAAGACACCCTGGCACCCTGCTATTTGGATTGACATTTCTCTCCCCCTGCTCTTATTCCTCTTATTCCTACTCAGCTCTACCTTCTTTTGGCTGTCTTAATTATTAGCAGTGCCCAGTTGTATCCCCTGCAATCATTTTGGATAGACTAGTAAATAAAGGTGATAAACGTGTGGAAGGTGAAGGCTGTGCATTGCCTGGGCTGCAAATCAAGAAGCGGCTGGGGACTGCAGCTGGGGTGGCATGGCCTCTCCCGCAGCTCTCCTCCCCCTCCTTTCTCTCCTTTTCCCTCTCCTGACTTGCAGCTCTGCCTGTTCTGCATCAGGGACCCCTCCGAACTTGCTCTGCAGGCAGGGTGTGAATGGAGTAGAGCCATGCCTGGGAGTCTATAACTACGCAGCGATGCACACGTGTGTGCCAAGGAGGTGGAAATGGGTCTGGGGCTGGCCACACACACAACATGGAGCTAGGAAATGCAAGCATACTAGGTATATTGCACACACTTATGCCCCTATTATCTCAATTGCCATCTGCACCCTTCAGTATACTGCATGCTCCAGAGAACATCTGCCGAGCAAAAGGCATTAACATACAAGAAAGAGGGAGCTTGCTTTAAAGCAACTGTATGTATCCATTCAGAGCATGTGCCACAGTTGGCAAGTCGTTTCAGGGGAAATGGTTGCAACTCTCTCTTTTGGAAAGCATCTAGCTTAGCACTGGTGGGCTCTCCCTTGACCCAGAATGGTGCTGGGTGAACAGCCATTTCTCTGCTCACAGAATCAAAAGAGCATAAAACACCCACAGCTGTTTCCCTTATCCATTTTTCTGGGAGAGGACAAGGTGGGGTAGTTTCTTGCCTTACTCTAGAGGGAGCATTTCCTGGTCCTGGCGCTGTGAGGCATGGCTGGAGAGGATGGGTCTGTATATGAGGAGAGCAATTTGTCCCAGTGGTCTGCTGAGGGCTCAAACACAGCCTGTGTTCCACAGCTACCTGCATGTTGGAGTTCCCAGCAGCAGGCACAAAGACGACCCTTTTTCCTCCCTGCATGAATTCCCATTTATTCCCGAAGTTCTTGGATTGGTGTCCTGGTTCTGCTCCTTCGACACCTGCATCCCCCTGCCACACTCTGCTGGTATAAAATGTCCAATCTGCCTTTACTTGGACAGTGCTGCGGTCATTTACACCTCCTGAACCTCTCTCTCCTTCATAATTAGGGGCGTAACTGACATCATATGAAGAGCTCTTCATGGCCTTAAATGGCAGGCCTGTGAAACTGAGAATGCTTTCCACCCAGCACCTACGACGTGATTCATGCATGTGCACCAAGCATCATCCTTTGTTTAACCTTGCAATAATCTACAGCTTTACTGAGATGGTGCTCACAGAGGTGACTTGAAAGCAAACCAATAAACATCTCTCTTAAATTACTTAAATTACACTTTTAGCTTTCTATCACTTTGCTTCACAGCTCTGGGTAACAGCAGACAGGGAAGATATGCAACGTACTGGCTTTGAATGACATGGAAAGCCAAGTACCTGCTCATGACAGCTCATTCAGGTTTGCAGAAACAGAGCCTAGAGGCACATGGATTTCTGCATGCCCAATTCTGCACTGGCATTTGCAGTTGCTGAACTGCCTGTACAAACCAAGCATTTTACATGGGCAAACTGATATTTGTTCAGCCTCGTCTGAATGCAAAGCTGCCATCATTACATGTATAAAGTAAGCATGCAGCTCTTCACAAGCAAACACACTACCCCCAGTGGTGATGGAGTGCACTCCCCAGCCTCCCAACAGCAAAGTCCTGGGATTTCAGTGTCAGGCACTGCTCAAAAAGAAGCTTAGCATCTCATCAAATTCCAGTTTGTCATTACACACTGGCTACCTCAAACTCTCCCTACTGGTTTCCATGCAAAACGTTATTTTTGCTTCCTTCTGTACATATCTTTGGTGGGTTTTCAGATATTATTAAGCATCTGTCACACTCCACCCCAGAGGTAGCTGCATTTCAGCTGTGGCTGAATGATCACTGTGTACGTAGTCTGCAAAGCAGTTAGTGATTCTTCAAGATGACAGGCGCTGGGGATGTCAGTCATTTTCATTAACATAAATAAGATATGTTTCATTTTAGTCACTCTAAAATCATTGAGTCATTTATTGATGTCTCAGTAATTTATGAGCTCTGTATCTTGGCTGGAAACGTACCAGTGTGACTGTTTGCAGTAAGAAATGGGCACAGTACAGAGGTAGATCTCTGTTTAGCTGAAGTTCAACTATTTGTTCCCTGGGTCAAAGTGTTAAACAGACTGGGGTGATGAGGCTTGGGAGCCTTTCACCTGCAGTTCATACAGTTAGTGGCAAAATGCTTTAACTACAGTGCACAGTGAGAAATGGGCCGGTCATTTCTCATGTTCCTGTTGGTGCTATGGCTTATCAAGGGCATCCAAGAACTGGATCTAATTCCCCTTTTTGCTGGCAACCCTATCCCAGAAGGAAAAGGATCCATTAGGACAGAGAATGAACTTTCTTCCTGCCCCTAGAAATGGTCAGCCAGGAGGAGAGGTGCACATGGTATGTTTGCTCTGCTGCAGCCAGAGCTTTTATCTGGAGGGATGATAAAAAGGAAGTGTGAGTCTCCCAGGGTGTCAGTCAAGCACTCCATCAGGCTAATTTCAGACAAAAATTTTACCAGGCAAGAGAACTAAGTGGGTGCAGATGAGCTCTGGAGAGGCATCCAGATTTTCTGCTGATGAGACAAACCAAAATGAGATGCCAGCTTGTCACAGTCCAGAGAGACGAGGACCCCTGCATCCTCTACACTACCTCAGCAGCCCCCAGCCCAGTGGTGGGATGGAAGATTTGTCCAAAAAACATGTCCAGGCTCTGCATCCCTTGCAAGTTGTCTGCATTGGTCTCCCTCTGCCACGTGTTTCAGAGCCTCTCTGCTCTCAGAAATGCCCAGCAAGGGTGACCATAAAGCCAATGGGGAGAAGAAGGGTGAGGGAGTCATGACCTGTATGAGGGTCAAGCAAGCAAACTGCAATGCTGGGGGTAAAGGGGTGTACACAACCACTCCAGCTCTGGCCATGTTTTTGTTCTTGGGACAGGAGGAAAAGGAGATGAGGACTGGTGGAGGGTGCCCAGAGCCTACACTGACATTTGTCTTTTCCTCATAATCTCACCTCTCTGGCATCTCACTGCTGGGAGACAGCCAGCTTCAAAAAGAGGTTTTATCAAGCCCAGTAAGGGGGAAAAAAAGCAACCCAAAGCCCAAACAAACTTCTGTCTCCCTTCGCCTCTTTCTCTCACCCCTATTCCTTCCCTTTCCCTTTCCCTCCTGTTTCTATCATGTTCTCTTCTTTCCTCCCTCTCTTACTTTCCCTCCCCATCCCTTCTTTCCTCTTCCAATCCTCTTCCCCATGTTTTCTCTTAGGCAACCCCATAGGGATCCTGCTCTGCTCATGGGCCCACAAAAGCATGTGGCTCCATTAAACTCTACTTTTAAACAGGTGGCAGCAGTGTTTCAGTGGCCAGAGGGACTTTGGCATAACTGCTTTGCCACCAGACTGTTCTGTGCCACATCACCTCTTCCAGACAGACCACAGAAGCTGGGAGCACGCCCAGCCCTGCACTCACCTGGGCACCCTTGGCCCTGGAACAGAGAGGAGATGGTTCTGTCCTCACTGCAGAGTTGCATCACATCCAGGGGTGACGCCTTTTAGAAAGCATCACTAAGAGCTTCCACTGACAGCCTCTGACACAGGATGGTCCTTGGTTCCCTCCAGCTCCAGAATTGAGCCCGTGTGGGTGACCCATGTGCAGGCTAGAGATGCTCAGGTGCTGCTCCATCTTACAGTTGGGAGCCATCGGGAGCCCTGACTTTCCACAGGGGGGTCATACTGCAAAGCTTAAAGACCCCGCTCCTCCTTGCTCCCACCTGAATGTCACCTCTTGGGATGCAAAACCAAGGCTTGAGGCTGGAATTTGTCAATTCTGCATTTGTTGACTTGTCACCCAGGAATGTTAATGATCAACCTGCATGGCCCACAGCCTTCAGAGGTAAAATAGCTCATCTGGAACATTAGGACTTCCATTGATTTATTTTTAGCGCTTCCAGGCAGTAAAGTTCTCCTGGTTTTGACCAGCTAATTGTATTTTCCAAAGGGATTTTATCTACCTATCTGTTATGTGCCAGTGAGATGGTGAGAGCATAGCCGGATGGCCTCACACACAGGTGGGAAGACTGGCAGAGTGGTAAATGTCAACTAGTGGTCTTTTAGACAGACTGTGGTGGGAGCCATTTGATTTCAACAAATGGCACAGCTTTCAATCCAGTTAAGGCATGCAACATGGTGGGTCCAGGTGACTGCAGCAGATTGTTTTGCGAAAGTCCAGCAGTCAGTAGAGCAGTCCTTTGCTTTTGTTTGAACAAAAAAGGCTTTTTTGAAAGCTACCCCGTCTGCTAACCCTAGCAGAAATGCAGTTACATCTGGTGGCACTGGAGCAATACCACAGCAAGCCTGGTTGTATCACACTTCTCTGGTCAGTGGAAAAGCTCTGCAGATGCACCTTCATGGTGATGATAACTGAGATGTTTTATCCCCATCTGCGATGAGCTATTAACATCCACACAATTAGTTACTGTAGCCCAGTGATGAGCAGTAACAGAAGATGCTGTGGTATCTCTACCGCACATTAATATCTGCCCTTAGTCAAATAAAGCAGCCCCTCTGTGTGAAAGTGATGTATGATATATAGCACTGCCGGATGATTTTTCTCTGGTATCTGAAAGGCAGAAATACAAGCAGAGCACACACATATAGCCCAGCACAGGAACACACATTACTAAGTTGTTAAAGGCATGTCTAAACTTGTCACAGATGGGACACTTCTCTGAACCTGGGCATTATTGCTTTCTGAATATCCTACCCTCTCACAAGATTTACTGAAACTCTTTCTCACTAAGCACAATACAGAAGCCAGAGCTGACATTTGAAAGCTGAGGCAGTTGTCTAAATGCAAAAGACAATAAATCTATACCAAGTCAAAAGGCCAGAATGATCTTAGGATAGCTGGAAAAAGGTATCTCCAGGCCAATCTCCAGAAGGGAATCCAGACCAACCCCTATTGAGCTGCCACTGTAGCTGCTTCGCACATCAGAATTTTTGTTTCATTTTTTGAATTTGCTTGTAGTGTCATTTTTCACAGCCCCTTTGAACAGATTCCACTGAAACTCCCCAGATCTCTTGACATATTTTGGACTTCAGCCTCGGCTCACAGGATGAAAAAGGTGCACGTCAGATCTCCAATGCCCTGGGCTTCAGGAGGAGGTAGGAGTCTGCCCTCAGGTCTCCTGCTACACCCTGTACCCAGCAGCAGGGTCGCTCTCCCTCCATGACCACTAGCAAAGATGAAGGGCCTGGCCTCAGGACTGTGGCTTCTTCCCTTCTTCTGGAACGTGTGCCAATATGTTTGGGGGTGGAGAGGAGAGGGAGCCCTGCCGTCCATATTAACAGTGACTCAATGTGTTATTTCTGGCAGCTATTCCACAAGATTTTTTTCCTACATTAAAATTCAAGAGCCCAGGAAGGCAGCTCAGGGCTAGACTCCAGGATGCTAAATCCTGTAACTCAGAGCAATACACAACTGTATAACAAAATATATATACATATAAATATAAAAAAAATAAAAAGACCACCCCTCCTCAATGTTTTTACCATGAAGACCTTGCAAACCTCTAGGAAGTTATTTAAAAAAAAAAAAATAACCCAAATCTGCAAGGACTGTGCAGTCTCATGCTGCACTGGTGCATCTGCCTTGGACTAACCTTTCAAGTTGCCTCCCTGCAGCTACCACCCACACCAGCACCACCCTGATGCGGCCAGTTGCACGGAGTGCGTGTCCTGACATGAAGAAGATGGATACCCATGTCACTGCCACCCGGCGCTGGGCTGCACCACAGTGACTCATCTGCCTGTACCCCTTGAGAGAGGAGCAGGTGCTGGGGACAGCACCCCAGGGGCTGCAGGTGACTCAGCAGAGGGTATACAACCATTTATTTTTTGGTTTCTTTTTTTCTCAGTCATCTTCCAGGTGAGTCACTCAGCCTGCAGAAAGTGCAAAGCTCATGCCTGTCATGGAAAGCCAGGGGTCAAGCTGAAGCCTGCAGGGCCAGCGTTGCATTTGGTTCAAGATACATGACAAGCCCCTGATGGCCGACAAGGGTGTTGTGGGGTGCAGCATACATCCCATGGGATCCCTGGGAATGCAAAGCACTATGAAAATTCAAGGCACCATTGGTCCTATTCCTCCATGCCCAGGTTGCTCCATTCCTCCTTTAGGTCTTGCAAAGAGGAACATCCACCTCCACTGTCTTTATTGACCTCCACACCAGCAGCCACCTTGCAGAGATGAGCCTGTAAATGGGTTTTTCACCCTACCCCTACCCCCAGGCCAGCCCACCACATTGCCCATTCGTTTTCCAGCTGCCCTTGCCATGTGCAAGCAGGTCCCTGAGGGTCCACAGGGGCCATTGCTACCCATGACATTGAGATGCTCTCCCCTTCCCCAGCAGCCCTGCCTCTGCCCGCTTACCCCCAGCACTGCAGCCAGCCTCAACAGGGCTTCCCCTGTGGCTTGGGGAGAGGTGACTTGTTTTGGGGGAAGTACAGAGGGTGGTAGCTGCAGAGGGCAAGGGACAAAAGAAAGAGAAAAAAAACAAAACTCCTGGAAGAGCAATAGAGCAAGAATGGAAGCTCTCCCATGGATCCCAGGTGGATCAGCGGTGCCTACAAGGTGGAGGACACCAGGGATCAGGTTGAAGGAGAGGTGGTAATGCTCTGCCATGGTTGCCCGGCCACCTTACATAGCCAAGCCAGGTCCATGGCACAGGAGGTCACCTGCGGGAGAGAGGGTTGCTGTAAGGAAAACAAGGTATGCATCTGAAGCATGAGACTACAGCAAATCTGGATTTAGGGCTCAGCCTCCAGGCTTTAGTGCTTTACATGTAGCTCCTGGCTGCAAACCCTTCTGCTTGCTCACTTTTGTGTCCAAGTTTTGCTCTCTCCCACTCTCTCACTTTCATGCTTTTCTGGTCAAGTAGGAGCTTTGCTCTGGGTTGGCCAGGGTTGGAGCACCGTCTGGGAGCACAGGGGTAAGGAACAGAGAGCACAGTGGTGGAGACAGGTGGTGGCTCCAGATGGTGGGGAGGGGACTTCATGGGGGGCAAGGGCAGGGGAAAGGAAAAGCTGGAGGGAAGCAGTGGAGGAAGAGATGGGGTGGAATGAGTTGAATGAGAAATCACAGGAGAAAGAGACCTGGCCATTCAGCTGGGTGCCACACACCTCACACTGTGAGCGGCTCCTCTCTGTCTGCAGTAGTTTGGTTAATGCTTAGAAAGGGAATAAAATATGTGTATGTCATTTTTTTTTTTTTTTAATAACAGTGATCTATTTATAGGCTGTAAATTATACACCGTGAACGTTGCTCAGAGACAAGACATTATTTTGCTGCCAACAGGGAAAGGGGAAAGAAAGAAAAAAAGAAAGAGACAGAGAGAAGGGTAGAGAGAGGAAGAGAGACATAGAGAAAGAGAAAGTGAGGAAGTTGTGAGCTTCTGCAACATCCCCTGCACCTCGCACATTTACAGCAAAGGGTGTGCAAGAGGTATGACACTGAAAAGGAGAGGCGTATGGGGCCAGTTCCAGGACCCTGATAGCTCTCCTTCCTTCCTGCCACAGAGGAAACGTGGGGCCTTTTGTGAATGAGTCTGGGTATTTTCTAGGGCCTCCTCTGAGTGCCAGAGCAAAACACTGTGAAAAATGTTGCACAGGAGCTGATGGCCTGTGGTATCTGGCACCCTCCTGCCTGCTGCAGACACAAGTGCATGAGCCACCTGGTCGGCTTTCCTGGCTCTGCAGCAAGCAATTTCTGAGTGCTTCAGAAACATGCTTTTCTATTCCCCTGCTCTTTTCAGTCCCTTTTCTGGTTTCCTCCTGCAGAATCCCTCTCCCTCCTTTTGCAATGACACATGCACAGAGAAGACATTTGAACCAAAATTCATCTGCCAGAGTTAGAAACCCAGTCACCCTACCTCCCTTTGCAGTCAGTAGAAAAAGTGAGAGAAGGCAATTCGCCTGCTTGGTCTCCCCATTAATTATAAGATGGTCCTACAGTATTTAATTAAATATAATATTTAAGTATCTAACATTAGCTGAGACAAGCCTAGGCCTTATGAGAAACCCTACAAATTGCTTCCATCAAGCTTACTGCATACAAGATGAAACCATTCAGGAGTAATCCTGGGCCATGACAGAATAAGAAAGATTTGCTTTTAATGCAACTACTGATAAACTTTTCCATGAATCCTGAGGCTTCAGAAAGGATCAGAGCAAATCTAACACAGCTTGCTTTCTTTCTGAATCTTACTGACCTCTTTCTTTGGACATCCGAGCTTTATCACCTAATTGTTCCTTTCTTTCCATAATAGCCCACTTCCTTTTTTCTCATCTAGATTTCATACTAGTTTTAATACTCAATTCCTTTTGGTTTTATACACTGGGAAAAGAATAAGCCATTTTGACCCAGCTTCCCTATAGAATTAAAAAACCTTTGTCATCTCCAAGGTTTCCCTATATCTATCCTGTATGATCAAAACAGAAAACCTGGAACCCACTCATTTTACAGCCCCACCATGAAAAGCACCGTATATCCACCCTACTGGAACTGTAAACATACCCTTGAGTGGCAACCCACTGCAAAACATCTGTAACATCCTCTGAGGGATGCCACAATCCAGATATGGACCAGAATCAGATACTACTCCCTACACAGCCTCAAATGCAACAAGCATGTGTGTGGAGGCATGCAACACTGAGATTCAAATTCAATCCACCTCTCTTTTCTCTGGTACTTTAGTAATTGGCTCAGATTTGGAGTGCCCAGGGTCAACCGTGTTCTGCAGACAGTGTTTCCCTGCATTTCAGTGAGGACAACAAGGGGTGCCAATATGGAGACCTGGAAAAAGATGAGGGAGATTTGTTTGACAGTCAATTGAATCATGAACTGTTGAGCATTGTTTCAAGCCATGTGTTGCTCGAGGAAGGAGCAATTTAAGCCAGTCATCCTCAGGATGGAGCTACAGTGAGATCATGAATTTGGATCTGAGTTTGTAGGGCAAAAAACCCTAAGTGATTCTCTAAGCTGCTAGTTAGGAGGGATTGCTTACACATATAAGATGGTGCCATGTTCAATGCCATGTAATGAAATCTGTGAGCTCCCTGGAAGCACCAGCAAATGGGAGCAACAGCATTACAGCACTTGACACCAAGAGCCTGCCCTCTGCAGCTGCTGTTACAAGCCAGCCTAGGACACTGTCACAGAGAGCAATCCTTTTCATGATGAGTGCTTGTTTGGTGACCTGTGTGCAAAGGGACTTTCTAGTTCCACTTAAACGGGCACAGATACACCATCCCAGATGAATCCAAGGGTAGCTCTCATGCAGTGCTGTACAGAGATATCTGAGCAGAAACTTAGGAAAATGTTAGATCATACAGAGTCCAATAAGTGTGTTCAGAGGTACTGACTTCTGTCCTGGAGGTATTATTTGATATAGAGCCTTTAGCAGAGATACCATGTCATCAAACTGCCTTTGCACCCCAGCAGTGGCTCTTTCTACAGCTAGGAGAGGACATCCATGCCGGCAGTGATCTGTGGGCAGGGAACTTGCAAAGCAAACGTGCTGCCAAATAAACAGAGACTCAGATGTCTAGAGTTTTCAGTTTGGCCTGGAGGACAAGTCAACCAGCAGAATGGATCAGCCTAGCTACTACTCATCCAAGCCCCAGGGAACAGCCCTACCTAAGCAGTGGGCACCCTTCCCCCTCAAGCTCTGGTCTTGCCAGAGCTCAGATACAAGCAACATGAAAGAATATCCCACAGTTGCTGATAAATTAGTACATATTGCCTTCTCTCCAAGTCTATGCTAAAACTAAATCTGTCTGCCTCAGATTAGAGAGCCACGTTCCCTCCCCAAACTCTGACACCTGCAACCCCCACCTTAATCCTACCCCCTGAGGCTCAGAACCGATTCCTGGACCAGTGCTCCCAGCAAGCAGACTGGCATCCCATACCCTTGGCAGGGGCTTGCAGCCAACCTGTATTTTCACTGGTGCAGCAAATCAGAACTCAGCAGTCTCTTGATCTCAGCCTTGCAGGGCACAGCAGTCTCCGAGCTACTGTCTGTAGCCTTCACTCTCATGCCCTTCCCATGCCAGAAATCCCTCTCATCTCCATGCCGCACAGCCCAGCCATAGCTGCTACTCCAAGGGCAGATGCCTGCCAGGGAGACCCAGCAGGGCTGAAGTTCTGCGGAATCACATCTGCTCCTTTGTCCTGGTTTCCCCCAGCTCATCTATGATTTCATTCAACTGAAATCACAACAGCTTTTTCAGTCCTACGTAGGCAGGGCAGATCCCTTCATGGTTAGATTTTTTAGTTTTTAATGAGTATTATTTCAGGGTGGAGGTGGAGGGGAGCATGCTTAAATGCAAAAGTCTGAATCTATAGCATAAAATCCCCACTCAGCCTAAAGGAAGAAGCTGACAGATTGAAGGAGAGCATCACTATAGTGTGAAAGAACAAATAGGGTGAAGATGCTGCCAGATGGGAAACTGAATCCTCCTTGGCTCAATAAGCACAGATATCGTTGGTGGTGTATGTACCACTGGCACATTCTGCAAACAAACTTTAATCTTAGCTGTAGCTACCACCAAATTCTGCCCTGGCCTATAAGCAGCAGGAAAATATTGCACCCAAGAGATCTGGGATCTTGGAAAATCCTTTCCTTGTCCCACTCAGCAGATTCCAGATTCATATGCCTGTTCTCACACCAGTGACTTTATCAGCCACTAGTAGAGGAGCCTAGAAGGATAACTCCCTCATGCACACCCCTTCCACCTCTCCAGCAGCTGTAACCTCCTTGCAGCGAGAGACCTGGGAGGGGTGGCTCTTTGCAGAAGGCAAGATGGTTTCTACGTGGGTGAGATTGTTGTTGTGAGGGCTCTGGAGAAGGAGAAAAACCTTCTCTGTTACTAAGCAGGGATCTGAAGGCCTTTGTCGGGGGAGAAGGAGAAGAATTGCCATAAAAGGAAGAATTATTCTGCCTGCAGCCAAACCACCTCGACTCTGATCTTGTCAGATCTCACAACAGCGGGGCTGGTCAGCACAGGGAGGCAAGGCCCCTGGGGGGAAGCAGGGTGTTGCAGTGATGCAGGGAAGGAGGGAGGGAGCTCCTCATCCTGTGTAGACAGTCAACACATTCCCCTGGGTGGACTTTTTAAGGTTTTCTTTCCTGACCAAAAGGAGAATGGAGCATCTAATCTGGCTTGCTCATCTAATTCCAGCAGGAGTAATTAGATAATGCCAGAGTACCCTCCCTCTCTTTCCACCTTCTATCCTCCTTCACCTAAACTGCTCCAACTGGTTGCCAGCCCCAGCACTGTTTGAACAACTGTGTATGAAACATGTCCTGTTATAAGCAATGTAAGGCCTTTGGAACAAAGCAACCCATTGCAAAGCCACCTTTTAGGAACAAAGTGACCCCTTGCCTGACCAGCAGGACGACTCCCAAGACACTAAAGCAGGAATGGACATGGTGGAGGAGAGGGAACTTAGAGAACCAGGCCTCCATCCATTGATCCAACACCAGAGCAAAGACAAATCACTGTGGACTGCAAGGAAAAACAGACACACCCAGATCCCAACCTCTTTTTCTGCAGTACCCAGGGACAACCTCAGGCAGCTTGTCTCCTTGCATCACCTCTGAACTGTGCCCTGCACAGACAGCAGAGCTGCAGGGGCTGACACAATGGCAGCACCCTCCAACATCCTTGAAATCCCTGGGACAGGGCTGACAGTAGGGTTAAATGCACCCACAGCAACCTTCCCTCAGCTCAAGCAAGTCGGTGTTGATTTTCCTCCACGTGCTGGTTTAAATTCACTGTAAGACAAGTAGGAGGAAAAGAATAGATCGGAAGGGGGAAATAACCAACTCTTGTCCTGCTGCTCTTTGGCCAGTGAAGTGATAAGGCAGCAAAGAGAGAGGAGGCTTTTCCCCCGCTGCATTAAGAAGCTGAAAATTGAAGAGCAAATGAAGAGTATATTTGAAGATAGCACAAATCCTCGATAAAGCCTCTCTGAAACTTGATGAAAAATTTCAAAGTGTATCAGGAAAGCTGGGATTCTCTAAAGGATAAATCCATCAGACAGGACAAATTGAGAAGAGATGGACACCGATGGCTGGCCTGGGCTCTGTGGAGTGAGGTAGGGGTGTAGAGTGAGCTTTAACCTCAGTGGAGGCTGTCAGTTCAAGGTCAGGGACAGAGCACTATCCTGGAGATGAAGCACTCAGGGCCTTCAGTCTCTGCTAAGCCTCTCCTGTCATTTCAGGAGACAGCCCTAGTATGCTGGCACTGCAGATGCAGAGGCTGCTAGGACAACCATGAGCATGGTCCCCATCTTGCTTTGCTCTCTGTCCACTTTCCTGCCTCAGGGACAAGCTGTGGACAACACAGGCAAGCAGCACACTTGATTGCTCCCTTCCTCACCAGGAGAGTAGGGAAGCATGCTCTTCTCCAGGCAGGGAAAAGGCCATTGCCAGGGCCATTGTAGATGTGCTGTTGAGGTCTTTGGGAGGAGATGTAGATGCAGTCACTAACTTCAAGTCTTGGTTTTCTCCAGTGTCTCCTATAGATGAGCAAGCAGAAGCACTCTGCCTAGCTTTCCAGATCTGCACTAACCCTAACTCCCCCAATATTAAAAAATTTGGCCTAAATTTCTTACCTGCTCTTCAAGGATTTCTCTTACCCCCTTCCCTCACCCAACAAATTAATTCCCTTGGAACAGGTCTGTAATTAAGAAATTGTACAGGGGGCTATAGCATCAGGTAAATACAGGACATGGTGTCTGGAGACAGAAATTCTTTCAATGAAGATTAATTAGGCAGAGTTCCTGTCCCAGTCTGTATGGCAGTGGGGAGAACAGGGTTTGAACATGGAAAAGAAGCACCCACACGCACTTCCAGCACCATCCACCCAGCAAGCATTGCTCAGGGAGGCTCTTCAGAGGATACGGATGGTTTCTCTATTTGCAGGATTTTTGTTTAGGAAGAGCTGCTGCTAAGACTAGCTTATGCAGAAGCAGGGGAAAAGGCCAGAGAAAACACATTTATTCTTGATCAGAAAGAACAACATTTATTTGCCCCATGTGCATCTGCTTCCCAGAAGGGATGCACACAGGAACTGATGTTTGCGATGCACCCAGCGCTTGGTGGGAAGGCAGGTCCAAGAGAGGCAATATGACGCAGTTATGCCTCTTCCTGGCAGATCATCCTGGCAACAGATGTTTTGCCTTAGGAGTTAGTGCTCTTCAGTGCCCACCAGGCAAAGGCAACCTGACTGCAAAGGCCTGAGTCAGTGAAGGAAGCAGGAAACGTGCAGAGATAAAGAGAAAGCACAACTTTGCTTTCCATGTTGAGTGGAAAAAGAAAATATACTACATGAGGACAAAAAAACCACAGAGGCCACAGCAAACAAAGCAAAGGAATGAATGGAGAGATGATGCACACTCAGCCCAGAAACTGTGTGAAAGCAGCGAGGAGAAAAAGGGCTGAGGAAAGATGTAGCAAGCATCCACTACTAAAATTAATTAAACATAGCCAACGAAGGAAAAAGCTCAAGAGAAGAGAGGGAAGACAGGAGCAGATCTTGGTGGGAAGTGAGATGAATTGGTGTGGGAGACAGTGCTCACCCTTTCATCAGGAGACTCACATACATAGCTCCTGCTAAAGGACAGATGAGGGAAGGAGTGGATTACCCCAAACGAGGAGTCTCCTCTGCCTCCACCTTGCACAGCCACATATGAGCATTTCCCCTGTGCCTGAGTTTCATGTACCAACCTAGCCAGCAGCACTGGCAAAGACCAGAGTGAAAGGATGTGTGTGTTATTCACAGTGGTCCCTTCCCATCACCACTCCTCAGTAGGTAGTGTGGGCTTTGTAGCTATCAGCAGCAGATTTTGACCTGAGATGGGAAGGGTTAGGCAGACTGCCTGCCTCTGATCATCCAGCCTTGCCCACAGGCAGCCAATAACAGGAGTACACAGCTGTAGATAACGATCTTTGAAAAGCTCCTGCTTATGCATAATAACTTGTCCTTTTAGTAACAGTGACAATACCTGCACTTCTTGTAACAAGTTCAGCCCTCGGGACGTTCAATGGCAGAGTCCCAGAAAGCTGGATTAGCTGGCTAGGAAGGCATGGACACTTCAGGGAACAGCAGGTCTCATCTGGGAGGCACATGGCTTCAAATAAGCTTTCAGCCCAAGGTAGTGACTGAAACGCTGCTGACATTCCCAGGAAGGAAAGAAGAAAAAAAGATATTACGAGAAGGTGAAGAAAGCCTTTGATGCTCAGTTTATTGGGAGGCATAATGTGATATATGAGAGATTTAGCCAGCATTATCAAGAACTGGAGGAGACTGCCAAGTCCTTCAGAAGAGCAGCATAGAGCTATTCAGGACACTTACAGAGAATTTATAAGAAGCAGCATCACTACAGGCCTAAGAGACAAGGAGTATTGGGCTCCTCCTTCCAGCCTGACCCCACACTGACTTTGGCAAAGAACAAAAAAGCTACAAGAGTAGAAAAGAAGCAGGAAGACTTGGAGGGTAGGGTGTGCAGAGGAGGAAGAAGCAGGTAGGTTGTCCCAGCTCACGGTAACTCCCAGGTAAGTAAAAGGGACCAGACACACAAGAAACCCTCCAGGGACAAAGAAAGAAACAACAGAAAACATTCTGAATATGCCTATGAATTCAGGCCCTGTATTTTCACACCCAAAACAAGGTTGTAGGAGGCCAAAATAAAGAGGGAACTCAAGAGAGGTCTGTCCAAAAAGCAAGGACATAATTAAGAGAAGCAGCATTTGACACAAAAAGCCACTGAGGTGTGCAGAAGCAGGGTAATCCCTCACACCACAGAGACCTTAAGACACAGGATTTAAGGTGCTATGATGAAACCCCAAAGGCAATTACATCTTGGATTGCCAGGAGGTCCCAGAAGAGACAGGCAAAAAACACTACAACCCACAATCCCCAAGCTGGCCCAGTCCTCAGAAAAAGCTCCTAACTGGGGCAGGGTGAGGCTGATTTTTTTTCCCTCCAAATGTCCCTTTGTTGTCAGCAGCTCCATGCTCTCTATCACTTGCAGCAGCTGTCCAGTCATTCACAGTGCATATATAAGAGTTTGGCCTGTGATATTTTGGCCACAAAACTTCCTTTAGGAGGCAAAGACCATACTCTTGTTTGGAGATGAGGGCAATAGAGGTGGCAGGAGATGCACTTCTGATGTGAGGAAGGAGCTAGATACACAGGTATGATTAACACCCTGTAATTTTTGATGTCTAAGCATAGATAAAAGCTTAACATAGGAAATAGAGCTAGTCCTGCTTTCAGTCAAAGGAGAGACAGGTACTTTTACATTGTGATTCTTCGTTCTATTTGAGATAGGTATAAGGATGAGATAAATCATGTTCTTCCTCTCCCATGGCCATAAGACAAGCCTGGCATTGTGGTAGGCATTTATCCTTAGAAAGAGAAACCCACCACCAGCACCTGGAGAGTTTTGAAAGGCTCCAGTACAACTAACCTGGCAACAATGAACAGCCTCCTCCAGAGAGGACACTAGTAGCACGGGCCCTGTGCTAAAACCGATATATCTGTAAAGAAGCTGTGGAGAGGTCTGCACACTGTGCTTGCTGCAGGGGTAGGACCACCCCCACTCCAGTGGGAGCCCATGGGGCTGCTGTCCCAAGCACTCCCATCTGGAGGCCCAGCACAGCCTCAGCAAGTGGACAGATGTGGAAAGCAGGGGCTTATCACCCCCTACTCTGCAGACAGAGCCCTGGTGATTTGGGGCCACTACAACCTTCCATGGAAGATGGAAGGAACAGACAGTTGTCATTTCCTCCGTGAGACAAATGAGCTTGTCTATCCCATTGCTTAAGGTAGCCTTGATGCCAAGCTGGAGCTACCACTCCGCTCTGTCCGGCCCATTTTCTCATTTCTCTGTTCCTCCGGGTCTACCAGCCTTGGCCCAGGAAGGCCACAGCAGAGTTGCTGGGGAATATAGCCCAACCGCACAGCCTGAAGAAAGGGCAATTAAAGTGATCGTTTGCCTTTTCTCTTTTTGATTAGCAGGTAGGTGCAGGCAAGAAGAGCTGGGCCACAAATGGTGCCCAAGAAGTATTCACAGAGAAACTGAGAAGATTGTCTTAAAAAAAAAATCTCCTGTTCTGGGGATTCCAAAGAGAGGTCTCTGTTTAACAGGCACCACACGCAAGTGAACAGTGACAGCTCAGGACCCCCCTCCCTCCTCTACATGTGAGTGATTCCTGCTTGTTTCCAGGGGGGGAATATTTGTGTCTTGATGTTGAAGAGTGACATCCTGTTTTGCAGAGAGATACAGAGCAGCTTCCTCCCCCAGCTCTTCACCATCCCTGTCTGAGGGAAGGAGCCAGCCTGCTCCACCTCTCCTCAGAGAATGCCGACAAGAACGCAATTAGTTCCAGTTGCAGAAGGCCGTTAGTTTTGTATGTGCATGAGCACGTGTGCTGACCATGTAAAAATGAGCTTACAGAGCTGGAAAACAATAATTTCCCTCTTGCATAAATTTCTTCTTTATCTTCTGTGCAACCATAGTAGCCTGGGCAGTGGCCACAAGCAAACAAGTCAGGATCTGGAGAGCTCCATGGAGGTCCATTGGGGTTGAAGGGATATTTTACTGCTATGCAAGGGTTGGGGGAGGTATTGCCTTTCAGGAGGAGAGATATAAGCCAGGTTTCTTTGCATAAAGGCATCCACAGGGATTCTCCACAAATGGCACACACTGGCCAAGCTCTGGCCACGTGCCAACCTGATTTATTGCATCTCAACTCCCCTTCCAGCTCATATATTCTCGCTTGTGCAGGGACATATATGCGATAGAGGTAGATTGTAGATGCTCTATTTCTGCCCCCCAGAGCATTCAGAAAAAAGTCATGGTCCCATGTTGTTTGCACTGTAATCACAACAGCCATCCACTGAACCAAGGCAGGCTGAGGCCATTCATTCAGGATGTGCTTAGGGAAGTTTTCCTTCTTGTTTTGCAACCGCCAGATCTAGATGCTTACTTTCTAAAACCCCCCTGAGATTTCATGAAATCGCCGGAGTCCAAGCCTGGCACTTCAATAAAATCCTACGCAAAGCTAGGAAACTTACTTCAATAACTTTCATCGGTCTCTGGGGTTACTGCTAGCTGTAAGGTCCTATCTGCAGTGTTTAACTTCTACTCCAAATAAATTATAAAAGCAAGCATCCTGCAAAATAAACACAGAACAAATGAGGCTATTTGCCATCCATGCTTCTCACACTACTTCGTTTGCCTGTCCCATCATCTTTCAGCTGTTGGCTTCTGTAAGCACAAGCTGTCTTTGGAGGCACCTGAGCTACAGCACCTGGATTAAGAGCACAAACACAACACAAGCAATTCAGACTGGCCCCACAAAACAGCTCCATCCTCCAAAGGGACTGGACAAGATGGCAGCAGAGATATAAATCATGACTGATGTTAAATCCCAGATGCATCACTTCACAAAGTCCCAGGGACTGGTGTTAAGAGCAGAGAAATTAGGGAGTTTAATGTGGAAGTAAGAGGCAGAAGACTTAGCATCAGACAGCCTGAAGGATGTTAAGTACATTAATCTTGTCCAAAGATGAATGAAATGTTATCAGTAGAGCCAGAGAGGGTAAATTGACCTTTCTGTCTGTCTGTCTCTCCCTCCCTCCCTGCAGCTCAAGGAGAGAAAAATAAATCCTTCACTAGTTCTATCAATAAACTTCAGTTCCCTTTTTGTTCCCCAAGGGTCTGAGAGCACAGGACATACCAAAATGCCCCTTGCACACAGGAAAGGCTCAGGGTGCAGCAGAGGGAGAGGTGGAGAAGCAGAGCTGGCAGAGGGTTGAGCCTGCCGGAGCTCACAATAACAAAGGGATTTTGCAGGCACAGATTGTGGGATACCCAGGGAGAGAGCAAAGGGACTGCTGTGCTCACTGAAGAGCCTGTTCATTAAAAGGTTGGAGAGCTGCTTGTACAATGGGCCTGGGAGTCAGGGGTCCTCATATTAAAGCAGCTCCTCTCACGCCAAGAGGCTTCCAGCACTAGAGACATACCAGCAGCATGCTGCAGAAAGCACAGCCCTGAGGGCTGCATCCTCCAGAAGAGCAGGGAAACAAGAGCGCCATTGGGACTGGCTATTTCCTCAGCATTGGGAGTCCCATTTGAATAGGTTCCCCCATCCATCCCTAGTAGAACCAGAAACACTATGAAACATGAGAAGAGGTGGTGTACAGTGCACACAATATGATGAGGAGCCTGTTGCAGGAATGAATAGCGTGGAGACCCAAGGATTGCGATGATGGCCAGGCACAGAGTACATTGCACCTTTCAAAGTCCCACAAGGGTCTGGCAACCAGGATCTCCCACCTCTTCCCCCACTTGCAGCAAACCAGAGAGAGACACAGCTTATTCCCTTCATCCCAGCTTCACCTCCCATCTCCCCCCACCCTGGGATCTCCTGTACCTGACACAGCTGATTGCATGGTCTGGGACCTGTCATGGGGGCCCACAAAGCAGGAGCAAGGCTCTAAGGCTGTGCTGTGGTAAAGGGACCCCTGCCCTCGCACAGAATTCCTATCTCTGTCAGCCACATACCTCTTCTTTCAAGACCCAGCTATTGCCTTCACAAGTCCAGGATGTGGCTGTGATTCCAGGTGCTGAAGGAGAAGACATTCCTCAGCTGGCTGGTGAAGTGCTCTGCACGAGCTTAGCAAAAGCCTCGGCAATGAACCTGCAACACAGCCCAGCCTGAGGGAGGTGGAGGAGGAGGCAAAGTCTCCCCAAGCTGTAGGCACTGCTCAGTTGTGATGTACTATTGGTCTGGCCTGAGAAACTTATGGCAGGAACTCCGTCTGTATGGGTCCTGGTCAGACCACAACACACTCTGGTAAAAGTTTTACCCTAAAAGTTATGGCTTCATTTTCTTTTTCTATTTTTGGGGGGAAGGGAGGGTCCAAAATGCAAGGAAAGATAAGAAAATTGCAAAGCTTCTGTGAAGTATGAGAGTGGGAAAACATGTTCAGCAGGAACAGTACAAGCACCACATGAGTGTGTCCCAGGAGCACTAGGGGAGAAGAAAGCAAAACCTGACACATCATCTCTTCCATCAAGATCCAATGCACCATCCCTCCAGTGTCAGCACTGAATGCAAAATCCACTTTTCCTCCACAAAGCAGCCTAATTGATGCAGAGAAGTGTGAGCGCATTACCAGGAGGGGGAAGCGCTGTGGGTCTGTGCATGCACAGGCAGGAAGGCAGTCCTGTGGGAATGGGGGCAGGAGGCAGTTGGCAGTGGGCAGGGATCCATGGCCCCCAGCAGGGCACTGGAGGGGAGCAAGAGCCAGCAGGGTTGGCACAGGGGCCACAGAGAGAGGCACCCACAAGCCACTGCACAACAGCCCAGACAGCACTCAAATTTCCCAGTGCTCAGACAAGTGCACAGACAAAGTACTTGATGGGAGCTGTTGTTTAAACAAGCCAGTTGTTAATAAATGGAACCTTTTAGTCCTAATTGATGGAGAACCACAAGCCTGCAAAAATACCGGAGCTCTTCAATTATAGATACTGCCCCAGAACTTCTGGGAACAGCTGAGCTGTTTTGTGAGATGCCACTGAGCTGCTCCTGCCCATCACTATGCACAGCTTTGACACCACTCTGGCAAGTCAGAGCTGCCATGATGTGGACCTTCCTTTACATACCCCCCCCCCACCCAGAGGCAGATTCACCCATAGCCAGCCAAGGGCTCTAGACTCTGAAGGAGAAGGGCTTTTGGTGCAGCTGTTTCCACCGATTCTGCATCCTGTCCACTGCTGACTTCCTCCGACCTCCCACCCGTCAGCTCACCAGCTCTGATGGGGCCTGTCTGACTCACAGGTTTTGTAGCCAAAAAACCATCAAGTGTTTCCAGCAACAGCCCTTTTGCTTGTTTCTTACATCTGCTGTGACTTCACAGGTCCTTTCCCATGTGTGGAGTGCTGGACAAGCCCAGAGGTGCTTTGTTTCCACACCCAAGCAGACCCAGCTCAGCACAGTCAGAGCCCAGGTACTGCCTTATTCCTAAACTATTGTCATTTCCATGCCTTCAGTCAGAGTAAGGAATCTTTTTCCCCTTGGTCTTTCTCTCTGCTGCAAGATACCATCTGTGTTAACCACATTCCCTTGTGTAACCATGAATACAAAACACGCAGGCAGGGACCACTGATGAAGGCATGAGTGAACCATTCCTACCCTGCATCGGATCAGATGAGGAGCCAGCACACAGCTAGTTATGGGGATTCATCTAAGAGGCATCAGCATCCACTGAAGGGTCTGAAATCCCTCTGGTTCCACCAAAGGAGCCCCTCTGGCTCCACCAAATGAAACATTCAAAATATTTCATTTTGAAAATTCCTAAGGGATAGCTACCCTTTGGATATCAAAAAAAGAAGTTTCCTGGCCTGGCTACAGCTCCTCGGCTGCAAGGCAGAAGGCTGGGAGCCAAGGTGAGGGGCAACACAGCAGCTGCTAACTGTCTTCCTGTCCTACCAAGGAAATATTTAACATGCCTGAGTCCCATCCATGGATTTATCCAACTGAGTACACTCCTGCCAAAGAACAAGAGCCTCATGAATCAGCATTTTCTAACAGAAACACACTGTCAAAAAAAAATTTCACTAAGCCCCAAAGCCCTGCACACCCTGGGAGACCCTACAATACAAGCAAAGTCTCGGAGGTGGAAATCATCTCATAGTTTTAGATCCAAGACTTGGACCATCCTCTTTCTCCATAAGGAATTAAGTTTCTTGTTTTCTGGTACAGCTGTGTGCCTTCATTTTCAGAGCTCCCAGTTGTAACTCATGAAGATAAATGAAGGAGTAGAGGGAAGACGGAGCTCTGAGGTGGTACAAAAGAGTCTGGGCTGCTTCTCTATAGCCAACCTATTTGTTCTGTTGCCCGTGTCTTGCAAGGACTTTAACTGGCTGCTCCTGAAGGCACCTAGATGCTAATAAGCAGAGTGGGGAAAGGAATACTATTTATTCATGCTTAGTTATGCATTTTTAGACTCAAAAGTAAGCCACACTCTGGGTGGGAACCAAAATCCCTCTTCCAGAGCAATCTCTATGTATATGAGCTGCCTGCCCGACCCAGCTGGCAAGACTCCTCAAGGCAAATGCATGCTGGCAGGAGGCATCATGCAAGCCAGTGCCTGAGGAGGGCTGAGCTCTGCAGGTCACAGCTGCTGCATGTATGGCAGGCAGATGGATCCTAAGTGCTACTACTGGTCACCTCCATTTCTGCTCCTCAGAGCAGTGGAAAGGAGCGCACCTTTGAGACATGTTCAAATAGCATGTGGGCACACATGAGCTAGGGTCAGTTACCCTTTCTCTGTTAGTCTCAGACCTTTTCTCCACAGCTACAACTGGTTTACCTCCTCCAGTCTCTGATCATAACTCTTCAGTAAAGCCTTACTCTCTCCTGCAGTCCCTTTCCTCCTAGGCTTGGATTCTCTTCCCTGACTTTCAAGCTTTCTTTTCTGTGAGATCTGTTCTGGATAGCTCTTCTTCCATGGGCAATGGTGGTGTTAGTGGCTTCAGCAGACTTAATCAATCACTAACAATATTCAGAGCAGATTGCAAAAAGACTCTTGCACATGCCAGCGTCTTCCTGGTGTTTCCCATATGCAAGGCATATACCACAACATGCTCTTACTGGCACAGTGGGAAAACATGCTAAATGAAATCTGCACACACCCTCCTATGCTCTGAGGTTTACCTCTTTGCTCATGCTGTGATGTGCTGTCCCAGTTCCACTCATGTTTGTGGGCCATGGGAATATGGGGCTGGAGAACACAGTGGTGCATTCCCTCCTATCAATAGGTTGCCTCCAGCATGATGTCTCTCAAGTTGGGCTTCTCTACGCCTAACCAGGAACCAGCCTTTGTAGCTAAGCGGTGTTGAGGAAGGAGAAAGAAAAACCAAGCCAAAACATGGACCCCTTTGGAACAAATATTTTGTTTTTAATGAAGAAGCCTTTCAGGCTGCTTTGAAGCAGTTGTGCCAGAAGACTGTGTGCTGTAGCTCTTTGCCCTTGGGCTATCCTTTACCCAACCTCCAGAGAAAGCAGGAAACATTGGGCTGGGGCTCAGGGAGGAGACCATACAGAAAACCTTGGGTGCTGCAGAAGGCAGGAGGCCAGGGCCTAAGATATGGGCCTGCATTACATGGCTCCTCCGCAGCCAAATCCCAGAGGATTTGCCCCATCCCCACCCCATGTGGGGTCAGTCTATAGCAGCAGGTGAAGTAAGGCCAGCTCTCCAGATGTGAGGGTGAGAGAGGGCTGCAAAAGCCACTGGGTCTTGCCTGTAAAAGCATGGTTTCCAGGGGCCAAGAGGATGTCCATCCTCAAAAGCCTTTTGTTCAGGAAGGCTGTCAATGGAGAGAGATAGCACAGGTACTGCTGCAGCAGAAGGTTGGTGGCACTGCAGAGGGGTGGCCAGGGGAGCCCCAGCATCATGGTGTCCAGGTGAGGGCTCCAGAAGCCTACCCATCTGTCCACTGTATCCACTTTGCTGTTCAGCCCCTGCACAGAAGGCTCATCCTGCCTGGGATTTTCACTGCGCACCCTGCCAGCATTCCCCTTCATGCCAAGAGACCATAAATTTCTTCTCCTTTTTAACCTTTGAGCTCCCATTTTTTGTTGGGTTGGGGCAGAGGGGGATGTCCCTTTTTTGCTGTCTTTACCATAACAGGAGCTCCTCCCTGCAAGCAGCGCTGGCCTCCATGCAGTGATGGGGCAACCATGGTATGAGAAGAACCTCAGGGCTAAGCAGGCTTTGTGTTCCTGCAATCTGTCCAGCCTGAAAAAGAGTCTCTGCAGCCCTGCACCACCTC
This sequence comes from Pelecanus crispus, assembly GCF_030463565.1. Classification (NCBI taxonomy): domain Eukaryota; kingdom Metazoa; phylum Chordata; class Aves; order Pelecaniformes; family Pelecanidae; genus Pelecanus; species Pelecanus crispus. Next base: position 55,953,826 of record NC_134643.1, read on the forward strand.
CACCAGCACTGAACCAGTGCTCCCACGCGCCAGCATGTACAGCAATACAAGGAAGCAGGTCACCTAGGGACTTGGTCCTTCAGAGGCTGCATTTGTTTTCACACCATTCATCTTGCTTAGGGATCCCCTTCCCTGGAGCTCTGAGCCTCTGACACTGCTCACACTGCTGCTGATAGCACTGAATGCTGTAACACAGCACAGCAGCCGTGTCCCAAACTTGTCCACACCACTGCAGCGTGCAAAGCTGCAGACAGCAGAGCTGTCCTTACTTGATGCTTTGCGGCTTTGAACTCTACCAGCAGAGGAGATCTGTGTCATGTCGCAGCTATAGCAGCTTTTCGTGCAAGCAGATAATTAGATTCTGCCTTCTCTGAGTCCTGCAGCCAGCTGCAGAGGCTACAGCCCACAAACTGCCCTGAGGAGCTTTGGAGAGGGGAGAGACACTCACTATGAGGGGGATGTAGGTCTACATGGATGTTGAAGGGCTCAGGAGCTGGGAAGATCACGTAATAGGTGAGGCCAGGAAAGAGTTGGGCTTTTAGATGGTTCAAACTCTGAGTGGGTAGTGATTTGGCAGCAATGATAGGTGTGTCAGCTGGGTGCAGAGGCAGATGAGAGCCTGTGGGGTTATAGTGGCTTGCAGCAGTGAGATGAAAAGATAAAGAATTTCTGTGTGCACCCGGGAACTCCAGATGCTTGTGAGATATGGGGAGGGAAGAAAGAAGTTGTAGAGACTGTGTGCATGGGGATAGGTCCAGTTGTCAACACAGCCAATAATTCACTGTGCTCCAAAAGTCACACATCAGAGCTTTCCCCTGACCTAGGAAGAGAGTGGTGAGTGATTCCCTATGCCCAGACAGCATTTGGGAGAGGGAGAGGCAGGTGACTGTCTTCTGCCTCTGCCACAAACATTCATTTCCCTGAGGAAAGGCAGGCACAGAGATTTGTAATGCTCCTGTGCCTTCAAAACTTGCAATTCTGTTTCTGGCAACTGGAGCGTGCTTGCAGTACTCAGCAGACATGTCAGTGACACGAGACACTGGGCTGTGAGTTACACACGACAGGAAGAAATCAGTGTTCAACAAGGGACATGTAAGGCTGCTGAGAGAGGAAATTGATCCCCGGTCTTGTAAATGGGGTTTACATATTTGTATTCCCAGTTCACATCACATGAGTGGGACTATTTCAAAATGTGCAGACAGTGACACAGAGGAAGTCTCATCATTGCAGTGCCACATGAAGGACAGGTCACCTGAATCTCTCTTCCTGGAAGAAAGAACAGATGGGGGACATAGTGTAAACCACTGGCAAATTAGGGATCACCAGTCTCTGTGTGCCACTATGCAGAAGACACCACATATTACAGCCTACTGAAACTCTCCAGGTCATGAAAGGGCTCGCAGTTGATCCTCGCACTGTTGGTCATGATAGCAAAGTTGTCCCATTTCCAGTTTCTCCTTGTATCATGGAGATGACGTGTGTAATTACATGGACAGAGGTGAGATCTGGCAGGTTGAGAGCACTAGAGGCCTGCAAAATAGATTTTGCCTAAAAATGCACAGGCACTGCAAAACACTGTAAGCTAGAAATCAATGCAAGTGTGTGCATGTCAGCAGGATTGCCTTTCACCAGTGGCTGCAAAGAGTAAGGCAAAAGTTATTCAAGAACTTTCTGATCTAGACAGGAATGCCATTTGAGAAAGATGCCCCGTTTCTACCAGAAACTATCTGGCAGACTACAACATTGATCATCCTGCTAGAGAGTGTAGTAGGGAAATAAAAACATTGTACAAAGCTGAAATATTTGAAAAAGTGGACTATTTGTGATATAATTAATGGTCAAAAATAGCAGTTATTTCAAGAAGGGGACTTGACCACTTAACCTTGGAATGACTATGAGTACTTGTAATGGCAGCAAGAGCTGCACTTTTGATAGGCAGGATCAGATGACTGCCAAGCTTGAGCTGGCTTATCATATCATAGAATCATAGAATGCTTTGGGTTGGAAGGGACCTTGAGAGATCATCAAGCCCAACCCCTCTGCAGTAAGCAGGGATTGAACCTGTGAACTTGGCGTTATTAGCACCATGCTCTTGTTTTTTAACATTACCTCTCTCAGCTGAGATGTGTTTGTAGCAGTGGCCACAACAGCACTTTTGAGAAATAAATGTTTATAATGCTCTAGCTGACAACTGCTTGCGGTTGCTTACTGCCCAGACTGAAGCACAAGCAAACACTGCAGGAACAAATATACATCTAATTAAAAAAGCTGTGGTATATAAGGCAGGCAAACAGCAGTGACTAGACTGACTTGCACTAAAGCAGAGACAATCTCAGCGCAGCAAAATGGCATCCAGGCACAACGACTCTGCGCCGTGCATGCTGGAAAACCATTAGAGAGAAATGTTCTTCTCAGCAGAAAGAAATGTAAAATGAATTAATGGACTGTCTCCGAAGGACAAAATCCTGCTGCTGATTTAAATAACTGTTTGGAAACCAGTCTTTACCACAAACTGGTTTGTGATTGACAGAAAGAAACGAACAAAAAGGCAAAGGAAACATGACAGAGGTTGAGCCAAGCACAGCTACATCACAGCAAGCACCTCTTTTGATAAAAATAATTTTCTGAAATAGCCACCAAAGGGATTCATGAGGCAAAACTAAGCCTGACATCTTTGCATTACCAAGACCAATTACAGAAGTAGTATTTGTAGCAGGAAACCTCATCTAGGCCTAGTTTACAGAATGATGTGCCAGTGGAGACATTACTGCTTGACCTGGAATATTACACAGAGGGACAGAGCTCCCTTTGGTACCAACCAAAAGGATCATTGCTTTGTCTTCTCCAAACACCATTTTTTCCCCTTTTTTTTCAATCAGCAGAGTTTTATCCATTTTCCTCTGCTGCATGCCAAGAAAAAGCTATTTAATAGAGCATAAACAAACAACTGAATGAGATTACTTAAATAGAACCTCTGTGAAAAAGGCAGTTGATAAAGATCCAGGAAAGTTTTTACTAATGGGAAAAAAAAATCTGCTCAAAATGCAGGACTTAAAATAATGGGTACATTAATACTTAAACAAAGTCTTTCTGCTTTGTTGCAGCTGAGTTGCTGCAACTGGGTTCCTCATTTGAAGAAAGACTGAGAGAGCTGGGACTTCTCTGCCTGGAGAAGAGAAGATTCAGGGGGATCTCATCAGTGTGTACAAATGCCTGAAGGGAGAGTGGAAAGAAGATGGAGCCCGGTTCTTCTCAGTGGTGCCCTGTGACAGGACCAGAGGCAATGGGCACAAACTGACACACAGGAGGTTCCCTTTAAACATCAGGAAACACTTTTTTTACTGTGAGGGTGACTGAGCACTGGCACAGGTTGCCCAGAGAGGCTGCAGAGTCTCCCGCCTTGGAGATATTCAAAAGCTGTCTGGACATGGTCCTGGGCAACCAGCCCTAGGTGATCCTGCTTGAGCAGTAGGGTTTGCACAGGACAACCTCCAGAGGTTGGTTCCTACCTCAGCCCTTCTGTGATTCTGTGAACTTAACTGGCAAGAGGAAAAGTTTTAGGGAAGTAAAACAAGCTGTCAAAGACCACTTTTTCAAGATTAACAGTCCAAAATGTTAGCTAGTGGGAGATCACAGAGAAGGGGCTGTTGGAAAGGCTGTCAAACTATGGCATCTACAAAAAGTCTAAAGACAAATTGACAAAGGGTCCATGGAGTTCCTAGGGATTAGTGGTTGTCCATTGTCCAGACACTGTTCAGACTGAATGAGATGGGAAAAAATTACTTTCATTTCTACGAATTGATCTGTTGCACAACAACAGGTAATAAAACTAAAAAAATCACAAGGTTTTTGTACCAAGAAGTTTTGGGTGCATTCCTAGCAAGTAGTGATTCATCTGTGTGTTTCTCTTGGATGTGTCATTTCAAGCGTACCCATCAATGCGGAGTCAAATAGGGTAAAAGAGAAATCCATACAAATGACAGAGTACTGGACAGATGAAGCCCTACCTGATTCAAGTGATCTGTCCTATCATAGACCAAAATATCTGGCAGCACTTTATGAGATTCACCATTTCAGAGATTCTTGAACAGGAACTCTGCCATCATCTAAAATGTTTCTGGATCCAAGGTTAATTAATACTGAAGCTGCTACAAAAAACGTACATGCCAGGAGACACAGCAGACGTCTCTAAAAAGAGGGTCAAACTGTTACTTGCTAGATATATGAGAAAGAATTAGATGTGTCATAATCAGTAAATGAGACCATGTGGCAAAATTGACCATGACATGTTTGTATAAAGACAAATTACATCAACAGAGTTTGAAATAGAAGGCTGAGCATGAGTCTGGCTTAAAACACAGCCTCCCAGTGGTGAAATCACAACATGATCAAGGGTCCAAGGGCAGTGCAAATAGATTTGGAAAGGAAAAGGAAAGGCTGACTAGTAAAACACCTCTGCCACCCACATCCAGATTAGATGTCTGTGATGCCCCTCAGAGGTACCCAACTAAGAGAAACAGAAGATTGCACCTCCTTTTCCAGGACACACACTATGTTGCTAATGCTGATTTGTGTCTGCAGAAGTAACTTAGTCCCTCATGGCATGAAACAAGATTCTCCATTTACTGGAAACAGCCCAGTGTCCAAAGTGGCCAGAAATTACATGTTTGGTAAACCCAAAATAGTTTGGGTTGTATAATATAATAGTTGATCCAAACTGGCCAAAGGGCTATTCCATACCATATGATGTCATGCTCAGTATATAAGCTGCGGGAAGTTGGCCGGGGGGCAGTGATCGCTGCTCAGGAACTGTCTGGGTATCGGTCAGCGGGTGGTGAGCAATTGCATTGTACATCACTTGCTTTGTATATTATCATTACTATTATTATTATATTGTTATTATAATCATTGCTATTTTACTTTATTTCAATTATTAAACTGTTCTTATCTCAACCCAGGAGTTTTTCTCACTCTTACTGCTCTGATTCTCTCCCCCATCCCATTGGGGTAGGGGGAGTGAACGAGTGTCTGTGTGGTGCTTAGTTGCTGGCTGGGGCTAAAACATGACAGCATCCTTGCAGACAGGACACAGAAGACTGTGGAAATGGCTCATGTTCCCTCTGTGCCTGTCATAAAAAAAGCAGTGCTGTGGGATGCGATGCCAGGTGACAGTTCCCTGTGAAATATTCTTCTCTCCCAGTGTTTCTATTCAGGACACCTCAGCGTTTAACAAAGAAAAGCATTTGAGCTCTAAGTGTAAGAATGGTACAGGAGTCATAGCAAAATATCTAAATCCATCCAAAGAGGAAAAACAGCTCTGGTGCTCACCAGCTGATCACATTTATATCCTGCCAGCAGGATGGATCCCATGTTACTCCCAAGAGCAAGGAACTCCCATGCAGAGCTGCCTCTAGTTGCTAACCCGCTCCATGAGTTTGCTTTTGATTTGGGATTAATTTCCAAGAATACCCATGTGGTTTTGCATGGCTGTTTGTTCCTAAAAGCATTCAGCCTGCCCTTTTGAGTTCTGCTTTTCTTCCACTGGAAGATAGAAGCCTCACCAGGGACTGAGTCCCCGCTCAAGTACTTACAGATATGATGTAGGTGGCTAAAACACACTGGGTTTTTTAAGAGGCTCAAAAAACCACTCAGCAGCAGGATAATCTGTGGTCATGGCATACCCACTGCCTGGACCCTGTCAAGGACTTATTTAACCATCATAGTGAGGGGATGGAGGGGAGAAGGAGCAGACACGGTCCCCTGCTTCAGCTGCCTTTCCTCCCTCTTCATGGCTGATGTAACCATGGAGGGCCCTTGCTGGGTGGTCCAGCACCCAGGGGTACCCATAGCATCCTCTTGCTAATGTCAACAGTGGCAAATCTTATCACAGATGCCAGCTGTCTCCACTCCGGGACTTTGTGGTGAAAAAGCAGTAACAGAGATGCTGTTGTTCATGTTGTGTGCAGCTACCAGCAGTCAGCCTGCTTTAGGTGGCTGCTTTAGGCTCATCCACCTGAGCAATCCCTCAGAGCAGAGACCCTCCTTCTCCTGCAACTTGCCTTTGCTATGGCCTAAGACACACCAATGGGAGATGTAATAGTTTCTTTCCCCTACCTGAGCCCTACACTATCCATAATTGCATAATCCTCTAATGTCTTCCTGTCCCTGCCAGAGATTAATTTATGCTTTTAATCATGCTCTTGGTAAATTTCAACCATGTTCAAACTACTTGTTGGGTCACAGCACTCCTATATAAATGTCTAATCTATAAATTTACTAGCCCTTGTGCTGGTCTGTGACAGTGGTTTTGGTCTGGACAGGTGAGAATTGATGAATTTGTTTCTCTCTGAGGGGTGTTTTGAGCAATGAGAACACCAGCCAGCTGGAGCGATGGGGAGAAGAGCCATAAGTCTCTCTAAGGGCATTGCCCAGGAGTCTTGCTGTGAATAAATACCTGCCTGATTTTCCACAAAATCTGTTGTGTTATATATATTTGATGTACGCAACAAGAGCAAATCCCAGGAACTGATTAATTGCAGGGTGAGAAATGTAAGTGCCTTCAATCTATAAAAAGGAAAAGCATGTAGCCTTTAAGACTTCCTCTCTTGTACCGGGCTGACTTGGAGTGTCTGTTGGCCTGTTCTTGCTCATTCATCATGTACCTGTTTATTACCTTCACCTCAGCCTCCAGCATCCCTAGTCTTTCCATGCATCAGATCCTTGCTCATGCCCTGACAGGTCCCCAGCCCCTCTTGCTTTGGACTATTTGAATTGCCCTTCACTGCACATCTATGATTTCTGCACTCCTCATTAATTAGGAGTGCATTCCTAATTCCTTTTTTCACTCATCATGTTTATCCTTCTGTTTGTATCAGCACACCTCTGCTTGTTTTACAACTACCTGGCAACACATGATGACAGGGTGTTGAAACAGCTTAGCTGGTAAGGGCTGGATAGCCGTCAAAATGCCATGTTAGTTACACAGGTGCTGCTGACTGAGGAATTGGCTCAGACATCCAGTCACCTAGAACAACATACATTCAGTTGCCATATTAGTGAGCTGAGGGAGTGGGAAGACCCACCTGGCCACGAGCATAACTACCTCCCATCTGTGTGGAGGTGAGCAGAGCAACAGAAACATTGGGGAGGTTAAGAGAAAAGCTACAGCCTACTTCCCAATGTGATGCACACAAAGGAGGAGACAGGGCTTGGAAGAGATGCTTAAAGTTTTTTGTTCCCAGCACCAGCAATGACATCACCGTGAGGCTGTGATCTCAGTGCCATCCACATGCTAAGGAAGCTGGGCATGGAGGCTATTTTTGCACTCCACAGCCATACTGAACAACCCTCCCACCCACAGCTGCCTGGTGGCGGGAGCTGCTGTGCCATTGGAAATACCCTCTGTCAGCTGAGCAGCAAGCCTAAGCACCTACTGTGCTTGCAAAAGAGTCACTGGCAATTCTGCTGGCTCAAACTCAAATCCTATACAACAAGACATACATGCAGAGATCTTTTTACTCACCACTAAAATGCACTAAGCTCCCACAGTCAGTGGTACCCAGGTACTCAGGTTATCACAGCCTGGTATCAGAGGTGGAAAAAGGATGTACAGGAGGACACATCTAATTGCTCTGGGAGAGCAGCCTCACAGCTCAGGCAAACACCGCTTTCTGGGCGTGTGTCATCTTGCAGTCAAACAAGGCTTCCCTTCACCAGAAAATGTTTAACACTATCACTCACAAAGCAAATGTGCTAACATAAACAGTTTCAGTGTTGACTAGATTAACTGCACAGCAGATTGCTGCACTGAGCTGGGCAGAACACCTTTGCCATGTCTGGGCTGCTGAGTTCATCCATGCTTATGAATGGACTACAGCAGTCAGTTCCCCTGGGCTGGGTTTAAGTAAGAAAATCTGCACAGCAGCTCTTCAGTCAGGCACAAAAACAAGGATTGTGCCATAACTTTTTGGTACTTTTGGGACAGACATTTTCCTCCACATTGTTAATTAGAGTATATATCTGCAAAGAATAGGTATCGTCTCACAGAATAATCTTTTGCTGATTGCATCTCCTGAGCTCAGACATATCCAAATGCGTACGCAGTGCTGAGTACGTGGCTGATTAGTGAATAAAAAGCAGCATTCAGATAGCTAGTGCAAGGAACACTCTGCAGTAATAAGCAGTCAGTCATTGGGAGGTTTGGATAGTTCAGGGTGTTTTCAATATATGGATGTGCAATCTTTCTTTTACATTTTCTTAGCAGGATATTATTGCATATAGCCCTATATAGTACATCGCATAATCACACAATAATTTAAGCAAAGTGAATTAAAGCTTTTGTTCCTGGAGCAATGCAAAAGATAAAAAGAGGAACATAAATATGCATGCATACATGTATATAAAGGAGCCACAAGATATTTAAGAAAAAAAGAAGTTAGTGGTTTGAAGCCATAGTTGGGAAAAGATTAAAAACTCCAGCCATACCCATTCAAAATAACAGGTAGAATTTTTAGATAAAGAGAAATTAATTATACAAGCTGGAACTGGGCCAGGACACTGTCCGTTTCTATACTACACAATGTTACCATGTTTGAACATGCTTGTAGCTAATTGAGTCAGAGGACACTGCTGAGCACAACTTTCCTCTGAGAGCAGGAGCAAGCCAGCACAGCCCCCTCCGTGTCACTCTGGGCCTATTGTCATGGGGCACCATGCTTTTGAATGCAATTTTTCTAGGGCTCCGCTGACCACTAAATCAGTCAAGATCCAGTATCTGACTGAACATAACCATATTCAAGCACAAGGCACCACTGTCCTTCATGCTTTTGCAGATATTTATGCTAATATTACACCAGCTGAGAAGATGGCTCACCAGGATTTAGATATGGAAAACACCCCTGTGCAGCTGACACTGCTGAGGAATGCATGGAGACCTGCCCTCCACTCGTACAGTGCTTTATTTACATCTCATGTGGCAGAAAATGGTGGAAAGGGAGGGGAAACACAACATTGCAGCTGTCTGCCAAGCTTCATTCAGCTTTTTCAGTCCTGACTCAAAGCAGTGAGTACTTCTTATTCCAACTGGTCTTCCTGCAGAATCGTAGGTTCCCTCTCCCATTAAGACTTTATCCTATGCAAGGCATCACAGTGATGACTTTTACTTTAGGATCCTCTAATAAGCCTTCCTAATTTGAGAATAACGAAGACTAATGGGTTCACATCCACAGGCCAGTCAAGGAAGAGAGCAGCCCAGGATAGTAAAGGTTGGGGAGGACACTGATGTGTTTTAATTGTTTACTAAACTTTTGCTTGTTCTCCTGGGACGGAAAGTGGCCCTCTTGCTCCATGAATTTCACGGATGGCACATGACTGAGTAGTTTCATTCCCCACACCCCGCACAAGAGAATGTGGCATCTGGTGCAGGACCTTTACTGGAGCAACTGGATTTCTGCATACCTTTGGATTAAAGTTGAAAAGATCTGAGTAGATAGCACTTATGGAGGGCAGTGCACCCAGTCACACTGAGGGAAGGAGTCGGGAAACCTGCCACTCCTGGTGGGTTGAGTCCATTTGCCAGTATTTTCTGAGGGATGCCTCCAAGAGGTGGTGCACCCAGCAGAGAAGAGCTGGTCCCTAAGTCAGGCGCAGGAGCAAAGTTCCTTCCCAGCTACCGCTGCACTGACAGTCCTGTGGGGAGTGTCAGGAATTAGGTCCTGAAGGATGGCAGAGTGGCCGTGTTTTAGGACAGATGTGCAGAGCTTCATTGCTGTATTGAAGGCAATGTCAGCCACTGCAGTCATAAGTACCTTTGGTTCCAGCTACATTTTTTCCCCAAACACACACATTTTCTGACTCCTTTTGATGCTGTCCTGGTTTTGGCTGGGATAGAGTTAATTTTCTTCCTAGTAGCAGGCATAATGCTGTGTTTTGGATTTAGTAGGAGAAGAATGTTGATAACACACTGCTGTTTTAGTTGTTGCTAAGTACTGCTTATGCTAGTCAAGGACTTTTCAGCTTCCCATGCTCTGCCAGGTGCACAAGAAACTGGGAGGGCACACAGCCAGAAGAGTTGATCCAAACTGGCCAAAAGGCTATTCCATACCATATGACATCATGCTCAGTATATAAACTGGGGGGGTTGGTCGGGGAGCAGCGATCGCTGCTCAGGAACTGTCTGGGTATCGGTCGGCAGGTGGTGAGCAATTGCATTATTCATCACTTGCTTTGTATATTATTATTATTATCATTATTATATTATTATTATTATCATTTTACCTTATTTCAATTATTAAACTGTTCTTATCTCAACCCAGGAGTGGTTTTTTTCACTCTTACTGCTCCGATTCTCTCTCCCATCCCACTGGGGTAGGGGGAGTGAGCGAGCGGCTGCGTGGTGCTTAGTTGCTGGCTGGGGCTAAACCACGACAGCTGCTTATTGATCTGTCATTGAGTACAAGCTGCCAAGAGATGCCTCTGACAGTAGAGCTCATTACACTTAATTCTGCTCCCATTTTACATCACTCAGTCCTCCCCTCCTCTGTGCCTAACGTTTTTGGCTACTTTGCTGCAGATAAGTTGGCCCAGAAGGGAATCCCGATTCCACCTCTGTCCTCAGGGCCTGGCACTCAGTGCAACTCACCTGTAAGGGAGGCATTTATCCCGCAATCGCCCCTGCCATCTTAACTTAAACGCAAGCAGTGGGCTTTGGTTGACCTACCCTTAGCTGTCTTCCAGTGAAGATGTCCATGGGTGCAGACTCCCAGAAGAGACCTGCCCAGGCAATGAGTTTGGTGAGAGATTTTTCTGAGCCAAAAGAGGTATCTGTTTGGAGATGATGTAAATGCTTCTCTAGAGTCTATTGACTGGACTGAGTCTAGATGCCAACTGGTTTCAGTGAAAACCTAAGCATATAGCTGAGATTTCAACCCCTAAAGCTTAGGTGAGCCCCTACATGCACACACACAGACACATGCATGCTCACACACACACACATATAAATACACACACCTGTGCCAATCATCTGGGTAATTATCAAGAGAAATGCTCATCCAAGGGCTGTTGTGCTCCAGACACTGGCTTTAGGCCAGCATAACTTATGTTTCAGAAATGCTTCCTGCTGTGCCATGACAAAGGAAAGAGGCTTGGAGTTGTCCCCTGTGAGACACCTAATGTTCGGGACGTGCATCCCCACCTATATGGCAAAGGTAGCAGACCCTGGATGGAGCAGTGAATAGCTCTTTTCTATCATTTTCTTCCTGTGCTGTGTTTTAAAAGCTTTTCTGAGCTTTTCTGTAAACCTTGGCTCTTCAAAGAACCAAAGGGGTCAGTGAGTGCTGATAACATCAGAATAAACCTATATTTGTCAAACTTGAGTATCATATGTCTAGTGATAACGTGATTATTCCTGCCCCCCCCCCCCCCCCCCCAATATTTTTACCCATTTTTTCATAGCTAGTGCTGGGCCACCAGATTCTGGCTGAAGTTAAAAAGAAAAAAAATCTATAGAGGAAAACTAATCAATCTCTTCCCAGTTCCAGCCCGTTGTTGTGCATCTGGGAGATTCAGAGAGAGAACCTAATTTTTTGGTCACTATCTCATTCACTGATAGCATCTCCAGACTTCTTAAAAATCATTCGCTTCAGCTAGAGCACTGTCAGTTGAGCCATTTGAAAAGTTCTGGCTGGATTTTATTTCAGTGAAATTTACAGAAATAAAAACCTCCTGAGAAATCTGTTTGAATACTTTTTCAATCCCTTTTGATGATTATGTTTGCTTTTATCATAGAATCATAGAATCATAGAATCATCTAGGTTGGAAAAGACCTTTAAGATCATCCAGTCCAACCATTAACCTACACTACCAAGCCCACTCTAGACTAATCAAGGGTAGACCAGACTAAACCATATCCCGAAGTGCCACATCTACCCGTTTTTTTAAATGCCTCCAGGGATGGTGACTCCACCACCTCTCTGGGCAGCCTGTTCCAATGCCTTGACCACCCTTTCCGTAAAGAAATTTTTCCTAATTTCCAGTCTAAACCTCCCCTGGCGCAGCTTAAGCCCATTTCCTCTTGTCCTATCGCTAGCTACTTGGGAGAAGAGACCAACACCCACCTCACTACAACCTCCTTTCAGGTAGTTGTAGAGAGCGATAAGGTCTCCCCTCAGCCTCCTCTTTTCCAGGCTAAACAACCCCAGTTCCCTCAGCCGCTCCTCATAAGACTTGTTCTCCAGACCCTTCACCAGCTTCGTTGCCCGCCTCTGAACACGCTCCAGCACCTCAATGTCTTTCTTGTAGTGAGGGGCCCAAAACTGGACACAGTATTCCAGGTGTGGCCTCACCAGCGCCGAGTACAGGGGGACAATCACCTCCCTGCTCCTGCTGGCCACAGCATTCCTGATACAAGCCAGGATGCTGTTGGCCTTCTTGGCCACCTGGGCACACTGCTGGCTCATGTTCAGCTGGCTATCTACTAACACCCCCAGGTCCTTTTCGGCCAGGCAGCTTTCCAGCCACTCCTCCCCAAGCCTGTAGCGTTGCATGGGGTTGTTGTGACCGAAGTGCAGGACCCGGCACTTGGCCTTGTTGAATCTCATACAGTTGGCCACGGCCCATCGATCCAGTCTGTCCAGGTCCCTCTGCAGGGCCATCCTACCCTCGAGCAGATCGACACTCCCACCCAATTTGGTGTCGTCTGCAAACTTACTGAGGGTGCACTCGATCCCCTCATCCAGATCATTGATAAAGATATTGAACAAGACTGGCCCTAAAACAGAGCCCTGGGGAACACCGCTCGTGACCGGCCGCCAACTGGACTTAACACCATTTATCACTACTCTCTGGGCTCGGCCACCCAACCAGTTCTTTACCCAGCGAAGAGTATGCCTGTCTAAGCCGTGAGCTGCCAGCTTCCCGAGGAGGATATTATGCGAGACGGTGTCAAAAGCTTTGCTAAAGTCGAGGTAGATGACATCCACAGCCTTTCCATCATCTACCAGGTGGGTCACCAGGTCATAGAAGGAGATCAGGTTGGTCAAGCAGGACCTGCCTTTTGTGAACCCATGCTGGCTTTTCACTCGCATATTCCATTTAGTTTCCTGTTTGGATTGTTTTTACTCTACTGGCAGTTTTTAAGTGTGCAGCTTGGCCAAAAGGTGAATATTTTCAAACCTGAAACTAAAGTGGCAGATATTTCTTTTTTCAAAGCAGAACTTGTCAATTAACAATTTCAGTAACAAAAAAAGGAGAAAATGCTATGAATGGTATTGAAGAGGTGGATAATCTTCCTGTTTGAAAAGGTAAAAGCATGAAACTTTGAAACTGTTCACACTTCCCCTGCACCTCCAGCCAAGACTTAGTTCTGGCTAGCAAGTGAAATCTAGTGAAATTCCCCCCTTCCTTTGGCAGACGAATCTAGGGCAAGAGCTAAAGTTTGAATGACCTATACAATATTTCAGCTATGTGTTGCAAGTTAGTCAGTTTTGATGACAGTGTCCTGCATTTGAGTGGGAATTAATGCAACTCTATCCCAGACATGGAAGAAAGATTTTTGTTTTCTTAACAAAAAATATCAGGTTCTGTCAGAATTGGCCCAAAACAATCACATTTCATTTTTGCACTAAGCCTCTGTCAAAAAAAAAAAAAAAAATTGATTCCCCATCAAAATGGTGCTGTTTTGAACTCAGAAATACAAGGATGAGCACCTCTACCTTAGTAGCTAAAGCACATGGGTTGAGACTGAAAAAGAAAACCCTGATATTCACCTCTTTTTTTTTTCTTTTTTTTTTTTTCCTTCTGGTATCACTAAGTTCACTCTTGCACCGGTGGATTTTGAGGATGGGAAGAACCACTGTCACAAGACCATCCACACGAGCAGCTGAGTCATTTCACTGCAGCAAGCCCCATGACTTAACGGCTGATAAGAGCATGGGGCACGTACTGCAAGGGATGCAGAGCTGAGGCCCCCCGCTGCACCCCTCAGAAAGGCATCCACTTGAGTTTAGATAATATCCCACTTCCTTTGGTGATGAATGGCATTGCTGACATTACCCACTGTCTCTCCAGCTTCATATCAAAACTGAATATCAAGCCTTTCAGTCACTCTTGTGTTATTATTGACTTACTTTTCACAGTTAGTACTTCACATATCTTTTTAGGATTCTCAATAAGCACATATTTATGTGTTCATATATATAAACCTCTTTACCTTTACATCTACTAGCCAGGGATTTTCTTTCCCTGTCTTACAAGTTTGCTCCCCTTATCAATTATCTGCATTTACTAATGTTTCATTTCTGTCAGCTGTTACGAGCTTCCTTGGCTGAACACTGCTTTTCCCATTCTGAATCTGGCTTGCTGCATTTGAGTGTTTCTGCTGTGTTCCACCCTTTTAATTGTACCCCACAGGTAGTCTAGCATCCTCTGACTAGCTCAGCTAGTCCATTTTCTTTATTTTTAGCTCCCCTAAAAATAGCTGACTGCCCTCTCACCATTAAAGATGACCCAGTGCTCCGTGTTTCCAAAACCTGCTACTTCTTAGCACTTCTTTATAAATAACCTCTTTGGCCTTTTCTGTTGGTTGGGCTGGGTAACCTCTGCAAAGACCCACTCTTGCTTCTTTCCCCAACTTCCCTGCAGTCTTGGGGGTCATGATGACATGTACAACTATGATGTAAATAGTTGGTGCCAAGATGAACTGACATCATGGGAGACTTCCCTACCATCTTTGCCACCCTGTCCTTCCCTATAGCTCCAACCTGGGCTTTGTTTTATGAAGATGATGTGCCAATGTCTTGTGACTTGCTGGCCTGACAGGAGGGATTCAAGACTGCTCCGAAATCCTACAGGTTGTTTAGCAGTGTTATCAGCAGTTTCATGGTGGCCTTCAGCATGCAGTCCCCAGCCAGTTTCCAGGCAGTGTAAGGGGAGATTCAGCCCATGGAGACAGTCGCCCATCCATGCCTCTCCTTCAGCATGTGTTTGTGCTTCCTGAATGTGAAAGGTGTTAGAAGCTATTCTTTCATCCACTCTTTCCAGGTAACCCCAAGACACCAGGCTCAACACACAGCTACTAGTGAATGCAAGAGGAAGAGCCCCTCTGAAATGATATTGTATTCCTAATTTCAACTCATCCCAATTTCAGGCTTTTAAAATATCACAGATACAGAAAAATTCCCAAGCATTCTTCAAGTTAAGAACAAAATAAACAAAGACAACCAAGAAAATGTTCTGATTATGGGTTCTGATTTTTTTTTAACCCTGATATTCTGTGGTAGGTTTCTTTATTTTTGAATATAAAGTGACAGAAATTATTTGTTGTTAGAAAAGAGAAAGTATCTTTGACTATTTACAGGTTTTGTACATCACAAAGATTTTAATGTTTTTTGTTTGTTTTTTTTTTTCTTTTTCTTTTTTTGCCCTCCACATCCTTTAAACAATGCTGAACTGGAAATCTCAACAGTTCACAAAAAACCTCTTCCCCAAAAAACAAACCCCAATGAGAAACAAGAGAAATCAAAGGGGAAAAAAAACAACTCCTTTCATAGTTCTCCAGGAAATCCATTTGCTTAAATATATATATTTATATATTTATATATATTATTTTTTTTCCAAGTTCGAACACCAAAATTCAAGAGAGAAAGGAAAAACCAAAACAAAACAAGTGTCTTCCCCGCCCCCCTCCAGAATCTGTTGATCCCTGCTTGTCCAAAATCAGAAAGAGTTATTTACAGAAAGAAGAACCGGAGGGGGGGTAAGGGTGTAGGGAAGAGAAGGATGAGGTGGTGACTAGTGGAGGAAAGAGAGTAGGATTAGGGCCTCGGAGAGATGAGGCAAGCCTGAGTTCGACTGCGCTTTCCCTTAGGAAGACGCTACACTGGGGAAGTATCCACAGTGTCCCCTTGCACCTGTGTTCAGTGCAAGGGTGCTGCCTTTCTGGGTCCCCATCTCAGCCCCACACCAGGTGCTCCGTGGTCCTCGCCACCCTTCTCCCTGCACCCTCCACTCGTCCTCTCTATGCCAGCCAGCCAGCCCTGAACATCCTCAGCCAAAGGTAATACAGGGAGCAGAGCAGAGCACCTTGAGGGTCTCCACTGCACCCAGCTGAGCCCCTTCATGAGGATCAGTGCCAAGGTAACCAGGCCATGACTGGCAGCAATGTTCGCTGGCCCTTTCCCTCCCACTGGCTCCTTTTGCTGCTCACTCATTTCACTCCAAGACTAAAGTCACTGAGAGCGCAACTAAACTGTGTGTTTACAGGAGCCTGACCCCAGGGCCACGGCATTACAAGAAACTCATCCTGCTGCCAGCTATCCTTGGCATCCTTTTATTCTGTTTTATGACTGTGGGGTATTGGCAAGTAAGACTTCTCCACAGAAAATCCACCTTTGATCCCTGTTCCTCCTTCCCTCCCTGCCATATCCCAACTCCAACTGCAACCTGCTGGAAAAGTTCTGCCAGACAAGTCAAACATTACATTGCACAAAATGAAGTTTATGTTGCAGATGTGAGCCTGCAATTTACACATGATTTGTGTGTATTATAATGTATTAATCAGGAAACACTATGTAAATGTGTGTAAATGCAAACCACGGTCTTAAATCAGTTTTGCATAATACAAGTAAACAAATTAATCTCCCAATGCTCTTGTAAATGTTAATAAAAACTTGACATTAACCATTAAGTTTAGATAATGTTACTGGATGAGAAAGCAGTGTTGTACGCCACACGTGCCCTTGAAATGCAAATGAGTAAAATTTACATGTCCAAGACATGCATGTTCTTGAGAACTCAAATCACAGTTTGCTGCAAGTCATGTAAGCTCTACTTCTTCTGTCAGCAATTTCTTTTTAAAACACTGCCTCCTCCCTGGAGAGACTAAACGATCCAAAATTAAGTGTAAGGAACCCTTGAATATTTGAAGAGTGGCAGTGACTCTGTAAGCAGGAGTATGCATAATTTAAAGGGATACTGGCAAGACAGACCTAAAATTTTGGAGCAGTTATGAGGCTGGAACTTGAACTAAGCTGAACTGTACCCTAGGAAAACTGGTTTTATCATCCTATCCTTTTGAAGACAAAAGGAAGCTAGGTCAGCCCCTGTCCAGTTGCATGTTTGTATGCACTTCAAAGCATCCTGCAAGGCTTGGAAGCAAAGCCCAAGAAGCAGCTGGTCAGGAAGTTCAGTCACTATTCAAACAGACCAGGATGTCTTGGATGAACTTCATCAAGAGATGCCAAGTTGGATGAACACTTTGCATGGTACAAAGAGGTTCTTAATGAAGCCTCTCCAAGGTGACAGCCTGAGGTTTTACTGCACGCTGGTGGAACCAAAAAAGGAAATTATTTTCTATACAATGTTTTGACAGCCTCCCTGTAAAAGCTGAAAGTTTGTAGCAGCCTGACAAAAGCAGCAGAGTGATACTCAAGACTACTTGTGTAGTGTACAATAAGACCTTCATGTGCAAGTTTCCAAGGAAGGGAAATGAGTTGTATTTTGAATCCTAGTAGAGCCTCCATGATCATCAGCTCAGAGAAGTCAGGTCAGGGTGGCAGTAGAGGCTGAGCCCCATGCACTGCACGCATCCTGAGAGATCCTGTACAGCCCAGCACCTCTCTGGATCAGGCCCATACATGCACTTCCTCACGCTACCTGTAAAAGTAGAGCTAATTAAAAATGCACAGAGAAAACTACCACAATTTGTGGTTCAGGTTCTCTTTGTCCAAGGCTGGGATGAGGTACAGCATCCTCAAGGTTCTGCCCAAAGGAAGAAGTGAAATGAAGCTGGAAAACCAGAGCACTGTCAGAATAGTAAGATTTCTCACCAAACTCACCTAAAGCAGAAGCTGATTGCCCTGGGCGCAGCTTTGCAAATAGCTGTCATCTCTTTGTGACCTCCAAAGGGGTAAGAAGAAGAAGACATCCTGCCAGGTACTGAAGTGGTGACAGGCAGTTCTGGGGTCTGGTGGTCTGCTCCTGTATGGATCACAGACTCACCTCTTCACCTACTGCCTGTGTAGGAAATTCTCATCCCCCTTACCAGGCTGGGGGGAGCTCAGTTGGGTGATGTTTCTTTCTCAAATCTCAAGAAAATAACAGGCTGAGACCCTGACTGGCCCTTCAAGTTGAGGTCCCAACATCCCAAATCATGTCTCCCAGCACAAGCTTCCTGCACTGCTTCTGACCACATCACAGAGAGATTCCTGCACTGCTTTCTCTGAACAGCAGTCATGAACACAATATTTTTGCATATGAAGATGCCAAATGTCCTTTTCCTCTGTCCTTTGGCTTTATCACAGTTCATACAACATCAAGTCACCTAGCTTATCATATGTCTGGATGCCTCAATTATATCCCCTATAAAGTGTACATGTCTCTTTTAATCTCAAGAAAATTAGATGCAAATGCATGCAAAATTTCAGGATATTTGTATAATATATGTAAACTATGGCATCTGTCAATTTACTTGTTAATGTAAATGCTAATATTAACATATTTCAGTTTAGAATCAAAATTGCTAACTCTTTGAAGTAAGGACTATGGCAGTGTGAAGCATCGAACACACAAACCTTGTTTGAAAACAGGACCTAAACATTTTTGATCAATTTTATGTCAGGGTTTCACCCTGCTGGCAAAGCATTTCACTTTACTCACTGCTTCCCAGATTAATGACTGATACTGACACTGTCCAACTCCACAGCAATAGTGGTGGTGTTAGGAGAGATGGAGTCATTTTGACCAAAATAAAATTACCCCTGAAGCCACCAGTCACTGCTTATATTCAATGTGCATCCCCAAGCACACCTTTCTGATGAAACCCTGGCCAATGTGCTACCTGCTTCCCCCTCTGTGGCAGATGTTATCGAGGAGGGAGATCCTGCACCCTCTGAAGGTAGCTTCACATCCTCAGCTCAACGCAGGGCATCCTCCAGGAGTAGTTGCTGGCTGAGATTACTATCACAATATTTTAGGCTCAGAAGAGCTCAAGTAGTTTACCTCACTATTAAATACTCCAGCCCCTTCATAAAGAGATTTTTAAAAAGCATAAACATTCTTAGCTTTTGTAGTGGAAATTTCCAAAACCACCTGAGCAGCTAAGCATTATTGGTTTTCAATGAGATGGGGTTTGTTTTAATAAATCTCCCAGGTGCTTTTAAAAATCCTTCCATACTTGATGCAAATATGGCACAAGCATTAACTAGTTATTTCTTCCCAACACTCAGTGCTGCTGGCCCCCAAGGCACTCCCAGCTCTCCAGGATGTGTAGTAGGGTGACTTGAACAGAGCCATGCAAGCATCAAGTGCCTGAGACTCTGGACTCAAGGCTCATCCCTTGAGACCAAGGTGGCAAAGAAAGTGGCCCTGCCCTTTGTAGCAGAAGCTATGCTATTCCCGCAGCAAAAGGATATTAGAAACACACCCAGAGCCTTTGTCCGGGCACCAGCCAAAGATCTGTCTTATTCTATGACTGCAAAAACAATACTCTACACAGAGAGTCAATAGTCTTGAGTTTCAAGTGAGGGAAGAACATTCCCTTTCCCCTTTTCCAGAAAATTTTCCCTTGGGGAAATAGACAAGGAGAAAACCAACCCCTTCTTTTCTGCTGTGAGTCTGCACACCAATCTTGAAAGAGTGGCAAGTGTGTAGTGTCAGTCACTTAGCATTCCAGTGCATGTTCCCTCTGCTAACAGCGCAGCAGCAACCCGCAGCCGAAGGACAATTGCTTACCCAAAGCTTAACCTTGCAGCTGGCAGGCCTCAGTCTCTTGCCTCCTCAGCGAGGATAGCTAATCAGAGAGCCACAGAGACAAGTCCAAAACGTCATGCTTCTCCAATTTTAATCTAGTGCCTCAGATAAGAAAGCAGCCATGAAGTCCTTACTCTCTGCATATAAAGAAAGGGAAGGTCAGCAGGGACAGCAAACCGTGCTGCCACTGCGGCACAGAGAGAGCCCTGGAGTGGCTTGGGGAGGGAGAACATCTGAACAGTTAGTCCCTAAACAATATGAAGCTGCAAAGCTAGGAGAAGTGGCTGGTTCGTTACAACTAGCTCTCTTTGGTCCCAAATGGGATGCTTTCACCTTTATCTTAGCACAGCAAAGTTCAGCTCCCAGAGCTGAAAAAGGAGCATTTGTGTGCAGAAAAGGGCCACTAGAGCCAGTGGAAGTGCATTTAGCACTTGGAAAAGTCCCTACTTCAGGGCCAAAAAGGAGCCCTGAAATTGTGTGGTCCAAGAAGTAAAAACATCAGCTAATATCCCCCAGGTATGGGATATGCATCTTTGCAGATGCCTTTTCTGTAACTACAATTCTAGTCCCTTGTTCAAATGCTGAAAAGCCACACTGAATAGCTCTTCTTCACTAACAGAACCTTGGCGTCCTGATGGACCATGCAAATCATCTGTGAGGGCCAAAAAACACAGCAGCGCTCACGTTAACAAAGACACAGAGATGTTTCAAGGAAAGCATCTAGGGCTGGTATGCTCAAAAACTCCAGACACCATACATGTGTACTGGAAGGACTTGTGCCCTCCCACTGGCCTGGTTGAATGTCTACCTTGAAAGACCTGAGATCTGAGCAGTGAGGTGCAGAGACAAGGTGGGAAAAATGCAAGCTGTTCCACTTCATCATTAGGACCTCTGGGTCTAAGGGAAGAGACGAGCCTGCCGCTTCACTCCAGGGAAGGGAAGGTGAGTGAGCACGGAGGCTGGAGTAGAAGAATGGCCCCTGGCTGAACTTCCAGCTAGCATAACACATGGCCAAAGCCCTGGTTCCAGACTCTGAGACATTATGCTTGGAAATCTGAATATTTAGAGCATTTGCCAAGTTTCTGCTTTAGCTCTGTTCCCCTCTACTTCCAGGGAGTAGCTTTCAAAATGTATTCCACCCAGACCCATATTTCCAGGCCATGTTTCTCCTCCTCCAAACACCTTGTGTGGCAAAGTTATCTATTCTTCTCCACTACACTCACTCCTCTGCAACCATTTCCTGAAGAGAGGCAAAGTCCCCAGAGCTGAGGTTTTCACTGTGACTTTTCCTTGCCTGGTGCCAGAGGAAGCACTCGTGTTGTCAGGTCAGCAGTCTGGGCTCTGATGTGCACCATGCACTTTCAGCATTGAAGCTGAGGTCCCTGCAGGTGTTCAGTCCCTTGCCCTGTCCCCTGCCTCACATCCTCCATGGGGCATCCTCTGCCCAGGGAAGAGAAGGAGAGACCACCTTTCAGATGGAGGAGACAAGAAGACCTGGGGGTCATAACGTCACAGCACTGCTCTTGCACCAGTCCACATTCTCCAGCTGGTGAGCACAGACCGCACAGCATTACATGGTCACCCACACATCACCTTCTCTCTGATCCCCCTTTTTCTACCGTTGCCTGCTGCTACTGCCTTGATCCTGACTCTGCTAAGGGGACGCGTATAAATAGGGGGCTGCTGGTAAGAGCACCAGTCACAGGGTGATTGTCCAGGCTAAAGATAAGAAGCTCCCTGTGATTCTCCTTATTGTCTTTGAGGGATTAAATGCCAGCCGGTAACATAAACACAGAGCTAGACCACAATGGTCACAGGTGTAAGATACCATGTTCTTTGTAAGGAGGGCAACTGGAATATCCAAGTCACTGGAGGAAAGTAAGGTAAGCAATATCCCTAAACTCTGTGTAATAACTTCTCAACCCTCATGGTTCATTGAGGGACATGGAACAGTGCTAGATTCCTCCCATAAGGGAGCAAGAGCCCCTTTTCTTAACATGCAAGGACAGGAGGCCACAGAGGCATACTGTTCCTCACAGCAAGACAATCTTGCTGGCAATATTTGATGGTGAGAGGATGGGACTAGGTGACAGAACAAGTGGAGAGAAGGGTAAATAGCCAGATACTCACTGGAGGAACAACCTAGATTTATAACTAATAATGACAAAAGCTTCACAAGGCAGAGGAAAGTCACTGTCTTCTTCCCAGTAGGAGTCAAAAAGCAAAACCAGATAGTGCATAGGATAAGGACTGGCAACAGACAGAGACAGGGTAACTAACTCAGACCTAGATAAGCCAAGAAGTTGCTTCAGGATTTGGTCTCTCTTACGCTAAAAGGATTCTTCCTCTCTTTCCTCCACCAAGAGGTAATGTTCCCATGGTTCCTCTTTCGCACCTGTATCTGGGGCTCACAATTCAACAACCCACCAGTCAAGCTGGTCTACACCACTGCTGCCTCCAGGTCCTCCCTGTCCACTCCACCCAAGTCTATCTTGACTTGAGCAGAAGATAAGATTTTTGACCCAGGGTTCTTTTTCTGACTCTGCCAGAGCAGTAGTCTAGGCTCATCTTGAGTTGACTGATTTTCATTCTTCTCAGTCAGTGCTGAACCCATATTTTAAGCTACATGGTGTGTTATCTGTCTTCTCCCTTTCAGCCTACAACGTAGAAGACACTCAGACAGCAAGGACAGGAACAACAGAGAAGGTCTCCTGCTAGCTGATGGGGCAGTGTTTTAATGATTGTGTGCAAAATGAGAGCATGAGGGAAGATGAAATTCATATGCAGGAGGTCTGATCTTCTCAGGCACACGTAATATTTTCAAGACAGAACAGCCAGAGCAACCTACCAACTTCCCTGGGACAGTCCGGAAACCAACATCTCCTGTCCTCTGACAATTCAAAGGAGCAACACCTTGATCCACAGCAGGGTGGGATGGGTGCTACCACCTCCTCAAAGGCAATCTAGTGCTCCAGCACCTAGTGTCAGAGTCCCCAAAGGATGCAAAGAGCACTGACCCCCCACTTGCTTTGGGGGAGCAGAGAATCACCACCAACATTGTTAAAAGGGACTGGAGTTCTGAAATGACATACTGTTTTGTCTGGAATTGGGAGAGGCAGTCTGCTTCCTTTAAAGAAACCTTTAATTTTCTTTTTTTTTTTTTTTTAAAGGAATGAAGAGTGATGCCAATATATCCTGCGAAAGAACACTACTTTGTTCCCTTACTCAGGAGGAAATGAGAAGAGACCCTGGTTTAACTCCTGTGCCTCACATAACAAAAACCAGAACTTAGTCAGCTCTTTGTTAATGTCTTACCTCCTTCACACCTGCCTCCCCAGAACCACAACTTCAACTACTCAAAAGTCATAAATCAAGCAGAAAAAATTCATGATTGCTGTTAACACTCAAAAGTAATTCTTGGCTGTTTTGAATTTGCCTTTTGTT
Source organism: Pelecanus crispus (assembly GCF_030463565.1). Taxonomy (NCBI): domain Eukaryota; kingdom Metazoa; phylum Chordata; class Aves; order Pelecaniformes; family Pelecanidae; genus Pelecanus; species Pelecanus crispus. The sequence continues at coordinate 55,977,013 of NC_134643.1, forward strand.
TTTTTGAGTCTTTGGGATTTATTCTGTTCTTATTTTCACGATTCTCTCCACAGCAGAGACAAAAACATATTTTTATATAAAATATGAGTTGTGTTTTTTCCTTGGGTTTTTTTTTACATAATCACAAGACTCCAGTTACCAAGATTGAAGAAAAACATCATGTATTGTGAAACTCACAGTAAAAGCCATGGCAGTAGCATCCCTCTCTCATACACCACTGCTTCTCACTCCCTTATTTTCCCTCAACAACTAAACAAAGACACCCTCTGCACAGCTTTTATTCTTGATCATTTTATTTTGGTGGTTTTCATGCTACATAAAAATTAGTTTTTATATCAAAAAATTATTCACAATATTTCCAAAATAGTTCAAGTTTTTTTTCCTTTTTTTGTTTTTTAAATATTTTTAATGTATTTTTATTTCTTTTTTTTTACTGCAGCTAGGGTTACAAAACATCCCATTTCCTCTCGCCACCACCAATTCGCTGTCAGTTCCCTTTTACATTTGCATATGTAAAAAAAAAAAGAAAAAGAACAAAACTTTTTTTATCATTTACTTGAGAAATAAAAAGTTATTTGGCACTCATGTCTCTGTGGCTCTGATTTTCACCAGTGGAGTGGCTGGAGGTGGGTGTGTGTGTGTGTGTGTGTGTACACATGTGCGTGCATAAAGGGGATGAGGAGGAGGCAAAATTAGGGGGCAAAATTTAGGCAAAGATGATCTCAGAAGCGGATAGGATATATCTGCTGTGTGCAGCACCCTGATGGGTGGCCAGGTTCACCGCAAGATACCAACAGCTCAAGAGAAGAGGAGGTAGCAGTGTTGGGCAGTAGAAGACTTATACTAGAGGTGAGTATTTCTTTTTCTTTTGGTTGATAGACTGAGCTCATCAAACATGTTCTCCAAAGTAAATATACATTAGCTAGAAAGCAAATACAGCTGAAGCTGACCTGTGCCAGCTCTAGAGATGCTACCTGCCCCAACCCTAGCAGACATGACAGTCCTCCACTACTGCTCTCAGCCACTTCCAAGTACCAAAGGATGAAAGTGTGGGGCTTTCCCTTAGGTGTCATGACATCAAGAGCTGGCCAGATACCCATGTACCACCTTTAACCCCTACTTCGTGGTCTGTGAGAATCCATTCAGCCTTGAATGATGTTATCTGAGTTGAGGGTCAGCTTTAACCATTCGCAAGTAGCTCAGGAGAGGTGAGGCTGAACCCCTCTGGCACAGTTAAGGTCATTCATTTGTCTCTGTTGCGGACCTACACACCCCGCTCCTGCTCCAGTGTGGGAAGGTCTGTGCAGGGGTTGGTGAGCCATCTTCCCCTGCCTGCCCTCCAGCCTGACCCATGACCTGCACAAGCCAGAGGATGATCTCCTGTGGATGTTCGTTCTCTTTGGGTCAGGCCCCTCAGCAGCCACAGGGTCCTTGTCCCAGGAATGGCCATGGAGGGCCAAAAAGGGCCTTTCTCCCTTCTCAACTGGGCAATCCTGCATGGTTTCAGGAGGGCAGGACTCGGGAGTCAGACATCCTCACTGCCTGCTACCCACCTCACAGCAGCCTTTGGGGCAATGGCCAAAGCTCGCTGGAGAAACATTTATTCTTTTTTGAGGAGAAAAAAGAGAAAAAGAAAAAAAGGAAGGAAAAGAGAGGGAGTACAAAAAAAAAAAAAAAAAAACCAACCCAACCCCAAAACCCACCTGTGCAACTGTTAAATAGTTTGCCTTCTGTGACTCTGCAGGGAAGTCGGTGAAAAGCTACTTCCCGAAAAGGCTGCTACCTCCTCTATATACCAGCCCTCGTCTCCAATTACAGATGGTGCTTTGGTCACTGGCAAAGAGACATTTCAAGATAGCCTGCCATTCAGGAAAACATGTACAAAGGAAAGACCCCAAACACAGCTGAACCATACAAACAATAACTGCACAGAACTGAGGTCTCGGAAAGTTGTATTGCTGAAAACACCTCCCTGCTCCCACTAAAAGGACTGCATAAACAAACAAGCAAACAAAATAACAAAAGAAATCAACAGCTAATCAACAAACTTTTTTTTTCCCCACATTAGAAATTCTGAAAATGCAAAGCTAAAAAGAGCAGTTTGCTGCATTTCTGACCACATGTGAGAGTGAGCCTGCTCCAAAGATAAGAAAAGCAACCAGACGGGCAAAGAGGCCTCCAAAGCTAGCAGCTTTCTGTGCTAACCTCTGCACTAACCGCTAGTTAGTGGGAAGGTCATTTCCAACAGCACCTCTTGAAGGCTCCAGCTTGCTAGGAGCTTTTAGGTGTATAGCATGTTGATAATAGTAATAATACTTAAAATACGCACACACGTGTACACGCACTCACACACATATATATTCTCTTCCATAAAAGACAAGCATGGCAGAGCACATAATACAATTTGATGGAGAGGAAAGAGCGGCTGAACATGGAAGAAAGCAGAGGAGGTGGACAGATGCGGTCTGATAGAAGGAGTCACTGATTATTCTGTTACATTTTATATATATATATAAATAAAAAGAAACCATCAAAGAGGCCCAGTGACACCAGCACTAAAGGGCTGGCTAAGCAGACTTAAGATAGTGTAGATGATGAGGGCCCTAGCCCCCACGTGTTGCTCCTTCCTTATCTGACTAGTCATGGCATCTCTTTCTGAGGTCCTGATTGTCTTTTCTGGCTGCTGACAGAGGACAGCAGTGTCTTGTTCAGCAGTTTGGACAGTTAAAGTGCTGTGCTGGTTGGCACTGTAGGGCCCTCCCTGTAGGTCATTCTCTCTGGTGCTAGCAGTGTAGTGATCTCTCCTGGAAATGAATGGGATGGAGAATGGCTGCAGAAAGTTCACTCCCTCCCATCCTCCCTATTTACTGTCCCCTCTGAAGAAACCAAACACCTCCAGAGCTTGGGATTTGCGAGCTCCCTACCCAGCTCCAAGCAGCAATGGTGAGGGTCTTCCAAATAGCGGGAATGGAAGATCAATCCACCACAGCTCAGCTTTTGCCTATGTCTATCTGACACAAGAGCAAGCAAGGACAGGCTAATGTTTGCTTGCAGGTGGAATTTCAGTGCTTGCATTGCCCTAGGAGGCAGCAAAAAGAATAGCAAGGGAGCCTTTTATTTCAGTCACAGGACAGATTGACCAGATCTCTCCCAAAAGACCTCACCAGTCAGTGCATGATTGTCTTCCTGCTCCACCTACCAGTTAAGGCCAAAGTAGGTAATGAGTGTGGCACAATGGTTTGAAAATGTGGCACAGCAGATTCAGCACAGAAGTGAATGAATGCATGGAATGGGTTTCTGTTGCTGTATTCAAACCATCTCCAGGAGGAGCTTATGTCCCAGCCTTGTCACTGATTCAGAGCTGGGCCCCCAGAGTGCAAACAAAGCAGCCGTGCCAGGGCCTACCAGGTAAGCAAGAGCAACTACAGGGCTGCCAAGGTACCTACAGGTACTCATCACCTGGCTTTAGCAGCATACAGCTTCAAACATGTTTCTCTCAGCTCTAACACATGCATACAAACACCTAAGCACACATACAGACTGTGGCACCACACATACAAATGTGCGCAGGCTGCACAAATACATATACCAACATGAACCCACCCCTGTCCCCCACAAGTAGACACGTGCAAGAAATACAGACAAGTAGCAACAGGCATGCAACATACACATGGTGATCCCAAGCAGAGGGAACACGTCTAAGCTATGTTCAAGCATGGTGAGTCAGTGAGATATGAATCCTGGCAAAATGCATTGCAGGAAGAGGCCCAAACAAGCAAGAGAATCCACAAAAGGCATTCTAGGCATCTAAACCCCTAAGTAACTGTTCCAAAAGCTCCTTGAATTTCACAGGAGTTTAGCTGCCTGTGTCGATGGATCTGGTTCAAAGCCTGGAAGGAAACCAGAGGGAGAAGCACAAAACTTTCATCTTATTCCCTTGACTGATTTTTGTCTGTTCAGGGGCAGGTGTAATCTTTCTCCAGCTGACATGGGACTTAGCAGCCAGTGCCCATGGGCCTAGACAGAAATCTCATGTGATGGATGCGTTCTCTCTGGACGCCTTGCAAATGTTGCAGGTATGTAATGCTTATGGCACATTGAATAAGCAAAGGAAATACAGTAAGGAGCCTGGTGACACTCAGAAAGGTAACTCACTATTTTGGCCAAAAGCTAATAATCTATGGGATGTACCCCCAGGGAGATGCCTGCCATACAGACACACATCGTTGGGGTAGCACCAAATGGGCCAGCAGTTTCCAACTTCACTTATGTTTAGAGTTCTGCCAGGAGTCACTCAAATGCACAAACATACGCCTCCTCCAAGACTGACAGGTGTTTGCAGCCATGTATTCACAAGTACACAGGCCACTGTGGATCATGCTAGGACAGCCATGCCAAGGTCATAGCAAGGGTACATGAGAGAGATGTCTACCCTGCTCATGCCTTTGAGCAGAGGTCCATTCCCATGTAGTGGATAACCTCTGGTCATGTTGATCCTTTCCATTGCCCCCTGCAGTGCTCATATGCTTTCATAGAGTACAGCTCAAACCCTCAGAGACCATGGCACATGGCAACACACATGCATACACAGAGAGGTTGACCGGTCCTTTCTCAGACTGTGACCAGCAGACCCTGGCATCTTCAGGGATGAGCAGCTAGTGCCATGGCTGTGGAGGACGGTGGGTTAATGGAAGTTTATTAAGGAACAATGCAAGTTGTCCAAAAGGGAAGGAGGGAGGACTCTTGGCAACTGCCTAGAGTCCCTACCAGTTTCACATTGGCTCTGTCTCTGCTTATTCACCACATCACACCCTGTCACATTCCTCCCTTACTGACATGACACTAGACCACAAATGCTAGGCAGCTAGTGCCAAGCACCAGCTTATACTGACTTGTCAGACAGAAAGGGACCAGATACTACCAGACATTCACTCTCAGGTTTGCAACACAGCAGAACATTTTGTAGGTGTTTACAAACCAATGGCCTCTAGGCAATAAAGGTAGCCCTGTACTTCTAAAAGACAGCATACTTCTCTCCAGCAGCCTTGCTTTATTGGCATAGAGTAAAAGCAAAGAAACTCTACTGACCCTGAAGTGGGTCAACCTGGAGTGGATAAAAACTGTATCGGCCCCTGCTCTAAATTCACCAGTCGACCATCAAGGACAGAAGTGATGTTCTTTCTCTTGGCTTTCTCAGAAAAGACAATTTCGCTGCTTCCTTGCACTGGCTAATTTGCCAGACTGATCATTTCTTATTTCTTGAGTGGGCAAGAGCAGAACACCACCTCAGTGAAAGTGACAGAGAAGTCAAAAATAGCTACCAAATATCATCTTCTAAAAATCTGGTCAGGGCTAGAATTTTCCAGGAAAGGAGTAGAGGCCTGCCCTTCATTCATCGTCTGCACAGCATTGCACGGTCTGATGAAGACAACAGAGCAACAAGACAGTAATAAGCAGAGCAGAGTGGGCAAACAGCCAGCATAAGTCATTCTGAGGGAAGAGGCGTAGAGATGAAATTGAAGAATCAGTGTGAGTAAGATGAGAAATAAGTAGATAAGAGGCCATGGAGATGAGGCAGTAAACTGCTGGAGAGATCAAAACACCTGAAAATGAGGTTCTGCTTAGAGGAAGGACAGAGAGGGTCTAAAGGAGAGAAAGCAAAGTGGACAAGAATGGCACAGAGGCTCCAAGACCACACTGCCTCCCCTCCCACTGGTACTGGGAAGGCCACAAAAAGAGGGAAATGGAAGAGCTGGTCAGGAGATGAAGGCCCGGAAAGAGTTCCCTGTAATCCACAGTAACAAATGTACTCTGCTGACGTCCCAGGGAAAAGTCAATGGGGACGAGGGAAGAGAAAGTAATCAAAGAGCAAAGCACATAGAGAAGGAAACAGCCCTGTGCCTCACACAAACAGTCCCTAGCAATCAACACAGCTTTTATTACAGGAAATTATTAACATCCCTCTGCTACCCACCACCCCTCACCAATCCCAGACCTCCCCTGTTTGGGGACCCTTTCTTGGCACACACATATAACATCCAGATAAACTTTCCGAACCAGCAAAAGCAACCACTGAAACAACTTCAAACACCACAGACCAATAAAACCACAATTTAGAAGTTAACTTTCCCAGCCCCCCCCATGCCATTATTTAATAAGGAAATACTGTACAGATATAAAACCCACCCTTTTCCCAACCTGAATATAATTGCTTGAGTTAGTTTCTGTACATATATACACACATATTTACACAGTAATGCTGCAGTCAAGAAAGCAGATGATGTAAAAGTCACAAACTGAATACACAAATTAAATAACTACCAGCAAAACATTAGGAAAGGTCACGTTGTTCCTACTTGGCAAAAATGCATTGTGGGACAGAGTCATTAAGCATACTGCAATGTACCGTGTGTGCGTGTCTGTGTGTGCATGTGTGTGCGTGCATACAGGCACGCAAGCCTCACAGCTTCCTGCTGTGTTGGGTTTGTTCATGTGTATTTCACTTCCCCAGTATGTCTTGTACGCGTGCACGTGCCCAGAGGAACACCTGTCCCACAGTATGGAATTTTTTTCTGACCTGTTGGAGTATATACTGGTGCTTGCTGTGAACCTTTAATGGCAGGAGGCCAGCAGGTTAAGAGATCTGTAACTACTAACACATCACAGAGATCCCCCTTTACCTCAGCACCCAGGGGACTGTACCCTTGGCGTTGGCAGACATGAGTCTTGCTCTCTGCGATACAGTTTCACTGCCTTTTTCTATACACAAGCAGATTCATGCTGTGTCAGTTTTGTTGTCAGCAATGACAGAAGGGTGCCAGAATTCACTCAAATGGTATGGCTAGGAGAGGAATTTGGGGATGCTCAAGAGATGAAGAAAGAACTCAAAGCCAATTGCAAAATGTTTTTTGTTGTTGCCATTCTAATGGCAAACACCCAGGTCTGTCTGCAGTCAGCCCCAGGGAGGTCCAGAGAGCCCATGATGAAGATGAAGCAATAGTATTTGTATTGCCAGTGAGACAGTCAGCGCCCCAGTTTGCCTTTGAGGGGGGAGGAGGGAGTGAGCCACAAGGAAGTGTAGGTGGGTGAATGCAGCTAGGGTCTATGGCTTGGAAATCTATTTGGCTGCAAATTGAAAATAAGCCCTTGTGGGGACAACAATCGGGTCCCACTAGTTACTATCTCAATGTGCCCTGCAGCATCCAGCAGCATGGTAGGTGTGTTCCAGGTGGACACGCCAGGTGTGTTCAGCAGCAGGGAAGCACTTATGGGAAAGAGTGGGTGCAGACGGGGATCGTGGCTTGGAGTCCGTCCCCATTTGTTGCCAGCAATCCAGTTCCTTTCTCGCACACGGCTCCCAGGGGCTCCTGTGGTGAGCCAGGCATATGCCATGGAGAGGCAGCATAATTGGACCCTACCCTTTGCCAGCTTGGATTGAGCAGGAAGGATGAAGTGTAACTCCTTAGAGCGATGGTGCAGAGAGTCAGCACAAAGTCCCTTCAACAACACTCCTCATCTTTATCCCCTCCCCTTTTTCCTTTCTTTTTGGCAACCAAAAATACGTGGGGAAGTGCAACCTCCCACCCTTCTCCATGGGAAGGGCTCATCAAAGGTTGCTTGACTGGAGTGGAGGATGTGTGAAAGGCCTAAGTCTGATCATTGGCTGTGTTCCCAGGCTTGCTTCCATCTGTTGATAAGCAATGGAGGTGGGAGAATATGCCACATTTGATAGAAAGCTCTAAAGCAAAGACTTGCCTATAAAGATCCCTGAGGTATCTCTGATCACTCTAACCTGTCACCACCATCATATTCTTTCTCTGTCTCCTCCTTTCTCTTTTGCTGGCAATGTTGCTGTGAGAAACAACCCTGATTTGGAGGTACAAAGGGGCTTTAATCAAGATGGATGCTAGTGTCTTCTTGGAGTGAGGAGCTCAACGCCAGCATGCATTGCTGAAGAAGTCAGAAGCAAAGAGGCCCATCCTGGCAACTCTTAACTCCTCCACCAAATCCTTCAGGACATCACAAAGGAACTTTCCTCCCCCCATGCACTGGAAACTGAAATATCAATTCCCTACAGGCAAAGTTCATACTTATATATTGCTGAGCATTTTGAACCCACTGGGGTTCTTGCCTGGAGAGTTCTGATGACACATGCTGGATTTCAGAGAGAACAGGATGGTTTTTTGCTGAGGAGGTGGGGCCGGTGTGCTTCATTGTCTCAACTGACAACAAGTCCTGACTGCAGCTTTTCTTTTCTACTTATGATGTGACACGGCAAGTTCTGATATTGCCCTCACTGGGAGGCGTGATGGGAGACAGAGAACTACTACACCAGCCTGTGTTGTGTTGCGCTACGGTAAAAAGCTGGTGTGAATACTCCAAGAAGGTTTATGATCCATGGCTGCAAGTTCTACCTGCCAGCTGCTTTCCACTGTGCATGGCACATTTCTGATATTTTTTGAATACTTCCTCTGTCTCCTTCATACACATCCTCCTTCAGCTGAGCACATACACTCCAGTACTACTTCAGAAGAACATGGCTCATGCAAATACCTCTCAGAGAGCCATGCCTGGGGCTAGAGTGAGGAGGCAAATGTCAGAAACATTGCCAAAGGCGCCTAATCTTTCCCGGGAGGCTGGCTGCAAATATACAGTAGAGGTCATCAAACTGTAGAGGATGCAATGGTTTTTGTTCAGTATTCTTGTGTGCAGAAACCTTCAGAGAGGGTAAATGTTCCCAGCCACTGTCCCAGAAAATATGGATGTTTCTACAGCAGAGAGAGAGAAATGGCAAGGGAGGGGATGTGGAGTTTTGTCAGGCTCTGGTATGAAATCCCATTCTTTTCTGGACAGGTAATAAACAGCACATGGGTGGTTTTCTAGTATAGACAACACCTGCTGCTAATATTACCTGATTGGTTCACTTGAATACTTAGAATGAAAATACACCAAATCTAAAATTCTAAATATATAATCAGAGTTTAATAACATCATTGAATTATTTTCTGGATTATGAATTAGACCCTCCCCCCTCCCACCCCCTCCCCTTCATCTCTGTCCCAGAACTTGTTGACCTGTCAGAATTAAAATAAACAAAGCAACCAGAAAAGATCACTTATAGGAGAAAAGATTAACCTGATGGACACGTGGCCTAATCTATTGTTGGAGAAGGCAAAATACCAGGCTCCTGTGGTTAGACCAGTGGTTCAGTCCAGAATTTCCAGTTCTTCTTTTCTGGTTGCCCTAGAGCATTCATTTGAGTGGTTTGTGGCACAGTTAATATTTGCAGAGCACTCGGAGTGTTAACAGTGCTACAACAGTATCAACACTAGATAATGATTTTGGCAAACTATCATTTGCCTATCAGTGGAACAAGGGACAGACCAGTTCGGAGAAAATACGAACCAACTTTCACCCCGGAACACAAAAATCAGAACCTTTAAGAAGAGATTTGAAAAAAGTTCCATTAACTTCTTTTTGGTTTGTTTTCGGCTTAATTTCCCTGCAGAGCCACCCTCCAGGTTTCCTCGTTCCAGGTGGGGAGGGACAGAAAAGTACCAAGATAACCGCCAAACAGATTAGCTGCCCTTGCCAGCTGTCAAGCTCCCCCCCAAGCCCTTAGGAAATACCAGAAATTATCACAAGCTTTCCCAGGTCCAAGATTTCTAAACCAAAGTAGCATTGGAGAAGTCTCTTAATGTCAAAGTGATGGTCCAACCTGAGCGGCCAACTTGATGGTTCACCCCACCACTATCAAGACAGCGTAGTGCCTTGAGGCCCAAACTCCACAGAGAGATGCTGGTACAGAGAGTTTATATGCAAAAAGAAATTGGGGGTGTTCCCATCAAAACATGAAACCCTGCTGGCAAGGCTTGAAGTGACGTTCCGGCGTCTTCCATTCATGAAGATAAAGGTGACAGGGCGATACGGGGGGCCTCAGGGGAACACAACACACATGGGTTTCTCTCTCTCTCTCTCTCTCTCTCTCTTCCCCTCATTCATACGGCCTCGACCCGCGTAAACCGCTTCCAAAAACGCAGTCAGAAAAGTCGTAGAAAACAAACAGAACGGAAACAAACTTCCCCTCCCTCCCACCCCACAACCTGAATATTCACGAGAAGAGAAACACCAATTTATACAAAAACGCAATAAAAAAGAAATATTTACAAATTAAAGGAACGCCTTCTCGGTGGCTGCTGTCAGAGGTGTCTGACAAGCTGCCATGTGTTCTGGATTGCAGATCGCTCTGTTAATTTGTTTGGTTTCTTTTTTTTTTTTTCTTTTCCTTTTTGTCCTTGTAATGAGAGAAGAGGGAAAGAATAAGAAGTTCCCTTACAAAGACACTCCCCCTCTTCCCTCCTTAATTTCCTTGGTGAAATATAAGAAAATATTCCCCTCGCCAACCCTGCCCATCCTCTCCTCACTCTCTTTAACTTTACAGGCAAATCCCACCCTCCTCCCGCCCCAGCTTTAAAAAATAAATAAAATAAATAGGTAAATAAAGAAAAGGCCTTCCGTTGGCTTAAAAAGAGAAAGATAAGATAAAATCAACCAGAGTGCAGTGAGGAATGTGAGAGAGGTGGCTTTCAGCTCCAAGAAATGTGGTTCATAAAGACAGGGCTGCCGTCGCCTCTCAGAGTCAGTCCCCAGCAGTGTCCCCATGCCCTCAGCACAGGGCGCTCTCAAACCTTCCCCTGGTGAGCCATGGTCATCGAGACACTGGGACAGACCCAGGATAAGCAGGAGACACTTAGCCATGTCTCTCAGGACAGGAGAGGTCAGCCCACACCCCCACCTCAGGAGAAAGAAGACATGTGAAAGGGGAGTTTGGCTTCTCACTCCTACCATTGCTCCTTTTGCTTTAGATTAACTTGCATCTAAAGTGATACAATGGAAAGAAGAAAACACCCTTATCGATACTAGGTGCACCAGGAAAGCTGTCACTACAACTGCAGGGGTGGGAAACCCTAGGCTATTCCAGCTTTGCACCTGTGCTAGTATCTCTCCCTCGCACACAGAGGCACACGTACATGTACACACGCATCTCAGCCTTGCATGTCTTGTCCTCAGCCCTTGGCACAAGTTTCTGTGCTCTCTGGCATTTATTCAAGCACACCCCTTCCCAGGAAGACAAGCCACGTACTTCCCCTGTACATTCAATAGTAAATATACATATGTATTTCCCATGGGTGCGCACACCCTCCTCTCATTTCCATGTGTGCAAGGAGACGTTGAAACAGTCCACCAGCACCACCACCACAACACATACTCTTTCATGGTTCTGTTCTTTTTTCCGTTCTTTTTTTTTCCTCTCCAGCACCATGCCAGCATTGGCAGAGGGCACCCTATTCTTTTTGTTCCAAACTGCTGGCCAAGGGTAGGGAGGGCAGAAGGATGAAAACCCTTTTTTCCCTGCCATCCTCGCTGAAAGGACACGCCAAAACAGGCTTGGTGTACCCTGAAGTGACAGTGACAAAACTCCCCACCTTTTCCTACTCTTTAGCTCTGTTCCACTGTGTTTGTTATCCAGACACCTTATAGGATCTTGGGTTTATTTTGCTTTCTCCACAGACATTTCAAGTATAAAGTTATCATATATAGTCATGTATAGGCTAACCCATACTATACACTGCTCCCACCCTTGAAGTATGTCACAACTAATGAGCAATTCACAGCCAACAAACCAACCCTGTGCCCCTTCCCCAAACTCCTCTCATTTCAGTGCAAACCAGCATCCCCTGTCAGAGATCCCAGCAGCCTCCCTGACTCCAGGCTTGCTTTCCCAAAATCAGACCCCACTTCCTTTCCATCTCTTCCACTGGTCTGCCACAGATTCAACGGCTGTAATAGCCATAGTGAAACCACTAGCCAGATCTGCAGACAAGCCTCTCCCTCCCCCCATACCCCCCATCAGACAATTCAAAATTTTAGCGTAAAATTTCTCAGCATATACGCAAATATATATATATATTTCAGCCCTAAACCCCCATAGTCTTCACAAAATAATGTAACGAGAACCTCAGTATAGCTAACATGTAAGTGCATCATCAAGTTAGTCGTGTTATTCCCCCTTCACTTTCTCCACATCTTCAAACACTACTCTTTTCTAGGCAGTTTTAGGAAGAGTTGCCTGAGGAAGCATATTTTCCTGCATGTCTGTTACACTGCTTCTGCTGTCTCCTCTTGCCACACACACACATGCGTGTGCACATGCATATCTCTGCCAGGAGTCAGCGAAAGTGAAGTGCTAGAGTCACTGCCGCTCCCTTTCAGCCCACCCCTTCCCTGCCTTTTTCTCCACTTCCTGAAATCACGAGCGAGGATATCCAACTCCGACGTCACTGTAAAGTGCAATGGCCAGGAATGGAGGAGAATGGGAGGAGCGAGAACATGGAAAAAGAGATAAAAGGGGAGGGGTGGGAAAGAGGAGGAGGAAGAGGGGAAACCAAAGAGGTGGCACTTGTCACCAGTGCTGCACTACTCAGAACTCCAGTATCCCACAAACTAAGGACAATCCAGGAGAGTAGCCGATGGGATTGATCCCACCCCACCCTCCCATGCTCCACATACACCCCCAGTCCCTCCCCGCGCTCTTCCCCTCTCACTCAAACGTCAGACTCAATACTGGAGAGTTTCTCATAAACATGCCCGTTGCTGGAGCCATTGAAAGCCCTGGGGTTTTTGTTGTTAGGCACACAGGGGTTGGACTGGTTCCCTATACAGATGTCCTTCTGGAAACGGGCTGGCACAGCCCCATGAAGGGCTGAGACCACCGGCTTGTTGGTGGTGACGATGGCTCGGAAGTCTGGCCTGGCTTTGGGCCCTCCTGCCACCACAGGCTGCCTGAAGAAATAAGATTTGCTGCCGTGGAGCAAGCATTGGTCATCCCCAAAAGTGGGGATGAAAGGGTTTTGGGTGACCCGGTCGGGGTAGAGCGACTTGCTGAGCATGTAGCCCCCGCTGCTGCCGGGGTTGTTGTGGTGGTGGTAGCTGGTGGCGGGCACTGAGGACTTGTTGTTGGCAAAGGTGGTCTCACTGGCTGGCATCTCAAACATGTGGGCGTAGGGGCTCCCCTCCAAAAAGCGGCCCTTGTCCTTGAGGCTGACGCTGCGGGGGGCCAGGGCCGAATCATCCTTCTGCAGGTCCACAAAGGTGTCATAGGAATGCTGCCGGCGGAGCTTGTTGCGGTTCTTCTTCTGCACCTTGGAGGCAGAATTGGAAGGACTCTGAGGATATTTGGAGGAGGAGGTGGCGCTGGTGGCCACAGGCACGGGGGCAGGTGGCTGGTCCAGCTCTTGGAGTGAGTTGTCCTCACTGATGTCGTACAGGTTGCCCGCTTTCTTGCAGGCCTCACAGCGGATGCAGGCCTGGCGGGTAGAGTTCTGCCCCACCACTGATGGCGTGTAGTTGTGCAGCTTAGAAGGGCAACCGCGGCAGAAATTAGCCCCGGGCCGGTCCTCCCAGTCTAGGTTGGTCAGGTTCTTCTCCCATGGTGCTGGGACCCCACTCACAACGCCGTGCTTGTGCTCGTTGCCTCCACCAAACTCGCCTGAGCCATGCTTGTGGTGGGCCCTGTTGGTGCAGGATCCACCCCCTCCTCCTCCCGTGTCGCGCTTAAACTCATCTCCCCGCTCTTTGTAGATATCCGTCAGGTCCACATGTTCCCAGTGCGGCGAGTTTTCCTTGGCCCGAAACTGGTCCAGGTAGAAGTCCCGTAGCCCTTCCTTGTCCCTGAAGTAGCGCTTGTGGTCGGGTGAGCGGGGCGGGCGCCGGCGGTAGGCCAGCTCTATCTCGTCAAATTCCCGCCGGGACTTGGCAGAGGCCGGGCGCTTCTTTAGGCTGTCCTTGTACTGCTGCTTCCGCCGCTTGGCCGCGTTGCCCTCAATGTTGCCATAGGTGACCGTGTGAGTGGAAATGTCAGAGACATCTGAGCGGATCAGGTCGTCATGGGCCCCGCTGCCCCCGTAGCGGTCACTCTTGAAGGAGAACTTGCCATAAAGGTCGCCCAGCTGGCTGTGCTTGGCAGGGGGTAACCCCAGGTCCAACGGCTTCTTCCCGATGGACCGCGACTGGGCATTGAAGGGCGGGTTGTCACAGTCATAGAGCCCGTCGATGGAGCTGGTGCTGCCAATGCTGTGGGGGCGGTGGTGGTGGTGGTAGTGGTCCTGATACACATTGCTGTCCTTCAGCTGGAGGTTGCCAAAGGTCCTTTCCACCTCACTAATATAGTCACTAAAGAGGTTCTCCTCACAGGGGGGGTTGTTGTAGGACTTGCAATCTGAGTGGGTGAAGCTGCGGCGGTGCTCAGAGATATCGTAGACCGACGATTCACGGCGGATAAAGTCCAGGGCACTCTGCGGTGAGCCATTGACCCCTGACAGGTTGGCCATGTTCTTGGCTGTCCGAAGCAGGCGGAGGATGTTGGAATGGGTGTTGTTCATAGTCGCTGTGGGGGAGTTCATTGCTGACTGGCGTTCCTCAATGGCCACGCCATGGATGCAACTGTAGATACCCTGAAATGCAAGAAAGCAGGAAGGTGAGCAGTCCTGCAAAGAATACACAAAAGGGGACCTGGACTGGGAAGCACCCTGTGCAGCAACAGCATGTTTCTGTAGGACAGCAAGGCCTGTTAGCCTTCCATCATGAAGGACAATCAAATCAAATGGAATCAGACCTGCTCTACCAACCCTTGCTCTTCTACCCCTCTTTCTTGCCCCTCACTTTATTTCCTACCCCTCCATTTCTCTTTCTCTGCTTTGCTTCATGTCATATCTGTAGGATGCAGGAAAACCTGCTGGCATCTGTAAGAGTTATTCAAATCTGGTAGGTGTAACACGGAATTGCAAATGGGGAAAATAATATCCTTGGGAACAAAAGCATCAAGACAAATGATTCTGTGTGGATGAGAGGAAGAAAGTCTGTTTTGGCCCTTGAAATTCATTTGGACATCAGTGAATCAACAAGAGAGGAGCTATCTTAAAAACGGAACAGCTTCATTTGTCATAAACTTAGCTACATTAATCACCAGTACAGATTAGAAAAGGAAACAGAAAGAGCAGGACTGCTGAATTGGTATTTAGGTCTTTTGCATCTGGTTCAGTGAGGTACAATAGAATTTTTAATTATATTCTGTTAAATTTAACAGTGACAACAGGCTCCAAATTGACATCCCTGAGAGCAAAAGTCCTCTATTCAACCTCAAATCAGACAGCAGAAGTGCCTGATTCCACCACATTCCCTACTAGCTCTTTTCATCCATGACACAGACTGTTTGCAAGGGCTACCCACCCCTAGGAGCAGAAGGAAAGGGGCTCATTTATTCCCTGGCCTGCCAAATGTTGCCTGCTGGTTAATGTAAATTGTGAAATGGACACCACCACATCATGTTACCATGGTTTCTCAGCAGCTAGCAGATGATTAACACTTTTCAGACTTTTCACCAACCTGGCCCATGTCTAACAGATAACCCCAGAATGAAAGAATCTGTACTTAGCTAAGGATCACCAAACACAATCCCCCACCTCATCTCCAGACTGAACCAGGTTACAAACTAACAGTATAGAAGAGAGGTTGTGCCCCTGCATTCAAAAGGCTTTGTCATTTCTCCTCAACAATATGTTATGTAGCAATTATATACTCCTTGCACAATCAAAGTTAATTCTGTTACATCAGACACTGAGGTCAAAAATGCCAAGATTTGACCTCACTTCAGAATGGATCAGGAAAAGGGACAAGTGGCTTGAAAGAAGAAAAATAAAGCTCCAGATGGGACACTGCTAGCTACACTAATAGCAGAAAGATGACTCAGAAATGACTAGAATCTGCTTTAAATATTATACCCTAAGGCAGATTTGCATAAAGCAATTGCTAAGTTCATGTGGTCATCCTCTCTAGAAGGATTTCTGCATGGTTTAGGGCATGGCTTTTGGTTAGGGCCTTCTGACTGTCCATGATAGCACACTTCTAGTTAACATAAGGTCAGCTGAACAGCTGTAATATAGAGGACAATGAAAAACTCCTGAATTTCTAATCATGTTATCCACCATTACTTGACTTATTGTCTCCAAATTTGGCCTCCTCGCAACTCACTTTGGAGAAGCAGACAGTTACAGTTAACTTCTCTTTATAATACATTTTCATTTCCATGTGAAATTTCCATTTCCATGACCATAATCCAGCAGGGACCAGAGATGTCACAGAAAAACATTAGATGCTCTTGCAACATTAACGGTGAAAAGATGCCAGCCTTTATCATGCAGACCACCACTCTACGCCACTTGTGTGTTAGAGAGTCTTGGTGGATTTCCCCGTCTTCAGTACCTGGACTGTCTGAATAAATCCTCTGTTCCTCTCCGCTAGCTAATGACACTCACCCTGCTGATGGAGAAGACCACACCAGGCTTGCCAGAGCAGACACCCATGAAGCAGTGGCGGAATTGCCAGTAGAAGAGATGCTCACAGATGAAGGTGATCAGACTGAGGGCCATGGCTGCTCCCAGCATGTAGAAGACACCTGCCATGTTATCTATATCCAGCTGGCTGCTCATAACCTCATTCTTCTCATTGTGACAAATGCCAGTGAGCCACAGCGCTTCCAGTTCCTCCATCTCCCCTAGAAAGACAGAGAGAAGGAAAGAAACAGGTTAGCCAGCCCTGCAATGGCTAAAGAGTTCAAGCTAGGGCAGGCTGAAAGTAAGAAGCTGATCTAAGGTCATTTCCAGCAGCCATGCTCTTTTCCACATCTATTACGTCCATGAAATATCCTGACCACCCTTCTGATAGGGGCAGGTGCAATTTGGCACAGGAAGATTTTTGCACAGCCAGATATTAGCCACAAACAGCTGTACTACAGGACACAGCTATCACTTGCCAAATGTCTACAGTGAGATCCTGAAAACGTTGTCCACCAGATGACTGAAGTCCTGGTCTCACAAACATCCACTTTCATATTAGGTCAGTGAAGGGAAAAATCAGTGACTGATACGAGAAGGGAAAAATGAGTCACCTCTAAACGAAAACATTGTACGTTTCCAGCTCAAAATTCAAAATGTTGATTTTTTTTAATCAAAATGTCTGATTTTTAATGTTTCCATCATATCCATATCACATTAAAACTAGATGCAATGTTCCCAAAAATATTTGTGCTTTTTTACCTGTTTTTCTTCCCTTCAATTTTGTCCAAATTCAACACTTCCAAGCTCTTTGACCAATCAAAAATATTACTAATTTGTATCAGCTACGAACAAATGTTCTGTAGTCTAATTTCATACCCCACTTACTCCCATTATGGTATTTTCATGAGGGGAGAGAGAGAGATAAACACTCTCTCTCACATACACACACACACACACACAGACATTCAGAAACAAACTAATTTTGCAGGTTGGCAATTCTTTTCATGCTGTTAGGAAAGTTAGTTTTTCACATTTTCAACCTCCAGTCCACCGACAGGGGAAAAAAATCCATATATTTATGTGGCACCATAGCACAGTCTTTAAACCTTTATGGAGAACTCACATCTTTTTCTGAAATAATACATATTAGGCTGTTTAGGAGACAGAACACCCTATCCGTCAGGTGGCCAATTTTCTGCTGAAGTATATCAGAGCTATGTTCTTTCCATATTTATTATACCATATGTTATTTTCAGATTTCAGAAAGGAAGAAATACTTATAAATAAAATAACCTGTGAATTTTATTTATTCAAAGAAAGGACAGAGCAAGTTGCAATACAGAATGGAAAGCGAAAGCCAGGAAAATATTTTA
Source organism: Pelecanus crispus (assembly GCF_030463565.1). Classification (NCBI taxonomy): domain Eukaryota; kingdom Metazoa; phylum Chordata; class Aves; order Pelecaniformes; family Pelecanidae; genus Pelecanus; species Pelecanus crispus. The sequence continues at coordinate 55,994,780 of NC_134643.1, forward strand.
TAAGAAGGAATTCCTTACACCACGAATAATTTGTTTTAATAATAGCAATTTCTCTGTAAAGGATGAGATGAACTAGGGAACAATAATGTTCTGATTAAAAACTCACTCCAAAATATGCTTCTAAATCTCAAGTCCTTCCTTGGTTTTTTTTAAGTTTTGGAAAATCTGAGTAAACTCTTTCATCCAGAAATATTTATCATTTAATTTTGTAAACTGTGCATGGCTTGATACTGTCTAGAACTATAAAGCATGGGATGGCCATGGAAAGTCCAGTATAGTTAGTGGGTTTGGTCATGGCGAAACTTCAAAGGTAGTAAAAAGTTCACAAAAGAAATCTTGTTTTTACAAGACATTCTTCACACACCATATTTTTCAAACACACACCTGAGCTGGTTCTATGAAACCTTTAGTGCTTTAGACATTGCTTTTGATGATACTGCTACCCTGCATCGACAACATAAAGCAAGTGACATCCTCACATTTTTTGTATAATGCCTCTAACAAACTCTTGTTAATAATTTCCTGTTCTCAGCTCAAATCTGAAGCACCAGAGCTAGAAAATTCTATTTCTTACTCAAAAAACTTGGTATTTCTTAGGAAAACTTCAACTCCTCTTTTATCTTGTCACTTACCGTCTCCAAAAAGCTGTAGAATGGCAAGATCAACCTGGCGCTTCCAGCCTGAGTCCTTTTGGATGGCAATGCCATAGCCAGTGGAGGCAAACACTTTCCCACTCCCAATCGTCACCAGCTTGCAGCCTTCATCTCTGCCAGCCATGTAGTTTAGCACTGCTGCATCATAAATGAAAGCATCCAACTTCCTGCACAGGTGCAAGAAACAAGAGGGGTATAGTACAGAAAAGATAAAATCTGTGTGAGTTCAAAGGTGTTCCCAGGTAATTAAGGCAGAATCAAACCTCCTTCAGATAGACTACAATAGGTTGCATCTTCACCTTCATCAGAGTTAACTAAAATCTGAGCCTAGAACCTGTTTACAGGTGAAGGTAGATTATAAATGAGGACTGTCTATATCTTTCTGACTCTTTGATAATCATCACTTCTGATCTGAAAGAAAATTTGGAATACAAACATACTGCAAGATAAAGATGAATGAAGAGCAAGTCAAGGGGATCTATAGTCCTAAGAATAGCTTATATTTATGTACTGCCTTTCATCTCAAAGGAACCTAAAATGCTATATAAAATCTATCAATATTAGATAGCAAAATAGGGGTTAGAGTAAGGAAAAGATTATCTCCAATTCAAAGTGCTGGCATGACTTAGCTGAGCAAAATGTAATTTTTTCAAATTAAATATAGTCAGGCCATGATGTTTAACTCCTCGGTTACTGTGAAAAGCACTACTGGATCTTCACCAATGTCAAGTGGCCACGATAGCAGCTTTATGGTTTACCATGCTGAGTAGCTCTTCGGTAAAGAGTGCTTAGCTGAAAATCACAAGAAAAATTCTGTTTCAGGACAGAGAAATCCCCATTATGGGCTAGGCTGGGTAGACAGCACAGCAGACTGATGAGAGCCTTCCTCTCACTGCAACAAATTGATTTGGGTGTGGGGGGCAGTCTCAGGGGGCTGCATCTTCCACATATCCAAAGACAGATGATGAGTAAATCCTCCCACTAGATCTGAAATGAAGCACTTTCCGATAAAAGACCAAAGACCTTCCACCTTGCACATTCTCAACCCACACTATCTTTTCAATCCACCTCCTGCACATATATTTCCACTATGGCCATTATCTCAGTTCAAGTGCATATCTGTGGGGAAGTCTGTCCAAGGGTGGATATGAAGCCAGGATGACATCTACTGCAAGTGATGAGCTCTATTTCATCCATATATTTCCAGGACAGAGCATATTTATTTCCTGGATGATGACTATCCTGGCAAATGTACCTTCCCAGGATGGCATCCAACAATGGTACAATCATTTATAATGGGCTGTGTGCCTCTGAACCTGGCAAACAGGTTTAGGAATATTCAGTCAATCTAGTAATTAAATTGGCTGAACATCTTCATTCGTGCTTTGGAATGAACTTTCTCATAAGAGTGCAACACGAGTGTAAGCAAGAATGTTTTTTTTTCACTGGGGCTGGGCTCTGACAACCAAAATGGTCAGCTCTGGGAGGAGGTCTTTAATTATAAAGGACAAAAGGTTGCAAAATGTGGTTTTAAGTTAGCTCCTTTACAGATTCACTGCTATTAAAATAGGATGAGCTGTTCAAACATACTTTTTGTTAATGATTTTTCCCACATTTCCCAAATTACCCAAGGAAATGCTCCCATTTTATATACTTCCTTATTATTGAAACAACATTTTGTTCAGCCCTTGATACTAAAATATTCCAGAGAGAAAGGCTACTTCCAAACTATTTGCTTCAAGCACACCTTCCATTACACTATATTAGCTAGTGATACACTGGGGTGGGATTAGTCTGACAAGGATTGTTTCAGCTTCCTGATTAACATAATCTTTTATACATAGAAGGAGAGAAAACAAAGGAATTTCCAGATGACAATATAAATGCTCTGAAAAAAACTTTGTCCACAGAGGTCTGTGAGCTTTTCCTGTCTATGCATAAGGACCCATCAGCATGAAACATCATGATGAAGCAAGGTCTTTGGGACTAGGTCTTTGGACTTGGGACTAAGGGTACAGAAGATTTTTTTTTTTTTTAAATAGTCTTATAAACACAGCAAAACCAGAAACCCTTACACAGATGTCAACAGAAAAACCTGGCTAAGAGAACCACAAAATTATTCTTCTGTGTTCTGTGTGGTCTTGCTACACTTTTAACCATGGAATGATAATGGAGGTTCATTTTCCAAATCCCACAAAAAAATTTCCAGACAAGCATGCAAGAAAGTCAGGTTTCTGTGGTGAGTAAGCATGGAAGAAGAAATGCTCACCCCGTCTTCAGCGAGAACAGTGCATCATCCACCCCCCTCTGATTGAACTTCACCATGTAGCTGTGCATTTCAGGGTAGTTGTTGCGAATGTTCCTTTCTGTGCTGCCATTGGGAACCGTTCCGAAGCGGAAAGGGGGCGAAAAGTCATTGGGTTTCTGGAACTGGAGAGACAGAAAAAGAATATTTTTCACAATCTTTCAGCAAGAAGCAGTCATCTGAATGGGAGAACACACTGTCCTTGGAAGGTAATTCCAATTTTATTTTACTATCAGGTGGAAAACATTATTGAGAAGATATTATATTTCACTGTATTCAAACACAAACATCTCCTGTTAGTGCCTAAGAACGAAGAAGTGAATCTGAGCAACGTGGTCTTTTTGTCCACTCTGGATTAAGTGCATAAAATAGCCAGTGATCAAAGATTAAAAGGAGGTTAGATAAAAGGAGGAGAAAGGAAAAAGGAAAGGGAAAAGTTAACAGTGGCTTTAGAACACAGTCAAGAAAAGATTTAAATAGAAGAATAAAGAATAAAATCTATGTACATTTTATCCACAAAGTGTCATTTATTTTCTAAGTATCTTTTTCAGCTTTGTGGATGCCTTTGCACTTCCTGATTCTGACTGAAGTAGAGAAGTAATTAATGAGGAGAGATGCCTCTCGGAACACCTCACCCCCACTTCACCAAATGAATGATCAGCTTTCAAACTTTTGGGCAAATGTCCCAAATGAAACGCTATTAGTGGTTGCAAGTCACTAGTAACATTTGATGCCCAGAACAGAGCTGGCAGAATACTCCAAACCTTTTGCTGCTCTCAAGAAATACATTCATCATAACATTCCCCTACGGCTGCAAGGCTGTGAGGTTTTATATGCCACTTGCTTAACTCAAGTCATAATCAATGCTCTCTGGGGTTTTATGAGCAGTAAAATTTAGACTGTCAATTATCAAGACTGCTTAAAACCCCTAGAACCAGCAGATGGGAAGGAGCACAGAGCTGTAAGCCAGGAATTGAATAAGCAGTGAAGGAAAAGATGCAAAGGTAGGTTAGATGGAGAGAAGCCCCCTCCTCTCTTGATAAATCAAGCAGTAGCTTGCATGGTGCTAATTCTTGGCTTCCAACTGTGGCTGTATATTTGGATGATCCTGAGGAGCATGCTAAGAACATGCTAACAGTCAGACCAAACCCATTTAACAGCAACAGTTCACCTGGTACATGAATATATTCAGTCACGTACTACCACCTTCTATAGTGGAAATGTGGCTACAGTATATAGCTATAGCTTAGAAATATGCAGAAGAGCATTGTTCTTGAGTTCTGCTCAAAGCCAGTTTGGAACCTGGTCAACTCAGCTGAGGTTGTAAAGCAGTGTATCTCATTCGCAACATCTCAGCAATAAGGCCAACCAGAAGTTGTGTCTGTGGGTAGGTGAACACACCATTCACATCACCTGTTTCTGTGTACCAGTCAATTCATCTGGCTGTGCAAGGAATCATCTCTCCAGTTTGGATGCCAAGATGGCCTGGCTTGTATGCGCACACATGAGTGTGTGAGAGAGAACACATGTCCTGCTGCTTTAAGCCAATAGAAAACATCAGGCCTGTTTTTTGAAACAAGGTTGGCACATCACCAAAAAAATAAAAGAAGTTTCACATAGCATAAAACAGGCAGTGAGGTGGCTCTTAGAACGTCGTCACACCCCTTAGGGATGAAGCCAAACTCATAGCTATCAAAACCTGTAATGAAAGCAAACTTTGATGGGAGAAAAATCACTGCAGCATGCTAAAATTATTCTTTTTTACCAAGCTGATTATAGCAGCAGCTTAGGGGACCCATCACAAGAACAGCATTGCCATACCAGGCGCAAAGGAACACAGTCTCTCCCCTGACATGCTAAAACAGGAGTTTGCAAGTGGGAAACTTGCTTCCCAGAGGCTGCAGAATGCAGTCTGGAGGACAGCTGGGGCACCCCCACTCCCCATAGAGCCCTCCAACAGAGTAAAGTCAGCAGGGCAAGCAGCAGGCAGGCCCGACCAACACTGGTGTGACCTCAGCTTCAGCATGCCCTTTGGAGGGGCTGCAGCTATGAGAGCCTCCCTCTGGGCCCAAAGAGTATTAAGAGAAAAAGAGGCTCCATCCAATGTCCATTTTATATCTCCACCCTCCATTCCCAGTGATACAATCTCTAGTTTTGTCTGCTTCCATCACTGTGTCTATGAACTGGAGTAAGAAGGATTATAGAGTCAGGCAGGACTGTGATAAGGGAAGCGATCCCACCTCTGAACTATCCTGTGTCCGCCCTGTGTTCCAGGGCCCACCTTAGCAGCAAGAGGTGAAAGGCTCCACATTTAATTTTTAACCTCCTGGGCCATCAGTAAATAAATGTAAACATTCCTCTTGAAGGAAATGACTGGTTTTGGCAACTGGAAAAAGCATGTTTCTAGAGAAGGAAGCCAGGCTGATGGCTTCTACAAAACCACATACTGTGCATTCACTCACCATCCCTTACCCTCTGCTCATTCTTCAGTCAGAAAAGATCTGCAAATGCAAATTATTCTACACACACCCACATGCACACACACTTCAACTATATCCTGGTTGACAACAAGACAGGAAACAGTCTAAAAAGAACTGTATGGGACCCACACCAGAGATCCTTAGTAGGTGGGCACAGGTCAGTCCAGGGATGGAGGAATCTCCAACGAGCTCTCCAGAGCCAAAAACTGCTGCATCTTTCTGTGCTCACTTCTGCCCCACACAGCTCATACTGAAGGAGCAAGAAGACATAGAAGCCTCCCCAGAAAACATACGGGACAGATGGGGAAGGAGTGTGTCCTCTCCTGGCAACACAGTGGAGGAACTTGTGTGGAGGAACTGCAGAAGATCCATAAGGAAGAAAGTTAATTGACACTGTTGTCAAAGAGTTCAGTAAGGAAAGCCACTTGTTTGGCTTCTCCCAAGGGCTTGGACAGCAGGCCTAGATCAGAAGTGTCAGTCCCAGGGAAGCAGGGCGCTTTGGCAGGCTGATCTAGGAGTCTGAGAGACATGAGACAGGAGCTGAGACACAATGCAGGGGCCATTACATCAAGGCAGCCTGTGCAGAGGTAATCTCAATGCCTCAGTAAATATCGACAAAGGAATTAACCACAGATATTGACAGAGTCAGAATTTAGATTAATGAGAGAGCTCTCCCATCATTTCATGTAAATGTTTCTCCTGACAGAGCCCTAAGTCACAACTTACTCTGCCCCAGGCATCTGCAAAGAGGAGCTCTGTGAGGCTCTGGCAAAAAAATGTGGTGATAACAGGGGAGGGGAAGATAAGAAACTGCACCTGTTGCTGAGCAAACCCAGCTGCAGAGAGTCACAGGGAGCAGCAAACGGGGCTGTGCAGGATCTGCACTTGTAGGAGCCCCACCTCATGCTTCCCTGCAGCCAGAGCCCTGTCCCACTGCCCAGCTCTACCTACCTCGAGGGGTGCCTGCCTGGGAGGGAACCTGCAGGGCTTGGCTGCAACCCTGCACCCAAAGAGACCTGGGCGGAGGCGTACCCCACCTGCAGCCTCCTGCTCACTCACCATGGGGCCTCGGTCGCGAGATGCTCCCCTTGTACCCAAGGTGATTCGACATGCTCTCGCCTGTGAGAGAAACCCTGACAGACCTGGTGTCCTGGTTTCGGCTGGGATAGAGTGAATTTTCTTCCTAGTAGCTGGCATAGTGCTGTGGTTTGGATTTAGTAGGAAAAGAATGTTGATAACACACTGATGTTTTAGTTGTTGCTACGTACTGCTTATGCTAGTCAAGGACTTTGCAGCTTCCCATGCTCTGCCAGGCACACAAGAAACTGGGAGGGGGCACAGCCAGAAGAGTTGATCCAAACTGACCAAAGGGCTATTCCATACCATATGACATCATGCTCAGTATATAAACTGGGGGGGTTGGTCGGGGAGCAGCGATCGCTGCTCGGGAACTGTCTGGGTATCGGTCGGTGGGTGGTGAGCAATTGCATTGTGCATCACTTGCTTTGTATATTATTATTACTATTATTATTATATTGTTATTATTATTATTTTACTTTATTTTATTTCAATTACTAAACTGTTCTTATCTCAACCCAGGAGTGTTTCTCACTCTTACTCCTCCAATTCTCTCCCCCATCCCATCGGGGTAGGGGGAGTGAGCGAGTGGCTGCGTGGTGCTTAGTTGCTGGCTGGGGCTAAACCACGACACCTGGCTTCACATGAAATGTGGGTGGGAGGTGGATGCTAAAGACGGAGGTGGGAGGCAGACACCAAACATGCCTGAAGGGCTGGGGTGGCTCTGGGACATGAGATGCCTGTGTTTAGAGCCCAGCGGCTGCCAGCCTCTTCAACCTCTCACTCCACAAATTGAAATCAAGAAGAATTAAGTCCAAATCAGACCACAGCTTTGGGAAAGTAACCTCTCAGAGTCAGAGAGCAGAAATCTTCCTGCTCTGGAGAGCGATAAACACACAGGCTGGGGGCTATTAGCACATTCAGAGTGGAGAGCCCCTTTCCCTCTCCCCCCTGCAACTCGCCATGAGAGCTGTCGGCAGCAGCAGCGAGAGCCGGTTTGACTTGTCTGGCAGAGCTGTTTCATTAGCAATTTGGAGCCGTGCCGTGCAGAAAGCAGCATTGTTCTCAGATGTTCGAATATCAATCTGCATAATGAAACAGGTGATAGGAGCTCTTCCCATTCAGGCAGCCACGATTAGAGGGGATTGCGGATTGAGGGGAAGGGGTTATATCTAATTGGCCACAATTAATTTGATGAGAATTTTTTTTCAATATATTGTCTGTCACCAAATGGTTCCTACAGAAAAGCACATCTGCACTTATTTATCTGCCTGATGTAGGCCCTGTTTACACTGTAAAGTGTTTGCCAATAGCATTGAAAGCAGTTTCCCAAACTCAGCAAGCTCTCACAACAAAAAGGCTCTTTTTTATCATTCGATCTACTTTTACACTGCTTTAAAAAAAATAATCCTGCTGGACAACATAATGAGCTGGCACAACTTGGGGGGTGTGTGTGCCCGTGTATGTGTGTAGTGCCTTGCCCTTACACAGCTTCTTTCAGAGGGCTCCTTTCACTTTGTAAGGCCCAGAACATCAGTTTAAAATTTCTACCACAGGAAGCTCCACTGCTCTGACCCACCAAAATAAGGTCCCCAGGTTCAGCTCCTCTGTTAGCTGCAAGTCCAAAAGAGCCCATGTTAGATACCCTGGGTTCCGTTCATTTGCCAAGTGTTAAGTGCCAAGTGGAGATGCCCCAGGGAATTTCACGCTGGGAGCAGGTCTTTCATAGTCCCTGTGTCAGATTTGCCAGCCACCTGAGGGTATTTTGGATACTCTGGTGCACCTAAATTGGCACAACTGAATCTAGCCACTGGACCATTTGGTCCTCAGCACAGCTTCTCCCACAAAAGTACATGGAGCCAGGTACTGTGGGTAGCAGACAGCCCAAAGTGCCCACCACCCTCCTGAACTTGCCCATCAGGGCATCGGTCACAACCTTTTGTGCAGGCATCTGTAAGCAGCACTCTGCTCGCTCCTTTGGCAGCCGTACAACCAGCAGATATCTGTTGTGGCACAGGCCAAATACCTCTAAAAAAGATGGCATTTATTAATGAGCTGCAACGTAAGATTTTGACATCAGGCTAGAAAAGCAAAGTTCATGCTCAAGTGCATAATTTTAGCACAGCCTCTCTGCATTACCCAAACATCTTTGATTGTCCCCTCTTGCTCTGGCTCAGCTGCATGTCACTGCAGTCAGCTTACACTTTTCTTCATTGTCTGAGAATCCAGTCGGGCTGTTTGCACAGGGGCTTCATCCAGAACTTGTTAAAAATTAAAGGGTGGGTCACTGATTTTCAGGTCTAACGCTGAGGTAGCTCTATGCCTGCACTTACGTCCTGATAGACTACACATGTCCACAGCAACATGTCTTGCCCTAGTTGCCTTGCTTCTGTATCCTCTGCTTCAGCCAGGAAATGAACTTCTTCACAGCTAATGGATGACTCCCAAAGAGAGGAGGCGTCCTTTTCATACCCCCAAAACACGTCATTTTTGTCTCCCAAGCTGCACCATGAACAATGCCACAGAATCACAAACCTGGATCTGGCCCTGCGAAGATGTCTGCTCTGCCCCTCTCTTTCCAGTGGGTCTCTCCTAGACGTCACCATTCCTGACAGCTCATCATTCAGCCTGCTGTGGAAGATGGCTGGTGCCAGAGACTCCCCCATTCCCTGGACAACATACACCAGGGCTCTACTTTTCTTCCAAGTGTTAGAATGAAAGCCTTCCTGCTGCAATCCAACTGCAATATTTTCTGTTATCTTCACCATGGACAGGGAAATCAGAATAGTCTCTTCTTCTCTGAAGGTGCATTTTATATTTTTGAAGACTGCTGAGCTGTTTCTTCTCCATGTTCTTGCATTGGGGCTGAAGAGGCTTGAGTTTCCTCATTCTTTCTTTGCAAGCTGTATTATCTAGACCTCTAACCACTCTTGCTGTTTTCCTTTGGCTGTATCCAGTAGGTCTTTCCTTGACTTGCCTTTGGTTGGTGGACATGCTCTCCACCTCCACTGTACCAAGAACAATCTGATCAGGATCCCAAGATGCTGAGAGAACATTACACTAAAAAAGCTCACAGAAAGACAATAAAAGCATTGCTAGGGAGAGTTAATGCTCATTATTACTCTCCTCAGTGCCTCTCTATGTTATATCGTTTTCCCTCTGTCCTTTAGTCTTGTTATCTGCAGCTTGCAAGTTCTTCAAAGCTGTAACTCTGTCCTGATTTGCATTCAGGTGGTGAGCAGTTTGTTTCTGGGATGTCAATCACCACTGCCAGCACCATCTTCAGGGTTTTTACTGTATTCTTTTCTTTATCCAGCTTGATCATGCACATAGGCACATCCACACAACTGTGCCCCACCACCTGTCCTGGCAGAGGAAGTGCTCTACAGATTCCCAGCCTGGACACTGCTCTACTGGTATGTTGGTGCAGGGCACTTTTACATTGCTACAACAGCATCCCAGCTAGGAGTGTGCCAGCCCAACAGCATAGGAAGAAAATCATACTGCAAACCTAAATCATAGCACTGGTACAATAATCTGTGAGGAGAGCAGACTAAAGAGACTGTGCTGCTCATTCCTCTGTTACTCATGAATCTCTCATACAGATACTTCTCGAGCTTCATTTTTAAAGCATCCCTATCCCCTGTGCACAGTCACCTAGCTTTGACATTACACACATCTTTTACTCCCAAGGTGGAACTCACAGCCAAGTGACTACAAGTTTTCAGATCCTCCTTTTACCCTAGCTCAAATTTCCTCTCTTCTTCTGCAGTCCCTCACAGATATCACCCTCCACCTCCTCAGCAGCAGCTGGGACTCCTCACAGCTCAGAATCCAGTCACCACATCAACTCTTCCTGATTATTGGGCCCAGTCACAGAAATCAGCCCTAAGATTGCAGTGACAAACCCGCAGTTTCTTGTCTTCACCAAACAATACATGCCTTGATTTATTTAAAAAAAAAAAAAAAAAAAGAAATTAACAGCATTTAATTCAGTGTAAGTCAGTTTTGGGAGGGCATAAAAATACCTTGTGCTCCCTCAGACTTTGACTTTGTCGTTTATCTTATTATTCAGTACCTGGTGATGTTTCAAATTCTCTGATCTTGTTTTGCATAGTGCTTTCACCCATGAATTCCTCTACATAAGTCTGAGAAAGGAGTTATCAGTTAGTGCAGCTGACTGCAGAAAAGTTGGCAAAGAATTAGATTAAAGACACTTTTAAAGGAAGATGTAGGGTGGGTTAGACCCACAAACAAGAAAGAAAATATCTGTGAATGTCTGGTGGTGAAACAGGGACACGTGTGGGTCAGGGAAAGGAACAGAGCAACCTAGGGATGATGCAGAGGTGAGGGGAGGCAGGTGAAAGCAAAAGAAAGGAGTTCAAATATAGCAACTTTAAAAATAGTTGCCCTTGTAAAATAACGGAGATGAAAGCAGAGATCCCATTGGTGGAAGAAGCCGCCATCACATGCAGTTATTGCCAGAGCAATGCACACAGTAGGATCGTGCAGCCTCTTTACAAGCTGGATTGCTATGTGCAGACCTGCTCTGTGCTGCTTCTACACAGAGCAGAAGACTGCAAACCTTGGGCAGTGCAGCGTCACCCCAAACAGATGGCATTTCAGGGGTCCCACATCTTCCATAGCCAGACCTACATGCGTGTGCTGGGACCACACTGTCTTTCTGCTGACCCAGGCGTTATGGGAACATCAGGCCTGTGGGGCCACTTCAGGCTCAGACAATCACATATGGACAGAATCCATCCACCACCAACAAACCAGGTGTCTTCTGGGTCTGCCAAGTGTGTAAGCATTATGCAGTCTGTGCAGCTTCTCCACCCAAAAAGTGGAGAAAAATACTAAGGTTTTAAAACTTTCTCAGGACACATTTGGCAGACTATAGGCTTTAAGGCATTCACACTATTAGGTGTCCCTCAAGCTTGACCAGAGAACAACATCTGTAGTGGAATCACTGAGCTTCACCAGTCAGACACAAGAGGTCCTTGCACAGCCCTAATATGAGTATCAGATGAGCACAGTCATATCTGTTGCAATTAAGTGGGCTATGGGATCTTAGATACAGTACACTTAACTTTTGCTTGCATGCATGTAGAGGATGGAGATCATCTGTTTATCCCAGCATCAAATCATGCCATGTATTCCTTCCTTGGAAGCTAAACACAATAGGGCAAAAGGCACCTACTGAATAATCCCAGGCAAGCACAAAACAGAAATTAGTGAGGCACAAAGATCGTAGAATCATAGAATCATTTAGGTTGGAAAAGACCTTTAAGATCATCAAGTCCAACCATTAACCACAATGCCAGTTAGTACACTCATGTTAACATCATTAGAAGTGTAGATGTTCATTCAGAGGGAGAAAATTAAGTGATGAAAAAGACCTTGAGAGGAGAGGTGGCTGCTAAGTACAGAGGAGTTTGAAATCTGCTTTGTTTGCACATGAGACAGCTGGTTAAAAAATTATGAAACACTATGAGAAATTCAAGGGATGTAGTTTGGTGGGGGAGCAATTCCATTTTTCATCCATTTTCACTAAAAAAGGCAGATCGGAGCCTCCTATCTTCTAAGCACTAACAGTAGCCACCCTGCTTCAGCACCTTGTATGCGGGTACCAACCACTGGGCAGTAGGGTGAAACCCTGCACAAGGAATGAAAGCCATATCCCTCCCTTGTGAGTCGTGGGGCACTGGAGCAGGTACACCTGAAGCAAGCAAGCCTGCTGGGCCACCAAGACTCAGGGGAAGTTTGACTTTGAATAGCCAAATGCCTGGGAGAAGCAGGGCTCCTTTCCACCATGTGAAGTAAAAATGCCTGGGAAGGTACAATCTGCCAAATATTTATCAAGTACATGTATGTACATATAACTTGCAATGTCACGGTCACTAGCCATAAACAATGAAAGGGCGGGGGGGGCTGTTGTATTTTCTTTTCATCCTGTAGGTCTCATCTTCCCATCCCCTCCCCACCAGCAATTCAGCCCTGATCATTCAGATGAAGGAGGCCGGCTCCCATCTCTCAGGCTGCCAAATCCTGGCGGCAGGGCCATTGTCTTTTATTTGACTACAGAGTGCCAAGTACATTCATGGCACCGTATAAATAATAAATAAAAATATTCATTGCTTCCCTCTCTGCTGACTTATACTGACGTGAGAAGCAGGACAATCCTTTGCTCCCTCCCTGCCCCCCACCCCTGTACATAACTCTCCAAAGATGGCTTTTTCCAGGCTGCCAAACAATTAGCACAGAAGTGACCAAATTTGCCCAGAGCCTCCAAAGGGTTAGCTTCAAGAGTCAGTTAAAAGGAAGATAAAAAGGAAGATTCAGTGGGAAAGGCCAGGACACCACAGCGGGGGGGATGCAAAAGCTGCAAGCTAAGGACCATGCCGTGGCCCCATTGCCGACATCCCTCATCCAGCAACTCCCACCCATGCCGCCAGCAAAGCCCAAGGGGTTGCCTTTCTCCCTTTCCAGCAAGGATGAATTAAGCCTACAGTCTGACTCTGAGTATCCCCTCCCAGTGTATCTTACCTGCTTAAGTTCCCAACTAAACTACATTTTAACTGGCACTGATCCTGAAGAGTTTCATTGTGAGTTTTTTACTGCCATTAAATCCCTCCAGATCAACAGAAAAGAGAGAATCCTGAGAGACTGAGTGAAGGCTAAAGCATATCGCAGCCTCCTCGCTGCTCTGCGCTGCGCAGCACAGAGCTTAAAAAAAGAGGGAGAATGACAAAGAAGGTAGGACTGAAGCAGGGGGAGAAGCATGCTTGAAAACCCACTGACTTTAAACATATATAGCCTTAAAACTACTGAATCACTTTTTAGCACACAGACACAGAGGTTTGTTCCAAGGATCTCAGAAAGCATAAAAATCTTGCCAATCCAAGGAGTGCAGAATGACTAAATCTACGATAAATGTACCCATCTACAACTGTAAAATATTATCTGAGATCATATTTATGTACACAATAAATGTAAGTCACTAGTTAGAAAGATCTATTACTAACATACAATATGCTGTAGCTACTTTAATAGCTATTTATTAATATGAAGACTTTAGCATAATATGTGATTACACAGATATATACTGCACTATATAGTATTTGTAAATATTTAATACTATAGTAGCATGATTTACAAAGAGGTGCAGAGAAATCATCAGATTTTAAGACATAAAATTTCAGACTATGAGAGCTCTGAGTTTTCTACACTTCACTATGAACCAATGTTTGTTATATTACGCACTAGTCAGTACCACTAATGTTATATATAAAGGTCATATTTAAGCAAAAGACTGAACACAGTTCAACTTATTTGCAGGGAGATGTCCCCCCAGAGAATTTCTTTCACTGTGGAAAGAAATTCAGCTCTACCCCATGATGTAAGGCTTGGGGGCTTGGGGACTTCCTTGTTTTTTTGGGTTTTTGGTCAAGTAAGGTGCATTGGACTCTATGCATTTTAAAAAAGGTTCTGATTTATCACAAGAGGACAGAGTTGGAAGTGACATGGTCTTACTTCTGTCTAGCTAACTCACATCTCCACAAAGGTCTCCTGACAATAAAAATCATACTGCTGTTGAAAGGACTGCGTATTTTCTGCTTTTGGACACCGCCACATGTAACTTCCTTTGTATCGTGCAGAAATGTGTGAAAGTACCACAAATGTCTGTTGATAGTAAATGCACAATCCCGTAGAAGATTTGTACTGCCCCCAAGCCATCTGGTTAGACAATCTTCCCCTTACAGACCTTACAAGGTACAAGACTGACCCCTGCTTTTGGTCCCCTTGGAAAATTTCTAGCTGACAGATACCCGCTCTGCGTTTTTTCCTGGACTTCTCCAGAACAGTTATTTGTTGTACAAAAGCTGCAAGCTCAGAAAAGCATTTAACTTCAATCATGTGAATAATAGCCCATTGACTTTAATGTCGCCACTCATGAGCGCAAAGTTAAGCACATGCTTAAGTGTTCTGCATATCTGGGATCCTTGTGTAATTTAGATTTAATGTGCCGCAGAGTACAATGTGGGAAATAATTCATTTTTCAGCTTCATGGCCAAGCATCTATTACCGCAGAAATACAGCAGATCCTTTTTCACAGGTTTTTCAGTGAGACTTTTGCTTTGTTTCAACCTGAAATGTTTCATTCACCTCAGAATAATGTGTGTTGTTTTGTCTTCCAATTATCTCCTTCTGTCCTTTTCCTTTGTTACAGAAAAAAATCTTTATTTTCTTTTTTTTTAAAATGTAGGTCAATTTTACGAGTAGTGCCTTTAGAAAATGACAAGTCAAAAAAACATGTCAGAAATATCAAACAAAGTATTTTGTTTCAAGGATACCAAAATGAGCTACTTTGGCAAATACCAGAATTCCCCTCTGCCTTCTTACACTCTCCACAGATTTTTCTTCAGTAAAAATATTGGCCAGCTTTAACTCCCAAACTTTTTTTTTTTTTAAAAAAAAGCATATCTACTGAAAAAAATAGCTGACCTATGCTGCATAGAAACAGGCTTTTTGTCTTAACATTTCATTAACATCTTAAAAAGTAAATCAGTCAAATACGTGTGAAATTTCAGCAATCTATATTAATTTGCAGACATGCAGAAATTCATTTATCTCCTTCTTATGTCAATTATAAAATTACTATTTTGATACTTTATTAGCTTCTTTGGCATTTCCAACTGATTTATAGGCATGGATACTATTTTTTTATTATTATTAACCTACTGCATTCTAAATTATTTTATTTAAATACCCTGCCGGCTGCTGACATTTGCTTTTATTCTATTACTACTGTATATGAATGGAAATTACGTATAGCTATTAGATTATTTCACACATTAGTTCATTTTATATAATCTTTCCCGTATTTATTGCCTTCGTTAGACTGAAATACCGCAGGCACTTGTTTCTCTAATGTGTCTGAAGCTCTCCCGTTATTGGAAATTGGGTTATATCTCCTGATTACAGTCAGATGAAATCCAGACCCAGGAGCCGACTGCAGTATTCTGCGACAGGCCGTCTTACCAGCAGGGTTTTTGCAGGGGGTTGGGGCCATAGCAGCCCCCCACATGGACCCCAGACCAATGCAGCCCAGCACTGTGTGCAAGAATGCTCCAGCTGGGCTTGCCGGCACTGCCGCCAAGGGGCAGAGCTCCGACCAGGGACCTGACCCGGCCAGCACGGCTCTGCCCCTGCCAGGACCACATCCAGCTGCTCCACTGTGCAAGGTGGACCAGCAGAGGTGGTGGGTGCTGGTTTGGCATCCGTGCAGGAGGAGAGCAGTTCAGCATGCTGCAAGCGCAGGGAGCTGGAAGGGAGATGCTGTCAGAGCAGCTCTTTGCCTGCAGGATGCATGGGGCCAGTGCTGTTCTCAGGGAGGAGCGGGTTCCTCCTCCCTCAAACTGCCAGCAGCTGCACCAGCGTGAAGAGCCACAGCCTGATGTACAATTTAGCATCTGCAAGGGTTAACATGGAGGAATTAACAACCATCATGAGGTGGGTTCCTGGGTCAGCTCTGGCACCAGTTTTGGGCTAGCTGAGCACAAAGGGGTGGCACTCAGCAGGGTGAGCATCACCTGGGCCAGAGAAAGAGTGGCAGCGGCCACTAAGCTCAGTACAGGGAGCCTCCAGCCACCCTTAGTCCAACATACTACCCTGGCACAGAGGTATCCACTCCAGAGCAGCTCAGACAGGCCTGCTCAAGCATCCGCACAGCGCAGCAGGCACATGACGTTAGTCACTGTCTTGCATGTCATTAGGAAGTAAATGCTGGGGCACAGCCAAGACACCATCCAAGTCCTTAGACAGCTGGAGCATTTCAGCCTGGTTTTCTGGGGAAGTGGCAGGCCAGCAGCTGTAGGCACTTCTTGGAGTGGCTCTTCCCAGGCAAGGCCCAAGGAAGAGGGTCCAAAGAGACCCTCAGGGTGGCTGTCGCAGGGTGTAGCCAGCCTGACCTTGACAAGCATTCCCCAGCCAGGCACAGTAATGGATTTTTTGAGTGCATCTGGCATTTTGGCTGCTGTACAGTGCCAGTGGGACACCTTCCCCAGGTACTGCCATGCTACAAAGACATTCGCAAGCAGATCTTGGTCTAGGCAAGAAGGAACAATATCCCTTAAAATAACTAGCCCTTCGCCTGTTGGCTTGGATTACATCCTCTGCTGACTCCTTGTGCGGGACAGAGCTGCCCTTTTCAGCTGATGTAGCAGGCCAGGAGGTTGATCTGCCTCACTTCTGCTGTGGACACCAGATCACACATTGGAGATAAAAGAGACTGGAAGCTGCAGTCATTCCTCTTGGCCACCTGGCATTGGTCAGTGACTGCATCCTTTGAAAGTCTGAACAGGCTAATTTAAGGAGGCAGGAAAAGGGAGGAAGAACACAGCACACCTCCATCTCCCCTGCATGTGGCTGTACCCTGCATCCCGGCTAAGCAGTGTATTGAGGGGGTGAGTGAATTGCAAGCAGTATGCAGGCTTTGGAAGAGGGAAAAGAGGAGATTCAGAACATAGAATTCCTCCCAAACCAGGACACTTGAAGCAGTGCAACAGATGCCTGGATGGCTGCTCTGAAATTCTGCAGGGCCCTCTGCACGTCCAGAGAGTGGAAATCCATGAGCCCAGTAGATCAAGCTCATTCACACACATCTTTTGGATGTAGATATTCCCACCTGTCTTTATTCTCCAGAGGCAGCAGTTGGCCTTCAGTTTTTACCAGCCAATTTTCATCTGATTCCAGATGCTCTAGTAGATCGTAATTTTATCCAAATGTTGCACTTGTACTAGCAGCTGTGTTTGAGGCATACCACAATGATCTGAGTATATACTGTGGCCTTTCTCTTTCCCAAGAAACAAAGCACATATGCTTTAGGATAGCAAAAGCAAACACAGGTATGTTGGCAAAGAAAGGTAGAAGAAAATGACCTCAATCCAATACACACAGGAGGCCCTACAGTGAAATCAACTAAAATACGCCTGAAGACCTGTATCCAAAAGCTCTGTGAAGCTCCAGGAGTTACCGCTTTCAATTGATATTTCATGCACATATCTCTGCAGGTATGAAGAATATCTTGAAAAACATGAGAATGAAAGCGTGGCTCTCTCCATGAGCCTAGGCACAGCCTGAAACAATAGATCACAGGTATGAACTATCCCATTTAGCTCAGACAGTTGAAAACCTAATGATGACAAACTAATGTTAACACTGATAGGGCTGGCTGGTTTTGAACAGTGCCTTTTAGTCTGAGGGAGTCCACAGCTTCTAAGGAGTCTCCACAACAACCTCCACCTGGCAGAAAAGCATCCTGCCCCCCACCCCCTCCTCAATACAGCACACTGCAAATGTGGAGACAGTGTGAAACAAATTGAGGTTGAAATTAAAACAAGTAACAGGAGCACTTCTGCATGGATTGTATTGGTCTGTGTCATATTTCATTCCAGGAAAGAACAACAAAAGGGGAAAAAAAACCCTCTTAAAAATTAATCCACCACAGAATTTCCAGCCTGCTGCACAGGACACTGTATACACAGGGGGCCTGGCCACAATTTATTTCTAGACTATCATGGGGGACACAAGAGACACTAACTATAACCACTCTAGCAGTAGCAAACTGACACTTAGAGTCATCTTCTTGCTGCTATCCCCAATAGCAGTGTGTACGACCTATTGCTATTTGGTTGCCCTACAATGGCATGACCCTTTAAGCAGCCCCAATGATTGACTAACAAATTCAGCATGGGCAGCTGAGCCTCACAACACTCAATTTGTTGTGAGTAACCTCACCACAAAACAAAAATAAAGCAGTGTGCAAAGCTTCAGACCCTCACGAACCAAACAGTGCTACCCTGCATGCATGAGCAATCTCCTCAAAATCCTCAGTGTGCAGAGCCCAGCAAATGCAAATGCTTTGCGAGGACAAAACACAGCGCATGTAGACAAGGCAGTGAAACACACTCTGAACAGAAAACGATCTCTTGTGCTGAGTTTCCAAAGGCCTCAAAAAAAAGACAGTATAACTTCAAATGCAAGCAATAGCCAACCAACAAAGCCACGCTGATTTACCCCCATGGGCAGAACTTGTCCCCAGAATAAACTAAC
The DNA here is from genome assembly GCF_030463565.1 of Pelecanus crispus. Lineage (NCBI taxonomy): Eukaryota > Metazoa > Chordata > Aves > Pelecaniformes > Pelecanidae > Pelecanus > Pelecanus crispus. Next base: position 56,013,412 of record NC_134643.1, read on the forward strand.
AGACTGTATTTGCTAGCCTAATGGCCAGCATTCCTGCACAGGCAAATTACTTCACCCTGAAAAAACAGGTTACAGCCATTATACACATTGTCTCCAAAGCTCCATTAATTCATTTCTTGCTGACAGTCAAGGTGTGGTTTGGGATCATGCAAGCAAGCACAGTTCAGTTCTGTTTCTAATTCATTCCTGAAGTGCTTAAAACATGTAAAAATGCAACTGAATAACAACGAAGAACAGTTGTGCTGTTTAAACTAGGGACTAAAGCTATGATGTGACTCCGAAAAAAGCTGAACACTTTCACAGTAAAAGTGAAGAAGAGAGGATAGAGCAGCCTCTTCTATGGAAAAGGCTGCTTTGGGGGTTTGGGTGGATCCATTACCTTTTTGTCGCTCAAGCCAGACACCTGGTCCACGTATTCTTCTTGGATCATGAAGGCAGCCAGGTTGGCAGTGTAGCTGGCCAGAAAGATGACAGCGAAGAAGGCCCACACCGACACCATGATCTTGCTAGTGGTACCCTTGGGATTCTGCACTGGCACAGAGTTGTTGAACACCAGCCCCCACAGCAACCAGATAGCTTTGCCAATGGTGAAAGAGGGACCTCCTGGCTCTAGAGGGATTGAGAAACATGATCCCACAGTGAGCATCCCAGACTAAGCGGTCTGCATTTTTATTCACATACGTGTCTTGACTTCAGAGTTAAGAGCAGTATCTGTTCATACATACGAGATGAATGACTGCAGCTGCGCTCCCCTTTGTTCATGACACCATACCTCAGAAAAGTGTGACCCTGAAAAATGATTTTTTTAAAAAGTCCTCAGGCTTCCATATTTATTCTGTCTCAAAGATTTCCACTGAAGCCTTATAACAAGGGGTTTTTTTGTATCTTATTGGAGTATCTAAAGCCCAAACATTCCATTTCAGTTCAAGTGTTGTTACCAGAAATAGAGTTTGCTCAGAAAATCTCTATCCTCATTGCTAACTATTCAACAGCGATGTTGTCCTTGAACTCCCAGCATGCACCTGTTCAAAACATGGCTTCCACTGTACTTGTAGAGGTGCAAGGAAGAGCACCATCTGAAAGAACAGAGCTCTACAAATACCTCTGCAAGACGGTTTCATTACCCAGTCTGTTGAAGACACACAAGCCAGAGAAGAACTCGGCTCCCTCTCCCCGTGTTCTGTGTCTAAGGTACAGACCAGAGTATATGTCACTTATATCTCAGGAAATTCAGCAGCTCTGCCTCAGATAGTCCAGGAGCAGATCCAGTGTTTTAAAAGCTGCTATTTTGCCCTTATTCAATTTTCAGCATGAAAGCTCACCCATACCCCAAAAGCCTGTGTGCTCATGAAGCACCAGGCCTGAAAACTTGTGAAATCCTGCTGGTCTCCCAGCAGTCTCAGATCCCTAGCATATGCTAGTTCCACTAGTGGGAACCCAACCCAAAATTGTTCAACTTGAGCACAAGAGGAGCTGTCAGGGAGACTGCAGATGCAATTACTCCAAGGATCCTCCTTCAGACACCGAGTTAGGATGAGAGCCCTCTGGTACATTTCAAGGGTCTGTCACTTCTCCAGTGGTGCCATCCTGGCTCTGCAACCTTTTGGGTTAGCATCCCATGTTTTATCTCCTCCCTTGGGTAGGCTGACTGGTGCTTAGTCTGCTGCCTGTGGTTAAGGTTGGCTCCAGCAGAGGAGCAAAAGGAAGATTGACTCTCCAAATCCCTGAGCAGGGAACAGCATAGATTATCTGAAAACACTAACTGTGTTACTCTAAATACAACTGAAAGGTGCAAGGGGCTCATTTTGCACTCTGGGAACTGCACACCAAGTTCAAAGCAGAATCATCACCTGGCAAAACTGGAGCCTCTAGATGCCAGGGAGACAAAGTTGCCATAAGAAACATGGTTTGGCAGTCCTTGTCTTTTTACATGCTGGAGTGGTAGCTTTATATTCCCCTCTACCTAATGAGCCCTAAGACACACAGGTGTAAGGCCTGCAAATCATCAGTGGGAACTGTAAGGTGTAAGGAAATCTAGAGAAGTTCCCTCTGAAAACCCTCCTCTCTCCACTAATCGCTCCATGTGCTTTCACAGTTACTTTGTCAGCCACAAACTAAGACAGCAAGAAGAGCCCCTGATCCAAACCAGGGATCCAGAATCCTTCTGAGCTCTCCAACTTCGAATGCCCCAACAACAACCCAACATCATTTAGGGGTTAGATCAGGGCATGCCCACCTGACCTTGGAGAGAAAATCTTGGTGTCTGTAAACAGAAAATGCAGGTGTGGGAGGCAGGGGTATGCTGTTGTAGACTAGTTCGAATGCAGTCAAAGTAACATTAGTCAGAGCATTCATTACCAAACAAGCATTGCAGTCTCTTCAGCTGATTTCCACATCTTCAGGTTACATCTGTCAGGGATAATATTTGCCTGATCATGCAGTACTGTTCACAATTACTCAGAAATATTGGTATCTGCAGCTGCAGTTCAGCTAACAATAACTGCACGACTGCACACCTGTACTAAGAACTGCTTCCAGTTCCACATCTGTATTAATATGTCTCAGGAGACTTATAGGTTTAACAGGATTTACTTGTGTCCACAGATCCATGTGGTTAAAATCAGTTGCCATAAAGGCCCTCCACAGCTCTGTGTTAAGAGAGAAGTTCTCCACTTCCCCATATACGTGGTTCTGCCTGCATTCTCATTAACACTTCGTTTTCACTCCTCTCTAATTTGATGGCATAAATTCACTCAAGGCACTAGACTGGGGAGCAAATGAGTGCATTTTTCAATAACTGTCTCTCTCCCACTATTCTGAATGGACCAATAAACCCAGAAATGTTTGAAGGGCTGATTCATCAGGGGGTGAAGATACGGAGATGACAGAAGGCTCAACTTGCTAATTGTCTTCATGCTAATAAAGCAAAAAAGGCTGTCTCTTAGGCTGTCTGTCCATCCTCTCTATAACTCATCAGGCTGCCTTCTGAAGATCAGAACCACAGAGATGGGTCACTCGCTTGTTTCCATCTTTCCTGCTGCCCTTCCAAAATAATCCATCACCCACTCCCAGGAAAATGAGCTTCCCACTTTCTCAGTTGGCCTTAGCAAGCCAGAGAGCCAAGTAAGGCAAGGACATGCCCAGGTGACAGATGTGGAGTTTGGAGGATATAGCACTATGTTGGGAGGCCAGCAGAGCAGCTTGCTCTCTGGGGAGACAGAGCACTGAAGGATGGATTGACAGCGCTGAGCCCTCTGATTGCCTCAGACGGCGCAGCACCATAGGCACTGCCAGCACCAGCTACCAGGACTCATTTCCCCTCAATGAGAAAAAGTTGGAGCTGGTGTAAGCTTTAGAGATGAAAGGCAACACAGCTCCATCTCCGGAGCCAAGCAAATTATCCATTATACACATCTGCTCTCTTCAGAGCCTTTTTTCCACCTCCATCCCTGCCCTCTTTAGTCTGAATGCACAGCTCAGAGTAGGCTAGATCCATATCATGTTCAAGGCAAAGGAAACACCCCAGCAAAGGAGCCAGGATTGGAAGCAAGAGTGGATCATGGCAAGGAGAGACTCCCCTTACCTCTGCCATCAGCAAGGCACCGATTATAGCCCACAGGGCTGAAGTACTCAAAGACGAAGACAGCCACCGCAGAGATGATAAGCAGCATCACAAACATCATCACCCATACGTCAGCACTGAAAGGCTCTGGAGAGGAAGAGAAAACCATGGTGACAGACCTGATACACCACCTCACCCCTCCCTCACCTCCCTTGATCTCCAGAGCACCCCAGTGAGAGTGTGAGGCAAACTGGGCTGGGGAAACCCAGAAGTTACAAAAAAGCCTTCAACCTGAGTCTGAAAAACTTCTTGAATTGGGAGAAGTGTAGTTTCTCTCTCTGTAATGACTGCATTCCTTCTTACTGTTACATTTGTGACACATGGCTCCATCTGGAACTACAAGCAGCCATTGTGGTATGCATTGATAAAATAAAATGCATTGATAAAAGATTGTTCCCAGGAAGTCCTCCAGCACCATCTGGAGAGAGTGGGGAAAATAAAGCAGAACTGGCAGAGTTTCAGACAAGCATCCAACTTTCAAGATGCTATTGAGCCAAACAGCATCTCCAAATTTCTGAGGTTCAACCATAATGATAGTAGTTTTTCAGCTATTCCATTCCTGTAGCAATGGGAACACTGGCTCATTCTAGAAATGTGAGCATTCATATTCTGCAAGTGTTTGATCTCTGCCAGGTTTTCTCCTTCTCCAAGCCTGAACAGATAAAGATGGGACTGAACCAGATCAAAGAAACTTAGAACTTTGCTCCAGACTATAGCCAGTACTGCAACCTCAGTGAAATTGCAATTTAAAATTTTGGAGTTAACTTTATCAGCGCTTTTACATACCCCAGCAATATTGGTGGGCTTGGCTAAAAGCAAAAACTCCTGAAGAGGGAGTAGTCATGAAACTCCTACTTAAAGAGGTTTGGAAAAATTTTTTTACCCATGTAAAGTTATTTCTATTGTAAATGTTCTCAGGATGCTGGCAGAGAGCAGACAGTAATTATGTAACTCATATACTGTGTTTGCTGCATCATAAAGCATTTTATAAAGTCAAATAGTAGATACTAGGAAGGTATGGATGTCTTGAGGAAATGCAGTATCATTTCTGCATTCTCTGATCACCCTCCACCACTGAAGGACATTAGAAATCACTTTATTGGAAGACACAGTGTCAGCACAGAACTGATGGCTCAGCTATTCTTGAAAAGCTCTATTAGATCTCTAACTTCTACCAGTTGCTTTGTCAAGGGAGGGTCAAGTTAATACCTTCTTTACAAATAATGTCTCTCAAGTGCAATAATTTATTGCTAATTGTTATCACTAAGTACTATGGCATACCAGCTATAAGGTTTGAATCAATTCTCTTCTGGCTTACAGTCCTTGAACATGCTATTAGTTGAGTCACTGGGAAACCACATGTTGCAGAGTAGGTGACAACTCTGAGTGAGCCCATTCTTTGCTGGGATTAGGCATACAATTGCTGAGAAATGCCTTGGAACTCCTAGGCGGTCCCTGTTTGCATTTGCCTGGATTTTGCTTGCTTGGGATTTAGAACTAAAACATCACAGTTTATTTTTATATACCTGTCCCACAGGTACTCCCAAAAAGGGACTTTCAGGCTAAGAATCACAAGCAACCTTCACCTAATTTTTGACGAACACTGGGTGAAGTTTTAATTTTAGATTAAAATGATACCTAAGAAGGCAGAAGGTGAGACAGTTCCATTGCTACGTGACACCATGACACTGATTCCCGTCTCAATGAAGGGCACAGAGAAATCCACCACTTCTGAACGCTCCTCATTAATGGTGAGGGATCCCACAGCCATATAGGCCCGTTTGGTGACGACCTGGAGGAAGGAAAGGAAGAGATCTCACACAGACCCAAAAGACCTCTCAAGCACCACAGCCAAGACCCTTCACACCTTCCTGCCTTTCTACACAGCCCTTTTACTCCTGTAATCCCATTCCCTATATTGTTTCTATCATCTCTCCTTTCTAATCTTTCATCAGGACACCTTCTTCTTTCAGGAAATCTATAAACATTAATCTTCCCCTCAAAGCTGGTATACGTACAAAAAATAAATCCACAGATATCTTAGGATAAACACATCATCCACTGAGAAGACGTCTTATCTCATTTTTCTGTCCTTGCTTTCTCCTCCCTCTAACACTGCAAAGTCTTATTTCATTCTTTATGCACCTTGTATACAACCTGAGCATAACCTAGGTTGCAGCCTCTGGTGCATGGATATCACCCTCTTTCTTTGACTGTGAAGGCCAAATTTGTGACACTATAGAGAATAATAATTAATCATCGAACAGGAAAAGTAGTCATGGTAAGAGTGTCAGAGCAGATTAATTCACCCTGTGCCCAGAAAGGATCCAGGCCAATAATTTCTATAGAGTCACCTCTGTCCCTTCCCTAGAAGGAAATCCAATACTGATGGGAGACCAGACCTGACCCATGTCAACCGGCCCAGGGATGAAGCCCACCATTCCCTCCCTTTGCTGCTGACCTCTCCAATCATTCCATTCCACGTCCCATTGATCTTTTTCCCATGCTTGCCATTAGTCACCAAGTAGAGGTCATAGGTGAACTTGACAGACTTTGAGATTTTCTTGAGGATGTCAATGCAGAACCCCTTGCAACATTTCTTCATGTAATCTGGCTCCTCATCGGTTTTGTTCCTGAACCGTCACAACAATAATGGGTTAAAAGACTGGGGAAAACTCCCTTAATTCCCTTCTGTTGTCAGTATGCACTCCCCCTCCCACATGTGGAGAATTTCACTTGTGCTATCTGTGCTGGAGGATGAAGGAACACACTACAATGATTTTGCCCAATGGGGCCAGTCATGAATGGACACGGGCCAGGCTGAGCAAATGGAGATGACTTTTTAAAAAAGGATTATCAGGGTATGATGGTATTGGGCCAACAGACTCTCTACATTCTGCTGAGAAGGGAGAGCCCAATAGGAGGAGAAAAACAGGGGTGCATACTCGGTCACTATGCGTTTTTGGCAAGGGACCGTGTTCCTCATGCAGGTGCCACTTAGGGGGTCCACATTCTCCACAATGACAAATGGTGCTTCTTCCAAGGTCACGATACTCAGGTGATCATCCTCACGTTCCTCAGAGTCAGGATACAGTTCAAAGCGGGGCCACACATAATACTTCATCTGCAACTTTTTTTCCTTCCATTTCCCCACCTGTGGAGACACAAACCACAGAAGTTAGACTTCTAGCTGCCCCATCCCTCTACATCAACCACAGTTCCCACAGGCCTGGGCAGGAAAACCCAAGCTGGAGTACTCAAGCCCATGGCTCATGTAAGATGAGGACATTTCTGGGGAGAAGGCTCTGAGTAAGTAGGATCAAACCAGGGGGAAGTGGAGAACAAGAAAGATGTCTGGTTTGTCTCATCTCTCTGATGGTCTCACCTCTGGGACAGTGAGTGGATGACCAGGGGGATACCATCATGTCAAACAGACATGATGTCTTTCAACTTTCTCAGCCAAACAACATCAACAGAGCTTGTTGTTCTCCTGAAATGTTGACTTCAGCCTACTAGCCACAATAAATATGTTTCTTTTTCCTGCTAAAAAAGAGAAGTATATACAAATGCTGAAATGAAATGTCATTTTGAAACAGAGGAATTTAAATACTTCACTTGAAAAAGTCAAAGCAGAACTCCTTTATTTTTTCAAAATTTTGTCTTCGGTTTTTTTCATTGCAATTCATCAAATAAATAGATTCATTTTAACTAAAGTTGATTTTGTCCAGAAATAACTCCTTCTTCTGGAAAAAGGTTGCCCATTCCTAGTCACGACTGAGTTCTTCCAAGAGACGGGCAACTGAAGAGGGAGATGTTCTGCATTTTCAGGAGTGTCTTCACAGTAGAAGAACATAGAAATTCTTGCTAACAGTAGTTCTCACTATCCCCTGGTAAGGGCTTACTGAAATACCTGCTCTTGTCCTTTCATAGTGACTTGGTTACATACTTTAGCCAGAAACAAGGAATTGTTTTGTATTTCTGAGACATGAAAACTAAAATCTGTTTCTGACACATGAAAAATAAAATCAAAGAGCATCTGTGATTTTTTAATCTTGCTATTTTTCCATAAGGATATATTGCAATAATACCTTTTCATTTGCCATTTATTAAGCAAACAGAGATCATATCTTCAGCGGTCAGAAAAGGCGGGGGTGGGACTCAGTTGCCTTATACCTACTGCCACAAATAAGAGGTGTTTTGAAGCCACCCCAGTCCCTGAAGAGACAATACGTGTAGCACACCCACTTCCCATGGTAGACCATTCCTTGCAAAAATTCCAGGAAAAGAAAAAACCTGAACATCAACTACACTTTCAACTATCAAAGTCTCGCCTCTGTTCTCAATTCTGCCCATCACAGTTGACACTAATTAGCACCTTGGCTGGCAGGTGAAGCTGAGAGGGCAAGAAACTAACTGGGCTTTAGAAGGAACTTTCCTGTACAATCCTCAAAGAAAGCCCTCCAGGCCAGGGCTGAGACATGTTGACTTGATGGCAGAGGCAGTGTGGGTGTGTGGGAAGCTTGCACAACTGGCTCTTAGCAGTGTACCTGCTTGGTGGGTAAACAGAAAAGCTTCATTCCACTGCAATCCAACACCACCTCCCACCACCCCCAAATTTCAGTCATTTTTTTATTTAAATGACAGAACGGGAGGGAGAAGCACTTATTAGAGGCTCATTAGGTGTCAGCGGTTATTCTGTGAAACTCAAAGCCCAGCTGGGGTTTGGCATTTGAGAGCAGCCAGAATTCACATAAAACACTTGTCACCTTGAAAACAAACAAACAACCTCTTCATCTGGCCATGAAAGAAAAATCCACTCTGGGGGCTTGTGGAGGGAGAAGAAAGGCAGAAGAAATCACCCAGAGACAGCAGCCTCCCCATCTATCCCTGCAGCATGAACACAGCACCCCAGTGAGGGCAAGGCAGTGGGTTTTGTAAGAAGGGGGTGAAGTGGCCAGGCAGCTGCTCTTACCTTCCCAAAGGTCCTTATGACCAGCAGTTGGCAAAAAATGACAAGGAGAGCTTCCCCCTAATATTCCCTCTACCCCCGGAGTCATGCTGCTCAGACCAGCAAGCAGGGTACACAGCTATTTTTCTTCTTTTTCTCTCTCTTTTTTTTTTCTTTTTTTTTTTTTTTGGTTACTTGAGTGGGCAAAGGGGAGTTGTTTTAATTTTTAAACACACTTTGAGCAGCAGGTGAAAGCTGGCACACTGGGAGCCCCAGGAACTGGTGGCCCTTTTTGTCCACAAAAGACAGGTAGTGTTGTCTAGGGCAGCAGACGGTCTGTACTCATGCTAATATCTAACCCTGGATGTAGAGAGTGCATTTCTGAGGGAATAAAGAGCATATACTCACATGCTCACCCAGGGTTTGCTCAGCTCTGGACTTCCCATTCACTGACCAAGCAGGTCAATTTATTGTCATCTGAGCCAGAGATTTCTGCAGTGCAACTTTAGCCCTCAAGTAACTGAGCCCAAATCCCCCAAACCAGTTCAGTGAAGCCACCAGACAAGTGGAATAACTGTACACGTCGGGGCTCAGTAGAGACCAGTGATTAAGATGCTGTACAGAACAGCCCAGACTTCAGCTCACTAACATTAACTTATCATAGAAATAAGTGGTTGATGAAAGAGACATCTTGCAGTATCTCAGCAGCACTTAGATATCACAGTAATAGGCATGATATAAACCCCTAAGTGATAAATTAGATCAGATAGGCAAACCCAATTCGTAATTACCCAGAAGTTCTCTGGAACAGAAAGGGGAGTTCATAAGGCTGTGTGCCAGGCACGTTTCACAGTGTTGTACTACATGGACAACTTTATGAAATTAGGATAACAATGACAGTCTTGCCACAGCCTCCTGCATGCTGAAGCACCTAACCTGCAAATACAGTAGTACATGTCCTTTCCTTATTATCCCAATAAAATCATTCTAAATTGTCCAAAAAGGAGGAAAAATAGGATGTAAGGGAATGTTCTGACCTAAATTTTCAGATTAACTATGGAGTATCTGAAGAATACGTGCAAATAGATGTTTCACTACTAACCTGAACAATCAGGCATGCCATATACCTGCAGACATCTACAGATATGAATAAGCAAATTCAGAAAAGCTTTGTGAATTAAGAGGGAGCAGACTTCTTTATATGCTCATGCATGCAAGCGTAAAATGTGTATGCATGTAGTTAAAGAAGAGCAGGCTTAAGAAATACGTGGGCAAGGACAGTAAGGCTAATAAGAAACACCAGATGTGCAGAAGATGGAGACAATGCAAGAGAAAGAAAATACAAATGTGCATTGTATACTAGATAATCTGCCATAAGAGGGAAGGAGCAATTCACTGTGGGGACAGAGGTTAGCCACAACAGAATTAAATGTCACAGATTTGTCCAGGTAATGATGCCGACTCTTAAAGAATATAACCCTTAAAGAATATAACCCACCAAGCTGCACAGAGCAGAGCAAGGCACTTTGGAAGTCTCAGGGTATTTGGTATTAACAGCTTGTGAACTGTTATTACTTAGGTTTTGCTCAGTGCTTGCCTCAGCAAAAAGAGGAAAAATAAACCATCCTACATATTTGTCACCCTGCAGTTTCAAGACCCACTGGGCGTTCTCCAATCAGAGTCTAGTCTTCCAAACTCCCACCAGGAGCCCTGGAGGGTCATAGAATCAGCAAAAGGATGCTAGCGATCTTTAAAACGCCCTTTCTAATCATATTCTCCAATCCCTAAGTATGTTCCTGTATGCCAGGGAAGGGCTCCTAAGAACCAGAATTTCACCTTAATTTCCCCTCGCTCTGTCTGTACCGCATCTGATCTTACTACGAAAAGAAAATCACTTCAGTTTGCAGATGAATTTGGAGGTGTTGGGGGAGGGGAGCAGCTAACTTTTGCCTTAAATATAAGATCCTACTTTGGATAACAAGCTGTTAGAAGTAGAAATCCAATACATTTGCAAAGTAAGAAAGTGAGAGCTATTATAGAACAAAAAGTCAATCATATATGCTATTGGTTTGTCTAAGTATATAAGCTATCCCATGCAGACAAAAGGTAAGATTGCCTATGCAAGGGGAAAATAAGTGAGAGCCTTCGAAAGCCTTCCAGCAGGCTGGCAAATTGCCTTAACCATGGTATAATGCAGCCAGAATAAAAGTGTTCTGCGGTATGTTAATGTGCATCTTTAATGAAAGGTGTATCGTATTAGTTCCCTGAAACTTATTCTTAATAGAGGCTTTTCTCTCCTCCCAAGGGAAGCTAAGGCTTGTAACAGCTATTTGTGCCAGATGTTTGCCTAACCTGTCCTTACACCAATGGAGAGCCCACAGTCTCTGTCGGCAGTCTATTCCAGTGCTTAACTATCCTCCCCATTAAAAAGGTTTTTTTTTCCTGATGTCTAACCTAAATCTTTTTGCTGCAATTTATACCAGAAGAGTATATTTTCTTATTCTTCTTCATATGCTCTTTTCAGTGTTACCAGGTCAGTAAGATATTTATAACACAGAGGAGTTGGTAATCTCATTCAGTGGATATCTTATCTCACTGGCAAAAGCAACCGCCTGTTCAAATGACCAGCAACCAGTCTCACCATTTACAAAATCCTTATCATCTGGGTAAGGTAGTACATCTGGGTAGTACAGACAAGTGCAAGCTACTCCCATGAACTTCCAAAAGTGTCTGTTCTAGCCAGAGCAGAAGCCAATCTCTGAGCTCCTCCTAGCATGCCAAAGCAGGACTTCAAAACACAAAAGCATCTGGAGAAACCTCTAACTCATGTCAACAGATGGAAAAACAAAACCTCCTAGAAATTTGGCTTTCGAGGACTAGGCAGCAGAATACAATTCTGGATAAAACCAGAAATATTCAGATACATTACTTAGGCAAGATGCTCAGAGGCATTACGTTCCTATTTGGGGTGAACGTTCAGGGGAAAGCCTGAACCTTCAGGCACTTGTTTTTCAACAGGCTGCAGGAGAACTATGTCTGGGCAAAGTCTTTTGATAGTTTTTATTTCATTCAGGCTCCCATTTGCACTGTGCCTTGCACCAGTCTCTTTTCATTTAAAATCTTCTCTCACTTCCTGGCACTTCTGGTATAGAAGAAATACAAAATGAACAAAAGGGATTTGGTTTCATTTACAGAATAAAAGAAAGACCATTTCAAACTCACTTAGGACTTGAACTGCTTTCTGCATTTCCCCAAAAGTTCAGTATTTCCTCCCTTATCAAGGTTTTTTTTTTCCCGAGGAGCTTGTTCATTCCAGTGGGAAAGCACTAAGGCAACAATGCAGAGCATGGATTAGAAGGCAGAAATTCCCTGTTCCACCAAGGAACTCTGGAACGTGATCTGCACCCTTGTGCCTCCACTCCACATTGTATAAAATGGAGATAATGGTACGTTTTCACCTCTGGGGTGCACTGGGTAGATAAATACAGAACAGGTCATGAGGCTCTCCAATAGTACATAAATGAGAAGACACACACACACGTGTCTAGAGCTAGATGAGGGAACACATACAGCATGTACCTGTAAATGATGTAAATGTGAACACTTCCTGACTTTTATCTTTGCTGTCAGATAGTTAACTGGAAAAAGCTTACGTAACTTTTAAACCTGATTTTAATACATGGAAAAGGGAAGATCAGCTATAGAAAAGGTAAAGGTAGGATGTTGGGCAGCAGGCAGAAAAGAGTAGCGTTACTGGTAATATAGCTGACAGAAAAGCATACCTAACCCCTCTGGGAAACATGGAGAGTCCAGGGAGAAATAAGAGTCTTGTCAGTACAATTCGTACAGATCCTGAATGAGGACATGGGAAAACCAGAACAAGTGGGCAGGACCTGGAAAGGGCTACTACAGGGATAATAGAAACACCATAGAAATAGCAGTTATAACTGGGACACTGCCAATGGAAGTATGCATTGCTCAGGGTACATAAAAGTAAAGGTAAACCTGGGGGATGCTGTTGTAACCTTAATGCTGCAGTAGACTGTGAAGAAATAAATCATATGCATAAATAGAGTGGAATCATTTGTGACTGAGGATAGTTTTTGGAAGGCTGGTGCAAGATATTCCACCAGGACTGAACTATGGAGATCTACTATAGCTCCACAGGCTTGGCTTTCAGTCTGGATAGAGATGTCATTACTGTTATTAAAGAGAAACTATATTGGGAATTAAGTCATTATGGGAGACTTTAGCTTCGTAGAGATAAGTTGGAGAACAAATGCAAGTTTTAACAACAGCACCCTAATGTCTTTTTTTTCTGGATCTGATAGTTGACACATGTCTTTCTGGATCTGACACGACACATGTGGGAGCACACCCCAAAATTACTCAACAGGCAATAGGTCATGCTGTTTTACACTCAGTTTGGGCAAAGCAGCAAGGAACCTTACAGAAAAGCTAGTTATCAGCAGTAACCTTGGATAGAGCAATTAAGGGAACAGAGACCCTGCCTTAAAGGAGGAGATTAAAAGCTCTTTTAACCTAGATAAATGAAAGCCAAGAAGGGATATGACTGTTCTGTATAAATAAAGGGGGGACAGATACACAAGGGAGGAAGAAAACGGGGTTTTAAGCAGAAAAACAATGTTGGTACAAGAACAGCTGGTTGTGAGGAAATTTGCCTTGAAAATAAGATGGATTTTAACCATCAGAGGAGGAAAGCTCTGGAACAGCCACCCAAAAGGAGCTGTGAAAACAACTAAAATGGGGTCGAGAAGAAGCACAACTAGTTTGTAAAGGGCTATATGATACTGCTTAGAGCAGCAGGGATGGGACCAGATGAGCCTTTCCAGTCCAGGGACCTTAAGTAAGCAGAAGAAAGAGGAAGAATATCTCTGTGGAAAACCTTTTCTCCTTGACTTTTCAGTCTGCAGATACCAAAACTGTCTTAATCATTGTATCTCTGTCCCCCAACTAACCCACATGAACAGAGAGACTCTTGTTATTGATATCTCCACCTGCTATGCTCATACTTCAGTATGTGCCCTCAGAATAGAACATTCCTCTTAGTCTTCACCCAAGCTGGTTACGTCATGACTCTCACACTTACAATGCTGACATCGCAGCCATTACCAAATGTATTATTCCTGTGATGCCACAGGTCTGTATCCTCATGTAGGCTGGTCTACAGCAGGTGGAAAAGAGATGCCACAGAGAGCAAAAATCTGCTGTTTACAGACACTTAAGGTGATTAATTAGCCACATCAGCCAAAGCAGACAAGAAATGGTTGTGAATGCTCCACATGCAAAATTAATTAACACAGAAACAACACTCCTTCCTGAACCTCAAGTTCACCTTCCACAACCACCTGGGGAAGGCTGCTTTCTTCACTGCACCTGCAGAAGCAGGGATTGCTTCTAATAGCCTTTCAATTAAACATGTAGGCTGCAGGAGATGGTGGAATTTTCTTCCCTCTATATTTATACAGCACCTAGCATATGCCAGAGAGGGGCTTGGCTTAGAATACAGACACGGTGAAGTACTTGCTCTTGCTTTACAACTCATTCTGGGAATAAAAGTGCTGTGCAGAAACACAGTCCCCCAGCTCACTGAGGTCTGGCATTTACACAGCTCTTGCCATTTTTGCTGAAACATTTCTTTCCTAGTGCATTTATATGCTTTTTGCAGTTGCTGAGGTCCTGTCCCCTGCCATGATTAGCCTGAGAAGGTTAACGAGATATACTTTGAGCGCTTCTGACTTCCACAAAGCCAGTGAACTATGGAGCTCTGCTGGTGTCACAGAAAGGTCAAGGCTGTAGGAATGCCAGTTTGCCTTGGTAAATCATTCCTCCAAACCAGAAGGTACTAAGAGAGCACTACACACATAATCCAGCCTGGATCACCTGATAGCTCCCTCTGGGAGATGGTGGTGTTCTTGGTGATAGTGTTAACCTGATAGCCCAGAAACAGGTTCATCTCATGCAGGAGCAGCAAGGTTTCCAGGGGCACGTATTTGTTCAAAGTCCTCAGTGCTAACTGATGTACACATAACCATGATTTATGGAAATGCAGACTGCAATCAACACAGGCATAATTAGGAGACATGAGGGGAGAGGCTAGTTCATGTTAGTGTGCACTGTGATCTGAGTAGGCTGGAGGATGTAACTCAGCAAAGCCATAGATTCTAGGGGAGACAAATCAGGTGTTAGGATTTTGGAAGAAGAATTAGAAAAAAAATGTATCTTAACAAATCCTGCAGACCAACTGTACCATCCAACATAACCCACCTCCAGCTAACAGGCAGCAACAGCACCTGATTCAGACTCCTACTTCAGTAATGTTGCATCCTTAGAGCCATCATGCCTTTCTGAAATGACTCTGTGTGAGGAAAGAGGAGCTTAATACAATGTCCTAAACTCCAGTAACATCAGTCTATTCTGATTCTGGTCTGGGAAATAATATCTAAACACAGGGAGCTTATACTGCCTCTATCCTTGCTCATCTAAGGTGCAAGGAGGTTTCATCTTGAGCATCTCTACTGCTTTCCATTGCAGAACCATGGGGCAGGGGACAATGTAGCAGGGATACTGGTAAGATTGCATGTTTTGTGTCATAGGAGGTTCAGGATTCACAAAGGTTTAAAGAAAAATGTATTTTTATGTGCATGTATAGGCATCTAAGTGCTTTATGAAAGCATTTCGCGGTCTGTAGGAGTGCATCCGCATTATGCAGGTGTGTGTCTGCATCCAGTACGTGTATAAAGGCATGTAATTCCCTATCTAATGATTTTTCCCCTTGGCTTTCCCTGTTGAGTGCTGGGCTTGGTTTTGCATTTTGCTGAGCTTTCATTTCTTTCACTCAGACTTTTTTCCCCCTCTAAAACATGTTACACAGAGGGAGCGATGGGCTTGCCAATTCACACTGCAGTCTGGGAGACAGTGTAGAGCTTCAGCTGGTAAGTGGGCCCTGTACAGCCGTGTACAAAACCCCAATGTTATGTGCCCCTGTGCAGTGACACCTACTCTTTACACAGAGAGAATATATCTCCCCCAGCATCTCTTGGGACCTGAGGCTGAAGAAATGTTTAAAAATGCAGATCCAGAGGAAGGCCAAAAATGTCTCCTTGTGCCGAGAAAAGCTAAATGTTGAAGCAGGCCTCAGCAGGGGCAGGAGAGCAGGCAACATGAAGAGAGAGGGGTGGGTTGCCTAAACCTCACGGTTCTCTAAGCTACGCAAGCAAGACCGAAGGTGCTGCTTTGAAAAGCACCTCCAAGAATATCAGAGGGATCCTTTAACTTTAACGGGGGGGTCTCGCAGTGGGTGAAACACCTCCCCAGCCTGAATACACCAGCCGGAGCCCCTGCCCTCCAAACAGCAGCCCCACATTGCCCCCGTGCAGAGATGCACACCCGCTGAGAGCGGCACAGGCAGGCACGCCCGCATGCACGCCCCTCTGCAGAGAGACACAGTGTGCTCAGCTCTTCTCTCGATGGTGAAAAGGCGAGGAACATGCCTCCTCCAGAGGAATTACTGCACACGTTCGGAGCAAGATTTCAGGGAAGACAGTTACAGAGCTGCACAAACCTGTTCCTTTCCTCTCCCACCACTGAGAGCTCTAGGCCCCTGATTGCAATGCTGTCCCCGCCCACTGCACACCCTTTGTCCAGATCCTGGCCCTGGATTCACACTGGCCCAGCCACAGCCAGCCCCACAGCCTCCACACCCTCAGGGTGCATGTCTGCATGCCCCTGCCAACCTGGCACAGGTGGAGGGCCTCGTGCACTGCAGCAGGGCGGTCCCAAGGGGTCGCCAACCGAGCCACTGCTCCAAGTTGTCACTGGATCTCCAAACTGAGTAGAAACACCAGCTCTGCTCTGCACCCCAGTTCTCTGGCAGGTCTTTTCGCTCAGCTTTGCAAAGGAGCCAGATTGGAAGCAAAGCTATGGGATAGGGGCAACCAGGGACACCCTTGCTGTTTTCCTGTTCCCCCGTGTGTGGTTAAGGGGGCTGCTGTCTGGCATCCTTGCACCTTTTCTTACCCACAATCTCCGTTGCCTGTCTCTGTGGAGAAGGCATGGAGATAACCTCATGTCCTGACTCAATTTCTCCCTCCCTCCTTCTTCCTTTTATTCACTCAGGTGCTCCCCAATAAACACAGGGGACAAGGGACAGGGGACAGGGATGGGGGGGAGCAGAGGCAGCAGACAGCCCCCGCCTCACCTGTGTGAGGAGAAAGAGACAGTGGTCCCTCATGCCCTGGCTCATCAGCACCCCATGTCCTGCACACCTGCGGTCCTGCCCTCTGTCACTAGTGTGCACCCATGGACATGGTCCCCGCTGCACAGATCTGTCTGCTCGCTGCTGCCTCCATCATGTCTTCAGTCTGCTGCCCTGCTGCCCCCATTCCAGGACCAGCCGCAGGAGTGAGACCAGTGCAAGCAGTGGAGAAAACCACAGGGATGGAGGAGTAACTCATGGTGTGATTTCCCCCCCCCATCTCAGCTCTCACTGACTTAGAGCTGGGGTGGGTGGTTTGTCCCCATCCCAACAGTGCCAGAACAATAGACTCACCTCTGTACTGAAACAAAGTGCTTGCCCAAACCACAGCAGTGTCAGTGCTGTGCGTCTCTGCTAGCAGTGAGCATTACCGGCGTACTTCTGTCCATGCTGCTGCAGACCATGAGCTGCAGGACCCCGACCTGACCCACTGCCACAGCCAGGCACTGGGCTTTGCTTGAAAACCATGGCACTCTGCCATGTTTGGGCAGAGCATTAGACAAGACCCGCCAGCTCTACCTACACCCTACAGAGAAGACCCGACCCTTGGATGGAGCCCACCAGTGGGACAGCTGGTTCACTGCACACGTGTGCATAATTGCCACGCTGGTTAGAGCCAGCAAGCACTCTGTGAGCAGCAGGGACCAGTTCTGCCAAAGATTTTGCTCCTTTCCCATCCCATACACACGTGCAGACACACACACACACACACACGCAGACACACCCAGAGGTACCGCCAGCAGCAGTTATCCTAAGCTGATCTGTGCTTCGAGTCCAGGCAGAACTGCCAAGGGCCCAGCTGAGGCCATCTGGGCTGCAAGTCATCTCTGTGCAAAAGGAGTACAATCAGACCTGAATATGGATAGAGAGAGAAGTAACCTTGAAATCAGCGATTTGGGAAGGAGAGAGGAAGTTATGTATTTGCCAACCCCAGCTAGCAAAGAAGGGTTAAGCCAAGGACTGCTTTCTTGGGAGCATGGCCTTAGGGAGATAAAATCCTCCCCTTGTCTGAGCCCTAATGGACCTCAGGCGCACCTATTTTTCAAAGATTTGTCTGTCATTTTGTGCCTAAACATGTCAACACAAAGCAGACCTCGTGCCATTCCCTTTCTGCACCCTGAAAGTAGAACAGGCATGACAAAGGCAATCTTGGAGACATAAGATGAAGCTAAGGCTCTCAGCAGGTTGCAAAAGGTCTTTTGTGGCACATGTAAGTCTACTCATGGAATGACTTCTTGCAGTCTGGAATTAGCTGGATGACTTCATGTGTCATGTGTGTGTACTGTGTAGTTACCTCTATTATACAGGGAGTTAGAAGTAAGCCTGTAATTAGGTTCTCTGACACTTTCCATTACAAGAGTCTGAAGGCTGGTTCCCTGAGAAAAGCCAGTATCTCCATGTTTTGCAACAGGCATTTGAAAGTCAGCAGGGAAAAAACCCTGAGGCTAAGGACATGATTTTTTCTTTGGCCCATCAAATTTCATTCACTCTTAACTGCATTATAAACTGTTAAATAATCATCATTTCTTTTCTGTCAGTTTCTTGCAGAAATCCTGGCAGACAGCCCAAATGGCATCTGAGCATAAACATTTTAAGAGCTAAGCACATCAACCCAGTAAATCAGTGGGGACATCCCCACCGGTACCACAGTCAGTACAAGCAACACCTCAGCTTTGGCAGAGCAAGGGAAAGGCAAAAGCCTGATCAGGCTGCCCACAAAATGTGGACAAACCATCCAGGTTCTCCTCCATCTTTTAAATGCACCCCACTGTGAAAAGGTCACTTGCACTCCACCATTTAGGATGCAGAAGAAAGGCAAACCAGTTAGAGTTGTCATGACTGTTTGTGGAACAAGTACAGGTTAGGCACTGGGTTGAGCAGTCAGACTCAGTGCTGAAGGCTCAGCATGCATGAGAATGAACAATACATTTCTACAGAAAAGATTTTGGGTTTTCCCCTTAAAAACAAAACAAAACAAAACACACACACACACAAAAACCATAAAGCAAACTACACTAAAGGAATTTTATTTAGGTTGAAATATTAGGAAATGGCAGGTTTATGGATTCCTTTTCAGCCTTTCTTCCATCCCACTTGTGTGTGGACATTTTGATTCAAGTTTTAATTAATGAGTGCATAAAACTCTCTCCACAGGGTCCCTGCCTCAATCCTTGTACTGCAAAGAAACTTGAAGGAGCAGAGTTAAGGTGGCCCAGGAAACAAGACTGGCATTTTCTAGCTTGACTTCACAAGCTAAAAATGAAATCACTGTTATTTTATTTTCTGTATGTAGTTGCTTTTACAGCTTGACTGTGCACGAGCTCTTACAAAACCAATAAATGGGCCAAGAAAGTATCAGTGAAGATTGAGAAAGAGCTATCCATGAATCACCAAGCACTAGCAGAGGAGAGAGGAATAAAGAAACGGCGATGGACAGCAAACCAGTCAACCAATCTAGAGATTATGCAATCCCATTTTATGACAAAAGAAGCAGCACTGACCTTGCCAAGGGGTTGAACGGGGCAAAGAAAGTAGAAACCAAATTGGAAGGGAGCACTGGGGAGAGGTGGAAGAGGGTGAAGCTGGCAGGTCCCTCATGGTCATGGTGCCCAGAAGGTGAGAGGAAAGGAAGGCACTAATAAAGCAGATTATGCTGCAGGCAGGTTTCTCACCTTGCAGCAATACACTTGTAACAGGCTAAGGGAGAGAGAGGGCTGGTATGAACAGGATGGACAGGACCAAGCTGGTCTAGTCTGTGTAACTTTGGAGTGGAAACACAGGGGTGGGGGTAGATAGCATGGGGACACCAAGCCAGTTACGGTCCAGGTGCCGTCTAGCCACGTTAGCCCAGCAAGGCTAAGCTAGGAGCCGAGGCAGCTTGCCAGGCTCACGCAGCTGCCTTGCACCACGCCATACTGCTGCGTCCCTGTGGCGCTGCTCTGCACGGCATGGATTTACCATCGCAAGCCTATGCCAGCACAGGCAACACATAGCTGGGTTTCACAAGGCAAATTTGCCCTAAGCAGCTGCAGCAGCTGTGCAGAGTGCAGATGCTTTCTCCCCAAATGCCCAGGAGTGAAGGGACCCAAGTGCTGGCTGTAATCCTGTCCTGTGCTTACTCTGTTACCTTAAGCAAGCCACTGAAGCTTTCTGAAGCTCAGTTTTCCCCTCTATAAAAGGCTCTAAATAATCCCTCTCACATTGCAAGGGAGATGAACAGGGATGTAACAGCTGAGAGCAATGACAAAAGTCAGTATAGTAAGGAGATCCCTCAGCTTGTTGACCCCAGAGGAAATCGTGTAGCTCAGGGCTGCACCTAGAACACCCTCATGGCCCACATGAGAGGAAGGAGCTTTGCCGTAGAAGGGTGCTGGTTACTGCAGAGCAGCCGTGCACGCTGGCAGTCAGCAGTGGAAATCATGCTGATTAATGACAGAGCGGCAGTACAGCAGGTCAGGCATGTGGATCGACAGCTGTAAAAGGAACAGCGGGATTTTATATGGCACTCGCTAAGAACTAGTTTGGGATCAGGAGATTAACTAAAGCTCGAGAGCACGTTCTTGGGTCCTCTCCAGCTGCTCTGGAAGCTGAAGTGGCACAAGCAACCAGGCAGCTGTCTTTCCTGGCTCTCTGAAGATACCTTTCCTGGAAGAGAGAGCACAGCAACGCTTGAGCTGGCACAGTGACACTCAGCTCTGCCCCTTCCAGCCTCCAGGAAGAATGTCCATCTCACCTCCCATACCCAACATAAGTCTCAACCAACTAATGCCCCTGGCCGCAGCTCTCCCTCGTGGCTCTGAAGCAGCCTCTCTGCCACCCACATGGGTGGGAGGGAGACTGCAACCCCCTCAGAGGGCAGGATTGCTTCTTCTCTCCTGCCCTCTTCAGAGCCCTCCTCCAAGGATGCTCCCCAGCTGTGGCTGAGAGATGTGGCTCACCAACCCAGTGTTGTCTTGCACAAGGAAATGGAGGGAGCCTCCAACACCTGGGCAGGAGAAACAGCCTTGGAGAAGGACCGGCTGATCAGCAGTCCTCGGTGACAAGACAGGCACTGTGGTAGGGTGGCCTGCCAGGTGCAGTCCCACGGCCAGCCTGAGGCACGTACAAGTGCAAATTTGCCTCAGTGCCAACTTTAGCCCTGCCTGTTTTTCTGCTGTGCCAAGAATATCCAGTAAGCCAGGCTTTACCCCTCTTGCGACAGAAAAGATCGTGCTTACGACTGAACATTTATCCCTTCCAGTCTGCTGATTATTTCACCAGGCAACCTGAACATTCCATTAATATCAGTCTTTGTGGACCTAAATATATACACTAAGCACATATACAAATACATATAAATACGTCTCTATCTAGCAGAGAATCCAATTAAGTGAATATGTTACGCCTTAGCAATTAATGTATTCAACAAGCTGAGCTGCCTCTTGCATATGATTAAAGTTCAAGCAATATCAATCACAACAGCAAAAAGATTCCAGATTTTCCTACGTGCTATCTACAAAAGAGATCATTAACACTTAAATCAATGGACAAATTCAAGTGTGTTTCCAAACCTTGGGAAACTCATCTTCACAATACAGTCTGTCCTTCAACTCATCATAGCCTGTTCTTGCATGCGGCATCTCAGACAATTCCTGCCTTCTTATATATCTTTCTGCAGCATTTTCTGGGTGGCAGGTCTGTAAAAACGCTGGTGTCCTATGGGTCAAAAGAAAGCAAATTCCATGACTGAACAGAGCTGGCTCTCTACTCACTTGACTGGTGCAAATGCTTTCTTTCTCTTTGTGTTCAGTTGCCAATTTTTTTTTCTGTGTTTATGTGTGTGTTTGTGTGCACATGTGTGCATGTGTTCTTTTGTACGTTAGTCTTTTTCCAGGACAAGGCTTTTTCATGCAGTTTCTGCCTCTCAGCAATAGACAATGTCGAGCCCTCTAGGGACTGCTCATTCCCTCCTTCTCTCACAATACCCCCTCTGCATTCATAAGACATTCCCCAGGGGAAAGTGCTACATAAATAAATATTTAAGTAGCCACTAAACCACAGAAGATGCAGAAAAGCATGTGAGGAGCTTGGCTGCAGTATTCAGGGCACAGAGGAGAAAGAACAGAGGCATGGCCTGGAGGGTTGGGAGAAGATAAATGATGATGAGAGTTTGAACTGGAAACACAACTGTCCCCTTCTCTTCCCCAACCCAGCCAGCACAGCAGGCTGGTTTTCACCCTGAGACCAGAGCTGATATAATACAGGTCTGTGTTACTACAGCTGCAAAAATCCAAAACCCAAGAATGGTTTTGGAGGCTGGTAGAGGAAAGAGCCTTTAACTGAGACGCCAAAGACGCAGCTAATTAACTGTACTTCTAATGATGAGTCTTTATTTTAGCTGTTCTGTTGTTCTCCTGGTTTGTTGTCACACTCCAGGAAGAGGCCTTGAGTGCCCAGGAGCAGGTTGGAGGCTACTTTCTGGGGACTGATTGGGTCTGTTGCAGACAGAGTCTAGGCCTGAGCCCCAGTCCTGGTTGCTCCTTTGCCCCCCAGTCTGGATGCAAGGAGGGACACAGCTGGCTGCCCTCCAAAACCCTGCAGCCACTCACCCACCCTCATCCCTGCTATGCGGCTCGGCAGAGGGTGTTATCATATCAACAGCTCCTTCCAGGCTCACCAGCTTGTGGATCCTATACCCATGCAGAATTATTTGTGTCTACGCCCACAGCACTACAGATATCACAAGTCTCTATGAGATATCAAAGAATAAAGCTTGGATCTTTTCTAGACTACTTGAGAAACACTGTTTTGAAAGTTGGTATTATAGGGAATAGGGTATAAAATTGGCCACTTAGGTCACCCATGTAAGAGGGTGAGGGGTAATAGCCATATAAAATATGCCACACCCCAGTAACCACACACTATTTGTATGCTTCCCAACATATCCAGGAATGCTAAAAAGCCCTCAGAAAATCCAGTCAAGAGCCAGTTTCTGGCAGAGCTGTGGGAGCACGCTCTGGCATACACACAGAGCCCACAGTGGGTACCAGCAGACTGGAAGGACCACTTGTATGGTCAGAGTAGGACATTTTTTGTGCACTGGCATGCAGCTGTCGGAGGGTGATGCTTCAGAGAGATTTGGAGATCTTTCCTTCATGAGTATGTCCCAGATTTTTCACTTCCTCAGAGAGCTGCTAAGGTCAAGGAATGCCCCCTTTCAGGTTTACTAGTTTTATTTTCTCCTCTAGGTACAAAGATGCTGGCTGCTATTCAAGTTGTGGTAGGAAGCAAGCCATCAACGAGAGCTTTGGGTGCAAAGTGAATGCAACCAGCCAAAGCCACTTCTTCCCTCTGTTTCAGCAATTTCTGAAGGTTTTCTTCTGCCCCAGCAGGGTGTTTTTATCACCATTTTACCCTGCTCCACATCAGTGGTCTTTGGGGAAGGGAGACACTTTGGGGAAAAAGCTCCTTATTGATAATGAGGAAATAACATACCCACTCTGTATATAGACATCAAAAAACCCCAGCCTTTGCACATATGCAAACAAGTACGCTCCACACAAATGAGAGTGGATTGTTTCTTACCTGAACTCTGTGCAATAAGTATAAAGAAATGTACCTCCTCCCCTAGGCAGCCTTCTTGCATTACAGGGAGAAGCACCCTGTCTCTCAGAAATTTGAAGAGTGAGAAGAGCCAGCAGTATCCACAAGAGCAGTAGATGGAGGTGCCCTGTCAGTGTGGTGAACAAGAGAGACTGGTCCATTCCTTCCATCCATTCCCACTTCTCTGCAAGTGGAGTGGAAAATGAAAACACCCTTCCCACAAATAGTCATCCAGATGTCAAAGCATAACTGCATTTGCGCAGTTGGGATCCCTTGGGATTTTCACCCCACACAGCTGTCACAGCTGATGATTCCCCAAAGTGGCTGCTGCATTGTCAGGCTCTGTGCATTTTGCTTTCTCTGTGGCATCAAGCCCTTTCCACCTTTCCACCTTCTCCCTGTCTGTGATTACCACTGCCTGTCAGCACTGCAGTAAATACGTGTATGTTTCTGGGTCTCTCATTTCTCACTTTACAGAACTCTCTCTCCTAAAAACACAGACTTCCCCATCAGAGCAGACACTAATATAGAGAACAAACAGCAATTTTTGACAGGCTCACCTGCTCCACTCACTATGCATGAAATTACCTGCATCCTTTAAGAACTTTCTTCTGCTTCCTGCAGGAGTTTATTGCATTTCTGCAACTATGACATTGTAAAGCTGTTGTCACAGGTGCCCATGATCTTATAGGCTAAGAAGAAGTCCGGTCTCATATGAGAGCTGGACAAGATATCTCCAAAAAACCAGAAGTTCAATGACAGACAGGAAGCAGTGCAGTGGGACTGAGTGAGAGAGAGCTCTGTGTTCCAACTCCTAGGTGTAGGAAAGCAAACCATTCTTCTGGACACACTGACTTTTTGGAGGGAAACACAGCCAGGTTCCTGACTCCACTTTGTCATCAGCAATGCAGGTCCGAGGTATTGGATTAGGATCCAGGTCTGTTGACCTTCACAGATTGTCTTGGTCCTGCTCTCTCCCTTACTCTAACATCTTTTCACTTTGGCCATGACAAATGCCTCTCAGCCCCCCATGCCTTGCACATCCATTCAAAACGCTGTTTCAGAGATCATTTGCCTAGATATCATTTTCCCCCTTTCTTTTCAGTCTTCCTTTGCCTCCTTCCTCAGCTGCAGAGTGCCTCTTTTCCAAGCCACTTGATGCCTCTGATCCCTCAGTCAGTATCAAGATGTGAACACTAACCTGCTCCACTTTCTTCAGCAGCATTCCAGAGACCCATGTAGCTTTCTTCAATTTTGGCCATGTTCTTGAGAGAGGTCCCATGAATACCAGTGAAGTTATATCATTGCATTTCTTCATACCCTGCCCTAACTCTCTCTTTTGCCCAGATAGCTGCAGATAATTTACAACACTCAGGCTGCTGATATGCTAAGCTTATAGTCCACAAAATTTACAAATACTCACCCATTTCCCCCTTGTATTCCCCTAGCAGATCAATGCAAAAATGTCCACTGCCATCAATGGATAAAATATGCCATCTCTTTACAGACTGTCCCTAAAGTATGCACAGCAAGGATATTTACTACTGTTCTTAACTTGCCTGTGTTCCCTGTGCATTAATCCTCTCATCTGTCCAAGTGACCGTGTTTTCTCAGCTGATACTTACACAGTAAGTGTTTGGTGGCTATGGCCATCATCTTGGTCTCTCTGTACAGCTCCCAGCACAATGGGGCACTGGTTAATGGCAGGCCTTTTCAGAGACTACAGTAATACAAATAATCAAAATAACCATAAGCTTGTTCTGCACATATTGCAACCCAAGTGCTATTCATTACAGTCTTTGTCTGTCTAATTACCCCTTCGTTTTCACCTGTTTCCTAAACTGCCAGTTAGAATGGCTTTGCACTGACAAACAGCTGCTGCATCTCATCCCAAGGAGGTACGGCTGCATCTCTACAGAGGGCAAAGTGATCTCTGCGAACAGAGCTCATTCACAGAGAGCTCAGGGACCCCCTAGGCTAAGGGAAAATAGGAGGTCTGCAGTGTCACATACTTCCTCTGCCTTACCATCGCAAAGGATGTGGAAAGTCTGTCCTGGATTTATATAAGTCATTTATATATATTTAATCACAAATGAAAAAATGGCAGAAACTCAGAAATGGATTTCTATTTTCTTCCATTCATACCTCAAAAGCCTCTCTCCCCATCCCTCCTTCCCCCTGTCCCAGCACAAAACACACCCTTTAAGACACTAGCTGCTCCCTCCACGCATTTGACAGACTCTGATTAAACTCCCAGATAATAACCTTGCAAGGCAGCGCCAAACTTGCAGCAGTACAGGGTGTTCTCATCATTGGCTCCCAAAAATAGTTCCTTGCCAATAAGAGTCAATTGGTTCAGACTTTGCCAACCTGCACTTCTACTATCCCCACCCCCATCCCAGGGGCTGCTGACACAACTTGTTCCCTCCAGAAGGGCTGTCTCTTGTGTACTGGTTGTTGAAAATACCTCAGGTTTGTAATATTAATGTAAACCAAGCTTCCATGGGTCCTCCCTGACTCCACTCTCTGGTATAAGGGAGATATAGGAGTCCTGGACTGCAATAGCTGTGAGACACCATTTGTGGGCTTTGGTCTGCAACATATTCCGTAACCTCCAAAGACCTAGTGGCAATGATCATCCTGGGATAGTTATTTTAGCCTTGTCTCAACAACGCCTGCTGCAAGGACTCAGCACAACTGGCTGCAAAGAGGGAGCAAAGGGTGGGGAACATACAGCTTAAGGGAGCGTGTGGTTGCAGACAAGCAGATCTAAAGGAATTCTGAAGGAAGACAACAACGAGGAGAAAAGAAGGTCCCAGGACAGAAGCAAACAGAAAAGGGGGCTCTTAATATGCAAGGATGAAGTGCAGCACTGTCAACAAGCCAAATCAAGCCCAAGAATGTGTTGGTTTTGGGACAGAAACCACTCCATTATGCCTTACTACTGTTCATTTTGATATCTACATTGCAAAAATTTACTGCTGACGTCAAGCAGTGAACCTACTTTGAAGTCAATGGAATTGCAGCCACTTATGCCAGAGGTGAATTTGGCTCCCAAAGGACTTTTCTATGCAATGATTTAGATAGTGACCCTTCAAAGCTTATGTTACGGCCATAGTGTGACAGTGGGAGAAAAAGGGCCAAAAAAGGCTGCAACAGAATAGCCATCTGTTATACTCAAGTCTAGAGCTCAGCTAACCCAGGATGGCATATAATAAGGGCAGGAAACACTGGAAGTTAATGAGCACCTCTGGAGGAAATCTTACCCCCATCTAACAGTACGAAACAGTACAGATGTGTTAATACAGGTGCCTTCACGCAAACTGCATCCCAGAATATTTTGCAATGTTAAATACAAGACAGCAAATGGCATGCAGCATAAAGAATAGCTGGTGCACTGAGCAATCAAGAGGCAGTACAAATGGCCGTATAATTTCGCCTTTTAAAAGCAACTGCATAAAAGCTCATTCATCCATAAAAATGCTGCGTTTCTGTTTTCTGCCTTCCTAGGAGCTTTCTTGCCTGCCCCCCTTATCACCAACTACAGACTTCAGATCTTCTCAAAAGACTAATAACAAACACCTGTCCTTCCATGCCCAAATATTGCCTCCACATTTCAAGGCTGTTTTATATAGCTCCTAAGAATTACAACCAGACAGAGCTAGTCAAAGAGTTCACAGGGCCTCAGACTCATAATATATATTTTTAAAGTACTGCACATGAAAACATGCTATGAATATACCCAACAAAAAAAAAAGGGGATGTCAGGGCATTATGTGATGAATACATTTGGAATTTGAAAATTAGGAATGAATGGGATACGGTTTCAGGTATGGAAGGATAAATTTGTTTCCCAGTTCCTTTGAGAGAGCAGAATCTGGCATTCTGGCGTTCAATGAAATCTAGACAACATTTTAAACACCATGAGATTCAGCCTTCAAAGTCTCTTCAGCCATGATGTCTGCAAGAATTGCTAGCCCAGCTTACAACAGCTAGTCAGACAGTAAGTTACAAGTACCATTCGTTATGCTGTAATACAGGTATTTGGCTTCCTATTGCCCTCAAGATCTCCCACTCTCTCCATATGCATGTTTAGTTTATCTACTCGTAGTGTGCAATATCTCCTTTAAACACTGAGAGACTGACCTCTGGAAGGTATTTCTGCAGTGCCTAGTACAAGACACCATTATACTAACATGGAAGATGAGAGAGTTGAGATCTGGAAGTCCAAGGGAATTAAAGTAGCCCAGATGGAAGAGGACAGAAGACATGTACAAGAAATCCAGAAGAGTAGAAATTGGGGCAGTATCACAGACAGACAAGCTAAATCACTGTGGATGTACAATTGTGACAGACAGACAGACAGATAGATAGACATAGACAGACAGATATATAGATACATAAGATGCATGTGAAAGAAAAAGGCAAGGTCAATGATAAGACCAAGTAAGGCAATGAAGACCAAAACCTGGCTTAAAGAAAGAAATGGAAGAGATAATATGAAGCCTTTATCCCTCCTCCAGAATTACAGATGCTGTGCAGAAAATGACCTGCCATCCCTTCACCCTCACTTTGAAGACCTCGGCTCGCATACAGCTCACATTATGAGTGGCTCTAACAACTCTTGGGCCCAGGTGGCCCCTTGGCCTAGGTGCACAGACTTGTTCCAAGTGGGAGAGGTTTCTCGTGAGCCCTGCCCACTTGCCCTGTTCCCCCTTCTTTCCTGTGACAGTCTCCAGTGCCATTGTGTTGACCATGGTCCAAAGGAACTGCTCAAACAGACAGGAACTGCCTGAACTTCCAACCACAAAAACCTCATCATAGAAATGCTTCCTCCATCAGGGACCAAGTAAGAGTGCTGACAGAGTCACTAATGCTGTCATTTAGTGCTGTCAAAGGGATTGTTGCAAATGGGGAAGCTCTGAGATTCAGAGTTCATTGCCTGTTGTCCAGTCTCTCCCCACTTTCTCCCCCGTCCCCTGAATTTACAACTAAACAATCCCAATTCATTAAATCACTGCTTGTATGTCTTCTTTTCTACACCCCTGATTATTCTCACTGCTTCCCCCAGACTCATTCCAGTTTGTCCAGATCGTTCTTGAAGTGCTATCCATATAACTGCACAGAGTTTTTCAGCCTTACCATCACCCAGCAGAGCACAGAGATTACATCATGCACCTTGCAGGCTAAACTCCTATTTATACATCCAAGTACAGCATTCGCCTCTTTCTCAACAGCACACAATCATGTTCAGCTTGTGATCCTCTTTTATCCTCCCCCCAATCCTTTTCTGCAAAACTGTGATCTAGTTGATCTTTCTCTGCACTGTATTTATGTAGTCCATTATTCCTGCCAAGGTACAATAGTTTGTGCTTGTCTCTATTGAATTACATCCCACTTTTTGAGAGTGTATCTCCAATTTGCCAAGATCATTATGAATTCTAACCCTGTTCTCCAACAAATTCACAGTCCCCCCAGCTTGCTGTCATCTTCAAATTTGATATGCAAATTCTCTGTCCATCATCAAGGATGTTAAAGAAAACATTGAACTGAACTGAACACAGGACAGACCCTCACAGAACCCCAGTCCGTGCTCCCTTCCATTTTGACATTCTTATTCATTTTGCATGCCTTTGTGATTAGCTCTCCTCAAGACCTTGCTCCGCTAGATTGCTAACAAAGTGTGATGAGAGAGATGGTAAAAACCTTACTAGAGTCAAAGCAGATGACACCTTCAGTTTCACCTCTGTCCACAATGCTTGTTACCCTGTCACAGAAAGATATTAGATTGGTTTGACATGACTTGTTCTCAACAAATTCTGGTGGACTTTTACATGTGTCTCTGTTATTTTCCAGGTGCTGACAAGGAGTTTTGTTGATAATTCATTTCATATTTTTTCTAAGGATCAGGGTTAAGCAACAGTGATTCCATAAATCTACAATTCCCAAGCTCCTTTCCCCTCTGCCCCCTGCTCTTTTTTAAAGACAAGCATTCATGTTTCTCCAGTATCTGGGTCAGCTTTACAGGTACAGATCCAATGCAGTGTGTTCACAGAACACCCTTTCTGTAAATTTCCTTTGGAAAAAAGGGGCAGGTCAGGTATGTATTGTGTTGCTGCAACAGGAGAAAAGAGGTGGTTACCTTGTCTTGGGAAACACGAACTCTTGCCCTTGTGTGTCTCCCTTGTCACCCTGACAGCAAAATAGAGGCTGGTGTTAACACGCACCAGACCTCCTGTCCCACAGTCCTGGCCTGTGGCACATCATGCCATTTCAGCCCTTGACAGCAATAAGCAGTTCAGCCAGTGTACCTTAGACCCCATCTGTGGCACTTCAACCATTTTAGCCCTTCTTCCCACTCCACACTTAGTTTTGTCAATGTGCCTGTGTCCTGCTCATCGGCATCCCCAGATACTCAGTCTTGTTTACTCTAACCCAACCATGTGCTCAGCAGGGACTGATGTTAAGCTGATGGCCTGCACCTTCCCTGACATAACAGTTCTCACCCACTCTTCCTCCTCCTCCTTCTCCAGCTCCTCTGAGACGTTTCAGCCCTGACTTCCTGCTCCCTCCTGCACCCACAGCTGTGTTAGTGCATGTTCCATGCCAATGAAGAGCAGTTAATTCCACGCAGGCAATGAGTTTTACAGTGTTTCAGGATGATAATCCAGGCCATGGAAACCCAGGAGATGACCTAACCTGCTGCACTTGTCTCACTTGTAGCAGAGGACAGGCGAGACAGCAGTGGTCAGGAAACAACCCACTGTAGGAAGAAGGAGTCTGAACTGTGGTCTGGCATGCCAAGTGGAAGTCAACAGCCGTGTGCTGGGAGCAGGCACAAGCTCTAGGCTGGAAGAAGTCAAGCAGCTGAGACCACCAGAGGAAGGAAGTTCCTCTGTAACTACTGAGAGAACAGTTAACAGCATCCTGGGGAAACGGTGCTGTTCCAGGGATGAGCTTTGATGGGCAAAATAGCATTTTCATGTATTAAATAACATGTGCACTCTTCAGTGCAGACAAGGACCCAGGTGCTTATCAATTATTGAGGTTGCTTGAAAAGGCATTTAGGAGAGTGCACAAGAGGCCAGTCTGCAGCTCTACCTCAGTCCCAGCTGGGCTGCTCTTCGAAACCCAGCCAGTGAGAAGGGAAGAGGAAGGGGGGGTGAGGGGGGGGGGGGTGAGGGGGTGGGGGGTGGGTGTGAAGAGACAAGTAAGTAAATAGAGATGGAGAGAAAGAGAACAGGGAAGAATCTAGTAGAGCCTTCTCCTTGCCAAATGAAATCATGCATGGTACAGGAAAGGACTCCTTGCTGCCTTGTAGAATCATTCCTCTAGTACCACCCCCTTCCTTCCTACTTTCTGGGATGAAAACAGCATCTCCTTTTTTCCTCAGAGTGCAGCCCACACCCTCTGAAGCCAGCTTCTAGACTGCAGATAAGACCTTGGATTGGAATCAGGTCAAGGCAAAACCACACTGTTGTCCCAGCAGCACTGTTACCACATCCTGACCACTCTACTGCCCCAGACCTCAATGGACTTTACAGCTTTCTTAAGAGCTGCCATGTTTACCCAGTTCAATGGACTATGAAACATCCTAAGCTCTTCTGTGACAACTCCCTGTCCTGGTTTCAGCTGGGGTAGAGTTCATTTTCCTCCTAGTAGCTGGTATAGTGCTGGTTTGGATTTAGCATGAGAATAATATGATAACACACCGATGTTTTAGTTGTTGCTAAGCAGTGCTTATACTAAGTCAAGGACTTTTCAGTTTCTCCTGCTCTGCCAGCGAGGAGGTGCACAAGAAGCTGGGAGGGAGCATAGCCAGGACAGCTGACCCAAACTGGCCAAAGGGATATTCCATACCATATAGCACCATGCTCAGTATAAAAACTGGGGGGAGTTGGCCGGGGAGCAGCAATCGCTGCTCGGGAAACTGTCTGGGCATCAATTGGCAGGTGGTGAGCAGTTGCCTCACTTGTTTTTCCTGGGTTCTGTTTTTCTCTCTCTTCTTGTTTTTTTTTTCCTTTTCATTACATTATTATTATTATTGTTGTTGTTATTATTATTACTATTATATTTTTTCAATCATTAAACTGTTCTTATCTTAACCCATGAGTTTTCTTACTTTAACCCTTCCAGTTCTCTCCATCTTCTCACCAGAAGGTGAAGGTGAGCGAGTGGCTGCTTGATGCTTAGCTGCTGGCTGGGATTAAACTACAACATTCCCATTTAGGGAAAAAGACAGCTTTTACCCCAAATCAGCTGCCAACATTCAAACTCCCACCTATCAACACACATCTTCACATGGATCTGCCACAGAAGACTGTTTCCTGAACAGAACAAGCTCATGCATTTGCTGCAATTCACCATGCATGTTGGCTGTAGCCAGCATATAATCTTCATTATTGCTTTGCAGATGAAGCACAACTCTCCAGAAAGTCACATGTCTAGGTGCAGCTCTCTCAGGAGATCCACAGCTGATGTGCATTCAAAATGAGAAAATGAGAAGAAATCTCAGGGAACAGCTGCAATCTCAAGGAACATTCACTCACAATCACTCAGAACTTTTCTATTTGTGAACTAGATTTCCCTGGATGTAAGAAGTCACTTATGCCATTGAATAAGCATGAAGCTAAAATTTGACCAACCATAGAATTATCTTAGCACTAAAAAGTGTGTCTTTTTATTAAAAAGAGGTAGGATTTTTCTTCACAATAATATAACTTGAAAAATACTTAGAAGGTCAAATTCTAAGTGCTTTTTTGTTTGAGATTTTTGTTATAATTTTGAGCTTTTGAAGAAACTGTGGGTCAAGCATGTACCAAAATAAGAGTATTTTGGATTATCATGATCCCCAAAGGCAGAGCTTTCTAAACTACAAGCTTGTGAAGGACTAGATACAATTACAAGCAGACAATACAAGATGTCTGGAGAGTCAAATTGCTTACAATCCAAGAAAGAAAGTAAGTCTTATTTTTTTAATGCAGAGCCTTTAAAAAGTAGCTACAAGTTTCTTTTTTTCATTAGTGTCTTTCTTTTAGGATCATACGTACATGCTTTTGGGACCTAAGAAATACTTTTCCACACTGGTGCATCAGGTTATGGAACTTGCTGTCATAGTGCAACAGTGGGAACATGACTTGATACTGATGAGAAAAGGACTGGACATTCCCAGGACCAGGAACCATTCCCAAAGTTGCAATGGCAATGATTAGAAAGAAGCAAAGACAAAGAAACTTGGAGTTATGGCAGTGGTAAAAACTCTTGCTATTCGGGTTATAAATCAAGACTGGAAGAATTGAAGGTGACGTTAGGCAGTGCACACACATGCATAGAGAAAAGAGGCAGTGCTCCACACAGACTGCAGGGACCAGTATCTCTAACTCGTACATAAAAATACATGCAGGACCAGTACACTTCCACATGTACCCTGTTAAGCACAAGCACCCATATGTGTATCTACAACTTTCTGCAGACACCAAACACCACTGACCTGTCCCCCTCACAGAATAACACATGCAAAGTTTTGTCTGCCCTGCAGGCACCTCACTGAAGTGTACATCTCCTGGAAGTACTGGGGAAACAAGTCTAGATTCCCACCCAGTACTAACCACTGCCTGTTCACAGCCATGTTGAGGTTTGTTTCTGGGTTTATGTTTGGTGTATTGGGTGGAGCAGCAGGCAAAAGCCAGAGGCTAGCCTGGATGGTGAGAAGTGTCAAATAGGACACAAGACTGCTGCATCAGACTTTCACACCTGTTTTTTTGGCTGCCTGAGATCTTTGGCCATTGAACAGAAGTCCCAGATAGCATCCAAAACAAGATGATAGAGGATGGAAAAAACCATCAGCCCAAAACTAAAAACTTGGGCTATTTTCCCTATTGATGGGGAGGCTAGCCCATATAATTATGTTTAAGCCATTCCACAAGTAAATCTTCCTCTGCTGACTGTCCTGGCCTAAGGGAAACTCTGAAAGAACAGAGCTTTCAACATAAAATTCTGCCAGAAAAGTGCCTGTCCCTAGCACAAAGTTTTCTTTCTTTTCCTGGGCCCCAGGGGACCACACTCTTAAAATATCTGAGGGACGAGGCCTTGTCCTGTGACTCCAAATCACTGGACACTTAAATAACCACCAGCATTTTTTAACTGTTCTCAGCATCTGTGGAGGAGCCTGGAGTGACAGCCTGGAGATCAAATTGACTTTGCTCTCCAGAGAGCATAAGCAAAAGCAGTCCTACCTTGTTACTGAGAAAATGGGACATTATGTCTTGAATCACTCTGAAGTCTCCCACATCATTTACTGCCAGTATTAAAACACAATGAACTCATAACCTGCTGTGGAGATGCTACGCTCTTAGCCATGGACAGAAAAGCCTGTAGCACAGAGCAGGTGTTTCTTAACAGTTGCAGAAAACCCCCACTATTTCTGATCACCAGTGAAAGCCCCCTGATCTGTGTTCACCATGAAGTGGCAGAGGTGTTGGACTGAAGGACAGCTTTAGGATTTAACATGTTCTTTCAAAAAGTACTTCTATCACCCCTTTCTCTTGCCACAGTTTAATTTCAGCTGCCATTTCTCCAAGTGCCTCTTTCTCAGCAGCCAGGAAAGCTGGCTTCTGGTCCCTGTGTGAAGGGGAGGGAAGGGAAATTGTCACAAGGACATCTCCACCTCTCCTCCCTCAGCTTGTCATGGGGAGTTTGTGCACAGATTAAAGATGAAGGAGGAGTGAATTGGTCTATACCACATGCCACCCATCACAGACTGAAGGCGTACTACCAGAAGGACCTAGAGCAATTGAGCATTGCCTTTGCAGGGGCAGCTGCACCTGTCCTGGTTTCACCTGGGATAGAGTTAATTTTCTTCCTAGTAGCAGGCATAGTGCTGTGTTTTGGATTTACTATGAGAGTGATGTTGATAACACACTGATGTTTTAGTTGTTGCTAAGTACTGCTTATGCTAGTCAAGGACTTTTCAGCTTCCCATGCTCTGCCAGGTGCACAAGAAACTGGGAGGGGGCACAGCCAGGACAGCTGACCCAAACTGACCAAAGGGCTATTCCATACCATGTGACGTCATGCTCAGTATATAGACTGGGGGGGGTTGGCTGGGGAGCAGCGATCATTGCTTGGGGACTGGCTGGGCATCAGTCAGCGGGTGGTGAGCAATTGCATTGTGCATCATTTGTTTTGTATATTCTTTTATCATTACTATTATTATTTTCTCTTCCTCTGCTGTCCTATTAAACTGTCTTTATCTCAACCCACGGGTTTTACTTTTTTTTTCCGATTCTCTCCCCCATCCCACTGAGGCAGGGGGGAGTGAGTGAGTAGCTGTGTGGTGCTTAGTTGCTGACCAGGGTTAAACCACGACAGCACCTTACGACGTTGCGTTAAATACTGCTGCTGCAAAACATCTAATAAGCAAAGTACACTTGCCCAAGGCCACAGGTCAGAAGATTATTGATACTCAGCATGTCTTCAGGACAGAGAATTACAAAATGTCAAGACTTTCCTTTTCTCAAGTAAGTAAATTTACTGGGGATGGGGGTACATAGGAAATTTTCATTATTGAACAATAAATCTTGAACTGATTTATCCCAGAAATATGCCCCTTTGTAAACTATATTGTCAAAAGACTGAGGATGGAAATCAAAGTAAATAAAATTTTGTCTCCTTCAGTTGGATTTAGAAAAGGGATCATCAAAGAAAGTTTTAGTGAACTGCATTAAAACAGTTTAGGGATTTCCTCTGGATGTGGCAAACTACAAAAGGTAAGGGACATCATTGTGATCTTTGATCTAAACTCGTCTTCCATAGCCATGGCTACACAAATGCAAGTATCTCCAGATGACCATGATATAAACAGGAAGGAAAGTGTTGTCTCCACATGAAGCACCCCTTTCAACAACAGGTGTGGATGAAAGTAGTCTGTGTAGATCAGTCCATCCACAAGCCAGACAGTTCCTCTTTCTGCAGATGCACCAGCAGAAAGAGGAAACTTGACCTCATGCACTGCTGCAGCGCAAGGGCTTGAGGAGCTCCGCAGGCTGCTGTGCTGCTCCTCCCTTATCGATCAAGTCCCATTTCCTGGGACTTCTGGAGCAAGCTGTCCACAGCCCATCAGTCATCTTGCTAAGGACATTAGAGGCATTATCCTAACCCAGATGAAAGCCACTTCTTCTGATTGATCCCCCCTCTTTTGTCTTCTTGATTAACAAAGGAGTCAACAAATCCCTCAACTTGGATCTGTCACTTTGTACATTCCACAATTCACTGTTCCCTACTTCCCTGCATGCCCTCCAGTCAAAGTGCGTCTCCCCTGTTCACTGCCCTGCCTCCCATTCCTTAGCATTTCTGGTGCTCACTGAGTGTAAAAGAGAGAGCCTGTGAGAACCCTTTCTCCAGAAAAGAAGCCACAGAAAGAAGGGCAAATAGTTTATTAGCCAACAAGGAGGCTCCAGGCACCACAGACGTAAGATTTGCCAAATCTCATAAGATCATTGGTTTTATTTATTTCCCATTCTGTATTGTGTATTATTTCAATCTCTCCAAGTGCAATAGCAATAAAATTGAAAAGCATCCGTGGAAGCACTTCCAATTAACACAAGGTCAGAAAATGACATTAGAGACCTCCACAG
This sequence comes from Pelecanus crispus, assembly GCF_030463565.1. Lineage (NCBI taxonomy): Eukaryota > Metazoa > Chordata > Aves > Pelecaniformes > Pelecanidae > Pelecanus > Pelecanus crispus. The sequence goes on from NC_134643.1 coordinate 56,049,477, forward strand.
CCCATAAAGAAGAAATACACCCCACACCTCCCCATACTACCATTCTCCTCAGAAACAGCCTCAGCAAACAGGCAGGCAGTGCAACTTGTCTTAAAGGTCAGCAACCTTCATCTTCATTTTACCAAGGCCATGGAAGAAAGTATCAGTATCTAGCACCCTGTGCCAGGATCACGCCACTGGTAAGTTACATGTACAAATCTACAGATTTTTAGCTCAATTAACCTAGATAATTCCAATCCAGGCTGAAGCATAAAGCTACAAAATACTCTGGATGCAAAGATACAGAAGGCTCTGGAGAACAAATTCAGTACCTTCAGCTGCACCAGAAATACAAAAGGTAGGCCCACCACTGAAAAAGAGATGTACTGTAGGGTCAGTGCATGAGCATTATTCAATGAAATGGCATACCCTTACTATGACTTCAGCACAGGCTCCTGTACAGTGCTCTGTGGCACCCAGTAGCAAGAAACATAATGACTGCAGCAAGAAGGGCACAAAACACAACAAGTAAAATAAAAACAAAGACTTTTTAAAAAACTAGGGTGCTATTTCTTATCTGCATGTCCAAAACAAAATAAATGGGACACCCAGGTACCTGGAGGTCAGCCATCCAGGCTCCTTTCATAGGCAAGTCAGAACATTGTCTAGTGCTTTTCTGAGCCCTTGTGGCCTCTTCCAGCCAAGCCTCAGCCTCCAAAACTACGAGAAAGATGCCCCTCACATGGAGGCCTTATCCCCCAGACAAAGAGCCCTTGTGTAGATAAGCAATTACCTCAAACTACCCTGTAGCTGAAGGGAGCAGAACAGAGGTGTTAATAGAAGGTGTGCGTCTGACTCAGCATCTGAATCCTGGTTATTACAACCTTCACAGCTTCCCTGTACCCAAACGTAGGCTGAAACAGGCGAAGAAAATCAGACGTCTTCAGATCTGCTTCTGCACAGGCAACTCGGCAACCACCTTCCCCTGCAATGAAGCCCTCTGGCAGGCAGGCAGATAAAGGGAGAGCTCATCTACTTTGAAAGATAGCTGTTTGCAGTATCTCTTAGAGTTGCTCACAGAAAGCGGGTAACCTGTCTCCTTCTCTTTCTACAGAGGTCAGGGTGATGTCAGAAAATCCTTGAAGCCAGTTTGTTTCCAGCGCTGTTGGTATTATGCTGCAGGTAGATAGCTGACTGGCCACGTGGCAGTATTCAGTTCACTGCTCTGCAAAGTGCTGCAGAAATGGATGACCAGTAAGAGCAAATTTCTAAACAGAAATAACCTTGGTTTAGTCTCTCCTCCAAAATACGAGTTTGGAATCAAGGATGCAGTCAATCTGCTTTCAACACAGATCTCATGAGGGTTATTTATTTTAACCCTTCCCCTTCCAGTCCCTCCTCCCTTTTCTGGGCTATCTTCATGTTCTGGCTTTGTTGAGCTTTGCACCACTCTCCTATCCAGCACTGTCTGGAGGAACCAAGTTGGGAGAGCATGAAAAGACTTCCTGGGCATGTGTACCTCACATGAAGAACCAGGCAAGAGCTGCCGTTGCAATCCACCAGAGGACGAAAATAGTGCTTGGGCCCCAGAAGGAGGGGCTAGGTCAGGAACTACAGGACCAATTTTACAGTATCATCATAACTCAGTCTGGTTTGCAGCATCAGAGCAGCTTCTGGAGTAAGGAAGTGGGAGAGGGAGAGGGTGCAAGGCAGAAAGGAAAAGACACAAACTTTGCATGACACTACAGAGGATGGTGTCTAAGTTGCCTGTGAGAGAGGCCTTTCAAGAACAGAACACCTCTTTTTTGCTTTAATTTTTAGAAACCATCTTGCAAAGTTGTGATGCTGTCTAAATATTTATTTATTTTAAATATTTATACCCTGTTCCAATAATTCTGATGTTTTTCCTGCCACACAGCTGTGCCCATGCTCACCATACCGTTCATAAGCCCTCAATAAGGAAAGAGATTACAGCTTCAGATTTGTCCAGGACCTCGACCTCGAACTGGTATCCATCCCTAGATGTTTCCTCAGAGATCAAGGTTTGGTTATTCCCTCAGTATCTTGCACAGCTTTGCATTTATCATTGCAGAACCTTCTGGAGCAGAGATGGTAATTTCCTCTGAAGGAGGTACACTGGCTAAGAGTATGTTCTTTTTTTAATACCAGAATCATCTGGTTCATGTTTCTGGCTTCCTGAAACACACAGAAATATCCATTTGAATATAAATGAGAGGAGGTCCCTGACATTGCTTCTTTTGCTGAAAATTTCAAAATAGTATTCAAAAATTTGAGAACAAAAACCAAAATCAATTTGTACCAGTTTGTAGCAATGAAAGACTCTGGAGTGTCTCTCTTCAAAATTCTCAGCCTTCCTGCAAAAAGTTGGAGTGTCTCAAGGAAAACAAGTACCTCATATGAAAAATGTATTTTAACTGAAATACTGATTTTCCACCAAAAAACCTTTCAGAGGATTTTCTGGAAATTAACTCAATAGAAGTTGCTTTTGGGCACAGTCACTCAAATAGCTATGTTTGCATATGTAGACCTCTTTCCCAAGGCCTACATTTAAGTACTGTAACACATCAGCAGCAACAGCTCTTCAGATTACATATCACTGAGACAAGCCCCAATGAGCATGATAGACTTACAAGTCTTAATCAGTGCTTCTTCCAGGATAACAGTCACACTTTCATAATATGAATATCTTCATTATATCCCATTTCTCTAAATGAAATGATACTAAGAGCTTGGCTTCAGGGGACAATTAACCAGTAGAAGCTTTACCAATTGACAAGTCCTCACCTTGAAGTCTCTTGCTGACCTTCCATCATCCCTTTTGAAAACCTCTACTGCCTTTCATTTCACCTCTGCACAGATGTAATTGTCTTGGAGCCAGCAACTGAGGTGGGACACAGCACCCAGCACAAACGCAGAAAGGTAGCACGCAACATCTCAGGGGCTTGAGACATGGGCTTCATCTTCACCTTGCATCCTTGTCTATCCGCTGCGACCCTGGCTGCGTTGCAGGCCAAATCAAACAGCAACCCCCCGTAACACCCTCCTCCTGCTGTTGGGCTCTACAGAAAAGTTCAATAGTCCCCAGGGCTCCCTCTCCTGGGTGCCTCCACCCTGATGCTAGAACCAACATCTAATGTCCCCGGATTCTATTTTTGCCCACTGCTCCCTAGTTCTGCCTGCTGTGGTTCTCAGTGTGCTCCTTCACATGTGCCACTTAGTCTCTGAGGGCTTCTCCTAAACCATATTCTGACTTCCACATGGGTCCTCCTACTTGGCCCTTCAGCCTGTTCTTAAGGCCCCCCTGCAATGCCCTCTCCACTGCAGCCCCCAGGGAATGTGCTCACTTCTTGGGGGACAGGTCATCACTGCAGCTGGCTCTGTGCTGCCAGGAGAAGTCTTGGCTGTGGACACACACAGCCTACGCAGGACCTCTGTACTGCAGTGCCAACAGAGCGACAGCACTTCTGAAGCAGAGAGGAGACCTTGCTGGGATCCAAGCTTGTCCTCACTTGAGCCTGCTGAGGTTGGTCTTTGCAGGCTCCCTCTGTATCAGAGGAAGAAAAGGCGCTTTTGAGCAGGGGTCTGACTTTTAGCCACTCTGAATTGCCTCCTGGAGCAGTCAGTCTCACCACCAGTCATGGGTCCAACATTATAAATTTCACCTCCCTTTCCCCTGTGGTCCCAAGCTCTGAGCCTGCTCAGCAGAAGTGGGGCCAAGCAGCACCCCAGCTGCCTGTGAGGCTTTGTGCTAAGCTCTCCCTGTCCTGTAAGTCTGTGCTTGGAGGTCCTGTCTTCCTCAGCTTCCCTCATCATCCTCCACATCCTCCTCCTCCTTCGATAGCCAATGCACAAAAAAGGCAAAGGTCCCCCTTTTTGGAGCAGGACTTGAATACATCTAATCCTTCACTCACATTTCCTTCATATCAGATCCTAACTGAAATCACAGGGGACTTTTGTTCTCCCTTACCTACCCCTCTCACTGCCCTCTGTCAGAATTATTCAGCTCTCTGAAGCATTACCAGATACACTATGAGGAAAGACATGGCAGAAGAAATTAAATAGTATTGTTAGGTATCTATAATTACTCCACGTCATTTTTTCCACAGTGCAGCAATTTCAAATCTCTCACAGCACTCTCTTTGGAAACCAGATGTTGACCATGTCAGCTGTGTGCTAAGAATGCATTTTCATGAGTTGCGTTTCTTGGAGTTTGCAAAGCAATGGTGGTGGCAGAGGGGGATGCTCCTGGAAAATTCCACCCGCGCAGGCGCAGGGCGGACAGCACAGAGCCCCGCTGGGTTCCTCAGGGCATGGGGGGCTTCTCAGTCCTCTCCCTATGTCATGGCACAAACGGGGCCCCCTCCCCTCAAGCAGAAGGCAAGGGAATTTCTTCCATGCTCCTGCTCGCAGGAGGGCAGACAGGGCAGCTGCGGGGAGAGCGTATCTAGAAGAGGGATGATTTCCCCCGGGGGTGCTGTTCTGCTCACCCTCCAGAGCAACACACAGACAGATACGGAACAATGAAAATAAAAAATTTGGTGGATGTCTCCCCAGTCAGTTCCTCTCCACCTCCCTCCCATTTGGTCTGTCCCGTCCCGTAGTCAACAACTGCAGCAACCAGGCTCCCCAGCATGGCATGTTCAACCAGGCATGTTCATCAGACAATTGTTTTGCATCTTCTAAAAGAACCCACTGATCTCTGATATTCAGTTTAATTGCACTTTTGCTCTACCTCCTGCCTCCCCATTACTCTTTAATTAGACTCACTTGGATTGTCCTAAAGAAGTCCTTCCTTTCCTTATTGATTATTCCCTTCAAACACTTGCAGAATATTATCATACTCCCTATCTGGCAAAACTATATACTTGGGAAAAGCCTATCCTCAGCAACCAGGCAAGGGTCCAGTAAGACACAAGCTACCCAGAGAAAGCAGGTTTTAACTAAAGTTCAAGTAACATTGCACAGTAAACCCTGGGAATACTTCAGAGTGTTTATTTGAGACAGGGGACTTCTTAATGGAGAAAGTCCTTAGTGCAGATTTCACTAGACTGTACTCTTTTAATCTTTATTTATAAGACAGTGTCTCCATTAGTCCCAGGCTGGAGCAAGGTGTCTGGCCAATGAGCAGGAAAATATATACACACACAGGACTTATTCTGGGACCAAACACAGAAGACAGAGCACGGACGAGAACAACTGTTCAAATACAGACACACACAGCTCTCTATAGGTCTGTTCCTCAACCATCCTGAAAGCCAAGACCTCAAATAGCAGCCATCTGTAAGAAAAGGGACAAGGCATGAAGCTGGTGGAGACTGCAGGCTGATCTATACACCGGAGAAGCTCAAGGAAAGCAGCTGTCCACAGGTAGCCCCTGTCAGAGGCAGAAAAGCTACAGAAATGAGATGCTGCCATAATCCCAGCAGTCTTTATAAAGCAAACATAATTAAATGCAGCGATACAAAGAACTCTGGCCTCGGTAAAAATGAGCACACATCTAAGAAGGAAAGCAAATAGCTCCCACTTCTAAAAAAGAACAAAAGTAAAGCACTGGCTTGAAAGAAGTGACCTGAGCAATTCCGAATTCTTAAAACACCCAGAGATGTTTGGAGCAAACAGTTAAATTTGGCGTGCAGGAGCTGATCTCAGGCAGCAGACTGCAGAAGAAGGGACTCTTTCTATTATTCCCAGATCTCCTAGCTTGGATTCTGAGACTGTCGTATGACACTGCTGAGACTGGAAAACTTGCAGCACACCTCTGCTGTCCAGTGCTGCACCCAATATAAATTGGTTTACCAGCAAACACTATTTCTTCTCAAAAACCACAGGATTACGTAATACCAGGGTGGATCTACTGGGAGAACAAAAGGATCTGCAGCACCATTAGCATTAACATTGCAGCATGCACCCTGTGTTATGTGGTGGGTGGCAAGCTGCCCTGCTGCACAGTTTCCCCAGTCTCATAAGGGCCAGCTCTGCATGCTCCAGCACTGACCAAAATGGTGTTCTGATTAAGCTGCACAAAAAATGATTTTTCAAAGCAAGGTCTAAACAATACAGGAAAAAAAAAACAATTAAAGATGTTGCTTCAATCTAAACCCAGGTTTGTTTGCTTTTTTGAATTTTCCACTAATCAAACTTGTCCATTCAACACACACACACAAATTATGTTCTTTATCAGACAGGATTAATAAAAGTGATAGAAATTTGGATCCAAACAAACACCTGCAAAGACTCTTCGAGTACTCACTGGCAAAGGATTTTCAATTAAAAAAAAAAAAAAATTAAAAATTCCAGTCCCAAGGGCTAGACCTCTCTCCTGAAAGGTGACAGAGACCGCAGTTTAAACCTCCATTCTGAGTCAGGCAGAAGGGATTTGAATGCAGTTTTCCCATTGCCTAGGAGTCTGTCCTCACCGTCTGGCTAACAAGGCTCTAGGATCTGGGGGAAGATGCTGCCATTTCCTCCTCCACGTCGCCTCTGTGAATGGTATCTAAAGGCTTTTGTGAGTCTACATGAAGACACCAAAATGTCAGTTTTCATTTACAGCAATAAAACTTCCAAAAGAAATCCTTCATATCTGACCAAAATTAATGAATATTTTCATTGATCCCAAACCATGTTTCTTCACAGACTCATTTGTTCCTCCCACCATATATCTGAGGCTTGGGCATTATCATCTAGAAAGGGAAGGACACAGGCCTTATCGCTCCTGGTCTTTAATGATCCATGTCATTTTCCCTAAAAACAGACTTTGGGGACAAAATTGGCCAGAGTCCAATTAAAATTTCCTTGCCTCCTTCCATTTGAGACTCCTCTTTCTTACCCTACATGGCTGTGCAGTGCTGTTTTGCATCATTAAACAGCCTAACCCCATTCCACCACATGAGCGGCTGAATGTTACTCATAGTGAAATGTTGCCTGTATGTTAATTTTGCAAAGTGCTGTCCTGGTTTTGGCTGGGATAGAGTTAATTTTCTTCCTAGTAGCTGGCATAGTGCTGTGGTTTGGATTTAGGATGAGAAGAATGTTGATAACATGCTGATGTTTTTAGTTGTTGCTGAATACTGCTTATGCTAGTCAAGGACTTTGCAGCTTCCCATGCTCTGCCAGGTACACAAGAAACTGGGAGGGGGCACAGCCAGAAGAGTTGATCCAAACTGGCCAAAGGGCTATTCCATACCATATGACATCATGCTCAGTATATAAAGTGGGGGGGTTGGTCGGGGAGCAGCGATTGCTGCTCGGGAACTGTCTGGGTATCGGTCGGCGCGTGGTGAGCAATTGCATTGTGCATCACTTGCTTTGTATATTATTATTACTATTATTATTATATTGTTATTATTATTATTTTACTTTATTTCAATTATTAAACTGTTCTTATCTCAACCCAGGAGTGTTTCTCACTCTTACTTCTCCGATTCTCTCCCCCATCCCACCGGGGTAGGGGGAGTGAGCGAGTGGCTGCATGGTGCTTAGATGCTGGCTGGGGCTAAACCACGACAAGTGCTTAGGATCCTTCTCGAAGGAAGGAACAATAGAAATGTAAGTCATTATCGTGTACAGGAACTGAGGAAATAAACCTAAGGGAAACAAGCACCAGAAACTGTCACACAAAATGCAGACCAAGTTGAAAGCTTGAACAGGAACAAGGAAAAGGCTGTCAAACAATCTTCCAGGCTTGGCATGGTGGGAGATGTTGCAGAATGAGCTAGCCCGGCAGAAGGAAATTAAATAAGCCTGGCAAACTGCTGACTCAGCAGAAGGCAGCACAACCCCCAGCACATTTTAGCAATAAACCCAGGTCAGTAAAAGTCAGAGCCTTTCACAAGGAAGCAATGCCAAAGGATAGCAACAGAAACTCAGACACCACTACAAGGCAACGAAAGAGTGAGTGCCAGGATCTAACATTACCAAAGGCAGTCTGAAAAAATTACAGACTCGGGGAAAACACAGTTCAGGCAGCGGGAAAACAAACAATGCTGAACATATTGTACGCTCAAATCGATGACACTAAACGCATGCCAGAGTTCATGAGCAGCGAGAATAACTCAAGCACACAATAGCTCCAGTGATAACCACAGTTTTAACACTGAGATACCTTTGAAAAGCAGCAAAGAAGTTAACACATAACAGTGCAGAGAAAACCACAGGGGAAAAGACTGTCTTCGTCTAGTAAAAATTACTGCCAAGATGCAGGTCAGCATCAAGCCAAGTCAACCACACACTATCAGGATTCGAACCCAAAGCAAGGAACGTGTGAGAACAGAGCACAGAAACGCTGGCCAGAACCAACACCAGAGGAAAGAAACCAAGCCAAAGACACAACAAACAAGCTATTCCTTACTGAATACAAGTCTGAGCAATTTCATATTAAGAAAAATTTATTTCAAACGCATTCAGAAGCAAATGTGGCCAGACTTCTATTCCAGGAAAAGCAAACTGCCAAAACCCTCACAAAAAAACATGGGGGAGAGGAGGAGGAAAAGAAAGAAAAACAAAACCAAAAGAAAAAGGCAAAAGAAAGAAAAACATAGGGCCCTATGAATATGCAGATGAGGGCAGAGCAGCACCTCCCTTCTCTCAAGCCCCATGGAAGGAAAACAGAGCCTCCAGTTAATCACATTCAGGAAATGTAAAAATAGAAAAAGGAAAGGATTCACAGGCCAAGCAAAGACCTCGTCGACATGAGACAGAATCTCAAGCAAATGCAACCAAACAGATGAAAACACACCCTCAGGCACCTGGGGGCACATTCACTCACTGTGAGTCTCCTTCAGCAGAAGCTATGCTAGTGCTTTCTCCAGACTCAGTTTGGTTGGCTGCTTCCTCTCTGCCCTCATCTCTTCACAAATTTCAAATCTTAAAGCTGCCAAAATTCCCAGGCTTTCCTCAGGTGTCTTTTCATTGCATAGTCTGGCCACCAAAAGCAATGGGAAATAAACTGCCTCTTCCAATGGCACTGGGGCAACCTGTGTGGTTTCTGGCTGCTACAGACTCCCTGAAGTGATTTCTAGTATGTGGCTGGGGGCAAAGCTGGGGATAGTGAAGTTTGCTGTGCTGTGTATCTGTCCGGTGTTGTAGGACACACAGTCTGCCTGTGTCACTCCTGAGTGGAGTACAGCTGGAGCAATTACTGTTGGGCTGCTGAATAGTCAGTTCACTCATAAATGCAGTTTGGGGGAAAAGTCATTCTTGTGCTCAGACTGAAATTAGAGAAGAATTTTGGCCTGAAGAGAGTGCAAGGGAGGGCATTCTTAGAATGTCACCATATATCACTTAGGCTTTTCACAATTACATGCTTTGCTTAAAAATAGCAATGCACAAAATGAAAGCTTTAGAAAATTTCATTTTCACATGACATTTTTCTATCAAAACTGGTCTATGTTACAAAACATTTTTACTACATTTAAATGACCTGAAATTTTTTGTTTTCAGGTCAGAAAAACATTTTGTGTGGACTGAAAAAGAAATATGGATTTGTTTTCATTCACCAAAAAATATGAACCAACAGCTATGTTTCCTTCTTTCATTTCTAACCAAATCAAACCTCCCTTCCTGTTTTTTTGTGGATGTTGTAGACGGATCAAGGATGATAGGATGGATCCTTGATACTGCATTGTGGTGGGAATATTTAATTACTGTACCCATGCTTGAAAGCTCATCTTCCCACAGCAGCTCAGCTATCACTTGAATTGGATGTTTATTGTCAACATGCTGGGATAACACATTCCCACAATCAATGAAATGCTCACGATGAAAGGGACACAGATACACAGCAGAATCCAACATGCCACGGAAATCTCCAAGCTGGTGGCAAGCAGGAGGGTTTTCAACCAGAAGCAATGTGGCTCTGGCACTAGCACACCAGCCCTGCACTGAGAGGTGGTGCTGCATCACAAGACGTAGCCTTACCACAGGCTTTTTGGTTCTCTGTAAAGTTAGGATCATCCCCTTGAATGTTAAGAAGACTGGAAATTTTCCAGCAGCACTGGGTATTTTTGAGTTGTTGCACCTTCTCAGCCACAGCTCTCCAAGCATGCAAAAGCACCTTTACTGCTTTTTCCCATCTGCCCTTCACACTCTTGATGAGGCCCCCATAAGCCTGCATAAAGCCGGTTATAATTCGCTGCTGCCTATCAAAGCCTTCATAAGAGTTAGGCAGTTGGTGTCTAAAGCCTGCTGCCTACCATGCTGACTAATGTTGTCTGATTGTTCCCTTGTACTCCCCCGTTGGTCCATCTGTACCCATCTGCTGCCTTTTGTCTTCTAATTAAAGTGTAACCACTTTGGGGTAGCAGCCACCTTTCTGGTTAGCATTCACACAGCTCCCTGCAGAGCAGAGTCCCAAGTCCATAACTGGGTGCTGGGGACAGCAATGATGACGCGCAAGAGGTGACTGCATATACATGTGGCAAGGGGGAACCATGACCCCCTTCACTGTGTGGCATGGGCAAGTCAGCTGGAAGAAAGCCCCAGACTAGAGCTCTCGTCCAGAATGCAACCAAGGCAAGAGCAGTCTTCTCCCATAGCTGGATGGTGTTACCACATTAGTACACTGGGCACAGTCCTCAGGGTTGCCCTAAGGAGTCAGGTTGGCAACCCCAGTAAAGGTCAGGTGGCTACTGTCACCCTCATCAGCTACACCAGCATGGAAATGGCAGGAGGCATTCTAACTACAGTCTGGGCTTAATAAAGATCTCCAGATTTTCCAATATCTGATTTGCATTAGAGGACAAGGTCTCTCCAAGAAGCTGTCATTGTTTCAATGTAAGAATTCCCTCTGGTAGCCAAAGAGTAGGGCCTGGTGGAGAAGAGCCAGAATATTTTTCTGCAGGCTCATGAATCATACAAATACACTCCAAAATTCAAGCAAACAAAGTCAGGAGCTACTTCAGCAAGAGGCAAAGAGAGCAAACAGCTTATACTGACATAATATACGGTGGTTAGGAGGAGACACCCAGCTAGTGTCCTCTTTGGTCAAAGAGATGAACTAGCTCATTATTGCAGGATGCAGTAATCTAATCTAATGGTCTGATATGATCAGTCAGCAAAGATACCATTTGATCAGCACGTCCACAAGATTTACACAGGAGGCTTTTTCAGAAAGACTGTTCCATTTATCACCTGATAAGGAAAGCTTTGTGTGGCACTTGCATCTGGCCTTCTCTTTAGGAGTCAGTGTAAGATTAACATGGCCATAACTAGCCACAAATACATGCAGTTACATCCTGGACAACTGTGAGAAGCCAGGCCAAATCCTGACAGTGGGTGCAGCATAGGTGCACAAATAAAGCCATCTGGTTGTCTGATTGAATCAGGGTCATCAACAGAGCCATCCAATGTGACCTAGATCAGGTATCTAAGGGACACTCACTTGGGAGTGGGGTATCCGTAAAATATGTATTCTTTGATGCAAGTCTGCTGTCTAATGAGAAGCAAGGGATCCAGGAAATTATGGTCTCTTAGAGAAATGTCCAGAAAGAACACTTTACAGATAAGGGGGGAAATGCATTTACAGACTCCCATTCTAATTTCAGCCATATGTGCTTAAATCCAGAATGGTTCATCTGCCGTAAGTGAAGCTATATCCTTCTAAAAACTGGTTCTATGGGAACAGAATCAGTCACTAACTCTGAGTAGGTTTAACAAACTCCTATGCCATTTCTCCTCAGGGACAATGAGTCATAAATCCCCATGTACACAGGGAAATTAGCAAAACAAGACTGATTGGCAAAAACAATCCAATCTTGTCTCACCATAAAAGGAGTCAGTGGGATAAAAAAACATTTCTTCTCTGAAGTCCCTGGACATGCTGTCAAGGTGCCAAAACTCCACACACAGAGCAGAACCAGACCAAAGGCAATAACTTCTACCCCAGGGAGGCTGGCATACCTGTGCATGCATGTGTAAATGATCAGAAAGGCTTGCTCTGGTGGGCACCAGACAACGCAAGGAGGAAACTGTCTCAAATGATCTAGTCATCTTCCCAAAGGCAGGGGAGGGCCTTCAGAGAAGATGCTTGGATTTGTACAGCTGCAGTTTTCACCTCACAACCCTACATTCTTGTTCCTTTCTTATTTTTAAAGAGCCTTCTTCAGAAAATTAAGTAAATCTAAATCCTTCCTTCTGCTAGGCAACATAACAGTTACATGATTCATATTGGTTCTTCATGGAGTGGCCAGTATCACACAGACCCTTACTAAAAGCCAAGAATACTGATCAGATTTTCAGTCCTCTTCCCCCCTCCCTTGTTATTGCTGCCACTGGGACATTGAAGCACACAAAGAAAATGACAGTGAATATTTCTTTTAATGCACAGAAAGACTTGAGACCAAGCCTGAAGGCTGCATCATCATCAAAATCTACAGCCTCTTCAGCACCTCTGCAGTGTTCATCAGCCCTCCAAAGCTGCAGACTGCAGGAGGTGACAAGTGCCTCCATAAGGGCTTTTGTTTGCAGCCATCCGCAATAGCCTTCATGCACCAGCTGCCCGCTCATACAAAAAGTACATGGTAGAAGTTTGCAGAAATTATGTTCTCACTGGACCAGGCTTGAAGTTTTTGTTGATTAGCTTGTCCATAACCCAGTTTTTCTTTCCTATCAAATAAGTGGCCTCTTGTGGGACACTCTTCAGGTTCATCTTGTTCATCTAATCACAGAAGTGTAGGCTGGCAGAGAACCACAAGAGATCACTTACTGCATCCACCAGCTCTGAGGCAGGACAAGATAGATTTCAACCCCGCGCTGTTGGATATTTTCTATGCGTCCTCCAGCAAATGAGCCTCACCAGCAAATGAGCCTCACCATGTCTCACCATGCTAACAATTAGACAGCTCCCTACATATCTAGCTGAAATCTTTCTGCTTGAAAATTTAGCAAGATGTCATCTTCTTTCTGCTTACTGTGGACATGAAAAGCAACTGACCATAATGTCCTTTTTTCAACAATGATTTAGGTGTCCAAAGACTTATCTTGTTTCCCTTCCTATTTTTTTAGATAAAACAAACCTTATTTTTCCATTTTTCTTTTCTAAATCCTTCTCTCCTTTCTGTAGCTTCCTCACACATCCTGAGGGAACTCTTCTCAAGCATGGATGAGTATAACTCTGCTCTGTCCCAAGCAGGGGACAGGGTCACACAAGTTCATGAACTCACCTTATGTGGACTACGATCCAGGCTGAACACATCTCTGGAAAGCCCATGCGGCAGCGAGTAGTGGGACCATTTTTCACCCTGTTGCAGCATTAGGAAGTACTGGAAGTCTGCAGTCACTGAGGCAGCTGACAGCATGGCACATCAAATGGCCCCATTCCCAGGGAGCACTAATGTGTGCAGTGGTGGAGGGGAACAGGCTAAGAGCAGCCTGTCCATGAATTTGTAATCATGGCCACACCAATGGCTAGGGGAAGCAGAACAGATGCTGCTAATTGATTTTCAGGAGTTAAAAAGTCAAACACTGATAATTATAGGAGCAGCAGCAGGCAAACATTTTATCTGCTGAGGGGGGTGAGGGTTGATAGGGGCAGAAGTTTAGCACATGCAGCAGGGAGAATGAATCTTTCAGCATAAGTTTCCCATCTGTCCTCCTGCTTGTAGTGGCACCCTGACCAAACCCATCACCTGTGGCTTTGCTCACCCAGCCAGGAGCAGGAGTTACTGGAGTGTGCATGGAAGGAGATGCCCCAGGGAGCCTACAAATCAAAGGGCTCTGTGGATTGGGACAAGAGTTGATGTCATGAGCCACATGTAAAGGTGCTCTGAATCCCCAGTGACACACCTAAGGGAAGAGGCAGAGAAGCATCAGCAAAACAGAGAGGCTGAGAACAACCTAGTGAGCAAAACTGACTAGAAATTGAAGTAGAGAAAGAATCTCAAAGAGGGCCTCAGGGATAGTAACATTTGTGTCATCTCCAGGTTTGCTGGGGGAAAGTGAAGCAGCAGACAGGAGGAGCTGGGAGCTAATGGAACAGGACTGCTGTGCCCTGCCTCAGCAGAGAAGGTGGATGTGAGCAAGAACTGGACAGCAGCACTTGCCAGGTCTCACGAAGGGATCACGAACCCAGAAATAGGTCCTCTTCCTATGTGGGATTATAGGAGAGTAGAGGAGAAAGGCAACCAGTAAAGAGAAAGACTGGGTGAAAACTCTTCCCACACAAAACATCACAACCCACAGACACAAAACCTAGTGTAGTACCAAGCCTCTGGCTCACCTTGTGAGACCTCTGGCCCCACCTCATCGTTGCATTGAGACAGGGCCCTTCTTGGGGCATAAGGGTGGACCTCCTTCACCACCTCCATCTGCATACCTGCCCCTCTGATAAATGCAACAGGGGCATCTAGGCACCCAAAACACACCTAGGCTGTCTGGCCAGTGAAGCAAAGAGCTCTACTAACTAGCTAATTAAAAGGTAGTGAGGGAAGGCATGCAGCATTCTGCCCTTAAGGAGCAGAGAACAGAGAAGTGAATGAAATGCAGCACATTTGCTTATCACAAGAGGAATCATTACTCATAGCTACAAGAGCAGAAGAGCTCAGGTTACTGCCTCTTTCCAGAAAGTGGTTGCTCTACGTGTTCATTCATGATTGTCAGCCCTACAAGGCTTCAGTCGGTCTGAAGGACGCAGGAGGAGATTTATCATCATCAGTCTGGGGACAGGTGTAGCTCTTCTGGAAACTGAATTCCTGTTTTGAAATAACTGCTGGGATTTTGAAGATATTTTTTCCCAAATTGGGATGAAAAATCAAAATCTCAAAAAAATTCACAGACCTGAAATCCTGAAACAGTTCAATCACTGTCTGCACATTTGCTGCTCAGAAAATGGAAGGCTCCACACCTGTTTTAAAACATTTCTTTATATACATATACCTCATGAGACGTACTCCTCACAATCTATTTGCCATCTTTCGAGAATCAACTGCACCAAGCTGTACAGAGCAGCAAACTCTGTCACTAAATCCAGAGGAGACTAATAAAAATGATCAGAAGACTAGAAAACATGCCCTACCAGGAGAGTCTGAACAAATTCTTGTTTAATCTACAGCAGAGATGACTGGGAGACAACATGATAGAAGCCTTCAAACATACATAGGGCAGATAAAAAGAGGAAGAGAATCAACAATTCTCTATGTCCACTAGGGAGATGCCAAGTAGTAATGGGCTTAAACTGCAGTCAGGGAAATCTAGGTTAGACATTAGAAAAACTTTCCAGGGTAAGGAGAAAGAAGCCATGGAAGAGATTGCCTCAGGATTTCATGGAGTTTCTAGCATTGAAGGACTCTCAGAACAGGTGAGACAAACATGTCAGGAATAATTTCAGTCTAGTTGATCCCTCCCTTGGGCACAGGGAGGGACTAAATGACCTCTTGATGTTCCTTCCAGGCACAGCGTCTGATTATGGATAAAAGTGTGCAGCGATGTAATTAAAGACTAAGCTGTAGTGAATGCACACAAGTGGACTGAATCAGTGTTTCCCATGCAGCCTTTCATCTCTCATCTCCGGCTGTCTGCGTGTTTGACTTGGAAACTCTCCTGTGCTTTGCGCAGTTTCTTCTATATATTGCCTTGAAGTTGCCAAGACAAAGCACCTTGCTAATTTAGCAAAAATTAGTGAGCATTTGGATGATTTTACACTGCAAAGCAATGCTCTTACAAAGGTATTGGGATTGTGTGCTAATAATATATGAATAATTTATGGCTTGTATTGTGACATTGCCTGGGAGCTGCTGTTAAGGGCCAGCACTCTGCTTTGCCTGACTCTCTGCAAACACAGAACAAAATTATGATCTTTGCCACAAAGAGGTTTGTTTCACCCTTATATTTTAATGTTTGCATTTTTGCTGAATGGAGAAAATTAAGAAAAAGAGTATGAGGTCCCAGGTATGAAAGGTATTTGTATGTGATCAGAGCATTTTGGAGATGACTTCTGTGTTTTTAAGGAAGAACCTGCTAGTGTAAACTTCAAACAGCTCAGAGTTTCATTATAATAATCTGATCTTCCCACTGAATGAGACACCCACTTCAAGGTAAAACATTTGTGTTCAGGAAGCACTATGGGCTTTTCATACCACTAATACCATAGTTCATCATAGTCTCATTTCAATCCAGCCCCAGCTCCTAGGAAATGAAGAACTGTTCTGGTTTAATGGATACCAAGTAGTCCCCACAGACAGCAAGTCTGAGGCAGGTCCCAGGTCTAACCCCAACCCTCCAGCTCACCAGCATCCCTTCCACTAATTGTCTGGTTCATCTGAGAGACCACGGATATGTTCTCGGAGACTGAACAACCCCTTCTTTCCACTAATGGAAGCCCCCGAGCCCTCACTGAGGGTGTAACAGGGTAATGCGTGTGAGAAGCAGTGTAAAAACAGGACTGTGTTTAGTTGTGCCTCCCCAGAGCCTGCAAAGCATTCCAGCAACAGATTCCCCACAGCTAGCCCCGCTAATAATCCTTAGCATGATTCATGCTGCCACTGCCTCATTTGCCTGCTCTGATGATTGAGTTTTCCTCTGTGAGAACAAATTTGGTGCCGGCTAAGAACAAATCCTCCTGGACTTTGCACAGTGTATTTTAGTGAAGCTTTGTGATGGGCAGAGCTTGACGTGAGGTCTCTGCAGCCCAAGCCTTGCCTGCCCACCCACTGAGCAGCCAGCCTGCCTCCAAACACATCTAAGGGTTGTCCACACATGGTGATGCCATGCCATACATTTCCTCATGCTCCTGTCCCACTGAGACTTCTGCTAACTCTCCCAGACCATACACTCTCATCTGGTCTGCACAGTGCCAAGACCATGAGGTAGACAGGTCTTCCTGGAAACCAGGCACAAGCTGGAGCCTTTCACCCTCCTCCCATACTCCTGCAACTACTGAGATACCTTAGTGCCTGCCAGGCACTAATGCAATGGCTCTTCTGCCTCCTTCAAAAGTTTTTCCTCCAGCCCTCTTCTGAATGCACTTCTCCCAACAGCCCCCTGTTTCATTCTCATTTCCCCATTAATTTCTTCCTGGCTTTGGCCATGCAGGCCACTTGCAAGTCCATGTATGGAACAAGCACCCAAGGAGAGAAGGCATTCTCTGCCTGGTGGGGCAAAGGGGAATTTTTCTAAGCCTTACACATGATCACATCCAGATGGAGCTCTGCTTCATATCTATTGAGCTCTCTGCTGAATTCTCCTTGCTTTCACTCTGACTTCTAACCCCCACCACTTTTTTTATATCTTATTTTCTTAGCCCTCAAACTACCCTCTACTTCAACTCAAATCCTTTGGGAGTGCTTGTTCTAAGCCTGGACCACTGACATTTATGTGGGAGGTGAAATGAACCAAAGCTTTGCACTAACACAGAAATCCACACCATTTCTAAAATGGTGCTTTGGGTTACATGCAAATTATTCAGAAACATGCAAATTTAGATCTTTGAACAACTCGATATGATCTCACGTACACATCCTACTTAATGCACCATCCCATTGCAAATGACAGTGGCCAGATATATCAAACACAGTTAACACTGGCATATATTACTATGTGGCTGTAGCTCAATCACAGTCATTTAGCATACAGAACTTCACTGCCTCCAAGCCACACAGAGAAGTATTTTCTGTCTCTGCCATTGAAACCCATGGCACAGAGAAGGTCTCTTCTCTGAAAGGCAGGAAAACCTATGTTCAGAGGTTACAGAAGGGAAGCCAATGAATTTTTTATGCATGCTAATGCAAGAATGTAATGGCATCCTGCATGAAGACAGCAGCCTGGATATTGGAGATACCAGTGGTCCAGGATGGAAGGAGGAGATTGCCAGCCCTTGATAAGAAGTACTGAAAGGTGGGGGGGATTATTCACCTGGAGCCTTCCTCCATCCTCCTCCTCTCTGACACAGTTTGAGAATTACCAAACATGTCCTACCCTCTCCCACTTCCTCTCCTTGGTCAGAAGGATGATCACCAGCTTGGGATGCATCTGGTATCCGTCCTCACTGAACGACAAATTCCTGCCTTCAAAGGTGACATTGATCAGGTACCTGCAGGAGAGACAAAAGAGCGCAGAGAATGTTAACGCTTGGGAACTGACCCTGAAACGAGAGCCTGCCACCCACCCTGTAGGTTACACTAGGATGGTAGGAGCACAGTGCAAACAGTGTTATGAAGCTGGGGACAGCAAAGGAAAATCTAAGAGGAAAGGGGTGGCAGAAGCAGGACAATTACTCCAGGAACTGGGACAATCAGGCAATGCAAGGCAATTGCCCCCATTTAGTGACCGGGATAGGGAAGCAATGTCCCACGTCGGCTCTCAATGATTTCCTGAAAGCATGACTAAGAGTCATATGCACACACGTATGCCCATGGTCCTTGATTTCCCCTTACCCCAAAGGGCAGAGGGATCCATAGCAATTATCTGTGTAAACATGCTCTACAGCCTACACTTTACTCACTTTCCAAAGGGGATTTCACATGTCATTTGAGGACAGCAATGGCCTACAGGTGAAGCAGTGGAGACAGCCTCCCCCCAGCCCAAACATCGAGGCCATGATAAGGGAAGCTGCAGAGAGCAGAGGAAGGAGCAGCACACCTGCAAGAAGATCCATCCCTATCAGAGCCAGCACGCCTCGCAGGGCCCAAAGCAATCCTCTGAAACAGCTTAGGAATAGGGAGAGTGGATGTTGAGATAGTCCAGTGAGTGTCCTTTTCCCTAGGGACAGAGTCATGCCTTATACCCAGCAAGATCAAACTAAAGGGTGATCAGCCCTGCAAATCCCTGCAGCCAACATTAATGATTCTCTTTGTCTGGAAAGGCCTTGTCAGTTCTGCACAAGGCACCCCCCTTTGGGGCATCTCATGTCAGCTGTACAAATGGACTATTAAACAGTCCGGGCTTCAATCTTATTTATCCTAAGGCCTCTTCACTCAGCTCTGTCAGTGGGGAAGACCTTTAAGTGGACCGAGATTACAGCTACACTCATTTCAAGGCCTTGCTGCATCGTGAAAGCATGTTAAAGTGGTGTTGCTGTAAATGAGAATCAGGTCTATTGTTTTCTTAACTGTCATGCTATCTAGAATGACACTGTGGGGAAGAGGAGGAGGCAAATACATATTTCACAGTTCAGTGGCTTATATGACATCTCCGTGGCACTCTGACAGTTTCCCCTGTTCATATATTTCACTTCAATTCACAATCCTGTTGCATGAAGTAGATTTTGCCTTTATACACCTGCTCTGGCACCAGTAGCATCACATCACTGGGAGAGGCAGAGGTGACCAAACTACCTGCAGGGCTAGCCCCCCGACTCTGCCCTCCCATGCTTTCCCCAGTTCTCCTATAAATTACACAAGCAACATTTCCATTACAGACGTGAGAGGTTCTTCTGCTCTATTACACCGTGACACCGGGAAACACTTCCTGATATTCAGCTTCAGTTTGTCGCTTCTGAACTCAATTTGAACCAATTTTAAGGAAAAAAGAATTAAAAAACCCTGTTCTTTCAGTGGGTTCACACTTTACCACTATCTGCACACAGAGAACTCCCTGCTAATTTAATGAAAGCATTAGTAACAGGGAAACTTCTTCAAACAAATAAACAAGCAGGTCATGATTTTAGCTTCTTCCTTTTCAGAAACTTTTTTGTCCTAACTCCATTAATGAACCAAACTCATCCAGTAATTCCCCATTACCAAGTGCAATCAGCAATTAGGTTTACTTTTACATAAAAGGAAATTCCATATTTGCTCTATGTTGTGACCTTCAGGGGACGTGCACAGTGTAGGAAACACAGCCATAAGGGAGCCCAGCGTGAAACATTTGCAACAGGACAATTTTCAAAGGCAGACTATTGGTTATTTTCCAAAAGCCAGACCCATTCAGCACCCAGACACTGAGAGAACCCCAAAACATCAGCTGTGTGGCGAATCTTAGCCACGCAATTGTTTGCAATGGTGTAAAAGATCCCATGTCAGGACCACACGTTCATTTTCTAGCATTTCTTTCTCAGCCATTTGCATTGCTCTGGTACTGAGGAATGCCAGGCATCGCTGGGTATGTGCAGCCTACCAGACCTATGTAAGGTTCTGGTGGTGGGAAAGACCTTCCAGTGGACCAAGATTGCAGCTACACCCATTTCATGACTTCTCTGCACTGGCCACCACAGTAAAGACAAAGCAAATCTCCAAGAAGATGAGGATGCTGTTAGCCTGATGTGAGTTGCAGCTTTATATGTTAGTACTTAGAAAGCAGTGCCAGTATCTAATTAAACAAACAGCAATATTAAACAGTTCTCAGCCCTTTTTCCCCTCCCACCTGAGAATGATGCCACTATGGGAATCTCCTTTGCACAGCCTGACAAGAAGAGTTCACAGAAATCAGCAACAGATATGACACAAGAGGGTATCACTTCTGTTTGATTTCCACTGGAAAGATTAGAACCACTAATAATAATCAAGGAGGGAACATCAGCGACTCCGATTCTTGGAGCTGCCTTGAGATTTACACTTAAAGCAGCACTAAAACCCCTCGCTTCGCACCTTAATGACTGAAATTAGTCTCCAAATTTGGCACAATAACTCTTCAGAGGGTTTTCTCTTGAACCCATTAGCAACATGTTTACCAAAGTTTGCAGGAGGAGTGTGGAAGCGGCAGCTCCCCCCCCAGCTTTCCCTGCACTCCCGCGGCTTGCTGAATCCTGTTGCCTACACAGGGATGCAGGGTGAGAGCAGCACCCCGGGCACTGTGGGGCTTGCTCAGGTGCACTGGGCAAGGGGACACCTGCATGACAAAGCATCAGGGCTTGAAGGACTCCCTGGCAGGCCAAGTCAGCAGCATGCTGCAAGGCAGCCACACTCAAGTGGCTCTGCCCTCCACCACTACGGCACCGGGAGTCATCCCCTTCAGCAGCAGCGCTGCCCTGGTATACCAGCACTACTGCTGCCTGCTCTGGCCAGGGGGATTTGTTTCCTCCCTCCAGCCTACACACACTTCAGTCCCCAAACAGGCAACTAGGGGGCTGGGAGACTCCCTGGCATGTCTGCACCGAGCCACCAGCTGCAACAGGGGCACAACATGACGGCAGCAGGCTGTGCATGCAGGGGAGGTAACCCAAGATGAAACTGTGCCTGTAAAGGGCTTAATCCATGATTCCCTGGATGTTTTGCCAAGATGGAGAGAGAAAGAGAAAGGGGGCGTGGGGGGAAGACACAGGCAATTTAATTTAATTTTCTAGAAACACTTTTCAGCAAAGAATTTTGCTTATGTGGGCATTTCTGGAGCTGCTCAGTGCAAGCACAGAAGGGTCAAGCCAGCCTGGTGGAGCTGCAGCAGGCTCAATGTCCAAACTCAGCCAGGTGGGAGCAAAACACACATGACTGTGGAAACAGGCTGACATTGTGAGCCCCATGGTACAGATGAGCAAGTGGGAACAAAGAAGGAAATTATGTGTTCTTGGGCACAAAGCAAGGCAGGCTCAGGGGGACCCGACTCCCCATCCTATGCTCTGACCATCAGGTAACATGTGAGGCTGACAGCCCTGCAAGCTAACGGAGAGAGTTTCCAAGGCTGGTTGGCATAGGAAATAGAGCATTAAAACCACATCAGATGGCAAATTTAGGACCAGTGGAGAAATGATGACATTTTAAATGGTTTCATCTAGTGATGGGGAAAGCCTGGAGAGGCAAATGTGGCAGGCAGAGGGGACTTGGCAGGAGACAGGAAGGGTGTTAACTAAATTTTCCTCTGCCCCAGAGACAGCTCTGAAGGAGATGCATTTGAAATTAGCACTAACCAGTCCTACTTCTGCCTCCAGTGCCTTGCTGGAAATCAGCTCCTCCTGAAGCTGCTGGCTGGGTGGGCAAATTTGGACAATGCCCCAGTTCAGTCTATCGCACTCCCTGCCTCACGTGTGCACACGCGCACACACACACTCTCCCCTGCGCACTGTCGGTACTTGTTACACTCCAATGATACAAACCGTCTGTCTGAAATGGCATGATTATCCTAACATTGACTGCTTCCCTGAATAAGACAGGCCATATAAATAAAACAGCCCCTCCACCATCAGCATCGGGGAGTCATCGCAACAGTCCAGCACACAAGGGAAAAACAGGGTGTAGGTGGAGGGTGGGGAAGGAAAGGCTATGGGATACCTCAGCTGAAGAGGATTTGCAAGGTAAAAGGCAGGTAGAGTTTGATGCAGGATAAGGGAATGGGGATGCAGACTACCATCAGACTCTTTGGAAACTCACTGTAGCATGAAATAACTGAGGCTGGTTCAGCAGCGTAACAGCGGTGAGGTGAAGGCAGTGCAAGGCCTCTACCCTGCAGAATCTGCATGGGGAAACAGGCTTTTTCTTTCCCCTAGGGATAGCATTAAAAATGCACCAGCCAGAGGTACCAGGGACAGGCCCTGCCCAGGTTCCTGCCCGGACCCACTTCATGCCCAGGAAAGAGCAAAGACGAGCGCATTACTGCATCTCAGCACAAGTTCCCACAGCTCCAAACCATGTTCCCTCGCCCAGCCCCAGCAAGACCTGCCCAGCCTGGGCTGATGCAAACAGCCTTGGCAGAGTGCATCAGTCCTGTCCTGCAGCAGGTCCTGCCTGCCCTGCATGCCTGCTCCTGGACAAGGATGGGCAGACAGAAAGGTGGGTGGACTCAAAGGGCAGGGGTAAGTGAGTTTAGAACCAGTGTATTTATCTACAAATGGGAATTCTGACCTTCAAGTGACAAGTGATTGACAAATAAAGGTTTAACCAGCACTAACTATGCTGTTAGCTTCTGCTCTCATCTGAGAGACTGAAATAGTATAGATTTTGTTTTAACGAGGAAACTGCAGCTGATCCCTTCACCTTCTGATTTAAACCTCCATTCTCCAAACCCATGGGAAGCTTAAAATAATACAGATATTTTTTTCTCCATACCATTGCTCAACATTTCCATGGCTGCCTCTGCCTCAGAGGACAACCAATACATGCACAACAGCCACCCTGACCCAGCTGCGAGTGCATGAGGTCTCTCGAGATAAGGCGGTCTCCATGGGATATCAAACCCAATTGCTCACCCCCAAAAAGGTGAGAATGGGCTCCACCTGGGTTTTTGATCAAACTTCCCCATGGCTGGTACTGACCCTGGCTGAGCCTTTCAGAGGCTCTCCCATTGCTCACTGCCCGGCACTGCCTCAGCCTCCTGCTGCTGCGGTGCCGGTGGCTTGTGGAGTTGTGAAAGGCAAGCACATCTGGCTGTGTCTGTGTAACATCTGTCCAGTGTCAGGTATGGTTTACAGCAAAAGGATTCCATGCAAACAGCATGAGTGCAGCTGATTTTACATAACAAGGGGCATGGACTCTGTTCTTTCTGCTATCATGAAGAACAAAACCAAAACAAGATAGGAAAAAATAGAAGCAACCATTGACTAGGAAGATTAAATCTTAAAGGAACAGTATCTCACTCTTCTTCATTTGCTCCTTTCTCTCTCACTGTCAGTGTGAATCTGGGGAGATGCACTGCAAGAAAGCAAGCAAGTGCTGAAAAGAGACCAGCCGAATTCCCAGTTGTGCAGGCATCCTGCACCAGAAAACCTGTCCAGGCTACAGCCATTTTATTCTATTGGGAACCAACCTGACCAGCAGGCTTAGAGAAATGCCCAGAGCTCAAGACTGTTTTCATTAAGCAAAGAGGTTATGAGAGCATCTAGATTAGAAAATATTCCTCAGGCTACAAGATAACAGAGATGTAAGAGATTAATTTGTTTTCTCCCTGCTGTCCACACCTTTTTAAAAGACAAGAGAGCAGATACTGGGCTGGAATAAATCAGCGATACTCAGCTGACATCTATGGAGTGATACTGTTTGATCTGCCGAGATGCTGGCCTCTCACCTCTAGGAAGATGAATTTTCTTGGTGTTTCATCCCAACCTGTGAAATACCCATTTCTGGTGGAAGAGAAATTTCTACTGATCTGTCCTTGCTGTTTCTCCGCCATATTCAGAAAAGTTGTTTTGAAAACAACATACATGTGTGCTGAGACTTCCAAGTAACTGCTCCTATATACAGTGGATGGATGAATCTTTTCCATCACTCCCTCTCTTAATCATAAAAAAAATGGTACTTCCACTTTATTTCCCACTTCTATTTTTCTACCATGAATTTGTCATTTCAGAAAGACTCTGAGCTGACAGTTCCTGGAGACTGAGGATATATCTATCCTTAGAGTAAGTAGGGAGGCAGAGGAATGGCAGGGCCGCTTTCCTACACGCATTGCTTGATCCTAATGAGATGGGACCATTCCTGAGAATGAGAAGTGAAACTCACTTTCCACAGCCTGTGCAGTCCCCAGTCTCCCTCCTGAAAACATAGGAAGCAGACAGAGGGCAGACTCATTGCTCAGGGTCATCAAATTATCCCTCTGATGGGGAACATGGGGTCAGCTCCAACCTGGGGCAGAAATGACAGTAATGACACCTAGGTGAAAGGCTGCTCAGTGAGCTTCAGAGTTTCCACAATAAGTTTTTCTTCTAGGTACCTAATACCATCTAGGACCTGATCTCCCATTTGGTTTTGGTCCTATACAGTCATTGCCTTTGATAGAAAGGGGGAAAGAGGTGCTGCCATTCAGGTCTAGTGGCATTTTACACTCCCTTTGCCAGGGTGCCGCTCACAGTACCAAGGCCAGACTGTGAGAGCTAGGTCACTTGTAGGAGACGTAGGTATAAATTAGGATGAGGTGACCTGTTTATGGAAAAAAAGGCAGGATAAATCTTCATTTTGCCCCATCTGCTATGTCAGTCACAGCAATATCTTGAAAACCCAACCAAAGCCAATTTTTTCTCACAGACATCCTGACTGACCTATTTTCACAAATGCCAGAGCCAGGAAAAATTACCTATCAAAACCACTTTTTAAATGGGAAAGGGGGATAAGAACCTGGCAACAACATTTTCTCATGAGGAGGTCAACATTTTGTCAGAAAGAAAGAGAACCATAAGATCTGAAAACTGTAATGACATTGGACAGAAAATGAAGCTTCTGGCATGGTCATGCTCCCATACAGTCTGGTCTGTTGCGTGACACCTTCTGTCCTTTCTCTTACGGACAAGAGCCCCAGTTAAAATACATCTGTAATGTGCCACCCTGAAAGAGTCCTACAAAAGGAACAGCATCGCCTCAATAGGGTAAGGGATATCACTGGAGATTTAGTCCGTCCAGGTTTCATGAAGGAGAAACAGGAATATAAAATTCCCGTGCTCCTAATCACAAGAGATAGCAAATAGGATTGCCATGTTCAAAATATTCCATTTTAAATGCAAAATATTTGATTTACAACATTTCTTCCAAAATTATATTTTTTTGCTGGGAAATTGACACAATCCTAACTGGTTTTAGAATACCTCTACACCTTCTGGCCTCACTGGAGATAAAACAGAAACAAGGAAAAGTGTTTTAAGACCATACTCTGGTTAAAGCTGGAAATATCTATAAATCTCATAGGAAATCAGTCTATTCTCAGAAAGTTTTTTTAATCCAAAAAGCTTTGATAAAAACAAATGTAATTCTGAACTGAGTCACCAAACCTTTAAGTAACAGAATTAAGGTGACTGGATAAAATAAAAAATAAATGTTCGGTACAAAACTGGATCAAGCTGCAAAGCTTTACTGAGTTAATAAATTCCTGCCAATTACTTTCTTAAAGTATTATTTTTTTACTTCTATGTCTTTCCATCCTTCCTTATTCATTAGGAACAGATAACATATCACTTTTCTCCAAAGTAAAACTAGTCAGGTATTTCTCCCATTTGAAAGGACTAAAAATCTGCTTACATGGGGCAGTAAAAGCACAGAAAATTACATTTGTCATAACAGCTGACAATGGGTCATAATTATGTCTTGGCATCCACCTAACAGGTCACTGATGGAAGCTATACCGCTAGGAACAGGCAAATACTGAAAGGTTAAGCAATGTCCTTCAAATCTGTTTATCTGTCTTAGGGCACAGTCATACAAACATTGATAGGACAAGCAGTCACAGAACCGAAGTCAAATGAGGCTCTGCACAGTGATTTTTCACCCAGGATGATGTTTTTCAAGCTCTGTCAATTTGCAGAGCCTTAAAAAGTATTCCAATTGAACTACTGTCCCCATACAGTGAATTTAATCCCACTGACAACAGCCTTACCATTCTTTATAATTTTTGCACATCCCTTAGAAATATCCCATGGACCCACATGGCTGTGGACCACAGCTGAAAACAACTGTCTGAGTAGACGTGTATGTCAGCAGCCCCTTTTGTCTTCTGAAGGTGGCTGGTATGCTGGGAGTCAACCATCAGGACATCTTGGTATTTAGCCAGAACTCATTCCAGTTTCTGTCCTAGGACTCAAGACCAGCAAGCAGGTGAGCACACCAATTTTCCTCTACAGCTTTCAGAACTTTCTTGCTTGCAGAAAACCACTCAAATCTGCCAGAAAGGTCCCTCTCACTGCTGCCGGAAGCCAGGCAAGGCTAAACTAGCTGGAGAGATTAAAATAAATCCCTTTGTCACATTCTCTGAAACAGCAGACTAACTTAACTTTTTCAACACACCGAGAAACCACAAGTGATTTGGGGGTTATTCAACGTTTATCAAGTGTTGAAAGCATTCACACATTTGCAAGGGCAGCAAATTCACAGTGCTCACAGGAGCAGAGCCATTGCCTGCATGGAGACTCAGTCCAAAAAGTGTGACTGGATTTTCCTGGGTCTGTAGCAGTTCAGCCAAGATGGCACCCTATCACTTTCTTCCCTCCCCTATCGCATCTCCATGGGGGTATCAATTAAAATAAACAAACAAACAATCACTCCCACCGGTAACGGGGTGGGGGGGGTGGGGGTGGTGTCCTGGAGGCTGCTCCTCCTTTGCCAGAGGAACCGCTCGCTCGCTCTCCGCTGCTGCTCCCTCTCCCTTCTCCCTCTTTCTCTCCCTCCGTGGGTTGATGTTTCCATGGAAACGTGTTCTTTAGTGCCGCTGAAATTACATTGCATTTAAAGCATTAACCCTTCCTTGGGCTGAGGAAGGTGTCAGAACAATTAGGGTGGGTTTTTTTATTCCCCCTCCCCTTTAAACTTCCTTGTGATTTTTTCCTTCCAGCATTAGCAAAACCTTGTTCTTCCCTAGAAGACCTCCCAGCTAGCATTTGTCTGACAAGGGGCACAGGATGCATCAGCAGTGGGGTAGTGTCTAATTTAAGATTTCTTTTTCTTTTTTTTTTCCCTACACAAAACCATTAACGCATTTCTCTCCACACTATGTGCAAACAGGGAAAATGCTGCAGTAGCAAAGAAGTGAAGAGTGAGATAGAAAGAGAAGCAAGCAAGCAAGCCATGAGCTGGCACGTGTGGAGAACACAGCTTCAGTTAATACCAGAGCTGAATCCCTTGTAGCCCCGCACTTAGCAGCAGCTTCCTCATTGCAAAGTGCCATAATCGCAGACCTCAGCACTCCTCCTCAAGCCTGCCTCCTCTTCCTCTTCACAATCATGTCTGTAATTAGCCACCCTTGTCTTCACTTGCAGTTAGCACTCCAAACACTACTGTAATACTTGCTGCAACCAGTACCCTCCTCACCACCAGCACCCTTCCCCGTGCTGCTACTTCTCCACCCAAACTGCCATCTCTGCTGTCCTTCCCGTTGGCTCTCCATTGCCAGCCATCACCTTCATCAGCACTTCCAATGCAGCCATTCCTGCGGCACCACTGCCTTCATCGCTGCCAGCCAACCGCATGACCACTGGCACTTTCTGTGCTCCCACTGTGGGCCAACAAGGCTCTGAAAGCCAAGATGTCCCCATCCAAGTACTCCCTGGACCCCAGGTCCCAACTCAAAAATTACTCTGCAAATCCTCAGCCCCCAGCCTTTGCTTATCCCCACCCCACCCCAGCCATAACACCTCTGTGCTCTTCTTCCACTGACAACATCCCTTTTTCAAACACTGGGAAAATACAAAAGGGAGATAAATACCAAGAATCTCCTTCCAGTCTTTCACCTGGCTTCCTACACTCAGGCATGCCTCCTTTCTGCTCCAAAGTCCCATGACTTGACAGCTTGCAAACCCCTTTCATTACCTCTACCTGCATAGCTACAGGGTCTATATTCCCTTGCACCATCTATTTTGGGTTTCTCAACACACACTGAATGCTGCAAGCATATCTCACCATTCTAAACTCTTGCCCCAAAAGTCAGAGTGTGAAGCCTCCTGCTTCGAGCTGGGTGCATATGTAGTGCCGTGAGGATGGATCGGTGTGGGAGGAAGATGCTATTCTGAAATGAATGATAAATATGGATAATAAACTCAACCTAAGTCTTTTCTGCCTGTCTCTAGTGGGTTCCCAATATGGGAGATAGAAATATCATGGGTACATTTTGAACACGGCTGGGAACGCTGCCAAAGTCCTACTCAGAGTTCACACATTTACATCATTTATATCACATCCGACTTGTGCCTTGTATTATTAACTTTGTAGAGTGTTTTGTGATGTAGTTTGTAGTCCAGGCTCTGTTAAATGAAGTTACATGCCCTCTCTCTCTTCCTTTTGGTGAAAGAGAAGGTGATGTCTGGGGCTACACAAGGTCTTGCTAAGCACAAGGAGGGTGACTGTGTCTGCTGATATAGTCAGTGCACTCCTACACTCTCACACAGTGCTCTGGATACCATTTGGGATCCATTCCTGGGGCCTTAAATGTGTAAAAAGAAAGGAAATATGTGCCTTCTGGTCAACAGTTCAACTCCTAGACCAGGTTGGTAGTGACTGAAGATTTTTTTCTCTGCTGCTGGATGTTCTGGAGCTTCTGTGAAACAAAGATGGGGTTCACCTGACAATGGCCCAACATGGCACTGTGACTACTCAGACTTGTTCCTCAGCAGTGTCAGAAAATAAGTTGAAGGCAGGAGACAAACAACCCAGGGCACGGGACTGAAGAAATTATGTCTGTCTAGAACAGAGTGAAGGCATATCAACAAGGAAAGAGGTAGGGCATTGCTGACAGATCAGGCTTTTTGCTTTCTGCGGGACAGACCACAGTCTGTGGCAGCTGAAAATCCATCACCTTCCAGGAATTCATGCAAAAGAAGAGAAGCTACAATGACCCAGCACTGTGACTTTATGGTTTTGTAAATCGATAATTTTTCCAACAGCCTGAAAAGACTCCAGGTTATACTCCATCACCTACTCCACACGCCCAATTTAGACTCTGTGATTATTACGGCATCTGAGGCCAGGCGAGCAGCAAGTGACTCAGATGCCTGGTACACACAGACAATGGGGAGAGGTAACCACAATGCGTAGGTTAGGTGTCTGCAGCAGACCGACTGAATCTAGTTGTCTGTATAAAAAAGAAACAAAACATGCATCCTCCGTGTTTCCTGAACAAGAAAATAGTCAACTTCAGCCTGTGTTGCTGCATCTCCAGTGAAGTAAATGTGCCATTTTACTCTAGAGCTGAATTTGATCTTGAATTACTCGTCTGCTTCTTCCCCAGGAAAAGGTCAGTTTAAAGAAGCCTCAGGTGTGATGCTAACATCATGCCCAATAAAAGACTCTCAGGAGGTCTGAAATAAGTACAAGGTCCAAATTTGGGATATATTATCTGAATCCTTTCCCTTCTCCCTCCTGAACAGTCAGAGTGGGAAATCTCCCAAGAATATGTCTTTGCTCAGGAGACTTCCAGGACTCCTTGGACCTAGAAATACTGTGAATAAGGTTTTCCAACATGCATCTGAGGATCCCAGGCCACAGTGCCCGCTGCAGGAAGCCTGAACACAGCACAGATGGAAACAGCAAACGTGCTGGGAGTGAGACCAGAACATTTCCATGGAGAATGCAGCCAGCAGAGGGTCAATTCCCACATCTATTACCATGCCACAGCTCCCTCCAGTTCAACCAGCTCTGCTACCAAAAGCAGAAAAGCTATAGAGTACCCCAGTGCTTTTCAGAGATATCCAGGTGAGTTTGTTTAATTTGAGCAGAAACTTAACTGATTTCATCTTTAATGGGTGCTTAAGCTAACAAACTAAAACGTAACCCACAAACCTCACACACAAGTCCTGATAGAGTGTGGACATACCCTGAGAGCTTGGGAATTAGCATGAGGACCAGGTGGGATAATGTGGGTTCTAGTTGTGGTCTCATTCAGTACCTTCAGCTGCATCATTTCCGCAGCTCTTGCTGTGCACATATTGTGGCAGCGTATGAGTTGTCTGCACCTTTTTCTGTTGGCAGCAGTCACTATGATCACTTCAGAAAAAGCAGCCTCCAGAGGAGGCACCTTTCAGAAATCTCTCACTCCTCCTTTTTCTCCAACATGTCTTGGGCGTTTAAACATCATTGATTCAGACTCCAGACTCTAAACGACAGGGTCCCTTCAAAAAACCAGTCATAACCTCCAGTGTCATGTAAGCACTTCTCAAAGCCATAACCCTGCTGGGGTCCCCATCAGCTGGAGCTTCCCTCTGCAGCTTCTCACCACCCTCCCTCCAGGAGGAACCACAAGTCCAAGACAGAGGCTTCCCCCTTGCCCAGGGACAAGGTTTTGAAGAGGCAGATGGAGCCTCTCCTACCCACACATTAAACTGAAAAGCAAACTTTTAACAAAAAAAAAAAAAAAAAACCAACAAAAAAACCCCACAAAACTCAACGGGAGGGAGGAGGGATCTCAAATTCTTTGTGGATTTTGACTTTTCCATGGCAACAGGCTTGAGAAACAGGAGGGCTGGGGAGGGGGGTGAGGAGAGGGAGAGGGAAAGGGAGAGGGAGAGAAAGGAAGGCAGAGCACTGAGGATGGAGCAAGCAGCACCAGTACATTGCCATGGAAACCCTCTTGCATCGGCAACCAACTGCCAAAGTCAGTCAGGATCCCAGAAATGGGCTTGGAGGGGAGCCCGGGAGGGGCTGGGCGGGTGGGAGCCATCACCTGGCCAGCTCCAAGGGTACCACATCCCCACAAACCCCTTCCCCACTCCTCTCCCCCTTCCGTGCCAGCCATGACACTCCAGGTGCCCTCGCCTCCACCAGACAGAGCCAAATTTGGCCCAGCTGAAAACTGGGAGGAAATACGGATCAGCAAACGAAACAACCAGAGCGGGCGGGAAGGAGCGAGGCAGAAAGGGATAATTTTTCTGATAGCCGTTGGTTTGCTTTCCACCTTTCTGGATCGATTTGGACCACGCAGATGTATTTGTTTTCACACCCCAGATGGCTGTAGAAACAGAATGTCACCCCTAATCACTGAAATCGAGATGGAGATGTTACTTCCCTGCAAACATAGCTACTGAGGCAAGAAGAAAGGCTGTGTCTGACTAAAAGTTGCCAGGTCCACGCTTGCATACGGCCACGTCCCTTTCGACTGTGTCTATCCCACACAGTACAGCAAATGTCCCAGCCTATCTCTAAGACATGACAGATGCCACCATGTTGCGGCCAAGTGAAAAATTAGAGGAGATTCTGCTAATGGAAATGAAGCACACTGTGAAAATGAGTTAATACTGCCTTCTAACCTTCTTCTGCAACACTCAGAGAGCAGGCAGCTTGGTGAGATGAACGATCAGCCGTTCACACCCCTTTGCATGCTGTATTTCATCAGAAGCCTTTTGCTGCCATAAGAAGCAGTCAAAGATAGATTTTGGAGAAAGAACTTAAAAAGGGCTGGCAACTTCTGTGAACCCTTGCTAGTATTTATAGTTGTACCCCTAGGATGGTAAGGGATGGATGAGTCGTTTCAGGCTGCAGACGGCTGCAGACGGCAGGAAGGAATTGACTCCTACTCCAACCACACAACTGGCTAAGCAAATTGTGGAGGAAGATTCCCTTCTGAAGCATCTGTTATCACCCATCTGATTGCACAATGAATCAGTAGTATGAGGACAGGCTGCTGTGAGGGTGGGGGGAGAGGGAGAGAAAGATTGCAAATCGGACAGTTATAAAGCAAAGAGATGCTAGTTTCCACTTTGTCTCAGGAAAGGACATGGACGAAACAGAAAGGGCCTGGTTTGTATACTTTTAAGCAATGCATTTGAATTACTACTGATAGTACAGCACCAACAAAGTAGCCTAACTTTTAATGCAAGAGAAGTTTGGTTTTCCCACATATCAGGGGATCCCAAAGTGCACTGCACTCTGACCATTCACTTCCCCCTAAATCATCTGCACTGATGAAATAAAGCAGCCAGCTTGCACTGACAATGCTAGAGCAGAAGCAAAATCCTTACCCCTGTGCTCCATGCACAGAGCCCAACCACAGCTCTGCTTGACCACCAAGTGATTCATCTGCACTGCTTGCTTATTACTGAGATTGGAGCCCAAGCCCAGGCCACCAGACCACTTCTAAGATACTCTCACCACTAGTCATGTTACCTGGGATAAAGGGAATGAGCATGGACAGTGGCAGAATTTTTCCCAACTTTCCTGATGAGGGAAGAGCGGCTGACTGACTCTTCTGAGCTCCTTAACTTCCTAGGTGTCTGGTACAAAGCTACCACAATGACGCCTTCATGAGCTCAGCATCAGGGTGAAAATTGTCAATATTGGCCCATGCTCCTACCTGGACTGTTAGTGGGACCTGAGACCAGTCTGCATTTTGGAGGAAGAAAGAGGAAATTATAATAATGACCTGTTATGGACTTAAGTAGTAAACTGGTCAATGTGGAAAAGAGTCAGCACAGGATTAGTTTTTTCACATGGACTGAGCTTGGGCAGCAACCAATAAATCAAGTCCAAATCAGTGCTGATTTCCAGATCTATATTGGGAAGATCTTGGTAAGCCTGTTCAGCTGAGACCAGCTTAAAACAGGTGAGCTCACAAGGAATGTTTCTATTCAGGCTGGGCCAATTTAAAAGACTGTAGTAAGGTGATGGGTGTCATTCTGTAGGCCAATATGAGGGATGATATTGGGGCAACGTAGTAGGCCCAAATGAGTTCAAGTTTGGGTCATAGCTAGCTGTGAGATGTGGTCTGATTCGGACCCTGGACAAGGTACCATGTCCCATGGGCAGGAGAAAGCTGTAAGGGGTCCCTCTCTGCCCTTATTCTGACCCACTAGTTGAGACAACACTGTGATCCTTACCCAAAGGACACAAGTTCCTTTCTCCAGCAAAGCTGCATCTTCAACTTCATCAAAGGTGAGGGCGGCAGCCAAAGGACACTGCTCTCCTGAGAGGAGAGTTCTCAGCCCAGATCCCTTCACTGTGCATACAACAACTAACCATGCACCAATAAAAGGAGCCAATCCCAAATATTTTCTTCCTGACCTGATCATTGCAATTACTCTTCAGGAGTACTCTGCAACACAGGATGCACAAGTCAAAAGAGGAAAGAACTATTTCTTGTGGCCCAAAGTCTGGTTCCAGAGACCTTCTACTTCTGAGCTCAGCAGGGGTTCCCAGCCAGCCCACCTCCAGTTATTTACCGGTCAGAGACAGTACCAAACAGAAGCCTGCCCCTGGATGCTAGACTGCTATGGGCTACTTTGTGCCTGGCAGTGAACTTTTCTTATCCCTGTATCCCCTGCACCTGTCTTCACAGAAATGGATAGGCTATTAAATATGGACTTGTATCACTTACAAGAGCTTTGCTGGCCCATCTGTGAAATTGCTCTCTGTCTCTTGAAGGCATGTGCAAGAGACGTTCTCTTCCCCCTCTCCTCATCCTCCATTGACGGATCAGGTCTGTCAGCTTGTCAGCTCTTATTGGGCACTGTTTGACATCAGGCCACATTGGGGCAGTGAAAATCTGTTTGCAGTCAGCTCTTCCAATAGATCCTGCGGAAGAGGGGCAGCCGACCCACTCCAAAATATGCTGCCTCAGCTGGCTACAAAACGGCCATGGATGATTGTGGTGTTAGAAAACAGCTTGAGTCAGGGTGGCAACATTACAGGTTTCTTTAGGGTCTGTTGGGCAGGGGAGGGGGAAGGCTGAGAGCTGGGTTGGGGACCTTATGGCTCCTGGATCCCATACACGGACATTGCCACGAAGAGCAGTAGCCAGTGACTGAAGAAGAGGAAGTTTGCATGGTGGAGGTTGTGCAGGGATGCAGATCAGTAGCATGGGCCCTGGAATAATCTTCTGAGCATCCCTGGCCTCTCAAGTTGCAAATGTCATCTGTCAATCCCAGGCTCAGTCCTTCCAGAGCAGTTCTGACAGGGGTAGCTGAGAAGGGACATCAGAGGCTAGCTAGGCCTGCAGTGCCTCCAGAGGGTCAATTGGCATGTACATCAAGTAGCCAGTCATTCAAAATAGGG